>NC_134542.1:9383496-14260996 GCF_050624435.1 Tenrec ecaudatus | reverse complement strand
CTTAATAAAATTTGTCCAACTGACCCTTCACCTTTGGTTGTTGTTTTCATCCATTTACTATCAAAATTGGGTGAGGGGATACCAGGATACATATAAGTGGGTTACCTGGAGACCAAACATTTTCTTACCTGTCCCCACCATTAGCCTTATGCCTTTTGATGGATCAAATTAATCACTCCTGACATAATGAAGAGTCATGGTTTGGTCTTTTTGTCTCTAGGAATGAAAAGCCTAAAATTCCCACTCTGAAAAGCAAGATCTTTAAATATATAGAATCTTGCATTATACGGACCCAAAGCATCAATGTATCACTGGACATGATGGCAGCTGAGTCAAGTCAGCCCTCTCTCCCTACTTTCCCCTCTTGGCTCGGTCACGGGACAGTAAAACCTGGTAGTTTTGTTAATTCTGGCACTCACGGTTTTCACTGTATCCTGGTAGCTGATTTAGCATATACACTGTAATCTGGAAGCAATAGTGCACCATCTGTAAACTGGCATATTAGTTGCAGCTTCAGAATTCCACCCCATTGCTCTGTGAGGCCATCAACTTCTGGGAGAAGAGGTAAGCGATGGGACCAGTAGGACTGATCATGGGACCACTGACTCACCTGTTTGCTCTCAAGTCATTTCGTGGGTACAGCTTGTATCAGTAGGCAAGGTGCTTTGCAAATTTGTGGATAATGAGAGTGGCTGAAGTCCTGTGAGAAGAAGATGTAAATTCATACCCCCAAACATGTGACAATGCCTGTCAGAATCCATCACTAACCCACCAATGGTGGGAAGAGTCCAATGGAATCACCTTGCCATGGTGTGGTCCTTTCTTCGCAAGGGATGATAGGAGAGCAGGAACAAGGCAGCACCAAAAGCTTCAGTTGACCCTGCAGCAACAGTAATGGCTCTGAAGTACTGTCTTGATTGAGGACAAACGATTGGCCTTCATACCCACCTTCCCATCAACCACTCACTGAATAGTAGCCATCACTAAAACCTCCCAAACCAAACCCACTGAGGCCATCCTGACTCCTAGTGACCAGGTATAGGATTTCTGAGACTGTCAACTTTTATGCCATCAGACAGTTTCGTTCTTCTCCTGAGGAGTAGCTGGTGGGTTTGAACCAACCAGCGACACAATACCTAACTCACAGAACCGCCAGAGCTCCTTAGCTTGAGCTCTTTTTGGCTAGTCCCAAGAAGAGATCAAACTCTGGGTGAAACCGTTTCTTTAAAGTGAAAGTAGCTCACAAAACAAAACATGACAGTGAGAGCCCTTTGTCACCAACCCTCTCAGTAGCTGGGGAAGGATCTTGGTGGCACCCACCACCACCACATACCCACTAGACTCACCCATAAGTGGGGCTAGGCTTGCCATGGCATTTCCCTTCCAGGAGAAATGGATTGAGTTGAAATGTTCTCTCAGGGAAGATGGGATGTTGCTCGTGCCCTGTGGCATGGTGGCTATGCATTGGGCTACAAGCTGTTAGGTTAGTTTGAAACTACCAGCTGCTCCGGAGGAGGAAGGTCTTTCTTTTTAAAATCATTTTATTGGGGGCTCTTCCAGCTCTTATAACAATCCATGCATCAATTATATCAATCACATTTGTGCATTTGTTGCCATCAACATTTTCTTTCTACTTGAGTTCTTCATATCAACTCCTTTCCCCCCCTCCTTCTCCCACCTTCCCACTCTTGTGAACTGCTGTCTCCCTTCACCCACATTTCTATTGTTTGTCCCCCTGGGGCATGTGTGTGTGTATGTGATATCTGTCATTGCGATCTGTTCCCCCTTTCTTCCCCTCCACCCCCCACGTCGCTACTCCCATTACTGTTTGTGGTAGTAATGTAATCGTTTGTCAATTTGAGATTATGAGTGTAGGGGTGGAGTCTAGCCTGTCAATCAGATCATAGCCAGTGAGGCCTCTGTGTGGACATGGCCTTTCCCTGAGAATTCTGGGAATGCCTGTATTTTCCTCCTTGGAGGTGGGAGACACCTCTCTCTCTCTGCTCACTCCTTGGGAGACATTGCAGCTGACAAGACACATGGAACTACACTAGTGCCCTGAGCTGGAGAAGCCACATGGACCTACCCTGATACAGCCAGACCTCTGAAGGCAGAGAAGCTATGTAGAGACCACTGCCAGCACTGAGATGCTTACAATGCTGCTGGATCCAAAGAATTCTACCCACTTGCCTTTGGTCATCCTGCATTCAGCATCATTGCTTGTGTTTCATGAGTCTGAAGAGGACTTTATAGATTGGTATCGGACACATGGGCTAATATTGTGCTTATAGGCTTGGACTGGACTGGGTTGGGATGCTTTCTTAATGTACAATTACTATTTATATAAAACTCTCTCATACACGTATGAGTTTCTATGGATTTGTTTCTCTAGTCTACCTAGAATAACACCCTGTTCCTGAGGGGTTTGTCTGCCCTGGATTCTGGATTCTGTGTGTCAAGAGTTCTTATGTACAAACCAATGTACAAACTGTGGTCTAGCCAGATTTGTAACATAGAACTGGGGTCTTGATGGGGATGGGGTGGGCAGAAGCATTAAAGAGCTAGTGGAATGTTGCATGTTTCATTGGTGTTACACTGCACCCGGCTATCTCGTCCCTTCCTTCTGGTCCTTATGTGAGGGGATGTACAATTGTCTACAGATGGGCTTTGGGTTTCCCTCCGACCCTCCTCGATCACACTGATATGATTGTTTTGGATCTTCTGATGCCTGATACCTGATCCCCTCGACAACTTGTGATCACACAGGCTAGTGTGCTTCTTCCAGGTGGGCTTTGTTGCTTCCCTGCTAGATGCTTGTTTAACTTCAAGCCGAGAAAGGGCTTTCAAATCCCAATAACAGTCTCAGAAAAACTGACAGGAGCCATGGTACCCTGTCCTGTAGACTCACTATTAGTGAGCGTTGATTTGATGATGGCGAGTTTGGTTTTGATTTAAGTCGATGGAATGTGGGGAGATGGGAGAAATACGGAATATCAAAAAGTGATGCTGACATCAGGCGATCAAGTTGCAAGTCTGAATCTCTTCCGCAAGAGACTGTGGGGGAGACGAGAGATTCTGTAAAATTTCAGGCAGGGGTGGGGTGGGGAGTAACCTAGAATATTCTTCTTTCCTCTGCACACTCACTTCCCAAAGAATTGGCTGGAGTGAAGAGGGGGAATGTGGAAGACTGTTTTTCTTTCACAGTGTGCAGCTAATTAGTCCCCAGGGAGGCTGAATCTGTAGCTTCATTAAAACCATCCCATCTGAACCAACTGACTGTAGAGGACCTGGCTTCTGGCAAGCTGTAGCCATCAAATCCAAGATTACCCAAGAGGTCAAGTCAAACAGAGACGGTGGGCTCATGTCCATGTTATTTATACACATTTATATTTTCATGTGTGAGGTCTAACAGTAGGAAGTCTGACTGGGGTCTGACTGAAGCTTTAAAAAATTCCTATTTGTGTCTGAAAATAATAGTAATAATGTGCTTTATACAATTGATGTATGTATGGATTGTGATAAGAGTTGTATGAGCCCCCAATTAAAAATGAAGATCATAAGCAATATTAATAAAGATGAACATCAGTGACTCTAGGGTACTTTATGAATCTGAGCGAGGGAAGAAGACCAGTGGCCCACTGTCTTTCCCGAGCATTGTTTTTTGGTGACACATCTGTTTAGTGTGTACAACATGGAGAACTGTACTCAACGTGCTACAAATATAACTGACGAGACCAGGTGGAATTCTCATCAGCTCCGGAGCGATTTGAATACGTTCCTAAGTCCTATTATTATTGTTGTTGTTGTTATTTTTCCTCTAGCAGATATGTCCTCA
Organism: Tenrec ecaudatus; assembly: GCF_050624435.1. NCBI lineage: Eukaryota > Metazoa > Chordata > Mammalia > Afrosoricida > Tenrecidae > Tenrec > Tenrec ecaudatus. The sequence continues at coordinate 14,257,161 of NC_134542.1, read as the reverse complement.
ATTCAATCAGGAAGGGCCCAAGTCTCCACAAGCAAGGCTTGTATAAGAAACTGGTGTCGCCATGGTCTCTTTAAAATTTTTGTTTGCAGAAGCTGAGGAGGCGGTGGGCGAGAGGATGGAAGAGAGGGTGGGCCTCATCCCTGACAGCAAGAGGAGCCTCGTTTTTATACAGGGAAGAAGCATTGCCTTGCTTTGAATGAGGACACGGGCCCCAGATATGGAGTGCACTAGGCAGCTCATCTGGGCATTCAAGTCGATGCCAATTCAAGGTGACCCTATGCGTGTCAGGGTAGAACTGTGCGCCGTAGGATTTTTAATGCTTGCCATATTTTGGGATTAGATGGCCAGGCCTTTCTTGGTTCTCAGCCAATAGCTGCTTCTATCACCCAGGAGCATCTCAGGCATCTCGAACATATCCTTCATCCGAGCAAAGTCTACACTAGTTTTCTGCTCAACAACATTGAAGGAACTTCCAAACGCCCCACCACAAAAAACAAAACAAAACACCTTACTGCCATGGAATGGATTCTGACCCATCATAACCCCCCACGTGGGGTTTCTGAGACCATAAATCTTTATGGGAGCTCATCTTTCTCTTACAGATGAGTTTGAACTTCGGACTCTGCAGTTAGCAGTCCAAATGGTTACCTAGCAGTGCCCCTGGGACTCCTGAAGGACTCTCTAGAAGCCCGTAAGTATCTTTTCTCTCTTTTCCAAACTGTTATTGCAGTTATCACTTTTTTTCCTTCTTCAGATGTCTGCATTTTGAATTCCCCTTCTGAGATAGGTAGGAGCTGCTGTTTGGTAATTGCTTCGGTATCCGAAGTGCAGAATCCCTGCTGTCGGCTCGGCTATTTCTTCCATTGCACACAGAATGATTTGTAATTTGATTGTTTATTTCACCATTTGAATATCATTAGTGATAACAAACAGATTGAACTCAAAAAGGACCACAGAGCAAAGGCAGCTTTTCATTTTAAGATCAAGATACAGACCTCGATCTGAGCTCGGACATTAGTCAGCGCTGTGACTTTGCGTAAGCCTTTCAGTTTCCTGGGGCTTCGTCTGTAACGTGGGAAGGTAGAAGAGGCTCCTTCTAACGCCTAACAGCACGGGGACGATCTCTGTGTTCTGAGCTGTGCACGTGCATTTGCTCACACTGCAGCCTGGCAGCAGGGGGTTCTATTTCTAACGGGTCATTTTTCAGATGATTGGAAAATTAGAGCAGCTTGTTTTGACCCGAGGCATATCTATGGTAAAACCTCACAAATGCTTATTGAAAAAATATGTCCATGCAGTTAAATTCCAGCACTTACGATGCCCCAAACCACTCTACGGAGAGAATTATATAGTCAGTCCATGTAGAAATCCCCAATATAGATTAACTGTAGCGTTAAGGTTCATTTAACAAATGACACAGGAAATTCAAAGCTTCTGTGATCTCATCAGGATATTTCAAATGCTTGGCGAAATGACAGTATTTACTGAGGTGTTAACTTGTTCTTTCACGCTAAGTGCCAAGGTATTGATAAGCGGAAAAATCCCCAAACAGTCATGCTGGTGAGGACAAAGGAACAAAAAATTATGGTTAAATTTTCTCTTTCAATTGAGGCCCAGCAAAAGACTACAGGAAAATGGTTATCAGAGAGGGGAGGAAACATGTGGCCCTGACATAAGCTGTCTGGAACTGAGGGGCCTCAGGTCTCTTTAGTGGGGACTGGTGGCACTTTCTTAAGTAGTGCAAGCACCCCAGAGGCACAGCTGGTTCTGTTGGTGTCAGTGGCATAAAAGTCTTTTCAAGACTCAAGACTTTTTGGTGGATTCCCACCTATGAATTTCATTGCTCTGAACGCTCTCCTTGTGGTTTCCAGAAAGAGAAGACGCTTTATTTCTGGCCCACCATCCAAAAGAATTAGTGACATGATCTGCCTTTTCCTAAGCCACTTGAAGTCAGAGACAGTGAAATCTGGGAGAGGCAGAAGTCAACAGGATGCCGTGTTTTTCTGAGTCTGACAAGTTGTCCACTGCTGTCCATTTGAGACTTCAGAGTGAAGGGGTGGAGTTTAACCTGTCAATCAGGTCACAGCTTGAGGTCTTCATTTGGAGACACTAAGTAGCTCACTGGAGACAGGGCATAGGCTCCCTACCTGTGAGACATTACTGATGACAAGCCTGATGGAGCTACTCTGATGCAGCCAGAGCCCTGGGAGACCCCTGCCTGTGCTGAGGTGCTTCTGCTGACACTGGATCCACAAGGCTTTCCACCCACTGGCCTGTGATCTTCCTGCATTCTTCATCATTGCACGTGTTGTGTGAGCCTGAAGAGGAATTTACAGACTGGTATCAGACATATGGGATAATACCAGACTTATGGACTTGATCTGGACTGAGCTGATATTCAATTGCTCTTGTATGTAAAGCTCTTTCTTATACACATATGTGTGTTTATGAATTTGTTTCTCTAGTCTATCTGGACTAACACAGCCACCTTTGACAGAGCGCGTTCTTACCATGATTGTAGCTCATTTAGTGGGAAATACTTGTATTTTCCATGTCTGGCAGGTTTTGCCTTACACACCTTCTGACTTGTGTAGACTTTGTTGCGTTGCATTGACTTAGCAAAATAAGATGCTCTGGCGATGCAATGATTAAGCGCTGGGTTGCTAACAGAAAGAGGGACAATTTGGCCCCGCCGGTCACTCATGGGGGAAGAAGGGTGCGGTAGTCCATCCTATTCTATTCTACAGCGTCACTATGAGCTGGGACTGACTTGTGGCAGTGGGTTTGCTTTGGGGAGTAGCGTCAATGACACTCACTGTCCCCGGGAGTGAGCTGCTGTGGTGGAGAGGTAGGTAGTCGGGTGGAAGTAAATTCAGATGTGGTGATTTGAAGCATTTGGTCAGCTGAGAGTGACCCATGCGGAAAGGAGAGCCATGTGCAAAAAGTAGACCTGGTGTCTGTGTAAACAGGGGACACACGTGTAATGTCTTTATTTATTGTGCTCTGTGACAGGATTAGAAGTCTTGGTGGCGCTAACGGTTCAGCATGGGTCTTCTAATGGCAAGGCTGACAATCGCAACCCACGAGGTACTAGGTGCATGAGAAAGATGGCGCTGCCTGTTTCCATAGGGCTCAATGGTCTGAGAAACTCTAAGGAGCAGCTCTGCCATGTCCTCTGTCTGTCCCTATGACTCAGATTAGACTCAATGGTGGCAGGTTTGGTTGGGGTGGTTTCACGACAGGGTTAGTAATCCCTGGTGGTGCCATGGTTCAGTGCTCGGCTGCGAACCCAAAGATTGGCAGGTTGAACCTTCTAGACACTCTTGGGATCTATTCCCATCCACTGTAGAGCCCTGGAAACCCAGCGGGGGAAGTGCTGCTCTCTCCTTGAGTGTCGCAATTGACTAGCATGCAGTCACTAGATTGTTCGCAGCAGTGACAACATCATGGCGGGCTTTGGGGCAATGATGGTTCAGAGGGAAAAGACTTGCTTTCCATGCAGTAGATGGGGGTTAATTCTCAGCCGAGGCGTTTCATTCACAGCTACCACCCATCGGTCCATAGAGGGATGTTTGGTCGCACACGATGCTGAACAGGTTTCAGCAGGGCGTTTGGACTAGAATGGACTGGAAAGAAAGGCCTGGAAGTACACTTCCCCAGATCATCCAGTGAATATCCTCCGAGTCACAGTAGCCTAATTCTGCAGTTCAGGGACCACCAGGACCCGGGCAGGCACTTCACAACATGTGGCAGGGCTTAGCTCTCCGTTTGAACCCACACCCAACGAGAGACGACATGTACTTCTGTGGTTTAAGTGACAAGAAGACTATACACCAATGAGCTGTGTCCGAAAGCAGGCAATTTCTTCAGAAACTTGAATTCCATCAATATTGACTGAGCAGCTCTCCGAGCGAGGCACAATGGGTAAAAGATGCATTTATTCAGAATGCAGATTCAAGTCCCAGTGAGAACAAAGGGAAAAGGTGGTTCCTACATATAAGTAAACACTTTAAATCCTGCTGAATCCACCCCAGGCCAAAAAAAAAAAAGTTTCCTTCCAACCGCACTCCTGAAACTCAAGAAGATTAAGACTTCTTTTGACTTCCTCCTGCTCCTACTCCTCGTTATTTCCCACTTGCCCTTTATGAAAATATATCCAGATGCTAGGCTCCTTGCCTTGGCCCACGGTTCCTTCCATTCTAGAAAATAGATTTTCCCCTTAGTCCCAGTATCTCCTACAAGGGTATGTTAAAGACTCTTTCCCTCTAACTGTGATGCCCATTAAGCCCAGAACATAAATCATATCATTTCAATGTCTTTACAAATGGAGCATGTTCTGGATGCTAGTCTGCTCAGTTGCCTATGTTGCTAGCCTCACAGGACTCCTTTGAAAGATAATGGAATTTCCCCAAAGTCCCTTTGAATCTCTTCTGGTTCCCAGTCCCCCTCCCCTCCAGCTGAAATCTAGTAAGAGATTGAGACTTTGGTTTCTATTAAAATTCAAAACGTACTGGCAAATATTTCTGCATTCAACTCTTGCTAGGCACTGTGTTAGTCTGGGTAGACTAGAGAATAAATTCATAGACACTCATATGTGTATAAGAGAGAATTTTATATAAAGGGTAATAGTACATTAAGAAAGCATCCCAACCCAGTCCAGTCCAAGCCCATAAGTCCAAAATTATTAGCCTGTGTGTCCTATACCAATCTATAAAGTCCTCTTCAGAATCACAAAACAAATTCGATGATGCTGAATGCACAAAGATCACAGGCCAGTGGGTAGGAAGTCTTGTGGATCCAGTGGCGTTATAAGCATCTCAATGCCGGCAAGGGTCTTCATGGGGCTTCTCCAGGTCCAGGGTTCTGGCTGCATCAGGGTAGGTCCTTGTGGCTTCTTCAGCTGAGGGCTCTAGTGTAGTTCCATGTGTCTTGTCAGCTGCAATGTCTCCCAGGGAGCAAAGAGGGAGAGAGAGAGGCTCTCTTGTCATCCAAGGAGGAAACCCAGGAATTCCAGAATCCTTAGGGGAAGGTCATGCCCACACAGATGCCTCATTATCTATATCCTGATTGACAGCCTAGACTCCACCCTTACACTCTTCATCCTCAAATTGACACCAGATTATGTAACTACCATAGGCACATACAGCCCAAATGAAGAAGGATTATATTCCCTCTGTAGAACGTGTTTTGCCAGGGTGAATGGGTACCAGAGCGAAGGTAGGAATGGGCAGTGCAGGTCAGCCAGAGATCTGATATTCTCACACACATCTCAACACCTTCCCGAGTTCTGCTAGAAAAAAAGATGTCCGTGCCAAGTAGATGACGCCTCTCTATGCTCTTCAGCCTGGCCAGAGACCCAGGAGTCCCAGACGACTTCTTCTTTTCTTCTGGAGTCTGCCATGGCGCTCTGCAGTGTGCCCCATGCTGCTGATTGCTGGTTACAAGAAAAGCAATAAACTAAACCTCACCGTCATGGGGTCAAATCCGATTTCATAGTAACCCAGTAGAACAGGAGAACTGCCCCTGTGAGTTTCTGAGACTATAAGTCTTTATGGGAATAGAAAGACTCATCTTTCTCCCATGGCACAGCTGAGTTTGAACTGCTGACCTTGTGGTTCGTAGCCCCAAGCATAACCCACTACGCCACCAGGGCTCCCAGTTACTGTATGGACTTAGGCAAATAAAATTGAACCCTACTTCTATCTGGGTGGTGCAGATAGTTCACACACTCAGGTGCCAAAAGGTTGCAGGGTCAAGAGCACCCCGAGACATCTCACAAGGATGGCTTGAAAAATCAACTGCTGCAAAATCAGTCACTGGCAATCCTGGGAGCACAGTCCAACTCCTCTCACCCAGAGGGTTGCCGTGGTGCCTGCCTTCAGGGCTTGCAGACTCCAGGAGCAGTAGTAACCAGGTAAGCAAGCCAACATGGAGACCACGGTGATTAGCTGTATGAAGAAAGCCAATGGGGCTCTGGAATCAAGAGTTGCTGAGAGTGAGCTCTTTATTACAGGCAGGTCAGGAGAGTATTTTTGCAGATGGTCATTGAGGAGAGAAAGGGGCAGTCACACAAGCTCTTCCAGGTAGAGTGACACAACAGGTATGAAAACCATGCCTGAGAGAGCAAGTCCAACTTAAAAAGATAGATCATTTTATTGGGGGGGGGGGTGGATTTCTTAAAGCTCTTATAACAATCCATGTATCAAGCACATGAGATCATCTGTTGACATCAACATTTTCAAAATATTTTCTTTCAGGTTGAGCCCTTGGTACCAGCTCCTTCCCCCACCCTCCCACCCTCATGACCCCTTGATAAATTATAAATTATTATTATTTTCATATCATATACCATCCAATGTCTCCTTTCTCCCATGTTTCTGTTGTTCATCATACTTCAATCATTGTGGTCTGTTTCCCCTTTTTCCCCTTCTCACCCCACCTTCCCCCCAACCCTCATGGTATTGCTACTCCCATTATTGTTCCTGAGGAGTTTATCTGCTTGGATTCCATGTGTTGAGAGAGCTCTTATTTGTACTAGTGTACATGGCTCTGGTCTAGCTGGACGTGTGAGGTAGAACTGGGGTCATGATAGGCTGGGAGGGGAGAAAGCATTAAAGAACTACATGTTATGTGTTCCGTTGGTGTTATACTGCGCTCTGGCTGGCTCATCCTTTCCTTGTGACCCTTCTGTAAGAGGATGTCCCATTCTCTACAGATGGGCTTTGGGTCTCCACTTCACCCCCCCTCTTTCGCATCAATATGATAGTTTGTTTTGGGTCTTCTGATCCTTGATCCCCAACCCCCTTGACACCTCGTGATCAACAGGTTGGTGTGCTTCTTCCATGTGGGCTTCGCTGTTTCATGGCTCAATGGCTGCTTAACGTCAAGCCTTTAAGATCCAAGACACTGTATCTTCTAATAGTCACGCATCATCAGCTTTCTTCACCACATTTGCTTATATAGCCATTTTGACTTAAGCCATCATGTGGGGAAGGTGAGCATCACGGAATGCCAGCTTACTAGAGCACAGTGTTCCTGCATTGAGGGAGGACTAGAGTAGAGGGCCAATGTCTATCTGATACCTTGACACTTAGCATATAAATATATGTACACAGACTTATATCCCTATTTTTATATATTAATATATTTATACATATATACATGTCTATATTTATACCTCTATAAATGTTTTTTTGCCTCCTAATTCTTTCCTCTATTTCCTTTTACTTTCCTCATGTCCACTATCATGTTAGACATTCATTTGGCTCTCAGTAATTCCTCTCAGGTATATTGCACTTGATTAAACCCCACTAGGCATTCTATATATGCCCCCACCATTTATTTTAGATCTCTTGTTGTTCCCTTGGATTTGTTGGCTCCCTAATCCCTTTCCTGCACCTCCTCCTTCCCCCCTGTCCCCCTGGAACATTTGGTCCTGTTGTTTTCTCCACGGGATTGTTTATCTTGCTTATCTTATATAGATAGACATGAAAAACAAGAAGAAGAGAAAAAGGGGGCCTATAAATAATTCCAGGTCTGTCTGCTGACCCTTATGTATGTTTTCAGATTGAGTCTAATGAGGTGCCAAGCCCTGTCCTCTGAGTCTGAAGTCTATTTGGGGGATTCTCTGGGGACTTCGTTGCTTTGCTCCCCTTGCTTCTCTGTTGTGCTCCCTTTGTGTTTTGCTTCAGTTTGGGGGAGGGGTCAGGATGGGCACAATTCCCACACTGTGTCTCCAGTGCTGTTCGGGCAGCACAGTGGGTCAGTGAGGTGACATTGAGTCTTGTGGTGGGGCCGGCCTTATGGTCCTCTCTGTGCCTTGGCTGCTCTAAGCAGGAGTGTTGTCATCCGGGCTTGGTGGGCCAGCTTGTCATTCTCTCTCTCTCTCTCTCTCTCTCTCTCTCTCTCTCTCTCTCTCTCTCTCTCTCTCTCTCTCTCTCTCTCTCTCAGTTTGCTCCCATGTGGTCTGGGCAGACCGGCCACTCTTCCCAGGTTACATCTTCAGTGCTGGCCTCTGTAGTGCAATCTTCCGGGGAGGGGGTTGACGTAGCTGAGGTTGGGGCCGGGGCCCGCAGACCTCTCTGTTAGTTCAATGCTTCATGCCAGTATGTTTCCTTCAAGGTGAGGCTACCAGGTTGAGGTCTGGTTCCTCTCCCCCTTTCCTGTGGTGACATAAACAATACCCTGCCCATGGGTGGGTTAGTGACTCATTCCCCCACTATCTACATTCCCTCCCCCCCCACCTCCTTTTTAGTTAGCTGTCATATGTATCCATGGGTTGGGTCTGACGCCTACCAGAGTGCTGGAACTTTATGCATTTAGTGACTGTTCCCCGGTGCCCCTTGTGGTTTTTAAGCTTACCTCAGTGGACCATGTTGTACTTGTCTTTTTGTGCTTGGCTTACTTTGCTTAACATAATGTCCTCCAGTTCTTCCCATGTGATGATGTGCTTCATGCGTTCACCACTTCTTTTTAAGGATGCATGGTACTCCATTGTATGTATGTACCCGAGTTTGTTTGTTTTTAATCATTTTATTGGGGTCTCTTACAACTCTTATTACAATCCATATATACATCCACTGTGTCAAGCACATTTGTATATTTGTTGCTCTCATCATTCTCAAAACATTTGCTTTCTACTTGAGCCCTTGGTATCAGCTCCTCATTTTCCCCCTCCCTCCCGATTCTCCCCTCCCTCATGAACACTTGATAACTTATAAATTATTATTATTTTGTTATATCTTACACTGTCCAACATCTCCCTTTACCCACTTTTATGTTGTCCACCCCCCCCCAGGGAGGAGGTTATATGTAGATCCTTGTAATTGGTTCCCCCTTTCTACCCCACCTTCCACCCTCCCGATATCACTACTCTCACCCCTGATCCTGAAGGGATCATCTGCCCTGGATTCCCACTTCCTATCTATACCAGTGTACATCCTCTGTTCTAGCCAGATTTGTAAGGTAGAATTGGGATCATGATAGCAGGGGGAGGAAGTATTTAAGAACTAGAGGAAAGTTGTGTGTTTCATCGTTGCTACATTGCACCCTGACTAACTTGTCTCCTCCCCCCAACCACTTTGCAAAGGGATGTCCAGTTGCCTACAGATGAGCCTTGGGTCCCCGATCTACACTCCCCTTCATTCACAATGATATGATTTTTTTTCTTTGATGCCCGACACCTGTGTACCAGAGTTTTTTAATCCATTGGTCCGTTGATGGAAATTTAGCTTGTTTCCAATTCTTTGCGATTGTGAACTGTGCTTCAATGAACATTGGAGCTCAGCTGTCTAGCCATAGTCTGTTTCTTATCTCATCTGGACATATGCCCCGTAGGGGGGTTGCTGGGTCATATGGTGGCTCGATTTTCACTTAAGTCTCACCAAATCAATTTCCATAACAGCTGCACATATCTCTCCACACCCTCCTGAACACTTTGCTTTCTGATTTTTGAATTGGGCTATCTCCAAGGGTGTTACATGGTATCTCACAGTTGTTTTAATTTGCATTTCCCTCATGGCTAGTGACCAGGAACATTTTCTCAAATGTTTATTGGCCAGTCGGATTTCCGCTCTTGTGAAACTTCTGTTCAGGTCTTTTACCCCTCTCCTCCATGGGCTTTGTTATGTTTTTATGGTAGGCTAGCAGAGTATTGTAGATTTTAGTAATAAGGCCTTTGTCTGATGTGTCATTGCTGAAGATGTTGTCCCAGTCTGTGGGATGTCTTATTACTCTCTTGGTGAATTCGTCTGATGCACATATCTTCGGTATGCCCACTTTTCAACTTGCGCTTCCTGTTTGTGTCCTTCCCCATTTCTGATAGCCTATGTATCCCCCGCATCAAAGTTTCTCAGTTTGTCCCAATTCCCTCATTGATGGCCCTAATAGTTTGGGGATTTACCTTGAGGTCTGTGATCCACTTTGAGTTTATTCTTTTATTTAAAAAATATTTTATTAGGGGCTCATACAACTGTTATCACAATCCATACATGTACATACATCAATTGTATAAAGCACATCCGTACATTCTTTGCCTTAATCATTTTCAAAGCATTTGCTCTCCACTTAAGCCCTTTGCATCAGGTTGAGTTTATTCTTGTGCATGGAGTGAGGTAAGGGTTTTGTGTCATTTTTCTGCATGTAGATATCCATTTTTTCCCAGCACCACTTGTTGGAGAGGGCAACTGCTTCCCATTTGATGTTTTTTAGGCCCTTATCATAGATCTGTTGTCTGTATGCTGATGATTTCATTTCTGGGTTCTCAGTTCTTTACCATTGGTCTGAATATCTGTCATGATACCAGTACCACACTATTTTGATCATTGTGGTTGTAGAGTAGGTGCTAAAGTCAGGTACAGCAAGCCCTCCAGTAAGCCCAAATTTCAAGAAAAATATTAAAATACAGGGTTTTTTATTACACCTGAATCTTCAGGAAACTTTTCTAGGCAATGGGTAAAATCACTCATGTTTTATAGGTCTGATTTCAGCTGCCTTGTTTATGGACGTTGGGGACATTTGAGCAGCATAGTATTTTTCAATTTTGTCTCTGACCTTATTTTAAACTATTTCAAACTGAAAAGGGAAGAGGGGAACTCACCCAAAGGCAAAGTTATCAAACTTCTAAAGTCTACGGCAAATACCAAATCCCGATAAGTAAGGAAAAAACTGATTTTCTTTGGATCTAAGTGCTTTGTTTCACTGATCTTTTAATTTTTATCAAATATTTGATGGTGGAGACTTCAAGTTTTATTTGAGCAGGTATCCCTGAGAAAGTAATAGCTTGGAAAAAAGAGGTTTATGAAATGTGTTCTGGGCCACCACAGTGTCCAAGTCCCCAACAATACCTTTTAGAGGAAAGAAGAGGCAAGCTGAGCTCTTTGAGATTCCCTTCAGCTTTGGGGTGAAGTTCAGAAGTTCAGCAGTTTCAGAAGTTCATGGGTTTGGGCACTAGCCAACTCTTACTTGAGTGCCAGCCTCTTATCCTTTGGAAAACTGGTTTTCCCCAATGATGGTCAGACTTGGACCTGTCTGACCTGTCTACCCTGACACCAGGGGTGGGCACATGACACAAGAGTGGCCAATTAGGATAGCCCATTATTTGGGGGCATGGTGATTGGTTCAACTACAGAATGAATGACTCAAGCTAGACCCAAGAGAGTTTGCCCATGAGATTTGGTACTTGAAACCTGCAAGAGAGAGGAGCTGCTGGGACACAGTGGGTGTGGAGCCAACATCTTATTACCAGGTGACGATGGAATCCCGAGATTACGACCGAACCGAGGTGAATGAAGAGATGGAGCTAAAACCTAAGGCCAAACAGTACAAACTGGGTCCAGATCTTACCAATACCAAGCAGCAGACGACCTGACCAACACATTACCTTTGCCACTTATGAGCTAATTTGAGTCAGGTTTCCAATACCCTATACCCAACATCCACACCTCAAACCAAACTCACTCCCACTGAATTGATTCGGACTTATCGTGATCCTATACAGCCAATAGTTCTGGATTAATACAATCCCTACCAAAACTTGGGAGAAAAACAGTTCCTGTGTATTTTCTAATCACTAAGTATGGGTAATTTTTCATATAGAACACGTGGATTGTATTTCTTGGCCCACTCAAATACTTTCAATACTTCAAGCGTAGATGGTCATCTAGAAAAAAAGTCAAAGCACATGTTTACAGTTGTGATCTTAGCATGAGCAATGCTAAAATGAGTTTCTCAATGGGAATTAGTTCTCGTTTTGAATGTACTGTTTGAGAACTTCACTACCCAATTGGTCATATTATTCTCAGGCAATGCTCTGTTCTGATTCATCTTATTGTTCTTAGATGGAGACACAGCTGACATCTTTATATTTTTCTTGGATTACAAAAAAGTTATAAATTGGGGAGATAGATGGCCTGTATTTACAACCTGTACAATCAGCTCCCACCTCTCCCTGAACCATCAAAAGACAAATCGTCGTGGAAAATCACAGGGTTGTTGCCACACCATGTGAACCACTTCCGAAGATTGGTCATCAGATTGAAACCCCAGGAAGTGAAGACCTAGAAGAACAAGAGATCAGACTTTGACCCCTTTTTCTGTCCTCATTCACCGCAGTAAGAAAGAAAACCCAATCACACGGCTGAACCGAAATTCCTGGGGGTCATCATTTCAGACCAACTCTAGCCAGGCTAAGAAAGTGGATCATAATGTTCTTGAATATCTCATTATTTCCTTACTCAAATAAGGATATCTGACAGAGATGGGGATAGTTCCAAGGGAGAAAAAAAAGAATGGAGGAAGCAACGAACAGCAGTTATCTTTTAGTGATCTTAACTCTTAAAGGCTTAACCCTTCAAGATTTACAACCCTCCCCCCGCCCACTTAAGGAAAATGCGGTAAGGCTGAAGGAAAATGAAAACCACTTGACTGCAAACCTGACCACATTTCTGCAAAGTCACGTGGGGCTAGAAAATCTTGGCACGTCTATTCTGCAGAGCAGTAGTCTCTTCCCCTCTGGTCATTCAGTGGAAGTGACCAGGGACAGTATTATACAGCTCTGGGACAAATCAGAAACGCTTAGAGTTGAGCACAAAAGCTACCCATTTCGTCTATGATAGGAGTGACTGAGAGTGGCCTTGAGCCTTGCCCGGGGGCTTGACATAACTCTGCCAGTTGATTGTTGGTGGTTCAATCACCAGGATCACACTGAATTATTTCTCACAAATTCTGCCCAACAGCCTTGCTCTAAGGGTGCTCCTTGGCATGGTAATGAATAAAGGTCCTGTATCAAAACAGTTTGATAGGCAAATGAACCTGAAGAGGAATATGTACTGGAGTTCTTTCATGAGGAAGATGCAGCCATCTGCTCCCATAAAGTGTAACAGCCTTAGAAACCCTATTTAAGGTTCCTGTCATCAGAATCGACTCGACGGCAGTGAGTTTGGTTTGGGTCAGTCTTCTTGGAGCACACTAACGACTATAAAGTACGACCATAACAAGTTACTTACCTAAATTTATAAGACAGGGGCGCCCAATATAGTTGACCCACCCACCCTTCCTCCATGGACTGCCTAGAAACCTGAGCAGATCATCAGGGGTTCCACCCATCTCTATCTGACCAGTGAGTCGGGCCTTTTTCATGACTTCGAGTTTTGTTCAGCCTTTTCTCCCTTTTCTGTATTCAGATTCTAATGTGATAGCATTCAGAGCAGTAGCCATGCATCATCTATTTCTAGTCTAAGGATCATGCAGACTGACGTTGGTGGGGTCCATTAGTCCACTGGCACCAGTCTTAAATTTTCTTCATTGTTCTTTTCTCCAGACCCAGGGGGACCGATCATTGAAGAGCTATGTCTTAGATGGTTGCGGGCAGACTTGTAAGACACCAGTTGCTACTACCAAAGTCAGATGGAGGACATTCTCTTTGTAAAGCAGATTATGTCACTTGGCTTTGGTGTCCTCTGGGCACTCAGGCTTACCAATTCATTTCCGCAAGGTGATTATGTCTAGGAAGCTTCATAGCTTTGTCCTCTGTATGCTCCGTGTTAATGGATATATTTCCAGCAAAGTAAATACCCATGCACAAACATCTGCCCAATATATACATAGGTGTGAAGAGACTTCCCCTCTCCCTCCCACATCCATTCAGCCTGTGTATCTTCCCATGCACTGACTCATAAATGACTGTTATTACAGGATTATGTGCATAACAGTATTTACCTGGTGCTGTTAACTCTTTCACTTCTTCCAGTGTCTTTACCTGCTTCCATCATCTTTTGCCAGCCTCCCTCTTGTATATTGCCTTTGACTTCCCCCAAGTTAACCCGTGTCTGCCCTCGAGCCAGCATATCCCTCTCTATTGTCTTTGGCAATTTCACGGGGAGAGGTGCAGTCATATTGGCTCATGAGCCGACGTTGGGTTACTAATGGCTTGTGGCCAGTCAGACACACCCGTACAGCGCTGTCTTGGTCATCCTGACTCACAATCCAAGCTTACTCAGACAATTAATTGTCAGATTGTTTGAGTCCAACAACCACTTGTTAAATTTCAAGAACTTACCGAACCTTGGTATTTCCCAAGTTGTGCTATGAAAATAAAAGAAGCATTATGCCGGAAATTTTCCTGCAATGGAATATTTTGTTTTTCAATGTAGAACTTTAAATAACTTCTAAGGTGGCCAAAGACACCCAGGACAAAGTTGAGAGTGTCCCAAGGAGTGTGTGTTTGGGTGGGGAAGCAAGCATCAGACAGCAGTCTTTCCCACTCAAAAACCATGATCTGCTTGGGTTGCTGGGTAGTCTGTGGAGTAAAGATTTCTGGCTCAAATACAGTGGGCAACCCTCTCTTATACATATAGGCAAGTAGCTTTTTATGGTCATATTTTAGAATCTTTAGTATTCTCCAAGAAGAACTATCCAAACCAAACCAAACCAAACTCACTGCTGTCAAGGTCATAAGGAAGAGTCTTCATTGGGTTGAATTGGGGCTTATATAGAGTTTGCTGAGGTTAGGCTGGACCTGTAGAAGTTGCTGCCCAATTGAAGTGGTCATGACTTAGACCTACAGAAGCTTGCTGAACACGACTGAGTCATTGAAAACCAGTAGTAGTCACAGGGAAACTGAGGAAATGGGCGTATACAGCTTACAAGAATAGACAGGAAACTATAGGAAATAGGCTTAAAGAAGGGACAAGGTTGTTACTGAGAGGGAATTTTTTTAGAGAAGAGTTTTAAATGAGAATAAATGCCCACCATCACTGTAATGGCGAAAGTGCATGCCTTCCTAGATACAGGAATAGTCATGACCCATGCAGGCTACTATCTGATTCACCGGCACCATTAAACCTTGTTCCTCCGTGAGTTTCCACATTTGGGAAAATCCAGTCATGAGTTCCCTAAGGGCAACGATCTTGCTTCTCTGGCCTTGGTAAAACTCTCATGGCAACTGATACTCTGTCCTGCCTGGAGTAGGTCCCAGTAACACAGAGAGACCAGATGTGTTCCTCCCTGAATAATAAATATTGACTGATGTTGACTGAGCCCTTGCTGCATGTGAGCAAGGCGCTGGACTGAGTGGTTTGCACCCGCTGCCATTGTTTCTGACAGCTGCCCTCTTTGATCGGTGAGCAGACTGGGGTTTCTGAGAGGGTGGGCACTTTGTCCAAGGTGACCTGACAGAACTATGCATGGCAGGGCTTGGATCTAAACCAGTGGTTCTCAACCTGTGGGTTGTGACCCCTTTGGGGGTCGAACAACCCTTTCACAGGGGTTGCTTGATTCATAACAGTAGCAAAATGACAGTTATGAAGTAGCAATGAAAATGATTTTATGGTTGGGGGATCCCCACAACATGAGAAACTGTACTAAAGGGTCACGGCATGAGGAAGGTAGATCTAACCCCAAAGATGTTTCAACAGACTCCGTAACTCAATATGCTTTTATGGAACTGGAGATGTCTAAGGACCACGCGGGCTTGTCGGCAGGCATACTGGGAATGTATTGAAATTACTGGGTTCTGTTTAGGAATGTGTACATCGAGCAGAGCCTTGAAGCAATAATGAAATAGGGCTTTAGAGAGAGATGAGGGCATTGGAGAATAGAAAAAGACCCGGGCCATCCAAACTTCCATCTGCTTTAAAATGAAGCCATGACCCAGAGGAGGTGCTTATGACGGTGTTATGACTCAGATGAGACCGAGAACCTGCCGAGAGCTGGGATTAAGAGTGTCTAGTGGGTTAAATAATATTTCCCAAGAAGTTTGTCCAAGTCCCAGCTCCTCAGAATGTGATCTTCTTTGGCATAAGGTTGTTGCAGATGTAATTAGGGTAAGCGATTACCCTGAATTCGGATGTGCCTTAGATCTAATGACTAAGCATCCTTACAAGAGACAGAAAAGGAGAAGACGCTGAGAGACTCTGGGGCTAAGTCATATGAAGATCGAGGTAGTGGATTTTTGTCTATAGACACAAACAAAACAAAAAAAACTCCAAGAGAGTTGCTGGCGCCACCAGGACTAAGAGAGAGGGAGACAAGGGTGCCCCCTCCAAGCCTGCCGAAGGAACAAATTCTGCTGAAGTCTTGGCTTCACCCTTCTGGCCTCCAGAAGTATGAGAAAATTAACTTCTATTATTTTAAGCCAGCAGGTCTCTGCCAATTTGTTACAACAGCTCTGGTAAGCGAATAGAAGGTCTGTCCAATTTGTTTCTGAGGATCAACATTCTATCGCTCTCAAGATCTCCCCAGGGGTTCGTGCTGCGTTGTCAAGTAAATGGCGTCGTAAGGGGCAATTGAGCCGGGCACTCAGGGATGTGGAAGTAGAGACATGTCCCTTCACTTGGCCTCGTAGGTGGTCGTTTTTTATGTCCTCGCTGCACCGTACGTTGTCTGAACTGGCCCTAAAACACAGATCAGTAGTTTGAATCCTTCGCATCCTTATTTCAACGCTCTCATCCCTTTTGTGACCTGACCTCAAACAGTTTGTTCAATATTGGTTTCCTGGTCGGTAAACCGGGACAGCAGCATCAGCTCCTTCCCACCACCACTGGCTGGAAAGACTAAGTAGTCTGCATTCAAGAAATGCAGCGTGAGATGCAATTAGCTTGGGAAACATTCTCCTCTCCTAGGGCTTGTTGCGGACTAGTTCTCTGGGGTGAGCGTGTCAGGGATGATTCCCACCAAGGGTTAATGTGCTGACATCACCATGTTCCATCTCCAACTCGTGAGGCAATGTCTCAGTGGGCACCAGCTGCAAGCCTGCTATGGCAACAACCCCCTGGGGTTTCTAGAAGATGCTCTGAGATATGTCTTGCCTATTGCCACAGATTCAAAACACACGCCGTGGGTCTGTCTTCCCCAGTGATTAGCTCTACCTAGCCTACGCTAATCTGACAGGTCCTGGGAATAAGACGCATTCAAATATACATTACCGGCAGGAACAGGTATGAAGATGAAACCACGCCCACCAAATCAGAATCACCAGGCTCCCCATCCAATTTTCTGTCCTGTGGCACTTTGTTCTCATAGCGCCCCAATGCCTTGTTATCTCTGCAGTCGTTCACGTGGGCGGCCTGTTGACAACATCTTTGCTAGGGAAGAGGAGAAATATTATGCTTTCAGCTGGAGAGGAAATGATGTTGTCCTATGCCTTCTTTGTGGTGATAAATATGTAGGTAACAAAACATTTCAACAGCCTTTACGTGCACCGTTCCGTGACAGGAATTGTGGTCATCACGTCATTCAACGGCTATCCTTAGCCATTCCTAAATTATCCCATCACCTTTTATGAATCAATACTGTCCTGATTTATACTCAATCAATAAAATTCCAATTTGCACAGAATAATATCCCCATGTATTCCTTCTTTCAATTCGTTCAGCAAGTATTCCAGGAGAGCCTCTCTTGGGTACCCGAGATGTGGTCACTGTGGAGTTTGCAGCTTGGTGGGGAGATACTGACAAGATGCAAATATCAATGCATACTCTTCCAGGGGAGAGCAAGGTTTATGAAGGAGAAGGTGGCAGAGGGGGGATGGAGGTGGCGAGGGCTGCATGCTGCCCAGGAAAAAAAAAGCTTCCCTGACATTGGATGTGAGAGCCAAAACAAAGCGAGGGAAGGAGCCTTGGGGACCGGGAGAGAACATTTTCCAGACAGCTGAAAGCCCAAAGGTGCAGTCCCTGAGGTATGCATGTGCTTGGGGTGTTTGAGAAACAGCTAGCAAGGAGACTAAGGGGCACCGGATACAGGAGAGCCAGGAGGGAGCACAAGGATCAGGGTGGAGACGCTCAAGGTTCAAAGCATACTTTCCAGAGAGAGACGGGAGATTTAAACTGAGGGGTGGGGTGACGTGATCTGATATAAGTTTGAGAAGGAGCACTTTGGCTTCTGTGAAAGGCAGCAAGGGCAGAAGCGGGGACGGAGGGTGAATTTTTTCTCTGTCCTGTTTCCTGGGGTAGTGGGTTTCCAAGGTCTACAAAAAAAAAAAAAAATCTTCCCCAACCTGCACATGCGCACCAGTGCTCACATCAAGCGGGAGAACTCAGGGCACTGTTGATCTTGCGTCTGGGCTGGCCTTGTAATTGGCTCTGACCACTAGAGTGCGGGGACAGGGTGGTGTTGCATGTACATTTCCACTGTGGCCTCCGGGCGAGAAGTGCAGAGCCCAGGAGGGAGAGCCCAGTGGGGAGGGCGCTGGGCAGGGAGGGATCAGGTGTGTCTGGGGTAATGGATGCTAGACATAGTTTGGCACTTGGGAGATAAAAGGGTAATTTTGAAAACAAAAATTTTATTTTTAGAAAACGATTCATGGTGTTTAATAATGCTTGGTATAAATGGAGAAGGTGCCATGTTTTCTTTTTTTAAAAACTAGTTTTAATAGCACTTCATCCACATGTCGTACAATTCAACAATTCAATCATGTCAAGAAGAGTTGTACAGTTACCACCACCTTCAATTCTAGAACATTTTCTCCTTCCATGTACTCATTGTTATTTGAGTAATTGTTTTTTCCTAATTGGGGCAAAAATATAAACAACAAAACATTCTCCAATTCCTCAACTTCTACATGTATAATTCAGCGTCATTGATTATGCGCTTCATGTTGTACAATCTTTATTGACATCTTTCCCCAAATTATTCCACCACCACTAACATAAACTCAATGTCTCCTCAGCAATAATTCTCTCTCTGTCACCCGTGGTAACCATTGCTCAAGCTTCGCTTCTTTCTTTCTTTTAAAGTAGTTTTCTTGATAGAGTCTTCACATATCCTACACTTGCATGGTTAACTCTCTCTGAAAAAAAGAGTTGTACATGTCAGGAAATGCTCCTGTTCACTGGCCATCCAGTAAGCACAAGTGAGAACAATCATGAGACACCTTCTAATGTCCGTTTCTGTAGCCCAGTGAAAACCAAACCAAACCTCGAACTACAGCTGCTGGCGTGGTGAGACTGGAACACTTATCCACTGCTGGTGGGCTGGTAAATACCCACAGCCACGGTGGAAGGTGATACAGCGATACCTAAAACAGATGGCAATTGATATAACATATGAGCCAGCAATACCCTAAGTGGGCATATACCCTAAAGAATTAAGAAACAGACCGCGAACAGATGTGTGCTCCCCCATGTTCACTGAAGCACAGGTCACAATAGCAAGACGCTGGAAACAGCCTAAATTCCCATCAGTAGAAGAGCGGGTAAAATAAATTCTGGTTTATACACTATGGAATACTAACATCCCTAAAAAAGCGATGAAACCATGAAATACTTCAAGACGTGGAGGGACCTAGAAGGCATGACAAACATTGTATGAGTTCAATGCTGTAGGTACAAGGAGCAGAAGGGGCACAAGCTCAGACTTGTAGGGCACCCAGTCTGCTGGTTGGGGGTCAGTCAGAGAACCTGACTGGGGCCAATGAACCATACACCATTACTGTAGGTAAGTATTTTGAAGGTTACTTTGCAGAGGGTGCCTCATGACAGTTGAGGTCAATGGTCAAGGGAGGGGAAGGGGGCATTGTCTGCTGAGCAGCTGCCATGTCGATCTATGATGAGGTCCCCATCGGACAGGTAGACATCCCTAGCAGAGGGATGAAGGATACTGATGGGACAAACAACGCAGGAGAGGGGAAAGGGAGAAAACACATGTGAAGGGGCACAAACACCTGTGTGTTGGTAGGAAAATATGGAGGATTGTTCTCCAGTTGGGGTGAAGAATGGCTGAAAATGCTTTGGGGGACACTAGGGTTGGGAGAGAGTATGGTATGCACTGAATAGGTCACATTGACCTAGGCTTCTGGGTGCTTCCTGGAGATGGGCCGTGTGCCTTGGAATGCTGGGACACTGAATCCCGGATCTTCAAGGCACACAGCATGCTCCAGAGGCTGCATCAGTGAGATACCATGTGCAAACTCCACTGGATGAACTTGGACTCTTTCTCAGATATACTTGTAACCCGAAGACTTAAGTCAGAAAATACACGGTGTCTGAGGCAGTGGAAGAGAGCTGTGCTGAGACTGTAGGTGGACAAACATGGTCTTATCACATCAGTGCCCCATATGCTGTATTAAGATGTGCATTATTCCAGCAAACCTGTGGATGGACATTCTGTTTTATTTTGTTTTTGTTTGTTCATAGTAGGGTATATCTCAGAGGTGTTATGTCCTTGGGGGTCACCTTCTTGAAGTTGTGTTAGGTTTTTACCTCTTTTTCGGTAAATGAAACCCAGGATTGGTGAACCTATAGGGACAGCCATTAGAATAAGGGATATTTTTGGAGGGACAGGGCACAGGGGTGATGGTGGGGGGGGTATTAGACAGGGTTCTCTAGAGAGACAAAACCATATTGCTAGTAATTTTCTATATATATTTATAAAGATAGATATATAACACAAGAAATGAACTGTTAAATTATATACAGATAGATAGATAATACAAGAAATGAGCAGTTAAATTATAAAGCAGTACAAATGGCCCAGTGCAACTCACTCCCCTGAGAGAGTTGTGAGACACTAATAGTCCTTTTACTCTTGAGGGTCGCCAGTCCCCTTCTTTAGAGAGAGCTGGGCTATATATACCCAGGCAGCAAACAGCAAGGCAGGTCACCAACTGTCGGTCCCCAGCTCCAGAGATGTACATTCCAATCGTGTGGGCTTAAAGGAACTCAACTTACAGCGACAGAGTCCACAGGCTAGGCTTCCCACAGGTAGTGTACCCCTTTAAAATAAGGCACAGAACAAGCAAGGCAGCCACACACTTTTCCGATGATTAAAGAGTGAGAGACAAGAAAGGTGAGGCTCGCCGAACCATTTATCTCTCAGCCCTTCAATTAATCCCACTTGTGTTTATCGGCCAGGCTGGCACAATAAACTATCGTGGGGGGAAGGGAGACAATGTCAAGGTTTCCAGGAAGAAAGAGAATGTTTGGAAATTGATTGTGGTGGTAATTATACAATTCTGTGTGATGTGATGGGACTATGGAATGATATATGCATTAACTCCAAATTAATAATAAAAATTTTAGAAAGAGTGGTATATACATCATCACAATCATTTATAGTGCTCCCTCCCCCTCCTACATTCATTTTGCTCCCCCAAATCCCTTCACCCTCCCCACTTGTTCCCCTTCTGCATCCTTTGTATCGGTTATTGTCTCTATGCATTCACTCCTTCTGTGCTTCACAAACTGGAAAACCAACTGAAACTATAAGAAAAACAAAATAACAAGAAGAAAATAATATATATATATATATATATATACAAATATAGAGTTAGAAAGAAAAGAGCACCATCAGTATTTAAAAGCTCAGAGAAGAAGTTTCTGTCATGGAACAAGCAAAAATAAATAAATAAATAAACACTGGAGCCTAGAGGAAATTCAGGTTGGGTCCTAAGAGAGGTCAACTGACAAAGTATCATATTACATCATGATTCGCTCCACCATCATCAGGTTTACAATAATCTCTGTCTGATAGTAAAGTTGTTTGAGATCCTTCCCCTGTGGCTAGAGGGGAATCTGCCAGAGGCTGGCTAAACCTGACCAGGTGCTCTGCAGATGGGTTCTGGGCTCCCACGGTCTTCCAGAGCCTTCTACAAAGTGGGTGTTCACAATTTAAGTGCTGATACTTTCTCTTCGTCATATTTGGATTTTGTTATTGTCATCCTTGGATCACACAGGCTGGTGTGCTTCTTCTGTGTAGACTCAGCTGATGCCAGGCACCATCTGCTTTCCTCGTCACACTTTGCTGTAGCACCCATCTCTTCAGTGGTCATTTCATCAAGGTGAGTATTGAGCAGGGCTATGTTATAAGAATGAAGAGTTCTTGGATTGGGGCTAGAGTTAAGTGGGAGCCCAGAGTCCATCGGCTTGTCCACAGGTCATGACCGACTCTGGTTTACTTTGGCTGTTGGATCACAGCAAAAACAAAACCTCACCACCACCACCACACAAAACCAAAACAAACAAACAAACAAAAGGCCGAAAAAAACCATCTGAACAAAGAAACAAACAAAGAAAACCATCGTCAATCATTCTCCTGGAGTATAAGGCGATTGCTTTGAGAACATCAATATTTTTTACAATGACATAGAACTTGATACTGTTGATATGAGGAGAATATGTGAGACAGTCCAACTGCGAGCTGTCACCCATGAACTGTTGCTTTGTACTGATTGATTTCTTAATTGATTGGGCTCTCTAAACACTGCCTCTGGGATTGGTGCTGGGGGAACAATATTTTCCATTTTGCTACTCTTAGTAGGAACCGGTACCATGACGCCTAACAATAACAGCAACACTCTTACTACTAGACATATTTTGCCATTTCTATTCCTAGAACTTTTGGTGGAATGCTTACAAACTCATGTTGCTTTGTTGCTGATAGCGCAGATACCAGGAAGCATTTTTCTTTGTCTGATTCATCCATTTCTTTAAAACCTTCATGATGATATAACTCTGTATTGTAAACAGCTACCTCCAGGGCACCAGGGACTTTTAGCAAGACCTGGATTAGTTACTTCATTTTAAAAGCTGTCCAGATATCACCAGAGGATAATTAACAGAAGACTAGATATCACATAAAAGTACACATTAAGGATTTTTACCTGGGTGGCATCTAGGAACCCACAATTTAATTATGTGGTTAGGTCAAAGTAACTTCTAGATAGCGCTTTATATGGATAACTTCTTCGAGAATCACCTCTCACTTCTCTTTATCACTGGGGAGATGCTGCACTGTAATTTCATTGAGAAATGAATGTTATTGGGGCGAGACTGGGATGGTGTTTATAGTCTTGCCTCTCCCCAGACAAAGTGCAAATTGGGAAGAACACCGGTTGTCTTTCTGTTGCTCCAGTTGAGAAACAGCTTATTCCACCGTGTCTTGTACACGAAGCTTCTTCTGCCTGGAGTGTTCTTTCCCCAGATATTCAGAAGGCCGGACGTTAGTCAACATTCTAGTGGGATGTTCTTTTCACGGATATGCAAAGAGCGAGGCAGTGTCTGTCATTCTGGCGGTTACTCGAGTACAACCTCCTCAGAGAGGCTGTCCCTGAACAGTCACAAATGCAGCGATTCCCCATCACTATCGGCCACATTGCCCTACTTTGCTTTTTTTTTTTTTTTACGATGTAACCCTTGAACGATCTGAGATTACTATAGTATATGTTTCCTTTTATAATCTGTCGTTAACTGAGACCCTGTCTATTATTTTTGAATAGTTGACTTAGGCTCAATACTTTGGACAAATGAAACACTGCCTACCCATAGATCCTTTAAAAAGAAAGAAAGAAAATCTGGGTCTGCCATCCCCCTTTGGTCTAACTAAGTGGCTGCAGCAGATTTGGTCGTTGCCTGCAGAGTCGGATGGGTTTTATAGGTATGGAGAGGAGAGGTAAGCGGTCACGTAATGGTGGAGAATGATTTCCTTCATCCCCAGTACCAGCCTGCCCCGTTAACAGATGCTAAAATCTCCTAAGGGTTGGGCTGGAGATGACCAGTATCTACTCACAGGGTGGATAACCACTCAGCTGTAGAGTGGACAGCGTTATGGATTCAATTCTGTCTCTTCAAAACGCACATTGGAATGATCATCCTTACACTTGTGGGTGCAATCCTGTTTGGAACTAGGGTTTTTTCCTTTGCTCTGCGACTTGGAGCACAGCCGAGTAGAGTGGGTTCTAAATCAGATCACTCCTGAGTTATAACAGCCCAAGAGGAGACACAGAGGCATGCAGGTCCAGGCCAAGGCAAATGCCATGTGGGAATTACCAAGGACTCAAGGAAGGGCCAGGGCTCCTTTTAGTGTCCCGAACTGTGAAGAGAGAAATTCCTGTTCTGTATAGCCACCTGTGCTCGCATGTGAAATTTGGGGCACAGCAGCACCGGCCACTGAGAAAGGCAGGTTCACCCTGGTGCAGTCATTGGAGCGGAGCAAAGAATGGGAAGGACAGGGCATTAGGAACGTAAATGTGTTCTGAGGGACCTGGGTCATCTGCAAGCACTCTGCAAGTATCGACTGTTTCTCAGCTGCAGGTGGGAAGTTTGATGGGAAAATGAAGTCAAAATGGTGTGTACCCACCATGGTGGGGGTGCGACTCGGGGGAACCGTGCTCTCTGCGACCCTCCGAGTGCCTGGAGGAGGACTTCAGGGTTTTCCACAGGTGCAGCTCAGGAGCACAGAGGTAAGAGGAAAGCAGAGAGCTGCGGGCTGGCCAGGTGGTGAGGGAGGCAGCGCTCACCCGAAGCGGTGGAAGGGAACCCTGGCATCCCAAAACGCGCGCCTTGATCGTTGCCCAAAAAAACTCACTTGCAGATGAGCAGATGCTTCTATAACGTATCTTGGGAAATGGACTGTGCTCAGAAGATGGAATATTGTGGCCTCCCGGGCAATTCCTGATCTGCCTTGATGACCCGCGTTGGAAGGAATTCTGGACAGAGTCAGGCATGCGTACAAGATTTTCCTCAATCAGATAGTTTTTAAGCATAAAGAAAACGTTCTCAGTAGGAATATAACTCAAGAAGAATAGAGTTTCTGAAAATGCACAAAGAAGAAAAGATTCTAAAACCCTAAACCTTTCAAAAAGTTCAACTGACCCCCATGGAGCTCTCCAGGAAGTGTCTATTTTTTAAAGATCATGGACTAAAAGTTGAATGAGCAAGAGGACACTAAGAATGGGTGAACAGCAAAAGGGCATGTCGAGAAGGACAGGAGTGGACCTAATTCATTCTTGTGAAAGAGGAAGGAAAGGGCATTAAGTCGATGACATCAAAGAGGTGAAGGGAAAAAAACAAAGAGGGAGATGCTGGCAGCCACCCAAATAGGCGAGTGTGAAAATAATTTCCAAGAATGCAATCGCAGATTTGACAAATGTATGAAGTGGAATGGAGAGGCCTTTGAAGGTGTTAACTTTCTTTTGTAAAAAAATTGAAATACATAGCTTTGAAAATATTTTCTGGGGTTTCTTGGGGGGGGATACCCCCTTGTATGTATGTATGTGTGCATGTGGTTGTTGTTTTTTTAAAATACATCAGGAAAAATGTAAAGAGGATACAATTTATATGAAATTGTAAATATAAATGGTAGTTCTATAAGACGACAGAGAATTCAATAAAAGTATGAATTTATGAACTGGCACCCTGGAATGAGGCCTACTCTCTCTCTTTCCTGTGGAAATATAAACAAAACTCACCCCCCCCCCCCCGTCGCCACCCCCACCCCACCCCGCCCCATTGCTGTCTCTCTTCTTAAAGGCATATGAGCGGGAGGAAAAAGATGCCTTTAAGTTCAGGTACTATGTGAATCTGCTGTTGATGACGTATGACTCATTGGGTTTTGTCTGGCTTTTGCCAGAATATCTGGTCCTCAGCCCGGGGATTGTGTGTTGTGCGCATTTTCCCTTAAGCCCATTCTGCTGTTTGAATTTACCTCAGTGGGTTCATGTTGTACTTGACCTTTTGTGCTTCGCTAACTTCACTTAGCATAATATCCTCCGACTCTTTCCACAAGATGAGGTATTTCATCGTTTCATCGCTACTTTTTTAGGGATGAATAGTATTTCATTGTGTATATGTATCATATATTTTTCAATCCATTCATCTACTGATGGAAATTTAGGCTGTTTCCAAAGTTTTGTCATTGTAAGCTGCACAGTGACAAACATTGAAGAGCAGATGTCTGATTGCAGTCTACTTCTTATTTCTTTTGGGTATATGCCCAGTAGTGGAATTGTTGGGTCGTATGGCAACTCCATTGCCACCTGTTCTAGGTATCAGCAATCGCTTTTCCACAGTGGCTATACATATCTGCATGATGACCAGCGGTGGATAAGAGTTCCTATCTTTATATATACGCAACAGGGAAGCAGATGGACTTTGGGCCTCTATTTAAATCTTGTCTCAGTCCAAGAACGGTTTGCTCTAATAACGTGGCATTTGATGATACCTTTCTGATACAGTCGCTAAAATGGGTGCACAAGCAAATGTGGCGAAGAAAGCTGATGGTGCCCAGCTATCAAAAGCTATAGTGTCTGAGGAGTTAAAGGCTTGTAGTGAAACAAGTGGCCACCTAGCAGGGAAGCAACAAAGCCCATATGGAAGAAGCACACCAACCTGTGTGATCATGAGGTGTCAATGGGAAGAGGTATCAGAAGTTACAAAACGCACAACCAAATTGATGTGAAGGGGCATGGATGTAGTGGAGACGCCAAACCCACCTGTAAGATAATTGGTCAGCCCCTCTCAGAAGGGCCACAGGAATGGATGATGAATTCGGGGTGCCGCATGGCACTGTTGAACCACAGAACTGTCCTCTATTCCTTGAACATTTCCTCCCCTTACACACCGTACTTTGGCAATTTTTTGTTTGTGTGTTTTGTGTGTTTTTTTAACCAACCCAGTTTTCAATTTTCTTAAAACTTCTTCACAATAAGCCTCAGTGATCATCCTGTAACCTTTGAGAAAATATATCAAAATTACCTCTTTTCCTGCCCCCCTGCAAATAGTCATCTTAACCTTCTGAGTTGATAGCTCTACCTTGAATTTAGTTGGCCCGGCAGATTCTCTCAGAAGCCAGTGTTTTGATTTGGCCTTAAAAAAGAAAACTGCCTTTGTAAGTCTACGATAAGTATATTACTCTATATTTTGTTTTGAATAAACCTATTCATGCATAAATTGAACCCCACCCAATCAATAATTTTTATTTATCCTCGTATACTTAGGGAAAATCTCTATAAACTTGAATAACTTAAAATAATTCACTGAAAGCTGCTAAACTATCCATCCTGAATTATAACCTCCTGGGAGTCTGGGAATTAGATTACAGATATAACCACTGGGATTCGTATGTCTGATTATCACACGTTTTCTAAAATATTCTGTTTGCCAGTTCCCCAGCCTTACAAATGAAGCCAGCATTGATCTACAATGCAAAGAGTGATTGTTATTTTTTGTGAATCCTAGAATAAAAACCTATGGTACTGTAATGATTTTCAAATGCATAGTTCCAGCATTCTTTACCCTCTACCCATGGACACACTCTGCACTCCATCCAATCCCAGTATAACAACATTGGTTTTTGATATGAATGTTTATTGTCCATTGCTGTTGTTTCCAGGTTAACGGCTCGGTGGCCAGGCAAGAATCCCTATGCCAGTACACGGCAGGTGGTCTTGTGGTTGTGGCTACTGAGCATCAACAAGTCACTTCCGACTCACAGCGACCCCTCTGCTCAACAGAACAAGGAAACACTGCCCAGGTCTACACGTCCTCACAACTGTTGTTATTTTTGCAGCCACAGTGTCAATCCATCTCCTTGATAGTCCTCCTGTCCCTCCCTCGACTTCATCAGACATGATGTCCTTTTCCGGGGGCTTGTCTCCAATAGCATGCCCAAAGAAGGGAAGGCAAAGTCTTGCCGTCCTCACATCTAAGGAGCATTCTGGTTGTGCCAAGGCAGATTTGCTTGCTCTTAATTATCTTCATTACTTTTAATTTACACCCAGCCTAAGGCATTATCAGAAAGATAAGGGAGCCCTGGTGGTACACTTGTTAAGCACGCCCCGGCTAACCGGGTCAGTGACTTGAATCCACCAGTCACTCCATGGGGAACAATGTGGGGATTTGCTTCCATAAAGATGTACAGTGTGCAGAAGGCTGTGGACGACAATAAAACCCCCAAACCCATTTTCAGAGTCCCTGGAGAATCCCCTCTGACCACTGAGCAGGCATGTGAATCGCTTAGCTGTCAGAGTTAGTTCAGTTAGCATGCAACATCTCATCATTTTTCTCTTTTCATCCACTTCTAATGTGTTCTAGTTTCTATTCTTTTCTGATTTACTTTGGATTGAGGATTATCTGTGCTGTCTTTGTTTTGTTGCTGTGGTTTTGTATGATTTTCTTTATATGAAATCCAGGAGAGATCAATGTACAGAGGCAGTAACTAGACTAATTGTTTCCTAGGCCTATGGCAAGGGGGCTTGGGGAAATGGGGAGCTAATAATAGTGAGCACCAGAGAGAAGGATCTGTTCTAAAACTGATTTTGGTAATGATTGCACAACTCTTAAATATATTTACTTTATTGAATTGTGTGGTATACGAAGTATGTCAGTAAAAAGTGTTAAAAATTTAAAAAAGATTTACAATCTTGGGAACCCCATGGGCCTGTTCTACTCTGCCTTCTAGGTCTGCCATGAGTTGGAATTCACTCAACAGTCATGGGTTGAGTTGGATTGGGTGTATCTAGTGAGGACACTGATGTCAGGGTGCTCCAGAAACGTCACATTTTTTCTCCAACAATAATACATCTGATAACAGAAGAGAACAATTGTATTCAATGAGCACATTGATGCTGAGATTTCGCAAGTACTTTCCCCCCCTCCTTTTATAAGTGAATATGTATTTTTACAGGTGACAAAAATGCCTGGCATGCAGGGTGCTACGTCGAAACACACAACATTACTCTATTTCTTTAATGCTACCCCAGTTCTATCTTAAATATCTGGCTGGACCAAAGCATGCACACTGATACAGATAAGAGCTCTCGACACACAGAATCCAGGACAGATAACCCCATCAGGACCAAGAATGAGAGCAGTAACACCACGAGGGGAAGAGGAAGGTGGGACAGATGGGAGAGAAAAGAGGAACTGATCACAATGATCGACATACAACAACCCCCCCCCCTTCGCTCCATCAGGGGGATGAACAACAGAAACGTGGGTGAAGGGAGACAGCAGACGGTGTAAAATATGAGAATAAAAATAATTTATGAATTATCAAGTGTTCACAAAAGTGGGGGCTGGGGGAGGGAGGGGGAAAAAAGAAGAGCTGATACCAAGGACTCAAATAGAAAGAAAATGTTTTGGAAATGATGACGGCAACATATGTACAAATGTGCTTGATGCAATTGATGTGTGGATTATTAGAAGAGCTTTAAAAGCCCCCAATAAAATAATTTATTAAAGTAACAAAGCCTGGCATGATCTCATGTATTATAATATCTCATAGGATTTCTGCCATTTTAAAAGAAAATAAGGGTGATTCAAAAAGTAATCCTTCTTTGAACAACTTTGCTTGACCTTTAGAAATATTGTTTGGCATTGAAATGGGTTTCAACGGAAAGAATCTTAATTTTCTGAGAAACCTCCACTGTGCCCCAGGTTATGTGGTGAACTATCTGTATTGCAGATGGCAAAGGACTGAAAATCTAAAGGAAACTCTAACACTCTGGCATTTTTCGTTCTATTTTTTTCTTTGTCAAGACATTTTGCAAACACATAATACTTTCCTTTGATCCCGTAGTAGAACAGGCATGTCCTCTTATATACAATGTATAGGCTGTGTCCGTGATCAAATCGGTAACCAAGGACACTTACAATCAGCAGGGAACGTCCAGGAATCCATGGGGAGTTCCAATGGCTAAGTATTTGACTGCAAGCTGAAAGGTTGACAATTAGATTCTACCCAGAGGCACCTTGGGAGAAAGGTCAACATTACGGTGGACCATTCTGCTTTGACCCACAGAGGGTTTCCAACGGTCCAGAGAGACTCCGTGATAACTGGACTTATTAACTTTTCAATAACTTCCAGTTCAAGAAGGAGAGCTAGACTGGTGTGCCCATCTCTCCTCTCTCACCCGAGACTCCCTGAAATGTACAAAGGTGTTTCAAAAATGTCATGGAAAGAAACCATGATGACATGTGCTCCAGAATTATTTGAAGGGAATAATTAATAATAATAATAAATAATACTGGTTGCCTTCGAGTCCATTGTGCCCCCTGGGCATCCCAAGAGTTGCAGGATGGAACTGCATTCCAGGGGGTTTCCAATGTTGGGCATCTCGTGGAAAGGAGCCCTGGTGGGTCAGTGTTTCAGCGCTCGGCTGAGAACCAACACAGCTGGGGTTTGAACCTACCCGGTAGCTTCTCAGGTGACCCGATGGTCCGCTCTCATGAAGATGGCTATTGCTGTTGTGTGCTGCTGAATTCCTTGTGACACCAAGGCGCCCCACATGACACAGTAGAACTGTCCCAGCAATTTTCCTGGCCCAGTGTTTCCTGGTGTACGTCCTACTGCTCCGTGGGGGGCACTGGTATGATTCAGGGGGGCTATAAACTTTATTCTGGATGATGGATCATAGTACAGAAGTTTTGAATTTCTGGGGGGTGCCAGGTAAATCTGGGAGTCTATGTCTTAGGCTATAATCTATATCAGAGCAGAACACTGGATCATC
The DNA here is from genome assembly GCF_050624435.1 of Tenrec ecaudatus. Taxonomy (NCBI): domain Eukaryota; kingdom Metazoa; phylum Chordata; class Mammalia; order Afrosoricida; family Tenrecidae; genus Tenrec; species Tenrec ecaudatus. The sequence continues at coordinate 14,226,941 of NC_134542.1, read as the reverse complement.
TCTTCCCTGGAAATTCTGGGTGGGTTCAAACTGCCAACCTTTTGGTTACCAGCAAACTACTTCACTGTTGAGTTACCGGCTCCTTCCTAGAAAATCTTGCGGCAGCTCTCCTCCATCACACAGGGTCACTGTGAGTCTACCTGGAGCTGAGAGCAACAGCAGCAACTCTTTTCCCGAGGGAATCCCTCTGTGGCGCCAATGGCTAAGCACTCAGTGGAAAATCCAGAGGTTGGGGACTCAAACTCACCTAGGGATGCCTCGGAGGAAAGGCCTGGCAATCCTCTTCCTAAAGGTTATAGCAAGGTCTGTAGTACATGGGGTCACCATGCATTAGAATTGATGCAACAGCAACTGGCTTGTGGGTTTGTTGTTGGTTTTGTTTTTCTTTTCAGTCTTAAGGAAGAAATTCCCAAGCTTTCCTCTCAAGGAGTCACTGGATGCACTCAAACCTCCTCCCTTTCAGCTTGCAGCGGGGCACACAGACCATTCACAGTACTCGGGAACCATACTGAAAGCACACACTCATAGTGAACAAAGGAAAGGGAGGATCCCTAGTCAAGTCCAGGTTTCAATCAACATGTAGAACAATGGAATGTGGATGCAGGTGTAGTGAACGATCCAAGTGGAGAAAACTGTGGTCAGGAAGAGGTACAGATAAGGCGGCATCAAAAAGCAGGATGCTCTGCTGTGAAGAATCACAGGAGAGGTTGAAAAATGGAAAAGTCTGGGGATCACCGAAGGCCAGAGCCAGTCACTGGGATGAATGGGGGAATAAGGTAAGAAGATAGTCTATATATTAAATGGCACGTTCCCCAAGGACCAGGTGCTCATCAGACTGGAGTTTACACCTGCAGTAAGGACAGATCTTTTCTTTAAAATGGAATGATGAGTCAAGACATTTCCAGCTCTTGTTGTGGAAGTTGCTGTCTCAAAGACTGCACCAGCAGGTAAATATCGGAGCGTCTCACTTCTACCCTTAATCGCACAACCAACGAGCTACACCCCTCTTTGAACAGTTGCTTGTTCTTAGAAACCCTTCTGGGATATTGGAGGTAGGAGCAGTTGATATTAGGTGTTGTCAAGTCGGTTCCGGCTCATAGCGACCCTGTGTACAACAGAATGAAACACCACTGGGTCCTGTGCCATCCTCTTCATGGTTCTTATGTGTGAGCCCTTGGGTGCAGCCACCCGGTGTGCTAGTCTGAGTAGAGAAACAAATTCATAGACACTCGTATGTGCATACGAAAGAGCTTTACACAAACAGTAAATGTACATTAAGAAACCAGCCCAGCCCAGTCCAGATCACATCCATAAGTCAGATATCAACCCATATGTCCAACACCAATCTATAAATTCCTATTCAGACTCACAAAACACATGCAATGATTCCTAATGCAGGAAGATCACAGGCCAGTGGGTGGGAAGTCTTGTGGATCCAGTGGTATTGTAAGCATCTCAGTGCTGGCAGGGGTCTCCACGTGACTCTCCCAGCTCGGGGCACTAGCATAACTCCATGTGTCTTGTCAGCTACAATGTGTCCCAGGGAGTCAGCATGTGTCCCACCTCCAGTGAGCTATTTATCTCCTTAGTGCCTCCAAAGGACGTCATCAAGCTGCGACCTGATTACAGGCTAAATTCCACCCTTCACTCTAAAGTCTCAAATTGACAACAGATTATGTAACTACCACACCGTGTCAGTCTATCTTCTGAGTCTTTTTCACTACCCCAGTACTTTACCAAGCATGTCCTTCGCCAGTGACTGGTAGCCCCAGACAACACGTCCAAAGTACAGGAGATGAAGTCTTGCCATCTTTGCCTCTCAGGAGCATCTGGCTGTACTCCTTCCAAGATGAATTTGCTTGTTCTTTTGCCAATCCACGGTACTTTCCACATTCTTTGCCAGCACATCATTCAAATGCATGGATTCTCTTTTAGTGTTCCTTATTTAATGTCTACCTTTCCCATGCAGCGGAGGCAAGTGAAAATAACCTGGCTGGGGTCAGGCAAACCTGAGGAGCATACAACAGAGAGAATTTAATGCTCAGACTGAAGATCGGTATCCTTGCTTTTGAATTCTTGTGGGTTGATCTTTGTTTGTAGGGTTATCTTGATTACTTGAAATTCAGTAAAATAAAAAAAAGGAGATCGATTTTAAAATAACCTAGGTTCATAATGGAACTCCAGATGGAAAAGAAAGCTTTATTTCTTGGCATGCGTCTGGGGTATAGATTAGACCATTTAAATGTTTATGCTTAATGAACTATGTCAATGACTCATATATTTCCTCATCTACAAGAATGGTTCTTAAATAAGGAGACTTTTCTTCCGTTCAGTTAAATTGTCATTGAGTGCCTATTAAATGCTAAGCACTTGGGATACATCAGGAAATAAAACAAAAAGTCCTGTGTCTGGGGACCTGAATTACAGCGTATTGAAACCCACACCCAGCTGCTGCTGAACGGACTGTGACTCATGGCGATCTCTTAGGTTCACTGTAGGAACTGTGTTCCACAGGGTTTTCCATGGCTGATATCCTTTCTCAGACGTCGATCGTCAATTGTGTCTTTAGAGGCAAGGTTGGACTCAAACTCATTAGTAATCAGGTGAGTTTATCATCAGCATCCATTAGGGGCTTCATTTAAATCCAAAGAAATCCCTGATCTCTAAGGATATTCTGTGTTGGTGAAAACATCTCGTACTTTAAGGGAAAAATAAAAATAAATACCAGAGGAAAGTAAGATAAATATGTCTCAAGAGCTTTCTTTTTGTAGATTATTCCCAGAAGCTTTTGATTTCCAAAGACGTGAATTGCACCTCCCTAGAAAAATGATCTATTTAAATTATGAAGTGTTTGGAAATAAAGGTAGGAAACACTTTCCTAGACCACCAGGGGGTCTGAGAGTGGTTGGGGAGAAGTATGGGAACTGGGGTATTAATGGTTCTCAGGAAAGCCAAGTGGGGATCTTCTTCAATCAGGAGGCTATTATGTGAGTCAAGTACTCTTCCAGCTGTGGGGGCTCTCTGGCCTGGGTCCACAGGAAGCTGAGGGTGTGGCTGGCTAGGGCTGAAGGAAAATTCCAGAGCCTGGAGACAGTGCCTTGGGGACACCACTCTGTCTTCAGCCTGGGTTTCATTATATAAACAATAACAAAAACTCGCAGCGAACAACAACAAAATTACCCCTAAAGTATGAGTGTCCAGAAGTGAAATGAAATAAATAACACGTGGTTTATTTTGCTCTTAAACAAACAAAAATATTTTAGCCTTCAGCCTCTGTTAAAGAAGCTGTTGGAAAAGAGAAAAGATATAGTAGAGGGAACGATGCCATGGGTCCAAGGGAGTCACCATTTGGGGAACGTTTGGCTTGCAGTTTTGTCTGGGAGTTAGTTACTCGATTGAAAGAGTAGCTCGGAACCCAGGCAGAGAAAGAAGCCTCTGAGAAATTTGGATCTGGTATTCAGGTTTCCTAAGTGCGGGTCAGAAGGCAGGTTCCATCCAAACTAAACAGGGAGATTTGGAGGCTTGTGTACTCCCTGACACCACATCGATCGCCACTCCTAGCCCTTTGCTGCTGACTCCTCAGGGAGCAAGTCCTGGTTCATATCCATCAAAGGAATGCCAGACATGGCTGCTGTTGTTTGGTGCCACTGAGTCAGTGCCAACTACGTACAACAGAATGAAACTGCCCGGTCTGGTGCTATCCTCACAACGGTTCTTATGTCTGAGGCCACCGATGTGGCCACTGTGCCAGACCAGCATATCAAAGGTCTTCCTCCTTCTCACTGTCCCATCACTCTACCAGGGATTGGCCTCCCCTGCCAAAGACCATAGCTTCATTTCTTTTTGCTCCATTTGGAACGCCAGTGATTTGAGCAGAAGAATAAATATTTGATCTGACCATCAAGAGATTTATACATACTTGCTAATGGATGTGTGAAATGTAGCTGGTACAATATATTATAAATATATGGGTCATTGTTTAGAGTGTCGTAACTATTTGTAGATGTAATGTGCATTTATATATATATTGTGAGAAAAACTTGTGTTGCTATAAAGGAAACAGGTCACCAATTGACTGGGAGAAGAGTCACAAAATTAGTAATGTTCTCAAAGGAGGGTGCATTGGGTCAACTCTAAAAGCCAGGTATGAGTCAGTCGAGGTTCTGTGGCAGAATTCTTGCCTTCCACATAGAACACGTTAGTACCCTGCTACCACCTGCCTACGAGTGGAGGATAGCATGTGATTGATGGAACGTATTTCAGAAAAGCTTCCGGACTAAGATGGACTAAGAAGAAAGAGTTGATGATCTACTTTTGAAAACCAATGACAAACTTAGGGGTCACAACACTCCAATCTATACCCCACCATGGGGAGTGCACAGGACAGGGCAGTGTTTGGCTACATTGTTCACGGGGTTGTTATGAATTGGAGACTGACTTGGTGGCAGCTAACAACAAAGATAGAGAGTAGATTGGAAGTCAAGTATCAGGATTCAGCCCTACCAAGCCTCCTACACCTCCTCACCATTGATTTTAGATCACGTGTTGTTTCCTTGTCCCCACTTCCTTTCCACCGCTTTCTCCTCTCCCATGACCCCCCAGAACCATCGGTCCTGTTGTTTTCCCCTCCAGATTGTTTAGTCTTTCTATCTTATCTAGATAGACATGCAGAGCTGATATGCACAAAAATAAGACGGAGCAAAGCAAAGCAACAAATAAAATAAAACAACAACAACAAACCAGTGACCAAATAAAGCCTATAAATAGTCCAAGATCTGTTGACTTTTACAAATGTTTTCTGGTCGAGTCTGATGGGGTGCCATGTCCTGGTCCCACAGTCTATTTTTGGTATTCCTAGGGCATTTCATTGCTCTTCTCCCCTTGTTGTTCTGTTACACTCCTTTAGTGTTTTGCCTCGGTGTGGTGGGGTCTGATAGGGCACAATTCCCACACTGTGTCTCCAATGTTGTCCCCATAGCACTATGGTTCAGTGAGGGACACCGTGTCTTGTGGTGGGGCCAGTCCTATGGTCCTCTCTGTGCATTGGGGGCTCTAAGCAGGAACATTGTCCTCCTTGGGGCTTGGTGGGCCAGGTTGTGCTCCACTCTCTCTCCCTCCCCCTTCATTTTCTCCTGCGTACTCTGAGTGCTCTCCAGACATGTCCCTCTCCCTGAGCTGTAGTGTCAGTGTTGTCCTCTGCTTGATGAAGGGCAATGTAACCAAGAGGAATTACTGAAACCCAAATGAAGGCTGAACATGACAGTGGGACAGGAGGAAAGTAAAGGGAAATAAAGGAAAGAACTAGGAGGCAAAGGGCATTTATAGAGGTTTAAATACAGGCATGTACATATGTAAATATACTTAAATATAATGATAGGGAAATAGATCTATGTATATATATTTATATGTTAAGTATCAAGGTAGCATATGGACATTGGGCCTCTACTCAAGAACTCTCATAACGCAAGAACACTTTTGAAAGGTTAGAGATGGAGGTGCGGAACAGAGATAGAATTTAGCCCAGAATATGAAGTTGAGATTTAATTGAGGCAGGGAAAGAAGTCCCGGGCAGAAAGGGAGGGCAGAGAAAGAGATGGGGGCATATTGAGTCCCCAGGTGGGTTCCGTGACCCAAGGGGTTAGGTCAGGGAAGTCGCACCTGGAAGTGAGGCAGTGGAACTTATATAGGGTGTGAGCTTAAAGGCATATGAGCCGGTAAGGGGAAGGGAAGTTCTTTGTGCTGTGATTGCAAGTTTTGGGACAGGTGACATCTTGTTAGTAAATCATGTGGTTCCTAGGAAACAATGTTAGGGAGAGGGGTACTGTGTTCGGTCCAGGGAGGTAAGCTCTGTGAAACACTGAAGGCAGGTGCTTTGAAGCCAGGTCATTTGTCTTTTCAAGAAGCTGGTACAAGGGGCTGCCTTGGTCTGGGCCCAGCTCAAACAACTTTGTTCTAATAACCTGGCATTCCATGATGCTCACCTTCCCGACAAGATCGCTGAAGACAAAGCAAATGTGGTGAAGAGAGCTGACGGTGCCTAGCTATCAAAATATATAGCATCTGGGGTCTTAAAGGCTTGAAAATAAATAGGCATCCATCTATCTGGAAGCAAAAAAGCCCACATGGAAAAAACACACCAGCCTGTGTGATCATTAGGTGTCGATAGGATCAGTGATCAGGCATCAAAGACCCAGAACAAAAAATCATATCATTGTGAATGAGGGGGATTGCGGAGTGGAGACCCAAAACCCATCTGTAGGCAACTGGACATCTCCTAATAGAAGGGTCACAAGGAAGAGACAAGCCAGTCAGGATGCAGTAGAGCACTGATGAAACACACAACTTTTCTCTAGTTCTTTAATGCTTCCTCCCCTGAACCCCCTCCCCATGTTATCATGACCCAAATTCTACCCTACAAATCTGGCTAGACCAGTGTGTGTACATGGACGGGTACAGATAAGAGCCGGAAATACAGGGAATCCAGGACAGATAACCCCTTCAGGACCAATATTGAGAGTAGCCATACCAGGAGGGTAAAGCGAAGTTGGGGGGAGAAAGGGGAACAGATCACAATGATCTATCTAAAACCCCCTCCCAGGGGGATGGACAACAGATAAGTGGGTAAAGGGAGACATCGGTCAGTTTAAGACATGAAAAATAATAATTTATAAATTATCAAGGGTTCACGAGGGAGGGAGGTGGGGAATGGAGGGAGGGGAAATAAATGAGAAGCTGATACAAAGGACTCAAGTAGAAAGAAAATGGTTTGAAAATGATGATGGCAATAAATATACAAACGTGTTTGACACAATGGATGGTTGTATGGATTGTGATGAGTCGTACGAGCCCCCAATAAAATGATTTTTAAAAAGTATCAGTATGCTAGCGTCCACCCTCTTTGATTTTCCTCTAGTAAGTGGCAGAGAATATAGCTACTTATCCTTAGTGAGGGAGCCACACCGATCCCCTTAACAGACAAATAGCCCCTTTTCACCACCAAACCTTAAACAACGAGTCATGAAAGTGGGTAGTTGTTGTTGTTGTCAAGTCCCATAGAGTTGGTTTAGGCTCAGAGCCACCCTCTGCACAGCAGAACCAAACTGCTTGTTCCTGTGTCATTTTTCACCATTGTTCCTTTGCCGGAACCCATTGTTATAGCCACTGTAGCAATCCATGTCACTGAGAGCCTTCCTCTTTCTCACTGCCCCTCTGCTTTACCAAGCATGATGTCTTTCCCCAGGGACTGGTCTGTCCGGACAATATGTTCAAAATGTGTAAGACACAATCTTGCCATCCTTGAGTCTTTTTAAAAAATCATTTTATTAGGGGCTCATACAACTCTTATCACAATCCATACATACATACATTGTGTACAGCACATTTGTATATTCATGGCACTCATCAATCTCAAAATATTTGCTTTCCACTTAAGCCCCTGGCATCAGCTCCTCATTTTTACCCCCTCCCTCCCTGCTCCCCATCCCTCATGAACCCTTGATAATTCATAATTTATTATTTTGTCATATCTTACATTGTCCGACGTCTCCCTTCACCCACTTTTCTGTTGTCCCCTAGGGAGGAGGTTACATGTAGATCCTTGTAAGCGGTTCCCCTTTTCCACCCTACCCTTCCTCCACGCTCCCAGTACGGCCACTCTCACCACTGGTCCTGAAGGGATCATCCGCCCTGGATTACCTGTGTTTCCAGTTGCTAACTGTACCAATGTACATCCTCTGGTCTAGCCTGCTTTGTAAGGTACGATTGGGATAATGATAGTGGGGGGGAGGGGGCAGCATTTAGGAACTAGAGGAAAGTTGTATGTTTCATCGTTGCACTCTGTGTTTCATCACTGCACCCTGACTGGCTCGTCTCCTTCCCGCAACCCTCCATAAGGGGATGTCCAAATGCCTACCAATGGGCTTTGGGGCTCCACTCTGCACTCCCCCTCATTCACAATGATATGATTTTTTTTATCTGATGATGCCTTATCCCTAACCCTTTCTTCCACTTGGGCCTTGTTGCTTCTGAGCTAGATGGCCACTTGTTTACCTTCAAGCCTTTAAGACCTTGGATGCTATATCTTTCGATAGCTGGGCACCATTAGCTTTCTTCACCACATTTGCTTATGCATCCAGTGCTTTCAATATTTTTTTGCCATTCAAATGTACTGGTTCTTCTTTAGTCTTCCTTGTTCAATGTCTGACTGCCACATGCCTATGAGGCAACTGAAAATACTATGGCCTGGGCCGGACACACATTAGTCTTAAAAGTAGTTGGTATGTATCTTCTTTTTAAATGGGCTGATTTCCAACCTCTGAACTGTTCCTTTTCTTGGTGAGCTTGTGTCAGGCTGCTGTTTTGCCCAATGCATAGTGGAATCTTGGGTTCCTGACTTCAGGGCAATGATTTCTTTCATACGGCTTTTCTAGCCATTGTCCTTCCCACTCCCACCAAATGACTTTTCCCTGATGATTCTGGGTAAGAGATGGCGGGGGAAGACACTGATAGGCTTCAGTTGTGATTAACTCAAGTCTGATGGTCATTTCGTGGGGTATCAAATGAGCCATCTCAAAAGTAGGAATTGGGGAATCTCATTACCAACAAGAGAGAAGGGCCAGAGGTGGAACCTGGCCTTGGACCCTGAGATTTATGGGCATTGACCCTCCACCCATAAGACAGCTTTGAGGAACAGCAGAGGAGTGGTAGCTGCAGAACCAAGAACCAGAGAGTAAGGCAGAATAATATACAGTAAGGAAGAACTGGGGACTTCTCAGGCCACAGAGCAAGTCAAAGCTCTTTTTGAGGAGGTGGTTGCCTTGAGGAACAGGATGCCTCCAGGCACTTATAAGAGAAGCTAGGCTTGCTGACCCAGGTAGCCAGAACTGGGTGCCCATTAAGCACTTATTGGCAGCCCCGAGAGAGCTTTGTAACATGGCAAAACAAGGCAGAGGTAATAGGCTTTGTGGCTGAGGTCAAAGGCCAGAGACACTAGCCTTCAGGCACAGCTTAGGAGAGGCAATCCTGGGTGTGTAATTGTTTCCTGAGATTGAGTAACTGTCCACTTCCCTAATAAAGCCCACGATTGAGAATACTGGCTATTATTTCGGTGTGACCATTGCAGTGAGTATTGCACTCAGCTGACAAGTCGAGAGCACTGTGGGAGGGACATGGGTCTCAGGTTTGGGAGGAAGCTTGGCTAGTAAGGCAGGTCTAAACTAAGCCTCAGAAATTGGCCTTGAATCTTTTGATGCCTGATTCCTGATCCCATGGACACCTCATGATCACACAGGGTGGTATGCTTCTTCCATGTAGGCTTATTTTCTTCCATGCTACGTGACTGCTTGTTTAACTTCACACCCAAACACTTATATCAATGTAAAAGAGGGGTGTTAGAGTAGAGAACCAAAGCCCATGCCCCCAACAGAAGGGTTACAAGGAAGGGACAATTCAGCCAGGGTGCAGTATAACACTGATATAACACACATCATTCCTCTAGTTCCTGAATGCTTCCTCCCCTGATTACCATGACCCAGTTTTACCTTATAAATCCGGCTAGACTGGAGTACACACATTGGTACAGATAAGAGATCTCGACGCATGGAATTTAGGACAGATAAAACCCTCTGGAACAGTAGTGGTTGTAGCAAGATCATAGGGTAGGGGATGATGGGGGGTAGAGGGGAGAAGGTGAGAAAGGGGGAACCCATTACAAGGTTGGATATATAGCCCGCCCCCCAGGGGAACATATAACAGAAATGTGGGTGAAGGGAGACAACAGACAATGTAAGACACAAAATAACAATAATAATATACAGTAGAACCCTGGACTTAGACACTAATCCATTCTAGAAGGAGCGTCAAGATGCGATGCAGTCGACTTCCGAATCAATTTTTCCCACAAAAAAAACAAACAAAAACTGAAAACGGATTAATCTGTTCTCGACCACCAAGTTTCTACCCTAACCTTGCCTTTTTATACAAAACATTACACAGAAATTTCAAAGTAAATAAGTTCAGAGTTAAATAGTCTAATTTAAATAAGAAACATACCATTTAAAAAGTTTCAACAACTACAGTGTGGCCCGTACCTTGAGATGGATGAGGATCTGGATCTGCGGACAGGGATGTGGAGAGGAGATGTGGAGAGAGAGTCACTGTGTGGAAGGAGAATTCTCTTTCATAAAATCAACCGGTAGCTGCTTTTCAGGAGTAAGTTTTTGTTTTCTTCCCCCTTTTATCCACTGGGACCTGGCTGGCTTTCTCTAAACAACAACAAAAACATCTGTCTAACGTGGTCTGCTGCTGGTGTTTCCTTAACTGGTTTCTAAAAGGGTTTACTAAATTATCATCAACAATATCGATAACATGGTTAACTTGTTCCTTATGATTTTTTTCAAAAATCTCTTAGGACCCACGTTTTTGTTTTTAATCTAAAACCAGTACAAAAAGCCACAAAAACTAAGAAAATCGTAGCAAAATGCTTGGAAAGCAGTTCCAAAAGGTTTAAACAACTCGAATTAACAAGGCCAACTAACACCGAGTGACTGAAACACGAACTGCTTTTGCCTACAAAAACCCCGTGGATTGGGTCGGTTTCCGAGGTTTCATTCGAGCTCCGATGCAAAATTGACTCTGCATTTCGCGTCGGAATCCGATTATGTCAGTACCGATGCGGTCGAGTACCGGGATCTACCGTATAATTGACAGGGGACTCACGAGGGAGGGAGAGGAAAAGAGGAGTTGATACCAAGAGCTCAAGTAGAAAGAAAATGTTTCAGAAATGTTGCTGGCAACATATGTACAGGGCTGCTTAATACAACTGAATGGTCCTGGGGAGAGTGGTGATTCCTGCAGGGTGGAGGGAATGTGGGGTGGAAAGGGGGAACCGTTTCTATGTATGGCCTCCTCCTTGGGGGATGGACAGCAGAGAGGAGGGCAGGGGGAGACGTCGGACAGTGTAACATATAATGAAATAATAATAATAATTTATGAATTATGAAGGGTTCATGAGGGACTGGGGAGTGGGGAGGAAGAGGGAAAAATGAGGAGCCAATATTAAGGGCTCAAGTGGAAGGCAAATGTTTTGAGAATGATGATGGCAACAAATGGACATACGTGCTTGACACAATGGACGGATGTATGGATTGTGATAAGAATTGTATGAGCCCCCAATACAATGATTAAAAAAATACAACTGAATGTTGGATTGTCCTAAGATTTGTAAGAGCCCCCAAAAAATGATTAAAAAAGAAAGAAATTGGCCTTGCGCAATGCTGTTGTGGAGTTGAGTTTCCTTACGCCTTTTGAAGTTATGGGCGATCAGATTCCACCTTCATTTGTTTGCTTTTTCCAGTAACAAAGAGGAAACCGGAAGCATGGCTTATCCTAAAAGGTGTCTCCCCACAGAGAAAGTTAAAGAGGGATGCAGTTCAGGTGTGTGAGGACCACTTTGGGCTCAGACTCATGTAACAGCAACATCATCCGTAAAACTCACTGATGTTTTCATTTTCGTTTGGACCAATTTCCTGAAATATGACTTTGTCCCAATACTTTTTTTATGATACGGATTCTTCGCTTTTGAGATTTTTGAGTTGGGTGGTAAGGCATAAGAAGTTGAGGTGCTTAAATAGGAAAAGAAGGCTTTTGTTCTAAACATATGTAATGAGAGGCATCGACATTTGGGGATTTAGAGTTTTCCCGGTCTCCCTGCTGGGGACCAGTCTTTGTTAGCTGCATGAGCCTGCTCAGGTTATTACTGTCTCTTGCAGTGAAATGAATCAATATTAAAGCCACGGGGATTTACACGGCAAGTCAGAGGCTTATCTAATAACCTCAGTATCACTTTTCCCATTTTCTAATTTGTTCTTGAAACTTCGTGGATTTGATGGCTCACAAAATTGTGCGTGCTTACCCTTCTTGCAGTTGTCTGGGGAGAAATATGGTGGGAGGTTCAATGTGACGTGCTGCTCTGCTTGCTGCCTCGGAGCCTACCCCTTTCTCCCCAGGACCTGGGCCTTGGGTCTCTGTTGAGCAGGAAGCAGCCTGTTCGCTCACAACCTTCTCTCTTGTTCATCCAGACGGTCGCATTCCTTGCAATAGCTGCTCAGCGCTGGCAGACAATATTCACGATTGAAGTGTTTATTAGGGAAATTAACAGGATAAAACGCAGTTGAGGAATGTTCAGGAGATAGTTGTTTAGTCGGGACATGTTAGAGTTCTTTCGGGCCTGCTAATAAGTGTCCAAAGGCATCCCCTTACAGAAGGGTCACGGGAAGAAGACGAGCCAGTCAGGGTACAGTAGCAACGATGAAACATACAACTTTCCTCTAGTTCCTAAATGCTTCCCCTCCCCCCCTACTATCATGATCCCAATTCTACCTTACAAATCTGGGTAGACCAGAGGATGTACACTGGTACAGATAGGAACTGGAAACACAGGGAATCCAGGGCACATGATCCCTTCAGGACCAGTGGTGAGAGTGGCAATACCAGGAGGGTCAAGGGAGGGTGGGGTGAAAAGGGGGAACCGATCATAAGGATCTACATATGACCTCCTCCCTGGGGGATAGACAACAGAAAAGTGAGTAAAGGGAGACATCAGACAGTGTAAGATATAACAAAATACTAATACTTTATAAATCATCAAGGGTTCATGAGAGGGAAAGCAGGAGGGAGGGGAAAATGAGGAGCTGATGCCAAGGGCTCAAGTAGAAAGAAAATGTTTTGAGAATGATGATGGTAACAGATGTACAAATGTGCTTGACACAATGGCTGCATGAATGGATTGTGATAAGAGTTGTATGAGCCCCCAATAAAATGATTTAAAAAGGCACTCACTCCAGCTCCGTGGGCCAGTACATCCAGCTTTCCCTAGCTCCCCCTATTAAGTCACCAGAGGCACCCTGTTCCATAAGCTAGCCTCCTACCCTAAAGCAATCTGCTTTACTTGCTCTGTGGGCTGGGAAGTCCACCCCTCTGTCTCATGCTCTGCCTCCCGGTTGTTCTTCTTCTGCGGCTGTTCCTCTGTCCCTCCTCAGATGTTAAAGATGTCTTCTAGATCAGGAGGTTCCCTGCACAGGGATCTCAGCATACAGGGGATGTGCTCAACTCCTGGTTCTCGCTAGTAGTGATATCTCCCTCCTTCTTTTGATAGGGCTTATTGTGTAGGCACCAGATGGCAATCACAGTGAATCCTCTTCACAAACATTGACAACTGCATCTTCTCTGTATCTTCTCCCACCTTCTCCTACCCAGACCCTCAAGAAAAGGTCACTTAGTGCAATGTACAGAGACTGTGCTTGGTAGAGCCACATTAAATTATTCACTGCCCTGCACAGCCATAGAAAATCCAATGCCCAAGAGAAGAAAGGCATTGGCCTGAAGACAGAAAATGAGACTTACACAGACAGAAAATGAAGACGTAAAATGAGCTTGTTAGCTGCTCAGCTGGTTGGAGTGAACAAAGCTGTGATAGCTCAGAAGAGACTGTCTCATTCACTCAATTCTTCATTGCTTCATCAAAATAGCTTGAGCAATGAAACCTCTGTTAGCATTCTAGGCACTGTGGCTACATCAGAATCAATTCTCCAAGAGTTTAAGGTCTACTTGGGCAATGACAAGAGTCCCTGGGGGACACACAAAGTGCTCAACTACTGGTGGAAAGGCTAGAGGTTCAGACCCACTCAAAGATCACAGTTTTGGAAAAACCCGATGGAGCACAGTTTTACACCGGAAGATGTAGGGTTGACATGTGTGTCGGAAAGGACATGACAGCATCTGATTTGGTTTGGTTTGGAGAAATGGAAAAAGGTAAATTTTAATTAAAAAGTTAAGTAACAGAGATGTTATGATTTCTTAACTTTCTTAAGAATCAGCCTTCTTTGGGGTTTTGCAAGGAATTCTTTTTAGTGAAATTCTTTTTAGTGAAACTTTTTTTCTTGAAAAAGACCTCTTTGATTGTTTTAAATCACAACCTGTCTCTTGTCCTTTTCCACCTCGTCTGACCTCAGCCAGCTCTTAGTTTCTTTCATCACACTTAGCACTTGATAATCGACTATATTCTTTACTTCTTTACTATAGTCATCAGCTATTATCTCTGTCTCTCTTTGTGTCTAAATGAAAGCCTTAGAGGACATTGTCTGCTTTAAATTATTAAGTTAAATTTAATATTTAGTGGATGTTAAATGGATAAAACCGTACAAATCATGGGTGACTACTTCCAAAATAATTCTTACTTCTTGCTTTCTTAAAGCGAAATTTGGAGGTTGTCATATTGAACTCTTCTCATTTTATTGAGTTGTAATAGTGCCTTCAGGGCTGGGTTAAGGAGCGAAGGGCAAGCCAATGCTCACAGAAATGGGGCAGGACTGGCCGATGTTTTGTTCTGCTGATTCAATGGCAACAATCACAACCCAAAGATTCCAGGCTTATGTACTACTTGACTTTTTGTGTCAGCTTTTTCTTTGATAGTAATTGATCAGAAGTCTGGTTCACGGCTGCTTAGAGAACATGTGGCTTCTTAGTCTCCGTCTACTCTGTGGTGGACTTGGGAAGTTCAAAGAAGGAAAGATGTGGTGGAGGGAATTTTCATCATATGATTTTTCTATCCTTGTCTCTGTAACTCCCACTAAATGATTGCATGGGCCTATACAAATAGGCTGTGGGCAACAATAATGGAGGAGATTATTAGGTATAAGGATGAGGCATCTTGGCAGGTGGTTGTCATTAGGTGCCTTCGAGTTGGCTTTGCCACATGGTGACCTTATGCACAACAGAATTAAACACTGCCTGGTCCTTCACCATCCTCATCATTGATCCTATGCCGGAAACCATTGGCGCAGCCACTATGTCAATTCACCTCCTGGAGGGTCTTCCTCTTTTTCACCGCCCTCCGCTTTACCAAACCTGATGTCCTTCTTCTGGGACGGGTCTCTTCTGACGATATGCCCAAAGAATGTAAGAGGAAAATTTGCCATCCTTGCCTCTAAGGAGCCCTTTGGCCTTAGTTCTTCCAATTAAGATTAGTTTGACAGCCCTTGGTATTTTCAATAGTCTCCTCCAGGATCACAATTCAAATGCATCGCTTCTTCTAGGGGCTTCCTTCTTCAGTGTCCAACATCAACGCGCATATGATGATTTCTTGGAAGGGAGTTGACCATGGGGATGTGAGTCAGGCAGAGCTTGTGGGACTGGTGCCTTTGGGGTCTTCATTTGCTGATGGGCATGACTCAAGGTAAAGAGATACAACTGCAAAATTTTTCGAATGATTGGAACTTGGAATGTGTGAAGTATTGAATTTAGGAACATTGGAAGTGGTCAAAAGGGAAATGGAAGCACACGAAGATCTACATCCTAGGCAGTAGTAAGCTGAAATGAACTGGTATTGGCCATTTTGAATCAGAAAAATTTATGATTTACTAAGAATAATACAATCAAGAGGAATGGCGTGGTATTCATTGTCAGAAAAGATCTAGCTAAATGCATCATGAAGTCCAATGCGACCTGTGATTGGATCACATCTATTCACCTTCAAGGAAATTCAATCAGTACAACTATTATTCAAAGAAATGCACCAAACAACAAAGCGAGTGGTGAAGAAATTGAAGAAATCTCAGCAGGAGGAGAGAGAAATAGCAGATCCATTGGAAGAACAGCTACCAGTGCCGTGCTTCTGTCTGAAATGAAGGGGCTGAGACCAGAAGCACAGAGGTTGCAGCAAGGAGACCATGAGGCAGAACAGAGGAGCAGTTCATTGAGTATGAGACTGAGGTGAGTAGTGGGCTGGATTCTTGGCCTACAGAACCAGAGGCCAAGGGCCCAAATGATGATAGGCTGAAGACTAGAGAAGCAGACTTGACTGATGGCTGAGGAGAGAGGTTGCTGTGGGCCAATGACCATATCCTGACTGTTTCACTCATTTTGACTTGTGGTAACGTATTAACTCCCCTAATAATAAACCTCCTTAATTGTGAATATTGTCTGTGAATTCTGTGGGGCTATTGCAAGGAATTTTCAAGCTCGGCATAGGAGTAGAGTACAGTGAGAGGAATGCTTGGTGTCAAGGGTGGAGAGATGTCTGACTGCTGTCTCATGGCAATAAGGGAGCCAGAGGAAGTCAGATATGATTTGTTTTTGCACCTAGTAATTTATGTTGGAATGAACGATACTTACATAAGAATGACTGTTGAGAACAAATTTTGTTATTTCTAATTATATCAGCCATTCCTTGAACTCACTCACATATTTCTCACTTATAGATGGAGAATATGAAGTCTAGGAAGCATTCTCTTACCAAAATTTGCCTAAGTCCTCAGGATTGATTAGAATAAAGGACACAAATTGAACAAGGCAGGGATGAGGAATATTTTGGGGTGTGCGCAGGACCATTTGGATATTTATAACATCATTTGTAGAGCATATAAAATTATCAACTGAAAATTTAGCTTGTTATATTGGGTCCCACATGTAGTCAACGTACCCTTCATGTGATGGTGGGAACTGCTTCTTGTGCGGTGTCAACTGGTATCAATGACGTTCCCACCCCTGAACCAAGGTCCACGTAGCTGCAGTGTTGGTGCTCTCTTGTTTCTATGGAGTCTACAAGTGTATGTTTTCAAAGTAATATGTGGAAGACTCTGTTCAGGAAGCTGACACTATTACTCCTGGCTACTTGGGGAAACTTTTATTTCCTGGCTTTCACTGCTTCTCCATACTCCTCACTTTTAACTGAATTTTCTTTTCTTTAATTATTTTATTGGTGGCTCATACAACTCTTATCACGATCCATCCATCCATGCATTGGGTCAAGCACATTTATACATTTGTTACTTGAGCCCTTGATATAAGCTTCTCATTTTTCCCTCCCCCCACCCTCCCTCCTTCATGAATCCTTGATCATTTTTAAATTATTATTTTTTCATGTCTCACACCGATTGATCTTTCCCTTCACACACGTTTCTGTTGCCCGTCCCCCTGGGAGGGGGTTATAGGTAGATAATTGTGACCGGTTCCTCCTTTCTCCCCCCACCTTCCCCTTCCCTTCTTGGCATGGCTACTCTCAATATTGGTCCCAAGGAGTTTATCTGTCCTGGATTACCTGTGTTTCCAGCTCTTATCGACCCTCCTCACCTTTAAAAAAAGCCTTCTACCCCCATACACCGCCAGTTGCTGTCGACTCCAACACTTGGCAATCTCACGTACATCAAAGTAGAACATGGCTCTTTCTTTGGAGGTGGACTGGAAATTCCAGCCTTTGGATAGCAGCGAGGTATGTTTGCCATTGGTCCCACTTTCCTTATGTGCATTGGCGAGGCTGATTCCTTATTTTATTTTTGTGTGTGTAGCTGATTCTAATCCCAAAAGCTTTATCTCCTACCATGGAGTGCTACATACCATTGCTTCTTGTAGGTGTTGGTATTTCCTTTAGAGAGTCAAATAAGGACTTACTGATTAATAATTGAGGCCCGAACAGACTGAAAGGTAGATGTGTGAAGACACTGCTTCTTTCAAACAGGGTGACTGTCAATCTTTTCCAGAACCACTTATGATTACACTAGTGATGTCAACTTTGACTGAAACGCGATTGGGGCCCTGATCCCTTATGCTTTTCCTGAGTGGAAAGGCAAGACTCTCTCTTGAGAGAAACTGGATCTCTGTTTGGGGCTTCACTTTCCAGGTTGGAGAAAAAAGAAAATTAATTACTAAACTCTGAAAAGTGAGTTAGAAAAATAAAGGGGAAAAAACGATGCTTTCATGGGGCGGGGTAACAAGGACCCCATTTTTATTATCAAAAATATAAACACGTTCCTCCCTTAGAGAAGGCTCTTCACAAGGAACTGGGACCAGCCCGGACTCCTGGGACTGAGAGGGTTCTCCATGGAAACACCTCCCTCCGCCCCCAGAACTCTGACAGCAACAAATAACCCGAAAGCCTGGGAGCAAATACACACTTTGGGCTGGGAAAATAAACAAACTTTACTTATGCAGAGCTCATGGGTTTAGGTTTCCTCTCACCGTTTCTAGAATCAGATTTTTCCCTTAATCATGCTTGGCTTCTGACCAAACTAAAGAATTCAATCTCGGCTTTTTCTTTAGCCAGAAGTATCTTTCCATGATTCCTGCTAGCTTCTTTCATCTTGCTTCCTTCCCTCTTCTTTCTTTGCTCTCATTTTCCAGTTAATTTAGTCCCAGACTTTCAGTCTCCACTTGGGAGAGGCTGCTTTCTTACTGACTTCCTATTGTTCCTTGTTTGTGCAGCAGGGGGTCCTGAGACTAAGACAACTCTCCTTCCCCTGAGGGCAGTAGGTAGGCGGCAGCATCAAGCTCATCAGCAAGCTGCTTGACTTTCAGAAGCAGTTCTCTGGCAGGCAACACAGTGATAAGATGTGTTCGTGAAACGAAGTATTTATTAATGCCTTTAATTTCCCAATAGCTGTCTTTCATGGCATTATTTGTCAGGACCTACCTCACTCATCTCCCAGGTTGTTGTACTAGAATGGCTTGCATGTTGTTGGGATCATGGAAATCATGCCATTGCTATTTGAGATACCTGCAGGGTCACTGATAGTGAGCAGACTTTAGGTGCGCTTCCAGACTATGAAGGGCTCAGAAAAAACAAAGGGGGCAAACCACTTCTGAAAGATTAGCAACTGAAAGCCTTCTGAGCAGCAGTAGAGCATCATCTGATATAATGCAGGAAGATGTACCAGGTACCAGTCAAGTTGGAATCATTCACAATTTTACTGAGGAAGAACCCTGTCCTCAAAGTACAATTGACCTTAAGGATGTGAATGCAGCCCAAACTTTCAGACACTTCATTTACTGATGGGGCAGACTTAGAATAAGCAGGGACTAGCTGAATACATCCTTTAGCAATCAGAAGGTGGAGTGTATGAAGTGTGAATCTAGGAAAATTGGAAATCATCGCAAATGAAGAGAATGTATTCAGATCAGTATCCCAGACATGAATCGGGAGTCATCAGTCTTCAATTGAGCTGCAATGGACTGACGTTGACCATTTTAAATTAGACAATCATGTGGTTTACCCTTCCAGAAATGACAAATGCAAGAGGAATAATGTAACCTTCATCACCAAAAAGACCACTACAAGATCCATCTTGACATACAATGTTAGATGTGATAGAATAATATCTATATGACTACAAGGAAGTCCCATTAACACAACGTTAATTAAAATTTCCCCATCAACCACTAAAGCCAATGATGAAGAAATTGAAGAATTTTACCCATTTCTTTAGTCTGAAGTTGATTATAAAGCAAACACGGTGCATTGGCAATTATTGGTGATCAGAATTCAGAAGTTGCAAACAGAGAGAAAGGATAAAGAATTAGAAAATAGGACCCTGGTGATAGAAATCAAATTGGAGATTTCAAAATGAATTGTCCAAGACCAATGACTTTTTCATTGCAAACTCCTGCTTTCAACAACAGAAATGAAGACTGTCTGCACAGGCCTTGCCAGATGTTGGAGGATGCCGTTGGCATCAAAGATGAAAATAATACATGGAGTTACTGTCCCAACAAAAGTTTAAAATGGTCAGCATTCAACCACTTCAAGGACTGATGGTATTGAAGAAAGGAGTCCAAGCTGTTCTAGGAGTTTTAGTGAAAACAAAGCTCCAGGAATTGGCAGAATAATAATCAAAAGGTTTATAAAATTGTTGCAGCTCTGGAAGCACTTATGAATCTATGACACAAAATTTTGAAAGCAATTAAATGACCAACTGACTGGGAGAAATTCGTAGTTGTGTTCCATGCAAAGAAAGGTGACCCCAGGGAAGAAATGAGCCAGTCAGGGTGTAAAATAGCACCGATAAAACACATAACTTTCCTCTAGTGCTTTGGTGCTTCCTTCCCCCCACTATCATGACCTCAATTCTACTTTACAAATCGGATTAGACCAGAGCATGCACACGGCTACAGACAAGAGCCTGCAACACAGGGAATCCAGGATAGACAAACCCCTCAGGGCCAACAATGATAATAGAGATACCAGGAGGATTAGAGGAAGGTGGGGAGAGAAAGGGAGAGTTGATCACAAGGATCAACCTAGAACCCCTTCCCAGGGGGACAAGTAATGGAAAAGTGGCTGAGAAGTGACAGAGGACAATGTAAGATATGAAAGTAATAATCTATTTCTTTTTAAAATCATTTTATTGGGGTCTCATACAACTCTTATCACAATCCATACATCGTGTCAAGCACATTTGCTGCCATCACCATTCTCAAAACATCTGCTCTCAACTTAAGCCTCTGGCATCAGCTCCTCATTTTTTCCCTTCCTCCCCGCTCCCCCAATAATCTATTTCTTATCAAGAGTTCATGAGGGAGGGTGGAAAGGGGAGGGAGAGGGAAGAAATGGGGAGCGGATATCAGGGGCTCAAGTGGGAAGAGAATGCTTTGAAAATGATGATGGCAGCATATGTGCAAATGTGCTTGACACACTGGATGAATGAAGGGATTGTGATAAGAGATGTAAAACCCCCCAATAAAAATGTTTAATGAAAAAGGTGACCTAATATAATGTGGAAATTATCAAACAGCATATTAACATCACATAGATGTAAAATTTTTCTGAAAAGAATCCCAAAACAATTGCAGCAGTACATTGACTGGGAGCTGCCAGAAATTCTAGCTAGGTGATGATTTGCATTTGGCTACTAATTAAGACGTTCAAAGTTTGAATCCACTCCAGGGGCACAATAGGAGAGAGAGAGGCCTGGGAATATGCTTCCATAAAGATGATATCCAAGAGGGTTTCCGTGTGGTAGCGGAAGGGTGACAGAGGGAGGTGCAGAGGCTGGGGGTGGTCAGGACAGTTGGTGAGAGCGGTGAAGCTTGTGTGAGGCCTGGAGGCAGGAGCAGGAGGAAGGAGAGTCTAAGATGCCCTTACTGCTTACACCTCTGGCTCCTCCTCCTCTTTGACGTGGTGCTGTATGTCGTGCATTTTATGCCCTGACTCGTTTTCCTTCATCTAAGTGAAGCGGTTGTCTTCCCATTCGACTTATGAAAATGACCATGAGCTTCTTAAATTAAAAAGACTGGATGGTGCAGCAGCAGAATTCCAAGTCCCCAAGGGACCGCCTTTTCATTTTACATGTTCTCTTGCTCAGTTAGGGACTATATTAAGTGGGAATAGTCTCATCCATTATAACTAAATTCTTAAAACCAGGCCCATTTATTTATGCTTGAAACCTTTGCACACATCTGATAGCTTTTGAAGGGCTGAATATGGAGATATTTATACTTCAGGATTCGGTGTACTGGCCAAGGTGTAACTATGATGTAAACATGTGCAAATAATAATAGATAATGCAAACAATATGGTGGAAAACAAGGTGAGGTATTTATAAATTGACAAGGGAAGGAATTTAAGAGAAGGGAAAAGAAAATGTTTTAAAATTGCACTCAGAGGTTATACATAACAAAACACTTTGGGGGAAAATGCAGGCCGACAATATATTAGCTGCAAGTGCCAGGTTAATTTTTAGATTAAGCAGGACTGAGTTATAAAAAGGTAAAATGAATGGATACAGACTTAGAGAAAGTGCATGTATATGCCCTCTTACCTGGAAGCTGCCTCTTTCTTCCTTTTAAACCATTGTGTTTCCTAAAATAGGATTGTGGTTCAGAACGATTTTTCTTACTGAGGTTGCATTAAAGACGCCGTGACAAAAGAAAAAAAAAGATTGTATCCAAGAAAACTGTACAAATCCTGCAATGCAATTCTGCTCTGTGACACAAAGGCTCTCCAGACATTGAAATTTACTTGTTGCCACTGCTGATAGATGATAGACATAAATCTCGCTCTCCCCCTTTAGAATGGTTCCTCTCTTGTTCAATTAACTAATACAATTCATATTTTAAATCAGTTTAGTTCCTCAAAGAACTTTTCTTAAACCCATAGTTTCATGTTCCCGTAATATCTTTCTTGCTCATAATAACAGCATAATCAGTGCTTTATTTTTATATGTGATGCTTTGAGTATTGTAACCCCCCCCCCTTGAGATGAGTCTCCCTTATGTTCACCATTGAATGTTTTTCTCTCACAGATTGGCTGGTGGGTTTGAACCACCGACCTTGTGGTTAGCAGTCCAGTGCACAACCCTTAGGCCACCGATAGTTCGTGTTCAATTGCTGTGCTGTTCTAAATACTGGAGTACATTTACAATAGAGTGGGTCATGTGATAGACAGGATATAGGAAAGGAATGCTGGACAGGACACTTTAACTGAGTCCTAGATGGTGAAGAGGGGAGTTGACATGTGATTCATCATAAAATACTTCCTGTGTCCTGCTGAAAAGTTTTGATCTTACACAGAAGGTGTTAGTGCAACTGTTGACGTGTTCGGTGTTATATCAGAGACAGGAGCAGAGGTGACCTGTGTTCAAAAGGGCATGCGTATTCTAAGCAAGTTCAGGTCAGGACATTTTCAGGACTTCGAGTCCTGAAATCAGGTTGCCCTCAGATAGAAAAGATTGGAGGGATTCTTATTTTCAGCTCTGAAGAGGTAAAGTGATTAGGCTAAAACTAATAAAGGGAAATCTTTATCTCTATTTCAAAAGCCAGAAGTTTAGGATATTCTAAGAAGGTAGGAAGGTGCCTATATATTTGGAGGGCATGTAGG
Organism: Tenrec ecaudatus; assembly: GCF_050624435.1. Lineage (NCBI taxonomy): Eukaryota > Metazoa > Chordata > Mammalia > Afrosoricida > Tenrecidae > Tenrec > Tenrec ecaudatus. Next base: position 14,204,296 of record NC_134542.1, on the reverse strand, counting down.
AGACAGGCGATCTAGGCAGGAACCATCATGACTCTTTCTCCCCGTGAAAAGAGCTCAGAGAGGGTGCTTCATCTCACCAAATGGTTTGTGGGATGAACCACTACTTACTTCTCACCACAATGTTTGGGGGTTTAGGAGAAGGCGCACAAGAGAAATTCTAAGAAAATGGCGCAGGAGAGAAAAAGGAAATGCATTATATGTTCCCGAGGAATTAATGTGTGACTCAATTGTCATGATTTAATTAAGACTCCCTCCCCACCTAAAAATATTTCCTTCTGTGGATAGCTGAATTTTTTCTTAGAATTGTTTTTAAGCAATTCTCCCTCTTTTATATACCAATACCTCTTTCTAAACTGCCTCTTTCCCCTTCATCCAACATTACCTCAAATCCCCCTTTTCTGAGAGGAAATTACTGCCTAGTAACTCTACCTGTCATGACTCACCAGCCTCTCCAATTTTTCCTAAACCCCCAAGCCAGCTCTGTAGGGGAGTATCTCAAATGGTGTAAATCCTAAGTCCATGGGCGCATATGGGCTGATGATCCAGAAAAGGAGGATTTTGAGCCCCTAGAGTTGATTAAGCCACCTGACTCCTGATACCATAATGTGTTAGAGAAACAAATTCATAGATACTCATTCATATGTGTATAAGAAAGAGTTTTGTATTCAAGAGCACTTGAACACTGAGAAAATATCCCAGCCCAGTCCAGATCAAGTCCATAAGTCCAATATTAGCCCATATATCTGATACCAATCTATAAATTCCTCTTTAGACTCACGAAACACATGCAATGAGGCGAAATGTAGGAAGATCACAGGCCAGTGGGTGGAAAGTCTTGTGGATCCAGTGGCAGTAGAGGCCTTTCAGTGCTGGCAGGGGTGTCCATGTGGCTCCTTCACCTCCAGGGCTCTAGTGTCGCTCTGTGTCTTGTCAAGTCTCCAGGGAGTCAGCATGCGTCCCACCTTCAGTGAGCTATTTATATCCTTAGCGCCTCCAAATGAGGTCATCAAGGTGCGACCTGATTGACAGGCTCAACTCCACCCCTTCACTCTTCAGTCTCAAATTGACAGCAGATTATGTAACTACCACAGAATTCAAGTTTTAACACTCCCAAATGCCTCTCCCATCTCAGATAAAGGAGAGGCTATACATCTCTGGAACAAAGTAGCCAATATGCCCTGATAGAATGTCAGCATTTTGTATGGGATTGCCACCATGGGCTGGTGATGAACAGTCAACCTTGACATTGTAATAAGAAAATCCTTTGGCTTTTCCTTCCATCTTACCTTGTCCCTCCATTTGATTTCCTATTGATTTTATCCTCATTCCTAATCAAGCACACCACTGTGCTATGGAAAGAGCCTTTGATTAATAAGATCTGAGCTCAACTATAGTACATACTATATATTATATACATTTTCCCCCTGAATATTCCCCCATCCATAAAAGCAGGAGCCTAATACATGCTCGTAACATTTACACAGGACCAAGTAGTGTTTCATTTTGTTTCACATAGGGTCACTATGATTTGATGGCCCCTACCAATATTTACTCCGCCGTCTGTCAGGTTGTTGCACTTCAATGGCTTGTACGCTGCTGTGATTCTGAGCACTTATCCTGCTGGTATTCCGCACCAGTCGGGTCACCAGTGGTGGACATGTTTCAGCAGTGTTTGCAGACAAAGGAGGTCTAGGAAGAGAGGCCTGAAGACATACTTCCAAAGCAGAGCCAATGACAAGCCCAGGAATTAGAGAGGGTTGTGTAAGACTTCAACTCTTTGGCCACATTGTCAGGGGGGAGAAGAACATTAGGTTTGGTAAAAGGCGAAGTAAACCTTCAATGAGATAGGTTGACATTTTTGTGGCTGTGCCAACAGACTCAGACCATCATGAAGGGAGTGCAAGGCTGGGTGATATTTTTTTTTCCTTCTGTTATATGTGGGCAACCATGAACTGGAGCCAACTTGATGTCAATGAACAACAACAGTTACTAAGCCATGTTCATCATGAGACCGGCTGGCGGCATATTTACCAATGCTTTGCAAACTTTCAAGTGCCGTGTACATATAAAAGGCATTAGTGAGACCAATCCTGTTCTCTCAACCTTTCTTACATCACTACGGGGGTGCTTATCCTGGATCTGGGATAAGCCCGATCGGTCCTGTGTCTCTGTCCTTATGATTCCTTCTTACCAAACCGGTCCTCGATTTAGTCCTCTTCCCAAACCGCCCTCACCACCATCAAGTCAATTCTGACCGTAACTCTTTGCAGGAGCAGAAAGCTCCATCTTTTTCCCCGACAGAGTGGTTGGTGGTTTGGAACTGCCAACTCTGCAGGAAGCAGCCCAGTTTCTTCCTTTGATGTTCTACCTGACTCCTCAGGACCCAATGGACATTCATGAGCTTGTGCTGATAAGAAGATCGTGGTGGGAGACTATGAAAGCAGCGCTGGCTGACGTCCAAAGGGCCTGGATTCCCACGCTGTTCCCCTTTCCCCTTGCTCTGTGATCTCAGCACGTGTTTCCAAGGCCTTAGGTAGGAACAGACAGATGAAAGTTTGGGACACTGAGGTAAGCAAAGTTAAATAAGTTTCTCTACTGAAGGATCCATGTGCCCTGAGGATATTCAAGCATCCTTTTCCGAACTTGCATGACCCTAAAAACGTTTGAAAACGAAGCATCTGGTGGCTAGTGCTCTGGAGAACACTTAGGGAAAATTTACTTTGAGCACAGTCTGAAAAGTAGGGTAATTATAGTTGCCCCAGGGTTGGTTGCAGGGATGAGAGGAAGAGGTGAAAATGCACACGTAGCTCCTGGGCACGAAAGGCTTAAGGAACAAGGTTTCAGCCTCTCACACTGAGTGATGTTTTAGGGTGACGCCCCGGAAACACCATGGTATTAACACAGAGGCAAAGCAGTCTTGGATGGATCCTAACAGGAAGTGGTTTCTCCACCTCCTTATAAAGGGCTCACAAACATTTCCCGGTATCCAGCACCCTGGTGAGGTCTCCCTTGGGTCAGACAGTGGGAGGCCCAGAAAGACTGCAGACGGGTTTACAAGGCACAGAAGCTTGGCTACGAGTTTAACAAAACCTGCAAACGCTCTGGGATCACACATACAAGGACTTAGAGCAAGACGGGAGCTGAAAGACAAAAGCACATAGAATATAACTAACATAACATAATCCACGGACATAGATGGGATCCAGGTGGGATCCAAATAGGGACATGCGCTACACTGATCAGATGGTCCAGTTTTCGTTTAATCTCTTTTAGTGGCAAGGAATTAAAACCTGTATTAGAATTCATGGTCAATTATTGACAGTTTCCCATGTGTAACAATGTATAAGACGCCGCCTGGAACTTGTTAGGAGTGTGGGTGCTGTCATTTTCATTCCTTGTCAAAGGTTTTTAAAAATCTTTGTCATAAATGCAAAAGCCAAGAGCCTCTTAGGTCTGTCTACTAGTGGATAGCACTGGCGGGTGGGCCTTACTTGATGTATTAGGGTAAGATTCTAGCATTGAGAAGGGGCAAAGAGGGATGGTTGTTACTGTTGTTAGTTGCTGCTGAGGTGGTTCTGAATCCGTGGCTCTAGCCCTAATGGCTAGTGGTGACACATTGCGCTGTAGTCCAAATGGTCGGCAGTTCGAATCCACCAACCGCTCTGCAGGAGAAAGACAGGGTTTCTACTCCCACAAACACTTAGTCTTGGAAACTCACAGGGGTCACTATGGGTAACCCTTGACTTGATGGCAATGAATGAGTATGTGCAGCAGTAAACAAAATTAAAAACTGCCCAGTCTTGTGCCACCTCATAATGGCTGCCATCCTCGAGCTCATCCACTCCCTCTTTCTGAGGTTCTTCCGCTCTTTCACTGTCTACCAAGTACAACGTCCATTTCCAGGGACTTGTTCTCTTAAAATCAGCCACGCTCGTCACTACACGGTATGTACCAGATGGTGTGAAGGTGCGTCCAATGCAGTATCATATTCACGGTGCCGTCCACATGCATTCATTCTATACTCTTCTTTGAAGACCTCCTCATTGCGTGCGCTGTCCAAAGTGTTGGAAACCCAACATGAACATGGTACACAGCGTGCTGACCCCTCAGGGGCCTGGGTTCTCATAACAGAACATGTTTAATCTAGAAAGAAGGACAGGAACAGAATCCTCTAGTCCATCCAAGTGACTTATGTCTGAGTCATGATCCTGGACAGGCATAGCATTTGTCCTCTAGGCCAAAAGAGTGACTACCATGGGATTTCCAGCCAGCCCCATGCCAGTCAACAGTAGCCCCTTCATGCCCCTGAGGAAGTAATCTGGAAAGGCAGGTCTCTCTGGAGTCCTCAGTGTTCTTGCTGGCAAGTGACTGTTTTGCTAATAAATGATTGGTGTTACTATTAGCTACCATGGAGTCGGCCATCAGTTCACGGAGACCTCATGCACTGTGGAATGAAAATGATTTCTTCCAGTGTTATCTGCACAGTATCAGACCTCTGTGACTCATTGGGTTGCATTAGCTGACTTTTTAGAAGTAGATGTCCAAGCTTTCAAAGTTTAGCTTAGTCCAGAAGCTCTGCTGAAGCCTGATCAGCATCCAGAAACACATTAGCCTCTACGGATGGCATATGGTGTCTATGCATGAAGTGCCTTGGCCGGTAATGGAACGTGGGCGTCCTGCACAGGAGGTGGGAATCCTACTGTTGAACAACGTCTGCTCCTCAGGAATGACCTGTTTGTTGCCAATGATTTCTCTTCTTCTTCTTCTCTCGGTTAGAGTCTTTAGAAGCAAAGGCCTGAGTTGAAGAGGAAACTTGGTCCAGATCTACTCAAATGATTGATAAGTAAGCCCCCGGAAAGCAGGCAGCTTGGGCTCCACGTCAAATTTCCATCGAGGACTCCTCCGGAAACGCCATGTTCTCCCTGAGTCTTCTTCCTATATCCTGGTGTAAAACAAAAGCGGATGTTAACACTGAGCAGACTGAGGAATGTAAAGATCTGCAGTGTGCAAATAAAAAAGTCTACTTTCCCATTCCGCCGCATGGTCTCTCCTTAGCTTCCAAGTGATCTTTAGTGCAGTAAAAATGGATTCAATTATTTCCTCCACTCTAATTCTGAATAGAAAGAGGGCAGTTGTCAGTGAATGAAGGCTGATGTTCCCAGTAGCCCTCTGAAAGCTCAAATATCACAGAATCATTGCAAGTTTTCTGTTTGGAAAGACAAAGCAGATGTTGAAAAAAAAATGAGAGAAATAATGGTTGCAAATCAGGCACCTTGACCTGCTGGGCATTTCCCACACCCTCGATTCTCACGGGTCTTAGTGACAAGCACAGAGAGAGTTCATATCATCACGAAAAGTTGAGCCCAGGGAAATAGAAAGAGCAATGGCGCACCGTCTAAGGAGGTGTCTTCCTGTGAATGCTTCTTTCCCTGATGCCATTCTATCACCATTAGTACATTCTCGTTGGTTTTCTTTTTATGGCTATGAGAACTGTTCTATCCGTTCAAACGGATTCCAGATCTTTCTCTCTAGTCCTGTTGACGGCTCCTATTCTGCCCCCCACCCACCCCCAATCATTTGCTTACTCCTCCTTTCACAGATAACACAGGGCTTCCTGAATCCAGGGCACTGAGAATTCAAAGAGATTCAGTCTCCCATCAGGAAGTTTATCACCCAGAAGGGAAAGGCAGCACTGGGCAAAGACAAAGTCGAGTGTAAAACACACGGGGAAATGCGAGTGGAATGCAGCGAAGAGAGAGGCGGATTTGGCCTCCACCTTCTCATTTCTGCGCAGACTCTGCACCCGTGGTTTCAGCCAGTGCAGCGCTTAAGAACATGGCTGTGAGTCAGACCGTGGACTTCGCTTTCAACTCTACCACTGACTGGCTGGGTCACCTCGGAGGAATCGTTTATTGTCTTTACATCCCAGTTTCCCCACACCTCAAAGGAGGATAAGGAACTCCAGTGGCACCATGGGCTAAGTGTCAGCCCATTAATGAAAACATTGGTGGTTCAAATCCACCAGCTGCTCTGTGCGTGGGAGAAAGGTGATATCAAGCGCCAAGAGAAACGCACTTCAAGCGTCCAGCGTGGACCTGTGTTATAGGGAAGGAACAGGTTGTTTTTTTTCCTCACCTATCAATAACTTGAGCAATAGCAGGTACTCAAAAACACGGGCTGATTAATTTGATAGTGTCGACACACTTCTGAATACATTAGGAAGATTCTGTAGTTAATAGTGTAATTAATGATCCTAACCATTAGAACATCAATAAAAACAACCTGCAAAAGCTCTATTATGGAAAGCCAATGAAAAGAAGAGACCCATAATCCTTTGAGACAGATTAGAAGTACTTTATAGGGTTTCCTAGGCCGTGATGTTTACGGCAGCAGACCGCCCTTTGGCTACAAGTGGGAGCCCTGTCAAGGAAGCACTTCCACCGGGGCCAGGGATCGAAGCGCATCGCGCACAGAGGTTCCATGGAAACCCCTTTGTGATTTGACTTCATCCCTTACTGGGGAGAGCTGGGTGTCTTGCCTATTCCCGATCCAGCGGGGAGTTGGCTGGCTGATGCTTAGCTTTGCTATTCTAAGAGCGCCCAGCCTGCAGGTTCCTGTGAGTGCAGAATGCAGCGCCCACTCTCTCAGCCTCTGCATTTCACCCGGATCCCCAGGTGATTTGTGTGCATATTGAAGTGTAAAGAGGTCTGGCTGAGAAGCTGAAAGGAGGACAGGGTTAGAAATGGTGCTTCCGCTTGATTATATGTTGCTGCCTAGCCTGCTGCTCAGAGGAAAAATTGGAGCTCCGATTTGGAAGATGAGAGAGATTAGGTTCCATTTCCAGAGCCTCTTTGGAAGGTGAGTCAACGCCTGGCATTCAAAGGCACATGATCAGCAAAAGGGTGCCTTGTTGTTCAAAACACATTCTATATTGGACTGAAAATTCGGATCATTGGCCAGATTGGAAAGGCTAATCCTGAGTCTTTCTGCTAATTTCCAGAAGAAACTCACCGAGTAAGGACCGGAAACAGCCTGGCATAACTGCCTGGCCACACTGCCCACCAGAGCAAAGCTAATACGTCCAGCCAAGAGGTGTGTAGGAGTGGTTCTCACCCTTCCTAACGCCGCGACCCTTTAATACAGTTCCTCATGTGGTGGTGACCCCGCAGCCATAAAATTATTTTTGTTGCTACTTCCTAACTGTCATTTTGCTACTGCTATGAATTGGATGACTCCTGTGAAAGGTGTCATTTCGACCCCCAAAGGGGTTGTGACCCACAGGCTGAGATGCTGGAGTAGTGTGTGTGAGAGATTGCTGAACGCTGGTGGCTTAGAGAAGGCTTCTATGTTAATGTTGCCCATTCAAGGACTGTAAATACTGTCAGGAAAGATTTCTCAGACCTCTTAAAACTACTGGAAATTTGAAGGGTCTAAACCAAACCAAACCCAACCAAACCACACAAAATCCAAACCTGTGGCCATCAAGTTGCCTCCGACTCATACCTCCCCCATAGGACAGAGCAGACCTGCTCCCTAGGTTTCCAAGGCTGCGATTCTTATAGAAGCAGACTGCCACGTCTTTCTTCTGAGGAGCAGCTAGTGGGTTTAAACCACAGACCTTTCGCCACTGTGTTATTACGACTCTTTAACAAGGCTCTCAGAAATGCACTCTCACTGCGCTCAAGTCAATTCTGCCTTCTACTGATCCTCGAGGACAGAGTAGAACTGCCCCTGTGGGTTCTCAAGGCTGTAGATCGCGGTGGGACCAGGGAGTCTCATGGGGAGTGTCTGGAGGCTTCAAACTGTTGATCTTCTGATTAGTAGCCCAACTCGGAGCCCACAGTGCCTCCAGCGGGCCTTCGGGAAGAGCTCGAGGTAGCTGTAATTTGCTTACTCTGAAATATTTGTTGTTAGTTGCCAGCACATTGGCCTTCGCTCATGGCAATGTCATGTACATCAGAACAAAATGCTGCCTGGTCTTCCACCATCCCTATGATGGGCTGGGGGATCAGACAATGTTCTGTTGGCATCTGTAGAGATTTCATTGGATGATTCTTGGAATTAGACCACCAGGTCTTTCTTCCGAGTCTGTCTCAGCCCTATCGTTCCATGGAAACCTGTTCAGTATCACAACACATAAGCCTCCACTATGGGCAGGTGGTGGCTGTACATGAAGTGCATTGGCCAGGAATTCCCCGTACATCTCCTGCAGGGGAGGGGAGAATTTTACAGTGGAACCAGCAAGGCTTCATCGGAAATGCGTAGATTGACTCGTGGAGGAGATCATGAGAAGGTCTTTCTTATGGAATGAAGCTCGCCTGCCTGAAAACTCAAAACTGGGTTCCAGTTAGAGTCCCAGCTAGATCCAAGAAAAAATACATCGCACCTGGTTAAATTTAAATGTCAAGAAAACAATGATTTTTTTTTTTTCAGTATCAGTATGTCTTATGTAATGACCGAGCCTTGGGTTTTTATCTGAAAACCCCAGGTGCAGTCTCTGGTGTTGGAAAGTAGAGACTGGCCCAGCACTGTAGGGGAAGATTGAATTTGAGGAAAGAGGGGCTCCCAGTTCCTCATCAAGTGTCAGCATCACTGGCTAAAGGGTGACGCAGCTGCTATTTCGGAACTAACCCTAGAGGTCGTCCGAGTTATTTTTCTGAGTTTCTCAAAGGTCCAGGACCACGGAGCTGTTTGCTTCTGCATCTACTTTTCCCCACACGAGTCAACTTGAATAACGTAACCTCAAACCTGAAAGTATTAGCTTTGACATAGAAACGGTTCTTTAAAAAATGGTCCAACCATAAAAGGAAGGGGGAAACAAAAACAGCCAAAAATAACAAGCAAAATGAAACAAAATAAGAGATTCAATAAGGCTAGGTGTTGTCTACAGAGATAAGTGTACTAAAGTGCTTCCATTATGGTTTAAAGTTGTCACAATAGTGGCAGATGTAGAAGATGTACGTTTTTTTCCCTCTCAAATTGAAGTCGTGAAACAGTGGAGATTTTGTTGGATATTATAAAATGTGTCATATTAACCAAATTACAGCAAATGTGCCATTGACACTGCAAAAAGGACACAAGGGGTTTGTAATGAGAATAAAATGTTGCTCAGCCATGAAATCTGAGTTGCAGAAAAAGTAAATGTTATTAGTCTGGGAAGTACAGAAAAGAGAAAAAAACAATTATTGCTAAATGTGAGACCCCCAAGAGCCCAGGAAGTAATACACACAACAATCCTTAATATGTAGAAATTGGTTCTGGAGTAAGCAAGAAAATAACAGAAACTGTCTATTGAAATTTGAATATTCATGAGCTCTCTCTCTTCAGACCAGTAAACAGAGACAGAAAACTCAAGACCAAGTCATGCCTGGAGGGAAAAAAAAAAGGCAAAAGCAATAACAAATCTATGTGGGCTTTAAAAGAAAAAATAAGTTTCTTTTCTTCCCACGAGATCAAATGACAGACATCTATAACTTAAGAATTCTATTTTCTCTTTAGCACAGATCTGCTACATGTATAAGGTAAGAAAAATATGCAATAAACTTGACAGATACATTAAAGCAACAAGTAGACTTTTCCCCTCCCTCTTTTGGTAAAGAGTCAAGTTCTTTATGAATTCCAAAAGTACTGGAGTGTATGAATCCCAGAAGCAATATCATAAATAATATCATAAATAAATGCCATCCTTTTCATAAATACCCTACTTTATTGACTATCATTGGGGTACATTTCTATCAAGGCCCCTTTTTGTACAAATGCTAAATTTGAGGATTATAGCTGATAGTGAACTTAGCAATTCACCAAAAATAAACGGTGGACTTCCTCAACGATGGGGTCAAACTGGCTAATAAGACAGCCTGGTCCCTAACGCCATTCTCGAAGCCCAGGAGCCACACCAAAGGTCCTCTCCAGTTCTTCTGAGTGGAGCCTCCTATGGATATTTCTGGAACTGCACAGCACATCAGGAGCCCTGGTGTGCAGCGGTGTGCCCCAGCACTGTCCTCCATCTTATCAGCAAACCAGGGTCCCAAGGTAGAGTCATATTTGACAATATCGCCATGGTGTCTTTTTCTTGAGACTCTGCCTCTGTATTTGAAAATGTTTAAATCCTAACAACATAAAGGCGGTGAAAGCATGGCACAACAAATCCATTATAAGGTTCCGGGTGACATAGTTGTTAGGGGACAAACTCGCTGAATGGCCTGCTTATTGCTTTGAAAGAAGGGAACTCAGCAGAAGAAAATTTAGGGTGAAAATGTGAGAAAGACCCAAGCACCAAGACTTTTAGTAATTACTTTGTGGAATTGCTCAGAACACTGGCGAAAACACCAGAGATCAGTGTTGGTACAATTCCACAGAGTAAAGAGAGAGAAGATGAGTTGGCTTCTTGTACTGACATTAAACAATGCTGAAAAGGTCCACATGTCACTGAGCATGCAAAATGGGAGCCGTTCCATTAAGAGCTCCCTAACCAGACGAGGTTAAAATAAAGCAGACCTTCCTTTAAAAGACTCCTTGCCAGCAAGAGCCAGTGGGAAATGGCGGTTGTAAAGCATTTAGAAAACTGCTCATGTAAATGATATTATCTCCCCTGATGATGAGCAAGAACAAAACAATAAAAAAGAAGATCTTTTAGAACCAAGGAACAGACACAACTAAAAATGTGATGTTGCATGTATTATTTTATTTGAGAATCTTTTGTTTTTTTCCCCCCTTGATTTGTTTATGTTGAAGCCACACTAAGTCTCACTCAGGGATATAAGAAAGCAGAAACCAAACCCTGTGTCCTGGAGTTCATTCTGACTCATAGTGACCCCGTAGGACAGGTCCAACTGCCCCATTGGATTTCCAAAGCTATAATCTTTGTGGAAGAAGCAGACTGTTTCATCTTTGTCCTGTAGGTGCATTTATACCACCACGTTTTCAGTTAGTGACTCAGAGCTCAACCATTGTGGCCCCAGGCCTCCTTGGATTCACTGTGGTGGACAAAAAATGCATCTATTATCTATGGAGATTTCAAATCATGTGATAGAACATCAATGCAAAGGGAGAGTGCATTTGGGGTTGTCTAGACTCTCAAGCTGGATGGCAAAAAGAAGACCATCAGTGGGATCTCATCAAATGCTCCGATCAAATGCCCTGCCACTGCCATTGATGTGTTGAGTATGCCAGGGTGTATGTAGGTTTTGGTGGTGGAGCAATGCCCAGGCAAAGTGGGCACCAGGGAAAAGGGGTCCATTCAGTCGACTGCTCTATCTAAAATAATTTCAAATTACAGGAAAAGAGTGGATGGAGTCTCTAAGGTCTTGCAAGACATGGCATGGCTTTGAAAACGTAACTATGTAAATGACGAACTACATAAACCTCCAGATGAGCTCTTAGGTTCCTTTCATTAACTAATCCCTTCACTAAAACCTCCCACAAAGCCTAGAGAAGCCCCAAGATTTCCAATGAGGTCCATTGAGATAGTTTATTGTGACAGCCTGGCTTATAAACACAAGTGGGATTAATTGAAGGGCAGAGAGATAAATGGCTCGTGAGCCTTGCCTTTCTTGTCTCTCACTCTTTAATCATCGGACCAGTGTGCAGCTGCCTTGCTTATTCTGTGCCTCAATTTAAAGGTTACACTACCTGTGGGACGCCTAGCCTATGCACTGTGTCACAGTAAGCTGAGGTCCCTTTAAGACCACATGACTGGAATTTACATCTCTGGAGGTGGGGACTGACAGTTGGTGACCTGCCTTGCTGTTTGCTGCCTGTGCTGGGATAGCCTAGCTCTCTCTATAGAGGACTACCTGGCAGCTCTCAAGACTTGAAGGACTGCCAGTGAGTTGCACTGAGCCACTTGTACTGCTTTATAATTTAACTGTTCATTTCTTGTATTATATATCTATCCAACTATATATAATATAGCAGTTCATTTCTTGTGTTATCCATCTATATTTATAAATATATATATATAATTATCAGCAATCTGGCTTTATCTCTCTAGAGAACCCTGTCTAACACATCCATTAAAAATGAATTTCTTTGTAAAACTTCATTAGCTTTTAAATTTTAGGTCTTTCGCCATTAATGCCCATATGACTTTGTTTGGAGTCATAAAATATACTCTTCCTCCATATTAAACAAACATTTCATGCAAGTTCAATGTATTCCAGTTACATGCATGACTATCAGAACAAGGGCAGGGAGATTCCATATGACCCAAATGACAAGGAAATTTATCCAAATGTTACAGTGCAGCATGACTGGATGTTGGAAGCACCGATGATAAATTGATTTCCAAAGCACTCTCTGCTGAATACCTTGAGTCTATCTCACCTGAATTTTGAGAACGCCTCATGAACATATTTGACACACTGAACACTAATGCCAGATGACCTGTTGAGCTGTGGGAGGACATCAAGCACACCATACATGAAGAAAGCTAAAGCTCATTTAAAAACAGGAAAGAAAAGATCAAAGTGGATGTTAGAAGAGACTGAAACTTGCTTTATAAAAAATAATTGTTAACAGATTTAAATTTAACCATTCAATCAAATTAAAATGATTTGTGCAATCATTAGCACTATCAATGTCAAATATTTTCTTCTCATGTTCATTGTTGTTAATGCTCGATTTCCCCCTATCCTTCCCCGCCATCCCTCTGGGCACGTATCAATCCAGTTACTGTCATTAGCTCTCCTTATCCTGGATTTCATGTATAGAAAATCATACAAAACATAAACAAGAAGCAAATAAACAGACACACAAAACTCCATAACAATGGCTAGACAAAACATAGAAAAACCACTATCTAAAAGAAAGCAAAACATATTAAAAATGAAATAACTTTAAAACCAACCAAAAGGGAGATCAAACGCTAAGGCATTTCATTTTATCTTAATGACACCTGTCATAATTGAATGTACAAGGTTCTCTGTCTGATAACAAGGCTCGTCACATCCTTCCACTCTGGCCAGGGGGAATTCACCAGAGGCGGAATCCATGTTTGGACCCTCCAAACGGATTTTAGGTTTCCCCGTCATTCATAGCCTTCTGCAAACCTGGGGTTGCTTCTTCCTTGCAGACTTAGTTGATGCCACACTTAAATGGCTGCATGTTTGAAAACAAACCTTTAAGACCCCAGACACTGTTCTTTCTGATATCCGATACCATTTAATTTCTTGATCACATTTTACCACAGCACCTATATCTTCACTGATCTCTTCACAACAGTGAACATTGAGCAGAGTCATGTCATAATAACTAATTGGTCTTAGATTGGGATTAGAACAAAGTGCAACCCCCCCAAGCCCATTCCTATATCTATGGTTTATATAGGTTCCTGATTCATATTAGAGACATCATTATCATTTTATGATACAGAACATTATAAATCATCCTCATAGGCCATAAGGTAATTATACTAATTGAGTCCCATTAATTTAACCAAAGGTATAGAATTTAAAACACTGCTGAGAAAAGGAAATTTCACCAGTATAGGCCAGCTTCAGACCACGAGACATGAACTGTTGACATGTACTGGTTAAAATCTTAAGTGACTAGATACTATTTACACAAACAATAGGGGTTGTTGATGTGGGGAAACTTTCAATATCACTCATTCACACAGGCGGAACCAAGCCTACCAGACTAAAATCTTATGAATAAGCAAGAAGGACATTGAAGTAGTAAATATATGGTAGTCCCAGGTCACCACTCACAGGGTTCCCTCAAGCAGGATACCTGAACCAAAGTACAACCATCAATTCCATAATCTTGGTACAGCACTCATCTGCTTCTTCTCATATTTGGGATATTTCAGCCTTAGCTCCAAAGGAGTATGTTGGTTCCTTAAATCTACTAAAGACGAGTTTGAGATAAAGTCCAGTTCCCTTAGTAGGGTTTAAACACTGAATCATTTGGGTGTGGCTATGAAGGCTGTTGTGTGTCTTGAAAGGACAGGGTCTAACACCCCTGTAGTTTATAGCACATGGCCTAGGTCACCAAGAACTGGATAGAAAAGTACCCAGTTAGGAACACAGTACCTTGTATAGTCTTCCCTTGGATTCAAAGTGCTTTTAAGCACTGTTTCCAGATAGGAGGTTACTCCACTTAGTTTACCCACCAACAGAAATGCAATTGCTTTCTCCTAGACATACATGACCTCTGCCCCTCATCTTGACTTGAATTACCAGTAAGTCTCACTTACCATACCGGTAGGAGTGTCCGTTGATTCCGGCAACCATAGCACCATGTTCTATGGCGGCAACGGAATGCTTTCTCCCTCTCCCACAATCTTGAAAATCTGACCGCAGACGAGGTGGGGTCTCCCCTGTCAAAGGAGTTTTCATGTGTACATATAGAGGGGTGATATATGGTTCATGGGCACAAAACAGGCTGTCTTGTTGCTTGGGAGACCAGATTAGACAATTACGTGACCCAAGATCTGAAGCCTGCCTTTATGTTGATGCTTCCCATTAAGTAGTGAACTCAAACAATATTTGTCCTTTGGTGATTGACTGACTTCCCTTAGTATAATAGCTCCCAGGTCCATTTACTTCATGAAGTGTTTCATCGCCGATTTTTAGGAATGCAGAGCACTCCATTGTGGGTATGTACCTGACTTTCTTGATTTATTCTTCTACTGGTGGGCATTTGGGCTGTGAAACGTGTTCTTAGTCACAGAGTAGTTACGGCAAACGGAAGACAGGATGGCGTCTGAGAGTTGGACAGGAAATTTCAAAGGGAAGCTCAGGAAGACAAAGTGTTCTGATGAAATGTGCTTGAGATCTATAGAGTTAGAAACCCAAACAAGAAGCACACAGTCGGCATAGCTTTCTTTTCTTGAAGATTTTATAGTTTCTTTATTCTCTGGTGAAAATTCCACATAGCCAGTGTAGCATCTTGCGATCCAATCTCCAGTGCACTGGTTGGTGGTGTTGGCGCTGACCCCTGCAGGGCCCCTGACGTTCTTCATGCTCTTCGTGTGTCCTGCGTTATTCCCTTGAGGTCCTTTTTCTCAGACAGACCATGTCGTGCAGATCTATGTTTCAATTCATCTCTTCTTTGAATCATCCAAAGAATCATAAACCATGCCAAAGCCAGCAGTCTTCCCACCACCCAAATGGGTTCTACCTCCAAATACAAAAGTGACATCTTGTACCTTTTGGCTAATTTCTGTCTTAGGCACTGTCGCATTCCCAGGGTGAAGAACATCAACTACCATTTGTTTTTGCTGAAGTAGACAGTTGGTCATGAACTTCCCAGACCAGAAGTTACTGTGTCATTCATGATGGTGGCGGACACTCAAGCAGCCAGAGACTAAAAGAAGCCACTTCTCTCGCCATATCTTAAACTGAAAGAACTCAAGTAAAAAAAATTAAGCCTTGAGTTGATATACTGAGAGAGTTATAGGCAAAATATTGACACATGCAAGACGTATCAAAAGGAAAGAACACGCTACAAGAAAGCACTTGCTGACATTCCACTATTATTTCAAGAAGCAGCATGTGAGTAAGAATCAAGGTTATTGAGGGACAAAGTCCAAACTGTACTGAAAGCATTAGCTAAACGCAAACCTCCAGGAATCAATGGAATACCGATTGAAGGGGTTTCATCAGCACAGGAAGCGCTCACTTGTCTATGCCAAGAAATTTGGAAGACGGCTACCTGACCAACTCACTGGGAGAGATCCATCTTTGTACCCATTCCAAAGAAAGTGACCCAACAAATGTACAAATTATAGAACAATATCCTTCACCTCATAGGCAAATAAAGTTTTGCTTAATATCATTAAAAAACAGTTGCAACTGTACATTTACCAAGCAGCTTCCACAAACTCAAGACTGATTCAGAAGAGGATGTGAAACAAGGGATATTACTGTAGATTTCAGATGGATGTTGGCTCAAAGCAGAGAACACCAGAAGATGCTTATTTGTGTGTTCTTGACTATACAAAGGCACTTAACTGTCAGTGCCCTACAAAGTATGCAGAGTTTTAAGAAGAATGGGCATTAAAGGACACTTCATTGTGCTCATGTGTACATAGATCAAGAGGCATTTGTGAGAGTAGAATAAGGGACTCCTGTACGATATACAATCAAGGAAGGTATATCAGTGTGGCATCTTCTCGTAATACTCACTCAATCTGCATGCTGACAAAATCATTTGAGAAACTGGTGTGGGGAGAGGTCAGACGCTCGCAGACATCCTCCCCAGGGTAGTTAAGTCACCAGACTGCAGGGTAGGCCTCTCGGGCAGTTAGTCATCAGACTATATGGCAGGCCTCACTCCCTGCTACTGGGGACAATAAACTATTCCTCCTTGAGGCCTGAGACCAAGCGTTCACACCCTACTGATAATGGTTCCTATGGAGATCTAGGGAATAGGTCAAAGTTAGGTCGCCATCCTGAACCTAGGATCTGCCCATCTTGTCACATGTATAACCCCAATCCCTCCCCTTCCTATTGCGTGTATGTCCCTAGACCACCCCTTCCCATGACTGTATTGCCTATAGTACAGCCCCTTCCTGTGACATATGTCCTCACCTGTAATTAGGGGACTTGCATGTCCCCAGAGAATATAAAAGGGGCCAGGGCTACCATTAAACTCTCTCTCCCTCTCCCTCCACGTGGACCATCAGCAGGGTTGAGGTGAGCATGCTACTATGAAACTTGTCTGACTCCCATTTATTTCAATACTTCACTTCTATCTCTCATGTTCTCTATGACTTTACTATGATCTTTAATTATTATCGCTGTACAATTGCGCCTACCGGACCCATCATGATGTGTTAGGGGCTGGCTTCCTCTGACAAACTGGATTTTATGAAGAAGACCATGGCATCAAGATTGGAGGAAGGCTTATTAACCACCTGTGATATGCAGATGGCCCAGCCTTGCTTGCTGAAGTGAGGAGGCCTTGAAATACTTGATGATGGAGATCAAGCATTGCAGCCTTCAGTATGAGTTACAGCTTAATATAAAGAAGACCCCAGTTCTCACAACTGATAACATTATGATCAGCAGAGAAAAGATTGAAGTTCTCAAGGATTTCATCTCGTTTGGATCCACAATCAATGCTCATGGAAGCACCTATCAAGAAATTAAACAACACATTGCATGGGCTAAATCTGCTACATGAATCCTCTTTAAAGTGTTGCAAAATGAGGAGGTTATTTTGAGGACTAAGGTGCGCTTGGCTCAAACTAGGATATTTTCCATTACCTCATAAAGCACGTGAGATTTGGGAATTCAATAGGGAAGACTGAAGAAGAATTGATTCATTTGAATTGTGGTGCTTACAAGAATATTGTGAGTACGTTGGACAGCCACTCGAATAAACAAATCTGTTTTTGAAGTAGCACAGCCGGAATGCTCCGTAAAGTGAGGATGCTGAGAGAAGCTGGTACCAAGGGCTCAAGTAGAAAGAAAGTGTTTTGAAAATGATGATGGCAACAAATGGGCAAATGTGCTTGACACAACGGATGGATGGGTGGATTGTGATAAGAGTTGTACGAGCCCCCAATAAAATGACTTGAAAAAAAGGTGAGAATGATGAGACATCTCACATAGTATGGAAATGTTATCAGGAGAGACTAGTGTCTAGAAAAGGAAATCATGCTTGGGAAAGTGGAGGCGCAGCACAGCAGAGGAAGACTTTGGACAAGATGCATTGACACAGTGGCTGCAACAATGGGCTCAAACATAACAGCCGCTGTGTGGATAACACAGGGCTCAGCGATGTTTGGTTTGGCTGCATGTATGGTCAGCACGAGTCGGAGCAGACTCAATGATCGCTAACAGCAACACATGGGGATAGAATTCTTCATGGTTCATGCTGCCTCTTTATAAACGTATAAGGTCCCCAAATAAACTGCTTTTTGATGTTCATTTCAAGGATCTTGCTGAAGTCTCTTCTAACCATCGCCACTCAGAACTCTCTGGATTATCACGGAGAAGATGGAGTACAGGCTGGGAGTATTAAAGATGTAGCCATCAAATCAGATGGGTTTTAAGAGAGTGGATCCAAAGCCTGCTCTTTGGGCAAGGAGAAAAATCAGAAAACAAATCAAGAATTCAAAAGGAAATATTCTTGTGACATCCAAAGCGAGGGCCTGACAGAAAAGAGCAGAAAGAGAAGAATCTGAAAACGACCGCTGGGCACCCTCCTTTAAAAGCATAATAAACCCACCCTAGAGTGTCAGTGGTGGAACCCGAGAAAATGTTCTTTAGCATTAAGCACATAGGGTAAAAGCAGCACAGAATTCTCACAAAGACGGAGGGTGGGTGGTGGCACTGCTGGGTGAAATGAGCTGAGAAGAGTCTTCTATGAGCCTTGTCTGTGGAATCCCTTTGAAATACAGAAAATCAGAAAGCCTTGCAGCACTGATATAGAATAAGATTGACTTGGAGGTTTGGCTCTAATTGAAGATTTCTAAGCCAAATGAAAATGGATGGGATTTTTAGAGTCTACCTATTTTTTTGAAGCAAAGAAAACCCACACACACAAACCAAAGTCAGCTTTGCCAAATGAATAGGAATCCACAGCTTAAAGCAACCCGAGTTTTCTCTATGCTAAAATATTTCTTGATTATTCGGAGAAAGAAATTTCTTCTCTGGCTTTTAAAATAATGTTGGTGGCTTTTTCTTTCTCCCTCTTTATTTGTATTATTATTTTCTTCCTCCGTTTCATGTTGGTTTTGTTTTTATTGTTTTGGCATGGGCTCCCAGTTTAGGAAACACAGAAGGGACTTCATGGAGACAATAACCGATACAATGGTGTCTCAGGAAGAAGGGGGAGGTAAGGGGGAGAAGTGGGGAGCAATCAATGGATGCCTCCAGAGAGGGAAGGGATTGTGATGATGTAGATGCAAATCTTTTTAGAAGCGTTTTAATTATGGAAATGTATGATATGTAAATGTTACTTAAAAAAAATGAAACCGAACTTGAGCTATGGCTACCATGGGTGAAGGAGCACTTAGAGGACATTGAGTTCATTTTCACGGTGGTGGAACAATTTGGAAAGGGATACAATAATGGTTACACAACATGAAGACTTTAATCAACGGCACTGAATTATACTTGGTGAGTGTTTTGTTGTGTATACTTTTGCCAAAGTTGGGGGGAAATGACATGAATAGCAATAAGTAATGGGGAAAGAAACTGTTCTAAAATGCATTGTGGTAAAGATTGTACAACTTCTCTTGTTATGGATGAACTATTGAACTGTATACTATGTGGGTGCATGCCAAGAAAACTGTTTGTAAAAAAAGAAACAAAGAGAAATGGCTCACTTTCGGGAGATTCCATACATTCTGCAGTCTCCTTCCTGGTTCCTTTGCAGAGTTTGATTTGCATGGTAAGCTGATCTCACAATGGTATTTTAATTATATTTGACGCCGGACAAAACTTGTACTCCTTTAGTCTGCTGATAGGGAAGGGTCGGGTGTGGGAAAAGGTAGAAGAACAAGGAGGAAGGAGAATTAGGAAGCAGGGATTGATTCCCACCTCAACTCCAGGTGGCACACATTTCTGCGAGACCAAGTGCACACCAAAGACATTTAACACACACACACACACACACACACACACACGCACACGCACACCTTGTGAATGCCCTTTTAAGAGGGCTTTCCCAGTCCGGAGAAAAGAGGAGGGAAGGCAATCAAAGATGCAAGGAAGCAATTATAGCAAAGGTTAAAGGGAGCGCATGAACCTGTCTCCATGACCAAGACCGGAAGAACTATTGCAGCTGATGGCTCTGTAAGGGGTCGTAGTAGGTGGTTCTGGAGAGAGTAAAATAGAAATAAAATGTGGAACAGCACTGACAATTATGTAAAACAACAACAGGTTTACTGGACCCCAGATATAGTAGCCTGTAGCTACCACTCAGGCCTGGCATCGAACTCACCTTACCCCTCTGGCTCAACTGTCAGCCAAGCAGTAGCCAGGCCTGTAAGGTGCACAATAATAGCAAGAAGGCGCACTTGCTTTAGAACAATCAACCAGACAAGAGGAAAATGACGCTTGCGCAGGAATACAGCACAGAATGCACCAGAGGATCATCGGAAAGACAAAGGAATGGCAACGTGAAGCACAAAGGGGAAGTGCAAGAGGGCTGTTATATTGTGGGGACTGCAATCAATGCAGTGTATCAAAATATATATGCATTGTTGAATGGGAAACCAATTGGTTTTGTAAAGTTTCACCCGAATCACAATAAAAAGTTGCTTTTTCAAACAAACAGCAACAACAAAAAACCCACAAATTCGTTACTATCGTCATGAGTCCAGCTCATGGGGAGTCCAGGAGTGCAGAGCAGGGGTTTCAAGGGTTTGTTGTTTTGGAAGTTGTTCACGAAGCCTTTCTTCTGAGATGCCCGTGGATGGATTTGAACTGCTGACTTTTGGGCTAGTAGCCTAATACTGAACTGGTTGAGATAAACCCAGTATCTGCAAAAGAGAAAGGCTTATTGAGTAAAAGCAATGAATTCTTTTGGTTTTCATTTTTATTTCAGCCGCCATCATTCCCACCTTTTAGAATAAAGCAAAGTTCCAATTTCTGATCATCTACAGCTCGGGAGGGTGGAGTTCTTCCAGCAGATAGATTTTTTTTTCAATCTACTGGACATGTACCAAAACCCAAGCCTATTGCCACTGAGTCAATTCTAACCCTTAGCATTCCCATAAGATAGAGTATAATTGCTTTGGAAGGCCGTAAACACTGATGGAAGCAGATAGTCACGTCTTTCTCTCATGGAGTGGCTGGTGGACTTGAACTACTGACCTGCATGCGAAAACCCAACCATTGAAGCACTGTCCCACCAGGGCTCCTCCTCGACCCACACAGTTGCACAGATTCCTGGCGAGAGCGGATGGGTTGTGGGAAGTGAGAGGTCGAAAGTATCAAGTGCTTGTCCTCTAAAACTTGGAGTTGGACATAAGGAGTAAGGAGTTGAGGGAAACCTGAGACAGAGAGGAAAATAAGAGGGAGAGGGGGAAAGAAAGGGAGAGGAAGTGGGGAGGCAGGGCACATTACTGGAGGGCTGGTTAATGGTTAATGTTCTTGAATACAAAAAGGATCATCTGATATGTAACCTCCCAACCCAATACACAATCAAACATTAAAGAGAAAAGGCTAGCCTATCAAAGCGTATGCATCAGGGAATCTGGGATCGTTAGCATTCTTGATCAGTTCAGTGCGGACTGATGCCATTCTTATTCAGAAAGTTAAAGAGAGATGAGTGCAGAAAGATGGGCTGTTTACACCTGTCAGCTTTGTAAAGAACAAACAGAGGATTTGTTAAAAGACTATCTTGACAAAAAAATAAAATAAGAAGATAAAAAGTCTATCTTAAGTGAATAGCGGAGCATCACAACACTGAAAAGTACCTCAGGGGAACAATCAGGTGGGAGGGGATGGCAAGCTTCATTTTGAAGGCTGCACAAAAGGACACCCATGGTGGGGAAGAGAGGCGCAAAAGTGCTCAGGTGTCCTGGAAAAAGCAAAGGTGTCTCAAGGCCTCAAGCAAGAAGAGACTTGACTCCAGAGACAAAGAAGAAGCCAAAGGCCAAAGCTCGGGGCCTAGTCAAGGAGGATAATCTAGGTTTCTGATCAAAATCCAGGACCATGCAGGACAAATGGGCCCCAGGGAAGATCATTTGTTAGTGACGGCATGGGAATTACCATTAGGAGACTTGTCCAAACAACCTTACCACTACAGTGAAAGAAATTTAAAAAAAATCATTTTATTGGGAGCTCATACAACTCTTAACACAATCCTTCCATCCATCCATCCATGATGTCAAGCACATTTAGATATTTGTTGCCATCAACATTCTCAAAACATTTGTTTTCCACTTGAGCCCTGGGTATCAGCACCTCATTTTTTCCTGTGAAAGAATTTTTAAAGAAGGTATTTACTTTTCACACCAGCTACCTGCTCTAACAATGTAATGCCCACTTCAAGGGTGACTCCTCAGAGGAACGGCATTCTTACTTACAGGCATCAAACTCCTAATTCTGTTAATAAATTTGTTACTGTTGTAAAACATCCTACTTTCCATTGCCAACGTTTGACTTTGGTGTTGGTACATGGTGCCATGATGAGTTAGACCAGCTCCCTGTTAATGTACTGCTGCAACTGGTGTCGAATGATTTCCAGTCAAATTTTACTTACTACGTGTAACATTAATGATATTGCACTATAGTTTGAGCATTCGGTTGGGTCACTCTTCTTTGGAATGGGTACAAATACGGATCTTTTCCAGTCACCTGACCAGGTGGCTGTCTCCCAAAATTCTTAGCATAGATGAGTGAGTGCTTCTGGTGCTTCATTAGCTTGTTGAAACATTTCAGTTGGTACTCCATCAATTTCCGAGTCTTGTTTTTGGCTAATGCTTCTAGTGCGGCTTGGACTTCTTCAGTACCATTGGTTCTTGCTCCCATGGTCCCTCATGAAATGGTTGGATGCTGGCTCATTCTTCTTGGCGCAGAGACTCTGTGTAGTCTTTCCATCTTCTTTTGGTGCGCTCCCTGCATCATTCAATGCCCCCCCCCCCAGATAATCTTTCAATATTTCAACTGGAGGCTTGAGTTATTCTTTAGCTTTTTTTCAGTTCAAAATATGCTGAGCATGTTTCCTTATGCCATAGGGGTATAAATAAATAGTAGATATTCTCAGGAACTCAATCTCAGAACAATTCGAAGGATTGCATGGGATATATCCTTGCTTGTACTAAGAGAGTGGAGGCTGGAATGAGTATTACGTGTCAGGAGATGCATCTCTGGGCAATAGCACTCATGCCAGTGTTGATAGGACTATGGTATGTGTGCATTGACAGGGACTGAGGCAAGCCTACAATAACCTGATGAGAAGACGTGGGTGAGAGTGAGGGATGTTCACACACCCATCTTCCAAAGAACTACTTTTCATGGCCTTCCTTGCAGAAAGTTGGTCATGGGACTAACCTCTGCTCATCAGGACGCTCGTGAGCCAGGCAAAATTCAGCACCAGGGGATCATGCAGGAATGAAGGATGGACATTAAATCAAATAGTATAAGAACTTTGGACTCTTTTTTTTAAAGACTAATGGTTCAGTAGAGAAATGGGTAGTGTTTATGCAGGCAGGCCACAAAGATGCCAGAACCTTTAATAAACACATAACATGAATCTCAACCTCACATTTATTTGATTAAATACCAATGAAAGCAACAAGGAAATACCATGTCAGGTACATTGTATTGTCCAAGAGTAATAAGGTCAAATATTGGCCTGGATGCTGGGCAAAAGATTCATATGTGGCTGGTGGAAATATAAATTGGGAAAACTGCCTTTGAAACCAATTTGGCAATACCTCCCCCCAATCAAAATCACTGCCAGCAAATCCATTCTGACTCCAAGTGATCATGCAGGGGGGTTTCTGAAGCCGTAAATCTTTAGGGAAGTGGATAGCCTCATCTTTCTCCCTCAGAGTGCTAGTGGTTTCGAACTGCTAATGTATGTGCTGTGTCCTGAAACAGAGTGTGTGCTTTCCCTCTTTCCTGTGGTCATAGTGTCTGAGTTGGAGAAGCTGTCTTGGATCAAGAAATAACCAGGAAGGTGGGCCGCTCAGGGAAAAGCAATGGGAGACGAATTAGGGTGAACAAGATAGCAGCTGAACGCTGCCCTTGGAAAGCCACTTCCGTACTTTTATGTGAAAAGAGACATAAGTTTTGTACTTAAGATCCTTTTTTTTCTTTTTTTGTCATTTGTTGCCAACCCTAATTCTAGAAACATGCCAAACTATTTCCTTCAGGGTCTACATTTTTGTCAATCTTCTTCTTTACCAAGCACAATGTTCTTATCCAATGACTGGTTGTTCCTAGTAATATGTCCAAAATATATGAGATCAAGTCTTACCATCCTAGCTTCCAAGGAGAATTATCTGTCCTTACTCCAAGACAAGTTTGCTTATCCTCCTGGCAGATCATGACCCTTTCAATCTTCTTCCCCAACACCAACTGAAGATGCATGAGTTCCCCTCCAGGCTTCCCTTTTCCTTGTTTGTCACATGTATATGAGATGATTGAAAATACCATGGGTGGGTCAGGCACACCTTTTTCCTTGAAATAACTTCTTTTGAACCATTTCGAGAGGTCTTGTGCAGCAAATCTACCCATTACTATGCGTCATTTGATTTCCTGGCTGCTGATTGTTGGGTATTGATAGTGGATCCAAGTAAAATGACATATTTGACAACATCAATCTTTTCTTCCACTTAGAATGTCTGTTGATTCAATTATGGAGTTTTTTGTTTTTCTGATGTTGACTTACCAAGGACCCTGGTGCCATGGTGGGCTATAACCACAAGGTCAGCAGATTGAAACCACTCGCAGCTCCACAGGAGAAAGACGAGGCTTTCTATTCCTATAGAGTTACAGCTGCAGAAACCCACAGGGGCAGTTCTACTCTGCTCTAGAGGATCATGATGCATTGGAATTGACTCAATGGCAGCGAGGTTCGTTTGATTTTATGTTGAGATATAATCCACGCCGAAGGCTATCATCTTTGATTTTTATCAGTAAGTGCTTCAAATCTTTTTAGCTTTCAACAAGCAAGGCTGGATCATTTCTATATTGTAGGTTGTTGTCCTACAGTCATGATGCTGGGTTCTTCATATAGCTTAGCTTCTCAGAGTATTTGGGTGGTGTACAGATTGAATCAGTCTGGTGAAAGAATACAACCTTACACAACCTTTCCCTGAACTTAAGCCGTGCAGTATCCCTTTGTCTGGTTCCAATGATGGCTTCTTGGTCTATGCACAAGTTCCTTATGAATGCAGTTAAGTGTTCTGGAATTCCCATTCTTCATAGTGTTATTCACAGTTTGCTATGATCTACACAGTTGATTGCCTTTGTAGCGTCAATATCTTTCTGGTATTCCCCACTTTCAGTCAAGATACATCTGATGTCAGCAATGATCGCTCTTCTGAATTCAGCATGTGTCCGGAGCCATGAGGCCTGGCCATAACCTTGCCTGTCTGGAGCCATGAGGCCCGGCCATTGTCTTGATCTTTATTGCCTGAGCTCTGTAACTTCCCACAGGAACGCACAGTTGCTGTTTGTTCCATAATAGGCGTAGTTGACATTTCAGGCTTGCTTAAAATACCAGGGGCTTTCCACACACAGGAACGGTTTGTTCTGCGGTCACTGTTCTCAGGGAAACACCTGCGGCTTGCATTCCCCATTACTGGCCTATATAAGCTGTAGCCTTTTACTCAATAGAAGAGACTTGATCAGGCTACTTGTCTTGTCTCCATTTCTCGTGTCTCTTGTCCCCCCAATTCCCACTCCCTCCTCCAGGGTCTGCGTTGAAGTTCCCACCAGTCGGGACATGCATGAATTTATGGAAGCTCCCTATTAATCTACTGCTGCAACAATTTTTTAATATCTTCAGCAAAATTTTCTTTGCATGTGATATTCATGCTATTTTCCCATACTTTCTACATTCATTTGAGTTGCCTTTATTTTTTGGAATAGTCACAAATATGGATTCTCTTCCAGTTGGCTGGTCAGTTGACTATTTTCCAAATCTCTTGGCAGAGATTAGTAAATGCTTCCAGTACCGCATCAGCTTATTGAGACATTTATCAATGGACACATTAGCTGCAACAAGGGGATTAAGCTTAAGAACAATTGGGAAGATGCCACAAGACTTGACAATGTTTTGTTCAGTTGTACATCGTCAGAGTCCACTTGAGAGCACCTAACAGCAATAATTCTAAGAAAGACAGGCAGCTCATACGACACCTCTGGGGGATTTTGAATTTCTTAATGCTTACAACCCAACTCTATCAGTGGAACTGAATAAGCTACATTTTTATTTATTTATGATCTGTGAATGATGAGGTGAGGTGTCCATGCAGGTGGAGTGAACTTGTGATTAGTCAACAGTTGGAAACAAATGCCTCAACAAAACTTTCTAAAAGCTCTTTGAAGACAGAGAACTATGGCAACTGCTTTCCTGGCTTTTTGATGGGGTCACGCAGCCTTCATTCTTAACCCATGCTATCTTCTCTCAAAACTATGCACTGTATTTAACTCAGGGGTAAAGTCACCTGCCCCGTGGAAGGAATGCGACCGTGATTATGAGGTTAACAAAGCTTGTAGATGGAGGCTTTCCTGGAATAGTCA
This sequence comes from Tenrec ecaudatus, assembly GCF_050624435.1. NCBI lineage: Eukaryota > Metazoa > Chordata > Mammalia > Afrosoricida > Tenrecidae > Tenrec > Tenrec ecaudatus. The sequence goes on along the minus strand of NC_134542.1, from coordinate 14,178,134 downwards.
AGGAGCCCAGAAAGACCTCCAGACAAGAAAGACATATCTCAATAGATTCATTTTACCTCTCAGATATGTATTTGAATGAACAAATATCATTTTGGAGGAAAGACTTTGTCCACCTCCCAGTTTGACTCAGGGCTCTGTTGTGTTGGTTTGCATGGAAGACCACCTTGTTACTGTACCTGCCATACGGGTGGCCCATGTTGTGAGAGTTGAAGTGTTAGAACTTGTCTGGAAGCTGCCATTCAAACCTATTCTGGGTTGGCCTGGACCCAGGGGCTGCTGTTGGCTCGGGTTTGGTGAGGGTGATTGATGTGGAAACTAAGGCTTCATGAGCTTAGGGAATTCACTCTTGTCACAGATGAAAAAGCAGTGTGACCCCAAATGAAGATCCATCGTTCAGGAAAGCTAAGCCTCTTTCCATTCCATTCTCCTCAGAAGAGTAGAAAGAGCAGACAGGTTCCGCGTGTGCTGTTGGGAGACACAGTGGGTCAGACACCCCCATCTGCTTGACTGCTGCCTCCTGTCTTGTTTCCTCTTCCTTCTCCCCCATTCTGGGGGCTCTTGGGGATTTCCAGTAAGTCTCACGTCACCTGGCTGTCAGCAAAACTCTAAAAATACAGATTTCAGGTCAAATCCCAGGACAATCAGATTCTGTTGGCTTTGGTGAATGTGATCTGGGATGGATGAGGATGGGAACAAACTGGAGTGGGAAGAAGTCCCCCCAGAAGTTTCTTCTCAGATACCCAGGTTCTTTGTGAGTCAAGAAATTTCCATTCCCATGGAAAGCTTATGTGTTTACTGAGAGAAACACTTCTTCCTATTGCCCAACCAAGAACAGTTAATTATTTCAGCAGATCTAGTGCCCAACTAGGAACAGTTAATTATTGCAGTAGACCAGAACACCATGTAGAATGTCCTTTTAAAAAATACTTCCTGGTTACAAATCCGGCTAGACCAGAGAATGTATACCGATACAGACAAGAGTTCACAACACGCAGAATCCAGAACACACAAGTCTCTCAGGATCAGAAATGGGAGTAGCAATTCCAAGAGAGTAGAGGGAAAGGGAGCGGGGGGCGAAGGCGGCAAAAACGGGGAACCGATTGCAATGACCGATTTATAACACTTCCACCCCCAACCATCCCAAAGGGGGAAGAACAACAGAAACGTGGGCGAAGCAGTCGGTGTAAGATGTGTAAATAATAATAATTTATAATTTATCCAGGGTACATGAAGGTGGGAGGGTGAGGGAAAGAGGGAAAAAGAGGAGCTAATATCAAGGGCTCAAACAGAAAGAACATGTTTAGAAAATGATGATGGCAACATATGTACAAATGTGCTTGATACAATTGCTGTATGGATTGTTATAAGAGCTGTAGGAGCCCTCCCCCCCGCCTCAAATCATCATTGAGAATGAGGGAAAGTGCGAAGTGGGGACCTAAAGCCCATCTGTAGACAACTGGACATCCCCGTACAGAAGGGTCTTGGGGAGGAGACAAGCCAGTCGGGGTGCATGTATCAACGGTGAAACATACAACTTTCCTCTAATTCTTAAATGCTTCCTTTTCCCCCACTATCATGATCCCAATTCTACCTTACAAATCCGGCTGGACCAGAGGATGTATACTGGTACAGATAGGAACTGGAAACAGAGGAAATCCAGGACAGATGATCCCTTCAGGACCAGTGCTGAGAGTGGTGATACCAGGAGGGTGGAAGGAAGGTGGGATAGAAAGAGGGAACCGATTACAAGGATCTACATATAACCCCTTCCCTGGGGGACAGACAACAGAAAAGCGGGTGAAGAGAGATGTCAGACAGTGTAAGACATGACAAAATAACAATAATTTCTAAATCATCAAGGGTGCAAGAGGGAGGGGGGAGCAGTGAGGGAGGGAAAAATGAGGAGCTGCTACCAAGGACTCAAGGAGAAAGCAAATGTTTTGAGAACAATGAGGGCAACTAATGTACAAATGTGCTTCACACAATGGGTGGATGTATGGATTGTGGTAAGAGTTGTATGAGCCCCCAATACAATGATTTAAAAAAAAAAAAGAAAATTCTTCCTGGGTTTTCATAAGAAAAGTTGCTCTTTAGTAACAGGGCAATAACCAAGGAAATGTGGAAAAACAGGGGTGTTTGCCCTGGCCTTCCTTCTTCTATGTTCTCCTCTACTCAGGGCCATGGGGCTTTCGTTCAGTCCCAGGATGCTCTGGATGCTTACTCTGGTACCCCTTCCGATCCTTGTGCTTTACATGTCATTCACTTCCCTCTCTAAATATCTTTTGTGCCCCTAAGATCCAAATACAGCGCCCGCACGTCGGCTTAGGCCAAGAGAGCAGTCACTTACAAAGTCAGCCAGCAAGCGAAGAGCCTATTTTCAGGTGTCAGCGACTTAGATTATTCTCCCAAGAGCCACCGTTCACTTGTTCTCTTCCTTCCTTCCTTTCTTAACAAATCACTTTATCGGGGACTCTTACATTCCTCTAATAACCCATCCATCAATCATATCAAACACATTTGTACATACGTTGCCATCATCAGTTTCAAAACATTTTCTTTCTGCTTCAGCCCTTGGTATCAGCTCCTCTTTGGTTAAGTCAACGTTCGTAAGCTTTCATCCACTGTTTGCTTTTCGGATTGTGCGAGCTAACCACGAGTCCCATGTTTCTTGTTGCTATTGTTCTGCGCTGTAAAGTGGATTCCATCTTGTAGTGACTCCGTGGGGTTTCTGTGTTGTAATAGTGACAGAGCGGTGGCCGGTCTTTCTGTTGCAGGAGCCCCGGTGATATAGCGAGTTATGAATTGGCTTCCTAACCACAAGGTCAGCAGTTGGAAATCACCAGCTGCTTCACTGCAGTAAGATGAGTCCTTCAACCCCCTTAAAGATTGATAGTCTTAGAAACCCATGGGCAAAGCTCTACCCTGCCCTCTTGGGTCACTCTGAGTCAGAATCGATTCGAATACACTGAGTCATTTTTTAATAAAGTAATTCCCCATTGCACTTGTGGAAGCAAGGTAGCAGTTGTCTGCGGCGGCATGACAATTCAAGGAGAGAGGAATGAAGCGCTGAGCCTATCCAGGTGATTCCGAAGAAGTAAGGGACCTGCGAAGTGCTTCGTTAGAAATAAACCGCTATTTGAGTTGGACACCTACACTACCGTTTGGGAGGTTTGCTTTAGGATCACAGAATGTGAGAGTCAGAGGCACTTTCATCTGTGTATTTATTGTTGACAACAAAATTGTTTGTCATCTTGAGCCTCCCTACCAGTGAGGTAGTTCCGATGATTGAGTGTAAGGCACCGCAGAGAGAGATCACTTACCTTCTAAACAAATGGGCAGGGCTAATACTGCTTGGCCTTCAGTAACCAGCAAAAGTGAATCAATTTCTGATGACCACGGATGCCAAAAGGAGATGTCTAGAACATCGTATATGGAAAACATCCTCAGATCCCAAAGGACCTCCTGTTTTCTCCCACTATTCTTTTTTTGTAAATTGTGACAAGCCAATAAATAGGTATTTAACATAACATCAGTCACTTCAACATTTTTCGTATACTTAATGGGATGACATTAATTACATCCATAATATCGAACAACTCTCCCCACCGTCCTTTTCCAATTTCTCCATGACTCTTACTAGAAACCCAGCGCCCCTTCTCCTGTAGACCCTCCTCTCCCTTCTCCCACTTTGGTAACCACCAGAGAATTTTGGACCCTATAGCCATTCTGTAGAAAGGCAACCCCACAGAATGCAGAGCTTGTTGAACAATATCATTATTAGCAATTCTATCATTAATATCAAGTAAAAATTTAAATTGTTTTATTGACATGTAATTCAAATACCATGTAATTCAACAATTCAATCGTATTAAGAAGCATTGTGCAATCATCCCCACAATAAATTTCAGAACATTTTGTTCCCTCTTGTACTCACTGAAGTCAGCTCCCAGCGTCTCCCCAACCTCCCCTGCCAAGCCCCTTCAGAAATCACTAATCCGCTTACTATTTCTATGGACTTCGCTATCCCGGATTTTTTATACAGAGAAACATACAAAATAAAGACAAGGTGGGTGGGGGCGACAACCATGACAAAATAAAACCGAGTGAAACTTCAATCAAAGAGAAGGCAGAACTATTAAAAACTGGAACAAATTTGAAGTGGGTCAAAAGGGACATCAAATGATAAGGTGTTACATTTTAACCTCCCTCCAATCTGCCATCATCCACTGTGCCATGATCTGCCAGCGAGTAACGCTGTTCAGTTCACATCCCTGGACCATGGTCAGAGGGTTTCCACTCATGCCTTCACTGCCATCGAGTGGATTCTAACGCATAGTGGACCAGGGTAGAAGTGTAGAAGGTGTAGAAATGTACAGTGTAGAAGTGTCCCTATGAGTTTCCGGGACTGTAACTTTAAAAAAAATTAGTTAATTAATTAATTTGTCAGCAGTTTTATCGACAAGTAGTTTATACATCACATAATTGAATCATTCAATCATATCACGGGGAATTGTACAATCACCCCCCCACCACCCAATCAATTTTAGAGCAGGAGTAGAAAGCCCTCTTTTCCCCGCAGAGTGGCTGTGGTTATAGCAATCCAACAAGGACCCTCTCCATCCCCAGTGAGAGGGTGTTCACGAGAGGCTGAAGCCATGTGAGGACATTCCACTAGCGTCCACACTCCTGCCATTGAGTCAGGACATACTCAGACTCCCTCTAGCCTTCGGCCAACTGATGTCTACAATTTAAGGTCCAAATGGAGTTTCCCCCTTTGGATTTGGTTTCTTTTGTTTATAATCATTGGCTCACGCACACTGTTGTGCTTCTTTCATGTGGATTTAGCTGATAGTTCACTTAAAGAGCTGCTGTTTACATGATTTCTTTGCTTGTGTGTGTGTGCTATTCTAGCAAGCATGGCTCTGCCTTTGTAAATGAATGTTATCAAAAGTTTTCCCTATCTCTATCCCTTTGTTTACATAAATAGGGTCCTGCCACTGAAGTTTTCGAACTAAACAAGCCAACAATTGATGTATTTTGGTTCATAGACAGCCCTTACTTGTTTAATTTCTATTTCTCAACAGTGTTTTACATTCAAAAGCATAAAATGAAATTAATGGCTAAATTAATGGTACTATTTAGCATTATCTTATGTCCCATGGGATGATTTATAATATTTTCCAGTAAAATGATAATGATGTCTGTAAAGTGAACCGGGGACATATATAAACCATAGATTTATGAATAGGTTTTTAGCTTAAACTTAATTGTAGCCCTAATCCAAGAAATTAGTTCTTTTGATGTGTCCCTGCTTGAAGTTCACCCTCATGCAGAGCTCACTGGAGATATGGGTGCTACACCAAAGTGTGGAGAAGGGTCCAGACGGTACCCGGCTGTCAGAAAGAGTAGCAGCTGGAGCCCTAAAGGTGTGTCTTCAAACAAGCGGCCATCTAAGTGAAGCCCCAACTAGGTTCATATGGATGAAGCATACCAGCTTCAGTATGGATTACCATGCAAGGTAAAGAAAACCCAAATTTTCACAATTGGACCAATGGGTAAGATCGTGATAAATGGAGAAAAGACTGAAGTTGTCAAGGATTTTACCTTGTTTGGATTCACAATCCACGCAGCTGTCAAGAGATCAAGTGACACATTGCATTGGGTAAATCTGCTGCACATGATCTCTTTAAACTGTCAAAGAGCCATGCATGTTACTGAGGACTAAGGTGCACCTAACTGAAGTCATGGTATTTCAATCATCTCATATACATGTGATAGTTGACCTTGAGTAAGAAAGATAGAAGAAGAATCAATGCCTTTGAATTACGGCACTGATGAGAACTTTTGAAAGTACCTTGGACTGCCAAAAGAATAAACAGAACTCTCTCAGAAGAAGTACATCCATGATGCTTCTTAGAATGGAGGATGACCAAATTTTGTCTCGTGTACTTTGGACATGTTATCAGGAGAGAGCAGTCCCTGGAGTGGGGTGTCATCCTCGGTCAAGTGGACGCGCAGTGAAACAGAGGAAGACCCTTGATGAGCTACAGTGACACCGGGGCTGTCAGAGTGGAGGGTTGCTGAGTTGGAATGGACTCTGTAGCACCTACCTACCAACACAACACATTATTTTAAAACAAGTCATTTTATTGGAGGCTCTTACAGCTCTTATCACACTCCATACATCAATTGTACCAAGCATATTGTACATATGTTGCCATCATCATTTTCAAATGATTTCTTTCTAGTTGAGCCCTTGGTGTCAGCTCCTCTTTCCCCTCCCTCCCTCACATTTCTTCCCTCATGAAATCTTGATAAATTATTATTATTTTCATGTCTTACACCATTCACTGTCTCCCTTCACCCATGTTTCTGTTGTTCGCTGAGATTAGTTCCCCTTTGCTTCCCCTTCTTCCCCTACCTTTCCCCTCCCTCATGATATCCCTACTCCCATTACTGCTCCTGAGGGGTTTATCTGTCCAGATTCCGTGTGTGTGCTGAGAGCTCATATCTGTACTAGTGTGCATGCTCTGATCTAGCTGAATTTTTAAGGTAGCACTGGAGTCAAGATAGTGGGGGTGGGGGGAAGGAAGCATTAAACAACTAGAGGAATGTTGTGTAGTTTCACTGGTGCTAAATTGCACCCTGGCTGACTCGTACCTTCCTTGTAACACAATACATTTTTATGATCCACATATTCCATTTAAATGTGCTCTAGCTAGATCATACATTCTATATAATTGTATATATACTCTATATTCTTCTGTGACTAATTTATTTCACTCAGCATAAAATCTTCCAACTTTATCCATCTTGTAGCAGAGTTCCATTTTCCCCTATGGCTGAATAATATTGTATATATATGACATATTTTGTTTATCCATTCAGGTTTTAAAGGATATACCGTATATACTCGGATATAAGCCGACCCGAGTATAAGCCGAGGTACCTAATTATTACCTGGGAAGCCAGAAAAACTGATTGACTGTAGTATAAGCCTAGGGTGGAAAATGCAGAAGCTATTGGTGAGTTTCAGTAATCAAAATAAATGAAAATAAAATTACTAAAAATTGAGACATCAGTGGGGTAATGTATTTAAATATTTATTTTAAATAAAAAACATAAATAAAAGGACAACAAGTCATTTAACATTAGTAAACCAGCACAGTAAGTGGAAAATAGGTTCAACAAAAACAATAAGGTATCAACAATGATACCTTAAGAGTACTATTCCCTGAGCTCAATCAGCAACCAAGCTAAAATGTAAAGAGTTAACATCCTTCAAAACTGGATTCCTCATCATCATCTGTATCCCAATGCAGAGCTTCAGCTGGTGTGAGGTCATCATAGATGCTGTCCTCACTGAGATCACCGTCATCACCATCACTGCTGTCATGTTCATACAAAGCGCAGTCTTCATTGCCATCCATAGCATTACTAATACTACATTTCTGGAAGGCACGTCGCACCATGTCTTCTGGAATGTCTTCCCATGCATCTCGAACCCACTTTGCTATTAACTCTGTCAGGCTTCATGAGATTTCGTCCTTTTGTTAGTCGGGCTTGCCCAGATGACATCCATTCATGCCACATCCTTCGCACACGGTCTTTAAAAGGCTTATTCAAAGATACATCCAGAGGCTGCAGTACAGATGTAAGCCCACCTGGAATAATGGCTAAAGTAACTTTGTTAGATTTTGCCAATGTTTTTTATGTCATCCGATAGGTGGGCTCTGAACATATCCCAAACAAGTAACGATGGCTTTTTCTTTAAGGCTGCTCCTGTTCGTCGGTTCCAAATTTCTTCCAGCCATTTTTTGTTCTGTCTTCATCCATCCAGCCTTTAACATGTGCACTCACAGTAATTCTTGGTGGGAAATTGATTTTTTTTAGGCAAGGTCTTTCTTTTAAAAAGTAATGACAGGACGCAGCTTAGTTCCATTAGCTAAACATGATAGAACAACTGTAAAGTGTTTTATTTCATTTCCTGTGGTTTTGAGAAAAATGTTTTTTTTCTCCTAAACTTGCCACAGTTCTGCTGCTTGAAAGATCAAAAGTCATGGCAATTTCATCCATATTCCCAATATCTGCCAGGTCATAATTATAAATCCTTCTTTGTTTTATAATAAATGACTGGAATGACACAATTTTTTCTTCAAGGTCTTGTGGCAATTTCAGGGAAATCTTTGTTCTTTGTCTCAAACATAGCAGGCCAATCCTATTCATGAAGCGAATACACCATCCTGCTGACGCAGCAAATTTTTCAATGTCTGGTGCTTTATATTTGTCATCATTAGCCATTTGTAGAACACGTATGTGGATTCCCATGCGTGTTACACAGTAACCATTTTGATGACACTCCATAACCCATTTATGCAATTCACTCTCTAGAGCCCCATAAAGAGACATTAAACCACGACGAGCTTTTTTAGCTTTTGGAATCTGTTCGAAGCCAGCCTTCATTTTCCGCCACTCTCTCACTTGCTTTTCGCCAACACAGAATTCCCTACTTGCAATAATGTTATTGCTCTCTTCTGCTCTTGACACAACCTTCATTTTGAAACCAGCCTCATATGATCGGCGTTTTTTTGGTTCAAGAGTATCCATTTCTAATAGGATTAAAAAAAAAGACTTTGAAAAAGAACTTTCATGGTAATGCCCTCCCCCTCCCCCTGCCATGACCTGTTAGCCTGAAGGAGGGGGGAGAGTCTGTGCTGGTGGGGGGTGTAGGATGTGAATTAACACAGAGACCAGCAGGGCTTTGAATGAACAGCGGAGAAATGGCCATCACTGTGCGATAACAGGCATTCGCCCCTTTATGGGGGGTGGGGGGCAGTGAGACGTTACACCTCGCTGGGATACCATTGACTCGTGTATAAGCCGAACCCCAGTTTTTCAGCACATTTTTTTGTGCTGAAAACTCGGCTTAAACATGAGTATATACGGTAGGTTGTTTCCACCTTTTAGGTACTGTAAAGAGTGTAGCAATACACAACGGTCTGTAAATATATATTTGCATTATTGTTTGGAGGGTGTACGCAGGAGTGGCATTGCTGGATCCCCATCTCTTCTTTGTTCACGACAAGGAGCACATTGTCAGCATGATATATTATACCTATGACATGATTAGCAAGGTAAACTTTAAAGACCCTAATACTACCCATCCCACTACTAGAAAGATGACTGCAAGACTCATAATAAAGTCATATACATGTACATCCTTAGGGGGATTTATGTACATTCACATACATTATTTTAGTGATTATTGGGCACCAGGAAGATGCCCTTTCAATTCTTGCCTCACAAGCTCTCCTATTGCAGTACATCCCTCATCTTTTCCTTCTTGGCTACTGAGGTCAACATACCAGAAAGTAACACAAAATCTACTGGCATGACTTTCCTTATGATTAAACCGTGACCGCCAACATGTTATTGTTGCTAGGTGCCATTCAGGCAATTCTGACACATGTTCAACACCAGAAAGAAACACTGCCGAGCCCTATGACCTTCTCTCAATCTTATTTGAGCCCATTGTTGCAGTCACTGTGTCGGTATATTATTGTACTTATGCTCTATGTCCCCTGGTGCCTGATTTCTTTCACTCAGTATAAGCTCTTCAAAGCTTATCCATGTCGCAGGGTTCATCGAGCGTTCTCTTTCACACGGACCTCTACTTTACTAAGAGTGAGAGCCTCCTCCAGAGTCTGGCCCTGCCTGATACTGTGTCCAAAGTGTGCGAGACAAAGTCTTACCATCCACATTTCTAAGACACATTCTGGCTGTACATTTTCTAAACCGGATTTATTTCTTCTTCTGGCAGTCTAGGGTATATTTAATATTCTTCACTGAAACCATAATTCAAAGACAGCGATTCTTCTCTGTTCCTCCTTAGTCATTGTCCAGCTTTCGCATGCATATGAAGCAATTGAAAAGACCATGGCTTGGGCAGGTACATCTCCATTTTTTAAATGGACCTCTTTGCTTTTGAACGCATTGAAGAGACATTTTGCAGCACAGTCGCTCAATGCGATATGTCACTTGAGTTCCTGACTGTGAATTGCATGAACATTGACTGTGGATCCCAGCAAAATGGTATCTTTAATAAGATCAGTCTTTTCTCCATCTATTGTGATGTGGCTTTTAGGCCCAGTTTTGAGGATCTTGTTTCTTTCTGTTGAAATGGAACCCCCATGGCAGGCTGCGTCATTGACCTCCATCAGTGAGTCGCTACTTCACGTCCTTTCCACCGTTGGCATCGTGTCATCTGCACATGGGTGGTTGTTAATCAGTCTTCCTCTGATCCTGGCGTTGCTTTCATCTCCGTGTAATGTCGCTTCTGGGACTATGTGCTCAGCACACAGATGGAAAAGTACAGTGAAGTGTCCAATCCACAGCCAAAGCCTTTCCCATTTTAGGCCAGGCAGTGCTTTCTGTGAAACTTCTGCCCTGCAAGGTTGTACCTACCATTTAGGTTTCTATTTCTTATCCGAATAACTTCTTAAACCACTAGGCACTCGATGTACCCCACCCTTCCCCACATGCTTTAATAAAGCAGTTATTTTCAGAGTGAACTGAAAATAAGCCCCTAAACCGTCAACTAAAAAGTGTAAATTCAACCTGCTGGGCATAAGGAAGAGAGAAGCCTGGTCTATTTTTATCCCTTCTTCTGTCTGATGTGGTTCAATCAGGAAAGTGCCATTGGCTTGAATGCTGGGATTCTTACCTTCCATCAAGTGGGACTCTAGCTTGCAGTGGAAGTTGTGAGAGTTGTCAGTCGCTGTAGAATCCTGGGCTGGGTTTCTGACAGTGATGTGGTGAAAATGGACCAGGGCAAGAGATGCCTTTCCCTGTTGTGCATCATTTTAGCCCATGGACTTGTTATCAAACCGCCTCCCTTGGCTTCATACCGTATCCTTCTCAAGACGTTTACAGTCACATCCCTTCTCCTCCCACCGCCATGCACAGCGGTGAAGAAGAGCCTGTATGGCATCTACCATCTAGACACACACACACACACACACACACACACACACGCTATCTTCATCAGGACACAGCTCGTCTCTCACCATGCAGAGGCCTGACTCGCCAGGGTCTTCCTCATCTTCCAGACTTATACCTGCACACGGAATAGTCATCTGCTATGCATCATCTGTATTGCCCCATCTCCCACCGACATCCCCAGACTAAACTCTTCTCACGGGGCTCTCTGGAATTCAAAGTCAAGTCTCAGCAGAAGCTCCCGTAATCTCTTCCAATATTTCCGTCTCCTTCTCATTTTACTGGAATCCTGGATCCACACTGCAGGCCCTGCTTTCCCTAAAGCCCTCGGAAGTGGTTATTCTGTCTCTGATCGCTCCCACTCTGGACCCGGCGGTGCGGGAACATCACCCTTGTCCCTGGTCATCCCTATTCCAAATCAAAGTCTCACTTTCTCCGTCACGGCTCCCCGCACTCTGGAGTTCATTCCTTCATAGCAAACGGCTTGCTGCTTTTCTCTTGGAATCATCCTGAGCCGTAGTAAAAATCATAAGGAGCCTTCTCACCGTAATTCCTTACATGATGTATTATAATGGATGTACTATAATTCTGGACTCTGTCTGTGGCTGTAAAATGATTTTAGAGGGAGTTCTCCGCTATACCAATGGACAGGATTTAGGTTGGATTCAATGCTCACTGTAGAAGAGGGAACGAACCACGTCACACCCTTTGTTTCCTTAGGAGTATCATCCACTGGAAAACAAAGTCCAGCCCTCCATCAAAGCTGCTCCGGTATGGAGAAGGGCTGTCTTGGAAATGGAGAGAATCTCCACAACCATTGGAAGAGCACGTTCGAGCTCTGTCTGAAGTAGTGGAGGCCGAGATCAGAGGTATCAGAGACGGGGACATGGGGACACAGAGGAGCCATGCTGTATCTATGAAGCTGAGACTACGGGACGGTGAGACAGAGCAGGAGGCAGGCTGGCTTCCTGGCCAACGGACGCAGAAGCCAAGGGATCCCATGACTGGGAGGTTGAGGACTGGCGAGAGGCTTAGCTGCTGGCTGAGGAGAGCTGCGGCTGTATTTCCGTGGGTGTATCATTGTCATTTACTAATCCTGGCTTGTGAGAACCTATTAACTCTGCTTACTGTTGTTTTTAGCTACCGTGCAGTCATTCCAGACCCACAGCGACCCCAGGAACAGCAGAAGGAAACCCTGCCCTGTCCTGCCCCATCCTCGCCATTGTTATTGCGCCTGAGCCTATTGGTATAGCTTCTCTGCCTATTCATCTCGTCCAGGGCCCTCCCCCTTTTCCCCAACAATCCCCTGCCCCCCTATTAGTCCCCCTTAATTGGGAGTATCATCTGTGAGTTCTGCGTGGCCACAGCAACAAGTTAGCAAACTCAGCTGAGAAGTACAGGGTCATGGGAAGGATGGTTGGCATCCAAACAAGGCAAAGAAGGATGGAGGTGAAGGCAGGTCTGACCCCTGCCTTGTGGCTTAGGGAAGCTAGAGGTCAGATATAACCTCTCACCGACTTACTGCAAACCTACAGCCCCAGGCCCTTCACCTTTGTTTCTAGAAGCGTTTCGTTCCTGGATCCTACTCGTCCTTCCATGCCACTTCTTTCACAACCTGTTCCGCTATCGTACCCACGGAGACTTTGAGGTCCTTTAACTGCTTCGGCAATGATTGCCTACCTCCTCCACACGTCTCATCTCAGAGCCTTGTTAAAGCCGCTCCCTGCCCTTTCCCGCAAGCCCAATGTCAGCATCGCTTTTTGCTGCTGTTGTTCTGTTTTTAAAAATCATTTTATTGGAGGCTCCTACAGCTCTTATCACAATCCATCCATCCATCGTGTAAAGCACATTTGTACATTTGCTGCCAACCTCATTCTCAAAACAATTGCTTTCCCTTTGCATCAGCTTCTCAGTTTCCTCCCCTCCCCCACCCTTGATAATTTATAAATTCTGATTTTGTCATGTCTTACACTGTAAGATGTCTCCCTTCACCCACTTCTGACTGTATTCTGCGGACTTTGGCGCCCACTCCCCGCATCCTTTCCCTCGACCTAGGTCTCACTGTAACCCGAGTAGCCCACATGGGCGGCTTCAAAGAACACAAATTTATTTTCTCTTCCCTTCTGGAGGCTAAAAGCCCACATCAGGGAGGGTATCAGTCATGCCTGTCCCTTCCTTGTGGATAGACCCCAAGTGCCATTTCGTCATCCCTCAGTTTGTAGATGATCCTCATGCGGTGTTTGTCTTTCCCTGGTTGGGTGGGTCTCTGTGTCTGTCTAATCTGGTCCATTTTTATATCTCAGAAATGATTTAATTTAGATCCCAGCCTATAGGAGTATGATTATATTAATGTAACAAAAACATCTCATTTCCAGACAGAATTATATCTACAAATATAGAGGCTAGAATGTGCATTTTTTTTGGATCCACAATATTCCCTTCTGGTATTTCAGCGTAATGATTCTTGAATGCTTTGGGGTCCCACCATAGTTGAAAAAATCCTCAACCTGCTCATGTCCTCACACTCTTTTGGGGGATTTGATTCCACAGGAAACCGTATCTGAAAGTCCTTCTGTGTGGTCTGGAGTTTTTTGTGTCTCTCTTCCTTGGTTGCACTTGTAAGAAAACATCAAAATCTAGTTCCTCCCAGCTTTCTCACCTGTGTAAAACTGCACCAGGTAGGTGGCAATGACAAGAGAAAGACACATCTCCACAAACATGCAATGGTATTTTGCATAAATAAATAAATACATTGCAGTCTTACCTGTATTCAGGAAATAAAATTAATTATTGTTAAAAGGGCTGACATTGTAAGTGTTATTTATTTATGGCTGCCAGATGGTTATAGCAAAAATACTACATGATGACAATTTATTAGGCAAAATTTTTTAAATTATGGAACATTGAATGATGACAATTAACATTGTACTCTTTACTTACAAAGTAAACGTATTTTTTAAAACTTTCATTAAACCGAAATATTAGGTTTTCCCTGATTCAGTAGTGGTTCTATTATTGGGTCAAGGTTATTCAGGGCACAAAATATTATTTTAATCTGGTATTTAGTACAGAAGTTAGAGCAATTACCACACTAATTGCATAGAGCAATAAGATCTCCACGGAAAACACATTTCTGTTTATCAAGAAATACTATTCTCTCCAAAGATGTGAGTTTTATGTCCCAAATGCCAACTCTCTCCCTGTGGAGAATGTGGACAGAGCCCCTTTTTTCATGTTGACAAGCTCTGGATGAAAATTACTAATCAAAAGATTGATTATAAGTTGCCAAATGCAAAAGATTCAGAGCATGATATAATGATTCCTAACCATTCCTAGAATTTAAGACTCCTAGGGTTTATATTTGTGCCTTGGCAGAGAATTTATTATCTACATAAACAAGAAATTCATCTTTCTGACATTTGCATATGACCTTCATGCCAAAAGTTGCAGCATCAATTTTTGAAGGAGTTTCAGAATGAAATTAAATCTTTAAAATTATTGATGTATTGATTTTGCAGCTACCAAAAACATCATTTTCAAAAGGCTGTTCAATAGGTAGTTTAAAACATTGCATATTCTTTGATTACTTAGTCCACCTCTAGAACTTTAGCTTAAGCAAGCAAATAGTCCTGCAAGTCAAACTTAATGGGAAGTATGTGGGCTTTAGAAGCTATAACGCCTGGCTTCAAACTCCAATTCTGGCGTTGATACCATGTTATCAGGAAAGACCCTCCCTTGAAAAGGATGTCATGGTTGGTAAAGTCAAGGTCATCAAAAAAGTGCATGACCTTCAACAAGATGGACTGACACCTTGGCTGCAACAATGGATTCAGAGTTAACCATTGAGAAGTTGAAGAAAACTGGGAAGTGTTTCATGATGTTGTGCATAGACTCACAGGACTGTGTGTGTGTGTCTCACAGAGTGTGTGTGTGTGTGTCTCACAGAGCGTGTGTGTGTGTGTCTCACAGAGCGTGGGTGTGTATGCGTGTAAGCGCCCTCACCTTCCTTCTGTGAGTTTAGAGTTAACCAAGTCCTAAGGTTAATAGCAACATATATTTTAAGGGGACTAAATAAAAGCTACCTTTCCAGACTGAAAAACTCCGCTATTGAGTTTTTTATTTGGTTTTAAATATTGAAAGTAGATAAGTATATAAATGACTGAAGAAGAAACGTATTCTAAAAGTTTCCCCAGGTGATGAGAATGTAGAGAGAGTTTGGGATTGTGAGGCAGTAGAGGCTTAAAGTCTCGCTCTAAAGACACCTGTTCAACCACTCTAAGCATCAGTTTTCTCAACTGCAACGTTTGAGACATTGTGAATACTCAGCAGACACAAATATTCTGTACAGAAGTACATAGGTGTTGATGCTGTGGTTAGATGTCATTGAGTCAGTCCCAACTTGTGCCAAATGATGAGGGCCAGAATGACTACTCCCGAGACCAGCACCATTCTCCCAGTTGTGATGTTCGAGCCTGTTGCTGTAGGTGCTGGACCAATCCATCATCTTGAGGGGCTTACAGTTTTGCTGACCTTCTGTTTTACCAGGCATGATGTTCTTCTCCAGAGACCGGCCTCTCCTGGCAGAATGTCCAACGGACCTAAATTGAGGTCTGGCAACCCCCCTTCGAAAGAGCATTCTGACTGTACTTCTTCCAATGCAGTTGTGCTTGTTCTTCCAAAATACACTGTCTATTCAATATTCTTTTCCAACACCATAATTCAGAATTATCAATTCAATTTCAGTCCCCCTTTTTCATTGTCCAGCTTTCGCATGCATACAAGGCTATTGAAGAGACCATGGCTTGAGGTCAGGCACATCGTAGGCCTCAAAGGGACATCCTTGCTTTTGATTATTTTAGAGCTCTGTGCAGCAGTGTGCTCAATGCAATACATCATTAAGAGACAACAGAAAAGTGGGTGAAGGGAGATGTCAGACAGGGCAAAATATGACAAAATAATAATTTAAAAATTATCAAGGGTTCATGAAGGAGGGGGAGCGGGGAAGGAGGGAAAAACGAGGACCTGAAGCTAGGGGCTTAAGTGGAGAGCAAATGTTTTGAAAATGATGAGGGCAATGAATGTACAAATTTGTTTTACACAATTGATGTATGTATGGATTGTGATAAGAGTTGTATGAGCCCCTAATTAAAACAACAACAATAATAAAAAGAGTCCACTTTAGTAGCAGGTGTGATGACACCATCCTTTGTCTTTCTTGGATATATACTAGAACCATTGTACAATTCTAACACACATCAGCTCCTTTGGAAAGCCATATCCTTTTTTCCTGCTTGAGTTTAGGTAGAAGCAAGAAGACCTGTAATGAATTTTGGATATTTGGTGCACCTTGTGGACTCCACCTTGGGCTCACCTCTGTCTGACATTTGGATCTGGGACTGAACAGCACCTACCACCGGGTGAGACATCTCCTCACAGTTTTGTGAGTTTCTGGAGGATGTTGCACTGCCCCATGACACCCAGAGGTGTGAGAAGATGTATTCAAGAAGGAGTGTGTGTGAAATGGAGAAGAATAGCATCTTGGAAGAGTTGGATATTTGGATCTCTTTAATCTTTAATTTCCTTGGGACGAGTCTGGTATTAATTCTTCTTCTTTTTAATCATTTTCTTGGGGACTCATACAACTCTTATCACAATCCATCTATCCATCCATCCATTGTGTGTCAAGCACATTTGTTGCCATCATCACTCTCAAAACATTTGCTTTCTACTTGAGCTCTTGGTATCAGCTCCTCATTTCTTCCCTCCTCCTCCATTCCCCCCTCATGAGCCATTGATAATTTATGAATTATTATTTTGTCATATCTTACACTGTCCGACATCTCCCTTCACCCACTTTTTGTTGTCTGTCCCCCAGGGAGAGGATTATATGTAGACCCTTGTAATTGGTTCGCCCTTTTCTTATAAAAGAAATTATCACAGGAGGAATGGCGGGTGTCGAAATAATAGGATAAAGAAGGACGGATGGCAGAGGCATGTTTGACCTCTGCTTTGTGGCAATTGGGTGAGCTGGATTTACTTTCTCTCCCGTGTAGTAGAGGAGATATTTAACACACAGAACTGTTCATAAGAACTTTTGAACTAGAGGTGCCCTGAAAACCTTGCTGACTCTTTAGGCACCAAAAGTTGAGAATCTTGGGGACCTCTCTCTATCTTTTATTGATAAGTATAGCAGCACACAACCATACGTGCATACGAAATCACTCATCACATTATTTTATATGTAGCACACTCTCCACAGCTACACTGAAACATGAATGAGTAGGTGAATGAAAGAATGAATGCATGAGAAAGCAGTGCTTCTCTTGCCTTACCTTTTTGTGCTTAGATGTGTCTACATATAACGAGCTCCTTTAACTAACCATAGGAGTCCCTGAAACTCCAGATTGTCTGAGCTCATCGGAAGACGGCACCCAGAGAGCAAGCATGGCAGATTGAGGTGTGCAATTGAGTAAAAGGCTAGCATCCGCAACCAAAAGTTTCCAGCAGAAAAGCTGTCATGACCATTTTGCCCAGGGGAAGGGCTCAGAACAAAACTACAAAGGCAGCCACGAGGGAGTCAGGGAGGAGGCTGAACAAAGGAGAGGGAGGTAGGGCCGAAATCGGATCAGGAGATACAAACATTCCAGAAGAGTCAGACATTGAGGAGTCAGTGATTAAGTCACCAAGTTTGCAGTTAGTTGTACTTGATTAAAAGGAGGAACCAGTTCAGGTATTTAAAGAAGGGATGATATGATCAATTGTAAGGGGAAATGGAGGCTGTTTGCCCACATTCCTGTCATCAGGCAATGAGATTTGCAGAAGACACCGGACTGACTTGAAGAGCCCCACCCAGGTGCTGAGCAGTCTTCAGCCATGTGAGGACCTATCCAAACTAGAACCCAGCACCCACTGGTGTGAACAAATGTATTTCTAGTGTAGGGTGGTTTTGAGTAAAGGAAAATGTTTTCATTAGGCTGAAAGTCCCACACTGAGCACACTCCTGCAAATGTGGCTAGATGGGCTCCACCTTAGACTATTTGGGGAGACAAGTGGGATGTGCCTTGAATAGCAAACTGTGCTCACATTCCAACTATGCCTGCTGAACAAAGGCGCTGGGTGCCTCGCCAAACTGGCAGGTGGCTCTGTCTGCAAAGACTCACACCATGCTCTGCCGGGCTCATTCATTTTTCATCCCAGCTCATATGTTAATGTAGATTGCACTGCCATGTCATCCCCAAATCATCATACTCTTTCGCATAACATATTGGCATCTGCTTGAACTTGGGATATTTTATTACTTCATGTCAGAACTTTCGCCTTAGCGGAGTCATGATTCTATCAGTATCTGACATATATTTATTCTAAAGCGAGTTTTCCTCAGCTTAGTAATTCTAAGAGAGTATTGCACTGTCGTCTTTTGGCAGCCTTCTTAAAGGGACAGGGATCTATCACCAGGTGCCAGAAAGACTGCGGAGTTTTGTAGACATTCACTTACTTGAGATTTGGAAGCCTGGGGTCAAATTCCAAATGGGTCACACATAGCTGTGACTTTGAGTCAAGTGACATAGCTCTCTTAACTTCCACCTATTTACCCATAAAGTAATCAGGAGACAGTGGGCCACTGGGGCAGAGCTCTGGATTGCATTGTGCCTCCCCGTCCCCTCCACACACACACAAAATAGGGGTTGGGATCCTAACTGCTTTATCTGAGTATAATTCAATTTGGGAATAGGATTCTCTCTAATGAGGCCATCTCAGAAGAGGGTGTGTCCTAAACCTAAGTACTTTTCAGTCATAAAAAGAGCAGATTAGGCATGAATGCAATAAAGAGAAGTGGCACATGGGGATGGAAATCACCAAGGAACCAATGAACTGATTGAAGGATTTCCGCCCCAGAGCTGACGGAGAGCCTTCCTTTAGAGCCAGTGTCCTGAATTTGGTTCCCTCGCCTCCTTAATTGTGATGGATTAAATTTCTGTTTTATGCAACTGCAGTGTGCCTGTTACATCAGCTCAAGGAAACGACAAGAAGCCTTACTTCTGTTTAAATGCTGGGTTCATCATTTACTAGTAACCTGAGCCCCAAGAAGTTACTCTGAGCCCCAACTTCATTGTATATGTAAGAAACATAATATTCTCTTCATAAAATTGTTGAGAAACAAAGGAGAGATAAGGAGCCCCAGTAGGGTTGTGGTTATGCATTGGACTGCGATCTGCACGGGGGGTAGTTTGAAGCCACCAGCAGGTCTGCGGGAGAAAGACTGGGCTTTCTACTCCCGCCAGCAGTTCCCATCTCAGAAAAGGGGTTGTTATGAGTCAGCATGGACTCAAGGGCAGCGAGTTTGGTTTGGGGGTTGATAAATATAAGTACCAAATATCTCCTTTGGAACTCTACTCTCTGGTATTTGATAGATCCAATTTTGGGGTGGGGTTAAAAACATGAGCCTTTTAGAGTGACCAATACAGTAAGGATACGAGTTTACTTATCTAGTCATATCCTGGTAGAGGTGCAAGCCTGGTGGGGTGGTTGTGATACATTGGGCTGCTAACAGGAAGGTCAGTGGTTGAAACCACCCGGCAGGGGGCAAAGATGAGGCTCTCTACTGCCAGAAGGAGTGACATCTAGGAGACCCCAGAGGCAGTTCTAGCCTGTCCTTTTGGGTCACTATGAGTCGGAACAAGGTCGATGGCAGTGAGTTTGGAGTTTGAGATTCTCATTTAATCTCTAGGTTTATGCCTTGTGATTGTTGCTAGGTGCCGGCGAGTGGACTCAAGACCTGATGGACACAAGACCCGATGGACAACAGAACAACAGAAACACCGATGTCCTGTGCTGTCTGAACCGTTGTTCTTGGGCCTGAGCCCATTAGTTATTCAACCTCACTGCCATCGAGTCAATTCTGACTCATAGCTACTCTATAAGACAGAGTAGAACTTCTTTGGAGTTCAGAGACGAAATCTCTCTGGGCGTCAAGTACTTGACTTTCTCCTGCAGAGTGGCTGCTGATATTGAACTGCTGACCTTCCAGTTAGCAACCCAACACATAAGCTACGACACCACCAGGGTTCCTATACTTGTTCGCAAATTATTACTTATTCTTATTATACTTGTTTGCAAATTAGTACTTCTTCTGAGACTTGATTCCATAGAAATACTGCAGCACCAAGATAGACATGCTTCTATGCAAGAGTATAGTTCAAAAGGAGGACCAGGCAGGGCACAATTAAGAAATTATGTTAAATACTTTTTAAGCATACAGTAAAAGTCAGCCTTGTGTTTACTAGCAGCAGTCTTATATATTTAGTACTTTTGTTTTTAATTAATTTTTCTTATTCTTAAAAGTCATGGCACAGTGCCTACGCATTGGGCTGCTACCCACAAGGTGGGCAATTCAAAACCAGCAGCCGTCTTTCTCTGAGGGCAATATAGACCAGGCTTTCTACTCCCATAAAAAGTTACAGTTTTCAGACACGGAGGGGCACTTCTACCCTGTCGTACAGCATCGCTACAAGACAAAATACACTAGACAGCAATGAGTTTGGCCTTTTTGAGTTGGAGAAAAATAAGGAAGTACAAACATCTCTTGTCCAACAGATTCCAACTCCTGAGAACGCTGCGTGTTTCAGAGTAGAACTGAGCTCCATAGAGCTTTCAACAGCTCCCACCTGACTGGAGGAGCCCCCAGGTGGACCTCGACTCCTAACTGCACATGTGATCCTATGAAGCCACCTAACGGTACCTTGGAAGACCCTTCTGGGGTTCTGCTTCAAATAGGCCATGGAGCAGTTGCCATGAGTCAGAATCGACCCACGAGAACTAACACCACCCCAAATCATGTAGAATTAGCTCTCGAGGTCTCCTATAATGTGTCCTATAAAAGTCTCCTATAATGTCTCTGTGTGAATTTGATTGCCCAGCACAAGCCATTTGGGTCACCCACAGGAGTCTAGGAAAGGGCAGATGATTCTAGGAACCTCATGGGGAGACCAATGGGATGTGGCTTGAGTGTCATTTTGATGATGTCTGCTCAACAGAGATTATGGACACCAGGCCAAACTGGCAGGTGGTTCTGCCTACAAAATTCACAGGGGAAGGCTTGGAGATTTAGGGTCTTAGTTTCATGAGACAACCCAGCTGACTGGCCCAATAACATGTTCTCCTTTCTAGTTCTTTGCACAGTGCGTGGGGGGGGTGTGTGTGTCTTAAAATGTTTGCAAGCAGCCAGACAAGTTATAAAAGTTGGTCCCCATCCCCCCCCCCAGAGAGTCAAGAATAGGAGAAGTATATGGAATATGTGACTAATTGACTCCAAATACAACTATCTACTAGTCTGTGAGACCAGAAGACCAGATGGTGCTCACCTACCATTATGGAATGCTTTGATCAAAGATGCTATAGAAAAATCCTGACCCAAAGTGGGAATAGTTAGAACAGAATTTCAAACTCTCATGGGCCCCAGATTTTTTTTAGAGCTATGGGATTAGAACTATTGCCTTGATATAATCTTTGAAATGTAAACCACAACATCCTCTAAAATGTTCTTAAAATCAAACCATTGTTTAACTTAACTAGCAAACAAAAAAGTCTCCCTTGGGCATTATGTTCCTTTAAGACCTCCCTATAATGGATCAAAGTCACACCAGGATCTCCAAAGATTAGATACGATTCTTAGGGGCAGTGAGTTCATGGAGGAGGAACATCTTACACAAGGGGGATGAGAATGGTTGCAGACTTAAGGAATGCAATCATTGCCACAGAATGGTACCCGGAGAAACCGTTGTAGTGATGTATTTATTCTCAACAACACCAACAAAATTAAAAAACAAACAAACCAACAAATCATCTCTTTTGGAACCCACTCTATGGTATTTGAGGTATCCCGTTTGGGGGTGGTGTTGAAAACATGGACCTTTTAAAGTCACAAGTACAGGAAGAGTAAGTGTTTAGCTATCTTGTCATGTCACGATCAACCTAAACAATAGCCACTGATAGCATGTGGGTGTATAAATTCCAGTGTATGTGTAGATATCTGAAGAGATGACACTGTACCATAAGACCATTTTGCAATAAATTATTTGTCAAATGGCTTCTTTGTTGTGGTAAAATATACATAATGCATTTACCATTTAACCACTTTAAAACATCTTTTCAGGGACATTGAATACATTTACAATGTTGTATAACTATCACCACTTTGTTCCAGAATTATTTAAATACCTCCAAAGAAAATACTGGATCCATTAAGCAATCTCGCTTCCCTCCACTTCCCTCCCTGGTAACTACTAATCTGCTTTCTGTCTCCATTAATTTATCCCTTTTGAATATTTCCTATAAATTAAATGATCCAATCTATGAATTTTGTATCAGCTGTCTCTCAGTAAATCTATCAAGACTCAGGTACATTGCAGCATGTGTCAGTAGTCATTTCTTGCTATGACTGAATGATATTTTATTACCTGAATAAACCACAATGTTTTAATCTACTCATCAGTTAAAGAATATCTAGGCCATTTCTGACTTTTAGTTATTGTGAATAGTGCTATGAACGTTCAGGTACAGTATGTGTGTGAGTGCCTGTGTAGAATTCTCACGGGTATGTAGCTACCAGCAAAGTTTCAGGCAATGTTTTACCAGGAATCTTTTTCTATCAAATTAGATGTCTTCTTATATGACTACAGACATCATTATATTCATTTACCAAAATTTATTTCATAAATTTCAATGGCAAGATATTCAGAACTTTTCAATATCACAAACTATGCTGTAAGAGCTGTGGGGTCTTCCACAGTGATACAATTTTAGGACTTTCTATGAACAAGAACAACTCATGTATCAGTTTGTCGTGCTCTGGTGGCATGTGTGTTGCTGGGATCCTGGGAGTTATACCATTGGTAGTTCAAATATGAGCAGAGTCACTCATGTGCACAGGTTTCAGTGAAGTTTACAAACTGGCTAGAAACTATGAAGAAGAAATAGGCTGTCCATTTTCGGAGGGATGAACCGCTGAAAACCTTATGAGCGGCAGCAGAACACTATCAGACATAGTGCCAGGGGACGAGAATTGGGTAAAGCTGCGGCACAAGGCCTCTTTAAAGTGTTGAGGAGCAACAAGTCATGTTGAAGACCAAGGTGTGTCTGACCCTAGGCATGGTAGTTTCAATTGCCTCATATGCCTGTGAAAGTTGAACATTGAGTAAGGAAGACTGAGGAAGAATCTGTGCGTTTGAATCATGGTGCTGGTGAAGAATGCTGGAAGTGCCATGGAGCGCCAGGAGAGCAAATAGATCTGTCTTGGAAGAAGAATAGGCAGAATCTAGGACGCTCCTTCGAAGCAAGAGTAGTGAGACTTCATCTCAAGTACTTGGGGCATGTTATCAGGAGAGACCCGTCCCTGGAGAAGGACGTCATGCTCAGTAATGTGGACGTCAATAAAAAAGAGTAGGACCTTCAAGAAGATAGATTGACCAAAATCGAGGAGGCAATGGCATTAGAGCTTACACTTTGAGCGTCTGATTGGCAGAAGGCCGTGGGTGGCAGTGGAAGCTCGAGATCAACGTGCAGGGTCAACACCTGGACTTAGCCTCCAGCGAATGCTTCTGATCACAGCTCAGGGGTGGGAATAGGCCTGGTATCAGACAGAGTGTTGTGAAGTCGGTGATGACATAACTGGATTAGTGGCTTATTGGGGCTTGGCAGGACAGGTTTGGGGGGAATGGAGAGATAACAAAGAATATAAGAATGAACAATGTAATACAACACATTGTGGTGGTGACTGTAACAGTCTTCTTGGAATGATTGTACTGTTGAATTGTATGCTATGTGAATGATTTGCCAGTACAATGATCGGGTGGGAATGGGGAGAAGATGGGTTGACACAGTGGCTGCAACATCAGACTCAATCATAATGGTGGTGTGGGTGCAGAAGTGATCATTATTTTGCTCTTTTGTAAACTGGGTTGTAGTGATTCAGAATCGACTCGATGGCACCTAAAAACTGGTTAAGTTGACATATATTTCGCTCAGCATCGTCTAGTTGTTGAGCAAAACATCAGTTTAACCATTTCTGTGTGTATAACTTGATGACTTGGATTCCATTTTTTGAGGTGTGCAACTCACCTACCTTGACGGTTCCTATACAAACTTTTTGGTTTCTGTTATCTCTTTTATTAGCTAGTTCACAAAATAAAATCATGCTTGGGCTTCTTTATCACTTAAGGCAAACCATATTTTGGTTCCTAAATCAATCTTAGATGCATATTTCTCAAGGTACATACGTGGTAGTATTCTCTTTTACTAAAATACATTACTTCCTTATTTCTCCTAAAATTCAATAGAAATGTGTTAAATCCTAACATATCCACTGATTTATTGAGAGACATTTTGAGAGCACTTCCTCAACACCGCAACTGCCACTAGTAATGACTACATTTAACAGATAAACTTTGGGGCTTGAGAGAGAGAGAGAGATTGGAAGTAACTTTCTCCGGAACCTTAGATCTTTATGGAAAGAAAGGGCTGACATTTTGTATAGTGCTTCCCTACCCTGTCACAGTTGATTGGATGAGGTTGGGCATCTTACGTAGTCTGGGCTGAGTAGATTGCCTTACGCAGAGAGTTGTCCTTAGAACTAAGCCGAGCTGTTCTCGTTAGTTAGCCGGACAGCAGTGTCTGTCCTGGAGGGACGGTGTTGGGAAAGTTAACACTGTATGAAAACAAGGACGACGTAAATGCGCTGTTCATCTCAATGGGGTTCATTCTGGAAAGCAGATGCCCTTCCAGATAATAGAAGATTTAAGGCTAAGGATTTATTTGAAGGTATTGCAGGGCTAGCAAGGCAAAAGGGGGACCCTGAGATGACTGAGGGGGTTTCCTAGTGGCACAGTCAGTTAAGTGCTTAGCAACCAGGGCCACTGCTGAAGAACACCTTGGAGATCTGTTTCGGAGGGGTCACCGCCTTGAAAACCACCTGGATGGCTGTCCTATGCTGCAATTTATGGAATTTCCAGATGATGGAAGTGAGTCTATGGCAACTGCTTTGGGTTTCTGGTTTGAGGTTACATAAAAATAGTAATTTGGGAAGTATCTAACCGTGCCATAGCTGGGTGAACAAAAGGGGGGATGGTAGGGTTGTCAGAACCAGGATGCTCTGAGAAGGGGTTACACAGAGCTGGAATTGAGCTCTCCAAAGAGGAGCAGTGGGAGCTGAAGTGAGAGCCGTTGGAGGTAACAGGAGTTCTTTGTGGACTGAGCTTCAGGGAGAGTGGGATAGCTAATCGGAGCAGGTATCAATGATGACTCACCAAGAGATTGGCTATGGAAGTCTGGCAAGAAGCTGGAAACCAGAATCAGCTGCAACTGAAACCAGCTTTGTTGCTGGGAGAGGACCTGTTGCTCTGTGACACAACCAGGAACAGTAACCAAGGGCCTAAAGACCCTTCTCGCTCCTCCAGCCTCCATTGAGCAGCCACCTCTCCTGGATTGAGCCTGACATGGAAACAGGTGGCAGTACTGAAATGTGGTTTGTGTAGCCCCCACCCCAGGAGCACCAAAAGAGTAGAAAGGGCTGGATTGAAACCGAGATACAGAAGCTAAAGGATCAACCATGCTGAGAAGTTTGGGTTCCCAATAGTGGCAGTGTTGGGAGTGCACAAATTCTTGTTGAAGGTGGGTTGTTGCGTGCACTATAGAATGCCCAAACACCCTCCTGGACTGTTACCCACTAGATACCAGTAACACCTCCCAGGTGTAACAATTCCCCCCAAAAGTAGACATTTTCAAAACATTTCTCTTTTTTAAAAACAGTTTTGTCGGCACTTCATCCACAGATCACACAATTCAATAGTTTGATTATATCAAGAAGAGTTACATAATCAGCATCACAATTTCAGATCATCTTCTTCCTTATATTCACTGCGACTAGTATAATTATTAATTTTTAATTGTGGCAAAAATGTATACAACAAGATATTCTCCAGTTTAACAGCTACTTTTAAAAATCAATTGTAATTCATACATATATCAAATCATTCCAGAGCTCAATCACATCCAGCAGAATTATACATTTGCTACTGTGTGTATAATTCAGCGCCACTGATTAGACTCTTCACGTGGTGTGCTACCATTCTTGATGTCCTTCTCCACATTATTCCAGCACCGTGAACATAAACTCAATGCCCTCTAAGCAAAAACTCTTCCTCCTTCACCCATGGTCACCATAGATCAACTTTGGTTTCTTTTCTTTTTTAGCTGTTTTCTTGATATAAAATTCACATATCTTAAACTTCTAGAGTTCGGTCTCCTTTAAGAGGGTTGTATATACATCATCACAATCAGTTCTAGTACTCTCTCTCCACTCCTGAATTCATTGTCCAAACCATTCCTTAATGTACCGTGGAAGGCACAAGTACCGTAGTGGCCCCCTGTTGAGAATCCCTGTGCTAGACTCTAAACTTGAGTTCTGTGAGACATCCCATCATTTTAGTAACTCTCCCCTCCACCCCCTTTCCACGTAGGCGATTTCAATTTAGCCTTTATCTCTTGCAGCCCAGGGAGTCCTGGAGCACTCCTAATGTTTACTAGGCTCTTGATCTTAAATATGCGAGGTCCTGGGAGAAGCTTTCACAGGTCTCAGCCACTGCCATCGTCCCCACAATCCAGCGAGGCGGGGACACGGAGTCCTCCTTATTTCATAGAATGGAAAGCAGAGACTTTAAGAGGCATTTAAAGGAGCAGTAACTTTGTGAACATGGCATTCTGCTGCAACCGGTCATGACGCACCCCTGGAATGGGTGACCACACTTCTGCCCTATAACTTTTACTTATTTTAGGCTGAAACGCACAAGTAAATTTTGCAAGCCATGTTTGTGGGTCACCAAAGGTCACCTGTCAGCAATTTCATGTGATTTTAAGCAGCAGAAATGCCTACCTCCACAAACAGAACTCACTTATCTTTCCGGATGATTTCTAATTCTCTATCCCCCATCCTCCCAAAGTCTTTCTGCACCACTCCCGCTAGCACCGCCCTTGTCTCCTGTGAGTACCTAGATCCATTTGTCTTCCCACCATATGTGTCTTACTGGGCTCTTGAAGTACTTCGCTTTGTGTGTCTGTCTAGCTTTCCTCTCTCGAAAAGCCCTCAAGCTTAAGAAAAGCATTCCTCTCCCAAGCCTAGCACAGAGCTAGGCAGAGAGCAGTGAAATGTTATGTAACACGATCGTCGGAACGTTTTGAGAATGATGATGGCAACATGTGTGTAAATGTACTTGACACAATGGATGGATGTGTGGATTGTGATAAGAGCTGTACAAGCCCTGAATAAAACGATCAAATAAATAAAAAGAGTTGAGCAATCATCACCACAAAAATAAATGAATAAAATGATTAAGGTTGTCTATTAAAGCAGGTACATCAATGGCAAGCAAAATCCCCCAATTTCTTCTAGTTTTAAGTTCCTTTGGCACAAAACTCTCCAAAACCAATGTTAATGCTGTTACAACCCACTCTGAGTTCTCCTGAAATCCTTGATGACCTTAATTTTCCTCCTGATGAGCTATCGCCAGCGCTCTCAAGACTGTGCCTGAAAAGCTCTCCAAACGGATTGGCCCTGTTGGAGGTCCGGGAGAGGCTTAGTCCTCAGTGCTGATGAATAAAATACGGGCTCCAGGACTAAGGGAAGAGAAAGGATACAGAGGAAAACAAACAAAACAACCCATCCAGACCACAACAGACCATGCGAATGAACGCCTGAGAGCCCAGTCCACAGGCCAGCTGAAAACAGAGCTTCAGCAGGCCCACTTTCTGAACTCAGCGAGAGTGACTTTGAAGAGGGACTGGCGCATGGTGTCCCTTGGAAAGGAAACACAGTTGACGGAATACATGTAAATATACTCATTTTGGAGCGCTCTTTCAGAGCCACGTTGGCTTTTGACTCTGGTCCCTAGTGCGTCTGGACACAAGCCTTCAGAGCTCTGGGCTCAGAGCACTCATGATTTCTCCTAGAACACGCAGAAAGTTCCAATTTATGACATTTTTTATTGGACAAGAGGATGTAGTGAGTGTGCAGAATATATCCTTCAGGGCTTCTCAGAGAAACAGAATCAAATAGCTATATGAAGAGATAGATAGATTAGATAGATGGATGGATGGATGGATGGATGGATGGATGGATGGATGGATGGATGGATAGATAGATAGATAGATAGATAGATAGATAGATAGATAGATAGATAGATAGATAGATAGATTTCAAGGAATCAGCTCATACAGTTGTCATGGCTGGCAAGTCCAGGGAGGAATTGAGGCAGAATTTCTGTTACAGTTTTTAGATCAATTTCCCTCCTTTCTTTCTTCTTCTTTTTTAATTTCCCTCCTTTCAGGGGTAATTTCTGCCTTGTTCTTCGGGCCTTCGGTTGACTGTTTGGAGCCTGTCCACAGTACAGCGGATCAGCTCCTTACTTACAGTCAACAGACTGTTTATATGAATAACCTTACAAAACACATTTACAGCAGCATCAAGTCTAGCTGGGGCCTGGTAGCCTAGTGAAGCGGGGACATAGCATTAACCATGACAGTGAACAACCACAAAATTATGATTTTTGGTGCATTGATTATCTATAAGGTTTTATCTGTTAGTTTGAATTTGTTTCTTTGCTTTCTTCCAGAAATATTTATTGAGTGCCTACTTTGGGTCACGCCCCGTATTCTCTGACTCTGAGTCGAGAGGCTGTCAGGCAGTCGGAGCCTGGCAGCCTGGATTCCCATCAGGCTCGGATTCCTGCCAGCTCTCTGACTTTAGGCAATTTCTCCTGTGCTTCACTTGTAATATAGGGATAATCATTTTACTTAACTCATGGACAGTCATGATAATTGATTCATTAACCATGTGAATTACTGCTTGTAGTTCCTGACACATGGTAAGAGCTGAGAAGTAATTAGTTTATGACTATTCATGTTTGATAATTAAAAAATTCTTTTTCTTGCTATTTTCTATTCCTCCTACTCTTTTCTGATTTGGGTCACTACCAACACACACTACTGCTATGGGGAAAGGTTGTAGTGGAAGTGAACAAGTTACTTTCAAGTTCAAAGTCAAAAACCCAGGCCTGAGGAATTTAGGATGAGCCTGAACAACCTTCCTCTTTTTGATACTAGAAGTAATTCCTCTGTGTGTGTGTGTGTGTGTGTGTATGTGTGTGTATTTGGGGTGGCGGTGGTGGAAGGGATGATAAAAATCTACAAGGAGCCAAGAAGGCAGTCTTGACTCCTGAGAAAGGTAGCCTTCTGATGTAAAAGGCACAGTACAGACAGGATGTTGTATGACATGAAACCAAAATATATTTAGGGAGATTTAAGAGAAATTAGCTAAGAAAAATCACATGGAGCACCACAGTCCGGTCCCATTGCCCATGGTTTTGCCTTGAGTTGACAGTGACAGGTGACAGCTACCAATAATTACAAAGAACCTACTGATATCAAACTAAAACACTTATTTCAGTGTAATTGATGCCCCCTTATTGCAAACCCACAGGACAAAATAGACCTGCATGTAGCTTTCCAAGCCTGTACATCTTTCTGGAAGAAGACTGCCACCTTTTTCTCCTGGTGAGTATCTGAAGGGTCTCTAATCTCCAACTTTCAGTTATGCACAAGCTCTTAACTGCTGCTCATCTACAGCTCCTCCACTGATACCAGACACCCACCAGTGGCCAGAAGTAGACAAAGGCTTCGCCAATCCCTCAGTGCTTCCTCAAGTCTGGTGAATGGGGAGAGACCTGGGAGAGAAGAAGGAATCTTCGTGTCAAGCACCAAGCATGGACACTAACTAGACATGAGCTCCTTGTCCAGCAGCTTAATGGCTCAGCACAGCATACGACTCCAAGAGCTTAATTGCAATCACCGAAGATGGGTGATGGCTTGGGAGAACGTGTAGCAATTTTATGCAGAGTATTTTAAGGTTAAAACCCCAAACTCATTCCCATAAAATCAATTCAGACTCAGAGTGACCCTATATAAGGTTTCCAAGACCATAAACCTTTAGGAGAGCAGATAACCTCTTCTTTCTACCTCTGAGCAGTGGGTGAATTTGAACTGCTGACCTTCTGGTTAGCAACTGAAAGCCCAGCATCAACAGTGCCAGCAGGGCTCCTTTTAAAGGCGGAGGATTTTCTTTTCTTGTTATTGTAGATTTCATGGAGGTTTACATTTGAAATCATCATTTTTATATTCAAGTCAATCAACTCATCAAGCCTCCCATTACCTAGCCCCGACTCCCTCGTGTTTTCTTGCTCTTCTTACAGAATGTTATCTTCCCCTTCCCCTTGGCTAACACTTGAGACCCTCTAGTCCTCTGGTATCTCTAATGTGTAGCGTAATGATGGCAAGTCAATTCCCATTTGTTGCAACTCCACATGTGGCACAGTAGAATGGCATTCCAAAGAGTTTTTGATAGATGCTTTCCCAGAGTGGATCACCAGCCTATTTTTCTGAGACCTCTCTGAGCAGATGCAAGTCTCCAACCTTTTCTCCAGCAGCTGAGTGCGTATACACCATCCTAGGGCCTGGGACATAAGGCTTCCGGATGGCCCAGTGGGTGGCACATTGAACTGCTAGCCACAAGGTCAGTAGTTTGAAACCATCAGCTGTTCCTTGGGAGAAAGAAGAGGCTACTACTCCCCCACAGACTTACAGTTGACATTCTCTGCCCTTTCAGGTGGCACTGAGTCTCAATCCCCTTGATGGAAGTGACTTCGATTTGAAATCACTCTCCGTTTGAAAGGGCCTCATCTGAAGGATATTGTTGCTCCTTGAAGTTCAGCTGATTCTGATCCGTGACTGCTCATGTGTATCGGAGTAGAATGGCTCTGGAGGAGTTTTAAAGTGGAGGTTTTGAGGAAACATGACATCATATCTGGTTCCCAAAGCAACTTTGGGTGTGTCCATCCCAGGCCTGCACCTGCATTCTCCAGCCTGGTCCTGGGCCCCATCAGCCCCAAGAAGAGGTTGCCCCAGCTCTAGGGCCATGGTGGAGGAAAGTGGTGTTGGACTACCTGCTAAGCCTATGGATGACCCTTAGCTCCTGTGCTTGGTTTGAGATAGGCACTGTATGTGTGTGTGTGTGTGTGTGTGTGTGTGTGTGTGTGTGTGTGTGTCCAAGGCCAGTTGGGTTTGGAGAACTCTAGGAGATGAAGGAAGACATCACTAAGCTCTTTTCCAAGCTCTTGTCCCTGGGTTTGGTCTCAGGGGCAGACTTTCTGTAGGAACCCCCAAGAACAAGGTGCTTGACTTAAGTAGACACTTCTACTTCGGAGGTAGGTTGACTCTCTGAAGTCAGCAGGCAGGAAGCCTGCCGCCTTCCCTCTCCTTCCACCCCCTCTTCACAGCACACTCCTTGGAAGAATAATTACTCCAGTTGCCCTGAGATATCCCTGTAGGATAATGTTTCTAATTGAACTACACAAAATCAGGTCTTGCTTTAGCGGGCTTCTCCCTGTTGCGCTTTGCAGATATTGCATCTTGTACAAATTGAAGGCGTGTGGCCACCTTGCCTGCAGCAAGCCTATCTGTGCCATGCTTCCAAGAGCAAGGGCTCAATTCAGTGTGACTCAATTCAGTGTCACACGTCGGTAGCTCTCACAATATTTCGAACCTTTTCATTGTGTTAGGGCGCTCTCAATAGATTGAAGTACAGTATAAACACAACTCTAAAAGCACCGGGAAGCGAAACACGAACAATAAAAAGAGGAAGGAAAAAGTGTGGTTTGATTTATTGTGACAGTCACGCCATTGTGGCAGTCGTAGAAAGAACCTGGGGTGTGCCCGTAATGCCGTGGTTTTCTCTCAGTGCCAGGTCCGGTCCCATCTCCTTCTTAGCTCTGCTTCTGCCTTCGTATTCGTCTGATTCTATTAGTCACTCCTTTCTGTCTGAACTTTCCTCTTCTGCTACAGAACCACTGGGAACAGAAAGCCTCCTTCCTGAAATGCCTGGGAAATCTCAGTGCCATACCGACACCGAGAATCCTCCCACGTTACTGCTCCTCCTTCTCAAGCTCATTGCCACGGAGTCCGCTCTCTCGCACAGTCGCCCTGTGGACAGAGTAGAACTAACCCGGACTATTTCCAAGGCTGGGATCTTTACAGGAGCAACAAGTCCCATCTTCGTCCTGTGGAGCCGCTGGCGGTTTCGACATGCTGACCTTGTGGTTGGCAGTCCAAAGTGTAACCGCTCTGCCACCAGGGCTCCAGAGAATCACATAACATTGCTAAACATTTACCCAAATCACGAGAAGATCCTTACAGTTTGCTGAGGAATTTAAAATCCTTGCTGAGGCTTACCCGTCCATGTGATAACCAGCCCAGAGAGACCTCATCATGGTGGGAACAGGCTGGAGGGGAAATCTCCAAGATAGTTTAGGTCTCTCCACCTAAATAGAACATCTGCCCAGCTGTTACAAGCTTCTCAGACTCTGAACAAGAGGCTGATGGAGGCTATTCCAACGGCGTTCAGGACCTAATAATACATTTAACAGACATTTACTCTTTCACACAAAACAAAAACAACACGGTTTACGATGAGCGGAGCAGCTGGTTTCAAAAGCTGATTGAACATGGTGGGGTTGGCCCACTGACTCTGAGGTCTGTAGACGCTTTGAATGCAGCTTTCATTATCATCTCAAACCTGAACGTTCAGCCCTGGTAGAAAGACATTGTCTGCGTTGGCAACCCGCTTCTTATTGCTGAGCTGAACAATTAAGCTCATAGCTTTCTTAGACACTGTAGACTAAGCAAGCATCCAAGGCAAATATATTAGCAGCCTTACCACCACAACAATGGCAGTCTTCCTGGCCAACAAGTTAGCTTCGAACCCTTTAGAATCACTGATCCTGGAACGTACAATTATTGCAAGGAATTTGGGCATTGGAAAAATATAAGCCTGGCAAGCGGTAAAGACAACAGGAGTTAATACTGCTTTATACACAATCCTGGAATAACATGGATCTGCAAATAGATGCATGAATAGACGAGCAGGGTGACTACGTATGAGAGAGAGAATGGACATACACCCGCAGACTCATAGATTTGACAACAGATCTTTGTACATTTTGTACATCAGTGTATCTATCTGAGTAAAAATGGCTATAAGTTAAAAAAAACTTACATAAGAGACTCTTTTGGCAGATATAAAATGAAAAGACGCTGGATACACGCCAGAGACCTTTGCTTTGGTGGCATTGAATTTGCAAGGAGAAATCATGTATGTTACTGGTGGAAACTGCAAATTTTTCATTATTGTTGGAATGACCCTCTCTGCAAGACAAACCATTTGTGCACAAAAATCGATGTCCCGGTGTACAAAAAGTTCAAACTTTGTGGGATTACAAATGAAGAACATGCATTCTGGGTAGAAAAGTCTGAAGTTAGGTGAAGGGGAAGGACATATGCAATAAGAGAAAGGTTGTTTTCAAGAGATAAAAGCCACAGAGGTGAATACTATTGTGAACAAAATCCTGCCGTAAGTATAAATCTATGAGTAGAGACTTGGAAACACATGCAGGGTAAACAGCGATGGGAGGCAGAATGGGGGCACACCCACACATATGTGTAGCTTTGACAACGGGTCCTTGTTGCAACCATATGCATGAGTTGGGTGAAGCAATACAGGGGACAACGCTCCGACAATCCCGTGATATCATCACACACCTTGAGAAAGGAGTTGCTGGGCCTGGGGGCTCAGGATCATCAACTCAGAGGATACCAAGAGCAAGAGGTGTAACTGTCCAGAAAGACAAGGTCCAACATCCTGCTTTGGTCAGTGGTA
The DNA here is from genome assembly GCF_050624435.1 of Tenrec ecaudatus. Classification (NCBI taxonomy): domain Eukaryota; kingdom Metazoa; phylum Chordata; class Mammalia; order Afrosoricida; family Tenrecidae; genus Tenrec; species Tenrec ecaudatus. The sequence continues at coordinate 14,144,323 of NC_134542.1, read as the reverse complement.
ACTGGGCTCTTAAAAGCTCATGCCCAGTCATCTATGGTGCAACTATTGGTTTCTTCCTATCTAGAGGAAAGAAGAGTTAAGAAAACCACAAGATACCTGGCAAAATTAGTCCTGTGGACAAATAGAACATGTGAACGTTAGTTTTCATGAGCCTGAGACCGGAAGAACTACATGGCACCTGGCTCTCCCTGTCAACTGCTCTAAAAAGGATCACAGTAGCCGATCTTGTGTGGAGTGGGAGAAAAAATGTGGAACGAAACTCAAAATCCGAAAAGAGATCAGCTTACTGGCCAGATGGAGGCTGGAGGAACTCTCGAGACTATGGATGGCTTTTAGTCACCCTTTAAGTCTGAAACGAAAGTCACCCCCACGGCTCCATTTTCAGCCCACACTGGGCAGCTCTATGAAAGGAACAGTAACAGGAGTGATGGACACATTCCTTGGAATAATCGATCATGTGAGATTGACAGTGCAGCCCCTACCAGAGGACAAATCTCAAAAGGGTTAGGAAAGGAGTCACCTTGGCGGCACTTAACAATAACATCCAGATCATGAACAAGACCTCAGGCAACTTCTTGAAATTGTCTAACTTTATCGAATTCTTACTGTTTCTTTGCAATTGCCTTCTCTTCTAAGCTTTGGCTTCTTGGTTGCTAAGAGCTTTTTATGCAGATTATTGCCATCCCTCCCCTCCATTTTACATCAAACTTACAGCTTTTCGCTTAATTGGTAGTGGCATTATTTCATGGTTTAATGTCCTATTTTTCTCATGCAAATAACTGAAAGAGAAACTTGCTTTCTCTTGGTTTTTATCTTTGTGATAGTTGTCTTATTGTATTACTTTTAATTAGTATACATTGTGAAATAGTCACTTTCTGTACAAAGAGGTTTCAAAGAGTGAGTGTAAAATTCCATTATTGTTTAATTCCTCCTACCACCACCCGAAACATTTGAGGATCTTTCATATACCATGACTCTCGCTGATACCTGGCATAATAAAGGGTTCATTAGATTAGCTCTACCAATAACTAGTGCCACTAGTCTGAGAACTGTTGGATTTGTCACCAGATCCCAAAATATGGACATACTAATTTTAATGCAGCAAGTATCAAAGAAAAGATGGAAGGGATACACAATGTCTCTGTATCAAAAAGAGTTGATCAACTTTCAGTCATTTCAAGTGGTAGTATGGAATCAGCAACCAATGATGCTGAAGGAAGAAATCCAAGGTGTACGGAAAGCATTAGCATAAAACAAGGTTCCAGGAACAGACCGGATACCACTAGAAATGGTCGGATAACTTGTTGGAGTACTGGAAGTACTCACTCCCCATGCCAAGATATTTAGAAATAACTATCTCCCCAACAGACTGGAAGAGAACCATATGTCTGCTGATTCAAAAAAAATAAATACATAAAAGCAACCCAACAAAATGCTGAAGTTATCATTAATGGCACATGAATTTTACAAAGTAAAATTTAGCTGAAGATAATTCAATGATGGTTGCAGCTGTATATTGATAAGGAGCTGGCAGACACTCAAGGTGGCTTGAGAAGAGGATGTAGGACAAGGATTTTTTTTTTCAGTTAACACTTTGTAGACATAATCTAGAAGGTACACAACATGTCATATCATTGTTAATATTAGGTGGATCTTGGTTGAAAGCAGAGAATACCAGAAAATATCATTGTTTCCCTGTCTATGCCGAGTCATTCAACTATGCTGATCACAGCCATGGATAATATTGCTGGGGATGGGAATTCTAGAATGTTTTATCATGTGTTCATGCAGAACCTGTATGGAGACCAAAAGGCAGCTGTTCAAAAATAACTAGGGAATACTGTATCGTTTAAAAACTATACAGTTCACATCAGGGTTGTATCCTTTTATTGTACTTAGTCAGTCTGTGTGCTAAGTAAATAATCTGAGAAGCTGGGCTGCATGAGAAGAATGTAGCATAGAACTTGATGAAAACTTTTTAACAACCTACAGTTTGCAGATGACATACTCTTGCTTGCTGAAAGCAAGGAGGACGTGAAGCACTTGATCATGAAAATCAAAACTGGAACCTTCAGTAAAGAAAACCCAAACCCTCACAATTGGATCAGTTGCCAATATCATGATAAAGGATGAAAAGATAGAGGTTGCCAAGATTTCGTTTTGCCTGGACTCACAGTCACCATCAATACTCACGGAAGCAGCAGTCAAGAAATAACATGACCAATTGCACTGGGCCAATCTGCATAACACCTCTTTAAAGTATTGAAGAAGATCGACTAAGGGGCACCTGACCCAAGCTCTGGCATTTTCAATCACTCATATGCATCTGAAGGTTGGACAGAGAATCAGGAAGACCACAGAAGGAAGGATGCATTTGAATTTTGGTTTTGAGGAAGAAAACGGAATACACCATCGACTGTCAGAAGAACTAACAAATCTGTCTTGGAAAAGGGACAGTCAAGATGCTCCTTAGAATTGAGTGTAGTGTGACTTTATCTCACATTCTTTGGACGTGTTTTCAGGAGAAACTAGTCTCTGGAAAAGGGCACAGATCTTAGGAAAGTACAGATTCAGTGTAAAAGAAGACACATGTGAGGATGACACTGGGACAGGCCATGTTTGTTCTGTTGTCCACAGGACCATTATGAATCAGAACCATCTCAAGAACCCCTAGCAACAATAGCCATTCAACTCTGCCCATGTTTAACAATAGCGCTGTACCTGATTCTATTGTAAGGCCTAATATTTTTGTTAAATGTGCTGCGCATGTCAGGTGTGGTAACTTCCTAAATTTTGACCAAGTCCGTAGGTGCCCTGTTTCAATTTTACTCATCACCCTTGAGGAAATGATGGAGAGGACAACTTGAAAAATTATGCTGAAACACAGGGAAGTTTTATCCATGTATTAATTGGTTGCTCATATTCCCAAAGAATTCCAGGTATCATTAAACTCTCATATAATGACCTTACACTAGTAGCAAAGGAAAGCAACCCTTTTACCATATATTTTGCCTCTCTTCCTATTGGGGACTAGTGGGATTCTTAATAATGCTGACTGAAAAATAGCTTGAAAATGTCAACCAAACCATCCCTTCTCCTCAGCATAACACTGAAAATAATATAGTCTGTGCTATTTATAGATATATATTTGAATGTGGAGGATAAAAACAACCAATTAAGAAAAGTCCCAAACCCCTGAAGAGTCCCCAAAATAGACTTCAGGCTAGGAGGGGCAGCTCCTGGAATTCCCCTAGGAACAGTGGGGAAACAGTCTTAAAGCTCAGTGGACAGACCTGGAATTATGTTTTGTTATTTTCTTTTGTCAATCTTTTGTTTTCTTTTTGTTTGCTTTCTGTTATTGTTGGTTTGCCTACTTATACAAAACAGGCATGGAGAGAGCAAGGAGACCGATGGTCCTGGAGGGAGTAGGGGGAGAAGGAGGTGGAGGAAGGGAGCAGTGAGCAAACAACCCCATAAAGAGGGAACAACTAGGGAATTAAAATCAACAACAAGGATGTAGATACCTGGGGGTGTTGGAGCAACAGCAGTCTAGCTGAGAGGAATTACTAAGAGGCAGAAGTAGGACAAGTGTGATGGTGGGGCAGGAGGAAGGTGAAAGGAAACAGAGGGATGATCTAGAAAGCAAAGCTATGGCTAGAGGTATAAGCATAGTTGTGTACATATGTACATACATTAATTCATAAAAACAGACTCATTGGCCTATATACATATATTTATGTGGCAATATACTGAGGTTGTGTATGGACTTTGGACCTCTGCTCATGCCCTCCCTCAATGCAAGAACATTGTGTTCTAACAACCCAGTCTTCTGTGACGCTCACCATTCCTATCGTAATTGCTCAAGCCAAAATGAGTAAACACAAACAAATGTGGAAAAGAAAGCAGATGGTGCCCGGCTATCAAAAGCTATAGTGTCTGGGGTCTTGAAATTAAACAAGTGGCCATCTCGCAGAGAAGCAATAAGCCCACACGGAAGAAGTACACCAGCCTATGTGATCATGAGGTGTCACGGGGATCAGATAACAGGCATCAGAAGACTCAAAACAAACGAACAGGCAAATCATATTGTTGAGAATGAGGAGGATCAGAGCAGAGACTCAAAGCCCATCTGTAGACAAGGGAGCATCCCAGAGAAGGGATGAGTCAATCAGGGTGCAGTAAAGTATGATCAAACAATTCTCCTCTGGTTCCTGGAGGCTTCCTCACCCCCCACTATCATGACCCTGGTACTGCCTTTCATTGCAGGCTAGACTGGAGCATGTGCACAGGTACAGATAAGACATAAGCGCTCATTACACACGGAATCCAGGAACAGGAATGGGAGGATATACCAGGAGGACAGGGAGAAGATAAGGAGAGGAGGGGAGGAAGGGGGAACCAATCACGAGGATCAACACAAACTGCACCCCCGCCCTGGGGGACCAACAACAAAAACCATGGGAAGGGAGATAGTGATTGGTGTTAGATGAAAATAATAATAATTTATAGTTTATGAAGGGGCCACACAGGGGGGGGTAAGGAGTGGGGAGCGGGGAAGAGGGGTGACACCAAGGGCTCAATAGAAAATAAATGTTTAGAAAATAATGATCGAAATATATGTATATGTACAAATATATGTACAAATGTGCTTGATACAATTGATGTATGGATTGTAACAAGAGCTGTAAGAGCCCTCAATAATTTTTTTAAATTTTAAATAAGCCCAAATCCAAATAATAAACCCTATGCATGCTCATTACTATGCCTAGATGGTTAAAAAATGACAAGTCAATATACTCTTGGTTATTTTAGGAGTTCCCAAGGATCTATACTCTTAAATGAAAGTGTTGTTAGGTGTCACCGAGTCCGTTCCGAACCATAGGGGCCTTACACACAGCGGCATGAAACACTGCCCTGTGCCGTGCCATCTCACAACTGTTCCTGTGCCGGAGCCCATTGATGCCACCACTGTGTCCATTCATGTCATTGAGGGTCCTCTTCCTTCTTCTGTGTTGCCCTTCTGTTTACCGAGCATGGAAGTGTACACTGGACCAGTTGTCTAGAACTTTTTCCTAACACAAAAATTATTATGAAAACTCTATAATGGACAGGCCTGGAGGGGGGCATGGGAATTCCTCCAAGGTTTCCTACCACTTGTGAGTATCTCAAAGATTCATTTGGAATTTATTAGCTACCCTGCTCCAGATGGCTTATCAACTAGCCCATAGCATAGAAACCCAACCAACATCTTTACACTCTTTTGCCAATGCAGGGTAACAGAATTGAGCTGGAATCTCTTCTGACACACGGAGGGCTTTGTGAAGTGGCGCTTACCACTTGTTGTATGTGGGAAAACTCATCATCAGAAGAAGAAAAGGAACTTAGAGAAGTCTTCCAGAAAGTTGCTTGATTTCAACCATTCCCTATCCAACTCCTCTTTTTAGTTGGCTGCCTACTGAAATTGGTTCTTGGCTACATTACATTTTATACCCTGGATTCATTCTATTAATCATTATAATAATTACGATAGGATTAAGCAAATGTTTTGTGAAACATTTATCAAATGCTTGTACTTGCAATGCAATTGATCATGAGTGAAAAAAAACAAAAACGGAAGAGCAATTCTACTTCCCCTTTGCCAGTGTCCCTCTCTGCCAAACACCCCTACTAATGACCCCTGCTCTTGCATGCCTTTCTCAGAAGATCACAGAAGCTCTGGCATGGTGAAGATGGGACAAATAGTGCCTGGCTACCCTTCATGGAGGGAACCTAGGGTCTTAAAATCCTATTTTAAATAAACAATAAACTAAAAAGCACAACTAATAATCGATGCAGAAGAAGATAGTCTCATAATAGTGATCAGTGCATTTCTACAGAAATTCTTGATCAAAATGGCGGGGAGTAATTTGAGAGACCCCCAAATCTTAGCTTGGCACAAGAGAGGCTTTTGCTCAGGATGTAGGCCAGATTCCATTTCGGTTATTTACTGCCCATTTTAAGAGCATTCTCAAAAGCCAGAATGCTTCAGAATGCCAATGGATTCTTTCTTCTCTCCTCTCCTCCCTTCCTCTCAGAGCAGGCTCTCAGGTAGAATACATCTCAGATATCCATAGTAACAAAATTTCAGCTGACTCAGGCTTTAAGATGAACAAAACAATGCCTAAGGTACTCCATAATTGTCTTTTGAATGTTAAAGCATGATTTGTCAGTATCAACCAACCAGATTTTTTTCCCATGTTTGCCTCCCGAAAAAAACAAATGCATGAAATCTTCATTAGTTATTGCCCAATCCAGATGGCCTTTAAGAAAGGTCTTTCTTTGATTTTAACAGAGGCTGCAGTTTGCTCTTTGACAGTTCATAACTACACGCCTGCTGTTCCTAACCTGCAGACTGCCTGCAGATGTGCAAAGAAAGACCCGTGGAAAGAGCTCCCAAGTCTGACTGCCCAGTTGCAGGAATGATAGGGTGAAGTGAAATGAAGTTTTGTATGTCTCAAGGTGCTCTGGTGGCATAGTGGTTACGAGTTGGGCTCCTGATCAACAAGTCAGTAGTTCTAAACCACTAGCTTCTCAGCAGTAGAAAGAAGAGGCTTTCTACTCCTGTAAAGAGCTGCAACCTCTAGTCATCTCAGCGAGGCATCAACTAAGTCCACCTGGAAGTAGCACACCAGCCTGTATGGCCCAAGGACTGTAAATAATAACATTCAAATCCAAAGGAAGGAGTGGTGTCAGAGTTTAAGCTCTAAGCCTGGTTCCTGAGCACCTGCTTTGCAGAAGGCTCTGGATGACAGTGGAAACCTTGAATCGATTTGCAGAATCCATACATGGATTAAGACTCCGGTGAATTCCCTCTGAACGTAGTCCGGGGATGTAGATAGTCTTGAAATCAGACAGAGAGCATTGTAAAATTGATTATGGCAGATGTAGTTAGGCTAAAATATAATACCTGCTTATTTGAGTTCTTTTTTTGACTCATTTAAAAATTATTTCAGTTTTTAATATTTCCTGTTTTCTTTTTGGTTGACCGTTTTCTATGTTTGTCTAGTCCTTTTTGTTGGTTTTTCTTTTTGTTTGTGTGCCTCCTGTTTGTGCTTTGTATGATTTCATGTATCAAAAGCAGGATAATTAGAGACGCAACTGGATCGATAATTGCCTAGGGCAGTGGCAGGGAGAACAGGACAGAGTAACAGGGGCTCACAGCAATACGTCCTGAGAATAAAATGTTCTGAAATTGATTGTGGTGATCATTGCACAAATCTTAATACGATGGAATGATTACATTTTATGCTATGTGAAGTATATACCAATAAAACTATTAAAACAAGTTAAAAAAGAAAAAAAGAGTTAAGTCTCGGAAATTCACAGGGGACATTTTACCTTTTCCTCCAGAAGCAGCGGTTCTCAGCCTGTGGGTCACGACCCCTTTGGGAGTCGAACGACCCTTTCACATGGGTCACCTAACTCATAACAGTAGCAAAATTACAGTTATGAAGTAGCAACAAAAATAATTTTATGGTTGGGGATGGTCACCACAACACGAGGAACTGTATTAAAGGGTCGCAGCATTAGGAAGGTTGGGAACCACTGTTCTGGGGTCTCTATGAGTCAGCATTGACTCATTGTCAGAGTATGATTTTGGTTCACATCTAGCTCATCTATCCATTTCTCCATGAGTCACACCAAAGGTTTATTATGAAAAGGGTATAGAAAACACTAATAGGATTGGTAAGTTTTGCCATTACCCTGAGTATAAGAGAGCCATCTCCGATGAAGAGAGAGAGTTCCAGGACCATCAGAAGAGAAGAGCCACCAGCGGAGCACATGCCAGGTCCCACTCTGAAGTGGCAGAAGTGGCAGAGGGATGGGAGACCCTCGTGCTGACATTGAGAGACCAGGAGAGTTGCGCTGAGATCACGAGGCAGAGTGATCTCCCCCCACAGATAAAAGACAGAGGCCAAGACACCACGTGTCTGAGACACTATTCCTGCCGGCATAGTGGAGAAGAGGTGCTACAGATAAAAGAACCAGATCCTTGTCTAGTGAAACAATTCCACTGACACTCATCTAAGTATAAGAAAGAGTTTTTTTTTATCATGAATTATATATCAAGAAGGCATCCCAGCCCAGTCCCACCCAAGTCCAAAGTCCAATATTAGACCATAATCCCTCTTCAGACCCAGGTAGTCAGATGCAATGACACATACTGCAGGAAGGTCACAGGCCAATGGATGTAGGTCACAGGCCAATGTAGGTCACAGGCCTTGTTAATCCAAGGTCAGGGGCAACATGGCAGGCCACCCAGAGCTCTCAGGGTCAGAGAGAGTTCAGTAAACCAGAAGGTGAAGAAGCAGAAACAGAGGATGTTTCCCTGTTTCCACTCTTATAAGCTGGCCACAGCCCCAAGGAGGCATCACCAGGCCCCTCTTGGTTGACAGACTGGGTTCCAGCCCTACACTTTCCTGAATTTCAAGTTGACATAAAATCACCAAACCATCACAGCTACATGCGAACAACAGAACAAAGCAGGGCCCGGTCTTCACAACTGCTGTTGTTTGAACCCATTGTGGCGGCCACTGTGTCAAACTGTCTTGAGACTCTTCCTCTGTTTCTACGTTCGCCCCCCTTTTTCATGGACTGATCTTTCCTGATCACATGTCCATGGTACTTGAGGAGGTCAGAGAAGGCTCCCATTCTGCACCATCGGACGCAGAGATGCTGATGTTATCTTCTGGAAATAACAGGCGATTTCTGGCTGTAGGAATAACATGCACAGCCGTGCACACGCGTGCCACAACTTGGTGTGTTGGGGGACTTCTTACAAGTAGAGAATAACAGAATGCCAGCAGAGGGGCCGAGGATCAGAGCCAAGCACTGCCTAGTTTTTACTTTGAGGAGTCCTAGTGGCACAGTGGTTATGAGCCAAGCTTCAGTCTGCGAGGTTGTCAGTTCAAAAGCACTAACAGCTCTGTGGGAGAAAGATGAGGATTTCTACTCCCGTCAACGTGGAGCAGTTCTACTTCCTGCCCTGTCCTATAGGGTCACCGAGCAGTAGTGGTGACTTGATGGCAGTGAGTTTGGTGGGGTTTTTTATAGTGTAACTGAATGGTGACGTGCTCAGAGACTAAGCAAATGATTGGCAGTTCTAGTTCACCCAGAGATGCCTTGAGAGAAAAACTTGGTGATCAGCTTCCCCCAAATCAACTAATGAAATCTGATTAATCACAATTCTTCTCTGCTACACCAGGGGTCATGAGGAGTCAGAACCCACCCACGTGAAGGCATCTAGTTTTAAGTGTGGCATAGAGACTGATCAAGGCCACAGATGGTGGAGTTCAATTAAGAACTTCCTTGCCTAGAGTAGCATCTCTAAATACATAGGTGTTTTAGGCAAAACCCCTGCTAAGCAATAAGGTTCCCTCCAACAAATGTCTTTGGACACAGGAAGCAAAAACAGTCTAGACTCCTGGACTCAAGAGTTTGATAAATGTATGCCAGCCTGGGCTCCATCACTTACCAGCTCTGTAATTCTGACTAACCAATTTCATCCCCTGTGTCTATGAAAAAGAGAAAATGTATTTTAGAGCCTAAATGTGAACAAAAAAATCCCAAGAATTGCTTAAGATTTCATCTTTGGTTTCCCAGAATGGCTCTGAGTCATACATTTGAAGAGGCAGCAGGGGGAGAGAGTACTGGAGTTTTCTGCTTGTGAATCCAGCACCGAATTCTGCCACTGAATCCAGCATATTCATTCAACCAGGTACAAGTTCAAAGACCCTAAAGCAGGAAACACACAATGTCTTAGAAGAGCTTCAGGGAGACTACTGGAACCAGCAAATGAATAGTTAATGAACTTCTATTTTGTACTTGATGGAACAAAGAGGATGGAGAAACACAAATGCACAAAACATAAAAACTGTTTTCAATAAGATCATAATTTCTGTGGGAGAAAAACCTGTGGGAACAAGTAACAATGTCACCATGTGAAATATATATAAGACGGGAATAAAGAGGAGGAAAAACTCTAGTTTATGTGCCTTAGGGAGAAAGCAGTGAAGGGAGCCACACGGAGAAGTTGACATTGCATGGCTCTTGAAGACTCGTTCAGAGATGAAATCAAGAGAGAAGCAGAGAAGACATTCACAATCCAGTTTAATATGTTTAATAATCCAAAATAATGTTTTAGTGGGTATTTAGCCTGGAGGTGGAACGGTAATCTGATAAAGCATGAGCGATTCATCATTTTAAATAGATTTCTATATAGTATTGTTTTTTCTTACTTTATTCCCCTTCCCTGTATTTCTTGTGTGAAATTGTGTTTCTGGTATTCAGGGGGCATTTTGCCAGCAAGGAGGAGGACTGTCTGCCTCCTGTAACATTGCCTTCTAGACTGAGACCAGGGAATCTCAATCTAGCTCTTGCTCCTGGTTCAGGGAAGGTGGTTAAGTTAGAATAGAAATATCAATAGAAATTGCTAGAAGAGATGAGAAAAGATAAGAAGGAGGCAGTTGGAATTTATAACCTGGGAAATCCTCATTTTAGTGCTTGGTTTCCCTCAATGCCTTCCGTGTGGAGCCATCATACAGGAAGACGAGGAAACCGCACAAAGGGGATAAGGGAATTTGGCTGGTACGATATAGGTAGCTAATGGTTGGTGATCTCAATCGGAAGTCAGCCCATCTAGATTTAGATATCACTGTGTTAGTCATCAATTACGTGATTTTGAGCAAGCTGTGTAACTGACCAAACTTAATATTTGTCCATAAAATGGTGGTGATACCAGTTCTACCTCCATCATTCATGAAATAAACTTGTTTTATCAGCCTTTTGACAAGGGTGCTGTTGACTCAGACTCATGGCTCTCTAATAAACAGAAACAAAATAATGAATGGTTCTGGGCCATTGTCTGGCTTATTTGAGTCAATTGTTGCAGCTCTAGTGTAGTAGCGTCCAATTTAGAAGGTTCACCTGACAGCGCTATACCAGATGATATTCTGTTATGACCCATAAGATGTTTATTATGGCTAATTTGTGGAAAGAAGCTTCAATACCTTTTTTTCTATACTGTCAGTCTGGAAGCTTCACTGAAATTTGTCTACTTTGGGTAATTCTGTTAGTGTTTGAAATATCAGTTTCTTAGGTTTACAAATTTCAGTATTATAAGTAGCACAAAAAACCACCATAGTATGACAAGCTGACAGACAGGTGGAGGCAAATATATGAGGACCATATCCCAAAATTCAATTTAATAGTACCTGGAAGGTGCTAAGGAGACTCAGTAGATACTAACAACTAAAATTTGTCCACTCTGGACCCTTCCCTACCACATCTTTTCTTGGCAAGAGACTGCTTCCATGAATAGTGAGGTGGGAACACATGATGAAGGAGGACCAAGGTAACCCAGGGATGGACAATTGCCATATCCTTGCTACATAGACACTACTAACTGTGTGTTTGAGAGTGGGTTTTCTAGAGAAGCAACACCACTTCTTATGTGTGTGTGTGTGTGTGTAAATTTATATCAAGAAAAGAAAATTTCTATCAAAATGTATACGGTTGTAGAAGTGGGCAAGTACAGGCAAAGTTCAAGTCTGTAGTTCAGTTTTTAGGGTGGAGGCTTCTCCTGACTCAAGTTGCTTTGGGAACTGGTGATCAAGAGTAAGACCATGGACTGATGGCTACAGAGAAACATGAATCCAAGATCAGTAGGTCATGTGATAAGTTGCTACCAACTCCCAGGATCTGCAGGCAACATGGCAGGCTGTTGACTCAAGTCCAAAGAACTAGAAGTTGGTGAGCCAGATGCAGAATTCAGACACAGAAACAAAGCAGAACAAGCTTTTCCAATATATCTACTTGCATTTGAAGGAAGTCAGCTCCCCCCACCCCTAACCACCACCACCAAAAAACCTTTCAATTGTACCAGGGCTATGACCTAAGTAGAGTTGTTGCATTCCACCCTAATCTTATCCCATTATGGAGATTTGAAAGTGATTGACTGGGGTTCCATTGTGTTAGGTCAAGTTATGGGGGATTACAAGATGTTAACAATCAAACCACTGAGAATCACGGGCAACCAACTTCACACAAAGCTTTCACCATCACACTGGAGGATGGAGCCTGGTAGAGGGGACAGTGTCAAAGGAGTAGATGCCTGATCCAGACTCGATGGTTTCCAAACATTTCAGAGAGTCTTCAACTCTCTTTGCATTTGGGTTCTACCTCCATCATTCTTGTAATATCGTGGCTTTTCCTTAAACTCAGTGTGAATTGTGTTGCTACCCACCTTGGGGAGTCTTGATGGATGCAAAGAGCAAAGAACAGACTCAAGGTAGACAGCCTAAGAAGCATATCAAGAAGACTTAGTGAGTGGGGAAAAGTGAGGAGCTGATACCAAGGGCTCAAGTGGAAAGCCAATGTTTTGAGAACGATGATGGCAACAAATGTACAAATGTGCTGACACAATGGATGGATGGATGCATTGTGATAAGAGGTGTACGAGTCCCCAATAAAATGATTAAAAACATAATAAAAACAAACAAAAAAGAAGGCTTAGTGAAGAGCGAGAGGTTTAAGTTTATGGCTAGCCTTTCATAAAGTTCTCATAACTCTTGTCTACTTATATTTTCTTAGCATGACAGAGACCATTTTTAATTCCAGGTTTGGAATTTCTCATCTCTATAGTGATGTGGTCTTTGGACCTCTTGACCTGGGAATTTAGGTCAGCTGTGGTTACAGTGAAGTTTTCCGAATGAAACCAAACATTGAACAATGATTTCATGCGACCCATGTTTTAGTTCCAGTTAATACTGTATCTCAAATGTATTGTGTAAAAGGAGAACAAATCATTAACTGAATAATTATAAAGAACCCCAATGCTTTCCATTGTACTTAGAACCTTTATTAAAGATGTGACTTGCATTGGCACGCCACGCTGGGTAACTCTGCTGGTGGTTGAATGAGCAGTGTCAACGTTTCCAGTATCACAGTATTTATTGATGTATCATTGCGTACATTTTGTCCTTAGAAACAAACACATGCATTTACAAAAGCTGCCAAATTCACCTTTGTGAAACGTTAGCTCCTCTTTTTGCACAGTATTTTAAAAGTCATAAACCACCACCGTAAGAACAAATGACCTCAGCCCTCAATAGGCCTAACTACCAATATCAAATTACCTATCAGGGACATACCCTAAGAACATGCACAGAGGGAGAGATGGGGCATCAAAATGATACCATTGCCATGGTTGCAAAAGGAGGTGTAGGTAGGGCTGAGTTAAATCACCCCCGAAGAACACCTGCCCCATGCAGTCAGACATAGAAATTAGTCTGGCCACTCATAAACACTACAATTTGCATTTTTGAAGGGAATAGCATGTGTGGCTTTCTTAGAACTGTAATTTTCAACATGATAGTCAACAGTTATAATACCATTAGCCGGAGCAAAAAGAAATAGAATTTACCTCTGTTGGCATCCTCTCAGAGAGATAGAGACAATGAAATTACTGCAGGGCTAAGATGATTAGTTTCATCCAGGCAGAGTTGGAGTAACTGCTTTAATCTTGTTAACAACTAATTTTCCAATTCTAAATTGGAAAGTAATGGTAAGTTATTGAAATAGATTAAGACTTGGCAGATCTGAGTAAGGCAAGCTTTATTGTTCCTCCCAAAGTCCCTATATCTTGCATAGAGAGAAGGGTGAGAGTTCAGGGTTAGCCACGACCGCAGGCGGTCTACACTGAGTCTTGAAACAGAGAAGGAAAGCAGAAAGAGGGAGACAGAATATGGGTAATCAGTGGGTCACCTGGGAGTAATGGATATGTCCTGTCCAATCAAAGGAAGATACTATTTCTTTCAGTTCCTGCCAAGAGAGATCTATAGAGCTCTTTCTAGGATGACCAGTAATCCTGATATGTCAGGCTTGAGGGTTTCCTAGAAAGCAATTTTCATTCTAAAACTGGACAGTCCTGGTTTTTGCTTAAATTCAGTGTGAATTGTGTTCTATCAGCCATGAAGAGTTAAGATCTTTACTGGGGAGAGCCACATGTGTTTTTGATCTCTTTATTTTGAGAAACCAGCCTTTCATAAACAACCCATTTCCCCAGTTGCTCACACATTTACTGGAAAATTATATGAAACATTTAAATCACCCTTGTCATATTCCACCTGCCATTTGAATCTAAATACAAACCAATGAATTATTGCAAAGTCACATTGTTCAGATCTTTTGTTTTATCAGAAAAGGCAGATGGTTATTATTTATTTCTCCTTTTTTTGACATAACCTCCATCTAGGACTATACATTTTTTTGTAAAATGAAGGTTTTTAAAAAAATCATTTTATTGGGGGCTCATGCAACTCTTATCACAATCCATCCATCCATCCATCCATTATGTCAAGGACATTTGTACATTTGTTGCTATCATCATTCTCAAGACATTTGCTTTCTACTTGAGCCCTTGGTATCAGCTCCTCATTTTCCCTCCTACCTCCCCACTATCCCCGCCCTTATGAACCCTTGATAATTTACAAATTATTATTCTTTTGTCATGTCTAACACTGTCTGACATCTCCCTTTACCCACTATTCTGTTGTCTGTCACCCAGGGAGTAGGTTATATATAGATCCTTGTGATCAGTGCCCCCTTTCTGCCCTACCTTCCCTACCCTCCTGGTATCACTGCTCTCATTATTGGTCCTGAGGGGATCATCTGTCCTGGAGTCCCTGTGTTTCCAGCTCTTATCTGTATCAGTGTACATCCTCTGGTCTAGCCGGATTTGTAAGGTAGAATTGGGATCATGATAGTGGCAGGGGGAGGAGTAGGCAGCATTTAGGAACTAGAGGAAAGTTGTATGTTTCATCTTGCTATACTGCACTCTGGCTCATTGCCTCCCCACAACCCTTCTGTAAGGGGATGTCCAGTTGCCTACAGATGGGCTTTGGGTCCCAACTCTGCACTCCCCCTTATTCACAATGATTTGTTCTTTGATGCCTGATACCTGATCCATTGACACCTCGTGATCATGTGAGTTGGGTGAAGGTTTACAGAGAGGGTCATATTTGAGAGAAATGATCACAAACTGTATGAAGAGTGGGCAAGGAACAAATGCAACATGGCTTGGGATTTGGAAGAGAGAGGTGTAGAGGGTTTGGGGAGTGTTAGGAGTTTTGAGAGCAGGAACAAGAGATTAGAGGTAAATGACCAATTTTGATGTGAGAGAAATTCAGAAGAGTTAAGAAGAATTTTTGACATGGATATTAGCAGGATTTTCTTCTTAGTGTCAGTGGTACTTACACAATTTTAAGCCAACATGATAAAAGAATGAAGGGGTTACAGCCTGATCCCTCTTTGCGGGCATATCCTTCTCATGATCATCCTGGGAACTTCCTCTCTTCCTCCCTAGAGCCAGGACACACACTCTCTGCTTCCCTTCCCTGTTGACAAGCCACATGGAGCCACACTGATGGCAGCCAGAGCCCCAGAGATAGCCCACCGCCATTGGATCCATAGGACTTTCCACCCATTGCCCTTTCTGCATTTGGCATCATTGCATATGCTGCGTCTGAAGAGGTATCCATGGGCTAATATTGAGCTTGTGGGCTACTATCCGACTTATGGACTTGATCTGGACTGGGCTGGGATGTTTTATTGGTGCATAATTACTTCTTGATATAAAACTCTCTGTTACACATATATGAATGTCAATGAATTTGTTCCTCTGGTCAACCCGGTCTAACACAGTGTCTAACAACTTGGGCTAACTGCAGGGTCAACAATTAGAAACCACCAGGCACTCTTTGGAAGAAAGAGGAGGCTTTCTACTCCCATAAAGAGTTACAATCTCAGAAACCCACAGGGTGAGTTCTGTAGAGTAGCCAAGAGTTAGAATGGACTCAACGGCAGTGAGTGTGGTTTTTTTTGGTTTGGTGCCTCTGGGAGGCTTCTGTCAAGATGTCATCTGCTTTGGGTGCTCTGTTAGAGCCCCAATGGGCTCTGAAGGGGATGGGCTTTGTCCAGTGACACTTTCATTTTCCCGTACGGTGACCCATTGCAGTAGGGGTTTTGGCTGTCAGTACCTCCACTGTCATTTTGTATTCGTCATTTCCTCAAATACAGATACAGAATATTGTAATGGACACAGCCTATCGGGTAAGTTTAAAAATACATGACACCTCCTTTTCAAATATTGCCTTCCCAGATCAAGGAAATCAGATAAGAAACTCAAACATGCCTGGTTTTGCTCTAAGTAATCTTGGTGAGCTAAGTAATGCTGTCTTAGAGGAAACGAAAGCAGAGAAGGTGCATTAAGATGACAGCGATGGCTTCAACTGTTCAAAGAACAAACTTGTGCACGTCCAATAGCATGAGAACGTCAAGACCATTTCCTCAGCCAAGGCTGAAAGCGAGAGAACTTCAAAAACAAGACTCAGCCCATGCCTTTGATTATTGTTATCGTTATACAAACTACCGCTTTCACATCTAAAATTGTTCCCTTGCCAAAAGCCGTCTATGTGGGCACCAGAATTTGAGTGATATCTCAATTCTGTTGTGTGTCGTTGAGTCAGTGCCAATTCAGAGAGACTTTTCTAGGCTGTGATTTTTCCAAGAGCGCTCACCAGGTCTTTCTACTGTGGCAACACTGGGTGGGTTTGAAATGCCAGCCTTTCTGTTAGCAGCTAAGTAGTTCACAATTGTACTATTAGGGCCATTAATGATTGTACTATTTATTTAGACCTTGGCTTTTTGTTTCAAATATATACATATGTTTATATATTTGCTTATTGGGGTTCTTACAGCTCTTATAACAATTCACACATCCATTGTATCAAGCACATTTGTACACATGTTGCCATCATCATTTTCAAACCATTTGCTTCCCACTTGAGCCCTTGGTATCAGCTCCTCCTTTTCCCCTCTCTATCCCACACCCAACCTCATGAACCCTTGATAAATTAGAAATTATCATATCTTATACAGTCCACTGTCTCCCTTCACCCACATTTCTGTGGTGCGGGTTATATGTCAATCCTTAAGATTGGTTCCCCCTTTTTCCCACTTCCTCTCCCACCTTACCCCTACCCTCATGATATGGCTACTCCCATTACTGTTCCTGGGGTTTCATCAGTCCTGAATTCCATGTGTCTAGAGCTCTTATCACTACCAGTGTACATGCTCCGGTCTAGCAAGATTTGTAAGGTAGAACTGGCTTCATGATAGTGTGGGGAGGAAGCATTAAAGAACTAAAGGAACATTATGTGTTTCATCAGTGACTTGTCCCTTCCCTGTGACCCTTCTGTAAGGGGATATCCAATTGTCTACAGATGGGCTTTGTGTTTCCACTTTGCCCCTACTCATTTGCATCAGTTTGATTGTTTTGAGTCTTCAGATGCCTGATCTCTGATCTGACACCTTGTGATCACACAGTCTTGTGTGCTTCTTCCATGTGGACTTTGTTGCTTCCCTGCTAGATGACCGCTTATTTATTTCCAAGCCTTTAAGACCCCAGATGCTTTATCTTTTAATAGCCAGATACCATCAGCTTTCTTCACCGCTTTTGGTTATGCACCTATTTTGTCTTCAGTGATAGTGTCGGGAAGGTGAGCATCACAGAATGCCAGGTTATTAGAACAAAGGGCTCCTGCATTTGAGGGAGTTCTTGAGTAGAGGCCCCAATGTGCATCTGCGTCCTTAATACTTAACATATAAATATATATACAATGGCCTATATCCCTATCATTATACATTGATATATTTACATGTGTACATGCCTATATTTATACCTCTATATTGTATAATTCTTAATCCCCATTTGTATCAAATCTACTTAGGGATGATTAAGGAAGAAGAATTTTGATATTCTATGATTTTAAGGCTTAAAATATTTATCACATAATTTAATATCACATAATTTAATATATTAAAACTATTGAGGAATTGTAAGATTAGATTAAAAGTGTGATGTGCTTCTAGTGATTTAAGGTATTTTGGGGGAAAACTTCTATTTCCAGTGCCAAAAGTGGTTCTTCTTCTTTGAAGTAGTGATCCTTTCTGTCATTTGTTACATTCATTACAAAATTATTCTCAATGACATTCTCTTGACATAAAAAATAAAAATTAAATTAAAATGCCCTGAATGCCCCTAGGAGGTTTAAATACACTGGGCATGGATTTCATGCTCACTTTTGGCTTATTGTGCCCCATGAGGGACACAGAGACAGTGGTGAAGGGGCATTGTGCTTCCGTGATTCATTACTAATTTGGGGCTTAAATGCAGAAGCAGGCACCCTTTTGAAACAGCAAAGATTTTGTTTTACTAATGATCGTTAGGATCATTAAGAAGACTGCATTGAATTGATATATGGTTTTTTTGTGTGTAGTCTCAACAACAAAATAAATTTTTAAAATTTCAAAAGAAATTCACTATTGAAAAAACATCTGAAAGTTCATAACCCCAGCAGTCAGAATACTGTCTTGAGCAGTTTGTCTTGAAATGTCAAAAGTACTTTGGCTTGAAATAAAAGCAGGGAGGGTTTCCAAGTGAAGCCACCACTCAGGTGGAGCTGTGGTGCACCCTGACACCGTGCACACTTCCTACCTGCTTCTGCTAAGACAGTGCATGGGAGAATCCCTTCTCGGTGTGGAAATAACTAATTGGGGCCTCTGAGTACCCCCTATCCACCCTGGGGATGTTAAAGGCCAGTGAACCCACTGTCTTCAATTTTTAAATTCTTCATGGTGGGTACATGGATTTACACCAACTGCTTTTCTTGGAAATCACACATACAAATGTTTTCTAGAGAAGCTGTGAACAATAAGAAGATATTTAGTCCAACGAATAGTTCAAAATACTGCTCATTCACCCATGAGAAAAGTCCAGCTGTGTTCCAGATGGATATAAGCTTTTATTCCAAAAATTAAGTTAGCTTGTGTTCAAAGTACCAGGATCTGGTGAGAAGAGAATGAAAGAGCGAGTCTTCTTTTAAACGAAGAATGTTTTGAAAACATTGCACTTATCTTGCAATAAAAGATACAGGTGTTGACAGGAGAACCCCAAAATCCTTTGCAGGGTCCCCACATGGATTAAGCCTCTAGTGAATCCCCTCTGAATATTAGTCCAGGGATTTCAATAGCCTTCCTATCAAACTGAGACCACTGTAAAGTCAATTATGGAATATGTACTTAAATTAAAATATAACATCTCATCATTTTCCTGCCTTTTCACCTATTTTTTAATTGTTTCCATTTTTAATATTTTCTGCTTTCTCTTTTTAATTAATCATTTTCCTGGGAGCTCTTACAGATATCGTAACATTCCAGGTTCTTCTATATTTTCTCAGGTTGTTGTTGTTTTGCTTCCTGTTCACGTGTTGTGTGGTTTTCTGTGTATGACATCCAGGATAGATAGATCTGTAGAGATAGGAACTGGATTGATAATTGCCTAGGGGCGTCGCAGGGTAGTTGGAAGAAATGGGAACTAACAACAATGACTAAGAGAACATGTTCTGAAGTTGGTTGTGGCGATGATTGCGCAAATCTTCTTGATGTGACTGAATGATTAAATGGTATGGTATGTGAAGTATATGCCAATAAAAGCATTTTTTTTAAGATGTGAGGGTTTCCAAGTTCAGCAATCCTTTTATTTACTTATAATTTTAATAAATCATTTTATCGGGGGCTCTTACAGTTTTTATAACCATCCATATATCAATTGTATCAAGCATATTTGTGCATATGTTGCCATCATCTTTTCCAAAACATTTTCTTTCTACTTGAGCCCTTGGTATCAGCTCCTCCTTTTATCCCTCTGACTTCCACCCTCCCACCCTCGTGAGCCTTTGATAATTTACAAATTATTGTCATTTTCATATTTTACATTATCTGCTGCCTCCCTTCACCCACCTTTCTGTTGTTCATCCCCCTAAGTCAAGGGAGCTGTGCTTCTTTCATGTGGGCTAGTTGCTTCCCTGCTAGATGGCTGCTTGTTTAACTTCAAGTTTTTAAGAATCAAGACACTATATCTTGTAATAGCTGGGCACCATCAGCTTTCTTCACCATATTAGCGTATGCACCCATTTTGTCTTCAGCGATTGTGTTGGGCAGGTGAGCATCACAGAATGCCCTGTCAGCAATCCTTTTAAAAACTATAAGTGGAGTTCTTAACTTTCAGAGTTTTCTAATAGCTAATTCCTTTAAAATTAACAGAAACGTTATGTTACTGTTGAGAATATACGCAGCAATCTACATCAATTCAACCATTTCCACATATACAACTCAGTGAGAGTGCATCCGCGACTTTCCTTGAGTTGTACAACTCTTGGTCTGGTCCTTTCTGAGTTATTCCTCTCGTATTAACATCAACTCACTGCTCTCTGACTTTTCAAATTGTTGCTGTTAATTTTTTTAAACCATGTTATTAGGACATAATCTAGACATCATACCATTTAATAGTTCAGTCACGTCAAGCAGCATTTTATAATCACTACCATAATCATTTTAATACATTTTCTTCTTTCTTGTACTCTCTGACAGTGGATAAACTCTTCAGGTATGAACCACCAGTCTCTCCATGGGACAAAGATGTGACGGTCCACTTCCATACAGAATGGCAACCTTGGAAACGCTATCGGCCACTTATATTCTCTTCTACAGCATCACGAAGAGTTGGAATTAACGTGATGATGTGAGTATGTATTACTGGTTTTCTTTTCTTCTATGTTTTTGCTGTTTCCAATTAAAAAAAAATCATTTGATTGGCGGGTATTACTGATTTTCAAGATGACCTTTTGGATTTAATCCAGATGTCGTTTTAGGCAAAATTTCCGGAGTTCATCCAACCTCCAGAAAGTCTGGAGTCCACAAGAATTTGAAAATCTGTTCTCCATTTGCCCCCTTTAATCAGGATTCTTTGATGGAACACTTGATCAAAATTTCCAGTAGTGTTACTTGACCTCTTTTGGTCTTATTACAAAGGAAGCAATTTCTCATGGAGGTGATTCTATTTTAACAATAAAAAAACCTTGGAGTTTTGAGAGATAGATATGTGTATATATATGTGTTTCATTTTATAATTTCTATCTTTTTTGGCAGATCCCCTAAATTCAAATTACCATTCCACCTTTAGTGGCTGTGCAATCTTAGTATCACATTCCTTCTTCTACAGGGGGCCGACCTTATAGAGCTATGCATGGATTCAATGAGTTGGTTTATACAATGCCTGGTACTTTAAAAGCACTCAATTGTTAACTAAAATTACTATGTCATAGGATCTCTGATGGTGTGGATGGTTACTCATTGAGTTGGTAATTTCAAGGTCAGCAGATCAAACCTACCAGCTTCTCCATAGAAGAAAGAGGAGGATTTCTAAGATTCACAGCCTTATAAATCCCAGGGGAGTATTTCTACTCTCCCCTGTAGTATTGCTATAATTTGAAATTGACTAGATGGCAGTTTTTTTAAACTATGTGATAACCTAGGAATAAGGAACAGATGAACTGAAAAGACTTCTGCCATCACGAGGTTTGCAATTTAATAGGCGAGATATACAGAGGGAATCCAAAAAGTCTTTGGAGAAAATGATATATTTCTAAATTCCATTTTCCACAAAAATTTTTAAACATCTTTTGTGTAAATACTGGGTTATCTAGAGAAAGAAACCCAGTGACACTAATTCATGTATAAAAAGAGCTTTACATCAAGCAATAATCTTATATCAAGAAAGCATCCCAGCCCAGTCCAACTCAAGTCCACAAGTGGATGCAAACCAGGCCCCTCTTCAGACTCCCGTAGCTACAGGCTAATGATGCAGAAGGTGATGTGGAATGCAGGACGACAAGCAGGGGGGTGCAGTGTCATATGGATCCAAGGTCAGTGGAACATGGCAGGGTACTGACAGCTTTCAGGGTCTGGACGCCCACATGGGGTCACCCCTGGAGGCAAGCAGAGCCCCAGCAAGCAAGAAGGCAAAATGGCAGAGAGAGCAACGTTCTCAGTTTTTTTTCTCTTCAGAAGGCCATACCCCCAAGGAGGCTATGACCTGAGTAGCTGGTTGGACACCACCCCTACACTTTCATTAAAATCTAAGTTAAAATAAATTACCCAACTATCACACCCTTATATGTTAGACAACCATGCGATAATCTGTCTCTTGTTTAATTTGTTTCTTTGTGCTGTCAAAGAAGCATGCCTTACAGAATGTGGTCAATATGAGAAACAGGGAGCGATTTTAGACTGTGATTTTGAAGAAGATAAAGGATGCTCAGTCAAGAAAAAGAAAGGACCTGTCCAGAGGGACTCCGGCTTAAAGTAAAGACAGTTAGTGATGTCATAGCAAGGTGGTTTCAAGGATTCATGAGCGAACCACACCCTCTCTCTGAGAAGTAGAGTCTGACAGTCTGGCCCAGGTAAGATTTTGACTTCTTGTCCAGGATTAGAAGGAATATTGTAGCAATTTTTATAGCAACATAAGTTTAAATTTACGCTTAGTGGAGAAACAGAAACTATATATGGACCCTCACTAGGGGTTTATGGTGGATATTGACCTCCATTGGAAAAAATATCTTTGTTTTAGGTTCATAGAGGAAACCCAAAAAAATACAATTCAGAGGTTCCCCTTTTCCAACTGGGGGGCTCTGAAGTGACCTTCTCTCTACTCTAGAGCAGAGACTACCATGATGTTCACTTACAGCAGATCCTGAAATGGGTGAACACTAGACACAAGAAGAGCCATGGGACTTGCTGATTTTGGAGGCTGGGCAGTGTCTCCAGGAATATGGAGAGGCAGGGACTTCAAGAAGAGCAAGAAACTAAAACGCTGAGAGACAGATGGAAAGAAAAACCCCAGGAGAACAACTTGAACGTTGAAGCAGGAAGTGCCCGCACGATGTGGTTGGACAATGGTGATGAGGTGACTGCACGAGGAAGTAAGTTAGGATTCTTACATGATCATAGAAGACAGCCTTCCACTGGGCTTGGATTGCTTTTGATACCAAAAACCTTATGTGAAGAAGACTTCGGTCTTCCTAGAGTTCCTATGCGAATTATGAACAGGGAACAGAATACACTAAAAAAACCTCACTGCCATGGAGTTTATTTCAACTCACAGTGATGCCACATGAGCACGTAGAACAGCCCCTGGGGGGTCCCGAGGCTGTTCATCTTTGCTGGAGCAGAATGTGTCGTCTTTTGAATTGCTGACCTTTTAGATAGCAACTCAATGTATAACGTATCATGCCCTAAGAACTCTGATCACCCCTGGTAAATATAAGAAATATCTTTATTCTGGACAAACTGTCTGCTTGTAGGCAGTGACATGGTTGGAGGAACCTTGAGCTTGACATTCTGAATGCCCTTGTCCCCAAAGAATAGCAGATGGCATTATCCATTGCCCCACTCCAATGTGCAACAGAGGAAACATGCTTCTTCTTCGAAAGACCTCCAGCCATAGTGCAGTCATCACATGAGAAACGATGGTGCCTTGGACAAGCAGCAATGAAGACAGTTCTAATAGATGGCACGGCGTGGGGCTTATGAATCAAGTAGGACGTGGCGATTGCTTACCTGTGGGAGCTGAGAGAGGAAGTTGTGGCATGAGGTGAGCATGGGGTAACCGAGAGGACTCATTGACAGTGTCACCCACTGAAACAAAAATCACTGTAGGGGAGGAGGCTTGTGGGAGGATGCCTGGATCAGTTTTGAAGATGTGCAACAGGCTGGGCTGATTAGAAAACCCACAGGATATATAGTGGGCCATTAAATATAAGGATAACTAACTTACTGAAAAGGTCTGCAATGGCTATGAAAATGAGAGTTTCTGGCATATACATCGATGCCTAAGGAGAGTGTAAAGAAAAAAAAGAAGGCTCAGAAGTGATCATCTTATCACCTGTGAACAACACAATATTTGGAGGTGGCGTGGATTAGCGAGAGCAAGAGATATTGAGCAGTGACCAGAGGAACTGTACAACAGGAAGGTGGGGTGAGAATGATGTTCACTCAAGAGAATGTTTAAGACTTTAAATATCATGAAGGACCGTATCCCTTGCACACAGCATACTGCTGGGGACTTAGCAGGTTTAGAGTAAATCATCAAACAATTGATACATTTGATTAGTACTATTGGTGAAGAATCATGGCTATACAATGGAATGCTAAAAGAATGAACCAATGTGCCTGGGAGGAGATCAATCTGAATGCTCTTCACAAGCAAGGATGGCAAAAACTTCACCTCGGGTGCTTTGCACATGTTTTCAGGAGGGACAGACCTCCTGCTTAGTATAGGGGGAGGGTCAGTGAGAGAGAGGCAGAGTCCCCGTGACTGCCCCCATGGGCTCAAACATGGGAAAGATCATGAGCATTGTACAACACTGGGCAGCAGTTTCCTCTGTTGTACTCACGGGTCACTGAATTGGAACCAGCTCTACTGCACCAAACAACTCCCTAGCTATTTGTTGAGCAAATGAAGAAAAACTGGTTGAAAGTTGACACAAGATCAAATTTCTTTATTCTGGGGTTAGGGATTCAGTCACAGAGCTCACCAAAGAGCAGTTGGTTGGTTTCCTGATTGTGATGAAAGTCAGACTAGAAGTAGATTCTTCAGAGAATGAGAGATGAATCTGTAAAGACGAAAGGGTAGAGGCATTACTGTAGAGGAATTTGGGGGTGTCTTGGAAGAGGATAGGAGTTCCTCTACGAATGTCTGTCCCTCTCACTCATTTCATAGATGAACATAAGACTCAAAACTCATTGTCGCCGATTCAATTCCGACCCTGTGGAACAGAGCACAACTAATTCTGTGGGTTTCTGAGACTGGAAATATTTTGGGAGGTAGAAAGCCTCATCATTCTCCCACAGCACACATAGCAGTTTCAAACTACTGACCTTGTGGTTAATAACTCAGTGGGACCCACTAAACCACCATAGCAACTTCAATGCCTGTTTTCTAACATTCATCAGAGTTAGAATGGCATGCTTCTCTTGAAATTGCTTGAGTAACGCCTCTTTTCTCCACCAGCCTGTAGGTCCCAGGAGGGCAGAAACTGTGTGTGACCTGTATACACAAACTGTATCCCCCAGGAGAGAGCACTACTATTTAGTATTTAGTCTTGGACTTCGTAAATCCTCACCTAGGGATAAAAGGACTGCCATCTCTGGTTGGCACGGGAAGAGAGAGAGCTGGCCAAGGCTCTGGGTACCACCAACTCTATTGCCTTGGAGTCTAAGGACTGGTGTTGCTTCTGCCTCCCGCTGTGGTGAAGTTGGAGGCAGGGATGGAAACTGAGCAGCTCACAAAAGCTCGAATGTTCCCTTAATTGCATTTACTTATTTTTTTTAAGATGGCTTTTCTGGGGCTATTTGAGCAGCTGATTTTTGTGGTTTGGCTGTGGTTCAGTAATTCCCTGAAAGATGGGGGCCCTGGATCATTGCCCTGAGAAGAGGTGATCCCATCCCTCTTAGAGAAGAGCGTATTGTCTATTCACAAGGGGCCTTCAGAATGCCATTTCTTGGGGGCTTGCCCAGGAGATGCAGCTGCTGCAGACTCAGTGGTCCAAAGGTCAAGGGCCAGAAGGAAATCCCAATCAAGTCAGCTAGCTAATGGACTGTCCTTCTTCAGACCCGTACACCCAGCTTCCCCTGAGCACAGGCACGGTTGTTCTGAGATATAACTGGTGTAAACTGTGTCATAAATAGACCTCAGCACTGTTCCAGCTGGTCTTTCATGATGATGAATTAGGAGAAAGGATCCCCTGAGCAGAGTGACCAATACATTTTTGATTCTTTGACTCAATGTTATTTAGTTTCTAAAGGATTGACGGCCTTGGGGAAACAGCAAACCCAAACTGTATGTTCCTTCACCGGGAATGTAAGTCCCTGTGTTAGTGTGGGTGGTAGACTAGAGAAACAAATTCATAGATACTTACATGTGTATAAGAAAGAACTTTATATACAAGAGGAATTGAATATTGAGAAAACATCCCAGCCCAATCCAGATCAAGTCCATCAATCCGATATTAGCCCATATGACTGATCCTAATCTATAAATTCCTCTTCAGACCCACGAAGCACATGCAATGATGCCAAATGCCAGAAGATCACAGGTCAGAGAGTGGGAAGTCTTTTGGATCCAGTGGTGATGTAAGCATCTCAGCACTGGCAGGGGTCTCCACGTGGCTCTTTCAGGGCACTATTGTAGTTCCATGTGTCTTGTCAGCTACTATGTCTCTCACAGAGTGAGCAGAGAGAGAGAGAGAGAGTGTCTCCTGCCCCCAAGGAGAAATATAGGAGTTTCCAGATTCCTCAGGAGAAGGCCATGCTCA
This sequence comes from Tenrec ecaudatus, assembly GCF_050624435.1. NCBI lineage: Eukaryota > Metazoa > Chordata > Mammalia > Afrosoricida > Tenrecidae > Tenrec > Tenrec ecaudatus. The sequence continues at coordinate 14,118,011 of NC_134542.1, read as the reverse complement.
CACAGAGGTTTCACTGGTTGTTGATTAACAGGCTAGACTCCACTCCTTCACTCTTAATCCTCACAAATTGAAAAATGATTATATAACTACCACAGTCCCAATGAGTAAGACTATTGTCATTCCCAGGCCTCTCTGCCAAGCCACCAATACACAACACAATGGCACCAACCAATACTGCACACTGACAAAGATGCCAGGCTGGACCCATCCCTCATGGCCACCTTGAGCTCTTCAGTCCGTTACCTGGATTCCTAAGTATACCACAGTAATGAAGAAAGAATTTTGCCTGTTGGAACGATTACCTTCCCAGAAGAGCCTCAAAGCTGATGCAGTATTGAAAGGCAACTACCATACATGGCGGCGGGTGGGGGTGCTTCATGAAAGTCATTTGTTCAGTCAGAAGTGGGAGACTGGCAGGGACAGGCCCTATGGCTGTCAGAGAGCCACACTATGGAACCATAGCTTCTGATATGGCAACCCTCCCTACGGAAGATCCTGACTCATTCCCAGCCAATGTGCTCCAGGGGCGCTGTGTGAACGACTCTGATGCCGAATCATTTGCAGTCATCTGTAAAATGGCGGTGGGGGTCTATGAATGGTTTTTGAAGAAGAGCGGGTAAAGTGAGCCCACACTGAGCTGCTGTTCTGCAGGATTTTCTATTTGCGATCATTTATTCACACATTCATCTGTGTCTTTATTCAAAGATACTTGGTTGTGGTGCATTGCCATTGAATTGCTTTCCAACCCAAGGTGACAAAACAGGCAACATAATGACAAATTTTGGGGCCCTGCTGTCATTGGTATATTTGTGTACATGGTTGTGGCCATGACATCAGGGCACCTTATTGAGATTTCCCCTTACTTTCACTGTCCTTCTCCAAGCACTTGGTCCCTCCTGATGAAGCTGAATAGAAGTATTGGTCAATATTCTGTGATCTCAGATGCCAAATGTAAATTCACATAAAAAGTGACTAATTTTTAATTTTAAGAAGTAGATAATCATTCTTTCTCATTCATGTTTGTCTGTGTGCTCTTCTATGTGGATCAGACTATTACAATCCATAGGTCTCCCTTCCCTCTAGAGACTGAATTTTGGGAATAGATTGCTAACATCTTTCTTCCAAGTCCATCCCAGTCTGGAATCAATTCAGTATCATGGCAACACAAACACTTCCACTGAGGTGCATCGGCTGGGAATAAATCAGGATCTTCCACATAGAAGTAAGGATTCTACTCCTGGGTCTGGGAATACCAATATTAAAATCTCATGCCTGATAGGCTGGTCAGGATGTCTGGGAGATTGAACATAACCTCAGCTATCATTAGAATACCTTGAGAGGGCTTTTCCAGTGGACAACAGAAATGCTTCTGAATTCTTTCTTTTTGTGTGTAACCAAAGGCTTCTCTGAATCAGGGAAGAAAATGTGCAGAGGCCAGATTGTTTTCATGCTCTTCCTTAACATGGTTATGTTTTTACAGATCCATTTTTAAAAGTTTCTTGAACTATACTTCATATATCATACAATTTAATCCTTCAATCATATTAAGAAGCTTTGTGTAATTATCACCACAATCAAGTTGAGAACACATTTTATTCTTGTATTCATGTTATTAGCTCCCCACTTTCCCTCCATTCCCCCTGCCATGCTTCTAGAAATTCTTATAAAATAGCTCAGAGTTTCGAGAGAGAGTGTTCCAAAAGTCCTAGCTAGGAGAAGCAATGTTTCTTTTAAATTAGCCTAGAATGTTCCAAAACACCACTTCTGCCATCCTCTACTAGCTGAATAACTAATGCCAGTCCAGATTCAAGGGGGGGGGGGAGGAGTAGGCACCACCTCTTACTGTGGGAATTGCTTTTGTGGCATTGGGAAAGGAATTCATGGCAGCCATTCAGAGACAAGCTGCTGCCACCACCATGAGAGTTAAAATATCCAAGACTTGGCAGTTAAAAACACCGAGTCTCTCTAGGATCCTTGTTTTCTCCTTGTAAGTTGATTTATGAAGAAACTGGATAAACTATGTAAATATTTTAAGTGATTCTCGATCATGGATAGAACCTTATTTTAGATGCTTGGATAAGTTTCAAATGGACAGAAAGATCTGTGAAGAGTAAGAAAAGTGAAGAAAGCAGGTTAGACAGCAGTTTCCTTAGAAGCCTTGTCGATCACATCGTCTCCACTTAGCACCATCTGCTAGATGGACCTCTCTCCCATCCAGATGTCCACAGCACAATCTTTGCATCTCTCCTGGTGTTCATCACATGGCTGGGGCAGATGTCTTTGTCTCTCACTAGATTTCAAAGAGCCTGAAGCTTGGTTCTCAACAAGGCATCCACTGGGCTGGATGAGCCCATCCACTCCAAGGTAGTTTTAGACGCAGCTGGAGGCAGTGAAAAGAGGGGTGTGATATCAAGGCCTAGAATTACAAAAAGGTGATTCATTGTTGGTAGCAGCTAATGCTCATCGATGCTCTCTTGTGGGCAATGTAAGTGAAAACATCCATTGAGGGTTTGGTTTCTGGCCCTTGTTCTGCCAAATTAAATAGCTCAGGGTACAAAGAAGGCAATGGGCTGAAGGATTTGTGCTGGTAGCTTTCAGTAGAGAATATGGCTTTACCCGTGTTTTTCCTTTCTCTGCACACAACCACTTTCAGCCCAGGCTTTGCCTGGGTAAGATCCAGAGTCTGCACTGTATGGTCATTCGGTACAGCACAGATGGGGAGGAGTGTTAGTGGTCATGGGAGATTAAAAAACTCCCCCCTGACAAAAGGTTCCTTCTGGAGAATCAGTGCCAAGATCATTAAAAAACCCAAAGAGAAGACAAAGACATAATAAGTGTACCCGGAAAAGATAAGCAATCTTATTTTCACTCGATCTTCTGATTATAACTGTAATTTTGCATTCTACTTCCATTGTAAAGGAAACATTTTGATGACAGTGTCTTACATGTCTTCCTAAAACGAACCTCAAAATGGCCTTATCATCTTTAGCTCTGCCATCATAGTCACGTGCCCATTTTGTACTACCTACTCCGTGTTCACTCGCTTGGTTCAATCTGGCTATTTGTCACTCACGTCTATCCTTGAGCAAGTTACCTAATGTCTTTGCTGCTTTACTTCCTCAGTTTAACAAATCAGTTCCTACTCCTACTCCTTATCCATAGGGTAGTCTCGAACATTAAATGACCTCACATACGTAACATGTTTAGGATTGCGCTTTGTTATTGTTCGTCACCAGCACCAGAATTCCAATGCATCAATACATCTTTGGTCTTCCTTACACAATGTCCCACTTTCACAGGCCTGTGAGGTGACTGATAAAAACCATGACGGGGGTCTCCAAAGTAAACTCCCTGCTTTTCAACTCTGTAAAGAGTCGTGTAGCAGATTCACCTGATGCAAAGGATCCTCTGATCTCTTGACTGTTGTTTCCATGAGCATTGATTGTGGGTCCACAAAAGACAAATCTTTGACAATTTCAGTCTTTTCTGTTTATCATGATGTCACCTATTGGTCCAGTTGTGAGAATTTGGGTTCCCCCCCATGAAGTTGTGATCCACACCAAAGGCTGCAATCCTTGATCTTCATCGGCAAGTGCTTTAAGTCCTTCTCATTTTCAACAAGCAAGGTGTGTCATCTGCATATCGAAGTTTGCTAATAAGCCTTCCTCCTATACTGATACCACACTATTTTTCACAAAATCCAGCTTTTCTGACTTTTTTTCAGCATACAGATTGAATAAGAATGGTAAGAGGACACAGCCCTAACGCGCCCCTTGTTTGATCTTAAACCACGAAGTATTTCCCATGTTCTACTCATACAACTGGCTCTCGATCCATGTCCCGATTCTGCATGAGTACAGTGGAATTCCCATTCTTCTCCAGATGATGCATGCTTTGTTATGATGCACACCATCAAATGCCTTGGCACAGTCAATAGAACACAAGTAAACACCTTTGTTGTGCTCTCCACTTTCAGCCAAGATCCATCTGAAATCAATAATGGTGACCTTTGTTCTATGACCTCTTCTCAATTTGACCTGCATTGCTGGAAGCTCCCTGTCAATGTACTGCTTAGCATATAGTATGCGTTCAGTGTGTATAATATGCAATTAGCAAAACAAAAATATCCATTCATAAAGAATGTACCATTGACCTACTTTTCTTTTTTAATTTAATCCTCAAAACAGCAAGGCTTGGGGAACCCCGTTTAGGGAAATAGAACTATATTAGAGTTAAAAACATAGATTCTATATTCAGAGTATGAGTGATTAAACCTATCTCTTCCTCTTAATAGATGTGTAACTTTGGCATAAGAAATCTCTCTGGGCCTTGGTTTCCCATCGTAAAATGAGGATAATGAGGATACGTATGCCAAATGAAATTTCACCTATAAAACACCTGGCTCGCAGTACCTACCAGGATCCTGCTTCCTGTTACTGAGTGGCTGTGGATGGTGCTGGGCTCCCTTAAAGGGACACTGTTTGTGGCAGACACTTGGGGTGAAGCCAGGGCAGGTTTTACTGGCCAAATAAAGTCCTGCAGTCAGAAGGGCCTTGTAGTTGGTTTACTGGGCTACTGGGACCAATTTGAAATTCTTAATTGTTGAAAAAAGGGGCCCCACATTTTTATTTTATATTGTGCTCCATAAATCATGTAGCCTGCCTTGCTTTCAGTTTCTGAAATTGATTGTAGATGCAAACTACCTACAGGTCACTGTAATTCTAAAATTTTTATCTTTTTATTTTTTATCTTGCATCTATTTTCCGGGACATTTGTAGAGTCAAATATTTGGGAGCTGGTAATGTATCAACATATGTTACAACCATTTCTAGCAATTGAGTCTTGGCCCTATCACCAGTGGTAGTCAGCTTGGCCTCGGTCTCATTTGCCTACACCTCCACAGATCTCTGAGTGTACTATGGAGATTTAAAATCCATAATTATACTTCAAATTGTACGACATTTACTATTACATAGTGATATTATGTAGACGTTAATGCACTCATATAAAAGGACATAAAAAGTGTTAGTGAATGCATAATAGCTCTTTGCCATTAGGTAGTTTCTTTGTGAATGACTTAAATATACTAACATATCATTAGGGAGGAGACTGAGCACTTTTATGATAATAAATCGCACTTGAAACAACTAATACACTCCTTATGCAAATTCCTAGACAGCTCAAGCTACTTAAATTTATAATTGAGCACTCTCCGTTTCTCATCCATACCCTGGAACACAACAGCTGTACAATAAACACGACTGCCGTAATGATATATAGTGCCTGGTTTGATCAGAAGAGAAATGTTCATATATTGGAACTGGGAAATGTGTTGATTAATAGAAACTGAATGGGTTCATGAACTCAAGAGGAAATATGTGAAGCTACGTAAAATGTGTGAGAGGACACTACTGAGCATTTAAATTCTCAGAAGTGCAAGTTCTAGGCATTCGTGAACAATTTCATTATTGCTCTAAACTGTTCACTTCACCCAGGAACAAGTTAATGAGTCTCCTGGTTTTGCCCTGGCTCGGGGCTCATCTGATAGTGGTTCAGACTTGATTCACAGAGGCAAGATGTGGTGGTCTACTTCTATGAATATTGAAGCTTAGGAAACGGAACTAACTGCATGGTGCAATTTTACTCAATTCTACAGGATAGCTATGATTTGGGAGTAGCTGGATGGTACCAAATGGGAAATACATGTAATGAGTTATACATCCATTCTCTTTTACATGTAACTTCCTAGTGCTTTCTTACTTGTAGGATGATGAAGTACACCATCCTGGCTCATTGATTTTGCACTTGACCATATTACTTGCTTGGCCCAATGGAATGTCAGTGCATGTGACATGAACAGAGGCTTAAGATATGTTTGTGTGGGTGAGTGGCTTGCCTTTCTCAACCTCTCATGAAAAGAGAGTCTTCCAAGAAGCCCGGGTTCCAAAATAGGAGATGCACACAGCACCTCTGAGCCCAACCTAAAGCCAGTGCCAGAGAGCTTGTCTGCAGAAGCTCCAGTGAGAATAGCCAATGCCTGATAGGGTGGACTGCTGTGATTTGGGGGTTGGTTGTTATGTTATAAAAACACGACTGAGACAGGCACAGAGCGTGTCAACAGGATTTCTGTTCATTGTGCCCTTGGTAATTTATTAATTTTGAAGGTTAAGAGAAGTGCTTTCTCTATGCTTGGCTCTGCATGTTGGGATGATAGGATGGGCAGAGAAGAAACAGGAGCAGGAGAGATGAGCTGTTTATCTGCTTGCTCCTTTGGTTGGGACGCCAAGAACCTTTTACAAAAGACTACCTAGTACATCCGACATTTGCATTTCTGACGAATCTCCTAAAACCGTTCAAAGGAACATAGTTGGCAATCGCCTGTTTGGACATATGGACAGGTGTGTGTGGCTCTTACAGGACAGTTCTATTCCTGTTCATCAACAATCATCGTGTTCAAAGGGTTGCAAATTTATGACTTCCAACTCCTCCCAAACAAACAAAACCAGAAAAGAACAACAGCGAATCCCAACTGAAAAGTGTTCAGTCCTGAAGTCAGCACTCCTACTCCCCACGCAGTTGCAGCCGTGGCAGGTATCACATTTGTCTCCACAAGATTCATCCAGGTGTGCCGGCAATGGCTCAGCAAGGAGAACGAGACAGAGCACGGGCTGAGACCAGCAGTGTTTCTGATGCCAAATACCAAGAAACACAGGGAGGCTCGTAACATATGCCAGCTACAGGTATAGTAGTTCCATTTCAGATACGCCCACCAGGTTTCATTTATTTTCACCTTTAGCATCAACAGCCACCTTTATATAAGAAACACTGCAGTCATTTTTTATAATACTTAAAACGAAAGTCCTCAGGAGCAACTTTTCAAAGGACTGTCCAGGTCCATATTTCTTATAGGAAAGTTTTACAGAGACAGTAAAATGTGCTCTTAAAACAAGGCCAAATCTCTGTTCATCCCCAGCCACTTGGTTATTTTTGGTTTTGATGACTATTAGTTAATTTATTTAATTATATAGGTTTCCTTCAAGGAGCCCTTGGTTGGTGAAACAGTTAAATGCTTTCTAGATGGAAGGTTAGCAGTTCTAAGCCACCCAGAAGTATTTTAGCAGACAGACTTCCCAAAACTCACAGCCTGAAAACTCTGTGAAGCAGCTCTCCTCTGTGCTCATGTGGCGTCATCAAGAGTCAGCCCTGGCTCAACAGCTGCTAACAGCAAAAGCAATGGGCTTTCTCCACTAGGAACACCTTGAACTCCAACACCCTCCCCCCACCTGCTCCATCACACTCTCCGATGAACTCCTCCCATTCTTCTGGTTTATTTCATCATGATTTCAATAACATACGAACCTCATTAAAACCATCAATCCAAGAAACCCAGCCCTTGCTCACTATTTTGTTTTCCCTCTTTCTTGTCTATGTCAAGGTCAGTTGTTATAATGACTATTTTTCAAATACTCTTATCCCATGGGCTTCCTTCTGCTCTCTTTCTAGGAAAACTTGAACCTAGTTTTGGCTAGTCACTGGCCTTTCCTTTGGCTGAAATTGAGCGGCTGAACAGGGAAACATTAGCTGTCTAGTGCTTCTACATTTTAAGATGGTAGTTCCAATTCTCATCACTCCTGAAGCCATCCACTGACATCTCCAAACTCAAGTGGTGTCATTCCCCCTGTTTTCACTATGGAACAGAAATGAAGGAATGGAAGCGCTCATTTTCCCATCAAGAAATCTGCAAGTCTACCTCTGCCCATACCTCTCTGTCCTCCTCTCAGTGTAGGAGAAGGCCAGTCTTACCACTTCACTGGTGATTCTAGCCATTTGAGTCCTCCTTCTTGATTTCCATAAATCGATATCTTCCTCGTTGCAGAACTTTCTTCTACACCCTACGAACATACTTTATCTCCCCACTTAAAGATGAAATAAAACGTATGCTCACTACTTCCTCTCAGCTTAAAGACGAAACAAAACTTATGATCTCCATCTGTGTTAGTCTGGGTACTTTAGAGAAACATATCCACAGAAACTCATGGATAAGAGAGAGTTTTATATAAAGGGTAAGTGCACATCAAGAAAACATCCCAACCCAGTGCTGCCCAAGCCAACAAGTCCAATATTAACCCGTATGTCCAACACCAATCGACAAAGTCCTCCTCCATCTCACAAAACGCACAGTAGATGCCGACTGCAGGAGGAAAGCTGAATCAGTGAGCATGTAAGCATCTCAGCACTGGCAGGGGTCTGCACACGGCTGCTCCAGCACCCATGGCTGCATCAGGGTAGGTCCATGTGGCTTCTCCTTGGGGATGTCTTGTAGGAAGTGAGCCTGCCAGCTGAAGTTGGGACCTGGCTAAGGCAGCTGCACCCTGGTCCAACCATCAGAGAACAAGAGACCTGAGAACTAGAAAGGCGAGGTTCCACAAGTCATTTACCTCTCCACCCTTCAAATAACCCCACATGTGTTTATTGGCCAGGTTGGAACAATAAACTAACTACCTCACCGTCTCAGATCTTGATTTCATTTTTAGTCGCTCAATCTTTTGAAAGAGCTGTAGAAAGAGGGTGCCCATGTTCTCATCTTCCACTCACTCTTCCGGCCACTGCACATCACACTAATCATTGCAGTTCCTTGATGAAGTCCTTGGTGGTCAGCGAGTGTCACATAACAAAGCACCCCCACATCTAGTGGATTAGAGCAATAGCAACATGAACTCTGCTGGCAAATGCAGCCTGGTACAGATTGACAGTTCACTTCTATTCCACTTACATGACACCTCAGTGACGAGGCTGGTTCCTGAATTTATTTGAAATGTCATTCATCTGCACCTAGGTGCCAAGAGGACTGAAAACACACAGGGACTGGAAGAGTGGGGACTCTCAGGCATCTATCTGTGCGCCTTGGTGGCAATTCTCTAAGATAGTGGCCAGAATTTTTGCATGTCAACCCAGGAAAACTAGGTGCATGCCCTCCCCCCAAAAAAGAAGCCAGTTGCTTTGTGGTGTACAAAGTTGCCTCACAATTCAGTAGCATGAGAATATCACTTATGTTTGTAGGTTAGTCAGTGTCAAAGGTGGTGGGAGGTAGGGTAGGGTGGAGAGAGATAACTTACATTTGTCTCTTTTACCACATGCTCATTCCCCCTTCGATTTCCATCTAGAAACACACCATTGAAAACTAATTTTCTGATGGGGTGAAAGCTCCCAATCTCATGGCACCACTGGTTTCTACCTTTCAGTTTCCCTGCCATGACAGGAGCCCAAAGACATGGCTCCCTATGATGTGTGTCTCACAGAGATTGTGTTACACCATTAGCAGAGGACATTACCCTTGTCTAGAAAAGTGTGATGCATATGGGGAAATAATGCTTAAAAAAATAATCCGCTAAGCTGACAGTGTTCTTCAAGCAGCACAGATATTGTTAATTAGGAACATTTCCTGGATTTGTTAATTTATTAAAATATGTATTGAATGCCTATTATATGCCATGCATTGTTCTGGTTGCCAGGGAAGCAGAGGCAAACAAAATGGAACTTCTAATGAGGGAAGGCAGATCATTAGGGAAAACACAAATATGTCAGGAACACCAGCACGGAAGAAAATAAAGCAGGTTGGGTACAGAATATGAAAAGTGACAGGACAACGTGAAGGGACATGTGCTGTGTTGTTTTGTATCCATCATATGTCTGCCAATGCGTCCTCCTGCTGTGCCTTGTTTATTGCTGTGATGCTGGAAGCTGTATCACTGGTATTTCAACTGTATTGGCATTGGCCATTTTTGAATCAGGAAATCACATAATTTACTACGCTGGGGTTGACACAATCCAGAGGTATTAGCTTGCACTCATTGTCCAAAAGGACATTTCAATATCTATCTTGAAGTACAATGCTGTCTGTGATAGGATTATATCTATCTGCAATCAAGGAAATCCAATCAATACAACTATTGTTCAAACTTATCACCAATCAATGCTAGTGATGAAGAAATTGATGGATTCTACCAATGTCTTGAGTCAGAAATTGATCAAACATGCAATCAAGATGCATTGACAATTATTGACTATTAGAATGTAAAAGTTGGGAACAAAGAGAAGGAACACTAGTTGGAAAACATGACTTGGGTGACAGAAACCAAGCTGGGGACCACATGATCGGGTTCTGCAAGACCAACCACTTTTCCATATCATGGATGAAGGCCTCCAACAAGCTAGATTGACTCAGTGGCTGCAACAATGGGCTCAACCATAGAATAATTGTGAGGATGGTGCAGGACCAGGTAGTGTCTTCATTGGTTGGGGAATGCATCTCTTTGAGGTGGCATTTGAGTAGAGACTTGAATGATGTGAAGGAACCACCATGTGGGTACCTGAGGAATGTGAGCCAGGCACAAAGAGCAGCAAACAAAGGGCACTCAGGCTGATATGTGCTTGGTATATTCTATGAACCCAAGAACCCCAAGTGATGAGACATGATGCTAGACAGGTAGAGCTCAGCAGACTAAATCTTCATGGCTTATTGGCCAAGTTGTATGATGAGGCTGAGAATATTTTGTGGGGAGAAGAAGTGGTTTAGTCAGAAGCCAAAGAATGTCCTGGAGTTGTAGGCATATGTATCATGTATGCTTCTACATGAAGCCCAACATCTACTCAATAAATGCCTCTCATCATCCCTTCACACAGGATCCCAGTGGATGCCTTGAATCCACTAAGACTCCCAAGAACCCCAAGGCAAAGAGTGATGGGACATGAAGTTTCCTATTAAAAGTATTGTCATTTTGGCACAGATAGTATGGATTCAAGACCATCTATATGACCTTTGACAAGTCACCTAACTTCTCTGGATCTGTCTTTTTCATTTGGCATTGTGTCAATTATTTAAGAAAATGCATGGAAAATACTTAGCTGGATATCCAGAATATGCTAAGTGCTCAATAAATGTCGCTTTTTATCAAAGAGTTTCTAAGCCTGCCATGTGCTGCAACAGTGTGGAGAGTAGTGATGGCCTCTATGGCTGCTTTATGCGACATCAGAGCCATTCTAACTTACAGCAACTCCTGATGACAGAAGAGAATTCCCCAGCAGTGTTTTCTTGGGCCTAAAGTAGACAGAATAGAGCGCCAGGTGTTTTGACCCTGGATCTACTGGGTGGGTTTGAACCACCAACTTTTCCATTAACAGCTATGTGCTCAACCATCGGCATCCCCAGGGATCCCTGGGAAGAGTTAACAGACACACTTCATAATGTTTTGAAGAGATTTTCTACATCTTTCCCCCCCAATTCTGTCTTCCTTGCTTCATTCATGGTCTATTCACACAATTCTCTCTCTTCTCTGTATTCCCTTGTGGTTTAAAACTGGGTGGTCATCACGCACCACATGGCAACCTCATACACAATGGAGCAAACTCGGCTCCGTCCCGTACCATGTCCATGACCAGCTGTGGAACAGTCTGTACCCGCTCACTCTGCTTTATTTCTCACCCACTGATGTAATCCACATACGCTTCCTTTACCATTGTTAACTCAAATACAAGTTCTGGAAGGGCAGGAACCATTTCTTCTCTTGTTTATTAATGTACTCGTCTTTCCAATGCTCCAAACAGTGTCCGATATATCCCAAGTGCTTAATTAACCATTGTTAAATAGGTGGGAGAAAATAAACAAATTTCAGTGCCACTATTTCAATTCATTAGCAGTGACTAACAGCCCCAACGCAAATGCCTTTCCATCAATGTTTAAATGTCTGATATTTTATATAGAGCACGTCATTACCATAACCACTAGGACCCATACATCTCAGATGTCAATTTTGGCAGTTTAGAGAGCTCCCGAAGTTGTTCCAATTCACTTTATCAGGAACAAGCAGCCCTTTGACACCCTTTGGGAGCTAGCCCTGCCAACCACCCTGCCAACACAGCATGAGCACCTGAGTTCGACAAATTTCTCCATTAGTAACTGCCAACTGTGCTTTCTCCCATTGATGTGGCTTCTCACTTAAGGCACATATTTCGACTTGTAATTTCTCCAAAGGGCCGTCCAGTGCAGACATTTCACTTCCGGAAATTACAGTGATTGTATATTTTAGGCCATTTATAGCTCTGTTCTATCCACCAGAGATTAGGAGTAGAAAGATAAAAGTAGACATAAAATCTCCTTTGGCCACATTTGGCTGAATCAGTACGAACTTCACAAAGAACATCTTGCTCATTTCCCCAGGGTCCAGAGAGATTGATGGGAGCTGTTCTACAAAACAGCAATTGTATTTAATTTGTCGTCCCTGTATTTTCTCAGGGAGCGTGGCCTGAGGTTGTTTGTGCGTTGGGTTGCAGGTTTGACTTAAATCCCTGCACATGCTTCCTGGGGGTGGAGGCTTAGTACAGCAAGTAGCAGAGAGCAGATCTGCAGCAATTATCCTGACAGAAACTTTCATATCTGAGCTTTAAGTATTTGGGTTATTCTGGTTAACCAGGAAACATCTGGGACTCCTAGGTGATCATGTGTTTTTTTGTTTGTTTGTTTGCTTGTTTCTGTCTGTAAGTGAACCATGTAGAGTAGTGTTGCCCAAAGTGGGCCATAGCGCCCCCTGTGGGACACTGGAACCATCCATTGGAGGGGAGGGGAGCTGCAAAAGCAGATACCTACACTTTATCTTGGGGTGTGGTCTACAGTACAGAAGTTTTTAATTTCTAGGGTGTTGCTAAGTAATTAATTTTTCTGAAAAGGGGCAAGCAGTGGGCCAAATAATTTTTCGAATCTGTAAGAGTCATATGTGGAAATTACCAGTGTTTGCAAAAGGAGGAAAAACATTTAGCAATTAATTCTTCCTAAAATGCCAAGGACAGCAAGTGACCCTCCTTCCACTCACCCTTTAAGCAAGAATGAAAGCACAGCTTCGCTTCACCCTGGGAGGATCAGAAACAGCACAAGAAAGCTGCTTTCCGGGGAGCATTGACTGGCCAAGCCTGTGAACAAGCGCATCTCTCCTGCCTTCTTCCAGGCAGCCTGGGTTGGTTTGGGGGATGAGATCAGCTTTCCTGAATAGAGATCTAATTTAAATAATGGCAGATTTAAATAATAGTGGATTCATCTGCTCCCACTAGATCAAGATTGCCAGAAACCGCAAGCTTAGGGTTTTGCATTCATAATAAGGCTGGGGGCGGGAATGGCGCTGCTTCCATTAAAAGCGTTGCCATTCCCCCTGGAATAAGAAATGGGACACCATTGGACGGAAAGGGAGAGGGACTTCCTCCACTCTGTGGTCACAGTCTCTAAGTGCCTGTGGTCAGAGAGACCTCTGGGACGGTTGAGGAAGAATTTTCGGGAGAATGGTGGTGAATGAGTGTGTAGGTTTTTAAAAGGTTATATAAATAAAGTGCTACAATCCTGGCCCAGGTTCAAGGTGATGGGAAGCAAGCCCAAGGTAGTGTCGCCACATTCCAGACAACCGCTCAGCGGCGATCCAGGGTAGGCAGGAAGGAATGCAGAGTTGACTGGCATCTTTGGGTCTCTTCTGGATCCCACAAGAAGGAGATTGCTTCCTTCCCTGATCCCCAACAATGCCAAAGGGCAAAGAATGTCGAGGATAATAGATGCATATTAGACTGATACACAGGCTCCTGTTTGACTCAGTTTGCACACCATGGCACTGTGAGCTGGGCGTTGGGCTGTGAGTTGGGGTGGAAACTCACCAGTGTAGAAAAAGGAGGCTGGCTGCTCCTTCAAGATTTACAGTCTTGGAAACCCTTTTGAGGCTCAGTAGGAGTTGGAGTCAAACTTGACCAGACTCAAACTCATTTGCATAGAATCCATTCCAACTGATAGCAACCCTCATAGGAGAGGATTCAAGAAGCCTTTGTGGGTTTCTGAGCCTCTAGTTCTATGGGAGTACAAAGCCTTGTCTTTTCCCAATGGACCGGTGGGTGGTTTCCAACCACTGACCTTTTGTTTAACAGCCCAATGCATAACCACTGCACCACCAGGGCTCCCAAACAACTTATAACAGTGGGCTAGTTTTTTAGTACAAACCTAAAGGTTGGCAGTTCAAACTCGCCCAGCAGTGTCACAGAAGAAAGTCTTAGTTATCTGCTTTTGTAAAAATGACCAAATTCCAAACCCAACCCATTGCTGTGGAACTGAATTTTTACTTATAACAACCCTATAGGACAGAGTAGAATGGTCCCATAGGGTCTCCAAGGCTGTAGATCTTTGCAGAAGAAGACTGATAAATCACTCTCTTGCAGAGCAGCTGGTAGGTTTGAACCACCAACCTTTTGATTGCCATCCACATATTTAACTGTTGTGCCACCAACCTGTCTGCCAGGAAGATTATAGGCAATGAAATCCTATGGTGCACTTCTACTCAGCAACTCTAAATCAGCTGAGAGGGGTTGGGAGTGGGTTGACAGGAAACACGTAAAAAAGAACTCCAGTTAGGGGGACGGACAACAGAAAAATGGGTGAAGGGAGACGTTGGACAGTGCAAGATATGACAAAATAATAATTTATAAATTATCTGGGGTTCATGAGGGAGGGGCAAGCGGGGAGGGAGGGGCTTAAGTGGAGAGCTAATGTTTTGAGAGTGATGAGGCAATGAATGTACAAATGTGCTTTACCCAATTGATGGATTGTGATGAGTTGTATGAGCCCTTAATAAAATGATTTTTTTAAAAAGAACTCCAGTTAAGCAGAACGTTGGGCTATACATGTGTGTGTCTGTCTCTGTGTCTGTCTGTGTGATCGAGAGAGGATGATCAAGTGGGAGCTATGGAGTAGCCAAAACAATTGACGTTGACCTCTGATACTCTGGAAAGGTGAGCCCACCTTCAGAGAATACTAGATACTTCTGGAGTTCTCCCTAAAGGGAAAGGATGCAGTGTGAATTCCTGAAATGGCTTTAGTTCTAATAACAGTTGCCCACCTCCTCCCCACAAAGCTGAAACCGGGCCTGGTGCCCCGCAGCTGATACTGGCTCTTTTATGCTGCTCTAAATTAAATTCAGAGCAATTCAGCCCATGCCACAAGTCCTGTTATTCGGGCTTACTTGCACTAAATCTATGTTTATGGGAACATAAAATACATGTTGTTCTTTGTTGTCAGATGTTATTATTGACCATGATTTCTAATATGTGCCCATCAACTGCCCTTGTAATCACTGTCAGTCACTCCTTTCCATTGCAGTCAGATTTAAAAGGGCTATGATGGTATTAAAATAAGGCTCTGCCACTGCCCAGCTGTAGTTAGAGCTAATTAAGAGTAAATAACTATTCCCCAGGAAGGAGAGCAGAATCCTAGCAAATCTTCCACGAATGCAGCCTTCCCCATGGAGGAACATATTCTTGTCTAGTGTCAGTAAATATTTCCATTACCACCATAAAAACAACCACCACCAACTTCCTGCTCCCCCTATTGAAAATGCCACATGACTTTGATAGAAACAGAGAAAAATAAATACCAGTCAAGGCCAGCAAGGGAAATACAGGGAGCATTTAATTAAGAAGAAGAAGAAGAAATAGAAATAGATCCAATTCCCTGCTATGTTGTGTGGGCCCCAGTTCCATGTGGTTGTTGTCTTCAGCTGTGTGAAGCACCAAATGTAATCATAGGTCCTTAGCTCCCACTCAAGCCTGACATTTCCCCGAATTCTTTCCACCCGCCTCCACTCCCACCTCCTCCGTGATGCAGCACAATTCATTCATTCATTCTATTTTGAGGATTTCTGTGGATCCTTCCAAGACAGGAATACAAAATGGCTTGGTCAACTTCCTGTTTGCTTGATTTCAGCTCTGTAGGCCCCTTTCTAACAGATTGCTCCAATGATCTGTTATGTTCTGCTTTGACTGGGCCTTTTCCTAAGGAGCCCTGTTGGTACTGTCGGGTAAGCATTACACTGCTGACCTCAAGGTTGGTGGTTCAAATCTAGGAATCACTCCAGCAGGAAGAGCAGGGTACCCATGCCGGGAAAGACTTACAGCATTGGGCAGTCTATACGTGGGACTTGACTGGAAGGCTGTGGGCTGTGGGCTTGGGGTCTTTTAATCAAAGCTTCAAACTGGTTTACTTTGGTTCTTCTCCCTGCTGAGAATTTGAAGATCCACTCCCCATATGCTGGCTCAGAATCTACATTTTAATAAGATCCCCAGGTGACTCTTTTGTGTGCTTGGCTATCTCTGTGTGGCCTTGGTCATTGTCTCAATTGCTATGTTTGAGCCTCTTGTAGCCACAGTGTCAATCCATTGTATCAGGCAGTCTTCCTCTCTTTTGTTACCCATTCACTTTACCAATCACGATGGCCTTTTCCAGGTATCAGTCTCCCCTGATCACATGCTTGTGAAATGAAGTCTCGCCCTTTTCGCTAAGGACCACCCCGACTGCTCCTTCTAA
Organism: Tenrec ecaudatus; assembly: GCF_050624435.1. NCBI lineage: Eukaryota > Metazoa > Chordata > Mammalia > Afrosoricida > Tenrecidae > Tenrec > Tenrec ecaudatus. The sequence goes on along the minus strand of NC_134542.1, from coordinate 14,101,630 downwards.
GACAGACTCGTTTGTGCGTCTGGTCTTCACCAGCATCATCAGTCAGATGCACCGATTCTTCTTCAGTCTCCTTTATGCAAAGGCCACCTTTTCCATGCCTAGGAGATGACTGAAAATGTGTCGGGTCAGGCACACCCTGGTCCTTAAAATGACATCTTTATATTCAACACTTTAAAGAGGTCTTCTGCGGCAGATTTGCCCAATCTAATCCATCCTTTGACATTTCCATGAGCATTGACTATGGATCTAAGCAGGATGATGAAATTCTGGACAAGTAAGATTAAACTCTTCACTAGGGTTGAAAAGTATATGGTCAGCAGGGTGTGGAACCAAAATGAACAAGCTTGAAGCCCTCTTTTTATTTCCCCTTTCATCTAAAGATGAGATTTACTGTTGCTTAGCAAATTATAAATTTTAATAGTTCTTCTGTTTTTATGTCCCATTCCACTAGGAGTATTTTCATAAATTTCTTCTGACAACAAAGGAAAACACTGTTTTCCCAGGATAACTAAGAGGAAAGAAGTGTATTTAAAGATATATAACTCAAGGGGAGAAAAAAGAATTAAAGGAGAAAAGTAATATTTGCGCTACCCATATCTAACTACCTAAATTTATGAAAATATTAGGAAATGGTCATAGAATGTAGCATGTCAGTCAACACAATGAAGAAACTGGGGTTTGGTGTTTATGCACATATATTAAGGGATCCTTAATTAATAAATTCTTAATTAATTCAACATAAAATTTCTGAAGACCAATAATAGAATGTACTATTCCAGTTTTGCTAACCTTCCTTAGCTCTAGTTCCTGTCAATTCTCTAAAGAAATACTAGAAACATTTAAAAACTATCAAAATTAATTTTATATAAAATTAAGGCAAGCTAAATCTGACTGAAGTCAGTACAACATGACCAAGATTAACAAAGCACATGGGGGAAAAGGGACAGGTATAGTAAATGCTATAAACTATGTAATTTTACAGCTGTACATAATGATTACAGGTAAATAGAAGTAAAATGTGTGCAGTGACATGGATATATCTGAATGCATGTGTGTGTATTGGAAGGCATACATGAATGAAAAATTAATACACATGAGGGGGTACCCCCCAAAATGGAATTTTCCCCCCAAAAGTTTTGTATTGATTTATTTATTTTTAACAAAAAATCTTACTACCTTCAAAGTACTCTCTGTTACACTTAATACATTTGTCAAAATTGTGATCCCATTCTCGGAAATATTTTTCAAACTCATCTGTTTGGATGGCTAATAGCACTTCCCTCATTTTTTCTTCACCTCTTCTCCATTGCCAAATCACAATCCTCTGATGTCCCTCTTCATATATGGAAACAAAAAAGTCACACAGAGTGAGGTCAAGTGAGTACGGTGCATGGGGCAAGAGAGGCATACTGTTTTTTGCTACAAACTGGCACACTGTGACAGCTGTGTGAGCAGGTGCATTGACATGGTGGCAAAACCAGTCCTCAGTCTGCCACAAGTCAGGCCTTTTTCAGTCACACACTGTTAGGCAATCTTTTCAGAACCTCAAAATAGAAAGTTCGATTAACAGTCTGACCTGGTAGAACAAACTCCAAATTCACTTAGCGTCCACACTTGCATCCCTTAGGGAAGTTGGCAGACGTCCTGAATGAGATTTGTCATCAATTGACATTTCCCTTTTTTTTAAAATGAGAAAAGCAGTCATGCACTAGAGTTTTTCCCATAGTACTGTCCTTCTAAGCTATGTTCAACATCACAACAGTTTCTGTGGCATTTTCCCTAAGGGCACAAAATGTCATAGCTGCATGCCGTTCTCTTAAATCAGTCATCACAAAAAGCAAGGTTTCTCTGTGACAGATTATCCTTGCATGGTTCACTAGGTTCACAATCTCTTTTTCTCTGGCTCCCAACTCCCATCCCTAAGTCAACTGCTGCCCACTGTCCTTGGCGACTCCAGAAGAGGGGATGGGGGTTTTGGGTCTGGGTGGAGGGAGGTTAGGGCAGTTCCAATGGGTCCTTTTTCTTTTCTGTCTCTTGTACAAGCCCTTAACTATTTCCTCTTTCTACTCACACTACCCAGTGTTCTGCCTATAGTGGCTTTATCTTCCCAAGGTCGGTTTTATAGCAGATTAAATTTTCAGTGCTCCAGCAGTCGAATCAGAAATGCAACTAGACGTTTGAGAGTGCTCTCACGCGCACGCACACGCCTTTCGATTTGGTGACCAACCACTTTTGTCTTAGCACCCTCATGTTAACATGCTATACGTGATTGGGTCTCTTTAGATCTTGACTCCGTCCCAGCATTAATTCTGAGAACAAGGATGACCCTCCACCCAAGAGCAATATGTACTGATCAGTAAGAGGATACAAACATGATAATGAGAGTCATTTTGAGACTGTGTGTAGTAGATGGAGAGCTAAGAGCCAGCTTTCAATGAGACACAAAACTAAATATTACAAAAAGTCAAAGAACTCAAGTTGGTTTCCTTGTAGTGGCGGTTGATGTCATCAGCAACTGAGGGACCGAAGGCCCAGACAAAGTCACAAACAGCCTACTGTTGGGCTGGGGTGAGCAACAAATGAGTGGAACACTGTGTCAGGTGGTGGATAGTTAGGCTTTATGCCAATCGAGGTAGACCAAGATTCTCCATGGAATGATAGAGCATGACATAGTCAACTCCAAGATGGGATCTTCTATGAAGCAGTCATGTAGTTGTTTCTGGTCAGTCTTGATACAATTGAGGGCAGTTTCCCTCGGGGTGAATTGATAGTGTTCAGAGACTGGGACACTGCCTACCAATTCCAGGAACCATCAGCAGATACTCACCTTGGATTAGGCCAACCTTAGATTCATTCAGTTCTGCATCTACCAGCCTGTGGTCTTCCTGCTTCATCTTCCTGCTCTTGTTCAGCAATCCCGGAAGCTATCAGGAGAAACCTTCAGCTGGCATCTGACCCACAGACTTGAACTGGACTGGACCTAGCCACTTCTATCATGTCAGCCATTCTTTGATATAAATATCTTTCTATGTACATACACATAGAAGCATCACTGGGTTTTGTTTCTCTAGAAAACCCAGTCTAACACAGATGGCAATTAAACCCAGTACCGGTCCAATTTAGAATCTGAAACATCAATTTCCTTATTAGGTGAATGGTTGCTTTTGTTTTATTTTTTCTTCTTTGAGAGTAAGCTGGATCATAATGAAGATTTATTAAAAAGCATACGTCCTTATTAAGCATAAGGTATTATTAGAAATTTAAATGGAAATCTCCTTTGATCTGGAAATTTTGATGATCATCAGCCATGTTTTCATTGTTGCGTGCTGTTGACTTCAACTCATAGTGACATCACATAACAGAGAAGAACCGGCCCACAAGAGTTTCTGTCATATGTGTGGAAGCAGACCCCCAAGTCTTTATCCCTTGGGCCTGTTGAGCGGATCCCATATGCTAACCTTTGGGTTAGCTCCTGTAACAGTGTTGCCACAGGACTGCTCTCCTTAACCATACACGTCGTCTTCCATACTTTGTTCGTTATCCAGAGAGATCAATCCCGGAGAAAGCTTGGTAAAGTAGAGGAGCATCTAAAAATGAAGAACCTACACAAGGTGGATTGACACCATGGCTGCTGCAATGGGCTCGACTATAAGAACGATTGTGAGGATCGTGGAGGACCAGGAGGTGTTTCATCTGTTGTACAAAGGGTCGCTATGAGTTGGAACCAACCTGATGGCACCCACTAACCCCAGCAACATCCCCGAATGGTTAAAACTGTTCGCTTATATGACAAGTCCTCAAGACTTTTGACAGGAGAGCAGCAGATGCAAAAGAAAACTCTGAGACACATTGCCCAGACTAGTGCTCCATGAGCTTTTTAAAAACTGGAATCTAATATAAGAGAGTGAATCCAAGGGTGAAAGTAGGGGGATAGATGAATGACTGTGTTTTATTATATTTATAAAATATATTGATGCATTATATTCAGCTCTGCTGTACCTGTTAAATTTCGACAGAAACGATGCTACATTGTTCTTCAAATGCACAAGAGAATTCATCTTTCAGTTAGGGGTACCATGTTTATCCTGAAGCCTTTCCTGACCCCTGGTAATACAGTCACACATCCTTGGTCGTATTTGGACTCTGATTTGAGAAGCTGGCCTGACATCCTGGCTGCCTTCTCTTGGGAGGGAGTTGTTTTTCCAGACAAAACATTTAACGCACATCATCATGAAGCCTTGGCCATAGTCTTGCTCTAGGCATCTTATGAGTAAATAAAGATGAAGGTTCCAGTGCCCAGACAGAATTTATCCTTTCCAGTCCTAAAACAGCATCTCCACAACCTCCCTGACTGTTTCACAAGCTCCTATAGTTTCATTACTTGTTAGCATATCAGTTATCTGTTGCAACAATTGTGCTGTGAAAAGAGCAGCTATGAAACATCAATTGCATTGAAATAAGCATTTTTTTTTACCCCATACATTGGCTGGACAGTTCTGCTGGTCTTGGCTGGGTCTGACTAAGAAGATCTAAGCTTGTTTGGGGATCAGTTACATGTCTGGCAATCACTTGGCTGTTAACGAATGTCAGGTGGTCTTGACTGGGCTGGCTGGTTTGGATTCACATGGCCTCTCGTCCTCCAGCAAGCTAGCACAGGTTCCTTCTGAAGGCACAGCCAAGTGGGAGACATGCATGTCCTGCGTTCTGGACCGAGACCACATTCAATAGGTCAGAGTAATTCAATAGGCTACCCCAGATTTAAGGGATGGGAAAATAGACTGCATTTTTGTATGAGGAAACAGTATAGACATGTTGCAAAAGGCCTGGGCTCAGGGAAGGGTGGAGAACTGAGGTAATTTTCTCCATCAGCTTGCCACAGATAGGCATTCTGAGGCACCTTTTAAAAAATAGCTTTATTGATATATACATCACATATTCCCTAATTCAATCATATTAAGATTATGAAATCATCACTATGATTGATTTCAGAACATTTTCTTCCTGGACTCATTGTTAGCTCCCCTTTTCTCCCCATCTCTCTTCCCTTGCCATGCCCCTAGGTAATTGTCAATACAGTTCCTGTCTCTGTATTTCTGTTTATCCTGGATTTCATATACAGAAAATCAACAAAACACAAACAGGTAGCAAACAAACAAAATCAAGCCAATTAGAACAACTAGAGAAAGCATAGAAAAACCTCAATTAAAAAGAAAGAAGAAACCATTATAAACGGGAGCAACTTTAAAATGGATCAAAGGGGAGGTCAAATGATAAGATAATACATTTTAACCTAATGCCATCTGCCATAATCGACTTTACAATGCTCGCTGTCTGTTAACCAGGCTATTTGAACCCCTCAATTATGATCCGAGGGAATTCACTGGAGGCTTAGTCCATGTGAGGACCATGCCAATGAATTTTGGCCTTCCATTGTCATACATACTCTGCAAACAAGGTGTTCGGTAATTGAGCTCTGATACCATTCCCTCCTTGGATTTGAGTTTTATTATTTACAATCCGTGGATCACACAGGCTGCTGTGCTTCTTCCATGTAGGATTAATTGATGCCTCCCTTAGATGGCTGCCTGTTTGAGGACAAACCTTTTAGACCTCAGACGCTATTCCTTCTGATAGCTGAGCACCATCTGGTTTCTTCACCACATTTTGCTGTAGCACTCATATCTTCAGTGATCTCTTCATGAGGGTAAGTGTTAAGCAGGGCCATGTCATAAAAACTAATATCCATATAAACCATGTATCAGTGCTTTCCATATGACGTCTCATGCATCTCTTATTCACCTTAAAAATAGCTTTGTCACCTTATGTTAGAGAACATTACCAATCATCTCCCTGGGCCTGAAGGTAATTAATTCTATTGATAGAGTCATTCATTTAGCCAATGGTTTAGGATTTAAAACACGTTGAGAAAAGGAAATTCTACAATACAGGCTGGCTATGAACCCCAATACTTGAATTAATGACTTGTATAGATTAAACTCTTAAGTGACTGGACACCATTTGCCCAACCAATGGGGGCAAAATTTCATTAGTATACATTGACAGTGGCAGAACCACACCTACCAGATTAATATGTGCCATAATAAAACAAGGAGGTTATTAAAATATGAAGTATATGGTAGTGGATTACAGTCCATCATTCACTGGGCATCCTCAAGACAAGAGATCTGGATCAAAGTTAAAGCACCACCAGTTCTCTCACATCAGGATAATAGTCATCTGCTTATTCTCACACCAGGGAGTTTCAGCCTTAAGCCTAAGGACTACAAGTAAGTTCCAGGTAAAGCCCAGTTCACCTAGAGGGGTTTCCATATCGAGTCCTGCTGTGGTTGTGCACCTTGAAAGGGCAGAGTGTAAAGTCCCAGTGAGGGCCTGGGTTACTAAGGTCTCAATAGAAACTAGGTCAATAATGTCCATTTAAAACATAGTACAAGGTATATTCTCCCCTGGCGTTCTATATAAGTATTGTTAAGCATCATTTTCCCAATGGGAGGTTGATCTTCCCTGTTTTCCTACCAAGAGAAATGAACTCAATTTCTCTGAGACATACACACTGTCCTCCCTCATCTTGACTTGACTTTCGCATGTTTGCTTATCAATCTGGTTGTAGTATTGATTTGGGTGACCTTAACACAATTTTGTACGGCAGCAATTGGATGATCATTGGCCTCTCCCCACATCTTGAAGAACTGACCCAAGTTGAGGTGAGGTACCCTGTCTGTCAACGTGGTTTTCCAGATGTATGTACAGATGGGGTAAGATATGGTTCATGGACTCGAGGCAGACTCTTAACCTTGTTGTTTGGGAGACCAAGTTATGAGGTGTTTAATGGTTTCTCCACTTTTTTTTTTAAAGGGATGCATATTCCATTGTATGTATGGACCAGAATTTCTTTATCCATTCTTCTACTGATGGGCCTTTGGGCTGTTCACAGCTTCTTGCTATTGTGAACTGTGCTGCAGTGAGCATAGATGAACATATATCTATTCCTTTTCTGTCTTTTAATTCTTTGAGGGATATGCCCAGGAGAGGTGCATTAGTCTGGGTAGACTACAGAAACAAATTCATAGACACTCATGTGTATGTAGGAAACAGGTTTATATACAAGAGCAATTGAATGTAGAGAAAACATCCAAGTCCAGTCCGATCAAGTCCATAAGTTCAATATGAGCCCATAGGTCCGATACCAATCTATGAAGTCCTTCAGACTCACAAACCACATGCAATGACACCAAATGCAGGAAGATCACTGGTCAGTGGGTTGTAAGTCTTGTGGATCCAATGGCATTGTAAGCATCTCAGCACTGGCAGGGTTCTCTACACGGCTTCTCCAGCACCCAGGGCTGCATCAGGATAGGTCCATGTGGCTTCTCCTCAGGGATGTCTCACAGGGAATGAGTCTTGTCAATAGAGAGTCTCCAAGGGAGTGAGCCGAGAGAGAGAGAAGTGTCCCTCTCCTCCAAAGAGGAAATTCTGGCATTCCCAGAATTCTCAGGAGAAAGCTATGCCCACCCAGAGGCTTCATTGGCTATGACCTGATTAACGGACTAGTCTCCGCCCCTTCACTCTTAATCCTCTCAAGTTCCAAATTGACACATTATGTAACTACCACAAGAGGTATTGCTGAGTCAAATGGTACTTCTATTCTCAATTGCTTTAGGAAGAGCCATATTGCTTCCCACAATGGTTGACTATGTTTATAAGCCCACCAGAAGTATAAAAGAGTTATAATCTCTCCACATCCTCTCCATCATTTATTGTTCTCTTTTTTGTTGTTGTTTGTTGGTTTTGAAATTGGACTCTAATTGTGGGTGGAAGCATCTCCTAGATGGCTAGTTATCATGAGCATTTCTTTTATGTATGTTTTAGCCATTTGAATATCATCTCTGTTGAATTGTCTGTTCACATCCTTTACCAACCTTTTAGTTTGATTTTTCTTTCTTATTGGGGTCTTTCAAAATCCTACAGATTTTAGTAATTAACACTTTGTCTATTGTGTGATTCCTAAATATTTTTCCCAATCGGTAGGCTCTCCTTTTACTCCTTTAATGAAGTCTTTTGATGTACATAACTGTTTATTTTTAGTAGATCCAAGTCATCTATTTTGTGTTTCTTTTATTATACTTGGTAATATGTGTATGCCCCATAGTAGGGCCCTTAAGTTTGTCCCAGTTTTCTCATTGATGATCATTATAGCTTTATAGTTTATAGTTAGGTCAGTAATCCATTTTGAGTTTGTTTTTATATATGGGGTGAAGGTTGGGTCCTGTTTCATTCCTCTGCAGCTGGGGATCCCATTTTCTAGCACCATCTGTTGAAGAAAGTGCCCCTCTCATAGTTCATGGTCCTTTGTTGGAAGTCAGTTGCCTGTTGTTAGGTCCCCTCAGGTGGGTTCCACCATAGTAACTCTATCACAGCACAATGAAACGCTGCAAGGTCCTGCCCCAATCTTACCATTCTTCCTATGTCCGAGTCCATTTTTATAACCACTTTGTCTATCTATCTCATTGACTGCCTTCCTCTTTTTTGCTGCCCCTCCACTTTACCAAGCATGATGTCCCTGTTCAGGGATTGGTCTATCCTAACCATGTGTTCAAAGACAGAGAAATCTCACTATCTAAGATAGATCAGTTTGTCCTTTCAGTAATATATGGTACTTTCAATATTCTTCCACAGCATCACAATTCAAATGCATCAGCTTTCCTTTGTCTTCTATGTTCAACTTTCAGATTCATATGAAGCAATGGAGAATACCATGACTTGGGTCAGGGATGCCTTTTTCCTCAAAGTAACATCCTTGGTTTTCAATACTTTAAAGAGGTCTTGTGCAGGTCATTTGCCTAATGCAATGCATCATTTGATATCTTGACTGTTACTTCCATGAGTTTTGATTGTGGATTCAAACAAGACAAAGTCCTTAGACAAATTCAACCTTTTCTCTATTTATCATGTTATTACCTGTTGGTCCAATTGACAGGATTTGGATATTCTTTACATTTTAGTCATAATCAATATTTAATCCTTGATCTTCATTAGCTGCAATCCTTGATCTTCATTAGCTCCAAGTCCTCCCCACTTTCAGCAAGTAAAGTTCTGTCATCTGTGTATCATAGGCTGTTAATAAGCCTTTCCCCAATTCTAATTTTTTATTATTTGCTCACCATATAGATTGAATACATATGATTAGAGGATACAACACCTTTCCTGTTTTAAAACCATGTAATAATCCCTTCTTCTGTTTTCACATCTGCCTCGTGATCTGTGTAGAAGTTCTGCAGAAGCACAATGAATGTTCTGGAATTTCATTCCCCTCAACCTTATCCGTAGTGTGTCATGGTCCATACAACAGAATGCCTTAGCATAGTCAATAAAATACAAGCAAGCATCTTTCTGGTATTCTCTGCTATAGTTGCGTATAGACAGATGTTTTTATCTCTGAGTTTTCTATTCTCTTCTATTGGTCTATAGCTATTACTGTACCACTATCAGGCTGCTTTGACCCCTGTATGCCTATCTAACAGGTTTTAAGGCCAGGTAGTTGAGCTTTGGACTTTATTCTTTTTTTTTTTTTCTGAGGAATTCTTTGCTTATCCGATGGAGCCCTGGTGGAGTCATGGTTAGCTGTTGGACTGAAGTGCTCAGCCCAAACTACCAGCAGCCACCTCACAGGAGAAAGATAGGGCTTTCTACTTCAGTGACCGTTACAATCTGGGAACCGTCCAGTAACAACTAGGACAGTTCTACTGCCCTCAGGGTGGCTATGAGTCGGCATAGATTTGATCGTACTGAGTGTGTTTGTTTGGGTTCTACATACCCTGGATCTCTTCCCTCTTTATATAAACTTGATCATTTGCTTTCCCATGTCTTTAAAGAACGAAGTTGAGATTTGGATCAGAATGAGCATGTACTTATCCTAGGTACTACCCTTAGAGAGTATCGAAAATTTCACAGTCTTCCGACCCATGAACACAGGATAGTCTTCCATTTGTGTCGGCCTATTGTGGTTTGCTGTGATAATGTTCTGATCAGCCAGTTAGCTATAGGGGGATCGTGGTGGGATAAAACACTCACACTCGGGGCACAGTCCTCATGTCATATAAGGGAAAGTTCCATGGAGCGTGGCCGACATCACTTTTTATGTTTCAAGAGAGAAGCAAGTAGAAAAGGCAGGAACTGAGTACTACTGAGGAAGAAGAATGAGGAGTGGAGTGTGTTCTTTGGACCCAGGGTTTCTGACCTTAAAAACCTCTGAGACTCAGCAGTAGATGATGCCAAGACACGTGCAGAGCTCCAAGGGCCCACAAATGTTGAAAACACCAAAGGACCGTCCTGTAGCACCAATTCCTTCTTCTAGAAGGAATTCAATTAAATTCCAGTAGAGGAGATACTAATTCTTCTAGAGCTGGTGCCCTGAATTTGAACTTACACATTAAGTTAATAACTGTAAGGTCAGCAGTTCAAAACCACAGCTGTACTCCACTGAAGAAAGATGAGGCTTTCTAGCCCCATAAGGATTTTCAGTCAGGGGAAACCACCTTGACAGGACTCTGTTCTACAGGGTAGATTTGAGTCGGAATTGACTCAATGACAGTGAGTGAGGCTTCTAAACGATGAGAATAAATTCTTTGGTAAAGCCATGAATTTTCAGTACTTCTGTCATAGAAGTACTTAAAAATGAATGCATGGGCTGGTTTCAAAGCTTATCAATGTGAGGAAAATTTGAGTCCCTTCTGTGCTTGGGAAGGAGGAACACCAACCACCTACCTCAGACGTGCTGTGGGCTCTGCTTCTGTGGGCACCCAGTGTCAGCAACAACAGTGAAGTAATTCTAAAGAACAGAAGGACTCATTCATCCCACAGGCCTTCTCAGACAGTCAGGGTCAACAACTTTCAGATGCATTTCCTGTTAGCTCAAAAAAAAAAAAAAAAAGTCATGATCCCACAGTGATCCAAGGCAAGTTTGGAAATTCCCTCATTGTGTTTCCTCATAAAGTACTTTCTTTTGCAAGAGGTTTCCTGAATATGATATCATTCTCCTTATTTCTTAACCAAATTAAATAACAACTGCTTCACATGTGGACAGGTTTATACAACTGTTTTATAAGGCAACCAGAGTCATCCTACGCAGGTCCACCATAGTGGTGACAGGAACATTTCCTGTCTGCGTCCAGATACAGGACCTGTCCTCTGGAGCACCACCTACAGAACTTGGGGACCGAACTAATTGGTTGTGGTGTCATTAAAAACATTTCAAAAGCAGCTCCATCATTGTAACTTGAAACATGAAAGGAAATAATGAATGGGAAGACCAGTTCTGACTCTGAGATCTTGGGAGCACTTTATTAGGATGGGTGCAAAAGTTGACACTTGAAAAATTGTACTCCGAGTCCGTGCTTTCCACATCCCGGTGCATGTTTGTCACGGAAATTCTCAGTCAAGGTAAACAAACTTACTTGAGGCCCCCTTGGTGCTGTGGAGACTGAGAAAGGGTTGAATTCAGCTTCACACAGAACTACACTTGTCTAGAATTCTTGGCCCAAAGATGAGAGAAAATGGGGTCGGGGGTGGGGTGGGGTGTTGGTATCTTGTTGCTATATCATTTAAGACAATGCCACACAGTTAGCCTGAGAAAGGGGTAAGGAAGTCGTTCAATAGTGAAGACAAATTAGACTAGGAATGGCACATGCTATAAATAAAGCCTACCTGGAAGGGATGGATCTCAAATGCCTGAGATATTCATAGTCTTTCAGGTAAAACCAGGGCTGCTATTATGGATGTGAAGAGTCTGTTGCTGTCTGAGTTAGTGGAATCCATCTTCCTTTCTAGATTTGAGGTTAATGCACCTTCAACACCTCACTATGATCAGAGTTCACATGCCTCCCCTGAATGACCCTCTCCTGTACAAACTAGCACTCACTTTACATCCGTGGTGTCAAGCTGGAGGCCCGCGGGCCGCATGTGGCCCCCGAGGTAATTTTTTGTGGCCCACGCTGCTCTGAAATAAAACATAATGAGGGAATTGTGTGTAGGGTATTGCCTCGATCTCCCCTAAGTGCTATTGACTTCATAACAATTTTTTCTATTTTCATTTGATTGCAGCTCTTGTGGGCCACAAGAAATTACCTCTGGGTGACATTCGGCCTGTGGGCCACCAGTTTGACACGCTGCTTTACATCAACCTCTGGTTCCCTACAGATGTGACTGCTTTCTATGACGCTCCCAGGATAGGAGATTCCCTATCCATCCTCCTTCCCTTTCCATTCTCACTTCCTTGGCAGAAAAGTGTCATGATCAGCCAGGGTCTGGAGCATTTTTTCAGTTCTTCATGGCCAGGATTTGCTTCCACAATGAGAAGGCACCAGTAGGCCCATGTTCCTTTCGAATTTGAAAGAACCTTTCTGTGCCAGAAGGGCCATGCCTTGGGCCTAAGTTCTCCCTTTGTTTCTAAATGTCCTCCCAAAGAATAACGCAGTTGTCTGCAATCAAAGGTATGGTGTGTGTGACCTGGTTTCCAAATCACTTTCATGCTGAGGACAGAATGAATAAGAAGTCTGTTTAAGGCAGCTGTTGAAAACCAGTCATCCTTACATTCAGATTGTCTTGAAAGCTGGTTTCAAGTCAGACCAGAGAGGGTGAGTATCAGTAGAGTCAAAGCCAAGCCAGAAGAAAGAAAAAGGAAAAAAATAATGGCCCGGAGATGAGAAAAGAACAGAAACACTTTTTAAAAAATGAACAACTTTATTGAAATCTAGTATTACAATTTACATTTTTAAGAGAATTTACAGTTTTAAACATTTCAGTTGAGCAGAAATGTTCTGGGGTGTTTACTGTAACCTCGACCAGCAACCTGTGGGTCATGACCCCTTTGGGCGTCAAACGACCCTTTCACAGGGTCACCCAATTAGAAACAGTAGCAAAATGACAGTTATCAGTAGCAATGAAAATAATGTTATGGTTGGAGGGTCAGCACAACATGAGGAACTGTATTAAAGGGTCGCGGCATGAGGAAGGTTAAGAACCACTGGACTAATGTCACCCAAAGTGTTTGGGGATGGCTGAAGTTGGGAGGGTTAGGGAGGCCCTGCAAGAGCAGTTAATACACTTCATCCTGTATGGTTGGCCATAATATGAATGTTTTTCATTGCCATGAGGGCATTATTTTTTTTTATGGAGAAGGGGGTTATAGGTCAAGGAAGTTTGGGAACCTCTGTGCTAGATCATGGAAATGGAAAATGGAAAGGTAAGCCCAAATCTCCCACCCAAAAAATCTATGCTGAGGACATAGTACACATCCGATAAATATCAGGTCATGATTTTCTGTTCCAGAAAAAATCATGCATCAAGGAACACTTATTGTGAAGGGCGGTGCCTTTAGCAAACAATGCTATACCGTGCAGGAAGGGGAACTGTCGCTCCGCATCTATTTTCCCTCTGATTCTTAGTGAGGTGTCCCAGTAAATACATCTTCTAGCCTTGCAAGTAAGTGACCTCCTGATTATGTTCTAGTCCATGGCATGTGGGCAGACTCAAAGAATCACATCGAGGGCTAGGTTGTTTGGGGTTTCCCCCCAAAACTATTTTATTGGTTTTCCCCTAAAAGTATTTTATTAAAACTATTTTAATACAGATATAGCATTCCGTAGTTCCATCACATCAAGCAGTGTTTTACAACTGCGACCACAATCAGTTTGAAAACATCCTTTTTCTTCCTGAACTCCTTGACATCAGCTCCCTTTATCAGCCCCTCCACCACCGTACTCCGCCCCCCACCAGAGACCCTTACTCTACTTGCTGACCCTGTAGGCTCGTCAACGCTGGGTTTCATATACTGAACAACATATCACCAAAATTCAAGTGGGGGACTCCCAAGGAACAAACCCATCTGAAATAAACCCCAATATGTACAAACAAAAATACATTAAATGTTGAGAACCAGATCAGGCCTAATGTGCCTCAGAGGGGTATCAAATGACAGGGTTTTAACTGTTCAAGTCAGGTTGATCATTTTGAGCTTCTGTAGTTGTCTCTCGGGTGCACGCTGCTTAGTAACCACTTTCCTCCCATCCTTCTATGCTGGATAGAGAGAAATCGCCAGAGCCTTGTTTCCCATGTAGACCCCATAAATGTATTTGGGGCTCCCACTGCCATCTGTAGCCTTCTGAAAGCAGGTCCTTCACAGTTTAGTCTCTACTACTATTCCCCTCCTTCAACTTTGGATTATATAGTTTGCAATCCTTCAGTCACTGATGTTGGTGTGCTTTGTCCATGTGGACTTAGTTGATAGCTCCTTGTTTGGAAACAAGTCTTTAAGACCCCAGGTGCTATGCTATCTAATAGCCAGGCATCATCTAATTTCTTCACCACATTTTGCTATAGCACCCGTCCCCTCTGTGTTATTCCTGAAGGTACGTATCGAGCAGGGCCATGGTGTAAAAACTAATTGTTATTAAGTTGGAGCTGGGATTTAGCGCTAGTGGGGCTAGGTGTTTAAATTATGCTTTCTCTCATAAGCTTATTCTTGACCACCACAGCACATGAGGCCATTTGACTTTTCTCATGCAGGAACTATGGATTGAGCTAGCATAGTTTCAAATCTGGGGATGTACTTGATCAAATATGCAAGTAAAACCCTCCTGCTGGCAGGTGGGAGATGGGCTGGACCTGCCAGTGGCTCCAAACCACAAAACCTTTAAGTAAGCAGTCAAGTATGTGTTCATTGCACTATGGGGTTCCTTCCTAAACCAAACCCAACCCATTACCACCGATTGAATCTGACTCATAATGTCCCTATGAGACAGAGAAGAACTGCCGCATTTGCTGCAAACCTACATCTTTGCTGCGTGGCATGCCTGGTGGATAACCTAACTGCTAACATTCACGTTAGCAGCTGAGCACGTTACTACTGGACTCACAGCTCCCCCTCCTCCCTTGTAGTTAGGCGATGCTGACTTGGCTCCCTTTGTACCATGGACACTGGTGTGTCACCTGCCACCCCACAAGCTGTACTGTTTCATTCATTGTTGCAGCCACTGGGCAATCTATGTCGTTTGAGAGTCTTCCTCCTTTTTTTGCTGGCCTCTGTTTTTTTCAAGCATGATGTTCTTCTCCAAGGACTGGTCTTTCCTGATAATATGTCCAAAATATGTGAGATGACGTTGCTCATCTTTGCATTTAAGGAGAATCCTGGCTGTACTTCCCCCAAGAGCTTTGCTTATGCTTCTGGCAGGCCGTAGTATACTCATTCTTTGAAAACATCAGAATTCAAATGCATCGCTTCTTATGTGACCTTCTTTGTTCACTGTCCAACTTTCGCAGAGATAAGAGACTACTGAAAATAGTCAGTGGCACCGTGGTCCTCAAAGTGATATCTTTTGTCCCCTAAATCAAAACCCAAACCAAACGCCAGTAAATTGATTCAGACTTATATTGACCCTAGAGGACAGTATAGATCTGCCTCAATGGATTTCTGAGACTGAAAAATGGCTGATGGGCTAAAATCGCTCACCTTGCTGTCTGTAAGCAAATCCATGACCCACTATTCTCAGGATCCATTCTAAGTTCATGTTCAAGGAAGGCTATGTTAGTGAAAAATCCCCAAACTGATGAGTGAATTCCACTTTAAAACAATACTCAACTATCATTGTAAATTATTTGTAAGAATCCCTTAGTCATCAAGTCCATTGCGATCCATTGGAATGTAGATGAAAAAAGCAATACACAGAAAGCACACACGGAGACCCCTGTTACGCATGTTTTCGGTGTGCTCTCGCTCTTGCTATCATTGAGTCAATACAGACTCATAACAACTTTCTGAGAGTTTCTGGCACTGTTTATGGGAGTAGAAAGCCCATTCTTCCTCCCTTAGATCTGCTCGTGGTTTCAAATGGTTGACCATACGGATCTCAGTCGAAAACGTAACCCCTGCACCACCAGGGCTCCAAAAGGGTTGGAGAAAGAAGGAAAGATAAAAGGCAAGGTGGCAAATTATTTAAATAAAGAATTTAGTATTTAATTTTGCAAATTTAAATTAAAATTTTTTTAAATTAAAAAAAAACGAAATTTGGAACTTGTCATGTAAACCAACATAAAGGAACCCCAAATTCTCACAACTGGACCAATAAACAACATCATGATAAATGGAGGGAAGATGGCAGATATCAAAGATTCATTTTACTGGGTTCCACAATCAAACTCATCAAGCAGCAGGCAGGCTGAATTCCACTGGTAAAATGTGTTGCAAAGAGCTCATGTATGAAAGAGCAGAGGTCATTTGAAGGATTAAGGTGTGGCTGATCCCAGCCATGCGCAATGAATAAGGAAGACTTAAGAATTGATTCACACCCCACCCCACCCTTTTTACCTTTGAAGCATTTAAGTTCAAGCACCCAAGATGACTTCTAAATCTTGTAAGCAGCCACGTCCGTGGATGGCTTCAAAGGCAGTTATCTGTTCCTCTGGCATCTCTGTGCCAACTTTACCATCTTCAAGTACCCACTGTAGTCGAAGTCTGAAAATTCTGTATCCCAGTGGAAAGAGCTTAGCTGTCGGCTTCAGATGCACTCTTCCAATTTCGCCATCCCGAGGCTTCCCAGCTAGGGAAATGGAAGACTTGCCAAAAAGCGCAGGGTCTGGGACAGTCTCTCACTCGCTATGTGTAAGGCATTATTCTCTTAACTATTTGCTTCTTCACTTTCCTCCTTCTCATCGGATCCAAATAGATCAATGAAGCCACTGTCTGCAGTGTCACTACCGGTGGTGTCTTCCACGTTAGTGGGACCATACTTGTCCAAAGCCTTCTTTGCTTCTAGCAAGGTAACACTGATCATACCAATGTAGGCTGTGATACACCTCAGCAGGGGTTATTTCTTCAAACACTGCCATACCTGCTTGTGGTGGCACATACCCCCTCGATGCTCTTGTCGGGCAGGGAATCACTGAGCACCTGGAGACCAGAGGGGGGCTTCCATATCTCCAAAACCCACGATGTCAGATGTATCCAGAGCTCTGTGGAAGTGGAGGGACAGAGGGGTCCCAGCGATCAGATCTGAGCATTGAGAGGTGGCATAAAAGGGCTTGATGTCTTTAAATTACAGTGTTGAAGAATATCAAATACATAATGGACTGCAAGAAGATTGAACACGTCTGTCTTGGAAGAAGTATGGAAAAAATGACCCTTCGAAGCAAAAATGATAAGACTGTGTCTTCTACGGCGGTATTAGGAAGGACCAGACTGTGGAGAAGTACATCCTGCTTGGTAGAGGGTCAACAGAGAAGAGGATGACTCTCAACAGATCAGATGGATGCAGTGGCTCCAACACTGGACTCAAACATGGCAATAGTTGTGAGGATGGTCCAGAACCAGGCCGTGTTTTCTTGTTGTATGTAGAGTCACTGAGTCAGGCACCAGAAACTCTTAAGACTCAGAGTCTGGCAATGCTTTAAGTCAGACAACCCTTAGACTCTAAGTACTAGGTAACTTAAATCGTGGCCAGAATATTGTAATTGTTGCTCTCATGTGCCATCAAATTGGTTGTCATTCCTAGTGGTCCTCTCTATAACAGAAGGACACATTGCCTAGTCATGGTATCCTCAATTCTTATTGCGTCTGAGCGCATTAATGCAGACACTGTGTCAATCTATCTTGTTGAGATTCTTCCTAATTTGGGGCTGACCCTTTCCCTTGTCAATCATGATGTCTTTTTCTAGGGTATAGTCTTTCCAGATAACACGTCCAAAGTGTGTGAGACAAAGTTTTGTCTTCTTGCTTCCAAGCTGGATATGTTTGTTCTTCCAGCAGGCTGGGCACTTTTAATATTTTTTATCAACACCATAATTTAACTGCATTCATTTTTCTCTGTTCTTCCTTATGCAATATGGCATTCGATTTCTTGACTGATATTTCCAGGGGCAATGATTGTGGACTCAATTAAAACCATATCCTTTGCAGCTTCCATCTGTTCTCCATGTATCTGGACGTTGCTTACTGGTCCAATTGTGAGGCTGTTGCTTTTGGTTCCATTGAGTTGCAATCCATACTGAAGGCTGCAGATTTTTATCTGCATGGCAAGTACCTCAAGTCTCTCACTTTCATCCAGCAAGGTTGTGTTATCTGCATATCATAGGTTGTTAATAAGTTTGAAAACGCCTCCGAAATGAGTTCACTGTGGGTGACCCTGCTGATATTTGAAATACTGGTAGTATAGCATCCAGCAAGCCCCCACAATATGACAAACTGCCTGAGATAGTTTATTGTGCCAGCCTGGCCGATAAACACAAGTGGGATTAATTGAAGGTCGGAGAGATAAATGGCTCGGTGAGTCTCGCCTTTCTTGTGTCTCGCTCTTTAATCATCAGACCAGTGTGCGGCTGCCTTGCTTGTTCTGTGCCTCAATTTACAGGGTACACTACCTGTGTGACACCTAGCCTGTGGACTGTGTCGCTGTAAGTTGAGGTCCCTTAAAGACCACACGATTGGAATGTACATCTCTAGAGCTGGGGACCAACAGTTGGTGACCTGGCTGATGGTTGGTGACCTGCCTGTTTGCTGCCTGACGACCCTCAAGACTTGAAGGACTGCCAGTGTCTCACAACTCTCTCACGGGAGTGAGTTGCACTGAGCCATTTGTACTGCTTTATAATTTAACTGTTCATTTCTTGTATTATATATCTATCTATCTATATAATTTAAAAGTTCATTTCTTGTGTTATATATCTATCTAGCTGTATAAATATATATATATGTATATATTTATCAGCAATCTGGTTTTATCTCCCTAGAGAACCCTGTCTGATACACTGCCAGAAGAGGTGGGGAGGATATTGTAGAGTCACATTTAAATCCTTGGGCTTAATGATCCAGTTTAAATATTTGCATTTATCTGCTTAAGCAAAGCATGCTAATGTTTTGAGTTTGAACAACCAAAATTAAAATTATATATCTTGAATTTGGTATGATACACAGTCTTCTGAGATTATGGATGAAATTCCTTACAAACATGAAAAAGGAGCTTGCTACTCATTAAACAGTGTCATCATCTCTCCTTTTATTTTCAGCTATATATATTAGACCTTTTAGTTTCACACCAATATTCCTAACACTTAATATATATTGATTTGCATATCCTAAATAAACTCCTCAAAGTTTGGGGAAGATGACAGGCCTGATGGATTGCTTTTTAACTAAATTGTCACAGGAAACCCATTGTGAATCTGAGAGTAAAACATCTCTAGCTTAGAATAAAAGGAAAAGAATTATTTTTTAAAAACCTTTTCTGTTTCAAAGTCGGCAGAAAAATGGCCGACTCTTTGAGGTTCAAATGTAGTCAGATTAAGACGGGAAACGTGCCAAGGTACACAGCCATGAGAATTAGTAACATGTCCTGGAAAAATAAGATGTAGACTAACTGATAGTATTTAGTAAGGTTGAACACCAGGACTGGCAGACATATTTCTTATTTATCTATTTAATGGAAATTCCATGAAACTCATCTTGAAGTAGAAAAATAGAATTGCATCACCAGGAATAATACACATTCCTTCCTTTAGACTCTGTACAGTTTTCAAATCCATAGAAAGAGCTTGGAAGGAAACTCCATCTGTGGTCTAGCTATGGAGGGAACTGTGAAGCAAGGTCTTGCATTGCAAACTTTTTTCCCACTGACTTCCTTCTTAAATTTGAATTAATATAGCCTACTCTTTCAAAACCAAAAAATGCCCCCCTAAAAGGAAATTTTTAAAAATTCAACTTCAGACGGCAACTGTGGAATTTGCTGTGGAATTTAAAGTAAATTACAATTAATTTAAATAGACGGTTACTCTCACTGGCACAGGAAAGAATACCTCTACCAAAAGGGAAAATGATGTGAGCCTGGGCCGCTGTGGGAAGGGTGCTGCCCTAGGGCGAGGCATTTGTCAGCATCTGCAGTTAAGCAACGTGACCCCCAGTCCTCAAGTTTCAAATCTGTCACAATTCAAGTTTCTACTTAAGGCTGGTTCTGAAGCTATCTGCCACTCACTAAAACCAAACCAAACCAAACCTGTCAGCTCTCACGTAAGCCCTGACTCACAGTGACCCTGGAAGACAGAGTAGAAGGTGTCACCGCTTGCTTCCTCAGAGCAACGGGTGTATATGAATCGCCTAACTTTTGGTCAGAAATGTAGTGCATAATCGTGCAGCCAACATGGCTTCGTTGCCATTTGTTGTTGTTAGGTGTCGTCAAGTCAGTTCTGGTGCACAGCAACCCTAAATACAGTAGAACACGTCATCATCCAGCCCTGTGCCATTCTCTCAGTGGTCCTTATGAATGAGCCCTTCAATGCAGCCACTGTGGCGATCCATCATGCCAAACGTCTTCCTCTTTTTCGCTGCCCCACCACCTCCTCAAGCAGGGAGTGGTCTCTGCTGATAACATGTCCAAATTCCTTGAGATGAAGTCTCCCTATCCTTGCCTCTAAGGAAGCGGTTCTCAACCTGTGGGTCGTGGACCTCTGTGGGGGGGTCCAACAACCCCTTCACAGGGGTCACCTAAGACCATCGGAAAACACCTATTTCCAATGGTCTTGGGAATCGAGACACTGCTCCTCTCTCTGTCTCCAGGTGGGTCCGCCCACATGCACATATAACCCCATATGAGTACCAGGCGTGAAGACTGTTACCCATGCTACACCATGCTTAAGACAAAATTTCATTTATTTGTAATTAGAAACAAATATTTCACAAGATATAATTGCATATTGTTTTTGTAATTAATCACTACACTTCATGTTCAATTTGTAACAGTGAAAATAATCCTGCATATCCGATATTTACATTACGATTCATAACAGTAGCTAAATGACAGTGATGAAGTAGCAACGAAAATAATTGTATGGTTGAGGGTCACCACCACATGAGGACCTGCGTGAAAGGGTAGCGGCATCATGAAGGGTGAGAACCACGGCTCTAAGGAGTTTCCGGGCTGTACTTCTAAGACGGATTTGTTTGTTCTCTTGGCAGGTCATGGTATCTTCAATATTCTTCACCAGCACCGTGATCCAAACACATGAATTCTTCAGTCTTCCTTATTCCGTGTCCAATTTTCTCATGCATACGAGGCGATGGAAAATACAGTGGCTTGGGTCAGGTACACCTTAGTCCTTAAAGTAACATCCTTGCTTTCAACACAGTAAGGAGGTCTTGTGCAGAATATTTGCCTAATGATGCAACATGTCCTTTGATCTCTTGACTGCTGCTTCCATGATTATGGATTCAAGCAAGCCAAAATTCTTAACAACTTTAATCTTTACTCGTTTTTTCCTGATGTTAACTACTGGTTCGGTTGAGAAGGTTTTCATTTTCTTTTATTTTAAATCATTTTATTGGAGACTAGTATAGCTCTTTTCGTGTGTCAAGCACACTTTTCCATTTGTTGCCATCATCATTGTCAAAACATTTTTTCTCATTTGTTGCCATCATTTTCTTTCTACCTGAGCCCTTGTTATTGGCTCCTCATTTCCCCCTCCCTCCTGATTTTCATTTTCTTTACGATGAGTGGTAATCCACACTGAAGGCTGTAATCCTTGACCTTCATCAGCAAGTGCTCCAAGTTCTTACTTTCAGCAAGCAAGGTTCTGTCCTCTGTGTAAGCGTGGGCTGTTAATAAGCCTTCCTCCAATCCAGATACCACATTCTTCTTCCTATAGTCCAGCTTCTCTGATGATTTGCTCTGTATACCAGTTAGACACGTGTGCTGAAGATACAACACTGACACCCCCCCATTCTGATTTTCACCCATGCAGTTCCCTGGTTCTGTTCGCACAATGACCTCTTGATCCATGTACAGGTTCCCCATGAATATAATGTAGTATTCTGGGAGACCCATTCCTCTCAAGGTTATCCATAGTTTGTTATAATTCACAGAGTTGAATGTCTTAGAGCAGTCAATAAAAAAGAAGTAAACATTTTTCTAATATCCTCTGCTTTGAGCCAAGATCTATCTGACATCAGCAATGATACTCCTTGTTCCATGTCCTCTTATGAATCTGGCCTGAATCTTTGTCAGCTCCTGTCAAGGTACCGCTACAGCCACTCGCCAAAATTTTACTTGCATTCGATATTAATGATATTGTTTTAGAATTTGAGCATTGTGTTGGGTCAGTCTGAATGGGTACAAATATGCATCTGTTCCAGTCAGTTGGCCATCCAGCTGTCTGCCAAATTTCCTGGCATAGATGAGTAAGTGCTTCATCATTGCTTCATCAACTTGTTGAAACAGTTCAATTGGTACTTGATCAATTCCTGGAAACCTGTTTTTGGCTAATGCTTTCAGTGAAGCTTGGATTTCTTCCTTCTGTACAATTGATTCTTGCTCATATGCTGTCTCCTATTTTGGTGGAATGTCAACTCGTTCTTTCTGGCACTGAGGCTCTGTGCATTCCCTCTGTCTTCTTTTGATGCTACCTGCATCATTCAGTGTTTTGTCCATAGAATATTTCATGATTACAACTTGAGGTTTGAACTTTTTCTGGTGTTCTTTCAGTTTAAGATATACTTACGATCCCTCAGGCTGGTGTGCTTCTTTCACATGGGCTTGTTGTTTCTCTGCTAGATGGCCACTTGTTTAACTTCAAATCTTTAAGACCACAGATGCTATATCTTTTGATAGCTGGGCACCATCTGCTTCATTCACCACATTTGTTTACACCAGGAAGGGCGAGCATCATAGAATGCCAGGTTTTTAGAACAAAGTGTTCTTGCATTAAGGGAGGGCATGAGCAGAGGCCCAAAGTTCGTCCAATACCTTAGTGTATTGCCATATAAATATATGTATATAGGCCAATACCTCTATTTTTACATTGATTAATGTGTTTACATGTGTACACATCTATGCACATGGCTATGCTTACACCTCTATCTATAGCTTTGCTTCCTACATCTTTCCTCTCTTTCCTTTTACCTTCCACCTGCCCCACCATCATGCGCACACTTCTTCTGCATGTTAGTAATTCCTCTCAGCTAGATTGCTGTTGCTCCAGCACCCCAAGGATCTCTACATCCTCCTCATTATTGATTTTAATTCTCTAGTTGTTCGCCTGTCTATGGCATTGTCTGCTCACCATTCTCTTCCCCTGCCTCCTTCTTATCTTTATGCAATTGATGTATGGATTGTTAGAAGATCTCAATAAAATGATCTTTTAATAATAATGTTTACAAAGATGCTGAGCATGTCCTTCCTTTTAGATTTTCTAACTCTAGGTCTTTGCACATTTCACTTTACGATTTGACTTTGTGCTCTCCAGCTGCCCTTTGCGATTCTATTTGTTTGTCATACTGTGGTGGACTGTGTGCTGCCATTTAGTTGTTTATATCAATTCAGTGGCACTATATCTGTGACGACAATAGTGGACTGGAGTGCCTTCTTCTCTAATAGGTATGTCTAAGTCCTAGGAACCATTACCTGTCAATGTGACCTTCTTTGGAAATAAATTCTTTGTAGTTCATTTAAGACTTTTTTTTTTAAGTCTTCAGATAAGACCATTCTGGATTTAGAACCTAAATCCAATAATGGGTGGGGTTGCTGGGTAAACATTAGACTGCTAACTGCAATGTTGGTGGTTCAATCCCACTGGCCAGATGAGGTTACCTGCTCCCATAAAGATGTACAGTTTGGGGTACCTTACAGGGTTGCTGTGAGTCAGAGTTGACTTGATGGTAATGGGCTACACAGAATAAATGAGAGAAATTTGAGTCATACAGAGAGCCATCTGGGAGATGCCATGTAATACAAAGGCCAAGGTTGGAGTGGCAGCCTGCCCCCTGGGAATAGTGTGTGTGTATGTGGTGGGGGGCAGTGTTCATCTCACTACCGTCTGTATTGAGTTGTCTTTATGGAGTTAGTTCTGGAGCGCTAGTCAGAAGAAAGAGAATAAGAAAGCACAAAAGTCATATGGTGGTACAACCATGGCATTGTTATGTAATAAAATGTATAGGAGTAAGTTATATAATAATGGTGTAACAAAGTATTCAATTGGATTGCCTTGTAAGGAGATTCTTTTATAAATATACAAGGGTATTTCAAAAGTTCATGAAACAATGAATTTAAAAGATAATGGAATTATTCCACACACCTTTTGGAGATCTAGAATTCAGTGGGAGGTCTTCTTTCCAAGAGAATTAAGAATTGAAATAAATTTGAAATTATTAAATTCAGCTTTCAAATTTATTTCTTCAGTTAATATATGTATTTTAAGCACTTACTATGTGCTGAGAGATTTTATAGATAATATAATTTGATATTAAATATGAGTTATATAATAAATTTTAACATATATAGGAAAATAAGTCACCAACATTGCCTGAATTTCTCTACAAATGTGCATGGTACCAAAATTGTTAACAGGAAGGTTGAATTATTCAAACCCACCCAACATTCCCAAGAAGAAAGTTGTGGCAGCCTTGGACTTTGATGGGACAATGCTACTCTATCTTATCGGGTCACTAGGAGGTGAAATTGGTTCAATGGCTATGGGATTCAGTGCAAATAAATATTTTATTGCTTCCAAGTCCAGATTTAGTTTTAGCATTATTTAACCTGAGAAGGTGAAGCAAAAATTTTTTTAATTTTATGCAGACAAATGTGCCAACTAAAGCTCAGTAGAATTTCCATATTAAAAATATAATATGAAAATATTTGGCCTCTAGTAAATCATGTCCAATATTAGTATATCAGACATTGGAAGTTAAGAGATTCAATAATTCAAAAATAGATAATGTTGCCATTTAAATTTCCCCAGTGGTTTGTTCAAAATGAAAGCTATGATATTTCTAGGTGTTACAAATGGTGCAAAGTCAGGGTAAAAGTAATAAAAAGTTTGTCATTTTGGATTATTTATTAGTGTATAGTTAAAATTCAGTATGAAATCCCAAATTAACCTTTTTTCATTGCCAAATTAATAAATTGCTTGAATACATCTCAATATTGAGTATAATTAATTATTCGATCATAATTAATAGCCACAAATTATTTGTTAATAGACTATCTAATACTAATTTTGTTTACGTCTTAATGGCAAAAATAGAATAGGAAGTTACCAATGTACTCCCTACCTACTGCCTACTCTCTTCAATGTTAGTTGCCAATGACAGATTGGCCTAAACTAAGAAATCAACATTAGTTCATTATTATTACTATGAATTCAACTTCAATCATATGAAGTAACTAAAACGCTATAGAAATAATGGGATTAAGTAATGTTCTTTTGGGGGGGGAAAGTTTAACAATTTGATGGAAAAATAATACAATTGAATCACATTTTAGATATGTAGTCCCACCTTGGGTTCTCCTTAGAGGAGTTGTAAATAAACTAATTTGGACGACATTTTTGATGCGATCTCCAGTGAGTGCTGGTATAACTTCCTGTTGAGCTTAACTTTGGAAGGCAGAGCAGCACCATTTCCTAAATGCTACAGGACCCCAAGGAAGGATGGTTGGTGGAGCCAGGTTTCCAATATAGCACAAGAAGTATTTGACCAAGTCACGCAAATGGTACCCTATCCTTAAATTTTCTTTAAAAAGATAGGACTTGTTATCACGCTGATTATTTTCCTATCTCTGTACTGATGTACACCTAAAATTAAATCATTCATATTTACATGTGATGAAAGGCCCTTGTTGAAAAGAATAAGAGTTCATGAAATGGAAACTGGTCAGGAAAACTCAGGATAGATAGCTTCTGTCTCCATGGCAACCAACTAACTGGTCACACCTGGTCCTCCAGGGTAATTAATTTCTTGTGTGCTGGGATGGTCTGCTGCTTCTGAAGGCCAGCAAGAAAGGAGGAACAAGATGACCTTACATTAAAAGAAAACAAACTTAAATCTTACAGAGAGTTGGAGCCTGTTCCAATTTCACCCTGGTAGGAAGTTTTTCTAGTACATTTTGAGTCACACTGGGGAGGCTAGCTTTGGGGTTCTATTGCATTTATCTTTCAGAAAGATTGCTTTAGCTATTGTGAAATTTGGAAGATCCCACTCCCCCATGCTTGAATTAATTCAGGTGATTCAATACATAAATATCTGCACAGTGTGTTTCACCCAAAAGGAAAGAGAGAGAAAAGGTCAGATTGACTGCAAGCAAGTATGCACAGACCAGATGACCTTGCCTCTTTGCTGTGCATCAGAATCACCTGGGATCCTGTTGAAAACAAACAAGCTGAACCTCCTCATTCAGAGATTCTGATTTAATTAGTCAGTGGTAGATCTGGGTATCAGTAATTTTCCAAAGCTGGTTAAATGTAATTAAAATGTGCAGCCATGATTAAAAATGAGGATTAGTTTACTAATATAAGGGACAATGAATCAAAGAAGTAAGTTCCTTTGTGGATTAATGTTGGGTAAACAGATGATATTTATTAAAATGTGTTACCCTTGGTGCCTAAGCAATCCTGTGCGAAAGAAGGTTTCAGGGAATGATTAAAGTCGTTTTTTAGAGAAAAATGTTTACATTTCTCTAGTGTGGCTGAACTTATGTACAATGCCTGCATCTCAGTGAGTGACATTATCCCAGCAACCCACTGGAGCCACATTGACCCAGCTTCCGGAGCCGATTGTTCCACTTGCAGGAATTCAGCAAACTGTGTGTCAAACCGTGAGCTTAAAATTGGCCGTGATGGAGTATTTACACCGTGGACATCATTGGTGCTCCTATCAGGGCTTCTCTTTCCTCATGGAGAGGGGCTTGATAAACTGGCATACGTAATATATGAGAATGAGATCAAACCAGTGAATTCTGACGGAGACTTAAATATCTGTGAACCCTTACTTTACAGAGGTGGGCCCTGACCCCTTGAAAATGAGTGACTTGTCCAGAAACCAATAGAACGAAGCAGTGAACTCCAGGCACCAGTGTTTCTCCCACGCTGTTTAACGAAGCATGTCCTGTCAATTGTGAGCTGAGAGTATTACAAATAAGCAGTCATCCAAGGCAATAAAAAAAGAAAAACAATTGCTATAGAATTTATTTTGCTTGATGGTAACCCTATATGTTTCAAAGTATACTTATGGTCCATGGAGTTTTCGATGACTGTGAGTTTTAGGAGGTAGATCGCCAGAACTTTCTTCTGAGGCACCACTAACCTTTCAGTTAGCAGCTGAATGTCTAGCTATTTGCACATCCATTTGAGGGACATAAGATATTTGTTGTTAGCAACCCCCACCCCTAAAGCAAAACGAGCCCTTGTTATTGAGTTGATTTTGACTCGTGTGATGCTTAAGGACAAAACAGAAGTTCTCTATAGAGTTTCCTGGGCTGTAATCTCTATGGTAGCAGATGGGCACATCTTTTTTCCCATTGAAAGTCTGATGGGTTTACAAAAGGAGAAATAAGAATATACATGATTGTATGTTCCACCCCCCCCCCAAAAGAAAATTACTAGAAAGATGAACAAGAAACTAATGCGAGTCAGTCCTGATTCGGTTAGTAGTGAAACAAGAGGAGGGAGGGTGAGACATCTGGCTATGAGAAAGACACAAAGGCCCTGACAAACTGACATATGGCCACACACCACCATCCCCATCAACAATTCCACAGAACGTCAACATTGGATAAAGTTACTTCACGACTGTGATGAGACCGGGCCCAAATAAAAGCACCCTGTAAGCAGGTCCGAACAGAGACAAAAACAAGGACACTCTGCGAAAACAAGCAGTCTTTGGGTGGTCCAAACCGTTAAGTGCTCAACCGCTCACTGAAAGGTTGGGGGTTTGAATCTACTCAGAGAAGATTCCAGCCATGGGAAATATCATGGAGTTTCTCTCTGCTCTGAAATACACAGGCCTGGGTGAATGGCGTCACCACTGGTTATTATTACGCAAGCCCCAAATTAAGCCAGCATCCTTCTTTCCAGGCTAGCATAAGCCACCGCTGTTTTCCACAATGGCAACTCTAGAAGCACTTTGTTTCTACTGCCTTCTCCTGCCGTTTACTTATTTGATAAAAAAAAATTATCAAGATTCTCCATCATGGAATTGGCCTCACTATTTCCTAACATTGTGATTATTATTATATATAATTGTGATTATCATATATAATATAATGGACCCTAAAATCTATGTCTTTTTTGCATATTCTTAAATTGCTTACTGTCATTGAATCAATTTTTGGCTCATAGTGACCTTATAAAACCCTTGTGGGTTTTCCAAGACTAAATCTTCCTGGCAGTGGAAAGCCTCATCTTTCTCCTATGGAGCAGTTGATAGTTTTGAACAACTGACCTTGTAATAGCAACCCAATGCTTAACCACTTGGCCAGTATCTTAGTTTTACATATCAACAACATATTTGTATTGATCTCATATAAAATGTATAAGTTGTACCATACAAAATTTATATGTTATTGCAAAATCAGGCTCTCGTCAGGAATATTTGTATTATATTGCAACATGCAGTGATAATAGAATTTGAAACATAAAGGTAACTTTATGCCTTTTTATTAGGCAGATTTTTAACCCTATAATACTAAGCATGATATTTTTATAACAGTTAATTAAATGTACATATTAATATATATTGATAACTATGAAAATAAAGAATAAAAACAAAAAATGTTTTTCCTGAAATTAAAAATTCAGGCATTATACAGTTAAGTGTCCTTTAATCTATAACTTCCCTTGACATCCTTTTCCTCCATTTCTTTTTAATTTTATTTTTTAAAATCATTTATTAGGGGTTCTTAGAGCTCTTATAACACTCCATACATCAATTGTTTCTAGCACATTTGTACAGCTGTGGCATCATCATTTCCAAAACTTTTTCTACTTGAGCCCTTCATATCAGCTCCTCTTTTTGGATGAAGAAATCAGATTCATTCTTGTGTAGGGACTCTTATTGTGGCCCAGTGGTGCTGTGTTTGGTTTGTTGAACTTTTTCATTGTGAATGGAGTGCAAGTTGACACAGAACATCAGAGCTCAACAAGTCACACACAGTTTGCTTCATGTCATCCATTGCTCTTCCCATCATGGAGGGCAGCAGTTCTCCACCTGTGGAGCGCGACTCCTTTGGGGGTTGAACGACCCTTTCACTAAATCCTGATGTCTGCATTAATTTTTCTAAAACATAAATCACTCTAACAGCTACATTCAAGCCAAGACTTTCTTCTCTCCCCCAAATTCAGAATGAAACTCATTCCTGTCAAGTCCATTTTCACTTGCAGAGACCCTCCAGGAGAGGGGACAGCTGCCTCTGTGGGTTCTTACTGCCATCCAACCGATGCTGACTGACCCTGGGTTTCTGAGACTGTAACTCTGTACAGGAGTAGAAAGCCCCCTCTTTCTCCCTCAGAGTGCCTTGTGCTTTCAACCTGCTGACCTTGCAGTTAGCAGCCCAAGGCTTAAGCCACCAGAGCTGCAGAAAAGCTCATCTTTCTTCTGCAGGACACCTTGTAGATTCAATGCTGACCTGACGGGTACCAGTTACTCCTTACTCATTACACATGGCATCACCAGCGACAGTGCAGGCATCTGTGGACATCACCTAATCTGGTGTCAATTTGAGGACTAAGAGTGTAGGGGTGGAGTCTAGGCTGTCAATCTGGAGATAGCCAATGAGACTTCTGTGGGCATGGCCTTCTCCTGAGAAATCTGGGACTTCCTCCTTGGAGACGGAAGACACCTCTCTCTCTTTGCTACTCCCTGGGAAACATTGCACAAGTCAAGCCGCATGGATGCAACCAGACCTCGGAAGCCACGAGAGACCCCTGACAGTCCTGAGATGTTTCCAATGACACTGGACCCAAAGACTTTCTATCCACTGGCTTGTGATTGTCCTGCATTTGACTTCATTGCATGTGTTTCATGAGTCTGAAGAGGACTTTATAGACTGGTATTGGACATATGGGCTAAT
This sequence comes from Tenrec ecaudatus, assembly GCF_050624435.1. Taxonomy (NCBI): domain Eukaryota; kingdom Metazoa; phylum Chordata; class Mammalia; order Afrosoricida; family Tenrecidae; genus Tenrec; species Tenrec ecaudatus. The sequence continues at coordinate 14,071,736 of NC_134542.1, read as the reverse complement.
ATCAGACTTATGGCCTTGAACTGGACTGGGTTGGGATGTTTTCCCAATGTTCAATTTCTCTTCCATATAAACCTCTCCCTTATATACATATGTGTGTTCATGAATTTGGTTCTCTAATCTATCCAGACTAACATAGCATCTTTTACCTTTTTTCCCTGGATCTTGTTTTGTCTCCTTTGTTTTACACAGGGGATTGGCCCCATGTGAGTGAGAATGATGAGTACAGGCCCATGGTCCTGAAAAAAAAAACTATTGCCATTGAGTCAATTCTGACTCCTCTTGATCATATAGGACAGAATAGAACTGCCCCTGTGGGTTTCCAAGGTCTTGAGTATTTATCAGAGCAGAAAACCTCATCTTTCTCCTGGGAAATGTCTGGCAAGGTCCAAATACTGACTTATGTTTGCAGACCAGCATATATACCCCTAGTCCATGAGGACTCCATCAATGCCAATTGACCTCACTGTTCCTCAAGGCTATGGTCCTGAGCCCCAGGCTCGTGATTCATCTCTGCAAAGTGCTTGGTTATGATTAAGAAGTTTTCATAACTTTGCTTCTATATGCTCTACTATACTTAAAGTATGTAAACACATATGTAGAAAGATCCACTGCCCAAACTATATCTCCTCATGGACACACTCCCATTCTCTTCCTACCCGCTTTCAGCTTGCATTTCTACATTTGCATCCACTCAAGAGTATCGCTTCACTGTTATTGTTTGATTGGGTGTATAGTAGTGTTTGCCTCTGTTGCCTTTCTGAGCAGCCACTGAGAGGAGGACAAGGGTTAAAGGCAGGAGAGCGAAAATGGTATTATGCACACAGTCCGGCAATCATGGAGATCTACCAGGACCAATAACAGCTACCACTAGGAATGGCTCTTAAAGGGGCCATAATAGAATGTCCTGTACATCAAGGGAGAAAACATGTGAGACAAAGCTGAAAATCAGAAAAAGAGACCAGGCTTATTGGCTGGACAGGAACTTGTGGGACCCCCGAGATTCCCCTAGTCTTCCCTCAGGTCTGGAAATGAGCTCATCCCCTCGGCTCCATGTTCAGCCAAGCCATAAAGAGGTCTCTAAGGGAAACATCACAGTCGGGAGCTATGCACATCTTACACTATTCAGCCATTTGAGATCAAAAGGCAGCATTTACTCACAGCCCAGAAATAGGAAGCACAGGAAGTACGTCGTGTTACCTTGTCTGGATTGTAATCAATGACAAAGCAGAATGTATGAATTGTTGAAGGGAAAGCAGATCTGCTCTGAAAACTGTCCCCCAATTCACTGTAAAAAGTTTATGACATAATAATAATCTATAAATTATCAAGGGCTCATGAGGGAGGGGGAACCAGGGAGAGAGGGGGGAAAAAAGAGGACCTGATGCAAAGGGCTTAAGTGGAGAGCAAATGCTTTGAAAATGATTAGGGCAAAGAATGTACAGATGTGCTTTATACAATTGATGTATGGATTGTGATAAGAGTTGTATGAGCCCCTAATAAAATGTTTTTTTTTAAGTTTATTTAAAATAAACAAACCTGTTCCTCGCCCCAGTGACTTCTTTTGCCGGGGTTGTTTTTGGCCAACCTCTTCATTATTGTGTATCACTCTTTCCTTCACCCAAGTGAATATGAATTTATATTTCCTGCCTCAAAAAACAAAAACAGCTCACTGCCCTAAGTCTATTCTGACTCACAGTGACTCTCTCAGACTCTCTAGGGTTGCCCTTAAGGGTTTCTGAGATTGTAACTCTTTACTGGAATAGAAAGCCTGTTGTCTCCTTCCTGCAGTGTGGCTGGTGGTTTCAAACTGCTGACCTGGCAGTCAGCAGCCCAATGCATAACCTACTACGCCAAGATAAAAAACCAAACTCACTGCCATCGAGTCGATTCTGACTCCTGGAGACACCAGAGGGCAAGGTATAACTGCCCTTGTGCGTGTCCAAGACTAACAACTTGCGGAGTAGAGAGCCCTGTCTTTCTCTGTGTCCTTGACCCTCTTAACCAAACTCACAGGAGCCCTGGTGCCATAGTGGTTACACGAGGGCTGCTAATGGTAAGGTTACTGATTCTAAACTACTAGCTGCTCTGAGAGAGAACAATGAGGCTCCCTACTCTGTAAACAGAGTTACAGTCTTGGAAACCCACAGAGGCAGCTCTACATTGTTCTATATGGTCGCTATGAGTCAGAATCAATTTGATGGCAGTGAGGTAATTTTTTTGGTAATTTTTTAACCAACATCACAGCAATTAATTCTTATAACTGTCAATGAGTGTTTCTTCTTGTTTGAGAACATTGCATATATATATATATATATATATATATATATATATATATATTCTTAAATACTTAAATAAAAATATATATATATATATTCTTAAATACTGATGTTACAAGGTATTTTGTCTTAACATGTTTTAATTGTGAATCAGGTGAAGGTTCAAAGCACAGATCATAATAATTCATCCACATTGTATTCAATTCATTGATGGCAATCCCTGGAGGCATCACCATTTATCCCAATTCCTCCTCAAGTGTCCTGTTTTCTTTCCTCCTTAGCTAACCCTCTCTACTTTGCCTTTGGGCAAAAGCTACATTTCTGCTCTTAAATAGTTTATTATTCTACCACTAGGGTGTGTTCCGGTCCAGAATGGAAGGGTAAAGGCTATCATCTAGTGGGGGAAGGGAGGCACTAGTCTCTAACCAGTAAGCTTCATCTGTTTTCTGTATTTCCTTTCATGTGATCTAGGGACTTTGGCCAGGGTAGCCATTCTCCTGGTTTCAGAGTTACAGAGACTGATGTGTGCATGATGCATTAGTCCATGTGGACTCATTGTTTGTATGTATCTCTTGGTTGACTTTACTCTTCTTTCCTCCAGACAGAGAGACACCAATGGCTGCCTCTTAGATGGCTGCTCGTGGCTATTTAGGTCTTTTGTCATTGACTTATTTCACTGGTGGCGGTGTGGGTACGAGCAGGGTGCCAACTACAAGGTCAGCATTTGAAGTGCCCCCCCAAGGGGGGTGAAGAAAAGGGCAGGTTCCATTCCATAAAGGGCTACAATCTTGGAAACCCCAAAGAGCAATCCCAGCCCAGCAATCACTGTGAGTCGGGTCAACTCCCTGGCAGTGACTTTATTTCACTCAGCATACCGTCCTCCAGGTTCGTGCGCATGGTGAGATAAATCACAGATTGCCCATTATTCTTTAATGTTGTATTCTATTGTGTGTGTGCCAAACAACCATAGGTTGTTTATACATGCATCCACTGATGAGTATATAAGTTGTTTCCACCGTTTTGCTATTGGGACTGGTGCTTCAACGAACATAGGTGTGCTTATACCTATTTCTGCCGCAGCTCTCATTACTGAAGGAGAGATGCCTCACAGTGGCCTTTCTAGCTCAGTCAGTGCTTTTCTTCCATTTTCCCCACCGTGGTTGGACTGTCTTATAGTCCCACCATCAGTATATAAGGGTTTCAATCTCTACTCGCCTGCCAGCATTTGATTTTTTCTGTGTTTTTATTTTAATCTCTGTGTTTTTATTTTTATTAGTAACTGTGCTATTAATACTGGAGTGAGACATAAACCAATAGGGAGACTTTGCGATTTTCTATGTATAGGATTACACTATGTGCAAATAGAGTTGATTTTTTTTTCTTTGCCAATTCCGATGCCTTTTATTTCCCTTTCTTGTCTTATTGCTCTGACTGGGACTTCTGAGGCAATTTTGAGTAGGAGCTGAGTACTAAAGAGCATCCTTTTGGGCTTTCATTTGCTAGAGGAGTGCTTTTAGTCTCTCTCCATTGATACTAACATTAGTCTTTGGGGTTGTGTGTCCTTGTTGTGAGGTGCTGTTGAGTAAGTTCCAACACACAACAATCCCAATGTACAAAGACTGAAACACTGCCTGGGCCTGCACCGCCCTCACTACTGTTACCTTCGAGCTCAGTGCTGTCGCCGCTACACCATCCATCTCATTGACAGTCTTCCTCTTTTGCTTGTTGTGTTAGTTACATCATCTGGTGTCAATTTGGGACTTGAGAGGATTAATAGTGAAGGGGTGGAGTCTAGTCTGTCAATCAGGTCATAGCCAATGAGTCCTCTGTGTGGGCAAGGCCTTCCCCTGAGGATTCTGGGAAAACACTAGTATTTCCTCCTTGGAGGTGGGAGAGATGCTCTCTCATTACTTCACTTCCTTGGAGACTCTCTACTGACAAGGCTGACTCCCTGCGAGACTTTGTTGAGGAGAAACTACATGGACCAGCCCTCATTCAGAGAACCCTGGACCTGGAGAAGTCATGTGGAGACCCCTGCCAGCGCTGAGATGCTTACAACACCACTGGATCCAAAGACTTTCTACCCACTGACCTGTGATCGGCCTGCATTTGGTATCATTGCGTGTGTTTCGTGAGTCTGAAGAGGACTTTATAGATCAGTATCAGACATCAGGGCATATAGCAGACTTATGGGCTTGGACTGGACTGGGTTGGGATGCTTTTTTAAGGTACACTTGCCCTTTATATAAAACTCTCTCTTATACACATATGAGTTCCTATGGATTTGTTTCTCTAGTCTACCCAGACTAACACACATGTCTAATCATGTCTTCCTCTAGGGACTGGTCTCTTCTGGTAACATGTCCATTGTACTTTAGGTGTGGTCTGCCATCCTTAATTCTAAGGAGCGTTCTGTTTGTATTTCTCTCAAGGTAAATTTGTTTGTTCTTCTGGACGTTTATGGAACTTTCAATTTTCTTCACCAGCACCATAGTTCACAAACGTCAGTTCCTCTTGGTCCTTCCTAGTACACTGTCTGACTTTCACATGACTTTGTACACATGCTTTTAATTATGGTGAGAAACTTCCCTTCTATTCGTATTTGCCTATTGTTCTTATTAGAATAAGTGTTTGATTTTGTCAAATGCCTTTTCTATGTAGATTGATACAATCATGTGATTTCCCCCCTTGATTTTATATACATGATGAATTATGTTGATTGTTTTTTCTAATATTAAATCATTCTTGTCTGCTTGGTATGGATCCCACTTGGTCATGCTATATTATTATTATTTTGATATATTGTGGCACACGCCCTTAGTGTTTTGCCTGGGTGGTGTGGGGTCAGATTGGGTCAATCCTGACACTGAGTCTCCAGTGTTGTCCCTCTTAGGGCCATGGGTCAGCTAGGGACATCGTTTCTCATAGGGGATCAGCCATATGGTCCACTCTGTACATTGGCTGTTTGGAGTGGGGATATCATTCTCCAGGGCTGGTGGGCCAGGATGTGCTCCACTCTCTTTTCCTCCCCATTCATTTGCTCCTGTGTGCTCTGATCAGACACACAGATACAAACAATACCCTCCCCTTGGGTGGGTCAGTGCCCTAGTCTGCTGCCACACATCATAGGCTATCAGATATAGGGAAATATACAAATACAGAGGAGTCACAAATAGATAAATGGGATATACTGAAGATAAATCACCTGTGTGCATTGAAAGAATTCACCAAGGGAGTAATAAGAGAGCCCACCAACTGGGAAAACATCTTTAGCAATGACACAGCAGACAAAGGCCTTATTACTAAGAGCTACAATACTTTAATTGAAGGAATTTTTCATTTAAAATTTTATCTCTCCTTTCACCAGTATCTTTCAGAGAAGTTGTTATTCTGTATCCATGTATTGCATTTCTCTCTATGATGTCTGTATTGTTGAGTTCTAGTTTTAGAGTGTTGGGGCTTGAGGAGATGCTTTATAGTACTTCTATGTTTTTAAATTTTATTGAGGACTGCTTTGTGGTCCCCCATGTGGTCTATTTTGGAGAATGTTGCATGCGTGCTAGGAAAGCATATACATTGGGCCGTTGCTGGTTGAAGTGTTCTGTAAATGGCTACGCGGTCAGATTGGCTGACTGGATTACGTTCAGTTCCTCTGAGTCTTTGTTGAGTTTCTTTTAGCTGCCCTGTTCTTTATGAGACGTGGTTTGTTAACGTCTGCTGCTAGTATTGTGGAGCTATTCTCTTTTCTGTTAAAGTTGGTTGATTATTTGGGGGCTATTTACTGGATGCCCAGATAGTTATCTGGAAGCGCTGTCAGGAGAGATCTGTCTCTAGAGACGGACATCATCCTTGGTAAAGTAGAGGGGCAGCAGAAAAGAGGAAGACCCTGGACAAGGGGGCTGACCCAGTGAGTGCAACAATGAGCCCATTGTGTTAATCCAGTTAACAGCCATTATGAAGACCATGGGGGACTGGGCACTGCTTCTTGCTGTTGTCCACAGGGGCCTTTTAGTTGGAACTGACTTGAGGGCCCTTAGTAACAATGGGTTGGCCTTCTTTACCTCTTTTACTGGTTGTTCCTTGAAGTTTATTTCATCAGAAATTTATATTGTCACTTCTGCTCTTTTCCGATTGTATATATGTTTTTTCAATCTATTGACTGTTCATCTATGTTTGTCTTTGTGTCTCAGGTATGTCTCTTGTAGGTAGTAGATTGATGGGCCATTTTTCCTAAACTATTCTGTTACTCTCTGCCTCTTCACTGGGCAGATCATTCGTTTTCGTTCAGTCTCATTATTGATAGGTATGCATTTATTTCTGTCATTATGCTGTCTGGTTCTCATGATTTCATTGTTCATTAATATTCTCTGTGCTTGACCATTTTGTTTGTCTATTTTCTTAGCATTTCCTTTGTGCTGTGGTTTTAGCATTTTTCAGTTTGCTATTGCCTTCCTGTTTATTTTTGATGAGAAGGTTTATTCATTTATGCTGATATTATCCTCTAAGTCATCAGTTCATAGCAATGCCATTTCTTCCTCAGGAAGGTTTTATGTGTCTGTGAGGTTGATGGGGCTTAGGTTTCCCAAGAAAATTCCAATAGGGCAGCCATTGTTTCCCTTCATGGATGAGCAGGTGCATTGTGATGGAAAAATCGATACAACTTCTCTGACTTTTTACTATCAAAGCAGTTTCCAATTTTCTTACAACTGCCTTTTTAAAGTTATTTGATTCTTCTTCCTCAAAGTTACCATTCAATGAATAATCTCTATGTATCAGGTTCTATACTAAGCATTTTAAACTTGCCATTTTATTGAAAATACCGTGTCTTTTGTTTGTGAATTGACCATCTTCCCCTTAGTTTGTCTTCTTGTGCTTGATTGCCTGTGATATGATGTTGGAAGTCATATCATTAATATTTCAAATACCAAAAGGCTTACCAGGGTAGCCAGGTCTCAATACAGCTTTATGATTAAGGTTAGAAAGAAAGTACTGGTGATCCACTTCTGAAAACTAATCAATGACAATCACCTCTGTAACAAGAGGCTATTGTGCGATGTCGTGCTGGACGGAGAGTGCCTGGGTAAACAGGCAACACTGGACTTAGCATGCCCGCCATCCTGGGAATGCTGTGGAGTCCAGCAGCATTTCTTTCTATTGGACAAAAGGATGCCACGTGCTAGAGCCTAGCTGATGGTGCCCGGGAGCAACATTGTGAACATCCTACATAATTCACAATACATAAGGTATTTTATCATACGCCAATTTTATCATGGCTAATATGGTTAGATACACCACCAAATCTGGAATAGGAGGGACATTTCTGTCCAAACTTCCGTATGTGTCCATGTCACACTCCTGACCTAGAGATATCTATGGCATGGTGACTCAGATCTGAGCATTATCTGATTATCTCCGTAGAAAAAGGATACGATTCTCTCCTGGAGCAAGATGAGAAACCGAGAAAGCCCTCTAAAGCCTGCCAGTTTCTGGAAGCACTACTACCCTTTGACCTTTATCGCTTCTGCCCTGCAGTCACGCAGCAAGAATTCACTCCAATCATATTTTTAAATCTTCTATCAAAACGTGTCTAAAAAAAAGCTCCTTCAATCTTTTGACATTTCAATTAAATTAATCCCTGAAGGAATTTTTACCCTCCCATTAAATTGTTATCTAATCCTTGACACCTATGTAGACACAAATACAGGGAAGAAAAATGGTCAGGCTTGTCCCTGCCGGGATCACATTTTTGCTCAGCACCCTTGTGTGATGCAGATCATGGATTGCAGGCTTTGGTGCGGATATTAAAACTCAGTGTGAAGAAAAGCAAACACCCCACAACTAGACCAATAGGTAGCAGCATGATAAATGGAGACAAGGGTGACATTGTCAGAGAATTGATCAAACAATGCATTGCATTGGGGAAATCATTTGGCCAAGACCCCTTTGAAGTGTTGAAAGGCAAGGATGTTACGTTGAGGATTTAGTGCACCTGACCTAAGATGAGATCTTTTCAATCACCTTATCAACCAGTTGGGTATTGAATAAGGAAGACTGAAGAAGAATTGATGTTTCGAATTAGGGTGCTTGGGAAGAATATTTAATGTACTATGGACTTCCGAAAGAACCAACAGACCGTCTTAGAAGTACAGCCAGAGTGTTCCTTAGAGGCAAGGACTGTGAGGCTCTGTCTCAAGTGCTTTGGACATGCTATCAGGAGAGACCAGTCTCTCGAAGATGACATCATGCTTAGTAAAGTCAATGGGCAGAAAAAAAAACAAGAGGTTCCTTGATAAGGTGGATTGACACAGTGTCTGCAATGATGGGATCAAATACAAGAACAAGGGTGAGGGCGGTGAGAGACTGGTCTGTTGGACATCGAGTCACTATGCGTTTGAATTGACAATGACACCTAACGACAGCACCCGTAACAAAACCAGAAGGACATGTGATTATCTCAGGCAGTGAACTTGTAGTGACTGAACCCAAAGGAGCAAAACTAGTACAATCTTTATAAATAATGAGAATTTATTCACCAAGAATTTAGATTGGCACCTCATGTCTGGAAGACATCATCATGTCAGTGACATAGCTTTACATTAGAAACCTAAAAGTATTGTTTCCTCCTTATAAGATAGGACTTTGGTTAAAAAATAAATACTAAATATTATAAATAGACAGGTACAGTGAGAGTGAAATACTTGTTGGGTTAGCTGGATTGGAAGTAGATGAGGGGAATTGCGTAGATGTCTTTTTGGATTTGTTCTACAAGAAGAAAGAGAGAAATTTACGTATACTGTAGCAGGATTTGAGCATGTTCTTGATTTTTACTTGTTATTTTAAGAATGGTATTTCCAACCTAGGAACTTCCTCAAAGTCACGCCATCAAGATTAAAAACATAATAAGTTTCCCCTCTTCTTTAACTTCTTTGTTCCCGTTACACCTGTGAAGACTGCTTCTTCATGTCCCAGCTGCGCTCTTTCCCTTCCACCTTCCCTTAGCATCAGGCCCCTCCTCCTTCACCCTACTTTGCTCTCCAGCAACTGCATCCTCTCTCCTTGGTCCTCACAGCTCAGGTGTCTATGCTTGTTATTTCTGTTTCTCTCCCTCCTTTCTATAGACTTTACCCTACTCCAGCTAACTCCTTTAAAGTAGAACTTCATAAGAAAGGCCCCGGGCATTCAATGCAATGGCTGTGTTGCCATTTTTAGATTACTTGAAATTTCATCAGCATTACATCTGAGTAACACCTCTCATCCTGAACTATTTTCTTCTCTGGTGATTCAACACTCTTGGGCTTTCCAGCATCATCTGTCAATTGTTGTTTATTTTGCCAAACTTTTCATATTGGAATAATTAAAGGCCCACTCTTAGTTCTACTTGTCTTCTTCCCTTACATTTTGTCCAAGGCTCACTCACCCATTCACCACTTGTCTGTCAGTTTGTCATATCGTGGTGGCTTGCAATGCTGCTAAGCTCTGGAACAATGCCAGTTTTGATTTAAATACATTAATATTTTCACATCTGCAGGACAATGGATTTTAAGATGCTGCTGCCAGGAAAGGTCAGTTGTTTAATTATGTACATCAAATTTTGACATAGATCAAAGTTTTAAGTCTTCCCAAGTGGTATATCAATTGCCTATGCAACTTTTCCACTTAAACATTTAATGAACACTTCAAACTCCATGTGTTTAGAACTGAATTTCTAATCTCATTCTATGCCCATCTACCCACACCATGCCCAATCTGGATCTTCTAGAATCTGGCTCTTTCCCAGTGGATGCCAGGGATGGCAATCTGAAGGAATGACTTTACCATTTACTCAGCTGCTCACTCCTTCTTCACCTTCTATATCTAGTCAGCCTCCAATTTCTAAATCCAACTTCATATCTACTGTAACCACCCAACTCTCTGATGAAAATTCTTTTTACTGTTGCCTATGTCAAGTCTCTCACCCTTCTATAGTATCTCTCCTTGCCCTTGAGCTGGTTATTACTCGTGGTGATCATATAGAACAGAGAACTGCCCGTGTGAGTTTCTGGGACTGGACATTTTCACCAGAATGCAAAGAAGTATCTGTCTCCCACATGGCAGCTGGGGTCTCACTACATCATTGGGGCTCCTTTCTATAGTATATCACATGAATTCAATCCTTACTTAAAACAGTAAAATCACTATTGATCTTTGAACATTTCCCCCCATATTTATAACTGCCACCAGTCCCATGTATGACATGGCATCTTGCCCGCCAGCCACACATCATATTTGTCTTCTTCTACCATCTCTCTAGCCACACCAGTGGCTTTTGAGTCCTCCCCAAACTGAGCTCATGACTGTGCAGAGTCCTTACATATTTACTTCTCCTGACTAGCCACCCCTTGCCCATGATCTTTACATCTTTAGACCACAAGTGAAAAGTATTGTTTTGAAATAAATTATTTTAAATCCCCGACAAGACCATTTCCCTATCACAGAGGCTCTCGTATAATGTATTTGTCTTTACTCTTCCATCCTGTAAACATTATATGAATTGTAATTAATTGACTAATAAGGATGTCAAGGTCATTTCTCCTTCCTCATAAAGATAGGGAGAAATTGTTCACTTTTTTATCTCTGAATGTGTACGTATTATACGCATTGTTATTATCTGTTGTTAGTTGCCTTGAAATTGTTCTGCCTCATGGTGACTTAACTTATAAGAGAACAAAGTATTTCCTGCTCTGAACTATCATCACGATGATTGGGATATCTGAATCCATTTTTACAGCAATTGGGGCAATCTGTTTTATTGAGAGTTTTTCTTTTACTAAAACTTGTTTAACAAATACCTATTTAATAATAACCAACATATAGCTAGCAAAGAAAAAGATGAGGCCTCTCTTAAATGTTTCTTATATTACTATCTTTCATCTAACATTGAATTTAAAATCGTAGATGTTTAACTAAAGTTTCAGCTATTAAAAGATATTTGTGGTAGTTAGATTGGACGTCAACTTACACTTGTGGGGGCGTGGGGTCCAACCTGTCCATTAGGTAACTGAAGATGCCTCCTGTGAGGTGGGGCCTTTGTGTAAGAGAGATACTGAGAGCCCCTCTTCTGTCCACTCACTGGGACTACGTGTCTATCTCCAGTGGCAGCCCCATGCGGGCCGCTCACCCCTGGGAGTTGTTGCCCTGCCATCTTCCCACAGACTTGGGAGCCATGAGACTCTGAACCCACCAGCCAGTGGTTTTCCTGCTTCACACTTCCCCTTTCAGAGCCACTGGCCTGCAGCAACAGGAGTCTGAAGAGGACCCCCGACTAGCATTGGACCTAGGGACGTGAGGTGGACTAGGTTGGGATGCTTTCTTGATATTAAGTTACTTTTTGATATATAGTTTCTTCTCACACATATATGAGGGTCACTGGTTTTGTTTTCCTAGACAACCACCCTAGCAGAATATTTGAAGTCAATCTATAATTTCTTAGACTTATAATAGCTAAGCTAATTTAACCTACTGATATCACAGTTGTGCAGTAGAGACAATGAACAGCAGCCAACCAAAGAAAGCAGAACATAAAGCCAGTATTAGTAACCATTAAAGTACTAAGACATCACTGGAAACTTTATAATTATGACTATCTTCTCCATGGGTGAAGGATAATGCATCTACTCCTGTGACGATTTGGCTTTGGAAAACCACAGGGAGCAGCTCTGCTCTGTCTCAGACGGTCACAATAAGCTGGAACCAACCTGATGGCACAGTTTGGAGTTGCGGTGAGTCATGAGTCGTGCAAACACACATGCTTCATAGGACTCTTTCCATGCAACTAGAGCAGTACTTCTCAACTTTTTCCCCTTCACTAATATCCCCTTAAGGAGCCATGATAGACCCCCCCCTACTTAATCCTCCCCGTAGAATTTTAATAGAGCCCAGGTACAGTCTTAGTATTCTTACTATATATCGTATACATGCATTCGTGCTTTATACACAAAAGTATAATTTTACTGACAACAAATTATAGCCCTTTTGTGATGGCACTGCTGTTGAGAATGTATGAACTCGACTGATTCTTTCAAGATAATTCACAATCATCAAATTAACCAGCACCTCAAAATCAACTGTAATAAAATTAACTGAGAGATACTGATTATATCTTTGCTATCTTCCTACCTCTAGAGAGTTGGTTTGATGAACTGATCTACTACGGGGAGAAAATTATCTCTAGTTATGGTAGCCTAATGATTTTGGGGATGGGGGGAGGGAATGGTACCAGTGTTTCTACCTTCGGGGATGGAAGGGTAGTTTGCTGTGTACAGATTGTTTTATGCCACTTTTCTGGTAAAATTAGGTCCTCGGCTGATATTCCGGTCAGCTAATACTCGAGTATATACAGTAAGTTAGTCAGACAATGCTCTGGTATGATTCATAAGTTTTCAATGGATTCTTTTTAGAAATAGATCACTAGGCTTTTTTTTCTCTAGTCTATCTTAATCTCAAGTTCTGCTAAAACCAATTCACCATGGGTGACTCTGCTGTTATTTGAAATACTAGTAGCATATCTTCCCACCTCTTAGCAACATGCAAGCCACCTCATAATCATAAACTGACCAGAAGTTAAACAAAATTCTCTGTACAGAAATCTTGAATTGTTTCAAAGTGTTAACAGCCTGAAATAGTATAAATGTAATTGAACAAAAGCAACCTGGAAGACAAACATAATATCACAAAGAAAGACTATCTAGGTACAAAACAAAATCTTTGCTCAGATTAATGCTGATTATTATAAAAATATAGAGTTATGTATGAAATATAATATAAATATTATTTAATGAAATGTTTTCTACATAAAAATGTATACTTTGCTAATGATCAAATTGCTACAATTTAGCAGGCAACCAGTGCTATTATTTCAATCTGTCTTTGCAATCAATATATTTGCTATATTTCCACTCTCCAAAATACTACTCCTTGAAATATTTTTCTACTATTTAAAGAAATTGTTGTTATTTTAATATGAAGAGTTTCATATTTAAGAGTGACTTTTCATTGACCAAGTCTTAAGGCTCTGAGGGATTTTGAGCTGGAAACCATGGCGACGGCTTTTGTAAATATCACATTAGCATAATAAGCAACCAGTTTTTATTTTGCAGTGGGAATACACGCTCTATACGGTACTAAAATAGATTGTTGAGATTATCTTACAAGTAATTTCAGTAACTGTAACATGTAAAATGAGCCACATGGAAATATCGTGTGTTCCAATTGAGGTTATTGCTCTAAAATGAAATACTGCCAGACAGTCATTTTCCTAGTGTTTAGAGCCTTTAGACAAAATATATTTCTTTAATGAGTAATTACAAAAGAAAGTTATCTCATCACCATCCAAACTTCTTTTTAAAGAATCCAAAATATAATAAGGATTGAAGTAGGCAAATGGTTCATTTTATAGATACCATCCGTTCTTCTCGGTGACGTTTAGTATTATTTGAAAGTTCCACTTTCAATGCCTTGGGAGTAGTATGAGTGCCGCCAGAATGCTCCTAGATGCAAAGATGGTGTGCTTCAGGCAGGTCACTCAAGTCCTTACGTACTTTGGTCATGTCATCAGGCGAGACAAAACACGGGAAGGACATCCATCTTGGTAAAACGAAGAGCCAACAGAGAAAATGAAGGCTCATAAGGAGCTGGATTGACACAGTGGCTGCAACAATGGGCTCACACCTAGAATGTGTGAGAATGGCACAGGACCCAGCAGTGCTTTGTGCTGTTGGACACAGAGTGGCTGCGAGACAAAACCGACGTGATGGCTCCTAACAACAGCCGCTTTGATGTGAGTATGATGAAGAATACTAGGGACGCTTACCTGGTGGAAAGCATTTCATGTTCCTTGTGGGCAATAACATCAAAAGCAATTGATTAATGTTAGAAACTCTCGAGTCATCTCCTAGCTCATAGCAACCTCCTGCACAACAGAAATAAATGCTGCTTGGTCCTGTGTCAATCCAGTAATTGATCACAAATTGTGATCCAAAGGATTTTCATTGGACCGTTGTGACCCAAAGGATTTTCATTGGCTGAGTTCTGGACATAAATAACCTGACCTTTGTTCTTAATTTGTCTTAGTCTAGAAGCTCCATCAAAACCTGCTTTGCATCAAAGTCACGCACACAAACCCCACTGACAGACAGAACAGATGGTGGCTGCAGATGAGGCTCTTTTGCTAGGGATAAAACCTGGTTCTCTCACATCAAAGGAGATTATTCAACCACTGAATTGCCATCACCTCCTTATTATATAAAGGTATACTTTGTCCTATCAGTGGATCTTTGACAATGGACAACCGCATTACCTTTAATGAAGACAGCCGGCAAATCTTTATTCTATGTTGAATAAGAGGTGATAGGGAGCTTCCTTAGGGAGCTTCCTTGTCTCCTTCCTATTCTCAGGGGAAATGATTTCAGTTTTTCCGTAATGATCATGATGCGGGTTGTTGGTTTTTCATATGTGACCTTTACGATGTTCAGCAATTCCCCTTCTGTTCCTATTTTATCGAACATTTTCATTAGACATGGGTCTGATACATTGCCAAATGCCTTTTCTGCATCCATTAATATGGCATGGTCACCAATTATGTTGTTGAAAAAAGTATGTATGATTGTTCAATCATCACCACAACCAGTTTTAGAACATTTTCTGCATTCTTGTCTTTCTACTTTTTTAAAAATCATTTTGTTGGGGCTCTATAACATTGCATACAGCATATTTGTACATATTTTGCCATCATCATTTCCAAAACATTTTCTACCTGAGCCCTTGGTATAAGTTGTCTGTTTTCTTTCTGAATGAGGTTTTTGTCTATTTTGTTATTGTCATTGCTGTTGATTTGTTTTTGGTTGGTTGGTTCTTGTTTGTGTTTTGTATGTTTATCTGTGTATGAAATCAAGGATTGGTAACTCTGTAGAGACAGTAGCTGGTTTAATAAAAACTCAACAAGAAGTTGGTTCTTTGAAAGGATCGACAAAATTGACAACCTACTAGCAAGCTTAATAAAAGACAGAGGGAGAAAGAGAGAGAATGCAAACATCTAGAATTGGAGATGAAATGGGTTGCATAGTGAGACAGTTTATTGTGCCAGCCTGGCCGATAAACACAAGTAGGATTAATTGAAGGGTGGAGAGATAAATGGCTCAGTGAGCCTCGCCTTTCTTATCTCTCGCTCTTTAATCATCAGACCAGTATGCAGCTGCCTTGCTTGTTCTGTGCCTCAATTTAAAAGGCACACTACCTGTGGGATGCCTAGCCTGTGAACTGTGTCACTGTAAGTTGAGGTCCCTTTAAGACCACACGATTGAAATTTACATCTCCAGAGCTAAGGACTGACAGTTGGTGACCTGCCTAGCTGGGATAGCCTAGCTCTCTCTCTCTACAAAGGACTACCTAGCAGCTCTCAAGACTTGAAGAACTGTTAGTGTCTCACAACTCTATTATGGGAGTGAGTTGCACTGAGCCATTTGTACTGCTTTGTAATTCAACTGTTCATTTCTTGTATTATATATCTATCTATCTTTATATAATTTAACAGTTCATTTCTTGTGTTATATATCTAACTATCTATATCTATATTTATATATATAATTATCAGCAATCTGGTTTTATCTCTCTAGAGAATGCTGTCTAATACACATAGTAATAGATCAAAATGAAATACAAATAATAACAACACCCTTCCATGAAAACCTGTATTCTAGCAAGTTAGATAACCTCAAAGAAATGGAAATATACTTAGAAATACACCACCTTTGCAAATTAACACAAACAGCAGTAGAAAGGTTCAACAGACACAATAAAAGTAGAGATAGATGAAGTCATCCAGACACTCCCAAGCAAGAAAAGGTCAGGGTCAGAAGGCTTCACATGGGAATTCTACCAAACTTTTAGCAAAGATCTGCCACCAATTTGGCACAAGTTATTCCAGAATATATAAAATGACAAAATAAACTCTCAATCTCATTTTAAGAAGCAAGCCAATCACCGATACCCAAATGACCCAAGCAACCCCCCACAAAAACAGAGAACTACAGACCAAAATTGTTTATGAATATAGATGTAAAAATTCTCCCCCAAAATTCTGGCTAACAGAATCCAACAATAAATCAAAAAAATATACACCACAAGAATGGTTGGTTCAACATTAGAAAAACAATGTAGTCTACCACTTAAACAAGACAAAGTATGATTAGCTAAGGGCATGACAGTGGAGATTGGGGAGAAATGGGGAGCTAATGAGTTGCCAGAAACTGCTCTGACATTGACTGTGGTGGTGACTGTATAACTCTTATTACTATGATTGACCAATTAAATTGTATGATATGTGAATTACATGTCAATAAAATTTTAAACAATGGTTTATCACTTGAAAAAGTTGACTTGAAGATAACAGGTTGGATCATTCTGAGTGAGAATCACTTTATATGGAATTTGAACGGAATGAAGAATTTAATTTGTCATTGCTGACAGTTGGTTAATGTTGTAAAGTGCTAAGGGACATCTTCTTTTATTTTATTTTTTGGTAGTCCTGAGCAGTTTGAATTTCTTCCTCTTTGCTTAAGGCGATCAAATCTGTATATATCCAGATACAGTCTCTTTACCTGTCCTTAAGTAAAACTCGTAAGTAAGAACCATAGATATGGCTCTTTTATAATTCCTCGTGAAGCTTAATGCAGCCTCACGATTAACAGAATATTTCATTGTTGGCCTCACATGTTATACCCTAAGGAAAAAAATTGTATTTTCAACAGAAAAACTTTGCCTGCCCCCCAAATTCATTATCCCAAAGCAGAATCAGTTTAAACAAAAGATCATTGTAATTGCAGATATATTTTATTCTTGACCAGTCATTTGCTACTTTTGCATATCTACAATATGGTTAACTCTGTGAGGTGCTCATCGCGGTGTCAGAAAGGAACAATGCTGAACCATCTCATTGTGCTCTTTCCGCAAAAACTGAGATGCCGATTATCCTTCAGAGAATATTCTTAGAAAATACTTTAAGTGATTGTTTTTAATTCCAATAAAGTACAATATTCTTAGATGATGTGGCCTTCCAATCTTGAAAACCATCAATGCATCTTAGTGTGTGGCAGAGGCTTTTATAATTGATTGGCACTGCTTGCGTAAGACACATTGTTGAGAGAAGCACTCATTCAAAAAGTGTTTCTGGCCTTCAGGTTGATGTTTGGTTTGGAAGAATTTAGAAATAAGGAAGTTTTCTTAGAGCACACATACATTCTCTTGCCATAACAATTCTTAAATATTTGTGAGTAGTTTAAGACAAGAACAAATCCTGTGGAAGAATACAGTCAAGGAATACAGCTATATGCTACATTCAAACAAAACTGACCTACTCTGGAGATCCAGAGAGGTCGATGAGGGGTAGAGTCATGAGAAAACGCTTGAGGTGGAAGGAATGGGGGTGGATGTGAAGCCTGTGTAAGATGTAGGTAAGAAGAGAGTAGTAGAGTGCACTTCATGATTTCACTAGTATGTAAGATCTAGAGTTAATAAACGTCTAGAAATTAGAGCTTAGCAGTTGTTACCGGGGAAAAGCGAGTTGGAGAGGGGGAAGAATCGTTTTTCAGCCCACCTAGTTTTTGTTTACGGGGATAGAAAATTTGGCAGTATATATTGAGGATGGTTGTACAACATACTTGATATAATTGGTTTTACTGAGCTGAACATGTGAAGATGTGGAATTGGGAAACGTGCACTTTAAATTTTTCTAATCACAAAAAACTCAAGAGTTTGTTTTAGCCAAGGGGAGCAATATTTCTAAAGAAATGTAGGCAGAGATGTGTAATATCAAAAAGGATGTTTAAATAGGACTGGATGAGTGACCTTAAGTTAGTTACTTCACTGTCTGAGGCTTGGTTTTATCATGTGATCCATGGAGGCAATAAGAATAAGCCAATCAGAATAACTCATTAATTTGATGACTAGATGGAAATAACCCTATGACAGTGCCTACAACAAAAGTAATTCGATAAGCAGCATTATTGTAAAAATAATATACTTTCATTTTTTTAATTAGTGGCAACTGTATAGATAACAGAATATAATCTGTATATGTACCATCCAGTAACATTAATTATAGCCACAATGTTCAGTCACTACCATATTATTATTTTTATTTAGTCAAGAAAATTATCCAACAAGAAAAACAGAGTAAGTAAATATTGACTGTAGAATGTATTTATAGAACTCTTTAACATTGAAAATATGGAGTCATAAGAAATTATTCAAAGTTTCACACAGGTAAGTAAATTAATGATACTCCAGGAGGATTTTTCCCTGAGGAGGGGCTGGGTTGTATTTCTAGGAAGACATTCCAACTTTCTGTTCCTGACCAAGTTGTCTTCAAGACATCCTTTCATGCAGGACTAGCCAACTGAAATACCCAGGATATGCCCAGGATAAATGCCACATAACCACCAGGTATTTGGCCAAAAATACTTGACTTTCCTCATATTCTTTGTAAAAATAATAAAAATCTACTTTCAGTTATTCTTAGGAAAATGTTTTGCTAATGACATACTAATTAGGGAGCGGAGCGTGTCTCTTCTCCGCACCCCTCTTTTACAAGGACATTATATTATTATAGCGTGGGTTATCTAGTTCTGAAGTTTGGAAAGGAGAGTTTGTTTTATGTTGATCTGGTCTTCATTTAGTGGAAAATAAAGGAAATGACCCAATAGAAAAATAGTCCCTCTTGACAGAAACAGATTCGTACATGGGTCTAATTAAGAAGCTATATGGTATTTATTCAACTTAGCAATACATTGAAGTCTTATTGAGCTTGGCAGATGCTAATAACTGAAGCTCATCATCCCTAAATTCAGGAAAAGTTAGCTGATAGGCCTCTCATTAATGGTAGACTTCATTGAAGGCTAAAGGTTAGCAATCCAGTTGTACTCCAACCTACTTGCTCTTGCAACTGTAGAAAAATAGTGGGAAACCTTGGATAGCCTGGGAAAGACTGTATTGCTTTCAGGTCTAATGGTTCCCTCTGTGCCCAGCATTTTGATCCACCCAGCAGGATCATTCTTGGGTCGACCCAATTATCTCCAGGGGAAAGAATATCAGAAATGATAAAGTGCCCTACCAATTCTCTCTACTTTTGTATGGGGGCGGGGAGATTCCCCTAGACAAGGGAATGCAATTTGGGTCCCTGCCCATTTACATCAATACAATATTTTTAACTTAGCCATTCAAAACAAGAAACATAGCCTTTAATTTTAGTTTTTTCCTTCTCTGGGCTGAATGCTTACTTTTTTATTCTCGATTATTATTGCTTCTCAATATCAGAGTGATCAAGGGCTCCTGCAGAGGCTTTCAAGGAACAATGAAAGCTAATATTTTAAATTTGCTATTATTTTAAATTATTTTTAATAGAATGAATCAAGGTCAACTCTCATGGTGGAAATTCTTACCACCACATTTAGAATCCCTGGTTAGTGTTTAATGAGCTCAAGTGCTAACCAAACTCTGCCCACCCAGAGATGCCAGGAGAAAGGCCAGCCAATTCACATCTGAAAATAACCCATCAGAAATCCCGCAGAGCAATTCTACTGCGGCACACACCAAGCTGCCACAATGTAGAATGTGGTGGCATCACGTCAGTCAAGTGCTACATTTGCAAAGAAAATATGAAACTGCTTATTAACACAGAAACGGTTGTAGGAGAACCTGAATGGGGTGAAAGGAGGTGTAATTATCCTTTATTCGCTCATTTTTTCACATGTAATGAAATCACGTTTATGGGAGTCAGCAGTTATGAAGTTGTTATGACTGACATGAGTCGTTATCACAGAAGGTAGACTCTTAAATGCCACAAGAATCATCTGGAGGCACTGGCTGCTCGTCCCCATTCCAGAGGTTTGGAGTCGAGGCCAAGGAATCTGCGTTGTTCGCATGCACCCTACGCCACTGTGCTGCAAATTGGTCCTCTTACAATCTCAAAAGTTCTTGTATGAACTGAACCCTCTTATATGCTGATAGATTTCTTTCTTAAAAACAAAACAAAAACCACTGCCCACCACATGGTTGATGTTTTGACATTTCAGGGGATTTGGATTGATTTGTGCAGCTGATAAATTTAATAACGAGGCATAAATTTGCGGTGCTTGCTTTAGCAAGGGGAAAGCCTTACATATCCATACTTTGCTGAATGTCACCTCTGTACATGGGTTGACATTCGGAGTCAAGGTATTAATATTCCTCATCTCTACCAGGCTACTCAAGGACAAATATCAACTTTGATCCTAGAGTTTTATTATAGTTCAGGAGAAAGAAACTACATGAATTTCAAACCAGTTCCCTCCCCTGCTCACACATCAAAATCCTCCAAACCTAACTTTGATCTATTCTGAGAATAAATGCTGGACTTTTACATACAAAGATTCTGTGTTATAAAGATTTTAAATTTGTAGTTACTGATCCACATATTTCTAAGATGGCGCTAAGATTTCCGTCCAGAGGCAAAAAGTAGAAGGAATCTCCTTATAAGTAATAATAATCCTGAAAATGTGAAAACTAAACAACAGTCATTGAACACGAGAGAGAACACTCTCCTTAACTAACTTCTTCCAACCACTTCTTGAAGAAATTATTGGGTATAATTCATTAAAACTACCTGCCACACACCTGATAACATGATTGGGTATAATCTATTAAAATCATCAAGTCAATAGGTGCTAAGGCAAAGACATTGCTTCATGAGGATTCAGGTTTGAATCTTAGTGGGCATCTGGTCTTCTTTTACAGGCTTTTGCAGAAAGATGGCAATGTACCATTATCAGCAAAAGAGCATCACATTTCAGTCTGCCTCATAGTGAGTGTGTATCTCTTAGCCAATTGCTTGGCTGCTTTGAGCATCAGCTTCAGTATCTTCTAAAGTGATCACACCCATGGGAGTGATAACTGAGCAAAAGTGATCAACTGAGTGCATCTGTCCTATAGAGTGTTGGATCATAGTCGATGCTCAACTAATGTAGTATCTTCCCTCGATTACGGTGGTTGTTAGGTGTTGCTGAGTCAGTTCTGTATAACAGAAGGAAACACTGCCCAGTCATACCCCATGCTCATCATTGTTCTATGTTCGATCCCTTCTTGCAGCAACTGTCAGTCCATCTTGTCGAGGGCCTTTCTCGTTTTTGCTGCCCTTCTATTTAAGCAAGCATGATGTCCTTCTCCAGGGACTGGCCTCTCTTGACAACAATTCCAAAGCACAGAAGACTCACCATCAGTCTCACCATCCTTGCCTTTAAGGATCATTCTGACCATTCTCAAGACAGATTTGTTTGTGCTTTTGTCAGTTCATGGCACTTTGAATCTTTTTAGCCAGCCCCGTAGTTCAAATGCATAGATTCTTCTTTAGTCTTCCTTAGGCAATGCATAACTTTCACAAGCATATGAGGCTATTGAAAATGCCATGATATGGGTCAGGTGCTCCTAAGTCCTCAAAGTAACCTCCTTGCCTGTTTACTTGCAGGTTTACCTGGTACAATGTGTCACTGGATCTCTTGACTCCTGATTCCAGGAACATCGATTGTGGGCTCAGGCAAGACAAAATCCTTGATAACTTCAATCTTTCCTACAGTTCTCATGATGTCCAGTCGTCATGGTCCAACTGTGAAGATTTTTTATTCTTTACGTTCAGTTTTAATCCATCCCGGAAGCTGTACTCCTTGCTCTTTCGCACCTGGAAGTATCAGGAAGAATTACTCTTCTCAAGGTTCTCCATAGTTTGTGATGACCCACCTAACATAGTCAATAAAACGCATGTAAACATCTTTTTGGTCTTCTCTACTTTCCACTAAGATCCTTCTGATGTCAGCAACGACATCCCTTGTTCCACATCCTCTTCTGAATCCGGCCTCAATCTCTGGCAGCTCCTTTGCTGCAATTGTTGTTGGATCATCATCAACAAAATTGTATTTGCATGTGATACTAATTATATTATATAATCTGAGCATTTTGTGGGGTCACCTTTCTTTGGAATGGGTACAAATAACGATCTGCTCCAGTTATGTGCCAAGTAGCGGTCTTCAACATTTCCTGACATCGACGAGAGAGTGCTTCCAGCGCTTCATTAGCTTGCTGAAGCATTTCAATTGGCATTCCTCAATTCCTGGAGCCTACTTTTCAGCTGATGCTTTCGGTGCAGCTGAACTTTTTCCTTCAGCACCATTGGTTCTTCCTCCTATGCTGTCTCTTTAAATAGTTGAATGGTGACTAATTATTTTTCATATAGTGACTCTCTACTCTTCCCATCTTCCTATAATGAATCCTTCATCATTCAATCTTTTGATCTTGGCATTTTTTAATCTTGCAACTCAAGGCTTGAATGTTTTCTTGTGTGCTTTCAGTTTTCATATATGTTGACTGTGTTTTTCCTTTTAGGCTTTCTAACAAAGTTTTCTAACTAAGTCTTATTATAAGTTTTAGTTTGTCCTCTCAAACTGCCCTTTGAGATTTCCTCTCTAGTTCATTGATTTCATCATTTTTTCCAATGTGTCTTAACTACTCTACGATTAAGGACAAGTTTCAGAGTCTTCTGACATCTACTTGGATCTTTTCTTTCTCTCCTGCCTTTTAAATGACCTTTTACTTTCTTCGTGTGTGATGTTCTTGATGTTATCCCACAGATCATCGGGTCTTCTGTCATTAGTGTTCAGTAAGTCAAATTTGTTCTGAAGATGTTCTCAAAATGCAAGTAGGATAGACTCGCAGT
This sequence comes from Tenrec ecaudatus, assembly GCF_050624435.1. Classification (NCBI taxonomy): domain Eukaryota; kingdom Metazoa; phylum Chordata; class Mammalia; order Afrosoricida; family Tenrecidae; genus Tenrec; species Tenrec ecaudatus. Next base: position 14,048,687 of record NC_134542.1, on the reverse strand, counting down.
CATATTTGGGCTCTCCTGGACTTATTTTTCTTCGATTCAGCTTCAATTTGAACTTAGATATGAGCAATTGATGGTCTCTTCCACAATTGGTCCCTGTCCTGGTTTTAGCTGCTAATATTGAGCTTCTCCATCTTCTCTTCCCACAGATGTAGTCTAATTGATTTCTGGGTAGTCCATCTGGAGAAGTTCAAGTGCATATGTGCTACTTGTGTTGTTGTAAATGGGCATTCTCTGTAGCAACCCATCACAATTAACCCTATCATAACCATACGTTAGTTAACTTGCATGGTTCCAATATGTCAATGGAACCATACTGTGTTAATTAGCCTGAGTGTCGCCATTTTGTATTGACTCAAGTGTGGACACTTTGCCACTACTGTCATTCCTTCTGTAACTGATGAGCTGTTACCATTTGTTTTTTTAATTGCTGGTGTTGCTTGTAAAACCCTGTTTTATTTTTATAAGTTCTCATTTTCCCATGGAGCGTGACACCACCTGCCCTTGTACCTGTTTATTCCATATGATAAAAACCTCCCTCTTTAAGCATTCGGAGTCAAGAGAGAATTAGACCCTAGTTCCTCTTGACCTTGAAATGTCCTTTTTGAAGATCAATGTAACCCTATTCCTCTGGAATGTTTCCTTCCCAGCATAGTAAATCATATGATTTTCTGATTCAAAATGCCCAATACCACTCCATTTCAGCTCACTAATGCCTAGAATGTTCATTTTATGCATTCCATTTCATTTTTTTACTGCTTCCAATTTTCCTAGATTCATACTTTGTACATTACAAGTTCTGATTATTAATTGATGTATTCACCTCTTTCTTCTCATGTTGAGTTGTGCCCATCGGCAAATGATGGCCCCGAAGGCATTACTAGATAGCACAGCATTTTACTCCCTCCGACACCATCATGGCCAACTCTACTTTGAGAAGGCAGCTCTTCCTCAGTCATATTTTGAGTGCCTTCCAAGATAATAGTCTCATCTCTGGTCACCATCTCCTGCAATGTCCATTTCTTTGTATCAGTTTTTCAGTTTCTCATAATTCTCTCTACAAGGCTTTCAGTGAGTGGACATCTTTGTGGTTTGTTGTTAGTCTGGAAGCTCTGCTGAAACCTGTTCACTTTGAGTGAGCCTGTTGGCATTTGAGATACCATTGATATAGCTTCCAGCATCACAGGAAAACAGGAGCCAACATGTATGACAAACTAACAAAGTGGAGACTCTATATACTTTATAAAAAGTAATTTTGACTTGAGTATTAGAACAGGTAATAGCAAAGGTGGAAGCCAAGGATACACATTGCAAAGAATTGAATGATTTTTTTAGATTCTAGGGTCACTGAGTGAGAAAACCAAACTTAAAGGCAGTGAGTTTGGTTTGGCTTGTAGTTTGGTTTGGCAGTGAGTTTGGTTTGTAGATTTAAGGCTCTGTGATTGGAAACAATGAAGAATAAATGATACGTAGAGAGCTAAAGTAAATGTAGAGTTCTTCCTGAGGACACAATGACAAGCGTTTTCCAGTGATAGATACCTTAGGGGAACTGATAGTGTTGTGACAGCCCAGATGGCTGGACTAAGCTGCTGAACATTTGTGGTCTGAAGAGTTCTCAGCACTGCAAAGTACTTCTTAGTGTGAGAAAAGACATTTGCGTTCTATGCGTCACGTTTGTAAATGGATAAAATACCATAGTTATAATTAGATTATATCTCTGAGTGTCTAATCATAGATATCTATCTAGTCAAGTGTCTTTAATCTAGTTCATCAAAGCTTAATTCTGTTACTAAATTATCATCCCAGGCACTTAACATACCCTCCTTTGTCATGTTCGTATTTCAATAAGACCTTTGTGTTGATTTTTCTCTGCTAGTAGGATTCTGAGCTATGTAAAGAAATTGATAGACACTAACGACTATCCTAGTGCAGAATTCAGATATCGATACAGGGTCATAATTTAAAACTGAAGCAGCACTCCTACCACTCTCCACAAAATGCATCTGGATTGGGAAACGATAGGAAATGAATCTAAATCCATGTGGCATGGCCATAAAACAATGGACCTGGCTCCAAAAGGGGTATATCAAATGGTTATGTTGCACTCGACAGAGGGCACAAAGGTCACATCGCAGACCTACTACCTCGGCCTCAGTCTTATACAAAGTGTTATTGGAAACCGCCGTTCATAAAACCAGTTATCTTCATATCATTGGCGCACTCTTTTGACTACCTTTATGAGAAACGTTTTTATTTGGATGAGCTTGGAAACAATGAAGAATCACTTATCAAGTTCACAGATGCCATGTTACCTGTATTTCAACATGAATTGTTTTAAAATTCCATGACTCCAACTTTCCAAACATGTGAAGAAAAGGAATACTCAAGTTGCGGATTTCCACGTTAGTCAGAAACATAGAGTACTTTTCCTTCTGCTTGCCTCAAACTGACTGTGAAGGCTAAGGTTGTGTGCCAACTTGTCTTGGTCTTGATTTTCAGTGGTTTGACAGTTATGATGCCGTCATTGGTCATGAGAGCTGATAACACAATCACTTTCCATGAGGAGCTTGCTATGACCAACCATTCAATGGAACAGGACTTTGTTGAGATTGGAAAGTGTGTTTTGGGGGAGGGGAGAGGGGGACTGCCAAAACTCTGGCATTTTGCTGGGACTGGCTAGTCATCATCTGACACATATATATTCCAATACTAGGGGTCATTGTCATAGTGTCTGAAGTCTTTGAGGCAGGAGCCTGCCATCTTACCTGCCAGCTTTGACTTTCTTTGCCTTCACAGTCAGCAGCCTGCTGTCTGACCTGCAGCTCTTGGATCATCAGGCACTAAAGCTACATGAGTCAGAAGTCTTCAGCCTGACATCTCCCCTACACATTCGGCACTTGCAAGCTGGGGTGGCTTCTCAAATACAGGTTCTGTGCTGAGTGATCCATAGGTCACTCTTAGTCAACTAATGCACTGCATTGAATATATATATAAGGTTAAAATTGGAGCAACCTCTAGTAATTTTCTGTGAAATCATCATGCTAAAATCCATCGGTGCCTCTTTAATGTGCCATGCACTTTGCTCTAGACAAATAGACACTTAGGAAAATAATTGTTGTGACTAATAGTAAAGAAGGAAAGAAGCAAATAAGGCTGGATCCAATACTTAAATTTAAATTCCTATTTGGGAGGATCCAAACATCATCTTCCTGTGTCGACAACCATTTGAAAATATAAGACAAGAATGTTGGGGCTTCCTGGAGATAAACTTAAGATATAACTATACCTTTGTAAAATTAATAAGATCTAACTAAATATGTTCCAAATATTAGACCAGGAAAGTTTCTTTTTTCTGGTTGATTATTTTTTGAGGCCTCTTAAAGATATCATAACAATCCACACATCAGTTACATCAAGTGACCTTGTACCAACATTGCCATCATTTTCAAAACATTTTCTTTCTGCTTGAGCCCCTTGACATCAGCAACTCTTTATTCCCTCCCCTACCACCCTTGTGAACCCTTAATAAATTATATATTTTTCCATATCTTACACCATCCAATGCATCCCTTCACCCACAGTTCTCTTATACGTCCCCCCTCGATGGGTTATATATCCATCAGTGCTATCAGTTCCCCCTCCCCCCACCTCTCTTCCCACACCCTCATGGAATAGTTACTCCCATTACTGTTTCTGAGGGGGTTATCTATCATTATCTATGGGTTCTACATGTCAAAAGCTCTTATCTGTACCAATGCACATACAGTGTACATTGTATGTACAGGTCTAGCAGGACTTATGAGGTCTATCTGAGGCCATGATATGGGGAGGAGAGCATTAAAGAAATAGAGGAATGTTGTATGCTTCATCAGTGCTGTACTTCACCCTGAATGAGTCAGTCGCCCCTTCCACATGTCCCTTCTGTGACGGAGTTTCCAATTATCAGCAGATTGGCTTTGGGTCTCCACTCTGACCCCTCTGCTTCACAATGATATGATTGTTTGGTTTTGATCTTCTGATACCTGACCCCATCAACACCTCAAGAAAAGCTTCTTAACTGGTTATTTCAAGTCATCACTTTGTGGACTCTACAAATTATATCTAATTTCTAAACCAAAGTTGTATAAGAATTTTAGAAATATAGATATTTTTTCTTTTCTGTATGCTTACTATTATTAGCTTACAATTATATCAATAGCCTTCAAATCTCACTTTATCTCATAATCTATTTACATACTTGGGAGTAAAGAGACTGTCAATTTAACTCATTGTAAAAACTCCAAGAACCCTCTACTTTAATATTTTTCTTTAGAGAGTTATTTGAGGATTCCATTAGGTTTCTGCTAGGTGCCATGGAGTTGGTTCTAACTCATAAAGGCCCTATGAACAAAATAAGGTCCTAACCCTCTGTCCAGTCCTGCACCGTCTTCACACTTGTTCTTCTGTTTGAGCCCATTGCGGAAGCCATCGTGCCCATCCAGCTCATCACAGGCCTCCTTCTTCCACATGGCCCCTCCACTTGACCAAGCAGGATGCCCTTCTCTGGAGACTGGTCTGCCCTGATAACATGTCCACAATTTGTGAGATGAAGTCTCACCATCCTTATGTCTAAGGAGCATTCTGGCTATACTTCTTCCAAGACAGATCTGTTAGTTCATGTTGCATCTATGGTACCTTCAATGTTCTTTACTAACACCATTGGTCAAATGCATCTATTTTTCTTCCGTCTTCCTTATGCATTGTCCAGCTGTTACATGTATATGAGGTGATTGAAACTATCGTGGCTTGGGTTCGGCCCTGCTTTTCAACACTTTGAAAATGTCTGTGCAGCATATTGAGCTAATGTAATACATCTTTTCATCTCTTGACTGTTGTCTCCATGAACATTTATTATAGATTCAAAACAGATGAACTCCCTGATTTTAATCGTTTGTCCATTGATCACAATGTCACCTATTGGCCCAGTTGTGAGGATTTCTTTGTTTTCTTTACATTGAGTAGTAATGCATATTGATTACTGCAATCCTTGATCTTCATCAGCAAGTGTTTCAAGTCCTCCTCACTTTCAGCGAGCAAGGTGGTGTCACCTGAAGGTTGTTATTAAGCCTTCCTTCAATTATGATACCCTATCCTTCTTCATATAACCTGGTTTCTCAGATTATCAGTTCTGCATACAAATTGAATACGTGTGGCACGAAGGCCATACTCATTAGGACAACTCAGATGCATGACGTTCTTGATTTTAAATCACAGTCTTCCCTTGTTCTGTTTGCACTATGTCTTTTGATCACGTACAGATTCCACATAAGCACGTTTAAGTGTTAACTTTTCTATCTTTCCCAAATTCCTTAGAGAGTACTCAGAAGGGCAATATGGGGGAGGGAAGTCTCTTTAATAATTAAAATGCTCAATATATACACTCAGTTACATCTTTTCTGAATCTATGTGTGTGCTGATGTAAAATAGAAAAAATATATAAAACTCAGTCCATATAAAAATCAAAAAATAGAGAGGAGACACTAGTTCAAATGACCACATCTTCCCATTAGGAGAAAGCTCCTAGCAAAACTTCACAACCTGGCCAATGTATTAAATTCCAACGAAAAAGAATTTAAATGCCCTCAAATTAAATTCACTTCAGGTCAGAAGCCATGCAAAATGGTTCTCTAAACTTGAATACATTTAATTATTAACCTTAGCTAATACTATTGAGACTAATAGAATTCATAGCACAAATAGAGTAAGTACTAATAAATGGGGGGTATTTTTTCGAAGACAAAGGAAAGTGCACTTTACTTCAGCCACTTTATAAAACCACCTAACTCAAAATTATGACTGCATCAGCAAATCCATTGACCCAACTCTCTCTTAAAGGAGCAGCGGCATGACACTTCAGGGTGCATCTCTGCTCTGTTAGAAAGCTCATAATACTCTTCCAATGGAATTGATTTGGCTCCAAAATGATTTCATGACACTACTATTTTATATTTCCTAGGTCAGCACACTCCCTTAGAATATAAAGTGGTCCAGAGGCATGGGCCCAAATCTCAAGGAACCTGAATATGAACATTGGGAAATTAGTCTCTTCCAGTTGAGATTTCTATCATTTCTTCACCTCCCCTGTACATAAATTCATGTAGAAAAATTTTTTTCTAGAGAAAAGGTTGAAACTGAGTTATATTTTAATTTTTTGGCTGCTACATATTCTGTAATTGGACACAGAGACCATCTTTCATGTTTCTCAGGGCACACATTTCCCTCTGCCTACTAGATTGACAAAGAATGGCTGCTAGTGCAGTGTGGGTCTGTAGATAATGGTCCAGCCTTTGCTAAATTTGAGGTCTGACTGTGAAAGACCATGAATAAATGCTCACTGGGGCATGGTGATTTCAGACTATAGGTTCTAGTAGGATTGAAAAAGAATGAGAGTCCAGAACCAGACAGTGTCATGACACAGGTCTTGAGTGACAGAGTGTGTTCTGATCCACATCTATCACTTACTTTCAGAATGACGTTTAGGCTATCTACTTCACGTCTTGAGAAAAATCCTTGGTTCAATGGCCTAATTTTCACCTTCCATGCAGGAGGCTTGGGTTCCATTCTTAGTGGACATACCTCATGTACAGCCACCACCCATCTGTCGGTGGCAGTTTGTGTGTTACGCTGAGGCTGAGCAGATTTCAGCAGGCGTTCCAGACTAAGAAATGCCTGGAGACATGATGCTGAAAATCAGCTAATGGAAGCCCTATGGATCATGTTGGTTCAATAATCATGTAATCATGGGGATGGCACATGATCAGGTAGTGGGTTGTCCCATTATACACAGGATACTCATCAGTTGAGGGCCTGCTAATAGCAACGAATAGTGACAACAACCTAACTTCCCAAGCCTGTGCTTTCTTGGCTTTATGAGGATAAGAACAGTAACATTCTTATACAGTTATCTTACCCACAGCTTGAAGTAATGCTTAGGATATACAGGGTTGGATGCTGGACACATTGTTATTAGCTATTCTTTTAGTTAAAAGTAGAACTTGATCTAGATTTTGACTGATGTATAGGATTTGGGCAGGATGAAAGCAGAGAATGCTATAGAATGGGGAGCAACATGTGACCAAACCCAGAAACAGAAATGACATAGAGTGTAGACATAAGCTCTACCGAACATTTCAAGCTTTCTATCAACTTGCATGCCATCTCATACTGAACGCTTTGTGTCTTTAACCAAGACAGAATACAAATATCCAATCCTATTCCCCTCGAGATTTTGATTGAGTAAATCTAGGGAGAGAAGGGTAGCCAGGTGTTCTTTAAAGGGAAGATTGGCCAGATTTTTTTCTCACTTAAAAAAAAGCTTTTTATTGATAATTGGCCAGAAGTTTACAGGACAAATCAGGTTTCCATTCAATAATCTATACACCTTTTGTTTCACGTCATTGATTGCAATCCACACAATGTAATAGTCCACGTCATACCCTTGTTTTCCAGTTTCAATCCTCCTTCTTTCCTGTTCCTGCCTCCCTACTGAACATTATGCTTGAACAAATGCTGCTCCTTTGACATTAAAGGATTTATGATATCGATTAGAGGGAGGAATGTGTACTGCCTACTATTCTTCTAGTCTACAGTGTAGACTCCTCCATTGTTTGGCTGGCACTTGCAGCAGGGGGTTAATTAATGTCCCATCTGAAGGATGACTAAGGGCCGTGATCTCAGAAGTTCTACCAGTATCTCTCCAACCAATAAACTTGGTTGTTTTTATGATTTTTAATTCTGTTCTACACTTTTCTCACACTCTCTCAGTGTGGTGACCAGTAGTGCTGGACTACCACTGTGGGCATGTCACTAAGAGGGATTCATCCTTGGAGAAGGCACTTGTGCTTGTTAAAATACGGGATAAATGAAGAGAAATAAAGACTCTCAATGAAATTATTGACAGTTGCTACAATGCGCTCAAAGTTAGCAATGATGTGAGGATGTTGTAGGAACTGCTTTGATCAGTTGTACAGAGATTCCCAATGAGTCTAAGCCAGCTTGTTTCATGGCACTTACCAACAACTGAAGATATCTAGGAATTTTCACATTAAAAACAGTACATGTCTTAAGAGCCATGTGAGAAACACCAAACTTACTATTAATATCACTCTAGCAATTCTATGATCTATAAAGATATATTTTAGAATATTTGGGGAACCTAACTTTTTAGAAAATTAAATACCATATATACTCAAGTATAAGCCAACCTGAATATCAGCCGAGGCACCTAATTTTACCACAAAAACTGCATTAAAAAGGTGATGGAAAAACTCAGCTTAGACTTGGGTATATACAGTAACTCAGATTTTCTATAGCTAGAGTTTAGCATAGTCAATAGTTAGGTGGAAAAAACAGATATAATCCCAAGATTTTGTAAGTGACTTTAGGTAACTTTCCATTCATTTTATAGAGGAGTAAACTAAAGCCCAAGGAATTAAGTTACCTTGTTGTTATATCCAAAAGACATTGCCATTGAGTGAAAGTCAACTCATAGTGACCCTCTAAGAGTGAGCAGAAATGTCCTTATGGATTTCTTTACCCAATCAGAAAGCCTCCTCTTTCTCCTGAAGAATAGCTGGCAGTTTTGAACTGCTGACCGTAAAGTTAGCAGGCAAACATGTAACCACTACACTGCCATGTGAAAGTTGGATGTTGACCAGGAAAACAATAAAGAATTTGAATGATGCATTTGAGTGGGGGTGCTGGTGAAGACTACTGAAAGAACCAGGGCTGCCAGAAGAACAAACAATCGGGCCTTGAAGAAGTCTCGCCAGAATGCTCCATAGAGGAAAGGTTGGCAGGACTCCATCTGTCTTTGGGCATGTTGTCAGAAGAGACCAGTCCCTGGAGAGGTGCATTAAATTAGCAGAGAAGTGAAAAAGAAGGAAAACCCTGGAAAAGGTGGACTGACACAGCAGCTGCATCGATGAGCTCAAACCGAAGAACAATTGTGAGGTTGACACAGGACTGGGCGGTGCTTCCTTCTGTTGTCTGGAGGACCCTGGTGAGTCAACCAGTTCAATGGCACCTCACACCAGCCGCATGGTCATACCGTTGTGGAGTAGCTCTAATTTCAGGGGTGTTGGCTTATAGGAAGCCTAAGCTTACATTTGATATAGGCAGTGTAGGAATTCAATATTCCTGAGACGTGATGGCGAGGAGCCCTGGTGGGATATAAAGGCGTGTTCAGCTGCTCACCATAAAGTTGGGGGTTGAACCTAGGAGCTGTTCTGTGGGAGCAACATGTAACAGTTTGCTTCTGTATTGTCTCACACACCTCCCAAGGGTAGCTCTACTCTGTAACGTAAGGTGGTCATGGGTTGGAATTGACTCACAGGCGGTGTGTTTAGTTTGGGGTTTCAGTGAGTCCATGCATCAGATAATAGGCAAGACACAAGCCTGCTGCTTTGCTAAAAGTGAGTCTTCAGCAGGCGGCAGAGGTGCAGTACTGAAATCTATTAAAGGGTCACTATACGTTGACATTGACTTGATGGTAGTGAGTTAGGTTTTCTTTGGAGGAAAGCTACAATTGAAGAAGTTCAATATCATTAATCAAAGCAAGGGCCTGAGCCAACTGTGGAACAAATCATCAATTGGTCATATGCAAGTAAAGGTTGAAGTTTAAAAAAATTAAAACAAGTTAATAAGAGCCAAAATGTGACCTTGGATATATTCAAGAGCAGATTCCATGCATTAAACACTAATTACCAAAAAATAGGCAAGTCGTAGGATGATCTCAAGAACATTATCTGTAAGAAAAGCAATGGGTCATTCAAAAGACAAGAAAGAAAGGAAAGACAAAAGTAGAAGTCAGAAGGGACTCTGAAACTTGCCCCTGAATGTCAAACAGCTAAAGAAAAGAAATGATGAAGAGTTGAACAGAAATTTCAAAAGGCAGTGTGTTAGGTGGGATTCTCTAGAGAAAAAAAACCAGGACACTGTGTATGATTAGATAGATAGATTGATTTATACAGCACAAAATAATATAACAGCTAATGAATCCACACAGCAGTACAGAGGGCTCGGTTCAACTCACTTCTGTGGAACAGTTAATACACTGGAAGTCCTTCAACTCACAAGGACTGCTGGGTCCAAGGTCAAGGAAGCAGACAGCTGAGTCTTCCCTTGGTCTATGCAGGCAGTTCACCTACAAGCAGCAAACAGCTGGGATGGTCACCAACAGTCAGCAACTCAGAAGCTTAGCGAAGCAGGCCTGGATAGGATATCAAATTCAAGCAATGCACGATGACAGGATCCACCAGCTTCAAGCTCAAGTGCTGTATACTCCAGCAGCTTGGTGAAGCAGGTCTCAAAGGAACTGCAAGATCTAGCACCATGCTTCACTGGTTGGCTGTCCCACAAGTAGTGTAGCTCACAAGTTGAGGCAGAGAACTAGCTAAAGCAGCCACACGCTGGTCTGATCACCAGAGAGCAAGAGCGAGAAGGGTGGGTCTTGTCAAGCCATTTATCTCTTTGCCCTTCAAGCACACTGCAACCTTATTAATTCCACATGTTCCTATTGGCCTGGTTGGCACAATAAACCTATCTATCACAGGCAGTATGAGAAGATAAGATATTATAAGTGAAATGTGCAAAGACTTGCGGTTAGGAAACCAGAAAGGAAGAACATTTTCACCATATCTCAAGTTGAAAAACTGAAGTAAACAATTCAAACCTTGAGTTAAAATATTGAAGGATCTCTTGCCAAAATATTCAATGATGCGAGAAGCATTAAAAGAAGATGGAAGGAATACACACAATCACTCTACCAAAAAAATCTGTCAATCTTTGACCATTTTAACATATAGCATATGAACAAGAACCCATAATTTGGAGGGAAGATGTTCAAGCTGAAGGCATTAGTGGAAATCAAAGCTTCCAGAGTTGATGGACCCAATTGCTGAAATGATTCAACAAACTGGTGAAGTGCTGGAAGTCCTTATTAGTCTATGCTCTGAAAATTTGGAAGACAAGTAATTTGTAAGACCTGTCCAAACCAACAATTGGTAGAGATTCATATTTGTTCCCATTCCAAAAAGGAGGGGTCATCCAAGTAGAATGCAGAAATTATAGAAAGATATAATTAAATATTGCATACAAGTAATTTTTTACTTAACTGAAGATAATTTTTTAAAGATGATAAAGCACATCAACAGCAAGCTACCAGAAATTCAAATCTGATTCAGAAGAAGATGTTGCATGTGGGATATCATTGCTGAGATCAGATGAATCTTGGCTAAAAACAGAGAATATTAGAAAGATGTCTGCTTGTGTTTTATTGATTATACAGAGGATTCACATTGTGTAGATCCTAACAAACTATGGATAGCATTGCGAGGATGCAAATTCCAGACTACGTCATGTGGAACCTGTACGTAGAGCAAGAGGCAGCTCTTCAGCTAGAACAAAGGGATACTGCGTGGTGCAAAATCAGGAAAGATGTGTGTCGGGGTTGTATCCTTTCGCCATACTAGTTCAATCTACATATTGAGCAAATAATTCCAGAAACCAGATTATTTGAAGAATGCAGCATTGTATTTTGAAGAAGGGTAATTAACCACCTGCCAAACACAGATGACACAACCTGGCTAGCTGGAAGCAGAAACGACATGAAGTGCTCACCCATGAAGATCAAAGAGTATGGTCTTTATCAGAAGGAATCGCGTCTCAGTCTTCAAAGTCTCAAGGAAAACAGCCACTTAAGTGCTGTGTCAGCCAAGTCAACATGGAAGAAGCAGAGTAATCTAAGTGATGAAAGGATTGTAAATAATAAAAACCAAGACCAGAAGAGGGAATTGTATTGTAGCTTAAGTTCTGAGCACACAGTTTACAGAAGGTTATGGATGACAGTGAAAGCCCGGAATCCGTTTGCAGTCCCCGTGTGGATTACGCCTCCGGTGCATTCATTCCATCTGACCATTGACCAGGAATGCGGATGGCCTTGCTGTCAGACAGAGTGCATTGGAAAGTGGGTTCATGCAGCTGTAGTTAGGTTAAAACGTAACACATTATCATTTGTTTTTTGTTTTGATCTGTTTTAAATGTGGAGTAGTTATTATTTATTTCTTTTTATATTGAGGCTTTTCTTATTTTTGTTGTTGTTGTTTTGTATCTTTCTCTTTCTATGAAATCCAGCATAGGTAAACCTACAGAGACAGTAACTAGATTGATCATTTCTTAGGGTTATGGCAGGGAAAGGAAGGGGCAAATGGGAGGTAATAATAATGAGTACTATAAAGAATAAAATCTAAAATTGATTGTGATGATGACAGCACAACTCTTTCTTTAAACAGTTGAATGGTATGGTATGTGAATTATTTATCAATAAAACTGTTAAAATCTTTAAATAGCTTATTCATTGAATTTTTTATAGTTAACTGTTAGTTTGATGCTCATTTGAATGTATTTCTGAAGGCAAACAACCTAATACGTGAATGGAAAGAGAAAGCACAATCCTTAATGACTGAACCAATAGACAACATCATGAAAAATGGAGATAAGATTGAAGTTGTCAAGGATTTCACTTGCTATAAATCCACAATCACTAAGAGTCAAGAATTCAAGTGATGTTTTTCATTGTCTGAATCTACAACACAGGATGTAGTTAAAGGTGTAAGGAACAAAGCTGTCCCTTTGAGAACCATGGTGAACATGACCAAGGCCATGGTATTTTCAAGGGCCTCATGCGCACTTGGAAGCTGTATGTGGAATGAAAAACACCTGAGGAAAATTGCATTTTACTGATGGTTGTTGGCAAAGAACACTGACAGTACCATAGACTACCAGAAGAACAAACATCTGTCTGGGGTGAAGTACAGTTAGAATATCTTTAGAAATGTGGGCGGTGAGATCCCATCACACACACTTTGGACATATTGTCAGGACATGTCCTTGGAAAAATGACATCCTGCTGGATAGAGACTTATTGAAAAAGAGGAAGTCCCTCAGTGAGATGGATTGGCATGGCTGCAACGATTGAGTCAAACATAACAACAATTAGGATGGTGCAGGACAGGGACGTATTTGTTCTGCTATATAAGTTAGAATCAGCAACGAGGGTTGCCAGGAGTTGGCACCAAATTGACAGCACCTACCAGGAAAAGTAACATCAGTGGGGAGAGAAGTTCTGACTCACTCTGTCATTAGTCTTCTTTCTCTTGTGGAGTTCCCTTTGCCTCCTTCTCCTTAGACCTTCACTTTCCAGGGTATGTCTTCCTCTTGAATCGATTCCCTCCTTTAGTAGTTCTCCGACCTGATGGTCTACCAGAATTTCCTAGTGAGCTTTCTAGAAATATTGATATCTAAATTCAGTATATCTGTGGTGGAATGAAGTAATGTTGAGCGATGTATTTTGAAGTAGAATCCTAGAATCTAATCTCTAAGGTTGTAAATTGCTACCTTATTATGTCGAGGGCCTCCTGGGTGTTTTATTATGACCAGAATGGAAGAAAGGCTGACTTAAAAGAAAGAAACGATAGGGGGGAAAAAGAAGAAATGGCATTGGTGGAAAGTAATGTATCCAATGGAGAACCGCTAAGAAAGCTTCATTGAGGCCTCTGAAAGATTCAGGAACATAGAGATTCAGTTGTTATAGTTGCATAATGCCAGCAGGCCTGCAGCCTGCATTTCTGAGTCCTGGGCTGCAAGTTTCTGCACTTTACAGTGAAAGGACTGAAACAGGTCCCAGCTCAGGAAAGGGGTGTGGTGGAGGGAAGATGGGTAGGAACTTACTTGGAACTGGCTCTGAAAGCCAAGTTAGTTCTAGTCCTTTCCATTCGGGATGCCACAGCCCAACCAGCTGAAGAGTGTGGAGCTGTAGGCACCTACTAAAGCCCTGTGTGGTGAGTCGGAGAGGAATATGACAGCTGGGTCACTAGTCTAGGCATGTAGATGATGCAATCTCCAGCAAAGAGCCTCCTCCCTGAAAGTCTGCTCACACAGGCACAGGTGCGTGGACCTGCCAGGAACAAATAGACTGAATCCCTCAGGAGAGCAATCAGTCGACTGACAACCTCAACGAACATCAGTAGGAAAGGGTAGCCCATGCAAAAGCCTTGTAACGATTATGTTAATCAGCTAACTGAACGTTAGGGGCTGGATTTATTCTGCAGGTAAAATACATAATTGATGAAGTTGGTAGACTTTCTCCTTTAAACAGTGCCAAAATCCATAATAAGAAAACCTAAATAGTCTTGATTTAGAGGAAATAAATGTGTCGACTGTTTGTTGTGAAGGTTTCCGTGAAAGGTATTGCATTTCTATGAGCCCACTCATGATTGTCCCCTCCCCTCTTGTGGACAGAGATGGGCATTGACTAGTGGTTGCCTGGGGTAGATCCTCTTGGCATTGACTAGAACAGGTGCGCATGAAAGCTATGATACCATCTGATGAGAATCACAGCCAATCTAAGGCCATGACCAGAGATGTCAGTGTTAGGTGTCGACAAGTCAATTCTTATACCCATACCCAAACCAAACACACTGTCCATTCCAACCCTGTGGCTTCTGAGACTAACACTGGTGGCATAGTGGTTAAGCATTCGCCTCTGATCTTTAAGGTCCACAGTTCAAAATCACCAGTCCCTCCTTGGGAGAAAGATGGAGTGTTCTATTGTCGTAAATAGTGACAGCTTCAGAAACTCACAGGGGCAGTTTGGCCCTGTCCTGTGGAGTCACTAGGAGTCAGCATTGACTCAATGATGATGAGAACTCTTTTCTAATTATTTTTGGCAGTAGGAAGCCTCGCCTTTCTCCCTTGGAGCAGCTGGTGGCTTCCAATTGCTGGCTTTGTGGCTAGTAGCCCAAGGCCGCTCCACGTCACTACCTGGGCTCGTTTCCGTAGTGATAACATGTTCTCAATATGTAAGAAAGCCTCATAAACCTCCCTTCTGAGGAGTATTCCGGCTGCACTTCCTTCACCATAGAGCTGTACAGGTCTTTGACAGCCCGGGGCACCTTAAATATTCTTGGGCGTCACCATCATGCAACTGCATGCATTTGTCTTCAGTCTTTCTTGTCCGGCTTCTGCATGCAGAGGTCCCAGGGCTTGGGTGAGGTGCAGCTCAGTCCTCCAAGTGAAATTTAAAATATTTTTTAATGAAAGAGGCCATTTGCAGCAGATGTAAGAGGTCATTTGACTTCTTTATTTTATTTTTAAATTTTATAGTTACATTGACCTATACTTCACATACGTGTATTAGAGTTTCCGTCTTGAGCACGCTGGTCTGCAAAAGGATATGGATGGCAGTGACAGTCCACATCCATTGGTGGGGTTCCCAAATCGACTTAGCCTTCGTTGGTTTTATTTTTCTGATCATTAATCTAGGATGTAGATAATCTTTCCCTCAGGCAGAGTGCCTTGGAAAGAAGATTGCCTCCATCCAGTAGTAGGGCTCAAATAATTTAATACCGGGCTCACTACCTAGTGATCATTTTAAGTATTAAAAAAAAGTACCACAAGGAGCTCCTTCTATGGCTGCTGACTGTGGGCACGAGAAATGAAATCCTTGATAGCGTCAAGATTTTCCCCATTTATTATGATGTTGCTTTTTGGCCCAGTTGTGAGGATTTTTGTTTTCTTTAAATCAAAATGTAATTCATACTGAAGGCCATGACAAAGTAACCTACATTATTCCATAAACTTACATTCCCTGCATGAAAGCCCTATTAAACTGGTCTATTCTGTACATATGTATGGTCTGGGTTGAAATCAATTTAAATGCAATTAGCAACAGCAAGACAAATAACAAGTTTTAGATTTAACCGCTCACTCAGACACTTCAACAATCAAAGAATTAAAAATAAGGAAATTTAAGGAAGTGGCACCCCCTGCTGGTAAGTCTTGTAAACCGCTGAATTTGTCTTCTGGAAAGTCAAAGTAGGACAGAGGCCAACTATGAACACCTTTTGGATCACAATTGTCCAGGTTATTTCCAATCCTGGGTTTGGCACAGAGTGATCTCACTTGGCTATGTAGAGGGTTTCTCGGAGTCAGGAACAACATCGCAGTGGAGATGAGACATTAAAATAAAATTGTGGTTCTTCAAAGCAAATTCTTTCAAGTTTCCAGAAGTTGGCCTTATCCATCCTTTAATATTTGACTGCGGGGGATATTAATAAACAGACAATATGTACCTCTTCCTTACTCTCTATCAATTAAAACGTTGCTGAAGAAACTAAGTCAATGGCCCTGGAAGGTCTAAGAAGGAGGAGGCAGGGAGAAGGGTGTGGTGAGCAGCCAGAGTCATGGACAGGGGAACAACCAGGGAATCGAAACCAACATCTAGAAAGCTGAAGAGACCCTGTGAGTATTAGAGCAACACCAATCCAGCTAGTGAGAGGAAGTACTAAAAGATGGAAGAAGGGGGAAAATGATGGTGGGGTTGGAGGAGGCAAAATGAAACTGAGGTAAGCTCTAGGAAGCAAAGGTATAGATAGGGAGATTGACAGCAGAGGGTACTTATGTAATACATTAATTCATAACAATTGTGGTATTGGCCTATGTACATATATTTATAAGGCAATAAACTGAGGCTGTAGATGGGCCTTGGTCCTCAGCTCTTAACTTCCCTCAATATAAGAACACTTTGCTCTAACAAATTAGCATTCTGTGATGCTCACCTCCCCTTCCCCCACCCCCTGCACACGTGATCGCTGAAGACAAAATGGGTGCATAAGCAGATATGGTGAAGACAGAGGTTGGTGCTCAGCTATTAAAAGATATAGCATTTGGGGTCTTAAAGACTGGAAGTTAAACAAGCGGCCTTCCAAAAGTGAAGCAACAAGGCCACATGGGAGAAGCACACCAGCCGGTGAGATCGTGAGGTGTCGAGACCAGGCAGCAGGCAGCAGAAGATTCACAACAAACAAACAAACAAACAAAAATTCATTGGTGAGAATGGGGGTGGGGGTTGGAGTGGAGACCCAAAGCCCACCTGTGGACAATGGAACACCCCCCCACAGAGGGGTTGCAGGGAGAAGATGGGTTAATCAGGGTGCCATAGACTACCAATGGATCACACAATGTAACTCTGATCCCTTGAGGCCTCCTCGCCCCCACTATCATGACCCCTGAACTGCTTCCCACACTGGACTAGACAGGAGCATGTACATAGGCATAGGTAAGAGATAAAAATCAGACACACGGAACCCAGGAACAGGAATGTGAATAGCAACACAAAAAGGGTAGGGGAAGGGGAAGGAGGTTTGGAGAGAGGGGATATCAATCACAAGGAATGGCACATAACCATACAACCCCATCCAGGGGGATAAACATCAGAAACCAGAAGGGGAGGGTAATAGTGGTCAGTATGAGACTTGAAAATTAATAACAATCTATAATCTATCAAGGGCCCAAAAAGGTTGAGGGGGACAAAAAAGAGGAGCTGATTTCAAGGGCTCAATTGAAAGTAAATGTATTGAAAAGAACTATGGCAATATTTGTACAAATATGCTGGATATGATTGATATATGGACATATGAGTTGTAAGAAGCCCCAATAAAATTTTTTAAGGTTTCTGAAGAATTAGTCAACATTCTACCACTTCAGAAAGAAGCATATAAAAATTAACCATAAAGAAGACTCCAGAAATTGATGGAATACCAACTGAAATATTTCAACAAGCTGATGAAGCATTGGAAGCATTTACTGGTCTATGCCAGGAAATTTGGAAAGCAGCTACTTAACCACCTGACTGGAAGAGACTTGTATTTGTGCCCAATTCCAAAAAAAGGTAACCCAAGAGAATGCTCAAATTATAGAACAAAGCCATTAATATCATATGAAAGTAAATTTTGCTGAAGATAATTCAATAGTAGATGGACAGGGAGTTGCCAGAGGTTCAGACCAGTTCAGAAGTGGATGTGGAGAACAAGGCTTACCCTTGCTGATGTCAGATGGATCTTGGCTAAAAGCAGAGAATGTCAGAAAGATGTTTACTTGTGTTTATTAATTATGTAAATGATTTTGATTGTGTGGACCACAAAGACTATGGAAAGAACACTTGAATGAGAACTTGTACATGGATCAAGGGGCAGATGTGAAAAGAGAATATGGGAATACTGCCTAATTTAAAACCAGGAAAGGTGTGCATCTGGTGTATCCTCTCACCATATCTATTCAATCCGGATGCTTGGTAAATAATGAGAGCAGCTGAGTTATATGATGAAGAATGTGCTATCAAGCTTAGAGGAGGGCTTATTAACAACCTGTGCTATGCAGATGATGCAATGTCGATTACTGGAAGTGAAGAGGACTTGAAGCACATGCTGATGAAGATCAAAGATTGCAGCCTACAGTGTGGCTTACAGTTCAATATAAAGAAAACCCAAATCCTCACAACTAGACCAGTAGGCAACATCATGGAAAATGGAGAAAAGATTGAAATTGTTAAGGATTTCACCATGCTTGGGTCCACAATCCATGCTCCTGGGAGCAGCAGTCAAGAGATAAAATGACATTACTATGGGTAAGTCTACTGCACAAGACTCTAATAGGTTCATCGATCCTGAGTTTCATGGGCTGAAAACCAGAAAAATATAAAACACAACTTCAAAGGGGTGATCCCCAAGGACATCACACCTCTGAGATTAAACCCTAATATGAACAAACAAAAATACAGAAACTGTTGAAACCCGGATCAGATTCATCATGCGTCAGAAGGGGGATCAATTGACAACGTTTTAACTGTTCAAGTCAGGTTTATGCCCTTGATCTTCTATAGTCATGTCTCCAATGCACCCTGCTTAGTAAGCCCTTTGGACGTGACTTTGAGGGCTAAGGTGCACCTGACCCAAGCCATGGTATTTTCTGTCACCTCAAATGCATGCAAAAGCTTCAAAATGAATCAGGAGGACTGAAGAAAATTTGATGCCTTTGAATTGTGGTGTTAGGGAACCCAATTGAATATACCAAGGACATGTGAGCGGAAAATGAGGCATTCTACTCTGATAAAGATAAAGAATTAGTGTTGGAAACCTACAGTGGCAGTTCTGCCTTCTCCTATAGGGTTGCTACAAGTCAGGATTGTGTAGATGCAGTGAGTGTTTTGATTTGGCCCAAAATAAACAAATTCGTCTCGGAAGAAGTACAGCAGAAGGTTCCTTAAACACAAAGATGGCAAGACTTAGTCTCAACTATTTCGAGCATATTATGTCCCTGGAAGAGGACATCATACTTGGTAGAGTCAGACAGTAAAACATAAGACGCTCAAGGACCTGACAGAGGGGTTACGATAACATGAAGATCACAGAGAACAGGGCAGTCTGTACAGTCTTTCAGTCGGTTGTGTGCAGTCTTTCAGTCGGTTGCATACAGTCTTTCAGTCGGTTGTGTACAGTCTATCAGTTAGTTGTGTACATTCTTTCCGTCGGTTGTGTACAGTCTTTCAGCCGGTTGTGTACAGTCTTTCAGCTGGCTGTGTACAGTTTTCAGTCGGTTGTGTACAGTCTTTCAGTTGGTTTTTGTAGTCTTTCAGTCGGTTGTGTACAGTCTTTCTGTCGGTTCTGTACAGTCTTTCAGTTGGTTGTGTATAGTCTTTCAGTTGGTTGTGTACAGTCTTTCAGTCGGTTGTGTAAAGTCTTTCAGTCGGTTGTGTACAGTCTTTCAGTTGGTTGTGTATAGTCTTTCAGTTGGTTGTGTGCAGTCTTTCAGTTGGTTGTTTACAGGGCTGCTGTGAGTCAGAACTGACTTCAGTTCAGCCTAAGAACCAAGTAAAGCATTCGACTGCCTAGATCCCACTCTCTGTGTGTGTGTGTGTGTGTGTGTGTGTGTAGTTCCATTCTTCAAGGAAAGGCAACTGCCATGGTATTTTATGCTTCATTTAACGTTTATCTTCTTTTCCCAAATTCTCTTTTCCAAAGAGTATCCTACTTTCAAATAAGAACTTCTTCCACAACCCTGGAAATCCTTAGTCCAGATATTAAAGAACAGACTTTGCTATCCAACAGAGGGAAAATCTCAGCATGGAAACACCTTTATCTAGTTACTGAAAGATTTCATTAACACGCTTAATTTTTTTAAAGTAATTCAACCCTACAGAAAACCTCACAATTCATTAGATCATGGAAATGGAAAAATTACCCTTTTTCTCCTTGGTGGGGTGGTTGCTATAGGGTAACACTTGGTGGTTGAAGGACCCTAAGAGTGGCATGCACCCTTCCCTGCCCTCTGGTTTGCACTCTGAGCATATTTAAACATAGCCACACAGGCCCAAGGAGCCCTGGTAGCATAGTGGTTACACATTGGGTTCTGATCCGAAAGGTCAGTACTTTAAAACCACCAGCCACTCCATGGAAGGAAGAGGTGTCTCTTTACTCCATAAACAGTTGCTGTCTCAGAAACGCACCCTGCGATGGCTCTACCTGGTTCTATAGGATCACTATGATAAGGCATCCGCTGGATGGCAGAGAGTCTTTTGTTTGTTTTGTTTTTACACAGGGCACACCCATTTGTCATATATAATCTAGAAGCTGGTAACTGAAACAATATTTAAAAAGAGCAAAATGATCTAAATCTTTTTCCAAAGAAATAGACCACATAAGGGAATGCCACTGATGCTGTATTCAAGCAAAAACCAGACTGTGCCCAGGTTTAGATCCTCTCTCCCAAACCAACTGCTTACCTGAAGTCTTTTGAAAATGTGTGTTAGTGTTTTGGAAGTTTTGGCATCTCGATAATGAGAGAGGAAGCCCCTCTCACTGCATTCGGACATTCACTGTTACAAGTGGCCAGACACCTTGCAAGCACTCCAAACTATTCTAGCAATGTGAGAACGCAAAAAGAAATGAACATGTGTAGTATGGTTTAATCGTTACCATTTATAAAATGGAATTCTTTTAATTTGGTAATGACCTCACTTTTATATGACAGCTGTAGGAAACCACATGAAAGGGCTTTGTCAGAATGCCAAGAAAAGCCACCAACAACCAGAGACTTCTGACCATGCTCTGCAAACTCTGATCTGTGACTGAACTAGGGCATCGTTGGCCTCTGTAGAAGAGGCAAGGAAAGTAGCACCTGACTCAGAGCCCCCAGTCTATTGGGCCAGACCAGGTCCTATCAAGGGTGTCGAAGTCTAAGCTGCAATGATGAATGATATCGGCTGAACTATGAAGAGTTCAAACATTAAAGGAGATTTTACCCAGATTGTATCACTTTTTTAGAATGGGTGTTGTTTTGTTTTTGTAAGAAAAAATTAAGCAGCAATTTTATACTTATTTTACTTTACTCATTTTAATAGGAACAAGTATCCATAGACCCAAGTTTTCTATATTTATCTGGACCACTGCCAGGGAGTCACCATAAGAACAGAGAATGTAACCCACTTATTTCTGGTGAGCTTTGTTTTCTTTGCTTTAATTTGCAAGTTGACAAGGTCAGCCCAGCCATGCCTATGACTGCAGTAGCCCAGACTGACAGGGCTCAGATTTCTATAATAACTATAAGTACACTTTGTTTGTGACAAAAATGAAAGAAAAAATTTAACATAATCTGGACAACAGTGATGCAAAAATGCCGAGACTAGCAATCGGTACAATTATTTATCTCATTTTAGTTACGTGACTTCCTCTTGTCACTATTAAGGAACTGTGACTGCTTTCCATCACCCATCCAGGTAACCTTTCTCGATACCATGATCGGAACCATAATGATCAAATGCCTTCTGGGACACAGAGTGGGGCCCTTTTTTAAAAGGCTGGACTGTCAGCTATTTGTTCCCAAGGCACTAAGAAATCCCCTGTGACTTATAATGATGCTACATGTCATGTTTCCTGGGTTGCTGCTATGTTCAGAGAAAGCTCTGTTGGAACCTAGGTTTCCCAGTTTTAAGAACATTAAGCAATATTTTAGTTATTTACTTTTTAAGGGCATTTGTTCCATCATGTAGTTTTCTATGAACTTAGGATGTTACAGAGTGAAATTTCACTCTCCCCGTATGATGCTATAACCATCTAATTGTTAAAGGAGAAAAGAATGTAGACTTCACAAAATGGAAACACAAATGATCAGCAAATATAGACAAATATTTAACACTTACTATTGTAAAAATAATTCAAAGATGAGTATTATTTTCTCTCCTATCAAACTAGCAAAAATTATTTTAGTATTCGGTGAAGGCAAGGATCTGATGAGGCAGGCTCTCTCTCTCACACCACTTGCAGAAGTATTGAGTGATAGAAACGTTCTGGAAGCCATCTGTTCGCATATAATAAATAAGGCCATTAAGAGACAGAATGTTCAAACTACAGCAGAATCTGTTAACTTCCTTCTAACACTTGCTCTCTCTTTCAGCTTTAGTTACTAAAGCTTTGGGTTGTAGCTGGGCCCAGAATAAACGCGATAGATCCCAGGTATCTGTTCAACCAGATGTGGACTGATTGATTACATACCAGCCAGATGGATATAACTGGAAAACTGGAGATAAGATTAATTTCAATACTCAATCACTGGATTCACAGAGTTTCCAACATTATTTACAAAAGAGTAAATTCTCATATCCTAGACTTCCCTAAATTACTCACGTTTAAATTCTATTATATATATAGAATTTATTCTATATTCTATTCTATTAAATTATATATATAATCTCTTACTGATATGCATGGAGTTAATTTTAATACCAAATAATTTATTTGCTAGAATAAAACTTCATGTGTGAACATCAATTTACTTCCATGATTGTAGCTGTTAGGAATCATCACATCGGTTTCTGACCCAGCGAACCTGTGCACAACAGAACAGAACACTGTTCTGGGTTTCCCATCCTGCTGAAGCCTTTCCAGTTTGTTATTGTGGCAGTAGCATAATTTCCTGTAAACTTGTGAAGGGGCGGAGTCTAGCCTGTCATAGCCAATGAGGTCTCAGTGTGGGCATGGCCTCCTGCTGAGGATTCTGAGAACTCCTGTCTTCCCTCCTGGAGGTGGAAGACACACTCTGCTTCATTTTTCTGCTGACAAGCCACATGGAGTTACACTGATGAAGCCACAACCCTCGAATTAGAGGAGCCATTGGAGACCCAACTAGCACTGAGATGCTTCTACCACCACTGGATTCGCAAGACTTTCCACGCACAGGCCTGTGATCTTCCTGCACTCAGCATCATTGCATGACTGTGTGAATCTAAAGAGGAATTTATGGACTATTATTGCCATATGGAGTAATATCGGAATTATGGACTTGATCTGGACTGGGCTGGGAGATTTTCTTTTTCTTTTATAAAGTCCTTTATTATTTTTTAACTTTATTTTTTATTATTTTTAAACATTTTATTAGGGGCTCATACAACTCTATCACAATGCATACATCAATTGTGTAAAGTACATCTGTACATTCATTGCCTTCATCATTCTCAAAACATTTGCTCTCCACTTAAGCCCTTGGCATCAGGTCCTCTTTTTTCCCCCTTCCTCCTCGCTCCCCCCTCCCTCATGAACCCTTGATAATTTATAAATTATTATTTTGTCATATCTTGCCCTTCCGATGTCTCCCTTCACCCACTTTTCTGTTGTCCATCCCCCAGGGAGGAAGTCATATGTAGATCCTTGTAATTGGTTCCCTCTTTCCAACCCACTCTCCCTCTACCCTCCCAGTATCGCCACTCACACCACTGGTCCTGAAGGTATCATCTGCCCTGTATTCATAGTGCCTCCAGCTCCTATCTGCACCAGTGTACATCCTCTAATCTAGCCAAACTTGCAAGGTAGAATTTGCATCATGATAGTAGGGGAGGAGGGGAGAAAGTATTTAGGAATTAGAGCAAAGCTGTATTCTTCATTGGTGCTACATAACACCCTCACTAACTCATCTCCTCCCCTAGACCCCTCTGCAAGGGGATCTCCAGTGGCCGACAAATGGGCTTTGGGTCTCCACTCTGCACCCCACCCCCTCATTCACTATGGTAAGATTTTTTTGTTCTGATGATGCCTTATACCTGATCCCTTCGACACCATGTGATCACACAGGCTGGTGTGCTTCTTCCATGTGGGCTTTGTTGCTTCTGAGCTAGATGGCCACTTGTTTACCTTCAAGCCTTTAAGACCCCAGATGCTATACCTTTTGATAGCCGGGCACCATCAGCTTTCTTCACCACATTTGCTTATGTACCCATTTGTCCTCAGTGATCGTATCATGGAGGTGTGCACCCAATGATATGATTTTTTGTTCTTTGATGCCTGATAACTGATCCCTTCGGCACCTCATGATCACCCAGGCTGGTGTGTTCTTCCATGTGGGCTTTGTTGCTTCTGAGCTAGATGGCCGCTTGTTTATCTTCAAGCCTTTAAGACCCCAAATGCTATACCTTTTGATAACCGGGCACCGTCAGCTTTCTTCACCATACTTGCTTGTTCGCCCACTTTGTCTTCAGTCATTGTGTCAGGACAGCGAACATCATAAAATGCCAATTTAATAGAAGAAAGTATTCTTGCATTGAGGGAGTACTTGAGTGGAGGCCCAATATCCTTCCACCACCTTAATACTAAACCTATAAATATAGCTACGTAGATCTATTTCCTCATCCTCATATATAAATATATTTGTATACGTACATCTCTATGTCTAGACCTGTATAAATGCCCTTTGCAGCAGATTTTATTAATGTACAATTGCTCTTTGATATAAAGTTCTCTCTTACGCACATACGAATGCCTATGAAATTGTTTCTCTAGTCATCCCAGACTAACACAGTTATCCACTTAGTCAAAAGTCTTGCATACTCCTATAGAGAGATTAATAAAGGAAATCCAGGCTTGAAAGTGTTGATAGGTTATCATAGAAATGATAGAATTACTGAATGTCACCTCCTTACCTGAAGCTAGTGACTTCGAATGGAAAAGTCACATTTGGGGGTCACAGCTAGAAAGAAGAACGTGAAACCTTCAGTGACTATCAATGTGTCATCATAAATGGCACCAGGAATTATGGCTCATCTAATAAAGTGATAACTTCACTGACACCAATCACATTCTCTGGGTTGTTAAAAAGCAACCCTTACTTAGTATTTTAATAAGGACAAAAGCCTCTGGCATGAAATTGGATTTTCCACAACCTTCTGAGGCCCCTTTTTAGCTATCGTTCTAGTTGCTTGATTTCAAAAAATAAACAGTTTATAAGTGCAAACAAGTAAGTGAGAATATATGTCTTTCCACGTGGGATGGGGGCACAAAGATATTGGGTGGACAGATAAGCTGGTGACATGAAGACAGATCTCAGATTCTTGCTCTTGCTCTGTGAATGCAGGCTGAAATTTCACATGACATCCAGGTACCTTTGATGAACAGTTTTAACAAAAGGCCATTCCTAGTTCCTTGAGAAGAATCATCTTCATGGTTTAAAATTCAAATTGGATAGAAAACATGTTAATATGTATGTAATTTTCCTTAAATTTGTTCAGGAAACTGTTGTTTCTATGTGAAATTATAATACATGAAAACTATGCTTTATTTATAGGAAGTTTCATGTGAATCTTTTTAATCAAAGTCATCGCTCCTACTCCGAACCTCCACCTACAGTTTTTTTTTTTTCTTATCATTTGAATTTTCAAATATTCAGCTTCCCGACAGAGGAACATTTTCAGAGTTAACCTTGCCTAAATTTAAAAGGGAATTGTTTACATTTGCTTCAGTTTCAAGCTGTACTTGCATATGAGGAAATGAAGGTCTGGTCTACCATCAGCCACTGATCTTATCATTAGCTGTGAGAAGTCGTCAGTTTGATTTCTGTGTGTTCCATCTGGAGAAGCCCATGTGCCCAATCCTTTCTGTGTTGTTGAAAAAAATGGATTTCCAATGAAGAAGTCGTTGATCCTGCCAAAATCTGATGTGATCCCCAGCTTCATTTCTATCACCAAGACCATGTTTTCCCAACTATTACTCAATCCTCTTTGTTTCCAACATTTGCATTTCAATTGCCATTCATTATCAATGCATCTCCAGGGTATGTTGGATCGAAACTCAATGTAAAGAAAACAAAACCACTGGGAGTCGGAACTGACAGAAGGACACCTAACAACAGGAAGGACAAAATTGGACAGGGAGTAAGAATGAGAATGGTCGAAAAAAAGGATACCCTCCAACTTACGCTATGACTTGGCTGTGTGGGCAGTCTGTGTTTCTCGGGAAGCAGAGGGTTCCTAGGCTCTTGGTATCTGCGGTCCAGGTAAAACTGCCTGAGATTCCGTGAATGCAGGCCTATCTCTCCCCCTGATCATCGAAAACACTCAGCCTCTTGGTTGCATCCGTTATTACTAATTAAATATGTCTGAGAAAGTAAAAATGCCCTTGCAGATTACTAATTCACCAGGCTTTGTGATTTCTATGTCGTTTCTGATAACTGGGTGGCCCCCTATTGTGATATGTCAGATTAGGGTGTGGTTCCTGGATTCCCATTGACATCATGACATTGCCCAGGCCTCTGTGGCTGATCATCGGACACGTAATTTTTGCTTTCATTGGTGGTAAAATAGATATAACATAAAATTGACCCCTTCCACCATCTTCAACTGTACAATCCAGCGGCATGCATCACTCATAGTCCTTTTATGAGTTTGAATTTTGTTCTCTCCTCTCTCTCTCTCTCCTCTCTCTCTTTTTCCTCTCTCTCTCCGCTCTGTCTCCTCTCTCTCATAAGGGTGTTTTATTGTGATCCTGATCAGAGAAATCCACAGAGTTTTTCTGATCTCAGGAGAGTGGAGGTTTTGGTTTCTGTGGTCCTTTAGTTCTTCAGCTGGATTGTTTCCTTAATTCTTTGATTTTTCTAGGTTTCTTAGACAAGCCTTGAAAGCTTTCAATAGCTCAGTTGCTACTCACCAAAGTAGGATGCAGAGCATGCCCTTGCGGACTGCATTGTGCCAGTCGAAGGAAATGTTTGTGGTCTTAAATCCTCCACGTCCAGTTACTCTTTCCTCGGGTTTTGGGTGATGACCAAGAAGTTTTCAGAACATTGCGCTGTATGCTCTACTGTACTCTTAGATAGACTTGCAGCACACACAGACCTATTACTCTCTGAACAAGCTGTTATACATACTCACTAGTACACTTCGATTTCTCTTCCCAAATCTGTGCAGCATCGATGTCTACCTATGTATCTGCTTATGGGTATTATTTATTATTACTGTATGATTATGTAAAACTCAAGCTCACTGCCATCTTGAGTCGATTCCTACTCATAGCAAGTGGCTTACCCTTTAAGCTCCAAACCACAAATTCAGCAGTTCAAAACCACCACCTGCTCTGAGGGAGAAAGAGGAGCCTTTCTATCCCTGTAAGATGTCCAGTCTTTGAGCCCCAGGGGCTGCTCTACTCTGGCCTGCACAGTCACGGTGAGTAGGATGGGCAGGTATGTGCCTTGGTTGTCTTTTCACTGTGAGCATCTCTGGGTGTCCCCTGTGTCTTGGTCATATTGTGTTGTCCTCCCTCTTCTTATGTATGGCATGTATCTCCTTTGTCTTAGTCATATTTTGACCCCTCTCTTATTGTACACTGCCGTTCTTTTTCAGCCAACTGAATATGTACCTGCTTCCCAGTTAGTGACTGACTCTCCAGTCCTTTTTCATCCCTGATAATTATCAAAGAAGGTTTCCTTAACTTTATAATAGTGATCACATACAATATTTGTCCTTTCTTGGTGGATGGTTTTGCTTTAACTCAGGGCATGGGAGCCTTTGCTTTATCCCACTTTTAACTGTGCGTTAATTTAGTAAGAGATTCCAAAGGCAACTATAATGTTCCACTCACTGCCTGCGCTCAGGAGCTGCGTTAGAAAAGGTGGTGATTGTCAGGATCTCATAGGAAGCTGCATTTGGCTGGACCCGAAATGATGGTGAAGCCGCCGTGAAAGAGCTGAGAGAGGAATGTTCTGGACTGAATGAACAAAAGCTTCCAAGTGGGAAGTAGCATGACTAGACTAGCGTGGGCATTGAACTATATTCACAAAATGTGGCCATAATTGCTCAGGTTTAACTGAAGAAATCGGTCCTTGCTCCTTTGGCTCATTTTCTAGCACTGTCTCCAGTAAAGTTCGGCTTATTTTCATGAAATGTTCATACCTGATTAGTTTTTATTCTGCCTATGAGGTTTTCAGTGGCTAATTCTCTAGGTATAGACAGGCTACTCTTTCTTCATCGTCTGCTCTTGGGCTGGAAGTTCTGCTGTCCTTTTGAGTGACCCTGCTGGCATTCGAAATACCAGCAACATAGCTTCCAGCATCACAGCAACACACAAGCCACCACAGTCATACAAACTGACAGACAGGTGCTGATTTATACCTTGTGGAATGGGAAAACTGACCGATGCTTTTAGTGAGGAGCCTCTACCCCTTTGCAGGGTCCCACCCAGTCAGTGGGTACAAGTTACAAAGACTGTGGCTATAAGTGTGATAGACATAACTTCCGTTCGCTGCTGCTGCTGCTGTTAGGCACATACAAGGATGCTTTCAATCCTCTGTGGATAAATTCCAGGATCGCTTTATTCCATTTTTGTACAACCTTTTAAAAGCCCGTGCGCCTTGTTAAAAGAACCTTTTTATTAGCATCTTTCTTTATCTCTTGCAATAGCTTTGATTCATAGTGTCATTTTGTCTCATATCAGTATGGTCACCACTGCTCTTGCTTTGTTTGTTTCCTGGTTGCATGTTCTCCAACTTTCTTTTCTTTTTTCATTAATTGGGGTTTAATACATATAACATGTCATTCCATGTTTTCAATGTGTGTGCATGCACAAGCACGAAGGTCATAGCAGTTCCACATTAGGCTGCCAAATGCCAAGTGGGCAGTTCTAAACACCAGCAGCTCCTTGGCAGAAAGATGGGGCTTTCTGGGCTTGTAAAGAGTTACAGTCTCGGCAACTCACAGCAGCAGGGTACCCTGTCTGGCAGGGCTGCTATGAGTCGGCATCGACTCAATGCCAGGGAGGTTTTACTGTGTGTGCCCTTGTGTCTTTTCTTTCCTTTAGTCTTCTTAAATTTTACTCAAGTAATTTTTTTAGATTTTTTAATTAAATCATTTTATTGGGGCCTCATACAACTCTTATCACAATCCATACATACATCCATTGTGTCAAGCACTTTTGTACATTTGTTTCCCTCATCACTCTCAAAACATTTGCTTTCTACTTGAGCCTTTGGTATCTGCTTCTCATTTTTCCCCTCCCTACCTGCTCCCTACCCCCATGAACCCTTGATAATTTATAAATAATTATTTTGTCGTATCTTACACCATCCGACATCTCCCTTCACCCACTTCTCCACTGTCTGCCCCCCAGGGCATATGTAGATCCTTGTAATCGGTTCCCCCTTTCTCCCTCACCGTCCTCCCAGTATCACCATTCTCACCACTGGCCCTGAGGAGTTCATCTGTCCTGGATTCCCTGTGTTTCCAGTTCCTATCTCTACCAGTGTACATCCTCCAGTCCAGCCAGATTTGCAAGGTAGAATTGGGATCATGATAGTGGGAGGGGAGAAAGGACTTAAGAACTAGAGGAAAGTTGAGATACGTGGTAGTTCCATAATTTCTTGTCAACTCAAAGATATAAAAGTGTATGGTGGAGTCTACTCTGTCAAACAGGTCACAGCCTGATGATGCCTCTTTGTGGGGGTGGCCTCCTCCTAAGGAGGACCCTGGGAACCTTCCCCATCTCTCTGCCTTCACCTTCCTGCTGGCAGACCCTGAGGGTGGCCAGAGCCCTGGACATGGGACCACCACCATTGCATCCAAAAGACTTGGCACCCACCCACTGGCCTCTGATATTGCTGCATTCTGTTTCATTGCATGTGGCTTCAAGGGTCTGAATTGGGCCTTATGGACTAGTATCAGACTTGTGGACTAGGGTGCGATGTTTTCCTGAAATACAATAGAACCCCAGACCTCGATGCTAATCTGCTCCTCAAGGAGTGTAGAAAGGCGATGCAGTCGAGTTCCAAATCAAATTTTCCCATAAGAAATAACTGAAAATGGATGAATGCATTCTCAACCACCAAGTTTTTACTTTAACCTTGCCTTTATATGAAAAATTTTACACAAACACTTTAAAGTAAATAAATTCAGAGTTAAATAGTATAATTTAAATAAGAAACACAACATTAAAAGTTTTTAACAAATGCAGTATGGGCCATACCTTGAGATTGATGAGGATCTGGATCTGTGGACATGGATGTGGAGAGGAGGGATGGAGAAAGAGTTGTAGTTTGGAAGGGGAACCCCCTTCCATAAAATCAACCAGTAGCTGCTTTTCATTTTTTTCTCTTCTTTGCCTTTTTTCACTAGGACCTGGCTGGCTTTCTCTAAAAAGAAAAAAAAATCTGCCTAATGTGGTCTACTGTTGGCGTTTCCTTAACTGTTTTCTAAAAGGGTTTACTAAATTATCATCAACAATATTGATAACTTGGTTAACCAGTTCCTTATCATGATAATTCTTTTCAAAAACTCTTTCTAAGGACCCAAATTTTTTACCTAAAAACAGTACCAAAAGCCACAAAAACGATTGCAAAACGCTTGAAAAACAGCCATAAAAGGTTTAAACAATGCATACTAACAACGCCAACTAACACTGAGTAACCAAAACACACAAACTACTTTTGTTTACAAAAATCACGTGTGTTTGGGTGGATTCCGATGTTTTGTTCAAGCTCTGAAGCAAAATTTTTTTGACATTTCACATCAAGATCCAATTATGTCGAGTACTGATGGGGCTGAGTACCATGGTTCTACTGTCTAAAGCTCTTTCTTACACATTCATGACTGTCACTCAGTTTGTTCTTCTAGTCAACCCAGCCTAACAAAAGATAGTACAATGAAAAGATCCTGACTTTGTCCTGCTGTCTGAAGTCACCTTGTTACACACACACACACGCACGCACGCACGCACACACACACACACGCACGCACGCACACACACGCACGCACGCACACACACGCACGCACGCACACACACGCACACACACACGCACGCACACACACACACGCACACACACACACACACACCATAAAAAACCTACCTAGGTGATGCCCAGTCAACTCAATTCCATCGTGATCTTACCAATACCAGAGCAGAAGTGTGATCCACAGGCCTCTAATGGCTGTGTTTGGGTGTCGTTGTTGTTTTCTTTCCAAACAACAGTAAGAAGAAAAACAGCAAGACTGCATTGCTTGTGTCACCAAGGCACTTGTTTATGTTGATTCTGAAGATAGAGAACAGCCCCTAAGGTTCCCAGGGTTGGAAGTCTGTGGAGCCAAGTACCCCGTTCCTCTCTTATGGAGCAGTGACTGGGTTTGAGAACCTTTCTGTTGACGGCGGAGCATTTTAACACCGTACAGCAAGGCTGCCATCACCAAAAAGTCAAGTTTTGCTTGGATTGGTACACTGCAGTCCATGAAGCAACAAACAGGCCAGGATGTTTTATTTTCAATCACACTGTAAAGGAAAACTCCATAAAAGCCACCAATATAACCCACTTATTTGGGGTGAAACTCATTTTCTTTGCTTATTTCAATTTGGAAGTAAAATATAAACTCACTCTGCTCCTTAACATCAACTGAACAATGAAGTTAAAATGTATATTTTCAAAGTATGTGGAATATTTACACCAGGTCCAATTTGAAAGTTTAATTAGCATAATATTGGTGTCAATGACTCATAATTTCAGGAACTAGCAATAATTGCTAGCATTTGCCTAATTTTAGTGATGTCATTTTCTCTTGTCACCACTGTGAATGAGCTTCAATATTGGTTATGACCCATATGCTGAGTTTCTCCATATACTGAACTGAACCACAAGTATCAATTATTACCCTGACTCAGTGAGGAGCCTATTTTCGAAAAGCTAAAATGTCAGTAATTTAATTGTTTCCAAGATACTAAGAAAACCCAATTAATTGTTCTAATGATGCTTTCCATTCTTTCTAGTTTGTTGCTCTAGCTGCTCAGAGTCCAATATGAATCTTTTCTCAGTCGTAAGAAAATTAAGTTAAAAAAAGATTATTTCATTTTCAAAGATGCTTCCTCTATACAAAAATGTCCTATAAATCCAGTCCAGCCTTTTGGGGCACCATGCCCTGGCCCCAAAGTCCACCTTCAGCATTCCCTGGGGACCTTGCTGCTCCATTCCCTTGCTGTTCCACTGCACTTCCCCAGTGCTTTGGCTTTGTGGCAGGATCAGGTTGGGCACAATTCCCACACTGTGTCTCCGGGTCTGTCCCCCGCAGGGCCATAGGTCAGTGAGGGATGTCATGTCTCATAATGGGGCTGGCCATGTGGTCCTCTCTGTGGACTGGCTGCTCTAATTGGGGTCATCGTCCTCAAGGCCTGGTGGGCCAGGATGTGCTGCACTCTCTCTTACTCCCCCTTCATCTGCTCCCGTGTGCTCTGATCACATATGTCCCTCTCCTGGAACTGCAGATTCAATGCTGTCCTATGAAACAAATTCTTCTGGGGGGAGGGGCAGGTGTGCACTTAGTATTTGGTACTGGGGGCAGCCCCCCACCCTCTCCACTGGTTCCCTACTCCATACAGGAATGTTGCATTCACAACTTGGGGCACTGGGTTGAATCTGGTCCCTCTTTCCCTGTGGAGATTTAAATAATACCCTCCCCTTGGGTGGGTTAGTGCCCTGTGCCCCCACTACCCATTTCTTCCTTATTTTCATTATTTTTTCCCTTTTCCCACCTCCTCCCCAGTTGTCTACCATGTGCATCCCTGGATTTGATCTGGAAAACACTCCTAAAGGCTAACAAACGATCCTTGAACTAACTACAAGCTTTTCTTTCTTGTTCTATTTTGTTGTCAGTGGTTTGTTGTTGTTGTTGTTTTCTTGTATATTGTGGCTTGGTTTTGCTCTGTCTTGTTTTTGTGCATTATTATCTCCATAGATCTGTCTAAATAAGATAGGCTGGATGAACAATCTGGAGGAGAAAATGAGACCGACAGTTTTGGGGAGACACAGGATAGGGTGAGGTGGGGGGAAAGGAAGTGGTGTTAACAAACCCAGGGACAAGGGAACAAGTGATCCAAATTGGTGGTGAGGTGGGTGTGGGAAATCTGGTAGGGAATGTTCAAGGGTAATGTAATCAAGAGGAATTGCTGAAACCCAGGTGGGGACTGAGCATGAAATAGAGGAAAGATCTGGGAGGCAAAGGACATTAATAGAGGTCTAGATAAAGACTTGTACATATGCAAATATATTTATATATGAGGATGGGGAAACAGATCTATGTGCCTATATTACAGGTTTAGTATTAAGGTAGCAGAAGGGCATTGGGCCTCCACTCAAGTACTCCCTTAATGCAAGAATACTTCCTTCTATTAAATTGGCATTTTATGATGCTCACCTTCCTGACACAATCGCCAAAGATTGTGGGTGAATAAGCAAATGTAGTGAAGAAACCTGATGATGCCCGGTTATCAAAAGATACAGCGTCTGGTGTCTTAAAAGCTTGAGGGTAAACAAGCGGCTATCTAGCTCAGAAGCAACAAAGTCCACATGGAAGAACACATCAGCCTGTATGATCATGAGGTGCTGAAGGGATCCATTATCAGGCATCAAAGAACAAAAATATCATTGGGTGCACACCTCCATGATATGATCACTGAAGACAAATGGGTGCATAAGCAAATGTGGCGAAGAAAGCTGATGGTGCCCGGCTATCAAAAGGTATAGCATCTGGGGTCTTAAAGGCTTGAAGGTAAACAAGTGGCCATCTAGCTCAGAAGCAACAAAGCCCACATGGAAGAAGCACACCAGCCTATGTGATCACGTGGTATCGAAGGGATCAGGTATAAGGCATCATCAGAACAAAAAATATCTTACCATAGTGAATGAGGGTGGGACTGCAGAGTGGAGACCCAAAGCCCATTTGTTGGCTACTGGAGATCCCCTTGCAGAGGGGTCTAGGGGAGGAGATG
Organism: Tenrec ecaudatus; assembly: GCF_050624435.1. Lineage (NCBI taxonomy): Eukaryota > Metazoa > Chordata > Mammalia > Afrosoricida > Tenrecidae > Tenrec > Tenrec ecaudatus. The sequence continues at coordinate 14,014,764 of NC_134542.1, read as the reverse complement.
AGCCAGTCAAGATGCAATGTAGCAACGATGAAAAATACAACTTTCCTCTAGTTCCTAAATGCTTCTCCCCCCCCCCCCCCAGCCCCACACTATCATGATCCAAATTCTACCTTGCAAGTCTGGCTAGACCAGAGGATGTACACTGGTACAGATAGGAACTGGAAAAACCGGGAATCCAGGCCTGATGATACCTTCAGGACCAGGGGTGTGCGTGGCGATCCTGGGAGGGGAGAGGGAGAGTGGGTTGGAAAGAGAGAACCAATTACAAGGATCTACATGTGACCTCCTCCCTGGGGAACGGACAACCGAAAAGGGGGTGAAGGGAGACGTTGGACAGGGAAAGATATGACAAAATAATAATTTATAAATTATCAAGAGTTCACGAGGGAGAGGGGAGTGTGGGGGAGGGAGAAAATGAGGACCTGGTGCCAAGGGTGTAAGTGGAGAGCAAATATTTTGAGAATGATGAAGGCAATGAATGTACAGATGTGCTTTACACAATTAATGTATGTATGGATTGTGATAAGAGTTGTATGAGCCTTAATAAAATGATTTTTAAAGTCCTGTAAATCAAGGACATTTATAATCCAGATAATATGACTGTTTTCAAATTGACAAACCAACCAATAAAGCCAAAAATGAAGAATTTTAAGACTCATGCAACTACTTCTGTCTGAAATTGATCAATCATACAAACAAGATTCAGGCCTAAAAATTTATTTAAGAGCATGAATCTAAAAGGTGTAATCATAAAATAAAGATCTGAGTTGAAAACAGGAAGTTATTCATTAACTTAACAGTGATTAATATAAAATACAAGTATGTAGCCATAAGAAAATATCAAGTAGAACATAATTTTAAATAAATATTATTTTTTGTTATACCAATGATCAAATAGCTGAACACCGTAAGATTCAATCTTGGCCATCAGTGACTCACACTGAAAAATCAATGTTTGGTACAGTAGCACTGTAAAGAATTCTGCTCAGTGGGTGCTTTGTCTATTCTTTATTTTTTAATCATTTTATTGGGAGCCCGTCAATTCTTATCACAATCCATACATCCATCCATTGTGTCAAGCACATTTGTACATTTGTTGCCATCATCATTCTCAAAACATTTTCTTACTACTTAAGCCCTTGGTATCAGCTCATTTCCCCCCTCCCCCACTCTCCCTCCCACATGAACCCATGATAATTTATCATTTTTTTCATGTCTTACCACAACCACTGTCTCCCTTTACCCACATTTCTGTCGTCTGCCCCCCTGGGAGGGGGTTATATGTAGAGCATTGTGATCAGTTTCCCCTTTCTCCCCCCACCTTCCCCTTACCCTCCTGGTATTGCTTATTGTCCTGAGGGGTTTAATCTGTCCTGCATTCCCTGTGTTTCCAACTCTGATCTGTACCCATGTCCATGCTCTGATCCAGCCCAGTTGGTAAGGTAGGATGGGGATCATGATAGTGGGGGAGGAAGCATTAAAGTACTAGAGGGGGAATTGTTTGTCTGGGCCCATTGAATCGTCTTGCATCCTCACTCCCTGGGGCCCCCAGCTGACTATGTACGAAGGGAACGTCATCCTTCGGAAAGCGTCGCAATAAGACGCACACCTTGTGCCGCCGCTGTGGCTCCAAGGCCTACCATCTCCAGAAGTCGACCTGTGGCAAGTGTGGATACCCAGCCAAGCGCAAGAGAAAGTATAACTGGAGTGCCAAGGCTAAAAGACGAAATACCACCGGTACTGGTTGAATGAGACACTTAAAAATTGTCTACCGCAGATTCAGACATGGATTCCGTGAAGGAACAACTCCTAAACCCAAGAGGGCAGCGGTTGCAGCATCAAGTTCATCTTAAGGATTTCAACATTTAGTTGTGCAATAAATGTTCTCGTATTAAAAATGTAAAAAAAATGTACTAGAGGAAAATTGTATGTTTAATCGTTGCTATATTACAGATGAGCCTGATTGGCTCACCTCTTCCCTGCAACTCTTCTGTAAGGGGATGTCCTCTTGCCTACAGATGGGCTTTGGGTCTCCACTCTGCACTCCCCCTCATTCACAATGATATGATTTTTGGTTCTTTGATTTCTGATACCTGATCCTATCGATACCTCATGATCACGCACACTTTTGTGCTTCTTCCATGTGGGTTTTGTTGCTTCTCAGTTAGATGACCGCTTGTTTATCTTCAAGCCTTTAAGACCCCAGATGTTATATCTTTATATAGCCAACTACCATCAGCTTTCTTGACCTCATTTGCTTATGCATGTCTTCAGCAATCATATCAGGAAGATGAGCATCATGAAATGCCAGTTTAATAGAACAAAGTGTTCTTGCATTGAGGGAGTACTTACGTAGAGGCCCAACGTCCTTCTGCTACCTTAATAATAAACCTATAGATATATGCACATAGATCTACTTCCCCATTGTCATATATAAATATATGTACATGCCCGTATTTAGACATCTATAAGTGCCCCTTGCCTCCTAGTTCTTTCCTCTATTTCCATTGACTTTCCTCTTGTCCCACTATCATGCTCAGCCTTCATTTGGGTTTCAGGAATTCCTCTCGGTTGCATTGCCCTTGATCAAGCCCTACCAGGCCTCCTACACTCTCCTCACCATTGATTTTGGATCACTTGTTCCCTTGTCCCTGGGATTGTTAACACCCACTTCCTCTCCCCCATCTCCCCCTTCCCATGTCTCCCCAGGACTGTAAACTGTCGGTCCCATTGTTTTCTCCTCCAGATTGTTTTTCCCGCCTATCTTATCTAGATAGACCCGCAGAGATCATGATATGCACAAAAAATAAAACAGAGCAAAGCAAAGCAACAAAAGAAAACAAAACAACAACCAAGGACAAAAAAAGAGAAACCTGTAAATAGTTCGTCTCTTTGTTGACCTTTATGAGTGTTTTCCAGTCAAGTCCGATGGGGTGCCACTCTCTGGACCCAGTCTATTTTTAGTATTCCCTGGGGACTTTGTTGCTCTGTTCCTCTTGCTGTTCTGTTGCACGCCCTTAGTGTTTCACCTCAGTGTGGTGGGATCAGATTGGGCACAATTCTCACACTGTGTCTCCAGTGTTGTCCCCCATAGTGCTATGGGTCAGTGAGGGACATAGTGGGGCCAGCCCTAAGGTCCTCTCTGTGCTTTGGCTGCTCTGACTAGGAATATCGTCCTGGGGCGTGGTGGGCCAGGATGTGCTCCATTCTCTCTTCCTCCCCCTTCATTTGCTCCTGTGTGCTCTTATCAGACATGTCCCTCTCCCTGAGTTATGGCTTTGGTGCTGTCCTCTCAATTGAATTCTTCTGTGGGGAAGGTGGGCTGTCCATGTAGTTGGGATTGCAGCCAGCCCCTCAAACCACTTTTCTAAATATTAAAGTTTGTGTGTTAAAATGCTGACCTTCATCGATGAAATCTTAAAGCTTCTAGAAGCTTTGGGCTGGAAAACCATGATGAAGACTTCTGTAAATATCACATTAGCATAGTAAAGAGCCATTTATTTTGCAGTGGAGTAAACATTTATTCAATTTAAGAAAGAGATCACTGAGATTACCCTATACTAATTTCAGGATATAGAAGGCATAAGATGGATAATGTGGAAACGATTTGTATTCAAAGGGAGGAACTGTTTTGTTGGTTGATACTTCTTCAGAGTCCATAGAAAAATAAATTATTTTCATAAGTAATTAAATTCACAAAACGAAATTACCTCATATCATTTGATTATGATTTTTTAAAATATAAGATCCATAGTAAGCAAATAGTGTACTTTATATGTACCCCACACTTTGTATATTCTACCTTCTCTTTCTGATTAATGGACATGTGTAGTTCTTTCTGTTTATCTTGAATCTTACCTTATCAGCACACAAAAATTCTGAGAGCTTTGCTCCATCCAAATCATTTAGATTTTCTCTACTTTGCTAAGTCATCAGGATTTGAGAAATGTTTATTAACAACCTATTTATTAACGACTTCTTATATCCAGAGCACACAACTTTATTTGCTGAGATCAATGAGGCTTTCAAACACTTGCCAAAGAAGATGATGGAAGATCGCCTCCAAAAATGGCTACAACTCATTTAAAAGAAAACAAAAATCCTTCCAATCAGCTCAATTGAAAATGACATAGAGACACAAGTGTGAAGTTGGTGATGGTTTCATCTTGCATTGATCCACAAACAATACTCATGAAAGCAACAGTCAAAAAAATTAATGTATTTCCTTAGGCAAATATGCTGCTAAACTTATCATGAAACACAATGCTCGCTGTGATCGGATTATATTGATCCACCTTCAAGGAAGCCCTCCAATACAACTATTACTCAAATTTATACACCGACCACAAAAGAAATTTGAAGATTTCTCCCAACAACTTCAGTTGGAAAGAGATCAAACGTGCAATCAAGATGCGGTGATAGTAATTGGTGATTAGAATGCAGAAGTTCGAAACAAGGAGGAAGGAACCATATGTGGAGAATACTTACTCTGTGATGGAAAGGCTAGATATCACAGGACAGAATTCTGCAAATCTTACAAAGGTGATTGATCCAATGGATGGATGCATAGATGATGATAAGAGTCATATGATCCCCCAATAAAATGATTTTAAAAGAATTTTGCATATCCAATAATTTCTTCATCGCAAATACCTTTGGAACAACACAAAAGGCAACTTATACACAGAACTTTCCCAGATGGAATACACAAAAATCAAATTGCCTACATCTGTGGGAGGACATGATGGGAAAGCTCAATATCCACAGTAAAACCAGATCAGAGGCTGACTGTGGAACAGACCATTAATTGTTGATTTTTAAGGTCAGCATAAAGGTAAAGAAAATGGAAACAAGTCCCCAAGATCCAAGAGAATAATCTTGAATCTCTGCCACCTCAAGGTTGAGAACAAAGGCAATGAATGTACAAATGTGCTTACACAATTGATGTATGTATGGACTGTGATAAGAGTTATATGAGCCCCTAATAAAACAATTTAAAAAAAGAACAGATTGATGCATATAGTGCAAACGACCGGAGAGCTGATGAGCTTCGGGAGCACATCAAGAACATCATTCACGTAGAAAGCAAAAAGTCCTTTAAAAGACAGGAAAGGAAAAACCAAATCAAAGTGGACATCACAAGTGACTAAAATTTGCTCTTATTCAAGGGTAGCTGTGTTAGTCTGGGTTGACTAGAGAAACAAATCCAGGATATATATATATATATATATATATATATATATATATATATGACAGAATTTTATATCAAAGAGTAATTGTATCTTAAGAAAATATCCCAGCCCAGCCCATAAGTCTGATATTATGTCCAATATGTCTAATATCAGTCTATAAATTCCTCTTCAGACTCATGCAACACATGCAATGAAATCAAATGCAGGAAAATCACAGGCCAGTGGGTGGAAAATCTTATGGATCCAGTGGTGAAGGAAGCATCTCATTCCTGGCATGGGTCTCCACATGGATCCTCCAGCTCCAGGGTTCTGGCTCCATCAGCATAGCTCCATGTGGCTTGTAACCAGGCAGATGAAGCACAGAGACGAAGCAGGTATGTCCTGCCTCCAGGGAGGAAGACAGGAGATCCCAGAATTCTCAGGAGAAGACCATGCCCACACACAGCCTCATTGGCTATGACCAGATTGACAGGCTAGACTCCATCCCCTTAACCTATTAAACAAGTTGACATGAAATTATCTAACTGTCAGAGTAGCTTAGCAAATGGAATAATGAAGTTAACGAGCTGAATAAAAAATTTCAAAGGGCAGCTCAAGAAGACAAAGCTGAATTTTGTAATGAAATCTGCAAAGACAAAGAGCCCAAAGAAGATGAAAAGAATAGAGTTTCCGTGTACCCCAAAGAGCTAGTTGACATTCACCATTTTAGAAGGTGGTATGTGAGCAAGAATCAATGGTGCTGAAGGAAAATATTCAAGATGCACTGAAAGTATCAGATAAAAACAAACATCCAGCATTGATGGAATATCAACCGAAATGTTTCAACAAGCTGATGAAACACTGGAAGCACTCACCTCTGCCAGGAAAATTCAGACAGTTACTTAGCCAAATGACTGGAAGAGATCCATATTTTCACCCATTTCAAAGAAAAGTGACCCAACAGAATGCTCAAAGTACAGAACAATATCATTGATATCACACACAGATAAAATTTTGCTCATGATCATTATCCAACAATGTTTGCAGCAGTCCAATGACAGGGAATTGACGGCACTTCAGGCCAGATTCAGGAGGGGTCCTGGAACAAGGGATATCATTGTTAATGTCAGATGGATCTTGGCTGAAAGCAGAGACTCCCAGAAAGATCATTATTTGTGTTTTATTGAGTGTGATAGGGCGTTGGACTGTGTGCATCATAATAATCTGTAGATAACCTTAAGAAGCCTGGAAATTCCATAACACTTTACTATGCTCCTGTAGAACCTGTACATGTGTGAAGAGAACAAGGGAAAATACCTGCTTTAAAATCAGTCAGGGTGCAAATCAGGGTTGTATCCTCATAATACTTATCCAATCTGTATTTTAAACAAATAATCAGAGCAGCTGGATTATATGAAGAAATGGTTATTAACTTATTAACAAGCTGCCATATGCATTTGACACAGTCTTGCTTGCTAAAGGGAGGAGAACCTGGAGCATGTGCTGACGAAGCTCACAGATCGCAGCCTTCGGGAAAGAAGACAAAAATCCTCACGACGGTACCAATACGTAACACCATGATGAATGGGGAAAAGATGGAAGTTGTCCAGGACTTTGTCTTGCTTGGATCCACAACCAATGCTCCTGGAAGCAGTAGTCAAGGATTCAAAAACCACATGGTATTCAGTAAATCTAGTGCACAAGTCCTCTTCAGAGTAAAAAGTAAGGATGTTACATTGGCAATTACGGTGTGTCTGACCCAAGCTGTGGTGTTTTCCATGACCTCACATGCAAGTGGAAGTTATGAGGAAGACCAAAGAAGAATTGATGCATTTGAACTGTGGCGTTGGAGATGGATACTGAAAGTACCATGGATCACTAAAAGTACCGTGGATCGCTAAAACTGATCTCTTTTGTAAGAAGGAAGGCCAGAGAGCTCCTTAGAGCAGGGGCTGGCAAAATTTTGCGACAGAAGAGCCTATCGTATCCCTCACAACAATCTAAAACCTATTCAAGAGCCAAAAATATATTTTGCAAACTAATGAAATCATCATTCTCTGAATAATATTCTTTAAAATTGTTATAAATGAAACTATGATAGGTTCAGTTTTCATTTTGATTTTACTTCAGAGCCACATACACATACTGAAAGAAGCTGAATCTGGCTCGAGAGCCGTAGTTTGCCGACCTCAACCGCAGAGGCAAGGATAGCAAGACTTCATCTTAAGTACATAGGACATATTAGGACATTATTCTTGGCAAAGTGGAGGGCTGGCAACAAAGAAGGCCCTCAAGGAGAGGGATGGACACAATGGCTACACCACTGGTCTCGGGCCTACGGACAAATGCCAGGATGGAACAGGACTCGGCAGCTCTTCATTCTGCTGTGCATAGGGCTGCCAGGGGTTGCATGGTAGTCACATAATTTGGTGTCAGTTTGAGAGGATTAAGAGTAAAGGGTGGAGTCTAGCCTGTCAATCAGGTCATAGCTTGATGACCTCATTTGGAGGCACCACAGAGATAAACAGCTCACGGGAGGCAGTACACTTGCTCACTCCCTGTGAGACTCCCCTGTGAGGAAGACACATGGAGAAAGGCTGATGGAGCCAAACCTGTAGGGCCAGAGTAGCCACATGGACACACTGTCAGCACTGAGATGCTTACACCACCATTGGATCCACAAGACGTCCCACCCACTGGCCTGTGATCTTCCTGCAGTCGGCATCATTGCCTGTCTTGCGTGAGTCTCAAGAGGACTTTATAGATTAGTATCGGACATATGGGCTAATGATCTGGGCTTGATCTGGACTGGCTGTGATGTTTTCTCAATATTCAGCTGCTCTTGTTTATAAAGCTCTTTCTTATACACATATGAGTGTGTCTATGAATTTGTTACTCCAGTCTACCCAGACTAGCACAGGTCAGAACTGAGTGGCACCTAACAACAACAATCTAATCCCATAAACATTATGGGCTAGAAAACCTTTTCTACTCTGTTACATGGGATAGCTAGGTACCAATTCAAATCATAGGCATCCACAGTGAGTTGCAATTAATCATTCAAAGTTCTTCGATCCATTTCTCTATGAACTCACACTGAAGGATGGCGGTGGACCATGGAAATGTCCACGTTAGGTGCCCTCCAGTATCTTCTGAGTCACAGAAGCCCACTGGACAACAGAACTAAACATGGCCGGCTTCTACACTGGCTTCATGGGTATTGTTATGTTTCAGCCGATTGTTGCAGTCACTGTATCTGTTCATCTCCTTGAGTATCTTTCTTTGTCACTGACCTTCCACATGGCCCAGAGCCATGGCCTTTCCAAGGAGTGGGCACTCTCATAACATCCAATATGTGGGAGATGAACTCTATCCTCACCACTAAAGAATATTCTGGCTTCGTGTCCCTTTTCTGCTTGAAACTTTTACTTTAAAAATCAAAATACATACAATAGAAACATATAAGAGAGAAAAATATATAAAATAAATGTCTATCTTTTATAAAAGTATAAAAACATATAGGATAGAAAAATAAGGATCATGAACTATGCTAACATGGTGTCATTCCCAACCACAGCCTCTCCTACCCAAGATGATTTTAAAGCAAAATTCTAGACACTATGTAATTTCATAAATGTTGCACTGTGCCTTTAAAAGCAACCCATAACTGCAATACCTGTATTACCCCTGTATCAAATGTCTGCTTGTATGAAAAATTATCACAAAAATTAGTGATTTGGCTAGATGGTTAAACGTAGGTAGACAGATTCAGATTCAATTTCTTTCTTTAAAAAATGTAAAAGTTTTATTTACACAACTCACATAAAATAAAACTCAAAGGTTTACGTACATTAGAAAGTGATATGCAATCATTAACACAATCAATTTTAGAACCTTTTTCTTGATTACACTCACTTTTTTTACATTCAGGTGTTTTCATTTCATTTTCTAGGAGACACCCTCCATGCCTCACCCCCTCCTGGAAGTCATCAACAACGTTCCAAATAACGCTGGGAAAAGAGGAGCAGCTCTGGTCACAGGCAACACCAAGAAGAAAAACAATAAACCAATGCTGCTTTTTAAAAAAACAAACAAACCAGAAAACACCACTTTCACCAGTTATATTCAAGCAAACTCCTGTGCATGGTATTTTGATGTTTTTAGTGTTTCGGGGGGCAAGGAGGCTGACGGTCAAGGCTAGTCCTGCTAGCTCAGTGCCCAGGGTGTGCTCAGCTTCAGCTTAGAGGCAGGCCCTGGGTGGAAGTACCCAAAGCCTTGAAACCCCACATGGCCCTGGCTCTATGGATGCCAGCGGTGCAGGAGTTAAGCCTGTCTTGCTCGTCCACTTCAAAAATAGACACTTGAATGATGCTGATCTGGTGCAGCGTCTCCAGGGCCATGTTGCGGTCCTCAGTGGGCGGCCCGCTCATCCAAGTTGCAGAAGTGCTCCACAGCCAACGAGCTGCCCTGAATGCTATGTTTCAGCACGGCCAGTTTGGAGCCGATCAAGCAGCCATTGTCCTCATAGTTAAAGAGCATGGGCAGCCCTGACGTTGTTCTCCGAGACAAAGGAAACGCTCAGGAGTGGCAGGGACTCAAAAGGCCTATTGAGGATCTGAATAAGAATGGTGTAGACTTGAAGATTAAGACACTCGTGGTCACGAAGGCCAGTCTTTACTAATCGTTCATTAGAGCGGACCACACTGCCAGGCTCCAAACTGGTACTCGGTGTGGAAAGAGGTAAACAAGAGCCAGAGAGCCCGAGTAGGAAAATGAAAGAAAAAGAGGGGAAAGAAGGCATGTCTAGGTGGTGTTGCTCTTTACAACTTTGGGAACGACTACGGAATATGCTTTCTGCATAATTGTCAAGCCTCACCCTTGCACCCTACCCCAAAATACATACAATAACCGATGAGCTCAAAGAAAGATCGAAAGTCTCACTAATTGTCAAGGGCAAGTGTAGATTTGTTGTTAGTATACTATATTTATATAAAATGTTAATAACAGATAAAATCAAATGAAAAGAATCTGGTATTGCTCAACATACATTTTCGAACCTGCTTCGGAGTCCATGAGAAGTTCAAAATATAAAGTTATACTCTATCCATGCAAGATGCAAACTGCTGTAATTTGCATGTTACATCAGCTGTATTTATTCTTTGGCAATTTGCTTGGCTGGTTTGGAATAAGGCAGCTTGTATGTGGAGGCTTTCTTGGATAGGACACTCGGTGTCCGAAACATCTCCCAGGATCATTGACAGTCTGCTAGGACCTCATTTTCCTAAACTTCTGAAAATTTATTTTTTTCCAGATCTATGAAAATAGCATGCTTTCTATTTCAAGATTGGTGTTCTATTATGAACCTGTGTATGGCTAGAACTAAAATTATAGTAATGTGCACCTTCAAATTTTCCTTTAAATTTCTTCTTCTGGCAGTTTATTCAAACCATTACATTTAATCATGTTTTATTTTTCAGTGCACATAGGACATAATTCACGCTTTCCATTTGCTTATTATTATTACTATGAAATAGGTCAGTTTGGGGGTGCTTATTTTTAGTGAAAGAACTTTATAAATTTTTTAAATAAAAGATTAAATATTTAAATTATTGCCTAAAGCGAATCTATTAAGTCTATGATTTTGAAGGAACTCTGTTATGGATTGAATGACTGCAAACATATGCATTTTACATCTTGGCCTCTCTGCTTTGGGGTATAATTCTAGTTGGAAATGACTTGGCTTTATCAGCTTAATGAGGCAAGATTAGTCTAACGTGTTTCCTGAGTCAATTTCTGTTGAGACATAAGGAAAGATCAAACTAGCAAGCCAGTTATCAGTCAGATGGAGAAAGCTTCCAAGTGCATAAAGTTTGTGCAAGGATTGAAATTCGGCTGTGACAGGTTTTTCTATATCGCCTTCTTTTGCACAGAGAGTTTCCTTACCACCAGCATACTGAATTTGGTCTACCACCTACAGAACTGAGAAATAAATTTATGTTTGTTATCAAACATATCCATGTGTCATATGTAAAAGAGAACAAAATAATGAAGGAAGTCTTCTAATTATATTTAGAATAAAAGATGCTTTAGGGGTGGAAAATGTTTGATAATAAGATAATTCAGTAACAAGTATATTTCATCTTTTAGTTTTAAATTTAAGTGAAGGTTTTAACACATTATTTTAATTTTTGAAGAGATTCCCTTATGTATCTTTTCTATTTTTATTTTAATCTTTTTATTGGGGCTCATAAGGCTCTTATCACAGTCTGTACATACATCAATTGAGCAAAGCACCCTTATACATTCGTTGCACTCGTCATTCTCATAATTCACCTTCCACTTGGGTTCCTGGAATCAGCTCGGTTTCCCTTTTTTTCCCCCATCCCCCTCCTTCCCCAATCCCACCCTTGGACCCTTGATAGTTTATAAATAATTATTATATCTTATCTTACACTCCTCGGCGTCTCCCCTCACCCCCCTCCCCATTGCCCATCTCCCAGAGAGGAGGTTACACATAGATCTCCGAGATCAGTTCTCCCTTTCTACACCCCCTTCCCTCCTGGTGTCGCCACTCCCACAGCTGGTGTTGAGGGGTTCGTCTGTCCGAGATTCCCTGTTCCTCCAGATCCCCACTGCACCGCTGTACATCCTCTGGTATAACCAGGCCCGCGAGGCAAGGTAGAATTGGGGTCATGATGATTGGGAGGGGAGGAAGCATTCAGGAACTAGAGGAAGGTTTTTAGTTTCATTGTTGCTACACTGAACCCTGAGTGGCCCATCTCCTCCACACTACCCCTCTGGAAGGGGTGTTCAGCTGTCTACAGATGGGCATTAGGTCCCCATCACGCACTCCCCCTCTTTCACGGTGATGTGATTCTCACCACCACCCCACCTTTGTTGTTGGAGACCTGGTCTCCTCTGCCCTTCATGATCACCTATGTTGGTGTGCTGCTTCCGTGTGGGCTTGGTTGCTTCTGGGCTAGATGGCCGCTTGTTTGCTTTCAAGCCTTTAAGTCCCCAGACGCTATATCTCTCAGTAGCCGGGCACCATCAGCCTTCTTCACCACACTTGCTTATGCACACTTTCGTCTTCAGCGATTATGTGAGGAAGGTGATCACGCAATGATTGTTTTTGTTCCTTGATATCTGCTACATGGTCCATTCAACACCTTGTATTCGCTTAGGCCATGTGCTTCTTCTCTGTGGGCTTTGTTGCTTCTGAGCTAGATGGCCACTTATTTGCCTTCAAGCCTTCAAGACCCCAGACGCTATATCTTTTTGATAGCCGGGCACCATCAGCTTTCTTCACCACGTTTGCTTACACACACGTCTGTCTTCAGTGATCATGTCGGGAAGGTGGGTATCCTGCAATGACTGTTTAGCAGGGCGAAGTGCTATTGTATTGGGGGATTATGCATGAGGAGGCCCAATGTCCATCTGCTACCCTACTACTGAACCTATAAATATATGCATATAAGTTTATTGCCCCCATAATCATAAATATATTTACATATGTACATGTCTGTATTTAGGCTTCTCTGTATGCACTTTGCCTCCTACTCCTTTCCTCTATTTCCTTTCGCTTTCCTCCCGTCCCATTACCATGTTTAGCCTTCATTCTGGTTTCAGTAATTCCTCTCAGTTACCTTGCTCTTGGTCACTCCCTACCAGTCCTCCCCTCCCCTCCCTTCTCTGGTTTTGAACCACTCGCTGTTCCCTTCTTTTCTATTCTTAATTCATGACATTCTGTCTCCATATCTCATGTCTCACATATTCATATTTACTTTTCATTTTACTACTTCATGTTTGTTTTTAAGACAATGCTGAACAATATTTCAAAAACACAATGTAAGTTGCTGTGGAAGAAAGGCTGTCTCCCTTACCGAGTTAATTGTAAGAGGTTCATACAGTCTGTGGAAACTAAAACAGAAAAAGTTAAGTGAGGTTCAATTTTCCTTATCCTCAAAAAATCCAAATGTAGAAAACAATACAAAAGGGGGAGAATATGAAACTTCTTTAAAATATTTATATTGTAGAAGAAGAAATGTTATGTACTGCCTTTTGGTTTTAAAAATAAATCTATAAAATTAATTCCACTCAGCATTTGTATACCACTCCTGCTCCAAACAAGACAGCTCAACGCAGTGGCTGCAGCGATGGGCTCAAGCATGCATGCAATTGTGAGGATGGTGCAGGAGCGGGCAGTTTTTCCATCTGTTGTGCACAGAAAACGGACTCGGTGACCCCCAACAATAACAACTGTTATCAAATTTGTGTTAGTCCTCGTTGACTAGAGAAACAAGTTCAAAGCCATTCAGATGTGTATAACAAAGAGCTTTATATACAAGAGCAATTGAATATTGAGAAAACATCACAGTCCAATCCAGATCAAGTCCATAGTCCAATATTAGCCCCTATGTCTGATACCAACCTATAAATTACTCTTTAGATTCACGCAACACATGCAATAAGGCCAAATGCAGGAAGATCACAGGCCAGTGGGTGGAAAATCTTGTGGAACCAGTGGCAGTGTAAGCATCTCAGTGCTGGTGTGGATCTCCACGTGGCTCCTCCAGTTCCAGGGCTCTAGTGTAGCACCATGTGTCTTGTCATCAGGAACACAAATCAGAGAGTCTGTCTATTATCTATCCTCAAGTGAGCTATCTATTTTCATGGTCCCTCCAAATGAGATCATCAAACTGCGACCTGATTGGCAGGCTATACTCCACCCATCCACAAGTTGACACCAGATTATATAACTACCACAAAAGTGCTTTCATTAAATAAACTACTTGGGGTACAATATTCTGACATTTCTGAGCAACGATTAACTAGGAAAAATTAACACTACTTATAAAATAATATATTTCTATAATATGTATTCAATACAATTTAAATTACATTTGATGCTATTCTAAATCATACTGATCAAATTTATAAATATATACATATTTACACAGTTTTTTAAACCATGCATTCTAACCTTGTACTATTTGCACACTGCCCCCTGAGTCCTACATAGATCCTGCATGAGCTAAGGCACGTCATTTCAATTGTATCATATACATGTGAAAGTTGAATAATGATTAAGGAAGACTGAAAAATAATTGAGGTATTTGAATTATTCTCTTTACTAAGAATATTGAATGGTACAATGAACTGCCAGAATTACAAGAAAAATCTGTCTAGGGAGAAGCAGAAACAGAATGTTCCTTAGAACTGAGGATGGCCAGATGTGGTCGCATTGCTTTGGACATGTCAGGAGAAACCATTCTCTGAAAAGGGGCACATTGCTTGGTGTGGTAGTTAGATGACTTTATGTCAACTTGGCATTTTATGCAAGTGTAGGCACCATCATCATAGCCTGGTGTTGCCTCCTTTGTGCGTGGCCTTCTTGGAAGCAGGGATTGGGAACCTCCTCACTGTCTGCTTCTCTCCCTTCTTGTCTGCGGAAACCCAGCCACAGACCCTGAGAACTATCAGTGCCCTTCCATGTGCCCACAAACTTGGGGTCCACGTGACTCTGCACTTACCAGCCTGGGATCTCCCTGCTTCCCAGTTTCTGGTTCACCACTCTGCATCACTGGTACGCAGCTATATGAGTCTGAAAAGGGACTTATGGACTAACATCAGACGTACAGATTTGATTTGCACTAAGCAGGGATGCCTTCTTGATTGCTTCTTTAGACAAAGCTCTTGCTCATACAGGGATGAGTGTTACAGGGTTTGCTTCTCGAGGCGACCCTAACACACTGGGTGAAATGGGAAAACACAGGAGGACTTTTGTTTGACACAGTGCCTTCAACAGTGGACTCACAGATAGCTGTAATTGTGAGAACAGCACAGGGCCGTCAATGCTGGATTCTATTGTACATAGGATCTCCATGAGTGGGAATTGACTCCGGGAGAGTAAATAGCAAACTACTAACAGTAGTTGTATTAATTGATCTTTTGTTAGCCATATCATACACAACATTAAAGTGCAGATTGGATCTTGACATTTTCTTTTTGACTATGCATGAATACCATTGCAAAGAATTAGAATTCCAGAACCCTCCTGATGCTCCTTTGGAAGCTGTACGTAGACCAAGAAGCAGTTATGCACACAGAGAAAGGGTAACTGTGCTTATGTCAGGAAAGACGTGCTTATTTTTTGTGTCCTGCCACTGGATGCATTCCATAAGCATGCTGAGACAAGAGAACACAACATGATTTAGGGAGACATTTCATTAGCAAGCATCCATGTACAGATGACACAATACTCTCCTCCCAGGAAAATAGCCTTCATATAAGGAAATCACTTCGAGTACATGCAAGGAGATACCAGAGTATATTTAGGTATGGGCATTGTCACATCCTCTACAATAAAAAATTACCAATGTAGAAATAGTGCTTGCTCATGTGGAAAAATGATAAGGCTATTAATCATGAATGGTTTACTCATAAAGATAGGTCAGAGAAAGAACAATTCAAAGTCGATCTCAAAACTAGGAAATACAGTTCTTCAAAAATAAGAACTTTCGTTGCAGTAGAAGTGCAAAAAGAGAATATGATCATGTAAGAGCCACTGTGGAACCCTCAACAAAACGTCTGAAAAGGTGGATGACACTCAGGGACCTGAGCTGTGGACCTCCCTTGAGGAGCAGAAACTGTGAATTACATCTCAGTGTCTCCGAGGGAAGAATTGACACAAATCTTCAAAACAAAAGAAACCCTGTGGGCTCTGTGCCCAGGAGGATACTGATGGAGCTTCTCCATGCTCTGGACATCAGTGGAGGAGAGGAGAAAGGGTGAGCTGTGTCCTTGTCTCCACTCCATCCCTAACTCTATCCTTGGAGGACATTAGAGATTCTCACCACCATTCTTGGGGGTGGGGAGGTGGTGAATGGTGTGTGTGTGTCAGGGGGGGGGGCGGGGTGGAGCAAATGTGATTGAGCTAAGGTAAGGAAATTCAGTTTCCTCAACCTTGTGATTAAGAGACCTCTCGATGCATTCTGGATGGATAGGGGAGATTCAGATTAGCCGAGCTGCGTGGCCGACATGACTGAGATTTACCCAAAAACTGAATGAAAATTGTTTCATGGCCAGAGACAAATATTAAAAAATTTTAAATGCTGTTTTGAAAGCAGTTATCAATTTTGATGGAAATAAACAAGAGAAAACCACTCAATAGATTGGAATCCATGCAGATGTGGAAATCTGTGGAAAGGTCTTGGAGGAGGAGAGAGTTGTAAATCATCCCAGGAATAATTCTCTTTAGGTTTGGGGTGATTATCTTCAGCTGCTTTAAGCAAAGTTGAGGAAAATTTTTATAGGAATACAGGGAGGAAGAAAAGACAGAGGAACTCAGGAAAACTCTACAAGACTGATCTGACCAAATAAATGAAAACCTAGAAATAACTCTACAGTACCAAATCGAAATTCAAATTATTATTATTTATAACTAAATAACACCTTTAAAGAACAAACCAGAAGGATTAAAACAATGGAAACAAGAATAATTGATCCTTAATACAAATTTCTCAAGTCCAAAATATAAGATAAAAAAATTAAAAGAAACCACGAATTCTATGAGACACTATCAAAAGGAAAAAGTTAACATTTAAAAATTTACCCACAACAGAAAGAAGTAATATGAACTATAGAGAAAATAGATGAAAATGTAATAAAGGAGAATTCCTTAATATTATGACAACAGAAAATAATTATCCAAGAATTCCAAAGGATATCAGATTTTTCAAAAAGAATATCACCATGACACAACATAAACAAACTTTGTAGCACCAAAGAGAAAGAAAGCATTCTGAGAGCACCCTGAGAACAAACAATAATCACCAATAAAGACAAACCAGGATAAATTTAGGTCTTTCTATAAAATCATGCAGGAAAAAAGGCAGTGGATTGATATATTCAAATTTTTGAAAGAAAAAACTGCTAGCCAAAAAAGTCCAATATTCAGAAAAATTATCCCCCAAATATGAGGGAGAAGTAAAATGAAATTTCACATAAGGAAAAACTAAAGAAATTTGTAAAAAGAAAAACAGTTTTGCAAAAAGCAATAAAAGGAGTTGTTTAGACAGAACCAACAACAGACAGAAACATAAAATTACTACACAAGACATTGTTATTGAGAAAAACATCCTACTAACATAATATGCAAAGCAGACTAGAACCACGTGAATCTAAAGAAGGAGCCACTGATAATGTTTCTGTAATGTAGACAGCAAATTACAAAAGGAAGGACCAGAGACAACAATAAATAGTCAAACCTAAAAGATTTTGAATTGTTCTTACAAGAGAACATACCGCCTTAAACTTGGGGAAAAAACAACAAAAAACAAACAAACCTCAAAGAAAAATTTAAAACTCAGTAAAACAATTCTAAACTCCTGCTAAACAATAACATGAACACAAAGAAAGCACTGACAAGAAAATCTATAAACAAAAGGATCGCAACACAGAAAATTATTGTGAGCAAAGAAACTAATAACTCATTAAAAATAACAAAATGACAGAAATAAAAACAGTTATCAATAAAAAGACCAGCTTTCTTTTACTCTTTTGAAAATCACTTGATCTTGAATTATTTGATTATCAAATTGACGTTAAATTTTGTTACACAATTTTCCCACATCAAGATGTACTCAGTAACTATCTGCAAAAAAGTATACAAAGTCCCCATGATGGATAGCGGTGAGGTATTTTACAGGACACTAACGTCACTGGAGATTAATGGACCACTATCTGTTACTCAGTCACTGTTGTTAAGGTAATCAATGATTTTCAGGTGCTTTTGTCATTTGTAAGTATATTATATATAAATGTATATGTGACATAGAAATATATGATATATTAAAATGTAAACATATAAAATATGCACAAATATGTGTCATAACTAATGTACACTATATATAATACACTCTGTAGGGTACTTCTTAGGGCATACCTGCTAGGTAGTCTTTGAGATGCTCCTAAAGCAGTCATGTCTTAAAGATTGACTGAACTTAGGTACATGTCTTTAAGTACACCCCAAATTTATACAAAAATACCTGAACCAGGAAGTATTTTCATCCTGGAACTCAGATGTGCAGGAATGCAGACCAAAATTTGCTCCAATCTATGACTGTAGTCTGACTATAGTCCCTCTTTGATGGTTTGCTACATAACATGGTTGTTTTTAGTTTACCCAAGAGCAGCCTTTCTCTCTGTAGTTGAAAAGGGTAATGTGAGTGATTTGTTGGCAAAAACTTACGATAACCCCTACTTTATTGTACCATTTCTAATTTCATTCATTCTTGTTTACTGCTTCATGATAACCCATACTCATTCTTGTTTGCTGCTTCATAATGAAAGGGCCTATTTGAACCTTGGCTTCTCAGTCATATCAAAACTATCTAAAAATATTATGAGAATGTTTTAAAATTTTATTATTAAAAGAATCAGATCCCCACCATCATGTATGATGTTTAACGAGCTGCTTATGAATTTCAAAACAAAGAACACAAATCATTCACAAGCAAGAATTACAAATGGCCAGCAAATATCCTAAAATAATTAGTCCTTTCTATGATCACAAGGGAGAACTATGAGTCTGTCTAATTCCATAAAGTCTCTCATAAAATGTTATCCTCCCTGTCATCATAGCAAACACCTCCCTACTTTCTAGCCTAAAGGGTGGGTGTAGGCAGAGCAGAGAAAACTATGGCAAATGGTCCTTTATCCTGGGTATCATAACGGCAGTGGCTATTTTAGAACTCGGTGTTGATATGAATGCCATGAGATACACTCTCTCTCCGCTACAACACTTCTGGAAGGAGCACGTGGTAAATTCATTCCTAAACAATTTGTACTCACATCGTGCAGGCTTCAGGAAGCAAACGGCCACTTTTGTGCAATAGTTCTTTAACTGATGAAGTGCTGAAGCAATGGAACTGTCACCATGCCATCCACTCTACCGCCCAGCGTTAGGTAATGGAGTCCCTCCATCGCAGCAGAATGTATGACCGCCCTGAAGAGACACTGCATGCCTACGCCATCCTTCAGCCAGATATGGGCCTGCTGATAAAGTTCAAGGAAAGGTGATATAATTAGAAAATGGCGAATAAAATGTAGTAAAGGTGGATAAAATGAATTGGCATTCATAATTATATGGTCTTCTCCATTTCCCATAGAAACCCATCCAGATCAAACTTTGATCTCTGTAGAATACCTCCCACATCATGCAATCAAGTCCCAATTTTTAAGGATTTCTTTCTTGTACGCTTTCACAGAGATGCATCGCATAAAATTAATTCGGATAGCAAACAAAGCACTTGTAGTTGTTATTTGCAACAACACAAATCACTCCTATACTAAATAGCAATCTGCTTCATTGAATTATTGAAGACAGCTCAGACTTTTTTTTTAAGTGCCCACTATCATGACCTCTTTAAACACACCATGCAAATAAAGTGTGTCATGAAGAAACATACCAGCAAAAGAACTCCTGGCATCTCTGTCACCTCACTGCCACAGGCTAAGTCACTGATAATTTTAAATATCATTTATATTTACTGCTAAGAAGCACATGAAACATCCAGTGTTCATCTGTCATGAAAAACATCACCATGAATTGTGACCTATATAATCAAACTATCACTCCACTCACATAACCCATGTTCTCAAGATTGTCTTAAACCATACTTACTGAATTTAATGCAAATAAAATTAAATTGGATTTTTGAAATTTTAAGTGGCAAGTTTGACTTCATTCTATTTGCTTGATTACAAATACAGAACAGCTTATAATTATAAACAAGCAAACCAAATACATGGTATTATACATTTTTTACCTAAGATATATTCATGTGAATATGCAAAAATATTCTCATAGCACAAGTAGGAAAATAATGTTTGAGTGATATTTATGGTTTGCATAAGCCTCTGTAAGACGTATATGGTTTGATCATAATTATGGTATAATTGTCCACAGGGGACAATTACAGTAGGTGGAAAAATACAGTAGGTGGCAAGAATAAACAATTGCAGCAAGAATAGACCTCACAAGCTTTCTGTGATGAATTCTCTGAATAAAGGGTTCATGTTTTCATTTTTGGAAAGTTGCTTTCATGGTTTCAAATAACATTGCAGTAGAAAAAGTTTTAATAGGAATAGCATTTTGTTTAACCCTGGGCAATGAAATCCAAAGTTTCAACATGAAAATTCAGTACAAGAGAAATACATGTGAAACACAAATTTCATACCATTCTCTGTATCAGGGATGGAGTGTCTACCCCTAAAATCCACCTAGTTTTTCTTTTCAAACATTGGAATTTTTAAAAATTCAGTTTCCTAGAGAGAGAAACTTATTTAGCCTTGATGTTGCCCATGTTAATGAAGCCAGAATATCAACAGCAAGTAGAAAAAAAAAACACAGAAAACATGCTTATAGTTATCCATCGGTTAGCTGTAGCCATAAGCTCTGTGTCCAAGAAGAAAGCAAAGGGCATCTAAGCCCTCAGCATATGCCATCAAGACCTAGTTCTGTGATATCCATGTTGTATCAGAAGACCTTGTCCCAAGAATAACTAAAAATACTGGGCTTCCAGGCTTGTAGCATGCAACATAAAGGGAATATCTCTGTGAACTAAAGAATCGTCTTGTAGGTCATTAATTTTTCAAGTCTGATGCTTTGTTTCTGTTACTTGATAACTGGTTTGCTAGAGTTGAGGTCATGTCCTAAAATCCTATCTAAATCAGTGATCTTGCTCAGTGCCCTGGGCCTACACTCTGGGCAAATTAATTTGGCATTTGGTTGTAAGATATATCATCAATTGGCCATTTCAAGCATTTCAGTATACAATTCAGGATATAAATCAAACTGCAATATGCTGCCATCACTACTATTTGTCTATATATCATCCCAGTATTTAAATTCAAATTTAGAAGGTGCGATGCTGCTTTGATTTTATATTCGGAGAATTCTTGACTCTGGATGTCTGATTCCTGTCAACAATAACCTAAAAATTTATTTTCCTTATACTGTACACATCTATCATTGTTATTCAACCAATAAAAGATCACTGCTGGTAGAATGATTAAGTGCTCAGCAGTTGACCATGCGTTTGGAGGTGTCAGCAACCAACGACTCCATAGGAGAAAAGAACTGATTATGGGATCACATAAAAATCACATCGTACATTCTACTTATTGTAAGTGAAATTTGGAATGATATGATCTATGTATTGAATGCCATCCAATTAAAAAAATCACAGTCTAGAATACCTGTCAAGTCCACTGCTATAGAGTGGAGACTGTGTAATGGTCCAAATCTTTAAAGGAGCAGAGAGCCTTCTCTGTCTCCTGAGAAGCAGTTGTTCTTGTGAGGTGCCATCAAGCTGGATCTGACCCATAGCCACTCTGCATAACAGAACAAAACACTGCCCAATCCTGAGCTGTTCTGCCAATCACTCTTATGTTTGAGCCTTTTGTTGAAGCCACTGTGTCAATCCATCTTGTTAAGGGCTGTATTAGACAGGGGTCTCTAAAGAAACAGAACCAGAATGCTAATAATTTTATATATATTTATACAGATAGATAGATAGTTAGATAACATAAGAAATAAACAGTTAATTAAATTATAAAGCAGTACAAATGGCTAAGTGCAACTCACTCCTGTGAGACAGTTGTGAGACACTGGCAGGCCTTCAAATCTTGAGGACTTCAAATTTTGCTTCAAATCCTTCAAATCTTGCTCTGTAGAGCAATTCAGGCTTTCCAGGCACAGGCAGCAAACAGCGAGGCAGGTCTGATGACGGTCTGACAGTCCCCAGCTCAAGAGATCTAAATTCCAATGGTGTGGCGAAGCAGGTCTTAAAGGAACCTCAAATTACAGTGACACAGTCAATGGGTTAGGAGTCCCACAGGTAGTGTAGCTTGCAAATTGAGGCAAAGAACAAGCAAGGCAGCCGCACACTTGTCTGATGATCAAAGAGCAAGAGACAAGAAAGGTGAGGCTCACGGAGCCATTTATCTGCCCTTCACTTAATCACACATGTGTTTATCGGCCAGGTTGGCACAATAAACTAACTACCTCAAGGGCCTTCCTCTTTTTTGCTGCGCCTCTACTCTTCCCAGCATGATGTCCATCTCCAAGGACTGGTCTCTCCTGACACGTTCAAAGTACTTGAGATGAAGTCTTATCATCCTTGCCTCTAAGGAGCATTCTGGCTGTACTTCTTTCAAGACAGATTTGTTTGTTCTATTGGCATTCCATGGTACTTTCAATATTCTTCTCTAGCACTATGATTCAAATGCATTAATTCTTTATAGTTTTTCCTTATTCAATTTTCACATGCATATGAGACAATTGAAAACACCATGTCTTACCTCAGGCACCTTTGTTCTCAAAGTAACCTACTTGCTTTTCAACATTTAAAGAGGCCTTGTACAGCAGATTTACCCAATGCAATGTGACCTTTGATCTCTTGATTGCTGTTGCCATGAGCATTGATTGTGGATCCAAACAAGACAAAATCCTTGACAACTTCAAACTTTTATCCATAGATAATGATCCAGTTGTGAAGATTTTGGTTTTCTTTCCCTTGGTAGGTCTTAGTGCCGACCTTGCAGTTGCAGGCTCCCCTCAACATTCAGTCACAGAGGAGAGATGTGCTCATGGGCTCAGCCCTTCCAAGCCTAGGCACAAACCCCTTGCTCAAAATTCCAAAAGCCAAAATTGCCTGTGTTTTCCCTTTCAGTTTCACACCAGTTCTAGTCACATGCCTTTTCCAATTAGGATGTCTTGGGACTCAAGACACTGGGTGGGGCTAACCTTTCCAATGCCTTCTACCTTGACTTTAAAAAAAAAAGACATTTCTTTCAGGTAATTCCTAATTCCCATTTTAGCATACCTAATCCTAATGGCTGAAGGAAGCAGGCTTACAAGCTCTCTCTCTCAGATCATAATTCCCAATGTTCATTTCTATTACACATTATGTCAATAACAATAAGTAGGAAAAAGCAATATAATCCCAGTAGACCCATATCCTGAACACAATTCTTCATTAAACACTCATATTAAATTCTTTCTTTTATAAATTATCCCATTCATATACAACATAGTTTTAGTTCCCCAGCCTGGATTGAAGCAGGTCCTGGCCCACTATTAGCCTTGTTGACTACACAGGATACCTTTTGCCTCAGAAAAGGCCAACAGGGATTTCCCCTCCTGAGCTTCAATCTAACATTCATTGCATTCATTTGCTCTGAAAGTTTCACTTTCCATGCACTTTACAGATAGCAACCGGGTAAACCAGGAGGACCTACCTGAGCTCCTCTGGCTGTCCAAAGAATAAAGAAAGTCCAACCTTGGTCCATTGCCATGGGATGGAGGTCAGAGGAGCCTCCACTCTGCAGCTTCATGATTCGTTTTTTCTATTATCCCTTTCCCCTTGTACCATAATGTGTTAGGCAGGGTTGTCTAGAGAAAGAAAGCCAGGGCCAGTTATCTCTGTACAAGAGATAACTTTAAGTTAAGAAGGAATTTCATGTCAAGAATGCATCCCAGCCAAGTTGAACTCAAGTGTATACAGTTGATGGACTAGCTGAGTCCCTGTTAAGACTTAGGTAACTAATGGCCAATGAAGCAGAAAGGTGACATGGGAGGCAGGAAGATCACAAGCTGGTGGATGAAGAGTTGTGTGGATCTAAGTGTGGTGGAAAAATGACAGCTCTCAGCAATGGGTAGTTCAAATGGAACTGTCCCTAGGGACAGACACAGAGTGCCAGCATACAGGAAGGTGGATGTGCAGAGAGAGAGGGCAGCACCCAGTTACTCCCTTGGAAGACGACACACACCATGTAGGCATCGTCAGGTTATAACCTGATTGAAAGGTTGGATCCCAGCCTGACACTCCAGGCAAATTTAAGTTGACATAAAATCCAACTGCCACCTAACTCTAGGTCTTTGCATATTTCATTACAATTATTTCACTTTGTCTTCTCAAGCTGTCCTTTGAAATGTTCTGTTTAGCTCGTTGACTTCATTATTTCTTCCATGTGCCTTAATTACTCTACAATTAAGAGCAAGTTTCAGGATGTCTTCTGACATCCACTGTGATCCTTTCTTTCTTCCTGGATTTTTAATGACCTTTGACTCTCTTCATAAATGAGATACCTGACGGCACCCCACAGCTCAAGTCTTTTGTCATTAGTGTTCAATGCATCAAATCCGTTCTTGAACTTCAGATATGATATATGTAAGGTCTTATTTGTGAATTTGTTTTTAACTTATTTTCAACTTCAAGCTTATCTTAAATAGCACCAATTTATGTTCCATTTCACAGTAAGCCCGAGCCTGTTTACTATTATTATAAATAAATCATTTTATTGGGGGCTCTTATAAAAATCCATTCAATTGTATCAAACTCATGTGTACATATGTGGTCATCATCATTTCCAAAACATTTTTTCTGCTTGAGCCCTTGGGCCTCGAGCCTGGTTTAACTGCTCATATTGAACCTCCATATCTTCCCACAGATATAGTCACTGTGATTTCCGGAGAAGTCCCTGTATATAGTCACCTTTCTGTTGTTGAAAAAAAGATAGTAGCACTGAAGAAGACATTCTCCTTGCAAAATTCTATCATGTGATCTCCATCTTTGTTTCCATTAGCAAAACCATATTTTCCAACTGATGCTCCTTCCTCTTTGTTTGCAACATTTCATATCAATATCCTACGATTATTAATGCATTATGACTGCATGTTGAAACAATTTCAGACTGAAGACACACTTAAAATTTTTCAACTTCTTCGTCACTAGCTTTGGTGCTTGATGCATAAGTTTGAATTGTAGCTGTGTGTATTGGATTTCCTTGTTCAGGTAGACATAATCTTATCACAGGCAGCATTGAGCTACTACCAGTTAAATCTTGAAATGTCCTTTTGAGGGTGAATGCATGGCCATTCCTCTTGATTGTTTCATTCCTAGCAGGGTAAGCCAAATGAGTTTCTGATTCAAAATGGCCAATACTACACCATTTCTTCGCCTAGAATGTCGTATGTGTCCTATTTCATTTTTTGACAACTTCCAGTTTTCCTAGGTTCATAATCCACACATTCCAAGTTCCAAATCCTAACTGATGCTTGCAGTTACTTCCTCCCACTTTGAGCCCTGCCCTGTCAGCCCATGACGGCCTGGCAGACTTCACTCCCAAAGCGTTACTTGGGAAGGCTGTCAGCGTGAAGGCCTCATCAGCCAGCACTGTCTCTGACCGTGTTCTGCTTCTTTTCATGAGGTTTTCAGCATTTGAGGATATTCAGTTCTGTCTCTGAGGTTTTCAGCGGCTAATTCCTTAGAAGTGGACCACACAACCCTTCTTCAGAGCCTGTAAGCTTTCTGAGACCTCTACTTAGGGTGACCCAGCTGGCACTTGAAACACTGGTGACACAGGTTCCAGCATCACAGCAATGCACGAGTCACCACAGTCCCACAAACTGACAAATAGTTGTCAAAAGTCATGTAAACAGAGAAATAAAAATTTTTCACTGCGGGCGAGACCAGAGCATGTACACAGGTACAGATAAGAGGTCACTACACATGGAATCCAGGTTAGATAAACCTCTCAGGAACAGACATGGGAGTAGCGATATCAGGAGGGTAGGGGAAGGTGGGGAGAGGAGGAGAGGAAGTGGGAACTGATCTCAATGATTGACACATAAACACACCCACCCCTCCCAGGGGGGGATGAACAACAGAAACCATGGGAGAAAGGAGACAGCGGTCAGTGTAAGATATGAAAATAATAAGTTATAATTTATCAAGGGGTCATGAGGTAGGGAAGAGAAAAACGAGGAGCTGATACTAAAGGCTCAAATAGGAAGGAAATGTTTAGAAAATAATAAAGACAAATATAAAAATATTTGATATACAAATATTCTTGATCCACTGATGTATGGATTGTTATAAGAGCTGTAAGAGCCTCCAATAAAATGATCCTTTAAAAAAATCTTTTTTCATTTTATTTGATGTATATCTTAGATTATGAATGGATTTAATAATGATAAGAGTCATTAATATTAAGTATATAATACATTCATTTTATATTATACTGAACAAGCTCTTAATCATATACTATTAATAACAAGATATCAATAATATATTAATATTAATATAAGTATGAAAATAATGAACAATAGCATGAATTAAAATAAACAAACTCTCAGTTTCTTTATATAAACTAAGTCCTAATTGGACACCATGGTAAGTAACTTATCTCTCCCACATTGCCTTTTCCTCTCATGTTCTGCAGATGCCAGGTTCTAACCTTCAGGAATTGACTTTTGTGTGTTAATTCCTTTCACAAAACTTTCCAGTGGCTTCGTATTGTCCCCCAGTAAAGTCACAGTCCATAGGAAGCAAATCAAAGCCCTGTATCTGATATTTCACTGGTGCCAACATTGTAGAAATGTTCTGTCCAAACTAAGTTTATAAAGCATTGCTGTGAGAGTCACATAACACTGATTAACGTACTCCTTTAACTTATTATGGACAGACTTTGGTCATGACTTTCAGCCTCTTCGAAATCTCAGCTTGCTCCCTAGCAGAGAAACACTTGCTCTTCCTAGATTTGGGTTTCTTTGTTTGTTTTGAGGATTGAGATTCATTGAATTGTGTAACCTATAAATACAATCCTATTTTGAAAAGGGAGCTTTGTCTTGTTATGTAAATCATGTCACACCAGAGTCAAGGTGAGTCCTAACACCCAGTCACTTCTGAGTTTAAAAAAAAGAGCAGAGGCACATTAATGAGCTGAAATAGACTGATATTGGCCATTTTGAAACAGAAAATCATCTGGTTTACTATGCTGGGAATGAATCTATCAAACTATCAAGAGGGTCTTAAATATTGGCACCACTCTGGCACTAAAATCATTGCCAATCTTCTATACCATATGATGCTCTGTGGCACCTCCTGAAGGCCCCAAGCTCACATACTCCCCTCCTGCTCTCCCCAGCCCAGATCAAAATATTTGACCTGGTACCAGTACGGTGAAGCCTTTGGGCTGAAAGGTTTAAGCATTTTCAAGAACAAACCATCACCAATGTCCTCCTGTATATTCAAAGGGTCACTTTGATTTTGTTTCCATAGGAAACTACCGGCAGAGGAGCAGACAGGCAGCCAACCGTGAGGTTGAGCCATAGCCATCTCATGGAAAGTATCTCCCAAAGTTTGAGCTATTTATACTGCTTTCAAGACCCACCCCAGCACATGACTACGGGTATCAGTTCTAGTTGTCAGTGTCTAGTGCTGAGCACGATGGTATCTCTACGTAGAGAAGCAGTTGCTACGATCTGCTCACAGGCGGAAGTATGAAAACATTCACGCAGAGGAGGTCAAATGGGGGGAGGGGCGTAAAATGTCTGCTAGAGGCTATCCATGTTATCCCCTAGAGTAGAAACCCTGCTCACAGTCGAAAGGAAAAATCACAATTGAATATAACAGTAATTGTATGAAATGCTGTAAAACTCATTCTATACGAAATCATCTACTTCACACCCATGCTTATAAGGCTCGAGCCACAATGAGACCACACTGGTCTAGTTAATCTTCTCATGGCAGAAGTTGTCCCGCTCTTTCTCTCTTACGTTGTCCTTAATCACGGTGACACGTATAGCCCTCGTTCCTTTTCAATGATGTTTTTATTGTGATGAGCCTTCAAGTCAGTTCTGATTCACAGAGACCCTATATGCAACAAAACATAACGCTGTGCAGTCTTGGGCCAAGAGTACAATTGTTCCAACACAATTCAAGAATATATTTGACTCACTGAACACTAATGATATAAGACGTGACGAGTTTTGATATGACATCAAGAGTATCACATATGAAGAGAGAGAAAGATCATTAAAAAGACAGGCAAGGAAGGAAAAATTAACACGGATGCCAGAAAAGACTCTGAAACTTGTTTTGACTATAGATAAGATAGGCTGGATGAACAATCTGGAGGGGAAACCCATGGGCCCCACAGTTCCGGGGGGCATGGGAGAGGGGGAGGTGAGAAGAAAGGAAGTGGTGTCAACAAATCCAGGGACAAGGGAACAATAAGTGATCCAAATCAAGGGTGAGGAGGGTGTAGGAGGCCTGGTAGGGCATGATCAAGAGTAATGTAACCGAGAGGAATTACTGAAACCCAAATGAAGGCTGAGCATGATAGGGGGACAAGAGGAAAGTAAAAAGAAATAGAAGAAAGACCTAGGAGGCAAAGGGCATTTATAGAGGTCTAATTAAAGTAATGTATGTATGTAAATATATTTATATATGAGTATTGGAAATTAGATCTATGTGCATATATTTATAGGTTTAATAATAAGGTAGCAGATGGACATTGGTCCTCCACTCAAGTACTCCCTCAATGCTAGAATACTTTGTTCTATTAAACTGGCATTCCTCTACCTTGCAAGTCTGGCTAGACCAGAGGATGTACACTGGTACAGATAGGAACTGGAAACACAGGGAATCCAGGGTAGATGATCCCTTCAGGACCAGTGGTGTGAGTGGCAATACTGGGAGGGTGGAAGGAGGGTAGGGTGGAAAGGGGGAACTGATTATAGGGATCTACATATAACCTCCTCTCTGGGGGATGGACAACAGAAAAGTGGGTGAAGGGAGATGTTGGACAGTGTAAGATATGACAAAATAATACTTTATAAATTATCAAGGGTTCATGAGGGAGGGAGAGCGGGGAGGGAGGGAGAAAATGAGGAGCTGATGCCCAGGGCTTAAGTGGAGAGCAAAAGTTTTGAGAATGATGAGGGCAACGAATGTACAAATGTACTTTACACAATTGATGTATGTATGAATTGTGATGAGTTGTATGAGCCCCCAATAAAATGATTTTTTTAAAGAGCTGAAGATAACATGTTAGGGAGTTCTTGAAAAGACAAGAAAAGGTGTTTAATAAAATGTTCAAATCTGCAGAATTAAAGATATTAAAAGCCAAACATGCTCAGCATATATCAACTTGAAAAAAAAGTAGAAAATACCAGACCTTAATTGACATTATTAAATGATTCTATGCAGAATATATTAAAGATGCTGGATCAATCAAATGAGATGGAGAGAGTCCAAAGAGGCAGTTTACCAAAAACCTTGATTGAGGGAAGATTTGAGGACTATGGTGTGTTTGTCCAGGCTGTCCAGGGAAACAAAATCAGTGACACTCATCTATGTATAAATAAGAACTTTATCTCAAGAAGCAACTTTACATCAAGAAGGAACCGCATCCAAGTTCAACTCAAGTCCATCCATCCAAGGCTAGTTGGATAAAGGCAGAGTGCAAAGTCACATGGATATCCAAGGTTAGTGGAAGTATGACAGGGCACCAACAGTTCTCAGGATTGGGCCTCCCATTGGACTACTCCTGGCAGCAGGCAGAATCCCAGCAAGCAGGAAGGGAGAGGAACATAGAGAGAGGGATTTCCCCAATTTCCTCTTATAAGAAGACCACGCCTGCAAGGAGGCATCACTAGGCTGTAACCTGATCGACATTTTCATGCAAATTCAGGTTGACATAGGATCATTCAACTACCACCCATGACTACCAGGTAAAAAGCCCAAGAAGATCGCGTTAGCAACTCCCGAAGAGATCCGGCCAGGAGGAAAGTCCTGCGTTGCCTAGAAACCATCAAAACAACTTAAAAGCTAAGTACACCAAATTTCTAAACATTTGATGTTTCTAAACATTGTGTTGATGTTTACTGACTTCCATCAATCTTTGACTAAAGGCCTGAGCCAGTTCTGTGCACTCCCCATCCATTATACAAGCTAATCTTTCCCTGCCCCTGTTTCACTTTACCCAGCCAAACCTCTGGCTTCGTGGACTTCTGGAAGCCCTCGTGGATAGCTGGCCAAGTAGAAAGCTTGGCACAGGCATTCTAAGTATTCAAACAGTGATTTCCCCATTTCAGTTGCTTTAACCAAAATGTCTTCCTCTTCTATTGACCTTCCCCCTCATGAATCTACACTTCCCCAAAGACACCTGCATGCACACACCAATCATGCCCAAATATTAAGAATACACATCCTACCTTTACTTTTGTGTGAGAAATATTTGTTTTATTTTATCATTATTTATTTTACCCTATTACTTTTCTCATGTGGCTGCCTCTAGGGGGTGTGTGTACTACTGGATTGAGTCAGGGTGGTTGGCTCTGTAGCTTGACAGGGGTGAGGTCTACTAGGAGACAGAGACAAAGGGACAGAGATGGGCAAGTGCAAACGCTGGGATGGGAAGGATTTTCCTTCAAATGAGGACACATAAGACTTCATTGCAAATATTCTTTCTACATCTTCATGAGATTGGCTCCCCCAAAATAGGGCAATATTTGGACTCTTCAGTCATGTGCTGTATTACTGCATCAGGCATTTGAAGAAATTCAACACTGGAAGATTGAAAGAGTAAATGTTGCCATTAAAATTTCTATATGATTTTGCTCAAAATGAAAGTCATGGTATTTTAGATCTATAGATGACTTAAAAACCCATTAAGTGTTAGTTTGCACTGTTTATCAGAATATGTTAAAAATTCAGTAGGAAATGCAAAAGTAAGAAAGATTTCCCCAAATTCCCCAAATTATAATGATTGCTGTTTAAAAATAACCAACATTTGTCAATGTCAAGTAGGTTAAAGAATTCATTTTTATAGAGCACAAATTATTTGTTAATAGTCTATTTTGAATGAATGCAGGTTTATATGCAAATTAGTTTTTATGTAATTAAATCCGTGGAGGAGGTCTCTTCTTTGATCAATACAAAGAGAGTCCACATTTTCAGTTCTCTAGTGATTATCTTTCAGAGAAACCTATTACTTTAGTCATATTTGTAGGATCTGGAAGGTTTTTCTCTGTGTTTAAATTAATTCATCTGAATAAATATCCAATTGGTCCATTAACTCTGCACTTTTTCCTTCACCTAAAACAAAAATGGGAAATATCAGCGTATATACAGAGGATGCATTACAAAATAGAAGTCCTAAATTTATGGTTGCACATTTAAAGAACCTGGAACACTGTCCAAATAAACCAATATTTTAACACAATTAATCTGTGGTTCTGATTTAATTAATTAATTAGTGGGTCTTGGTACCAATCAATCATTTCCAAAAGACATTTTATAGGTGATTAAAATATGAAGCAATAATTAAGGGTTTGGGGGGGGTTGTTTCATTTTTGCTTAAAAAACAATGGGCCTTGAATCAAAGACTCGTGGTGAAATCCAGGATTGATAAATCTATGATTAATGATCTGCAGGGTTTCAGGGAGGAATTACGATGAGTACAAGAAAGAAAAAAGTATTCTAAAATCGGTTGTGGAAACTTTTGTATAAGTTTTCTTGATATGATTGAACTACTGAATTGTATGATATGTGGATTATTTGCCAAAAATATGTTTAGAAAAAAATACTTCTTGATAGAGAAAAATAATTATCACTTAATTTTTCTCGACAGAGGCCATTTAATTCTAAAGCTGGTGAAGATCATTCTTTGCTGAGTTTTCTTTCAAGGTCCTGAGAGAGGACCAGCTAATGTGTACATGAAGATGTTTTAAAATATTTGTGATAGCATCATACTTTTGTATTTTGTTTTTCTTAAAGAGATTATCTGAAAATAAGTAAACTTAAAGGCAAAAAAAGAAGACTCATAGCTAACCTGTAGGACAAAGTAGAACTGTCCCTGTGGTTTCCTGAGACTGCAACTCTTTGCCAGAGTAATAAGCTTCTTTCTCCTTGTGGTTCCAAAGGACTGACATGCCTTTAGCAACTCAACATGTAACCACTAGGCCAGAGTTGCTAAGCGCCAGAATCTGCTCTATGGCAGTGAGCTTGGTTTTTGGAGTTTTTAATCAAAGAAGTACAAGCCTTTAAGGTGGATGTTGGAGTTGTCCTTGCTCAGTGACCTTGAGTGAGTTCTGACTCCCAGAAGTCACGCGTCACAGCAGAAGCAAAGATGGGCTCTGCCTGTGCCACCTTCCCCGTCTTTTTTCCAAGTCTGAATCCACTGCGATGACCAGGTTCACGTCCTAGCTCTGAGAGTCTTTCTCTCTTTTGAGAATCATGGCATCTTTCTCTAGGGAATTTTTCTTTCTGAAAACCTATTAAAAGTTTGTGAGTGTAAGGTCTTTCAGAGATGGAGTGAGATTTTAATGAACAAGTTTTAATCAGGGAAACGAGGTTTAGAGGGACCGAGATATCAAAGGAAGAGAGTGGAAAGACTTTAGGATCGTTACAGAGAGGAAGCTTAGAGCTGGTCCTTTGTCTGAAGCCAGAGAATTAGCTGACTTAACAGGTACAGAGGCCGCAAGCGCGGAAAACAGGTGTTAATGTAAACTCGCTACTAAATTGGAATTGAGTATGGCAAGGATGGGGTTAATAGCCCTGCTACAGCTGCTCCTGCAGCTGCCTGCCCTTCACCTCTGTGGACATGGAACCGTTGGAAAGGGCAAAAAGGGCCCCAAAGGTAGAAGCAGAGAAAGAAGTTTACAGAGGATTTCAGAGAGTTAGCAGGGGCCAGAGGGAATGAGAAGATCCCAGAGTTTTTATTCTTTCAGTGCTGTTATTAATCTTCTGGACAGGATGAATCCCATGCATTTTTCTGGTTGGGTCTTTGGGTGCCTCTAGACCACGCTTGAATACTAGTGACATCACTTGGCTGCGTGGGAAGAAGGCAGGTTGGAAACTTTGTAAACAAAGAAAGTGCCTGAGACCCAGAAGTGAGATGATGATAGCTTTGGGGTTTGCTTATGGGGAGCAGACTGACCTGTGGTTTTTCCAAGACATATTTGTTCATTCTGTTAGCAGTCAAGTGGGGGTGTCTATGTGTATCACCCTTGATAAACACTGCACTGCAAATGCACCGATTGATTGTTCTCTATACATCCTTAGTCGGAGTCCAGCTTCTGTATGCAAACAGGAAGAGCGAAAATACCCTGGGGTCAGCCTGTGAGAATGTGAGGCATTGAAGGGATCAGGTATCAGGCATCAAAGACCAAAAAAAAAATCATAGCATTATGAATGAGGGGGAGTGCCGAGTGGGGACCCAGGGCCCATCTGTGAGCAATTGGACATTGTCTTGCAGAAGGGCCACGGGGAGAAGACGAGCCAGTCAGGGTGCAGGGTAGCAATGATGAAACATACAATTTTCCTCTATTCCTAAACGCTTCCTCTACCCACCCACCCTGTATCATGATCCCAATTCTACCTTACAAATCCGGCTGGACCAGAGGATGTGCACTGGCACAGATAGGAAGTGGAAGCACAGGGAATCCAGGACAGATGATCCCTTCAGGGCCAGCGGTGAGAGTGGCGATACCGGGAGGGTGGAGGGAGGGTGAGGGAGAAAGGTGGGAACAGATTACAAGGATCTACATATAACCTCCCCCCTGGGGGATGGACAGAGGAGAAGTGGGTGAAGGGAGATGTCGGACGGTATAAGATGACAAAATAATAATAATTTATAAATTATCAAGGGTTCATGGGGAGGAGACAGTGGGAAGGGAGAAGAAAAAGTGAGGAGTTGATAGCAAGGGCTCAAGTAGAAAGCAAATGTTTTGAGAATGATGAGGGAAACAAATGTACAAAAGTGCCTGACAACAAGTGGATGTGTGGCTTATGATAAGAGTTGTATGAGCCCCCAATAAAATGATTCAAAAGAAAATACCCTGCTCTCAGTTGCTTACACTTTAGTCTTCAGAGAGATCTTTGCTCTTTGAAGAGGTCTTCCAACCAGGTTTGTTCGGTGCTATGTGTAGTTTGAGTTCTTGATTATTTCGGCCTACTCCCCAATGTGCCTCTCAGCTTGTGAAACTGAACTGCTAGCTCATTGCGATGAAAAGGGAAGCTATGCGTCTAATATTGGAAATACTAGCAGGGTCACTGATGTTGGGAGCTTTAGAGGCGTTTATAAGTGAAGACAAGTTAGGAAGAAGGAATAGCTGGCCACTCTGAAGGATTAGCAACTGCAAAGCTAATGAGTAGCGTGGGAAAGGATCTGAAATCGGTCTCGAAGGTGAACCCTCAGATTGGAAGACCCTCCAAACAAGAGGGAGCCTCATCTCCACAAGGCAGAGTTGGTCATGGAGACCTGGATGGAGCAGAGAAGCTGTGGAGCCTTTGTTTGCTGATGGAGAACGTCTCAATTGCGCCTAACTGTTGCACCTGCTTCGAGGTAATGATCAGTCCTTGGTCTTTCAAACAGAAGAATGGACTCAAGACCACAAACGGCAAGTGGAAAGCAGAGTTCCTGTTGCCTCTGAAATAGCTCTGTCTAAGGCAGTGGTTCTCAACCTCCCTAATGCCGTGACCCTTTCATACAGTTCCTCATGTGGTGGTGACCCCCCCAAGCATCAAATTATTTTTGTTGCTACTTCATAATTGTCATTTTGCCACTGAATTGGGCGACCCCTGTGAAAGGGTTGTTCGACCTCCAAAGGGGTCACGACCCACAGGTTGAGAACTGCTAGTCTAAGGGTGTGTATCAAATGTCTGTGTCTCCAGGTTATGAATGAAACAGTCCCAGGCCTGGCCACATCGCTCAGGTCTGATCATACACCTGCTCACGCTCTGCCCGTGCTATGGACAGGGAAAGAAGCAAGAAATGGGTCAGCACAGAGTCATGGGTGTTGTGGCTTTGGAGTTTAACATCAGCCTAGGTGGCAGATGCCTCCAGGTTTAAGATATAAACTGATCCTAGTCTGTCAAAATCAACCCTCCAGGCATCCTGCCATTCCCAGAGCTTCCTGCTGGGTCTCATTTCCCCCTCTGCCTGCGGGCTCCCTAGTCCCTAGCTCTCAACTCAACCTGAGAAGAAATGGCTAAAAATATTTGTTAATAATCAGAACATGAAATGTATAAAATACAAACCCAGGAAAAGTGACATTTGTCCGTGATAAAGTGGAATGTATAAAGATCATTATGCTGGGTGTTGGTAATGAAATAGACTGACTGCCCATTTTAGTCAGAAATTGATATGGTTTACTTTGTCAGCAATGACTTATTTAAGTTGAATGGCTGCTCATTGATTGTCAAAAAAAAAACAGTCAAAGATCTATCTTGGAATAAGAAGTTGTCTGTTAGGATCAGATCTACACATTTGCTGGGAAGACCAGCTAATATAATTATTATTCAAATTAAACACCAAACACGACAACCAATGAAGAAGAGTGAGAAGATTCTACCAAGTTCTTCCATCTAAGCTTTCTCAAAATGTAATCAAGATGCATTGGTAAGTACTCACAATTGGAGTGTAAAATTGGAAACAAAGACTAAGGATCAATTTTGAGCAATACAGGACTGAAGATCACAGGGTAGAATTTTGTAAAACCAATGATATTTTCCTTGCAAATTACTTTTTTCAGCAATATAAATGTGACTGGCCATACACAGAGAAATTTCCTGGTGGAATACACAGGACTCAATTTTGCTACATCTGTGGGAACAAGTTTTTTAGACACTCAATGCCATCAAGCAAGATGCGGCAAGAGCAGTAGTTGTACACGCCAGTTCAGGTTGTAGGGCTTAAATTCAGAGCACCGGGTTTGTAGAAATCTCATATATAAAGCATGGGTTATATGTCAATATACACACTGTGTTAATCCAGGTAGACTAGAGAAACAAATCCATATAAACTCATGTGTATAAGAGAGAGTTTTATAGAAAAGATAATTATACATTAAGAAAGCATCCCAACCCAGTCCTGTCCAGTCCAAGCCTGTAAGTCTGATATTAGTCCATATGTTCGATACCAATATATAAAGTCCTCTTCAGACTCACGAAACACATGCATTGACGCTGAGTGCAGGATGATCACAGGCCAGTAGATAGAAAGTCTTTGGATCCAGTGGTGTTGTAAGCCTCTCAGCATTGGCAGGGGTCTCTCCACGTGGTTTCTCCAGCCCCCAGGGATAGGGTCTAGCAGTGTAGTGCCCTGTGTCTTCTCCTCAGGGATGTCTCACAGGAAGTCAGCCTTGTCAGTAGAGAGTCTGCAAGAGGGTGAGCACAGAGTCTCTCCTGCCTCCAAGGAGGAAAAACCAGATTTATCAGAATCCTCAGGAGAAGGCCATGCCCACACAGACACCTCATTGGCTATGACCCGGTTGACAGACTAGACTCCACTCCTTCACTCTTAATTCTCTCAAGTTCCAAATTGACATCAGATTATGTGACTACCACATACACAAACACACACATGCAAACACACAACTGGACCAATAGACACAGCATGGTAAAGGTTGAAGTTGTCAAGGATTTCAGATCCTTGAATGAAAAAGGAATGTTCATGGAAGCAGTGGGCTTCCTTGGGCACACTGTTTTTTAAATGTTGAAGAATAAAGATGTGACTTTTGAGGACTGAGCACTACCTGACTAACACTGTGGTATTTTCCATTGTTTAAAACACATGTGAGAGTTGGACAGTGGTAAGAAAATATGAAGACTTGATTTATTTGAATTATAGTGTTGGTGAAGAATACCGAAATTACCATGGATTGCGCAGGGCAGATTCAAGAGCACCTAAGAAAACAACATAATGGAGAAGAAATGCTGTCAACTTATCACACTGTGGTGATTTGTATGTTGTTATTGGTACTGGAAGCTATCCCCCCAGGACTACAAATAACTGTGGGGGAAGGGTTTCAGTAGAGCTTCTGCATAGGCTAGGAAAAGGAACGAGGAAATTAAGTCGTAAAAGATTAGTCCCTGAATGTTTTATTAAGAGCAGTCTGTTCTAGTTCCAATGGTTGTGCTCCTCTGACTAAGAGGCTCTCAAAATACAGAGCAAACAAAGCTGCTTCATCAAAATAGAGCTGACCTTAAAAACTTGGATTGGGCAAACTTTTCAAAACCTCATTTGCCGATGAGGTAAGACATGAAATAAGAAGAAATATCTTCTAATATCCATGAATAGGATATGAAGGTGTAATGTCCATTGTATGAATCTAAAAAAATTGGAAGTCTTTGAGAATGAAATGGAAAACAAACTTGGATATCCTAGGCATTAATGAGCTACGGTTGGCTGCTACTGTGATTTTGTATCTGACAGCCATTTGGTATAAAGTGTCAAGAATTTGTGACAAATTTCAGAGAAATAATGCCACATTCGTAATCAAAAAGAACATTACAAGCTCTATCTTAAAATACACATACAAAAAAGTTCATGAAATATGACCACTTTGAAATTTACAAGCCAACAATAAAGCCCAAAATGAAGAATTATAAGATTTCTTCCATCTACTGCTGCCTGAAATTGAGCAAGCATGCAATCAGATGCATGGATTAAAATGTCTTTAAAAATATCAACCTAAAAGATGTAATTGAAAATGAAGGAGATCTGAGTTGAAAAGAGGAGGGTTTTGATCAACTTAATAGTGATGAATATAAAGTCCAAGTATGTTGCTGTGAGAAAATATCGAACAGAACATAATTTTAAAGAAATATGATTTTCTGTGTAAAAGAACATGCTATATACCAATGGTCAGATAGCTGAACACTGTTAACCATCAAACTTAGCTATCAGTTTACTCACACTGAAAAGTCAATGTTTCCTGTATCAACACTGTCAAGGATTCTGTTCTAGGTTTATGTCATAGGAGGTCACCCTCTTGAAGTAGTGTAATAGGTTTTTCCAGTTTTTGGTATATGAAACCCAGGATTGATGAACCCATTGGGACAGCAAGTAAAATAAGGGTTGTGGGGGAAGAGGGTACAGTGGTGCGGGAGGGCAAGAGGGAGACGATGTCAATGAGTCCACGTAAATAAAGACTCTGGAAATGGACTCTGGTAGCAATTGTACAATTTTACTTTATGAGATTGAACTATGAAATAATATAATACAGGTATTAAATCCTAACACTTAAAAATAATATTTTTTAAAAATCTGCTTTGTGGGTGTTTTATTTAGTAAAGCTTTGTAAAATATTAAAATTAGCATGTTAAAATTCTGACTTTCAATGATGCAATCTCACGACTTCTAGAGGCTTTGAGCTGGAAAACCACCATGAAATTTTATTTAAATATCACATTAGCATATTAGGTAAGCAGCCAGCATTTATTTTGCAATGGGAATACACAATTATCCCACTTAATAAAGGGATTACTGAGATTATTTTACTACTTGTTTCTGTATATGCAAAACATAAAATGAATATGGTGGGAAAGTGTTGTGTTACAAGGGAGAACTGTTTTGCTGGTGGAAACTGAGACCATGAAAAAAATTAATTATTCTCCATATGTAATTAAATTCACAAAGAAAATGACCTCCTGTCATTGGATTATGGTTCAAACGCAAAAACAATAAGATCAATATTAAGCAAATTGCTTACTTTAAGTATACCTAATACTTTATATTCTACTTTCCCTTTCTGATTAAAAGAATATGTGTCGCTGTTTATTTTGAATCTTACCTCATTAGCAAATGAGAGCCCTGAGAATGTTGCCCCATCCAAATCGCATAGGTGAGCTCTACTTTGTTGAGGAAGCAGCGTTTGAGGATGGTTTATTAACAGCCCGGTACATGCAGAGGCCACAACCTTATTTGCTGGTAGCCATGAGGGTTTGAAGCACTTGATGAAGATGGTGGAGGACAGCATCCAATCATGGCTATAACTCTTAGGAAAAGAAAATCCTCACAACTGATTAGACTGAAAGTAGAATGGGATCTAGAGAAACGGTTGAAGTTTCAAGAATTTAATCCTGCATAGATCCACAATCAATGTTCATGGAAACAGCAGTCAAGAAATCAAAGAATGTATTTCATTAGGCAACTCTGCTGCACATGACCATTTTTAAGTTTGGAAGACTGAGGATGGCACTTAGGAGTACAAGCTGCTCCTTGTTTTAAGTCATGGCATTTTTATTTGTCTCATATCAATAAGGAGGCTATTAGCTATATAGTCCTCCTTACCATATAGACCTATCTTCATATATTATATATATATATTCATATGCATCCTGGTTTTGTTTCTCTAGAGAACCCTACTTAACACACCTGGGATTAATAAACTTTTGCTATCATGCAGAACTATGAAAATGGGAGTAAAGAAAGAATAAAAGTGATTTTTCACAGTTTAAAATAAAGAATTGATTCATTGGAAGTATAGTCTTGGTAAAGAATACTGATGGTATCAATCTGGCCATAACATACAAGTTTGTCTTGGATAAAGTGAAAACAGAATATTCCTTACCAGCAAAAATGAAGAGACTTTATTTCACATATTTTGGATCTGTAATAAAGAAAGCCTAGTCCCTGGAGAAGGACAT
Source organism: Tenrec ecaudatus (assembly GCF_050624435.1). Lineage (NCBI taxonomy): Eukaryota > Metazoa > Chordata > Mammalia > Afrosoricida > Tenrecidae > Tenrec > Tenrec ecaudatus. Next base: position 13,975,304 of record NC_134542.1, on the reverse strand, counting down.
TATGCTTGGTGCAAAGTTAGTGAAAAAGGAAGATTGTCAAGGAGATGGATTCACAGAGTGTGGTAGTTACATAATTTATTGTCAACTTGGTATAGGCAATGTAGGGGTGGAATCTAGCCTATCAATCAGGTCACAGCTTGATGGTACCTCTTGTGGGCGTGGCCTTCTCATAAGGAGGGTCCTGGGAACCTGCCCCTCGCTCTCTCTGCCTTTGCCTTCCTGCTGTTGAGACTCTTGGAGAGCTGCTGGAGCCACCCTGAACCCTGTGAGCCCTGTAATGCAGCCACTGCCATTGGACCCACAAGACTTTGCACCCACCAGCCTGGGATCTTCCTGCATTCTTCATCATTTTATGTGGCTATGTGAGTCTGAAGAGGGACTTATGGGCTAGTAATGGACTTGTGGACTCGATATCAGACTGAGCTGGGATGGTTGCTTGATATGTAATTACTTCTTATATAAAGCTCTTTCTTACATATGTGTCACTGAATTTTTTTCTCTATTCAACCCAGCCTAACACACACAGTGCCTGCAAAATTGGCCTCTAACCTGACAGCAGTTGTGAAATTGACTCAAGGCTGAGCGTTTTGTTGTTGTTGTTGTTTGTTCTATTGTATATAGATTATCAATAAGTTGGAAACAATTCGGTGTTACCTTTCAACAACAAGAATAACATCCTTTTCTGTGTTGATTGGTATTTTTAGAGCTGTACCACTATTGATACAAGCATGATAAAATACTAATCAATTTCTGCTGTGTTCCTTTCACTCGTAGCAACCCACGAGAACAGAGTGGGAATGCACCGAAGGCTACCAAGGTTTACATCTCGATGAAAACAGATGGCTACATCGTTCTCCTGCCAAGGAAGTGGAAGTTTCAAACCACCCAACTGTGGATTAGCAGCTACATGCTTTAACCACAGACTCACAAGAGCTTCATAATGAAATTCAGGGGAAGAATAAATGATAAGTATATCATGTAAAACTAAATATTAAGTGATACGGATTTCACTTGTTCAGTAGTCTGTGCTTCTTGTTATGATAATACCCTAAACAATTTATTTATGGTGTTGATGTAGTTATTGACAAGGTTGCTCACTAACTTATATTGTTTCTGTGCAGAATAGAACTAAATGATGCCCAATTTTTGGTATCCTCAGGGGTGAATGCACATAGTATCGTGTGAACGAGAGCATTTTCAGTCTTGGATTTCTAGAAATAAATCACCAAATCTTTCTTCATGGTTTGTTTAGTCTGGACCTTTCACACAAAACACATTTAGTGATGATGAAATACCAATTTCTATTGATTGATGCTGGTGGTGGCTGCACGGCTGGGGATCAAACTTGAGCTCCCGCATCTAAGACAAAGGTGCAACCACTATGTCACCGTGAACCCTGAACTTATTACTATACACGGATGCATTGCATCCTGTTGATGGACTCCGCAATATTCACAAATGTGGTTTCTGTTATGAAGAAAGTAGGCAAATCTTCCCTGATAGTCTCCGTGATTTCCTCAGTATTTCAAGCATCATTATAACCATGGAAAATGACAGTTTCCTTCCTATGACCTTGATACCTCCATAACATATATTCTACCAACTTGCTCTAAAATTGGGGCGGGGGAACCCTACAATCAAGATGCATTGACTATTACTAGTGATTAGAATGTAAGATTTGGAAACAAAGAGTTAAATTAAAAGTAGGGAAAATATGACCTTGGTGGAAGAAATCATCTTGAGATCATATGATAGAATCTTGAAACATCAAATATTTCTTCATTAAAAATATTTTTTCAACAACTTAAATGGTGATTGCCCATGTTAACCTCCGAAAAAAATGCATAGGAGTCCGTTATTGCATCTTTGGGAAGAGACCATGAATAAGCTCAATGCCATTAGTCAAAACAAAGCCTGCGACTGGCTGTGGGCAGATCATCAAATACTAAAGTAGAAGTTTAGGTAAGCAGAAAAATTAATGTAAACAAATCCTTTATAGTCAAAATATAACCTTCAGTTTTATATAACCTCACCTGAAACTATAACCTCACCTGAATGTGCAATGATATCAAGAACCCCATGACAAAAGCTACAGGATGACAATAAAAACATCATACATGAAAAAAAGCAAAAGTTTGTTAAAAGAAAGACTGAAATGAATGTGAAAAGAAACTTTGACTTTTGCTCTTTAACTCAGTGGAGCCAACTGAAATGGAAGCAATAACGAAGCAAACTTTAATAGAATAATTCAAAAGGCAACATGAGAAGACAAAGTAGAGTATTATAATGAATCAAAATCCCCAAAGGTAGCAATATGTTCAACATATCTCCAACTGGTAAAGGTAAAGAAAAGAAATTAAGCCTCAACGTTCAATAATAAAGATTCTAGTTTTTTTCTTAAAGATTTACAGTCCGAGAGAGGGGTAGATTTACCCACCCGGAGCTCCTGCTGCCAGACCAGAAAATTAAGAGGTAAGAAGAATGAGACTGGGAGGCTGAGTGCTAAAATTAGAATCAGGGTACTGGGGTCTGACTCAGATCCCTGTTTTGTTTTTTTTTTGATTCTCACTCACAAAGTGAACCGAGAATGCACTGACATTGTAATGGCTCATTGTATGGGCTCATGGGCTCCAGACCTGAGCCCCTGCCAGCATTCTGGTCCCACAGTGAGCAGCAATTACCCCAGGCTGCTGTCTAAAAGGGTCATATAAAGCATCTGGGTCTTAAAGGCTTGAAGATAAACAAGCAACCATCTAGCTGAGAAGCAACAAATCCCACGTGGAAGAAGCACACCAGCCTGTGTGATCATGAGATGTTGATGGGATCAAGTATCAGACATTTAAGACCCAGAACAAAATCACACCCAATGTGAATGTGAGGGGGGCATGGAGTGGAGACTCAAAACCCATCTGTAGACAATTGGACATCCCCTCACAGAAAGGTCACAAGGAAGAGATGAGCCAGTCAGGGTGCAGTATAGCACCAATGAAACATAACTTTCTTCTAGTTCTTAAATACTTCCTTCCCCACACTATCATGACCTCAGTTCTACCTTACAAATCAGATTAGACCAAAACATGCACACTCCAGGGAACCTACAACACAGGGAATGCAGGCTAGATAAACCCCTCAGGGCCTACAATGAGAATAAAGCTACCAGGAGGATCAGGTGAAGGTGGGGAGAGAAAAGGTGAATTGATCACAAGAATGGACATATAGCTCCCTCCCAGAGGGATGAGCAACAGAAAAGTGGGTTGTGGGCAGCAGAGGACAATGTAAAATGTGAAAATAGTCATCTACAGCTTATCAAGGGTTCATGAGGGAGGGCAGGGGGAGGGGAGGAAATGAGGAGCTGATATCAAGGGTTCAAGTAGAAAGAAAATGCTTTGAAAATGATGATGGCAGCATTTGTACAAATGTGCTTGACACAATGGATGAATGTATGGATTGTGATAAGAGATGGAAGAGCCCCCAATAAAAGTATTTAATTAAGAAAAAGATTCTATCAGCAAAATGTATGAGTGCAAGAAACAGAAGTTAGACAGAATGCACAGTCGCGTTATCAAAAATGACTAGTTGATATTCAAACATGTATAAGAGCTAGTATATGACCATGAAGTGATAGCGCTGAAGGCAGAAATTCAAGCTGCACTGCAAAGCTCCGAGAAGGGACAGAATGCGAACTTCAATGTGTCAGCGAGCTAATAAACCACTGGAAGTTACTCGCTAGTCAAGGCCACGGAATTGGAACACAACCACATAACCAATTGACTGGAAAAGATCCATATTTGTTCCCATTGCAAAGAAGGCCTACCCAATAGATTGTAGAAAGTACCCAAAAATATATCATTAATAGCACATGGAAGTTAACTTTTGATGTAGGTAATTCAAACATGGTTGCAGTAGTAGTACACTGAAGGAAACTGCCAGAAATTCGAGCTTGTCTCAGAAGAGGACACAGCCCCAAGGACACCCCTGCTGATGCTGAGAGATCTTGGCTCCAAGCAGAGGCTATCAGCAAGATGTTTATGGATCATAATGAAATCTGCATAACATGGGGACGAATGGGAATTCCAGAACACTTCTTTGTTTTCATAGGGAACCTGGACACAGGCCAAAGAAATACTGGATGGACTGAAAGGAGGGAAGGTATACATCACAATTATATTATTTCATTGCAGTTATTTTATCTAGATGTTGAGCAAAGGAACTGAGAGCTGGACTAAATGAAGAAGAGCACAGCAGGAAGGGAGGAAGGCTTATTAACAACCTTTAATACACAGGTGGCACGACCATGCAGGCTGACAGGCAGAAGGATCCAAAGCACTTGCTGATGAGGGTCCAGGACTACTGCTTCCAAAATGGATTCCATAGACCTGGAGAGAGAGAATCAAAAGGGAAGAGCACCCTCAGGATTGCTCAAGGTTGTGTTCAACTGGACAAAATTGGTTTCACCCTAAAAATAAGAGGCAGATAGATACCCACAAACACACTCATACACACACCCCTAAATCTCTCAAAATAACCATGAAAATGATGAAATGGCTTTAAACTCCAGCATATCTAACAACACCAAGGTAATGTGAAACTCTACTGAAGAAAACCAACATGTAAGCAAAATGAACAGATAAATCTAACATGCCTATGTGTTCTGCCTAATCTTTCTAGCAAATCTTGCGTGATCTGAAATATTATTTTCTTCTTTCAAAATCATGTATGCTTTCATTGTCTCTTTGGTGTAGCTTATATTCCATAATTAGGTTTCCAATTTACACATAAACACTATTTTTTCCAAACAAGTACTAAATAAAGTTTCTCAGTAACCCCATCAATCAAGATAAAAATAACAATGTATATATCTTTATACATCATATAGAATTTTGTGTTTCTTATCATCTGGAGATTGATTTAAAGTAGAGTGTAAAAAATGGAGTTTACATTTATAATTGTGACTTCTCACACTACCATCTGGAAGGGTGTGCCCCTTAGATTCTCATCAGATTAAGAATGGCCTCTGTGGTTGATATCAATCCATCACTGCATATGAAAGTACCTTGCAATCATATCTCTCGTGGCAAACAGAAGTCAAGATAGATTATTTGCCTTGTGGTGAATGCAGACAAGTGCTAATGCTTTGCAGCCATGCGCTGGTAGAAGCCAAAATAGGCAAAGTCGCCTAAAGTTACTGCATTTCTATAAAGTAATTCATAATCCATCAACTATCTTATGGACGATGCTGTTTTTCTAAAACTTAGAAATAAAGATGGTAAAAAGAAATCTAGTCTTCTATTTTCCCAGAGTCTTATGCCCTGGAGCAATTTGACTTCTTTTCTGAGATGTCATCGTGGTGCATTCGATGTTATGGTGCCAAGGATTTGCGGCTAGGTATGTCTTAGGAGCCAAAGATACTGGTGAAGACTGCACACATTCTTGAAGTAATTTTTACTAATTCCCTCTGGATATTTTCCACAAGCACCATTGCCATTGTCCAACTGTCCTTCCCCTCTTACCAGACTCACTAGCTAAAATGTACCATTATCTTTATATGAATGAAAATTGATGTGTCCTGGGAAATCATGAGTACAAAAAAATTAAACTTGGTTGCTATGGGTAAAATTTTGACACATTGCCTCACATACAAAGGGGATTAAAAGTTTATCAAAAGTTGTCATAATATATAATAATGTATTTCCACAGACATTTTGGAACAATCCTATGTAATGAAATGTAATTGCGAATATTATCATGTTTAGGAATAGGGTTTTTATTAGATTATGCTAATAAGATCACAACATTTTAGTGTGTGTTCTAAGGTAATTCTGAGTACTTTTTTTTAAAAAAGATTATTTTATTGGGGGCTCTTACAGCTCTTATAACAATCCATACATCAATTTATCAAGTATATTTGTATATAAGTTGCCATCATCATATGTAAGTTGTCATTATCATTTTCTAAACATTTACTTTCTATTTGAACCCTTGTTATCAGCTCCTGTTTCTACCTCCCTTCCTCCCCTCCCACCCTAGTGACCCCTTGATAAATTATAAATTATGATTATTTTTGTATTTACCCCAACTGCTATCTCTCTTCACCCATGATTCTGTTGCTCATGCGGCGGGGGCGGGGGGGGTTATTATTTGACAATCATTGTGATCTGTTCCCCCTTCCACCCCTCCTTCCACCACCTTCCCCTATCCTTCTGGTCTCACTACTCCCATTTCTGCTCCTGAGAGGTTTATCTGATCTGGATTCCATGTGTCATGAGCTCTTCCCTGTACCTGTGTACATGCTCCGGTCTAGCCAGAAATGAAAGGCAGGACTGGGGTCATGATACTGGGTGCTGAAGAAGTCTCAAAGACCCAGAGCAATATTGTCAATTTCATCAATGCTATACGGGGCCCTGGTTGACTCATCCATGCCTTGTGACCCTTCTGTGAGGGGATATCCTATTGTCTACAGATGGGTTTGGGGTCTTTGCTCCATACGGCCTTATTCTCAACAATATGTTGTTTGTTTGTTTTGGGTCTTCTGATTCCTGTTACCTGATCCTGTCAACACCTCATGATCACACAGGCTGGTGTGCTTCTTCCATATGGGCTTTGTTGCTTCTCTGCTGGATGGCCACTTGTTTAACTTTCAAGCTTTTAAGACCTCAGACACTATATCTGATAGCTGGGCACCATCAGTTTTCTTGACCACCTTTGCTTATGCACCCATTTTGTCTTCAGCAGTCATGTTGGGAGGGTGAGCATCACAAAATGTCAGGTTGTTAGAATAAAATATTCTTGTGTTGAGGGAGAACTTGATCAGAGGCCCAAAGTCTATTCACTTCCTCAATGTATTGCCATACACATTAGCCAATACCTCTATTTTTATGAATTAATATATTTACATATATACACACCTATGTTTATATTTCTATCCATAGCTTTGTTTCCTAGATATTTCCTGTTTCCTTTTATCTTCCTCCTGTCCCACCATCATGATTGTCCTTCTTCTACCTCTTAGTAATCATTATTGCTTGAGTTTTTAAAATATGGAACATATACAGAAATTAATATATTAAGAAAATAAATGCTAAGTGAGGATTACCTAAAATTTAAGGATGCCAGGAGTGGAATCCTTACCTAAAACCCAAAGAATGTATCTAGAACTAACAATTAAGAATTGATATTGCTAACACCTTTACTTGATATTTTTAGCATCTAATACTAAAAATATATGTAATAAAGTTCTCTTCTTGAAGTAACTTGTGTAGGATTTGCATCGTAGCCATTTCAGCTTACTTGTCTTAAAAAATAATCGAAATTCCAAAACACGATGTTAAGAAAATGTCTACCTATTAATTATAAAATATTTTGAAAGCTTCGATAAGTACAAGTAAATTGAAACTATGTATTTTTTCTGTGAACTTATTGACCGATTTTTTCCATAATTGTTTTACATTTTCATTTGTATAGCTAATAGGGGTATGCAATCAAACTACTATAGAATAATACACATTAAAACAGTTTCCTATCATTACTCTGATATACGTACATGTAAATATTTAGAGAGTTATTGTTCAATGCCATCAAATTGACTCCAACACAGAGCAACTCGATGCACAATAGAAGCAAACCCTGCATGGTCCTGTACCATGTTCACGAGTGTTCCTATGCCTGAGCCCAGTGATGGAGCCGTTATGTCAATCCATCTCATTTAGGGCCTTCTTTTTTTTCACCACCCCTCCACTTTACCAAACATGAGGTCTTTCTCCAGGGGCTGGCCAATCCTGACAAAATTTCCAAAGCACCTAAGATGAAGTCTAACCATCCTTGTCTCTAAAGAGAACTCTGGTCTTACTTCTTCCAATACAGATTGGTTTGTCCATTTAACCTTCCGTGATACATTCAATATTCTTCTCCAGCACCACAATTGGAAAGCACCTATTTGTCTATGACCTTCCTTATTCAATGTCTGTATGTGACGTAATAAACACTATGGCTTGGGGAAGGCTCACCTTAGTTCTCAAGCAACATCCTTGCTCTTCAATACTCTTGTGCAGATTTACCTAATCCCATGCATTGTGCTTCCACAAGCATTGATTTTGGATCCAAACAAGACAAAATCCTTGATAACTTCAATCTTTTCTCCATTTATCATGATATTACCTATTGATCCAGTTATGAGGATTTTGATCTTCTTTACATTGAGTTGCAAACCACACTGAAGGCCACAACCTTTGATCTTCATCAGCACGTGCTTCAAATTCTCATCACTTTCAGCAAGTAAGGTGGTGCCATGTGCCTACCACAGGCTGCTCGTAAGCCTTCCTCCAATCCTGATGCCACACTCTTCTTCATATCATCCAGCTTTTCTGATGATTTGTTTGGCATACAGATTGAACACGTACAGTGAGAGGATACAACCCAGACCCACACCTTTCATGAGCTTAAACCATACAACATTCCCTTGTTCTGTTGACACAACTGCCTCTTGACCCCTGTATGTGTTCCGGTTGACCACAATGAAGTGTGCTGGAATTCCCACTCTTCTGTCCATAGACCATCCATAGTTTGTTATTGTTTACAGAGCCGAATATCTTTGCATAGTCCATGAAACACAAGCAAACATCTTTCTAGTATTCTCTCCTTTGAGCCCAGATCCATCTGACAACAGCTATTATATGTCTTGTTCTTTGTCCTCTCCTGAATCTGGCCTGAACTTCTGGAAGCTCCCCGTCAATGTACCGCTACAGCCATCATTGGATGACCATGAAAAAGTTTTCCTTCTTTGCGATATCAATGATATTATTCTATAGTTTGAGCATCCTGTTGGGTCACCTTTCTTTTGAATGGGCACAAATATGGATCTCTTCCAGTCAGTTGGCCAGGAAGCTGTCTTCCAAATGTCCTGACAGAAACAAGTGAGTGCTTTCATTGCTTTCTCAGCTTTCTGAAGGATTTCAGTGGGTATTGTGTCAATATCTTGGGCCTTGTGTTTGACTAAGGCATTCAGTGCAGTGTGAACTTCTATTGACTTTTGCTCACATGCTATGAGCACTATTGACTTTGCTCACATGCTATATCCTGGCAGCTAGTGATAAAGAAATGGAAGAATCCTAACATCTTCGGTCTAAAATTGATCAAACGTGCAATCAAGATGCAGCGATAATTGTTACAAATGCTTGAATCAAAGAAGAAGAAATAGTAGTTGAAAATTCTTGTCTCAATGATAGAAACAAAAAGGGAGATGTTATGGTAGAATTTTACAAGACCAATGAGGTGGTTACAGCAAATACTTTTTTATCAACAATACAGACTAAACACATGCAATTCTCCAGATGGAACACAGAAATTAAATTGACAATCTGTCATTAAAACAACAACAAGAAAAAAGAAAATATCAAATAGATGTCAGAAAAGACTCTGAAACTTGCTCTTAATTATTGAATAGCTAAAGCAGATGAAAGAAATGATGAAATCAATGAGCTGAATAGAAATTTTTTTAGTCAAATACTATAATGAAAATGGTAAAAAACATAGAACTAGAAAACCAAAAGAGAGAAACATATTTAGCACATTTAAACTGAAAAGAACTGAAGAAAAAATTCAAGCCTGAAACTGAAAAACTGGAAAAGACTATGGACAAAATATTGAATGATACACAAGCATCCAAAGAAGATGGAAAGACTACAAAGAGTCACTCTATCAAAAGGAACTCATGGACATTCCACTATTTCAGGAGGTAGTATTTAAGCAAGAGCCAATGATGCTGAAGGAAGAAGTTCAAGCTGCACTGAAAGCATTAGCCACAGCCAAGGCTCCAGGAATTGTCAGAATACTGATTGAAATGTTTCAGCAAGTCGATGAAGAACTTACTACTCAGCAAGTTGATGAAGCCAGGAATTTTGGAAGCCAAAATTTTACTTGGCCAACTGACTGGAAGAGATACATATTTTCTATCCATTTCAAAGAAATGTGACCCAACCGAATGCTCAAAGTGTTGAATGATATCATTAATGTCACGTGCAGGTTAAATTTGGACAAAGGTCACCAAACAACAGTTGCAGTCATGCATTGTCAGGGTGCTGCCAGAGGTTCAAGATTCAGAAGAAGACATGCAACAGGGGATATGATTTCTCGCATCAGATGGAGCTTGGCTCAAAGTAGAAAATATCAGAAAGATGTTTACCTGTGTGTTATTAACTCTGCCAACGCATTTGACTTTGTGGATCACAGTAAATAGGGATGACCTTGAGAAGAATGGCAATTCCAGAACACTTGATTGTGCTCCTGGGGAACCTGTATGTGGATCAAGAGGCAGTGTGCCAACAGAACAAGGGCACACTGCATGGTTAAAAATCAGGGGTGCGTCAGGTTTACAGCCTCTAATCCAGTGGTTCTCAACCTGTGGGTCGTGACCCCTTTGGGGGGGGATTGAATGACCCTTTCACAAGGATTGCCCAATTCATAACAGTAGCAAAATTATAGCAATAAAGTAGCAAAGAAAATAATTTTATGGTTGGGGGGTCACCACCACATGAGGAACTGTATGAAAGGGTCGCAGCATGAGGAAGGCTGAGAATCACTGCTCTAATCAAACGTATTCAATCTGTATGCTGAGCAAATCATCAGAGAAGCTGGATTATATGAAGAAGAACGCAGCATTAGGATTGGAGGAAGCTTATTAACAACCTGTGATACGCAGGTGGCACCGCCTTGCTTGCTGAACATGAGGAGGACTTAAAACACTTGCTGATGAATCCTTCAGTATGGTTTACAACTCAAGGCAAAGAAAGACCCAAATCCTCACAACTGGACCAATAGGTAACATCATGATAAATGGAGAAAAGGTTGAAATTATCAAGGATTTAGTCTTGCTTGAATCCACATCAATGCTCATGGAAGCAGCAGTCAAGAGATCAAAAGACAATTTGCACTGGGTAAACCTGCTGCACAGATCTCTTTAAGGTGTGGAAAATCAAGTAAGTTACTTTGAGCGCTAAGTTGTTCCTGCCCCAAGCTATGTCTTCATTCACCTCATATGTGTGTGAAAGTTACATTGAATAAGGAACGCCAAAGAAGAATTTTTTTTAATTGTGGTCCTGGCCAAGAGTGTTGCCAGTACCATGGACTGCTAAAGGGCAAATGAGTCTGTCATGGGAGGTGTACCGCCGAGTGCTCCTTAGAGGCAGGTAGGTGAGGCTTTGTCTTACATACTTAGGACATGTTTTCAGGAGAGACTAGTTCCTGGAAGACAACAATCGTGCCTGCTAGAGTAGAGGGGCAGCCAAAAAGGAGGAAGACCCTCGGCGAGATAGATTCACACGGGGGCAGCCACAATGGACTCAAGCAAAGGAATGGTTGCCAGGCTGGCCCGGGGCCGACAGGGTTGTGTTCTGTTGCGCATAGCTTCATTATGTGCCGGAACTGACTGGATGGCAGCTAACAACGACAACTGATTGTCTCAAGTCCATTATACCTCCTAATTTTTCCATGTGTGTCTTAGATGAACTCCACCCAACAGAGTGCCAATGGCTAATTTGGGGGATCTAGATTACCCACCATTCCACTAAGGTCCCAGTGGATAAATTTGACCCTACAACGTTAAATATCAGCACAGTAAATTAAACACTGACACAACCCAAGACTTTCCCTGCATAGGGTGACTCCCCATGAAAGTTTACTGTTTGTCCGCACTGGTGCTCTGCTGCCCGGTGGTGCAGCGAACAGGTTGGGGTATTTTACTCGTGACTGCACTGCAAGCCTGGGACTAACCGAGCAGTCTGTTACAACCTACTTACTTGGGGGAAGCCCTGTGTTTTGAGTATTTCCGTTCGGAAGTAGGCAGTGTTAGCCAAGGCTTGCCTGCTGTTGAATTCGCTGGCTGGCTGTTCCGCAGATCCCTATCATTGAAGAATAAACACATGCTGATTTTGACAACAATAAAAACAGTTAGAAAGCAAACATGCCTGTTTTGGAAACATACGCGTTTGTGTGGGCATAGTGAAACAAGAGCATTTGTCCGCATTTTCTGAAAGGTAGTGAAAGGTAAAGCAGGACCGAGCAATAACTGCTCATTTTTTCATATTACAGACGCCTTTACCTCCTCGCACCATAGCAAGGAAGTCAAATACCTGTCACCAATCCTAGGATGACCCTTTAAAAACTACAATGAACCACAAGACACGCGCTTTTGAAAAGGTTACTGACAGTCATTTGGTTGCAAAAAAAATGAGAAAACTCATAGTTAATTTTACTCAATCTATTTTCCATTCTTTCTGTTTTGTAGCTTCATTCAAGAAAACCCTATTTGAATCTAGGAGCCTCCGTTGTAGGAACACTAATTAAAATAGGATTATGGACTGTTGATTGTTGTGCAGGTTTTTTCAAAATAATATTTTCTAAAAATCTAGAATGTTTTTAAACCTTAACATTTAAAGGAAAAATCCCTAACCCTGTGCTTGATGCTGTATCTTGATAGTTAAAAATAGACAAAAGGCAGAGACCATTCACAAACGAGAAATACAAATGGCCAGGAAATATTTATAAACAATTAGCTTTCTCCAAGCAAAGGTGGATAAAATGAATCTGTCTACTACCATAAAGATTTAAAGTCTGCGTCTGCTTGTAGAATAACACTTTCCCTGTCACCTTAGGCAACATTTGTCTAACTTGTAGCCTAAGTCGGCGATGTAGTGCCGTGAGGGGCAAGCCAATCAGAGGTTGGATAAGTTGTTTAAATTGTTGAAAACAAAAATCATGATCTTATGTCAACCCCCACCTAATTAATAATAAAAAGTTGAAGTCTAGGAAACCCAAGTGGCAATTGTACTGTATTCTATTAGGTCCTATGAATCCTAATGGAACAGTCCTAATATTCTCCACAACAGAGCAACCCAAAAAGGATCACCGTATTTGTCCCAAGTAACTCAGTGGTAGCAATTTATTTTAGTACTCAATGCTGGCATGAGGCCGACCCTCTCTTGGAACACAGCTGGAAGTTTCAAAATGCAGAATCATTCTGGAAGCAATTTCCCCTCAAAACAGTAAAGACTTCAGGAAGCAAAACATCCACTTTGGTTCATCAGTTCTACTGATTAGCTGCAGCATAGTCTGCTAATTCCCCCCTAACACTGTTCTTCCTTTCAGCTTTAGATAATTAAATCCCCGCCTTCCGGCAGAACATATGACTGCCCAGAATAAACACTGCAAGTCTTGCTCATCCTTCAGACAGATATGGCCTGGCTGATGAAGTTCAAGTCAATGTGAAATAACTGGAAAACCGTATATAAAATGAGTTAACACAGCTAATCATAGAGTTCCACCACTTTCCGGCAACATTTAATCTAAACTCTCATGTCCTTAGAGTCCCCCTCAAAATACGCAGTCAGTCCCAATTTATTTCTGGTTCTTTCTCACATCCTCTCACTGAGATGTATCACATAAGGCCAATTTGGATAGCCAACAAGTTATTTGCTATCTAGTTACTTGCAATGACAAAATTACTCCATTACTGAATAGCAATTTACTTCATTAGAGTGATTAATAAACACAGCCCAGACTGAAAACTATTTGCAGGCATTAAAGACATCCATACAAATAAAGTATCTAAGGAATTAATGCAGTACTGAGTCTATTGCTAGTCTATCAGCTCTCTACCAGACCCAAAACTCTCACATGTGTTTACAAAATTAGCTTTCTCAAAATTTAAGAGGCACTTTTAAAACTTAATTCTATTTGCTTGACTTCAAATAAAGAAAATTTTATTGCTATTATTGGAAACAAGCATGTTCAGCATGATGTTGTATGCTTTATTTTATCTATAGCATGTTCAGATAAATACACACAAATATTCACAAATAGCACACCTCAGAAAGAAACATGAGAGAGAGAGAGAGATGTATGGTTTGGAATCTTCTAAGACTTCCAAAAAGAAATATGGTATGCATGTTCCCTGGGGGAAATAAAACTTGGAGGTGTCAAGAATAAAGTATTGAAGCAAAAATAGGCTTGCATTATTGATCATTATACTGTATGAGCAAATGTAATATCACCTCAAATTACTCTTGATGAGTTGTTTGAACTAAGAGTCCATCCAATTTGGGGGTCTAAAGTCATTTCAATGGTTGAAACCCACATTAAAGTAGAAAAACACATGAAAATTTAGTACAAGATAAATGTTTATGGTTCAACACAAATTACATATTAATCTTTTTATCAAAGATGTAGCATCTACTCCCAAAAACCACCTACAGATTTTCTTCCCTAACACTTGAATTTTCAGTTATTCAATTTCCTGAAAAGAAAAATATTTTTAGAGTTAACATTACCCAAATATATGAGGGACAAGAATATCAAGACCAAGCAGAATAGGCATAAAATGTAACCCTTAAATTTATGCCACTAAAATCTGTGTTCAACAGGGCACTAACCCACCCAAGTGGAGAGCGTTGTATATATCTCCATAGGACAGGGAGAGAGGGACCAGAATCAACCTGGTGCACCAAGAGGTGAAAGCAACATATTGGCATGTGGGGTCAGCCCCAATCCCAACTGCAAGGACACCTCCACCTCTCCTGAGAAGAATTCGATTCAGAGGACAGCACTGAAGCTACAGCTCAGGGAGAGGGACATATCTGATCAGAGCACACAGGAGCAAACAAAGAGGGAAAGAGAGAGAGAGGAATATATCCTGGCCCATCAAGCCCCGAGGATGATATTCCTGCTCAGAGCAGCCAGTGCACAGAGAGGACCCTAGGGCCAGCCCTACCATGAGACATGACTTCCTTCACTGACCAATAGGACTACAAGGGACAAAACTGGACACACAGTGCAGGATTGTGCTTGATTTGACTCCACCACTCCGGGGAGAAATGCTAAAGATGTGCAACAGAGTAGCAAGAGGAGTAAAGCAATGACGTCCCTAGAGAATATAAAAAATAGGCTTTGGCACCCCATCAGACTCGACTGGAAAACACTCCTACAGGTCAACAAACAAACCTTGAACTATTTATAGGCTTTTTCTTTTCTTTAGCATTGGTTGTTTTTCTTTCTTTTGCTCAGTCTTGGTTTTGTGCTTAGTGTTTCTCTGCATGTCTATCTAGATAAGATAGGCAGGATAAACAATCCAGAGGGAAAAACAACAGGACCAATGGTTTGGGGGGATGGGGGGAGACAAGGGAAAGGAAGTATTGTGAACAAATCCAGGGACAAGGAAAAACAAGTGATCTAAAATCGATGGTGAGGAGAGTGTAGGAGGCCCGGTAGAGCTTGATCAAGCACAATGTATCTGAGAGGAATTACTGAAACCCAAATGAAGGCTGAACATGACAGTGGGACAAGAGGAAAGTAAAAGTAAATAGAGGAAAGAACTAGGAGGCAAAGGGCATCTGCAGAGGTGTACATACAGGAATGGACATACATAAATATATTTATATGTGACAATAGGGAAATAGATCTATGTACATGTAGATTTAGTATTAAGGTAGTAGATGGATATTGGACCTCCACTCAACACCAGAACATTTTGTTCTAATAACCTGGTATTCCATGATGCTCACCTTCCAGACAAAATCACTGTAGACAATATGTGTGCATAAGCAAATGTGGTGAAGAAAGCTGAGGGTGCCCAGCTATCAAAAGATATACTGTCTAGGGTCTTAAAGGCTTCAAGCAGCCATCTAGTTGAGAAGCAGCAAAGTCCACATGGAAAAAGCACACCAGCCGGTGTGATCATGAGGTGTCGATGGGATCAGATATCAGGTATCAAAGACCCAGAACAAAAAATCATATGGTGAATGAGGGGGAGTGTGGAGTGGAGACCCAAAGCCCCTCTGTAGGCAACTGAACATCCCCTTAAAGAAGGGTCACAAGGAGGAGACGGGCCAGTCAGGGTGCAGTAAAGCACTGATGAAACATACAACTTTCCTCTAGTTCCTTAATGTTTCCTCCCCCGACTATCATGACCCAATTCTACCTTACAAATCTGTCTGGCCCAGAGCATGTACACTGGTACAGAAAAGAGCTGGAAACTCAAGGAATCCAGAACAGATACACCCTTCAGGACCAGTACTGAGAGTAGAGATACCAGGAGGGTAGGGGAAAGGTGGCAGTGGGTGAAGGGGGCCAATCACAATGATCTACATATAACTCCCTCCCAGGAGGATATATATATCCTCCCAGGAATATATGTATCCTCCGAGGATATATATATCCTGATTTTGTTTCTCTAGAGACCCCTGTCTAACATGAGAAGAAAGTACCTGGCACCCAATATTTCCGCATATGACATCCAGTCGATGATACTGATTTTCTGTGAGCAGTCCTCAAGTTGTCAATAATTAAAAACACTGGGCAGCCTGGTTTGTAGAAAACCTCATTAAGAAAATATCTCTGTGATGTTAAAAAAATCCTGTAGCTTGTTAATTAACAATTTGTTTCTGTCTTCTGATGTCTGAATGGTAGCACATTTGGGGTTGTTAGACTTGCATTATGACCCTAGATCACATCTAAATCAGTGGTTTGCTCAACCCACTGTGACTTCACACTTGGCAAATTTATTTTGCCTTTGATCCTTAGCCACATCATCAAATTGGACATTTCAACCTGGTTAGCACACAATCTGGTGACACAGATCAAACTCATAATGTACAAACATCACTATTTTTCTAAACATAACTATTATTACGTTTTATGTCAAACTAGGATTTATTCTTTATCTTAAAATTTTTTTAATATTGAGGGATTACATTTCAGACAATCAATTTTGCATTAACCTGCCACACCACTCATCAAACTCACTATGGTTTACCCCCCACCCACTGCCTGATGTCTCTTCTCCCTATCGTGGATGAGTATCTTCCATCTCACACAAGATAACACCACTCAAGAATCTTGTATCCCTTAACCTACCCTCTTTGGCAAACTCCAATGTCTATTCCATTTGGTCTGAAAATCTTCAATTTAGTTTTTTCCACATCAAATTGGCCATTTGAACCATTCAAGTGGCATAAATCAAACTCACAATGTGCTACCATCTCTTCTGTTTCCTTATGGGATGGATTACAATTCTGAACTCAATGCCTGTGCCTTTAGTCCTGTTTTAGAGAGTATTCTCTACTATAGTCATGGACAACGAGAAGCCTGTTTTGACTTGCAGACATTTTTTGGTGGGAGGACCTCTGGCTGGGGACTGTGCATTTCAGATTTGGAGCATAACAGCACCCAGAAGCATGTGAGATATTTCCTTAATGTTTTGGGAGTTTCTGGGGGATATTACAGTGAATTGCAGAACCCAGAAACATGAGGAAATATACTCAAAAGACAAGTTGGGGGTGGGAGTGGAGGGAGTGGAGCAGAATGACATAGTGCAAAGCATGGTTATTTGAGAGATCTTTAGTCTCCAGCTCTTGGGGGCTCAACTGGTATGAATAATCCTAAAACAAATTACTCCCACAGTTGGTCTCAGCATGGGGAGGCTTGCTGCTGTGACTCTCACTCCCTGGGAAATGTGGTTTTGTGAAAAGAGGAATAAGGGGGAATGAGAAACTTTTCGTTTCTTGATTAGATACAGAATTAGTGGATGCAGATATAAGTCCTGAGGAACTGGCTCATTGAATGCATATAAAAATACAGAGGGGTAAGGACAGGGAAAGATACACTGTTCGTTGGCTTCTGACACCAGGGCAAAAAAGAGTGTAGGGGTGAATTGTAATACTAACTCAGGTCCAGAAGCAGTTTGGTCAGAACTATGTCTATGAATGTTAAGGCCAACTCAGAATGGGAGAAAAATGTATTAGAACAACCAGAAATACCTTTAAGATTTCTGGAACAAAAAGTATTAGAACAACTTCTGATCCCCAAAAAATTATTTCAGCTGAAGATCAGGGAAGTATTTGGTGGTTGGTACAAGACCCAGAGCTCCTTTGGGACCTGTTGTGAATGGAAATGAAAGATCCAGTCACAAGGAAGGTTAACCCAGAGGGAACAGCCAGACTGGGGCACTGGATAAAATTGACAGTGAGACCTGCTTCCCCTGAGAAGGGAAATTGACTTGTGCGATGTGCAGACTCGTTGGATGAAGATCCTGATCATCATAATGCCACGCTGGCATTGATCCTGTAAGCTGCTTCTTCTGGGAGGTTCTGGTGAGTATTTAAGAAACTATAGGTGATAGTGTAAAGAAAGTGTTTAAGTTCCTAGACTGGTAAAGTCAGAGTCCTAAGGAACCATCACTAAAATGCATTATAAGGGTGACTGATTTGGGCCAGTGTCCTTGGTATTGAACTCCTCACCTGGAAGAACAGTATCACCTCTTATGCATAGAAGCCCCAGGCCATGGGTGAATTTGTTTATTCATTGATCCAGACCTATGTCACCACCTTCTCATGACCCTCTTTAATACAAAAGAAAGAAGGCACACCACCCTAGAAGTTTGAAAGTACCTACAAAGACTTACTCCACCCCTACCTCACCCCCAGGGTTCCTTCGATCCAACACAGTGGCAGCTCAAGCATTCCATATGCCTGCCCGACTGGGACTCCCAGATTCTGCAGGGGAAGGCCACCCTAACCCAGTGTGGTAGTTTTTGTGTGCAACATGGCACCCATAAGAAGATATGGGTGGAGTTTAGCATGTCAATCAGGTCTCAGCTTAATGACCTCATTTGGAGGTGCCACCAAGATCAATAGCTTGTTGGAGGTAGGTGTCTCTCTCTCTCTCTCTCTCTCTCTCTCTCTCTCTCTCTCTCTCTCTCTCTCTCTCTCTCTCTGTCTCTCTCTCTCTCTCCACCTTCCTGTTGATGCCACATGGAGAACTGCGCAAGCCCTAGAGATGCTTCTATCACCATTGGATCCACAAGACTCTTCACCCACCAGCCTGAGATCTTCCTGCATATTGCATCATTGCTTGTGGCTGAGTGAGTTGGAAGAGGGATTTCTGGACTAGTATTGGACTTACAGACTTGATCTAGACTGGGCGGGGATGGTTTCCTGATATATAATGACTTTGTGGTACCAAACTCTCTCTTACACAGAAATGAGTGTCACTGGCCTTGTTTCTCTAGCCAACACAGTCTAACAAAGTATGGTGCCCTGGGGGTGGGGTGCTAGAGAAACAAATCATGAAGATGGAGAGTGGACGCGTGTCTGACCTCTGCCTTATGACAGTCTTTCTTTGGCTGGCCTGAGGTTAGATATGGCCATCCAGCATACTGGATTGTTTTCTGAAAAGAATCTGGGAATTTAAAGTTTCAGTTCTTTTCTTTGGTTTTTGTCTTTGGTTATTCCCGTTTGAAATGGTGAAAATGATTGTGATTAATGTAAATGTTGAGCTCAGGGGGCAAAACTCCTCTGAAACCATGCTGCTTCGCTAGCATGGCTGGCAGGACGTCAAAATGGCTGACCGAAGGCCTGGCCCTGGCCTGATGCAGCCAGAGGCCTAAGTCCCTATTGCATATGAATGGGCCTTATGGCAGCCCCAGACCTGCCAGCTGGGAGGAAGGGCACGAAGTAGTTCACAAGTTCTGTACTGCTCCATGCCCTTCCTGGGTTAGGATATGTCCAAACTAAGGGCAAGGTCATTGCAGAAGGAGGGGTGCAAAGCCCCACTGGATCTATCAGCAACCTGACTCATGGATCTACCTCCCCTCCAAAGGCACCTACCAACTGGTCACTGAGATCCACAGCCAGACCCATTCAGGAAAGAGAGAGTTACAGGAGTCAAGGAACCAGTGCTACTGCATAGCCAAACCTGCCCACCTTCTGCTCTGCATCTGCCAGAGGTGTGTCACCTGCACTCAGAACAACCCTCCCCACAGGGCAAGCCGGACACCTGGAGTCCAACACTGAGAGACTACACCATTTGAAGACATGCAGGTAGCCATCACTGCCATGCCCACGGCTGAAGGATACGGTTGCCTGCTGGTAATAGTCTGTACTTTCTCCACATGCCTAGAGGCAAGACCCACCCCCACAGAGAAAGCCCGAGACGTGACCCAACATCTCCAGGACATCATCCCTCATTGCAGGGCATGCCCCATGGATCCATCACACAGGAGTAAAAGGGGCTCGCGTCCCAGGTGGACTGCCAGTGGACTCCTTCCAACCCATCAAACTGACCTTGAGACAAGAGCCACCTGTGGGGAAAGACCACAGCCCTGCCCTCCTCACAGTACCGGGAGCTGACTAGTCTTCCGTGAGGCTCTGTGGAGACCAGCCCCTCCTGAACTGTCGCCTCTGGGAGCTCCAGTTCTAACATGTGCCTTAGCACTAGCCATAAACACCCCTGAAGAATGGCCCATCTTCCAGCAGGTGCTCCGAGGGACCTTCCCATTCTCGTTTAGCCCTGTTGGACCTTTACTCTGCTTATAGATCCCACAGCGCCATGCCTGGTCCTTAAGGTTACCGGCTAGAGCAGTGGTTCTCAACCGTCCTCATGCCATGACCCTTTCATACAGTTCCTCATGTGGTGGTGACCCCCAACCATAACATTATTTTCATTGCTCCTTCATCACTGTCATTTTGCTACTATGATGAATCAGGTGACCCCTGTGAAAGGGTCATTCAACCCCCAAAGGGGTCTCGACCCACAGGTTGAGAACTACTGGTCTACAGGGAACTTGTCCTTGAATCTGATGCCTAATACTCAACTGTGGAGCTCAGACTGCACAGCGACAGCTTGCTGCCTCCACTATCTGTGTGTACCCACACACCCTCAACGGGGCCTGGGGTGGGTCCCCGAGAAAGTGAGGCCGCCTCTGTCAAGCTGGCTTTTAAGAGGGACGCGTCACAGGGGTGACATCTAGGGACCAGGTAGTCTCACAACCTCATTTCTTGGGAAATCAGATTATAAGATTATATGACCTGAGAGCAGATGCCTGCCTTTCCCTGGTGTTTATCCTCATACTAGTGGACTCACAATATTTGCCGTTTTGTGAGTGAATAACTTTGCTGAGGGATAATGGTTTCCAGGTCCAACCATGTCATGATCAATGCTTGCACTGATCACTCATCAATACTTTTTAAGGATGGGTAGTAACACACTGTATGTGTGTGCCAAGGTCCCTTCATCTGTTCTTCTACCAGTGGGTATTGGAGCTTTTCACGGCGTCTTGCTGTTGCGAACTGCGCCACGATCAACACGGGAGAGCATTCTGCTGCTGTGTCTGGGTCTCACTTCTCTGAGGTTGATGCCCAGCAAAGCTATTGCTGGGTCAGATGCTATTTCTAATCCCAATTGTTTTAGGTAGCGCTGTACCACTTTCCACCATGGCCATACATGTTTACAAGCACAGTAGCAGTATTTGAGAGTTCCTCTCGCTCCAAATCCCCTTCAATATTTGTTGTTCTGTTCCGTTTTGGTTTTCTAACTGAGCTATTGTTGGAGATGTAATGTGATATTGCCTCGTTGTTTTGATTTGCATCTCCTGGATGGCTAGCGATTGTGAGCATTTCCTCGTGTGTTCGTTAGCTGTTCTAGTATTGTCCTTTTTGACTTGTCTCTGCATGTCTTTGGTCCATCTTGTTATTGGATTATAGTGATACCTTGGTTGGTGAATGACTCCAAGCTCGAACTTTCCACTATTCAAACTGCAAAATTTGAAGAAAAGAAAAAAAACAGCTGCCCGGTGTTCATAACTTTGATAGTCAAACAGATAACCCAGCTTGAAAAAAAACCTATATGGGCCCAGAGCAGATCACACGTGGAGTCTCACGGCAGACAAAAAGGGTCATGCTTCAGACTAAGCGCCACTCTCGCTCAGACGGTATACAGTGTTTGTGTGGGTTAAAATTCGTCCTTGTGCCTTTTTGTGTGTAAAATATCTTAACTTTATTTACTGCACTGTGTTTTATATTTAATGTATTGTATTTATTGTGTTTCCATGTTTTAGGGAGTATTTCCACAAACAAGGCCTGCTAATTTTGTGTTAAGGTCCTGGAAAATGAATTCATAAGTGTAATTTCTGGGGATTCGGGACAAACTATTTGGTTTTCCATGATTTCTTATGGGAAAAATATGTTCAGGTCTTGAATTTTTTGGTCTATGAACAAAACTTTGCAATGAATCGGGTTTGACAACCAAAGTGTCACTGTTTTGTTTTGCTTTTTCTTATTGAGATGTTGCAGAATTCTATAGATTTTAATAATTAGTCCCTGTGTGTGTGACATTCCTAAAGATTTTTTCCCAATCCATGCACTTGTATTTTACACTTTTGAAGTGCATAGTATTTTGCTTTTAATAAGACCCAGTCATATATTTTACCTTCCACTCTGTGTGTTTCCTTTCTTACATTTGGCCGACTATGTATGCCCTACAATAGAGTCTTTAAGTGTACCCCAATTTTCTCATTAATGGTCCTTGTAGCTCCGGAATTTACATTTAGCTCTCTAATATGCCTTGAGTTCATTTTTATGCATAGGGCAACGTATGGCTCCTATTTCATTCTTGTACAGATAGAGATTCACTTGCTCCAGTGCCATGTCTTGAAGAGGTATCCTTTTCCCATTTGATGTTTTTATTGAGCCTTTATATGTTTATGGGTTTTCCATTCTGTTCCATTGGCCTATGGATCTATCGGTACTAGTACGAGACTGGTTTGACTACTCTGGCTGTGTAGGAGGCTTTGAGGTTGGGTAGTTCAGGCCTCCTACTTTATCCCTTTTTCAGAGAAGTGCTTTGCCCATCCTGGGTCTCTTCCCTCTCCGTGTGAAGTTAGTAATTAGTTTTTCCCATTTCTTTAAAGAATGAAGTGGGGATTTAGATCAGAATTACATTGTATTTGTAGATTGCTTTAGATAGTACTGACATTTTCACCATTTAAGTTTTCCTATTCATAAGCACAGGATATGCATCGATTTGTATAGGCCTCGTTTGGCTTCTTGTAATGATGTTCTATAGTGTTAAGTGGGCCTTTTGTTTCTTTTTTTAAATCATTTAATTGGGGGCTCATACAACTCTTATCACAGTCCATACATACATCCATTGTGTCAAGCACATTTGTACATTCGTTGCCCTCATCAATCTCAAAATATTTGTTCTCCTCTTAAGCCCCTGGCATCAGCTCATTTTTTCCCTCCCTCCCTGCACCCCCTCCCTCATGGACCCTTGATAATTTATAAATTATTATTTTGTCATATCTTCCATTGTCCCATGTCTCCCTTCACCCACTTTTCTGTCATCCGTCCCCCAGGGAGGAGGTTATATGTAGATCCCTGTAATCGGTTCCCCCTTTCCACTCCACCTTCCCGGTATCGCCACTCTCAGCACTGGTCCTAAAAGGATCATCCATCCTGGATTCCCTGTGTTTCCGGTTCCTATCTGGTCTTTTGTTTCTTTGGTTAGGTTTAAACCTAAGTATTTCATCTATTGTGTGGTGATTGTCAGTGGTATTATTTTTGTAATGTCATTTTCAGAACTCTCTTCGCTGGTATACAGGAATCCATTTTATTTCTGCTTGTTAATCTTGTCCCTCTTCCTATGCCAAGTCCTTCGATTGTTTCCAACAATCTTTTCATGGAGTCTTTTGGGTTCTTTCTGTGGCATCTGCAAATAGAGAGTTTCATGCCTTCTTTGGCCAATGGCTTTCCCTTGATTTCTTTCTGTTGTCTAATTGCTCTGTAGCTGATGATGCAATAGTGTCTTCCTGGAAGAACTTTGAAAGGATGTCCAAGTGTTCATTAAATCTCAAACATTAATCTTCATAAATCAGATTATTTTCCGTACCACCTGGTGGCTTGGTGACTTTAATGACTCGATAAATGTATTCGATGAGTGTGCTGTGTTTTGGAGGTAGGACATCATTAGAAATGGCTTGATCAAGGACAGACATTTCTGGTGAGGATTATTTTTATCTCCATGCTTATATATATTTCAATATTGTTATTTTTAAAAATCAGTATCCTACCTTTTGTTTCTTCGTTTTAATTTAGCTGCTGTTGTTCGGTGTCAGGGAGTCAGTTCTGAACCATAGTGGCGTTATGCACAATACTGCCCAGTCCTGCACCGTCCTCACAACTGTTCCTTTGCCGAAGGCCAGTGATGCAGCCACTGTGTCAGTCCATCTCCGTGAGGGCCTTTCTCGCCCTCATTGCCCCTCTGAGTTACCAAACATGATGTCCTTCTCCAGGGACGGTCTCTCCTGAAGACACATTCCGTGTGTAAGACAAAGTGTTTTTTTTTTGTTTTATGAAGATTTATTTGTGTTAGTTGTGTTAAAATCTTATTCCATGGGTATCCAGCCATCCAGCTAGCTTTCAGCAGGAACTGGCATGGTTATGACCATTACAACTCCTTCAGGTCTCCAAATATGAAGTCTTATATCCTATCCTTTTTTTGAGAACTCATTTCCATCCGCTGTAGCAAAAATCTGACTCTTCACATCTTTTAAAGCACTCCAATGTGCACCAATCAAGTGGTTCCAGGCATGTCAGACTCGGTCCATCATTGTGACTTCCACTTACTTCCTAGTGTCTACAAAAGGCAGTTACTCCTAGTGTCTGCTGGGCCCATGGCCGAAATTTCCGCGCTATTTTCAAGACCCCACAACTGTCCTCATCCTTCTTCAGCAGCTCTCTGTATTCGAGCCTGCATCTGCCACATTGTATTCATGCTTATTCCAGTTCGTTTGGCTCTCACACGGACAGGACGTGCAATCCTGTACCATCCAAGCCTTGCAGAGCCAGCAAGGGCCGAGACAAAGTTTTGCTGGCACTGCCCACAAGGAGCGCTCTGGCTGTACTTCTTCCAAGAGAGATTTGTTCGGTCTTTCAGCAAGCAATGGTACTTTCAATATTCTCCTCCAACATCACAATTCAAATGCATCAAGCCTTCTTTGTGCTTTGTTATTCAGTGCCCAACTTTCACATGCATATGAGGCTATTGAAAATAGTATGGCTTGGGTCAGGGTACCTTAGTCTTTAAATAAATAGCCTTGCTTTTTGAAATTTTAAAGACATCTTTTGCAGCAGATTTACCTAATGCAGTGTGTCTTTTGACCTCTTGATTGCTGCTTCCCTGAGCACTGATAGTGGATCCATGACAGTGTCAATCTTTTCTTCATTTATCATGATGTTACCTATTGGTTTAGTTGTGAGAATTTTACTCTCCCTGACATGGAGTTGTGATCCACACTGAAGGCTACAGTCCTTCCTCTTCGCCAGCAAGGGCTTCGATTCCTCCTCGTTTTCAGTCAGCAAAGCTTTGCCATCTGCATATTGAAGGTTCATAACAAGCCTTCCTCAAATCCTGACACTACATTCTTCTTTATATAAATCCAATTTCTCTGGTGATGTGCTCAGCATCCAGATTGGAAAAGCAGGAGGAGAGCACGCAGGACCCTGACCCACACCTTTCCCGATGTTAAATCATGCGGCATTCCCTTGTCATGTTCATGACAAGTTCCACACGGACGCAAGGAAGAGTGCTGGAACGCCCACTCTTTGACAAGCTGTCCATGGTTTGTTATGATCCATACATAGTCTATACGACACAAGTAGACATCTTTCTGGTATTCTCTGCTCTCAGTCAAGATGCATATGATACCAGCAACGAAACCCCTTATTCCACGCCCTCATCTGAATCCAGCCTGAACCTCTAGCAGCTCCCTCTCGAAGTCCTGCAGCAGTTCATATTGGATGATCTTCAGCAAAATTGAACTTAAACATCATATCGATGATATCGTTGGATGAGTGCTTTGTTGGGCCATCTTTCTTTGGAATGGGTACAAATATGGATCTCTTCCGGTCAGTTGGGTAAGTAGCTGTCTTCCAGATTTCCTACCATCGATGAATAAGTGCTTCCAGTGCTTCTTCAGCTTGTTGAAACATTTCAAGTGGTATTTCATCAATCCCTAGAGTCTTGTTTCTGGCTAATACTTTCAGTTCAGTCTGAACTTCTTCCTTAAGTACCATTGGTGCTTGCTCGTATACTATCTCCTGAAATGAAGCAATGTCACCTCGTTTTTTGGTACAGTGACTGTGTATTCTTTCTTTTTTTGATGTTTCCTGCATCATTCGATATTTTACCCATAGAATCTTTCAGTATTTCAAATCGAGGCTTGTTTTTTCTTCAATTCTTTTATTTTAAGATGTGCTAGGTATGTACTTCCTTTATGATTTTCTAATTCTAGAATTTTGTACAATTTATTATAATATTTAACTTTCTCTTGAGTTGTCCTTTGAAATTTTCTCTTTTTTTTGAAATCATTTTATTTGGGTTCATACAATTCTTATCACAATCCATCCATCCATCCATCCATCCATCCATCCATCCATCCATCCATTGTGTCAAGCATATATGTACATTTGTTGCCGTCATCATTCTCAAAACATTTGCCTTCTACTTGAGCCCTTAATATCAGCTGCTCATTTTCCCCCTCCCTCCTCACTCCCCCTACCTCATGAACCCTTCATCATTCATAAATTATTTTTTCATATGTTACACTGTCTGACAACCCCACCCCCCAGGGAGGACGTTATATGTAAATTCTTGCAATCGGTTCCCTCTTTCTACCCCACATTCCCTCCACCCTCCAGGTATCACCACTCTCACCACTTGTCCTGAAGGAGTCATCTGTCCTGGATTCCTTATGTTTCTGATTGCTATCTGTACCAATGTACATTCTCTGGTCTAGCCAGATTTGTAAGGTACAGTTGGGATCATGATAGTGGGGGGAAGGAAACATTTAAGAACTAGGGGAAAGTTGTATGTTTCATTGTTGCTACCCTGCACCCTGACTGGCTTATCTCCTCCCCACAACCCTTTAGTAAGGGGGTGTTCCATTGCCTACCGATGGGCTTTGAGTCTCCACTCTGCACTCACCCACATTTAAATGATATGATTTTTTGTTCTTTGATGCTTGATACCTGATCCCTTCGACAGCTCATGGTCACACAGGCTGGTGTGCTTTTTCCATGTGGGCTTGGTTGCTTTTGAAATAGATGGCCACTTGTTTATCTTCAAGCCTTTAAGACCCCAGATGCTCTATCTTTTGAAAGCCAGGCACCATCAACTTTCTTTACTACCTTTGCTTATGCACATGTTCGTCTTCAGTGATCACATCAGGAAGGTGGGCACCCACTGATATGATTTTTAGTTCTTTGATGTTTGGTAACTGGTCCCTTCTACACCTGGTAGTCAGACAGGCAGGTGTGCTTCTTCCATGTTGGTTTTGATGCTTCTCATCTAGATGGCCACTTGTTCACCTTCAAGCCTTTAACACCCCAGATGTTATATCTTTTGATAGTTGGGCACCATCAGCTTTCTTCACCACATTTGCTTTTGCATACATTTTTCTTCAGCAATCGTGTCAGGAAGGTGTGCATCCTGGAATGCCAATTTTATAGAACAACGTGTTCTTGCATTGAGTAAGTGCTTGAGTGGAGGTCCAATGTCCATCTGCTGCCTTAATACTAAACTTAAAAATATATGCACATAGATCTGTTTCCCCATACTCTTATATAAATATATTTATATATGTACATTCCAGTCTTTGGACCTCTATAAATATCCTTTGCCTCCTAGTTCTTCCCTCTATTTCTTTTTACTTTCCTCTCATCCCACTATCATGCTCAGCCTTCATTTGGGTTTCAGTAATTTCTCTCGGTAACCTTGCCCTTGCTGAATCCCTACCAGGCCTCTCACACCCTCCTTGTCACTGATTTTGGGTCACTTGTTGCTCCCCTGTGCCTGGGCTGGTCAGCACCACCTCCTTACCCCCGCACCCCCCACCTTGTCCCCCCAGAACCATTGGTCCCATTGTTTTCTCCTCCAGACTGTTCATCCAACCTCTTATCTAGATAGATCTGCAGAGATAATAATATGCACCAAAAATCAAGCCATAGCAAGATAGGCGAACACAGTGATGACAACAAAAAGGAAACTAATTACCCATAGAAGAATAAGTTAATTAAGAAAAAAAATTTAAAAGAAAAAAAAACCTCTAAATAGCTCAAGGTCTGATTTTTTATCTCTAGGCATGTCCTTCAGTCAGGTTCGATAGTCTGTCCTTTGTACTCCCTCAGGGGCTCCCTGCTCTGCTCCCATGGTTGCTCTGCTCTGCATGCTTTTAGTGGTTTGGCTCGGTGCTTTGAAATTTTCTATTCAGCTCTTTGACCTCATCATTCTCCCATTTGGTTTAACTACTCTGTGATTAAGGGCAAGATTCAGAATCTCCTCTGACATCCGTGCGGGTCTTTCTCTCCTGTCTTTTTAATGACCTTTTGCTTTCTTCATTAACTAAGTTCTCCATAGCCTTCCACAGTTCACCAGGTGGTCTCTCATTATTTTTCAGTGAAGCAGATCTGTTCTTAAGATGTTCTCAGAATGCAAATGGGATAGACTCGGGTCATAGTTTGGCTCTCCTGCACTTGTTTTCATTTTCTTCCTCTTTAACCTGAACTTACATGAGAAATTTTCATCTTAGAGAATTCTTAGAAATATGTGAGGTGATCATTGGTATTGTTAGATGCCGTCAAGGTGGTTCCAACTCACATGAAATCTTTGTACATGAAACACCACGGGGCCCTTCCCCCTCCTCCCTGTTGTTTCATATTTGAGCCTGTTATTGCAGTCACTGTGTCAATCCATCTTGTGGAAAGCCGTCCTCGTCTTTGCTATCCCTCTACTTACCAAACATGATGTTCTTCTCCAGGAACTGGTATATCCTGACAACATGTCCAAGGTATCCGAGATGAAATCTCACCATCATGGACTCTACAGAGTTTTCTGGTTGTACTTCTTCAAGGCAGACTTTTTGTTGTTCTTTTGACTGTCCATGATACTTTGAATATTCATCTGTCTTCCTTATTCAATGTCCAACTTTCACATGCATAGGTGGCATTTGAAAAATATCCTGGCTTGAGTCAAGTGCACCTTAGTCCTCAAAGTAAATGCCTTGTTTTTCCACACTTCAAAGAGATCTTGTGCCTTGCATTCTTTGATCTCTTGATTGTTGCACTGATTATGGATGCAAGCCAGATGAAATCTTTGACAACTTTAATCTTTCCTCTGTTAGTCATGATGCTATCTTTTGGATCTTGGTTTTCACCTTGAGTAAAGAATACAAGACCTTACTGAAGGCTGCAATCCTTCATCTTCATCATCAAGGGCTTCAAGTCCTCCTCACTTTTAGTAAGCAAGGTTGTGCCATCTGCTTATTGCAGGTTGTTAATCAACCTTCCTCTGATCCTGATGCCACATTCTCCTTCATAATCCAGCTTTTCTGATTTTTACTAAATACACTGAAAGAGTAAGTATGGTGAGGGAATACAACCCTTTCCTGGTTTTAAACCATGCAGTTTTCTCTTGTTCTGCTTGTACAACTGCCTGCTGATCCATGTACAAAGTCCACATGAGCACCATGTAGTGGTCTGCAATTCCAATTTTTCTCAAGGCTTTCCATAGTTTTTCATGATCTACACAGTTGAACACCTTTGCATAATCAATGAAACAGAAGTACACATCTTTCTAGTGTTTTCTGTTTTCAGCCAAGATCCATCTGACATCAGCATTGATATCCCATGTTCTAAGTCTTCTGAATCTGGTCTGAACCTCTGGCAGCTCTCTGCCAATGTACTGCTGCAACTGATTGGGAATGATCTTTAGTAAAATTGATAGCTGATCATCATAAATTTTAAATCTTTATACCATGTAACTTTCTTATGTACAAAGTAGATTTTTATTCTGAGAATAGACCAAAGTTAGATCTGGAGGATATTTCTTTGCTAAAAGAGCAAACAATTTATCTGAAATGCCTATAGTTTTCTTTTTTTTGTCAACCTATATACAAGGATCCCTGGTGGCATTGTGGGTTAAGTGTTGGGCGGCTAACTGAAAGGTTGATGGTTCAAACCTACCAGCAATTCCGCAGGAATCAAAGGAGGCATCTGATTTTGTAAAGGTTAGAAGTCTTGGAAACCCTCCACAGGCTCACTATAATTTGGAATCTGTTTGATGAGTGGCTTTGGTTTGGATTATGGAACTTCTGGACCAGTCTAATTAGGAATTTAATATTTGTTCTTAAAATAGTTTGGTAGAAATGAGGAATGTGTGTTAATTCCTTAACATCTAACAATCAACAAATTATGGGAAACACAGAGCCTCCATTGGGTTTTGCTCTATTTTTCTGCAATTTCTGGTGGAAGTGGAATGTTATTTCAAGCCCCAGTCTGTCGTTAAGTCTGAAGTTAACATGAAGACTAGAACCTAACTTCGCCTGAACTATGGAAGCTGCACTGCAGTGGTCAGTTTCTGGCAGATCTGGCAAAGCTCTGGTGCTCTCCTGAGATGAGCAGACACAGCCTTGCTTTCTAATTAGAGCCTCGTGGTCTGTTTCTGGCTATGAGTGTGAATTGACTTGACTACACAGCGGTATTTGTGATCAGTTTCTGTCCAGAAGGAGTGTGTTACTGTCGAGTGCTTTTCCCCAAAATCAAAGCAAACAAATGAACTCCCCTATAATCATCCAGAAAGAGATATAACAGCATGCACTGACAATATGTCTCCTTATTAAATGAAGTGTGTAGAAGAGATACTCCCACTTCCTCTATTTAGTATTGTATCCATTTTCTTTATAAGGATCATTGAGGATGGAATTTTGTGACTTTTAACAAGTAAAATGAGAAGACCAAAGCATTTCATTCCTAATCCCTCTCCTGGTGGTTGACGGCATTTCAGTAGGTTAGTCCTCTATGAACGCCTATATCTGGAAGTCAATAACTCGGTCAGTTCCAAAGAGGTGGTCTCTCAACTTTCCATAAATACAACCCAGTCAAACTTCCCATGCTGAATCTCGTTGAGTATTTTTTTATTCACGTACCGTACTTACTTGTTCAAATATTTGAAGGATTCTATGTATTTCATATATATTCCATCTCTTCCAAAGATTTCCATAATCTACACAGTCTAGTCAATACCTATTTCTACTTTTTTCTTGCTGTATAAATCTTTATTTTAAAATATGGTGATAATGTAACAATATGACAAGCATAATTAACATCGCTGAACCATGCATGTGAGGACTGTAGAAATGGCAGATGTTCAGCTACTTATATACTCTCCACAATTTAAGAAATTGAAAGGGAGGAGCTATGCTAACGATAGCAATGACTGCTGCATTTAGTGAATGATTTGTGTTGTTAGCACTACCTGCGTGCTGCTCTCTGTAATCTCACAGCTACCTCATGAGTTAGCTGATCAGTGAATTCTTATCCTCATTCAGCCTGTGCACAAACAGGCTCAGATTCAAGTCATAAACCTAAGGCTGCACAGCAAGGCCAGTGTGATCATCCAAGACATTCACACCCCTGCTTCCATGTCTTCAAGTGTGCTACCCTCTTGTTTAAAATGTTCTCTTATATTTTTAAATTTTATTGTTGTCAACATATAAAGGACACGACTTTTGTAAATTTAACATTCATCACATGTACAATGAAATACAACCAAGTATCTCAATCTTGTTGTGAAACCATCACCAATAGCCAAACAAACAAAAATGGTGCTGCTTACCTGCCTCTTCCCTTGTTCTGCCCTTTAGCCGTTGGTAACCTCTTTTAAACTCTAATCTCTATACCTTCGTCTGTTGTAAATAAGTCATATTATTGAAAGCCTGAAAATGCCTTCTCCTCATCTGCAGTCATTTAAATCTTACACAAACATATAGATCCATGAGAGTTCTTACATCTTCAAGAAGCAGCTTACCCCCAGTGATTCGATGCTGATCTTTCTCAGAATCCCCAGAGTGGATGGTTACCATTTTCATACTCCATATACCTTGTCTTCTTCAGTTGGACTCTATCAAGGGGTTCCAAGATGGGGTTCCATCTTTTACACTTCTCAAAGGTTCTAGTACATTTCCGTAAAGATAGATGATGCTAAATCAAAGATTACCTATAAACCCTTCCAAACCAAATACCGAAAGTGCTTTTATGAAGTATGTGTCTTACAGTCTTACACAAGGGATATCAACATGGCAGCACATTCAGTGAGCCAATGGTTTTCAGGAGTTGATAGCCAAGGGAACACACACACAGGTATTGAATTAAAAGCAATCCGTTTAAACATTTAAAACAACTCTTGGAGCTGAATTCCATTTGGAGCTTAAAGGCATCCATGTATATTCCCTGAAGGATAATGGAAATCTCCTTTTTGTTACAGGCACAACATCCTATGAGCAACATTAATGATATCTATAGCACAATGGCTAACACTTCATTGGGTTCACCATGTTCTCAATTAGTGCGTATTCTAAGTATCATTCTCAAGAATAAAAATAAGACCTGACTTCCTGTAAATTATAAGTATTACCTGAAAACCTTTTCTAAAATTTCATTGAGAAAGAAAAGGTTTAGATCAGGTAAAGTATTATTTGGTGAAAACAGGAACTTTCTTTTGGGGGTTAAGAAATGTGAACACAACAACATGCAAAAAACACTCCACAAATCGCCGCATTGAACTGCATGAGAAATTAGCAAAGTATCAGAGCAATGCTTCGATTCCAGGATAAGAAAAAGCATCACAGAGCTTGACGCACACAAATTAAATCACTTTAACGAGAGGCAGAACCGCCCACTTTTCAGGATTGCCTGGAGAAGGCAGAGACACTGCTAGGACTTTTCAATATTCATGAAGGGTCACTTGTGCCAGAGAGGATCTCCCTCTCCATCAACCTCTCTACTGAGCAGTTCTTGGATCATTTGCACTCAAAAATAAACTAGCTTTTGCCATTGGTTCTAGAGCAGGACTATACTATTGGGATTTCTTCAGTGAACTCTTCATAGATTCCACTTTATAGCATATTCTTTACAGTATATAAGCAGGCTTTTCTTCCAAGGCACTGTGGCTATAGTCAAATTGTAAACCATTTGCCTCGAAATCCCATATATTACAAATTCAAGCTAATGACAGTGTGATTACGTACTCAGATAAAACTTCCATGAACTGAACTTCTGTGTTGCTATCCACAATGTAATAAAGTGAGTTTAAGTCGCACTGTTACTGAGAGTAGATGGAGAAGAGCAGGATTATTCATTGAAAACATTATCAGGCGATGTTTCTGAGATGCTCTCTGTGAGGCAGAGTCAAGAAAAGGTGGATGCAGACAGAATCTAACATGTGCCGACAGAGAGGGTGGACAGTGGGACAGGGTCAAGGTGCTTGTAAAGGGAACAAGAGGGAACAAGAGAGGCTTGCTTTAGGAGAGTGTGGGTTCTTTCTGAACAGTTTGTTCATAGGACATAGTTTCAGTTCTTGATGTCGTAATATTGGACATGCCTAAAGATAGCGTTAATAATGAAATCAAATTTCATTTATATCTTTATACTTATATAAAGATATAAAAATATTTATATCTTTTTTATTTGGTCAACAAAAATCTCATTTAGAGTGAATCTACTGATGGTTTTCTTTCTAGGCAGGCAGTGGTTCTATCAGACTTTGGCTACTCAGCCTTTCTCTGGATTGCATCGCAGGTAAAGGTTACTTTAAGTTTTGCAGATATTTTCTTCTTCTACATTTAAAAATAAGTGTAAATTGAACAATAATGTTTACATTAAAATGGGCTTTTCTGCTAGTCCTACCCTAAGGACATAGGTGGAGTTCAGACTATCCACCCTGCGATATCTATAGCCTCCACACTCAAACTCTGCATTGGGTTTACATACACATGTACTTTACTGGCCACATTCCTGTATACGTAACTTCTAGAGGATTTCATAGAATACAGGCTACATGAGATAGATAGATAGATAGATAGATAGATAGATAGATAGATAGATAGATAGATAGATAGATAGATAGATAGATAGATAGATAAAGATTTATTTCCTAAGCTAAAGAAATTATTTTGCTCCGTGAGCGCACAAGCGCTACTTCCCCCAGCCTGCGGCGTGATGGGCTGGGGCAACTCCACGGCCACCAGCGCGTAGGCCGAGGCCCTGCAGCAGCAGCTAAGGATTCAACAGAAGACTCAATGGCAGACGATGACAAAAGTAGGAACTATGGAGGGGGATATGTGGGCCTTCCCGCGGAAGCGGTCACTATAGTTTCCAGTCAGACAAAGACTACGGAAAAATTAGAAGACAGTGATATCATGACTCAGTAATCAAGAGCCTACAAATGAAGATGTGGCTTGACTGGACCGTGTATGGTGCACAGACGTTTCCAAGTAAATTCTAAACCTTAGCCCCCCTGCCCCCGGTCCCATAGTTTTAGTGTAGAGTCAAAACCATGGGTACCTTCTGAATTGTGTGGTAACAGGGGGCACTGGTCAGATTGTACCCGCATGCATGGAACGTTCGGCAGATGAACCCTGAAGGACAAACTGATGAACGAACGGTCATGGGAACTGCGATTGCCCAGTCTGGTCGACTCTGCATCTGCAGCATCTTCACCCTGGTTGTTCAACACACTTCATGAAGATCATATCTATTCACTGATACTTTTATATAACTAAATCTGTATTCTATTTATCATGTAGAAGAACAAGTCTTATACAGGAACTATTTAAAGTAATGCTTTGGTCTAGTATCTTTTGCTGTTCTCACTTCATTGTAATTTTCAGCTGGAAAATTGTTCAGTGGGTTCTTACTCTTCCATCCCCCCCACCCTCTTTTGGTTTTGACTGTATGGTTTTCAGTTTTATTGCAAAGGCGGAGGATTTTGTTTTATTAGTAATGTCTGCCTTTGCAACGTTGAAAAATAAAGGACTTCAATCTGCAACAAAAAATAAATTATTTCGTCTCTGTTACGTAACTCGGATTCTACGGAGAAAACAAAAGAACAAAAAAAGAGTCCGATAAGTCATCCCAGGTGTGTGTATGTGTTTTTGTTTGTTTGTTTTTGTAGTTTCTCTTCAAATGTATTCAGATGCAGGCCCTGATTTCAATTACAATTCAGTGACCAGGGGTGTTCTGGACACCAAAATAAACAACAGGGGCTTCAATGTGACGGGAAGCAACATCATCTTCGTCCATGATTCCACTGATCCTTGGCATACTTTGGGAATCACAGAGGATATTGGGAGAAAACTGCCTGCTGTCTTCATTAAAGGTACCATAGTTGTGAATAATCAAAGACTCACCAATAGAAACATGTCAACATGTATAACAAAGAAGGGGGCAATAATGGTTGAATGGTCGATTTCCCAGTTTGGGAGACCTGGGTTTGATTCCACTGTTAATGCACCTCCCGAGTAACCATCACTCAACGCGCAGTGAGGCCCGAGTGTATGATGCACTGTGTGTCTATGATGCTGAACAGCTTTCTCTGGGGCATCAAAATTAATGAACTCGGAAGAAAAGCGTGAGCTATTGCCAGAAATCAGTGAATGAAAACTGTAGGGATCGCACAGGTCTAATCTACCGCCACTCGTGGTCTGGTACACGCACAGGGAGCATTGAGTTCTAGTGCACATGGGATTGCCAGACTTTGGGTTCCAACTTGACAGCTAAAGCGCCAGCATTAAGAATGCTTATATTATTTTTGATAATAAACACAAAATACTTTGAAGTGGGTGCAGGTATTTCATTTAGTCTTCACTATAATTTCATTATCACGCTTTCATCTAATGTAGAACAACTGAAAATGGTATGAGTCAGCACAGAAAGAAAGGTGTATATCAAATGAAGTATTTATCAACTATTATCCTTATTGCTTTTTTGGTGAGAGAGACAGAGAGAGCAAGAGAGAGAGAATGAGAAAAAGAGAGAGAGAGAGAGAGAGAGAGAGAGAGAGAGAGAGAGAGAGAGAGTGTGTGTGTGTGTGTGTGTGTGTGTGTGTATGTATGTTTGGATATTTGGGTTTGGGGGTTGTTATAGTAGCAGTGGTTTTGCTCCCTGAGAAGTTTATATACTTTCTAATATTCAAGTGAGATCAGATAATTTTCTTCTATGAATCTATTTACTCATTCAAGAAATTATTATTCTTAGGGGTTATGAGAAAATTAATGAGTGTCCCTTGGTACAACTTAGTTCTTAGAGTTGCAACCTCATGTAGAACACATCACCTTTCCATTTTATCTATTTAACTTGTTGTGGTGGCTCAAATCAGTTGTGAAACTTCTCAAAAGTCTACTTTTAACACGGGGTAATCCGTGTTTCCCCACGGCAAACTACAATGTGCTAGTGTGTACAGCTTAGTATACTAATGTGCTATTGACACATGTCCACTCTGGTTCAAAGCCCCTAGAAGCCTTAAGCCTTGGTTAATGAACATCAGACTCTTAAATATATAATTCTCCATATTTTAAAAATATTTCTTAATAGAAAAAAGCCTCAGATAGCAACATTCTTGACAGTGAAAAGATAGTAAAAACATTGACTGCAGAGAAGGATTCAAATGAAAGCTATGATTCACTTCTAGATGTTCACCAATTTGATCAGAAGTGAGTAATCGTTTCTTTGTGGAGTCAAGTAAAGTTGCTTAAAACAAGATTCTATTTGATACTGACTCCATGGCTCTGTACTTATTATAATAAGTTGAACAAAACCTTTCAATTTTCTACCCCAAAATTCTTTCTTTTGTGATGTTATTTGTATATTATATTCTCAAATATTCAGTTTGTTCAATTTGTTCAATTATGTTTTGAAATTATCATATCTCAAACTGTCAAAAGTGAATGGTAATTCAGAGTTGATATGGAGCAATGCCACCATCCCTATCAGTTTGAAGTCCTGCTCTGGTTTGCATGTCACTATGATCGCAGTGACGTGTGCAATAAACACTAGCATGTATAAACTGGATCCTTTGTATCAATAATTTTGAATGACTTGTACTCCTGTTGTAGTCAATTTCAAGCTCACAGTGGGACAGCTAGCCTGAAGAGTTTCTGAAAATTAATATTTTAATCAGATTTTTTAAATTACAAACATCTAGCCTAATCTGGAAAAAAAATCCATCAAAACCTCTGTGGGGTGAGGCTCACATGGATTCATTGGAATGCGCTCCTAGGTTATTCTAATGTTCATCTGGAGTAAAAGACACCTGGTGTTTCCATGTGTAGCTACTCTGACACTTCTCTATTTTTAGGTGAATCCAACTGTACAGATATGAAGACACAAGAAGACGATGATTCCGTTGAACTCATTCAGGCACGAGGGGAAAATTCCAGATCATATAGAAGCGGCTAAAGTTATAGGTCTCTCTGAAAGAAAATGCAACAGAATCCAAAATCTTGGCTCCTATTTGAATCCTCAAGTGATGGATCCTTTACCAAATCACCAACCCTTCTCTTTCTGAAGAGCCCGTAGGGATAGTATATTAGGTCAGGTAATCTAGAGCAACAAAGCCAGTGGCACTCAGCTATGCAAAAAGACTTCACATCAAGGAGTAATTGTAAATCAAGAAGGTGTCCTGGCCCAGACCGCCTCAAGCCCATGGGTTTGATGCTGGCTGGAGCCCTCTTCAGACTCGTGTAGCTGCAGGCCGGTGATGCGGAAAAGTGAAGCAGGCAGCAAGATGATCACAGGTTAGAGGTAGGGGCAGAGTTGAGTGGATCCAACGTTGGTGTGAACATGACAAAGCACTGCCAGCGCCCTGGATCGGCAGTCTACAAGGGGCCACCCACAAAGGCAGAGTATGGAGCAACCCCGGAGAGTCTCAGAAGGAGCAAGGTGAAGGCAGAGAGAAGTCTCAGTCTCTTACAGAAAAGCCACACCCAAAAAGGGGGATCCTCGGGCTGTGACCTGATTGACAAGTTGGACTCCACCCCATGCTTTCAGATAGGTTCAAGTTGACAAAATATAACAGATAGAAAAAAATATTTAAATTAAAAAATAATAAAAATATATAACAGATAGGAATAATTAAATTACATTTTAAAATTATTGAGATATGAGTTTTGATAAAACTAGCTCCATAACCAAATTTCTTTAGAGTCTTGTATTTTTAAAATGGTGCCACCATGCCTACTATAAATTAAAGTTAGGGTCAAATGGAAAAACATAAAAGCTCTCAACTGAGAATTCATTGTAAATTTTGCCCAATGTAGTTTATTTCAATTCCAATGTAGGACTACATGTCTTAAAAGTTTTAACTCACAGGTATGATTTAGGCAAAATGGCATTTTTTGTTAAAAAAAGGAATGTGATTATGTCATTGCTTGAATAGATTTCTAGTAATAGCTTATGAGTGATGTTAATAGTAATAATATATCAATGTTGATTTCTTAGTTTGGACAAATGTACCTTTGTAATTAACATTTGAGGAAGCAATGTAAGGAATATATGAAAACTCTATTATCTTTCTACTTTTAAATGCACCTGGAATGGTTTTAAAATAGCTTAATAATAATTTTTGGTCTCTAATTATAATTGATTAATTCATTAATTTGAGTGGATACTTAGGTGAGTTGTACTGATTGCATTAAATTGATAATATAATTTCATGAACTTTTTTTTTTATAATTTCATGAACTTTTAATTATGGTGTTTACCATTGGGACAGAAATGTATCTCCTATAAAATTTTACCGACGAAAATATGATTACAAAAATGATTCCTTCAGCTTAAAAACAACTTCAAAACCCAGAATCTTGCCTTTTTAGATCACATTAGAAGATACTGACTAGAATGGAGAAAACTGTAGAACAAAACCCAAAATCACACCAAAAAAACAAGTGTGCTGGTTAACTAGACACTTGCAGAACCCCCTAAGACTATGGCCTTTCCCTTTAAGCCTAGAACTAATTTCACCTCCATGTTAAAATAGTCAACCAATTAAAATCCAAAGGATAACGTTTACCTGAGGACAGAGGGTTAGGGAAAAAGGAGGGATGGAAACAGGAGGAAGTGGGACAAGCAGCAGTACTCTGAGGAAACCGAAATGGATGAGTTTAAATAAAATAGATGTAAATTCTTGAAAGTAAAACTGATGGTCTGCTCTCTAGACCTTCACTTAACTCACAAGAAAAAAAGTTTTAAAAATACAAATTTATAAAAAGCAACGTCCCTGTGTAAAAATAGAGAACAAAAAAGAATGAACGAAAGCTCTGAGTACAATTCTATTGTGTATCCAGGGTGTGGCTTGAGTTTACTCAGTTCCAGCCATGACCAGTCTCTACTTAGTGTCCATTCTCTTACAGACTTATTTTCTAGGCATCTGCTAATATAAAATTATTCTGTAAACTTTTTGTATTTTATATTGTAAAATTGTTACAGTATAAATGGCATTGTTCCCAATATTGTTTTATAATCTGCCCTGATTGTTAAAAACAAAGATCACTACCTTCCCTTCACCTTTCACTGAATAAAAACATTTTAAAGTATTAAAGGAAGCTAAGAAATAAAAGTAAAGGCCTAACTTTAGAATAATCAGTAAAAATCATACTTCTGAAAAATGTTAAATGAGGAGGGAAAATGGCTTTCAATAACATCTACATTTGATCAATTATTTTTTCTATCAGACTCCATTTTGAGAAAATTATAGCAAATGGTACATTTAGTCAGCAATGATAAAATCTAAAAACCATAGAGTTGATAAACAGTTATTGAGTAAATTGGAGAGAATGACTTTTGTGTGCTAATGTAACCAGTTATGACAAACATGGGCAGCAGGAGCTATTGAGATGTGAATATACAGAGAGATAAGGAAAGATATTTCTTTCCTTATCTTAAATATATTTTTAATATAGATTATTTTTTAGGATTTTTTAACCTCCCTGGTGGTAAACACAAGTGCTTGGGGTAAATGTTAACTGTACACTGCAGAGAAGTCCCTTAAAATTCTGAATTTTAATGTTTTATCAGCTATATGCACAATAAATATCTTCTCCCAGTGTATTACTTGTTTGTTTTGCCTTGAGAGTACCATTAAATCTTACATGGGACAAGGACAAGACAACTACAGTGACATATTATCGGTTGAGGGAGATCGTTAGCACAATATCATAATGGGTCCAAGGGTTGGCTGAGATACAGAGCTTTACAAAGGAAATGGGAGATCAAAGGAAAATGTCACAAAAGTATGGTTGACAACAGAGCAATACATCATAGTTATGAGTAGGATAGTCAAAACTGGATTGGGCCATAATTGGGATACGTACAATGTATTAGAGGCGCTTACAATATTGGTCCAGGAGCCTAGTTTCTCCAGTGCAGTCAGAGACTCCCTTACCCTTATTGTAATTCACATTCCAATGCACTCTGACAATAAGGTTATTCACATCTCTGGTCAATGGTGGGAAGGAATATAAGGGAGGCTTAATCCACATGAGGACTCTGAGATGGATTTGGGTCTTTCACTGTCTCTTCTAAAGTCAGATGCTCAAAATTTAAACTCTAATGCAATTCCCTACTTTGATCATAGATTTTATTACCAATCTTTGGGTCACATGAGCTGGTGTATTCGTGTGGAATTTGCTGACACCTCATTTAGATAGCTGCTTGCTTTAAGACAAGCCTTTAATACCCCAGATGCAATAATTTCTGATAGCAGGGAATCATCTGACTTTACCACCCTTTGCTATAGCACCTATATTTTCAGTGATCACTTCATGAGGGCATGTATCAAACAAAATTGACATTACCTTTTTAAAACCACACACTATAAATTGTATAAGAATATAGAATTTTGATTGGGGCAGGGAATGTATGGATGTGATTTATACAATTGATGTATGTATATGTATGGATTGTGATAAGAGTTGTATGAGTCCCTAATAAAATGTAAAAAAAGAAAAGAGGAGAAAAAAAGAAAATGATGAGGGCAAAGAATGTACAGATGTGCTTTATACAATTGATGTATGTATATGTATGGACTGTGATAAGAGCTGTATGAGCCCCTAATAATTTGTTTTAAAAAAAAGAATAAAGAATTTGATTTATAGATATGGTGAGAGGTTGTCTTAGAAATTGAGCCCATGAATCTTCCATCCTGGAAAATTGGAGTCCCTGGATGGTGAAACCCAAAGGTTGGAGGTTCAATTCTATCCAGATGAACATTATGGAACACACTTGTACACACATAGAATAAACATGATTTGGAATCATCTTGACATCAACTAGTTTAGTTTTGTCTTTTTTTATACACACACACACACTCGTTTAATATGAAATATCTGTTACCACATATTTTGTTTAGTGCAGAATGAAGTCCACATAATTTCAGTCATGAGCACATTTGTTACCTCATTATTTTAAAATTCCACCTTACCATTTTTTACACAGCTCTGATACTAAAAATTATTTAGGATCTACTTGAAATCTGAACTAATGATTATTATTAGTTACTGTTATGTCTATACCAACTCATCAGAACACTTCTGCAGAGAAGAACTGTAACACAAGATTTACAAGTCTGTGGCCTTGCAGGACAGGTCATCACACCTCATCTCTGAGATACTGCTTGGGGAACTCAAACACCCAAACTTGTGTTAAGTCATCCAGTTCTTAAACAAATACGCTACCCATGGATCTAGCCAAAATGAAGGCACTTCATATAATTTTAAAAATATAGTTTTAGAAAGTAGTCTGTGACAGCTACATAATCTATCAACGTGTGAAGGGGTGGAGTCTAGCCTGTCAATCAGATCATAGCCAATAATGGCTCTGTGTGGGCATTGCCTTCTGAGGATTCTGGGAACTCCTGTCTTCCTCCCTGGAGGTGGGACACGCTCTCGCTCTCTCTCTCTGCTTTGTATTCCTGCTGACAGGCCACATGGAGACACACTGATGGATCCACAGCCCTGGAGCTGGAGGAGTGACATGGAGACCCAGGCCAGCGCTGAGCTGCTTCCACTCCCACTGGATCCACAATACTTTCCATCCACTGGCCTGTGATTTTTCTGCATTAGGCTTCATTGCATTGTGTTAAGTGACTCTGAAGACGAATTTCTAGATTGGTATCAGACATATGAGCTAATATCAGATGTGGGATACAGAAGGATTTCTCCCAAGCTGTCTCCCCAAATATATGCCAAACAGCTGCTTGTGAATGACCATATACTTGGAGGTCATCAGAAGTAGGTCAGGGGTTATTCTCCCTGAGAGCTATCAACCATCTAGAGCAAGCAGTCACCACTCTTTATCCCACAACAAATAGGGTCCACTCCCTTCTGATAAGGATTGTAGTTGTCTGTTTCCTTGTAGGAGACCCCAGAGAGGTCAAACCTGCCCAAGGATGACTAAGGCTAGGCTTCCATCCAAAATCTAGGATCCTCCCATCTTGTCACATGTATACACCCAATCCCTCCTCTTCCTATTGCATGTATGTCCCTAGACCACCCCCTCTCATTACTGTATTACCTATAGCACAACCCCTTCCTGTGATGTATGTCCTCACCTGTAATTAGGGGGCTTGCATGTCCCCAGAGAAGATAAAAAGCCTGGGCTAGCATTAAAATATCTCTCTCCCTCCACGTGGACCACCAAGCGGGGCTGAGGTGAGCATGCTACTATGAATTGTGTCTGACTCCATTTACTTCAATACTTCTCTTCTCTCATGCTCTCTGTAACTTTACTATGATCTTTATTTATTATCACTGTACAATTGCGCCTACTGGACCCACAATGATGTGTTAGGAGCTGGCTTCCCCTGACAATCAAACATATGGATTTGACCTGGACTGGGCTGGGATGTTTTCTTAATACACAATTACTGATTTATATAAAGTTCCTTCTTATCACATATGTGTCTCCTTGGATTTTTTTCTTTAGTCATCCCAGACTAATACATAGTCCTTATTGAATATGAAAATACAAAATTAATATTTTTCTTAAACATTTATTCTTACCTGTATTTTGAATAATTCCTTTGTTTGGGCTCTTTTATAAAAAGGCTCATAGGAGTAAATGTAGAAAAATAGCCAACAGAGAATAATTGTCACAGAAACCAATGCTGTGTAGCAAACACTCAGCAATGTTAGTACAACCTAGTTTCAAAGACTCTGAATTGTATGAAACAATCTATATCTGTTCCCTTCTCAACAAAACATACCTGG
The DNA here is from genome assembly GCF_050624435.1 of Tenrec ecaudatus. Classification (NCBI taxonomy): domain Eukaryota; kingdom Metazoa; phylum Chordata; class Mammalia; order Afrosoricida; family Tenrecidae; genus Tenrec; species Tenrec ecaudatus. Next base: position 13,932,388 of record NC_134542.1, on the reverse strand, counting down.
GTAATTTTTCTTGTGTAACAAAAGGTTGTAATTCCATTCTTCTTTCTTTTAAATCGTATCTTTAATATTCCTTATCAGCCCCCAACCGCATTCAACTTGCTTTATAATTTGCATTTTTTCAAGTAATCTCTGTATTTTACCTTCGGTTAGCATTTTCTATAGTCCAGTTAGCTGAATATGCTTTTTTATATCTTTAGGGCTATAAGAGTTACATTTTACCAGATAGGTCTTTCCGAGTAAATTATACAAGGAGTGATTCTTGGCACCTTTCATGCATGTATCACTTATTTTAAGCCCACAAATCTCCCTTCTTATTAAAAGAGTGCTGAGCCCACAAGTAGTGGCTCTCCATAAAGATGACAATCTGCCCAGAGCTCACCAGGTAATCGCTAGTGATCTGGAAAATAGCATACAGGTTACTATCCAATGCTGATAGAATTGTTCTACCAGAGGTCATGCTCCTGAACTTTGAACTTTTGCCAATTTCCAAAACTCAAATAAGAAAAAGATTTGCTCAGATTTAAAGTTCAAATTCTGAAAAATTCCATTTACCATATATATTCAAGTATAAGCCACCCGAATATCAACCAAGGAACCTAATTTTACCACAAAAGCTGCATTAAAAATGTGCTGAAAAACTCAGCTTATACACAAGCATATACGGCACTTAGTAGTGAATAATAGGGTTGACATCTTTGATATAGAGAGGACATAGTCAACCTTCCTCATCCGCACCATATGTACACAAGACTCTTTTAAAATGAAAAACCTAGACTTGAGACGTTTCAGTGACCTACCCAGACAAGCCGCGTCAGGTCTTGAACTGCTTCCTCTTGACTTCTTTGTGCTAAGTTCTTTTGCTTACTTTGATCAATGGTCAATTGACCATTCGCACATGTCACCAGATGAAAAAAAGGTTACTCTACTAATTTAAGAGATTACAATCCTGGACCGTGATCAATGGGGAAACGATTGAGCTTGTGGAGGCGTTCCTCTTGTGTGCAACCACAACCGATGCTCGGGGAAGCAGTAGCCAACCCGCTGGACACGAGCTCTTTCAAATGCTGAAAAGATGCGGTGGGATCCCGAATGAGCATGTCGTAGGAAGTCCTAGGAAACCCTCTTCAAGGAAATCTTCAGAAAAAGAAGAGACTCAAAAATCTGAGTTCTGGACCTTCTCGGAGGAGTAGGAACCACTGCAAATAACCTTGGTGTTTCAGAGGACTGTGTGTTCCCCAGCTGGGCTCCTGGGCAGCAGCCCCTGTGCTCTGGACCTCAGCAGAAGAGGGCAAAGAGTGAGCTGACCCATCCCCTCCAGATCCGCTCCCTAACTAACATCACAAAGAACACCAGCACTTCTCCGCCAACATATTTTCGGGTGGAGAGTAGAGTCCATGCTGGACAGGAGCAAACGGTGACGGAATGCAGGTGGGAAAAATGCAGCTACCTGTCAATGTCCTGCTGCAACTGTTATTGCATGATCTTCAGAAAAATTTTAATTACAAGTGATATCAATGATATTGTTTCATAATTTCTGCATTCGATTGGGTCACCTTTCTTTGGAATGGGTACAAATATGGATCTATTCCAGTTATTTGGTCAAATAGTCTTCAAAATGTCCTGGCGTAGACAAGTGAGTACTTTATCAGCTTATTGAAACATTTCTGTTGGTATTCCATCAATTCCTGGAGCCTTGATTTTGGCTAATGCTTTCAACGCAGTTTGGACTTCTTCCTACAGCATCATTTTGGATTTTGCTCATATGCTGCCTCCTGAAATGATGGAATGTCAATTAATTCTTTCTGGTACAGAGACTCTGTGTACTTTTTCCATCTTTTTTTGAGGCTTCCTGCGTCAGTCAATATTTTGTCCATAGAATCTTTCAAGATTGCAAATTTTTTTCTGGAGTTTCTTGAGTTTTTCTTGAGTTTCTTTTTTTCTTGATTTTTTTTTTAGTTCTTTCACTTTAAGACATGTAAGGTGTGTTCTTCTCTTTGGGTTTTTTAATTCTAGGTCTTCACAGATTTTCATTGTAATAGTTGACTTTCTCAATTGGAGCTGCCTTTTGAAATTTTCTATTCAGCTCTTTGACTTCACTATTTCTTCCATTTGCTTTAGCTGCTCTGTGGCTAAGAGCAAGTTTCAGAGTCTCTTCTGACATCCACTTGGATCTCTCTTTCTGTCCTGTCTTTTTAATGACCTGTTTACTGTCTTCGTGAATGATGTTCTTGATGTCCGCCCACAGTTTATCAGGTCTTCTTTCATCCCACAGCTCATCAAGTCTTCTTGTCATCAGTGACCCATGTGTCAAGTCTATTCTTGTTTTAATTTTCGCCAGCTGTGACCTGACCATATGTGAGAGCATTGGATGGTCAGTTCCACAGTCAGTCTCACCCTGGCTTTCATTGCTGGGGTTGAGCTTCCCCCTCGTCTCTTCCCACAGATGTGGTCAATCTGATCGCTGTGTGTTTTACCTGAAGAAGCTCACATATGTTATTGAAAAAAGGTCTTTGCTATGAACAAGTCTGAGGTCACCATCTCATTTCTATCAATGTGGCCATGTTTCCTACTACTGTTCCTTCCTCTTTGTTACCAACTTTTGTGTTTCATTTGCTAATAACTAGCAATGCCTCCTTATAGCATGGTTAACCAATTTCTGATGGAAGGCATTGAGAGATTTCTTTGATTTCCTCAGCACTAGCTTTGGTGGTTAGTGGTTGTATTGATTGGATTTCCTTGAAGGCAGAGATAAATGGAATCCCATCACAGGCAGCGTTTAAGATTGGTTGTTAAAGGTCCTTTCTGGAAAGGTGCCCTGGTGGTGCAGTGGTTACTTGTTAGATTACAATTGCATGGTCGGCAGTTTGAAACCACCAACAGCTTCCCCCTACCCCCACCCCCGCCCCCCGAGAAAGATGGGGCTTACTAATCCCAGAAGCAGGCACAGGCTCAGAAACAAGCTGCGGGTCACAATGAGTCAGCATTAGCAGTGAGTTTGGTTTGGTTTCGGTTTTCTGACAAGGAAGGCAACGCCATTCTTCTTGATATTGTCATTCCAGGCAGAGGAAGCCATATGATTTTATGATTTGAAATGGCCAACACCAGTCCATGGCAGCTCCCTAATGCCTAGGGTAGCGATCTTCATGAGTTCCATTTCATTTTTGATGATTTCCAACTTTCCTAGATTCAAATACACCATGAATTGCAAGTTCTGCTTAATAGCAGATTTTTGCGTCTGTTTCTCTTTACCTTGCGTCATGCCCTATCAGCACATGAAGGTGCCAGAGGTTCTGTTCCCACCGGCTTTACTTCACTTGTGTCACCATGGTTGCGTCTACACCGAGAAAGCAACTCCTTCTCAGTCACACTCGGAGGCCCCTCCAACCGGAAGGACCCAGCCTCCCGCACTGTACCTGACAATGCTCTGGTTCCATGCAGTACACCTTACGTGTCTCACACTGTTTCAGTGCTGTAGGTCAGCTTTACAGTGGCTACTTCCTTGGAAGTGGGCAGTGGATTCCTTCTTAACTGTCTATTCTTAGTCGGGAAGCTCCTCTTAAACCTGTTCCCTTTGGGTGACCCTGCCGGCATTTGAAATACCAGTGACAGAGCTTCCAGCACCACAGCTCACACAAGGCACCGCACTAAGACAAAGGGGCAGGTAGTGGTCTCTTGTCCACACGGTATGTCCAGCTATAAACAGGAACAGACTGGAGGGCGCCTACCAACTGCAGCAATGCCTGAGCTACAGCCTCTCTCCTGGCAGGAAGCAAATCTCGAGGTCTCTCGCCCCTGGACATTCTAAAACCTAAGATTATTGAAGATGTGAAAAGAGGAATTTTCTGTAGGTTCCTGAACTACCTGTTGGGTTTTCTGCAAGTTCTTAGCCTTTGGTGCCCTCCTCTGGAGTCCTATGATAGTGCACCTCTAGTTGTGTTTTTTGTTTGTTTGATTTGGTTTGGTTCTAGGCTGCCAAGGAGCTTTATGGCATCCTGAGTTTCACAATGGGCTGCTAACCTAGAGGTCAGCAGTTCAAACTCACTGGTCTTTCTGCAGCAGAAATGTGAAGGTTTCCGTGGCTGTAAAGGTTGACAGCATCAGAAATTCTAACGGAGCAGTTCTAGTCTTTTCTCCTTTTTTTTGGCTTTAATGAACAAACGTTTATTTTCCGCAGTGTAGCAGCAGGCACTGGCGAAGGGCTGGCCCTGGAGGAAAGGCCCTGGTGGGTTCATTTCAGCTTCTGTCCCTCGGTGCTTTGGTGACAGTCACGTGGTGTGTATCCTTCTCTGTGCTTGCTTAATTCAAGTGCTGACCTTGCTCCTTGCGAGGTTCCAAGACTAAATCTCTACAGGATCAAACAGCCTCATCTTTCTCCCAGGAAGCATCTGGTGGTTTTGAGCTGCCGACCTTGTGGTGAACAGCCCGAGGCTTCTTGCACAGCATTACCAATGCTCCTCATAAGATTTCCCCCTGAATGGCCATGATCTTACCAGCCAGGCCTGTGCACAGTGCGGACTGAGAGGGCAAGAGGGTCTCCCCAGTTCTAGTCTTTCCAACAGGATCATTGTAATTGTGAATGGTTTCCTAGTCTTGACCACATATTTCTTGTATTGAGGTTTCCTGCATTCATCTTTATGTGGGGTCAGGAATTGGGGGCCTATTCTCATTTTCTGGATGTGAAGGATGTCGTTTAGTGCTTCCCTCGGAACCTGTTCTAAAATCATCTGCCTCAATGTTCAAAATGCCTGTAACTCTGCCCGCATGGGACAGTGAGTGGAGAGAACAGAGAAAGAAGAAAAGAAACAAGATTTTAAGCAGTGTTTCCATACTCGAAGGAGAAGTAGGCATATTGTTTCTCCAATTAATAGAAAAGGTGGGGGTGAGGTAGTTAGCTTATTGTGCCAACCTGGTCGATAAACACATATGGGGTTAATGGAAGGGCGAAGGGAAAATGGCTCAGTGAACCTTGCCTTTCAAGTTCTAGGGTCTCTTGCTTTCTTATGGTCAGACCAGGGTGCAGCTACGTTAGCCAGTTCCCTGCTTCAGTTGGCAAGGCTCACTTCCTGCAAGATATCTCTGAGGTGAAGCCACATGGACCTACCCCGATGCAGCCCTGGGTGCTGGAACAGCCATGTGGAGACCCCTGCCAGTGCTGATTCAGCTTTCCTCCTGCAGTAGGCATCATAGTGTATGTTTTATGAGATGGAGGAGGACTTTGTGGGTTGGTGTCAGACATATGGGTTAATGTTGAAATTGTGGGCTTGGGCAGCACTGGATTTGGGATGTGTTCTTGATATGCACTTAACCTTTATATAAAACTCTCTCTTATACATGAGTTTCTGTGGATTTGTTTCTCTAAAGTACCCAGACTAACACAGGGGGATACACAGCATTGTCCCTTCAGGTTACCATTCTCATTAAAAACTATTGGTATCACCCACAGAGGGGAGGGAATTGTCTAACCCTAATCAAAGTTAGCTTTGGACCAACTCAAGCACCCTATTGGGTATGGGAGGAGGACACCTCGAAGATAGTGGTGTCAGGTTCTGGGGTCTTTGGTTCTGCTGGAGAGGCAGCGACTGGGGGTGCAGAGGGATGGGGCTGTGCTTGTGAGTTTGGCCAAGGCCCGAACATAGGCTGCTGGTACCCAGGCTCCTATGCTGTGCAAGGAAAACAGTAGCATTCATCCTTAGGTGGGTCAAGGAAGACCGGTTGCCTTTTGTCCAGTGTTTGTCGCTGTAGCATGGTGTTACCTATTTTTCTGATGAGACTGACTCTGATATACCAACACAAAAGTCTGAACAAAAAGAATGTCAGCTTAATTGTCCTCCTATTTTCAAAGCAAATCCAACTGTAGAATTGTGGGATAGTTCAAAGTTCCATCAACAAGCCATGCCTCCCCTGATTTTAAAACATATTGGGACTAAACCTCATTACAGAAGAAAATCCTTTTTTTTTTTTTTTTGCCATAGGTTCATATCTCAAAGTTTCCAGTTCTCAAGGGGAAACTTTGGGGGATAGTAGTGCGGTATCCCCCTACTGCTACCCCCAAACACTCATATTTCTTGGCCTCTGCCCTCCTCCTGGGTTGGGTATACCCTGATTCTGTGATTAAGTGCCTAAGATGGCTGTCTAGAGACGTTCAATCAGAATGTTTCTTAGAAGCAAGACGGCAAAACTTCCTCTCCTGTACTTTGGCCATGTTATCCGGCGACTTCACTCCCTGGAGGAGGATGCTGTGCTTGGTAGAGGGGCAGTGAAATAGAGGAAGTCCTTTGGCAAGATGGACTGAGACAATGCTGCAGCAATGGGCTCAAACAGGAGAACAGTTGTGAGATGGCCCAGGGCCAGGCGGTATGTCTATTGACACAAGAGTCTCTGAATTAGAACCATCTCAATGGCATCTACTGACAACCACCCTACGATTTCTATTCCCAGATATTTTAGGTAGCACCAAATGGATTGTACATGTTCGCAAGCCCACTGCACAGATATAATTCATATCCTATAATGTACTTCTAGATTCTAATATCCATTGCAATGGATACACAGAAACTCACAATTTCCAATGAAAAGGTTTACTGAGGAAGTTACGGAGTTGTAATTCCAATGAGAAATGCACAGGGTAGTTGTTTACCAAGATATGTTACAAATTTCAGGTCTGTTAATAAATGCCCAAAGGGGGATACCACTCAGCTGTAAGCCCCAACCTGAAGGCTCACATTCTGTGGATCAGCAAGCCCAGCTCCCTGAGTAAAGTTCTGAGAGACACCCACTCCAGTTAGCCTCAGCCCAAAGGCACTCAGCTCCACATCCATGACTCATCAAGTTCAGCTTCCCCCATTAAGTGCCCAAAGGCGGACCCCTCTCCAAGCCAGCCTCCTACACAAAAGCCCTCCGCTTTACCTGCTCCGTGGGTTAGGAATTCCATCACTGCAGTTCATACTCTGGCTCCTGGTTCTGCTGCTGCTCCTCTGAAGTTATCTGGACCAGGTGTGCTGCACTGGAATCGAGTCTACAGGATGAACTAAACGCCTGGCTCTTGTTCGTCATGAGATCCCTCCTCCTGCTTCTCAGTAGACTCATTTTATGTGGAGCAGAATGGCACTCCAGGGAATCCTGTTTGCAATTACTCACAGGTGAATCCTATCAGCATCTTCCCCCACTTTCTTAGCAGAGAAAGGCCATCTGTGGGATTTGAGGATGGCTAAAAACACGTTAACTAATTCACTGCCGTGCACCCACCCAAGGGTATAAGAGTTTCTGTTTCTCCACGCCCTCCCCAGAATTTGATGTTTTCTGTTGGTTGGCTGGTTGGCTGGTTGGTTGGTTGATTGGTTGATTGGTTGGTTGGTTGGTTGGTTGGTTGGTTGGTTGGTTGGTTGGTTGGTTGGTTGGTTGGTTCGTTCGTTCGTTCGTTCGTTTGTTTAATTGTGCTATCATTGTGGGTGTACGGTGCTATCTTGTAGTCGCTTGGATTTGCATCTCCAGGAAGCTTAATGATGATGAGAATTTGTTCATGTTTGTTTGCCATTTGAACGTAATTTTTTAATGAACTATCTGTTCGTCTCTTTTGCCCACTTTGTAATTGATTTTTTTTTTTCTTACTGAGGTGTTGCAGCGTTCCTTGGACTTTAGAAAGGAGTCCCTCGTCTGATGGGAAGATTTTCCTCCCAATCCATATGCTCTAGTTGTATCCTTTGAGGAAGTCTTGGATGTGCATATGTGTCTTCATTATTGTTCTTTATTGATGTTGATTTGTTTGTTTTCCTATTTTGAGATCGCTGTCTCTTATTCCCTCTGCCATACAGATCTGAGTACTTCTTACCTTTCTTTCATTTTCATTTGAGGACTCATTTGAGAAAATAATCACATAGTTGGTATTGTGGTGGCAAATTCCCTCTCTATTGGGGAACAGTCTGACTTCTCCTAGTTTATGCATGAACATGTTGCTGGATAAGGAGCTCTGGGTTGGCAGTTGCTTTCTTTTAGTATTTTAGTATTTTATATGCCACATCATTGTCTCCAAGCGTTCCAAGGTGAAAACTGCACTGATTCTGATAAAGTATCCTTCCTATGTTATATTGTGCTTTCTTTTGCTGCTTCCAAAATTCTATCCTTGACTTTGGGTTTGAAGAATTTTATAAGAATGTGATAGAGTCAATCTTTTTGTGTTTCTTCTAATGTCAAGTGTGTGGCTTGCATGTACAGGCTTTATTATCTATGAAGGTTTGTGAAACTTTCTATGATCATGTGTTACATTTTATTTTATTCATTTATTATTATCCTGGTGCTTTGGAATTCCAGTATTTCTAATGCTATTTTTTTCATTGCATCTCCTATTTCCATGTGGCTTTGTTTGCTTTTCTTTGTAATTTTCTCTTGTGACTTGCTAATTTCAGTTACCATGTCTTTGGTTCATTTTTTCCTATCTTCTGTCAGTTTGTCTCCATTTAATGTTTAACTTACCATATATACTTGTATATGAGCCAAGTTTTTTCAGCACCTTTTTAATGCAGTTTTAGGTGCCTCTGCTGATATACGGCTTGGCTTATACTTGAGTATATACAGTATGTTTTCTAATTCACTGTTTTCATTCTTCATATCCAAAAAGTAATGTATTCGCTCTGTCTGATTTCAATTTCTTTCTATGGTGTTGCTATAAGTAAGAATTACCTCAGTGATAGTGAGTTGGTCTGTTTTGTATTGAATTCCTCATTTTGTTCCTCTATTTGTTTCCTGGCCTCTCTCAGTTTGGATTTTGTGTCCAGGCTGCTTCCTTTAAGGAGCCCTGGTGGTGGAGTGGTTATGAGTTGACCTGCTAATCACAAGGCCATCCGTTCATAACCCCCAGCCACTCCATAGGAGAAAGATGAGGCTTTCTACTCCCGCAAAAAGTTACAGTCTCAGAAACCCACGGGAGCAATTCTGTCCTGCTCTCTATAGAGCTGCTAGGCGTTAGAGTTGGCTGGAGGGCAGGGAGTTTGGTTGGGTTGCTGTCTTTAACCATGTGTAGCTTTAATGACTGAAAGTTCTCTATGTTTTCTAGTACTCTAATCTCCACAGAAGAAATTCCATCTGTCGTGATATTTGTGTTTCACTGTTTTGCTGTTGTTGTTGATCTTGAGCCATTTTTAATATATTTTTAAATGTATAAATGTTTAAGTTTCCTTATTTTCCTGTGGATTATGATGACTTGATGCAGCTCCGCTAGAAATTGCTAAAGGGCACCCTTGTTCTCAGGCTTTGAGCGATGAGTTCCGCGTGGGTTTCCTGTGGGTGGTTTCGTCCTTCATACTTAATTTGTCTGCTTCTTTCTGAAACGTCTGATTGTCTTGGTGTGTTAGCTCTCTCTGTTTTCTGAGGTTTGGCCTGAGGCCCTGGGGATGCCTCTGGGATTGGTTTCTCTTTGCCTTTTATCTGGAATTTGGGATGTTGTACCTTCGGCAGCTTAATGCGTGTGAAATTGTTTGGGTGGGGGGAGGGCGTCTGGCTGCAGATGCTGATGTATGTAACTATGTCCTTCTCTCACTACACCCCCACCCACACCCACACCCCCACCCACCCGGGACAGGCTCGCCCCTGGCCTTGCTTTGGGCAAGGATTCAGGTACTTCCCTCTCTGCTGCCTCTCTGATAGGATTCTCTCACCCTGGATTAGCTGTGCAGATTCCCCAGTGTTCCTAGGTCTTGGAGTCCGTTCGATGTGGGATTTGTAGAGACTCAGTAATATTTATTCTCAGCTTTTCAGCATCTCTTAACAGCCTCCCATGAATGTGGCCCATGAACTCCCAGAACCAATATCCACCACTTTGAAAATCACTTCACAGCTACTTCAGTGTAACCTTTGCTGCATGCTCTTCAGAAGAGCCCTGGTAGTGTGGTGGATCATGCATTGGGTTTTGAAATGCAAGGTCATCAGTTTGAAACCACCAGCTGCCCCTCTGGAGAAAATTTAGGCTTTCTACCCCCGGAAAGATGTGCAGTCTTAGAAACCCACAAGGGCAGTTCTACTCTGTCCCATGATCATCTATGGGTTGGAACTGACCCTCTGCCCCACAGAATGAGACACCACCTGGTCCTTCACCATCCTCACAATCATTATTATGTTTAAGCCCAGTGAGTAGAATTCTTCAATTTCTTCAATACTGGCTCTAGTGGTTACTGCATAAATTTGAATTTGTATTAACTGGACTTCCTCGTAAGGAGATGGACATTATCCGTGAGGTTCACATAATCTGTTGTCAATTTGAGACCCAAGAGTGAAGGTGTGGAGTTTAGCTTGTCAATCAGGTTGCAGCTTGATGACCTCATTTGGAGGCACTAAGGAGATAAATAAATAGCTCACTGGAGGCGGGACACAAGCACACTCCCTGTGAGACATTCCTGCTGACAAGACACATGGAGCCACGCTGATGGAGCTAGAGCCCTGGAGCTGGACCAGCACTGAGATGCTTCCACTGGATCCACAAGACTTTCCACCCACTGGCCTTTGATCTTCCTGCATTCAGTGTCATTGCATGTGCTTCATGAGTCTGAAGAGGAGTTTATAGATTGGTGTCAGACATATGGACTTGGACTTGGTCATGGACTTGACCTGGACTGGCCTGGAATCTTTTCTCAATATTCAATTACTCCTGTACATAAAGCTCTTTCTTACACACATATGTGAATTTGTTTCTCCAGTCAACCCAAACTAAGACATTATCCCATCACAGAGAAAATTGTACATAAAGAAAAACCTTGACATGCACATTTTGATGAATGTCTGAAACCCATCAAACATGCAACCAAGATGCAGTAATAAATACTGGCGTTTAGAACACATATTAGAGACAAAGAAGGAGCGGTAGTTTGAAACTATGGCCTTGGTGATTCAAACACGTCACAATTTAGGATCAGAAATGCTCAAAATTCAGGTCTTCCACTCAAGAATGCTTCTTTTAGGCTGGACCCACTAACACGCCTCTGCTCCTCTGCCACACGGTCCCTTGGTAATGAACATGATGGCATTTCTCTCAGATTTGTCACTCCCAGTGTGCTAGGCTAGGTTCTCTAGAGAAACAAAACCAATAATGCTTTTATAAGCATATATAGAAACAAATTTACATCAAGAAAGTGGTTCACGTGGTTTTCGAAATTTCATGTCCTAAGCCAGGCAGGTGCCAAATTCGTCATTCAGATGGGGACTTCTGACTTGTGGAGCTGTTGGCTGATGAACCAAAGATCAAAACGAAGGCTAAAGGCTGGGGACTGCAGAGGTGAATGAGCCCAAAGTCAGTAGATTAGATGGTGGTCCAAGGCGGGCAGGCAATATGGCAGGCTAGTGACTTCAATCCAAAGTCCCAGAGGTTGATGAACCAGATGCAGGACTCAGATGCAACCAGAAGGAAATGAGCTTTTACACAACATCGCTTTTTTTTTTTTACATTTTATTAGGGGCTCATACAACTCTTATCACAATCCATACATATACATACATCAATTGTATAAAGCACATCTGTACATTCTTTGCCCTAATCATTTTCAAAGCATTTGCTCTCCACTTAAGCCCTTTGCATCAGGTCTTCTTTTTTCCCCTCTCTCCCCGCTCCCCCCTTCCTCATGAGCCCTTGATAATTTATAGATCATTATTTTGTCATATCTTGCCCTATCCGGCGTTTTCCTTCACCCCCTTCTCTGTTGTCCGTCCCCCTGGGAGGAGGTCACATGTAGATCCTTGTAATCGGTTCCCCCTTTCCAACCCACTCACTCTCTACTCTCCTAGTATCTCCCCTCAACCCCTGGTCCTGAAGGTATCATCCACCCTGGATTCCCTGCACCTCCAGCTCCTATCTGCACCAGTGTACAACCTCTGCTCTATCCAGACTTGCAAGGTAGAATTCGGATCATAGTAGTTGGGGGGCGAAGAAGCATCCAGGATCTGGGTGAAAGCTGTATTCTTCATCGGTATTACATCGCACCCTGACTGACTCATCTCCTCCCCTAGACCTCTCTGTGAGGGGATCTCCAGTGGCCGACAAATGGGCTTTGGGTCTCCACTCTGCACTTCCCCCTTCATTCACTATGGTATATATTTTTTGGATGATGCCGTATACCTGATCATTTGGCACCTCGTGATCGCACAGGCTGGTATGCACAACATCGCTTTTATAGGAAATCAGCCCCCACATGGCACAGAGGCTAAGAAATTGGTGGTTACACAAATGATACAGTTCTTCCATTCAAGAGAGTCTCTTCTCACCTGGGCCCCTGGCAGACCTCTGCCTGGTCCTCTATGCCTCAGCCATCCAGTCTCTTGTCCTGTGCCCTGCTTAGATTACCACTACAAAGCCCTCTTAGTGCTACTGATAAATGCCTAAAGTTCCCTCTGACATAAGCAAAAGCCTGAAGGCATACATCTCTGGCTGCATGGATTGGCGCAGACCTCCTTCCCCCAATTAAGTAGCTGGAGGCATCTAATTCCACAAGCAAGTCTCTGGGGATAGGTGCTCAATATCACTTGCTCTATGGGAAGCCACTACTTAGTGTCACACTTGATGCTGTTGTCACTGCTGCTGCTGCTTCTCCACCACTTCTCTGGCCCTGGAACTGTCTCTTGGATCAAGACAATTCAGCACAGAGATCTTGGGGTCCAAAGGACAGTTTCCACTGCTGGCGCCTCTTTCTTGGTGGTAGTGAGACCCCTGTTCCTGCTTCTGAGGTGGTTCATTTTATACGCAGCAGGATGACAAAATTGACTGATCTCCAGGTTACAGTTTCATATGCCCTCTCTGCATATTGCCACCCAGTTATTTGGTGAGAGGTACAGAGCCTATGACTAGAAATCGTATCAAATCACCCACTATACCATACAACAACTTATTCATGGAAAATTCCCCTTTCAACAATATAAGGGGGGGGGGCTCCACATATGAACCCTGCCAGAAAGTCATACAAGGCACAGCTCTACCACATGCATCTACTGCACATGTGGGGAGAAATAATACCGGAGGAATGGGGGAGGGTTGCTTCAATAACAAGAGAGGTCCTCCCCACTAGTGCCTGCTCATAGACAGTTGAATTATCGTGATGTGATAAGGTTGGACATACCAAGATCACATGTAAGAAAAAAATATCAAACTATTCTTCTAGGATCTAAGAATGTTATAAAATAAAATACCTGTTTGTTTTTAATTCTTTTTCTAGCTCTGCTGCCCAAGAGGGTTATATATTGGGCTGCTAATCACAGGGTCAGTAGTGTGAAAGCACCAGCCACTCCAGGGGAGGCAGCTGAGGGGACTTCTGTTCCTGAAGAGTCACAGTGTCCAAATCCCCCAGGGATAGGCCCAGCCTGTCCCTTCGATGATCGCGGTGAGTCAGACTCAATTCCATGAGAGTGAACTGAAGCTGAGTTATGAACAACAACAATATTGCTCCTAAAACAATTGGCGGGTTGCTTTATAGGGAGGCAAGAGTTTTATCTGATTTGCTTTATAGGGAGGCAAGGGTTTTATCTGATTTGATTCATAGGGAGGCAAGAGTGTTATCTTCCTTGGCCAGGAGTTTGGCTTCTGCCACAGCAGGGACTCTGAGTGCCAGCCCTTCTCTGGATCCCCCGTGATGAACATGATCTGTTTTGAATTCTTTTATTAGTAGAGACCACCGTTGCATGTTGTTTCCATATTTAAAGGTAGGATTATATTGACCAATAGACAGTTCACAAACTGGCGAAAAATTAAAGAGGAAATGTCCCAGAAGAATATTTATAAAGTCACAATAAAAATGTATAAAAGTAAAGTTTAGTTTCTTAAACTGTCTCTATTTTAGTACCAAGATCCACATGATCAGAAACAGCAGTGGTTCAAATATATATGTGAGCGTATACATTGTCATGTGTAGTCTTAATTTTTAGAATTATTGAGATACTTCATTTAATATTTATTTACTAAAAGATTATGCATAGATTGGAAAACCATCTCAGTAGCATAAGCTATACCAAAGAGGCAAATAAAGCACACATTCTTATCAAAGAACACAAAATGTCCATCTATTTTACATTTTAGACTACACAAGATTTGCTGGAGAAGTGAAACAGGGCACACTTGCCCTCTAGCTTTCTATAATTGTGTTGCTTTGTACTTATTTTTTCTTCATTAAAGAGCAGCCTCTACCCTCAAGGAATTCTCATCACGAAATAAAGAGAAGAGACGTGGTGAGGTTCAGTCTGTTCTTCCTGTGTTCTTACAAGATCATGAGTGAAAGCCAGCCAGCTTTGCCAGCATGTTCATATGTATTAGACATGGGCCATATTCCCGAGGAAATTTCTCCTCCATCTTATTGGCTGTTCATATCAGATTACATCATGATGATGATTACATTATATTACTTATGAAATAGCAATCCGCCCAATGTTTGCCAAACTACTGAGAATCATAACCTAATCAAGCTGGCATACAACATTAACCATCACATCTACCCCTGGACTTTTTGGTGTTATAAGCCAATGTATTCTTTTTTGCTTAAATTAATTTGAATCGGTTTCTCTCACTTGCAATTACAACTAACTTGACTGGAGTGTAAATAAGTCAGAGTGCGTATCTCCTATGAACTCCTTTTCTTCTCTCGCAGCATTTCAATGTACAGGTAAAGCATTTCAGCACGTTGGTGGACTAGGCAGGCAAGCTACTGAGGCCTTCCCCAATAAGGACGTGGGAAACCAGATGCAACAGGTACGGATGATAATCCTGGAATCCTGAGCTCCAAAGGAAAAGATAAAGAAGTTGGTCAAATAGCATGTAGAAGCAGAAACTGAATTAAAAACAGTGACGAGAGACAAAGTGGTGAATTGTCAATTGACCTGACACATTGTGATCATTTTTAAATTTTTCAAGTAGTCTTTTGATCTGGGCAGCAATACGATAATGGAATCTATTTGCCCAACACTGTACCAGAACCCACACTGGTAGCTGGTGACCAAAAAGAGGCAATCCCACCTCCTCCACTTCTTCCCTACAGCCTCATGATTCCCACAAGTGTGACCATTCCCAGCTTTACTCTGCAATCAGTGACCCCCCCCCACCTGCCCATCCCCTCCCCCCCTACACACACACAAACACACCAACCCTGAGGTTAGAGGCACACCCTCAGGGACAAGGCACCAGGCCCGGGTTTCCCAGTTTGGAGACACACAATCTTCTCTTCAGCAGAATATGCATTGCCAGAGGAGGTGCCTGCCCCCAGTCACCCTCTAGGTCAGCAGGAACTCCGTGTGGGATCAGGCACCCCGCCCTTAACCACCTTCCCGAGGGGTCAGGAAATCCTTGCAGGGCAGACTCACTGCCCCAGCAGCCCCTCAACTGTCAGAGCCCCCTTCTGGGACCAGGCACCTCGCCCCTAGGCACCTAGACTAACAGGAACTTGGTCCTGGATTGGGGATTCTGCCCACATTTGTCCTCTATGTCAGAAGGAATTCCATCAGGATCTGGTGCCATGCTCCCCATCTAGGAGACCCCCCATCTAGTCTACTGACACTAATTCTTCGAGGTTTCCAGAAGCACACTGGAGCTCAGGAGAGCTTTCCTACTCAGGACCTCCTCAAATCTCAAAGCCACTACCGTTGAGTCCATTCTGACTCTTAGCAACCCTATAGGAAAGGGTGGAACTCCACCTGTGAGTTCCCAAGGCTGAAAGCCTTTACTGAAGAAGATGACCTCGTCGTTCTCCCACGGTCTGACTAGTGGTTTCAAACTGCTGGCTTTGCGGCAAGCAGCCCCACCTGTAACCCACTATCCCACCAGGGCTCCTCAGTGCCTCCTAGTCAGGGAGGAATTTAGGAAGGTTATAGGGTCAGGGAGGTAAATCAAAGGTCAGGATAGTCCTGGGGACTTTTAAATGGTCAAGGATTCTGCCCTCCTGAGTACAGAAGTTATAAGGAAAGTTGTTGCTGCTGTTAACCCTCACCCAAATCAACTTCACTATTATGAAGGAGATTCCAACTCACAGACACCCGAACACCCGGTGTCAGTGGGTGTGGGGTTGTAGATCTTGACAAGAATATGGGCCCAATGCATCGCAACCTCAGGCAAAACAGAACAAAGTGCCCAGCCCTGCGCCAGCCCCACGATCAGTTGAAAGGCCATTGTGGTCCAGGCTTTCACTGTCTGACTTTTCAGAAGCCGATTGCTAAGCCTTTCTGCCGAGTCCCTCAGCCCCTGGCAGCTCTACTGAAACCCGTGTAGCATCAAACCCAACCTCAACCTCACAGCCATCGAGTCAGTGCTGACTCATAGCGAGGCCCTGTGAATTTCCCCAAGATGGTAACTGTTTATGGGAGTAGAAAGCCCAGTCTTTCTCCCTCCGAGGTACTGGTGGTTTTGAACTGCCAACCATGCAGATCACAGCCTAACACATAACCACTACACCACCAGGGCTCCTATCTGACTTGAAGAGGTGCAAAATAACAGAGAAAGAAATGAGTGAAATTGCATAGGAGGCTTTAAAAGCTACCAGCTCCCTATTTTACGGTGGGCGGGGGGCAGATCACCTAGTTTCTGGGGCATAAAAACAGATTGTGTTGGTTCAGGATCAATATCATGTTTTCTTGTTTACTTTCATTTCCAGTGGTTGAAATGGCTTCTCCAGCTAAAGCTGACGAAATACTTGGCCTGGTCTTGCAATAATCCTCTCATGCAAAAAAAAAAAGTGCTAAATAAAAATAAGAATTAGCTCCACCCATATTTTTTATGATTAAGGTGGTTAAACTTAACATTTACCAAAAAAGAAATGTTTCAATACTTTAGTGTCCTTGCGATTTAGTTTAACGCGTGTCCTGATATTTCTAATATTGAGCCTCACAGCTACTGGATCTGTCCATCTGAACAGCAGAGGCATAACTAGAAATGCATGAGGGGGGCGGGGAGGTTTGCCCACTTTCGGTCAATGCAGATTTTTTAACATAATAAAAATAATTATGAATAAATGTAACAAGAGAACGTGTCAAAAACAAATTGCTGCGGTTCGGATCAAAGAAGACCACCACAGTGTCCATTTGGAATTACTGAGGTCTTTGTTTTAATATCAGGCTCGCCTGTTCAAAGGGAAACGCGCTCCAGACTGCAGCCCCCTCTTTTCTCGCCAAGTTCTTTTCTGTGATTCAGGGAGGGTAGAATCCAGAAAGCAGACCAAAAAAGCAAGTTAAAATACATAGATCACTAAGTGGTATTGACAGTGAAACACAAGTATATTTAGGTAAAGTTCAGGCGCCTTGTTTTATGACCCCATTCCTGGATTTCCGCTCCAGCTGGTCCTCCTGGGGTGGGAAATGAAGACTGCAGTCCAGGAGAGAAAGACTCCCAGCATCTCTTGATGGATGAGGGGAGAGAGGCGCTTAGAAACCTGCGTTTCATTGTGATGTTAAAGCAGCTTCCCTCAGGCCAGGCAGAGGCCCATCCCAGGGAGGGGTGGGGTGTAAATACCCCCTAGGAAAAGTGTTCTCCCAACAGTTCTGCTTAGATGTGGTGATTTGAGCTTGTCTATTTCAAAATGAGAAAAATGCACCCCCAAGAACCAAGTCCATGAAATCCCCAAAAACTCAATTCAGAGGGAAAACCTGGGCTTTCTACTCCGTGAGCAGGGCCAGCCCCGGAATCCCGCCGTGGGCGTCCCCGTGAGTCAGCACTGACTCCTGGGCAGTGGGTTCGGTTGGACTGGCTTGGTGAGAATCCACCAGGTGGCAAGCAATTGGGATTTGGGGTTTATGACATGATCACCTCTCAGAAAAAGACCTTCTATTTCTGATCACAAGGTGGCAATAGTACCCTATTCAGTTCACGTAAAAACCCCAAAGACCTGCGCTTTGGCGAAGGACCATGGTAAGCGGATGTGCAACACCATCTTTCCTGTGCAGATTTTCCCGTGAGGGATTTCAGTGACATGAACTTTAGGAAGTTGACAAATGGCCGACTTAAGGGTAACCCGTAGTTACTCACCACCTGTCCCCAAAGCTTCAGGGAGCTTATCAACACATACAGGTAATGGTAGATTATAGCAAATGGGTGCTACTCGGCAATAGGTGTGAATACATGATTATGATGGCTGTACTGTTCAGATTAAAGATGTTAGTGCACCTGAAATGTTTTTACTGCTTTCATTTGGCTAACTGGCAGCGTTAGATGTATAAACAATAACTAATTGTTCAAATTAACAGAAAAACACAACTTGAAGAGAGAACGAGGGACGGAATTATATTGTGATCCAGGGACTGCTTGTATTTGAGTGAGATTTACTGAGAGCAGTCACCTCACATGAAAGGCTTGGTGATGACATTCTTTAAAATCATTCACTGAAATCCTTAAGGGACAAGTCCCACTCGGACTGGAGGACAAAATAATGATGTTTCTCTCCCTCTCTCCTCCTCTTCTTTGTGTTCCTTCCCCTCCTCTCCCCTGCTCACCTCTCCCCTGCTCACCTCTCCTCTCCCCTCCCCTCCCCTCCCCTCTTCCCTCCCCTCCCCTCCTCTCCCCTACTCTCCTCTCCCCTCCCCTCCTCTCCTCTCCTCTCCTCTCCCCTGCTCTCCTCTCCCCTCCCCTCCCCTCCCCTCTTCCCTCCCCTCCCCTCCCCTCCTCTCCCCTGCTCACCTCTCCCCTGCTCACCTCTCCTCTCCCCTCCCCTCTCCTCCCCTCTTCCCTCCCCTCCCCTCCTCTCCTCTCCCCTCCCCTCCTCTCTTCTCCTCCCCTCCCCTCCCCTCCTCTCCTCTCCTCTCCCCTCCCCTCCCCTCCTCTCCTCTCCTCTTCCCTCCCCTCCCCTCCCCTCCTCTCCTCTCCTCTTCCCTCCCCTCCCCTCCCCTCCCCTCCTCTCCTCTCCTCTACCCTCCCCTCCCCTCCCCTCCTCTCTTCTCCTCCCCTCCCCTCCCCTCCCCTCCCCTCCTCTCTTTCCTCCCCTCCCCTCCCCTCCTCTCCTCTCCTCTCCCCTCCCCTCCCCCCCTCCTCCCCTCTTCCCTCCCCTCCCCTCCCCTCCCCTCCTCTCCTCTCCTCTACCCTCCCCTCCCCTCCCCTCCCCTCCTCTCCTCTCCCCTCCCCTCCCCTCTCCTCTCCTCTCCTCTCCTCTCCTCTCCTCTCCTCTCCTCTCCTCTCCTCTGAGGATTCTTGGTTTAGTTATGGACCTTCCAGGATGACTCCAACCCATAGCCCTGGCTCCTAGAGCAATAACAAACCTCCGACGGTCTCAGGCTGGAATGGCTTGAAGATTTCCTGTAAGGCACCATCTGGGGATTTTGACAGGCAAGGGGAATCTAAAAGTGACTTCCTCGTGACAAATCAGTGCAAAAGGCAGCAGTCAGACTCTTCCCCCAGAAGAACCCTTCCTTCAACTACAAAAGCAGGAATCATCTGGATTCCCATCTTATTTTCTCCCGCTCTGACAAATCCCTAGGTGGTCAGTCTCCCACCGTCCCACCATCCCCACACAACTTTCTCTGACCTCAGCAAGAATATCCCGCTTGACTTGTAAGTCGCTGTGACGTTTTGAGACTTGGTTTGCTAGCCCACTTACTGCTAAAAGGACCCTGAATACCCATTTTTATCATCATTCATTACTTCACGTCCATTGAACAAGTACCAGGATTGTTGCTGGGGGTGTGAAGTGGCATCCAATCGGCTCGAACTCACAGCGACTGTGGACCACGGCTGGAGGCACTGCCTGCCTCCGCGCCAGCCTCACGCTCGGGGCTGTGTTTGAGCTCCGCGCTGCAGCTACTGCGTGCCCCGTCTTGGCGAGGGGTCTTCTTCTTTCTCAATGACCATCTACTTTACCAAGCCCGATGTCCTTTTCCAAGGACTGGTCCCTTCTGGTGACCATCCAAAGCGCCAGGTTAGGCGATCATTTTTCTTTTGAAAGAAAATAAAAGGGAGGCCACAAAACAAGTATTCATCATTCAAGATTTACTATTTCTATTCGGAAGCTATTTGCAGGAGGTTTTAGAAATCCAGGAGAGGTAGATCTTTAGAAACTGTAACTGGATTGATAATTCCCTATGAGTATGACAGGGAGGGGGGGCAGGCGGGAAGGGGGAGTTAACAAGGAGTTATGAAAAGAAAAATGTTCTGAAATGGGTTGTGGTGATATTTGCACAAGCCTTCTTAATATGATGGATTGATTAAATTATATGGTTTGTGAGGTCTATGCCAATAAAACTTTTTTAAAGGTCTTAAATATTTTTTTAATTTTTTAAAGGCCTAGAAATATTGACATTTCTCATTTTACCACAGGAACATTTGACCGGTACACCACGATCGCCAGTGAAATGCATAGAATTATGATTTCATCTATTATGAACAAAGCATAATGTGTCTAAGCACACAGCTGCTTACAAAAACACCAGCGGTGTGAAGGCACCGGCTGTCCTTGGGGAAAACCCTGGTTATAAATATCACAGCCAGGGGAACCCTCTGGGGCAAGTCTACTCTGGGGCAAATGCTATGAGTCGACATCAACTAGATGGCAACAGGCATAAGCTCGATTCTTGTGTGTGGTTCAGAGAATGCAATTGATGTCGAAAGAAATACCATGTTTCCAAGAGCTCGTGACTGCGTTGAAGAATTATATGCAGCAGGAAGAATCTGGGTCATAGAACAAACTCATCATCATGGTTCCGTTAGGACAGCATGGCTTAGAATTGAGTGTGTTCCTTTCTACTCAAAAGGGATTTTAAAATTACCACACGGCGATAATCATTCCTGCTGTGAGTAGTTGGTCTCCCTGGAAAATTTTATATTAAAGTTAGAGCATAATCTCTCGTGGTTCTGCAGGACTTCTTAGCATGTCTACTACAATCCCATGAACCTGGCTACAGCCGTAGGCATGCAATGTGCTGTGAGCGGGCCCGGGAGACAGGAATGAGACATCACAGGGGAAAGTGAAATGGCTCGATATGTACCAAAGCTTGAGGTTTGAAGCTTTGGTGAGCCACCATGTCAAAATAAAGGAATCTACCCAAAAGAATATTATTTTAAAAGCAAAGGAGATTTGTGAAGCTGGGCGGCAGCTTCCCCAACAGGTGTGAAAACCTTGAGCCATTTGAAAAATACTTTTATCTCCTGTATTGAAATTATAGCTTGTACGTGGGTACAATGTATATCTGTCACTGCCACCGAGTCCCTTCCGACTCAGAGTGACCCTCTGGGACAGTGTGGAACAGTCCTGTGGGTGTCTGAGACTGTGACTCTTCTTGGGAGTAGAAAGCCCCGTCTTTCTCCTGAGAAGTAGTTTGGGGTTGCTGACCTTGCAGTTAATCGAGCAATGCATAACCACTACACCACCAGGGAACCTGATATTATAGATATGACATACAAAATATGTGTTCTTCAACTCATAATTATATTGGTATGGCTTCCTGTCTACAGTAGGCTATTAGCAGTTAAAATTGGGGTGAATCAAAAGCTATACAAGGGTTTTTGATTCTATTATTATTATTAGGGATTTAATACATTTATTATTCCAAACTTAAATCACATCAATAGAATATACAATTACTACCATAATCAGTTTCCAAAATTTCTTCTTTACATAGACTCCTTAACATTGTCACCCATTTACCCCACCTCCACCACTGTAACCCCCCAACTCCCACCGCTTTATCCTACCTGCTCCCCTTCTAGCTTCATCAATCCTGGGTTTCATATACCGAAAAACGGAAAAGGATATAACACAGCTTCAACAGGGTGGCCTCCATTGACATAACACCTCTGAGATACACTCTAATGTGAAGAAGAAGAAAACACGACAAACTAAAAATATAGCCAATTTTGGAAACCATATCGGGCCCAGCCCACATCAAGGGTTTGTGACTACACAGGGGCCGGAGCCCTATCACCTGGGAAGAAGTACAAGGACGTCCTAGGAGGACAGGAAGAGGAGAAGGTCAATTCCTATAAAGAGGTCCCGATGAGTGATAAAACCCAACACTTTCATTTCCCTCCATATGATCTGCTTTTCCTAATGTACTCTACACACCTAAGCCTTTACTATGTTTGTATTCAGACCCATTAAGACCTGAAAAGACTCCAGACACTGGCGCTTTTTTGGTTAATTCAATACCTGTTCGCCTGGCAAGCTTTTTATGATCATATGGAACAAATAATGAGTCACGTACCTTAAGACATAAATGAAGAGTCGGGGCTTGTTTATACTTGAAAGCACTAATTATATATGTGGGCAACCAGTCTTCGTTTGCCAACCAAACCGGCCTAGTGACATGGCACTGGGCATAAAGTTTAGCTAGCACTGAAAATTAGTAAAAACATTTAGACGTTTTGCATGTGGGGTGGGGTTCTTTGTTTATTTGTTTGTTTGTTATTTTTATCCTTCTCCTATATAATTAAGAGTTCTGGTGGGGCTGTCAGGTAAATGTTGCAGTGCTAACCACAAGGTCGTGGGTTCAAGCCCACTAGCAAGTCCATGAAAGAAAATGAGGCTTTCCACACCCCAGATTGATGGCCTCAGACACCCAACATGAGGTCAGTGTAGTAGGAAGGACTCACTCACAGTGAGTCATTGCATAATCGGAGCCCTGGTGGAGCAGGGGGGTCAACATTGGGCTGCTCATGGAAAGGTCGTGACACTCACCAGTTTCTCCACGGGGGAAAATGAGGCCTTAGGTAGCAGATCGCCTAGGATCAGATCTGCTCTGTTCTACAGGGTTGTGATGACTGGAATCCGCATGCCAGCACTGGGTTTGGTTTTTTTTGGTTTTACGACCCTATTATACTTTAACTGCCTCTGCATATTATCATGTCTTTTTAATTCATGATGAATAAAACATCCCACAAACATTAAGATCAGGCAACTGTCTGTAATGTAGGCAAGGCGTCCTATTTGAATTCATAAAGTGAAAGCCTTTTAACATAGGCTTCCTGAAAGTTCTTAGGTGACACAATCTGTCTGTGCTTGACTAGTAACCTAAAGGTTGTCGGTCAGAGTCCATCCAGCACTACTGCAGGACACTACCTAACGATCTGCTTCCGTCAGGTTTACAGCCAAGAAAACACTATGGAGCACAGTTCTACCTGTAACACGAAGTGTCACCAGGAGTCCCGGTCAGCTCGACAGCAGTGGGGTTTGTATTCTTCTTGTTTTGATAGAGGATTTCTTTCTTTTTTTTTTTTTTTTTCCTCTGTGGCACTCTTTATTCTACTCTTCTTTCTTTTTTTTCTCTTTTCTTCTTTTACATTTTATTAGGGACTCCAACAACTCTTACCACAATCCATACATATACGTACATCAATTGTATAAAGCACATCCATACATTCCCTGCCCCAATCATTCTCAAGGCATTTGCTCTCCACTTAAGCCCCTTGCATCAGGTCCTCTTTTTTTCCCCTTCCTCCCCATTCCCCCCTCCCTCATATGCCCTTGGTAATTCATACCTCGTTATTTTGTCATATATTGCCCTATTCGGGGTCTCCCTTCCCCCCTTCTCTGCTGTCCCTCTCCCAGGGAAGAGGTCACATGTGGATCCTTGTAATCAGTTCCCCCTTTCCAACCCACTCACCCTCCACTCTCCCAGCATCGCCTCTCACACCCTTGGTCCTGAAGGTATCATCCACCCTGGATTCCCTGTACCTCCAACCCTCATATGTACCAGTGTACAGCCTCTGTCCTATCCAGCCCTGCAAGGTAGAATTCGGATCATGGTAGTTGGGGGGAGGAAGCATCCAGGATCTGGGGGAAAGCTGTGTTCTTCATCAATACTACCGATAGAGGATTTCTATGTAGTCCCACTAGGACCGCTTGGTCAGGCTCATGCTCCATGGGGCATGCCTTGTCCTTCCCAGCTGTGTCTCCATTTCTTGGGGGTTAAAATGATCCCGACAGACGCAGCATTCTGTCTGTAGCTCCCTCTCTGCTGTGTCTGTGTAAATGATCTCACTCCCCCTGCCCCACTTTCCCACACTGCACCTTTGTGTAACCTAGGCAGGGGACACCCTTCCTCACGACATTTGACTGTCTCCTTTGGGGAATTGTCCCAACCAACAAATATATGGATGTTCAGACCCCATGAAAGTACACACACACACTACACACACACAGCCTGTTCCCCCGTGGAGAGATGATACCCTCCTCGTCTGCCTCAACTAACACATGCAGGCTAAGACTGTCGCAAGGAAAGATGGAGCTTTCTACTCCCCTAAACAGTTACAGTCTCAAAACCCCACATGTCAGTCACTATGAGTCGGCATCTACTCCAGGGCAATGAGAGAAGGCTGTCACATGTGGTTGACAGTGGACACTTGTCCCTTGGAGACATCAGCCACTTGTGCTCCTATAAAAACCATTGAGCTCTATGATGCACTTATTTCTTATGCCCCAAATTACACAAATGTCACGACTCACCAGAAATGACACTCTTACTCATATGGTTCTGGAGGACAAAGGTCCAAAATGGGTCTGATGGGAGTCGACATGCTGGTGTCTCCTGGACATTCCTCCTTTTGCCAGCTTCTGTAACCCCTCTCCCATTGTGTTAGTCCGGGTACTTTAGAGAAACAAATCCACAGAAACTCATGTATCAGAGAGAGTTTATATAAAGGGTAAGTGCACATCAAGAAAACAGCCCAACCCAGTGCTGTCCTAGCCCACAAGTCCAACATTAATCCATATGTCCAACACCAATCCACAAAGTCCTCCTCCATCTCACAAAACACACACAATGATGCCGACTGCAGGAAGAAAGCCAAATCAGTGAATGTGTACACTGGCAGGGGTCTCCATATGGCTGCTTCAGCACCCAGGGCTGCAATGGGGTAGGACCATATGGCTTCTCCTTGGGGATATCTCACAGGAAGTCAGCCTTGCAAGCTGAAGCAGGGAACTGTCTCAGGCAGCTTCACCCTGGTCTGACCATCAGAGAGCAAGCGACCCAAGAACTAGAAAGGTGAGGCTCACCAAGCCATTTATCCCTCTGCCCTTCTATTAACCCCACATGTGTTTATCGGCCAGGTTGTCGCAATAAACTAACTACCTCTCCCATCATTCACTGGCTCTTGACCCTACTTCATGTTACATCCCCCCCATCTCCCTCACATACATCCACATACAACAATATACATGTGTACACCTGTCAATATAGGCACATACACATACAACACACACCGAGAACTCACCAAGCCCACACACACACACATGCACACACACAGATCAATTCTGACTCATAGTGACCCTGTACACATACACATGAGCATGCCAAAGCACATCCATACACAGGTACACACAAAGACAACTTGGTCTCATTTTTTTCAAGTCCCAGCCCAAATCCAGTGGCTCTGAGAGAGTTTCTAAGACACCATGTCTAAGATGCTCAGGACCCTATACCAGTCCCCATGATAACCCCTCCACTGAGCATCACAGAAACCAGTTCAGCTCCCTCACCCTGAACAAGAGACCCTGTTAGCACGGCCACTGGGCTAGTGCCTGCTCTGCTCCTGAACTGCTTCTTTTCCCAGCAGGATTCCTCCCACCTCGCCTGTTGGCGGTAGATGCCATTGAGTCCATTCCGATTCATACTGACACTCTGTACAGCAAAACCAAACAGGGCTTGGTCCTGCCCAATTGTTATGGTTGAGCCCATTGTAGCAGGCAGTTTGTCAGTCCACCTCTTCAAGGGTCTTCCTCAGTTTCACTGCCCTTCTACTTTACCAAACATGATGTCCTTTTCCAAGGGATGGTCTCTCCTGATCACGTGTCCAATATACACGAGACAAAGTCTCCAGGTTCTTGCTTCTACGGAACATTCTGGCTACACTTCTTCCAAGACAGATATGCTTGTTCCTTTGGTATCCTTAATGTTCTTCATCTGTACCATAATTAAAATGCATCAATTTTTCTTCTATCTTCAATCTTCAGTATCTCACTTTCACATGCATATGCGATGGCTGAGGTCATGTATGCTTATTTCTTAAAGTGACATCCTTGCTCTTCAGCATCTTAAAGGGGTCTTGTGCAGCAGAGAGGAGCCCTGGTGACAAGGTGGGCTCTGTACTGGGCTGCTAGACACAAGGTCAGCCATTTGAAACCACCAGCCACTCTTACAATTTCAGAAACCCACCGGGCAGTTCTCCTCTGTCCTACGGGGCCTCCATGTGTCAGAATCAACTCAAAGGCAGTGCGTTTCTATTGTCGTTTGTGCAGCAGATTTACGTAATGCAACGAGTCATTTGAGTTCGTGATAACTGCTTTCGTGAGCATTGACCTTGGATTCAACCAAAATAAAAATCCGTGACAACTTCAATCATTTCTCTGGTTATTGTGATGTTACCTATTGGTCCAGTGGTGAGGATTTGGGTCTTCTTTATATTGAGTGGTAATCATGTTAAAGGCTACGATCCTTGATCTTTATCAACAAGTGCGTCAGTTCCTCCTCACTTTCACCAAGCAAGGTGGTGGCACCTGCACATCCATGGTTGTTAATACGCCTTCCTCTCATCCTGAGGTCGCCTTCTTCTTCATACAGTTCAGCTTCCCTGATTTTTTAGTCAGCATACAGATTGACTTAATATGGTGAAAGCATACAACCCCAAAGCACACCCTTCTCGATGTGAGACCATGCAGTGTTCCCCTGATCTGTTCCCATAAATGCCTCTTGATCTATGTACAAGTTCCAAATGAGCACAATTAAATGCTCTGGAATTCTCATTCTTCTCATTATTGTACACATTTGGTATGATTTACAGAGCCAGGTGCCTTTTCTTAATCAATAAAACGCAAGTAAATCTTTTTCCGGTATTCCCTGCTTTGAGCCAAGATCCATCTGACATCAGCAGTAATGTTTATTACTCCATGTCCTTTTAGGGATCTTGCTTGAATTTCTGGGAGCTCCATTTCAATGTACTGCTGCAATGCACTTCGTTGAATGGTCTTCTGTGTGTGATATTAATGGTATTGTTGGATAATTCCCATATTCCGTGAGGTCACATTTAATTGGAGTGGGTATAAATAGGGATTTCTTCCTACTGATTGGACAGGTATATGTCTTCCAAATTTCTTGAAATAGACTAGTGAGTGATTTCAGTGTTTCACCAGCTAGTTGAAATATTTCAGTTAGGATTCTGTCAATTCCTGGGGTCCTATTTATTTGTTTGTTTGTTTGCTAATGTCTTCGGTGCAACTTTGACTTCTTCCTTCCGGATCATCAGTTCTTGATCATATGCAATCTCTAAGTAGTCGCATATGGACAAGTTCCTTTTGATAAACTGACTTTGTGTTTTCTTTTCATCTTCCGGTGAGTTTCTGGCCTTGCGCAATATTTCCCCATGGAGTCTTTTAACATTGAACTCGAGGTTTGAAATTCTTCTTCCGTTCATTCCGTGTTCTTCATTTGCAGCTTTCTAACTCCAGGTCCTTGCACGTTTCATTACAGTGCTTTGTTTTGTCTCCTTGAGATGCCCTTTGAAATTCTCTTTCCAGCTCTTCTACTTTGTCGTTTCTTCCAGTTGCACTAGCTTCTCTGAGATCGAGAGCAAGTTTCAGAGGCTCTTCTGACATCCACTTTGATCATTTCTTTCCTTTCTGGCTTTCTAATGACCCTTTCCTTTCTTCACGAATGACGAGTGTGATGTCCTCCTATACGCCATCAGGTCTTCTGTCCATAGTTTTCAACGTGTCAAATCTGGTCTTTAGATGTTCTTGAAATTCAGGTGGAATATAGTCGCAGTTATATTTTGGCTCCCATGGACTTGTTTTTATTTTCTTTCATTTCAACTTGAACTTCTATATGAGAATTGATGGTCTGTTCCACAGTCAGCAACGGGCCTCCTTTTGGCTGATGACATTGAACTTCTCCATCCTCTCCCCCCACAGATACTCATTTTATTTCTGTGTATTCATCTGGAGAAGTCCACTTGTATAGTCATCATTTATGTCGTTGAAAAAAAAGTATTAGCGATGAAGAAGTCATTGGTCTTGTAACATTCTATCATGCAGTCTCCAGTTGCGTTTCTATCACCGAGGCCATATTTTCTAACTACTATTCATTCCTGTTGCCAACTTTTGCCTTCCAATCACCAATAATCATCAATACATCTTGATTACATGTTTGACCAATTTCAGACTAAAGAAGTTGGTAGAATTCTTCAACGTATTCATCACTTTCATATCTTCATCACTATCTTGCATGGTCACGAAAAAGATGAGACTTTGTACTTCTGCGAAGAGCTACAGTCTTAGAAACCCACCGGGTGGTCCTTCTGTGCACTCTAGCGTCACTTTGGGTCAGAACTGACTTGACGGCAGTGAGTTTGTGTTTGTTTTTGCTTTAATGACTGGTGTGTAAATTTGAATGATAGTAGACAGCATTGTACTTGCCCTTCAAGAAAGATCTTAAAATGTCCATTTTCACCATCAGGGCGATGCCATTCCTGCTGAAGGTGTCCCTTCCAGCACAGCGAACAATAGACTGCCTGATTCAAAATGGCCAGTGTCACTCCATTTAAGCTCACTAATGGCTTGGATATTGCTCTTGATGTGGTCCATTTCATGTTTTCTAACTTCCAAATTTCCTAGATCCATACTTCATACATCCCAAGGTCCAATTATTAATAGACATTTACAGTGGTTTCTTCTAATTTTGTGGTGTGACCTAACATAGAGTAATCAGCTCTGTAATGTGATCTACTGTGACTAGCCATTCAATTGTCAGACGATCAGAGGAGAATACAACTTCCTTACTCAGGCCACAGCCCTGTTGCAATGGAAAGGACACTTCCTCAGGGGTATGATCTACTTCTTATATATAAAGCACCCCTTGGAAAAGCTTAGTTGCCATTTTCTGGGGCTGGGTCTTGCATCTGGCTCACCGGCCTCCAGTTCTTTGGAGTTGATCCAGTGACCTGCCATAGTGCCTGCTGGTCCCAGGAGCCATTCAAAGTCTGCCGTCTGACCTTGGACTCATTTCTCCCTCCAGTCACAAGGCTGACCTGTTGATCTGAAACTCATCTGCCTCAGCCGCCACCAACCTATGGAGACCTGGACTGGACTGGCTGGCTTCTACAACTATGTGTGCCAGGTTCTTGGTATAAGTTTCTCTTCACATATCTAGGACTAGCTTTGCTTCTCTAGAGAGCCCAGCCTAAAGCAGTCACCAAGCAACGAACAACAATAGGACAACTGATTTTTTTCAATGTTGCTGCCAACTCAATGCCCTCTCCTGGGAAGCACATGTATACCAGAGTACAGCTGTGAGCCACAGTGTTTCCAACGACTATCACCTGACAAGAGTAGGTTGCTAGACCAATCTTCTGAAGCACCTTTATTCTGCAGGTGAATGCGGTTATTAGTTGAATAAAAACTAGCAAGTACTACCCAGGGACCTGAGATTGCTGTTTAGTGTCCACCATATAAAGCCCCAGGAGCCCAGGTGGCATAATGGTTAAGTATTTGGCTTCTAACAGAAAGGCTGGCAGTTTGAACCCACCAGCAACTCTATGGGAGATCAGCTCTCATAAAGATCTCTGCCTGAGGAACCCTATGGGACAGTTCTACTCCATCCACAGGGCTGCTGTGAGTCAGATCTTAATGAATGGCACCTATGGGACAGTTCTACTCCATCCACAGGGCTGCTGTGAGTCAGATCTTAATGAATGGCACACAAAAGCAACAAAAGCAGCATATTGCAACAATAACATATTCAAGTCAAAGGGGAAGCATTTTTTAGATTTAATAAAGACAGCCCAGGACACGATTATACCCGGGCTTCATCAAGGGGACTTCATTGGCCAGAGTGGAGTATCTCTGTTTTAAACACAAACTGAAAAGATTCACCAAGTCAAGTTATGCATTCAGTTACTGTGGACTCACCAAGCCTGTCATGGGCGTGACTGAAAGCAAAAGCTAGTCGATGCTGTGGTGGCAAACCCCGTGAGCAAGCATAACAGGAGGCGATTGGCTTACTAATTATATATTTTGTGGCTCTAATCCCAATCTAATTTTCATTCCTCGGGCCCCTATGCTAGGTTCTGTGGAGCAACAGCTACTCAAAGACACGTTTTTATGATTTTCACTTGGGGAACATGTGTGAGGTGTCTGGCAGGCCCTTTTAAAGTTTGCTCATTTAGCACAGCAATGTGCCACGTAACGGAAACCCACCGACGACTGCCTTCAATCATCTGAGAATATTGATGGGAATGCTGCAGCAAGCAATGCAAATCCCAATGCCCAGGACCATTTTGTTGCTGCTCCCTGCTGTGAAGTGCCCCAACCCTTGGTGACCTTATGAAAAACAGAAGGACACATGACTCTCTTCATAATCAGTTGTTGATCGGACTATTAAAAGCAATAGGGTTTTCTCTGGCTCATTTTCAGAAGTCTCTCACTAGACTGTTCTTCCTAGTCCAAGGCTACAAACCCCAGGGAAACCTGCTCTGCATGATGGTAACAGCAAACCTCCACGTGGCAGATCAGTCTGGGCTGTGCCCAAACTGAATGAGCCGAGAGCTGAGCCAGACCTCCCTCCTGAGAGACAAGAATCCCACTGCTGCTCCACCAGTGCCCTCGTGGCCCTGAACTAGGAAAAGATGCGTTTCCTGGCTTTCTCCACCAACCGGCTCCTGGATGTAGTGTTCTGTTCTATGTCTTCCACATTCCTGGGGGCCAGCACAGGGGACATGCCCGTTGATCGGGTGGGTGGACGTGCTGCAAACCTGGGAAGGAGTTTCTGATAGAGCCCCGCAGCGCTGGCCATGGATTGACTAGGCAGCGATGCTAGAAAGGAAGAGCGCAGAGGGATGAGGAGGGAGCTGTACTGAGTCTGCAAAGGTAAAGCTGCTCTCTTCAAGTGGATGCCAAATCATGGCCACCCCAGGTGCTGTTGGGTTTTCAATGGCTGCATTGTTTGGAAGTCTGTTACCAGGCCTTTCTTCCAAGATGCTTCTAGTCCATTCAGACTGCCAACTCTTGCATTCTTACCTGAAGGATTAACCATTTCCACTATGCAGGGACCCCACAACAGGTCTACAGTCCACAGGAAATAAGGAAAGGCATAGATATTAAGCATAGAGGGAAAACAGAGAGTCCGGTAGTTAGATAATGTCATGTCAGCTTTCATTTATATGAAAATACTTTAAATTGTATGAAAGAATGTAGCAGTCACTATAGTCTCACCCTGATGATGTCTCCTTGAGGGTGTGGCTTTCTTATAAGTGGGTAACCTCAGAACCATTCTCTCTCCCTCTCCCTCTCTCCCATCCTCCCTTCCTCCTCTTTCCTGTCTGCGGAATCTCTGCCCCCACCATGGCGTCCTGCCACATTTCTACCAACTTGGCTCTACATGATTCTGCACTCACCAAGTGACAGTATTCCCTCTTCCCTGTTCAGGGTTCTGCGTCACTGACTTCCAATAATGGGAATCTGAAGAGGGAGTCAGGACTGGTATTAGATTTATGAACTTCAGTTGGATTGGGCTGGGATGCCTTCATGGTATTTAATTACATCTTGATACACAGGTCTTTCTTCTACATAAATGAGTATCGCTGTAACTGTTTCTCTGACAACCTGTCCTAACACAGGGATGCAGTGGGGTTCTCCATGGTAGATCCATCACTTTAGAACATGGGTTGGAATGAAATGGTTCATCCCTTATCTCTGGCATCCAGCATACAAAGCTTTGTCTTCCTTCTGTCCCTCGCTGGGCATTAACTAGACAGAACCGCATCCATCCACGGCAGACATCTGCAGTTGCAATCACATAATAAAAAGGGAATCCTGAGAGATTCCCTACCGGCAGGATCTGAACACCAAATGAAAAGTGAAGACTGACAAATTCACACACGCACCGGAAGGGAAGGAGAGAGGGAAGTGTGGAGAAAGAAAAGGGAAGAAAGGAAATAGAAAAGGTGAGGAAAGGGGAAGGTAGGAAAAATGGGAGGTAGGGGATAGGGCAAGACAAGAAGGTTGAGAGAGATACAAGGAAGATAGAAAATACTAAGTTATTCTGGATTTTCTGAATGACTTTTAAAACATGGAGATGAAATTTAAGGGCTTGAGTTGTTATGCACTGAAGTTAGTTGACCATGTGAGATAGTTAAAGTTTATTGTGCCAACCTGGCCGATAAACACATGTGGAGTTAATTGAAGAGCAGAGAGATAACTGGCTCGGTGAGCCTCACCTTTCGAGTTCTCGGGTCTCTTGCTTTTTGATGGTCGGACCAGGGTGCAGCTGCCTGAGCCAGTTCCCTGCTTCAGCTGGCAAGGCTCACTTCCTGCAAGACATCCCTGAGGAGAAGCCACATGGACCTACCTTGATGCAGCCCTGGGTGCTGGAGCAGCCGTATGGAGACCCCTGCCAGCACTGAGATGCTTACACATTCGCTGATTCGGCTTTCCTCCTGCAGTCGGCATCATTGTCTGTGCTTTGTTAGTTGGAGGAGGACTTTGTGGATTGGTGTCGGACATATGGTTAATGTTGGACTTGTGGACTTGGGCAGCACTGGGTTGAGCTGTTTTCTTGATGTGCACTTACCCTTTATATAAAACTCTCTCTGATACATGAGTTTCTGTGGATTTGTTTCCCTAAATTACCCAGACTAACCCATGATGTAACAGAGCAGAAGTCCCCATCAGGTGTCCTGGGCTGCAGTCTAACTAGTACAGATCACTGGTCCAGGACCTTTTGCCTTGGAGCGCTTTAACAAAGTGGCTTCCGCAGTAGTTCCAGCACAGCAGTGATTCTGGGGGTGGGCAGGATGGGGCGGTGCTTCTTTCTGAGGTCCACACTCAAAAGCACATAACCACAACACAGTCAAATGAAAAGTCTGACTGGGCTGATCAATTGGAATGAACCATTTCTCTGTCTCATACAATATTTTTGAACTCCAGGATAGATTAGATTATTTACAATCCATAATTTTCCTCTTAAATATATGAACATGAAAAAATAACACCACACGGTAAAAATCTCAGAGTTGGATTTATTTATTTTTATTGTATCATTGACTTTACTGGAACTTATTTTAAAAGAAAACCTTTGTTACTAAACCATTTTTAAAACATGGGTCGGAAGGGCTATTTCTGTAATACTACTATTGTTTCCTATTTACAGCAGTGAACAATATCACAAGGTTTTTACAAACATAATACTGATTCTACTAGCAACTTCTGTTACAGCACAGAAGACAGCAGGATTTCAAAGAATCTGAAGCATTCAAAGTTGCAAAAAGACTGCATTTATCAGCTGAGAGCCAAATGTGGGTCTTTCCCACCCCAGGCCACTGGTTTTATCCTCCCAGCATGAGCTCCTGTACAGGTAGCCTCCAAGTGACCACATTTCTAGCTATAACAAACTCCAGTATGCACTTTACACTCTGAGCATCTGTCTCAAATTTTTATGCATACAACTAGAGAAATCAGGAAGCACTAGTGTTTTCTGTTGTTGATGGTTTTCAAACGTTTGCGGATTGGGTGACGGTTTACAGCACAGATGATCTGTTTTGTATCCAACAATTCCTTGATGTTTTGTTGCATCTCCTTCATTGCCCTCAACAATATATAATCACATATCCTGCTTGTTCTGTGTTTGCTGTTTCCATTTCTCCTTCTTTCCTGACCCTTCTGCACTTCGTTTGGGTACAGGCTGCCCTTTTGATCTCAAATGGTTGGTGATTCGAAGATGTGGGAACCTCACTAGTGTTATTGCTCCCCTAAAAGACTGCCTCTTGTCTGGCGGAAATGGAGCCACAGGGGTAACTTCAGTTCCAGAACTGAAGGGTAACTAAGAACCAGTCTGTCTTCTACCAATCAGCCTGGTCTCTTTTATGATTTTAAGTTATGTTCCACACTTTCCTCCCACTCTACCCAGGATCTACTAAGGTGATCTCTTTCGCAGAAATCGGTAATGGTCACGAGACATCGTTGAGTTCTGGTCTCAGGCTCATGGAGACTGATGTCCATGTGGAGGATTAGTCCAGTGGACCCTTTGTTTTCCTGGTCTTTGATTTTCATAACTATTCTTTCCTCCCCACAGTGAAACGCCAGTAGTTGCCACCTTAGATGGCTGTTCATGAGCTTTTAAGACCCCAAACATTATTCGCCAAAGTGGGGTGAAGAAGATTGTCTTTGTGGACTATGTTACACCAATGGACTTTTGTGTCCCTTGAGACCCCAGGTTTGAAGCCCTAAGCCCAGTGACCCATTCTTTCAAGGTGTTTGGTTCTGTCTAAGAAGCACTGATATTGAAATGTATATGGAAATATCCAGCCCCCAAAGACAACGGGAGTCAAATTTATAAATGTGCTGACAATAAAACCCATCGATAAAAAGAGGTATTAAACTGACATCAAAATTGGCTTTTGATGGGGGCATTGCAACAAAACTTGACTCTAAATCAGGAACTACTTGGATTGAGTAGGAGGATAGAGACAAGACCATTCAAGATTACATATATTGTTTTACAGGTCAATTTTGTAAGCTATTTATTCAGATGTCTCCGTTTGCTAGGCACTTACATCCTTAACCATGTAATATGCTCTAGTGATTTAGATAATCTTCGGAAAACAGAAGGAAAGAAATTTCCAAACTTCATTCTGCTCTGCTTTTCAAGGTAGACCAATAGTTTGGCTTTCTGAATAAGACATTCAGTTTTTAAAAACTCTCTTTATAGAAAAACCATACCAAAACTGAGTTTTTCACTCCATTTTCTAAGTTTGTCTTTTAATTTGTGGCAGAGAAAGAAAATGGAAATGAGAATATATTGTTATAGTCAGGACAAAATAAGCTCAATTCTTATTCTTGTCTTTGATCCTTTGCAGCTGTTTTCCAATTTGATGAGTGGTGTACACACTCTCTGAATGTGGTCTCCTGGGATTAATCCTTGGGCTGGAATTCATCCTGCTTCCAAATAGGTATTATAAATATCCAGGTTTCCACATTATACAGCTAAACCTATTACGTATTTGTGATTGTCATCAGTTTATCTCTGACCCAGTGTGTCCTTCTGTATAACAGAACGAAACATTGCCCAGAGTCCTGCACCAACTTCACAATCATTGGAATGTTTAAACCCATTTTGCGGACGCTGCGCCATTTATATTCTTATGCGACATCTTTCCTGGAGAATGAAGTTTCTGGGGTCTAATACTCTTATACTGCAATATAGACCTTGCCTTTTTTTAATGTGTGTAATAACCAACCCCTGCCATCAGCCCATTCCAACTCATAGTGACTTCGTAAGGACTTCCATGGCTATACATCTACATGGGAGCAGAGAGCCTCACCTTTGTCTCACAGACTACCAACCTTGGAACTAGTAGTCCAATGCTTATCCAACAGTATCATAGCATAGGGGTAATCAAGAATCTGCCCATTATAACTGTCATGTGTGGGAAGTGACGTCAATTGTAGAAAGGTCCTAGTGGGATAAGTTTGGACTCGAACATATTTTAAGAGTTGTCATTGTTAGGTGCTGTTGAGTGTGCTCTGACTCATAAAGACTCTACATGGTCCAGCATCATCCTCACAATTGTTGCTCTGACATAGCCACTATGTCAATCCATCTCATCAGGAGCCTTCCTTTTTTGTCACCCTTCCACTTTACCCAACATGATGTCCTTCTCCAGGGACTGGTCTCTCCTCACAATATGTTCAAAGTACAGAAGACAGAGTCTTGCCATCCTTGCCTCTAAGGAGCACTCTGGCCTTACTTCTTCCAATATAGTCCATGGTACTTTGAATATTCATCTCCTGCACCACAATGCAAATGCGCTGATTCTTCTATGGTCTTCCTTAGTCTATGTCTAACTTTCATATGCAGATGATGCCAGAGAGAATTAAGAGTCAGCGGAATGGAATGATCAAGGTGGCAAGATTCCAAACAGTTTGGGGGCTGGATGACCATAAATTGTACCATACACATATACAATGTCTTATACCAATCTGTTGTGTTTGTTGTTGTTAGCTGCTGTCGGGTTGGTCCTGACTCAAGTTGACCCCCCACCCCCACCCCCAAACAATGAACAAAATGTTGCCTGGTCCTGCACCACCCATCCCTTGGCCAGTTGCAGACTGAAATGTTGCCATTCTTGGAGTGCTCTTTGTCTGATTTCTGGACATAGACTGGCATGCCTGCCTTTCCTTCTTTCTTCCTTCGTTTGTTTCTCTGTTTCTAGTCCTTCTGGACCTAGAAACCTTTCTGAAACCTGTGTAAGATCACAGCGACACAGAAGCCTCCATTGACAGTTGATGAACATGCCTGAGAGGCACTCACCCGGAATTGAACCCAGCCACTGAACTGCCAATGCCCATAGAATTCAACCCCCAGAATTAATTAACATCTGTGGAATGAATGAATCAATGAATGAATATTGCAAAGAAATTCGGGGAATCAATTATAGCCAGACGGGCCACAGATCCTGATCCAGTGTCCTGCCTAATCAGACCTGCTCTCCTTCAAGGAGATCTCAAACAACTGGCCCCTCTGGGGTTCTGCAGAAACAGATGAGCAAGCAAGTGCGCGCATTCTGCTTTCATTTTTAACCTGATTTCTGGTTCCCAGAGGTTCTGCTCACTGAACAGGGGGGAAATTATTAATAATTTTTGAGCCACTTTGCATTTTAACTCGTTCCAGAAGCAAACAACTTTAAAATCATAAGAGGGTATGCAGTAAATAGGGCTTAGTTAGCAAAAGAGGCCACATAAAATTAAAAAGCACTAAAGAATAAATATGCCAGGCTATCCAGAGGGATGAGCTATGTAGCCCAAGTAGAAATTAAACCCACATTGCACACACTAATGAGTATTGCATAACACAACCGACTCATTTGCATACAACGCAATTATCCTGATAGATGCTGAACTCCACACCCCACGCTGGGTTAGTGCTTCTCTGGGGAATGCTAGGCTGTTTCCCTCTACATTCATTGTGTTCCCGTATGCCTGCGGTAGCAAATAAACAACCGCTCACATAACCATTAGACGTTTAACTTCTGAAAGGAAAACAGCACAGATGTACGTAGGGGTAGCATTTAGCATCCCTGCATCCACACACACCAGCCCCCCATGAACAAGAAGAAGCAGGCCCGTAATGGGTCCGCGCTCCATTTCAGAAAATGTGGCTGATCTCCTATCTTGGAAAATCACCTTTTTTCTATGCTATATAAAGAATTCTTCTTCTTCTTTTGCTTCAGTCTGGTCTGGCTGATGATGGGGGCGTTTGGAGATCAGCCCCCACGCACTGAGTCCCTTCAGGCTAGCAAGTGACAAAGGACGAGCCCTCTCCTCAAAGGCTTTGTTGTTTGGGGAGGCGGATGGCCAGCTGGACCGAGGTTGATTCGTGTGCAAATCTCTTGGAACCCTGCTCGCAGAGTACTGCCTGGGTCCAGAACTGACCACAGTGAGCCCAGTGTCAACATTTGTCTCTGCTTCAAGCTTCGGGAAGAGATTTCTTTGGCGGCGACCCTCCATTTTGACCTCGGATTCAAAGTATGGAGAAGGCAGGCACCGCTGGCTGCCCACGGCTGGGCTGCAGACTGAGGATGCGCAACTGGGGCTTTTCCATGATGTGTCACGAGAGCTGTCTGCCGTTAGGCTTCCGCAGGGCTCTGGAAGCTCCTGTGGGGTCCCCTTGGCACTCCTGACTCTGCTCCTCCAGCTTCTTGCTTCTAGGGTTCTCTTTGGAGGCACAGGGGCTGGCCTGGAACCCCGAAGAAGCGTGTCAGCCCCTAAGGTGCTGTCCACGGGGAAAAGCTCGCCATTCCTAAGGTCACGTCCTGGATTCATTTGGACCTAAAGATCAATGAAAAGAGGAACAAATAAAAAACATGTTTTCTCTTGACTAAGTGCCAAAGTCAGACTATGTCTTCTTCATCCCCTCGTGCCGTGCTCAAAGCAGACTTTCAATAAACGTGGGGGAATTGAAAAAAGTGATTTGTACAACCCAATTATGAAATATATCATCTCTGTCTGAGCTAGAAGTCCTCTAATTCTGTTTTACTACAAATGCCACCTCATCTATCATCATTTCCCCTTGGAATCCCCTCCAGTATTACGTAGTCTTGAGTGTCAGTCCAGTTGCCATTGAAGAGCCTGGCTCAAGGCCGCCTCGTGCAGGTCAGGGCAGACGTGCGGCCCCTAGAGTTTCCAGTGACTGCTGTTCTTAAAGTCGATCCCCAGGCCTGCCTTTCAAGGTGCCTGGGGTGGACTCAGGCCTCCACTCTTTCATTTAACGGGCAACCACAGTAGCCACTGGTACCACCTAACTCTTGGCTCTGCTACTTATTAGGTGCGGGACATCAGGCAAGCTAATTCACTTTTCTGCGCTTTACTTTCTTCATAATAAATGCCAACATCATAAGCCTGTAACAGGATTAAGTTAAAATAGTGCCTTGCTCAGAATGTGTGCTATATGTGGGTTATTATAAATAATGTAATTACTACCTCTCGCTGCAACCTGTACTTCCCATATTATAGCATTTCCAGTATTACATCAGAACTTTCCTATTTAGGTAGCTCTTCCTCTGGAGAAACAGTACTTGTGTCTTCAGTACCCAGTACCGTGACTGAATGCCACACGGACAATGGCTCCTAAATGTCTCCTGGATAAACCAATAAAGCTCAAGATATAAATATAAACCTTCGCAAATCATAACATACGGAAACACAGCCTCTCTGTATGAGCAGTCCCGGTTGTCGCTCAGTTGATTCCGACTCAAGGCAATCCCATGTGTGTCACAGTACAAAACCGTGCACCATGGAGTTTTCGATGGCCAGCTGTTTGGAAGCAGATTGCCAGCCTTCCTTCCAAGGTGACTCTTTCATTCCTAGTCAAGTGATTAACCATGGACACTACCCCGCGAATCTTGGTAATTTTATATTTGGGAGATGTAAATTATTTATACATTTCTATCAAGAAAGTAGTTCAAAGTGACTTTGGGCATTATAGTCCCGCAATTCTGCGACCTTCTAAAAAGAGGGGAATGTTGCCTTTTGAACACAAAGTCTGCAGGCCTTAGACCAGGTGACAAAAGTGAGAGCAACGTTGTTCATACAGGAACACGGCTGCATGAAGCAGGGAGGAAGACGTCCCAGGAGAAGCAATGCTGAACGGTTGGGATGAATAAAGCTCCTCTTGCCAAAAAATAAATAAGTTGAAATGCATTTCTAGGAATCTGGATCACTTAAGCTCATATTTCTAAGGGTTTTATTAACTGTTTCCAATTGACAGCCAGGCTCGTTCACTTTCAGAAAACATTAATAATTAGCTTGATGAACAGGAAGATCATTTGTCTCTCGTTTTTTACTCCAAATGCTCAAAAGAAAACAAGCCACATGAAAGTGATTAAATTGTTAAGGAGCAGAATTATAACACGAAGGGAAATAATACTGATTTTCACTGAAGGCGGTTCCAGGAAGAGAGCAAAATGGCATTTCTCCTGTACTTAAAAAAAATTAGGTAGATAAGAAACCCAAGACCTATAATTAAAGCCTTACTTTCATAAGAATTGAAACCAGCCTTTTCTGATTAACTGGTGTTTTTAAAAGCACTTGTTCTCATGGCTTTCCCCAAATCCCTGGTGCTAACTCCTTCCGTAGCAGCAGTAGCCCCGTGAGCAAAGCCAAAAGCCATTTCCGAGTGCAGCATAAGCCAAAGGACGAGTGAGCGTGCAGGGTGCCTGAGCGGGGGTGGGGGTGGACCACTGGGAGAGGGCGGAGGGCCGGGAAGGATTGAAACGAGGAAGAAATACAGAGAACTGTAATGCACGGAGCATAACCGAGACCCTCCTTGAACACGTCGTCTTCTGCCTGTTGAAGGACTCGCGGTCTCGTCTTGGCCTGAGAGCACCCAGTAAAGCGATTTGCCCCACTTCTTGTGAACGTCTCTTTTTGGGTAGAATTCTTTTTCTTTCTCCTCTAGATCCCAGAATCTCCAGAAAGATCCTGTTGAAAGTTACGCCTTGGTCCCGGTTGTTCTGTGGCAAGCTTGGAAAGAAAGAGCCCTGTAAGCTCAGGGCAGTGCTGCCAGCACTTACCAGTGGAGGACGGGCAGGCCCAGCAACATGTGCCGAAATCTCCAGGGACAATGGCAATGCCACCTGGGACCAGTGTGGCTTGATGATTGAAGTGAGAGAGTCCGAGGGGCCTGTTCTAGAACTCATGAGAAGCTACATTTTAGGGATCATGATATGACCCTTCAGTAAAAAACATCTTAAGGTTTATGCTTTCTAACGGATAATCAGGCAAATGGGCTATTTTTCCTCAATCGTGATTGTGGGCTAGAATCAGAGGTTAACACAGGGGTGGGTGTCCTATCTCCCAACATGCTTGCGGAATATGGAATATGGGCTTTATCGAGGCATTCCAAGCTTCTAGTAATATTTTTCTCTTCTAAGAAGAGTCACTACTGAACCACACACAAAGTAAGAGCACCCCATACAAGAATACCTTTACTTGCCAGATGTCAGACCCTCTTCTAGACACTGGGAGAACTGGTATTGTTGGCAGGTGGTGTCGATGTCAACTCATGGGGCAGCACAAAACCTCTCCACTAGTAATCTGTATAGGAAGGAGCCTTCGTGGTGCAATGGTTACATGATTGGCTGCTAATTGAAAGTTGGCTGTTCAAACCCACCCAGCTGCTGCACGGGAGAAAGAGCTAGCGTGCTACTCCATAGAGATTACTGCCTAGGAAACCCTATGAGGAAGTTCTACTCTGCCGCATGGAGTGGGTATGAGTCATGACCAACTCAACAGCACAAAACAACCAAAATAATCGTTATGGATGCAGAGCACCGAGCCTTTCCCTTGTAGAGCCGATGAGTGAGTTTGAACCAGCAACCTTTCAGTTAGTAGCTTAACCATGGCACCCTTACATTCCAGTAGCTGGTCAAGTTCACGACAATTCAGTTTCTTCTCAACTGCCTAGATTCTGCCCTTGGCCCTCATCCGTTTACTCCAGCCACATGGAAATTTGGACCATTTTCTGAGCATGTTCTTCTAAGGAAATGCCACAACACACATTTCCATCAACCGCTGCCTCTGTTTGGAAATGCTCACTCCCTTCTCCGTCTAGTTATTTCCATGCAGCCTTGCGGGACCCAGGAATGCCTCCTTAAAGACAAGTGGGACCCACTTGTCCCACTAAGTCTGGAACCTCTACACACTCACCTCTACCCCAGACCTGTGGGGTGATTCTGTTACTCCATTCGGTGGACATTAATCATTTGAGACCTTAGTTGCCTAGTGCTACTGTACTATAAACGCCCTGAGAGGGTGGCTTTGAAGGACAGGAATCTATTGTCTTGGCTAAGACAGTCCCTTCCATTAGACTCCCTCCTACTTTCTGGTGTCTGCCGGTGCAGCGTGAGACCACCAGCTGCTGCATAAAGCCATTTCCATCAAGAGTCCCAGTCTCAGAAACCTGCAGGGGCCGTTCTGCTCTGTGCTATAGGGTTGCTATGGGTCGGAATCGACTCGATGGCAGAGAGTTTGGGTTTGGGAATTTTGCCACTGAGACTTGGCACTTCCTCGTTTGAAGACAACTCCTCACATGGCATCTGTCTTCCATGGCACGTGCCTTTATGTATTGTCTAGCCTTTGTTATAGCACAGAATTCTGAGATTAGGTTTAGTATTTAACCTTCCTTGGCATGGTTTCATAAACAAAACAACAGGAACCTCTTCTTTACAAATTGGGTCACATCTACAAGCACGGCGGTTAGAATTTTAAGAGGACACATTTAACCCATGATAGCACCATCCAGCATTGCTTCCTCCTCTGCCCTTCACCAGAGGAGCCTCAGCCTCTCCCACGAGGACCACAGGCTTTAGGCGAGTCTAACTGCAGGCCCAATGTAGGGCAGCAGGCAGGGCATTGATATCAGGACTAAACTAACCCGCATAGTCCCAAGCCTCTGAATGCAGTCACTGATTCTTTTAGGAAAACAGCCACATTGGAAGGAAGCCCACAGATGTGTTGGAGGAGGTATTCTGAGCCCCTGTGAGGATGGAGTCCTCAGTACGGTGACAAGCCGGGGAGCCTGTCTGAGGACAAGGTCAAGTCAGGGGTGGCAGAGCTGATAACTGGACGCACATTGGTTATTAAGCCCTGACTGTTGGGTGACATCAAGTGGATTCTGACCCACCGCTGAGTAGACCTGTCTCATAAAGCTTGTGGTGGGGGGCTGTTTTAACTTTTTACTGTGAATCAGGTGAAACTTGACAGGGAAAATGAGTCTGCCGTCCAACAACTTAAGACACATGTTGTGTGCCATGTACAATTTTACAAAAGCAGACTGGCGGGTCTTCCTCCCACAGAGGCACACCGAGTCCCTTCAAACTGACAGCCTTTGCATTAAGGGCTAGGTGCTTAGTCATTGTGCCCCTAGGACTTCTTAGAAGGTGGGAAAGGAGGTAAGTGATGAATCATACCTAGACGGCTGGTTCGTAAAAGCTAAAGATGAACCACCTACCTCTTCTCTACCTTCTCCAAGGAACGCTGTGCTGAGTTTTCCTTCGGAAGCCATCATTGCACAGGAAGAAAGCCCACCCCTAAGTGTCAAGTTGATTCTGACTCCTGGAGACCCCATGTGTTAGAGCAGAACTGCACCATAGGATTTTCTGGAGGAAAGGAGCTCTGAGCGCATATGCATTGGGTTGCTAACCACCAGTCATGAGTTGCTGTCGTGGAAACCCACAGGGACAGGTCTACCGTGTCCTTCAGGGTCACTATCAGGCAGAATGGACCCGATGGCCGTGAGCCTGGTTGGGGGTCATCTTTTTCGAAGCAAATTGCAGGGCCTTCTGCAACAGCACCAGTGGTGGGTTCAAGCCGCCGACCTTGAGGCTAACAAGGCAGTGTGACCACCAGGGACCTGCCTGAGAAGGCTGCGAAGCCTTTTTGTTTCCCTCACTGACTTTTAGGACGTGGGGGCAGAAGTACGTGTTGCCTGAAGATAATCTTCCATTTTATTTGCAAAAACCTAGACTGACTGATGGGAAGACCACCACGCCCAGTGTTTGGGGAGGGAGGGAGGCAGGAACAGCTACAATTTGGAGAGCTTTCCAACAGACCAGGAAGGGTGGTGGCTTCAGGAAATCTATTAGGAAAAAGGACTAAACACTCTATCCCATAGAAACCCGGAGAGGTGGCCAGACTCCTAGGGAAAGAAAAACATATATTACTCCTGAAGTGTTCTTTATGCTAAAAGAGCTACTCTGCCCTTCCCAAATCTGATTCAACTCTCTAAAGCAACGGCCAGTCAGTAGCTGTGTTTCAGAAGCTGCGTTTCAGCTGTGTTTCAAAGGGTATCAGTTTAACCTTTAAAATAGCAATGGTTTGGAATGTCCCTCTACTGCCTACACATGGTCAACTTTGGTTTGGGAATGGGGTTGGTTTGAAATTCTGGAGACAGTGAGCCTGATTTGAAATCCAAAAGGAGAAACTTGAAATGCCTTGGAAGAGAGCCCCTCCCGTCACTGGCAGCTAACAGATTGGTTTCTAAAGGGAATGTGTGCGTCCAAGAAGGCAAATCATATAGAATGGGTGTGATTTTATTTAACACCAAGAAGTCAAAGCTGAGCACCACAACACTAACCAAAAGGGCAGACAACTCACCTCCGAGTCTGTTATTACTCCAGCCAACCTGCCTTAGGCCACTTCTCAAGGATAGAAGCAACACGTACAGGGGCTAGGTTTTCGCGTCTATCTCCCTGTCTAAACCCACATGCACACACATTCATATCCACAGAATACTGGGGTTTATTGGATAAACATTGGTTTTGGAGCCTGATAGACATCTGTAGCTATTTGGGCATAAGTACCTGAACCCTTTATACTTCAGTTTTCTTATCTGAAAATAGAGGAGGGGTGGGGGAGTGACTTCCTAGGTTATTGTGAAGATTAAAGAACCAAATTAAAATACATATTGTTCTGGTTAGTTGACATCAAGTCAGTTCCAACTCATGGCAACGCCACGTGGGCAGAGTACAAATACTCCACAGGGGTTTGACTGTCAGAAACAGATTGCCAGGACTTTCTTCCTAGGCACATCTGGGTGAGTTTGAACCACCAACCTTCTAGCTAATAGTGCTTAATATCTGTGCCACCCAAAGCCTCCAAAATACTTAGAGGCTATAATGTAAACTATAGTGGCTAAAACTGAGTTCTGCACTAAAAAACACTTCATAAGAGTCAAGTCGGTAAGTGCCAATAGCAAGCCTATACGAAGATAGTCTTATTATACCTATTATGCTAATGAAGAAACTAAAGTCCAAGGTCACACAGCCACCAAGTGGCAACTGCCACTAATACAGACAAGAGATGACAACTTGATTAAATGTATACCTGCTTGTCCCACTTTCACCGCCTGGTTGCAAAAGAAAGCCTTAATAATACGATGGTCTTTTGAAGACAAGTTAGCCGTCTGATTTGATTTCCATGGAAACTTTCAAAGTGGGATACAGGTGCTCAAACATGAAGGCAACAAGACTACAACTTGACATTCCCAAACTTCACTACAAATTCAACTTCCTGGGTCAGATGGAAAGAGCTTATAATATCCCTCACCTCAAAGAC
This sequence comes from Tenrec ecaudatus, assembly GCF_050624435.1. Classification (NCBI taxonomy): domain Eukaryota; kingdom Metazoa; phylum Chordata; class Mammalia; order Afrosoricida; family Tenrecidae; genus Tenrec; species Tenrec ecaudatus. Next base: position 13,887,863 of record NC_134542.1, on the reverse strand, counting down.
TACTAGGTAAAGTATGTGGGCACAGCGGAAAAGTTCGAAAACACCAGAGACACATCAAAAGAAACACCTGGGATCTACTTCCAAAATAACAACCATCCACAACCCTTGAGGACACATTTCTACTCTAGCGCTCAGCCAAAGCCAAGCCCAAGGCCACTGGCTGGGTCTGATCTGATCTGAGCAGTAAGTTTCCTCTCAAATCAATGCTGACTCAGTGTAGCCCCCCCCCACCCCCTGTGGGTTTCTGAGACTGCAACTGTTTACAGGAGTTGAAAGCCCAGTCTCTCTCCCACAGAGCTGCTGGTGGTTTCAAACTGCCGACCCTGCCGACCTCTGCCCAACACATAACCACTGCACCACGCGGGCTACTGTTCTAGGCAGAGAATGTCACAGAAAAATCTGAGACAAAGAGGACTGTTTGATACGACTACAAACTACTCACTTCCCACATTTGAATCTCCTTCTCTATGTGATAAGGTTTTCAAAATATTTATATGTATACATCAGTTTCACTCAACCCACCACATATTTAGAAAAAGTTTCTTTTGCTAAATCCCCGTGCATGCGTCACCTCCCCCTAACACCATCCCCACCACCTCCACCCCCGAGATTATAATGGTCTGGAGCACAGGCTGAAATGGGAGTTTTCGAAAGCTCCCCTGGGGAGTTCTACTGGGCAGCCCACGTTGAAACCCACGAGGGTAACTCCATCTCTCAGTAGACATCTCTGACATAAAACTGCACGGGTCTAGGTGCTTTGCCATATTCCCAGCGACAGAGCGGAAGTACCTGCAGCAGAATGGTGTTCCCATCGCAGTCCTGAGTTTGCCACCTGGTGCTGCTGATGGGGACGCACGGATGGGGCAGGAGAGGCACGAGCTGGCCGATCTCTTGAACCCTGAACTGCAGCACTGCAGACTCTTTGGGGTCCACTGACATCCCGAGGGGCAGCTGCTTCAGGGCGAGCTGCAGCGTAAAGCCTGCGGTGGAGCGGAGCCCAAAGAAACAGAAGGTGCTCTTGTGCAAAGTGGCTTCTTTCTGCAAGATCATCCCATAGAGCCGGATGGCATCTTCGTAGTTGTCAAAGCTACAGTAGAGTGTCACCCGCAGGATCTCGGAGCCACAGTGCACCTGCCTCACTCCCCAGACAGGCATCTGGTTGTCCAGACTGTAAAACTCCTGATTGGCGAGAAAGGAGGAATGGAGTCTTCCCTGGGCGTTCTGGGTAGGATAGTACTGCCAAGGTGAATGCCGGAGAGAGTTGAGAACTCGAACTATGCGCTGCTCACCAAGGCTTTCGTGTAGAAAGAGCAAAACAGACATCCCTGGGAAGCGGGAACGCTTGGGGTGGTATTTCTTTTCATAGGACTTCAGAGGGCTAACCCTCTCTGACACCAGAAAGAGGCAGGTCTCTGGGAAAATGCCATCCAGGAGCTGGGCCAGGGTTCGCTGCAGAAGCGAGCCATGCCCAGAATTGGCTAGGAGGTGGACTGTCATGGCCAGGGGCTCCTGTCTCTCCCCCATTGTGGACTTGCCTGAGGATGACAAAGAGAAAAAAAAAAAACATTGAATGCCCACTGCTCCGTCCTCTGAAATCAACCAAGGACTAGGCACGGCCGTGCTTCCTTAAACCATCCAACCCCCCTTAGCAGGACCAGCTATTCAGGAGCGAAGCTCTCCATCAGACTGACCTGTGTTACTGGTTGCTAGTGGATCCGTGGACAGAGGAGACCGGGATCCCACGCGCTCTGGGCACAGTCGCCTCCGCTACCCCCACAGCAGCAGCGGAGTTGATGTCATCCCGCTCCTGCACAATGGAACTGCTTTGTGTTTCCCTTTTCCAGGCGTTCCCTGGGGTTTCTGGTCGACCTAAAAACCCAGAATCCTGAGAAACATCCGAGTGGGTGGTTCTTACAGGCACTCGGGAAAGGAAGTGACCAGACAAAAAGGAACCGGAGTCGCCTCTGTGAGGTTGATAGCAATCTGGTGAGTTGGAAAGACAGGCATCTGATAGACCCACAATGGGGTCTGATTTCACACTGACATCAACTAGTGTGGACAGTCGCCAGCCAGGCCCCTGAAGACAATGCTCCTTTCAAGTAAGTGCCTTCGCACATGCTCCATACTCGTCCTCTGGCCTTGTCTTCCCCTCCTTGGTCTCTTGGTTTTATTTGAGGTCTGAACCCTTAAGCCAGGGCACTGAAGCGAAGATCGATTAGTTAATTATGTGCACAATTTTCACTGCTCGCTGAAAATGACTCTATTGTCATAGCCTGTGATTGTCATCATCCTGAAATTGAATCGGTTTTGACTCATAGCAACCCTATGGTGACACAAACAGAACTGGCCGATAGTGTTCTCGGTTGTCAACAAGCTAGCAGGTCTTTCTCCCGCGTTGTCCCTGGGGGAGGGGCGAAGGGCCAACCTCTCAGCAGCCTGAGGCTGCATTGCTGCACCACCAGGCTCTCCTCGTGGGCTCTGAAGACATTAAGAAGCTAAGGATTTGGTTTCTCAACTCGGTGCTTTTACTCCACGCCGTTCTTTTCAAAGAGAGCTCTCCAGTGTTAACAGTAATGGTTGTTTGTGTCTACTACGTACAAAAGAAAAGCAATTCGAAAGCTTGATAGGACTTTTTAATTCTCCAGCAAGCCATGAAGGAGAGGTCTGTTACAGAGGTGTGCTGCCCAGTCCCTTAGGACTCAGGCAACACTGAAGGGGCGAGCGGATTCCCCCACAGGGTGTCTAAGGCTATGGAAAGGAAAGGCTACAGGGGTCCCTGGTGGTAGAGTGGGTTACAGGTTGGGTCGCTAACTACAAGGTGAACCAGTGAACCCCATCAGCTGCTCTCAGGCAGAAAGATGAGGGGATCCGTTTCCATCAAGATTTACAGTCTTGCGAACCCTACGCAGCTGTTCTTCTTTGTCCTATAGCGTCACTGAGAGTCGGGATCAACTCAGTGGCAGTGAGTTTGGTTTTGTTTGCGGGGGGAGGGGTTGGGGGTACGGTTATGGAACCAGATCACCAGGTCTTTTCTCTATTGAAGCTACTGCTTGGTGTAGACAGACAGTTTGGGGGTAGCAACCAAGTGCTTACCTGTTACATCACCAAGGCTCCTGAAAGAAGATTCTATTGTTGTTGTTAGGTGCCATCAAGTTGGCCCCTGCCCACAGTGACCCTATGTAGAACAGAATGAATCACTGCCCAGTCCTGCCCCATCTTCACAGCTATATCTATGCTTGCGCCCACTGTCGCAGCCACTCTGTCAAGCCATCTCCTTGGGAGTCTTCCCTCTTTTGCTGCCCATTCAATCCAGGGGCTGGTTTTCCCGACAACATGTCCAAAGTAGGTGAGATGAAGTCTGGCTGTCCTCCATCCAGCACAGACAGGTTTGTGTTTGTGGCAGTCCAGAGCACTTTCAATATTCTGCACCAACACCTCAGTTCAAATTCTTCTTGGATCTTTCTTATTCTGTGTCCAACTTCCACATGCATATGAGGCCATTGAAAATACTTTTGATTAGGTCGGGTATCCTTTAGTCCTCAAAGTAATATCCTGGCTTTTCAATACTCTCAAAGAGGTCTTGTGTAGATTTCTCCGTTGCAAAACATCTTTTGGTGTCTTGCCCGCTGCTTCCATGAACATTGATGATGGATCCAAGCAGGAAAAAATCCTTAAGGGCTTCAAGCTTGTCTCCATTTGTCACGATGTTGCCTATCGGTCCAACTGTGAAGAGTTTGGTGTTCTTCACATTGAGCTGTGATCCACACTGAAGGCTGCCATCCTTGACCTTCATCAGTAAGGGCTTCTCGTCCTCACTTTCGGCAAGCAAGGTGGTGTCATCTGCATCTCCCGGGCTGTTAACAGACCTTGCACCAATCCTGCCTGGTTTCACATTCTCCTTCATAGAGTCATTTCGCAGATTGCTCGCTCAGCATACACACTGAACAAGTATGGTGAGAGGATGTAACCCTGATTTTAATCGTGCAGTCGTCCCTTGTTCTGTTCACACAACTGCCCCTTGATCCATGTACAAATCCACATGAGCACAATTACCCACTAAGGACTAACAGAAAAGCTAAGTAACTTGCCCAAGGTCTCCCAGCCCAAAAAGTGACTGAGTCCAAGAACTAAGAAGTCCTCTTGCAAACCATGACACTACCCTGCCTCTCTGGGACCTGGGGGACCTGGCCTCACTCTTCTTTGTAAGGAGAAAGCAAAGAAAATTCTAGTTGAGGACATGTATTTAGCGAGCACTCTTTGGTGGGTTGTCAAATCGTACACTGAAGCATCTTCAGGGAAAAAATATCTGTAGACATGAAATTGTATGCAGAACATTCTAATATGCTCTTGAGACCAATTTTAAAACCATTTGCTCTTCTGATTGCAGCGCTCCTAAAAAATAGTGTGCACAAACATGCTTTCCTAAATGCAGTTCTTCTTAGAACAGGCAACTCAACTCTTAACAGAGCTTGGCTTTATATTTTGTAAATTTAAAATACTGTTTTGATGAAAAGAAATGGTTAATCTGGGCCCATGGGCACCTCATGCTGCAGAATGAAACCGCCCCATGGAGTTTTCTAGACCGTAACCTATACTGAAGCAGGTTACCAGGTCTCTGTCCCTTGGAGCTGTTTAGTGGATTCAAACCAACAACCCTTTGGCTGGCAAGTGAGGGCTTGGCTGTTGTTCCACCAGACTCACCTTAATGTTAATTTCATACGTGAATTTCCTGAGCGGTCAAATCATGACATTTAAAGCCATCCAGTTCCCAAAAGCACTGATATGACTGTATCAGTTTAAACCACAATCCGAATCATTGGGCTTCAGCATGCCTACGCTTTTTTACATCAAGAAATGCATAGTTTATTTTTTAAATGTTTTCTAAATTGCCATCAGGAACTCAGCAATTTAATATTTTAAATAAATTCGCCCAGACTCATGAGAGTCGTTTTCTAAACGCCTTACAGACTTTTAGAAAGGCCTTTTTCTTTTTTTCTTTTTAGCTCACCTTAGCTCACCGCACATATTGGCATGTGAAGAGTTAAGGTTCTCCGCCCTCCGTCTGCATCCCCTGCTTTCTCCTTTCAGTCAGCTTAGAGGCTCAACTGCACTCTGGCACCTCCAACTAAGCCACAGTTCCTGGTCCAGCCTTTGCAATTCTGGAAATAACTCTCATAATCTGGGGAGAAAAATTACAGCCCTGAGACAAAGATATTAAATCAGAGCATTTTGTCAAAGGTGGCTGGTTTAAGTCCTTCTATAGGAAAAGACTTCTCCGTTGTTTCAGCCTTCCATCAAATTCTGAAAACATGGTTTTTCCTCCCACTGCTGTCCCATCGGTCAAGCTTTAAAAGATGTCGTTAATCTGAGGGCAGCCAAAGTGTCAAAGAACAGGGAGGGTGGAACGGCACCAATCTCATTTCCGGCCAACAGCCTCTGAAAAATTAATTCTCGATGAACAAGCTGCAATAGTGGCCCTCCAGGTAGCTGCTGCCAGTCCCTGTCGCTCTTGCGCACCCACCACACTGGTCAGCTGCTCAGCTGTGGGCCACATGCTGCTTCTGGGAAACAGATTTGAAAACTGTGCAGGGACGTCCGCAGTGTGCACTCCCAGTGTCTGGGAAGATGGAACTTATTTTTCATAAACTTGGCCAAGATGCCTAGGTTCTAGCTGTCCGTTCCCAGCTCCTGGGTGGCAATCTAACAAATGAGCTGGTTAAGCGGATGTAATGGAAGCTGAAGACGTCCTCAGAGACCTATCCCTGCAGCAAGTCTCATAAAATACAAACAAAGCCACTGCCATCAAATCGATTCCAATTCATACCATCCTTAGAGGACGGGCTAGAAGTGCCCCCGTGGGTGTCCGAGACTGTCGCTCTTGATGGAGGTAGAAAAGCGTCCTTTTTCTCGCAAGGAGTAGCTGGTAGTTTTCGACTGCTGACCAGTGGGTGCCCCACTGTGCCCCCAGAGCGCCGAGTCTCCTAAGTGCAGTGGGGAATGTTAACATCTGCGAGCCGGTTCTGAGTCACGGGGCCCCGTGTACCACAGAACTAAACCCTGCTCGTGCTGTGTCTGAGCCCGCGGTGGCAGTCAAGTCACTGTGTCCATCAGTCCCATGGAGTGTCTTCCTCTTTTTCATGGACCTTCCGCTTCACTAACAGGAGGTCCTGCGTCTGGATCTAGTCACGCCTGATACTTTGTCCAAAGTGCATGCAAGGAAGCCTCGCCATCTTCACGGCGAAGCAGAGTTCCAGTAGTTGTTCTTACGAGCCAGCTTTGTTCCCTCTTCAGCTAGTCCATGGCCTCGTCCCCAACACCGCACCTCAAAAGCATCCATTCCTTCTCAGTCTTCCTTATCCAACGCAGCTTTCACAGCCTACGAGGCAACGGCAGACACCATGGCTCTGGTCCAGAGCATCTCAGTCTTCAAAGTGGCAGTTCTGGAGTTGTTGGGCTGGGTGTGTTAGTCCGGGTAGACTAGAAAAACAAATTCATAGACACTCATATGTATATGTGAAAGAGCTTTATAGACAAGTATAATTGAATATTGGGAAAATATTATATTATTAGCCCATAGGTCTAATACCAATCTCTAAATTCCTCCTCAGACTCACAAAACACATGCAATGATGCCGAATGCAGGAGGATCAGAGGTCAGTGGGTGAGAAGTCTTGTGGATCCAGTGGCAGCAGAGGCATCTCAATGCTGGCAGGGGTCTCCATGTGGCTCTTTCAGTTCAGGGCACTAGTGTAGCTCCATGTGTCTTGTCAGCTGCAATGTCTCCCAGGGAGTGTGCTTGTGTCCTGCCTCCAGGAAGCTATTTATCTCCATAGTGCCTCCAAATGAGGTCATCAAGCTGCAACCTGATTGACAGACTAAACTCCACCCCTTCACTCTTAATACTCAAATTGACAACAGATTATGTAACTGCCACATTGGGTTGTTTTGCTTTGGTTTTTTTTTGTTTTTTTGCTTTGTTTTTTAAAGATATTTTGAAGATATGTTTTGAATCGGATTTGCCCAAGGAATGCAGCATTTGATTTCTTGGCTGCTACTCCCTCCTTGAAACAGGAGAAGGGATGCACCAAGGACAGTGAGGTGACGAGCTGGAGGGGGTGGAGGTGGGTGGATTCTGGACAGGGGAAGCTGATGAGGAAGGGCACTTGGAGAAGATTGTAGGAAATCAGACCCATTGGCAGAACTGCAAGCAGCTCAAGATAGCTCAAGGATGGGGCCAACGAAGCAGGATGAGAGTCTGGCATGCCAAGGGGCGCTTGCCTGGTCAGGAAGGGTCTCACATGTCATGACAAGAATCTTGGGTTTTATTTTACTGTGAACATAACTAGAAGAAATCCTGGTGACGTAGTGGGTTACACATTGGATTGCTAACCACAAAGTCAGCAGTTCTAAACCACCAGCCGCTCTACAGGAGAAAACTGAGACTTTCTGCTCCGGTAATGTTTTGCAATCTGGGAACCCCACAGGGGCAGTTGTTCTCTGTCCTGTGAGGTTGCTCTGTGTTGGAATGGCCTTGATGGCAGTGAGTGTTTTGAGTGAGCAATGAACTAAGACAAATGTATCACTAAGAGGATTTGGCTGCAGCCAGCCACTGACCACAGACACACTTAAACATGCTACATTTGGAATAAACCTGTAGGGGCTAGAAACCTAGTAGCAATATTATTTTTATTTCGCCACTAAAATGGGGGATCTGTTGATATTTAGATTGACTTGGGAGTGTGTATGATTCCTCCAGAGGCGAATATATAATAAGGACCACAGAATGAAGAGACTGGACCTTAGGAACACTTAAGTGGAGCCAGGGAGGAGTGGAGAGAGGGGTGCACCTTCCTGACCTAGGTGGGTCTTGTATCTCTGGTAACAAGGATTTCAAGACAGCTTGTTGCCTGAGCAGACAATGTCACTCAGTGCTCCACAATTCCTCTGTGACTTACTCTTCCTTTTACCTTCTTGATTAAAATCTCTCAAAAGACAAACAGCTGTCGCCAGGCAAACCTCGGAGTCATCCAGGTTAGCTACCTGTGGTCGTTTGGAAGAGAACAACCTTCTGTAATTGCTAACCAGGGGTTAGTCATTATGGAACTAGAGGCAATCACTGGTGACAAGCATCCTGAGATGTGTGACTTCTGGCGACCCTTCAGAGGAGAACCGTGCTCCGTAGTTAATTTGAGGGAAGTAAATTTCCAAGCTCCCCTTCAAAGTTACCTATGGATGGACTTACCTTCAACCCTTCAGTGAGCTGCCATTTCGGGCCATGCAGGGACTCAGCAGGAGACCCCAGTCATGATGGCACCCTGACAGCAGCCATTATTTAGGCCCTGCACACAAGGTGCTAAGTGGGCCTGGAAGGAACGAATGAGTCTTGGCCTCTCCTTTGGGCTCCCAGTAAGAGGTCCAAGGAGGACATGGAAGTTCCTCAAAGCCATACAGCCAGTTAGCAGCGAAGCCATGATTGCAGGTTTTGAGGCTGGGCCCCCTTCACCAGCCCCAAAGGGAGCAATGCATAGTGTGGAGCAGTGGAAGCTATTCAAGGAGAAGCCGGATTCCCAGGACACTCAGCTAGCACAACGAAGGGAACGGACAGAGACAAAGAGTGGGGATTCATGAGGTGCCGAAGGGATCAGTTATCAGGCATCAAAGAGCAAAAAATCATATCATTGTGCGCTCACCTCCATGATACGATCGCTGAAGACAAATGGGTGCATAAGCAAATGTGGCAAAGAAAGCTGATGGTGCCTGGCTATCAAAAGATATAGCGTCTGGGGTCTTAAAGGCTTGAAGGTAAACAAGCAGCCATCTAGTTCAGAAGCCCACATGGAAGAAGCACAACAGTCTGTGCAAGCACGAGGTGTTGAAGGGATCAGGCATCATCAGAACAAAAAATTTTACCATAGTGAGTAAGGGGGGCGGGTGCAGAGTGGAGACCCAAAGCCCATTTGTAGGCCACTGGAGATCCCCTTGCAGAGGGGTCTCAGGGAGGAGGCGAGCCAGACAGTGTGCGATGTAGCAACAATGAAAAATACAACTTTCCTCTAATTCCTAAATGCTTCATCTCTCCTTTCCCCCCTCACTATCATGATCCCAATTCTACCTTGCAAGTCTGGCTAGACCAGAGGATGGACACACTGGTACGGATAGGAACCAGAAACACGGGGAATCCAGGGTGGACGATCCCTTCAGGACGAGTGGTGTGAGTGCCAATACTGGGAGGGCAAAAGGAGGGTGGGTTGGAAAGAGGGAACAGATTACAAGGATCTACATGTGACCTGCTCCCTTGGGGGACGGACAACAGAAAAGTGGGTGAAAGAAGACGTCGGACAGGGCAAAATAATAAATTATCAAGGGTTCATAAGAGAGAGGGGAACAGGGAGGGAGGAGGTAAAATGAGAACCTGATGCCAGGGACTTAAGGAGAGAGCAAATGTTTTGAGAATGATGAGGGCAATGAATGTGATGAGGGCAATGAATGTACACATGTGCTTTACACAATTGATGTATGTATGGATTGTGATAAGAGTTGTATGGGCACCTAATAAAACAATTAAAAAAAAGTTTTTAAAAAAAAGAGTGGGGATTCATTCCATGCGCACATTGGTCACACCCCACTTGTTTCTGTGTCCCTTGCCTCTTGTAAGCAATCCTGGGCCTCTGCCACCCCTGACACAGCTTCTCCTTTACCAGCCTTTCTCCATACATGCACAGTCATGCACTCTCATGCCAAAACGTGTGTGCGCAGTTACACCCTCACACACACACGTGTGTGTGCCTACAAAGTTATACCCACCAACACATACACTCACCAACGCAGTCATGTACTCACATACGTGTGCGTACACAAAGTCACACACACTTACCCGTGCATTCAAACACATATTCACATAGACACACCAAAGGCTATACCCTGGGGCTGTGCTTCCTGACTTCCGGGGGAAGTTTTGGCACTAACAGCAGCAGGCAAACAATAGAGGGCCGAGCAGTCTGACCCCCATCTGGGTTCCTACCAGGGCAGAGGTGGGAGAGAGGAAGTGGCCACAGTAAGCATCTACTCCCAGCTGATGTGGCTTTTAGCTGGAAGCTTCTCTCCCAGTTCCCCAGAGCATACCCCCAGCTCAACCCAAACAATACTATCAGGTTCCTATTAGATTGCCATCTGTTTCCCCCTTTTCCAGGGCCATGTGCCCCAGGAGTGGCCTGAGAGCTGATACCCTGAGTTTTCACAGGTGCAAGCAAAGAAAGCGTGTTTCCTCCTGATTCTTTGTTACGGTCTTCTGCTGTGACATCGGTTCCCATGCTCTGGACAGTTGTAGTTCTCCACCGAACCAGCTCCTTAGATGTGGAGTGAGCCAGAGAAGTTAGAGTGGAGCAAGCTCTGAGCCAGATGTCTCAACCCACGGGAGCCTCAGATTCATGACCCCCTCGCTTTGGTTCCACATCCATGGCAGACAGACGTCACTGAGATGGTCCTTGACCTGACTCTCCTAAAGGCTTATGGGAGAGGATCAAATGTGTTAATACACCCAGAGGGCGTTCCAAGCTCCCAAGTGCTCAGCTAAAGTACTCGTTCTAGCATGGAAGATTTAATACCTAATAATGCGTTAGCCTCCCAAATAAAATGCAATAACTGCAATAAGGAATGTGTACATTACTGTTTGCTCTCCTAATAGATTACCATGCAGCTGTTAAAAACAACAGCAAACAATTAAAGACCTTTGAACAAGCTGCGGCTTTGTGTAGAAAAACCAAAGTTGCAAATATCCTGCTTCGCTGCTGTTACTTACTGATATCATCTCTTTTCATATGAACAACAACAACAAACAAAAAAAAAACCAGGTTAAAACATGCAGCCAAATGGATTGGAAAAGAGAAACCCCAAACATAACCTACCTACATGTCCACCCATAGGAACATGGATAATGATTTATGTTCTATTCTTGCTTTTTTTTTATGTCAAGGGGCATGAAAGAACTTTATCGACTCAAAGGGTTTGCACGAATCACACAAACATAATGTTGGCAAAAAAACAAACCACAAGTACAGCAAGTGCATATAAATAATACTGTTGAAGGGTAAACCTTGAAAATATGTGGAGACCCCAATTTTTTGGATCATTTTCTTGGGGGCTCATACAACTCTTATAACACATCCATTATGTCAAGCACATTTGTACATTTGTTGCCATCATCATTCTCAAAACATTTGCTTTCTAATAGAGCCCTTGGCATCAGCTCCTCATTTTTCCCCTTCCCTCCCCCCTTCTCCCTCCCATATGAACCCTTGATAGTTTATAAGTTATTATTATTTTGTCATGTCTTACACTGTCCGACGTCTCCCTTCACCCACTTTTCTGTTGTCCAATCACCCAGGGAGGGGGTTATATGTAGATTCTTGTAATGGGTTCCCCCTGTCTACCCTACCTTCCCTCCATCCTTGTGGTATCACCACTCTTACCGCGGGTCCTGAAGGAATCATCTGTCCAGAATTCTCTGTGTTTCCAGTTCCTATCTGTCCCAGTGTACATCCTCTGGTCTACCTGGATTTTTAAGGTAGAATGGGGATCATGATAGTGGGGGGGGGAGGAATCATTTAAGAACTAGAGGAACGTTGTATGTTTCATCGTTGCTACCCTGCACCCTGACTGGCTCATCGCCTCCCCACAGCCCTTCTGTAAGGGGATGGAAGACCCCAATTTTTATAGAGAACATATGAAAAAATTCAAGAAATGCGTGGAAGTCCAAGACATCAACTTTGAGATCTTGAAGACTGATGTCCTCGGCATGAATGAGCTGGCGGGGGCACTGGCCATTCTGAATTAACCTGTTTTCCTAAGAGCAGCAGCTAGAAGAGGAAAGGCGTCACGGTCGCCACCAAGAAGAACATTTCGGGATCTCCTCTGAAGCCCAACACGTGCCAGTCATGAGGTCATGTCTGCGCAGCTACAGGGGAAACCAGTTAATATGACTACTACTTAAATTCACGCCAAAGGTGAAGAAACTTGACGATTTTATCAACTTGTGCAGTATAAAAGTTATCCAACAGGTAACCCAGATGCACAGATAATTATTAGTAATTGGAATGTGACATTTGGAAACAAAGAAGGATAGTTGGTAGGATCCAGTTACCACAGGATGTAGGGGGTTCCTTTTCTTACTTTTTATGCGAGGATTCAAAAATTTGTGGGAAAATTCCATTATTGTTTAATTATCGTTTTCAACATTTAAAAAATAAAACTCATATGTTTGTCAATTATAAATGGCAGTCTATCTTATAAATACCATAAATAACTTTTAAATGAAATATAAATAATATATAAACCAATTCACTATAACCTTCTAATCCATTCTTTTAACCAATATTTTTTTAAATCCCTAAGCCGGTCAGAAAACAAACAAACAGGGAACCCCTAATTGGGATAGATTTGGCAGGACAGCTGCCGCAATGGGCTCAAACACACCAGCCACACACTGGCATGGGACAGGGTCATGCTACCTTTCGTTCCGTGTCAGGTCTCTGTGAGTCAGAACACACTCAGTGGCAGCGAACAATAACACCTACATCCTCCAGGTACAAGATGCCAGGATGCCATCCTTCACCAAAACGCAGAGTTCCCTGGTCCACGTGGAAGAGGGTAGACGTTCATGAAGTAATCCCACAATTAAGTGGAAACGGTGCCTTGTCTGTATATGACAGGCAAGTGGTGCGCAAGATTTAACCTGTTCCAGTAGGTCGGACAGCCAACTCAGCAGGAGAACGCTTAAGATAAGATCATAAAGGAGCCGAGGTACCTGGGGAGGTGGTAAGGGAGGACAACCTAGGAGAAGGAATGGCGGCTGAAACAAAGACTCTGGGGCAGCAGGGAGGGAGCTTACATAAGCTGGAAAGAATGCACCGACCTCACGTGGGGGGGGGGGTCTGGTGGGATGAGGTGGAGAGATCATCGTTTTGATTACTATCCTCTAGAAAACTCCTGAGCATCACCCTAGTAACCCAGAGGAGAAGTAAATTCAGCCCATTTCCAAAGCAGATGACAAGAAGGGCTGCTACCACTTGTTAAAGTACTGATCACTTCATGCCTGGACATGTCGTTTTGGGTTTTTTTTAATTATTATTTTTATTAAAATATCATTTTATTGGGGGCTCTGACAGCTTTTATAACAATCCATACATCAATTGTATCAAGCATATTTATACATACGTTGCCACCATTCTTTTCTCAACGTGTACTTTCTAAAACGAGGCGCCAGCCATGCTTGAAGCGTCGCCTGGTGCTAAGTTAGCCCTCACAACGACCTTAGAGGTAGGTGACAGCATTGCTCCCGTTTTGCAGGTGAGAAAACTGAGGCCGACTGTTAAAAACAAAAAGGATTGTGAAAGACTTTAATCAGAAGAACCCTGGATCTCTAGGGCCAAAACAGAGACCCGTCATTGTTTTTTTTAAGGTCTTTAATGAGTTGGAAACTTTATTTTGTACCGGTAGGAATATATCATTGTTTTAACCTAGAAGTTCTGGGGCTAGTTCGACGGAGGAAATGGCTGGGCGGTCTGAGCTGGCAGAGACCCTGGCTGTTCCAACACTGGCACTGGGGAGAGGGGGGGGCGGGTACCTAGTACATTGTTACCAGAATATACATAGCGTAATTTCTACCAGATACATGCGCACGATTTCAATTCCCCCGACAGGAAATATCAGGCACTGGTCAACACTGTGGGCTCTGGGTTAATGGCACGCGCGCATTGACTAGGTCACAGTCACCTTCCCCCATCAGCAATTTTAAAGAGGGGAGGGGAAACTGAAAAAAAAAAAAAAAGCAGGCAACGCAAACCCATACGCTGTCAAAGTGCCCAGGGGACCATAAAACGTGCTTAGCTCGTCTCTCCTCGCCTTTCCCCACCTCCCTCCCCAGCGGGAGCGCTGGTCCTCCCCACGGGCTGCAGCCATAAACTGCTAAGGACGCCGCCGCCAGACTTTGAACCAGCAACCTTTTGAAACCTTTTACTCGCGTATAATATGCACCTTTAAATGCAAGCAAGAACCGGTTATCTAACAGAAGGCCCAACCCCGATGCGGCCCAAGATGAAGGGCCATCGAAAGCCTGGCTTTAATTGCCGCGTGGACGACGGGGCTGCTCCCCGCGCCAGCCGGGCCATCCTGAGAGCCGGCTCAGCAGAAAGGCAGCGAGTCCAGCCGGGAGCGCAGCCCGCGTGCCTCGACTCGTCCCCGGCCCGGCCCGCGGGCTGTGGCAGGCTGTGCTCGCCAGTGCCTCTCCGCTCAAATGGGCCCCGAGATCCACTTTAGAGGTACCGCCAGCGACCGCCACAGGGCAAAGGCTGGCTCCTCCCAGAGGGCCAAACTCCATGAGAGGGGAGAAATAACCCTTGCACGTGAAAAGCCCATCCGTTTTGGAGCACAAAGCCGGAATTTGGGTCCATCCGCTGCACAGAACTTAGAACTGGCCTTCAGACCCAGTTTCGTTCCGGTGTGACCACGCCCTGCTGAAAATTTGCCCACCCCCACACCCCCCAGAATCTGCATTTTCACACGTAGCGTGGGAATACCACTAGTCTGAATCATGGCAGTGGATCTGGGGAGGCTTGGGGGTCCACAGAGGACTCACCTGGGCATCTTATAAAAAGCTCGAATCTGACTGGTCTCTGGGTGGGAGAGGGGTCAAACCTGAGCGGGTTCAGAAGCCACCACCTGGGATGGCAGCTGCATGGTGCCAGTGGTCTCTTTTGTGAACTTTTCTCCAAATCTGAATCATTCTGAAGAAGTTTCTAAATTTGACTGTGGCCTCTATTTATTGTGTCGCGAGTGAGAAGAACTGAGCAGCTGTGGACTTGACACGCAGTCCACACATGAACAATAACATTGCCTATAGCTGCAACGTGGGGAGTGGAATTCTAGCGCCGGGGCCAGGCTCTGTTGCATGCTAACTGGGCCATCTTAAGCAAGCTGCTCTGCTCAGTCGGAAAAGCGGGCTGGCCCCACTCAATTCTTGGTTGCCGTAGGGGATGAGTGAGTGTAGGGATCTGCACGTCTCCCACGGCATGATCTTCACAGCCTCAACCTGGTGGAGCCCAGTACTACAGCCACCAGACTAATCCATTTTACTAAGATCCGACCCCACCCCTGGCCCTCATTGGCCCTTGTTTTCACCAAACTTGAATTAGTCCTCTAGTGATTGATCCCCCTTGATAATGTGTCCAAAGTAAATGAGTCACACAACTGTCTGCTGTGGGCCATAAAGTTTTCATTGGCTAATTTTCACCAGGCCTTAAACCGGTCTCGTTCTGGCAGCTCTGCTGAAACCTGTCCACCCTGGTGTGTGAACTACCAGGAGTATAGCTTTTAGCCCCACAGCAACATCGAAGGTCCCACGGGATAGTACAACCAATCGATGGTGTTTCTATTCCATTGAACACCACCCTTTTGCTTCCTCCGTGAACTTCAACACAACACATTTTAACATGATTTTATTTGCATCCACCGGTTCTAATGAAAATAGCGAGTTCTTTCTATACGTGGGAAACCTGGAGCACATGGAATTACTTGCTCAGCAAAGTCATCGATTAAGAAGAGAGACCTTTTGATTCATGACTCCTTAGCTGTTACATACAGAGGCTCCTGACACACACAAAGGCAAAAGTTAGTCTGCAAAGGGTGCCGGTGGGAGGAGGGGGGAAAGCGGAGTTGCTAATAACACGATGAAGCCATTGAGATCAGCAGGTGGCTGTGACTTGAGAAGTCCAGTAGAGTCTCCTTTTTGGATGAAGAACTTGAGATGAAGGAAGATGACAGGATGGTGCCGCTCATCACTGCCTATGACCCAGCCTCGTTGAATAGAAAAGCTTAAGTCCACAGACATGAGAGAGGACATTTCTGAACCCATACTCATTCCCTGCTGGGTACCATTTTGTGGTATTTCATATAGGAGTCCTAGTCTGTGAATGAAGACCCCTTTCTTCACACATATCATATCTGCATACTATTACCTGTAAGGTACCTGGAGAGAACCCCGGTGGTGATTTTTAAGTGCTGTCCAGTCGATTCTGACTCTCGGTGACTCTGTGTACAACAGAACAAAATGCTGCCCCGCCCAACCCTTCCCCACAGTCACTGCTACATTTGAGCCCAGGGGTGCCGACAATGGGTTAAGTCCATCTCCTAGAGGGGCTTCTTCTGCTTCACAGAGCATGATGCCCCGCTCCAGGGACTGGTCCCTCCGTCTAACTTGCCCAATGAATGTGAGATGAAGTCTCATCATCCTCACTTTTTTTAAAAACATTTTATTAGGGGCTCACACAACTCTTATCACAATCCATACATATACATACATCAATTGTATAAAGCACATCCATACATTCCCTGCCCCAATCATTCTCAAAGCATTTGCTCTCCACTTAAGCCCTTTGCATCAGGTCCTCTTTTTTTTGTCCCCTCCCTCCCCGCTTCCCCCTCCCTCATGTGCCCATGGAAATTTATACATCGTTATTTTGTCCTATCTTGCCCTATCCGGAGTCTCCCTTCCCCCTTCTCTGCCATCCCTCATCATCCTCACTTTTAAGGAACATACTGCCTGTGTTTTTTTCAAGATGGATTTGTCCATTCTTCCCCAATGGTCACAGTCGCTTTCTTTTGCATACGAGAAAAAAATGTCAGATTTAGCCAAGTGAACAGAAATTCAGTAAATTCAATCACCTCTCCCAACATAATATGGGCATTTTATTCATACCCTCCTCATCACGCAGACGCTTGACAGAGCTGGGAGAGGACTGCATCCCTGCCACGGGGAAACACGCGAGAAGACAGTGAACTGCATGACATTGCAACGGAGCTCAGGGAGAGGCTGAAGAAAGTCACAGTGGATATCCTAGTGAATCGGACATCACATCCGTGACAAGCAATCATCACGCACACGGATCCTGCCCTAGAAATGCTCCATGCATTGGCATATCCAAGTCACTGTCAGGGGCTGTGGTTGACTTTGCTTTGCTTTTAAAGTTGTATTTCAATCACCCACAAATCAAAACACATCCATCATGGAAGAAAGACAGAGAATTTCTCCCAGAATTTTGGCAGGATGATTTTGTCTATTGTGATTGCCTTCTTGTTCAGTAATTGGGAATTGTCTCAGAAAAGGTGACTGCGTTTTTTATCAAATCAATGAAGTGGTGAGTGGGGGGAGGGGGGATCAATTTAGATTTAACATCTAACTAAGAGACAAGGCAAACAAATGCAATAGGTGGGCCTCCACTGGAAGCTGTTAATTGAAATGCATGAACTATAAACAGAAGCTCTGTTGGCACAGTGAATTACAAGGTGGGCTGCTAACCACAGAGCCAGCAATTCAGAAAGATGAGGCTTTCTACTTAAAGAGGAGGCTTTCTACGTAAACAGTTACAGTTTTGGAAACCCACAGAAGCAGGTGTTCACTGTTCAATGGGGTTGCTATGAGTCCGAATGGGTTTAATGGCAGTGCGTGCTTTGGTTTTGATAAATGGGAATCAGGTATAATTCAGGAAGTTTTGTGGGGGGCGGATGAGGAGGAGACTGAGTATGTATGTATATACCGTGCCCTGACAGTGCAAACCTTAAGCACTCACGTGCGAACTACAAGTTTGGCAGTTCCCATCCCCCCTGTAGCTCCAAGGAGAAAAGATCTGTCCGTCAGCTTCCATAAAGATTATAACCCACTGGGAAACATGACGTCACTGCGCATTGGAATCATCTCAGCTGCATACAACAAAAAGGCACTTGAACGACTCAGGTGTGCCCAGCCCAAGCCATGATGTTTTCAATCACCTCAGATACATGTGAAATCTGGAAAAGGAGAAAGGAAATCCAATGAAGAATTGACCCTATGAGAGTATGGTGCTGGGGAAAAATCATCGAATATATCGAGGACTGACAGAAGGACAACAAATTTGTCCTGGAAGAAGTACAGCCAGAATGCTCCTTCGAGCAGCATCGGAAGAATGGCCTTGTAATCAACTTCCAAAAATGGAGGCAGTGGGACTGTAAGGAGCATGGGGGCTCCCCAACAGTCACCTCGCGTGATAGCACCTGGTCAAAAACACAATGAGCATTCACCGTACAGCAGAACCCCAGTTCTCAACTGCATCAGTACGCGACATAACTGGATTTCGAGGTGGAATGTCAAAAAGATTTTGCATCAGTGCTCGAATAAAACATCAGACTCCGGCCCGATGCACGTGATTTTTGTAAACAAAAGCAGTTCTTGTTTCGGTCACTCAGCATTAGGTGGCGGCATTGTGAATACAAGTTGTTTAAACCTTTTGAGGCTGTTTTGCTTTAATTTTCTTAGTTTTTGTGACTTTTTGTACTGTTTTTAGATAAAAACATGCGTCCTAAGTAAAAGTTTTTTGAAAGGAATCATCATGATAAGGAACTGATTAACTGTGTTATTGATATTGGTGATGACAGTTTAACAAACCCTTTTAGAAAACAGTTAAAGAAACACCAACAGCAGACCACATTAGATAGATTTTTTTAAAGTAAACCAGCCAAGTCCTCGTGAAAAAGGCAAAGAAGGGGGGAAAACAATTCCTGAAAAGCAGCTACCAGTTGATTTTATGGAAGGAGATTCCTCTTCCAAGCCATGACTCTCTATTTCCATATGTCCTCTCCACATCCATGCCCACAGATCCAGATCCTCATCCATCTCAAGGTATGGGCCACACGGTAGTTGTTTAAAAAAACTTTTTTAAATGATGTGCTTCTTATTTAAATTATATGATTTAACTCTGAACTTATTTATTTTGAAATGTCTGCATAATGTTTTGCATAAAAAGGCAAGGTTAGGGTAAACACTTGGTGGCCAAGAATGGACTCGTCCATTGTCAGTTATTTCTTATGGGAAAAAGTGATGCGGAATTAAACTGCATCGCATCTCGACGGACTATCGTCGAGGTCTGGGTTCTACTGTATTAGATGCAATCATGCTTTTGTAGATAGGTCGGAGAATAACGTTTCTAACGTTTAGAAATGGGTTCTCCATTTATAATGAACAATGGCCATGGTGTTTAATAACGTTCAATAAGTTAGTGAAAGAAATAAATGAACTCCATTTAGCTGAATGGTTTCAATGTGCTCTTTTACTCCCCGAAGGGAAACAGACTCAGCTGGATCGCAGGGAAAGGCTAGCCATTCTTGATGAGTTCCTCTCACTGGAACGATGTTTCTGTCTGAAAAGAAATGGAGCCCTTTCCATCCCTATCTGAATATTGTTTGAAGGGGAATATTACTAACTGCGAAAAGAAATCATTTTATAGGATTTTTGTAATGTTGTAAATGCCATTAATAGCAGTTGCTTTGGGCTCGATGACCACCTTGAGCAATGACGTCCTGAGCGGTCCTGGGAAGCGTGGTGGGTGAATGCAGAGCAAAGATACATTAGTTACGTCCTCCCAGTAGATGAGAGCACACTTGTTTAGGTGTTCAAGAAACCATCAGAAAATCCTTGGTCAAGTGCCTTTCCTCGGCTCATGGGGTAGTCCAGTTGTGGATTAGGCTTTGGAGGGGTCTGGAAACTGGAGGGACGGACAGTCAGATGTGGTTTGGAAAGACTTCATCCGTCCACATTTGATCAGTGAATATCTCCTGAGTGCCTGGGATGTGGGAGAACCATGTGGATGGGAAGCTTGTTTGAGACTGACCCCAAGAGACCTTCCTTTCTGTAGCTTTCCAGACACCAGTGAACTTCTTACCCTCCTGCAGAGAAAGACAATGGCTTCTTTATGCCCACTTGGATAATTTGCTCTGGCAGCCTAGGCCTGGTATTTGCATGTTCAGCTTGTGCCGTGTAGTCAAATTCCAACTCATCACCACCCAAGAGAACAGAAAGCTGCTCTCACTGGCCTTCCAAGCTTGTAATCTTGACCGCCGCCTCTTTCTCCCACACGGTGGGTGACCAGTGGGTTCAAACAGCAAACCTTTGGCTTAGCAGCCGAGTGCTTTAAGCACTGCATCACCAGGGGTCCTTTCTTCTTGCAAATACTAGCCAGGGTTGAACAGTGAGGCATATGTTTTAACTCAGCAAATTCTAAGAAAACTATCATATTCCAGGACCCCATGAGGAGAGTCGAGAGCGGCAGTTAACTTAGCTGAACCACCTCTCACTGGCTCAGCAATTCCCATCCGACAGTGGTTCTCAACCTTCCTCATGCTGCGGCCTTTTAATACGGTTTTTCACGTGGTGGTGACTCCCAGCCATCAAATTATTTTTGTTGCTACTTCATAACTAATTTTGCTACTATCATGACTCGGGCGACCCCTGGGAAAGGATCATTCAATCCCCAAAGGGGTCGCGACCCACAGGTTGAGAACCGCTGCCATAGAGCTAGCCTTTTGAGCCAGCTGGCGAGAGAGCTGAACAGAATACTTCCATGACAACAAGGAAATCGATTTCTGATCTTGGAAGGCTTAAATGGGCCATGCCCCCATGAGCACCGCATTCTTAACAAAAGTGCTAACTCCAATCTTCCCCACTGGATCACCTCTATTAATTTCAACTGTTGGCATCTAGATAGAGCTAGATAAACACATATGCACACACAGAAAACTGCTTGATATAATATCCATAATAGCCTAAACATAGTGTCAATACCATGATTTAAAACTAAAATGAAAACCTCTTTGATATAAATGTCTATTTAATCATTAACTAGCATCCCAGGAGGCCTTCATAGGAAAGCAGAGCACAGATTCATCGATTCCTATCTCTGCTAGCTCCTGAACAACAGGACATACAGGTGGTCCCCAGGGACAGATGCCAACCTAAAGACAACTCACATTTGCCTTTGAATGTTCCATGAATTTACCCTCATTCCAAAACAGTTAACCAATTCAAAACAGTTTCTTTATTACAATCACCTTCACTGGCTACATGTGCAGCTTTTACATCCTTAAAAAGAATCGGGGCCTTTTCTTGAGCTGCTGTAAGGCTAAATAAGAATCATATGCACCTGTTCTGACTCACCTACAAACTCCAATAACCAAAAACCAAACCAAAGTCAGTGCTGACTCATAGCAGGTACCTGTGTGTTTCTAAGACTGTAACTGGTTCTAGGAGTAGAAAACTCAGTCTTTCTCCCGAGGAGCTGCTGGTGGTCTTGAATTGCTGACCAGGAGGATCGCAGCCCGCTCTGTAACTACGACACCACCAGGGGCAGATCTTGATCATGACCCAGGAATTGTTTGTTACAGGCTAAAAGGAATTTCATTCCACCGGAACCGTTCCTTGGGAATATTCATACCAACCTTTGCTATTCTGGTTATGCAGTGGGCCACAAGGTCAGTAGTTCCAAACCAGCTACTGTTCTGAGAAAGATGAAGCTTTCTGTCCCCAGAAAGATATACAGCATCAGAAACCCACAGGGGCGGTTCTACCCTGTCCTGGGCGGTCGATATGAGTTAGGCTTGACTTGAGGGTTGTGGATTTGGGGTTGGAGGTTTTGCTGTTCTTGAAGCATTAGGATTCTTCACCCATCAACGCCTAGCCTCTAAAGAGATCTAAGCTGAAATTTCCAACCTCTGGGGATACACTGCATTCCATGAGCTACAAAATATACGGCTCTACATTACCTCGGATACACTCTCTATTTATGCTACGCACACACAAAGGCGTTGTTTACTTTTTACTAAGTCACTGTATTTGACCACAATAAAAGGAGTGTGCATTGTGCTCCATCCACACGGGTTTGAAACCAAACACCAGGACACAGCTGGAAGAGCTAAAACGATTCCTTTGGCTCAGAATAAAAATGACTATTTCTTCCAGGGATCCTTTCAGCCCATTGTAATTGAAATGATCCGTTTTGCTTGCGGAATAAGGGAGAAACATGGATCTCCTGTGGTAAATGCTACCTTCCACGGACGTGCCTGCCATGAGCCAAATCTGACAGGCTACGCAGTTGTGAATGAGTTGGTAGGATTCACAAAGCTTGAAACCCTTTTTTCAGTCTCTACACACGGGATTGTCTGTGTGTGTTCCCGGCTTCCTTTCATGTCTCATCACACCCTAAATGCCTCAGGCACCACGGGAGCAGCTGAAATGCAGGTATCTATTCAAAAACTGCAACTCTTCACTGAAGCAAAAGAACACTCTGGGCATTTAAGCTAATCCACCTCCTCCACTTTTCTCTCCCATTGGAAGCTCAGGAAATCAGTCTCAAATACCAGCATTTCTCCCCGGAATCATGGAGAAAGAAATACGCAGGAGACTCGGTCTAATGCTCTCTTTGGGGACTCGCCCTTTGAGATGGTGTTTTTATGCAAGACCACCCCCGGAGTGCGGCCACGCTGCTACCTTAGTAACAAATCTCTTGGAAAGGATCCAAAATGAGCCTGATTCTTCCCAATGTCAGTCTGGAATACAGTGACACGCCAAAGCCACTCTGAAATGTAGGAACAGACATGGGGATGCAATTGTGCTGGAAAACAATGAGGCCATATGGTCGAAGGAGCTTTAAAAAGGCGGAAGCCCTTTCATTCAGCAATCCTCCTTGTAGGAAGCTAGTGGGTATCTAGAAATTCTGACAAACCTAGTGGACAAAGATGCATCCCAGTGAA
This sequence comes from Tenrec ecaudatus, assembly GCF_050624435.1. Lineage (NCBI taxonomy): Eukaryota > Metazoa > Chordata > Mammalia > Afrosoricida > Tenrecidae > Tenrec > Tenrec ecaudatus. Next base: position 13,865,255 of record NC_134542.1, on the reverse strand, counting down.
ATCTTGTAAAAAGCAGAATGAGACTAAATTTCTGGGAGGCTAAAATGCAACCCACGGGCAGCCTTCCATGCTGTTACCAGCGCTACTGAGTGGATTCCGTCTCATGGCAACCCCGTGTGGTGGGCGAGCCCTGCACCCGACAGGATTGTCCAGGCCGGGAGGGTCTTCAAACCACCAACCTTTCAGCAGGACAGCGGCACCTAACCGCTGGCACCACAACAATAAATCATCATGAGCGATCATTTGAAAATATGCTTTCCAATACGACTGACTGGCTCAAATACTGAACGTAAAATGTGAAACGTTTTAAACAAGGGCACAATGTGTTATATATGTAATGTTTATAGTTTTAGTAAAGATGCCATGATAGAAGGAAAAAACACAGAAATGCAAATGTGGGCACTGGTGTCTCAGGACAATGGGATAATCACTATGAGATTTCTCCCCATTTTGACATGCTGCATTTTCCAAATTACCTAAAATGTATTTTTAACACTTTAATATTAAGAAAACAATAGGTGATTTAAAATTTTTTTCATTAAAGAAAGGCAGCGCTTCCTTTTTATCCTGTACAAAAGTGTCCAGTAGAATGAGGCAAACCAATGTGAAGTGTGCAGTCATTCCCACAAGGATGTGGACCAAATTTCAACGTAAGTGAAGCATAAACTAGCAATGCAGCAATCCGTGATAGACATGTATGTCTCGGATACAGACGAGTAATTGCACACACACACGCACACACGCACACATGCCTCAATAGCATTTTACCGAACCAGATAAACCGAACCCTGCAATCCAGTGCATTCTGACTCCTGCTGACCATGTAGGACAGAGGAGAATTGGCCTGCAGCCTTTCCAAAGTAGAAACCTGTTTGGAAGCTGCCGGCTGCTTCTTTTCCCTGAGGAACTGCTGGTCTTTCTGTCACACCTGTGGCTGTCACCCCTGCACCAGCAAATCAGAGACTGTTCATTCCAATTTCAGCAAGTTCTTGTATGAAACTTTTTCTCAGAGCCCTTTCCACTCTGAGACCCCCATTTTCCGAGACCCTAAAAAAGGATGTTTGTCTGTCAATAGACATGTATTGAACACTGGTTACAGGCCAACCCTATATGTGTGAGGGGCCCAGGACACCACAGTACACGAAACGGACATGCTCTGTTCCTCTTCTGTCTGCTCACACGTTCTGATGAGAACTCGAGAAACACTCTTGACGTACCGTGGTGCTGTGGAGCCTAGCTCATTACCCATTTCCACAGCACAAAGATGCTGGGTGTGAAAGCCTGAGCAAAACTGCCAAGGGAACTGAGCAGAGAGAGCGAGAGCCGGCCCAGAGCAGAGTTCCCAGGAACTCGATACCATGATCAGAATGCATGGGCTTTCATCATCGCTACTCTGTGCTGATCGTTTTCATTTGTGCCAACAGCTCCGTAGAGAGACTGTCAGTTGTGAAACGGTAGAGCCCTGACTGATACCCCTCCGTTTATTCTTGTCAATAGCTCCCAGGGTTGTGTGCCCACTAGGAGTGGTCGATACGTCCGGTTCCGTTCAGAACATGCGCTAGTCACTGGCTACTTGCCCCGAATTATGATAAGCACTGAGGAGACAACGAAGCTCGCTGGTTAATTAGTCCCACTGAGCGGCGCCTGCAGCTCCACCTGGCATTGAACTAAAGTGAATAAAGTCAGGAGACGTGTTCCTCTCGGCTCTGGTGTTGATCGGACAGTACCAAAAGAGTTCTTTTTCTCCCCATTCTCAACAATCCTGACAACAACCATTGTTCCAAATCTGCGTTAATTTTCCAGAATTATTACATGCCCAAAATAACGCTTGTGGAGCCACGGCTGTTGCGGGTTTGGGGGAACTAGATGTGCGTTATAGCAAGTACATTTGACTTTCCCAAGGATACAGGAAGGGCCCCATTGAGCATTTCAATTGCCTTAGGAACCATTTCTAGAACATTGGGTCACAAGCAGCACCCCAGTGAGACGTCATCTCGTATATAAAATACAAGAAAAATACTCTTTCTATTTCACATCCTGCCCTTTGCTCTTTCTTCTGGTTCCAGGGGCTTTGTGTAAGGCCGGCCGGCTGCATCTGCAGCAAGAAAGCAGGACGATGGTGGGAAGGAAGGGCTCTTGGTCAACCTGCAGCATCTTTTGGTGGGATGGGCCAGACACTCCTGACTCCAGAAAGTGAAGGATTACGGGCTTTTGTCCTCTTAAAATACCTGTCTGTCATTGTGGGGTGTTTCGGTTTTGTTGTTTACTTTTTCAATGTCTAAATCATTCTGTCACTCATTCAAAGGCAGTCCTCAAAACTGAACTCACTGCTGTTGAGTTGGTGCCTGCTCATAGTGACCCCTGTGGATTTCCAAGCCTGTAACTGTGTGCGGAATAGAAAGCCCAGTCTTTCAAAGACATCCCCAGGAAGCACAGGCTCTCAGCTACTCCCTGAAAAGTTGATGGTCCCAACCTACCTGATGTTTTGCTCTCAGAAGGTCCCAGTTCCGCAAACACAATGGATCTGTTCGTGTCTGAAGTCACACGAAGAGTCACTATCAAACTGATACTAGCACCACCGCATCGCTCATTCATTCGTTCTTCATTTCAGTGGCTATTTAATGGCCATTACCACAGAACCAGCACTGTTCTAGGTGAAGACACGACAGCTGTAACTCAAGCAGATAGCAATCCCAGTCCCCCACCCCCATTTGCATGTGGTACCCAGAAAATTTTAAAAATGCATTCCATGTAGGAACTTAAAAATGCAATCTGACAGCAAAATAGAAACAGATGTGATGATACTAATGATCAGTGTTGAAGCAGGTTTTCGGGCTGTGTGGGGCCCAACATTTAATCCAGGTTGATGAATAAGCCAGATACAACTGAGGCCTTTCCTTGCTACAAAAACCCGGTCTGACAGGTCAGTTTTATGACTTTGACAGGTAATATCAAAGCAGCCAAACTTGGTCTGAAAAAAAAATTCAGATAGCATTCTCCTTTCCATTGTGTTGATATTCATTTTCTTCTACCTGTGCCAAGCAGTCTGGGAGTGTCCTTTCTCTAGCAGGTGCAAACTGAAATGAAAAGATGCTGGCGTTAACAGGGAAGCTGAAAGCATTCAAAGAAGGGTGATCCAGGAGGAAGACCTATCGACCTATCGAACCCCCCCCCCCCCAAATTGGCGCACTGAGATGGCTGCATGAGCAGGTGCATTCCCCTGGCGGCAAAACCAGTCCCCCATCTGCCACAAATCAAGCCTTATTTGTTGCACACCATTGCGCAATCTTTTCAGAACCTCGAACTAGAAAGCTTGATTAACAGTCTGACCTGGTGGGATGAACTCCAAATGCACAACAGTCCACGTTTTCATACATCTGGGGAGTTGACGTGCGCCCAGCATGAGGTTTGTCGTCAGTGGACAGTTTACCTGTTTTTAAAATGAGAAAACTACGCATACATGTGTTTTTCCCATCGGTTGTAAGCCGTGTTCAACATCACAACAGCGTCTCTGGCATTTTTCCCGAGCAGGAAACCAAATTTCACAGCTGCACACTGTTCTCTTAAATCGGCCATCACAAAAAATGAGGTTTGAGTAAAACTGCTTTTATGAAAAATTCACTGGGTCCAGAGAGAACCTTCCCAGGCAGCGCCGCTGGGTGCACTAACAGAGCAAGTTGCTTGATGCTCGCCGAGCAGGAGAAATGCATCGTATGAAAGCTCCACCCAGCACAGAAGTTCTGGTTTGGGGGGTACCCCCTCGTGTGTGTGTGTGTGTGAGAGAGAGTGTGTGTGTGTGTGTGTGTGTGTGAGTGTGTGTATGTGTGTGTGTGTGTAATTTACCAAAAGAAAGGTATGTTTTTAACTACAGAACATCTTTACCTATCACACAATGTTTATTTCCGAAACCATAATTGATCACCCAAACAAAACCACTACATTGGAAAGGGGTTCTTTTTAAAGTAAAAATAGCCGTATAACTCTCTTCAAAAGTTAAACTTCATCCCACAAAATATAACAGCACCCACTCCTACAGAAGTGATTACAGTTATACACAAAAATCTTATCTTTCAGGCATATTAAAAGATTGAAGGGAACATATAGGGGAGAAATAGAGGTTTCAATGAAATGGAAGTTTCAGAAAGAATGGGTCTGGACAAGCATGTCTATTTACTACAATAACAGTTCCAATAAAAGCTCATATCCCCTATTGTTCAGGGCCTTCCTTTTAGGAAGAAGTGGAATTCCATACTAATGTGGACTGATAACCACACTAATTACCTATTTCCTCTTGAAGAGGCCAGTGAAGCAAGCGTAACATTTTCCCTGATTATAATGACCGATTGGCTTCCCTTCATGTGTTTGAAGTTTTGGTTTAAGTTGTTAATTCAGTTTCCAAGTAGGTAGTGTTTGGGGTTTTTTGTTTGTTTCTTGGATATTTTTGACCAGAGGAATATCCAACCTGTGGCCACTCAGGTCAGCATTTTGAAAGCACCAGTGGATCCGACAGAGAAAGGTGAGATTTTTCTGATCCCTAAAGATGTGCAGCCTTGGAAACCCACAAGGGCACGTCTACTCTGCTGTTCAGGGTTGGGTGAGTTGGAATCCACTCAATGGTAGTGAGTTTGGTTTTGTGGTTGGGCTGGATTGTCATCAAGTCGATTCCAATTCTGAATCATAGTGACCCATGGTTTCAAGGCTGTGACCGTTTGAAAGGAGGTGAGTTGGAACCAGTAACATTTCAGTTAGTGACTGAGCACCTCACTGTTTGTATTGCCCAAGCATCCTTTGACAATGACCAGCCTGGTTCCAACAAACTCCGAGATATTGGGACGGAAAGCAAGATTCCCAACAGGTTTAAGCAGAACTTCCAGTATAGGACAAACTCGTGTCAAGCAAATCACCCGAGGGGTTGGAAGATAAGAAGAATTTGACATCAAGACTGGAGGAAGGTTTATTAACAACTTACAATATACAGATGACAAAAACTTGCTTGCTGAAAACAAGGCTGATTTGAAGTACTCCCAGATGAAAATCAAAGACTGTATCCTTCAGCATGGGTTACAACTTAATGTTGAAAGAAAGAAAGAAAAAGAAAGAAAGAAAGAAAGAAAGAAAGAAAGAAAGAAAGAAAGAAAGAAAGAAAGAAAAGAAAGCCATCCTCACAACTGGACCACTAGACACCATCATGCTAAACAGAGAAAATAATGGAAGTTGTCGAGTTTTTCATTTTACTTAGACCCACAACCAATGCTCATGGAAGCAACAGTCAAAAAACCAAAGACCTCTTTAGGCTGTTCCAGGGCAGAGATGTGGCTTTGAGAACTGTGGGATCCCTAGTCCAAGCTAGGGTTTTCTATCACCACATATGCATGTGAACGATACATGATAAGGAAGAAATGATGTATTTAAACTATAGTACTGGCCAAGAATATTGAAAGTACAGTGGCCTGTCAAAAGGATGTCAGAATGCTCCTTAGAGGCAAGGATGGCAAGACTTCATCTCCCATGCTTTGGACATGTTATCAAGAGAGATCAGCCTCACGGAGTAGGAGATGCTCGGTAAAGTAAAGGGGCAGGAACCCCCCCCCCCTACAAAACGAGGAAGATCTTTGACAGGATGGATCCACGCAGTGGCTGGCGCAGTGAGCTCAGACACAGCAACCATCGTGAGGCCGGCACAGGACTGCTGTCCACGTCAGATGGAAGTCGAGGACACCTACCTGAGAACTTGTTAGTGCAACTGTTACCCCAACTTGCAAATCACTTATTGAGTAGCTCCATATATTGAATAAGCTTCCATACATTTCTATTGCTGGCTTGCTGTGATTTTTGTTTCCACAGGACCTTTGCCTCAGTGCTTTTGGGTCCATCTAGGGGCAGGTCTATTCACGATTTCTTAAGGTATTAAATCTGCAAGCAAAAGAGAAAGTCACAATTTGGCGTTTTCTTATCATTGAGTCATGAGCCTGTAACCGTGAGGCCTGTGTCGAGCAAAATCTGCTAACACAGTCAGAGAAGGAAGGCAAACAGCAGCAGCCTTGACGCTGCCCTGACTTGAGGCGTCTCCCTCTCTCCTCAGCAGTCTTCTCATTCAGACAGGAGCGCAGGGCCTTCACCACCCACTGCTGCCTCCTCTGCTTGTGAAGTCACCTTCTCGTTCAAGCACAAAAAGAAGGAACGTTTCCCAGAGAAGGCAAAGTCATAACCCAAACCAACCCAGTCACTGCCATCCCGCTGCTTCCAGACAAGAGGGTTTCCCAGGCTTTAAATCTTTACAGGAGCAGAAAGCCTCGTCTTTGTGCCTCTGAGCAGCTGGCAAATCCGAACTCATGACCCTGTGACTGGCAGCACAGCATGCATTTCTTTTGGGCCTTCGGCGTGTTGGGAAGAGGAGGTGATTTGGGAAAGGTGCTGGCGATCTCGGAGGTGCAGAGGGTTCACCTCAGGCTCGGAACCTGTGAAAGGTTTCTGGTTGGAGCTCACCTGGAGGAACCGAGGAAGAAAGGCCTGCAGTCTGTTTCTGAAACCCCGGAGAAACAATGGAGGTGCTGTGAGTCAGAATGCGCTGCGGACACCTGTCCGGTTTTTGTACTTTGTTTCCAAGGAGCAAAGTGATCGCTGTGTCTTGTAGAAAGATGGGGGATGGGGGGTGACGGCAGAGGGGGCAGGGAGGCTTTCTGAATTCGGAAGGGGCTTTGCATTCAGGGGACATGCGATTCAGAATTCAAAACAGGAAGCAGAAACAAAGGGTGCAGGAATCAGAATAACTGGCGCCATCAGACACAGTCAAAGGCCACCTGACCCCAACTCTAAGAGGATGTGGAAGGAAAAAGAAGCTTGGGGGGCCATTCCTGTGTCACTAGCCTCCACGCCCCCAGGCAGGTGCAAGGAAACTAGCCCTGGCCCCAGGCCCACCTCGCCCACAGCAGGGGCAGGGTGCACCCCGAGCTGGGGGGGGGGGGAATCCCACAGGAGTCTGTAGTACAGCCTGCCAGGTGTCCTCCGAGGCATCCGCCATCAGACACGCCCATGCTCTCAGGGCCGCCCAGTCTCTCCCACGACCTCATCCCATCCCTCTGCAGACCTGCACGGGGAGCGGAGACTGTGGACGGCCGCTGGCTGTGGACCCTTCGCTCCCGGATGGCAGGGCCAATCCTAGGCAGGATCCCTTGGGGGGACTAGCTTAGGCCATTGGGCACCACCCACCTCCTTTTCCAGCTGGATCTCCATCGGACTCCAGGCCCAGGGCCTGCTGCTGTGAGCGATCCGCAAGACCCTCCAGGACTCTGAGCAGGGACAAGCCAAGGCAGGGAAGCTGGTCCAGCCAGGCCCACCGTAACAGTGCCTGAGGGCTGTCCCTGGAGGCTTTCTGGCAGAACAAGGACAAAAGTTGACATGAGGAATCCCTATCTGGTGGATCTTTCCGGAGAAAGGCAATCTGCTCACGCAAAGATTGCCAACTTCCAAATCCCTGTATCTGGCCACTGAGAGCGGGACTCCCCACCCAGGCAGTGGGTTGGGCTTTGGTGTGAAGGTTAACAAACGTAAACATCTTTCTACTTTGAACAACACCATTATTAACGACAACAATTGAGCAGAAGGAAGCCTTGTTGATTTTTCTCCTTTTCCCTCAATGGTTTTTTTTATTCTCTGTTATAGTCCTCCTGGCGTCCAGGTTACCCACTGGGCTGCCATCTGGCCATGAACTTGAAACCACCAGCTCCTCCCCAGGAGAAAGACTGAGCGTTCTATGCCCATGAATAGCTACAGCCTGGGGAACCCACAGGGCCAGTGTGACCCTGTCCTACAGGGTCGCTCTGGGTCAGCACCAACTCGGCAGTGAGAATATACTTTACAAAGTTATTGACAGTGGTTCAAATACTACTTACCACAGTGCCGTGGGTAAAACACCAGAAAATGTGACACAATCAAGGATGCTACGGACAGGCAGCAACAAAAACAAGTGTGTGTCAGATGAAACCACACGGTGGGGGATCATGACCGCTCCGACAGGAGGACAGCAAGAGGTCAACAAGAAAATGGACACAAGCTTAACTCTATGAGGATTCTGACACGTGTAAGCTTGGTTTATGAAAAAAATGTTTAAGGTTTTTTTATTATAACTACAGTGATATTTTCATTTCAAAAACATGCGTGCGAAAACACGGCACAAAATATTTGGAGACAGTCATTTGGTGTCACCCCTGTGACAGTGTCACAGTCTGCCCTCCTGCACTACCCGTCCTCACTCTGCAATGCGACCACTGGTCCCTCCACTGCCCTAGAATAACTCTTGGGTCTCTGTGATGGTAACAACTACCTGCCAAACCCTAGGGTTCTCTACTCGCTGTCCAGCGGTCTTTCCCACGCCCTCCACCTGCTACGATGCTTTGAACCAGCAAATGAAGGGCTCAGAGAAGCAGTTGGTTGGGCTACTGAGTGTCCACTCCCCCTGCAGCTGCAAGCCTACTGCTCCCATGAAGGGCAGTTTGTGGCACCTCCTTCCCCTCTGACAAACGAAAACCACAGAGCATTTCTGAAGAGTTTAGTTTTTGATATTTTCATCCATTCCTTCTCCCAGAGCATCAAGAGCTTGCTGTGCAGATGAGCATCAAGAGCTTGCTGTGCAGATGAGCATCAAGAGCTTGCTGTGCAGATGAGCATCAAGAGCTTGCTTAGAGACGCAGCACACGCTCTTGGCCAAAGTGTTTTCCTGTTCAGTTGCTCTCTTCCTGTTCATTTTTGTTGGTCCCCTTATCAATTAGCTTCCTCACTTCTCTTTTCCTTTCCCGTCGCCTTCTCCTTTCCTTCCCCATCACCTTGGTCTACTCCCGCCACATCACCAGACCTCGGGCTCCTTCCTGTCTTTCCCCCTGGCTCTGTCCAGCACCACGCAGCCCTCACCTTTCCCAGTTTTCCCGAAGCAGTCAGAGCACGATAGGGTTTCCCACGGGATAACCAGTTTAGCAAAAAAAATTTATGGGGACAAACAACCCATCTTAGAAGGCCAGATTGTCAGTCCTGCTTTCCATCTGCAATCCTCTACGTCTGACCCAGAGACGTCCTCCCATCCTTCCGTGCTATGCTCCCTCATCCTGTACTCCTTCTCGGAAAATATGGGTCTCAGTCCAAGCATGGTTTTGCTCAGCGACTCAGTTCTCTGAGCTGATCACAAGTCAAATGTCCACCATACAGAAGATAGCCACCTTAATGGGTTATATAAATCAGGCATCTTCAGTGTATGAAAGCCATGCCTGGCGTTGAGCAGGGATTCTTACTTTTCTTAGAGTGACCAAATCCAAGCCAAACCAGTCAATCTCACATCAAACCCAATGCATGGTGACAGCCGAATTGTGTTGCGTAGGCTTTTCAATGTCTGTGATCTTTCAAACGCAGATGGTCAGACCTTTCTTCCGAGGCACATCTAGGCGGACTAAAACAACGAACTTCTCCGTTCATAGCAGAGCATGAGTGACGCATGTGGTACAGAAAGAACCACCAACTGTGCTTCTTAAAGTGCTGATCATTTTGAAGAAAAGGTGGGGTGGGGTGGGAGAATCCAAAAGCATGGTGTATTGAAGTGAGAATCATGTTTTTGTTTTTATAGGAGTTGGAAGCATTTCTGATTGCTTCTATTTTCCAGCCAGATCCAGAATTCTCTTGTTAGTCAGTCTTCCCTCGAAGGATGCTTTCAGAAGAACTTGTTTGTCTTTTAAAGAGATAAGTTGCCCATACATGAACAGAAAGAGGAGCAAGACAACATATGATTAGACTTTCACCATCAGGAATGGAAGCAAATCCGATGCTCCATTACAGATTGCCCACTCAAAAACTCCAAAGGAAGATTTTAAATTAAAAACAAAAACAACGAGAGGGTCTTATTTGTAAGTTGCATAAATAGTGGCATAATTTCCAAGAGTATGAAGATTTCTAATATTTTTTCTTGATTCAATTCATCTTGACATGGGATGACAATGCTTGGTGCGCTGACCCCTGGTGGATTCTGCATGTGCTTATGTGTTACAATTTGCGAGTTGGAACGGATCATATCAATCATTTTATCCAATAGTCACAGATTCAGGGGGCTCCAAGGGCCAGTTAGGATGTGGAAATGTGTTGAGTTAACCCTTTCTATGACAATAGATCTTGGTGCCAAGTGTGTTAAACTAGAGAATGCAGGCTCCACACAAAGCACATAAATTCAAGGTTACATGTACACATCCTCACACACACATCCACACACACACATCCTCACATACACATCCACCCACACACATCCACACACACACATCCTCACACACACATCCACACACACACATCCACACACACATCCACACACACTTGATTCATCGAGCAGCTTGGCCCAACCTACCAAATTTTAACACACACCCAAAGGTTAAGCCTCTGGCTAGAGGTGATATTTAAAGCTTGTTTTCCAATTAATAATTGATGATCTTTTTCAAATCGCATTTTACTTTAAAAAATGAGCAAAAATTCATCAATGCTACAATGGTCAACTTTAAAAGATCAATAGGAGAAAATATTAATCTTCAAACAAAATCATGTCTTATTTCTGTGCTTAAAAAAGACTTTTGAACTCTGTTTTTTGAGAATTTTTACAGAGAAACACTCTAAAACAGTAAATGTTATATAAATTTAAATGACTCCTTTTCCATAGAGTCTACTTAAAATTTAACAAGTTAAAATGGTACAGCCATTGTGAAAAACAACATGGCGTCCATTCAAAAGTAGAAACAGAGATACCATATGATGCATACTAGGAATATAAGTTGAGATGTGAATATATATAAGCACACCATATTCATTGCAGCAGTACTCACAACAAACAAACAAAAAATACCCACAATGGCAAAAAGATGGAAATAACCTAAATGCTCCACAATGGGTGAATGGATAAATAAGCTGTGATACATACCCACACTGGAATACTATGCATTAAAGAATAACTTTGACTTAGTGCAATATAACATGGACAGAGCTGCAGGAAATTATGCTGAGTGAAATAAATCAATCACAAAAAGGTAAATAATGGATGAGCCCAGTACAATAAAAAGTCAAGAAAAGGTTTACAGAAAGTAGCGTTCTTTGATAGTTACAAGGAGTGAGAGGGAAAAATCAATAGAGTAGACATGTCTTAATTGAAGTAAGGCAAAGACAGCGTGCAATAAGGGGGAGATGAGCATAACATGACCAAGGCAAAGCCAGACACTGAGAAGTGCAAGAGTAAAGGCCACGATCATAGATATTATATAAACACGGCATTAAAAGTAGCAACAAATAATAATTTACAATATACCACAGGTAGGTATGCAAACTGAACACATGTGAGATGGGTATGCCAATACGTCCACGAGTATGCTAATACGTCCATGAATATACATATATATTAAACCAACCTCAAGGTCGGCAGATGAAAACCACCAGCTGCTCAACAGAAGAAAGAAGATTTTGACTGCCCTAAAAGGTTACAGTCTGGGAAACGCACTGGGGCAATTCTACCCTGGGTTATAGGGTTACTATGAGTTAGAATCAACTTGATGACAGTGAGATGTTTGGCAGAGGGTATTTCTGCAAACCTATCTATACATGGTACCAATATAAGTATTCATATAGTAAACAAGAGGGCAAAGTTTTGAAAATATAACCAAATACCTTAAAAGGATCGACCATTGCCTGAGGGAACAGGCAATGGGCCTAACCTTGCTCATCATGTTTGACATCCTACTTTTGGTAAGTAATAACTGGATCTTATAAAGTTTGTGAATGGTCATCTAAGATATGACTATTGGCCTCTTCCCCATCTGGAACCTGGTATTCCATGATGCTCACCTTGCTGACATGATTGCTGAAGACAAAGCGGGTACATACGCAAATGTGGTGAAGAAAGCTGATGGTGCCCAGCTATCAAAAGATATAGCATCTGGAGTCTTATAGGCTTGAAGATAAACAAGTGGCCATCTAGCTGAGAAGCAACAAAGCCCACAGGGAAGAAGCACACCAGCTTGTGTGATCACTAGGTGCCCATAGGATCAGATATCAGGCATCAAAGACCCAGAACAAAAAAATCATATCATTGTGAATGAGGGGGAGTGCAGAGTGGAGATCCAAAGCCCATCTGTAGGCAACTGGTCATCCCCTTACAGAAGGCTCTCGGGGAGGAAACGAGTCAGTCAGGGTGCAGTATAGCACCAATGAAACATGCAACTTTCCTCTAGCTCTTTAATGCTTCCTCCCATTATCATGACCCCAATTCTACCTTACAAATCTGGCTAGACCAGAACATGTATACGGGTACAGATAAGACCTGGAAACACAGGGAATCCAGGACAGATAAAGCCCTCAGCACCAATATTGAGGAGCCATACCAGGAAGGTAAGGGGAAGATAGGGGGAACTGATCACAATGATCTAAATATAAGCTTCTCCCAGGGGGATGGACAACAGAAAAGTGGGTGAAGGGAGACTTTGGTCAGTGTAAGACATGAAAAATTAATAATAATTTATAAATAATCAAGGGTTCCTGAGGGAGGGAGGGTTGGGGAGGGAGAGAACAAAATGAGGAACTGATACCAAGGACTCAAGTAGAAAGAAAATGCTTCGAAAATGATGATGGCAACAAATGTATAAATGTGCTTGACACAATGGATAGATGGATGGATTGTGATGAATTGTACGACCCCCCAATAGAATGATTAAAATTTAAAAAGAATGAAATTAAATACTTAGACCACAACAATCACATCACATCAATCAAACCCTCCACTAGCCTGGAACAAGAGGAACCAGCTGGAGGTGGCTCAGCTCCCACTGCACAGGGTTTTGATGGAGATCACAACAGAAGGTCCTGGACAAAGTAGGAAAAACTATGTCGAACAAAATTCAAAATCCTAAAAAGACCAGACCCTCCAAGCCTGGAACAGAAATTAGCCCCAAGAATCACTACTCAGCCCCAAATTTAACAAGCCTGTGAACAGTAACACTCATGAGGAACATGAAATCCAAGTTAGGGACCGAAAGTGCAGGATGTCTCCAGAAACGAAGTCCAGAAAGTAGAAAGCTGCAGGAAGATAGAATGAATGGAAACAGGTAATCCAGGGGGAAAGCAGACAGAGAGCTGTTACATTGAGGGGATGGCAGCAAGTGTCATGAAACAAAATCTCTCTGTCCTTGAATGGAAAACTGATGAGCTCTGTAAACGGGCAGCCAAATCACAGGGTTTTGTTTTCATTTAAAATCAGAAACAAATTCCAAACAAATGCTCTCTTCTTAGCTAGAGCACATGAGAGAGAATTAAGAGTAGGTCATGTGGAAGTAAAAAACAATGGTGTTCTAGAGTCAAATACTTCAGGTCACTGAGCTTTAGAAAAGCCAAATTACATTTCTACTATGGATATTTTAATTAATTTTCATTGTAATCATTCCAACAAAAACAAACTCATTGAGTCAATTCTGACTCACAGCAACACTATAGAGACCTTACAGGTGAGAGTAGAACTTCCCCTCAGGCTTTCTGAGACCATAAACCTTTATGGGAGTAGAAAGCCTCATCTTTCTCCCACAGATTGGTGGATGGTTTTGAACTGCTGACTTTGGTTAACAGGCCAACATATCACCCATTACACCAAATGGTTTTTCCAGTTGATTTAAACACTTACCCATTTCTTTTCTGGGACCTAACTGATGTCTCATGGGGTTTCGATGACTGACCATGTTATATCCTTAATTTGGGGCCTGCCACCGCCCTTCACCAGGCTCTTTTAAGCACCGTTGTGATATTGCTTGTGCCCTTCATGCAAAGGGCTGCACCCTCACCTTGCACTGATGTCAAGAAGTGGAGTGTAGCACCCCCAAAGCAAACCTTCAGTTCAGTCTTCTTACACTCACACTTCTTTCAAAATATTAACTTGTAAAGAAGTACTGTAATGATGAATAAAAGATTTTCTAACATTTAAGTGACATTTTGTAAAAAAGACAAAAGGCAAATACGCGTACCACTTGGAAACCAAGTGTCCAAATTGCTTTACTCTTATTTAATATGCCAAATGCTAAGCACGGTTGCAAAGCAGTAGTCTTTTGCCAAACCAGAAGAAACCCACCAAACTCCCTGTGCCTGAGTTGATTCTGACTCGCAGTGACCCTCTCTGACAGTGCACAACTGGCCCTGGTGGGTTTTGAGCTGCTGGCGAGTGGTTGGTAGCGCCACCCTTTATTACTATGCCACCAGGGCTCAGAATCTCTCAGAGAAATCATTAAAAAATAATCTTGTCTCCCAGTAGAGGTTCACCATGAAGTGAGAATCGGAAAGGTGGGGGTTATCAAACAGAGGAAGGACGAGGAGCTTGGCCTTTCTGGCCCTGGGAGGTTTTGTCTTGGAAAAGCAAGACAACAAGCCATGGAAAAACTGCCTCTAAAGGGCTATATAGTAAATATTTCACACTTTGTGGTCATGGGGCCTCTGTTGCAATTACTTAAGTAGGTTGTTATAGGGAAGGAAGCCATAGACAATTCATCAATACGTGGGGGCGACAGTTTGCTCTGTGATGAGATTCCAAGCTCTGTGTCCTAATCCCCAGAATTTGTGCAGATGTTGTTCTATTGGGCCACTCCAGAGTATTGAAAAGCAAGGATATTACTCTGAGAACTATGGTACACCTAACCCAACCCATGGTATTTTCCATTGCCTAAATGAAAGTTGGACAGCGAATAAGGAAGACTGAAGCAGCGATGCATTTGAATTGTAGTACTGGAGAATATGGAATGTATCAAGCGATTGCTAAATGGGCAAACCGATCTGCTGTGGAAGAAGTAAGGCCAGACGGCTCCTCAGAGGCAAGGATGTCCATACTCTGGACATGGTTGTCAGCAGAGACCAGTTCCTGGAGGACATGGTGCAGGGTCAAGCGGAGGGGTAGTGAAAGGAAAGAAGACCTTCAACGAGGTGAGTTGACACAGAGGCTGCATCGATGCCTCAGGCATTGGAACCATCGAGGGTGGTGCTGGCCTGGGCAGTGTGTATAGGGGTCCCTATGGGTCGGAACCGACTCGGTGGCACCTACCACCACCAGGCAAGAGACTTTGCAAACGTGATTCAGAATCTTGAGATGATCCTGGATTACCTACCTGGGTGGGTTGGATGTGAGCGGGAGGATCAGTCAGAGAACTTGCAGTGGCCATGGAAGCAGAGTGAAGACACTTGAAAATGCCCGGCTGCTGGCTTGGAGGAGGATGGGGTCCTGGAGGTGACCTTGAGAAGCTGGCACAGCAATGACACAGGTTCACCATTAGTGTGTCCAAGAGGAACCGGACCTGCTGATACCTTGACTTCAGACTAGCCTTGGAGTGAGTGTGTCCAGGATAATTCAGCCAGTCCACTGACTGTGGCAACTTGCTACAGTAGCAATAGGAAATTAATACACCCTTTAAGCAGTTTTCATCCTGGGGCAAAATGACTCAAAATTAAGAAAAAGACAAAATGATCTGTTGGAGGGGAAGTTTCTTCAATCCCTCAGTACTTAATTTGCCTCAATGAAGCCATCGTGAAGCCGGGACAGCCCTGAGTGGCACGGCTGGCTTGTTCCCTACACCCTCTGAGCGCTTGCTTACATGGCACTTTTTAAATGAGGCCAGCGACGGCCACCCTACCTGAAAGTGTAAATTACTCTTCTCCCACCACACCACTGCTGCTCTAGTTTTTCCTTGTAGCAATTATTTTATTCTGCAAGCTATACAATTTATATTTGGCTATTTTCCCCAATGTATTCTAATTGAGGATGAGAATTTTTTTGTCTATTTTATTAAAATGGTATGAGATACCAAGCAGGTACACAGTAAATATGATTAAATGAATAAATTCTATGAATACCCAAATGTTAGTCTACTTTTAAATGTATTTAATTGGATTCGTATTTTTTTAAAATGTGTAAGCTACACAGGTTAAGTAAAACGTTGGGGATAACCAATTAGCAACAACACAATTTCAACTCTGGACAACTGGAAGTTTATACCACTAATATAAGCGACTTTGGAAAGACATGTTAAAAGTCTTATACATTTGCTTACAGAGACTGTCATAGGACTCCAAGAGTGGACTGGCATGCTGGCTAGAATGGAGAACACACCCACGGGCTCCTTTCCACCTTGTTGCTCTGCTAAGAGTTTTCCTCAGCACGTCTACACTGCAATCTGAAAGTATAAGCTAAAAGTCTAGGTGGCGAGGCATTGTTCGGTCCCGCAGTGGTCCACCATTAACCTTGGACGTGGGAGCTCCTCCACACTTCAGAATCCAAAAAGGAATCGCCCTGTAGCAGCATCTCAATAAACTACCGTGCCGGCAGCTTCTTCTTCCTTTGGTTTCAGCCCCATTTATTGGCTCTTTTGCTATTTTGTATCCCAGAGAAAGGAGACTGCGAAAGACAAAAAACTCACTGCTATCAAGTGGATGGCCAACTCATAGCGACCCCATTGGACAGGGTAGAACTGCCCTGGTGAGTTTCTTAAACTGAGTGGCTGATGGTTTCAAACTAATCTTGCAGTTAGCAGCAGAACGAGTTGCCACCATGCCACCAGGTCTCCTTAGAGACAAGTACACTCTAGAAGGAGGCACCATGATGCCACATTTGGGAGGAATGAAATAGAAAAATCCAAAAAGCACAACACTTTGAAATAGGTACGGCAGCTGATGCCGTGACAGGCCATGACGGAAAGATTACACATCTATCCTCTCTCCTCTTTTGAGAAGACACAGACATGGGTACCACACCTTGGAAAAACTTCCATAACAATATGAAAGGGATATAAAGTTGTAAGTCTTCATCCTGGGTAAATGTAGCATATTTGCATATATGTAGAAATTATTTAAGAGTTTCTAGTACAAAAAGAGAGTTTACAACATAAAAGTTGTTAGTGGTGCATTTGTTGTTAGGTGTCTTCCAGTCGGTTCTGCTTCTTTCACAGCGCCCTACAAAGGAAATATTGCCCTGTCCTGTACGTCCTAATTGCTACAATGGTTTGGGATCACTGTAGAACCCACTGTGTCATTCCGCCTCATTGAAGGTTTTCTCTTTTACAGACCTTCTACATTAGCAAGCATGAAGTTCTTCACCACGGATGAGTTCCTCACATAATATGCCCAACCTCGCTTTTAAGGAACATTCTGGCTATCCTTTTAAGGCAAGTTTGTTCTCCTGGCAGCCCCGGGTACTGTCCCTATTGTTTGCCGACATGATACTTTTAGTGCATTGAATCCCCTCTGCTCTGCCTTATTCGTTGCCCAATCCCTACCCGCCTATGAAGCGACGGACACATTGCTTGGATCAGGTGCACATTAGTCTTAAGTGACAGCTTTGTTCTTCAACGCTTTCAAAATGTCTTGGGCCCAATGCAACACTTAATGAGACATTAATTTCAAAACACATCTTTAATATTTCTTATTAAATAAATGTTCTAGTTTTACTTATATAGAATTGTCAAAAATAACTCTAAACATGCATTTGACATAATAGAACTTTACTGATATTTGACAATACACTGCTTCTTAGCAAAGGAAGCAAAATAAACTCAGGGTTTAACTCACTTCATTACTAGTGGTGGTCACTTGATGAAATGGGTAGTATCTAGTAATTTCAAGCAATGAACCCCATCAGATTTAATGTCACTCATATTCATATTTACAGAAACCCATGCACGAACACACGCACATCCATATGCACACTGGTATATTAATACATAGAAACATATGCAAACATTTACGCACACCTACGCCATCACTGTAGCTCTGGGGACTGTTTTCATAGCCTTTTGTTCATATCGATTATATAAATTAAGTGGGGGGAAGCAGCATGGTTACGGAAGGAATGCAGGAAGTTCATTTAAGCTAGATAATTAAGTATAAGATATCCCCACGTTGACACTAGTTTAGGAGGGGAGAATGCTGTGATCCAGTCGTGTAGATTCGACACACTGCCATTAGTGGGGCTGGGATGAGCGTCTGTTCACTGAGATCTTAAGGAGCAGCAGACTCCACGCAGTCCCGGAGAGATCACGCCTGCAGTTGTTTCCTTCAGGAAATTCAAGCTCCAGCCTTGGAGAGGCGACTGAGGGAAGTTTCTCACAGGGCAGCACTGTTATCTTATCACCCAGATAGGTCACTATCTGCTAGCAATTGCATTTGATCAACTTCAATCTGAAGTTGGTAGAATTCAACATCATCATCGCTCGAGTGGTGTGTAAATATGAGCTAACGGTCGTTTTAACGGGATTTACTCGTGGGCATAGTTATGATGCTATTACAGATAGCACGATCGTGAAAAAGGGTTTAATGATGAATGTGATGCCATTCCTCTCGTTTCGTCCTTCCAGGGTCGTCAACCTTGATTGTCGGATCATTGCAGCTCACCTTTCATTTTTACCCAATTCCAACTTCCCGTTCTTTGTAAATTTCATCTTATATTTCCACTTGTTCTTGTGGTCCTGCCCCATCACCAAGTGAAGGTCTTGGCAGCTTTGCTCCACCCACATTCTTCCTTGTGGCAGCACCTCTTCCCCAGGCATATGCTTAGTGCGTCCCCATTATATTTGATCTTCTGGCACTATAGTTGATATTCTTCTGCTACTCATAAGGTTTCCGTCAGAAGTGAGTAGTTTCTCTCTTCCTAATTGTTTCTTTTTTTGCTTTTCACACCCCTAATCGGTTCTTAATCTAGCTTTGCCGAGACCCTGCCGTTCGACATAGCGGCAGTTCTCAGCAAACATCACGGCACAAGTCACCACAGTACAGCAACATGACAGATGAGTGGTGGGCCCAATGCCTAAACCTGTGTGAATCTGTTTTGTTAAAAGTGGAACGTTTTATAAAGATGGATTTTGCATCATTGCTCTTATACAAGAAAATAGACATTTGTGAGAAAGTTCCTCAGTGAGTCATAACGCAAAAGCTGGAGAGTAAGGGTAGGGTAGATTATCACCACACTCAAACTCGGCCACATTGCAAAATCGGCACCATTTGGTTTACATCGTTCATAACCAGGACAGTAATTTACTTGACAAGGCTGGCAGCATTAGCAAACCACCCTCGTGCTACCAAACCATCACTAAATTGTTCTAAAAAGTAACGAGTCTTAAAAGACCAAATCACCCTGCCGTTGCATTGCGGCCGACTCATAGCGACTCTCTAGAGGGCTGGCAGACGGTCACTATTAGGGGAGCATAATGCTCAGTCTCCCGACGCAGAGCAGGCTGGTGCCTTCAACAGCAGAAAATACTCCCTGAAGGTTGACATCTAAACGAAGCCCAGTGATGGAAAATCAATTTTGACTTACACCAACATCTGACATTAGAAGGTCCCAGGAGTTCACAGTACTACCACATCATTCTCTCCAACCACTTTAGACAACCCCTACCCCACCCACCCATCACAACTCACAGTCATGAGATAACTAACGGCCACTCAACTCAGTCATGAGGATGGCACAGGGCTGAGCAGCGCTTCATTTCACCTTACATAGGGGTGCTGAGTTGGCACCAATTTCGAAGCACCTACCAACCAGCCAGCAGCAGCTTTCAAAGCTTGGTTTCAAGAGCAATTTACTTTGAACCTGGAAAGTCTAACTGAAATTGCCAAACAGGATGCCCTTTGGTTATGAGGAAAATTGAGCCTCTCCCCTCAACTGAAAGTGGAGTCACTAGTGACAATTTGCTGTGATTAATTCCCAGTCAGAGCTTGAAATTAACTCACCATTTTACTTGATCAGTGTTGCCTTAACTCGTTGACGCTCACTGCTCCTATACGTACATAGAGTAACTCACAACTTAAAATGTCAATGTTGTCCTAAAGGGGAAGCTTACATGCTTTAGTAGCTACAATCAAAACAAAGCCACCCCAACTAATCACCATAAACCTATTGAATCTCTCTACAAAAAGTGAGTTATTTTTTCTTCAATGGAAGGCTTCCCTGCTACTTCTGGGGTGCACCTAAATGGAAAAACGGCAAGGCCTTTGTTTTTGGACGTGCTTGTCAGACTGTAGCATATTCCTTGTATGACTGTAATGACAGCAATTTCTTTGAAGATGGATTGTCATTATTTTTATCAGTTTCAAGGCAAGTCTGGTGCATTATAAACTTGGATACTACTAAAACTTTCCTTTGAAGTGTTGCAAATTGTAAGCAAATTTAAAGGGATCTTTAAAATGTATTAAGTGTAGTAGCATACATATTCTTAAAGATCTCTTCCCTTCCCTCTGCACTTGGATGTTAATAAAAACAGCTCTGCTACAATATTTTACTATTTTAGTTACACAATACTATGTTGCCTATAGCTGGCATTACATTGGAACAAAGACGCGAATTTTATTCTTCTTCCATTTGATTCCAGGGCTGTATAGGTAGCTTTCTCTTGTCTTTCTGTCCCTTTAATTTCAGGCATTTAGAGTCAATCTAAAGGATCCTCTCAAAAGACAGAGATAATATATTAGGAAACAAAACTTTAGCTGAGTGTTACAATATTTGACATTAATTCTACACAATAGACAACGGTGTAACATATACATCAATAACAACCAAAAAACCCCAGTTTTTTCTCCTCGTGCTCACTCATTCACTCAAAGCCATTGAGTCAGTTCAAAGTAGAACTACTGTCCTGGTTGGTTTCCAAGACAAATGTTTGAATTTAGAATGCCTAACCTTGTGCAGCAGCTACCAAAGGTTCACGTTAACAAATTTTTCAAACACTTCCGTATAAACAAAAATTTTACACAAATATTTACCATGGTCTTTCTGACATAACTTCAATGATAAAGCTCTTGCCACAGTCTGAAAAATCACGGTCCTGGGGCAATTATATCATGAAGAGCACAGGTTTGGGACACGAGACCACATTCCTACTCTCCATTCCTGCGATCCTGAATGAGCGTCACTCTCATTATACCTGCACTTTCATAGGATCTTGAGATCAAACAAGCTTAAAATACTAAGTACATCACACACACATACACACTCACTGTCATGGTTTTTATTCTGTCTCACAGATACTACAGGACAGGGTAGCTTCTGTGGGTTTCTGAGACGAACTCTTCATGGGAGTAGAAAGCCTCACCATTCTCCCATAAAAGATGGCTTGAAATCTGCATTTAATGTCATCTACAACAGTGTAGCAGTAGGTCTCCGTTTTTTACCCAGCTGAAAATCAGGATCAATTTCCATTTGCAAAACTAAAAGCATTATTCTTAAACTGTAATGTCATATTCAGTTGTGACTTCCTTTCAGACACTTGGTGCTCAAGAGGTACATTCATCTGAGACTGAATGCCTTCGCCCACCACATGCCAGGCACTGTAGCTGAGGCTTAAAAGAATCATACAACTGCTGGAAGAATCTCAAGACTCAGAAAGTTCATTTTCCCACACTGCAAAAATTCTTATGTACAATGGTTTTATGTAATACTTGAGCTACATGCTACTATTGGAATATTAAAGCTTACTAAGTTACAATTAATATGAAATACAAGATTACTTTGAGCTCTTCACAAAATTTTGTGAGTTATTTTTGTTTGGCTCATTTGAAGTTTAATTTACTGAGGACATTACTTAAAAGACATGTTTACAGAGCAAGTTTAGTTTTAAAACTAGTCAACAATTGAGTTTTCAGGCTTCCTAGCTAATTCATGCTGACCTGAGGGCTAGCCCTACCATCAACTGCTGTTACTAGTACCTGTTAGTTTTCACTGGCATATAGATACAATCTTTAGTTCTGGCTAAATATGCCATTTGACACACCAAAGGTACACAATAAGACAAATATTAAAAGGAAACTTGCATCAATCACCCTTCATTGAGGAATGTACACTTTTCACTAAAGATTACAGTTGGAGCTGAAGGAACTATTTTTACATAAACGGGCCAGTTCTGGAATAACATGTGGCACTTTCTCAGATTCTCTCCCTTGAAATCTCTCACCAACAATCAGCAAACAGAAACATCCATAGTTCTGTTTGCTCTATATATGTGCGCTTTCCTCCATATAAATCACGTACAAAATGAAAGGACACATTTTAAAAGTATTTTACAGCATGGATTCTAAGTTCTGGATCCAGAACCTAGGCTCGAACCTAGGTCTAGCTCTTCTGAGTCTGGGCTGTAGAGCCTGGAACAATGTTGGTGTAACAAGTTCTTATCACACAGAAGAACTATGTGAAGGCTAACTCTACATCAAACGCAAAGCACTCAGAAGTGTCATTAAATGTTTGCTAGATATTATTGTAAGGTATCCTATGTCCAACAGAATGAAATACTGCCCACCCACCATCCTCACAATTCTTATACTAGAAGCCCACTGTTTCAGCCAGTGTGTTCATCCACCTTGGTGAGCTGTGTAGCACAGCCAATTAGTAAACATATGCCATCCATTAAATGACAAGATCTGCAATTTTGATGTTTTCCTTCCTAGACTGATATAATCTACCAGTGAACTTGTGAAAAATCTGCTGTAAAAAATTCTCAAGTAGTATATAGGGAAAGGCAAAATTATGTAATACTAGTCAGTTACTCAAAATGAACATTTTCCAAAACGCCTCCCACCCACTACACACACACACACTCTCTCTCTCCTCTTCTCTCTCTCCCTGGTTTCAACATCACTAAACTATTTTCCACACGGGGCAAAGTTCTTTTTAGAAGCCAGAGTAATGCCTATGTACTAGTCTTCTAGAGAAGCAGGTGTAATTAAAACCAATAGTTCTCACCTGTCTTTCCTGCTCCCCAACATAGTGGACAAACAGGGTGTCAGCAGTGCTGCCCTTTGACAAGTGTTCTTCTAAGGTATCTCGGCGTCTCCAGGTCTGGAGTGGTACTTTGGGTAGGTTCACAGTGTTGAACTGGTGATTCTAACACATTCCTTGGAGAGGCATGCAAGGATAGGATGCAGGCTTTCCCCCATTCCCTTTGCAATTCACCACCATGGAGATCCTTGCGACCACAACCACTTTTTATTTTGTGAGGCAGTGTGCTCCCTAATTGCAATCTTAATATTATAATAACAACAATTTTTTTTAAAAAACACAAAACAAAAACGCACTGTCCTGGATTCAAAAATGATAGCAGAGAAGTACAATTTAACAATTACTGAACAGATTTACACCACTGTTGTAGATGAAAAACGATGTATCCACCCTCCTAAAATTCAAGTCACCCAACTTTATTCACATGAGTAGGATTAAGTGAACGGTCAGGATGTAATAGTCCTTACAGTGAAGACATAAAGGAAAAGAAAAAACCCAGCGATCTCTTGCCGAGCAGAAAGCATCACACCGTGTCTTGTCAGTTTCAGGAGCTGAAGGCACAGTGATGCTTCAAGTGCCCTAGCCTCCCCTCCAATGCAGCCCCCCAGCCAGTCAACTGTAGTTCAAAATGTAACACTCTGTAAGCATTTAAAAGCGTAAATAGCAAATTTTCTATCCCCAAACTAACAAGTACATCTCTAAACTCTAAATCTGCACATCCACACTAGAGACAGTGACATCAATCTAACTTGACTGATTTTTAATAGTTTTAACTAGTACTTAAATTCCTTTTAATGTCTTAGATCTCAAATCATTGCAGTTTTTACATCTTTCATATATTTATTAACTTGACAATCTGAGCTGTTCCATTTTCCAACAGTTATACAGCATGTAATTGGGAATCGAGAGCAGTAAAAAGAAATTCTCAAACCTTAAATACAGTACCCTCCCTTTAGATAAACATCTTACCACTACATAGAAATTCTAATTGTGGATATATATCAAAAACCCTTGAGCTTTCCACGGTACATCTGTCCTACTACCTTTCAAGTATGGTAACAGTGTCCTGAGAATGGTAGTGATGTTTTTCACCTGCATTTTAATTACATCATGTAAAAGTGGAAACTGTCAAGATGAAGTGTATAATACCAATGTAGACAAAAAACAAATGCAACAGACTATTTCTGCAAGTCTAAGAAGGAAAATTATAATCCAAGAAGCACGGGGGGAAATATTTCTGTGGAGTTTTTAATCCAGATTAGAATTCAGTTGTTTTAACTTGACCAGGGACTTAAACAGAAACCATCTTCTGGGACATACATTCTAATAAGTGTATCATCAACAATACTTAAAGCCAGTGAAGGGGGTTGGTTATTTGTACTTAATTAGTAGCAAATCTCCCCCCACCCCCACCCAACAGAAACTTCTAGTGGTTTGCCCCAGTTACATACTTGAAACATTTTCTTATGAAAACAAAACAAAATTAAATAAAATTGAAGATAAAAATACTTTGAAGTTAAAATAAAGCAAACTGCAGTCCTTGGCAGATCAATCAAGTAAAACCGTTGGTGAACATTGGAAGCACAAGATAAATGATGTGAATCTTCAGCACAAAGCACATCTTTGAAAACATAAAATGATGACTCTCTGGAGGACAATAGCTGAATATCCAAGAATCATCAGGTTTGAAAAATATTGCTTAACCACTCTCCAAAACATACCTGCAAGAACTGAATATTTTGTTAAAAATATCAAGGTAATCATATTTATTGCATCTTTAGATTGCATTTTAAAACAGAAAATTAATAGTGCACCAAAGCTTCACCAAAATATATATTTGAAGGGGATGGGTCCCTGACATATTTATAAACAAAGTGTAGACTGCATGTGCTTTTCAAAAGGCTGAGTTCAAGACAGCCAGCTGCCAATGTTGTGCTCTTACAGATTTGAATTAGTAGGTATGTGTATTACTAAATTCTTTTATTTCTGTCTACAACAAATGAAATAAAAACATCACCCTATACAATCCACTATTACCAGCGAGTACAACAGCAAAAAATTATTGTACAATTTATACATACTAAAATATTTTCTTTCTCTAGAAATAACTCAGAACAAAATCTAATCATTTTAGGACTTAAATTTGGGAAATCTCAAATCATATTAGGGGGGGGGGGGGGGGAATTCAAGTCAGAGTGTGTATTGAGCCCAAAACAAAGGTTTTACGTCATAAGGCTGTAAGATTATTAAGTGCAAGTGGCAGAACACAGCATGCTCAATTTGTATGGCTGGGTCTTTGTCTATTTATCAAACTTTAAATTAAACAAGATCTCCTAAAGAAATGTCTTAAAGCAGAGCAATATAACTGGGAACTCTGTCATTTCTTTTACCATTTTTGTTACCCAACTTATACAATGTGCCAAGTGCTAAGCAACTACAGAAACACATTTACATCAACACTGAAGACCTGGGGAAATGAAATCCAACAATTTTATTTTAATGAGCTGCATTTTCTAAATTTTTATTTTTTCCTGTTTTCATACAGTATTGAAAACAAAACGCGGCACATTCACATTTTCCCGAGGAACTGTAAAGATGATCTCTACAGGGACAACGTTGAAAAGCCTGAAGCTCCATCAATCGATGCTGAGAACTCTCAGAGGGAGTATAGGCTTGATCTGAATGGTTTAGAACATGTACTGTAATTTAATAGAAGAGATGGTCGTCTTAATATTTAATGATTTAAAAGAACGTCCCAGTCCATGCGAAGAGTACAGTCCAAGAATAAATCAAATTTCTGAACGCATTTTATGCTACATATGTGTATACTTTACGATCCTCAGGTGTTCGTGCCAAATATTCTCTCTCAATAAGTCCTTCAATACGTTTCTTAATAACAACTGGACTTGGTAAGAATCGAGCCTTCAGCTGCTGAGTTACCTAAAAGAGAAGATAAGAAGACTATAACCAACCAAGAAAAATGAAACAAAACAAAAATCCACTAAGGTTCCAAAATAAACACTCACAAGGTCCTTCTCCTTTCTTTGAGCTTATAATCATTGTGTCATCAATTCTGACTGAAGCGATCAATTTCTTTCTGGATGCCAAGTACTGTGACGTAAGAATGACCACTAGGGTACCTGTCCCAGGGCGACTACCTGAGTACATCAAATAGCCAGAGCTACAGATGAGGTCTCCCTCTCCCACCGAGGCCCGCATCGTTCCACTGGCTCACCCTGCTTCTCTTGCAGATCACCCACGCACCCATCGTCCTCCACGCACCATCTCCCAACTGTTACCTGTGCTCATCAGCCCATTTCCCAAGGTCATGTGGATTGATGATTAACTGAAATCTGGAAACTCAACACTCGAGTGCACGACTAAAATCTACCTCTCTTTCAGTACTGTCACCTCACAATCGACAAACTTGCTCTCAACCTACTTTAACCTGTTGGTTCTTCTACGAGGAATAGCTTTTGCTTATCTCCTCACCAGAGATCAAGACTGTAAAAAGATTAACTCCACGTGTCACAACAGCACCTTCAGCTCCCTAATTCTCTGGCCCTACTCCACAAACTCCTGTTCATCAGATCCACATCTAGTCCTGACTCTTCATCACCTTAAACCTATTGCAGTTCTCTGTGTGCCGAGTAAAACTGATATTCTCACAGTTTTTGCAGACCAGAGCTTGTCAAACAAACTGTATGTAGCCCAGGGGACTACTTTTGTTCTTTTTTAGTGGAATACAGATGCACTCATTCGTTTACATGCTGGACAGCTCTTGGCCTAAAAAAAGCGTGCCAACCTCTGGTACAGACTGCTACCATACATTCATAGTCCGCATGGCCGCTACGTTTCTCAACACCATTCTTCAACATGCACTGTTTCAAACTTTTCACCATTTCCTTAAGTTCTCTGATCTAAGTCTTAACACTGTAACTTCACATCGTGCTTTACATTGGAAAAAGAGGCCGTGTAAGTTTGAAATTCCTTAATTTCCTACTTCCACATGTATACCTAACCTTGATTACTAAACATCTCTGCACCCCACCCCAGGAAGACGTATGTTCAGGTACATCCATGTTGATATAGCCAGTTCCCTGTGGTGTCTCTATATAAAATCTTTTACCTTTCTTTTCAGAACTTTGGTCTAGCAGTCATCACCTCATCAAGTTAATTTTTTTAATATCCCTTATAACAATGCTTCATGTTTTAATAAAGGTTTCTTTGACTTCATAGCAATATGTTGTAATTTATTCTTGTATTTCGGCATTAGAGTCAAGCCCTTTCTAAAGTTAAAATCGCTAGCAACATTACTCTGCCTGCTGTACATTAATTTAGCGTCACCACGGTCTCACCTCTGCTACTAACACATTGTGCTGCATCTTCTTTCTAGATTTCATTATCCGGACGATGGCAGCTTCGATCTCATGCTTTCTGTCGTCGTCTACTTTCTGCCTTGTTTCTTTTCTTTCTGGGTCAGATTCACCTTGTTTGGCGGCAACTAGCATGGAAATAAAAAAATGCCATGAAGAAGGTCGGGTTATAAGCAAACTTAATATTACACACAGAAATAAGCCTATTGAAACTCTAAGGAGACCCACACACCTAATTAATAAAAGAAAGCATTCAATGAGTACCAATTTCAATTTTTATTTTCGTAATACTTAAAAATTTGACAATCAGTAATATAAAAATCCTTCAATTCTAAGTTACTCTTTTAAGAATTACGAATACAACTTTACTGAGAATGTAAAACCAATCCTGTTTTTTATACAAGGATTTTTTTACTGGAAAAAATGGGACCCACAAATGCTCAGTAATAAAATTATAAAGAGCAACTTCAGAGCTTGTGAAATTCCAGAGGGCAACACTAGTATTTATCGCTGTGGGTCCCAGTTTAAACTCACTAAAATTATTGCAAATAGGTGAAGATCTATCTTACTAATTCACATTTCTAAATCCTTAGAGGGGGAAAGATATGTACTTCTAAGGTTCGGTCTTCTAAGAACCACTAGAACATGAGATCAAGGAACTCCCTACAGTTCATTATTTCATTTGTATTGCCAACCAAAGTCTCCTTTGATTCGAGTTTCTAGTGGCCTCTTCTGTCATTGAATTTTTTAATATCTTATGTTACAACCTCAGAATCTCTAATTCATACTACATTCAAACCTTCAGACGTCTTACCTGGTTCTCAGAACAATTGCCAAGGATTAAATACAGAAGGCCCCCTCTCAAGAACTAGGATACTTTTATTTGGTCATCACTATAGCTACAAGCGACATATCTGGAGGTAGAAATTACAACACAACAAAGAAATATTTCGGGTGTCCTGCTGACCTGGGCATGGCCACAGGAACAATTACTCAGCAAACTGTACCCTTGGAAAGTTCAGTTAGTGGCTCTACATTCTGCTGTGTATTTCTAATTAGAATCCTTGGCTAAAAACAATGCTTTCAAGACAGTAGTCAGTGCAAGATAATGCTATTCAGCTAATACACGACGAGAGGCCTTCTAAGGAGTGAATCCTATTGTCTTTGACCTCCACTTTTGTATACCCAAAGCAAAAGAAAGGATATGTGACAGACAAAGTTTATGGGAAAGAACAATTTTAAAACAGAACATTTTAAGCAGAACCGCCCCCGCCCCAGTGGGCTTCTGAGCAGTGTAACGTTTTATTAGAGGAGAAAGCCTTGCCTCTCCCCTGTGGCGCAGCTGGCCATTTGCAGTATTACTGGTCTACTTGCAGAAAGAATCAGATGGATTTATTGTGGTGATTAAAAAGCGAAACAGGAGCTATGAAAATGTGAGAGCAGGAAGGAGTTCATGTCCAGAGTCTACCACACATTACTCTGACGTGAGCTTGTGCATGTAAGTATGTGCACACGTGGGATGAAATGAAACGAATCCACTTCCAACATGTGAGTGGCTGGTAAAATGCAAATAAGATGTAGAAGACTTAAACTTGGGGATCAGTGAGTTTTGCCAGTTGGCGGCGAATAGGAGGGCGTCATGTCAGCAGTCAAGAACAGAATCTCATGACCATCAAGAAAAATAGCCACCAGCAGAGCAAAATGGAGACCCTTTCCTGAACGGTGAAAGCAACAGTGGCTACAACACAGAGACCAGCAGAGAGAGCAGAAGAGTACTGAGATATGAGGACAGAACAGAGAAGCCTTAAGGAGATCTCGAGACTGAGCGGTGGATCTGGTTAACGAAAAAAGCAGAGCTGCGCCAGCCCCTTCGTCCAAGAGTGGGCTGCCCTTTGGGTATGAGGGGTCCCAGGTAGCATAATGCATTAATCATGGGGCTGCTAACCACAAGGTCGGCAGTTTAACCCCAACAGCTGCTTCGTGGGAGGAAGATGCGGGTCTTAACTCATGAAAAGACTTGCAATCTGAGAAATGCGCACTCGGGCAGCTCTGCTCTGCAGGGTTCTGAGTCAGAATTGACTCAGTGACAGCGAGTCTGTTGTTTAAAGGAGTTTTTCTTAACACTTGCCAGAGCAGGGTAGAAACCAAGGATCCAAGTGCCTGAGAGGTCAAAGACAGAGAACTATGCCTGCCAGTCTCACTAAAAAGACGCACTGAGCCAAAGAACTGTATCCTCAGGCCTTCTGATCTTGACTCGTGGTGACCTGTTAACTTCCTGACAGCTGTGGATACTGTCTGTCAGTTGTGCAGGTCCAGTCTAACAGATGATCACACCTAGCAGAAGAGTACACTGGAGGGAGGGTTGGTGTCCGAATAGGGTAACGAGAGTTGGAGGTGGAGTCATGGCTGACCTCTGCCTCATAAAACCCATCCTTAGGCTGATGCGGAGTTGGATTCTCCTTTGTGTAGCCAGGAGGGCAGAAGTGGCTTCCATACCATTTCCCCAACATGTATCTGCCTAACTATATGCTGGAAAGGAGGAAGAAAGAAGGCAAGTAAATCATTTCAAGGATTACGTCCCTTTTAGGCTCATCCTAGTCTTGATAAAGTCGATTGTGCTACTGAGTCCAAATGCCTGTCACAAAACACTAACAGGCACTTGACCAGTCGGAGTAACATAACCGATTTACACACACAGGAGTAACCAAGATAAAGAGCATGCCTGCCCATCTGAATCATGAATTCCAAGAGAACATCAGTTTTCATCAGTTAAGTGATGTTAAGTAAAAAAAGTACTGTGATTAGGGTTTCAGTTCACATAGGAATGGATTCATTCCAAATAAAATATTTTTAAACATATAGCTACAATAAAGAAAGGCTGCAGACAAGTCCTCTCAGTAATATACTTGGCTTCAAGGAGATCAGCTAAGGTTTTTGAGATTGCACAGGATGATCATTCATTACGAAGCTACATGAAGAAAACTGAACACTGACTGGAGAAACACAATTGTTCCCCACTACAGTGCATGCACTCAGTCACTGCGGGCTGACCTACAGGGATTTCACCGGAACATCTTATTTCAAACCCACTACAGTCTTTCATTTGTCCCTACGAGTCTAAGAACAGTAAACAGAAACACAGCTGGAATGCCCCCTCTTCAGACATGAAAACGGCCATTTGGACACTTCGTAATTAGAGGGCGGAGTTCTTTAGGAAAGGGTTAGAGATGAGAACTCCCATCTTCAGAAGTATGCACACTTACAGGCTATCGGTCTCACATTTTAATGTTTTTGTTTAATACAGGTTTCTACGATTTTTATAGCAATATTTTTGTTACACTGGTATCACTATGTTCTTAATTTATCAAATGCACATTCAGCACATAATCACAATATACATGAAGACTATTTAAAAATAATATCTGATTATAACATTGTTAGGTTTGATGAAATCTGGGACTACAGGCACCATAACTAGTTATTTATTAAAAGTAAAATGAGATGGGATTAGGTATTACATCTATTTTCCTTCAAATCATGGAGAGAGGTAAACCCGAATATCTAAAACTTGTATCTGCTGAAAACTATGAAATCATATAATGCCTTCTGCACTGGGGGAAAAAGATATTTATCGCATGACTCATTAGTACAGGTGTGGTTTACTTTTAATATACATAAATGTCTTTCACAACGATATGGGACAATCCTGGCTGACAAAGAGTACAGTAATACAGGTTACAACTATAGGACAAATTAGTACAGGCTTTAAAAAATACAAGCATATTTCACTGAGCATACATATAAATTCAATGTCAAAAAGGAAAACATATTGAAAATGTGCAGAGTTCTTTAATCAGTGTACTATGATAACCAGTTAGATATTTAATATTACTCTTCAAAAGACAGAGTACTTCATTACCTATAATATAGATTTATTTTTTGAAAATAAGTCATTTAAAAATATTATATTTCTTATTTTAAGAGACAATTTCATTATACAAAATATTGAATACTGTGGGAAAGCTTATCAAATGCAACTTTTAAACCCAGGTTAGCAAATTGTTAGAATGTTCAGTATCACGGTAGGTTGAATATAGTTCCCCATAAATAGAATGTACATCATAACATTAGATTAAATATACAAGGAAGCAGATTTTCATTATCAATTTAAAAGTGGGGCTACACGAAAAGCTGTTCATGATAGAATATCATGTGTTTTTAAATTAGACATCGTTTTTTAAGAGTTTTAAGCCTAAAAGAAAGTTATTTATCAAGATAAAAATAACTTCCAAAATATACTAAAATTTTTTATGGATAATTC
Source organism: Tenrec ecaudatus (assembly GCF_050624435.1). Classification (NCBI taxonomy): domain Eukaryota; kingdom Metazoa; phylum Chordata; class Mammalia; order Afrosoricida; family Tenrecidae; genus Tenrec; species Tenrec ecaudatus. The sequence goes on along the minus strand of NC_134542.1, from coordinate 13,833,766 downwards.
TTGATTAAAAAACCCTAATAATCAATTTTAAAAGATGTCCACTGATTATTAAGCTAACAATCAGCTAAAATTATTTTCTAAGTATTAGCACATGTTCATATAACTATATTTCACATGAAAATACATACCTTGTTCTTCCCCCAACACATGAGAACTTTTTAGAAAGTACTATATTACTTAGAGAGAGAAATTGGATACCGGGTACCTGTTTGAATCTTGACCCTGTGTAGCTTGGACGTGAACTGATCGTTAACTGTAAATATGTGACCGTTTTCTATTTCCTTTGACTTGGGTTCCTTCGTCAGCACCCGCTGTGTGGGCTTCCCACAAGCGAGGGACTGTAGGGCTCTAACAAGTTCTCTTTCAGGAATATCAGTCTCTTGCTGGATTTCCTGAAACGTACCAGATTAGCACAATCAACCTTCATGAAATGTTAAAATCAATTAATTAATTAGCAAGTAAAAGTGACCAAGCAGTGGTTAACCCACTGCCACTGAGTTGAATCCAACTCAAGGCGACCCCAGAGGACATAGCAGAGTTGCCTCACAGTTTCCAAGGCTTAAAATCTCTATGGGATCAGCCTCCCTGGTAGTTTGGAAGTGACTGCCTTTTGAGGAGTAGGCAAGCACTCTGACCCCTGTAATACGTAAGGCACCTCATACTCAGTAAAGTTAGGTAATACCATTAAAAAATAATTGACAGGAACCAATGAGTAGAAGTGAGAACAGCCTACATGAACCAAAGCCCATGTACTGCCTGCCTTCCCGTGTGCACTGCCTGTGCACCAGCGCCACTGCCGCCGCCCGGTCCGAGAGGAAGGCGGGAGGGGCGCTAAGGGAGACAAAGGGAAAGTGAAGGAGGAGCCTGAAAGGAGAGCCAGACGACTATCTGCTAAACCTGTTTCCCCAAAGTCAGAGCCTAAGTGTGAAAAGGCCCCTGCAAAAAAGGGCAAGAAGGGATCGTACCCAAACTGAAAAGGGGGAAAAGCTGATTTTGGTAGGGAGGGGAACCATCCTGCAGAAATGGAGTTAGCAAAACAGACCAGGGACAGAAAGCTGAAGGTGCTGGAGATGTCAAGTGAAGTGTGTGCATTTTTGATAACTGTGTACTTCTGGTGACTACACAGTCTGAAATACTTTTTTTAAAAGTATTTTTAAAATGCCAAATTTTGTTTTACTTTCTTTTATCACACAGTAACACTTCGTTGTTTTTTTTCTGGGGGAAGGGACAGGTGTTATTAAAACATTTGTTTTCCATTCTTGGTTCCCTGGGAGATTTCCTGACGTTAACATACATAAGCCAACTTGACACAAAAGCCATGTGATGTGGAAAAAACGGTTTTTCCATCTTTATCCTCTTCTCTCTATCTGCCTTCAGCATATACTTGACCTAGAGACCTGGTGGGACCTGACCAAAAAACCCTGGTTGTGAGTCACCAGGTGACCCGGACTCGCCAGTGATTTCGCCCTAATGGCAAATTCCATAGAGAAGCGGTTCCTTTGTTTAGATTGTGAGTTTTCATATGGCAATTCAGCCTTGTTCATTTTATTTTCTGAAACTTTTGATTTGTGAAAAGTTGTTAAACAACATGCTCAATGTAAAATGTCAACCCTTCCACTAAGCTTTCCCTATTCAGAGCATCAGATGAAGACACTTCAGTAGGTTTCATAGTTAACTGCGATTTTGGTGGCCCACTAGATGGATAAGGAGAGAAACATGACCACCAAATAGGACCTCCTAGTGAACTTGGGCAGTCTCAGCCAGAATCTAACAGGGACCCTCACGTCCTGGGAAACCAGACATGCGACCTGAATTCTGGGCGCTTCAAGGTGATATTTGATTATTTTTCTTCTTTTTTTCAATTAAAAAAAACCACCAAACGTTTTTGCCCCATTGAGAACTTACAACACAATATACTGGTGAATCTCTGGCACGCCTCCACCCCCCACCCCGCAGCTCAGTGACACATCAGTGCCAGACCTTACCTTTTTTCCAACAACCTTCCCCTGAAGTCCACCCCCCTCACCTCTCCATTTGTATTCACCCCCTGGGGCCCCTGACTGTGTCACTGAATCACTGTACCTCTCTCCACTTCTCCATATGACCCTTACTGTAGGGGCACGGTTCCCACACGGACAGACTAGCTCACTGAGAGCAGGGAAGTGGAGTGCCACTAAACCAAGGGCCCTGTGTTGTCAACACAAAACAGCAAGGCCCTATGTTGTCAACACAAAACAGCAATCTGCTGCATTCTCCCTATATTACGTATTGGGTCAATAAGTGACCTTGGTAGTTTACTAGATCGACTCTCCACCTACCCCACCCACCTCTAGCTGAAGACCCTGCTCCCCCTTTCTCACTGAGGCACATTTTCAAATAAACTACCAAGTACTAGCACAACTCAAATATCTCCTTTTCCAATTTATCAAAAATTACTGTACTTAACCTGAAGACCACTAATGATTAGAAACAGCACTAAACTCTACTCTTGGGCTTCTATCCCTTTTTGTGCTGTCACTAATTCTGTACAAACTATCCAGAGTATAGAAAGGGACAGTGAACTCCCAAACCCATTCTATGCAGCCACCATAACCCTGATAGCAAAGCCAAGCAAAGACTCTCCAGAAAGATAGAAAATTACAGATCGTTATCTCCCATGAACACAGCTCCAAAAATTCTCAACAAATCCTGGCCAATAGAATCTAACATATCCCCCCCAAAATAATAATACATCGTGACCAAGTGGGATTCATACCGGGAGGCAAGGATGGTTCAGCATTAAGAAAAACAATTAATGCAGTCCATAACATAAACATGATAAAAAGGCTAAGAACCATATGATCATATTCATGCATCAACTGATGCAGAAAAAGCATGTGACAATATCCAACACCCAATTCTAATGAAAGAACTCAATAAGATAGTAATAGAAGTTAAATTCCTGAACACAATAAAGGTCATATACCAAAAACCAATGGTCATTATCACACTCAATGGGGAAAGATCTGAAAACACTCCCATTTAAAAAGAGTAGCAGACAAGAATGCCCCTGATTGCAACCCTTATTCAACACCGGTCCGGAAGTCTTAGCCAGAACCTTAAAACAACAAGAAATTAAGGGAGTATAATTGAGAAATGAAGTGAAACTCTTGCTACTTGCAGGTGATATGATTTTATATAAAAAGAACCCCAAGGTCTCCACAATATGATTGTTGGAAAAAATTGAGAAATTTAGTGAAGTCGTAGGACACAAGATTAGAAGCAGAAAGTAATTGGACTCCTATGTACAGTGATGAGAGATCCAAAAAAAGACACCAAGAACACAATGATCATTCATAACAGCTACACAAAAGTTGAAATACCTAGGAATGAATCTAACCAAAGAAACCAAAGACCAGTACAAGGAAAACTACAAAAAAACAAAACAAAAGAAACCTAAACAAATGGAAGAATAGCCCATGTTCAGGTATGGGAAGACACAGTACTGTGAAAATGTCAATACAACCTTAAGAAATCTACAAATTCAACACGATCCCAATTCAAATCCTAACATCATTTTAAAAAGAAATCGCAAAACTACCAACTTTGTGTGGAGTAAAAAGAAGCCCAAGACAACAAAAAACTTCTCAAGAAAACCAAAGTAAGTGGTCCTGTGCTACTTAATCCCCAAACCCACTACATAGCCACAGTTGGCAGGCAGCCTAGTACTGGTTTAATGATACAGAAAACCTAGAAATAAAAGCATCCACCTATGGACAACTGATTTTTGACAAACGACCATAAACATTAAATGGGAAGGGGATTAAGTACACATAGTGGAAGACGAACAAAACAGAAAACTGGGACCTGTCAAAAATAATACGCTACTGTAAATCAAATGATTTGATCAAGAGAGTAAAATGAGAGCCCAGATTGGGGAAAGATATCTAAGAAATAACAAACAAAGAACTAATTACTAAATCGACAGAGTGCTGCAACTCTACCGGAGGGCGGGGGGACGGGACACAAACAAATGACCCCCTTAAAGGTGGGCAAGGGACCTGAATAGACAAATAAGTACAAAAGGAGGACGCTCAAATGGCTAACAAGCTTATGAAAAAATGGTCTCATCCACTAGCCATCCAGGAAATGTAAATCAAAACAATGATAACAGCTAACACTCACAACCTTAGTCCAATGAAAAACAAAAACAAAAAAAAAACCAGAGAATGTCAAATGCTGGAGATGTAGTGAGATTGAAACTCTTATACACTGCTGTTGGGCTTGTAAATCTGTACAAACATTGTGAAAAGCGACATGGTAATTCATGAAACAACTGGCAAGAGAAACACTAGGAACATCATTGTTGGACATACAACCAAGGATTTGGTATGTATACACAATGGACTACTACGCATCCCTAAAAAACAGTGATGAAACCACGAACCACCTCAACACATGGACAGATCTGGACACCATTGCTGCGTGAAGCTAGTCAATCACAAAAGGACAAATGCTGCATGAAGAAAAGGGAAAAAAAGGGCTAAGGAAACGTTTAAGGGCCTTGGGGGGTGGGGGGAGTTTGCTTGGTACTACGCTCCTAATAGGCACATAGGTCCACAGAACCCTGGGCTGTTATGTGCCTGCACATCTATCATTGTGCACCATCAATTCTTCTCAACAAGGTACTAGGAAATATAATGCATCCTCAAAAGTTGTAACCACTTCATATTTGATAGAATATACACCCTTGCCTGCTGCTCAACAATCTAACCCTCACAACAGTGTATTCACTCCCAGACATTCTTTTCAACAAAGATTTTGTCTATCTGTTCAGCTGAAAATGATGACTGCCATGACATTATTTTAATGTGTTTTTATGACCATTATGATAAAAGAACACCTTTATTTAAAGGACATTTGTAATGTCCTTTCTACACTTTGCACCTAATTATATTCCTTGCCTAATTTTTATTCACTTATTTACTTTCATAGTTATTGGCTCTTTATACGTCACGGCTTCCAATACTGATGCTATTATATGAGGGGGTACCCCCCTAAAATGGGATTTTCCCCACCTCCTCAAAGCTATGTATTTAAAGTTTTTCACAAAACAATCGTATCACCTTCAAAGCACCCTCCATTACACTTAATACATTCGTCAAATCTGCGATTCCAGTCCTTTCATGTCCTTCTTCATTTGCAGAAACAAAAAGAAGTCGCATGAAGCGATGTCAGGTGAGTCAGATGTATGGAGCAAGAGAGGTATGCTTTTTTTTGGGGGGCCAAAAACTGGCACAGTGAGAAGGCTGTGTGAGCAGGTGCACTGTCGTGGTGGAAGAGCCAATTCTCTGTCTGCCATGTATCAGCCTGTTTTGTCTCTCACTGTTGCGCCATCTTTTCAGAACCACTAAATAGAAAGCTTAATTAACTGTCTGACCTGGTGGAACAAACACCAAAGCAATACAAATCAACATTTTTATGTTTGGGAAGTTGACACATGTCTAGAACAAGGTTTGTCATCAGTTGACATTTCAACTTTTTTTGAAATGAGAAAACCACTCATACACTTGAATTTTTCCTATAATGCTGTCCTTGTAAGTTGTGTTCAACACCACAACAGTGTTTGCAGAATTTTTCCCTGAGCAGGAAACAAAACTTCACAGCTGCATGTTCTTCTCTTAAATTGGCCATCACAAAATGAGGTTTGAGCGAAACAGCTTTCACAAAAAAATTCACCGTGACAACACTCCACTGGGAGCACTAACTTAGGGCAAGTTGCTTGATGCTAGAGAAAAATGCACACTCTGAAAGCTCTGCTCCACCCTATACAATTCCGTTCTTATGGGAGGGGGTTCCACTTCATATATTGCAAATAATTTACTTTTTAACTACGAGATTTTATCAGAATAACACACCTTCTTATTGAACCCACGAGAGAAATCAGAATATAAAAAACCAGCTTCTTTACAATTATTGAATTAAATATACTCTCATTCATGAAGATAATTTTGCAAAGCTAGTTACTAAAATGCATGCAGAAGGCTGTGCAAAAAACAATCACCAACACATGCGTGAGAAGAGATGAACTTCATAAGCTTTGTCACAAGGCCCTCTTCTGAAAGCACGCTCAGCCCAAAGGCTTTGGAGCCACCGACATGGCACCGAACACACGCCACTCACATTGTGAGGCAGCTAAAACATGAAAATTTACAGGAATTTTCAACTTCGTTTTACCTGCTACACAATCATTACTCATGGTATCAAATGATTTCCAGTTGGCTGGGAAAGGGGTGGGGAACTAAGCTTGAACCACTAGAACTACAAATAATCCAGTAATTATTATTAAAAGTCATTTAAATTTCTATGTATTCCACAGTCATCATTTCCTTCTAAGTACTCTAGAAACAACTTCAGCAGTTTTGAAGCAGCTTATTTTGTGAAAATCTATAATGCATGAGGCGTACAAGTTAAAACTTACTGATGAACAACCTAATTCACTACCATCGAGTCAAATCCAACTCATAGCAGACCCTACAGGACAGGGCAGAACTGCCCATGTGTTTCCTATACTCTAACTCTTTACAAGAGTAGAAAGTATCACCCTTGTCCTTCGGAATAGCTGGTGGTTTTGAACTGCTGACCTGATGGTTAGCAGCCCAATGCGTAACCACTATACCACCAGGGCTACTATAACAAAACTAGCTTTAGATCATTTTATTTTCATTTGAAAAGTTCCTATTTAAGGAAGGGATGGACAATTAACTGCCTACTCAATACACTCATGGGGTTGAGTCACAAAATTTATGATTATAGATTAAGGTTATTCTCTAGGTAGAGAAAACATTTAAAAGTATATTAGTTTTCTAATATATAAAAGAGGGGGAGGCTTCAAAAAGTTCCTGGGAAAATGGAATAAAAAGATAATAATTTTTTCAATAAACTTTGTGAAACTTCCTTCTACCTACTCTTGATTCAGCCAATGAACTAAACACCAAGATTCCGAAATAATTCTTTTGAAGTTGTCATATAAAAAATGGTCATCTCCTAATTATACCGACCACATATTGGGAGTTTATAAATAAATACCAAAATAACTTTAAATTTTAATCTTCTTGTTATTAATTACAAACTTATACTCATTCTTCAAATATTCATCTCAATATCTCAAAACTGGCTTTCAAAACATATGGTCATTAATAAAACTTAGTAGGAATTATACAATCTTCACTTTAAACCCAAATCTATCTTTTAAGGTATAGAATAATTCTAGATTGAATGCAATCAAATCATAACCTGGCGAGGAGAACTGAAAAAGACAAAGGGATATAAAAAGCAAGCATATTATAATTAATTACATTAGGGAGAAAAAGAAGTACACATACACAAAAAAATCAAGACCATGCAACTCAAGACTGAACTGGCAACAGGGCAAACATGTAATTCAAAGAAACTGATCCGAGAGTCATCCACGAGCAGTCCCAAACATATATGATCATTTGACTTTAGATAGATAGATAGATAAAGATGCCATGGTAATGCAATGGATAAAGAATGGTAACTTCAACAAGTGGTGCTGGAACAACTGAGCATCTGTGTAGGAGAGGAGGAGTAAGTCTTCACCTTTATCTCATTTACTGTATATTCTCGAGCATAAGCTAGCCTGAATATCAGCCGAGGCACCTAATTTTACCACAAAACTGCATAAAAATGGGCTGGAAAACCTTGGCTTATACACGAGAGTATGCAGTAATTCTAAAAATTAACCTGAAATTTATAATAGACCCAAATATAAAAAGTTAAAACTACAAACCATCTAGAAAAGGAAGACAGAAAAATAATCTTTGTTATTTAGGGCAGGCAATAATTTCTAGACCAGAAACAAACAAACAAACCATTCATAAAAAGAAAGGAAACAAAGGCTGGGAGGGACAGAGGCCTGGCTATAAGTCTGTCAATATTTAATAGTTCTGTTCTTCAAAAGATACCATTAAGAAAATTAAAAGTCTAGTCACAGACTGGGAGAAAATATTCACAACGTATCATCTGACAAAGGACTTGTATGCAGAATTATTAAAAAATTCTTAGAACTAAGAAGAAAGCAAGCAAGCCAATAAAACAGATGTGAGCTCTTCAACAAGCAACTTTATAAATGACGTATGAATACATAAAAGACACTCAAGATTATTAGTCATCAAGGGAAGGCAAATTAAATTCACCATATGAAATAACTATACACCACCTAAAGTGGTGAAAAATATACACTGAAAATACCAAGGCTTGGAAGAACATGCGAAACAAATAAACTCAACCTATGCTGCCAATACAAATGCAAATGCTTACAAGTGCTTTGAAAGAGTTTGGATAGAAACAGAAGACAGCTTCCGGTTTTTGTTTACGAAAACAAAAGTCAAATACCTATTTACCAAACAACCTAGTAGTACTCCTAAGTATCCAAGAAAAATGAAAGTGTAAAAAGTCTATAAAATGACTTTTACATGATGTTTATAATAATTCTATTCCTAATATCATATTCTAAAATCTGGGAACAACAAAAATACCTATCAGTAGGTGAGTGAACTAAAAAACAAAACAAAAAAACCAATGACCAAAACTACATAATGACCCCAGCTACTGATACTCTTGTCTGTGATGACATGGCTTCACATCAAAAGCATGTGAAGAATGTGGGACAAGAATGACACCGACTGTTTGACCCCATTTAACACAAAGTCTAGAAAAGGTGAAACTGACGCAGAGACACAGGCCAGTTACTAAGCGGCTGCCCACGGCTGGGAGGCCAGGCGAGCGCTGCCAGCACAGGGCACAATTCCATTTCCCAGGCCATGCTTTCTATCTTGATGAGAGCAGCAGTCACACTGGTGAAGAACATTATCTGAAAATTATACTCTAAGTTAATAAAACATGTCTCAATAAATTAAGAATGTTTAAGGCCCAATTTGAAGCATTTTTCTCTAAGGGTACTCAAGTAATCTAATGTTCACTCATAAAACAAAGACATAACTAAAACCCATACCTCAAACGTGTATTTTTCTCTGTTATTAAATAGCATTAATATGGTCATCTGGAAAGTGGAGACTTGCAGTATGTGTTTCCGGGTATTAGAGCCGGTTACTTGTGCACCTCCAACACCAACTTCAGATCCATCTTCCTGTTTCATTTTTAAAAAAGATATGTGAGGCACATAATTAATTACCTCATAGAATTGCAAGAGTAATGTTTCATTTAACTTCTGTAACGCCAAACTCCTTTAACAAAATTATTTTAATTTACTCTTGTATAAAAAGAAAATTTTAGTAAGTATAATAAAACCAACTATTTAATAGAGGTGCATAATTCCAAACTAAAAAAATTAAGCAAATCAATATAAAATATGGCATTTATCTATTCTTAAATGTTTCATATTAAAAGCTGTTTAGTTGTCCATTTTTTTGGTTAGCTCTAACTCACAGTGATTCTATGTACAACAGAATGAAACACCACCTAGTCCTGGGCCACCCCCACAGTCGTATGTGAGCCTATTGTTAATGCCACAGCGTCAATCCATCTTTCGGGGCAGGGCGCTGGGGGGAGTGTTTGGCTGCCTCTTTTCACTGACCCACTGCTTTAACAAGCATGATGTCCTTGTCCAGGAACTGGTTTCTCCTGGTAATATGTGCAACTTGTAAGCGACCAAGTCTCACCATCCTTGCTTTCTAAGAAGCATTCTGGCTGTACTTTTTCCAAGATAGAACTGTTATTTCTTTAAGCAGTCCATGGTGCTTTGCATATTCTTTGCCAGCGTCATAATTCAAATGCCTGGGCTCTTCTTCAGGCTTCTTTATTGAATTTCCAACTATTACAAGCATATGAAGTGACTGAAAACACCATAGGCTTGGGTCGGGTGAACTTAGTCCTCAGAGAAACACTCTTGCTTTTGAACACTCGGCTCTAATGCAGAGTGCCATTTGATCTCTTGACTGCTGACCGTGGATCCAAGCAAGATCAAAACCTAACTTCAACCTCTTCTTCATTTATTATGGTACCACCTATTGGTCCCGTTGTAAGGACTCTGATCTTCTTTACATTGAGTTGTAATCCATACTGAAGACTACAATCCTTGATCTTCATCAGTAGGTGTTTCAAGTCTTCCTCACTTTCAGCAAGCAAGGTTGTGTCATCCGAATATCGCGGGTAGTTAATAAGCCTTCCTTCACTCCTAATGCCACATTCTTCTTGGATTATTTGTTCAGCATATAGACTGATAAGTGAGAGGACAGAACCTTGACCCACGCCTTTCCTGATTTTAAACCATGCAGTATTCCCTTGTTCTATTTACACAACTGCCTCATGATTGATGAGCACAACAAATTGTTCGGGAATTCCCATTCTTCTCAAAGTTACCCACGGTTTGTTATGATGGCCTTCAACAAATAAGGAAACCATGCCCGATTCACAGCCACCCTTACAAGGATAAGTAGAAAAGTATTGCTACTAGGGTACCAGTTCATATATGAACATAAAATGTACCTTTTTCCTGTTAAAATGCCTTTCAAAAGTTTTGGGGTTTTTTTTGGGGGGGGGGGTGCTATGCAGGTAATCACTTTTGAAGTCAGGGGTTAATATCAAATCTCTAACAAAACTCAAACTAGACACCTTCCAGAATCATTGAAGAAGTCAGTGGTATTTACACTGCTTCTCTTAAAAATTCAGAATGGTTTCAATGACAAGCCACGAAAGGGACCATCAGCCTCAATAAATAAAGACACTGTGCCCGAAGTCCAGACAATCGTGGAGGACCGTAGAACCACCACTGACGCAAGAGATACTTGGTGCCAGGATCTCACATGAATTGACATTTTCAATTTGCAGAGAACATCTTGGCTTCAGCAGTCTTTCAGCTTGATGGATGTCAAAAGTATTGCGGGTCCATCAGGCAGCTTCAAGAGCCAAACTTTCCATCAATCTTTCAATTAAAACTGATACTAACAAAGATAGTTTTAGGGAAGTGATTATACTGAGGGGCAAGTCTTAGATTTACCAATGCAGTGCACACAAAGCAAGTTCCAGTGAACACAGTGGCTTCCAAGGGAGTCTGCTGAGCCTGTTGACATTAAGCCAGAGATGTTAACTCAGACAGTTTTGGCAATTATTTTTCTTAGGACCCCCCCCTCCCCAAAGGGGTGATCTTGAAAGATGTTTTCAGAGGACCCAGGATGTAAAGAAGCCGAAGGATGTTGAACGTGCACTGGTAAGGAAAAGGCCTGGAAAAGCTGTGGACAAATCTGTTTCCATCACAACAATGTACCTGCTCCTTCTTCAAGGGTAGCAAGGGTTGTTCCATGGGAAGTAATCTTCAAAATCTTTCCTCATCCTGTCTATAACAGCCTGACCTTGCCATTCCAGGCTTAAATTTGTTCCCCAAACTTATTGGAAGTTTGAAAGTAATGCAAGTTGAGTCTTCAACATGCCAAACATAGTGTCAACTGAAAAGAAGACTCCTTCTGTGAAGGGTTGGAAAGGCACAAGTGGAGGAAATGGCTTCCCACGTTGCTATTCTTGTTTCATAAAGATACCTATGGTTTTGCATGAGTATTTTTTGTTACCTTCAAGCTACAGAACAAACACTGCCCATCCTGAGCCATCTTCACAATTGTTATGTTTGAATCCATTGCTGAAGCCATGTCAATCTATCCTATCGAGGGTCTTGCTGTTATACACTGACGTTCCACTTTACTAACTATGATCTATCTCCTTATAGATCCCGGTCGCTCCTGATAACACGATAGAAGGACATGAGATGAAGTCTCCTCATCCTAGTTTCTAAGGAGCATTCTGACCGTACCTCTTCCAAGACAAATTTGCTCATTTTTTTCCTGGCAGCCTGTGATCTATTTAATATTCGTTGACAACAAAATAATTAAAAGGCATTCATTCTTTTCTGGTCTCCCTTATTCATTGTCTAGCTTTCACATGCACATGAGGTGACTTGAAAATACCATGGTTGGGGCCAGAACCTTAGTCTCCTCACAGTGGCATCTTTGCTGTTCAACACTATAAAGATTCAGGAATGGATCACACATACTGGGAATGGAGAAAACAGATCACTGGAGGTCAGGCCATGTCCTTGGTGGCGCAAATGGTTAACCTACTGCAACAGAAGGGTTGAAGGTTTGAGAGACCACCCAGAGACACGCAGTAAAGCCTGCTCAGGAAAAAAGGGCCCGTAAAAACCCTATGGAGCACAGTCCTAAGCTGGCACACGGGGACACCAGGAGTTGGAATCCATTCAAAAACAACTGATTGGATAGTGACAGTATGGCTGAGGAAGAGATGGCATTTACTGATACCTTGAGTGTCCTTGAACCCTGTTTCCCAGCCTGCACTTCTGAAGGTGACCTGAGCATATTTTGGACACTGAGCACACAGAAACTTCGTGTTAGGGTGGGGTTCTGTTCTACTTCACTCATAAAACAAATATTCTTTTGAATATGTTCACTTTTAGTAAAAAGCCATTTGAAGACTACATCACATTTCCATTGGGGGGCGGGGAGAAACACTTGAAAGAAGTCTCTGGCAGTTGATTTCTTGACTGTTGCTTCCAAGAGCAATGCTTGTGGCGCCAAGTAAAACAAAATCATTAATACTTTCAAGGTCTTTTCTATTTATCATGTTATGCTCCTTCTATTATCTGAGACTTCCCTCTACATTCCCCCGCTGTGAACATTTTACGGTATCTGATCAAGTAATTAATAAAAATTTACCTATAATTAAAGGTAAAACTATTTTAACAGTGTGCAGTGGGATACTAATGGGCTTACGAGAGATAAATGAGTGGCATTATAACACTATCAAAGAGGTAGGCTTTCTTTGTTTTGTATCTGCTGATTACAGCAAGATTTTACATATTTTGTGTATCTTTAATTATATAAAATAGCATTTGAGGTGTGTGGGGATGGGGGGGAGAGCACAGTGCAGTCACCTGCCATTCTCAAACCCTGTTCCTGGATTATGTGTATGATTTAGGAAGTAATAAGTAGCCACTTCCTTAAGCTTTTGGTAACTGACACAAGATTTTTTTAATCAATGGTTTCATACAGCAAGTTCTCAATCTGTGGGTTGTGACCCCTGAATGACCCTTTCACGGGGTGGGGGGGGGGTCACCCAATTCATAACAGTAGCAAAATTAGAGTTATGAAGTAGCAACGAAAGCAATTTTATGGCCAGGGGGTCCACCACAACATGAGGAACTATATTAAAGGGTCACGGCATTAGGAAGGTTGAGAACCACTGGCTCAACAGACCTGACAACAATAACATTTTGAGAAATAAACGCTAGTTAAAACAGAAATAAACACTTAAAACCCAATTCTTTTCCATGACCTTCCCACTTAATATAACAGTGCATATATTATTCAGCTTAATGAATGAAGCAATATTTTCCATTCAAATTAAATATTAAGATTAGATCTTTACACGTACTAGCACACAGTATCTCAAGTCTAATCTTATAAAATATCTTACCCCTATAATATCATTTATTCCTTAACAAGTACTACTGGTATCGTTTTCATATTTTCAAATGATGTTAGCAACTGAGTAACTGAAGTAAACAGAGCCAAGGTTTTCCACCTTGTGATATTTGTAATATGTAGTATATAATAAGAGAAATAAATAATGTATGAAAGTGAATTTGCTAGGCTACCCAGTTGAGCAGAAATTTAAAAATCACTACTACGGACTAAATTTAAGTTAACATAAGTTCAAACTCTCAATATTTACCTTTTTAACTGGCCCATAAAAGGTGGCATTGAGATCTGCAGAACCCATATGATGTTGGAGTGTGAGTTGTCGACCGCTGTGTTTGGCTAAGTAAAACCTGTAACAAATCAAACCAGATTTTAGAAACTCATCCAAGTTTCACACTTGAAAGCACACACAACAACCAAGTTCATGGAAACATGAGACAGAAAGGGGAAGGAATTTCCCAAGAGCTCTGTGAAGCCCCTAACATGCAACAAAGACTTCACTTCACTTACGAAATCGTGTCTGCTGCTACGATTGGTCCCTAGCCTGCTGCTCTGCCACTGCTCTTTATACCAACACGTTTCTTCAAAGCAACTCATTCAAAGATTTCTCCTGAGTCAGTGGCAGATACTAACAGTACAAAATATGACCTGAGTAATTAATGCACTTATACTGAACAAAGGATATTAACAAAATTGCAATGTATTTTTCATTTGAAATCAGGTTTTAAAAATTGAGAACTCCATTCCGTCTCCAGGGAAGGCACTGGAGTGAAGTGGGCGAAGGGAGACATTGGACAGGGAAAGACATGACAAAATAATAATCATTTATAAATTATCAAGAGTTCATGAGAGAGAGGGGAGGTGGGAGAGGGGGAAAATGAGGAGCTGATACCAAGGGCTCAAGTAGAAAGCAAATGTTCTGAGAATGATGAGGGCAACAAATGTACAAATGTGCTTGCCATACAATGGATGCATGTATGGATTGTGATAAGAGTTGTACAAGTCTCCAATAAAATGTTTTTAACAAGAAAAAGCAATTTCAATTTGAGACATTTATTTACACAAAGAAATACAAAGGCAGATGCAGGCTTACCTTCTGAAGATCTCAAAAGCATGTCTCGGTGCTGGTGGGATGTTGCACTTGGGTGTGGCTGACTGAGTGGGCCAATAGCCTGTTGTGAGCACCCGGACGGTAAGATCAACACCACCTAAAGATACCTGCTTAGAGTTGGAAGAAACAGTCCCCTCAAGGTTAGCTACATTTTACAACTCATTCTGCCTCCTTAGACACTGTGCAAGATTGAAAAAGTCAGCCTTACCTAGCAAATAAAATAGTTCTTAAAAGTTAGACCAGTCCAGTATTTTCCACATTTTAACTCCCATGGTAAATACTTTTAATATTTTTTAAGATGTTGAATTAAAAAGGTTCCTGAAGCACTCTTTATATCATTACGATCATAATATATTTTTAAATGATTAAACCTAAAATTTAAAAAGCACACCAGCAGAAATGCTGAAGGTGAAATATTATCTATTTATTGATATCCAAAGCTTGTTCTAAACTTTCAGTGCATTTTTATCTCACCTGAGTTAATGATTGACTTTTATCTAGAGCAAAGCGTGTATTTATGAATATGAAGCAGCCCAAACTCAGTCTTCTTTACAAGTACAACTGACTTTTGAGCAACAGGGGTTTCAACTGGGTGGCACAAGCCAGTATACAAGAAATATTAGGAGGGCTTTTTTGCCTGTTGCTATGGCAGTTAACACAAGTTTTGCAGATTATATGCTTAAAATGGAGTGTGACTGGAATATTACATCTAGTTGTTAGTTTCTCGTTAGGCAAAACACTAGATTATTGGAGAGACGAAAGCAACGAGGATCATCACAGGTTTAAATGGACACTCAACACTGAGTCACCCCCCCACCAAAGCAAACAGTGAGCACGTAAGTGGCTCCCACAGTTAAAGTGCGAGTTCAAGGGTCCATTCTGCCTGCTCCAGTCTCACATGCTGCAAAGAAGAGGTGCTCACTGTAGACACTCGATGATGCCTGGTGGGGAACGCTTTGCACACTTCCAAGTGAGGGTTCTGTGTCTTAACTTAGTTCAAACCCACGAACTCTCATCAACAGGCATGAGACTGACCCATGATCTCAAAGATGAATACAATAAAAACTTTGATCTCATCTCCTAGTCATACCGGTTGTTCTCTCATCTTTCAGTCTTCCCTTAAAATGTAATTTTTTAAACAAGGGTTTCCCTAATCCACACTTCCCTGCTATAGAATTCCTTTTAGTTTGTGTCATCACCTATGGGGTTATTTATCTACTTATTATCTTTCTCCTTGATTCGTATCATTCACTGCTATATCCTTAGTGCCTAGCACAATGCTTAGCAAAAAAATTGATTTGCTAAATAAAATTTTTTAAAATGTCCAAGAACTATTATTCTAGTGATTAATCTCCTATTTCCAAATGTCTTAGTAACAACCAGAAATAATTCAGCTTATTGTCTTAAGCACATGACAGGGTCAAGAGTCGCAGACTAAGTATGTCAAGGCATTTCTTGATTTGCTGGTTGAATAATCAGAACACAATAGCCGAACAGCCTCTCTCATATGTGTTAAGAGTAGTGGAAGAAAAAGTATTTAAAAAATACAATTATGATGATATATTAGCTATAAGCAGACATATCTAAACAAGGAAGAAAATTACAATATGAATTTTCTGTCATCCCAAAGTTCTACTTTGTTGCTAACTTGCATCTTTTCTGCTTTCAGCCTATCTCCACTATAAGCAATTAATATTTAAGAGGCAAATTATATATCCATTTACAAGTGAATCAGATCTCTTAATGTGTATAATGTTTATGTCAATAAAATTTACTATTTTTACAGATCTTGCTGATTATTTCTGGGCATAAAACAGTGGGGCCAGAAGTGATCATCTTCTATTTACTATCGAAAGAAGAATTCCAAATCTGTGAATAGCTGTCACACGACTTAACCACAGAGCGAGTGTGGTCATGCAGAAGGAAAGTATTGTAAGAGCTCATAAGCTGTGCAGTTCTCTCTAGACTTAAGGTTCAATTAGGGTGAACAAGAGCAGCAAAAACAACAAAAACAAAAATGGCACCCTCAGTAAATCGACACGACAACTTATCTGACTCTAAAGCCATTTAAGTTCCAGTACACCATCCTCTGGGTGTCCTCACACACTAATCTCTGCCTTTTTAAATCAACTGAAGCCATTCTCCATCAGCCTGAAGATGCCAGGTGTCTGTTTATTTTGACTTCATAGAAGAAAATCCTGAGGTACAGAAAGGTCAGGTCAAGTATCCCAAAACAACACAATCCTGGTGAAAGAAGAACACTAAAATTCAACATGTTTGTTTAAGCTCAATATTCTTTCTATCATCTGTTCAACGGATTCAATTTTCATTGCATTCCCTCAAATAGGAGAAAGATAGAAATTTAAAGAATTAAAATGGGGGGTGTGGGACGTTTCCAAACATAAACATTGACTAGAAAAAAAGTTAAATGGGAAAAGTGCTTTTAAACCAAAACCAAATAAACTCACTACGACTGAGTGATTCCAATGTCAAGCAACCCTCTCCCAGGACAGTGGAGAACTGTCCCTGTGAACTTCTGAGACGGAAACTCTTGGTGGGAGTAGAGGGCCCAGTCTTTTCCTGCAGAGTGGTTGGTGGTTTTGAAACACTGAACCAAATGTGTAACCACTTTAATAAACAACTTACATAAAACCACACCAGTAGTTCAATTAACTGCTATAGGGATGGAAACTCCCACTACAAGACTTCACATAAAAATATGTAGGGTAGAAATTAAAGTAGAATCTTACCCCAGTGGCCTGTAGGTGTTGCCTGAACTCATCCATAGTTGTGTTTGAGATGCTCATATCCCTAAACATTCCTTCCAGTTTTGATGTAAACTGACACCCACATTCAGTCTGTGGAAAAAAGTATAAATATATACAGATCAATGAGGAAATTTTCTAAAACTGCCATCCATGATAATTTCCCTTCTAAAGGTTTCCAATAGTTGCTCTATGCCTTTGACTAAGAAACTTGGAGTGTTCAAGAAAGACTCAAGCCAACGGATTTTAATCCAAAATGCATATTCCTAGAAAGATATTCCCAGAGATTCCAATATACCTCCTAATCAAAGGTGGAGATCAAGCCCTGACTTCCTAACAAGTGCCTCAGATGAGAAAGATCTATCTAAAACCAACTTCTCTTATTGCTTGGTTTGCAATCCTTCCACAGATCTTCATGAACTTGGAAATCTGTGACGCCAAGTAATAAATACAGCAAACTTTGCACATGTCCCGGAACTTGACCAAGTATATCTATAACCCACATCCTGCTCAACATCAACAGATCTTTACTGATTTCTAGAAATAAACATTTTAAATCAAGCAATTCACAATCTAGTGTTATTGGTGTTCAATTATATGACATCAGTGTGTTTTATTTAATTTCATCTTACATGTACCTTACCTTTAACTTAGATATCATATTTTTTTCAGAATCATCAGAAACACTTTTATTTGTGAGAAGTCTCCTTGCCAAGTGTTGTTTATAATAGCGTTCAAATACATCTTTTTCTTGCATAAACCTAAAAAGGACCATTGCCTTATCCAATATTGTTTCTACTTCTTGTTCTGTTAGCTGTAGAATTATAAAATAATGTACAATTATTGAACCATAGTTATACAGTAATTGCATCACAGTTTAGGATATACTCTGACAATAGTCTGGCGCACGGAGACCATTAGGAGGCTGTTTCAGCAAGCACCCCTCCATCGCCCGCACAACTGCTCCCCTCTCATCTAGGGCTGAAGGCAGATTCGGGGACTCCCCAGAGCTCGCCTGCTGACATCAACATGTGTGGTAAAGACATGACTCAAACACATGAAATAAAATTTTACTAAGAAAATTTTTTTAAAAGCCTTTGTATAATAATTAGAGAGTTAAAAACCAGGATACTGATTATTTTTCATGTAACCTCACTAGAAACCTGGACTTTGCAACAGGAGGAGGATAATTTGTTATAAATCGAAAAGCAAAAAGACTCTATGCTCTTACCTTTTGAATAAGGCTAGGATGATACTCTGGCGGGGTTGTATGAATTGTACATTTCAAAAAGAACAAAAGACTAAAAGGTAATGTAATTCATACGCTTTTCTACTCGTTACATCCTTGACGAGCTCCCTCTTGTTCTTTCTGCCTCTTTTTTTTGGGGGGGGGTGTGGAGAGGGTTAGGGTGTTTCATACTGCTTTCCATTAAACCTGTGGTCCTAAGTTATATTTCCCTTGGCTCACATTCCAGAATAAAGTGAAAAAAAATCTCGTGTGATCATATCTTTTGACCTTCAATGTTGCAGTGTGATTCCAAGATTCCAGATATATCATAAGAGATTGAAACTGAGCTTCAGTATGTGCTTTCAAAATGATCTTTTTAGCTCCTCTTCTAGTTTCTGCCATAAAATTCTTATCACTCAAGTACTGTTGAAGGCATAATTAATTTGCAAAATATGATGTGAGCCCACAAAGTTCTGTGCTAGAGGATGGCTGCCCTCAAGATCCTTGTTAACTAGGTGAGTTGCTGTCAGCTGCCGCTGCGCCAGCCCCTGCCTCACGGTGACCCCATACAGAGCAGAGCAACAGGCAGGGGTCTTGGCCCCGGAATAGGTAGCAGAATGGACTGTGGAGATCCACAGGCTTTCATTGGCTGATTTTCAGAAACAGGTCACCAGAGCCTGCCTGCCTGCCTTCCTTCCCTTCCCCTTCCTTCCTTCCTTCCTTCCTTCCTTCCTTCCTTCCTTCCTTCCTTCCATGCTGCTCTACCTTAATCTGAAAGCTATTAGCCAACAACATAGAAACACGGAAGCCACCTTCACTGAGTTAAAGCAGTATCTGCTCATGAGGTGCCCTGGCCAAAAAGACAATCTGGATTTCCCCATGGAAGGGAGACTTCTCCCACTGAAATCCCACCGTCCATTGATGCACACCACAAGGAGCCCATTAAAGACACTTGCCTTCTCCAAGTATGGGAAAAAGAACCGTTACTACATTTTTGTCAGCAGAATCAGGTATGCTATAGCAGGTCCAAGGGTCCATATTAAGTTCAAAGTAGTAGCTATGGTTTGTTAAAAATGTGTGAGAGTTTTGTTTTTCTTTAAATGGTAGGAAACCACAGGGAGTTGGGTACCCTTCTCTGACAGACATCTGGTGGCATAATGTGAGGTACAGTAGGCAGGACTGAATACAGATCCCCAGCACAGGAGGTGAAAAGTCTACACTGAAACCACCACTGTCCCTTCTCTTTCTTGAGCTTTTCAGCAGTTCTCAACCTGTGGGTCATGACCTCTTTGGGAGTCAAACGACCCTTTCTTAGGGATCACCCAATTCATAACAGTAGCCAAATGACAGTGAAGAAGTAGCAACGAAAATAATTTTATGGTTGGGGTCACCACCACATGAGGAACTGTATTAAGGGCTGGCAGCATTAGGAAGGTTGAGAACCACTGGCTTAAACAGTAGCCACAGAGAAGACTATTGACAATCAAGACTGTGTAGTTCTGTTTTTAATACCAATTATACATGAAGTAAAAGCAATCTGTTTAATAGATCAGAGCATGTACTGAAGTACAAAGCAAAAGATTGTGCTTACTTTTAGACTTCTAACACTTGCTTTTATATTTTACTTAACAATATCTACAAATGAAACTGAGTGTTCATCCATACTTACCCCTTTGACTCCCTTTTTCAGCTTATCATCAATAAATAATGAGAGGTATTCTGGGGACCTGGAGTTGAGGTTGAGAAAATACTCAAAGTCACCTGCAATCGTTTGTTTAAAGAGCCGATCATTATTGAACGATTCCTGGAGGAAGCGATCAAATCTACTCTTCAGATCCAATAAGCCCTTACAAATAAAAACAAAGAAATTTAGGATACATAATAGTATTTTTATAATTAATTCACTTGTGACCATGCATCTTAACTATGTTGGTGTGTATTTAATAGCAAACTCAGAAAATCTGTATTTTTATGCCTCTATTTAATCACTTTTAAAAATGTCAGTGCTAAGACGTGTTTCATTTCCCATTTATGTAACACTGAAGATGAATAAGAGAGTCTTCTCCCTGCTTCTCCTTGCCTTCTGTATGAAGTAATGAGCTGGGTAAGACAGAGAAAACTTTCTAAGACACACATATAAAAGCTGATTATAGTAAAACAAAAGGAAAAAACTGGAACACAATCAGCATTGCTGAGTAAAACATTTTAAAACTAAAAGTTTTTTTATTTTAAACATGCCATGTTCTACAAGCACTAGGCATATAAAAATGATTTCTTTTTATCCTTGAGACTAAATAAGATCGTCAGGCAGATTTAAATAAAAATAAACAACTGGTGTTGGGGTTCCCTGATAAAATAGATACACCTCAAAATTCTAAAATATTTAGGATAATCACACCTGCTTACTATCGAGACAAACCAAAAGTACATCATTATAGGTTAGAGAGAGTGACCTTTTCAACTTGTCAAATTACTAGTGTTATAAAGGTCACTATGCTCTGGCTTACTTACCTGGATATAATCAACAGGATTCTTCCCTTCTCCCTCCTCAGAAACAAGGGCTTTGCCTTGCTCCCTCAAGTAGGAGCTCATGCACTCACACATGGTTTTCAAACCATTTGGCACACGACTGAACAACTTGTACATGCAAGCAAGATCTGAAACCAGGGGAAAAAAGAAAACAAATTGGTTACATTAAAAATGAAGGAAAAATGAGAATCTGCTTGCACATTTACTTGGGTTACTTAGAGAAACTTGTCTCCATCACTACCATTTACTTGACAACATGGAATAGTACTAAAAAATAGCTAATGGGGAGAAAGAACAGGAAAGTTAATTGTTATTAGCACAATTTAAGAATTACAGCTTTTAGCTACATAGAGAAGATGCCCAAACAATATAACAAGAATGTCGCAATAAATCAGAACCGTGGTTTTGAGTACCCACCTAATTTATCTGTATAAACCCCACTAATTACAATAATGTATTAAAAGAAAATTCATAATTTTGGTATAAATGGTAGTCAATGTGATAAGGGATAAATATTTTAAAAACCAATTAAAGTCTTACACGTGACAGCTGGGCAATACATATGGAAGAACAGATGCATTTGAATTATGGTGTTGACCAATAATATTGATTACAACAAGGATTGTGTCAGAAGAACAAACAAATATCTTGGAAAAAGTCGAGTAAGAATGTTTCTTAGAAGCCAAATTGGTGAGACTTTATCTTATGCATTTTGGACAAGGGCTAAGTGCCTATAGCAGGAATCAGGCTTGTCAGAGGGTCAGTGTAAAAGAGGAAGATGTCAATGAGATAGACTGGCACGGTGGCTCCAATGGACCAAGCAGTGTAATCATTCTGTCGCACATAGGGTCACTGAGTTTTATTACGATTAAGAACATCTGAAAATGAAGTGGGAACAGCAGCTCCAGATGAGGAGCTTAGCAAACTCTGTCTGTGAAGGAACAGTTTAGGTTTGTGGCCCGGCAGTCACTGTGGCAACCACTTAACTCTGTCTATGGAGCACAACAGTCACTAACAAAACAAATGCCTGGGTGCAGCTCTGTTCCAATGAAATGGTATTTATGGGCACCCAAATCTGCAATTATTAATTCTGACGTGTAATGAAGTATGAAGTATCCTTCTTTTGATATTTCGCCCCCTTAGCCATTTAAAAATGCAAAAACCATTCTTAGCTTACAAGATGAACACAAAGCTGGTGGTGGGTAGGTCAGGCCTTTATTTTTCCATCTTATTCTAGGATTTGGAAGAGCACATACTTGATCCTAAAACTAAAGTTGTATGCAATTAGAGAATACTTACCACATATACTCGTGTATAAGCCGAGTTTTCTCAGCACGTTTTAAATGGCGTTTTGTGGTAAAATTAAGTGCCTTGGCTGATATTTGGGTCAGCTTATACTCGAGTATATTCAGTAGTAAGTTTTACTGTTTTACAAAGGGTATAAAATTTCTCATATATTTGGTATTAGGTATAGCAAATTTTTCATATAAAACCTTCTGAATTACCAAGTCAAACAATAAACATATACACTAACGTTGGCATATAAAGTAGATCTAATAAAACAGTCCTCAACTCATCTATTTTGTTCCTATGTCGTTACAAATTTTGCTTAGTATTTTGTTTTGTATATTTAATTGTATTAATGTAATGTCAGTTAATTATACAGGATAATAGAGAATACGAAACAGAAAAAAGAAAACACCTGGTTTAAGCAGGGAAAAATACTTTTTGTAAAAGACTATTTAAATCAGGGGATGTCCAAGTATGGCCCCATCCACCCAACAGCCTGTCTGTTTTTATATAGCCCATGAACCAAGAATGACTCTTACATCTTTAAATGGTTAGGGAAAAAAATAAAATAAAAATGTATTATGACCTGAGAGAATTGTATGAAATGCACAAATTTCAGGACCTACAAGTAAAAGCATATTGGAACGCACCAAGCTCCTTTGTTTGTGCACTGTCCAAGACTGCTTTCTTGCAGCAGAATGAGTAGTTGACTGAATACCTCACAAGCCTAAATTGTTGACTATCTAGCCCTTACAGAGAAATGTTTGCCAAACTAAGGCCAGAGGCAATAAGAACAGCTCATTTTTAGAAAATATGACAAACATATTTACCGTATATACTCATGTATAAGCCAAGTTTTGGAGCAGATTGTTAATGCAGTTTTTGTGGTAAAATTAGGTACCTTGGCTGATACTTGGGTAGGCTTTTACTTGAGTATATATGGTAAAGGCAATAGTTTGTGCTTTTACCAAATGGTTTATCTAAAGCATCTTTAAGAAGAAAGCTTTTCTGGTTTAATAAAAGCAAATTTATGAGCAGCTTTTCAGAATCTTATTACAAATATAGAAATGCAATGATTTCAAATGAGGCAAGGATTTTTAACTGAGATAATCTTGGACCAATTTCTTTTTCCAACATTTTCCCCCCATTTCTTACATCCTTCTGTATTTTATATATACATATAAATACATATATATGGATGATGCTAACATGAAGTCAACATTAGAAGGTTGTATCAGAAATTAAGAATAAGGTCAATAATCACATTGGGCTTTGGTATACAATTTGTCTAGGGGACTTATTACTTTCAAAATCTTTTCAATATAATAAAGGTAAGTAGCCACAAAGAAGAATGCTGGTTACTTTCAAAATGTTTACCTTTATAAAATTCTCCTTTTTCAATATATAACTTGAGTTCCCAAGGGCAATCTACTAATGAGGCTAACTGTGTGCACATAAGACAGTCTTTTTGCTTTTTCAACACTTTATCACAAATTAATCTCAAAAGGTTGTCTGGATATTTTAAAGATTAAAATGTCAGAGTTTTAAAGGAATCAAAAACTCTTAAGGGTATATAACAATGGAGAGCATCCTGGTGGCATAGGGGTCACCTGTTGGACTGCGATCCGCAAGGTCAACAGTTTGAAATTTTGCAGGAGAAAGGTAGTTTCCTACACACACATAAACCATTAGTCTCGAAGACTCATCCTTATAGAGTCACTATGAGTCAGCATCGACTCGATGACAATGAGTTTTTGGTTTGGCATAAATTCAATGCTTCCAGGGTATGTGAAAACAAAAATAGATAAGGAGCTTATTGACCTCCCCAGTCATACTATATTTCTTTTATCTGGGCACACACAAAGCGAGAAGACTTGAGAAGCAAAGAGAAAAAGTCACTAAATTCAGTAGAATAACCTAAAAGCTTCATTTATAAAGATTTATATTTAAATCTAAACAACAGTGGTGATAAATTAATGATACACCACAACTCCTTTAAAACTTTATGTTCACAATTACTTAAAGCCAGGAGTTTAAAAAATTACTGAAAACTTAAGACTCTTGTTATCTTTCAACTGTTAATGCTTACCTTCTGTCTTTCCATTTTTCAACATATGTACTAGTCCAGAATTCTCCATTTCTACTATAGTCTTCATGTGCTTGGAAATAAGTTCTCTCTCAACAACCTTCACAATTGGCTCTTCAGTTGATTTGTCAAGACAGTGCATCACCCGCTCGATTTCTTCATTAATTCTAGCTTCTACTTTTTTAATATATACTGAAGCACTGTTTTCTGCTAAAAATTTCTGGCTTTCCATCTGCATATAAGAAGCATAATTATTAAAAACAAACAAAGAAACCTGGAAGCACAACATGTTTCTTCTGCTTTTAATTGGGCTTCTACAGAGGTTCAAACCAACTAAAATGGTTCTGTAAAAGGCTTAGTAATCTGCTTCTGTAAAAATTACAGCCAATGAAATACGATGGAAACAGCTCTCTTCTGTAACACATGAGGCTATGTGAGCTGAAACCAAATCAATGGTGATTGGCCTGTATTTACTGGTTTTAAATTCCCTGCGTAGAAGAAGGATGCGGCTGACGGCTGCTGTAAAACCCAAGTCTCGGAAATCCCATGTAGGGATGCTAGGAGTTATTGTCAACTGTACAGCAGTGGATGGGCATGGTGTTGACCATAAACCAGCCAAATTATCATAAGCACTATTAAAATTTTATAGTTTATAACATTAAAAAGAAGTTGCGTTTAACTGGATTTCAACTCAACGTGACAGCAAAGATTCATATATAATTTGAACTCTATCTTTTAAAGCAATGATTACATAAAGCATGCGACTAAAACAACATGATCTTTACAGAATAGTCGGCCAAATAGTTTAAAAAAAAACAAAAAACATAACCAGTGAGGTCAAGAGTACAGAATTTTGAACAATCTCTCCCCAAGTGAGAGTGGCAACTTTTGGGGTAAGTTTTATATAAACATAAAAACCGTATTATACCCATAAAGTTTAATCATTTTTGTCATAGTTTTGCTTAAATACGAACTGGTTTAAATTCTCATGCCATCCCACTCCTAGTCTCAAAAAGAATACCACAAAATACTGAAATTTGAAAAAGAGCTCTTAACAGAAACTGATTCTGTGTCATCCTCAAAAATGATCATCATTTACACATAAACATAAGAGACATAAGTAAATATTATAAAATATTTTCAAAACTGTACTGGCAAATAATTTATCTATTATATGTAATAATGGAATTAATTACACTAGAACAAAGAAAACATAATGTTACAAAATTGTTAAAAATTTCTACAAGTGGAATGCAGCTGAACACCAATCCCTGCCGGTGGAGCCTCAAGGGCCCTGTCCCTGCCCTGAGGCAGGCAGGGGAAAACTGTGGCTGCGCCGAGGCCAAGCCCTGCTACAGGCTCCAAATGGTCCCGGCTTGGGCAGACACAATGGCTTGGCTAGGGTCGAGCCCCAGCTGGCTTCCACTGAGGGGAGAGAGAAGGACTGGTGTGTAAGAGAGGACAGCTGAACATTAGAACTCTCGAACATTTCGTCCAACGGATCAAGTTGACAACTTATTCACACACACCCTGCCATTCCTCCATGACCAAGACCAATCAAACCAAGTCAGATGGCTCACTGGAAAATCTAGTGAAACAGCAATGTCAAGAAACAGCAATGAAATGTCAATGAAATGTCAATGAAACAGCAATGTCAAGAATTATATTAAATATCCATTTAAAAGAAAAAAAATTTCTACAAGTGCTATTGTGTTGTCAATTATTACTTCTGAATGTATGAGGTTCACAATGAGGATAAATGACACTACAAGTCATAGTTCCATTTTTATATATTCAAGGGCCCTTAGCTATACATTGATCCATTCAGGGTCATTATCATTTTGGAGCCATGGTGGCACTGTTAGTGTGGGTTTGCTGATCACCAGGAGGAAATATGGGTCTGCTTCTGTAAGATTTACAGTCTCGAAAACCCTACATAGGGTCACTGTGGGTTAGAATGGAGCCTTGATGGTATCAAGGGCTACACACTGACCTGCTAAACCACAAGGTCAGAGGCTTGACCCCATCAGCAGCTCTATGGTAGGAAAATGAGGTTATCTGTTCCCACACAGATTTAAAGTCTCAGAAAACACAAAGGGGCAGTTCTGTCTTTAGGATCAGTCAGGATGAGGACTGACTTGAGTGAGCTTGATTTTTCAATTTTATTTTAATTGTGGATGTCTTTTAAAGCCTATCAATGGGGTAGAAATTATAGATTTAATGTCTACCAGAAAATTGTTTAGTATCACACAGACTGACGCAGCTATCAGCAAAGATGCCCTGTTACCACATGATCAATTCTTGTCTTGTGTCTGTCATGGTACTCAATTATTGGTATTATAATTTCATTACAAATTAGTAATAATTTAGCTTCATTTTTTGGGCAAGTTAGGAGCTTGCTGGTGTAGTGGTTAAGCATCGGGCTGCAAATGGAAAGGTCGGCTGTTTGAAACCACACGGTACTCCTCAGAAGGAGGAAAGGTGAGGCTTGTGCTTGTTTAGAGTTAGTCCTGGGAACTCACAGGAACAGTTTCTCCCCAGTCTGAGAGGGTCTCTAAAAGCAGGAACTGATTTGATGCAGTGGATTTGATTTTGGGATAGGCAATTTAGTTGGTGCTGGCTCGTGTGTAACACTACATATTTGAATTAGCAGTATTTACTTACTTTTAATTTCCTAATCAGTAGTCTTTAAGATAGGTACACAGTATTAAATATTTAATATACTACCATATTATTAAAGTCTATACAGTGTGACCTCATTGTGACATGCCAACTGCCAAGTGTATCCCATTTAATTCTAGTCAATGCTTATTAATCACTGAGACTATGAATTAGCAAATATTGAACCAATGCTCTCTGGGAAAATACCTGGCTGAGTTTGGCAAGTCTCTCTATACCACAGTACAGAACATGTGTTCCTGTTTAAAACGTGTTTATTTATGAACACTGAACTTAGAGCAAACAGCATTATGACCCGTGCCTGAACAAAGTGTAGTTATTCCTCACTGAAACACGGGAATGTGGGCGGGTATGCTAAAAAGCATTCTGTGGCAACTAACTGGGCCTGACATAAGCAAGAAAGTTCTATGGTAAAGTGCAATCTCTTAATATGCCCCTTACATCAAAGACTCTGCAGCTCCCACCAAATGCCAGGGTAGAATTATGTAAATAGGGCATAACCAACCAAACCAAATTCAATGTCATCGAGTTGATGCTGGCTCATAGTAACCCAAGAGGACAGGATAGGGCTGCCCTTGTGAGTTTCCAATACTGTAACTCTTTACAGGAGTAGAAAGCCCTGTCTTTTTCCAATGGAGCAGCTAGTGGTTTCGAATTGCTGACATTGCTGATTGCGGAAGGCATTGGTCAGTTTTAGTTGCCAAAATCCTGGCTATATGGATGAGCCATCTCAGAATCAAAGAGAGAAGGAAATCCCCAGATGATCAAGGAACAAGTACCAGCAGATGAGCCTGTTCCCATATCTCTGTCTGAAATGGCAGAGGCCGAGACCACAGTCACCAGAGGCTATGCCACGGAGGTTATGGAACCGAACAAAAGAGCCAAACCAAGAGTCCAGGGGCCTGTGAGACAGAGCAGAGCAGCAGTACTCAAAAACTGTGAGGCAGAGTATGTATGGGGGCTAGCTTCCGGTTCCGCAGGAGTAGAGGCCTAAATGTATGGGCGACTAGAGAAATCTTGGCTGCTGGCTGAGGAGTTATTCTGATGCACCAAAGACTTAATATGCATACTTAATGTTTTCTGATCCAGGTGAGTGGTTACCTTCCCTAATAAAGCCCCTTAATCCTGAGTGTTGTCTTGTCAGTTCTGTGTGGCCTTTGCAAAACATTATGGAACCCAGCAGAGAAGTAGAGTACTACAGGAATGTCAAAGTAGGCTAAAGAAAAATGGGACTGGAGGCATGTTTACCTCTGCTGGGTTGGCATAGGCTTTGCCGTAAGTCTAGTGAAGGGGTAGACGGCCCTCCCTTGTGTACTCTAGAGGAAGTCAGAGGTAGCCACATTTACTTACGGTAAGTTCAAACTAATAACTACATTCAATTACTTTCAGAACATCTTAATGAGTGTTTACTTATATCCTCACTGATTACCTGAAAAAACTCTGCAGACATTTCCAAAAATGGAGCTTCAAAATCTTCTTCATAGACTGATCTTCCTTCAAGGCCTAAAATCATTAACATCTGGCATGCATTCCTTATTGCGCCTCTGTCAAAAGTTAAATCAATGGATAAAAATTACATTAGACTCATTAAATGAAAAATAATGCAACACACGGAACTAGAAATCATTTTAGAACATTTAGTGTTATTAAAGTTACCAATCTCCTCTAAGCAATTTATCTGTGAAATATTTAAAAATACAATGCATTTATATTGTCCATTTCTATCCGAATGAAAAGGCTGCTTTATTAGGAAGCAGGGAACAGGGAGAAAGGCGGAGAGGCAGCTGTATCCCAACCCAGGCACAGCCTACTGCTCTTCCTAGGCAATCTAATTTTTGCACTAAGTAGCTTTTGGGCAACCATGACCAAGTACCATTGTAAGTCTTCATCTAACAGCTGCTAGGAGTAAGGACAAGTAGTTGACGAGTTTAAGGCCACAACAGCAATGCAATCCAATGTTGGAAAGAGGAAGGGGACAGAAGAGAATTAATAGACCTTGGTAATTTTAGACAATTCAATATTCAGTATTTTTTTTTCAGGGGAGGATATTTCAGAATAAATGTTAGCCAAAAGTCTTTAAAGACCAAAAAAAGTGTGTGTGCGCGTGTGTGTATTTGTTGGTGGTGAATGCAAAAGTTACCACACAACAAAAAGAAAACAAAATGCCAGAACAAAAATATCTATAAAAAGGGAAGATGAATAGCTGGATTTCTGCCCGGTGATGCAGTGGTCATGTACAAGGCTACTGAGTGCAGAACAGGCTGCTCAAAGCCACCAGCTGCTCCTCCTCTGAAGGAAGCCAGCGCATCCTACTCCTCTGAAGAAGCTCCAGCCTCAAACCCACAGAACAAGCTCTACCTTGTTCCACAGGGTCATTATGAGTAGGGACTGAATTGATGGTAGTGAGTTTTGAGTGATCATCTACAAGATCCCCACCCCTTCCCCGTACTCCTACCCCACAAAACACCTCAATGCAATCAAGTTGATTCCAACTCATAGCTATCCTACAAGTCAGGGTAGAAGCGCCTCCGTCGGTTTCCAAGACTATAAAAAGCTATGCCTTCTTCCATTCCCACAGTGGTGGGAGGTTTACTACCGCTGACTTCAGGATGATTTATTCTAATAGTACGACTTTGTTGAACGTGCTATCAGGGTTCACAGGTTATTCTTGATGGGCTTGGCATTCAAATGTTCACTTATTTAATAAAATTATGAAAATGACTTGGTCCTACAGATACACATCTAAAAACCAAAGCCTCGAGAGTAAACAATGATTATACCTGTCCACAACTTCTCCTTTCCGCTCTCTTGCAATCATATCCAACAGAGTCTGCCGTAGATGGTCCCTAATACAACCATAACGGACAACTTGATCTCGAAAAATAATTAATCCCAAATTGTAGACATTCTCCACATTATTTTGCTGTACATATACACGGTCCTGTGGTTTTAAAAAAAAGGGCATGTAAACAAAATGCAATACTAGCAAACATAAAAATAATCATTATGATACAACAATGAATAAACAGTAAGAAACATTTCTAATAAGAATCTGAAACAATATGGAACTTCCCATTCTCTCTCAAGTTACAGTAAAGTTATGACTTTGTAATTTGCAATGGTTACATTACTGAAACAAACAATGGCTATAATTGCCTGAAATGAGGATGGGGGAGCACGCTAGCGACAGAGAGGCAAGGAAGCCAAAGGAAGAGAAGCAAAGTAAGCAGATTATTTTCTTCCTGCTCAAAGCCAGGTGAGTCCCAAATACAATTTTCACTTCCTTAAACAGTATTGGACTTGAAGATCATATTCTTCAAGATTGAGAGCTAAATGCCTAAGAAGTCTATTGCTTACTGGTAAATATTAATGCTTCAGAACCTCAGCAAGAACTTATCTTGAGTCTGCATTCATGCAAATTTAATTCACCATAAGCACCAGCATACACAGTTCAAAAGCAGTTGCAGGATGAATATACAGTAAAGTGCTAACATGTAACAGTGCAAATAATGGCAGCATCCGAATTTTAACTAAATTCTTTATGTGTGTGGTAGTTACATAATCTGGTGTCAATTTGTGGAAGGGTAGAGTCCAGCCTGTCAATCAGGTTGTACTTTGATGACCTCATTTGGAGGCACTAAGGAGAAATAGCTCACTGAAAGCAGGATGCACGCTCACTCCCTGAGAGACATTCCTGTTGACAAGGCATGTGGAGCTACCCTAGAGCCCTTGAGCTGGAGGAGCCAATGTGAAGGTCCCTGCCAATGCTGATATGCCTCCACTGCCACTGGATCCACAAGATTTTCCACCCAGTGACCTGTGATCTTCCTGTATTTGGTGTCAATGCATGCGTTACATGAGTCTGAAGAGGAATTTATAAATTGTTTTGGGCATATGGGCTAATATCGGACATATGGACTTGATCTGGGCTGAGATGCTTTCTTAACATGGAATTACCATATATACTCAAATATAAGCCGACCTGAGTATAAGCCGAGGTACCTAATTATGACCTGGAAAGCCAGAAAAACTGACTGACTCGAGTATAAGCCTAGGGTGGAAAATGCAGAAGCTATTGGTGAGTTTCAATAATAAAAACAAATGAAAATAAAATTACTAATAAAATTGAGACATCAGTGGGGTAATGTATTAGAATATTTATTTTAAATAAAAATATAAATAAAAGGGCAACAAGTCATTTAACATTAGTAAACCAACACAGTAAATGGAAAATAGGTTCAACAAAAACAATAAGGTATCAACAATGATACTTTTTTTTTAACAATTTATTGGGGCTCATACAATTCTTATCACAGTTCACACATACACATACATCAATTGTATAAAGCACATCTGTACAGTCTTTGCCCTAATCATTTTTTTCTCCTCTTTTCTTTTTTTACATTTTATTAGGGACTCATACAACTCTTATCACCATCCATACATATACATACATCAATTGTATAAAGCATATCCATACATTCCCTGCCCCAATCATTCTCAAGGCATTTGCTCTCCACTTAAGCCCCTTGCATCAGGTCCTCTTTTTTTTTCCTCCTCCCTCCCCTTTCCCCCCTCCCTCATGTGCCCTTGGTAATTTATACATCGTTATTTTGTCATATCTTGCCCTATCCGGAGTCTCCCTTCCTCCCTTCTCTGCTGTCCCTCTCCCAGGGAAGAGGTCACATGTGGATCCTTGTAATCAGTTCCCCCTTTCCAACCCACTCACCCTCCACTCTCCCAGCATCGTCCCTCACACCCTTGGTCCTGAAGGTATCATCCCCTCTGGATTCCCTGTACCTCCAGGCCTCATATGTACCAGTGTACAGCCTCTGTCCTATCCAGCCCTGCAAGGTAGAATTCGGATCATGGTAGTTGGGGGGAGGAAGCATCCAGGATCTGGGGGAAAGCTGTGTTCTTCATCGGTACTACCTCACACCCTAATTAACCCATCTCCTCGCCTAAACCCCTCTATGAGGGGATCTCCATTCAACAATGATACCTTAAGAGTACTATTCCCTGAGCTCAATCAGCAACCAAGCTAAAAATGGAGTTAAAATCCTTCAAAACTGGATTCCTCATCATCATCAGTATCCCAATGCAGAGCTTCAGCTGGTGTGAGGTCATCATAGACGCTGTCCTCACCGAGATCACCGTCATCACCATCACTGCTGTCATTTTTATACAAAGCGCAGTCTTCACTGCCATCCATGGCATTACTAATACTACATTTCTAGAAGGCACGTCGCACCATGTCTTCTGCAATGTTTTCCCATGCATCTCGAACCCACTTTGCATTAACTCTATGTCAGGCTTCATGAGATTTCCTCCTTTTGTTAGTCGGGCTTGACCAGATGACATCCATTCATGCCATTGACCTGTGTATAAGCCGAACCCCAGATTTTCAGCACATTGTTGTGCTGAAAAACTCGGCTTATACACGAGTATATATGGTACTCTTTTTGATATAAAGTTCTCTCTTACACACGAGTATCTAAGAATTTGTTTTTCTAGTCAAGCCAGACTAACACGTCACAATGTGTAATGCTCTCATTATATCACAATATTGTTCACAATCTCCTTTAATCCATTCTGTATAGTAAGAGTACATACTTAATGGCTACCAAAAATATTGCTCTTTTATGAGCATCTTTGATGCCAATGAGGAGCCTGATGGTATAGTGGGTTACAAATATGGTTGTTAATCACACAATCTGTAATTCACAAGCACCAGCTGCTCTGCAGGAGAAAAACAAGGCTTTCTACTCCCACAAAAAATTTATAGTCTTGTAAATTCACAGGAGCAGTTCTACCTGTACTATAGGGTCACTATGAATCAGAATCAAATTGATGGTAGTAGGTTTGATTTGTTTTGTTTTGATGCTAGAACGAGTATGTCCTACATATCTTAGCATATGGAGGGAGAGGGCAGAGAGATGCATCTATGTTTACACAAAGTACTAAAGCCTTTCTTAAGACACCAAAATGTTCTGAACTTGAGTTATGAGAAGTGTCAAATAATTAGATTGGACTTTATGGTTTGGGGTGAAAGGGCATTCTCTACAGTTATAGGACAATTGATATAAAAGTACAATCTTCTGAGAAAAGCAGTTACAGTGACATTTTAAAAACTCCTTTCAAAAGATTTTATTCCTGTATAATTGACCCTATAAACTTCACCTACAGTAAGAACACAATTCAATAACTCTCACTAAATTTCTGTAGCTTCGCAACCATGGATTCATTTGATCTTAAACATGTCTATCATCCCAAATTCCTGAGCCCTCCTGCGATCAGTCAATTGCTATCGTCACTCCAGTATTATCTTTTTTCTGTTCCTATAAATTTCCATTTCTTGTATTTTATAAAATTGATAGGTAGTATTTTGTGCCCATTTTCTTTCACTAAGTATGATGCTTCTTTCACAAGGTTCATTGATATTTTGGAATATATCAGTATTTCATTTCGTATTGTGCTGAACAGTATTCTTTATGTACTACATTGTTTGACGGTTTTATTAGTTATTATGCTATTACTCTTATGGACATTTGTGTCCAATCTTTTTATGAACGCATTCATTGTTATTGTCCTTAAACCGATTCCTGGAAATGAAGTCACTAGGGTATAGGAAAATTGCCAAACTATTTTCTAAAGTGTCTGTAACTGCTTACAGTACATCTTTAATATTAAAATTTCAACAATTGAAAAAATGCTAAATGTAGACATAGGAATTCTTTCTGTAATCCATTTCTCTACCACTTGGAGGAATGTGACTGTGAATACCATATATACTTGAGTTTAATTATAAATGCAATTTTTGGGGTAAAATTAGGTGCCTCGGCTGATATTGTCGGCTTATACTGCAGTATACACGGTAAATGATTTAGCTACCTGGACCACAATAAGTAAAAATAAACAATTCAAATGGACTATCATTGAGTCGATTCTGACTCATAGTGACCCTATAGAAAATGGGAGAATTGCCTCTGTGGGTTTCTGAGACTGTAAATCTTCACAAGAATAGAAAGCCACTTTTTTCTCCCATGGACTCACTAGTGGTTTCAAACTGCTGACCTTGTGGTTAGCAGTCCAACTTGCATCTACTATGCCATCAAGGCTCCCAGTAAATCAAACGACTGATAAATAGAAGCTCTAAAATGCTAAAAAAAAATCATATGAAGCATCACATTTTATGCCCAAATTAACATGTTGGGAATTCAGGGTGTATTTCACAATGACTTCTCTTTTCATTTCTTCTATCTTGGCTGGCCCTCACCAGCCCTAAGCATGCTCTTGTTACCACAATTGCAAGTGTATGTACCTTCGGGCATATAATGTTGCTATCTTAAGCTCTCTGGCAAAAAGATGCAGCTGACAAATTCCTCAGGTATACAGTGTATGGAGGGAAAACCTCGCTTTAATAAAAGAAGCCAGGTGGAGGAAAGAGAACACCAACATCCTGGGAGGATGACTGGCGGACAAGAGAAACAGATGCTGTAGTCTAAGAGGAAGACCTTTGTCTTTTAACTTGAGACAATCAAGGTGTGTAGAATGGCTGTATTTAAACAATATACAAAACTAAAGAAGCCAGTTAACTCTGAATTTAATTAGAAATATTGGAGAGCAAATAGAGAGAAAATAAAACCGAGAAACTTGAGTATAATCATATGAAATTAGTAATACTACGTAGTCATTTCCATGAGACGACACAACAACCCCCCCCCCAAAAAAAAAGTCTGGTGAAATTCCGTTACCTTTTCATTCCAATGTCTCATAGTTTTTCAACTCACCTTTTATGAAGTGTTTGTTATTTATGCAGAATTACCATCAGTAAAATAAAGCCTATACACATACGTACTCTTGAGAATTTGTGTTATGTTAAATAGAAATGCATGTACACACAGCAAACCTGTGATCTATACATGAAATGTGCATACAGCAACTGATATTGCAATATTAGAAAAAATTCCACTTATGCATGCACAAGAGCATTTTATAATGATTCTAATGGGCATTTCTGTTAAATAACTGGCTGCTCTTATGGAACACAGTACCAAGTAGCTCCAATCATTTAAATCTCTGAAGACTTAACCTACCATATATACTCAAATATAAGCCAAACCAAATATCAGTCAAGGCACCTAAATTTATCACAAAAACTGCATTTAAAATGTGCTGAAAAACTCAGTTTATACAGGGGTATATGCAGTATTTAAGGTCTCCAATCTAGTTAACTGCTAAGCAGCTTTAAAAAAATCTCAAATAAAAATAAGATAAAGAAAAGCATCTCAAATGAGATAAAAATACTAAAGAATAAGTTAAAATCTACAAAGATTTTAATCTTAGGCTTTGACCAAAAACTGCAGTAAGCATGAGTCTAGCATTAGTCACCTATCCAGGACTGAGAGAAGATAGGATGCTGATAGCTACATTTACCTTTTTAAAGCCAAAATATAAGTTTTGAAAACACAAGATTTTCTACAAAGCAGGTTTGAAAATCTAATGTCTAAGTCAAATGTTAAGTTTACATATAAGGAAGAGTATATTTTATCACTATTGAGATTGGTCACATTTCAAATCTCTTTATTTATGGCTCTCTTTCAGAAGTTGCAATTCCTAAGCCAGGCAAGCCTACAGGGGAAAATAACTTCCGTGGGTCAGCTGGACTTTGGAGTGAGAGGAAGTTATCAGCACTGGGATCTATGTCCCTGACCCCTTTGCACTGAGTTGGGAGAAGTCTGGCAGTTTCAATCCTTCAACTAAGACAGACAGATCTTGGGGTGGGTGGGTACTGAACCTTCATGTAAAACTCTTCTCTATGTCTGTGTGTTAGTCCGGGTAAACTAGAAAAACAAATCCAGGGAGACTCTCATGTGTGTAAGAAAGAGCCTTATATTCAAGAACAAATGAATATTGAAAAAAAAAAAACATTCCAGCCCAGTCCAGTCCAAGTCCTAAGTCCAATATTATTAGCCCACGTCCAGTACCAGCCTATAAATTCCTCTTCAGACTCATGCAACACATGTAACGATGCCAAAAGCAGGAAGATCACAGGTCAGCTGGTGGAAAGTCTTATGGAGCCAGTGGTAGTAGAAGCATCTCCGCACTGGCAGGGATCTCCACGTGGTTCCTTCAGCTCCTAAACTCTGTCATCAGCCTGTCTCCATGTGGCTGTGTCTCTGGTAGTGAGCTGAGGGAGAGTGCTCTCCTGTCTCCAAGGAGTAAATATCAGAGTTCCCAGAATCCTCAGAAGAAGGCCATGCCCACACAGAGGCCTCATTTACGATTACCCAATTGACAAAGTAGATTCTACCCTTTCCCTCTTAATCCTCTCAAGTCCCAAATTGAAGCTAAATTATGTCAACTACCACAGCTTACTCGTACATTAAACAAGACTCTGAATTTCCAGCAGGCAAGAGGACATCAGTCTCCAAGGTGCTTAACCCTACAAGAACACAGATGGTTCTTTTCCAAGATGGTAGAAATGTGGCATCTCCCCTAGCAGATGGGTCAAAATCCACCAAAGTATTTTAACAATTAGCAAATGCACAAGTGCTCCTATTCAGCACACAAATGTCAAGACACAAAATGCACAGAAAAGGCAACAGTTCCAGTGCTCAAGGACTCATACGAAGAACAAAAATAAAATTAGAGGAGCATGCATTTTAAGATGGAGTTCAAAATTAACTCTATTTAAATTATGTAGCTGCAAGAATGATTCAACAAATATTTTATAAGTTGTTACATCACAGAAAAGCAAACAAGGATAAATGGATCTTGGGAGTAGTCATCTGTGGGGCTCCACAAGGTATAAGCAGTTTCAGTATCATTCGTATGTAATGTCTGATTTTTGTGCAATGTATTCTGATAGAGTAAATTCTTTTTCTGAAGCATGTTCTAAGACTAATCCTTGTGCCTCATTTAACTCTGAAAACTTAGTACTAAACACATAAATATAACCCCAAAGTCTTTGTCTCAAACACAAAGTACAAAGGAAACTATAAAAACTCTGCTTCAAACTCCAGAATTTCAGTAATTTAATAACAGCTTTAATGAAACAAGGGTGGGTATAAATTAATCCTCATTCATCTATATCCCCTCACTGGTCACACTTATGGTCGATGGCAGTGTTTACTTTGGCAAAGACTAATGTTAAAGTTCCAGTGTAAAGCTCTGACAGTAGTTTAATTAAGCTAATTAACTGAACTTTAAAAAGTATTCTTTCATATTTTTTGCCCTGACAGTAGAAATCTCTGTGATATTTGTCTATTTTTTTAAAGAGGGCATAAACAGAGTAAAATAAGGAGTATTTAAAACTTTGTGAATACAAACTTTACAGTCTGGTAGAAACTGGAGCTGAATCTCCAAAAGTTACAAAACAGCCAACAAGAAAATAACCCTGGAACAAGCAGCTGTCTGTTAGAACATGTTTGAACCTGCTTTCCCAAGCTTAGTCACCAGACAAACTTCTATCAACAAGTAATAAATTTTAAGTGTTTTCAAATTGGGTTCACTTTCAAACCATGAAATAAATATAGGTTCAACAGACTTAACACAGGCAATAAGTAAAAAGTTAAAAGTCTCTACTACCAAATCAAAGAAAAGGCATCCGAGCAAGGCTTAACCACTGTTAGCAATATAGTGCCCAATGACATTATACAGAAGACACTGATAAGAATTTTAAGAAGTAAATAGAACTGACTGATTAAACAAATCCAGTATTTTGCCCATATTAAAATAAAAACAGACTCACTGCCACTGAGTCCATTTCAACTCATACTGGTGCAGAAATTGAAAATGCACAAGATGTGTTGTCAAAGAACCGGGTTAGAAGACTTGGCTCCAAGACTTCTGCTCGGACTCTTAGTTTGCATGAATGTAAAAAGGGCACAATCTTTGGCATGGCAGCAGAGTGATTTTAAGACCAATAACGAGGTTGTAAAAACGGCACTTAAAATAATTTCCATTTATCTTGAGAAATGTCTACAAAAATTGAGGGTAAAAAAGTGGGTTATGCCCAGGAGTGCTAACCACAAGTTTAACAATTTGAAACTACCAGCTACCTGGCTCCACAGGTTAATGATGAGGTTCTCTAGTATAATAATTTATAGTCTTGGAATCCCACAAGGGCAGTTCTACACTGTTGTATAGGGTTGATATGAGTTAGCTGAGTTTGGTTTTCATTTACTCTTTTGATATTCAGGTTCCAGCTTATATATACACAAATCCATTTTACACAAAGCATGTTTAAACATGTCTGCTATCAGCCGATTGCTGCTAACATGTTCTTCTCAGCAATTCACTTGTCCTGACCTCATCAGAGTGCCTTTAACGAGAAGAAAATAATATTTTTATCACATGAAAACTAACATTTTGAGGTCAGGGCTGATAGAGAATTTTTTAAAAACTCAAGTGGTTATTTTTAAAAATGAATGAAAGTTTCCAATACCTTTACAGGAATGCTGCCTTGCCTAACACATGGGTTTTTGGTGGGTCAGTATTTTAAGGATGATTGCGAGAGCCTCAAAGATAAACTACAAGAGGGAGGACTGTCACCTCAAAAGAGAAAGAATTGACAAGAATTATCATTGATGATACAGCTACTAAATGTGGACTCACACGCGGTACCATATTTTCAATTAAAAGTGAACATCTTGGCCTCAGCACGCTTTTGGCTGGATGGGTGCCAAAAGCTTTATGCAAAGAGTCGGTAACTCAAAGAGCTGATTGTTCCATCAGTCTTATGCAAGACCAAAACTAATGAAAGACCATTTCATGGAACAAAGCATAACCAGGAACGATCGGTGTATTTACCATTATATTCCAAAAAGCAAAGTCCAAATCAGTGGCTTCTGAGGGCATCTCCTGGGTCAGTTAAATTCAAGGAATAAAGATCAGCTCACAAGGTTGATACTTAAGGTGGTGGTGGTGGTGGTATGTGTGTGGGTGGGTGCGGGGGGGCCTCTTTTAGGGAAAACCTTGATGGATTTTCTCTAGAGACCCTAGAGGATCATGGGGACACGTCAATATTTTGTAGATGTTCTCAGTAAAGTGCCAACTGTACTAATGAGGGAAATTTCAGGAAAACCGCACCCAGGTTTTTCAGTCATCGTGACAACGCACCTGCTCATTCATTCCTCAAGGGCAGCACAGGAGAACTTGGCTAGGGAAGGTTACTCAATTTACTACTCGACAGTCACTGAGCCTGCCTCCTCAGGCTTCTTTTTGCTCTCCAAATTCAAAGAATACTTTTAAGGAACACGATTTTGAATCCCTCAAGGATGTCAAAACTGCCATTCTGACACAGCGTAAATGGAAGCATGCAGAATTCTTCGAAAGAGGTAGATGGAAACACCGCTGCCAGCAATGTACAGACTTAGCAGAAAGCTATTTGGAGAAATGGGGTGGTGGTGGCTGTTTGGTGCTGTCAAGTCAGTTCCAACTCCTAGTGACCCCACGTACAGCGGAATGAAAAACTGCCCAGCTTCACAACTGGTCTATGTTTGAGCCTATTGTTGCAGCCACTGTGGCCATCCATCTCATCGAGGGCCAGCACCTGTCAGTGTGTCATGCTGTGGTGCCTTGTGTTTTGTTGTGATGTTAGAAACTATGTAACTGGTTGTTTCAAATAGCAGCAGTCACCCAAAGTGAACAAGTTTCAGGAGAACTGACACACTAAAAGGAAGAAACAGGCTGCTTACTTCAGAGGAATAAGACACAGAAAACCCTCTGGGCAGCGCAGTTACTGAAAACTTAATGAACAGAAGCAGGGTATTTGGAGAAATACCAGCTTCAAATTTGATATTTTTAACAAAAGTTTCTCTGATTTTATAGCAACACTTTACTTTTCCTAATATTTCACAAACCAAAATACTTAGCCATGTTTTCCTACGTTAGATTGTTGTTGTTATGTTTCATTAACCTTCATGAACTCATAATGTCCCTTCAAGGCAGAGTAAAATTACCCCTTATTTTTTAAGACTATAAATCTTTATGCGAGCAGACTGTTAGGTCTTCACTCCTGCTGGTGGGTTCAAGTCAACAACTTTTTAGTGCCAAATCATAAAATATTAGATGAGGAGGCTTCAAAAAACAAAGTTCCATTAACTTTTAGCTCCATTTTCCCCTTGAATTTTGTGACGCCTCCTTGCATGTGTAGAAGCTGAATACCGGAGGAACTCTGGAAATGTTTCCTAATCCAAACTTTAATAATCTAAGGATGTGGGGGGAGGGAGGAGATGCTAGATATTATTCCATTAGAACCATAAGAAACTGGAATGCAACTAGTCAATTCATGGTTCTTCTAATCACGGTGAAAATGTGTTATTCTCAGTAAGTGCTATTTTTTTCCCTCGTAGATCTGGTAAGAAGGTGGGGAAAGAGACTGATTGTTCTTACAGGATTCAGTATTGAGTGATTGCCAGCCTGCTGGATATAAAGTGAACCATCTCAGAAGCAGATGGGGGGATTTCACAACCAGCAAAGGAGGTGAACCAGGAGGGGAGAGCATTCTTTGGGCCCTGCATCTGGTTTGCCTTTCTCTGCTGGATTTTTGGCTCATGGAACTTGAGTTGTGGTCTATAACCTGATCTGATTTTACCAAATGCCACAATCTTAGACTTATAAATCTGAATTTTGAATTTAAGACTTATCAACACCCACAACTTCGTGAGCCATTTTCCTTCATATTGTAAGTTCTGGGTGGCCATGGCAGGAAACTGCAGACCAAGGACACAAGGGACTCTACAAGGAGAAGAGTGGTAGTTGATGTCAGAGGTGAAAGACCACTACAGGAGTTTAACGAACGCGCACTTGGGACATACTTCACTTCCACCTTCTTGAGATTAGTCTTATGTTACTTCTTCTAAAAGAAACTATCTCTGAGACCCTCAAGGTCTCAACACAGTAAAATTACACGATTACATCTTCTAGAAATGTAGAAGTATGTTAGAGACACATTAAAGTTCAGGGGTTAGCAGAGAATAGTTCCAGCACCAGTCTAACTCCTGGTTCCTTGTCCTTCACTAAGTGACCTTAATATTTATGTGATAGTTACCTCATCTGAGAAATAACATCTAATGCAAAATGTTAACCCACCTCTAGTCTTGAAAATAGTTTTATATGACCAATTCTGTCAAAAACAATTATAAAAGGCAGATAAAAACATTGTTTTCATTACCGACTATTTAAAAGCATCAAAGGAAGAAAGACAACCCAAACTTAAGGGGCCACATTTTTGGAGAAAAGATAAGTATACTGAGGAGAGTTTTTCATTCACTTCTGCTCCTTCCCTTGGGTCATTTTTGCTGTATCTTAACGAGAAATAAGAAGTCAAACACAAAGTCAAAGCCAAGGTTGGCTACCAAGCAGCAAGGAGGTATAAGAGGTCAAAGTTCTCTAGAAGACGAGAAAACGGGGAAGAGTTACGAATCCTGGCAAGCAATTTTCTATCACAACATTTACTGACACCTCCCAGCGTATGCATGTGCTCAGTCAGACACACACACACACACACACACACACACACACACACACACACACACTCTCTCTCTCTCTCTCTCTCTCTCTCTCTCTCTCTCTCTCCCCAACCCAGAAAGCAGCACTGAGAGCTCCAGACTTCTGAAGGTCTTGGCACACAATATAGGCAGCAATTTGGGAAACAACCCAGGTTTTCATGTGAGACCCCAGAAGAGTGGTGGCCCTGTGAGTAAAGCTGTGCCTTGAGAATAAAGACAACCTTAAGAGAGACCAATCCTAGGAGAGCCTGAACGCCTACCTTAACTACACCACAGCTACTGCCACCTGCCTGCTGAGGAAAAGATAACTTCATAAAGAAAAATAGTAACAGCCAAAGCCTGCACAATTTTTGATACAGAGTATCAGCATTTCATCCAAAATTATCATACACACACACACACACACACACACACACACACACACACTCTCTCTCTCTCTCTCTCTCTCTCTCAAAGTGTCCATGGGTGGTAAAAATGATTAAGCATAGCTGCTAACCAAAAGGTTGGTGGTTTCAATTTATCCAAAACAAATCTGAAGGCCTGGTTATCTAACTTCTGAAGCATCAGCCATTGAGCCGCAAGGAACACGTGTACTCTGACACACATGTGCCACCATGGGTCTGAGTTGACTTTATGGCAACTGTTTTTTCTCCTTTACACTATCAACAAAATGGTAAGTGACAAATTTAAGATAAACTATGTTGGATTTAGAGAAGCCTGGGTGGCCCGGTGGGGTAAGTTTTAGATTGTTAATCACAAGATTGGTGGTTCAGACTCACCAGCTGCTTTGTAGTAGAAAGAGGAGGCTATCTGCTCCTATAAAGGTTTATAAAGAATTGCTGTGAATCAGAATCGAATGGATGCCAATGGGCTTGGGTATTGATTTACAATACACACTAAAGGAGCACTGGTGGTGCAATGGGCCAAGTATAGAGCTGCTAACCCCAGAGTCAGTAGTTCTACACCAGCAGTGGCTCCATGGGTGAAAAGGTGGTCTGCTCATAAAACTTTACTGTTTCAGAAACCAGATGGAGAAGCTCTACTCTGTTTTTTACGGTCACTATGAATCAGAAACATCTTGAGAGCTGTGGGTCTGTCTTGGTTTTATGCTAGACTAAGGAGGACTTGATCCGAGATGTGTTATTTTGTCGTATGTTTACAAACACTGGACAAAGAATTTGGAAGACCAAAAAAG
The DNA here is from genome assembly GCF_050624435.1 of Tenrec ecaudatus. Taxonomy (NCBI): domain Eukaryota; kingdom Metazoa; phylum Chordata; class Mammalia; order Afrosoricida; family Tenrecidae; genus Tenrec; species Tenrec ecaudatus. The sequence continues at coordinate 13,790,859 of NC_134542.1, read as the reverse complement.
AATTGATATCTCTGAATTACAGTGAAGAATATTACTTATTCCTCACTGTTACGTTGCCCTTGATTAAGCCCCACTAGGCATCCTACGCCCTTCTCTCTATTGATTTTAGTTCACTTGTTGTTCCCTTGTCCCTGGGTTGGTTGATGCCTGCCCCCCCTCCTACCTCCACTTTTCCTGTGTGTCCTCCCCTCCCCCAGAACTGTTGGTGCTGTTGTTTTTGCCTCTGAATTGTTTCTCTTAACTAGCTTATCTAGATAGACATGCAGAGACATGTGCAAAAACCAAACACAACAACAAAGGAAGATAAAACCAATAAAACAACAACAAAAGACCCCAAAACAAAATAACAAAAACAAAGCCAGTAACAAAAAAGGAAATGCCTATAAATGGTTCCAGGTCTGTTTTTTGACCTTTAGGAGTGTTTTCCAGTCAAGTGTGAGTCAAGTGTGATGGGGTGCCACACTCTATCCCCCTGTCTATTTTTGGTATTCCCTGGGGATTTCAACACTTTGTTCCCCTTGCTGATCTGTTGCATGCCCTTAGTGTTTCGCCCCAGTGTGAAGAGGTCAGATATGGCATAATTCCCACACTGTGTCTCCAGTGTTGTCCCCTGTAATGCTATGATTCAGTGAGGGACATCATGTTTTGTGGTGGGGCCAGCCCTATTGTCCTCTCTGTGCATTGTCTGCTCTAAGCAGGAATATCGTCTCTTGGGGCTTGGAATTACTAAACCCGAATGAAGGCCGCACATGATGGTGGAACAAGAGTAAAGTAAAAGGAAATAAAAGACCTGGGAGACAAAGGACATTTATAGAGATCTAAATACAAGCATGTACACATGTAAATATATTTACATATAATGATAGGGAAATAGATCTATGTACTTAGATAAGATCTGAGAATTAAGCTTGCTGGTGGACATTGGGCCTCAACTCAAGTACTCTCTCAACACAAGAACACTTTGTTCTAATAATCAGCATTCTGTGGTGCTCACCTTTCAAGCATGACCGTTCAAGACAAAATGGGTGCATAAGCAAATGTGGTGAAGCTGATGGTGCCTAACTATCAAAAGATACAGTGTCTGAGGTCTTAAAAGGCTTGGAGATAAACAAGCAGCCATCTAGCTGTGAAGCAACACAGCCCCAGTCTGTGTGAGCATGAGTTATATCGATGGGATCAGGCATCTAAGACCCAGAACAAAATCATATCCAATGTGAATTTGGGGTGGCGGAGGGAAGCATGGAGTGGAGCCTTGAAGCCCATCTGTAGACAATTGGACATCCCCTCACAGAAAGGTCACAAGGAAGAGATGAGCCAGTCAGGGTGCAGTATAGCACCGATGAAACACAACTTTCCTCTAGTTCTTTAACACTTCCTTTCCCCCCACTATCACGACCTCAATTCTACCTTACAAATCAGATTAGACCAGAGCATGCACACTGCTACAGATAAGAGGGTACAACACAGGGAATCCAAGATAGATAAACCCCTCAGGGCCAACAATGAGAACAGAGATACCAGGAGGATAAGGAGGAGGTGGGGGGATAAAGAGGGCATCGATCACAAGGATCAACATATAAGCCCCTTCCAGGGGAACGAACAAGAGAAAAGTGGGTGGAGAGTGACAAAGAGCAATGTAAGCTATGAAAATAATCGATAACTTATATCAAGGGTTCAAGTAGAACGAAAATGCTTTGAAAATGCTGGTGGCAACATATGTACAAATGTGCTTGACACAATGGATGAATCATGTTAAGAGATATTAGAGCCCCCAATAAAATTATATTAAAAAAATAATATTGCCTAGTTTTGGGTTACCAACAGAACAAACAACTCTGTCTTGAAAGAAGTACTCCTGAATACACCTTAGAAGCAAGCATGAGTGACTCTGCACCTCAAACTTTGACCAAGCCACCAGTCCCTGGAAAACATGTTGCATGGAGCAAAATTTCTTAATATGGATCTTCCACCCAAAGGTTCCAGGAACTGTATGTATTGTTTACACATTGGACTGCCAACTGCAAGGCCAGCAATTTGAAACTACTGCAGTTCCTTGGGAGAACACAAGGTTTTCTACTCCTATAGTATCTCAGAAACTCACACGGGCGACTCTACTCTGTTCTTTAAGGTTGTTATGTGTCAGAATCCATTCAAGGGCAGGAGTTTTTCTGGACCCGTGTCTCTATAACTCCTACCAAATGACTGACTGGGCTTATGCAAACAGGGTGTGTTTAACACTAAACAAGGGGAATTAATCACTTGTCCTTACCTACCACCTTCCTTGTTAATAAGGATCAACCATCTCTGAAGAGAAGAAATTCTCAAGACCTTGGAAGAGCACATCCAAGATCTTTTTCTGAAGTGGCTGAGGCCACCAAAGAAGACCAGATACGCCAGAGACTATAGTTTGGAGAGTCAGAGAAACAGCACCAAGACTATAGGGTGCCTTTTCATCTGACCTGAGTATGGAACTGTGAGACAAAGTAACAGGTGGGCTGTCTTCCTGTCCCATGGACGCTAAGACCAAGAGACCATGTGGCTAAGAGCCTGAGGGCCAGAGAGAGGCTTGTTTACTCCATCACTGAAAACCTGAGGACCAGGGAGTCACGGCTGCTGGCTGAGGAGAGTTCTTGCTAGGGAGCAATGCTTTTATCTTCAGTTTGGTGATTCTGACCTGTGGCACCCCATTAACTTCTCCAATGATCCATTACTCTTAATTGTGAGCACTGTCTGTGATTTCTGTATGACCATTGCAACAAATTATCAAACCGAGCACAAAAGTAGAATGAATGGCTTGGGAGAGGAAAGATTGGTGTCAGCCTAAGTAAAGAAGGGTGGAGCACGGAGGCAGGTCTGACTCCTGCCTTGTGGTAATAGGGAAACCAGGGGAGGTTATATATGCCCCCCCATCCCCACCATGCCATTTATTGCACACACTTAGTAAAATATAGAGGCCCAGTTAAAAATAGAAGGGCCTTCAATGAGATGACCTGACACAGTGGCTGCTAACAGTGGGTTCAAGCATAGCAATGATTATAAGGATGGTCTTAGGGCCAGGCAGGGTCATCGTGAGTCAGAACCAACTCAGAGATGACACCTAACATCATAGTAAGTGAAAGATGTACAAAGATACATTTTTAAAGCAATGCTATAAAATCAGAGCAATCTTTATTACAAATAAAAATATCTAATGTAAAGCTAAGTGTTTTTTGGCCAGATGCTCTATTTAGGCAAAAAATTTCTGAAAGTGGTGCTTCCATCTCTCAATTATTCCCTGAAGACTTCTGCATTCTTCTATTGATACCACATCAAAATGGCATTTTTGTCATTCACAAGGAAATCAAATTATGTTGTTTTCAATAATCCTTGAGTTTAGGGAACAAAAGGTTTGAAGGAGCAAGATCAAGGTTGTAGGGTAGATATAGTACATTTGTCAAAGAAATGAGGACTGCTCTTGCTACCCTTGATGAGTGAACACTTCATTATCAAGACAGCAAATCATTCGTGGGTGCACCTTTCCAGCTCTTTTCTTCACCAATGCAGCTTTCAGTTAAAATTCTCTGTAAGGACTCTGATCATTCTATGTCCTAGCAAGGTAATTCTTTTGTGGTACACAAACAATTGCCAAACCCTTCTGAACGGACCTCTGCGTCCAATTTAACAGGCCCAATATATCCCCTTGCAAGCCACCGAAGGCTTCCTGCCCTAAGTGTTCCACCACGAGAACATGTCGGCACGTTTCCAGGTTTGAACCTAATTTTGTTAGGAACAAAACTATTCATGTATGAACTGGCACGTGAGCAGCGGTACTTTGGGGCTTACCCTTGGATATTGTAATGAAATAAAACATTCATGAGGGTATGAAGCATGGGAGGAGAAAAAACAGAAGGAACAAAAAAAATAGAGTAGATTGGCAAATTTAAACTTAAATGTACCAATTAATTCCATTAATGTAAATGAATCCAAGGTTTCATTTTAAAAATACAGATTGTCAGAATGGGTTACCAAGTAGTAACTATAGAGTGTTTAAGAGATGTGTCTTAAGATAAAATGACAGACACTTAACAGTGAAAAGTTGTTAGAGTAATACCAAGAAAGAAGTATTACTAAAGATAGAAAGGAATATTTTACTAAAGTAAAATTAATTCAACAGGAAGTTAAAACAATTCTAAATTTATAATTCCCTTTATAATAAAACCTCAAAATACAGGTATCCCCCCTGCAGCTCAAAAGTTCTCTTTATGGAGGGAGACTTTTTAATAACCGATAAATAAATGACGCTTGCTCCAAGTGAGAAAGACTTAAACATTTGCTGGTGAAGATAAGGGAGTGCTGTGTTCAGTAAGGATTACAACTCGATGTAAAGAAAACCAAAATCCTCACAAATGAATCAATAGGTACCATCTTGATACATGGAGAAGAGGAAGTTGTCAAAGGTTTCATCTTGCTTGGATTCACATCAGTGCTCATGGAAGCAGAAGTTAAGATATCAAAAGACAACACAAAACCTCTTTAAAGTATTGAAAAGTACGGATGTTATTAAGGACTAAGGTGAACCTAATCTAAGCCATGGTATTTTCAATCACCTCATATGCATGGGAAAGATGAACAATGAATAAGGAAATCTGAAAAAGAATCAATGCATTTGACTTTACAGCACTGGTGAAGAATACTGAACATCTCATGGACTGGCAAATAACAAATCTGTCTTGGAAGGAGGGTAGTCAAAATGCTCCTTAGAGGCCAGGATGGTAAGCCTTCCTCTCATGTACTTTGGACATGTCAGGAGAGACCAGTCCCTGGAGAAGGACGTCATAGCTGGTCAATTACTGGGGCAGTGAAAAGGAGGAAGATCTCTGACGAGACAGGCTGACACAGTGGCTGCAACAGTGGACCGAAACAAACACAACTGTGAGGACTGCACAGGATCAAGCAGCATTTCATTCTGCTGCACACAGAGTCGCTATGAGTGGACCTGACGGGATCCGGTACCTACAACACTACGGTTTGCACGGTACATTAGTCCTCTGCACTAACGGATTCCTTACCAGTTTTTCTATTCTTCATTCTCATTTGCTCTGAACAAGGAAAGGCCAGACAAGTGGCATCTTAGATAGCAGCTAGCTGTAGACCCTAGTCACAATAGACCACACTAGGACGGGTAAAGAATCAGTGACTTTTCAGTTAACAGCTAAGTGCTTCACTAATGCACACCAGTGAGTATTTCAAAATTATGCTTGGGACAACAGGATTATCTGCCCAAGATGTTCTCCACATTACAAAAAATGTTCAATCAATGAGCAACTTGGAAGAGGATCCATGGTTATTTAAACTAATTTTTGGTATATAGTGAATACATATTCAGTAAATATTTGCTGGATGAATTAATTTATACTAATAGAGCAAAAGTAAATTACCTTAAGTTAATCATAAATTTGTTAAACAGAGCCAATTATTGTGATTTTTCTGTACTGAGGTAGAAGAGGAAATAGGTGAAGATCATAGGCTTTGGCATAATGAAAGACGGATTCAATGTCCTACTCCAGAATTTAGTAACTCTGCAATCTTCCAAATTAATCTCTCCAGCTTCAATTCTTAGCCACTCACCTCTGTTTTGTCTTCTGAAAAATGATTGCAAGACCCACTTCCAGGGTCAGTGTTTAAAACCCAAACAGTAACATCCCATTGTACTACTTCGCAAGCTACTGCTTAAAAATAACAAAAAGAAGACTATTTTTGAGGATTTAATGAATTACTATACTTAAAAATGCATACAGTAAGAGCTATGGAAGTGTTATTTCATATTAATCCACTCTGCCACCAGAGCTCTTTAGGGATAGTATTAAGTGGACTGATAGTCCACCAAGGTCCTGTCAGCATATTTGAAGAGTTCTTTAAGAAAAGTCATCATTAAATGAATACGAACTATAATACCACCCCTGCTCCAGTTGTCCTTTGGTACCATTCCTAGATACCAACAGTTCACTTGCAGTTTTGAAAGAAAAGGGATTAACTCAAAGGATTAAAATGATCTTACCAAAGTATCTTTAACCAGACCTACAGGTGTGCTTCAAAACCAAGCTCACCGCAACTGAGTTAATTTCTGACTTTCGGGCACCCTTAAACACCTTTTAGACTACATATAAAGTCAGATCAGAAAGAAAAACAGTCTTTACCAGAGAGGTCAAATGACTTACACAAGTAACAAGATAGGAACAAAAATTCACTCTCTCTTAACTCACCATTAAATATTTTTTCACAACTGTAAGCTTCTTACATTACTGGCAATAACCCAATTTAGATACAAAATTTCACTTTGTTTACTACATTAAGAAATGTATGGTCTATCTTTTCCATAGTGGACTGAAGTGATCTCCCCAGATGTTTGGCAACTCAATGGACCCAGAGAACCCCGCAAAATCATGCAAACCAAGGCTCAAATCCTCCGTCCGTTTTAAGAACAGCCGTGAATGTGCCTAGGCCATCACGAACATGCGCAGTCCCCAGGGATTTGAAAGATGTCACTTTGCAGAAGCAGTGTGTGCCCTCATAACAGGAAGAGTGGTGGAGTGGGTAGGTATTCCTCGGCCAACCAGTGGGGTTGGACACAGGGCCAGTGGCCCAAAAAGAATGCTGAATTTTTGTTGAACATGCTCACAATTCAGAAAAGAATGCTGATTTAGGTGTGGATTCTCTGGTCATTGAGTACGTCCAGGTGAACAAGACGTGTCGCCGATTTACAGAGCTCATGGGTGGAATAATCTATACACGAGCTCCCGGGGCCACAATGAAATGATACTTCCTGAAAAGGAACAAAGAGTGCCTGAACCAGAAAAGGGGATGCACAGAAGAAAAAGATATCCCAGAAGAAACGGAAGCAGCAGAATTTTATGGTTGAGGAGTAAGAATTAAGCTAATAGAAGTTCTTTTAAAAAGAAAGCAAAGAGCGGAAGAACAGAAAAGTGTACTCCATTTTTTATTATACTATCAGGGCCTACACTTCATGCTGGGCAGTGCAGACACTGAACACTGCTCCCTAGACACATCAGTGCACAGAAACGAACAGCCCAGTGGGCACCTGGGTGGGATGTTTATGCTTTTAACAATCTCTTATGAAACAGGAGCTCAGAAAGAACTGGGAGAGAGAGAAATCAACTAACATTTTATTTTCCAATAATTATAATGATACCCTGGCTTTATTTCATATAAAGATCTACTATTTGGCCTTTGCAATAACCATGAAACGATACCGGAACAATATATATTGTCAGTCACTGATGCAAATTTAGAGCACACCGAGGGGAAGGCTGTTTTGAGCAGACATTTCTTATAAGAGTTGGTAAAAATGTTGAGCGGGTGTGATTGTAATAGACTGAAAGCTACTGAGTTGTTTTATCCTAAGAAGTTGCAGTATATAATTGAGTATAAGCTGACCTGAGTATCGGCGGAGGCACCTAATTTTTACCACAAAAGAGGCATTTAAAATGTGCTGAAAAACTCGGCTTATACATGAGTACATACGGTATATTAAAACAGAAACTGTGCCACGAAGATTCTTAAAGCAATCGGTGTTTTCCTAAAATGTAGCTATTTTCAAACTTCCATGAATGTGCAATCTAGAATACGAAGAAAAACACTTTGTGGGTATGAAATCATAAAAATCTACAGGAGAAATAATATAGACCCACCAATTCCACTGTCTTTATGCAGCCCAACATATAACCACTACCGTACCAGGGCTTTGATTCAGTCTACAGGACTCCTCAGACTCCCAACGTAACACATGCTCCCTGTCAGTTAAAGTTCATGGTCCCATCTCCTTACTAAAATGACTCAGGGTATTTCTAAAGTACACTCTTCAGCTTCTCTCTCTCCAATATGCCAGCTTATTTATCCACCTTTAATGGTTTTCCAAGCTCAAGAAAGCCGTGGCTTTTCTTCTTTTCCGAAGTAGTAAGCATGTCCCATGGCACCTAGACACGGCCATCTCTTGGCTAAGCGAGCGGAGTAGGTGGTGCATGAGGAGAGAGGAGCATCTGCACCGCTCCTTGCTCAGATCTAAGGGTCCAACAGTGAGAGGCAGTGTTCATAGTAAGAAGCCGGAATAGGCCTGAGTAAATATAACCAGGACAGTGAGGGCATGTATGCCCTTTTCAGTAGGTATTGTAAGCTGCAATGTCAAGGATAAGGATGATAGTTGCCAAAGTAAATAACATACACACAAACGGGAAAAGCATTTTTGGCTTTTTGAAAATTTAAAAGTACTTTATCTTGACTAAGGTATTAGCTATATAAGCATACATTGTCAAAAATAATTTTGAACACATTACTTTCATATATTTTGATGTACATAAATTTGACTTCAGCTCCAAGAGGCATTTCTTTAACTAAACCCAGACCACTATACATAAAACAGCAAAATAAAGAGATTTATATTTAAAAGGAAGTAATTTTTAAAATATCACTTTACTGGGACCTCATACAACTCTTATCACAATCCATACATACATCAATTGTATAAAGCACATTTGTACATTCGTTACCCTCATCATTCTCAAAACACCCGCTCTCCACGTAAGTCCCTGGTAACAGCTCATTTTCCCCCTTCCCTCCCCCCTCTCATGAACATTTGATAATTTATAAATTATTATTTTGTCATATCTTACACTGTCTGACATATCCCCTTCACCCCTTCACTTTTCTGCTGTCCATCCTCCAGGGAGGAGGTTATATGTAGATCCCTGTAATCGGTTCCCCTTTTCTACCCAACCTCCTGGTATCGTCAGTCTCACCACTGGTCCCTGAAGGGATCATCCATCCTGGATTCCCTGTGTTTCCAGTTCCTATCTGTACCAGTGTACATCCTCTGGTCTAGCCAGATTTGTAAGGTGGAATTGGGATCATGATAGTGGGGGAGAAGAAGCATTAAAGAGCTAGAGGAAAGTTCTATGTTTCATCATTGCTACACTGCACCCTGACTGGCTCATCTCCTCCCCACGACCCTTCCATAAGGGGATGTCTAGTTGCCTACAGACTTTGGGTCCCCACTCCGCACTCCCCCTCATTCACAATGCTATGATTTTTGTTCTTTGGTGCCTGATACCTCATCCCTTCGACACATGATCACACAGGCTGGTGTGCTTCATAAAGTAATTTTTTAAAACAAAGATAATACACTTTAGTTTCTGAAGCTAGAGTAGCATATCTTTTTAATGTGCACTGGATAAAAGCACTGGTCTATAAAAAAGGGAAACTAGATGAAATCTTGTGTATTAATATTTTTTTCAGATATGGGGGTCCATTTTTACAAGAAGCTGTTCTAGGGATTGGAGACAGAGAGATGATACAGGCATTGTCCACGGGTTCAAAAGTTCACAGTCTTGCATGAAAACAATACACTAAACTATTGTTATTAACAATTGTAATAAATTCTGTGAAGGAACAGTACTGGTACAATGAGAGCGACTGCACGTGGAAGAAGTATACAAGGACAGCTTGCCAGAATTTTAGCCTAAAACATGGAACGATGAGTAGAAGCAAGCCACACGGAGAGGGGAAACTTTCTGGAAATATTTCTAAACAGAAGACAATTGAGGATTCTAAGATATACTAAGATACAAAATACCTCAGAATAGTATGTATTATAGAATAAATAGAGGATTCTAAGATTGAAGGCGGAAAGAGAAAACTGATATATGAGGCAGCAACAGCAATGTATAATGAGGAAAAAGAGGCAGAAGAAAGTGTCCTAAAAAGGGGCCCCTGACATAATGGCATAAGCTGCTGAAAGAATAGTGATTAAAAGCTTATCTGAACCTACTAAGTAAATACCTCTGAGAATATGAAAGGAGTCGCCAATTAAACATTTGAAGAGTTTGAATCTTAGAGAAAAGCCGGATTCACAGAGGTACTGAATGAAGTCATGAGTAAGTAAGGGGAGGTGAGAGCACCAGAAGAAAGTCCCTAACAAAGTCCCAATAATGCCTCTATTGAAGGAGGGGCTAAAAAGGGACAGCCAGAAAAGAAGAAAGGATACCAAGGGAGTGCTCTGTCTCAGAAATGAAGAGTACCAGAAAGAAAATGATCGACCGGTCCAAATGTTGTTGATAAGTCAAAGACAATAAAAACTAGGACTGATCTTGGCATTCAGAGATATGCTGACATCAGGCACGACTGAATTGAGTCGTTGAGATAGAAGCTTGACCGGAACATACATGTTCACAGTGAATGGAAGAGGAGAAAAGGGATGGATGGAGCACACGGCAACACACCTCAACAGACACTCAGCTAGCTGTGAAATGAGAGACTCTGGCAGTGCAAGGATCCATCACACCTTTAACAGAATTTTGTTTTGAAGATGTAAGTGGCCTGAACGTGTCTAATACTAAGATCCAGCTGAAAGGCAGAATCCTAAAACACGTGTGAATACTTTAAACTCTGAAGGTACTAGACCTTAAGAGGGATCTATAGCACAAGTGGAAGAGAAATGGACTTTTAATAGGAGGAGACATTGTCCTCCATCAAACAGTAGGAAAAACAAATGAAAAATTCGAGAAAAGAAAGTTGTAGATCCTGTGAAAAGAAGTGACAGCAGTTCCCAACGGATGCTTACTAAGTGTGCTAGGACCAGAGGGAGAGCTGAAAAGACTGGGCAAAAATGAATGCTTTCAAAGTGGGGAAGTGAGTTGATAAAAGGGAAAAAAAGTTACAACTGCTAGGCAGTATGGAAGGTACCCTGGAGACTTGTGACAATAAGACACAGAGACACTAATCTGTCCTCTGTGAGCAGAAGTCCTAGAGAAGTCCTAGAGAGGTAAGTGGCTGGGTTTACCCAGGATTGTGGCACTAGTAAAAGGCACAAGAAATAGTCACTTTTTAATATTTTAATATTTTTAACACTTCTATGGGTCAGGCCTGAAGTGAACATGTACCATTCACGTAAGCCTCATCCCTACTCTAATTTACACAATTTTATTTTTAGTCTATAAATGGAGAAGGTAAAACACAAACTAATTACCCTCTTGACTGGTCACATGAGAAGTAAAGTTTGAGAGTCTATAAAAAGGAAGAATTGAAACTGTTTTTAGATCTTTCTTCTATCAAGAGGAATGAGCCATGACATTACAAGTGGTTTTTTCAGTATTCGACAGTTACTATGACATTGAACACATTTACCAAATCGAGAACTAACGAGAATTATCACCAAGCCAGCACATTTCACATTTATATACCAGATACTGTGATGTATGTTTTCATACACAATCTCAACCTCAAAATGACACACCAAAGTGACTCCATATCCTGATGAGGAAAATAAAGTTCATAAAAACTACATAATTTGTTTTACCTTTCATCAAGTCCCTGACAAATGAAGTGGCTTCTCCCTGATCTACTCAAAGTCCTTAATAAAACTAAGAACAACAGGAATCTCTTAATTCCTGAATAGAACAAAACTTTACAGCTATGTTTGCATTGCTTTTATTATCTGAAGTTAAAAAAGAATTTAAGGCAGAACTACAGCCTACTTTAATCCGCATGACTAAAACTCAAAACTAAATAAATTAGAATAAAAATGAGAAACAGAGGTAAGATCTTGGAAGAAAATATGCATACCCCATTCTCAAGCATAAATGATGTGATAAAACAAATCATGTGACATAAAACAATCCACTGGATCAATAGTAGGGTTTAATAAATGTAACTTCATTCTTTAATCTTACTAGTTAAGACAACAAAAACAATAGGTTAATCTCCTTGAAAGTTCTTAAACAGTTTAATTAAATCAATTTTTCTCAAGTTACCCCGCCAAACAACATTTTTCTTGTGGCTGATATAAATAAATACAATCAACTCAAAATAGGCAATAATGGGCGAAAAATGGAATATGTATCTGAATAATCCAGTTCATTCAACAGACTGGTTATAATCACATACTGCGATCAAATCTAATTTATTATTAGAAATCTGCAATTAAAATAGCTGACACCTATTAAGAGTGTAATTACTACATAATGTGTATTAATATGACATTTCTGAGACGGAACACTTAAGAGAATAATTGACTCCATCTCTCATATAGTTGTTCAAATACTCTTACTCAAGATAAGTAAAACTTTTAAAATATTTCCTATTTTGGAGAACAATACTAGATACTAAGTAAAAAAGAATGAACATGTTCCATTTCAGTTTTCTACTCTAACAATTTAGTAACTATATAAACAAGCTGCTATTCACACAGGCTGAGCTTGGTCCTTGGCAAGGATATAGTCTAAATAACCGTAAATGACATCACACAGTTGAGAGGCACTAGCTAACCTGACAGAAAGGCACTGTTAGGAAGTAACTTCTTAAAGAAAATTACAAAAAGTTGTACTTACCATATACATTAGTATGTCTCTAATCATCACCATGGCTGTTTGATGATCATTCCAAGCTTGATTTAGCGTTTGAAGAAAGTTGTTATTCAATGAATTTAGTACATCTTCTCGCACCTAATAACAGAAGAATTCATTACAGTTCATGTATACACACACATATATAAGCATGAACATAAGTCTTTTCAATAAACAATGAAGTGCCATCCTCAATTTCAAATTTTAAAAAATGTTACAGGTCACAAGAAATCTGTTAAGCTATACCCTGATAATTACCAATTCTCTGTGTGTGTGTGTGTTCCAGACCATCGCTTAGCCTGCAGAATCTTAAAGTACCTTCCTAAGTATTTCTCAACCCTCCATTGATAATACACCAATCAGAATAAAATCCAAAATCTCCCTAATGAACTATACAGAACTAGCCCCAGACTACTGCCTCACCCGAATTTCCTACCACACCATCCAAAACACCCTTGACTATGAACGAGTGTACCAACTTTGGAGTGGGACTATTTCTACTCCAATCCTAATTCTGTAACTAACTGTGTGACCTTGGGTAAATTATATAAATTCTGTAACTCTTTTTTCTCACATGTGAAATAGTATCCATCCTGTAGCATTGTACTAACATTAAATTAACACAATTAACTCACTAGAACTCAGCACTCAGTAGACAGCCAATAAGCATCAACATTAACAGTCAACTTTAGTCACAATGGCCTCATTGCTGCGTTTTCACTGCCATTTCTTTGGGATCTATCCACATGTTCATTCCCTTTATAGTCTGTTCAAGTTTCGCATCCTATTTTTCCAAAACCAACTAAGCTCTACCCCTTCACTCTACAGATGTTCTTCGTAGTACTTAACACTATCTAAGCACTACACCAGAGTTTTAAAAATTTCTCCCACTAAAGTACAAGTTACACGGTAACAGGATTTCTGGTTTTTTAATGTATACACCTTTGCACCTAAAACAGTGTGTGGAATTTATCAAAAGCCAAAAAGCAAACCCACTGCCATTGACTCAATACTGACTTATAACTGACCCTGCAGTAGAGAGTAGCACCCACGGTTTGCAAGGCTGTGAATCTGTTCAGAGCACATTGCTGCATCTTTCTCCGGTGAAGTGGCTGCTCGGTTCACACTGGAAACGTCAAGTAACTGACTGTACATGTGCCACCCTTTGATTCATTATCTGCAATGCCTTTCTAACCCGCTTCTGTTCATAGAAGACTATACAAAATAGCAAGAACCTCTTTCCAGAGTTCACAAGCTTAGCACCACTTTCCCCAAGAATGGGCTACTATCCACTACTCCCTCCTGATTTGAAGAGACTGACTCTGAAAGCAAATCTAGATTCAGTTTCCCTTTACCACAAAGAAGTAGCATGCCTGTCCTCTTAAAGTCCTACAGCACTTTGGTACTCAATTACCATCTCCTCTCCCGTTAATTAAAACTCAACCCATCCTCCAAAGTCTAGCAACTCTAAGTTAACTCCAGTCTAAACAGACATCTTCGATCTGCAAACATCCTTGACTGTAAATAAAGTGAAAGAGTCATGTTATTTTTTTAGGTTGGGGAGAATCTGAAGTCATGTGTTTTTTGAGATACTTGACTTTTTACATCAGTGCTGAGCAATATAGCCACCCATAGAGCTAAGTAATAAGTAAATGTTAAATATAACTGTATTACATTTTGTATTAGATCTACCTTGAACAAATGCCACCAAAAGCCAACAACAGAAAGCCAAAAAATAAGTCAACAACAGAAAGAAAAACTATGGACACTATTAAGGGAGTAAGTTAAATTGAGATATATCTAATTAATTTTTCTTCATAATATGGGGAGGGAGGCATTATTAGATGTTATGGATAAAACAGTACAACCCGTCTACAAAAAATATATGAGAAATACCATTTTACTATATAATTTAGAGTTTTATTATCAATTTAAGTTTTTCTCACACAACTAAGTGCCTTGATTTCAAGATATATCACCCCAAACCTTTATCAAAACCATAAGGGGAAAACTGTATCAAGCAAGATAAACACCTATCAGTTGATTAACAATAAATATTGTTTTAAATAATAATTTTATACAAATTGACAATAAATTATTTGTTCCAACTCAGCAAAGTCCAGCACTTATCAGATGCAAACGCCAAAGGCAACAATCATTAGGAAGAACAGTAAGCTGAAAATGTGCCTATTTACAAAATTCTTCACTGAAATACTAAATTCCGCACAGCAATTACATTCACCAGCTCTACTCCACAGCATCTAGCCATTCAGTGTCTGCATACTTCTTTGTCATAAAGTCAACGTATGTGTTAACTATAAAGTTACCTTGACTTCTGAATAAATATGCAAATGTGCTGGGTGCACTTGTTGAAAGAACGAAAACTAAACAATTAAATTAAAAGTTGTTATAAAATATGAATGTTCTTTACTATCACTGATTTATACATTTTTAAGATAAAATATACTAAGTTTAACTGTGTCCTTATACCTGACTTGTAGCAAAAAAAAACAAGTAGGTAAGCAAAACAGTATGTTATAAAAAAATTTCTTTACTTGTATCACACTTCAAAAGATTATCCTGACAAAACAGTGACAGTTTTACTAAGTGGAAAACAGCTATAATGAAGAGTTAGAGTTTTTCATATTTTAAAGTTGGCATCCAAAACTCAAAACCATACTCACAGCCATGATGTCAACACCAATGCATATTAACTTCCACTTTCACTTTTAAAATATTTCCTTACTGTATTAGTCTGGATACTTTAGAGAAACAAAACCACACAAACTCATATGTATAAGAGAGAGTTTTATATAAAGAATAAGTGCACATCAAGAAAACATCCCAATCCAGTGCTGCCCAAGCCCACAAGTCCAAAACTAACCCATTAACCCGTATGTCCAACACCAATCCACAAAGTCCTCATCCATCTCACAAAACACATACACTATGATGCTAACTGCAGGAGGAAAGCTGAATCAGTGAGTGTGTAAACATATCAGCACTGGCAGGGGTCTCCACACTATTGTCCCAGCACCCAGGGCTGTATCAGGGATAGGTCCATGTGGCTTCTCCTCAGGGATGTCTTGCAGGAAATCAGCCTTGTCAGCTGAAGCAGGGAACTGGCTAAAGCAGCTGCACCCTGGTCTGACCATCAGAAAGCAAGAGACCCAAGAACCAGAAAGGCAAGGCTCTCTGAGCCATTTATCTCCCCGCCCTTCAATTAACCCCACATGTATCTCCCCACAATAAACCAACTACCTCACTTACTATTGTTATGTAATCAAGAGTGAAAGTTATTTAATATATTTTTTATTATATAAAGTTGGCATATTGTGGTAGTTACATAATCTGGTATCAATTACTTGAGAAGATTAAGAATGAAGGGGTGGAGCCTAGTTTGTCAATTGGGTAATCAATTGCCAATGAGGCCTCTGTGTGGGCATGGCCTTCTCCTGAGGATTCTGGGAACTCCTGGATTTTCTCCTTGAGAGGCAGGAGACACTCTTTCATTCGGCGATCCCCTGAGAGACGATCTACTGACAAGACACATGGCACTATGCTAATATACCCCATGACCTAGGAACTGGAGAAGCCACATGGAGACCTCCTGCCAGCGCTGAGATGTCTATAACATCCACAAGACTTCCCACCGACTGGCCTGCGATCAACCAGCACTCAGTATCATTGCATGTGTTTCATGGATCTAAAGAGGACTTTATAGATTGTTATCGGACACAGACATATGGGCTAATATCGGACTTATAAAATTGATGTGGACTGGGCTAGGATGTGTTCTTAATGTATAACTAAATAAAGTTCCTCCTTATATACATATGGATGTCTTATGAATTGGTTTCTCTAGTCTACCCAGACTAACACATATAAACTAAAATATATCATGTATTTGAACTTTCATAATAGTAAGGAAAGCTTCAAAAAGAGAAAATACAAGAATTAAAAGGCGGAGTAAAGCTGTTCCTATTGTATTCTAAAGCACAGCAAAGCAAGTGCTGTAAAAGGCAGTGGAAGAATCCAAGGGGCCAGAGGCTCAAATAAAACTGAAACTAGGATTATTAAGTAAGGAAGGCTTCATGAAGACTACTTCAGATAAAGAGTACGAATGTGAAGGTCAAAGCAAGAACCAACCAGAATGAACAAGAAACACCAGAGGTTAAGAGTAGTTTTCCCTTCCTCTGAAGCTCCTCAACATGAGTACAGTAATACTAACAATACAATTCTGGGTTCTGAACTTTTAAAGTAACACAACATTAACTTCTGGTTTAGGAGAAAAATGTCCATCTATAATGTAGGGTCTTCAAAAAGTTCATGGAAAATACCTATTCTGACAAACTATACATGGATTCAAAAATATTGCACCAAAACAAGTTCATACTAACACAACATATTTGAACCAGATCCATTCTGCAGCACCAACAAGCAGCAACAGCTTGAAAAGAACCGCTATTGGGGCAACATGAATTCTACTAAAATCTGAGGCAAGAATACACATCAAATTTATGATGAAGCTTGAGTGGAAGAATAAAAAAATCATTGGTGCTTTATGAAAAGTTTACAGATACAATACGCAAAGATATTCATTTTAAGGAGGAACGAGACAATGCTGAACAATGGCTTGTAGCAGCAAACCATCCAGATCAATTTGCAAAGAAACCATCTTATCTGTGTCCTAATTGATGAGGACCTACAGTTAAAACCAGAAACAACAGCCCACACGATAAATATCTCAACTGCTTCAGTTTACTGAAATTAAAGTCGCGTAAACTCTCCACTCAATGAGTGCCAACACCGTTGTGCCCGGATCAGCTAAAGACAAGAGTTTTCAATGGAAATTTTGCAAAAGCAGGATCAAGATCACAAATCATTTCTTGGAAGAATTGTTAACAGGAGATGAAGTATGGCTTCACCAAGAAAGATCCTGAAGGCAAAGCACAACAATGCCTCATCAAGAGAAAAGAGCTGTCCAGTCAGAGCAACAGTGGGCTGACCAATCAAGAGCAAAGGTCATGTCAACAGTTTCTTGGGATAATCAAGGCATTTCACAAGTTGACTTTCTGGAGGGTCAGTTCAGAAGCTTATAGTTAGTGCTTTTAAGGATTCCCAAGAGTTAATCCTGGTAAGATTTTCTATAGGCACAGGGAATCCAGGGTGGACGCTACCTTCAGGACCAGGGGTGTGAGGGGCAATGCTGGCAGAGTGGAGGGAGAGTGGGTTGGAAAGGTGGAACCGATTACAAGGATCCACATGTGACCTCCTCCCTGGGAGATGGACCGCAGAGAAGGGGGGAAGGGAGACTCCGGATAGGGCAAGATATGACAAAATAACAATCTGTGGATTATCAAGGGCTCATGAGGGAGGGGGGAGCGGGGAGGGAGGAAGAAAAAGAAGAGGACCTGATGCAGAGGGCTTAGGTGGAGAGCAAATGCTCTGAGAGTGATTAGGGCAAAGAATGTAAGGATGTGCTTTATACAACTGATGCATGTATATGCATGGATTGTGATGAGTTGTATGAGCCCCTAATAAAATGTTTTTTTAAAAAAGAGTACAAGATGATCACAAGGTCTTATAATGAAGATATTTTTTAAAAACCTGAAAACTACACTGGGGAGGAAAAGGCCAAGAGAGTTGTGCCTGGGAACATTCCCCTTCACAAGAGCACAGCTGCCACGATGAGGGTAGCAAGAACGCCCAGAGTCTCACCATCCCCATTCTTTCCTCCTGCGACTTCTTTTCTTCCCCAAACTCAAGAAACATTTCAAAGGAGTACCATTTAAGTCGAGTCCCACAAGGATGCCAAAACCGCCATTTGTGATACTTACATTGAAGAGTACAGAATCCTTCCATTCAAGGTTAGAGAAACAAGATTAGTAGTGTACTGACCTAGATGGAGGTTATGTCAAGAAGCAATAGCATCCATTTTAATCTTTCTGTTGAATAAAATTTATATCATTTTCTAGCAATACTTTACCTTCACACACACACACAGTGAAATGAAAACTTAGGTTACAAAAAAAACCTCCAAAAATAATCACAGCAGCTCTATTTATAATTGAAAAAAAAGTATATCATCCAAATGAGTTTCAACAAGTAAATGGGTAAGAAAATAGTTGTATCTTCACATAAAAGAATACCACCTCAGCAAGAAAAAGGAATCAACTACTGATATGCACATCTGTTTGGATGAACTTCAAAATAATTATGCTGAAGAAAAGAAGCTAGGCTCAAAAGATTATGCCCTGTATGATTCCATTTATGCGATATTCTTTAAAACAACAAGTTATTGTGATGAGACGGATCACTGTTTGCCAGAATTTGGGATTAGAGATGAAGCTAGAAAGGTCTAAGAGAGTAAGTGTTCTGGGGTATGGAACTGTTCTATTATTGCAAATGTGTTAAAATTCAGGGAACTGTCGAAAGCAAAGGCTAATTTTTATTATATAGATTTTTTTTTTTAATTTTCAGAGAATGTGATTCTCAAGTTGGGGTCCCGTTTTATTATGTCATAATATTACTATGATCAACATAAGCTAAAATCCCATGATCTTTATTCTTAAAAACAACTTAAATACCAAATAAGTAAAGAATTATTAACCAATTTGAATAAAGCAACCTTATGAACTATGCAGCAATTTAAATTGCAATACTATCTCCTTCATTTGTGAGTATAGTTTTTTATAATTTTTTAAAATTTCAGTTGAGATTTTTTAAAAAGGCAATCTTTTATTTTTCAATGCTGTAATATGCAAAACCTTGGTGATAAGTTCATGTCCAAGATCCATTTAACATATTCTCAAATCAACGAAATCAAAGGCATAGGGAAGAGAGCAAGGGGTGAACGTAGAACTAACGTGGGAAGACCAGCATGACTGGAAGCTAAAGGCTCCGTGTCTTTGCCCTACGTTTCAGATACAAGTGTCCGCAGAGCCAGTAGGTCCCAGTTGACTGGAAGGGAGTTGAAGAACATTAGCAATTTGCATAGAAGCCCGCTAATATATTACTTTCCAGGATTGAAATATTTTCACTTTCCAAATTCATCAGCTAAAACGAACTATAAAGAAGTTATTAATAATGCCTATGGAAACTAAAAAGGATCAATGCACGAGATTTCAAGATTTGAGGTAAAATAGAATCCAAAGATGATGTTATGAGTTATTAAAAATGAAGAGTTTCCTTCTAAATAATTTCCAAAGATTTTAAAGTGTGGGTAATTTAGTCCAAATAAGAGCCAAATCTCTACAGTGTTAAATTTATTCATTTAGAATTTACACTGAAATATATGTCACTTATCAAAACACAAAATATTGCATGGTATTTACACACAAAGCATTAAAAGGTACCACATAGGTGTGTGTATGTATGTATATATATATATACCATATTAAATGAAGGGGGAAGTGCACAGTGGAGACCCAAGGCCCAAGTGTCGGCCAATGGAGATCCCCTCATAGAGGGGTTTAGGAGAGGAGATGGGTTAATTAGGGTGCGAGGTAGTACCGATGAAGAACACAGCTTTCCCCCAGATCCTGGATGCTTCCTCCCCCCAACTACCATGATCCAAATTCTACCTTGCAGGGCTGGATAGGGCAGAGGCTGTACATATGAGGGCTGGAGGTACAGGGAATCCAGGGTGGATGATACTTTCAGGACCAAGGGTGTGAGGGGTGATGATGGGAGAGTGGAGGGTGAGTGGGTTGGAAAGGGGGAACTGATTACAAGGATCCACATGTGACCTCTTCCCTGGGAGAGGGACAGCAGAGAAGGGGGGTAAGGGAGACTCCGGATAGGATAAGATATGACAAAATAACGATGTATAAATTACCAAGGGCACATGAGGGAGGGGAGAGAGGGGAAAAAAAAAAGAGGACCTGATGAAAAGGGCTTAAGTGGAGAGCAAATGCTTTGAGAATGATTGGGGCAGGGAATGTATGGATGTGCTTTATACAATTGATGTATGTGTATGTATGGACTGTGATAAGAGTGTATGTTAAAAAATAAAAAAATAAAGGTACCACATATGTACTATTAGTTATAAGAAGCATGTATACCCTTAGAAATTGGTTCTATATTTTGAGATTCACACAAAGGGTAAAATAATCAAAACCGTTTTTACAGAAATTGCTGTTTCTATTTATGACTTTCAGCAAATCAGTTAACACCTTTCCTATGACTGGAGGTAACTTAATTAAGTGGCTTTTACACCAGCTCCAATGATATGCCTAAACCCCTGGTTTTATATGATTTAATTGGGAAGGGATGAATGACTGCTAAATGCTTTTCTGATTCTACCCTCTAAAATTTAGGTTATTTCATATACTGAAATTAATATGCAATGTTTATTCTGATCCACAATAGTATAGTCCAAGTTTCCACGTTGACATTTAAACTTATTCACATTCTTGTCATCATTCATGCATGACCTGTGGGTTTATTAGCAAATTTGACCAATTATGTAAATCCTTTTTTACAAAGGAATTCCATTAAAAGAATAATTGAGGACTGTTTCCCAGTATAACTTTCTACATCAACACATTTGAGTTGGCACAAGCCTGTAACGAAAGAGGCGCCTCACCGAAGAGAGTGTGGACGGGAGCCCAGACTTGGGGGTAGGAAGAGTGTCTCCAAACGTAACACAGGATGAGAGGCAAGGCGGCAAAAGCGCTCTCTCTCCCCCTTAGCATGCCTGGCTTCAAACGTGGAAAAATGCATAGTGCAATGGTTTGATAATCTTATCAGTTATATTATATTCTGAATAGTGCAGAGTACGGATACTGCTAAAACTCGTTGGCCTCCATCCAACTCTCAGCTCCAGCACTTAAACTGTGTGGCCTTAAAATGTGAGCAAATTACTTATTTATTTGTACATTATTAGTTTTATCGTTTATTAAAGATGAATAACAATAGCTACTTCAAGTTTTTGGAATTAAATGAATTAATATAAAGTGCTTATAGAATAGTGCGTCACAGTAAATGCCATTTAGTGTATGCTATTAAATCTGCATTTTAGCAAGAGCTCCACAAAATTTTTGTTTTGAAATTTTAGTATAGAACACCTATACTCGTGTACTATATTCCACATTTTTTCAAATTCACTTTACACTTGATTCTTGCTTTCCTCTCTTTTAAAGAACAGAAAATTTTATGAATGAGTCATTCACTTCATACTCGAAGGAATTCTGAATTCAGGAAGTATCCTATTATTTGTGCATTTGACGTAAAATTTTAAAATAGATGCTGACATCTCTCTTAACACATATAACCTTAAAATCCTTGTATTTTGAAGAATTTCTGGTACAATCAGGAAGCTGTCAGGTCTTACAGCTATTGTAAACCTCAACTTGATGACAAAAACCATTGCTACCAAGTTGATTGTACATTATCAGGATTCCAAGACTGCAAATCTTTACGAAAGTAGACTGCCTGTATCTGTCTTCCATGGAGCAGCTGGATGGTTTGGACCACTATTTTGGCTAGCAGCCTGAAACTCACCAATCAAGTGACACCTGGGCTCCTTAAATGATGACAACCTAACCCAAACCCACCATATATACTCATGTATAAGCCGATTTTTCAGGACAAAAAAAGGAAATCTTGCTGCCTCCCCCAACCCCCATCTCGCGGGTGATTGCCATTTCTCCACTGTTCATTCAAAGCTCCGCTGACACTGCAGGGCTTTGAATGTTTGTTTACTCACACCTAACTAATCAGAGCCATCTTATGACGTGTATCTTTGAATAAGCCTTTTAAAGATCGTGTGCGTAGGACATGGCATGAATGGATGTCATCTGGTCAAGCCCGACTAACAAAAGGAAGAAATCTCATGAAGCCTGACATAGAGTTAATGCAAAGTGGGTTCGAGATGCATGGGAAGACATTGCAGAAGACATGGTGCGATGTGCCTTCCAGAAATGTAGTATTAGTAATGCTACGGATGGCAATGAAGACTGCGCTTTGTATGAACATGACAGCAGTGATGGTGATGACAGTGATCTCAGTGAGGACAGCGTCTATGATGACCTCACACCAGCTGAAGGTCTGCATTGGGATACTGATGATGATGAGGAATCCAGTTTTGAAGGATTTTAACTCTTTCCATTTTAGCTTGGTTGCTGATTGAGCTCAGGGAATAGTACTCACTCTTAAGCTATCATTATTGATACCTTATTGTTTTTGTTGAACCTATATTCCACTTACTGTGGTTTACTAAAGTTAAATGACTTGTCCTTTTATTTGTTTTTTGTTTAAAATAAATATTCTAATACATTACCCCACTGTTATCTCAATTTTTAGTAATTTTATTTTAATTTGTTTTTATTATTGAAACTCACCAATAACTTCTGCATTTCCCACCCTAGGCTTATACGCAAGTCAATCAGTTTTGCTGGTTTCCTAGGTAATAATTAGGTACCTCTGCTTATACTTGGGTTGGCTTATATGTGAGTATATATGGTAATCTGCCTTTGAATTGATTCCAACTGCTAACAACTAGTGATCCTTAAATGATTAAAATCGTCCTGATATTTTCTTGATTGACAGTTATTCTCATTATTGCTCACCAACTTTTAAAATAAACCTTATATACCAGTATCGTTAACAATGAAATGACTACCACAGGCAAAACATTTTATTATATCAAATTAAAAAACCCTGCTATCGATAATTTTACTAACAGAGTAATCACATTTCAAAGAAGCTACTTTCAATTTCAAACTTCAAAATTGTTCCCTTAGCAGAGAATTCTTTGCTTTACACACTCAAAAAAATGAGATTCTGGATATGTACATTTCTCTCCAAACAGGCAATTCAAATATTTACTGATCCACTCAATGAGCAAAGCAGGGTGCTATCTAGGTACTATGGGGGAACAAGAGATGCACTCTGGCTGTACTTCCCCCAAGACAGATTTGTTTCCTCTTCTGGAAGTCCATGGCACTCACAACATTTGTCACTAGCACTATGATTCCAATGTATCAATTTTTGGCCAAGTCTTCTTTATTCTTGTTCCAGTTGCACATGCTTACAAGGCAGCTGAAAATACCGGCGTTTGGGTTAGGTACATCTTAGTCCTTTAAGTGAAACTATTTTATTTTTTAAATCGTTTTATTAGGGGCTCATACAACTCATCACAATCCATACATGCATAAATTCTATAAAGCACATTTGTATATTCATTGCCCTCATCATTCTCAAAACATTTATTTGCCTTCCACCTAAGCCCCTGGCATTAGCTCATTTTTGCCCTCCTTCCGCACCTCCCTCATGAACCCTTGATAATTTATAAATTATTATTTTGTCCTATCTTGCCCTTCCGACGTCTCCCTTCACCCACTTTTCTGTTGTCCATCCCCTAAGGAGGAGGTCACATGTAGATCCTTGTAATTGGTTTCCCCTTTCCAACCCACCCTCCCAGTATCGCCACCCACACCCCTGGTGCTGAAGGGACCATCTGCCCTGGATTCCCTGTGCTTCCAGCTCCTATCTGTACCAGTGCATATCCTCTGGTCTAGCCAGACTTGCAAGGTAGAACTGGGAGGATAATGGGAGGGGTAGGAGGGGGAAGCATTTAGGAACTAGAAGGAAAGTTGTATGTTTCATCGTTGCTACATCACACCCTGACTGGCTCGTCTCCTCCCCAAGACCCTTCTGTAAGGTGATCTCCAGTGGCCTACAAATGTGCTTTGGGTCTCCACTCTGCACTCCCGTCCTCATTCACTATGATAAGATTTTTTTGTTCTGATGATGACTGATAACTGATTCCTTCGACACCTCGTGATCGCACAGGTTTGTGTGCTTCTTCCATGTGGGCTTTGCTTCTGAGCTAGATGGCTGCTTGTTTACCTTCAAGCTTTTAAGACCCCAGACGCTACATCTTTTAATAGCCGGGCACTATCAGCTTTCTTTGCCACATTTGCTTATGCACCCGCTTTGTCTTTGGCGAGCATATTGGGAAGGTGAGCATCATGGAATGCCAGTTTAATAGAACAAAGTATTCTTGCATTGAGGGAGTACTTGAGTGGAGGCCCAATGCCCATCTGCTACCGTAATACTAAACCTATAAATATATGCACATAGATCTATTCCCTCATCTTCATATATAAATGTATTTGCATATGTACATGTCTTTATCTACACCTCCATAAATGCCCTTTGCCTCCCAGCTCTTTCCCTCTATTTCCTTTGACTTTCCTCCTGTCCCACTATTATGCTCAGTCCCCACCAGGGTTCCAGCAATTCCTCTTGGTTACATTACCCTTGATCATGCCCTACCAGGCCTCCCACACCCTCCTTACCAGTGATTTGGATCACTTGTTGTTCCCATTGTCTCTGGGTTTGTTAACACCACTACCTTTCCCCCCACCTCCCCCTCTCCCATGTCCCCCCAGAACTGTCAGTCCCGTTGTTTTCTCCTCCAGATTGTTCATCCAGCCTATCATATTTAGACAGACCTGCAGAGATAATAACATGCACAAAAACAAGACAGAAAAACCAAGTAACAATATACAACAAAACAACAACAAATCAATGACAAACAAAACACAAGAAAGAAAAGCTTGTAGTTAGTTCAACGACTGTTTGTTGGCTTTTAGGAGTGTTTTCCAGTCCAGTCTGTTGGGGCACCACACCCTGGCCCCAAAGTCCACCTTCAGCATTCCCTGGGGACCTCATCGCTTTGTTCCCTTGCTCTTCTATTGCACCCCCTTAGTGTTTTGCCTCAGTGTGCGCGATCAGCGGGCACGATTCCCATTCTGTGTCTCCAGTGTTGTCCCCTGTAACACTATGGGTCAGTTAGGGACATCATGCCTCATAGTGGGGCCAGCCATGCGTTCCTCTCTGTCAACTGGCTGCTCTAATCGGGAACATCATATTCATGGCCTGGTGGGCCAGGATGTGCTCCACTCTCTCTTCCTCCCTGTTCATCTGCTCCTGTGTGCTCCGATCAATTATGTCTCTCTCCAGGAGCTGCAGATTCAACGCTGTCCTTTGAAATACATTTTTCTGAGGGGAGGGGGTCCTTTATTTTTTAAAAAGTTTAAAAAACAACAGCTACATTTTTCACATAGCCTACATTTTAATAGTTCAATCAGATTAGTAAGAATCATACAATCATCTCCACAATCTCCGAATGTTTTTCCTTCTTGTACCCACTGTCATCAACCCTCACCTCCCCACCGCCTTCCCTGCTCATGAAAGCATTGATGCAGTCACTGCTCAATAGTTCTATCGATCCTGGATTTCATGTACAGAATAAAACCAACCAACCAAAATGCTGTACTCGGCATGATAGCAAGGCTCTTCACATAGCCGATCTGTGGTTAAGACGAGTCACTGGAGGCTTAATCCATGTGTGGACCCTGTGAGTGGACTTTGGAATCCCGCTGCCATCCATAGCTTCCCAGCGACCAACGATCATTCACAGTTAGTCAGCAATTCATATATTACAATTCATAGCCAACCTACAA
The DNA here is from genome assembly GCF_050624435.1 of Tenrec ecaudatus. Taxonomy (NCBI): domain Eukaryota; kingdom Metazoa; phylum Chordata; class Mammalia; order Afrosoricida; family Tenrecidae; genus Tenrec; species Tenrec ecaudatus. Next base: position 13,764,989 of record NC_134542.1, on the reverse strand, counting down.
TTGTATAATATCCTTTTCTCAACAAAATTTAAATTCTCTTTACAAATTTAATGGCGTCTTGTGCAGCCAATTTGCCCAATGCAATACATTATTTGATTTGTCTGCTGTATTTGATTTATTGAGCTGATAATGGATCCTAATAAAACAAAATCTTTTAACAATTTCAATCTTCTTTAAGTGTTTCAAGTTCTGTTTACTTTCTGCAAACAAAGTTGTATCATCTGTTTATCTCAAGTTGTTGATGAGCCTTTCTCCATTCCTGATGCTGAGTTCTTCAAATAGTCCAGCTTCTTGGGTTATTACTTCAGCACACAGATTGAATAATTGTGAATATATACTATCCTGATACATTCCTTTCCTGATTTAAACTATGTTTGTATTGTCCAAAGGACTGCCTCTATACAGGTTATACAATGTTATCAGTGGTTTATGATCCACAGTTGAATGCCTTTGCATAGTCAAAAAACACATGTAATCATCTTTCCAGTATTCTCTGGTTTCAATCAGGATCCATCTGACTTTGAATGATAGCCCTTGTTCCACCTTTCCCTTCTGTATCCAGTTTGAATTTCATGCAGCTACCTGTCGATGTCCTGCAAACCACTGCTTTAAATAAGCTTCAGCAAAATTTTACCTGCGTGAGTTATCAACAAGGTGGCTCATTTCCACATTGTGCTGGGTCATCCTTCTTTAGAATGGGCGAAAATATGAATCAGTTCCAGTCAGAACATTCGTCACACACTTTGACATTGACAGTCCTGCATCAGTTGGTAGAAACACTTCAATTAGCATTTTGTCAATTCTCAAAGCCTTGTTTGTTTTTACCAATGCATTCAGTGCAACTTAGACATCAGTATTTTGCCCATTAAGTCTTTAATACTGCAAATCAAGGTTTGGTTTCTTTCTTCAGTTCTTTAAGATTGAGATATGCTAAACATGTTCCTTTGGTTTTCTAACTCAAAGTTTTTGCATATTTCATTATAACGCTTCACTGTCTTCCGATTTATCCAGTAAAATTTTCTGTCAAGCCTTTTTACTTAATTTCTTCTTGTTACTTTAGCTATTCTGTTTTCAAGAGTGTTTTTTGACTCTCTTCTAACACCCACTTTGGTCTTCTCTTTCATTTTAATGACCTTTTGCTTTCTTCATATGTAATGTTTTTGATGCCATCTCACAATTCATCTGTTCTTTGTTCATAAATATTCTATGTGTCAAATAGTTTCTTGATATGCTCTCTAAACTCAGATGGGATATGCTCAAGACATATTTTGGTTTTTTTTTGTGGACGTATTTTACTTTTCTCTTCAGCTTCAACTGTAATTTGCATATGAGCAATGGCTGAGCAACTCCACAGTTGGTCCCTGGCCTTGTTTTGGCTGATAATATAAAGCTTCTCCTTTGTCTCTTCCCACAGATGTAATTAGATTCCTGAGTTGTCCATCTGGGGAGGTCTGCGTGTGTAATTGGTGTGTGTTGGAAAATTCTATCATGTAATCTCTAGCTTCATTTCTATCACCAAGGCCATTATTTTCTAATTACTGTTCTTTCCCGTTTCTAACTTCTTCGTTCCCATTGCCAATAATAATAAAAGCAACTTGACTGCAAATTCAATCCATTTTAGACTAGGTGCTTTAATTTCATCATCTCTGGCTTTACTGGTTGGGTATAATTTCATTAAGTGTTTTAACTGGTCTACCTTATAGGTAGTATAGATGTTATCCTGTGAAAGTCAATAGTGCATTTCAAGTTACATCTTTTTTTTCCCCCTGATGATTGTGATTCCATGCCTCTTGATATTGTCATTCCATGCACAGTATACTATTTGGTTGTCTAATCCCAGATGGCCAGTAACAGTCCATTTCAGTTCACAAATGTCTAGGCTTTCAATCTTTGAGTTCCATTTAATTTTTGATGACTTCCAATTTTCCTAGATTCATACATCATACATTCCAGGTTCAAATTATTAATAGATGTTTGCAGCTGTTAGGTCACATGTTGAGTGTATCTGGTCAGTAAATTTAGATCTCAAAAGCTTGACTCGTCCACATCATTAAAGTCGACTCAACTTTGCAGTCAGATGTTCATCGTCTTGCAAACAGAGGCACTCACCCTCCAGCACTGTATCTGAAAGGGTCTGCTGCTCTTCAGAGTTTGCCAGCTAATCCTTCAGAAGGACCACAGATTTCTTTTTCTTAGTCTGTTCTTAGACTAGAATCGCTGCCCAAACGTGTTAACCAGGGTGACCCCACTTGTGTCTGACATACCACGTGGCCTGCTGCTATCACTCCCAGAGATTCACTTCAATAGGCAATTTTGAGTATTAACTACATTCATGGTATGAGACACAAAGATAATTTAAAAGTTTAGTGATTCAAAAAAGAACATCACCAGCAAGTAAAACATCACACGGTATTTAAAGTCTACTCCACAGCTTAGGCAGTTAAATCTGGTGAACCTGCTAAACAGAAACACTTTCTTCAAACCTGTTATGCTCCCTAACCGGAGACATCTTTCTTCCAAATCTTGCAAATTGCAAGTTACCATATACACTTGAGTAGAAGCTGACCTATCAGCTAAGGCACCTAATTTTACCACAAAAAATCATGAAAAATATGCTAAAAACCTTGGCTTATACACAATTATATGCAGTATTCCAGTCCTTATGTCCTGCACATCCCACTACTCCTTTACTCAACATAATCTCGATTGCTTTTGGGATGACCTGTTCATAGTCAAGTAGATCCCAAATCATAGTCATAAAAACGAACTGCACACACGGCTCACCCCCCACTCCCACCCCATTCTGTCTACTATCCATTCCAGAAACTACAAAAGTTAATTTGATAGAATGTCGCCTTCGGTCCTCAGTTTCTTCCATCAATTTTCTCCAATTAGAAAAAAGAGCCCAAGATGGCAGAATTAAACCCTGAAAACAGCATTCAAGCGACACCTTTAACCTATGTTTTTCACTATGCTCACTGTTTAGAAGCTTAAAAACCTTTAGTGGCTCCCACCATCAAAGACTACAACCACGACCAGAATAAAACCCAACTCCTCCACTTCTCAACACCTATTCCAATACATTTTACCATTATCATAGTCCATGCATTCATGTGAAGCCCATGTTGCCATATACACTGATCTGCCTGATGATGGTCACACCCACCTGCCTTTTCTTCTCATGCCATTTTCTCTACTGGGATTATCTTTTGCTATGATAAAATCTGAATAATCCTTTAAAATTCATACAAAAATGACATACTCTTCTCTTGGGCCCTTAATTTCTCAAGTAGAACAATTCCACTTCAAATCTGGTTACCCTACTAAAAACTTGTGAACTGCTTGCTGGTAGGAATGATGCTGGGTGTTTTGTTTTGTTAAGGGAGTTTGCCTGAAAGACAGAAAAGATCCAATAAGTATGGGCTTTGAACTTAATCTTTCTCAAGAGTTATTTCTAGGAATGTACCATTTGTCATTCACTGTGATTATATTTATAGCCTATTTTATTCATAAATGTATGTATTTTTAAATCTTTCTACACTCATTCACATATGCCCATTAAGGAGTTAGTGAGGAATGTCTAAGAAACAAAACAAAAAGTCTTTTATTATAAAAATCTGTTTACATAACTGGCTTATAAAACATTCCAGACTCACCACAAAGTTAACTAAATTCATTTCCATAGGCAATTAGCTCCCCAACATAAACATCCTAAACAGCACATAAACCAACTACTTAAAACTTTCCCTCTTCTCCTTTCCTTTCTAAAAATAGGGAGGGGGGAGGGGGATAGTTACTAGAAAAAGTTACTACAGAGAAATAATTCTCAGCACATGTATGTGAAACATAAAACTAAATTGAAGAATGTTATTTGTTGTCATCTGACTTCTCAAACAAGAAACTCACTTAGAAATTGAGAATAGGCTCCATAAAGGCTTAAATTTACTACATGTAAAACAAAGTGGTTACAGTAAATCAGGATCACAGGCATGGAAATCCAACAATGTTAAGTCCAAGAACATGAGATACACAAAGAAGAAATCCGTCTGATTGTAGAGATAAAAAATGCTTAAACCAGTGCCTGGCACATAATAGGGTCCCAAGCCCCCACGTGTCCCTTTCCCCCCTCCCCAGCTGTTATTTTTAGGAACGAAAAGAGAGCCAAAGTCGGCCCACTCCATTCCATCAAAGATTTTATTTAAGTAAGATTGAAAGAGAGACTTTGAAAATTACTGAAGCAAATGTTTTTTTTCTACACCAAGATGCTTCTTAGAGTACATTTAAAAATATGTACTGTTTGCTATTTGGAAACAAGCTTTTATTCCAAGAAGAAACAAATTTTCAAGTATAAGAATTAGCTATTACAGGATTACTTGTGGGGCTGCTATACTGTTCAATTACCAGAGAGTAATAATTTGATAGAGAATGGGAAATGATACATAAATAGGTCAAAGAAACCCATTAAGTATCACAAGACTAAAATGAAAAAGTTCTTCCTACATTGAAACTAAGGAAAGCGCCCCCCCCCCCCATACACACTTCAAGAAACAATTAGGTTCAGATGCTTTGATTCTAAACGTGTATTATGGTGCAAGATTTAAGAGTGGTAAATTGTAAAATCCAAATACCTACCATGTCTCTATTAGCATGAAATTGTAGTGATTTTCTAGCTAAAACAGCCAACTCCAATTTAATGTTATAAAAAAATAAACTGGGCTCTAATAATTTGTTCAGTTATTGGGTGCCATCAAGTCAGGTCCAACCCATAGCGACCTAATGTACGACAGAACAAAACAATGCCTAGTACTGCACCATACTGATAACTGCTCCTATACTTGAGCCCATTGCTGCAGGCACTGTGTCAGTCCATCTTCTAGAGACCCTTTCTCTTTTTCGCAGCTGTGCAACTAAACATGATTGTCCTTCTCCAATACTGGTCTCTCCCAACAACACGCCCAGAGTAGGTAAGGCGAATGCTCTCCATCCTTGTCTATACAGAGCACTCTGGCCTTACTTCTTCCAATGCAGATCGGTTGGTCTTTTAGCAGGCCATGGTACTTTCACTATTCTTCTCCAGCACCCTAAGTCATACGAGGAGATTCTTCTTTGGTCTTCATTCAATGTCCAACTTTCACATATATATGAGGCTATTGAAAATACCATGGCTTTCTCCACTCCCACCCCACTATCATGATCACAATTCTACCCTACAAATCTGGCTAGACCAGAGGATGTATACTGGTACTGATAGGAACTGAAAACACAGGGAATCCAGGACGGATGATCCCTTCAGGACCAGTGGTGAGAGTGGCGATACTGGGAGGGTGCAGAGAGGGTAGGTTGGAAAAGGGGAACCAATTACAAGGATCTACAATGTGACCTCCTTCCTGGGGGACAGACAACAGAAAAGTGGGTCAAGGGAGATGTCGGCAGCACAAGATATGACAAAATAGTAATTTATAAATTATCAAGGGATCATGAAGGAGGGGGGATCGGGGAGGGAGGGGAAAATGAGCTGATGTCAGGGGCTTAGGTGGAGAGCAAATGTTTTGAGGATGAGGGCAATGAATGAACAAATGTGCTTTACACAATTGATGCATGTATGGATTGTGGTAAGAGTTGTATGAGCCCCTAATAAAATGATTTTTTGCATATTTTTTAACATTTTATTAGGGAGTCATACAACTCTTATCACAATCCATACATACACATACATCAATTGTACAAAGCACATCTGTACATTCTTTTCCTCATAATTTTCAAAGCATTTGCTCTCCACTTAAACCCCTGGCATCCGGTCCTCTTTTTTCCCCTCCCTCCCCGCTCACCCCTCCCTCATGAGTCCTTGATAATTTATAAATTATTATTTTGTCCTATCTTGCCATATCCGGCGTCTCCCTTCACCCCCTTTTCTGTTGTCCGTCCCCCAGGGAGGAGGTCACATGTAGATCCTTGTAATCGGTTCCCTCTTTCCAACCCACTCACCCTCTACCCTCCCAGTATCGCCCCTCACACCCCTGGTCCTGAAGGTATCATGTGCCCCGGATTCCCTGTGCCTCCAGCTCCCATCTGCACCAGTGTACATCCTCTGCTCTATCCAGACTTGCAAGGTAGAATTCGGATCACGGTAGTGGGGGCGGGGGGGGGGGCGCGGAAGCACCTAGGAACTGGAGGAAACAGGGAACCTCTAGTTTACTGAGAACATTCAACTGACGGCACTAGTTGGGGTCCCACAAGGACGCTGAAGGATATTGTTTGAAGATTAAACTCCTTATTTACTGATCTTTTGAATGTCGGATGATCCACTGAATATTGAAGCTGCAGAACATCATTTGTGGGGCAAGGAGGGCTTCTGGAATAAAGCTGAAGACTTCATGAAGTGGCATGCCAGATGATACAGGAGGCCTGCAGGGCTGGGATTTCACACTGCTCTCCATCATCCCCCCACCCTCACCCTAATGGTCCCTCTCTGTCCCACCAGGCTAGACCAGTCCATGGGACATCGGTCCAAAGAACAGCTTCCGCCTGGAGGACGCAATGTAAAATCAGCAAGGACTATGTCTTGGCTTCTAACGAATTGTCTGCTTTCCTTCTTTAACATGGATTTGGTTTGAACCTGCACCAGTCTGCTGGTGGAATTCCTAAGCAGGAAACCACTGCCCAGCCTCTGCTTGGATGTAAAGCCTCCTAGCCCCTAGTCCTCCTGTGCTAGGACCCTGCCCTAGTGTCATCACACTCCCCAGATACCCAGAGCCATCTCGGGTATCTGAGATGCATTGGTTCATTTTCTAGCTAATGAAAATACATTTTGGAACAGAAAAAAAATCTGTTCTTGAGGTGTCTCGAAATTAAGGTGGGATACACTCAGTCAGTCTGGCTCTCATCAACTTGTTTTCATTTTCTTCGGCTTCAACCTGAACTTACATTGGAGCAACTGATGGTCTGTTCCACTGGCCTGGTTTAAGCTGCTGATTTCTCCAGCATCTCTTTTCACAGTTAGTCCATTTGATTTCCGTGTATTCCACCTGGAGAAGTCCATATGTAAGCCCACATTGCCTTTTGTGTTGTTGGAGAAAGGTATTTGCTATGACCAAGTAGTTGGTCTTGAAAACTTTTTTCATGCTATCTCCAACTTTGTATCTAGCTTCAAAACCCTATTTTCCCACTAAGACTCCTTCCTCGTTTGTTTCCAACTGTTACATTCCAATCGCCAATAATGCATCTTTGACTACTGCATGCTTGATCGATTTCTGACTGAAGTCATTGGTAGAATTTTTCAATTTCTTCATCACTAGCTTTTGTGGTTGGTGTTAATGTGAATAGAACAGTTCTTAGATTGGATTTCCTTGAAGGCAGATAAATATAACACTATACGGACAGCATTGCATTTCAAGATTGATCTGGCAATGTCCTTTTTAACAATGAATGCTACGCCATTTCTCATGTTATTCCCAGCATAGAAAATCAAAAGGTCTTCCCATTTAAAATGACCATTACTAGAGTCCATTTCAGTTTACTACCACCTAGGATTATTGATCTTTATGTTTCATTTTTGACCACTTCTAATTTTCCTGGGGTCATACTTTGCACACATCAAGTTCCAATCATGAGCATTATTTTACAGCTGTTTCTCCTACCTTGAATCAGCAAAGTAAGATCCACGGCTCCACTCCCATAGGCTTTATCCAACTCATGGTCAACTCCACTCTGAGGGAGAAATCGGCTTCTCCTTACTTCCATTTTGAGTGCCTTCTGGCCCTCGGAGTCTCTCCTGCTACGCTACCTCCAATAAGCTTCTGCTTCCATTCATTAGGCTTTCAATAGCCAACCGTTTCTGGAAGCTCTGGGTAAGGTTTTCAGCAACTCTTTCCTCTGAAGTGGAGAGCCAAGTTCTTCTTCACTGAGTCTGGAAGCTGTATTAAAAGCTGTTCTCTCAGGATGACCCTGCTGGCATTTGAAATACCAGTGACATAGCCTCCGGCAACACAGCAACACACAAATCACTGACAGTACGACAAACTGACACCCAAATGGTTGGCTAACTTGTGCTATGATTGTCTAATTTGTACAAGATTGTCAGTGACAAAATCAGTCCTGCAACTCAGTTCTACTTTTTTCCCAGTATTCTCCCTATTCAAGATATTTTAATTAATTTATTATTCAACTCCTCCCCTGAGCAGGAATATGCAAGCCTTTTATTTTAGTACTGTGAGTTTAGAGACTGTCAAATTTGAATCTTAGGTAGAAATCTAATACAAAAAATTAAGAGGTAACTAACTCCACCCTTAATCTGTCCACCAGTGAGTGACAGGCTGATTATCACTATTTCTGAATTTGCAACTTAATTACTGAATTGAAATTCCCTGGTCTCCTTATCTGAATTCTTAAGCTCTCTAACTTCTTCACACAATAACCAGAGTAATAGTTTAGAAACTCTATTATCAGACCACTGCATTTTCTTGCTTAAAATCCATAAAGGGCTTCCTAACATATCTTCAACTAACTCTAAAGCCCTTAGGTCATAGTTTCATGAAATGACTTCTCTCTCTTCAGTCTTACCTGCTTCCTCCTGTCCACTGCCCACTCTCAACACCCCATTCATTACAGACTCCCCTACTCCCATCCCAATTTCTCTATACTAGAAACTGGCAAACTACCGCCGACTGCCATTTTGATAGTTTTAAAGGCCCTTAGCCACATGCACATGGTCATGAGCGTATCCTTTTGTGCACCAAGAGGACAGGTGAGGAGCTGCACCAGACTATGACTCACAAAACTGAAGTGAACGACTACTTGGTCCTTCACAGAATAAACGTTACAAAAGTACACCTCGTTCACTGTGCCTAGCAGACTGAATGTTTGTGGCAATTGTGCAACAAGCAAGTTTATCAGCACAATTTTTCCAACCGTGCATGCTCACTTCATGTCACTGACTCATTTTGGTAATTCTCAGAGTATTCCAAATGCTACTGCCCAGTTAATAAGACTACTAAAACAAACTCGCTGCCAGTGAGCCGAGTACACACATAACAGGAAACCAAGAGCACTCTGACTCCCTTGACTGCTATACTAGCTTTACAGTGGCCTGCAACCAAAACTGCAAGGTGTGAGGGATGTGTGGATAGCCCTCACCTCTGTGTGAAATGCTCCAGAAACCACTCTTCGGTGTCTTCTCCATCTTCAACCCATTTAGAGGTCACCGTTTCCTTAACGTACCTGCCCTGATTGTATCATTGCACCATGTTACTTTTTTTCCTTAACCACTTTATTAAGAGCTAAGCAGACACCATTCCATAATTCATTCATATTGTTTCTTCATTACACTTTATAACTAAGCATGTTTGCTTTTTTACTTTTATTCCACAAGTGCAAAGATCAGATGTGTTCAATTTTTACCAAAATATTCTTTGCACTAATTTAAAGCTGGGCAAGTAACAAATGCTCTTGAATGCGGAATTCTGTAGTGAAAAGCCTTATAAGGAACCTTTAGGGGCTTAAAGAGAAAAATGGAAACTTTCTAAATAATTACTAGGGAACATTTATCTTATTTAGCAATGATATGGATCAAGTTCATTACCTGTGTGCGAGCGCGCGCGCGAGCGCACGCGCACGCACACGCACACACAACAATCAAGTGATTTATATCTTCCTAGCAAACCTACAAGGACAGAGCAGAAGTGCTCCACGTTTCCAGGGCTATAAATCTTTACAAAAGCAAACTACTTCCTCTTTCTCCCAGCAAGAAACTGATGGACTCAAACCACCAACCTTCCAGACAGCAGCCCAATACCTAAGCCCACTTCATGACAATGGTCCCTCTAGAAAAACAAAGAGCAATCCCTAAAACATTTTCATCTTCACTAACATGAAAAATGATTTTTATGGCAAAGCCCAAAGGCCACACCATACCCTAAGGTTCTGCTTTGTGGTGTTGGGAAATTACGAACTTCCTTATAATCAACCAACCCTACTTTCATGTAAAGCTGTACTCCTTTGCGTTCTTCCAAGTGGACTGCTGTCGGGTCCTGGCTAGCCGTGCCACAGCACTAGAAGGTGCATTACAGTGTTAGAGTACGTCACTTTTTCAAAGGCAAGTGCTGTTAGTTGGACAATCCAACTAACTGTCAAAAGAACACAGAACACAAAGAACAATAACAAAAAATCCTGATGGCTAGAGCAAATAATAAAATTTTTGTAAGTCCAATAAGGGATGTATCCTGTGCGTTTAAGAATTTCCATCAAAAGCTGCAACACAGAGACAGCAGGTATCCATTTTCATGCAGACTCCACTTTTGCACAATACATCAGTAACAACCCAATTCCACTTGGTAGAATAAATAAAGATGTTGTATTTTACATCACAGGTCAAATATTCTGAGCTACTCTATGATGGTACTGCCTATCAGTTCATCTTTCTTGGCAGTGCTTCCTTCATACAGCAGTACTGGATTCGTGTGGTTACTAATTTTTAACCCCAGGATTTCAAATGAAAGTAAGTGGAAAACACATTAAAAAAAAAACGAAAACAAAATACCAGCAGAGGTCTCAAATATTAATTCAATTGAATAAATAACTACATCAATCATTAAACTTTCAAAAATTGGTATATTTCAGCCTAGTCAGATAATAACTAAACTGGTCAAATGTTGATGACAGAAAAAAATAAGATTAAAGTACACTTTCAGACATCATTGTGAAAGAGACATAAAATAAGAGTTTAGCATATACAAAGGAAATCATCTAAAGTTCAAGGAAACCTCCATTATCTTTTCATTCCAATTCTCCCACACTTTCTTGAAGGATCCTTGTATATTTAACTTCTCTAACATAATCAACTGGAATAGAAGTTTTCCATAACCTACTAATATCAAACCCAAACCCACTGCCCTCAAGACTCTAAATCTTTAAGGGAGCAGGCAAGTCTAATCACTTCCTGACTGGAATTCCAGTGACCTTGTCATTACTTACCTCAGTGCTTATCCCATAGTACCACCGGGGCTCCGTAATCTAAGCAGTATATGTACCTAGAACCTCTGACAAATGAGAATATCCCTTCTTACACCCTTACAGCTTCACCATTATTCTCAATGTCATACTCTCATTCTCAAAACTTCAATTGCTTCAATAGACCCTCCTTCAGTAGATTCTGCACTCCTTTAGTTACCAAATTCCCTAATCTTATTTACTGTCCTCACCTACTTATCATAGCTTGCTTCTGAAAATTCAGCTCTTAGCTTGTTTTCTCAACTCTCAAACTTACACTTCAATACATGCTTGTCAAATAGTAAATCTCTACCTCTATTTCTGGACTCCTGTCCAAGTTGTAAAAGAGAAAGTCCAAAAGTGCTGCTGTAAAAGGGTTCCAGTTCATAAATGCATGGATTTATTCCAAACAAAGTATCTTTAAACAGACCTCTGGTATAAAGGGATCACTGCAGCCAAATTCTCTCAGCAAAATACTCATTTTAGTCTCATTAGAGTGCCTTCAAAAGCATTTTGTGTAGTTACCATCCACGTTTTAACAAAGCCAATCTAACCAAACCATTGCAATTTTGCAAGAAGCATACAGGAAATCTGCCACCCATAAAACGAGCCACGAAGAGAAGCCAATAAAGGGAGAGTCGTCACTGCAACAAATGGAGTGAAGTCTAAACACTGGTGGAGAAAGACAATAAAATTGCCACAATTAAAATGTGGACTAGTACACGGTTTGGCATTTTCTGTTTAAATCAAGCATCTTGGTTCAATGGGTGCCAAAAGGTTGCATGAAGATCAGCCATTTCAAAAAAGCTGATCTTTCCACCAATCTTGTACACAAGAGGAGGTTAATGAAGGTAATTTTGCAGAACTCCTTACCAGGAGCAAGTCCTAGGTTTACCAATCCAATTTAGAGAAAAGATCCAGTCAATACAGGGGCTCCCAAATAAATTCAAGGCAGAGAGATCAGGTCAGAAGGTACAGCAATTATTTATAGGATTCCAAAGGGTAATCTCAAAAGACTTTCTCCAAGGAAACAGGACATTGACAGTGCTCATGACGAAGATTTAAGAAAAATGAAAAGAGCACTGGTCGGAAAAAGACCAGACAAAGATGCTCCCAGGGATGTGTTTTATCCCCCAGTCAAGACAACCTACCTGTTCTTTCTTTGAGGGTGTCATGGGCTGTGCTCTGGGAATTTCACTGGGAAACCTTACTCAAAGCGTACTTTCAAAGGAACATGATTTAAGTCCCTGAAAGGCGAAGGGCATCATTGAAATGGTGTTTATCCATGAGCACAGAATTTGAGTGATGGCAACACTACCAACTTCAAAAGTTAACAGACCTAGGTGGAGGGCACATTGAGAAACAACCTCCTATTTTTGTGTTTCACTTTAATGTTTATGATTTTATAGCAATTTTTTTACTTATCCTCCCTGTATCTCTAAACTTGGTATTTCCACTTGAGCGTTTTCTTACTTTCTCACACTCAAATTTCTTCTCATATAAATTTATTTCTACGGTGCTTAAGTAACAACTATAAAAATTTCCATTATGATCTAAAATAAAGTGTCACCTCTACCCATTATAAGTAAGAGTTTCATTACAATTTAGTTTTATTTCAGAATTCTGACTCTAGTCATTTCAAGTTTATCACTCTATCAGATTATTCTAGGTCTTCTGTTTCTAGTAAGCATTTTCACTGGTTCTGCATTTAGTCTCGTTTTATCTTCTTCAAATATCCTGTGGCATATCATCTACTTATAAGCATCAAAGAGCTCAACACAAGCAAGTCTAAATTCTTTAACCTGGCATTCAAATTTTTCTACAGTCTCTTCCTAGCACATCTGTTCATGGCTACAGTCCACTAATCCCTAAAATTATGTCAATCACTGCACTCGCCACTTGTGCGCCCAGTTTATGTCTGAACGTCACATGACATCTGCTGTCTTGGCATGCCTTTCAGTGTTCACTTACATCCTAAACCTTTACAGACTCAGTTTCATTTGATATTTTCTCAAGAAACCTTAACTCTCCTATATTTGAATTCCTAAGCAATCTATTGCCTGGAAAAATCATTTGCAATTTAATGATACACCTCCTCACACTGTTACATAATGTGTTTGTCATCTCTCATATCAAAAGGAAACCTAGTCTCAGAATAGCTTACTATCACTCTTTTGCATCTAGTATGTTTTCATGAAAAGTTGTACATAATAAGCCCTTAATCAAAACCGACTGATTGAAGGATGAACACAATCACCTTACTTAATTAGTCCCAGCTATCTGTTCATGTTATCCCATTTAAGAGAAAGGAATTATAAAAGGAACCATAGAAATAGAAAAACTGCCATTTTCCAACCACTATAAGAACAATGATTCATGCAGGAACCATCAGTGGGTGCTAAACCATCACATAAAATTTGTTTTGGGAACAGGATATTCAAACAGTCTCAAAATTATATCTGAACAGATTACTTATGAATGACAAAGGGAAAAAAGGTACCTTCACAGTGAAGAAATCTGGCGGACACCAAGTGATCAAAGTTAACATCACCAATAATGGGACAAACTGACATCATGTGCCTCCTGATGTGATGCACTGAGGACACAACATCACTTATGTATTATTCCTGCCAAAAATGCATAACCTGAAACTAGTCATGAGGAAACAATCAGACAAACCAAAAACTGAGGGGCAATCTACAAACAACTGACCTATGCTCTTCAAAAAAGTGTCAATGCGCAGAAAGACAAACAAAGACTAAGGAACTGAGTATGTGACCCGGGACTAAATCCTGGCTCAGAAAGAAATAAAAAGTATCTATTGGTATAATTTGAATATGGGTCATTTGGGCCCCAGTATTCATTAAGGTTAAGGTGACTAATTTTTGGTCAGGGTATTTAGGGTAAATGAAATCTAAAACTTACTCTTTCATGGTTCAGTGATAAGAGTACAAAACATAGTAATTAACAATAGGAAGATTGGCAAAAATGTGACAAAATGTTAACCGTTGAAACTAGGTGAAGGGAAAACAGAGTTCACTTTCATGCAGCTTTTATTTTTCCAAATTAACAACTTTTAAAATGGATACCTTAATACCACACAAAAATGATGAGAGGTCTTTATGAATCTGTGGTATTTTATGTTTTCTCTGGCAATCTTAAAACAAGGCAATATAGTAAAGTTATTTCATTCTTTTAATAATACTAGCAGTGGAAGAATTTGCACAGTGAAAACACTTGTGTTTTATAGTGCAAATATATTTTTTCAAGCAATCATTTTATACTTTTAACAGTACATCACTAAATTATCTTTTAAAAAAATTCACGTTTACTATATTAAAATGAGTACGGTCAATTTCAATGAAAAGTCTATGAGAATGTTTTTTAAACAATGTAGTTCCATTTCTCAATATACAGAGCAAAGAGAGGAAGCTAACGTCGACTACAAAAGCATTTGATATAAAAAATAATTATAGGTACTTAACTTATTAAGAAATATTTTCAAAGTTACTGAAAATGTTTGCTTCCTTAATTATTGTTAGAGAATATATTTTACCATAGATCATAAGCATCTTCTGTCAATTTTAAATTCTAATTTACCCAATTGTTAAGTTCTGACTGAGATTTCATAATTATTTCTATAGGCTCCTTGGACTCTTTAAAAATACTACTTCTACTCAAAGTAAAATATGATTACAGAGGATTCTTTACAGTCCATATTATTAGTAAGCAACCCTTTAAAAGTGGATACCTTATTTATGAGATGTTCGGTAACAACTTCTCTTAGTCCAGTGTAGAGCTTTTCTCCATGTTTATGCAAAACCATAGTATATGCATTTCTATAGAGCTCTTCAAAACTAAGACCACTGTTATTCTTACGCTGAATTTCTTGAATTGCATTTTTCAGAAGGTCCCAAATGCTGTTTACATATTTTTCATCCATGGTCATCTGTAATATTCAAAAGAGGGTAAAGAAAAGTTAAATTTTTCCATATGTTTAATTATACAGCCACATTCATAACTCTGCCTGACTTACTACAAGGTGACCAGATTTTAACATTGGTAAAGCGGGACACCATTGATCAAACTCATAGCCTGGCGCAATAGCCACATGGCAGCCGAAAACTGTATGCCCTAGCTCGTCTTGAGTTCTTTCCAAAAATCAGGACTTTAAAACGCCGTCAGACGCGGGAAAAATTGTTAAAAAGTGGGACGTCTGGCCACCTTAACTTACCAGGATGTTAACAACTTGATTTTAAAGTCTGACATAAGTAAAAGAAGAGGACACATTTAAACATAGTTTCTACAGCTGAGGGAAGCTTCTAATGTTTAATCCTTTAAAATCCCTCCTTTAAGAAAAACCATAATCGCTAATGGTAGCACTTGCTATATCCAAAATATTTTTTCTCCAAGTTTACATAGAATAAAATTCCAAAGAAATGGTAAGGCAAAAGGATTGATTTAAAAAATTAATTAAGTTTCAAATGGGGTCATGAAATCTATTTACTTTAACAAATTAAATATACAGAAGAGACCTGCAAATAGCTTTTTTATCTTTTTAATTTAACATAGCATTCTCAGTTTCCTCTTTCTCTAGTTCAGAGTTAGTCTGTGACTCCTTGTTTGTAATTACCTTATATACATCCAAAAATCGCTTCATTCTTCCCACTGCACCCTCACAAATGCTTGTCAAGCAAATACTGCCTACCTACTCCTAACCTACACCCATGTAGCGTAAAGTAAGTGAGTAACAAACTCAACCAGACTTAGTTTAAATTCATAACCACCAAGTACAAGCAGCAAGGATGGCAAGACTTCATCTCATGTACTTTGGACATGTACGTGGGAGTACCTAGTCCTTGAAAAGAACATTATGTTGATAAAATAGATGGTCAGTGAAAGAGGACAGCCCTCCAAAGGGCATTTATAGAGGTCTAAATACAGGTAGGTACATATGTAAATATATATATATATGAGACAATGAGGAAACAGGTCTCTGTACATATATTTATAGGTTTAGTATTAAGGTAGCAAATGGACATTGGGCCTCTCAAGTACTCCCTCAACACAACACTTTGTTCTAATAACCTGGCATTCCATGATTCTCACCTTCCCAACATGATCGCTGAAGACAAAGTAGGTGCATAAGTAAATGTGGTGAGGAAAGCTGATAGTGTATGGCTATCAAAAGATATATAGCATCTGGAATCTTAGAGGCTTGAAGATAAACAAGCGGTCATCTAGCGGAGAAGCAACAAAGCCCATATGGAAGAAGCACACCAGCCTGTGTGATCATGAAGTGTCGACAGAATCAGGTATCAGGCATCGAAGAACAAAAAAATCTTATCATTGTGAATGAGTCGCGGAGTAGAGACCCAAAGGCCATCTGTAAGCAATTGGACAACTCCTTATAGAGGGTCATGGGGAGGAGACCAGCCAGTCAGAATGCAGTATAGCACCAATAAAACATACAACTTTCCTCCTTTAATGCTTCCTCTCCACCCCCACACCCTAATATTCATGATCCCATTTCTACCTTACAAATCTGGCTAAACCAAAGCATGTACACTGGTACATGTTCCCCTGAATGCAGAGGAACATGAAAGGACAGTGATTTGACGACATAGAAGAGGTGAAGAAAAAAAAGAGGGAGGTGCTGTCAGCCATCCAAACAGATGAGTTTGGAAAATGTTTCCAAGAATGGAATTGCAGACTTAATAAGTATATTAAGTGTAATGGAGAATACTCTGAAGGTGATAAGGTTATTTTGTTAAAAAAATTTGAAATACATTGTGGGAAACAGAAGGGGATGAGAGTGTCTAAGGATGAATCCTTTATTCCCTTATCTTAAGAAGCCTGGCAGACTGGGTCTCTGGGGTGGAGGGAGGCCTTCACCCTTGGGAGTTAGAGATGAGTCTCAATCATATTCTCATAATTAATATTGTTCCCCACTATATCCTCCCATAATGGTGTTACCTTAAAGTTATTTCTTACAAACGCTTGGCTCGATGACTCTCTGGCCGGAGACAGTTACTTCCCTGTACCTGCCCCAGCACTGTTAAGTTACTCTTCCAATAACTCAGGGGCCTTTAGGGTTTGGGTACAGCCCACTTTGTTAGGTAGATGGTTACCTGTAATTATGGGGGCTTGCAAACTCCAAGAATATATAAGCTGTTGTTGGAAATATAATGACTCTCTGAATGGACCAAGCTCCTGAAGTCATGGCCTAGGTGAGCCCTTGCAGGCTTTAACTTATCCAATGTCTCTTTAATTACCCTTCAATTATACAACTGCCCACTTGAGCCCATTTGGTTGTGGGGGCTGGCACCCCACAATACATAACTTCGAAAAAAAGATTCCATTTTGGGAGAGTGGAATCCCCTTGTAAATCATAGGTTCCGAATTTTATTTGACCTACCACCTCTTTACAGGGGAAAAAAAATTACAGTGTTTAGTAAGGAGAAACTTGTGAGGTGCCATGCAGTCGGCTCCAACCCACAGCGACCTTATGCACAACAGAAGGAAACGCTGCCCATCCTCTGCATCCTCACAGTGATTTCTTATGCCCGAGTCCATTGCTACAGCCATGGAGTCACAATCCATCCTTCCTTGAGGGCCTTCCTCCCCTTTGCTGGCCCTCTATTTTACCAAACATGCTATCCTTTCTCAAGGGACTGGTCCCTCCGGACAACATTTCCAAAGTATGTATGAAGACATTCTCTCCATCCTTGCCTCTAGCACTCTGGCCTTCCCTCTTCCAAAACAGGACGGTCCGTCCTTTCGGCAGTCCACAGTACTTTCAATATGCTTCTCCAGCACCGCAATTCAATAGTTCTTCCCATCAGTCTTCTTCAACCAATGTTCAATTTCAAATGCATAGTTTCCGCTTCTTTGTACTATAGCTCATAATCCAGGATAAAATGTAGGTACCTTATTTGCAGGCCCCCTTCCCCCCCAGGATTGCTCCAGCACCCGCTAGGGGGCAGTATCACCCACGCTGAGAAACATTGTTGTAAATCTTTATGGAGTAAATGGTCTCAATCTTTCAATTAAGGGTATAGCTGGGTCTGAACAACCAACCTTACGTTAGCAGCCCAATACTTAACCAATTGTGCCACCAGTCTCCATACACATTCCTGTAACACCACTTAATTTCCTATATAGTAAAGCCATGGGGAATTACAGAAACTTCTACATTCAGTCTTCCAAGTCCCATCTTCCATTATTTTTTAATATACTTTGAATGATTTCATTTCCATTGCACTGAAACTATTAGGTCACCAGTGACCTTCATGTTGCTAAATTCAGTGGGCATACTGTTGTTTCTCATATTACATGACCTTTCTAGCAGCGCTTAAAAGTTCTGATCACTGCTGTTCCTTTGAACAGAACTCCCACTTGCTTTCAAGCACTACAATCTCGTTTCTTTCCTTGTCAGCTTACTTTGCTAGTTGGCTCACGACCACCATCTCCAACCCTAGGGCTCGATCAGATTATAGTCCTCTAGTCAGCTTCCAAATAGAACTGATCTCATCCAATCTCATGGCTTTAAATAACAGCTATACAACACTCATGTTATATAGGTTACCTGGTGATGTGGTGGGTTATGTACTAGGCTGCGATCCGCATAGTTGCCAGTTCGAAACCACCAGCAGCTCCGCATAAGAAATACTGGGCTTTCTACTCCCATGAGCAATTACAGTCTAAGAAGAGGTCACTAGGAGTCAGCATTGTGAGTTTGCCTCATGAATCAGAATAGACTCAATGGCACTAGGTTAGGAATTTTTAGTTTTATATATTGTGATAATCTCAAAATTCATAAATCCTACTTGGCTTTATCCCTTGACTAAACAAACAAACTGACTGCAATCTAGTCAATGCAAACTCATAACAACCCTATAGAACAGGGTAGAACTACCCTCATGGGTGTTTCTTAGACTGCAAATCTTTATGGAAGTAAAAAGTTCAATTTTTCTCCCTCAAAGCAGCTGGTGGTTTCAAACTGCTGTCCTTACACTTAATAGCCCAAGACTTAACGTCACCAGGGAGTTGTATCGACGTACCTACTCAATGAAATAATCAGATAACACAATATTGCTTGCTAAAATCAAAAGACTGGAAGCACTCATTTATGAAGCTCAGAGATTACGGCCTTTAGTATGTACCTCAACCTGAAACAAAAATTCTAATAACTGGACCAGGTACAATCCCATTACAATTCAGGGGGGCTGCAAATCAGATACCTACATTTTATCCTGGATTATGAGTTAAAGCAACACAAAGGAAGACAGTGAAAACACTGAAATTGTCAAAGAATTCGTTTTACTTGGCTTCTGAAAATCCTTGATAAGACTTATTCTCCTGTATTCTCTAATTCAGAAGAGATTAACTAACACACAGCCCAATTATATAAACCTGAAGCATACACCTTTCCCATTATTGTTGACTTTCTATTATCACCTTTTTGACCCATTATGAAGTGCTACTGAAAGTAGAGATTTTTCAAGTATGTCTTATTCTTTCGTTTCAAATACTACTGTTTTAAAACTGTCATCTAGATCACTGTAACAGTCTTCCAACTATTATGAACTCTTGGAATCTACCTTCCTCAAAATCACCAGTGATTAAAAGCAAACACATAAGCATCAGAGCCCTATTCAAAACCATTCATGATTCATCTGTGACATGGATTGGGGTGTGTAGGGTTGGGGGAGTTCTTAAGAGAGAACTTACATCCTTCAAGATCTAATCACAGTGCCTATCTTTCCAACCTCATCTTTTACTCACTACTACTACCTAACACTTGCTTATTTTCTAACATTAAACCAATGTTGATTTCCAATATATAGCTCGCTACTTCTCACACATTCTATCTACTGCCACAACTACCTCACTCGCCCTCTCAAAACATCTGGTTTATTCTCCTCCTTCAATATCTTCTTTATTGAATTCTTATACATATCCTTTGGACACAGTTCAAGTGTTACATCCATCAAGAACCCTTCCCTGACCTCCTGAAGCAAAGTTGTCAAATCCTCTGTTCTTCCATAAATTCAAGTTATATTAAGCTTTATACACCTATACTGCACAACAATTATGCCTATGTATATTCCCATTAGACTATATGATAGCAGTAGGCCATGAAAGGTGTTTGTTTAAATACTATTTTGCCCATGTTGTATCAATGCCAAGTTTGTAAAATATGAAATTTGAATGAGTAAGCATGTGAATGAGAAACATCTCAACATGCCTATCTAGAGCAATGGGTGCTGATTTTTAAACAATCTAATGTCTTTTTAAAATTGAAATCACGTGCAGTAATACACAAAACAGAATCTGCAGAGGACTAATAAACTATCATCTTTATCAAAATAAAATCAGGAAACTGAACTGGGCTTCAAGTACAACAGGTGCCCATATATGGATGCCTTGATATCGACATCTAGTGAACATGTTAACAACGCTAGCAAATGACTTTTTCAAAACAGAATACAACCACCAATCAAAGTAAAGACTGCTAACGGCTAATCTGGTTGATGCATTAAATATAAAAACATCCATTTGTACCACACTTAGGATGTCACCTCATACAAAAAAATTTACAGCTTAACATTCTTCGGACATAATATTCTAAAGTATTCCAGGAGGATTTTTAAGCCTATGGATGAAGTTGAATCATGTAGGTAAACTGTGAGCAGCACACTTAGGAAGGGATATGGCAGTGATACTGAAGCAAATCAGTAAAGTCAAATGTACACTCACATTTAAGCACTGGCTACTATTAAATGCATATAGGGTCTTTCCCCACGAAACTCAAGTTACAAAGTGATCAGAGTAAAGTAAAATCATCTAGCAGGAACAAAGGCTCTCTTGGGAGGGAAAAATGATAAAATTAAGTATTCATAAATGCTTACGGTTTAACCAGACCACTAAAAATCATAACCAGACTTAAATTTTAAAAAGTGCCACCGCCACCTCCCATAACCAGGATGATGATTGCTTCACTGGTAAGAATCTATAACAAAAACAATTCTGATGCACATTTTATTTCACATCTACCCCTAGTTGTTCTTTCATCTTCAAATTATACAAAAACATAAACCCTTCAAAATACCTAAATGTGAAAGAATATTAGTATCATATACTTAGTAATTTTTGTAATTACTGAGTCAAGAGGGCTGCAGTGTTAAGGCAAAATTTAGATGAATAGAATTATAGTCTCACATCCAATGTAGACAAAGGAGAAGAAGTCTGTAGTCCTCTGTAAATAATTTTCTATGAAAAGAAATTTGGAACAGGTGGGTGGGAAAAGGGGTGAGAATTTGAAATTCCTGGTAATTCTGAATGACACACTTGAAAAAAAATGAACAGAAAAATGCTTGATATTAATTTCAAACTTCAGTCCCTGTCTTCCCCAAAAGACCACTTTGGTACAGATATCTTAGGAATGGCAGTATTTTAACATCCACGACTATCAATTATGTAAGGAAGCTCCTGCCCAGCCTATAAACACCTCATAATAAATAAGGTGTCTTCCCCTTTCTCCTCCCGTAAAAAGTTAGTCTCAGAAGTCCACAACGGGGTGGCTACGAGTCAGCATTGACTCGAAGACAGGAAGTTTGGATTTGGTTATAATACACAGAATGACATTCAAAAAACGTAATTTGAATTCATCCCATGTACAGTATTAGTATTACTGATGACTCTTATTTGTGACCAATGACTATACAATGATTATAACATTTGCACTCATTCCCTTTTTTCCACCAGTTAAGCTTTAAGCAACAAAGATGATAAAAAATAGTCAGTGAGTTAGTTGCATTCACAGGCTCTGGACAACTATTTAACCTTTCTAACCATTTTCCTCACTTGCTTAGAGCCGGAAGAATGGGGACTGGTGTGCAGCGTGACAACTGAGAAAGCTGGGAAAGCACCCGATGCAGCATTTGTTCAAGAGATGTTCTGTTTCTTCCTTACTCGGAAGACTCATCTAGCCTTGTTTAATGACTCAACCTGAAGAGATAGTTAAGACCACTAAAGTGCAATTAGCCTGCTTCTCTTCAGGTACAACCCAACTAACTGCAGTGTCCTGCCAGGAGTACCGAGTATCGAGGAAAGAGTAAATACAATCAACTTGAAAAGCACTGCAGGTTGGGATAATTCTATGAAATAACTAAAAGCACAATCTTTATTTGGGTACAGAACAGTAACTTTCATAATGAGAAAACAAAATCACCAATTCTAGTTTCAGTCATGATCTATATATTGATCCTAAAAATTATTAGCTGTCCAAAAATCAACTTAAAAATGCATTTGTGGGATCTGGAAGTGTTTGTTTTGTTTTTTTTTAAGATAAAATGTCAAGCTGGTAGATCAGCTACAAAAAGTTCATTTAAGTCATAGAGCAATTGATTTATGGTGTTAACTATAATTCAGCAAGCAGCTGATACAACTTTACTTGCCAAAATTAAAGGACTTGAAGCACTTACTGATGAAGATCAAAAACTACAGCCTTCAGTATGGATCACAGCTCAATGCAAAGAAAAGTCCCCACAGCTCGGCCAATAACAAAATCATGAATACAGGAAATGTTAAATGTGTCAAAAATCCACTTTACTTGGATTCACACCCAACATTCATACAAGTGGCAGACAAACAATAGACATATTACATTGGCTAAATCTGCACCAAACTCACTGCCACTAAGTTAACCTCCAACTCTTAGAGACCCTCCAGGACAGGGTACATTTGTCACCGTAGGTTTCCAACACTGAACGTCTACACAAAGTAGAAAGCCTCATCTTTCTCCCGCAATCTGCTGCACGAGACCTCTTTAAGATGGCACTTTGCCTTGCCAATTAAGCTGTGCCTGACCCAAGCCAAAGTATTTCCAATTGCCTGAAGTGCATGTGGATGTTGAACTATGAATAAGGAAGACTGGACAAGAGCTAATGTCTCTGAGTTATGGTGTTGGGGAAAATATGCCATGCTGTTGTGATTATACCATAATATACCATGGACTGCCAGAAAAAAACAAATTTGTCTTGGAAGTACATCCAAAATGCTCCAAAGAGAATGGCAAAGGCTTTGGCACTATTTTATTTTTTAAAGGATACCCTAATAAGACTAAGACAAATACAAGAATGAGAGAACTTGCCTGCAGCCATCCGCTAGTCACAGAAGCATGTTCAACACATGCTGTTTGGAATAAACACATGCATCTAGGAACTGGAACCCTAAAACCAATACTGTTTCACATATCCTCATATTAGAATCTATGCATCATCACTGAAATGTGAGGATTCAGAAAGTTTGTAGATTAACGGAATTTAAAGATAATGGAATTTTTTCTTAAAGGAGTTTTTGAAGCCCCCTTGTATACCATTCCCATTTTAAAGAAAAAACGTAAAGCAGATAGGTAGGACGAAAAACAATATACAGCATTCAGTTTTGAGTCAGTATGTAATCATACACCTTTTTACTGAGGTTATTAAAAGCTGGGAAGAATCTAAGCTAACCAAATTTTGAAACCTGAACATCTTACAAATTAGGAAACTGAGGTAAAATAGCTTAGCCAAGATCACATGGCTCATTAAAGCAATGACCAAATGCAAGTGGTTCTAAGCTTGAGTGCTCCTTTATTAAACCATACTGAATGGAGTCACTTAATCAGGGTGCTTGATCTATAGGAAATCATGTTACAACTCAACAGCATGCCAAGTGAACAGTATATTTCATGTTGGCGTAATGATGAGCTGTGGCTGGAAATGAGACTTCTACTCATGGTTCCTTCCATAAATTCAAATCATAAGAGAATTCCTTGGGTAAAACAGATCAGTTTTCCTGATCTGTTAAAAAAAATTAATTAAGATAGAACAGATACTTTTTTTTTTCATCTTGATCTTTTATTTCACTTGATGCACCTTCTCTGGGCGAGGTGACGATGGCGTCTTCCACAGGCTTGAAAGATGCTTGCTTTTGGAGTCCTTAAGAATAGCATCGTGTCGAAAGAGGAACCAATCATAACGATCGACACACAACCACACCACACCCTCCAGGGGGCAGAACTACAGAAACCATGGGGGACGGGAGACTGTAGTCAGTGTGAGATATGAAAATAATAATAACTTATAAAAGGTGGGGGAGGAGGAGCTGATACCAAGGACTCAATAGAAATTGTCCAGAAGTGAATGATGGCAACATATGTACAAATATGCCTGATACGATTGATGTCGAGCGTGTAATAAGCATTGTAAGAGCCATCAATCAAGTGATCAAAAACGAATAGTACCATGTCTCGTCACCAGTAATGACCTTGGGAAAAGTGTGGGTCACTTGGGAGCTGTTATTTCCAAGTGCAGCATGTTTCCACTTGGCGCTCAGAACTAAGGCACAAATCTCACAGCTACCCATCTCATTCCCGAGTCTCCCTTAAACTTCACTGAACTGAGCTCCTAGACAGTTCCGATGACTCCCCTTCTTACTTCAATGGTGGCCGTCAGTCTTCAAGCACAAGGGCACAAATGTTGTCGCCATCTCAGTCTGTTCAGGAAGTTGACAGATGGCCAGAAAGAGGTTTGTCATCAATTGACAAAGGAGAAAACCACTCGAACACTTGAGTTTCCCCCATAGCGCTGTCCTTGCGAGCTGTGTTCAACTTCACAACAGTTTCTGTGGCCATTCTTCCCCGAGCAGGAAACAAAATTTCACAGCCACCAGCTAGAACAGATACTTTTAACAATTCCATTTGCTTTTAAAACCTAAACCACCAATATAAATAAATCTGAAACCAAATCTGCTGCCTTGGAGTCACGTCACCTGGCAGTGACTCAGGACGGCCTAAGGTAGGACTGCACCATGGAGTTTCTGAGGCCAGTAACCTCGATGGAAGCAGAGAGCAGATGGCTCTTTCTCCCTTGGAGCACTTGGTGAGTTTGAAACAACAACCTTTCAGTTAGCAGCCCAATTTTTAACAAGTGTGCAACAGAGTGCCCTTACTAATATAAAGTGCTGTTTGCATAGTGACCGTAAGTGCAGCAGAATAAAGAGAAACAATAAGTTAAATGTCTATTTGGCAAGTGATAGCCATAAAAAAAAAACACTTTCTTTTATGTCTCAGAGCATGTAAAAAAGTAAATGATTAAACAAGATAAATTACTTTTTTGTAAACCCAAAAGAAAAAAATTGTTATGTTAACTCTAAAGAATCACTTTTTTCTAAATCACATTCTTAAGATACATTTCAGTTACCTAAAAAGAAAGTTAAATTTGCGCTGCCAGTCTTGAATCTTAAAGTAAAAATGTTAACTCCTAAGTGTCAACTAATGAATCTTTCTTAAATATTGTAATTTTGAATTTTTTTCCCAATTCAGTACATACTAGCATGCCTTTAAGCAATGTATATATTCAAATTTCAAGGAACCACATCTTCACTTTCATACTTAAGGTTTTATAGCATTTTTTACAGGTAGTCCCCGATTAATGACACACATTTAAATTACCAGAGCCACATTTCCTACTGTCAGGGTACCTGACACATTGTATTCTGTGAAGGGAGCGATGGGAAAATGCATGTAAGGTAGGTACATGGGGTGGGTGAAGCTGCTGAGTTAGGTGAAACCAGGGGAAGTATTTTAAAAGGGAAAATACGATTGAAGAGATCAGTGGAAAAATCATTCACAGAGCAAGAACTCTTAACTTAGTATCACCAGAGTACATCATCTCACACAGCCCAAATAAGAGTGTATAGAATCTCAAGAGGAAAAGGTGAAAAAGAAATGGGAAGAGAAAAATTTTAAGTTATCCAAATATTCTACAATGAAAAGATTGGCTGGAGTTTTAAAATCTAAATCAGGGGCGCACTTCAACTGTATGAAAACAGAGACATGGATCACGAGTCAGTTGTGTGACTAAAACACGGGGATGGTTTAAAATCAAAAAGGTGTACACAATAGGGTTGTATGCTAAGCAAATAATCAGGGAAACTGGATTATATGAAGAACCCTGTCACCAGGACTGGAAGCTATTTAACAACCTGCAGTATATAGATACACTTTTGCTTGCTTAAAGTGAGGGGGGCATGAAGCATTTGCTGATTTAGATTTTAAAAAATCTCAGCCTTCCATATGGATTATAACTTAAAGAAGTCTAAAATCCTCACAACTGGACCAATACATAACAACTTGATAAAAGGAGAAAAAACTGAAGTTGTCAAGTATTTTATCATGCTTGGATCCACCACAATCGATCCACAAGCAGCAGTCAAAAGATCAAGAGACACAGTTCAATGTGTAAATCTACCGCACAAGACCTCTTTTAAGTGTTAAAAAGCAAAAATGTTACTCTGAAGACTAAGATGGGCCTAACCTATACCGCCATGGTATTTTCAACTGCCTTATATGCAAAAATTAGACATTAGTGAAGGATGACCAGAGAAAAAGCAATGCATTTGAACTGTGGTGCTAGAGAAAACTATCCAGAGTACCATGGCCTGCCAAAGGACAAACAAGTCTGTCTTGGAAGACGTAAGGTCAGAGTGCTCCTTATAGGCAAGGATGCTAAGACACCACCTTTCAATACAATACCTTGGACATGTTTATCAGGAGAGACCAACCCCTGGAAAAGTGCTTAGTGACGTAAGGGGCAGTGAAGAAGAGGAAGGCCTCAACCAGATGAACTGACACAGTAACTACAAGGATGGGCTAGCATATAACAATTGGGAAGATGGCACAGAAACAGGGAGTGTTTCGCTCGGTTGAACACAGGAGAAGAGGCTAAAGAGTGAGAAAGATAGAAGAAAAACAAGATGTGTTTTTAGATGAACATTTAATACATATGCCAAAGCACTGAGCTGCTAAGTGAAAGGTAACCGATTCGATTCCATCACACCTTCAGCAAAATAAAGCTGAAGCAGTCTACTTATGTAAAGAATTAAGTCTTGAAAATCCTACAGAGCAGTTCTACCCTGTACTTAAGAAAAAACTAAACACACAGCTATCAGGTCAACTTTGACTCACACGGACCCTATATGACAGCTTAGAACTGCCCCTGGGGTTTTCCAAGACTATACATCTTTACAGGAGTAGAATGCCTGTGGAGTGAGTGGCTAGTGGTTTTGATTTGCTGACTTTGTGTAACCCACTAAGCCACAAGGCTCAAGATAGCTATAAATCACAACTGACAAACTAGATGGCAGGAGATATGATTTTTTGGTTATCATCCAGTACATATCAAGTCTGTGTCTACTCGCGCAACAAAATTACCTGAAGAGATTACACGCTTATTCCACGGACTGTGTGAGAAGAATTACTGGAACTCCTTTCAAAACTACCTCCCAACAGCCTGTCGCATATTCTCTCGGAAGGCTGCAGGGGTGCCAAGCCTTTTCCTTCAAGATTGATTCCTATTCTTAAAGAATGATTTCCTAATATGGTTTGAAACTTGACCCTGTAGACTTTGTAAAACATGAGCCCTAAAAATTATTCCCACAAAGGGGGACAGCAACAATAAAGTAAGTGTACAGTATCCAAATATAAATACATACAAAAGCAAGCAAACTGCAATATGTAACACATATTAATTATATATGCAACTATATAAATTTTGGAATGCTATTAAATGTGGTATGCTTTTTTCTGTTTCACCACACAAAAAATCTAGTATGCTCATCCAATGAGTATTCTCATTTTACAGGGAAAAAAATGAGGCTACAACATAAAATAGGTGGAGTTGGCATCCAAACTCAGCTAGCCCAAAGCCCACACTCTACCACGTACCCAGTCTCTCTGCTTTATTAGTCACACTCCAAATATGGATGCTCATTACCCCAATGCAAAACTAAATGAAAATCCCCTATAATTTATCCATCATTTTATTCTGAGTAAAGCAAACAAGTAATCACAGAAATGTAAATTAAAGCATGAATCTACTATTTTTTTCGCCAATGAAAATAAAGAGTACATTGGTTAAGGAGGCTACATAGCAAAGGTTAAACTAGACACGCTTGAGCAGAATTACTTCTCAAGGCAGACTGTTCAGTTCAGCTACCTGCTTGTAGGCCAGAGCAACCTTTACCAGATTAGTTCATTGCTCTAGGCTTCGCTTGCAAAACATAAGAACTGTCACAGTTCAGCGAACTGGCGGAGCTTACATACACAAAGCATGAAGGATAGTACCTGGCACACAGTAAGCATTCACTAAGTGTTAGCTATTATTAATAATACAATTAAGGTTTCTAAATGGCCAGTATCTGAAAGATTGGCAATTCCAATCTATCCAGTGGCTCCTTTGCATTGCATGTGCTTGATCTACCTTCTGTTTACAGCTATAGCTACCAATGCGCCATCAAGTCAATTCTGACTCAAAGCAACCCGTGACAGAGTAGTATTGTCCCCAAAGGGTTTCTAACTAGGCTGTAACTTGATGGAAGTGGCCCTGGTGACACAGTGATTAAGTGCTCAGCTGCTAAGCAAAGGTTTGGAGGTCAAGCCCACCCACTAGCTTCAAGAAAGATGTGGCAGTCTACTTCCATAAAAATTCCAAACCAAAAAACGGAACTCGTCATCAAGTTGTTACTGACGCATAGCGACCCTGAAGGACAGGGTAGAACTGCCCTTAAAGGTTTCAGAAATCATATTGGGCAAGTCTACTCTACCCTACAGGGTCACTAGGAATCGGAGCTGACTCAATTCTGATGGGCTTGTTTTTTGTTTGTTTAATCTTTTTCCCTGGCAGGAGCTAGCAGGTTCGAACTGTCCACCTCCCAGTTAGCTGCGGAGCATGTAACCACCATGGCTACTCTTGCCTGAACGCCCTCTCTGCAGTGCAGCTCTACTCTGAAACACAGGGGTCACCAAGGTACAACAGGCTTACTTGACAGCAACTAGTTTGAATTTTTTTTAATTATGATTACTACCTTTCAGTTTAATGGTTATGTATTGAACTGTGATCTGCATAGATGGTCAGCAGTTCAAAAACACCAGCAGCTCTGCAGGAAAAAGACTGGGCTTTCTGCTCCTGTAAAGTTAAAGTCTCAAAAACCCACATGGGGTCGCTTTGAACCACACTGACTAAATGACAGTGTGGATGTGAGACCTTTCTAGGAGTAAATTTGGTATGATACATTAATTATATTTAGGCCAGTCTTTCCACTGTTTTAGAGTACAAAAGAAACCCCATCTTGAATATAAAGGGAATATTAAAGTCTTAAAGAGACATAGAAAACAAGGACAACGACACATCATGCAGATGTGGCAGACCACCACCACGAGGTTGAAATGGCGTCCAAGGGTTTGTTGAGATATCAAAATTTCAAAAGGGCATGTTGGGCAAAGAAAACTGTCACAAAAGCACGGCTGGTGGCAGAACAATGCATCACAGTTTCACGTGGGACTACAGAAGCAGAAACTGGACCATGATTGGGACAAGTACATTGTTAAAATAGAAGGGCTTACAAGATTGGTCTAGGGCCTTCTGATCAAATCAGGGCAAAGCTGCTAAGGCATGACTCATAACTAGGTGACCACCTGTACTATGCTCTGTAAGGTGCATTAAGAACACAATTAAGCAAGCCCAAGAAGGAGACTGCCCCTCTCTGGGCTGGCCAGAGAGGTGGAGGCAATCCACTCTCCAAAGCATTCAATCTGAGAACAATATTCTCTACATCCTTGGTTAATTATCAGAAAGTATTCGTGGAGGCTTAATTTATGTGGGGACTCTGCAAATGGATTGGGGGCTGTCATTACCATTCAGACCCTTTAGCCAACCAAGTGTTCGGACTTTAAGCTCTAATACCCCACAATCATGGAGAGACACAATTAGTGCCAGGCCTTATAACAGAGAAGCACCGGACGCAATCAAAATACCTAGCAGTACAGAAAGTCATGAAACAGCTAAGCAGACTGCGACGAAAGTACTACAATCATTTAAAATGCTTTCAAAAACATGTACAATATGATGCTATTTCTCAAAACAATAAATTATGTAGAACCTCAATTTTACTCTGTGCAAATACATATGAAAGATTACAAGGAAACACACCCAAATGGTATTACTGTTTATATCCAACTGGTAGGATTTTACTAATTTTTATTTCCTTCCTAATAAATTTTACTATTTCTCAACATTTCTACCAAGACTTTAAATCACTTTTATAATTAGAAAAGCTACCAGAATGAATGCACTACTGCGGTGCAATGCATTACGTGGTACGATTTTTCTATCCATACATAGTCTTTATCATTGCTACCCAATAACTGGGTATAAAAATACAACCAGGATACATGAAACTTTAACAAAAACAAAGTGATCGGTCAGTTTTGCCATCCTACGTTTAAAATGTGTCATCATCTCTGAAGCTCTCATTACCATCAAAAAAGACAAAGAGCAGAGTGTATCCCACGGACCCAGAGATCTCAGTGCTAACCCTCCTTGATGCAGTAGATAGAACTGTGGGGTACCCGGGAAGCAGGGAAAAGTGAGGGAGGCGCAGCAGCAGCAGAACCAAGAGAACACGAGATAACAATGAGCTTTTCATCCTATGCAATGAGTAAAGCTGAGCACCTTTAAGAAAGCGCTCGCTTTGAGTAGAATGCTTTATGAGCATTCTATTGGTAGTGATAAGGGGACTTTGTTTATTTAACACTTGCCCAAGCAGGACAGAGGAAAATGAGTCATGTGACTGACAGGACCAGAGAGGGTTGTAACTGCTGGCCAGGCTGAAAAGAAACCAAGAACTGTACTCTTAACATTGCTGATCCTGAAATGTAACATATTAACTCCCCCAAGTGAGCCCCATAATTGTACTATCTCTGAATTTCCTGTGGCTGCTTATCATTGAACCCAGCAGAATAATAACAGTATCATGGGCAGAATAGTTAGTATCAGAAGTGGTGAAGGTTGGCGGGTAGAGCCACGGTTGACCTTCTTCTCACAGAAACCTGCCAAAGGATGATGCTGCTGGTGATCCTAGACCCCACCACTACCCCAAACACACCGCCCCTTGGGAAGCCAAAGAAGTCAGCTGCTGCCTGTAACAAGCATTTTTACAACTGCTATAACACATACTGTTTGGATAACACTCACAATACACTGATATGCTAATATTAAATGTAATTCATAATTCATCTCAGTAATTCAACAATGATGTAATTACTTTGCTGTTAAACTTACAATAGGGAAATAACAATGAATATGAGAAGAAAATGGCCTGAAATTGTGATGATTGCGCAAACCTTAATGTGATCTATTAAACAGTATATGTGAAGTACATGCCAATAAAACTTTTTTCTTTCAAATGATAACCAGAAATTGTAAAACTGCACTTAATTCACAATAAGGAAGTAAAAGCCTATATATATGTATATATATATTTCAAACTTAAAACTACAGAACTTAGTCACTTTCATAAAAATCTAACAAAATTGGTGAAGAGATCCATGTAATCTTGTTAAAATATTGAAGTTTACTTCTAGAGTCTCCCAGTATACAACATGGGGAAGCATATTTTTGCTTTTTCTCGTTTTGAAGTGCTGTGGTGTCGCCTCCTACTGATAGCACCCTTCGTACAACAGAACAAAATAACGACCATTCCTGCGCCACCGTAACAATTGCTCTTATGTCTGAGCTCATTTTGCAGCAGTGTCAACCCAGCTCATTGAGTGCCTTCCTCTTTTTTGCTGCCCAGCCCCTCCAGTTTACCAAGCATATCTTTCTCCAAGGACTGGTCTCTCCTGATAAGGTCCTAACTTTTTCTAGTGTTAATTAAATCATCCTTCTGAACTAAAGAAGCGGTACTACTAAATTACAGTTAATGAAGAATTATAGGAAAAACTACAAAGCTTTCTCGATTACATTGTGACTAATGTGCTTTTTAAAAACACCAAACTTTTGTTATAGTTTATACTACTACTAGAAGTTGGGTTTTTTTTCATTATTGGTACCAGTAATTTTCAAAGCTCATTTCAATTGTTACCTAGAAAGACAAGGCAAAATAAAACTTTACAGTGAACTACTTCAAGATTCTATTATTTCCCAACTTCATCAACTAGAGGCACTAACAGCAGCTACAACAGTGGCTGCCCCAAAACAAACACAGAGAATGTCTAAGTATAAATAACAATTCAATGAATCTGTAACATCTGATCTATAATTCTCTATAAATAAATATCCAATATTGAAAAGATAACCAAATTCGTATTTATTTCTGAATTCTGTGTGATATCCAAAACTACTATAAGGTGAGTTTCCAACTCACCTTGTGGTTAGCTGCCCAAGGAGTCACTATTACTCACCAGAGCCCCGTTTTTGTTTGGTTTGGTATGTAAAGTTGAAGTAGCTCTAGACAAATTTTTTCTTTAAACAAAAGAAATCTATTAAGAAGATCAAAATTATTTCCCTTAATCTGGAACTATCACAGTAGAAAAGCAAACAGCGAAGAGAAGCTTCACTGCACTGTCTCTTAAGAGTTCGTACATACCTTGCAAATGATCTTAAAACTCATCTCCCACTAATGTCTTTCCCTTTGAGAGGTCCACCCCATAATAACCACACCATTCACCACTCACATGATTCTCTCTGGAGCTCATTTAGTGTTTCGCGTAGACATCATAATCAGATTCTTCCTTGTTACGACTAAGCATGCTTATTTTTCCCTGGGTCACACAAATAGTTCACATGTTCTACTGCTAGGTAAAAGGTTGGAGGTTCAAGTGCAGCCAGAGGTATGTCAAAAGAAAGGGCTGGCTATCTTCAAAAAGCAACCTTAGGGGACTTACTTCTCTTACAAAAAGGGGGCCAACATAAATCAGAATCAACTCCACAGTAACTGGAATATAAATATTTCCAAATTCTCAAGGTAAAATCGTAATATAACCTGAGCACTTCACTTTTCAGGCCTTCACTTACATAATACAAGGATTAAATCTAATAGTGTTGCTACAAAATCAGAGAGACTTTTCTTAAAGTATCAAAACGTGAAGCTATTATTTCGTAAAATATCCTCCATCTTTATCCACTTCTGAAGGAGTGTTGCCCATCTCTCTAAATCTTTCATGCTTTGATTGATATCACATAAAAAATATAGTCTGGCACCCTTTCAAAATCTAACATCTTGTTTCTTTTCAAACTTTTTAAGCTTCAGGGGCAAAAAGCAATCGGAAGAATCAAGATGAGAAATGGGAAGTGAACGGGATAAGGTTGCTCAGTAGGAGTCTATTGACAGTCTTGGCTATCCTCAAAGAACAAGCAGGTGCATAGTCATGACGGGGGAAGAAAAAATGCCTTGGCACAACTTTCCTGGCCTTTTCATCACTAATGCAGTTCTTAATTTTCTTAAAACGTCTAAGTCCTGGTGATCATTGTATGTCCTTGGATAAAACCCTGTCATGAGAATTTCACTGAGAAACCTTATAGATAAGGAATCTCAAAAAACAGTTGTCATACCTGCCCTGACCCCTCTTCTTTCAGTTTAATTGACAGCTCTACTTGCATTGGACCATTGCACCATCCCTCTGCCTCCCCTAGGTAAATCCAAGCCTCAATCCCAATTTCAATTCATCCCATAAAAATCATCTTCATTAGCTTCTTAGAAGTCTGATGGAAAAAATCAACGCTTTGATCTGGCTGATCTTTGATTGTGGTCCCCATGGAGCCTAAAAAGCATGCTGAGGTCAAAACGGTTGCTTAAAATTGAAATGTCAAGCCATGTGAGATCTGAATTTATGGAGCTAACACATCAATGGTAATGCTGCAGTCCACCAAGTTTCCGGACTCTTCATTTATCATATTTGACGATTCAATCCGTCCCTTGACTCATCTTTGTGATCTTGCGATCATCCTTATTAAAACACTTGCTTGATTCATCTAAAAACTGTCATTTTGTGTGAGGCAGCATTCAACTGTTTGGGAAGAAGTTCACTTGGGTGCTGCTAAAAATTTGTTATTAGGATCTTAAAATTGTTAGATCCCCCATGCACAAAAAGTATCTTTTCTTTAAAGGCACCCTAATGAGACTGAGGAGGCTCGGCTGCAACCATCCACAGAATGCAGAGCCATGATCAAATATATTTTGTTTGGAATAAACCTGAGCATGCATAAACCAGAGGTCAAGCGGCGATTCTTCTTCTCTCACGCTCCTTGTGTCTCCTCAATTTTGAAGACTGAGCCAGTAACAACAAAAGGCTAAACAATATTTTCATTCAGACATCTCCCCCTCCAATTCCAATTCTCAGAAGACCAACTGCTGGACAATAAAGATGGGAGGCAATGAGTTTTCAAATGTAAGGACAAAGGCTCACCTAAATGCAACAAACCCTCCTGTCAGAGCACAGACGCAGAAGTAACACACACGGCTACAAGCAACGAAGGCCGCTCGGGGCAGCACTAGTAGCTGATCCAAACCCATGTTTTCCAGAAGTTTCAAAACTATAGGCTCCTTTCTTATAAAAGTCGTATGGCCCTGGCTGTTATTTTATATTATTTATGCCTCAAAAAAAGAGATGTGACATGGCAACTATTTTATGTGCTGCAGCAAAGACTAAATACTAAAACTTTTCTCCTGTCAACAGTTTAACTACAGGGAAATTCCTTAATGCTTCTCATCCTAAAAGGAACCAATTTCTCTTATATGACCTGAAGTGAAACTCAAGACTTTTTGGTAAACTATAATTTTGCTTAACTTATAATTACATATCCAAATGACATATGTAAAATTCAATAGTAGTTTTTAAGTGTGCATATAAACTTTTTTTTCATCATGGAAAAAACACATTTACTATTTCTTTCTGACTATAGACTCACACAAAATGTAGTATTGTAGTCAAGGCTGCTAAACTAGGCGAGAGATCCGTCTTTAGACCTCAAAGGATAAGTTATTGGTATATCCTAATATTGAGGCATATGAAGGGCTTCAAAAAGTTGGTGGAAAAACAAAATTAACACATAATGAAATTTTCCACTAACTTTTAAATGCCTCAATAAATATCCTCAATGAAGTCAAGGAACGACAACTAAAATTACCTATTTAAAATATAAGAACTGTTTTTGATGGAAACGTTTAATAAATAAGTTCATAAACTATTTCAGAAATACTTAAATAAACACAAAAAACTACTTTTAAAAATTAACAATATTAGCTGTTGATTATCAAACACTACACAAACTTCCTTAAGAGCCTTTAAAGAAAATTTCATGGCAACAAAGTTTAGAAGGAAAAGATCCATTAGCACACAACTCTGATGCTCCTTTGGAAACACACACACTCCTGTACTACATGTAAACCCATCACACAGTGTTACAGCCTTCAACTAAAGGACAATGAAATTCATTCCCAAGCCTTCCCTTAGCAATACATGCTCCAGAAAGCAGGGATCTTGGTTTTTCAAGCTATATTGCTTATGTGACACCTGACACAGTACTTAAGGAATATTCACTGAATGGAGGAACAGGAAAGCGCAGGCAAACCTAGAGATCAAAGAGTTGGTGATACACCTAGATAAGGGTACAACAAAGAGACAGCTGGATTATCGGAGTATATGTTAAAATAAGTGAATTGACATCAATTTTGAGCTATTTCACATTTTAGCAATAAAGTAAGAGTTCAGGCTTTCAGGACTCATTTAGTATAAAACAAGACTTCTGACTTCACAGATCCAGCTCTTTGCCTCATTATATGGGGACACTTGCAAGTGAACCTCATTGGTGCTCCTCTGGTCAACATTGCTCATTATCTGATGTAGTTTTTACTTAGGAAAGTACTTTTATAATTCGAAATCCCTTAAAATAGCACCCAAACACTTAAGTCTCCAGAGTATGTTCTACCTTTTGTAGCTGGAATTTTCTACACCTAGTCAGTATGCACGGTATTTCAGGCTTTAGCAATAGGTGTATGCTGTGAATTCAGAGGTCGAGTTTCCTGGGACAAAAGTACTGAATGAGGGCAATGAAAGTGAGGGGGGA
Organism: Tenrec ecaudatus; assembly: GCF_050624435.1. Classification (NCBI taxonomy): domain Eukaryota; kingdom Metazoa; phylum Chordata; class Mammalia; order Afrosoricida; family Tenrecidae; genus Tenrec; species Tenrec ecaudatus. The sequence goes on along the minus strand of NC_134542.1, from coordinate 13,729,053 downwards.
TGGGGGAGAATCTTCCTTCATTGCAAGGAAGGCACACGTAGGAAAACAAACTAGTAGTACAGCTCCCGTTTTGCTTCTTTAAACAATTCTAGTTCCGTTGCTAGTTTGGCAGACAGCCTGTCAATCCTGACACATGTCTGTTACTGTAACGACCAGAGCAAGTATGTCCTGTTTCTCTAACAGCAGTGCATAGGAGCTGCTTGCCACTGGGTCTCTGAATCAGACCGGCCATCCAAAGTTGTACCCTGTAGACTCAACTCCGCAAGCACATGACTCAACCCCTCAAAACTAAAAGTTTCAGAGCCGAGCAGGTCTGCTGTTACTAAAACGGGTCAAGTGGAACAGCTCAGGGTTCTCCTGGGTTTCCAAGGGCCACGAAGCAGAGGGCCACTTGTCCAGTTTGCTCCTCCTCTGCGAGGCGATTCCTACAGAGTGCGTGTAGGGCCCTCTGGAAGCGTGTGCGATGAAAGATGCTACAAATAAGGTCCGTGCTATCCGGATCCCACCGTTGTGCATTCCCAGGAGCCCCTGTCATTGCGGCGGGGAAGGTGGCCGGCTCAACCCTTCCGAAGGAGGCGGGGAGGGCGCGAGGGCAGTCCCCCTTCGTCCCCTCGGCCCGGCCGTCTTAGGGGCTGGGTGATTTTTCTAGCCTTGCAGCTAACCCGCGCGTCAAAGTTACACTCACGTCCCACCGCTGCAGGTCTCGGGGGCCCGGTGGGGCGGGGGCCAGGGCGGGGATCGGGCCTACACCCCCGCCGGTGGGGCGGCCGGGGCCCGGCGTGGGGCTCTGGCCGCAGCCGACGCCCGCGGGCCGGGGAGCCGCGGCTGCGGGCGGGAGGCGGCCGCGCCAGGCCCCGCGCCACCCCGTTGCCGGGCAGGCTCGCGCCCCGCGGCCGGCGGCGTGGGGGCGGGGAGGCCGGGCCTGCGGCCTGTTGGGGGAGTTCAGCCCGGGCCTCGCGTGCGGCTCTCGGCCGGGCCCAGCCCCGGGGTCCCGGGCACGACAAGACACTCACCGGAAAGGCCCGGATCCGCATCTTGGTGTCCTTCCGGCTGCCCGTGCCTTTGCTCAGATTCGACATGGTGCTCGTCCCCTCCCCGGCGGCGGCTTCAGCTCGCACTCCGAGGCGCCGGTGTCACATTTAAGGCGGGCGGGCGAGGGGAGACGCTGGGGGCGGCGGCGGCGCGGCCCCCGGGCTGGGCACGGGGAGCTGGCCGGCCCCTGGGCGGCCGCGGCGGCGGGGGCGGCGGCTCGGATTCGGCGGGTCGGGCTCGGCTGGGGGGGCTGCGCTGGCGCGGCGGCTCCGCGGGGTCCCCCTCGCGCCCGACTCGGCTCCCTTTATCGCGCTGCTCCGCGATGGCGGCGGCGGCGGCGACGGACAAACATCTCACTGCGCAGGCCGAACGTCCTCCTCCTCCTCCTTCTCCTCCTCCGCCTCAGCGAGACGAGATCCGGCCCAGAGGGTGGAGGGGGGAGGGAGGAGGGAGGAGAGCCAAAGAGTGGAGAGATTGGGGGGAGGGGGGGTGGGAGGACGGGAGGGGGACGACGGTGGCCGCGGCGAGGACGTCAGATCTCGCGAGAAGAGAGCGAGCGCGCGGCCACGGGTGGGGCGGGGCGAAGCCCGGGAGCAAGAGTGGGTAGCGAGAGGAGGGGAGGAGGGAAATTGGGAGGTGGGCGGGGTCACCTGGGAGCGGGAGGAGGGAGAGGGCGGGGCCGGGGGCGGGAACATCGAGTTGCCTGCTGCAAAGAGGACCATCTGAGACTTGCTGTTGTGCTCAGGACGTGGCTGATTGGTGGGTCGAGGAGGGCTGTCGGTGGGGGTCCTGGTCACGTGGACAGAGCGGGCGGGGGATGCTCGGAGAGACTGAGAGGACTGTAGTGGGCCGGACTGGGTTGGGCTGGGCTGGGCTGAGGCGGCGGGAAGCCAGTATCGGGGAGGAGCGCGGGGAGCCCACTGCCTAGCTGACGTCCTAAACTGGTTCCTATGTTTTTCTAGGGCATGTGGAGTAGGGATGGGTACTTGGACACCAGCCCGGAAGTTGAAAGAGGACCTTGTGCAGGAGTTACTTGCAGTGTCCGAAATCAGGTCTCTATACATAACGAGGAAACGACGGGACATGCACACCTCAGTTCTCAGGTCTAAGGTGGACATTAATCCACAAAGTTTATTGAAATCGTGAAAAACTTCAGGACCTCTGAGTTCGCTGAGATTTTTCCTGTGGACCCAGGAATTGCTCGTGTTAAGACCTTTTTCCTTTACGATTGAAATTCCATAACTTTGTAATGCAAGCTCAACTTGAGCTTGCCAAATCACTTTTTTAAACCAAAAGTACTCTTTCAATTCCGTTTGCTGTGAATACGAACGGTTTCTTTGTTGTTGTTGTAGTAGTAGTAGTTTTTTGTACTTAGAACATTTGACTCACCAGTTTTACTTTTTGTTTTACTATGAATTTTACTTCCTTATTTTATATTGCCCAGTTACTCCTTTAGTTGGGTTTCAAACTTGATGGATCAAATGTCAGTCCCAATTGAATGTTTTGATCTTCTTATTTCAAATAAGAAACTATTTTTTGTTTTGTTTTTGTTGTATCTATAAACAAGAAACTATTGTTGGGATGGATGTCAAGATATGGAGGCTGAGGCTCTAGTTCTTTTGAGTATGAAACCTGTTCATTTGAAGGTTTTTTTGTATTTGACATAAAGATTCAACTGTCCTCAGTTAACTTAGCCTTGCTGACTACACTGTCAGCACCTGCTTGGTTGGGAGGCCCTACTGAAAATAATATTTTCTGATTTTTGTGTTTTGAGTTTTGCTAATCAAAACAAATAAAAATCATGAGACAGTGTGCTAACACTGAAGCTAAAAATAGGTCATTAATAAATGGGATAATAAGACAATATTGGGAAAGGCGCTGGATTAACATGACAATAGGAGTCTTGAGTAGGAGTTTATTTGTATGCTAATTGAAACATTTTCTTAGCATTAGACTAACAACCAATGCATTTCTCTTGTTTGTACTTTTCTGACCATCTATTTGTAATAGAATAACATACCAATGTAAGTAAGAAAGTAATACTACTCAGGCTCTAGTCCAATGAGCACAGATTTATTGAAAACAAAATGTCTTTAAACATGTCTTTACAATTAATGGATGACTACGAACAAGTTCTCTCTGTAAAACACTTAATCTCATTAAGTTGCCTTCAATAAAAGGATGCTTTTTGCGCCATGGGAAAAGACAATTTTGACATCAGGGCTCATTATATCTTTTTAGCAACCCTCAATTGGACATCTTCCCAAACCACTGAAGTTTTGCCACAAGTTTGCTGAAATGCTTCCTCACACAAGACAACGATTTCTAGATGGATCGTGCATTTTAAGGATGGTCGGGAAGACCTGGAAGATGATTGGGAGGGATGATGGTCAACCCCAATGAATGAAGAGACTGTTGGAAGTCCGGAAGCTGATGGAAGACTGGAAAACGTTGCCGTTGATGTGCCAGCTCGGGAAATTAGCATCTCACGTGGCTTGGCATTTTCAATTTTAAGCAAACATCTGTCCTCGTGAGGCTTTAGGTATCTGGAATGCCAAAAGGAATTGTTCAACGATAAGCCAGCTTACAGCACTGACTAGTCCATCAGTATTTTAAACACGATCAAACTAATAAAGACAATTTTATGGGAGAAATCGTCACCTGAAATCTAGTGAATTTCTTAATAAGACGCTTCTAGACAAAACATGTCTTGGAAGAAGATCGCCAGAGTGTTCCTTAGCTTAGCATCAAGGATGGCGAGACTTAGTCTCACATACTTTGGACGTGTTGTCGGGAGAGACCAGGCCCTGAAGAAGAACATCAAGCTTAGTAAAGTGAAGGGGCAGTGAAAAAGAGGAGGGCCCTCAACAAGATGGATGAGCCTCAACAGTGGCTTCAACATGGGTTCAAGCATAGGAACAATTGTAAGGATGGTGCAGCAGTAGGCAGCGTTTCTTTACATTGTGCACGGGTCCCTATGGGTTGGAACCAATTTCATGGTGCCTAACCAGCCCTAATCTTGCTTGCCATAATCCCTTTTGTGATGTATATATTCAAGACTTTTATCAGCTTGAAGGGGGTTCTCTGTCACAGGAATATGGTGGGATATATCTTTAGACTCTATTAAAGGGTATGATTTAAATCGCCATCCTTGTTTTCCTTGGAGAAAGGGTTTGCTGAAAAATAAAAACACTTCCACCAAGCCCTTCTCTTTTGTTTTTGTACCCTCTGTTTCTTGACTGAAGCAAGATGACCTGCTTTGGCTTTTATACCTAGCTGACTTCTGGTTCTGGACCCTGCATTTCACTTGCCCCTACCTTCAGATTTGAGACCTAACAGCACCCACAACCTTGAAAGTTTATGAGACATTTCCTTAACACTTCAGTGAGATACTGCAGTGAATTATCAAACCCAGGGATTTGAAGGACCATACTATAAGGAGGAGTGGGATTGGCGGGGAGAGCATTATAATATCTTGGAGAAGTTAGACATTTGGGACATCTTTAATCTCTAACTCCTTGGAGTTTGGTATTAATTCTTATGAAAGAAATTATGAACACATGGAGTATGGAGTCCTCAATTTATGAATGGGATTCAGAGAGCAAGGTACAATCAAAATTGGCTTCTAACAGATCAACTGAGCCAACTAAATAAAAGGCAGCACAGTCAGCTTCGAAGGTTATGGCAACCGCTTTGGGGGTTTCCAATGTGGTTAGTAATCTTGATACATTCTCTCAGACAATACTGGGATAATCACAGAGACTGTTTTATAAAGAAGTTTTAAGAAAAATGAAAACTGCATTGGTCAAAAGGCAGAAAAATTGAACTGAGGGATTTTATTACATCACAAGAGTATAGCAGAGAATGTCCTTGAAAACCTACCTTACCCCATCCACTCTACGGCCCTGAACTTGCCCTCCAGATTTATGTTTGCCCCTGACACTCAAAGAACATTTAAAAGAAACACAATTAGAATCTGCAACCATGTTCAAACTGCCATTGTGATGTGGTCCAAATAAGAGTACAGAATTCTTCAGAAAAGGGGTAGAGGGAAGGAAGCACCCATTTCAGAAGTGCTGACTTAGATTAAGTCCATATTGAGAAGCAATAGCCTCACATTGGGATATTTCTGTTTAATAAAGAGTTGTATGATTTTGTAGCAATATGTTTTGACTCCCCTTTGTAACAGGAATCTGGGGTTTGAATCCCTGCTTCGCCACTTTATTACCTTGGTTGCATGGGTTTGAGGGCAAAGAATTTTGTTTATGCCTTGAGTCCTCATTTATAAAAATTGGACAATAATAGTGTGTCCTTGGGCTTCTAGGAAATTTACATGACATAGTACATTCTTTAAAAGGCTTGAGAATGAAGCTCAGCAGACTACCTCTAGTATCTGCTGACTACTATTATCATGAGCATCATCAAGGCCAAGTTTTGCTCATAGATAATGGTTTGTCTTCTTTCAATGTGTAGGTTTAAGTCAAAATACTGTGCTGTTGTGAGTGAATCCTATCTTTAAACGAGTCTCCAAAATGGCACCAATCCATGATATATTTTCAGAAAACTGGGGGACTGACAGGGTGAAGAGTTGATTGTAACCAATAAAGTATTAAACGTGAATGACTACAGGGCTGTACAAATGTACAAGCTCTTTGGAAAGCAATATGGCAGAACCCCAAACAACCTGGGCATAGGAACTCCCTACGAACCAGCACTCCCTCAACTGGGTATAGATCCTAAAGAAGCAACAGTGATAACAGGAACAGATAGATATAAATATAGATATACACACATTCAAATACATTGCAGCACTGTTCACAACAGCAAGAAGATGGAAACAACCTAAAAGACTAGATCAGGAAACTACATTCACACAAGGGAAGACTCAGACTCAGCCATCGAGTGGATGCCGACTCACAGCGACCCTACAGGTTAGGATAGAACTGCCCCTGTGAGTTTAGGATCCTGTCAACTGTCTACAGAAGCAGAAAGCCCTGTGTTTCCCCCATGATGTCTCTGATGGTTTTGAACTGCTAACCTTGGGGATCACAGCCCAACACATATCCACAATGTCACGAGAATGCCTTAATGGAATACTATGTGTCACTACAAATAAATTAATTAAATTTAAAAAGGAACAAACCACAAAATACCTCATGGTGTGAATGGACTTGGAGAATATGATGCTGAGTGAAATTAGCCAATCACAAAAAACAAAACATTATCGAGATAACTGTTATTAGCATGTGGCCAGGACGTGGGGTGGGAGCATTTAAAGACTTTTATGCCAAAGGGAACAGACATTAGAGATTGCCAAAGGTGGGAGGTTATGGAGAGAAGATAAGTCAGTGGGCTAAACGACGGTTGACCAGTGTTAACTTGGGTGAAATGGAAGTTAGTTCACAAGAGGGAGAAGAGAAAGCAAAGAGCAGGTGAAGGGTAAGTCACGGGGGTCTGTTTAGTAGTCTGAAGAGTTGAACACAAAGCACATAACCTGAAATATAAATCCCCACCTAATTGACAAAAAATTGTTATTTAACATAAGAGACTAGCTACTGAAGGCAATTCCCATCAATTTACTGAAGAATACGTGTTTTAAACACAGACGTGAGAACCGTAGATTTTACAATAAAAAAAACTTCTTTACCTTGATACATTTAGCTTCATGAAAAGCATCTATTACCTTGACTTTCCCCCCTTCTCTTTGTTTTTTCATTATAAACCTGAGAAGCTTTCATGCTGGGCCAGAATTTTGGAATCCAATGCAATATTTTCTTTATGTATCATGATGGTGTCTTTTGATCCAGGTGTGAAGATTTGGGATTTTTTTTACATAGTATTGTAATCCATTCCAAAGGCTGTAGTCTTGTGAGCTGTTAACCCCAACATCAGCAGTTCGAAATCACCAGCTATTCTCAGTGAGAACCATGAGACTTTCTACTCCTGTAAAGATTTAAAGTCTTGGGAAACTACAAGGGGCAGTTCTACCGTGTCTGTAGAGTCGCTAGCACTGAGAATCAACTACATGGCCCTGAGTTTTGTTTTGGTTTTGATGATCAGTAAGTCAATAAGTGCTTCAAACCTTCTTTGTGTTCCAATAACAAGGTTATATCAGCTGTATTAACACAGGTTGTCAATGAGTATCCTTCCAATCCTGATGCCCATTCTTCACATAATCCATCTTTTCATCTTGCTAGCTCAGCATACAGGCTGAATAAATGTGGGAAGCATACAAGCCTGATACGCATCTTTGCTAATGTTAATCTATGCAGTATACCCTTAAGCTATTCTATCCAAATGACGGGAATTGGTCTAATTTACAGGTTCCCAATGAACCCAATTAAATGTTCGGGAATTCCCATTCTTCACACTGTTTCCATAATTTGTTACGATCCGCACAGTCCAATGCCTTTGCATGGTCAATAAAACAAAAGGAAATATCTTCCTGGTATTCTCTGATTTCAGCTAAAATCCAGCTGACATTAATTAGCAGGTTCTCTTCTGAATCTGACTTGAATAATATCTTGCAATTTCCTGTCAACTACTGACTGCATCGATCTTTGGATTGACTTCAACAAAAGCTTCTTTGTGTGTGATAGTAATGATATAGTTGGGTGATTTCTGCATTGTGTGAGACCACCTTCCGTTGGAAAGGAAATGAATTTGATAATCTTTCTGTCAGGTGACTGGATAGCTGTCAGGACAATTGCTTGCCGTGGGTGAGTGGGCACATGCAGCCCGGCATCTCTTGGTTGGAACATCTCAATTGGTAATCCCTCAATTCCTGGAGCCCTGCTGCCCACTCATCCTGCAATGTCACCTGGACTTTGTCAGTACCATCATTTTTGATTATATGCTGCCTCCTGAGATGGTTGAGCATAGGCCAGTTCTTTTGGGGACAGGTGCTTTGTGAATTCCTTCCATTTTCTTTTGATACTTTAGTCTCTGCTGAGTATTTTTTCTGTTATTACTGTTGTTGTTACTAGATGCCATTGAGTTGCTTTCACCCACAGCAACCTTATGCACAACAGAACGAGATGCTGCCTGGTCCTATACCATCCTCACTATGGTCCCTATGTTTATGCCCACTGTTGCGCTGCTGTGTCCACACCTTTGAAAGCCTTCCTTTATTATGCTAACCCTCCACTTTACCAAAATGTTGTCCTTTTTCAGGGACCGGCCTCCCCTGACAATATGGCCGAAGTATGTTAAGCCCATGCTTCACCATCATTGCCTCTAAGGGGAACTCTGCCTACACTTCTTCCAAAACGGATCGGTTTGTCCTTGCAGCAGTCCGTGATATTCCCAGTATTCTTCTCCAGCACCACAATTCAAATGCATCAATTCTTTTTTTGTCTTCCTTAGTCAGTGTCCGACTTTCACATGCATATGAGGCAATTGAACATACCATGCCTTGGATCAGGTGCACCTCAGGCCTCAAAGTAACATCTGTATTTGTCAATACTTTAGAGGTCTTGTGCACTGTAATGCATCTTTTGATCTCTTGACTGATGCTTCTCTGATAATTGATTGTGGATCCAAGGAAGGCAAAATCCTCAACAACTTCAACCTTTTCTCCATTTACTGCGATGCTACTTACTGGTCCAGTTGTAGCATCATACGTAAGGCTATGATGCGTGATCTGCCTCAGCAAGTGCCTCAAGTCCTCCCTCCTTTCAGGAAGCAAGGTTGTATTATCTGCATATGTCAGCTTGTGAATAAGCCTTCTTCCAATCCTGATACCACTACATTTTGCTTCATATAATCCAGCTTCTCTGACTATTTTCTCAGCATACAGATGGAATACCGTGTATACTCATGTATAAACCGAGGTTTTTGACACATTTTTATGCCATTTTCTTGTGATAAAATTAGGTGCCTCGGCTGATATTCGGGTTGGCTTACACTCGAGTATATCCGGGAAGTTTGATAGGAGGATACAATCCTGTAGCTTACCTTTCCGGATTTAAACCCTGCAGCAGCCCCGTGTTCCATCAGCATAACTGCCTCTTGATTCCTGTACAAGTTCCTCATGAGCACAGTGAGGAACTGTGCTATTCCCAGTCTTCTCAAGGTAATGCATAGTCTGTTATGATCCACACAGTTCGATGCCTTGCCATGGTCAATAAAAACACAAATAAACATCTTTCTGGTACTCTTTTTTGAGCCAAGACACATCTGATATCAGCAATGATAGCCCTTGTTCTGCATCTTCTTCTGAAGCTCTTCTGGACCTCTGGAAGCTCCCTGCCCATGTAGTGCTGCAACTGATCTTCCGAAAAATTTTACTTGCATGTGATATCAATGATATTGTTCTGTAATTTGAGCATTCTATTGGGTCATCTTTCTATGGAATGGGTACCAGTATATGTCTCTTCCAGTCAGTTGCTCAAGTAGCTGTCTTTCAGATTTGTTGGCATGGACTAACTAGTAAGTGCTTCCAGTGCTTCCTTGGCTTGTTGAAACATTTCATTGGATATTCAGTAAATTCCTGGAGCCTTGTTTGGGGTAATGCTTTCAGTGCAGTTTGAACTTCTTCCTTCAGCACCATTGGTTCTTGCTCAAATGCTACCTCCTGAGATGGTAGAGTGTCGACTAGTGCTTTTTGGTACAGGGACTCTGTATTCTTTACATCTTTTTTGATGCGTCCTGCATCATTCAATATTTTGCTCATAGACTCTTTCAAGGTTGCCACTCCAGGCGTCAATTTTTTCTTGAATTCGTTCACTTTAATATACACTGAGCATGTTCTTCCTGTTTGGTTTTCTAACTCTTGGTCTTTGCGCACTTCATTAAAATATTTTAATATGATATAATATTGTGCATTACATTATATCTCAGGCTGAAATTGGAAACTTTCTATTCAGCTCTTTGACTTCACCCCTTCTTCCACTTTCTTTAGCTGCTCTACTATTAAGAGCAAGTTTTGGGGTCTCCCCTGACATCCACTTTGATCTTAACTTTCTTTCCTGTCTTTTTAATGACCTTTTACTTTCGTCATGATTGATATTCTTGATATCCTCCCACAGCTTATCGGGTCTTTGGTCATTATTGTCAAAGGCATCGAGTCTGTTCTTGAGATTCAGGTGGAATGGGCTCAGCGTCATAGTTTGGCTCTCATTGACTTGGCTTCGTTTTCTTCAGCTTTACCATAACTTATATATGAGTAATTGATGGTCTGCCGCACAGCCAGCCCCTGACCTGGTTTTAGTTGCTGATATTGAGCTTCTCTATCTTCTCTCAGATGTAGTCAGTTTAATATTTGTGTGTTCCAGTTGGAGAAGTCCGTGTAGATAGTTAGTTGTTTTTCGTGTTGTTGAAAAAAAGTATTTGCTATGAACAAGTAATTGGTCTTGCAAAAGTCTATCCTGCAATCTCCAGCTGTGTTTCTATTAGCTACACCCTATTTTACAACTAATGTTCCTGCCCCTTTGTTTCCAACTTTTGCATTCCAATCAATAATTAGCAGTGCATATTGATTACATGTTTGATCAATTTCCTACTGATGACATTGGTAGAACTCTTCAACTTCTTCATCACTAGCTTTTGTAGTTGGTGCATACATTTGAGTAATAGTTGTATTGATTGACTATCCTTGAATGTAGATATATATAACCCTATTACAGATAGCATTAGACTTCATGATTGATTTTTCAAAATTCTTTTGGACAATGAATGCCACACCATTCCTCTTGAATTTGTCATTTCTGGCTCAATAAATTATAAGATTTTCTGATTCTAAATAGCCAATACCACTCCATTTCCGCTCACTAATGCTACTAGAATTTGGATCTTTGTACATTCTATCTCATTTTGACCACATCTCATTTTCCTAGATTCATACCTTGCACACTCCAAGCTCCAGTCATTAGCAGTTGCTTGCAGCTGTTTCTCCTTACCTTGAGTCATGCCCCATCAACAAATGAACATCCCTAAGACTCACATCCCCATGGTCAATTGCACTCTGAGAAGGCAGCTCCTCCTCCTTCACATTTCCAGTGCCCTTCTATCCCAGGGGCCCCATCGCCCCACACCATCTCTGACAAAGTTCTGCTTCTGTTCATTAGACCTTCAGTATTTGACAATGTTTCAAAACTATGCACAAGATTTCCAGCGGCTACTTCCCTGAAGTGGGAAGCCTAGTCCTTCTCCACTGTGTGTTCTGGATGCTCTGCTGGATGCCTCGCTCACGTTGGGTGACCCTGCTGGTATTTGAAATGGCAGTGACATAACGTCCAGCATCACAGCAACACACAAGCCACCACAGTACAACCAACGTCCAGAGGAGTGGAGGATATTTTCCAAAGAATTCAATATTACAAAATCCATCCTCTCAGCTTAAAAAAATGCCAAGTTTTCTCTTTCCTTTTGGCGTTCTAACTACACATCTTTACACATTTAATTATAAGACTTTACTTTTCATTTCTTTTCTTTTTTCTCAGTGTGGGATGGGAGCACTGGAGCCTGCGAGGAGCAAGCTGGCCCCAAACTTCTCCAAATCCACATTTCTTTGCCTCCAATTCTTACGTATCCAAGGACAGGGAACCACATTTACTTTTTTTTTTTTTAAGCTAACATTTGAAGTGAGCTGCTTAACTTTTTTACTTCACTCTTTCTTCAATTCACTTCAGCTAGTCCATATCCAAAGTCAGCTTTCAATCTCTGCTGACACTCACGTTCGTCTTTTTTTTCTTAATGCCCTTTAATTTCTCCCTTTATAACATCCTTGATATCATCCCACAACTCATTGGCCTTTGGTCATTAGTGTTCAGTGCAGTACATTTATCTTTGACATACTCTCTGAATTCAGGTGGGATAAAATCAAGGTCACACTTTGGCTGTCTTAGGCATGTTTTACTTTTCTTCCCCTTCAACTTAAACTTGCGTACAACTAATTGATTATCTTTCACATTTAGTTCCTGGTTTTGTTTTATGCGACGATATTGAATTTCTCCGTTGTTTCTTGTGGAAAGTTGTTGCCAGATTTGGTCTCTGTGCATTCCATCCAGCATGGTCATCATTTATGTTGGGTTTTTTTAAAGTTTATTTTCAATGAATAGTCATTGGTCTTGCAAATTTCTACCATGAGATTTCTGGCACTGTTTCTGTGAACAGATCCTATTTTCTAGCTACTGATCTGTCTTTAGGAGCCATGGTGGTATAGTGGTTGGTCTGCCAACCGTAAGGTCAGCAGTTTGAAACCACCAGCTGCTCTTTGGAAGAAAGATGTGGCTTTTTACACCTGTAAAGAGTTACAGTCTCCGGAACTCACAGAGCCAGTTCTGCCTTGTTCTCTGAGTCACTGTGACTCAGAATTGACTCCATGGCGGTGAGTGAGTTTGTTTGCCGTTGTTTTTATCTTTCTTTGTTTCTTATTCCCATCACCAGTAATTATCAGTGCACCTTCATGGAATGTTTATCAATTTCAGGCTTAAGAGCTGGTAAAAGCTTCAAATTTTTCACCATTAGCACAAATGGTTGGTGTACAGATTTGAATCAAGGCCATATTAACTGGTCTTCCTTACAGGCAAACGGATATTATTCTTTAACTAACATTGTTGTACTTCAGAATAAGTTTGTAATGTTCTTTTTCATGATGATTGCAATACCATTCTTCTATTTGTAATTCCAGGCATAGTAGACCATCTACATTTTGCCCAATATCTGCACATTGCAGCTCACTAAGGCAGAGTAGGCTCTTGAAAACAGCTGACAGCTTATTTCCTTAAAAATCAGGCCTATAAAGCTTTCACTTTTCCCCTCATCCTCTGGCAATTAATAATATTGTAAGCTATTAGATGTGGATTTTTGTGTGTTTACAATAGTGGAGCTATATGTTTTGCAAAATAATATTATACTGGGGGTAAATGAGAGTAGCCCAGGGAGAACAAAAGCACAGACAAACACATACAGGATAACTGTAGGCCTTGTCCATATACCTTTTCTTCCTTATCCTTGTTCTTTTCCCTATATCAACGAGGTAAAAAGCCTCTGAGACCTATGCACATATAAGTCAAGTTACATCTTGAACTAAAGAAAAATAGCAATGTTGACTTCATCATAAGAATTCATTCATTTGCTTTTCATGATGCTGCCATGCTAAATAGTTTATCGCTGGTAACGCTGGAAATTTTCTGGTCCCTGTGCAGCTTGTGACATTTTGTCAGTAAACTGATATTTTGTAAAGAAAGATATCTATGTCCACAGCTCAGTTACCTAATTTAACAGAATATAAATTCCCAGTTAAAAATTATAGGCATTGCATTCTTCTAATTACTTTGAAGAACATTTCCTTCTATGATACTGTCACACTAGTCCCTGCCAAGAACGCTCCCAGGGACCATTCTACTACGTCGTGTTCTCATTTGTGACTAGTGACCTATGCGGTGAACTTCATAACCTATGCATGCTGTCTTTGTGAAATAAGTTCATTTTGGAGTTGAGATTAAAGTAGGCTTCCCAAGAGGTATACATGTAATTTAAAAACTAGAGCTAGTATTTGTTGTATTATAAATATAACAATTGTAATAAAATAGCAGCATCTTTAAATTTCAGCAACAACAACAAAAATGTCCTTTTCCCCATGCTAAAATTGTGTTCTTAATTCCTATATCTGACGTGTAAGCATTTTACATGAACAAGTGAAAATACAGATCTGAGGAACTCAAAGAGGATGCGTCCTCTCTTCTTATTTTCCTTCTATCAGTGAAAAAAAGAGGCAGATGATACCTATGGATGAATGAGAAAAGTTGCATCTTGAACAAAGAAAATTAATATATGTGGAGAAACCACTGCTGTGGAGTAGATCCTGGTATGTGTTAATGCTACAGACCAGAAGAGAACTGCACACTGGGTTGATGTCGTGGTTTACGCATTGGGCTGCTGACCACGTGGTCGTAGTTGGAAACCACCAGTCCTGAGGGAGAAAGGGAGGCCATCTACTCTGTAAAGAGCTATGTCCTTAGAAACCCAGACGGGCAGTTGGTCTACGCTGTCCTATCGGGTCACTCTGAGTTGGAATAGACTCGATGGTAGTAAGTCTCTGTGCAAACAGACTGCTTCATCACCTATGGAGCTGGGAGGGGGTTCAGTCCCCAAAACGTTTGTTAGCAGGCCCATGCTTACCCCACTCTACCAGTGAAACTCCTTAAACGTGGTAGCTAGGGGGACATATTTAAGAGACTAAAGCTCAACGTTTACTGCCATTGAGTTTGTTCTATTAGCAGCCGTATCTGGATAGTAACTACAAAGAGACTGAAGGATGAGAAATTGCCAGGGCCTATTTCTAGCACCAACGTGACATCATGGGTCAATCCCTGGAAGCTGTTAGATGTCTTCCAGTTGGTTCCAACTCATAGCGACCCTCCGTACAACAGGTCCTTTGCCACTCTCACAATTGTTACTTTTGAGGCAGCCTCTGAATCAATCCTTCTCATTGACAGACTAACATTTTTTTCACGCTCTTCCACTACACCGAGCATAATGTCCTTTTCCAGGGACCAGTGTCTCCTAATAACTTGTCCAAAGTACTTGATATGAAGTCTCCCCATCTTTGCTTCCAAGGAGCCTTCTGGCTGTACATCTTCCAAGACAGATGGGTTTGTTCTTCTGGCGATCCATGGTGCTTTCAATGTTCTTCACCAACACCATCATTTAAATACATTGATTCTTCTTTGGGTTTCCTTATTCAATGTTCAACTTTCACGTGCTGATAAAGTGATTTGAAAAATGATGTGGCTTGAGTCAGGGCACCTTAGTCCTCATAGTAAAATCCTTGCTCTTCAACGCATTAAAGAGGTTTTGTGCAGCAGATTTACCCAATACAATGTGACATTTGATCTCTTGACTGCTGCTTCCGTGAGCATTGACTGTGGACCCAAACAAAATCAATTCCCTGACAATTGCAATATTTTCTTTGCTTATCCTTATCTTATCTATTAATCCAATTGTGAGAATTTTAGCTTGTGTGATAGTTAAAATTTACTGTGCCGACCTGACCGACAAACATATGTGGGATTGATTGAAGGGTGGAGCGATAAATGTCTCCATGAGCCTCACCTTTCTAGTTCTCTGGTCTCTTGTTCTCTGATGGTCAGACCAATGTGTGGCTGCCTTAGCCAGTTCTTTGTCTCAGCTGGCAAGGCTCACTTCCTGTGAAACCTCCCTGAGGAGGAGCCACATGGACCTACCCTGATGAAGCCCTGGGTGCTTTAGAAGCTGCGTGGAGACCCCTTGCCAGCACTGAGATGCTTACAAGTTCACTGATTCAGCCTTCCTCCTGAATTTGGCATAATTGTGTGTGTTTTGTGAGTTTGAGGAGGACTTTGTAGATCAGTATCATATATACAGGCTATTGTCCGACTTTGGGGCTTGGACTGGACTTGGTTGGGATGCTTTCTTAACACACACTTAGCTTTTATATAAAACTCTCTCCTAAATACGTAGGCGTTTCTGTGGATTTGTTTTTCTAGTCTACCAGACTTACACAGTTTGCCTTACATTGAGTTGTAATTCATATTGAAGACTGCAATCCGAGCTTTTAATCAGCAAGTGCTTTAAGTCCTCACTATCAGCAGTCAAGGTTGTGTCATCTTCAGGTTGCTAAGAAGCCTTTCAGTGCATTAAAGTGTTTGAAAGCAAGGAGGAGGCTACTTTGAGGACTAAGGTATGTCTAAACCAAACGATGGTGTTTTCAGCCGATTTGTTGCATGTGAGCAAACAAATCTATCTTGGAAGAAGTATAGCAGCCTGCGCCTTAGTGGAAAGGAGGGCAAGACTTTGCCTAATGTATTTGGACATGTTATCAGGAGAGATCAGTCCTATAGAAGGACATCATGCTTGGTCCAGTGGAGGGGCAGCAAAAAAGAGGAAGGGAAAATAGAATAAAAAGAGGAACCGCCCTAGACAAGGTGGACCGACACATGGCCGCAACATCAGAACAGTGTGAGGAAGTTGCAAGACTGGTGGTGTTTGGTTCTGTTGTACCAAAGATCAATATGCTTCAGAACCAGCTCGATGGCTAACGACAACAACCACCACCACCTAACATCCTTAACGTTGGGTACTTTAAGGTACTGGGCTTGTGAAAACACTTCCACATTGCTTTAGTTAGTATTACAGTGACTTTTGTCTTTTATTACAAAAGTTGTAATCTTTGTGACTAGTGGTTTTCACTCCCCTCTACCTTCACCAAAGGGACCTGGACCGTTTCTGTCAGCAACTCATATCAGTCTAGGAGAGGGTATGTAATATATTATGAAAAAAACAGATTCTTGGTCAGAAACTCTGACGCTTGTGTTGGTGGCTGATGGGCACAGGGACAGTCATGGGCAATGGGCATAGACACTTCCTAGCAATTGAATTTTGCTGCCATTCCTGCTCCTCCTCTTTCTTAGGGTGCCTTGGCTCGTGCTTATTTTCTAGACCTTATCCACCCTCCCTCCACCCTCACCCCCTCTCCTAGTTTCTATCATTCCAAATATGACTTCCCTAAATTCCATTTTTGCTTGAAATATTCTATTTGTTTTGCTGCATGCCAGGCAGGATCCTGCTAGGAAACAGATGGTTCCCCAAAATAGGAAAATTGAGGGGAGTTTATTAAGGGGATACTTACATATATGTGGGCAGACTTTAAGGGCAATCAAGGGATAATTACGCATTTGTTGACTAACAATCAAGGAACCTCGTGTTTTGTAGTCTGGAAGAGTCAGGGGGGACGTGCTCAACAGAAACTGGAAAGAGGGAAGTCACTACAGCCATCGGAGAGGGTTGCTAACAACCTGAGTGTGTTCATCTGGGTCCTTTAGAGAAAGAAATCCACAGAAACTCATGTGTAAGAGAGAGTTTTATATAAAGGTTAAGTGTGCATCAAAAAAACAGCCCAACCCAGTCCTGTCCAAGCACACAAGTCCAACATTAGCCCATATGTCCACCACCAATCCACAAAGTCTTCCTCCAGCTCACAAAACAGGCGCAATGATGCCGACTGCAGGAGGGAAGCCGAGTCAGTGAATGTGTAAGCCTCTCAGTGCTGGCAGTGTCTCCACATGG
Source organism: Tenrec ecaudatus (assembly GCF_050624435.1). Classification (NCBI taxonomy): domain Eukaryota; kingdom Metazoa; phylum Chordata; class Mammalia; order Afrosoricida; family Tenrecidae; genus Tenrec; species Tenrec ecaudatus. The sequence goes on along the minus strand of NC_134542.1, from coordinate 13,711,971 downwards.
CTGCTCCAGCACCCAGGGCTGCATCAGGGTAGGTGCATGTGGTTTCTCCTCAGGGATGTCTTGCAGGAAGTGAGCCTTGCGAGCTGAAGCAGGAAACTGGCTAAGGCAGCTGCACCCTGGTCCAACCATCAGAAAGCAAGAGACTCTAGAACTAGAAAGGCGAGGCTCACTAAGCCATGTATCTCTCCGCCCTTCAATTAATCCCACATGTGTTAACTAGCCAGGCTGGCACAATAAACTAACTCACTGAGGCCTTAGAAGAAGGCCAAAGCTACTGCCAATATCTGGCCATGCAGCGGAAAAACCAGTTCTCCACTTTCATAGTATCTGAAGTCTGGGATTGTCTCGGGCAAATGAGGACAAGATGGCTGCCTACAATGTGTAATTTGAAAAGCGATAGACTTCTATGCCCTTCAAAATCAAAGCAAAGGAAAATAGGTACACAAAGCTACAAAGAGACAAACTATTCATCTGCTTGGGAACACTCTACAGTTAGATACAGATATGGTGTGAGAGGTACTGTGCTTTGTCTCCTCACCCCAGTAGTGCTCCACACGGTACCCCGAAACCTTTAGTTTCACTACGAGGTAAACATAAAACTGTATAAAATCTGTTTTAAAAAGCAGTTGCTGTGGGAAGGAGACCAAATCAGGTACCCGAGACCATGATATTAATTATTACATCATTAAAAGAGTGTATTTAGAAATAAGTACATTCCTTAGGACCAGGAGATGTTCTGATCCATTGGCTACAGGGTCATTCTGAGTCAAAATCCACTTCATAGCACCTAACAACAACAACAATCTGATTAATTCTACCCAAATTCTTCAGTCTGAAACTTATGAAATGTGCAATTGAGATGCTTTGATAATTAGGTGATTGGTATGCAAGGGTTAGAAACAAAAAGGAAGGAGAAATCGGTGCGAAATATGGTTTAGGTGACAGAACTATAGCTATACATAGCGTGATAGAATTTGGAAAGACAAGCAACTCCTTCATTGCAAATACCCATTTTTACCCCAATAACATAAAAACAACTATACCATGGACCTTGCAGATGAAATACATAACAATAAAATTGACTACATCGATAGGACGGGACGATGAAGATGCTCAATATCATCAGTCATAACAAGGCAAAGGATCCACTGTGGAATAGACCGTCCACTGACCTTGTTTAAATTCAGGTTGGACTTAAAGAAAATTAAAGCAAGTTCATGAGAGCTAAAAGGCGATCTTGAGTATCTCCCACATGAATTTGGAGAACTTCTCAGGAACAGATTTGGTGCATTGAACACTGATGACTGAAGACCAGATGAGTTGTGGATGACATCCAGGACATCACACTTGAACGCAAGAGGTTATGCAAAAGATAGGAAAGAAAAGATCAAAGTGGATGGCCTGAGAGATTGGTTAGTAAGCACTGATCAGCTCAAATCAGTGGGAGAAAAGACAAAGTAATCGAGCTGAAGGAAACTTTTTAAATGATGCCGAGGGGCGAGGGAAAGTAGGCTAATGAAATGTGCAAAGATCGGCAGTTAAATATCTCCCCAAAAACACAATCAACATTTCTCAGGCTGGAAGAATTAAGGAAAAAATTCAAGCCTCGAGTTTCCATTTGAAAGCTTTTATGGGCAATATGTTGACACACAGAGGAAGCGCCAAATTAAAGGCCATACAGTCACTCTGTCAAAAGGAACTGGCCAAGCCCCAACCATTTCTAGAGATAACAAAACAAAAAAACTAGTAACAAGAACGAAATAAAATAGAAAAATCTCAATAAAAAGAAAGCAGAAAATATTAAAAACTAGTAAATTATTTTAAAAACATAATCAAGAATCAATTAAGGTATTGAAGGAAATCCAAGACTCACTGAAGGCTTTGGTTAAAAAAAAAAAAACACAGCTCCAAAAAATGACAAAATACCAACTGAAATGCTTCCACAAACAGGTGCAATACTTGAAGTGGACTCTTGTCTGTGCCAGGGAATTTGGAAGACATGCCATGTGACTGGAAAAGCTTCATATTTATGCCTAATCCAAAGAGATGATCCAACACAGTGCAGAAATCACTGATAAATATTATTAATATCACAGGAAGCAAAATTATGTTGAAGATCATGAAAAAATGGTTGCAGCAATAGATCAACAGTGAATTGCCAGAAATTCATAGCAGAGCTAGATGAGGAAGTGAAATGAGGGCTATCAATGATGATGCCTGGTGGCTCTTAGTCAAAATCAGAAAATACCAGAAAGCGGGTTATCTGTGTTTTATTGATAATACAAAGTCAGTTGATTGTGTGAATCATAACAAATTATGGGTAACAAGAAAAAGAATGGGAATTCAGAATCCTTTATTTTGTTTATGAGGAACCTTTACATAGACCAAAAGACATTTGTTCAAAAAAGAAAGGAAGGAAGGAAGGAAGGAAGGAAGGAAGGAAGGAAGGAAGAAAGAAAGAAAGAAAGAAAGAAAGAAAGAAAGAAAGAAAGAAAGAAAGAAAGAGAGAAATGACAAATATTAAGTAGTTTTCAAATCAGGAAAGGTATGTGTCAGAGTTTTACCTTTCACCATATTTATTCCATCGGTATGGTGAGCAAATGATCTGGAAGCTGGACAACCTGAAATATGCAGATGACATAACCTTGTTTTCTGGCGAAATAGAGGATGTGAAGCACTTATTAATAAATTCAAAGACTACAGCCTTCAAGATGAATTACAGAACATCAAGGAAACAATCCTCAGTGCTGGACCAATGAGACATGATAAATGGCGAAAGGTTGAAGTTGTGATCACTTTACTTGGATCCATGGTCTATAGCAATAGCAGTCAAGAAATCGAAGAACATATTGTATTTGGCAAGTCTGCTGCAAATGATTTCTTTTTTAAAGAATACATAATCCATATAGCATACAATATACTAGTTCAGTCATCTCAAGAAGGGCTGTACAGTCGTCACCACACTCAAATTTAGGACATTTTCTTCTTTCTTGTGCTCCTTGTTATTAGTTCCTCCTATTTTATTTTTTAAAATCATTTTATTGGGGACTCTTACAGCTCTTTTAATATTCCATACATGAATTATATCAAGCATATTTGTACATATGTTGTCATAATCATTTCTAAAACATTTTCTTTCTACTGGAGCCCTTGATATAAGCTCCTCTTTTTCCCCTCCCTCATTAGCTCCTCTTTTACCCCCCACCTCCCTAAAGAGACCAATAATCCAATTACTGTCCTATACATTCACCCATCCTGGAGTTTATATGCCAAAAACCTACAGAAACAAAGAAATAATAATAAGATAAAATAGAAAAATCTCCATCAACAAGAAAGCAGAAAGTATTAAAATCTAGGATAACTTAAAATCTAGGATAACTTAAAAGAGAGAACAAGTGACAAGTTGTTACATTTTAATCCAACTACATCTGCCAAAACCACTTTCCAATGCACTCTGCACGATAGCAAGGTCATTCGCACCCTTGGTCTGTGGTAAGAGAGGATTCACCTGCATTTCGCCTTCCCTTAAAATTTTTTTTTAACTGAAACAACTTTTAAATAGGTCAAAAGGGAGATCAAGTAATATATTACATTTGAACCTTACTATATTTACTATAATCTTCTCTCCGATGTTCTCTGTCTAATAACAGGGCTATTTACTTCCTTCGACTATGATCAAAGGGAATTCACTGGAGGCTTACGCTATGTGTGGATCCTGACAATGGATTTGGGACATCCACTGTCATCCAAATGATTTCTTTCAAGTGTTAAATAGCAAAGATGCCTCTTTGAGAACTAAGGTGCACCCAAGAAGCATGGCATTTTCAAAGGTCTTGTTTGCATGCTAAAGCTGGACACAAAATAAGGAAGATGCAAGAAGAGTCAATGCTTTTGAATTTTGTGTTGGCAAAAAAATAATAATTCTACTGGAATTCAAGCCCCAGTGGGAAGTTCCGAGCAGGCCCGTTTGCACAGGACACACTCTGAGGCCAGCGAGGTGCTAGCGCTTTGTACTTGACGGCAGATATGAAGACTTGGACTGCACTGGGAACAGTGGAGAAGTATTTAAAGTCACAGTGTATTGTTGTGGAGCAGGAGATCGTTAAGAACCTACTTAGCAAAACAAATTAAAAAATAAATTAATTAATTAAAAAAATAATAATAATTCTACCAATGACTGCAGGAAATTAACAAATCTGTGTTGGAAGCGCAGCGAGAGATTTTCCTAGAAGCAAGAATTCATTTCATGTACTTTGGACATATCATTAGGAAGAACCAGTTCCGAAGAAGGCGAACATGTTGGGTGAGGTGGAGGGTTAGCACTCAAAGGGAAGACCCACAATTAGTTGCATTTCCTACAATGGGCTAAAGCATAGGGCTGATTATGAGGATGGTGCCGGACCCAGCAGTGTTTTGTTGTACAGAGTCAGAACTTGCACACCCCTAACAACAGCAACAGAGTCCCAAATATAATTCTCCTGTTGAGACAGGTAGGAGCCCTGGTGATGCAGTTGGTTACACAATGGGCCCCTAACCACAAGATCAGCAGTTAGACTCCACCAGCCATTCCATGGGAGAAAGAGAGGCTGTCTGCTCCCGTATAGATTTACAGTCTTGGGATCCCACAGGGACAGTCCTACTCTGTCTTATAGGATCACTTACATGGTCACTATGAGTTGGAATTGACTTGAAGGTAGTGGGGTTGATGTTTTAGTAGGGACAGAGAAGTTTCTAGATGGTGCAATAGGCTAACACACTTGGTTGATATCTGAAAGAGTACTGGTCTGGTCCCTTCAGCGATGCTTTGTAAGAAAGACCTGGTGATGTGTTTCTGAGTAGGCAGCCATTAAAAATGGAATGGAACACAGTTCCTTGTGACACACAGGAGACCACCGTGAATTATTGAATTATTTTAATGAATTATTGAATCAATGAATCAATCAAAATCAGTAGACATATATATATACATTTCAGAGGAATTTGAAAAATTAAATGTAATAAAAGAGAATTCAAGTAATCAGTTATTACTAGAGTTATATAATTTTTATGCTCACACATATATATTAAAAGATCGTTTAAAGCATCTTAAAATATTTAAGTTATTTGTCATCCATACATTCATAAGTTTGGAGTTATTATAAAAACTTGATTCATTTTTGTTTTCTTTATACATGTCTAGATTAAATGCCAAATGCCATAAAATTTTCCTCCTTAAGAGGCCAGAAACTCTGAGAGAAAATCATTTGATTCATATTATTTGCAACAATGTATCTTACTAGACAGATACTGAACAGGGAGGAAAATTCCTAGGAAATTTCAGAAATAAAAATAGTATGTACAGATTAAATAAAAAACTTTATTTACCCCTATGCAGAGACATTTTATAGTTCAGTAAAACATTTTTTTCATTGTCTAATGGAAGAAAATGTTTATAGGTTTTCCAAACTTCCTTGGCCCATAATTAAAATTAAGCACTGTTTATTAGAGTTCAACATGTAAATAGTTGCTAGGAAAACAAATGAAGTACATGTTTTATTAAACCATATACTTTTTAATGTGGAAAGTCATTATTACTATTCTTTCAGCCTAAGCTGTGATAAAATATTTACAGAAAGGTAACACTTTCTTAATGTCATTTTCAAAGGCATACATGTACACCTAAGATATCCTTAGACTTAAAAAAAAGAATGCCTAAATTATCTAGACAAAAGTGGAAAAATGAATTTTTTGTGTGAAAAAATTTAGGCAATTTCCTTAAGATAAAGACTTGGATCCTTATATGTGACTAAGATTTTTACATAAAAGAATAATAATCAAAACAGAGTAACCCATGGCAGCTGTTTGGAAAGAATCGGAACAGAGAGGAGGTCAGAAATATTATCTAGGGTAGGAAACAGGCAAATCTATATAACTCCGAAGAATTCTGTTTCCATAAATATGTGAATATTGGGTCTCTTACTTGCTAAGCTATAATTTTTTTCTTGTGTTGCTTAGCCTAGTAGAATTTCACCTCCATTCAAAGTTACATAGCTTTACTCAAAGTCTTGGGTGCTGTGCTGTGGCGAATTCTATAGTTACTATAGAATAGTGGTTCTCATGGGTCTGACATAAATGATACAACATGCTAGAAAACTGAGTTTAAAAGATACTTTTATGGTCCATTCCCATAAGAGAAGAACAGAACACTGAGGGCAGTGCTTCTGGGTTACTGACACTTCAAATAAGGTCTAATTGGGCCTTCTGACAAAGCAGTAAACCTTCAAATTAAAGAGTTCAGTACTGCTTTGCTCCATAAAGTCTCCAGGGAAATTGAAATAGGAATAACAACTTTTAAATATATCTTTCTTGGTGCTTCCCAAAGGCAGTTCATGTTACCCCTTGACAAATGGCAAGCATAAATATGCCAGGAATCTGTGAGTTCCACTCAGGCGCTTAGTAAATTAAAACCTCACTGTGTTAAGGAATTAGAAGAAGTCAATTTACAGAGTATCAGGAGAGAACCCGAAGCATCAGTCATTCACAATCAATCAACCAACCAACCAATCAACCACGGTTATGTTTATCTATAACAACTGTTGTTTAGTTGCTAGGGAGTTGACATCTAAGTGCTTTTATGAATTGAGGTCTTTAATCCTCCTGGCAAACCTCTAGAAGCCCTGGGAACATGAGCAGTAAGTTCCACATTGGCCTGCAAAACACACAGTCAGCAGTTTGAACCCACCAGCTGTTCTGTAGGAGAAAAAAAACAGAAAAAAAGAGGCTTTTTGTCATGGACTTTATGCTATTATGATTCCGATTTTAAGATGTGGAGCATTGGTAACAGACAGATTGAACAACTTTCTAAGATTCTATTGCTGGTGTGTGTGTGCATCAAAGATGATGAATGAGTCAACTATATTTTCTGGGGCTTTATCAATGTAGTGCACAGCCAAGCCTGACTTCAACTGCCAGGAGCGGTATCTCTTTACTGAGGGCTCCCTTGGGCACCTGGAGTCCTCTCTGTGCCAGAAGCAAAATAGGCTAGAAGAGCCAGAGCTACAATTGGGAGCCTCCTGTGCCTGGGAGCTTGCAACTGATGGGCATTTGTCCAGACTGCCATAGCTTTCTTGGCCTTCAGGTGGCATAACAACTGAGGCACAAGCTCTATACTGGCTCCTAAAGATCCCAAGATGGGCTTTACATGAGTTATCCACAGTCCTATCTCACTGGAAAATGCATGATTTCTTGGCTGCCTTCTTTCCCCTCTCTTTCTGTCACAGTTCCCACCAGCGATTCTTGGGATCACCTCCTAAATAAACCCCAAACTAAAAGATGATTCTAACCAGGATTGAAACCCAGACAGTGTGGTCTAAGGGTTTCCATACTCAATCATGGTGAGAAACTGCCCCCTTTACTCAAAAGGTGGCACATACAATGTAAACGTCACTTCAAGATAGGAAGGAGGAAGAACCCTTGCTTCCATTTGACATCCAACGTTCTGTCAATAACTGAAGAGGGCTTGACTTTTTACCATATTTACTTGGGAGTTTCACCTGGTGAAACCACCTGGAGCCCTGGTGGTACAGAGGTTACGAATTCAGTTGCAAAAGGAAAGATTAATGGTTGGGGCCACTCAGTAGGAGAAACATTTGTTAGTCTGCTTCCATAAAGATTTACAGTCCTGTAAACTTTATAAGGAAGCTGTGTTAGTCCGCGTTGTCTAGAGAAACAAATCCAGGGAGACATGTATATGTGTATAAGAGAGAACTTTGTATCAAAGAGCAATTGTACATTAAGAAAACATACCAGCCCGGTCCATGTCAAGCCCATAAGTCCAATATTACCTCATATGTCCATTCTAGTTCATAAATTCCTCTTTGTGGATCCAGTGGTGGTGGAAGCGTCTCAGCACTGGTGTGGGTCTCCATGTGGTTCCTCCAGCTCCAGGGTTCTGGCTCTATCAGTGTAGTTCCATGTAGCTTGTCAACAGGAATGTATCACAGGGAGTGTGTCTGGGTCTGGCCTCCAGTAAGCTACCGATTTTCCCTGAAAGTAAGACCTTCACGGAAATAAGACCTACTTACAGTTTTGTCTCTCGCCGAAATATAAGGCATCCCCCCAAAATGAGACCTCCCCAAACATAAGGCCTCCCCGATAATAAGGCACCCCAAAGCTACCATATCTCTGGACCATAGCGGTGAGCGCTGCCTCTCAGCTCACTACGGCCAACAGACAGGAAGTGTGAGTAAATGTACCATAGATTATGAGTAAATGTACTATAAATTGTTGTACATGGAAATAATGGTAGTAACAAGAAATTCTTGATACTGAAGGATTCACAGTTTGTTTGGTTATGCTGGTTTGTGATGACAACTACTAAATACTACAAGTACTAATAAATTTCCTTTCTTTTTTGGTTCAACAATAAATATGTACCGTATTCTTCTTCATGGAAAAATGATATCCCCTGAAAATAAGACCTACTGCATCTTTGGGAGCAAAAATTAATATAAGACACTGACTTATTTTCAGGAAAAACAGGGTATTTATCTCCATAGCGCCTCCAAATGAAGTCATCAAGCTGCGGCCTGATTGACAGGCTAGGCTCCACCTCTTCGCAAGTTGACAGGATATTATGTAACCGTCACAGAAGCACCACTCCAGCGATTCTCAACTTGTGGGTCGCAACCCCTTTGGGGGTTGAACGACCCTTTCACGGGGGTCGCCTGATTCATAACAGTAACAAAATGACAATTATGAAGTAGCAACAAAAATAATTTTATGGTTGGAGTGGGGGGGTCACCACATCATGAGGAACTATATGAAAGAGTCGTGGCATTAGGAAGGTTGAGAACCACTGCCTACTCTGTCCTATAGAATCTCTATTGATTGGAATAAACGATTCGGGTTTTGTTGGTTAGACAAAGAAACGTATTTCCCACTCCAATAAGAGTGAACGGACCCCAGTGGCACAGGAAAGTGCTCTGTTGTTAACTGATATGATCTGCTTTCAAGAAAGATCTACCTGTTATTAGCAGGTTTATCCCATGTTTCACATCCTCTTCTAAATCCACCCTCCATTTCAGGCTTTTGAATTATCTTCAGCAAAAATGTACTGGCATGTGATAGTAATGATATTGTGTTAGGTTGGGCTCTTTAGGGAACCAAGACCAGTGACATGTATGTAGCTATAGTCGGTTACAAGTGCAGGGGTCAGATGTTAAACTGGATGCATCTTCTGACTCAAGTCATTTCAAGGACTTATGAATCCAAGATTGGTAGAAAAACCACAGGTGATTCCATAGCAGGGCTATTCAATAAAATTATAATACAATCTACATATATAATTTATAAACTTCTTTCCATGACATTTTAAAAGCTGCGTAAGTAGATGAATTTAAGGTCAGCAAGTCAGTCTTGTGACTGAACAGGTGAATGAATCCAAGGACGACAGGTCACATGGCCCCCGGGATCTGCAGGCAATAGGGCAGGCTATTGGCTCAACCCCAAAGAACTGGAGGTTGGCAAATGGGATGTAGAACATAAACACAGCAAAAAGCAAGCAAGCTTTCCCACGTCATCCTTATTTGGGAAGAACGACACACCCAAAGGAGACTTTCTTTCAATACATTTGGCAACAAGACTCACTATTTGTGGTCCCTGTTAAAAGCCCCAGAAAGAAAGATTAGTTGCACGTTTTCTTCAGTGGTAACTTCAAGAATACACTGTCAGATTCAATGTGGTATCTCTCTAATACAGCAACCTTACAAAAGGCTTGAGCACTAAAGTCTTTTAGTTTTTTAGCTAACGTGTGTAAAACTTGGGCAATGTAAGCAACTGGCAGGCTCACACAGCATTTGTATATTTTTCTTGCTGTGGCAAGCATGTCAGTCAATTTGTCTGACCTGGCTATGCCCCTTTCTGAGAACCTCCTCCTATCACTTCTGATGAATGGGAGTAAGAAGGAACACAACTCCACCCTCCTGACCCCAAGCGATTGACACAGAAATGAATGTGTGTGTGTGTGTGAGAGAGAGAGAGAGAGAGAGAGAGAGAGAGAGAGAGAGAGAGAGAGAGAGAGAGAGAGAAATTAAAGCAATTTATAGTGAGGGATTGAGGAAGGAAAGAAATTTATTAGGTTTTATAAAGGAGCCTCAGGGAGCTTTCTTTATTCCAGGGAGCTTTCCAGGTCCTTCTCATCGCTTGAGTGGGCCAAGTGAGTCTATGAGGTAGTCTTTACAGCAAACAAGACTACTTTCCATCTCAGGGCTATTCAATAAAATGATACTACAATCTACATACACAGCTTACCATTTTCTTTCTGTGACATTTTAAAAGTTTAAAGAAACGGGTGAAATGAATTTTCATTGTGTCTTTTATTCAACTCAACACATCCAAAATATTACAATTTCAATATGCAATGAATGTAAAAGTGATCAATGAGACAGATCCATATTTTCATACTAAATCATGAAATTATGGGGTATTTTTCAATAAAAGCATGTCTTAATTTGCTCAGGGTTTCCTTTTATTGTAAGAACAGAGGTCTATGTGAGGTAATGGTTTAGATTAGGTAGAATCGGAGGCCCAGGGTAATTTCAGATAGTCTGGATTTGCTTACTCCAATGTTCGTATAAAGACTATGAAATGATGAGGCCAATATGTTTTTCAAGGACATTATTTATAGGTCAATATGTTTGTCAAGGACATTAATTGACAGGTGGAGACATTCTGGTTTCCAGGAAGTCTCTCATCTCTGAAGACACAACATAGGATAATATTTTTACAGAAAATCAATAGTATTTAGTTTGGGGGTAAGCCCTAAGTTCCAGAGTCAAGAAGCCAGTTCTTTTCTTCAGTAAGTTGGCTGAGTGAGAAATCGAGCCATGGAATGAAATAATATTTAAAAAAAATTTAAACAAAGAGTTGTGCAATCACCACTACAATACATGTTAGGGTATTTTCTACGTCTTATACTCGTTATTACTCATTTCACCCCAATTTCCCCTTCCATAGCGCCAAGAATATAATAATCCAGTTGCTGTCTCTATATATTTACCTGTCCTGGATTTCACATAGAGACAAACATACAAAAAACAAACAGCAAAGACAAAACAACAAAAATACCAAAATAAAACATAAAAAACCTCAGTAGAAATGATAATAGAAAAGAATAAAAATGAAAACAAATTTAAAATTAATCAAAAGGGAGAGCAAATGATAATCTGTATCACTCCACTTTCCACTACACTCTGTGTGATAGCAAGGCTATGCATACCTCTAGTCAATGGTCAGGAGGAATTCACGGGAGGCTTCATCCAAGAGGAGACATGACAACTAGATTTGGGACTTTCACTGTCATCTATAGCCTCCTGCAAACTGGGTGCTCAGAATTTAAGCTCTGATACTGTTCCTTCTTCCTGTCTTGGATTTTATTTTTCACAATCCTTGTATCACACAAGGTGGCGTGCTTCTTCTGTGTTGACTAACATGCCACTTCCCTAAGATGACTGTTCTAAGACAAGCTTTTATGACCCCAGATGCTATTCTTTTTTTTAAAATGAAATCATTTTATTGGGGGAACATACAACTCTTATCACAATCCATACATACATTCATTGTGTCAAGCACGTTGTACATTGGTTGCCAACCTCATTCTCAAAACATTTGCTTTCTACTTGAGCCCTTGGTATCAGCTCCTCATTTTTCCCCCCTCCTTCCCCGCCACTCCTTCCCTCATGAACCCTTGATAATTTATAAATTATTATTATTTTGTTATATCTTGCACTTTCCGACATCTCCCTCCATCCACTCTTCTGTTGTCCATCCAACAGGAAGGGGGTTATATGTAGATCCTTGTAATCTGTTCCCCCTTTCTACCCAACCTTCCCCCACCCTCCCAGTATCACCACTCTCACCACAGGTCCTGAAGGGATCGTCTGTCCTGGATTCCCTGTGTTTCCAGTTCCTATCTGTACCAGTGTACATCTTCTAGTCTACCCATATTTTAAAGGTAAAATTGGGATCATGATAGTAGCTGGGGGTGGGGTGGGGGGAGGAAGCATATAGAAACTAGAGGAAAGTTGAATGTTGCATCATTGCTACACTGCACCCTGACTGGCTCATCGCCTCCCTGAAGCCCTTCTGTAAGGGGCTGTCCAGTGGCCTACAGATGGGCTTTAGGTCCCCAATCTGCACCCCCCCCCTCATTCACAATGATATATTTTATTCTTTGATGCCTGATATCTGATGCCTTTGACACCACGTGATCACCCTAGCTGGTTTGCTTCTTCCATGTGGGTTTTGTTTCTTCTCAGCTAGATGGCCGCTTGTTCACCTTCAAGCCTTTAAGACCCTAGACACTATATCTTTTGATAACTGGGCACCATCAGCTTTCTTTACCACGTTTGCTTATGCACACATTTGTCTTCAGCGATCGATAGTTTCTGGAAGGTGAGCCCAGATGCTATTCTTGTTGATACCCTAGCACCATCTTATTTCTTCACCACATTTTGCTATAGTACCCCTATCTTTGGTGATCTCCTCTTGGGGTGGGTATTGAATAGAGCCATGTCATATGAACTAATTGATTTCAGATTAGGCCTATGCTTAAGTGTGAAAGTATCAAAGTCCATTCATGTATCTGTGGTTTATATGTGTCCCTGGTCCCTGTTAGGGACATGATTTTCCTTTTGTTGGGGAATAGTATGAATCATCTCCATGGGGCATATAGTAATTCTATTGATAGTAACATCAATGTAGCCAATATTGTGGAATTTCAAATACTGTTTAGAGAAGTAAAGTATACATGTATAGAACAGCTTTTTCAGATCAAAATACATGAGTTGTTAACCTGTATAGATAAAAATCTGAACTGACTAGGCACTATTTTTCAAACAATAAGGATTGAAGACAAGGCAAAACGTTTAATAACTTTCATTCACAAAAACAGAGCCATGCCTACTAGACTAAGACATGTCATTTAAAACAATTTAAAATAAAATAAGCAGGTCACCAAACCTACTTAAAAAAATCAAGCCAAGAGTTGATCTACTAAAAATTACAAATGTAAGCAACAACAAACATTTATCAAGATTATTCTAGGGACTCAGAACTATTCTAAGTATTTTGTGTGAATGATGCAGTGTAAGTTAATGAAAGGTTGTATTGATGATTATATACACAGCTGTCAGCCATCTGAACAGATGAGCTTGAAATATGTTTCCAAGAATGGAATTTCAGATTTGATAAATGTATTAAGTATAATGGAGAGTACTTTGAAGCTAATGTAGTTGTTTTATTAATTTTTTAAAATACATAGCTTTGAAAAAAATTTCTGTTTTTTCAAAAAACAAAAAACATACTCCCTCATAAATATATATTCCCTCTCTCTTCCAGGACTGATAATCATTAAATCTTAAGATTGCAAAGGCCTTTGACCTCCACCCCAAAGCAAGATCTGCTCTAACTTGTCCTTGGTGTGAAGGTTAATTTATGTGCTGTTTTGGCCAGCCTCTTATTCCCAGTTGTTTGGAGAAATTATCAAATTAAAGGACTCTTGAAAAGTTTAGAATGTAAGTGAACAATGTGGAAGGTATTCCAAAATGGCAGCTATCGTGTGGATACACAGACACTAATTGGGCTTATTTATGCGGCAAGTAGGAGATCTGGAGACCTAATGGTTAAACATTGGCTGCTAACTCCAAGGCCAGCGACCAGGTGATCTACTCCTGTATCGATCTCAGCCTAGCAAATCCTGTGGGGGCAGTTCTACTCTGACATCAGGGGCAGATAACAGGTGAAATGGTTCATTACAGATTGCTAAGTAAGCCCGTGCCTAATTTATTTACTATGTACTCATTACTATTTAAAAATAAAAACAAAATCTCATGGCCATTGAGTCAATGATAACTCATAGTGACCCCCTGTGGGTTTCCAAGACTTAGATAGTCTTTTACCCGTAGAGCTGCTGGTGGGTTTGAACTGCTGACCATGCTGATCTCAGCTCCACTCATGACCACTACACCACCAGGGCTCCTTCATCACTATTAAGGTTTGTAGCTTTGAAAATAGACTTCGATTCTGTAAGAAAATTCTATGGGGATGGGAGAGAGACACAGAGTACAGACATATCTAGAAATGGAATCTTTGCTATAATAAAAAAAATTGTGAAATTATTCGCTGCAGATTAGTAAATAAGAACAAATAAGACTTTGCTTACCTTGCTTATTAGTTATTCTGACACTGTCTGCTGTCTAGGGTTGCTATGCGTCAAAATTGGCTCCGAGGTGCCCAAGAAAATTAGAACTAGTTTCTATTCCATAGTGTGTCCAAATGCATTCAATCAACTGACTACAACTTTAAAGTGTGGTTGGACTTCAAATTACAAATGGGTGTTTTGGTCAAATGTCCCTCCTTGCGCTCTACCTTGTTGCTGATCTCTGGCTCTCCGGCAAAGAGCCCACAGAATTCTCCAGCGTGTTGCCTGGCCTGTGGAGTTTCAGCCTGACAGCCCCTACAATGCACATGCCAATCCCCTGTATAAATATATCTATGTCTCTATCTATCTATATAAGGTATATGGAGATTATATACATACATATATATATATATATTATATATATTTCTCTAGAGCAGTGGTTCGCAACCTTCCTAATGCTGTGATGCTTTAATACAGTTGCCCATGTGGTGGTGATGCCCCCCCAAGACATAAAATTATTTTCATTGCTACTTCTTAACTGTAATTTTGCTATTGTTTTGAATTGGGTGACCCTTGTGAAACGGTCGTTCGACCCCCTACCCCCAAAGGGGTCGCGGCCCACAGGTTGAGAACCACTGCTCTAGCGAAAGCTGAGTAAAGCACCTGATAAACGTGCATCCAGCTAGAATCTAGGTTAGCTCGGATTAGACTTCCCCGGAGGCTGAGCAGTGAGAAGTGCACTTGGCTAAGGTGTGATAGCTTTGATTTTAGCGCCCACAGTACAATATCAAAGGTTCTTTGTATATCTCTATGGAGAATGAAAATCTACTCTCAGATTTAATAAGCCTGCTTCTTGCTTCACATTTAATGCTAATGGTAAACTGACAAAAGATTTCTAGTAATATAATTCGTGATCATGGTGCTTACTGGCCTATTTATATAGACTTTCACCCAAACAGATGGCAGAGAGGTTAAAAGATGACTACTTGGGGGCATCATTTCTGCTCTTTCTTAAATAAAAGTTCTAAGGTCAGCAATAGTTTGTTTTTAACACACTGCATCACATTACCCATAGTAAATAACAATTTCTGGGCAAATCAGTATGCCCATTAATTTGCTTAGCCATTAGCAATGACTGGTTTTCTGCCCCTGAATATATTGTAACTTATGAATGCACCTTTGCCCTGTTTAATTCTTTACTTATTTTACTTTTCTAAGTGCCTATGGTTAGAGAGCTGGGGTCTCTTAACAGGTCTGTCTCCTTTTGCTTCCCCAGTCTGTACTGCCATCAAAGAAGCCAGTGTCTTGTGATACCCGGGGATGGAGCCAGCTCTGAGATCTGCTGCTATCGATTGTCAGCTTCGATCTGTGGTTGACTTTCTGTACCGCAGGGTGAGCCATGCTTGGTTCTGCACAGTCATCTGATCACTGGGTGTTTGAGTTTCCTGGTATGGTCTATGCGTGGTGCCTTCCAACTGCAGCAGCTGATCCAGCACTGTTATCAGCCCACACTTTGGGGTCTGGCACGGTCTCAGCCGATGCTCTGGTGTGGTCCATTGGGTTTTCCTGGCTACTTTTCACAAGTAGATCACTGGGCCTTTCTTCCTAGTCTTTCTTCATCTGTAAGCTCTGCTCTAACCTGTCTACTGGAGGGGACCCTGCTGGTACTTGAAACACCAGTCACATAGCTTCTGACGGCACTCAAGCCGTCACAGGGCAACAGACTCAGGTGACTTGCTGAGATCTGTAGGTGCGATACTTTGATGGGGGCGGGTCTCAACCCTCACTCCCCTTCTTTTTAGATTTTCTCATTCACTGTCATCTAGTCAACTCATAATGACCCTAAGGACAGGGTAGAACTGCACCTGTGGATTGCTGAGGTTGCAACTCCTTACAGGAGTAGAAAGTCCTGTCTTTTCTCCCAAGAAGCAGCTGGTGGTTTTGAACTGCTTACCTGTTGGCGAATAGGCCAACATGTAACCACTATGCCATCAGACTAATATTATCAATCTTCAGACTTCATGGCATAGGAGGATACAGTTAAACTCCTGAAGAGATTGTTGAGATTTCCCTCTCCTCGCTCCTCTGGAGAAAGGGTGTTTGGGCCTGTGTGACTCACTGTCTAGTTCACATGGGATGCGGCATACGTGATCCGGCAAAGCCTCAGGACATCTCCCAGTACTCAGGATTCAGTGCAGCTTCAGAATAATCACCAGAACCCTGCCGGCAAAAAGTTGCTTCAGGAGTCACAAAATCAGATGCCCTCGGGGCCACACAGGCATCAAATTCAAATAGCAACCAAGTGTAAGACCATTGGTGTGCTGGTACCTATGTTTCTCCTCTGAAGGCCTTCAGAGCTAAAGCCGAGAAGGAAAGACAAACAGCCAGCTGTGTCCAAAGTCCTGCCTGTCTTTGGTCTTGCTGGCAAGCTCCAGCCTCCTTCTTAGCCTTGTGTGCATGAGGCAGAGGCAAGGCAGCCCTTCTCTGGCCACCCATGGTCTAGACATGTGGAGTCCTCATTATGGGATTCTTCGGTTTAGAAGAATAACCCAGTGGGGGGGGGGCAGTGAATACACCAAGAAAGACAGAGGGAGAGAAAAGTACCTCTATCAACACCCTCCCCTAAACCCACTGCCTCTGAGTCCATGCTGACTCAGAGACCCCATACCTACCACATGGATTACTGCACACCCTACCTTTACTGAAATAACATTAGCATTCACTTGGGACACCTTCGAAGGTAACACGAACAGGACTCAGAGTCCATATTCTACTCATGGCGATCTCATGTGTGTCCAAGTGGAGTTGGGTTGCCAGGGAGGATTTGATAGAAGTAGACTGCCCGACCTTTCTTTGGAAATGCCACCGCTCAGGCTTGAACCTCCAGACTTTCAATTAAAAGCTGCTCATTCATCCTTAGGCCAGCTTGGGCAATAAGCAGAGTTAATACTCCCATATCCCATATGGAAGAACATGTGAGAAACATGGAGGAAAGGAGATATGTTTCCCTGATTTAGAATTTTTAATTCTAAAATTACCAAAGCTTCCAATCCTCAAATTTCTCCTCTGTGACACAGGGCCTTTGCTATCATCTTCTGGGAGATAGTGTCAGCGCCAGATGAGGCCATTATAGGAAAGGTTGTTTTGTTTTTTTTATCTATAGTAAAGCAAACAAACACACCCAAGAAAACTAAACTGAACAGCCATTGACCCCATTCTGACTCATAGTAACCCCACAGGGTAAGATAGAACTGCCCAGGGGGGTTTCCGAAACTGTACATCTTTAAAAGAGGGGAAAGCTTCATTTTCTCACATGGAGCAACTGGTGGTTTCGAACTTCTGACCTTGTGGTAGTCACAACCCACCATGCCCCCAGGACTGCTATCTATATAGCACATTACCCAAATGTAGATGAATGCTATGACGTACAAATGTTCCCGTCTATTATTTGCATATGTACTCGCTGTGTGCATTAGACTCATCATCTAGTAGTTCCTTTTTAGAAAGTGGTTACATTTCAGCACTCAATCTTCTCTTAAAAATTTTTGCTTTCAAAAGATATAGCCTCTGGGGTCTTATAGGCTTGAAGATAAATGAGCAGCCATCAAGCTGAGAAGCAACAAAGCCCGCATGGAAGAAACACACCAGCCTGTGTGATCACGAGGTGTCAATGAGATCAGGTATCAGGCATCAAAAACCCAGAACAAAAATATCATATCAATGTGAATAAGGGGAGTGCAGAGCGGAGAACCAAAGCCCATCTGCAGGCAATTGGACATCCCCTTACAGAAGGGTCACAAGGAAGAGATGAGCCAGTCAGGGCGCAGTGTAGCACCGATGAAACATACAGCTTTCCTCTGGTTCATTAAGGCTCCCTCCCCACCACTATCATGACTCCAATTCTACTTTACAAATCTGGCTAGACCACAGCATTCACTCTGATGCAGATAAGAGCTAGAAACACAAGGAATCTAGGACAGATAGACCCCTCAGGACCAATAATGAGTGTAATGATACCAGAAGGGGAAGGTGGGGAGAGAAAATGGGAACTAATCACAATGATCTACATATAACCCCCTCCTAGGGGGACGGACAACAGAAAAGTGGGTGAAGGGAGACATCAGTCAATGTAAGACATGGAAAAAATGATAAATTATCAAGGGTACATGAGGGAGAGAGAAATGGGGGAGGTAGGGGAATGAGCTGATACCAAGGGCTTAAGTAGAAAGAAAATGATGATGGCAACATATGTACAAATGTGCTTGACACAAAGGATGGATGGATAGATTGTGATAAGAGCTGTATGAGCCCCGAATAAAATGATTTTTAAAAAATTCATTAGTAAGAAATCCTGGTGGCATACTGATGGTTATGTGGCTAACCATAGGTCAGCAGTTCAAGCCCCTTAGCCACTTTGAGCGAGAAAAATGAGCCTATCTCCTCCCGTAGAGATTTACAGCCTCATCATAAGTCAGAATTGACTTGATGGCAGTTGGTTGGTTTGGGGATTCATTAATATTCCCTGATGATATAGCTGTAAATATGAAATGCCTGTGTTCAAATAGTGATTAATTCTTTATTTTCTCTTACTTGCAAAACAACAACAATCTTCTTGCAGACAGTCTTCAGTCCATTTAGGTAGTTTGTGAAAACTTCCAAATAGAACACTTGTAATGTGACTGTTACTGACATGTACTAGATCTCAATAAATCAGTTTTAAAAAATAAAACAAGCTGGAATTAATTTAAGAATTATTTACTATGTGCCACTACCAACCTGGCTCCCCTGGGTCCAAGTCTACTTTTATTGTTTGTTTCTTTTCCTAAAGCATCCAGGGAATAAAGGGCTAAGAAACAGTGCTGTCCAACAGAACTTTCAAGGGTGACAGGAATACCCCCTCTATCTCCACCATGCAGTATAGGAATGCTGATTACATGTGGTTACTAGGCACTGGAAATGTTCACGGTGTGACTGAAGGGCTGATGCTTAAAAAACATTGAATGCTAATTCATTCCAATTCCAATTTAAATAGTCATATGTACCCGTTTACCATCTCAGTACCAAACAGCTCTAGAGAGTTTTCTAGAGAACTATAAATTTCTCTCTCAACTATAAACCTTTTTTGGAGGAGGGTATCAATGAAAATCCTCATGAAGCTTCGTTTGCACTTCCCTGTCTCCTTAACCAAGGAAGTGAAAATGAATCTGATCTTTCTTGACGACTCAACATCAGTACTATGATCGCATCTGAACAATGTGTCATCATAAAATAATGACCTAGTGAGTTCAACAACAACAAAAATGTTGCACGACTGCTTTATTTATTTTCAATTTCTGTTATGAATTGTGTTCCCCTCAAAATATTGAAGTATGAACCTCTAAAACCTGCGTGTGTTTGGTCATCAGTTCTTCTGGAAGCATTAATACCAGAATAATACCAAGGACTGGAGATCAAAATGTCAACTCTTCCAAGATGTTATTGTGCTCCATTTCCCCCACACCCCCTTGAGGATAGTCCCTCACATCTCTGGATTCTGCAATTAGCTGCAACGTCTCTCAGAAAGTCAAGAACGTGGAAGGAACTGTCCCACATTGTGGGTGCTGTTAAATCCCAAATCCAAAGTTTAGGCAGAGGAGAGGCAAACGCAGGATCCAGAGTCAGAAGCTATGAGATCCAGCCCACATCCGGATGGTCCGGAGAGACGGTTGTGTACTTGAAGGGAAGAAATTAAAAACAGACAAAAGTTTTGGGGTGCTCACATTCATGGATCAGGAACCAGGTCTGAGAGAGAGAAAGAGAAAGTGCATTCTTACATCATTTATGTAGTCTTGGGCATGCAACCCCCCTAAATACAGGCAGCCCCATGAATAACAAAGTAGGCTGTATCCTATCCCCAAAAGTCCCAGAGTCCATTGGATGAGTAACCTACCGCCAATGCTGGGGGCAGGGCAGGTAAGGGAGAGTGGCTCTCCCCTGAGCAGGGAGAGCAATTGCAATATGTCTGCTCCTATAGAGAAAGCTTCTGGCCAGATAGCAATCAGCCATGGACTAATAAGAGGTAACTTTAAGGGAGCGCTATTATGGGAGGTTATCGAGGGGATGAATCTTAATTATGAGAATATGACTGAAACTCATCTCTAACTCGCAAGTGTGAAGGCCGCCTCCACCCAGAACCCTGGTCTCCCAGGCTTCTTAAAATAGGAGGGAAGCTTTGATGTAGACGTGCCTTTTTTATCCTTCAACTTGACTGTAACCTCAGGGAAAACAAGCACTTAAGTCACACCCTCCAGTAAAGTAGGGTCTCCGAAAGGCATCTCGTTGTCATCTGGGAACCAAAAGCAAGCTGAAGCTCACTGCCATCAAGATCAGTGAAGACTCACAGAGGCCCTATGAGACAGGGCAGAAATGCCCCCCTGTGAGTTTCTGAGACCGTCACTCTTTACAGCAGCAGAAAGTCCTGTCTCTCTCCAGGGGAGTGGGCGGGGGTTTCGAACTACTTGTACTTTAGCGGCTTAATGAGTAATCGCTGTACCACCAGGGCTCCTTTAAATCTGCAATAGAAATCCAAAATGGGTTCATAACCACAAGCACGGAGGTCCGAGTCTACACCACCTCACAAAACAGATTACAGCAAACAAGAATATGGGTAGAAGAGCCATAGGAAGTAACCAACTTAGTACACATCTTTGTTTGGAAATAAGGTCTTGAAAGATGCATTTGGACTTCTACCCAACAGATATGTGAGAAAATGCATTCCTGCGGTTTGAGGACACTTTTTGATAGGTTATTAGAGCAGGGCAAGGAGTCGCTGGGTGTGTCAATGGTGACTGCTTACCTGCTAACCAAGAGACCAGAGGTTCAAATCCACCCAGGCACATTTTCTGGCCATCTGCTTGGGGTATAAATCAGACAAGGAAACTCT
This sequence comes from Tenrec ecaudatus, assembly GCF_050624435.1. Lineage (NCBI taxonomy): Eukaryota > Metazoa > Chordata > Mammalia > Afrosoricida > Tenrecidae > Tenrec > Tenrec ecaudatus. The sequence goes on along the minus strand of NC_134542.1, from coordinate 13,690,870 downwards.
ATGGATCACAGTTGTACAGATGTAGGCCACCATGATTAGCTCGCAGGAAGTGGGTGGGAAACGGACGCGGTCTCGGCCATGAGTGACGAGGTAAGCTCTTTTGGATAGCATTCTTATATTCCTCTTTATCAAGGGTGCATCTACATTCTATATTTAAAAACCTTCCTGGGGAGGGGGAGTGGGGAGCCAACAAACTCAGGGATGAGGGAACAACAAGAGATCTAAAAATGATGTTGAGGAGGCCTGGTGGTTTTGATTAAGTACAATGTATCCAAGAAGAATTACTGAGAGCCAGTGGAGGTGAGCATGATAGTGGTGTAGGAGGAAGGGGAAAGGAAATTGAGGAAAGAGGTAAGCAGCAAAACCTATTATAGAGGTATAGCTATAGGCATATCTATGTAAATATAGTCATTTATAATGAAAGGGATAGAGGCCAATGTTCATATATTTATATTTCAAGCATTAAGACAGTAGATGGACTTTGAGCCTCTACTCAGACCTCCCTAAACACAAGAACACTTTGTCTTAATAACTTGACACTCATTGATTCTCACCTTACTAATACGATCACTGAAGACAAAATGGGTGCATAAGCAAATGTGGTAAAGAATGTGGATGGTGCTCAGCTATCAAAAGATCTTAGCATCTGGGGTCTGAGAGACTTGAAGTTAAACAAGCGGCCATCTAGCAGGGAAGCAACAAAGCCCACATGGAAGAAGCACATGAGCTTGTGTGATCACGAGGTGTTGATGGGATCAGATATCAGGTATCAAAAGATCCAAAACAGACAATTTTATGGATATGAATGAGGGGGGTTGGAGTGGAGATTTGAAAGTCTCCCCACAGAAGGGTTACAAGGAAGGGACAATTCAACCAGGGTGCAGTCTAGCATCGACAAAACACACATCTAGTTATTGAATGCTTCCTCCCCCACCCCACCCCCACTACCATGACTCAGTTCTATCTTACAAATCCAGCTAGACCAGAGTACACACATCAGTACAGATGAGAGCTGTCAACACATGGAATTAAGGACAGAAAAGACCCTCAGAGCAGTAGTGAGAGTAGCAATATCATGAGGGTTGGGGGATGGTGTGGGACGGGGGGAGAAAGGGGAAACCCATCACAAGGTTGGATATATAACCTACCCCCAGGGCTCTCTTCCAGTGGGTGAAAAGAGACAATGGACAGTGTAAGACATGAAAAACAACAATAATATATAATTCATCAAGGCAAGCGTAGGAGGGTGGGGGAGGGAGGGGAAAAAGAGGAGCTGACACCAAGGGCTCAAGTAGAAAGAAAATGTTTTGGAAATGTTGATGGCAATGTATGTACAAGTGTGCTTAATATAATTGAATGATGGATTGTCGAGATTTTAAGAGCTCTGCAGTAAAATGATTAATAAAAATAAAAACTTTCCTTTATCACTTGTAATTCATTTGAACAGAAACAAAGGTCAGTTCTGATTCACCTAATGCTACTGCTTGGATGGTAGTTTTATCTGTAACTGGAAGGATTTTCTTGCTACTGAAATCTCTTCTGATGGTGCAGCAAGTCCGTTTTGTTGGTGAACAAATCTTTATTTTTAACCAAGATTCATATAGATTCATATACACCAGCTAGGTGACAAATTTGAGGTTCATTTAAGACTCTATAGAAGAAATAAGAAAGGAGAAGCTAGTGCAGACACATTAATCTAATGTTTCTAGAAAAGAGTCTAGAGAATGTGTCTAAGCTGTTTCCCTAGCCGTCTTCCACTTGGTCGGGAGGGGCCACTTCTAAGAGTAGGGAAACAGCCACAGAATTCGTCTTGGTTTCTCAACTTCTCTGGTTTTACTTTCTTGGGATCTAGGGTAAAATTCAGAGCTCTGAATTTTATCTGACTTTCAGGGGAACAGTATCAAGACGATGTGAGGAGAGACAGAAAAATAAACACAATTTTACTATGTATCCATTAAATCACTCCATCAGCACATTGAGTTCCTGCTATGTACCGGATGCTGGAGCACAAGTGAGGCACAGTACGTGTCCTTAAAGATCTACAATGACACAGCACGGCAAGACTCAGACACCATGTGAGCCGAGATGAAGGGTACAAAGAAACAGCCACAAAACTGTATCATAGTAAGTTCATATTTTAATATAATAGCCTTACACCCAACTTTGAATACATATATTGATTTAAATAAACAAGGAGCCCTGTTGGCATTGTGGATTAGGAGCTGGGCTGTTAATCACAAGGTCAGTGGTTCAAATCCACCAGCCGCTCCACAGGGGAGAGATGAAGTTTTCTGCTCCCGTAAAGGTTGATTTGCAGCCTTGGAAACCCTCAGAGGCAGTTCTATTACCTGCTATTTGAGTTAGAATCTGCTGAATTGCAGTGAACTTGTGTTTTTGTTTTAAATATTGATTCAGAGGATTGGGGAAGGGATTCTCTAAGTTAATTGAGAGCTACTCAATATTATATGTATACATGCATATACCTATACATATAAACAGCTATTATATGTATGTACCATATATACTCGAGTATAAGCCAAGTTTTTCAGCACATTTTTTTATGCTGAAAAAGCCCCGCAGGTTTTTTTGTGGGAAAATTAGGTGCCTCGGCTTATACTCGAGTATATACAGTATGTATATGGTGTGTATAATCACTTTTCAAATATTTAGAACATAAGACATACTTGACATAAAACCATACTGAACTTGATTTATAACTTAGGTAACTTGTAGTCCTTGTAGTCATTAAAATACCATTAAAATTTGTAAATATATTATATATAAGAATTATAGAGACTTTGATTGAGCCAAGTATGTGGCATTCCCTAGAAGTCTTATAACAAAAAAATGTATTCACATAGAATTTGAATTGTGAAGGAAAAAAAAAAAAACTAATGTGAACTTTAATCCTAACCAATTCTGGTTCTTAGCTGCACTCTCAAGAATTAACTATTTTCTTTGGGGTCCTGCCAGCTATTTTAATGCCTTTTTGTTTTTTTCATAAATTGGTTTCTATCATACATTTTGAATCGCATTTTACATATTTTGCTTATTAACATATCTTTGAACCTTATCTCCCAGTTTCTTTTCTAACATCTTTTCACTTAGATACAGCATGATTTAGCTAGGTTACAGCCTAGTACTGAAAGATTAATTAGTGCTTTACTATTTCACATATGACAGCTAACATAATTAGCTGTACGTATGAGTCTCTTTACCTGCATGAGCATAGAAGGTTCCCACGTTTGCACTACAGGCCGGTGATGGACTTCCATGCGCTTACTACCATCAACAATGCTCCAGAGCGCTGTTTTGGTCTGAAACATTTGGGTCACCATGACCTAATCGTGTCAGTCAGAATCTGTTTAATGTCAGGGCTATTTTTATTTCTTTTTTATGAGGATATGTTGTTGTAATGGTGAGGTGCCATTGAGCTAACTGTACTTCATAATGACTTTGTGGACAACAGAATGAAGTACTGCCCTGTCTTGCACTATGCTCCCGATTGTTGTTAAGTTTGAGCCCATTACTGCAGCCAATGCGTTCCTCCATCTGGTTGAGAAAAGTGTATCAGCAGGTTAAAATTCTGATTATATGATATTAAAATTGTGCATACACTATATTCATTTTATTCCAGCTATCTTTGTCTGATGGCATATAAAGGGGAAGTTATTGCACAGGCGATAGACAATGGCAATATTTTAAAAGATTGATTTCTGTTAAGTGGATGATGTCAGAGAAAAGTCCAAGTGTACAGGATGGTCTTAATTACACCGAATTGAGTTACTGAGAATCAAATAAAATTACGGTATTTGTGCCTATAACAAGTCTTACTAAAAAAAAAAAATAAATAAATAAAAACAAGTCTTACTTATCTCACTTATATTCTGGCTATTAAAATAGATTTTACTAATGTAAATAATAGCCTATACATTGTCTATGTACTTAAAAAGAAGTTTAAAATGATCTGCTTTGGACATACAATATTTCAATTACAAAGTATTTATTATGATAGCAAAGTAAAATGAGCAAAAGACTGTTTCTCTAAAAGTATTTTATAATGTAGGCTGGATTCCCCAGTGACCACTCAAAAAGGTAAATTTTTTTTATCAAATTAAATGATTGACTTAACTATTTCCATTTCTTTTACAGGATTTATTTCTTAGCTTGATCAAAATAGCCTTGCCTTAAATTTACTTTGTATCTGTCTTGCTAAAATCATAGATACATTTTTTTGGAGTATAGGACATCATTGTTATAAAATTGAATGAAAACTTAGAAATTTAAAAAAATTTACAAACAATTTATGTCCTTTTATAAAAGGACACTTTCATTGTTCTTATAGGAAAGTCAGCAAAGATAAATGAGCAAAGATGGTGCCTAGTCCCCACTCCCTCGGGAAGGGCTCTTCCCACTATCAACAATCTCTTCTTCCCATATTCATATGTCAGACACAATGAAAATAAGACCATCCTATTTGTGCTGTTTTGCAAACTACTGAATGGTTTCCACATTGCTATGAGCCTAAAGGATGGGTTTTTAATCCACCCAGAGGCACTGTGGGAGAGAAATCTGATCATTTGTGGCACCCAGGGGTCTTCCTCTGCTTATAGACTTTTAAAAGTGTGCCTAGAGAAGCAAAGCTAGTGCAGTGGACATATGTATTTATAGAGGGAAATTCATCAAGAGAGTTATTCACACAATTGTAGAAGCAGGCAAGTTCAAGTATGGGCAGGTTTGAAGTCCCTGGGTGAGACGGACTTGATTTGAGTAGCTGCCATAGGCAATATGGCAGGTCATTGACTTAAGTCCAAAGAACCCCAGGTTAATGCGTCAGATGCAGGATTCAGATTCAGCATTTCAATGGTATCCACTTATTTTGGAAGCAGGCCACAGACCCAAGGAAACTACCTTTTAATTGATTGCATCAGCTGTGTTCTGAGTCAGGGTATTGCATCCCACCCCAATCTTCTTATAATTGATAGGCTTCTCAAAGCAGAACCTATTATGAAAATGATTATATTGTGTTAGATTACACCACAGAGAATTACTAAATCTTAACTACCAGACCACTGAGACTCCTAAGAATTGCTAATAATTAAGAACATTTCCTTTTACGTTGTGTGAAATTCTAAGAACCTTTTGGTTTTAGGGAGAGTAGAGTTGGGTCAAATGGTGCTGTGCGTTCACACTATTTTCTTTGCACACATACCCGCCTTCATCTTACACACTAAGTGCCACGAAGTGCATCTGTAAGTGGAAAGTAATGTCAGCTGAGGCAAAGAACTGGCTCAGGCAGCCGCACACCGGTCCGACCACCAGAGAACAAGAGACCCGAAAACTAGAAAGGCGAGGCTCACCGAGCCATTTATCTCCCTGCCCTTCATTAATCCCACATGTGTTTATCGCCTGGTTGGCACAATATAAACCTTAACTATCACAGGGAGAATTAGTTATTTTTAATTTTGAAAAGGCATATAAATGCTTATTCATGCCCATTAGAAAGCTATGCAAAAAACAAATAGATTCCCGAACACAATCTTGTTGTTCTGTGTGGGCGTAATGTCTTAGAACAGTTCACGCAGTTATACGGTTTTGTTGTTTGCTAGGTCTGTGATTGTATTTTCAAGGAAACATCAAGCACAGATTGTAACTGTTTGCAGTTCGAACGGCTTACTAAAAGAAACAGCTTTCGATGACATTTGCTCCTAATTATCACGTTTCTTATCGTGGAGACATGTTTATGACTAGACTGAAATTGCAACAGCCTATTAATATTTCAGTTTTGGCATCAGGCACATGGAATAGTATTATTCATGCAAACCTTGCCAAAAGTGTCCTATGAGTCAAAACTTGACTGCATTACTCTCATTGTGTTTGTTTGCTTGTTCTTAATTTGAGTCATTGTATATATATATGTTTTTTGGCCAGGGACTTTGGAAATATTTTAATCCAAATTCCTTGCCTGATGTATGTATCCTGGTATGATCCCCTTTCTCTTCTTATCCTCTTATGTCCCGAAGCCGGATGGGGCTCATTTCATTTTGTTCACCCAAGGTCAGCTTAATCCAGAGTCAACCCACAGAAACTAACCACAAGAACAATAATAAGGAACAAGAATTAACAGACCCCCAAATCCTGTCAAAGTTTTTCTTTTCTTTTGGCTTAGAATGCTATTCCTCTGCCTACCCTTCCTGATCAATTCTGACTCATCCTCTCCCACCCTGACTCCCAGAGTGAATCACTGTCACCTTGTATCAATCAGCACTTGTACTCTGTTTTCTTACTGTATTGAGAGTCTCTTTGATGTGGCTGTTTTCGATGAGACTACGTTTATCTTGCAGGAGCCTTGGTGGCATAGGGGGCTACACCTTGGGCAGCCAACCACGTGTTGTACGTCAGCAGTTATAAGCCACCAAGAACTCTGAAGAAGAAAGGTTTAATGCATTGGATACCCACAGGGACCATTCTATTCTTTCCTGTCGGGTCACTGTGAATTGATGTCTCTATAGGACAAAGAAGAACTGACTCAATGGCAGTGAGGGGTTTTTTTTTGGAGGGGTAGATATGTTTACCTTGAGAGTGATATATTTTGTCATCGCCAGAATCCATAGAATTTCTAATATATAATATTCATACAATAAACTTTATTAAATCAGATTGCCTTCTTAATCACATCTCAAGAACTCTCGGTTCTTTCATTGTGAACTCATTATCTACATTACCATCCGCTGACCCGTACTGAGCCCAGATCCTCAGATCAAGAAAAACCGAACCAAACATATGATTTATAAAATATATTCATAGGTGGTGGTGGTGTAAGTATAAAATATAGGTTGCTCATGATCCCAGCACTTAGAAAATTAGGTTATAATCTAAGCAAAGTAGAAATCCAGCCAGAGAAATGTAGACGTGGTGGGGGCATAAACATATGAGCGATATCAGAAGTGGGCACTTCACTTGAAGTGGATCATATTATTATTAGCCAGTTTCACAAAGATCAATCTGTTCTTCATTCAACATAAAACTATTCTGAAAGTAGGACCAATAAAACATACTCACCGGATGCGAGTCAGATGGGAGCAAAAGGGCAGGAGTCCGAGAGTCCTCCACTAGAATGGAGCCCCCATTAGCTGAGCTGGTCAGAGAGGACCTGTAGCGAGGCATGTGTTTGGGGGATAGTCAGGAGTCAATGACTACACTCTATGGAGCTACTGGCAACAAGTGAGTGAACAGCAGAAGGAGAGGGCCTCGTTCCTGGCACACAGATGGGACATAGTCTGTAACAGCATTATAGAGGAGAGCTGGAGACAAACATAGAGTGAGCCCAGGTGGATCTGGAGTGCTAAGGGGAGGACATCTGGGAGAAGAGTGTTTCAGGCACAGAAAGCAGTCCGTTCGTATGTTCCAAAGCAGGTGAGAGCTTGCCAGTTTCTGGTGAGACCATACGGGAAGCAGCAGGTGAGAGTAGAGTGAGGGGAAGTGAGTAGAACAGCTCTGAGAGGTGAAGCAGTCAGACAACACATGCCCTGATCGGCCATGGTGTAAGGACTTTGGCTTTTATCACTTTGATTTAAACGGCATTTTGGAAAGTTTCCTATGGAACGGTGACATGAGCGGATTCATGTACTTAAAGGATTGTTCTGGCTGCTGGGTTGAGAATGTACTCTAGAAGGTAAGGGTGGAAGCACCGAGACTTCCAAAAAGGCTATTGTAGTAATTCAGAGCGGGTGGTGCAAACAGCGGGCTCAGCAGTAAAATCAAACTTATTGATAATGACACTATATATGTGTATGTATATATATATATATATACATATATATATATGAATTGTATACTCCAGTTGAGAGAGAGCATCAGCATGGATAAGAGGCATGACCTATCAATACACTGTCCACAAGAGAGATCTCACACAGACAAAAATATGGCTAAAGTAAAATCCGAAAGATGCAAAACCATATCAAACAAAGATCAACCAAAACACAGTAGGAGTGATGACTTTGATTTCTGATAAAGTACCTTAAGGCAAAAACAAGCAAAAGAGATATGGAAAAATATTCTATAACAATTAAAGAGTCAATCCAACAAGCAGACCTAACAACAACAAATATCTACACACCCAATGAAAGAATTTCAAAATACAGAAATCAAGCATTAACAGAAGTAAATAAAGAAATAGACAACTCAGCAAAAATATTAGGAGACTTTAAAACCATTTTCTAAAGTAATTCAATTTATTATTAATTGGGAGCTAATACATATGTCATATCATTCCACAGTTCAATCACATTAATCAGAATTATAAAATTGCAACCACAGTCAGTTTCCAAACAAAATACACCATTTTCAATGAAGGACAGATCAACGAGAAAGAAACATAATCCAGATAAAATCAACACCAGAATTAATCCACTAGATCTTATAGACATATACAAAACATTTCACTCCAGAACACAATTCTTTTCCACGTAAAAATATTATCCAGAACAGAACACATGGTAGGTCACAAAGCAAGCCTTACTATATTTCAAAACATCAAAATATTCAAAAGCATATTTTCAGGTCACAATACCGTAAGTTTAGAAATCAGCAAAAAGAAGATTGAAGAAAAAGAAAAAAGAAAAAAATATGACAACCAAACACCATCCTGCTAAAATATTACTTGGCAATAGAGCATATATATATATATATATATATATATATATATATATGTTTTAGAAAATTAAAATGTCCTTGAGTGAAAGGAGACTGAAACCACAGTATACCAAAAACCTGCAGCACAGAGTAGAAACTTCATAACAATAAACATATCAGAAAATAAGAAAGAACCAAAACCAACACTTTAATTCAACATTTGTAACAATTATAAAAAGAATGACATAAATGCATATAGTCATCAGAAGAAAATAAATAATAAATATTATTGCAGAAATAGATGAAATAGAAAAATGAAAACAATAGAAATAATCAACAGGATGAGAATTGGTTTTCTGAAGGAAAATTGACAAGCCACTGGAAAATTTTTCAAAGAAGGAGAAGAATTAAATAAGAAATGAGAAAAAAATAGGAAATGTAACAACAGAACCTACTAGAATTAAAAATATAAGATCTAAATACAAACATGTACATATGTAAATATATTTATATATAATGGGGAAATAGATCTATGTACATATATTTATAGGTTTATTGTTAAGGAAACAGGTGGACATTGGACCTGTACTTAAGTACCCCCTCAACACAAGAACACTTTGTTCTAATAATCCGGCATTCTGAGATGCTCACCTTTCTGACACAATCACTGAAGACAAATGGGTGCATAAGCAAATGTGATGAAGAAAGTTGATGGTGCCAGGCTATCAAAGGATACAGCTTCTGGGGTCTTAAAGGCTTGAAGATAAACAAGCAGACATCTAGCTGAGAAGCAACAAAGCCCACATGTAAGAAGCACACCAGAATTTGTAATCAGGAGGTGTAAATGGGATCAGGTATCAGGCATCAAAGACCCAGAACAAAAAATCATAACATTGTGAATGAGAGGGAGTGTGGAGTGGAGACTGGACAATTGGACATCCACTGAGAGAAGGGTCACAAGGAAGAGATGAACCAGTGAGAATGCAGTATAGCACCGATGAAACATACAGCTTTCCTCTGGTTCTTTAATGCCGCCCCCTCACCGACTATCATGACCCCAATTCTACCTTACAAATCTGGCTAGACCAGAGCATGTACATGGGTAAGATAAGAGGTGGAAACACAGGGAATACAGGACAGATAAACTTCTTGGACCAATATTGAGAGTAGCCATATCAGGAGAGTAAGAGGAAGGTGGGGGGAAAAAGGGGAAATCAATCACAATGACCTACCTATTACTCCCTCCCAAGGAGATGGACAACAGATAAGAAGATAAAGGGAGACATTGGACAGTGCAAGTCATTAAAAAATAATAATTTATAAATTATCAGGGGTTTATGAGAGAAGGAGGGAGAGGGAGGGGGAAAATGAGGAGCTGAAACCAAGGGCTCAAGTAGTAAGAAAATGTTTTCAAAATGATGATGGCAACAAATGCACAAATGTGCTTGACACAATGGATGGATGGATGGATGGATGGATGGATGGATGGATGGATGGTGATAAGAGATGGACGAACCTCCAATAAAATGATTTACTAAAACAAAACAAAACAAAAAACCTAGAAGAAAAGTATATAAATAAAGTATATAAATAATGAAGATTGAAGTAGAAAAAAAAGATAATTAAAAGATGACAAACTATTGTGAAGAAATGTATTCCACTATTGAAAGCCTGAAATAAATGGATACATTCCCAGAAACCAAACAAATGGACAGATTTCTAGAAACAAGAAATTGACAACTTTCTAGAAACTACCTAATCTCACCCAGTCTGAGGTTGAAAAGACTTACTCAAAAGCAAAAATGGAACAGATAGAACAGGTCATAAAAGCAAAACAAACAAATCCCTGACCAAGAAACAGTCCCGACTCAGCTATCTTACCTGCTACATTGTCCCAAACATTCACAGAACAGTTAACACCAGTTTTACTCAAACGATTCCAAACCATGAAAGAGGAGAAAATGCTCTCAAATTCATTCTAGAAAATTTAGAGCAGTATCTCTCATGAATATTGATGCAAATACAAACAAAATATCATGACCAGGTGAGATTCATACCAGGTATGCAAGGATGGGCCAGAATTGGGAAAATAATCAACAGTATCCACAGCACGAGTACACCGAAAAAACCGCATGGGCAATTGACTCAGTAAAGGCTCTTAGCAAAATTTAACGCAGCTTCTTCACAAACTGCTCAGGAAAACAGAAAGAGAATGGAAATTCTTCAGCTCTAAGGACAATAACACAAACTCCATGTCCACCGTTATCCTCAGCGGAAAGACTGAAATACTGCTGCTGCAAATGGAAGCCAGACAAGGATGCAGACAGCCTCATCTTTCTCTCAGGGAACAGTTGGCGGATTTGAACTGCTGACCCCTGGTTGGAAGTCCATCATCTAATAATACAGTAAAGGGGATGTCAGCACAAAATGATAAAGGCAACGGAAGATACTGAAAGGAGCCCATGAGCTAAAAGTAACAAAGAGAAATAATTTTTTACCCAATTCTGCAATTACAGAAGCCATCTAAGGGGGCTTGTCAGGCAAGGTGGCCTCAAGGTTGCATCCTCTCACCATATTTATTCAATCTATCTGTTGAGCAAATATCAGAAACGCTGGATTCTATGAAGAAGAATGTGGCATCAGGATTGGAGAAAGGCTTATTAACAACCTTCGATACACAGATTGACACCACCGAGCTGCTGACATTGAGGAGGCCTTGAAGATAAAGATCAAGCTGATAAGGATCAAGCACTGCAGCCTTCTGTATGGATTAGAGCTCAGTATAAAGAAAGTCAACAGCCTCACAACTGGACCAGTAGGTAACGCCATGGTAAATGGAGAAGTTGAAGTCAAGGGTTTTGTGTTGCTTGGATCTGTTAGATCGCTCTTGTTGGAGATATACCTCGGACCTTGACTTCACGCGAGAAAGAATTCACTCTGAAGGCTGGATCGTGAGCCAAGTGAGTTGTAGGAAAGACAGAAGCAGAGTTTCAGGTTTACACAGGCACCCTCAGGGCCCTTCGCCCCCCACGACCTGCCGACAAGCTGCTCGAGAGGCGAACGTGTCACCCAGTGGGCTCCAGATCCTGCCACTTCAATTCCTCGGCTGGAAGGCATGGTTGACCATACTGGTCGACCCCACTGGATGAATTAAATTCACCTGGCTCAGATGGGCCAATCCAGGTGTAACGCCCCCACCTTGGTGTAGCACCCCTTCCTGGCCAGAAGCTCGAACCTCTGAGCATGCATAATGGACACCCCAGTCCCTTTGCTAGCTACCTAACAGATCCACAACCAATGCTCAAGGAAGCAGCAACCAAGAGATCAAAGGGCACATTGCATTGGGCACATCTGCTGCACAAGACCTCTTTAAAGTGTTGAATAACAAGAAGGCTACTTTGAGGACTAAAGTGCACCTTACTGAAGTTATGATCTTTTCAGTGATCGCCTACGCATGTGAAAGCTGGGCACTGAATAAGGAAGACTAAAGAAGAAGTTATGCATTTGAACGATGGTATCGGTGGGGGATATTGAAAGCACCGTGGATCGGCAAAAGAACAAACCAATCTCTCTTGGAAGAAGTGCAACCAGAATGCACCTCAGAGGCAAGGGTAGCGAGCGAGACTTGCTCCCATGTACTTTGAACAGGTTATCCGGAGGGAGCAGTCCCTGGAGAAGGACTTCATGCTTGAGAAAGTAGAGAGGCAGCGAAAAGGAGGAAGATGTGTGACCAGATGGATGGACACCGTGGCTGCCCCCATGGGCTCACGCGTAGGACCAAGCGTGAGGATGGCCCAGGGTGGGCCGTGTTTCCTTCTCTTGTGCATCTGCGCTGGAACGGACTGGATGGCAGACACCAAACCGTCTGGAACAAAGAATGGTTAAAGTCAAAGACGTGCAAACTATGCCTTAAGACCCCGAGACAAGAACTAGGTCGTTTCTGGCTAGGACTGCCGACCACTCTGAACAATGTTTACACGGTAAGGGGTCCGAGACACAGTGGACGGAACAGATGGAACAAAATGTAAAATCATAAAAAATGAGACTATTGGATATAAACTGGTAACAGCCCAGCCCTATGGCTGTTGGCCACTATTGGGGATCGGAACTGATCTCACCCTGATGAATGTGTTCAACTTTCAACATCTTGTGAAGCCGGCTTCTGTGTTGCAGGAGAACGTGAAGAAAACGCGCTCGCCTCAGAACACCAACGATGACACTGTGTTGTTATTAGGCTTCATTGAATCCGTTCGGACCCATAGTGACCCTACGTACAACGGAGCGGGACCCTGCCTGATCCTGTGCCATTGTCATGATGGTTCCTATGCCTGATCCCACTGTTGCAGCCACTGTGTCAGTCCATCTTGTCGAAGGCCTTCCTCTTTTCTGCTGCCCTTCCACTTTACCAAGCGTGCTGTCCTTCTCCGGGGACTTCTCTGTCCTGACATGTCCAAAGTATGTGAGATGAAGTTTAATCAGACTTGCCTCTAATGATCATTCTGGTCGTACTTCTTCCAATAGGATTTGCTTGTCACTTTGGCAGGCCACTGTATTTTCAATATTCTTCTCCAGCACCACAATTCAAATGCATCGATTCTTCTTTGGTCTTTCTTACCGAATGTCCAATTTTTACTTGCATCTACGGCGATTGAAATACTGTGGCTTGGATCAGGTGCACCTTAGTCTCCAAAGTAACCTCCTTGCTTTTCAACACTTTAAAGAGGTCTTGTGAGGCCAATTTACCCAATGCAATGCAATCCAACATACAGGGTCAAAAGGGCAGCATTTGCCCATGAATAGATTTCCAAAAGGAAGAAGGCATAGGAAAAGGACAAATTAAGATGATAAACACAGAGAGAACCCAGGAAAAGTGCTGGTATGCTGTGAGGATGGAACTCTTGTCACAAAACAAAATGTGTGAACTGTGGAATGGAAAATCAATTTGCTCTGTAAACATTCACCCAGATCATGATAAAAAGTTAAAATGAAAAGTTGCTTCTTTCAGGACTAAGGTGAAGCTGACCTAAGACATGGTTTTTCAAGTGCTTCACATGCATGCTAAATCTAGACAAAGGGAAGAACAAAGATTAATTGATACATTTTAATCAGGGTATTGATGAAAATAGGAAATATATCTGAGTGTAATGGACTACCAGGAGAATAAACAAATCTATGTTGGAATAAATATAGCCAGAGTGCTCCTTAAAAGTGTGAATGGTGAGACTTAGTCACACGTTCTTTGAACACGTTATCCAGAGGTATCTATCCCTGGAGAAGGACATCATCCTTGGTAAAGTGGAAGGTCACCGAGGAAAAGAATTTCAAGGAGGTAGATTGACCCAGTGGCTGGAACAATAAGCAAAAGCACTGCAACAATTGTGAGGATGGTGTGGCTGGTCAGTGCTTTGTTCTGTTGTACCTACAGTTCCTGTGAATCAAAATGGAATTGACATCCATCAAGAAGGACGGAGCAGCTCTTGAGAGATTGTTCATTCGATCTGCTCTCCCTCTCCCTGGCCTTCCTTCAGCAGAACTGGAGGTGAATTCAGATAAATGCAGTAGACTTTTAATTGTAAAGATACTTTCACTGAAAAAAAAATTAACAACTGAAAATATATTTATAGAAACACCGTATATACTTGAGTATAAGCTGACCTGAATATCAGTCGAGGCACCTAATTTTACCACAAAAACTGCATTAAAAATGTTCTGAAAAACTCAGCTTATACACGAATATATAAGGTATATATACCTTACATTTTACATGCATCTTATTTATCTTTGATTTTTATTACTTTAACGGTTTTATTGGCATATAATTCATGCATCATATAATTCAATGTTTTAATTATGTTAAATAAAGTTATACAGTTATCATTACAACCAATTCTAGATCATTTTCTTAATTATTGTTTCCATGATTAGCTCCCCATTTCCCTCAATCTCCCCAGTCACCAGACGGATAAATTATTAATCTAATTGCTGTCTCTACAAGCCTACCTATCTTTCTACCTACTTACCTACCAAACAAAACCATTGGGAAAAAACAACAAAAACCTCTACCAGAAATATATCAGAAAGTTATCAAAACGGGAACTAGCTAAAAATAGTTCAAAAGGAAAAACAAACTATAAAACATTACATTTTAACCGAACTATATCTGTAGTACAGCTCTCGTCATGTAGTGGGTCACGTGTTGCGCAGTCTGAAGCCCCACCAACGGCTCTGCGGGAGATACACGGCTCCACAAACAGTTCCAGTCTCGGAAGCCCACAGCATCGTCAGCACTGACTCCATGGCAGGGAGTCACTCATATCTGCAGTAATTCCCTTTCCCTTGTATTCCAGAAAACAAGATCACTCACATCGTTGTTCACTGGACCAAGGGAATTCTGTGGAGGCTTAGTCCAGGTAAGGGCTCTCTAAATGCATTTTTGGACTTAGACTGTCCAAAGCCTTCTACCCACCAGGTGGTCAGGATTTATGCTCTAATACACACACTATATCGCTGACCTTGGATCGCATTGCTAGTAATCCCTTAGTTATGCTTGCTGGTGTGCTTTTTCCACTCAGACTTAGAATGGATTTGGTCATCACTTAGATGCCTGCTGTTTTAAGACAAGCCTTTAAGACCCCAGAGACTTTTCTTTCGGACAGCTGGGCACCCTCTGATTTTCACTACACTTTCCTATCGCACCCACAGCTCTGGCGATCACTTTCTGAGGGCAAGTATTGAGCAGGGCCACGTCATAGGAACTAATCATTCTTAGATCAGGGTTTGCGATTAAATTCGAGCTCCAGATCCGCTTGTATATTAATGGCTGATATGTGTCCGCGGTCCACTGAGACAGCATCACCAGAGAAAAACTCAGGTTTCAAGAGACTTTTCTAGTCCTACGTTTATTCCTCACATTATAGTACAAGGTATTAGCTGGTAATGAAAGGAGGGGCGCTGTCAATATAAGGGCTAAGAGAGCCGAGAGCATTTCCTGTAATGTCAAGTGTAAAGACAGCAAAGCAGGACCATAGTTAATGATACTGTCATAAAATGTTTGCGGCATCTTTGACTACTGTTGTCTTTGAGACAAGCCATGAATATGCTCATGGATATGGCAGATCAGGCAAGATGATTTATTTGATTTGCAAGTACAATCAAGCCACCTCCAACTGGCTTAAGAGACAAATTCATTGACTCTCATAACCAGAAGTCTAGACAATGGACAAACTTTAAGATGTCTTAGTTTAAGAAGGCTATGGAGGACAGTGGGAGCCCAAAACCCATCTGAAGAGTGTCTAGTCAGATTAAGCTGCTGGCAGATCCCCTCTAGCCACAGGCAAGGTTTTCAAACAGACTTACTATCGAAGATCATTATAATCTTGATTATGCTGGATCGGACTTGATGCTTGGTCAGTTGACCTTCCTCTTGACCCACCTTGAATTTGTTCTAAGCTGAAGTATTTCTTGCTTGTTCCATGAGAAAAATTTCTTCCCTGGCTTTTAAAATATTGATGGTGGTCTTCTCGCTCTTACTCATTAATTGTACTTTTCCATTTATATTATTATTATTTTATCCTTGCCACTTTATTTTGGTTTTGCCTTTCATTGTTTCTGTTGGGTTTCCCAGTTTGTGAAACACAGAAGGAATCGATGCATAGTGCTGGTAACTGATGCAGTGGTTTATAGGAGATGCGGGAGGATGAGGGATCCTGGGGAGCAAACAATGAATGTGGGAACAGGAGGGAGCACTTGCACTGATTGTGATTATACAACTCACTTTAAAAGGGATTTAACCATGGAAGTATATGATATGTAAATACTATATTAAGAAAACCTTGGGGGGGGGCGGGGAAAAATCCAACCGTGATCAATGTTTACCATAAGTGAAGGGGAAGGAGGTGTTATGTAGGGGGCATTGAGTTTATGTCAATGGTGATAGAGTAATTTGGAAAAGGATATCAATAATGGTGCTACAACATGGGGAGTATAATCAATGACTGAAATATACAAGTCAAAGTTGTTGAACTGGAAATATTCTGTTGTGTTTATTTTGGCCACAGTTAGAAAAAGATTGCAGGAATCACAATGACTACAAGGAAGAATAAAATGTTGTAGGATTTAATATGATCACAATTGTACAAGTCTTCTTGGTACGACTGAATTATTGAATTGTATGACATGTAGATAAAGTGCTACTAAAACTGTTTTTAAAAAAGATGTCTTAGTCCATTGAATCTGGTTTCATTTCCCTGTGATTTCTTCAGCTCGCCAACTCTCCTATGGTCAACTCCATCCTTAGGATCATTGTAACTTGGACGTCACAGTTCCAGATATCAGTCATGAGCAACACCATCAGAGGAAGACAAGAAAGCTTCCAGACAGCTGTTCCTGAGGACGATGGGGGAAGTCTCAACACACTTATCAGCAAGAATTCCTCACTTCCCCTTGCTCCGATAAAAGGAATAAAACTTGCCTCCAATCAGAGTTCTGATGGGAAGGTGTGAGGGCGGGTGCCTGCTATGAAAGCGGGCAACAACACCCACCTACTCTTTCACTTCCTGCTGAATTCTGCTGCGGGTGGGTGCTATATTTGACCCATTCCTTTGTCTCTGGTCTCTCTTATAGAAGAGACATCCTGGATGGCACGCTTCTGTGCACCCAGAGGTGCCTGAGCAGAAAGGTCTGGCTATCCACTTAGTCATCCATTAAAACTCTTTGGAGCACAATTCGACTCTGCCATGTATGGGGGCATCATGCATCCGAATGGACTCAAGGCAATTGTTAGGTTTTATAATTATAGTAGGCATTCCATAAATGTCATTGAGTGAATAAATTAATAAATGATTACCCAGACCGGTGCCCAGTCTGATCTAGGTTTCCTCTGTATTTACCCCAAAAAATGTCTAACTATCCCCTGATTCTTGGAAATGCCAAAATATGAGCATTCTTTCTTATGCAGGAAGATACAATTATATAATCAGGAATTAGATTACATGAGGTTTTATAATAGACCAGATGTCAACCATCTGAATAGCGTTTAGCAGTCAACAGCCATAAATGCTACCGTTTTTAATGAACAACTTGGATCTAGAATCAATTTAGCTACTGAATATCACACAGTGGCAACTTCGATTTTCAGCTTACTCTAATAGATTTAGAATGATTTTTCTCAGAGATGGGGGAATGGGTTTGTGGGGTGGTGATTTTCAGGTACCCTAGACTGAATGTTTACTAGTCCTCAGTCCCTAATACTCGCCAGCTACTGCTTCCGTGGAGGGCTGTAGCCTATTTCATTGTGTTGTTGACATCTTCATGTTCTATGCAAAGCTCTCTATACTGTCAACAGTTCAAACAAGTGGGTGTCTTTGGGAGGCGTCGTCAGCATTCCAAGTGGAGATACACATTACCACTTCCTGATTGTGACTGCCTTCTTGCCCTAATTCAAAAGAAAACAAGTGAGCCTGGCCTCCGCCTGCCTCAGTCACTGCACACCTGCCGGACTGCTTCCTGAGCAGGCCTGTAACAGTGAGAATCTGGGGGCCTGCCAGTGGAATTCCAGGTTGCAAATGGGCAGTTGACAGGTTTTTGGTTGCCGTTGCTTGTTCTTGTTTTTGACTGCTGCTGTTTGTTGTGGTGTCGTTGTTACTTGTTTGTCCTTGACCTTTGGATTGGAATATCTTTTTCATGAGACTTGCACTATTGTTCACTATGGGCCTCACTACCCACAAGGCGACAACATGTGCCTTATGCGCCAGGCCACTCCATGCGTTGACCATGGCTTTCCAGTCTAAACCAAGGCAGGACATAGTCATTGAGATGGAGCCTCTTTAGATGACCCAAACCCACCGCTGCTGAGTGAATTCCAATTGGGAGCCACCCTATGGTCAACTCACTGCAGTCCAGTTGATCCTGACCCATAGCAGCCCTATAGGCAGAGTGGCACCGCCTGCGAGCCTGTCAAAGGCATGACTTGTTTGTAGTCTGCAGTCTAGGTTTCTTTCTTCAGGATAGACTTGACC
The DNA here is from genome assembly GCF_050624435.1 of Tenrec ecaudatus. Taxonomy (NCBI): domain Eukaryota; kingdom Metazoa; phylum Chordata; class Mammalia; order Afrosoricida; family Tenrecidae; genus Tenrec; species Tenrec ecaudatus. The sequence continues at coordinate 13,672,220 of NC_134542.1, read as the reverse complement.
TTTTGTTTCAGAAAATTCTGTGACAGTCACAATAATGGTCATCCTAGGGAAAATTCTCAGTCATAATGGGACCAAAGAAAAGGCAGGTGAGGGACAGAATGGCACCCCATCGTTGTTGTGTCGGTGCAAGAACAATACAGGACTGGCTGCTCATCTTACCTTACAAAACTGTGGTTTTGATGAACTTCGAACTGAAAAGTGTTTCCTTGTGCTTCTCTTGAGAGGATTTCAATGGTTCCCATGAAGGTGCCTGGTACAGGGAGAGAAAAATTGCCCATTGCCGTGAAGTTGATTCCTATGCTTGACAATACTGTGCCTGACAGAGTAGGACTGTACCATAATGGCTTTAACTTTCCGGAGGTAGATCACCAGGCATTTCTTCTGCAGCACAGCTGGGTAAAGTGGAAGCCCCAATCTCTCACTTAGTAGCCAAGAGTAAACTCTCTGAAGCGAACACTTTCATATGTGTGTGTGTATGGGGGTACCCCCCCAAACCGGAAAACTGGGAAAAAGCTCTGCTGGACGGAGTTTTCATAGTATGCTTTTTTCCCACTAGGAGAGTATCAAGCAACTCACTCTGAGTTAGTGCATCTGGTTGCGTCGCCTGGTAAGGTTCTCTCTGGTCATAGTGAATTTTTTCGTGAAAGCAGTTTCACTCCAACCTCATTTTTTTTTTGTGATGGCTGATTTAAGAGAACAGTGTACAGCTCTGAAATTTTGTTTCGTGCTCTGGAAAAATGCCACAGCAACTGTTGTGATGTTGAACACAGCGTACTGGGACAATTAGATGGGAAAAACCCAAGTGTATGAATGGTTTTCTCATTTCAGAAAGGTGAAATGTTGATTGATGACAAATCTCATTCCGGACATCTAGCAACTTCACAAATAGATGAAAACACCGAGTCTTAGCACATTTGGAGTTTGTTCCATGTGGTCAGACTGTTAATCAAGCTTTCTATTTAGAGGGTCTAAAAGAGTGTATAACAGTGTGTGACCAGTGACCCGTCTGCCACAAATCAGGCCTTTATTGTCATGCATTGTTAGAATCTCTAAATCAGGGGTCCTCAAACTATGGCCCGAGGGCCACATGTGGCCAGCCGAGGACATTTATCCAGCCCGCCAGGTACTTTTTCCCCTTTTGTTTTTTACTTCAAAATAAGATATGTGCAGTGTGCATAGGAATTTGTTCATAGTTATTGTTAAACTATAGTCTGCCCCTCCAACGGGCCTGAGGGACAGTAAACTGGCTCTCTGTTTAAAACATCTGAGGACCCCTGCTCTAAATAGAAAGTTTGATTAACAGTCTGACCTGGTGAAACAAACTCCAAATGCACTATCCCCCTCACATAAAGAACACAAATGAGCACTGGTATTTTTCAGTTTTAGGTATCCCATACACACAACACAACACACACACACAAAACCACTGGTAACTGAAAGGTTGGTGATTAGAACTCATCAATCATGCCAAAGGAAGAAGACTTGGCAGTCTGCTTCTGTAAAGCTTACAGTCTTGTAAGCCTCATTGTGCAGTCGTACAATGTCTTATAGCTTCCCTACACACCAGAATCAACTTGATTGTAACTGATTTTTATATAAGCACAAAACACCAAGGTACTAAGTGAGAACCCATCCCCAGCCCCAGTGAGCCCTTGACCCAGAGCCTTTTATTTCCTACCAACGTTTTTTTATTTCTTAATTTCCTTCCTTATATACCACGTAGTTTGCCCTGGTGCCTTGACTGCATCCAGTGTCATATCCTCATTCTTACTATTCTTGTTTCCATGAATTTCTTTGCCCAGCACTATTTGTCAAACAGCGACTTGCTGGATCGCAGGGTACCAGCTCTTAGCTGACTTGTGGACTCTCACTTTGTACCAGACCCCCCTCTCTGAAAATGAGAATCGTTGTATGTCAGAGGTTTATGTCTGCTCAGGTCACCTGTGAGGATAGAAGCTTTGGAGAGGCAACTCGCAAATCCTTATGATGTTCATGAAGTTCATTGTTCCAATTAGAGGGTACATTATCCTTATATCAGCAGTTCCGAATCCCTTAAAGTGTTTAGTGTGGTTAAAGTTAAAGCAATTGAAGCCTGATAATGATACTTCAAGATTTGGTTTGAAATACGTGTAAAGTCACAGGATGGAGCAAAGATAGTTCATGTGAACCTTTCTCCCCATTTCACCTGATGGGTTCAGCTCACATCACTGTAGAACAATGTCAAAACCAGAAAACTGACGCTGACATACTGTGTGCATCCATTATGGGGTACACATGGGACTGCTAACCACACGGTCAGCAGTTTGAACCTCCAGTTGATCCAGGGAAGAAAGATGAGTTACATCTATAAAAAGTTTCCACTCCTATAAAGAGTTACAGTCTCAGAAATCCACAGAGGGGCAGTTCTGCTTTGTTCTAGAGTTGCTACTGATAGGAATCAACTTGAGGGCAGTGAGTAGGTTGATTTAACCACCACTGAAATCAAAGTACAGAACTAGTCCACTTTTCGTTTGATAGGCCTGGGTTCGGTTTCTGACCAACACATCTATGCAGTCATCATCTGCCTGACAGTGCCACAGGCATCGGGTCCAGAATTAGAATCCATCATGAAAGGAATTATGGTCAGAAGGCCATACTAATTGATGTCTTCTCAACAGACCTTATGATTAATGGCCACCCTGGGATTCTTGTACATGACTTGCTTGTAGATCAGCAAACTTGGAAGAGCTTTGGAACAGAAGAGTGGGCACGCCAGGCCTTCAACTGTTGACTTCACTTTGTCAACGTGGACACCATTTGTTTGGGCATTCCAGAGAGTCAAAGGCATCTGGTCTTCCAAGAGGGTCCTTCTCCACTCTGGGGAAAGAATACTTGAGCATTGCCTTGGCCTGTTTCTCAGGACTTAAGGAACAAATTCTTTTGAGCATCAATCCTTTGAAGGAGAAAGCACAAGCATGAGGCCCTGGCTGTGAACCTCAGCGACGCTCGTGACAGCTTACAGGTGTGGTTGTGAAAAGTTCTCTGATCTCAGAATCAGCCTTCCACTTTCCAAATAGGTGACTGGTCTATGTTCCTTTGCGTCTCTTCAACAGAGCTCCTTAGCTATGCCTGGTGACATAGTGGTAACGCATTGGGCTGCTAACTGCCAGGTCAGCAATTCAAAACCACCAACTGACCCACAGGTGAAAGATGAGGCTTTCTACTCCCTAAAGAATTGAAAAGTCTTGGGAACCCACAAGGTCCATTCTACCCTGTCCTATAGGGTCACTCTGAGTCATAATCCACTCGACGGCAGTGAGTTTGGGATTTTTTGAAGGCTGCTCATATCATTGCATTGGAGAATTCTGCTGCACAAGTCCTCGTTAAAGTGCTGAACAGGAAGCGGGTTACTTTGAGGACTAAAGTCACGGTAATTTCAATCACCTTATATGCATATGAATGTTGGGCATTGAATAAAGAAGACCAAAGAAGAATGGATGTTTATGAATTATAGTGCTGACAAAGAACAAACAAATTGGTCTTGGAAGAAGTATAGCCCAAACAGTCCTTGGGGGCAAAAATGGCAAGACTTCATCTCATGTACTGTGGGAGAGATTGTCAGGAGAGACCAGTCCCTGGAGAAGGACATTATGCTTGGTCAAGTGGTGGAGCAGCGAAGAAGAGGAAAACCTTCGACAAGGTGGGCTGACATAATGGCTGCACAGATGGCCCCAAGCCCAATTGTGAGGTGGCACAGGTCTGGCCGGTGTTCTGTCCTGCTGTACACAGGGTGGCTATGGGCAGGAACAGACTCAATAGCACCTAACAACAACACGAGGGGATACCAAAAAGAAATGGATTTTTTCCCAGAAGCTATACATTTACATTTTTTACAACCTTATCATCTTCAAAATACTCTCCATTACACTTAATACATTTGTCAAATCTGCGATTCCATTCTTAGAAACATTTTTCAAACTCAACTGTTTGGATGACTGACAGCACCTCCCTCGTTTTTTGTTTTTCTTCACCTTTTCTATGCCTCAAATTGCTGTCCCTTCATGTCCCTCTTCATTTGGAGAAACAAAAAGAAGTTGCATAGAGTGACATCAGGTGAATAAGGTGCAGAAAGTATGCTGGTTTTTGCCCCAAACCGATATACTGAAATGGCTGTGTGAGCAGGTGCATTGTCAGGGTGGCAAAACCAGTGCCCTGTCTTTCAGAAATCAGGCCTTTTTGGGGCACACACTGTTATACTATCTTACAGACCCTCTAAAGAGAAAGCTTGATTAACAATCTGACCCGGGAGAATGAACCCCATATGCACTATAAGTTGACATTTTCAAACAGACGCCCAGAACAAGCTTTTCCATCAATTGACATTTCACCTTTTTTGAAATGAGAAAACCACCCATACATTTGAGTTTTTCCCATAGTGCTGTCCTTATAAGCTGTGTTCAACATCACAACAGTTTCTGCGGCATTTTTCCAGAGCAGGGAACATAATCTCACAGCCACACGCTATTCTCTTAAATCTGCCATCACAAAACTGCTGGAGTGAAACTGCTTTCACGAAGAAATTCACTGCGACCAGAGAGAACCTTCCCAGGCGATGCCTCTGGATGCACTAACTCACGGTAAGTTGCTGGATGCTTGCCTAGCAAGAAAAATGTGCATATGATACCTCTGCCCAGCTGAGTGTCTGTTTTTGGGGGGCTGCAGGGGGTATCCCCTTATACCTCTAGCATAGGACCCATGGAAGCATTTGGTTCAGTTGTGCATGCAAAGCATGGCATTGTCTTGGTTTCCCAATGCTGCCATAACACAAATGCCTCGGACGGGTGGCCGTACAGAGCAGACGTGTATTTCCTCACAGCTCAGGAAGCTAGATATTTGCATGTAGGGCACTGACTCTAGAAGGCCCTTGTCTCCTTCAGCTTCTGCAACCCAGGTTTTCCTCAGTTCCCTGGAGATTGGCATCAATCCCTCCCACCTAGTTCACCTGCCTCACCTGCCCTCTTTGGGCTCCCTCTGTCTAAGCTGCTCAGTTTATAATGTAGAAGCGATTCAGCTCCCCCACACTGGTGTGGGTTTGATGATGAACACAGCTGAAACCACTCAAGGGGGATTATATCCACGGATATAGGGGTTCGGTTTCAACCATATATTTTGGAATGGCACATACGATCCATAATAGACATCTAGTGCCAACAGTCACAGATGGTTGGTTTTTGTTTTTTTGCAAAGGGTTATTCTAAGTATTATTCTCAGCCCTTAAAAAAGGAAACCATTGTTAAGGGCCTTCAAGTAGATTTAGACCCTGTTGAGTCTCCCTTCCCAGCCCTCCAACCCCCCGGGAGTGAGGGGCTGCTTCCGAGGGGTTGATGGGTGGGATCTTCAGATTGCCTGGCCTTTCTCCTGTGGAAATGTTGGGTGAGTTTGGACCACTTACACCACCAGAGTCCCTGGAAAATACATCTCGGCATGGCACACAAGAGCATACATATGCTACCAAACACACTCACTACCATCTAGTCACTGCCGACTCACAGCGACCTTATGAATATGGTAGACTACCACGAGCTATGACCAGAGTATTCGTTAGAGGCAAGGAGGGCAAGTCTTGGTCTCACATACTTTGGATGCGTTGTCAGGAGAGGCCACTCCCCAGAGAAGGACGTCATGCTGGGTCCCGCGGATATGCAGTAAAAGAGAGGAAGGCCCTCACTGAGCCGACACAGTGAAATTGACACAGGGGTGGCAGCAGTGGGCTCGGGCACAGGAACCATTGTGAGGCTGGAGCAGGGCCGTGCAGTGTTGCATTCTGTGGGGTGTAGGGGCACTGTGTGTCGGAATCAACACATGGCACCAAACAATAACACACAAGAGCTCTGAAAACAGCGGCGGTCTTCATCTCTCCTCTTTGCAATTTCTCATTGCCACCTTGCTCTCTTTCTATACCCTCACGACTAGAAACATGATGGTGAACATACACAACATTCTTGTATTCACAGGATGTTTATTCTGTTTGTTTTGGGATTGTTTTTTAAGCTTCTCCTGGGACCCAGGCATGATTTTAGGTCCTAGCAATACAGCCCCGAACAAAACAGATAGGTTCTCATGGAGGATGTATTCTGGTGGATGAAGAGTAACCAGCAAATACACCAAGTGGATGATCTGAGAGAGCGTAAAGTGCGGATAAGCTTCAGAATCTTGCTAGAGCTCAGCTTCCTCTCTCTGTCGCTGTTGTCAGTCACCGTTGAGTTGGACACTTCAAGGTGGAGGAGCTAATCAAACTCGTCCCAATGTCCTCCAACCCACAGAGACAGGAACCCAAGTAGCCTGATGCTGGACTTCAAGTTAAGTCGACCTGGTTGGCTTCCCAAATAAGTGGATTGTCATAGTAACTCTGAGAGCAATAATTATTACCCCTCCCTGCTTTTTAGATGATGAAATTGGGCCACAGGGACATTAAAGATTTCTTGAAGACACTTGAATTTACTCGTCAGTAGATGAGACACTGTCTACACTGGCATCCCACACAGTCAGCCTCCCAGCATCTGTGCTGGCGGTTCAGAGTCCTAGATCACGCTGGGCTGGGCTCCCACCGCCCCACTGGACCTTTCACCTAAGGAGATCTGTGCTGTACCACAAACCCCTTGCACAAACCAATTGCCACCCAGTCATTGCCAACCTATGTGGGCCCAGGAGTGTTGGCATTCAACTCTGCTCCACAGGGTTCTTAAAGGCCGAGTTTTCAAAAAGTAGATTGGCAGTCTCTTTTCTGAGGTACCTCTGTGTGGATTCGATCTACCATCTTTTCAGTTAGCAATTGAACAAGCTAACCGTTTGCACCTTCCCGGAACGGCATGTCTCCAGCCATAGAATAATCCTATCTACCTGTTATTAAAGGTGGTGCAGTGGTGATGAGTTGGGTTGCTAACCATAAGGTCAGCAGTTTGAAACCAGCAGCTGCTCCAGGAGAAAGAATGGGGCTTTCTATTCCCTTAAAGAGTTGCAGTATCCAAAATGCCCAGGGGTAGTTTTTGCCCGGTCCTGTAGGGCAACAATTAATTGGCATCGACTGGATAGCAGTGAGTTTTTGAGACCATTCTTTGCTGTGAGAATTACATATAATAATTCATGCCAATCACTTCAAATTGTGAGTGCACTTGACGACAGCACTTAAAAATAGCACTTCATTGAGACAGGAGAATTTAAAACTATATATGACAAAAATTAAGACCACGAAAAGTCCTTTAAAATAATGGAAACATTTGTGATTGCTTATGATTTCACTACCTTTCTCACTAGCCTTATGGACGATTGTTTTTTTTTTTTCTAGGAAGCACATGAATTTCTAGTCCTCAAACGTGGGGATCAGAAGAACTTCAGGACCAGACAAGGTGAGGCAAGTAACAAGCAGACGAGGGAAGCAGACCCTGCGATGAACCAGGGAGCTTCAAATGTGGGAAATGGCTCTACGGCCCAGCCCGGCCAACTGCTCGGACACCAGTGGCATCGCATGCACGTTATCCAAGAGAAGCTGGAGGTCTGAGACAGAAGTTCTGGGTCTATAAAATTATTTGCAGCCTGTCCAGAGCAGACCTGGCTTATAGGCCACAGTTTAGAAACTCCACCCTAGATGATCACAGTTTTGTTTTTGAGACTAGCCAGAAAGGAGACACGTGCTAGGCATATCATTTTTTGCTCTTTTTCCATTTTTTTGGGTGAAAATATACACGGCAAATGATACACAACTTTTTAACCAGTTCTACATTTGTTACTTAGCAACATTGTTATATTCTTCAAATTGGGTAAGTGTGCATGCCATCTTTTTCCAAATTCTCCCACTATTATTGATGTAGAGTCCGCGTCTCCTAAGCATCTCATGGAACCTTCCAAGGTGCTGTCATCGCTCTGTTCCCATGGAGGTCCATCTGGGAGGGAACACAATACTCAAGACAGACAACTAAGAGAAACAAACAAAACCAGCCCGAATTTGGCTCAAGTGTTGATTGGTTCCTAGCTGACTTCTGGAAAGATCTTGATTTGCAGTTTGAGGTTGACAGATTATCCCAGGGAGATGGTCTTGGGGGTTTATCTAGACTCATGGCCATTCTGACCCAGAGTGACCTGATCGGACTGAGTGGAGCTCCTGGTGGGTCCCTGAGAGTGTCAGTCTTTACAGGAGTAGAAAACCCCATCTTTCTCCAGAAGAGTGCCTGGTGCCTGCACCCCGCTGATCTTGAAGTTCACAGCTCACGCTGCCACCAGGGCTCCTTAGGGAGCCTGGTTTAAGAACTGGAAGTCACCGGCCAAGGCAAATAGGCAGAAGCTATTCTGTGGCAAGAGGAAGACTGGAATTTGGAGCAAAAACGATGCTGAAATGAAAAAGCATGTGACTCAAAGTGACCAGGACAATTTACAACCTGAGAGTGGGCTGATTCCACGCCAAGGATGTCTGCACTGTGACTACGCTGGTTGGTTTTACTTTGCTGGCAGTCAGGTTACACAGGGATAGTATTGTTCACTTCCCACTACTTCCTGGGGCCCAGATTACACATACGGGGCATAACTATGCTACCGCCCGTGGTTAGGCAACTGCTTGCTTTTGTTTTCAGCTCGCATGGTCTTACCTGGCCCAGGTCTTTTGGAGGGTGTGTGAGCGGATTGGCTCTGGTGAGTTCCATGTAAACCATCCTGCTGAATACTTTGATGAAAGAAGGAACAATCACATGAATAGGTGGAGACCAGAGAGCCAACCTAGACCTTGGGCCCTTCCAACAGGCTCATCAATTGTGTGCTTCTCCACCAATTGCTCCCAAGCCTTTAAAAATCAGATGACACCGTGTAACTCCTTTGGTATCCTGCCTTGTTTAAGCCAACAAGGGGAATTCACAGGCAAGTTGTGCTAACCAAGGGACCTGCGCCATCGTGTGGGGCGGACTCGCCGCTCCTGTTTAGTTCTTACTAGGATCACTCCTGAGCCGTGCACATGGCTGAAATGCTTGGCTGCTGAACTGAATGTTCCCTTCGCCCACAGGTGCCTCAGAAGGCCTGGCAGTCCAGCTCAGCCCTAGGAAATCCCAAGAAGCACTGCTGCACTCACTCTGACCCCTGTGGGGCGGCCATGAGTCAGAGTCAACACGAGGACAACTGCTTGGTTATCCCCAAGATGCAGTCATTCCAAGGGAGAGGCCTTATCCAGAAGTGCGGACTGAAGACATGACATTTCAGAGGGTTTGGGATTTTGAGGGGAAATATTCAATTTCCTAAAACAGCCACGAGGAAGGAACTCAGGAAGGTGTGGAGATATATATTTTTTCTTCCATGAGGATCTGATCTCGAAGTACTCTCAAAGAAGCCAGGCGTTTCCATTTCCCTGCAAAAGGATGGGGAAGTGGGAAGAGTGCTTGGCATTTCTGGTGAAGTCCGGACATCAGCTGTCCAAAGAGGTAACATGATCTCCCTGTCTGGACACTGTCTAACTATACAATCTTGGAAGAAGTTGGATTTATCCCAAAGACCCAAACAGATAGCAAAACCCAAAATGGAATATGTGCATGGGGTTTTGGGCCCTGGTAGCAGGCACAGTGGGTTATCCATTGAGCTGCTAACTGCAACATCGCGGGTTTGAATCCATCAGCTGCTCCACCTGGGAAAGATGAGACAGTCTGCCTCTTCAAGCTTTAAAATCTGGGGAAGCCCACAAGGCAGTTCTATGGGGTGGTATGAGTCGTAGTTGACTCGATGGCTGTGGGAAAGTACAGGGTCTATTTGTTATGGTTAGGTCCCTAGGTGGTGAACGGTATGTGCAATTGGCTGCACTTCAAAAGGATGACTTCGCTCTACCCCAAGGCTCTGTGGGAGCCAAGCCTGGAGGTCCCTTTCCATGAAGATTGCCGCCAACTGTGTTCCAGGGAACTGCACTACTTGCTCAGTGCTACTCTGGTTTGAAACCAACAGCCCAGAGTTTTGTTCTTGTTGTGAAACTTCATTGAAACATGTATCTTTTTATGTTTGTTTATTTTTTTCCAAGCTAGTGATCCTTTCTCAGGATCGCACCTGCCTTCTTTGACCTCAGATGGACTTCAGAAACAGTAAGAGTTTGCACTTCATGGATGCTTACCACCTGTGGTAAGCCCTGCCCATGTCAAGTTTCATGGAATCCTCACCTGTGAATTATTATGATCATCCAGCGTTCAAATAGGTACACTGATCATTTAAAAATAAATAATTCGGCCAGCAGATGAGGAGCTAGCTGCCTGTCCACCCATGTGGCCAGGCTCTCTAATTGCCTTAACTTAAACACTCTCCAAGGACACCTCACCAACATCTTCTAAAATGCAGGCTTTGAATCTTTCTAATGCAGAGGAAGCATGTTTTAGGGCAATCTTCCCAGATTGAAGAGGCAGCAGTGGACAGGAAAACAGAAGTCTGTGTTAGCAATGAGGAGATTTCTCGCTTAATTTATTAGTAGCGTGTGGTAGGAAAGCTACTATATGTCTCTGAGCTTTGGGTTTTATTATTTTGGTTCCGAGAAACAGATGCACAGCAGGAGATGGTAGGATTTACCTAGGTGGAAGGGGCTTTTTGGGATATTCATGCCTGTCTCTTTTTTTCATTAGTATGGTTAAAGATAGGACCATAGTTCATGGCTAAGTGAATGCAAAAAAAAAAAAAATTCAAGGCACAGAGTAAAAAATGAAAGCCGGAATAATGCACGTGGTCATTTCTGAATCAATGGTCTCCTGGGTTTCCGCAGGAGGTTAGTGTGCATGCTGACCTTTCCCCCTTGTTTCCGCAAAGCCTTTGAAAGCTGGCCCACATCGCCCTCTCGTGGCCGCGATGAGACCATACCCGCAAAATGGGCTCGATTTTCCCATGTGAGATGCCCATTCAGGAACGTTTGGGAGCGCACAGAATTTATTAATTTGAGAAGTGATGGAGTTACATTCGACAGAGGTGGGGGTTGGGGTTGGGGAGATGGAGATTTGGCCCAGATGGCCTAATTAATGGCCTATCAGCTTACCTGCTTTCTGAGACGTCTTCGTTACACTCATTAAAAGAGGTCGTCGGTTTTCCTTGACAAATCCCTTTGATAAGCCAGAAGGTGAAGAACAATAAAGGAAAGAAACACATCAGGTAGCCTGCAATTAATGAGGGCCCCGTTGTAATTTTTCCCCATTATCACTATAAGCGTGATTGCTTTGACCTCATAATGTCGTAGGGCAAGCAGGAAGTTCAAGAGTAGTCAGGGAGAGAATCCCGGTTAGCGGGAGTCAATCGGAATTCCAGGTGCACTGAATTTGGCGTGTGCTCCCTGTACTGATTGTTTAAGAATGTCCTGAATCCACGTAATGAGGGGCATGGGGTTACGGGCAATCACAGCTGTGGACACTTTGACGGGAGCTAGGGGGGATTATTTTGAAAATACCACGACAGTGGCAATTAGGAAAATCTATTTACAAATGCCTGAGCAGCGAGTTTAGTTTGAGGTTTTGAGTGGGCTAGGTACTGAGTTGCTGATCACACGGTCAGTGGTTCCGACCCACCAGTGTCTCGGTGTTGGAAAGACGAGGCTATTTGCTCCTGTACGTGTTTAAAGTCTGGAAAATCTCAAGAGGCAGTTCTGTTCTGCCCTTGGGTTGCTGTGAGTTGGAATTGAATGGGTGGCAGCGAGTTTAGTTTTGAGTTTTTGGTGGCACGGTCCTTAAGTGCTTCGTTGCTAAGCTAAAGTTCACCTGTTCAAGCCCACCAGCTGATAGAATGAGCTGAAGGAACAGGAGAAAGAGGTGACAGTCTGTTCTGTAAAGATTTACCATCTTGGAGACTCAAACAAGGAAGTTCTATTCTGCAAACACAACCCCATGGCTATGGGTTTGGAATGAAAGGTAATACTACGCCTAAGGAAATATGTTTTGTATCAAGTGCCTGGGACTTTCTAGAGATTCAGTGTGCTCAATATTCATTAAACTTAATATGAGCATGTTGACATATCTCCCCCCCCCATGTCACACCTTAAAGGACTATGTGACATCATTAGAAAATGGCCTGGAATCATGCATTGTGTTTGAAATGTGCTTGGAGTTTGGAGGAAAGAACGAAGTCTGAAGAGGCGGGATCAGGGCTGGGGGTAAGTTGCCATAGTAACTCTCCTAGCAACGCCCTTGCTTCCCTCAGAGAAGGAGCCTGTGCATCGTACTGTTGGGGAAAGGTCCTCAGTGCATCCTCTAGCCTTGCCCTCGCCAATGCAGTTTGCAATTTTCTTAAACTTCTTCACCAATAGCTGCTGTGGTCATACGTGCCCTTCCAGAGAATCGGCTACGGTTATGCCTTTGGGATCCTCCAAGCCAGCTCCATAACCCTCTGAGCTGCCGTCTCTACCTACAATTAAAGGGGCTCAGCAGATCCACTCCGGAGCCACTGTTTTGATTGGGCTTCCTCCCCAACCCACCCCTGTAGGGACCCCAATGAAACAGAGATACATGTAAGTCAGAGAACTTTTCTGCAGTCAGTCACTGATCACAGAGAGAGTGTGCAGGTTGAAACATGCTTTTGTTTGGAATCAACCTGTATGTGTATGAACTGGTGGCCGAGAAACAGTAGTTTTTAGCCTTGTACAATTAGGTCATGGTTTACCATGCTTACTTTTAGAAACAAAAGGATCGTCATTCTAGATTTCGTGTTTTGTACTTACGGAAGGACTGGGAAATGTTATGTGATAGACTGAGTGTCAGGAGCAAACACGGGTGTGTGCACACAAGCACACAGACGCAAATTCTTTAAAAAACTAGTATGAAGTCCCCATTACTTGTCCAATAAGGGATAGCTCACTGACACTTCAAAAAAAAAACACCCCCCCCCAACTCTCTGTTGTTGTTTAAGCCCCTCCTTAGAAAGAAGAGTGCGTTTCTTGAAATCAGTGCAACAGTGAAGTGAATGTTCCTGAATAAAGTAACCCTCTTCCATCTTGGAAAGCAGCTGACCATAGCAAACATCTTTCTATCCAAAGCAGACTGCGGTCCAGACAATCCGCGTCTCCAGTGTGTGGGCAGGCCCTGAAACTGATGGAGTTTGAGTTGCCTGCTACTGGCATTGAACCAAGTGACCACCCAGCAGAGTTTTCCCCAGAGGTTTGCAATCTGCCACCATTCTGTTGACAACTTCTTTTTCTGTGACTATTGTTGTGGAGGGTGCTCACAAGGCTCACCTGACAGCTTGGAGCTTAGAGAGCACGGTTTCACATCCGCGGAGGCTGACAATGAAAGCAAACCCGTTAATGACGGATTCATCATTTCAGCACATGCTCGGTTAATCGATTCAGAGTAGCTCCTCTGGGGCTGCAGAGCAACCACAAACTGCTCATCATCCTGCGGGCTGCAGCAGAAGATGCAAACCTCACCCCCAGGATGCACGCTCTGGTCAGAGCTGACGTCTGCAAACCAGAGGGGAACGTGCGTGCTCGTACAGTAAACAGAGCGAGAACATTCACAGTTTCTCCTCAGTGCTGAAGATACTGCGGGCATTTGCTCAGGGGCAGGGAGTTGAAAAAAAGAGGCAATAATCGGGGTTTAAGAACCCGGAGGCCTGGAGATCCACGCAGGTGAATCAGGACTGAAAGCTGGCTTCAATGTTACCTAGAACCTTGCCTTTTAACCATTTACTCCCCCACTACTCCCCCACTAATTTGTGTGTGTGTGTGTGTGTGTGTGTGTGTGTGTGTGTGTGTGAGAGAGAGAGAGAGAGAGAGAGAGAGAGAGAGAGAGAGAGAGAGAGAAAATTCGGTGAAAGTTTACAGAGCACATCAGTTTTTCATCAACAATTCATATACGTTTCTTTCACCTTTGACTGTAATCTCCCCAATGTAACAGCGCTTACCCCACTTCCTGCAAGTGTTTCCTGTTTTCATTCCTCCATCTCTAAGGCCTCTGAACTCGGTCTTTGGGTGGTCACTACACTTTAGATCTCAAATGGCTGATTGTTCTAAGGAGTGTATAGCTCTTGGTGTGAGGACTCCCCTTGTTACCTGAGACCTGCCTGATGCACCGCTGAAATTTGAGGGCGGCAGGGAATGAGTTTATTTCTAGACCTAAAGGGTGACACCAAGTGCCATCCGTCCCTACCTGACCAGTAGGCGTGGTCTTTTTATGATCTTGAGTTTTCTTCCACTCTGTCCAAGATCTTCTCAGAGCAGTTGGTAATGGAACACAGCCTTTTAAATGAAAAACAAACCAAGAATTTTAGTTCCAAATCAGAGATGGTCAGTAGCATTTGAGATTCTAATTTAGTTTTTACTCTCCTGGTGGTGTAATGGGTTAGCAGTTTGAAACCACCAGCCACTCTATGGGAGAAAGATGAGGCCTTCTCCTCCTGTACAGATTTAAAATCTGAGAACCCACAAGAGCAGTTCTATTCTGTCCTGTTGGGCTGTCATGAGGCAGAATCGACTGCAGGGCAGGGAGCCCGTCGTGTAAATGCTTGTTACCTCCTCGCTTTCTGGAGCAGAGATGGGCCATCTACTTGCCGGTCTTCATGGAAGCAAGCTTATCTTTCGAGAGGAAAACACCTCAAAAAGAAGACGGATGAGTCTCTCTCTTCCCCTCTCCCAGGCTGTGGCTGTTCCCCACAAGCTCTTGGCAGTAGAATATAGTGTTTGAACACTGGCTCCTAAGTGGACCGGAGTTATTCTTGAGCGCACGCGAGAAGGATGGCCTGGGATGTTGGTAGAGATGCTCCTCAGAGTCACTTAGCATTTTCATCAGGGTGTTTCAGATGTTGGTAAGTGATTCTGGGTAAGTGGTAAGTTTCAGCCCCTCATGTTCCAGATCAATGGTGATTCTGGGTAAGTGGTAAGTTTCAGCCCCTCATGTTCCAGATCAATGGTAAGTGATTCTGGGCTTTGTGACTGAGCTTTAAACAAGATGGAAATTTTCTTGGCTGTTATTTCAGTCGCAGAAATCCTGTGTTGATGTCTGAACACTTTATGGTAAAGATGCAGACAATTGAAAAATGTTATGCTTTGAGAGAACCGAGAGAGAAGGGAGTTAAATTACTCAGTGATCAGAATTCATCAAATGTGAATGATTTTAGGTACTAATAAGTAGACATCATGGACGACAGATACAAACAGATTTAATATAGGGATGACTTTACTATTTACTTATGTTTTGAGAACATGAGTGTGTATGTTGATGTACAGATACGTGTTGCATATTTCCAATCATTATTAAATATGGAGATGAGTATTTTAATATTATACATACTAGATGCACAGTGTATTACGACTATGCATATTGTTATTGTTTGCTGCCACCACGTCAGTTTCAACCCACTGTGACCTCATGTGATAGAACAGAATGTCCCCATACAGTCGTGTTAGGCTCCAATGTTTAGAAATGAGGTCATTGTCTTTCATCACTGACATGTAATCAGGCGAGCCCACTTCCTGGAAAAGAGCTTCCTGGGTCAAGTAGAAGGTCATTGAAAAGAGGAAGGCCCTCAAGGAGCCGGCCGACACGGTGGCTGCAACCAGGGGCTCAGACATAGCCAGGGTGGGGATGGTGCAGGACCGGGTGGTGCTGTGTTGTTGTGCACAGGGCCACTGTGAGTCAAAATCAACTCAGCAGGAAACAACAACCCAACAGCACGGAGTGGACACACTGGGAGATGAGGCTTTATTTTGTTTACAAATGGAATGAAACAAAATAAAACTAGGAAAGTTAAAACACACATTTTTGAGGTACAAAAATATTGATCAGAATATATGTTTGCATAAGCACATATCAGTGTGTCCATGAATACATGAGGCGGTACCTCCCCCCCCCCACACACAAATGGACATTTTTTTCAAAGCTATGTATCTGAGTTTTTTGGTAAAACAACCTCATCACCTTCAAAGTACTCACCATTACATTTAGTACATTTGTCAAATCTGTGATTCTATTCTTGGAAACATTTTTCAAATTCACCTGTTTGGATGGCTGACAGCACCTCCCTCATTTTTTTCTTCTCTTCTACATTATCAAATCGCTGTCCTTTCATGTCCCTCTTCATTCAAGGAAACAAGAAGAAGGCGCACGGAGCAAGGTCAGGTGAGTACGGTGTGTGGGGCAAGAAAAGCATGCTGGTTTTTTTTTGCGTTTTCCTGGTGGCAAAATGAGTCCCCTGTCTGCCACAAATCAGATGTTCTTGTCACACATTGTTATGCTAACTTTTCAGAGCCTCTAAATAGAAAGTGTATCTAACAGTCTGACCTGTTGGAACCAATCCAAATACACTATGAGTTGACATTTCATCCTTTTGGGAAGTTGACACAGTTCCAGCATGAGGTTTGTCATCATTCGGCATTCTTTTTCTGAAATGAGAAAACTACCTGTACCCTTGGATTTTTTCCCATAGAGCTGTCCTTGAAAGCTGTGCTCAAGATCACAACAATCTCTGTGGAATTTTTCCTGAGCAGGAAAGAAAAATTCACAGCCGCATGCTGTTCTCTTAAATTGACTACCACAAAAAGCACAGTTCAAGCAAAACTGCTTTTATGTAAAACATCCACTGTGACCAGAGAGAACCTTCCCAGGCGATGCCACTGGGTGCACTAACTCAGAGAGAGTTGCTGGATGCTCGGCCAGCAGGGAAAACATGTACTACTAAAGCTCTGCTTAGTGGAGCTTTTGTCCTTTTTGGGGGTGGGTGGGAGGGTGGGGTGCCTCCTTGTACATTTGCTTCGTCTCTGCAGCATTCTCCTATTGCTCTTTCTCCCATAGCCCCCTCTACTTTTCTGTTAGCTTCCAAAATCCACTTGGATGACCCAACATACCCACAGACAATGCTCATGATCACTGGGCTTATTAGGGAAGTTAACAGGTGAGAAAGAGTCAGGGTATAGGTGTTTAGTGGGGATGGTTTCTCCTCTTCCAGGCTCACACACAGGCCTTTCTCTGGACCTCAGCCTCTTGGCTTGGTCTCTGCCCTGCTCAGGCAAGGCTGCAAAACTCTTTTAGACCTGCCAAAAAATACCCAAAGGGCATGCCACCTGCTAGAAGCCTCAACCCAAAGTCACCCAGCTTCAGCTCCATAGGTCAGCAAACCCATCTCCTTGAATTAAGTGCCCAGAGGCACCCACCTCACAAGCCAGCCTTCTGTCCCAAAGCACTCAGCTTAACTTGCTCTGTGGGCAGGGAAGTCCACGGCTCTGTCTCATGCTCCGGCTCCTGGTTCAGCTCCCGTGGTTCCTCTGCCCCTTCTTTGGTATCATAGCTGTCTCCTGGACCAAGGCGCTTCAAAGTGCAGGGATCGCAGGCCCCACTCCTGGCTCTTTTGGTGGTGGTAAAGTTCCCTCTGCTTTTGAGAGGGCCGATTTTCTACCCAGCAGGATGACAATCACAACTGTTAACAGTTACTCACAGCTGAATCACAATACCATCAGTGTATTCTCCCATCTTCTCACCCAGAACCTTCAGGAAAACTAAGGTCATTTGGTGGTAGTAGCAAAGGTTATGGCTTTAAGAGCTGTACCAGTTATTCACTGCCTTTCAATATTAGCACCAAATAAACAAGTCTACATGATCCTGGGCCAGGCTAAATTTAGGCTAGGTTAGAGGTTGGCAAACTTCTCCTGAACAAGGGCCAGGTAGTAATTATGTTTGCCTTTGCCAGCCAAAAGAACACTCTGTCATATAATTTTCTTTGCTTGTATTTGATTTTTAGTTTGTTAAACCTTTTAACAATCTATGGAGAAATGAAATACTGATACAAGCTACCACATGGGTGAGCTCTGAAAACATTATGTCACGTGCAAGAAGCTAGTCCCAAAAGGCACATATTTTGTATTTATATGAAATAGCTATTTTCCTAGAGAAAGAGCAGGGGCTGACTTAGAGTGGGTGGCTGGATGGTTGCTTGGCTCAAACAACAGATATACAACATACAAAATGCAACGGGCTTTCAGATTCTATTTTGGAAAGCCAACCTCCCAAACTCACTGCCACAGAGTTAATTCTGACTCATAGTGATCCTATAAGGCAGAGTAGAATGGCTTCTCTGAGACTTCAACTCTTTTTTGGAGTAGAAAGACTCATTTTTCTCCCAAACAGCAGCTGGTGGCTTTAAACTGCTGACCTTGTAGTTAGCAGCCCAGTGAATAACCACAACGCCACTAGAGAACCATCTATGCACCTTTTCTTATGTCCTGATGTCTTAGGACCGCCACAACAAAACATCACAACGTGAAGGGCTTTAAAGAACAGAAATTTATTTTCTCACAATTCTATTGGCTACGAGTCCAGAGCAGGGAGTCTCTACACAGATTCCTTCTGAGGGTTCAGAGGGAGGAATTGTGCTAGATTTCTCTCCTAACTTCCATTGCGTACTGCTAGTCCTTGGTATTGCTTTGCTTCCAGTAGACGCGCCTTTATCCGTTGTCTTCCTCGGGTGTATGGCTCTGAAAAAAAACAAAACTGTCCTCTTTTATGGTATGATTCAGAAGGAATTCGCCTTAGAACTCACTTAGTACCCACACAACTCTGTTAACTGATAATCGCTACAAAGAAAAGTCCTCTTTTCTCCCAAAAGGTTACATTTGTAGGTACATGGATTAGGACTTTAACATATCTTTTTAAGGTATACAGTTTAATCTATAACACTGAGCTTCACAGGAACGCATTCCTCAAGATGTATAAAGCCTTTTACAGAGGAAGGTATTATTGTAAATTATCTTTCTCAAGTCATTTGACTAAGGGACGATGTAGGAAGATATTTCAAAACAAACAAACACCTTTGTTGTCAAGCTGATTCCAATGCGTGGTGACCCTCTAAAGGTACAACTTTCCCAGACAACTTCAAAGGTTATGATCTTTACGGAAGCAAATGGCCATTGTTTTCTTCTAAGCAACCGCAGGTGGATTCAAACCATTGACCTTTCAGTTAGCAGCCAAATCTCCAGATTCTGTAAAAAGATACTATTTAACTGTGCATCTGACTCAGTAAAAAAATTTTTTTTCACTGAAGATGGGTCCCAGTAGAATTTGAAGAATATTTTGCTGGGTTTTACATAAGCTAATGAACCAGAATTGTATCAAGCATATAGATATATTCCATGATTACCTGTCCGGTGGGGAAGCAGGCTTTTCAAGACTAAAAGACTTTCTCCTAGCTCACTCCTATTTGCTAAAGCATGCTCCTTGGAAGATCAAAGCCCTGGCATTAGCAAACTGTTCCCCAGAGCCATTAAACCTCTGCCTCACACTGGGGAGTGTGGGGAACTGAATCACTGCAGGACAGAGCTTCTATGGAAGCCTCTCTAACTGACCTCGGTTGCCACTCATGGAGTGGCCTGCCTATTTTTATCATCGCAGGTCCCTTCCATAGAAGGAGGCACATTTTACTGTTGTTGTTGTTGTCTTAAACATTTTACTGGGGGCTCTTACAGCTCTTGTAATAATCCATACATCAATTGTTTCAAGCACATTTGGACATATGTTGCCATCATTATTTTCTAGACATTTACATTCTATCAGCTCTTCTCTCCACGCCCTCCATCCACTGCCCACCTGTGTGGTTCCTTGACAAATTATTATTATTGTCTTATCTTACACCGACTGCTGCCTCCCTGCCCCCACGGTTTCTGTTGTTCATCCTGTCTCCCTGGGGTGTGTGTGTGCAGTTCTGTGTTGATCATCAAGGTCAGTTCCTCCTTCCTCCCCTCTTCTCCCCGCCCCCACCTGCCCTCTTGGTATCGCTACTCCCATTCCTGTTCCTGGATTCTCTATGTTGTGCACATGCTTTAGTCTAGCCTGCAGTGAAAGGCAGTACTGGGGTCTTGATAGTGGGGGGTGAGGAAGCCTCAAGGAACCAGAGGACTATTGTGTGTTTCATTGGGGCTTTACTGCACCTGGTTGACTCGTCCCTTCCCTGTGATCCCTCTGTGAGGGGATATCCCATTGTCTACTAATGGACTTTGGGTCTCTGCTCTGAGTCCCCCTCATTCTCAACAATATGGTTTGTTTGCTTGTTTGTTTTGGGTCTTCTGAGGCTTGTTGGCCTGTCCTAGCAACACCTCATGATCACAGAGGCTGATGTGTGTCTTCCATGTGGGCTTGTTACTCCTCTGCTTGATGGCTGCTTGTTTACCTTTAAGACCCCAGGCCCTGTATCTTTTGATAGCAGGACACCATCCGCTTTCTTCACCACATTTGTTTATGCACCCGTTTGTCTTCAGTGATTGTGACAGGAAGGTGAGCATCACAGAATGCCAGGTTGTTAGAACAAAGGATTCTTGCATCGAGGGAAGGCATGAGCAGAGGCTTGAAGTCTGTCCACGACTTCAGTGCATTGCCATATAAATATGTGTACATGAGCCAATACCTTTACTTTTATGTATTAACATTTACACGCATCTATGCCTAAACCTCTATCCATATCTTTGCTTCCTAGATCTTCCTGTTTCCTTTCCTCCTGCCCCACAGTCATGCTTGCCCTACTTCCAACTCTTAGTGATTCCTCTCAGCTAGATTGCTGTTGTTCTAACACTCCCAGGACCGCTGCATCCTTGTTGTTGTTGATTTTAATTCCCTAGTTGTTCCCTGTTGATGGCATTGTTTGCTCACTACTCCCTTCCCACTTCCTTCTCCCCCAAGTCCCCCCCGCCCCCCCGGCAACCCAACAATAACCGAGACCAAAAAGAAAGAAAAAAACAACAAAAAGAAAACAAAACATCCATAATTCCAGGTCTGTCCGCTGACCTTTCTGACTGTCTCCCCACTGGCCCTGGGGGAGTTCCGGGAGCTGCGTCTATTTTTGAAATTCTTCAGGGGCTTTGTGTCTTTTCTTTGCTCCCATCGCTGATCTGTTATGCTCCCCTCTTGGCTTGCCTCACTGTGCAGGGTGGTCCGGGGTTCAGCCTGGACTAACTCCCCGCCAGCCCTGTGTCCCCAGTATTGTCCTCTGTCGCAGTGTGCTCCAGTGAGGGGACAACATGTCCTGAGCTGTTGTCGGCCAGACAGTCCTCTCTGTGCCTTAGTAGCTCCATGCAGGGGCATTGTCCTAGAGAGGCAAATTTTGAGGTGCTAGTTCATGCCCCCCAAACTACTGAGCTATCCAGGATGTGGAGGAAATGGTCAATAGGAGTGAGGCTTCTGCTGGGGCAAATCTTAGATCGGCTGGCGACCTTCATGTGGGGAGGCTTGCTTGACCTGGATTCAGAATGCCTGTGCTGCACTGTGAATGAGGACTCTCTGAAAGCCCCAAGCAGCGTAGTCACGGCTGTGGGAACCCATGCAGCTTCCTAACTGTGGAGAAGAGGCTAAGAAAGGCGTGGCTCTTTGACCAGCGCTCAGCTAGGTGTGAAGTGCATGTCAAACGAACCATAGTAGCAAAGAGATGTGCAATATTGTATGTGTGCCCATGGCTGATGTCCAAAATAGTGAAATCTCTAAGCACGGTACGCAACCAGAGGTACTCGCTTTCCAGTGTGTTAAAGCAGAGGTAGGAGAGGAGGCAGCTCAGGTAGAATGCGTAGCATGCTGAAGTGTGGAGCCCGAGTGAGGGAGTCCAGCCACCACTGCTGCCTCCACCTCCCATTCCCCCGCTTTTCTGCTGTCCGGTCCCCCAGGGAGAGGGCTATATGTAGATTCTTGGAATCCGTTCCCCCCTTTCTGCCCCTCCTTCCTGGTATTGCCACTTTCATCGCTGATCCTGAAGGGATCATCTGTCCTAGATTCCCTGTGTTTCCAGTTCCTATCTGTACCAGTGGATATCCTCTGGTCTAGTCAGATTTGTAATGTAGAATTGGGCTGATGGTGCCTGCCTATCAAAAGATATAGCATCTGGGACTTGAAGGTAAACAAGCAGTCATCTAGCTCAGAAGCAACAAAGCCCTCATGGAAGAAGCACACCAGCCTGTGTGATCACAAGGTGTCGAAGGGATAAGGTATCAGGCATCATCAGAACAACAACAAAAAAAAATCCTATCATTGTGAATGAGGCGGGAAGCAGAGTGGGGACCCAAAGCCCATCTGTAGGCAACTGGACATCCCCTAACATAAGGGTTGCGGGGAGGAGATGAGCCAGTCAGGGTGTAGTGCAGCAACGATGAAACATACAACTTTCCTCTAGTTCTTTAATGCCCCCCCCCTTACTATCATGATCCCAAGTCTACCTTACAACGAACTCTTTATGGGAGTAGAAAGCCTCATCTTTCTCGAGGAGAGGCTGACCTTGCGGTGAGCAGCCCCATGCATAACCCTTATGCCCCCAGGGCTCCTGAAGAGGGTGTGAGCAGTGGGAAATGTGAGAGAGAACCAAAACCAAAATCAGGCTAGAGAATCCTTGGGGGTGACCCTCTGAGGGTCCCTTGAGAGATACCCAAAGGCAAATCAGGAGGAACCTAGTGACAGCTGAGAAAGTAGTAGAAGCCGTAACAACCTTAACAAGAATCAAGTTAGAGCCACGAAACCACCCTCTGGACCTCTCACCCCATCCCATGAGGATATGACCTTGGCTTAAGGGTGGATTCTGCCATTCCCTAGGGACTTGGTTTGCAAACCAAGGTCAGCAGTTTATAGGGGTACCAGAGGTCCCATGGAGGTAGAGGTCACAATACATTGGTCCACGACAAAGAAGCAGCAAGGGCTTGCTCTGATTCATACAGGGGTAGAATGCAACTTTATCTCTGGAAACCAAGACCCCCAACCCCTACCAGCCTACACCCTCTGCCTGGCTTCCTTTTGACTGATTTTGTAGGGGGAAACTTTTGTTTTTCAATAGGGGTAGAAGCAGTTAAAAAAGCCCTGGGGGTGTTGCTGCATAGGAACCAGTACCCCTGTGCCCACCACAGAGTGCAAATGTTAGCCAATGTCCATTGCTCAGAGGGCATAAGGAAATCAGGGAATCCCTGCAGGATTGAAAACAGTAGACAGCTGCCGGGAGGTCCACAGTGCTATTGAACAGCCCCGTGTGGTCTGTGACGAAGCCAGGTAGGTCCTGGCTCATGACCTGGGATTACAGGGATCTTGACAAGGCACATCTCCCTCTATACATGTTACAACCCTGAACTTACATCCCGGTGAGGAACCTTTCACTGTTTCAGGAAACTTTCACAGTGACACAGGAAGATGTGTCACTGTTTCAGGATTGTCTAGACACCCGCAGAGGGAACCATGGGCTGCGAAACCCCCAGACGGTGCAAGGACCGGAAATGCGGCTAAAATTCCTAGGGGTTGTCCAATTGGATCATGTCCACCTGCTAACTGAGCTATAGTATGGGTCAAGGCTATATGGAAGATAATAGTTAAGGTCCCGTGAGGGGAAACTCCATGCCTAGGCATCTGGGACCACCTCCACATGTGGGTGCCACCTCATTGGTTTGGGGTTGCAACTCTTCCTCCTTGTTCCCTGTGGGGAGCCGAGAAGCAGGATTAGTGTGCCATTCTTGTCTCAATGGCTGCTGTGGTCTCTGCGCCCCAATAGAGCCACAGGGTCTGCCTGAACCTACATGGTTGTAACACCTCCCCTTGGGACCTCTGGGAGAAGGGGTCTTGACATACTGTGAAAACCAGACTCAAGGGGTGGACTGAAGGGGAGAGAGTCTTTGTCAAGCTCAACATGATCAACCTTTGCATCCCCCCTGCCTCTCTTTTGTCGACTAGACCACTTTCATGTAATTTTAAAGAATGGGATTGTGTTGGAAGGCCAAAATCTTGGTGTGTAGTTACCTTGGATTACTGTAGCTATAACCATATCCCGCCCCCACTACCATCTGCATCCCACTGGAAAGTCCAGACAAATGAACTGGCACCGTTACTGCACAGGACCAAGCTCATATTTTAGTCTCCCGAATAAGCTCCTTGCTGACCCCCAGGGAGTCTCCCTCCTCTTTCTTTGGTTTCATGGGTCCCTCCCTATTGGAAGCAAATGTTAAGTTACTGATTCATGCCCTCACACTGGCCCTGCCTTACCATGCTGCTCAGCCAGGCTAGAAATGCGATTCAACATTGTGCAAAAAGCCATGAGAGGGTTAATGCATCTACCTTCGCTGTTACGTACTCCCTTGATACGAGTTTACTTTTCCTGCAGATAATCGGCAAAGTGCGTAATGTG
Organism: Tenrec ecaudatus; assembly: GCF_050624435.1. Taxonomy (NCBI): domain Eukaryota; kingdom Metazoa; phylum Chordata; class Mammalia; order Afrosoricida; family Tenrecidae; genus Tenrec; species Tenrec ecaudatus. The sequence continues at coordinate 13,648,142 of NC_134542.1, read as the reverse complement.
CTGGCAGATAATGAGATTAGACATTGTTACCAAGAGAATTGCTCTTCCACAATTTTACTTACTTTATAATGGGGAGTCTTTTCTATACGAGGAGGGTCATATTAAGGGAAGACATGGGAATTCAATTATTGAGGTAAACAGCAAACTCTTTAAATTAGTATAACTTCCAGGGGACTTGGCAATTCTATCAGCTGAGTTATGAACCAGTAAATAAAACCTCAAAACAAATTGGAAAACTTTCATGTAGAAGTAAGCTCAGATTAGCAAACCCTTAGTACCTTAGGCCCTAAGAACGAGAATTCAAAGCAGCTTTAAATAAGTGTCCTATAAGATGGAAGACGGTACCAAGACGGTTTCCCGGGCTTCCTTTCATGTACTTTGAACATATTTCTGGGACACGTTCCAGTCCTGGAAAAGGACATGATGAAGGCCAGGGAAAGATTCAGTGAAGAAGAGGAAGACCTTTCACGAGCTGGAGCAACGCAGGAGCTGTGACGAGGGGTTTGGGTGTCATGATTGTGAGGATGGGTTGTCCTTCCTTCGGTTGCACACAGCGTTGCTCTGCATCAGGACCAAATGCACAGCACCTACCAGTAAAGACGAAGCTTTTAGACCATTTTTTGGCATGTTTATAGGATTTGGATAATTGTTGTGTTTGATTTTGTATATCAGAGACAACATCATTGATAATCTATCTTTCTCCGAAAATGCTTCAGAAGGGTCGATGCCCTTAGGTCATGATGTCTGTATGCGTCCATCAACTTTTCTGGGATGGATGAACATGGACATCTCCTCCTTGGGGACATGATGCACCCTGCAGTCCTACTTTGTCCTGAAAGGTTGCTAGGCGTCAGAATCAATGTGACAGCAGTGCGTTTGTTTGGTGTTGGGGAATGCAGACTACTGCAACTCAGGTGATGACGTCATGGATTTTTGACCTCCGACTTGATTGCAAGAGAGAAACAAGCAAGCAGAGAAAAACTAAGAGACACTTTTAATCCTAAAAAGAAAACACATCAATTTAAAGCAAGGTCTGTAGCGATATCTATTAATGGCCCAACGGCCAATGAAAAGTTAACAGAAAAAGAGTTGATTAGAAACCTGAGGGACACAGCTGAGATCCCCAGAGTGCTCACTGATGGTCCCTTCTGCCATCTAGGCCCGCTCCTAGAAGTCTCGCTATAAAAAAACCCAAGTGTCCTAACAAGCGTAAGTACAAGGTCAAGGGGCAGGCTCCTGATGTTGCAACGATTTCTGAGAAGTGTCTCTTGAAAAACAATTGTTCAAAATACCCAAGGGCCTGTCAATCATTTGAGCTTCATGCATCCTCACATTCAATCTCTAAATAAACGAAGTTCTAAAGGAGGAAAAGTAAAACTGAAGCAGACTTGGAGTCTTTAGAGACAGGTTCATTTCAAATGAGCCAAAAATAAATAAAAGAAAGAAAAATTTGGCAGACATAAAAGCAGGTAAAGAGAATTAAAAAGAAATACATTGGGCCTTATCTGTCTCCAAGACATAAGCCACCAGTAAGAAGTACAAGTTCAAAGCATGTGCCTCCTGGCTGCTACCTTCCAAGGCCCACATTGTCTTCCAGAGAAAGAGAACAAGCCATTAGGAGATCACTGGAGGAGAAGAGAATGCCGGGAAAAGAAAGAAATTGGATCCTAACTAAGCAGAGCAAAGAATGAAAGAATTGAGAAAATTGCCTAACAGCCTGGGTTAAGGTTTATGACTCTCCAAAGCTTAACTCAGATGTCTAAATCTAGAACAAACACTCCCAGAAGGAGTAAAAAGGAGAGACAGTACCAAGGGGGAAACGAAAAGAAAGTGAAGAAATCATTTTTAGAAAGGTCTCTTCTAATTGAAAGAGTTGCTTCTGAAAATGCAAGAATGGTAACACAAGCCCTCGTGGCATATTGAGTTCTGAATTGGGCTACTAACCACAAGGTCAGCAGTTCAAAACCACCAGCCACACTCTGTGAGAAGAATGAGGTTTTCTACTTCCATAATGAATTACAGTCTCAAAACCCACAGGGCAGTTCTACCCTGTCCTTATAGGGTTGCTATAGGATCGATTGGATATCAGTGAGTTTGGTTTTGAGAATTTTAACACCTTAGAATCACTGGGGATAAGTGATGAGCTTGTTTCAAAGATGGGCCAAAGTGGAAAAAGTCCTGAGTACTTTAGCAATTGAGAGATGAAAATTCTTACTGAAGATAAAGAAAACTTTCATGAAGAAAGAATAGAAGAAGGGGAGGAGTAAGAAGAACATGATTTTATGGATACCAGCAGCCAGGAGTCTTGCAAGGAAAAAGATGAAACCAGTGAAGAAGTGGCGAAGGGAATAACATGAGAGATTTGGCAGGTGGGACATTCTAGAACCCACTATGCCACCAGGGCTCCACAGAAGGATATCTCTAGTACATTGTTGTTGGTGGAAATAATTGCCTACAATTGAGAGCTGAAAGTTCTGGCCTTTGGTGATTTGTTGGGAAATCGGTTTTTGGAAAATGAGTCAATATTTTTTGAAACCTAAACAAAACCAATCAAACCCAAGGAAGCGTCATTTGTGCAATCCCATCCAGAAGGTTCACGGGACAGACTTGGTGGTCTGCTGGTGTCAAGATTACAGGCCAGGAAATCCGATGGCGAAGTTGTACTCTGTCATGTGAAGGGGCTTCACAATTTTCGTGGAACAATGGAATTAAAAGATAATGAAATTTTCTACCCTTTGGGGGGAAGTCCCCCCACAGAGGGTCTCTATAAATTAGGATGAACTCGAGGGCACCCAACAACATTCTTGATTAGAACTCACAAACACTAGACTTCCTGCCCAGGACATCCTATGGATTGAACATAGATATCTCAGAAATGTCGGCTGGAGTCCGAACCCTTTGTCTGTGAATGTAATCAAGGTTGTGAAAAGGGATTCCTTTTGTTATGTGAATGAGATCTGACTGGAATGAGAGGAAAACCTAACCATTTCTCAGACGTGCCTTATAAGACAAGCTGAAGAGGCGCAGAGATGCACACAGAAGGGTGGAGCTAGGGGAGAACTTAAAAAAGATAGTTGAAAAATGTTTATCTGTTAGTCCCATTTTCCCATGAAATTTTGAAGGACTTGGCATGAGTGACACCTGGTTTGGGCTTTGTGTTCTTTAAAGCCTCCCAATTGTGGCCTATTTTGTTATAGCGCCAGTTGGACACCCAGACAATTCTTTACATAAAACACACATCAAGTGCTAGCACATTGAGCCAGGGGAAGTGGGGAAAGGGGCACTGTGGCCTTTGAACTGGCCACCACAATGTCAATCCCAATGACCCCAAACCAGACTCACTGCTGTCAAGTAAAAGCTGACTGATAGTGACCTTGTAGGACAGGGTAGAACTGCCCTTGTGGGTTCCCGAGGCTGTGACTCTTTGTGGAGTAGAAAATCTCGTTTCTCGCCTGCAGAGCAGCTGGTAGTTTCGAACTGTGGACCTCGTGCTTAGTTTGCAACCCACTAGGCAACCACCATACCACCAGGGCTCCCGTGGACCACCTGAGAGGTCGCCATTATTCGTTGGGCATTTGGGGTATTTTAATGCCCAAGATCATTGGTGGAGATGTGTGGAAGGTTTATTTGAGAAGAAAGTAAGAAATAATGAAGTAATAAAAGAAGGGAAGGCAGGCAGGCAGGTGGGAAGGCAAGAAAGAAGGAAGGAAAGAAAGAAGCCAAGGTCAATCTCGTTAGAATGTATCTTTCTTGTTGATGGTGCTGACACACAGCCACCCTATGGACAACAGAAGGAAGCCCTGCCTGCTCCTGCGCCAGGCTCACAAGCGTTGCTTTGTTTGAGTCCCTTGTTGCAGCCACGATGGCCATCCAGCTGGTCAAGGATCTTTAGCAACGACAAATTAAGCTGCTCTGGAGCGGTGGTAAAATAGTGACAGCTTGGCTGATGAGTGGTAGGTTGCTTGAACCCAGCAGCTGGGCCGGAGAGGAGATGTCCCTTAAAGATTATAGCCAAGAAAGCCCCACTGGCCAGTGCTTCTCTGTGCCATGGGGTTGTTATGGGTTGGACTAAAACGAAAACCTAAATACAAGGAGATTCACAGGTTATTGTTGTCAGGTGATAGGTTCCATTGTGAGAAGACCTGTATATTACTACCTTGTTCCAGAGCTGAAACAATAAAGTGTCCCCCTTCAAGTTCCCAATCGTCCGATAGAGATTCGCACAGTCCTCCTCAAAGCATGGTCTTCATCACCTGAGAAACGGTCAACGATGCTCGTTTCAGGCTCCCCCCAGGAACTGTTGAATCAGAATCTCTGGGGCAGGCCCAGGAACATGGATTTTAGTAAGTTCTCTGGGGTACTCTTTTTTTAATATAATATTTTATTGGCATAACATTCACATATCACATAGCAAGGAAGGCCCTATTGTGATGTGGGGGTGCTAGGAGTTGGAACAAAATGGAAGGTACCCAACACAAATATAAATACGAGGGATTCACGTGTCACATAACTTAACAATCCAATTAAATTAAGAAGAATTGTGCCATCATCACCACACTCAATTTCGGAATATTTTCTTCTTTGAACATAGATGACTATTTCCCTCCAACCTCCCTTGCCATGGCCCTAGGTGATTATGGATCCAGTTACTGCCTCTACAGATTTACATATGAAACATTTCATATACAGAAATTCATAAAACACAAAACAACAAGCAAACCAGACCTAACAACAGTGACAAAACAAAAGAGTAAATCCTCAATTGCAAAGAAAGCAGAAAATATTAAACACCAAAAGAACTTTAAAATGAGTCAAAAGGGAGATAAATGTTGAGGTTACTTTTTAACCCCCGCAACATCTTCCGTAATTGGCGTTACAAGCTTCGCCGTCTGATAGTAAGGCGATCCATACCTCCAGGGTATTTCTTAAGCATAAAGAAATTAAAGAAGGATCCACTTCGGATCAGCTCTCCTTGGGTAAAAGTGCTCTATATTTTTTCTCAAGTCTTCTTCACATTTCTAGGTTTATTCCAGTAATTAAGTTCTGATAGGGTTTCTGAGGCTATAAATCTTTATGGGAGCAGACAGCCTCATCTTTCTCCTTTGGAAAAGCTGGTGGATTTGAACCCCAGTTAGCAGGTTACTAATTACCCAGCAGTGATATTGAGCTCCTTTCTCTCTCCCATAAACCAAACCAAACCCAATTCAGTGCCACCGAGTCCATGCCAGCTCATCTGAGACTGTAACTCTTTAAGGGAGTAGAAAGCCTCATCTTTTCCCCATAGAGCAGCTAGTGATTTGAACTGCAGACCTCGTGGTTAGTAGCCCAATGCATAATCACTGCCTGAGTAAATGACTGAAATTTCTGAAGGGCTAGGTAGTAAGCACATATCTCTGAATTGTAATATCCTTCTTTATGGCTCGCTAGTCCAGCGGTTCTCAACCTGTGGGTCACGACCCCTTTGGGGGGTTGAACGATTCAGGAGTCACCCAATTCATAACAGTAGCAAAATTACAGTGATGAAGTAGCTTTGAGAATAATTTTATGGTTGGGGGGTCACCCCAACATGAGGAACTGTATGAAAGGGTCACAGCATGAGGAAGGTGGAGAATCACTGTTCAAGGACAAAAGGTGGTACATGTCCCAATGACTCTCACATATGATCGATGTTGCCTATGTGAAAGTACCTTGGGGATTCCTAGTTTTTCACATTAATTGACTTCTGTCCTATTGCAGGCATGTAGGTTCTACTGAGCCTGGATTACCTCTAAAGATCTCTCTCCCTGTCCTGGTTGAGCCAAGTATAGTCTAGAAAATCCAGGGACTTTTTCTGTCTGAGAGTTTGTTTACCAACATTGGTGTTTGGATTTCTCCCTTCAGGGGCTGTCAGATGCATTTGAACACGGTTCCTTCCCTGTTTTCCTGAGGCCGGAAGGGATCTCCATGCTCCCACATCATGAGAAGTCACCCTATGAAGGGTTTACGTGATAGTCTCCTTTCCTGGTGAACTCCAAGGTCAGGTCGAGTGTGTTTGGCATCTGTGGAGAAGCTTTGTTCCTTTTGGTGAAAGATACTTGCGAGAATGCCCAGAATCGGGGACGTGGTGGATCCACAAAGCCCAGCGCTCCAGCAGGGCAGCAGGTGCAGGTGATAAACAGGATTAGGCTGGAATAGGGCCAGAAGTATGACTTTCCATTTTGTTATTTTCTCAGCTTAATTCACCGACTTCTTTTTCCTTTAGTAAATGTGATAATCCATATTTGCAAAATCATCAAATGTAACTGAGACCATAATTCTTATTAGGCAAATACCATCGACTTCAATACCCAGAGTCCCTGGTGGCATCGTGTTGCACGTTGGGCTGTAGACTGCAAAATCGGCCATTAGAAAGGACCAGCTGCTCTCTGAGAGAAAGACTGGGCTTTCCACTCCACCAAGAGGTTCAGTGTCGGAAACTCACAGGGGCAGTTTTAACCTGTCCGACAGACTTGTCGAAAGTGGGCATTGGCTCAATGGCAGTGAGTTTTCTTTGTTGTTTTTTTCCCCTTCTTTTTAATTAGAACTAAGATAACTTAAAAACATAAGGTTGATTCCAGTTTTGCATTAATTTTGATTATTTTGCTACCATTTAATATTTCATTACTTCTAAAAGTAATGAAAATGTTCCTTATTCTAGAAGCAAAAATATGCTCTTTCACTATAAATATTAATACCACTGATAAGACCCGTACTTGGAAGACTCATGGACTGCAAAACACCTTCTGAATACATCTCGTGGGCTTGCCAGTCAAAAACCATTTATGGAACATGTGTACCACGTAGATAAAGATCACAGAATAAGGGTCACGGGGAGGAGACAAGCTAGTCAGGGTGCAGAGTAGTAACGATGAAACATACAACTTTCCTCTAGTTCTTAAATGCTCCCCCCACCTACTATCATGATCCCAATTCTACCTTACAAATCTGGTTAGACCAGCAGGTGTATATTGGTACAGATAGGAACTGGAAACACAGGGAATCCAGGCCAGATGACCCCTTCAGGACCAGTGGTGTGAGTGGCGATACCTGGAGGGTGGAGGGAAGGTGGGCTAGAAATGGGGAACCAATTACAAGAATCTACATATAACCTCCTCACCGAGGGATGGACAACAGAAAAGTGGGTGAAGGGAGACTTCGGACAGTGTAAGATATGAAAAAATAATAATAATTTATAAATTATCGAGGGTTCATGAAGGAGGGGGGAATGGAAAGGGAGAGGAAAAATGAGGAGCTGATATTAAGGGCTTAAGTAGAAAGCAAATGCTTTGAGAATGATGAGAGCAACAAATATATAAATGTGTTTGACACAATAGATGTATGTATGGATGGTGATAAGAATTGTACGAGCCCCTAATAACACGATTAAAAAAAGACCACATAATAATAATGATATGAATAATGAGCCCTGCCCCCAGGTATAAACACGTGGTAAACAAATGACACAGGTAACATGCCGAAGGAGAGCAGAGGAGATGGGAAGTTACCCAGCGACTGTGGCTGAGGGAGCTGCTCTTGTGGATGCCTGCTGCTCTTTCCTCTTCTGCCCGTGACTGAATAAACAAGTGGAGCAATCCTGGACTGAGAGGGATGTGACTTCGAGGGGCTCCCAACCTCCTGCAATGAGGGTCTGAGTCACAGTGTTGTGTGGACCATGGAGAGGTGGAGCGGTGCTATCTGAAGGTGTGAGGATTTAGCATGGACAGTGGAGGCAGGAGAGAATGCCTAGTTGTGACCTGAGATCAGCTTCAAGGAGCCCTGCTGGTGCTTTCGGTTAGGTGTTAGGTCACTAAGCTGGCAGCCACTCTGAGAGAAGGATGAAATGGTCTGCTCCTATAAAGATCAATAGTGTGTGATCAGGAAGGGGCGAGGGGACCAGGTTTCAAGCAACAAAGGCGGGAGGGAAATCATATCATCGTGAATGAGAGGAGTGCATGATGGGGACCCAATGCCCATCTGTAGACAACTGGACATCCCTTGCAGAGGGGTAGTGGGGAGGAGATGAGTCACTCAGGGTTCAGTGTAGCAACAATGAAACTCACAACCTTCCTCTAGTTCTTAAACACTTCCTCCCCTCCAACTATCATGATCCTGATTCTACCTTGCAAACCTGGTTAGAGCAGAGGATGCACAGCGGTACAGTTGGGATCTGGAAACACAGGGAATCTAGGACAGATGAACCCCTCAGAACCAACAGCGAGAATGGCAATACCAGAAAGGAAGGGGGTGTAAAAAGGGGGAACCAATCTCGGGGATCTACATATAACCTCTCTGGGGGATGGGCAACAGGAAAGTGGGTGAAGGGAGATGCCAGGCAGTGTAAGATTAGATAAAATAATAAATTATAAATTATTTAAGGGTTCATGAGGGAGGGGAGAGCAGGGAGGGAGGGGGAGGGAAAAAAGGAAAACAAGCTGATTCCAGGAACCCAAGTGGAAGGCGAATTTTGAGAATGATGAGGGCAACGAATGTATAAGGGTGCTTTACTCAATTGATGTGTGTATGGATTGTGATAGGAGTTATATAAGCCCCAATAAAATGATTTATAAGAAAATCAATAATATCGGAAGTATAGGGGTTTTGAATCAGAGTTGACATGCTGGCAGGGAGATTGGTTTGGAGATTGTTTGGAGACGTACAATGAAACTGTAGCTTATCCTTCCATCTTCTTTTCCCTCAGTCAGAGAAGCCCATGCCAGCTGTGGAGGAACTGATTCTTGAACATGGTTGCCCAGAGAATTTGATCCATGTGGCCCAAGGGTGGATTTTGGAAGTGAGGGAGGAGCACAACTGGGGTACTGGCTGTCCCCACACCTCAGGGTAGGGTTAGAGATCATGATCTTGACAATAATACCTTATCCCCAGGGTAGGCAAGGGGTGTTGTGTTAGTCTGGGTAGGCTAGAGAAACAAATCCATAGACACTCATACATATATAAGAAAGAAGTTTATATACAAGAGCAATTGAATATTGAGAAAATGTCCCAACCCAGGCCAGATCAAGTCCATAAGTCTGATATTAACCATATGTCTGATACCAATCTATAAAGTCCTCTTCAGGCTCATGAAATACATGCAATGATGATGAATACAGGAGGATCACAAGGTTGGAAGTCTTTGGATCCAGTAGTATTGTAAGCATTTCAGTGCTAGCAGAGGTCTCTTCGTGGCTTCTCCAGCTCCAGAGGTCCGGTTGCATCAGGGTAGGTGCATGTGGCTTCTCCAGCTCCCAGGATGTAGCCCCATGTGTCTTGTCAGTAGAGCATCTCTCAGGGAGTTAGCAGAGAGCTAGAAGTGTTTCCTGTCTCCAGAGAGGATATCCAGGAATTCCCAGCCTTCTCAAGAGAAGGCAATACCCATATAGAGGCCTCATTGGCTATGATCCAATTGACAGACTAAACTCCACCCTTTCACTCTTAATCCCATCAAGTTCCAAATTGATAGCAGATTGTGTAACCACCACAGGTGTCTACTGAACTACAAGTTGTAGCTTCTGCCTGGCACTTTGAGCTCCTTTTGTGCTGGATCTAGCTGGCCAGAAGAGGAGTCCCCATCATGGCAGGGTAACTGACCTAGACCAGCAGAAAGACACTGTTTGTACACAGGGGGGTTGAGGGGAGCCTGTGTGAAATTGGACGTTTCACTTGATTGTCCCATGGTACTCTCTGGTTTTCAGCACCTGCTTTAGCCTAGAGGTGATTTCTATGAAATCATTTCCTTTTGTGTGTGTGTGTGTACATATATATTATATATATATTACCATGTATGTATATATCACCACTCAGTACTAACAAGCCAATTGCAATTCATAGCAACCTTGTAGAACAGGGCAGAAATGCCTCTCTGGGTTTCCAAGACTGTAACTCTTGACAGGAGTAGGCAGCCTCATTTTTCTCCTGGACATGTGACACAACATTTGCCGATTTCCTGTGCTTCAGATGTACAAGTTAGTGCTATCAGCTACCATAATCATATTGTACACCCTTCACCCACAGTCACTGTCAGATTGCCCATCACTATTAACAAAACCTCACTGCTCCCAGGAATGTATGTTCTAAAAGTTCATCAGGGGATTCTAACAGGCAGATAGAGCTGAGAGGCACTGAGTAAACCTCCTTCTATTTCAGATCTCTTTTTGTATTCATAGAGACAGCTGTCATTTATAAACAAGAGAGATTCAAAATCATACCTACACATTAGACAATAGAAATCTCAGTGCTTTATTTAATCTGGATAACAAAAGAGAGCATGCACAAAGCATGATAAACTAAATTACGGGAAAACCTCGGGTAAGTGCTCATCATCCTTACATGTGCCCCCACCCACCTTTCTTTCTTAACAGTTACTATTTTCTTTAGTGTGATAAGCTTTTAACTTGCTCATACCGAGTTTTTCCTCTGAAAATGGTTAATGTTCTATTTTTTTAGACACTGCTGTCCCTTGTAGGATTTTTAGAACAATCATTGCTCTATGAAAATTGTTTCTTTTCACACAAGCAATTTCTGTTTATTGTCAAATGTCATTTTAAAGAAAATTCTCTACTCCTTTTGTCAAGGCAAAGAGTGCTGGTGGTGTCTCAGTTATGTGTTGGACTGCCATCCGCATGGTCAGCAGTTCAACTCCACCAGCCACTCTGGGGGAGAAAGACTGGGCTTTCTACTCCGGTAAAAAGTCATAGTTTCTAAAATCAACAAAGGGCCATTATGAGTCTGCATTGACACCATGTTCACATGCAGATGTGAACGTGAAGGAGGTATAAAAGGAAGAGAACACTTTGGATCCCCCCATGAGGAAAATTAGGGTGAAGATCTCTAGTTACTTTAAGTGATTGGAGGGAAAATTTGATAGAAATACAGAAAATAACAATTACCCACCAGAGGGGATGGCACAGGACCTCATGAGGGTACCACAAAACCAATCCAACAAAATAAGTGAAAAATTAGAAATAATTCAACAACTCCAAGTAAAAATTCAAAAGAAGGCAAACACTAAAATCTTAGAACCTGGTAACACTTTGAAAGAACAAAACACAAGGACTGAAAGAACAGAATCAGGAATCGGTGATGTTGAAGATACATCTTTCAAGACAAAAATACAAGATCAAGCTATAAACAAGACCCCAAATGCTGAAGAAAACCTAAAACTTCTGTGGGATACTACTAAAAGTAAAATCTTATGTTTGGTGAATATTCCAGAACAGGGAGAACAAATATTAACTACAGAGAAATAGTTGATGAAGTATTAAGGGAGCATTTCCTTAATATTATGACACAACACAAAATATTCACGAAGTCCAGAGAACTCCAAACAGAATTGTTTCCAAAAGAAAACCTCCATGGCACATTCTAGCTTAACTTTTTAACCTCAAAGACGAGCAAACAATCTGAGAACCGCATGGGAAAAAAGAACAATCATATTCAAAAGCCATCCAATAGTCTATATTCACATTTTTCTATCAAAACCATGAAGGCAATAAGGCAGTGAATTAACATATTCAAATTTTTGAAAGCAGGACCTGCCAACGAGGAATCCTATATCCAGCTAAATTATCCCTCAAATATGAGGGAGAAATAAAATTATTTTCAGATAAAAAAAATGTTAGTGGAATTTGGAAAATCAATACCACCTTTACAATAAAATATTACAAGGAGTTCCTTGGACAGAAAATCAACAACAACAAACAGCCACCTAAAATTATCATAAAAGATAATTATTAAGGGAAAATATCCTATATATATAATATACAAAGTGAAAATTATACAAACCGAAATAAGGACTCACAGATAACATTTCTGCAATGAAGACAACAGCAAAATACATTATATATAATGGGACTTGAGTGTCAAATTGAAAAACTGGGTATCAAAAGAGCTATTATTTTTTTTTCTGTTTTTGTATGTGAAATAGAGTAGACAACAGGCAAAAGGAGATATTTAGTTATTCTCAAAAGACAACAAAGTGCTTTCAATTTGGAAGGAAAACCACACAAAAAAGAAAAAGTTAAAACCTCAACAAAACAAGAGAAAAATCATACAAGCTTGTTAAGCAGTAATATCAAAACAAAAATGCAAAGTCAGTATTGACAAGAAAATCTATAAACAAAAAGAATGCAGCACAAAAATTATCATAACATTGAAACCAATATTATCATAAAAATACAACAAAATGATGGCAATAAAACCATACTTATCAGTAACAACAAAGACTAACAAAATGAATATGAAAACAATAAAAATAATTTCAGTTTTATGAAAAGCTATATTTCAAAAAATGTGAAAATCTAAAATATGCTACTTACAAGAAGCACATCTTAGATATAAAGACAGACTATAAATCAAAGGATGGAAACAAAAATTAAGCTAATGACAATCAATAGAAAGTAGGAGAGCAACAAAAGACATGAGAAGAGAAAAAGAAAGTCATTACATACTCATGAAAGCTTAATTGAACAAGAAATTATAACCATACTTAATACGTATACATCAAGTGAAAAAAGTTCAAATTACATTACTAAAGTTCTTACAGAAATGAACAAATAGAACATAATATGACAATACTTGGAGACTTCATTATTTCAAGCAAAGATTTATTAACTAGACTGAAAATTGAAGAAGATTCAGAATGATTAAACAACATAATTAATCAACTTGATCTCTTAGACACATAAAGAACACTTCAGCCAACAAAAGCATGCTTTATTTTTTTTTCCCTAGCACATTTGACACCTGCTCTGGAATAGATAACATGTTAGGCCATAAAAGCAAGTGGGTGACAGAATTATCTGAGATAAAAGATAATCATTGAACAGTATTATGAAACACTGTATTCCAACACATTTTAATATCTAAAATGACAAATTTCCAGAAATGCACGACTGACCCAAATTAACACAGACTGATCTAGAAAACCTCAACAAGCCTGGAATACAGAAGTAATAGATGTGGTCATAACAAATCCATAACACCAAAATATTTGTGACCAGATGGTTTTACTGGGTAATTTTACCAAAGATTTAGAGAAGAGTTAACACCAATCTTACATGAACTATTTCTCACATAGAAACAGGTAATATATTACTAAATCATTTTATGGAGCAAGTATAATCCTGATACCTAAGCCAGACAAGGGCATCACAGGAATTGAAAATTATAACCCAATGTCCTTGATGACTATAGATGCCAAGATTTTCAACAAAATTCAAGAAAACATCTCCTCTCTCTCTCTCTCTCTCTCTCTCTCTCTCTCTATATATATATATATATATATATATATATATATATATATATATATATATATATATACATATATATATATATATATTTTCCAAACTCACTGCCATCGAGGTAGTGCTGACACAGCAACCCCCTATGGATAGTTCAGCTTATAACTGTTTGTGGGAATTGAAAGCACAGTCTCCCACAGAGTGACTGGTGGTTTTGAACTACCAACCCTGCTGGTTGCAGCCTACTGTGTAAGCACTACACCTCCAGGACTCATATACTACACATACACACACCCAAATACACATATATGTCTCAAGTGGGATTCATGCCAGTATGCTGGGATGCTATCTTAATATTAGTAAAATAATATAACTCACCGCATAAAAAATATAAAGGCTGAGAACCACATGACTATATCAAAGCAGAAAGTGCATTTTATATAATTCAACATTCATTCTTGATAAAAACACTCAATAACCTAGGAATAATAGGGAAATCTGCAATCTAATAAAGGCAATATATGCAAAACCAATGGCTAGATTTTCATTTAATGGAGAGAAATTGAAAACATTCCTCTTTCAAATGGTAACAGACAGGGTTGTCTTTTACCCCCACTCTTATTCAATGTAGTCCTGAAGTCATAGCCAGAACTATAAGACATCAAAAATAATAAAGGCATCCACAAAATGCTCTTCATTGGCAGATGATATAATCCTTTCTTTAGAAAACACAAAAAATTCGAAACATTGCTGGAACTAACTGAAAAATTTGGCAATGTAGCAGGCTATAAGATCAACATTCAAAAGCCAGTTGAATTCTTGTTTATTAAATTAAGATTTCACAGACACCCACACACACATATAAAAATAAATGAAAAGAACAATGATATTTACAATACCTACCCCAAATATAAAAGCTTTTGGAATAAATCTTACTGGAGAAACAAAAGGTACACAGAAAAATTATAAAACAATTTTACAAGAGACTCCACAAATGGAAGAATGTTCCATGCTCCTGAATAGGAAGACTAAATATAATGAAAATATCGGTATTACTCGACACACTTTATAAATTCAACACAATTCCAATCCAAATCCCAGCACAATTCTTTCAAAAGAAAAAAGAAAAACTAATCACCAACTTTATATGGAAAGGAACAGGATAAACAAGACACTATTAATAAATAAAAACAAAGGAGGTTTTTTTCATCATAGATTTAAAAACCTGCTATATATCCATGGGAATCAAATCAGCTTGGTATTGTTACAATGGTAAACATGAAGAACAATGGATTAGAGTTGAGAACCCATGAATGTTGCTTCAGTTAAAACAAAGCAAAAGTGATTTGCAAAAAAATGCACATGGATCAAGTCCCAAGGGAATTCCCTCTGACCACCAACCAAGGATGAGAATAGCCTTACTAACATGCATAATGCACTGGAATGTGGATTATTGCAGGTGCAATTAAGTCAAATTTACCATCCTATCACTTGATCTCCCTTATGATCCATCTAAATTTGTTATAATTACAATTTTCTCTGCTTTCTTTCTGATTGATTTTTTAAAAATGTTTTACTTTGCAATCCTTGTTAGTTTTGTTTGTTTTTAAATGTTGTTCTTTACATGAAATCCAGGACAGGTAAGTCTATAGAGACGGGAACTGGATTGCTGGTTCCTTGGTGATATGTGTGGCAGGGATTGTTGGGGAAAATAGGAAGTTAATAACGAGGAGGAGATGAGCACAAGAATGGAGAGAATGTTCTTAACTGATTGTGGTGGTGATTGTACAACTCTTCTTGATGTGATTGAACTATTGAATTGTGAGATATATGAATTATATGCCCATGAAACTGTTGGGGAAAAAATTGAGAAGCCAGAAGTACAACCAAGTACCCACAGACACCTGACGTTTGACAAAGAACTAGAACACATTCAGAGGGGAATAGTTAGCCTTTCAACAAATGGTGCTGGGTACAATAGAATCCCCACCCACAAAAGAATGAAACCAGACCCATACCTCACACTATGCACAAAAACAAATTCAAAATGGATTAAAGACCTAAATATAAG
This sequence comes from Tenrec ecaudatus, assembly GCF_050624435.1. NCBI lineage: Eukaryota > Metazoa > Chordata > Mammalia > Afrosoricida > Tenrecidae > Tenrec > Tenrec ecaudatus. Next base: position 13,632,815 of record NC_134542.1, on the reverse strand, counting down.
CCCTGGAATCATAAAGATAATCAATGGAAAAATAGGGACAAGTTTAAGGGTCTGAATGCAAAACATACATACACTGCCAAAAATAATGAAAAAAACACCCACACTGTGGTACCAAAATAGAAGAGTGGGGACTTCTAAAAATATGACATTTATGCACATCAAAAAACTTCATAGAAAGGGTTAAAAGAGAAATCATAGTTTGGGGGGGATTAGCAATGATATATCAGATAAAGGGCTACTTAAAAAAATCTATAGAATACTACAACACCTTAATAAATAAAATATAAATAACCCAATAAAAATGGGGACAAGTTAATAAACATGACATTCAGGTGCCCAATAATCATTTAAAGAAATGCTTGCATTCACTAGCAATAAGATAAATACAAAGTAAAACAATGAGATAACACCCACACTGATACTTTTAGCAAAAAAATAAATTCTGGAGATATGGAGAGATTGTAATATTCATACATTGCTGGTGGGATTGTAGAATTATACAACCACTATAGAAAACAGTATGGAACTTCCTTAAACAAATACAATTATAAATACCTTATGATTCTGCAATCTCTCCATTTGGTAGATACTCTAAAGCTATAAAGAACAAAACACAGACATATACATGCTTATGTTTTATTTCAGCATTTTCTGTAATAGCAAATGATGGAAACATTTGAAACTTTCAACTATAGAGGAATGGATAAACAAATTCTTGTACATTCACACAAGGGAATTATACATTCTTAAAAAAACAGTGATGACTGTCGAACACCTTAAAACATGGGCCAAATTAGAGAATATTATACTTAGCAAAGTTAGACAGCCTCATAAAGATAAATATTTTATGATACTATGATTATAAAGGATACTACAGATAAAGAAACGTGGTTTTCACACCAAAGGAGAAGCCTTTAAAGACTTGCATGAGGCTGGGGTGCGTGGGAGGCTGGAGAGGGAAGTGACAAGAAAACCACAGGAGGAGGAGGAAGGGAAGCGGAAAAGGAAGGACACACACAAAAAAGAGCCACATAGAAGGCGTCCCCCACATCCCCAGCCAGTCCTGAGGCTTTGGGGCTCGGCTCAAGGGGAGTCCCTCTGGGACATGGAGGTACAGTGAATGGTGTGAACCTTTCCCTACGCAGTAGGGTATGCTGGGCCCCTCTGGGGTTTCCCGTATTGGCTCCAATACATTCCTTCCCTTTTGCTTAAAAAAAAAATCACATACAAGGGGGAGATTAATGGGAGATCAATCCTGATTTGATTTCATGAGCTGGGCTGTGCAATGACATAAAATATGTTTAATTGTGCGTGAGTATTCGATTCCACAAAATACTCTTACATATAAACTATAAATACAGTTAAAATTAGAGAGAGAGAAAGGTCACAACCTAAAAACTCTTCAAAGTCCTTCCCCATCAGATCTTAACATTGGGTTGAGTGACTGTAAAGAGGAAAAGTCAAACAGAAGTGGACAAGGATTCTTTTGTGATGTACAAGTTCATTTCAAACCAACTGTGTTAGTCTGGGTAGACTAGAGAGACAAATCCAGGGAGACTCATATGTGTATAAAAAAAATGAGGAGCTGATGCCAAGGGCTTAAGTGGAGAGCAAATGTTCTGAGAATGATGAGGGCAATGAATGTACAAATGTGCTGTACACAATTGATGTATGTATGGATTGTGGTAAGAGTTGTATGAACCCTAATAAAACAATTAAAATAATAATAATAAAAAGAAAGATTTATATACAAGAGCAATTGAATATTGAGAAAACATCCCAGCCCAGCCCAGATCAAGTCCATAAGTCCAATACCAATCTATAAAGTCCTCTTCCGAATCATGAAACACACGCAATGACGCCGAATGCAGGCAGATCACAGGCCAGTGGGTGGAAAGTCTTGTGGATTCAATAGCGGTAGAGGCATCTCAGCACTGCCAGGGGTCTCCATGTGGCTCCTTTCTAGGGCTCTAGTGTAGCAGCTCCATGTGTCTTGCAGGGAGTGAGTGTGTGTCCCATCTCCAGAGAGGTATTTATCTCCTTAGCACCTCCAAATGAGGTCATCAAGATGCGACATGATTGACAGTTTTTTTTAAGAAAGTATAACTTTCCATTATGTGAACGTACCAGAATTTGTTTATCCATTCCTCTATAGTAGGAAGTTTCTACCTGATTGACCCTTTCACTTTTAAGTCTCAAACTGACACCAGATTATGTAACCACCACACCAACCAACCAGCCAGCAGCATCACATGCAAGTTCCTCAAAAGAAGCTGGAAATCTGACATTTTGAGATGAAAGTTCTGGGTCTACAAATGTTGGCAGCCTCTCTAGTGGTGGATCTGACCCAGGGAATACAATTTTAGAAACTTGGCTCTAGACAATCAGAGAGTAGTGTGTAAGATCAGTCAGAATTGGAAAACAGGACAGGCACATTGCTTTTCTTTCATTCGTTTTGTGTGTGAAAATACACCCAGTAAAGCATGCACCACTGCTTACATTCTTCAAGTTGAGTACAGCCCCTCACGAATCCTTTTCCACACGGCCCGCCACTGTTACTATAAAGTCATTGCCTCTAAGCTTCTGAGATGCTCGTATCAACGAGACCCCAAGTGGACACATTTCAGAGAGCACCAGGGTCAAGGAATACCCACGTCTATGACTAATTTGACTCAACCATCGAAGCAGATTTTCTGGAAAAGTGTACTTTTCAGGTTTAAAGTTTAAAGATTATCTCAGGGCAATGTCTTCGGGGAGTTATGAAGCCTCAATGACTCCTGAAAACCCGATTCCACACAAGACAGGTACCCTTTAAAGGGAGAATGTTTTAAGCCTCTGGAAGCAGCCAGGGCAGACACACCCAGGTGAGTAACGCCTCAAAGGCCATTTGGGTAACAGCAGGAAGGTTTGACTTGGGTGCAGGTAGAATGCCAAAAAGACGAAGTGACCAGGACATGCTTTACCACTCTGTCAAGGGTTGGTTCTCCATGCCACAAGTCATTGCCCTTTGAATATGCTGGTTGTTTTTACTTTGCTGGCAGGTTACTCAGATGCAATTTTGTTCCATTCCCGATGCTTCCTCAAGCCTCCAATGCACCTGCTGGGCAAAGTGCCAGTAGGTAGGCAGCTGTTTACCTTTGTCTTTGAGTTGCCATGCTTCTGATGTGGTATACAGTTTTTGGAGAGTACACAGGGGATAGGCTCTACTGAATTTAGACAATACATACCAGTCCCCTATGTTGAATGATGTATCAGCACATAGATCAAGTTAGAGTTTAGTTTCCATTTCAGTTACCTGGATGATCACACTGCTATCTGGTTATAGTTCCCACAACTTTGTAATGCAAAATTCAAGCTTTATCGTATTTATATAATACTCTCCCCACTGTTTGAAGAGAAAAAACAATGTCAGGGGAAAACTTTAATGTTCATTATGCTTGTTAGTGTTAAGGACCATCAAACTGGACCTGACACAGAACAACCTCTGGATCGCAGAGTCTGACAGCTCCCCCGGGGTTTTCGTGATTAAGTAGATTGTCGAGATCTTTCTCCCACAAGCTGCTGCATGGATCCAAACCATCAGCCTTTGGGTAGCAGCTGAGCACTTTACTATTAATATCCAAAATAAGAAGCAAACATTAACATGGTTCAGTTATTGGACGCTATCAATTGATCAGTAGTATTCAAGGTGCAATTTTTGCCACCAAGCGACATTGAGTCATGTCTCTAGACGTTATTGTTTGTTATGGTGGGGGCGGAGTTTGTTACTGGCTTGCAGTGAATAGGTCAGGGACCTGACCAGGCTACTAAACTTCCCATAATGCATATTGCAGCCCCCGCATAAAAGCTGATCTAGTCCAAATGTGAATAGTACTGAGGCTGAGAAACTGGCAATAAAAAGAAGAAACTGGTTTAAGTTAATATGAGCAGGTAAATTTAGAAATAAAATTAGGGGCAGAAATTAAAGGTAGTCATGAATTGTGTGATTATAGCAAATTGCTATAATCCCTACATAAGCTTTTAGGTAGATTTACAAAGGTAATTACATATGTAGGAAGCAACCTCCCTCCTTGTCTCCAAAGATGAGATATAAAGGAGATGGCCGAGAGCTGTGCATGGAAGCCCCTCTCACTCCAAGTTCAATGTGAACTCACCAAGTTCAATGTGCCGCTAGAGGCTTTCCCAGTAAAAGAAACATTCTTTGGTTATTGCCAGGGGTGGGAGGCCATATCACTGGCTAAAGGGTAGAGAAATATGTGTCAACTTGGGCGAAGGGGAAGACAATATGCAATAAGAAGGGCCCATCCAATGGACTCCAGTCCATTCAAACTCACAGTGATACTCTCTAGACTAGAGTTTCTGGGGGCAGATAGGTTCATCATTCTCCCATGTAGAGGCTGGTAGGTTAAACTGCTGACCTTGCAGTGAGCAGTCTACATGTATCCAACATGTAATTGATGTATGACAGCAAGATTGACAATGAGGATGGAGGAGGTGAAAGACACAGGGAGGAACTCGAACTTCCGCTTCCGGTTGGGCTCTCGATGGAAGATTAAATTTTGAATGTCCTGAGAGGTCAGATTGCCGTCAGTATCTTCCTGTAGACATGGCCCCTGGACATGGACATGGACATGAACATGGCCATCATAAAATGGAACTTCCAGATTATAGACAGTGGAAGATAGAAGGGACACCATTAGAAATTGTCCAGGAGAAGCTGGCTGCACAGGGACTAAGAGATCCATGGGGCCGCAATGAAGCTTGGAGATACATGGGTGGATTTGCAAACATGTTTCCTTTCTTGGTGCAATATTAAAAGGATTCAAATGGGGATTTGCTGCCTTCGTGATAGCTGCAGAAGCTGAGTATTTCCTGGAGTACCCGCATAAAGATAAGAAGGATCACTGAAGCTAGTTCCTGAAAATTGATTAGTGACTTCTTAATCTATTATAGAAATAAGATATCTATACCATAGCCTCCTTCTCGGTGTGCTTGTTCATTAAATAAAACAAGTAAGATGCCATAAAAAAAAAGACACAGGGAGGAACTCAAGAGTGAAAGGCGACGGAGGTGAATGCTCTTATACACAGTTCTGCAATCACAGTGACTCACGAGTATATGAATGGATAGACACACAGGGTGATCAGATCTGGGAGGGGTCCTGGGAGGGTATATCTATATGTATCTATATATATCTATATACACATATATTTGACAGAGGATTTGTGTACATGGGTATTTCCCTTTGCTGCAAATATTCCTAAAGAAAAGCAGTAATTACACACGTAGGTAGAACTCAAAGAGCACACCTGGGCCCATGATCCTTCCAAGCCAGTCCAGCCAGCGTGCTCTTCTCCACCAACTGCTTTCCAGCATTTGAACTTGAGGTGGGAACCTGATCTTTTGGCGCCATGTTCACTGAGTCTGTCTTGACTCACCGCAACCCCCTGCAGGACAGAGTAGGAAAGTTCGCTCGGGTTTTCAAGGCTGCAAATCTTGACTGGAGCGGCCAGTTTGATGTTTGTCTCCCGGTGTCCACCCACAGAGTCATCAGCGGCTCTGGTTTTACCGACAGGGGCTGCAACAGGGGAACGCACGGGCACGTAAATACAGCCTGAGGAATTCATGCCATATGTGCGCTGGACTCATAAGTCATGCTGAGTATTCAAGAAATTGCCCTTGGTGGTGCAAGTGGGTAACGAGCTCAAGCTGCTAACCAAGACGAGGGTGCCTCCACCCACAGGGGCCTCAGGAGAAAGGCCTGCCAATCAAGACCCTGTGCCACACATTCTACTCTGACATCCGTGGGTGACGATGACCCAGGGTCAACGTGAGAGCAATTTCCTGGTTGATTTACAGGCTACAATTCCAAAGGAGAGACCGGCTCTATCCTGAAGAGCAGACTGGAAGCAACAGCAACAAAATGCTGGAGGGTCTGTGATATTGAGATGAAGTATTAAATTTCCTCAAACCGTTAATAGAATGGAGCTGAGATTGGTGTAAACAACTCCTCCTTTTTGTTTTTCTGCCAGGAGGGATTTGGTCTTTGCATTGTTCTGAAAGCAGTTAGGCATCTCTGTGTTACTGCAAAGGGACAGTGGTTGGGGCAGTTGTTTTGAGTAAACGCTGGACCTCACCTGGTAAACCAGGTAGGCTTTTCCCCTTGTCTTTATAAAGCCAACATAATTGTACACCCAGGAAAGATGTCACATTAGCCAAAAGATCCAAACAGAAACCAAACGGGAATATTTCCATGAGACCTTTAAACAGTCTTGTGTTTGTTAAACATAGGTCCTGGCCTAGTACAAGTGGTTGGCAATTGGCGGCTTACCCAAAAGCTGGCAGTTTGAAGCCACCCAGCGGCTATGTGGGAGCAAGACCTGGGCTTCACTTCCGGAAGGATGATAGCCAAGCCACTGCTGTGGGGCCATTCTAGTCTGTAATCCAGGGGTCCCAGCCAAACTTACCCATGGTGTCCCAAGTCCGGCCCTTGCCACAGCATGGGTTTGTTTGCCCAGCGTAATTGATTTATGTGTTTCTTCCGGTTGGTGACCCATTCCCATGCTTTCCATTTGTGAACCTCTCTCCTCCTTGATTTCCAGCAGAAGTACTATGTCCCCGCTGTTGTAATCACTTCCCGTATGGAGATTTGTCGAATCCTCACCTGTAAACTGTTTATTACCCAATTTTCAAAGGAGCAAACTGTGGACCTGAGAGGCTAGGTAATGCAAAATAAATAATTCAGCCAATGAGGAGAAGCTGCCTTTCGACCCAGGTGGCTAAGGTTCTGCGACTGCTAGCTAATAAGGCTCCTTTGGCATGGTCCAAAATCTGTTTTTTGAATATTTATATCTAAAGCATATGGGGCCATAAAGTCAGTGGAGAGTTTGTTTTGATTTTTTGAAAGAAAGAGCATTTTCCTATTTTTTGGTTTGTTTGATTCTTCCTCACTTTCTTGTAAAGCAAGGAGTACTCAGACTTTTATAGGTCTGGACACGCGTGAGGGCAGCCTTCACGGACTCAAGAGGCAGAAGTGCTGGGAATCCGAGTTTACTAGCGGAATGGTGGTGGGCACGTAACTTAATGTCGCTGAGCCTTAGGTTTTATGATCTTGATGCTGAGAAGTAGATGCACAGGAAGATGGTAGGATTTACCTAGGTGGAAGAGGCTTTTAGGAATAATTTATCCTTTGGGGGCTGGGGTGGGGCTGGGGGATCATCATAGTTAAAGGTGGGGCAACATTTCATGGATAATGGGGAAAGATGGAACAAGGTAAGAAAATGAAGCCTGGCGTGATGAGTGTCTCATGATTAATTTGGCAGCAGCAGTGATAGGTTCCTGGGTCACCTTCGTCAGAAGAGCCGACTTTGGGCTCTGTCATCAGTTCTTTTCTGTAGGAGAGATGCTTTTAAGATTAGGAAGGACCGCCCTCTAGAGGTCAGGTTGAAGAGAGCACAACTGCCCAATGGACTTGATTTCAGCAGATGAGATTCAGGAGCATTTGGGAACTCATGGCATTTCTTAATCTGAGAAATGAAGAGGGGCTAGGCATTTGCGAGGCGGGGCTATCCGTGGCCGATGAGCTTACCTCCCTTTCTGAGACGTCCTCCTCACACACATTCAATGAGGCGGCACATTTTGCATGATGCACCCCTGGGTAAGCAGGAAGTTCAAGACCAGCAAAGGAAAGACACACACCAGGGAGCCTGCAACCGATGGATGACAGACACCCTGTCTGCTCACTCCCATCGTCGCTGCAGGAGTGATTGCTTGAGTTGTGTAATCAGTGTGACCTGCAGAAAATTCAAGTATAATAAAGGATTTTATCTTTCTGTGGATCCCACTTACATAATGAGGCATATTTTGAATAAAGCAGTGAGACTATTATGCTTACATCTGGGCTCTACTTTTAAAATCTGTGCAGACTTTCACAAATAGCTTCTATGAGTAGCCACTCTCCTTAGATCTTCCAAATCATTTCTCCTAGTCTTTGCCAAAGTATTTCCAGCTCTGATTATTAGAAGCAATCAGCAGGGAAGAACAAATGCAAAATTCAGTGCACCCGATGTTTCAGTTGACCCTGCCTAACCTTGCTTTCTTCCCTTTCCTGGGTTTGAACTTCTGCCTATCACACTGATGATACAGTTGACGCAATCACTCCTGTAGCAACGACGGAGTGAGTGGACATGGGGTCATCCATCAGTTGCAGACTATTTGTGTTTCTTTTGCGGTTCTCAAACTTCCTGCTTACCAAAGGGATTATCATGGGAAATTTGCGGCTTCATTTAATCAGCATAATGAGGACGTTTCAGGAAGGAAGGTAAGCTGATCGGCCACTAATTATGCCACGAAGCAAAGTCCTATTCCTCTGCAGAAGTTACTTCATCACTTCTCAAATTAAGAAATTCTGTGAAAAGAAAGAAAAAAAGAAATTCTGTGAGCTCTGATATCCTGCTCTGAATCTCCACTGCTGAAATCGAGTGGCAATGGTGTGCTCCTCAGCTTGACCTCCAGAGGGTGGTCCTTCCTAATATATATATTATATATTATATATATATATATATATTCTTTGGGGGGGGTCCTTCCTAATTTTAAGAGCACCCCTATTCTGTGGGAAAGGACTTGTGCCAGAATTCAAAGTGCTCTCTTGTGAGAGAGGGGAAGTTGTCTGGTTCACCCTGGCTTGCTAGCTATCATCTGTCAATCATCAGTCTTTGCTTCTTTCTAAGAGTCTTACCCTTCCTCCTCTGTTTGCCTCATAACATGAGGGGGCCATTTTATCAGTTTCTTTTTTTAGCATTTGTAATTTTGCTAACACAATATGTATATTGTATTCCTCCCTTTGCAAACGAGCGTTAGCATATTATATGCAGGGTCCTACACCTTGTTTCTACCACTTGTCTGCTTGTTTGTCACACTGTGGTGGCCTGTGTGTTGCTATAATGCTGGAAGCTGGTAGTTCAACCGCCAGCAGGGTCACCCCAAGTCTTTTAGTGGCGCTTCCGGACTAAGAACAGACTACGAAGGAGGAATAGGCTGTCCTCTTCAGAGGAAGTAGCCGCTGATAACCTTATACGTAGAACTGAAAGGACGTTACATACTAAAAGCTTAATGAATGGAAGCAGAGCATTGTCACACATAGTGCCGGAGGAAGAGCCACCAGGGCCTGAAGGCACTCTTAGTGTGACTTCTCAAAGTTGAGGTGAAATCAATGAAGTAAAACCTGTGCGAGTAAAGCCTTGGGATCCTCATTGGCTGGTATGGAACAACTCAAAATGAGAACGAACAGTTTTATACATTGATTAAGAATCAGAATTTTGGAATGTACAAAGTAAAAATTCAGGAAAATTGGAAGTCATAAAAGCGAAGTGTAGCAACATAAAGACCAATATTCTGGGCATTAGCGAGCTGAAATGGGTTGGTACTGGCCATTTTGACTCAGAAAATGATAAGGTTCACTCTGTTGGGAATGACACAGTCAAGAGTAATGCTGGTTCATTCGCTGTTAAAATGGACATTTCAGTGTCTGTCTTGGAGCTCAGTGCTATCTGTGACAGGATTCTATCTATCCATCAGCAAGGAAATCCGATAACTATAGCTGTCATCCAAATGCACCAACTACAAAATTGAGTGATGCAGAAACTAAAGAATTCTACCAACCCCTTCAGTCAGAAATAGATCCAACGTGCAATCAAGATCCATGGAAAATGCTTGGTGTTTGGAACACAAAAGTTGGAAACAAGATGAAAGAACAGTAGCTGTAAACATGGTCTTTGACATGGAGATCACAATGGAATTTTGAAAGACAACATCTTGTTCAAAGCAGGAACCATTGTTCAACCATACAATGGCAACTACACAGATAGCCTTCTCCAGGTAGAACACACAGAAACCAACTTGACTACATGTGTGGGAAGAGATGACAGAGAAGCAACTAAAACCATACTAGGAGCTGACTGTGGAACAGGCCATCAATTGCTCATATGTTGGTTCAAGTTGATGCTGCAGAAAATTAAAACAAGTTCAAGAGAGCCAACATATGGCCTCATCCACTTGAATTTTAAAAATATCTCAAGAACAGAATTGCTGCATTGAACACTAATTACAGAAGACCTCCCGGGCTGTGGGAAGACACCAAGACCTCCATTCATAAGGAAAGAAAAGATCTGAGTGGGTGTCAGAAGAGACTCTGAAACATGCTGTGAGTAGCAGAGTAGATAAGGCACATGGAAGAGCTTATGAAGTCAGAGAGCTGAATAGAAAATTTAAAAGTTAGGGGCTTAAGTGGAGAGCAAATGCCTTGAGAATGATTGGGGCAGGGAATGTATGGATGTGCTTTATACAATTGATGTATGTATATGTATGGATTGTGGTAAGAGTTGTTTGAGTCCCTAATAAAATGTAAAAGAAGAAAAGAGAAAAAAATGATTAGGGCAAAGACTGTACAGATGTGCTTTATACAATTGATGTATGTATATGTATGAACTGTGAAAAGAATTGTATGAGCCCCAATAAATTGTTAAAATAAAAAAAAAAGAAAATTTAAAAGTGAAGCTCAAGAAGACAAATCTAAATATTATAATGAAATATTCAAAGACCCAGAGTTCAAAACCCCATAAGGAAAAACACACTCATCTTATATTCAACTGGAGAAACTGGAGAAAAATTGTAAACCTCAAATTGTAATATGGAAATATTCTAGAGGCAAAAAAAATATTGACTGATGCAGGAAACATCAAAAGAAGATAGAAAGAATGCACAGTGTGTTAGTCTGGGTTGATGAGAGAAGCAAATCCAGGGAGACATATGTGTGTATGAGAAAGTTTTATGTAAAGAGTAATTGTATATTAAGAAACCATCCAAGCCCAGTCCAGATCAAGTCCATAAGTCTGATATTAGCCCATATGACCATTACCAGTCTATAAATTCCTCTTCAGACTCATGCCGCACATGCAATGACAATGAATGCAGGAAGATCACAGGGCTGTGGGTGGGAAGTCTTGTGGATCTAGTGGTGGTGGAAGCATCTCAGTGCTGGTATGGGTCTCCACATGGCTCCTTCAGCTCCAAGGCTCTGGCTGCCATCAGCATGGCTCCATGTGGCTTGTCAACAGGAAGGTGAAGCAGAGAGAGTGTGTCATCCTTTTCCAAGGAGAAGAAAAGGAAGTGTACAGAATCCTCCTGGTGGCTGTTACTTGTGACCTGATTGACAGGCTAAACTCCACCCCTTCACTTTTAATATCCACAAGTTGACATAATGTAACTACCACACAGAATCCCTGTACCAGAAAGAATTATGAGGCATCTGTCTATTTTACTCTGTATATTATATTTGTTTTATAGGTGCCATTTTTGCATAATATTAATTAGTGCTCTATAGCTGAAAATAATTTTACTTTTTTAAACATACAAAGGGCATGTTTTAGTCTGGTTAACTAGAAAAACAAGCCCAGGGACACTCATGTATGTATAAGAAAGAGCTTTATATCAAAGAGTAATTGTATATTAAGAAAACATCCCAGTCCAGTCCAGATCAAGTTCATAAGTCCGATATTAGCCCTTATGTCTGATGCCAGTCTATAAATTCCTCTTCAGACTCACGCAGCACATGTAATGACACTGAATATAGGAAGATCACAAGCCAGTGGGTGGAAAGTCTTGTGGATCCAGTGGTGGTGGAAGCATCTCAGTACTGGTGTGGGTCTTCATGTGACTCCCCCAACTTCATCAGCTTAATTCCATGTGGCTTGTCAAGAGGTATGTATGGCAGGGAGGAAGACAGGAGTTCCCAGAATCCTCAGGAGAAGTCCATGCCCACATAGAGGCCTGATTGACAGGCTAGATTCCACCCCTATGCTCAAGTTGACAAGAGATTATGTAACTGCCACAGGGCATCTCTCTGCCTTGGTTTCTTCTTCCTTCTTTGATAACACATGACCATTGGGATCGAGTGGCTGCATGAGCAGGTCTTATTTCCATCCTCCATATAGTTGTCTATTTGAAAGAAGATATGCTTTCTTCTTACTTTTCAACAACTTTCAAGATAAAAGCACACAGTCCTTTGACGTCCATAGAAGGTCGGCTCATTACTGCATCTTCATTCACCTCACTACTAATTGTGAGAAACTGAGGACCCGGAAGAAAGTGGAAGTGACCTGCTTTCCACCCTCGTGGCCACAGGGCTTGGAAAACCAGCACTAGTGTTTGAAGGACACTTCCGCAGTCCTGAGATAACAGATGCGCCAAATGCACCTGCTCCTCAGAAAGGACGGTTCTTCTCCTCTACGCTCTATCAAATGGTAAGCGGTCCCCTCCAGACACACCTGGCTCCTCACTCGTGCAGTTAAAGGGCCCCTAGCTCTAAGAATACCCCCTGCCTTTGGCTTTTATTCTGAAGGAGCGGTTGACACCACTGGTTTCTCCCTTGCCAGACACTTCCTTTGAGTGTTCCCCAGAGGGCTCAGGATATTCAAGATGAGCACATTGCCCATTTTACTGTATGTACTAACAAGAGGCTTGCAAGCCCCATTAATTTAAAACCTTATTGTTGAATAAACACGAGACTCTTGTCCTAAGATTGGAGATCAGTCCCCTGTGCTTCACTTTTCTGTCCCCTTTTTTCTATAATTGGGCCATTGTCTTCCCCTGAAGACCCTGTTTGACTGTGGGGCTGGAGCCCACCACTGCTTACCCCCAGAGTCCCAATGGCTCCTAGTTTCATGTATTTTCCTCGTTGGCCCGAGATGTTCTTCCCGTGTTCCATTGCCTGTGGGAATCTGCTTGACCTTTTCAACTGCACAAGTGAAATACAATTTTTCATCATGACTTCTGGAAATGGATTAACCCCCATCAGCCCTCCTCTCGCACCTCCTGTGGGAAGTCCGACGCTCTTGCCAATATTGATGAGGATTCCTGCAGACCTGTTACTTAGGCCTCCCCCTTGATTTGAAGTCCGCCAATGGTTGTTCTACTTTCTCTGCGCTGTGACAAACAGATCAGGAAATCCAAGTCCTTTGTGGTAGATTGTTCTCCGTCCGCTTACAAAAGACAGTGGTGTGGAAGTTTCCTGATAAAGAGACCCAGTCTAACAAGGAGTGTGAAGGGCGTGGGAGAGAGAAGACCATGTCTCAGCACAGAGAGAAGACCAGGTCACACTCAAGATAAGCCAGCCTGGTTATGAAGGAGCCTTTGGGTCTACACTGCAGGCGCCACTGGCTATATTTCCTCATAAAGACCCTCAGCCTCAATCTCAAAGGTCTTATCAAATATATCCAATTCTCAGATTGTTCCCAATTCCTTGACTATCAATTCATGTATCTTGCAGAATAGTCAGCTATCTCTTTAATTCTATCTCTTTTGGCTTATGGCTAAAGAGTCTTAAAAAAATACACCCCCCACAAAAAACACCCCTGTAAGTCTCAGTCTAAATAAGGGGAGTTCCTTCTCCAAGAGGAATCCTGTGGTCAGTTCCTGAAGTCACTTAGGTTCTCTATGATGCTCAGTATTACAATGGTCCATTTATTGGTGCCTCTTTGTCAATCAAGAGTGTTTTGAGCCTAGGGTTTAGCTCTTGCTAAAGCTTCTATAACCAATGCCTATCTCAACACCATGATACTTAATAAATAAATTAAGGTGTATTTTTCCTATTTATTTGAGAGTGCTATTCCACCTCAAAAGGGTTTTCTTTTGAGTCCCCTAAATGGACATAAGTGAGATGGAAATTATATTGGCCTAATATGATGTTTGGCTTTGTGCCTTCCATTAGTTAAGACTTTTGTTATCCAGGGGGATATTTCAGGAATCATCATACTTTTTACCTGCAGGTTAACTTGAGGCATCATATGCATCACCTGCAATCAACATCATGTTCAGGAAAAGGGTCTTTGGCTGGAACTCTTGATGGTACAAGACTCTGCGGCAATCATATTTTCTTCATCATCTTGCTTCGTAACTGAAGAGCTTTGTAGTGATTTAACTGTTCCTGAGCTGATAGCAGGAGCCCTGATGGCATACTGGTTACATGCTGGGCTGCTAACGATAATGTCAGTATATGTATAAGCCCTGGTGGTGTGGTGGTTACAAGGTGGGCTGCTACCTGCATGGTCCACAGTTCAAAACCACCACCAGCTCCTCAGGAGAAAGACGAGGCTTTATATGCCCATAGAGTGAATCTCGGACATTCACAGGGGGTGGTCACTATGAGGAAGTATTGACTTGATGGCACAGGGTTTTATATGTATATATATAATTTTACTTATAGATGCATATATATTTGTTGTTTTATAAATATTAATTGAGTGCCAACCACGATGTACCAAAAGGTAAGGATATGATAGGGAACCAGGTGGATTTTTTTGCTTGCCTAGATTACATATTCCATGTGGAAGGGAGACAATAAGAAACACAGTGTTAAAAAAGTTAGGGAGCAACCCATCATAGAAAGAAAGAAAAGGCTGAGCAAGGAGGGGATGGAGGGAGGTGCGGCAATGGCAGGGAGAGGATGGGAGGCTCTTGAAATAATGTGGTCAAGGAGGATCTCTCGGAGAATGCAGCACTTGAACGGAGACCTGGATCCATATAGATAAGGGAACAAGACCGTCAACTTGGAAAAACATACATGCCCTGGTGATGTCCATGCTTTTATTTTTTAAATCATTTTTTGGCTCTTACAGCTCTTATAACAATTCATTTATCAGTTATATCAATCACATGTATGCACATGTTGCCATCATCATTTTCAAAGCATTTTCTTTCTACTTGAGCCTTTGGTATCAGCTCCTCCTTTTTCCCTCCCTCTGCCATCCTCCCGCCCTTCATGAAACCTTGATAAATTTAAAATTATTATTCTTTTATGTCTTACACTGTCTGCTGTCTCCCTTTGCCCACTTTTCTGTTGTTCATCCCACGCAGGGGTGGGGTTGGGTTTATACATTGTTTATCGCAATTGGCTCCCCTTTACCCTTCCCCCCACACACCTTCCCCTTCCCCTCATGCAATCGCTATTCCCATTACTGTTCCTGAAGGTTTCTCTGTCCTGGATTCCATGTGGAGATGACCATTCTTGATGACCTCTTCACATCTAAGTATAGGGGAATTATTAATCCAAAATATCTGATCACCTGGATACCAGTTGCTGTTGAGTAAATGCCTAATCAATGCAACTCCATATGTGTCAGTGTGGTGCTGAACTACACAGAATTTTCAGTATCATGTTTTACAGAAGTGGATCCCCAGGTCACTCTTCTAAGGCAACTCTGGGTAGGCTCGAACTTCTCACCTTTCAGTTAGCAGAAAAGAGCATTGATAATTTACTCCAAGAGACTTTAATCAACTCAAATCACAAGCAATAATTAAAAACAGATCAAGCATTTTATTTTACTTGGGTCCATAATCAGCACCCAAGGACGCAGCAGTCAAGACACCAAACAAGTTGCAATATGCAAATCTGCTGTAAACCCTTGAAACTGTTAAAAAAGCAAATCTGTCACTTTGAGAGCTGAGCAAACCTGACCATAGCTGGGATATGCTAAATCACTTCATATATATGTGAAACCCGGGCAATGAATCAGAATGACATAATACCTGATAACATTATATTATGGTGTTGGCAATATTGATATATGATAGACTGTCTGATGAATGAACACATTGGTCTTAGAGGAAGTACAGTCAAAATGCTCCTGAGGAGGGAGGATGGCAAGGCTTCCTCTAACATCCTTTGCACACATCATCAGGAAGAACTAGTTCCACAAGAAAGACTTTGTGCTGGGTAAAGTACATTTTATGCTCTACAGGAAAGCTTATAAACTGGAGTGATTTTTCACTGTGTCAACAGCTTCTAAATGCAGCAAGATCCTTATTGTTTTCCATCTTAAAAGAATCAATTTCTCTGGAAAGCCTATGAAAAGTTCTACTTATGCGGGTAAGTGTGATAGTTACATAATCTTGTGTCCACTTGAAAGGACTAAGAGTGAAGGGGTGGACTTTAGCCTGCCAATCAGATGCCTCCTTGTGGGCATGGTCTTTTCATGAGGATTCTGGGAAATTCCTCTCTTCCTCCCTGGAGGAGGGACACATTCCCTTTCTACTTCACCTTGCTGTTGAAGAGCCACACTCACAGAGCTGGAGGAGCCACGTGGAGACCCGAGTCAGTGCTGAGATGCTTCCACCGCCATTGGATCTACAAGACTTTGCACCCACCGGACTGTGATCTTCCTGCATTTTGCATCATTGCATGTGACTGTGTGAGTCTGAAGAAGGACTTACAGACTAGTATTGGCTTTATGGACTAATGCTGAACTTGTGGACTGGATCTGGACTGGGCCAGGTCGTTTTCGTAATACACAATTGCTCTTTGATATAAAGCTCTCTCTCACACAGATAGGAGTGTCTCTGGATTTGTTTCAGTAGTCAACCCGACCCCACACAACAAGTCAAAACATTTCGCTAAACTAGGTTATCCATTCATAATACATGGTTTTATTACAAGCAAAATATGTATAAATCTGTCTCTGTGATCAGTGGAGAGCTTCAGATAAGTTTGTTGGGTAATACACTTGTCTGAGGCTCATTTAGGGTGCTTTCAAATAAAAGATACTTTTTGTGCTTTGGTGGTGGTGTTAGAAACACTTTTGAGGTTTGAGTTAATATAAAAAGGTTAACAAAACTCAAATGGACATGGTCAAAATCACTGAAGCATTGAAACAGGTTTATGGAAATGCCGCCCCACATAAAGCATCAGTTGTTACAAGTAGATGATGTGTTATAAGGAAGGTTGACAAAACTCCAAAGATGAACCAGAAAAGAAAGGGTTAACTGTCAACCTGGCCGAATAAGGAAATGGAGTTTGAAGTGCGGACCATGGTGGAAGAAGACTGTAGACTGAAACCTACTTGAAGTTGGGCAATTGCAATTTTAAGCAAACTTCTTGGCCTCAGCAAACCATTCAATCAATGTGTACCAGAAGCATCGCAGGAAGATCAGCTAGGTCAATAGCTGAACTCTTCATCAGTCTGTTTTGTAAGACTGAATCGAATGAAGGCAATCTGATGGAACAAATCATAACTGGGGAGGAGTCTTGGTTTACCCATACGATGCAGAAAGCAGATCCAATTACAACAGTGGTTTCCACAGGGGATCTGTGGGGCCAGTTAAGTTCAAGGCAGTGAAGTGCAGCTCAGAAGGTTATTATGAGTGCTTTTTGGGTTGTTTTCTGGGGTGGGGTGGTGGGAATTCCAAAGGACTAATCTTTAATTTCTCATAAAGGAGATAGGAAGTCACAGAGCTTATTATGAAGTTTTAAGGAAACAAAAAAAACCCCAAACCCCCAAAACCTGAATTGGTGAGAAAAAG
The DNA here is from genome assembly GCF_050624435.1 of Tenrec ecaudatus. NCBI lineage: Eukaryota > Metazoa > Chordata > Mammalia > Afrosoricida > Tenrecidae > Tenrec > Tenrec ecaudatus. The sequence continues at coordinate 13,615,463 of NC_134542.1, read as the reverse complement.
GCCAAAAAATTTGCAACACGAAATCCTGACCTTCCCCACTCCAAAATCCCCAGCCTCCTCCATTGCAACAATTCACCTGCTTCTTCTTCAAGGGTGGGAAAGAAGGACTGACCACAAATCTTTTCCCTCACGATCCTGTAGCCTGGGTCTTGCACTTTCACACTCCTTTTTATCCCCAAACTCCAAGGAGATTCCAAACGATCATGACTTCTGCTCCTCTCTGATGCTAAAACTACCTTTTGGATGGGGCCTAAGTCACAGGGCACAGCGGTGTTTATAGAAGGATTAGAGACATGGAAACACCAAGTTCAGACATGTACAGACCTTGATGGAAAGTTTGGTGAGAAATAATAGCTTTACATTTTGATACCTTATTTTTATTTAATGAAGATTTCTATGATTTTATAGCAAGCCTTTTTGGTTCACCCTTGTAAAATGCACATTGACCATCAAGTGTGAACGGCATAATTAGAATACGTGTTCAAAACACTAAAGTGATGCTGATGTCATTAAATGGGCTCTATCTGCAGCAGGCTTAGAGAAATATAAAGTATCCTGTAAGTACGCTAAGCACTCTATTTTGTATTGCAAGCAAAATATTTCTAGAACATGTTTTCATACTGTTTACACATTTTGGGAAACATGATCCGAAGAGAATACTTACAAATTTTAGGTAAACTATAATTGCCCTTAAGTGACAGCAGCTATTCATACAAATGTTATATGTAAAATTCCATATGTGTATGGACATAGGAAGGAGCCTTGGTGGCCCTGTGATTTTGGCATTGGTTACTAACTGCAAATTCAGTGGTTCATATCCACCAACTGCGCTGAGGGAGAACGATGAAGCTATCCACTACAGTAAAGCTTTACCGGCTTGGAAAGTTACTATGGGGTCATTATGAGTTGGAATCACCTCGATGGCAGTAGGTTAAAATATTATTTGTGTGTGTGTGTGTGTGTGGGTGGGGGGTGTTCCGTATGTATAAGAAAGCTTCAAAATGTTTGTGGAAATGGGGAGTTAAACAATAATAAGAAATCTCCACAAACTATTAGAAGCTTACACACACACACACACACACACACACACACAGACATACACACTGATATTCAGGTTGGCTTATACTTGAATATATAAAATACATACACACACACTCATCTTCCCATACAGTATTTTTCTTTATGGAATATTATGTATTTACTACTTCTGACGATACACCCATGCAGACAGTTGTTATATTGTGAAGGCTGCTAACCAAGTGGGCTATGAATGACAGCGGGAGCCCAAAGTTCATTTGCAGAACGACTTCGGAAATAAGCCTCCCTGTATCCACAATTGAGGGATGGGAGGGAAGTGGCCACTCAACAGAGAACTTGGGAGAGATGAGTAGAGAGGATCAAATACATGAATCTGACTTGAACAACTAAGACTTTCTCAGATGATTCCCCCGCTCTGATGTATGTGACCTGATCAGGTTGTCAACATTTCTGTATTTGTGGCTTGTTTGTGTTTGTTCATATTAGGGTGTATCTTATAGGTGTCACCTTCTTGAAGTTGTGTTATATTTTTCTGTGTTTCCTTATATGAACCCCAGCATTGATACACATGTAGGGACAGCAAGTAGAATAGGGTTTGGGGTTGGGTGCAGTGGGGCGAGGGGATGGGGGTGGAGTGCAGTGGGGTGGGGGGGTGGGGGTGGAGACGATGTCAGGGAGTCCATGAAGGAAAATAATGTTTGGAAACATGTGGGAGCAATTGTAAAACTCTGCTTGATGTGATTTAACTATGGAATGATATTAACCCCCAATTAATATTTTTTTTAAAAGAATAAAGGAATAAGAAGATCTATAAATACTCAAACTCCCAAGGATGACTAAGTAAGTAAAATATCCTTCCTGGAACATTTATCTTTAATGATAAGGAAGGAAATTAAGAAAGTATAACTTAAATATTTATCCACTAAAAGGACAAATTGACCACAGCCTCCACGATGCTGAAGCACAAGAACTAGACCCTTTCATACAGGTCCTCATGTTGTGTTGACCCCCAGCCATAAAATTATTTTCGTTGCTACTTCATCACTGTAATGTTGCTACTGTGATGAATCAGGCGACCCCTGCGAAAGCGTCGGACAACACCCAAAGGGTCGCAACCTACAGGTTGAGAACCCCTGAACTAGATGGTTCCTGGGGGCCATTACTGACTGTTTCATATACATCACAATACCATGTCCCAGCAGAGTGTGAGAACAATGTAAAACAAAATGTAAAAATCATTAGTAAAAGAAAGACCAGACTTAACCGTTCTGATAGAGATTGGTGGAGACATTGTCTCTCAGACTGCAATAAACTTCCCCCTGGAGATCGCCTTTTAGTGAAACAATTAAAAACACAAGGTCAAACTCATTGCCATCCATTAAGACATAAGACAAAGAACCGATCCTTTGGGCTTCTGAGGGCCAAGAGCCTCATCTTTCTCCCACGCAGCAACAGGGAGGGTTGAACGGCTAACCTTGTGGTTAGCAGACCAACATCTAACCCACTGTACCACCAGGGCTCCTAGTCAAAATTGACAGGCCTATCAAGTAAACAATAACAACAGTCAACCATAGTAGATCAGAAGCTCCCCCTCAGTTATTCTTGTCTTCAAACAAAGTGGAGAAGGCAGGATGAGGAAGAAGGAGCGATTGAAACAGGGAAGGGGGCAGGGAAGGAGTAGAGGAAATAGGGATATTGAGGAGATTGCAATACTGCCACAAAACAAAACCGTATAAATTGTTAAGTGGAAAATGAGAGTAAGAGAATCAACATACTGAAAATAATTCATGTTAATGAGATATATTTTAAAAAATAATTGTATAAGGGGCTCATACAACTCTTATCACAATCCATACATCCATCCATTATGTCAAGCACATTTGTACATTTGTTGCCATCTTCATTCTCAGAACATTTGCTTTCTATTTGAGCCCTTGGTATCAGCTTCTCATTTTCCCCCTCCCTCCCCACCCCACCACATGAACCCTTGATAATTTATAAATTTATTTTTTCATGTCTTACACTATCTGACGTCTCCCTTTACCCACTTTTTGTCGTCCATCCCCCAGGGAGGGGGTTATATGTAGATCCTTGTAATCAGTTCCCCCTTTCAACCCCTTCTTCCTTCCACCCTCCCAGTATCGCCACCCTCACCACTCACTGTTCCTGAAGGGATCATCTGTCCTGGATTCCGTGTGTTTCCAGTTCCTATCTGTACCAGTGTACATCCTCTGGTCTAGCCAGAACTGTAAAGGTAGAATTGGGATCATGATAGTGGGGGCGGAGGGGAAGCATTTAGGAACTAGAGGAAAGTTTTATGCTTCACCGTTGCTACACTGCACCCTGACTGGTTCCTCTCCTCCCAGCGACCCTCCTGTAAGGGGATGTCCAGTTGCCTACAGATGGGCTTTGGGTCCCCACTCTGCACTCCTACTCATTCACAATGATATGATTTTTTGTTCTTTGATGCCTGATATCTGATCCCATTGACACCTGGTGATCACACAGGCTGGTGTGCTGCTTCCATGTGGGCTTTGTTGCTTCTGCACTAGATGGCTGCTTGTTTACCTTTAAGCCTTTAAGACCCAGATGCTATATCTTTTGACAGCTGGGCACCATTAGCTTTCTTCACCACATTTGCTTATATACCCATTTGTCTTCAGCAATTGTGTTGGGAAGGTAAGCATCATGGAATGCCAATTTAATAGAACAAAATGTTCTTGTATTGAGGGAGTACTTGAGTGGAGGCCCAATGTCCATCTGCTACCTTAAAACTAAACCTATAAATATATGCACATATATCCATTTCCCCATCATCCTATATAAAATATTTACATATGTGCATGCCTGTATGTAGACCTCTATAAATGCCCTTTGCCTCCTAGTTCTTTTCTCTATTTCCATTTACTTTCTTCTTGTCCCACTATCATGCTCAGCCTTCATTTGGGTTTCAGTAATTCCTCAACGTTACATTAGCCTTGATCATGCCCTACCAGGCCTCTTATACCCTCCTCACCACCGATTTTTGATCACTTGTTGTTCCCTTGTCCCTGGGTTTGTTAACACCACTTCCTCCCCTCCCCCCCCCCCCCCGACATTCCCCTCTCCCATGAACCCTAGAACCATCGGTACTATTGTTTTCTCCTCCAGATTGTTTATCCAGGCTATCTTATCTAGATAGACCTGCAGAGAGAATAATATGCACAAAAATAAGACAGAACAAAACAAAGCAACAAAAGAAAACAACAACAACAAAACCTATCACACACAAAAAAGAGAAGCCTGTAAATTATTCAAGGTCTGTTTGTTGGCCTTTAGGAGTGTTTTCCGTTTGAGTCTGATGGGGTGTCACACTATGGCTTCAAAGTCTATTTTTGGTACTCCCTTGGGACTTCCTTGCTCTGCTCCCCTCTCTGTTCTGTTGCACACCCTTAGTGTTTTGCCTCGGTGTGGTGGGGTCAGATCGGGCGCAATTCCCACACTGTGTCGAGTGAGACGTATTTATAAATGATGTTGTTCATACTTCTGCAATCACTCACTGCCATTGATTCTGATTAGTAATGAAACAATTCTTACAGTTCTAAAACTCAGCACTATTAGCTACTGAGTATCAAACACATACCATATGCTCTATTAAAGGATGGAGAAAATGTTCAGGGCAACCAAGAATAGACGGGCCGAGCCGATCATAGTGCATAATCCTAATACAAATAAAAGGAATGAGTTCAGCGCTTCCTAATTTATCACACCACCTTACACTCTTCCACTGATGAAATGATGAATGACAGTCACTCTCACTCCTTCCTTTAAACACGACACACTCCAGACAGCAGGGATCTGGGTCATTCAAGCTATATAGTTATATCCCACCAGTGCCTGGCATAGAGAATTCAGGGAATATTTGCTGAATGGATGGACAGTGGGAAGAGCAGGCAAACTAGACCAAAGAGTTGATTATACACCCAGATAGGGGTACCACAAAGAGAGAACTGGGCAATCAGAGTAATATCGACATAGGAAGTGAGTTGATCACAAATGGGAGGTATATTCCCCATTTAAGCAACAGCCATGAATTTGAAGAGTTCAGACTTCAAGAATGAGCAAGGACAGATAGCACACGTTTCCTGGATAATCTACAACTGTGATTCACACTGACTCCATAGGGCACAGGAGGTTTCAGAATCTGGAATCTTTATGAAAGCAGGCTGGTGGGTTTGAAATAGCAACCTTGCACTCAGTAGACGGAAAACTTAGCCCACTGGAAATGGATATATATATATATATATATATATATATATATGACTAAATCTTTACGGAAGCAGAGATTCATATTTCTTCATTGAAGGGGCTGTAATTTTTGACCCCCCTCCCCCACTTGCAGTTAGCTGCCAAAAGCTTAATCCACAGAACCACTGATCCAACTATTTTATTCTAAATTCTGCTTACAATGGTCAGAAGTGACTTAGAAGGACAACGTTACTCGGGCATTCGTAAACCCTGCTTTTTGCTTCATTCTCGGGAAAAGCATGCAAGAGAACAGCGGCAACATCATCTCTGTTTCTGATGTTTCTCAAATGTATTTAGATTAAGAAATTTCACAAATTAAAGACCCCCTTCATTAGTATCAAAGCCCTTAATTCTCCCGAGTACATTTATTCTCCCTGGTAAAACGACAATGTTCTACACAGTGACATTGGTTTTTATGGTCTTGATTTCAGCATTTTGCACCTGGTTAAAAAATCAGAGCGTTCTTCTAGTTTTCTGGGACAAAATTGCTGCAGGACAATTGCACAAATAAATCTTTCAGTACCGCACATGGTACCTTTCTTAAAAAGTACAGACGGTACCAGTCCCCTTCCCTTTTCCCACTGCAAGACTTTAAGGAAAACTAAGCTCCTTCGCTAGTTTAAATTTTAAATCTCCATTCTAATCTGATGGCTGGTTTGCCAACCCAGAGGAGCGCCTCCCCAGGAAGGCTGCAGGGGCCCCAGCCCAGGCCTGTCTCCTTCGGGCGGCGCTTTCAGTCCGCGCTTCAGGGAGTCGCTGTCCGCGTCTAGGCGGCCTGGAGTGGGCAGGTGCTGGGGTCCGAGGCTTGGACTCATCTGGGGCTGCGTAGGGACCGCAGTTCTGGCGAGGCCTGGGCTGTGTTGAGTTCGACGGCGCCCTCTCGGCTGTAGCTGAGCAGGGGTTCTCGGCTCTGGTTCGCCTGGACCTGCGCTAGGCAGGACGGCGAGCGTCCCCCTGGGTCGCGTTGGGAACTGAGGTCCAGGCTCTGCGTGGGCTGCCCCGGGGACTGTGGTTGGGGCTCGGCTGGGGCAGCTCGGTTGGGGCAGGATGGTCCGGGCTGCGGATGGGTTGGGGACCGCGGTCGGTCCTGGTTGGAGCTGCGCTGGGCAGGGCGACCTGCGCTGGAGCGGAGCTGCCGTGGGGACAGCGGCTCGGGCTCGGCTGGAGCTGCCTCGGGGACCGCGGCTCGGGCTCGGCCAGGGCTGCGCTTGGGGACCCTGGCTCAGTTGGGCTGGGTGCTTTGTGCTCCACCAGAGCGACCCTGGGGACCGCGGCTCGGGCTCGGACGGGGCTACGCTTGCTGGGGCTGGAGCTGCGCTGGGGACCGCCGCTCGGGCCAGGCCGGGACTGCGCGTGGACTTCGGCACCGGCTCAGCCGAGGCGGTTCTGCCTAAGCGCCCCCTGCTCGTCTGGCTCGGCTCCCTCCGTCCAGCTATTCTGCTTTGGCAGCGGACAAACACCTCCTGACCCGGGCAGTCCTTTTGGGTTTCGAGGAGAAGAGAGCGGACCAGACTGGCCGGGAGGAAAGGCAGAGGGAGGGGGGTAAAGGGATGTGGGAGGGGGCGGGGGGCATGTGGAAGCCCTGGACATTTGCGTTCAAGTCTAATCAGAGGGCGGCCACGCGAATCTCCTTTTGCGTCTTGCTTCACTGGTCAAACCAAACCAAACGCCCGCCATCAAATCCATTTCGACTGCGCGGACCCTGTCTGTCGAGTTTCCAAGCCCCAGTTTTCTCCCTCAGAGTGTCTGGTGGCTTTGAACCCGCCAGCGCCACCCAGCGCCATCTGGCTTTAGATACCAGGAACATTCAGGGGCAAGACAATCCCGTCCAGGGTGTGCAGTGGTTAGCGCTCGGCTGGTCACCTAAAGATGGGCATTTCCACGCAGAGGTGCCTGGTAAGAAAAACCTTGCAAGAATTCCGCCATCGGAAATGCTTGCGATCACGTTTCTATGAGGCTACGGTTGGCTGGAGTCAACTCCATGGCAAACAGGTGGCTCCTGTTGAAGATGCAGGTCATGGTCTGCAAAGGAGAGGCTGCAGCCGTACAATTGCTGGGCGGGGGGCGGGGGGGCGGTTGCGGGGTCGGGGGTATTATGAGGAAATGTTAAATTTCCAAAAACATCTAACGAAGGACTTGGAGCTTTGGAGTGTCCGTGAAGACGTCAAGCCGTCATCAAGCGCAGCAAAAGGAGAGGGGCCGAGGGCTGGCATTTTGCATAAAATCTGGACGTGACCTCGGTCGATTTTTCTCCTGATCCACAAACAAGTGAACTGTACGTCCACCGAAGAAGCCGTTTTATCCAAAGAAGCCACAGCCCAGACTGGAATATGTATGTGGAATCTTCAACAAGTCTTTTCAGTTAGGCTTCCTCCCTTAGCTGGTGTAAGTGTTTTGCATTTGGCTTCTAACCTGTGTAGGCTGGCAGTTGGAAAGCAGTACTCAAACATTGTAGATTTGGATACATTTTAGGGCAGTCTTTTAGGTCGCCAGATTTAGGGACAGGGGTTGTCCCTCTGGTGCCTGCAAAGGCTCCCATAGAGGAGGTTGGAAAGAAATCAGGCAACTGTTAGACACCTATGAAGACCCCAAACTGAGGATGCTCATACTCAAGCCCCAAGCCAGGTGGGAGGTACACCTGGGGGCCCAAACTAGGTCCAGGCTCATGATATTACCCAGGTAGGTTCAACCTAGCCAATGGGGTCAATCAATACCTTTCAGCCAAGCCTTCTCCAAGTCAGGGGGTGGGCTAGCTAGAATAAAGGCAGGGAGCACACATTGGGACGCTCTCTTACTTTCTCTTACCCTGCTCCTGGTCTGGGCCTGCTTGGGGCCCACATGTGCCTGCTCGGGCCCTACATGGGGCCCACAGCCTCTCTTGCCCCTGACTCTCTTGACCACTTGGTCACTGGGTCCACCCGGTGCTCTTTTCCACGAGGTTGCTCGTGCCCAGTTGTGAACCCCTTTGAGACTGTAAAACCTGAAACTTGTCCTGTCCTTCATCAATACCCACTTGGATTACAAAATGGGCGTCAGCGTGAATTCTTTCATCACATGATGCCAAGAATAGAGGTATTACCCACTCTAGAAACCTACCATCTTCATGGGTGGGTAGGTAACAACCTGCGTGAGACTGAAGTGTTCTGAATTCCAATTTAATTTACTAGCTGTGGTGATGGTGGGCAAGTCCCTTAAGGTTTTGGTGACGAGAAACAAAACCATCCACGGAAGATGGAAGGATTTATCTAGCTGGACAGGGTCTTTCAGGATCACGTCTCTCTTGACAGCAGCGTAGTTAAAGGTGGATCAGCATTTCAAGGAAAAGGGAACAGAAAAACCAATGAAAGGTACAATGAAAAATGAAGCTTTGGGTGACGTGTCTTCCAGATGTTTTGGAAGCAGCTGTGGTAGGTTCTGAGTGCCATCTTCACAGAACAACTGGAATTGGCCCTTGCTCTAGCCTTTTACAATGAAGGAGGATTCTTCACCTAGCAGTCAAAGGAAGAAATGGTCTTGAATTCAGCAGATGGTTCCCACAGAGGAGGATTTTGGAGACCATAGATCTTCTTAATATGGGAGGTGATGGACTTAAGTTCTGCAAAGTGCCTGGCCTTTACTTCATGGGGCTACTTAGTGTCCAGTCAGTGTCTAGTCTCCTTCCTGAGGCTTCTACATTCACCAAACCAACCAAACCAAACCAAACTCACTGCTATCTAGTCATTTCTGACTCATAGTGACCCCATGGCATGGTGGGACCGAACTTTGGACCTTGTGGTTAACAGCCCAGGATTCCACATTAGGCATTAAGGGAGGCAGCAAATCTTCCACAAAAATGCCCTCTGACGACGTGTTAGGTTGGAATCTCTAGAAAAACACAACCAGTGATGTTTGTATGTGTTGCCTATAGAAAGAGATTTAGATGTTAGTTGTTGAAATAGTTAAGTCCAGTCTGATTCAAGTCAGACCTCTCACAAATCATGGAAGCTAAGGAACAGGAAGCAGGGTTATGAAGTAGAGAAGACAGAGCAGGGGCTGGTGGATGCAAAGGTCCAAAGTTGACCGAATGACTCTACCTTTGACAGTCTGCTGATGGCTTCGGGGATCGGCAGGTGACACAACAGGAGATGATGGAACCAGAAGATTCAGGTCCAGCGGAAGGATCAAAGAGATTTGATCTAGTGAGATCTCTCTTATTTCAACCAAAGGAGTTGAAAACGTGAAGAAACACAAGGGGTAATCTGAAACAAGTGAATGAAGCCTCATATCTAGTTACTCCCCTCATTGCTACAAGAGTAACTGCTTTAACTTTATACTGTAGTTTGATAAGCAGGAAGTTCAAGAAAATTAAAATGAAGAAGCCAGGGCTAGAATGAATCTTTTGAAATGCCAGGTGCACTGAACTTTGCTTGTGTGTTACCTGTTTATCATTCTGATTACCATTGTCCTGAAGTAAGTGCATGAAGGGGGAGTTAGTGTATGTAGCTAAGAGCGAGGTTGGCATGATCACGCGTATGCACACATTGTCAGAGGATAGGAGAATACAAGCAGGGTCAGAACTGGCCTCTCTCCAGTATCTTTGTACTCAAAATGTGCCCATTATGTAAGCAGAATCCACAAAAGATATTTGCTCCAGTTCACGATAGTCACAGATCATTGTGATAGCAGTGTTTTAATATCAACACATTTTTGACACTCTGAAGTCCTTTTCAAAGTAATTAAGAATCTATTCCTTGGAATCCACTTTATAGCTGTGGGGTTTTCTTTGGTTGTTATTGTTATACAACCTGTGTGGCAGTTACATAATCCTGTCAACTTGCAAGGGGGTAGAGTATAGCTTGTCAATTAGGTCACAGCTTGATGACCTCATTTAGAGGCACTAAGGAGATAAGTAGCTCACTGGAGGAGGGACACATGGTCATTCCCTGCGAGACATCCCTTTGGAGAAGAAACATGGAAAGAGGCGGATGGCAACTGAAATCTTGGAGCTGGAGGAGCCATGTGGAGACCCACCCCAGCACTAAGATGCTTCCACTGCCACTGGATCCCCAAGGCTTTCCACCCACCAACCTGTGATCTTCCTGCACTCAGTGTCATTGCATGTGCTGTGTGAGTCTGAAGAGGAATTTACAGACTGGTATCAGACGTATGGGCTAACATTGGACTTATGGACTTGATCAAGACTGGGCTGGGATTTTTTTTTAATATGCAATTACTCTTTTATAACAAAGTTCTTTCTTGTATACATAGAAGTGTCTATGACTTTGTTTCTCTAGTCCACCTGGACTAACACAACCTGGAAGCAGCCTTCGGTAGCAGTGTGATTATGCACTTTGATGCTAACCACAAGGATTTCGGTTTGAACCCCATAGCCACGGCTTGGCGGGAAGATGTGGCGGTCTTCATCCCTAAAGAAACTGTTCAACAGGGCCACCGTCGGTGAGTTGCCTTGAAGACACCCAATAACAACACACAAGCTGATAAACAAATGTTGCAGTCATTTAAATCTCTTTATCTACCAGGACTTTCATGAAAGGATGAAGGTTGTAGTCAGCATCACTTATTTCCCTGCTCCGATGTCTACCAGCGTGGTCAGAACATTGCATTTTTAGGTGGGTACACACCTTTATTTTAAAGCAGAACATTTCTGAAAGGCATTTTGGTTTCTCACCGGAGCTGGTCATCAAACTCAGCACAATATAGTGACGGCATCAGAGGAGGACAAGTGTGAAATCAATGAACATGAAAGAGGCAGCCCGTAAGACAGAGAGCACAGGAGACAACTAAAAAAGTAAAATGGGTCCTCTTTGGCTAAGAATAACTCTGTATTGGACCACAGATGTAAATCTAAGGAGCAATGACGGTTCCGCGGGCTTTCTTCGCGGGAGGACTAGGAGGCTGTCCACTCCTGTAAAGTCTTGGAAACACGATATGGGGTCACTCTAAATCGGATTCCACTAGAAGAAAGTGGGGTTACTTTTTAAATTTTTTAGCGGTTCAATGGTTAGGAGCTAAAGGTCAGAAGGTGAAATCTGCAGGAGAAAGACGTGAACATGTTTCCATAAATATTTACAACCTCAGAATCCCAGGAGGTCCTCGACCATAGGTTTCTTATGAGTTGAGATCAACAAGATGGCATGGGTTTGTTTGGACTTAAATAACATGCACAGGGAAACACTTCAGATAAAGAATCTGGACCTTCCTATCGCTTTAGTGAATTAAATACCATTTAAACTAAATAGCTCGTTGACATATATCACCCCCCATGATATATGTTAATCATGTGAACAAAGGAAACACCTACATCCTACGGCAGTTGACTTATAGAGGCTGAGTCTGCACGTGTTTACAGTAGTAAACGGCCTCATTTTTCTTCTGAGGAGTGGCTGGTGGATTTGAACCATTGACTTTGACTTTATCAACCCAATATTTAAACCTCTGTGCTACCAGGGCCTCTTTAACACAGGAAAGTATTGCTCAAAAGTATCCAAATGCTTATCAACTTGAAGTTTATATACATTATCCTTTCAATGATGAAGTAGTTTAACATTTACTAGGCATAATGAAATTACTTAAAATGAAATAGATGGAGAGTGGGTTAGGAGCTATTAAGACTTTAATAAATTTAATTTCATTATTTTAGTATGCTTCGTGGGTAGCCTTGTAAGCAATAAAAATGGAAATAAATGACTAGCTAGTGATTTCAGGTAGAACAGTGATATATTTTTAAAAATCATACTGAAACTTATTCTCTTGAATCCCAGGGGAAAGTAAGCTAAATTATTCTATCATGCCGTCCCTGATGGTCGCATTACCTGGGGCATGGCACATACTGGCCACTGGAGCAGAAAACGACATGAGAAGACACGATGTCTACTGCTCAATACTCTCCAATTTTGTTTCGACACTTTTAATGTTCCTTTCCCAGAACTCTCCCGTTTCCAGTCAGATAAAAATCCCTGTCTTTTGCTTTCAGGGAGGCCATTAGAGTACCGGCTTCCTCTGTCTCCTTGCTTAATCTTGCAGTAATACCGCCTGTCTCCCTGCCATGAGCCTGTGTGAAGGTACTTTGGCTTAGCTTCAACAGAAGCAGAGGCCTGGCTTTTTTCAGCTCTACATTTTGGGGGCTCAACCAGGATCCCCATTTTGCCTTTGACACGCAGACCCTGAAATTCCAGTGGGGCAACCACTGCCTACCTTTAGATCAGTGGTTCTCAACCTGTGGGTGGCAACCCTTCCACAGGGGTCGCCCGATTCATAACAGTAGCAAAATGACTGTGATTAAGCAGCAACGAAAATAATGTAATGGTTGGGAGGTCACCACAACATGAGGAACTGTATTAAAAGGTCGCGGCATCAGGAAGGTTGAGAACCACAGCTTTAGATGCTGTTCAGGAAAGGCCATAGAAAGTGAGAGGAGGAGGCAATCACCTACTGGGCTTTCTTATCACCACTAATTGCCAAACAGCTGGCAATTAGAGTGAGTCACCCTTAAAGAAATGTGCAAAACAGTTCAGGGCCACCTCTGACCTTCTGTGGCTCTCAGCTGATGGCAGGAGGCCGAGGTCAGACATGCTTCCACCCACCATCCTTTTTAGTTTCTGACTGAACTTTCTGTTTACTCGTATGTCCTTTCTACAGCATTCTACGTTGATCCTGGGCTTGATAATTTATTTCAAAGGCCACACAGAACTCACAGACAATACATGTGACTCTGGGGTTTATTAGAAGTCAGATGAGAAATGCTCTGGTCAATCTCTGCCATTTCCACGGGCAGCCCTCTCTGCTTCTCAGCCTGTGGGCCTGTTTGGGGCGGCCTTTGCACTGGCCATGCAAGGACACAAAGCTTATAGGGCTGCCAATAGATACCGGAGGGCATACCACTTCTCCTTAAGCCTCAGCGCGGAAGCGCTCAGCTCCAGCTCTGTGTCAGCAAGTGATATTCAAGCCAGCCTCCTGACCAAAAGCTCTTAGCTTGAGGTGCTCTGTGGGCTGGGAAGTCCACCACGCATGCTCTCTGGCTTCTAGTTCTGCTGCTGCTGATCTTCTGCCAATTGTCTAGTGTTACCTAGATCAAAAAGGTTCAATGTGCAGGAGTCTCAGGGTTGACAGGATATGCCCCAATCCTGGCTCTTCTCTTGTGCTAGTAGTGAAATCTTCACCTTCCTGCTTCGGAGAGGGCCCGCTTTATACCCAACAGGATGGTACTCACAGCGAACTCTTTAACTATCACTCAAAGCTGAATCACATAATCCAATCAGCTTACCCCTCACCTTCTTCCCCAGTGCAGTAAACAGCATGCAGGTGCTCCTATCGGATCTCTTCTGCCTTCCTTATTGCCACAAGGCAGGGGCCAGACCTGCCTCTACTCTCCATCTTTATTTTTCCTGTGTTGACACCAACCATCTCACCCACAACACTCTACATCTATCAGTGGTCAATGGTTTGTTGCAATGGTCACACAGAAATCACAGACAATACTCATAATTTTAAGGGGTTCTTTTGGGGGAGTTAACACAGATCCACAAATCCACAAAGGATTGGCAGACAGTAAGGATACAGTCATTGGTCCATAGCAATTCCTCTCCTTGATATGGGCACCTGCATCCTCAGTCTTTCTGTAACATGATCCCTTGGTCTCTGCCTTCCTGGACCAGGAAGCCCGCTAGTCACTCTATCTACCCATACCAGGGTCTTGGAGCTCTGTCCCAGTCTCCATGTCACAGTCTCTAGCAGGCGTCCTCAAACTACGGCCCTCAGGACACATGCGGCCCGCCGAGGGCATTTATGTGGCCCGCTGGTGTTTTTGCCCCGTTTGTTTTTTTACTTCAAAATAAGATATGTGCAGTGTGCATAGGAATTTGTTCAAAGTTTTTTTAAACTATATTCCGACACTCCAATGGGTCTGAGGGACAGTGAACTGTCCCCCTGTTTAAAAAGTTTGAGGACCCCTGCTCTACTGCCTCCACCACTGGAGAGATCTGGAACATGCTTTCCCATTGGTTTGCAACTTTCTCTCTCTGCTCCTGCTTCAAAGATGGCTCATACTTATAGTTAGTGGGGTGGTGTGTTAGTCCGGGTAGACTAGAGAAACAAATCCAGGGAGAAATATATGTGTATGAGAGATCTTTATATCAAAGAGTAATTGTATATTAAGAAAACATCCAAGCCCAGTCCAGATCAAGTCCAAAAGTCCAATATTAGCCCATATGACCAATACCAGTCTATAAATTCCTCTTCAGACTCACGCAGCACATGCAATGACAATGAATGCAGGAAGATCACAGGCCAGTGGGTTGAACGTCTCGTGGATCCAGTGGTGGTGGAAGCATCTCAGTGCTGGTGTGGGTCTTCATGTGACTCCTCCAGCTCCAGGACTCTGGCTCCATCAGCTTAACTCCATGTGGCTTGTCAAGAGGAATGTCTGGCAGGGAGAGTGTGTGTCCCACGCTCAGGGAGGAAGACAGGACTTCCCAGAATCCTCAGGAGAAGGCCATGCCCACACAGAAGTCTCATTGGCTATGACCTGATTGACTGGCTAGATTCCACCCCTTCATTCAAGTGGGCAGATTTTGTAACTGCCACAGGTGGTAATGAAGAAAATGGACTAGCAACCTCTGTTAGTGTTACACATACCCTTCTTTACATAGTCCCTCCCAATCATTTGGTGGCCATTATGGAGACATGAATAGAAGAGCCATATTAAGTCAATGCACTTCACTCAGACCAAGGTCATTTGGCTGGAATAACAAAGGCTACAACTAGAAGACCTATATTAAATATTATAAGCTATATTATAAAATGAATTACCTTGTAAGAGAGGTGAGAGCCCCTGCTCCCCACACCCCTGAGCCTGAAAATTCCCTTCTTTAAAAATCACACTGAAAATAAGGGCAAGGCAAGAAGCACCCTAAATAGGGTCAGGGTTAAGGGCATCCTAGGGATCAGAGAAGACGGTAGCAACGGCATCAAACCACAGGAATGAGTCCTGTCCTAGGGATCCATCCTCAGCTGAAAAGGAGTTAGTCTCCCTTAAAGATGGGCACAATCTCCCTTCTTACCAGCGAAGTGGAAATAGGTGTGTGAACTGAATAGCACATGCCAAGGATCAGAAGTTTATTGAATTCTATGACTCAGATATTAGAACATGAAGTGTTTTCATTCATTTTAGCAAATGTTTAACATGTTCTGGCATATTTTAATATGCGATTAAAGAGGTTATTTTCATGAGCAGAAATCCAGACGTTTTGTCATTTCTAGTTTCATTTGGAGCAGGTTTCTTTCACATTTGCTCCTGTTTTAGGAATTGAACAGACATTATCAAGAAAGAAAGGCTGCCGATTTTAAGTAGCACTAAGTAGTTGCATTAGGCCTTTGATCACATACTGAACTTGGGAAAGAGAAAAATGGTCAGAAGTTTAGGAGACTTGTTTCAACAGCAACAAGAAATCAAACTAATATACCCCAAAGCTCACCTGTGGGGTGCATGCTGGAGAACTGGGACACTTAGTTATGAACCCAGGATTATGAAAAAGATGGTTCTGTTTTGTAATGAGATTTGGCTGCAATATATTTTGGTCAGGGGAGGCATGGTTTGTTAATACAACTTGGAAGTATGCCATCATTGTGCCATTAGACACAATTACACTTTGTGTTCGTCTGGGTAGGCTAGAGAACAAACACATAGGGACTCATACGTGTATGAGAAAGAGCTTTATATACAAGTGAAATTGAATATTGAGAAAATATCCCAGCCCAGTCCAGATTAAGTCCATAAGTCCAATATTAGTCCATATGACCAGTACCAATCTATAAATTCCTCTTCAGACTCACAAAATACATGCAATGATGCTGAATGCAGATGGTCACAGGCCGATGGTTAGAAAGTTTTGTGGATCCAGTGACAATGGAAACATCTTAGCACTGACAGGGGTCTCCATGTGGCTCCTTCAGCTCCAGGGCTCTAGCTTAGCTCCATGTGTGTTCTCTCCAGGAATGTCTCTCAGGGAATGAGCGTGTGTCCTGCTTCCAGTGAGCTATTTATCTCCTTAGTGCCTCCAAATGAGGTCATCATGCTGTGACCTGATTGATAGGATAAACTCCACCCCTTCACTCCTAAGTCTCAAATTGACAACAGATTATGTAACGACCACACACTTGCTATTGTAAACTTCAAGAAAAGTGGGCTGGAATTTCTTTTGTTTAGGCTTTTATGTTGGTTTATCAAAATTAGGCACTTCAGAAAAGAGTGAACATCATCTTGCAGAGGAAAACACTAGCTGATAAGCAACTGACATCACCTGATTCATCTTATGGCTGAATACCCTCATTTTCCTCAGAGAGCAGCAGGAGTCTCTGTCCCACTACCTTTTGTTGGGGAAGCTGATACCAAGGGCTCAAGTAGAAAGAAAATGTCTTGAGAATAATGAGGGCAACAAATGTACAAAAGTGCTTGACACAATGGATGGATGGATGGGTTGTGATAGGAGTTGTATGAGCCCCCAATAAAATGATAAAAAAAGAAAAAGAACAAAAAATCAAGCTATTCCAATAGCGTTTTGCAGTATATTATAAAGTCATTGTGATTTTCTTGTTGTAATTAGAAGTTCACACTTAGATGAAAAAAAGGTATCTGCCAAATAGTGTGTTCATTTATCCTAATTTTAACAATTTATTATACGAGATAGATAAGAACAATGGCTAAAGAACTCATTATTTGATATCACCAAAACTTCACCCTTCTGATGAAAACTAGTTGATTAATATGAACAAAAAGTTAGATTTCTTGTCTTTAGGAAAAATGTTTATTATTTGTTTGAAAATCCAATTCATTCTTTGAAATCTGGCTTCCACATGGAGGGTAGATTAGATTTACCCAAAACTATATGGTCTCAGAAGAGGCTGGTGCTCCGGATAAGTCAAAGATGTCATGTAACCTAAACGGACTTTCTATTTCTTATGAAGAATCTAGAGATATGGTTTTGCCTTTTCATAGATGAATTGAAATATAGATGTCTGTATTCATGCCTTTGTTCATACACATCCTGAGATTTTTGCAGAATATAGCTACTGCGGCAGATTAGCAAAAGAAACTCCATTTTTGTCAACTGCTAGATGACTTGCCTGCTCCCCGCTCCCATCTCAGAGAACTGATTGCTAGTTGACCTGCTAGCTCCCCCTCCCCTTTTGGGAAAATCTTTGCTGGTGATTAATTTTAGAGTGTACTCTCATGTTCCCAGGTTCAGGACATTATAATTAGTTTAGACTATACTTCAATATATCATTTCTTTTGATTATTGTTCAGTATCGTTCCTTTTGATGTTGTAATCTGAATGGTGTAATTAATCTTGTTAAAATCAATTTTATTATTGTTTCTAATTTGATAATACCCTTACCTTGCAGTGCTCACTTGCACTTGTTGAAGTTACAATAAACCCATTGATTTTGCTTTCTGCTTCTGTTCACACTTGCTTGAGTCCCTAGAAATGAGTTTTTTGCCTTTAAAGATAGACTGAGAAGTCCACTCGGGGCTGCCATGAAGGAAACTGACTTTCATTTCTCTTTAGCCCAGCTCTTCTATATTTCAAGCCATTATAGTTGCTGAAATTTATTTGACCCCACAACACTACTACTGGTGTTATTAAGATATAAATAAATGCCTCACTATACTTATCATTTGCAGTCTTATATGTTATTGTCAAACATTTGGCCTGATATTGTAAATATTTCGGTTTTGTCTCTGACTTTCTTAGAAGTTGGGCAACCCACGTGGGCACCATTTTCAGCTAGATAGTCTTAAAAATGGGGGGGAGGTGTCTTAAAAACAGACCAAAACAAAGAATTGGTGCCTGAAAGCCATTTGGAATTTAATTGATAATCCCCCAAATGAGTAGATCATTTTGCTCTGAGCATTGTGTACACCATTGAAGAATTGAGTCTATTCAAATGTTCATGTAATCATTTTTACACTAAACTTCAAGAAAGATATTAAAGTGCCATTCTTGACGATGTTTCTTGACGATGTTTCTCTAGTCCATCCAGACTTGCACATGTGGAATTCCCGTGGTTCCTTGGAGCCCATTGCGTATGCGATCAGAGTCTATTGTGTTTGTGCACACACTTCTGGGACACAAGAGAGGTAGTATCAGTGAAATGTCAACATGACATCTACTAGAAAGAGTCACTCTTATGCTAATGCTTTTTTTAATCAAACACCGAATTTATTTCTAAAGCCTTTTCTAGATTCAACTGGAAAGTGAAACCTACATTGTGAACACCAGCATTTCCTGATGGCATAATGCAGAAACTGAAAGCTTGGCGTGAATCATATTTAGGTGTTCATCCTGGCAAATCACAGTAGTCATGGGCAAACAGGTCAGTCTTTCATATTCAGCAACAACAAAAATAATAGCCCCCTTTCTTTTGCCCCAAAGAGTCCAGTGACTTGCAACCAACGATTTTCTTTGTCTTAATGGGCATCTGGCCAGAGCACTTTTCAGGGCAGACACTGACTCAGCTACATCTCAGCATTGCTGTAAATTGAGAATCACACTTCCTATTCCAGAATGGTACTCAGCTGGTGTGTGGTCAGATTTGGTGAGCATTTCAGAGACTTTGGATTCATGGAATATGCAGGCATGTCCTTGGGCAACACAAAACTGACTGTTTTTATCTTATCCCTAGAAGAACAGAATAAGGGAAAAATAGAACATTTTAGTGATTCTTTACATAAAACATTTGCAATTTTTTTTTGCTAGTTACCTAAGATGGAGAGAACAAAAAGTTAATGGAAAATTCCATTCTGGGTTAATTCTGTTTTTCCATGAACTTTCTGAAGTCACCTTCTTACTTCCAAGCATGCTAATGAGTCATTAGAAATTCATTATAAAGTTAGCATATGTTTGCATATGCATATTGTCATTTGCATATTTCAAATGTTAATGAGTTTTTCTCCAATTCTCCTGTCCCATTCTTCTTCATAATCTAGCGTCTCGGAACCTATGCTCATCATTTACATTGACTAAGTGTGATCGGAGGCTGCAACTTGGATGCATGCCTTTCCTGAACAGCAGTGATCCCTTGTCCTCTCTGAAGGACTGTTCTAGGCGCAGGGCTTATATGAGCACGATGAAGTGCTCTGGAAATCCTACTCTTTGCAATGCTTTTCACAGTTTGTTATGAGCTACACTGTTGGATGCTTTGGCATAATAAATGAAATACAGATAAACCTCTTTCTATCATTCCTTGCTTTTAGCCAAGATCCATTTTCCTGTAGCAATGATAGCTCTTGTTTTATGTCATCTTATGAATCCAGTTGAAATTCTGGCAGCTCAGATTCACATACTGGTGCTATTCTTTTTTAATTATCTTCAGCAACATTTTATTTGTGAGATTAATAATATTCAATAATGTCCACTTTCTGTTGGTTTACCTCTCCTTGTAACGGGGCACAAATAGGGATCTCTGACCGTTGGTTGAACCATTGCTGTCTTCCAGATATCATGACCAAGAGGATGCAAAGTGTCTTGATTGATGTAGAATGGATTCGGCATCAGGGTAGGAGGTGGAAGGCTTTGGGTCCTTAAATCTTATTGCTTTTTCTGTTTTTTCTCGCTCAATTCCAAGGACAGTAGCTTTCTTTGTCTTCCTTCAGCACACCCAGGTCTTTGGCATGTCTTCTTCTCAGGGTCTGGACTGGTTTCCCTACAGACAACTCAGGACTCTCTCTCTTCCTTCTACATCCACATGGGGAGAGACTGTCTGACCAAGCCATCAGATAATTTCAATAAAACTTTGCCTACTAGCAATCAACTTTTGTCTTCTAGTGCTTTATTTTCCTCTCAGGACTTAGCTCAAACAACACACCATATATGTTCATCCTTAGTGATTATAACATAGGTACAATGTAAGCAGCTGTTTTCAACGGTTTTGTTCTTTGCTGTATTGTTAGCGCCTACAACTTTGCCTGGTACAGTGTGCACACGGATATCATTGTTGAATAAATGGACACATTTAATGCAAATAAAAAAACTTAGGATGAAAGTATGAAAACCAAATTCAAGATGATACTTGGTTTCAGGAAAGACAGAAGGAGAGAAGTATGTCAGCCCTTTCCCTGACACCAAAACACAAACTCACTGCCATTGAGCTGATTCTGACGGGCTATTTCTTCTTTATACATAAAAATTATACAAAACACACCTCTTGCAGAGCACAAATGGGTATTTGTAATATTTGTTTCTGAATAGTTATGTATTTCATTATTTTCTTCAAGCTACCCCCAAATTTCAAAACAAAGCGCACATGCTCCTGAGGTCTTTCTGGCAGGCCTTATGATGGGTCCTGCCCATGAGTGCACCTTCATTCACTTCACTCCTGGCCATCCCCAAAGTCAGAATCATCCCTCATCTTCATCCCGTGTTTGCTCTGCCCAGGATGCTCTGCCAGCGTTGTGGTTTTTGCCCGGAAGAAACAGGCTAATATTCCTGAATCAGGTTAATCACCCTATTTCTATCATTGATCTTTCTAAAAATGAAGCACAATTTTCATCCTATCTTCTAGAATTCAAATAAAACTGGCTCAAGGCTCTTATTCCAGAACCTGCGGGAAGTTCACTTATCAATATTTCTGAAAACATCTGCAGGTCTAATATGTATAGCTCTCTCTAGATCTTGTTCTCCACCACTGAGGAACGTGATGGCTCCCCTAGTCTCTGAGCAGCCACTTTCTCTTCCCTGTCATAAACTAACCAAGAAATTGACAATTTTTCTCGATTTTCCTGCTTCTAACTGTGTGGACATGTTTTGCTGAAGAGGCAGGACCTACCTGTGAATTAGAAGGGACCATGTGACATATATCTCAGCTAAGGCCAAGCTCCGGCACAGAGAGGGGATATTAGCGTGTATCACAGACAAGGCCAAGCTCCGGCACAGAGAGGGGATATTAGCGTGTATCACAGACAAGGCCAAGCTCCAGCACAGAGAGGGGATATTAGCGTGTATCACAGACAAGGCCAAGCTCCGGCACAGAGAGGGGATATTAGCGTGTATCACAGACAAGGCCAAGCTCCGGCACAGAGAGGGGATATTAGCGTGTATCACAGACAAGGCCAAGCTCCGGCACAGAGAGGGGATATTAGCGTGTATCACAGACAAGGCCAAGCTCCGGCACAGAGAGGGGATATTAGCGTGTATCACAGACAAGGCCAAGCTCCAGCACAGAGAGGGGATATTAGTAAATCTTCTTTTGAAGGAGCCTTTTAATCCACATATGATTGGGAGAATTGGATGAACTTATTAGTAAATACCCAAGATCTCCCTAAATTTTTTCTCAAATTTCCTGATTCCTTTGCTCTCAACTCCTGGAATACCAATTCATGTATTTTTATAGTGCTGTTTGGTTACCATTTTTGTCTCTCAGCCCTTCAGGATATTTTTAAAGTATCCTCTTTTTAAATATGTAAGAACCCATTCTTTCTCTACGAGGAATCCTGTGGTGAACTCCTTAATTAACTAGCTCCTAGCTCTGAGATCCACATTGTTGCAATGGCTGGGCTAGCTGTACTTCATTTGCAAGGGCCGGGCTAGCTCTGCTTCATCATTCCACGAGTGACTTGAGCACAGGCTCTCATCCCTTGCTGAACATTGTATTATTATTTGCCAACTTCACAGCACGATCATCAATATTTGTAAAAATGATGAAGATAATTAAGTTTTCGACTTCTTAGAGCCTGTGTTAGACAGTGCCATTTGATATCACTTAAATTTGTCTCTTTTGGTTTCCCAAAATGCATGTAAGTGAGATGGGAATTCTTTTTGCTTACCATGTTATCTTGCTTTGAGCCTGATACTAGCTAAGACCTTGAAAAGCCAAGGCAATATCTTTGTAATCATCATACCATGCACTGGCATCCTTGTGCTGTTGTTGTTAGGTGTCACCGAGTCCGTCCCAATCCACAGCACCTCTGTTCAGCAGTAGGACACACCTCACCTCATCATTCACCATCCTCACAATCATGCCCATGCTCCAGCCCATTGTCGCACCCATGGTGTCCGTTCATCCCCTGAGGGACTTCCTCTCCTTTGCTGCCCCTCTACTTTAATGCATATTGTATATTGTGGGGCACCAGGCTCCATATCTGAACAAGTCCTAGGGGGTAGTTGTGTGTAATTGATGGGAAAATTAAAGAAATGACAGAGAAAACATTCAAGTGCTCACCTGTCCCATGGTGATGGGAACCAGAGTGGGAGAGACGTGTATTCTCTCACAAGCTTACATACTATCAGGCGTGCAAGCCACGTCACTCACACATAATAGGAAGGAGTTGTATTAGAGGCATACACGTAACAGGAGGGGGAGGAGCTATGGGTATACACGTGATAGGAAGGGGAGGTGCTAGAGGCATGCATGTGACAGGAAGGTACATATGTAACAAGATGGAAGGGTTCTAGAATTAAGATAGCAGCCTGACCTTGGTCATCTCTGAGCTGGCTTGTCCTTAAGTGTCTCTTAGCTCTTCTCCAGGGGAACAATCTATAATCCTCATTAGAAGGGAGTGGGCCGGACTTGGGGTTAGATGGTTGGATTGCCTTTGATGGCAGATAACCTTCAGGCAGATAGCCATCAAGAAGTTGACCTTCAAACAGATAGAGTGGCAACCATGTACTTTCCAGCAGCGCCTTAAAATTGGCATTATTGTGGGGGGACATCGTGGGGAACAACTTTTACTTGGGAGACTGTGACTGGGATCTCTGAACCACGAACAGGAAGGTCTCCCTCCATGAGTCTCGACCTCCAAGACTCCTGAAAATATGAGCGGAGAGAATTCGTCTCCATGCACGCTCCTTCTGGTTCCCACTTTTCCACAGTCCATTACCTGTATCTCACTGGCAGATTACCCTGATGTATCTTGTCCATTACCTGCATCCAAATACATGTTTGGGAAAAACTCTTTGACTGGAATCTTCTATAAACATCTTCTCTTCACTGTCCTGATGTTTGCCTGAAGAACTGGTTACTGATGTAGCCATATCTTGGTCTGCTAGAATTCCAGTAGCTTGATATCTTCTGTCAGCTTTCCAGGGATCCATTGCAGCAAGTGAATGGACACACAAGGAAATGGAATAACGTCTCACAATCATAACATTTTCTGTACAGGAAAAAAAAATACAGTTAAATATTTCTACCCTTAGTGATGTCCCCAAATGGGAAATCATGCTAACTGAACTACACCAAAAAACATATAAAAACAAAACCAAACCCTAACCCCCTACTGATTTTATTAATGTGTTTCACTCAAAACACCCATTTTAAAATTTATTTTATAAATATTAATTGAGTGCCAACAAAGTACCTGGCATTATTTGAACAGAGGAGGATATGGTAATGCAATACATACATCAATTACATCAAGCATATTTGTACATATGTTGCCATAATTATTTTCAAAACATTTATTTTCTATTTGAGCCCTTGGTTTTAAGGCTCTTTTTTCTCTCCCTCCCCCTCCTACCCTTGTGACCTCTTGATAACTTATAAACCACTATTAATTTCATATCATACGCAGACTGCTGTCTCCCTTCCCCCATGGTTTCTGTTGTTCCCCTCCTTACGGGGAGTTGTGGTTATGTGTAGATCATTGTGATCAGTTCCCCTTCCTCTGCTCTATCTCCACCTTCCCCCTAATCTCCTGGTATGGCTACTCCCATTTTTGTTCCTCAGGGATTTATCTGACTGGATTTCGTATGTTGTAAGCTCTTATCTGTACCAGTTACATGCTGTAGTTTAGTGCACAGTGAAAGGCAAGATTGGGTTTATGCTAGTGGGGGCATGGAGGTGGGAGTGAGGAAGTCTCAAGGAACCAGAGGAATATTGTATGTTTATCAAAGCTATACTGTGCCCTGGTTGACTCATCCCTTCCTTGTGACCATTCTGTGAGGGGATGTCTCGTTGTCTACAGATGGGTCTCTGCTCCAGGCCCCCTCCTACTGAACAATATGGCTTTTTTGTTCGTTTGGTTTGGGTCTTCTGATGCCTGTTACCTGATCCTGTAGACACCTCATGATTGCACAGGCTGGTGTGCTTCTTTCACCTGGTTTGTTGCTTCTCTGCTACATGCCCGCTTGTTTATCATCAAGCCTTTAAGACCCCACATGCTATATCTTTTGGTAGCCGGGTACCGTCAGCTTTCTTCACATTTGCTATGCATCCATTTTGTCTTCAGTGACTCTGTTGGGAGGATGAGCATCACAGAATGCCTGATTGTTAGAACAAAGTTTTCTTGCGTTGAGGGAGGACTTGAGCAGAAGATCCAAAACAAATAAACAAACAAAAAAACAATTTTGTCGAGAACGAGAGGGGCCAGAGCAGAGACGCAAAACCCATCTGTACACAACAACCCTCCCAGAAGGGTCGCAAGGAATGGATGGGACAACCTGGGTGAAGTATAGCACTGATGAAACACACAATATTGCTCCGGTTCCTGAGGCTTCCGCCCCATCCCCTCCCCCATCATGACCACAATCCTCCTTTCACTGACGGCTAGGTCGGAGCACGTACACAGATACAGATAAGAGCTCCAGACACACGGAATTCAGGTCAGATAAACCCCTCAGGAACAGAAATAGGAGTAGTGATACCAGGAGGGTAGGCAGAAGGTGGGAGGAGGAGTGGGGAAGAAACTGCGGTGTAAGGGAGACAGCAATCAGTGTAAATGATAATAATTAAAAATTGTCAAGGGGTCATGAGGCTGGGAGAAGGGAGGAAGGGTAAAAAGAGGAGCTGATAGTAAATGTTTAGAAGATGATGATGGTAACATATGTACCAATATGCTTGATACAATTGATGTATACATTGTTATAACAGCTGTAAGAGCCCCCATAAAATGATCTTAAAAAATGTAATAAAATAAAATACTCATACGCACACCAAGAAGGTGGGTTCAAAATGTTCATGAAAAAAATCCCATCTAAAGCTCATTCTAATGCTAGAATGCTCCTTAGAAGCAAGGACAGTTATACTTCATCTCACGTACTGAAGACATGCTATCACGAGGAACCAGCGCCCACAGGAGGACATCATACCTGGTAACATACACCATCGTGAAAATAAGGAAGGCTCTCAAGAAGGTGGATGGGTTGACTTAGTGACTGCAACAATGGACACAAACATAGTACCTATGGTGAAGATGAAACAGGACGGAATGTGTTCTGTTCTGTCGGACATAAGGTTGAGAGATGGCATCATCTCTCAACTTGATCACACCCAACAAGATCAGTGAGCAAGCCATTTATAGCCAGTCCCTGTTGATGGGTCTTGACTCAAAACCCAGCTTTTGAAGTATATTCTCTCTTTATGATTTGGAATTAAAAATGATAGCTAGAGTTGGGCATGAGAGACACTTCTGGAAGGACAATGAGTTCTGCTTTTCCTGCGGCAGTCATTAGAGGGAGGCCTTGAACGAGTGAAGAGAGCTGAGTAGGCCTGTGAGTGGGACAGACAGAGAAAGTGATGTCCATACTTCCTGGATGGGATCCTGTTCAGTTGCTGTTCATTAAAGGCATTCCGATAAATTCCACTTTTCTTTCATTCTTCGTGGATAAAACCTTATGATGTCTGATTTTAGAGAGCCTTTTCTTGTTTCAACAGGGTCTGATAGCTTATTGGTTGAGCGCTCAGCCACTAAGTGAAACATCAGTGTGACTGAAGCCACTAGCCTCTCGGTGAGCGAAAGATGGCATTCTGCTTCTGCAGAGATTGACCCCCTTGGAAGCCCTGTGGGGGCAGGTCTTCTCTGTCCTACGGTGTCACCGTGAGTAGGAATCAATTCTACTGCAACCACTTCCTGTCTTACACCTATGACCTGGTGCTTCATTTAAATGCCGCTTAAGAATCTAGTTTTTACTTACCAATGGGTTAATAACACTTGACATGACTGGCTTT
Source organism: Tenrec ecaudatus (assembly GCF_050624435.1). NCBI lineage: Eukaryota > Metazoa > Chordata > Mammalia > Afrosoricida > Tenrecidae > Tenrec > Tenrec ecaudatus. The sequence goes on along the minus strand of NC_134542.1, from coordinate 13,589,201 downwards.
CTTTTACTGGATAATTAAGCCTTGGAGCTTTCCTTTATCTAGTCACAGTGATGCTATTAATGACCTCCTGGTTCCTGCTAGCTGTCAGAGTCAATTCTGAATCGCAGAGACCTTCGTACAACAGAGAAACAACAGCGACAACACCGCTGCCTGGTCTGGCATCATTCTCATAACTGTGGCTAAGTTTGGACCATTGTTGCGGCCAAGGTATAAAACAAAGCCCTGCATTATACTCTTGGTTTAAAAGTACCAGAAGCCCAATTGAGATACTTAAAGTTTATTGTGCCAACCTGACCGATAAACACATGTGGGGTTAATTGAAGGGCGGAGAGATAAATGGCTCAGTGAGCCTTACTTTTCTAGTTCTTGGGTCTCTTGTTTTGTGATGGTCGGACCAGGGTGCAACTGCCTTAGCCAGTACCCTGCTTCAGCAGACAAGGCTCACTTCCTGCAAGACATCCCTGCAAGACATCCCTGCATGGATCTCCCCTGGTACAGCCCTGGGTGCTGGAGCAGCCGTGTGGAGACCCCTGCTAGTCCTGAAATGCTTACAAGTTCACTGATTCGGCTTTCCTCCTGAAGTTGGCATCATTGTGTGTGTTTTGTGAAAACACTCTCTCTTCTACACATGAATTTCTGTGGATTTGTTTCTCTAAAGTCCCCAGATGGTCACACCCATTATTTCCTGTTTACAGGCATTACCCACTTCTGTGGACACAGCCGGAGGCTAAGTTAATGGCTGTCTCAAAAAGTGGATGCTGCCTGGCCTTGTTTACCATTTGGAAGAATTTTATGATTAAATTTCATGGTGGACCTTGCTGGTATTTTAAATTAAAATCTATTTGAGAGATTTAACAATTCATATTTATACACCAACTTTGGCTATTTTGACAACAAATAGAGCTACCTAAAAACACTGAATTATGATAGTTGGTAATAAGTTTCATATTACAACTCCCCCTTTCTGTTGACTGGTAAGGAAATGTAACCAAAATAAATCATCATGCGGACAGCATTAAACTTAATTACTGTCAGCAAGTCGATTCCAATTTATAGCGAGCCGAATTGACAGGGTAGAATGGTCCATGTGAGTTTCCGATGCTGTCAATCTTTCCAAGAGTAGAAAGCTTGATCTTCCTCCCTTGGAGCAGCTGGTGGCTTTAAACTTCTGGCCTTGTGGGAAGCAGCCCAATGTTTAACCCACTACACCCGGAGAACACAACTCAGAGTGTTCTTGTGTGAGAGTTTTCTTCGATTTTGATGGTTAGCAAACGGGCCCCATTCATCTCCCTGGGCCCTGAATAATTTGCATTCTTTCATTTTTACAAAAAGGACACGAGAAGAACATGAAAAAGGAAGCATCACGGTTTCATCAGCACAACTTAAAAAATCCCTTCCAAATGCAGTTTATTTGTCAGTCAGGGATCTACAGATCAAGTGAATCAGAAATCTCGCAAGACTGGGTGCTTCACTGTGAATAGTTGTGTGTGTGTGTGTGTGTGTGTACACCTTTGGTTTTTATCTTCTTTGCAATAAATAAACTCTTAGGGCAATGTTGCTCGGGAATATTGCTGAAAGTCCTGGCTCGATTTACATAACGTCCAAAGGCACATATACTGTTACAGAGACTCCCACAACCTTATCCGACAAGCATCCATTAGAGACTGTCTACATTCAGAGGACAGTGTATACGAGGTGCCTTCAAAAGTTGTATGAGAAATTGGGTTTACAAGATCTTGGAATTTCCCCACTAACTCTTTGACGACTCTTGTTGTACATACAAGAAGCTCTGGTGGGGCAGTGGGTTAGGTAATAAGCAGCCGACTTCAAGGCTGGCACTGGTACCAGCAACTCCGAGGGAGAAAGATGAGACCATATGCCCCCATTAAGATTTGTTACCTCAGAAATCATAACTAGGCCCTTCAGGAGTTGGAGGGGATGTGATGGTAGCGACACAGTCAACAGCCCTTTCCCATAAAAGATGAGAGATTTTATTTATAGAGTATGACAAATAATGACTCTGTGTCTTAAAGTTTAATATGGAGAACAGATTGAAACAGCTAGAAATACATTGACCTATGGTGTTTAAACTGCTTGTAAAACACCCATATGGATTAATTTGCTATTTGTGCATGCTTTCTGAGTGCTACCCTAAGAATCCATCCTGTTAGTGCATTTGAGCCAGGGAGTAAACAGCTATAGACTCTATAGTGATTATTCCTATTTCTAGAAGAAATTAAAGGTTGAAGATGCTTAATAACTAACTCTGTTAAATAGAAAAAACTGATAATTCATTAGGAAGCAGAGTCATCTGATATGGATAGTTGTGCTTTTAATTATATTTACTATAGTACACATTTCCAGAGCTAGCTCTTTTGCAAACACACATTCATTGTTCTCCTATGCAGCACTTGAATATGTGAAGTCAAGGGGAAAATGCATTGTTTTGGATGGGATTGACTGTCCCACATCTTCTATTCTTATCATGCCAGATCTAGAAAGGGATTGTGGCTAAAATATGTTGCTTGAAGAGCAAAAACTTTTTGTACCTAGGGGTTTAAAGAAAATGACCAGGAGACAAAACAGGAAATTCCTTAGCATTCATGAAGGCATGCAATGCCTCACCACTCATGACGACAAGAATTCTTGTCTCCCAGGCAGGACACTAGCCTCTATTGCCAGCTAATGCAACTCATTTGCTAGTGTCCTCTTGGGTGTGGCTAGGATGCGGAACAGGTTTCAGTGAAGCTTCTAGATTAAGGCAGATTAGCAAAGAAGAAATGTCTACTTATTTCTAAATATCAACCAGTGCAAACTCTGGATCACAACTAGCCCATACATGACTGATCATGGAAACGCTATAGAAGTAGGCAGAGCTTGCTGCTGTGACCCCCAAGGTCACCATGAGATGGGGACTCACTAGACAGCAACTGAGAGTAACCTCAAATTATACAGCGATGTTACAAGCACAATAAACCCAGTCTGTAGGGAATAGTTGCAAAAGTGGGCACAGTCCAGAAGAGCAATGGGTAATCTGTACCTTGGTGTTCTCCAGGAGCTTTTGCTGAGTTGGCGGAAACCCTACCAGCTTGCGCCGCTAAAGATGGTGCCTGGGCTGCTTCTGGGTCAGCAACATCTGTGGCTTCCTCTTCCCTTTCAGCTGCTGATTCTTCACCCAAGCCCAGCGGTCCTTGAGCGCGTGAAGTCAGTTTCATCCGGAGGGCTTCATTCTCTTGCTCCAGTTTATTGATCTCTGCCTGCATTTCCTGGATAACTCCCAAGAGTTGGCTATTGGCCTCCATGGTCTTAACCCAGGCCTCTCTGGTTTGTCCCACTGAGAGCACCAGGTCAAGTTTTGATCATGAACCAAATGCACGGGCCCAGTGAATCCTGACTTTAAATAGTCTCGGACAATATCTGTTATTTAGATACCTGCCATCTTTCAGCACATCGGCAATTAGACTGTCAAGGGACCTCAGGGATTGCCATGACTAATTCATTCTGGGTTTTGTTTTTCAGAACAAAGCCGTCAGTAGCGTCTTTCATTTCATATCCATCCACAGGTCTCCAATATGGCTTTGTGTCTGAAGAAGAGAACACGTCAGGATTTTCCAGGGAGGGGAAGAGTTTTTTGTTTCTGCCATGAACTCACCATCACCCAGCACCTCAGCCGTTCTTCTGTTGCTCTTCCGCCAGGGAGAAGTGTTGGCTTCACTGTCATCACTTCTGCTGATGCCTCAAAACCTGCTCCGTGTCTTGAAAAATGCCATCATTCCATATTTTCAGGGTAAATTACTAATTGTGTCTTCTATTTTTTTAGGAAAGAGCCACCATTACTTCAGAGTGTTTTATGAACTCCATTAAGATCATTTAATAACTAAAGTCCTCAAAATATGGCCAATGTTACATGTAATTATTTAGCAGGAATATGTATATCTGTTGCTGTTTAGGAATATCTATATTTGTTGCTGTTTGGAAAACACTTTAAAGAGATTTTTAAGGAATATAAGAAGATACCTGTTGAACATTCATCTTGAATGAGAATGACAGGCAGCAATTACAGCTTCCACTACCCTATTTTGTGAAGAGGTTTGTTTGTTTGTTTGTTTGGAAGGAAAGAAGGAAAAGGACAAATCTTAAAAAGCATACTGTTTGATAGCGGGATCTTTTTAGAAAGTCTTTTAGTGTTTGAGCATAAATAGCCTTTTACAACAGGTTAATTAGAAAAAATAATGTTCATTTATTTTTTTCTATTTCTAGATATATTTATTTTTTGCAGCTAGTCCAAAGAACATTAAATGATTGTTCTGAGATGGGACGAAATGTGTGTTTTAGGAAGTATAATTAATTTAAGTTCCTTCAGATATATTTTATGTTTTCAAGCTCAAGGATTTATCTACTAAAACTATCCATCAACAAAAAGTTCAGCAGCTATTGATGTACCCGGCACCGGAGGAGCTATGGAAGCCAGGTATACGAGAGCAAATAAATAGCAACTAAGGTTCCTGCTGATCCTGCACACATTTATTCTAAATAAACCGTATGTAAACATGTCTCTGCAATTGGTGAATGCCTGCAGAGAAGTTCTTTCAGTAATAGTTCTCCCAGAGTGTCATTGGCGTGTAAAATACAAAATAAAAATTAAGTTGTCCAATAAAACAGGGGCTACTGAGAAGACCTTCTGGGCTAGTTAAAATCAAGGCAGGAAGGTCAGCTCAGAATGTTATGGTGACTGATTATTTTGAGTTATACTGCCGTGTAAGTCCAGGTAGACTAGAGAAACAAATCTAGGGAGACTCATACTTGCATAAGAAAGAGCTTTATATACAAGAGCAATTGAGAATTGAGAAAACATCCCATCCTAGTCCAGATCAAGTCCATAAGTCCGATATTAGCCCATATTTTCATACCAATCTAATAAAGTCTTCAGACACATGAAACTCATGCAATGACGCCAAATGTGGGAAGATCACAGGCCAGTGGGTGGGAAGTCTTGTGAATCCAGTGGTGGTGTAAACATCTCAGAACTGGCAGGGATCTCCACGTGGCTTCTCCAGCTCCAGAGGTCTGGCTCCATCAGCCTTTCTCCAGGTGTCTTCTCCACAGGGATGTCTCACAGGGAGTGAGCAGAGAGAGTCTCCTGCCTCCAAGGAGGAAATTCAGGAGGAAATCCAGGAGTTTCCAGAATCTTCAGGAGAAGGCCATGACCACACAGAGGCCTCATTGGCTATATCCTGATCGGCAAGCTAGACTCCACCCCTACACTCTTAATCCTCAAATTGACACGAAATTAATGTAACTACCACAAATGCGTAATCTTGATTGATTTTCTTGGTGATGGGACCATCACAAGTGTCTATTCTGAATTCCTAAAGTTTTTGAAACTTCATGGCTGCGGAAAAAAGCCAAGAAAAAAATTGTTTTTCTATCATATTAATGCATCTGTTCGTTCTTGGAGTAGCCTATGCTGTCCTACAGGAGTTTCACAAGGAAACTCTTCCCATCTACGTGACCTTGCCCCTTCAGACTTCTTACTGTTCCTCAAACTAAAAGAATATTTTAAAGGAACTTGATTTGAGACCCTTGAAGATGTCCCGAATGCCATTTGACATGGTGTAAACCTCAGAGTGCAGGATTCTTCCGGGAAGAGATGTTGTTGTTATTGTCAGTTGCCATCAAATAGTTACCAACTCATAGCTACCTATACATAACAAAGTACTGCCAGCTCCTGTGCTGTCCTCACAATTGCTATATTTGAACCCGTTGTTGTGGCCGTTGTGCCGATCGATCTCCTTGAATGGCTTCCTCTTTTTTGTTGCCCTTCTACCTTATCAAGCATCCTGTCCTTTTCCTGGGGTTGTTCTCACGTGATAATTGCATCATTTGTGACATGGTAAATCATATGGCCAATACTCGTCCATTTCAGCTCTTAATGCCCAAGATATCTCTCTTTGTGCATTGCATATTATTTTTTAAGATGTCCAATGTTCTTAGATGCATACTTCATCCATTCCAAGTGTGGATTATTAGCAGATTTTCAACGCTATTTCTCTTTACTTTGAATTGTGTTCCATCAGCAAATGACGATCTAGAAAGCTCCGGTCGCACTGGCTTTTCTCCATTCACATCAATTCTCCATTACCAGCACAGTAACCACATGATTGTTTCAGTGCACGAAAGCCCATTGACTTTTATGCATTCCATTTCATCTTTCCACAACTTCAAGTTTCCTTTTTATATTTCATACATTCCAAGTTCTATAGGAAGTTCTAAGGGAAGGGTTAAAAATGGAATAAAAACATTGAGTGCATAAACCGAGATGGAGAATATGTTTTTTTAAAATCCTTATATTTTGATATTTTTGTTTAATACTAATTTCCATGATTTTGTATGAATACATTTTGAGATACCCTCCTCGAAATATGGAAACTACGGAGGGTAAAGGTGATGCAGACTAACCACCTATTAGGTGCTCAAATCTGCTTCTTCCTGTGTCTTTCTCACTCTCACTGCCATCAAGTTAACGTTGACTCATAGCGACCTCACTGTGGGCTTCTGGCACTGTAACTATTTACTGGAGTAGAAAGCCCAGTCTTTCTCCCATGGAGCGGCTGGTAGTTTTGAACTGCCGACCATGTGGATCACAGCCCAATGCATCACCACTACACCACCTTTTTGAGTACATTTTGATTTTGAGTACATTTCCTGAATGAGTTTTACGATGGCATTTTTTCCCCAGTCTTACTTTATGAGTGTCTTTAAATCTGCAGATCTCATCCTCCAGCACTAAGAATATCAGCTAATGCTCTGCCTCTAGTCCTAGAATTTTGACGGACTAGTTTCTTTAGAAGTAGATCATCAGGTGAGGATGTTAACTTTTAGCCCTCAAGAACAGCTCTGCTATACTTCATTATTGAAAAAGCATTTAAGTTTAATAAGTTTTCAATAAAAGTCATACCACTGTCTTTATTTTCTTATAGCATGAATGGAAGACTTATGAACGTGTGTTGCAGTCATAAACTAAAAAGTAAATAGGAAAAAGAGTGACAGAAAATTTATGGAAATGTAAACTTGTTTGTTTACATGGAAAACTTGTTTGTTTCTGGGCCTGGATCCTGTATCTGGTTCATCAAGCTCCAGTTCTGTGAACTTGAGTCACTGGCTCACCATATTGCCAGCCTATCTTGGGGGCCGTCAGTGAACTGCCATCTGACCTGCAGTCCTTGATTTCACTGGTCTCTGCAGGCACGGTCTGACTTGCTAACCTTTGGTTCATTTGCTTCTGTATCGGCTAGCTTACTGTCTTCCTGTTTTATCTTCCCCCTTCCTGGTTTATCAGACCCAGCAGCTGCGACATGAGTCAGCAGAAGCCTCCATCTTAACATCTGACGCACATTCTTCAACCAGACTGGACTCCCCACATCTACAATTGAGAGCAACTTTCTTGATATAACGTTAGCTCTCTGTATAAACAGAAGTGTCACTGGATTTGCTTTTCTAGAGAACCCAGCCTACCACGAGCATTTGGCAGTATGAATGATGAGTTTTATGTGAATTCCATATGTTAATAAAATGGAACATAACAGTCCTGGAATTTAGTTTTTTTAAAGCCATATTGATAGTGGAACACTAGCTATTTGAAAACTGTTAATTATAATGGATTTACCAATGAATACTTCTTGGTTTCTATTTTACCTCTAACCTCATGATGCACTTTATTTCAAAATTTAAAATTAGAATGAAATATCACTATATCAAACCAACCATACAAAGTCTTCTCTTTGAACACAATGCTCTTCATTTCTGCTCTGATGGGAGGCTAGGTAATTAAACACTTTGGAGGCAGAACACATGGTAGACAAATGTGTCTGTGTACCTTAGAGGTGAGGGTTGGGATTTGGACATTTTGTCCAAACCGTATGACCTTTACCTGTAGCTCAGATTTGTCTACCAAAAGATGAGCACAGTCCTAATTCTGAGTGGAGGTGTAATTTGAAGGGTAGATATGTTCTCAGGGCATGTAGTCAGTCCTCAAACGACAGAAACAATTATTACCTAAGAATTATTGAAATGCATCAAAGCAGGGACTGCTTAATAAAAATGCATGAAATTCCAAATGATTCATCAGAGTATTTAGAAAGCAGGTTGCTGTAAAAATAATCATAAAAATCTAAAAATAATAACACAGATGTTTTGGTTATTTGTCATTTTTTCCCAGTACATATTTAATAACTGATCATCTGAATTATATTCTTAACAACAAAGAAAATTTTTCACGTCATATCTGTCTTCTCATTTTTAAATCATAGTTTAGTTTGGTTCTTGGATATCCAAATCAAGACCTGTGATTTCATCATCATTTTCAGATGACCTGTGCTTTGTATCCCAAGGATGGCTTTACCTTAGAACATTAGACTAATCCGTTTCCTGGATGAATTCCAGTTTCTCTTTCATAAGCGTGGACATTAACTATTTACAGCTCCATAGTATCGGTAGCAAGGAGAGGCTCTGGGAGGAATTGATAGAGAGGAGCTTAAGGGAGATTTCCCCAGTGAGTCAGGCTCAGGCTATTGGGTTACATCTGGGTGATTTGGAAGAGAGGCTTGTTTCTTTGGCCATCTTCTGAGACTGCAAAGCAGTGTGGAGAGCCAGCGACAGAAAAGGGTTTACCCAGATCACAAACACCCTGATTGAAAAAAGAAAAGAAAAAAACCCAGATCAACCACGATGGCATCATCAGGAGACCTTGAATCTGAATTAGGATTTGAACGAGGACTGCCTGCAGAGACCTTGACATTCATCATGTTCTCCTAGGGATCTGTGACTCTATGGAGACAGACGACTGCAATATGAATTGCTGGTAGGATGCAGTCCTTCCTGTTCATTCTAGAACACCGATTTCTAGGATTAGCAAATAGGAGTGCTAATCTATACTAAGAGCTGTAATATCTAAATGATAGAACATGTATTCCAAATCCCACGCCACACACACACACACACACACACGCATAGATGCACACACAGTTTAGCCTACAGGTGTTCGGTGCCCTTGAATCGATTTTTGACTCAGAGCAGTACTGTGTGCGACAGAGGGAAGCCCCACCTGGACCTGTGTCGTCCTCACAATTGTTCATAAAGTCAGTTGATCCATTGCTAACAAGTTGATTCCAATTCACAGCAACTCTGTACGATAGAGTACAACTGCACCCCAGGTTTCCAAGGACCTGATTTCCCTGGATTACACTGTCCCGTCTTTCTTTGGCAAAGCAGCTGGTGGGTTTGAACTGCCAGACTTTACCCACTGCACCACCAGGGCTCAGAGAGCCCACAGTTTGTTCAAATTCGTTCAGTGCTTTGTCTTTGGGCCTTTTCTGTGTCCGGGATCCCATATAGTGCCTGTGCCTCTCACGTTCCCGTAGGCTTCTCAAGGTCTCTTGGTGATGACCTTCAGAGTTTGGAAGAGGATGAGTCACGCATTCTTTAAAGAAAGCTCCTCAATTAGGGTTTGTTTGATGTTTTCCTGACTCGGTGCCACCCCGTTGGTTTTGACCCAGAGCGACCCTGTGAACTAAAGGAAACACTGCCCGCTCCGGCACCATCCTCACTGTTCTTCCTGGGGCAGCCACTGTGTCAGTCCATCTCGCTGAAGGCCTTCCTCTTAATTCAAAACCATCAATTCTTCTTCCGTCTCCCTCATTCAGTGTCTGACTCTCACATGACTATGAGGCAATTGAAAATGCCACGACTTTGGTCATGTCTTTCTCAGGATTTAAAACAAACTCACGCCAAATCCTTGACATTGAGTCAATTCTGACTCCTGTACAGGGTTTCCAAGGCTGTCAACCTTTACAGGAGTAGGAAACCTCATCTTTCTCCTGCGGAGCAGCTGGTGGGGTTGAAGTGCTAACCGTGAGACTGTTGTTAGGTGCCTGCGAGTTGGTTCTGACTCATAGTTTCCCGATGTCCAATAGAAAGAGACAGTCTGATCCTCATTAGCCTCGTTTATTGTTATGTTTGAGCCCATTGTGCAGTCTGTGTCAAACCACCCTGTCGGATCTTCCCCCCTTTTGCTGTCCTTCTGCTTCACCACGAAAGATGTCCTCGTTTCAGGACCGTTCTCTCCTGATGTCATGTACAAAGGACATGGGAGGAAGTCTTACCGTCCTCACTTCCAAGAAGGCTGCTGGCTGTACGTCTTCCTAAACAGACTTGCTCTTTCCTTTGGCAGTCCATGGGAGCTTCGGTATTGGTCGCCAACATCATAATCCAAATGGATGGATTCTTCTTCGTTCTTCCCTGTTCCATGTCCAGCTTTCACATGCATGAGGGGCGATGGAAAATAGCATGGCTTGGATCAGGCACACTTGAGTCTTCACAGTGACATGCGTGTAGCAGATTTACAGGAAGATTTGTTTGTGACAGATTTATCCAATGCAACGTGCTATTTGACTGCTTCACTGCTGTTGCCAAGCAACCTGAGCATCCAGTCTTTCCTCGGTTTACCTTGATGTTAGCGATTGGTCCATTGGGGAGGATTTTGGATTTACTCTTCATTGAGCTGTATTCCAGATTGAAGGCTGCAACTCCTGAGATTGACCAGCAAGTGCTTCCTGTGCTCATCACTTTCCGAAAGGAAGGTTGCATCACCTGCATCTTGCAGGTTGTTAATAAGCCCTCCTCCCAGCCTGCTGCTGCACTCTTCTTCATGTGGTCCAGCTTCTCAGATCCTTTGCTCCACATACAGATTGCGTAAGGATGGTGAGAGAGCACACACACCTTTCCTATTTCAAACTATGCAGGATCCCCTTGTGTTAGAATGTACAGATTCAGCATGATGTCCCGATTCAGCCTCTTGATGGGCAGATTCAGCATGAGCACAATAAAGTGGTTTAGAATATCCATTCATCTCAAGGATATCAATAGTTTGTTGTGATCCACACAGTCAAATGCCTTTGCGGAGTCAATGAAACACAAGTAAACATCTTTCGGCTATTTTCTACTTTCCGCCAAGATCCATCTGACATCAGTAATGATATCCCTTTTCCCACTTCCTCTTCTGATTCTTGCCTGACTCTCAGGCAGCACCTGTCAATGTACTGCTGCGACCTTGTTGAATGATCTTCAGCAAAGCCTTACTTACATGCAGAATTAATGATATTATTCTGAAATTTTACCATTTGTGGGGTCACATTTCTTTGGAAGGGGTAAAATTAGGGATCATTTCGTCTATTGGCCAAATAGCTAGCTGTCTTTCAAATTTGTTGAGTGAGTACTTATAGTGCTTCACCAGCTTGCTGAAACATGTCAATTGATGTTCCGACAATTCCTGAGCTTTGTTTTTGGCTAATGCCTTCAGTACAGCTTGGACTTCTTTCTTCGGCACCATCAGTTCTTGATCATCTGCTACAGTTTGAAATGTTTTTATATTGACCCTTCCCCACCCCCCATGATTCTTTGTACTCCCTCCATCTACTCTCTGATGCTTCTTGCATCATTTAATATTTTCCATAGATTCTTTCAATATTAAAACGCAAGGCCTTGAGGTTATCAGCCCACTAGATCACCCCACTATGTCATCAGGGCCCCTTCTCAGGATTAGATGAAGGTTCAGCTGAGCTTCCAAATTAAGAAAAGACTAGACAGAGGGAATGGGATGTTTATTCCTGAGGAATTGGCCACAGTAAACCTTGGGAATAACACTGTCAGAGACAGTGCTGGGAGAGAAGCCCCCAGGTTTGCCGGTGTTCATAGTAACACAGGACCAAGCAGTGTCCCCTTCCGTTGTGCGGAGGGTTGCTGTCAGCTGAAACCGGCTGTCTTGCACGACGCCTGGTAGTAAGTATGGTGGTTAAGCACTTGCTGAAGCTGCTCTAGGTCAAGAACAAGACTCTGTCACATCTTTAAAACAGAGAGAAAAAGTCCTGCATTCACGAGGGTATGTAAAAATCACAGAAACCAACGGAATGAACAGCCAAAGACCACAGTGGGACCAACTGGGTCCACCAAATAAATAAGGTAATTATTTGATTATAATACAAAATATAAAACGAGTATCCAGGAGACCATGCTTACATAAGTAAATGATTAAACAAATAGAGAAGGAAAGAGGAGAGAGTAGGCAAAATGTTCTTCCCAAGGAATTTGAAATATTTCTATAGATGCTCTTCTTTTGAGAAGAAGCACACAGCCCCCCAGTGCATAAGCCAGGGCTGCCCAGATGGGCTTTTTCCAGAGCACATTGTGGAAGGTAGGAGCGTGCGGTGGGGACGTTCTCTTAGGAAAAAACTGAAACCACTTTCTCTGTCCGGTGATCAAGGTCAACAGTCAACATCAGCAGTTATAAATCACTTTGGTAGGATGTTCTCATTAATAAAGCAGCGGAGCTAGTCTAAAAGAGGAGCGAGATCCCCAATCCATCCAGGATCCAGGCAGGGAAGCCGGTTGGCCTGTGACGACGACAGAGCAGGGGTGGGCATGGTGGTGGAGTCGGGGGCTTATTCCACGGACTGCCCAAAGAACACGCAATTCTATCTCGAGAGAAGTAAAGTCAGAATGCTCCTGAGAGGCAAGGATGATGAGACAAAGTTTCATATATTTTGGTCATGTTGTCAGGAGAGACAAGTCCCTGGAGAAGGACATCATGATCGGTGAAGTAAAAGGGAGGGGGAAGAGGAAGACCTTCAACAAGAAAGACTGACACAGTGGCTGGATCAATGGACTCAAACACACAAAAAACAGAAATTGTGAGGATGGCGCAGGGCCAGGCAGTGTTTTGTTCTGCTGTATTTCAGGTCTTATTAAGCAGAACCAACTTTACAGCAACGGACAACAACTACCACATCTGGGAAAAAGTGTTTTCACTGCTGTTTTAAGCTTGTAGAGTAGACTACAATCTTGGAGCTTTTTGTTAGCGGCTTTGCGGTAACATGGGAAAAACCAACGAGAATAAAGCTGCTGCAGGTAAAATCATAGGCGATAAGCGAACAGTGAGTCACCACTGCATACCACCAGGGCAAGCCTGTATTCATGAACCAAATACTCAACAATGACTTTTTCCATCGACAGACCATCATCGATTCCGGAAATCATGGATATTTCAATAAATAATGTTTCATTTTCGTTTGTCAACTTCTTTTCTTGTTGATAGGTGTCACAACCCCAGCAACACCATGCACAACAGAAGAAAACACTGCCTTGCCCCGAGCCATCCTATGCTTGAGCTCACGGTGGCAGCCACTGCGTCAGCCCATCTCATCAAGAGCCTTTCTCTTTTGATGCCTCTCTACAAAACCTGGTGTTCCTTTTGAGGGATTGGTCTCTGCTGACATGTTCAAAGCATGTAGGACACAGTGTCAGCATCCTTGCCTCAAAGGATCACTCTGGCCATACTTCTTCCGAGATAGATTTTCTTATCCAGTTGGCCAGTACATGATCCTTTCAATATTCTTTGCCAACTTGTTTTAGTGAAATGATATTCCAGAAGCTTGATTGTAAATCAATATTATCATACAAGTGTTTGTCTTTAATTAAAAATTTACAATACCTGATCGTATTTTTCTTGGCTACAACCGCAAATCACACATGACTAAATTTGCTTAATGATGTGGTATGAGCAAATAGGAATTCATATTTTTTATGAGGGAAGATTTGGGAAGGCAGACTGCACTCATTAGAAAATTTATACATTTATAGAAAACAACATTAGTATAAACAAGGTAATTTAAAAATTTTTATTTTTCTCCCTCTCCTGAAATAGGCAATATCTGGCATGATCAACATTTTCTTAGGTTCAATCTCTTTCTATTTTCCTGCTTTGACATCTTTAATATGTTACTACTAGTCTTTTCCCATGAAGAGAGAATAAGAGACCCAAGATGGCTCCAGGGAAGGAGGAGGAAAGAAAGTAAAGCAAAAACAGAAAGAAGACGTATCAGTTCTTTTGCTAAGATTTTTCTGAAAATATTATCCAGTAAGTTCACTTCTATCTCAATGATGAGATTTAGTCACAGAGACACAGCAAGACTGGTTAGGAAATATTGTCATTTGGACTAGAACATCCACAGGGGCAATAAATCCTGGGTTGTGTTATTTAAAAAGAAAGATGGAATAGAAAGAAGGCATGTCTGCCAACAATTCATAGTATGCAATGTGAAGTTAAATCAAAGATTAATAAAATGAACTCTGAAAAGACTATAAAAGGGTACAAAATGTGGATGGCCCTATCTGATACTTTCCCTCATGAAGAGCTCACTGAATAGATGGGTGCCATGGTAAAGGGTAGGGAAGAAACTACATGGTGCCCAGCTAGAGCAGAGAATAGTGTCTGAGGCCTTAAAGTCTTGTCTTCAAACAATCAGCCATCCAAGTGAGACATTAACTAAGTCCACATTTAAGAAGCACACAAGCCTGTGTGATCCAAGGATTGTAAATAATAAAATCCAAATCTGAAGGAGCAGTTGGAATCAGCGCGTCAATTATGAACTCCAGTTTGCAGAAGGCTAGCGGAGACAGTGGAAGCCTAAAATTCATTTTCAAGGTACACACCGGGCTTAAGCCCCTAGTGAAGCTCTTTTCTTCATAGTCAAAGGATCCTCGCCATCCTTGCCTCTCAGGAGCATTTTGGCTGTACTTCCTCCAAGAGAGATCTGTTTGATTTTTGGCGGTCAATGGTATTTTCATTATTCTTAGCCAGCACTATGCTTCAAACGAATCAATTCTTTGATCCTCCTTAATTAATGTCCAACATCCACTTACATACAAAGCAATTGAGAAAGCCATGGCTGAAGTCAGGCGCACTTCAGACCTCAAAGTAACACCTTTGTTTTCCAAAATTTTAAAGAAGTCTTGTGCAGCTGATTTACCCAATGCAATGTGTCTTTCGATCTTTTGATTGCTGCTTTCATGAGCTGTGTGTGGATCCAAGCAAGATGAATTTTGACAATTTTAAACGTTTCTCCAAGTTACAGGACAATATCATAGGCAATAAAATTTTGCTGAATATCATCCAACAATGGCTATAGAAGCCAGAGATTCAGGTAGAATTCAGAAGAGGAATGGAACAAGGGATAGCATTTCTGATGTCAGATGGCTGAAAGCAGAGAATACCAGAAAAATGTTTACTTGTGTTTTATTGACTGTGTCATGGCATTCTACGATGCGGATCATAAGAAACTATAGACAAGGGTGAGAAGAAGGAGAATTCCAGAACACTTCATTGTGCTCCTAACGATGGAGCCAAAGGGCTCTGGAACACTCGCCTAAGCAGAGCAGTGGTGGAGAGCTCTGAGGGACCAAGAAGCTGAGACCCAGTTAGGGCCAGCGCATCTAGGGGATGAGAGGGAATTTTAGTTTGTACAATCAAGCAGTGGGCTGTTTGGGGAAAACTAACACCTGCTTAATGAGTTCTGAGAAATCAGCGTTCTTCTCTAAAATACTCTCTTATGACGTCTATGTTCACATTGAGATATGTGTTCCAAGCCCTCTCCTCCCTCCTCTGAGAAGCTGACAGTGGCCAGTGGGCTTTCACAGCAGAAAGAGAGCCACTCAGCTAAAGGTTTCTTGTTTTCTGGCAGTCAACTCTGGCCTGGAGGTTGATGGTCAGGTCTTTTTTCTGACTTTAGGGTGGAAGCTCTGACAAATCGGGTGGCTTGTCTGAGGCACACCGGCCTAGGAATCCAACCTCCGCCATGTTTAACTTCAAAGCAGGCAGGAAAATGCACCCACCCGAGTTTAGAATAGAATTGGAATAACTGTAAATAGTGCCAATAAGTACTAAAATGTTCAAGATTTGAATTTATTGTATCTTATTAATCTATATATGTATTATGTCAAATACCATATACACTTGAGTATAAGGCGACCCGACTATCATCCGAGGCACCTAGTTTTACCACAAAAACCGCATAAAAATGTGCCGAAAAACTTGGCTTATACACAAGTATATACAGTAAATATAATAGTCTTTTAGGTTTAGAAACCACTGATCTGCCTAATTGATCATCATAGGAGATTTGCAGATGAATTTTGAGCTCTCTGCCTGATTTCTCTATAAAGCATCCTAAGTATTGTGTATAGAATTGCCCTTAATAAATGCCCAACGAACGAATGTTAACAGTGACTCACTACCTCCCATGAGAAAACCAAATGCAAAGTAAGTGTATTTTTTATTTATATTAACAACAAAATAATTCCATAATTTCATATCCCATTGTTTTAAAGAGACATATATTACAAATAAAGAAACCCCATGAACTTTAAAGATTAGTATTTATCAACACTTTTGTACACAAATAACATTAATATAATTTTGTCTGAAATCATATCATTTTAGTACTTTCAGGAGTATTAACTAAACAGGTTCTTTTCCATTTGGTAAAAATCATGTATTTTACATTCTCTATTTACATGTTACAAAAACATTCACTTGAACCTTCAAAATACTGTACTAGGACTTGGTATTGACTATATAATTGACAGCAAACACCAAAAATGTGCAAATCTGGAGGATGGCAAAATTCCCAAGCTAGCGAGGTTAGAAAAAAGTGTGTGTGTGTGTGTGTGTGTGTGTGTGTGTGTGTGTGAACAAAACTTTAAAAACCAAACTCACTGCCATTGAGTTGATCCTGACTCACGGAAACCCTGGAGAGCAGGGCCAAGTGGCCCTTGTGGGTTTCCAAGGCTGGAACCGTCTCACTGTATCAGAAAGCCTCACCTTTCTCTCTCAGAGCAGCTGGTGGTTTCAAACCGCTGACCTTTAATTTAGCAGCTCAATGTATAACCTTTATGCTACCAGAGCTCCTCGGTATGTGAATAAGCAGACTTCAGAAAGTTCTTGGAGACATTTCATCATTTTCCATTCCATTTTCCCACAAGTATGTTGAAGCCCCTTTATGTTCACATACATTAAAAAAAAAAAGGTTGACTCACTGCCATCATTTGAGTCTGGCTGACAGCTACCCTTTAGAACAGAGAACTGCCTCTGTGGGTTTCAGAGACTAACTCTATCGGAGGTAGAAAGCCTCCTCTTTCTCCCGCCACGTAGCTGGGGTTTGAACTGCTCACCTGGGGCTTCGCAGCCCACCAGAGATCCCACGACACCACCGCCAGGGTTATGCCACTTCCCTACGAGGAGGCTTCAAGAAGTTCATGGGAAATGTCATTGCCTTTTCATTCTATTTTGCTACAAACTTTTTTAAGCCCCCAGATGTGTATGTGTATATGTGTGTACACACATTATGTGTACCATATATATAAACATCATAAAAACTTCAAATAAATTAATTCTCTCTCCTCCCCGAGAGTAGCTGCAAACGTCGAGAGTTCTAGAGGCGCTCGGAATGCTGCACCCTCAAACTTCAGCCCCGGAGGAGCTGGGTCCAGAGGGCGGCGCTGCAGTCCCCTTGCTAATGACTCTAGTGCTGGTTCGCTCCACTGCGCGTCTTGATGGGTCTTCCCTGTAGGTAATCTGCGCCCAGGACAAGATGAAAGGAAACCAATGGAGATGTTACTATGCATATTCCCAGACTCGAAATTCACCCCCAGGCCACCCAAACCAATGAACACAACAAACAAAAAACAAAACCCTGCACTGTCACTTCATCTATTTCACCTCATAGTGACCCTGGCAGATAAAGTAGAACTGTCCTGTGGGTTTGTACGGCTGTGCAAAAATGGAATTTATTTTTTTAAAATCTAGAAATATTCGTTTTAAAATTGCCTTTAAGTTTGGAAATAAAATGAATATGTTTAATGACTTTCCTGTTCTCCGTGTATCAAACACAACAAACAACAACAACAACAACAACAACACAGGTATCTCTAAAATGTGCTGCTGGACAGAAGTTTTTTTTTAAAATGTTGTTTTGTTTGTTTTATATATCACTTTATCTTACAGCTCTTACCATAATCCATACATCCATTTCATCAGGCACATTTGTACTTATGTTGCCATCATCATTTCCCAAACATCTTTCTACTTGAGCCCTTCAGAAGAAGTTTAATAAATATTTTCCCTTGTCTCTGGAGGGAGATAGGCCTATGACCTCACACACACAGATTGCCACACTGGCAGTGGCCTGTATTTCACCCCTCATCTAAGATAGAATTGATAATTTTTTCCCTTGGTAGATTCCTCAGTATGTTGGGCTGCAAACAGCAAGGCCAGCAGTTCAAACCCCACCAGCAGCCGGTGGGAGAAAGAGGAGGTTTTCTCATCTAATAAACATGTATGGTTTGAGAAACCCACGGAGTAGATTCTACTCTGTCCTCCAGGGCTGCTATGAGCCGGCACTGATGTGATGAGAGTGAGTTTCGTTTGAGGGAAATATTTTGCCACTCCCAATATTCTTCAGATTAAGGTCACAGGCCCTACAGAAATTGGCTAAGAATGGGCCTGTCCAACAAATAACAGATGCACTGGGAGCAATATGCCTTTGCCTTGCAACTGCTTAGCAAAAGGGCAGAGCAAGATGTCTACAGAGTGCGCACACATTTATTTTTGTATTTACTTTCAAAGGCACCTTATAAAACCTGGAAGCTCATAAGGAAAGTTTGTGGTCCAAATCCATTCAGGAAAGACACGGCATTGGCTCTGGTCAAGATCCAAGTCTACAAAGACCCGTGAACCGTTCTGCTTTGACACCTGGAGCCGCCGTGTGTCAAAACGGGCTCAGCACACTTCGGGGTTGTCTTATTCGTCGTGTTCCCTGAGGATTTCCTTTTCCTTCCTCCTCCTCCCTTCACCTTTCTGCTTTCTGAACTTGTCCCTGAGGAAACGCCGTTCTCTTCATCTCAAATGTGCGCAACCTAAGGTGTGCAAACCTCACTGGGGTTATGATTCTCCTCACAGATGGGACCCCTGTGTGGGTGGACATTGAGCCAGAAGCATGAGTTCAATTCCAGGTCTAACGGGTGACTCAAGGCCATGGGCTAGGAGTTCGACCAGCCTCTATCTGATCAGTGATCCTGGTATTTTTGAAATGATTTGGAATTTTGTTCTGCATTTTCCCTCACTCAGTTGAGGAACTTCTAATGTGACTCTTCCGGAAGTGTTGGGCGTGGTTCCTGGCTACTGTCTAGATCTTCTCGTCTCAGGGTCACGGATGCTGAGTTTTGCATGGTCCACTGAGCTAATTGTTTCTATAAAGCTTCATGTGTTTTCCATCTTTTTTTGGTTTTGGCTGGGGAGAGTCCTATTAGTACAGCTTACATGGCTACACATAAGACCTTAAGGTCTCTGTCACTACTCACCCAAGCAGGACAGAGAACATTGTCTCTGTGAACTCTGTTAGGCCGATTGTCCTTGTGTCCCCTAAAACAAGGGTCTTGAGACTCTAGGCTCTGCAATTCATACGCTCAAGGAGGCTGGTTATGGTTAACTGGTTTTCATAACTCTGCTCTCTGTATGCTCTACTATATTCAGTGTATATGTGCAGGATAGGCTAATACATCTGTAGAAATATTCTTTGCCAAACCCACATATCCTCAGGTGGGTGGTCCCATTCTCCTCCCCCGACCTTTGGCGTCTGTCCGTGTATCCCACAATAGATTATTGCCATGGAAAGACTGTGCCCATAGTCGTGTTTATCTTTAACTCTAGTATGCTCTCAGTTTCTACCTTTGCTTGCATCATTCTTCTGCTGACTTCCTCATCATACATTGCCTCCTCCTTCACACATTAATAAGTGCATGCTCCCTACGTAACCATTCACCTTTCATTTCCCCTTCCACCTGTGATAACCATCAAAGGATGCGCCTTCTTGTGTTAAAATTGTCTCTTAACTTCTTATAATAGCGCTCCCATAGACTAGTTGTCTTTTTGTGAGTGATTTGTTTCAATCGGCATGAAGGGCTCAGCCAGGTGTTTCATAGATACACCCTATTCTTTCCCGTTGCCTAGAAACCCATTGTGTGTATGGACCAGTGTGTTTTCCTATGCTTCTGTTGATGGTATTATCGTTTTGCTCTTGTGAACAGTGCTACCATGATCAAGGATATGCATATATCTGTTCATGTCCCCACTCTTATTTCTCTAGGATAACATACCTAGTCGTGGGACTGATAGATTATAGGGTATTTAAACAAATTGGTCTGTTATTAAAAATGAATTTCATATCTTTTAAGTTTTATTTACCTAGCAAAGGTTCTCAGGAAAAGAAAGGATTTTTCCATTACCTTTAGTTGCCTAGTCTTTTTCTTTGTGCTTTTGTTTGACCACTTTGGGTTACAGTATATCTTTGCTTGGGGTAGAAATGAACTCAAGTATAGTTTAGAAGTCAGTGGAACATGCATTTTTTTCTTATATGCTCTTGTTAATTTTAGCTGTAACCAGGAGGTTCTTTTATTTAATGTTAGCTACCTTCGAAATGGACACACGATTGCTCCGATTAAATAAAGAACTTAGAGACAACTAACCACTGTGGCCTTATCTGGGGGAAATGAACAGCTAAGACAAGACAGAGACAACAGAAGGCCATAAAAGACAGCGCAGGTATAAGGAAAGAAAAACATACCACTCTTGCTTACAGTACTGAGGGAAATACTAGACACAGAGGAACAGAAGCTGTATAAACATGGACCACAACAGAGCTGTTGGGGAAAAAAAGAGAAAAACATTTTTGCACAGAGTTTCAAGATCAGATATACTTTACAGTGGGAGAGGCTTCCCTGGTCCAGATGCAATGCTCGTTCTGTTTATTACCCTGCCAGCTTTCTCCTCCCCTTGTAGTGCATCTAGGTGTCTCTCTGGGGTAGTTAAATCCTAATTACTTTGTTAGATAGCCCAAACCGTTAGCATCTTGACTAGGAAGAATTTTTAGCTGGGAAGAGAAATTCTCTGGGATGTAAGCCAACAGACATTTTTCTTGTTTATCTACTGCGGAGCTAACATAATGGGAGAGCAAAGAAAGACAAGAAATGAGGAAGTCCTTCAATGACATGGAAACTTCAACAAGGAGCTCAAACCAAGAAACTACTGTGAGGACGACTCAGGACTGGACACTGTTTTGCGCTTAATTTACATAAAGTAGCTAGACAACACCCAACAACAGTGTGGAGTCTTAAAAACGGAGGTTAGAACAGGGAAGAAAAAGGACACAAATTTGGTGAAATGCAATTAGAATGAAGGATCTCTAGACCGCCTTTCATGGCTCGTGTTAACAGATGACCATGCAAGGAAGGAAGGGAGGGGGCACCACGCGTGGGGCGCAGTGAAGGTGGAGGCCCCGTTCTGTACAGAGCACATGTCGCTCCCCGGAAGGGCCACAGTGCTGACAGCTACAGGTCAAGTGAGTGCACCCGCGGATCCTGGATAGTAGTTGAAAGAAGCAACACTTGCCTTTTGACTACTTGATCTTCAGCATGCTTGCTCCACCCCCATACACACTTCCCCCGCCAAGTACTGTGATTCTGGGAGGCCCTATATATATTTTTTCCATTGCCCTATAAAAAATGCTAAACATATGCCAGAAATCCCAGCCGATTTGCTTGTGAGATGAGTTGAGCTTTATTCTAACTCGGTCAGCCTTCAGGAGGCGCAGTCTCTATAGAGAGTCTTGGTTCTCTCGCTGAGTATGCAGAGTCCCAGGGCCTGAGCTGTGGAGCTCACAGTGGAAGGGACTCGTGCCCCCTTTCAAGAGGAGAAGTGGGGGGGGGGAAGAGGAAGATTTGTGAAGTCCTTGAGCAGTGGTGGCAGGAGTGGGAACACACACTTGCGGGAATGCAACTGGTGTCTCTTAGTGACTAAGAGGACCCATCAGTTCTGGAAACCAACAAGCTCACATATATATATATATATATATATATATATATATATATATATATATATATATATATATATATATATATATGTATATGTTAGGAATACACATTCCTGCAAACAGCAGAAAGCATTTGGAGTCTCTCCTTTAATCCATTCCTTCCCCTCCCCCATCTGGTCTTCATTGCGGCCAGGCGAGCTTTGCCCAGGTGGAAAGGACCATGCTGCAACATTTAAGGTGCAGTGATTTCAGCTGCAGTAAGCAAACAGCATCCTGGTCCTTTCTTATGCTAGGCATAAATTGGGCGCTTTCCATGCATCCATTGCTTCAAGCACACCACAGAACCTCACCTGCTCATTCATGACAGCGGAGAGTTCGCTGAGCATGTCCTTGTAGTGGGACCTCAACTCTTCCTGGTACTCCAGCTGGTCCTCCTTGATTAGACGCTCGTTCACATCGAGGGCCTGCCCGCAAGCATCTGCAAATTGTCTTTTGGGACGGCAGTAAGCAAGTAAAATGTGAGCCAGAGACAGTGCCAACCCCAAGTGTGGCTGCTGTTATATTCCGCCCCCAAGAAGAGGGTTGGTTAAGGAGCTTCCTGGGAGACTTATGACTTCTTGTCTAAGGGGTCTTAAGGAATCACCTTCCACTAACCACAGGGAAAAGCTTACCTGAATATTTCCTTTAGAAGCTTTACTTGGTTGTCAGGGTATTTCTTTGCATTGGTTTCTTCAAGGAAAGCTCTTGCGTAGGCCATGGGGCCGGCATTGACCTATGGGGGGAAGAGTACTGGCTGAAGGCGAGCTTATCTCCTCCATGGAGTCTCGTCTATGCTCCACGACTGGAAGCAGAAGCAATTGCTTGCATCAGCCGTGGGACACCTGCTCCTTGTACACTGCCTTGTCCCCTACCGCCCTGTCTGCCTATCTTGTCTGCTGTTCTCCAACACATCAATCAGCCACTAACCTCACTGTCTGCAAGTTGACTGTGACTCTTCTCCACCCTAATGGATGGCCCATGGGGTTTTCAGACTGCAAAGCGGAGTGCCTCATTTCTCACCTGGGGCACGGGGACTAGTGGGCTTACACAGCTGACCTCTCAGCAGTAACAGCTTAATCACTGAGCCACCGTTGGTCCGTCAATCAGCTATTGTACCCATTGCCATTGAGTCACTTCTGATTGGGATAGACTGGAACTGTTCCACAGGGTTTTTGAAAAAGTCAATCTTTACAGAAGGATGATGGCTGCCTCCTCATTCTTCTGTTCAGCGACTGGTGGGTTTGAACCACTGATCTTTCGGTTAGCAGCCCAACATTTAGCCACTGAGTCGTCTCTGAGTCACAGCAGAACTGTACTCCACTGGGTTTGCAATGGTTGATTTCTCAGAAGTAAACCACCACGTCGTTCTCCCAGGTGTTTCAGCGTGGACTGCCACCTCCCACCTTTGGGTCACAGCTGAACCCAGTCGTGACTCACACCACCCATGGAGTCCACTAGAGGTGCACGGGAGCTTACAATCCCCTGTCATCCACGCCAAATTTCAGTCACTTGCTCATTATATCTTTTTGTCACATCTGCATATTGATTAAACTGCTGCTTGCAAAATCTCATTGAAAATGGTTCCATTTTACTCGCCTACATACATTTATTTAAGTGAATGTCTGTGAAATCAATTGTATGACATGCTATTATTTTCTGTTACGACTAAAATGAACACATGGGTATTAATTGAAGCCATTTGATATCGATAGTGGTATGGGATGTATGCCAAGAGTGCCACTTGGCATTCTGGCTTACTGGAATTCATGCCCCTGGATGCACTTGTAAGATTTGCCAATGAATGTGCAATGCCAACCCAAATCAAAACCAAACCCGCTGCCCCCGGGCTGATCCCATCTCCTAAGGACCTGGTAGGACAGAGTAGAACTGCTCCGTGTGGTTTCTGAGATTGTAAACCTTTAGGGGAGCAGGTGGCTTCATCTCCTCCTCTTGGCACAGCTGGTGGGTACAAACCGCTAGCCTTGAGGTTAGCAGCCCCCCGTTTAACGCACTGTGCCACTCAGATGCCTTGCATCATGTCAGGTTCTACTTATCGTATTTACTTGTGTATAAGGCAAGTTTTTCAGCACATTTTTTACGCAGTTGTGGTAAAATTAGTTGCCTCGGCTGACATTCGGGTCAGTTTATACTCAAGTGTATACGGTATTTTCACACATCTAGGAGGATCAGGCTAGTGGAGCAGTCTATGTCATTTACTGTAATGGGACCTTTCATTTTGGCTTTGGGCCTTGGAATAAATAAGGGGCACAAAGGAGGAAGTGAAGCTCATCTGACAGTCTGCAGAGGCCTGGGGCTTGATGGGTTGCCTGTGCTGTAGACTGAGGTGGCTGTTCTGGGCATGTTGCTTTGTGCTACCAGAGTACCTCCTGTTCTCCCAGAGTCTGAGCTGTGCTCGGGACAGCTGTCCTTATGGACTCTGACCACAGCTCCCTGGTCTGGTGGCTCTTTATTGGGATCAGCTATTGGGGGACGCAGACAAGAATGGGCAGGACCAGGCGAGGATGACACGATCACAATGACCAATGTTTCCTCTTGCCCCATGCACTGACACAGCTTGGCAGGGCACTGTGGCAGACCCTGGCTTTGTGGAAAATATTAGGACTTTGTTCATCGTAGATGTTTTGTATTACATAAAAAAATTATGTTAACATAGCAAACTATTGTGACGCTCCATCATTGAATGAGGGTGTGTGTATGAAAACCTAGATCAGACCTTGTCCAGAGCTTCTGTTTTGCCATTCTCCAGCCAGGACCACACCTGTCTGCCATTCAGGTAGCTCTCAGCCTGGCCCCCACCCCTCTGGTATCCATGAACTCTAGTCTCTCCTTGAAGCTTCCAGTCCAGCGGTAGCAAAAGCTCCACAAAGAATCTAGCCCCTGTACCAGCTCTTGTGGGCTTTCCCAAAGGTGAATCATCCTCTTGCAAAGAGCTTATTAAGTACACTCACAGTCACCTTTTGGGAGGTGCCAACTAGTTCCTTTGGGACCATTTATGAATAGCAAACCTTTTTATCATTTGCTTTTTGAACAGGTTTATGAGACCATGATACATACACGAGTGATAGGCTTCTTCATTCATTAATTCACTCATTAGAATGAAAATTTAGCCAAAGATGAGGTAGGAGGGTTAAGGAAACGGGAATTGTATTTTAGACCTTCGGGGCCCAGTGATTTATGGTCGGCACCAGAGGCTCTGTGGGGCAAAGGCCACAATCCCCTCCCTGCACATCCGTTCATGATCTGTGAGCAGTTCTCAAGAACTAGTGTGTGCTTTGAGTAAAAGAGAACCGTCAAGAAACCTCCTTACAGAAGCTCTGCTCCCCGTGGGGTCAGGAGTCAAGTTCACGGTAATGGGAAAACAACCCAGCTAATCAAGATGTGTGCAGAAAGGTGTTTGGTACCCTCAACAAGTATTGGCAATGAAATTGCTTCTTAAAACCCAAATTACAGAGTTGGTGGTATCACAAATGGGGGGGGGGATCCAGAAAGACCGTGCTTATCTCCTTTGTGAGAATACTTAGAAAGCCAAAGGTCTTTTCTACCAAGCCTCCCTTAGCTGTGGCCCAAGCTCACCTTCACGCCGACGCTGCCCTGCAGTCTGAGCTGCAGTCTGATCATGTCTACGTCCGCCAGGGCGCAGAGCTGGTTCAGCTCGGAGACCTTCTTGGACATCTCATCAATGGCCACTTCAATGGGGTTCAGTTCGGTGCTGGACTGGCTGATCACCTGGATCCTCTTCTTCACATAGGGGAACAAGTGGCTCGCTGCATACAAGCAATGGGAAGAAACGCAAACGGGTGGGTGAGTGAAGAAGCCAGGGTCCCCCGAGCGCCCCGGGGATGCTGGGCCTTCTCCTGGCACAGAGCCACGTCTATCCTGCATGGCACTTGTGTTTCTGGGTTATGTTTTCCTCCTATGTACCAGGGTCTCACAAATCTCCTAATGTTTGCCTCCACTGATTTGGCCAACCTGCGCTTTCTGCTTAGCTGGGGGTCATGTATTCACCCTCAGGGATAGAAAGAAACCATCAGAACCTCGTAAAGTGCAGATGCCTGCAGCTGCTATAACGCTATGCATTTCAGTACAGGGTTCACTAAGCACAAGAAGGAATGCTTCACTAGATCGACAGTGAGCCGCATGCCTTGCAAGGAGCCCTGGTGGTTCCGTGGCTAAGCATTTGGCTGCTAATCAAAAGGCCAATGGTTCAAACCCAATATCTGTCAGTGGGCAAAAAAGGTATGGCCATCTGCTTCTGTATAGAGTACCACCTGGGAAATTCTATAGGGCCGTTCTCCATCCTATGGGGTTCCTTTGAGCTGGAATCAACATAAGGGAAGAAGTTTGGTTTCTTGTTTTAGTATATATTACAATAATTTTATTCAAAAATATTTTCCCTTATCATTGCATTCTGGGTGAGCTTCCTGTTTCTCATAGTTTGGATAGCCTGGCTCTGCCTGGGTCCCTGGAATAATCCAACACACAGCAGCATTCATGGCAGCTACGACAGACTGTTCCCCACATCCCATGGCTCCTCTCCTTCCCTTTCAGTCTGCTTTAGCATCACTGCTCAGGTGCTCCCAAGCCATCCTCATGTTGATATTCTCGCTCTACTTGGCTCTTTGTCTCTTCCTAGGCTATGCACATCTGGAGGACAAGGATACTTATTTATTTTAAACGCCAGCATCTGGAACATGACTGTTAGGCACAGACGAGGCACTCATTGAATTTTCGGTGAGCCAAGGAAAGGATGACTTTCGTCAGAATTGATCTCATCAGAACTTGGGGCGAGGAAGGGGGATGCTGGAAATCTCTCAGCACTGAGTCCAAGAGACGAGAAGCCATAATCACAGTGTGGCTAGTAAGCACACACTATTAGAACTTCTCACTCTGAACGAACTGAGGGTAGATTCAGGGAAGGGAGAGAGAGAGAAATGGAATTTTCAGAGTCCTTTCCTAAGCCACTGGCGCCATGGCTCCGAGGATGGTCAGATATAAAGGCACGGAGTGAGTTACAGAACGACTGACCCCCAGGCTGACTTCTCAGGCACCTCACTGAGTATCAAATAAAAAATACTCTCCGCTGAGCTGATCCCGACTCATGGAGCCCTTCCCTGTCTGCCAGCTTAGCACTGCACTCCAGGGGGTCTCCGAAGGTTGGCAGGCCTTTGTTTGCAGGCTCGCCTTGCGGTTCCTGTGGATTGACCCCTGGAGCTGTGGTGGGATCATAGGTTAGCTAGTAGCTACTCACTGAACAGTGAACCCTCAACCCTACCAGTTACTGTGCTGTCGGTCTGTCTGTACACAGTACACGTGTACTCTGTCCTGCAGCACCGGCATGAGTTGGAATCGACCGAAGGTAGTAGGTGAGTTTGGGTGAACTCAACCTCCGACTATGCAACTAGCACTTGAACGTGTCCATCGTGTGCCCTCCCCAGGAACTCCGAGTAGAGCAGCCGACAGGCACACATTTGCACGTGAGCACGCGGCAGGGAGGCTTTGCTTTCCAGAGGATCCCGCCCCGTGGCCAGGTCAGATGCCTGCCAGGTGCACCTGCACCTACTCGTGAGGATGGTCCTCCGTTTGCACTGCTCCTCCACTCCGCCGTGCTTCTTGCCCGACAGGGTAAAGGGCGTCTCAAAGACAAAGCGGTTGATGTTGTGATGCATTTCAAAATCTGTCTTCCGGTCCTCAATTTCCTTTTCCTCAAAGAATGGGGTGACGTAGGTTACCTGGATGTAGGCATATTTGGGGTCCAAATCCTTGGGGTTGACCTGTGTGAACACATTATGGATCAAGAAAGAGTGGTGCACTGTGAGGTGCTCCTGAAAGACAGGCAGGAAGCTCAGCATGCCCCCCTACCCCCCAGGTGGCTGTCCCTCATCTCTTGGAGAAACATGGGCCACCACATAGTTTCAGGGTCGGATGAGAGCTTAGTAAGAGCAGCAGGTTGGCGTCTGGTCCAGCTGAAAGCACAAAGGTCAGGCGGGGGTCGGATCTCTAGAAGTTGCGACTCTGCTACCTACGCTCCCATGTTAGCCTATGATTTCCTCCTCTGCAATGACTGTCCAGTCACCTTGGTCCAGAATGCACACTACTGAATACACCAGGGCTGTCCCTTTATGGTTCAGCTGGATCCCTGCATGGAGTGGGGGGGGGGAACTGGCACAGGGCTTTTAATGTGGAGGAAGGCTCTTTATTTACTTCATACGTTATCTGATTCGTCCATACCTTGTTAGGAAATCTTTTCTTTTCTAATTTGTAACAAGTCATTCTAGAGGTTGGTTTTCTGGTGCTGTTCTGGCTGCTGCTGCTATCAGGTGCCATCAAACCAGCTCCAACTCAGAACAACCCGGTGGGCGACGGCAGGATGGACTCCGGCCTGGTTACACACCCTCCGCACAAATGCGGCTATGTCTGAGTGTCCTACGGTGACACGGAGTCACTTCATCTCATTGAGGGACTTCCTCTTTTGTTTATCGGCGCTCTACCTTACCAAGCATGATGCCCTTCGCCAGGACTGGTGCTGCCCGAGCACATGTCCAAAGGCTATGAAATGGAGTTTTGTCAGCCTCACTTCTTTTTTTTTTCTTTTAAACATTTTATTAGGGACTCATACAACTCTTGTCACAATCCATACATACATCAGTCATGTAAAGCACATCTGTACATTCACTGCCCTCATCATTTTCAAAGCATTTGCTCTCCACTTAAGCCCTCGGCATCAGGTCCTCTTTTTCCCCCCTCCCTCCCTGCTCCCCCCTCCCTCATGAGCCCTTGATAATTTACAAATTATTATTTTGTCATATCTTGCCCTGTCCGGCGTCTCCCTTCACCCCTTCTTCTGTTGTCCATCCCCCAGGGAGGAGGTCACATGTAGATCCTTGTAATTGATTCCCTCTTTCCAATCCCCTCTCCCTCTACCCTCCCAGTATCGCCCCCTCACACCCCTGGTCCTGAAGGGATCATCCGCCCTGGATTCTCTGTGCCTCCAGCTCCTATCTGCACCAGTTTATCTCCTCTGCTCTATCCAGACTTGCAAGGTAGAATTCGGATCATGGTAGTGGGCTGGGGGGTGGGGTGGTGGTGGTGGTGGTGGTGGGGGAAGCATTTAGGAACTGGAGGAAAGTCGTATTCTTCATCGGTGCTACATCGCACCCTGACTGACTCATCTCCTCCCCTACACCCCTCCGCGAGGGGATCTCCAGTGGCCGACAAATGGGATTTGGGTCTCCACTCTGCACTTCCCCCTTCATTCACTATGGTAAGATTTTATTTTTCTGATGCTGCCTTATACCTGATCCCTTCGACACCTTGTGATCGCACAGGCGGTGTGCTTCTTCCATGTGGCTGTCATCCTCACTTCTAAGGAACTTTCTTGCTGCGCTTCTTCCAAGACCAATTTGCTAATGATTCTGGCATACAATGGTGTCATCAATATTCTTCAAGTCTCTTTTACTTTTCCCTAGTCACTGTCTCGCAAAATCGTTGGTCTTGCCGCGTCACAACGTAGTTTTTTCAGGCACATGAAGCAACAGAGAATATCAAGACCTCTGCTATCTAAACGAACATCTTTGCTTCATAATGGGTGTGAAATAGCAAAAATGATTGGCTATAGAAAAAGGTAGGGAATTTCCTTCAATATTTGAAGAGAAAATATGCACTCCCCTTTATCACGAAACCATGAAGAATTTTCAAGCTTCTTTTATCTCTCTCACTTTACCCATCTGTTGCCTACCCTGTCCCTCCCACAGACTTGAGGATGCTTAGGAACTTCATTGTTGTGCTAGGAATAAAGACCTGTTAAGATGGATGTACTTGTAGCCATTTCACGCTGGATAAAAAGGAAGTTCTGAGTTGTCAACTCATGTCTCTAAGACCACCAGTGGTCAACTGGAGACTCCAGTCCGTCTGACACCAAACTCGGCATTGTTGTCACTCCGCCATGAACTAACTCTCTCTCTCTCTCTTCTATTTAGGACCGCCACCACCAGAGTGGTTCTAGCTCTGCCTCCTTTGAGAGACTATGTGCTTGAAAATTTTAAGCTGAGAACAATGGATACTTTCTCAACGACATCTATCCAGACCCCATGATCTCCCGCCCACAATGGCTGGGACCAGCTCTGGAAGAGGAAAGAAGAAAACAAAAGCAGACCCTCCTTCCTCATGGCTTTGACGCTGCGCACGAGGCTTCCAGCGGCTTCTTCCTCTGAAGGGGAGCCAAGTGCTTCTTCAGTGCCTGTTCGTGGCTGGACTTTGAAAAAGACTGTAGAAGAACTGATGCATTTCAACGACGGTGCCCGAGAAGAACCTTGAAAGGACCATGGATGCTAAATGGACAACCCAATCTGTGTTAGAAGAAGTAAGGGCAGATGGCTCCTTAGTAGAAAAGGTGGCAAGACTCTGTCTTACATACTTTGGACCTATTGTCAGGAGGGACCCGCCCCTGGAGCAGGACATCATGCTTGGTACAGTAGAGCGGTGATGCACGATAAGAAAGCCCTCGATGACCTGGAGGGACACAGTGGCTGCATCAGTGGGCTCACGCATAGGAGCAATTGTGAAGATGACGCAGGACTGTGCGGTCTTGTGTTCGGCTGTGCACAGGGTTGCTCTGGGTCAGACCTACTTGGTGGCAACTGACAACAACTCTTCGTGGCCCATACTTGTTGTTACAATTGGGCACCAACCAGCTTTTCCATCGCAATTTCTTCGCACTTTCTTTCATCCAACACGTGTTCTCACGTCTGCCACTCTCTAAGCATACCTCCCCCTGGGTTTACTTTATGTATGCATCCTTCTCAGAAAGCCTTTGGCCTCTAGCGAGCACCTTCTCGTCCTCCATTCTGGGGCCGAACCTCACTTCCAAAGATGAGCTCTTCCAAAAGACCCTTCCTTAGGCCACGCCTGCACAAGTTGGATCAGGTCTCTATTTAATGAGCCCTTTCGCTTACGTGGAGAGCAAATGCTTTGAAAATTATTAGGGCAAAGAATGTACGGATGTGCTTTATACAATTGATGTATGTATATGTATGGATTGTGATAAGAGTTGTATGAGCCCCTAATAAAATGTAAAATAAAAATGAGCCCTTTCACCCCTCCTTCTCTTCTTAGCCCCCTGCAAACTGTGAGTTCTGGAAGAAAGATTGCCTGTCATCCCAGCTCCGAGTCCTGTGCCTGGCAGGGAGGTTGGCAGTCTAAGTACGAGGAAATGCGAAGAACCCGAGGTAACTCATCAGGAAAAAACATCTGTGTCCTGGAGCCACGAGGTGGGAAGTAGGATGCTCACAGGGAACAGCATGTAATCGGTAAGTCTGTACCGTCATTGAAAACGGTTATCGAGAATGGATGGTTTTAAAGTGCAGACAGGGCTCTCTTGATTAAATAATGACTCTCTCCTTGTTAGTTCCTCAATTTCACCACCGGAACCAATCTCTCCAGCCAAGGCTTTGATTGCTAATCACAGAAAAATAACCCAGGGGAGCAATGAAGAGTCCAGTCATTTGTTTCAGGGACATGCCTAACATTTCTCAAGTCAACACATAAATTCATTCTTGCTTTTGCCAAACGACATCACCAAATACTCCATCATCCCATTAAAAAAACCCCAAATTTGAAAAACCCAAACACTCAACCAGTTCAGATGGCTTGCTTCACAGTCAGGCCCCAAATAATAATAATAAAAATAAAAAGTGAAATAATATAGCTTATACATGAAATAAACAAATGAGTAAACCAATGAGATCTCAGCTCTTGCCCAAGTGCTGATCTCTCTGATGCCGGTACCTTATTAGAATCCTGGACGATCTTCACATTGTCTGCGCCGAATTTATCTGCATAGAGTTTGAGCAGCCTCTGGGAAATTTCTGAGAGCCCTGTCAGTTTTGGCTCTTTATAAATATACTCTTTGCCTTCTTCTTCTTCAAAAAATCCCTATGGAAGACAGATAATAACCACCACTTTCATTTGAGAACTCCAGCTATATATTACAAGTCAAGCACAATCCAGTCACTCAAAAACCCACCAATAACCACCCAGAATTAGCACGCTGTAGCAATCAAAGTCCAAAGGAAAGCAAACATGTTAGAGTTCGTTCCACAACAGGGTAAACCCTCCCTAGTCGGGACAAAGAGCTCTGGCTATTTCCTGACAAAGAATGACAACGCCGGCTCGTCAGTCGGAGAAGCGTGTCCTCATGTGGTGGCCCGTGGCCGAGCACAATGTGGGGATCTTGCGTTATTCAGCAAGCACTCGCGTTTTTAATAAGGAAGGTTACCCATCTTGGCAACGAGCAAAGGGAACACGGTCTAAACAGGTCAAGGTTCCAGAGGAATCGACATGCATCCCACATCATGTTAGAGGAAAACCCGCTCTGTGGCAGTATCGTCATAGGAAGCACAGGTGAGCGGGCTACAGCATTTTTGTGGAAAATGGAAGGACAAAAAAACAATGGAACTTTCACGAATTTTGTTTAAAGCCCCTGTTTATATCACTCTTCCAAATCCTCTTTCACAGTAACTTCACACCACTATGTTTTCAAGGCCTCTCAGAGGTTCTCTGCCATCTCCTTGATTCCTACACTCAGTTTCCAAGACTGTAACTGATCCTGGGGGTGGGGGGTGGTGTGGTGGTGGTGGTGTTGTGTGTGTGTGTGTGTGTAAACCGTTCCCCCTCTCCTGGCAGATGCTGCTTGTAGATATGTCATTTCACCATTCCATTGGTTTCACTAGAAACCTTTTCGTACTCTTAGAAAGCGAGACCTTAAAGCATTAAAAGGCTAGCGACCATAGCCCAATTCCATAGGAACACGTGCTTTTCTTCCCCATTAATGTGCGGGGCTGTTTTGAAACAGAGAAAAGTGACTTTCCCCTTACTCAAGGATTGCTAAAGGAGGCCGTGCTTGAATTTCCTTCTTTGAAGAGACGTGTGAAGAAGACAGGTGGCCTCACCATATTAAATTGAGGGGGTTGCTAAGAACTTAAAGACGCCTGATTTCTTCAGGTTGATCTTCAAGGAAATGACTTTGGAGGGGTGGGTGAGGCTAATGGAGATCAAAAGGAAATGTGTCTGCATTTTTTTGGTAATCGTTATTTAGTGTTTAAAGTATCTCCACTATGGGGGTAAAATATTATTCAAAGCCATATTATTCATGACTAAAATGAGGCAAATTGTCAAAACTGAATAATTAAAATGTTCATCTCTATGAAGATAGTTTAAAAATATTAAAATTTATATCTGTACAGAATTATATCTGCACAGATGTAAATTTTAATCATTTTTGATTGTTTGCATTTATAGATATTTACAAAAATGCTTTCTAAGTATTTTTTAAAAATCAATTTCACCTATACAAATATGACCCTCACCTATGCAAATACGACTTTGATTCTCACTTGCCATCTGCATCTCTGGGCTCAAACACAAGAAGAAATGTGAGGATGGGCCAGAGCCAGATAGTGCTTGGTTCTTTTCTACTATGGTCCCCATGAGTAAGAGCCGACTCCATGCCACCTAAAAACCAGCAGATACTTTTTGTGTGTTAAGCAGATTCTAGCTTTATGTTCCAAGAACTAGTGAACTTCCCGAACCAGGTGCCCTCTCCATTACCGTTCTTGTCGGGAAGGTGTTTCTTTCTTTGTGTGTCTCTCTGATTGTCGGGGCTTTCTGAGGGCAGGCGAGGTAGGTATCTTGTTTCACCTCGCTTGCCCCATGGTTAGCGCAGTGCCTGATTTTGGGTGGAAGCCACACTATATTTGTTCAAAGAACAAACAGATGAATGAAGTCACTCGTGGTGGGGACATATTTTCAGAAGTCATTCTCTGTAGCAGATGTAACAGCAAAAGATTCAATGCTTTTTAATGGAGTGGCTTTCCTTCAAAAATGAAAGTAAACACTTTCTTGGAGAACTAGCTAAGAACAAGCCCCCCTCACCCCACACTTCTAATAATCGGCACAGGATACTGAAAACAGTGTCCAGTGCTGGTCCGCACGGTAAGGGTAACTGTCCGACCCCATGTCCACTTGGCTTCCTGTTACTCTGCAATTTCAGTAGCTATTTTGACTGGTTCAAGATCAGCAGTTAGTGACTAAAACCAACATACTGGAGTTTCAGGGAAATAAGCTGAGCTCAGAGTGCTAAAGAAATAAAAATCTTTAGTTTCTCTCGCATGAAACAACAATTTTCCTGGTTATTAAAGGGTCTATTGATGCTCACTTTACCATTTTGGTTGGTGCTCTTTTATGATAAACAGTGATCAGAACTTTCTCTTTTAATTCTTTTAGGAACAGGCATGCTCATCGAGAGCATTTTAAACCATAAGGAACAGCATAATGGAGAATTTAATCTGCTCTGCTGAGATCTGTGTAGAGCTCTTTGGGGGCCAGACTGCATATCCAACTGCACTTCCCATCATGTTTGCGGGAGTGCTTCCATTTTGCCTTGGGAAATGATCAAAGTCAAGGCAATTAACTACAGGACAGGATCCTAAGGAAGGCTTCTGTTTTTGCTTTGTCTTTGGACGAAATGATTGATAAACAGGAACATGAGGTGATGGGATCCAGAGGCAGTTTTTCTTTTGCTTCTACCCCAATGTTATGCATCGACTGCATATTAAGATTGTGGGAAAGGTGACCTATCCAGTTCATTGCTAGTTTGAATCTTTAATGCCATTTCCCAGTGCAATCAATACCCTCTTTTGGTGGGTCAGTGGGATGAGCACTGAGTTGCTAACCCAACGGTTAGTGGTTCAAATGCATGAGCCACTCCGCAGGAGAAAGATAAAATGCTTTACTTCCTTGACGTTTTCCTGCCTTGGAAACCATAAGGAGCAGTGTGCTCTGTTCTGTGGGGTCGCTATGAGCTAGAGTAGACTAGACGGCGCTGGGTTTCTGGGTTGTGTTCAGGAAGCAGCATGTCCACTACAGCTGAATAGTGTGAGTCCACATAACTGGACTATGAAATTTCAAGGCAATAAACTACGGTAAAAATGTACTTCGATACACAGGAAACCCAAATCACTCACTTGCCTACTAAGATGTTCTAGAAGATACTTCAGAGGAGTCAAATGTAAATGGGCCTACATTTATGTTTGACCTCAAATCCATAAGCCAATAGATGCCTCAAATAGGAATCCAATGTAAAAAAAAAAAGAAATGGCAGACATTGTTAACCACAGGGTAGATGCCAAGACAAGAGAAGCTGTGTAAAAACATATTGAGTATAAATGTAAGCTCAATTACGGTACTTCAAAAATATATATTTAAATTGATTCAGTGGTGTTAAGAGAGGACCACCTGAAGTGTGCACTGTATTTCAGAACGGTGATGGTCGCTTTCGAATCTAAGCATGCATCTGTCCTTCTCTTCCACCCCAGCTCCTACCTGCCATCGCTTCTCTACCAAGGTTCCGAGATGCATTTACTCGCCAGCAGGCACGATGGGGTATCATGGATCTGTCCTTTGATGAATAGGATCATATTCTCCTAGGCCTTTCAGTGAATTACTTCTAGGGGCGTCCATGCTTTGAAACCCTGCGTGCTAAGTCCCACTGACTACTGATTTTATTGATTACAGTTGATGTTTGATTGGGACTGCTATATAATTACTCTGGAAATGAGTATTCAGGGACACTTTGAAGGATGCTTCATATAATCAGCTGTGTGTGAACTCTTCCGAGCAAAGGATGTCAGCTGCCGTGTTAGGAATCCCATGCCATACAGGGCTTGCATTTTTAGGGTTCTTGCGATGGAAACGGTCTTTTCCAGTGTCTGCTCATCTCAGACACAATGAGTGGCAAATCCTTTCATCAATTCTGTTAAAAAAATGAGAACCACAGGCCATGTGGGATGCTAAAATATCTGTTCAAAGGCC
Source organism: Tenrec ecaudatus (assembly GCF_050624435.1). Classification (NCBI taxonomy): domain Eukaryota; kingdom Metazoa; phylum Chordata; class Mammalia; order Afrosoricida; family Tenrecidae; genus Tenrec; species Tenrec ecaudatus. The sequence goes on along the minus strand of NC_134542.1, from coordinate 13,553,520 downwards.
TCTGTGGAGGAAAAGAGCCCAGTGTAGTTTAGATTCCCATAATCTCTGTAGTGTGATTGCAAGGCATTCATTTAGAGGTTTCTCTCTGTGCCATTGAGTCAATACTGACTCATAGTGACTCCCTGTGGGTTTACAAGACTGTAACTGTTTATGGAAGGAGAAAGCCCAGGCTTTCTCCCATAGAGCTGTGGGTGGTTTCAAACTGCTGACCATGTTGATCGCAGCCCCAGTGTACTTCATGTGGACCTAATGAACGACCGGGAGAATGAAGCAATTCCCATGCCTGGGGATTATGCTACCCAAGTAGCCAAGTATTCCTTCAGAATATTCCCCATTTTCCCTCTTGGGAAAGGTGTTTAAATAGTACGTGGACAAAGAGGACTGAAGCTCTAATTTGCTGGTTATCAGGAGGACCTGCATTACTTCCATGGTTCACAAGCAGGTGGGGTTCTAGCTTACAGAGGGCTGTGCCTGTTCTCTGGGCTGCAGATTTATCAAAAGACTTTGCCTTTGAAGCTCTTTTTCGTCCTCTTTAAAAAAAAATAAATTACTATTGAAATACCAGCAGCATCAAAAATAAAAACGACAGCAAACACTAAAACAAAATCCAACAAGGTCAAAACCCCCATAAAAGTAGACAATCAGCATATTGTACTGAGGAATCTGGAAAAAGAACGAAAGCCATTTGAAAGCAGCCCTCCCCGACGTTGTCCCACTGCCGCCCTCCATCACTTTAGTACAGGGATTTTTTAAGTCTTCTTTTAGTAGGTGAGTGAAGGACCGACAGCCCCGGATTTATAAATGATGGTAAAACAGGAGGGAACAGTATGGAAGTGGAAAGAGTTTAAAAAGAATTACAAAAAATGTGTTGGCTAGATAAGGAGAGCCGAATCCAGACAGGCAATGTGCAAATCTTGAAAGAGCTTTTCAGTGTCATGAGGACAGCTATGTGGAACCATATGAACGTGCCACTTTTGTAGGTTAAAAACGAAAACACAAAAGAGGATGGTTATCGGCAAATTTATATGGTTCAAAGTGATGCAAAGTAATGTCTTAGTCAGTGTCAAAGCCTTACATCCTGGCAGCATCTTGCTGCCTTGGCTTGTTCTCTGAAATCATTACTTCATTTCCTGCCATCTTTCTTGAGACTTTACCTGGTCCACTGGGTAAGGATTTCCTGTATGGTTTATCTGTTGCGTTGGGTCTTGCCTTTTGACTGTTTCCATGGCCTTTGGGAATACTCAGTGCTCACTACCTCTGAGAACCCTCCCGCTCCACGGTACACCTGTGGCCAAGTGCAGAGGTCTTTCAGATGTCTGGGAAAGGTGCTTCTCCACCGCCACCGCTGTAACGGCCAACATTATGACCATCATGGTCTTAATAAGCTACGATAAGAGATGCTGAAAACGAGCAGCCAATGGCCAATCCCGAGCCTGCGATGTAGAGACTTCAAACGCAGCACAGCCCCATTGACCTCTGCTTGTGTGCCAGCTCTCGGGCTACCTTTGTGTAGGAAGAGAACAGATACGAGGAACAAAGGATATGTTTTTGTCATTCCAACAAATGGAAGACACCTAGGTTAGCTCAAGAAATGCAGATTGGCGTCCACATGAACGGCAGCAGGATTCTCGACTGTTTGGAACCAGGTGTTGATTTGCACATGGCAATGTTATCGTATGGAGGGATGGGTGAGGGTGATTAGAAACATGCAGATGAGGAGAGAGAGGAGGGGAGCATGCACTTACCACAGCCTGGAACCATCAAGACCAAAGGAAGAAAAAAGTAAACATCTGCATTACAAACTCGTCTGAAAGCAGCAGGATTCGTTCCCATCAGCCCTACCTGCGCTAAGGCCCATGGATTTCTCTGCTCATTGCTTTTCCCATTGAGGACATTCCTGGTGCAGACATACACTCACATACAGAGAAGTGCTGACGTACTCAGATGCACCAAAACTCCCCTGCACACTCTGGCCCACTGGCACACAATGGACAACCAACTGCTCAAAAGCCTTGAAAGACCCCACTGCCTCGACTGCACTTACCTGCCCGTAAAATGCCACACGATAGTAGCGACCAAACAGTCGCTTCTCTGAGTTTACCACCTCGGCAACTTTTAGGTATGAGCGATGGATGTCATAGTAGAGGTCCGATAATTTCTGAAACCATAAACCAAATGCGATTGTGTTGGTGAGTCGGACATTAAGACAGGGCGACATGAAAAACAATTTTTAAATGTGGTTTTGAAAATCACACAATTAATTCACGAATTCAGGGTTAGGATAGCGTGACTCTTTCCTGTGTGTGCAGGAACCATACCTTGAAGTCTCTCTGCTTCTCAAACACAGCGATGATGGGTTTGTTGACATCAGCGATGAGTTCGTATCTCTCAGACTTCCAGAGGAACTCCACACACATGTACAGCTGCTCCACCAAGATCTTCTGCAGTTCCCAAATCAAAGTGAGATTTGACATGGTGAATACTGCCACTCACACTGTCACTAGTGCGATTTCTGTATTCCCTGTCTCTATATCCATAGGGAGACCCTGGGTGGTGCAAACAGTTAAGCATTTGAGTCCTAACTGAAGGGTTGTTGGTTTGAATCCAACGCCCATTGTTGCCCTAAGTCAACATCAAGTTGACAGTTTCTGTTTGTCTGTTTTTGAGAAGGGGCAGCATTTCTATTTGGTTATTGGCATCTACCCAGCACAGGGTCTTGGAATCTCCTCTTTCCCTCAGTATTGTCATTCACTCAGGCCCCCAAACTTGCTGGGAGCCTTGCTGGTATAGTGGTTAAGCAGTTGACAGCTAACTGCACGGTTAGTGGTTCAAACCCACCATCCCTTCCACAGCCTCTCTAAAGATTACAGCCTTGGAAAACTTATAAGGAAGTTCTTCTCTGTTCTATTGGGTCACTAGAGTTGGGATCAAATTCAGAATAGATTCCAAACTTGCTCATTTAAATCTCTCCAGGGTTTACAGATCTGTTTAGTCTTTTCCGTTACCGCTGTCACTGGCCTAGATCAGGCCTCAGTTATTTTACTTTGCAATCCACTAATCCCTGAACCTCTGCATCGTGTGCTCCTGCTTTCCCTCTCTAATTGGCTTTGGGTTGTGCCATCAGGGAAATCTGTCTCTGTAAACCATACAGCCGAGAATGAGCTCTCCACCCACCTAAAACTTTGTGGGAACTCCAATGTCAACGACCTACTGTCCACGACCTTAACATGCTATTCAAGGATCTCCACAATCCATCTATGATGGAGTCTCAATCAACGCGCATGGGTGTAGCAGTCATGAAATAAAGAACACATTGCACTGGAAAAATATGCTGGATGACACCTGTTTAAAGTGAAGGGCTGAGGCGTCATTTTGAGCACCACGGTGTGATGTGCTTAGTTGCCTCATGTTCCTGTGACATGTGTAAGGAAGCCTGCAGATGAACTGACGCATGTGCATTACGGTGCTGGTGATAAATGCTGAATGTCACATGGACGGCCAGACTAGCAACAAGAACTATGTCCTGGAAGAAGTACGGCTAGACTGCTCCTTAGAAGGGAGACTTCATCTCACATGCTTTGGACATGTTATTAGGAGAAACTGGTCCCTGGGAGGGACATTCTAGAAAGATGAACCACAACACCAGCTGAGGGCACTGCACAGGACCGGGCACTGTTTTGTAGTGTACAGATGTTGCCTGATGAAGTCACACTGCAGACTATCTCTTTCTGACTTCTGAATAAGTTTTAGATCTGTGTTCCATTTTCCCCCTTTAGCTTAATGTCACAATATAATGCACAAGCAGTGCTTACTAGTTAAATGTTGGTCTCACCTCATTATATGGTGTATCCTGCATTCCAGAATCTTCTTTCATTGCACCCTCTTCTTTTATATTTGGTGTAATGCTTAGAAAAGCTGGCCAGCCCATGGAGAACATACCTGGAGAATCAAGCACATTATATAATTATGACTGGACCCAGCTTCTTAGGTAGATCAGCCCTTTCCTCAGGATGTTACAAGAGGTAGTATTATAAAACTCACATGAATAATGAGATGGTTAGACTGAGACTGAAGATACGCTTTAAAATGCAACCAATCTTTCCCTTTTTACAACTTTTGAATGACTTGAAGTGGCACATTTCCTATGAGGCTGTGGATGAGAGTCTTAAAGAAGCATGAGATTTGCAGCTGGACTTCACGCCAACATGCTTGTTTCATGAATTTCTCCAGGCCTGTTTTCCTCATTGGTTAAACTGGAGTCAATCTCTCACCTCCCAGGACGATTGAGAGGGTTCAAAGGGTTGAGTCTCAAACAGTTTATGGAAGTGGAGTTAAAAGGTAAATTAAAAGTGGCCTTTTCCTACAAACACTTTAAAGCCCCTTCATATTTTAGAAAACAGCTAGTACAATCAGTGGACTCTATAGAAAGTACTCTACACACATGCATTTTCACTCTTTTGCCGAATGTAAGCAATGTCTCAAATTTTCTCTGCATCTTGGCCACCTAAGACCCATTTCTACGGAAACATGAAGGCACTTATGAAGACAAGTAAAATAATGGGTAACGGACCCCGAGGAGAGGTCACATTTGAATAACTTGGACAGTGAGCAGTTTGGATCAGCGATGGGACCTTGAGACCTGGTTCCAGAATGGTTTAATCTGTCGGTTTGTTTACTTCCCTGGGGACAGTCTTCCCCCCTGCAGAAAGGCGGTCAATGAGGACACTGGACTCATGGAATGGCCACTGACCTCTAATGACAGTATTGCTGATACTTAGTGTAGCACTTGCCGTATAGCAAGGCTTTAAAGATAATTGGTATGACTTTTGCGGGATATTTCCATCTTAAATCATCAGCTTATGTAGGAGTCCGGGGGCGGGGGGCTGTGGGTTAGACAATGGATGACTAACCTTTAAGTTATGAGGTTAAAACAAGTAGCAGCTCCTCGGGAGAAAGATGAGGCTGTCTGCTCCAATACAACTTAGTCTTTGCAACCGTGTGCAGGCCTCTAGGAGTGAGACTAGGGCCCCGGTAGGACAGGAGGCTAATTGTTGGACTGCTAACCACAGAGTGAGTGGTTTGAATCCACCTGCTCTTCCACAGGAGAAAGATGAGGCTTTTGGCTTCTGGAAGCTACAGTCTCAGTGAACTTTATGTCTGTGTCACTCAGAGGAAAGTTTGGAAATGGGAAAGAAAGATCTTGATTTTCGTGTGGCCAAGAGCCATGCTCTCCCATGTCTTTACACACAAGCATCTTCATTATCTCATGATTTGTTTCAAGACATTTGATTCAACTGTTTTCTTTGAAAAATACATGGTTGTTTAAAAGATGTGTTTAATTAGGTTTTCAAAATATTGTCATTCAATCCATCTAGATCGTGTTAATTTTGCATTTTTATTAGCATCTAAGGGTTTATTTATGTTCTACAATAAGTTTTCCATTGCATCTTGAAAGTTAAAGTAGTGTTATCAAATATTCTGCAGTTCACTAAAATTTTGGATTGGAATATATTTTGTAAGAGAATGGAGATCAAATATGCTAAATGTACTGCCATATTTTTAAACAAAGGAAAACTATAGTTATTAAGTTGCTTTATCCCATCACTGATGGAATATTTTTCCTTGAGGATATCTATGCCACACATAATGTGTTAGAAATATTTTGTGCATGATTGAAAAAAGGTAACATGTTGTTTATATGATGGAGCTTCAAAAGGTTTGTCAAAAATGGAATGAAAACAAAGTAATTTGTCCCCAAACTTAAAAAAAAACCTAATATGATCCTCCACAGGCCCTATGTTTAGTGTCTCATTTTTGAATCCCTCAGGTTCAGTGAGTGGTTTGGGACATTTGATGGTTAAAATGGGTTCCTCATGATTGCAAAGATCTTACCAGTTCCAGAGTAAAATCCCCAGGCAAAGCGGCATGCTGACAGGCAGTTATGCTTCCTCCCTTGTCTACCAGTTAACACGCAGTTCTATTTGCAGAACCCTCCCCAAGAGCCTCGAGTGTATTCATTTCGGATGGCATTTCTGAACGGTAGGTAAGAGTGTAAAGGTGTTACAAAGGGAATCATGTTGGTTTGCCATCAGTTTTGTTTGTATGCAGACACTTAAAAAGGTTCCCTGATGCGCGGGGCCCTGTAACTACTCTTCCCCGTGCCAGCCACCAGTTCTCAGTGTCTTTGGTCCTGAAAGGCCAGGCTTGAGTGGGTTTCCCTTTGCCCTCATTAGTGCAACTTGCTGGTGTGTAAAGCCAAGCCAAAACAGACAAATAACTGATTCATTAATTAATAGATTGCCCCATCTTCAACTTGTTATAAATTACCATGGTCTTTTTTAAAAAAATATTCATAGCATACCGTATGTACTCGAGTATAAGCTGACCCACATATCAGCGGAGGCACCTAATTTTGCATAAAAGAGGTGCTGAAAATTTGGCTTATACACGAGTATATATGGTACTATTCTCTAAAGAAAAGAAAAGAAAAAAAAACAGCAGCAACGTGATTTCTTCTGAGGGCGAATGAGCATGGTTAGACCACTCACTTCCTCCACCGGGAGTTGTTAGTAATGGGTTGCTATCACAGGGGTGGGCATCCTCCAGAAGCAGGGGCGGTGTGCAAATCTTTTCCATTGTCCAGTAACCTATGGCAGTGCAAGATGAAGTTAGAACACAGCGACACGTGGGTGTTAAAACAAGCTTATTAAACTGTTACATTTGAACTACAACGAGGATCATCCGGCTGGTCTTTGTGGCCATGAAATCTACATATGGTCATGGCTCGTGGAGTTAAGCTTTAAAATGACAGCATCATTAGAAACAGCTAGCAAAGTCAATCTGGGGTCATCGAACATTCACAGAGGGGAGTGTGATCCAAAGTTAGTCAACGATGGTTCACAACGTTCATGTCTAGACTTTTCCTCCTTAGGGGGTCAGCTTACCTTTTCTTTTCAGGTATTCTGCAATGAGGGCAGCTATGTGGATATAACACATGGCGGCCTGAAATGAGACAGAAAACAAAAACATTAAGCAGAAGGCATCTTCCGCGTTTTAGTATTTATCTTAATGTAAGTAACCTTCTTGAGTGAGAGTCTCTATTCCATGTCAGATCATATGTGAGAACCCTTTGTGGTGATAACATTAAAATAAGAGTCAGTTCCATTTCAGACAGAAACAGAACAGTGACATTTAGCAGCTGTTGTTTGAATCCCCCAAGGCCATCTTTGATGAGCTCCTTGGTTATCCACTTAGAACACCCTCCGAGGAGCACACCACAGGGCTACCAGGAGGCAGAATCAAATGGTGGCAAAGGGCTTGGTTTCTGTGTGTTACTTTGATATCGTTTTCTAACGGGTGAATCAGATGTCCTCAAGAATTTCCGGTCGTTCTAATTATTGTGAGTTTAGAAGAGCTCTGGGCTAAGGACGGCCCTGTTGCTGTGTTAGGTGCCATCAAGCTGGTTCCAACTCAGACCACTCTAAGTCCAAGAGAAGGAGACACTGGATGCGCCACCCTCACCACAGGTCCTATGCCAGAGTCCCTTGTGGCAGCCCTGGTGTCTGTCCATCTTGTCGAGGGCCTTCCTCTCCCGCCGGCCTCTACTTTAACAAGCTAGATGTCCTTCTGCAGGGACTGGTCTTTCCTAAACACATCCAAAGGACTGCCCTGGGAAATGCATCACTTTGCAAGATGGGCAAGAGGTTGGAGAGGTTAAAATGCACCCCCCCCCAACTTGGTACACAGAAGCCGCTAAATAAACCCCAGACCCACTGTCATTAGATTGATTCTGACTCAGCGACAGTGACTGTAGGGCAGTGTGGATCTGCCTCATGAGGTTGCGGAGCTGGAGCGGATAGTTTGGTCTTCCTCCTGAAGAGCAGCGAGTGGGGTCAGCTAGCAACTCAACGTGTCACCGCTACCCCGCCAAGGCTCCCAGATGCCGCTCGGCTGCGATGAAATGCTGGCTATCAACTCATTCAATATGTAAGCCAACATAAAACACGACATATTGATTTGTCATCATCACACCGTGATCTCTTCACACGTGACTCTAAGAAGCGCTCATTTCCCCCCAGACCACGAGGACAAGCTGCCAAGGAGGACAGATCACTGTGGCTGAGTTCTCTTACCAGCTGGCAACCTTCTCTGGTCAATTATTATTTTAAAAGATGCGTCTGGCAAAATATAAATAAAAAAACCTGTGCCATTTCAGATCTGTACACATTTCAGATCTGTACACATTTCAGTATCTGTACACATTTCAGATCTGTACATGGATCATTCCGTGACACTGATTGCCTTCCCCAGATGGTACATCCATCTCTAACTCTGGCCAATGCTTTTCATTATGGGGACTCAGTAGCCCTTGCACAATACATTCAATCCATTCTCGTCTGCTCCACTGTTTTCTCTGTTTAGCCATTTCCCTTCTGCTCCATTTGAGTTGCAGGGAAGACATTCAAGATACAGACTATTAACTTATATAACCCTACCAGCCACCTTTGCACCCTTACGGCCTCCTTTATAATAACCCTCCAGTTAATAACATTTCATTCTGGATTCATTTCTCACACCTGCTGATGGAGCCACATGGAATCTGGTCCTTACCTGATGCTATTTTCTTGGAGTCAGGTGCCCTTACATCTACACAACAATGTAATCGGCCGTATCTACCCCGTTGGAAAGTATAGTACGTTTCATAAAGCATGCCCGAGTGAAAATCCACTGTCCTTCTAGGAAGGACAAGGCCCATGGGGAGGGGCCTTCGCGCATCACCTCTGATAAATCTCCATTTCTCGCGTGAATCTTGGCCATGCTCTCCAGCCAGGTCCTCCGGAGCTCAGGGGTGCTGGCGTAGGAGTTTGCCAGACTGTACTGGAGATCCACCAGCGTCTCGGGGTCTTTTTCATGTTCCTTCATCTGCGCGGTAGCCATCAAAACAGTCCGGATACGTTTCGTCAGGTCTTTCACTTCTGCGGGGAAATTGCTGTTCTTTGGAAAAGAGAGAGCGTGGGTCATTCTCTTTCTAGATCCCTGGCAACGCCCTCCCAGTTGTGCTCTTGACGATGATGTGAGTCACAGCTTGGCGCGCTCTGCGTTCTGTGAGTCAATGTGTGTATATGCATTCTATGAATCTTCATTATTGTTTTCGTAGGCAATCAAGGGGAAGGATGGTAGCAGATGTTACTCTGTCTTCTGCCTCATCTTCTGGTGACTGGAGTGTGAGCATGCCATCGAGTTAAGGCCAACTCACGGCAACCCTAGATGACAGGTAAAACTGTCCCTGTGGGTTTCTGAGACTGTAATTTTATGGGAGTAGAAAGCCTCATCTTTTTCTCTTCTAAAAATAGCATCTTAACTTTCCACGAGACACTCTTACCCCGGGCACTAGTTCATGTAATTTGAATGATTCTGATTCCATGCCAAGGTATCAGCAACGGTAAGTGACAATGGCCTGTCTTCTGATCCCTACATGGTTAATGATTCAGGGATGGGCATGTGATACAAAGTTGGATCTGAGTGATTTATTTATGGAATGTTTTATTGGAGACATGCGCTTTCCCTTTTCATAGATCCTCCCCCTGCCCTCTGGTTTTTGGGGTCAAGGACTTGAGAAGCTATCTGCCAGTGCAGTAAACACAGAGGGAAGTTGAGTAGAAAACAGAGGAAGATGTAAGAACAGAGGAAGAGGGAAGGCAGGATATGAAAACACGAATTTAAGCCTGGGTCCTCTCCGTGACTGAGATAATTTTTAGTCTTGTGCTTTTCAGACTAATGACTAAAAGAAGTTTCCTCAGAGAGTGATAGAGAAAAGATGAGCTGAATTTGGGCAAGAGAGGTGTCAATAGTAGATCCCCGTGATTCTGGCATATTATACTGTTCTAGTGTTGCTTATCAATCACTATCCATATTGGAAATTCCATTTAACAGGGCCTTCTACATGCTTGACATTCCCACCAGAAGAATCCCTGTCCCTTTATCCCCCATTCTTCAGAAAAATCCCCCAAAGAAGCATTTCTTACTTTCATTTGCTTGTCACCATTAGCAAAATTATTGGTGATTGCCAAGGAATGCTGAAACCGAGAGCCTCCAATGCCAGCATCGGCTATTAACTGGCTGACAGCCTTGATGAGCTGGAAGGGAAAAGAAAACAGGAGGAACCTTTAAAAAACATAACACCTGGAACTAGGACCTGGAAGGAAATGCATCTGATCACATTGGCATTAATTTCTCGTTGAAGAGCCAACAAATGACGCCTGTATGTGTTAAATTTAGAAAACCAAGTGCTCTTGGGTTTCCCTAATAATCTCAGTGATGCCATCTCTCTGCTGTAACTAAGGGAGGTTGTTGAAGTATTGGGTGTCCTGGAAGAAGTACGTGTAGGCCTTTAAGAATCTGGCAGATTGGACACCCTGGTCATCGTTTCCTGAGTCTTGCATGCTACGTGATGCTATTTCTTGTGTGAGGTCAGGGAAATAGCCAGAGGAGCTGCAAGAGCCGCTGATTTCTTCTCAGCTCTGCTCTTCCTAAGAACAGGGACTGCGTGTGGTGGGCATATGTAAGGAGGCATCTGGTGGAGAAGTTGGCACCGGGTCACCCTGGGGAGAGCTGTGCTTCATCCCTGCTGTAACAGCCCAGTGGCTTTTAAAAAAGCAGCCATGAGAAGAGGTTGCACTTACTTGTAAGTGAGACCGGACAATTGACTTCTGCTTGTTAAATTCAAAATTCTTCCTCATGAAAAAGTATAGAAGTGCGGAGGCTTCCATCTGGGTTGACCGTGACCTGTGGTTACAGCATTTGAGGACTTCGTAGCAGAATGACCCACAGAGGTCTGCTGGTCCTTGGAAGAACGCGGAAGGGAACTACAGAAATGGAAGCACGGGTACCGTGAGCCATAGACCTGCAAGTTCCTCGCTTCACGCTCATCTCTTACCATCCACAGGAGCAAATCGCTCTTCTGTGGTTAATCCACTTTCCCCCTTCCAGCTAAAAGTGAAGGGGACATCATTTTTCATGATCAACGTTAACGCGAATCTTTCGCTTCTCTTCATAGAGGTAATTATGCCCTTACTTGTTGGGATGTCAGTGTTCTCAGTAACTGATGACAACCCATGCATACTAGTTGTGTTCTAGCTCACTCAGGGTGACCCCATGTGTTTGGCAGGAGAACTGCTATGTGTGTGGTCTTGGCTGTCATCTCTATAAATGCAGATCCCCCCCCATCTTTCTACTGAATCAGAGTTTTTAATTGATTTCTATTTATCAGGCATTATTAGAACCATGGGTATCATTTTTAGTTGGTCTGAAAGGAGGTGGCGGCATCCACTTAAATGTGGTAACTTAACTTGGCTTTAGTGGGCAATCGCTTGTGAGCGTCCTACCTAACTCTATGCTACAAATATTGCGAATTCAAAAACCGGGGGGCTAGATGCGAATGGTCTTCCTTTTTGGTATCCAAGCTATGAATTCATTTGGGGACCATAAAGCAAGTATTATAAAATTTGAAAAGACCAGCCCCCCTCTCATCGAGGCCGTTGTGACCTACAGGACAGAGCAGAACAGCTCCTTGGGGGTCTCTGAGACGGTACGTCTTTTATATTGTTATGAATTATTTTACTCGGAGCACTTCTACATATTATAACAATCCATAATTCAGTTAGATCAAGCATAATTTTACAATAGCTACACCATCAGTTTCAAAACATATTTTTCTTTTTGAACTCCTTGATACCAGCTCCCCTTTATCTATCTCCCTCCCCTCCTCCACAGGAACCAGTATTATTATAAATTATTATTACTTTTTGCCATATCTTACACCACCCAATGTATCCATTCACCCGAAATTCTGTTATTCATTCCCCTCAAGTGGGGTTACACAGTCATCCTTGCTACCATTTCCCCCTTCTTCCTCTTCACAAACCCGCCCCCCACCAACTTCAGGGAATCATTACTCCTGTTACTGTTTCTACAGGGTTATCTATCTTGGCTTTCATACATTGGATGCTCTTATTTCTACAAATGAACACATGCAAGTCTATCAAGATTAGTGAGGTATCTGAGACTGTAAATCATATGGGAGCAGACAGCTTCATCTTTCTTCCGCAGAGAGCTGGTGGGTTTGAACTATCAATCTTGCAGTTGGAAGTCCAACACTTAACCACTTAGCCACCAGGGTTCCCAAAGCTAACATAGGCGAAAGCAGACGAAACCAAACCTCTCCTCCATCCTAAGTGATGAGGGGTCATATTTGCTTACACAGGTGAGCTTCACTCATATCATACCTAGAGGATCCTTACCTTGCAAACAAACAGTCTCAAGGAGGCAAAGACATGCTTCAGTGCCGTGGCTGACTGGTTGACTTGGAAAAAGAGCATGTAAGTATCAAAGACCCTTTTCATCAGTGAATTTTGACAGTCAGATTGCTGGAGTTGCCTCTGGAAACACAGCAGAGAAGTTAATTAATGGAAGTGTCAAAGGCACTTGAATTATTTCCGCAGGCATTTACTGTGAAGCTTCTACTGGCAGGCACCACCCTAGATGTGGCAAATAAGGTCTACAGTGTGTGTTCTGTGAAGGAGAAACAATTAGAGCAAGAACAGCCTTGGGCGAGTAAAGAGCCCATGAGTTCACAGTGAAAGAAAAACAGGCAAGCTCAAGAGTGAGTGGGGTTGAAGATAAGGTCCCACAGAGGCCAAACCCTTTAAAATATTAGTGTGACTTTTCTATGGGGCCCCAAGAATCACTTTCTTGGTAGGATCTCGCTGTTTGAGGTCCACATTCAATTCAGTGGTGCAACTTATCTCTCAGTCTCAAGTGCACTAGCCTGGCTCGGTCACATGACTGAACAGCTTTCACGAGCATCACTGCCACTGAGTTGAACCAAACCCCATAGAGGGTTGTGGTGGGCTGCAAATTCTTATGGCCATACAGCCTCATCCTTTCCCATGGTGGGTTTGAACCATCAACGTGCAGGTAATAGCTCACTGGCTAACTTACAGCTCTCCCAAGGCTCCTTTGAATAGCTTTTATGAGGCATATGTTACATTCAGTAAAATGCACTCATTCAAAGTAGATGCTGATACATTTGTCATAGGTATTTGCAATGAACCCATCACCATGATCAACAAATGCTCATATTCATCAGACCAAATGCTTTCGAATGGCTTCTGCTTTTCCCTGCCTGCCATTGCCTCTCCTCACTCCATCCTACCACTTTCTGCTTCTAAAGTTTGCATATTCTAAAATATTATACAATGAAATAAGCAGTGTGCCTACTTCTCGATGGGCTTCTTTCACTCTGAGCATAACTATTCTGAGATTCCTCCATCCTACAGCATGCATCCATACGTAATTCCTTTTATTGCTGCGTCATCGTCTATTGATAGTAAACATTTTATTCATCCAATCAGCAATTGATAGGCATTTGTGTGTTTCCAGTTTGAGTTGCCAATAAATATGCTATGAACACTCATGTGTCAGTCTGTTTAAACACATGCTACAATTTGATAACCCATGTTTTACTTTCCCTTGGCTATATAATGGCTGGTTGAATGACAGAAGATTGCTTGGCTTGGGATAGGTGACTAATGGCTGTTTAGCTTTTCAAAATAAACCAAAAAAGCCTGCCATATTGTTTCCCAAAGGGTTCAGACCATTCATACTTTTCCACCCGCAGTTAAAGGAAAGTTCCGATTTCTTTTCAACTTTGTTAAGACTTGGTATGACCGCTAACTTTTTTGTTTTTTTAGAAATTCCAATTGGTATGTAGTGGTTTCATATCACTGAGGATGATTCACTGATAGCAAGCACATGAAACGATTCTCAACATGATTCGTCTTTGAAATCTAGCTATAAAGCTAACAAACAGCACTCATTGTATCTACCTGAAGACGAGAACTGTGGAATCACCTTGTCACTCAGCCCAGCTGCTGTGCTAGCAAAGGAAGGACAACTAAGAAGAACATAGTTTGGCTCATAGTGAAATAAAAGCATGGGTCATCAGCCAGTCCACATGTGTTAAAACCTGAACCTAATGTTGATCATGTTTTCTACTCGGGTAATTTGACTGATGTGCATTCAGTGGATTTCCCGAGATATTTTTGAAACACATTTTCACATGATGTGAGTGCTTTTTGTTCCCATTTTTCAGAAACTGTTGGGATCATATTCACCTGGTGGATCTGGGTGAAGAGCGACAGCAAGTCTAGAATAGTGAGGCACACCTCTGTCGCTATATTGGCTTCAGTGTCCACGTGGTACACGATGTCTATTTCATTGGAGTTGCCTACAAGGAGAAAAGGACAATGTACACATCACTTAAAGCAGTGGTTCTCCACCTTCCTAATGCCATGGCCCTTTCATACAGTTCCTCATGTTGTGGTGACCCCCCAACCATAGATTATTTTCATTGCTACTTCATAAATGTCATTTTGCTACTGCAATGAAGCGGGTGACCCCTGTGAAAGGGTCGTTTGATCCCCAAAGGGGTCACGACCAACAGGTTGAGAACCGCTGCTTTAAATTTAGTTCTTTGTTCCCTAAGTTTTTTTTATACCTCTTTTGACGTATTCAGTCTCCTGATGATTCTTAATAATTATAAAAGTGCCTTTGTTTGTTTAATTTCCTTATTGGAAGAGTCAAAACAACCAGACAGCTTTCAGTGTGTGCTTTTCATGTCAGCTATTGGATTTCTAAATGACAATGGTCTGTTTTCCTTTATCTCTTAGTTCTTCCATATTCACTTGGCCATAGTATGGTCATATTTCCTTCACATCAAGGCTGGGTTACGTCCTAAGCTCCCAGCCACAGACCTTCCACCAGGTCACTCTGTGGGCCATGTGTCCAAGCTGCTAACAGCTGCGAAACACTGGGCCCATCGACTCTCATCCATGAACTGAAATATGTGCTTCTCCTGAATTCAAGACGTTCTGCTTTCTACTTCTGGGAAAGGGACAAATTTAGTATCTTCTTCCCATCAGATGGACAATAATAACGCTATTAACAATAAGGCCCATAAGACAAAACAAAATTAAATGAAACAAAATAATGACAAACAAGTTGATCTCTGAAACGTTATCCATGTGAGCCCTCCCTATATCAAGGGTACTTATTTCCAGGTGTGCTATTCTCACAAAGACTAGATTTGGTGAGCTTTGCCATCTTCTCCCCTGATGATTCCTTCCCCTAAAGAACATATTTAGGGCTTCAGCATGCCCTCGGAGTGTGGTTAAGTGGCTAAACCACATTCTTTATGTTTGGGGAAAACTAGATCCCATGTATGCCTTACACACATCTCGAAGAAAACTGGCAACCGCCTCATCGATATAATTTCTGGTGTACGTACTGTTCATGGTATTATCCAACATCTGTAAAAGTTTGGGGTTAGAAAGGGCGTTTTTGCCTCGAATTATAGGTAAAGTTTGTGATCTGTGCTGCTTATGTCCTTCGTGGCCGCTATGCATCCTGCAAAGTAAATAGGAAATGTGGTTAAGCCAATCTGGGTATCTCATCTCCAAACCTGCCTTCAAATATTCTAGATTTCTCACCATGGACCACTGCCATCAAGTGGATTCTGCCTCATAAGAACGCTATAGGGAGAGAAACCATCTCCTTAGGGATTTCAGAATTGTAGAGTACTGTGTGATGTGACTGAACTATGGAATTATATGATATCTATAAGAGTTCCCAATAAATGGATAAGAAAACCCAACTCTATGAAAGTAGATAGCCGCATTTTTCTTTCGTGGGGTGGCTAGTGAGTTTGAACCATTAACGTTTCATTTAGTCGTATAGTGCCTATCAGGGATGCCTATTCTAGATTTAATCATGAATCTGATTATATTGAATATATGATTAAATATAGAAGATATGCATTTAATTATTTTAATTTAAATAGTTTAGTCATATATATGACTAAATATATATAATTAAGTCACTTATGTACTGTCATATAATCATATTATAAGTAATAATATGATTAAATCTCTAAGTATACATTATATGTGGTTAAATATATAATACATGTTTATATGTATAAGATTAAATATATATATAAACATGTATTATGTATATATTTAAACAAAAGTGAGTTGAAACTTTGTATTTAAAGGGTTACTAATAAGAAACATGGCAAAAGGGACTTTAAAAAACACTTTTGGAGAAACTGTATTTAAGCCAAAACAGGGCTCAGTAGGACAATATGTAGATGCTTAGTTTATATCTATTGACGCATATTCCCTACTGCTAAATAAACCCATGCTCCATGATTTTAGGAGCATCTATTGGACTCTTTTCTATGAATACATGTTTTCAAAGAAAGCTCTTTGAGAGTTAAAGAGGCTATTCGCTGATCAAGAACACAAAGTAGTAGATACATTGAAAGACTTAATATTGTGTAAAGCACACATCAAATTTACTTGAAAGAGAATACAGTTAAATCAGGTGTAGAACAACCCTTGTTTTCCTTTATATTTGCCTTTGCTAATTCCTCATGGCCCATCTTGTTTGTGTCAGGTCTGCAGTGGGGGCCGCCAGGTGCACATTCATTGCGGGGAGGCGGCTGAGTGGCTTCTGAGGCTGAGAGATACCCCAAGAGTGGGAACTGACAAAGACCTACAGTGCTCCAGGTCCAATGCCCTAAAATACTTTCAATCATAAATTATGCAGTGTGTACTGTGGGAGCAGGAAATATACTGGACGCTCACTATTCATGGTACTTGTGTTCTATAAAGTCACCACAAACACCGAACGCCTTAGGGAATCCTGAACCACTGCCCTTCAGGGAAATACAGGGTGAGGGTCTTGTGAGCCTCTGGTCACCACACCTTCATCATGCACTCGATCTATAACCTTGTGCTGTGTGAGTTTCTATTGAAAAGACATTTGGTCTAATACTGTTGATCCATTAACACTGAACTCACGGACAAGAGAGCTTTAACTCATTCCTGAATGAAGCATATGCGTCTCTGCAAGACACACATGAAGGCAGAGTGCTTCTGATTGGTCCTCAGCTGTGAACATGCACATGGGTGAGGCCAAAGCTTTGCTGCTGGCAGAATATCTATACTTGAGCACAACAGTCCCCAAACAACGATTTGGGGACTACAAGTACATGTATATGAGTAGGTAATTCACAAAAACAGAATTCATGAATAATGAACAGCTGAACCTCTTAATTCAAACTACTTGGAATTAATTCTACAATCTTGGATTTCAAACTACTATTTGCAAAAATAGAGTGATGATTCTCAGGCTATCTGCTGTCTTGTAAGCCCTTCAGGAAACGACGGCACGCCTTCATCTGACGTACTTTGGACATGTTACATACGAGGAGAGCTCAGTCCTTGGGAAAGGACATCATGCTTGGTAAAGTTAAGGGGCAGCTACGAAGAAGAAGCCACTTGACAAGATGGGCCGACACAGTGCCCACAACAGTGGCTCAAACACAACAGCTCTTGTGAGGATGGTGTAGGGCCAGGCAGAGTTTAGTTCGGTTGTGCACAGGGTCGCTAAAAGCTGGAAGCAACTCGACATCACCGTCCAACTGCAGCTGCAACAAATCATTGCTACAGACTTTTCGGAGGGGAAGGCTGGGAGAGTGGAGCCCTCCAGCACTAAGTCTAACAAAGGCAACCACTTCTGCTGTCGCTTTCTTCATGTGGTGTAAATAGTCTCTCTCTCTCACACACACACTCCAAAACTCACTGCCATTGAGTCAGTGCTGACTCTGAGCGACCCACCGTGGGTTTCCACTCCTGTAACTGTTTATGGGAGTAGAAAGCCCAGTCTTTTCCTGTTGAGCTGCTGGGGGTTTTGAAAGGTGATCATGTGGAGCTCAGCCTAACGTGGAACCACTAGACCACCAAGACCACACACACACACACACACACACACACACACACACACACACACACACACACTTTGAAGTACCAAGCAAATGCAACATTATTACCATTGTGACAGGAGACCTGATGTCTGGCAGGAAGGGTTTGATCCCTTGAGGGTCCCATTGTTCTGGGTAGACTGTACAAATTTAAACGCAGCAGCAATTTTTCTGCAAGGCAAATCAAAGTTTTAATCATAACTCAGTGTTTATGATTTATATCACACAAAGCCACTTGACCAAGCATTTATCCAACAATGAAATAGTTTGCCCTTCATTTTTTAAATGCTAATTTCCTTCTGAAATGAGGAAGCTGTCCTTAGTGAAATGGCTGTCATTTACAAATTTTGCCCAAGTTTCTTTTGTTTATTTACTATAGGTATTTGCTTGACAGGTGTGCTCTTAGCTATATTTACAAAGTGATAGATAGTTAATAAAAACTTTTATTTACTTTAGAAACCTGTGTTTGTGCTTCTCCACAAATTTAAACTTTCCTTGGGTTGCTATGGGCCTGAGCCAACTCGATGGTACCTAATAACGACAGCAGGTCTAAGGTGGATTTGGCGCAAGCTCAGCGCTTCAATTTGTCAGGCGAAGTCAACCTAATTCTTCTTATTTACATCTTAAGATTGCTACCGTACTGTTAAATGTCGAATCTAATCTGTCTAGTACAGATGATAATTATTTTTAGGCCATTTTATCCTGCTGGGATTTAAAGCATTTACCTGATTATATTGCGTTTTCCTAGGTATCTGAAATTTTGAAGGCAGACACTAGAAGGGAATGAAAAAAAAAACGCTGAATTCAATTATTCACGCTCTTTTGTTTATTCAAACTGCTCACCCAAATATATGAAAAGTATTACATTTCCTTTAACCTTTTAATCAACGATTACTTCTAGGTCAGTTGCCCTGTAGGTACTTTGAAGGAAGAATGGTATAATGAATTATTGTGAAGGTGCTGGGACACAGGTTCCCAAACCGATTTGGCTCACTATGCCCTTTTCAGGGAAAAGAAACACTTACTCAGAGCCCCCCCCACCCCCACCCCTTAAAAACTTTTTCACTCTTATAGTCCAAATCCAGGCTAAAGTGTAGGTATCTAGTCCTGTGGCCCCGCTGGGTGGTTCAGTTCTCCACCTCCACCCTCTCCACCCACCCAGTGGTAGGATCCATTTTAAGAAACACTCTTCCAAGGACAAATGGTTGAGTGCACTCTGAAACTCACTCTAAGATGCTGAAGAAGTCGGACACTTCTGGACCGGGTGCTCGTTGCCAGTAAGCAACCAGGGTACCTGAAACGAAAGAACGCATTGCCTGAGACACGGTGACGCCCGATGTGCTCTCTCTGCTAACTGATTCGGGAAGAGTGCGCTTTACCCTCTGAAATCGTTTTAATGATGTGAAGGAAACACATCAGGAGACTTCGGGTTTCCGCTTGATCTAACTTGTCAAAGCGAAGCGTTGAGCCTATCAAAGACAAGGGTCTTGGGATCTATGGAGTTAAAGAAGCGAGAGGGATTGAGTTAGAATCGGAGCCGGTGACCTGTCAGGATGGTGAGTGAGTCTGCGCGGGAAGCTGTACCTTTTCACAGTTGTCAGTCTTCTCACTGCTCTTTTCCGTGGTGCTTGGATTCGAGTCCAGACTCGCTAAGGATGCTCTGGAATCAGCGTGGTTTACTGTAGAAATAGCTATTGATGAAAATGCTGCAAACACAAGCCATAGCGCACACATGGCGATGAGATGTATGAGTACCAAAATAAAATAAAGGTACAATGATACACCAAAAAAAGGATGTTGATTATTGAGGTGCTCCAAGTACAAGTGAAAGATTAACATGAGAATCCTAGACTAGAATTAAGATAGACATCGCCCTGCCCTGCCCCCCATGGACAATGCCTGATTAAAAGTAGAAAACGCAGAACAGAATTTCAGAGCCTCCTGGAATCCCAACTTTACAGAGTCATGGAAGTTGGATGAACCTCAGAAACAACTGTCCTGAGATAATCCTTAAATCTTCAACTAAAAACTATCTTTAACCCAGACAACCTTTCATGTAATCAGTACAGCAAGGTCTACGTTGAGCATTTTGCTTTTAACAGAACTACCCACAGGGGACCAAACTGCCAAGAACACCTTCAAAAAGATGGACGAGGGGGAACTGAGCCGGTAGAAATTGGAGGAAGCACTTTGAGAAGGAATGTGACTGTCTAAAACTTGAATGACGGGGTCAGTATCACTCAACTGTATCTGCAGATACAGTTACCGTGGGGTGTGTTCTCTGTATCGTCTCAAACAGGACAACTACAGAGTGAAACCAATCTTAAGAAGCGCTGTAGTATGACTGTGGTGCTGGCATTAATGACTTATGAAAATTTAGAGTGAGATAAAGAGGGAAACCCTCCCAAAAGTAATATTTGTTATTTTTCTTTCTTTTAAAATGGATACCTTTAGATAAGATATGGCTCCTGTTTTACAAATGCCTTAATAAAAGTTCATTCGTATGCTTTGGGGGAAGAAGTTGCAACTGTGAGTAGTCTGGGAAGAGTAAAAGAGGCATTTCCATAAAAGGTCTTAAAATAGAGGACCTGATGCAAAGGGCTTAAGTGGAGAGCAAATGCTTTGAAAATGATTAGGGCAAAGAATGTACAGGTGTGCTTTATACAATTGATGTATGCATACGTATGGATTGTGATAAGAGTTGTATGAGCCTCTAATAAAATGTAAAAAAAAATCATTGACATTGAGAGCAATTCTGATTTTTTAAAAGTGGTTCGTCATGACAACTTTAAGACTGTCCAGAATGAAGCAATCGGATTACTAAATTCCAGTAGAATGGTCCTAAAATCACATTTAAAGAAGAAGAAGAGCTACTTGAAAAAAGCTGGATGGCATTCAAAAGAGTATGTCAACAGTACGACTTAGGTGGAGCACTTTGCTGTAAAGGTTATTCATGATGAATTATGGATAGGACAAAATGGACAATGATCTACAATGCAAATACAAA
This sequence comes from Tenrec ecaudatus, assembly GCF_050624435.1. Classification (NCBI taxonomy): domain Eukaryota; kingdom Metazoa; phylum Chordata; class Mammalia; order Afrosoricida; family Tenrecidae; genus Tenrec; species Tenrec ecaudatus. Next base: position 13,532,629 of record NC_134542.1, on the reverse strand, counting down.
TGATCTACCATGTGAACAAGAACAGTCTCAGGCGGTCTCATGTACCTGCTATAGAATTTAAAACATCTTTAGAGAATGATGTATCCACAGAGTTTGCATGCTTCATAGCTGTCTGGATCTGAAATCCTCCATTGGTGCTCAGGTCATCTCGAGAGCCCTGCGTTCAAAGCATAGGAGAGATGGATGGCAGTTGCGACCCGTCACCATGGCAACTGAGTAGTGCAGTAGAAGCTATCTTTTAGGTAGGCTAAATGGCCATAGTGCTTGTTAATATATTCATGGACTATTTTAGATATTCTTTTCCAAGATTATATATTATTGTGACTAATAACTAGACTTTAAATGCTTCCCATATGCTAATGAAATGTTCCGGAATTCCCATTCTTCGTGTGGTTTGTTATGATCCACACAGTCAGCTGCATTTTCATGATCATTAAAACACAAGTAAACATCCTTCCATTTGGCTCTATTCTACTGTATGTAGAGTAGCTAAACCTGGGAACGGACTCCCTGGCACTTAATGACGCCATCAGCTAAGGCTGATGGCAAACATTTCTCAGCAAACCATTTCACCCTCATGTTTTATGAAGGAGGGCGATGGATGCCGGACGACGGTAGATAACTTATCCTAAAGTCACATAGCCAGTACCCAAAGCATAGCTCCTGACCGCTGATCAGTAATGTTTCCCACAGTTATGGATGCAATAGCACATGCATTTGTCTACGATTTGAAAACTGGCCACGGAGCCCTAGTGGATGTTGTGTGGTCATATGCTAGCTCCGTGGAGGACAGGGGCCAAATGGGCCGTGTCAGGTCTGTGACTGTAAATGCAGCATAGGACTAGGCTGACAGCAGGTGGCACGAAGGCTGTGAGAAATGAAGGAGGAGTCCTGGATATGCAGGGCCCCTGGTGGAACTAGAGTGCTGACAAAGGTGGGCAGAAAAGAGTTTTTCAAAACAGTGGAGAATGGACTATGAGTAATGTGACTAACCTGGAACAAGAGGTACTAATATCTCACTTCCTAGAGAAATAGGTATTCTGACTCTTCATGACCCTGCAGGTCAGAGTAGAGAAAACTGACCCTTTGACTTTCTGAGGCTGTGAACCTTTACCAGAGCAGAAAGCCTCATCATTCTCCCAACGAGCGCTTGGTAGGTTTGAACTGCTGACCTCCCTGTTAACAGGCCAAAGCATAACCCATGCACATGCCCCCAGGGTTCCTGGCACTGATGTGCACATCTCAAAATACCTTACAAGAGTGTCAATTAATCGCTAGCTTTCTCACAGTTGGGAGAAAATGGTCCTCCAGGGAAAATATGCAAAACAAAAAATACTGTTAAGATATCATTTTGAAATATGATGCAAAGTTACCTGATTAGATGTATTAACGGTAAAAGGATACAGGTCCTTCAGGTAAATCCTTGGCATGTTGTCCAGAAGCATGCCGTAGAGGGGCATGTATAAACTTGCTATCTGGGCCTGTTTTTCCTGGGTGGAACAGTAGCCAAAAGAAATCATTCACAGACAAATCAATAGGCTTATAGGTTTTATAGGCCTTTAATGCAGCGAGCCATTAAACCGTGATTAGGGAAGGGAGAGGAGGAGGTCACTTACGGGTTCTCTGTATCGATCATCAAATGAATGCTTCGCCATCAGATTTTTTAAGACAGCTAACGCTAAGTGCCTGATATCTTGGTCTTCCTGTAGAGCAAAGCCAACTTCTCGGAGCAGAATTCCAATTAAGAAGTGTTTGCGGCAAAATTCATTTGTGACCGAATATTCAGGCATATCTTTTGGAAGAGAGTAAAATGAAACAAAACAACACCCAAGTTGTTTAAAATCAAATGATCTCTTTTAAATGAATACACACTTAGCAACCAACTACTATCAGCTCCTCCCGCTACTAAGACAGACTCAGTAATAATAATCTTTCTACAGCACTAAGATGTGTGTTATGTCCTTACTGAGTATTCAATGTGAGAGGTGGATATGCTGTGCATAGAAACATAAACACAAATAACATATGATTTTAACAGATACAGTCTAGTGTCACTGGAATTGGGAGGAGAAAAATGTATATTTTTTGGCCCAGAGTAATCACAAAATGTTAATCAGTAGAAAACCCTCAAAGGTGGGTAGACTGTACACATGCATATAGTGTGTGTGCACGTGCACACATACACGTATTCAGAATAATATAACCTGGAGTAAAGGTGGAAGTTCAGGAACCTGGATATCAGTGGTCTAATTAGATTTATGATTAGTTAATTAAAGATCAAATGCTTCAAGCCAAAAATAGGCTTAGTGAAATAGTAATAGTTAGGGGTCCCAAATGGGGAAAAACAAACAAACAAACAAACAAACAAAAAACTTGGACACCCAAACTAGGGCTAGAGAAAAAGTTTATCCACACCACCTTAAGTATCTGATTTGTTTCAGATAAACATAAAATAAAATAGATAAATAGTATAATCTTAGTATATGAGATATATAATAAGATTGAAGTTATTAGTGTCATATGTATATATGAAAATAACCTCAATCTCACAAAAACAGTGCAAATCAGCTTTTGTTTATCAAAAGAAATATACCATTAAAAACTAGTTACATTGAGTGATCACATCATTATAAATTTTTAAAAATCTCAAATGGTGAGCAGCAAACATGTAAGAATTCAAATTAGAGCATCATCAAATAGTGAAAAGGAGAAAAGTTTAGGAAAGCTTTGGGATATCTTGAGTACATGATATTAAATACATGTTTTATTAGTCTCTGAAAAATGAAAATGTACAGACACAGCTACCAGCTCATTGGATTTCTCTGTATGAATCTTTTTTTATTTTTAATTAATAAATCTTTTTATTGGGGCTCATACAGCTTTTATCACAATCCGTACATACATCAATTGAGCAAAGCACCCTTATACATTCGTTGCACTTGTCATTCTCATAATTCACCTTCCACTTGGGTTCCAGGAATCAGCTCGGTTTCCCTTTTTTTCCTCTTCCCCTTATTTTTTTTTTATTTTAACAATTTATTGGGGCTCATTCAATTCTTTTCACAGTTCATACATATACATACATCAATTGTATAAAGCACATCTGTACAGTCTTTGCCCTAATCATTTTTTTCTCTTTTCTTCTTTTACATTTTATTAGGGACTCATACAACTCTTACCACAATCCATACATATACATACATCAATTGTATAAAGCACATCCATACATTCCCTGCCCCAATCATTCTCAAGGCATTTGCTCTCCACTTAAGCCCCTTGCATCAGGTCCTGTATGAATCTTTACAGTCTAAATAATCCAATTATTAACACTTAGATCACGTAATATAAATACCATCACTTACCCAATGCGTGTAACTCCTGCGTGGATTCTGACGGTGTCAAAGGATCTAGATTCCATGTAAACAAATGAAAAGTTTGAATAAAGACAAACATCCGCCCACTTATTAACAAACATACACCATTATACTCTTTAACTAATCCATTTCAGCATTTATATATTGTTCTAAAATGTAAATGAATCCTTTCAATAATATTGCCTTGCTTTCTAACAAGCAAGGTTTAGGTGGTGTATTTACTTTTCTAAAAAAAATTATGTCAATAAACAGAACTATTTCCAGTCTTACCTTCCTACATGAATACTGATTTTTAAAATGAGGAATTGCATGCCATGAAAAATATTGTAAATTTCACTTTTTACCACATCAGTTCCACAAACACACTAGCAAGTGCTTTAGCTAAGCTACTGACAACGAGCTAACAGCATCAACGTTAACGAGCACAAGCTTAGTTTTCTTCAGCATCTTAACCAGCTTAGCTCATAGAGCAGTAGCTTGGTACCGGTTTAGGAAATATAGCCAAATACAAATAGAAAACAAACAAGATCGAAACAATTTTCTTATTCAACACTGCAGGGCTCCTGTGGCAGGGGACCCAGCGAAGAAACAACACACAAACGGTAACACAAGCAAACAACGTGTTCACTTCGCAGGAACTGAAGGGACCCGGGAATGACTACCTGGGATGTTTGCTGATCGTATGGGCAGGCACAGAGGGACAAAGTGCTCGTGCTGACATACTTCTTGAAGAAAATCAAACTTATACTGGCATAAAGTCTGAAAAAGAGACAAATGGAGTGATTGTTATTTACACCTAAGACAGTTCATAAAACTGCTTTTTTAAGTCTGGACTTGAATCACATCTGAAAAGAAGATGCCACAATAAAAGGTTGCTGTCCTGTCTAACGCGGTCAGTGCAGTTAGGCTGTCTGGTGTGGGAGACAGAGCGAGGTCTCCCCAGGGAATGATGTCCTTGGAGAGGGGCTTCTGCTGAGCCACATGTACAGAAGGTAGCAGCTGCCATTGAGCGGCTTCTGACTCGCCACGGCCCCGTGGACGTCAGAGCACAACTGTTCCGTGGGGTTTTCACTGGCTGCATTGTGAGGCACGGATGCTTCATATGTACAGAGCTCTAAAAATACACTCAGTTCACGGACGGGCCACGAAAACCGCAGTCTGTGATTCAGAGCAAAGAGCAACCATGGTGCACAAAGCCCCAAATAAGAGGGAGCGTCTCACACTGTGTTGTTCTCGAGGTTCATGATTGGATGCCACCTCCCTCTTACCTGCCCTTCCAACCAGGTTTGTCTTTTCAATATAGATTAGGAATGCGCTAAGTGTATCCCAGATATAGTTTAAGATAGCTGTCATATTTGCTAAAAGAATTTACAGAATACATTACAGTGGGGGGGCGGGGAGTAAGGGTCTTTCTACTTCTATTTCTACTAGAGCCCATGTGTGTGTGTAAAGCCCAGGCGCCCACACGGACCGAAAGCGCACAGGCCTTGAAGGCATTTGCCAGAGAGGGTTCAGAGGGCCAGGAAGCCGTTCCCAGAGCATGTCCACCTCTCTCCACTAACGGAGCTCGAGTTTGGAGAGGAAGAAGCCCGAAGGAAACCATCAAGCTATGGGGTCAAGGAATCTAGCACTCTGTAGGATGCAGAAAGTCATAGTTGATTCCTAAACCCTGCTGATTTCTCTAAGCATGGGTAAATATTTATGATTATGATTATGAGTATGCTTCTGAATGATTATGCTTCTGATAAACATGATTATGCTTCGGAAGTTTCGGGTCACGTTCTACCCTCTGGAAATCGGCTGTGTTCACATGGCTTGGAACTCTCTTGACGACTACATCCTTGAGACCAGAAGGAGCCCTATGCTACAGGAAATCGTTGGTATTTATTAGGCTACACGGATTTTAGTTTAGTGATGGTTTCATGGGGTCGTATGGGTTCAAGGTTCAAAGGTTACTTCTGGACATCAGTTTTGGAAGTACCCCCTCTCAGTGGATTCACAAGTCTGTCTCCAAACTACGTGTGAAGCTCTGTTCCACACTTTTCCTTCTTCTGATCAGGGTCCATCTCTTAGGTCATTGATTAACACATGGAATGTGAATCTTAAGCAATGTGGAAAAGGGAGACGTTGATCCCAGTTGATTAGTGTAAGCAGCAGCAATGCCCAGGTTTCTTCTTGGGGATGGTTTCTGTGTTCTGGAATTGACTTTCCGCCTGCACTTTTGCTAGCCTGGCTCTACACCTATAAGTGATATTTTCTCTCCATACCTTTCTAATAAATCGCCATTTTCCCACATTGTGGTCAGTTTCTGTGATTTCTCAACCCCAAAGGACCTTTGCCTGTTTTCCATGGTCATTATTGCTGGGTACTTGCTTAGATGTTTCTTTGTAAAGGAGAAGCTGGATGGTGGAAGTCAAGTGAAAGCAGCTGGGTTGATGATTGCCTGGGGGCACGGGAGAAAAGGTTCCCAAGTTGACTGTGGTGAGGACTGCACAGCCCTTCTTAAGCGAACTAAACTAACGAATTGTATGATATGTCAATTAGAGCCCAGTAAAATTCAAAAGAAAAAAAAAGAACCTTAGCTGACAATTTTCATGATCTGCTCCATTTCCAGTATTACTTGACAGCATGTGACATTCTATAGTTGAATAGTTCTCAGACTTAAGAGTGCATGGGAATCTCCAGAAAGCCTGACAAAAACGTAGATGCCAAAGCCCAGTAGCTCTGTCACCACGCAATGGCAGTGTCCTGGTCTACCGGCTACACGGTGAGACCAGCTGCGCTAGATTCACCATTCCCTCACAAGGGCTCACGCACACCCTAACCCGGGTAGGGTCACTAACAGTTCCAGCTTTCCCAACACGGAGAAGTTTCTAGGGAAGCGAGACTTTCAATTAGAAAAACTAAGATAGTCCCTGGCCCTCCACAGTGGGACCATAAAATGGATCTATCTCTCTATCCCACTCTCTTCTTCTCCAGCCATGGGAGCATTTGGAAAGAAGCGCATACCCAGCAGATGCGCCGTTTAAAAAGTTTCCATCAGATTGTTTGCACATGTATAAAGGTGTGGGCTAATGTCAGGTGGGTACCTCCACAGAGCAGTTCCTTTCCTCACAGCATCACGGGTGAGGAAGCAAGGAGCCAGCTGCCTGGGTCTTACCTTTAGGTCACCTGAGGAGAACATGCTGATGTAATTGTTCACCATCTTAAACACAAAGCCACGATCCAGGAATGTAAAGCAGCGCTGAAAATGGACAAGAGTCTAAGTTCACATGCTTTTTCATTATTTAAGAATAATTCAGTCACAGACCAGTCCATGTGTATTGCAATAGAACAATGCCCTAGTCTGTAAATCTACAGAGACAGACTGCTTCATCGGTCTCCAACGGACTGGGTAGTGGGTTCGAACAGTTGACCTTGTGATTAGCAGTCAAACTTACAACACAAAAACAAGAGCCAGGCTCTTGTTCTCATACAGATCTGGATATATAGTGGAAATAACAGTTACTTATCTGTTTTCTTTTTTGCTTATATCACACCTTTTCCCTTAACCCTATCTCTTTCACTTCCTACAAGCAAAGGAGAAGCAATAAGAGGGATAAAAACCATCAAAGAAAAGAGCTTACATTCAGGTTGAGAAGAAATATAGCATAACATTTGAAAATGTTTAACGGATTGAAGAAGAAATTTGGGTGGGCGGAAGCTCCCCAAAGATGAGTCAGATTGATTTCCACCTCCCTCCATCATTTAACTTTATATAATTAGTATTTACTTCATACCCACCCAGGATCTCCCATAGAGGAGCAAGTTCTAGGTTATAGTTTTCAAGAATTAGACAAAAGAAGGAGAGGAAGAGAAGCATTATTATTTTTCATAGGAGCACATTTATTTGAGCATCTTAAATGATACCAGAATTCTGCACATTAGTTTTTAAATTTTGATTCTGCACTTTTTCTCTTCAACATGAATGCTTGTAACCAAAGAAATATACCTAAATTCCGTAAGCTCTAGTTTAGTAAGAAGCTGCTCAGAATTTTAATCAATAATTTCCATTTTATGTGATCAGCGCATTCGCTTTTCATTGCAAAAATAGGAGTTGCAGATGAAATAGCAAAAAATAGTAAATTCTCAGAGGATTGTCCTAAAATGACCATGTGGCATCCAATTGACATCTGATGTGACTTCAAGGAGGCAGCTAAGCTCATGACATTGCTCCAGTGAAGCTTCTCCTGATAGCCAAATAGTACATAGCATTTCTTTAGCTATTTCCCTTAAAAACATTTATACGCACTATGATTCGACCATGCTGAAACAGCAAATTTTATATAACTTTCACCTTTCTTCCATTAGTCTCCCAAATAGGAAAAAACAGATGGAAAATATGTCAAGCAGGAAAGAGGAACAGATGAACGTAATCAACTAACAGTGCTGTTTTCGACTCTTCATCGTAAATAAATATCCACTATATCTGAGGCTCAAATACAACTGTTCCCTCACAGAACCCTACCTTCAGAAATCGGGCAACGCTGTGATTGGCCCTTCTTGTCTCTTCAACGGAGTCTTTGCATTTCCATATCACGTGGTCAGATAAGACCATGACAAGAGTATCCAATTCATGTTGGTAAGATTCAGGAAATCGTTGAGCCCGTGGAAGCTAAGGAAAGAATGCGTTGTTTCTTTATACTATGCAACTTAAAACACTTAGCCTTGGAAATGAAAACCCCCTAGGATAGTTCTTTCATTTCATAACTTGTCAAATAAAAAGAGTCCTTGAGAAAACTGCAAAGCTAGAATGAGATGGAAGGGCATTTTAACTTGAGGCCACAATCTCCATCCTCTTCATTTGATTTCCAGTTGTATTGTGCTGAATACGCTTTAAAATATTTTATTAAAAGTAAACTATAACATATCAGAAATTACTCAGGCACTATAGAAGCGTACAAAGTAGAATGCAAGCATTTTCTATGAATTCCATCAACTTAATTTTCCTCCCTATTCTCATAGGAAATGACTATTATTAATGGGTTGATGAATATTATTTCAGGTGTTTAGGAGTATATTAATTCTGTTTACTTTAGTCATCAATCATTATGATGCCTTTGCTCAGAGCCTTCAGTAAACGACAACAAAGGATGAAGAATGGAATGAGTTTAAGTACTGGTTGAAGTGTAGATATAGTAAGTGGCGAGTTCCAACTTATCCTAAAGCCATGGTCCCAGCAGAGTTAGCTGGTGCCAGTGGATATCATATTCAAGGTACTTTTGATATGATTCAGAATTGCTTGATGGAGAGATTACATAACTGTCATTGGTTCTATCTGCTGAGAAAACTCTAAATACGCAAACTCGGTGCCATCAAGTCAACGTTGACTCACGGTGGCCTTGTGTGGGTCAGAGCAGAACTGTACTCTGAAAGAACTCACCCCTGGAATCTTTCAGGAAGCAGCTGAGCATGTTAGAAGTTTATACCGTCCAAGGACTTCCCTCAGGAACTCTCTGAGCCCAAGAACCTACTCCTGTTTGGACTCCTGTAGGAAGCTGAATTTTCCAACTCAATCTCCACTTGAGGAATTTACATTGCCCCCTCTCCCCAGACAGAAATAATTTATTCATCGAAATAAGTTGCCTTTAAAACTCAGACCCAGATACGTTTTCACTGCCTACAGAATTGCACAATTTGGAGTTAGACTGAGCTTCAGATTTCTTAAATTCAAAGTATCCAAGTAACAGTCATCAGGCATAAAAAACATGAAGGTGGAAGTTACAGGAGCTATACAAAACAAAACAAAAATATAGTAATTTATGAGTGGCTTGATGGAGTTTCCATCAATAAAGTTGGTTTACCAGGATATCACTGTATAGGCAATTTGAGGCTCTTATTCCCTTCTTGTGCATGCATTTAAAATATATTATTGAAATCAAGTCAAATTAAAAACAAATACAAGGGGAAAAGTTCAGAGAAAAATTCCGTGATATTTTAATTCTACCTTTTTCATGAATGTTTTTAAAGTTTGCTCATAAACTGGACCAGCTTAATAGTAGATTTCATTTCACACCTAAGAATATTCTTCCCATTCAAATATCAAGTGATAGAGAGGGTGGCAGATATCAAGTAGAGTTCGGAGCAGGAAAGGACTCAGAGGCAGGTTTAGGGTGCAGGCAAAGCTCCTGCCACTTGGTCTCCATAACTGTGGTGATCCTCTGGGACTAGAGGGATTGGTGAGGGCAAAAGGTGTCACCAGGAATCTCTGGCAAGCCCCAAGGGAAGAATAGGAATGCCAGGCCCTGGAGTTCTAGATTAAGACCATGCTTTCTACAGTGAAAACTTAGCTATCTCTTCATACATAGCTCTTAGTAGGTTACAAGGGCTCAGAAGAGACAGAGCGCTTGACGATGGGCCCTGTGTGACCATGTATCTGGAAGTTTCCAGCATGGGCTCTGTGTTTTGTCATACCCCTCACCCCCCAGTCATGGTGCTGAATGTACTTGGCAGTAGGTTAATGAAGGTGCAAATATCCGTTTGCTATCAAGCCCAAGTAAGGCTGCTGTTGGCAACCATCCTGTTGATTTTGTGACTCATCTTGATGCTGTGTGATACAGCAGAACTTCCCCCTAGAGCTTTCTAGACTGTAATATTTATGGGATCGGAGTTTGGAGTCTTTCTTTCATGTAGCTGATGGGGAAGGTCAACCTGTCATTTAGCAGGCAAGGACTTCACCGCTGTGTTAAGTACCAGGATGTGTTATGGTTGTTGGGTGCCTTGAGTTGATTCTCACTCATAGCAACCTATAGGACAGGACAGAACTTCTCATTAGGCTTTCCCATATGGTCGTCTTTCTGAGAGTAGCTCCCTAGGTCTTCGCTTCTATAGGGCCACCAGTGGGTTTGAACTGCCAACATGTTTGTTCTCAGATGAGCACTTAGCCTCTGCATCACCAAGGCATAGGTAGGACCCTCTGGGTATTCACCATTTGCACAGTTACCCTTTCCACTTGCACCTATGACCTTATGGGTGGGTGAGCGCCCTTTATGATTTGCTGAACAAGGAGAGAAAAGTCTGTGTTTTGTTGAGATGGATTGGATTGGTATAAAGTAGCAAGTTGAAAATGGACAGCAACTGCGTTACAGCGACTCTCAGAAGCGACCCTATGAGCAGTGTACTTGGTTAACCCTCTAGTATGAAAAAATAAGTGGTTCAAGCTAAGCATATATAAGGGCTCCCAGCTAGTGACATGGCTTCAATGTCTGATGACAGGGAATAAGTGAATTACTTTACAGGAGGCTAGGAAGGCTGGGGTATTGAGGAGTGGAAACAAAGCGTGAAGAGGTCTGTACGTCCGAGATGAGAGATGAGGGAGAGGGCAACCATTAATGGCTCATATTTGAGGGAACCAGTCAGCTCCACATAGATTCCCGAGGCCAACTGCAGTGATTGCAGATGGGGCTTATTCAACCTCTCCCCTCTTCTAAGCTCCCTTTTAGCGTGTGAGAGAGAGCCCTCTGAGAAATGCAGAGGAAGAACAGATGCCCCATTTGTTCACTATGTGATACCAAGCGTGGCAGTGGGGTGTGCACAGCTTAGATGTCCCAAGGCAGAATCTTCTGGGAAGAGCATCATTAGCTGCCGTAGCACAGGGGCCATGCTAATGTTCATGCCCAGGCCTCTCTCTCCTGACTGCTCCCATCACTGGAGAAACACATGGGATTTAGAGCCAGGCTGTTTCTACCCAACACAAGGCTCCCCTGTGCACATCTTTTGCTCTCAGGCTGCCCATTCCCGGGTCCAGCTCAAAGTATCCTTACTATGGGGTTCTCTCTGGCAAGCCCTCTTCCCATGCCCCTTCCATTCAGGCTAGACCTTCCCAATTCTTCTTTCCTGTCCCTTTTATTCTACCCTGCCACTTCTCCCAATAATGCTTTCTCACTTCTATTTTGGTCTTGACATCCAACTCAGAAGGGCTAACACAAAAAGCATGGAACGCAATGGCTACCGTTTACAAGGTCAATAACAATGGAGCCAGGGCACGTGCATTCAGTAGCATAATTGATAGAACAATATGGTTACCTCTGCTCTTACCTGGATTTTATTTGTGTCAATCAAGTGCTGTGCCATTGATTTTAGGATAATTGCAAAGAAGAACCAGGAATGCTGGGAAGGGGTAGGGACAAAAAGAAAGTCAACATTTATGAGGCAATGATAACATCATGCCAATTCACTTCTTTGCAATCTGCAATATTATATGCCAATCTTAACATGGCTTCTGCGAAACTCATGATCAAGACAATAATAATTTTCTCCAATATGGTAGGAAGCGATGTATTAAATTCCCAATGGTCAATACGAAGGCGAGAAAGTTTAGTGCTTTAGTTGCCTTTTTAAAATGTTTAAATTACAAGCGGCCATCTAGCTCAGAAGCAAAGAAGCCCACATGGAAGAAGCACACCAGCCAGTGCGATCACAAGGTGCCAAGGGGCCAGGTATAAGTCATCATGCAAAAAAAAAGATATATGTGTGTGTGTATATGTATGTATCTATATGTATATGTGTATATATACATATATATACCATATTAAATGAAGGGGGAAGTGCAGAGTGGAGACCCAAGGCCCAAGTGTCGGCCAATGGAGATCCCCTCATAGAGGGGTTTAGGAGAGGAGATGGGTTAATTAGGGTGCGAGATAGTACCGATGAAGAACACAGCTTTCCCCCAGATCCTGGATGCTTCCTTCCCCCAACTACCATGATCCGAATTCTACCTTGCAGGGCTGGATAGGGCAGAGGCTGTAAACTGGTACATATGAGGGCTGGAGACACAAGGAATCTAGGGTGGATGATACCTCCAGGACCAAGGGTGTGAGGGGCGATGCTGGGAGAGTGGAGGGTGAGTGGGTTGGAAAGGGGGAACTGATTACAAGGATCCACATGTGACCTCTTCCCTGGGAGAGGGACAACAGAGAAGGGGGGAGGGGAGACTCCGGATAGGGCAAGATATGACAAAATAACGATGTATAAATTACCAAGGGCACATGAGGGAGGGGGGAGAGGGGAGGGAAGGGAAAAAAAAAAGAGGACCTGATGCAAAGGGCTTAAGTGGAGAGCAAATGCTTTGAGAATGATTGGGGCAGGGAATGTATGGATGTGCTTTATACAATTGATGTATGTATATGTATGGATTGTGATAAGAGTTCTATGAGTCCCTAATAAAATGTAAAAAAAGAAAAGAGGAGAAAAAATGATTAGGGAAAAGAATGTACAGATGTGCTTTATACAATTGATGTATGTATATATATGGACTGTGATAAGAGTTGTATGAGCCCATAATAAATTGTTAAAAAAAAATAAAAATGTTTAAATTAAACAAAGTGGTACATTATTCAACATGGCTGACGACGTGTCCCTCAAATTTGTCTTGTAATTCCGACCCCATTTGGAAGTTGGTTGCCTTTGTGGAGTGAATGTGGTAGGATCAGTGTGTTTTTATGTCCTTAAGTTTCAATGACTCTTCCAAAAGAAACTACAAGAGAAATGACCTAGGAAAATCAATGAAACCTATCACTGTGAGCGATACCTATTTAAACAAATAAATGACCACCTCTGCTTTTAGTCACAACAGTGCACACAAATAGACACCAATGGACACCCAAAAGCCGCACCAATGGGCAGAAACAAGCCAAGGTCATGCAGGCGGTACCCCACTGGGTCACGGTTCTTTCTGTTATAAATGAGGCCCCCACGATGCAGAGCCAATTCAAGTCAATTAACAGCAATTTCACTTTTTTTTTTTTTACCTTCAGGACGTGCTTTATGACCGTGGAGTCATTTGACTTCAAAAGGCCAGTCACATTTTTAGCCAGTTCCTCATGTACGGTTCTCTCCTTGTATGTCCTGGTCTTGAACACGAACTGAAGGAATCCAAAAAGTGAATGATGTTAAATGATTTTTTGGGGGGGCTTATCATCAAAAAGTGGTACACTAATGATGCATTTCTCAAAATGATCTGCTCATGCCAGATTTTGTTAGGAAATAAATAAAGACCCATTTTTAAGAGTAGGGCCCACCTGTTCCTATTCGTACTTTACACTGCTAGGACCTTGTGTGCCTGAGCGCTCCTCGAAATTCTTATCATAGACAGCGAGAGAAAAGTCGGAAGAGATCAAGTCAGCGCGCTCAAAGAAACATGGACAGCTTTGACCCACCTACTATTAGGACGCATTTTCCCTGCTCCTTCCTTCCACTCGTAGCAGGTGGCCTGGTAGCAATTCTCCCTCCTGAAAGGGGCAGAGCACCCACTCCAATAGGCAAGTGGGGAAAGCAGGTACCTTCCAGAGGCCAGCACGGAGTTCACCGACAAGCCCAGTGTCTACCGTCTCATGCTTAGACACATCTATCAAGGATTCCATGACCATCGTGGTTGCTAACACATGGTGTTCCGTTTTTGTCCCCAAAGATAGGTTTTGAGTGCACTCCATGGCTTTAGGTTTCAGGGTTTCTCCTTATCATCAAGGACACCAAGATCAATGTATGCACACGCACAGGTTTCAAATATAGTGTGCGTGTTTGGAATGATATACTTTTACATAAGATCTGGTTCATATCGAGGAAGGGAATTTCTTCACAATTTGGAATTCAAAGTAATTGAGAGTGATGGCAGGTAAGAAACTCACTCGAAACACAAAGGACATTCTACTTGGATCTAGAATCAGTTCTTGGAGCTTTCTAATGCGTGGGTATCTGAGCCATCCTGATGGGACCCCGGCTTCTCCAAACTCATCCCGGAGCAGGGCAAAGCAAATGAACACATGAGACTAACTAAAATCAAAGAGCAATGTGATGTTCTCCAAATTATGACTTGTGAAAATAAATGCATCCTCAACCATCAAATCCTATGCACGGTCACTAAACCTCAAAGGCATTTTAACTAGTTTCTGGCATATTTTTAGCTTTAAACTTTGGTTAGCACATATCAGTGTCACAAATCGCTGGAAACAATGACATCATTACATTGACTTCAGACAAACAACGTGGAAAAAGACATAGTGCCAGTGTGCAGTGTGGGTACTGTTGATGGGGTGAGTTGGCATCTAGCATCACTGAACTTGAAATGGTGTTTATTATAACTGAATAAACATCAATTTTCTGTAACATCACATCTTTGAAGGACATAAAAGCATATATTAGTTCCAGTTCATCCATCTTCATTATACTGCTCAGTGGGTAGTTGGTGGAGAGCTTCATATCTATCCATTTGTGTAATTATTTTTCGCAAGTTGGCTAAAAAAATCAAAGTCCTTGGTCAAAGTCAGAGTGTCTACCATGCACTATAACAGTTGTCCAATCACAGAATCCTAGTCCTTTCATGGGATCCACTGAGCCATCTCTTTGCTCAAGCTAATTATTTAAACTTAGCTTAGCATAATTCACAATAAAATTTATAAAAAATAACCTTGGGTATTGTTAAAAGCTCGAAATTTGCATGGGTAAAATTCTTGATTTGACCCACTTCAAAGTCAATCAAATAAATAAACCTTTATGCTAAAGAAAAAGAGGATCCCTGGTGGTACAGTGTGTTAAACATTGGGCTTCTAGCTTAGCGGTTGGTGGTTCAACCCCACTCACAGCTTTATGCTTGAAAGATGAGGTTGGCTGCTTAATACAGATTTACCAACTTGAGAGTTCTGGGAATCCCTAGCAGTCCTTTGGGATTCAAGGACACGGGGTTTGATTTTTTGGTTTTTAAATATTTAACAAAAACCCTTGTCATTATATCTTAGAGCTACCAGTTAAAAAATGAAGGCTCTACTAGGCTGTGTTTCCAAAATGCCTCATCATGAACATCAAGGATAGCGTGTCTGCAAGCCGATCTGAGATGCTGTGGGGTCAGGCCTTGGCTCTCATAAAAGCAGTCAAGATGCCAAAGGACTTATAATATAGTTTTCAATTATTCCACCGGAAAGAAGCAAATCATGCAACCTTTGATAAAGTCATCTTATACTAGAGTATAAGATGGAAAATGCTTATTTGTGGATGTTTTGTTTTCTCTCTTTTCCTTTTCAGTCACCTTTCAAGAGTGAATTGATAATGTAGTACAAGCATGGAGAAGGTGAAAGTTCTCCAGATGAATCTATGGGGAGTCAAGTCATCAATAGATGAAAATGCAAGCTATGTCCCCACTTTAAACAGACAGCAAACCAAAAGGCATTTGTCGGTGGCACTGATTGTCTGCAATCGATAGGTCCTAAATTACCCTTTAGCTAAATTAGTGGGCAAAATTTTACCAAAGTTCCAGTATTGCTCAGTAACTGATTAACATTGACAGGCTGAGCTATTTTAGATAAGGGCCCACACTCACACTTGGGCATTTGGGAAGACATGTGTAATTTCTCACAGGTAGATAAGTATATAGAAATAACATTCTTGTGGGAAAAAATAGATAAGAGTTTTATTCCAGAATGCCACTAGCCTCGGGAGCTTATTAGAGGTTTCTGGCATAAAAGATCCAAATTCTTCTCTAGTGACTTTTCTAGAACCTGTGAAACTTTCCTTTAACAATGTAAAGACTAAAAGGTTATATGTCAAAAATTTTTAGTTTTGCATACAAATTAAAATGTAGGACCTCTAAATCTTAGAAAGGTGTCTTAGGTGATGAAAAGGGTTAATGTGCTCACACACTAATCAAATGGTTGGAGGTTCGAGACCACTCAGAAGTGCTTCAGGAGAAAGAACAGGCAATCTTCCCCCCAAATTCAGCCCTTGGGAACCTCATGGAGCACATGTCTACTTTGACATCATTGGGTCCTCACGTGTCCAAATCACCTCAGAGGCTACCGGATCTGGGTGTTCACATTAGGACGTAGTTTAAAATATTTCCATTGATGTCAGGTTAGCTAACTTCAACGCATTCCAGAAGAGGATCTTTCGGCAGGAACTTTGACTAGGCAAACATCATCACAAGTTCACTGGCACGAATGGGAACAGAAACATGTCTGAGGCAACACTGGAGAAGCAGTGCACACTGATGGGATGGATGGGCCAGTGCTTCATGCCACAAGGTAAAAGGCTTCACATACCAGAAGCAGGTACAAATATACAGTAACTGGGGAAATGAAAGGACGCCTACGAAAACAATAAAGAGAGCTGAGAAAAGGTTATGGGAGAAACAGAGAGCATTCAACAAACCAACAGGGATAAAAATCCTTCCTTAAATTCACACAGGAATTTCATTTGCTTGGAAGGCTGACTTCTAATGGAAAACCCTCGTTGTCTCCTCTCCTCTCCTGGTCTCTCCTCTCTCCCCAATACTTAGTCATGCACATATTTACACATGATTAAAAAGGTTAAAGAATACATCCTGCCGATTTCGGTGAAGAGATGGGAGGCTAAGGAGCTAAAGGGCTTTGTCAGGGGCCTGGGTTGTACACGGAGTTTGCACGCAACTAATAACCTAAGGCTGGTTTGGACTTGCCCAGAGACACCAGGAAGAAATGCCTGGTGACCAAGTTTTGTAAAGATTACAGTCAAAAAGCCACTTATAGAGCACTTTCACACTATGAGTCAGATTCAGCTCGAAGGCAATGGATGGTTTTATTTCCTTTCTTTTTACGGGAAATGCTTCACATCACTGTAGATGGCACCATTCAGTTAAAGGGAGAAACGTATCACCTACTAAGGACAGAAGATGAGACAAGTCACATAGTACATGGGGACAGGGCCAAAGGTCAAGTGGCCATTCCATACCTTTATGTAGGACTGCACAGAGTGTTCCAGCTGCTCTTCATGACACTTGGCCACAATGTCAGTCAGAACCCTAGTAAAGCAAAATAAACAAATATACCTTTAGAGATCTCCCAGAGATGGCAGCTGGGAAACCTCATTGAGTCAGCCATTTGAGCCATTGATCCAGCTGAACAACTGCAGTCCATGCTGTCTGTCATTCAGTTACTTACTCACAATGACTGATTCCCAATCAGTCACTCACTCATTCACTCACTCAATCAATTAAAAAATGCCCTACCTATGTCCATGACTTTAATTACCCATCATACCTACTTGCCATGCAAACTTGGCACTTCTAAGCCTGGCAGTCTATAGAGAGTCCTTAGGCTGCAAGAAGACAATGGAAACTCTATGTCTGGGTTCAATGTTCTGATGATGCTCTGTGAGTTTGCTTACATCATCTTTTAAAACAGGGACCCAATTGAGTGGCCTGATTACACACTATAGACCCTTCACCTCTGATCAAGCATCACATTCCCTTTGACAGGAGCTTGCCTGCCAACCAATGGGCATAACACGTGATTTTAGAAAGCATTAAGGTTGAGGGGTAATCCTGCCCCTGCCCTCCTCCACCCTCCTTTTGACACTGGACCAGGGCTTCTGGAAGCAGTTATGGTATGGGATGATGTTTTTCTCTTATGGGTATTGCCAGCTGCCCCATTGTGGCTCTTAGGAATCTCTCCAAATGTCGCCAGATGTAATTGCTGATGCTTTTTGGAGTCTTGTCATTGAAGACACACACAGTCGTGCTGAAATGAGTATCTGTGGGAAGCATGGATGGAGGATTCTCCTGGGTCCAGAACCTGGGAGGACCTTTATAAATTCTTCAGCCTCCCAGTACTTAAGAAGCTTTCCTTTAACGTTTAACATACAAAACTGAGTCATGGTCCAAAAGAGGGACATGGTATGGCTGTGGCTACTACAGTATTGAGAAGAACTTCAATAGCCAGGGTAATATTTTGATTCATCATGTTCCGCACCACCCCCCCACTGGTTAATAGGACAAATACATTTTTAAAATGTGGACTATATGATTGAGTACTTACTTCAGAACCCTCTCTCTCTAAAGGAGAAACTATACCTCCAAGTCACCAACCAGATGAATAACAACAGAATTTAATTCAAAAGTAGTTAAATAAAACCGGAATATTGAAAGGAAGGGCTGGAGGAAATGGCATAGCCACTTTGGAAAAGAGTTTTTTTGTTTGTTTTGTTTTTCATTTTCTTAAAAGCAAAGAAATGAAACGTGTAACTACGATTTGATCTAATAATTGTCTCCTAGGCATTTATTACAGAGAAATTAAAGTGTCTGGCCATATAGAAACCCAGACACAAATATGCACAGCAAATTTTAGTCCTCAGAGCCAAAGCTAGGTGCCCTTCACGGGGTGACTGGCTAGGCAAAGGGGTGTGACATGCAGTGCGCTACCTCCCACTCTAAAGGAAGGGACTCTGGATAAAACAGCCTGGATGAATCTCTAAGTAAGTAGGCTGAGAAGAAAAAGTAAGTTCCCAAGGATTTCATTACTACATTACTCCAGTTACAGAGCATTTTGAGATGACAAACTGATAGACATGGAGAACAGAGCAGTAGTGTCCAGGGGTTGGGGAGGGGGTGGATAAAGAGGAAGGATGGGGGAAGAGAGGAGTGGAGAGATTCGACAAGGTCCACAGCAGAGACAGATCCTCGTGGTGATGTGAATGCCTTTCTCTTGCTTCTATAGTTTTCCAAAATGTAAACATTAGGGAGAAGTAGGTAAAAAGTCCTCGAGAATTCTCTGAACTATTCCTTAGAAATGAACATGAATTTACAATTATCTTCAAGTAAAAGTTTTATTAAAGGACCCAATGGAAAAGTTAAGCAACGAGTTCTAGATCTGAGGTCTTGATCTTCAATGCTTATAATAGATAATTGTAAAATTATGTCATCAGAAAATTATAGCAGATACTTATATAATTACCTAATTATCTAATTTCAATTAGATGATAAGGATTTAAGTGTAACGAAATGCTTAAACTCAAGACATGTATTCTAGTGGGGTAAACATACACATTATTAGACTGTACGGCTTATTTATACTTGCTGCTCTATGTAACCACTGGTTAGAAAACCAATTTTCTTGGTGATGTTCTAGGAATACCTGGTCACAGGTGTACTTATTTCATCTTCCTCATTCTGTACCAGGACCTTGAAGAGCTGATTCAAGATGATAGGCAGAAAACTCATGATTGCATGAATCTTTTCCACATTCAATAAGTTCTATAGTAAGTGAGAAATGAAAACAAACAATACAAACAGTGATTAAACTGAAATCCTGATTTTCTGCCAGGTTTGAGAACCCAAATATGATCACTGTTACACATACAAACATGAAGTAGATGCTATCACGTCAATTCCAACTCAAGGCAGCCTATTTGGATCATTGTTGAATTGAGCTCCATGGGGTTTTCAAGGGAGTATTTTTCAGTAATTATCTGCTAGGTGTTTCTCCAGAGGCATGTCTTTGTGGACTTGAACTGCCAATGTTCTGGATAGCAGCAGAGTGTTTTAACAGTTCACGCCACCCAGGAATTCTCTGGGTCCTGAAAGCACTGCCATTGAGTCAGTTCTGACCCCTAGCAACTCTGTATGGCAGAAGTGTAACTTCCCTTCTGGTTTTTGGAGGTCATAATCTTTCCTGGAGCTCAAAGATTCATTTTACTCCTGAGGAGCAGTTGGTGGATTTGAACCACCAACCTGTGGCAGGAATCCAACACATAGCCTAATATACCACCAGGGATCCTTTGGGTACCGCCAAAACAGAAAACCAAACTCACTACCATCGAGTTGATTCCAACTCATAATGACCCTACTACACAGGGTAGAACTGCCTCTGTGGGTTTCCGAGACTATACTTCTATGGGAAGAGAAAGCCTCATCTTTCTCTCATGGGGGAGTTGGCGGTTTGGAACTGCTGACCTTGCAGCCCAATGTGTAACCACTACCAGTGCTCCGGCTGGGTACAGAATCTGGCCTTTATTTAGTCTCCTTAGCATTTAGCCTGGCAGAGAGGTATGGCAGCAAAAAAGCAAAGACTCTCCATTTGACTAATTTCAAGCCCACGGATTTAATTTTCTTTTGGTTAATAAGATTACCAAACAAATGGATCTTTGTTCATTTTTGTCGCTGACAGAAACAATTTCTGGAATTGTGAAATAAAACCATTTTCTCTCTAAATCAATAAGGTAGCTGGACTCTTCCATCATTTTACATTTGGTTTGCTGGTCATTTCTACTTTGGAGACCATAGCAGCATCTCCTCACATTACCTTACAAGAGCGGATGAAATTCGAGGAAGGGGACTGAGACATATTTTTCTCTCTTTTTTGGCATTGTTTAAAAAATGTGTTCACGTGTGGATCCTAAAACGAGAAAAAGAAAGAAAGTATATCTGGTGATGCATGAACTTTGTTACAATTGCCATGATGGGTTGGATGCAAGCAGTTCTTGAACAGAGATGCCTCCTACTCTGTGAGCGAGAGTGTCCACCTTCTCACTAGATGTTGTGGCTTTCCAAAGTTTCAACCGGAATTACCAAGCTCATTTCCCTCCTTTTTCATTCCCACGGGCTTTATTTTCCTTCTCAACCACATGAAAATAACTTTCATCTCCAGCTTTTCTGATACCCCAGTTAACTGGTGAGGTTCATCACACAGATGCAGCTGAGAGCTGGCCAGCCTGTGTGCTAGACCGGATGCTGACAGACCCTGAATTTATCAGGTAGGAGAGGAAAGGATGCACCCACCTGAGTATTCACTGTTGATACAACAAATGTTGATACTTTGAAAAGTGGTTTGCCACCATCAACCCACTTAATGTCACTTGTACTCTGCTGCTGCTGAAAAAAATAAGGGTTACTGTCACTATAGCAATAGGAAGGAAAGAAACTTCGCGGCTTACCTAGTCTGATGCTAATTTTCTGTTCCGAACTCTTAATTTTACGTTTCCAGGGAAGTGAAAACTATGAACGAACTTGAAAAAGCTCATGAGGGTAAAGAGCCCACGGCCTTTCATTTCCATTTCCACAAACTTTTGGAAACCCCCTCCTAAAAGGTGCCGATGTATGTGACTGCACGGGGCAACAAGACTACTGTTGCTAGCAGAGAGTCGTTTTATTAACAGGTCGTGTCCAGTAGCCACACGGTCAAGAAAAGCTTGGGAAGAGTATAGGTACCCGAAGTTATCAACACACTGGACACCCAGCCTTGGACCGGCGTATTCATCCAAATGGCAGAACGAAAGCACCTCATGTCATGTGCTGCTGCCGTTGTTGGGTGCTTTGAGGCATTTTGACAAGTGGGGACCCCATGGGATGAGGAGAACTGCCCCACTGGGTTTCCCAAGCTGTCAGCTCCATGGGAGCAGGTCACTCCACTCCGTCTTTCCTTACGTCCCACAGAGGCACTGGGTGGGGCTGAACCTCTGGACGTTTTCTCATCGCTTGCACCTTCACCCATTGCCACCCTAGGGCTCCTTCCCCTGTCATTTGGCGGATGCATTTCTGTCCCTTAAATTACACACGATTCCATACCTTTCCACTTGCAGAATCTTGAAAGCTTAAATAATTAGGAGGCAGGCTTGTTGCTACTGGGATGTTATACTCCTGGGAAGCTATCTGATCGCGCCTCTTCAGAGGGAGCCAAGCAAATCCCACTGCAAAGGGACAATAAGAGAGAGCTTCTGCTTACTGGCTGCATGCTGAGCAGCAAAAGTATAGTTGGCGGTCACTGATGAACAGTACGCTTCACCCCTCCCTCCACCCACCACCACCCACAATCTATTTCATACGTCAGAGTTCAATCCCAACCATGACAAGGACAGGTACTTCCGATGGCTGCCCCCCAATACCTGATGTCTCCAGCACTTCCTTCTTTTTGGCATTAGCTTTGGCATTGATGTCACAGGTGACATGATAAAAAGAAAACAAAATATGGTGTTTCTCATGCAGTTGTGTTGGCAGCTCAATTTTCACCTGCAAGGAAAGACATGCTCACAGCTCAGATGAAAACCGTTTGCCCAGGGTCAGGGCAAAGAATCTTAATGGAAACCCAGCCACTGGTGATTTCTGAGAACATCTCCAGAGGGACTGAATTCACATCTTGTTGTTCTCACACCTAAGGAACATTCAAATCATCCGCACTGTTGTTCCCTTAGTGTGCCTGTAATTCTGTTTAAAGTGACTTAGGGTTAGAAGGGTGTGATGGACAGGCTCATGCCCCTTCCAGCCTCCATCTGCTTCCCTCTCTCTCACAAAACAACAGATGCCCACACCCTATTCCTCAGACCTGTGACTTAGTTATGTTCCACAGGAAGATGGACTTTGACGATGTGAGTAAGTGAGGGGTCTTGAGATGGGGAGGTCATCCTGGACTATCTGGGTGGGCAAAATGTAGTCACCGAATCCTTCCGAAAGAGAAGCAAGAGTGTCAGACAGGAGATGTAAGGGAGATAGAAGCCAAGCTTTGAAGGACACAGTTCCTGGGAGGGGGCCACAAGCCAAGGAATGCAGGCCAACTCTAGAAGCTGGTAGTGGCCAGCAAACGGAGCCTCCCCTAGAGCCTCCAGGAATCAGCCAACCTACGACCCCTGTGAGATTCACTTTGTACTTCTGCTTTCCAGAACTGTATAGAAATCAATGTGTGTGGTTTCACATCACTGTCTTGTGGTTATTTATTCCTGCACCAACAGGGAACAAAGACAAAGAAGTGTGACTTCCTAACTCTCACTATCATGTAAGCAGAGCTCATGTTGTCTTCTTTAGGTGACCAACACCTTTCAATATTGCTCTACTGTGGGCTGCATTAGTTCAGACTTGGTTTTAAATTGAAGCATGAAATGCAATCACTGTAGCTTGCTTGTCTGAAGCTGTTAGTAACGTAGCCAATTTGGATGCAGCAAATATCATTGAACCACTGATTTTTTTTCCAATATAGTTATAGAATAATGGTGGAACTTCAGGCATCACATGGACTGAGTTTGAATCATCACAGTCCTGGCAAGCATCCTTGGCAGGGCCTATTGTCTGTCCTCTCTGAGCCTCAGTCCTTCATCCTTAACAGGAAGATCCTAATGGTCACTAACATAGAGAACTGCTGTGGACTGCGCGGGACCATGCCTCTATGCAATGTGGCATGGTGTCTGGGGCAATAACCAAAAAGACAATACTGAGAATTAGGCCGGGCCGGTCTGGTCCCATGTCCACTTAGATACGGTGGCTCAGGAACACTCAAGCTCATGACATCTAGTCTCACTCACTGGAGATGGCCATACTTTGTTATTACCATTACGACATAAAATGAGGCCATAGATTGGTTAAAGCCGAATAACATATTCTTGGTTGCACTGACTAGTGAAATAGAAGGAATCATTAGTCTCACCTGAAAAGGAGGGTATACAAGAACCCCTACTGGAACCCTGGTGGGTATAATGGATTACAAGTTGGTTTGCTAACCACCAGGTTAGCAGTTCAAAAGCACTAGCTACTGTCTCCTCCAGGAAAGAGTTACAGCCTCTGAAACCCACAGGGCCAGTTTTACTCTGTCTTATAGGGTCGCTATGAGTCAGAATCAACATCATGACAATGACTCTGAGGTTTTTAAATTAAAAAAATAGAATCCATGTCCATTAAGCCAATTATAACCCACAGTAAACCTCAGAGGACGCGATAGGACTCTCCTTAGGGGTTGCAAGGCTGAATGTATCTGCGAGCAGACAGACTGGGCTTTCTGCCATGGATAGAAAGGAAACATTTACATCTTCAAAGCTCGATCTTGTGCTGAAGGACACAAAGTAGCCCCCTACTCTTGAAGTAGATCCAGTAATATAGTTCCTAAATCTCAGTTCAATAAACAAAAGTCAAAGCATGTCTTCAACCTGAGATGGGGTCATCATGCATAACCTGACCCATTCACAGACCTACCTTTTTAAAAAAAACACACAAAAAAACCACCATTTTATTGGGGGCTCGTACAACACTTATCACAGCTCATATACCCATCCATTGTGCGTCAAATACATGTGTTGCCCTCATCACTTTGAAAACATTTGCTTTCTACTTGAGCACCTTTTTAAGAGGTGCTGGTGGCAGAGGGACCCTGCCTTCCGTACCTCATCCGAGAAGTCGGGATTCTGGGAATGGTGCAGCACTGCTGTGTAGGCTGCCGAGGTGAAGAGGGGTCCTCCGGGTTTTCCATAAATGCACTATTTTAAAAAGTGACAAGGTGAACCATTAGGAGCAAGTTTAACTAAAGACACACACACACAACCTCCCACTCCAACACGCCCAAACTCACCAACCCTCAGTTCCCACCACAGAGCAAAGGAGTATTGTGTGATAATTTGCCAGATTCCCCTTGAGCTTCAATCCCCTTGGCCAACTACCCCACACTTGAGGGAACTCTGGGAGCACACTGGTTAAGTACTTGGCTGGTAACGGAAAAATGGGCAGTGTGAACCCACCAGGCAAGAGCCCGATGCGGCAGTCAGCCTCTGTGACAACTGACACACGTGGAAGGCCTGTGGGAGAGTTCATTTCTCCCTGTAGGGTCACTGGGAGTCAGACATGACTCAAAGGCAATGTCTTTTTAAAAAAACTTGCTACTGTTTTCGTCCTCTAGCTACTGCACAATGACTGAAGACCATTTGAAAGAATTAACTCATCAGTTAGATATTATATCAATGCCTTATACCTGCATGGACTCATTGTTGGGGCGTTCAGGGCTGTTGTGGTTGGTTGTTGGGGACTCTGCCCCCATTTATGGTGATGTCATGTCCAGTGGAATGAAATGCTGCCCAATCTTGTGTCATCCATAGAGTGGATGATGGATCACATAAAGTTGCCACTGCCTGGTTTGGAACCCTACACCAAGTCTGGCTTAGTACGGAAGGTCTCCCGAGTCCTGTTCAGCAGTAGCGCACCCTCCGCTCCCCACCCTGCTCCACCGCCTTCACCAACAGGGGTGGTAGAAGGCGCATTGGCCAGGACTTGAACACAGGTCTTGCACAAGGGGAGGTTGCTGCCAGGCCAACTATTTGCTTTAACCTTTCGCTGTAGGTGAGGCGAATGGTGTTGCAGAAGGACCCCTTTGTGCTGTGCCTGCTACTGACCCTGAGCAGCCGCTGTGAGGGAGAGATGGGGAAGACTGCCCTCTTAACATCAATTTCAGACACCCGGTGCTGCAGGGCCACGCTGTGTCTAAATCGGCTGAACGTCCAAGGGTGTAGGTTTCAGTGTTTCTGTAGAACTTGACACCTGCGGCTGTCCAAGGAGCTCAAGACAACTTAAACTAGCTTTTGGTCCTCTGCAGGATATATATGATCATTCTTAAATTGGTTACCGTTCTACGGAATAGTCCAACTAACATCTCGGCCATAAAACCAGAATAATTGGGACACAAGGGAGCGCTTTAAGGAATTAACTCAGAGACTATTGGCAGCTAGTCAGAAACTGTTCTTGTGCTTTATTATCTGGTTCCTTGGCTTGAGCCAAATGGAGAAGCGCAAGCCAGTGGCCCAATAACAGCAATCTCTCCCTCCTGTGTTTTTTAGTTAAAATGTTGACGTCATTGTTGCTGCTCAGTGCCACGCAGTCAGCTGACCACAGCGCCCCTCTGGAAACAGTACGGAAACAGTCCCGTCTTGTGCCATCCTCACACTGTTCCTGTGCTTGCAGCCACGGGGACAATCCATCTCCCCGAGGGCCTTCCTCTTTTCCGCTGTCCCTGTCCACGTTACCAAGCACGATGCTCTTCTCTGTCAGTCTGTCACGCTGCGGTGGCTTGTGTGCTACTGTGATTCCAGAAGCTGTGTCATTGGGATTTCACATGCCAGCAGGGTCGCCCAGCGGGAACAGGTTTCCACAGAGCTTCCACACGAAGAGCAGACTACGAAGAAGCAATGGGCTCCCCACTTCCAAAGACATGGCCCCCGGGAAACCGGGTGCATTTGGAGAAGGGGAAAGGCCAGGAGCCGACGGGAAAAGAAAGTGGCCTAGAAACAGACTGATAAGCAAGGGAGTGCCAAAGTGTCACACAACTCATGACAAACACTGGATTCACTCCAGGAGAACGTGGATGTCTTCAGAGCATATATGTGAAAATACATTTGATATTCTTCTTTCAACTTTGGTGTTGGTGAAGAATACCGAACGCACCATGGACTGCCAAAGGAACAAACAGATTTGTCCCGGCAGAAGTCCAGTCAGAGTGGTCCTTAAAGCCACAGACAGTGAGACTCATATATACTTTAGACATGCTGTCAGGAGAGACCGCTCCTTAGAGTAGGACATCACGCGTGGTAAAGTTGTGGGGCAGCAAAACAGAGGCAGGCTCTCAGGGAGACAGCACGGCACAGTGGCTGGCAACAAAGGGCTCAAAAAATCTCGAGGCTAGCACAGGATGGGAGGTGTCTTGTTCTGTTCCACCTGGGTCGCCATTAGTTGGAACTGACTCGCCGGCTTGTCACAACAACCAATGAAACCAAACCAACTGCCATCAACTTGATGCTGAATCAGATAGCCCCTTTTGAGGACAGGGTTGAGTCCCTAGTGTCAGAGACTCTAACTCTTTACAGGAGAAAGTTCCTCTTTCTCCCTCGGGAGGGCTGGGAGTTTCGAGCTGCTGACCTGGCAGTGGTTGGCCCAACGTGTGACTTCTATGTTACTAGGAAAAGGATATCTTGCTTGGAACAGCTGAAGGGCAATGGAAAGCGGAAGACCCTGGATGATAAGAGTGACAAGGTGGCTGCAACAATGGACTCAAACATCAGGATGACGAGGGAGCCATTACACTCTTTGGAACATAGGACAGCTTTGAGTCAACATCCACTTGAAGGCAGCTACCAACAATACCATCAGCCATGAACGCCACAAAGCGGATCCATTTGCAGGGTTATAGGCTACAGGCCAGAGTGCAAGCAAACCTGATGTATGGACTCAGGTGGTCAGCAGCACACTGGTTTTCCTGTGCCTCCAGCAGCGGACACCAACACCCTCCCCTAATGCCGTTGTCCTTCAAGTCCACTGCATTGCGCCTGGGGCCAGGGCAGCCCTGTGCATGGCACACAGGAGAGTCAGCTAGGAAGGTGGCCTGAGACATCAGCTCTGCCACATGAAGGTGCGCTAGTCTAGGACAAGGGCAAGGTCTTCCAGAGCTAGATCTCTCTATTCATTCACTCCGGCATTCCATTTTTCTACCCCATAATGAGATATGAAGCAGAACTGTGGGACAGACATTTCTAATCGAGCTAGGTAAGGATGCCTATTAAATCAGGTATCCTCCAAAATATCTCAAACACATGTGTGCCATATCATGTCAATCACAGTGACATGAAATGAACCCCCCCCCCCGCCCCATGGTGGAACTTCTTCCCACTCTCCTGCTGCGTCCCGAAGCGGACTTGGCTCACCTTCACCGGAGGGGCACCATCCTCATCGGAGTTTTTAAATTCAACGCACACTGTGATATTCCGTGCCTGCCATTGCAGTGGGGGAAATGGGAATTATAATGGTCAATTAGATGACAGTAGGAAAAACATCCTCCCCCCAAAACCTTAGAGTCTACAATAAGTAGTTAGTATCTCATTAAATCAGAAAGCGGGGGGGAAGGGAGAATATCCCCATCTCGCACAACATTATCTACAGTTGTTTGAAGCAGCAGAAAGACCCGAGATGAATATTTGTCTCAAAGGCAGAAAAAGTGCATTTTGTGATGGAACAAGTCTGCCATTTGCAGGGCCTATTCAGGGCCTTTTGAAACAACAAGACTGAGGGCAGAATTGAGAAAGGATTTCTAACAGGCTCCAGACCCGGTGTCCTCTCACATGTCTACAGCGAAGCTCATCCCCGCCCCTCGACAGTGTTGCTTGTTCGTATTCCCCAAAGGTTTCTGTTCTACAGCGGTAGCTCAGCAGTTTCCATTTCCACTTTTACGAAGCCATCTCATGCGATTCAGTTGTGGCACAGGGAGACGGGGATCCCCTACCTTGTTGAAGCATCTCTGGCTATCGTACTTGAGGTGCCTGGGGTAAATGTAGATCTGGTTTTTGTAGACTCTGTAAGGACGGCAGCACTTGGTTGTGTCGTAAACAAATTCCTCCACCTCCACTGTGGGTTCGGGCTGAGCCGTCACATCGAAAGGTTTGACAGGGATGAAGGATGATGTCACACAGTCTTAACAAAATCAGGAAATAAAAGTTTGTCATCCAAGAGTGTTCCATTTGTCGCGACCAACACTTAGTCTATTTTCATATTAACCCAATCAAAATAAAACTATTTTATATCAACTCACGCTAAGCTGGGCTTAACCCAAAGTCATCCCAACTCACGCTAAGCTGGGCTTAACCCAAAGTCATCCCAGGAAACCTCAAAACTATGGTAGCATGCACCATTCATAAGATTGTGGATCTGGAAGGTAATTAAGTATTGTATTGAAAATCAAAGCTGATATCCCAAGAAAGGATACATCTTAAAGATGATTTTTAGAACTATCTTACCTTTCCCAGAAAATATAATTTCAGGTAATCATCCCCCAAACATACTAACCAGATACTATACAATATGGATTAACCTATTGGCACTTGCAATATAATGCAGATATAAACAAGTCTATAGTGAGACAAAACTTTGGCCAAAAGGTCTGTCATTGATAAGTGCAAAAGGGCTTCATAGTAAATTTCCTAGGAAATAATTCTACAGCATAGGATTGAAGCACGTGTGGTACTGAATATAAAGTATTTTGCCTTTGTCTTTTACAAACTGTTAAAATTGATCAATATCGAAACAGGATAAGAAAAAAAGGAAGAAAATAATAATAATAAACTTTTTAATTCAAGCTCTCATCACAGAAATTTGGAGACTGAAATAAAATGGTGGCGCTGAAAGATAGCAAGTATGCTTTCTTTCACCCCGTTTGGAATCTTCTGGCCTTCAGAAAAGCAAAAGGGAATCGTTATGATTACTGGGGACTCCAATGACAGCTTTCTCCTTCAAAATCATTACAACAGCCTTTACTGTCGGCCCCAGCTGGTCTATTATTCTCTCCAAGAGAAAGTGTCAGCGAGCTGCTTGGTTACCCTTTTCTTTGCAGCGGTCATAAAAAAATCACCTTCTTCTTCATTAGCCAGGAGCGATGGCTTGGCCTACCTTCTACCTTTCCATGCCGATCAATACAAAAGTGATTTGGAGACCTGGCTCACAGTAGAACACTTATTGTATTTCATATAAAAATGATTCATGGAAAACTGGCAGGAATCGAAAACCGAAGAGTCCTGCTTGTCATGCCAATACCCGGCACTGCTAATCTCCTCCCTACTGGCTGTTCTTTACCGGATGCCTCTGCTTGTTAGGCCCTTGCGTAGGAAGTCGGTGGGAGTCTAATCGGATGCAGCAAAGCAAAACAAGACAAACTAGAAGCCATCGATCTCACTCTTTGCAAAAATCTAAAATGGCAGGGTTTGTACAGAGTCCACTTATCGCTATCACATGGCCACATGGGGGGCTAAGCGTTGTACAGAGTAACCCTGTACTATCAGCACAGTGCATTGTGCGTCAGAGAAACTGGATAGGATTTAAGTTCTGCCAGAAAGGTCACTGGTTCCTTAAACCACTGGAACCTGATTTTACTCCTTTGCAAACCTCGGGGGCTTTGAGGATTAACTGATTTGACTTAACACCTGGTTGGAACATGGTGCAAAGCAGATCAAGGGTATGTTACCTGGACATAGTTCTTGTCTCACTCAGAGCCTCCCTTAATGGAGAAATATGGAGACTTGCATTTGTAGAAGATAATGAATTCTTATCTATTTGGAAAAAATATTTCTGTAACCAACCAAAGGAGGGCCCAGTGGCACTAGGGTTATGCCCTGGGCTGCTAGCCCCAAGATCAATAGGTCAAAACCACCAGTTGATTCTTGGGACAAAGATGAGGCTTTTAAGTCCCATAAAGACTTGCAGTCTCAGAAAGTCACATGGGCAGTTCTACCCTGTCCTATTGGGTTCTATGAGTCAGAATTGACTTTGGAGTAGGGAGTGTGGTTTAGGGGTGCTTAGCCAACCCCAAAGTACCCATTATATTCTCAGAACTGTACAACCAAACCAGGACAGCGTTTCATCATACTTGGATACTCCAAAGGGACGCTGTCAATAGCAATATCCAGGCTTCCTGGGATGGTCAGCGTCTTGCTTATTCTGTCAGCCCTGTGAAAATATGCCAACATAGACACACACACACTCTGAATTATCCAAATTCTCAAGAAAGAAAGCATCAATTATTAAACTGGGAAGTGTTTCATTCTGTGCCCAAGGTCACTATGGGTCCAAACCAACTAGGTGACACCTGCTAACAATAACATTAATCCTGAGCTTACTGCAAGCATATGGTAGACCATGACTGATCTCATGACTGATCTCTTTTAGTTTAATTTTGAAAATCAGTTTAATAAGCAAAGGGGAGTTTCTCCAAGTAATTAGTGGGCTGTAACTTTCCAAAGAAGTCAGACTGGCTCAGGGTCTCCCTAAGGTTTCTATCCTCCCCTTTCCTTCATTTTCTAAGGTTTATAAATTTTACAGAATAAAAAAATGAACAAGAGAAAACTTCATATCTAGTTAAACCTTCCCTCTACTGATGCTGCTGACAATATTAGCCAGGCTTGTTGCATGATAATTATAATTTTTGCTTGGGATAAACAAGATCCATTGATAGAAAATTGCTTATTCCTGGATATTAACATTTAAAATGTGGCAAAGGGCACAGGACACTGGGTCCATTAGGGGAGCAGTAGTTTAAAATGTGTAGCTTCTCATAAAAGATGACATCATCAACCAATGCAGGATGTGTAGATTCTTTTTTTTAAATGTACAACTTTTAAATACTTCTTCTCTTACCAAGGATTTCCTTTATTTTGTTTCCCCCCAAATCATCCAGATGATAGAAACAAGAATCATTATATTCACAGCAATATAATTTTTTGTGGGGCTTTAAATATGACCCTTCTTTACCCTCTTCATATTAAGAGTGGTCAGGTTTCTTTCTCTTAATCTATCTTCTGTGATAACTTGACCATGAAAGATGGCGATAGTTTCAGGGGCTGAGCTTAAGAAAGTGGCAGTCGGAATGTTAGGAAAATTTCTCAATATTATACAAGCTATACATATAAAACAACAGCCAATGTGGTGATCAATGCAGAAAAGACAAAAACAATTCCACTGAAAAAGGGGACCAGACAAGGATGTCCCTTGTTCCCACGCCTATTTAACATTGTATTGGAGGTCGTAGCTAACAACATTAGGCAAAGAAAAGACATCAAAGGTATTTGACTGGGGAAGGAAGAGGTGAAAGTATCGTTATTAGCAGTTGATAAGATTTTATATATTGAAAATCCTCAAGCTCCCCAAGTGGAGTGTTGGAAGTGATAGAGGAATATGGCAGAGTGGCAGGATACAAGATCAATAAATAGAAGTCTATCAGATGGCTATACACATCAGATAAGATCACAGATAAGATCACAGAAGAGGCACTTAAAAAGGCGGTACCCTTTAAAATAGGCAAGCAGAAACTGAAATTTACCTGACTAAAAGAACAAAATATTAGTATGAGGAAAACAACAAAACACTATTACAAAAAACCAACAGTGACCTCAACAAATGGAAGAATATCCCATTCTCGTGGATTGGAAGACTTAATATAGTAAAGATGTCAGTTCTTCCCAAAACACTATATAAGTTTAATGCTATCCCAATACGAATACCATCATCCTTCTTCAAAGAATTGGAAAAACTAATTACCAACTTCATATGGAGAGGGAAGAAGCCTAGAGTTAGTAGAGAACTCCTCAAGAAGAAGGACAAAGTGGGAGGGCTTGCTCTACTTGAGTTTTGCACATACTATGCGGCAACAGTGGTCAAAATAGTGTGGTACTGGTATAACGACAGATACTCAGACCAACAGAAGAGAGCTGAAAACCCAGAAATAAAAACATCAGCATACAGACAACTGATTTTTGATAAGGGCCCAAAATATATCAAATGGGAAGCAGTTGTAAAGGTCAACAAACCAAGCTTGAACGTTTTATAGGCTTTTTCATTTTTGTCATTGGCTTTCTTTTTGTTGTTATTGTTTTGGTTTTGACTTCCTTTGTTGTTTTGTTTGGCTTTGCGTGGGTTTTGTGCTTATTAATGTCTCTGCATGTCTGTATAGATAAGAGAGGTGTGATAAACAATTTAGAGATGAAAACAACAGGACTCATGGTTCCAGGGCAGGGGAGGGGAGATACTGGAGAAGGGGAGGTGCGAGAAAGGAAGGGTGGGGGGAGGGATTCAACCCACGGACAAGGGAACAAGTGAACTAACATCAGTGGAGAGAAGGGCGTAAGATGCCCAGTGGGGCTTAATGAAGGGCAATGTAGCAGCGAGGAATTACTAAACCCAAATAAAGGCCGAACATGATGGTGGGAGAAGAGGAAAGTAAAAGGAAATAGAGGAAAGAACTAGGAGGCAAAGGACGTTTATAGAGGTCTAAATACAGGCATGTACATATGTAAATATATTTATTTATAATGAGAGGGGAATTGATCTATGCACTTATATCTATATGTTAAGAATTAAGGACCAGATGGACATTGGGCCTCGACTCAAGTACTCCCTCAACACAAAAACACTTTGTTCTAATAATCAGGCATTCTGTGATGGCTCACCTTCCCGACACGATCGCTGAAGACAAGATAGGTGCATAAGCAAATGTGGCAAAGAAAGCTGATGGTGCCCAGCTATCAAAAGATATAGTGTCTGGGGTCTTAAAGGCTTGAAGATAAACAAGCAACCATCTAGCTGAGAAGCAACAAAGCCCACAAGGAAGAAGCACACCAGCCTGTGTGATCATGAGGTGTTGATGGGATCAGGTATCAGCTATCTAAGTCCCAGAACAAAAACATACCCAGTGTGAATGGGGGCAGGGAGTGTGGAGTGGAGACCCATAGCCCATCTGCAGCCACCTTGAAAGGAGATCCCTGGTCCCCTAATTGAGCCAATACCAGGTACAGGACAGCCCACTTTCTTCCCATCACCCTGCTCAGAGTGTAGATTCATGAGTAGATGCTACTGGAAGGCATCATGTTTGGGTTAGCCTTTTAGGCAGCAACAGATAGCTGACAGAGTTGGATGGTTTGCGCTTCCCCCCACAATCCTGGCAAATTTACAGTGGGGCACTGTTTGGGCATGTATGAAGCCATCTGAAAAGAATCTCTGTGCTGGGGTGAAGGAGATGGACATTTGAAAATCAACTGTTTATGCAGAGGTAGCAAATCAACTAGAGCTGTGTAGCTGATTTATTTCAGTGTCAAGAATATCCAGATAGGTAAATCTATAGGCAGTAAGTAGATTAATGATTCCTTGAGGGTATGACAGGGGAATTTTGAGGATCTAATAACATCGAAGGCAAGAATGAAGAAAAAATGCTATGGAACTGATTGTGGTGATGATTGTGTAACTCTTCTAGATGTGATTGGACCCTTGCACTGTATGATATGTGGATTATAAGCCCATGAGAGTGTTGAAGAGAAATATCCAAAACAACCATACCTTCTGTAATCAGTCACTGATTTAAGTAGATCCTCAGTTGATATCTTGCTACTTTCTTGTCTGTATAATGGTGAAAATCTTGAGTCTCTGTCCACATTTCCCTGATTATCTTTAAATACTGATCTGAAAGAATATCAGTCACATTTATTCATGTTGGTATGGAAACATGGTTTGCAGACAGTGTGCTGAAGGAGATTAAGTTTATTTACTGCCCCATTTGAAATGGGAGAAAATCCAGGAAGTTATAAAAAGCAAAGCTCTTCAAACCAAAGTTTTATTTGCACAGTATATGATGTATCTTCAAAAAGTTCATTGAAAAGTTGAATTAAAAGGCAATGAGATTTCCCCCCAAATATTTTGAAGTTCCTTCATACTTGTACCTTTTGCATGTTCAACTCTGTATCTAAAGTGACATAAGCTCACACTACTTTTTTGTTTTGTTTTTTAAAAGATGCCTCACATATAGTAACATCTAAAATTTTTGGAGCATTGCTGGAAGGAGCAAGAATAGGGACAATGACTGTTCTTTTTTACATTATTTAAACCTAAACCTGTACAAGGTATGGTCACTTCCTGCTTGATGCACACATTAGGATTCAGTGAAACAGGGATGTGATCGTCTATGTGTTTAATCTTGAAAAATTTTCATGGAAATAGACATGCCCATATTCTTTAAGTGCAGAACCAAAGACAAAATGGAGAAGGAAAATTAGTCAGGTATTTACTAGGAATTAAGAGAACAAAATGGATCTAGATACTTTAGTTATTGCATGACTCATTTCCTTGAAATTATATAAAAAGAAAATCGAATAAATATATCTCCAAATAATACATAGTTAAATCAAATAATATTTGCTTTGTGCCTAGAAAATTCAAGAAAAATTAGATGCCATACATAGTTATTCTGGGTGTGATATTAGGAAAATGTGAATTTTTACGTCTGTCAGCTTAAAGGCCATAACTAGGAGACTGCTACTCGTTAAATTAACCACAGGTTGACACATAGACTGACATGGCCAGTGAAGTGGACATTGGATCACAGGGTCCCAAAGCACCCAAAGCGTGTGGGCCACCAATTCATTTAAAAAATCTTTTCAGACTCCTTATACCTAAAAATCTTAATTTTGTTATGCTAAGTAGTGAGGGAGAGAACAGGTTGTTTATCAAATAACACTGAGGAAAGAGAGGGATCATATATATCTTAGCTGAAGGAGCTTCAAAAAGTTTGTGGGAAAATTCTACTATATTTTCCTGCCATTTTCCCATGGCCATTTGAAGCCCACACATACATTTTAGTCCACAGGGCTTTTACTTGAATGAATAAAATGTCGGATCCATACAGATTGTTTTCTAACATGAAAGGATTTCTAAATTGAATTGGCTCCCTTAAAATCAACTGCCTTCTCTAAAAGGACAGATTGAAGAATTCAAATTTTAGTTTGGTTCTGATAAACTTTAAAGACCACTCAGTGTTGACCACTCATCCATTTAAAGCAGTGGTTCTCACCCTTCCTAACGCCATGGCCCTTTCACACAGTTCCTCATGTTGTGGTGACCCCAACCATAACATTATTTTCGTTGCTACTTCATCACTGTTATTTTGCTACTGTTATGAATCATAATATAACTATCTGATATGCAGGTTGGATTCTCGTTACAAATTGAACATAATTAAAGCATCATAGAGATCAACCACAAAACAATATATAATTATATATTGTGAAATATTTATTTCTAATCACAAATAAGTGAAACTTTGTCTTGAAGCATGGTGTAGCACAGGTAAATAGTCTTCACACCAGGTACTTGTATGTGGGCTATCTGCGTGGGGGTGGACCCACCTGGAGACGGATAGAGGAGCAGGTCTCAGTTCCTAAGGCCATCAGAAATATGTTTTCTGATGGTCTTAGGCGACCCTATGAAAGGGTAGTTGTACCCCCAAAGGGGTGGCAACCCACAGGTTGAGACCGCTGTTTTAGAGTATTCTCAGACCTATTTTACAAAACAAACCGCCATGGGGAAAACAACCACAAAAACAAAACTGGCTGGAACAGTAGCCACAGAATGAGCACAGGGTCAGTAAAGACTGACATGTGCTAGGTGGCAAGTTTAACAGGAAGCCATGAGCCACAACAAACCTTCCTATGACTTTATCTGCATGTCTTTGAAGCAGCATTCACACTGTGCAGGAGAAATGAAACTATTCTTAGGTTGAATCTTCTAAGATCTGGGATAAGGTAAACCAAATGGTGCACTATGACATCTTTGGAACTATGATCCTGGAAATGTTTATGCAAATGTACATCATAGGTTCATCCATATAAATTGGTGGTGTATACTGTTCCCCAGCCTACAACCAAATCACTAATGAGCTATCCATGCAGCAGATAATTGTGACATTGTTGGTTTTCCTGTTGTCAAAATAATTACTTCAATCATCAGTGCAATTGCCTCTTTGCAAATCCTTATCTGCTTTTGGTTAACATATTTCTTTAGACAAATTCAAAGAAATTTGCCTCATAAGAACTCAGGTTATATCAATAATGGGAAATCATTTTACTTCCTTTTCCCACATTATTTTTCACTACCTGTGATAGGTAAGCTTATGGTGTCAACCAAGCCAATAGGAACACGAAGGATTAATCAGGTCACAGTGTGATCAGAGGGCAAAGAGATAAATGGCTAGGCAAACCCTGCCCCTCTGTCTCTTGCTTTTTGGTGATAGGACCAGCGTGTAGCTGCTTTAGCTAGTTTTCTTCCTCAGTTTGTGAGCTGCCCTACCTCTGGGACAGCCAACCCATGGATCGTGTCACTAGAGCTTGAGGTTCCTTCAAGACCTGCCATGCTGCTGGTGTGTACATTGCTTGAGCTTGAGGCTGTCAGACCCTGCCTTGTACTGCTTGAGTTCCATATCTGATCCAGGCCTGCTTCACTAAACTCCTGAGTGGTGACTTGCCCTGCTGTTTGCTGTCTGTGGCCAGGCTGCATGCATTGCCCAAGGGAAGACTCAGCTGTCTGCTACCTTGACCTTAGACCCAGCGACCCTCATGAGCTGAAGGACTTCCAGTATATTAACTGTTCTATGGAAGTGAATTGAACTGAACCCTCTGTACTGCTGTGTAGACTAATTAGCGGTTATATTCCTTCGTGCTGTGCATATCTATCCATATAGATATAAAATCATGAGTCCTAGTTTTATTTCTCCAGAGAGCTCTGTCTAACACATTGCCCTTGAGTTACCAGAAAAGGGTATTGATGAGGTGAAGATGAAGTTTCTGGGAAGCTCAAAGTGGTCATGATGATAACCATACTAGCATTATTCGAGCCACGAGTGCATTAAATATGATGGATACACGGATGCTCAAAATGAAACCTTGCCATGATGCCTACATCCAAGGAGATGGGGGAAAAAGTGAATTAGAATATTATGGAATTTTCCGTGAACTTGTTGAAGTCCCCTCATACGGATTCTATCAGATTCAGGGCCAAAAGTCCAACCCCACCTACCTCACGGCCCAAGCGAATGGCATGCGGTACTTCCCCAACTTGCTGCAGAACTGCCTGTTGGATTTTAGGAGCTTTTGCGCGTACTAAGAGGAGAGCAAATGAAAACATCATCAGCACGTCGCTTTACAAACTGCACTTGTAAAATAACGTAGAGCAGCTTCTAAAAGATTTTGTGGAGATCTAGTCCACCAATAATTGACTATTTACCACATGTTGATACCAGACAGCAAGACTAGGTCTCGAAAGTGTTGCCCCGATCTGGAAGGAAGAGGATGCAGTACCTTGTTGGAGTCTGGATTCTTGATGTACGGCTCAGCACCACTTGCAATGTTTCCCATGAGGACTTTTTCAATCTTGGCCACCAAAACAACTTCGGCGTGTGGGTTGCTTATGGAAAAGATAGCCTAGGAGCAATGAAAGGGGCCGTCAGCATCCGAGCGCCCACGTTGACAGTATCCATAAACCCCCTGCTTTTTAGAAAAGACAGCTGTAAGAGGATGCTTCTTTGGAAAGCGTCCATCGTATGAGATTTCTGGGGAAGAAGAATTTAATGGATATTTCTCATCCTATGACAAAACCAAAGTGTAACCTGCTTTGGGAATTTGAGCCATTCTTCTGGAAACCCCTTGACGCAGGGCTCTTCTGATTGTCTCGGAGTAGCGGTGTCAATGTTGCCATTTTCCAAAGCCATGGACGCCCCTGAGATCATCTGCCGGACAGCAGTGTGGTTTAGATCCATGTGGAAATCGGCGGAAATCTTCCGGTTGTCTCTGAGGTCATAAAGTGCCACACTCACAAAAAAAGGTTCAATCTGCAGGGAAAAAGGAAAGACGTAGTGCCTTCTGGTCAATGTACAGGTTCTGTGTAAGCACAGAGTTGAAGAGTTTTCTAAACCACACTTTGTGAAATACTTCACCAATCCATTCCCATTTTAGCTTTCTACAGGAGCTTGATAATATAAGATAACATCACATCATATCACAACATAACATAACAGTAATATCCAAAATGTATATCACATTCAAGATGCACTTGACAGTCTCTTTAGGCGGTAACACACTGCTGTTACCGATTGCTGTTGGATCCACCCCAACTCAGGCGACCCCAGAGCAACCCTGCCCTGTCCTAGGTCATCATCCTGTGGCCTCTGGGCACTTTAAGAGCTTTCCAATTAGGGGCTCATCTTCCAGAACCACATTAAACCATGTTTTCCTATGGTCCCCTGGGTTTCTGCTGTCTGATTTTTGGAAATAGCTTGTCAGTGTTTTTCTCCATCTTGGCCTGGAAGCTCTGGTGAATCCCATCAACAATGGGTGACTGCTGGTGTTTGAAATACCGTTGGCACAGCTTCCAGTATCATAGCAACAAGTACGCCAACACAAACATAAATTCCGACAGGGGGTGCACAGAGGCTTTCCTGGGGTAGCCCGGTCTGCATTTAGATTGGTGAGTTTTGAGCCCAGTCCTGGGAATTAAACTGAAGACATAGGTTGAGCTGAAGAGTGAGCACGTGATGGCCTTTTTAACATGTGGGGTCTTGTTCAGGCTTGAGACAAAGCGAAGGGATAGGAGGCAGAATGCAATCCTGGGAATTAATAAAATGCAAGGGCCAGAGAAAGGGTAGCTCTGACGGGAAACAGTTTTGTGGATCTCAGATTTTTGGAATAAGTTCTGAGTTTGAAAGTCATATTTTATGCTAGAAAATGAACTTGAAAATTTGCTGTCAGGCAATTCTTTCTTTGTTAGGAGAACATTCTTTCACTGAGTCTTTGTAGAAGCTCATTCATTACATGCAGCAACCTGAGAAAGATCTCATTTAAAATCAAGCTTACCGAATTAAAAAAATGAGTTTAAATAGTTATATTAATAAAAACCAATGTTGAATAAAGACACATCGATTTTGAAAGATCCATTAAGTAAAAATAAACTTATTAAGGGGTGCCGTTTTGTTGGTTCATTTTTTAATGTTTAGAAGCAATATAAAGTCTCACTGGTGGTGCGGCAGGGAAGTGCTCAGCATCTAGCCAAGTGGTTGAGAGTCAAATCTATCAGCTGCGTCAGGGGAGAAAGATGTGTCAAGACTGCTTCCATCAAGGTTATAGCCTTGGGAACCCTTTAGAACAGTTCTACTTTGTCCTCTAGGCTCATCATGAGTCAAACTTAATTCCACAGAACTAAGCTCCCAGCCCTGGTGGTCCAGGGAGTCAGCTCCCAGTGGCTAACCTAAAGGCCTGCCCCCTACTGTGGGAAAGAAAGATGGGGCAGTCAGCTGCGCTGCAGATCACAGCTTTAGAAACCCCATGGGCCAGGTCTGCTCTGTCCTCTAGGGTAGCTATGAGTCAGAATCAACTTGACGACAACAGAATAAGCAAAATCTACTCTAAAGTAAATTAAGTGCAACACAGATGCACAAATGACATCAAATCCACTTCATCCGGTAATGGATATGAAAGTGCAGTTGAAAGTGGCCTCATGAATCGGGACATGTCCTCTTGCCAGGAGAGATGATCCAAATACATTTAGCTTCTAAATATAGTTTAGCACAAAGAAAGCAAATCACTGGGAAGGAGTCATATGTTCCTGGCAAGGAAGTGAAAAGCCCAATACTCTTTTAGTTTCAACTTCTCAACTGGATTTTTAAATTACACTTAAGGATTTGCAGGGTAAAAATAAAAAGCATTTATTCCTACATAATGAGCTAAGTGGTACTATGCCTGGGATTAAGTTTTCTTAATATGACCAAATTGATTCAGAAACGGTGAAGCCTGGATTTTTCTGTAAGCCTGCATGAAGCTCCATCCTGATGGCTGCTTCGAGCATCCTTCACTTCGTGAATATTGCTCTTCCTGCTGTCAGCAAGACCCTCTGAGAGACCGCATCCGCTGGACTGCTCTCTGGCTTCATGCTCCTATGCTTGTAAGCACCATTCAACCCACTGGACTCTTTCTCTACATCTTCATGATGCCCAGGCCTCTGTACACCTGACAGTGGTCATTCCTCTTTAGTATTCTTGATGTTTCCCTCACTCCATCCTTCAGAAGCCCTGGGGGTGTAGTGGACTATCAGTTGGGCTGCTAACTTCAAGGTCAGCAGTTTAAAACTACCAGCCACTCCATGGGCGAAAGATACGGCCTTTGCTCCTAAAAAATGTATAGCCTTGGAGACCCACAAGAGCTTTTCTACTCTGAGCTACAGGATGGCTACAAGTTGGAATTTACTCGATGGCAATGAGGGAGATTCATCCTTTCAGTGTTTGGCTCTTTTTATGTAATGGTGATACCAAGAGGATACTCTCCATGTCCCTCATGGGACTATTGTTGGTAGTGCCACCAAGTCAGTGCTGACCCATAGCTACCCTATGCACAACATAGGTGTGTTAGTCCAGGGAGACTAGAGAAACAAATTCATAGACACTCACGTGGGTGTAAGAAAGACCTTTATATACAAGAGCAATTGAATATTGAGAAAACATCCCAGACGAGTCCAGATCAAGTCCCTAAGTCAGATATTGGCCCATATGTCTGATACCAGTCTATAAATTCCTTTTCAGACTCACGCAACACATGCAATGATTCCTAATGCAGGAAGATCAGTGCGTAAAGTCTTGCGGATCCAGTGGCAGTGGAAGTATCTCAGTGCTGGCAGAGGTCTTTACGTGGCTCCTCCAGCTCAGGGCATTAGCATAGCTCCATGTGTCTTGTCTCCCAGGGAGTAAGCATGTATCTCTCCTCCAGCAAGCTATTTATCTCCTTAGTGCCGCCAAATAAGAGCATCAAGCTTCGACCTGATTGACAGGCTAGACTCCACCCTTTCACTCGTAAATCTCAAACTGACAACAGATTACGTAACAACACAATGGGAAACAATACCCTGCCTTGTACCATCCTCACAATTGGACCGTGCTGTTACAGCCACTGTGTGAAACCATCTCTTTCAACGTCATCCCCTTCTTCACTGGCCCTCCACCTTACCAAGCATGACGTCCTTCTTCAGGGACTGCCCTCTCGTGACAACATGGCCAAGGAATATCAGATGAAGTCTTGCCACCCTTGCCTCCAGGGAGCACTCTGGTCTTACTCCTTCCAACCCAGATGTGTCCGTCATTTGAGCATCCATGGCACTTTCCAGATCCTTCTCTGGCACACCGCTAAGGTGCGCTGCTACCCTTCAGCCTTCCTTTGTCCAAGTCCAGCTTCCACACCAGGCAAGTGAAAATACCGTGTTTGGGGTCAGGAACACCCTTGCTTTTCAATCCTCGAATGGGGTCCTGTCAACTAGATTTACTTAATGCGACTCATATTTTGATCTTTGACTACTGTTCCCCGGAGCACTGATTGAAAGTGCCAGCAAGCCAAAAATCTTTGACTGCTTTGATCCTTTCTCCTCTGTCCTAATGTTTCCTCTTGGCTCACTTGCGAGGAATCTGGTCAGCTTTACAAGGCATGGTAATCTCTACTGAACACTACACCCCTGCATCTTCATCAGCAAGTGCTTCAAGTCCTCCTCACTTTCAGCAGGCGAGGTTGTGTCATCTGCACATCACAAGGTTGTGTCATCTGCACATCCTCCAATCCTGGTGCCTGATAGATTATCCGTGTTATTTTCTCCTTTGTAGTCTATCATTTTGCTTGCTGTTGTTTTTAATTAAGTGCTGTCCATTAGTTTCCAACTCAGAAATCTTACATATAACAGGGCTAAATATTGCCTTGGTTTGCAAACCCCCCCTCCCCCCCAACATTGCTATGTCGGAGTCTATTGTTGTAGTTAATGAGCTATCGTGTTCAGTGTTCCTCTTTTTCACTTACTA
This sequence comes from Tenrec ecaudatus, assembly GCF_050624435.1. Classification (NCBI taxonomy): domain Eukaryota; kingdom Metazoa; phylum Chordata; class Mammalia; order Afrosoricida; family Tenrecidae; genus Tenrec; species Tenrec ecaudatus. The sequence goes on along the minus strand of NC_134542.1, from coordinate 13,490,559 downwards.
TCTGTTACCAAGCACGCTGCCCCTTCCAGGAAGTGGTTACTTCTGATAACACATCCAAGGTACGTGAGTCAAAGTCTTGCCTCCCCCCTCAAAGGAGAATTCTGGCTGGGCTTCTTTCAAGGCAGATTTCTTCATCCTTCTAGCCATCAATGACATATGCAATATCCTTCACCCATATCAGGATTCAACAACATCCATTTTTATTCAATCTTTTTTATTCATGTTCTACCTTTCACATGTGTACGATGCAATGGAAAATACAACGATTCAAGTCAGGCGCACCAAAGACTTCAAAGCGACATCTGTCCTCTTCAACACTTGAATGATGTCTTTTGCAGCAAACTTTGTCTCGTGGAATATATTGTTTGGTTTCTTGATTTCTGCTTCATTGGGCATGGCTGATGAGCCCAAGTAAAATGAAACCCTTGACACCTTCAAAAGTTTCCTGTTTTATGCTTCAATTATTGATTCCATTCTGAAGATCTTTGTTTTCTTTATGTTAACTTGTAAGCCGCACTGAAGACTAGTATTTGCTATTCATCAATAAGAGCTTCAAATCCTCTGCACTTTCAGGGAGCACAATTGTGTCATCTGCGTACTTCATGGTGTTCATGAGCTCCAAGACCGATGTCTTGCTCTTCTGCATGTGGTCTAGTTTCTCGGACCATCTGCTCAGCATACACACTCAATACCTATGGTGAAAAGATGCACCCCTTCCCTGATATCAGACTCCATGTTCTATTTGAAAGACTGCCTCTTCGTCTACGTGCAGGTTCCCTGTGCGCATATTGACATGTTGCGCCTTTCAGCCACAATCCATCTGCCGTCGGCAAGGATAGCTCTCAATCCACGTCCTCTCCCGAATCCTGCTTGAATTGCGGGCAGCTTGGTGTTGATGTAAAGCTGCAACCACTTTTGAGGGTTTTTGTTTTTTTCAGAAAAATGTTGCTTGTGTTTTATGTGAATGGTATTGCTCAAGACTGCATTCTGTTGAATAACCTTTCCTGGGTATGGGCACAGGTACAGGTAGCTCCCATGTCCGTTTGACCAGGTAGTGGTCTTCTCCAGTTCTTGGCGTACATGAGAGAGCACTTTCAGTTTGGCATCTATATGTCAATCCATATGGTTAGGCTTGCAAAATCTCTCTCTCTCTCTTACTCTCTCTCTCTGCAGAACTATTCGTAATCAGACTAAGAAAACCATCTCAAAAGAGCTCACCTAGTAAGAAAAACAAAATCACAAAACCTTGGGGTTGATTCCAGGAGTACCATGACATTTTTTCAAATATCAGTGCAGCCACTTCACGGTTTCCCTCTATGTACCACCTGCGCTATTATTTCTCTGGCATTTCTCTAAAAAGACGTACTCAATTCACTATTTCGCCCTGTCCAAAAAAAGTGGCTAGGTTTTACTTGTTTCTCATAAACATGAACATATACATGTAAATATTAAAATAAAATTGTCCATGTGAACGCCCCCTTGAATGCCACCTTGGGACACTCTGACCTTGGGCTGCCTCCAGGGAAGCAATCGTGGAACTTAGCCCTGTTGGTGCTTCTTCTTCAGGTCAAAGGGGGATTTCACAGCAGTCTCACGGCAATCCCACACCAGAACCACTGTGCTTCTGCCATGTGGAAATACACCGCTGGTCCCGGAGCTGTAGACTACAGTGGTATTGTGTTGGTGGTGGTTGGCACAGGCATTTGAGAAGAGGAACTTACGTTCGTTACTGGATCATTTTCGTTCTCCGTTACACATCCCTGGAGATTCAAATTGAGCGCTTTACAGATGATCATGATCCTCTTGGCCGCTTTCTCTTCAAACGGTTTGATCACAGACTCTGGCGTTAATAGATCCTTTTTCTGAAGTTTCAAGGTCTAAGAAAAATGGGAACATGCCAGTGAGCAAGCATCCATCATAAAAACAAAATGATACATTAGACATTGAATCAGACAGATCAGGTTTGTCTCTGTTGAAAAAACAAAAATCCATCTTACATCTATATCCGGGTCTAGTGAGAACAGGTTTAATCGCTCCAAGTTCCGCGTCATTCGGACCGTCTCTTCCGTTTCCATGAGGTACTACAGAGAAAAGGACGTTAGCATCGCAACATCCAGACACTCTCCGACCGCCTCACCCCCCCGGGCGCGACGTTGCTGTGCTTCAGTACCTTCCACTCCACTGAACCCCTGGCTACTCAAGTGACAAAGCAGAACTCCCGCAGGGGGTTTCTTGATTGAAATCTTGAAGGCGGCAGTGGATTTTTAGGGCCTCTATCCCTGGGAGCCCTGAGTGGGTCCCAACTCTCAGCCTTTGGGGTGTTAGTTACTAAGTACCTTGCCAGCCATACCACCCAGGTGCTTGGCCAAGAAAGAGCCTTAAAAACAATCACATGCTGCCATTGAGTCAATTCTGACTCACAATGATCGACAGAACGTTGTGGAGAGCTGCCATAGAGTTGGTTCCAACCCATAGCCACGCTGCAACAAAGAACCAAGCACAGCTCCTCTTCCTGTGCCCGAGCCCAGGGAGGCAGCCGCTGTCGTCAGTCCGACTCATAGAAGGCCTACCTCTTTTTCGAACAGCCCTTATGGCAGCTGTTCTCAACCTGTGGGTTGTGACCCCTTTGGGGGTTGAGCCACCCTTTCACAGGGGTCGCCCAATTCATCACAGTAGCAAAATGACAGCGATGAAGTAGCAATGAAAATAAGTTCATGGTTGGGGGGTCACCACCACATGAGGAACCGTATTAAAGGGTGGCGGCACGAGGAAGGTTGAGAACCACTGCCTTAATGGGTTTCTGAGGCTGTACATTTTTACAAGAGCAGAAAGCCTCAGTTTTCTTGTAGAGGCTAATGGGTTCGAACCGCTGACCTTGTGTGACTGGCAGCCCAGCACTCCTTTGAAGAAATAGACTTTAGTGTTGCAGATTTCCCCATTAGCACTCAGCAAAGGTTATAAGACCATGCTTTTATTTTCAAGTGCTGTGGGCATATTAAGTAAAGCACAGAGCTTAATGGGAATCGCTGAGTTCGTTTCTCAGGCTAAATATTAATGAACATAACTAACAAAAGAACATAAACCCGCCTGCTTTGGAAAATGCCAACTTTATTACTTTTGTAAAGTCTGGGTAGAGGCTGCTCTCAGAAGGTTCTGTTTCCTCAGGTGTGAATTCGCAAGCTACCGAGTTCTCCAGCGGATCTTGAAAAACAAACAAAACAAACCACCAAAGTAATATTCATGGGACACACTGTTGTCCTAGTCTGTGACGTATGAAAACACAGTTAGACACAGAATAATGAGGGCTTTTATGAAGGACCCCCCAGCTTGTGCCCTGACTCCAGAACTCTGCACTTGGGTGAGCTAAGCTGGGAATCGGACCTCTGGAGGACCAGCGAGAGGTTCTTCCCACACCACCAGCCTGTGTGCACACGAACTTCACATTCTGATGCAATGAACTTTAGACTTAATGGCAGTCTTGACTTCCATTTTCAATCCATAACTTTGCTAAGTATTTTTGGTAAGTCTGACATTCAGGCCACTGATTCCAACCTACTTTCTAGCTTCATTGCCTTAAACTTTCTCTGTACGACTCTGTACAGGTGATTACTCGAGCTGATTATTATTAATTAAGGTATAGATGTGAAACACCTACTGTGGCATATACCCATGGCCATTGGGTCAAGTCTGACTCACAGTGTCCCTGTATCTTTAATGGAAGCAGACTTCCACATCTTCAGCCCCAGGGAGAGACTACCATCCTTTGATATCGGAGCTGGGCTCTCAGCCACTTGTTAGCATACACCCCTGATGCTGCTAACAGATGATTTCCAACATCATTTGTTGAGTGACAGCCTTGAATCATTGCTAATAGTTACCGTGGGATCCATTCTGATGCCTGGTGTGTCAGAATAGACCTGGGCTCCAGGGGGTTTTCAAGGGCTCATGTTTCAAAAGTCAATTGCCAGGCCTTTCTTCTGAGGTGCCTCTGTCAGCATCAGAACACATGATCCATTCGTACCACCCAGGGACTCCAAATCACCGCCACACACGGATGCGTGAGACCACTCACTCTACGCCACCAGGAAGGTTTGCGGGCAAAATCTCCAGGAGCATATTGCTCGGGGATGTGTTGCTAGACCTACAAGCTACCAGGAGCTTAAGTGGGCAAAGGGAAGAGAGCGCAGTCCTCACCCAGCCCCAGGTCAGTGAGCTCCATGCTCCGTCTTCCCTGCAGGGCCCCCTCAGGACTGATTTGCAAGATGCGGTTGAGGGTGTGGATCCACTCGTCCATGTCGGACTCCGTTTCTGCGGCCAGCACAAAATAGGTGAGCTCGTTCATTTTCAGTTCAATGGCGTACTTCCTCAGTCGGTTATTCTGCCGGACAAAAAAGATAGGAGGACATCTTTGAGAGAGCAAGTCTCAGAGAGCAAGAGGTCTCTTACACGAGGCCGGGGTCTCACAATGGTTCCATACAGCAGGGGACATCTAGGACATCTCCCTCAACAGGATACCACTTTAGGCGACTGTCAACCATTTGGCTTGGTTTCTTTGCAGGCGTTTTATGCTGCGCTATCTCTGAGTGAGGCAGTTGTGGATCAGTTGGAGATCTGGGTCACGCGATGAAGATACTCTAAGCATCTCTAGAGAGTGACTGTCACTTGCTGCCCTTCCTTACATCCTCACCTGAGGTTCAGTTTAGGATTCCTGCCAGGTGGTCTCCTACCCTCCCTGTATTCCACAGGTGACACCTGCCAAAGTTCTAGCAACGGTTTTGTTGTCATGTTCTCCAAGGGGCACGACCCTTCTGTGAGCTTACAGTGGCCACTTCTTGCTTCTTGAAACCAATCTTCCATCCGGTTTGCCTGACCCACTCTATCTTGTATTTTCCCCAACTCACCAGTCACCACTTTGGAATATTTTGTCCCTTCTCTGTCTTTTGAGTGTGATTACCTTGAGTTCTTCCCCCAATTAGCCCTTTCACTCCGTTAGGAGGTGCCCAATGGCTTTGAAGGCCAGCCACCTACAGTAGCACCCACATTCCTTCTCTGCCATTCCTTTCTCGACCAACTTGTACCCTCTTCTCTCACTGCAATACCCTGTGCCTACTGTCTCCAGCCCAGGGCATCTATCAAGTTCCCTGGAGGGAATCACTGTACCTCCCCGCTGGCCCACGGCTAATATCGGCCACCTGCCACACAGGGCAAACACAGTAAGCATACTTCTTCTACCTCAGAGGCAGAACCTAGATTGGTGGATGAAAGGATGGGTGGTTGGAAGGATTGGTGGACAGAAGGATGGGTGGATGGGAGGATGGGTGGATGGAAGGATGGGTGGATGGAAGGATAGGTGGACAGGAGGATGGGTGGACGGAAGGATGGGTGGACGGGAGGACGGAAGGATGGGTGGACGGGAGGATGGGTGGATGGAAGGATGGGTGGATGTATGAATGAGCAGGGCCTGAAGGATCCTGCTAAGATAGCACAGACCTTACTGTCCCAGGACAAAATGGAAGCAGGACAGTATAAAAACTACCAAGTCAGTTGATGTGGCAACACCCCCAAGCCATAGCAAGATTGGATTGGAACGGCGCAAAGACATATCTGGCGCCGGTTGACAATGCTCACAAAAATTAGGAAACCTACATTACACCTCCCCTGCCCCAATTCTTTTTACCAAGAGTCAAGGAGATGCCAACCATAACCGCCACCTATGTTCTTGGAGGAAGCTGGGCAAAAGCTCCTCTCCCTTGATACCCCCTCCTGGAATATATCTCAAAGGATCCCGGGGATGTTCCGATGAAAACACAGTAGTAAGGATGGACCGGAATGAGGCTGACTACAATGACTTCATCGCTGAAGACTACGAGTGTGGGCACCCTGAAGGAGGGCAGTGGGTAAGGAGTACTTGGCGAGGCGACGTCTTCCTCCTCCTTCTCCGTTTTGTCTCAGGGAAACGGCCAGTCTGACTCATTCTATTCTTGTGCTCGGTGCCTTTGTGTGGACGTGTGCTTCACCTTCAGGTACACTTTGTGCTAGTTTGATAACTCTGGGTGAACCTAGTGCCTGCTCCCCAGAATTTTCTTACCAAATGCAAATGCTTACACATCAGAAAGAACCATAAGCAACAGGATGACCTGAGACCCACACACCTGGGGAAACCTGACCTGGGTGTCAGTCTACTGAAGTGACCTCAAGAAGCCAGAGGTCACTGCCTCTAATAAATAAAACTGTAGGTGCAGAAACACAAGGATCATATCTTTAATCCAATGTCGAAATGTCTACGGATTGGAAGATAAAGTCAGGTTTCCCCATTTTCCACATGTGTGCAAAATCCACCTTGGTAAATTTTGTGTACAGGCTCAGCTTCTTTGTGCAGACTTCTAGTCTGGTCTAGAAGAGTTCATCCGTGTTCTGTGCTTCTAGAACATTCCACAGGCACACCTTCTATTACCTCTATTACAGCTCTTGCAATTCTTTATCATTGTAAGGCCCGAGTCTGTGTTCCCCTCTATCGATGATTTCAATTGTGAATTTCTAATGCCTGTGGAGGATTTATAATCATGAGAGGTGTGTGTCAGGGTTGTATCCTCTCACATATCATGCAGTCTATATGCTGCGCCAATCATCTGCGAAGATGCACTATATGAAGGAGAATGCGGCATTAGGATCGGAGGAAGGTTTCTGAATGACCTGCAATAGGCACATGATAAAACCGTGTGTGCTGAAAGTGAGGGGGGGAGGGCCTGAAGCACTTGCTGATGAAGACCAAGAACTGCTGCCTTCCCCACAGACGACAGCTCCACATAAAGAAAACCCAAATCCTCACAACTGGGCCGACAGACGACTTCATGATAAATGGAGAAGCGATGAAAGTTGTCCAGGGTTTCATCTTGCTTGGATGCCCAAGCAGCCAAGAAGGCCAACAATACATCGAGTTGGGCAAACCTGCGGCACAAGACCTCCTTCAAGTGTTGACGAGAGAGGATGTCACTTCAAAGGTGAAGGCCTGCTTGACCCACACCGTGGTATTTTCGCCACTCAACATGCCTGTGAAGGGTGTGTCGTGCAGAAGGAACCCAGAAGAAAGACTGGGTGCATTGAACTCTAGGGCCGGTAACAACCAGTGAGAGCACCACAGACTCCCAGAACTACAGACAGACCCGTCTTGAAGTACAACCAGGATGCTCCTTGGAAGTGAGGATGGCAGACTTCCTCCCCTCACGTACTCTGACCTGGGATCTCAACAGACCAGTACTTGAAGGAGGATACTGTGCTAGGTAGAGTCTCCACGAAAGAGGAAGTCTGTCAAGATAATGGATTGATGAAGGGGCCGCAACACAGGCTCAGATACCACGACGTGATGGTGGGGTAGCACTGGATCGTGTTTGGTTCTGCGATGCAGAGGGTAGCTCGCAGCGGGTGCCAATTTGAGGACATCTAGCAGCAACAAGCTTAGTTCCAAGGGACCCTCGTGGTGCGGCGTGTTAAGCTTTGGGCTGGCAATGGAAAAGTCACTGGTGTGAACCCACTCACCTGCCCTGCAGGAGAAAGTGAGGCTGTTTGCTTCCATGAGCACTTAGAGCCGTGGGGCCCTACGGAGAAATGCGACACTGCCTTGGAAGGTGCTGAGAGGCAACATAACTTAACTGCAGTGGATTTTGGTCTAGTTTTGAAGCATAATTTCTCAGCAGTCCCTGGATGATGTCCATGGTTAAACACGCGGCGACTCATGGAGAAGCTGCTGGTTTGAACCCCACCAGAAGCACCTGGCTGTCTGCTCTGCGAAGCAACAGCCATGGAAACCCTTTGCAGTGCGGTTCCCCGGTGAAGCACACAGAGGCATCGTGAGTTGGGACAGGCTCCCCGATAACGGTTTGGTTTTTTCTTCCTTCCTTCCTTCCTTCCTCTCTCTCTCTCTCTCTCTCTCTCTCTCTCTCTCTCTCTCTCTCTCTCTCTCTGTATCTAAGTCCAGCTGCTTCCATGTCACATGCGTCACATGCAACAAATTTGATTGCTAATTGAATGAATTCTCTAATAAGGATAGAAATGGGTACGGGCATATTGAAGCCGAAATTCCCGAAATGTGAATTTCAGCTCACTGGAAAAATGTCCAAGAAAAGGCTTTCCAACAATATTGTGATATCCGTAATTAATGATTTGGGTAAGTGTTGGGCAGCTAACCCCAAGGTCAATAGTCAAAACCTACAAGCCAATCCTTGGGGGAAAGTTGAGGCTCTTTGCTCATGTAAAAATTACAACCTTGGAGACCCTAAGCAGGCTCTCGATGAGTTAGCACGGCCGCAAGGGCAGGGCCTTGTTCTCACGCAGGCAAGGAGCTTAGAAGACACTCTCTTTCACTGGCCACCTGTGCCATCCTCACGCGTGTTCCCATTTCACAGGTGAGGAGATCATAGCGGGCGCCACTTCCTCCACGTCCTCCAGCGGCAGGTGACAAAGCGAGGCTTTGACTGGCGACCTACACGATTGCCAACGCCATGCTTTCTCTGTTAAGCCCCACGGAGCCGGAATCACTGGCCACCTGTGCCATCCTCACGTGTGTTCCGCTGCCTGCGCCCTTTGTTGCAGCCTTGGTGTCAATCTATGTCCTTGAAGGCCTTCCTCTCCTCCCCCTCCCCCCCTCCCGCACCTCCACTTGACCCAGCTCGATGCCCTTCCGCAGGGACTGGTCTCTCTCGACAACGAGCCCAAAGTATGTAAGCAAAGCCTTTCCCTACAAGACACTTATTAGCCGTCCCTGTAAGGCAGAGACTGAAACCCAGTCGCGGGGCTGATGAGGAAGAGACTTTTGAGGTAGGAGGTCAGATTATACCACTCCAGTGTGTGACCAGTATCAAATTCTAAGGCCCTTTGAAGAAGATAGAAATTACGGTTCAAACTGCACACTTGAAGAAGTGCCCCATCAAAGCCTGCTGTGCTACTTCCTAGAGAAGGAAGGGACCATGCTTTGAAGTACAAGTCAAGAAGAACATATTTAAGTTTTCCAACTCAGTGACTATAAAAATACAACTTTTGGCATTTGACCTTCAGCTAAATCTTCGGTTCATCATCCTCAGGCCCAGTGTCTTCTTAGGCCAACACCAGAGACCTCTCTCTGCCCCCCCCCTCCACCCATGAAGAGCCTGATTGCCCTTTGCTACAGAGGGATTTGGCAATTGGTTAAAATGCAATTATCTTTCATTTATTGTGGAGTGCTCAGCAACACTGACTCAATTCTTTCCTTTTAAAGTTCAGCATTATTACCTGTTGGAAAAATTCCAGATTTTAAAAGAAGAACGTTCTAGAAAAACTCTATTGTGTATCCACACATCCAAGTGTCCCTGGCATGTGCTTCATGTGTGCCCTCGGCTTCGTAACGACTCATGTGCGGGCACCTTGGCTGGGCGGTAAGAGAAGAACTAGACAGAAAGGAGAGACCTCGACCGCAATGATCCAGCGACATTGTGGGGATATGCAGCAAGATGGCCAAAATGTTTGATCGCTTCAATTTTATTTTTTAATCATAAGAGGGAATAAAAACCAAATATCATTGCCATGAAGCCAATTTGGACTGAGAGTGACCCTATAAGAACTGTTTTATAGAGTTTTCATGGAAGCTCGGTGGTGTATTGATAAAACGTCGGGCTGGGACCTCCATGGTCAGTAGTTCAAAGCCACCAGCAGCTCTGAGGGAAACAACTGGGCTTTCTACTCCGATACAGAGTTACAGTCTCAGAAATCCACAGGGTGGCTATGAGTCAGCCCTGAGAGAGTGCTTCCAACGCTGCCCTCTTTATCACAGCAGACTGCCCACACCCTGACCCCCCTTCCTCATGTGGAGCAGCAGGCAGGTTGAAACAACCAATCGCTGAACCAGTGAGCTGCAAATAAGGGGAGCTATTTCAACAGAGTAGAAAGAGTAAACTCTTTGAAGCTAAGTGAACCAAATGAGGTCTGAATAATGATTCTAAATTATTCTTTTCCCTTCGCCACCACGGGTCGGGTCAAACTGAATACGAAGGAGAGTCGTTTGAAGAGCAAGAACTTGTAGAGTTGTGTTAAAAGCATGGTTCCTTTTCTGAAACGGAGCTTGTGAGAATCCAAGAAACCCTGGTCTCTGAAGGCGATCTCATCTTGGAGAAAGATGACGTGGTGTATTCAGTAACACCGCTGACCCACGGCTGGCAGATCATCAACTTTAATGGAGCATCTCCTTTGGAGCTACAGGTCTCCTTAACAGGACTCTAATGAATGTCTACTGGGGAACATTAGAGATGGGTTTCAACTAGTGGAAGGGCACTACCACCATCTAGTGGATTGAGGCTGGAAGTGCAGTTATATCTGTGCAGAACAGACCAGCATTCACAGCAAGAATTTTCAGTAGTGCTTTAATTTTATGATATTGCTGCTACTGTGGGTCCCACTTGAAAGTGGGGCCACTGCTTTAACTTTCTGATAATGCTGTTAGTGTTTTTGCTACTGTCGCTTTAAGGACAAAGGTGAGGTTGCCAGCACACAGCTGTGATTCCAAGGAAGCCCAGGCATTTTCACTTCAAAGCACTTGCTCTTAACCAGCATGTGAACTGGTTTTAACCTTAGAATGCCAGGGGCGTGGAAGGATTAAAATGACCTACAGCTGGGCAAAATTTCTACCCAATTTTGACCAATCCAATGACTTAAATCGGAGTAATCAAAAGCATGATCACTTCAGGGGATCGAGTTACTTAGCTCAAGATTTTTTGACCTAAAAGAATCCATGCAATCCCATGCATTCAGAATCAGGAAGACAGCAGAATCATGGTATGTACCAGACAGACAACCAAACTCGCTGCCATCAAGTCGATTCGGATGCGGACTTACAGCAACCCCACAGGACCCAGGGTCAGACTGTCCCTCTTTCTGGGAGGAGCAAGACTTATCTTTCTCCCACTTTAACGAAAAGAAGGGGGAAGTCAGGGGTTATGTTGTTTGTTTTGCTCATCAACTACTTAGCCTGATGTCGGATTGGATCAGCCAGCTGATTCCATGTGAGGCTGTTCCCACACAGGCCCGCTTCCCTCACAGGATAATGTTTCCGAGAACATCGGGGCGAATGTATTTAATTCATCACATTTGGGGAAGAGAGGAGGGAAAAAGAGGAGCTTATATCAAGGGCTTAAGTCAAAAGAAAATGTTTTGGAAATGATGATGGAAACCTATGTACGAATATGCTGAAACGGTTGATGTATGATATGTTAAAGAGCTGTTTTTTAATAACAGTATAAAACTGGTCACATCAATGATGGTGTAGCTAGCTAGGAAGGCATTAGCATCAGACTGTCAGGAACACAAGGATGGGCTCATTGCAATGGGCTCAGTGGGAGTCAGGGAATCATTTGGGTTCCTTAGTAGAGGCAGAAGCCCTGGGGGTGCACTCGTTGAGTGCCTGGCTGCTCATGAAAGGTTGGTGGCGTGAACCCCATGACTCTGTAGGAGAAAGCTATGGAGTTTGTTCTTATCCAGATTTACACCTTTGGAAACCCCTTGGGGGATTTCACTGTTCTCTGAGTTGCCATTGGCTGGCGAACAAGGTTCCCGTTTGATTTTTGGCTTGTGAAAGGCTCACATCTGGACGATAGAATGTTTCCACTCTTTAGCCTTGACTTCCTTTTTATTCTACAAGCTATTCCGGGATACTCACCTGAGAAAGGATTTTTCTTTATTCTTCATCGATCAGTGGGACATCTATCACTTGGTGGTTGACCTAGGCGAAGCACTATAGACAAGATTGTCTACTAAAGTCTGAAATATTTCAATATTTGTGGCCAGATGCTTCAAAGTCATGTCATGTCGCAAGCTCAGGCTGAAGGTTGTACAGGTAAACTGTCTTACAGCGTATCTTCAAAACAGTGCCTTGTTGGGCCGCATGGTAGCGTAAGGCAAAATAAAAATTAAACAAAAGAAGAATGTAGGTTGCTATAAACTTGCCCTGCCAAACTTCGACACAGAACAGAAACACAAGCACTGCCCTCACATAGATCCTGCCTCCGCCCTCCCACCATCTCCCAATTCACAGCCAGTAAGTCCATTCTGTCTCACAGGGACTATGGGTCAGGGTAGAACTGTCCCTGTGGTTTCCAGGAATGTAATGTAATCTTTTATGGGAATAGAACGCATTGTCTTTCTCCTGCAGAGTAGCGGATGGCTTCCAATCGCAGGTATGTCCTTGTTGTTTGGTGCCATTGAGTCCACATTAACCCTTAGCGACCCTCTGCACAACAGATAGGAACAGTCCTGCGACGTCCTCATAAATGTTCCTACGGCTTAGTCCATTGATGGAGCCGCTGTGTCAATCCATCTCGTTGGGAGCCTTCCTCCACTTTACGCAACGTGATAGTGATAGCCTTCTCCAGGGACTAGGTCTCTCTTTTCTAACCAGCTTGCAAGTATGGGGCTTGAGAATGTAAATTTTAGGCAAACGATAGCCTCATCTTTCTCTCTCACAGCAGCTGGTGGGTTTGAACTGACACCTTTGAGGTCAGCAGTGCAACTCCTAACCCACATCACGCCCCGGGGCTCCTTCTCAAAGTAGATCAGCTGACTTCAATTGGACTCTGGGTAAATCCTGAGCAGTGATTCAAACTTAACTCTGTAAGCTGTGCAAATGGTTAGCATTTTGCACATACCCCAAATTAGTGGTTCTAGCTCCTCACAAGGTTCCTTAGAAGAGAGGCCAGAAGATGTCCTTCTGTTAAGGAAACGGCCCTGAAAAACAAAGGAAGTACCACTACCCTAAATGTATCGCAGGAGAAAGACTGGGCTTCCTCCTCCCATAAACAGTGGCAGTTTCAGAAACCCAGGGGGCGTCCACAGGAGTCAGCACTGACTCCATGGCTCTGAGTGAGTCACTCCAAACACACAGGGTGGCCATGGGTCAGAGTCAACTGCAGAGCAGCTCCCTGGGCTTGGGCCAGACCACTCTCAGCTATTTCCAAAGTGATCTGGCTCCTGACTAAGTTGCATAGCTCCCTGTTTCCTGCTACTCTTCTCTCCAGGTGGTCTTCAAGCTCCTCTCCAGCCCTTCCCCTGGCTCCTTTTGTTTTGTTTTGTGGTACTGTTTCACAAAGTGGGCAATACCAACTGCCTCCCTCCCCACCTGTGGGGCCTGTGGGGCTCTGGAGCCATCCAAAGGGAAACAACACAGAAACAAGAACTCACAGCCATCAAGTCATGGGGTCTCACAGTGACCCCTGGCTGGACTGGATAGAACTGCCCCTGTGAGTTTGCAGGACTGTAACTCTTTATGGGCGTGGAGAGCGCCCTCGTTCTCTCACATGTCTCCCCAGAGCAGCAGGGTTTCTGTTGCCAGGGGTGAACTGCTGCTGCTGCTTTTTTCTTTCCCCTGAAAAGGGTGGAGGAGGGCAAGCAAATTGAGGCACTTACGTTTTAGACTAAGTGATTTCTACCCTAAAACGCTGTTCTTGTTTTCTCAGGGGTACGGTTCAGGGTAAATCTGAGCAGTAGAACTCTTTGAAAAGGAAGACGGATAAGAGGGTTTGGAGAATTTACTGCTGGAGATCAAATAATACAGCGTCCGCGATGAATCGTGCCTCAGCATCAAAAGCAAGAAACCAAACCTTACAACGGGTCCACAAAGCCACATCGGGATCAACAGAGCAACGATGGGTGCTGTCTAGTATTTTGTTTTACTTGGATCCACTATGGATGGCCAGGGAAGGAGCAGTCAGGACCTCGGGCATGTCTAAAGTATTCAAAGCACTTTGAGGACAGAGGTGAAATGTTGTAGCAGCCATCGCATTTGCCTTTTGTTTCTCTTCCCTTAAACAGCACCTTTGATGAACTTGAGGAGAGGTGGGAGCAAGGATTACGACCATGCTGTTTCACCTCATTGGGAAATGAAAAATACAACAGATACATGTTAGAGGCTTTTGCTTTTCCCATGTCTGCTGCCGGGAACGGAGGAAATGTCCAGCCCGCTGTGTAATACGTCCTTCTGTATCACAGTTCAAGAACAAAAGGGGGGAGGCCCTAAATGTCCACTCGCTGCCATTGGCTTGTGGCCAGAAACACACTTTCCCGCGGCCATTTGGACATCAGCACCTATGGAGCCAGTCTGCTGAAGGGCGGTTGCTGGCGGCACTTGAGAACGAGCCACAAGAGCCTGGAAGCAGCTTCCTCCCGGAAACTTCATCCGAAGACTCCACTGATACTGGGCATCCGGATTTCTGCTTGTGCGAGGCAACTTGGACAACTGTGTCAGAATGAGCTCCAAGCAATGGTTTTTACTTGGCTGTCGGCACCTGGTAACCTTGCCAGCCGCCAGAATCCATGATGAAGGGACAGCTCAAGAGGCTAGACTCAGTAACAGGCACCAAGAGCAAAACGGTCACAGGGCGGGTGAATTCTCTTGGCCACCGCCTGGCATAGAGTGATGTTGGCAGCGCTTCCCCTCTTGACATGTGTCCCGGCACCACACATGTGCTGGAGGACACAGTGCCCCAGCTTCTCCACTTTCTACAGCAGTTCTCAGAGCCAGAGGCACCAGACTGGCTCTATTCCCTTCTGGAACGTACCCTCCATAGTATATGGCCTTCCGAATGGCCAAACCGAGCCCATTCCTCGTGTTGAGACACTAGTTAGCAACATTCTTTGCCACTGACTGACTCACCTCAAGCCCAATCCAAGTCTTTCGTGCTCTGAGCAGGGTTGGATCATGGTATTTTCCAGCACATTCTATGCATCCCTGAAGCTGGACAGGGAGGAACGAATGCCATGGAAGACTTGATGAATTTGAATTACACCCTTTGGCAAAGACTATGAACTCCCCCACGGAGTGCCAGAGAAAGAGAACTTGGCCAGGGGAGAGGTACGGCCAGAATGATGGGAAGAGAGCAAACTTTGTCTCACATATTTCAGACCTGTGGTCCGAAGGGACTAACTTCTAGAGAAGAGCATCATGGTTGGTACGATAGTTAACGTTCTGTGTTAACTTGTCCGGGTCTGACTTCCCAGTGGCTTGACAATTAGACACGGTGATCCACCCTACTTTGGACACGTTGTCAGGGCATCCCCATCTCCAGAGAAGGACGTGATGCTTGGTCAAGTGGAGGGACAGAGAACAAGAGGAAGGTGCTTGACACGAAGGATGGGCACAGTAGCTGTAACAATGGGCTCAAACATACGGGCACTTGTGAGGATGGCGCAGGACCCGGCAGGGTTTTGTCACTCGGTCACAACATGGAGTTACTATGAGTCAGAAGCAACTCCATGGCCCTTAACGCCCCAAACAATGTGTCCTATAATAAGAGCTCTCCTAATATTATTCTCAGAGTGTGTGCCCTGCTTCCCATAGAAGTGAAAGGTGAGAAATAAAGCTAGTTTTATGCTGAGGCAGCTCCTGCATCTCTCTTGTGACCCCTAGTTCTTTAGATTTGAGCCAGGGGTCTGTTGTATTGTTTGCTGGTCCTGGGAGTTACAAACAACCATCTTACCTGCCTAGCTGGGATTCATTCACCTCTGGAGCCTGCCTTGTGAGCTGCCGATTTTAAGTCCATCAGTCCCTGCAGAACTGACATGAGGATGCCCACCGCCACCACCAAGTTCCCTTTCCACCCTCACTCCTAATCTCTCCCCTTCCATGACTCTTGTTTATTTTCTTCATGGGAACTTTCACCATTTGGTTCCATTTTGTGCATTCCGCTGCTTGCTTCCTTTTTCTCCTTTGAGATGGGAAAGAAAGCAGGGATGAAAACAGGGACCTGGACTACCTGGCTGTACATTGAATCTCTAGGGTCTAAACCAGCAGTTCTCAACCTGTGGGTTGTGACCCCTTTGGGGATCAAACGGCCCTTTTCACAGGGGTCACCCGACTTTAATAGTAACAAAATAACAGTGATGAAGTGACAATGACAATAATTTCATGGTTAGGGTTCACTGAGGAACTGTATTAAAGGGTCCTGGTATGAGGAAGGTTGAGAACCCCTGCTCCAGACACATGCCGGGCCTACAGGAGGTATTTGAGTTTTTGTTGAATGGATAACTGATGAGTGGATGAACACATTTTGGATTAAACAGGCCCTGGGGGTCAAAAGGGATTTCTGCTCACCTGCACCACACTTGTACAGGAATCCAAAAAGATGCAGCCTTTGGGTTCTTTGGATATTTTCTCATCTTTGTAAAAATTCATGATGTAGGAGTTGTCTGGCAGCTGTGTCAGCTGAAAGTAGCGCTTTTTGAACGACTAAAGGAAGGGAGAAGAGATCAGAGGCGTCAGGCCAAGCGGCAGTGTACTCTCATTCATGGGAATGGGCACTGTTCTGCTTCTAATTTTGGGGGTGCTAGATTTTCAGGGCACCGTTCTAGAGAAGTGCCTCCTACAGTATCCTAAATAAAAGGAGATATAAGCTATGCACTTAATGGCAATGTCTCTCCTCCGGGTCCCCATCGGCAGTGGGGGGTCGGGTGGGGAGGAAGAAAGATGGCAGCATCAAGGATGAGCCTACCCGAACAGTGACGGTGTTGTTCACGGTGCTATTGAAGTTCCCTTTGTAGAGCCAGCCAGACTTGAACACTCCGCTTCCTCCGGCCGCGCCCCCGCCCTTGGAGGACGAGTGGGATGTTGTATCCTGTACAGAAGGCATCATTAGGAACACAGCGACTTCTTTTGTGGAGCTCAGCTCCCAGACACCGCACTTACAAGTGAGACGCTTCCCTCCCACCCTGACTCATCGCAAATGCTCCTGTTCAATTTCAACACGAATGTCATTCATCTGGACTAAAAGCCCTGGAACAAAACACAGACGTTGCAGCTGATGGCAAGGCAGCCAGAATGAGAAGCCTTCTCTTGAAAGCCAGGAACACACCCTCCTCATGGTTTGAACAGGGGACTTTCAGCAATGTTCTTACCTCATCCTTGTCGGCATCTTCATGGTCCACCTCAAAGGAATGGGAAGGGAGTTTCTCCGGTTTGTATTCTGCTCTGATATTAAAATTAAAAAGGGAAGAAGAGTAAAATGCATCATGAGACATTGCTTTCATGTTCCACTGTTCAAGGTAATAATGATTGTACCAAGATTATTACACACACACAAATTATCTATCTACCTATCTTCTATCTATCTATCTATCTATCTATCTATCTATCTATCTATCTATCTATCTATCTGTCTGTCTATCTATGGAGCCTGGTGGCATCGTGGTTACGTGTTGGTTCAAAACCACCAGCTGTTCTGAGAGTGAAAGATGAGGCTTTCTACTCCTATAAAAAAAAACCCCACAGGCCCAGGTCTACCCTGTCCTATAGGATCACTATGACTTGGAATTGACGCTATGGTAGTGAGTTTGGGTTGAACATATATATTATACCATATATAGATACATGAAATGTGTGAGGAGTTATCTTTCCTTTGACAGTACCCCAACATAGCATCCTATCTCCACTAAATCAATATCTCTCTTCTATTTGCAGAGTTCTGCAGGTATCTTCTTGATGAAAACACTAAGGGAAGCTTTATAAGTTTGTCTATAATGTATTTCCCCCATATATTGAAATGTAATATTATGCAGTGAGTGTTTAAGAAACTTTTCTGTCTCATTTCTTTTGCCATACGTGACAATCTCAAGGAAGGCTATAGGGTTGTGCTTGGAAGAACAAGTAGACCCATGTTCCTGAGAAGCAATTTGTATTCCTGCCACTAGGTGATGATGTTCCCTAACCATGGCCTTGACTATCAAAGCAGCACTACAGCCTGGGTTCCTTTGCGCACTTCCTATCACGCCTGTCTGTGTCACAGGATCGCTGACAGCCTGGGTTAGTAAGGATGTACACCTGGCCTTGTACGTGGTAAATAAACCAGAAATAAGTTGTCTTTGTCATGATCCAATATCAAACCCACTAACAGCGGTGGTTCTATCTCATACCTTACAATTGACTGGAACATTATATAGTAATTCACCTCCCCCATGCCCCAGGTCTAGGCACCATTTGCTGCTCAGCTATTTGACACCCTTTACTATATAAAATCCAACAGGTAGAAAGTTCATTGATGGTTTTCCTTCTTTAAGATGATTGCTATTGTGTAGAAACCACCTTACCATCGACTGACGAGATGCACATTTAGTATTTCCATCACAAACTGATTCTGAAGCAGATGGTATTCCGAATAGAGGGTAAACATCCAAGGATCTTTACATATGCACAAGATTGGGACCTCTGGTGGCATAGCGGTTACACGTTTGGCTGTTAATTGCAAGGTCACTAGTTCAAAACCACTTTCTACTTCCTATAACAATTACAGTCTTGGAAACCACAGGGGCAGTTCTACTCTGTCCTATAGGGTTGAGTTAGAATCAACTCTGTGGCAGTCAGGCTTTTTGGTTTATGCACAAGATGATCATCCTGTGTATTCCCATCGGGACAGGAAAAATGGGTTTACTTTCCCTCTGAAGTCAAGAAAATGCCCATTCCCACGTTGCATGACGTTCAAAGCACAAAAGCACTTTTGCCTTAACTGTTAGTTTAGGAAAACACCAGGATCCCCACCTGCGACAAGAGCACGTGCCTCACACCTGTGTGCGCATCCAGGACTCGACCTGCAGCCAGGGCTGCTCTCTCTCCATGAGCTCCACATGCCCATCTCTTGGATGATGACTAGATCCTGTCATGTGTACACTGGTCTTGTCCTTCCATCAAATGTTACCTTTCTTTAAGCCTGGGACTCTCAACCAACTCTTCTTCACACCTTGCCCTACCTGTTTCATGCTATGACAACTGATGTTTAACATGAATTCATTGGTTGAACAAGTGTTAGGCTAAGTGAAAATGATATCACAGAAGAGGAATAATGTGGAATGGTATTCTCGATCAGCTTTATTTGGGCAGCTACAGGGTAATCACTTTTTAGATGATCAAACCTTCAACGGCACCTCAATCATAGACTCATACCCACCAACACCACTGGTGGAGTTTCTGACTTCTGGAGACCATGGCAGACACCTCCTCTTTCGCCCGCCCAGCAGCTGGTAGATCGGAGCCACTGCCTTGAAGTTAGCAGCCCAACGCCCAGCCTGCTGTGCCACCAGAATCCCATAACTCTGTGATACCAGGGAGATTGAAATCCGTATTACCATGGCAACTTTGCTTATTTCAAGCTAAGGAGAGCAGCTTGCTACCAAAATCAACAAGAGAGCGCTCGTTTGAGCAGTGCGATACTTGACCTTGAGTGGTAAGAGCGACATCTGAGGTCTCATATCAATTCCAAGTTCCAGGTGACTTAGGTTGCATAGTCTTGCTGTAACCCTAACATACATAGGGGAGTACCTGCCAATGCTAAGAGTTGTATTTAAAGGAGACTAGTGGGGACTAGGAATTTCGCTGCTGTTTCCATCGCAGTGTCTGGGGCAGAGTAAGTGCTTAATAGCCAGTCACAGGGACTTGGGGGATGCACCAGGATGGGCACGTACCACCTCGGTTTCCACAGACCCGCTAACATGCAAGACGGAGCCCTGGTGGTGGAGTAGGTTTGGGTTGGGCTGCCTTTGGGTTGGGCAAGGGGGGTCGTTCGAGATCACCAGCCACTCTGACGGGACACCAAGGCTTTTAAGACTTCCAGTCTTGGGAACCCACAGGGAATCGATTCGATGGCAGTGAGTCTGGTTTAGATGTACTCCCTGTGACAGTCTTCCTTACTTCTGAGCACAGGGGAGACGGTTCTATTCCGGGGCTCTGCGCTGTCCTGCTGAGCACAGATAGGCCATCAGAGCATTTTACTACGTGCCGCTGCTTCGCTTCCCCGTCGTAGTACCCACTTCTGCTTCCTTCAGTTACAGTACGGGGCAACCCCAATAACGTCTCCGTTCCTCTTGAGTTTCTTCTCTTGCATGGTCTCTGGAAAACCAGACTCAATCACAGTATTTACCATCTGTTCTTTCCGCACGTGCTCTTCCAGCTGGGCTAAGAGGGGGAGGGTCCTGTGAACGTGGAATCTTTCATTGACTTAGAAAAAAAATCATTATGTTGGGGGCTCTTACAGCTCTTATCACAATGTAGCCATCCATCCACTGTGTCCCGCACATTTGTACACATGTTGCCATCATCATTTTCAAAACATTTTCGTTCTACTAGAGCTCTTGGTATCAGCTCATTTCCCTTCCTGCACTTTCCTTCCCTCCTGAACCCTTGATAATTTATCATTTTTTTCATGTCTTACACCAACCGCTGTCTCCCATCACCCACTTTTCTGTTGTTCATCCCCCTGGGAGGGGGTTATATGTTGATCATTGTGACCAGTTCACCCTTTCTCCTCCCACCTTCCCCTTTCCCTCCTGGTATGGCTAATCTCATTATTTGTCCTGAGTGGTTTATCTCTCCTGGATTCCCTGTGTTTCCAGCTCTTATCTGTACCCATGTAGATGCTTTTATTCAGCCATATTTGTAAGGTAGAATTGGGGTCATGCTAGTGGGAGCGGGGAGAAGCATTAAAGAACTCAAGGAAAGTTACATGCTTTGTCAGTGGTATACTGCACCCTGGACAGGATCATCAGTTCCTTATGATACCTCTCTAAGGGGATGCAATGACTTCTTGGGATGGAATTAGGCACAATAAGAAAAGGTAAAGCTTGTCATCACAGCTATTACCAATCTTTGACACACCTAGAGAACATGGAAAGGGGTTTATTCAAGAGGCCAGCTAAATGACACCTCTCTGCACGCTCTCAGCAGAATGAGGCCTGGTGGCCCTGTGGGTAAGTTTTGGGCTGACTGTCCGGCTCACTGTTCGAATGCACCAGCTGGTCTCTGGGAGAAAGACGAGGCTGTCTGCTCTCATGAAGATGTACTGTCTCAGAGATCTTTATGGGCTTATTCCCCTCAGTCCTAGAGGGTCGCTGTGAGTCAGGCTTGACTTGGTGGCAAGTTGGGGAATTGGAATCTACTAGAAGGCAGTGGGTACATTCTTTCATTGCCCTCTTCCTTGCAGCCTTCCAACGGCTCCAGCCCAATTTCCACACTGTAACCACATTTCAAACTATTTTCAGAAAGAGGAAGTCTGGATGTCAAAAAAAAAGAGAGAAAGAAAAACCCTGCTTTCTCATTACGTCTACAGAAGAAAAAAAAGAAAAAAACCCCACCCCAACAGTATGACTAACACCCAAATATTAATTAGTCACAAAAGCCTCTCATGGGATGGAGCTCTCCCAACAGGAAGTTACCAGGGGTTTTCTACTCAGAGCAGTGACTCAGGGCTAAAGGAATGCCCAGAGCTTTGGTAAAAGCCCAAGGCCCTGCTCTGAAATGGACTTTGCTATTTGGGGAGAAGATTGCTCTTCGCATCATGCATCTCAAAAAGGATGCCCCCTTCCCTCTCCACAGAGTAGCCTCGTTAGCTTTTATAACACTAACCCAGAGCGCAGCATTACCCAGGGCCATCCAACTAGTTCCTGCTCAAAGTGAGCCAACAGGACAACATACAGCTGCTCCCCAGGATCTCCCAGCCTGTACAGCTTTGTGGGAGCAGATAGCCTCATGTTTCTCTCACGAAGAAGCTGGCGGATTTGAACTGATGTTCTTTTGATTAACAGCCCAATGGTTAGCCCAGTAGGCTTTCCTATTGTGCATCACACTCTGGCTAAAAGCGCCTGAAAGTTTCCTGCTGTAAGGTTTTTCCCAGGATCCGCAATGCCACCGGTCTGCTTCCATGGCTTCACCGCGCTAATATTCCTCTCCACCCCTGTGGTGTGTGAATGGTTAGCACACTTGCTGTTAACTGTGGAAATGTGCTGGTTCGAATCCACCCAGAGGTGGCTCTAAAAGGAAGTGCCTCCTTCTGAAAAGGCAGCCGCTGGGCACCACGGCACACCCTTCTGTAGCACACCCGGAGTCTCCTAGACCCGGAATTACTGATGCTATATTTGTGCGTGTGCTTTCTCCTCCCCACAGCGCTAACTTCTCTCGTGGGTCTACCCCACAAGCCACGCTTGTGGTTCCCACTGCAGGGTCTCTTTCCTGTGCTGTTCTCTCTGACCTTCCAGAACCCTTGCTACTGGATCACAGAGCTGGCAGCTCCTGTTCATTCCTGAATCTGAGTTCAAGGGCCATCTTCTCAGGTATCCCGGAGTTGAGAGCACTATTTCTGGACTCTTGGGTCCAGACAACATTTTTCTCTGGAGGCCAACACCTCTCAGGACGTGAGGCTCAATTTTGAACCAAACCTTTGGGTACACAAGTAGATTCACATGTAAATCGTCTTCCCGTTTCACTCGGTACGTTGTTAAGGAAAGGTTGCTTTGGGACTGTTTGAAGCAGTTTTCCGGATTGAGGGCATCATCATAGCGTGACTAGCCACTGCGTTGGGTGTTCAACTGCCCAGTTCAACGCAGTCCTCTGCATCGGAGCACCACCAACCCCATGCAGAAAAAGGTTTAATTCCACTTTATTTATCTAATAAATAACAACTGCATTCCCTATTGTTTTCCAGGGCTCTTGCAGGCCGACAGGGGATTCTGAGGTACAGTAGTGTACATCAGAGCTCTCACAGCCTGAAGCAGATTCTGAAGTCAAACCTGCTGGGACTCGTCGGTTGGAAAGGGATTCTGAAGTAGCCCCCCTGCCCTCTGGGGTTCTTTTCTTTGGTAGAGGAGCAGACACTAGCTAGCGGGCTGCTTCAGTGCACACAGCTGGGTACGCTGCCACCGAGGTCACATGTGAGCAGCTGCTGCAGGAAGAAGCAGCTTCCCACAAAGGCTTTCGGCTTTCTGTTTCCAAGAGTCAGTGGAAAACAGCCAGTTGTTTTCCTTTTTAAATATATTTCATGGTGTTGGAGATCGTTTCGTTTCATGAGTTTTTATAACCTTCCATGAAAATATGGGAAATAGTTGGTGCATCTGGATGCTACCTATAGAACACATAAGCCAGGTAAAGTTAATTGGCCCAAATTGTACTTCTTGGACATGATCAATGTGTAGTGGTTATGAGTAGACGGCCAAGCACAAGGTCAGCAGTTCAAAACCGCCAGCCAACTCTGCAAAGGAAGGATGAGGCTTTCGGCTCCTGTGAGGACTGGCTAGGAGACTCCCGGGGGCAGGTAGTAATACCCTGCCCTACAGGGTCACTACGAATCGGCATGGATTTGATGGTAATAGAAGTGGTGCTCCACAGGAATGATCAATAATGTTCTCTAACATAAAATGGCAAGGCCACCTCTATGGTGAACCAGAGACCTATAAAAACCATAGATGCAGGAATGGATTTGGGGCTTGCAGTTCATTCTTTTTTTTTTTTTCAGGGGAGAGCACAAATGCAGTCCCCCACTACCACAAATTATGCAATCGAGTTTCCCACGTTTGGGGAGATCGCAGGGGTCAGCACATCCGGAGTGCAATGGATAAGCCTCGCCCTGGAAAACCACCTTCGTGATCATGGTATCTCCCCTGCCAGGTAAGTATTTGCAGTTCATTCTTGCTGTGATCCAAGCACAATCAATGAGTTCTTCGACATGGCCCTGCTTGATGCCTGCCTTTATGAGGAGATCACTGAAGACAAGAGTGCTACAGACAGGTGTGGTGAGGAAACTAGATGGTGCCCAGCTAACAGGAACGAGTATCAAAATAGCACCTGGGTCTTAAAGGTTTGCTTTCAAACAAGCAGCCACCTAAGTGAGGAAGAAGTCCATATGAAAGAAGCACACCAGCCTGTGTGACCCAAGGATTGTAAATAATAAAATCTAAAGGAGGGAATGGTATCAGAGCTTAAATCGTGAACAACTGTCTTGCAGAAGGCTGTTGGTGACAGTGGAAGCCCAAAATCCATTTGCAGGATCTACGCATGGATTAAGCCTCTGATGAATCCCCTCTGATCTTATTTGAGATCTCTGTTTTCAGACAGAGAGCATTGTAAAGTCGATAATGGCAGATGCAGTTAGGTTAAAATGTAATAAATCCTCCTCTGACTTTCTGTTGACCCCTATTAAAGTGGTTTCAGTTAAAAGAAAAAGTTACAAGGGAAATGCACCCCAATTAAGCCTAGGGTGAATCCTCCCTGACCACGGGTCAGAAATGCAAATAGCCCTATTATCATGCAGAATGCATAGGAAAGCAGATTGCTGCACACGCAGTCACCATTTAGCTCCCTGTCATTTGCTGGCCCTTAGGGCCCATAGAAATTTGTCCTAGTTTTTAATATTCACGCTTTCTCTTCTATTGAGGTTTTTATCTGGTTTACTTTGTTACTGTTTTGCTCCCCCCCCCCCCTTTTACTGTTTTCTGTCTATGCAGTCCGGTGTAGGTAAATGTACAGGGACTGTAACTGATTAGTGATTCCGTGGAGGCCTGCCTGGGAATGGGGAGCTACTAACAGTGAGGACAGGAAAGAAGAAAAGCTCTAAGATGGATTGTGGTGATGATGTCCAACTCCTCTTGATATGATTGAACTATTAAATTGTATGATATGCAAACTACATATATGCCAATAAAACCTTTGAATGAAACACACAAACAAAACCCCCCAAATTACATTTCTCTCATCTTCTTACAAGGTGATCTGGTGGCATAACTGTTAAGCACTTGCTTGGTAACCACGAAGGTGACGGCTTAGACTGCCTAGTGTCTTTAAGAAGAAAGACCTTGTGAACTCCTTCCAGGAAGTTTCCGGCCTAGAAAATTCTCTTACACGTGGTTCTTCCACATGGTTCACAATTAGTCCAATTGAATATCCAACAATAGCAACAATGATCCCTGTGTCACTCACATTGAACAGAAAGCTCCTAAGTGAATCATATGATGATCCTCTGACCTCAAGACTTAGGTCAAAATAGCAAATCATCACATAGTTACATCTTGTTTCTAATTGGTAACCATAGAAACGCACAGACTGTTGGATAAGTTGTTCTGTTGTGGCTCTCTTTAATAAAAAAATAAGTTTAGCAAAGTGTGCTCTGAAGTGAGATTGAAAAATACGAACTCCTATGCAATAGAATGTGAACAGAACATATATAAATATGAAAAACTTCACCCATGCTCACACAACAGGCTCTTACCGGGGTAACTGTCGAATGTCTCCAGAATATTGTTCATACTTGTAGTTGACCACATACCACTGAGAACTATAAAACTTACAAGCCTGGAAAACAAACAAAGAAACAAAAAATGACAGTTAAAGTATTTTTACGAAAAAAAACCCAAACAAAACCCAACAGCATCTGCCCTGGTAGCAAACATGGTGAGTTTAGTTCTTCATAATTTCCAGGGAGATGTGAGGGTGGCTACGTTAGTGATATCTTTTCAGGTTTGCTTTCTAGAATCCTGTTCCATTTTCCATTGAAATGAACGTGAACCTCTCCCAGATTCCAGTGTTTGAAGATAGTATCACATATTCATTCTATTTCACGCCATCAAAGAGGACCTACGCTAATCATCCTGAGTCATCCGGAAATGTGGCTGGCCTCAAGTGCAGTCATTCGGCAGTGTTTCTTGGCAACTCTCTCCATTACTTAACAGCTCTCTGTAGTGAAAGAGGTCCTACTGATTCATACGCATTCCTTTGACCATAACATTAGCCCGTTGCTCTTGTTCTGACATCAGTAACGAATCCTGCCCTTTCTGTACCCCTGCTCTCCTTTGCTAGCCTGGAACTTGTCTTTTCCCTCTGAGATCATTGTCTTCTGAAGACTGCTCTCTCCAGGACTATTCAGAGGAAACGTTGAAAAACAAAAGTGAATGACGCCAAAATCTCCGTCTTCTATGGATACCCCAGGGCTGATGCTACAGCCTGCTCTCACAGCAGGTATTTCGCAAACACCTAGTAGGCCCATTGCACAGTTTCCTAATGGGAATTTCACTGAAGAGCTTCAAGGACTTGTCTTGATTCTAAAATGACATGATTTGTGGATTAAACAGCTGACACATGACATCTAGTCCTCTAGCCCTGCTGGAGACAAGGAGGTGCCATGAATGAGCTGCACCCGGGGTCTTTGGAGTCTAGACTGGGAAAGGGAAGCCATGCTTATTTAGAAGAAAGCCTTCCAGGTACATAACAGCTGCAGAAGGAAAAGTAACAAGAGGGAAAAGGAGAGAAGGGCTCAGAGGGCAGCCTAGAGGAGTTAGTGGAAAAGCCGGGACACGAGCACATGGTTGGAGGTGCCTTGAAAACCCCAGAAAGGGCTCGGGTGTCCTGGGCCTCTCTGCATTTCTTGGGCCTTCTAGCCCATCCGGGATTCTGTCAGACCATGGCTTTATGTGGTTAGGGAAATACTCCCACACAGACCTGGGGCTAAGAGCAGTGATTAGGACCAGGATGAAGGTAGGAATATGATAACAGGAGAAAGCAAACCAAAAAGCCAAGCCCGCTGTCCTTGAGTCCGTTCCAACTTATAGTGCTTTTCCGACTCATATCTGTTTTCCAAACCTATAATTATTTGTGGGAGAAAATAGCCTCGTTTTTCTCCTTAGGAGGTGCTGGTGGCTTTGAACCACCCACCCTGTGGCTAGCAGTCTGATGCCTAACTGTCTGATGCCACAGTCCCAGCTAAAACTTCAACTCAAACTCACTGCCATCAAGTTGGTGCTGACCCATAGTGACCCACTGGGATTTCTGAGACGGTAAGTGTTTACAGGAGTAGCAAGCCCATTCTTTCCCCCGAGGAGCTGCTGGTGCTTTTGAACTCCCAACCCTGTGGATTGCAGCCCAACACGCAACTATGACAACACCAGGGCTTCTACAGTACCAACAGGACTCCTTAAAACAAAACGGAGGCGCTCGACAAGAAGAGCAACAATACGAACCAACACAAAGCAGAACAATCGAAGGATGAGAATGCAGAAATCTTGGGGGCAGAATGGGTTACGTGGTGGGCTGCTAACCCACAGGAGGGCAGTTCAAACCCACCATCAGCACCACACGTGAGAGGTGAGGCAGTCTGCTTGTATGAAGATTTACACTATTGGAAACCCTATGGAAGAGTTCTCTGCCCGTGGGGCCACCGTGAGGTACCACTTGAAGGCAGCAGGGTTGGAGAATGAGCAGAACGGATGATAAGGAAGAATGGTGGAAAGAAAATGGAATACTTTGCTAAAGTTAATTTATTAACTACCATAGGTGATTCTTGAGTGGGTTGGAAAGGGGGAACTGATTACAAGGACCCACATGTGACTTCCTCCCTGGGAGATGGACGGCAGAGAAGGGGGGGGGGGGAAGGGAGACTCCGGATAGGGCAAGATATGACAAAATAACAACCTGTGGATTATTAAGGGCTCATGAAGGAAGGGGGAGCGGGGAGGGAGGGAAAAAAAGAGGACCTGATGCGGAGGGCTTAAGTGGAGAGCAAATGCTTTGAGAGTGATTAGGGCAAAGAATGCACGGATGTGCTTTATACAATCGATGTATGTATATGTGTGGATTGTGATAAGAGTTGTATGAGCCCCTAATAAAATGTAAAAAAAGAAAAGAAAAAAAAAGAAAATGATTAGGGCAAAGAATGTACAGATGTGCTTTATACAATTGATGTATGTATATGTATGGATTGTGATAAGAGTTGTATGAGCCCCTAATAAAATGTTTTAAAAAATCATTTTATTGGGGGCTGGTACAACTCTTATCACAATCCACACATTCATCCATCATGTCAAGCGCATTTGTGCATTTGTTGCCATCATCATTCTCAAAACATTTGCCTTCTACTTGAGCCTTTGGCATCAGCTCCTCAATTCTCCAAATCACACATCTCTGGAATGAGGAGGAAATTTAAGCCTGAACATATTGTCAGCAAGTTTAGAAAGTCCCATCTCTATTTTAGATACAGCTCCTAGAATTAGGTAAGGGGCATAGGCCATAGGCCAATGGTGTCTCTAAACCATGGAAGTAGAAATTTCGGGATTGCAGTTTTTTGTTTGTTTGTTTGGTTTCCCTCATGCTGTTCTCTTGCTCTCCTTTGTATGTGTTCGTTAGACTCGGAATGTGGTAAAACGTGTTGTGCAATGGAAAACAACATTCGGAGACCTACTTTTTCATGTTTGGCTGCAATCTATTTTCAATGACTCCTCTTGTTCAAGTGTTACTTGGTTCTTTCTATGGATATAATTTGATTTTAAATGTTTTCTTACCTGCATGATACACTCAAGATTTCAATGCGTCCTTTCTCCATTTTACGACTGCTTTACATAATAGAGGAGCCCTGCTGGCATAGTGGTCACAGGTCAGGTTGCTAACCGCAAGGTCATAAGTTCAAAACCATGAGTGACTCCATGGCAGAAAGGCAGGGCTTTCACCTCCCATCAGGAGTCACCGTCTCTGAGACTCACAGGGGCTGTTCTATCCTGTCTCACAGGGTACTGATGCGTTGGCATCGACTCAATGCCAGTGCGTTTTTCATTTTAATATAAATACAATAGAATCATTATGGAACTCATTTACTCACCCAGCTCCCTAATTTCAGAACTTATCCATTCAGTAATTCATTCCACTACATCATCTAACCCTTGTTCTTCTCTCAAATGAGGGAGATACATCATTAATACAAGACAGACACTCTCGTCTTCGTGAAATTTAAGTGATTGTGAGAACCAGTCCCAACCCCCTGAAGGAATGTAATAATGTGATATATTAGAAAATGGGCAATGCTTGGGGGAAACTCGAGGAAGAAATAAGGAAGGTTAGGGGACAAATGCCAGTTCAAATCCATGGTGCAATGGTTCTAACAGACAAGGTGACATTCGAAACAAGTCCTAAAGGAGAGGAGTGGTTGATGGTTCATGTTGTTTCAAATTTTGTGCCATTGTTAAAAAAAAAAGAGTGATTCAGGGTATAGCTTCATGCATGTGGTTCTTTTATTTTCCCCAGTCCACTTATAAATTAGATTACCTTCTTGGGTAAAATAATCAAAGAATCTTAAACATTCTTAATCAAAATTATCAAACCAACAAAATGGGAGGTATACCATCGGATTGGGAATCCAAGAGGTTGAGGTGTTGTTCTTATTGGGGCCAAGCACTAACTCACAGGATGACGTTAGTTTCATTGCTTTCTGTATTTGATTTTTAGATTTAGTTAGGGAGCATTCACCAATCACCACCATTCGGCATTTGAACTGGATTAGCAATTCCTGCTATTTAATTCCTGTCTTTACATGTTCTGCTCTGGAGGTTCTAATGGGTCACAGATGCCTTAGCCTACTCATTACTCTTCCTAGCTGCTGATAGTGCCCACACTGAAGCATGAGAGTGCACATGTGCTTCTGCATGTGAAGACGCCCTGCTGGTTCAAGGGCTAACTGCGGGGCAGCTCACCAAAAGATTAGAGGTTCAGTCCTCTCCACTGACTCTAGGGGGATCTGATCCTGTAAGACGATTGCCTTGATAACCCTATGGGGCCGTCCTTCACTGTCCCACGAGATCTCTATGTGACACACATTGACTCAACAGCAGGCAACAACAATCATTTGTATTACAATAGTCACTCTATGTTGCAGCCTTAACCAAATTTCAGATAAACCAATCCTGGATGCCACTGACCAAAGATGGAAAGAGTGACTCCATTTTTGGTGCTCCAGTTGTTGGAATGGCCACTTCTGAAAAGATTATGACCTGCAAGCTTTACACACCATCTTAATAAGCCCTCTATGAGGATGTATCACTCCTCTTTCATAGATCACAGACAGGAGGAGAGGCTTAGCACTTTCCCCAAGATCCTACAGTTGGTAGAATTTCAACCTGGGTTGATCTGACACTAAAAATCTCTTCAACTATTTTATGTTTTGTTTGATAATTGCGATATTTTTTTTAAATAAAAGGAAAAGATATATACAGGTGCATCATCATTCCAGATGTGTGATGTGGTATTTCTCTTTGAATTCTAGTTCTGCCATTTATTAGTTGTGGGACCTCAAGTAAGTTAATATATCTACATTTCCTTACACAGCTGAACAACACCCAAATCTCAGGGTGTTAAACCACATACACCTTGTAAATCACCTCACATTCACTCACGGCCATGGAGTCAATTCTAATTTACAGGGAGCTGCTACGGAGGGGTAGAACTGCCCCTGAGCTTCTGAGACTGTAACTCTTCACAGGAGTAGAAATCCCTATCTTTCTGCGAGTAGCTGGTGGTTTCGAATTGCTGACCTTGAGGATCACATCCAAACTCATAACCACTATTTCACTTAAGACGAGATCAACAAACAAAAACATTTAAAAAAACCAAATCAGAGGACCAAAAATATTATTGACAGAGTCATTTCTGATTTACAATGGCCCTATAAGGGCAGCGTAGAATGTTCCAGAGTATTTCTGACATTGTGAATCTTTATAGAAACTGATTTCCTCATCATTCCCCAGAAGATCTGGTGTTAGGTTGGAATAAGCAGCCAAGCACTTGAACTCCTAGGTCACCAGGGCTCCTTTGTAGAGAGAGCAAACATTCAATAACTACTTGCTTCCAAACAAAATTTCCCCAGTAAGTTGGATTTTAATTTATAATTCCCATACATAGTAGTTGACAATATCTTATTTTTGATTATTTACAAAAGCACAGGTTGAGAGAGATGTACTAGTTCTGCTGGTAGGTGGGTGGGTGAAGATCACCAAGAGAAGGGAGAACCCGTTAGAGTCCTTGTACGTCTGAGATTTCTCTGACCCTGTAAAAATCGCTGCGTTTTACAAACACATAAACGTTTCTCCTACATCGTTATGGCATTTTGGAAATGCTACGCAGAGAAACCGACTCTCTGTTCTTGGTTCCAGCCCACACAGGACTCTAAGAAAATCATCAGGGACTATTAAGACAACGGCTCCTCTTTGTTCAGAACTGAGTTGAAATGATCTGCTGTAAATTCAGTCTTAGGCTACTGATCACTCTGCTTGCTGCAGTCATAGAACCGACCAACCGAAAACCACGAAATGGATTTAGACTCCAACGCAATAGGATAAAGTATAACTGGCTCACAGGGTTTCCAAGAGGGTAGTCTTTTCAGAAACCAACGGAGGATCCAGTGGGTTTGAACCATTGCCCTTGTGAGCGCTTCAGGTTGCACCACCAGGGCTCCTTGAGCCCAAGGTCATGGTTCCTAGGTTCCCTTCTGACGTCCTAGCCCACAGAACTTGTTCCAAAACACCAGCTCATTGTACCCTTTAACATGCAGTTGGGATGAGACTGCAATCCCCATCAGATAAAGACTGAGCATTGGTCCATTTTTTCTACATAGTGATGTCCTGATATGCATTTTACTCATTTCTTATCTTTGCAAATCTTTATGCTTTTCACCTGTGTGTATGTGTTTAGACCCAAATAAGTTGGGCAATGTCCACAGGCCAAAGGCCTTGATGCCATTAGGATAACTGTTTCCTACAATGTACCGTGTCCTGGAATCATCTGCATTGCTAATTAAATTCAGGGCCCTGATGCCCACTTAAGATATACTGGATTCATATGTCTATAAGGAGCCCCTGGCGCCTCTACTGTTAGGAACCTCAGGTGATTCTGAAGGAGGTAGAGAAATGCTGCTCCTTCACCAGGCAGAATCCGTCATTCCACAGGAGGAATAGCATGAGTGGGTCCTTCCTGCACTGGTTTGCCAATGGATTAAGGATTTGGGATCCTAACTTCCCTCTCACCCCAAACCAAATCCACTGACTCAAGGTGATTCTGACCAATGTGTTCCTCTCAGAGCAGAACTTCTCCCTAAAGTTTCCAAGGCAGTGAAACTTTACAGGTGCAGACAGCCTCATCTTTCCCCCATGGAACTTGTGGTGGGCTTGAACCTTCAACCTTGGAGTTAGCACAGCACAACACTAGCCCCGCGCCTCCCCAGTACTCCTAGGCTTCCCCACTTGGTAAGAGTAGACTCTAAAAACTGGAATTACCCCCTGGAATTAACTCACGTGTTGCTTTTGTTAGTTGTCATTCAGTTGGCGCCAACTTAGACCCGTAATGGAAGGAATCATTGACTAGCCCTATGCCAGGCTCATTGGATCAAAAAGCCTTCTGTGGGAACCATAGGATTTTAACTGGTTGATCTCTAGAAGTGGATTGCCTGGCTTTTTTGTTGTGTCTTAGATGCTACCCCAAATCTGTCCAGCATGGCATTTTAAATATGGGTAGCTTCTTCCACTAGGAGTCCTGCTGGTTACTCGTTGGACAGCTCACTGCAAGGTCAGAAGTTTGCAACCACCAACAAGCTCTGAGAGCGAAAGGCAAGGCTTCCTACTCCCATAGAGAACTGAAGTCTTGGAAACTCACAGAGGCACATAAAGGATTGTAGTCTTGGAAACTCACAGAGGCACTTCTGTCCTGTCCTATAGGGTTGCTATGAGTAGGCGGTGGGTTTAGATTTCCAAGATCATAGCAACAGGCTACCCACCATGGACTGTATCACAAACTGACACATGACTGGCGACTAACTCACACGGATATTGCCTTTAAAGAGAGTGGTTTAATTTCAGCACAGGGTTTTGTTGACAGTAGATATTCAACCTATATTTGTTGAGTGAAATAATTTTTGGACCCATTTTTTTTCCTTTAGAAATGTCTCAACTTGACACTTGGAAATGTTCCAAAAATATAAATACTTTAGGAAAGAGTGAGCAATGGTAAAGGCCATCTTAAAGTCCTGTAAAGAAAAGATTGTTTCCCCCCCCTTTTTCCCCTTCTCGTTGGAGAATCATCAAGATCAGCTCCAATCCACCTCAAATAGCCATTTGGGCTTGGCAACACAATTGTCTATATCCTAAAGAGGCAGTGATTAGATTCTGGCTCCAGAGGAAATGAACAGGCTTTTTAGATGCAAAATTACGATTTTTTATTTCTAGCTGTAGAGGTTTATCTAATTAGACTCCTCCTTTCTTGCCAGGGAGATTAATGCAGCTACAAAAGGTGCCCCGTTAAGCCCTCAGGCACTGTTGGGAATATCTTAGTATTTGTAAAATAACAGTGGAAATGATCAGACACACCCACTCCCATCTTAATTATAACTATTGTGTAGCTCTTGAAGATGCAACATCATGAACCTAAATGAATTTGGGTAAATTATGTTCTAAAAGGATGCGTGGATAATTTATTGTCCCCAATAAGACACTTGCGAGAGAAAGGAGACACCAATGAGCAGGCCAATGGGTGGGGCATGGGACATTCTGCAGTTCTGGGCACGCCGCCACCCTCTGCAGGAATGCTGTAGTCACGGTGCTGAACACATTTCGCCTTCCTCCATTGGATCACATTTGGTGCTTCTTTAAAAGGAATTAAGTAATTTCTAGAGAAGACAACAGGTTTGGCATTTAAGGAATCCCTAAAACTCATCCTAAATAATAACTTTGGACAAAATAAGCAATGTAAAATATAGGTATAACTGCCTTTCAGAAACCATGATACAATCTTATGGAGTAAATTTCTAGTCTTATTTCTTAAAACATTACTTGATATTAGATCATTTTAATATGTATATAAGTAGATGTACAAAATGAAAGACACTAAAAAATGAGACAGAATGCAATCTTATATTCCAACCGGAAATGAAAAGCATTTAAAAAATGATTTTGTTACTTTGAATGATAAAGTGGCCTGACTTTTCCTTTCAGTATCTTGGTTGATTCTAAATTGGGAATGAACCAAAATGTTTGTAATGTGTTTTCAAAGTGCGCTTTATTAAACAGCTGAGCGACCTATAAAATTAGACTCTCATAAATCACACCTGTGTCTGACCGGGGACCAGACACTCATTTCCCAGCCGGTTCTCACAAGCAATTTGTCAGAACATGAATAATGGAGCGTGCTAAACAACCTCGGCCAAGTTACGATCTAATAATCGTGCCACTCATTTAAGACATTATGAGATGACTTTTATTGTGCGGGAGAAGAAGCCAATTTAGAATTGGATTATCCCCCCCCCCACACACACACACGCACACATCTTTGCAGCTAAGATGACTCCTCTTGGAATTCCAGTGACTAGAAAATGCATTTCTCTCGGGTTGTGCATCTGCAATGCATAACCACTTTACTTTGAAATACGTCCATGTTGTTTTCCACTTTCTCATCAGTATTTTTCCCTCCATTTACTTTCATGTCAATGATAAGTGCGTTTGAATTTATTTTCATCCACTCTAGGGGACGCGTTACTGTTAGTATTGTTTTTTCTTTTTGGAGTAGCAGCATAGGGCCATCCAGGCTTTCTATGACCGTGGAAAGGAATAAAAGTGTCGCATAAAGGAGGGTAGGTCGGGAAGAATGGCTAGTGGGATTTCAGCTCATAGATGCACCAGTGGATTGCAATCCAAACATGTCTCGATGCGCCTCTGTGACCAGTGAACGGCTGCAGACAAGTCCTCTCAGTACTACCATGGTCTTGGTCTCCACAGGGTGACTTAGAAAAAAGGTCCACTCTAAATTGCAGTTTCCAAGGGGATCTGCTGGCCAGTTACATTCAAAGCAGAGAGGTCAGTTCAGAAGGTGCTGACTCTTGTTTCTTAGAGGTAATCTTGATAGATTTTCTCAAAGGACATTGGGTGAGCAGTGACATACTATGAAGGCATTTGAGGAAAAGTGAAAATGAGCTCATTGAGCCAACGGTGAAGAAAGCTGTGGCCAGGAGTCCTTCCCACACCACAGAGCACCGGCTCCCTCTTCACGGGTACCCAGGGCTGCGTGATGACAATTTCATGGGGAAGCTTTATCGCATCCACCCAACAGCCGGAATCACATTTTGTCTGTTAGTTCCCAAACACAAAGCACGTTCGAAAGCAACATGATTTGAGCCCCCCAAAAATGTGACCCACGCCAAACTTGCTGCTAGCCAGCCAATTCCCACTGACAGCAGCCCGACGGGGCAGAGCAGAACTGTCCCTGTGGGTTTCTGAGGCGGTAACTCTTGACAGGCATAAACCACCTCCTCTTTCTCCAGAGGAGCAGCTGGTGATTTCGAACTGCTAATCTTGCAGTTAGCAGCCCAACACGTACCAACCCCATTACGCCAGCAGAGCTCCGGCAAGAGCGTCGTGGCTTGACTTGGAGTAAACTGAGGGGTGCCGGATGCTTCAGGGAAGGCTCAGAGGCAGAAGGCCGGTCTTGAGAAGTACATGGACCCAGAGGAGACTAAGTCCGGAAGTAAAAGCCTCGCAGATTGACACTTTTGTTTAGTAAAAGTCTTCTTGGTTTCATATCAACACTTTTTGGCTTGTCCTTATAAATACGACTAGGTCAACTTTAAGACAATATATTTCGGTGCTTTCTTTTAGCCATTAATCTTTTGAAATCGCCAAGTGTGTGTGGTTGTATGAATACATCCAGAGCACCGAGTTATATATAAATGGTTCATGCCTCGACGAATAATCAAGAGACCGAACGCACCTCATTTGAAAAGCCTAATAACAAACAGTGTAAGACAACGTCTAAGTGACTGGAATCTCCTAGACGTTTGACACTTACGATGTGCATCAAAAGATTTCTCACTCTAGTAAAAGTCATCCGGAGACGAGGGAGAGCAAATTGACAGTGGCAACTCAGACAAGAGGTTTCTCTCTGAAATTGTGTCTTAAAAAAATATTGACACTGGAACAACAACTATGCAAATACCCTCATTCCAACAAGAGCAGAGGACGCGGAAAGACATCTCACTGAAGAAGACAAGCTGGCAGCCAGCAAACACATGACGAATTGGTCGCCTGCATTAACTACGAGAGAAATGCAAATCTGAAAGCACTGAGATAGCATCTCAAATCTAGCAATAATAGAAACATTAAAGAGGTGAAGGAGAAGAAGAAAACAAATTCTGATAAGCATGAGGGGAAGACACTGAAACTCTCCCACATTGCTGATGGGACTGTGAAATGGTACACCGGCTACAGAAAGTGACAAAAAGACCAATGCACTTGGTGTGTGTGTGTGTGTGTGTGTGTGTGTGTGTGTGTGTATATATATATTCCATGACATGCATAGATAAGTGCAGACCCCTTTCATCAGAGCCCTGTCACAATATTAAAAACATGGAAACTACTTAAATGCCAGCAATGGAAGAATGGACAATCAAACTATGGATCATGCGCACAAAGGACTACTATGCCACATGAGAGAACAAGGAATCTGTAAAAACACATCGTAACATAGATGAACCTGGAGGACATGATGCCAAATGAAATATGTTGATAGCTATATATGTGCACATGTGTGTATGTATACATATACATATGCATATGCATATACATATACATATACATATACAAGAGAGAGACCACTACTATAAAAAGTCAAGAAAAAGTTTTCACACTAAAAGAAGCATTCTTCGTTGGTTACCAGGGGATGAAGAGAGAAAGAAGTGTGAAAGACAACCTAGAGGATAGATGCATATTAACTTGAGTCAAGGGAAGAGAAAAAAGAAACAAAATATAAGATAACCGAATTAAGTTTTAATATATTATCTATACGATGTACAGACAGTATCTGGCTTAAGGCACATTCACGTTGTAACAAGCTACACTTGCAATTATCTCTGTGTGTGTACTCATTCATTAGTAATATGAACTGTATATAATAATTAAGAAGACATAATGCTCCCATTCAGAGGAAAGAACAGATCCAAAGGTCGTAACTCCATCCTATTGAAAGAAAAAAGAAAGAGGGAAAGAGGGAGAGGGCTTGGGAGAGAAGCTGGGGAGCAGGAAAGGAGAGAAAAAGAGAGGGGGGGAGGAAGCAAGGCAGCTAGAGGAAGGAAGGAGGGAGGGAAGCAGGGAGGGAGGAGGAAAACCTAGCAACCACTTCCAGGAAACCGGCCATTGGAAACGCTTTGGAGCACAGTCTGAACTGGCACACAGCGCGTCTCCAGGATTCAAAACTGAGTGTTCTTAATGGCAACTGGTTTTACGTGTGAACTTATCTTTAAAATGGAACACAGTTGAATATCTTGGAACCCCAATAAAACCTTCACAAATAAATAAAGAGCCCCATTCTTCAAAATAAAAACAAAAATTGAATACAAATAAGTTTTCTTTAACAATCATTTTACTAGCATTATGATTCCATTGAAGGGGGTTTTATAGTTACAGTTTCCCCAACTCCTCCAAGAACTTAAATTGTTATGTGGACCCGATGCCACAGCATCGCCAAAGTCAGCTCTGGAATGAGAAGGGCCAGGCTGACGGC
The DNA here is from genome assembly GCF_050624435.1 of Tenrec ecaudatus. Lineage (NCBI taxonomy): Eukaryota > Metazoa > Chordata > Mammalia > Afrosoricida > Tenrecidae > Tenrec > Tenrec ecaudatus. The sequence continues at coordinate 13,453,448 of NC_134542.1, read as the reverse complement.
TCTCCAGCCCAGAGCTGCCTGAGCATCACTCATTTGCTGCCCCACTGCCTAGCGTTTCAGAGCCAGAAAGCAGAATTTGCTTTTTACTTAATTTTATTTTAAAAGTCACTGGGTAAGGACCCTGTTCTCCTTTCTGGGTGGATTTCAGTGCACGTTATATTGCACACAAGATTCAAACACCTTCTAGAGTAAACATTCCCTGACAGAGGGGTGTGTGTTGCAGTACGGCTCCCTTCTCAACACACAGGAGAAACAGTTTAACATCATGCACACCACTTACAGAATTGCTTTAACTTAAACAATAACACAACAAAAGTGCTTGAGCCAAGTGATGCGTGGATTGCTATAAGAGCTGTAAGAACCCCCAATAAAATGATTGATAATAGGAAAAATGAAAGTAGTACCAGATTCACCAGTTTCTCATTTTCTTGAGACAAGATATAATTCACTCTCCTAGGTTCTCAAAATTAGGCTATAATCTCTCTCTCTCTCTCTCTCACACACACACACACACACACACACCCGCACACGCGCACACACTCTCTCTCACACACACATGCACACACACACTCACACACAAACACACACACACACGCTCACACACACTCACACACACACACGCACGCACACACACATACATTACTCAATGTGTCATACTGGCAATTAATTGTTAAAATGTTTAAAATGTTGGCATCACAGCCCATCGAAATCCAGGATAACGAGTAGTTAGCTACTCCTGCCCTCTCCCAGGACTTTTCCAGTGCCCCCACCCCCTCCAGGAGGCAGGATGACCCACTTTGGGAAGCCCTGCTCTGGATAGGTGCATTTATTTCCATTAATAAAAATACCCCCCCCCCAAACAAGCCCATAGCATTCACGTGTTATTGGAAGTAGTGAGTCTAGTGTTTCTACCTGGGAGTGGCTGGTAGGTTCAAACTGCTGACCCTGTGGAGGCTGGTGGTGTTTTTGTTAGGGGCTGTGGGGTCAGTTCCAACTCACGGTGACCCTATAAGGCCTAACCCACAGCACCAACAATTAGCATCTTGACAGAGATTGCTCTCTCGTGCCAGGGTAGTTTTATTATTATTATTATTCCAGTGTAGGACTCAATGTGTTTAATTTCCCTTTTACTTATGTGGATTTGTACCTTGTGCCCATTGTTTAACCAAAAAAAACCCTACTGTCCTTGACTCAATTTAAACTCACAGCGACCCTATAGGGTAGGACAGAACTGCCTCTGGGTTTCTGAGACAATAGCTCTTTATGGAGATAGAGTCTTATATTTATCCTGCAGAGCGGCTGGTGGTTTTGAACTGCTGAACTTGCAGTTAGACGTCCAATGTGTAACCGCTACTCCTCCAATTGCCAATACTGGCTGCCATTAGGTAGATCCCAAGTCTCGGTAACCTGATAATGAAATGAAACATTGGCCAGACCTCTGATTGGCTGCAAAGGAAGCCACTGGATCCATAAGGTTTTCAGTGGCCAATTGTCAGAAGTAGATCACCAGGCCTTTCTTCCTAGTCTGTCTTAGTTTAGCAGTGGTTCTCAACCTGTGGGTCGCAACGCCTTTGTGGGGGTCAAACGACCCTTTCACGAGGGTCACCTGACTCATAACAGTAGCAAAATGACAGCGATGAAGGAGCAACGGAAATCATTTTATGGTTGAGGAGTCACCACAACACAAAGGAGTGTATGAAAGGGGCACGGCACTCGGAAGGTGGAGAGCCACTGGGTTAGAGGCTGTTCAGCATCACAGTGACATAAGTCTGGCTGGCAGATGGTGGTTGCACACAAGGAAACAAACCTGAGTTTCCTGAACAAAAGGCAAGATTCTGCCCACTCTAAAGCAAGGTTCTGCTTAACAATTACCTACTGCCATCTGGCTGATTCCAACTCATAGCGACCCTATAGGGCAGAGTGAAATGGCTCTGAGGTTTCTAAAACTCTAAATCTTTACAGAAATAGACAGCCTCATCTTTCTCCCAAGGAATGGCTGGTTAGTTTGAACTGCCGACCTTGTGGCTAGCAGTGCAACACAGAACACATTAGGGCTTTCTGTGTCTCTGCCACAAATATTCATAATTTTATCTTAAACGAGTCGAATGTTATTTTTTTCTGGGTTCAAATGGAGAAGAGTGAAAGGAAGAAAAGGCAGAGGGAACCTGTTTTAATATGAACATTACTTCTTACATAATTAAGTGATAGTTTTGCTATATTATTTAGAGATCAACACAAAGCCTACTGAATTGACTTCCTACTTGGTGCACACAGGATATTCTGCCTGAAGAGCTCCAATATGCTGACTGTATTAGCTCTCATGGTGCCTTGGAAAACATGTATGCTATCACCTAGTGCAATAAATAACACAGTCTACATCTTTTATCAGGGCTTAATTCATGGGACTCTGAAAACAGTCTGGTAAAGACCACTTGGAAATTACCAAATCCCCTGAACTTGACCCTCCTTTGTATTTTATACGAGTGTGCACTCTTTCTTCAATGACTTCCTCCCTTTGTGATTCTGAGAAAATAATTTCTACTTGTTCTCCTCTTACCTCTCTGCCTGATCCAATTTCCCCCTTTTTGGTACGACCGTCTTTACCAGCCGCTTAGAGAGATGGTCGTCTCTACTCCAGTCATCCTTGTTCTTGGACCCAAAGCTTCAGCTTTCAGATCTAGAGTAATTCCCACACTTCCCTCCCATGTTTAACCCAGGATTGGACAGCTCTCTCTGGGGTGTGAAGTGTGATGATCTTACAGGTTCATGTATCCCGCTTTCCCCTCAACATCGTACTTAATTTAACTCCACGACTATCACCTCTGTCAAGCCTCTCTGTTTCATAGATCCCTTTTAATAACGACTGCCAATTCTATCTCTTTAATTGCTATCAATTCTAGCTTCTTAATTTCTTTACTGTCACCAGAATGACACTCTGATACGTCAGTATTGTTAAGTGCCTTTGACATATAGTGAGCCTCTGTGCAGCAGATCCTCCTAACCTCAGAATGTTTGCGATGCTCAAGCCCACGGTCACTGTCACTGAAGCACCGAGGGTCTTCCTCTTTTGCTGACCCACCATGCTACCGAGCATGGTGTCCCTGCTCCAGGGACTCATCCCTCCTGATAACATGTACAAAGCGTGTTAGAGGACGTCTTGCCATTCTCACTGCTAAGCAGTATGTTAGGATAGGTTTTTATGGTGGTCAACCTGAGGCATTAAAATACGTAAATCTCCAGACTGGCTTGCCTCTCTTCAGTAGTAGAAAATGCGAATCACCTGCCTCCCCCCATACTAAACAGTTCATTTCACATCTGCGATTTTCCCTAGCCAGCCGACTAGACCTTGCTTCTCTGTCTTACATCAATGCTTCCGTAGTGCTGCTGTTACAGCACCTGTCTGATTAAAATGCAATAATCTGGTTTCAGGCTATTGTTTCCTGCACGGTGGTGGGGTTATGGGGGACACAGCATTTTGTTTCCATTTGGTGCCATCAGCTCAGGATGGTGGTAAAGGAGGAATGATGACAACAGTCAAGCCTTCCATCCCATGGACACTCTTTACTGCACACATTTTGACTCCTAATACAATGTGATCCAGCGTGGGAGTCAATGCATTGGAGAGGAAGTATATCGTAAAAAAATTTAAGTCCTTAAAATATTTATTGTTTAATTCTACTGAAATGAATTGAGAGCAGTCCAACCAATGCGGGCTTGAAGATACAACATGCTTGTGCTAACGCATTCACGTCTACTCCTAGGTGACGAAAAAGAATAATTTGATGATTAGGTAAGAGAACATCTCAGGAACAAATGTGATGCATTGAACTCTTTAACAGCAGAAGACACGATGAGCTACAAGACACCATTAAGAATATCACGTATGAAGAGAGCCTGCACTCATTAAATGATGGGGAAGACCGACAAGATAAAAGTGGTTGTCAGAAGGGACTCCGAAGCGTCCTTCAGGTTGTACGGTCATTAAGGCAAATGAGAGAAGTGAGGAAGTCAGAGAGCCCAACAGAAATGTTCAGGGGGCAGCTTGAGAAGATAAAGTAAAATATTGTCATGAAATGTGTAAAGACCTGGAATTAGAAAACCCCCAAAGAAGAATGCGATCAGGATATTTTAAAATGAAAAAAGTAAAGAAAAATTCAAGCCTTGAGTTGCCATCTTAAAAGAATTTGTGAGCCAAATATTGAAAGATGTAAAAAGTACCTAACGGAGATAATAATACAGAAGCACTGTGCCCAAAAGAACAAGTTGACATTTCTACCCTTGCAAGAGGTAGCATGTGATCGAGAGTCAGTGGTACCGAGGGAGGAAGTCCAAGTTGCACTGAAGCATTAGCCAAAACCAAGGCTTCAGGAACTGACAGAATACCAACGGAACTGGCTCAGCAAGCCGATGAAGACCAGGAAGCACGGGCTTGTCTATGCAGAGGAATTTGGAGACAGCTACTTGGCTAAGAGATTGGAAGAGATATTTTTTGCACCCATTCCAAGAAAGAGGGCCCAATATAATGCTCAAATTATGAAGCATTATCATTGAGATCACCAGGAGCTGCCAGGACCTCAGGTCAGATTTCAAAGGGGACATGGAACAAGAGATATCAGTGCTGATGTCACCTGGATTTTGGCTGAAAGCGGAGGATACCAGAAAGATGTTTCCTTGTGTTTTATTTCCTATGCCAAGGCATTCGACAGTGTGGAACATAAGAAACTATGGATAACCTGGAGAAGAATGGGAATTCCAGAACACTTCAGTGTGCTCATGAAGAATTTGTACTTGGATCAAGGGCCAATTCTGAAAAAAGAACAAGGGAGTGCGGCCTGGTTCGATATCAGGAAAGGTAGATGTCAGGGTTGGATACTCTTACCACACTGACTCAATCTATACACTCAACAAATAATGAGAGAAGCTGGACTACAGGAGAAGGAATATGCTATCAGGACTGGAGGAAGGTTTACTAACAATCTGAGATGTGCAGATAACACAGCCTAGTTTGCTCAAAGTGAGGAGGACTTGAAGCACTTACTGAGGAAGATCAAGGATTGCAGCCAACAGTGTGACCTACAATCCAGCGTAAAGAAAACCCAAATCCTCACAAAAGGACCAGTAGGTAACATTATGATAAACAAAGACAATATGAAGTTATCAAGGATTTCATCTTGCTAGGATACATAGTCAATGCTCATAGAAGGAACAATTAGGAGACCAAAGAATGAATTGGAAAAAATCTGCACAAGACTCTAAAGTGGAGTCAAGCAAAGATGCTACTTTGAGAACTTGGGTGTGCATGACCCAAATCCTGGTATTTTCCAACATCTCATATGCATGGAAAGTTGGACACTGAATAAGGAAGGTTGGAGAAGCATTGATGCATTGGAATTATGTTGCTAGAGAAGAATACTGGAAGTTCCATGGACTGCCAAAAGAACAGAGATCTGCCTGGGAAGAAGTGCAGTCAGAAGGCTCATTAGAAGAGAGGATGGTGACACTCTGTCTCATGTACTTTGCACATGGTATTAGGGGAGTCCAGTCCCTGGAGAAGAACCCCACACTTGGTAAAGTAGAGGCACAGGGAGCAAGAGGAAGACCCTGGACAAGATGGGTTGACACAGCGGCTTCCACAATGTGCTCAAGCCTAAGGACAATTGTGGAGATGGTGCAAAACGGGATGGGGTTTGCTTCTGTTGTCCATGGGGTCCCTGTGCGTTAGAACAGGCTCGATGGCACCTCACCTAACAACAAGGTCAGAGAGCGAGAGGAAAATTTAAAGGCTGAAAAGGTGGTTCCTGGACATTTATGACAAGTATTATTTAACTTTATATTTTGAAAGTAATCCTGTGACCCCCTTATAATTTGCTGGAAGAATAAAAGCCTCTCGTGGTGGCTGTTCCATGCCATTCTACTCACATATGATTCCTCCAGATGTTCACAGCACGACTGAAGGCGTATTTAAACTGGTGGGTTAAGCGTCAGGCTACTGACCACAATGTTAGCAGTTCAAACCCACCAGCTGCTCCACAGGAGAAAGGTGAGGGTGTCTTCTTGGGCTTTGATCTGCAAGGTCAGCAGTTCAAAACTACCAGCCGCTTTGCAGGAGAAAGAATTACAGTCTTGGAACCCCACAGGGTCTGTTCTACCCTGTCTTATTGGGTTGTTATGAGTCGGCACTAACTTGATGGCAGGAGTTGGGCTTTTTGGTTTACTGTTCACTTAAGAGATTGCAGTTCAGTGCGCACATATATCAAGCCCTGGCGGCTTAATGGCTTGTGCGTTGGGCAGCTAACTGCAAGGTCAGCTGTTTGCTGGAGAAGTACACTGAATGTACAATGGACTGCCAAGAGAACAAACCAACCTGCCTTAGGAAGAGTACAGCCAGAATGCTCCTTAGAGACAGGAACAGCTAGACTTTGTCTCACGCACTTTGGACATGTTGTCAGGAGAGACCAGTCCCTGGAGAAGGACATCATGCTTGGTAAAGTAGGACAGTGACAAAGAAGAAAGCTTTTGATGAGATAGATTGAGGTAGGAGCTGCAAGCACAGGCTCAAACATGAGATGAACTTTGAGACTAGTTCAGGACCAGGAGATTTTTCCTTCTATTGTACGTAAATTTACTATGGGTCAGAACCAACTCTACAACACCTAACAACAACAGCAACAATCTTGTTTATTAATGTGAGCTTGTGTGTGATAATGAAGGTGTAGATATAGAAAAAGGACCCCTGATGCTATCTGTAACTACTAATAAATCTGCACTTTCTCTACACTCTAAGAAGGTATTTTATAAGCCAATGTGGACTTTGGGAAATGCATACGCAGTCATTGAATTAGGGAAAAAAGCATTTTGTGGCAAAAAATGATCTGGATTGAAAAATGCACCTTGCAATAGGTTAAATAAAGCCAAAACAGACAGGTGCATTATGTACACGGGTGATCCTAGCACATAATAACAAACATATATAACATATAGTAACACACATAGATATGAGGTGAGAAGAAATGCTGCTGTCGTAAACACATTAATTAAATTCTAACTGGGATACACCACTTTATATGATCTGAGACTCCATTCTGATTCTAGCAAGAGAAAGATGAGGCTCTTTCTCCCAAGGTGAAGAGCCTCAGAAACCCTGTGCAGGGTGGCTGCGAGTTCGCACGGACTCAATAGCCGGGTTTGGGGGTTGGGGGTGACTCTCACTTCAGTATGACCTGGGCTGGGCTAGATTTTTCATTGTAGACTATCCTCATTCGTTCATTCATTCATTCATCCATCATTTCAATGAACAGTCCTTACATAGCTCCTATGGACCTCCAGGATGGAATGAAGAGGGAACTAGCTCATCAGACTCATGCCCTGCCCCACAAGGTTCCTGCAGTGTGGATGGATGAAGAAACACTTTTATGAAACTCTCATTCATCAGCGGCATGTATGCAGATGCAAGGTCAACAAAATTTCATCAATCTCTTAAAAATGTCCACAAGGCCTTTTCTATAGATTAGTTCCATAGTCAGTACTGGAAAGAGAAGTAATCTTCACACCCCTCTTAAAGTAGGAACCCCATTATCTAGAAGTTTCCTCTACGTGAAGCCTTGCCTCTAATACAGTCTGAGCACATGAAGGGATAGTAACTATTTCTCTTCGGAGTTCTCAAATATTTCTTCATACGGAGACTTTACATAAACCCCAAAGGCAAAAACAAAGACCTAAACGAAGAAACTAGATAATGAAAAAAGACAAAACAAAACAAAATTTTTTAAAAAAATAACTGGATCATGGGAAATGCTCAACAGGAAAAGCCAAAGCCCAGACATAGCAAATGGAGGTTAAAAGAACTAAGCCATTGGAAGTTTGCGAATATTAGCAGTAACATTGGATTCAGGGCGAACTGGAAGAACCCCAAAGCCTTACGCATGGAGGGAAGGCATCACACCCGCTTACCTCTTTCACCAGTAAACTTTCTGCTTTGTTCGCTGCATCCTCAGGCACCGTAGAGTACAAGGTTCGGATATCCCAAGGTACCGTGGCGATCTGAGGGGAACAGTGAGATGAAATAAAGCACTTTACTGGGAAAGCACTGAGCAGCCGACCAGACTGCCAGCACATCTGGAAGTGATCTTAGATCATCCCACTGAAGGCTAGCAAGTGTTGGCAGAAGCTTCTGGTGTTCTGAACATGGCTCTGGGTCCCACTGCTGCAGTGACGGCAACGACAGTCTTACCACTGCAGGGCCTCGTTTTAACCCCAGCATCTTCCCTGCGGAAAACAAACTAACAACAACAAAGGGGCATCTCTTTTGACTGGAGTGCATTCCTAGTGGTACAGGTATCTTATTTATTTTTTGGTAATGTCAAAATCAACGTCAAGGGCAAAAATGCAGAAAAAGGTCTGTGCTATTTTAATGCAATGGTCAGTCCCCTTTTGGGTAACTGCAGAGTGCACTCGGCTCCTTTTGGAAGGTGTGTGTGTGTGCGTGCGTGTGTGTGTGTGTGTGTGTGTGTGTACACTCACGCTCACAGGTGTAGCGTGCATGTGAGGGGTCACACGTAGAGATGGTAGAGTAGAACGGGTGCTCTGTACATCTAAACCTTGAAGAAAACACATCATCTTTTTTTCATTTAAACAGAATACTTTTCAACCTCAATGCCAACCAAACACATGCAAGAAAATGGAAACACACAGGCTACCATGCAATGTAATCCTTCAAATAAACCATCCCACATGGAACGTCATGGACTGTTTCCTCGTTAGAGATCAACAGCTCCACCCGGCTGGAAAAAACAGGGATGACCTGAGCCGTAAGCTTCCATCACCAGCCATCTGCTTCCACGGGTGTGCCTATTTCCTCAGTCTCTAGGGTGATCAATCTGTTGGCATCGATGGTATCAACACTTTGATCATTTATTTCTACTGTACATCGAAAAGCACGTATGATCCATCAGGATGTCTAAAGCACGGATGAAGTTGATTTCAATGAGTGGGTTAAGTGGCAGGCTACTGACCGCACTGTGTGCATTCAAACCCACCAGTTGCTCCAGAGGAGAAAGGGAGAGGTGTTTGCTTCCCTAAAGGCGGACATTGTCAGAAACCGAGCTGGCAGCTGCGCTCTGTCCTGTCAGGTCACTACAAGGCAGACTTGACCTGAGGGCAGAGCGAGCTGCAAGAAGGGCATTTTTCAAGCCTAACCTGCTGAAACAGATGAAAGTCTCAAGAACCTTCATGTTTAAGGAAATGGTTAGGAATGAGGTCGGGGAGTTTCCGTCTTAGGCATTGCTGCTGCATTCTGACACCAAGGGCCACCTGGCTTCCCTCTAGCCTCATATTTTCTTCAAGTCTCTCTTCGTTCTCATTCCTGAAGTCAACTCCATGACCAGAGTCCTTAAATACAGATTTGTTGAATTTGCTGAGTGAGTGTGAAAAGGTCTGTGTGCGTGTCTGGTTGCTTCTGTTTGTGTGCGATGTCGGTGTGAGCATGTGTATGGTTTGTGGTCTGTGTGTATCTGTGTGTGCATGCTTCTGTATGAGCACACAGGAACTGTCATATGTGGCTGAGTCAGTGTGTGTTGTGTGGGTGTGCACAGGCGAGAAGGTACATATATGGTATGTAATGAGTGTGTGGATTGGAGATGCAAGTGTACATCTGTCTAAGGATGTGGTTTGTGAGCACTTGTGTATGTGGTATCAGAATGTGTGGCTATTGAGTGGCGTCTGAATACACAGGTGTGTCTGTTTGAGTCTGTGTGTGTATGTACGTGTGTGTGGTTATGGTGCTTTTTATGTGCGTGTCAGTGGAAGTGCATGTGAGTTGGCGCTTGCAGTTCTGTGTGAGCAAGCACGTGCATGTTGGAGATCGTGGGCTTGGTCATAATGAAAGAGGAAGAATGTCATGTGAATTGAAAAAAAAAGAGAGGATGAAAAATCATCAGAAAGCTATTTTCTGACCCATTAAAACAACAACAACAGAACTCAAACTCAGTGTAATTGGGTTACTTCTGCTAATCTAAAACCACTACTGGGGGGCCTTGAGCTCGGGGTGGACCCACGTGCCTCAGGATTTGTCCACGATGGCGTGAACAGAACTCGAAAGTCCTGTCTAAACACTCATGGCCATCGCGCCGAGATGAGAGAAGACTCACACATGGAGCCCTGGCTTCCCCTGTGAGAGACACCAGGGCCGGCCGAGGGGCTGCCACTTAGATTTCACATCGCAAGCTGCGTTTGCATTTCCTCCCTGATGTCGCTTCTTTTATGTAATTCACCCAGGCGGACGATACGCCATGATTAACATCTGCTGAAACGCTCGGAAGAGAAGATTAAAATGCATCCCTCCAATGAGCTCTTGGGCTTTCTGCTGGATTGCCCTTATCTGGGCACACCTCTGTTTCCTGTTTGGACCCAAAACTCACAGCAACGTTTAACTTACTTGGTTTGCAAAGAAGATGAGATTGAGCAAACTATTAGAGATAAGCTTTCTCTCAATCCAAAAGGTTCGCCCTGTTGGCCATTATTTTAAAACAATGGTTTCACACACATACACGGTCTTTCCCACTATCCTATTGGCTTCTTTCTTTTTATTCATAATAATAGATGCCAGGGCATGCTTAACGTCAAACGGAGGGACTGGTTCCAAAGCCAGCTCAGTTAAAATCCTGTTCAGTTAAACTATAAACTAGTTGCTCTGCGAAGAGTCTGGTCTGTGGCACAGTCGAGCAGACTCTGTACTTCGCTGGTTTAAGAAGTTGCTTTGCCTTCTCTTTCATAAAGAGGAAGTGACTAGCAAAGGAGCTCAGTTTGGCAATAAAAGATGCTCACATAATCACCTGATTAGTGACATCACAGGGAAGAGATGGACCCGACACACATGTGCGTTTATGCTCATTTGAAAATACATGGCACCGGGTCAATAAAAGTAGCCTGAGCAAGTGCTTTAGGACTGAGCAACTACTTCTAGATCTGAACTGCTACCAGCTTTCTGCAAAATAAGCCAACTATGGCTGACTCCTTCTCCCGTGGCTATGCGACAATTCTGAAAATTCCTCTAGCTGCAGGCATATGTTGTACATCGAATGCATTTCCCGGCAGACAGCAGGTAAGGCAAGTGATCCACATATAAAACAGGCCTATGAAGCCTGCTGACCTTCTTCTGATCGTGTTGTAATACCAGAGCACTGGCCTGGACCTGGGGAGCCCACGGTCAAGCGTCAGAAGTGGGTTCTCAGTTTGAGAACAGCGGTACTTCATCTCCTTCTCGAGGTCTTTAACGTGTCCCTGTTGACACCATCATAAATTGATCAAATAAGGAGAAGATGATAAAGAATCGCATTTGTTAATATGGCTACAAAGAATTTCTTTTCTGAGAATCAGACGCTTTCAGACCACTACAAGTTGCCTTGGCCACAACAGACTTCCTGTTTTTCTTTAGAAACCCATTGGTCGACAATTAGCGAAGCTCAATAGCATGACACGGATCTGGGGCTGCCTTGGAACCCAGCCGAGCTGCTCCCCTGCTGGTGGAGCTTTCTGAGGGGCCTCTTGTTCAGGGACGAGGCCTTGGGAAATCAAGTATTTGCTGTGAGATGATGCAAGCGTTTGTAATTTTACTTCTGAAAGGTTCAGATCTCGGGCTGCATCCGGCCCCTTTCTGGTCTCTGCTTTCTGGTGTTGACTAGTCCTGGTGGTTGTCCCCCAGTCACCCTTCAAGTGGCTAAAATGACTACAGACACTTCATTCTAATTGCCCCAGGGCCGCTTCTCAGTTGGCCCACAATTGGCCAAAGGCCACTCTCAAAGTCTAAAACTGAGGCTGTTTCCCCATCTTGGGGAGGAGAAAGGCTCCTCCGGTCGGAAGTTGAATATCTAGCTAGTCCAAAGGAAAGCCGGCAGGCAGGGAAGATGCCGACCGCAATCGATCCGTCCCAGGTTGGGAAGCCACCCCTCAGCCGTCTCACCCGGGATGACTTTGAACCATCACCCCGTTAGCAAGTCCCATCGACGCAGGTGATTAAAAGTGACCTTCATCCAATTTCCTCCGATGGAGACACTGAGTGTTCTACTAGATACTCAAAAGACACTATTGTTTGTTGCTTGGGTTCCCCTCCCCCCCCTTCTCTGACAGGTTCAGAAAAAAATACCTTTATTGTGGTTTTATTGTATTGTTTTAGATATATGAGAATGTGATTTCAAAATGAGAAGGTTCTTCTTGTTTGGCCAAAGTGGAACTATGTCAGAAATGTGCAAACAGTGAACAAAATACTCAAACCCAAACCCACTGCTGACCTTGCGGTTAACAGACCTATATTTGGCCCACTGTGTCACCAAGGCTCCTGCCCAATCGTGAACAGTGGCTGCGAATTGAATGGTTGTCCCCATCCGACCAAGGCAGGCATGGGGTCTCAGCCAGGCACACGGCCACCTCTCAGGGAGAAGGAGAAGCTTCATGGTACAAGTGGTTTAACATGCTTGTCTGTTCACTGAACAGTCTGAAGTTCAAGTCCACCCACAGGCACCTCAGAAAACAAGCAAAACAACAAAGCAAAGGCTTGATGATCGACCTCTGAAAAATCAGCCATTGCCACCTGTGTGGAGCACAGTTCTTCTCCAGTCCACGTGAGGCACTTCCAGTCAGCATCGATGAAAGGGCAACGCTTTTGTCTTGTTTTTCCTTGTATAAAAGCAAGCCCCTTCAAATCTCTTTTGAAATAAAACGTAAGAGTCACATGTCATACATTTTGACATGGCCTTTAGTGTGTCTTGGTTATCTGTTGTTTGTCTATGTGTATTTGTTATTGTTGCTTCTGTTGTTTTCTTCCTCTGGTGCTCTGTGGTTACCTGAACAGTTGGCAGTTTGAGCCCCCACCCCCCACCCCCTAGGGGCTCCATGGGACATGGACTTGATGATTTGCTCCTGTCAAGCTTTCAGTCACCTGGAAAATCCTACACGGCAGTCTACTCTAGCACACGGGTTGTTGTGAGTCAAGATCAACTTGCTGTACCCTAACAACAACCATTCTTATAATACAATCTCATTTTTACAGTATTGATCAAGGTGCACTTGAAAGCCCCCAAAGCCCACTCTGTGCAAGTATACAATTTGGGGGCTTCTGGTATATTCTGAGAGTTGTACAGCTACCTGGGAGTACGGAACAATTTCAAAGAAGCTCCACATACGGGAGCACACACACCCTATGTCCTCAGTCACTAATCGACTTTTTGTGTCCGTGGACTTGTCTGTGCTGGCTATTTTGTCTAAATGGAATCCGATCAGATCCAGCCCTTTATTCTTAACTTCTTTCACTTCAGATAATGCGTTCACGCTTCCCCCATGCTGGGGCCACATATCAGCACAACATCTGTCCTTGTGGTCAAATAGGATGGCACTGCGCGAACACACCACTGAGTGTGTGTCCCTTTGCCGGTTTATAGACACTGCAGGTGTTTGCACGTGGAGGCTAGTCCCAATAGTCTGCTGTGAACTATCAGGTATAAGTCTTCGTGTGGGCATATGTTTCTAGTGTGATGTTGAGTACGGAGAACAGGCTTCCCACATTTTTACTGCATTACACAAGTGAGTACTCTAGGCTCTCTCAAACTGCACACCTAACATTTACAGCAGTGTCCAATCAATAGTATTCTCCTAGCAATCGTCAAGGTTGAGTTCTGCCCTCCCTAATGTTCCTCATCCTTGGTTCAAAGCCCTTCTAAATCTCAGCCTCAGCAGCTAGCAAATGCAAAAATATACCTTGAGAAGAAGTGGTTAGAAATCATACCAACGAACTACAACTTAGCTCTTAAATGGCAATTACGCTGCCGTGTATGCTCTCTCTGAGCCCTGAGAATTCAGCTACGCAGGTTCAGGAGCCAAGGAGGAAAAAGATGTCCAGGTTCTTACAAAATATTAAGCTCTGTCTCGGTCAGAGCAGCGAGCAGAGAAAAATGAGAACCCGTGACCTTTCTGCTTTGCCATTTGAAACCTATTAAGGCCTCTCTGCTTCCTTTCATAAAATGACCCATGCGGCTGGGGCTGGAAGTCCCACACGCCAGATGCTCTTTTCGGCTAAGCACGCACTATGATAAGAACAAGCAAGGAATCCACAATCCACGAGGCCTGGAATCCATAAATTATCCAGTCTTAACACTAAGCCACAGAAGACTACTGGTTCCACCTGAGATGACTAGAGCCTGGTGAAGATTAGAACCCTGATAGGAAGGTAGGATTTGAGACGATCAGGGACAAGCTGCTAGCCTGTCACATCGATCTTTGACTTGGAAAACGGAACTGCTCTGGGTTGAAGGCCTGAGACCTTCCACGAGTCAGCAAAGCTTCGTGCTCATATTGGTGGCTTATGGAAGCTATAAAATGGCTCTTGTCTAACTAGCTTCTTTCCAAGTAATGATATTCCTTTCATGCACCAGCAAGTGAAGCTGGTAGTGCAATGCATGAAGCATTGGGTTATGTAACTGCAAAAACCATGGTTTCAACATCTCAGCTGCTCCTCGGGAGAAAGATGAGATTGTTGTCTTGGAAACTGTACAGAGAGTGGCTGAGCTGGACAGGACTCAGTGCAATGGGTTTAGCAAAGGTTCTAAACCAAGGATGTAGAGCAGATAGGAGGGAAAAAAATCAATCCCTGATTCTTGCTATTACAATTTCTATCTAAACAGTGCACTAGTGACTGGGTATTGACTGGAAATAACAGGTGAACAAGATGGAATAAATATTAACTCCCTGAAGAGTAGTACAAAGTCCTAAACTCTCGTAGTGTAAGAGGTATCACGTCAGGCTGCTAACCACAAGATTGACGGTTCAAACCCATCAGCCATTCTGCAGGGAAAAGATGAGATTTTCTACTCCTACAAAGATTTATAGTCTCAGAAGCCTACAGTTTTACCATGTGGTAGCTGTGAGTCAGAGGTTTTTGTCTGCTTGCATTTTTGAAGACTGGTATAGTGGTGCGATTCGAAAGAGCTTCTTTAATTCAGTAAGACTGTGCAAAGATTCTGTCTTGTACACAGGGTCACATTAGGAGCATACAACGAGACAAATCTTATCCATCAGAGATGAGTATTCTATTCGATGCTGAGTATTCGCACTAGAAGGTGCCCCCATGGAGTTGAGCTGTTATACAGCAGCAGGTGTAGGAATGAAATACAGATAACAGTGTAGCTTGTCCTTGTTTTAAGGACCCCTGGTGGCGTAATGGTTATGAGTCGGGCTGCTAATTGCAAGGTCGGCAGTTTGAAAGCACCAGTCTCTCTGCAGGAGCAAGACAGGGCTTTCTGCTCTCTAAAGAGCTACAGTCTCTGAAACTCATGGTAGTGTCCTATCTGTACTACTGGGTCTCCCTGGGTCTGGATTGACTCGACGGCAGCGAGTTGTTCGTTCCTCTGTTGTTGTTAGGTGCCACTGAGTTTGCTTCTAACTCACAGCGTCCCTTCCTTCAACAGAATGAAACCCTGCCATCTTCACAAGGACGGTTATGTTAGAGGTTGTTGTTGCAGCCAGTGTGTCGCGGCATCTTGCGAGGGTCTCCCATCACGCACCTGTCCGTGTATCTTACTGGGGTGGCTCTCGTGTGCTGCGATCTAGAAGCGATGCCACCGGCATCTCAAACACCCGCAGGGTCACCGGGTCACCCGTGGGGAACCTGCTCAGCAGAGCGTCCTGACTGAGCCTTAAAGAAAGAAACCGGCTGTCCAGTTCTGCGGGATGATCTACTGAAAACATCACGAATCGCTGCCTTGCCCTAGCGGACGACGTTCCACGCTTTCAGACCTCCGTACCCTCTTAGTGACAGTTCTGCACCTCATGGAAATGAGTCCACTCGGGCTCTCTGGATCTTTTGTTTAGCACAGGAAACTCATTTCTGACTCTCTCAGTTCTGCTCATGTGCTTCCGAATTGGGCTGGACTTCAGCGGCCTCGCTGGACACTGTGATTCAGTGTGTCCTTCACACTGCTCTTGGCACCTGGCTGTGTCCACCTTCCCCCTTCCAGGTCACTTTGACTAAGTCATAGTTGGGTAACTACGTCTTTTTATTTTCTCTTAAATTCCTTTCTTTTTTAAAAAACTATGGAGACGTGTGTATGTTTGTAAAACCATTTCCATTGTTTCTATTGCTGTGAGGTCCTGCCTAGTTGGTTCTGACTCCGAGCAATTCGACGTGCATCAGACTGAGACACGGCTGGGGCCTGCGCCGTCCTTCTGTTTGAGCCTGTACCGACGTTAAAAAGAATCGAGCAAACAACCAGAGTGGCCAACAGGATTATTGCAGTTAGTGTAGGTTCTTTTTTAATGTATAAGCTAATACATGCCTGTGTATTGCTTACTCCTGGTGAATTGGTATGCTATAAGCAGTGTGTAAGTCCAACATCTGATCAGACAAAACGCATAGAAGGGGGATCGTTTCTACCAGGTGCACCAAGATAAAAGAAAATGCTTCTTCTCCTGTCCCTTCTGAGATCCCTGGTGGAACAGGTAGTCAAGCACTGGGCTATTCACTCAGAGGAGGCTGGTCTGAACCCACCATCCCTCCGTGGAGGAGAGATGAGGTGTCTTCTGTAGTAAAGATTCACAGCCTTGGAAACCCCAAGGACCGTCCGACTCACCCACAGCATTGCTTTGAGACATGATTGAGTCAAGGACAGTGACTGTCCTGTCCCTCCACCAAGTGCCCATAAACCAGGCATTGTGTGGAGACATGGACTCTGGGTGTAAACTCATCTCTCTGTTGTCTAGTGAAAGACACAACTAAGTGAGTGTTACATTAAAGTGTGACATGGAGCAAGCTGATCTTCGGTAAATGTCCAGACACCAGAATGAGGATTTGGAGGAGGAAGTAATGATCTTAGTGCTGCTTTTTAAAGATGACATGTCGGTTGTATCAAAAACAAAATGAAGTACCACATTAATGATGGGGCTCCCCATCATTAAAGCAGGCCGATGACCTTTCCCCCTGCCTATGTACAGATTTCATTTCAGAATGATTCCTATTGAGTCTCTCAGATGTTCGAATTTCCTCTCCACCATAACAGCAGCGTATTTCTTCAAGTTCATTCATGATATGAATATTCAACCTCCACCTGCTTTGTGCCCCAAACCATTCTGCTCTGTTTTAGTTGCTGGGGAGCCAGCGGTGGTCAAGATAGACACAATCTCCCTTTCTCCTGGAGGCTCTGTTCCAGTGGCCAGGAAGAAGCGATCGAGGAGGAAACCAGCAAAGGCAGATCTTCCCAGGAGTAAGTCATATGGGCCTGAAAGAGTAGTAAATGGTATGAGCTAAGAAAGAATGAATTCGTGGGAGGGGTAAATGTAGGTGGGAAGTCAACAAGGCCTTTTGTGAGCGGTCCACTGAGAGAAAGTACCGCCCAACAGGAGTTAGCGTGCAAAGTCTGGAGATCAGAGAGAGTAATAGGTATTGGTGTAGATGTTGATTGGGGAGAGGTTGGCGATAGGACCAAGAAATGGGGAGTCAGAGATGAGCAGGTGGCAGGGACATTTGAGTCTTAAGGCAATGTGGAATCACAGGACGGCAAAGCCGAAGCATGCCATGATGTGTGTTTCTACAAGTTCCTTTGACTACTATGTGTAAATGAATCAAAGTGAGGCAAGAGAGAAAGCAGGAAGACCAGCTAAAAGACCACTTCTGGGGGGTGGAGGTGGGGTGTTCCAGAAGACACAGGCTGATGGCAGCTCAAGACTAAAGAACAGAGAGAAACATGAGCATGCAAGTCCATGTTTACAATATGAGAAAACGGACATGGTAAGCAATGAAGAAGAAGAAGAAAAAAATTGTGGAGGATCCCTGTGGTGTAATGGTCATGAGTTGGGCTGAGATCTGAAAGGTCTGCAGTTCGAAACCACCAGCCATTCAAGGTTCTCTACTCCCATAAACAGTGATACGTAATCTCATAAGCTCACAGGAATAGTTCTACTCTGCCTTATGGGATCTCTATGAGCCAGCCCAGATTTGAGGGCAGTGAGTCAGTGCAGTGTATCAAGAACCAGGTGAAGAAGCCCTGCTGCCTGATACACCCTAATCACATTCATTTTGAATCTGCTCGGTGTCTCCTCTATATCAGGGACAAGCTCCTTAAACACAGGGCTGTGCTTTTCTTGACAGCCTCACACGTCTGGGAAGTGCTGTTCTATATTCAGCACCTCGTGGGTGATGAATAAATATTGATTAAACAACTCAAGTAATGAATCATGTCTGCTGCAAGTGTGGGTGCTTGGTAACGTGGAGCCTTGGAAGTGAGCTGGATTCTCCAATCTACAGGGCGAGGCTGCACTGATGGTGCCTGGAGGGAGTACGGCATCTCTGGAACTTTGACCCTACCCTCTGCAATGCCCTACAATTGAGGGGGTCATTCTCATGCTGCCTTCTATTGGGGGGTGGGTAGAGATTCTCTACGCATGCCCAAAGGAACTTGACCTTCTGTTCAAGGATTAACCCATGGAACAGGGCATCTGCCAAGGGCTTCCCATCAGCGAAGCATCCCTACAAGGGGACATGGGCTATGGATGGAGCAGGTAACAGCAGAGCGAACTTAGAGCAGAGGTCAGCCAAGGAAAACATCAATTGCATCTGGGCTCAATAGGAGTCAGAAATCTTTTACTGTAATGGGCCAAGTAGGAACTATTTTAGGTTGTGTGAGTCATCTGTCTCACTTCTATACATAGATCATATGTTCTATACCTTTGCCACCACATGTATGGGCACCACTGTGTTCCAGCAACCCTTTAATTATAGATCCTGAAATATGAATTTCATATTTTCCACGTATCACAAATATCCTTCCTTTTAAAAACTATTCAAAATTGTCAAGGCCATACTCCAGCAGGCACCAGGCTACCCAATAGCGAGAGCAATTTCCATGAACGTAACTAGCAAATTTCAAGGTAATACTATTCAATATGACACCATTATTTGTCAGTTACTTAATGACAATTGAAATTGAGCCTCTTGGATGATAGGGAACTTTTTGAACCTAGAGATTGTTGTTTTGGTAGGTTGGGTTGGACCCCCTCCTCCCAGGGATTAGGATTTATAATATATACTTGGGGTGGGGCTACAAGTCACAACACAGTAAAAGTTCACAATTTCCCCCTTAGGAAAGCTATAAGGTGCCTTAGGCAGATAGCAGTCATTAGGGAGACAATGCCTTGTTCAATGAAGCATAACTGTTGATGGCAGGAGGCAGATCGCCGCCCCCCCCCAAAAAAGTAAATCAATTGGTTAAGAAGTGGGACATCAAAAAAAGAAAAAAAAAGAAGTGGGACGTCCCAGGAGTGTCTCACGAAAGGTAACCGAGGTCTGTGAATATAATCCCTTGTACTAGGTGGTGTAGTGGGCTCCACGTCAAGCTGCCAAGCACATGGTCGGTGGTTCAAACCAATCGGCGGCCTCAAGGGAGAAAGATGAGCCTGTCTTATTTTTTTCCCCCTGAGTTTTCTCCAGAAAAGGCAATTTTCATTAGAACAAGATCATTTCTGCCCATTGACTGTCAACTCTGCATTGAGCTGCTCACCACAAATCCCCAGCTGCTCGGCGGGAGAAACAGAGGCTTTCTACTCTTGTGAGAGTGCCCATGTCAGGGATCCACGTGGGGCAGATGTGCCCTGTCTTATAGGGTCGCGTCAAGTGAAAGTCAACTGGATGGCAAGGAGAGAGCGAGACACGCGGATGCTGATATAACCTATTTGTTAAATAAATAGAGGCTAATAATACTTAAGCCTCTAACGTTCCAGAGAGGCATTTGGGGATTGTGCAAGTACTTCATTCCAGTTGGGGATAAGCTTGACTGTCCCTGGTGGAAGGAGCCACGAGAGGGGGAAACACACCTGGGAGAGATCACCAGGAGGCGGAGTTAAGCCCCAAGGGTCTCAGGACCACGCTAAGTTGTTAGTATTACACCCTGAAGGCAATGGTGAGCTCCAGAGGGCTTAAAGCAGGTGGATGGATAAAAGGCTTCTGTGGCTTCCCTGGAAGGTTCATGAGGGTGAAATAAACGTTAGGTTAGGTATTCTATTACCATCTGTCTGCCAGTCTGTCGTTCACGGGTGCCTTACACTTGCTTTAATGCCCAAAGCGTTGCCACCACTATCTCAAATGCCAGTAGGGTCACCTAGGAGCGCAGGTTCCAGTAGAGCTCCCAAGGTAAGGCAGACTAGAAAGAGGACGAGTCATCCACTTCCAAATTGTTGCCAATGAAAACTCAATGGATCACAACAGACTTGTGTCTCGTCTAGGGCTGGAAAGTGAGCCCTGAAGTTTGGAAGGTGCCATGAGAGCCGCAACAATGCGCTCAAGCACGCTGCTGCGCCATGAAGGTGGCACAGGGCGGGCACTGTTCCACGCTGTTGCACACGGATTCTCTAGGCGCTGGAAGCAACTCACTGGCAACTAACAGCTACAAGGATATCAAAGTCAAGTAACAGTCACGGGCAGTTTCTAACTTAAAGGAACACTGAAAGATGCTAAAGGATGACTCGATTGTAATGCAGACTTACATCCTCTCCAGTCTCCTTCACTCTGCTGTTGAGCTGGAGAACCTTTAGTGGTTTTAGGGACATTTCTGTATAACAGAGCTAGAAGGAAAGACACCTCAAATTTCAGGCTTGTTTGGGTAGCTGATAGAAAGTAGCTACACATCAAGGTTTGCCTTCAACCTCATAAATAAGAATAAGGATATGAAATTTTTAAAATGTGCTTCAAGCATGGGCTCCCAGTTTAAGACCTGGTGGCCTGATTTAACGAATATTACCATGAGAATTAAGCTGCTCTCCCACTGGCTACACACCAAAAGGGGTGCTATTTGTAAAAAATATATATCCAGGCCAAAAAAAAACAAACCAGAACAGAGAAGAAGTTTCACTTTTCCTACTTCAAATTTGCCTGCTTTGTTCAATCGTTTGGTATACTGGGGATAGAGAGAGAAAGAACAACACACATGACATTACACCTTCTTCTTGATTACAACACCGAAGAAGGTGGTAAAGTAACCATTCAGAATGCTGAGCTTGGATCATCCTCAAAGGTAAGCAGAAGGTGGGGGGGGGGGGTGGAGGTCAAGCAACCTCTGAGGCTGTTTGGAAAGGAAGTTCAGAAGCTTCAGTGGACAAGGCCTATTCCCAGGTTTTTCTTGGAGTTTCCTTTATCTGCTGCAGGTGTTGAAGCTTGTGCCATCTGAAACGACCGGTCATTTAGGGTGATAAAGAAGAGAGGCTACCAGTTGTCCACAGAGACGATGGCACAGGGTGATTCTTGCCACTGAAATATGTTTACAAAGACCTCAAATTCCTATTTAATCGGATACATGGAAGCTCACAATCGATAGTTTTACTGTGGTTACAAGCACTGTACTAAGGGACACACACCCAGGCTCCCAAACTGATCCCTGGGGATGGGCAGCGAAACCTATGGCCCTGAGCTACCAGGATCTCCGTGTACCCTCTGCCAGCGATCCTGCTTCACACGGGCCCTACAGGAGAAAGTCGAACTGCCCAAAGGGTGGTTTTTAAAATCATTTTATTGGGGGCTCACAGAACTCTTATCAATTGTGTAAAGCACATTCGTTCATTCGCTGCCCTCATCATTCTCTCTCAGCGTGTTTATTGTTGTCGTCTTTATGGGAGATTGCCACACATTTCTCTGTGGAGGGGGCTGGTGGGTTCCAATTGCAGACCCTCTGCTAACCGTCGAGTGCTGTAGCCATTCCACCCACAGGACTCCTTCCAACATCTCCATATTCGTGGACTCTTAAGACTGTGGATGGCTTTAAGAATTGCATCTTTTGTGCCGATAGATCCTCACCCTGGGGCCAGCTGGTTCGAGTTGCTCGGATACTTTTACTCTCAGTGCTTTACGTGGGAACCCATCTATTCCAGAGCATGAATGTGCTCTGTAAGGCTTGCTAGAATCTCTGCAGAAGCAGAATGCCAAGAACTTGCGTCCATGTGGCACCCGCGTCACCGAGCCTCCGACGCATCTCACGTTAGAAGCCCTTGGATAGTCTCTCTATTGCTGATGTGACGACGACAGTAAAATGACCAGGGTGGATAGCAACCCAGGTCTGGAGCGTCTTGAACAACCTTATGGTTTGCCAAAAGGATACTTACTGAGAAATCGTCACTGGGGAAGAACAGGAGATCGCGAAGTGGGTCATTCCCATGGGTCTTCTCAAGTTCTTCAATGACAGCTTCATAGTCCAAAGGCTCGAGGAGCCTTGGCTTTTCCTGCTGTAGCAAAAGAAAACCAGTTATGGCTCCACACTCAGATGAAGGGACTGTCGAAAGAACACACATCTGTCTTGGAAAAAGTACAGCCCCACGCACCCCAGAGGCAAGGATGGCAAGGCCCTGGCTCCTGAAGTTTGGGCCTATTACCAGGAGAGACCAGACCCTGGAGAAGGACATCATGCTTGGTAAAGCAGAGGGTCAGAAAAACAGAGGAGGGCTCTCTACAAGGCAGATTGACTCAGTGGCTGCAACAATGGGCTCAGCATAAGAACAATTGTGAGGATGGTGCAGGACTAGGGGGTGTTTATTTATGTTGTGCAGAGGGTCACTATGAGTGACCTGACTCGATGGCACCTGGCAATAACAACAATTCATGCAGTCTTATGTTTTTTCAGCACCGTGTTGGGCTTCATTTCTTTCCATCAACCAGGCTTTGATGTTGCCTGATCCCTCCAGTGGAGGCAGCATGATGAAGCACTTAGAGCAAATCCCCCCAAATGCTGGGAAGATCCTGAAGTAGTCAAGAGCACACCAAGCACCCATCGTCCCTGGCATCTCAGCCTACGGCTTTCATAGCACAGCTGGGTCTGTAGATGCTATTTCGCCAACAGGCCGAAAGACCCGGTTAATGTGCTGCAGCGCTCTGATGGCCATCGTGGGTGCTGGGTTGAGCACTTCCTTCTGAAACTTACTAGGGCCAGGTTTAAAACATTGGCATCCTGTTAGCAACCCAAGTGTTGCAGGCCATCTTCCTTGTCCCTAAAGCATAGATCCCATGCCACGATGAATTACTTGGCTCTTAGCCTCCTTGCTGCTATGGAGAGAAGCTAGATAATTCTCCACTCAAATGCAACAGCACAACTATTATGGATTCAGTGCAATGAAAATGGAGAAGAGTTCAGAAAAAAAAAAAAAGCCAGATAGCACACTGCATTGAAAGTCTGAAGTCACGAGAAAAGGCAGCCCCTCCCCACCCCCACCGAAGAAGCTGGACCATGGAGTCAAAGAAATAAATCCCAGTGGGAGAAGGTATGAAGGCTTCATTATAGGGTTGATGTGTTGACTTTAAACCGTATGGTATTTACAAGTTGAGAAAAATTGACGCCCAATAAAGGATAAAACCTCATGAAACAAAACAGAGGACACAAGCTGAGGCCCTTCATTATGTAATGAAGCATTTAAGAACCAAATGCTTCTTTAAATGTTATTCCCTGGGTTAATTTTCAGCTCTTTGGAACTTGAGTTAACTCACTGCCATCAAGCCTTATAGTAGTGACCATAAAAGTTGGAAGCCAAAGTGATCGCTCAGTTGGAATCTATGCATTGCCTTTGGTTTTTGCTTCGTTTTCCCTATCAAGGACGCGAACAAATGCTGCCCACCAGCCTCTCTCCTTGCCAGGCCTCAGCACTCTGGAAAATACAGATTGTGCTTCAATTGATAGGTCTTCTTTGGAAAGTAAGATCCCAACAGTTTCAGTGAAACTTGAATCTTGGCTAAGACTCCTCAAAGTGGCAGTCAAGGTTTATTTGGAGGATTTCATATATATATGAATTTAACAAAGGAGAACAGAACATAAATACACTTCCATAAGAACAAGCATTCCCATACAGTTTCTGCACCGGGAGGGATGGTGGTGGTGGTGGTGGAAAGCTGCCCATTACCTGAACACGTAAGTAGTAAACTAAGCACCATGTAGGTGACGATTGTGTCCAGATAGATCCTTCTTGGTAGGTTGCTAGATTTGTTGTTGTGTTAGGTGCCGTCGAATCAGTTAAATTTCACAAATAAAAAAAAATGTAGGCAGATACCCATGCAATCATTGGGACATACTTCTACCAAAAAGTTATCTTTTGTTTATCTGAAACTCAAATTTCAGCGTGGGTTCTGTATTTCATCTGGCAATTCTAGTGCTTGGACATCTGGGCCAGAGAGTTCATCTTGCAGTTAAGGAAATAGGAATAGAAACCATAAATTGAATTTCCCAGCATAATCCATTTAGTCAAGGAGCTGTGGAACACTCGATATTTGATAGCGAGGCACTCTGAGAAGTCTTTGAGAGTTGAAAACAAAACAAAAGCTACCCTTCTAAGATACTTCCCTTTAAAAAAAGGCGATGCTTCATGAGCATGGGGCTTATCAAATTTTCAAAATGGGCCTGGGCTGGGTGCCTACATTTAGCTCTGGGGGGGGGGGGGTGGTTAGGAGTTGGGCTGCAATCCGCAGGGTCGGCAGTTCAAAAGCATCAGTAGCTCCATGGGAGAAAGACTGGGCTTTCTACTCCCTTAAAGAGTTACAGTTTAGAAAACCCACAAGGCATCGAAATGAGTCAGCATTGACTCAATAGCAGTGAGTTTGGTTTTCATAAACTTCCAGGTGGTGACGATGTTGCTGGTCCAGGAACCACACCGGAAGTAGCATGGCTGCGGAATCCAAGCTTTCTATACTGCACAGCTACTTTTCCCGTTTCTGAGGCCGCAAACTGACCAGTGAGGATAATTCAGGTTATACAACCTTGACACCAAACTTCACTCAACAGAGCAGTCAAATCCCCACCTTCTGAAGCCATTGGTTCTGTATACACTCAAGACCCACAGCCTTATTCCCGTGCAAAATTAATTTCAACATCCCCACACTGTTAGCTCCAGTGGCTAATGCAGGCTTGAGATGTGTCTGGCTTTCACAAGAGCATCTATTTTACTTTATTTTAAATTGAAATGGAAAGTCCCTAAGTAGCACCAGTGCAATCCAGTCCAGCAGTGAGCCTCAGCAGTGGTTTCCTGTATCTTCGAACGCCACAAAGGCGCATGCTTATACCACTAACTACTTCTCAAAGCCTTTGAGTCTCAAACCTCTGCCTTCTTCTGAAGCTTCTTCTACTCTTTGATTGTAGTGAGGGTGTGGCTGACAAGCAGCAAAAGACAGAAAGGTGTAGGAAAGCGTCTAGGGTCTGGTACTTCCTGTCTGTTGAAATTTTCTTTGTCATCTCTCTTACACTTGGACATCAGGAAGCTTACTGGGGGCAAGCAGAATCTTCTAGACCTTTTATTGGTCCCCAAACAGTACCTTAAAGTAACTATACAACATCAGTAAAATAAAACAAATCAGAGTGCATAAGTTATAGACTATTAACAGCAATACAAATAAACTAAATCCAAACCTTTCCTTGATATACCCGGTAAAAGGCACAACATGACAACATTTGTTGGGAGACATATTTTTATGTATTCCCATCAAACTAAAATATATGACTCAATCAATGGATGGCACTTATTAAGCCTTTCTTGTTTAAAATGACACACAGAGGAAGTGTTGATACGGGGTGACAAAGCCTAGCAGATATGTGTCATATAATGCATTACTTTTTTGCCATTGAGGGAATATCTTAATAAGCCTCTATCTTTCCAGGGAATCTATTTATCATGGTATCACTTTCAAGATAAGCAGTGTGCCATCATTTTGCGGTTATGAAGTGTATAAATAAAAAACACCAGTGATCTATTGTATAGCAATAAATTCCTGGGATTTGGAAAAACCTTCCAAGGATAAGTTTTGCATCTGTGGTGGAGTTAATCCAAGTTATACAACCAGGAATTTTCTCTGGAGCCAGGGAGTTGTCTGCTCAGTGTTCAGGGAACGGGCAGATCTGTGCAAGGGTGGTGGGCTCCGTTAGGTTCTCACTACTGCTCCTTGAGGAGACATTGAGCGAAGCAGGGAACTGAACAGCACTGATTTACAGCTTCCACAATGGCGGGGTTGTCCCTCCTGAATTTCATGTGTCTGCTTCTCTTGGAAATGCACCAACTGGGATGAAGCGTGTGCCAAGATTACCCTGAATTGGACTGCATTTTCATGGGGCTTTTGTTACTCTTACTCTCTCTCTAATGAGTAATGAATTTCATTAGCTATTCTCGAAGTCCTCCATGCCTGGGAAAAGTCCCTCCCCACCCTAACCCCCCCACCCCTCTGGTATCTGTTCTCATTCAGGGCAGTCACTGTTGTGCCACTGTGGTGACAGGTCCTATTCTTGGAACATAGCATTAGGGGATTTGTTCACCTAGCTCCCCAAAGCCACAGCTCTCCTCCAACTGAACCTCCCAGCAGCAGATCAGGCTGCGGTCACCAAAAAACAGATGTTTTCTCCTCATCTGCTTCTTCACAATTTCTCACCGAAGGCCCACCTCTTATGTGGTGCACTGATCTTCTTGGTACTAGCCAGGGTTACCAAGGAAGGTTTAATTATTCTAAAGCAAGCAGATGTCCTTGCCTTAACAAAAGATTCTAATAGCTGTTATATAATCTTCGTAGACAAAGCCTTGAACTAGTTTCATAATTCGTATTCAAATGCAAATGGGTGTAAAATGGCATGGAAGATACGCAGCACTTGAAAATTTTAAGTTACCTTTCTCCAGATTATAAATACAGTCTAATTATGGAGTACTCTAGATTACTCAGCCCTGTTTGGGGAGAGGGCCAAGTTCAAGGGACAGAATAAATTATTATATAGAACAAGTGGATTCTCTAGATTAATATGCAACATATACATTACATGCATAGACATTAGAATAACATATATATTAGACCCAGATATCTCAGTTTCAAGTTTTTCCATTGCTACCATGAACTATGAAATATTGGGCATGTTAATTAAACCTTTCCTTCTCTGTAAAATAAATTATTTAGCAGAATCTACCTCACAGGATTAAAGGACGGGCTACTTATGTGGCCTTTCGGATGGCACCGCAGCTGTACTACTCATTACGGAAGTGTCCAATAGATACAGGCTGTAGGGCTAAGTTTTTTCTAGTAATGGACCTAAATCACTTTCATCATATAGTTGATCTACACCAAGAACAAAATATAAGCCTCCCATGTCTATCACCCGAATAAATAAGTTTATGGCCTATTTTTCCACAAAAACATACAGGTATATCTCGCAGCATTATAACTGTAACAAGATGGATAAAACAAACTCACATTCATCTAAGAAGGCTAGGAAGGGCAGCCAGGCTGCTGAGGGATCTAGGAAATACGTGAAGAGATCAAACACCTGGTTTAAAAGTAATCTGGCTTTGGACGACGGTTTTAGGTTATCATGAATCAGTAGTTCTCAGGGTCCATCCAGCTGACATGGCAGCAGAGAGCCTGAAAGTAATGAAACTTGAAAATCTCTTCTGCATCTCCCCCCCTTCCCCCCCCACACACTCCTCCTCAGGATTCCACTACATAATCTTTGATAAAAATATTCAGTAATAGTTGACAGGCACTGTCTAGTTCTTCTGGTCTTATGGCAAAGGAGGAAATTTTCGATGGGAGTCTTCGTCACAAATTCCAATTCCTCCTTTTACTCTCAAATCCCCACTGTGCTTTGTAGATCTAGGGCACTAGAGGCCCTATGCGCTATCTTGTCAAAAATCAAACTGTGGGCTAGCTTAAGTAGGGAAAAATGTCTATCTTAAACATTCTTTAAATATCTCTTAATGTGCTCTCGTAATATCTGTGTATCTAAGATCAATACGACAATAGCAACTCAAAATATCTGATAGGGAATTTAAGGGGAAGTGACTTCTTGTTAATGAGAGAACTCCTGAAAATAGGTGGGAATGGTTACACAATTCAAAAAAATTTTATCAACATCACTGAATTATACATGTATAAACATGTATGAATTATACATGTTACATTGGTGTGTGTTATGCTATATATATTCTCAACAACAAAAAGTAACAAAGCATCTATGTCTACAAAGATATTAGTCTTTTTTTTCCAGATGAGATCATGGCATAAGGCATATTATTGCTCATGTTAGATGAATATTCGTTGAAAGTGGAAAATACCAGAAAGATAGTTACATGGATTTTCTTGACTATAAAAGGGCATCCAACTCTATGGGCCGTAACCAACTCTCGGCAGCCTTGAGAAGAATGGGAACTCCAGAATACTTCACTGTGCTCGTGTTGAACCTCTCCACAAATCAACAGGCAGTTGTGTGAACAGAGTAAGAGAATACGGCATGGTTTAACATCAAGAGCGGTGTCTGTCAGTGTCGTATCCCCTTACCCTATTCATTCAATTTGTATGTTGAACAAATTATCAAGAATCTGGATTATATGAAGAATAACATGGGATCAGTCTTGCAGGAAAACTTGTCACCAACCTGAGATACACAGATGACACAAGTTTGCTTGATGAGAGTGAGGAAGACATGAAGCATTCGCTGATGAAGATCAAGGATTATAGCTTTCAACATGAGAAACAACGTAAAGAAAACCAAAAATTTCAAAACCATCCATAGATAACATCATGGTAAATTAAGGAAAGTTTGAAGTGGTCAGGAATATCCTCTTTCTTGGAAACACCAGTCAAGAGGTCAAAGGGCACATTTGCATTGCATAAATCTGCTGCACAAGACCCTTTATTGTGTTGAAAAGCCAGCGTGCTACTTGGAGGACTAAGGTGTGCCTGCACCAAGATATGGCATTTCATATCACTTCACATGCATGTGAAATCTAGATACTGAATAAGAAAGACTGAAGAAGAATCGAAAGCATAGTAAGAAGAACAAACAAATCTCTCTGCAAAGAGGTACAGTCAGAATGCTCCTTAGAAGCAAGCGTGGTAAAACTTCGCCTCACATACTTTGGCGTGATGTCAAGAGCGATCAGAGCCTGGAAAAGTCATTATGCTTGGTCACATAGAAGGGCAGACGAAAGAGGAAGGCCCTCAACAAGACTGATTGGCACAATGGCTACACCCATGAGCTCAACTATAACAATTGGGAGGATGGCGCTGGACCACCAGTAAGCGTTTTGTGGGTTGTACACAGGGTCCCTATGAGCCAGAATAGTAGTTCTCAACCTTCCTAAGGTTGATCCTTTAAGACAGTTCCTCATGTTGTGGTGCCCCCCGACCATAAAATTATTTTAATGGCGACTTCGTAACTGTAATTTTGCTACTGTTATGAATCGCAATACAAATATCTGATATACAGGATGTACTTTCATTGCTACAAACTGAACGTAATTAAAGCCTTGTGATTAATCACAAAACAATATGTAATTCTATATTGTGAAATATTTATTTCTGATGGTCTTAGGCGACCCCTGTGAAAGGGTCTTTCGACCCCAAAGGGGTCACGACCCACAGGTTGAGAACCACCGAGCTAACACCATCTTGATGGCACCTAATGTCAGCAATACATTTTCATAGAACTTTTTGTCCTAGAGAGAGATTTAGGGCTGTCATGAGCTTTTGAAAATATGATAGGATTGAAATAATGAATTAGTATACAGTAAGTGACACTCTTTCCCCTTGAAACTCTCCAAATCTCTGGTAAAGTGAGTTCATGAATACTACTTTGCATGTGAGTGGCTTTCTTGCTTGCCTATGAAGAGGCCGAGGCCATGCTCAAGGTGCAAGGGTTGTGGTAAGAGGAAGGTCAGAGCACGGTATCACTTCAGAAGGAAAGAAGGTCAGCAATCCATCCTGATCATGGATTCATTGACATTAGAGTTTGAATCCAGAATCTCCAAAACCCTAACAGTTACTATAGCTGAAGGGCAAGACTAGTTAGAAAGGAGAAAGCAGAAATCATCAACTATACAAAATTGTTAGTAGATCATGAAGTAGTTAATCCTAGAAAACAGCACCAATCCATTAAAGATAACTTTTACCTATTTGTTGTAGTAAGAAAAATAGCTTTTGTATTCATGTTAATTAGGGGTAGGAATAAATATTAATTATTGACGATAACAGAGAGAATGATGGGGCTTTCTACCCCTGTAAAGAGTTACAGTCTTGAAAGTCCACAGGGCCGTTCTACATTGCCTTACGGGGCTGCTAGGAGTGGGTGTCACCTCTATGGCAGTGAGCTTCTTGGGTATTTTTTACATCCAGGATAACTGAATGGAATTGTTTAATGGAAGGATAAGAAGCTTAAATATCTATGTCCATGTAGTATTTGTCATTTTGATTAAACATTTTGTTATTTTGGATAATTTGATTAAGTGTTTTGTTATTTTGACTTTTCTGTATTTCCCCAAATTCCTTGAATTAGCACGAATTGTTTTTATAGTAGCAAACAGAGAATGATTTAGCCTTCCAAAACACATATACCTCCATGGGAACACTGGAAGAATTATTGTATTTTTAAAATCATTTACCATTTGAATGTTCACCAGAGAGGGAACTTAGAAAAGAGCAAACAGTAGGGACAGACTTTATAACTAACAGCTTCAAGTAATTAAAAAAGATCCACAAGTCCTGAGGGGGGTGTAGAGGGTGGGGGGAGGCCAGGGCAATAATTACAGGTCATGCCTGCCGTTCTAGAAGCTAGTGCTAGTGAGAAGGGGAAACAAAAGGAACGATTCATTATGTCAGGTATTTCTAGCTGTGTAGGGAACCACAACCATCTGGTAGGGTACTTAAAACACACATGTACCTCCATCTCTGGCATCAATGATTAGAAATCCGACTATCTAGCTGAACGTTCAGGGTCTAGTACTGATCCAAACCACAATCAAACCCATTAGAGTTCAGTGGGTTCCAACTCCCGGCGTCCCCTTTCATAACAGGTTTTCTTGATTGTATACCTTTTGGAGGTAGTTTATTGGGCCTTCTGTGGCTCCCCTGGGTAGATTTGAACCCACAAACTTTAGGTTGGTAGCTGACTGCAAACCACTTACGTCACCTGGAACTTTTTTTAACCTACTAGCTACATGATTTGGAGAGGCCTGGTTGTACAGCGATGAAGTACTCA
Organism: Tenrec ecaudatus; assembly: GCF_050624435.1. Taxonomy (NCBI): domain Eukaryota; kingdom Metazoa; phylum Chordata; class Mammalia; order Afrosoricida; family Tenrecidae; genus Tenrec; species Tenrec ecaudatus. Next base: position 13,422,447 of record NC_134542.1, on the reverse strand, counting down.
GCCGCCAAAGCAAAGGGCAGTAGTTTTGATCCACCAGACACTTCACAGGAGGAGTGGCAATTTGCAACACTGGAAATTCTGTAAGGCATTTCAACTCTGTCCTGGAGGGAAGTTATGAATCAGAATCAACCCGATGGCAACAGAGTAGGTCATCTGAAGAATGAAATCTTCTGAGATTTTGGCCAGTGCTGAGGTTTTAGTGACTAGCTGCTGTCAAGACAATCATGACTCATGGTGACCCCGTTGCACAATGGGATGATTTTCAGGAAATTATCAGACCCTTTTTCTTTTCCATCTTCGTCTGAAATTGTTCCTAAAACCTATTCAGCATCATAGCAATAAGCAAGCCTTCCTGGACAGACAAGCGGTGGCTGCATTAGAGACGCTGAGGTGAGAGGGCCACTTCCTGCTTACAAGACTCGTTAGAACTAGCAAGAAGGTGAAATATGTGAAAGTGCTAAGTGAACCACTGAATGGCACATATCTATTTTCCTTTATTTGGTAATGACTTCAAACTCATCCAGCGTGCTTTATTCTCCACACTTATCAAGCCAACTAAGTTATCAACCTTCACCAAATGTCTCATGGGCTAGACTCTGATAAATGGGTCTATGCTTATTATCTAAATTTTCTCTTTTAAAAACCTGGTAGCAAGTAGTTCTAGTGGAGCCAAAAAGGAGACTGATATTAGTAAAGCCACTGAAACAAACAAGAAAAGAGGCAGAATCTCCTCCATGAGTCTCCAGAATCATATCAGGTAGTTCTAGTCCAGCGGTTCTGAACCTGTGGGTTGCGACCCCTTTGGAGGTCGAACGACCCTTTCACAGGGGCCGCTCTATTCCTAGCGGTAGCAAGATTACAGTTATAAAGTAGCAATGAAAATAACTTTATGGTGGGGAGTCCACCACAACATGAGGAACTGTACTCAAGGGTCGTGGCATGAGGAAGATTAAGAACCACTGCCCCAGCCCTACAAGAAAAAGAAGTCAAGCTCTGGTAATGAAGTGGCTGACAGACTGAGCTGCTAACCCCACAGTCAGTTCTTCAAACCTACCATGGGACAAAGATGAGGCTGTCTGCTCGTGTGGAGATTTAATGTCTCAGAAACCTACATAGGCAGTTCTATGCTGTCCTACCCGGCAGCCCTGAGTAGGAATCAAATTGATGACAGTGGGTTTAGTTTGGGGGTTCAGCTTCCTAATGATGTAGACTGGCATTAGAAGTGACTTAGAACATTCCTCTGTTAGTGTATTGAAGCCATACTTCCCCCTCCCCGCCAAAGTAAACTGTACATATTTTTTGGATCAAAAGTTAAAGATTAAATTTAGACATGAATTCAATATGCCTTTAGGATTATTAGCTCTGCAAAGAGGAATATCAGAAGAGCACTCAAAGTTGTAGATATTTAGACTTTATTTTTGGAACTTTCCCCTACCCACATATGAGGAGGCTGCAAAAATTCTTGGAAAAATTCCATCGTCTGTAAGGCCATTTCCCCACAACTTCTCCATCCCTCCTCTTAGAAGGCCAGTGTTACCAGCCTGAGGGTGACTAGGACCACGGAATATTAATTTGGAATTAACAAGAGAGACCGACTGTAGAATGAATCCCGTGGGTTTGAGGCCATGTATGTCGGTTCTCTATTGTACGTGCAGTTAGTGAGCCAAGCTTTGGCTTACCCTAGTTTTGTGATATCGGCTATTTTGGTTCTTCTTTATAGAAAAGTGGATCTTTTTAAGAAGCACTTACTATCAAATGGTTTCTCCCCACCCTTGAGACGTTTCATACTCTTTCTGTGATATGCAGTGGTGTGTGGTGCACTTCCTCGATCTTTTTCAGTCACTTCCTGTTGTGTCTAGCGATCTGATTCTTTGTCCTAAAATGAATCTTAATAGGATTAATCATATATCTCAATGCCTTCTTCAGTTTAGAAAATTATTCATCCTGATTAATGACACTGAGAGGCAAAAACAAAAACAGACAACTACTTTAGGAGCCTATTGCCCTGCTGAACATGACATGCTGTTTAAAAATTAGCTTCACATCTTGGCATATACAAAAGTAAATAGCAAACAGTGATGAACCATGGGGTCCTTAGAAAGACCCAAAAAATAGATTCCAATCTTGCAATCTCCAAAACAAATTAGAAGCAAAACAGCTGCTAACTAATTTCACTGTCAACAATATAACACGGACATTTAATAAAAAATAACAGATCTCAGGGATACATGTATTCTTTGGGCTTTAATTTAACCCAAAGCCACTTTGGTTTCCATGCAATTGGAATGGAACCAACTTCCACGCAATTTGTGTTTAAAACATGTGAAGATTGGAGAGTGAGTGCAGCTGGATCCACAGCCACAGCTGTCAGCCATGGGTCTCGTGACAGATTTAACTCAGCCTTTCATCAGAGGGAGCGCCACGGGCCCAACCACTCAAATATTTGAGCTGTAGAAAGCAAGAAGAGCTTCTTTTCCCCAAAGGAAATGATTGAATAAGAAATAAACACATTAAGCTGACCCTTTGCCTTCTCTGTTTGAACCACCCAGTGTCCAGAGAATGGAAAAACACTAGCTGATTCATGTTAAGACTGGACACTTTGGAAAACTCAGATGCGGCTGGGTTTGGAGACCGTTCCCTTGGTAACAAAGACAGACCTAGATCTCAGAAGAAATCCACCCGTACTAACTTTTTAATGCCTCAGTGATATCAAGGTGGTTCAACTTGGCAAACGACGAAGCCCATTTCAAATAAAAGGGGAAATTAATCATCATATTCAACATTAGCATGATTGTTAGGAAAATGAGAATAGAGTCTTGGTTCACTGTGCATATTAGTCAGAAAATCAATCATACAAATAAATCGACAGGTTTTCAGAAAAAAAGATTTTGTCACAGACCAAGTTCAGACTTCTTATACTTTATTTTTCTCTTAAGAAAATTCAGAAATCTGATCAAATATCACTTATGAAGACATCAAATTATTCCACACTTTTTTTGGATGAAGAATGAATTTAAAAGTTGGCTGTTCGTTGGTCTTATAAAGATGCAGAAACTATCCAAGATTTAAAATCTAATTAAATTGCATGACTCCCTTAATCTTTAGAAACACTTGAAAGATAACAAATATCATTAAAAATACATCACAACCCAATTGCAAGTCTCTCTCACACTGGGGAGTGAATGCCTGAGAGCAACTGATAGAGATTTGAGATTCAATATAGAAAGTGGCGATAAAAGTCACCATTGACTTAAATTCTGACACTATTTAGATTCACACAAGGGTACATCCACTCACGGAAATATGTGGTCTGTGTGCGTATATGCATGTGCATACACACACGTGTGTACGCATCCATACAAACATAAATTATATTCTTTCAATAATATGCACTCTATATTTTTAATAAATCTTATGCTTACTCATTCTTTTATGACTTTTCTTACTTTGGACAATATGAACATACATAGGATTTTTGTTGAATGTTGGCCTACCTGTCATCTACCCTTTATTTAAGCCTTTAATTAAAATGAGCATTTTAATATTTCTCTTGAGGACTCATTTTTTTCTCCTCCCCACTAAGGAACAGAATCAGTGGGCAGTTTATTAAAAGGTCCTGTTTTTCTATAGCCAAAGGTATGTGACTTCAGAAAGGACCATTCCATCTTACCCACCAGAATTATAAATCTTGAGTGGAGTAATGAAAAACTGAAGGCAAGGATTGGAATTCATTAATTTCTGGGTCAAGACAATCCATGATTTCCAGCCCCCAAGACCACCCTGCTTCCTGCTTTCCCAAGGGCTCCAATTCCTGTCCTTGTTTTTATCAAGCCAGTCTTCCCCTCTGTCCTTCTTTGTCACTGCTCTGGAATATGCTTGCTTGCCAGAGTGCATTCCTTCTACTTGCAATTCGAGAATTTTACCACAAAACAATACATACCTGGTAAACAACAGCAAATTAAAACAAAAAGCAAAAGAGTGGGCATGGCGTTGCAGAGGAGAGCTGACTGAGTTGGTTCCAATTCATGACGGTGCAGTCGAGCTGCTTTCCGCAGGACTGTTTGCAACCATGGCCAAGCTCTTCTTGCTAGACACCCAGAAGGGTTTGCAGGTCAACCTTCCAGTGAGTAGTTGAACACTTAACTGTGTAAGGCCACCCCCACCCCTGAGAGTCCATATTATAATAGATGCGAGACTATGATGAGGGACTGTTATCTCTTCAAGACATGTTTTTCTCCCACACAATTTTATTGGCATGTACTTCACATATCATACAATCCAGTAGTTTGAACCAAGGAGAGATGCACAATATATCACTACAATCAGATCTGGGACATTTTCTTCAGTCTTGTACTCATCATTATTAGCTCCCCATTCCCCCTCAACCTCCCCTGCCATACCCCCAAGGGACCATTAATCCAGTTACTATAGATTTATCTATCTTAGATTTCATATAATTTCATATATTTTCAATATATGTTTATTTGGGTTGGAAGAGTCTGAATGGAGAGCCTCCCTTGACATCAATGACGTCAATCTCTGGCATACAAAAATGTAGGTTTAGTAGCCTTGGGTATACAAAAGCTCTTGTGGTGTGAAGAGGTAAGCACTTGACTGTTAACGGAAAGGCTGACAGTTTGAACCCATCCACCTGCTCCACAGGAGAAACAACCTGTGGATCAGCTTCCCAAACAATGATAACTCAAAAATCCCCAGGTGAAGTTCTACTCTGCCATATGGTAGTGTGAGGCATCAGAATGAACTTGAAGGCACACAACAACAAAACTCATGTATTACTGATGGAGTCCAACATCCTCGCATACAGTGAGAAGCACACCCAAACCCAAACCAAACCCACTGCCATTGAGTCGATTCTGACTCACATGATGTCATAGGACAGGGTGTGACTGGCCCTGTGGTTTTCCGAGACTATAACGCTTTACAGGAACAAAAAAGATTTGTCTCTCCCTCAGAGCAGCTGGCGATTTCAAACCACTGACCTTGCAGTTAAAAGCCCAATGAATAACCACTATGCCACCAGGGCTCCCAAAGTACATCAAGTCCCATGAAACCTAGGAATGGGTGATTTAAGTACCTCCTCAATTTTCCAAGGTAGTACACTCAGTAAAACTAAGCCCAACTGTCCCCACTAATCCTGCCCCATTCAACTCATTATTCTTCAACAGCATCAGATGGAAGTCAAAATATGAATTGCTGTCTGCATCTCCGTGCTGACAATGTACTATACCATTCTGCTCCCCTTAGGATGTTGCAGATTGTATTAGCGTGTTGGCATATCTGCACGTGTGCCATAAACTAGGCATCTCGTGACCATTTCTATGCCCACATCACCTTCCTTCATCATGCTCTGTTCTTTTTAAGAGTCATATTCACTATCCTCATTATACTACAACTCATCCATACATGCTTGCTTTGGAAATAGTAACAATCATCACAACCATTTTATCATTGAATCTCGATCAGGTTAATCATTCTTCTAGTATCATGATCACATGCCAAGAGTCATGTTTTCAATACCTTCTCTCACTGACTATACTCGTCAACTTCTGAAAGGATTGGAAACGTTTTATTGTATGTTAGATGAAAGTTGGTCAGCAACTTGGAGCAGAATTGATATTTCAACCTCACTCCACTAGCAAAGAACATGGCCCAGCAGAAATTGAGAATATTTTCCCCTCCCCTTTAGGTAAGATTCTGGCACAGACTTGTAACTTGAGGGACTATGTCGGCTCCCTGTGTAAACTTCTGCAATGAAGGACTTTAGAAAGCGAGAGGCTTGAGAGAAGTCGTTGAGCATCTCAGGAAAGGCAGCTGTAGGGTCTGCAGACCAAATATCTATACACCGGTGTGTGTGTGTGTGTGTGTGTGTGTGTGTGTGTGTGTGTGTGTGTGTAGGCTTCAACAAAGTTAGTGGAAACACTTCATTATCCAATCTTCGCACAAAATGTTTGAAGCCGTATGCTTATTTACTTAATGGCTTATTTCAAAGAGGGTAAGAGGGTAAGCAGGTAGAGAAAAAGTAAATTTAGGAATCACAGGATAAATGACAACTAATGGTTACACCAAAAACTACAGTGGACACTGCCATTCACAGAGACAATATCACCATTCAGAATGGTTTGTACCTAATCTCCATCCAGGAAAGAGAGAGATGTTGGGACAAAGCAAGTTTCATGTCCATTTGGCCTTCCTTCTATCAAGTGGTCCACTCTATGCTCAGATAGTAGACAGACAGACACACACACATGCACACACGCGCGCACACGCACTCACTCACGCATGCACACACACACACACACGCATGCACTCTGTTCTGTCTTCACAGTCATTGTTTAGGAAAGCAGTGACATTCTTGGTTCAGTTGAAGATCGCTCTCAAGGTCCATTTGGACAGTGTCTTCTTAGCAGCTACGTGATCCCCGAGCTGTGTGCTCTGTATGACTGCTGCCCACACCCAGGATCCTCTGCCTGGCACTCCCCTAGACTCTGAAGTCAGAACAGGTTTCCATTTCTACTTCTCCCTTTCTGTGGGCTGGATGGAATTCAACCCCCTGATTTCTCCAGCTACTTTGCTTTTTCCACCGTGTCCATGTCCATTGGTAGCTTTGCCCCTGCCCTCCTCACTCATGTTCCATTCCTAATCCAGCCTCAATTCACAGTTCCTGGGAATGTCAGGGACCCAGAGTTCCCGGGACTCATCCGTGTACCTCATTCAATCAGCAGCATCCTGTCAATAAATCAAACATAAGGTAACGATAGATCCTGAAACACAGAAGACCAGGAAGAAGGACTGATCACATCCATATAGATTTTCAAACAAACAAACACACACATACATACATACATAAATAACTGCCTCAAAAGGGTACAATGCAATATAAACATATATCAGATAAATTCAAGGTGCCCCTGATCCTCTGTGTATAATTTTCTTTTTACTACCAAGGCTAACCAGGTAGCACTAAGAAGAACAGGAAGGATTCCACAGGTATCCATGGTGTGGAAATTCCAAATACTTCGACATCCTTCACCTGGAATGATCCACAGGCCTCTCACAACTTAAAAATAACAACTTGTGTTTATTCAAGGAAGTTTCACATTTTTTTCTAACTGTGCAGATGATTGATATAATAATTCAACTTGATCAGGTATTTCAAGCTCTCCAAAATAGGAATGTGCAGTGTAGGAAAGAATTATCTTTGTAGTGACTCTGGGAAATAGTTCTATTTAATGGTTTAAGAAGTAACTTTAATTTTCCTTACACTTTTAAATAATACAATTGTATTCATTCTTGGATAGGTTGATTAAAATATGGGAAGGCATTTTCTAGAGAATGCACTTGAAAATTGGATCATTAAGGGACACTTCCAAAACTAGTAAAAGTCTAACAGAGTGAAATACAGAGTTTCAAACAGCATTTGATGAAGATAACATACATATACCAAATCATCAATCTGAGTCGAAAGAACATAAAAGTTGGATTGCATATTTCTGAGGAAGTTACAGATTTCTAGATCAACTTTCTAGATTACTATGAAATGAAACTATTACAAAATGTCCCTTGGTCCAAAATATGATTTGTTGAGTTCAAAGTGATCAAACTACCACATACGCCGACTATTCCAAACGTACTTATAAACCCAGAAGTGAAAGCAGGAACTCAAAGAGAAACCTGTCCACCAATGTTCATCTCAGTACTGTTTACCTTAGCCAAAAGGTGAAACAACTGAAATGTCTATGAGTAGATAAATAAAATGTGGTGTGTGTATATATATCACATTATATATTATATATACACACAAACACAAGAACTCTGGTGACAAACTGGTTACGAGTTGGACTGCTAAATGCAAGTTCAGTAGTTCGAAACCAGGAGCCTCTCTGAGGGAGAAGGACATGACTTTCTACTCCTGTAAGGAGTTACAGTCTCAGAAACTCACAGGGGGCAGTTCTGTCTATCTTGTCCTATAGGGTCGCTATGAGTCAGCATTGACTCAATAGCAGTGAGTTTGGTTTTTATGTCTTTCCTCTCCTCTGGATATAGAACCATTTTACATGGCTTTAACAGCACTACATGAAGCGTAGAACTCTTTCCCTTGTTCAAACCATATTTAGAATGCACATTATCAAATGTAACACATACAATCTTAAGGGAGACAGGTGTTATCATATGCTTTTTAGAGAGCAGGATGCTGCGGCTCAGCGTGATTTAAGGAGCTTGTCCAGGGATACTGGATAAGGGCAGGTAAATGGGAGAGTCAAAGAGAATGCCCCCCAAACATTTGTTTCAGAGCCCAGGGCTCTAATTACTCATTTCACTTTCTTAGAATCTCTGTTTTCCAAAGTGAAAAAACACATCTCATGATAATACCTAGGGATGAATTCAACAATCCCCTAACTAACAAAAGAGACAACCTGTGAGAGTAGATATGACAATCTTACACAAACCAAAAGCGAACCACAGTAGCAAGAAAGTCCCTGGTGGCTTCCCTCAAAGAAAGCTAATCATGGTATGAATGCTCTTAATTAAATTTGAATGCACTGCTACTGAATGCTGTGGGAAAACATTGGATCCTTCCTGGTTGCTTTTCCCACAGTGTTCAGTAGCAATACATTCCAATTCAATTAAGACAATTCAGAGTGATTAGCTTTATTATACGGTGATCCACAAGGGTCTGTTCTGTTGCCAGTATTGTTAAGTGGGCTGTGTGTGAGACAGACACATTCTAGACCTGCGTGTTGTCTCTTTTAATGGACACGAGAAGGGCATTTCATGGTAACATAGCCCCTCATACTTCTAAGTTCCATTGAGAGATAAGCAGCAGGGAATTGATAGTCTAGTCTAGATGGTTCTTAAACAAAAAAATTTCAAAGCGGTCCTCTTTAGGAAGCTGGTAGTGAACAACTGATGAGACTCTTAGGATTCCGGTAGAGCGGACGCAATGAAAACAAAACACAGGTCCGGAAGTCTGCATTTGACAATGAGAAAATGCTGAGTGAGACCAGATCTACCTCCATGCAAACCAGGTTGAGGGGCTAGAGTCTTGTCTATGTGTTTCTCTTGGAAAGAAACCATCAATGTTGAGTTAAGCAATGAACAATGTCAACTGAAAACAAAACAAACATCACTGCCATCGAGTCAGCTCTGACTCAGAGCAGTGTTTCAGGGCAATGCTGAACTGTCCCTGAGAACATCTTTCTCTTTCGTCCGCTGGTGTGTTCAAACTGTTGACCTTTTGGTGAGCAGTCAAATGCACAATCCACAATGGCATCAGGAATCCTTTGAAGAAGGTAAGTACAGGCTTATTTTTGCTTACTTACTAGCTGGTAGTGAGAGCAATACATTTCACTTCCCCTCATCCCCCACCAGACCAAGGCTACTGCTTCTAGGTCTGACTGCCATCTATCTCTCTCCAAACCCCACAGCACCTTGCTACAAAATCAAGGACTCTTTCCAAAGTTACAACCTCTGAGGGAGACACAGTACTCAAATTAGTAAATAAATGATAATACAACCCATGTGTTAGTGTTTTCCACAAATCGGTAAGTAAGCATTAGGAAGCCCGAGCTTACCTTGTATAGTGGGTAACAGAATTGTTTTCTACCAATCAGTAAGTAAGCTTTCCTAAGCCTGTGCTTACCTTGCCTACATGCTTGTCCCTAAACATCACTACCGAGAGAGAAACAGAGCCAAGAACAACCTGACAGGCACCCACGTCAGAATCAGACCTCTGACCAGTTCTCTGCATATGAAATTTCCCCCAAACAGATTGCAAGTATAAAAAGAACCACGAAGAATGGAAAGGGCTGAGTGACTGCTCATTCGTTAGGAAATGCATACCGATTCAATGACTATTCAAGGGTCACCACCATGTGATCACATACATAAATAATTTTGATAAGGCCAAATCTGGATTTGGATGAAAGTTTATAGAAAAGCAAGACTCTTTCTCTACAGAGTGGAAGAAAAGGGGCCAACTCACCCCTTGAATCCTAGGGGGCACTGGCCATTTTCGTCTAAGGACATTGTTGACAGTCTTAACTGGGAAAGAGAGTTACTGGCATCTAGTGGGTAGAGACCAGGAGAGCTGCTGAATATCCCACAGTGCCGAGGAGAGCCCCCACTGCAAAGAAGTCTCGGGTTCAAATGGTCATCAATCAAGCAGCATCGTACAGCTCGCCCTGGACTAAAGGAAGCCACAGTTGACTACCTGCAAAGTGAACATTCCTGCAAGATGAGCTATCCCAGTAACGGCATTACAGCCATGATCTTATCAAGTAGCCTTTCCCATTACACGTGAATCACTGAATTGCTCCAGCAAATGGCTCTGATATTCAACTGTCAGTAAATTTGACAGATAGGAATCTCCAGTTCAGTATAAACACCAGTCTCTAGAGCTTTCATTTGGGTCACAAACACCAATGAGGCAGACACACTTTTAACAAGCAAACAAAACCCAGCCTTAAAGTCTTTTAAAAGACATTAATCATTGCTTCCTTCTTCATTAACGCTACTTAGTTTTATCATCTTCAACATTTCGCATTGATCTTTCTACGAATTTCAAAATAAATATTTAGTGGCATTGGTTCAAAGTAGAAGAGTTATATCTTGTTAAAAACCCATCTGTCTACCAATCACCCACTGGGGTTTTAATTGAGGCAATCAATTATGGGCTTTCCTTAACAAAGAGCAAATGCTCTACAATTTCCCAACTGATACCATCACACTGAGAAGCTTAGGCGGACCCCTAATACGTAACCATGTTTTAACCACGTAAATGTTATAGTAACACGAATAAAAGAATTCTTTTGGCCTGAAAAAGATGTGACTTCCACAAAAGTATGGAGGCTGATGAGCAAAATTCAATATATCTTTTGCTCAGTATAAAACATTTACCCCAGAGTTGATGCTAAAATGCCTCTCCAAGAAACAAACCCTTCTCCAGAAACCAGCACGACCGAACCGAGGGAAAGCAGAGGATCAGCATGTGAAGATACCTACAGAACTAAGTCTGTGCATGTCTCCGGGGTTTACTCTTCTCACCGTTCGTCTCTTCTTCCAAAATTCACTGGGTTCCCGTTTAAAGACCTTTCCTCGGAAACTCATGGTGCTGCTGTAATTCCCGTCCCAAAAGGGCTTAAACTCATCAATAGCTTTAAACCATTCTTCTGCCTCTTCACCAGGCTGAACGGATCTCTCTTCTCCAGTACAAAGGGGAAATGCGCACGTAACTGAACAGAAAGGAAAAGAAAACCAACCAGTTACCGCTTCCTCTGAGTAACGACCTACTAGACCTACTAGCCGCTCAAAAGGCATTTCGGCAACTCCTTAATCGCTTACTTTACAGCAAGACAGAAGTGGCTCTGGATGTTTAAGACACATCGCTCCCAGTGAAATCAACCAAAGGATGCGGAAAGATCAAAGAACCAAATCAGAGGTGAAAGAGAGGACACCTTTGCTACTGACACATCCATCCACACTTTACAAAACTGGTTAGATCCTAAAAGGAAGCTGTACTGATATACTTGGGACAAGAGGGTTTGGGAAGAGACTGGAAGAATGCTATTGTGCCTAACCATTACCGGTAATCTTCAGGATGTATATGTGTTGTCTAATCGGTGCTGTCACATATTAGAAATTGATAAAAACCCTATAGTTTTCTAAAACTCGGTTTTATATTTTTCTACTAGGCATGGGAGACAAAACAAAAATGAGAAAGATTGCTTCTAGATATGACTGTGGTGGTGGGAACTATTGAATACGCCCTGCTCAGCTCCTTTCAGATGTAGTTTGTTTCATCTGCAGGTTGGTCCTACTCAATAGTTTGGCCCAATTGATTGATGAGGATGGCTGAAATAAGTATTTCTTTCCTGTGATGGACTCTTTATGAAAATAGTCCCAGGGATGCTTCCCTGCAGACCGACATCCACAGAGATTTGCAAAGAAGAAGAAAAGTCGATGGGGCTGGGCAAGTAGATGAAGAACACACTACCAACTGGCAAGGAAGAAATCCACAGAGGTCCAAGGAAAGAGCTACCGTGCTGTTAATATGAAGAGAGTAATTCTGCCTCTCACCAGAGAGAGGGCCAATTCCAAGGTATTTATTCAGAGAAGCTTTGAGCAAGTTCTTGTGCTCTGTGCCCTGTGGATGGAAAAGCAGCTGCTTTCACAAGAAGGGCAATTCATATGAAAAAGACTTGCAATGTTCTGGGAGTTTTCTTTCTTTTTCTTTTCTTTTAAGGAAGAAAAAGGAACAAAGATGGTAAGGAGGTCACCAATGTGATTCAAGTCCTAGCTGAGGGCAGAATTCTGGTTACAGATGGCGGAAAGAGGGCGGGCGGCAGGGGCAGAGGGGAAGGGGTAATTAATGAGTACACACATTGTGGTTTTTGGGGGGGTCCTGTTTTTAGAACCCTATCTTCTCGGTCCAGTGCTCAGCACGTTGCAATAGTGCAGAATGGGGCCCGTGGCTATGCATGATATCACACGGTGTTATGGCTTGACCTGTCTCATTGTCTTCCCCAGTTAAAGATACACTTATATTCTAACCACAAAAAACGGAGAATGCCACTATTTTTGGACATGGAGTCTTTGCATACGTAATTAATTACCATGAAGCCATCTTGGGGAGTATGGTGCATCCAAACCAAATATGACTGGTGTCCTTTTAGAGAGAGTAAAAGAGTCATCGTGATGGAGGCTCTCAGGGAGAGACGTATGAGGACAGAGAGGCAGAGGAAAGCTAGCCATGAGCTGACAGTGGCAGAGACAGAAATGATGCATCTACATGTCAAGGAATGCCGGGGGCTCCCAGAAACCAAAACGACTCAGAGAATGTGTATGTATTGTCAAGGGTCACAAATTTTTTAAGTCATCCATGGACATACCCATCACAGCTCCATAAGCCCCGCAAACTCACGGGTTTACAGGTAGGTACACTTCCTGAAGAAGCTTTTAATAGTATTGAGCAATTCCTAAGTGACTTACCCTCTTCCTTATATTTGCATCCAGTTTCTTCTCTATTCCTGTTTCAGCACTACGGTTCTGTATCCAGCAGTCGTTTTTACCCCTCAACTTCTGCAATATGAGGATGAGTCATTTCTCCCTTTGCTTAACTGTCGATCAGATCATAACTCCTTTAAATACTTACAAAGGGACCATCATTCAGCAGCCTTGGTTCTGTGGTCACAGAATTTTGAGATAGTTCCCAAGATTCCCGGCGCCATGGAATGTGAACCCTGTTGGATTCCTTCTCGACAGTACACAGGACTTCGCATGTGAAGTGCCTTTCACTCTCATGATTGGGGTAGGCCATATGAAACATGCGAAAAGACTTTTGTCTGGAGTTGTGCTTTCAACCCGATAAACTATTAAATTCCTCAAAGGGGGGAATTGACCTGGGCGGGCCTGACTTATCTCTTCCCTCAGGAAGAGATGTGAAGCGTGAGATGCATGTTCACACTGGCCTTAAAGCAGCAAATGCCCACAGGATGCGAGAGTCTGTGGAGGACACCACATGGCAGGAAGCTGCAGACAGTCTCTGGAAGTGGATGGTGGCCCGGAGCTGACAGTCACCAATCCCTCAGTATCATTTCCACAGCTACACTGAGCTGAATCCTGCAGACAGCTATTATGCGAGGTTTAGAAAGCACCCGTAGCTTCATACAAGATGACAATACCTGCTGACAAATTTACTTCTGCTTGGCTACGATTCAGCCATATTGTGGCCATATGTCTGAACTGCTAAGTAATAAATATGTGTATTATTTATATCACTATTTCTGGTCATTTGTTACCCAGCACGATTAAAAGTATACAACTAATCTTAGGTTGTGCTAACTTATTTACTTTTCCATAGAACTGAGTCATACCAATTGTAAAATTCATGAATGCCCTCTCATAAAATTATCATTGACTCTAGAAAAGGTACACAGAGGGTATCCTCTCTACAACTAAGAAACCAGAGAGCAGAAAGTTGACTTTCTTTGACAATGGCCTTGAACTCACTCAACTGAAAAAAAAAATACCCCCAAAAGTACTGGATGGATTTAGAGTTAACTGAATACACAGTGGTTAAAATTTAGAAAAGCACAACAGCATCATATTTAAACCCCCTCTTTCTACTTTATGTGACTTCCTATTGCTAGGCATTTCCTGCTCATTTACACCTGTCTCTACGCACCCCCTCGGTTGTCCATCCATCTGTATTCCAGTTCATTTCATCTGTTAGCTCTTCGGCATTTGCGGTGGTCATAATTCATAAAGTATTCATAACCCATTTGAACGGTGGTACTAGCCAAGAAGACTGCAAAATACCGTGACTGCTCAAAGGATAAACAGATCTGTCTTGGAAGAAGTACGCTCAGAGTGCTCCGAAGAGGCAAGGATGGCAAGATATGTCTTAGATACTTTGGACATGGTGTCAGCAGAGGCCAGCCCCTGAGAAGGCCAGCATGTGTGGTACAGAGGAGGGGCAGCAGAAGAGAGGAAGAGCCTCAAGGAGATGGACTGACACAGTAGCTGCAACAATTGTGAGGATGGCTCAGGACCCGGCAGTGTTGTGTTCTGTTGTGCACGGGGTTGCCATGGGCCTGAACTGACTCAGTGGCAACTAACAACAACTCATTTGGTCTTTTGGGTCCAATCACTTGCCCTCTCCTAACAGGTACGTTTGCTGACCAGTCACGCACTCCTCCAGGAGGAGAATTCAGAGGACGGCGACCCACAGTGCATCTCTGCGTTTAGCTCACCACGATGCACCTTCTGTAAAGGAAGAACACAAGTAGCTACTTCCTCCGCCACTGTGGCTTCTCCTGAACCTGCCCCCTGCGGAAGAGTTCTGAAAGTTAGTGGCCCTGAGGCTGACTACTTCCTGTTAGAAAGGTCAACCCAACTGAACAGCGCCAAGTTCCCACGGACAAGACCATCTAGGGGAATTGAAGTAAGCCCATTGGAGCCCCCCTTTCTAAAGGCAGGGCTTTCGGGGGATAATATCTGAGGAGCACCATAGATTTCCCTGTCAGTCACTGCCCCCTAAATGCAAAGAGCCCTCCTTTTAGTATAAAATATTTAGAAACCTGCTGGAAAATAAATAATGCCATGTGGGTTGAATTACATGGAGGGAGACAGTTAGGACTGGAAACAGTAAATATGGACGCCCAGCAGTTGTGTGTGTGTGTGTGTGTGTGCGTGCGCACAATACAAACACACATTATCTTTACTGTTTAAGAATTTATAATATTCTACTCAAAGCCCTTTGCACGTGTACATTTCTAATGATATTTGCTTATATTCTTGAAGTTAACTAGACCCTAGGAGGTGGAAATTCTTATATAATCAGGATGTTATGAGGGCGGGGGTGCAAGAGGAGGGTATGGGACTAATTCTGATAAAGATGAGTGAGCCCATCTACAACAAAATGGACTTTAATATTGGTCACTAAATCCTATCTGTATTAGAGCTTAATGTCTGAGCACTAGGTGTGGGAGGCTGTTCAGAGTGGAAGTCCTAAATCCTTCATTTGGTGTCCACGTAGATTCAGCTTCCACTAAATTATTTCTGACCATTGATAAGCACCATGAAACGTCTTGCCCTCATAGAGAGTATGCTTAGATTCCTGAAATCAAACTCTATGGGCAATTCTACTCTGCCGAAGGGTTTTTCTGTAAGTCAGTATCAACTAAAAAACTCAATTCCCTGCCGTGGAGTGGTTTCCGATACACAGTGAGACTACAGGACAGGCTAGAACTGCTCTTGTGTGTTTCTGAGACTGTAGCTCTTAACAGAAGGAGTGCATCTTAGCTTTCTCCTGTAGATCAACTCAATAGCATCTGGCAACAACATGGAGGTAATTAGGGCTCAACCTAAAGTTTTTTCTGCTTTATGGTCCAAGCATCCAACCATCTTCAAGAAATGGGATGTATTCCTAATAATTCTAACTTCAACGCAGTCTCTTCTAAAACAGGAAATCCCCGAGAAGAACAGTAGCATATTTAGGGAAGTCAAGCTTCAGCTCACAACCCTTGGTCTTCCTTCCCAGAGCCAAGGATCTCAGTGATGATGACAAATACCCCACGTTTCTGTTTCATACCAACACCTCCATCAGGACGACCCATTATTTTCTAAAAGCCACAGAGCTAATTCTTCACAGAGAATATAGTTACATGTTTTCCAGAAAAATATAGAAAATCAAACCAAAAGCCATAAAAATGATTGTTCTTTCAAAGAAGACCAAAAGGCCATTGAGGCTGAGGCAGATCACTTCTACAAATGACCTCACGAGACCCACAGAAAATTACAGCCTCCCTGAGTGCCATTATCACTATCACCCAGGTACTATCCTCAACAGTCAGTATCCCAGAGACAAAGGGATTCTCTCTGTTTGCTGGCTTGGATTCCATCCCACCTTCTAAATGCTGGCAAAGTTAACTACAGACCCGAGTTACTTCTTTCCAAATAAAACATGCACCTAAAATTGCCCTCCTGTATTCATTCCAAGCCCTAATTACCTTGTTTTCAATATAAATGTCACCCACTGTTTAATAATTACCCTGGAAATCACGTTGCTTGCAGGTTTACGGGGGAGGCCAGAGTCTTCTAAATCAGGGACACTTGAATGGAAGTATTAGCTGAATTATATAACCTCAGCATTACCTATGTTTCCTTCTGGTGGTGGTTCTTTTTATGGCGAAAGAAGGTGTTTTTACAAACTGAGAACAACGGCGCATTTTAGCTACGCAATTTTGATGCGGAAACAAATTGCTGTGGAAAGGCCAAACCCGGAGCACGCCTGCAACCAGCTTTTCTGATCCACAGTTGCTTCCTAATAGATCAGACTTAGCTTAGGAAGAAGCGCCGCAGCCAGCCAGCCCCACGAAACATATTTTTAATGGCAACAAAATGCATTTGTGCTCTCAAGCTTGTATCAAGAGGAGAGGAGGCTAACATAATACTTTGATTTAAGTGTTTAATGCCCTTCATTGTGGAAATCAGAGAGTAATGGAAGGGTCTTGGCTTTTCAATCAAGAGCTCCTTTGTGTTTTGCAGAGAATTAATTGCCGGATTTCTTGACCTTTGCTTGTGCACTCAAGGTCTCCAATTAAAGGAAAAGTTAACCTCTTGCTCTCTGCCCCACATCTCACCAGGTGGACAAAGAAGGATCAAAACATCCACGACCTATGTAATCAGAGGTGGCTTTTCAGGAAAGCAAGAATTTGGGCCCTACACGGTAGACAGCAGCTCATCAGGGGACCAGTCGCTAGAGCAGTGTCAGGAATGACAGAGGGACGGTCAAAATGCAACTTCCAGTTCTCCGTCAGACGGTAAATCTTCTGCTATACTTCATGGGGCATAAATGCGTAATATTTTTCATAAGCAGATTGCCAGCTCTTTGCTCGCTGGTGCTGTGGAGGTTTTGAAGCTGCGATTATCCCTTGAAATCCATTTCAAGGCTCTTTTCTGTGTTGTCTCCAAAAGGCGTCGCCACCATCCCCAAACCCAACCCAACACATTGCTATCCAGTCCATTCTGACTCAGTGATCATGCAGGGCAGCACAGAACTACCCCTTTGGGGTTCTGAGACCGTAACCTTTATAGGAGAAGACAGCCTCATCTTTATCGCAAGGAGTGACTGGTGGTTTTGAACTGCTGACCTTGTGACTAGCAGCTCCATGCATAACTCGCTATGCCACTAGGGCTCCTTTTAGGACCAAAGGACACACTCTGGATTTTACTCTTTATGTAACTTGGAGTCTGCCTCCCTTAACTAGACTATGCATCATGGGAGATTTTCATTTGCTTTGTTTACTGTGTTTTCAGTGACTAAAGCAGCGCCAGGTACCCCACAAGCTCTCAATACATAACTGAACAATGTAACGAAGAGCAAATGATGGTCTTACATATTTGTATTTAACCATGAACCTTGTCTTACGTATATATTGTGTCATGAAATGCTAACTATTTATAACGACTATGTCTATAGTTCATGACTAAATATAGATTATAATTGAGCTCAATTTTTCCCCACTAGTCATGTGAATTTTTTTTTCAGAGAAAAGGGAGGAAGCCACAAAACAAGGAAATGAGGTATTCAGTTAGACATTAGGAAAAATGGTTTTAAAAATGAGTGTGCAAAAAAAATTTTTTTTTAAATGAGTGTGCTGTCAGAGTTGGTATGAGTCGGAACAGACTCGATGGCCTCTCACAACAAGCTGATTAAAGAATGGTGCCGGTAAGCTATGAAGCAAATTTGTCAAAGAGGGGATCATAAACAGGGCTTCTACTGTTCCAAAAGAAGAAGATACTATTTTCTCTTATGAAGATTTATGCATCAGAAATTAACAGCAACAATTTTCCTCTGCCCGATGGGGTCACTATAAGTTAGCGCAGACGTGACGGTAGTGAGTTTGAGAGTGAGATAATCTGCATATTGTAAGAGGGTCCAGAAAGGTCCTGGTTGGGAGGTACTGATCCCGTAAACATTACAGTCTCAGATGCTCTCTGGAGCAGCTCTGTTCTGTCCAGTAGGGTCGCTGTAAGTCAGAATCTGATGTGACGGCAGTAGAGAGATGGTTGCTGGGGGACCATCATGAGGGGGAAGATGGATGCACCAAAAGAGATCACAGTTGCTCTGGAAGCAGCCATGATTAGGATATAAAGACACAGAAACTAAACCCAGAGTGGCTGAGGTGAGTCTGACTCACAGCGACCCTGAAGGACACAGCAGGACCACCCCGTAGGCATTCCAAGGATGTCATTTTTATGGAAACAGATCAACGAAATCTCTCTCCCTTTGAGTAACTTATGAGTCTGAACAGTTACTAGCAAATCACTTAACCATTGCACCACCAAGGCTGCTACACCAGGGACAGGAAGTCCTCCCCGGGAAAGCCAGAGAGAAGACCCTCTTGGCTTGGATGAGGATAATGAGGTTAAACGGTCCCTCCTCCTGGACACATGCGATCCCACCACAAGTGACTTCTTTGTGCTCACTGTGTCTTGCGACACCGGCGGTTCCATTTTAAATCCCGGGTGTGCACATCAACAAAAGCCGCCAATTTTCCTATTTCTGTCATAGGCCTTCATCCCACACAAAAGACCCAAATGCCAAGGAAGTGAAGAAAGCTAAGATCTAGCCAATATCATACTTTTTTTTCTTTTAAATCTTTTCATGGTTCCTTTCCTGCCGAAGCAAGCCTGTCAATAACCAGAGCACCCAACGGTACAGTCTGTATCTGTCGGGTCTCCTCCCGGCAGGCGGCAAACGCCAACATCGCAGGCACTCATTAGATCTGGTGAACAGGGGAAAGGTATTGCCATCTCGTTTTCCACGGTCGCTCCTTTGTGCCCCGCCATCCCTCTCCAAGGCCACCGAAAGTCACTGCAGTATACTGACAAGGAGACACTGAAACAGGCAAGGTGTCATCATTTGGAAAGGAGATCTGTTACCTAGATTGCATCAGTCTTTGTAGCAGCGTTGAAAATTGGCATTCTTTTTGCTTGGGGTAGCACAAAGGGCCCTGTCTTCTGAAACAAGGTTTGAATCTGTGGGCCTTCCTTATCACCCATAACTAGTGAATACAGTCTGCTATTGACCAGTCTCTTTATCATTAATTATTATGATTATTATTCATTTATTTATATTCAGGCAGAGTGCCTCTGTGATCACAGTGAGAAAGCAATTCAGGGCCCACATTCGAGAACAAATCATTCCAGCAGGGTCATTTGGAAGAGCGGCGGGGGCTGAAGTGGGGGTGGGGGAGGGCTGCTGAGAGAGCAGACATCTGAGACAGTGGCACAGACTCAGAGGGGTAACACTCAGACTATGGCGTGCCCACTCCTCATCTCAGGAGCCCTGGTGGCAGAGCGGTTACACCTTAGGCTGAGATGCACAAGGTCAGCCACTCTAAGGGAGAACGACTGGGCTCCTATGCTCCCTTAAATAGGTACAGTCTGGGAAACTCACGGGCACTGCTACCCTGTCCTGTAGGCTCCTTATGAGTCGGCATTAACTCGATGGCAGCGAGTTGACTTGAGCCTCATTATCTGGCTCAAGACTATGGAACTCTGGGACAGAGCGACGGGCGAGTTGACTTCCTAGCCCTTAGAGACAGAGGTTAAGGGACAAGGTGGCTGCGAGTCTGAAGACCAGAGAGGGTGTTGGTGCTGGCTGAGGAGATCAGCAACTGTATGCTGAACAAATACATTCCCTGATGTGCTGAGTGACCTGGGCAAAACAAGAGCCTCTCGGGTACTCTCGATCCTAAAAGTTGTTTTTGTTTTTCATCTCTAATAGCTTATGTTTGTTTTTTTCTAATCTTTTAAAATGGTTTTCAAATAAAACAATCATGTTCTGCATTTTCAGAGAGACCAAGAATTGTCTGAGAGAAAGGCCGTCACTTTTTTTCAAATGAACTGGAAACAAAAGGTGACCAGGCATCAGGGCGGCCTTCTCTCAGCCAGCAAGCTCAGATGCTGTGCCCGGACAGATGTTACTTGACCGCCATCGTCTGCTGGTTGCTAGATTTCACTGTGTAAGTAAGCAGTTGGGCCTTCTCTCTAGAGGACACTGTCCTTGACATGGTTTGTAAACAAAGCACTGGAAAGAAAGGAAGCCTGTTTTCATACCCACTTACGTTGCTGGAATTATCTTGATTCAGTATGAAAAATTCAGATGTTCCCTAGGTAGTTACTTCTGCCTGGTGCATCAATGAGGGGAGAGGGGAGAGGGGAGAGGGGGAGAGGGGAGAGGGGAGAGGGGAGAGGGGAGAGGGGAGAGGGGAGAGGGGAGAGGGGAGAGGGGAGAGGGGAGAGGGGAGAGGGGAGAGGGGAGAGGGGAGAGGGGAGAGGGGAGAGGGGAGAGGGGAGAGGGGAGAGGGGAGAGGGGAGAGGGGAGAGGGGAGAGGGGAGAGGGGAGAGGGGAGAGGGGAGAGGGGAGAGGGGAGAGGGGAGAGGGGAGAGGGGAGAGGGGAGAGGGGAGAGGGGAGAGGGGAGAGGGGAGAGGGGAGAGGGGAGAGGGGAGAGGGAGAGGAGAGAGGAGAGAGGAGAGAGGAGAGAGGAGAGAGGAGAGAGGAGAGAGGAGAGAGGAGAGAGGAGAGAGGAGAGAGGAGAGAGGAGAGAGGAGAGAGGAGAGAGGAGAGAGGAGAGAGGAGAGAGGAGAGAGGAGAGAGGAGAGAGGAGAGAGGAGAGAGGAGAGAGGAGAGAGGAGAGAGGAGAGAGGAGAGAGGAGAGAGGAGAGAGGAGAGAGGAGAGAGGAGAGAGGAGAGAGGAGAGAGGAGAGAGGAGAGAGGAGAGAGGAGAGAGGAGAGAGGAGAGAGGAGAGAGGAGAGAGGAGAGAGGAGAGAGAGAGAGAGAGAGAGATAAGCCAGGAAGCAAGCCCTGGGCAAACAGTCCTTTAAAGCAATGCCTGATGTTTAATTTTATTCCACTATGCTCTTTGGATAGATTTCATGTGTCCATTGCCAACACTGGGTCTGTGTCTGGAAGCCTGCACTTTGAGTCCGTCGGGAGAGGGGGCATAGTTAACATGGTCCTGAGGCTTGCTCTCGGTGGCCTTGGGGTAAAGGCACCTCACTTTTCCTGAGCGATTATCTCCTCTCCTCATCCGCCTCTCATAGCCCATGCCTGAACCACATCTGGATCCACCAGACCGTCTCTTCCCTGCGTTTGAGCCAGGAGAGAAATGACGTAGGACAGGAAACAGACATGATTTATACAAGCACAGGGCCCTGAACAGAGCTCATTAGCTGCCGGGGGCCTGCTCTGTCCCATGCCTGCTAAGCTCTACTGTTGTGCCCCTTCCCCCCACTTCAGTCTGAGAGGCTGTACTTCCAGCTGCCTGATTTACTATTATGGATTTCCCTTGAACCAGCTTTGATTCATGGCGACCCCAAAGATCTCAGAATGGTACAGTCCAGAGTCCCCCAGGGATTTTTAACAGCTGCCTTTTGAGATGGAGATCATCAGACCTGTCTTCTGAGGCTGCAGACTCCAACCTCCAGCCATTCAGCTGGCCCTCAAATACTTTAAGGATCTCTGCCACCCTGGTTTAACCAAGACCAATTTTTTGATTACCGCGATACACTGGCAGCCACTGGAACCCTTCTGAACTCTGCAAATAGATCCAGATCCTCGAGTAGCCGGAGAAGTCAAGTATCCGATTTGCCTTCATAGAGTTGAGAGGAAATCGTTTGACAAATGCTGTAAAGAGAGGGTTGTGCAAGGGAGCACTTAGAAGCGAACCGTAAAAGCGCACCACAGTGCCTTCCAAATACTCTCCTCCATTCCTGCATCGTTAATAGCATCACCTGGAGGACAAAATGGGAAACCCGGTTCTCATTCTGAATGCCTATTGTCACGCATCTCCATAGCCAATCCATCGCTCCAGCCGAATGTTTGTACATGGTTGTTGTCAGGTCCCTTCCAGCTAGTTCCAGCTTAGGGTGATCCTACGAACAACAGAACAGCACACTGCCGGACCCGCAGTCATCGCCTACTGGTTGCTACGTGTGAGCCCATGGTAATGGTCACTCGGTCAACCCATCTCAGTGAGGGCTTTCCTCTTTTTTTGCTGCCGCCCTTTACTCAACCAAACATGATGTCCTTCTAATAGGTTTGGCTCTTCCTAATGACATGTCTAATGTACATGAGGCCAACTCTCTCGATCCTAGCTTTCCAGGAATAATCTGGCTATATATACTTCTTCCAAGACAGATTCTGATAGCTCATGGCACATTCAATAGTCAACAATGTCATAGTAGGAGGGCATCTATTATTTTCTGTTCTTGCATCTATTTTCTTTTGAATATCTTTCTCATTGCAAGTTTTTCTAAAGCCAGGCTTAACCCTGTTATTTCCAAGCTGGACAGCCTCAAATAATCACCCCTTTACCTATACAAATATTCCCTGCAATATAAAACATTCCAGAGGTTTATAGAGTTCATTGATGTTCCAGATAAAAGTACCAATGTCAAAAACACCCTGAGAAACACTGCATCGAACAAAGTTCAACTCTCTTCCTCACTGCAAAAGGCTACCTTCCCCGGAGTTTCAAGTGTCCGATGCCCAATGGAAACATCTGTGGGGGAGAAAAGCCCGGTGGGTAATCCTTCTCACACTTACACGTGCATGGAACTGTTTTCGTGGAAAGCATACCTACTGTTTGTGTCACACACTTTGAAACATTGTGCAACTATCTTGAGCAGCGAGACAGGTGCTGAGACAGACTGCAGAATGGTTTAGCAGGAGAAGACGGCAGAGGTGTCTTCTTCAAAGTAGACAGGAATTTCAGGAGACAATATGAACAAGCAAGGAGGTCTGAACCAAGGTAGCTACCAGCTTGTGTTGCTGCTGAAAGAAGACATGATGACACAGCACCCAGTTGACAGATGCCAGTAGGCACCTGCTTCAATTGCTTCTCTGGAGAAAATGCCCATTGGCATCTAATTGACTCCAACCCATGAACACCCCATAGTCGTGAGGCTTATAAGGGAAGAACTCTGATCCGTAGGGCTCACATGGCTGATTTTGGAACCAGATCAAGACTTTCTTCCAAGGTACCTTTGTGTGAATTTGAACCACCAACCATTCGCTTAGCAGCTCAATGTGTTAACTATTTGTACTCCCCAGGGATTCTTTCCTGGAATGAGCACTGACCAGATCAACCCATCTCTCCCTGGAAGTAAGTTTCGTGACATTATAGCCGAGGTATCTGTCTCTGCATGCTGTGCCTCTCTGTTAGGGAAAAGCTACTTCAAATAAATGAAATCATTTTCTTAACCTGGGCAAAAGGTGACATGTATTCAGGTAGATGATTTGGGGCTTCCTGGGTCTCTGTGAAAACTCATTCTGATAGGATGCACGCAGGCATTTGCCTCATCCTGTAATAAGCACTGAATAAGCACTGTGTCAGCACAGAAAATAATTCATGACCCAGTTAAGGTGAAAATGTGGAACATCTGACTCTTCCCCACAACCTCTATCCTTCAATGGCTAGGAGATAGCACTTGCCTGGTTTGCAAACAGATTTCTAAATAGATTTGTCGATGTTGATGCCTTATTATTCACATCTCCTGCTTGCATAATGTTGCTGAAAATTAAATTCGATGTCAGATATTTATAACCATATTCCTCTGTTATTGTTTTACAGTCAAGAAAGAATAGCCTGACTTCTTATCATCCCATGCTATCTGTGGAAACCTTTCTGAATCAGGAGCCGGAGTGCCTATTTTTTCAAGTTAAGTTAAAATATAGTTCTTAACCTTACACTCACGGTAAAGATGAAAGCATTTTCCACGCCGGTCAGCCAAACATGATGTAATGTGCTATAGGCGGGCAGTGTTGTTCTCTGTAGTTGCTTGCAGGGAAATTCAGAATGAAGGTGGAGCGCCAAGGAAATGTTACCAGAGAGTAATAAACTGTCAATCTATGGCTCAACTTGGTCCAACAAATGCTTTTCGTATTTTTTTTGCTCATAAAAACAAAACAAAGCCCCTGAATCATAGGAATCCAATAGGACAGAGATGAACTTCCCCTTACAGTTTCCAAGGCTATTGTCCTGATGGAATCTCTCTCATGTTGATGTAGCTGATAGGTTAGAACCCCAGACCTCAGTCATCATACCACCAGGGTTCTTGTTTTACAACCAAAGGAGCAGGCTAAAGGACCCCTGCAACTCGGGGGGGGGGGGATACCAATTAGGCTCTAACTTCAAGGTCACAAAGATGTGATAAAGTGCGCATGTGCAGGTTTACAGACTGAGAAACCCAACACAGCGTTTCTATGAGTCAGTAGGTTCGGGGCAGTGGGGTAAAGTGAGCTGAAATATTTGACTTAGTTGCCAGCATTTTAACACTGGGATGTTTCAGATAGCACTCTTGATTTCTTCTGTCTTTTGAAGAATTCAAGATCTGACCACATGAATGTAGCATTATCTTCTGCGATGGAAACCACTGGTCCACACTGAATCATGGCCATGCCTCCTTTGATTAGCTATGCTCCCGGTCAATCCTCTTTGTCTGTTTGTCTAATCTTCACTTCACCCTCATGGACTCTAGATATTTCAGTTTGGATACCTTGACTTAAAGTCATATTTAGAATAATCCCTTTAAGTAAGGCCACTGTGGCTGCCTAACGAACAAACAAATCAGTCTAAGGATGACAAGACTTCATCTCATTGACCTTGGACATGTTATTAGGAAACCTTAATCCCTGGGGAGGGATATCATGCCTGGTAAAATAGAGGGGCACAAAAAGAGGAAGACCCTTGACAAGATGGACTGACCAGTAGCTGAAACAATGGGACAGAACAGAAGAACGTACAGAACCGGGCAGTGTTTCTTTGTGTTGTACGTATGGTCGCTATGAGTTGGAACGGGTTGGGCAGCATCTAACAACTGTGATTGCCTCCTTTGGTCATTCTACGTTGCTTGTTACTGTTGTTGTGCTGTGCTCTTAGTGACCCTTTAGATTGTTATTGCCCATATGCAGGCAGTTAAGTCAGCTCTGTATCAAAAGGAACAGTTCAATCCTCAGCATAGGCAGAATGTGAAGAATGTGCCAATATTTTAATGTAGTAGTAGTTTGTGTTCCAGCATTCCTAAGGATAATGCCATTTGTCATATTGATTAAGTTATAAAAAGCCTTATCCTGCACTAACTTCCCTCTTTAATTTAAAAAAGATCAAAACCCTTTCTTGAGAGTCTACCCCTTGGAGAATTTGATGAGGAAATGTTATACTTCCACAGTTCTTTAGGTGTACATGAGACCATGAGGCTAGAAAAATCTTCCAGAAGTTGAAAGAGGTCAGTTTTAAATAGAAAGCATTTTTCCAGATAGTAATTTCATATTAAGAATGAAAGAAAGACAATAAGAGTGTTAACATAAAAGGTTAATCTTGATATTATTTAACTGTTGGTGTATAAATTTTAAATATTCTTAAAATACTTTTTTAGAAATACCTTTTGGAGGAAAAGGAACTTAGCACTTCAGTTGATCATGTCCCATCCCCCACTCCCCCCACCCCAGGGAAGAAGGGTCATCTCCAAGAGACACCATACCTCTAAAATCTATTATGTCTTGGAGTAAAAAATTGTGAAAATTTAGCGAATGTTTTCATTTTTTTATCTACATCAATTCTTGGAAAATGAATGAAATGCTAGTCTCCATTCTTCATATATCTGGTATATGTATCTGGTAATAAAGGAGGGATTTGGTGGTGAAAATAGTTAAAGCTTTCAAAACTTGCCAGAAAGTTGGCAGCCAAATCCATGGAAAGCTCTGGCACTCGGCTCCCCAAGGTCTCATCTCTGAAAAGCCCATGGAGGTTCTACTGTGCCCTCAAGGGTGTTGCCAGGTGTTGAAATCAATCACAACTGACCAGAACAATTGGCAATAGGTCATTATAAAAGTCTACTCTTGCAGACTCTTGCATACTGAATAATTTAAGGACTTCATGGGACAATGTCTATTTTTGCAATTTCCTTACACGCTGTATCATGGCCCTGAGTAGATTCTGTCATGTCTCACAGTCTTGTGACGAGGCAGTCCATTGGCACTTCTCCGACCAATGCCCGAGAAGGTTACTTAGTCATGCTTATTCCAAAAGCAAAAGCATCCTCCAGGCCATTTCCCCTCGGATGTCCCACCATGTCTGCAATCCTGGCTTTCCTTCTGGGAAGGCTGGGACCAGCCAGTGAAAATAGGCTTATTCCGACTAGCCAGTTTCTCTTTTTAGTTCCTTTCTGACCTATTTATTCTCACCACCAAGACATACATCTTTAAGTTGTCCTAAGAGCACAATCCAGAATGTTCCTTCGAGGCAGATTGTTCCTGAAAGGCAAGGAGGGCAAAGCTTTGTTTCATGTACTTGGCACATGTTGCCAGAGGGTCAAGTCCTTGGAAACTACGCTTCGTAAAGCAGAGGGACAACAAAACGAGGCAGGCCCTCAACGAGGTAGATTGATGCAGTCGCTGCAATAGTGGTTTCAAATATATAATTGTGAGGGTGGTGCCTAATAAAAACCGCAAGAATATAATCCAAATATGACGGCCCAATTTTTTGTTATCTTTTTTGCTAAGTGTCAAATGTTTATGGCTGAGCTTCACTTGTAACCTAACAATAGCAGTATAATCCAGATATGATGACCTAATTCTTTTGTTGACAACTTTTCTGCAAAATGACAAATGGTGATAGCTTAGCTTCCCTGTTCTGATAGGCAGTTGAGCTATACGTTGCATTCGGTCCTCTACAAATGACAACGGAAATTTCAGGAAAATGTAGAAAAGCATGCTGAGTGTCAAGGTCACTGAGCACGTGCTGTGCCTCCTGACTTTTCTTAAACTAAGAAAGACAAGTCATTGAAATACTTGAGCCAATGTACCTGCAGAATGGATTTCTGTTGTTGTTATTAATTTCAAAACATCAACAAAAGAAGCAACAATGAGACGAAGGGTTATAGATGAATATTTCTGAAATTAATCAATGCGAGCCCTAGTCAATTGTACTCAAATTATTTTGATACATCATTGACATATACCACTCCCAAATGCTGACTTGGACTTAATCCTTTTGCTTTATAAATTAATATGGTTGGTCTTAACTTGTGGAGAACACAGGCCACTCTTGTGGAGTTTAATTCAGAAAAGAAAGATTTGACTCTGGAAGGCCTCTTTCCTTTTTATAACTCCTTTATTTTTCTAGTGCCTCAGAAATACTTATACTAAAATAGCAAAACATTCACATTCATCCTAGGTCAGAAGACAATGGGTCAGCGAATGTTCAAGGAGGTAAGGGAATACTTGGAATGTGTATGCTTCCATGGAGCATTCAATAATTCTTAGCAACTCTGTCTGGAGTCTGCTTTTGTTCTTTGGTATGAAATTCATTTCTAAGAAAGGGTCACTTATTACATGTTACTTACTGACATAGTCTATTTATGGTTTTATTTTTGAAAGAAAGACTAAATGCAGGCTCATACTATACCTCTTATGGGAATTTTTCTTGGTGAGATTTAGAAAATAATTATCTGTGTTTGGATGGGTATAATATATATTTGGATATATGTATCAATTACATGTATATAGTAGGGCTGCATAATTATCAAACAACAATTTTAACTTTAACAGAAAAATGATAATATGACCAATGTTTTATTATATATTTATGTCTACTTAAATAAATAAATATATTAATAATTTAACTGCTTCCCTGAAAAGTTCATCCAGCATATTGACCTTTGAAGTACAAGTCATCCTGTTCCTTAAGAATTGGCCTGAAGATATTTAAAGAGAAAATTGAAGTACATATGTCCATTGATGCAGAAAGGGCCAGAAGGTAGCATATAAAACCTATATTTTCTTTTTTATAAGATTGTACTTAGGGAAATACATTTTGATACAATCACATTTCTGATTTATATATACACACATTATCTATCTATCTGTATTTTTTAAGAGCTATATTTCATTGCCAAGGGGAATGCTACTTTTGGAACTTGGAATGTATTATTAATCACAGCACTATGGCTTCCAGTGAATGTAATTACTTACTATCTATAGCGAATGGAGCTAATTGATTAACATTACCCTGTAAAAACAAGTGGACCCAACAGACTCCCTGACGCCTTCAGATATTATAAAGTGCTCAGCTTATGTCTCATCCCTTCTCTGCTCTCTCTTTCCCCTCAAATTATCTTGAAACACATGTCGGAAAGTGCTGTATATATTTGATACCTCTTCTGCAAGCAGCTTAGGGCCTGGCATTCCCTTTGAAAGAAACCCCAAACCGAGCTTGCTGCCATCAGATCAATGCGGACTCACGGCAACCCCACAGACAGGGTAGATCAGCCCTCAGTTTCCGAGACTGCAACTCTTTATGAGAGTAGAAAGTCTCATCTTTCTCCCAAGGAGTGGCTGGTGGTTTCAAACTGCTGACCTTGAGGTTAGCAGCCCAATGTGTAAGCACACCACCAGGGCTCTTCCCTATTTTATAAAAGCACGGTCTCTCTGCATTCACATGATATAATACAGAGACATTAGAAGAGGGAAAATAACTATCACAACATATTCATAGCCTGACAAAGATTTTAAAAGAATGATTTTCTACTTTCATTTAATGAATAAATTCCAGAATGGAATTCCCAGGGCAACAAAACATAAATGTTTGTTTATCCTTATTTCCTAGAAATCTTCAGTCTTTAAGATCTCCTTCTGAAAGTCAATAAGGCTACTCCTGCCTTTGATGTGTGAATCATAAAACTAACTACACAGTCCTTAAATCTGATTAACTATCACACATTGCCTTGAGAAACAGGAAAATAACTCTCTGACCTACGGGTGACAAAGAGTATAAAGGGCTATCAGAAAGATTTGGGGAAGCAGACCTTAACACTGGATGGGTTTATGACCAATTATATTTTATTGAGGCCATTAATAAACACGGATAAGCTCTTCAGTCCCAGCTAGCTCATGGGTAGAAAGTTAGATATTTAACTGTAAAGATCTTCAGTTTAAAAACAAGGCTCACATCTAACAGAATCTGTGATGAAAAGAGACAGGGATTAACCACATCTTTAGAAATGCTTCATTGAAAAATATTGTAGGCACTCAAACAACTAAGAGTTCCATCAATTCTCATTAAATGACCTCGTCTATTGGGCATCACACACATCAGGCTTGAATGAATAAAGTTCATTCTGTCTGCAGTGTGTTTGCCTTTATAATGGCTTGATCATCTCTATAATAATGAAATATTTTATTTTTAGGTCTGCTGGAGTAGAACCGGACAGGGCATGCTCCAAATCACTTTTGCATTCTTTTGCAATGAGAATTCCGAGGTAGCTTTTCCACAACTAGGAGGCCTTCTTATCAAATGCCATTAGGAAATTCACCAAAGACTGGCTCTCTGTTCACATGTACTGGGTCCGGATCACATTTAACTTTTTTATTAAAAACATGCCCCTTAGTGATCCCCCCTGCTAAGCATCACGTGAATGCATTTGTTGTAAAACCAGGTAACACGCTATTTGCAGTCTGTGGATGGTCCAAATGGTTTATGCTCATACTGCTAACCCAAAGATGTGGCAACTTGAGTCTACCCAGAGACCCTTCAAGAGGACTGGTGACCTACTTCCAAAACATCAGCCTACGGAACCTGATGGAACATAATTCTCCTCTGACCCCCACGGGGCCACCATAAACCAACTCGATAGCAAGTGGCAAGTTTTGATAGATAGTGACTATTCCCAGAGACTTGAGAGGGATGTGCGTACGAATGGAAGGAATTTAATGAAAACCACAGAAATATGATTATTTTACACCTTACACTAATGTGCTTTGGTTCTTTTTCACATAGTGTGTACTTATTTTACAATAAAAATACTAAAAAGGAAAAGTAAGATTTTATTCATCGTAGCGTACCGCATGTCTGCACCTGCATTATTCCCATGTCTGTTTATTATCTACTTCAGGGGAACAGCTAATAGAAACCATTAGCTGAATCTTGAATCGATTCCTCTAAATCTACATTTTTGAATGTCGAGCCAGTTAACAATTACAGCCCCAGTAGGAAAATAAAATCATCTTGAATTACAACCAGGAGGATGTGCACAAAAGGGAGAATATGCTGGAATGAGAGAGAGAGAGAGAGAGAGAGAGAGAGAGAGAGAGAGAGAGAGAGAGAGAGAGAGAGAGAGAGAGAGAGAGAGAATATGTGTGTGTGTGCCCAGGAGATAGCTGATAGGAGTTGTTGAGCATGTTTGCCGAGCCAAATAAAACTTACATGGTATTTAAATAAGTCCACGAGAAAATAAGCTCTCTGAGCCAAGAAACTTGGGACTCATAAGCTACAGGTGATATGATATCCATCTATCCAAGGCTAGGCAGGGTCTGGGTTCAGCAGGCACCTTTCTGTCAGAAAGACTTGGTATTAGAAGGAGGTTGAGGGCTGTGTCTCTTCTATAGATTGACGATCTTTAAAGCAAGGACCATCAGAAGATTTGCCAACAGCGTTGACAAAAATGAGATAATATGGTAGCCATTATGAAAGAATGAATATTTTTTAAGAAAATAAAAAAAACCCAAGGCATACTCTTCAGTCTACCTCCTGCAAACTCCCCAATCTTTCTCTTAATCACCCAGTTACTGCAAGAGTCTTAAAAGAGCCCTGGCTTCTCAGTGGTTAGAGCTCTCAGCTGCTAGCTGGAAAAAAAAAAAAAGGCGATTCCAACCCACTGACGTTTCTGCAAGAACAACATTTGCAGTCTGCTTCATCATGGATTGATAGCCTGGGAAATCCTATGGGACAGCTACACTCTTGTCTGTGCAGTTGCCATGACTCCAGATCAACTCAACAGCAGTGTGCTTGGTTAGGCTAGGTCTCATATGGACCTTGATGAGCTCTGGTGGTACAGTGGTAACCGTGTTTGGCTGTCAGTCAAACGGTCACTGGTTCTGTGGGAGAAAGACGTGGCAGTCTGCTTCCATAAGGATTTATGGCCTTTAAACCCACTGGGACAACCCTACTCTGTCCTGGAAAGGGACAATGGGAGGCAGGGACTCCATGGTCATTTGTGGTTATGTGGACCTCGGATGAGATCTCTTTTGACCCATTTAGTATTGAATGGCCATGTCTGTAAAATAGTGATAATTAGATATTTACTGCCAGAAGGTGAGAGAGTGAATAAGATGCCATCTACTAAGATTTATGGCTATTGTCTTCATTGGCATTATTATTATTTATTTTTAAAATCATTTTATTGGGTCTCATACAACTCTTATCACAATCCATACATACACCAATTGAGTAAAGCACCGTTATATATTCATTGCCCTCATCATTCTCAAAATTCACGTTCCGCTTTGGTTCCTGGAATCAGCTCATTTTCCTTTTTTCCCTCCCTCTCCCTCCCCGCTCACCCTTCCCTCATGAACCCTTAATAATTTATAAATTATTATTTTATATTATTATTTTTACAAGCTTTCAAATAATTGATTTACCCTTCAGAGGTTCAGTACAGTACTAGATGACTTCCCACACAGGGTTCAGTTTTTAAATCTGATTGCAGACTATGACAATGTAATAGCATAGTCAAGTCTTTACCCAACTATGCAACTACATGTCCGGCTTCATGTGCACATTAACTAGACATCCCAGTTGTCCTTCAGACTCTGGTTCATCGACATCAAGTGTGTCAGAGGAGAACTGGGCTCCATTGGGTTTTCAGTGACTGGCTTTGGGGAAGTAGGTCACCACCAGGTCTTTCTTTTGAGCTGTTTCTCTCAACTCACTGCCATCGAGTCAGTGCTGGCTCATAGTGGCCCCCTGCTGTTCTGAGACTGGAACTGCTAAAGGAAGTTGCAGCCCCGTCTTTCTCCCATGGAGCTGCTGGTGGTTTCAAACTGCCCACCATATGGATTGTAACACAATGCTTAACCACTACCCCATCAGGGCTTAGATGGATAGACTAAGCCCTGGATATGCATCTGATAGACTTACATCTCCAGGTTTCCCTTAACCATTTGCACCACCTAGGGACTCCAAGTTGCTAGACTTTACGCATTGGGCAGCTAGCTGTGGTAGCAACAGTTCAAATGCACCAGTTGGTCCAAAGGAGAAAGATGAGGCTCTCTACTCCCCTAAGGTTTCACAGTCTCAGAAAACTTAAGGAGCATTTCTAGTCTGTTCTCTAGGTTCACATGGAATGGGAATTTACTGGACGACAGTGGGCTTTAGGGGCTCTATTAACTACATACGCCTGTGCATAATCGCCCTGGGTGTTTAAAGGCAAGAGAAGCTTTAAACGTTTCTTTAACTGACTATGAAAATAGGTGAAGACATACACATGAACACCTACATAACTACAGAAACTTCAAGCAAAGAGAGGCCAAGGCAGTGAGAGTACACGGAGCGGCTGGGCTGGTCAAATCCAGGCAGCAGTGCATGGAAAGAAGCACAATTTCGCCTCTGGAACCAGAGGGCCAAGCTGATCAGCTCTAACTTGCAGACTTCTCTATGCCCTCAGTTTGAGAGTAAGCTCACTGTTTTTGCCACGGAAGTTTTAAATATGTGGACTATTTTGAAACCGCGGGAGCTCACCCAAATGGAGTTCACAAATTTATTTCTCTCCTTTTCATTTACTTAGTGATGACAGATATGGCCACAATGGGCTTCCCACCCCGCCCCCCTTCAATGTCCACCGTTAGGGACGTTTTCTGCAGACTTGATCATCTTTAAGGAGACTTTGACCACACGTACAGTGATGCACCCCATCACTTTGACCACACGTACAGTGAGATCTATGCACCCCAACAACAAAAGTGTGAAAGCACCTGAAGATCCGAGGTGTTTGCAGAGGTGCTTCCTGCTTTTTCATGAAAACGTGTACAGAAATGCTTTTTGGAATAGCTGTACACAAAGATGTAGGCGCTCAGGTGGCACGACAGGGAAGCACATGACCACTCACCGAGAAGTTGGGAGGTTCAAACCTAGTAGCCACTCTTTGGGTCTGCTTCCATGAAGATCATGGCCAACAAAGCCTAGGAGGCAGTTCTTCCCAGTCTTATAAGATGGCTAAGAGTCAAAATCAACTGGACAGCATTGTGTTGGGGTTTTGGGCTTGTCCCAAAAGATGTATTTACAATCAGACTTTCTTCCCCATCTCTCCAAAATTAGCATTCCAGGGCTGCTAATTGAACAACATTTCATTGGTTTGTTGGCCTATTTGTAAAACAAATCCTCCAAAGCCAATCACATGAGGCTTTGAAGATGTGCCAGCACCCTGTTCCCATCAGTTAGAGATCCACCATGCTCCACTGGGCTTTTGAAAAGAAATGGATAGTATGTGCAATCTTCATAAGAAGGCTGCTCAGTATTCTTTTTCAACATCACAAGCACAAACAGGGCCACAAATGTATGAATGGTCATTTTCAAAAGATTGGAAACCAGAAGAGAAGAATGACATTGTTTGAAATGTCCCGTTCTTATAGTGACACACAGGAAGCCTGGTTTTCTGGCCAGCCTTCCACAAGCACCCGGTGACAATTATATACCACTTTGATTTGAGTTGAGATTACAAGACATTTCACACTCCAAACCTCTCCCAACCAACTGAGTCTCTTGATGCTACATCTGTGCTTACCCATGATCCCTGTCTCCTGCTTTTGGCCCACTCACTGCTTCCAATGGGTATATGATAACTGAACAGATAAACCTTCATTTCTCTTTACCTCACAGAGTCCTCCTTTGCATTTCAATGTCTCTTAAGGTATGGCTTCTGTATGTTAGTTCATTCATCAAATATTTTATTAAATATCTATTTGTAGAACAATAAGGATCTATAATTTTGAATTCCTGGTGGTTACAAATCTATATTTTAAAAGGAGAACCTATCAAGAAGTATTGAAATAATTTCAAAATGCCAAATCAGATGCACTCAAGTCTCCAATTCTAAGCTGAAAAATTCTATGGAAACTAAAATGCACACAGCTATCCAACAATGTTCTTTGGATAAATAGTGAAAATGACTCAAAAGTGAAATTTTGACAAAAGTGGCAATGACTAGATAGCAAAAAAGAGACAAAAATGTAAGTATTGTTTGAACAATCCAATTGTGTGGATAATCTTTTCAATGATTGTTATATAATTCTTATAAACCTTGACTTTTCATTTTCATTTCTTATTCTTTGAAACACAAATTAAATTTCCTTTCACCAGTTCAATTCTTTTGCCTAAAAAATTCTCTTGAAAGTGATTTAACTTTTTTCTTAAAGTTTCTGTGTTAGTGTGGGTAGACGAGAGAAACAAAATTCATAGACACTCATATTTTATAAGGGAGTTTATATAAAGGGCAAGTGTACATTAAGAAAGCATCCCAACCCAGTTTAGCCCAAGCCCATAAGTCCAACAGTAGCCCATATGTCCGACACTGATCAAAACAGTCCTCCTCCATCTCACAGAGCACATACAATGATGCCAAAGGCAGGAGGAAAGCTGAATCATGAGTGTATAAGCATCTCAGAGCAGCTGATCCAGCACCCAGTTCTGCATCAGCGTAGGCCCATGTGGTTTCTCCTCAGGGATGTCTAGCAGAAGTGAGCCTTGCCAGCTGAGGCAGAGAACTAGCTAAGGCAGCAGCAACTGGCCAGACCATCAGAGAACAAGAGACCAGAAAGATGAGCCATTTATTGCTCTGCCCTTCAATTAATCCCACATGTGTTCATTGGCCAGGTTGGCACAATAAACCTTTCACTATAACAGTTTCTCTTTTAAAAAAATTAAAAATTATTTTATTAGGGGCTCATACAACTCTTATCACAATCCATACATACATCAATTGTGTCAAGCACATTTGTATATTCATTGCACTCATTCTCAAAACATCTGCTCTCCACTTAAGCCCCTGGCATCAGCTCCTCATTTTCCCCTTCCTCCCTGCTCCCCCTTCCCTCATGAACCCTTGATAATTTATAAATTATTATTTTGTCATATCTTACACTGTCTGACGTCTCCCTTCACCCACTTTTCTCTTGTCTGTCCACCAGGAAGGAGGTTATACATAGATGCTAAAGCATAAAATCAATAACGATAGCAAAACTTTAATAGGTTCTACATGTCAGGCACTATAAAACATTCTTCACCTATGTTGACTCCCAGGATAGCGGGGTAGTCAGACTGATTCTCCCCAGAGAAGCCCACCTCTGGATCCCCAGCACATATTGTGTTACATGGCAAGGGAGAATGAAGGTCATGAGGGTCCCGAATGATCTACTATTGAGATGTGGAAATTATCCTGGATTGTTCTGGTTGCTCCAGCACCCTCAGAAAGGCCTTGAAAAGTAAAAGTGTGTAAAGTAGAAGATTGATGTCAGAGTGAGGTTTGATGATGCCGGCTTTGAAGAAAGAGACAGGGGACATGAGTCCAGGACTGAGGACCGCACCTTCTATCTGTTGGACAGAGAAAGAAAACAAATCGTTGCTCCCCACTGCCGTGGAGTTGACATTGACCCAGAGTGGCCTTGTAAGGCTGGTATCTGCAAGCAGACGGCCACAGCTTTCTCCCACGGAGTGGCTGCTGGCTTCAAATGTATGAGACAGTGCTTGCATGGTATTATCATATGGAAGGCTGGTGTTTGAGGATCATTCTAAAACACAGTCTTCAAGAAATCAAGGAGAGAAACAAACACAGAAACAAGCATATACATGATTATGGTTAAAGGGCCTTTTCCTTCCCCACCAATAAACTTCTACTCATATGACCGTAGGTTTCTGGCTGGTAATATAATCTCAGACTTAGGAACCTCCCAAATACTTATGTCTACTATGAGCATAATGCTTTATATCTTAATTGAATTGATATATATTTTTCATTTCTTCATAATCCACTCCCTCCTTACTCATACATACATAAAACACTCCTCCATGTTAATTTTCTCTCTTTCAGACACACACACACACACACTATTTTCTCCACCTTTGTTTATCATTGTGGTGGTCCTGACGGTTC
Organism: Tenrec ecaudatus; assembly: GCF_050624435.1. Taxonomy (NCBI): domain Eukaryota; kingdom Metazoa; phylum Chordata; class Mammalia; order Afrosoricida; family Tenrecidae; genus Tenrec; species Tenrec ecaudatus. The sequence continues at coordinate 13,385,929 of NC_134542.1, read as the reverse complement.
TCCATTCCTTACAGATTTTCCATATTTTCCCTTTGGTCCTTGTCATTTCTAGATTTGTCATAATTGACAAACTAGAGCGCTACGAGATCACAAGGGCAGCAGGAAGCCCTCCTGTGGTTTGAGTTTAGTATGCCTTGGTCTCAAAGCTGTGAGTTGCTAATTATGAAGCTACAGATCATATTCAAGTAATTGCTATACCCTTGTGTGGCCAAGCAATTCAAGTGTCCATTTACTGTGGCTTTGGGATTCAGCTCAAAACTAGTTTGAGAAAAATAGCTGCCAAAGATTCTCTGTGATTTAAGGTCCAGGTTCCATTCATCTACTTCAGAGAGCACTTAAACTCTTATAATTCCGACGTCACCTCTTTTTATCTGTGTAGCCAAGATTCTTCACTATGATGAATAAAAGCAAGAACTCAGGTATAAAATCTGGAAGCTGATTCTTCCTCATGCATCTATTCAAAAGGATAAAACTTGGAAAAACCTGTTTAAGCTCCTTTGGCCCTAAAATTGTATTAGCCTAGGATATTTATGATAGAAATAAGCAGCTAGGGTCTTTGGTTTCTTCTGAAGTACGTCCCAGAGTAAACCCTCCCTTGCTTTTATGCTTAGCATGACTATGTAAACTGCCACACGTGCCAAAGAGAAGGAATCATTGCATTCATAAATAATTCCTTTCCTAGATTTAGCGTACCCCCTTGTCCCAGGTTCTCAAAGTTCTTGTGTAGGAAGGAAGGATTCCTGAGTTTGTTACACAGGAGAGCAACCAAATATGGAGATTTCCTGACGGTCAAAAAGCAAACCAAGCAGAAGCATACTGTTGGCTTGATGCCATACTATTGGCTTCTCTATTCTGACTTCGCTGATTCAGTCACCCTTCTAGCAATATAGCTGGAGACAACTTAGTAAAGCTTGAAAAAAACCCACTTCCCCACATCACAGAGCACGTTACCCAATGGGCAAGGAACTCTCACGGGTGCCGTGGCCTATCCTGGTACTGAACATTAATATACTTACTTGCAAGTCAGTCTCTGCCACTGTGGAATTGCTCAATGGTTACAGGATGATTCTACAAACAAGCTGGGACTGCTCACATACAAGACAGGTGACAACCCTCATCGGATGGACCGGGAGATTCAGAGAAATAAATAGGTATGCCCACACCATACAAGCTTACTAAGGAGACTCAGATCCCAGGGTTGTAGCGGTAACTAGTCCTTGGACACTCGGGGAAAACAAAGGAAACAGATCAGTTCTGTGGCATTTGGCAAGAAAAGTAAATACAATGCAGGAGTCAAAGTGAAAGAAAAGATCTTGACTTTGTGGTTGAGCCCACAAAATTCACACAGATCAGGAGGTGAGAGGCTTTTTTGTAATGTAGTGGGTCAGAGCGTAGATATTTTAGGCCCCCTACAGTTTCTTGAATCGTCTCTCACCATCCCCACCACCTGCTTTTCATTTGTTGTTGTTAGGTGTCATCGAGTCAGTGCAGGTCCATGGCGATCTTTTATGTACGACAGAACGAAACCCCATCATCCTCACCACTCTTCCGGTGCTTGAGCCGTCGTTGCAGGCTCTGCGTCAGTCTACCTCCTCGCGGGCCTTCCTCTTGTCTTTTGCAGCCCCTCTACTTTTAGGAAACATGATGTTCTTCTCCGGGGACTGGTCTCAGAACTAGGATTTTCTGTTGTTGCTTTATTTTATAAGGCCTGAAAACTAGGAAAATCAATCTTAGTTTTCAGGCCAGACAAAACTGAGCTGTGAGCAGAATTTGAGCCACAAGCTGCGGTTGGTGGCCTGTGCACTGGAGAATGAGACCCGATGGCTTCAAAGCCCCATGGGAGCAGGCCCTGCACTGGAATGCCCTGGCTTTGCAATGTTTATCCCACACATACCCATCCTTCACTCAGAGGAGGATGGCACCGCTCTAAATCACCACGCATGTTGGGGGCTTGTTGGGTGCCCTCAAGTCCAGTTTCGATGCCTAGTGACTTGATGCGACAGAGTAGAACTGTCACCGAGACTTTCCTGGGCTGTAATCCTTAAGGAAGGACACCGCCAACTGTTTCCATGATAGAGTCACCAGGTGGCTTCTAAGAAAGGAGCCCCTTGCTGACCCTTGGTCTCATGAGGGTTTTCAGTCCACCGTGCCTGCATTGCGACAGTCACTAGATCTATTGCATTCGTAAATGTCATGCTTCCCCCAAACTGAAAAATCCAGTTCTGTGGATTCAGTTTCACCTCATGGTGACCCTCTAAGACAGGGCAGAACTGCCCCTTTAGCTTATGGTCGTAGAAAGCCACCGGGCAGTGGGTGGTTTCAAACCATTAACTTTGTAGCTAGCAGCGCAACACATAACCACGACGCCAACAGAGTTCCTTGTAATGCTTCTAGTTTCTACCATTTCGGGAAAGAAGCCCTAGTGGTTCCAAGGTAAGTGCTCAGTTGTGAACGTAAAGGTCGCTGGTTTGAACCCAGCAACCACCCCTTGAGTAAAGATTGGCAATCTGCTTCCATAAGGATTGATAACACTCAGACTCGATGGAGAAGTTCGACTGTATCTTGACAGGATCTTTATGAGATGCAATTGCCTCGAGGACAATGGGGCTGTTTGGGCTTTACTGTGTCATTGATACTCCTGAGTGCTATCAGCTTTCAGGACTCTTCATTTGAGATGAGACCTGTGAATTTGATAGGTGGGAGCAGGGTGTATAGTCAGTGAATGAGGCAAGCAGGCTGCCCAGCACCTGCTTTTCATGTTCCTTGTGCCATGACGACTTTACTGTGATTTGGTGATGAGTAAAAGACCCAAGAAATCACAGAAAAACAATGGATCTGCATAATTAGTCCAAGTCTAAGGTCTTTCATATGATCTGCTACAAAGGAATAAAGAAAAATAGTTCATCAACACAAACTCCCTGCCAACTCACAGCAACGCTATAGGACAAGGTAGAACTGTCCCAAAGAGTTTCAAGCCTGTAACTCTTGATGGGAGCAGAGAGTCCTTACTTTCTCTCAAATCCATAAACAGGTGTCTTCTAAGCACTCTCAGCAGAACAAACATTGATGGGTGAAAATATGAGGGGGCTTCAAAATGTTTGTGGAAAAATGACATTATCCTTGGGTAGTTATATAAGTTGCTGTCAAGTTGAGACTTAAGAGTGAAGGGCTGGAGGTTAGCCTGTTAATCAGGTCACAGCTTGATGACCTCATTTGGAGGCATTAAGGAGATAAATAGTTCACTGGAGGCGGGACCCACACTCACTCCCTGTGAGACATGATTGCTGACAAGACACATGGAGCTACCTTAGAGCCCTGGAGCTGAAGGAGCTATGTGGTGACCCCTGTGAGCACTGAGATGCTTCCACCACCACTGGATCCACAAGACTTCCCACCCACTGGCCTGTGATCTTCCTGCATTCCGCATCATTGCATGTGCTTTGTGAGTCTGAAGAGGACTTTATAGATTGGTATCAGACATATGGGCTAATAGATATTATGGACTTATGGACTTGATCTAGACCGGGCCGGGATGTTTTCTTAATGTACAATTACTCTTAATATAAAGCTCTTTCTTATGTACATATGAGTGTCTATGAATTTGTATCTCTAGTCTACCCAGATTAACACAATCGTTTAATTCCATTTTACCATTAACTTTTTGATGCTTTGAAGGAAAGTCTTACATCCCCCCTGCCCCATTAGATGTGTCTACTTCTTAATAGCAGGTCATGGTAATATCCCCAGACATAAAGAGTCACACATCCCTCACACATGCCAAGGATCTGCAGTACTTAACTCTGATGTTTAAGAACGCCCCTCCATGTTGGACTACACAGCTAAACTAGAATCATGCCAGCCCAGAGTGTATCTCTGCAAGAAGACTTCGAACTTGGGCTACAAAAATGGGAGTCATTGGAAGAACCATAAGGAAGCCTTGCGTGCCAGTCTCTGAGACGAAATCAGCATGGCAAGTTCTTGTATCCATCTGGGTAACTTTTTACATTCTTTCTTTTCCTAGAAATGTCCCAGAAACTATTTCCATTCACAGTTAAGTTAGCAGCTTTATACATTTAAGTTTTACACAAAAGTGCCAGAGGCTAAGCTTTGAACAATCATCAACTACTTATTCACCTTCTAGTTATTATGAAAGCATTGTGCTACAGGTTGCTGAGCTAACTATCTATAATGCTCCCTGGTGGCACAATGGTTAAGCAGTTGGCAACTAATCAAGAGGTTGACAGTTCAAATCTATCCATGGAAGAAACACCTGATGCTCTGCTCTCAGAAAGATCGAAATACCCAAAGGTGACAGGTCTTCTTGGCACCTGGTGCTACTATGAGTTCAAATCAAGTTAATAGCACTCAACAATCACAGTATCTGTTTTGAACCTACTGATGTTGTGTGTGTATTTGTGTATATATGTATATATACATACCACATATATACTCGTGTATAAGCCGAGTTCTTCAGCACATTTTTAATGCAGTTTTGTGGTAAAATTAGGTGCCTCAGCTGATATTCAGGTTGGCTTATACTCAAGTGTATATGGGATATATATATATATATATATATTTTTTATATATATATAAAATCAAACTCAAATAGTATAACTCCATATCTCTAGCTATGTTAGAAGACACTAGATGGTTCACTGACAAATGACTTTACCCACTTTTAAATGTTAGATGAGACTGGAAGAGAGAGAGAGATAATTATTCATTCATCAATCCTTTTTCGGTACATATAAACAAACTGCCTTAAGTCAATTCTGACTCAAAGCAAGCCTATAGGACAGGGTAGAACGATTCCTGATGGTTTCCAAGACTGTAACTAACTCCTTATAGAGCAGAAAGCCTCTTTCCTGAGTGGAGCAGCTCAGCAGAGTTTCAAACTGTTGACTTTGCAGTTAGCAGGCCAACTCATAAGCACTAAACCACTGGGGGCTCCCTATTGGTACTTAGATTCTACCAAACACTCTGACTTCTGTCTAAATTGTCCCTCGGAGCTCCCTACTCATATATCCGACTTTCTACTGGACGTCTCCATCTATAGACTTAACAGGCATGTTAAACTTTACATACATCAGAGGGAACTTTCACCAATTGTTTTCTGCCTATCCCTCTACATCTGAATGGCAACTCAGTTCTAGTTTCTCAGAAAATCTTAAAATGCACAGATATCCCCTGTGACTCTCTCTGACACTTTATATTCAAGTTGTCAGCAAAGCCTGGGTTCTGATTCTGAAAGATAAGCAGAAATCAACAACTCCTCGCAATCTCAATAAATACTATATTGGTCTTTTTCTGGGGTAATAGCTTCCTGGCAAGTGATCTCTCTGTTTCAATCCTGGACTCTTGAAACCAGTGGTGATGATTGGTGATGTCATTCTTCTGCTCGAGACCCTCGAAATGAAAGAAACTACAGTCGGTACAGCACTTACTCTTCAGCAGGCGCCCCCGGGTGATACAAACAGTGCAGTGCTCTCCTACGAGCTGAAAGGTTGGAGCTTCAAACCTGCCTAGAGGTGCCTCAGCAGAGGCTCCTGGTGATCTACTTCAAGAAGGGTTCAAAGCTGTAGGGAGACATTTTCCTCGACATTCAAGGAATAGTCACTAATTGGAATGAACTCAAAGGCAACTAATTACAACCACCACCCACAAAGCAGTGTTTTAAGATCTTTATAAATATTAACTTGCTGAATTCCAGCAATGACCGTACGTGGTGGTGGGTAGCCTTGCCTCCTTGTTTTATCAAAGAGGAAATGAAGGCACCAGGACAAGTCATTTGTGAAAATTACCCAGCTAGTGGGTGGCAGGTATGGTAAGGGCTCCAACTTTAACATCCAGGATCCACTGTCGGGGCTCTTTATTCCAATGCCCACAGCCTGCCGTGTCTCCCTTCCCCTGACCTGGAAAGGCCCACACCTGGATGGCAGCCTGCGACGTGTGGAGCGTTCTAACTCCCACTCCTGCACTGACCCGCCTTTGACTACACTTCCATTGGCTCACTCGGCCATGCCGGCCTCCTAGTGCCTCTGAAACACCCCAAGTTCTTCTTGCCTGGGGCTTATTCCTGGCTAGTCCTTTTGCTTGAGACATTTCCCTGTAAAGGCAGGGTGCCTCATCTCCTCACCTCCTTCAAGTTTTTTTCAAATGCCACTTTTTCCCAGTGAAGAGGTTCCTGGTATCTGTAACACCTGAACACCCCATTAACATACCCAGGCATTCCCTGAACTTCATAAAATCCTCCCAACACTTCTAGGCTGAGGCCATCATAATCCTGAAAAAGCAGGGGAAGAAACGTAGCGCATGGAAAGTCAATGGCAGTTCCAAAGTCACAGGATGGTAATGATGAATTCAGGAATTCGACCTAGCTGCTGTGAATCCAGAGTCCATAGTCGTACCCTCCAAAAAGATCTAATGGCAAAATTTGGTACTAATGGATATAGGAAGAAAAGGTGGGAAAAATCAAGTTTGTTCTGAAGTGTAGAAATGAATGAGAAGGTGATAGAAACTTTTTGCTGAAATGAGAACATCAAAGCCATGGAGCAAAAGAAATGGGGAGTTGTTAATTAATGTCAGCAAAATGTTTTTCATAGTGTAGCCCAATGTTCTTTAGCACCAGAATCACCCAGGAAATGCTTGCTGAACATGCAGATACCAGGGTATAACCCTACGTCTTCTGATATACTTTTGGGGATCAGGAGCCCAAGATTTATATACTAACTCCTAGATTTTCATTGGAAAACCCTAACACTTTCAAGCCATCAACTGAGAAAACAAGCAATATTTTCATTGAGTTAAATGGGTACCCTAAGTATTACTACCCTAATAGAACATTTGCCAAATATGCTCTCCCTTTAAAGCTTCACAATTTAGAACAGAGTTCTATAGTGATTTTGTTCATTGCTGGATTTCAAATACTTAGAACATTCAGTGCCTAGACCAGAGTGGGTCTTACCATACTAAGTAATTACTGACTATGTGAGGCTGGAGTTTGCCCAGAGGACATTTTTAAGGTGCACAAGGGCTCTGTATGTGCACATTCTATTCTGAGTGGTCCAAGACACCCATTGAGATTCTTATAAAAATTCCCTTGTACCAATTGTGTCATTATTTCCTGGGGGGGGGAATGGACAGAATGGGAAATCTACTGATTTGGGGCTCAAGGATCTAAATGTAATTTCAGGCTTTGGCATTTAGAAGCCTTTGGATGCTAACAAAATATCCAGCCTTTCTAAACTTCCAGTTTTTAAATCAGTAATTTCTTCAGCACCCCATAGTATATCAATAAAGGTGCCAGGAATAAAAAAGGAGTCCTTGAAAAGATATTGTAATTAGATGCACTTTTTCTTTTGTTTTTTTAATTTCGAAAGTGAATTTGAAATTGAATACAGATATAAAAAAATCCTTCTATCTTCAAACGGTTATAGTCTAATTAATAAAATTCGGACACAAATGGTTGTTTTAATGACTGGTAAGGCAATGGCAATACACATAGCTATAGAAGGTTTTCATATCATTAACAAGAGTTGAACTTGGTAAGACCCGGTCGCTTTGAGTTAATCTCATACTCTTTCTAAATTTCATTTGTGCAAGTTTGTGGTAATAATGGGTGGGAGGTTCCTCCTCTGTAGAATTTATCTTACTGATAGTCATAACGTAATAGTTCAAGAAAACACGATGGCATTTTCGAAAAGGAAATATCGATTGGCAAAGAATGTTATAGCTTAGTAATCTGTCACTCACAAGGGAAAGTTTGAGCCAAATGACTTTCATTTTGAGACTTTTAAAGGAACAGGTATTTTTTTCCATTCATTATTTACTACTTCCTTGATATTGAAATGGGGAGAAAAAAGTCGATTGTACTAAAACCACCTAGACTACAATGTCTCCCCTTAATTTTGGACACTTTCTCTTGCTATCTATCTTTATCCTGGTCTGTCATTTCAATGACTAAGCAGCTCTCCCCCTGGGCTGCACGGAGGGAAAGATCCCCTCCCTCAAGGTGATGCTGCGGATATCCAAAGGAGTGATGCTGCCGTGGAGATTTCAAGCACCGAGACAAATGCCACTGGGTCAGTAGAAAGAGCCCAGCTTCTCCGGACCAACATGAAACCTGCCCCTCAGCCGTTTCCATACTTTATTCTGATTCTAGGCTGACGTCTGTCAGAACTTTCCATCACAGAGTCAGAAGTACAAGCTTCGAGGCCCTGACAACAAACATCCCGTTACCGACACCTACTGCAACTTGATTGGACACACGTGGTACACCCATCTCTGTTTTGGCTCTTCTTTCAAATCAGTTACAAAGCAAAACCCACTTAATTAGACCAAATGCTGTCATTTCTCTCCCTCGTCTGCATCAGACTTCATGGCAGCATATAAAAGGGGAGGCAGAGGGGAAAGTCTAGCAAACGATACACTGAACATTGTGTGTATGTGTGTGTGTGTGAGAGAGAGAGAGAGAGAGAGAGAGAGAGAGAGAGAGAGAGAGAAAGCTGAAAGAGAAACAGAATCAGCTATTCAAATGATGCAAACAGTTCAGAAAGACATTGCCCAAGCAGCAAAACACAGCCATCACCTCGTAAAGACACATTTCTGTAGCTAGAGCCGAATACCCCAATCTCTCAACTGCAGCCTCTCTTGGGCAGCAGTTCAGTATAACGGACAATACGATACCATTAGGATGAGGGTTCGGGGTCGGCTCAGTTCGTCGTCGCTTTCCAGAGGCAGAACTTCATGGGAGGGTTCCTCCTGGCGCCGTCTACAAATGTGTGGACAGCTCCTCTGGACCACGGAGCGACAAGCTTGCAGCAGAACAATGCTGGCAGTGCAGCCCATAGCTGCACGCGGGAGCCCACAGAAGCACTTCTATGTTGATGCTATGTTTGCAAAACAGTGGCTCCTTGTCCCTGAAAACAGCCTACATTTGCAGCTGCAGCCAGCTCACTCTCCAATCACTTCCTTGCACTCTGATCATCTGATCATGGCCAAATAGCTTGGATGCAGAGATGGGAAAGATTTCATCCATTGAAACGGAACGCACTTAGGAATATTAGAAGCAAAGCGTTCCGCCCGGCGAGTACTTCTCAATTCACTTTGAGAGCATGTTTCCGGGTCGTTACAATGAGCCTCTTCCATGCTACATCCAGAGGTCTGCCTAAGTATATCTTGTTGACGCAGGAGACTCAAATCAGCCCCTCTTTTCCAGAAGGACCCACAGAACCATCTGGTTCCCAGAGACATTGTTCCCAGGCAAATGAGCAAGCAATCAAACCCAGAGTGAAAGCAGCGATGCTCATTTCGAAGTGTAAACATCTCCTGACAGAAATCTTGCTAGACACCTCAGTAAGTGATCAGGGGCGTTCACAAATTCCAGAAGTGGAAATTCTCTTGTCCGCCATGTACTGTCCCCCCACCCACCCCACCCCACCCCAGGAATCCAAACGATTATCAAAAGTATGCACACGTTCACCAAACCCATGTGAGAGTCGCCAGGGGGCCCCTGTGATTTCCCGTCAATGGCGTGGTTGTTCTCTTCCCACACAAGCAGTTCTGCAGCCTGATACATTTTTATATTTACATAGGCGGCTGGTGGGGCTGGAAATATCTCTATCGCTGAGGTCATTTTGTGAACTCCGCCACACTGACCACTTGCAACCCGCAGCTGTAAGACGTTTTAACAACCTATCGATAAGAACCCAAGGCTTCAGGAGGGTCTGCAAGGTCTTCGGTAGTTAAGAGCCTAGTACTCGGACTCCTGTGAGACTAGTCATCAGGAGGGGACTGGCCGATGCTTCGAAATCACGTGGGCTACTTGGAAGAGCCTCAAGAGCTAATGGCGTACTGTAAGAGAATAGGGCATTAGGGGATGCTGGGACTAAAAATATCTCACGGAAAAATGGATTTTGCTTACAAATGAGGAAAGTATGAAATCCCCAGTCGGGTTTTCAATGTCGGGAGCTCTGTGTCAGGCTCACCCTTCCATCAGAACCCTCAGAGACACATAGGGGAAATTTAAAAATATTTACTTTAATGTTTTCTTTGGCATCTGGCCAGCTCAGTGGGAGCAGGGTGCTGCAGGCACTTGGGGAAAGGTTTGTTGCGCTGTGAGACGTGGCTGTCCCCGTCACAACGAAGTTGCTTTTGTACAAGGGCTAATTGCTCCGTCTTCTGTCACAACCCTGCATATGCATTCATTGGTATGTTTGCCAGAGAAATAAAACATGTTTAGTTTGGGGGCTTGCTTTATTTTGGGGGTGTGTTTTCGTTTAAGAGGCTCTTGCAGTCCACAGATCATCATCTCTGTCTGTCCTGAACAAACATCCCAGTGCTGCCGGAACACGAAAAAAAGTCATGCGAATACAGCCGGCAAAACCTCTACCTCCCAAGTGACCCTTCTCCCCGTGCCCGAGGGCTCAGCGACATCATTTTGACTCCAAACAACTAGGGCATTGACTGAGGGGAGGCTGCGGCTTAGCCTGTCTAGAGGGTTGCACTGAACATCTATCTAAATGGTGTCCACCCACTGGTACAGATAGGAACCAGAAACACGGGGAATCCAGGGTGGATGATCCCTTCAGGACCAGTGGTGTGAGTGGCGATACTGGGAATGTAGAGAAAGGGTGGGTTGGAAAGGAGGACCTGGTTATAAGGATCTACATGTGACCTCCTCCCTGGGGGACAGACAACAGAAAAGTGGGTGAAGGCAGACGTCAGACAGGGCAAGATATGACAAAATAATAATTTATAAATTATCAAGGTTCATGAGGGAGGGGGAGCAGGGAGGGAGGGGGAAAATGAGGAACTAATGTCAAGGACTTAAGTGGAGAGCAAATGTTTTGAGCATGATGAGGGCAGTGAATGTACAAATGTGGTTTACACAATTGATGTATGTATGGATTGTGATAAGAGTTGTATGAGCCCCTAATAAAATGATTAAAAAATAAATAAATGGTGTCCACCAGCGGCAAAGTACCGAGGGAGCTGCCATGTTCCTGAGAGCAGCTTTTCAACTCTGATGGCTCCTCAGCTCCCCGTATGCCAGTACCCACTCACATCCACCACTCTCCTAAGCTCTCCTCTGCAATCACTTTCTTAGGTTCTGATAATCTGCTCAAGGCCATACACAAGAGGCTGGCTGGAGGTGCTTAAACATTCTGTTGGGGGAAAGTTTGGCCTCTGCTCCTCCCACTGGGCTGCCTGACTATAGGCCTTGGGCCCAGAACATTCTCTGATAAGGAAGCTGGGAATTTTATCTCTTTTGAGCTCCCTGTTTCATTTCCTTATCAGAACAGTCTTTTTTCCTGTGCCGGGCTCCTAAGTAGCAGGCGCTGTGTCCAGCTCATGTGGGAGCACCACATACATCACTTGGACAATCCCACTTGTAGAGCTGTTCCTGTTGAGGAGGGAACAGGATGTTGCCAGATTACCATACAAGAGAGGGACGTGTGGGACATCTGCCTTCCACTGACCATACGTGGAGAGATTGTGCTGGCCATGGGAGACCAGTGGCCACCAGGATATCAGCCCTCACTCTGTCTCTTGTCTAGCCCAGGCATAAGTGGAACAGGTGACCAAGGCATTCCACCTACCCCAGTCTACAACTAGACTAGGGAGAGAGCTCTCTGAACAACACAGCACGGGCTTGGCAGAGAAGAAGCAATTCACATCCTAAACTCCTTCCTAGCCCTGCCTCTCTAAATCTGGCTAGCGTCTGGGGCGGCTTTCGTAGTCAGATATTTTGGCAGACATCGAGTCTTTGGGGAAGCAAATGAGATGCTTTCTAGCTGTGAGATCCCTGTTTGTATCGATCGCCTCTTTGCCTCTGAGGAATTCAGACCTATTGCTGACGGGCTGCTGAGGGACTCTCAATATTCCCTTCTTTCTCATCCCCTCCCCCATCAAGTTGATATTTTCAAGGATCCACTGTTTAGATAATTGTTTAGATAATAATACACCCCAGTTACGCAATAAAATGATACAAAGCTGATCAAAGGCAGGAGATAAGAGTTGGGATACTTCTCCCAATATTTATTTATGCCAAATTTCAAACATGCGGGAATGTTCTAAAGAAAAGGGTTTGGATCCAGAGATTGAAGTTCCACATAGTAAATCAACTTGGAATTTGGGTTGTGAAGGAGGCAGGACTCAACCCAAAGAGACTAAGTCATGTCCCTCTCGTCTTCAATATATGAGCTGATATACATCAAGCATGTGAAAAACGGAGGTATACAAACTTCAGCAGGTGTCTGCTATTTTCATTTGAAATAGCCGTCAGACGACTCACATATATGAACTTTGTTTTCAACGTGTGCACAGCCTAACTAATGAATATCTTTTGGAGACTCTCCTATGCTTTCTTAGCTGCCTTCTAAGATATTTGTTCAACATGGAATCTAGGAGAATGATGTTTAACTTCTCGTTATAGACGAAGAAACCTATTTCTAATGATTTGTAAGCTTAACATTTTAAAAGAAATGGTGGGAAGTGGACTGGACTCTAAGTTTCTAACAGGTATGTGTTCATGTAAGGTCCCTCGTGGATGCAAAGAGCTTGTACCCCACTGGAAACTGACTCTGGAACCCGGACAGTGGAATGGTTATGCGCCCGACTGCGAACAGAAAGGCTGGCGATCCCAATTCCTCCACCAACTTCACGGAAGAAAGACCGGATGATTTGCTCTCATGAAGCTCACAGCCTGGAACAACACACTGGATGGCACAGACTCCGATCCAGGGGCAGCTGGGAGTCCAAAGTAGACGCAGCGGCATGTCTAAACAGCAACACGCAGCTGAAAGGGTGGTGGTTAAAACCCACACGGCAGCACAGAAGAAAGAGCTGGCGGTGTGCTCCCATAGAAACTAGAGCCAAGATGAGATTTTAGTGCTGTCGCGAGTCAGGATCCAATCCGCAGTACAAAACAATAACCACCTATATTTACACATACATCTTCTGTAATATGAAGCACCCATTGCCATTAAGCCAATTCCTACTCACAGCAAATAACCCTGCAGGATAGAGTAAAACTGCTGTGTAGATTTCCCACGGCTGTCAATCTTTACTGCAGCGGACTCCCCCATCCTTCTGCAGAGCATCTGATGGCTTTGAGGCACTACTCTTTTGGGAGGCATACCAATGCTTAACCCACCGTACCACCAGTATAGCTGTTACCTGGACACACACATGTGCACCGCATACACGTGCACACATACACACACTCACACATGGGGTCTTCAAAAAACTCATGAAAAAAATGGAATGAAAAAATGGAAAGCTTCCACAGACATTTAAAACATGTATAGATCTAGCGCTAGAGATATGGATTCATTGATAGAGTATTTATGAAATCTTGAATCCAGGTGAGATTATGAAATTCAAGATTTCATAAACCGGTTCAAAAGGCGAGCCAGTTTCAAAGAAGAGATGGCCAAGCGGCATAGATAAGGAAGGAGCCTTCATGTACATGGAGTCTGAATGGTGCAATGGATTTCGAGTTGGACTGTTAATTGTGAGCTCAGCAGTTTGAAACCACTCCCACTCTGTGGGAGATAGACAGGGCTTTCCATTCGCATAAGCAGTGACCATCTCAGAAACCCACAGGGCCAGTTCTACTCTGTCCTACAGGTCACCATGAGTCACAATGGACTCGATGGCAGGGAGTTTGTTTTTTTTTTTTGGGGGGGGGGCGGGGAGCAGCTTCATGTAGATTAGAAGTAGAAGCTTGGATGGAGTAGAGATTATGGACAAGTTAAGAAAGAGCCTGAGAGAATGATAAATGTAGAAGCAAAATTAAGGGGCTTTGGAGAATAAAAGGCGTTAAAAAATGGAAAACAATCAGAGGAATGTAGACACCAAAATAGAAACATTCTCCCAAATATTCCTGAACACTAGGCAGGCTCTTGTCCCCAGCTCTGGGGACTGTTCCCTGGACAGAAAGCCACTCATATCTTGTAAACAAGTCCTGACAAATGAGTTTGGGTTTTAGAGTTGTAGCCATTAAAAAAAAAAAAGTCCTAAGAATCATTTGATCTGAGATGTAGATATCTTTGCCATCGGAATAACACATTTAAAGGAAGATCTTTATATATATATATATATAAAAGGATGAGGGAATGTATATTTAATTTAAATAAATAATGCCCACTGAAAGTATTCGAACTTTCCAGCTTTGTTAAATTATGCAAGAGTGAAACATCTATATCTGTCTTGAGATGCAGTCTGTGTTCAGTAGGATGGTGATTGGGCACAATGGAGTGAAGCCCGTGTTCTTTTCCAATATGACAGACCTGATTCGGGTGTCTTTTCCTCAAGGCCGATGGCAGGCCTGTTGGAGTGTGGTAAAGTTTTCTCCCATTTGCTACCAGGGACAGTTCTGTAGGAGAGGGCATCCCTAACTCCATAGTAAAATGGAATTAAGAGCTAATGGGTTTCCCCCACAAACTTGTTGGAAGGCTCCTTATCCAACGAAAGGCACTGCTTGTAACAAGTTGTCTTATTAAAGCCAAGGTGAGCCCAGAGGAAAACAAACAAATAAAAACAACTTCGTTTGCAAATGAAGCGTGGGAGAAAAGCAAGGCTCTCTGTGCCTATGTAGATTTACAATCTCAGGGACCCTCATAGGGTTGCTATGAGTTCGAAATGACTCCAGGCCAGTGGCTTCGAATTCTGCTCTCAGTGGCACAGAAAAGCACTCTGAGGTCCTTCCTTGGAGGTCAGAGCCACCAAAAACGCCTAGGAAGCACTACTCTAATCTGAAATACTTGGGGTTTCCAGGAAGCTGAATCCGCTTGAGATCAACTCTAATTGTGCGTAGCTTGTCCTCGATGCTTAATGTGCCATGAGTTGGTAGCTATTGTTTCATGAGGTGACCAACGGTCGAGAGTAGAATTTATTCGCAAAGAGAAATGTATGGGAAGGTCAATGTTTCTGAGACCAGAAGACCTTGCCCGAGGAAGAAGCAACAACCATATGTCCACCATGATGTGTCGGGTGACTCCTCACCACCCCAGAGAAAAATTCCCAATCCTTCCAGGTCAGGTTAGTCCCACTTTCCTCCTTGCTTCCATCTGTGGCCCCAGGAGGCCCGTTAGACTTTACTTCTCCATGAATCTGCGCTCTCTCTGACAGTGACCGACTTGGAATGGTTTCCACCCTACCTGGAGTGCAGCTGCCCTGCCTTCTACTCAACATGGTGGATGAACTACTACTGCCAAAATCCTAGTGAAAAGAACAATACAACAATGCAAAATGGGATATAGTTATTACAGCAATGAGAAAAGGGAAGGGAGGTTCTTCGGTAGACTCTTGAACATTTCTGAACTACAAAACAGTGACTGTCATCACAGTGATCGACAGATAACCAGACAGGCAAGGGCCAGCCACGCCTCAGATGCACTGCAGGGCAAGGTGGAGGCAGTTGGAGTCTCTGGTCTCAGCAGGGCTGGGGAGGGCTCCACGTTTCAGAAAGTAGGTGCTTTAGCAATGGAAGCACTGGAAGCACTTAGGTGCAGAAGCAATGGAAGCACTTCTCTCCAATCCCACCGTGGTCGAGAGGGAATTCTAGACTGCATGTTTAGGGGTTAAAGAAAGGAGGTGTTTCCAGAACACTTAGTCCAGATCATGGAACCTCAAGAAATGCTGTCTTTTCTTTGTCACTGACCAGTGGTCAGAAGCGTTGCAAAGCCTGCCTGCCTGGCTCACACGTGTAAACTAAAGATGGCAGAGGGCACCTCTGTCAATACACAGAGCTGTTGGGTCTGTTGTCAGTCTGTCCAGGAGAAGCAGAGCCCTCAAACCCCCTCCTCTCGCTATTTCTAGAACAAGAAAGTAGAGATCTCTGGACTCTCGAACTAAGGAGGGCCCTTCTTATTTGTTGTTGCTATTATTTGCCATCCAACTGGATACTCCATGCATGATGAACAGGATGCTGCCCAGTCCTGCCCCAGTCACAGATTGGCTGCCGATAAGACTGTCGTGATGCATAGGGATTTTATTGATTTCTGGATTCAGAAAGAGATCACTAGGAGTTAAAAGAATGAATTTTACCATAAGTGTTTTGAGGTTCTCTTATATAATAAAAACCACACTGTGCACTCACTCCTGCTAGACTTCTTTGTAAATCTTTCAATGGCCTAACAATTGGTCCCAATAAAAATGTACTCAAAGGAGAAGAATCACCGTAGAGATTAACCAACGCTTAGGATTCATCCCCTTTTGGAAGGAAGCCACGTTACAGAACTTGGCCATTTTCTAGGCCAAGGATTAGCGAGAACTCCCTTTCTTGGTCTATGTCCACGTGGGTAAGTCTCAGATGCATAAAGTAAATTAAGTGGCAAGAGGGAGGCAATCAATGCTTTCTTGGCGAAGAGGCAGCAAACACAACACATTGAAGTGAGTCTTCACCCTGAGCCATGCTTACTCTTCATCAGCCCGCAGCTTTGGGCACCTTTGGATCTTCGTCCCCTTTACTCAAAAAGGTGGGTGCAAGACTGTGGGTCACGGTGCCTGACCTCTTCTTCCCACACTGCTGATGGGTGATGTGTAGCGTTCTTTGCTTTCGCTCCCTGTCTTCGCTTTCCCTGACTTGCCGTGGCCTCCACTTTGAAGGTGTCTTTCCCACGTGCTGACATTGATGGAGTTGGACAATCCATCACTTCAGGAACAAGCCCATTGTTGTTTTGCTTTAAAGAGCCAGGTGCTGATGCGAAGCCTGCCTTGACCTCCATTTCCCAACCGACGACCTCAGTGTAGCTCACAAGTAGATTACTTGCTACATTTCAATGTATCGGGAAAAAGGATGCTTCCCTGGTGGGTAGGGCAGCTTGCCTCCACAGCAGCTTCCTGCAGAGATATCACTCCATTGTTCCATGAGCGGCATTCCTTACATGTCTCAGGTTCCTGTGCGTGACTGGGCTTTACCTGGCTCATAAGGTATCTCCTTTAGCTTATGGAGTAGAGTAGAGGGGCCACGCAGTGTACAGACGAGAATTACACAAAGACTTCAGAGGCAGATGGTCGAAATTGAAGCCCCTGTTGAACCGCTTTCTCCCTGTGGGTCTTTCAGCACAAAGTGATCAAGTCTGAGTTTCCAGAAGAGTACTCGCAAGGATCTAAGATCTGTCTCAGCTGCTTGGCACAGTACCAGACACCTGGTAATGATTCACTAGATGCTATTTCATAGTAGAAAGGAGAAGACCTAAGGACTTGATCTATAACTCAAATGTTAGCTTGTCATATTGTGGTGACCTATATGCTGCTGTGAATCTGGAAGTTCTCCCATATAAATATATATACGCCAATGAAAACCCTTATCCAACTCTCTTGCTTTGGATATATCATCAGGATGAATCAATTGCTGGAGGTGGAAATAATGCTTGGTGGAGTCGTGGGTAAGAGAGTGCCTCTATTGAGATTAATTGGTACAATCGCCACAGTAGATAGACTTGAGCCTACTGTCAACATTGAGGATGGTGCAGGATTGGGCAATGCTTTTTATGGTGGTACATAAGTTTGCCATGAGTCTGAGTTAACCCAATGACATCATCCATCTAGCTACGGATGTGTCCACCTGTCAGTCTACTCATCTATTCACCCCTCCATCTGTCCATCTACCCATCCATGGCCTATCCGGCCTAACTTACTTTCTTCCTTCTCACAAAATGTTACTTTTGTTTGAATGTTCCTGGACCAGAGACATAGTTGGGGGTGTGAGTGGCATGCCTCCTCTGTGCTTTGAAGTTTGCTCCTGTGGCAGCATGAGTCATGTTACACAACCCCGTGCCAGTCTTTTTCCAAGAGTAAACACATTTGGAATAACATAATAATACCTCACAGACCCAGAGGCCCCTCATCTTGCAACCTCAAACGGTCTAATCACAGCCAAGCCCTGGGAAGCAGCAGAAACAACTTCTGCAGAAACAGAAGGCGGTGGCACGAGATCTGTTCCGTGATGCCCAGGAGGGCAGCTTCGAGACTATGTCCTCATTCATACTCCATGTAAAGTCACTTTGTGCAGGGCTCTGAGGAGTTTGCTCAGCTGAGCTTGTAATGGCTTCTGACCAAAGCATTACCATTCTGACCTGTCCCCTCCCAATAGGACTAACAAGCAGCTGGTTTGAAGGGGTGGGGTGTCTCTGCTGGAGACCAGGCAGCAGTCAGGCTCTTTAACAAGGATTGTGATGGGTAACAGCTAGTCACCTAGTCCTCCAGGACTCAGCCCCCCAGCTGGGGCTGCAGACTGTGGAGCTATGGCAGACATGAGGGTCCATTATTGTTTCTTGGAGCCAGAGCAATGGACATGAACATGAGCATTGGAGGTGAAGGGTCTTAACCTTAGCTGTTGCCGTGGAATCTCTGGGGTGCTAACAACAAGGTGGGTGATATCGCTTCAATGGTGGGGGGGTTCGGATTTCTACAATGTGATTCAGATGACCTCTTTTACACTACTGTTATCACATAGACCTTATGTGGATATGTTTGCATAAATAGAAGATTTTACCATGCTTGGCTCCCGTTACTAGTATGATGGATTATTCTATTTTCCTTGTTATTCTGAGTAAATACTAAAGAGGAAGAGTCAGTCCTACAAGCCAAGAGTCAGAGCTAACACAGTCATGTGTTAATAATAACTTCAACATGACCAGGGCTCTGGCCTACAGAACTGGGAAGCCTACAAGAAGGTCAGGCAGGAACTGTGGTTGGCACAGAGTATATGGTCAGGTCAGGGTAACTCAGGTTCTATCCACCCACACGAAAATAGGCGACAGACAGTGGGACAGAAATAAAGAGATAGATGATATCAATATCTACAGTATCTGAACTAATCCATGTTGGGGGCTGTAAGTTGTGTAAAAACCAGGAAAAACACCCAAACCCCCAAACTCACTGCCATTGCTGACTCATAGCGACTCGATTAGATGGGGTAGAACTAACTGCACCCTGTGAATTTCTGAGACTGTAACTTTTTTTTTAAACGTTTTATTAGGGGCTCATACAACTCTTATCACCGTCCTCAATTGTATAAAGCACATCTGTACATTCTTTGCCCTAATCATTTTCTTTTCTTTCTTTCTTTCTTTTTTTTTCCCTTTTCTTTTTTTACATTTTATTAGGGACTCATAGAACTCTTATCACAATCCATACATATACATACATCAATTGTTTAAAGCACATCCATACATTCCCCGCCCCAATCATTCTCAAAGTATTTGCTCTCCACTTAAGCCCTTTGCACCAGGTCCTCTTTTTTCCCCTCCCTCCCTGCTCCCCCCTCCCTCATATGCCCTTTGTAATTTTTACATCATTATTTTGTCATATCTTGCTCTATCCGGAGTCTTCCTTCCCCCCCTTCTCTGCCATCCCTCTCCCAGGGAGGAGGTCACATGTGGATCCCTGTAATCAGTTCCCCCTTTCCAACCCACTCACCCTACACTCTCCCAGCATCGCCCCTCACACCCTTGGTCCTGAAGGTATCATCCACCCTGGATTCCCTGTGCCTCCAGCCCTCATATGTACCAGTGAGAGACTGTAACTCTTTATGGGAGTAGAAACCCCATTTTCTCTCTCAGAGCAGCTGGTGGTTTTGAATTGTTGACCTTGAGGTTAGAAGCCCACAGCATAATCGCTGTGCCACCAGAGTTCCTCAAGTTGTACAAAGAGTGATATCCATGTCAGTGTTTTAACAGGAGCCCATGGAGCCCTGGTGCTGTGGATTATGGGTTGGGCTGCCAATTGCAAGATCAGCAGTTCGAACCCACCAGCTGCTCTCTCGGGAGCAAGATGAGGCTTTCTTCTCTCATAACGCTTTGTAGCCTTGGAAATCCAATGGCGCAGTTCTATTCTGTCCTGCAGGGTTGCTATGAGTCAGAATGGACCCAATGGCAGTGAGTGAACAGGAGCCCAGATAGTTAGCACTGGGCTGTTAACTACAAGGTCAGTGGTTCAAACCCACCAGCTTCCCTGTGGGGAGAGATGACACTGTCCGCTTCAGTAAGATGTAGAGTCTCTGAGACACGAAGCAGTGGTTTCACTCTGTCCTATGGGGTCGCTATGATTGGGAATCACTTCAACGCAGAGTGTCTGGTTTTTGTTTTGAGCCCAGTGAACAAGGAGGGAGCACTGTGGTAAACTCAGACGATGACCAGTTACCACGGTTTAGTGAGGATGAGAAATCTATGGCTTACTCTAGGTAAAATCCCCACTAACTACTTTTAATTGTTAAATGTTTGCTAAATAAATGAGGCAACTTGTGCTACGTTTAGGACACAAATAGTAAAGAGCACTGCTATTGCTGAAAGGTGGGCTACAACCATCCAGAAACACCTCAGAGGAAAGGTCTGGCAATCAACTTCTGAGCAAATACTTAACATCCCCTCACCACCACCCCCTCCACCAACCAGCTCTATTCCATACACATGGGGTCACCATGAATTGGAATCCTACGTGGCAGAAACTACCAACCACACAGGTCGGTCATGTGGAGAAACACTTTCAGATCCTACTGGAAAAATCAGCTATTAACCGTCCTTGCAGAACATGTTCTATTTTATTTTTTTATGATGTTCTCTTCTCTTCCGTGTATTTTGGCAAGAATTAACCACCCACACACTGATGATTCGAGTGAAGTCTAATTTCCCATCATCGCACTGTGTTTTCTAAACAGAAAAATGGCCGTCGTGACAAGCCATTAAATGCATTATTTCCTCCCCAAGTTGGCGCCTGAAAGGGATGATCGCAGCCTGAGCCAATCATAACTTGATGTTCTCGGGAGAGAGTCTCAAGGTATCGTAGGGGAGGGTGCAAAGCACCTCGCAGGAAGGTTTTCAAAGGAAATGAGGGTAAGCAGAGGTTTGAATCCAGCAGGAATCAGAGGGGCGGATCTGTACTCAAAAGATCCGCTTGATAAGATTCTGTGGATAAAGTTGAGTTTCTCTAACACATTAAAACGTGCCGTCTCAGAGGAGACTCTAATACAACCTACTGCCTCAAAGCAATGGCCCCCAGGAAGTGGGCCACCTTCATTTCAATGTATGTAGTGGGATAAGCAAAGGAGAAAGCTTGGTTTGGAGACCCATTATTGTGTTGGACACGTTTAGTCACCTCTTCCTCTATCTACATTTTGCTTATCTGTTCAAAAACCAAAAGCCTCATTACCATTGCAGCAATGCTGACTCCTAGTGCGTGCCCTGTGGGTTTCCAAGGATTACAAATGTTCACAGAAGTAGACAGCTCCGTCTTTCTCCCGGTGGTTTTTGAACTGCCGACCACGTGGACCACAGCCCTCCATGTAACCACTACTCCATCAGGGGTCCTTGCTCAGTTATAGAAGGTCTGGCATCCAATAGCTTTCTCTCCCCAGAGGAGAGAACACTCGTGACCAATGCCTGGCCGGGGGCCAGAGCTAACGGGAGGACGAGCTGCAGCAGCTGGTCCACACTACATGCCCCTACTGGCTTCGGTGACAAAGATTATTGTGAACATGACAGCAACACTGTAAAAGAGGGAGAGACGCTGAAGTCTTAGCGGGCAGAGGAACGGAGGGAAGCGAGGCTGTGAAAAGGGAACCAAATAAACCCATTTCCTTGCTTGGTGACTGAGCAGCCAGCAGGACATTTTCCTTTTCTGCTCACTCTCCTGAATCAGCCAAAGGGTCAGAAGAGTTACTCTCTCTGACTTTAAGGGGTGCACAGCTGTGCCTCCTGCTCATCCAGTCTGTGGTGCAGGTGGAGGAAATGAGTAACAGGATGACCCAAAGCACTCTTTTTTGGAAGTATGATCCCTTTGCGTTTGCACAAATCTAAGGTGGCCCATGGCAAATGACCAATTTGAGTTTTGTTTACACATTGCATTGTTAGGGTAGTGCTGACAATTGTGTATTCTCACCACCATGCAGTTGGTTCTGATTCCTTGTGAGTCTGTAGGACAGAGGAGAACCGCCCTTGTGGGTTTCTGAGGCTATAGATCTTGAAGGGAGCAGACAATCTCATCTTGCTACCATGGACTCACCGGTAGAGTCGAACTATTAACCTTGCAATTAGCAGCCCAATTCATAACCCAATTTGTCATCAGGGCACCTTCACATGACCATGAGAAGGCAATGAGATCATCTATTTGTAGCACTTTGTCTTTACACAGTGTCTCCAGTACATAGAAAAACTCTAGTACTTTTAAAGTCAACTCAGGAATGTCTGCAGCTCACAGCACTACCCTTAGTGGACCAAGAGAACATTTCACTCCTTGGATAGTGTTAGCCATAAACCTCTGAAGGACTACAAACTTCTGGTCTCCCAGCATTTTAGAAGAGAAGAATGTAATATGAGGAGACAGGATGTTCATGTTTATGCTTTAGGCAAAGTATTGTCATCCTGTTTTCTATGTAAAAGCAGAAAAGAGCTGGAGGAAGATCCACCAAAGAGAACTGATTATGGGGATAGAAAAGTCACCACCCACTCCTCCCCCCCCCTGCCAGGATGCAGGCAATCTGCTATGCCCTGAGAACAACCAACAGATGCCCGACTCAGTCCCATGGCCTTTGTTTTGCCACCCTAGAGGAAGGGACTCAGGGCAAGAATCAGCTGGAGCTCAGGTGGCTGAGCTGCCATCAAAGCAACCTGTGGTCCACATGGAGAGTTTCTCCTGGGCAGATCGATACATGGGGATAAACCTAGCCACCAAGCTAGTGAAGTTCGGACACTTGGCCATTCACAAATTGCTACATACAATCGCATGTTCCATTTGGCCTTTACACACATCTCTCTGTGCATCAGGATCAGAGTCTCACATTTCTCAGGAATGCCAAATTTATTGTGAGGCGTTGTTTTTAGGTGCCAGAAAGTCCGTTCGGCCCATAGTGATCCCTTGAACAACAGAGCACAGTACTGCCTGGTCCTGGGCCACTCACTATGGTCCTTATGTTTGAGGCCATTGTGTCGGCCGGAGTCAATCCATCCAGAGGGCCTTCCTATTTCTCACGGCCCTGCTACTTCCCCAAGCATGATGTCCTTCCCCAGGGACCGGTGTCTCCTGACAATATGTCCAAAGTCTACGAGACACAGGCTCATCCTTGCCTCTAAGGAGCATGCCGGTTGTACTTCTTCCAAGAAAGATTGATTGGTTCCTTTGGCAGAGCAGGGCACTTTCAATATTCTGTGCCAGCACCTTAATTCAAATGTGTGGACTCACACGCAAAGTATCTTAATTCACATGCATTGGTTCCAATGCCAAATGCCTTAATTAGATCTCATTGAAGATCCTCACCCCACAGGGGAGGAGAAGGAATCGCCTATGAACATGAACCCTAATCCTTTCGTTTTACGAATAAAGTCGCACCATTTCAGATCATTTTGTAAAGGATTTTTCTGAGGGAGAGCTATTTTGTTAAAACAAATCTGTCGGTAGATAAAAGGCAGTGTGGGGGCTGTGGGGTAAGTGTGGGGCTTCTGCTGACAAGGGCAGTGATTCAACCACCTGCCGACCTGCTGGAGAAAGAGGAAATACCTGCTGCCATCATGATTTACTGTCTCGGAAGCTCTCTATTGGGTTGCTATAGGGGGTCACTCTGAATCAGCAAAGGAGCCCTGGTGGCATAGTGGTTATGAGTTGGGCTGCTAATTGCAAGGTCAGCAACTCGAGACCACCGGCTGCTCTGCAGGAGGAAGATGAGGCTTTCTACCCCTGTAGATAGTTACAGTCTCGGAAACCCGCAGGGGCAGTTCTACCCTGGGCAATAGGGTCGCTGTACGTTGGAATTGACTCAATGGCAGTTTTTGGTTTTAGGTTTTAGGTTTCTTGGGAGGTGGGTCAGAATAGACTTGAAGGCAACGAGTTTGGGTTGGGTTTTGTCCATTTATATCATGATGTAGACATTGAAGCCGATAGTCAGAGGAAATGTGTGTGTTAGCCAAGACAGGCTCAAGAATTCTTCAGCTTGGGTTAGATAATAAAATGTGCCTTTTACTAGCTTTGTAATCTTCAGTAAGCCCCTGAAGTCCTCTCAGGTCCTCACCCAACAGAGAGGAGGAGAAGGGTAGCACAGACAGATGAGTAGCAGAACACCCCAAAGGCAGTGATTTCAACAAATATAAACATGTATGACCTCGCAGTGTCTGTGTGTCAGGAATAAGGGAACAGCATAGTGGGATGCTTGCCTCAGGTAGTTAATATGATAATTAAATGGGGTAATACACGTGGGCAGCTTAGCATGGCCCACACACTACTCAGTAATCACTAAGTGCCAAGTACTATTCCCCACTCCCAAAAGTGGAATTATTATTGATGGGAACAACTCCATTTATTTTCTCTTACAGCTTATTCGCTGTAGAATAGCCCCACACAGAAGATAGCTTCTCTCTAGAATCTTCCATATTAATGTAATTTGGCAGATAATCATTATTTGTTGAGGTCCTCTTAGAAAGAGGTCATTCAGAGATGTTAGTTAGTCCCGAGTCTGAAAAGACATGTTCATCATGATGGACAAGTCTAGGACCTCTCTGATATGTCAGTCTTCTGCACACCATCGGCTCCTTCTGACCGCCAGAGCAAGTTTGCACCCACAAACTGTGTACGCAAATCTGTGCTGCTGCCGGTTGCTGAGTAGCTCAACACTTTCCCAAAGGGCCATGGTTTTCCATAAAAGTAAACATTTATTATCTCTCAGTGTTCGTGGGTCAGGAAGTTGGAAGCCGTGCCGCTATAAGCTTCTTACTTAAGGTGTCCAATGAGATTGGCCATTCAAATGTTGTCCAGGAATGACTTTGTTGTTCTTTGTTACACACACACACACACACACACACACACACACACACACGTGGGCACAGTAGCTATTCCATTCCCTCGCCAAGTTGGGAGCCACTCCTCTGCGCCAAGGGAGGAGTCATCAAGGGCTGGGGCACATGGTTTAAAAATCATGATTTCCCAGTTGGGTCTCGGTCAATGCTGGGTTCCCAAGCTGCGGGATGTAATAGAGATGAAGTGTGTCGACAGCTCATTTGGAACAAGGCTACACAATATGAGATCACCTCAGATTCATTTACAGCCCTGGTTTCCAGTGTCTACCTCTTTCCATTGAAGGAGAGCTGACAAGCCCCGGCAAGGGGGTGAGATCCCAGTGGAGTGCTGGCACACTGCTTTTAGTTAGAGAGGAAGTGACAATGGTCACATGGGTGACAAAGGGATGGTTAACTATGTGAACCGCAGTAATTGTCTTTGTTATCAAGATGTGAGAAGTAACCATTGTTGAATTTTTTACTTTTTCCCCCCATTTTGGAAAAAAAGTTGTTGGACAAACTTGGAGAACGTTTAATATGCTTTTCTCATTCCCTTGACCCGAAGTTTTCCTCAGCACAAAAATACTACTACTGATTTCGTCAATTCATTTTTTATAAAATCTAAATCTACTAATTTGGGTTGTATGGACTTCTATGTAGTCCAATGAACAGTTCTTAGGCTTTCCTCCGTGTCCCTCCACCTACCCAACTACACAATCACTCTGATGGGTAAATGGTCCAAAATAAATGACTAGTGCACCAGTTGGCCAAACAATTCCTCATCAACAAAAACCTTGCTAAGTCTTTCTAACAGTTCAACTTCTACGGAAGTTCAAGTCTTCTGTCTCTAAAAATGCAATTCTCTGAAATCTCTGAACCGCTCCAGCCACGTTTCTCTTTTGCTCCTCCTGACAGCCATGCCTAAAACTCACCCTCTGTCCGGGTTCCCCAGTAAGGCACAGTGGGGCCGGGGGGCCACTTGGGGAAAGGGTAGTCACCAAGAAAGGGAATAAGCTGCTGGCGTGACACAAAATTCGAGAGACTGATGGCTAATAGAAGTGAACCCTAAGACGCCAGGCACCTGTACGAACTGTAACCTCGGAGAGAACACGGGAACAGGAATCTAAGCATAATGGGGACATGCTCAGGCATTCGGGTCTAAAAGTCCTGGCTCAGTCATGTATCAGCCTTGTGATAATGGAAAAGGGGCTTTATCCTCCACGTGACTCAAATCTAAAATGAGGACAGTAAATTCCTGCTCCTTGCTCTTGTCAGCCACCAACAAGTCCCTTCCAACTCACACTCACCCCCGGTCTCACAGGGAGGCATGCTCCATGGGTTTGCTGGGCTTTATCTTCAAGGAAGCAGGTGACCGACCGACTCTTTCCTTTGGTGGGACTGCTGGGCAGATGTGAACCACCGGCCAATAAGTTAGCCGTTGAGTACAAATTGTTTAGTATTGCCTAGAGTCCCTTAGTAACAGTGCAGATGGCTGTCTAATCAATGCTCTGGACAGAACTCTTTCAATAAGATTGTCATTCAAAATTATCTTAAAATAATAGGCATAAACAGGGCATGGTCATAAGCGGGTGCATGGTCATCCTAGTAACAGTAATTTTTTAAAAAAATTTTAATTAAATACTTTTATTAGGGACTCTCACAGCTCTTACCACATTGCATACATTGTGTCAAGCACATTTGTACATATGTTGCCATCATCGTTCTCAAAGCATTTTCCCTCTACTTGAGCCCTTGATGATAACCAAATAAGGTATTTCTTGTCAAATCACCGAGTCAGTATTTGATATTGGGTGGTCAGTGAATGTTAACCACTTGGACAGGACTTAATAGTCAAGGGGTCTGCAATCATATGAAGCCTGATCAGTTTTCAGATTTTGTTCAACATAAAAATTGGCCAAGATTGCAGGGATATTACATGTGAGGTGGAAGGGGGTGCAGGCAGGCCTCATACAGCAAGGGCGCATTAAGAAAATTATCAGGACTGATGGAGCACGGTGTGCAGAAGCAGGATGAGAGTCAAGGTCAAGATGTGGTCCTACAGCAGTGGTTCTCAACCTTCCTAATGCCGTGACCCTTGAATACAGTTCCTCATGTTGTGGTGACCCCCCCCCAACCACAAAATTATTTTTGTTGCTACTTTATAACTCTAATTTTGCTACTGTTATGAATCGGGCGACCCCTGTGAAGGGGTCCCCAAAAGGGGTCGTGACCCACAGGTTGTGAACCGCTGTCCTAGAAGGAGCTGAATAAGGATCAGGAAGTAGATTAGACATGGCATCGGCCATGCTGTCTTCAGATTAGGGAGAAGAAAGAGGCGGGGCAGACCCAGCCCATTGTTCATGGCCTCCCAGGGACACAGCTTCCACATCTCTCCTCAACCTTAGCACACATTCCCACGTGTCTACCTGGGTAGTCTGCTCCCAGCCAAAGCTAACCAAATCCTCCGGGCCTTCCTTCTTTAAACTAGTGCTTGCTTTCAATGGCCCCATTTCTTTTCATTGCTGTACCATTTCCTTGGACCTGGGGCCGCCTTGGCTGCCTTCTTCCTGCAGCTCACACCCAGACGTAAGTGGTGACAAGCACAGCTCACGCACACAGGCTGCCCGCGGACAGGAGGAGAGGAGTCGGAGAGCAGTGCCTTTTGAGGGCGCTTGAAAAGCCCAATGGCAGATGTCCTAGACTGGCAATCTCAGCACTGATGAGCAAAGAACTGAAGTTCAGGAAGTTAGGAAGAGTCAAGGGCGGACTTAAAAAGACCATCCTTGCCAGAAAGGGGTCCCAAACTAGTGTATGACCCAAGGGAACAGCAGAAGGGCAAGCAGGATGTGTGTGTGCACATATGCATGTGAGATGCATGTCTAAGTGAATGTACAGAGGAGCAAGCTGGATGTGTCTGCATACATCGATGTGACATGTGCATGTGTAATGTGTGGGCTTCAAAAAGTTTGTGAAAAATTCCCATTGTCTTTTAATTCAATTTTCCCATTAACTTTTTGACTCTCACTCATATATATGTTTGAACATACATGAATGTGTATATCAACATATGCATTGTGTATTTCTGCACACATGTGTACAAGTATGCATATATGTGAATGTGTCCATATAGGCACACATGTACACATACACACTGAACACATCTGTATGTGTCCACATGTGTGTATGCATGCACACACATGTTGTGTGAATGTGCAGTTGACTTTATATGTGAATGTGTGATATCATGTATGCAACATCCATATCTAGGTGTGTGTGTGAAAGTATGCACTTTTATTTTACTGTGAACTTAAGTGCATGCTTATATATGTGTGCTTGAACATCTATGTACATATATGTTGTGAATGCATTCATGTATATGTGTGTGTGCAGGCACATTTACCCAAACACCTTGTCCCAGCTGTCCTCGCTCTTTGCGCCCCCGATGCGTGTTTGAAGCACTGTCAAGTCCTGTGCCCTCTCATCTCCGAGGCCTCCTGATCGCCTCTCCTCCCTGCAATCTCCAGTTCTTAGTACATTCCCTCTCAGGATCCAAGAACTACCCAGAGATGCTCAGAAAAATGCCAATCTACCCAAGGAGAGGTTGGGTAGAGAGATTAGAATGATATCCATGATACATTTTCTCATATTTGCTTAGAAGTCTGCAGGTATTCCTGTTTGTCAGTGATGAAGCGTTAGAAACTGAGCACAGGTCAATAGCTAAGTAGAAAGCAAACATTAAAGTATTCAGAAGCATCTGTTTTTGTTTTCTGAGCTCCCATGCCTTGGCTTATTTGTATTTCTGTTGTTCTTTTTAAATATTTGCTTACATCCCTCTCCCACCCAGGCTTGGCTCTCCACCAATCATTTCTCTTTCCTTTCCTGGCTCTTTTTCCTCAGCAGCATGAAAGCCTCTCTCAAGATAAAACAAATAAAGAAAAATAAAACCTCCTGACCCTGACCTTTCTATAGGTATAGCACTCTCCTCATCCCTCACAGGCACATGACGGCAGGCGAGGCTCATCTCCAGGCTACCTCGTCCTTCCTATCCTCCCACTCGCTCGGCCCAGCGCCAGCCCACACTGCACTCCAGCCACGGCCACCAACCAGCCACTGCTGATTGTCCCTGGAAACAAAGACGGCGGTGACCCCGAAGTAGTCCGGCTGTTAATGTGCGTTTACACCCCTCCCTCTTTGCCTCTTGTCAGCTGCCTTCTCCTGTGCTTGTTTTCCTCACATAAGGAACCTCTCCCGAGTGCTGGTCCATGTGTCGTTGCTGTGGGCACCATGCTAGTCCCTGAGGTTATAGGAATGGACACAAGACAGGAAGGCCTTAGTCCTTTGGAGTTTACAATTCTATAAAAACCACTAATAAAATGTACTTCCTTCTTGAGAGAATATTATCCATAATTGTGTGTGTGTTCCTTTAAAACAAATATTGCTGGGTTTCATGCCCTTCATTCCAAACAAACAGAGAAGTGACTATCCCAGGACCCCAACCTGATAGCAGTAACCGGGCAGTATGCAGCTTACCCTGCCACCCAAAATGCCAATCAGTGGATTCTGACCCTCTAAGACAGTAAAATTACTCTATAAAGTTTCTGAGGTTGTTAATTTTTGTAGGAGCAAACAGCCTCGTCTTTCTCCCTCAGAGCGGCTAGTGGGTTTGAATCACTAGACCTTCCAGTTAGCAGCTCACCTCTTAACCTACTGGGCCGCCAGAGCCCAGTATGCGGCAGAAACCATCAATAGTTACATGCTAAATGCTACAAACAAGTACACCAATCAACCAACCAAATTAATCAATGTTACTGTCAAGGGCATCCCAACTCATGGCAACCCCATGTGTTTCTGGGAAGAACTTCATTTCAGAGGCCATTCGATGGCTGAAGGAACCGTTAGGGACACTGCCAGGTAAGCACTGAGCTGCTAATCACAAGGTCGCTGGTTGAAATCTACCGGCTACTTCTTGGGCGAAAGATGAGGCTTTATTCCCAAGTAAAGATCGCCCGTCCTCAAACCCCACGGGGGTTTGCTACGAGTGGTAGTGTACTCGTTGGCAGTGCATCGGGTACTTTGAGACATCACCATGGAAGCAGATCACTAGGCATCTCTTCCCAGAACCCTCTGCACGAATTTGGACCTTTCAAAGAGTAACCAAGCACGAGTCGATGCGCACTACCCGGGAGTCTAAGCTCAGGGATGGAGTGTAAGCTTGATGGTGTGGCTGTTAGCAGCTTCCAGCAGATCCTCCTTCAAGCTGAGTCCTGCATGATCTCAGCAGGCTCAGAGGCAGTGACTGTGGAGCTGACAGGGAGTTTTTCATTGGAAAATTCGTCTGCATCAAAAGATAAGCGTGACATATAAATTTATAAATATTTTACCCCAAAATACAGCTAGACCTAAAAGGAGTCATGGTGCGTTCATTTGAAGCTCCAAAGTCTTTAGCCTATGATTTGTAAAATAGCATTAGGGACCAGTCACACACACACACACACACACACACACACACACACCCTACTACTGTTTTACTTCATGGGAAACAGCAGTCTTCCTATTGCAGTTTCTTATGGGTTCCATGAATCCTTTTTAAAATTCAAGGAAAAGCTGCATTGGACCTTATCAGGACCTTTTGGAAGTTCCAGGCACCTAGAACTACGCGTGGGACAGTTAAATCACTTGGTTGTAACCAAAATTGTGCAGGAGCATGAAAACTGGATGGATGTGAGTTAGTCAGTTTTGCCATCCTGTTACACATAAAATGAGCCATCGCAGAAGCAGGAATGGGTGAACCTTACCACCATCACAAAGTAGAACACAGCCTTAAGACCCCGAGAAGCCCATACCGGACCTCTTTGACCCAGGAGACAGAAAGGAGTGGCAAAGAAGTGAGCTACAGAAGCAAGAGCTGGGTCATCAGGCAGCTCTGGGTTTCCTGCCCCAAGGGGCAAGTAGAGATCAGTGTGCTTAGGCAGGAGGCTAGCTTTCAGAGTCAGATGCCTTTGGGAATTTATTGGCAGCTCTAAGTAAACCTTGTAACAGTCACAGAGCAAGTCAAAGACTAATGTGCCCCTGGAGGCTCAGGAGCACAGTGAGGTGTGCCTGTGGCCGTGGTTGAGAAAAGGCACTAAGAACAAAAGAAATGCACTCTTAACATTTCTGATCCTGAACTGTAATCTGTTAGTTTCCATCAAACGCCACAATCTTGAGTATTGTCATTGATTCTGTATGACCACTGTAATGGAATATTGAACCCAGTAGAGCAGTAGAGTCCATGGGAGGGCCAGTTGATATCAGAGTTGATTAAACAAAAGGATGGAGGCATATCTGACCTCCCCTTTATCAGAAAGGCCCTGGTGCTAATGCTGACAGGGATCCTCCTCATTCCCCTTTTGAGAAGGTGGAGGTCAGCAACTAACCTCCTTGTTACAGCATGCATGCTGTTGCTCCCAGTAACTGATGGTCTGAGCTCTTCGCATTTGAAAGGCTGAAGGGTGAGGGCTCTAACCATGAAGAAACAACCCACTTTTCAACTGAATTGTCTTTAATTCCTCCTGCCCACAGCTTGTGGATAGCAGTCTTAGCAGTCTCATTTGGACATCAATGGATTTTCAATATGCTCCCAGTGCCCGGAGTGTATGCAAGTCAAAAAAGAAAACAAAATTAAAACAACAACAAACAAACAAAGCACAGCACAAAAGGGCTGAAAATTCTGACTCCAGGAACTAGCTATTTTTTAGTATTTTTCCCTTGGGGAAGGCTGCCCGAACAGTGCTTTAATTATTGGTAGAGAAAACATTCAGTCCAGAAACGGCTGTGTTGCTTTAGCAGGGAATGAGTTAACTTCTGGGGAGGGTAGAGCGCTGCGTTGTGCCAACAGCACAAAACTCAAAACTCACTGTGGTCCATTCAATTCCAGCCCTTAGCAACCCTCGATGGGGCACCGAGCCACGCATTATGATGGGCAGGGCTACTTCAGCTCCGCATTGAGGGTTTGGTAGCTTAAACTCACCCGCCAATCCACTTGAGACAGAGGAGGCAGGCTGCTTCTGAAGAGATTTTACAGCCTTGGGAACTTTAAGGAGCTTTCCTTCTCTGCCTTCCAGGGTCCCTGTGAATTGGAACCGACTAGCTAGAACAGTAGGCTTTTAATTTGTTTTTTTTTTGTAGGAAATCATAGAATAGTAGTCATGAAAAACTTTCAGGGTATGTATATTTAACCAACTAGTGGATGCCAGTAGCATAAATGACAGGAGTTCAGTGGGCATCGACTAGATGGCAGTGAGTGGACCAGGTGCAAGGACTGTGCTACAAGTGGGAAGTGGAAGAGCAAGAGACAGTACAGTTCCCACAATAGCTATTTCCCTGTTGAAAGTGCTGTGGAAGGACCAAGCAAGTAAACCACGGCAGCTCCTAGGGTCCTTATAGATCTAAGCAGGACTGCTTGCAAGGGGTACTAGAGCCGTGGGTCTCGACAGGAGCAGACAGTCTCATCTTTCTCCAGAGGAGGAGCTAGTGGGTTTGAACCCTTGATCTGGAAAGTTCTCAGTTCAAGCTTACGCCACAGTGCCACTCTGCCACTGGGGGTTAGGTTCAGTGTGGGATATAAGAAGAATTTTCCCCAGC
Organism: Tenrec ecaudatus; assembly: GCF_050624435.1. Lineage (NCBI taxonomy): Eukaryota > Metazoa > Chordata > Mammalia > Afrosoricida > Tenrecidae > Tenrec > Tenrec ecaudatus. The sequence goes on along the minus strand of NC_134542.1, from coordinate 13,353,536 downwards.
TTTGTCTCCCTCAAAGATATGCCAAATCTTAGAGGCTGTTTGCCAGCAAGTGGTGAGAAGTCAGATATTCTCCCTGAAGGCATTCAGCCATCCAGCGCAGTCCGACCCTATGGTTTATCCCACCATAGGTGGGCTGACTCCCTGCTGTTAAGAGCAGTGGATTCCTTTCCATAGAAAGCTTAGAATAAGTCAAGTCTCCAGCTCAAGGACAATCAAGGTTGCGCTCCTTCTTTAATCTAGGATCCTCCCATCGTGTCACATGTGTACCCCTGATCCTTCCTCTGCCTATTGCGTATGCACCCCTAGATCGTTCCCCTCCCATTACTGTATTGCCTTTATTACAACCCCTTCCTGTCATCTAGGTCCTTATCTGTAATCAGGGGGCTTCCACTCCCCAAGGATACAGAATCTTTGGAAAGAAATAAATCCGTCTCCCTCATGCTCCTCTCTGGTCTCTGGATCTCCACGTGGACCATCAGGTGGAGTTGAGGTGAGCACGCTACCATAACATATGCCTGACTCCTCATTCATTTTATTCTCTCTTCTAGCTCTCTTATTCCCTATGACCTTACTATCATCTTTACTTATCACTGCTGTACAATTGTGCCTGACAGACCTGTGATGACTTGTTAGGGGCTGGCTCCGCTGACAGGGGCTGGGATGCTAATCGCAAAGCCTGCAGTTTGAATGAACCAAATACTCTGTGGTAGCAAGATGAGGCTGTTTGCTCCCATAAAGATGGATGAGGTTTATTGTGCCAACCTGGCCGACATACATATGTGGGCTTAATTGAAGGGCGGAGAGATAAGTGGCTCACGTAGCCTCGCCTTTCTTGTCTCTCGCTCTTTGATCATCGGATCAGTGTGCGGCTGCCTTGCTTGTTCTGTGCCTCAATTTGCAAGCTATGCTACCTGTGGGACATCTAACCTGTGGACTGTGTCCTGTAATTTGAGGTTCCTTCAAGACCTGCTTCGCCACACCATTGGAATTTCAGCTGGGGACCGTCAGACCCTGACATCTGGCTGACTGTGGGTGACCTGCCTTGCTGTTTGCTGCCTGTGCCCGGATAGCCTGAATTGCTCTACAGAGGACTACTCGGCGGCCCTCAAGAGTAGAAGGACTGCCAGTGTCTCACGGGAGTTTCTCTGAGCCATTTGTACTGCTTTATAAGTTAATTAACTGTATATATTTTTTTATGTTACATAACTATCTATCTGTATAAATCTATATATAAATATTAGCATTCTGAGTTTGTTTCTCTAGAGAACCCCGTCTACCACAATGGATGGCCCAGAACCCTAGGGAGTAAGTAGTTCTACGGTAAGGCTGCTCTGAGTCGGAATCTAATGGCAGTTAGTGAGGGTTAAACCTTCCTAGAGGCCAAGGTAACTGCCTCTAGCTGGAAAAAAAATGAATGACTGACAAGTGGGAGGGAAACAATGAAGAAAGGATTTCAAACATGAAAAGCTATGCTCCTTGAAAGCGTCTAACTCTGGAAGAGCAGACACCACCTCTGGTCAGATGCTGAGAGCTCCTTATACTCTTCCAAGCGTCGCCCCCTGGTGCCCACTGTGAGAAAGAGCTCAAGCCCAATCATTCACTTCTTGCTAAATGGCAAGACAGAGTGCAAGTAAGCACAGGCCAAACCTTAGGTCAGCATCAAGACTAATAGACGTAAGTGGAAGCAAACCTGCTTCTTCTTAGGCTCCTTGTTGGCAGGCATTAAAGAGAGTTACTCTGATATATTTCTTTGGATTTAGTAATCCACATGTAGTCAACTGATTAGCTCTCTTTAACTCGTCAGAATAATGAGACACAGAAAGCATTTGAGAGACTCGTACTGTGACAATGGCCAGGCCATCATTCAGAGAACTGGTCACCTGCCCAATGACTCTCAAGCCACTTTGAAGAAAAGAGCCATGAATTTCCTCTATGAAATGTTCCAAGGCAACTGGAATCTCTTATCTGTTCGCCAGGTTAAATCATGAAAGACCACACCAGTAAATACAGTTAGGGTGCAAGGGCAGTGAATTATTGAATGTGGCTCTTCGAGCCAAAGACTCTGTATTTCCCATCAAAAGATATTTTCCTGCACAGGCCTGGGTAAGAAGATGGGAGGAAGACACTGATAAGATTTACCTGTGGATAATCGTTAAAAGGATGTGCTGCCATTGCCATCCAGAGCCCTCCAAGAAGCAGGATGGGCCAAAGCACTACCAGCGAGAGCCAGGAGCAGAGCGTGGCCTCTGGCCCCGAGATTCCAGCACAGTGTACCTTTTTAATCCTGAAGACAGCTGTGACCTCAGAGTGACAGCGGCAGCAGAACTAGGAGCTGGAGCATGAGTGAGAGTGGTTGACTCTCCAGCCCCCACAGCCAGTAAAGCTCAGTGCTTTGGAGCAGGAGGCTGATTTGTGGAGTGAGGTGTCTTTGGACACTTAATTCAGGTAGCTGCCTTCGCTAACCCATGGATTTGGGTAGAATGTCTTCTAACTGAAGCTCTGTCCTACGTTCAGCAATTTTTCATTTAATCTCTGGTGTCAAGCACGTCTTTTGCTTTGGTTGGCTGCTGCCACCCTCAAGAAACATGTCCATATTCACACCTCTAGAGCTTGGGAATGTGACCTGAGTTGGAGAACAAGTCTCTGGGACGTGTAAAGAAGCAATATCCAGGGTAACAGTTCTAAGTTACCCTTACATAGAAAGAGGGGTAAGCACCGAGATAAAGTTATTGGAAAATGGAGGTTGAGATTGGGTTGGGCAAGCAGAAACATTAAACGTATTGCTACTAGGGTTTATTCCACACAAAGGGTGTTTAAACATGGCTCTGTGATCAGCAGGTGGCTAGAGGCTTCTCTCAGTTATCCGCTTGCCTTAATATCATCAGGATATCTTCCCCAAAAGGATTCATTCAAAACAGTGATTTTTTAAGGGGGGAGGGGGGGCTCTGTTGAGCCAGTGAAATTCAAGGCAGAGAGGTCAGTTCAGATGGTGACGTTTTGAGACCTCCAAAGGGGTCATCTTGATAGATTCTCTCAAAGGACAAAGGATGATCCTGGAATCTTGTTAGGAGGACATTTGAATGAAATTGTAAACTTGCATTCATGAGACAAAGTTGTGCTCAGGAATATCTCCCATCACGATAATGCACCTACTCTTTCGGTAATGGTAGCAAGGGTTGTCCTAGGAGAACACCATTGGGAAAACTTACCCATCCACTCTGCAGCGCTGCCCCTGGCCCTTCAGCTTTCATTGTGCTTCCAAACTCAGTGAATCTTCAAAAGAACACAACGTATGTTCCTCAAGGAAGACCACACTGCTACTGCTGTGGGTGGTAATTAAAGGGTGCAGAATTCTTTGGGGGAGAGTTAAAGGCATGGAAACACTACAGCAGTGTATAGACCGAAGTGAAGGTGCTGTCAAGAAAGAATAGCTTCACGTTTTGCCATTTTTGTTTTATAAGAGTTTCTGTGATTTCCTAGAAAGATGTTTTTGACTTGACCTTGTACAACCACAAGTCAAGGAATGTGTGGAGCTACCAGAAGCTAAAAGGGCAGTGCAGGATTCTCCTGCATGGTCTTTGGAGAGAGTGAAGGTTATGTCAACACCTCCATTTCAGATTTCTGAGAGAATAAATCTGGTGGACGCCACCCTGGTTATGATAATTTGCCCCAGCAACTTTAGGCAATGAACATGTCCCTGTTCCAACACTGAGATGTCTGGAAGTTAAAGACTTTAAATAGCTCCCCAGGGTCACAGAATTAGCACATGAACTCATATCTTTCTGACTCGTGTACCAATAGTTTACGAACAGTCCCAAAGGCTTGGCGAAAAGGAGCATAATTTTCCTAAGAAAGAAACAAGAATGCCAGAAATGTTGATTCAGGGGTTCAGGGAAGCATCTTCCAAAAATTCCCTGTCTCCTGAGTCGATCCTTTGCATTAAAGGAAAAGTAGGGTTTGTCATCAGCAATTTAATCCATGTGTGGCCCCACTGCCCAGCTCAGGGATAAAACTTCTTCCATTTATGGCCCCAGGGGGAGTCTTGGCTTTGCTTTATTTCTCTTATCCTAAGTATGATCATCTTTACTCATGAAGGGCAGTAATACCATGGAGAATGAACATTAAATTAAATCTATAAAGAGTCTGAAATCAATCAAGCCTTCCATGAAACTAATTTTAGAAAAGAGGTCATTAGCTACATTAGAATCTACATGGGAGGGAATTGAGAAACGAGACCTATTGTTCTCTCTAGGAAAAAAACAACAACAAACCTCTCTCATCACAAGATGGTATTTTTATTACGTTCAATCAAAGTAGTAATAGCTTCCAGAAATAAAACCTGCAAGTCCCTAGTTGCCAAAATAGTGGTTTGATCTTTCAAGTGGTATAAGCCAGCACTGCTGTCCCCTATTCATGAGAAGGACAGAAGACTCTCTATAGTTCACCAGGTAAACTACCAGAGAGACAAGAAAATGAATTCAATAATCAGCAAGTTCAGTGCAAGGAAAGATAGCCTTACAGCATGTAAGGTGTAGCCATTCCAATCGGAACTCTCATGAGCGCACAGTTGATTCATTCATGTGCTTGATTTTTGCCAAAGCTTTCTACCTGTGTTACCACTCAACAAGTCCCTTCAAGGGCAGAGGAGACCAGGTCTCAAACAACAAAGGCAGGGAGGGCGGGGGAATCACATCACCGTGAATGAGGGGGAGTGTGTGATGGGGACCCAATGCTCATCTGTAGACAGCCGGACATCCCTTGCAGAGGGGTAATGGGGAGGAGATGAGTCACTCAGGGTTCAGTGTAGCAGCAATGAAACTCAAAACCTTCCTCCAGTTCTTGAACGGGTCCTTCCCTCCCAATTATCATGACCCCAATTCTACCTTGCGGACCTGGTTAGACCAGAAGATGTACAGCGGTGCAGTAGGGATCTGGAAACACAGAGAATCTAGGACGGATGAACCCCTCAACACCAGTGGTGGGAGTAGCAACACCGGGAGGGAAGGGGGTGTAGAAAGGGAGAACTAATCTTGGAGATCTATGTGTAACCTCCTCTCTGGGAGATGGGCAATGGGAAGTTGGGCCAGGGGAGATGCCGGGCAGTGTAAGATAAGATATAATAATTATTTATAAACTATTAAGGGTGTAGGAGGAAGCAGGGAGCGGGGAGGGAGGAGGAGGGGAAAAAAAGGAAACCGAGCTGATTCCAGGAACCCAAGTGGAAGGCGAATTTTGAGAATGACGAGGGCAATGAATGTATAAGGGTGCTTTGCTCAATTGATGTATATATGGATTATGATAAGAGTTGTATGAGCCCCAATAAAAAAATTTATTAATCACAAAAACAAAAATCAAGTCCCTTCAAGAACCAAACTCACTGCCATTCAGTCGATTCCAGCTCATATTGATCCTACAGAGCTGCTCCCGTGGGTTTCTGAGACTATAAGTCTTGTGGGAATAAAGCCTCATCTTTCGTCTGTAGAGCACTGGTAATTTCAAACCAATCGACTTTGCAGTTCGCACGCTCCTGTGTGGTAGTTGCATCATGGTGCCCACCGTAGGCTGTTAAGAGTGAAGGGGTGGAGTTTAGCCTATCAGGTTTTAGCTTGGTGACATCATTTGGAGGCACTAAGGAGATAAATAGCTCGCTGGAGGTGGGACACATGCTCACTCCCGGTGAGGGATTCTTGTTGACAAGACACATGGAGCTACACTAGAACCCTGGAGTTGAAGCAGCCATGTGAAGATCCCTGCTGGCGTTCAGATGCTTCCACTACCACTGGATCCAAAAGACTTCCCACCCACTGGCCTGTGATCTTGAATTCGGTGTCATGTGTTGCGTGAATCTGAAGAGGAATTTATAGATTGGTATCAGACCTATGGGCTAATATTGGACTTATGGACTTGATTTGGACTGGGATGTTTTCTCAATATTCAAGTGCTCTTGCATATAAAGCTCTTTCTTATGCACATCTGAATGTCTCTGGATTTGTTTCCTTAGTCAATCCAGACTAACTGGACAGTGAAAGTGGCTCGCCCTTGCTTGCTAACATAAATGTTGGCAATTCAAACCCACCTGGGGGCAAAAGAAACCCCTTTCAATCTGGTTTCATAAAGAATATCAAGCCAAAAGTTAGGGCAATGGAATTGAGTGTGACTCATAGTGACTATAGACTGTTTCTGAGGCAATCAATCTCTAAAAGAGCAGGAAGCCTGATATTTCAAGGAGTGACCAGTAGGCTTGAACTGTGAGACCTAGCCCATAATACCATCACAGCACAGAGCCATAAAGATTATGGCTAGAAACTTTCTATGGATCAGTTCTGCTATGAAACACTTTGGGTTTCCATGAGTCAGAATTGACTCAATGGAAACGGGCTATTTTAAATTTTATGTACTTAACCAAGGATGTCACTTTGAAGAGTAAGGTGTTACCTGACACCTCCTATGACTGATATTTTCAATTGCTTTATATGCATGTGAACGTTGGACATCGAATAAGGAAGATTAAAGAAAATCAATGTATTTGAACTATTGTGCTAGCAAAGGGGATTGGAAGTACCATGGGCTGCCAGAAGAACAAACAAATCTGTCTTGGAAGAAGTATAGCCAGAATGCTCTTTAGGAGAAAGGATGGCGAGACTTTGTCTCACATGCTTTGGACATGTCAGTAGAGACCATTCCCTAAAGAAGGCCATCATGCTCGGTAAGTGAACAGGCATCGACACAGAGGACAACCCGCAATGAGATGGACTGACACACTGGCTCCGAAAGTGGACTCAAATATAACAACAATCAGGATGAGGCAGGACCAGACTGCGCTTTATTTTGTTGTACTGAGTATGGATGAGTCAACACTGACTGACAACACCTCACAACAGCAACAATAACGGCCAAACCCAACCCAGTGCAGGCGAGTTGATCCTACCTCAGTGATGCTCTAGTTGCAAAGAAAACACCTTGCTCATGTTATGGCTCAAGTTCAGATTCAAAGTTAAATAAGAAGCCACCTAAAATAACCTTGAGTAAAATTAATGATATGCATTGCACACTTGAGCAAACTAATAACATCTAACAATCCTTATGGTGGGGAGACGAGAGAGGTCAGGTCAAATAGTTTTCATCCAGAGAAAATGCAACATACAAGGAGGCTCCACAAATTTCTTTGAGAACTTGAATGACAAAGATCATGTAAGCTCCCCACAAATTTTATGAGGTGCACTGTGATTACATGGACGATGTAAGACATGTCTTCACTTTACACCCCATCTTTACCTGGGAGGCTGGTTTCTATCTTTCGTTTGTTGCTCTCTTAGTTTGAGTGACATGGGCAACCATAAATATCGTAACGGGTTTCCCCAAGTGAAATCTTTTTCATGTTTCAATTACAACTCTGATTGCATTTCTATCATGACTTTAATTAAAAATCTTCAGCGTCTCCCTCAGACTCCCAAGGGATTCTAATGAGGAGCAGCACCACAGACTCTGTTTCCAGCCCTCAGCTTGTAGGTTTATTTATCTAACCACTTGCCATGACTTACACATTGGAGTATCCTCCCATTTAGGTTGTAGTCTCTGCTGGTTTTTGCACTTAGCCTCCCTCTCAACTCCTCCGGTCAGTTTTCTTCTTCTTATTATTATTTTTAATCATTTTATTAGGGGCTCATGCAACTCTTATCACAATCCATACATACATCAATGTGTCCAGTTTGCAATGGTCAGCTCAGAAGTACATTTCCTCAGTCCCTGTGGAAAAGGGCGTTCTCTCTCTTCATCATTTCTTGCTCTTTTTCCTATTAAACCTATCACACACTTCTTGGCATGTGTGTCCAATTCTAATGTGTTTTGATGTTCTCTTTTTAACACTTGGAGAAAACAGAAGAACATGGAAAGGATGGGCTTGCTACTTAACATTGTGAAATACATCAAAGATCAGCGATCTCTCTAGTTGTTTCTGTCTTCTCCCGATCAATGTCCTGTGCCTTAACAAGGGCAGAGTGAGCTCTGGAAACACAGAGTTGATGCTCTGCTAGGGGCTTTGGGAAGCTGAACTCTGAGTCCATGAAAGTTAAGTTTTTGTGCATTGAAAGAATTCACCCAACTGTTCTCAGAGACTCTGAGGATGTGTGGTAACAGTGAGAACCTGGACATACAAAAATGCATCACAGAACTTGTCAAAGGAGAGTAGGCTAGATTGTTAAATCTCTCATCTCATGTTCATCTCCAGTAAACTTCTAGAGTGGACCTCAGCCTTTGGGAAAGAAAAGATGATTAGCACAGATACCAGCATTCGTTCATTAAATCCATACTGATCACTAATGTGTTCCCTTTTACCTTGGCCTGAAGTAGGTAGAGAAATCTTTGTGGTGGGGTGGTTAAAACACTTGGTTACTAACCAAAAGGACATTGGTACAAACTCCCTAGTCACTTTGTGGGAGAACCACGTGGCAGTCTGCTTCTGTGAAGATTCATAGTGCTGGGACTGCTAACGGGAACTCTGCCCTGTTTTACAGGGTCGTTCTGCGTCAGAACCAACTGAATAGTACTGGATATGATTTGGGGTTTGACAGTAGAAATACTGGCATCTGACCAGACCTCTGAGGTGGTCTTGCACACAACAAGGAGAAACAGAAACTGGATGATACCATAATCAATATTCCTAACTTGCTGCTCCATGCAGCTCAGGGGTGCTGGGGAATAAATCACTGTCACCCCGAAGACCATTCTAGCACCAAGCATCAAGTGTCTCTCTCGTCTCGGCAAGTCAAACACTCTCATGGATGAATGGTGTCACGGCCCATGCCTGCAGCCATTACTGTGGAGATCCCAGGAAGTTGGATGCAGAAATAGTCAGTGAATTGATGCAGCTGGGATTTAAGAATTAAGAAGATACAATTCAATGGAGATTAAGAGATGATCATGATGTAGGTTTTGAAACAAGACAATTTCAAAAGGGAACCGACGAAGTAAGAGTGCATGCCTGTGACAGACTTAGACATGAAGATAAGCCAACACATAAATAAGAGTCTCATGTGAGGTTGCATTAGCAGGAGACAGAATTTGGAAAAAGGAAACAGTGGTTCTGACAAAACTGACAGAATGATACTGACAAAACCTGGACCCCTGTATCCAGGGCTGCATGTGAGTGTTGGACGGATGTAAAGCAGAACCCACTTAAAGGTGAGTAGTGAGAGTCACTACAATTAGCAATCCACTCAGTGGTGATGGGTTCAGTTCTGAGCTTTAGAGGGAAGGAATTTTAAGATATGCTTGTGGGAGCTCTCAAAAAAGGTGGAAGTTCGTTCTACCTCTGAAGTTAAGATTCTTCCAGGCATGGCAACTCTTTTCCCAAACTTAAAATTGATTGTGTATAAAAAAATGTTCCAAACTTTGAGCAGGATGCATGATAGACATCACATACATTGAAAAACACTACCATCGTTTAAATATTTTAAAGACGCGTGGGACAAAAGAAAAATAGCTTGTCATGCACAGAAAATGTTGTTGTTGCTGTGAGGTGCCATCAAGTCGGTTCAGCTCATGGTGATGCTGTGTACAGCAGGATGAAACACTGCCCGGCCCTGAGCCGCTCTCGCAGCTGTTGTGATGTTCCAGTTCTTCCCTGCAGCAAATACAGCATGCTCAATATGAGCCAAAGGGATGAAGATAAAATCACTGCTGGCGATTCATCGATACCAAGTGTGACGCTATCTGACAAAGAATAAACTCTAAAAAGATAGCTGGGCCAAAAATAGAACCAGCTGTCCTGTTATTCAATCAATAAATTATTTCTTGAGAGAACACTCTTGGTTACACTGAGAACTTGGGTAGTTGCCTGCTTTCCTCTGAGCCAATAGTACACTAGTAACATTGGATGACTGTCTGAAAATGTTCATATTTACAAAGCTAAGGAAAAACATGTCTAGCAGCATGTATGGTTTAAGGTGTGCAGTAACAAATTGGCATTGTTAAGGTATCTTTTATGGGCTTACCAAAATTTCACCTGGGTAACAACCTAAATTTCACTTAGGTAACAACCTAAATTTCACTTGGGTAACTACCTAAATTTTGCTCGAGAAATAACCTAAATTTCCCTTGGGTGTATTTTGGAGCGCTGGTTTCAGATCCTCTAGCAAAATTGGCAGTTCCATTGTTAAGTACCAAACTACAAATCACAGAAGAGGCAGAACCATGGAAAGTAGGAAATATATCAAGACCAATCCTCTAATTTTACGAGAAAACTGAAATCCACACGGGAAAGCAAACTTTTGTACATGGAAAATCCAAGTTGAGAGGCGAAGCCCAATGGATCCATTCTAACACTTCACAATCTGATCTAAGCATCCATAGATGACTGGATGTTGAGAGTTAAGCTAGATACGAACTGAGTAAAAGAACCACAACTATGTTGAAAACAACACTGTCACCTCCTTTGACCATAAAGCCTAAACTAAATGTGTTCCAGTAAGCTGTGCATTTGACATGTTAAAATGCAGACTCTATTGCTGATAAAAATAGTCTTCCTTGTAAACTAAATGTCTCCAACAGGGTCAGCTGCCTACACATTATGAAGTGAGGATCTGGCGCCCTCTAGGGAGAATGATGTGAAAAGCCAGATTGACTTGCCTGTAGTAGGAGTCACAGATGCCTTAAACTTAACTATTGGACAAAATGTCATGAACTCTACAGAAAGTTTTCAGCTCTAAAGAAGTACAAGAATTCCTGGGTTATGAACCTGTGGCATAGGGAAGGGTCCTAACTTGCCCTTTAGTGTAATGCAAACTTGCCTTCACTTTCAAATGGCGGCCTAAATGCCCCCTGGCCACACTCTTCATGACAAGCACCTGAACTTGCTGTAGGTGCAGGTTCAAAGCACTGCATGGGCTCGGCCCTTCTGTAGCATGGAAGCAGGCCTAAAGAGGCACCCTGTGCACCTGTTCCAACTGACCTAATCACAACTCTGACTTATGACGCACTTAGGGCCGAGAGAGTAGGTGAAAATATCTCTGAAAAAGAGCCTTGTCTCTGAAATCTGAAGAAATGGCAACAGCCAAAAGCATCTGAGCAAGCCCTTCATCAAACCTATGAATGACACTCGGGATCGCTGGCCAGGAAACACTGGCTAAAATCTCGTTGATTAGACCAAATCAACCAAACAAACAACACACAATTACAGCAAATGTTGATGAACAGATGGAGTGATTAAAACTCATATCTGTTGCTGCTGGGATTGGAAAAGATCACATCCAATATGGGAAAATGTATAATGTTTGCTCAAAGCAACAGCAGCAACTAGGTAGAGAAGTCTATGATCCAACACTCTTACTTGCCTAAGTGTTTACCTAACGACAACAACAAAAACTGCCATCGAGTCAATGCAACACCCAAGGATAGAGCTTAGGAGTCCTGGTAGCAAAATGGGTTACAAGTTGAGCTGCTAGCCCAAAGTTCATCAATTCAAAATTGAGTTCCCTAAGGAATTCACTCCAACACTGAAAATCTGTACAGGCACGGACCACCTCCTCCTTTTCCCATGGAGCAGCTGGTGGGTTCAAACTGCTAACCTCTGGGTTAGCAGCCCAGTGCTTAACCCACCTCATCGCCCAGGGTCCTTGTTGAGGCAAAAACCAAAACCAAACCAACACCTCAACCGACTGCCATGAGGCCAATCCTGGCTCATAATCGTGTAACAGGAAAGCATACAAGTATACCTTAGAGTTTCTGAGATGGCAGATCGTTCTAGAAGCAGACAGCTCATCTTTCTCCCATGGAGTGGGCTGATAGTTTGGAACTTCCCAGTCTGTAATTAGCAGCCCAATGCTTAACATCTCTCCACCGCCACCTCCTCCCCTGCCCCGCTCCTACCTCCATCCCCGGCTTCATCTGGGAGAGAAAAGGAAGACATAAATCCATCACTTCTATCTCAAATTTGATTGCCCATGAAGATGAGCTGCAGTGTCTATAAAAACACGAGTGTGTGGGGCCCCCACCCAGGATTTCTGAAGTAGTCAGTGAGGGGTGAGGTCTGATCATTTGCATGTCTAAAGCAAAAGATTTTAGGACAGGACCCGCCTCTGAGAACCAATGCTATAGAAAGTCTGGGCTGGCTTCAGAGAAAGGCTTCAGTCAGATAAGTGTTGCAGGATCCGTTCAGCCACCTCATCTTTCAGTTCAAGTCAGACCGTCCAGACAGTTCTCTGGATCACCATTGCTCAGGAATGAGCTGGAACTGGCAATAGGGCTTTAACCTTGAAAAACAGATGCAGAGAAAAAAGCAGAGTGAGTTACAGGAGAGACATCAACCAAACCTGGATTAGAAACAGAACTTTCATCGTACCCCACCCTACCTTGGACATACTGTCAAAAGAGACCAGTCCCTGGAGAAGGACATCATGTTTGGTAAAGGGGAGGGGTGGCGATAGAGAGCAAGGCTCTCAATGAGAAGGAGTGACTCTGTGGCTGCAATGATGGGCTCAGGGGTAGCAACGATTGTAAGGATGTCTTGGGACCGTGCAGTGCTTCATTCGTGGTGCACAGGGCCACTGCAGGGTTTAACAAACTCGATGGCACCTAACAACAACCTAGCAAACCTGCTGAGAGTTTCTTCCAAAGGAGCATGTAGCCTGTAGGAAACAGCAGCTAGTGAATAACATAGCACACAGAAAGCAGGCCAAGCGTACCATCCTCGATGGTCTAAGTAAAAAAAAAGAAGAAAGAAACGTCAGTAAGAGGCTTAGAATCTCCTTGACAGGTGAAATTCTTGGCGGGATGACATAAAGAAATATTTCAGAAGTAAGGTCGACTCTGATGTAAACTTGAATTACACCTCTGAAACATCTGACAAAACAGGAGTAGTGATGTTAGCTCGAGAAGTATATGAGCATCATTAAGCTTTTTTCATAGGAAATCCCACCAAATGATCAATTGCAAAGATTTCAAGCCAATGAATATTATTACAGGAACTAAACCTAAACCAGACGACACCGGATTATTGCCAAAAAGGACTCTGGCTTTCCATGTGGGGAACCAGCGATAATATTTTCCTTCCTTGCTTCTGGGAAGAGAAATTTTTTAAAAAGTGTCATAACTGCCACGAAAACAAACCTGCTAGAATTATTCACACCAGAATGTTCCAGATTCTAAAAGGGATCGTCTTCTATTAGCTGAAGACACAAGAAGTTACAAAATCACACGTGTAAAAAATAAGCACACCATACTTATTCCATCTGCATGCTGAGCAGAGACACCCAAAAGCTGGACTACATGAAGAAGAACATGACAGCAAGACTGGAGAGAGATTCATTAGATCAAGACTGGAGAGAGATTCATTAGCAACCTGCAATATGCAGATGGAAGTCAGGAAGAATCGAAGCACTTTGATGATAATCAAAGACTACGGCCTAAAGGATGGGTTACATCTCGGCGTGAAAGAAACAAGTCAACTGATAAGCAACCTCATGCCAAGCAGAGGAAACTGACGTTGTGGAGGATTTTATTTTACTTGAATCTACACTCAGTGGTCATGGAAACAGTGATCCAGAAATTAAATGACGTATTGCATTGGAGAAATCTGCTACAAAGTAACTCTATAAAGTACCCTTATAAAGCAAAGGCGTCTCTGAGGATTAAGATGTGCCAGGCCCAAGCCAGGGTGTTTTCATCACTTCATGTACATGCCAAGCTAGAAAATGAGTGAGGAAGACTAAAGAATTGACGGTTTTTACATTTATAATCTGGAAAATAATTTTAAGAAGAACTAACCCAATCAAAATGCTCCTTTGGAGGGAGTATGGCAAGATTTCATCTCATAGACGTTGAACATGATGTCAGGAGGGACTAGTACCTGGAGAGGGATGGCATGCTTGGTAAAATAGAGGGTCAACCAAATAGAGAGAGAGAGAGAGAGAGAGAGAGAGAGAGAGAGAGAGAGAGAGAGAGAGAGAGAGAGAGCTCTCAATGAGCTGGGCAGACCCAGGGCTACACTAATGGGCTCAAACATAGCAGCACTTGTGAAGACGACACAGCATGAGGCAGTTTTTCCTTCCACCGTACACGGGATCCTTATGCGTCAGAACTGACTCCAGGGTGGCTGGCACAACACAAAAACAGAGACCTAACACCCGCCAAGTGAAGGTAACTCTCACAGGGTGTTAAGTACCGAGACGGGTTCCACCTGTCTAGTCAAAGCAACCAGGAGGTCTGGAATTATGCATTCACAGCATGTGAATGGCTTTCCTAAAGAATAATAATGAAAATATGTTGGGCACTGTGGTGCCTTTAAATCCACTAAACGGAAATGTGTTCATTTAACTCTTATCTGGAAGACCGCTGATAGCACGGTGGTTAAGCACAAGGGTGCTAAGCAAAGAGCTGGCAGTCTGAACACTCCTCACGAGAAAGATGAGCAATCGGTTGCCTGAAAGATGGCAATCCTAGAGAACCCTATGTGGTCATTCCGCTATGTCATATGGGGTCACGACCAACACTGACTTGATGGTACCAAACCATCCCCTTGGCTTTATAAAGCACCGGAAACTAGTTATATGATTCTCTAGCCTGAAGCAAAGATATCCAGAGGCCCTGTCCAGAGCTGGGTAGGGTGGAGTGGAGTGAAGAGGCAATATCAGTGCTAGCAAGGACATCTGTCTACAGACAATATGTACATTGACACCAGGGCTATAAAAGGCAAAAAAATAACAAAAGGTTGGTGGTAACAGAGGTCTACCTTGCCATAGGGGTGATGTGTTGGGCTGCTAACCATAAGGTTATCAGTTCAAAACCGCCAGCTTTTCCAAGGGAGAAAGACAGGACTCAGTGCTCCCGGCAATCTTTACAGTCTGGTAAACCCACAGGAGCAGTTTGACTCTGTCTTTTATAAGGTTGCGTTGAGTTGATATCAACTCCATGGGAGTGAGTTTATATGTTTTATTTTGGGAACTCCTCTCGGCTACAATGGGAGCAGGGAAGGTTCCCAGACTCAAAATTGCCAGAATTGCTTCATTTGGAACAAAACCACTGAGAGCATCTGAGCAGTCATGCATCTCACAATTCCCTTGTTTCACGCTATCTGGGAGAACAAAGTATAACAGTCCTTCTGACTTGCGAAGGAGCGAGGAGGTCTTGAAACATGGCGGCCTGGTTGAAACTGTGATGACTCCAGGTAGTGTGTAACCTCATGCCTCTAGCTTTCTCAAAATGAGGTCCATTCCTAAGAAAACTTGATAAACCAGTTGTTGTCAAGTTGACTCCAACTCACAGAGACTCCATGTGGATCACAGCTCCGTACTGTGCTCCGCAGCGTTTTCCATAGATGATGTTCTCAAACAAAAATAGATTGCAGGCATTTCTTCTGAGATGCTCCTGGCTGGACTTGAATCACCAGCCTTTTGACTAGCACCCAATTGTGCTCACTACTTGCACTACTGGAGACCCCTGATACTCACAATCAAACCTAATCCAAATCCACAGTGAAAGAGTCGATTCTGACTCACGGCGACCTCAGAGGTTGTGAATCTTAGCTGGTAAGCTAAAATCGCCAACCTCTTCGCTGGCAGATAAGCACTTACCTCCTGCACAACCAGGGCCCCAATGTTGCTGTTGTTCGATGCTGTCGTTCAATTTGGTTCCAACCTATGGAGTCTGTATGTTCAACAAAACGAAACACTGCTTGGCCCTGCACCACGCGCACAATGGTTATCTTTGAGCTCAGTGTGGCAGCCACTATGTCAGCCCATGTCCTTCAGGGTCTTCCTCTTTTCACTGTCCTTCCACGTTACCAAACGGATGTCCTTCACCAGGGAGATGGAGATGTCGCTTCTGATTACTCACTGGGAAACACAGTGGGAAACAGTCCCTCAGCTGGCCATGGGCTGCACCACACATCCCAGCTGAAGGCTCTGGAATGCCTGGATTAGGGACAGTGACCGGATCCACGGGGTTGGTGAAGAATATTAGAAACACCATAGACTGCCAAAAGAACTAACAAATCTGTCTTGGAAGAAGTGCAGGCAGAATGTTCCTTATAAGCAAGGATGGTGAGACTTCTTCTCATGTAATTTGGCCATGTTATCAGGAGTGTCCAGTCCCTGGAGAAGGGCATCGTTCTTGGGAAAGTAGTGGGGCAGTGAAAATCGGGTAGACCTTAGACAAAATGGGGGCACACAATGGACTCAAAGATAGGAACAATTGTGAGGATGGCACAGGACCGGGCAAGTGTGTCCTTCTGTTGTACTGATTGATGGCACCTAACAAAAACAACAATGACTGAAACATTCTGAGTGATCTCTTAAATTACTCCCCCAAATCCACTGCCATAGGGTCAAGTTCAATTCATATTGATCCTATGTAAGTTTTCTCCCAAGGAGCAGCCGGTGGGTATTAACTACCGACTTTGCAGTTAGCAGTCCGATGCTTATCCAATAGTGATGCAAAACCCAAACCAAACCAAACTCACTGCCATCGAGTCCATGCTGACTCATAGCAACACCCCATGGGCTTTCAAGACTGTAATTGTTTACAAGAGTAGAAAGCAGAGTTCTTGGTGATTTTGAACTGATGGACTTGCAGATTGCAGTCCAAGGCATAACCACTACACCACCAGGTCTCCTACGGTGGCACCAATCGGTTTCAAAAGTACGCGGCAGCATGCATTTCAGTTGGACAGGGAAATATATGAATCATTCAAAATGTGTGTCTTAGCTCCTTTGGCTCCAGTCATAGTTCCATACTAATTCCCACTAGCCTCCACCATACTTCACAAGTAAGCTACCCTATAGAGCAGACTAGAATGGTCCCTGCAGGTTTCTGAGACTGCACAAAGCGTAGAACATTCTTTACAAGTATAGAAAGCATCTCCTTTTCCCCCCTACAAATAAAGAAGAGAAAGAAAATTCCCCAAAGATCTAATCTACTTGCATAACCTCTCTTTCCTCATTTCTATAGTGAGCTTTCAGAGAGAGAGAGAGAGAGAGAGAGAGAGAGAGAGAGAGAGAGAGAGAGAGAGAGAGAGAGAGAGAGAGAGAGAGAGAATAGGGAGCAGTAGAAGTTGGCTTTTCCATCTGAGAGTCAAAAATTATACTTACAAGAACACTTGTGCACTGGCTGCTTTGAATTGGCAAGGAACTTACCGTTTAACAAAGCACTTCACGTTGAATGCCATTAAGTCGGCAATAACAAAGGCCAACTGTTGTGAACACTGATTGAATAGCAGACATCATGCTAAAGGTGACTTGGTTTTTCTGATTCAATCATCACTCTACAAATAATTCCACCTGCTTTCTGAAATTATTATGCCAGTTTTTAGGGATGTGAACTCAGATAGGTTTTGTTAGCTGTCTGAGGTCACAAAGGTTGTCTATTCATAAGGATTGGCTGAATACCAAATCACTTAGAAATTTATACTCCTGACTACCTATTTGTTGCGTGGTTTCCAATCCATTCGGACTTATCATGAACCTATATGACAGAGCAGAACTTCCCTTTAGGTTTCTGGGAGGTAAATCTTTATAGGAACTGATTGCTAGGCATTTTCTCCTATGGAGTTGCTGCTAGTTTGACACCACGCAGCTTTTGGTTAGCAGCAGAGTGCTGAATGACTATGCCACCAGGGCTCCGTGGGCTAACCATAAAAAAGACAAATGGTGCCACGGAGTCACTGCTGACTCATGGCAACCCCTGTGCGTTTTCAAGGCTGTAACTCCCTGTGGGAGTACAAAGCCCAGACTTTCCAACTGCCGACCAGGTGGACGGAAACCCTACTCGTAACCCCTCCATCACCAGGGATTCCTATGGCAGAGTCAAATTGTAACTACATTTTAACTGATACATTGAGTTGATTGACACTGAGGAAGTTCCACAGAAATTTTATTAAAATCAAGCCCCATTTCATCTACCGGGAAGGTGTTGTGGTTTCCATGCCCTACAGAAAGAGTGGGAAAGGGATCACATAGACCTGAGACAACAAGCTGCACGGCAATTCCCTCTTGTGCTCGTCTGCGGAGACTAGAGAAACAAATCCACGGACACACATGTGTGTATAAGAAAGAGATTTATATACAAGAGCAACCGAACATTGAGAAAACATTCCAGCTCAGTCCAGATCAAGTCTGTAAGTTCAATATTAGCCCATATGTCCAATACCAATCTATAAAGTCCTCTTCAGACTCACAAAACACATGCAATGACACCGAATGTAGAAGATCACAGGCCAATGGGTAGAAAGTCTTTGGATCCAGTGGCATTGGAAACATCTCAGAACTGGCAGGGGTCTCTGCATGGCTTCTCCGGCACCCAGGGCTGCATCAGGGTGGGTCCATGTGTTTTGTCAGCTGCTTTGTCTCCCAGAGTGTGAGCAGAGTCTCCCAACTCCAACGAGGAAATACCAGAGTTCCCAGAATCCTTAGGGGAAGGCTATGCCCACACAGAAGCCTCATTGGCTATGACCTGATTGACAGGCTAGACGCCATCCCTACACGCTTAATCCTAAATTGACAACTATATAGCTACCACACCTGTTGACTCAGATACACTCATGAATGACTGAACAAAGAAGCATGTGAGAGGTGTGCAAAAGATTGTATCCTAGAGTCTTCATTCCCAGAAATGGCTCTGGAGAAAGTGAATTAATCCATCAATCTATGTTTCTCTTAACATGAGCTGAAATTTTGATATGAATGATGCAGTTCTGATCACTAAAGGCAATGTGAAATAGAGTCGAGCTATCTCCACTAATTAAGCTAGATTCCCAGATTACCTAGGTAATAGCCACATTTAGGAGCCTTAGCAGCATTCCATATTGAACTGCTAACTCTAAGGTCAACAGTTCGAAACCATCAACAGCTCCTAGGATGAAAGATGAGGCTTTCTATTCCCATAATGAGTTGCAGTCTTGAAAACCTACAGGAGCAGCTCCACCCAGACCTTATAGGGCTGCAATGAGTTAGAATCAACTTGATAGCAGTGACTTGGGAGAGTTTAAACCCTTCATGACTGGACATGACTTAAGAATATCCATCAGTAATGACAGCCTACGTGTGCTCATGTCTGCTGTTGAAAGAGGAATTTGCAGTTGCCTGAAGTTCTGGTCACTAGGAGCTCTGGGAGTATAGTGGGTTACATACTGGGCTGCTCACCTAAAGGCCAGCAGTTTGAAACCAACAGCCACTCCACGGATGAAAGATGAGGCTTTTTATCCATAAAGAGTTACGTCCTTGGAAAGCCACAAGGGCAGTTTTATCCTATCTCCTAGAGTAACCGTGAGTAGGAACCGACTGCCAGAATGGCAGTGAGTTTGGGTTTGTTTGGGTCAGTTCAATCACCAGCTCCCTAGGACATACTGAGAGGGAACATTCAACAGAGGGTGGAGGGAGAGAAAGAGGGAGGGAGTGTGTGTGTGTGTGTGTGTGTGTGTGTGTGTGTGTGTGTAATTGAAGGCAATAGTAAATGAGAAAGCAGTAGGTAAGTACCTTAAGAAACATTCCGCTTTCTCGTCATTTACAAGGACCCTGGTGGTAAAGTGATGAAGCACTCCACTGCAGACAGAGCGGTCAGGGGTTGCAACTCCATCGGAGAAAGAGTCGGCTGACTTTTGTAAAGACGGACAGCATTGGAAACCTAAGGGGCGGGGCTACTTTGTCCTACAGGATGACTGTGAATCTGAACGGCTCAGCGGCCATCAATCAGGACGCATTTAGAAGCTTTCCTTTGGCTTGGTGTGGCGTTCTCCTTTTCTGTGAATTTTAGGAAGCCACAATTTTACAATCTTCCAGGGAAAGCTCTCTCAAGTTCTTCTGAAAACGGTTATTTTGCAAGTCTCCTACCGGTTGGCCTACTGGTCCCTGCTGGATGAGACTGTGCCCCCCTCCCTCATCTGCTGACCGTGCACAGGCAGGAAGTGGCATGCCCTCTGTGGATGATGGAGTGGTGCCCAAGGAAAGAACCATACCGACCCCTTCCGGACAGCTGGGCTCAGCTCGGCCAGGAGGCGGTGCAGTGTGACAGGGTGCCCTGCTGGAGTTGCATCCAAGTGCAGGAAAATGAAACAACAGGCTGACATTGAGAACTGCGTGCCCAGCGCCCTCTCCGGCCCCCTAGGAGCTCTTGTTCCCAGCAGGAGAGATTTTCTACTCGGAGTGAGGCTTTTCTGCTGTAATTTTTGAGGCCACTGGGCCTGTTTTCTACTCACAATGGCCTGAGATAACAGCAACCAGCCTATAGGGTGTTGTCTATGTGGCCCTTTTCCAGGAAGAAGCCCTGGTAGTGTTGTGGGTTAGCACGGGGCTGTCAACAACCAGGCGGGCAGTTTCAACTCACCAGCCCCTCAGTGGGCCACAGAGAAGGCTGTCAACTCCCATACAGGTTTATCATCTCAGAAACCAGAGGGGTTCACTCGGAGTCGGAATCCACTTGATGGCAGTGGTTTCTGTTTTTCTAACCTTTCTGAGAAGGAAGGAATGGCGCATGTGCAGTGGTGAAGGGTCCCACTGCTCCACTGAAAGCCCATGGGCGTAAAAATTACAACCTTGGAAACAAATCCAGAGGGTAGTTCAAACATGAGACAGAATGAAAGTCACCACAAAGGATCTGATTTTCTCCTTCCTGTTTACAGGAACTGATCACCAGGTCTTTCTCCTGCGGCCCTGCTGGGTGAACGCCAGTGGTCGAGCTATCCTTGAGCAGCGGAACTTTTCCTGCGTCCAGGGCTCCTTGCTCCATTGAAACGAAAACATCTGAATAAAGCATTTCCCACCCACACAAGCATCATCTGGGAGCTTAATAAGATATCACTTTATTCTCACAACCATGGAACTTAATACTTTTAAAGAAGTCTTTTTCAGGTGTCTTTATGGTGTCCGTATAAAAACTTTCTCGCTGCCATTGAGCCCATTCTGACTGATAGCCACCCTATAGGACAGGGTAGAACTGCCCCTGTGGGTCTCCGAGGCAGTAACACTTTACGGGCGTAGAAAGAAGCTGGTGGTTTCAAACTGCTGACCTTGGGGTGTGTAATCCCTAGGTAACCAGGGTTCCTGTAGCCAGGACATCTTTTGATGGCTGGTGAAACTGGGCACTTTTCTTTGCATTCACACTTTCCTTCTGTGCTCTGGAATTTTTGATCGGGAGACTCTTCCTGTGTGCCAGGAGGCTTCATTCCACCCCGGGTCCTAGCCTGGGGTCCGCCATCACAAGGTGATTAGAGATGGCTCAGTTCGAGGCAAGCAGGTCACACAACCTGCTTGGGTGTGCTGCATGTGAAACTAGGTGTGACAATAGTACTCTTAGTGCAATAGGGTGGCAGCGTACTTCCGGCTTTTTCAAGGGCAGTGGAACTCCATTCCCTCCCTGGCTTCTAGTTTAGAGCCTGGTTTCAACACTGACCATGAAGGCAGTCCCCTAAGTGGCCACCACGAGAGGTGATTATTGGATGTCCCACCTGGTTCTAAATACATCCTCCCTCTGACTATTCCTAGAGTTCCATTTAGTGCTTTGTGTTTCTATCCCACGTCTAGTGTTGTTGGGAGGTGCCATTGAGTTGGTTCTGATCCATAGTGAGCCTGAGTACAGCAGAACAAAACACAGCCCGGTCCCGCCCCATCCTTACAATCGTTCCTCTCCGAAGCTCATTGTTACAGCCTCAGTATCAATATTTCTTTTATTTATTTTTTATCATTTTATTGGGAGCTCGTAAACTCTTATCATAATCCATCCCTACATCCATTGTGTCAAGCACTTTTGTACATATGTTGCCATCATCGTTTTAAAAACATTTTCTTTCTACTTGAGCCGTTGGTATCAGTTCCTCATTTTCCCCCTCCCTCCCTCATGAACTCTTGATAATGTATAAATTATTATTACTTTTTCATGTCTTACACTGACCAATGTCTCCCTTCACACACTTTTCTGTTGTGTATCCCTCTGGGAGGGGATTGTATGTAGATCATTGTGATCCGTTCCCTCCTTCACCCACCTTCCTGGTATCGCTACTCTCAATAATGGTCTTGAGGGGTTTATCTGTCCCGGATTCCCTGTATTTCTAGTTCTTATCTGTACCCATGTACACGCTCTGGTCTAGTCAGAGTTATCAATATTTCTTGTTGAGGGCCTTCTCTTTTTGGTTTCGCCTCTACTTTACCAAGCACCATGCCCTTCTTCAAGGACTGGTCTCTCCTGATAACACGTCAAAAGCATATGATACAAAGTCTTGCCACCCTACCCTCTAGGAAGCATTCTGGCTGTGTTTCTTGTGAGACAGATCAATTTGTTCTGTTGGCAGTCCACGGTACTTTCAGCATTCTTCTCCTGCAATACAATTCCAATGCATCGATTCTTCTTTGTTTTTTTCTTATTCCATGTCCAACTTTCACATGTGATGAGGCCATTGAACATACCTTTTCTTGGGCCAGCCGCACTTCAGTCCTCAAAGTAGCATCCTTGCTTTTCAATGGTCTAAATGGGTTTTGTGCAGCAGATTCACTCAATGCAACACGCCTTGTGATCCTCTGACTGCTGCTCCCGTGAGCACTGATTGTGGGTTCAAGCAAGGCGAGCTCCTCGGCAACCTCAACCGTCTCCCTGTTTACGCTGCTGCCCCCTATTGGTCCAGTTGTGAAGACTTCTTTACATTGAATCCCAGCCCATACCGGAGGCTGCAATCCTTGAAATTTATCAAGTTGTGGGCATCAGATTGCTGTCCAATTTAATTTCCATAGTCTTTAAAAATGGTGGGAACAGTAGAAGCCTGAAAAGACCAATTAATATGGCCATTTGGGCTAGAAATAGCGCTCAAATGAAGTTTCCATTTCGTCATCACAGAGTTTGTGCAATGATAAACTGAGCTGATGCACTATTTATGGCTCTGAGCTGGTCTATTTTGCCTGCTTCATTTAGGGCCGGATGACTTTAACAGGTCAGGCTAACGTGCTTATCCCTGGCTAACATGCTTATCCCTAGCATATAATTGGCTTTTAAAGTATCTTACTATGCTCTTGCCTATATCAATTATTTAATTAAATATGAGAAATGACCCAAGCGTTAACATTTTTTTCATTTCCATTTGAGCTTTTAAATAATGACAATGATAATGAAACCTCGTAAATGGTACGCTCCGCAGAAAAATCGATTTCAAATGTGTGACAATTGACACGTGTTTAAAGGTTTATGACTAAAAAGAAAAACTGAGATGCTTTCATTTGAATAAGAAGACAAGTATTCAAGACCTAGCAGGTAGTATCATGTAGACACATATTCTCTTTCAAACACGAAATCTTCTCTCTCTCTTTCTCTCCCTCCAAAGTTTAAGGCCAATTGAGGCTGACTAAATTTACACACACACCCCACCACCAATAACTTTTGAAAAAAAATTCAACATCAAATTCATTATCCAATAAGCTCCTTTTTAGGGAATGGCAAATGTGGAAGGTTGGTCATTATGCCCAGCTCTGGGCCTTCAATGTGCAGTTGGAAAGGCTGTGCCTTTCAGAATAAGCCAGAGACACCACTTGGGGCAGGGTTAATCCTCCAACTTCATTGTCTGAGGACAGTTTACCGACAGAAACAAATCCCACTGCTCAGGCAAGGGACTATGTGGCCTGGAAAGAGGGTGAAAGACAAGGGACATTTTGACAGAGAAAAAGCATGGAGTGGAGAGAGGAGACAGAGACTTAACAGGTAGCCCGGGAAGCTAGCTGAAGAATACATCCCGGATAATTATTTAAAGAACTCCTTCTCCAATTTGTCCATTTTCTTCCTGATTTTTTTCTAAACTGAGACTAGCATTAATGTGTCATGTTTTAAAAGAGAAAAGGTAAAAAAAAAAAAAAGGCAGTATACATCCCTGTCGAGCCAAAATGCCAGGAGCTGGAGAGATACTAGGAAAAAAAAGAAAAAAAATGAAACCTAGGAAACGGTGGGTCTTTTTGAGCCGGTGTTCCTCTAACTTCCCACTAACAAAGTTAGGTTAACCACTGATGGAATCATCTAGAAAATCCAAGCCCACGAAGCCTGTGTGGACTGGGTTAGGCAAGTCATCCTGGTTTGGACGATGGTTCTATTTATAATCCCATCTGGTTGTTGTTACCCTGCCCAACAGGGAGCATTGGCTGCAGCAGTCTGGCTGCCAGCATTCCCAGGCCCCACCATCACCACCACCTCACCCTTCCCTGCCTCCTCGGGCCTCTCTCCCTGCCCCTCTCCCTGCCAGTATCTCCACTGCAATAAGAGGACTTCACTATAAAGGCAGGAGTGGCCCCTGGAGAGGTGTTCCCCAGCCCCAACATATACATTTTTCACTTGACTGGTTTTTCCATAACAAAACCCAAGCTTTCAGGAACACTAAGCCAGCGCGCTAATTGGTTTTCCGATTTCAGCCTTCATGCATCTTTTACAAGAAAAGTGCTGTCCATCCGGAGACATTTTTCATAACCTTCGGTTTTCAAAAGTGATTGGATTTCTTCTATTTCACTCCAGAAAGGAGCCCCGGTGACGCCGTGGTTAAACACCCAGCTACTGTTCAAGTGGTTGGAGGTTCCTATAAAGACGTACAGTCTTGGGATCCTATAGGGCACTTTGAATCTGTCCTTTGGGGTTCATGTTAGCCAGCGTCAGCTCCAACTCAGGGGGTTGGATTTGGGGTTTGCTGTCATTTTTGTTTGGTTGTATTTTATTCTACAAGGAGACTTGGTGGCAAAACAGTTAACCACTTGGGTTGCTACCCGAAAGTCTGGACCACAGGAAAAAGACCTGCTGACCTGCTTCTATAGAGATTATGGCCTAGGAAGCCCCACTTTGACTTTATCTTGTGGGGTCCTCCTAGCTGGCATGGAACCACAGCAGGGACATTTGACTCAGCTTATCCCAACCATGGTACAGTTTGGAAGGGCGACACACTGGCCCGGAGCGTGGGATGGAGTCCGCTGCCAGGCTTTGCTGGAGGGAATTAGGAGGTTCGCTGATCTAAGTCGCTAGCGTACAACCCCTCAGAGAGATCACGCACTCCCTAGGGCAGAACATTCCGTTGATTCTCCAGAAGGCAAACAATTTACCATGGAAATCGGGGGAGGTCCAGACCTCTGCAAGCTGTCCTGTCAATATATGTGTAGCTCGGATCCTGCGGAGCAGCCCTCCATGTTCCAATGACCCTACATTTCCGACACCTTCTCTTGGAATGGTTCACAAGGAGGTGACAGAAAGGCACCTCAACCGGCTAGCATCTCAGGGGAGGCCAATCATCTAAAACCGTCTTCACTCAGATTCTTTGAGTGCACAGTCCAGTGAGTTTCAGGGCTCTGGTGCCAGGGGTGGGATTTTCAATGATTAAAGGCTGTCCCAGACCACTTTATGTGATTGTTTCCTGAACAGATCCAGTGAAGCACTGTCTCCTCCCCTCCCCCCAAAGAATGACAGGCTCTGGGGTTCCAAACTCTAAATCAGACTCTGATGGTTCCCTTGAAAGAGGACAATTGTGAATTTGGGAGCTGGCAATTTCCAAATGCAGAGGAGTGTGTGGCTTTTTCCCCCACTCTCTAGCTATGATACAAATTCTCCAGGCAATCTTACTCCAGTGCCCCACATCCCTGCCTGCCTTCTTTACTCCCACTTTGAAAGGTCCTGGCACCCATTCCCTCCTGGCCACCATGTGGGTGCAGCTGTTCAGAGCCTACTCTTTTGTGTGAGCGTGAGCAGCCTGCTCACATTTCTCTCACACCAAGACTTGGGTTTGGAAGCAGAGGGTGGACTCCTTCCCATTGGATGCCCCTTCCTATGTGAAGCCCTGGAATGTACAGGTGACAACGTGGCGAGTTTGGAATAGTCCGTGCTCCTTGGCAAAGCCAAGCCCAGCAAGATCATGTTTCCTATGCGAAGGACACCAGGCAGAATCTGGATACAAATGAGGTCAGTTCCCATGCTTTCTGTGGAGCTACGTGACCAATTGGCAAAGCTGAACCAACAAGCTGAACCCCTTACTATGTGAGGATAAATTACAAACATATCTGCAGTGCATATGTTGTGATCATACAAAATTCCTTATGGATCTAGCTCAACTCACAGACTGCACATTCAATTCATCAGATAGGTAGGTAGGTTGGCGGGTGGGTAGGTAGGTCAGCAATTAGATTAGGTAGACAAATAAATGAACACATATACAGACAGATGATGGGTGGGTGGAAGAGTGGGAAGGTAGATGAGTGGGTATGTAGGTGGGTGGGTGAATAGATAGGTAGATAGACAAAGACCTCTTTATCTGAGTAGATAAAACACGTAGCTTTTCAACATTTGACACTGCCAATGGCTTAATGCAATTATTCTTTCTCATTCTAAAAGACTCACATTAACAATGATTCATAATGAAGAGTCCTAAAATCAGGACCGAAGTGCATAACGTTGTTAAAAGGAGAGTCATAACAATTACAGCTACATGTCCTTGATATCTTCCTGGGACTAAGGCACACATTTAGTTCATCTGTTGTCAATACCGTCTGCTGAACAGAATGCATGAGTCACGGCAAAGACCAAGGTAAAAATATGGTGAGCACATGGGTGAAGCAGGAGAGAATCATGGCTGAACCAGGAAACAAAGTCCTGTCTGCTGGCAAGTCTCCTCACCCAGCAGCAGTTCATAGCTTCAACACCGCTTTCCCACAGCAGTCTGCTGCTGATGATTGGTCTTTAGAAATCCTACCCTGTTCCTTCATTGGGGTGCATAGCAAAGATGTGGAGGGCTCTGATGGAGTCTAGGGGCTCCTCTCCTCTGAGCAGAGATAACTGTTCAAAGATTGTAAGAGGGAACTTGTCGAAATTCAGGAAAAAGAGGACGCCCTTTTCAAAAGCGTCGGAACATGAGAAGGATGAAACAAGTGGTGTCACTTTGAACGATCTCCTCCGTTGGAAATCCAACGGCTGACACACACAGGGGGAGTTTCCTCCTGGAATGCCACCTGAAATTGGGTTAGCTCCCCAAGGTTCTTGGGTTTCGGACACACATGCACGCATGCACATGCATACACAGGTGCACAACGCTCACTCTCCGTGAAAGCAACTGGACCAATGGGACGCGATGGTGACGTCACACAGACGATTGATGACGTGTTGAGACCATCTGCAAGGCTATTGCACATTGGCCTCTTCCATGAGGCTCTGCACTGGGGAGGAGAGCTGGGCAGCCAGCAAGAGAGTTGGCTGATCCGTATGGAGGGAGTTGCACTTTTTCCTTGTGCAAACCAACCAGCACGGATAGGGTCCTAATTGTCCTGTTCCATAGTTTATCTCCAGCATTCATCACAGAACCAGTATTTAGTCACAGATTAAAAAAAAAGAAAAAAGGAACACAGTTGCCATGGAGTAAATGACAGCTCTTGGAAACTCCAGATTTGTGAGACTAGAACGGCAGGACGTTCTTCCAAGGGGCCTCTGGGTGGACTCCCGTGTTTAACCCTTTAGTTAGCAGCCAGGTGTATTCAGCTTTTGCACCACCAGGGAGTCAGCAGCTCGCAAAGGTTTCCTTTTAGTCAAAGGGAGGCAGGGACTTCTGACTTCTCACCCCGGTCAGCCCCTCCCCCGAGGGCAGGACACCTCTTTAGATTATGTTTGCCCTTCAAAGGTGCCCAGTTTATTGTGAAGTGTCCAGAGATATCAGGGGAGGATGGGTCCTGGACCATTGGGGCTTCATTCTCTTTTGTGAGGGAAGCTTGCTCTCAGCTGTGCTTGCGGTGGGTTCCCGTAACCACCACAACCGTGCTGGCTCGGCACTGGCAGTGTCGCTTTGTGCATCTGCAAGTGAACCTAGGAGAGAGGGTGGTGGCTGTCCCTCGGGTGTTTGCTTTCATTTCTCTCCCAGCTCTCGTCTATGCAAATGGAAGCATCAGTATTCTTCAGTCGTCCTCAGGCTACTCCTAGACAGCAAACGGTCTTGCCAGGGAAAAGGAGCTGACACAGTTCCTGGGGGACACTTGGATCGGCCTTCAAAATGCAAACGTGGGAGCCAGACATGAAATTCTTTAAACGGTTCTGCGAAACCATGTATATTTTCAGCTCGAGAAGTTGTGTGCACAAGTATTAAGAGGCCAGAGAGCCCAGAATCAGGCGGGAGAGCCTACTCCATAACACAATGCGCCGCTTCTTGAGCGATCGAAGTTTTCCACTGTGTTCACACATGCATACTGTTCTGATGTGTGTGCAGCAACAGACAAACACACACCCGGCAAGTCACTTCTGACATACTTCTTGGGCGAAATAGAAATTCCTCAGTGACATTTGAAAGTAATGGTGTTAAACCTGAATAGTTAATGTGTATGTGTGTGTGTGTGTGTGTGTGTGTGTGTGTGTGTGTGTATACTGGTCTACTTTGTTCACAAACAGGACAATGAAAATGGAAACAATAGAGTCTCACAATCTTACAGAAACTCAAAAGGCAACAATCACAAAGTCTGACAATAAACGTCAAGGAAGGGAAAGCAAGCCGCTCTTCGGCTGGGCTATGCGAGTGGAAAATGGCATAGACTTTTTGGAAAACAATCTAGCAGCATTTCTCAAGATGAAAAGTGATACACCGTAGTTCAAAACCACTAGCTGCCCTGCTGGAGAAAGAAGAGGCTTTCTACTTTTGTAAAGAGTCACAGCTTCAGAAAACCCAAGAGGGACAGTTTTGTTCTGTCCTTCTGGGTCACTACGAGTTGGAATCGACTTGATGGCCATGAGTTTGAGTGAGAAGGACATAGGTGGAGAGGTTTCTGAACGTGCACTTGTACCTGCACAGTGCTTATAATAGCAAAACAAAATGGAAATGACCTAAATGCTCATCCACAGTTTCAGGAAGGTGCCAGCCTTGGATGCTAACATTAACAGCAAAAGTCTGAGGAGACACAAAGGAGTCTCAGAGGATCTTCCCAGGAGTTACTAATTGATTACTGAGGGGAAATTTTTAGAGCACAGAGCTGGCAGACACCAACCTATGGAAAGGAACTGTTAATGGAGCACTCAGGAAGGAAGTCTGTCCTTTCATACAAAAGATGTGGGTTCAGTTCACAGCCTGTTTACCTCGTGATCAGTTACTACCCCGTGTACCCAGTGCAGGCTTATAAATTGTTGTGACGCAATGCAGATTTCAGGAGAACCACCAGATTAAGGCAGATTAGAAGAGAGTCTGAGATCCACTTCCAAAGACCAGTCAATGAATATCCTATGTATCACGACATAGTAGGCACATACATGCCTACTCCGGGACAGGGCAGCTTTTTGCTCACTTGTGTGGAGGTCACAGTGAGTCGGGGACCATCACGATGGCAGCTCGCAATCACCACAACTTGACAAATTAGCGTCACAGGCCTGTTGAGATGGTGTACACCAGGGACTGCACCACCTCTGTGACGCACCTTTTGAAAAAGTATGGCCTGCGTCTACTCGGGCAGGCACCTACCTCACAGCAGAGTGAGAGTCATTCCATGAAGCATCTCCTCCCGCCTTCTCAGGCTGAGAAGGTCCGAGATGACGAAGAAAGACTGAGAAACTCCTTTAGACCAAAAGGAGACTATAAAAAGACATGACACGGTAATCCTAGATCCTGGACCAGAAAAGGAACATGCGTGGTTCCAATGGAAAACTCTCATTAACAAACGAATCAGATAACATTGTGTCGGGGCTCATGTCTTGATTCTGAAAATTGTGTTTTAGTTGTGGAAGAGAACGCCATCATTTTTAAGAAGTGCGTGCATTCTCCTGAAGCAAAGGAGCATCATATATACAATCTATTTTCATATTTCAGGGAAAAATCTGCTTTTTTGATGATTGCTTTTAAGTGGGGCAAATCAAGTTTCGTGGAATCTGGGGAAAGAGTACATGCGACTTATTTTGACTCATTTGGACAACTTTTAAAAATTGTATATATCCGGATGCTTTTTATAATAAATTTGGAAAATCTAATGAATCCAACATATTGCTATTAGGGAAAGGTGGGAACTTTGATGTTGGATAGTCGTTAGATGTTGGACTCCTTACTGTAAGTTCAGCAGCTCAAAACCACCAGCTGTTCCACAGGAGAAGACTGGGCTTTCTACTCCCACAAGAAGTTACTGTCTTGGAAACCCACAGGGCAGCTGGCCCTGTTCTCTAAGGTCACTATGAATTGGCATCAGCTCAATGGTGTGAGTTGGATATGGGGGGTTGGTAGAGAAGAGAATCTCTAGTTTATGCAAATTGGTAATACCCCAGCTACTAATTGAAAGGCTGATACCTCAAGTCCATCAAGGGATCCCTTAAGAGAAAGGCTAAGTGATCTACTTCCCAAAAGGCCACCACTGAAAATCCTATGAAACACAGATCTACTCTGACACTTGGAGTCACCACAAGTTGGAACCAGTTCAATGGCAACTGAGAAAAACAGGTCACTTTCAGCAAGTTACTTAACCAAGTTATTAATATCTATTCCTCAGCTCACATCAGACCGCGCGCCTGGTCTACCCCTGCTGATGCACTCTCAATGCATCATAAATGGCCTGGGATAGGAAACAGAAGGTCATGGGATGGCAAACTACATGTTCTAGATATTTACATACAGAGAAAGGACGGACATTAGTCACGGAAGGAAGACTTCAAGCTTACAAGGATTTGATCTTCTGAGACCAGAGGAGACTTGAAGAGCCTAAAGAAATGAGGAAGAAAGCATCTCAGTATACCTGATAGAGGAGACTGTGAGGCAAAGGGAAGGTCACAGTCAAAGGCCTGTGGAAGAAACTACACTTTCATCCTGGGCACTGACAGGTGGTCCTTGGACTTTGACCCAGCCCGTCAGCCTAGCAACTCCACAATCCAAAATCCTCAGCACTAATACTGGGGTATTTCTCCCTGCCGATGAGGGACATTTGAAAAACACATACTTTAACATAACTCACTGCAACTGGGCAAGACATTCAGAAAAGATAGAGATGCCCAAGACCTACAAATTACAATGAGAAATGCTAGTTCTCAGAACCAAAGAAGCATGGACCTTGATTTCAAGAGTTCCTCATCGTCGCTTCATTTTAGTGAAGGGCAACAACTAAAGTGAATTCTTGTTAAACGGTTGGAATCTATTTCACTATTCAAAGACATTGAACCTGAATACCTGGGATTTTGTTTCCAAACGTGGGCGATAGTTAAAGCATTCATGCAAAAAAAGCCAAGGTAAGGCGATAGCATTCCTTTACTCTACTAGTATGTCATTTGCAACGTGTTGTCCCTTCAAAAATGGGGTGGCTACAGGGAAACGTTACTTATGGGACCATCAATGTCCCTCTGCACCATCCATTACACCAAGACTCATTAATCAAGCTATCATTAGATTCCGTGTTTACCGGATGTAGGGGTAAAATCCCCAAACCAGGCTCACTCCCGTCAAATTGACTTTGTCCCATTGTGAGCCTGTAAGACCGAGTAGAACTGTCCCACAAAGTTTCCAAAACGGCTAGTTTTTATGGAAGCCAACTGCCACATCATTTTCCTCTGGACAGGCTGGTGAGTTCAAACTACCAGTATTTCCATTAGTAGTTCAGCACGTAGCCGTTGCACCACCAACACTCTGGTGCAGTGGTAAATAAGTAAAGAATTAGAATAAGAGTTAATTAGAATACAAAAGAAGTTTAGCCTGCGAACTCTGCAGAGGTTAAACAAGGGAGGCCAACATTGAGCTGACTCTTGAAAACGAAGTAAACGTTGAATAGAGATAGAGAATGAAATTCATGGTACTTAGGGGAAATGACCTGAAGCCTGAGTAGCTGTGCTGTGGAGAGGTTGTGTAGTGACTCTTGTAGACAGTGAGAAAGGAAAGTTAGGTGAGAATCAGACGATATTTAATTGTGGGCCAGGAATTAAATGCTACCAATAGCGTTTAGAGAGAAAAGTATGGCGGTCAGAACCGGTGCTCACAAGAGAAGTAGAGAGTACAAGAGAGTAGAGAGTGAGTCACTATACGTGGAGACCTGAGGCAGGAAGTGACACTAGTTAAAATTCAAGGACACTGCAAAGGACAGCCTGGGTAAAAAATCTTCAGGATCTTACCCAGAACATGAAAATCCGGGAGAGGTTTGAAATGCTCCAGAGATGGAATTACCAGCACTTGGAACTTGAGCCAGTGTGAAGTGGCCAGGAGTGGAAAAAGTTAAGCATGGTTTCAGTTTGAGATTAACTAGATCAACTGATATATAAAACTTGAGGGATAAAGGGAAACAGATGTATGTAGCAGCAAACCAGTTATATATGGATCGTGTTGAGTTTTCAGTCATGGAGGGGCTTCAGGAGAGAGACATCAGTAGGCATTTAGATACTCGCTTGGAGCGGGGATAAAATTGGAAGTATCACTGTGGATGGAAGATCTGATGGGGAGAGATGATGAAACAGCCAGAGAGAGCTTTCTATGGGGCAGGTGGACAGAGAGAAGAAAGTCTAAGGCTAGGTCCCTGGCGGCCTTTCAATAAAGGGCCCATTCCCCCTGAAGGTACTCTATGAATTTTATGGGATCAGATAGCCGTGACCCAATGGCTGGTAGGTTTGGACTGCTGGCCTTGGACTTACCAGCCCAACGCCTAACTCACTTTGTCACCAAGGCTACTGCATGAAACCTCTTTACAATGTTGAGGAGCAAAGATGTCACTTTGTGGATGAAGGTGTATCTGACCCAACCAGCTAGCCATAAAGGCTGTCTGCTCCCATGGCACTTTCAGTACTTCAGATGCATGTGAAAACTAGATAACAAAGAAAGAAGACCAAAAAGAGCTGATGCGCTTGAATTACGGTGTTAGTGAAGACTGCTGGTCACATCATCAATCACCAGGAGAGCTAGCGGGTCTGTCTTGGAAGAAGTTTAGCCACAAAGCTCCTTTGAAGTGAGGATAACTAGACTTAGTCTCATGCACTGCGGGGGGGGGGGGTTATCAGGAGAGCTCAATCACTGGAAAGGACACTACGCCTCGGAATGGAAGGTGAGCAAAAAGGAAAAGGATCTTCCACAAGATAGACTGACATAGTGGCTATAACAGAGGACGGATTACGGTGTGGTGCAGGGCTAGAGAGTGTTTCCTTCGGTTGTAGGGGTCAGGACCAACTCGACAGCACCGGAGCACAACATCCACTGAACGAAGAATATACCGAGGAATACCTGATCCACCCTTTCAAGAATGGAAAGATAGGAAATTTCTGACTATCACTCAAAGAGACAAATTTGAATAGAACTGTTTATGTGGAATAGTTCACCATGCTTTGCTTAGCATTGGTCATCAAGCCATATACGCAAATAACAGGCAGTTTCTTAAATCCTGGCACATGGAACATTTGTTCTTGCCTGCTAAGTTCCTCAGGACACAAGCTTAAGAAAAGATGGAGAAGGCAGGTTAGGGTCTGGTTGGTCTGAGACCTACCACGGATCAAAGCCACTCTCACAGAAATAAAATGTTGAACTTGGTTAGAGGTAGGTCCTTACACAGAACTCGAGACAGAATTTTGCATCCCCTAAATACTGAGGTTAGTTTTGGGGAAAGCGTATTGTCTAGAGAGTAAGAGTGATGCCCATCTACGAGTTACCCAGGCAAGTAGTTATCAAGGTGAGCAACACTTTCCTTGGCCAAGAGGAGAACTCCAACAATGATCTTGAAGATAGCTTATGAAAACTCTTAAAGAAGTTATTGAACGATGCTCCTAACGATTGAAGGTCTTTGAATTTTAGAAAGAAAGAAAAAAGCCAGTCTGTTGATTGACAGAGGCCACAAAGCTATAGTCAGATTTTGAATTTGAACTCTTATCCGCACCTCTTTCTACAAAAGTGTCCTCTACTTTGTAGCAAGAGCAGAAAATAGTGTTGGAATGTTTTTTTAAAATAATAAAACAATCCTTTTAAGGGTGTTTTTGGTAGCCCCGCTCCCCCAACCTTCCCCAAGGGCCTATGCCCTTAGCCTCAGCACCTGTGAATATGCGGGGCATTCAGTGTGTGGTGTGGAAGAGCATGTTGCCTACTGCTGAGACAAGGCACACAGCAAGCTTACAAGATACTGAATGAGAATATTCCTTCGAAGATGAAAATGCATGGTCGCTTTTAGGGGTCATCAAGTCGGTTCTAATCCATGGCAACCGTGTGCACAACAGAACAAAACACTGCCCGGTCGTGCGCCATCCTCGCTATTAGTCCCGTGCTTGAACCCACTGTGGCAGCCACTACGTCCATCCAACTCCTTGTGGCAGCCACTACGTCCATCCATCTCCTTGTGGAAGCCACTACGTCCATCCATCTCCTTGTGGAAGCCACTACGTCCATCCATCTCCTTGTGGAAGCCACTACGTCCATCCATCTCCTTGTGGCAGCCACTACGTCCATCCATCTCCTTGTGGAAGCCACTACGTCCATCCATCTCCTTGTGGCAGCCACTACGTCCATCCATCTCCTTGTGGAAGCCACTACGTCCATCCATCTCCTTGTGGCAGCCACTACGTCCATCCATCTCCTTGTGGAAGCCACTACGTCCATCCATCTCCTTGAGGGCCTTCCTTTTTGCCACTGCCCCTCTATCTCACCAAACACGAAGCCCTTCTCCGCAGCCTCGCTTCTCTTGACGGCCTGTCCTAAGTGCGTGTGGTAGGCAGGGTTCTCTAGAGAGATAAACCAGATTGCTGATAATTATATATATATGTATGTATAAAGATAGATATATAACACAAGAAATGAGCTGTTAAATTATAAACAGGTAGATATATAATAAATGAACAGTTAAATTATGAAGCAGTACAAATGGCCCAGTGCAACTCACTCCCGTGAGAGTTGTGAGACACTGGCAGGAGTGCATTGCACTGAGCCATTTGTACTTCTTTATAATTTAACTGTTCATTTCATATATTATATATCTATTTTTTAATTATTTAATAGCTCATTTCTTGTGTTATCTATCTATCTTTATAATATATATATAATTATCAGCAATCTGGTTTTATCTCTCTAGAGGACCCTGTCTAACACAGAGTGTAAGACAAAGTACCGCCATTCCTTCCTCTGCGGAGCACTCTGGCGGTACTCCTTCCAAGACAGATGGGCGTGTCCTTTTGGCGCTCCATGGTACTTTCAATATTCTTCTCCAGCACCACAATTGAAATGGATCCATTCTTCCTTGGTCTTCCTTATGCAATATCCAACTTCCACACACATGTGAGGCAATTGGAAAGACTACGTCTTGGGTCAGGCATATCTGAGTCCTCCAGTTAAATCTTGCTTTTCAACACTCTAGAGAGGTATTGGGTAGCACATTTACCTAATGCAGCTCATCTTTGATCTCCTGACTGCTGCTTCTATAAGCATTGATGAAAATGTAGAGATACCTAATCTTGCACAAACCATGTTTCCAATGGCCTCATAGGCATGTGAAAGTTGGACATTGAATAAGGATGCTCGAAAAAGAATCATTTCATTGGCATTATGGTGCTATTGAGGAATATTGAAAGTACCATGAACTGCCAAAAAAACAAACCATCCTGTTTTGAATGCAGTACAGCCTGATTGCTTCCTAGAGGCAAGGATGGTGAGACATAGTCTCATATACTTTAGGCATGTTGTCAGGAGAAACCAGTTCCTGGGAGAAGGATGTTGGGCTTGGTAAGCAGAGGGGCAGTGCCAAAGAAAAAGCCATCAAAGAGATGGACTGACACCATGGTAGCAACGATGGGGTCAAATATAAGAAGGGGGCGGGGGGGGTGGTATTTTGTTCGATTGTACACAGGGTTGCTATGAGTCAGAACCCCCTCATTGGCACATGATAAAAAACAACCTCACTTAGTTTGTGCATACCACCAAACAAGGCCAGTCACTAGAGAAATGCATCATGTGTGGTTAAAGATCAAGTCAGCACTTCGAAACACCAGGCACAATGTTTGGTAAAAGGAGGGGCCGCAAAATAAGGGCCATTCCAGTGAGACCGATGGACACAATAGCCCCAGCGAAGGGCTCAAACAGATGGAGGCGTGTGAAGCTGACACAACACTCAGCATCATTTCATGCTGTTACAACGAAAGTCATCAAGAGTCAGAGCCAACTGGATGACAACCAAGAGCAATGACACGGGGAAGGCACCTTGACCTTGAGAGAAATGGTTGGTTTGCAGGAGATACATGGGCTGGAAATCAAGTCTGGGTCTCCAACATGCAAGAGCAGCAAGTTAACAGTGAATAACCACAGCTTCAGGTGAAGAGCAAGCAGATTATAAAAGCAACCGTGTGCTGGCTTAAAGGTGAGCTCGCTTACTTTTACCCAGATTAGGCTCCCATGGCAAGATAAGTTCTACAGTCTCTTTTTATGATAGTACATTCTATTCTATGATATTACACCAGGACCTTGTTCGGTGAAACAGTTACACCCACTAAAACCTTGTTTGTGTCTCAGTTTCCTTATC
Source organism: Tenrec ecaudatus (assembly GCF_050624435.1). NCBI lineage: Eukaryota > Metazoa > Chordata > Mammalia > Afrosoricida > Tenrecidae > Tenrec > Tenrec ecaudatus. The sequence continues at coordinate 13,317,150 of NC_134542.1, read as the reverse complement.
TATTTTTTACTAAATTTTCTTCCAGGTCTAAGCCTAATGACTTTTTGTTGGATACTAAGAATGCAGCATAAATTATTTCTCCCTTTTGTCACAATATAGATTCCATACGAATCAGTATTCATAAAACCCAGCAGAAAAAAACTGCAGGACAAAAATGACTATGTTACCACTCAGGATTTGCAAAAATGTACGAATTCAAGATCAGCATTAAAGTGTTGTGCAGATTTTGTGTGTGTGAGTGGAGAAGGGTTTCAAATAAACACACTTGGGAAGGGAAACAGAGGAGGTAGGTGGTAGAGCAAAATGTGGTGAAGAAATTAGATGGTGCATAGCTATTAGATAAAATAGCATCTGGGTTCTTAAAGGCTCTTTTCCAAACAAGCAGCCATCTAAGTGAGATGTCAACTGAGTCCACATGGCAAAAGCCGACCACCATCAGTCCACCATCAGTCACCGAAGGATTGTGAAGCATAGAATCTGAAGTCAAAGGAAAGATTAGTATCAACACCCAAGTGTGCGAATTTGGTTTGCAGAAGGATATGCCCAAGATCCATTTGTGGAACGACTTAGGAAATAAGCCTCCAGTGAGCTCCCTCTGCCCACAATTGAGGGATGGTAGGAACGTGGTTACTAAACAGAGTGCATTGCACAGTTGAGTGTAGAAGATAAAAGACATACATTTGACTCAGTTAAAACTTTGTCAGCAGATTCCGCCCAATGATGCATGCTAGATCTGATGTGGGTTCTAAATTTTTCTGTATTTTCGGTTTGTATTGATTTGTTTGCACATATTAGGAGGTATCTCAGAAGAGTTAAGTCATTGGGGGGGACCCTCGTGAATTTTTGTTATACGTTTTTGTTTGTTTTGTTTTTTTGCTTAGCAGTATATGAAACCCAGGATTGATGAACTTATAGAGATAACAAATACAATAAGGGATTTGTGGGGAGAGGGTCCAGTGGTGGTGGTGGGGGGAGGGGGGAAAATGATGTCAAGGAGTCCACATAGAAAAGGATTGTTTGGAAACTGACCGTGGCAGCAAATGTACAATTCTGCTGGATGTGAGTAAACTATGGAATGATATAGGTATTAATTCCCAATTAATAATAATAATGTTACCAGTGGGGTGGTATTATGAGTGATTTCTAGTTTCTTCTTCGTTAATTTGTAGATTTTATGAACTACATTCTTAATTCAAAAGGTAGAGAGGTAGAAAGAGGCTATTAAAGGACAGCGTTTTTCAAAAGGCAAACACCAGAGACAGTGCGAGATTGCTGTTTGGGACCATTCAGGCGGTTCCTCCAGCTCACAGGGACCCTGTGTGCAATGGACAGAACACGGCCTGTCCTGCGTCATCCTCACAATGGCTATGTGTGAGCCTTTTGTGTCGGCCACGGGGTCAGTCCATCTTCTCACACTAGCCCTGAACTTCACCAAGCACCCTGTCCTTCCCCATGGGCTAGCCCCTCCTGATCACGTCAGAGATAGTGCAGTATACACCGATGGGGTCAGGAATCGAAAGCTCGCTGACCCGGAGGGGAAAAGTTGAGTGAGTCAGAACTGAAAGAGCACTCACGTGCACTGATAAAACTCCACCATCGCTCTGGGGGTTGATGAAGGGTTTTCCTGGAAGCATCAACCACCCCTCCCGATGGGGCTGGGAAAGAAGTGTTGTCCCTATCTGTGGCCTCCGCTTCCTGAATGTGAATCAGTCACGTCCTGCACCGTGCTCAGAGTGCCATCCTGCCTCTGCCTCATGACCCTGAGCATCAGCGGAAGTGACAGTAGCTCCTTGAGCAACGAGAGCGGCCTATGGGCGACACAGCTCCCACCGGGGCAGAGCTGCTGGGAGAAGCTTTATTTCTTCAACAGTGTAATTTCATGTGCCAATCAACATTTCCTTGAAATCTCTGAATAGCTTTTTGTGGGAACCTTGAATAAAATTCCATTTTGCTCATTTAGGCTCCACAAGTATTTGTGACTACTGAGAAAGTGCGTTGGTGGCGTAGTGGTGACGCGTTGGGCTGCTAACCTCAAAGTCAGTAGTTTGAAACCAGCAGCCACTGAGAAGGAGAAAGATGGGGCCTTCGACTCCAGTGATGAGTTAAGGTCTTGAAAATCCACAGGGTCAGTTCTTTCCCGCTCTATAGGGCCCCCATGAGTCAGAGTTGACACCATGGCAGTGAGTTTTGTTTTGTTTAATGTTTTGAGCAGACCGAAGAACTTCTTCACTGGGCACCAGAAAAACGGACGGATTCTTCCATATCCCTAATCTGCACTTCCCTGCTCTCCAGGTGTGACATTCTTTCCAACACTTCCCAGACAGTGTCTGTTAGGTACCAGGCCCCGGGAATGTCCCTGCGAGCTAACACGGAGACGTTCGAGCCCCCACAAAACCTGCTCAACACCAAAGCAACCTACAAGCCTCCATAGCTCGAGAGGCTGTGACTACACCTGAGGTGCAATGCCCAGGACTGGGACCCGTCTTCTGGAAGGCAGGAACTGTGTCCCCTGAACCACCACGAACTCAGTTCTGGGAATGTGTGATCACCCCAGTCCCTGTGCTGGCACGCAGGTCTTCCCCACCATTGGGAACAGGAGGTTAAAGATCACATTGTCCTTCTGGCCAAGGGACCCAAAGAAAAACCGTTTCTGTCTAGTTTATTCTGACGCATGGACCCCACGCCCACCACGAGGACGTGTCCAAGTCAAAGGGTGTCCCTAGGGGTAGTCGGCTGGTTTATGAGAAGTTGATCACCAGATCTTTCTACTCTGGTACCTCTTTATGTTGTTAGTAACTCAACCTGGGAACTCCAGGTCGACCCAGGGACTCCAGGTCGAAAGACAAGCATTATTAAGTTGCAGACAGCTCCATCAGCGACCAGATAGGCTACCAGAGGAGCAATGGCATCAAAGTGCTCAGCTACTAACCAAAAAGTCAGCGGTTTGAGCCCACCACAGAAGAAATATGTAGCTATCTGTGTCCATAAAGGTTGACAGCCGTAGAAACTCCATGGAGAAGTTCTCCTCTGTCCTATCAGATGGCTATGAGTTGGCGCTGACTTGACGTTTGGTTGGGTTTGGTTTTCTACTTTGGCATCACTAGCTTCCATTGTTTGCATCCTAGTATCCGAGAAAGGAGGCCTGCTGGCATAGTGGTTAACCTCAAGGCCAGCAGTTCGAAACCACCTGCTAGCTCCGAGGGAGAAAGCTGAAGCTTTCTACTCCTGTAAAGAGTTACAGTCCCAGAAACTCACAGGGGGTAGTTGTCCGCTGTCCCACAGTGACTCTGTAAGTCACAATGAACTCGATGGCAGTACGTTTGTCTTTCTTTTGCTTTATTGTTGGAGTCTCCTAGTAGATCAGCCTCAGGAGTAAAGTCACGGTTCAAGAGGAAGGTTAGTCAGTCCACACCTTGGTCTCAAACTGCAGAATGAGGTGTCTTGTACCTTGCTAGGTGTCTTAATTTTTTAAAAAAACATTTTATTAGGGGCTCATACAACTCTTATCACAATCCATACATATACATACATCAATTGTATAAAGCAATCTGTACATTCTTTGCCCTAATCATTTTCTTTTTTTTCTCTTTCCTTTTTTATTTTTTATTAGGGGCTCATACAACTCTTACCACAATCCATACCTATACATACACCAATTGTATAAAGCACATCCGCACATTCCCTGCCCCAATCATTCTCATAGCATTTGCTCTCCACTTAAGCCCTTTGCATCAGGTCCTCTTTTTTCTCCCCCTCTCTCCCCACTCCCCCCTCCCTCATGTACCCTTGGTAATTTATACATTGTTATTTTGTCATATCTTGCCCTATCTGGAGTCTCCCTCCCCCCCCCCCTTCTCTGCCATCCATCTCCCACGGAGGAGGTCACATGTGGATCCTTGTAATCAGTTCCCCCTTTCCAACCCACTCACCCTCTACTCTCCCAGCATCGCCCTTCATACCCTGGGTCCTGAAGGTATCATCCACCCTGGATTCCCTGTGCCTCCAGCCCCCATATGCACCAGTGTACAACCTCTGCCCTATCCAGTCCTGCAAGGTAGAATTCGGATCATGGTAGTTGGGAGTCTTAATTTTTATGGCTAAAATACACATTCAATATTAGAACATTTAGTCCTATTCTTACAGTGTCTAAAATCAGATCCCTTAATCAATACTGGTATCATTCAGTTGAATCTTATTCCAATCCTCTATGGTAAAAAATAAAGCAACATGAGAACCCCTCTTTAAAAGGGTAACAACTCTCAGACTTTGAGGGCTAAAGGGTTCTTAGAGCGCCTGGTATCAACTAGGTAGGCAGCATGGGCAGAGGGCTAAAGGAATTGTCCATATACTTATACATGCTCATCTGAAATGACAGCAGGCTGGGGACTGATCAGTAAGCATTTCTCAATTTAAGAAGGGAGGAGGGGGTGAGTGAGTCAGGCAGAAACACAGAACAGGAGTCCAGGGAGGAAAAGGGTCAACATGGAGGTGCTCGCTGCTCCTTTAATGGCTAGGAGGAGGACTTTGGCTGGGAGATCAGCCCAAACCCTTCCTCCACTGGCCTATATTCTAGTAATGTCAGTGCTTCGAGACGCTTGGCACAGACTCTCAACCTGAGAGCTGTAATTACAAAGATCCAGCATGGGAACTGGAAAGCCAGCTCTCTTCCAGCAGATGGACCTTACATATCTCTGCAGGATGAGAAGGGGGGTGGGGGTGGGGCGGGGATGGAATGGAAGCTTTGCCTCTGCACTCCCTGAGGTCAGAAAACCTGTACTTGTCCAACCTTTGCCATCAGTGTTTGCCCATCTGTCAATTCCCATGCTACTAGCTGCATCCATTGGGGGGGTGGGGGTGGTAAATAATCATCCTTTTCATTATGTTGTGGGGTCAAAACCATTTACTGTACTATTTCCAATGCTGAAATGCAAATTCAGTATTGAGAACATTTGGACCAATTCTTTCAGTGGCTAAAATCAGTTATCTTAATCAATAATGGTGTCCTTCAATTGAATAAAATCTTATTTCAATCCTCTAAAAACAACCCCCCAAAAAGAAAATCCTCTTTGAAAGGTAACAATTCTCAGAATTTGAGGCCTAACGAGTTCTTAGAGTTCCCGGTGGCCAACCCTCTTGTTTCAAGGGCAAGGACATGGCAAGGTAAAGAAGCTGAGAGACTTGGCCCACATTACACTACCTGGAAACCACAGCTCCCTAATGATAAAAGCAGACATTTTTTCACATTGATTGCATGGCTGCCAGATAATGACCTTTGACTTCAAATATTGAAGTTAATGAATGAACCCTAATTGTTGGCACTCAGTGAGGTACTCAAAGAAGCTTATCTCTGCATGTTGGTATGCCAATAAACTTTATTACTAGCAGTTTCTCACACTTGCAGCAATGAATAAAAAGATGTGTGTGGAAGCAGGCTAGAGAACATTTCATTTGAAAAAAAATAAAACCCTGCTTTGAATAGCTGTCTGAATCTTTAAATAAACAACCACCGCACACACACTCCTTTCAACATTAAACCTGTGGTCGTCAGGACAAGTGGTCATATTTGAACTTTCTTTACAAATGCTATGGATCCTCAGCATCTCTCTCTTTCTTTTTTTGGAAGTTCCTCAGCCATGGTCAATTACCATTTTCTCAATTGCTGTCACAAAGGGGCTTTTCAGAGCTAATCAAATAAACAATAGGTGATCTGGAATAATTTAATTGTCGCAGGTCATTGAACAATACATTTTGTGAAGTTTTTTGTTTACCTGTTTGCTAAGTCAAAGGGTCCAAGCCTGTGTTCTATTGTAAAAAGTGTGACATGCAAATAAAGGCCAAAATGCATTGGTCATTTTGACAGCCATAATTACTCATTTAAATTGGTAATTACTGGAATAATTATTTGAAGAAACGCTCATTGTGCTACTCCTAAATGGTGTCATCTTTTCAAGTAGCTCCCACCGCAGATGCCATTGTCAAATGCTTGCACATTGGCACTGAGTTGAAATTAAAAAGCTATCTAGCCTCTCAAAGTCTCCCTGTCAAGAAAAATGGTAGACTGCAAATTGATTAAAGAAAAAACAAAAAAATGGACTATTTTTGCATTTTAGCAGAAAAGATTAAAGTAACTTCTGATGCCTCGGGTCCCTTTATTCTGTTAGGCTCAGAAGGAGACATATTCCCTTTAATCCAATTGCAAAACAGTAATGTTTTCTATGGCAACTGTCTTTCTCTATCACCACTGACTCAATCGCACTCACTGAATTGTATTTCTTCTGCGTCACTTAATGCGGGTCAGCATGTCAAGGCCAGCCTGCACGAGTTTTTCTCTGCGGTCCACGGACTCCGGAGTGAAAGATGAGAGGACAGTGAGCTGCATTTTAATGGAAAAAGAAGAAGAAACTTCCTACCTGGTCAGCATGAACATCAACATCGAGACTACGAAAGACAATGTCACTGATATAATCCTGCAACCCATGCACCCGTGCTTCTCTTGCCAGAAAAACCACCCGAGGATGCCTTTCTGTGATGAAGGTGCCTCTGTCTGCAAACTGAACCCACTCAGTGCTGGGCCGGTTCTATCCTTAGAACATGACTGACATGCAGAGAACGTGCACTGATGGTCTCACACCCAGAATGTCACTCGGCTGCATTATCATAAAACAAAAACAAAATGAGGCCACCGTTTTTCTTTTCCCATCAAGACACGCTTTTAACAAGCAAAATCCAAAACCAAACAAGAAAATCTCCTTCGGGCCAGTATTCTGAGGCTCCCTTCTAGCTTGTTCTGTCCGCTGTTCAAACCCATCTGCTTCTCGGTAAGAGAAAGATACGGTTTTCTGCTCCCATAAAGAGTTACGGTCTTGGAAACCCAAAGAGGCGGCTCTACTCTGTCCTACAAGGTCGCTGAGTGCAAATATGGAAGGTGGCAGTGAGTTTGAGCTTAGGGCTTGGCAGCTGGCGGCAGCTAATGGATTGTTTAATGAAATTCTCAGGCCTTCCATGGTAGTCCAGTGGCCTACAGACTGTCCGTCAATGGTCCGAACTCACTAGATGCTTCTCAAAGGAAAGAGGGTCTCTTATCATCTTGGAAGCTTTACTGAACAGTTCTGCTCTGTCCTAGGAAGCCAGAATCAACTTGCTGGCTATGGCTCATTTTTGTGGGTTCCAACCCTTTCTGCCTGGTGGAACGGGTGGGCAGTTTAGGGGAGTTGTTAAGAACACAGACTGTGATGCCAGATTGCCTGTAGGTGTCTCTTGGATTTGCCAAGTGCTGCTTTTCATTCAGGGCCAGTTCTCAATCTCTAAACACCCCCTTCTGAGTCTGCAAAGTATGAGGGAAAACAAGAAAACAGCATTTGCCCTGGGGTAGTCGTTGGGAATCAAATGAATTGGACAAGTAAATTAGCCAGTTCCTAGGGCAGATTGACAGTATCTTTGAGGCACTGCATTTCAGACACTTCACAATCTGACAAATCGACTGGGAGGAAGGTGGCCCAAAGGACCACCTGCTGCTGGCGACTCAGGGCTCTTGCTGCCACGTTCCCACTCTGCACTCTCACTAGAGAGCGCACCCAGTCCAGTCTCCTGGTTTCACCTCAGTGCCCCATTATAGTGGGAAATCGATACATGTTTCTGTACTTTTAGATATTAAATATACACATAAAAACAGTGTAGGCAAATTTCCTACTATCCATGACCTTTAACCCTCTAAAGAAAAACAAACAAACCGAGAGAAAAGATAAAACAAACTCACCACCCTTGAGTTGATTCTGACTCACAGGGATCCTGTAGGACAGCAGTTGGGTTCTCAACCTGTGGGTCGTGACCCACATCGAACGACCTGATTCATAACAGTAGCCAAGTGGAAGTGATGAAGTAGCAACGGAAATAATTTTATGGCTGGGGGTCACCACCACATGTGGCATCAGGAAGGCTGAGCAGCACTGCTGCAGGACAAGGCGGAACGTCCCCTGTGATTTTCCGAGAGTAAAACTCTTCCTGGGAGTAGACAGCCTCCTCTTTCTCTTGCAGAGCAGCTAGTGGTTTCAAACGGCTGACCTTGAGGTTAGCAGCCCAACACGTAACCACCAGGGTTCCCTTTTGAAGGCATGGAGGCTGGCAAAGCCAGTAACCAAGCAACTCAGGAGTGAAAGCAACACCTTAGATTAGTGATTCTCAACCTTCCTAATGCCATGGCCCTTTAATACAATCCCTCAAAAAAGAAAAAATAGAGTTCCTCATGTTCTGGTGACCCCCCCAACCATAAAATTATCGCTACTTCATCCCTGAAATTTTACTACTGTTATGATTCGGGCAACCCCTATGAAAGGGTCAGTCTACCCCCAAGGGGTCGGACCCACAGGTTGAGAACTGCTTAGTGGAGGAGTCCTAGTAGTACGATGACTAGGAGCTCAGGTACTAACAGAGGTTAGTGGTTGAAACCCACCCAGAGGCTCTTTGGAGAGATTTCAGAGGACTGGTATCCCTAAATCTTACAGCCAAGCAGACCTGGGGCCATGTTCCTCAGTTCTATGGATGGTTGCTATGAGGCAGGAGCAACTGGCAGGCACCCAGCAACCAGAGGAGCTACACAGCAAATAAAGCAGAGTAATGGTCCGCACTCTGGTTGCTTTTAAAATGGTACATAAAGAGCTGAGGTAAGGACACGGCTACTGGGCCTTCCTGGGGAGGTGACATTTGAATACCTCCTGTCAGTCAGGAGGAGAAGCCACATGAGAACTCCAAACAATCAAACAAACTCAATGCCCTGGAGCCAATGTTGGCTCATAGTGACTTCCCAGGACAGGGCAGAATTACCCCTGTGAATTTCCAAAGCTGTAACTCTTTATGGGAGTAGAAAGCCCTGTCTTTCTCCCAAGGAGCTTCTGGTGGTGAACAGCCCCACTCGTCACTGCTAGCCCCTCTCTGAGGGCTGGGCTGCAGGACAGAGCAGATGGCGAAGGTCAAGTGCTCTCCTCCCAGGTCAGGAAGCCAGGCCTCCAAAGCAAAAAGCAAAGACTCAGAGATCCAGCTTGGAATTCCAGCTCATAGGCTCATAGGCTGTGACCATCCCCACAGCGACGATTCCCCACTCACGACCACCCTAGATGGCCAAATGGTGAGGTCATCATGGGACTCCTGATGCTGCTGCCCAAAAGGGTTATCTATCTATCTATCTATCTATCTATCTATCTATCTATCTATCTATCTATCTATCTATCTATCTATCATCTCTCTCTTTCCAACTTGGATGACCCCAAATCCATTGTCATCCTGACTCACAGGGACCCTACTCAGGGTTTCTGAGACTAAATCTCAGGAACAGGCAGTCTCATCATTCTCCCTCTGAGAAGCTAGTGGATTTGAACCACTACCACGTGGTTAGCAGCTCAATGCCTGTACCACCAGAGCACCTTCCAGCTCAGGTATTCAAGGTAAGAGGAGCAGAGGACAGTTGTTGAAAGACAACCAATCACATCAGCCACACCCCTTCCACTCTTTTGTTGCCCCACCCTTCCAGGTCTCAAACCAACTCACTGCCATGGAGTTCATTACAACTCAGAGCGCCCCACAGGGCAAGGTAGCACTGCCGCAGTGAGTTTCTGAGGCTGTAACGGAACTTTTTAGGGGAGTTGAAAGTCCTGTCTTTCTGCCAGAGGAGGGGCTGGTGGTTTTAAACTGCTGACCTTGCAGTTTGTACCTCCACATGTAACCAACCCACTAGGCAACCTACCATTCAAACACAGAGGAGAGGAAACGTTGTGCCATTTTTCAGGGCCTCAATGACTGAGGGAAAACGGTATTTGTGATTATTCTACTTCCTGAAACCACACGTTCTGATACAATGAACCACATTTCACGATACAATGAAGTACTTTCAGTGCTTTCCATTTTGACAGCAATATAAATATTATAAATCATCAAGGAATCGTGGTGATTGCTTGTCCTTCCGGACTTTGAGTAGTTCTGTTTTGAAAGTCACTGGTACAGGAAGTCACACGCTTCTCCCACTGACTCACATCTTTGGGGCTTTCACTCAGGATCAGAATTGTTGTAGATCTAGATTGTAGCGATTTCCTGGACTATAAGGAACATTTTTTCCTTAACCTAGAAACTCAAGTTCACAGTATGTGTATCCTACCAGATGGAGGAAAAAATATAGTACAAATATAAGCAAAGAGTTTTCCTAAAGTCAGTCAACAATGATCTGCAAGCCATTGGATTCTAAACGTGGATTCTAAACGAATGCCAAGTCTAAGTCTGCCTTTAAATAGAATTTATATGTAAATCAGACTCCGCAGAGTATGGTTTGGATCAAAAGACAGTGAAAGGATTTCTCCTAGTCGATTGTCAAGCTTGCTATGAACAAAAACCTTTAAAGAAACACTTGAGGATGCTCTGTACCTTCTTTAACACGCCCCCTCCTTGGAGTCCATTCAGATTCCTAGAGACACGTGGGGTTTCTGAGATTGCAAGCCTTTAGCGGGGCAGACACGCTCATCTTTCTTTAGCAGAGTGGCTGATGAGTTTGAACTACTGGGCTTGTGGCTAAGAGCCCAACATTTATACCACAAGGGCTCCTCCCCGAAAGGGGCAGCAACACCCAGATATGCTCTGGTGTCCCCTATAGAAACAGGTCAGACGCTGATCAGGCTCTGAGTTCAGAGGGACTTGGGTGTGCTCAGAGAGGTACGGCCCTAGATTCTTTAATGTAATGATACAGTAATAATTACATATATTTCATTCTCTTGTCATTTTAGAAGTAGGCCTCCCCCCAACTTATGTTACCACTTTATTGTCCACTGCACTTCCATGATGCCCCCGAGGAGTTCAATGCATTAACTGACACAATCATCAACATTCACACTTGATCTTCTAAACAAAGTTGGGGGGACTTGCTCACCCACCAAAGTCGGTCAGGGGGCTTTCCTCAGATGAAAATATCAACTCGGGATTTGTGCTAAAGAGTAGACACCCTTGTTATGAAGATACCTGTCCTCTAACACTACTTCCCTGCTCCCCAATGTCCTATCAAGCCTAATAAGCCCACAGTGCTAATTTGCATATTGCTTTTTAACTCTGGGCACTCATAGTACCGCAAGGGTTTCACTTTCATTCAGCATCCCATCTAGAAAATCTTTTCATTTACTCATTGCATGTGACTTTGGAGAAATGCTCCTCATTCCCCCTCTTTTAAACACTTCCTACTCTCAACTATGTAAATGTCACAAGTTCAGAGGGGAGGAAATTCTTCCTTCTAAGAATGTCTCTAGCCCATGTACACGTTTCCATATTCATGACTTCTCAATCAAAGGTCTCATGGTAGGTCAAGGGTTCTGTTTCTTATTCAAGGCTCTAGAAAAGCTCAGTTAGTGGTAGGACTGGGGAGCAGAGGACACGAGGAGGCATGAAAGCGAGGATATGGCCTTGTGGTTACTGAAATAAATGCTTCCCTCTCATTCCTCATTATCATTTCTGGGTGGGTGGCAGAAGAGAACACTGTTTGGAACAATCACTTCTAGAAGGATTTTTTTCCCCCTCCACAAAAGAAGTTAAACACAAAATTAGATACAATTAAAAGAAAGAAAAGAAGAATAAAAAGAGTGTGTATAGCAGTAGAGAAGGGCTTGGAACAGCAACAGTAAGTATAAAGAGGCGGAAGGGGTTGGTCAATTTAAGCTAGGATTAAATTCCACCATCCAGTCCAATTACGAGATTTCAGGTACTAGAGGAATGCTCTACCCCGAGATACCTGCCCAGAGGACTCACTGCCTCCCTATAGCCTGGCCCCTTAAGAGTTAACTAGCCAGCTGGAGTGTAAAACACGTGCCTTCTTGCTGTCAACATAGCTGCCAATCTGCCTGCCTCCAGGTGTAAGATCCTGTGAAATGTCTTGGCAAAAGCCAAGTTCAGGAGTGTTGGCCAAGGTGCTGAATGCCTCCTTCCCACAGCCCTGGTTTGAAGACATTAAACATACTCATTTTGCCAAGCTACCCGAGGATTTCACATCTGACATAATTTTAGAGAAAATGTGTACGTGTATGTGGTGCAGAGAGGGCTACCTGGGATCCGTGTCCTTTGCAGAAATTCCAGGACCTCAAAAATTCTAGGAGAGTCCTCAGGAAACCAACAAACACAATTTTAAGCTGTTTATTCAGATCAGATGCTGGTTCTTTCTTTGGCACATCTCTTCCAGATTAGAGAGGTTCATGAAAATGAATCAATCGCAAAATAATGTCACCTGGAAAACGCACAGCAGCGAAGGACGAAGCAGCAAGCCCGAACAGCATGACTGCTCAAAGACAAAATGGTTTTCCTGACCATTTCCTCAGGATCCCTTCTAGGACACGCACTGGGCCTTTTCCAGATGAACTTGACAGCCATGTACTGCCTGCTCTGAAAGGTACTTGCTGCTGTCAGAAGCACGTGCAGTCTTTGGTTCAGGGTTGGGTAACAGGTGAGTCAGCCCTGGGTAAGTGCAGCCAGTGCTAAGTGAGAGAAGGTCCCTTAGACAGCAATGGTTTTCATGACCCCCCTCCCCTCCGTAGGGGGAGGGGGGCGCAGCTAAACCCTGGTCCCTCTGCCAGGCCATTTTGGCTTCCGTTAGCTCAACTCTCTGACCCTGGGCCTTCGAGAAAAGTCCTGGCTGTGGGAACAGGCTCTGGGCAGCTCTTGGCTCCCTCTTCCTTGGTGACTGGCAAGAGTAACACTTTCTTTGACACTTTTAAAAGAAGCTGTTTAATTCCTAATGATATTTCCTGGCAAAAAGGAAAATGAAACAAACAACACAGAATTCCGGTCCAGCAAAGGCTGGCGAAGAGCTAGGGTAAGCTCCTGTCTTGCTCTAAGCCTAGTCCCCTTCACTTCCCCTTTTCCCCCTGGGGCTGAAGCCCTCCTCCCCACTTCCTCCTCTCCTGGGGGAATTCATGAACATCTGGAGAGGCAGTGGCATGACTAAAGGGCTGGGGTAGGGGTAGGGGGTGGGGAGGGAGGTGTTGCTACCCCAGTGACACTTGTGGGGGAGACATCAAAAATCCCATGCTCTGGTGGCTCATGGGTTGGTTATCTGCTGGATTGCTAACCACAAGGTTGGCTGTTCAAACCCATCGGCCACTCCTTGGAAGAACGAGATGGCTTTCTGCTCCCTTTAAGATGCACATTATTGAAAACCCACACGAGCAGTTCTCCTCTGACCCACGGGGTCACTTTAATTAGGAACCAACTCCAAGGTAGTGAGAAAGAAAGTTTCAGCAGATGCTTATTATTGTATAGGGGAAAAAAAATCCCTCCTGGTTTTAGGATCATCAGCCCTGCTTACACATATTAATCTGACAGGCAAAGCTACTTTCTGGACCTTTTAATGTGCTCTGGTCAGGGCTGTCATTGTTATCCAATTAAAATGGCACTTTGCATCACGTGGCTCCCATCCCTACATGCTACAATCATGCACTGGTGTTGCCGTCAATGTTTTCATACTTGCGAATTTTCTTAAATGTCCTGGTGTTTCCAATACAACCTTACGGCAAGTTCCATTTGTGAACCCACATCAACTCCTCTGAGAACGAAGTAGTAATTGAAAGGATAAAAACAAAAATGCAAAAGCTTCCTCTAGATTGCGACGATGTGGCTAAGATTGCTAAAATCTATTACAGAATAATTCTGTTAGCACTCACCTACAAAAATTGAAATTCACTGCCACGGAGTCCATTCCAACTCATAGTGGCCCTGTAGGGCAGGGCACTACAGGAGGACGGGGACAGCCCCGATGTGATTCTGAGACTGTAACTCTATACCAGAGGTGAAGCTTCAGTTATCCTGTCCAGCGGCTAGTGGTTTCAAACTGCTGACCTTGCAGGGTGCAAGCCAACACGTAACACCCTCTCCCCTTGCTGCCCCACGCTATCGGGGACTCCTGAGTCTCATCTATGAAATGCTACACTTTAAGCAATCATTAACACCTGTGTGACATATGAGTCCGTGATGAAAACGTATGATAAATGCTACTAAGGATCCATGGGGGAGGGGCGCATGACATCATAAGTTATCCCCTTCAGTGACACCATGGAGGGGAACCCTGGATATGATCTGGGCATCAGAGGGGGGTAGACGGGCTGCTGCCCCTGGGATTCCCCCGAGGAAATTACCCAGCAACTTGGAAGGCTCTTGAACAAGGAAGTGACCAGCGAAGCAGACAAGCTGCAAAGCGTTCTTGGCGGGAGAGCCCCGTGAAACATTCAGACAAACACCAGAAACCACTGGATACTTAATAGGCCACTTTGTCCCCAACTCCTTCTGTCAAGTGGTTTGTGGCTTTTGATCTCCACGTTAGGAGGCGAAGGGGGTGTGGGGGGCGAAGTCCGCTTCCTCCCGCGCTGGCTTTCATGCGGGGCTCCCCGCTCCAGCCAGGGCCAGGACCCAGGGACCCAGCCTCGTCTCCCTGCGCATCAGGGGCGAGCAGATCTGCGGACCCCAGAGCTCCCGCTGGTGCCAACCACTTCCTCGCCTTGGGCCATCCAGCACGGAGGGAGGAGGCTCCCGGGCACATTCCCGCCACCCAGCCCGGCGTCAAAGTCAAGGGCCTCTGCCTCCCTCCCGCGCAGCGGCCCGTCTGCGCGCACCGCAGCCCCCGAAGCGCCCCCACGGCCGTCTCGGTGGCGCTGCGTCGCGGCGGGGGCGGCGGGGAAGGGGCGCCGAGGGCAGGGCGGGGGCGCGCGGGGCTCTCGCCGCGGCCGGGCTCACGCCCCTGGGTGCCGGCTGCGCGCGCGGGGCGGCGCGCAGGACGCGGCCGCCGACTCACCCGAGGCTGCTGCCGGCTGCTGACGGCCACCGCGGCGGCGGAGGCGGCGCTGTGTCGGAGCTCGGCCGCCTGCCCGGGTCTCAGCAGGCTCCGGGTGAACCTGCGGGTCCGCTCGCCGGCCATCGCCGGAGCGCGCGGGCCGCCTGCTGCCCCGCGCCGCCGGCTCTCCCAGCCGCCGCTCAGGAAGCGGAACTGGGCCCCTTTCCGCCCGTCTTCCTCGCGCAACTCTGCAGAGGCGGGTTGTCTTCGCGGGCACCCCCCCGGCGCCCCCCCGCGCCTGGCCTCCAGCTCCGCGGTCCACTTCCCAACTCTGCGCTTTCGGGCGCGCGCGGCCCGCGGGGCTGGCGGCCGGGTCGGCGGTGGCTGCGCATCTGCAGCCAGGCCCGCGACACGCCGCGACGCGCGGGGGCCGCCTCCAGTCCGCGCCGCCCACCCGGCTCAGCCGCCAGCCTGGGGCTGCCCGCCGTCCCCGAGAAGACGCCTGGCTGATGCCCCAGGGCCGGGGCGGGTTGGGTTACTGGGTTACCCCTCTTCCCCATGTGGACACTGCTGGAGCCTGACCCCCCTGGGGGTGGGGCGGCGCTGAGGAAGCCTCTCCTTTCCCCAAACTGGGAAGTGGGCTCCGGCCGAACTGGACCTGCCAGTTCGCTGGGCAAAGCAGTTAGAGGCTGGTAGCTGGAAGGCCCATAGTCCTGCCCAGGCAATTTGAAAGTCTAATTTACCCACACCCCCCAATTCAAACCTACTGTTCTCCAGTGGACCAGACCCATCTCCATAAGGCTTCTCAAAATTCACTGCCGTGGAGTGGATGCTGACTCCTAGCGACTCTCTGGGACAGGGTAGAGGTGCTCCTGTGAGTTCCAAGACTGTAACTCTATGGGAGTAGAAAGTCCAGTTTTTATCCCCAGAGCTGCTGGTAGTTCCGGGACTGTACATCTTCCTGAGGGCAGACCGCCTTATCTTTCTCCTGGAGAATGGGTTTGAACAGCTGATCTTGTGGTTAGCAGCCCACTGCCTAACCCACAGCTCCACCAGGACTGTGGACTAAACTTCCCAGATGCATGTCATCCGTGCTTGCTATTTGTTAGCATGCCCTGCTCAGGGAACTGGGCATAAGGAGGTGAGTCTGGCAGCCCACCTCAAAGTTCCTGTGAGGCTGGCGCACTTTAGGGGGTTGTGGCAGAGAACAGCAAATGGCCAGGTACATAAATACGAATGAAAGAACAAGTCAAGTTCAGGTAATAAGAATTAAAAGCAAAACAGAAAATTGGCATGTGTGGTGTAGGAGACTCGGACTGGAGGATGAGACAGGGCTACTAAGGTGAGAATAATAGACTTTGGGGACTTCTGCATGGGGAGGGTCAGACACAGGTGAAGAATTATATTTGTGTCATTGTGCTGGTCCATCTCTTGCTCCACAGCCACCTGGCCTGCATTTTATCACCAGCTATATAATTAAGTCTTCAAAGAATCCTCACCCTGAGTCACACCCAGCAGCTTCTCCAAGGCAGTCTTAGGCCACTTCAGCACAAGCCCATCCCTGGCCCCTAAGGGCCCTAATTTGGTAACTGCTGGAACAATCGCTCTTAAGTACTTTGGTTTTTTTCATCAGTCTGTGACCTTGACATTTTCCCCAAAGCTATTAACAGTTATCACACAAGGTCACATTGGGCTACGAAGTATTCTGAAGTGGCCCAGTCCATGCTCTGCTTTTAGAGACTGGCTGCTCTTGCTAGCTGCCATGGTGTTGACGCCAATGCTTGATGACCTTGTGCACAACAGGGGGGATGTTGCTAGAGCCTGCATCATTTTCACATCGCCAACATGTGTCAGTCCATCCCTGGGGGTCTCCCTCATCCTCCTCTGCCCTCTAGGTCACCCAACACAAGCTTTTCTGCTGTGGGTGGGGGTGTCTTCCTTCTGTAGACATGTCCAAGTGAATGAATCAAACAGTACTCTGTTCAGACCCCTCAGTTTCATTGGCTAAATTTTGTAAGTTAAGGGGTCTTTCTTCCTCACCACTCATAGTCTGGAAATGCTTCTGAAACTGTGAAGATTTCCCCGGTGGTCAATACCTCAGTTCTTGGTTTCCCACCAGAAAGAAATCACGCCAAAGCCTGGTTTGTGATCCAAGTGAGATTTTATAAAGGACAGAAGTTTCAGGCTTTACAGGAACTGAACACAGGCACCCACGTGGAACTGCACACCCACACGTGGCAGGCTGGGGCCAGAGAGAGAGAGAGACTGGCACAGCCAAGCAGGAGGCAGAGGAGCAGCTGGGAAAAGAGAGAGAGGTGGTCTCCAGGTTTCAGCCTTTAAGACTTTCTGCTGGGAGGCGTGATCGATGGTACTGGTTGACCCCATTGGCTAAATTAAGCCCACCTGGCTGGGGCTTGATTTGGCTCCTGCCCCTTAGCCTGCATTGACTTCTAACCTCCTTACAGGGTCCCTAGGCATGGAGAGGAACAATCCCTATTCCACTACCCAACAAAACCTGTCTGCTGTGGATGACGCTGCTGGAATTTAAAATACCAGGGGCATATTTACAGCATTACAGCAACACGCAAGCCATCACAATATGGCGAACTTACTCAACTTCATTATGGAACTTTCTAGAAAGCATCATTGCCAAAGGGACTTGGAGAGGCATCCACTGACACAACTGACCTGTTCTGTGAATTTGAGCCTAGCAGAAGCCGTGAGTTGGTGAGAGAGGCAGGGTTGAAAGGAAATAACAGTTCCAACTGGCCCAGTCCATGGGTTCCTATCTTACTGTGACTTTAACTTGCTGCCTGGCCTTAGGGAAACAATATTCTTTATTTCTCCACCTGTAAAGTTACTCAGAAGCAGATTTCAGCTTGAGATTGGGGTGGGGGGGGGGTGGGGGGAGTACTGGTGACTGCATACAGGTGGGCTCTCAGGTTACCAAGGAGATCTGTCCCAAACTGGGTGTACGAATTTGTAGATAAGTCTGCGCATGTGCACATGGTTCTTATGTAGCCTTGCTATGAGTGGGCATCGGCGGAATGGCAGTGAGGTTTTGAGTGAAGAATACAAAAGGACTTGAAGACGGTAGCGATTGAATTCCACGGAAGAATGCCTTGTGCGTAGGTGCTGGCTCTGGGAGCCCAGGCTGCCTAGTGATCGCAGTGCTCCGCTGCTTACTGCGAGGTCCGTGGCTGGAACATAGAAGCAGCTCTGTGGGAGAAAGACGTGGCAGTGGGCTTCCACGACGGTGAGAGCCTTGCCAAGCTATGGGGCATTTCTCCTCTGTCCTGTAGGGTTGCTCGGAGTCAAAATCAACTCTGCTGGCAAAGAGTTTAGTTTGAGTGTAGGGAATGGATCAAAGGTTTAAAAGTGAGCGCATATTTATATAACATTAAAGGAGTAAAGCTTCAAACGTACTGACAGCAAATCAATCCTGACATAGGGACCCAAAAACCCAAAACAAAGTCCATGCCAGCTCATCGTGATCATATAGGGCAGGGTGGACTCGCCTCTGTGACTCTTTATGGGAGTAGAAAACCCCATCGTTCTCCCAAGGAGGGGCTGTGTTTTCGAACTGCTGATCTTGAGGATTGCAGCCCGACATGTAACCACTATGACACGAGGGCTTCTTCATAGCAAACCATAGTTTGGATGATAAAAATCCAGGGATTGCTGATACGAGGATATGAGTAATCAGCTTTCCTTTTAGCTACTTAGAGAATACATGTTTTACTACTTCTGAGTTCTGTCTGGTCAGACTCTTTCCTGACATTTTCTTCAGTTATGTGTATGACAAGTGTTACTGTTTTATTTCTCAATTGTATTCAGCACTATTCTGATAATTACATCATGGAGAAGACATAAATATGTAAGAATCACTTAAAGTCTAGCTTCTAAACTTGAATTTTGTTGTAATAAAATCATGAGAGAAAATTGGGAAATAATTTCACATACCATTTATTACATTTAATGATAGATGGAGAGGAATTATTAATTTTTGGAAGAAGAGGGACAGGAGAAATAAAATTTGCTGTGGGATGAAAATATCCTTGATTTAAAATAAATATACATCATTAATTTAAGCATTCTTCTATGCAGTTGCTATTTGCTTCTCTCAGCGATGCTTAGGACAAGTCTGCAACGAAACCAAAATGAAACTCACCACCGCCAAGTCAATTCTGACCCATGGCAGCCCCGTAGGACAGGGTAGAACCGCCCCTGTGGACTTGAGAGAGTGTAATTCTTTTTTTCTTTTTAAATCATTTTATTAGGGGCTCATACAACTCTTAAGCACAATCCATACATACATCAATCGTGTAAAGCACATCTGTACATTCATTGCCTTCTTTATTCTCAAAACATTTGCTCTCCACTTAAGCCCCTGGCATCAGCAGCTCATTTTTCCCCTCCCTCCCCACTCCCCTCTCCCTCACGAACCCTTGATAATTTATAAATTTTTTATTTTGTCATGTCTTACATGGTCTGATGTCTCCCTTCACCCACTTTTCTGTTGTCCGTCCCCCAGGGAAGAGGTCACATATAGATCCTTGTCATCGGTCCCCCCTTTCCACCTCACCCTCCCAGTATCGCCACTTTCACCACTGGTCCTGAAGGGATCATCCGCCCTGGATTCCCTGTGTTTCCAGTTCTTATCTGTAACAATGTACATCCTCTGGTCTAGCCAGATATGTAAGGTAGAATTGGGATCATGATAGTGGGGGGTGGGGGGGGAAGTGTTTAGGAACTAGAGGAACGTTATATGGTTCATCTTTGCTACACTGCACCCTGTCTGGGTCATCTCCTCCCCACCATCCTTCCATAAGGGTTTGTCCCAATTGCCTACAGATGGGCTTTGGGTCTCCACTCCGCACTCCCCCTTGTGCACAATGATATGATATTTTGTCTGAGACTGCAATTCTTTCTGGGAGTAGAAATCCTCATCCCTTTCCTAAGGAACAGCTGATTTCGAACTCTCGACCTTGCCCAATGTGTAACTGCTATGGCAACAGGGCTCCTGTAATTCTTCAGTCTACCATTATTTCATAGCAGAATAAACCGAGACTAACAAAACTGAATCAATTCAAACAAACAATGACCTTTTAGTCACCCCCAACTCATGGTGACCCATATGCATCAGAGTAGAGTCATGCTCCAGTGGGCTTTCCTGTTCATGTAGAAGCAGATACACCTTGTCATGTAATCTAACCTTAAAACAATTCTTTCTTTTGTTTTTTAAAGATTGTCTTCTGAGATACCTATGGGTGATTTGAACCTCCAACTTTTGGGTTAGCAGCTGATCACACGAACTATTTGTACAACCCAGGGACTCCAAATTGCCGATTACCAAACCAAATCAGAGCTTCTGGGGTCAGGTGGTTCCTGGCTCCTAGCAACTCGATAGGGCAGTGCAGAAATGTTGCTCAGGACTGACAACTTTTACAGAAATAGAACTTTACAACCTTTACAGTCACTCTATCTACTGGCTGCCTCTCACCCCAAACTTCCTGTTAGCAGTCAAGCACTTAATCATTGAAGCACCAGGCCTCCTTAAACTGCTTCATAGCAATTGGTCCATAGTTAACCCTCAGCGACTGTTAGTTCTTGGAAGAATTGGTGCAACAACCATAGCGTAGACCATGAATAAAACCCGTGTTCCATGGAAGAGAGAAGAGGCTGTCTGCTCTGCGGTTATGTCCGTCGCCTCAGAAAAGATGTACAGGGTCAAGACAAGTCGGAGTCGACTTGATCGCAATGGGTTTTAGGGTTTTAGTTGTCCTGTATAGGGATGCAAAGGAAGCTGGCCCTAATCAATTGACTCAATTTCTTTTTTTTTTTTCTTTCACAGGTAATGTAGCTTGCAAATGGAGGTGTTCCTTGGTCTGATGATCAAGGAATGAGAGAGAGTGAGAGAGAGTGAGAGAGAGTGAGAGAGTGTGAGAGAGTGTGAGAGTGTGAGAGAGTGTGTGAGAGAGAGTGTGAGTGTGAGAGTGAGAGTGAGAGTCAGAGTCAGAGTCAGAGTGACTCAATTTCTTACATCCATAATTAACTCCTTGGGTCCCAGGCGTCCTCAAATTACGGCCCGCGGGCCACGGGCGGCCTGCCAGGACATTTTGCCAGCCCGCCCGGTGTTTTTTGGCCCGTTGGTATTTTTACTTCAAAATAAGATATATGCAGTGAGCATAGGAATTTGTTCATAGCTTTATTTTAAACTAGAGTCTGGCCCTCCAACGGGTCTGAGGGACAGTGAACTGGCCCCTTGTTTAACATGTTTGAGGAGCCCTGCTTGGGCTGTGGTACTCTGCAGATTTGTTCACAGCACTTCTTTTGCAGGGCGCTAACTCCAGACATGGACTATTCTCGCAGAAACACGCCGTCCTATAACAAAATCTGAAAACATCATTTATTTTCCTTTTAGGAACCATTATAGAAAGACACAGCAAGCAGTTCTCTAACATTTCATTGAGAATCTTGTAGCTACTGTTCACAAGTAACAGTGCTCTGTTTTGTTTGTTTTGAGGGATGGGGGGATTAATTTTATTGCGGTGACAGGGAGGTTTCTGGCTTGCTATATTGGTGATGGGAGAGCTCTCTGTCTCTTTCTATGGCCTACAATACCTTACGTAAGGGATTATTTGTTTCCCCTAAAAGATGCCTAGATTTCAACTGTGGAACCATCTGCTCACGGTGCCTTTTTAAAATGGAAGATCTGTAATCTCTTTTCGATCTCTTTCATGGTCATTGCTCTGTTCAAAATGCCCACATTTTCTTTTAATTCTTGATGATTTACATCTTACTGAGGAAAGCACTCCTGTTTTCTAGGCTTAGAAACATAGAAGTGTCTGTTTCATTAACTTTTCACCATCTAGAATGGATTCTGTTCAATTTCATTATGAAATACATTTAATACGTCCACAAAGACTCCAGCACAGCCCCTTGAACACCCATAAAACTCCAAGAATTATTCAACCATTGTAAATTAGGAAAACCATGACCCTTGAACTCTAAAGAATTTAGTATTTATCTCCAAAAAGCCAGGACATGCTCATATAATTTAATACACTGAACTCAATTAACAGCAATATCTTAATATCTTTTATCACTCAGGCCACATTCAAGTGTCCCCAGTGGTCCTCCGCATGCATTTTGTTTTAGCTGATTGGATGAGTCCGGAAGTTCGTCATTAAAGAAGCATCGGTGAGGTTATGTCTGTTTTAAGTCTTTCATTCAAAATCATCCCCTCCCGCATTCTGTTTTTGCTATTGACTTGTTGACCAGACCACTTGTACCGCAGCCTTCATTTCCTCTTGCTGTCATTTATATTGTCATTATATCTCTCTATCGACAGGCCTTTCCCCGCCCCCTCCATCAGTAGCTGGGTTGCTCATCTCCATTCTTAACCATGAATTTGTTAATTAAAAAAAGCAAATGAATATTTAAGTATTTTAATAAGTTAATCGGGACCAGCTAAAGTTTTTAACAATGATCACTTATCAATTGAAAAGAAAACCTATAGAAAATGGACAAATTTCATTCAATAGCCACAGGTTGAGGGAGGGAGAGAGTCTCTAAGCATACAAACTCACTCATTCACATGTCTATTCATTCCCCTTTTCAAATTGCATTATCTGAATTTTGCTTATTGATTTTTATATGCATACAATTTCTCCGCATGTTTGAGTCCATTGTTGATTATACATCTTGTGTTGTTTGTATTGTAGCATGTTGCTGGCAGTAATCAGATGTTACCACGTCATTTACTGTCGTCTTCATATAGTCCAGAGAAAGTGGTAGCACACACATACTTAATAAATACGAACAAGTTATTCTTTATATTGCAAAAGAGATAGTGGGTGTACTCTTTTCTCTCTAATAGGCAGCCTCAACAAGAAGCATGTGAATGCTTACCAAGTCTTTCAAAGCAACATTTCCACACACTGACTTGGTCGGAAGAAGCTCGTTGGAGAAAACATGTGTTGGGTAGATTGAGTGGATGGAAAGACACTTTTTCATTTCCAGGAAACCAGTCTGTTGAAAATCTATCTCCCTTGTC
Organism: Tenrec ecaudatus; assembly: GCF_050624435.1. NCBI lineage: Eukaryota > Metazoa > Chordata > Mammalia > Afrosoricida > Tenrecidae > Tenrec > Tenrec ecaudatus. The sequence goes on along the minus strand of NC_134542.1, from coordinate 13,294,312 downwards.
ACAGACAACCCTTCCTTTAGTCATGTGGGTTTGGAGTGAACTTGTGTTAGCACCCCCCCGTTTCCTGTGCATCTACTCGGCTTGTTTCTTGCCCCTGCTCTGGTGAAAACAAATGAAGTAGAAATGTAACAGCCTTGTCTGAAACTCGGTGTTTGAAAAAAGCCAGGGCAGAGGCAAGAAGATCATGTAAGCCACCCAGGCCTTCCCAGAACCCAAAACTTAAATGGCCGAAGGACCGGTCTTCCTGGACATCTATTCAAATTGAGGACCGTGCACTGTTGTCTCCCTTACCATGCCATGCGACTTTAATAATACAGCTAGATTGGAGTTTTGCATAGCTTTATCTTCCAACATGTTCTCTTGTGTGGGTTTTAGGATGTGGGCCGGAGCTAATCATGAATATTGTCCCCTTTCTCCTTGTGTGTTTATTTGCCACAGGAATAAAAAGAAGTAAAATAGCTATTTCTATAGAAATCTTAGAAGCAGTTGGAGAGTTATTATGTAACTACTTTTGAAAAATACTAATAAAGTCAAGATCCTTTTGTATTTTTTAAAGGGTACTATTAGCATCCTGTGCCCAAAGCTCAAAGCTCACATTCACACGAGGCCTTTCTAACTCCTGCCACGTAGCCTCGCTTCTGTTAAATGCTTGGATCAGAGCTACAGAGATGCACACGGATATGCTTGTTACTTGAAATGCCGCAAACGATTCCACAAATATACCAGGTTTATATGGCCTCTTGCTGATTTCATTGCAATCAAGGGTTTTTCACAATGCTGATCAGCTTGACGTAGATGGCCCTTGAAGGCAAAACGTGGGGTCATTAGGTGCCACCAAATGGGATCCTACTCACAGCAACCCCATGTACAACAGAGTGAAGCGTTGCTTGGTCCTCCACCATCCTCAAAGCTATTGCTGTTCGATTCATTGCTGTAGCAATCCGGACCATCTTCCTCCTTGAGAAGCTTGATCTTTTTCACTGACTCTTTGACCAAACATGATAGTCTTCCTCAGGCACCAGAGTGGTCATTTAATAAACTTTCATTAATATGTGGGGTATGGATTCAGTTCTTGGGGTCACTCTCTGAGCAGGGGGAGAAAGCCTGATTGAGTGATGTGGTAAAAGCTTCGTGGGCTGCACCATCCAATTGAGTATAAAAGGGCTAAAGACATTTCATGGACTGTTAGAGTTGGGAGGGGTCATCGACAAGATCTGAGGCATGTGTTTTATGTCGTCTGTTTATTGCTAGTGGTGGTGTTTATAGAAGGGGAAGTGGAAACCCAGCGGTTAAAGTGTTGTGGCTGAGAGCAACTAGTTAGTGCCAAAAATGGCTTGATGGTAGAGCTAGAATTGCTACCTAGGTATACAAGCCCAGTTCAGAATTAATTTCAAGTTTCATGTTGCCAGAAATAGCGAAGAAGAAAAAAAGTGTGTGACAGTAGGCTACATGCTATTCCTTGGTGATATTATATTTGTGGGGACATACAACACGAGGGAAAACCTCAACATGCTGGACTAACATAAAAGCCGCAACAGTTACCTCCAGCACATTGACCACTGTGAGGACCTCACAGAACCAGGCAATGTCTTGTTCTGTCACCGGCAAGTTTGTCATGAGTCAGAGCTCAGTGGGCAGCACCTGACGATAGCAATACCATAGAGCACAATGAGTTTTGGACTCAGGGAGGGACTTTGATACCTAGAATTCCCTTTTTCCCATTTTTTTGTTTTGATCATTTCATATTTACTATTCAGACCAGAAATCAACTTCTTCAAACGTATCTTTTCTCCCTTCCAATCTGTTGGCTCTCCCTCCTACAAGATCAGATAATACTCTCTCCCGCTGGGTGTTCGGTTCACTTGCCCTCTTTTCTATGACTAATAGACCACTATCCTTGGAGGTGCCCCAGCTCATGGCAACCCTATGTGTTCCAGAGTAGATCGGACTTCATGGGGTTTTCTTTTCATTTTTAATAAATCATTTTATTGGGGGATCTTAAAGCTTTTATAATGATCCACACATCGATTGTGTCAAACACATTTACACATATGTTACCATCATCATTTTCAAAGCATTTTCTTTCTATTTGAGTCCTTAGTATCACCTCCTCTTTTGTCCCTCCCCTCTCCTGAACCCTTGAAATATTATAAATTGTTATCATTTTTATATCTTACACCATCCCATATCTCTCTTCACCCACATTTCTGTTGTTTGTCCCCCTGGGTGGGGCAGTTATACATCTGTCATTGTGATTGGTTCCCCATTTCTCCCCCTTCCCTCCCCATCTTCCCCCTATCCTTATGGTATCACTACTATTATTCTTCCTAGGGGGTTCATCTGTACTGGATTCCATATGTCCAGAGCTCTTATCTGTGCCAGTGTATATGCTCCGGGCTAGCCTATTTGTAATGTAGAACTGGGATCATGATAGGGGGGACTGGGGTAACAGAGGAAGCATTAAAGGGCTAGAGGAACCAGTGGAGAGGTCTGGGTGGGGGGCTGGCCCCAATCCCAACTACTAAGTACACACATGGCCTTCCCCACAGAAGAATTTATTTCAAAAGACGGCATTGAATCTGCAGCTCTGGGAAAGGGACATATCTGATCGGCGCATACGGGTGCTGATGAAGGGGGAGGAGGGGAGAGTGGAGCACATCCTGGTCCACCAGGCCTTGAGGACGATGACCCCAATTAGAGCAGCCAGTCCACAGAGAGGACCACATGGCTAGCCCCTCTATGAGACATGACGCCCCTCACTGACCCATAGCTCTACAGAGGACAACACCGGAGACACAGTGTGGGAATTGCACCCGATCTGATCCCACCACAACGAGGCAAAACATTAAGGGGGTGCAACAGAACAGCAAGAAAATGGAGCAGCAAGGTCCCCAGGGAATGCTGAAGGTGGACTTTGGGGCCAGGGTGTGGTGCCCCATCAGTCTGGACTGGAAAATACTCCTAAAGGCCAACAAATGATACTTGAGCTAACTAAAAGCTTTTCTTTCTTGTTGTGTTTTGTTCTTTGTCAGTGGTTTCTTGTTTTGTTGTATATTGCTGCTTGGTTTTGCTGTTTTGTTTTTGTGCATGTTATTATCTCCACAGGTCTGTCTAAATAAGATAGGCTGGATGACCAATCTGGAAGAGAAAACAACGGGACCGACAGTTCGGGGGGGACATGGGAGAGGGGGAGGTGTGGGGAAAGGAAATGGTGTTAACAAACCCAGGGACAAAGAAAAAACAAGTGATCCAAATTGGTGGTGAGGAGAATGTGGGAAGTCTGCTAGGGCATGATCAAGGGTAATGTAACAACAAGGAATTGCTGAAACCCTGGTGGATACTAGGCATGATAGTGGGACAGGAGGAAAGTAAAGGAAAATAGAGGAAAGAGCAGGGAGGCAAAGGGCATTTATAGAGGTCTACATAAAGACATGTATATATGCAAATATATTTATATATGAGGATGGGAAAATAGATCTATGTGGAAATATTTATAGGTATAGTATTAAGGTAGCAGAAGGACATTGGACCTCCACTCAAGTACTCCCTCAATGCAAGAATACTTTCTTCTGTTAAATTGGCATTCTATGATGCTTATCTTCCTGACACAACCGCTGAAGACCAAGCAGGTGAATAAGCAAATGTGGTGAAGAAAGCTGATGGTGCCCAACTATCAAAAGATATAGCATCTGGGGTCGTAAAGGTTTGAAGATAAACAAGCGGCCATCTAGCTCAGAAGCAACAAAGCCCACATGAAGAAGCACACCAGCCTGTGTGATCACGAGCTGCTGAAGGGATCAGTTATCAGGTATCAAAGAATAAAAATCCATATCATTTTGTGCTCACCTCCATGATACGATCGCTGAAGACAAATGGGTACATAAGCAAATGTGGCAAAGAAAGCTGATGTTGCCCAGCTATCAAAAGGTATAGCATCTGGGGTCTTAAAGGCTTGAAGGTAAACAAGCGACCATCTAGCAGGGAAGCAACAAAGCCCACATGGAAGAAGCACACCAGCCTGTGCGATCACGAGATGTCAAAGGGATCAGGTATCAGGCATCATCAGAACAAAAAAATCATACTATAGTGAATGAGGGGGGAGTGCGGAGTGGAGACCCAAAGCACATTTGTAGGCCACTGGAGATCCCCTTGCAGAGGGGTGTCAGGGAGGAGATGAGCCAGACAGGGTGCGATATAGCAACGATGAAAAATACAAATTTCCTCTAGTTACTAAATGCTTGTTCCCCCCACCACTATCATGATGCAAATTCTACCTTGCAATCTGGCTAGACCGGAGGATGTACACTGGTACAGATAGGAACCAGAAACACAGGGAATCCAGGGCAGATGATCCCTTCAGGACCAGTGGTGTGAGTGGCGATAATGAGAGGGTAGGTTGGAAAGGGGGAACTGATTACAAGGATCAACATGTGGCCTCCTCCCTGGCGTAAGGACAACGGAAAAGTGGGTGAAGGGAGACGTCAGACAGGGCAAGACATGACAAAATAATAATTTATAAATTATCAAGGGCTCATGAGGGAGGCGGGAGTGGGAGGGAGCAGAAAAAATGAAGAGCTGATGTCAGGGGCTTAAGTGGAGAGCAGATGTTTTGAGAATGATGAGGGCAATGAATGTACAAATGTGCTTTACATAATTGACGTATGTATGGATTGTGATAAGAGTTGTATGAGCCCCTAATAAAACGATAAAAAAAAAAAAGAGCTAGAGGAATGTTGTGCATTTCCCCAGTGCTATGCTGCCCCCTGGCTAACTTGTTCCTTCCTTGTGACCCTTCTGTGAGGGATGTCCAATTGTCTACAGATGGGTTTGCAGTCTCCACTCTGACTCCCATCTTTGCATCAATTTAATTGATTGTTTTGGGTCTTCTGATGCCTGATACTTGATCCTTCATGATCACACAGGCTGGTTTGCTTCTTCCGTGTGGGCTTTGTTGCTTCCCTGCTAGATGGCCACTTGTTTAACTTCAAGACCCAGAAGCGATATCTTTCAATAGTGGGGCACCATCAGCTTTCTTCACCACATTTGCTTATGCACCCATTTTGACTTCAGTGATTGTGTTGGGAAGGTGAGCATCTCAGAATGCCGGATTACTAGAACAAAGTGGTGAGGGAGTACTTGGGAAGAGACTCAAAGTCTGTTTGCTACCTTAATACTCAACATTTAAATATATGTATGTAGATATATATCCCTATTTTATATATCAATATATTTACATATTTACATGCCCATATTTAAACCTCTTTAAGTGTCTTTTGCCTACTAGTTCTTTTTTCTATTTCTTTTTATTTTCCTCCCATTTCACTCTCATGTTCAACCTTCATTCGGCTCTCAGTAATTTCTCTCAGCTACATTGCACTTGATCAAACCCCACCAGGCATTCTGTGCTCTCCGCCACATCAATTTTGCATCTCTTGTTGCTCTCTTCTCCCTGGGTTTGTGGGGTCCCCGCTCCTCTCCCATGCCCCACCCCAACTACACCCAGCCATTGGCAGCATAGTTTCTCCTTGGGATTGTTTCTCTTGCCTCTCATATATGGATAGACACAGGAAACAAGGGGGGAAAAGCTTATAAATGCTTCCAGGTCTGCCTGCTGACCCTTATGAATGTTTTCCAATCAGGTCTGGTGAGGTGCCAAGCCCTGCCCACTGATTCTGAAGTTTTTTCAGAATTCCTCGGGGGACTTCGTTGCTCTGCTCCCCTTGCTATCTATGGCACTCCCTTCATGTTTTGCCTTGTCACAGGGTTTTCAATGGCTGATTTTTCTCAAGTACATTGCTTGCTATGCAAACAAACAGAGGAACCGGATTATATGGAGAAGGGTGTGGCATCACATTGAAGGAGGACTTATTAACAAGATTTCTCCGCAGGTGACACAACCTTGTCTCCCGAACCTCAGGAGGGTTTGAGATCCTTGCTGATGAAGATCAAGGACAGCAGCCTTCAATCTGGATTACAGCTCATCATAAAGAAGACCAGAGGCCTCACAACTGAACAAGCAGGTAGCACCATGATAAGTGGAGAGCACACCGTGACGTGGTCAAGGATTTCTTCTTGCTAGGATCCACAATGGAAACGCATGTAACCAGCGGTGAAGAGATGAAACAACACATGTCACTGGGAAAATCTGATGCACGAACACTCTAGAGTGTAGGAAAGTGGGGATGTTTTTCTGGAACCTAAGGTATGCCGGACCCAAGCCTGTGTATTTTCGATTCCTTCATAGACACGTGAAAGTTTGATGCAGAATAAGGAGGGACGGAGAAGAGTCAATGCAGTTGATATACGGTGCTGACTGAGAATATCGAAAGTACCAAGGTCTGCTGAAAGAACAAGCGAATCTGTTGTGGAAGACGTACAACCAGAATGTGCCTGAGAGGCAAGCATGGCAAGACCAATCCCATGTACTTTAGAGAGGTTATCAGGAGAGACCGGTCTCCATAGGAGGACACCATACTGGGTACAGGGGAGGCAAAAAAGAGGAAGGCTCACAAAGAGATAGAGTGATACCTTGGATACAATAATGGGCTTAAGCACAGGAACAATTGTGAGCATGGCCCAAGACTAGGCAGTGCTTTGTTCTATTGTGCATAGGTTTGTTTTGTATGAGAACCCACTCGATAGCACCTAACAACAACAACAATAACAACGTTGCTTTTCTTCCAAGATGTTTCTAGGAGGGCTCCAGCTTCCAACCTTTCTGCTAGCACACTCAGTAGCCATTGCTACCTTCCAAACCAGTCACGAGTAATTCCTTAAGAATGAGAAAAATCATGACTAAATAGTTTAAATAATTTTGTCAGGCTCATACATCTACTAAGCAGAAAAAAAAACGTGACAAAAACCATATGTGATAGACTGTAAGCCCAGGCCATTTCTGGGTTCTTATCTGATGAGATCAAAGGTCAGGTGACTGTGGTACTGAAATAAAAAGGGATGTTATCAGAGTTCCTAGAGGTAGGAAAAGTATAAAAATGGAGAGGTTCTCTATGGTAGATACAGTCAATCCTTCAAAAGCCGAAATCTACGCAGAAACCTGGGTGAGAAGGGAAACGCACATAGTTTCCGTTAAAATAAACAATAGGAATGTGGTAAGGCTAGGCCCCATTAAAAGGTAGGAAACTCGTGAAACTTGGTGGAGTGGGGGAGGGTCAGGAAAGCAGTCCCATTGAGTCTCAGGTCTCATAAATTTCACTATATTAGCCTGCTCCTCTGATCATTCATTCCACTCCAAATATAGGCTCCACGCAAAGCACCGATACTACGAAATTTGGGAGTGGAGTAGAAAAGAGTAGCCCATTTGCATCACAGTGGCCACAGAGTTGGATGTGAATTAAGGAAGAAGAACCAGGGATTGGTTACCAAAGATAGAAATAAGGCCATTTTCTATCTATGAAGACTGGATATAAGAGGTAGAAACCTCAGAGGAAACTGAGCTCAATCTGAAGAGGAGAAAAACAGTCAGTTGTCAGTTTTCTTGTCAAAAGTCCTATTTCCCATTGCATTTCTGCACATTGAATTTTATCATCCATTTATCCTGCAAACATTTTCTATAGGCTGCTGTAGGTGCGGCGTATAGGAACATTCTAACCTCTTAAACAAGGGATAATAGATTGTAAGAGTGTAATAAAAATCTACAAAAGAAAAAGGTAGATGAAAAAATACATTAGGGTTGCAACATTGTATATAGTAGATTAGGAAATATGTCACTCTAGATGAACAGGAATGAAAGAGATAACAGGATTATTATAACAATCTGTGGTGTAAATTTGAAAGTTTATATGAAATGGAAAGATGCCAGGTTCAGTTAATTTTTCATTAATACCAATTAAAAAAACAAAAACAAGATCTTCTAGAAATAAAGAAGTTACATTGCTATCTCATTTTATAGAACCACCACCATCTTCAAATGACACCTAAAAATTATGGCATGACTTCATAAAATTTTAGGCCAGTTCTATTTCTGAATGTAGGTATAAAGGTCCTAAACAAAATATTAACATACATAATGGAGAAACACATACATAAACCAAGTTTCTATATATGTTAGTTTTTGCTAAGAGCATGGTATGCACTAAAAATAATTTTTTTCTTTTTATGTGTGTTTGTTTTGTTTTTAATCATTTTACTGGGGACTATTACAGCTCTTGTAACAATCCATGCATCCATTGTGTCAAGCACACTGTACATACGTTACCATCATCCCTTTCCAGACATTTTCTTTCTACTTGAGCCCTTGCTATCAGCTCCTCAATTTTTTCCTCTTTCCCCCACCCTCCCACTCTCATGAACCCTTGATAATTTATAAATTATTATTATTTTCACATCTTACAACATTGGCTGTCTTCTTTCACCTATGTTTCTGTTGCTCATCACCCTCTGGGGAGGACTCCGGTGTAGCCCGATATGTAAGGTAGAACTGGGGTCATGGTAGTGGGGCTAGGGGCGGGAGGGGGGAGGGGGGAAGCATTAAAGAACTAGAGGAATGTTATATGTTTTGTCGCTGCTATACTGCATCCCTTCCTTGTGATCCTTCTGTGAGGGGATACCCAATTGTTTGCAGATGGGCTGTGGGTCCCCACTCTGCTCCTCCTCGTTTGCATGATTGTTTGTTTGGGATCTCTGATGCCTGATACCTGATCCTATGGGCACCTTATGATCACACAGGCTGGCATGCTTCTTCCATGCCAGCTTTGTTGCTTCCCAACTCCCTGGTTGTTTCTCTTCAAGCCTCTAAGACCCCAGATGCTATATCTAAAAATATTTTTGCAGGATAAATGGATGATAGGAGTCAATGTACAGAAATTTAATGGAAATGGGCAATTTGATGAGAACACTGACACCTGACTCATTTCTCCTCTTCTTGTGGACCTCAGACTCCTGTGACTTTTCTGCCTCTTGAATATGCTCTGCATCGAAAGAAAATGGTCTTATTTCTAACTTTGCTAACCAATCCCACATAAGTCTTAGTTTTGACTAAGAGCATGAGGTTGGTTCAATAGTTGAAAATGAATTTATTTTTCCACATGATAAAGTAAAATTAAATCACATGAACTCAAGGATGCAGGAAAACATTTGGTAAAATTATATATTTCAGAAAACAAGAACTCCTTGTTAGTTAAGAAAAACAAGAACTTCCATAATCTGAAAGGGTACCTATATTGAAATCATGCAAGAATCACAACCACCAACTACATAGCCACAGAATCATAGTTTATAGTACAGCAGGATTGCTTTGAGGTAAAAACAGTTCTGATGGCCCCTGTCGCTGCCAGCTCCTTTCAACATTTTGTAGACCATGCTAGATGGTAAAATTAAGTAAAAACCTAAATTAAAAAAAGAATTATAACGTAAAAGTCAAAAGTATCATTATTTCCAGAGGTTAGGACTGTATGGGTAAAGATCCAAAAGAAGATGCGAAATACGAATTAGTAAATAACTAATCGCTGAACTTAATGAGTGATTAGCAAGTTTTCTGGATGCAAAAGTAAACAATAAAAGAAAAAAAATGAAAACATGCCAATCTAAACAACCTAAAACATTTCAAATAACCATGAGTAAATCTACCAAAAGGTTTTCAAGTTTCATTTTTTTAAATAAATCATTTTTGGGGGGGGGCTCATACAGCTCTTACATACATATACACATTGTGTCAAGGACATTTGTACATTTGTTACCATCATCAATTTTCTAAACATTTTATTTTCATTTGAGCCCTGGGTGTCAGCTCCTCATTTTCCCCCTCCCACCACCACCCTCCCTCCCTCATGAACCTTTGGTTTTAAGGTTCGTAAGAAGAAAACTACCAAAATTTGTATGAGACTTAATGGAAACTTAAGCGATATTTATATTGGGATATTTGTAAAATTCAACATTGCAAAGATAGGACTAGAAATGAAAAGAAAACGAAGAAGCAGCTCATTAGCCTATAGTAACCCTCTCAAATACAGCCTTTGATTAGTTCCTATAAAGTTCTGTTTCTTGTCTTGGATGTACATTTCTCTGGAACGGATAGTATCTTCAATGCCTCCAATCAAAATTACGAAGTAGAAAGTGACATGATTATCCTGGAACAGTCAGTTAGGAAGGCAAATTATGCAGGACAGACAATGCTTTGGAAATTATCAAAAAAAAGTGATGGGTCTTCTATTTTCTTTTTTTTTATTATTAAAAGATAATTTTATTGAGGTCTCTTACAACTCTTATAACAATCCATACATCAATTGTATCAAGCTTATTTGTACACATGTTGCCATCATTATTTTCTAGACATTTACTTTCTTTTTTTTTTTAATGTATTTAAATATTTATTTTATTTATTTTTTCTCTTTTCTTCTTTTACATTTTATTAGGGACTCCAACAACTCTTACCACAATCCATACATATACGTACATCAATTGTATAAAGCACATCCATACATTCCCTGCCCCAATCATTCTCAAGGCATTTGCTCTCCACTTAAGCCCCTTGCATCAGGTCCTCTTTTCCCCCCCGCTCCTCCCTCCCCTTTCCCCCCTCCCTCATATGCCCTTGGTAATTCATACCTCGTTATTTTGTCATATATTGCCCTATTCGGGGTCTCCCTTCCCCCCTTCTCTGCTGTCCCTCTCCCAGGGAAGAGGTCACATGTGGATCCTTGTAATCAGTTCCCCCTTTCCAACCCACTCACCCTCCACTCTCCCAGCATCGTCCCTCACACCCTTGGTCCTGAAGGTATCATCCACCCTGGATTCCCTGTACCTCCAACCCTCATATGTACCAGTGTACAGCCTCTGTCCTATCCAGCCCTGCAAGGTAGAATTCGGATCATGGTAGTTGGGGGGAGGAAGCATCCAGGATCTGGGGGAAAGCTGTGTTCTTCATCAATACTACCTCACACCCTAGTTAACCCATCTCCTCTCCTAAGCCCCTCTATGAGGGGATCTCCATTGGCCGACACTTGGGCCTTGGGTCTCCACTCTGCACTTCCCCCTTCATTTAATATAATATATATATACACATACATATATACATATACACATATATACACATACATACACACACATATTGCTTAGAGAAGAGGTATACTCTAGCCCAGGTGGCGATGAAGCATGGTAGTAGGGCAGGAGGAAGGTCAAGGGAGATGGAGGAAAGAGCTAGGAGTCAAAGGGCATTCATGGAGGTCTAGACAAAGACATGTACATGCATATATATATAGGAGGTTGGGGAAATAGATCTTTGTGTCGATATTTATAGGTCAAGTATTAAGGTGGCGGAAGGACCTTGGGCCTCTACTCAAACACTCCCTCTATGCATGAATACCTTCTTTTATTAAATTGGAACTCTATGATGCTCACTCTCCCGACACAACGGCTGGAGCCAAAGTGTGTGAACAAGTAAATGTGGTGAAGAAAGCTGATGGTGCCCGGCTATCAAAAGAGATAGTGACTGGGGTCTTAAAGGCTTGAAGATAAACAAGCGGCCATCTAGCTCAGAAGCAACAAAGTCCACATGGAAGAACACACCAGCCTGTGTGATCGAGTGGTCCCAAAGGGATCAGTTACCAGGCATCAAAGAACAAAAAATCATATCATTGACTGCACACCTCCATGATAGGATCGCTGAAGACAAATGGGTGCACAAGCAAATGTGGTGAAGAAAGCTGATGGTGCCCGGCTATCAAAAGAGATAGTGTCTGGGGTCTTAAAGGCTTGAAGGTGAACAAGCGGCCATCTCGCTCAGAAACAAATAAGCCCACATGGAAGAAGCACACCGGCCAGTGCGATCACGAGGTGCCCAAGGGACCAGATATAAGGCATCATGCAAAAAAAAAAAAAAAAAGATATGTGGGTCTTCTATTTTCACCCCTCAACATGTGATTCAGTTGAAATGTATTCAATGTAAGACATACAGCATCCAATGGAAATGTGCAAAAATAATTTTAAAATGGCTCAATTTTTGGTTTTAGTAAGTAGGTAACTAGAGGAGAAAAGTCTGCATATAGGGAAAGTCTCTGATTTGATTAATTTAATGAGTCAATTGTCAAAGGTTATTTTCCCCCTTCCTATTCTCTGATTTGCTTTTCACAGACCACCTCCCATATGTCATCAGCTTTCTATAACTAATTAAACCTATAAGATGTTGTCACGGAAAAGGGAGCAGATACATACAATGTACTCTTATGAAGTTGTATAATGCCAACGGACACAATATTTGTTGAATCCATAGGTAAAAATGTAAGCACCATTCGGTTTGTTTGTGCTGATCTATGTAGTTCATTGAGCATTAATGTTTTTGAACAGAACAAGTTGTGCAAACAGAACAAGGGAATACTGCGTGGTGTAAAAGCAGGAAAGCCGTGGGTCAGTGTTGTATCCTCTCACCATATTTGTCCAATCTGTATGCTGCGCAAATCGTCAGAGCAGCTGGATGATGTACAACATCACGTGGCTTCAGGATCACAGGGCGGCTTATTACCAACTCGCAATAGACAGATGACACAACCCTGCTTGCTGACAATGAGAACTTGAAGCCTTGCTGATGAAGATCAAGGTTTGCAGCCTTCAATATGATTAAGACTCAATATAAGGAAGGCCAGATGTCTCAGAACTGGACATAGAGTGGACATGGTTATAAATGGAGAAAAGATGGAAGTGGTAACAGATTTTGTCTTGCTTGGATCATAACCAATGCTCATGGAGGCAGCCATCAAAAGAGCAAACGACTCATGGCATTCGGGAAATCTGCCGCAAAAGACCTCTTCAGAGTGCGCTCAAAAGCAAAGGATGTTACTTGGAGGACGGAGGTGTGCCTGACTCAGATCATGGTATTTCCCAAGACCTCATGTGCATGTGAAATTGGACACTGAATAAGGGAGACTGAAGAAAATGGATGCATTTGAAATTTGGTGCTGGAGGGAAATTTCTCCCTTTCATCACCCTCTAGTTGTGTCAAGGTTAGATTAATCATTGAAATGCATTACTTACAGACCATTTTATATAAAAATCCACTGATACCATTTCAAAATAGTAACTAATTGATTTGAAAATTCACCTGGCAGTTCACAAATTTCTGACTAAATAGCGTGCTTCTGCAAAGGCTTTGCAAGAATTTATTACTGCTGTTTGTGTCTATTATAAGGCTTCAAGAAAACAGCCTGTCTGTCTTAGAAGACAGATATGAAAAAAAAGAAGACAGATATGTTTACATTTCTACCCATTAAATATATACACTAATTTAATTTTTCTTACAGAAGTGAATGAGAGACTTAGATTGTTTAATGCTTCAAGGTGTCGTTGGTATGTCCTATGTGTTTAAGGTTAGGGATGTTAGTCATGTATCACCCCAATTACATCATCTATTATCTCATAAATTACATAGCGTATTATTCTCTGTGAGAGGAATGTAGGCCTAACTAAGGTTGGTGTCCGAGACTGAGGGTCTCTCACAGCACTGCAGTCAAGGTCTTGGCCAAGACTGGAGTGTCCACTGAAAACTCAAGCTAGGAGAGATCTGCTTCCAAGCTCAGGAAGTTGCTGACACGATTTAGTTCCTTGGCAGCTGTTGCTCTGAGGGCCTCAGTTCCATGTTGTGTACTGATGAGAGATGGCTCTCACTCTGTGATCACTAAGCCTCTCCACTATGACCTTTTGAGCTGTCAGAGACCCAAAGCACAAGGCAGAAGTCACTGCCTTATGTAATATAGTTGTGGAAGGGCTGGTCATGATCTTTTCCAGGTCTCGCTGCTTAGCAATAAAGCCCATGTTCGAGGGGAAAGGCATTCAGCAAGTACATACAAACCAGGCGGTGGGTTTAGTTGGGGGCTATATTAGAGTCTCTCCAACATAAGTTGAAGATCATAAATATTTCTGAACAAGTAAATGTAGACACTTTAAATAAAGTAAAACTTTATTTACATTAACAGCAATTTGCGGAACATGTTTACACAAGAGGAAACCATCCAAAATGTCTAGTTTCTCTTTTCCATGAGTGGATTTATTCTTTTTTAATCAACCTGTCTCATGCTTCATATAGTACAAAGAAGTTCTTAAAGCATTCTCATAACTGAAGAGATAGAGTGGTTGTAATAGATTATAGAATGGGCATCCCAGTACACCAAAAACTCAGGGAAAGAATTTTTCCCCCCACATTCAGAGTCCCTAAGTTACTTTTGATAAATAATAGAAAAGGAAAAGTAGGCAAGGGCTGTGGTGAAAGGTCTTTTCCAACTATATCCCAGTGAACTTGGTGATGAGATCCCTGGCAACTGAAGGAAGAACAATGGAAATCCACAGTTTAGCTTGTGCTGTGCATCAAAGCCTTCTGAAGCCTGGCTTCTAAAGTGCATGCGCGCGCGCGCGCGCACACACACACACACACACACACACACACAATCTCTTTCACATGATTGGATGAACAGGGAGCCCTTTATATTCTTTGGCAGAAGAGCTGGAATATCCGAAACCAAATGTGAGAAATTTATCCCACTGTTGGATTCCATATGCCTTGGCACCAGCGAACTTCTTCTAAAAACTTTTCAAGGTAAAGTATAGCCTGGCCATATCAATGCTTTACCAAATATCTAAATATTTAAGAATATATATTCAGAAGCGACTTGAGAGGAAAATATGGGGAAAGGGCAAAATTACCGCCGTTAAAGTTACCATTTTGTGAGGGAGATAACCGATCTTATTTCTCATATATATTTGTGTGCACCGCGTGGGGAAATGAAAGGAAACATGTAAACAGTCTTTAATCAAGGACAAAGGGGCCGTGCAGTTTAAAGTCCTCTCAGCCATTCTGGCCAGAAACTCTGTTCAGAACTAGACGGCTGCCCTTCAACAGGCACTTAGGCTCTCTCAGCTCCAGGTGTTTCTTCCCATTGTCTGCACACTGGAAGGCCAGACTTTCAGCGAAGTTGTTAGGTTGAAGTGATATGCAATCCACAAATCATACAAGAAAGTGCCTTATCCATAGATACTAGTTGTGTGGTTGAAACCTATGGAGGTAAATATTCTGGGTGGAATTCTTTAATATCCAGAAGTTAGATCATTCCTTATATCCTGCTCATTTTACTCTCCTCAGGGAAGGGCCACTGTAAACAGGAAGTACTCATGATTGATGAAGATGGGAGGCATCCTGGGAGTTGGCCAGTGTTGAAGGATTTGAGCTAGCAAGTTTTTTCGTATTATGCTATAGATAGGGAAGGTTTTAGGGGACGCGAAATAGACTTGGGCGAAGAAGAGAAGAGTACACATTTCCTCTTGCTTCTGGTCCTCCATGGCACTCTTCCCTCCAAGAAGGAAAACTGCTCTGGAGGAATCTGAAGATGAAGGACTGAAAGGATGATGATGAAGATGATGATGTGAGTGTGTGAGTGTGTGTGTGTGTGTGTGTGTGTGTGTGTGTGCACGCGCGCGGGGGTGTGGGGCGGGGGTGGGGTTGAATTGGGTCCCAGGGTGTTTGCTGTTTTAACCTTTAGACAATGGTTGTTTTTAGGGGTTTGTTTGGACTTTATAAAATGCTAGCATCTTTGAGGTGGCTGAATCCTTGTTGGTGTTTCTCCATTTTGTAGTTGGGAAATAGATTCTCCCTGGTGTGTGGGGGGGTGGGGTGGGGGGACAAGGTCGCCTCTAAATCGGAAGTTAAGTCTGTTTTCCTTATCCCACCGCGAGGGGCTGAGAAAGTGTGTATGTTGGCGTGCTGTAGACTGCGCTCAGACAGCTCTGACATGGAGTACATACTAAGCCTTAGGCTTCCAGTCACTCTGTGCCAACTTCCAGGGCAGATTCTGGCAAGACATTGGTACCTGTGTAGTTGGGACTAGTTCCAGCGTAAGGAAAACCGAGCCCCGGGTCTCTCAGAGGGCTGCCTTCAACGTGTTGCTCACCCAGCTGTGTTGGCCAAGAGCAGAGATGGGTCTTTGTTTTCCGTTGGACTGAAGCCTTCCCTCTCAGACCACATGGCCATTCCACGATGTTCTCCCTTGGCACGTGAAAGTGCCTTTTGCAAAGGTTCATTGCGCTCTTTTCCATTTGGGAGACTATCGGTGGTCCATTATCTTTTTGAGTAGAGTGTGTGTTTTAAAAGAATCAAATCCTAGAAGCAGGAAGTAAGGGTAAAGGTCATTCTGCAAGTGAAAGGAAGTCCTGTGAGCATTTACGACCTACAGGTACAATAAATAATGCTGCCTAATCTGTGCAATGCGGCTGCCTCCCTCATGGAGGTCTCCAGTGCTCTATTTTCAGATCATTTTGCACGGTATAATCACATCCTGAGAATTATTAAGGAACAGATTGCTTTGAGAATTTAGAGCTCGGCCTAATGAGTGAATTATAGTCCAGCTCTTTAATGAGTCCAAATTTTAATAGAGCTCTTTCAAAATCTAACATTCCATTTGCATCAGCAAGAGCTTATTTTATTTCACAACGGTCAGAAAACAATACCTCATGTTCAGACTCACAAGCAAAGAACACTGGTGTAGGAAATAGGTTCTCCCCAGAGCGCTGTTGCTATTTGGTTCTGCACAGGTGCCCTTGTCTGAATTGAGAGCTTGAATCTGTGGTTTCCATACCAGATGGCTTCAGGGCATCAATAATGTGCAAATGCGTGATGCTGAACTTGATGGAGACTCTGCAATGGGTTTGGCTTTAATTCATTTGTTTTGATTGTGGTGAAAACATGCATAACAAAATATTAGTCAAGTCAGTATTTTCCACATGTATAATACAGGGCTGGTGAAGAATTTTGAAACTGCCAAGGATGGTAAGAGTCCAGCTTACCTACTTCGGACCTATTGTCAGGAGAGCTCAGTCCCTGGAAAAGAACACAATGTTCGGTAAAATTAAGGGCTCGGAGGGAGGGTAAAAAAAAGAGGACCTGATGCAGAGGGCTTAAGTGGAGAGCAAATGCCTTGAGAGTGATTAGGGCAAAGAATGCACGGATGTGCTTTATACAATTGATGTATGTATATGTGTGGATTGTGATAAGAGTTGTATGAGCCCCTAATAAAATGTAAAAAAAGTAAAGAAAAAAGAAAGAAAATGATTAGGGCTAAAGAATGTACAGATGTGCTTTATACAATTGATGTTTGTATATGCATGGATTGTGATAAGAGTGGTATGAGCTCCTAATAAAATGTTTTTAAAAAATTAAGGGCTAGAGAAAAAGAGGAAGGTTCTAGATGAGATGGAAAAACCCAGTGACAGCAGCAATGGGCTCAAATATACCGATTACAAGGAGGGCACAGCGCTGGGCAGTGTTCTGTTCGCTGGTGCACAGGGATGCTATGTGCCTGAAGGACTTACTGGCACCTAACAACAACACTGCGACATGGATTACAGTCTTCCTGCGCGCAGAAACCCCTGCTGTCGTTTTCTGCACGATTCTACCATTAGCACCAATCCAAAGCTCCCTAAAAAAACCCCACTTATCCCCTCCCTCCTAGCTCTAGTAAAAACAAATAGTTTTTGCTTGCTATATATTTGCTGGGGCATCCTTGGGTGGCTCAAATGAGTAAGCACTTGACCACGAACTGAAAGATGGGTGGTTTGAACCACCTAGTAGTATCTAAGGAGACGGACCTGCTGATCTGCTTTCTATGAAGTCGGTGCCTTCAATGGCGTTTGGTTTTATCCTATGTGCACGGAGTTGCTGTAAGATAGAATTGATTCCATGACAACTAACAAGAGTGTGGTAGTAGGAAATTTCATGTCAACTTGAACATACGTAAAAGTGTAGGAGTGGAGTTTAGCCTGTCAATCAAGTCACCTGGTGGTAGCTCTTTGTGGGCATGGCCTCATAAGGAGCGTCCTGGGATACTCCCTCCTGCTGGTGGACCCTGATCCACACGACTTTGCACCTACCAGCTTGTTACATGCCTGCATTCTGCATCATTGCATATGGTTGTGTGAGCCTGAAGAAGTATTTATGGACTAGTATCGAACTTACGAACTTGAGTTGTACTGGGCTGGGATGTTTGCTTGATATACAAGTACTTCTTGATATAAAGCTCTCACTTACACATGCATAAATGTCACTGGATTTGTTTCTCTAGTCAACCCAGCCTAAGAGAAATAGTAACAACAGAAATTTGCTTATTTCATTTATGCAAATTATGTCCTTTTGCAACTGACTGATTTCTCTCAGTAAAAATTTGTCTAGGTTTGTCTCTGGTGTGACTTTGTTTCTCTTTGTGGCTGCCTAGTAGTTCCTTTTATGTATATACTATATTTTGTTTATCTTTTGTGTGTTGATGAGCAATTTGGCTTTAATTCTTTACGTCTAAACCACTCCTCCTCCAACTGATGCTGCGGATTTGCAATTCTTCCTCCTAAGAGATCCATATACATGTCCCTGCCCCTTGACTTGCGTTCAGCCTTGTGAATTACTTTGCCCAGTCAAAGAGACAGAAGTGACAATGTGCCAATTATAAAGTTAGACCTTAACAGGGCTTGTGCGGACCCCGTGCCCTTGTGTATTTCTGTCATTGACATGAGAAGAAGTCATGCAATCTGTCAGCTGGTCCTAAGAGGAGAAAGAGTGGCAGGTGGAACAGAGCCATGTCAGTACAGCTGAACCCAGCTGACCCGAAGACACGTGAGTCAAATAGTTGCCTATTGTTACATGTGGCTGAGCCTTTGAGGCTGCTTATTGTGCAGCATTATCGGGCTAAAAACTGACTTCTCTGCGAGCTCAGGTAAATCCCCTTCCCTGTAACCTCAGGCATTCGAATCAGGCTCATATTTCAAATCAGATTGACCATTGGCCAGGGGAAAAGCAAATAAAGGAAGGCCAGGCTGATATGTTAGATGCCTATCCTGTGATCCTCCTGATGAAGAGAGTGGTCACTGGGCTGTAGCCAAACTTGATGGTACAAGAAGGTAGACCTTATGCTGCCAACTCTACGTAGGTACGGAGTCTCAGGACTTTACTTTGGGAACTAAGCAAAGGCTGGGTAGCCAAGGAGCCCTGAAGGCTTTGTGGTCTTGGGTGGTTTGAACCTACCAGCCACATCAAAGGAGACAGATAAATCACTTTGCTTCTGTGAAGATTTGATCTGGGAAACACTATAGGACTATTCCATACTCTCCTCTAGGGTCATGATGGTTGTTTTTAGGTGCCATTGAGACAGCTCCAACCCAGGGCAAACCAAGAACAACAGAACAAAACACTGCAATGCCCTGAACCATCTTCACGGTTACCCCCATGCCTTTGGCCACTGCTGCAGCCAATGGGCCATCTGTCTCCTTGAGGGCCTTCCTTGTGTTTGCTGCCCTTTTTCTTTACCAGACATGATGTCCTTCTCCAGGGACTAGTCTCTTGAGGCAACGTGGCCAAAGTCAGAATTGACTTGATGGCAGTGGGTTTGGTTTCGTTTGATTTGTTTGGCACCCACTATGGGGTCAGTGGCACCGAGGTTTAAGCACTAATCTGCTAGCCTCAAGGTTGAAAATTCTCTGCCTGAGAAAGGTGAGACAGTCTGCTTTCATAAAAAATTATAGACTTTGAATCCTACACTCTGGCTTGTAAGTTTGCTCTGAGTCAGAATTGACTCCTCAGCAGTGGGTTTGGGATTTGGGTGTTTTAGAGTTCTATGTGGGCGGAATAAACATAGTCCAAAGTCAGCATTAGCATCCTCAGGATTAGTGTTTGCAAGACCTTTAGGGCTCTGTCCTTCAGTAATCATTGGTCCTACTTGCCATGGAGTAGATGCTGACTCACAGCAAGTCTGCGTGTCTCAGAATAGGACCACTCTGGGTTTTCAAGGTTGTGACCTTGGAGGAGCAGCTCTCCGGGCCTGTCTCCCACTGCACCTACTGGATAGGTTTGAAATGCCAGCGTTTCAGCTAATAGTCGAGCTGGTAATCCTGTGCACCCCTCAGGGAGTTCTCAGTTGCCACCAGTGCTCCACGTACAGATTGTTCTAGTCTATCGTGTATACTAGCGCCCTCCAGGGACGCTTACTCTCTAATGCACTCTGCAAACTTTCAATGGAAAAATATCATAAAGCATGTTTCTTTTGTTTCCAAAGGAACATCTTCCAAATGTGATCCCAGCAGAAAAGCGAAAAACAGTCAACGTTTAGACAAAAGAAAAATCCCCAGCCATCTAATGTCTTCAGCAAAGTCAAAAGCTTAAAAATAACCAACCAACCACCTCTCACTGACTTTAATTAGAATAATCTTTTTTCTCGGTAACAATGAAATCCATTCTCTTTCAGGACGCACATTTCTATGATTGTCCATTGTTATCACATGAAACACTCAGAAGCCAACTTCTTGTGTATGTCAGTCAGAGGAAAAGAGGCATTCTTAAGTCTTTCAAATGATTTTTATTAATACATTAGTCTGCAGCTAGGAAAATGGCTCAGCCTTTCGGTTCCAGGGAAGGAAACCAAAAAACTTTCATTTGAAATCTTCATTAGTTACTGATTAGGCCAACATTTGAGCTTCAATCTCCGGATTTTCTCATTCGTGGATTATAAACCCTTGCTAATTAAATAGTAGGCTGGTATAATTAAGCAGTATAGTCTCTTCGCAGAATTCTGGATTGGACTAATGATTACACATGGCTGGCAAAATAGAGACCTTTCCTGTGCATCGATTCAGTTGAAGTAAAATGTACTTAGTTCCATCTAACTGCCTATTGGACACAGGGCAAGGCATTGCATGGAACACAGAGGAGGCAGTCACTGCTCTGTAATAATATTCCCTTCACGGAGAACCCAACAGAGGAAGCAAAACCTGGGGAGATTTTATTCTATATTTAGAGGAAAAGGTTAAGGTACATTAGTTATTATTGCCTCATACCTCATTGTGCTTGCAGAAACTTCTCTCTGTGTTGTGTTCTTGCTAGATCCTTTTCACAGATTTGTTTAGGGGTGGGGACTGTTCCAGATGAATGATCCCGTGATCTACTGCTGAACAATTCGCCATTGAAAACCCCATGGAGCATAGTCCTACTACCACACTCACATGGAGTTGCCAGCAGTCAGAAGCAACTCGAGACCAACCGGTACTGGTTAGGGAAGAATAAGGTTTTTAACATTTGTTGATTTCTTATGATGTGTTAAGTCAATTTATCTAATCTGTGCAAGCATCTCGGTGGGTAAAAATATGTATTATCCTTTTATGGAATGAGAAAACAGAGGCTCCGGTGATGCAGGTGATTGGCTTGGGTAGCACATCCTTCCAGAAGCCTTAGTTGATCTCTGCAATTTGGTTGGAATGCCCTGTGCATACTTCCCTTCTGGCATGTCAGATGATGCTACTCCAATTGAACAGGACAAGGAGGTCCTTGGGTGCCTCGTGTTTGGCATTGAGTGCCATTTTGAGACACCCCTAAGGTGATGGAGGTTCAAGTGATCCCATGTGACAGAGTAGAACTTCCCTCTCTGGTTTCCTTGGCTAGAGTGATTTCTGGCACTGGATCTCTGGGGAAGCCTCCCATGGACTCTCTTGGTAGGCCTGAAGTGCCAGTATTCTGAGTTAGCATAACCATTTGTATCCAAAGGACTCTCTCTTTGGGCCTAGAACAGTCCAGTATATTTATGTGAACTGTTTACATTTGACCCAAGTCATACAACTTGTTACACCTAACATGTGTATCTCTTGTCTTTTTATGCAAAGAAACAGTGTGAATGAACCTTCAGGCATATACAACCTACAATCATCACCTCTTGATAGTCATTATAAGTATCTACATTTGAGCTGTTACCACACATTTTCTAAATAGGAAACACCTGAACTTTTTACTATGCCACCACTTCAAAAATGGAAGTGGAGGAAGCATTTTCTAACATTGATCCTCTCATGAATGTTTTAAGTGGGCAAGCATTCCTAATAAATAAGTCTCAGTCTCCTTCCTCATGAGACACTTGACATCAAAACCCAATGAGTGACTGGCTGAGGCAGTGCTTCCCAGAGAACAGTCCTCCAAGGAGTCTGTTCAGTACAGCCATACACCACCTCCTGACAGTCTGGGAAACACCCAGCTGCATGGATGTCCATGGTCTCATGACATTAAAATTGAGTTCAAAAATCTCAATGGGAAGAATCAGCATTAGCAGCCTTCACAATTTTCTACACCCAATGTGTCTATCTCTTGTTTTTTTATGCAAATCAACTGTGTGATTGAACCTTCAGGCATATACAACCTCCACTTGCCGCGTCTTGATAGATAGTCATTAGAAGTACCTACCTTACTAGCTTAACAAATATTGCATACACTTTACATCTGAATACTTTATCACGAAACAGCATAGGTTTTGACTTGTCGGCACTAGTGTCTAATCTCCTGTATCATTCATCTCTTGAAAGTTGAAGAATTATCTCTTCTTTTCATTTTCTATCGAACATGTTACCAGGAAGTCCAACTTGGCTTCCCAATTCAGTAAAACCAGTGCTGATAATTAGAAGCTGAAAGAAACAATGGAAAAGTATCCATTTGGAAGTGAAACAAAAAGATGATTAAATTACAAAGCTGGTGAAAATTTGAGATCATAGGAAGATCCGATAAAGAATAATTGCTAATGACAAGGATTAAAGATTAAACACACACATGCACACACACAAATTGAATTCATTTCAGCACATTGACAATCATAAGTAAGATATGAAGCTTGTTTAAGATATTTAAAGAAAAAGCAGGGCAAAACTACGTAGGGTGTTTACCCAAATCAAATGACTTCCAGCATCACAGAATTTATCCTGGGTGTCCAGGGGTGCATGATAATGTATTAATTCTTTGGGGAGGAGCCTGAAACTATATTTTCAAGTACCTTCATGATTCTTATCATCAAAAACATTTAGAAACTAATATGTTATTTAACTGTATGGATGAAGATCCAAAAGACAACTCAATGGAAAGAGAAAAAAATGTATTATGGTAAAAAGAGGTGTGACAGAAGATTTGGCATTTCAATTTCGTCACACGCACAGTTTAATGTCATGGTATACATTCACCATTTTGTACAACCACCAGTTCTACCCACTTTGGAAGTTTTCCATCACCCTTCGCAGAAAACTTGAGTAAATACTTTCTTATTCCCTCCCCACCACTTGCCCCTGGTCACCACTTAGAAACTTTCACCTCCATAGCCCATTGTGGCAATTCCATCGAAATGGAATCAGACACTATTTGTTTTTCTGCTTCTGGCTTCCTTCATTGGCATAAAGTTTTCAAGCTCTTAATAAATATTTATGGAATGAATGAATAAAATATTGAATAGTTGATTCTACTAATATCCAGGGCAGATATATACATACCCAAGAAGGAGGTCAGCCTAACAGTGGACAGACATATAAAATAAAAGTCAATATAAAATCGACTGAGAATACTTCTGCCATAGTAATATAAAAAAGTATTCAAAGCACCGAGAAAAAAACCCCAACTAATTTTGAGTGATGGAAAGGCTGGTGTTCTGGGCGGTGGCAATGAGTGTAAAGGGAAGACTTCAGGGGGTAGACCAGAAGTGGGGAGTTAGCTTGACTGAAGGGAGGGGAGGAAGGCATCCAAGGAGCCATGGAGCTGCATTCAGAGTTCAAGACTAGCAGCAAATCCCAAGAGAGCTTTTCTTTAAGAGTATTTGCCTAGTGGATCGACGTTTCTATTTATGAACTCTCAGCGGCTTGTCTCCAGGAAGTAAGAACATGAAGGTATAATGAGCTTGAAACTGGAAAACAGACGGCCCCCGTTGCCTCAGAAAAGATTTATATGTTGCATGTGGTGAAGTCCAGTAATGGTATTGTGCTTTGTAGCCCGTGATTGTCAGAGGCAGGAAATACTAAGGAAATCCTTTGGAATGTGAGATGTGGTGGAAGATTTAATCTTTTAAAAATTACTTCCCAGTTGCGCTCTTGGACATTTGTGGTAGTTAGGGAATTTTATGTCGACTCGAAGATGTATGAAATTTCAGGGGTGGAGTCCAACCTCTCAATCCGGTCACAGCGGAAATATGCTTCCTTGAAGGTGTGGCCTTCTCATGAGGAGGGCTCTGGGAATCTTCTCCCTTCGTTGCTATTCCACCTTCCTGCTTGCTGGGACTCTGGTGACCATCCTGAGACCTACAGGTGCCCTGCCATGTTGCCACTGACTTTGGATCCACAAGACTCTGCACCCAGGGGCCCATGATCTTCCTGCATTCTGTGTCAGTGCATGTGGCTGTGTGAATTTGAAGAAGGACTGATGGATTCGTATTGGATTTATGGACTTGAGTTGGACTGGGCTGGATGCTTTCTTGGTATAAAATTGTTCTTGATATAAAACTCTTCTACATAGATGAGTGTCACGGAATTGGTGTCTCATACTTCTTTTTAGCGATAGGCTTACATGGAGGAGGGGAGGAACAGGAGAATGCTATGAAGCTGTTGAGCCGTCACTAGAGATGTTGTTTGCATCAACGGAGCAAAACTGTAAAAGATTTACTATCTGACATGCCATAATGCTTTAAGATAGCTTGTTTTTTCTATGGCTGGCCGGTTTTATAGCTAACAAATAGTGTTCATATTTTTTATTTTACTGATTAAAGCTGCATTGATGGAATGTATCATCTGTGCCATGGTATTGTAAGTTAATTGATTTGGTTTCTATTGAACATAGATTTCATTATCTTCATTCTTCTCCGGAGAAATCAATATCCTTCCACTGAGTCCTAATTGCCCCTTGTTTCTGTTTATGGCCCAGGCAATTTCGATGCTGTTATGGATGTCTCAATATTATTTGTGTCAACCTCATTTTCCAGGAGGGGGATTCAAAGAGTTCGTAGAGGAAATCCCATTATCTTTGAGCTCCATTTTTCATGAGCTTCTTGAAGCTCCCTTATTCACTCCCTGTAGTCTGCGATCCTCCCAGTCCTATCGACTCTTCATAAAGATGTCTTGTTGATATGCTCTTGCTTCTTCTCTATGACCAGTATTTCCCAATATTGCTAAGTGACACAGAATCCGTTCGGACGCAGTACACCACAGAACTAAATACTCTTCTCTCCTGCACCATCCTCATAATTGTTATGGGTGAGCTCATTGTTGCAGCCACCGCGTCTCTCCAGCTCTTTGTGGGTCTTCTACTCTTGGGCTGACCTTCTGCTTTACCAACCACGGTGCCCTTTTCAAGGACTGGTCTCTCCTGATGACATGACCAAAGTACATGAGAAGTACATGCTTCCTTCACCATCTTCCCTTCTGAGGATCATGCTGGCTGTACTGCTTCCAAGATGGATTTGTTTGTTCTTCGGACAGCCCGTGGTAGTTGCGATAGTCCTTACAAACACCACAATTCAAACACATTCGTTCTATTGCAGCCTCCTTCGCCATGACCCGACCTGCACATGTCCATGAGGTAAATGGAAATACCATAGATTGGGCCCCCCAAGTCCTCAGAGTGACATCCTTCCATACCCTACAAAGGTCTCGGGCAACATATTTGTCCAATGCAATTTGTCGTTTCATTTTCAGACTGTTACTTGTGTATATAAATAAAATGAAATCCTTGACAGCCACAAGTTGCTATCGCCCAAAATGAGACTTTTTCACATAAATGAAACTGAGTGGAAAGCCACGGAATCTAGCCATAGTTATGATCTGTAGGCACACAGGTAGCAAGAAGGCAGGAGCTGGTTACTAGAAAAAATGAAGCATTTCCTGCTTGGAGTTCAAGTTGTAAGTCTACATACAGGCAGATATTGGATAGACTTATACACAGAAATTGTAAGATCAAAAAGATCAGCTTCCCCCCAAATGATCACTTAATCATATTATTTCCAAGTCGGTGGTGGTGGTGGCAAAGGGACTAGAAACCCCAATGTGGAGAAAACAATAAATAAAATAAGAAAAAAAATAATTGAAAAATGAAGTTTGTATTTGCCAGAATAATGAGGATACAATTTGATCTAAAATCTTTCCATAGCTTATCTTTGACAAGGGCCCCAAAATATTAAATGGGAAGCAGATGACATCTTTAATAAATGGTGCTGGAAAAAATGGATATCTACCGGCAGAAAAATGAAGCAAGACCCTTACTACACTCCATGCACAAGAATAAACTCAAGGTAGATCACAGACCTTGAGATAAAACCCCAAACAATTAGGGCCATTAATGAGGGAATTGGGATGAACCCACGAACCCTGGCACAGGGAATACGTAGGCTATCAGAAATAGGGAAGGATACAAATACAGAGGAGTCACAAATAGACAAGTGGGATATACTGAAGATAAGACACCTGTGTACATCGAAAGAATTCACCAAGAGAGTAATAAGAGAGTCCATCGACTGGGAAACCATCTTTAGCAATGACACATCAGACAAAGGCCTTATTACTAAAATCTACAATACTTTGCAAGCTTACAATAACAGGGAAAACTAATTGCCCACTGAGGAGGTGGGCAAAGGATCTGAACAGAAGTTTCACGGAGTCTGAAATCTGAATGGCCAATAAACATATGAGAAAATGTTCCTGATCATTAGCCATAAGAGAAATGTAAATCAAAACAACAATGAGATACCACCTAACACCCTCAAAGAGAGCCAAATTCAAAAAACCATAAAGCAACAAATGTTGGAGGGGCTGTGGTGAGATAGGAACTCTCATCCACTGTTGGTGGACCTGTAGGTATGTACAGCCATTATGGAAATCGATTTGGTGATTTCTCAAACAGATGGAAATTGAGTTACCATACAACCCAGCAATCCCCCTACTGGGCATATACCCAGAAGAGGCAAGAAACAAACCTCAGCCAGCCATCTGTGCTTCGATGTTCATCATGGCACAGTTCACAATCACAAAGAGTTGGAAACAACCCAAATTCCCATCAACAGACGAATGGATTTAAAAACTGTGGTACATACTAACAATGGAATACTATGCACCACTAAAAAGCAGCAATGAACACATGAAGCGTATCGCCGCATGGGAAGAATTGGAAGAAATTATGCTAAGTGAAGTAAGCCAAGAACAAAAGTAGAACATGAGTCTGCTGAGGTAAGTTTATTTAATTATGTATAAAAAAGAGAGAACAGAAAGGTAAGTGCAAAAGGGGCACAGGGAAAAAGCTACTGTATACAAACACTTCAGGGTTGAAGTCCAGGTAGTATGGCAGGGGCCAGACCAAATCCAGGGATACATATGGTAGCCAACCAAAAAGGGGGTGGAGGGAAGAAAGGGGAAATAAAAATAAAAGATGTGTGATGGGGGAATAGGGCACTGATCCACCCAAGGGGAGGTTATTGTTTGTGTCTCCACAGGGAAAGAGGGACCAGATATAAAGCCAGTGCCAGATGAATGCAGTGTGCCGGCAATGAGTGGGGAGCCAGTGGAGGGGCCCGAGGACCTGGCTCCCATACCAGTTATGTGGACAACTGCCCCTCACCACAGAAGAATTTGCTTGAGAGGACGGCACTGAAGCTGCAGCCAGGGGAGAAGGGCATGTCTGATAAGAGCAAATGGGAGCAAATGAAGGGGGAGGAAGAGAGAGTGGAGCACATCCTGGCCCATCAGGCAGGGAGGACAATATCCCCGCTCTGAACAGCCAATGAATAGAATGGACAATATGGCTGATCCCACTATGAGACACGCCATCCCTTGATGGCCCAGGGCCCCAAGGGGGACAACACTGGAGACTCAGTGTCTGGACTGGCCCAGTCTGACCCTGTGACATGGAGGCAAACCACTAAAAGCGTGTGGCAGAGCAACCGTGGGAGCAGAGCAGGGAGCCCCTGACGGAGTACAAAGGAGAGACTCTGGGGCCAAAGCATGGTACCCCATAGGACCTGACTGAAGGTCATGCCTAGAAATCAAAAATCAGACCTTGATCTATTTACAATTGTTTTTCTTTCTTTTAAAAATTGTTTTCTTTTAATTTATTTATTCTTCTATGGGTAATTGGTTTCATTTTTTGTTGTCATCGCTGTGTTCTCACTCATCACCTATCTTGCTATGGCTTGATTTTTAGTGCATATCATTATCTCTACAGATCTATATAGATAAGATAGACGGGATGAATAGTCTGGAGGAGAAAACAATGGAACCAATGGTTCTGGGGGGACATGGGAGAGGGGTTGGTGGTGGTAAGGAGGTGGTACTGATCCACCCAGGTACAGGGGAGCAATAAGTGATCCAAAATCAGTGGCAAGGAGGGTGTGAGAGGCCTTGTAAGGATTCAGCAAGGGCAAGGTAACCGAGAGAAATTACTGAAACCCAAATGAAGGCTGAGCATGATAGTGGGACAAGAGGAAAGTAAAAAGAAGTAGAGGAAAGAACTAGGTGACAAAGGGTATTTATAGAGGTCTAAAGACTGGAATGTACATATGAAAATATATTTATACAAGAGTGTGCGGGAACAAATCTCTGTGCTTATATTTATAGGTTTAGTATTAAGGCAGCAGATGGATATTGGGCCTCCACTCAAGCGCTTAATGAAAGAACACGTTGTTCTATTAAATTGGCATTCCAGGATGCACACCTTCCTGACATGATTGCTGAAGAAAAATGTGTGCATAAGCAAATGTGGTGAAGAAAGCTAATGGTGTCCGGCTATCAAAAGATATGGCATCGGGTGTCTTAAAGGCCTGAAGATAAACAAGTGGCCAGTTAGCTGAGAAGTATCTAAGCCCACGTGGAGGAAGCACACCAGCCTGTCTGACCATGAGTTGTAGAAGGGACCAGTTATCAGACATCAAAGAACTAAAATCATATCAGTGGGTGCCCACCTTCCTGATAAGATCGATGAAGACAAACGTGTACATAAGTAAATGTGGTGAAGAAAGCTGATGGTGCCCGGCTTTCAAAAGATACAACATCTGAGGTCTTGGACGCTCAAAGATAAACAAGTGGCCATGTAGTTCAGAAGCAACAAATCCCACATGGAAGAAACACACCAACCTGTGTGACCATGGGCTGTTGAACCATCCAGGAACAAAAAATAATATTGTAAATGTGGGTAAGTGCAGAGTGGAGACTCAAAGCCCATCGGTAGCCAACCAGACACCCCCTTACTGAAGGGTTGTGGGGAGGAGATGAGCCAGTCAGGGTGCAGGGTAGCAACGATGAAACATATAACTTTCCTCTAGTTCTTAAATGCTTCTTCCCCCCAATACCATGATCCCAATTCTACCTTACAAATCTGACTAGACCAGAGGATGTACATTGGTACAGATAGCAACTGGAAACACAGGGAATCCAGGACAGACGACTCCTTCAGGACCAGTGGTGAGAGTGGCGATGCCTGGAGGGTGGAGGGAATGTGGGGTAGAAAGGGGAAACTGATTACAAGAATCTACATATAGCCTTCTCCCTGGGGGATGGACAACAGGGAAGAGGGCAGAGGGAGACGTCAGACAGTGTAACATATGAAAAAATAATAATTTATGAATGATGAAGGGTTCATTCAGTAGGGGGGAGCAGCCAATATTAAGGGCTCAAGTAGATGGCAAATGTTTTGAGAACGATGATGGCAACAAATGTACATATGTGCTTGACACAGTGGAGGTATATATGGATTGTTATAAGAATTGTATGAGCTCCCAATAAAATGATTAAAAAATAAAATCTTTCCATAACTTGTTATTTTTAAAGGCCTTATTAGATACTTGTCTTTTCTTGCAAGATAACTCTAATACTTTTGGAAAGATGATGAGGATATATATATATATATATATATATTAGCAAAAGAAAACAACATACAATGGAATATTATTAACACTTTCTCTTTGCTGTAAAATGTGGCTTAGACTTATACTTGCATATTGATCTATCTGGTTTTTGTAAAATGAATTTAATATGAATTTTATGTATATATCACAAAGTATATTGTGATTCTGAGGACACTAGGTTTCTGACGAAAGTTACAAGAATAAGAGTGACATAAATTAAGTACAATTAGAAAAGGAAGCCAATTTCCTATAGAAAAAGATTTTCTGTTATATTTGTTGCAGAAGACTATAATATGAATATCCAATGTGCCTGGAGACCCTAACTCAAAATTTAAAATCAAGAGTCAGATTTGCTGCCTCCAAGATTGACCCAGCACTGAATTAGTCACTAGGTGGGAGAAGCCAAGTTGAATTTGTCAGCAAGGTCTTGGAAAAAATTGTTTCTGGTTTAGAGCAATGGGGAAGAGGAAACACTGGATAAGGTGAGGTGTGGCCCAGCGCCTGTCTGGAGGCTTAGGAGAGAGGTGATTCATGATGGATGCTCCTTATGAGTCAATCTGTCCCAAGAGCTGAATCAGACGAGGTCGCCGACTGGTCATCTGAAGAGAAGGATGGGTAGCAGGGGCTGGCCACTTGTCTCGGTTGTTGTCCAAGATGATCAGCAGCACAAGGAACCCAACAAGCTTGAAGGAAGTTTTTAAGGACACAGTGAAATGCACCAGGGTCTTCTAGACGGAATCTGCTCTCTCTAGGAGTCCTGGTGGTGTAGTGGTTACACGTTAGGCTGTGATCCGTATGGTCAGGAGTTCAAAACCACCAGTAGCTCTGTGGAAGAAAGGCTGGGCTTTCTATTTTGGAAAACAGTAATAGCCACAGAAATCCACAGTGCGTTGCTATGAGTCAGCACTGACTTGGTGGAAGCAAGCTGAGCTCCCTCTGGAGGTTCAGCGGTGAAGTACTCAACAGCTAGCTGAAAGAAAAGCGGTTCACATCTGCCACTTCATGGGAGAAGTGATGTGGCAGTCTGCTTCCTTGGATGTGTGCTTTGGGGGCCCTATGGACACAGTTCTACTAAGTCCTATAGTAGCGGTTCTCACCCTTCCTAATGCCACGGCCCCTAAATACAGTTCCTCATGTTGTGGTGACCCCCAATCATAAACTCATTTTTGTTGCTACTCCATCGCTGTTGTTTTGCTACTGTTATGAATCTGGCGACCCCTGTGAAAGAGTCTTTTGACCCCCAAAGGGGTCGCGGTCCCCAGGTTCAGAACCGCTGTCCTAGAGGGTCACTACGAGTGAGAATCTACCCCATGGCAATGGGATCGTGTTTGTTTTATGAAAAGAAAGCGCCAAGGAATTGCTGATGGGTCCAACCTGTCTTTTTATGCAGAACAAAAATCAAACCAAACTCACTGTCATGGAGCTGATGCTGACTCACAATGACCCCACAGACACAATAGACCTGCCCCGTGGGTTTCCAAGACTGTAAATCTTTGCAAGAGTAGATAGTTTCATTTTCCTCTGGACAATAAGTTGGTGGTTTCAAACTACTGACTTTGTACTTCGCAGTCCAACACATCATCTATTAAGGAAGTGGGTGATTTTTATGGAAGCTGAGCTGGAAGTATTTCAAATATCAGCAGGGTTAGCCACAGTAGACCTATTTCAGAGGAGCTTCCAGACTAAGATAGATTTGGAGCTAGGGCCTGTTGGCCTATTTCCAAAAATTCACCAGTGAAAATTCTATGGATCACAAGAGAATATTGCTTAATAGAAAATTGGATCAAAGACTGTAGCCTTCAGTATGGATTACGATTCAATGCAATGAAGACCACAACTCTCACAACTGGTTGAAGAGATAACATCTTGATGGATGGAGAAAAGGCAGGAGTTGTCAATGATTTTGTCTTGCTTGGATCCACAATCAATGCTCCTGGAAGCAGCAGTCAAGAGATCCAAAGATTCCTTGCATTAGGTACATCTGCTGTACAATATCTCTTTAGACTGTTCAGGAGCAAGGGCGTTACCCTGAAGACTGAGTTTCGCCTGCCCATAGTCATGATAGTTTCTACTGCATTATATGCATGTGTAAGTTGGGCATCAAATAAGGAAGATCAGAGAAGAATCAATACATTTGTACTGTGGTGCTGGAGAAGAATATCCGAAGTATCATGGCCTGCTAAAAGGCTCAGCCAATCTGTTTTGGAAGAAGTAAGGCCAGAGTGCTCCTTGGAGGCAAGGATGACAAGATTTTGTCTTACATACTTTGGACATATTGTCAGGAGAGACCAGTCCCCCGAAAAGGACATCGGGTTTGGTAAATTGGAAGGGCAGCAAAAAAGAGGAAGAGTCTCAGCAAGTTGGACGGACCCCGTGGCTGTATCAATAGGCTCAGGCATAGGAACAGGATGAGGACGGTGTAGGGCCATGTAGTGTTTCATTCTGTTGTGCTTAGTGTCACTATGGGTCAGAGCTGACTTGATGGGTCCTAGCAACACTTACATAATGTTGGAAGATAAACTTTGTAGGTTGGAAGATAATCAAAGTACACTGTGTCTCTGACAGTGGACTGGAGCATATCAGGTGTTACAGAGATGACACAGTGCCGGGCATTGTTTCAATCCATTGTACACGAGCTCCTGATACGTTGGACCCCGGTCAACAGCAAACAATGACAGCAATGGGTCTGGGGGACATATAGCTAGAGAAACAAATAAGAATGGTAAATGGAAATAGCTTCCAAATGTGATTTCAAAATAAGTGCACTATTTTGCAGATTATGTTTTTATTTTGCTCTGCTGAAATATAGACTCCACTCCCCCATTTGCTTTTAAGATATAGAGGAAAACAGCAAGCTAAACATAACATAGAATTAATACTCAGATCAAAAACAGTGCTTAGTAATTAATTCAGTAAATTCTATAAATATTTTAAAAAATTCATATGGCATTGAAGCTTAGATATTCTTGCTAAATTAAAACCCCATTTCCCCCTGATGATTTAATCAGCTCATTCCAGTGTTTCAAACCCTGAGTGATTTATTCTTTACTCATGGAATTACTTATCATTTCAATGATAACATTTTAAAGAGACTGGAAAACAGCATTTAAAGATGCATGCTCAAGATTAGAAAGAAAATAATCATGGTTGAAAAATAAAGGAAATTAAGTCCACATTCTGACACCAAATGCTTTTACTAAAGTGTACAATTCTCTTTTATAACTTTTAAAATAAAATAATATGGGCACAAGAGAAAACCACAGCCAAAAATATACAAGACCTAATAATTAAAAGTAAAAAATTCCCACCCTATGTCCCCCCCCTCCCCTTATTCCAGTAAGTAGAGACAACTACTTTGAACCATTCCTGATTGGGGCTTGCTCTACGTATGTTTACACTCTGGCTCCATGGTTAGTGATTTTTCCATAGGAAAGCTGAGACTCCAAAACTCACGACCCCACCTTTCCTCATCCAACATAAATTTGAAGGATTATACTATTTGGAGGTTTCTTATTGGTTATCTGTTAGGTTTGCTTATACGTTGACCTGGATATCTTGATCTACTGACTTTGGACTTCACTTGTCAGAAACTCTCTGGACCCTAATGGCGCCGTGGGCCTGGCAGTCTAAATCCACCTGCTGGACCCAGGAGAAAGACTAGCCTGTCTGCTCCTGTGAGAACTGGTATGGACTCAGAAACCCCTATTTGGTCCTTATGAATTGTGTGTTAGGCTGGGTTCTCTAGAGAAGCAAAATTGGTGGCATTTGCATGTGTATAGAAAGAGATTTGTATGAAGACGTGGCTCCTACATTTGTAGAAGTGGGTAGTCCTGTGTGGTTCAAGACCATGGGTCATTTGTTAGCGGAAGGTTTCTTCTGACCCCTGTAGCTGCGGGGGCTGATCAATAGAAGGCAGGAAGGTAAAGCAGGGAGGAGACCACAGTTGGTGAACACGGAGTTGAATGAATCTGAGATCACAGAAATGAACCCAAGGTCAGCAGTTCACTGATGGTTCTGGAATCAGCAGGTAATATAACAGGAAGTCAACGAAACCTACAGGATCCAAAGCCAGCAGCCGTTATTATTATTGTTAGGTGCCATTGCGTGGGTCTGGGCATTATGCAAACAGAAGGAAACGCTGCCCAGGGCTGCGCCATCCTCACAATGGTTCCCATGCTTGAGCCTATTGTTGCGGCCATGGTGTCGATCCATCTCCGTGAGGGCCCTCCTCTTTTTAGCTGCCCCTTGACTTTACCAAAGACAATATCCTTCCTTCTTCAGGGACTTGTCTCTTCTGACAACATGTTCAAAGTAGGAAGGAAGGAGTCTCGCCACTCTTTAAGGAGCACTCTGTCCTTACTTCTTGCAAGACAGATTTGTTTCTCTTTGGAACGTTCAATATTCTCCAGCACCACAAGTCAAATGCATTGGTTCTTCTTTGGTCTTCCTTGTTCAATGTCTAACATTCACATGCATATGGGGTAGTTGAAAATATATTATTTTTGCTCTTCAACACTTTAAAGAGGTTTTGTGCAGCAGATTTACCCGATGCAAGGCATCTTTTGCCCTCTTGACTGCTGCTTCCAGGAGCATTGATTGTGGGCTGTGAAATGGTACCATCCCCCAAAGCGATGCTCCTTTTTTTTTTGATGTGAGGGGGATAGTGCATTTGGAGTTTGCTCCTCCAGGTGAGACTGTTAATCAAGCTTTCTATTTAGAGGTTCTGAAAAGATTGTGCATCAGTGTGTGACAAAAAGGCCTGATTTGAGGCAGATGAGGGGACTGGTTTTGCCACCACAACAATGATCCTGCTCACGGAGACAGCTCAATGTTCTAATTTTGGACAGAAAACAGCATGCTTCTCTTGCCCCGTGCACCTTACTCACCCGGCCTCACTCCATACAACTTCTGAAGAGGGACATGAAAGGACAGCAATTTGATGATGTAAAAGAGGTGAAGAAGAAGAAGAAGAAGAAGAAAAACAAACAAACAAACAAACAAATAAGGGAGGTGCTATCAATCATCCAGAGATGATTTTGGAAAATGTTTCTGAGAATGGAATCACAGATTTGACAAATGTATAAATGTAATAGAGAGTACTCTGGAGGTAATAAGGTTGTTTTGTTAAAAAAAAAGTACACAGCTTTGAAAAAATTCCTGTGTTGGGGGGTGGGGGTGGGGAATACTGCCTCATTTATAGTGATTGCTACTTTTGTAATACAAGGTCTTCTCAAATCCTCAACTCACATATAGGGGTCCTAACCTAAACCCAAAGAGCAGCGTCTGGACTGTGCATTCAAGCCACCTGAACTCCGAGGAAATCCTGACTCTCCGCTAAGTGCACACATCATGGCATGTCTGATGCATCCTTTGTCAGGTTGCCAAATAATAATAATAATAATAATAAACCCTGGCCTTCAAGTGAATTCTGAGTACTAGCTACCCTATGTCGGGCCTTTCTCCTTTGGACCGGCTGGTGGATTGGAACTGCTGACCTAGTCAATAGCAGTCCAGTCCTTACCCGACAAAGTGGTTTGGCTTTCTTCAACAGAGCACGAGGCTGATGTAGGCACAAGGCAAACCGTGATCTGCAGCAGTGCGTGTTAAGTTTCCCTCTGGCTGGTGTCTCCTGCACAGGGTTGTCAGCTCACAGGGGGCAAAGAAAAAGTAGCTGCATGGTGTTTCCTTTGACAGGCGACTGAAGCGTTCAAGCTCACAGCCTCCGGGAATGTCGGCTTGAGAAACGCCACTGATGAGCGCTAGAGAGTGAAGAGTGCCTTTCCTGGTAACAGCAGAGCCTCCAAAAGGCTGCACAGAGGTGATGCTACACTTGCCCATTTATGAACAGAGGTGAGCAAACTGACTGAGCAATAAAAGCATGTTCCTCACGAGAACTGCACCAGGATTCAGAGGAATGCTGGTGGTGCAACCTGGAAGTGCTTGGCTGCTCATGGAAAGGTGGCAATTTGCCCCAGAACTCTGAAGGAGAAGACCTAACCATCCGCTCCTGTTGTCAGTGTTGGTATTGGTGTGGCCTTGAGTGGCTGGCGGTGCCTAGGGACTCTCCAGGACAGGAAACTAGAAAACCCTGAAAGGCTTTATCACCAGGTTGGAAATCAACAGCAATAACCAGGCTTTGTTTCATCGCTTAAGGGTTGTACTGCACAATATCAAATGTCTCTGGCCAGTTGGTCATCTACTGCCACTGGCAGTTTCAACAAGTGCCCTCAGAGAGGAGGGAGACCAAGACAGAAGAATTGCTCCAACTGTGTGAGTTTAATATGAAATCCAAATGTATTGTTCATTTCAATACTTTTCACAGATTATATTATTCCACTATTTTAGCATTGACTAGTATTACATATGTCTTGTTCTCTCAGTGTCTTTGAGTTGACATAACTCATAGTGACACTATAGGACAGAGTGGAGCTTCCCTGGTGGGTTTTCGGAGACTTTCATTCTTTGTAAGCGTAGAAAGCCCCAGCCTTCTCCCATGGAGAAGATTCAAACTGCTGACCTCTTGATTAGCAGCCCAACACATAACCTACAACACCACCAGGGCTGTTCCAACACTTGCATGTAGTCACTATACATGAATGGGAAGAGTTTTTAATATCTCAAAACCTACAGAGTGCTTCTAAATATATTCTTAGACAGCATGAGTAGGTATACACACACCCTGCCCCCCCAAATGGAAAAAGATGTTAGGTGGAGCTTTCTTAGTATGCATTTTTCTAGCTGGGTGAGCGTTGGTCAACTCTCTCTGAGTTAGT
Source organism: Tenrec ecaudatus (assembly GCF_050624435.1). Taxonomy (NCBI): domain Eukaryota; kingdom Metazoa; phylum Chordata; class Mammalia; order Afrosoricida; family Tenrecidae; genus Tenrec; species Tenrec ecaudatus. The sequence goes on along the minus strand of NC_134542.1, from coordinate 13,257,894 downwards.
GCACCCAGTGGCATCATCTGAGAAGGTTCTCTTTGGTCACGGGGAATTTTTTCATAAAAGCAGTTTTGCTTGAACTTTGTTTTTTAGTGCCAGTTTAAAAGAACAGAGTGAGGCTGTAATACGATAGGATGGGGTAGAACTGCCTCTGTGAGTTCCTGAGACTGTAACAGTTTATGACGGTAGAAAGCCCATCTTTCTTCTGAGTAGCTTTTTAACTACAGACTTTTCAGATCCCAGACCAATATATAACCGCTACACCACCAGGTCTCCAAGCCGACAAATAATTAGAGAATCTAGAACAACATATTATCTCCAATTTGAACAATTATAGACACTTGTCAATCTTGTTTTTCTGTGCCCAAAACCCACTTTTTATCTGGTATATATCATAGTGCTATATCAGACTATCCATCAACTAGTGGCTACTCTCAGAGGGGATTCAGTGGAACATTTTGTTGTGGTTTGGATAAAAGCCAGAATAGACTTTCATTGAACAATTTATTTTACTTTTGTTTCATGACATTAGTTGCAAACAAATGATATCAACACTCTTCCTTACAAATATGATTCCCTATGATTCCTATCTAATCTTTAAGTGGTTTTGTCACCTTTGTTCTATATCGACAGATCTTAAAAGAGTATAAAATTCAAACAGCTTTTTAAAAAAAGTAGTAAGCTAGTCCAAGTTTGGTTTTAAAATAACAAAAACTGGAAGGCATGTCTCAGGGTTTTCTCCTCTCCCCACACTTATTCGATCTATATGCCAGACGGAAAGAAGTGGCAGCTGGATCGAAGGGAGTAGCGTTAGCAGCCTGTGCTATGCAGTTGACACAACCTTGATTGTTGGAGGCAAAGAGGACTTGAAACCCTTACTGATTAAGCTCCAAGACTACAGACTTCAGTATGGTTTACACTTCATGGTAAGGAAAACAAATATGCTCCACAGCATATCTATCCTTAAATAAGTTGAAAAATAAGGCCCCTGACTTGGCACCTGGTGTAAACTTCAGTAGTATATAGTCTAGACAGCGGTTCTCAACCTTCCTAATGTCGCGACCCTCTCATACCGTTCCTCATGATGTGGTGACCCATCACATTATTTTTGTTGCTACTTCATAGTTGTCATTTTGCTACTGTTATGAATCTGGCAGCCCCTGTGAAAGGGTCGTTCAATCCCCAAAGGGGTCGCGACTCACAGATGTGAGTCGCTGCTCTAGATGAAGGATGTGTGGATTTGGGGGGGACAACTATCTGTCTCTAGCATATTGAGGGTTGTGGTTGTTGTGAGGTGCTACCGAGTCAGAACAACAGCACAAAACACTATATTCTCCTGTGCCATCCTCGCAACTACACCCTCTACCCTCCACCAACGGTGAGGTTAGAGGGTTTATTTTTTCAATACTTGTTTTCTCTCTAAAGAACCACAAGATACATCTACTCCTCACCTACCAGCTTGTTAACTGATATTTCCAATTTATAACGATAGTTCAAAATTTAGTATCTCTGGCAGTCATGTCCATGCTGGGAGTCAGGGCCCTGGTAGCACTGAAGAGGTAGAGGATCCTGCCCCCAGGGCACCTGGAGCAATGGGGCTGCATAGCCTCTTCTGGGCTGGTGAGGATGCTGGCAGGGCAGGTTAGGGCCACAGCCCTTCGCCCCACACGTGGAATGTGTAGATGAGCACAGTGGACTTGGCCCTACACTGCCACGATAGAAGGGGCTATGGTTCTCAGCTAGGGCTACAGCAGCCCTGAGAATGAAGTTCATTGTGGACGAGCAAGACCTGGTGACCTGGAGCAACGTCGGAGGAGAGTAAGAAGGGCCTGGGGATGAAGCAATGCAGTGACCATGCCCACGAGTTCAGACGGCATGGGTGCCACTGGCTAGAGCTGACTGATCGCACCTGCTCCCGTGGGTGAGCCCTGCAGGCTGGACTGCGGAGGAGGACGGTGAGTGGGGGCAGCTCCATGCAGCAGCAGGAGAGCTGTGGATAGGACTGCGGTGCAGAAGCAGCAGGGAAGGGGAGCCCACCAAGACTGTGGGGAGCACAAGGAGGAGCTCAAAGTCCAGCAGAAATGGGAGAGCAGCAGGCATCCGAGCCAGGAGGCAGTGGTCCAGGGAACCTTCTAGGAATGACTTGACTTGGTAGGGAGGAGCTGGTTCTTAGTTGTTAGGGAGCCTGAGAGGGGATGGGGAGGTCAGGTTTCAAGAAGGGTCCTCTAGGAGGGCCAGGGCATTGGGACTACCCAGGAGACATATAGGTGGCTTAAAGGTATCTCAGAAAGGAGAGATGCCATCCCCGGGACACAGGATCAGGAAGCTCAGTGTTGGGGAGTAGGTGATGGTGGGGAGGGGGCACCCAGCACAGAGAGGAGTGCAGGAGGACCTGTCAGCGAGCAGAGGAGCCAGTCTGAGCCATCAATCAGAGCCATAGCTACAGGGAGGCTGCACATGGCCAATGTTCGCATAATCACCTGATTTTGTGAACTAAGAAGTGAGGCGATAAGTACCGTATATACTCGAATATAACCTGACCCGAGTATAAGCCGAGGTACCTAATTATCACCTGGGAAACCAGAAAAACTGCTTGACTTGAGTATAAGCCTAGGGTGGGAAACGCAGGATGTGAATTAACACAGAGACCAGAGGGGAGAGACGGAGTGCAGCCACAGACACATCCTTACCTGTTCAGCTGCCAGCATAAGTGATCACTACGGGAGCTTCTGCGAATTGGAGCCGTCCACGTCATAGGACGACTCTGATTGGGTAGATGTGAGTAAACAAACATTCAAAGCTGTGCAGTGCCAGTGGGACTTTGAATGAACAGCAGAGGAACTGCAGTCAACCACGAGATGTTACACCTCACCGGGGTACCATTGACCCATGTATAAGCCGAATCCCAGTTTTTCAGCACATTTTTGCTGAAAAACTTGGCTTATGCACGAGTATAGACAGTAAATACTGGGTGCATCATTAGTCAACTGAGAGGACTTTCATTTGTCCAGTTTCTGAATATTTATACCTACTGTGTACGTATGTGGAAAAATGCAGAATATACTAATTAAAATGCTTAGCTTGCTATGTTTAGAGGGTTATTTATTTTTCCCAACCAACCTCTCTGCCATTGAGGCAATGCTGACTCATGGCAACCACCTGTGTGTTTCTGAGACTGCAACTGTTTATGAGATTAGACAGCTCAGTTTTTCTCCCTCAGAGTTGCTGGTGGATTTGAACTGCTGACGTGCAGATCGCAGCCCACTGTGTAACCTACGCACCACCAGAGCTCCCGTTTAGTTATCAGTCATCCTCCTGTCAAAACTTCATCATCTCCACCTGCTGGCAGTGTTACATGAGAAATAAGGAAACTGTAAAACAGGATTAATCTAAGAACTCTTGGATGAATAATTAATTCAAAGAAGCAAACTCTAAGACAGAGAACCTATTTCAGTACCATTGCTTCAAGTTTTAAATAGGTGAAGTGTGTTTCCAGAAAAACCAGGGCCAACTTGTTAAATGCACCGAGTAGAAAGATTTCTCCATCAAGCTTTGGCTCCACGTGGTATCTCATGGCACCTCCGTATGTAATTTTCTCTTTATGGACACAACAATACAACTCAGAGTCTTACCAGAGTTGAGAGAGTCTAGAGTCAGAAAACAAAAACAAATAAAAAGCACACCCAGGCAAGAGAGAATAATGAACCATTTGACTCATTTTGATAAGCACTTGGAGACCTAAAATTAAAATAGTTATCGTGTTAATAGTTTCAGGAAAATCTTGGTCCTCTGAGTTAATAATTTCTTTGGCAAACCTTTCTAAAGGGAAGGTTGCCAAGACATTTTATAAAACAAAAGTATCTTTCACAGAAGAACATCCTTCTAGAAGCATAAGCCATTGTTTGGATTTTTACAATACAGCCAAAGCTCTCCTTGAAATCTAGTCTTCATTTCACATACTTGGGACATTTTACCAGGAAGGACCAATCTCTGGACCAGCACACCGTGCTTCATAAAGTAGAAGAGCAACGATAAAGAAGACCTGGGATGGGAGGGATGGACACAGTGCCTTCAACAATAATTGCGAGGATGGTGCAGGACGGGGCAGTTATGTTGTGTGTACTGAGGCCACTGTGAGTCAGAATTGACCAGGTGGCACCTAACAACCACAGTATTTGCGCCTTGATCTGCAAAGCCATGGCCATTAGCATGCTGGGTAGTTCGCGTTAAATAGATAGCAACTCAAGTCTCTCACGTTCTCCTCGGTCCTGCTGCCCTGTATGTTTTATTTCTGTGAATATTCATAAAACTATTTTTATTCTGCTTGCTGTGAATCCTGCATACGAGAAGGAACACTGGGCTTGGATTCTGTATCCAGTAGCCAGTAAGAACTTAGGTAGGAGATAATAGGCTGTTGATTATAAACGTTGACCTTCTACTTAGATTGCTTACGTTTAATTGAGACTCTTATTAGTTGTGTGACCTTGGGCAATTGCTTAACCCCTTTAATTCTTCAGCTTCTCAAGTTAAAATGGAGGAAACGGATTTCACTGACCCTGTGGGGTTTTGTGAATATTAAATAATGTAATCTATGTAAAACCGTTCGTGTCTGACATTTAAGTGTTCAATAAATATTATCATTATTACAGACCATTTGGAGATTCATAAATGGTTTCTAATGCATTTGGTAATGATGAAACACTTTTAAATTGGAGAATGTATAACTTTTCCTAAAGAAACAGTTCTTGGAATATTAGTCCTGCCTAGACGATATTAGTTGTTCACTCTATTTTGGGAGGAATTATATGAGATTAAAAGCGTCTTTGTACGTTTGTGAAGCTCTGGTCGTGCAGTGGTAATGGGTTGGATGTTGATCTTTGAGGCCTGCAGTTAGGAACAACCAGCTGCTCCACGGGAGAAAGACGGGGAGTTCTACTGTCTGTGTAGACAAAGAATGGTTGGAAACGGGTTATGGTAGCAATTATACAATTCTCCTGAAAGTGATTGAAATATGGAATGGTGGGTTATACATATTAAATCTCAACTAATAAAAGAAGAGGTAAAACCTAGGACAAGTACCCTCCTGCAACAATAGCAATTGCAATAAAATATTTGTGAGCGTTTAAAAAAGACGTTGGAGTCGCAGCAACTGACAGGGGGCAGTTCTAGGCCAGAGTTGCTCTAGGTTGTAGATGACTCTCTAGCGGAGAGTTTTGTTTGGGATATTATTATTATTATTATTCTAGTGTACATCTGCGACTATCAGCAGCAACTCGTTGGCTTTCTTGACTTAGGGGAGGTAGGGTTGCCCGGGAAGAACTGGAAACTGCAGCGAAACTGCATCAGAGAACCCAGATTTCCATCCTTGCCCTGCCAAAGGTGGCTGATTGAAGCCTCTCCCAGCACGGGTCTCATTTCTCAAAGGAAACCCTCTGTGTGGTGGGGGGATTGCCCTGGGTGGGTCAAGGATTTGGACTTGCTCAAGTGCCCGCGGAAGGCAGGAAGGGCGAGTCCGCTCAAGTCTGCTAGCGAGGACCTCAGGGAGCAAGATGCTCCTCTGAGTCTCATGGGCCCCTGCATGGCTTGATTTAAGGGAGAAGTGGAGAAGGAATTGTGGGGCAGAGGAGGCTGCCTGCTCCCATAAAGATTTATAGTCTCAGGAATGCCAAGAAGTGGTTCCATGCAGGCCTCCAGGGTCTCTCCGAGTCGGAAACCCACGGAACGGCAGTAGGAAAGGTTCTGCCGTAGAAAAAGAGGCTCGACATGATTTTCGTTACCTTCTCATCTTCCCGTGTTTAAGATATGTGGTAGATCATTCTTCCTTGAAAATGGCTTAGTAACGTTATATAAATATTAAAATATTAAACATTTATACATATTTATTAAACGCAGCCTCATGCATGATCTCCAGCAGACAATTTTAATTGGTTTAAAAAAAAAACTTTCTGGCTTTTTGAACAAAATCAGAATAGTTTAAAAATTGCTCTGATTGGTACAACTGCAGTGACCTTACATTCTCCTATTCTCATGTATATGAATTACCCTTCTTTTGTGTACCAAGCTAACTCCTGATACAGATGTAAAAATTCAGTTTCTTCACAAAGATTTCTGGGAAAGCCAGGGGCTGCTTGGACCTCCTGTCTGTAGTCTGTCACACTGCAGTTTTGTCCCCACACATGTTCCTGGTCTCTCTGGTGGCACCATCTCATCACTGTATCTTCCTGGGGACCCAGTTTTCCTGCACCGTTGCAACATAGTCTGAGCCCCCTCTCTTCAAACCATGGGGTTGCATTATCGTAAAACCAGCATGCCACTAGTGGTTGATAAGCCTTTGGTGAACCCCGAAACCCCCGGAGCCCGCTGCCATTGACTCACTTCCAACTCAGAAGTCATCTCACAGGACAGAGAAGAACTGCCCCTTAGGGTTTCCAAGGACAATCTTTATGGAGACTGACTGCCCTATTACTCCCCTGAACAGCAGCTGAGAGCTTAACCACGGTGCTACCCAGAAATGGTTAAAAAAATTGAATCATTTGCCAACTGCCATGGAGTCACTTCCGACTCGTGCATTACACCCACCCGTGCATTACAGAACAGAACTTCCCCATAGGTTTTCTTGGATGTGGTCTTCATGAATCAGCTAGCCACATCTGTCTGCTACAGAGCCACTGGTGGGTTTGGATCGTCAATATTTAGGTGAGCAGATGAGGGAAGGCGATTTACTGCACCTACAGGAGGTGGGATGTGGCAGGACATTCCATCTTAGAATAGGAAAAAAAATGGGAAAATTGAATGGTATTCAAACGGTGACAGCCAATGCCTACCAGCCGAGCTTCATCACGGTGGAACTCTAAACCCAGCCGCTTCTACCCCACAGCATCACCCTCCCTCGTGCTGCTGTGTCCCGTCCGGATGCAGAGCTCCTTTGCTTTAATGCCTCTTTAGCCCCTAATGTCAGTTCCCAGGGACCGCCCCCCACCCCCACAGCGCATGTATGCACACGCAGGCACAACCCCCTGCACATGCATGGATTCCACTTAGATCTGTACCCTCTTTACACTTACTGTGTTACAGGCTTTATTACACTATAGGCTTCCATGTGTTGCTTCTGAACCACCAGCTTAATGGCAGATTTAGAAATCAGAAGGTATAAAGCTAAGGAAGTGTAACTCTTCTTGCCCAAAGATGGAAAACAAAACAAGACAGGCAAACAAACAAAATAACTCAAACTCATTGCCATCACGAAGATGAGAGCTAATTAATAGTGACCTGACCGTGTAGGACCAGGTCGAACTGCCTCTATTTAGGTTTCTAAGATTGTAATTGTCTATGGGAATAGAAAGCCTCATCTTTCTCTTATGGAGCTGCTAGTTGCCAGTGGTCTCGAACTGTTGATGTCATGGCCAGCAGCCCAGAGTGTAAGCCACCATGCCATCAGGACTGCTGCCCAAAGATAAAAAGTACTTTTATATGAGAGCCTGGAATTCCACTTTGTCTCTTGTGATGCTAAGCCCATGCCTTACCATGATACTAAGCTGAATCTCATGGATTATTAGTATTACTGTGAATTCCATAATGAAAAATTTGATTATATACTAGAGAATCATACCTCTTGGCCATTGTTAGCAAAAGTTGTATAGCTGCTATTTCTTTAGAAAAATATTCATATGGAATCATTACCTGTCCTTGATTTCTGTTCATACAAAGAAACGTTCGGGGTTTGCAAGCTCTTGAAATCTGGTTTCTGTCACTTCTGTGATCTAGAAATCCCTAAAGCCTGAGGCTATAAGATAGTGGCCTAAACATTTCATAATGTTTATGAAATGCTGGGTACCAATTTGGCAGTCAATTATGGAAGACTGTATTTTCACATCCCCAAATTGCCCAACATGTGACAGCTGTTGAATTTTTAGTCTCCCCAGTTATGCTTCAAGTTATTGTTCCAAATCCAGATATGTAAGGAAATGTTCAGAATCTAGAAGTCAATAACAGTTTATCAGTCTTATATTAGATAAACCAAATTTAACCTTTGAGTGTGGTTAACATTGGCTAGATTTTGTGTACTCTTCCTGGCTTTTGCCACTATACCCTGTGCCGCAAGTTAAAAAGACTATTAGGTACAATAGGGAAGAGTTATCATCCATACACATTCAGTAATGCTCAATCCTTAATTTTCCTCTCCTAATGCTATTCACAGGAGACTTGGTGGGGAATGGACTAATCCCTGGTCTGCAATCTGCAAGGTCCACAGTTTGAAACCACCAGCTGCTCTGCTGGAGAAAGATGGGGCTCTCTACTCTTATGAATAAAGAGTGACAGTCTCTGAAATTCTCATGGGCAGATCCATGCAGTCCTACAGGGTCCCTATGAGGCAGCATTGACTCCATGGCAATGAAAGAGAGAGGATGTTATTAACAGGAGATTTTCAGAACAGTTCCTTGCATTCATGAACCAGGAGGCATGAACTGAACAATGTAATATTGCATGTTTTCCGACCAAGAATGGTGCATGTCAAGGTTGTATCCATTCATCACACTTATTCAATCTGTATGCTGAGCAAGTAATGAGAGAAGTTGGACCATATGAAGAAGAAGGAAGCATCAGGATTGGAGGACGGTTTATTAACAAGCTGCGGTATACAGGTGACACAACCTTACTTGATTTAAGTGGAGAGGACTTAAAGCATTTGTTGATGAAAATCAAGAACTGAGACCTTCAGTATGGGCTACAGATCAATGAAAAACAACAACAAAAAAGCCCCAACCAAACAAAAAAAACAACCCAATCTCACAACCGACTCAATAGAAAACATCACAATAAACAGAGAAAACATCAAAGTTGATGGCAATTTCACTTTGCTTGGCTCCACGGTCAATGCGCATGGGTGTGACGGTTAAGAAATCAAAGGATATGTCACATTGGGCAAATCTGCAGCACCAAAGCCATGGCATTTCAACGGCTTCTTACGCAAAGTGAGACACTGCATAAGGAAGATGGGAGAAAAATAGATGTATGTAAATTATGGTGTTGGTGTCAGTAAATAATCAAATCTGTCTTGAAAGAAGTACAGCCAGAATGCTCTGTAGGAGGAAGGATGGGCATGTTATCAGGAGAGAGCAGTCTCTGGAAAAGGGCATTATGCCCAAAAAGTAGGAGATCAAAAAAGAGAGAGAAAGAAAGATAATCAAGAACATGAATTGACACAATGGCTGCAACCAGGAATGCAAACATGATACTAATTATGAAGATGTGCCCCCACCCCCCCAACAGTGTTTTGTTCTGTTGGGCATCAAGTTCCTCTGAGTCAGAAGAGACTCAATGGAATCTAACAGCTAGGACTAACAACAATAACAATGCCTTCAGGAAAGGCCCCCTGGTGGGACTGTCTGGTATTAGACTGCGAACTGAATGAGTGGAGGTTCAAACTCACCAGCCAGTTTGTGGGAGAAAGATGGTATCACTCCCGTAAGGATGTATAGTCTAAGAAATCCGAGGTAGTCACTTTATTGTGTCAACCTGACCGATAAACACATGTGGGGTTAATTGAAGGGCGGAGGGATAAATGGCTCAGTGAGCCTTGCCTTTCTAGTTTTCTGGTCTCTTGCTCTCTGATGGTCGGACCAGGGTGCACCTGCCTTAGCCAGTTCCCTACTCAGCTGGCAATGTTCACTTCCTGGAAGACATCCCTGAGGAAAAGCCGCATGGACCTACCCTGATGAGCAGCCGTGTGGAGATCCCTGCCAGCGCTGAGATGCTTACACATTCACTGACTCAGCTTTCCTCCTGCAGTCGGGGTCATTGTGTCTGTTTTGTGAAATGGAGGAAGACTTGTGGGTTGGTGTTGGACATATGGGTTAAGGTTGGACTTGTGGGCTTGGGCAGCACTGGGTTGGGATGTTTTCTTGATGTCCACTTAACCTTTATATAAAACTCTCTCTTATACATGAATTTCTGTGGATTTGTTTCTCTAAAGTACCCAGGCTAACACAAAACCCTATGCACGGTCACCATAATTTGGAATTTACTCAAGGATCGTGGGTTTAATGCCTCAAGAAATGAGCCCTGGTGATGTAGTTTAAGTGTCAGACTGATGTGATTGGTAGTTTAAACCCCCAGGTCATTTGGAAACGGATTGTGGTAGGAACTGGACCATTCTGCTTAGATTGAACTATGGGATGGTGTGTATTAACTCCCAATTAATAATAAATTAAAACCCAAAACAAAACCTACCAGCTGATGTGGGAGAGCATGACGAGGCTGTCTGTTCTCACAGCAATTTGCAGTCCTGGAAACCCCCCAGGTTGTCACGCTGAGTCTGAATGGGTTTGATTTGGGTGGATTTGCTTGCTGACCACCAGCTCAGTGGCTTGAAAAATAAGAGAAAGGTGGAGAGTCTGTTTCCATAAAAGATTTACAGCCTTGAAACCCTATGGCTCTGTTCGACCCTGCCCTACAGGTCACCATGAGTGGAAATCAACCTGACAGCAGAGGCTGCTGGGGAAAGCTTTCAACGTACTAACTGTCCTGTAATTGGTTCCCAGCCAGTAAACTGCCGCTGTATATCGAATGTTGTGGATAATCAGCAATGTACTCACGTGTGCTGCGGCACTGCCCCAAACGCAGAATGCAGCCACGACGAGGTCCACGAACAGCTTTGTCAATCGAATTTGTGATGATAGAGTTTGTAGATAATTTTGTTACAGCTTATTCCCACCCCCGGACTCTTGAGTCAACCAGACAGAGAAAAACTAGGGGAAAACAGTCTTTCTGGAATATGGAAAAGACATTAAAATGCCCAGAAAGAGTGGCTCGTCGCAGCAACTTGCCTCAGCAGAATGATGAAGCCAGCGCTTTCCGCCAGGACCCTTTGGCAGCTCGATGAAGAGTCCCACCCAGAATTTTCCTAATCAACATCTGGAAGAAAACATGAACGAGAAAAGGGGGGAAAGAGTCAATAACTGCCAGAGTTCTGAAGTATGCATTCAGTTTCACAGCCATTCCTACTGGAATTTTGCGGAGCTGTGATGGGCGGGTGTATTGAATCGCTGGGAGCAATAACAAGAACTGCTTTCTGGGCTGGCCTGGCATCGGAGGAAGGCGCAGAACAAAGCCCGCACTGAGTGCAGGTGTGCAGCAACAAAGACACAGTCTCCCCAGACGCTTTCTAGCAGTGGCATCATCGTTTGTGCTGAGACACAAAGAGATAAACAAATGCGGAAGGCGGGGCTGGGTGGGGTGGGGTGGGTGGGGGTTGGATCTGAACTGGGTCAGAGTCAGATGGGAGGGAGGTTGCTGGCCAATTGTAGTAGGCAGCTGAATGGGAGAAAATAACTCAGTGAAGATGTTGTTGCTGGAAAATTCGCTCTCATTTTCATCCTGATGCAATATCTGTGGCAATTGTAATGATGATTGCAAAGACAGGGCAGGCTTTTTTTTTTTTAATTACAGAGAACTTACTTTTAATTCCTTTTCTGCCCATGATGAAGTTTCTACTTTAGACAGAGAAAGAAATTCCGCAGATCTTATGGCCACGTTTGAAGCATTCTAAAGGAGCAGCTCCAGCACCCCTGAAAATCATCTCTTTACATGCTGGTAGCACAGAAGAAGGTCAGTTAATATTCTTAAATCGAAGGACTTCTTTTCATTCTGTCCAAGCCATGTCCATTGCCATGGAGGGGGCTCGTTCCTGGAGGACAGAGGAGAACTACCCATAAGGTCTCTGAGCGACAGGAGCAGATTTTTTTATCTTTCTGCCAAAGGATGCCTCGGGGTTCAAACCATGGACCTTTCAGCTATCAGGCTAACACTGAACCCACTAAGCCTCTAGCTACCCTCCAGCCCATTAAACCATAACCAAACCCAAGATTATAGAGTCGATTCCAACTCATAACATTTTTGTAGAACAGAACGGAACAGCTCCACAGAATTTCTGAGATTGTCAATCGTTATGGAAACGGACTGCCTCACCCCGCACCCCCAGAGCGATGGGTAGGTTTAAACCACTAACCTTTAGGGGAGCAGATCAACATAATAGTACACTTCAAGGGAGCCTCTGAGCAATGACGGTTGGAATGGCTTCCTCACTAGCTACCTAGGAGTTTGATCTCTCATGCATCAAAGATAGTTGTTCCTGTTGTTGGTGCCATAGAGTGATTTCACACACAGTCTCTTACGTACAACTGAACAAGGCCCCCGCCCAGTCCTGCTCCGTCCTCATCACCAAGGTTGTGTTTGAACTCATGTTGCAGTCACGGAATCGATCCATCTTCTTAACCAGGGCTCCTCTTTTTTGCTGACCCTTTATTTTTATCAGTGTAATGTCCTTTTCCAGGGTCTCTTCTGAGTTACCCAAAATAGGTGAGATGAACAGTTTGAGATCCTCACTCCAAGGAGCCTTCGGTCTGTCCTTCTTGTGAGATGGAGGTGTTTGTTCTTTTGGCAGTCTTTGGTATACTCAGAAGTTTTCATCCACACCATAACTCCAAATGCATCAATCCTTCCCTAGTTTTCCTTATTGATGGTATGGCAATGGAAAGATCGACCGTAGCTTGTGTCCCACTCATCTTTTCCCTCAACGTGACACCGCTTTGTCCTTTAACACCTGAAAGAGCAGCAGACGTTGATGAATATTTCATAAAAATGGGAGGTAACATGAACTGCATCCATCACAGACATTTAAAATTTTTTAATAGTTACATTCTGAATGATTGCCTGTGTGCAACCCAGATCACAGTAACACGTTTTACTTAGCTTTCAGATAACAAGGGGAAGTGAATCTCTACTACAACTTAGAGATCATCTTGCATGGACTGCAAAAATGAATTGCTCAGGGAAATAATTTATCTGAAGTAGAAATGCCGTGATGAAAATAGTTACTCCAAGTTCAATTAACCCGGACACATGGAATGAATCTGTATGTGCTGGGACACTGGTGAGTTTGAAAACCTGTCATAAATAACAGAAAAAATATTTAAGAAACTGTCTATTGCAATATGGGCTATTTGCACATTCATTCCATCTCTCCAAATGTCTACTTTTTTTTAAAACCACGACTTTGTTCAGAGTGACAGGAAGCTTCTCTTATAAAGCATTCTTTTAAAAAAACTGCACAGTAACTTCTCTGGCTTAGCAATTAAAGATTTCCAGGTCAAGCCAAAAAAAATTACATTTATTTATGTCATTTAAAAGAGGTTGTATGCCTTACACTCAACATTAAAAAAAAGTCTCCAAACTGGACCAATAAGCAACATCACGGTAAGCTAGCAGAGAAAAGAGTGAAGTAGTCAAGGATTTCATTTGAGTGGATCCACAGTTAATGCCCTTGGAAGAGACAGTTAAGACATCAAAGCACCTACTGAAAATTAAGCCAATTCCAAAGCATGATGCCCCATAGAACAAAAAGACCGCCCCATTGGGTTTAGAAGGTTCTAAATCTTTGTAGGTGCCTAGGCCTCATTTTTTCCCCCTGGAACAGTTGGTTGGTTTGAACCGCTCGGCTTTAGGTTAGCAGCCCAACATGTCTCACAATATGCAACCATAATGTAGGACGCCGAAGGGGCATATCACACTGAGCAAATGTGCTATTGACCTCTTTTAAACTGCTACAAGGCAAAGGTGGTACTTTGAGGAATAAGGTGAACCTGACTTAAGCCATGGTATTTACCAATCACTTCATATTGATACAGAAGCTGGTAAATGAATAAGGAAAGCAAAAGAGAATCAATACCTTTGAATTGTGGTGGTTGAAAAGTATACCAGGAGCTGTCAGAGAACAAGCAAAATTTGTCTTAGAGGAAGGATCTCTCCACCTGCTCCTTAGCAAAAAAGATAGTGAGACTTTGTCCTTTGGACGTACTATCAGTAGAGACATTTTATCCAAGGAAACATGCTATCAGGGGGCTCAGGGTTAGTGGAAGGCTTATTAGCAACCTGTGATAAGCAGATGACACAACCTTGCTGACTGAAAGTGAGGAGAACTTGGGGCACTTGCTGATGAAGATCAAGGATAGCAGCCTTCAGTGTGGACGACAACTCAATGTAAAGAAGACCCAAATCCTCACAACCGAACCAATAGATAACATGATAAATGCAGAAATTGAAGTTGTCAAAGATTTCACATTACTTGGATCCATAATCAATGTTTGTGGAAGCAGCAGTCAAGAGATCTAATAACACCTTGCATTAGGTCAGTGATCCTCAACCTTCCTAATGACATGACCCTGTAATACAGTTCATGTTATGGCAAGCCCCCCCGAAACATAAAATTATTCTCTTTGCTACTTCTTAACTGTCATTTTGCTATTGTTATGACCCCCGTGAAAAAGTCATTTGACCCCCCAAAGGGGTCACGACCCACAGGTTGAGAACCGCCGCATTAGGTAAACCTGTTGTACAAGACCTCTCTAGAGTGTTCAAAGCTAGGGTGTTATAGGACTAAGGTGCTCCTGACCCAAGCCATATATTTTCCATTGTTGATGGAGATTACTGAGAGATGAAGATGCTCAATGGGATGGATTGACCCGGTGGTTGCAATAATGGGCTCAACCATAACACCAAGGCCGAGGATTGTGCAGCACCAGCTTGTCTTTTGTTCTGTTGTGCAAACGGACTCACACCCAACTTGATGGCACCTAAGAATAGTGGCACCAGCAACCTCAATAGAGGCAGGAGAAGGACATCATTCTTGGAACAGGAGAAGTTGAGTGACAAAAAAGAATGTCTTTCATGAGATGGATCGATGCAGTGACAGCCGCAATGAACTCAACTGAAGAGGGACGAAGACATGTTTCATTGCTATAATGGGGTTTCTGGGAGTCGGGACAGACTCAATGACACTGAACAGCCACGGAAGTGCAGAAGAGAGCCAAGCTACAAGGGGCAGCATTCAAGGTCACGAGCTTGTAAAACCTCCCGCCATTTCAAGGTAAATATTATGCTGAGAGGGCTAACTGAACAAGTGGCTGCTATAAAATTACACTATTGCAGCTGTGTACCATCACTGGTATGGAATGTGGAAGGAACATTATGATCCCTGTCAGTGTCAGAAGATACTTCCTTTTGAGGTTGGACTTCATTCATAACAAGAGGATGACGTTCTTTGCATGTGCAGACTGCACAGATAACGGAGGAATGCTTAAACAAGTATTCTGTGAGTTCCACCCATTAGATGAAGCACATTGGCATCAGTTGGACAAGTTGTTGGTTAGGACTGCTTCAGACCTCACCTTAGCTGATCGGCGATTTATTTCCTAATCTTGAGTCAGTAACAGACAAGTGGGATACATGAACACACATGTGGGATAAGCGACAGCTTATTTTGCTACAGTCATGCACAATAACCATCAAGGAGGATCCAAGGAACCTATGACACTGGGCACAGCCAAACTATTGTACAATCTGAGTCAAATCCATTTCTGAGATTTCAAGTTAGCGTGATCATCTTGAACAACATTGAGTAATGAGTCGGAGGCAGTCACGGATTAAATGCCACTATTTTTTAACATCTAAGATATATTATTTTGATATTCTCTTTATTTACTTATTGTTCCTTCTCAAGTAGACACGGTGTTTCTTTGGCCAACCCTTTGGGAATAGACTTAATAGGAGTCACTGGCACACAGTCTACTAACGGCCATTTTCTTTGTCTATTTAGAATGCAGGGGGAGTCATACATACAGAAGAAATAGAGCAGAAAATGATCACGGCAGAACTAGATCGACAAGGTGAAGGGAGATAAAAAGGCCTTAGAAGCGGCAGCCTAAAATGCATAACCACCGCGCAGACTTTCCGAATCAAGCATGTGCTCTGCTCACATCTGCTGGCGCTGGGGGTATCATTAAATCAGAGCCCAGCTACCCTTTTGGATCCATCGCTACCTTCTAACTGAAGCCACCCTTCCCTGGAGCTGCTCCCTGCCAATCACGGAGCGTGATGGAGGTAGGAGAACACTGCCAAGGTCAGAAATCCTCTAGCACCGGATCTCAATCTCATTGCTATCGAGGTGATGCAGACTCAGAGTGACCCTTTAGGACGGGGTGCCCCTGTGAGTAGCTCAGATTATAACTCTTTACCGGGAGCACAAAGGCTTGTCTTTCTCTGGCTGAGTGGTGGCTGGTGATTTCAAACAGCTGACCTTGTGGTTAGCAGCTCAACTTGTACCCACTGAGCCACAGGGCACCTCAATGACTGCTCTAGGTACAGTGAATTCCTACGAGCAGACCCACAACTTTCTTAAAGAGTAACTGTGTTGTGGGCGGGTGGGGGGGGGGTCTAGAGAAACAGACCCAGTGGCACACATATATGTATAGGAACGAGCTTTCTATCATGAAGTCATCCTCTGTGGAGAAGGCACCCCAGCCCAATCCAACTAAGCCCATGGGTCTGATGATACTAGCCAGAGCCCGCTTCTGACTCACCTAGCTTCAGGCTGATGAGAGGGACACTGAGGTGGCATGGAAAGGAGATCACAGCCTGGAGGGTGCAATCATGTGGATCCAAGGTTAGTGGAAAGATGGGATGGTGACAACAGGTCTTGGGGTCAGGCAGCCCACAGAGGGTTGCACCCGGAGGTAGGCTGAGTCTAGACAAGCAGGAAGGTCAAGGGGCAGGAAGAGGGGAGGGGCCCCTAGTGTCTCTCTTATTAAAAGGCCACACCTCCCAGCAGGCATCATCAGGCCTGATTGATAGGTTGGACTCCACCCCTACACTTTGAGACACACTCAAATTGACATAAAATCTAACTGTCATGGTACCACAGCAAATGAGATCTTCCTACTCTGATTTTAGGGCTACAGTTAAGTGAGAGTTCAAAGTTCATTCATTTACTCGTGGCTTCCATACGTCTCTGGTTCACTTTTAGATTCGTCTTTATCATTTTATTGTAGGACATCATAGATCATCCTCATGGGGCTTTAGGGAATTCTATGGATAGTAACATCATCTAAGTCAATAGTAAAATACTGCTGTGCAAAGGAATTCATACAGGTGTAGGACATCTGGGTGGCTCCAGAACTTGGGTTACTTACACTTCTTCCTATCTTGGGTTATTGGACACTAGTTATACGAACGGTGAGGGTTGGAGATAGAGCACTGCTTTCAGATACGCTCATTTAGGATGGCAGAACCCCGCCAGATTCACTTGTCAGAAAAGGCAGAAGAAGCATAAAGACAATAAATAAATGTTGATTTAGAAGCATCACTCAATGGGAACCTGCGAAGCAGTAGGTCCAACCAAACACAACCACAGTCCAACAAGCACCAATTCCCTGATCTTGGGATAGCGAGGGGATCTCCAGTGGCCAACACTTGGGCCTTGGGTCTCCACTCTGCACTTCCCCCTTCATTCAATATGGTATATATATATATACATACATATATATACATATACATATATATATACACATACATATATTCTTTTTTTTTTGCATGATGCCTTACACCTGGTCCCTTGGGCACTTCGTGATCGCACTGGCTAGTGTGCTTCTTCCATGTGGGCTTTTTTGCTTCTGAGCTAGATGGCTGCTTGTTCACCTTCAAGCAAAATTTTAATGGAAGTTGTTGTCACTTCCCAGTCCCATAGCCGAGAACTGCACCCTGGTGTGCTGCCTTTGTGCTCAGCACTGTCCGTACCTCATTCCCCTGGGCCATTTCCAACTAAGAGTGACTTCTCTTTTCAATGCTTATTTGTCCCAAACTCTCTCAATTACTGCCTTTTGTTGTTGTTTTCTAATAGGAAGTACCTAAAAAATTCTGTATCCTGTGTAGTGAGTTCCACCTTGAACTGTTAACTACAAGGTCAGCAGTTTGAAGCCACCAGTTGCTCTGAGAGAGAAAGAGGAGGCTAGATGTCCCTGTAAAGATGCACAGTCTCAGAAACCCACAAGGGCGGTTTCTGATTAATCAGGAATGATGGAGTGCTCTAATACAGGGTCTATTAGTCTCTGACGTAATAAATAGCGCGGTACAGAGAGAAAAGAACCCCCCCCCCCCAAAAAAAGACTCTGGCCTGCATTCATCTGAAATGCCCATAAACAATACCTGTCCATTTCGACAAGAGTGAGTCTGTCCTTTCTACAAAGTTTTCATATCTGCGAGATTCAGATACAGCCTCAAATCCAAATTCTCAAAGTGACGCTACAAAGCTCAATCTCCCTTGATATAGTGCTCGTCATCTGTGATCTGTCCATTGCTTTTTTTTTTCTTGCTTAAAAGTGAACTTGTTGCAGGTGAGTCTAAGGCACCAGTGAGTGATTGGCTAGGTCTCTTTTAATTGGAGCACCAGGCTATTTCTTGCATGAGGAAGCAGAACATAATATTTATGTATCCTATTGCAAAGAGCTTATTGATTTTACATCTGTGAGATAACAGTAGTGATGCTTTTTGTCGGGTCAGCTCATTAGATTGATTTATGAAATAGATGATTGGTTTTAACGTAAATGTGTTGGTGCCAGGAGTCCGTGGTTTCTCACTTGTAGTTCCAATGGAAGTCAGTAGGTGGCAGCAGAGGGCTAGCTTTAGTTTGAGGTAGACTTAAAAGTCC
Organism: Tenrec ecaudatus; assembly: GCF_050624435.1. NCBI lineage: Eukaryota > Metazoa > Chordata > Mammalia > Afrosoricida > Tenrecidae > Tenrec > Tenrec ecaudatus. The sequence goes on along the minus strand of NC_134542.1, from coordinate 13,239,362 downwards.
TTTCCATTCTTTCTCAGCCCTTTCTCCCTCTGCCTCCCTCTACCCTTCTCTTAAGCTCCTCCTCCCCCTTTCCCTCCCTCCTTCCATCATCCCCACCACCTCCCTCCTTCCTTTCATTCTGTCTCCTCTTTTTCCTTTCTTCTTCCATCAGGAACATGATACCCAGTTACAACTGTTATTTTTGTAAGTGAAAGAACTGGGTCCCAAACAAAACGCCTGTCCAAATATTTTATTTCCGATGATGCCAATGACATCCCCCTTCTCAGTGGGTTGACAGGCCTTAAGAAGCGGATTCTGCCTGCGGAAGACTAGGGCAATACCCTCAACAGGAAATGAGGCGTTTGTATCCTAAGAGCACCCAGATTTGGTTGAAAATACAAGCACTCTCAAGATTGTGCTCCGCGATGGGTTAATTAGGGTGTGAGGTAGTACCGATGAAGAACACAGCTTTCCCCCAGATCCTGGATGCTTCCTCCCCCCAACTACCATGATCCGAAGTCTACCTTGCAGGGCTGGATAGGGCAGAGGCTGTACACTGGTACATATGAGGGCTGGAGGCACAGGGAATCCAGGGTGGATGATACCTTCAGGACCAAGGGTGTGAGGGGCGATGCTGGAAGAGTGGAGGGTGAGTGGGTTGGAAAGGGGGAACTGATTACAAGGATCCACATGTGACCTCTTCTCTGGGAGAGGGACAGCGGAGAAGGGGGGGATGGGAGACTCCGGATAGGGCAAGATATGACAAAATAACGATGTATAAATTACCAAGGGCACATGAGGGAGGGGGCAGAGGGGAGGGAAGGGAAAAAAAAGAGGACCTGATGCAAAGGGCTTAAGTGGAGAGCAAATGCTTTGAGAATGATTGGGACAGGGAATGTATGGATGTGCTTTATACAATTGATGTATGTATATGTATGAACTGTGATAAGAGTTGTATGATTCCCTAAAAAATTGTTAAAAAAAAAGATTGTGCTCTGCTCCCAAAGCAGCCACGAATGACCCCCTTTGGGGACCGACATTTTCCCCTGTGGGAATCGAGGGGCAGAGGCCTTTCAATCAGGGCTCTCATCAGTTCCCCACTCCATCCCGGCCTCTCGAATGTGTTTCTTTCTTTCATGGAATCCTAGGTAATCATCTCACCTCTGTTCTTTGTAGCATGAGCTCTAGAAACAGCCATATTGAGATTTCTTACCCACAGAACCTAAGGGGGGGGGAGGAGAAAAGCCTCAGGAATAAGGCTTGTCCTCTTGCCAAGCCACACAACTGAGCTGATGGATCTCTCTCTCAGGAGGGTTTGGCACTGTGACCAGCTGTGAGACTTGTCGTCCCCCACGGAGTCACCATTCAAAAAAATGATGATTCAAAGGTATAACCCAGGCAGTGGTAGCTGTAGCTGTACCCACCGAGTCACCCTTTGCGAACGGAAATGAACTCCTGCAGCCAAATATGTCTTCCTCTCCGTTTACTCGGGTGCTTCATCTCCTTAACAACACGCACAAAGGCTCCCGACCGGACAGGTCACCCGCCTCATATGTGACGTCTTTTTTTTTTTTTTTCACATGTGACCTCTTATAGGTGCTGGCGTTTGCTGTGGTCGGTGACGCGGAGTACTCGCTGTTGGAAGTGCTTTGAGTGTGCAGCGACTTCATGAGCGTGCCATCCCTGGGGTGCTCTGAAGTGTTCGGTGAGAGTTCACGTAGTAGCACGTTGGGTTCACGATCTTAGCCTTCATGTGGTGTTTGCTCAGCGAATCGTTATGGAGGTATTGTGACAAGCCTGTCTCTGGCAGACTGTGGGTCCGGTCCCAGGCCACTTCCGCAGAGAGGATGTCACCCAATAAAGCTTGTCATTCAAAATCGCTGGTTTCCCAGTGTGTTTTCAAGCCTCAAAGCGGGCAGTTGCGTTATGAAAAAGTATGCACCTTATTGAGAATGACCCGAATGTGACACAGCGATGTAGAAGGAGCACATGCTGTTGATAAAAAAAAAAAACACGGCACCAAATGACTTGCTCTGCATATGAAATCATGAACGCTATTGCAGGCCACGTCACAGCATCCAAGGATGATACCGTGATGACTTAACTACGCACTCACAGCGCTCCCAACAGTGAGCCCCCGGCTTCAGTGACCACAGCAAAAAGCCAGCACCTGTAAGATGCCACCCGAGGGTGTGGCCTGATGCTTGGGAGAGTTGGCGCACATGCTTTTAAGGAGATGGAGTAGCTGAGTAAATTGCGGGGAAGACACACTTGCTCCTCACTATGGAAAAAAAAAGTGCGCTCTCTTCAACGTGCACAATGCAATGGGGCATCTCCCCACTCGGATAGCTATGTTTTGAGCAAGACACGCTGTCCTCCTAAGGGGTTGTCACTGTGTGTGATGTAGCTGGCACTGACTCTTCGCAGCCCTGTTTGCAGTGGAAAGAAACACTGCCTGGTCCTACTTCCTCCTCACTATTATCGCTAGGTTTGCGTTCGTGGCTGCAGCCACGGTGTGGATTCATTTCCCCGTGGGCCTTCCTCTCATTCATTGACCCTCCACTCCACGGAGCCCAATCTTCTGTGCCAGAAAATGGCCTATTTTTGCCACGGATTGACCAAAGTTTGGGAGATAAGGCCTCACCGTTCTCACGTCTCAGCTCACTGTCTGTACCGCCTCCAAGAGAGGTTTTCCTGGAGACTCGCAACCTTCGGGGACAACACACAGTCATTCAAATACAGTCATTCTCCTCTGGTCTGCCTTATTCGTTGGCCAGCATGGAAGGAGACTGAAATGCCACAGCTGGTATCAGGCTTACCTCATTCCTCCAAGTGACAGTTCTGCTCGTCCACACTCTGGTTAGTGTCAGGAGAAGCCAGCCCCCAGCATATCATTCCGGGTCTGGTAGGCGCAATTGCACTGCGATAATAAGTAAAGATCATAGTAAAGTTATAGAGAGCATGAGAGATAGAAGTGAAATAAATGGAGTCTGACACGATTCATGGTAGCATGCTCACCTCAGCCCCACTTGGTGGTCCACGTGGAGGGAGAGAGAGGCATTTAATGCTAGCCTAGGCTTTTATCTTCTCTGGGGACAAGCAAGCCCCCTCATTACAGGTGACGACATACAGAAGGGGTTGTGCTATAGGTAATACAGTAATGAGGGGGGTGGTCTAGGGACATACACCCAATAGGAAGAGGAGGGATTGGGGGTACACATGTGACAAGATGGGCAGATCCTATGTACAGGATGGCAGCCTAACCTTGGATGCCACAGATCACTTGGCCTGTTCCCTGGCTCAACTGATAGAGACCATTAATCCATTGTCTCTAGCAGCAGGGAGCAGGCCCACCCTTGTGGTGTGCAGTCTGGCAGGGACTGCTTCCAGGGAAGATGCCTGTGAGCATCTGACCTCCCCCCACAGGTTAGAGTCTGTGCCTTAGATTTGCCCAATGCGTTACCAAGTTAGGTTTCTCAACTGCTGCTTCCAGGAGCGTTGATTTCAGATTCACATAAAATGAAATCAGCGCCAAGCATTTTGTGACGCGATTCATGCTCACATGGAACTTCACATAGGGTGGAGAAAACTGACGTTAGCTAACAATTACAGTGATCTTTATCATTACCATTGTGCGAAATGCAGCCAAACCAAAAACCCACTTCTAGATTGTTGATTCTGACTCTTTACCTTCCGTAGTTGGGAGTTTTGAGATAACAAATCATTATGGAAGCAGACAGCTTTTTATGTCTTCCCATGAGGGGCTGGTGGGTTTCAACCAACAATTCTGCCTAATTCCTGAGACACAGTCTCAGCAGAGCTCCTTAAATTCTCGCAAGGAGACCTAAACCCAGAGTTGTTCAGTTAAACCTGACCTGTAGTGACCTTAGAGAACTTTGCAGAAGTGCCCTAAAGAGATTCTAAGGCTGCAGATCTTTCTGCAAACAGACTGCCACGTCTTCCACCCACACAGGGGCGAGTGAGCACAGACCACTGTTGTGCTAGGACACCCGTATCAAGGAGAAGGATGCTATTGTGAACACATGTTTTTAAAAGGCAGTCAGCGTAGTCTGGGGCAAGGGAAATAGATGAGGGTGATGGGAAGGGAACCTCATTCTTCTCAGACAGCAGTTTACAGTGAGGATTGATTATGATCGCTAATTTATAACAAAATGGAGAAATATCATGAAGTGTGAAGCGGCAGCTTAAGTCCTACAGCACAATAATGTCTCCTAGAGAATAGTCACTGTGACCCAAGATGGAGCAACTTCATTTGAATGGTGATACCTTGAATGCTCTGGGAGCCCTGGTGGAGCAGTGGTTACGCATTGGGCTGCTACCGGCAAGGTTAGCAGTTCAAAACCACTAGTCACTCTGGAGGAAAGATGAGAAGGTTGTCCAGGAAGACATCGTTTAAATATCTTTCTCAATGGAGAAAATAGAAGAACTAGGTTAACATGACCAGAGACCAGGGAGTCCGGGTATTCTAGACATAAAATAAATATAAAATTACCTTGTTATAAAGGGGCACAAGTCACCTGAATGAAGAAGCACCAAACACCATAGCCACCGTGTCCGTTCCGGCTGATAAGGGCGCTGCAATGTGGCGTCGAAGTGTCCCAGAAGTCTTGATGGAAGCAGACTGCCATTTGCCTCGTGCGCAGCAGCTAGTGGGCAGGGAGAGGCAGCCTTTCAGTGCAGAGGTGGGGCTGTAAAAGTGGATGCCAGCACAGCCTCCTTCAAAAGAGAAGCCTGTGCAGACAGTCCATGAGCAGAAAAGTCAGGCAGAAATTCATCTGCGCACACTCAGGACAACCAAAGGGGACACTTTCTGACCCCCGCCTTCTTCTGATAGCATCTTACAAATGGAATTTTGAGAGCAGAGCTGAGCTATGGAGGATAGGGCGAGGTCGAAGCGAGCAGAATCCCTGCAGGAGGTGAACAACGGTGAATGTCTCGAGACTAGCAGGATGTTTCACCCAGAAGAGCCTCAGAAAACGGCCCTGTGACCTGCTGACAAAGGTCATGGTCATGAGCCACATGGGAGTCAGAATTGGCTGTAGGGCAGCGGTTCTCAACCTGTGGGTCACGACCCTTTTCGGGGTCAAGTGACTCTTTCACAGGGGTCACCTAAAAGCATCAGAAAACATATTTCTGATGGCCTTAGGCACGGAGACACCGCTCCTCTATCCGTCTCCAGGCAGGTGTGCCCACATGTAGATACGCCCACCTATGAGTACCTGGCATGAAGACTTCTACCCATGCTACACCATGCTTCAAGATAAAATTTCATTTATTTGTCATTAGAAATAAATATTTCACAATATATAATTACATATTGTTTGTGATTAATCACTATGCTTTAATTATGTTTGATTTGTAATGATGACAATACATCCTGCATAGCAGATATTTACATGATGACTCACAACAGTAGCAAAATTACAGTTATGAAGTAGTAACGAAAATAATTTTATGGTTGGGGGTCTCCACACATGAGGAACTGTATGAAAGGGTCGTGGCATTAGGAAGGTTGAGAACCACTGCTCTAGGGCAATGGCCACACAGCAGCCAGTCAGAGAAATGATTAATACTAGAAAAGAATGAAGCTTATCAACCAAATAAGGAATCAACCTGCTGGCGGTGAAGACACTGTCTGTATTTCGTAAAAAAAATGAACTTTTCACAGATAGCAAGGAGGAACCAGCCCAGCCGTGAACGATTTCCTCAAACTTACACCATACCATTGTAGGATCTGAGAAAGCGGGGGCAGTCACATAATGGCCTAAGGATTGGAATTATTTATAGCTCAGGGTTGGAGAGGTTTTGACGTTTCCAACAGCAGTCCTGGTGCTATAGTGGAAGGTCAGCAGTTCGAAACTTCCTGGATCTCTGAGGGAGAAAGAGACGTACTGGTCCCATACAGGACCACAACCCTGGAGACTCACAGGGGAAGTCCCACTCTGCCCTCAAAGGTCACTGGGCGTTGGAATCCATGGAATTTCCTCTTATTTCCCAGGCTTGTGTTTGCTTAATGTGACCCTTGTGACGATGGGCAGGGTCTCTGCCATCCAATCCCTGCATCTTGACCCATCACTTGACCCATCCGCCCCACGGCCACAACAGGGTTGGGGAATAGCTTGGGCTTTATTAGCAGAAACAATAGTAGGAAAGTACTATGTGTACCTTGCTCCCTTAAGTGGTCATTTGCCATCAAATCAATTTAATCCTTCAATGGTCACAATGAAAGTTCTTTATTCTCCTGGCTCCAAAACTTTCCATTCCGGAAGTTAGGATCCACATGGGGAAAGACACGTTCCTCTACTGACTGCCCTCCACGCAGTCAGTCTCCTCTTACTGGTGGTTCCAGTGAGGTTCCGGGGTCCTTCTGCAGGCATGTTTGCTCAACGGAGATGTACTAACTCAATTATCTGGGAACACAATTAAGAATGGCATTAAGGAAATGTCAGCAAATAAAAGAGACATAAAATTTCCTGAGCTTTCCAACCAACTTATTATTAATATCAAGGCGCTCGTTGCCTGACTTTAATATTACAGGCTCCAAAAGATGGGGATGTGGTTGGGGGAAAATAAGAAAGAGCCACATATAAATAAAGGTTAGGCAACGCCTTGAGGTTTGGGCCACGTTCTGTCTGAAGCGGAGGAGGCTGTGAGTGGAACCAGGCACAAAAGTCTCGTGCTCTCGTGTGAGTTATAGAAGACAGTCGGATAAATGGTGCTGTGCCGAAGGAGTGCCCCTCTGTCTCTTCAACACGAGAGCTAGAGCCCCTGAAGACGTTTCATTAGTCCACTTCCATTTTATGATAAGAAGGTGAATGCACTAGCCTATGTGAAAAATATCAGACTCGATGGAAATTTGAAAACAAAGGTGAAGTTAGGTGGGGACCGCATTTTATACTTCACAGAATGAGATGTTGTGCTTTTGAAATCTTTGTTGAAACTCACTGATCATCAAGCGTCAACACTCTTAAGAAACAGAGATTGGGTTCTGTGCTTGGGTGTTTTGTCATTGATTGGATGGTGCCCCACAAATATCTATCAAGTTGGCTGGACCAGGATCCTCAGTGGCGTGGGAGTGACATAGTGATAGAAATTAGAAGTTAATTAATGACCCCTACACTGTGATCTGATGGGATAAACCAATAAACGGACAAAGGGTAGGATGCCACACACCCTTTATCCATCACAGCCCTGTGCTGATGTAAAGGGGGCTTCCCTGGAGGGTGGCCTGCAACTCCTTGGATCATGTAAACAAAAAAAGAAAGGACAACATTAATGAAAATATTTAAATTAACAACGAAGGTTCCTGGTGGATAGGGTGAGGGAGGGCGGGATAAAGGGAGCTGATATCAAAGAGACACAAGAAGAAAGAAAATGTTCTGAAAGTGCCGGTGGCAGCAATTGTACAATCATGCTCGATCTAATTGAACTAGGGAGACTTATACTATCTGTAAGAGGTCCCGATTAAATGGGAAAAAATAGCTCTCACACCAGGACAAAGGGCATGGAAATCCATGCCAACTAAGGTCTGCCTTCCATCTTGTTTTGCATGGGTGAGAGATAGCCTCTGTATTTATATCTCTTTTAATCTTAATCTCTCTCTCACTGTGTGTGTGGTGTCTGCATAAAATGCTTTTCAGAATATTTGAAAAAAAGAGACAGAAAGGAGAGATGAGCAAGCCAAGATCCGAGGGACCCACTATTATCAGGAAAGAAGAGAGGGGAGTGCCTGCTTGGACCAGGATCCATGCATCGAGAAACCCCACAATCCAGGTTTCCGCACCTGCAGATGCTCAACAGAGACAGAGACCTTCCTCCAGAACAGACCGAGAGAAAAAGTCAGATGCTAGAGCCAGCACCCTGGATTTGGACTTCTGGCCTAGGACACTGTGAGCGAATAGATTTCTCTTGGTTAGGATCTTCCACATGTGATATTTTTTCATATAGCAGCAGCACTAGATAACTAAGAAACACTGTGTGTGTGTGTGTGTGTGTGTGTGTGTGTGTGTACAGCAATGGACTCAAAGGCAACAGATAGTGTGAGGATGGAGCAGGACCGGGAAGTGTTTCTGCTGTTGCACATCAGGTCTTTATGAACTTTATGAACTGGAACCCACCTTAATGCATCTAGTCTCTGTAGATAGATAGATATTTCAAAAATCTTATGGGGGAAAAACAGAATTTTCTTTTATTTTCCATGAGTTTTTGGAAACTATCTCCTATACAATATAGTGCAATGTAATATTCTCTCTTCATCTAAATCTCTCTCTCTCTCTCTCTCTCTCTCTCTCTCTCTCTCTCTCTCTCTCTGTTTGTTTTAGCTGCCATGGAATCAGTTTTAGCTCATAGAAACCCCAATTTCCTCATAAGGGTTTCTAAGCAGTAATCTTCACGGGAGCCATCACCTGCCTTTTTAACCCAAGAAGCTGTTATTGGGTTCAATGCCCTGACCCATGGGAGAGCAGAAAGCATGTAACTGTGGTGCGACCAGGACCCACTTCTCTTGCCCCTCTTCTCTCTCTCAGGGGTCTTCAAAAACTTGGCGGAAAAAGTCCATTCTACTTTAATTCCATGAGATTTCGGAGTGTCCTGGTATATGAGTATCCCAAAGAAGCTCTTGCAAAGTGCTTGTCAAGAATAAATAGTGATCCCTGGAGCCAGCTGCAAAAGATCTCACTGCCAAGTTCTTCCTGTGACTGGCTGGACATAAGGCCTTGGCATTTAATTTGCTCCCAGAAGTAGTAAAATGTACTTAGTGCTTACGAAGTTCCTTGGGAGGTCAAAGAATTCTCTCAAGGAAAGCTGATGCTTTAGGTAAAGCTACAATTCTCTCCTCAAGCTCCTAGGACAGGACAGAGGGAGAAATATCGGTGTGGGTTTGGGCATGAACCAAATGAGCACTTCCTCTCTGTGATCGAACAAGCTACAGGATGGGGCTTTTCTGGGTATCCATCCCCTAAGGTCAAGTTCGACGCCCCTGTGTAGTGGTGATGCGTTGGACTGGTGCCCACAAGGTCAGCAGGCAGAACCCACCAGTGGCTCTTCAGGAGAAAGATGACGCTTCTCTTCCCATAAAGAATGAGTCCTGGAAGCCCAGTTCGCAACCCTGTGCTCCAGGGCCACTGTGCATCAGCACTAACTTGACGGCAATGAGTTTGGCTTTGTGGTTTTATAGGTCAAACTCGAGTGAATCACAACGGGCAGCATCAAGAGCCCCCAGTGGGGGGTGGGGGGCGGGCATGTTTGCTTTTTTTCCTCATACCTGTGACTTCATAGCTCACCCAAGTCAGGCAAACAGCGTTCATCCATCACGTACCTTTCCCACGTGCAGCGTGCTCAGTCACTGCCAGGAGGCCAGCCCAATACGGTGTGGCTCCAGGAGGCTGGCGTACCAACAGCATGCAATGTTAACAAGAACCCGGAAAACCAGAGTAATTCGCCAGGGTGTTCCCTTTGGAGGTAGTACCCCACCTAGGGAAATACTGTTCTCCAATTCATCTCCTCCTCACAGGCTTAGCTTATTTGAGTTATAACAGAGAGATGAGCCCGTAGAAGACTCACGGCATCTGTCATGTGACCCAAATTAGCCCCTGAGAAAGATTTCCATACACGGCGGTCTTACAGTCCTTAGCTTTGGGTGAAGAGAGAATGGAACCCAGAACCACGACGGAAACTAGCCACTAATGCGTTTGACTTAACTGTGTTTCTTACAATTGAAGAACAATATTCCAGAGCAATGCATGTTGGTGGACAACGGACTGTAAATACACAGAATTTTGGTCTTTTTTGTTTTTTAAATCAGACCTTGTTGTTGTTAGGCGCTGTCCAGTTGGTGCTAACATTTGGTACAACAGAAGGAAACCCTGGTCTGATCTTCTGAGCCCCACAATTGCCATTAAACAGGAGCCTGTAATGGCAGCGGCTCTGTCCATTCAGCTCCCTGAAGGGCTTCCTCTTTCGTGCTACCTCTACAGAGCAGGCTAGCCTTCTTCAGGGAATGGTCCTCCACCTCTCTACAGAGCAGGCTAGCCTTCTTCAGGGAATGGTCCTCCACCTCTCTACAGAGCAGGCTAGCCTTCTCCAGGGAATGGTCCTCCACCTCTCTACAGAGCAGGCTAGCCTTCTCCAGGGAATGGTCCTCCACCTCTCTACAGAGCAGGCTAGCCTTCTCCAGGGAATGGTCCTCCACCTCTCTACAGAGCAGGCTAGCCTTCTTCAGGGAATGGTCCTCCACCTCTCTACAGAGCAGGCTAGCCTTCTCCAGGGAATGGTCCTTCTTGCCAACATTCTAAAGTACCTAAGTGAGTGCAAATCTCACCCTCCTCCCTGCTAGCGAGCGGTTTGGCTGTACTTCTTCCAAGATGTATTCAATAGGCATCACCAGTACAAAATTCCAATGCATCTATTTTTCTTTGGTCTTCTTTAGTCATTATCCAGCTTCTACAAACATATAATGCCAGTCTCCTGCTTTTTCCCTTAGTTCTGACCAACCAACTAACCAAACAAGCAAGAAACCCAAAAAACTCACTACCATGGGGTCAATGCTGACTCATAGTGACCCCTGTGGGTTTCCAAGACTGTAGCTGTTTATGAGAATAGAAAGCCCACTTTCTCCCGAAGAGCTGCTGGTGGTTTCAAACTGCTGACCATGGTTTTAAACTGCCGACCGTTAGCATCACGGCCCAACTCTTAACCACTATACCATGGCTCCTTAATACTGACCACGTCTTTGTAAATCATAAAGGCTACACAGCTGGTTATTATGTTATTATATGATCTCTGCTGCTCTACTCATTATCATTACCTGGAAGACAATCCCAGATTTCAAGATGGCTGAGCTGGGAAGAAGCAGAGGCTCACTCGTCTGGCATTTAGAGTACAATCGCAGAGCCATCGGCCAACCTGATTCTCTAACCACCACACTGTATATACGTGGAATGGTAGTGTGTAAAGTCTCAGCACGCTGACTTCCAAGACCCAGAGCTGCATTAGTGGAACCAAAACATGTTTGCGGTTTGTGAGTTTTGTACTTGGGCGAGTATCTTCAGTTCTTTGGGTCTAATTGTCTTATTTTCAATGAGGACAAAAGCGAGCTGGCTGACAATGGATATGGACAATACTATTGTTGCTGCGCTTGTCAGGTGCTATCGAGTCAGTTCCCGCCCAGAGTGACCATGTGGACACAACATGAGTCACTGCCCAGTCCGGCACCATCCACGCCTTTGCTCCTATGCTCGAGTCTGTGGTTGCAGCTACGGTGCCGATCCACCTTGCAGAGGACCTTTATTTGCTGCCTCGCTACTTTTCCAACCGTGCTTTCCTTCTCTAGCCACCGGCCTCCTGAAATAGCTCTAACACACATGAGATGATGTCTCACTATCCTTATCTCTAAGGAGCTCGCTGGCCATACTTTTTCCGAGACAGATTTGTTTGTCTATTTCACAGTAAACATATTAATATCTAGTCCATTTTGGATTTCATATAAATTATTTCAGCACAAAAAATTCCATTGAACTAGAAAAAGTATTTGTTTATTGGACCAGACAGGGTATCTTGCATTTTCTCTGGTAACTGAAAGGTAATCAGGTGTGAGAAGCACTTTGCGTGCTGTGCCTAGCACTTAGTCCGCATCAGGTATGACGGTTTTTAATTACAGTTACCATTTAACAGGAGACATTGTGTTGGGTATTTGAACACATTATCGTTGGACTTACAACGACTGTGCCAGATTTGGTTAATATGTACAATTTAAAGGTGAGCTGAAGAGGGATCAGAAAGTTTGAACTTTGCACAATTAATCTGTCTGGTCCAGGAGCGGGGTCATCTTATACCATATCCCATGTTGTTTGTCTTATATTTTAGCTACAAAGATACCAAACTTCACAAGAATGTTCAGAGCGCTACCATGCCATGGGATATTGCTAACTGTGAACTACTAGGTTTAAAGCTTAGGGTTTAAAACGGACTGCTTTTTACCCTTTCCCTTTATGACCCTATGTCGGAGTAGCGGTTTAAAAAGAGAATTCTAAAGCAGGGATTCCAACGATCCTTTCTGAAAACCCCTGTTTTGACAGCTGATGCCAATGTGCTCCTCAGGAGATGGGGAAGAAATGGAGACCAATGAGCGACAGTGTAATGCCAGTAGTTTTATTCTTCTTACTGAGAGAGAAATACTCCCTGGATGTTTTGTCAGCCAAAATCAGTGAGTTCAAAACTTCAGAGTTGGATGCACCTTTGAGAAATGCTAGGTGGTTTATGTGGGCCATAAGCAACCGCTACCCTAAATGTTGGTACCTCAAACCCACCTAGTGGGTCCCTGGGAAAAATCATGCCTGTGATATTCTCCCATCAGTATGAAGCCTACCGAGCCAGATAAGCTTTCTACTCTGTCACGTAAGGAGTCATCCTGATTCAGAGTCAACTTCATAGCCACTCGTATTTGGATTGCTTACTGTACAATGAGTTATCTCTGGAGCCAGCGGGGTTCTGGAAAAAGGGGACCAAAAGGATGCCTCATAAGAGCATCCTGCTCATTTTCCCAGCATGCTCTTGGCAAGGGCCTGGCTGATGAAGTTGCTTGAAATAGGGCTCCGTCTGACTGGACACTGAAGCTATGGGGCTGCTTTAATGAAAGAGGCTTCATATCTTAATCCACTTACAGTTAGATAACTGAGTGCTCAGATCTGGAAATTAAGACGAACAAAGACAAAAGGAACTGCCGCAGTCAGCAGAAAGATGTCATTACCTGCAACCTTTCCTGTAAAGGGCATGTGCGGTCTGGGGAAACACATTCCTTTCCAGCCCTGAGATGATTAATCAGGGCATTCATGCCAGGGGTGACTGAGAAGAGGCTTCCCTCCCTCCTGCTGCTTGAGGAAGAGGTGGGGGTCTCCCCTTGACTCTGGAAGAGGAGAGGTTATTGTTTGGATGGTTTCCAAAGCTGGTAAGGGTGGACAGTATATTAGTCGAGAAGGCAGAGGTTGTGTGCCCCGTGAGGCACTGCATCTAGCAGCACATTGGTGAATTCTGCAGACTATTGCACAGGTGGGACTAAAATTCCATGTAATGATGCTCAGGCCTGGAGTCTAAAGGCCTTCCTGTGCCATTCACTAATTGGCTTACTTTTGTTGCTTTGTAGACCTGCCAGATTGTAACTCCCCACACCACCACCACCACCACCACCACCCTCTGCCCCACGTCCTGCCCTCAGTGCTAAAATTCATAGGTTGTCTAAAAGTTCACAGCCCCTGCCATGGTGTGAAACACACAGTGGCTTCTCAGTCAATTCCGATTCATGAGTAGGAAGAGGAATTCCAGATCAGTCCTTGGATCCTTCTTTGACTAGAGACTCCCAGAAAGTTGTTTCAGAAGCATTGAGTCGTCTAGGTTTGCATTTGGCAGAGTTTTACCAAGCTTGTTTACACCTCCGCTTCATCTACATCAAGCAAGACTTCAACAAGCTTGAGCCAATGTGGTCATGGCAATGCGATGATCACCCGGACAGACCTGGAATTCATAAACGTTTGTGTTCTGGGATGCTAAACAGAGGGGGAAAGCACATGGACGAAAGTCCTGGAAAGGGAGATTTGGAAGAGGCCTAGTGAGTGAGCACGTTCAGGAAATTGAGCCCTGCAGGTACCATCAGGTTTGCATTGGAATGCTAACTGCAAGGTCAGGGTCTGCTCCGGTAAAGCTTGTAGCTTTGAAGCCCATACACAGGGTGCTATGAGTCAGAGTGAAGTCAATGACAGATGGGATTCACCACGTGTATTTCCCCTTAAATGTTTGGTGTTGTTTTAAATGGAAACAACGTTGAAAGGGTCAAAGGGGAGATCATATGAAAATATATTACATTTTAACCTAATTACACTTGCCATAATAAACTTTACAGTGCTCTCTGTCTGATATCGTCTATTCCCATCCTTAGACTATGCTTAGAGGGGGTTCGCCAGTGGTTTAATCCACGTGGGGACCCTGCAAATGTATTTTCTGCTTTCACTGTCATCCGTAACCCTGTGGAAACAAGATGCTCACAAGTGAAGCTCAGATACCGTTCCCTCTCCTGATTTGGATTTTATTATTACAATCCTTGGATCACACAGGCTGGTGTGCTTCCATGTGGACTTAGTTGATGCCTCACTTAGATGGCTGTTTTTTTTCTTTAGACAAAACTTGATGACCCAGATACGATTCTTTCTGATAACTGGCCACCATCTAACTTCTTAACCACACTTTGCTGTGGCACCATATTTTCAGTGACCTCTTCATGAGGGTAAGCATCAAGCAGGGCCATGTCATAAGAACTACCCGTAGTTGTTCTGAGATTGGAACCAGAATGAAGTGTGAGCCCCAAATCCATTCACATGTCTATGGTTTATATGTACCTCTGGTTTACCTTAGAGACATCCTTTGTCATTTTATGTTAGAAAGCATTATCAATCATTCCCTTGGGGCATAAACTAATTCTACTGATTGTTTCATTAAATTATTCTATGATTTTTTAAATACTCATTTATATCTATGATTACAATTGGACATAGGAACAATTGTGGCAATGGTGCATGACCAGTCAGTAGTTCATTCTGTTGTGCACAGTGTGTTTGGAGGGTCGGAACCGCCGCCTTGATGGCACCCAACAACAACATAGAATTGAAAACACTATCGAGAAAAGGAAATTATATGTATAGGCAGGCTACAAATTTCACTGCTTTGATGGATAGCCTGTACAGATTGAACTCAAGTGACCGGATACTATTTATACAACCAATGGGGATTGGTAATAGGGAAAAACATTCAATAATATTCATTCACATCAGAGTCATGCCTAGAAAATGAATAAATGTCATAATAAAGCAAGAAGGGCATTAAAATGGTAAATATATGGGAGTCCTCGGCCAACATTCATTGAGAATCCTATAAGCAAGAGACTCAAACCAAAGGCCGACAACCACCAGTTGGATACTCTTGGACTAGCAGTCATCTTCTGCTGCTCACATTGGGGTGTTTGTAAATCCAAGGTTAAAAGGTGAGTTGGAGCTAAAGCCCAATTCACTTTATGGGGTGGCTAGATTGAGACCTTCTGGAATGGCCTGTGAAGGATGTTGTGCATCTTGGAAGAACAGAAATTAAGTCCCAGTAGTCTACATATGGCCTGGGTCACACAGGGTTGCTAGAAACAAATGTCTAATTAGGAACACAGTGCTGGCATGTTCTTCCCTTGGATTCTGTAAGTATTGTTAAGCATCCCCCACCCCCATCCCAAGGAGAAGCTTTTCTCCCTTGTTTTCCTACCAGCAGAAATGTAGTCACCTTTTCAAAGACATGCATACCCCTCCCTACCCCCATCTTGACTTGAATTTCCAGTAAGGTTTGTTTATCACTCTGGTAGAAGTGTCTGCTGCTTTGAGGCGACTTGAGCACGATTTTTTATGGCAACAACTTAATGTCCTTCCGCTTCTCCCTGCATCTTGAAAGACTGACCTTGACTGAGGTGAGGTCTCCTTTGTTGAAGAAACCACCACCCTCTTTGTGTCACACACCTTGGCTTTTGAGTGGGCCAAGGGAGAAGTTTGGTTGCTGTGCAGCACACTCTGTTCTTGTTTCTTAAGAGGAAGATTCTAGCAAGGGGTCAACCCATTCTTTTTCCCATGATGGGAAGTGTTCAGATTCAGCCACCTTTTAAAAATCCCGGCCCTTTCTGGTATTGGTCCCTAGGCCACGACTGAACAAGGCTCAGTGGGATCAAACCTCTGAAATCCTGAGGAATCCTCTGGTAACACAAAGAACTAAGTGCTCAACTACTCAGGGAACGTGGTGGTTTGAAAAAGCACCTCAGAAGAAAGTCCTGGCGATCTATTCCCTGAAGGTCACCCTGTGGAAACCCTCTGGAAGGCAGGTCTATTCTGCAGAAGCATGCTTGCCATGAATCAGATGGCACCCTGTTGAGTGTTTGTTTTTAATCAAGAAAATCTTGAAAAGGTTTGATTTTACTGAATAAAAAAACTCTCGATTGGAGGAAAAGCTAGTGTTTCTTACAATACTTAGACTATTGCCACCGCCTTCAACTCCCCCACCAATGTCACCATTTTGGAGAGTGCCTCTAATCCTTATATTTCTAATCAATTTATGGTGTTTTCTTCTTGTTTATCAGATGATTCTAAGACTTACGGAGGTTCTTACTAGAAGTTCTCATATTAAACTTTATTTTTCTTCATAAAGATTCACTAAAGTAATAAAGTGAGGGAAAACAAAATCAGGAACTCTCCCCGCCCCTCTTCCTCATCCTTCTTTGGAAAACTTGCTGTATATACTCGAATATAAGCCGACCCGAGTATAAGCCGAGGTACCTAATTATCACCTGGGAAACCAGAAAAACTGATTGACTGAAGTATAAGCCTAGGGTGGGAAATGCAGGATGTGAATTAACACAGAGACCAGAGGGGAGAGATGGAGCGCAGCCACAGACACATCCTTACCAGTTCAGCTGCCAGGCGTAAGTGAATCACGACGGGTGCTTCTGCGAATTGGAGCCGTCCACGTCATAGGATGGCTCTGATTGGTTAGATGTGAGTAAACAAACATTCAAAGCCCTGCAGTGTCAGGGGGGCTTTGAAGGAACAGCAGAGGAATGGCAATCACCTGCAAGATGTTACACCTCGCTGGGGTACCATTGACCCGAGTATAAGCTGAACCCCAGTTTTTCAGCACATTTTTTGTGCTGAAAAACTCAGCTTATACACGAGTATATATGGTACATCCTTTTGAAATCAATTTAGGTTGCTATGGGAGGTTTGTTGTATAGGCCAGTAATCTCTAGATATATTCAAAATGGAAATAAAATCTCATCAAATCTTACTAACATCTGATAAAAAGCTGAAGAAGTTCAATGTGACCAGTGAGCACCTCAGCTGGTTCCAGTGCATGGCAAGGTCTGCTAACTGCTCAGATCAGCAGAAGTCATTGGGCAACTGGGGAGCTAGAGTCTGAGCAAATGAAAAGCATATTTGGGGGCAATAAAATTGAGCTTGTTAAGGGCATGCAACAGAGCAGCAAGGGGAGCAGAGCAATGAAATTCCAGGGGAATACCAAAAATAGACTTTGGGGCCAAGGCGTGACACCTCATCAGACTCAACCGGAAAGCACTCCTAAAGGTAAACAAACAGATCTGGAACTATTTATTAGGCTTTTCTTTTATTGTGACATTGTTTGTTTTGCTCTGTCTTGTTTTAGTGCTTATTATTATCTCTGCATGTTTACCTAGATAAGCTAGGTGGGATAAACAATCAGGAGGAGAAACCAATGGGACCAATGGTTTGGGGGGACACAGGAGAAGGGGAGGCAGGGGAAAGGAAGTGAGTGTTAACAAACCCAAGGACAAGGGAACAACAAGTGATCTAAAATCGATGGCGAGGAGGGCATAGGATGCCTGGAAGGGTTTGATCAAGGGCAATGTAACTGAGAGGAATTGCTGAAACCCAAATGAAGGCCGAACATGATAGTGGGACAAGTGAAAGCAAAAGGAAACAGAGGAAAGAACTAGGAGGCAAAGGGCATTTATAGCAGTCCACATTCAGGCATGTACATATGTAAGTATATTTATATATAAAGATAGGGATAGGGAAATAGATCTATGTGCATAGATTTATATGTTAAGTATCAAGGTAGGAGACAGACTTTGGGCCTCTACTCAAGCACTCCCTCAATGCAAGAACATTTTGTTCTATGAACCTGGCATTCCATGATGCTCGCCTTTCCGACAGGATCACTGAAGACAACATGGGTGCATAGCAAATGTGGTGAAGAAAGCTGTTGGTGCCGGCTACCAAAAGATATAGTGTCTGGGGTCTTAAAGGCTTGAAGACAAATAAGTGGCCATCTAGCTGAGAAGCAACAAAGTCCACATGGAAGAAGGACACCAGCCCGTGTGATCATGAAGTGTTAATGGGTTCAGGTACCAGGCATCAAAGATCCAGAACAAAAAATCAGATCAATGTGAATGAGGGGAGTGCAGAGTGGAGACCCAAAAGCCCATCTGTCGATAATTAGGCATCCCCTTACAGAAGGGTCACAAGGAAAAGATGAGCCAGTCAGGGTGCAGTATAGCACTGATGAAACAACTTTCCTCTGGTTCTCTAGTGCTTCCTCCAGTCTACTATCATGATCCCAAATCTACCTTGCAAATCTAGCTAGACAAGAATATGTACATAGGTACAGATAGCAACTGGAAACAGGGAATCCAGGACAGATAAAACCCTTAGGACCAATAATGAGAGTAGTGATACCTGGAGGGTAAGGGGAGGGGAGGGGGAGAAAGAGGGAACTGATCACAACAATCTACATATAACCCCTTTCCTGGGGGGTGGACAACAGAAAAGTGGTGAAGGGAGACATCATTGGTCAGTGTAAGATATGAAAAATTAATAATAATTTATAAATAATCAAGGGTTCGTGAGGTAGGGAGGGTGGGCAGGGAAGGAATAAATGAGTTGATACCAAGGGCTCAAGTAGAAAGAAAATATTTTGAAAATGATGGCAACAAATGTACGAATGTGCTTGACACAATGGATGGATTGTGATAAGAGCTGTATGAGCCTCCAATAAAATGATTTAAAAATAATAAAAATATTGAGCTTGCACGAATTTACAAAAAAAATTAAATCAAAACACCATTTTTACTCTTAAAAAAGATTTCTAGGCTTATTTCTTTAAAAAGTAAATCATTTTAATGGGGGCTCTTTACAGCTCTGAAAACAAACCATACATCCATTGCACCAAGTGCATTTGTACATATGTTGTCATCATCATCTTCAAAACATTTTCTTTCTACTTGAGCCCTTGGTATCAGCACCTCTTCCCCCCCTTCCACCCGCCCCCCACCTTCCACCCTTGTGCCTCCTTGATAAATTATAAATTACTATTATTTTCATATCTGACACCATCTGCTGTCTCCTTTCACCCACCTTTCTGTTGTTTGTCCCCCTTTGAGGGTAGGGGTGGGTTATCAGTCGATCATTGTGATCAGTTCCCTCTAAGAGTTTTTCTTATGCAATGAAGTCATTGTTTAATCTATTCATACTTGTAAAAGCCATGGGATTATATGAACTTTTAGGTTTATTTACTTATTCCAGTTTAAAAATCATTACACCTAATTTGAATGAAATCAGTAGCTTTCAAACATTTACAAATGATGAGGGGGACCTCAAATTAGCTGTTGTTTATGTGGGTCAGAATATCAGTATTTACCATATTAGAAATGAAAACTGAGGACATTTATATGTATTAATCATGTATGTGGGCCCCGGCTGGCACTGTAGGGTAAGTATTGGAGATGCTGGCTTACAGGTTGGTATTTCTAACCTACCAGTGACCCTGAGAGAGAAAGAAGAGGCTGTCTGTTTCTGAAAAGAGTTACAGCCCTGGAAAACCTCGGTAAGGTCTTCATGAGTCTGAATTGACTCAATGGTAGTGGGCTTTCCGTTTTGATCGTTTGTGTAAAAAAACAGCAAACCCATGACATGATAGTATGTACAGCATAGTTTAATGAAAATGACATGGAAAATTAAAAACATTAAAAACATCTAGATGAATGGCATAGTTTTATATTTTCCAAATCTGTTTCATGACTGGCTTTACAGAAGCCAGCTACTCTGTTTAGTCTGTTTGGCTCTGTAGTTTGGTTGAAGTAGATGAACCAATCCCAGATGGTGGTCAAAACAGATTTTCCAAATAATTGTGGATATTCTTTGATATCACTTCAACTGGAAAAGCAGTAATTTCTTAAATATTACTTGCTGCGTGATAGCTGAAAACACACTAATAAATATTTCATGCACCCTTACACTAATATGTCCTGGTCTGGCTCGTGCTTTGAATGCTTTATCCTTGCATAGTTTTTGAAATCATAATTGTTCATGTGAAAAACGCTTGTCTATGAATTATGCAGATCTTCCAGATGTATGTTTATTTCACTGTACAACACTACAAAGTCACATTCTTTGGTCATCACTTTTTTTCCACCAGAAAAGTGATTAATAGGCAACTTGTCAGACTGAGAGCAGAGGATTAACACTTTTCTAAAATGTGGATTTTTGCTAGAAAGGTTGAATTTTTTATTGGAAACAATAACACTATTGTTTCCGGGATATATATGACTGGGTCACTTCTTTCCTGGCTGACTATGCCAGTCTGAGTACTTTACTCTGTCTGGTAGTTGTTCTTTCAAGTAAAATTAGTGTTCCCTGGACAAAATGAGCTAGTTCAGCTCCTGACTGCAAAAGCGCTTTTTTGGTGAACATATGAACATAGTTCTGTGCTTCAGTAGACCACGGGGGGTGCTTAAAGAATGAGCAAAGCAGCCAGGATGCTTCCTGGAACCAAGGATGGTGAGACACATTTTACTTTAGACGCATCCTCAGGAAAGACGATTGCTAGGTAAAAAGATACCGTGTTTAGTAAAGTACACGGTCAATGAAAACAGAAGCATAGCTCAATAGTATGATGGGTGTTGCAAGAGCAACACCAACGACTCAAGCATGCCAATAATGAATCGGTTCATCAGGACTGGGCAGTGTTTCCTTCTGTTCAATGTAAGGTTGGCTTGAATTGGAGCTCGCTTAAAAGTATGCCATCTAAAAATGCTGCCGTCGAGTTGATGTGGACACCAAAGGACCCTATAAGCCAGGGTAGAACTGTCCCGGTGAGTTCCTGAGACTATAAGTGTTATGGGAATAGAAAGCCCTGCCTTTCTCCAGTGGAGAGACAGGTGGTTTCAAACTGCTGACCTTCTGAATCGCAGCCCAGTGCATAACCACTGTGCCACAAGGGCTTCTGTCGCATGGAATATTAACAACACATGTACTCAAGATTGGTACATACGCAACGTTAATGATAGTTACGGTTTTTTCAAGGTCATGTCAGAGTGAAACTAACATTTTTACTGTGAGTTGGAAATGACCCAAAGGTAACGGCTTTGATTTCATGTTTGTGGATCTCTTATTCCTATTACGTAATCCCTTCCTTTAGAAAGGCTCATTATTGACTTTAGGAAATAGAAATGAAGGAAACAAAAACTTATGGTTGCAGTCTTGTTTCAGAATTCACTGGTCATGAACCTTTAGGAAGGACACGTGAGGCTTCTCACCCAATCCTCACCTTTACCAGTGTGATTTGGTGCCACTGCCCATATTCCAGGGTAGCCCCTCAGAGGGTAGCAGCAGATGTGGAGTCCACCTGAACTCATGGTGACTGCATGTGTGCCGGAGTCAAACTGAGCTCCGTAGGGTTTTCCATGGCTGGCATTTTAGAAGCCAGTCACCAAGTCTTTCTTGGTGGTCTTGTACGCCTCACTTCTTCTCTATCGGTCCAGTGCCTTACCCGTTTGTACCACTCAGCGGTTCTGATAGGTACACAGTTCCCGTCATTTGGTCCACTGTGGCTTTTGAAAATTCAACACGGTGAAAGAGGCAAACCATCTTTTCATGCTGGGACTCAAATAAATTTAACTATTGGATCATATTAAAGTGTCTCAAGACCCCCAGAGGTTTTGAACAAAACTTTGATAAGGACTGATACATTAAACAAGGTACAATTCAAAGCCTCTGAGGTCAAATTGTACTGCTTCCTTACTATCCTCAGATTAGGGGGGAAAAAAGGACAAACACATGAATAGTTTCAAGTTTTTAATTTCAAAGAAGGTAACGTGATGCTGAAAGCTAGAAAAGTCTAGATGTCCTGCTCTAGTTCTATTGTCTTAATGGTGGTAACCACTGTTCAGTATTTTTCTTTTCTTAACTAAGTGTCATTTCGTATGAATAAAAAAACTAATTTGTATCTCTCTACTATTATAAGTGTTTACAATTGATTTTTATAAAGAGAACATTGGACAATATTTGAATAATTGTTTATATACAGACTTTATTTTTTAAGATGGCATCTATTAGACTGTTTCCTTCAGTTGAGTAATTTAATGATCTTATTGAATTTAATTAAACTTATCTAATTGTGCAAAAGAATGCAAATTGTCAGACTCGGTCCGGCATTTTGCCAGGCTAATTTGTCAGTCAGTAGTCCACTCTATGATTGGGGTCAAGCGTAAGATCGGCCAATCCTCTGTTGACTTTTAAGGTGAGGGAGACACAAGGGGCACCTCATTGAAGTCAATATATGACTATGCCAGGGCGTTGTTTTCTTATCCTGTGCTGACCTTCACAATCAGCCACTGAGAACCCTGCAGGGCACCATGCTGCTCTTCCTCCGAGGAGGTGCTGGGAGTTGGAAATGGCCCAAAGGCAACAGCTTTGATGGTGTGCGCGTGAATCTTTTACTAATGGTACATAATGCAACCATTCCGAAATGCTCCCGGTAGAATTTAGGAAATATAAATCAGAGAAGAAAGAAACAAAACATCAATGGGTAGGTGATTTCAGTATCCCCTCATCCTGAAGCTTTCCGAGAGATGCTTTGCTGCGACCCAGTCCTCCTGTTTGTAAACAGGTCCACACACCCACTTGGTTGATGTCATGGTTACATGAAAGTAGGTAGAACAGTGCTTGACAAATGACATGGCTCTCAATAGACAGCTGTCATAATGGCAATAATACTAGAATGTTTAGTTTAGGTTGTGTCTAGCTCAATTCCCAGTGTGGTCCACAGGAATCGGGGCCTCAGAGTCACTTAACAAGCCATTAGCTCTGAGAAAAGGATGTGGAAGTGGAGTTGCTCTCCACCAGCTACACAAGGTTTAAGGAGAATCCAGCTCCCCATCTGCCCGAGGATGATTCCTCCGAGGCAGCGGTTAGACAGGCTTCCGCCTTGCACCCTACTTCGCACCATTCTGGCACCCTGCCTGTGTCTCTATTTATTTGCTGGGTTTGATAATCCATAACAAAAATCCATGCAGAACTCCCAGACGATATAAAAGGTTCATTAGGGAAACTAACAGTTAGGACCGGAAAGCATTGTGAGAAAGCATCCTTTTGTCTTTAGTAACGCCTCTTTTCAGCTAGGCTGGCTAGCATCTCTCTGGGCCACAGCCTCTCAACCACACAGTCCCTTTGCTCTGCTCTGCTTGAAGGAAGGTGACAAAGCTCCTTTCGTGCTGGTAAATGCCCAAAGGGCACCCAAGTCTGCATGCTACCTGAAGGCTCTTGGCTTGACTTCCGTGGGAAGGGAAGTCCACTGTTGGGTGGCATGGCGTTGGGGCTACCACCTCGGGTCCTCTATTGCTGCTGCCGCTGCTTTCTGTCAGCATCCTGCAAAGGCTCCTTCAGTGACTTGTTTCTTGGATGGCTGTAGGAGTCTCTCTTTCTTCTTCCGAAATGGCCGTATACCGAGGGAAATGACCAATCCCTGATCAGGAGTCCTCTACACTTTATTTGCATAGCCCCTCCCAGTCACTGCGCAGGAGCTAAACCACCGACGCCACACACAAAAGTCAGACCAAGTGCATTCACTTCGCAGCAAGCTCAATGCATAAATGAGGACACAAGAACAGATGCTTACTGTCAGCTTAGTTGTAAAAAGATACAGTTGTTTCGTAAACTGATGCTGCCGGATGGCAAACATTTTAATATTTACTCAGGAAATGGTAGTTTTCCACAGATTAGCATGATTGTTTTTGATATATCAGAAACAAATCTTTGCATATCAAATATCCTGAGGTTTACTGGAAAGATGGGTAAACTCAGTTATTTCCCAAATCAACATTTTGAGCGTCCAACACAAGAGTGCAAGCAGAAAGTGGGTCCATTTTAGACAGGCATATCAGACCGAACCTCGCGCTCAGTTTTATCCCTTGTCCGTCCTCGTCTTTTCCTTACCCATTTATCTACAGGTGACTATGTAAGCAGATAACTGTTAATAAAGATTTAAGCACTTGGGACATCCCTAATGGGGCCCTGGGGAAACAGAGGAAGGTAAAAACTAACCAGGGCTGCTGTTTAAATGAACCATTCCTTCATTCAACTAAGACTAACATGTACAGCAAATCCACCATGGGCAATGTCAGGAGGGATCACCAGGGCAGTGGAAGGCGTGTCGACGGCAAAGTGTTCGAGAAGAAATGACAATTTAGTCGTAGATGTCAAGTGCTTCCAGACTACGGCTCACTTGAGAAATGTGCCAGTTTGGGCTATCTAGCAGGATTCTGATGAGATGTTTGGAGAAGCACTGGTGATGTACATAGTTAAGCGTTCGGCTCCATGAGAGAAAGAGCTGGTTATCTGTTTTGATACTTCGTACAGCCAAGCTCACCCTCTGGGCCACTTCTATTCTGTCACATGGGGTCACAGGAGTCGGATTCAATGCAGCAGCACCTCATAGCGACATCAGACTTCCCTCGCTTTAGTCCAGTGACAAGAGGCTGCACTGCTGTTTTGGTTTGTTCAACGCCATGTGCGTTTGAAATGGGCATTTCCCTGCTGCTTAGGTTTCCAATAGAGATATGTGCTCTGACCTTTCAGTCTTGAGGCCAGAGATGTACACGAGATCAGGTAGACAGGGGTGGTGGAAGGGATTTCCAATAGAGGGCTGCACAAATGGGCTTGAACACAGCCAAACAGCCATCCCGTATTTTTCTGGTTGTTTGGTTTACTCTCATCAGTACGTCTTTCCCCTTCCACCTCTTTCTTGACATTTCTAGCACCTTCTCTCCTACTTTTACACTGCAACGATGACCTTGGTTTCTTTCTTTTTTTTGAGTTGGAACACAATGTTTTATCACAACCAAAAGTCTTTTTAAAGCATAACACATATATTTTCTATACGTAAAATCATTCCCCTATACATTCTCTTATGTTCTTTCTTATTTTAAAAATTATTTTATTGGAGGCTCTTACAATTCTACAGTATTCCATACATCAATCGGATCAAGCATATTTGTATATATATTGCCATCATAATTTCCTAAGAATTTACTTTCTATTTGAGTGGTTGGTATCAGCTCCTCTTTTCTCACTCCCTCCTCCCTAGCCCCCATGATCCCTTGATAAATTATAAATTATTATTGTTTTCATATCTTACACCATCTGCTGTCTCCTTTCACCCATGTTTCTGTTGTTCATCCTCCTGGAAGGTGGGTGGGGTTTATTGCATCAATCATTGCAGTCGACTCTCCCTTCCTTCCCCTACCTCCTCCCGGCTCTCCTGGAAGGGACATTGGAGGACAAATACTGCAACATCCCATCACCACATCTGCTCTTACATATTGAAGGAAAGACCCATTTGAGGTTCATAATCATACATTTTTTAAAAATGTATTTTTGTTTGATTTTGATATGATTTCCTCTTTTTCATGTGGACTTGAGTGAATTCTGACAAATGCAAGTCCCGTAAGAACTTCCATGATCCAAGATCTAAGACATTTCTATCCATCACCCAGAATTCATTGGGCTGCTAAGCACCAGGTCTTCAGTTCAGGGCCATGTCTCTCCGCGGGGAAAGTTGAACCTGTCCACTCCTGGAACGACGTAGTGCCCCAGGAGCCCTAGATACGGCAGCTATGAGTTACTGTCAACTCAATGGCAGTGAAGTTGGCAGCAACACCCCTAGGCCTCCCCAGCTTAATTGTTCTCATCTAAAAACAGTTGAGTTGGTTCATGTTTTGCTATGTACATCCTCAAAAACAACAACAAAAATCCTCTCCTCCCATTACTAAACATCTCCATTCAGACTTTGCCCACCTCTCCCCTGAATCTGCTCTTGTCAAGGCAGCGAATCACTTCCATATTTTAAAATCCAGTAGAAGTTCTCCGTAACTTGTTTTACTTGAGCAACATTAGGCTCAAAGTTGGATACTTTCCCTTGAAACCTTTTCTTCATTTGACTCCCACAACAACATAGACTTCTACATTACTTTTGGTCCAATCTCTTTTACTTGTCCTTTGCCGGATGGTTTCATTTTTCCTCCTAGAAGTGTGGTGTCCCTTGTGACTCAGCCCTTAGACCCTTTTTAACACTTACCCATCCTCCCATGTTTGCTTCTCTTTCCCATCCTCACCTGTTTACTGCATCTGACTGTTTCCAACTGGGTGTTTGCAGAGGGGACACTACACTGAACTCCACTCGCTATTACCTGTTCCACCTGGTTTTCCCACCTGGCTGTCCAAGATACATCTTGAACTTCAGTCACTGAGTAAACTCTAAATCTTTCTTCAAAACCTGCTCATCCCAGTTATTAGAAGATTCATCTTTCTAGTTGCTTAGACCCAATCCTCTGCTTTTTATCACCGACTTCCTGGGTTATCTCATACCACAGTTGCAATATGCCAGAATATCCTGTTGGTTCAATATTCAAAATATATTTATAGAATAAATACTTCTTATCAGCCCTACTGCTGCAATTCTTGTCCAGATATTCTCTCGCTAGATTATTGCAAATGTCTCATAACTTTGTTTTCATTCTTTCCTTCCTCTAGTCTAATCTTAGCCGTGGTAGACTGTACAAATGTCTATCAATATGTGGAGTCTATTTTAGGATGCTTCGAATCTGAACTAGCTGTAAAACATACTATGGCCAAGAGGAGATAAACAATGTGAAGGAAGCATTGATGATAAAAGTACAAGTCCATTTGAATTCACCCCATTTCTCCCCTTGAAAATCCTTGCATTTCCAGCTGGGTGGTGGTGGGGGGGATAAAAACCCAAGGCTTTCATGTGAAGTTAAAGGATACACCTGGTCCCAAAACCCTTATATTCCAAATTGACATCAGTCCTGCTTACAGAAACAGAGCTACATAACTGGCCAGGATCTGACCACAGACACTTGAAAGAACCCAACTCAGAGTAATAGAACAGTAGAAAAATCTAAAAATAATTTTGGATTATAGACAAGATTATGATCCAAATATTTATTTATTGTATCCATTAAGCTGATTGTGTTTTGTTCTATTAAATGCTACCAGGAATATTAGCATATCAGACCATGTACATTTTTGTCATTTCACTTGCCGTTGCTTTTGTGATTCTGCTACTGTAAATGGGCTGAATGAGTCAGTTCTAACCCCCAGTGATCTTAAGCACAGCAGAATGAAACATTGTCTCCTCCTGCACTGTCCTCACCACGATGGCTATTGTTGAGGTTGTTGCTGAAGCCACTCCGTCAATCCACATCATGGAGGGTTTTTCCCCTTTGTTTGCTGCCCCTCACTTGTACAAACATGATCTCCTTCTCCATTGATTGATCCCTCCCAATAATATGTCCACGGGATTTAAGATAAAATTATAAAACCCTCTCTTCGAAGGAGCATTCTAGCAGTCCTTTTCCAAGAGAGATTTGTTTTACTTCTGGCAGAGTATTCAAACGGCATCTATCCTTTCTTCTCTCATGCCCAAACTTCACATACATACAAGGTCACCGAATAGAGCGTGGTCTGGGTGACATCTTTGTTTCTGAACACTTTCAAGAGTTTTGTGTGTGTGTGTGTGTGGGGGGGTTCCCCACTTACTCACCTAGCAGGTTAGTCCAATGCAATATGGTGTTTGATTTCCTGACTGCTACTTCCATGAGTAAGACTCTCAGAAGATTGTATTTGTTGCTTGCTGCTCTGGACCTTGCATGTGGTTCATTGATTCCTGGTTCTGTGAACTTGCCCGCCAACCCTGGGAGCCCTTAAGAGCTATGGAACCTGCTGACCTGGGATACCTCTTTGTCTGCATTTTCCATGGTCTCCCTGCTTCCCGGTTTGTTTTCCTACTTTCAGGTTCGTCAGTCTTGGCAGATTGTTGAGTTAAGGAAAAGGTGCAGTTAAATGTCTGACACAAGTGCCTTTCTGGATATCAATTTCATCTATGTCACTGGTTTTGCTTCTCTAGAAACAGCCTAACCCAGGATCCCCCCCCCCTCCCCCTCTCTCTCTCGGGAGGCAGAGATATAGGACCAAATACTACTTGGAATGCTGTCCTCTTTTCTCATTATTAAAAATATTCTATTTGAATCAAAGAAGAAGAAAATGTGCACCAGAATTTTTTTAGCTGCAAACAATGAGTGGTTTCTTCAAAAGGTCAGACGTGCCATGTCTCCTTTAAATATTCTCTCTCTCTAAAATATGCCATATTAATGTGGTTTTATCTTCTGGGTTGTGTGACCTCTGTGCCTGTCAAAGACAGGTACAACAGCCTACAATATAATGTTCCACATGTCGGAAGGAACTGGTCTCCAAACGAAATTTGAATATAAAATTGCTTTGCCACTAGTCTTAATTCTCTGTAAACACAGCCTTAATCTTTTTGATACCTTGAGTATATTATCTTTCATGGACTTTGCAAAGGTCAGAAAAGACAATTTCCTTTTTTAATAGATCCCTTGCGAACATCTCACATTTTATTTGTTTAAAGATGAGCCATTTGATGCTTCCTTCTTCCTTTCGCTTAGTTGCTAATGGAAACACACACGCACACACACACGCACACACACACACACACACACACACTCACACACACACACACACTTACATTCTGTACATTGAGATAGATCCTGCATAGGTTTAACTTTTTTTCCCTTTAACTGATATTCAAATTCTGGGTCATTTAAAAATAGTTCCCTGGACTCATTACCGGATTGGTCCTGGTGCATACTGTTGCTTTACAAACTCTTGACTGACACTCAACATAAAACATAATTACTGATGAAGAGAAATTGAATTTTTGTTGATGGGGAGGGGAAATGTGGTACATCACATTGGTGATAATTGTAACAACATGATAGATATAATTAATATCACTGAATTGTACATGTAAACATTTGGCAAATGTGATAATAAGTATATTTATAAAATAAAATGTTAATAATAAAATGTTAATAAATGACCAATATAGAAATTAAATATAAGAATTGAAGTAAATAATAATTAATTCATCCATCCATTCATCTATCCATCCATCCATCCAATTGTAGTAGTGTTTCCTATTATCTAGGTTCCCTGGCTAGGCACATGGATAATAGAAATGCATGTTACACATTGACCTTTTTTGGAATAAGCTGTTTTACTGGTGGAACCAGACATGTACTGTAAATACGGTACATATTGCAAAGAGGTTCACATGCAAATCTCATTCTTTCCTATATTTTAGAATTCCAAACAACCAATTTGAATTTTTTTAACATTTTATTTTATCAGTATACGTAGACTCACCTCAACATGTTTAGAATCTGTTTTCCTTTTATTGTCCTATGAGAGCATAGCATATCTTTGCTTGGAATGTCTCAGAGTCCAACCGGTGCTTGTTTAATATCCTAGGTCTTGCACTTCCAATTTTACCTGTGTCACTGATGGTCTGGTTTTTACATCCAGTCTCTGCAGGAGACAGCGTCTTCAGCTTAGATACCTGACTTCATTGTTTGTGTGTGGAGGCAGAACATAAGGCCACATGCCAAAGCCAGCTGTGGGCTTTGTGTCATGTGTTTATGATAATCTGAGCTCTTACGTGAGCACCTAAGATTTGATTCCATTGTGTTGTCCTGACTTAATAAAAGTTTAGAAAATTCCTGTATTTGTTCTTTGATTTTTGCTTTTATATGTGATATTGCGGGGTTTTATTCAGTATCTTAGCATCAGGTGTCAGGCACAATATTGAAAGTTATAGGTTTTATTTTCTGTTCTTTCACACATACAAAGCCTGCTGTGTGTTGAGTATTGATGAGACAGAGCTCAGGTGTGCTATTGTAAGTCTTCTAAGTTGAGCAGAAGGACCCTCAAAGAGACGTATTGACATTAGAAATACACTTGCAGTTGTACAAGAATCATAAAAGGACATGCATTGAATTTCTTAAATGTATAATCTATCTTCATGAACAAAGGCTGAGAGATCCCAATCATATCTCTGTGATGTAGGAGGATAATGTGCTAAAAGTCTAATGGTAAGTTCATGGGATGGTTTCATATTATATTTATCCTGTATGTATATCATTAAGACCCAGGTTAATACATCAATTTAGATGAAGGTTGAGTACTGGAGAGATTACATAAAAATATGAAAGTAGTTTCAAAGTGAGGTGTAAAGACTTGAAAGATCAAAATGTAATAGCATAAAATATAACTATAAAGTACAAATGAAAGGTATAAATGGGAATGAAAGACTTAGGTAGAATGATCATATGGGTAAGATATGAGGTAGGCTGTATGCTTGGTTTAGGGAACAGAGGAACTGACCTTGTCTTATAATTTAAGAATATACATCGTACAGATGTATATATATACATAGAGATGAAAGTCATTAGAGGTCATATTGATAGCATTATCCAGATAAAATTCAAATATGAAACCAGCAGCAGTATGCTTCATCTGGGAAGAAAAAGAAGCTGGGGCCACATGTACAATTAACTCAATGTTATTGCTTCATATCTGATTTTATGCTGATTGCTAATTTTGCTTGTATGTATTGGATAAGGATATACACCAGTTATTGGAGTGCATTTCAAAAAACAGAACAAAATTCATTAGGCTATTTTGGCAACAAGCTTTCAATATTTCAACCTTGCATTAATGGGCCATTTTGTGTGCCCTCATCTGACTCATACGAAGATCTGGGATTCCACTCACTGATTGATGAACCGAAATGAGTGGGATTTTGTCAAAGAAACTTAATTGCCAGAAAGTTGATGAACTTAACCACCTATTCTACCTCCATCTTATGTGTCTGCCTTTATCTTGCGCCATTATTAGAAATTGACCATCCAGTGTGTGTGTGTGTGTGTGTCCATGTGTGTAATTTGGTTATAGATAGATGAATGAGCTCATAGCTCAAGAGGAAAAGAATCTGGTCTATAATACATTTATGTTCAAGAGAGCACCTGAACATCACAGTGATCTACATATAACCCCTTCACTGGGGAATGGACAACAAAAAAAGTGGGTGAAGGGAAACATTTGACAGTGTAATACATGAAAAATTGTTTATAAATTATCAAGGGTTCGTGAGGGAGGGAGGGTGGGAAAGGGAGGGAAGAAAAATGAGGAGCTGATATCAAGGGCCCAAGTAGAAAGAAAATGTTTTGAAAATGATAATGGCAACAAATGTACAAATGTGTTTGAAACAATGGGTGGATGTATGAATTGTGATAAGAGTTGTATGATCCCCCAATAAAATTATTTTTAAAAGAGAAACAACTATATCAAATACTGCTGTAGAAGCCAGCCTCTCTGTCTACATCAAGCATTAGAAAAACTTTCTGCTCTGTTAAAACCCATTTTCCTCCTGCTTTCCAAACACCAAAACATCTTATGTGGACTTGAGACTCACAAGACATCAAGGGTAGTTTACTGGAAAGACTGAAGCTTTGAAGCTACAAAATGTCCTTGAGCAAAAGATCCCATAGCTTCTTCATCCTGGATCCATCAGGTATCAAAAGTCATAAACTAGTCTGATTTGAGAGATGATGAAAGTCTATCAATACACTATTTTAGTGGATAATTCTCGATGGCCCTGAGATCTGTATAGTTGGAGGTGGGGGTCGGGGGCTCTGATAATACTTTGTTATTGTTGTTTTTAAAGTTCTCTTTCATTTGTGAATATATTCATGCTTTTCCTTGGCTCAAATCTCCTCCTTTTAGCTTCTTGGAGGTAGGGGGCTGGGGTGTGGTGTGGGTAATTTCTGGGTCTGGCCCACAGGAACCTCTTTTATCTCATCCAACATCTATCTCTGGTCTCTGCTTCCTTGCTCACTGTGCCACACTCTGATCTCCCGGTTCCTCATCAAAAAGCCAAGTGCATCTCTATTGTTGTTCAGTGCTAGCAAGTCAACTTGCTTGTTGTTCGGTGCTTTGGAGTCAGTTTTGACTCCAGCAATCCTACAGTTTCAACAGAATGAAAAGTTGCCTGGTCCTGTCCCTTCCTTGCAATTGTCATGCTTAAGCTCCTTGTTGCATGCATTGCATCAGCTCATCTCCTGGAGAGTCTCTCCCTTTTCTTTGGCCTTCTACCCTACCAAGCGCTATGTCATTTTCCTGGTACAAGCCTGTGCCGATGACATGTTCAAAGTATAGGAGAAAGTTTTGTTATCTTCCCTGAGGGCTCCTTTCGCACATTTACTATTTCCTCTGCATTTCATCACTTCTTCCAGATTACCAACGTGGTTTCATCCCTTTCCATCTTGTGAACATGACTTCCTCTGAAGGAGGTACTGAAGGGAGTTAGTTCCCTTTCCAACATCCTCCACTCCCTCTCCTCGGCTGATTATGTTTGTAACCCTTACTCTTAGGCACATGTTGCTTATTGTCTTTCTCCTTCCATGATAACATATCTCTGAAGAAAAATGCTAGCTATTTTGCTCACTATTTAATCCTTAGTGTCTGGAACTCTGTACAACTCAGTGGACACTCAGGAGATATTAGTCTAAGGGAAAAACGAAATAGATGGGGGGGGGCGGGAGACTGAGTCAAAGACATTGAGCAATAGAGTAAGAAAAAGATGAATTATCTTGACTCTGGGGGGACCCATGGAAAAGGGGAAGGGGATGCATAAAATGATGAAAATATAGAAGGCCCTCATCAGATGCATCGACATCGTGGCAGCAATGATGCGCTCACGCATGGGACAATTGTGAGGCGGCAGCAGGATGGGCAGTGTTTGATTGTGTTGTGCAGACTGTCACTATGGGCTGGAACTGATTCAATGGCACCGAATCACAACACCAATCTGGGGTGACCTACTTAGACCCCGATTGTAGGTTCTTGAAGCATCAAGATCATTGCTACCTTGACATCAGTTCTCTACTGTTTTTGCTCCTTTTTGCTTGTCAAAGAAGATCAAGCATTCATGTAAAATACAATCCTACCCAATTTGTTTATTTACTCTTGGCTTCCTACTTAGCCTATCATTTCTTCTTTTAATTTCTCCCTTCCATAATTGTAGAGCTGTCAAACTTAAGTTCTGGTAAATCTCTTTCTAGCTCCTTCCCTGTCTATTTTATTCCCCGTTAAACAGGTGAGGACCCATTAAGTCATAATTGGGTTGTTAATTTTCAGAGACAGTCTTAAGTAATACCTATTATTTCTAGGTAAAATGGTTATATATGTTTGTACATAAAAACTGCCTTATAAAGAGTCAAAAATGACCTGAGTGGATAGATGACCTGTTTGATCTTTTTAGTATATATTGTGTATCAACTCAGCCACATTTAAGTACGATGGACGGTTGTTACATATGACCAACTCAGAGGACCTGAAAGCCTCCATTGCTCAAAGAATCTCTCTCCTTCCTTTCGGCGGCAGACCTTCAATGCATAATTTGTTAGCTATTAGCATATAAAAAGCAAATCGTCTGTTACAAACTTCAAATAGAGTATGTGGGTGACATGCTATATGAATTCATGATCAGTCATTAACAACTTAGCAGGAATTAGATGCGATGGGAAGACCGTTGCAAGATGAAAGGGGGAAGAGGGGGAAGTCTGACGGTGGGCTTGAGCGAGGGAAGGTACAGATGCTCAAGAAATGCTTGTGATGGAAGGCTGGAAGGCCTCCCCGACGGGATAGCCATGGCAGCGGAATGTAGGATCAGGGGACACAAGATGGACATTGAACTCTCCTTCATTAAATTTTCTTTAATGTTTTGATTCATGAGAAATGTTGGACTTCATGTCTTCTTCTCTTCCAAGAGGGGATTGCAGGCACAGGGTGATTTTATTTCGCTTCAGCAGAGAAGAGTAATAGAAGGTCCGTTTCGAGACACAGAGCTACATTCCTGTTCTTCTGCACTGCAGTTAATTTCTGCAGCGCTATGCTTGAACCGGATGTGCAGGACCCCCGTGTTTCATTCTGTTATGCACAGGGTCCTACGGGTCAGAGCCGACTCGATTGCCACCTAACAGAACAAGAACAACAACAACATACTTGAGTAGTTGGCACTGTTCAACAACTTCTAAAGAGTTGATTTTCACTCAGATCTGCTTTTTACTGAGGAAACTCTTTGAGAATCCCGCTTATCTATACAGGGTTCTGATGCAGTAGCCCCATCATGAAATTTTTGACTGTTGAAGAACAAAAATGTTACTCTGAGGACTAAGGTGCACCTGGCCCCAATACAGCATTTCCAATCCCCTCAGGTGCATGGGAAAGCTAGACAGTGAATAAGGATGAGCACAGAAGAGTCGATGCGTTTGAGTGACGGTGCTGGCAAGGAAGAGGAAGGTACCACAAGCTGCCAGCCGGAAGAACAAGTAAAGGCCTTGAGAGAAGCAAAGCAGGAATGCTTCTTTGAAGGTAGTGTGGTGAGACTTTGTTTCATGTTACTTTGGATATGTTATTAAGAGGCCGGTCCCTGGAGATGGACATCATCCATCCTTGGTAATATAGCCCATCAACAGAAAAGAGGAAGCCCTCGAATACCATATAGACTCGTGTATAAGCTGAGTTTTTCAGCACACTTTTAATGCAGCTTGTGTGGTAAAATGAGATGCCTCAGCTGATATTTGGGTCGGCTTATACTCGAGTATATACGGTAGACTGATTGACACAGTGGCTGCAAGAAAGTGCTCACGCCTCACAATCATTGTGGGGATGGCCCAGGACAGCACCGTTGTGGTCAGCAAAGTGGCATCACAGGGTCCCTGGAGTTGGAGCAGGTAAGCGTACTGAACAACAATATCAACATAAAGTGAAAACCCGTTTTAATCAGCAACTGTTAGACTCTCATAAATAAGGAGGCATAGCCTCATGACTAGTCCCGAACCTCGTTGAAGTGGCCCCTCCCACTCTTAGCATCATATATTTTGTATTCTACAAAACATCCTTACCCAAAAACCAGATGGCCCTTCTGAATATCTGTTGTGTATTTGATTTCCCCCAGAACTTGAGGAACAGAATTTGGGAACTTTTCAAAAAGCACCACTTCACTTCTTCTTTAATCCGGGAAGTTTGGGCTGATGTGACTGACTGTTCAATATAGTATGTACTCCAGCCCAGGTTTTGCAACGATCTTTCTATTTTGTAGCGAGCAAGGCGGCTGGAAACAGGCGGGTAACCCATTGCGTTAATTTTTTTCAGCCTGAGTGAGGACCCTCCTGTTCCATATGGACTGATCACATGTGTCTGTTTTTGCGGTGTTCCCCCAGAGGCCTGCTAAATGAGTCTTTATTATTATTTTTTCATAGTCGCTCATATTGTTCTGGAAGAGGCAAATTAAACACTTAAATAGAAGCCCATTTGCTAAATTGGACATAAAGGGGTTATTATTCAGTGGGCAATGCGTGCGTGTGCAAAGAGTTTCCACTTTTTATTTTCACCACAATTTATTTGGATTACTCTTTGGGCCAGTAATATGTTTATTTCCGGCTTGTCTAGTTGACCACAAACATGTAGTACGCACATGCGTGAAATCCACAGAAATTGCTACTTTGTAAAAGCAGCCTTCCTACCCAGATGAGTCATTTGTTTGCTTCATTTCTCCTTAAGACCTGTGAGGGGTTTCCAATCTGTCCCTCTTCTAGCAGATGGAAAACTCACAGGAGTCCATCCCCATAGCAACCACAGCTGCACCAGGCAACCAGTGCTCTGCTGACTTCCAAATAGCACGGGGGCCACTGGAGCCTGCAAACCCATCCTTCCACCAACTGGGCTCCCTGCTGATGTTATTTAGCATAACGTCTAGTTTGACCTGTTATCTCTGACAGGACTGCTATCTTGTATGTAATTTAAGATAATAATCAGACTAAAAATAGAATTCTGGTACTTAGACACATTGGTCCCCCCCCCAGGTGTTCCTCTTCCCCTCCAAGTCCTACTTTGTACCGTATTTGACTTATGTCCTAGGAGCATATCTTTCTGACATGCGGAGACACATCGACAGCATCAACCTCACAGGCACGGAAGCTTTGAGTTATGCCGCTGTGATTGGTCTCCCTGGATAAGCCCAGGGGCCAGGGCCGCAATCTTGTGATGATTTAGCAGCCATTTTCTAGAAGTTGGCTTCAATTATGTTCAATATCGAGTAAGTGCTATGGGGTATTGTGAGAAAATTCCTTTGAGGTGGGTGTGGGGTGGGGTGGGGGTGGTGTGGGGGAGCGTGGCTTGCTCCTGGCTGGACACTTGTCAATGAGTTCTTGGTGATGATTTGGGGTGGGGTGGGGGCAGCCATTGTCCTGATAGCTGCAGGTAAATTGTGCTAAAGTTATCATTCGGGTGGTGCACTACAGAAAAGGAAATGGTTGGATTATTCAAATGTAATCAGTGTAATGACTCTTCAGAGCTTGTTTTGGCGGTGAGGGGTTAAGGGCTGGGTTGAAGTTTGCTGTTTAAAAGTCAAGGCCTTTGACCTGTGTTCGCGCAGCCAGGAGGGGCTTGACGTGGAGGGGCTCTGACGGAGGCTGCTCAGCTCAGCCCCGTGGTGGATTTCAGTTCTCCCCTCTTGCTTTATGCTCTTCTACCTAAATGACTTGAATGGAGGTAAAGGTGGTCGGGTGGCTGCAAGCTACCTAGCTAATTAGCACCAAGGGAGCCACTTGCCTTCCAGGCAATTTCAACTCCTGGTAGAGTGGAACTGTGTCCCATGGGATTTTCAATCACTGATTTGGAGGTAGAACACCAGGCTTTTCTTCAGAGGCACTTGTGAGTGGTCTTGGATGTCCCAGCTTTCATTGGCAGCTGAGTGGGAAACGCTGGGCCTCTTAACATCATACAGAATGGCACATTATTCTTATCCCCTGCTCCTTTCTCTATCGCTGTGTCACTTTTAGACCCGTTGGCTGCCCTCTACAGGTGTAGCCAGCATATGGAAGCAAACCCCTTTATAGGGCTAGGTGACTGCTCTGTCAGTGTTGTCAACAAAGCCTCCCCCTTCCCAATTTTCCACTGGCTGTGCTTCTGTCAAGCTCCTGCTGCTACACGTAGGAAGTGGGGCTCCACCCAATGCCTCTTGTTTCTGGGAACTTTAACTCTCATAGGTAGCCCCCTTGAGACACTAGTGACAAAGATGAAATCTAACCACCTTCCTGGAGTCCTTGACCTTGGGGAAATGTGTGCATCCTTGCAAGTGAGAGCTGGAAGGCACGCTGCTCCGGGTTTTCCCTCCCTCCTGCTTGTGTTCAATGACTTGCTGTTATCATCAGCCCTGTGGGCTGCATCTTTGGCTCAGCAGCCTTCAGAAGAAGAGAATCCTAACAGGCTGATTTTGATTGGGTGGATGGAGGCGGGCACAGGGAGTGCTTCAAATACATGGAGGGCTAAACTCACTACCATCAAGGTAATGCTGACTTAGAGTGTGGGTTCTTGCCAAGATGATACATCATTATGGGAGCAGAGAACTTTATTTTTCTCATGAGGAGCAGCTGGTGGGATTGAAATGCCCTTAGGGGCCCAACACCTAAACCACAGTGCCACCAGGGCTAGGTAGGTAGGGAGAAGTTCACGTCCATCTTTTATCCATCTATCATTTATATATTTATTATCCAAAACGAGGTTCCACCTTTTCTGGCTCCTGTCATTACAAATAAACTGTGGGGACGGAAGGGTGAACGTACAAATTATTCTCCAAATGACATCTTCGGAGACCTTGCAGTGGGCAACTAATGTGGTGGTGACCTCTCATTGAATAGGACTGTTGAGTCATATTTAGCCTCCTGGGCAGCCCTGCCCCAGCTAATCATCTGGAAGAAAGAAGAAGGCGTTTCCCAGAATCCTCAGATCTTCAGGAGGCACATACATCAGGGGGAGTTTTCCCTACCTCTCCTGAGTGGACTCTCCTTCACCAGGTGGTAAAATGCAGGTCCACGCCCACGTTGTCCTTCCACACCAGCCACATTGTATGACCGGAATGAAACCGTCATCTAGAGCAGATGTTCAAAGGCAGCCTGGGGCGCCTTTCCTGGGATCTGTGGCTGACCATTGCAGAGCTGGCTGGAGGACAAGCCTTAGCACTAGAAGCGAACCTTGTACCCCAGAGGAGAGACCCTGTACAAGGAAGGCAAAAGGGTCAGGTCACTGTCCTTTTACTGCTTTTCCTCCTGTACTGACCTGAGCTGGTAAGAAGATGGGAAACCCCATTAGTAGGAAGCAATTTGATGACATAAAGTTTGTTTTTGGCTTTAAGTCAGTGCAAGAAACCCATGAGGCCAGATGGTTGTTGTTGTTGCTAAGTGCCATCAGGTCAGTTCCAACCTATCGTAACCTTATGCACAGCAGAACAACACCCTGCCTGGTCCTATACTGTCCTCACAATTGTCCCTATACTGGAGCCCACTGTGGCAACCATGGGGCTGATCCATCTCATTGAGAGCCTTCCTATTTCCTGCTACCCCTCCACCCAGCCAAGCACGATGTCCTTCTCCAGGGAGAAGCAGACAATTTATTGTCTCCTGACACTAAATTCAAAGACTGTCAGAGAAATTCTTGCCATCCTTGTTTCTAAGGAGCTCTCTGGCCATCCATCTTCTAAGACAGCTCGGTTTATCTTTTTAGCAGTGCATCTTATTTTCAAATATTATTCTCCAGCACCATATTTCAAATGTATCTGTTCTTCAGTTTTTCTAATCCAACGTCCAACTTTCATATGCGTAGGAGGCAATAGAAAATACCATGGCTTTGGGCAGGTGCCCCTGAGTTCTCCTCGTAACATCTTTGCTTTTCAATACTCTAAAGAGGTCTTGGGCAGCAGGTCTACTCAATGCAGTGTGTCTTGTGATATC
Source organism: Tenrec ecaudatus (assembly GCF_050624435.1). Taxonomy (NCBI): domain Eukaryota; kingdom Metazoa; phylum Chordata; class Mammalia; order Afrosoricida; family Tenrecidae; genus Tenrec; species Tenrec ecaudatus. Next base: position 13,200,751 of record NC_134542.1, on the reverse strand, counting down.
TTGACTGCCCCTTCCATGAGCATTGATTATGGATCCAAGCAAGACAAAACCCTTGGCAAGTTCAACCATTTCACCATTGGTCCTAACCAGATGTTACCGAACCTCCTATTTCTTTCACTCTCAAGTGAAGTTTTCATCAACCCAAACAGTAGACATGCTCAAAAATAGTCCCTTGGACACATAATATTTCTATGCCTTAATTTAAGATTGCATTGGGTGACAGCCAGGTTTTGAAGAAAAAGGAGTTTATAATTAGACTGAAACCAAGCAAGCCCAAACTCATTGCCATCGAGTCCAGTTTGACTAACGTGTGATGGCCCCATGGCGGTGTGGATCAGAACTGCTCCACAGGGCTGTCTTGGCTGTAACATCAAATGATATCAAAGATAAGCAGACAGGACTGATAACAGTGAGCCATTAGGCACTAGCTGGAGAGAGAAGCACTTTCTTCTGTAACACCCCTGGTTTGGTTTGAACCACGTCGGCAACAAACACAGGGCTCAGCTTTGAATGTCCCCCAGGTAACGTGCACTTGCCAGGCTCTGACTGTCTCATTGGAGCGACGTCTCCTTGAAGAGAACGTTGTGAGATGGGGAGTCAGTTCCTTCCGGAGAACAACTTTCCCTCTCAGCAAGGCATTAGTCACTTTAGAAATTTGCGTGAGTCAGAATAGAGAAGCTAGTGGCTTAGGAGGTCCAATTATGTGCGTTTGAGGGTCATGGAGAATAAACGAATAGGGAGGATATATGTGTGTGTATAGATATATTTGTTTTATTTTCATCCTGAGACTACTGGGGAAATTGTCATTGTGATGGAATGAATCTGTTTTGGAGGAAATGTAATCGTCTGAGTCTGGACTTTGCAGAACCTCAATATGTAGAGATCAGTTGGGCATTGGCCACAGACCCACATACCTAAGAAGTATGTATATTAAGTTATAACTATTGTTACATTTTCCTGAGGCTCACTTAATTTGGGCAGAATGCTAGACTGGAGACTGCGTCAGACTGGAAGAATTAAGTTAAAAATTTATTTCCAGTTTTCACCAGGAAAGTGGAAGCAACCACTTTCTCCTTTGATAACTTAAAACAAAAACAGAAACAATTCGCCTGCGTTTTACTGGTGTGCTGGTGATTTTCCTATCCTTCTATTCCTGTGCATTTCTGACTTCTTTCCAAATCTCTGAGGACCAGAAGTGGGAATCCAGATGCTGATGAGATTGACACTGGAACCCCAGGTCTTCCCCCTTGGTCATGCCCCTTGCTGCTAGGAAGGAGGGTTCAAGTTTAAAATCTTTCTAATTGCTTGGGTACTTCTGGGTTTATGTGTCTCTGAATTTTTATAATGGAAAGTTGTTCCTCCCTCAGGGAAGTCTACAATGCAACCCCCCACATTTTCATGACATTGAACATCTGAAACAATAAAATCTCCTTTACCCAAACCATCACTTCCTAATGACAATGTGTGTTTAGAACTCCTGACATCTGTTCTTAGCTGTTGACTTCAAACTGTAATCTGAACTACTTGCTTTGAGCTCCACTATATCCCTAAATGGCCCTGCATAGAACACTAACTTCTGACAAGGCTTATGGGGTTTTGTTTGTTTGTTTGTTTTAGGGCTTATGGTTCTTAATTGGTGCCGCCCAATTATCTTGACATCCTGGTAGATATGAGACAACTCTCAGGGTAGCAATTTGATGTTAGGAGTACACAATGAGCAAAGGCTCTCTGGTCTTTGAAACTAAGAATCCTAAAGAAAATAAATATATTAAGTAAATAAGGATACCCTTCCCTTTAGAATTAGAAACTGAGGTAAGCATTATAAGGGAAGGAGACATGGTGCCCAAGGGCAATGTTCTCCCATGGAGATCATATTGAGTTAATAGTTGAAAGCTAAGGAGTAAATGTGGAAATATGTTGGTGTGTGGAAAAAGACCAGTTGAGCTGGAATAAATGCAATAAATATTAGAGAACATGACATGTGAAAAGCAGATGTGTCAGCCAGAAAGCCATGAATCAGACAAAACATTGAAAACACTGAAGGAGAGACCATCAAAGATGTTATTGTTGAATGTCATGGCAGCTTCAATCAAAGAAGATCATCACTAGAGAGGCTTGACGAGAAGTTGATGCCATTCAGGATCAACGTCTCTGGATGTGGCTCCTTTTTCTGGCAAAGTAGTTGTTACTTTAATTTGTGCCCACTTAGAAAGTTTCAATCCTCTACTGTTGGGTCCATTTGGGGTAGGGGTATAATATTACAGTTATCTGAATTCAGATGCAGCATCTGTAAATGCACCTCAGTCCATTTTGCTTCCCTAACAATTAGTAACAGACAACAGACCAATCTCTGAAATGTGTATACAACTTCAACCCTTCACAAAGAAATAGACAATCTAATTAAAAATTGGGCAGAGTTGATCTGACTCCACCACACCAGGGCGAAACATGAAGGGAGTGCAACAGAGCAGCAAGAGGAACAAAGCAATGAAGTCCACAAGGAATCCCCAAAATAGACTTTGGGGACATGGCTTGGCACCTCATCAGACTCAATTGGAAAACATTCATAAGGGTCAATAGACAGACCTAAAACCATTTATAAGCTGTTATTTTTCTCTTTTTTCCCCATGTCTATCTATATAAGATAGGCGGGATAAACAATCCCAAGGAGTAAACAATGGTACTGACTGTTCTGGGGGACATGGGAGAGGGAGAGACGGAGGAAAGGAAGGGGAGAGCCAAGAAACACAGGGGCAAGAGAACAACAAGTGATATAAAAATCAATGGTGGGGAGGGCATAGAATGCCTGATGGGGCTTGATCAAGTGTAACATAGCCGAGAGGAATTACTGAATGCTGAATGAATGTCATATATGACAGCAGGACAAGAGAAAAGTAAAAGGAAATCACGGAAAGTACTAGGAGGCAAAGAACATTTATAGAGGTCTAAATACAGGTACATACATATGTAAATAGATTTATATATAATGATATAGAAATAGATCTATGTACATATATTTATATGTTAAGTATTATGGAAGCAGACATACATTGGTCCTCTACTCAAGTCCTCCCTCAATGCAAGAACACTTTGCTCTAATAACCTGGCATTCTGTGATGCTCACCTTCCTGACACAATCATGGAAGACAAAATGGGTGCATAAGCAAATGTGGTGAAGAAAGCTGATGGTACCTGGCTATTACAAGATATAGTATCTGGGGTCTTAAAGGCTTGAAGATAAACAAGAAGCCATCATTCAGGGAAGCAACAAAACCCACATGGAAAAAGCACACCACCCTTTGTATGACCTCACAGAAGGGTCACAAAGTCGGGCTGAACCAGTCAGAGTGCCAGGGTGCAGTCTGGCACCGACAAACCATTCAACTTTATTCTAGTTCTTTAGTGCTTCTTCCCCCACACTATAATGACCCTAATTCTACCTTACAAATTCAGCTAGACCAGAGCATGAGCACAGGTACAGACACGAGCTCTCGACACTCGGAATTCAGGATAGATGAACCACTCAGGAAAAATAATGGGAGTAGTGATACCATGAGGGTAGGAGGAAAGAGGGAACTGATCACAACAATCAACGTATAACTGCCTGCACTCCAGGGGGATGAACAACAGAAACATGGGTGAAGGGAGAAAACAGAGAGTCCCATATGAAAATAATAATAATGTATACGTGTTTAAGGGTTCATGAGGGAGGGAGGGAAAAAATGAGGTGCTGAAGTGCTTTACAAATTCTTCGTTACTCTTTAACATTACATAGAGTTCCAGTGTGTGTACGTGTCAACGCTTACTTATTCATTCTTCCACTGAAGGGCATTTAGATTGTTTCCACCTTATTATTGTAAATTGTGCTGAATTTAAGTGGAATATATATTCTAGTTAATTTTGCATAATTACAATTATAAATATATTATTTACAATAAATTATACATATGTGATATATATATATAATTTTCTGTCTTGGAGGAAGTACAACCAGAATGCTCTTTAGAAGCAAGTATGGTGAGACTTATTCTCACATGCTTTGGACATGTTGTCAGGATGACTTCCTGAATGTCTTGTTTGGTGCAGTTCATGTCTTCTGCCCATTTCTTTGTTTTGTTTTCAAATTTAAAAGCATTGAATAGAAATATTTGAGGTATTATCTCTATAATGGAAACAATCCACATATTCTAACACCTTTATATACATATTTTTTTCTTTCTTTTTAAAAAAAATCATTGTATTAGGGGCTCTCACAGTTCTTATAACAAACAATGTATCCATTGTGTCAAGTACATTTGTACAAATGTTGCCATCATCCTTTTAAAAACATTTTCTTTCTTCTTGAGCCTTGCTCGTGTAATTTTTTCTGTCTCAGAACCTGTATGCACCAGGTATTTTACATAATTCTTTCACTTCATAAATGAATGTTATTTGCTCATAATCATTTTGATGGTGTGTTCAGTTAAGTAACTCCATGATGAGTAAGTATCCCATGGTCATGGTACCTTGATTTTTTTCTACCATCTTATAAGTACTAGTCCTGTGAAGAGTTACCTGAAGAAGGCATGAGTTTGATCTAAACTCTAAGGGGCATTTGGTCCTATAAAGGTTTCCTGCTGGGATGAGCTCGAATTGACTTGATGACGCAGTATCACACTAGTCAAGATTTCTTGCCCCCACGATGTTCTAGAGCCGTGGTTCTCAACCTGCCTATTGCCATGACCCTTTAATGCAGTTCCTCATGTTCTGGTGACCCCCAACCATAAAATGATTTTCGTTGCTACTTCACACTGTAATTTTGCTACTGTGATGAATCAGGTGATCCTTGTGAAAGGGTCATTATATCACCAAAGGGGTCGCAACCCACGGGTTGAGAACCACTGTTTCAGAGCATGACCATCTACTATTAAATTCTAACATGGAAGTGGATTGAATCTACTGGGATACAGTGCTCAAATTGACAGCACATTCCCATATGCTGGCCCCAGCAGCTGCTCCACAGAGAAAGATGAGGCTGTCTGCTCTCTCTAGTGATTACAATTTCAGAAACCCTAAGGAGTTCTACTGTGTCCTTGAGGGTCATTGGGAGAGGTTGGGATTTCAAACCTCTTGAAGAACTTTATCTAGCTATGGGCTGCACTTATAATGTGTGGGTTTGTTCATGAGAAAATTGAAGCAGGAATTTCTAAATTAAAAAGAAATTAAAACCAGAACATTCTCCTGGAGCAGTGAAAATAAATCTTTCGATGTTCCCCTTCACAGTGATAGAATTCAACTGAGACAATCCCAGAAAGGAAGAGAGAGGGTGACAATGTGCGCACATCTGTGCGGACATGTCTATGTATGTGAATGAAGAGAGTATAAAAAAAGAGAGAAGTAATACTTTACACTATAGTGCATGCTCCCCCCACCAATTATATCCCTGCCAACTTTACTTGAATAGGAGTGAATGTTTGTAACAGATGTTGATACAATTAGCTAGGACCCTCACCAGGAGGCTCTTGCTTTGCTTAGGTTACACCCTTCCTAAGGCCAGCCCATGTCTATGACTGGGTCACGTGGGGTACAAAGGAGTCTCAGCCACAGACAATTCTGAATGGTCATTGTCGCCTAAGAACTCCCTGGGGAATTGGATGACAATTCATTGCATTTAATTTTATCCTCTATCGACACTTCTTCCCTCGCTCAACTGTAGGTGGAATTCCTGAAACCATTCTTCAGAAAGCTTCCTGTCTGCAATATCTTTTTCAGAGTCTGTGGCCTGAGGAATCTGGATGTATAAATGAGACTGAGAATAATCCTCAGGGGAACATTCAAAAATGGGACTCAAGACCAGGATCAGTGTGCTCCCAGTGGGGCTGCCTCACTGGGAGGTGGTACGGCGATAGCTCTGACATTTTCGTAAGGGAACAATAGTCAAGATGGTCCCTGATGATGGATTGGATAGGATGCTGGGGAAGGTCATGCACTGGCTTGTCAATGTCTCCTATGTTGGAGAGGTTTGGGAGAAGTAGTAATTATACAGACAATGGAATCAGATGGTGTTCTTGAGTACCACTGATGCATTAGGCAAACACAATGAATGGCTGACTGAGAGTGACTAATCAACAATTTAAGGTAAAATGTGAAAATCAGAGGGCCTCGTTGGCAGCATTTAGAGAGTCCCTTGTTTTGCAGGTGGAAGCCAGAAAATGCTGAGAATCAGGCCAGCATGTAATTAAAAGGGGAGCAGAGCTCCTGCGGATATTGGAGCATCGGTAGCAAGTCTGTTATTGCTATAATTAGGGATATGCCTGGGAAGGCCTGGGAATTGGCATGAAGGTATCTAAGTTGATGCACATCAACAGCTTGAAATATTACACTAATAACTGAGCCCAGTTCTTACAGGAATCTCACAGGGAAATGCTGGGATAGCTAAATGAAAAGATGGCTATGTTCTGAAAGGGCTGTTGACCTTAGGGAGGAGCCAAGAATACTAGGCTAAGGCAAGAAGCCAAGGATACTGGGTGCGTGCTATGGGTTCTTGAGCACGCTGGGTTAGGTTGGGGCTACAGAATGTAAAGTTGAATAAGTGTCGCTGTCGTTGTTGTTATGTGACACCGAGTTGACACGGGCTCATAGCGACTCTAGGTATACCCCAAGGCAAGGCCACCCAGTCCTCTGCCATTCTCACAACTGTTATATCTGAGCCCTTGGTTGCAGCCTCTGGGTCAATCCATGTTGCCGAGGGTCTTCCTCTTTGTCGCTGCCCCTCTGCTTTACCAAGCACGATGTCTTCTCCAGGGCCCGGTCTCTCCTGATCAGATGGCTGAACGATGTGAGATAAAGGCTTGTCCTCCTTGCCTCAGGAGCACTCTGGCTGTTTTTCCTCCATGATAGGTGTTTGTTCTTTTGGCGGTCCAGGGTATTCGTCACCAGCACCTACATTCAAATGCATAGATTTCTCCTCTGTCTTCCTTAGGCCATGTCTAATTTTCACACGCATATGAGGGGATTGAAAGGCCCATGGTTGATTCAGGTGCATTTTCGTCCTTCGAGTATTTGGAAGTGACAGGAAGAGATCCATATTTGTACTTATTCCAAAGAAAGGTGATACAATAGAATTCTCAAATTATAGAATCATATCATTAATATCATATGCAAGTACAATTTTTGGCTGAAGATCCAGAAGATGACGTGGAACAGGGATATCATTGTTGATATCAGATGGATCTTGGCTGAACACAGAGAGTACCAGAAAGATGTTTACTTGTGTTTTACTGACAATGCCAAGACAGTCGACTGTGTGGATCAAAACAGACTAATGGTAGCCTTGAGAAGAATGGAATTGCAGAACCCTTTGTTGTGCTCATGCAGAATCTATACATGGATCAAGAGACAGTGACGCAAATGGAACGAGGGAATACTACATGCCTGGTTTAAAATTAAGAAAGATATGTGTCAGGGTGATATCCTCTCACCATACTTCTTCAATCTGTATGCTGAGCAGATCATCAGAGATAATCAAAAGCTGAATAATCGATTGCTTATTAATAAGGGAGACAGCTCTTGTGACACAGGTAAGGACTCTGGGAAATTATGTGAATGGGCTGGTATGTTGGCTCCTGAAATCTTGGAGAAAAGAAAGACTCCTAATAAGTAAAGTAGAAATGCCACAATGGCTCCTAAATGATGGAGGAAAAAGTGCGAGGCTCAGGGTGTGAGCAGGATAGAGTGAGTGGACCACCGATGCCCAGGAAATCAACCAGCAACTATATTCTGTGTAAGCACTCAGGGGACACTCAACAAATAAAAACCTGCTGGCAAGAAGGGCACTGCTCTCAAAGCAAAGCTCAGCAGCAGCTATGACGAGCAAGCATGAGAAAAACAGAATAATCCAAAACTCACTGCCACTGAGTCGATGCCCACTCATAGTGACCCTGTGGGACCGAGAAGAATTGTCCGAGACTGTAACTCTTTATGGGAGGAGAAAGCCTGTCTTTCTATCTCCCAAGTAGCAGCTGGTGCTTTACGACTGCTCACCTTGCAGTTAGCAGCCCAACTCATAGCCACTAGAGGGGCCCAAAACAATAGAGGCGAGTATGTTACTAACCCCTCAAAAACAAGTGTGCACCATTTCCATAACTCCAAACAAGAGCAGCAGCAAGCAAACACCGCTATAAGAATATTCTGATTTATAGTGATGCTGTCTATAGATTCCTAGGCTGTAATTCTTTACGGGAGAAGATAGCTCCATCCTTCTGCACAGAGCAACTGGTGGGTTTGAAGTACCGGTGATTACACTGGTTAGCTACCACAAGGACTCCTATATACCAAACCCAAACTCACTGCCATCGAGTCAAGTCTGATTCATAGCAACCATGTAGGACAGAGTGGAATGACCGTTACTCTTTCCGGAGCACATAGCATCATTGTTCTCTCAGGGAGCTGGCGGGTGACTTTGAACCATTAACTTTGCAGTTAGAAGCTCAATGCACTACACCACCAGGACTCCTTGGATTCTTATGTAGGAAGTGGTCAAATCAAAGTACTATCCAAGAAAGAATTCTGCATTCTTCAGTTTAGGACAGGTTATCCCCCACCAAAACAAGACCCCCCCCAAATCTATGTATTTAATATTTGTTTTTACAAAATAACCGTATCACCGTCAAAGTACTCTCCATTACACAATATATTTGTCACATCTGCGATTCCATTATTGGAAACATTTTTTCAACTCATCTGTTTGGAAGGCTGACAACACCTCCCTCATTTCTTTCTTCACCTCTTTTATGTCATCAAATTGCAGTCCTTTCATGTCCCCCTGCATTCATGGAAACAAAAAGAAGTTATACAGAGAGAAGCCAGGTGAGGAAGGTCCATGGGTCAAGAGAGGCATGCTATTTTTTGCCAAAAACAGGTGCACTGAGATGGCTGAGTGAACAGGTGCATTGTCGTGTGGCAAAACCAGCCCCCCCCCCCCAGTCTGCCACAAATCTGGCCTTTTGTGTCACACACTGTTATGCAATCTTTTCAGAACCTCTCGATAGAAAGCTTTCTTAACAGTCTGACCTGGTGGGATGAACTCTAAATGCACCATGAATTTACATTTTTGTCTGTTTGGAAGTTGGTGGCTGTCCCAAATGAGGTTTGTCATTAATAGATATTTCATCTTTTTTGAAACAAGAAAACGACTCATACACTTGAGTTTTTCCCATGGTCCTGTCCTTGTAAGCTGTGTTTAACATCACAACAGTTTCTGCAGCATTTTCCCTGAGCAGGGCACACAATTTCACAGCCACACGCTGTTCTCTTAATCAGCCATCACAAAAAGTGAAGTTGGAACAAAACTTCTTTTATGAAATCATTAATTGTGATCAGGGAGAATCTTCCTAAGTGACACCACTGGGTGCACTAACTCAGAGAGTGTTGTTGGATCCTCACATTGGGGGGAAAATGAGTACTACGAAAGCTCTGCTCCACGCAGCCCAATTAAGTTTTTTTCGGGGGGCACACCCTCATATACCATGTCTAAGTGGCAATGTCACCCCTCCTGAAAAGACTTAAACTTCTTGTTCCTTTTAACTGTGCATTTATCTTATCGCTACTAATGTGTGTACTCTGGTCTAGCCAGATTTAGCAAGCTATTTTTTTAATTATTAAAAGATCATTTTATTGTAGGCTCTTAGAACTCTTATTACAATCCATACATCAATTGTATCAGGCATATTTGTACATATGTTGCCATCATTCTTTTCTAGACAATTGCATTCTATGGGGCACTTGGTATCAACTACTCTTCCCCCACCCCAACCTTGTGACCCCTTTATAGATTATAAATTATTATTATTTTCATATCTCACACTGACCGCTGTCCCCCTTCCCCCATGGTTTCTGTTGTTCTTGCCCCTGGAGGGGTGTGTGTGGGTGTGTGTTGATTGTTATGATCAATTCCACCTCCCCTCCCCACCCTGCTTCTCCTTACCCTTCTGAAATGGCTATTCCCATTCCTGCTCCTGGATTCTGTATGTTGTTAGCTCTTTTAGCTATACCTGTGCACATGCTCCTGTCTAGTCTGAAGTGAGAGGCAGCACTGAAGTCATAATAGTGGGACGTGAGGAAGGCTTAAAGAACCAGAGGATTATTATGTGTTTCATCGGTGTAGCACGCTAATGTTTAAGTTAATAATTTTGTATAGCCCAGAATGATGTTAATAATATCCCAATGGTATTTGGCAAAAAAAAAGAAAAAATTAAAAAATAAGTACTCTAACTTTGAACGAGATGGAGATTATGTTGAAAAACTGTATCTTCACATGCCAATATTTCTGTGTATTAGAGATTTCCATGATTGAATAGCAATTGTTTATGGCCTACCCTTGTATGTCTGAATATTCAATCATTTCTAGTCTGACACAAGGGGCAATGCGAGGCAGCACTGACACCAGGGTAACAGGTTTGGCACTGGAAAGTAAATTTTCTTTCAAAACACCTTGTAGTGCCTTTGGCCATATCCCTTATCATCTCCTCTTGTCATTCACTTTCTTCATAGCAAGACATAATCAATTCCCTCTACTCAAACTCATGTTTCTCAATCTTTCTCCAAGTCCACAGCAATAAATCCAATGCCCCTTATTTGCATTACAAAAGAGGCCTTTTTTGGTCTCCTTCCCCAACCAAAGGTAAAAACATTTAATAAGGTCCTCCTACAAAAACTGTTCCCTTCTGATTGCGGTTTAATTCATAAACATAATATCTGCACTCTAAATTTTAGGTAAGGCCAAGTCCACCAAAAAGCAATAGTCAGAAAATGGAATATAGCTGGCAGGAAATTGTTCCCGTTGCCCCTGCATCCCTCCCTGCCAGGCTGCTTTCAAGAGAATAGTGAAATGGGGTTTCCTGATAGGTACGGTGCTTTGCTGAAGGACAATGAAATCATGCTAAATTTAATGAGAATGTTTTAAAATTGTCCCTATTTCCTCTTTCAGGTGATGCTTGAAACACATTTATTCTATTCTCCTGATACCCTGACAGGAATGAAATTGTATTATTACTTCTACTACCTAGGGAACACTAGCTGATTAGCTAGTTTTGACTTTGAGAGTGTACTCCAATCATTCCCTTAGAGTGCGTTGCTTTTCCTTATGTCCAATGACAGACGAGATAAGGCTGTGGCATGTTTTCCATTCTGGTTAATGAGTCCATGCCTGGTGCTTTTAATTTTTATTTTTGAAGGCATCTGTACTGGAGAGACTAAATTTCTTACTTATTGACAATTTTCCCTAGGACATGAGCATCCTTGGAAAAGGCATAAATCCTGATATACACACATAGACAAAGTGGGTAGAACAATAAAAAGTGGACTGATGTCAAATTAACATTCATCTCTCATATCAAATATAGGATAAGTAGATTGGGCACTGAAATACAAGCAATAAAAAGGCTGTTTAAAATAAAGAGCATAAAATAAGTGAGTAACTCAATAGGAAAGGTTTTGTAAAAAGGTATTTGAGGGAGTTAGGGCTGTATGCAATTTTTGGTTTTGCATTATGAATGTCTCATAAGAATAACAATTAACGTTTGACTTACAATGGACCTGTTATTTTACTGTTAGGATGAACAAAACATCATTTAAGAGATTAGGACAATGGTAACATCATTTTCTTCTTTTAGTGACCCATCATCATGAGGATAACACCCCTGAGGTGGCAAACCAGATAAACACTAGGTAGCTGATTGAAAGGTTGGTAGGTCAAATCCACCATGAAGAGCATTGAAAGAACGGCCTGGAATCAGGCTACTTCTGAAAAATCAGCCGCTGAACACCACCAGGAGGTTAGTCCTGCGCTGACTCACAGAGTGGCCATGAGGTGGAATCAATTCAGCAGCAACTGCTCGGTGGACAATGGGTTTGATGACTTTTCTAGTCATTAGGATCGATATGGGTCCAAAATGATTTCATGTCAGATTTAATTACTCAATGGTTCAATGTGCAGATTTGTGAAATAATTAGACAGGGTTGTGGACCAAGTTTCTCACTGGTTCATTCTGATTCAATTCCCTGCTGAGAATTTGGATTTCCATCCCAACCTAAGGTGTCCCTGGGGATGCTGTGAGATGTAGACTATGATTGAGTATATCTAGGGTTAAAAACAAATTCTCAGCTGGGGATCAGATTGAAATGAACTGTTGCAAAGTCTTGGTTATGGGCATAAGGCAAAACAAAACAAAATAAAACAACAATCGTGCCGATCAAGTTGATGCCATTGAGTCGATGTGGAATCATAACAGCCCCATGGGATGGGGAGAACTGCCCCGGGGAGTTTCTGAGGCCGTAACTGTGGAAGTGGAAAGCCCCATCTTTCGCTCTAGGAGTAGCTCGTGGTTATGATCTTGTGAATCACAGGCTAATGTGTAACTGTTAAGTGCCTCCTTGGTTTTCCACGAGACGAATTCACACAGAAGCCTGGTTTGTGATCCAAGTGAGTTTTTATAAAAGAAGAAATGTCAGGTTTGTCACAGGCACCCTCAGTCCCCTTCGCACCCACATGTGCAAACAGGAGGCAGAGAAGCTGGAAAAGAGGGCATGGCCTTCAGGTCTGGCTTTTCAGGACCCTCTATTAGGAGGCCTGGTCAATGGTACTAGTTGACCCCATCCAGTTGTACTGGCTTCCTGTCTCTAAGGCCTGAATTCCTGCACGCCCTCTAGCTCTTGTAGGCTTCCAGCTTCCTGTAAGTGGGGGAGGGAGGCTTTGGCAGGTAGAGGGCCCACCTCTGGTTTCTGCCTCTAGCGACCTAACAGAACCACTGCGCCAGCAGGATTGTAAATTTTGGGTTATTGTCAATATTAATGGATTAAAGTTAAGTAAACTGCTCATTAAAATAAGCCCACAAACAGTACTATCACTGCATCTCCTACAGACTATTGGTTGGGACTGGGATATTTTCCAGGTAGGAAATGTTAGACTAATTGCAAAGAGACACATTCCTTCTACCAAAAGACTTGGCTTTCTTGAAGTTTGCTGCTTGTGTTTTCACTGTGTTTCCCCTGGTTCAGTGAAAAGATTGTTACAAGAATATGCCAGTAAGGTATTGCCCTTCCTTTCTTCTTCTTTTTTAAGCACTTAAATTAGGCCCTGGTGTTTCCCATCACAATGTCTACACTGGCAATCCAGTGGACATTACAGTTTTTTCTTGTGCTACCGTTATTACCAACTTCCTCCCAAACTTTCCACAACCATTAACGTAAATTCAATGGCACCATTCAAATACCCCCCTTCTCCCCTTCTCCCCCTTTGTGCCTTCCTTTGATAACCACTAATAATAAGCTTTGGTTTATAAATACTTACATTATTAAGTAAGCTCATATATTGCTTGTTTTTTGGCAACTGGCTAGTTTTGCTCATAATAAACTTTTCAAGTTTCACCCAGCTGTGACCTGCATCTGGAATCACTTCTGTTTGTCTGTGAAAATCTTCCATTGCAGGTAGGTACCACCTGCTGGGCACCCATTTATCTGTTGGGGTATTCTTTGGCCTGTCATGGTTAGTCACTTTCCATGAGGTGGCTCCACTTTGAGATAGGTTGGCAGTTTATTCCTTTGTAGTACCTCTTACCCGACAAGCCAACAGAGCAGACCTGCTCTCCCACGTACCTGCCTTGGACTCCCACAAACCATGAGGGCTGAATTTAAGCTATATTCTGTAGCTCCCATGATCTTCCAGATTAAGCCCAAGTATTTCTTCAAAAATACCACTCTAGCTTTTCTTCAGAAGGTTGTTGATCTGAACCAAAACTATTGTTAGTACTCTGAGAGGGTGATTTTTAATGGTGCGGAAAGCTTGGATCAGATCAATCAATAAGAGAGCACATAGCAATTGCAATGTACAAGCCTGGTTCTTCTCTGATCAGGAAATCACACACACACACAGATAAGTGATTTCCAGACTCAGGACCAAATTCCCCTGACATAAAAATAGTTCTGCCAAAGGATGTGCAGGATCTCTTTGCTGAATTATTAGACACCCCAAACTTTGTCCTTTGCAAATTCTCTATCCTCACCTCACCCCTACCCACTGGGTACACATTATAATCCCCCACGTAACAATTCAAAGAGTAGTGATTGTGTCCACCTAGAAGCTTCAGGTGGAACTGGTTTAGGAAAGGACACAGACATAGAGCGTTTACACACAGTCTCTAGACGTTATCCATTTGCTGCTCCGAGTGGGAAACCATTAAGCATGGAGCCAGCCAGCCAGCAAAGCCACCTGTTAAACTTGAGGCGCTTCCGGCTGTCCAAGCTGCTGTAGAATTGTCCCCTTCGTGGTCACCCTTGCACAATAGAACAAAACTCTGCCTAGTTTTCCTCCATCCCCAGAATCTGTTGGGTATCTGACTGTTATGCTCCATAGGGTTTCGATAGGTTGAATTCTGAAGTAATTCACCTGGCCTGCCTTGTAGAGACAGCTCAGGCAAAGCAAAGCAGGCCAAATGAAACCAAATCTGCATTGTAGAAATGATCCTACTCCTTGAGGCCCTGTGGTTTCCACGGCTGGAATCTTTATGGGAGCAGATTGCCACCTCTTTCTCCTGCGGAGCAACTGGTGGGTAAATAACCAACCTTTCACCTAGCCATCCAGTGCATCACACTGTACCAGCTGGGCACGGGGGAGACTGAACGGCAACTGGTAATATGCTAAGCTTAGAGTAAGCTGGAAGCAGCAATCATGTTTTCCTTGATAACTTATATCTCTTTTAAAATCCCAAATCCCCCTAAATGTCACAGCCTGGTGGCCTTACACCCTCATAGATCCCATAGTTTCATGTTTATTGTAAATTGTGTTTTCAAACCCTACCCACCTTACCTTTGTGTTACGTTTCCTCATTTTTTAACCAAAGGCTGGTATATAATTCTACCCCAGTTCTTTCATGAGCCAAGAATATGACTTTATGATTTCCCACAGCCTTTAAAAAGTGCAATTGTATAATCACTCTTCAGGAAATTCTTAGGCTAAAGGGCTTCTGAAGTAAGGTGACCAGATTTCAACTTTGGTAAAGTCTCAAGGGAAAAATGACATAAATGATAATGGATTGTTTCCATGAACTTTTTGAAACTCCTTCATATGAAAAACTCTACTGTCTCCTTTATTTGTTCCACAAGAAAGACTAGGGGTTCCGGTCATCTTTGGATTTATCAGCCCAGTATGAACTCTCCTTTGCTCTCATTTCACAAAGCTTGAGAAGTGGCATTCCCCAACCTGCCCCAGGTTTTCAGAGAATGAAATCCCATATGACAGCGCTGCGGGTTTATTGGCTGTTGATAATGAAATCTCTCTCTTTTGTTTTTCATCTTGGACAAAAGACTTGCTAATTGCCTGATCTTTCAGAGTGCTATTTGGCTCAGACTATTAATAAGAGGATCAACAAAGACATTTTCAAAACAGAATTCATAAGGCGAGGTGTGTGCTCTTCTTACAGAAGAAAGCATTACGGTTTTTCTGGATCAAATGTCCTTGTCATTTAAATGAAAGAGCATCTTCCTTTCTGCTCACCGAACACATTGAATTGAGTTGAATCAACCCCCTTTTGATCTTGACATTTTCAAAGTCATGAATAAAGCATGTTGCTGGGGCAGAACCAAGTTTTTACTCCCTAGACATGACCAAGATAACATGCCTACATTCAACTTACATCTGAACTGTACTGATCACTATGGGTATTTCCTATTGTGCCTTTAGAAATTGAGGTGGAAAGAAAGGATATGGGTTTTTAGGATTAATGAGAACAGTTTTGTTAGTGACATTAACACTCAATTCTTTTCAAAAGATCACACTTCTAATGCTGAACACCCTGTATTTTAAACAGTCATATGAGGAAAGTAGATATGAAAACATAAACCTTATGGAATCATAAGGTACAATGATGAATTATTACATTTTATAATAATTTATAAAATTATATTCCAAGTATTAAGCATCGGGAGGTGATTGAAGGTGGTATGTTTTACTTGTGTCCCAAGCTCAGGGGCAATTCAAGTCTTATTTCACCAAGGAAAGGAAAGCTCTGGAGATCTGAGTTGATTATAGATTAATGAAAAAGTTATTACTGAAGCAATAGGTATGTAGGGCTGAAGAAACAGGTATCTCCCTATAATTGAAATTGTTTTTTATTTTAGCTTTAAGAAATAACTATATCAGAGCCTCAATTGTGAGAAACTGGTTTGCAGAAGGCTATGAAGGTCAGTGGGAGCCCAAGATACATTTGTGGGAGCTTCCTCGGAAATAATGTCCATCAGTGAGTGACGGGAGGAAAGTAAACAGAACGCATTGGACAGTCGACTATAGAAGACCAAAGGGATGAACTTGACTTGAACAGTAAAAACTTTGTCGGTGGATTTCTCCTCCCTCTGAGGCACGCTGGACCTGATCTGGGTTTCAGTATTATCTGTATTTTTGTTTTTTGTTTGTTTATATCAGTTTATCTCAGAGGTGTCATCTCATAACCCTCTTGAAGTTGTGTTGTATGTGTTTTTGCTTTTTGGTCTATGAACTCTAGGATGAATGAACCTTTCGGGACAGAAAGTAGAATAAGGGTTCCAGGGTGGGTGGGTCCAGGTCGTGGTGGGGGGAGGCTTAAAGGGGGATGATGTCAAGGAGCCCAGAAAGGAAATCAGTGTTTGGAAATTGACTGTGGCAGCAATTGTACAATACTGCTCGATTAAAAACACACATTAAGAAAAAAGGACACTTTCTAACTAAAAAAATATACTCATTTAAAAAAATACCTCTTTCCTTCTTCATGGTGACAAATGATATTTTTTCAGTAAATAGACACCTTTACTTGTAAAATTGCAAAGGTAATAGCGTGACTATGTTTCTGGAAGATACTACAGCCCTCCAACTTAAAAAAATAACAAACGCCAAAACCTCAGTGACTGATGGGATCCTTGAAGTCAAAATGACCCTGAACCATCAAGGGGGCTAGCGGCACTAGCGTGGCTTTTCCCTTTTCCCTCAAATTCCCGTTCTTCCTGTCAGGACTTCCTTTCAGAAGTCCCTCAGGACTTCTCCAAGTAGACACTACTTTCTTGAAACCATTTCCCACAAGATGACGACCGTTTAACTGGCAGTGTGCTGACATCACTTACAATAAGAGGGTGATACCAACCAAGCTTTCGTGTCTGGGATGGCTCTTTAATTCAATGGAAAGCCTACATTATCTTTTTAGTGTCTCATCATCAAAAAGGATTTTTTTCCCTGCGCAGTCTCTGATTCTCTGTCTGCCTCTCTTGGCATGCTTCCCTCCGCCCCCTCCTTTTGATTATTAGCAAGTAGAAGAGATTGAGTTTGATCCGTAGAGACTTTGACCAATCCCAGTGACTCAAAATGAAAGGCCATTAGAGGAAGCTGTGCTAGCACGTAGCAGGTTACATTATTTCTTAGAAATATTATATGCAGTGGCCGGCCATTTGGGAGACAATAAATTCCAGACTGGTAAAACGCCAGTATTCCAGAAAGTTTCAGTTTGACATCTGCTTATGTGATCATGTGGCCTAGACCTGGCATGGGGGTGCAAACGTCTACATTACAGACTTCCCATTTTGTGCAAGTTGGAGAATTTAGTAGGAAAAACTGTCCACCTTGTGTTGGAGCCTGATTTCTGCCACGTGGATGTAGAACGTTTCCCTTCCCATATGTCTGGGGGGAACAAAATTAAATTGCTTCTTGGAATGAAACTATGGGGGAACTGAGAAGTTAGGGATTTAGTCCTTGTTAGGAAGCACACACTTAATGTGTATAATGCTTTTTCACAAGGGAAGTGACATGCAGATATTTTGGGGGAGAAGTATGTTTATATTCTACATATGCAAGGAATCCCCCAAGGTTTCTGCTCATTCACCTGGAAGAAAATTTTGAATTATGAAACATTCATAGACAATTCTGAGACTATTTACTTGTCATGAACTCAATCACAGGTACCTTAAATTGGTAAACAATCATCTGTTTCACATGAAATTTTGTGAAAATTGATGGTTAAATCCTTAAAATAGTTTACTCTTTTAATAAAGAAATATGATCAGTAGAGCTATTTTTTAAACCATTTTATTGGGGGCTCATACAACTCTTATCACAATCCATACATACATCAATTGCATAAAGCACATTTGTATATTCATTGCCCTCATCATTCTCAAAACACTTGCTCTTCATATAAGCCCCTGGCATCAGGTCCTCATTTCTCCCCCTCCCTCCCTGCTCCCCCTCCCTCATTATTTTGTCATATCTTGCCCTGTCCGACACCTCCCTTCAGCCACTTCTCTGTTGTCCAGCCCCCAGGGAGGAGGTCACATGTAGATCCTTGTAATTGGTTCCCCCTTTCCAACCCACCCTCCCTCCACCCTCCCAGTATCACTACTCACACACTGGTCCTGAAGGGATCATCTGCCCTGAATTCCCTATGTTTCCAGTTCCTATCTGTACCAGTATATATCCTATGGTCTAGCCATATTTGTAAGGTAGAATTGGGATCATGATAGTGGGGTTGGAGGAAGCGTTTAGGAACTAGCGAGAAAAGTTGTGTGTTTCATCATTGCTACATTGCACCCTGACTGGCTTGTCTCCTCCCCAAGACCCTTCTGTAAGGGGATGTCCAGTGGCCTACAAATGGGCTTTGGGTTTCCACTCTGCACTCCCCCACCGATTCACTATGGCAAGATTTTTTGTTCTGATGATGCCTGATACCTGATCCCTTAAACACCTCTTGATCGCACAAATGTGGCGAAGAAAGCTGATGGTGACCAGTTATCAAAAGATATAGTGTCTGGGGTCTTAAAGGCTTGAAGGTAAACACGTAGCCATCTAGCTCAGAAGCAACAAAGCCCACATGGAAGAAGCACACCAGTCTGTGCGGTCAAGTAGAGCTATTTTAAACTACATTTTTCACAGCAAACGTATTTATGGTAAAATTGATACATAAAAGCAAATGATAATAAAGTCACTTTCTGCTTAAATAATTGTCCTTGTTCATGCTAGATGCCAGTGAGGTAGCTTTTACTCACAGTGAGCCTACCTGCCCCAGAAGAGAACTGTCTAATCTGCACCATGCTTACAACCACTGCTAAGTTTATTTTCCAGGCACTTTTCAGTCACGGTGCCAATCCATCTCATTGAGCATCTTTCTCTTTTTCATTGGCCCTTTCCCCAGCACGGTGGCCTTCTCCAAGTCCTTCCTGATAACGTATCCAAAATACCTTAGACAAAGTCACGCCACCTTTGCTTCAAAAGAGTATTTTGACAGTATTTTTTCCAAGACAAATATTCTCCATTCATTTGGAAGTTAATTCCTTCGCCAACACCATAATTCAAAGTCACCAAAATGTTAGGCCTGTATTCACTGTCCAGTGTCACGTGCGTATGAGGTGGTTGAAAATATCATGGCTTGCTTGGGTCAGATGCCTTAGTCCCCAAGGTGACATCTCGGTTTTCCCACTCTTACAAGAGGCCTTTTTCCCTGTAGATTTGCCCAGGGCCAGATGTTGCTTGATTTACCAACTACTGCCTTCAGGAGCACTGATTGTGAACTCACGTATAAAGAAGCCCTTGACAACTTCCCGCCATGTTTCTGCTAACCATGATGTCATTGGTCTGTCTAATTGTGAGGGTTTTGGTTTTCTTTATACTCTAGTGTAATCCATACTAAAGATTGTATTATTTAGCCTTCATCAGTGAGTGCTTAAATCCTCTTTGTTTGTAGCCACAAGGGTTGTGTAAGTTGTATATCACAGGCTGTTTCTTAAAGGGCCTTCCTCAACTTCTGATGCCTCACTCTTCTTTACATGCTCTAAAGAACAAGTATGGTGAAAAGCTACCACCTGGATTCACACCTTTCCTGGTTTTAAACCACATAGTAGCCCATTGCTCTTTTCCAGCTACTGCCTCTTGGTTTGTGTACAGGCTCCATATGAGCATAATCAAGGGTTAATGGGATTTCTGTGTTTTCAGACTGCCCATAGCATGTTTCACATAGTTGAATGTCTTTGCATAGTCAGTAAAACACCAACGTCTTTTTAGAATTTTCTGCCATTAACCAATGTTTATTTGACATCAGAAATGGTATTTCTCACTCCACATCTTCTTCTGAATTTGAAATTAATTTCTGATAATTAGGCTTGCTTCTTCTTGAGAAAATAGTGAAGTGGATATACATACAAAGAGGGAGATTTTTATCTAGAAAAATGCTTTGCATAATTAAAGAGGCTGGCAAGTTCCAAATCTGTCTTCAGAAGTCAGACTGGAGATTTTTTCTGACTCACCTACTTTCACTGGATGACAACAGGCTTCCGACTGTAGAGATGAAGGAACTCACGATCATCCGTTACTACGGTCGAGTGATGCTGACTCCCAGATTGGCAGGCAATGTAGCAAGTCAGCAGCTCAAGTCCTAGGAACCAGAGGCTAGACCAGATGCCAAATGCAGAATTCAAACACAGAAAAAAACAAACAGGTAAGCTTTTCCACGGTGTTGATTTATCTTGGGAGAAACCCACACCTGCAAGGATATCTCATCATGGTAGATTACTAGGTCTTTATTGCCAAACCACTTTGAATTTTCTGGCCCAGCTTAGTTAGCACAACCCTGTATACCTATCATGGTTTTCAACTTTCACATTAAAATCACCAGTAATTATCAATGCGCCTTGAATCTATACTTGATTAACTCAGACTGCAGAAGGTGATGAAAATCTTGTTTATTTTGGGGTATAGTGGTTGAATTAATTCCAAGTGATAATAATTCACTTGTTTTTGGTGTAGGCCTGTATTATTCTATGACTGCCACCATTGTACTTCAGAATAGATTATGAAATATTTTAATAAAAATTCCACGGCTAAATTATTCACAAGCTTGCCACTCATTTTTCACATTCTGGCTGTATTGTATAATTAAATAAGTATTTTTAAATATGTTGTTATAGCCAAGACCTCTATTTTTGTGTTAAAACTACACTATTTGTTACAGATGAAGTTAAACTATTCCAAATAAGTGTTTTAAAAGAGAAATAAAATATGTTGTTATTGTTAGGTGTTGCTGTATTGATTCTGAAATATAGTGAACTTTTGGGGCAGAGTAGAACTGTCCTGTGGATCTGTCTTTTCTGTAATCGTCATGGCTGCATATCACCAAGTCTTCCCCTGGAGCTAGTTAAAGTTTATTGTGCCAACCTGGCTGATAAACACATGTGGGGTCGGGTCTCTTGCTTTCTGATGCTCCGACCAGGTTGCAGCTGTCTTAGCCAGTTCCCTACTTCAGCTGGCAAGGCTGGCTTCCTGCAAGACATCCCCAAGGAGAAGCCACATGGACCTACCCTGATGCAGTCCTGGGTGCTGGAGCAGCTGTGTGGAGACCCCTGCCTGTGCTGAAATGCTTACACATTCACTGACTTGGCTTTCCTCCTGCAGTCGGAGTCATTGCGTGTGTTTTGAGAGAGGGAGGAGGACTTTGTGGATTGGTGTCACACATACGGGTTAATGGTGCCACTGTGGGCTTGGGCAGCACTGGGTTGGGATGTTTTCTTGATGTGCACTTACCCTTTATATAAAATTCTCTCTTATACATATGACTTTCTGTGGATTTGTTTCTCTAATGTACCTAGACTAATACACCCCTACAAAGTCCTGGGGTAGGTTAGAACTGCCAATATTTCCATTAGATGCCAAGCACTTTGCATTTGTACCACCTTGGCACCCCAAGGAGTCCTGGTGGCATAGTGGTTCAGATGTGAGCTGCAATCTACCACATTCGAAATTCAAAACCACCAGCCACCCCTCAGGAGAAAGATGGAACGTTCTAGTCCAGTCAAGAGTGATAGTCGTGGAAACCCAATGGGAACAGTTCTACCCTGTATTACAGGGTCACTATGAGTTGACATTGACTTGATGGTAGTAAGCTTGGCTCCTTATAAAAACAAAACAACAAAGAAAAGCATAAAGCCATTTAGGGTCAACCTGAAAGGGAAAGAATAGCACTCTTGAAAGCAAGTATGCTGCAACATTCTTAATCAGTTTTAAATTTTACATAAAATACTTGTAAAGTATTATAATGAGGTATCATCACCATGCAGATCAAAAACTCAAGACAGTAGTTAGTTAATGATTGGCCACTGATGAAAAAGGAGTGAGATAGACAACTAGTGCTTCCCTGCTCCCGAATCATAACCTTGCTCAGAGCACCTGGGGAATCCGCTTAACTTACTGTCATAGATGGGACAACAATTTTTAAAGTTTTGTAGCTGTAGCATCGTGGATACATAGTTTTGTCAGGGATGTGAAATATCGTACACCAGTCAATATTCTGGGGAACTAAGCCTATAACTAAACCCTCGGATAAAATAGTTGACAAATACCCACCATCTTTAAAGTACAGTCTTTTCGATAGAGAAGGTCTAATCTGATTATCTTTGATGGGATTGTCAGCATGGCTACATGAGGACCAATTACAGGTTCTCTCCCGGGACTTGCTCAGCGGCCTTCAATAAGACCTATCCCTCGGTCCTACCATATTCTAAAATTATAATCATTTCACTCATAGTGTCTTTTCTCCTTTGAGTAATACAAAAATTCCATTTTTAATAATAAGCTGCTAAGGGATAACTTTTGTGAAAGCTAAAATCATGATGCTCATTTAAATATAAACAGTTGTCAGAAGCTTTGCGGTGCATTGATGAACCAGGAACATTATTATCTCCTCATAGAAGAAGCCAAAGGAAAGCAGACACACAGGCAACCAGGAATGCAAAAATAATTTGTATGAGGTAATAAAATTAGTCATTAGAGCAATAAATGGCTATATTTCATGCAAGGAGTACAAATGAATCTGCAATCTACAGGGTTGTAAAATAGATTGAAGACAAAATTTCAGGTAATCCAAGGAGTGGACTGCATAGAAGTTCCATTTATCTTTTTCTTGCCCATTTAAAAATGTTTGACATTTTTTTCCCGACAAAGTAAATCAAAATAGCACACTTCTGTAGCTCGACATATATTAACTTATCTTTCAAAACTATGCCATCCATAGTAATAATCAATACTAATGACATGAGGCTTTGTCTTCAGACTTCTGAAATGTTGTCAGGAGAGACTGATGCTTTGACAAGGACCCTATGCTTGGTAAAGTGGAGGGGCCACGGAAAAGAGCAGGGCCTCAATGGGATGGATTGACACAGTGGCTGCAAGAATGGGCTCAAATCTAGAGACAATTGTGAGGATGGTACAGCACCGGGCAGTGTTTCTTTCTCCCGTATAGGGTCGCTGTGGGTCCGTACCAATTCAATGGCACCTAACTACAACAAGAATAATATGAGGAGATTCCAGGATTATTCCTATTTTAGAGATGAGGAATCAGAGATAAGAAGAGGACCCGAATCACATGTAGCAAGTAATGGGATTTAATTCCAAGTTATTTGGTTCCATCTTTGATTTTTTTTTAATAAATAATTTTATTGAGGACTCTTACGGCTCTTATAACATTCCATACATCAATTGTACCACGCACATTTGTACATACGCGGCCATCATGAGTTTTAAAACATTTTCTTCTACTTGAATCCTTGGTAACTCCTCATTTTTCCCTCCCTCCTCCACCCTCTCACCCTCATGAGCCCTTGATAAATTATTGTTTTCATATCTTACACTATCTGCTGTCTCCCTTCACCCACGTTTCTGTGTTCATCCCCCTCAGGTGTGCGGTATCATTTCACTGGTGCTATGCTGCACCTTGGCGGACTCCTCCCTTCTTTGTGACCCTTCTGTGAGGGGATGTCCCATTCTCTTCAGATGGGCTTTGGGTCTCCAATCTGACTCCCCTTGTTCAAGTCAATACGATTGTTTTGTTCCTGTGGACACCTCGTGATCACACAGGCTGGTGTGCTTCCTCCATGTGGGCTTTGTTGCTTCCCTGCTAGATGGCTGCTTGTTTATCTTCAAGCCTTTAAGACCCAGATACTGTATCTTGTAATAGCCGGGCATCATCAGCTTTCTTCACCACTTTTGCTTATGCACCCATTTTGTCTTCAGCAATTGTGTCAGGACGGCGAACATCGTAAAATATCAGGTTATTGCAACAAAGTAATCTTGCATTGAGGGAAGCCCTATTTCCATGAGCTACCTTAATATTTAACATATATATATATTCCTATTGTTATATATTGAAATATTTACATATATGCATGCCTATCTTTATACTTCTATAAATGTCTATTGCCTCCTAGTTCTTCCCTCTATTTCCCTCCTGTCCCACTATCCTGTTTGACCTTCTTTTGGGCTCTCAATAATTCCTCTTGGCTACATTGCACTTGACCAAACCCCACCAGGCATTCTGTGCCCCCCTCATCTTCGATTTTAAATCTCTCTGTTGTGCCCTTGCCCCTGGGTTTGTTGGGTTCCCCCCTCTTTTCCCCACACCTTCTCCTCTCCCATTTGCCCCCGGAACTGTTAGTGCCATTGTTTTCTCCTCCGGATTGTAAACAATCCTGGTTATCTTATATTGATAGATATTAAAAAATAAAAATAAAAAGCCTCTAAATAGTTCCAGGTCTGTCTACTGACCCTTATGAATGTTTTCTGATCAGGTCTGATGAGGTGCCAAGCCCTGCCCCCTAAGACAGAAATCTAATTTCAGGATTTCTCAGGGACTTTGCTGCTTTGGTTCCCTTGTTGCTCTGTTACACTCCCGTTGTGTTTGCCTCGTGGGAGGTGGGTGGTGTCAGAGTGGACACAATTCCTGCGCTGTGTCTCCAGTGCTGTCCCCTATAGCGCTGTGGGCCAGTGAGGGGATACTGTGTCTTGTGGTGGGGCTGGCCTTATGGTCCTCTCTGTGCCTTGGCTGTTCTAAGCAGGAATGTTGTCCTCAAGGCTTAGTGGACCAGGATGCGGTCTTCTCTTTGTCTCTTCTTCCATTTAGAAAAGAACAGATCTAAAGTCCTGAAATCAGTGAGCAGGCACATTTGCTTATAGCTGATTCTAAAAATTAAAAATAAATAATAAAGGAAATCTTTTCTTTTGCTATTTATAACAAACAAAGTAATCATCTGGTTGACATTGACTATTATAAATAAAAGGCATTAAAATCAATAATCGTTTTAACATAAGATTTAATCTGCTGACTTTGGAATGATTGCCTAAGGGCAGCTACAAGCATTTCTTCTGAATTTACACATATGACTTGGTATTAATTGAGCTTATTAATTTTAAGTGCAAGGCTGTGATTAATGTATAATGGAATGTAACTTTTGGATAAATGATAGCTATATTAAGTGTAAAAGTTAATAGGTGATACCAACAGTTAATGGATTCAACAGCTAGCCAAAGTGCCGGAAATCTAAGTCTACCCATAAGTAGCTTGGAAGAAATGATAAGCTGTCTACTTCAAAAATGAGCCATTAAAACCCTATGGATCTACTCTGACACACATAGGATTGTTATGAGTCAGGACAAATCCAAGGGCAAATAGTTTCTACAAAGTATAGATTTTACACAATGTAGTTCATTATATTTTATACAATCTGTTCTGTAGAGTTTATGTTTGATGGTGCATAGCAAAATAGCACATATATTTTAATGGGTAATAGTAAAAATTGAGATAAAATATCAGCCTTCCTAGACATTCAATATACTTAGCTCATTCTTATTAGTATATAATAGTATCCTCTACATCATTGGGTTGTAACATGCATTCTGTGGACCCCTGGGCATCCTTGTAATCCCTTTAGAACTTACAGTCAAAATTACTTTCACAATCATCTACTTAGAAATGTACATTTTGCTGTGTTGATATTTGTAAACAAAACCATACTCACTGCCATGGAATTGATGCTGATGCATAGCTACGTTATAGGATAGAATAAAACTGCTCTTGTGAGTGTCTGAGCATGTAATGCCCTACGGGGTATAAAGCCCAGGCTTTATCCCACAGAGTAGTTGGTAGTTTCAAACTTCTGACCTTGCAGTCAGCAGCCCAACGTGTAACCACTTCGCCACAAGGGTATTTATAGATGTTGCAAAATCACTGATACCTAAAAATGGGCAACTTAGAACAAATCAGAATAGAACTTATTAAGTCAGCATGCTCTATACTCCGGGGCATCCTCATCTCAACCCTTAATTACAGATTTTTTGAAAGTTCTGTGTCATAAAAGGGTAATTGTGCAGAAAGCACTCGGCTGCATGACAACAATAACAAAGTAAGATGGTTGTTTCCAGGAAAAGCACTTGCATGTGGCAGTCATCCAAAGTAGCCACGTTTTTCATGGAAAACTCTTTGCAAAGTGACCTATCACATTAAGGAATATATCGGCCACTTGAGGCCATAGTCAAATTCAGGCTTCCCCATAAAATTAAACCTTTAGAACAGGTGCACCTGCATTTATGAGCATTTCTAGGTAAGACTGGTGATGACATAAGCAAATGTGTTTTTACAAACTATTGCATCATGGAATAGGTCAAAATTTGGGAGCCAAACCTAGCTCAGTGGGCCAATATTTTCCAAATAGCCAATTCATGATTCTAGTTCATGCATCGTCAAAGAGTTCATTTAGGACAAGGCAGCCCAATTAATTTTAAAATAGAATAATATAAAAAAGTATTGATATGGATTTAGATTACACGTTACATTCAACTTTTTAAAATTTGCCGTTGAATGATGGTTTAAGAGCATGGGAATACAGGTACAGTTATTTGAACGGCTTCTCTCTTTCCAGCATTGCATCTATAAAATATTTCTGTGTCGAGGCTGTACACTGGTACATATGAGGGCTGGAGGTACAGGGAATCCAGGGTGGATGATACCTTCAGGACCAAGGGTGTGAGGGACGATGCTGGGAGAGTGGAGGGTGAGTGGGTTGGAAAGGGGGAACTGATTACAAGGATCCACATGTGACCTCTTCCCTGGGAGAGGGACAGCAGAGAAGGGGGGAAGGGAGACTCCGGATAGGGCAAGATATGACAAAATAATGAGGTATAAATTACCAAGGGCACATGAGTGAGGGGGGAAAGGGGAGGGAGGGGGAAAAAAAGAGGACCTGATGCAAGGGGCTTAAGTGGAGAGCAAATGCCTTGAGAATGATTGGGGCAGGGAATGTATGGATGTGCTTTATACAATTGATGTATGTATATGTATGGATGGTGATAAGAGTTGTATGAGTCCCTAATAAAATGTAAAAAAAGAAAAGAGGAGAAAAAAATGATTAGGGCAAAGACTGTACAGATGTGCTTTATACAATTGATGTATGTATATGTATGAACTGTGATAAGAATTGTATGAGCCCCTAATAAATTGTTAAAATTAAAAAAAATATTTCTGTGTTTCCACTAATACATTAGATGGAGAAGCAGATGTGTAACATGTTGCCTCCTGGAGCAGTCTGGTGGAAGCCCAGGTATACATTTGAAATAGTAGCTTGGGGCCGTGTTTGCAACCTAACAATTCCCCTAAGGATTTATATTTTAAAATCATAGACAAACGGGATAGAGATATTATTCCATTTTGTTCCAGAGGAATATTAGAAATGTACTTATATATTAGTACTTAAAAATCACCATCGACCAATGCGTTGCAGTGGAGTGGATTCTGACTCTCGGTCAACTCTCCAGCATTTCAGGGTCCTGCCCTAGGGATTTCCATGGCTGTGATCTTTTAGAAATAGATCCTCAGACCTTTCTTCCAAGGTGCCTCTGGATGGGTTAGAACCATCAAATTTTGGTTAGTATCAGAGTTCTTTGCTTTTTGTGGCCACTTAAACAGGATTTAATGTACTTATGAAGTTTATTCACACCCACACTATAGCCCTGTGAGGAAATGTTGCCAAGAAAGTAGAAGTGGTCCATGAAGATTTAAAAACATGTCCAATATCAAACAATTAAGTCCCCAGAGAATCAGCCTGGGCTCTCAGTGTACTGACACTAGTATGCGTTTTAAAAGAACTTGAAGTGAGGCAGATAAGTAGCCATCATAAAACGTCCAGGCAGCACGCAGAGCCAAAGCTCTTTACAGTTTAAGCTGTGGTTTGCAAGGACTATTAGTGCAAGGTTTTCATCACCACTGCTCCAGGATAAAGCTTGAACTAGCAAGCTTGCATTTTCAGAGCTTCCATTGACTCACCATTCCCTTTCCATATTACTTATGAATAGTTACAAAAAGCGTTAATATATTGAAAAGTGTGGGAACTCCTCCTTTTTTATTCTTTTGATTCTTGTCCTGATTTACGGCCCTTGGGGAAGACTTAGCGTTTACTTAAGAAAGTAGCTAAAGAATCACACTGACCGCTCATTTTAAGAACTGACTATCTTTTCAGTTTGCACATGTACAAAGTGCTTCGCCTAGGAAATGCAGTCACAGTGTGCAGTCTCTTCTGCCATCAGATCCTTTATCATGAATATACTTCAGATCCTCTTAGGAAAGTTTCAGTTACATTAGTGTGTGCTGATAACTTGTACAAAAATTATACTGGGCTAAAAGAAAGGAGTGCATTTTATTTTTTGCCTTATGAATTTTATTAAAGACATGATATGTAAATATGAACGTATTTCCTGCATCGGTTCTCTCATCCACCTCCTACTATGATTTCTAAAATTCTAAAGCTATGCCTAATCCTCAAGTGTCTATCACACTTACATTTTAAAAGACAATTATTAAAAACTTGCACAAATAAATGTCTGTTTCTTGGAAATTATCTCGACAAGATCATTGCACACTTTCATGGTATTAGGTCTACTCTCTTCTAGCAAATATATATGTCATAGGAAACTATAATTTAATTATTTTAGAAATCGCATCTATAAAAATGAACATTTTTATTAAACACTGACAAATAATGAGGAGGGAGAAGTAGGCGCTTTGGATGAAGCAAAAGCAGGGCGCCAATCCTCTTTCTGGTTAATATTTGTACTAGAGATGCAAGAGGGGGTCTATGTATGGAATGAAGTTCCTTTTCAAAGGAAGTGAATTACGACTTAGAGAAATCTGTGCAGAGGTAAGTCCCAGAGGACTCTTTTATCCTTCCTTTGAACCATATGATTGGATTATGTTTATTAAAAATAAATTCAGGAAAGCTCTGCCATTTTAGAAAGCAGATTTTGGGGGAGTTTACTTTATAAAATGAAGCAATGCTGAGAGTTACAGTTGCTCTCTGAAAAACCCCTAATCAGTAAATGCATTCAACCAAGAGTACACGGGCAATAAAGCCATTTTCACTGGTTGTGGGGGGCCCGGAGGGGGGGAAGGCAGAGGTTGACAGCTAACTTCTAAACTCATCTGGGGAAAGTAAAAACACCATTATTAGAATCTGCTGCCAAAACCCCATTCTTAGGCAGCGTGGTTAAGTTATGCTTTTACCTCACAATTTACTAAATCTGTGTCTCCCACAAAGTATGCTTCTCTGCTGGGCTCCATGATTCATTGCAATGACCACACAGACCTCACAGATAATGGGGTGCATTGGAGATGTTAACAGGTTGCCATTAGGGATAAGTCACGCCCGTAGTCAGGCTTCTCTCTGGTCCTAAGGCCCTATGGTTTCTGCCTGGTTCCAAGCAATGCTGAAAACTCTTCTACAACAACCAATCAATGCCCAGAGGGCAGTCCATTTTTGCCATCATTCTCAGCTTAAAGGGACTACCCTGGAGGATGGCAATGACAATGGATTCTGGTAACAGTCGCACCAAACTTAATGACATCATCCTATCCTTCAAGGATTCTTCCTCTTTTTAGCCATATCCGTCCATAAAAAGTCCTCTTGTGAGCGTTAGGAAGACTATGGCTAGAAGAGCCTTATTCAATACTTCATTGTACACTAGTCATGATTTAGAGATATTTAAAAACATACTTTGAAATAATCAGGAATGCAGATGAAATATTTCCAAAACTTAAAATCATCCAAAGTTATAATTTTTAAATAAGTGAAAGTAAATATATCTAATAAACTAAAACAGAAAGAATAACATGAGGAACAGTACACACTTAACATTACACACTTACTATTTAATTCAATAGGAAATTGTAAATGCTTTTGTAAGAGAAAATAAAACAGATTTCTATATAGGAAGAGATTGGCTGGGGGCCACAATTCCATTATACAAAGAAAATGAACTCTGGCTCCAGTTGTAGTTTTCCTCAGGTGACAGTAGGTGCTCAACTGATAAACAATTAAGTTTGTTTTATTTCCTAGAACTGCACTATTACAAATAAGTCATTGCAAAATGGTAATGGCCATCACATACATTTAATTGAATCATTATATTAAATATGAATGTAGCAGCAACATTTAAAATTAACAAGGGCTCATTTATAGATCTCCGACATTTTACTTTTTTGGAAAATTAAAAGATCTTAAAATTCAAGACTGGTATTTCTTCAAAGCTCTAAAATTGACCCAAGCAATAGGCATCCCTTCTGATGGGTATGTACTCCCTAGCTCCATGAAACAATTCAGGATTCGTCTCAACAGTTTTCCTGCTCTCTGTAGTTCTTTTGTTTCACATCTTTCAGGGTATGATTAGTTATTGGAAGTGCTTATGGAATTCAGTGCATTATTTAATATGACTCTTCTAGCCACAGCCTTTGTTACTTCCACCAAAGGACCTTTATTTTCCTTATAGGTCTGGGGAAGGAGATTGAGGATTAAAACAAAACAAAAGCCCCTCTCATGGAGTTACTGCTTATTCATAGTGATCCTATAAGACAGAGTAGAACTGGCTGTATGTGGTTCCAAGAGTGTAATTGTGTACAGGATCGGAAAGTCCCTCTTTCTCCCTAGAAGGCGCAGGTGCTTTCAAACTTTGGACCTTGTAGATTGCAGCGAAATGTGTATCCATTACTCAACCGGGAAAGTACTGACGTAAAATCCTGCTGTGTTTAATGGTCAGCAAGTTAACTGCGAGTGCCATCCTGCTGAGTATAAAATGAGCCACATCAGAAGAAGGGTATCTGACTACCAGTCTAAAGACGACCCAGGAGGGGAGCTCAGATGCGGCTATTATTCCATTTCCCCAGGTTCTCTCTTTGGCCTGCATATAAACAATATGTCACAGGATTAGCAGTACCTCACTGCAGGAGGGCCTCGAGATGCCCTGCTTATCCTTTCAAGAAAGCCTACTGTGGAGATGGTCACTGATTGTCAACCTCCAATTGCCACATGCAAGGTTTAAAATCAGGAAAGATGTGAGTCAGTGTTGTGTCCTATTTACTATACTTATTTAATCTGTATGCTGAGTAAATAATCAGAGAAGCAGAGTTATATGAAGAAGAATGTGTCATCGAGGTCAGAGGAAGGCTTGGTAACAAACTGCGATAAGCAGATGACACATCCTTCCTTGCTGAAAGTGAGGCTGGCGTAGGATTGGACTGTGTTACAGTCTGTTGTTCAACAACAAAAATAACAATAATCATCCTATTATAGGGTTCGTTGCACAATTCATGACAGGCCACATTTCTTCATGGTATTTCCTAGCTGATTATTTAGCATAGAATAGGTCCTGTTATCCAGTAATTTCTTGTACTCCTTCAATAGGCAACTTTACTGGGGGACTCCCCATTTGTCGCACTGAAATATTCTTAAAATCGCACGCATTGTTGCTATTTTTAGGTACCATCCAGCTGGTTCCGACCCATAGCAAGCCCATGCATAGCCTCGTGAAACACAGCCTGGTCTTGTGCCATCCTCGCAATTGTTTCTATGCCTGCGCCCATTGTAGCAGTCAATGTCGATCCATCTTGTTCTGGGCCTTCCTCTGTTCCACTGACCCCCTACACGATGTCTTTCTTCAGGGACTGGTCTCTCTGACGACATGTCCAAAGTATGTAGCATGAAGTCTCATCATGCTTGCCTCTAAGGAGCTCTCTAGCCACACTTCTTCCAACACAGATCTGTTTGTCCTTTTAGCAGTCGATGGCACGTTCAATGCTCTCCTCCGGCATCACAGTTCAAACACATAGATGCTCACATTGTACACAGGCGACCTTCCTTCTCTCCATTTGCAGGGACTAGCTCTCCCGCATGGTCTCAGGTCTCTCCTTGCTTGTTCCTGCTCCCTTTCTCTGCATATGGCATCGCTTTGAGACTCTCAGATGGCCCGGTGTTCCACACTCCTGGTTTGCACGCCCTTGGGCGGCAGGTCCACTTCCCCCTGTATCAATTTGGGCGGTGAGACCAATCGAACATGAATGTCCCTTCTGAGATTAGGTTATAGGAGTTTGGCTTTGATTTTCAGTGTTCTCTCTTGTTGCCTTTGTTTGCTCCTCTCTCTCTCACCATTTCCTCCCTTGCTTACTCAATCAATCAATCAATCACGTTCTGAACAATCCACCTAGGGGACACCTGCATGATGAGCAAATGAAACTCCTTGCCCAAAGTAGACAAAATCACACAAGAGATCAGGATTATTGGTAGGAAAGAAACTGCTGGGACCACCAGAATGATGACCTTCATCACCTTTCAGGTCTGCAACGGAACTCACGTCTGGGACTCAATTTTCAGACACCAATAGGTCTGTAAAAGGAGCAGCAGCAAGAGTGAGGTCCATACACCCGATATCCAAAGGAAGCTCGGGTGTCAAAAGATTCTCACTTATCTGAGGATAAAGTTCTGAAAGTATGGGAAAGGGGGGATGGAGATAAGAAACACAGGGAACAAACAGGAAAAGCAATTGCATTGGACATATTGTATTAACTGAGATCAGAATGCACGCTTATGAATTGTTGAATATAATAATCATTATCTGCTCTTAAGCTTTCACTCAGTTTATAGGAAAAAGTTGAAAACTGAAAATTTATAAGCGGCAAAATCATAAATGATCAGACATGCTGGTCACATAGGGACTAGTGAATAAACTTTATTTCCTTCTTTCCCGAGAATTAAGCACTGAAATCATTGCTAGTCACCTAAACCACATCAATAAAGACTTCTTTCCGAGCATCCCATAGATAAAGTTAATATTCAACTTTAACTTCCGGTGCTCTAATGTGAAACACAATTCTTGTGACACTCCACACAACTGCTGAGTTAGTGTGACAGGACGCTGTACTTGAGAACACGCGCTATGTAGTGCTGACACATTTTGGCCAGCTCTTCTTTCTCAGAGTTTAAACAATGGTGTGTAGATTTCAAAATAGACATACCATAAAGTCTTTGGAAAATATGAGCTCCGACAGATGCCTCAAACTTGGAGATGAGGTTCTGTGGGAGCAAACGATACGACTGAGGTGGAAGAGTGCTGGAGGGACGAACTGGACCACAGAGTAGAATCTTCAATGATCCGGATGTGGGGTTTTAAGAGACATATAAGCTCAGGTTTGAGCCTGGCTCTCATTGACGGCCACGGAAGTATCGGGCCCTTTCCAGTTGAAACTAATAAAAGACTATTCAACTTGGCTAAAGCAATAGAAAAGCAGGTTTTGAACCAACGCATCTATACATGTATGTCATAAGGTGTAATCAAATATTTACATACTGTCGCTAGTTACTCATCTGGGCTTTACCTCCCTTTTGAGTAGTTTTTTTCTCTGCGTCCATGTGGTGCCCCTGCGGGCTCATGTTCACTTCTTTGCAGTGTTTGTCGAGATCTAGGATCTGTCTCCATTATTCCCCTTGCTCGTCCTGCTGGCTGGGGAAATCACACTCACTTCTTTGTGACTTCCTGTATCTACAACCTAGTCTCTTCAGGAGGCTGATTATAGGAATGAAACCAACAGGTACCATCGTCCTGCCCTGGTTTGGGATCAGTCACTGAGGAGGGGGAGGGAGGAGGAATCCCACTAGGAATTCAGAGGTCTAAGATAGCAGGTCAAAGTAATTATCTCCTTTGCTCCCCTAACGGGGTGATATTAGGTTCTACCTGATGACCTGCTTTGCACGATTCTCTCTGTTTCCAGGTTCCTAATATAGTCTCTTTACTTTATAGATTGGGCCTACGATGGTAGTCTCTCTAATCAAGCTGGATTTTCTTCATGTGTGCTCTATATTCCATTCGCTATTTCTAACCCGTCTGTAAATCAACCCTCCTCCGCTTATTCTGATTGATAACGGGGCCCGCTACGTGGTATAAGCAGTTAATGTGCTCTGCTACGAACGGCGAGGTTAGAGCAGGGTTTCCCAACGTGAGGAATACAAGGGACCAAATGAAATGAATATGAGTGATAACCCTCGCACCACA
This sequence comes from Tenrec ecaudatus, assembly GCF_050624435.1. NCBI lineage: Eukaryota > Metazoa > Chordata > Mammalia > Afrosoricida > Tenrecidae > Tenrec > Tenrec ecaudatus. The sequence continues at coordinate 13,166,577 of NC_134542.1, read as the reverse complement.
GACTTCCCAGGAAAGGGTAAGGAATCCAGTGACTACCAAGTAGCCAAAGAAGCGGAACCAAACCTGTGGGTGTGGAGCCTGCCACAGTGCGGCATGAGGAATTGCTAGCGCCCCCCCCCCCAAGGTCGCCATTTTGAAGCAGTTTGCAAGCAGTTCTCCAGGAAGAGAATAAGCAGCCGGACAGCACAAGCACCCACGCCACTGGCCATTGACCAGAAAGTGTGGATCCTCCCCCCTCCCCGCCCCTATGCCTTGTGCCCTCCTGCTGACCAGAAGCATGGCCAGCCTCCACCCTCACTCACCCTCCACCAACACACAGTCCCTGTTTTGCCTGAGGTCTGAGCTGCTGAATGAACCCCAAACAGGAAAAAGCACAAATGAGAATCACCAACATATATCATCATCAGATGATCCAAAATCACAAGGAAAATATCCTGAAAACAGTTTAGGGGGAAAAAAGCTACCTGCAAAGGAGAGTTAATTAGACTCAACTTTGATGTGTCAGCAGAAAACATGTCGTCCAAAAGGCCATGGAATCCTGTTGTCGTGAAGTGCCCTCCAGTCTGTTCCAACTCACAGCCAGCCTACCCACGGTAGAGCAAATGGCCCTCTGGTCCTGCACCTCCCTGACAATTGCTTCATGTTTGGGCCCAGTGTTGCCGCCACTGTTTGCTGCGATGGGCTGACATATAAAAATCTGAAAGAAAAAGTGTCAACCAGAGATTATAACCCTACCAATTCCCCCTCAAATATAAGGGTTAAACTAGCACTTTGCACATGGTATAATATATATAGTTAGGTTACTAACCACAAGGTTAATTGTTTGACACCATCAGCCACCCAGCAGGAGTAGATTGAGGTTTTCTACTGCAAGTGTTGTTTTCGGTTTGTTAAAAATATTTTAAAACCATACCAATCTGATAAGAAAAACGTAAGGCAATTCTTTGGACAGAGATTCGATAAGGACAGATAACAACCTGAGATTAATATACATGATCATGCTACCCAAAAGTTAATCCAGGTATAGAAGTATGCAAATGAAAATAAACCCAGAATACTGAAAATAGAGAAACAAACATATCAATTTGTAAATGAAGACAATCACCAAATAAAAAGAGAGAGGAACTAATGTAGTTTATTAAATTTAGGAATAAGCTAAGAAATTACAGGGTAACATAAAAGAAAGTTAATAGACCTTATTGAACACCCTATGGAGCCCAGTCCACAAGGAGTAGGAAGGAGCATTTGTGACATCTGTGTTTTTAATTTCACCAAATAGGAGTGTACCATCTGTTTTTATTGGATGTCTGGCTGTTCCAGACAATGACATTGTCTCCTCACATTCACCCCCCGCCCTGGGACTCCAAACCAAACCCAACCAAACAACCCAACCCAACCCAGCCCAACCCAACCCAACCCAACCCAACCCAACCCAACCCAAACCAAACCAAAATGATTCAGGGCCATGGAGTTGATCTCGACCTCTAGCAACCCAGGGGGAGAGAGGAGAACTGCCCCTGTGGGTTTCTGAGATTGTAACTTTTTACCGGAGTGCAAAGCCTCATCTTTCTCTCACAGAGCTGACTTTTGGGGCTATCAACCCAAAGCATAACCGCTCCACCACCAGGGCTACGGCCCTGAGGCGAGCAGAGCCTCATTAGATGATTTTATTAGCTATCTAGGAAGGAATTGATCACCCAAGCGGCAAGCACTTAAGGAGTCAATGAGAGACAGGCTGACAAAGCTGGTTAAGCAGGAAGGTGTTCTGATTTGGGGCAAAGAAACGTCAGAGGTTGTTTCAAAGCATTCGTTTTCCAGAAAAATTCTGTTTGGATGTCCACATTGAACCTCTTAGAATCTGCTTCTTGGATTTCGTTCCTTCATGTGACTGATGAAGGGTAGAAAGGCCTCCTTCACTTCCACCGAGTCATCATTGCTGACTCATAGCGGCCCCCTGTGGGCTCTGAAGCTGTAATTGTTCCTGGGAGTGGAAAGCTCCGTTTTCTCCTGTGGAGTTGCTGGTGGTTTCGGACTGACAATCATGTGAATCGAAGCCCAATGCGTAACCACTACACCACTAGGTGCCCATTAGAAAGATCTAGGCAAGTGAATGTCCAATCTGGTTGCTTACATAACCTGTAAGTTTGTGATAATGTACATTATACCATGTTTGTTCATCAGTATTACAGCATTTGGAGAGAATTCGGTCTATCTTTTGTTTTCCCTGATTCGATCATATTTACACATACAGTTGTGAGAAATATTTATATTTCAATTTGCAGGCTTCGGGATTCTGCAGCAAAGGATTTGTATGAGCTTGGAGAGATTACACAGAAAATCTAAATTAAGCTGGGCAGTGATTTATCTTCTCAGAGGTAGCAACATTTCTATGGGTGGTGATTTGAATCCAAAGATACATCTTGCATTTAGCTGGACATTTGATCAAAAATACATTTTTGGTCCATTCAGCTTCTATTACATTTTAACTGTTTTTACAGCTACTCTATATGCATTTGAATAAAAATCACTTGAATCCTGGTGAACTCCCTGCGCTCCTATAAATGATGGGTGAATAGGTTTTAAAAGATTGTGGCAAATAAATCCCATAGATAAACAAGTTCGAGATATTGTGGGTAACAGTTACATTTTACTTGGTGCATTGTAGTTCTTGTTCTTATTATTTCACCACATGCTATGTTTCTATTGTGTTACTCAGAGCCCATTTCTAGGATGCTGTACTTTGAAAACTAAATATAAACTGAAAGTAAATCTAAGATTTGTTGTAGTTGAGAATGCCAAGGAAGAGAGTAGACGAGCATTATGCTCCAGCCCAGCTCGAGGGAAGCCTAATTTCAAAGATTATTTAATAAAGGAACACTCTATTTGATTGGCTTGCTTACTGTGTCACCAAACTAGACACAATCATTCACCCAAATGCTATGGACACTCTCACGAGCTATTTATGTGCATTTCCAGTAAGCCTGCTTCAGCAAAAATGGCCCATCCACAGCACTCTACTCCACATCTGTTTGCATCCAAATACGCTTAACGCACAATGTTAGGCTTGCATTTAGATTTTGTTACTCAGCCAGATGCTTGACGTCACGTAGCCCAAGCTCTGGATGGACTAACTCCAATGCAGAAAGAAATGCATTCTTGCACAATGCCTGTCTCTTTGACCTCAGAGTCCCGGCTGAAGGGGATCTTGCAAAAAACAATCAGGAAAAAAAAAATCCCTGTCTAAACTGACACATAAAAGGGAGTTCATCCTCATGACTTCCTTCCTCATCTGGCCCCCCTGCTCCTTCCCCTCAACCTTTCTCCAGGCGACAGATACTATCCTTGTCGGGTCCCTAAGCTCTCCATCCTCAGTATTCTATACATTCCTGTAGCACCTGGAATTCTGGACCAAAGGATTTTCTTTGTCTGCAGGAATATGCTCATGAGTGGAGCAACACATTGGTACACCTCCACCCCAGATAGCATTTACCAAATGAGAAAATACCCCAATTCCTCATCACTGATGTGAACCGGTTGGATAGATGTTATACACAGAGCTCTTCAGCAGGATTGAATTTCAATTGTTCAAATGTTTGACTCATTAACCACCTTCCCCAAACAAAGACTCACTGCTGCCCAGTCCATGGTGACCCACAGAGACCCTGTAGGGCAGGAGGGACTACCCTGTAAGTATCCCATAGGGAAGTACAGTTTCCGAGGCTGTCACTGTTTTAAAGGAGTGAAAGGCCCCGCCTTTCTCTCAAGATTAACTAACTACCTTGAGTAATTGTTTTTTCCCTTCCCCAAATTTTCATTCTTACCTTTTATTATTGCCTTTCTTAAGATCACTTTCTATGCTAATCTGGGTAGAATAGAGAAATCAAGCCCACAGAAATTCATATGTATAAGAGAGAGTTTTATATAAAGGGATAAGTGTACATTAAGAAAGCGTCCCACACCATTCCAGTCCAAGCCCATAAATCCAACATTAGCCCATATGTCTGACACTAATCTACAAAGTCCTCCTCAAACTCGCAAAACACACGCAATAATGCGACTGCAGGAGCAATGAGCATGTAAACAACATCTCAGCGCTGGCAGGGGTTTTCACAAGGCTGCTCCAGCACCCAGGGCTGCATTGGGGCAGGTCCATGTGGCTTCTCCTCAAGGATGTCTCACAGGAAGTGAGCCTTGTCAGCTGAGGCAAGGAACTAGCTAAGGCTGCCACACACTGGTCTGACCATCAGAGAATAAGAGACCAGAGAACCAGAAAGGCGAGGCTCACCGAGACATTTATCTCTCTGCCCTTTAGTTAATCCCACATGTGTTCATCGGCTAGGTTGGCACAATAAACCTTAACTAGCACGCCTTCCAAATAAACTCTGTTTCAAAAAAAAAAAGCAATTCCCCCCCAACAAAGGAGTTCACTATTTTTAAAGGAGAATATATAAATAAGTAAATCCATATAAATTATTTAACATGATCATTAAAAATGTCAAAGTGTAAAGAAATTTAAAATATTATAAAATATTAAAAATACATAGAAGTGCTAAACAATTTATGCTAGAGTTTCACTGTGTAGACCATTTTGAGGAAGATATTTTGGAACACTATTGACAATACTCATCTATACAATCATATACATTTTATGAGAAGTGAGCAATTAAACCTCTCAATAATCTATATAAAATTATAAGAAGTGTGAACAAAAATGAATGGCCAGGAACATTTATAAAACAATATTCAAATAGTAAAATATTAGAAGCAATCTAAAAACCTAACAATAAGAAAATGTCTGAAAAGCTCTCGTGATTTCAAACATTGGCTTTTATGTTGCTGGTGTCCGGGCCCTTGAATGGCTCTGATTTACAGCAAGCACAGCAGAATGAAGCCGCCCAGTCCTTCACCATCCTCAGGATGTTCCTATGTTGAAGGCCATTGTTGACTCCACTGTGTCAATCCATCCTGTTCAGTCTTCCTCTTTTTCACTGCCTCTCTACTTTAGCAAGCATGTCCTTGTCCAGGGACTGGTCTCTCCTGATAACATGTCCAAAGCCTCACCATTCTTGCTTCTAAGGAGCGTGCTGGTACTTTTCCAAAACAGTTTTGATTGTCCTTTTGGCAGCTGTTAAGAATTCTTTCAATATTGTTCACCAGCACCATAATTCAAATGCATTGCTTCTCCTTCAGTCTTCCTTAATCCAACTCAATGTTCAGATATTATAATATTCTGCAATTATCTTCCTGAACCTGAGAATTACTATATCAACCATAACATGAGGCTTTTGTTATAATATGGGTCGGGGGAGCCTGCCCCTAACAAATCAGAACAAAACAAAATAAAACACGACCTACGTACAAAATATATAGACAGCTGGAAATAACAACTAGAAATCAAAGCAATAACAATAATATACCAGAAATAAATCATTCAGTGGAATGACAGAGAAGTGGAGTTAAAATAATACAATTAAAAAAACAGTGTCAGAGAAGGCACACACCTTAAACTAATAAAAGAATTGATGACTTAAAAGAGCTGAAAAGCAGACTTTAAGGGTGACTAGGGAAGACAAAGCAAAGTATTGCAATGGTATGTCAAAGACCTGGACTTAAGAAATTAAACGAGGATTTTTTTCCCTCGGCGTTTTCCAAGCTGAAAGAGCTGAAGGGAAATTTCAAGCTCAACTTGCCTTATTGAATGTTTCAATGGGAAGGCTAGTGAACAAAGCAGAAAACCCCAAAAGAAGGGAGAAGAAATCCACTGTCACTGTACCTAAAGGAATGTCAGGATTAAACCATTTCAGGACCTGTCATAAGATCACGAACCAAGGTAACTGCAGGAAAAAACTCCAAGCTGTGCTGACAGGATGGCTGAACAACAAGCTCCCAGGAAAACAATGGAATGCCAACTGAATTATTTCAACAAATGGATGCAGAGTTGAAAGCACTCACTAGTCTATGTCAAGAAATCTGGAAGAAAGCTAGGTGCCCAGATAACTAGGAGAGGTGGAGAAGTGCCCATTCCAAAGAAAGGTGACCAAGCAGAATGCAGCAAGGCCTGAGCAATATCATTGCTATCAACTGCATGTGACATTTTGCTTTAGATAATTCTGAAATGGTTGCATCCACAGGAGTTGCCTGAAATTCCAGCCAGAGTCAGAAGAGACAAATCCCTGGAAAGGAACACCGTGCTTGGTCAAGTCGAGGCAGATCCGTGACAAAAAGGAAGACTCTGAAAAAGGTGGGTTAGCACAGTGGCTGCAGTAACACGCCCAAACATAGAAATTACGAAGGTGGCGAAGGACTAGGCAGCGCCACCTCTGTTGTGCGTCGGACACGCTGAGTCGGAACTGACTGCTGGCGTGGGGTCACTACGAATCCCAGTCTACTGGACGTTGATGGGTTCAGTTAGATAGCTGATCTTTGATCGTCTTCAAGGTACAGGTGAGAATGATAACATCAGCAATCATGTTTTACAACATTGCGCATGTTACTATAGGTGATTTGTTTTCAAAGGAAAATAGAACAACAAAACCCTGAGATCTCTCTGTGGCTCATGATATATGGAATACATTAAAATGAGGTATTGTCCTATATTTCTGGTGTAAGCAGGACTATTTAACCAACTCATCTTTGTTAAAAGAACAGTTCACTAATCTTCAGCATACAAAACGCTATTAAAAGTCAGTTCACTCATGGTTTTTTCCCTCTCTTTGTTAGATTATATTTACCTTGATTTTAATTTACTTTTTTTCTTGACATGCCCTCTTTTAATAGATAGTAACGTAATTTTATTTAGTTAATTTACGTAGTAGAAAGTAATTCTTTTAAAAAATTAAGCACAGAATTATAAGTTGAATTTATAACTTAATATTTTGATACAAATGTGCCTAGATAAGCTCAGTTAAATATCTATTGATGAAAAGTAAAGATGCAAGGAGAAAAGACATCAAGAACATATCTTATATATCTGGATTCAAAATATTCTGCAGTTATCTTGGCTGTGCTTACAGGTTATTGTGTGATATTAATGGCAAAATCCCCTTTCTTTTTGCCTTTATTTTGTTTATAATGTGCTAATGTTACAAATCTCAAATCCTCTTTAAATATGTGAATTACTTAATAGTTTAAGAAAAAAGTCATAAAATAATCTTTGTGATATGTTTTTTGTTGTTGTTTAACCCTCTTTCCCCTAATAGCTCTGATAGTAAGCGTCTTTATATGTTGTGATTAGCCGTCCACATATCTTCCTTGTGCTGGGGGTCTTTGACAACATAAGCAGGGCTTCAAAACATTCATGGAAAAATGAATGGGAAGAAACTAGAGTTTTTTTTTTTACCACCTTTTTGAATCTTTCTCTTATTTTGATTGAGTTGTCTTTTGTTTGAATTTGCAATCATTTTTATATATTCTTGATACAGCATTCTTACCAGACATGTGTTTTGTAAATAGTTTCTTCAGTCTGGTTTCTGTCTTTACATTTTCTTGAGTGTCTTACAAAGACCCAGTTTTAAAATAGTTGACAAAGTCTAATTTACGGAGTTTAAAATTTTGGTTTTTTTTGTGACTCCTCTAAGAGACGTTACTAAAGCTGAAGCCCCAATCATGTTCTTCTAATGATTTTCTAACATGTTTATAATCTTGGTCCACAGTCGTGCTGTTGGTTAAGCATTGGCTTGCCAAAAGAAAGGTCAGCCAGCAAAGTGACCTGCCCCTTGATGGGAGAAAGATGAGACAGCTGGCCTTCGTCAAGATGTATAGCCTCAGACACGGTATGAAGCAATTCTAATTTGTTGTTAAGGGCAGCTATGTGGAGGGGAAGGCCAGCCCCCCGCCCCCCCAAGTAATCACAGGTTCAATAGGCGCAATTGTACAGTTAAGCTATATAAAGATTATAGTAGAGTCAGAGAGAACGAGAGATAGAAGAAAGATTAAAATAATGGAGTCAGACACGTTTCATAGGAGCATGCCCACCTCAGCCCTGTTTGGTGGTCTGCTTGGAGATGGGAGACCAGAGGGCAGGAGAAAGGGGGAGGGGAAGGAGGACAACACAAAGGGAAAGGGAACAGGGGAGAGGAAGGGGGAAGAGCCAAGAACCAAGGGGAGAGGAGAGGGAGTCAAGGGAGAGGGGGGGGGAGGGAGAGAACTTTATTGCTAACCACTGTATCTTTGGGGGTGTGCAAGCCCACTAATTACAGGTAAAGGCATATGTCACAGGAAGGGGTTGTACTATATAGGTAATACAAAAAAGAGAGGGGGACAACCCAGGGGTACACAAGGGAGGGATTGGGGGCACACATGTGACAACTTACAAGGTGGGTGGATCCTAGATACAGGATGACAGCCTAACTTTGGATGTCACAGAGCAAGTTTCACCTTTTCTCTGGCTTTCCATGGAAACCATTATCAGTAGGGTGTGAACCACACCTACATGAGACCAAACTGATGTCTGAGTGCCTTCAGGGAGAATATTTCTAAGCATCTGACCTCCCACCATGTGGTGGCAAAAAGCCTCCAGTGTTTGGCATCTCCTTGGGGGAAAGTCTCATTGTATCCTACAGCTGTGAGGCCACATTGACTTGGCAGAAGTGCAGTTGTGGCTTTATACTTAAACTTGTGGTCCACATTGAGTTAATTAACACATGTCGTGCGCTGAGAAAACTTTTTTTTTCTCTTATGGAGAAACAAATCTTTCATCAATTAAATCCACACGGAAGATGCATACCAACCTGTGTGATCCAAAGATTGTGAATAACACGATCCAAAGCTAAAGGTGGAAATGGCACCAGAGCTTAAATTGTGAACACCTGGTTTGCAGAAGGCTATGGATGACAGCGGAAGCCCAAAGTCCATTTGCAGGGTCCACGATGGATTTAGCCCCGGGTGAATCTCCTCCGATCTTAGCTAAAGAACGTGACAAGGCCTCTTATCAGAAAGATTTTTAAATATGATTATGGAAGACCTAGTTATGTTAAAATGTAATAGCATATCATTTGAGCTCTCTTTTAAAGGGGAATCCCCTCGGACCATGAACCAGCGATGTGACTATGTTATTAACATGCAAAATGCTTTGAAAATTGGATCGTTGCAGATGCAGTTAGGTTAAAACTTAGCACCATTATCATTTGCTCTTCCTTATCCATTTAATTTTTTTCAGGTTTTTAACATTTTCTGCTTTCTTTTCAATTGAAATTTTTATTATTCTTTTTAGCTTTGTTGTTGTTTGTGCTTTTAAAAAAATGTTTTTCTGTATATGACATCCACACTAGGTAAATCTATAGAGACAATAACCAGATTAATGGTTCCTTAAGGGTATGACAAAGGAGACTGGGGAGAAATAGGGAGCTAAGAACGATAGCCACAAGATTGAAGAAAATGTTCTAAAACTGATGATGGTGTTGCTTGTACAACTCTTCTTGATGTTGAACTACAGTAGAACTTGGTACTCGATCGCATCAGTGCTTGACATAATCGGATTTGGATGCGAAATGTCGAGAGACTTTTGCATCAGAACTCGACCAAAACATTGTAATACGACCCGACACATGTGATTTTGGTTATCAAGAGCAGTTCGTGTTTCAGTCACTCAGCGTTAGTTGGTGTTGTGAGTACGCATTGTTTAAACCTTTTGTAGCTGTGTTCCAAGCATTTTGCTATAATTTTCTGTTTGTGTGGCTTTTTGTACTGTTTTTAGATAAAAACCTTGGGTCTGATGAAAGAGATTTTTGAAAAGAAACATCATGATAAGGAACTGATTAGCCATGTTATTGATATTGGTGATGATAGTTTAGTAAACCCTCTTAGAAAACAGTTAAGGAAACGCCAACAGCAGACCACATTAGACAAATATTTTTTTTAGAGAAAGCCAGCCAGGTCCTAGTAAAAAAAAGGCAAAGAAGGGAAAAAAAAAACTCCTGAAAAGCAGCTACTAGTTGATTTTATGGAAGGAGATTCCCCTTCCAAACAATGACTCTTTCTCCATCCCTCCTCTCCACATCCGTGTCCACAGATCCTGATCCTCATCAGTTTCAAGGTATGGGCCATGCTGTAGTTGTTAAAAACTTCTTAAATGTGTTTCTCATTTAAATTATATTATTTAACTCTGAACTTATTTACATTGAAATTTCTGTGTAATATTTTGTAGGTATGGTTAGGATAAATACTTGGTGGTCGAGAATGGATCCACTTTCAGTTATTTCTTATGGGAACAATTGATTAAGAACTTGACTGAATCTCATGTCAACACTCCTGTAATGGATTAGTGTTGAGGTCTGGGGTTCTACCGTATTGTGTTGCAGTGTACACGAATTATATGCCACTAAAACTATTGGGGGGAAAAAAGGTAAAGAAAGCACACATTTTTCTCCATTGAGTATTTCATTGCGTAATTCAGTTGAATATACTTCTCTTGACTCCATCCTGAACTCTCTTCTGCTCCATTTTTCTCTCTATATGTTTTCTTATGTCAAAAACACATAATAGTGGTTTCTGTGACCTCCAAATTAGGTAATGTGAGTTCTCCAAATTTTTATTTTTTCAAAATTGCTTTGGCCAGTCTAGTGCTTGGCATTTTGTAAAATTTCAAAATAAACTTGTCAATTTATAAAACAAGGTAGGCTTTTGATTGTAATCAGAAATTTAAGGAAATAGCTAAGATAATAATACTTTCCAATTTTATGCAATTAACATACACACTTTCTTTGTTTGCTAACTGTTCCTTCTCCCTGGAGGTAATATGGTAAGTGCTTTTATGACATTTTTTAAAATGTAAAAAATATATAGTGCATTTACACAAACCCCTTTCTGGGGGAGAATACAGTTGATAAAGGAAGGTGCATAAAGAAGGCACAGTAAGATTCCCAAGGGATTTTGAGTATAGTGAGCAACTGGAACTTTCAGGAATTGTGGGTATAAATGTAAAATGGCTGTCTTGGAGAATAGTTTGACAGTCTCTTACAATGTTAAACAACACACTTCCTATATAATTTGAAAACTTTTTCTTAGAATTAATTCTCACTCATAGCCAGCTACCCTACCAGATAGGGCAGAACCGCCAACAGGGTTTCCATGGCTGTCGTCATTACGGAAGAGGGCTGCCATCTATTCTCCTTCAGAGAAGCTGGTGAGTGTGAGTCCACAGTTGAGTGCTTAAGCGCTGTGCTACCCGGCGTCCTCATCATGTGATGCAGCAGCATAGTTGCATGATATTTATTACCAGAGACTTACATGAACACATTTATGGTAACTTTATGAATAATTGCCAAAATCTAGAGACCAACTCAATGTCAGTTGTTGGGTAGATATGTGTTTAGGGATCTCCAACTTGAGGAACAGTACAAACAGAAAGCAAGTTCATTGCTGGGGAGTTTTGAGTTAGTGCTGACTCTTGGAGCCCTACTGGCGAGTCCCTAGGGGGAATCGTCCTCTTTATGAAAAGACCATCTCTTACTATGTGCAGCACCATGGATGCATCTCAAAAGCGTTCTGTCAAACCAAAGAAGATAGTCACCAAAAGTGATATACTGAATGTTTCCATTTACATGACACTCTCCATAAAGCAAGACTGTGGAGGCCATGAATGTAAAGCCAACAGACTGGATGGGAAGAAACTTCATGGGTTGGCAATTTCCATACATATACTGATTGTAGTGGTAGCTACGAAGTTTATACATGTGTATTTGTCAAACATCTGTCTTACATACTTTGGCCATGTTTTCAGGAGAGACCAGTCTCTGGAGAAGGGTATCATGCTTGGTAAAGTGGAGGAGCCGGGACAAAGACGGAGGCCCTCTGTCAGGTTGATCGAAGTGGTGGCTGCAACATCGACGCTGGCATGCGAACAGTTGTGACTATGGCGTAGGACCAGACAGTGTTTCATGGTGTCATGAATAGGGTTGCTGTGGGTCGGGACTAACTTCACGGCACCTAACAACAATGTTTGTGAATGATTTCCAAATTTTATACATCCAACAGGTGGATTTCATTGGCTAAAAATTATAACTCATTAAAAGTGGCTTTAAAACAACCACAGCTCCAAACCAAAGCAAACAAAGCTATTTTTAGCTTAATGACCAATTCATTAGGGTTACCTACACAATTGGTTCTAGACATTGATGCATATATATATATATTTAAAATCATTTTATTGGGGGCTCATACAGCTCTTATCATAATCCATGCATCCATTCATTGTGTCAAGCACATGACTTTAATATTTTTTCTTGTGCCATTGAGTCAATTCAGTGGCAAGTCATAGCAACCCTACATACAACAGAATGAAACCGCCCCCCTCCCCCCCTCCCCCGCTCTGCACTATCTTCACGATGATTTTGTTCAAGCCCATTGTTGCAGCCGCTGTGTGGATGACCTTCCTCTTTTTCTCTGCCCTTCTGCTTTACCAAGGATGATAACCTTTTCCAGGGACTGGTCTTGCCTGATAAGAAGTCCAAAGTATGGGAGGCAAAGTCTAGTGGTGACTAAATCTGAAACATTGGGAGCACATCAGGAAGACCCTAATCCATCTCCTTTCCTATGTTCTACCAGAAATAGATGCATAGTCCTATATTCAAACTGTTTCACATATTTTATCGTATGTAATCAGTGTATTATTTTTACAAAGTAAATTTAATAAAACATTTACTATAAATGCCAGTATCAACACCATTTAACTTGTTTTAAAAGGGTATTCTACACAAACTATTTATGAAATGGATTTGCAAAGTTCATGAAAGCTTCCCTATAGGTTTCCTGGCTTACATTTGATTGGAAAGCTATTGTGTAATTTATTCTCGATGAAAATCTTGTGTACTTAGGTGGAAAGCCTTTTGAACACATCCACTAGTATATAAGGGGCATGACCTTTGTAAAGCAAATCGTTGGTCTCAAGAGTTTTTGCTCAAATGGGATACTGTAGCCTTAACAGCTGTCATTTAAACATTTTTTGGAAAAGGTCATGTATTTCTGGCAATTCACGTGACTGACAGGCAAACACACACACACACACACACACACACACAGACACACCAAAAGAATCAGAATGTATACTTCTCATCTCTATCATTAACTCTTTTTCTTCAATGGAGATGGTACAAGATGATTTAGACCTATTTGTGTTTGTGTTACAATTCACTATTTTCTTTTTCTTTCATTAAAAAGAAATGTTATATTCTGAAACCACTCACCAAATAGTTCTCTGTGGATGCAAAATCCAGATGGCTTGGCAGATGGAACTTTGGAAGATTGGTTGAAATGGCCCAGACACATCCATCACTTAAATACTCCATAGGAAAATTGAAAAAAAAAAGAAAGATCTGAAGTTCTCTGGACTGTAGAGGGTAGTCAACTATAAAGTCCATGTGCAAAGACAATGGTTGATTATGATTTTTAAAGTGAGCCTGGGCATTATGCTAGCTCAGCGTTATTCAATCATGTGGCATTAAAAAAGAACCCTACCAAATATTGATGCCAAGAACATTTAACTCAGACTTTTTACTTCTTTTCTGCTTTTGTCCATTTTTTGGTATATGCTGGATTTAGGCACAAGGGCAGTTCTACCTTGTCCAAGAGGGTTGCTATTATTCGGCATCGACTTGATGGTAGTGAGTTTATAGTTGGACTTAGACATGAGGAGAATTCTTTCACACGGTCTTTCTGGGAGCTTGAAAGGTGTTTGATGGTACAGATCAGAGCTGGAAAGACAGGGAATCCAGGACAGATAAACCCCTCAGTACCCATAATAAGAGTGGTGATACCAGAAGGATAAGGGGAAGGGAGGGTGGAAAGGGGGAACCAATCACAAGGATCTACATATAACCCCATCCCTGAGGGACAGACAACATAAAAGTGGGTGAAGGGAGATGTCAGACAGTATAAGACATGACAGAATAATAATAATTTACAAATTATCAAGGGATAATGAGGAAAGGGGTTGGGGAGAGAGGGGAAAAATGAGGATCTGATACTAAGGGATCAAGTAGAAAGAAAATGTTTTGAGAGTTATGATGGCAACAAATGTACAAATGTGCTTGAAACAATGGATGTATGTATGGATTGTGATAAGAATTGTATAAGTCCTCAATAAAATAATTTTTAAAAGGAGGGAAAAAAAGAAAGGTGTTTGAAAGGGGACAGAAATGGGGAAATATTTTATTTTGCATATGACAAAGGGTAATCAATCATATCAATTTATAGTGTCTATAAAACTGAGGGTAGGTTTTCCTCAAAGATTACTTAAAATGATCATCTTATCACCCTGTACTAGGGAGGGATCACATTCAAAGATAAATCATAGAGAATGTGCAGTGCACATGATAATGCTCAGTACACACTTGTGAATTCTATAAAGGGATAAGAGATAAAATGTCAAGAATGCATGATCAATGCTCATGGAGGAAGCAGTAAGGATGCTAAATGACACTGTGCGAGGAAAGATGTCACACAAGACCTGTTGAAAGTGTTACAGAGCAAAGAGGTCACTTGGCAGACTAAGGTGTGCCTGTGCCTGACCGAAGCAATGCTGTTTTCATTAGCCTCATTTGCATGTGAAAACTGGACAATCAATAAAGAAGTCCAGAGAATAATGAATGCATTTGAAATACAGTGTTGGCAAAAAATATTGAAAGTACTACAGAAGGCCAGAAAAACAAACAAATCTGAATCAGAGGAAGTCCACCGAGAATGTTCCTTAGGTGCAAGAATGGTAATACTTCATCTTATGTACTTTGAACATCTTCTCAGGAGAGACCAGTCTCTGGGAGAGAACATCATCCTCTATAGAGTTGAAGGTCAGCAAAAAACAAGAGAGACTCTGGAGATGGATTGACACAGTGCTGGGACACTGGGCTCAAACATGACGACAGTCGTGAGAACAGCACAGGCCAGGCAGTGACGCCTTCTGTTGACCTCAATAGGAGTCAAAGTTGACCGCAAGGTATTTAACGACAACTACGCAATTTTAGTTACTCTTTCGTATGCCCTAAAGCCAAACTGATAGCACTCAAGGGTTAAGGAATTCACTGATGCCATGCGACCCATGACAAATTTACCTTTATATAACGAAAAACTTTATAAAGAAAAAACCCACAAATACGATTTAATAATTATTTATATGCCCCCAAACTCATGTTGTTATAGTCTGAAACCCTGGTACTACTTCTGGCTAAGTCTTTTAGGAAAGAAATGGATAAAATGTATACCAATGTATAATTTACATGCATGTTATTATTGGGTGTCATTGGCTGGGTACCATTTCCAAATTTCCTGGCTTAGTGAGTGCTTCCAGAACTGCGTCGGCATGTGCAGCATTCCCCGGGGTATGATGTCACTCCTGAAGCACTGTGTTGGGTTAGGGCCTCCTGTGAAGCGGACAAGCCTTGCAGAGTGGGGACCAGTTGGGCTGCTGACTCCATGATCATCAGATCAAAGCCATCAGCTGCTCTGTGTGAGCAGAGGTTTTCTACTTTCACAAAACGTTGCTGTTTTGGAAAACCACAAGGGCAGTGTTACCCTATCCTGTAGGGCAGAGGTTCTCAACCGTCCTACTGCCGCGACCCTTGAACACAGTTCCTCGTTTTGTGGTGACCCCCAACCATAACATTATTTTCCTTGCTACTTCTTAGCTGTCATTTTGCTACTGTTATGAATCGGGAAACTCCTGTGAAAAGGTTGTTCGACCCCCAAAGGGGTCTCGACCCACAGATTGAGAACCGCTGCTGTATGGTCACTCTATATTGGAATTGACTCAATGACAGTGAGAATCTTCTCAGGGAAGTTTGGATGTCTTTCTTCCATACAATCTAGTTTTTGATTATATGCTGCCTCTTGAAAGGGTTGAATGTTCAGCAATTTTTTTTAATACAATGACTTGTGTATTCCTTCCATCTTCTTTTGAAAATTCCTGCATACTTCAATATTTTGATCATGAAATTCTTCAGTACTGAAACCTGATGACTGCCTTCTTTCTTCAATTCTCTCAACTTGAAATAATGCTTTGTTCTTCCCTTTTGGTTTTCTAACTCCAAGTCTTTGCACTTCTTATTTAAAAAGTTTATACTTTGTCCCAGAATGCTCTTTCAAAATTTCTGTAAATTTTTATTTTATCATGTTTTCCCATTTCGCTATTCTACGTTTAAGAGCAGATATTAGAGTTTCTTCTGATGTCAACTTTGGTCTTTTCTTTCTTTTCTGTCTTTTAATGGGCTTTTGCTTTCTACATACATGGTGTTCTTAATGTTGTCCTACAGTTACTGTGGCCTTCAGTATTCGTGCTGAATGCATCAACCATCTTCTCCAGGTTGTCTCTAAATTCAGGCAGGTATAATCACTTTTAATTTGAACTTGTAAGTCAGCAGTTAGTGGTCTAGTTCAGTTGAACCTGGTCTCATATTGGTGGGTGATATAGAGTTTCTTCATTTTCTCTTTTCGTAGTTTTAGTGAAATTGATTTATTCTAGCTGGTGAAGTCTGCATGGACAGTAATCATTTATGCTGCTGAAAAGGGGTATTTGTACTGAAGAAGTTGTTGGTCCTGCAAAATACTTTCTTTTTTTTTTTTTATTAGCACAAACACATTCATTTATTCATCAGAGGGGTGATCCTAATCAAGTCAACACTTGGAAAGAGTTGCATGTAAAACGTGTGTGATCGAAGTAATGGAATACATCGACAACAAAGCAGTACGGAGATTTGCTCATTGAACTGAGCTTGTTCCTTCTCAGCTAATTCTTGTCCAAGTGATGATGGAAATTTTATTCTACTTTTTCGTAGGTCCGAGTACAGGTGACATTGTTCATAACGCATTCCACCACTAATTTTCCATTTTCCAATTTTCTGGTTATTGTGCTCTCCTTCCCATCCCAATCCTGGTGTTGAACCAAAACACCATCTGTGAAGTTGCAGACAGTCTGAGTTTTTCTGCCGTCAGCTGTGGTTTCTTCAAACTTCTCTCCCAGGTTACAAGAAAACTGTGTGGTTTTCAAAGTGCTCTCCGTTTTCACAGTGAGGGCTTTGCCATCACAAGTGATGACACAGTCAGGCTTGGCCATCGCCCCCATTTTCCGAAGAGCCATTCCCACTCCTAGTTCCTTCATGTACTCATCAAAGCCTTTGCTGTCCACCAGGCGCCATCTTCCCACGAACTGCTCAATGGTGGCCATGGTGGGCGAGGACCGGCAGGCGAGCGGAGAAGGTCGAGGAGAGCGTGGCGGGCGAGCGAGGTGTCCCTGCAAAATGCTTTCATGCAATCTCCCGTGAGCTTCTGTACTCCAGGTCATGTTTTTCAACTGTCTTCACTCTCAAATTTGACAGTACAATCACCAGCCATGACCAACGCAACTTGATTGCACATTTGGTCAATTTCAGATTTAATAAAAATCCAATGCCTTCATCTCTAGATTTGGTGTTGGTGTGTAAATTTGAATAATAATTGTGTTAATTTGATTTCATTTTCAATGTATAGATATTATATCATATGACAGAGAGCATCACACTTCAACATATATCTTGAAATACTCTTTTTAACTATGCATTGATGCTATTTCTCTTGAATTTGTCATACCCTGCATAGTAAACCATATGATTATTCAATTCAAAATGGCCAATCAGTTTATTTTTTGCTCATTAATACCTGGGATATTGATCATGGGCATTCAATTTAATGTTTGATGAATTCCACTTTTACAATTTTCATATTCTATACCTGGTTAGTCATGGGTGTTGAGAGCTGTTTCTTCTAATTCTGAGTCATGCTCCATCAGCAAATAAAGGTCCAGAGCACCCTGACCCATCATCCTCATTCGGTTGACTCTATTTTGAAGATGCAACTCTTCCCCAACTTAATTTTGAATGCCTTCCAGCGTGAGGGGCTCATCTTCTGGCTCCATGCCCGGCCATCTTTCTTTTTAATGAGAAGGTTTTTAGTTACCCATGTTTCAGAGGTAGACACCTACTTCTTTCATCCCACTTTTTCCTTTGTCTTGAGTGTCTGCTGAAACCTATTCCCCACGGGTGACCCTGCTGGCATTTGCAGTGTTTGTGGCATAAGTTTCAGCCTCACAGCCAGAGGCAAGCTGCCACAGTATGACAGACTGACCGACAACTGTGCGCTTGCATGGAGATGGAGTAAGCACTTCTTGGTAATATTTACAGGGAAATATCATGGCGCTTGATATTAAATAAGATTGTGAAGACCATGGAAAGTTGTACCCTAATTTTATTCCCAGGCTTCTTTGAGGGAATCCCCTGATTCTGATTCCCTTTGTTTGTATTCTGGAGCAATATTTCTACAGACGGCGTCGCCAGTGCTGTAGAAGGTGCTTCTGGCTGTGCACTCCATTGTAGAGGAGGTCTTGGAAAGAAAACCTTGATGAGTGTCGGCCTTAACGATTAAAAGAGAGCATTTTTTCATGGGATATAGTTCGATATGTTTAACCAGAAAAGATAAAATGATGAAAGTCAAGAGAAAAATGCACCTTTGAAGTTCACCAGAAACCAGGATAAGAGAACCTGTTTGGAATCATTCTACTTCACTAAGATGAATGGTCCAATTTTTATTGTTATACGTTCTCTTCAGTTTCACAATCTTTTAAAAAAAAGATCTTTCACTCTCGCCCACTGCCGTGGAGTTCATGCTGACTCATAAAGAGACAGGGGAGAACTGCCTCCATGAGTTTCTCACACTATAGCTCTCTGCGAGTAGAACGGTGTCAAAGGACTCTATTAGTTGACTTTTTTAGGGTCATCAACTACCTTTTAAATATGATCTTAAATGAACAAGTATCACAGGTAGAAACCCTAAACCCTCCGAGTGACCCTATTTACAGAACACAACTTCCCAACGGGGTTCCCAAGGTTGCATTCCTTACAGTGGTTGCAGCAGTACATTGGCAGGGAGCTGCCAGAGATTCAGGCCAGATTCAGAAGAGGATGTGGAACAAGGGATGTCCTTGCTGGTGTCACATGGATCTTGACGGGAAGCAGAGAAGACTGGAAAGATGTGTATTTGTGGTTTATTAAATATACAAAAGCACTCCACTGTTTGGATCATAACCAACTGTGGATGACTCTGAGAAGAATGGGAATTCCAGACCACATCCTTGTGCTTATTCAGAACTTGTATATGGATCAAGAGACAATTGTGTGAGTGGAACAATGGAATACTGTGTGGTTTAAGATCAGAGATGTTGTGTGATAGGGCCGTATCCTCTCACCATGCTTGTTCAATCTGGATGCTGAGATAGTCATCTGAGAAGCTGGCATCCATGAAGAAGAATGTGGCATCAGGGTGGAGGAAGGCTTATTGACAACCCAGGTGTATGCATGGCACACGGCTTGCTGAAAGCGGGGAGGACTTGAAGCATTTGCTGATGAAGATCAAGGATGACAGCCTTCAATATGAATTTCAACTCAATTTAAAGAAGAGTCAGATCTTCACAATTGGACCTACAGGTCATGATAAGTGGAGAAGGATTGTGTCTTTCTGGGATCCCTAATCACCATTCATAGAAAAGCAGTTAGGAGATCATTCTGCTGCCCAAGACCTCATTAGAGTGTGGAAAAGCAGGAGCTTCCTTTGAGGACTAAGGTCACCTGACCCAAGCCAGGGTATTTTCAATTGCCTCATTTGCATGTGAAAGTGGGACATTGAAGAAGGGAGACTAAAGAAGGAACAATGCTTTTGAATTTGGTGCTGATGAAGAATATTGAACGCACCATCTACTGCTAAAAGAGCAAACAAATCTGTCAGAAGAAATACAGCCACAGAGCTCCTTAGAGGCCAGGACGGAGAGAGTTGATCTTATATGCTTAGAACAAATTGTTAGAAGATAGCAATCTGTGGAGAAGCACATCATGCTTGGGGAGGTAGAGGCTGTAAAGAAGAGAAGGCCCTCAATGGGCGGTTCAAGCATAGGCACACTCGTGAGGATGGTGCAGTGCCCGGGAAATGCTTCCTTCTCTCGTGCAGTGCATAGGATCGCTGTGGGTCAGAAGCAACTCAATAGCATCTGCCAACAACAGCAATCTTTACAGAAACAGATTGGCCTCTTGATCTCCTTGGGCAGGTGGTGGGTTCAAACAGTGGACCGTTTGCTTGCCACTGAGCGCTTACCCCCTGCATCACCGGGGCTCCTTCGATTGGTGCCACCAGGAAAGCAGAACTGGGGAAGGTGCAGGACTAAAGTTACGACATCATTGAGATGCTAGAGCAAGGGTAGTCTCTCATTCCAGATTCATATTTCCATTCTTTTGATTCACCTTTCTTGTTTCCTGAAGATGAAACGATGAAATGCTCTCCCCCAGCCCCCGCTACGTGAAGCTTTGGTTCCTTACAAAAACCTTTCAGAGGTCACTGGAGTCCTGGATCAAGATGTTTTCCCACTCTCACAAGACGGTTTAACACTGACTCCTCCTCTCTACTCACGCAGAATTTGTCTTTGCCCTTTCTAATCTCTCTCTCTTTTTTCCCCCAGGAAAATTGAGAAATTGTTTTTGTTGGGTGCCATGGAGTTGTTTATTTTTTTTCCCCAACCGACATCCACCCCATGTGGGTGTCTGGATGGACGGATGGATTGGGATACAATTGTAACAAGGTACAATCCCCCCACAGTGTCCTTACCTGGACACTTATGGAAGCAGACTGCCAAGTTGTTCTCCCCTGGGATAGCTGCATTTTGGGAATTGTCATCCTTTGGGTTAGCAGTGGGGCAATTACATATTTGTGCCACCAAGACTTCTTATATTGATTAGTAGGAGTTATAAAAAATGTTGTTGCTATTGTTTGCTGCTGTGGAGGTGGTCACGACCCTGTGTACAACAGAACAAAAGGCGACCCATTTTCAGAGCTGTTCTCACGTTTGAGCCATGGTCACAGTCACCGTGAAAATCCACGGGCTTTCCTCTTTCCGGACCCCTTTCTACTTTCTCCAGCACGATGCCCTTCTCCAGGGATTGGTCTCTCCTGACAGCTTGTCCAAAGATTAGGCTACAAGTATTGTTACTGGTTTGCTAAAACTATTTTAATTTTCAGATGCGTGTACACATAGCTCCTTGTAACTGAATCTGATGTGTCTTATTTTTATCAAAGATTCTAGCTTCTGTCAGCCCAGGGAGTGTGTAGCAACCTCTTAGGAGTCAATGTCACCAACTTATTCATCTTTGTCTACTCAGAACCTACCATGGCCCTGAATACATAAGCATCTAGGGCATTCATGTTGTGCTGGTATGAATAGTAATAAAGCATAGAGAAACAGCTCTGGGTTTGCATCTGTTTTCATTCCTTTTTGTTCTCTCGGTGACTTTAAAGCCTGTCCCTTTACAATGAAAAGCATCTACATGCATTCTGGGGCTTTGATGTCTGGGATCTGATTGAATGTTGAGATATTATTAGCCTGAGTAGAGAAAGAGAGCTTGAATCTTATGCTACAGATTCCCTCCCACCCCAAGAATTCAAATAATACTTGATTGCACTGCTGCTTCATGGTTGAGAATTGCTAGAAAACGGCTCCATTGTCATTCCATGATAACAAGAAGGGGATTCACAGACAAGGTAAAGAAAAAATGACTAGGGAATAACATGGTGGTTCTTTGAAGAAAGATGGATGGCCGCTGACACCTGCTTTAAGGCTAGCAGCAACCTGAAAAAAATTGAACTAGTTAGTCATTTAGTCATGTAAGCGATTCTGTTATCAGGAGAGGTGATTTGCGATAAATAACAGTGTTAGACTTTATGGTAGGTAGAAGCAAAGTAATTTTTAATATAGTGCTCAACTGATTCAGACTGCCAGGAATATGTATGAATCTTAGTTTCTACATCTGTAAAAGAGCAATAGCAAATCTCAGGATTCTTGTAGCCAGTATAAAACATTTAACACAGAGGAGCGGTTCAATACATGAATGAATTAAATGGATCAGAACATTAATTGCAAGCATCTAAGTGGCAAGTCTCTACCAAGAATGGAATACTGCCACCCCTTTGCTACTGTGTTATGTGCAGTAAGCCCCTGTCTGGGTCAGAGTGTTGGTGTAGCCATGAACCAGCTGTGGTATATAAGCCTGTGGTTGAAACTTATATAATATGCATGTGTGTGAGGCTAAAGGCAAAGTGATGTCTGAGCTCAATGCATGTTTGCTCATTTTCAACTTAAGTTAGAAATAATTGTCCTTGAGTTATCTCAAATGTACTATCATCGCAGTACCAATAGCATTGTCATTATCTGGGAACTTGTTAAAACTCAAAACTCACTGCCTTTCAGTTGATTCCCACTGTGTTAGTCCAGACTACAGACACAAATTCATACACACTCAAGTGTGTAAGAGAGAACTTTAAATGAAAGAGCAATTGTACATTAAGACAACATCCAAGTCCAGTCTAGATAAAGTCCCTAAGTCCTATATTACCCTTTATGTCGATAAAGGCCCATACATTCCTTTTTAGACTCATGCAGCCTTTCAATAATGACGCCGAGTGCAGGAAGATCACTGGGCAGTGGGTGGGAAGTCTTGTGGATCCAGTGGTGGTGAAAGCATCTCAGCACTGGTGTGGGTCTCCATGTGGGTCCTCCAGCTCCAGAGCTCTGGCTCCTTCAGCAGAACTCCATGTGGCTTGTGAACAGGAATGTCTCACAGGGCTTGTGTCTCTCCTCTAGTGAGTGATTTATTTTTGTAGGACCTCCAAAAGAGGTCATCAAGCTGTGACCCAAATAACAGGCTAAACTCCACCCCTTCATTCTTAATAGTCTCAAGTTGACACTAGATTATGTAACTGCCCCACCCCCATCAACCTTACAAGGCAGAATTGAATACTTGTGAGGGGTTCTGAGACTGTAACTGTTGATGGCTTGTGCCTACAGAGCAACGGGTGCTTTCCAACTGCTTACCTTGTTTTTAGCCCCCCAAATATGACGTCTATGCCACCAGAGCTCCCGGGAATTTGTTGAGAATTTAAAAACTGACTCCTGATTGGTAGTGTTTGCCAATTTCCATGATAATTTGAAACCATCAATGTCATACTGTTGCACAAAGCAACACACATTTCATGTGTATATGTAGATGTATATTATAGATGCATTGTATATACATCATATAAATGCAATATATTTCTCAAGGTAACATCCTGTTTTTAACCCTATATACAACTATAGTGAACTACTTAAGTATATATGTATCCAAATATAATTTTCTAACAGCTGAAAATTGTGTATATATATTTGTATATATAAATATATATTTATATATAAATATAAATCTATATATTTGTATATATAGTATATATATAAATATACATATGTTTGCATGATTGCAATTAGGATGGTGTTTGTATATCACTCAAAACACTCACGGTGTTGATATTTGTCAAACTGAATGGACAAATCTACTTATGGGACTTGAACATATTTTAAATGGAATGTGCATTCTGATGTTACTGGGAGATAATATTAAAATTAGAGGGGAGGAATTATAATTACTTTTAAGTATCTAGGGATGTTATCCATGGAAAGACACTCTCCCTTCCCTTCTATGCCCCCAATTGAACAGAGTCTTACTTTTAGATACTCCAGAGCAGTGGTTCTCCACCTTCCTCATGCCGCGGCCCTTTAATGCAGTTCCTCATGTGGTGGTGACCCCCCAACCATACAATTATTTTCATTGCTACTTCATCACTGTCATTTTGCTGCTATTATGAAGCATCATGTAAATATCTGATCTGCAAGATGTATTTTCATTGTTACAAATTGAGCAAAATTAAAGCATAGTGATTAATCACATAAACAATATGTAATTATATATTGGGAAATATTGATTTCTAATGACAAATAAATGAAACTTTGTCTTGAAGCATGTTGTAGCATGGGTAACAGTCTTCACACTGGATGTTCATATGTGGGGTGGACCTGCATGTGGGTGGACCCGCCTGGAGACAGTGGAGTGGTGTCTCAGTTCCTAAGACCAACCGAAATTTGTGTTTTCCAATTGTCTTAGGCGACCCCTGTGAAAGTGTTGTTCTACCCCCAAAGGGGTTATGACCCACAGGTTGAGAACCACTGCTCTAAATTCTATTAGACATCTATTATATATCATGGATTTGAGGTCTTCAGACCTAAAAAGTGGACTGTGTTTTCTCAAGGATTCCAATCTATGGTCTTTCTAATTTTCCTCTCCTAATTCAAGCAACAGCAACCACAAAGAATTAACACCCCTTAATCTCCCCTTTCCTAAAAAAACAGCAAAGTGTTTGCTTTTAGGAAATAATCAAAGAAGCCAGACTTAGTGGTTTCTTTTAGAATGACTGTTGGTATGCACTGGTGATCCACATTATTCTGTACAGTGACGGTGTTTTAGAACATAAATCTATATCTGAGGCCGCTTTAAACAGCTTACAAAACTGATCTAATCATCAAATTGTGCATCTAACCCACGACTCATTGGTCAGAAAACATACACGTGAATAAGCACACTGTCTTGGTCAGGGTTCATACATATTTGACGTCTATGAAAATGAGTCTATCAGAACAAGCTAAGAAAATGTGCTTCAGAGGAGGCCTTTAATTGGTCTGTTCACTGGAATTGCAGGAAGTCTGATCAACTGAGAAACTTGAACGACGGGGCTCCTTAGAGGGCTTTAAGGTTGGGAGGCTGCCTGGTAATTCTCAGCATCCATATGTGGTCTTTGTACTCCCTGCCTACTAGATGCTATTTATAGGAGTTTCCGTTCATTAAACTCTAATGCAAATCTGTGCTAGAATAATTGGAAAGACTGGTCCACAGGGCAAGAGGAGCATATTTGCTTCAATGTAGCTGCTAGTCTCTTGTTTGCCATTTAGTAAGTAAAGTGTGAACTTTCTGACAAACAAAACATCTAGGTTGTTCATCAGAGCCCCAGGCTGTGTGGAAGCTACGATGGCCATGGAAGCTGAAGAGGCCGTGATCCACTTGGTTTTAGCATGTTTGCTTGGGTACTCTGAATTAGCTGCTCTACACTCACCCCCTCTTCCTTAGAAGGCTTAACTGTGAGAAGTATGTTTGAAGTCCGTTTTGCTGATAGGCACCTCTGCTTAGCTTAGTCTTCTTTTATTAAATATATTGGAATATATATATATATATATATATATATATATATATATATATATATATATATATATATATATATGAAGTAATTAGACCAGCCTTGTGTCAAGCAGTATTAAAGTCAGGGAAACCTTTAGATTGTCTGAGTATTGCGTGCAGGATTTTAGAGTTGGCTAGGACTCAGGAGATGATCTCATTTCTGTGGCCTTACTTAAGCAGTCTGACTTTTCTGATTATCTAAGACAGCGGTTCTCAACATGTGGGTCACAACCCCTTTGGGGGGTCGAATGACCCTTTCACAGAGGTCACCCTATTCATATCAGTAGCAAAATTACAGAGATGCAGTAGCAATGAGGGACTGTATTAAAGGATCATATTTTTAGGGAGGTTGAGAACCACTGATCTAAGGCCAAGAAGAACATTCTCACCTTTGATAGTTAACAGATTTCTTTATAGATATAATTTTATTGTGGGGCTCTTACAAATCTTATGATATTATGATGACCCATCATTCAATTGTATTAAGCACACTTGTATTTATGTTGCCATCAACATTTCCAAAATACTTTCTTTCTACTTGAGCCCTTGGTATCAGCTCCTCTTTTTGCCCCTCCCTCCCACACACTCCCACCCTCATGAATCCTCGATCAATTATGCATTATTATTGTTGTTATCATGGTGTCATGCCTTATACTTTCCATTGTCTCCTGTTGCCCTCATTTCTGTTATTCGTCCCCCTTGGGGCCTACATATCCAAACTTGTGATCGGTTTCCCCTTTCCCCACCCGTCCCCAGTTAACAGACATCTTTTATGAATCCAAATGATTGTAGCTGATCTTCCAGATGGTTTTCAGCCTGCCGCCCTGGCTCATAATAACTATTGGCAATTACAGTGCCACTTTCCCTACAAAATGTGACCATTTCTAACACTTCTAATGTGATTTAGTATACCTATAATCAAAGTCAACAGCCTTGGTGGTGAGATGGTTAAAATGCTTGCTGTGATTGAAGCCACTAGTCAGCCGGTAGTAGAAAGAGGAGGCTGTGTACTTCCATAAAGGTTACAGCCTTGGGAACCATGTGGAACTGTTCCACTCTCTTTCTAGGGCTGCCATGAGTCAGAATCACCGTGCTGACATGGGCTTTGGGGTGTGGATACTGACAGTGACCTCTGTAGAAGCGGAGGAAAGCTCATCAGAAGACTTTGAATCAGAGACTTGGCATACCCTAGGTGTGCAACAGCCTGAAAGAACTCTCCAAAACACGAGCGTGTTCTTTCCTCCGCCTGGGATGCTTATTAGTTTTTGTCCTGCCTGCATCCCAACCCACTGACAATTCTACCTACCTCCATGAACTGGTTCCTCTTGCCTCTTAAGTATACCTTTTAAGACTTTTTCCAAAAAATAATCAAAAGATGGAAAAGAGAATATCCTGACAATAAGTTCACCTCTCTTATATATAGCAAAATACTGCGAAGAAACAAAGTTGTTGGTGGGGAGATTACCTAAGTAAACCGTGGTAAAATATGTCACATGAAATGTAGAAACAAAAACAAGGAAGAGCAGATAATTGTAACTTTGGAGAGAAGATTGCTTTCAATGTTTTCCATGAAGTCTTTTGGCATTTTGTATGACAGAACATACGTGCTTCGTGGATATAAAATTGTTGAGGCAAATATTGCTTTAAAATTATGTAATAGAACTTTATTATGTCGTGATTTTATTTTAAATATTTCATGTATATCATGCTTGTAGCTATGTAAATCATAAAACCTTTTTCATTAAAGGCAATAAATGAAGATACTTCAAATTGTTAGCAAATATTTATTTTTGCCTTCTCCCTGGAAGTTCTTAATTTTGAAGTGAGCCTTGATTACTTTTATGATTAAAAAAGACAACAATTTCCTTTTTTATCATTGTAATTTGTGCTTCCCCTCTTCTTTTTAAACAGCTTTATTGGCATATAATTCACATCTCACACAATAGTTCAATTATATAAAAAAGAGTTGTACAATCAACACAACAGTCATTTTTAAAACATTTTCTTCTTTCTTGCACTCAGTTAAAAAATCATTTTATTGGGCTCTTTCATCTGTTATAACATCCATACATCAATTATATCAAGCCTCTTTGTATATGCGTTGCCACCATCATTTTCTAAACATTTACTTTCTATTTGAGTCCTTGATATCAGCTCCTCTTTTTTCTCTCCCTCCGCCTCTCCCACCCTTGTGACTCTTGATAAATGATAAATGATTATTGTTTTCATATCTTACACCATCTGCTGTCTACCCTCACCCAGATTTCTGTTGTTCATCCCCAGGGAGGGGATTGGGATTATGCATCAATCATTGCAATTGGTTCCCCCTTCCTCCCTGCCCCCCCCCCACGTCTCCTCCCCTCATCTTCCCATCCTGGTGGTATCCCCTACCTTTTGGTAACGGATAGTGGATATTGGAGATGATATCAATGATCACAAAACAAATATCATTTCTCCTTTTCATGCAGAAACCAGTTGTTTTCCATTTTTACTTGGAAGAGGTGTTAGGCTGGGTTAACTAGAGAAACAAATTCAGAGACACTCAGATAGGATAGGAAAGAGCTTTATATCAAAGACTAATTGTATATTAAGAAAATATCCCAGATCAATTCCACAAGTCTGATATTAGCCCACAAGTCCAATAATAGTTCATAAATCCCTCTTCAGACTCATACACCACATGTAATGATGCAAAATGCAGGAAGATCACAGGTTGGTGGGTGAAACATTTTGTGGATCTGGTGGGGGTACAGGCAACTCCAGGGCTTTCGCAGGTATCAGCTGGGGTCCATGTGGCCTGTCAACAAGAAGGTGAAAGAAGAGAGGGTGCAATAGCCCATCTCCAGGGAGAATGAGGAAGAGTCATTTATCCTGGTCACCCTCCAATGAAGCTGCGGCCTGATTGACAGGCTAAACTCCGCACACATGTTCCAATGGGATCCATGTGGGCACACACACAAGACAACTGTCACAGAAGATAGGTGGCTTTCACCTTTCCTAGATGGAGGTCGTTTGTTCCCTGAGAGAGGCCCTTTGGATGTGAGCCCATCAAAGGAAAGCAAACGCAGAAAAGAAATCTACATGGTCACAATTCTATATCTCTTAAGTCTTAGATTAAGAACTTTCCAGAGCCAATTTCTAAGTTCCCACTGAGCTGGGATACTGACATTCAATATGCCATTCATTGGAAGGTATAGGGCTATGGAGAAAAGTGGCTACGCATTTTAAATTGAAGCTTGTATTGCTTAGATAGCACCAGGAGCTATTTATTGAACATTATTTTGCCTAATTACCATCTCAGTCTACATTTAAGTAAGTAATTGCCACTAGGAATCACGCTAACCATCTGTAATAAGTTAATAATGCTCACAATTTAATACAAATATATAAGTATACACTTTAAAAATTACTAAAAGTCAACGACATACCGTCAGAGCAGTAACATTTTCTGAATGATGGCAGAGAAGGAGGCCTCAGTGCCAAATATGCATCCAGAAATATTTGACTTCACTTCCATAATAGGCTATCTTTATGATGATCAGAGCCTGTCAAAGCACATCATTACTAATAAGCACACAGCTGTTTTCCAAACACAAAACTGAGTTGTCTTATATGGATCTTCTTCACCATGTGAAACCTGGGGCTGCAATTAAGATTATATTGTCTGTGGGTTTAATTTAACCTGGCATGCACAGACTGAAATGGATCAATTACAGACAAGACTGCAGATCAATAGAAAAACCTTAACTCCAAGGTCACCAAATATTAACCTGAGTATGGTTACTGGAAATATTAAGACTTTTTATTGTCATAATATTTATTACATTCCTCTGGCCCTAAAAGATTGATAAAACTTACTGTGATTGTGGAAATATGATTAACCTATATGAAAAGATCATGATCGCATAAGAAACTTGATATTATAATAGCAAAGTCTTGATACAAAGCCCACATATTTAAACTGACATTGAGATGGAAATATTAAATCCCTTCATCTTTCATCATTGTTAATTTGGGAATGACATTTCTTATAAGAAAAACTTATTTGGTTACATATAATGAAACTATTCCAGAGATGTAGCTTGTCTTTCTGAATAATTTAAAATGAAAAAAAATGTTAGTTCAAAGCAAATATGATATTTCATTTTGAGGAGAATCAAATTCATTTCATAAAGTCAAATAGAATATTTTTTTCCTGCAGTGTGACACAGTTATGTGCATGCTGTGGAGAGGACTTCACGTAATTTGTTGTTATTGTTGTTGTTGGCAGGTGCTTTACAGTTGGTTCTGACTCCAGGTGACACTATGTAAAACACAATGAAACACTGCCCTGTCCTGTGTCAATATTTTTTCTATTTTTCACGACTGCATCTGTTCAATTACAATGTCAACTCTTTTTACAAAATGTATTTTAATCTTCTGAGTTCTGATTAGGCTTTGAAAGTCGTTGCTTCTATGAAAACTTTGAATCTTTGCCCATATTCATCTCATTGACCCAACATTTTATGAAAAGACTTGACTAACACAGCTGTCCAACTTTTTTTCTCTCAACCAAAATAAGATCATCTTCATGCTTGACTCGTGGTCTCTTTAAATTCAGTACCACTGATTCTTTAGAGCTCTTTGGTAGAATATACTTTTCATAGGTCTTGGCTGCTATGATAGCATTCAATTTCAAAGAGGTGTATGAGCCCTGGTGGTGGAGTGGTTACATGTTGGGCTGCATTCCAAAAGGTGAGCAGGTTGAAAGCACAGCCCGAGCCTTCTACTCCTATAAGCTGTGACAGTCTCAGGAAGAAACTCGTGTGGGCAGTTCTAGCCTGCCCTACAAGGTCACCACGAGTCATAATCGACTTGATGGCAGTAAGTTTGGTTTCCGTTTTATGAGCCCTTGAGTACCGCAGTTAAGTGATTCTTAGCTGAAAGGTTAACATTACAAACCCACGCAAAGAAGCACCTGTGAAGTCACGCCTAGGAATCTGCTTCCAAAGTCACAGCCCCCACATTCTAGTGAGCAGTTTCTACTTTGTACACATGCAGTCACCATGAGTTGTAAGTGACTCAAAGGTAACTACAAGAACCACATAGTGTTTCAGCCATGTTGGTTTCATTTCATCTATACTTTGAATGTTTCATTGTCTGAGGAAATAAAAAATAAGGAATCCTATATTATTTACAATCTTGATTGTTTTCCTATACATTTTAGGAAATGAAATATATCCACTAAATGGTGTGTTATGTTGGGTGATCTAGAGAAACAAAACCAGTGACCTGTATATATGTTTAAGAAAGAAATTTATATCAAGAAATCATTTTATATCATGAAAATGTCCCTATCTAGCCCAACTCTAGCCCATGGGTCTGATGCTAAACTGGAGGGGTCTTCAGACTCACAAGTGAGTCACAAGCTGGTGGGTGCAGACTCCTGAGAAGCCACGATCCGTGGGAACATGGCAGGGTTATGGCAACTCCCAGGCTTGGAATCCTCATGGGACCACCCTGGAGACATACCCAGAATCCACATAAGTGGGAAAGCTCAAAGGTAGGATCAAGAGAGCGAGATCCATTTTCTCTCTTATGAAAATCCACACTGTGACCCGACTGACAGGGTAGATTCCACTCCTATGCTTTCAGCCCCATAGAAAAAAAAATTTTTTTTAATCTCTGATCTCTTAACCGTTGCTTCTTCTTTTTTTTTTTTTTTAAATTCATTTTATTAGGGCCTCATACAACTCTTATCACAATCCATACATACATCAATTGTGTAAAGCATATTTGTACATTCATTGCCCTCATCATTCCCAAAATATTTGCTCTCCACTTAAGCCCTTGGTATCAGCTCCTAATTTTTTCCCCTCCCTCCACACTCCCTCTCCCTCATGAACCCTTGATAATTTATAAATTATTATCTTGTCATGTCTTGCCCTGTCCGATGTCTCCCTTCACCCACTTTTCTGTTGTTTGTCCCCCAGGGAGGAGGTCACATGTAGATCCTTGTAATCAGTTCCCCCTTTCCACCCCACCCTCTCTCTATCCTCCCAGTATCACTACTCACACCACTGGTCCTGAAGGGATCATCTGCCCAGGATTCGTTGTGTTTTCAGTTCTTATCTGTACCAGGGTACATCCTCTGGTCTAGCTAGACTTTCAAGGTAAAATTGGGATCATGATAGTGGGTGGGTGGGGGGAGCATTTAGGAACTAGAGGAAAGTTGTATTTTTCATCATTGCTACATCACACCCTGACTTGCTCATCTCCTCCCCAAAACCCTTCTGTAAGGGGATATCCAGTGGCCTACAAATGGGTTTTGGGTCTCCATTCCATACTCCCCCCACTCATTCACCATGGTAAGACTTTTTTGTTCTGATGATGCCTGATACCTGATCCCTTTGACACCTTGTAATCGCACAGGCTAGTGTGCTTCTTTCATGTGGGCTTTGTTGCTTCTGAGCTAGATGGCCGCTTGTTTACCTTCAAGCCTTTAAGATCCCAGATTCTATATCTTTTGATAGCTGGCCACCATCAGCTTTCTTCACCACATTTGCTTATGCACCTATTTGTCTTCAGTGATTGTATCATGGCAGTGAGCACACAATGATATGATTTTTTGTTCTTTTATGCCTGATAACTGATTCCTCAGCACCTCATGATCACACAGGCCGGTGTTGTTCTTCCATGGGGGCTTTGTTGCTTCTTAGCTAGATGGCCACTTGCTTACCTTCAAGACTTTAAGACCCCAGACGCTATATGGCCCCATAGAAATTGGCATAAAACCCAACTACCACAAATGGTAAGGTTTTTCCTGTAGGCATATAATTGTATTTGTTCTTTCCGTAAACATTACTTATCTTTATTACTAAAAAATATTTTTTTCTTAATAAACAATCAGTGATGACCTTTGGGCATGTTGTTATTGCTGTGAGGTGCCATGCAGTTGATTCCATCTCATATTGATTGTGTACAACAGAATGATATACTCTCTGGTTCTACATAACCTAGAAGCTATTGCAATGTTTGAGTCCATATTGCACTTGTTGAAGCTCTTCCTCTTTTTCTTTCACCCCCTATTTTCCAAGCATGATGCCCTTCTTCAGGAACTGCTCCCATTGATCACGTACCAAATACAGGAGACAACGTCTTGCCATCCTCCATTCTGAGGAGCATCCTGGATGCATTTCTTCCAGCAGAAGTGTGTGCCTTCTTAGGTAGCCCATAATATAGTTGATATACTTTCCTAACATCATAATTCAAGATCAGCTGTCCTTCTCTGGTCTTCTTTTTACATTACCCAATGTCACATGCATATGAATCAATTGGAAATATCATGACTTGAGTCAGGCATACATACCTTAGTCCTTAAATCGAAATTTTATTCTTCAATACTGTAAAAAATGTTCTTTGCATGAGACTTACCCAGTGCAATACATTGTTTGGAAATGCCGTGGGTTTCTTGACTGCTGCTGCGATGAGCAATGATTGTGGATACAAGAAATATGACATTATTGACAATTTTAACATTTTCTCTATTACCATATGGTTACTTATTGGTCCAATTGTGAAGAGTTTTGTCTTATTTTTTACCCACACTGAAAGCTATTTGTTTGGTCTTCATTGGTAAGTGATTCAAGTTTTCCTAACTTTCAATAAGCAAGTTTCTCTCATCTTTATGTCATGGGTTGTTTGTGAGTCTCCCTTGAATTCTGATCATGTTTTTCTTCATACAGTCCTGTTTCTCAAGCATTTGCTCAATATAAAGATTTATATGAGCTGTAGATGGAACTATGATATATATCTTTGTAGTTATCCCATATTTCCAAGAGTTCTTTTTGAATGATTTTTCCTACTCCAGATTCTACATATAGGTTATAGATCAAGTCTTCTCAAATTTGCATTCATTATAGTGCTGTACATGATGCGTTACACAATCCAATGCTTTTGCTTAATCAATAAAATTCAAGTAAACATTTTTCTAGTATTCCCTGAATCCATCCAGGACCCATCTGACATCAGCAAGAACACTCTTGGTGCCATGTTCTCTTCTGAATCTGGCTAGCCTTTTTAGTGGCTCCCTATTGATGCAAACATTAAAAAACATATTTAAAGAAAAATATACTTGTCTGTGATTTAAGAGTATCCATGTATTACCCAGGCATTTGGTGGTATCACATTTCTTTGGCATGGTGCAATATGGGTCTCTTCCAGTCAGTTGTCCACATGGCAGCCTGCCTAATCCATTGGCATCGATAACCAACATTAAAAAACCTACGTTTCAGAACACCTTAACTGATTGCCAAAGCTTTCATATCTGCTTGGGCTTCTCTTAATACCATCAGTTCATGCCCCCATTCTGCCTTGTGAGATCGTTAAAGGTTGACCCCTTCTTGTGATACAAGGATTCTGTGTATTTCTCCATTCTTATTTATTCATCTTTCATATTTTGTCCATAGAACCAGTCAGTATTGCAACTTGAGGTTTGAGTTTTAATTTTTCATTAGTTCTTTCAGTTTGAGAAATGGTAAACCTGTCCTGTTTTGGCTTTCTAATCCCAGGTCTCTGTACATTTTATTGGAAGTTTTCACTTTGTCTTCCTGAGTTGCCTTCTGAAGCTTTTGTTCAATGTCTTTCCTTAATCATTTCTTCTACTTATTTTAGC
This sequence comes from Tenrec ecaudatus, assembly GCF_050624435.1. Classification (NCBI taxonomy): domain Eukaryota; kingdom Metazoa; phylum Chordata; class Mammalia; order Afrosoricida; family Tenrecidae; genus Tenrec; species Tenrec ecaudatus. Next base: position 13,132,827 of record NC_134542.1, on the reverse strand, counting down.
CACTCTGATTTCAAGAGCAAGTTTAAAATTCTCTTCTAAAACCCATCTTAGTATTTTCTTTCTGTGCTTGTTTTATAAACGAGTTTTTGCTTTCTTTCTGCATGATATCCTTGATGGCATTCACAGGCATCTGGTTTTCGGGTTTGTTGTTGTTGCTGTTAATGTTCATGTTAATATGCATCATTTCTTTGAGATGGTCTTACATTTAGGTGAAATATATTCCACATTGGTCTCTTAATCCCGTGGACTTGTTTCAATTTTCATCACCTTCAGCAAGAACTTGATCATAGCAGTGTCTTAAAGATCATGAAGGGATACGCTGCATAGCTTGAAAGCATCGTTGCCTTCTAGTGTAATACAGTGTGCAGGCCGGCTCTTCTCTTATGCTACAAACATATTCGAGAGTACAGGTGTGATCTGCAATCAGAAAACGTACAGAAAAGAAAAAGGATAGATGCAGTTGAGGCATGGGGCCCCCGAAGAGACACTTGAGGCCCAGATTTCATTGGGGGCATGTTTAAATACTCTTCCTGCCACGTAGCCTGCAACTAATGCTAGGCTCATACCAGCAGTTCTCAACCTGTGGGTAGCGACGCTTTGGGGTTGAATGACCCTTTCACAGGGGTTGCCCAATTCATAACAGAAGCAAAATAACAGTTATGAAGCAGCAACAAAAGTAATTTTATGGTTGGGGGGTCACCACCACATGAAGAACTGTATTAAAGGGTCGCAGAATTAGGCAGGTTGAGAAACATTGGGTTATACAAAAGGACTGTCCCCAATTTGAAGGTTTACAAAGAAGCATTAACACACCAGCCATGTTATTCCTAGGCAGGAGGGGAGGATGAAACTAGGAGCATGAAGAACTGAGAGGTTTGCAGACTGCTGCCTTCTCCAGCTTTGGTCAGGGAACAGGAGGCAAGTGTCAGTTCATCTCAGGCGGAAAGACAGACCAGTCATGGCTTCATCAGTCCCATGGCTGAGCCATCAGCTTTCTTCCATGGGCCATGAACCATGGAAGGTGGCTGTCCTGCCCTGTTTGCCTAAGGAGTAAACAATTTTCCCCCACTTTCCAGAAGAACGTTAAAGAGGAGTTAGATACTACTACTATATATGTGTTATTAAGAATAGCATTTTACATACACTATCAATTCTCAGTCTATGTTAGTGTAGAGGAGATAAAAACTGGAATTTAGCTGAGACTTATAGAAACCTTAATTGTGAAAATAAATAACACCATCTACCCTTATTTTAACTGTTAGTTTATTTGGAAAGCATATCACTGAAGAAAAATCCCCAAACCTAATAAAAACTCTGTTGGTGTGTCACAAAATTCAGACACAATGAGAGAAGTCTGGTAATGTTGGTGTGGTAGTTACATAATCTGTTGTCAATTTGAGACTTAAGAGTGAAAGGGTGGAATTTAGCCTTTCACTTGTTCACAGCTTGATAACCTCATTTGGAGATAAGGAGATAAATAGCTTGCCTGCGGTCCGGTCACAGGAACACTCCCTGGGAGACATTGCTGTTGACAAGCCACATGGAGACAGGCTGATGGAGCCATAGACCTAGAGCTGAGGAGTTACTTGCCAGTGCTGAGATGCTTCTACCACACTGGACCCACAAGACTTTCCATCCACTGGCCTGTGATCTTCCTGCATTCGGCATCATTGCAGGTGTTGCCTGAGTCTGAAGAAGAATTTATAGACTGGTAACAGACATATGGGCTAATATCAGATTTATGGACTTGACCTGGACTTGATTGGGATGTTTTCTCAATATTCAATTGCTCTTGTATATAAAGCTCTTTCTTATACACATATGCATGTTTATGAATTTGTTTCTCTAGTCGACCCAGACTGACAAAGTTGGGGTTGTTGTGGTGATCATGGTGGGGCATATTTAAAGCCAAAATAAAAGGAGGCTTGCAGTTTTCCCCAGTGAGAGTTTGCAGTAAGCCCTTAAGGCAGTAATTCATGACAAGCTGAAAACAACTCTAAAGTTTCAGAAGTGGGAGGAAATTGTGGTTCTGTTCATAGACTGTTAATATAGTGATCTATCCACAGTAGGTGCTTGATGCTACAAATATATAAAGGTAAAACTAATTTTATAATAATTATGGTACAAAGTAACTCAGTTTTGGGACTTTCTCAAATGCATGTTCACTGGGATGAGAGCCATTCAACTTCTCCCTTTCCAGAAGTACAAAAGACACTCATCACAAGAATCTAAGTCCTTGTTGATCAACCTCCTGGGTTGCAGAGAACCATGACATGGCGAGGCAGCACACACAGCTGGAGGGTCTATGTGGTGAATCAGGGTAATGCAGAATCCGGATTCATTCATCAGGTGTGGATAAGACCACCTGGGAGAATTTATGGAAACATTGACGAGATTTGGCAAGATTATGTAATTGTGGAAACAAAACTTCCAGAAGATAAAAATTCGATTAAATCTCTTGAAATTCAGTTGTAGAGCTTGCGCTAAGATAATATCCTCCTTCTTATACACACAAAATACCCGCTACACATGTATGTGCATTTTAATATTCTTAATCTTGTTCCAAAATGTTAGGTTGCACAATTCCCTATGATATATGAAGTTTGTTATTACTATTTTGATAAAATGAACTGAGACAAGGAATGAGATTCAAAAACATAAAGTACATCACCTAAGATCACAAAAAAAGTGAACTAGGATTTAAACTCATGATGTTTAAATTTAAAGTTGCATTTGTAATATATCAATGGATAGTACAGATAGTTCATTGAAAGCTGTGACTTGGGATTGAGACGATGATGGAAGGTCTGTCTGAATTCCTAAGAACATTGCTCTGAAGAGCCAAGAGTTTTCTATGGATTGTTATAAGAGTTGTATGAGTCCCTAATAAAATGATTTAAAAAAAGAGTTTTCTGTTCATTTTCTTCTTTATATTCTGAATTTAATGTTATTTTAAAAGATGAAAATATTAAAGAAATTTATTGATGAGTTATAAGCATATGCATTTTCTTTATGTGATTTAAAATGCGCTTTACAATTCAAACTGACGTCCTGATTCACTGAAATGCTAGGACTAAGGCCCTAATTAGTCCATTTTGATATTTACATGCAATATCTTAATATGTACCAATTATTCTCATACTTACATAGTTAAAATAGATACAAGACAACTAACAGAACTCCAATCTATTTGTGATTTGCATTGTGAACAGAGCGTGTCTATTAATAATGGCGGGGACATGTATAGATTTAAACATAAAAAAGTAGGCCATCTCGTTTGAGAATAGAATTATATAGAGCAGAATGAAAAATAAATAATTTTTTATCACCTGCTAGCTTTTATGATAGTTAAAACAGAGCCCAATAAGCTCCTCTCTGATTATTATGGCATAGGGATTATGTTGTTGGGCTTGAAAAAGAGAACTCTAAGCACATGGTTCTATTAAGCAATTCAGGAGGCCCAGTGGTGCTTTAGTTAAACATTCAGCTGTTTACTGACAGTTTGCTGGTCAGATCCATTGGCTGCTGTGCAAGAGAAAGATGTAAAGGTCTGTTTCTTTAAAGATTACAGCCTTGGGGACTGTATGGGGCAGTTCTCTGTCCTGTAGGGTTCATCAGTATTGGGATCAAATTAATGACCAATAATCTGGTTATTTAAAAAAATCTTTGTTTTTTATTTAAAATTGAAATTAAAATTAAACTTGGAACAAAAGTGCAATAAAAAGTAAAGAGTTTTGTGATTGGTCAGTCCTAGGTCTGAAATATATGTCACAGTATTTATTAGCTCTGGTAGCAGTGCATTATCATTTGTAAAATGGTAATAATAATACTTTTTTGGTTGGGTGGTTGTATGGAATGGGGTGATACAACTAAAGAAGCAAGTACAGGGTATGACTCATGGGAGGAATAAAATAAATTGTAGGGATTGTATAGGGAATGAAATCAATTTGCTAAAGCAAATCTTGTCAGACCAAATGTTCTCTTTTCCTAATTTTCTCTTGATTTTCATGTGGATGAAATCTCATTGTCCAAGTGACAAAGGCAAAGGTTACATGACATATGATTTTGAGTTATGATATTCTGAAAATCCTGAAACTTTAGAGATGTGGAATAGTGTTTGCCAGAGACTGAAAGTGACAAGAGGTGTTGACTAGAAAGGCCTATGAGTAGATTTTCGGAACATGATTCTTCATCATGGCCATGCTTCAATGATTATTTGTCAAGGCTCACACAATTTAAGAGGATGGTCTTCATTGTATATTAAATCCTAATCAAAATAATGCCTAAGATAAATTACTGTGAAAAATCATAATTGTTGATGTTGATGGAAACAGTAGTCAAGAAATCAAATGGCAAATCTCATTGGGCAACTCTGCTGCATAAGGTCTCTTTAAAGCACTGAGAAGAAAGCTTGTTTTAGGACTAAAGGTGCACCTGACTAAAGCCATGGCATTTTCACGTCCCTCATTTGCATGTGAAATTTGGACTTTAATTAAGGAAGACCAAGAAGAAACAATGTGTTTGAATACAGCGCTAGAGAAGAATACTGAGAGTACCAGGGGCTATGAAAAGAACAAACACATCATTTGGGGCAGTTACATCATCTCCTGTCAACTTGAGTGAAGGGGTGGAGTCTAGCCTGTCAATCAGGTCATAGCCAATGATACCTCTGTGTGGGCATGGCCTTCTCCTAAGGATACTGGGAACTCCTCTCTTCTTCTCTGGAGGTGGGACACATACTCTCTCTGCTTCACATTCTGTTGACAAGCCACATGAAACTATGCTGATGGCAGCCAGAGCCCTGGAGCAGGAGGAGCCACATGGAGAGTGGGGCCAGCACTGAGATGCTTCCATAAGACTTTTCACGCACTGGCCTGTGATCTTCCTGCTTTCAGCATCATTGCATATCCTGGTTGAGTCTGTAGAAGAATTTGTGGACAATTATCGGACATTTGGGCTAATATCAGATTTATGGGCTAATATAGAATTTATGGACTTAATCTGTACTGCGCTGGGATGTTTTCTTAATATATAATTACTCTTGGATATAAAACTCTCTTTTACACACATATGAGGGTCTCTGGATTTGTTTCTCTAGCCAACCCAGACTAACACATCTTTCTTGGAAGATGTACAGCCAGAATGCTCCTTAGAGGGATGGAGGATAGTGTTCAACTTACATATTTGGACATGTTGTCAGGAGAGACCAGTCCCAGGGGAAGCACATCACGCTTGGAAAGGAAAAGGGTAATGAAAAAAGGGAGGCCTTCAACAAGGTGGATTAGCACAGTGGCTACAACAATGAGCTTGAACATGGGGAAATTTGGGAGGTGGGTGCAGCTGCAGGAACTGTCTGGCTCTGTTGTACACAGGGTCGATATGAGTCAAGGTCGATGGCACTTGACAACAACAACAAAATCTTGGTGAAGTCATACTTCAGAAAAGAACCAGAGGCATACTAGTGAAATGGCATCATAGCAGAGTTTTATCTGCTAATTTGATGTTCTGACCTAGTGTTTGTAACTAAAAATTGCAGGAGGCAATGCAGAATATATTTGTAAAATTTTGGAATAAGAGTAAGATGGCAGGGAAGAAATAAAAGGCAGAGTGTTCATTTAAGTCATAATGGGAAAGGACAAAGGTAAAATATACGTGAGGAGAGAGGAAGAAAAGTGTGATGTTCAAGATTTCCAGAAATAGGAGACAATTGAAAGAAGTCAGGATCGTGAATGCCATTGTTGTGCACACGTGTTCATCCATTGTGTGCACCAGGACTCCAAAGACTATATGTTGTTTTCGTTAGGTGCAATTTAGTCAGCACTGACAAGTAGCAACCAGATGAAGAGAGTGAAACACTATCCAGTCCTGCACAATCCTTACAGCTTTTGCAGCCACTGTGCCAATCCATTGTGTCAAGGGCCTTCTTTTGCACTGCCCATCTACTTTTCTAAGGACCATGGCCTTCTGTAGGGACTGATGTCTCCTGACAACATGTCCAAAGGACGTGAGAAAAGAAAAAAGTCTCACCCTTCTTGCTTCTGGCTGTAATTCTTTTCAAGGCTTAGTGTTAGACCACATTTCATTATCTTCCAAAGACTGTATGTTACTGTGTTGTTGTTAGGTGTCATTCAATGAGTTCTGATTTATAGCAACCCTATGGATAACAGAACAAAACACTGACCATCCTCATAATTAATCCAATGCTTGAGGCCATTGGTGTAGCCACTATGCCAATCCATCACCACGATGAGGGTCTTCCTTTTAGCTGCGCTTCCGCTTTGCCTAGCATGATGTCCTTCTCTAGGGACTGGTCTCTCTGACAAAATGTCCATAATATGTAAGATAAAGTTTCACCATCCTTGCCTCTAGGGAGCACTTTGGTCACATGTCTTCCATGACATATTTCTTTGTCCTTTTAGTAGCTAATGGCACTTTCAATATTCTTCTCCAGCACCATAATTGACTGCCTTGGCTCTTCTTTGGTCTTCCTTAGTCAATGTCTACGTTTCACATGCACATGAAGCAATTAAAAATACATGGCTTGGGCCAGGCGCACTGTAGTCCTGAAAGTAACATCCTTGCTGTTCAGTATTTTAAAGAGATCTAGTGCAGTTGATTTGCTTGATGGAACTCACATTTTGATCAATTAACTGCTGTTTCCAGGACTATTATATGGGAACCAAGCAAGACAAAATCATTGGCAACTTTAATGTTTGCTCCACTTATCATGCTGTTCCCTATGGATCTGGTTGTGAGGATTTCGGTGTTCTTTACATTGTGTTGTAATCCATATTGAGGGCTGCAATCCTTGATCTTCATCTAAAGTACCTCAAATCCTCCTCACTCTCACTTAGCAAGGTGTTATCATATGCATATTGCAGGTGCTTGATAAGCCTTCCTTCCGTTCTGATGCCATATTCTTCTTCATATAATCCAACTACTCTGATTGTTTGCTTAGCCTACAGATTGAATAATTATGGTGAGAGGATACAGCCCTGACTCACACCTTTACTGATGTAAAACTGTGCGCCAATCACTTGTTCTATTTCCACAAATGTCTCCTGATCTATGCACAATTTCTCATGAACACCAGTGGTCTGGAATTCCCATTCTTCTCAAGGCAATCAAGTTTGTTATTGTTCACATAGTTAAATGCCTTTGGGTTGCCATTTAAAAACAAGGAAGTGTCTTTCTGGTCTCTGCTTTCCACCGAGATCCATCTGACATTTGCAATGATATATACTCTTCTGAATCATGCCTGGACTTCTGACAGCTCCCTGTCAATGTACTGCCGCAACTATTATTGGATGATCTTTGGAAAACATTTATTTGCATGTGATATCAATGATATCGTTCTACAATTTGCACAGACTCATCCTGGGTCATCTTTCTTTGTAATGGGCACAGATATGGATCTTTTCCCATCAGTTGGACCAGTAGCTGTCTTCCATCTTAGCCTAGACAAGTGAATGCTTCCAATGCTTCGGGAGATTGCACTTGGTATCCAGCGCATAGTACCTGGAGCCTTGGTTGTGGCTAATGTATTCAGTGCAGCTTGAGCTTCTTCCTCGGCACCATTGCTTCTTGCCCATGTACCACCCCCTGAAATGATGGAATGTTGACTAGTTCATATCGATACACTGACCCTGTGCATTCTTTCTATCTTCTTTTGAGACTCCTGCATCATTCAATACTTTGCCCATGAAATCTTTCAATAGTACACCATGAGGCTTGATTTTTTTCCCTTTTGTTCTTTCATTTTCTGATATGCTGTGTGCTTTTCCTGTTTGGTTTTCTAACTCAAGGTCTTTGCACATTTCATTATAATATTTGACTCTGTCTTCTTGAGCTGATTTTTAAATTTTTCTTTCAAGTTAGACATTTTATTAAGGTTAACATTCCATAAGATCATACTCATAAAATCTAACTGTGAAAACATCCAGGCGTACAAGCCATCATCTATGTTGTTGTGCCATCTTCTTCAAATGCCAAGCATGTCCTTGTTTTAATAATTCAAAGTCTTTAGAAAGTCAAATCCATTGTCCATTCGGGTTAAGAAACCTATTATCTTCTTTCAATTCATGGGATCCATGTTAAGGAGCCCTGTCTTGGTTGTGGACTATCACAGCAATTCTTGGATTACTCCATTTTCCTGACTTCCCCATAGTAGACAGCCATCTTGATTTCTGAGGTAGGGTCCATGTGAGACTCTTCAAGCTGACTGGGTGTAAATGCTCCCAGCGTGTATTACTTTGCACAGGCCTCAGGATTCACATTTCTGCTACATAAATAGATTGTTCCCCAACTCTTCTCTTCCTCAAGCTACAGCTCCACCTTCATCTTAAAACATTGCTATCTCTTCAGAACCATCTACCACAAAAATTCATTTTAATCTTGTAGGTTAACCCATTTTGGATGCTGCCGATGGCATGAGCCGGACAACCACGTGAGCCCGGCCCGCCCACACCAGGCCCAGCTGTGCAGCGATTTAAAAAATTTTCTATTAGCTCCTTGACGTCATCTTTTCCTCCACTAGTGTCAGCTATCCCATGATCAAGAACAACTTCCGGAGTCTCTTCTGACATCCACTCAACGTTTCTGCTTTTCCTGTCTTTGTAATGACCATTTGCTCTCTTCATGAAAGTTACTATTGATGTCCTCCCACAACTTCTACGATCTGCTCTCTTGGTGTCCATTTTGTCACATCTAGTCATGATATGTTCCCAAGGGTCAGGTGGGACTGGCTCAACATCGTATTTTGACTCTCATGGAATTGTTTAAGGTTTCTTCAGCTTTGACCTAATCGTAGATGAGCAATTGATACTCTGTTCCACAGTCAGCTTCTAGATGGTTTTAGTTGCTGAAATTGAGCTCATCCATCATTTCCACTGGCTTTATTCAATTTGACTTCTGTGCTTTCCATCTGGATAAGTCCATGTGTGTAGTCACCTTTGGTGCTAAGAACATGTCATTGTTCTACAAAATTCTGATCTAGTCTCCAGCTTCATTTCTGTCACCAAGCCCATATTTTGCAACTGCGATTCCTTCCTCTTGCTTCCAAATTTCCTATTCCAATTGCCAGTAATTATCAACTCATCTTGGCTGCCTGCTTGATCAGTTTTCTGACAGTAGACATTGGTAAAATTCTTCAATTCCTTCATCACTAGCTATTGTGGTCAGTATATATATATATATTTGTATAATAGTTGTATTGATTGGATTTCCTTGAAGTTGGATTAGTGTTATCCTATTACAGACAGCATTGTATTTCAAGGCTAATTTCGAAATGTTCTTTTTTGAATGCCATGCCAGTCATCTTGACTGTGTTCTTCTTGGCATAGTAAATCATATGATTTTCTGATTCAACAAGGCCAATACCTGCCCATTTAAGCTCACTAATGCCTAGGATATTTGTCTTTATACATTCCATTCCATTGTTTAGGACTTCCAATTTGTCTAAATTCATACTTCACACATTCTCACTTCCAATCATTTATAAGTTTGTGCAGCCGTTTCGCCTTCCCTTGAATAGTGCTCTATCAGCAGATGAAGATCCTGGAGGCTCCGCCTCGCAGGGTTTACCTAACGATGTCACCGAGACCAACTCCACTAGGAGAAATGAGCTCTTTCTTGGTCACATTGTGAGTGCTCTCAAATTTGAGGGGCCCATCCTCTGGCACTATTCTCCAACAATGTTCTCCTTCCATTCTTTAGACTTTCAGGATCTCATGGTTTTACAAAGGAAGGCATAAAGTTTTATGTGGATATTTTTCTCTGAAGTGGGGAGCAGATTCCTTTGTTGTCTGTTCTTCATCTGGGAGCTCCACTGAAACCTGTTCACTTTCGGTGGCCTTGCTGGTATTTGAAATACCAGTGACAGAGCTTCCAGCATCACAGCAACACACAAGCCACCGCAATATACCAAGCTAACAAACAAGTGTCAGAAAGACAAGGGAAAGACTAACTAGTTACGTGTAAATTACTATTATGTAAGGGTTGGGCCCCACATTCTGTGAAAAGTAGCAAGGGAATGTATGTTATTCTTTAGAAATCACAGATGGCAAAAGTATATATTTTAAGCTTTTGAAAAGTTGGATTGGTGTGTTCTTTCCAACACTTATCACCGTAGAAAGTCAGAGGAAATCACTAAATTGCAGCCTGAAATATCCACATTGGGGGTTTTGAAAGAACCATTATGAAATTTGGCATAAATCAAGGTGGACTTGTCTAGCGATGGGTAGAGAGTGGTGGTTAAGACCATGAACTGGTGAATCAGACAGATGTGACTTGGCATTTCATTTTTTTTCATTGTCCATAACTTGACAGCCTCTTATTTAAAAAGGATGCGCACATACATATGCATAAGGGGAGATTTTCGAATTTATGGAAAAATGTTGTTACTAGATGATGGAAAATTTCCACAAATATTTTGAGGTTCTCCCTATTTATATCTGCTTGTTTGTTTATTTATTTGACATTCATTCTTAATCACTTTGTCCTTAATAGATATTACCCCAGATTTATGAAGATCCAGTGAGATAGCAGAGTACTTAATGCAGTGACTAGCATAGATTTCTCACTGCCAAAACTCCCATCCAACAGATTCCTACTCTTGTCTGATGTACATAGCAGTCTGATAAACTTCTGTTTGTTGATCTTGGATCCTGCCACCCTGTCATATTCCTCTATCACATCTAGCACTCCTCTTGTGGAGCCTTTGGGATTTTCCATAAATAAAATTGTATCATCTGTGGATGACAATAGTTTCATCTCTTCTTTCCCCTGACAAATACCTTTGATGTTATCTTTGCCTTAGGTTGTTAACTTGGACCTCCAGTACAATGTTAAATAAGACTGGGGATGAGGGGCATTCTTGTATGATCCCCTTTTTCAGTGGGATTGTTTTCACGTTTTCTCCATTGACTACCACGTTGACTGTTGGTTTTTCATATATAGCTTATATTGAGGAATTTTCCTTCTATTCCTATCTTCTTGAGTGTCTTAAGCAGGAATGGGTGTTAGATGTTGTCCAATGCCTTCTCTGTGTCTATCAATATTATCATGTGATTCTTATAATTTTTGATGTCAAGGTGGTAAACAATGTTCATGGCCTTTCATATGTTGAACCATCTCTGCCTCCCTGGAATGAATCCCACTTGGTCGTGGTGAATTATTTGTTTTATATATTTTTGTATTCTATTGGCCAGTATTTTGTTAAAGATTTTTGCATTGATGTTCATTAGGGATATTGGTCTGTAGTACTTGAATCTTGGGGGATCCTTGCCCACTTTAGTTATCAGTGTTATACTAGCTTCATAGAAAGGGGTCAGGAGTTTCCCATCTTTTTCCATGTTCTGGAAGAGTTTGTGTAGGATTGGTGCCAGTTCTTCCCTGAATGCTTGGTCGAAATCTCCTGTGAAGCCATCTGGCCCAGGGAATTTTTCTGTTGTTAATACCTTGATAATCTTATTTATTTTTTCTATTATTGTGGTTCTATTGAGATTCTTGAAGTCCATCTAGGATAGTCTAGGGAGGGATTGTTTTGTTTTTCCACGTATTTGTCCATGTCTTCCAAGTTGTTGAATTCATCGGATTACAGGCTGTTGGACTGTGTAATTAACCTTTTAATTTCATTTGGGTCCATTTTGATACCCCTGTTTGATCCCTCATCCTGGATATTGAAATTTGTTCCTTCCTTTCTATGGTTACACTTGCAATTGGTCTGTCAATTCTGTTAATCCTTTCAAAGAACCAACTTTTAGCTGCATTTATTTTTTTCTATTGCTTTCTGGTTTTCCCTCTCAGGTATCTCAGCCCTAATTTTTATCATTTCTTTTCTTTTGTTATTAGTAAGATTGTGCTGTTGAGTCTGCTCTAATTGATGTAGGTCTTGTGCCAGCATACAATCATGTCTCTCTTCCTTTTACCTGTGTGCATTTATTGCTATCAAACTTCCTCTGAGAACTACTTGTGCTGTGTCCCAAAGATATGGTATATTGTACTGTCATCACTGGTTTCTATAAACTTCCTAATTTCATCTCTGATCTCAGTCAGTACCCACACCCACAGGGATTTTTTTAAAGTATGATATTTCAATATAGTGAATAGATTAAAGCAGGGTAATGTTAAGACAGATGGCCTCAAAGAGTGATGATGGGGAGATAAATAAGTTTAATTTATTTTTATGGCCATTTACTTATGTTTCTTTTTCCTTTTAGATTAATCTGAACTCCTCTTAAGCCATTTTCCCCTGGTGTTTTACTTTTATTTGTGTCCTCACATTATTCTTTTTCTTAGTTTTGGTAAGTAATTCATAGAAATGTTGATCTCATTTAAAAAGGGAAAGTGAATAGGAGAGAACTGAGATTCTTAGAAAGTCACCAAATGAAACGAACTGAGAATTTCCCAGGTAAATGATCCTTTATAATTCTTTTCAGCCTTGTGATTCTAAGTCAGTTTAGTTGTCGGGAACAGTAATTAAAGAACATTAAGCCACTTCTGGGAAATGATGTCTGCATAAGGGAGACAGCATTGAGAGCTTGGTGAGTAAGTGCTGGGTCGGGTGATTAGGAGGCTGAGTGTGGGGTCAAAGAAGCCCACTCAGGTCTTGTGACACACCTGGGTTCTGTCCCAGCACGTGGACAGATTGTTCCCATGCTGTGTTCTGCCTTGTCCCTCTTTAGCAGTGAGGCTTTCAGCTGGATACCTTGCCTGCACTAACCAGTGCTGCTTATTCCATCTGCATCCCCAAACCCCCACTGTGAATTCTGAATGGGGCCTGGGGATCCGGCCAGCTGGGTCCACACTGTCAATAATGCTTGTGGAGCTCATGTCCCCAAACCATGTGCACCCTGCCCCACTACAACACCTCGGGATAGAGCCAGAGAACCTGAGAAGCTGTGAGATGTGGCAGCAGAGAGTTCTGCTCCCTGCCCACAGGGCCTGTGTGGCCAGCAGATCCAGTCAACACCACCTTAGCAACTCCACCTGCTGGCACTGCCCAGGAGTCAAGTGTGTGACAGATCCAGGCCCTCTGTTCCTACTGCCATTACAGTCTATGTGGCTGGTGCCTGGAGACCCCAGCTGGCCAATGCTGTCGGAGCACATCACACATGCAGGGCCCCAGCCATCCCAGCCCAAACCACAGAGCCAAGCTAGCCACACACAGACTTGGCCATCCTTGTCCTCAGTGCTGTATGCAACACCCATAAAGGACAGCATTCAGCAACACCATAATCATGTGCAAACTACTACCCACATCAACAGTCACTACAAGAAATAAAGGGAAATGAACTGCAATGTCTGAAGAGGATGTGAACTTAGTGACATATATAGAAGAAGCAAACTTGGAACCACCACAAGAAGAAATCTTCAGAATGCTGCTTCAACTTGTTCAGGCTATGAGGGAATCAATACAGAAGAAGGATGAAAAAATAGAGACGACGGAGTCCACTTACCGAAGAGAAATACAAGAGTCAGGGACAATTAATCAGAAACAAAGAAAACTGTAAAAGTCATTATCAATCTGCTGGAAGAAGCAGATGATTGGATGAGTGGCCTTGAGGACAGCTAAGCAGAATACAATAAATGTGAACGGAAATCGAATAAGATATTCAAATGAGCTGAAAAAGAAACCAAGAACAATGAGTGATGCTATGCAGAGAAACAATATTAGAATAATTGGGATAACACAGCAAGACCCAGCAAAGAAATCAACAACTAACATATGGAGGGAATTCTTGGAAGAAAACTTCCTCAATGTAATGAAGGAGAATCAGACCATCATCCAGGAACCAGAGAGGACACAAATCACAATAAAGCCCAAAAAGAACACATCAAGGCATATAGTAGTCAAATTATACAACTTTTTGGAAAACGAAAAAATCATAAGAGCATCTACAGAAAAATAATCATAAGAGCAACAGTCACCTGTAAAGACAATCAGGTAAGTATCTGCTCAGACTTATCAGCAAAAACCATGATGAAAAGGAAAGAAGAGAGTAGCATCTTCTGATAGTTGAAGGAGAATAAAGGTAATGCAAGAATCCTCTATCCTGACAAACTCTCCATCAAAATAGATGGAGAGGTAAGAGTTTTCCTAGGCCAGGAAAAATTTAGAGAATATGTTAAAAGAAAAGAAAACAAAAAAATCCCAGCACTATAAAAATTACTTTCCAACTCACTTTGGACAGAAGATCAATATCCACAGAGTAAAAAGATGAGACCACCACTGTGTAACACTATCCAGAAATCAACACACTGAAAGCATTGTCCAAGATGTCTTTACCCCAAGAGGTAAAGGAGGCAAGAATCAATCTCCCCATGAATACACAACACACAAGTATGGAGGTAGGAAGGAAATTAGCTAACACAAAAGATATGAGATGACAGCAAAAAATCCACTCTGAATGTCAATCGTCTGGACCCACCCAGACAAATGCCAGCATATTGTTGTCTGAAAGAGACACGTCTCAAGCTCTTAGACAAAAACAAATTGAGGACCAAAGGCTGGTGCAAACTATATCAAGCTACTGGCACTCTAAAGAAAGCAAGAGCTGTGATTCTAATCTCTGTTCAAATCCACTTCAATGTGCAGGACATAACAAGAGTGAAATATGGATACTTTATAATGCTTACGGGACTAGTTTAATAATAAAAACTCATACCAGTAGATAAGAACAGAAATCCAGAAATAAAAAGAGCAGCATGCAGATAACTGATCTTTGGTAAGCGTCCCAAATATATCACATCAGAAGCAAATGGCCTTTTTAACAAATGTTGCTGGAAAAACTGGATATCAACCTGCATAAGAATGAAGCAAGACCCTGACCTCACTCCATATACAAGAACAGACTTAAGGTGGATCACAGACCTTGATGTAAAACCCCAAACTACCAGGATCATCAATGAGAAAATTGGGACAAAGATAAGAATCTTAGGACAGGGAATAGGTGGTTATCAGAAATAAGGAAGGATACACACCCATAGGAAGATAAAATATACAAGGGGGACATACTAAAGATAAAACACTTGTGTACATCAAAAGATTTCATCAAGAGACTAATGAGAGAGCCCACTGACTGGCATAGATATTTAGCAATGACATATCAGACAAAGGCCGTATTACTAAAATCTACAGAATCCTGCAAGCTAACCAAAACAAAACAAAAAAAGTGAGTAGCCCGCTGAGGAGGTGGGCAAAAAACTTAAATAGAAGTTTCACAAAGGAGGAAATCTGAGTGGCCAATAAACATAGGAGACAATGTTCCTGATCATTAGCCATCCAGGAAATGCAAATCAAAACAACTATGAGATACCATCTAACCACCACAAAAATAGCCCAGTTCAAGAAAACAGAAGAAAAACAGTGTTGGATGGGTGTGGTGAGATACGAATGCTCATTCACTTCTGGTAGTATTTATACAGCCACTGTAGAAAGTGAGTGGGTGATACCTAAAACAGAAGGAAATCAAGTTACCTTACGACCCAGCAGTCCCACTACATGGAATATAACCAGAGGAAATAAGAAACAGACCACGAACAGGCATCTGCTCTCCAATGTTCATCACTGTGCAGTTTACATTCACAGAGAATTGCAAACAGCTTAAATTTCCATCAATAGATGAATGGATTAAAAAAATCTGGTATATACACACAATGGAGTACTACGCATCCCTAAAAAATAGTGATGAAAAGATGATACACTTCATCTTGTGGAAGGAGATGGAGGATATTATGCTGAATAAAGTTAGCCAAGCACAAAAGGTCAAGTACAACATGCGTCTACTGAGGTGAATTCAAACAGTAGAACAGGCATAAGGGAAAATGCACATAGCACACATTTCCTGGGCTGAGGACCAGATATGCTGGCATAAGCTATACCAAATTCATATGTCATAAAAAAGTAGATACCACCTGTGCTGAAAGACATCCTCCCCCATATGCCTTTAAGGTCCACAGGGGTGGGGTGAGTAAAAGATGGTAATGGGGACCCAGGATCCTAAGTCACCCAAGGGGAGGGTATTATTCATGTTTCCACAGGAAAGGGAAAGAGAAAATAGATATCATTCTAGTGTATCAATCTTGGAGGGCAATGTTTCTGCCTAGAGCAGCTTGCTCACAGAGAGGACGGTGGTGCAAGCCTCAATTCTAGCCATGACGGCCCCTCCCTAGATGCCAGAGGGCAGCCTGAAGATACAGTTTGGGTAGAGCAGACGGTCTGACCTGCTCACATGGGGCAAGCCAAGAGGGGTGTGCAACAGACCAGCAATGGGAGCAAAGCCACAAAATCCCCGAGGAATCCCAGTTCTAGACTTCTGACTCGGAGGGCAGCACTTGGTATCAGAACCTCTTAATAGAAAGCTTGATTAATAGCTGACCTGGTCGAATGAACTCCAAATGGACTCTCACCTTCACATAAAAAAGGACCTTTTTTTTTTCGTTGGGAGGGGGTACCCCCTTGTAAATGTAAATACAACAAGAAGCAGATGGATATGCACCCTCTACTTAAATCTTACCCAAACACAAGAACTATTTGTTCTAATCATATGGCACTGTATGGTACTCACAGACATGATTGCTGAATACAAAATGGGTGCATAAGCAAATGTGGTGAAGAAAGCCGCTGGCGCGCTAAAGGCTTCTAGTTAAACAGATAGAGCATCTGGAACGCTAAAGGCTTGTAGTTAAACAAGTGGCCATCTAGCAGGGAGGCAACAATGCCCACACAGAAGAAGCACACAGACTGCGTGTTCATGAGGTGCTGATGAGAATAGGTAATCAGAAGGTCAAAAACAAGCAATCAAATTGATGAGGAGTGTGGACACAGTGGACACACCTCAAACCCACCTGTAAAACAATTGCGCAGTCCCTCACAGAAAGGGCACATGGAAGGGATGCTAAACCCGGGTGCGGTATAGCACTGAGGAATCACATGACTATCCTCTAGTGCTTTAATATTTCCTCCCCTTACTATCATCATCTTTGTCTGACCCCATTAATCTTCTTAGATCTGCATATGTACATTTGTATAATTAAGATAGTTTGATGCATGAAAGCCCAGAGAGCTAACTGTCTAAAAACAGTAACGGGAGAAATGATTCCCTGAGGAAACAGGAAGAGGTTGGTGGAGGAAGGGAAGCTGACAGTGAGGATGACTATATAACCCACTTGAAGGGAGCGAGTAACAGAATTGACAGTGATGGGATATATTGGATGGGGTCAGATATGGCAAAAAACAAGCAAGCAAATCCCCAATAATAACAACAATAATAATATATAATAAGAACAATAAGGGTTCCTATGGGATAAAGGGGTGTCAGGGAGGGAGGGGAGAAAGGGGAGCTGATAGCAAAGAATTCAAGAAGAAAATGTTTAGAAAGTTATTGTGGTAGCAATTGTACAATCATGCTTGATCTGATTGAATTATGGAATGTTATGGTATCTGTTAATAGCGCTCAATAAAATTATTAATAAAAAATAGAGGTCCATCTGGGTGAAATTGGACATCCCTTGCAGAAGGGCTGTGGGGAGGTGATGAACCAGTCAGAGTGCAGTGTAGCAATGATGAAACATACAATTTTCCTCTAGTTCTTGAATGTTTCCTACCCACCACTATCATGATCCCAATTCTACCTTACATAACCGGCTGGCCGGGAGATGTACACTGGCATGGATGGGAACTGGAAATACGGGAAATCCAGGACAGTTGAGCACCTTAGGAACAATGGTGAGAGTGGCAATATCGGGAAGGTGGAGGGAGGGTGAGGGAGAAAGGGGAAAAAGATGACAAGGTCTACACGTAACCTCCTCCCTGGAGGACGGACAGAGGAGAACTGGGCGAGGAAGATGTCGGATGGTGTAAGATATGATAAAATAATAATTATTTATAAATTATCAAGGGTTCAGGGGGAGGTGGGAGCAGGGAGAGAGGGGAAAATAAGGAGCTGATACCAAGGGCTCAAGTAGAAAGCAGGTATTTTGAGAATGATGATGGCAACATATGCACAAATGTGCTGGACACAAATGATGTATGTACGGATTGTGAAATGAGTTGTATGAGTCCCTAATAAAATGATTAAAATAAAATAGTCATATTAAAAAATAAAGAAGAAGAATATTAGGGCTATGTGAGACTGCTTGGGGCATAATGAGGGTTTTACTCTAGCACCATGCACTCTTGAAACTCTATCTGTTCATGAGATAATTTCTATTCTTTTTAATAGTTTATGAATTACTAATACATATATGGCCATCTATTTCATTATTGTGCCTTTTGGTGGTTAAAATTTATTTTTTAACTCTACTGACAAGGTCAATTTTTAGGATCAGTTCTAAAATCCTCATAGATGCAGAGAAAAACCCCATTCAATTTGTGATGATGGTAATCAGGTCACCCTATAGTCTTTTTTGTCCTGGTATAAATGACTAATTTCATTCATTATCTTGTGTATTCATTTTGTAAGTATCCTTAATGGCTCATTATAATCACCTCCCTCCTTTTATATGCCAACTTCATTACTTCTATTTGTATTTCTTGGATTCTCTCCAGTTATTCTACCACCCTTTAAATGGCGGATGATCGACATTAGACATATTGTTATAAAAAGCTCTGACTTATTAAAAGGATTAGATGCTAGCTCTTGCATTTTAATGTTGTATTACCATTTACATTGTTAGATCCCCACCATTCTTCAATCCTACCTGCTCACAATCCCTCAGCCCAACTGCCAGAAGGGTATGTGTTAGTATTTACTTTGTCATCAATGGGGCTCTTGGTCTCTTTCCTGTAGTATTTTAAAGAATACATGAATGGTTTAGAACTTTTTCTCCATCTTTGAAATTTGCGTACCATCAGGAAGATGATTTATTCGCAATATTTCTTTAAATTCTTCTTTTAATTTAATTAACATCAGTTTGATACAAGAAGAAAGTGAAACCCCACACTATCACTTATTAGATGTATGCCTTTGCCCAACTATTTAACCATTATACTCCCCCCACAACCCATTTCTTAATCTAATGAGTTTTCTGCTCTCATTATAGGTTCGCTTGGGAAATTTAACCCTAATATCACCCACCATGTTCATTCTAGAGTAGGGAATGAGGCTAGATTAGACTATGGGCCTTCAAAGTCCTAAGCAACTAAAATTGTTTAGGTTCCAAAAAGTAGGGATTGTAAAAGTATAATCTCACATCAATTAAATGCAAGCCAAGTGCTTTAATTAAGCTAAATCCTCCTTAGATAGATAGGTTTCCATCCCATGCAATTGCACTTTTCAGCTAAATATCCTTAAAACTGGCTTCAATTTACTTCTTCTTTAGAAAAGCAAAAGGGTGTTATCCACTCCTGCAAATTGAAGCTGTGGCTTCAAAGTTTTGGTTGGAAGTGAGCATCTATTACAGAGCATGGTACGCCTCTGCCCCTAGATATACAGGCTAATGCTCATTCAGCCACTTTCCTTATATTTATAAACTGTTGGCTTTCCCCAACTAAAAATACCGAAACATTTTACCTACTATTTGGTGCTTGAAATGGATCAGGGGCATAGCCCCAAGCCTTTTATCTTGAGCTAGACGTGGCCAGCCAGCCCGGTGTCCTACTAGCTGATGACCAAACTTACAGTCATCACAGCACACGCCTTCTTAATAATATTAAACAATAAAGGTTTCCGAGTCTTTCCCCACTCATTTCTTTTACTACTTGCTTCTTCTGTCACAGAACCTAGAGTAGGAGTCAGTCAAAGAGTTCATGTCTTTATTGAAAATAACATTGCTCATATAACCCCCTCCCTGGGGGACGGACAACAGAAAAGTGGGTGAAGGGAGACATCGGTCAGTGTAAGACATGAAAAATAATAATAATTTATAAATTATTAAGTGTTCATGATGGAGGGAAGGGAAAATGAGGAGCTGATACCAAGGGATCAAAAAGAATGAAAAATTTTTGAGAATGATGATGGCAACAAATGTACAAATGTGCTTGACACATGGATGGATGGATGAATGGATGGATTGTGATAAGAATTGTGTGAACCCCCCTCAAATGAAATTATTTGAAATCAGCTGTCCTCTTTCTTTATTTCTTTCTCCTCCTTCTCCTCTTCCTTCTTTCTTTTCTGCACACACACATTATACCCACTGCTGTGAAGTTGATTTCAACTCACCAAGACCCTACAGAACAGAGTAGAACTGCCCCTTTGAGGCTGTTCTAAGGCTGTGAATCTTTATGGGTGCATTCGATTAGACATATAATTTCATGAAAAATTGCTGATAGATGGAATATTGCAGGTAATAAAAAAGGCGAATTCAATTCCAGATTTCTGAAATCCATAGTCCAAGAAATGCTTCATTTTTCAGCACTTCAGTGTCCTTTCAAATGGAGGTGAGATCCTGTGCTTTTATGTTTCATGATTCTGCTTATCTATTCTCAAAATGAACTCATGGATTACCATTTTAATGAATAGTTCATACTCTGATATCTGCCCTGACTCGTGCAGATACTCGCTCCCCTGGCCGGCAGGAAGTCCTTCAAAGGAGTTCCTCTGTCCATTCCACATGTCCCTTTCAGGTGCTGAGATAATCCAGGCACTTCTTGTTTTCCTCCACTTTGTGAAGGGTGGATTTTAGAAATCAACCTCTGGCTGAAGAAATTTCCCCTTGGAACTATGTATAAAACATTGAAGGTTTGAAGTAACTTGACCAGAGATTGCTGCAATCACCTACCTGAAAAACACAGTGATCTGGTACAAAGTGATGGCAGTGGGAAGACAGAGAAGGGGAACGTATGTCTGTATATTCCTTGTGAACATCATATATATTCACACATATCTATATTTTCAAAAGTTCCTGAAAAAAGCTCATTTTTTTTAGTTCCCACACACTTATTGAAGAATCCCTGTGTGTTTCTAAACAAAAGGTTGGAGGTTCAAATCCACAATTGACCCCATGGGAGAAAGATGTGGATGCTTGGTTTGGTAAATATCACAGCCTTGGTAATCCTGTGGGGGCAGTTCTAGTCTGTCCTACATGATCTGCTTCCATTGGGATTACAGTCAAGAAAATACATATGGACACCGTGAAGCTGAATCAATTCTATGGCAATTAACACACACAGATACATAATTAGAATTTCTGATGGATTGGCTTCTCAGCATGCAAATACAAGGAAAATTCTTGGAGTTCCAGATTTCTAGTCCACAGTTAGGGAGATGTCATATAAGCATATTGCTGGCATTTGACGTTCCTTCTGGGCCTATGCGTTGGTGATTCTATGCCCTGGCATCAGGCTGTTCTGTGTTGTCTTCTTGCTGACTGTGCTGGACGTGACCAAGCTTGCATCTGCATCTGTGGGGTCGTGCCCATGTGTTGCCATGGCAACCTCCCTGGGTACAGCTGTGTGCCTGCTTCTGTGGAGTCCATGAATAGGTGCCTCTGGACTAAACTGACTGCAGACACTCAGAAGTGATTTTTTGGATACCAGACAGTATTGGGAACCTCATTATTGATTTTAGAATTGGAGAACAAACAAAGGGAATTCTCTCAGTGTCTCTGTAACAAAATAAAAGCAATGAAAGTTCAAATTTGATACCAGAAAATATGAATTGGTCTTCTTTTGTTTATATATGATTTATCACAGGGATACCAGCATTAGGGAAAGTTAGGAGAGATTTATGCAGCTTAAATTTATGTTATAATAAGCAATCTCCTGCTTTCATATCTCATCAGCAAGCTTTGATTGGATTTATCAAGAAAATCCCCAAACGATGACATTCCTGAATCTCCTATCTTTTTCTGCCTGGAGGTGAATAAATAATAATCCTTTAAAATCTATAATCAAAATATGAAGAGGTTTCAAAACTTCTCTTGATTATGTTTTATTTTAGAAGCCCTTTGGGTTATACGGACACGGATAAAAAGAAGGTGTCCTACAGTAACTGGGGCGACCCTCCCTTTAGGGGACAGGAAGTCCATCACTTT
This sequence comes from Tenrec ecaudatus, assembly GCF_050624435.1. Lineage (NCBI taxonomy): Eukaryota > Metazoa > Chordata > Mammalia > Afrosoricida > Tenrecidae > Tenrec > Tenrec ecaudatus. The sequence goes on along the minus strand of NC_134542.1, from coordinate 13,110,849 downwards.
TGGAAAAGGGTAGTTTGATTCCCATGCCATGACCTTGATGCTTTTGTAGGCTCTTGATGCTGATTTCAATGCAGGAATCTTTGCTCCCGGAGCACTAGTATGCTTGCCTTTTGTTTGATTGTCTAGTAGGCTGCTTCAAGAGCTCAAAGCAGTTTTCGACTTTTCTGAAAGACCAGATGCAGGTTCTAACCCCTCAATCCAGAAGATCTCCGGGTTTCTGACCAATTGCAAATCAGTTCAAGGGGCAGATGATATAGTCTAGTACAGTCTACTGAGGGCTTTGTATAAGGTCAGGAGGTTCAAGGGCTAATTTCTGGAGCTGGTCAGCATGGATGGGAGCTCTAGCTTCCTCCTTCCCTCATTCACTGATTTTGGGCAAACCACTTAACTGGACTTCTGGGTTCAAGTCTTAAGTGAGGATAATGATAGTATTTCACTTTTCAAATTGTTCAGAAGCTTTTTGGAGATGATCCATAGAATGACTTGGCATGGGACCTAGTACAAGTAAATGCTGGTATATTTTTAATAACAATATTGTTATTGTTGTGTAATTCTTTATGTATAATTATGAATTACCTTACTTACCTGCTCTTTCTATATGCAGAGACATGCCATAAAAACAAACACCTCATTGAGTCTACTCCAACTCGCAGTGACCCTCTTGTTGTGGTTTTTGGCTGCCATCCAGTAAGTTCTGACTGAACACAAAACAAAACAAGCCCTGCCTGGTCCCGAGCCCTCAGTGCAATTGTTCCCACGCTCGAGCCCATTGCTGCGGCCACAGTGTCCATCCATCTGCTTGTGGGTCTTACTCTTTTCTGCTGCCTCTCTGCTTTACCAAGCAGGAAGTCCTTCCAGGGACTGGCATCCCCCAACAACATGTTTAAAGTACGTAAGATGAAGTCTTCCTATCCTTGCCTCTAAGGAGCACTCTGGCCGTACTTCTTCCAAGATAGATTCGTCGGTCCTTTTAGCCATCCATGGTGCTTTCAACATTCTTTACCCACATTCTTCAGTCGCCTTATTCAGTGTCCAAGTTTCACATGCATGGGAGGCCATTGAAAATACCATGACTTGGGTCCGGTGCACCTCAATGTAAAACCTTGCTTTTCAACACTATAAAGAGGTCTTGCGTAGTCGATTTACCCAACACAACACCTATTTTGGTCTCATGACTGCTGCTACCATGAGTATTGATTATAGATCCAAGCAGGATAAAGCCATTGACCTTCAACCCTATAGGAAAAGGTGGAACTGCCCCCATGAGTTTCTGAGACAATTCTTTACAGGAATCGAAAGCCTGGACTTTCTCCCAAGGAAGAACTGGCAGTTTTTAACTGCTGAACTTTTGGTTAGTAACCTAGAGAGTACCCACTATATTACCAGTGCTCCTGGCCATTTAATAAAGTGGATGTTATTACTAATCTAATTTTTGATGCATAGATTAGAAACCAAACTCATTGCTGCTCAGATGTTCGGATTCAATGGGGTCCCATGTCTCACAGAGTAGAAACTCTCCACAGAGGTGGCTTCCTGATAATCTTTGTGGAAGAAGATTACCAGGCTCCTCTTCTCCAGGGTTTCTAGGGAGATTCGAAGCACAAATCTCAAGGTTAATAGTAGGGCCACAACCTTTCGTATCACCCTGGGAAGGTTGTTGTTGTTGTTGTTAAGTGCTGTCAAGCCTGTTTGCACTCACAGTAACCTTGAGCACAACAGGACATAACCTTTTCTCCATTTATTTTGATGCTACTGATTGATCCAGATGTGAGGATTTGGGTTTGCTTTCCACTGAGTTGTAATTCATGCTGAAGGCTGCAATTCTTGATCTTCAACAAGTGCTTCAATAAGCCTTCCACCATTTGTCTGTCAGTTTGCCTTACTGTCGTGGCTTGTATTTTGTTAGGACGTTGGATGCTGAACGCTACATTACTGGTATTTCAAATGTCAGCAGGGTCACCCAGAGTGAACCAGTGTCAGTGGAGTGAGCATCCAGACTAAGAACCATGAAGAAGGAATAGAGTATCTATTTAAAGGAAGTAGCCATGGAAAACCCTATGGATAGCGTCGTCATACTGTCAGCTTCTGAAAACCAAATGAATACAAGCAGGGGATAATTTTTTTTAAAAAAAGTAAGATATCTTGTTAAGGAATAAGCCAAAGGAAATACCGGCAGAGATGAGATTCAAAATAGCTCTGCCCGGAATCAGGAGATTACAGATTCATTCAGTAATATGTTACATAGTTTCCTTCTGAAGTGATACTGGCTGCTTTCCAAAAATAAAATTGGACACTTTTCACTTGTTAATAGAATAACTAACCCTTATCGAGGTGTTACTGTGCTAAAGAGCCAATAATGATTATTCACAGAATGTTTACAACCCATTAAACCACATTCTTTCATTTATATTATCTATTTCAATAAACTCACATGGCACACATAAGAAAATTGAGGTTCAGAGAGTATAAGTTCAGGGATGAATGTTCTGGAACAAGGAGCAGAAGGCAACCACTGCAGACAGCTCTGCCTAAGTCCATGGCCCAGAGCATCTCCACATCCACAGCTCCGCTGCCATTCCTCAGGTACCCTCAGCATTCCATCCTGTACAGAAGTGTAGGCATACCTCAGAGAAGAGATTGTGGGGTCAGGTGTAGGATGCCCCAATAAAATGAATATTGATAATTAAAAAAATAAAACCTTCAGTATTTCAAGGACAGTGAAAACACCTGCAAAATAATAGTTGGTTAATATAATCATTTGGATGCTTCAGATAGTGCCACATAGGCTGTGACATTAATAGTAGATAGTAATTTATAGGAGGGCAGTGGCGATTGAGTGACAGAATTTTCAGCTCCCATGCAGGAGTCCTGTGCTTGACTTCTGGCAGTGCACCTTGTAGACAACCACTGTTTTTCTGTCAATGTCACTTGCAGGTTGGGTGAATCTGAACAGTGGAACTTCCAGGCTAAGCCAGACTAGGTATGAAGGCCTGGTGTAGGGCTTCTGATGATAAGTCATTGAACACCCCAGGGATTGTAATGATCTGATCCGGGAGTGCACACAGTCAACTTGAGATGGGCACCAACTCAATAGCATCTCACAATAATAATGACTTACAAACAATTCCAGGCTCAGTTGTTGGAGTAGGTTCCATGTCCAGGCAGAAGTTGTTATTTAGTAGAATTGCCTGCCCCACATGCTTTCCCATCTACCAGTTAATAGACAAATCTCTGATCACTCACAAGAGGGTAGAACTACCAGAGAGCTGAAGGCTAGGTGCCGAAAGAGCTGTGTGTAAAGTCTTCTGTGAGACTTTCTGTGAATGAGACATAAACCATGGCATGTTATAGGGTGGTATATTTACAGGTGTGAGTCTTCTCTAAGATAGTGACTTTGTGTAATGTATTATATTAAACCTTCCCTGCATCCTTATCATTGAAATGGAGCACACTTATCTTTCTTCTAAAGGTTTGGGGATGGCTTGTTTGGATAATACATATTACTAGGCACATTTTAAACGCTATATTAGAATAGCTATTGTTAGTACAGGATTCCAATTTTACAGTGAGATGTTAGTATGGCTTAGAAGAACTTTGTTAATCAGACCCCGCCTGGATATTCTGGACTGATTTTGAATTATCCTCTCTGATTCATTTGTTATTCCCGTTGTTTTCCCATTTTCCCTTAGTCTCCAGGACCTACACTAGCATGCATGCTTTGCTTTTCACATCTTCGGGGGTTTGCTTGTGCTTGTTTCCTGACCTGAGATGCTCCCCCTGCCATTTATCTCCCAGGGAAAAGAGTACTCATCATTCAAGGTGTAGCAAAATGTCACCTTTTTTTGGTGGACGCTTCTCTAGCTCATTTATAAAGAATTGATTGCTCTCTTCTCTAGAAGTCCGACAGCAGTAGGAGCATGAATCCATTTTAGCACCTAACAAGGTGGGTTAAAGAAATGTTGCCCAAGAGGCAAATGCTGTTTCTAGAAGCTTGTGATTTTCACAAGAGCAAGTATGATAGTTACCAGTCCATAAAATAGGGGGCTTCCAAAAATTTGTGGGGACAAGGGGATTGAAAGATAATGGATTAAAAAAGAAACATAATGGATTTTTCCCCCACAAGCTTTTTAAAAATTCCCTTGTATATATCCATAAAAAAATAACAAAACAAAACCTTCCCTTAGTACCAAAGTCTCCAGTAGCCACCATCTCCTTAATAATTCTTCTCTAGAGAAAAATCTCTTAAAGGAATTATTTTTTCCTCCTCAAGCCTTTGAATTCTTCTTACTTAACCAACTATTTCATGGAAACTTCCTGAGTCTGGGATAGCCTTAGTATCTGTTTCACAATGACAGATGGCATTTCTTAACTTTTACAATGAATGAAAATAGACTCACAATGTACACAGTACTAAAAAATCTTCAAATCACTAGAAATAAAATACTTTTCAAATCGCTAGAAATAAAAGAAAGAAAATGCTTTTCTTAGTCATTATCCTTAACCAGAGAAGAGTTCCTGATGGGTTAGGCTTGGCCTTTTGTCTTCTCCTTAGCAGTAGATATTCTTTCCTGCAGCAGCACAATGCATCCCAAACCCAACCCACCACCATGGAGTTGATTCTAACGCTATTATCCTTGTTCTCAAGCTGGAAATCCTTGCAGAAGCAGACTGCCACACCTTTGTCCCGGGGACAAAGGTGATTTTGAACCGAAGATCCCACTGACCTTTCAGTTTCCATTGAAGCTCTGTAAGCCATGGCACCACAGAGTTCCTCATCCACACCATGCGCATGCGCACTAAACACAAATGTATATCTTCTACCTCGATGACTCTTTCCAAGAGCAGATGTGTCAAGTTTAGTGATCCTGAAATGGAACTCTTAGAGTGTCTCTTCATAAATTGCTTCTTCCCAAGTCCCAGTGGCCTTGCTAAATGACGCTATCTGCTACTCTGTTTTTATGCCAAAAGTATAAGTTAATAGAAGTGCATCAATATGAAATCTGGTGAATTCTCACTCATTCAACTCACTCACTCACTCACTCACTCACTCACTCACTCACTCACTCACTCAATCCCTCCCTCCCTCAACTCCCTCTCTCTCTCCCTCCCTCCCTCCCTCACTCAACTCCCTCCCTCCCTCCCTCACTCACTCAACTCCCTCAACTCCCTCCCTCCCTCCTTCCCTCAACTCCCTCCCTCCCTCCCTCCCTCCCTCCCTCAACTCTGTCCCTCCCTCCCTTCCTCCCTCCCTCCCTCATTCATGGCCATCAAGTTGATTCCTACTGACAGAGACCCCATAGGACAGGGTAGAACTGCCCCTGTGGGTTTCTGAGACAATAACTCTTTTTTTGGAGTAGAAAGCCTCATATTTCTCCCTTGAAGAAACTGGCAGTTCTGAACTACTGACCTGGCAGTTAACAGCCCAACACATAATCCACTACACTACCAGAGTAGAAAATAAATTAGGAAAATGGAGTTGCAGAAAAAGATAGGAGAACAAATGGAGAACACTAGCAAATAAATGAGACAGGAAATGTTTTCTAGAATGGAAAGGCATGAATTTGGAATGAAAAAGCCAACTGAAATTGCCCTTACAGTTTAAGAAAACAGACCCGTAACCATACATACCACTGAAAATTTTCAAATCACTGGGAATAAGGGAAATAATTCTTAACACTTTTGATATATTGGACTGCATGGAAAATTAACCACGAAAAACTTACATATACATAATCAAGATATGTATATATCTGGTGCCATTTATTGCCTTCTTATTTATATTAACAATAAATTCAAATTCCAATGAGGCCCATAGATTGTAGCCTCTCTGTATGATCCATACTGCTCTCATACTACTTTTTCAATTGGCTATGAGACTTTAGTCACCAAGATGCTTTCGGCACCCTTGGCCAAGCTCCTAGCCTGCCTGGAAGTTCTTGTTCCTACTGACTGCTTCCTGGGCTGCTCATGACCCAGCTTTTCAAATGGCTCATTGGACATCATCATTCATATTTCATAGTTCAATGTTTTTTTTTACTTCCAATGATTCCTCTGATAGCCCCATTTAAGTAATTCTACCACTTGTATTATCTTGTAAATCCATCATGCTTGTCATTTTCCCTTTAAAATTTTTCCCTGTGGTAACCTTGTCAGTGATTCCTCTTCTTGTTTATTTGGTGTCTCTTTCCATTAGAATGTAAGATTCATGGAATCATCATTTCCTTTGTTTTTGTTATGTATAGTATCCATCGAATCTAAGACAGTGCCAGGGATTTGTGGGGCATTTAACTAAATAATGAACAAGCTAAAGAGTAACTACATGAGTGGAGCTCATGACAAATAAAGAAGAAAACAGGCTTTTCTGGGAACATGCAAAACCAATTGCCTTTGATTCAAGCATTCAAAACTAGTTCATTTTGACTCATCTGTGGCAGAATAGAATTGCGCTACATAAGGTTTTCAGTGGCTGATATTTTGGAAGTAGATCACCAGCTTTTCTTACGAATTACTGTCACTTTCAAGAACCACAGTAATTCAGGCTACAATGGTAAAGATACTCTGAGAAATTTTGGGAGAACGATAATATCTCAACTAAAATGCTAAGGATGAGTAACATTTAAACGACAATATGGGGAAGAATTTTGAGGCAGTATGAGCATTGATATAACCTGATATCCCAAAAGGACACCCTGGGGACAATACGAGTGTACTAATGTTCAGACCTAAGGGTATGGGAAGACACAATTCCTGTGGATAAGTCCTGGCCATAATTAGAGGTTGCTATTTATAATAAGGACAGGGTCTTTGTTACACGAGACTTCATTTAAACTATCAACAGCTAAGTCTCAATGTTGTAGAGATATTGCAAATTTTCTCTCATTAAAGGGTTCATTAAGTGTAATACCTTGAATCAGGGGTGGGAGAGGTTGCTTCTGGAGTTTTTGGTGTTTTCTGAATAATCATGCTTGTAGAATCCAAAGCTTGGTGTTATCGTTAGAGAATTGCTTGATTAGCCATCAACACAAAATTAACTTGACTGAAAAACAGGGAGTCATACAACCATCATGTCTTGCTCTCTGAGAGTTGTACCATTGCAATTTGGGCTTATCAAAAACCCATTTACTGTCATCAGGGACTCTTATTTTTAATTTAAATAGAAGATGCAGTCTTAATTATGCCAAAGCAGCCTTTCCGTTTCTTGCCTAATGATCATAGATGTTTTCAACTGGTAAATCTTATAGTTCTGACAATTGAGTCTGCTTCTCCATCCATAACTATGAACAAGTCAGGCAATCACACAGAGTCACCTTATTCTTAACTACAAAATGGGAGTAATAAGAGGTACTATCAGTCTGTCCTACTGTCGTGGCCAGCATGTTGCTCTAACTTTGCCACCAGTGTTTCACAGACCAGCAGGGTCACCCATAGGGAACAGGTTTCAGCAGAATTTTAAGAGCAAGAGCAGACTACTAAGAAAATGAGGCATTCCACTTTTGAAAACTTAGCGACTGGATATGTAGAGAATAGCTGATATAATACCAGAAAATGAGCATCTCAACTTAGAAGACACCCAAAATATGACTTGACAGCAATCAGCATCATCAATGTAAATCAACCTTAATGACATACAGGGAGCAACGCTTTTTCAACCTTCATTTGATGATGAGGCAAGACTTCTTTTTTAAAAAAATAATTTTATTGAGGGCTTGTACAACTAATCACAATCCATCCATCCATCCATCCATCCATCCATCCATCCATTATGTCAAGCACATTTATACATTTGTTGCCATCATCCTTCTCAAAACATTTCCTTTCTACTTGAGCCCTTGGAATCAGCTCCTCATTTCTCCTGCCCTCCCCAACCCTCTCTCCCTATGAACCCTTGATAATTTATAAATTATTATTATTTTTTCACGTCTTACACTGACCAATGTCTCCCTTCACCCACTTTTCTGTTGTTTGTCCCGCAGGGAGGGGGTTATATGTTGATCTTTATAATTGGTTCTCCCTTTCTCCCCCCAACCTATCCCTTGCCCTCCTGGTATCTCTACTCTCATTATTGGTCCTAAGGGGTTTATCTGTCCTGGATCCCCTATGTTCCCAGCTCTTTTCTGTACCAGTGTACGAGCTCTTCTCTAGCCGGATATGTAAGGTAGAATTGGGATCATAATATTGCTGGGTAGGGAGGAAGCATTAAAGAACTAGAGGGAAGTTGTATGTTTCAAGGGTGCTATGCGGCATCCTGACAGACTTGTCTACTTCCTATGACCTTTCTGTAAGGGTGTGTCCAGTTACCTACAGAAGAGTCTCCACTCCACTCTCCCCTTTATTCACAGTGATATTATTTTTTGTTCTTTGATGGCCGATACTTGATCCTATTGACACCTCATGATCACACAGGCTGGTATGCTTCTATGTGGGCTTTGTTGCTTCTCAGTTAGATAGCTGCTTGTTTATCTTCAAGTCTTCAAGACCCCAGATGCTATATCTTATGATAGCCAGGCACCATCAGCTTCCTTCCCCACATTTGCTTATACACCCATTTTATCTTCAGCAATCGTGTTGGGAAGGTGAGCATCATGGAATGCCAGTTTAATAGAACAAAATGTTCTTGCATAGAGGGAGTAGTTGAGTAGAGGCCCAATGAGGCAGGGCTTAAGAAGAAACAGCTGAAAAGATCCACTAATAATTGGAATAAGAATGTGAAAGTATTAACCGAGATATTAGACATAATAAAATATGAGTGAAACACATAAAGATTCATAGCCTACACATTGAAAAAGCCTGTGTAATCACGAGGTGTTGGCAGGATCAGGTATCAGGCATCAGAAGGCCCCAAACAAACACTCATATCAATGCCAAAAGGGTGGGGATCAGAGTGGAGACCCAAAGCCCATCTGTAGACAATTGGACATCCCGTCACAGAAGGGTCACAAGGCGGGAAGAGTTATGCAAGGTGCACTATAGCACCTATGAAACATAACATTTCCCTAGTTTTTTAATGCTCCCCTCACCACCCACTACCCCCATCATGACCCCAGTTCTATCTTACAAACCCAGCTAGACCAGAACTTGTACACCGGGACAGATAAGAGCTCTCAACACATGGAATCCAAAACAGATTACCACCCCGCCCCCCGCACCCTACCCCCCGGAACAGTAATGGAAGTAGCGATTCCATGAGGGTAGGGGGAAGGTGGGGGAAGAAGGAGGAGAAAGGGGAACCGAATGCAAGGATCAACATAAAACCACCCCCTACGCCCCCTCACCCAGGGGGATGAACCACAGAAATGTGAGTGAAGGGAGACAGCAGATGGTGTATGACATGAAAACAATAATTTAAAATTTATCAAGGGTTCACAAGAGTGAGGGTGTGGAGGGAGGGGAAAAAGAGGAACATATAACCAAGGGCTCAAGTAGAAAGAATGTGTTGAAAATGATGATGACAACATATGTACAAATGTGCTCGATGCAGTTGAGGTATGAATCGTTATAAGAGCTGTAAGAGCACCCCCAATAAAAGATTTATATTAAAAAATTGATATGATAGCCATTCTTGAGTTGAACTGGACTGATTATTAGCTATTTTGAATGAGCCAATTATACAGTTCCCTATGCCAAACTCTGAAGCCTTGGTGGTGTAGTGTTACAAAGTCTTGCTGCTAACTGCATGGTCAGCATTTCAAAAGCACCAGCTGCTCACTCTATGGGAGAAAGGACTTTCTACTCCTGTAAAGAGTTACAGTCTCAGAAACTTACAGAGGCAATTCTACTCTTTCCTACATAGTCATTATGCGTCAGAATTAACTCCATGGTAATGAGAGAGAAGCTTGGGAGGACTAATTGAAGAGGAATGGTGTCAATTTCACTGTAAAAATACTGTGTGCAATAGAATAATATCTACTCACCTATAAGTAAATTCATTTAACACAACTAATATAGAACAAATGATGAAAAAAGTGGAGGAACTCTACCATTGATTGGAATATGGAAGTTGGTAACAAACAGACCTGATGGGTAGACACAGAACAGGAGACCAGCTGATAATGTTTTGTAAGACCAATGACCTCTTCTAGGAAATAGCATTTTCAGCAGCATACCGATGGATGACACCCGATTGAAGACACAAAAATCAAACTGACAACCTCTGTGAGAAGAGACAATGGAGAAGCCCAATGTCATTAGCTAATGCAAGGCTAAGGACTGATGGTGGAACAGACCATCAATTGCCCATATACATGTTGAGGTTGAAGTTGGAGAAACTAAAAGAAGTCCACAGGAGCCAATTATGACCTTAAGTCTATCTCACCTGAATTTTGAAGACATCCCAAGAATAGATTTGACTCAATGAACACGAAATTCGGAGAACCGATGCGCTGTGGGAGGACATCCAAACCATTATTCATGAAGAAAGAAAAAGGTCATTAAAAAGACGGAAAAAAAAAAGATCAGCATGGATGTCAGAAAAGACTCTGAAACTTGCTATGAATCACAGAGCAGCTAAAGCAAATGGGAAAGAGAAGGAAGTCAAGGAGTTGAATAGAAAATTTCAAATGGCAGCTCGAGAAGACAAAGCCAAACTTTATAGCAAAAGTATGGAAGGAACTAGAATTAGAAAGCTTAAAGGGAAGAAGATGCTCTGCTAGTCTGAAGCTGAAAGAACGCAAGAAAAATTCAAGCCTTGAATTACAGTTTTGAAAAATTGTGTGGGCAAAATATTGAATTACGCAGGAAACATCAAGATAATATGGAAAGAATCCAGTCACTGTACCTAAAGGAACTAGTTTACAGTTCACCATTTCAGGTGGTAACATATGAGCCAGAACAATGGTGCTGAAGGAAGGTATTCAAACTACACTGAATTCATTAGCCAAAAACAAGGCTCCCGGAATTCATAGAACACGCATTGAAATGTTTCAGGAAGCTGAAGAAGCACTGGAAGCACTCACTCAGCTGTACCGGGAAATTTGGAAGATAATTAACTACCTGCTCAATTGACTAGAAGAGATCCATATTTGTGCCCATTCCCAAGAAAGGTGACAAAACAGAATGCTCAAAATATAGATCCAAATCACTGATATCACACACAAGTAAAATGTTGCATAATATCACCAACAATGTTTGCAGAAGTACATTGACAGGGCACTGCCAGAAGTTCAGGTTGGATTCCGAAGAGGACATGGAACAAGGGATAACACTGCTGGTGCTACATGGATCTGACCTCAGAGCAGAGAATATTAGAAAGATATTTACTTGTTTCATTGACTACATCAAGGCAGTTGACTGTGTAGATCTTAATAACTGTGGATAACCTTGAGAAGAATGGGAATTCTAGAACACTTCATTGTGCTCATTTGTAACTTGTAGATGGATCAAGAGACAGTTGTGAGAACAGAACAAGGAAAGGCTTCATGTTTTACATGAGGAAAGGTGTGCGTCAGGATGGTACCCTCTCACCATGCTTATTAAAACTATCTGCTGAGCAAATAATCAGAGAAGCTTGATTATTTGAAGAAGAATTATGCATCAGGAATGTAGGAGGGCCTATTAACAACTTGAAATATGCAGATGACACCATCTTTCTGCTAAAAGCCAGGACTACTTGAAGCACTTGCTGCTGGAGAAGAATTATAGCCTTCAATTTGGATTACACCTCAATGTAAGGAGGGTTAAAATCCTCACAACTGGTAAGATCATGATAAATGATACCCCAGGTAAGATCATGATAAATGGGGAGAAGTTTGAAGTAGTTATGACTTTTATCTTAAGTGGATCCATAATCGGTCTGCATGGAAGCGGCAATCAAGATATCAAAAGGCATATTGCATTAGGTAAATGCTGTGCTGTACAAGAACTCTTTAGAGCAGTGGTTCTCAACCTTCCTCATGCCACAACCCTTTCATACAGTTCCTCACATTGTGGTGACCCCCCAACCATACAATTATTTTCGTTGCTACTTCATAACTGTAATTTTCCTACTATTATGAATTGGGAGACCCCTGTGAAAGGGTCATTCAACTTTCGAAAGGGTTGCAACCCACAGTTTGAGAACTGTTGCTTTAGAGTATTGAAGAACAAGGATGTTTGTTTGAGGACTAAGTTGTTCTTGACCCAAGCCATGGTATTATCTATGGCCTCATTTGCACGTAAAAGTTGGACACTGAATGTGGAAGACCATAGCAGAATTAATGTATTTGAATTTTGGTGCCAGAGAATATTTGAAGTGATCTGGACTGTTTTGGATGGTTATCTTGTCAGGAGAGATTAGTCTTGAAGAAATGCATCATGTTTTGTAAAGTGGAGGGGTGGCAAAAGAAGGAAGCCCTTGAAGAGATGGATTGATGTGGTGGCTACATCAATGGGTTGAGACATTGAACAATTGTGAAGATGGCGCAGGACCATTCAGCATTTCTTACTGTTGTGCATCGGGGTCACCATGGGTTGGAGCTGACTCAATGGATCTAACAACAACAATGCCTAGAATACCAGTCTTTAAGTGTGCCTGACATCTTATTTTTTGACAACTTCTAATTTTCTGATTCATATTTCATTCATTCTTCATTCTGATTATCAATAGCTGTTTTGCAACTATTTCTTCTCATTTGAATCATGTCCAATCATTAAATAAAGCTCCGAAGGGTTTTCTCCGTCGTGTATTAAGGCTGACTCTATTTTGCTGAGGCCACACTCGGCCAGTCGTATTTAAAGTGCCTTGTAGCCTGACAGAGTCATTCACAGATGTGATCTCAGTCAAAGCTCTGCTGCTATTCTTCAAGCTTTCAGTGGCTGCTGCTGGGTGCTCTGGAGTCCATTCTGACCCATAGCAACCATGTGCACAACAGAAAAAACACTGCCCGCACCTTCGCCATCCTCACAGTTGTTCCTAGGCCTGAGTCTACTGTTGCAACCACGGTGTCGACTGGCTCATTGAGGGCCTTTCCGCTTTACCAAGCACGATGTCCTACTCCATGGACCGCTCTCTCCTGACGACATGTCCAAAGTACGCCAGATGAAGTCTTGCCATCCTTGCCTCCGAGGAGGATTGTGGCTGCATTTCTTTGAAGACAGAACCGTTCGGCCTTTGAGCAGTCCATGGTGCTTCTACTATTCTTCTCCAACACCACAATTCAAACGCATCCATTGTCTTGGGTCCTCATTTCTTCATATTCAACTTTCATGTGCATTTGAAGCCATTGAAAATACCATGGTTTGGGTCAGGTGCACCTCTTCCCTTAGTCCTCAAAGTGACAGTGTTCTCTAGTGAGTATTCAATCCTAGTAATGCTGATGGAAGAAGTTCCCTCCAAAGGATAACGCTTCTTCCTTCTTCCTAATCTATTCTTAGACAGCAGGCTCTGCTGGGCGGTCCTGCTGTCATTTTTAATACTGATGACATAGCCTAGCTTCCAGCCTCACAGCAATGTCAGCCACAATGGTAAGACCAAGAAGTAGACGTCTATATAGTACAGACAAAAGAGTAATATGTTGACAAGAACTTTTATCTGATGTCATGGAATTATATGGGATGGGTTACCAGCATTTGATATGACATCCTCATCCCCTGTTTTCTACTGAAAATGGTATCGATTGATAACATTATTGATAAACATTTGAATCCCATTTACCCATGTTGTATATTTAATGCAAGTAGAATTGACAATATCTATGTCTTTAAATTCCACATAGCATCTAAAGCAGTGCCTTAAATGTTATGTGAGTTGAGAAAATCAATATATTCACCTAGTTAAATGGATAGTTAATATATTTCTTGTAGTTAGATTCATTTTTTTCCTCTTGGGTGCTCTAGTGTGCTCAGCAGAGACTATTATCTTGTATGTGCAGTCAACTTGGCTTGGCATATTCTTCAGAGGTGAAGTGAAGATGCTATCTGCTACATTGCTTCATTTTGGTTTATTACAGTTATTTTAGAAATATCCGCAGTTGCTGAGATATTAATCTTGCAGGCATGAAGTAATAGAACTTTCTTCATCATTGCAATACCTGAGGGGAAATGAACTGTAATAAAGAACATACGTTTATTTTTAATATTAATTTCAGAAGTACAACTTTTTATTTTAGAAAAACAAAGTACTTCATTTTATAATATGGCAGTATCATTTCATATATTATGTTAGAAAAATATATTTAAGTCAGTGGAGGAGTTGAATTTTGAAGAGAGAAACTTATGAAACAAGAGTATTCTTCTTTAGAATATTCTTTTATGGAAACTAATTTTATTTTTCCAAATTCAAGAGATAAAATCAGCTACAATTTCAGTTTATTAGTTTAACGTTTGTTCTTTCTGAGTTAATAACAGTTTTAAGTTGTTAATGTAATACGATTTTGAAAATGCAGAAAGCATTAAACAATTACCACAATTTGGGGACATGGCATGGGAATCACATCTACCCTCCCCACCTCTTGGGGACATGGCATGGGAATCACATCTAACCTCCTCTGTCTACACAAGGAGATAGCAAATCCAACTCCATAGCAGCCCAAGGCTGATTGCTATAAGGCAGAGGTCAGACATACTTCAACCCTCCATCCTCTTTCATTTTATTCTGACACCATCTGTTTCTCCCACCACACTCAACTGCTCTGCTAGGTATCCATAATTGGTTTCAATCATCACAAAGCACTCACGGACACTATTCATGATTGTGAGTTATATCAGAGAAGCTAACAAGTTACAGGTTGTTGAAGATACAGTTCTTTTGTCTTCAACATCTCTTATCAGCCATGTTGGCAGACTTGTCTCTCTCTGGTCTTCAGTTTTATAGTCATGTGGTTAGTTGGCCACTGCCTTGTTCCTTGGGTTAGGAAACCTGCCACTCTGCCTCAAGGTCTCAGCATTGCTCCTCTACTCTGCCTCAAGGTCTCAGAGCATCTCTTCTGTTCTATCTCATGATCTTATTGCTTTATTATTATTATTATTATTACTACTAGTGGAATTTTAGCAGTGGGGTGGTCATTTATAATTATATCTCTAGTCGTTTCAGTCCAGGTAGACTAGAGAAACACATCCATAGACACTCATGTGTGTATAAGAAAGAGGTTTATATACAAGAGCAGTTGCGAAGACATCCCAGCCCAGTCCATTCCAAGCCCATAATGTTCAATATTAGTCCATATCTCCGATACCAATATATAAAGTCCTCTTCAGATTCATGAAACACATGCAATGAAACTGAGTGCAGGGTGATCACAGGCCAGTGGGTAGAAAGTCTTTGACTCCAGCAGTGATGTAAGCATCTCAGAACTGGCAGGGGTCTCCAGGTGGTTTCTCCAGATTCCAGAGCCACATCTAGGTAGGTCCATGTGACTTCTCCTCAGGGATGTCTCGCAGGGAGTCAACTTCGTGTCCTGCCAGTTGAGTAGAGCGTCTCCAAGGGAGTGAACACAGAGAGAGAGCCTCTCCAAACTCTAAGGAGGAAAATCTAGATTTCCCAGAATTCTCAGGAGAAAGCCATGTCCACACAGAAGCCTCATTGGCTATGACCAGATTGACAGACTAGACTCTACCCCTTCACTCTTAATCCTTTCAAGTTCCAAATTGACACCAGATTTTGCAACTACCACACTAGTGTTTCATAACCACACTCGCAACACAACAAAAATTCAATGCCATCTAGTTGGCTCCATTAACTTGTAAACTCGAGTATAAGCTGACCCGGATATCCACCAAGGCACCCAATTTTACCACAAAAAATGCATAAAAAGTGTGCTGAAAAATTCGACTTCATACTTGAGTATATATGGTAATAGTGGCACTATAGGACTGACTAGAACTGTCCATGTGGGTTTCCAAAATTGTAATTCTTTATGGGAGTAAAAAGCTTCATCTTGGTCTCTTGGATTCGCTGGTGTTTGAACTGCTGACATTGAGGTTATAAGGTTACATATTGAGTTTAGCTCACTACACCATGAGGGCTCCTTATACAATCCCCAGTAGAGTGTAAGTGCTAGAAAATGTCTATGAGAATGACATCTTTTTGTTGCTATATGTTGTCCAGTCATTCCATGTCATTATAGATGAAAGGAAACAGTATAATTTCCCCCATAGGGTTTCCTAAACTGTGATCTATATGGGAACATTCCATGACCTATTTTCAAACATACTCTAAAAATATACATTATTAGTAGTTGCTTACCAAGGCAATACAACTGAATATCTCTTGAATCTTTTCTCTCAAGTGAAATCTTCCTGTTTTCATTTTATTTTCATAGCCTCCCTTGAACTGACTTCGAATATAGAAAGTGACATATGTGATGGTTTCTTTAATTCACTCTTATTTCACAATGGAATAGGGACCGAGGCACAGTTAAACTTTGGGCAATTGATAAGGGTCCCTTGCATGCACCATTATTTCTGTATTTTATTTAATTTTGTTGTTGTTGTCATCTCTCCCATGACATTCTAGTAATAGGCAGACATCTCTTTCAAGCACCCAACTGTTTATGGAAGACTGTACTCTTAGTATATGGCATGGCTTTTTATTAGCAGATAATGGTTTCTTTACATTTTAATTGACTTCTTTGCAAATAAATGGTGCCACATTGAGATTATGAAAAATATAGAAAATTCAGGTGCCAAACAATGAAGACACATTGGTATGTAAACAGAAATATGACATCTATCCTTATTAATAAACATATTCATTTGAATTGAAAATGTATCTGTATTTTTCTGATGTAAGCATTTAACATGTAAAATATAACAAAATAGGTGGAGTAATGCCATGAAAAAGTAACAGCAAGAGGGATTGAATTTATTCATCATTAAAAATATGCTGAAAAGTTTAGTGCCTGTATAAATACCAGTTTTAGCCAATAGGCTGCTTCATAATGGAGTATTAGTAGCAGAATAAGATTTTAAAATGGAAGCGAAACTCTGAATCCCAGAAAAGCAGTACATGAATGATGAATGATGACACTTGACACAAATATGACACAGTCACCACATTGTAATCAATAAATTCAAGATCTTTTCATCTTGACAGTTACACCCATAGCTTATTAGTGTGGTCAATTATACAAGTGCCCAGAAAAAGAACACTTCTAACTAATACCATGATTTTTTTAATCCAATTTACAAATCCTTATTTTTAGGTCAGATTCTCCTGCTGAGAGTACTTGACTAAAATTATTTGTTCCCCACTTAAAAATGGAAGGCACCAGTAATTCACAACGATCTTCAATCACAAAATTATGTATTTATACTCTTACCATGTTCTTGAATCATAGCTGTCCTGGTTACCTCTGTTACTCTTAGTAACTGAAGCTTTAATCCAATGTTCTATATAGTCATTTTGTGAATAAAAGTTGAATTCAATTTGAATACGGCTAACAAATTGACATGAATACTAGAAATCATTATGAAAACATGAACCAAGTTAATTACCCAGTTTTGCAAATGGGTTATTATAGTTTGATGGCTCTGCTTTGGAAAGCATATATGGGAATTAAAAAAGAAAAGAAATTAGTCACACTAAGACCCAGAGAAAGAGAAATCATTTTATAATTAAAGCAAATGTAGCGAAGTGGGAATTGAGAGAAATTATGTTTTTTGGATATATAAAATATTTCCAATTAGGAAAAGCAAAGAGAACTAATATTTACCGAGTACCTAAAATGGCAATATCTCTATTACAGGCTGTCGCATTCATTTTAGAATCTGTTTGCAGTGTGAATCTTAGATTTAGAAAACACACGTTTTGCATGACTTATTGTTTGCTTGATAGGACGCATACTTAGTGATATGAGTTTTTTTAGTCACCTCTTGCTGCCACAATAAAATACATATCAAATGCATGCCTTAAAGAACATACATTCACCTCCTTGTTGTTCAGGAGGCTAAAGGTTTACATTAGTTTCTTGGCCATGCTGGTTCCTTCTGTGGACCTTTCTCCTACTTTCTGGTGTCTGGCCCGCCATCCAGACTTTTGTTTATACTCTTTTGTGAGGCTGATGGAGAAGTGAAATCAGTTGGCCTGGCTCTTCCAGCCATAGTTTTTCTCACTTTTAACAAAATGATTTGTTGAGACATTCGAAATAAGGTTTGTTGACCCCTACCATGTGGTTTGTTCAGTTTAACTCTCTTGGTGGTTATAAATCGAGCTATTTCAGAAGCAGGAAATGGCACCTCATGACCAACAGTAAAAAACAGCCACGATCCAATGACATCATTTGGACTCGGATCCAAGTGCAGCGGCAGAGGCAGTAGCAAGGGCTATGGCCCCGGGAGCATGAGATAGGAGGGTGGGTTTTCTGAACAACAGGGGTAAAGCTGGATGGACTTAGGGAGGAGGCTGGTTTGTGGTGTAGGTGCCCTTGAGGCATTTATCAATGCCAAAGTTTTGTCCACTTTACACAAATGACAAAACCTATGGCTTCTCCAAATGGAATGTGCAGAAATCAAGTTGACTACAACTGTGGGAGAGACAATGGAGAAGCTCAGTATCAGCAGCTAAACCCAGGCCCAGGGTTTACTGCAGAACAGGCCACAGATTGCTTACACGTAAATTTGGGTTAAAGCTGAAGCCAGTGAACGTAAGTCCACAAGAACCAAAATCCTACTTTGTGTCTATCACACCTGCATTTTAATAACAGATTCCATACATTGAACACTAGTGATAGAAGACCCTACACGCTGTAAGATGACATCAAATACATCCTATTTGAAGAAAGCAAAGGGGGATGAAGGAGATAAGAAAGTTAGAAAAGAGAAAGGAAATGTGGGAAAGAAAGAAGAGAACAATGTGAAAGTCAGAAGCGATGCTGAAAGTTGCTCTTAATAATGGAATAGTTAAGACCCAGGGAAGAATGGTGAAGTCAACGAGCTGAATGGAACATTTCAAAGGGCAGCTCGAGAAGACAAAGTCAAATATAATGAAATGAACAAAGACCTAAAATTAGAAAATCAGAAAGGAAGATCATGCTCGGCCCATCTTAAAACAAAAGGACTCAAGAAAAAATTCAAGCCTTAAGTTGCAATATGGAAAGATTTTATGGGCAAAGCATTAAATGCTGCAGGATGCATCTAAATAAGATCTAAAGAATACACAGAATCACTGTACCCAAAAGAACTCGTGACACAACAGTAGTTGTGCATCAATGGCTCAAACACAAGAACAATTGTGAGGACGGCACAGGACAAGACAGTGTTTCTTTCTGTTGTACATAGTGTTTCTATGACTCAGAACTGACACTTGATGGCATCTATTAAGAACAACAGCAAAGAATTTTGTAACACTTGCCCAAGTTGGAGCCAAAGCCAAGGCCAAGGCCAAGGAGCTGATTAATTGATAGACCAATGACCAGAACGTACTTGCAAGTGCAGCTGAGAAAAGGCTGTTCTTCCCGTAGAACTACAGGAATTTGATCCTTCCCAACTTTACCTTTTAACCCGTTCATTTTCCTAATAACGCTGCATAACCATGAGTATTGTCTGTGTTTTCTGCAGGCCGTTGCACCAATGGACATCAAAATTGGTACTAAAGGTTGAAGGATGGAGGTATGTCTGACCTCTCTTTCATAGGACCCTGCCTTGAGCTGATGGTTCTTCAGCCTCTTTATGAACTCAGAGGAAGTCCAATGTGACTTCCATGCCTTCCTTGCAAGACTTCCTTGAGAACTGATTTGGCTTATAGCCAGCCTTAGTCTAGCATGAGCTCATTGGTATAAGCTAAGGAAAACCTTATTCCCATTCACAGGACTTATATATTTTAAACTTAGAACATTAAAAACATATGTGTTATGGAACACAATCCCATTCTCCACACAGAGCTTACCCTAGAAAAAGGGAATCAAGCTAACCAAAATATATTATTACTTTCCATATGAATTCACTAAGCCAATGTATTAAATGCCTACATTATTCCAGCCACCTTTTATAGATATTCAAGGACAATAATGAGCAACTTATGTCCAGCAAATGAGTGTTCAACCTTGATCATATTTCAAAAATTCTAGATCATATCTTAAATATAAAGTGGTTATTTAAATTTTGAGATACTCCATGTCTTAATAAATACCCTGAGAGCAGCAACTGAGTTAAAGTATGATTCATATTTTCTTGGCCCAGTGGCTAATTCTGGAATTGTTATTCCACTTTCTGGTTGCCAATGGTCTTTAAGCAGCCTGGGTACAGTTTTGTCCTCTTTTCATTGAAAGGGCATGTCAGTGCTCATTCAGGGAGTTTACTTTAATTGGATTAGAAAAAGAGGCCACTGTAGCCAGTGCTATTTAGGTGAAATAAAGTTACAATTGTAGTCTTAAAAAACTGTAACCAATGGAAAGCCTCTAATTTACTTATTGAGTTTCATGTAACTTGATGATGGCAACTCACGCCACCAATACTATGTGTCCAAGGAGTGCCTGCGTGGTTCACATGGTCAAGCCATTTGGCTGCTGATCAGAAGACGGAGGTTTACGTCTACTCTGAGATGTCTTAGAAGATTGGTATGGCCATCTAATTTTGAAAAACAAGCCATGAAAACTCACTAAGACACAGTTATACCTTTACAAGCAATAATTTCTGACACGTGAACATGTGTCATTACTAGAGCCGTGGGTATGAGCGATTTCAGGCCCGTGATAGACTCATTTACGTGACACATGCTGACTTTCAGAAATGGTGAGACTGGTTGGAGCCGCCGTACTCACATGGACCCTTTGAAAAGGATCCAAGGGTCAGTTTGGGTGAATTGAAACAGAAGAGCATCATGGTACTGTTCTGGCTTGAAGATGGAGGGGGCTAAATAAAACCGTGTCAACAACAACAACCTCCATGACCTAAGAACCGATCCAGCTGAAAGTTAGCAAAAAGAGGGGGCCTCAGTGCAATAAGCCCAAGGAACCAAGTTTTGCTCGGCCCCCAAACGAGCTTCCATGCTGACTTCTCTCCAGAACCTCCAGGTAAAAACTCAGTCGAGGCGATATCTCTGTCCCCTTCAGCAGAACACTCACTCACCCTGGTTTGAAGTGCTGACCAACAGATATCATAATATTTTATCTTCTCCATATACGTCAAAATTTCCAGATTTAAGAATTGTGGTAATATGGTACATGGTAATAGAAAATAGAAAATAAATAATCAGGGCAGAATGTTAAGTTTTATTGTAACTGGTTATCATGGTAAAGCATTCAGTTCTATTGGCTGGGTTTTAAAAAGTAGGCTTGTTATATTCAGATTTGTATTAAGTACATTTATAGAGGACCCAAGTGACTATAGTCCTCAACACCCTATCTTACTCTATGTTATCATCTGTTCTCTTCTCAGTTTTGCTTCGCAGGGTCAACCTTGCAAATGGCAACCCAGTTTTCAATTTCGGCTCTTGCCCTGTAGAACACAACATATATTTTACGTGAAAAAAAGAACAAAATCGCTCTTTGGAAAACTCCAATCAGAAAGCGCAGACATCAATAGTAAAAGCTTAGGAGCTGGAGAAGGAACTGGGGGCAAGAGCGGCAGAGGGTGACAGACAAAGATGGATCCAGGAAGGAACAGGGCAATGAGGAAATCATTAGCCCTTCTGAATGAGGTGTAGAGGTCTACAACGGGGAAAACCGTAATTGGCGAAAGACGCTGTGGTGAAAAATCATACAGAAGTAAACAAATGAGGGCCATAAAAGTTAATGATGCGAAAGCGGTCATAAACAAATGGTAATGATTTCACAGGAAAATCCAGGTCAGCATGGTCTTATCATCTCGAATGTATCCACAATTTTATTTCAAAAGGGAGGGCTCTCCTTCCCTCTGCTTCTACTTGCGCTGCAAAGTCAATTAAACTTAATGGGAGTTTGGGGCAGCGTTTCTAAATCATAGCCTCTTTGAGGCTAATTATTTCGAACTAAATTGTTAAACAGCAACCTTTTCCTGCTTTAGTAATAAGTGAGATAACATCCCTGCTCACATTATATTCGATTTCAAGAACACATTTATGAAAATGCCTCTGTAATCCTTGCTCCCCACCCTCCCCTCTGCAGACCGGTCGAAATCGAGGAACTATGTAAATGACACTCTGTACCTGATCACTGTATTTATTCTGATAAACCCAGTGACTTCACTGTGTGAGCGTTATCAAAGAGCTGTTCTGAGTGAGCTTACCAGGAGTAATTGCCTTCTGAAAGGTCAGGAGGTTGGAGGGACCTACCCTCCATGTTCCCTGTGACTTCTTATAATGCGCACACCTTGTCAGTTCTACTTGTTCACTTCTTGTTTTTTTGAGGGCTTTACACAGCATGATCTCCCAAGTCTTGGCGATTCAACGGGTTACTCGTTGGACTGATTACTATGAGGTCCGTAGCTGGAATCCACAAGTGGCTCTGAGGGTGAAAGATGAGGCTTTTTGCTTCTTGTAAAGATTGTCAACTTCCCAAACCCAATCGATCAGTCTGCTCTGTCTTTACAGTCACTATGAGTTAGAATCAATAAGTAGCAGTGGGTTTGGTCCTGGTTATAGAGCACAATCCTGTTACTTCTACGTGGAGCCTAAAAGTCATTTAGAGAAAGTCAGTCACTCATTTCTTAAATGCTTATGGGGACTTAATGGTGTCACAGAATCTAGGATGGAGTCTGTCTAGAAAGACTCCCCAGGAACACCAGCAATGGCACATTTTGCATTGTATGAAGCTGCTGCACAAGGTCTTTTTCAAGTTCTGAAAAGCGAAGACGTGACTTTAAAGACTAAACTACTCACCTCCCAAGCCGTGTCTTTTAATTTGCCTCACATACATGCAAAGACTGGACATTACCCAAGAGGAAAGGAGACGTGTTAAGTTTAATTTTGGTGAAGACTATTGGCTATAGCATGGAGTGCCAGAAGAATGAACACATCTGTTTATAAGACATGAGACTGGGACAGCTCTTAGAAGGGAAGCTGCTGACTTTGGACATAACATCGGGAAAGACCAATCCTTGGAAGAGGACACGGTGTTGGATAAAGAGGAAAACCTTTAAGAAAAAGGATTAGCATCAAAACCACAGAAATTGACTCAAGCATATTAATGATCATGATGATCGAGTAAGACCTAGCAATGTTTTGTTGTTACGCAAAGTCACTGTAATTCAGAGCCAACTCAATGACACTTCGCAGCAACATCAAGCATGGTGCAGGGTAGCATCTAAATGCAGCCGAAGATTTGCTTAGGGAAAGACATTCATTCATTTATTACATATTTATTGGGACCTGTTGTTTTCCAGCTTCTAGACCAAAGCATGGCCAGAAAAGACCCTTTGTAAACATTTGTTAGGTGAAAATGCAGCTCTTTAATGGAGTAAATGCTTTCTTGTAGGGATACTGTTCGTGAGACTTGTCTTGAAGGCAATTCATTTGGGTTTTAGGTTTATTTTGGTGGCAGACTCTGTCCTAGCCCTGGGGATCGAGTGACAAACATTCTATCATACTGAATGGCTCCAGGTGACGTTTTGCTGCTTTGACCTCACAGGCAAATGAGGAACTGAGGAAACAGGCTGCATACTCTCAGCAGCCAAGAAATCCCTTAGAGCCCCAGGTTTTATCCAACAAGGACAAGCAGCAAGCTTGATAGAAAGCAAAGGACAGCTTGGCAGTTTTCAGGACAAAGCCTGGCATCTATAAATCTTCCTTCTTTTTTTTTTTTTAACAGTTATAGTGGTTGTGCATTTGGCTGCTAACTGCAAGGTCAGCAGTTCAAAACACCTCTGAGGCAGAAAGATTGGGCTTTCTACTCCTATAAAGTTAGTCTCAGGAATCCAAGGAGGCAGTTCTATCCTACCGTCTAGGGTTGCTATGGGTCAGCATTGACTTCATGGCAGTGAGTACACACACATCTGGAGCCAATCATGTGTCAATGAATCTAATTGATGTGGAAATGAACTGGGAGGGGATGCGGGTTCCTCATATCCTTCTTTGAGTGGGGCACTGTGCCTACATTGTTGTGGTGGTGGTTGTTGCTATTTTTGTTAGGTGCCATACACTTGGTTCCAACTTATAAGGACCTTAGGTGCGACAGTGCAAAACACTACCCGGTCCCTTGCCATCCTCACAACTTTTCATGTTTGAACCCATTGTTGCAGCCACTGTGTCAAAAACAAGCAGGATGTGTCTTTCCAGGGACTGGCCTCTCCAACAACATCTCCCAAGTACATGACACAAAATTTCACTTTCCTTGTCTCTGAGGTGCCTTCTGGCTGTACTTCACCCAATACACAGCAGGTTGTTCTTTGGCCGTCTTTGGTGTGATCATTTCCTTCACAAGAACCATAATCCAAATACATTGATTCCTCTGGGGTCTTCCTGATTCAATGTGCAACTTTCACATGCATATCAAGCGGTTGAAAATACCTTGGCTGGGGCCAGGCACACCTTAGTCCTTAAAGTAACATCCTTACTTTTTAACATTGTAAAGAGTTCTTGGGCAGAAGTTTTACCCAATGCAATGTGTTGTTTGATTTCTTGACTGCTCCCTCCACGAGTATTGATTGTGGATCCAAGCAAGATGAAATTTTTGACAACTTCAATCTTGTCTCCACCCATCATGAGGCTACCTATTTGTTCAGTTGTGAGGATTCTAGGCTTTTTTTATATTGAGCTGTAATCCATACTGAAGACTATAATCTTCATCAGCCAGTGCTTCAAGTGGTCCTCTTTTCAGCAAGCAAAGT
Organism: Tenrec ecaudatus; assembly: GCF_050624435.1. NCBI lineage: Eukaryota > Metazoa > Chordata > Mammalia > Afrosoricida > Tenrecidae > Tenrec > Tenrec ecaudatus. The sequence goes on along the minus strand of NC_134542.1, from coordinate 13,086,198 downwards.
GGTATCATCTACATATTGAAAGTTTTTAAGTCTTCCTACAATCCTGTCTTCCTTGTCAAGTCTTCCTTGACATACTGATTGAATAAGGATGGAGAAAGTATACAACCCTGACACACACCTTTCCTGATTTTAAAGCATGTGGTGTTCCCATGTTCTCTTTACACAACTCCCTCTTGATCCATGAACAAGGTCCATATGACCACATGGGATTGTCATTCTCTTCAAGGCAATCAGTAGTTTGTTATGAGCCATGGAGCGGAATACCTTGGCATAGTCCACAAGACACAGGTAAATAGCTTTCTGATCTTCTTTGCTTTCAGCCAAGATTCATCTGACATCACAATGACACCCCTTGTTCAAGGTCAACCTTTGGAACCTCCTTGTCAAAGCACTTCTGCAACTATTGTTGGGTGACCATCAGTAAAATGTTACTTCCCTGTGATATTAATGATATTGTTCTATAATATTAGTACTCTATAGGGTCATCTTTCATTGGAACTGGTACAAATATGAATCTCTTTCACTCACTTGGCCAATTAACTGTCTTCAAACTTCCTGTCATAGATGAGTGAGCTTTCAGAGCTTCATCAGCTTGTTGAAACATTTCAATAGGTATTCCATCAATTCCTGGAGCTTCTCTCTCTCTCTCTCTCTCTCTCTCTCTCTCTCTCTCTCTCTCTCTCTCTCTCTCTGGCTAATGTGCAGCTTAAACTTCTATTATCTCCATCTTCCATTGATGTTTCCTGCATCCTTCACAATTTTGCCCATAGAATCTTTCAATATTACAATTCCAGCTTCATTTTTTTCCTTGAGTTCCTTCAGGTTAAGATATGCTAACTGTGTTCTTCCTTTGTCGTTTTTCTAACACTTCTCCTATCTCTATCCTTCTATGTAGACATAAGAATACTCACCACGTTACTGTGTAATGCAACAACCATATGTTCAGCCATAGCTATCCACAGTTAGACTCTGCCAGGCTGGTATCCAGAAAATACACTCAAACTCTGGGGCTGGTGGAGCTTTTAGGGCAATACCCTAAGTGTGCAGTTATGCTCATAAATCTTTGAGTTATGTAACTTTAAAAATAAACCATACATCTAAACTCACCAAGAGTATAACAGAATAAACAGACCATTTTAAGCTGACAATAGCTGGATCAATATCCATTGGAAGATGTAGAAGAAAAGTAGAAAAAAAAACCATTCCTCTATCTATGGATTGTTATTTTTAATCTGCCTTTGCTTACCTTTCAAAACCCTCTTGTTAATTTATGATAGAGCATCTTATAGGTCATCACCCTGGGGAAAAATGATATTCCACGAATATTGTCTTTGATTAGCCCTTGGTACTAATTTATTGTAGTGATTTTTTAAAACCTGTTGAGAGAGGGATATTGGGCCAATGTAGGCTACCTCCATATCACAGTACCTGATCCACTCACTAGTACAGAATCAGTCCTTTCATGACTGGGTGCTATTTACACAAACAATTGGAGTTCATCGTCAGGGAATGTCAGTCATAGGTTTGCGACAATAAGATACATCTTAACACAGCATATAGGACATTAATGTAGAAAACCCGTGTTTGACCCGACTGACAGTTCCACAGTCTTGATCTAGCTGTCTTCCACTTCCTCAGGCACCACAGTAATTCTGAGGTAGAGTCCAGTTAACCCAGTGGATTTTCCATATCGGATTTCACTGATGCAGCCTCTGGAGCATGCTGGTGCCTTGCAGATTCAGGATTCAATGTCCTAGCGTTGAAAGGGAGCTAGAGGCAGATTAATAGAACAACAGCAACAACAAAGACCATAGATCCAGGAAAGGGTCTGGGGCTTGCACTCAACCCTAGCTCCAGTTTAAGAACAATTTGTTCTTCCATCACGACCCTGCTCGATACTAGCCTTCAGGAAGGGAAAACAGAAGGTATGATTGCTATAGCAAAGTGTAGTGAAGAATTTCAATGGTGCCTGGCTATCAGATAAAATAGTGCCTGGGGAATTAAAGGCTTATTTTTAAATAAGTAACCATCTAAGTGATATGTCAACTAAGTCGACGTGGAAGAAGCACACTAACATTAGTGACCAAAGGATTCTAAATCATGCAATCAGACTGAAAGAGGGAATAGTATCAGAGCCGAATTTGTGAGAATCTGGCTTGCAGGAGGTTATGGATGACATTGAAAGCCCAAGATACATTTGCGAGATCTATATAGGAAATAAGCCTCCAGTGATTTCCCTTTGTCCATTACAGAGGGATGGGAAGAAACTGGTTACCAAACTGAGTGCACTGAATTGATGACTGTAGAAGATCAAAAGTATAATCCTAATTTGAACAGTTAAAACCTCGCGAGTTGATCTCCCCTCGGATGCATGTTAGGCTAGTTCTGGTTTTCAACATTCTCTGGGTTTTTGTTTTTTGTTGGTTCATGTTGTGGTTTATCTCAGATGTGTTATGTCATTGGGGGGAGGGAGGATGTCACCCTCTTGAATTTTTGTTACATGTTTTTCTGTTTTTCTGTATACGAAACCCAGGATTGATGAACCTGTAGAGTTAATAAGTAGAATCAAGGTTTCTAGAAGTCCAATGGTGGGGGGTGGGGTGGGAAAAATGGAGCTGATATAAAGGAATTCAGATAGGAAAAGAATGTTTTGAAACTGATTGTGGTAGCAATGTACAATACCTCTTGAGTGATTAAATTGTGCAATGATATGATATTTGTATTAACTCCCAATAAAGTGTTTTTAAAGAGTATAAATGAATATCTCTTCAAACAAATAGTGGTAAATTCAATATCCTATGGAGGTATGTGTGTAATTATACTTGTAAATCAGCACAGCTATAAGACATGTGTGAGACGTACGGTCCATTTGAACAAAAGAGTGTGTCTTAGTGCAAGGCTATTTCAATTAAAATTCGAAAGCAGAGCAGATTTCTCAGCTCAGGCACCATCCATCAGTCTGCATGTGGAAAAACCCATAACGCCACATGAGAAGTTGATGCCATCATTTCTCCAACTGATCATGAGACCAGAAGTGACGTGCACAATTTCCCTGTGCTCTTTTTCTTGTAGATTTCTTTTTGTCTAGGCTATCATTCTCTGCTCAGACTTAAACAAACCTTTGCTTTTGAAGGTTGCTTGTTTTTAAATAACTTTGAAGATCCCTGCCTGCCTAGTGGCTTATGCATTTGTCTGCTAACTGCAAGACCAGCAGTTTGAAACTACCATTCCGTGCGCAGGAGAAAGATAAGACTGTACTTCTTCAGGTTTTTAGGTTACCAAAAATCAGTCTAGGAAGTCCTCAGGGGTCACTCTGCTCCCTCCTGTAGGGTTTCGGAGTGTCATAAGCTACCTCCACAGCAGGGAGTTTGCTTTTGCTTGTGGATAATTCTGAGTTGGGCTGCCCTGCCTTTTTAGTGGTTGTTTTCTGTTACTTTTCATTGTTGGATACAAAAGGTGTTATGCAGATTCCTCAAGGTCTCCACTCCAAGGTCATACCCCCCAGCCCCATAATGGGAAGGTTCTATGTCACTCAGTCTACATCATTTGCTTGTTCTCCAGAAGTATTGGATGGTCATCTCTGTTTTCAATTGTTTGAATGTCTAATGATGAATCAGTCCTAGAAAAGTGACCTCCCCAGGACGCTTGATCCTTACAAGTAAGAATGTTCACTCGTCACAAGACAGTTAAAAACAATGAACTGAATCATATTAAATCCAAACCCAGTGTCATCCGGTTTAATCCAATGCATAAGGAAACTATAGAGCTGAGTAAAATTTCCCCGATGTGTTCTCAAGGCGAGAAATCTTCATGGAAGCAGAAGGGTACATCCCTTGCCCATGGTCGGCTCACTGATCTTTCAGGTAGCAGCTGGACATTTTAACTACGATGCCCCTAGGAATCCTTAACAACAAGAAGTGGATCATAATTACATGTATGAGGCTCTGGGCTACTGCTACTTCTTCAACTCCAGATTTTTATTTTGGGATATGACGCTGAGGCTACATATCTCATCCTACACAGTGGTACCTCCAGATTTTCTGCATGAGTGCTCAGAGATGCGATGTCAATGGAGGTCAGCCTCTTGAAGCTGTGCAGAATGCTTTCCTGCTTTTTGTTATATGAGATCCAGGATTGATGAATCTATAGGCACAGCAAGTAGAACAGGGATTCCAGGGAGGGGGATACAGTGGTGGTGGACTGGTGGGGGGTGTAAAAGGGAGACCATGTCAAGGAAATCATATAGAAAAGGAATGCTTGGAAACAGATTGTGGTAGCAATTGTACAACTCTACTTGCTGTGATTGAAATATGGAATGACTTAATATATGTATCAAATCCCAACAGGCAATTTAAAAAAGAGTGCTTAGGAAAAGGATCGTAGCTGTTTGTGTTCATTGATTTCTCCTCCCCACTAAAAATTAATTAAAAAGTCCATATATGAGGGAGCTTCAGAGTCAATGGAAATTTGGGATGAAAAGATCATAGAATTGCAGTAAATAACACGGAGGGTGCATATCTGACCTCCTTTAGCTTCGTGATTGTTCAGAGGCAGGCATCAGCCTTGCTTTCCCCCTCCATCCTTCATCACCCTATTCTGAGGCCAACTGCTCCTCCTATGTCGCTCTACTTCTATGCAGGGTTCCATAATTTGTTGCAATGATCGTGTTGAACTCACAGACGATAGTCATCATTAAGGGGGTTTATTAAGGATGTAAGTAGGTTACCACAAGTCAGGATCAGGAAAGAGATACAGCCATCGACCCACAGTACCATCGCTCCTCAGCTAGCAGCCCCATTTCTCTCTGTCCCTCAGCCTCTCAGCTGTGGTGTCTCTTGGCCTTTGTCTCCATGGCCTAGCAAGCCCACCGTTTACTTTTCCTCATATTTCTACATCTCAGCCTCGGTCCTCTCTTCAGTCTCATGGTCTCTGTGTCTCAGCCTCTGGCCTCCACCTGGCTTCTTTGCTCTGTCCCATGGTCTCTGTGTCGCAGTCGCTGGCACTTCCGACAGAAATCTTAAAAGGAACTCTTCCTGGATTTATTTCTGTCTGTTCCTACATCAAAGATGGCTCATCCTTATCGATGATGGGGAATAAGGACTAGGAGATGATGGCGTTGGTAACTAATACTTCTATTAGCATGACACACTCCAGATTTGCATAATCCCACCAAATCATTTGGTGGCACTTACAGAGACTCTGGACAGAATGGCCATATGAAGAAATTTCACTCCACCCCCAAAGCTGAAGTACCATTTGTGCTACCCAGGGAACCCCCATAATGACTTAGTGCCACATTTTAGGTTCAGCTAAATGCAATCACCCTATTTTGCTGCGCCCAGTGCTTATTTGGGGGACACAATTTGCCACATGAATGGCAGCTCAACCTGTGAAAGGGCATGGTAAAAATATCAATCTACAGGCTCAAATTCCATTGTTAATTCTAGTCTTGGAAGGATTTCTACATGCTGGAGGGAAAAACAGGCAGCTTGGGCTAGTTCCTTAAAGGGTTTACTGTTGGTCAAAGCTTTGCAGTTGCTATACAAGAGATATTTGCTAAGATAAAATTATTCGTATGGTATGGATCAGCTTATTGCTGCTCATCCCCTTTAAAATAATGAATGCGTTACATTGGTTGGATTTATTTTAATATCTTAAACCACTGTTTAAAAGGGAATGTCAGTTTGAAAAACGACTCTCTCCATGTGATCGGGAAGGGCCTTCTCAGCAGCTCTCGGAGGGGTGCGCTCATTAAGCCTTCCCCCCGCATTGGAGCGGGCGAGGGGGTTAGCGGATTTTATTTCTGCTTCTCATTCTGTGGCCACGTGAGCTTCTAATCTCTACCACTTCTCTGGGATTTTGCAATTTGCTCATCTTTGATGTATCGGGTCTGTGTTTTGAATGATTGGGGAAGGGCCCTGTAACACAACCTTTTCCTTTGCCTCTCTCTCCTTCCAACCCCAGGCTGGCATGGAAAGTAGGTTAGTTAAACTGGATGAAACAGAAGTCTAAATAATTGAAATGGCACTCCCTCTGGGAACAGTTGAAATCTTGTTGCAGAACGGCAAGAGGGCGATGTAGGAAATTGTTCAGTGGTTTAATTTTTAATTTCTTGTTTAAGTAACGGGGGCCTCCTCCTTTATCACCATTTCAGACAAATATCTTGCACAATACAGGTATGTAGAGGACATCCAATCACAGAATACGAACATGTACTTTCAATGGGAGGCTGAATGAACTGTGCGGTTCTGGTTGGGTCTGTTTACCCTCCCCCCACTCCTTTAAGGCCTAGTACATTGGATTAAGGTTTCATTCAGGGGTTCCTAGACGGGGGTTAACAGTTAGAATCAAGGGAGTCTCTCATCCTGGATGGCCCATCTTTAATTAGACCAAACAAGCGGCTGTCAAATCCATTCCAGATCCTGGCAACCTCCCTCACTTCAGAGGAGAACTTCACTCCAAAGGTGGACTTGAAACGCCCATGAGACGATGCTCTTGGTGAGCATCAGAGTTGTTTGCCCACTTTGGGACTCTAATTCAAGATGGAAGTCATAGTCGCATACGCCATATTTTTAAAAAATTTGTCCATAGCAGACGGCATCAAATATTTTGCTATTATACCGCATGGATCTTATGAAATAGCACTTCTTTCTATCTCTATTTAAAAATCATTAGACTCATGACTACATATTTTTGCTGCCTTTATAATGGGATATAAGTCTCACTATATCACATAGGTGACTTTTAGTCTCATGGTTTTATTTCAATGCATTCAGTGTCCTTAGTAATTCATATTTTTTTTCATGGACCTGAACAGAGCCAGGACCAGAACTGACACTCATAGAAAGTGTAGAGGGAATGTTTTCCCGGGCCTCAGGGGTTGAGGGTGCATAAGTTTAAAGGAGCCCTTGCTCTCAGGTTCATGCAAGTGCCTATTTTGCATTTGTAGGGACACAAGAAGGAGTACGTCCTTAAAAAGTCCACCTCGTGTCCCCCTTTGTCCGCTTTAGTCCAGGCTCTACCTTTGGAACGATTCTGCTGAGAAGGGAAATCCCCACAGAGACATGCGTAGAGTTTGGGAAACATAAAAGGAAGCAGGTTTTGCTCATGCTTAACTTTCTCAATCGCATGGGAGACATAGCAACATCCCACAAAGGACGATGGGACAACAAGGTCTGGGGTTAGGTGGACAACTGCAAACGAAGAGGACCCCACAGCCCTACTGAGAGGCATGGGACAGAAGCGAAACCTGCTGATGACAACAAACTTTGAAAAGGTTTCTCAGGAGGGATGCGAGAATGACACAACATTTTCTGAACACCCAGAAGCTATAGATTTGTCCTGTCGTCCTCTCTGGAGCCTATGAATGTGAATGTGTCTTCAGGTGATTCTCAAGTACGACTTCATCTTAAGGACCCAAGAAACCCCACGGAACAGAGATATGTCTCTGTCCTGACATCACCAGAGGTACTGGAAGCCTTCCATGAGCTTGCTGCATGTTGCTGAACTGACGTCTTGAGCAGGAGTGGGGGTTGGGAAAGAGTGTGGGTAGTCCCTACACTGAGAAAGGCCCCAGAGTGACAGCCAACAAGCAATGTAAGGCTTAGTCCTTTGAGCACAAACGACTGAATTCACCCAACAATTGGAGTAAACTTGAATGAGGGTATCTCTTTGGAGCCTTGAATGCGGACTTAGTCTGGCCAACACATTGATTTTACCCCCGTGAGATAATGAACAGAAAACCCAGTCACATCACTCCGTGTCAAACTTCTACCAAACCTAGCAATCTTTTACACCACCAAGGTTGTGGTAATTGTATACTCAACAATAAAACTCAAAAAGAAACTCACTGCCCTCAAGTCACTCCATTGACACTAACGCATTGCAACTCGATAGACCAGGGACGAACTACCCCTGTTGGGTTCTGAGACTGTAACTCTTTCTGGGAGTAGAAAGCCCTGTATGGTCCCTAGCCATCCATTGCAGAAGTAGTAGGACAGAATATATTGTTGGTTACACAGTGGTCCCAACACAAGTCTTTCTGCCCTAAGTAGTATGCTATAGCTTCTTCAAATCCTTTAGTGTCTAAGTCCTGTCTTGTTCAAATGTCTCTGTATGTAACTCCAACCAGACATGTGTGAAATGGGTAGCATAGTAGTAGAAAAGACTAACTCCTAATCTAAGGGCTCCTTCCCTGCGAAGGGGCGTTTCCAGATTCGAAACACCGAAGTGTTGGGGATTTATTTGTTTCTCTTTTTAAGTAGGTTACATTTTCTCCCTTATAGGAGGTGCAGCTTCACAAGATAAATGGAGAAGTTCTCAGAAATTGGAAAGCATATGATTTCAACTTTAAATCTTAAACACACATCCAAGTCTTTGGAACATGTAGGCACTTAAAAATTTTGAAGTGAGAGCAGCAACAAATCTGAGCATCTATTATCACCAATTGTATATCTGGAAAGATTGTTTGCCATTTGGGAGGCCTGGCTGCAGAGGAATTAAGTGTTTCCACACCCAAAACCAAACTCACTGCCAATTCTAACTCTTAGTGGCCCAACGGGACAGGACAGTGCAGATCTGCTCCTGTGGGTTTCCATGACTGTAACTCTTCACGGGAGTAGAAAGCCTTGTTTTTCTTATGTAATCCGGCTGGTGGTTTACAACTGCTGACTTTACAGTGAGCAGCCCAACGTGGAGCCTACTTATGATGGATTAAGACCTTTGCTTTTAAATAAAAGGTCGCTGGTTTAAACCTACCAGTAGGTTTCTTAAAGATTTATAGCCTTAGAAACTCTATAGGGCAGACCATACTCTGTCCTATATGGTCACTATGAGGCACGATGGATTTGAGGACAAAAATTAAATTTTTGTGGTTCAGTTACCATCTGAAAGTTATAACATCACATGAAACTAAATGTATGACATTTCAGACCTCTGGAGTACCACCGGGAAACTGTGCACCAACGCGACCAACAATAGTTCACCAAAGGAGGGATTTCTTTTTTTAACATGGGGAATGCTGCATTGTTTAATCAGAATATAATCCTTGAACTCAAGACTAGCTTCAACATCATCTCCCCTCTGCTACTTACAATTTCTGTATGGTTGGGAAAATAATTTAACCACAGACGCTTACTTTGCTCATCTGTTCAAGGATGTTCATGAAAACAGTCAATGAGTGTTATTGTGGATGTTGCTGCAGTTATTCGTGGCCATAGTTCAAGCACATCCAGTGGAATTGTACCACTGCTACCACAATCAGTTTCCAAACATTCTTTTCCTACCTTGATATTGTCTCCCCTGTACCCCATCTCCCCTGAAGCCCTTATTCTACTTGCTGTCACTATAGGTTTGGGTTTCATATACTGAAAAATAGAATAACATAACATAACTTCAAGAGGGTGATGAAAATGACATAGCCCCTCTGAGATACGCCCTAATATGAACAGACAAAGGAATATAAAGCAAACATACGGAAAATTTTGGAAACCAGATCAGGTCTAGCGTGTATCCTAGGGGGGATTTCTGACACACTTTACATGCTTCAAGTCAGATTTTTACCATTGATATTCTGTACTCAGCTCTCTAATACACTATGTTGAGGAACCCTATTGAGTGATTTCTACATGACCAAGCATGATGTACTTTTCCAAAGACTGGTCTCCCTTGCTAACTTGTTCAAAGTACTTGAGATTAATTTTGCTTCTAAGAAGCATTCTGCCGACACTTTTTCCAAGATAGATTTGTTTGTGTGTGTGTACTTCTATATATTTCTATGGTTGATTTTTGCAATGCTTTTCTGAAAACTCACAAAACTCCACACAAGACAAAAAAAAATCCTAAGGGCAAATGCAAGTTGCCTGTACTTGCAGTAAATATCATTCTGAGTATAACTATAAATATCAGTTCCACCTTCAGCCTTCAGTTGTAGAACAGGACAGTGTCCCCTCATGTTTCAAGTACAATTGCCATCAACGGGAAAGCCACAACAGTTTTGAGAATGCATCTCTGAATCAATAGGGATCATTGTACCAATATTCAGAAAACCTTTCTTATAAAGAAGGAAATACCCTCATGAAAACAAGGTAAATGAAATTGAAGTTGAGTGATCTTTCTAGGAATTTGTTGTATATTTTGAAAATTGCTGGTAAGAGATTACTTAATATTTATGGGCCTCAGTTTCCTTGTTTGGAAGATAAAGCAGTTTGACCTAGTATTTCTATAGTTTCATCAAACTCAACAATTATTGAATGAAAGCATGTGCTTAAATATCAAACAGTGTTTTATAGAGAGCCTTCAGAAAGATGGCAGTAATGACCATGCAGTTGTACACAAACATCAGCAAATATGCTCATTCTCACTGGGGTCATAAGCATCCTCAAGACTAAAGAGTTTCCTTTTCCATGGAAAACAACGAAGCTCTATTGACACAGTGATTATGTGATTGGCTACCAACTGCAAGGTTTTTGCAGATGTGATGGTCTATTACCACTAAGACCAGGGCCTTGGAAACCCTTTGGGGCAGGGTTCCTGCAGGCGTGAGGGTCAGTACTGAGATGCCGTACACAAGGTCAGTAGTTCTACCCACCAGCTACTCCATGGAACAAAAACGAGGCCTAGGATCCTAAGAGTCTTATCAAAACTACCCAATAAGTAATGGAGGAAAACAGGAACTATTTAGAGATTGGACAACCAATGAATGCCAAGTATTTAAATATATTCAACTTTTTACAGCCAGACGAATCCACACTTTCCATAATCTTCCAAACACTTAATAGAAACATAGTACTGATTTAAAATACTGGTGAATGTTATTTATTTATATCCCTGAAGCATATGAGCAGTGGGCAACATAGAAGAAAATATGACCTTGTCAAAGAAGTCTTCATTTAAAAAGCCACAAAAGTAGCACCAGATATAAACTAGTCTGGCACTGGTCTAGCTTTGTTTTTCTTGAACCCTGATTTGAATCTCATCTAGTTTCCAATGTCACTGTCCAGTAATTCATCGATAACCCCTCTGTTTCATGACACATTCATTTTCGACTAGACTGTGGCACCACTTTCTGGAACGTCCCCATGTCTCAGGTCTAAACGTGATGCACAGATTTCACAATAAATGCTATCAAGGCTGGAGGAGGGGCACACATCAGGTGAAAGAAATGCAGGCCTATAATTCCTAGTATTGAAAAATAGATATTTCCTAAATACTGGACATGGGCTTCACATTCTGAAAAATTTTACTCCTTGAAAATCATCAATAAATGATAAAAGTCCTGTTTGTCTGTATCAGGTTGACTGCCCCCAGGCCCATGTTGACTACCTAGTGATCCATTATTGTCGGGGATTCAGTGACACTATACAAGCAAAATGGCTTGAAAATTGGGGTCCAGTACATCAGTGGTTATTTTACTATTAGATTTTATTTATTATAGAGTTTAGTGAAGTATCTCTATTTCGCACCCAGAGATTTGAGAAACTTTTGATAAGGCTGGCACAGAGTAGAATTTCTACTTACTGGTATTAAATAGCCATGAATGCATTTGCTATCATTCTTGTTCTCCTGCCCTCAATAGAGTAATTTCACCGTGTGTAACCTTTTCCGCTTTATTTTTGATACATCCAAAGAACGACAAAGCAAATGTATTTTATATTAAGGAGTGGAGATCATCAGAAATCACCAATGATATATGCAGTTAATTGAATTGCTTGGTGAAAACAGTATTACTAATAACCCCCCGAATGGCACATGGTTGAAATGAAGACATTACATTCAGGCTGCAATTATAAGGCACGATAAATCATATTCTCAGGTTATTTTCCCAGTAAAGCAAATAGCTGTCTCACTCAGACCTAGTTTGCTAAAATACTCTATGAAAATTCAATAAATATTCATTATTCATATGAAATACAAAATTCTGTCAGGAGATGCTTTCCTCTTTCAAGGTCACCTGGCTTGTGGAATACAGGAAAGAGTAGCATGGATACACACATGTAGGTCCATGACTGCCCCTATAGATGTGCAGTATGGGAAGCCTATGTTTATGGTGGCTGTGAGCCGCAGTCAATTCTATGGCAGTGGGTGTTGGCTGAGACACATTTTTGGAGTCTGGCAAAACTCTAATTCTAAGTCATTTTGGAGTGGAACTATTGATCTGCTGACTTTATCGGCTCTTTAAGAATATTGTCAATGTAAAGGCCAAATGATGTTGTCAGATGCCATTGAGTTAGCTCTACCTGTAATCACCTTGTGTATAACAGAGTGCAATACAGCCTAATCCAGCACCATCCTCACAATTGTTGCATTGAACCTCAATGTTGCAGCCACCGTGTTATTCTATTTCATTGAAGGGCTTTCTAGTTTTTCTGACCCTCGACTTTACCAAGCATGTTGTTCCTTTCCAGGGACTGTTAGAAATATGTGATACAAGTTTTTCCATCTTCTCTCCTTAAAAACCTACTGCCCCGCACTTCCTCTGAGACAGAGTTGCTTGATCTGCTGGTAGTTTCTGGTTCTTTCAATATTCCTTATCAAAACCATAATTCAAATGCCTCATTGCTTCTCCAGTCCAAAAGCTTTTAAAATACAGGGAAACACAAAATTCTTAAAGGTCCTCTTACAACTCATTTTTTGCTAGTAGTCTTTAAAGCATTTTCTTTTACATATAACATTAAACATCACCCAAGTGACCCAAAAATCACTGGCATAAGCTTGATTCCAACTCACAGCGATGCCAGTGGGTTTCCAAGACTGATGCATTTTCAATCTGTAGAAGCTATGTAAATCATGTAGCCCTATCCTTATTGTTGTTTGATATCATCCGGTTAGTGATCCACGTGACACAGTAGAACCGTCCGACAGGGTTTCCAAAACTGTGACCGGTTTGGAAGCGGATCACCACATCTTCTTTTCATGGGACCACTGGGTGGGGTTTCGATCTTCATGCTTCAGCTACTTAGTGGAAAGACATGCACTTACCGTGACTGCAACATAGAGTTGCATGCAGCCTTCAGACCTCTTGGGATTTGTGATCACTCTGATTTTTTAATTAAAATAGCATGTATTGGGGCCTCTTACAGCTCTTATAACAATCTCTACATCAATGGTATCAAGCATGTTTGTACATATGTGGCCATTATTATTTTCTGAACATTTGCTTTCTACTTGAGCCCTTGGTATCAGCTCTGCTGTTTTCCCTCCCTGCCCCCACTCATGACCCCTCAATAAATTATAAATTATTATTACTCTCATTTCTTAAACCGACCGCTGTCTCCCTTCCCTCATGTTTTCTGTTGTTCGTCCCCTGGGGGTGGTGGTGGGATGGTGGTGATGTGTCCATCATTGCAATCAGTTTCCCCCTCCTGCCCACCTCTCCCACCTTCCCCGTACCCTCCTGGTGTGCTACTCCCATTTACTTGATTTTTAAGGCAGCACAGCACATTCTTAGCGTGGGAGTTGCCCCAAGATGGTTCCTACAAATCCATAACGAATCTCGAAGGACAATTAAATGCAGTCATAGCGGGAAAATTAACACAGCTTTCATGGTGCTAGGTGTGAGATGTTCTTTTACATGTAATGTAACACAGATTTCATTTTGAAATAGGTAGGGATGGATTCAAGATATCTGTGCATTATTGTACCCGATGTACTTTCTCGTAACTACCTGGTGGTGTGAAAGTGTATGCTCAGCAGGATACAAACCTGTGCCTGGGGCCTAGCTCACCGAAATTCCTTTAAATGAAACTTCAGGAGCATCAGGCGTGATCACCAGCTGTGGTTACCTCTGTGAACTGCGGTGACATTTCTCCCCAGCCACCCTCCCCCTGTGGACACCAGAACATTTTGGCAGGTGGCCTTTGTCAAGCACTAGAGAATCCCTGGGGTGCATGGCTTCGATGAGTAAATTAATCATTTCTACATATACAACTGTCTGTGCTGTGGGAAATTCTAATTTCCCATCGTAGGGCACTAGAAAGGCTTTAAGGTACCTCTAAAAGTGCACATCATTGATACCCCAAGGAGGATACCAAACTTTTATTTGTTTATATCATTCACTAGACATGAATAATTCACATAGAAAATTTTCATTATGTAAAAAAAAAGGTTCTGAGGTAGCACTGATACATACCTACCATTTCCCCGGCAACACTGATGCACCCCTGCCAGTTATTGCTCAATGTCATGGTTTAGCCTGGAGTGGATTCTGTAGAAATGTTTAATAAAAGCTGTTTGGGGAATATATGTGTGTAGAGTCTTTTAGTTTTCCTTTTCCTCAGTCACCATCGAGGGGGTCAGTTGCCAACGTGTGGCATCAGTACCTACTGAAACAGGGACCGTGGCGCATGCGAGCAAATGGAGCGATAGTTTGGGTGATAAAGGGTCTCAAAACATTGGCGCTGATAATTGGGTGAGCTTAAAGTCAGAAAGAAAAGGTAGTTCATTGCCAGACTGATTACTGCCAGCTATCCAATAGCCTATCTCAGGACAAGACATGATCGGGAAGTAGTCCATGAGGAGGTGCCAAGAGTTAGTAACCATAGAATCAGCGCCAGAGCCCTGAGGGAGGTCCAGGATGATGGAGCCCAGAAGGGTGCATGCAGGAGGCAAAGTGGGAGGATTCCAGGGTAGGGTGCCTCCTCATTAACCCCTCCCCTTCTGCTTTTCTCCATTTCCCCTGGCATCACACGCTGAACCCCTACAGTTTCCCTCATTTCTTGATTATGTTCTTAGCATCAAGCCTTCTATAAATCCAGCTACATTTTAATTAATTGAACGCCACTTATTGAATACATGAATAAGAAAGTAATGAAAGCAAACCAATTGAGAAAGAGGAATAAACATCCCTACATTTCATCTTACTATTTTTATCAACTGTGATTTTATTAATATTCCCATAAGCAGAGTATGGAGGATTCCTTGACTGTATCTTCTATAGAACTGATGATCTCTACTTTTTTTGTTTCACTCACTATGTGTCATAAAGACTAAATTCTAGGAAAGTTGCAGTAACTTCAACAGTACGTTATTGCATCTAAGTAGGGAGTGTTAAATAGTGTCAAAATTACTGTCTGGGTTATGGTTATCTAAGGCTGCATTAACAGAAATACCATAAATGAGTAGCTTTCACACACACACACACACACACACACACACACACACACACACACACACACACACACACATTTCCTCACTGTGCAGGAGGCTAGCAGTCTGAGCTCAGGGTGCCAGCTCCAGGGGCAGACTCTCTTTTCTCCCTCTGCTGCTCAAGGACGCCCTTATCGCTTTGAGCTTCTACTCCTGGGCCATCTTCACGCGGCCTGGCATCTCTCTCTCCCATCTCTGCTTCTCCTGCTAGCTTTTAAATATCTCTTCAATACCCGAAAGGCAATAGATTTAAAACCAGCACTAAACCAATCCTATCTTGTTAATATAACCAAGACAGGCCTACATAGAATTATAACCACAATCATGTTAGGTTTTATACCACAGATTCTCAGGGAACTCAATTCAATCTAAAACATTCCATTTGGCCTCCCAAAGTCACGTCCTTGCCATCTGCAGAACACCCCCAGTCTATTCCATCATCTCAAAAAACCTTTCATAAACTCCAATTCCCTATCGCAGCCTCTCAATCATATATATCCAACATGCACGAGGCTTTGAGTAACATTCTTCTGAACCTATCAACTGATGAAATCTAGAACAGAGGTTGGTTATTTCCAAAGTTTCATGGTGGAATGGGCACAGCTAGTTGTTCTCACTTTACATGGGAGAAAATTGGAAGGAGAGGAAGACTAACAGGCTCCACCCAAGTCCAACAGCCAGCAGGACCATTTCCATCAGCTTCGCCGCTTGAAAATAACCTGCTGTTCTTGGTGGCCCTCTCAGCAAGAGCCGTGCCTTTCCTACTTTGGGTTTTGGCCATGGTGTCTGGCTTTGAAGGTTGCTTTTATTAATCTTGAGTCAGATCATAAATTATATACACCTATATATATGGACTATAAATACCATTTAATACTTTTATGTGAGGTAAAATGCTATACTGTTCATAGCTTGTGCTAGTTTATGATTAGTCCCTTCATGGTTATTTTATTTTATTTATATTTTGAGATACATCTTCCTTCAAGTCCTCAAGCCATGCAGCCATGAAACCAAGACATGAAGACAAGTCATAATGTGGTGAGGGAGAGCTGGTGGTGCACAGATGAAAGCATTCAGCTGCTAAACAGAAGTTATAACCCTTCTGGTGGCTCCCTAGAGAACGACTTGGTGATCTGCTTCTACAAAGAAGGAAAATAACAAAATCCATTGCTGCCAAGTGAGTTCCAACTCACAGTGATCCCATAGCACGGAGTAGACCTGCCCCATGGGGTTTTCAAATCTTCACAGACCTGGACTGCCAAATATTTTCCTGTGAAGTGGCTGGTGGGCTTGAACTGCCCACCTTTTAACGAGCCACTGTGTGCTTAACCACGGAGTCACCACGGCTCTTCTAAAAAGATGACAAACAAGAAACCCTCTGGAGCAGTTCTATTCTGTCACCTGGGGTTCCTAGGAATCAGAATCAAATGGAGGGTCCTAGGCAACCGCAATTTGTTTGGTGATCCTGGGAAACATTGGTTATGGAAGGTGAAGTGAGACTGTGGCCGGTCGGCTGGAGAGGATGGTCCATTAATGTGTGCCTCCGCAGTAGGTTATCCGCAGGAGCTTGTGGATCTGCATTTCACTGTGTGACAGATATTCAGAGTCGGTGTCCACCAGAGCAGGGATCAGAACGATTACACCTTCCTGTTAGTCCTCAGGCAGGTTGTGGGAAGGGAATCTTGATCCCCTGGCACCTCTAGCTGAGAGCCCTTGGGCAGAGAGATGCAGGTGCTACAATCTGGAAGTCATTCATCTTTCTCTTAAAATGTGTTGGCTGAGAGTATGGAGGGCCACCCTCACTGTTGGGCTCATGGTAGTTTTGTTTTCTGATTTTTTCCCCTCTTAATATGTACAAACTTTTCCATTTTGAAATTTATGAAGGTCTACCATTTTTCTGGAAAAGGACATTTATAGTTTGTTCTTGATCTTTTGAGTTTTTAAAATGAATTTTTAAATGTATTTTTTCCCTTGATTTTCTCCATAAAATTTTTTCTCTTTGAGGTCTATTGTTTTCATCCGATTTAAAATGTGCTTTTAATATTTAGCTTTATCATTCACTTGAAATCCATAAAGTACAGGCCAGGTTATATTATATTTCCTCCAACATATTTAGTGACTATAGCCCGAACCATTGGATACTAAAAATATACTTCTTCTGCATTATCTTGAGATAATATTCAGTCTTCCCTTATGGTAACTTTCCAACTGCGTTTGCTGTTATTGACTATTGTGTTATTAGTGCCCAAAGGCCTAGGTGACATTTAAAATGATTTTGTCAATATAAAACGATATTAAGCTTTTACTTAGCACTGATCAACCTCAGTATTATAGCATCATTTAGTGGAAATTACACTCTTCATCTAAAGGAAACGGTGCCTTCTTTTATGACTATAAGTAAAGAGGTGGGGCTTTCTTCTATTCTTTTATGTTTATTTTTGTTTCTCTCTTGGACATGTTTCTATAACTAATATTTATTTTGCATTAAAGGCAAGAGGAAAGACTATTTTGAGAGTAATGAGAAAATATGGGGTGGAGGAGAACGTTTTTCTGTTGATATTGGTCTCTGATATTACGAAGAGGCATTGTAAGTGTAGAAATCAAAAGAATTCTTCTCAAGGGAAACTCCCCGAGAAAAAGCACTTCAAGCAGAGACACTTGGGATTAGGAATGTGTGAACCTTGCTTTCAGACAGAGTGTGTTGGAACGCAGATGAATGCAGACACTGGTAGGTTAAATTTCAACACCTTCTCATTTGTCCTCCCTTTGCACCCATTTTAAATGTGTTCTAGTTTTTTATCAAGTTCTGCTTTCTTTTAGATTGAGGTGTTTTGTTATTTTTGTTGAGTGGGGGTGGGGTTAGTATGTTTTCCTTTATGTGAAATCCAGGATGGTAAATAGAGAGACAGTAACTGGATTAACATTTTTTTAGGGATTGAAGGTCATAGGGAAATGGGGAGCTATCAACCACGAGTAAAAAATGAATAAAATATTCTAAACTTGATTGGGCTGATAATTACACAACTTTTTCTTATATTTAAACCATTGAATTGGATGGTATGTAAATTAAATGTGAGTACACCCTTACAAAATAAAATAATTTCAACTGTCAACTGTAAAAACGAAAAAAGAAATATTTGATCTTTAGTGGCAACTAAACCATGTGTTTGTGTGTGTTTATGTGTAATAGCATGTGTGAAATCTTGCCAAACTCACCCCGGGGAAGTAAAGATTCCCAAGAAATAGCAGCTAACGGTCTCTGCTTCCAGGGAGAGTATGTGTGATATGGAAATCAGTATGTTGTCAAAGACACCTGTCTTATGCCATGCTGCTATAATAGAAAGGCCACAAATGAGTGATTTTAACACATGGAGACCTACTCTCTGAGCAGTTAGTAGATTCGATGTCCCAATTTAGCAGCCCGTGTCTAGGGGAAGGTAAGCCCTTTCTGTTCGCTCCCTTTTCCCTTAATCCATCGGCAATCTCCACACAGTTGCATCTATCTTTCTTTATCTTTACTTGCCTTATTATGACTAAAAATCCACCCTCTTTTATATCTCCAAGGTGAATTGCTTAAAATATAACCTACAGTGATATATTCCCTACAGAAAATAAAATTATAACTACAAGTATCCTTGTGGGTTTTAGGGCCACCCAGCCAGTTTTAAAGCATAATGACTCTGTGAACAACTGAATGAAACCGCACAGTCTTGTGCTATACTCACACTCACAGTCACGACAACGCTTGAACCCATTGTTGTAGTCATTGTGTCACTCCATCTGTGTTAGTCTGGGTACATTCGAGAAACAAATCCACAGAAACTCATATGTATAAGAGAATGTTTTATATAAAGGGCAAGTGCACATCAAGGAAACATCCCAACCCCGTGCTGCCCAAGCCCACAAGTCCAACATTAGCCCATATGTCCGATACCAATCCACAAAGTCCTCCTCCATCTCACAAAACACACGCAAGGATGCCGACTGCAGGAGGAAAGCTGAATCAGTGAATGTGTAAGCATCTCAGCACTGGCAGGGGTCTCCCCATGGCTGCTCCAGCACCCAGGGCTGCATGGAGGTAGGTTCATGTGGCTTCTCCTCAGGGATGTCTTGCAGGAAATGAGCCTTGCAAGCTGAATCAGGGAACTGGCTAAGGCAGCTGCACCCTGGTCCAACCATCACAAACAAAGAGACTCGAGAACTCGAAAGGCGAGACTCACTGAGCCATTTATCCCTCCGCCATTCAATTAACCCCACATGTGTTTATCGTCTAGGTTGGCACAATAAACAAACTATCTTATTACCATCTTATTAGAGGTCTTCTGCTTTTTGTTTATTTTTTGGTTTTACTTTACCAAGAACAATGTCCTTCTACAAAGACAGTTTCCTCTGATAATGTGCTCAAAGTATCAAAGACAAACTCATCATTCTTGCTTTAAAGAACAATCTGTTTGTACTTTTTCCAAAGTGGATTCGTTCAAGCTTCTGACATTGATGCTATAATCAAAATTCTTCACCATCATAATTTAAAGGCATTGATTTTTTCTTATGTATGAATCACTTACCTGTGATATTAATAATATTGTTTGGTAATTTTCTGCATCTTGTAGTCTCACCTTGCTTTGGCATGGGCACAAAAGGGTATTTCTTCCAGTCAGTTGTCTGGGTAGCAGTTTTTAAATGTTTACTTCTAGGCATAGATGAGTGGGTCCTTCCAGAATTTCATCCATGTGTCATCTCAACTATTATTCTATCAATTATTGGAGTCTTGCTTTTGACCAATGACTTCAGGACTACCTGGATTTTTTAAGTACCTCCAGTTCTTGATCATATGCTGTCTCCTGATATGTTTAAAAGTCAACCAGCTATTTTTAGTACTGTGACATGTCTTTTTCTGATACTTTCTGTGTTATCCAATAGTTTGTTCATAGACTCCTTCAGTATTGCAACTTGAAGCTTAACGTTTTCCTTAGCTTTTGGAGAAATGCCAAGCACATTCTTCCCTTTGGGTTTTAACTTCAGGCTTTTGGACTTTTTCTTATCATATTTACTTTGTATTCTTGAACTTCCCTTTAAAATTTTCTATTTTATTTCATCATGTTCAAGAATAAGTTCAGAGTCTCTTTTGGCATGCAATTTGATTGTTTTCTTTCTTTCCTGTATTTTTAATGAACTTTTGTTTTCTTCATGTAATATGCCATTGCACAAGTTGTGTAGTCTTTGATAATTAATGTTCACTGTGTTAAACATGTTTTTGAGGAGGTCTCTAAATTCAAATGGAATATACCCAAGGTGACGCTGGTTTTCTTTTCAGACTTATTTTAATTTCATTCAACTTAAATTTGAACTCGGTTTTTCTAATCAAGTCCATATTTTTACCTACTTATCTTTCTTCTTTGGTTCCAACTTTCATCCTATAATCATCAGTTGTTATCCATGCATCTTTATGACATGTTTGATTAACTGGCATGTTTTGAAAATCTATAGATTTTGTCCTAACGCTGACAGCATTGTACTTTAGGGCAGATCTTGAAGAATTCTTTTTGATGATGATCCCCTCACCATTCCTTTTTAATTTTTCATTCCTGGTATAGCCTGATTCATAGTGGCCATTAGTGGTAAATTTTAGCTCACTAAGGCTGATTGTATTGATCTTTATGCTCTCCATTTCATTTTTGATAATTTCCAATATTCCTAGACTTATATTTCATAAATTCCATGGATGCATGTAGCCATTTCTTATTCGTTTGAGTTTTGCCCCGTCAGCAAAATTGCAAACTCATATTGATTTCCTAGTTGATCAATTTCAGATGAAGTTGTTAAAATTCTTCAGTTTACTCATCACTACCTTTAGCTGTTGGCATATACATTTAAATAATAATTATATTCGCTGGACTTACTTTGAGGCATGTGGATATTATCCTCTCAGAGACAGCCTTGTACTTCAAGTGAGAGTTTGAAATTATGGTCTTTATGAATGTGACTGTGAAGACCTTCCCTTGGAGTTTCTCGTCCTGACAGAGTGAACCATACGATTGTTGGATTCACACTGGCCGTTACCATGTTCTTTCAGTTTGCAAATACCTAGGATATATATCTTTATGTGTTCACTTTCCTTTTTTTAGCTCCTTGTTTTCCTAGGTTCATATGTTGCACATTCCATATTAATGGATGCTTGAAGCTCTTTTTCTTTTCCTTCTTCATCCATTTCATTAAGGTCAAGGTCAATTTTATTCTGAGGAGACAGCTATTCTTCCACATAGTTTGAGTGCCACCTAACCTGAGGGGTCAGCCTCCGGCACTGTACATTCATTACCATGTTCTGCTGCTATTCGTTAGTGTTTACTGGCCACGTCTTTTGAAAATAGATCGCCAGGTCCTCCTTTCTAGTCTATCTTATTCTGAAGGCTCTGCTGGAACTCGTCCGTCAGGAGTGAGCCTGCTGTATTTCAAATACATAGCTTCCATCATCACAGTGATACACAAGTCACGATGTATGACAAATAGACAGACAAGTGATGGTCAAGTAGAACTATACCACATATTCTGAAGGGGCCCAATTCAATGCAAAGCAATGCTCAACATGGTTGCGAAGGGGTATTGGAGCCTTCATTGGCTTTGAGAAGAATGTCAATGGACCTGGACGCAGCAATTAGAAGAGCTGAAGCAGCAGGGGGTTGAATGGATGCTCAGAAGGCTGAGTGATGCAAAGTAGGGTGTAAATCACTGTTTCTCTGGATTGGATGATCAGTATACATCATGTCCTTAAAAGCATGCACACGTCATACAAGGTGAGGAACCTCTGGTCTAAAGCCTCTCTCTACCGGTCTGCTGGCATTTGAGGGGTACTTAAACCTTTCCTGTCTACACTCATAGAAGTTCTCTCCTATCTTCCTCCCTGATCTGGGTTTTCCTGCTTTCTTTCCATAGGGAAGACATAGGAGGTGAGTGACCACACCAAATCAGCCTCTTCACACTAAAATAAAAAATAAATTTCTATACAATTTCCAAAATAAGGGCATTCACTGATGTTCTGTGAAATTCAACAGTTATTTACTGGACACCTAGTGTGTATCAGACACTCAGTTGGTTTCATTTTTCATACTATATACTGTATACAAAAAATGACACTTTCCATGTCATTATTGATCATTGTCAGTAATGCAAACCTTACAGCTCCCAGCAATCTTCAACTGTGTAAACTCGCCCTCATCCAGTCCAGAGAACCACATTTTACAGAAAATGTTCTTTCTTTGCCCACTAAACCTTTCACTTTATGTGTTTTGACAAGAAGGAGGCAGAAATAGCACATAACGTTTTACATTATTCATTATCAAAATTCTTCTCCTCTCTATCCAGGTAATATGTCTAGAGGCAGCTTTTCATTCTTCCCTGGTCTTTCAATATCCCCATCGACAATCAATCGATCACCAGACCCCAAGTATTTCTGAAATCAATGGACTTCCTTTACTTCGGTCAAGGTCATTTTCAGCGGAATTAGTGCACAGCTCCCTCACCCATCTTCCCGTCCTCCCCAGGCTCTGCCTCCACGCAGCTAACCTAAACATCATGTTAATAAGACTCAGTGAGTCTGCAGGAGGAAGCCTGAGCTTGGAGTATGTCAATAGAGTGGGTTCTGCTTTCTTTTTGCTACCTCACCTTATCCCAGACACAGAGTGCTAGCAACCCCTGAGCTGTCTGTAATCCTCATTCACACCAGGTTTATTCACCCAACTTTGCATTTACACAAACGTTTCTCTCTGTCTAGCACCCCCTTCTCCTCATCCATTTGAATAGCTCCTTTATGTCAAAGTCCAAATGTGAAACTCGTCATGAGCGTATGCCCATCAGCCAACCCCCACCCATGTGTGTCAGAGTAGAAAAATGCTCTGTAGGATTCATGGGAGTTGACTTTTTTGGAAGTAGATAGCTAGGACTTTCTTGGAAGGTGGCTCTGTGTGATTCAAACCTGCAACCTTTTGGTTGGCAGTCAACTATATGAACTGCTGTAGAGTCCCTCAGGAACTCTAACAGCTGGTAGGGGTCTGTGGGATCCCACTATGCTGTGAGCATGTCTCTAGCTAACCTGTCATTCCACTGCTTTGAAATCCTTTATTTACCTGGCCTTGTTGAAGTAAACTCACTCATAAGAAGAATTAGGTTTTATTATTAATGTAGCGTGTCTAGCACAGAGATTGGAACCGTTTAGGTCAACTAAATGTTGGTTATACATGGAATTGAACTACTGAAATGCAAACCACAAAGGCCAAAACAGTTGAATGTTATGCACTCAATCCCTATTGGAGGAACTAAAGCATTAGTCCAACTAAGAGAGGAAGGAGGAAGGGAGCAAGGAGCAGCAAGCAATGTGATGTCATAAAAAAATCAGAAATGAAGGAAGAGGCAGAGCCAGGACTAGGATGAATATGAAGAAGCCGATGGAAGGAGGAAATTGAGGACTAACTTAGACGGCATTGACCCCCACCATCGAGTCGATTACAACTCGTGGACTGATGTGGACTTACTGTTGTTCTCAGGGTCCTTGGCATCTCAACAGAGACGATCACAAAGGTGAGGCAGAAGCGTCTTTTAGTGATGCTTTCATACACACACGAAGTTTCCTACTGCCCAAGTGCAAACAATAGAAGAATACATTTCAAATATAGTTCAACTAAGAGTCAATATATAAAACTTTCACACATCACAAACCAGGAAACAAGAAAGCCTCACTAGCAGAAGCAGGAGTGATCTTGCACATGAACTCAAGTCATGGTGGAGTGCTGACTGTGAGAGCTACTACCTTTTATATTTTTCTAGTGGAAGTCTGTGTCTTGTTCACCATATCGGCAATCTGTCTTGGGCCTAATCTCAAGTTTGCCATCTGTCTTGGGTGTAGCCGGGCCTAGTCTGTCTGTCTTGGGTCTAGTCCTCTTTTTTGTGTTCCCCTGGGTCAGCCATCTGCCCTTGGATGTGGACTGTCCTTTTATACTCATTCCCTATCCTTTCAAACTTACTTTTAATATTTAGTTAAATTTTATATTTTATGGTCTATTCAAGTTAGGTGCCATCAAGTCAATTCTGACCCATAGGGACTCTACGCACAACAGAATACAACACTGCGAGGTCCTGGGCCAGCCTCACAGTTGTTCCTGTGCTTGAGATCACTGTTGTAGCTACTGTGTGAACCCATCTCTTTGGCCCTTCCTCCTTTTCACTGCCCCTCCAGTTTACCAAACATGGTGTCCTTCATCAGCCACCTGTCTCTCTTGACAACATGTGTGGATGTAAGACTAAGTCTCACCATCCCTCCCTCTAAGGGGCATTCAGGCCATACTTCTTCCGAGACGGATTTTATTTTATTTTGGAATTCTGTGGTGTTTTAAATGTTCTCTGCCAGTGGTCTCATTATATATAGAATTGTAAGGCTGTGAATCTTTATAGAGCTCTGTCTTTCTTCCACAGAGTTCCTGGTGAATTTGGACTACTGATCTTTCAGTTAGTAGTCTAATGCATATACCTAGCAGCACCACCAGAATTGGTGCCAAGAAATTGCTTATTCTTCTTAGTCCCTGTAAGTCATTGAGGGAGGAGGCCTGGTGGGCTGAGATCAGCATGGGGGTCAGTTGGAAACCACTAGCAGCCTCGCAGGAGAAAGACTGGGTATGTTAGTCAGGGTAGACTAGAGAAACAAATTCATAGACACTCATGTGGATAAGAAAGAACTTTATATACAAGAGCAGTTTAATATTGAGAAAACACCCAGTGCAGTCCAGATCAAGTCCATAAATCTGATATTAGCCCATATGTCCACATCAATCTATAAATTCCTCTTCAGACTCACACGACAAATGCAATGATGCTGAATGAAGATCACGGGCCAGTGGGTGGAAAGTCTTGTGGCTCCAGTGGTGGTGGAAGCATCTCAGCACTGGCAGGGGTCTCCACGTAGCTCCTTCAGTTACTGGGCTCTAGTGCAGCTTCATGTGTCTTGTCCACAGGAATGCCTCATAGGAAGTGCATGTGTGTCCCGCCTCTAGTGAGCTATTTATCTCCTTAGCACCTCCAAATGAGGCCATCAAGCTGTGACCTGCTTGACAGGCTAAACTCCACCCCTTCATTCTTAAATCACAAATTGACAACAGATTATGTAACCGCCACACTGGGCTTTCTACTCTAGTGAATAGTTACAGTCTCTCACAGGGGTTAGCTAAGTTGGCTTTGACTAGATGGCCATGAGAAGTCATTTGTACCTAATGTTATTTACCCACCAGCCAGCAGAGGGCGGGACAGAACAAAGGCAGGAGGCAGCTCCCAGAAGGGATTTCTCCCCCCCACCCCCACCTCACCCCAGCTGCCAAGCAATGACCTTTCTCTGGGGGAGAATTCTCAGTAGGGGATTTCTGTTCTGGGTGATGCTGCTTAGCAGCCTCACTATCAGATGAGCCCTCCACTGCTTTCCTGGAGATTTTGCTGCACTCTGTCAATGTAGGTGAAAAAAAAAAAGGATGATCTTTATTGATTACAAGAGGCTAAGGACCCACGTGCTACTGTGTATTAGGCCATTGGAAAGCCAAAGATGAGTAGAAAGCACGGCCATTTATTTATAAAACCCCTCTTACTTGAACATCATAGGGCAGGAGATACACATGGATATCGCAGGCTCTCTTTTAGTGTCTTAACCCATCAACTCTGTCATTGCCGGCTCACAAGTCAGACAGTCTCTTAAATCACCGTGTATGTTTAGTGTCATTTCCAGACTGCGGCACCACGAACAACTCCTTTGTCAGAGGAGAGTGATCTGGATGGAATGTCACTTGCAAGTGGTTTATTACACAAAGGCTATAAAAATGCCCTTTGATCAATGCAGTTTATTATTCCCATAGTAAACAATGGTGTAAAGAGAGTGCTCCTAATTTGTTCACAGAGAGAGGAGAGTCAAGGGGAAGTCTACAGCGGCACTTAACAGCTTTGCCCTGTTAGATGACAGATTAAGGTTGATGAACGAGAGAAAAAAGCACTTGAATTAAGTGATTCGAGATCATTGCATTGTTGAGACATGGTGATGGAGATGAGACTCTCTCCCCACATCCCTCCTTTCTCCTAAATGCAGTTTTGTTTTGCTTTCCTTTGTTAGACTTGGAATTATGTTGGGTATCTTCAAAAAGAAGTTAAAATATGCATCGTCTTCACAATTGTTTGCTGTTTGAGCCCCTTGCTGCAGTCAGTGTGTCAGTCCATCTCTCCTGAGGGTCGTCCTGTTTCACTGACCCTTCCCTTTACCACGCCTGATGTCCTCCAGACTCTGGTCTCCTGACAACATGCTCAACGCATGTGAGACAAATCTTACCATCTTATTTCTAAGGAACGTTCTTCTGACTGTTTTTCTTCCAAGAGAGATTTTTTTGTTCTGCAGCAGGCCAGCGTCCTTTTAAGATTCATCACCAACAGCATACCTCAGAGACATTGTTTCTTCTTTGGTCTTCCTTATTCCAACCTTGGGCTGTGATCCTCAAGGTCAGCGGTTTGAAACCACCAACTGCTCCATGGGGGAAAGGCGGGGCTTTTTCCTCCCTTACACAGTGACAGGGACAGTTCTTCCGTGCCCCGTAGGGTCACTACAAAGCAGATCTACTCGATGGTAGTGATGTTCCAACTTCCTACTGTGCGTGTGGCCATTGAAAATCGTTCAGCTCGAGTCAGGTGCACTGAAGTCCTCAAAGTGACACAGTCGATTGTCAATATTTTAAAGATATTTTGGGATTTACTGTTTCCATGAACATGTTCATAAATCCAAGAAAAAATAAAGTTTTTGTCAACTTCAATCTTTTCTCCATTTATTATGATATTGTCTATTGGTCCAGTTATCAGAATTTTTGTTTTCTTTAAATAAGCCATACTGATGTCTCCAGTCTTTTATTTGCATCAGGAAGTTTTGTAGGACGGTCCTTTATTGAGAGTGACTATGTCTTCCAGCTATGGGCATTCAGCATCCCAGCTTTCGATCCTTTGACTACTAGGAGGATACTGTTGGCATCATGAGAATCAATTGCACAAGCTTTTAAACACTTCACTGAGCATACAGACAGGTTTGCATCCATGGAACGTTCCTTGGAAATGTTTCATTTCATGTGTTTTCATCCTGAAACTATTTTATCAGGGCCTATTATTTAATACCACTGAAAAACATGGAGACAAGAAACTACTGAGATGCAAAGACTTGAAATAACACAATGCTAATAGGCTAGACACCAGGTGGGTGTTTTGTTAATGATAGTTACTATTAATATTGGTGTCACTGGGTGAATGTTCTACTCCTCGTACCTCAGATCTGTCTGTCTGTGTAAGTCTCCTCTGATGACACTAAGTGCAGTCAGTGTTTTGTTCAAATCTAGTGATTCACGATGCCACTGGGTCTATTCTGATCATAGTGACCCTACAGCATAGGGTAGAACTGATCCATAGAGAATCCAGGCACATCGCCATCTCTTTCTCACAGGAAGCAGCTAGTAGGTTTGAACAACCAATTATTCAGGTAGCAGTCAAACATTTAACGATTGTACTATCAAGTGACCTTTCAAGAGGTCACAGCCTTGAAAACCTACCAAGCAGTTCCACTGCGCACACGTGAGGTCATCTCGTGATTCAAAGTCAAATAACAATGTTACCGTGAGAAAACAAGCAAAGCAGGAGGATGAGTGAAGATGCTTTCCTTGCCCTCAAAGAACAATAGAAAAGAATCATGTATGCTGACATTCATTCGAACAATCACACGAATGAAGTCAGTAGTTAAGGAATCGGGCCTGGGAAAGCATGGAGCACAGATTGTGTTTGGGATACCCATGCCTCTTCTTGATTGTCATGGAATTAGCCCTGGATTCATGGCCACCTCTAGCACAGTGGAATTCAATGGTGGAATGAAGGTATGGTTTTAATTTTTCTCATGGAATGAGATGGAAAATTTCCCTTCAGATCTCTCTGTGTCTCTCTGTTGAATTATTGTGATTTGGGTGAATGTTCACCAATTGAGCTTTCCATTCAAAACTCCTCAACTGTGTCCCTTTATTCACCCTTCTTCCTTCCACGGGGGAAAGTTCAATAGTCACAACTCTGTCCACTCAACTTTTGAGAAAGGTGCACAAACTGGATGGAGGGAGCTATTTTAAATTCCTAAATGCCTATTAACTATCTTTAACACCTGATAGATAGGTGTATCTTGAGGAGAGATTGCAAAATTGTTTTGGGAAATTGATGTTCCATTTTTGTTTTAATCTCTATTTGGAGGGCTATATTGCTTGGAATTCAACTTAAAAAACCTGGCTTCATTGTACTACAGACTCTTACGAAAATCCTTCCATTTCTGGCTAATTCAAAAGGCTTCCTATGCTAATCTTTTAACACAATTTGCTAATCTTTTAACACAATTTGATTTCCAAACTTCTTTGCACAATGATCTAATAACATTTCATATCCTTTCTGATTTCCTCTTCAAATGTGTTCATTTATGATTATAACTCGTGCTTTTACGGCTATTTGTTGATACTTTAGTTTTTCTTTTATTCTTATACGTAAATCCATTCATCCAATGTCTAACAAGGCTTACATTTAGTGAAGTTCATACAGGAAGAGGTTAGAATATTTATTCATAATTTTGAGGAATCTACAATAGCTAGTAATATGGTCATTTTGGTAGCTGTTATTGGCTTAATATAAAAAGAAATAAGAAGGTATGTGTTGATAAAATTCTCTATTGAGTGTAAATAAATTTCTTTTAGAGTCAATTGAGTCTCTGGGCACTTTTAAAATGGAAGCTTGTTATTTTAGTTACTTTTAAATTAGGGTCTATTCAATACCATAGCACTTTTTGATGCAGTGAATTATCAAACTATTCCCTGAGATGCAGAGCCAGGCTTTCCTATGAGTGGGAAGAAGGGGAAAATGAGAGTAAGGATGATATTGAGCAATCAAACTTTAAATCCCATTCAATATCTAACCCTCTAACTTATCTTTGGTTAAATTAGTTCATTTCAAATGTTCTCAATCACAAACTGAAAACAATGTTGAAAATCTTCTAAAAATCTAACTTAATGAAATAGCTCATCAGTTTTACTTATAGTTTATTTCTAAGATAAAAGACTTTTTTTTTCTTTTTTAACTGTGGTTCATTACCCAAAGAGAACATCTCAGAACCTAAGAAATCCAAAATTGATCATTGCCCAATATAACCTGCAAATCACCAAGACTTATTTGCCTTAAAATCTGTTGCTCTAGACCAGTGGTTCTCAACCTTCCTAATGCAATGACCCTTTCATACAGTTCCTCATGTTGTGGTGACCCCAGCCATAACATTAGTTTCATTGCTACTTCATGACTATAATTTTGCTACTGTAATGAATTGGGTGGCCCTTGTGAAAGGGTCGTTCGTCCCCCAAAGGGGTCTCAACTCACAGGTTGAGAACGGCTGCTCTAGGGTCTGATGGCACTGGGTTCAAATTCTTACTTTTGGTAAGGGCTGTGGAGTCAGCCCCTGGCTCTAGGTGTTCTAAAGCTCAATGGAGTGAAATGCTGCCTACACTGACATCAACTCACTGGTTAACCCATTGTGTTCTAGAGGGTCCTTGATGGTTGGTTTAGATGTCTAGGCTTATATTTCTAAGCCTTTTTTTCTTAGTCTATCTGAGTCTGGGAAACTTCTGTAATTATCTACTAATTGTCTGAAACAAAAGCTTTAACTTTCTTCACCAGTGTGCCTTGGGGTCCACGAATGATGATTTCTTCAGTAAGCTCATAATGTCTTCTGATGCTTTTTAGCAGTGCACACCAAGTTAGAGCTAGAAACAGATTAAGCCTGGCCCCCTTGTTCTGGAATTTAAACAGAAAAGTAAAGAAACATTCAAAATGGTACAAAACATCACTACACTTGTCATCAATCTAAATCACTAAAGATTGATGTTAAGGGGGTACAGATGATAACTATCCCTTGCGTGCCCAAAGGTCATATGGTGGTGACTTTTGTGTAGCGGTGATACAGGAAGCCGGGCTACAGGTCACCCAAAGTGGAGCAGGTTTGTGTAGAGCTTCTAGATTAAGAACCGACTGTTTTATTGACCATGAAAAGGCATTCAACTGTGTTCACCACAACAAATTATGGGTGGCTTTGAGAAGAATGGGGGTTCCAGAACACGTCATTGTGCTCATGTGGACCTGGTTGCTGAATCAAGAGGCAGCAATGAGAACAGAACCGCAGGAGACAGCATGGTTGAAAATCAAGAAAGGTGTGTTTCATGCAACTTTCCTCTAGTTCTTTAATGCTTCTTTCCCCCCAATTATGGCCCCAATTCTACCTTACAAATCAGGCTAGACAAGAGCATGTCCATGGGTACAGATCAGAGCTGGAAACACAGCGAATCCAAGACTGATAACCCCCTCAGAAGTGATACCAGGAGGGTAAGGAAAAAGTGGGGGGAAAAAAGGGGTTACTGATCACAATGATCTACATATAACCTCTCCCTGGGTGTTGGACAACAGACAAAAGAGGTGGGTAAAAGAAAACATTAGTCAGTGTAAGACATGAAAAAATAATAATGCTTTATAAATCATCAAGGGTGCATGAGAGATGGAGGGTGAAGGAAGGAAGGGGAAATGAGAACCTCTGATACAAAAGACTCAAGTAGAAAGAAAATGTTTCTAAAATAATGATGGCAACATGTGTTAAAATGTGCTTGACACAATAGATGTATGTATGGATTGTGATAAGAGCTGTACAAACCCCCAATAAAAGGATTAAAAAAAAGAAAGGTGTGTTTCATGATTATTTCCTCTTATCATACTTAGCCAATTTTCATTCCGAGCAAATAAAAACAAACAAACTGGGCTATATGAAGAAGATCGTGGCATTACAAACCTTTGATATGCAGACAGCACAACAGTTTTTACTGAAAACAAAGGGGATTTGAAGCACTTGCTGAGGGAGATTGTGGATTGCAGCCTTCCATATGGCTTACAACTTAATGTAAAGGAAACAGAAGTCCTCACAACTGGACCAATAGGTGACATCATGATAAAAGGAGAAGAGATTGAAGTTGTCAAGAATTTCTTCTTGGTTGGATCCACAGTCAATGCTTACTGTCAATCCACAGTCAATAACTTAGTGCACTGAATAAATCTGCTGCACAGGACCTCTTGAAAGTGTTGAAGAGAAAGCATGTGTGTTAGTCTGGGTAGACTAGAGAAATTCATAGATGCTCATATGTATATAAGAGAGAGGTTTATATACAAGAGCAATTGAATATTCAGAAAACGTTCCAGCCCAGCCCAGACCAAGTCCAACATTAGTCCATATGTCTGATACCAATCTATAAAGTCCTCTTCAGACTCACAAAATACATGCAATGATGCTGAATGCAGGAAGATGACAGGCTAGTGGGTTGGAAGTCTGGATCCAGTGGTGGTGTAAGCATCTCAGCGCTGGTATGGGTCTCTACGTGGCTTCTCTGGCTCCAGAGGTCTGGTTGAATCAGGGTGGTTCCATGTGGCTTCTCCAGCTCCCAGGGAAGAGCACCGTGTGTCTCATTAGTAGAGTGTCCTCTCAGGGAGTGAGCAGAGAGAGAGTCTCCAAGGTAGTGAACAGAGAGAGACTGTTTCCCACCTCTGAGGAGGAAATCCCAAAGCTCCCAGAATTCTCAAAAGAAGGCCATGCCCACACAGAAGCTTCTTTGGCTGTACAATAATTGACAGACTAGACTCCACCCCCTCACTTTTAATCCCCTCAAATTGACAATAGATTATATAATTACCATAGCATGCTACTTTGAAAACTAAGGTGTGCCTAACCTAAGCCATGGTTATTTTTTTTAAATCATTTTATTTGGGCTCATACAACTCTTATCACAATCCACACAAACATCAATTATGCAAAGCACACTTATACATTCGTTGCTTTACATTCTCAAAATTCTTGCTTTCTGCTTGGGCTTCTGGAATCAGCTCCTCATTTTTCTTCCCCCCCTCACTCCCTGATCACCCCTCCCTCGTGAACCCTTGATAATTTATAAATTATTATTGTTTTGTTTTGTCTTACACTGTCCGACATCTCCTTTCACCCACTTTTCTGTTGTGTGACCCCCAGGGAGGTGGTTGTATGTAGATCCTTGTAATCGGTTCCCCCTTTCTACTCTCCCTTCCCTCTTCCCTCCTGGTATCACCACTCTCATCACTGGTCCTGTGGGGTTCATCTGTCCTGGATTCCCTGTGTTTCCAGTTCCCATTTGCACTGCTGTGCATCCTCTGGTTTAACCAGATTTGCAAGGTAGATTTGGGATCATGATAGTAGGGGGGAGGAAGCGTTTAAGAACTAGAGGAATGTTGTGAGTTTCATCAATGCTACACTACACCCTGAGTGACTCATCTCCTCCCCACTACATGAAATACTTACTAGTGAAGAGGAAAGACTACAACAACTTTTAGTATAGATTACATACCAGCTGAAAAAAACCCAAAAAATACGTTTGACTTGTACTTGCAATGATTTACAATTGGGAAATTGAGATAGTTCAAGTTTACTGTGCCAACCTGGCTGATAAACACATGTGGGGTTAACTGGAGGGCAGAGAGGTAAATGACTCAGTGAGCCTCGCCTTTTGAGTTCTCGGGTCTCTATTTCTGATGGTTGGACCAGGGTGCAGGTGCCTTAGCCAGTTCCCTGCTTCAGCTGGCAAGGCTTACTTCCGGAAAGACATCCCTGAGGAGAAGCCTCATGGACCTACCCCGATGCAGCCCTGGGTGCTGGAGCAGCCGTGTGCAGACCCCTGCCAGCTCTGAGATGCTTACACATTCACTGGCTCGGCTTTCCTCCTGTAGTCGGCATCATTGCGTGTGTTTTGTGAGATGGAGGAGGACTTTGTTGATTGATGTTGGACTTGTGGGCTTGGGCAGCACTGGGTTGGGATGTTTTCTTGTTGTGCACTTACCCTTTATATAAAACTCTCTCTTATACATATGAGTTTCTGTGGATTTGTTTCTCTAAAGTGCCCAGACTAACACAGAAATGAGCATTCTTTTTTTTTCTTCTGAAAGGGAAGTAAAAACTTCAGAGTAGAAAAATCAAAACTGTTGATTAAATGTACCTATATTCACATAGAGAAGCCTAGTGGCATAGTGACTTATGAGTTGGACTGCTAAACACAACATCAGTGGTTCAAATGCACAAGCTGCTCTAGGAAAAACATGAGGCTCTCTGTTCCCATAAAAATATACCGCGTTGGAAACCCATAGGAGCTGTTCTACCATGTCATATAGGATTTCTATGAGTCAGAATTGACTGGCTAGCAGTAGGTAGGTGGCATTGACTATCTGCTGAAACTATGAAAAGCAGAAACATTTTCTTTTTATTAGCCAAGTGTTTTTAAAACACATAATAGAATCACGATTCCTTTGAACCTTATAAAACATTATCAGCACCTGATGTTGACGTTCCTGGGTGGAACGTTTGTCATGGGGAAGAGCTGTGATGGTTAGTTTGTGAATGCTTCAGTCATCTTCATTTGTATTGGCTTCTGCTTGCCCACAGGATAAGGTAATCCACGCCCCCCTTTCCATGTCAGGACGTTCACAGTCTTCACCCAAGTTCTTTCCACTTATTGAGTCCGACCCTTTCTGCATCTCCATCTATTTATGACTAATTGGATTTAACTTATCCTCTCTCTATTTGCTGGTCCCTGTGCTTGAAGTTTTCTATCAGTCTTCACCTGAAAAACTGTCTACCTTGAAGTTAAGTTCAAATATTGCCTCCTCTGGGAAGCCTGACATAGTCCATTCTTCATCATTATTTTTAGTCCTAGGCCCCCAGGACACTCATATGACCTCTCCCTGGCATGCTCTTCAAAGCAATTTGTCAACTTGATTTCCTCTGCCAGTAAATTATGAGCTCCTTGGGTCAACAGGTGTTTCTGCCTGTACTCCAGCACCCAGTCCAGTATTTAGCACATTGACAAAACAATCCAATGTTTATTGATGAAGTAAAGAATCAAAAAGTAGTGAAACACAGTGTCAGATTCTTTTCAGGCAACAACAGGCATAAGAATAATAAGATCAAATATTTGTTAAAATTTTACCATGATGTTGACATTGCATTAGTTTCTTCACATGTGAAGCAAAATAATGTTTTGAAATATTAATCTTTGCACTTTTATTTTCAGCCATTTCTTGCACTACTTTCCCTAGTTGATAAACAGCATCCTTTCTTCCCTGAGGATATTTTATATATATATATATATATATATATATATATATTTTCAGTTGTAAAAACATTTCAAAATAGTCTTTTAAGTCCTATGCAGGGAATAATCTTTCTGAAAGTCAAAGTTTTTCATTTCATTTTTTAAAAAGTACTAAATGCTTTGAGAGTAGTCCCCAAGATCAAGAACATTGAATTTATATTATAATAAATTAGAAAATAAATAGAAGGAACTAGATAATCAACAGTAAGACAGCATGAAGTTACCTGGGCTGGGTCAAAGTTGATAGTGTTATCAGGAAGAGCTATAACTTTAGATGAAGGCCAATGTCCTAGGACCCTGTGTTAGTCTGGGCAGACTAGAAAAACAAATCCAGGGAGACTCATGTGTGTATAAGAAAGAGCTTTATATAAAGAGTAATTGTACATTAAGCAAACGTCCTAGCTCAGTCCTGATCAAGTCCATAAGTCTGATATTAGCCCTTATGCCCTATACTAATCTATAAAGCCCTCTTCAGATGAAACACATGCTATGAAACTGAATTCAGGGAGATCACAGGCCAGTGGGTGGGAAGTCTGGTGGATCCAGTGGTGTTGCAAGTATCTCAGCGCTGGCAGGAGTTTCCCCATGACTCCTCCAGCTCAGGGTACTAACCTAGTTCCATGTGCCTTGTCAGCTGCAATGTCTCTTAGGGAGTGAGCCTGTGTCCTGCCTCCAGGGAACTATT
Organism: Tenrec ecaudatus; assembly: GCF_050624435.1. Lineage (NCBI taxonomy): Eukaryota > Metazoa > Chordata > Mammalia > Afrosoricida > Tenrecidae > Tenrec > Tenrec ecaudatus. The sequence goes on along the minus strand of NC_134542.1, from coordinate 13,051,098 downwards.
TATCTCTTTAGTGGCTCCAAATGAGGTCATCAAGCTGTGACCTGATTGACAGGCCAAGCTCCACCCCTTCACTCAATCCTCTCAAATTGACAACAGATTATATAACTACCACAGACCCAAAGGGCCCCATCAGGTGAAATCTGAGTTAGCGTAGATATTGCTGAACCCCATGCTTTACCCCTGCAAGATTTGCGTGAATACATCTCTGCAGATAAAGCCTTCCAACAGGGTTCAAGTGAGCTTTTCACTCGGCTTCTGCTCAGGCTGCCTATCTTTCTGTCTTCTGATGAAGATGCTGACTCCCAGCTGTGAACTCAAACTTTCCAATCTACATTTTTATCAGTAAGGGCATGGCCATTTAAAAAGTCTTGGATAAATTCTTCTGACAATGAGCCTTTGAAATCCCAAAGGAAAACTTAGTATAACCAAGAAGGCCTTGAGTATATATATAAGCGGGTTTCAAAAGCTTTGTGGAATAAATTCCATGGTCTTTTCCCTTTTAGGTGTACTTGGAAAGGACTAGAGAGCGACAAAACTCACATCTTTTACATATGAAGAATTTCATTTAATCTGATTCCAAATCCTATAATGCAGAAATTAGAATCTGCATTTTACAGACAAGTAACCGAAGGCCTAAAGTATTTGAGTAACTTGGCCAAGTTATTAGGTCATAATACTTGACATGTCAAGATCAAGCTCCCAAAATAAGAAGGTGTGACTTCATTATGTGGTGTCACTTCTTTCATCTTTAAATTAGTGTGTATGTACGTGTGGGTGGGTGGGGGTGGGTTTAGTGTCATGGTTCATGTTGGCTAGAAACATGGCTACACAGTAGCTACAGAATTATGCCTAAGTTTTCAACACTGAACACATAAAAAATAAGATGAGCACAAAATATATCCTTTCCTCCTTCTTATAACCCTCCCTCCATTCTTTCTTCTTTCTCCGTGTCTTCCTTTCTCTCTCTCCTCTCCCCCATCTTCTAGGGTCACAGTTCACTGACGAGCCAAGGAGAAGAGCGTAGGTAGAGCAACACTAATGACTCTGGCCACCAACTGGGCATCTGATCTTCTGGGCTTTTCTCCCAGATTTCCCACCATGTGATTTTAAACTTGATTGAGCTTCTGTTTATCCAACTGTAAAATGCAGGTAATACATTCCCACCTCATGGGAACTGAGCAAGAATACAGTTTTGTGTGGTGTTTTATGATCCATAGACAAAAGATATAACCGGAGACAACTTCATTATATTGAAAGCATTTTTGCACCCTTCTTGTCCTTGTTTTCTCATTGGTGTTGTCTTTGAAGTGAAGGAATAAGCTGACTTCTTTCCTAGAGATGAATGGAATATCAAGAGGTTTACCATGCTGCTGTAAGCTGATGAGAGGGGTAGCTGCCTTCCAGTTCAGGAAAACAACTTAATTTTTTAACAAAATTCTTTCATTGAGGTCTCTTACATCTCTTATCTCAATCCATACATTGCTCCAATGTGTCAAGCACATTTGCACATACGCCACCATCATCATTTTCAAAGCATTCTCTTCCCACTTGAGCCCCTGATATCAGTTCTCCATTTCTTCCCCCTCCCTCCCCAACTTGCTTTCCCTCATGAACACTTGATAAGTTATAGATTATTTTTTCCATATCTTACTTTGTCTTCCATTGCTCCTCACCCACTTTTCTGTTATTCATCCTTCTGGGAGGGGGTTCTAATTTGATCCCTGTGACCAATTCCCTGTTTCTCCCCCCACCTTCCCAGAATCCTCCTAGTATCTCTATTCTCCTTGTTGGCCCTGAGCGGCTTATCTATCCTGGATTCCCAGTGTTGTGGGCTCTTATCTGTAGCAGTGTGCATGCTCTGGTCTAATCTGATTTGTAAGGTAGAATTGAGGTCATGATAGTGGGGTGAAGGAAGCACCAAAGAACTAGAGGAAAGTTGTGTTTCATGAGTGCTATACTCCACTCTGACTGACTCATCTCTTCCCTGTGACCCCTCTGTGAGGGGATGTCCAATTGTCTATGGATGGGCATTGGGTTTCCTCTCAATGCCCCCTCACCCACCATTCACCTTGGGTATGGTTTTATTCTGGGTCTTAGATGCCTAATATCTGAGCCCATTGACATCTCATGATCACAGTGTGGTGTGCTTCTTCCACGTGGGCTTTGTTGCTTATCAGCTAGATGGCCGCTTGTTTATCTTCAAGCCTTTAAGACCCCATATGCTATATCTTTTGATAACCAGGAGCCATCAGCTTTCTTCACCACATTTGCTTATGCACCCATTTTGTCTTCAGCGATTGTCAGGAAGGTAAGCATCACAGAATGCCAGATTATTAGAACAAAATGTTCTTGTGCTAATGGAGTAGAGTTGAGGCCCAATGGCTATCTGCAATCTTAATTCTTAACATATAGATATGAGTGCATAGTTTATTCCATTCTCATTATATATCTATGTACATATGTACATGCCTGTATTTAGGCCTCTGCAAATGTCTTTTGCCTCCTGGTTCTTTCCTCTATTAACCAAAACAACTTCTAACACAATTTTAATACCTAATATTAGGAATAGGTGTTTAGGTTCACAAAAATATTCTTATCTATCATTATAAAAATTTATTCAGGGAAAGATAAATCCCCAATTCTAATTTCAAATAAATGACTGATCCGTAAGAAATGCTGGACCATGAAATTTAATCACTCAGAATAAAAATTGACCAATGATCAAGTAAATCTGTCTTTTTCTTGGAGGTACACTTCAGCAGGTACAGCAGAGCAAAGTCTAGGTGCAGAAGCCAGACAGCACATTTTGCTAACCCTTTCCTTGTGAATTGGGTAAAGGTTTTCAGAGCCTATCAAAGTTTTACAATCAATAATTACATCCAGTTCTTGCTTCACTTCATTCATTCCAATAAGGAGTTCTGGTGGTGTAGTGGATTACATGTTAAACAGTTAATCCCAAGACCAGCAGTTTGTAACAAGTAGCTGCTCCCTGTGAGGAAGAGGGGCTTTCTGATCTCATGATGGTTTCCTGCCTTGGAAACTCATAGGGTCATTGTACTCTGTTTTATCAGGTCACTATGAGTTGTAATCGACTCCACAAAAGTGAGTTTCTATTGTCGTTATTGTTGCTTATCCACTACCATCTCCTCACAGCAAGAGCACTTGTCCTACCCTCTCCCTGAGTCTCTCATCTCCACTCCCCTCTCACAACCTCCTGAAGTTGGTACTTTGAGGGAACACTGCCCCTTTGTTCTCACATGGCTACTGATCCTAAGATATGCATACTCACTAGTGTTACCATTCTATTGTTTGCCTGGCAATTGAGCCATACTAGTGAAGGGTCTAGGAGTCAGAGTCTCAATGGTTTCACTAGGTTCTGACTGTCCGTTAAGCCTGTTACCTGTTGATTTTGAGTTGGTGCCATCTTTTCCTTTCAATCAGTTAGGGCACATTGTGGAAGGGAACTGAGTGGATAATGGCCTTGCCAATGTGCTGACTTCTGCCATTCTCATGTTCAGTGACAAGTACCATATGAAGGATTCCACTCTGTTGATTTTGGAGAGCATCAACATGAACAGATTGTCAGAGCTGCCATCCGGTGGGCGGGCCACTGCAGCTCGCCACGGTGTTAGCAGTGTATGAAGAACAGGGCGCGGGTTTCTTCCTGAAAAATTCATCTGCTTGCCAGAAATTTTATTTTAGCTGTATTGTAGCCAGGAAAATTTGAACATTAATGAGTAAATCACTTCTCGTTTTGCCTCGATCAAAGTAGGATGCAAGGGAGAAAGGAAGGTATTGAAATTGAATTTGGAGCACAGATAAAAACACATTGTCTATAAAACCCAGATAAAAACATTGTATGAACGATCCCCCTTCCTAGAAAAGAACTATGAATGTTAAATTATTCCTGAAACTTTTTATTTTCCCAAATTAGCTTATCACACTAACCCCATGCATTTTCGGTTCTTTACTTTCCTAAAACTCGTAAGCCTCTGGTGGCAGCGGCTTGCTGTGTTAGGTCAGTTTTTGGTTACACATACTATATCCATTTCTGAGGTGCATAGATTTGATCTTTACTGTATTAGGCAAACTCATCTCTTCTTCACAACTTCTACCCTATCTTCAATTGTATGATTACATCCTCTCTTAATTTGTCTCCCAATTCTATTCTTTCTCTTTGCTAATGCATCCCATATTTCTCATCAAATACTTATTTATAAAAAATGCTGTCATCAAGAACAGTTAAGAACTCACCATTTTCTACCTAATTCAAAGCAATATCTTCAATATGGGTCCCAAATCCCTCCACAATCCACTGCCAACGAATTTTCATGTTTATTTTTAGTTTGTGTACCTTATACCACCATAAATTAACTTAACTATTTCAAATGACCCTATCCCTTAAGGTTCTTCTGCTTCATTAAACTGTTTACTACTTTGGAAACGTTACCTCCATCTCTTTATGTTCAGGTTCTGAATTTGTCTTTAAAAGATTAAATTATAGGACATCTTCACTTAACAATCACTTATTGAGCATCCTCTGTTTTCCAGGTTCTGTTTGGATGCACCAACATGGTGCTCTGGTTCTTTCTCTGAGTAAACTATATTTTTCCTTCTTTAAGTTCTCTTGTTATACTAGCTGTATGTTTAAAAAATATGACAATGTAGTTATAAATGTAGGTACTGTGTTGACTTTCATGGCATGCCAACTTCTTGAGAGAGCTATTGTTGGTTTATATCCTCCATAGCCTGTGGATCATTCCACCCACAGTGAGTTCTACATATTATAGCTTAACAAAAGGAAAACACATTGTCTATAAAACACAGCAATGCCTAAAGAAGCTATCAGAAGCCTTAAATTATAAAGTTGTGAATCTGGGAGATTATGTGAACTTGATTCGTTAACATTGGTGTGGTGCTCAACAGTTTCAGTGGGTTTTCCAGGCTACAGCAGACTAGGAAGAAATATCTGGCAATCTAGTGAGAATTAGCTGGATCACACTTTCTTAATCCTCAAATGATTGGGGGGGGGTGGGCAGCATTTTCTTCTTTATGCATGGGATCACCATGAGGCGGGGGCATCTCCTTGGTATTTTTAACACATAGTGTTGAGAATGGAGAAAGCTTATACAGTTTCTCTGTAGGGTCAGTATAAGTTGGAATTAATCCAGTTGCAATGTGTTTGGTTTGGAATTTTCAACTCTTTATAGTGTTGAAAAGCAAGGATGTTACTTTGAAGACTAAGTGCACCTGATGCAAGCCATCATATTTTCAGTAGCCACCCATGTGAAAGTTGGGAACTAAATAAGGAAGACGAGAGAAGAATTGACGCATTTGAACTACGATGCTGCAGAAGGGTATTGAAAATACCACAGACTGCCAAAAGGACAAGCAAACCTGTCTCAGGACAAGTACAGCCAGAGTGCTCTTTAGAGGTAAGGATGGTCAGACTTTACCATACACACTTAAGAACAGTTGGGTTTTCAATTAGTGGCTGTGTTGTCTGGGTAGACTAGAGAAACAAATCCACAGAAACTCCGATGGATATAAGAGAGAGTATTATATAAAAGCTAAGTGTATAATAAGAAAGCGTCCAAACCAAGTTCAGTCCAAACCCATATGCCTAACATTAGCCCATAATATGTCTGCCACTGATCTACAAAGTCCTCCTCAAACACACAAAACACACACAATAACGCTGACTGCAGGAGGAAAGCCGAATCAATGAGTGTTGTAAGCATCTTAGTGCTGGCAGGAGTCTCCATGCAGCTGCTCCAGCACCCAGGGGTGCATCAGGGTAGGTCCAGCTGAGGCAAAGAAGTAGCTAAGGCAGCCACACACTGGTCTGACTATCAGAGAACAAGAGACCAGAGAACAAGAAAGGCGAGGCTCACCGAGCCATTTACCTCTCCACCATTCAATTAATCCCACATGTGTTTATCGGCCAGGTTGGCACAAGAAACCTTAACTATCACAGTGGCCAAGTTCTTTAACCAATGAGTCACCAGAGCTATTTACTATACCTCCATAGATTGTATGACAATGATTTAGAAATAACTAGTCCTGAGGTTCTTTCGTTGTTGTTTTTCTTTATTTTATTTTTTTAACTATAACTGTGGAAATCCAGTTCTGCCGAAGATGTCTTTTCTTGTCTACCCTCTCTGATCTGTTTTCTACTGTTAAGTTTCTCTACTTTAGACAACTGGAGAAAGTTTTAATAGTGATAGCATTTAAATTAGATGCTTGATGTTTGGGGAGCTGGTTACAGTCTCTGAGATATGGAAATTATTTCTGTAGAAATGTCTCTCCACCTGATAGCCAACCCTGTTGTATGTGGGAGGCCTTGTTAATGCTCCTCTTTATAACTTGTCCTCAGACTCAGTCTCACCCACTTCTTTGAGAGCTGAAGAACTGAAGACAAGGATCCACCTAGTATCCACCTAACACAGAGGAGCCACCTAACACAAAGCAGAGGAGGGTAACATAGGCTATGGAACTGCCAGTCCCCAAACGAAACTCACCATTGAGCTGATTCTGGCTCAAAGCAACCTGTAGAACAGGGTAGAACTGCTCCTGTGCGTTTCTGAGACAGTATCTCTAGGTAGCAGTAGAAATGTCTGCTTTTTCTCCCTTGGAGTGGTTTCCAACTCCTGACCTTGAAGCTAACAGCCCAACACATAAAACTCTATGTCACCAAGGATCTTCTAATAGGGCAACAGCAACCAGTAAAGCATGAAAAATCAAATACCCAAATGAGAAACTCAGTGTTTTCGAGTTGAGACTGACTCATAGCCACCTCCCTGTATGTTTCCTAGATTATAGTGGTTTATGGGAGTAAAAGGACCCTGTTTCTCTCCCACAGACTGGCTGGCAGTTTTGAACCACCGACCTTGTGGATTATAGCCCAGCACGTAACCACTATACCAGCACAGCTCCTAAATAAGAAAAACAAAGGTAGGTGTTCAGGTATCTAAAAGGGAAAAAAGTTATTGATCAAGTGGGTACATATATTATTAGACATGTTTCAAATAGAATAGTGCCAGTCTTCTCTCTTTCCTTTCTTTTTCTTTGGTTTTTGGTGCGTGTGTGAGAGAGAGAGATTATAGATGCAAGCATCTGAAAGTGATTATTTATAGGTTCAGGTACTTTATGTTTGGTTTTTACTGTCTTCTTAATTGAAAGTGGCCCAAGAGATGCTAGTGGGACCTCGGTGAGCACATCACGTCCTTTAAAGAAGGCCCACAATGCCTTTCAAATGAATGCTTCGGGTTTAATATAAGAGCTGATGGAGAAACTATAAAATATATAATTACACGGGACAATGACAAAAATGCTTATAGAATTTCTGTAGAATTTTATCAATACAAAATATTAAAGATGGCCCCGTATTTTCAAAGAGGCGATGTTGATTATTTTGCCTGATTTTTGTTTGAATAGAAGCTATGATGGTGCTTGTGATTGAGTGGAATTTCTTATTATGGCTTTTCTACCCATGTCTCGGTAATTCCCACCAAAGGATCGCATAGGACTATGCAAAGAGGGCCTGTATAACACTAGTAAAGAGTTTGGTCAATTTTCATGAACACCTCCTTAGCTATCAGGATGAGACATCTTTGACACGAAGAGAGAAAACCACTAGGACCTGGGAAGAGTAAGTTCAAGATCTGTGTCTGAAGTGGAGGAGGGCCCCGGGACCAGGTCCATCATAGACTGTGGCACTGAGATTGACAGAAGTAACCCTATGACTATGGGGTACCTTCTCCATATCTGGCCTAAGACTATGGAAATATGGGGCAGAGTGGAAGGGGGGTTGTCTTCCTGGACCCTCGAAGTAAAGACTGAGGAACCCCATGGCTGAGGGACTAGGAACTTGGGAGACACATGTCTACCAATGGCTGCGAAGTAATCTCTCTACCCCTGGAGTGAGGCTTGCTGCTGCCTAATGAGACTAAGGGCTGTATCTTCACCATTTCTGATTCTGACTTGTAGTAGCCAATTAGCTTCTCCAATATAACCCCTTAATTGTGAGTATCGTCTGTGGATTCTGTCAGGCCATTGCAATAAATTATCGAAACCAGCATAGATACATAGGGTGGCATGATAAGAAGGGTTGCTGTCAGAGTAGACAAAGAAGGATGGAGTGTGGCAATGTGTCTGAGCCCTGCCTAGTGACACTAGGAAAAGCAGGGGAGGTCAGGTGTGGCCTCCCATACCGCTTACCACAGTGCTGTCCAGTAAACATCGAACTTCTCACCCAAAACATGACATGTAAAACCACCAGCCCCTCCGCATGAAGACGCTTGGAGGCATCTGCTCCGGTGGAGACTGATAGCCTGGGGAATCCTATATGGCGTTCTTATGCATTGCACTTGATTTGATGGAATGGGTAGGTGTGTTTGAATACGGAGCCCTGATGGCACTGCCAAGCAAGCATTGATCTGCTGACTACAATGTCAGCAGATCAAATCTACCCAATGCTCTCCAGGAGAAAGAAGACGCCCTCTGATCGTGTAAGATTCACAGCCTCAGAGGCCCTGCTTAGGCTTACATGAGTCGAATCAAGGGCAATCAGTTCTTGTGGTCTGAAGCAATTTAGGCCTAGTGTTTCCAGAACCAAGCAACTATTAAGCACGGTGCAGAGTGTAGTGTAAAATCTACCCAGAGGTACCTGAGGAGAAAGTGGCATACTTAAGAAAAATCAGCCATTGAAAGCCGGGTAGAGCACGGACTTTTTCTGACACATGTGGGGTCACCATGAGGTGGGGTTCACGCAAATGTAACTGCTAACTTTTTCGAGTTTAAGTGGTTCTCTCAAACCTTACCACTTCTGATGTTGGCGACTAGTTACATACTCAGCCTGTGGTCAATAATGCAGGTGGACACACCAGCAAGACAACATGCTTGGAGAGAGGCCGTGGTCTAATTCTGATCCTGCCAAGGGGTAGCAAAGTCAAATTAGGGGTGCTTTAAAATGTGTGAAAATTTCTTTAAGTATGTAAGATCCTTGTCTCTAAGGAGCACTCTGACCTAACTTCTTCCAACAGACATCAGTTTTTCATTTTATAGTCTATGCACATTCAATATTCTTTCCAGCACCACAATTCACATGCATTACTACTCTGTTGGTCTTCCTTATTCAACGTCCAACTTTCACATGCATAGGAGGCCACGGCGAATACCATGACTCAGGTCAGGTGCACCTGATCTTCAAAGTAACGACCTTGCTCTTCAATACTCTTAAAAAAAAGTCTTATGTCATTGTCTTACCTAATGCAACATGTCTTTCAATCCTTGGACTGCTGCCTCCATAGACATTGAATATGGATTCAAGCAATACAACATCCTTGGAAACTTCAATCTATTCTCAGTTTATCATAATGTTACTCATTGATTCAGTTGTGAGGATATTGATCTTGGCTATCTTGAGTTGTAATATGTACTGGAGGCTGCAATCCTTGATCTTCGTCAGCAAGTACTTCAGTTCCTACTCACTTTCAGCCAGCAAGTGGTATCATCTGTATATTGAAGGTTGTTAATAAGCCTTCATCAATCCTTATGCGATATACTTCATAAAACCCAGGTTCTGTGAGGATTTGCTCAGCATACGGATTGAACAGGTATGGCAAGGAGGTACAACCCTGCTGCCTAACTTTCCTGATTTTAAACCAGGCAGTATCGCCTTTTTCTGTTTAAGCAATCACAGTATGATAAACCGACAGACAAGAATTGACTGGTTGCATATCTTTTTTTTTTGGTTGCATATCTTTATATATTTGTCAAACCATATGTCATCTTTAGAAGGGAAAATGCTGCTGAATGTAGATTTGAGCACCGTAAACGTGTTTTTAAAAATTACATAAAACGTGGATTTGAGTCTTCAGAGATGGTCAAGAACAGCAACTCTACAGAGCCCATTTTTGGAGATATTTATTGAGATGTTTTCAAGAGGCACCACTTTTAGTTTTTGTTCCCTTTATGGTTTAAATTTTTCCATAATTCATAAACAATTTAACTTGATCAGAACACTTCAGTGCTTGCTTTTTTATTTTTCTCCTCTTAGGAAGTCTCATCCTTGTTACTCTATTCCTTTCTGCTGATCTGAAACCTTTTTTAGTCTCTTCTTCCCTCAAAGAAGCCTACTCATATCAGAGTTTTTCTCATTTAGTCTAAAGTTTTCTGAATCACTTTCTATTCTACAGGCATTGAAGAAACATACCATAATGGGAAGAATAATGTATAGAATCCTTCTGTAAGTTGGGCATCATTTGTATAATTTTCAGAGAGGTTTCTTGCCTTATCTATTTTGAATTTTTATGTATTAATAATTCCTTAAAGCACAGTTCTTTTAACTATGACTATGATTCACTTGGGTATCCATAGTTGAATTGGAGGAGGCCGAAAGGCCGCTTAGTCACCATCGTTTACACGGAGCCAACTTTCAAGTTTTATATAATGGTGGTTGATGTTAGTTGCCTTCAGGTTGACTCTGTCTCATATTGACCAGATGCACAAACACATGTTGTCCAGTCCTGCATAGTCTTCATGATTATTGGTATGCTAAAGTCCCTTGTTGTGGCCACTGAATATGCATATTATGAAACAGTTTTCCATTATGTCCTCAAAAGGGAGGTTGGCAAGACTCCATCTCATGTACATAGGACATATTTTTAGGAGATACTGGTCCCTGAAAAGGGGCAGCATGATTCGTAAGGTAGAAGGGCAGCACCCAGGGGAAGACCCTCAAGGAGATGGATTGACACACTGGCTGCAACAGTGGGCTCAAACATCACAACAATTGTGATGAAGATGTTAAGATAGGACTGTTTTTAAAAATTCTGTAGCACATAGCATCACTATGCGTTAGAACCAATTTGAAGACATTTAACAAATATTCTGTTAGGCTCCATATGTTTTTCATTGACCAATTTTCAGAAATAGATTGTCAGTCCTTTCTGCCTTTCTGTCTTACATTGGAAGTTTTGATAAACATGTCTTCCATGGAAGACTGTATTGACATTTAAAATACCAGTGGGATAACTCCCAGCCTTAGTCATCACAGTAAGACAAACTGGCAGACAGGTGTCTGGTTTCATAATGGAGACCTCAAGAATAATTGTTTTGGAAAGTTGTCAGCCTTCAAAATTACTCAGGTCTCTTTGTGACTGATATAGCCACTATGCTCTTCCATATCGATATTGGTCTCTGATTCATAAATAAAGAACTAAGTTTACTGTCTCTTCTTTTCCTTCTCTGCTTTGTTTTGAAGATAGATTCATGCAGCTTCCTTGCAAAGACTCCCCTGACCTGCTACCTTCTCACTTGATGCTTGTGCATCTAGCGGCTTCCATAGCTAAAATAGAGGAGACACACCCTCCCTCCCTTGGATTAAGCCTTAGATTGAGAGAAACATTTTTTCCTCAGATCTTCTTCCACTTTCATTTTACCCTAAAGCCAAAGTACTCAAAGCAGGGTCCATGTAGCCTGAGGTTAATAAAGCATTTTCAAGCTATCCAAGAGTTCAAAGGAATTTCTACCAATGCTTTCGGCTCTGTTATATGTTAGATGTTGTGGAATTGGTTCAAACTCATATTGACCCCATTGTACAACAAAAGGAAAAAATGCCTGGCTCTACATCATCTTTGCAGTTATTGCTACATTTAATCCCATTGTTACAGCCAGTGTGTCAGTCCATGTCATTGAGGGTGTCATCTTCTTTACCTGACTCTCTATGCTGCCAACAGTGATGTCCTTCCTGGGGACTAGTCCTTCCTAATAATAGCCTTAGATATGGTGTCACCTTCACATAAAGGACAATAAAAATAATGATAAAATGACTGCTTATTGCCGAAAGAGTAAAAAAGGGAAAAAATACTGGGAAAAATTAGCAATGACATATCTAACAAGGGACGAATCTCTCGCATCTGTAGAAAACATCAACACATCAATATGAAAAGGACAACAAACAGTTGGACAAAGAAGGCATTGAGGCAGCCAACAAACACATGAAGAAACGCTGTGATCGCTGACCATGTAGAAAGATGCAGTTCAAAATGCTGATGAGATACCACCTCATGCTAGAATTTAGAAAAAAAATGGTGAAGGGGTTGCAGAGAGATTAGGATACTTAGATCCTGCTTCGAGGATTATAAAATAGTACGACCATTTTGGAAAAAGATATGGTGATTCTTCAAACAATTAGAAATAGGAAGACCACCTGACTCAGTAATAATTCTTAATATAAATCCTAAAGAAATTAATGAAAACAAAAACAGTATGAACAGATATGCCCAACCACGTCCACTGCTTTCTATTACTGTAAAGTAGGGGCTTCCTACTCCAGTTAAAAGTTTCAGCCTTGGAAATCCACTGGGCAGGTCTTCCCTATCCTACAGAGCCGCTAGGAGTCAGCATCCACTCCATGGCAGTGAGTTTATGCTCCCTGCAGCATGACTCCCAATCGAAAGAAGTTGGAAACAACCTAAATGTTAATCAGTGGAAGAATTGATAAATTAACTGTGGTGCACATACACAATGGAATAGCGTGCCACATTATTGAATAAATATCAACCTGGGAAATACCTCACGATATTAATGAATTTGGAGAACATTATGCTGAGTGATGTTAGCCAAGTACCAAAGGACAACTATTTATGAGACCACGATTATTTAAAAAAATCAAGTAAAGGTTTTCATATGAAAGGAAACAAACTTAGATGGTTACTAAAGAGAGTGGAAGAGGGAAAGGAAAGCAATTGAGTAGAGAGGTGTGAGAGATGTTCGATGTGGTGAAGGGAAACATGGTATCCGGTAAGAGGAAGATAGGGAAATAGGGCAGGACAAGCTGTTGAATGTAAAAACAATTCTCTGATCTGTGAGCCCCCAAGTAACTGGCAATAAAAGATTTGGAAAAATAGACAATTAAATAACATCCTTATATACATATAGAGAAAACTGAAGTTGTTAAGGGTTTCATTTTTCTTGGATCCACAGTCAATGCCTATGGGAACAGCAGTAGGAAAGTAAACAGTGTATCACAGTGGGCAAATCCATTGCAAATGACTTGCAGTGGTCCTCAACCTTCCTATTACCACCACCCTTTCATACATTTCCTCATGTGGTGGTGAGCCCCAGCCATAAAATTATTGTCATTCCTACTTCATAACTGTCATTTTGCTACTGTTAGGAATCGGGTGCCCCTGTGAAAGGGTTGTTTGACTCAGAAAGGGATCGTGCCCCACAGGTTAAGAACTGCTGTGCTAAAGAGTACAACTGTCACGTTGAGAAGTAACGTGTATTTGACCCAAACCATGGTTTGTTCAATCACCTGTGTGATTAAATTGCTGCATTTGACTTGTAGAGCTGGTGAAGAATATTGGCAAAATAACGAATAAATTTATCTTGGAAGAAGTACAAAATTCAGCTCGAATGCTCCATCCAATTGAGAATGGAGAGACGTTATCTCATGTATTTTGGACCTAGTCAACAATAGTAAGATGTTATTTGACTTTTCCATTGAGTTTATGCTTGCACAGAGGGCACACATTCAATGGAAAGTAAACCTGCTGGTGGCTTTATATGAATCAAGGCAATGCTATTAAGCAGTAGTTATATTAAAATATTCAAATAATTTATCATCATAACAGACCGAGGGGGAGTAGTTTCACTTAATAATGTCCTTGTTAAAGCAGTATAATTGCCATTTTATTAAATCTTGACCTTGAATACATGTCCTTAAAAATGCTAATCTATGTGAAGGTCTATCAAGTATATAAAATATTCGGTTGTGGAGTGAATTTCCGTGTTGTTTTCAGGGCAGGGAGTTGTGTGACGGTATTACCTATGAGACTGAATTAGCCCACATTTTCTGATTTTTTTTTTAAACTACAGGTATCAAATTTGGTATTTGGCAGACGTTTTCTCAACAATGAATGAATTGAACATGTCAAATCACAGCAAGTAGCTGACAGTATCTGGTGTCAGTGCTATATTTTGAGCTTTCTAGCAATAATTATTAGCATTTGGAAAACTTGTATCTGTCATCATGATCTGACCATTTTATAATATTTAAAGCCTTTTCTGATCAGACGGGATATAATAAGAAGTGTGGAATTTTTGCACTTATGTATAAAAGTATATCAATATTGGAAAGACCCATGTATTTCACTGTGACAATATTTTCCAATTGACCTATGCATGTTATCAGAGAAGCATACATGGGTGAAAGATTCACTCAAAGTTTTTAACAGACCAAATATATCTCAATGTAGTCCAATTGAAACCATCAAAATTGATATCATTTTAATTTCATATCAGGAAGAAGAAAAAATACACAACTTTTAATACCAAACATGAATATCTACATTTACCAGTAAAGCTGCTAAAATATTTCTTCTCTTCTCAGCTCAAGCTGCAGAACAGATAGAATAATACAGAGGTCTTCTATCAAGGCAGATATTCCAGATATGTACCAAAAGGTTAAACAATGGCCCTCTTCTCAGTTTTTCTATTTTTGAGGTATAGTTTTCCCCTTTGAAGTATATTATCAATTGTGTTAGTTTCCTACTGTTCCTATAACAAAAATAACTAAGTGGGTCTCTCCAAAGAACAGGAGTTTACTGGTTCACAATTTTGGTGTCTAAATCAGAGAACCAACGAGAGAGTAAGCCCAATGCTTCTCAGATACTTCACGTACCCTCAAGTTTGTAGACTGATTGTCACGTGTTCTGCTTACACTGCGTGTGTGAGACTCTGTGTCTTATTTTCCTTTATACTCAGTCATCTATGCTATGAAATCTGGAAGGCAGTTACCTGAGAAGCGATCCTTATTTGTACCCATTTCAAAGAAAGTTAATCCAACAAACTGTGCAGAGTATTGAGTAATATTATCGATATCACTAGCAAGTAAAATGTTGCTGAAGATCATTCAAAAATAATTGTAGCAGTACAGGGACAGGAAGCTGCCAGAAGTTCAGAAGAAGGTCTGGAAGAAGTGATACCACTGCTGAAGTCAAATGGGTCTTGGTTGAAAACAGAAAATAATGGAAAGATATTGTGTGTGCGTTTTATTGACTATGCAAAGACATTTAATTATTTGGAGCATAGCAAACTATGGATAACCTTAAGAAGAATGGGCATTAGAGAACACCTCATTGTGTTCATGAGAACATGTACATGGATCAAGGGGGAGTGGTGGGAACAGATCAAGGGGATACGGCACAGTTTAAAATCAGAAAGGGTGCTTCAGGGTGGTATCCTCTCATCGTAGTTGTTCAAGATGTAAGCTGAGCAAATCATCAGAGAAGCTGGATTACATGAAGCAAAACGTCAAGATTGGAGGAAGGTTATTCACAACCTGTGATATACAGATGAGACAATCTTGTGTGTTGAAAGTGAGGAAGACTTGAAACACTTGCTGATGAAGATTAGGGATTGCAGTCTTCCTTATGGATTACAATATAATGTAAATATAACATCACAAATGGATTAATAGGTAACATGAAAAAATGAAGGAAAGATTGAAATTGTGAAGAGTTATATCTTGCTTGTATTCACAGTCAAGGCTCATGGAAGCAGCAGTCAGAAGATCAAAAGATAAGTTGCATTAGGTAATTCTGCTGCACAAAACCTCTTTAAATTTTTGAAAAGCCAGGATGTTATTTTGAGCACTACCGTGCTCCTATTCCAAGCCTTTTCCCCCCGTCATCTCAGATGTCTGTGGAAGTTGGTCATAGAGAAAGGAAGATGGAAAAGAATTGATGTGTTTGAATTATGGTGCTGGAGAAGAATATTGAAAATACTATGGACTGCCAGTAAAAGAAGCAATTCTATTTTGGAAGAAGAACAGTCAGCATTCCCCTTTAGAAGCAAGAATGGCAAGACTTATCACATATTTGGGGCATGTTCTTAGGACAGACCAGGCCCTGGAAAAGAAACTCATGCCTGGTAAAGTGGGGCATCAGTCAAAAGAGAAAGATTTTCAGGGATATAGATTCAACTCCAACATAATGATTATGAGGATGGCATAAAATCAAGTAGTATTTTGTTTTATTGAAGATGGGTTAGAATCAACTCAAGGGTACTTAACACCAACCATAGGGTCTTATGTAATGAAAGGACCCCCATGTACCACTTATTTGGCCTCAATAGATTCATTGGATCTCAATTATAAAATTCATGGAAGTATGAAACCATTGACCTGTTGGAATGTACTGATCAACTGGCAGAGGCAAGGACATTTCTTCAATATTGGAGCCTTATCACTCCCATGTCTCCATTTCTCTTATCCTTTAAAAAATCATTTTATTAGAGGCTCATACAACTCATCACAATCTATACATACATAATTGTGTAAAGCACATTTGTACATCCATTGCCTATCCTTTAAAAGTATTTATTAGCTAAACCAGCACTCTACAGGAGATCAATTCACACAACCTGTGTTATGACTCCCAGGTCAAAGAAGAATAACTCATCGTCCTCAAGGCCTGGTGGACCAGGATATGCTCCACTCTCTCCTACTCCCCCTTCAGCCAGTCCACAGAGAGGACCACATGGCCAGCCCCACTATGAGACATGACGCCCCTCACTGACCCATGGCCCTGCAGGGGACAGCACCAGAGACACAGTGTGTGAATTGTGCCCGACCTGATCCCGCCACACCGAGGCAAAGCACTTGGGAGTGCAGCAAAACAGCAAAGGAATGGAGTGGCAAGGTCCCCAGGGAATGCTAAAGGTGGCCTTTGGAGCCAGGGAATGGCACCCCAACAGACTGGACTGGAAAACACTCCTAAAGGCCAACAAATGATCCTTGAACTAACTACAAGCTTTTCTTTCTTGTTGTGTTTTGTTTTGTTCTTTGTCAGTGTTGTTGTTGTTTTGTTGTTTATTGTTGCTTGGTTTGCTCTGTCTTGTTTTTGTGCATGTTATTATCTCTACAGGTTTGTCTAAATAAGTTAGGCTGAATGAACAATCTGGAGGAGAAAACAACGGGACCGACAGTTCCAGGGGGACATGGAATAGGGGGAGGTGGGGGGAAAGGAAGTGGTGTTAACAAACCCAGGGACAAGGGAACAACAAGTGATCCAAATTGGTGTTGAGGTGGGTGTGGGAGGCCTGGTAAGGAATGATTAAGGGTAATGTAACCAAGAGATATTGCTGAAACCCAGGTTGGGACAGGAGGAAAGTCAAGGGAAATAGTGGAAGGAGCTGGGAGGCAAAAGACATTTATAGAGGTCTAGATAAAGACATGTACATATGCAAACATATTTATATATGAGGATGGGAAATAGATCTATGTGCCTATATTTATAGGTTTAGTATTAAGGTATCTGGAGGACATTGGGCCTCCACTCAAGCACTCCCTCAATGCAAGAATACTTTCTTCTATTAAATTGGCATCTATTCTCACCTTCCTGACACAACCACTGAAGACAAAGTGGGTGAATAAGCAAATGTGGTGAAAACAGCTGATGGTGCCTGGCTATCAAAAGATATAGTGTCTGGGTCTTAAAAGGTTGGGGGTAAACAAGCGGCCATCTAGCTCAGAAGCAACAAAGCCCACATGGAAGAAGCACACCAGCCTGTGTGATCACGAGGTGCCGAAGGGATCAGTTATCAGATATCAAAGAACAAAAAATCATATCATTGGGTGCACACCTCCATGATACGATCGCTGAGGACAAATGGGTGCATAAACAAATGTGGCGAAGAAAGCTGATGGTGCCTGGATTTCAAAAGATATAGCATCTGGGGTCTTAAAGGTTTGAAGGTAAACAAGCGGCCATCTAGTTCAGAAGCAACAAAGCCCACATGGAAGAAGCACACCAGCCTGTGCGATCACGAGGTGTTGAAGGGATCAGGTATAAGGCATCATCAGACCAAAAAAATCTTACCATAGTGAATGGGGGGGGGGTGAAGAGTGGAGACCCAAAGCCCATTTGTTGGGCACTGGAGATCCCCTTGCAGGTGTCTAGGGGAGGAGATGAACTAGTCAAATTGCGATGTAGCACCAATGAAGTAATATAACTTTCCTCTAGTTCCTAAATGCTTTTTCCTCCCTCCTTCCCCCACTATCATGATTCGAATTCTACCTTTCAAGTCTGGCTAGACCTGAGGATGTACACTGGTACAGACAGAAACTGGAAACACAGGGAATCCAGGGCAGATGATACCTTCAGGACCAGCAGTGTGAGTGAGGATACTGGGAGGGTAGAGGGAGAGTGGTTTGGAAAGAGGGACCCGATTATAAGGATCTACATATGACCTCCTCCCTGGGGGATGGACAACTGAAAAGTGGGTGAAGGGAGACATTGGACAGGGCAAGATATGTGCTGAAAAACTGGGGTTCAGCTTATACACAGGTCAGTGGTACTCCAGCGAGGTGTAACATCTTGCGGGTGATAGCAGTTCCTCCCCTGTTCATTCAAAGCCCGGCTGACACTGCACGGCTTTGAATGTTTGTTTACTCACATCTAACCAATCAGAACCATCCTATGAAGTGGACGGCTCCAATTCACAGAAGCATCCATAGCGATTCACTGAAGCCAGCAGCTGAATTGGTTAGGATGTGTCTGTGGCTGCTCTCCTTCTCTCCCCTCTGGTCTCTGTGTTAATTCACATCCTGTATCCCCCGCCCACACAGACTCCCCCACTCCTCCCAGCTAACACATTGCTAGGGGTTGGGGGTGGGAGGTGGGGGCGGAGGGACAGGGGGGGGGCATTACCATGAAAGTTCTTTTTCAAAATCTTGGTTTTTTATCCTATTAGATATGGATACACTTGAACCAAAACAAAAACACAGGTCATACATATGAGGTGGTTTCAAAATGAAGGTTGTGTCAAGAGCAGAAGAGAGCAATAACAGTATTGCAAGTAGGGAATTCTGTGTTGACAAAAAGCAAGTGAGGGAGTGGCAGAAAATGAAGGCTGACTTGGAACAGATTCCAACACTAAAAAAGCTTGTCGTGGTTTAACGTCTTTTTATGGGGCTCTAGAGAGTGAATTGCACAAATGGGTTATGGAGTGTCGTCAAAATGATTACTGCATAACCCACATGGGAACCCACACACGTGCTCTACAACTGGCTACAGATGACAAATATAAAGCACCAGGCATTGAAAAAATTTGCTGCATCAGCAGGATGGTGTATCCACTTTGTGAATAGGTTTGGCCTACTATGTTTGAGACAAAGAACAAAGATTTCCCAGAAATTGCCACCAGACCTTGAAGAAAAAATTATGTCATTCCAGTCATTTATTATAAAACAAAGAAGGATTTATAATTATGACCTGGAAGATATTTGGAATATGGATGAAACTGTCATGACTGTTGATCTTCCAAGCAACAGAACTGTGGCAAGTTTAGGAGAAAAGAACATTTTTCTCAAAACCACAGGAAATGAAAAAAAACAAAACAAAAACTTTACAGTTGTTCTATCATGTTTGGCTAATGGAACTAAACTGGGTCCTGTCATTATTTTAAAAGAAAGGCCTTGCCTAAAAAGATCAATTTCCCACCAAGAATTACTGTGCGTGCACATGTTAAAGGCTGGATGGGTGAAGATGGAACAAAGAAATTAGGACCTAGAGACCAGGAGCATCCTTAAAGAAAAAGCCATCGTGACTTGTTTGGGATATGTTCAGAGCCCACCTATCGGATGACATAAAAAAATTGGCAAAATCTAGTGAAGTTACTTTAGCCATTATTCCAGGTAGACTTATATCTGTACTACAGCCTCTGGATATATCTTTGAATAAGTCTTTTAAAGACTGTGTGCGAAGGATGTGGCATGAATGGATGTCATCTGGTCAAGCCCGACTAACAACAGGAGGAAATCTCATGAAGCCTGACATAGAGTTAATGCAAAGTGGGTTCGAGATGCATGGGAAGACATTCCAGAAGACATGGTGCGACGTGCCTTCCAGCAATGTAGTATTAGTAATTCCATGGATGGCAGTGAAGACTGTGCTTTGTATGAAAATGACAGCAGTGATGGTGATGATGGCGATCTCAGTGAGGACAGCAGCTGTGATGACCTCACACCAGCTGAAGCTCTGCATTGGGATACGGATGATGATGAGGAATCCAGTTTGGAAGGATTTTAACTTTTTCCATTTTAGCTTGGTTGCTGATTGAGCTCAGGGAATAGTACTCTTAAGGCATCATTGTTGATACCTTATTGTTTCGATTGAACTATTTTCCACTTACTGTGCTGGTTTAGTAATGTTAAATGACTTGTCCTTTTATTTGTGATTTTTTTGTTTAAAATAAATATTTAAATACACTACCCCACTGATGTCTCAAGTTTTAGTAATTTTATTTTCATTTGTTTTGATTATTGAAAATCACCAATAGCTTCTGCATTTTCCATCCTAGGCTTATACTCGAGTCAATCAGTTTTTCTGGCTTCCCAGGTAATAGTTAGGTACCTCAGCTTATACTCAGGCCGGCTTATATTCGAGTATACACGGTAGTTTTTTGGTGCTTTGGTTGTTTTTTTTTTTGGGGGGGGGGGCGGTACTTATAAGCATGTCCATGTTTAGAAATAGAGGGTTCCACCCCTACCTTCAGTCATATGCGCCCACGTAATTATGTATACTGTTGGCTGTCGTTAGAGATCCACCTATTCTGAATTCCCTATACAGAAAAACATACAAAACAGCAACGGATCCAGCAACAAGGACCAATTAACCTAGAGAAAAACCTCAATCAAAAAGAAAGCAGAAAACGTTATTTTTTAAAAAGGGCCAAAGAGGAGCTTTAATGACAAGGTGTTATATTGCAGCCTAACTGAGAGGCATTGATGAAGTCATACCAGAATAGGGTGGGTCCTAAACCTAATCATTTCAGAGTTATACACAAGTCAGAATAGACAGAAACACACAGGTAGGAACCTATCTACAAGCAAAGGGTCACCAAGGATTACTGCCAGCGACTAGAAGCTGGACTAGAGGAAGAAAGCCCTTTCCCTAAAATCACACCCTAAATCCTGATTTTCCGGCTCTGGAAATGTGAATAAAACAAACTTCTATTATTGACATTCCCCTCCTTGTGTAATGTATGTGAGGGAAGCACTGGGAAATGGAAACCAGGCCATTAGAGCTGCTACCAAGGAAGTTAACATAACAGAGTTGGATGGGTCTACATGAAATCTGCATGCTATCTTTATGAGAGGGGACTGAAAAAGACACACAGAGGGAGATGGCATGTGAAGATGCATGTAAAAAGTAATGGGTCCCAAGAACTATTTGGGGCTCACAGCAGCTGAAAAGAACACAAAGCCATCAATCTCTTTTAGAGCAGAGATCATCCACCCACTTCCCTAAAGCCAGCCTCCCTGCATGCAGAATGTGAGACAAGAAAGATATATTCTAAAACCTTCCACTGTGATATTTTGTTACGGCCCTCCACGCTGCTAACAATGACTGAAATCAAGGCAATGCACGTAGCATGGATTAGACAAGCACTCAATCAGTACATGGTTTCTATGCTTAGTTCATAAACTCCTTAGTTGTCAGTGATTCATTGAGAAGCAAATGCAGAGGAGTCAATTGGTAAGAACACAGAGAGAAATGGTGGCAGAGCATGCATGACTTCTCTCGAGAGCATTGCTTATGTAGAGACCGTCTGATGGCTGAGAGTGGAGAATGGAACTGTGGGAATCCTGGCACAGAGGTGAAAACTTAATCAAAGAGAGACCAGCGTTCCGGCTTGATTCTCCATGTCTGCTCCATAAACAAGCAGAACAGGTATTGTTGTGGAACCTGCTGATTCTTCCCCTTCTATTAGCCAATTGAAATAAAGCAGACCCTGAATGCAAGAGACAGAGAAAGGGACTCCTGCCTGCACAGTCTAGGAGTAGCCCAAGGCTTCGTGACCAAAAGATCCCAGACTCCCCAAATTGGGGGCACCAAAAGCTCCAAACCACCAATTGCTCTGTGGGAGAAGACAGGGCTTTCTACTCCCATAAAGAGCTAGTCTCAGGAATCCACAGGGGCAGTTCTATCCTCTTCTACAGGGTCACTCTGATTTGGCGTCCACCTGATGGCAGTGAGAATTTCATTTTTGGTTTGAGGTATGTTATTGTCTTAGCCTTCCAGGATTCTGACTTCTTCCTGTTCATCCCCATAATCTAACACACCTCTGTCCATAAGTGGAGGTCCAGTTTTGAAACATCTTCTCTCAAACCTTCTCTCGATACATCCTTCACTTTGGGTTCGGGGCAGTTAGAAGAAACGAATGTACAGCCCGGGTGTATTCTTGGACCTGGTTTGAGCTGGATGGATCCTACAGGGATTCTTTACATGAGGGTTTTGTGATGGAGTCCTGATGATCGGGATGCTGAAGATGAAAGACTCAGCTAACAGAAAGGTGGGCAGAACAGTAACTAAGCAGAGAGTAATAGAGAGGGGGCTATCGGCTAATGATTTCAGCTTCACCTGGAAGCTGGTTAAGAATGCGGAATCCCATGCCCTTTCCCAGACTTACTGTATCAGAATCTACACTTTACCAACATCCTCGGTGATGCTTAAACCCATTAAAATTTAAGAAGTACTTCTATAGCACATTTAAATGTGGAAGGAATCTGAATATTAAGAGGACATTATGAAGAGATGCCTGGATGCCATCCTGTCTGCTCCATTTGCTCGTTGTAAGAAATGAGACATATTCTTATAAAGATTAGACATTAAAATACATTTAAAATAGAGCACAGTATGGGGGTGGTGCAGGCCTGGGTGTTTTATGTCCTTTTGCACATAAGATCAGTATGCTTTGAAATTAATTTAAAGAGGCCTGCCCAATAACAACAGGAGTGACACAGTAAGACTACCATTACAATAACTAAGACAAACCGAAGCCAACTCAGATAGCAATGTTAAGAGGCATACTTTAAATGACAATAAGATGATTTAGGGGTGAATATAAACTTTCCCAAACCTTCTAAATGGGAGAAAAACAGTCATGCAGTAAAAAATTAATAAGGATAGACATGCAAAATCCTAGTGTAATGAAAACATATCTACTTAATATTGTACAAACTGTGTAAAATGCTTGTTATTATTTCCAAATACAGATCATATTCATGCAGAGAAAACAAATTCGATTCAAGAGTATATTTTGGACTCTGTCCACTAGCCATGGTTAGATCCCTAATTGACCATCATCATAAATCAAATCCTGTGGAAATGCACATTTTTCATTTGTGAGTATAAAATTAAGTAAAGAACTTACTCAGTATTAATGCTTGTCTGATTTTATTAGTTTCCAGTATATTGTAAAACAGGAATATTGGCAGGTGACCTCTTTTTTGACATGCCACTCAACATTTTTAAAAACAGCCTGGACAAGTTCAAATGAAGTAAATCTGTATGCATTTGAAGCTGGGCCCTGTACTGCAGCTGAGGATAATCTTAATCAGAGAGGGTGATCAGTTATCCAGGAGTGTTAATTTCCTTTGAACACAACTAACATTATTTTACCAGTGCAATTTTCCAAAGTCACATAGCTTCTCAGGGTATCGCTTTCCAGATTGGTAAAATAATGATACTTTTTTGGTAAGTAACAAAATTAATTTTGAAGCATTAAAACAATTCTAACACATAAGCTTCATATGACTGATCAAAGTTGGGCTCAAGTTGGGGTCCTTATGTACAGAACTGGTGGGATAATTACAAGCTGGACTGTAATCACAGATCGGCAGTTCAAATCCACCAGCTACACCTCAGGACAAAGATGAGGTTTTCTGCTGCCATAAAGATGTCCGGCTTCAGAAATCCAAAGAAAGAATTTCTACTCAGTCCTATACTATTGCTGTGAGTTGGAATGAACTTGTTGGCAGTAAGTGGGTGAGTGCACCTCGAGCTACGGAAAAGGCATTTTCTAATTAAGGACTGGAGAGCTTCCTTTACCAACCCCAAGATGGACCTGCTTAATCTATTCTATGTATTGCATGAGAAACGTCTCTTTAACCTTCTGGTGTTATTCAAGGAGATTTCGAAAAGTTCATGGAAAATTGCCATTATCCTTTCATTTCATTCCCACCAACCCTGTGAAGCCCCGCGTCTGTAACACGAGCATGGTTAGCAACCTTTGTGATCACCAGATGGTCTTGGCATAGATTGGATAATGAGATAATAATATTACGTTTTTTCCAGGGCACCTTCTTCTCCCTATATGGATAATTATATCTTCTCTAATTGCTTTTCTGGAAATAATAAGCAAATTATAAGTTGGTGACTGTAATTGTCAAATTTCACTGTGTAGTGTTCATTACCTAATGTGAGTCTCCAAGTATTCTACGAACAGTTGGAGCACCGGGGTTAATGCCTACTGGGGTGGGGGGGCACCTAATTGCAGGATCTAAGGTGAAGAAAATGTAAAGCCATATAGACAGATGGCTTTTAGTTGTTTAAAATTAACTTGACCTTTCTTTCCTAAGTTACAAAGAAGTCTGGGCTGTGAGAAAGATCAGCTTTCCTATCTCTTAATAAATTACTTATTAATAAAGCTTAAGACTTCATTTTCCTTTATTGCAGGAACCTCTCCATCCATTTATTTTCAGTTCACACCATAGGCCTATAGGGAATTGCTTGTCAGAGCTGATTTCTTTTTCTTTGTTCTAGAGCATTGGTTCTCAATCGTCCTAATACCGTGACCCTGTAATACAGTTCCTCATGTTGTGGTGACCTCCCAACCATAAAATTATTTTTTTGCTACTTCATAACTAATTTTGCTACTGTTATGCATCAGGCGACCCATGCGAAAGGGTTATTCAACCCCCAAAGGGGTCGTGATCTACAGGTTGAGAACCGCTGCTCCAGAGATCCTTGAGATATTATATTTAGTAACCATCCTAATACCAGATTCAATTGCCTGAGATAAGAGTCCTCTTCCTTGCCAGTCAGCCAAAGATGAATCCACCAGAGTAGTTAAGAGAAAGTCAGAGTGACTCTCATAATTCTTCCATCAATTCTTGGATGACTTGCATTCTGATTTTGGACGTGGAGGTGCATCATATAATTTCTTTGTGTGATAGTGACACCCACAAAAGTACCTGAGTACCAATTTGTCCTTTTCCCTTCCCTTCCAGATAATATTGCATTCTTTGTGTAAAGGGTAGACATTTATTTTTCTAAAGATATGAACAAGTAATCACTGAACTTCAAATTGCTGTGTCATTTATTCTCCCAAACTTTACTAATTAAAGTATACTAGTAGAAATGCTTCTTTCCCTTTGTTGTGTCTGTACCCAGCTATAGAAGGTACTCTAGGAATTGTCTTCCACGGTCTTCCATTTGAGCCTTTACAAGTTACTGCTCTGCCTTACCTACTTCCATTCTCATTTGAAGGCCACCCATTCACTTACTTTTATTATCTTTTGCTAACTTCTTTAAATGTTGTTATTAGGTACCATCAAGTCAGCTATAACTGTTGTCGCTCCAACTACAATCTTGCGTACAACGTACAACAGAACAAATCAATTATCTGGTCCTGCCCATTCTCACCATTGTTGTGTTTGAGTTCATTGTGGCAGCAACTGTGCCAAACTGCCCCTAGCCAGTCTTCCTCTCTTCCCCTGTCCTTGTCCTGCCCCAAACATGATGTCTTCCTCAAGAGACGAAGCACGCTTCATAATATGTCCAGAGTAAGTGAGGTGAAGTCCAGCTATCATTGTTTCTAAGAAACATTCTGGCAAGATTTCCTCTAAGACAGATTTCTCCATTCCTGTTGCAGGCAATGTCCTTCTTCATAAACATCACAATTTGAGTGTCTTGATTATTCTGTCAATCCAAAATCAAACTGATTGACACCAAGCTAATTCTACTCATCGCAACCCTATAGGGCAGGGGAGAACCATCTCTATGGGTTTATAAATCTATCAATTTTACAGGCTTATAATCCCTCATCTTTCTCCCTAGAAGTGACTGATGGATTTAAACTGCTGGCCTTGCTGTTAGCTGGCCAAACACAACCCTCTACTACATGGCTTGAGTCAGATACATGTTAAATAAGTCTTGTGTAGTAGACTACCCCAATATAAAGCAACAATGGCCACATCCACGTATAGGGCCTCCTACTACCATTGGGACAGGTTACTTCCCTCGTCCATCCTCTCTCCACTGCCTTTCTCATAAATCTCCATATGCACTCTGCCTTTCAGCGCTGTACTCAACGTCTGTACCAAGACGGCCTCACTCTTCTTCTTCTCCTCATGTTAGGCTTAATAATCACTGTGCTCTTGTTTTGTTTTTCTATTCTAATATATGGTGACACCATATGTCTGAATAGAACTGCTACAGATGGTTTTAAGGCCCAGACCTTTTGGAAGCAGAACAATAAGTTGATCTGTTGAGGTGACTCTCTGTGAATTCAAACCACTAACCTTTCAGCTAGTAGTCAAGGACTTAAATTTCCGTTCCACTCGGGACTTTCTATTGTTAGCATACATCTTTATTTTAAGTTTTTTCTCTTTCTTATATTTAATTAATCATCTTTTTCTCCTTTCATTGTACCTTCAGGTTGCATCACTGGTACCTTTTTAGAATTGTCCAAGATTGTACTCTTATTTCTAATTTCAATGTCATGCTGAATTTTAGTCCTTTTCCTTATTCCATATTTATTTATTTTTCTTAATACGTTAGCATTTTTAATCATTTTATTAGAGGCTCATACAACTCTTATCACAATTCATATCTGATACAATACTTTACATTTTGGGTCCATCTGTGTGTGTGACCTTTTAAATGATTAGAAATAATCATGACAGTAAGGGAAAAGGTAGATGCAAAAAGAAAAATACTAATGGCTTCCCAAAATACACTCATTATTTTCAAAGTGTAAAACATGCTACTTATTTTATTTGCCTTCTCTTTTTCTTTATAGGCAATCACCCTCAAGACCAGGAGGAACCACTAGTACAGGTCCAGAGTTACAGAGGATCTTGACACTCATCACACAGAGCTGGTAGAGAGAAGGAAGGAAGGGTGAAATGTCATAGGGAATGACGCCATCACAACCCATTTTAAAGAGCCCGATTAAATAGTTTATGTTTGGAAACACCTCAAAGATCTTAGCCTTCTTAGTCACGTATATGTGGTTAAACATCAGAAATATTCACAAATACAGTGTAGACATCAAGTGCGGATAAAGAGATACAGCATATTTCCCTAGTGTGATTTTGACCAGTGGATTCAGCCTCAGTACTTTCTTAAATCGATGACTTCTGAGGGGAGATCATTGCTCACTATGAAGGTAACGGTTAAAAGAATTTCCAAACTTTTCAGAGAACCAGGTATTTGATTCTTTACTCTTCTTGAATTTCAGTAAAGGAGCAAATGGGAAAATTTCAGGTCAATTTTTCCCGGATTTTACTTCCCTATGCAGTGCAGTATCCAATGGAATTTTATTGTTTATATCACTGAAATTCCATTTTATATCTTGTGATTGTTTAATTTTGTGTGTGTGTGTCTGTCTCCTCCCCTTGCATTAAGTTTGAGTCCATTTCTAAATTCCAAATTATATGGTCACTTTTTTAATAAAGGGAAGTGCTTGATATAATTACATAGAACAATCATACACACAGGTCCACCATACAGAGAAATCTTCACGAGCTAGGTAAATTACTTAACGCAGTGGTTCTCAGCCTTCCTAATGTCACAGCACTTTAATACAGTCCCTCGTGTTGTGGTGACCCCCAGCCATAAATTATTTTTGTTGCTACTTGATCACTGTAAGTTTGCTATTGTGATGAATTGGCGACTCCTGTGAAAGGGAGGTTCAACCCCCAAAGGGGTCGCATCCCAGAGGTTGAGAACCGCGGACTTAAAGCAATGATATCACTGAGATACAGAAGAACATGGCGTGGCAGACAGTTGAAAACAAGGTTGGGTTTGGGTTTTTTACAAAGCACTGCTAGGTGAATGTGTAGCAAATTTTCCCTTCACTTTAATTTCCTTCTGTAATGGCTAAGGTTGTGCATCAACTTGGCTGGGCCATGATTCCTACTGGCTTGCCAGTTATATACTGTATATGCTTGAATACAAGCCGACTGGGGTATAAGCCGAGGCACCTAATTATTACCTAGGAAACCAGAAAAACTGATTGACTCGAGTATAAGGCTAGGGTGGGAAATGCAGGATGTGAATTAACACAGAGACCAGAGGGGAGAGACTGAGCGCAGCCACAGACACATCCTTACCAGTTCAGCTGCTGGCTTAAGTGAATCACTACGGGTGTTTCTGGGAATTGGAGCTGTCCATGTCATAGGACTGCTCTGATTGGTTAGATGGGAGTAAACAAACATTCAAAGCGCTGCAGTGTCAGCGGGGCTTTGGATGAACAGTGGAGAAATGGCAATCACCTGCCAGATAACAGGCGCTAGTTACCTCAGGAGGCCCCCGCAAGATGTTACACCACGCCGGGGTACCACTGACCCGAGTATAAGCTGGACCCCAGTTTTTCAGCATATTTTTTTGTGCTGAAAAACTCGGCTTATACATGTATATAGATGGTAAATCAGCCACTAGAAAGTCATTTCTGATGCATAGAGCTGCTCTGATGGTGTGGTTGGTTACATAGTGGTCTGCTAATCTAATCCCAAGGCCAGCAGTTCAATTCCACCTGCTGCTTCTAAGCAGAAAGATAAACCTATCTCCTCCAGGAAAGATTTACAGCCTCAGAAACCCTAGAGAACACTAGTTCTATACAGTTACTGATTTATAGATCACTGATTTATTTGAGGGAAATAATTTTATCAAGAATACCCCATTTCCAAAGAAATTATTGTGCACAGGTGCCAAGGTTATGATTTCAACATTTTTATGGAGTAAAATTATTTCTGTTTGCATTTTGTAAGCTTTTCTTAATAGGAAATCACGGATAGAGATAGTAACTGGATTAATAATTGCCTAGGGTCATGGCAGGGGAGGCTGAGAAGAATGGGAAGCTAACAATAGTGAGTACAAGAATAAAATGCAATGAAATTGATTGTGGTAATGATCATGCAAAGCTTAGTATGATTCAGTGATTGAATTGTATGATACGTGAAGTATATGCTAATAAAGTTATTAAAAATTCATGAAGTAAATTGAAGCATTACGAAGGTCCAGTTCTTCAAACACTGTTAGAACTCAATCATGGGTTTCCAAACTTAATTGGCCTATCGCCCGCTTTTCATGAAAAAACAAAAACAAAATCCCAAACTCAGCACCCCTGGAATGAAAAACGCTTATACCTTAAGCCCTAACACAGGGTGTAGTGTATGTATTTGCTTTGTGATAATGAAATGGGATAGTTTATCCAAAGTCTCTACTATGTTGCTTGATAATTCTTTGACTTTGAGGTGCTTTTGACTCAAAGAATCTACAGGACTGAATAGAATTGTCCCAAAGAGTTTACAAATCTATAATCTTTTAAAAAGCAGTCCCTTATAGTGGCTTGTGTTTTCACATCATTGACGTTTTGATGAACAGCGAACTACTTAAGGACTCCTTGAAAAACACAAGTAATAATTCCTGTTGGCATGAGATAATGAAAGAGTTAAACTATTGAGTGTCTCCATTCTTATCTCACTGGGTGTTTTAGGCTAGATTCTCGAGAAAAGGAAAACCAAAGAAGCTTATACAGGTATAAATAAAGTTTTAGTTCAAGCAAATGGCTCAGATCATTGTAGAGGCTAGTAAGGTCCAAGTCTGTGAGATGTCAGACCTGAGGCTTCTCTTGATTCACATCGTTGCAGGGGCTAACAAATCAAAATAACTGCAGGTAATATGGTAGCCTGCTGACTCTCAGCTCCAGAAGCTAACAGATCCCAGCATAGGCAAGCAATGCAGTAGGATATTGGCACAAGTCCAAAGCACCAGAGGTCAGATGATGATGATGGACCAGATGCAGAATCCCGATTCAGCAAAAACCAAATGAGTTTTGCCAGAACATCCATATATATTGGAAACAGGCCGCCACCCTAACGGAATGAGATTTCTACTGATTGACGGCTCCTAGTGGATCTTGTTATGGTAGTAATTGCGTTATATCAGGTCTAGTCATGAAAGATGGCTACATGATAATTGCCGGACAACTGGAATTCATGGTCCAGTTAACTGGGCACATCTTCACACTCGTGCCTAAGAATCTGAACCATCTTACTGGTTATATCTAGATATTTATCAGTTGTTAGCTCTCCAAGTATGCCACAGTATTATGTTTATGGGTTCCCAATTGGAGGTGATAAAATCACAGAATACATGCTGGCTTAGAAATTTCAAATTATGAAACAATTCTGGCTTTTATTTGAACACTCCAAGTTTCAAACTTTTTTTCTTCCCTTCCTAAATTTTAATTGAATTGTAGTAATAGGAATCATGTCTTTGCCAAAATTAAAATGAATTAACTGTGAAGCTATCTTTTCAAGAGCAAATTATGACACATACTTAGATGAACGAATCATTGACTTCAAGTATTAAAGTTTAATGTTTAAATGTATTAAATGCTAATTACTCAAAAAGCCCTGCATGGCAGTAAGAGAAAGCTAGACTCTTGGTTCTTGGTAAATGAAAACACCAAACACACACAGATTCCCAAGGAAGTTCAAAGGAAATATTCTCAAGTGCTGCTATGGCAGGAAATAACAATCTTCTCACATTGTTGAGCACTTACTTAAGGCAGAACCACATCGAGGCTTGGAACAGACAGTCAAAGTGCGTTGCAAGTCCTTGAGTTCACCTACGTTAGCTGGCAGACAGATATGTTAGCATAAGCTTAGAATATAATCAATATTTTAAGAGGACACTAAGAGAAGGTGATTACAACATTTTTGATGGATAAATCAGGTGGAAATACACTCCCAGTGGTGAAAGACACTTACTAATACTTATATAGAACCCTATATAAAAGCATAAGTAATATATACATTATATATATATATATATATAACAATACTTATATAGAAGTAAGGCCAGTGCTACCTCATATGAGGGGAACTGAGGAGCTACCAGCAATGAATAATGCTTTGGAATTTATTGTGGTGAGGATTGCACAAATCTTAATAAGATTGAATAGTTAAATTGTATAAGATGTGAATTATCTTATTTACTTGAGTATAAGCTGACCTGAATATCTGCCAAGGAACCTAATTTTACCACAAAAACTACATAAAAATGTGCTGAAAAACTCGGCTTCTACTCCAGTATATACGGTATATGCAACCCCTACCCCCACCCCCCAAAAAAAACCTGTTAAAAAGGAAAGAGAAAGGACATCATGCCAAAACATAGACTGGCTGAGGACACCAGCTTCCCCAGCATCTTCAGTTGTATAAAACTCATAACAGAATCATTCAAATGTTCATTATATAAATGGAACTTCATGGTAGGTTTACTTGTCAATCCATAATGCCTTTTCCTTCCATATAGATTGATCTCCTGATCCTTGGCCCCATCTCCAGAAAATCTGGGATCATTCCTAACCTGTATTGTAATACAAATAACCAACTAGCCTTAAAAGGATTCTGACCCAGAGTGACCCTAACTAGGCTCTCTCAGATTGTAAATCTTCAGAAGCTAGCCTCAACTTTCTCATATTGTATGGCTAGTGGCTTAGAACCTCTGACCAGTACCTGACACAAGGCCTTGAAAAAGAGTTAATACGTAAAGTGAGATTTAGGGTCCAATAATCTTTTTTTTTTTTTTTTAAAAAGATTGTGTCTAGTCATTGTACACAAAGCAAAGGAAAACTCTTTTATGTCAGGCAGCACCATCAATCATGTACAGATGCCTAGGCTCTTTACTTATCCGGAGTTTCTTTGTGTAGGAAGCGGGGATACTTTGGGGGATGCTATGATGGTCATGTGCTTAGGAAATTGAGTCTGCTCAATAAAGTCGCTTGCCATATCCTGTCCATGTAAGGAGGATGGGATACATATGTGGCAAGAAAGAAATTGCTTCTTGAGGTAATGGTGAGAAGGCTCCGTATGCTGGAGCACTGAGTGTGAATGGGAGAGGTGAGACAGAGGGGAGGAAGGAGATGTTGACATTGGACGGGTAATAATCATGAAAATAATCACGGTAAAGAGTATATTTTAAACCGATAAACATAAACAGACAAAGGGATTTTCTCTGTTTGTTTATTTTTTAAGGCAAAGCAATAGATAAAATATAACTTCAGAAAATCACTGTGGTAACTGCCCTAGACCCTAAATGGGCCAGGAAAGCTGGGCTCAGGGAGACCAGCTGGAAGGCCCACGGCAGGGGTTCCCGGGAGAAAGGATGGGAATTCATGGTAAGAGAGTGGGGAAGATGAGACAAGAGTTGGTGGCTAAATTGAGAGGATGTTAATACTTTGTGTGTAGCAATTACAGGAAAATAAGAGAAGTATTGGCATTTGGTGGACGGAGTGAAGATCATGCGGGAATCGGGGTTTTGTAATCCAGAGAGAGGCATGTGGATAGTGACTGTCTCTCCATTGATTTCAGCTTCTCCTGAACTATTCCCTAGATTTGAATCATTAGTCAGGATCATTTTTACCCGAAGGTTGATAAAGAAAGGTGGTGACTAAGGTGTTCTTGGGGAATCTCTGATGTTTCTGTCATTAGCTCATCCATGGCTTTCCACTTGGCGTGGAGTTGATTTCTGCCCATCACACTTATCTGCAGGTCCAAGTGGAACAGGGCTGCATGGGGTTCGCAGGGGCTGATTTTGTTTAGGAATCGATGGCCTGCTCTGTCTTCTGAGGTCACTCTGGGTGGAGCTGAACCTTCCATTTTTGGTTAGCGGCTGAGTACCTGAACTGCTTCCATCACCCAAAGTAGAGCTGCCTTTTTATTGCATCTCCCATCAAGCA
The DNA here is from genome assembly GCF_050624435.1 of Tenrec ecaudatus. NCBI lineage: Eukaryota > Metazoa > Chordata > Mammalia > Afrosoricida > Tenrecidae > Tenrec > Tenrec ecaudatus. The sequence continues at coordinate 13,018,266 of NC_134542.1, read as the reverse complement.
CTTGTCCCAGAGGCTCATTGGCCAACTAGTAAACAGGTGTTTGCTTTCTGGAAGCCAGTACTGATTTCCCCTCTTTGGGTAAGGGCAACATGAATTGCATTAGACACGCCCTGTCTCCGTTGCTCATTTCAGGGAGAGAGTGTGTAAAGCCGGCACAAGAGATTGAGAGAAACCAAGGCGTGGTGACATCATCATTTTTGTTCTTAAATCAAGTCACCCTTGACCTAGCACTACCCTAGAGCTGTATGACTCAATAGGTTTTCTGTTTTCCTTAGTTTAGTTTTGTTGGGGTTTCTATCATATGCAGAAGAAAGAATAACATGCAACACTCTAGTCACAAATAACTCTTTCCCTTGCTCTGTAGGGCATAAAGGTGATAATTGATCTATGATAATTTAGGAATATTTGGATGGAACACGGCATCACACGCACACACACAATCCTGAAAATTGGAGGCACGTGACACTTTCCCAAATTGGCCTCTAGGCTAAAAGCCAGGCTTTAGCTAAGAATTGGATGAGATAAATCTCTCCTTTGTCCAAATGAAGGTGCTTGGGTGGCCCAGGAGTTAAACTACTCTGGCGCTAACTAAAAGGTCAGTAGTTAGAACCCATCAGGTGCTCCGAAGGCTGAGGATGAGGATGACCACTTCTGTAAAAATGTACAGCCTTAGGAGACCTGGGAGGTAATATCACACTGCCCTACAGGGTTACTGCGAGTCAACCATGACTGATGACTGCGGGATGGTTTGATTTTGTTCAGTTATCCCGTAAGAGCTCTATGTTGGCTGCTCATTGGAGATCACCTAGTAAGTTTTAAAACTACTGAACCCTCTTTTCCTGGGTGAAGGGGAAGGCATGTACAACAAGAGGGATATTGACAATAAATAATGCAGCCAGGGGAAGATACTGGGGTGAGAACAAGGGCTAAAGGAAGCAGATAATTTGAGTAAGTAATCCCAAAATAACAGTTATCTATTAATAAATGAGTAGACATGAAGGCTGAACTGGCATGGGAGGGCGAGTAAGAGTATATCCATGTATGTGGCAGAAGATATATCTACATGGGTATTGACTTCTGCTTCAAACATGTCTATGACTGTAGTAGAGTATACTGTGGGAAAAGTTATGAAAACTTCTGGACATAACTAATCACCTTAAGAGAAGGAGCTATGAGGCCTGGAGGCTCAGGGGCATCGTCTCAGTGCACCAGGATCAATTGGAAAAAATAACCTGCAAAGACACCTTACTTGGTCAGAGCCACTGGCGTCTTAAAACCTTGTCAACAGACACAAGGTACAGCCGTTTGTCTGGCTCTCTCTGAAGAAGGACTAGCGATGAAGACAGAGGACGCATGGAGTCAATTAGTCACAGGGACAATGGACTGCTACAACCTCTGGCCTCTTGATTCCGAGACGAGAATTAAGAAGGTGCCCAGTCAACACTGTCAACAGCTCTGAATGGACTCATAAGGTTGAATAGATTGAGAGAAAAATTTGGAAGAAAACTCAAAATCACAAAATGAGGCCAGACCTCCTTGTTAGATAAAGTCTGGTGGAACCTCAAGATTGTTCCCTTGCTCACACTTCAAGTGTGGGACGGAATCTCCCCTGTGGCTCAATTTCCAAACAATAGACACATATAGAGCCCCTGCCATGAAGTCAATTCCAACTCATAGCAATCTTAAGGAGCAGGACAGTCATCTCTGTAGGCTTCTGAGGTCATAATTCTTTTAATTAGATATTTTAATCGGGCTCTTATAACTCTTATCAAAATCTATACATTCATCCATTGTGCCAAGCACAGAGGAGGAAAAATGAGGAGCTGATATCAAGGGCTCAAGTAGAAAGGTGGCAATTCTTTATGAGAGAACAAAATCCCATATTTCTCTTGCAGAGAGGATGGTGGGTTTGAACTGCCACCTTGAGGGTAGGAGCCCAAACATAACCACTATTCTAAATGCGCTCCTCAGACAGGGCAATGTGGGGGTCAATAACACTAGTGTGGTACACACATCTTAGAATAACCAACCATAGGAGAATACAAGGGTAGCATTTACCCAAGTGCAAGGTTAATAAGGGTTAGGAGAGAAGAAAAAAAAAATGAAAAGAGGAGAGACAGGGAGGAATTGGGATGGAACATGGAAGGGATTTCCATGAATGAAATGATCCAAAAGGGGATGAATTGTTGCATGTAAAATGGGTGATCTGCTCTGTAAACTTTCATTTGATTCATAATAAACACACTTGCGTAGAATCAATTCTGACTCACAGTGACCCTAGAGGGTCAATTCATAATACAAAGTCATTTTTAAAAGCACAGTAAAGACTCAAAGCCTGAATATTAAGACTAGAGAGGCTTATTTAATTTGCCTAAGGTCACGTCGGGCATTGAGGTCTATAAAGTTCTAGGTGGTTCCAGTGAGAAGTCAAGGTATTATACCCACTATTTGAAAGAAGTGAATGTAGAAGAAAGAAAACACACATATAAATAGTTTATAATGATTAGTCATATTCCCCAATCACTTCAGCAGACACCCAGCACATTGATGGACCTGCACCAAACTCTTTTATAATGATTAACAGCATGACCATAATGTTACACTTACTGATAAATGGTTGGCGATTATGTATTAAGGGGGTAGGATTAACAGGAGGAGGAGCAATAATCCAAAGGTCAAATTCAATATCCAACAGGACAAATTGGCCAGCCCTGACCTTTCAGTGAGGCATATTAACAGAACAGACTGGAAGTAGAAGTCTATATTGATATAGCATATTTAAGGTTGACTAAAATCATCTCTACAACCTGACCCCAAAACAGAGCTTTTGAATCTAAATGCTGAGCAACATATACTTCCAATTTAAAAGTGAGGACACTTGAATTACCGACCTTGGTGACTATTAGAGGGAATAATTAGGACATCCTAAAGGATCTTCAAGAAGTACAGCCAGGATGATGAGATTTCATCTCACATGCTTTGCACATGTTGTCAGGAAAGACCAGTCCCTGCAGAAGGACATCATGCTTGGTACAGTGGTGGGGCAGCAAGAAGGCGGAAGCTATTCAACAAGATGAATTGAATCCGTGTGACATCGATGGGCTGAAACATAAGGACCGGTGTGAGGCTGGCACAGGGCCAGGCAATGTTTCCTTCTGTTGTACACGGTCTCACTATAAGTCAGAATTGCCTGATGGCTCCTGATAACACAATCAAAAGGCTCACCAAGGAGTCTCTTGGCTAGGTGGTCAACAGATCAACCCACTGGTCTCTTTGTGGGAGCAAGATGAGGTGGCCTACTTCCATCAGTCTTCACAATCTCAGAAACCCAAAGGGGCAATTCTACTGTGTCCTAAAGATATCTGTGAATTGGAATTGACTCGGTGGCAGTGAGGTTTGGGTTTAGAGACTATGGCGGGGGTAGGGGTGAAGGGGGGTGTGTGGAGGATTCCAATTTAGCAGGGCTCAGCTTGTAATATAACTTGAAAACAGGAAAATCGAAGTTGATCTAACCAAGACTAATATGGAATCAACCACATGTCTGCATACAGAACTTTGAGCTTTTCTAGATATATGGCAGTCCTAGAGAAAATTAAGATATGGATGAAACTACTGTTTGTGCAAGAAAAATTTTTAATTAATAAATCTTTTTATTGGGGCTCATACAGCTCTTATCACAATCCGTACATACATCAATTGAGCAAAGCTCCCTTATACATTCGTTGCACTCGTCATTCTCATAATTCACCTTCCACTTGGGTTCCTGGAATCAGCTCGGTTTCCCTTTTTCCCCCTCCCCCTCCCTCCCCGCTCCCCCCTTCCCCCTGGTCCCTTGATAGTTTATAAATAATTATTATATCTTATCTTACACTCCCCGGCGTCTCCCCTCACCCACCTCCCCATTGCCCATCTCCCAGAGAGGAGGTCACACATAGATCTCCAAGATCGGTTCTCCCTTTCTACACCCCCTTCCCTCCTGGTGTCGCCACTCCCACTGCTGGTGTTGAGGGGTTCCTCTGTCCTAGATTCCCTGTGTTTCCAGGTCCGGTTTGGGGATGGAGTTTAGGCTAGTCGCCAGTGAAATGGCGGCAGCTTAGTGACCAGAGATGTACCATGAGTCCGGTCCTGTTTCACCTAGACCCCTGCTCAGAACAAATGTGTGGGGTGGGACTGGGGTGCTGTCCCATGGGGATATTTCACTCACCAGACTTCTACCATTCAGCTATCTGGACACCAAACCCGCTCTCAGAGTATGCGGGTGTCCCGGTCGGCCATCTTCCTCCTTCGATCGCAAGAAATTTTTAATTAGCTTTTGAAATCGTGGAAAGTGCAGTAATGACAGGAAAGTATCGATTGAGATTATCTTGGGGGAGGGGGGAAATCTAGTCTTTATAAGATAGAAAAAAGCAGCCCCCAACTCCTTTTTGTTTTGTTATTTGAGGATATGTTTGGTAGCTGTGGTGTGTTTGTAGTATTAGGTGTAGGAGGGACGGAGGTATAGATTGGTGGATTTCTCGAAGTGTTGTTTTTATTACTATGTGGCTGAGACTCACTGAAGCAGCACCGGGGACCTAGTGGCTGATACACTGAACTGCTAAATGTCAACGCAGCAGTTTTAAGCAGAAGTTTGATAAAACTCTCCTAAATATTTCCAACCTCAGAAATTCACCAAGGCCATTCTACCCAGTCTAAAGAGTTTCCATGAGTCAGAATTGGCTTAGCCACAGTGGTTTGAGCTTTGGGGAGATTCCCACTGAGGATCATGGGGGGAAATTAAATAATTGTACTACAAATATATTACAAATGTTCACACAGGACTAAGTTTCCAACATAACATCTGTGTGTGGAAACTAGGTAATGAAGGAGAAGATTGAAGAAGAATGAGCACTATTTAATCGGGGTGGTGAAGAAGGAACTAGTCAGCTTAGTTGAAAGAACTGCTGGAAAATTCTTTAGAATGGAGGGGGTGGGACTTCATCTCACCTATTGTGGACTCCTTATTAGGGTGGAATAACGTATGCACGATGAACTGTCAGAAGAAAGAACAAATGTGCATTGGAAGTAGAGCCAGAATGCTCCTTAGAAGAATGGAAGGGGAGGTTTGGTCTCAAATATTTGGGGCATGTTACTAAGAGGAACCACATTCTAGAACAGGATGTCCTGCTTGGGCAAGTGCAGTGTAAGCACAGAAAAAGATCGTCCATGAAATAAAGGGATTCAGTGGCTGCAGCCATGGGCATAAAAGCGACGACGTGAGGATGCTGCTGGTCTTCAGTGTTGATTTGTTTTGTCTTATTTTATTTCTGTTGTACATGGTACTATTATGAGTCAAACTGACTTGGCAGCGCTTAACAACAAAATTCTCTCCTATGATTGATGTAAAGAGACAGAAGTTGGCTGTTAGTTTCTACTGCTCTTTTGGAAAAACAAAAAAACAATCTTTCTCTAAAACAAAAACCACATAAAAGAATTCCCATATGTATATAAAACAGAAAAAGCTAGAACTTTCTGAGCTAACTGATTATCATGGTCTACCAGAAATCTTCAGGGACCTCAGATGGACTGAGTTACACTCCTCGATTTTGTGAAACAGTGAAAAATATTTTCCTACCAGTTCCTCAGTAATTCTTCCACTTCATATGTCTAACAATAATCTCTATTTCCCTCTAACCTAATAAATGGTTTATGTATGTATCAATAACACAGGATGTTGCTATTCATCTCCTTGTTTTTCTTCATACAATTTCTTTTCTCTGGAATACTATTCCATGTTTAAATTCTTCATTGCACAATCTATCCAATCCTCATGTATTTCTGATCCTTTATATTTCTAATCCTTAATATTTCTGATCATATTAAGTCATATTCTTTATGGGAAATCTCAGTATTTTTTGTTTTGTCTTAACCTTTTATTTTAAAAATATTAATTTACTTTTATTAGGATATACATCACATAGGAGGTTATATAACCATTCAATTATATTAAGAAGATTTGTGTTATCATCACCACATTCAATTTTAGGATACTTTCATTGTCATTTGTTCCTTCTCCATTTCCCTCCATCTTCCCCTATGGTTCCCCTATTTACTTCTTTTAGTCTATAATACTTATCATATATCTTAGGATGTTATTGCATCTGTAATATTAATTAATATTTTATACGTGTTTGTATTAGCCATAAAAACATTTTGTTCTTTGGAAATGGAGATTTTATTTTATATTTCTGTTCCCCACAAGGCCTCGAGTAATACTTCAATATGGTAGGCTCTTACAAGGAACTCTGTCTGCATAGTAGTTACATGTTGGATGGCTAACTGCAAGGTCAGCAGTTTGAAACCACCAGCTCCTCTGCAGGAGACAGATTGGGCTTTCTATTCTTATAAAGAGTTACAGTCTCTGAAACTCCCAGGGGAGGGTTACCCTGTCATAAAGGGTCACTCTCAGTATATCATCAATTAAATGGCAGCATGTTTGTTTTTCCCTTGATAATTACATGATCGAGCCTTTTATGTTGTGATTATAAAGACAAGAAAGGAAATAAAACCATTCAAATGTATTTAATATCATGCTAAGTACATTGACCATGTTGACAAATCTCTATTTCTAATTATCTAATAGTTTCTGCCACAAGCATTTATTCATTTTACTTATTCAGTTCAGAGGATTTGCCATTTTCAAATGAAAAAATGTTCTCTAAATTTAAAAAAAAACATTCAATTGTCAAACACTATGATGGTTCATTAAACATTTTGAGAGCAAAACTGGGGGAAATTACATTGGTCTATTGAAAAATGTCTTGAATTTTATATTAATAATGCAGTGTTAATTCATTAATTATAAATGCAGAGCCATTTGTTGGTGAAAGAAAACAGGATGTCAAGGGCAAATAAAGAATTCATTGGCGAAGGAAGTTCTTAGGAATTTTTATTTATCTAATGCTCTGTGTAACTTTAATAGCACCCAGCAGTCGGTGGTCTTTAGTGGTTCCAGGCAATGAGTGGATTGTATTTCCTTTGTTTGCTTTGCAACTGCAGGATGTTTGCAATATTAAAACACACACACACATACATGTATGCTCACCATAACAAATAACCAGCCTCCAGGATGCCAGATGGCAAGGCCCTGCACCTGAAAACCCAACAAAGCCAACAGAAAGCGATTCCATACTTGTCTTTGGCTTAGCACTGAAGCTGACATCAATTATACTTCTGAGCCTGGACAGATTTCCATGTAAGCCTGTCAGTTGGCACATTTGAAGTATGAATTAAACCGAGTCTGTGTTTCCTTATCATGAAGTGTATCAGGCAAACAATTTTCTACATGCCTTTGACATTTTAAATAGAAGATCAGATCTAAATGGGCCCTTTTCTCGAACTTCTTCTAGGACATGTACGCAAACACAAAATGGACTCCTGGGCACCAATTTCCACAGTTCAAACGGTTTTGTCAAGGGATCAATGGAATGTGAGCTAATTATGTTTTCAAAAGAAGTATAGTTGATCATTTTGAATTGAAGGTATTTTTGCTACTGCTATTTTTATTTTGTTTTGTTTTACATTGCATCAGAGAGTATTTATAAAATGTTTGGGGAAGTTACATTGCCAACTGAAGAGCAGCCACCGTCTGCTGTCAAATAGATCTGGGCTCAAACAGGGAATACTAGAAAACTGTTTACATCTGTTTTGTTGTCTCTGCAAAGTCATTGCACTAAGTGCATCATACCCATCAAAGGTGGGCAACATTGAGAAGAATGGGAACTCCAGAACACTACATTATTCTGTACACATGTACTGATGCAAATATGTCTGTTCATGTACATATGCTCATGAGAAACCTGTGTAAGTATCAAGAGGCAGTTTCTGAAATAGACCAAGAGAATAATGCCTGGCTAAACAACAGAAAAAATGTGCACAAACGTTGTATCCTTTCACCATACTTATTCAATCTGTGTGTGAAGCAAATCATGGGAGAAGCTGGACTATATGGAGAAGACCTCAACATTAGCATTGGAGGAAGTCTTAGTAACAGTCATTCATAGGTAGTTGAAGGAGCCCTAATGGCATAACCCTTACACATTGGGCTGCTAAACTCAAGGTCAGTAGTTCCAAACCACCAGCCAGCACTAAGAGAGAAAGACAGGGCTTTCTACTCTGTTGATGAGTTAGAGTCTTGGAGATTTACGAGGGCAGCTCTACACTGTCCAATAGGATCACAGTGATGTCAGAAGGGACTCAATGGTAGCAGACGTGACAGCCTAGCTTGGTGAATATGAGGAGGACTTGGCCTACTTACTGATGAAGATCAAGGATTATAGCCTTCAATATGGATTATAACTCAATGTAAAGAAAACTAAAGTTCCCACCACTGGATCAATAGCCCACATTCTGACAAATGGAGAAAAAAAGACTGAAGTTGTCAGCATTTTACCTCTCATGGACCCAGAATCAATGCTCCTGGAAGCAATAGTCAAAAGTCAAATGATACATTGCATTGGATGATTCTGTTGCCCAAGAACTCTTTAAGGTGTTGCCAAGCCAGGATGTGACCAATGGCCTCATACACATGGTACCGGACATTGGAAAAGAAAGGCTGAAGACCAAATGAGGCATTTGAATTATGATGCTGGCAGAGAATATTGAAAGTAGTACGGACTGCCGGAAGAATAAAAAGATTTGTCTTGGAAGAAGTACACCCAGACTATGCTTTAGAAAAAAAGGACAGTGTGGCTTAATCTCACACACTTTGGATACATTGTCAAGAGAGTTCAGTCCCTGGAAAAGGACATCATGCTCAATAAAGTAGAGGGGTAGCTAAAGACAGGAAGACCCTGGACAAGACGGACTGATACAGTGGTGGCAGCAACGGGCTCAAACATGAGACCACTGGTGAGGATGGCACAGGACCGGGCAGTTTCTCCTTCTGTTGTTCCAAGGTCACTATGAATCAGCACTGATTCAATGGCACCTAGCATCCATGACAACGCAAGCTCGAGAACCAGTTTCTGAATGAAAGGAAATGTTAGAGGATTTTGTTCAATGGTTCTCGACTAAATAGCCACATCAGCTTTTTAAAGATAATTGAAGACATATTTCGGGGGGTTATGCAACCCTTTACATATTAAAAATATGTAGTTGAAAATGAATCATGCAAGGGATAAATAATATAGCATATTGGGTTTTTAAGTGAATTTTAAAGACATAAGATTTTATTCAAGGATTCATGTATTAACTAGCATAGTTGTCCTCATTTATAATATTTATCTCCTCTTCCTGCTACCTATGGCTTCATCATAAGTTTAAAATCCCGGTTGTGAAAGAAAATGAGGTTCTTTGAAGGTACGTAATGAAAAAGGTACACTTTCTACAGAAAGATTGCACTGTCAACATGGATTTTCCAATACTATTGAATTTTAATGAACACAATATAACATATCATGAAACCCATTGTGTTAATTTCAACATGTAGTCCCTTCTTGGTACTTAGGAATTTAGAGTAGCTTGTCTTAGATGTAACATTTTTTTTCCCACAAAGCACCTTAACTTTGAAATTTTGTTTTGGAGAGTTTATGGCTGAAAATAAATCCTGACTAAGACAGAAGCTGTGAGAGCAACAGAAACATGGGTGACTTTCAATTTTGGAATATAAAAAAAACATAAAAAATTTACAACTATTAGTGAAAAAAATGTTGCTTTTAAATTTCACATGCAGTATTAATTTTCTGTTCTTTCAAAATGCAATACTTGGTATTCAGTAGCCCATGACAAAATTGTTAACCTTCTACTAATTTTTCTGATGAATAAGAAATAAGCCTGGGTATTTATCTTCTTGGGCTGCATCTTCAATGTAGAATCAGTAGCCCTATGCGGCTATTTCAGTTTAATTTATTTAAGTAAGTGGCTACTGAACACTGGAAAAGGAACTCATGTAATTGAGTAACTGAATTATTAATTGAATAGTTCAGACATAAAATTTTCCCATCCGTGTAGAAGGTTTTATTTGGCAAAATTGTCCTAGGGTGTTGGCATCCTACTACTGTTGTCCATTAAGAACTCAAAGCATTCCTACCAACTTAAATCAGTGGTACCTTTCCTAAAAGAAGGGTACAATTTAATTCTCCTACTCGAGAAGTGATATTGTGTTGATGTGTGATTCAGTGAGTTTCCCCAAATTATCATAAAAAAGGGATAAAATAAATGTTTACCTATGTGATTCTAAGAATCTACTATTATAAACATAAACATCTAAACTTGTTTACAAGTGAAATGCGTATAATAATAAATAGTTTCATGTTTATACAAAATAAATGACATTTTTGGCATATATTCACTTATTTAAAACTCTGGTCATGGACTTAAAATAAACCAAAGAGAAACTCCAATGCTGTTTGGTACCTGTTATGAGCCAGGGAGGTTACTCGGTGGTACTAACAGTGTGATCTTGACTACTCACCTCAAAGTTGGTAGTTCAACACCCCCTCCCCCAATAGCACCATATAAGAAGGGCCTGGTGGTTTTCTTCCAAAATATATCACAGTTTATAAAATTCCGTGGAATATCTCTACTCTGCAACACATGGAGAGTCATGTGTTAGGATCAACTCAGTGGCAATATTAAACATTTTTTCTTTTATTGAGTCATGGTCTGTTTTTTCAGACAGTTCTAGATTTTCTATGAACAAAAAAATTGTGATGTTTTAAAAAATATTGAGTAAATAAGAGTAATTATGGCTTAGAAATAGAATCTTAGAGAAATCATATCCAACATGTAACTTCAGTACTGATTTCTTCTTTCAATTACTACCAAATAAAAAAAAAATCCCTCACTGCCCGAGTCATTTCCAACTCATAGCCATCCTGTGCCATCGTGGTTATGCGTTGAGATGCTAATTGCAAGGTCAGCAGTTCGAAACTACCAACTACTCCACAGGAGAAAGTTGAGGCTTTCTACTTCCATAAAGAGTTACAGTCGTGGAAAATCAAAAGGACAGTTCTGCTCTGTCCTGTAGGGTCCCAGTGTGTCAGCAGTGACTCCATGGCAGTGAATTTGGTTTTGGGAGACACGCTATAAGACAGAGAGAAGAACTGCTCTCATGGGTTTCTGAGACTCTAACATTATAGCAATAGAGGGTCTCGTCATTCTCCTGCACATCGGCTGGTGGTTTAAAGCTGTTAACTTTGCAGTTAGCAGCTCATCTCTTAACCTACTGAATTATCAGGGTCCCTTCAATTCCTACAGTGCATCAGAAAGATTACTTCTGTGAGGGGATGTCCAATTGTTTGCAGATGGGCTTTGGGTCTCCATGCTGCACTCCCCCTAATTCACAATGATATGATTTTTGTTCTGGGTCTTAGATGCCTGATACCTGATTCCGTCAACACCTCATGATCACATAGCCTGGTGCACTTCTTCCCCTTACAGAAGGGTCACAAGGAACAGACAAGCCAGTCAGGGTGCAGCATAGCACCAGTGAAAAACAACTTTCCCCTAGTTCTTTCATGTTTCTTCACCCCCCACTATCATGACCCCAATTCTACTTTATAAATCTGGCTAGACCAGAGCATGTACATGGGTCCAGATAAGAGCTGGAAACACAGGGAACTTAGGATAGGTAAACCCTTCTGGATTGATATTGAGAGTAACGATACCAGGAGGGTAAGGGTAAGGTGGGGGAAGAAAGGGGGAACCTATCATATCAAAATAATCTACATATAACCCCCTCCCAGGGGGATGGACAACAGAAAAATTGTTGAAGGGAGACATCTATCAGTGTAAGACATGAAAAAAAGTATAATAATTTATAAATTATCAAGAGTTCATGAGGGAGGGGAAAAATGAGGAGCTGGTACCAAGGGCTCAAGTAGAAAGAAAATCCTTTGAAAATGATGATGGCAACAAATATACAGATGTGCTGACACAATGGATGGATGGACGGATTGTGATCAGTTGTAGGAACCCCCAATACAATGATTGGGAAAAAAGACTAGTTCTTTCTGACCTCCCACAGGATTTCCTTTCTCACTCAGCTCCACTTGCCTGGAAATGCCAGGATGATGGAGAAACAAGCCCTTTCGGGGGTAATGTTAGATGAGCTTGTACTCGATGGTGAGAGAAGATGACAAGCCATCTCTTCACAAGACGAAATTTAGGGACATCCTACAGATAGCTGGGAATCAGACATAATGAAAACATAGCCCATAAGGAGTCAAACGCTATACAATGGAGTCTGCCTCTCTTGAGAATTACCTGTTAAACATGATCAGCATACACTGTCACTGAATATACAGGGAAACCCACCTCAGCATAAACTACACCTGTTTTCTACTGTGCTTCCCTATTCTCTCTACCCAGGATTAGGCACTCCAGGGTTCGGGCAGAAATCCCAACTGGAAAATAACATGCAGGTGACTGTCAGGAAATACTGGCCATCAGCTTGTTGACTAGACCTTCCTTAGAAAGAAAGTGGTTTGTCAAATGAAGATACCTCATTTCTGTTAATCCAGAAGCTAGAGAGATGAAGCTGAAGGTGAGGGTTAATGTTGAATTTCTGATGAACCTTTTGAGGTAATATAACAGCCAATGACACTTTCTCACCTGATTAATGGACATAAAGCTATGCTGACTTTCTGTGTGCATACATTGCAAGATTTACACAAATCCAAAGTAAGCAAGACATGTCTGTCAAAAACTTAATGAAAGCCTTAAGATAGATTTAACCACTGATTTTATCTAAAACAAATTTGTAAGGGCAGAAGTCAATTTTAAATTTAAATATGCACACTTGCGTTGAATGGTTAAGGTACAACTTTGCTTCATTAATCAAATCCCTGGTTTCCTTAAAAAATCTCTGTCTTGCTCCAGTTTTGAAAAGCCAGGAGAAAAATATTTCCTTCTGCAATAAACAAGTGACCCTAACATATTTTTATAACCTCAGGATCCTGAGGTTATTGGCATGGGTCACTGTGTTCCGTCTCAAACAGCATTCTCTTCTTTTCACCTAAGTTCTAGTACTCAGTGCAATGACTACACAAAGCTCATAACAATATTCATAATTAAGGGGTTTATTAAGGAAGTTACAGGTTATCACTAAGGTGAGAAATGCTTAGGATATAAATGTTTGGTTAACATGTTAAAGCGCTCCCTAAGGACTGCTAATAATTACCCAAAGGGTATGACACTCTGCTTTAGGGTTCAACTCACAGACATTCAGCTCAAGCAACAGGGGTCAGCAAGCCCACATCTCCAAATTAAATGTCCAGAGAACCAACTTCACAACCTCTCTCTTTGCCCGAAAGCACTCAGCTGTACCTGCTCTGTGGCCAGAGAAATCCACCATTCCGGATCCTGGTTCTGTTGCTTCTGCTGCTCCTCTGGTGTCACAGCTGCCTCCTGGATGCAGGAAGTTCACAATGCAGCAATCTTTCGGTCCAGACGACTTGATCTCCTTCTGTTTCTTGCTGGTGGTAAAATCCCCACTCTGCTTCCCAAACGGATCAAGACAATTACGATGTATACTTTTGATCATCACTAACAGGTGAATTCTGTCAGTGTCATTTGTCCCCTACCTTTATCTGGAGATCTATGCAGGGAAAGGTCATTTGGTTGGAGTTATGCAGACTTTGGCTATAAGAAACAGAGTAAATAATTCACGCCCCTGCAGCCACCATGGTAGGCAGCTGAAGAGAAAGGGAGAAGAGAGACAAAAGGAAGGATGCAGAAAAATATGAATGTATACATAATATTACATTTAGAACAATACTGTAGCTATATTATGTATGTGTATAATGTGTAAATATACAATTTGCATATAGGCAAGTACCATGAATAATGCTTCATTCATAAGCACTATGAGTGAGGACCTATGAAATTAGGTGATGATACATAATTTTTCCTTGGCTTTCAGTTATACTAGCACAGTGTGTTCAAGAAAATGAAAGAAGGTAAAATTAAAAGAAACAGAAAATGGAAAGGAGAGAATATATACTTCTATGACTTGACTATTTGGAGATTGCCTTTTAATCGGATACCAATATTTCTTTGAGGAACAATATGTTATGATTTTAAGACATAACCTGGAGGAGAAGAAAACCATTGGAAAGCTTCCTAATGGTTTCTTCCTAAGGGGAGACACTAAACATAACATCATAGCAATTAAAAACGCCATGGAGAGGAAAGTACGTACTATTTCTATTTCCTTACTTTAGCACTGATGGCTTCAACAGCCACATAGTGATGATGTCAAATATCTGAATGACAATTGAGAGCTGAATTAAAAGAGTCAGCAAATTCAGGACTAATGGGAGGGAATGAATAATTTATTTTTGAAATTCTAGGTTTTGAGACTAAATATAAAAGGTTGACATGTTTTCTTCTGATACGTGTTTACTGAATATGTTTCACAGTAAAATACAGGAAGGGTCTTGACGATATTTTAATTAAAAATAGAAAATTTAATGTTACTATATTAAAATGTATGACTTGTTCATATAGAAAATGTCAGTCAATAATAACATTTTATATTGAAAACTAGCCTCCTTGTGATTCTTTATTGTCTTTAGATAAATAACAAAATAAGCATTTCTATTCATCTTCTTCTAACTTCCTTGACTCTAGAAAACAATCAGTAGATTTAGAATATCCCTCTGTCCAGTCTTTATTTTGAATTTTCATCTATTGACAGTAACTTTTAACATTCTGGTAATCTGTTCTAAAATTTTCATGAAGCTATAATAATAGGATGAAGAGATTGCATGCACCCTTTCCCTCAGTTCACCAATATTTTAATATTTCATACCATTTGTTCTTCATGTTTCCTATCACACCCACTTGATATGCATACATACACCCACGCATGTGCGCACACGCACACACACACATACACAATTGCTGGAAAGTTCCAGACACTACATCCCTTTACCCACAGTTCCCCATTGCCCCTTCGGAACAAGGACCTTGTCTTTTATAAGCACAGAACGTGATCAAAATGAGAACAACCTTACACTCTCAGTAAGTACGTGCTGCAAGCCTCCTTCACTCTCACTAAGTAAAGTGTGTCATCTGCATATCACAGGTTGTTACTGAATCGTGACGCCACATCCTTCTTCATGTACTCTAGTTTCTCAGATCAATTCCTCAGCACCTGATTGACTAATTTTGGTGAAAGGAGACTATGCAAACATCATGGAGGGCCATAGCAGTCCACCTCATGCTTCCCTATTGCCACGAGGCAGCGGTCAGGCATGGCTCAGTGCTTCATCCTCCTTTATCTGTTCTGACACCATCTGTTTCTCCCCAGGCACACTACTTCGATGCCACATTCAATGATTCATCGCAGTGCTCACCCAGAATTCACAGATAAAATTCACAAGGAGGAGAGTTGATTAGGGAAATGATTAGGTTACCACACGGAGGATGAGTAAGGTTACAGTCACTAGCCACAGCAACATCTCTCCTCAGCCAGCAGTGAAGTCTCTTTCCATTCCTCAGCCTCTCCATCAAATGGTCCCTCAGACTCTGCCCCGGTAGACCACAGTCTGCTTGTCACTCTCTCTCATAGTCCCATAGTCTCTGCACGTCTTTGTTCTGTTACATGGTTTCCTTGCCTTGACCAGGCTCCTTTGCTCTGTCCCCTGGTCTCCATTCCACAGTCTCTGGAGCCTCTCGTCTTGGCCTCCACCAATACAGAGATCTCAAAGATGTTCTTCCAATGGTCCTGGGCATTCTCTCTGGGTCTGAGATGGCTGTACAGACAGAGGCATGACTTTGACTGGAGTGCATCTTTTAGCAGACCACATGCTCCTGGAAACAATAGGTCTCACTTGGTTCATATGGTATAGGTGAGAACTCCCTCTGAAAACGGGATTAAAGAAATCTTAACATAGTGAATGAAGGGGGAAGTGCAGAGTGGAGACCCAAAGCCCATTTGTTGGCCGCTGGAGATCCCCTTGCAGAGGGGTCTAGGGGAGGAGGTGAGTCAGTCAGGGCACGATGTAGCACCGATGAAGAATACAGCTTTCCTCTAGTTCCTAATGCTTCTTCCCCACCCTCGCTCCCACCCCCCAGTATTATGATCTGAAGTCTACCTTGCAAGTCTGGCTAGACCAGAGCATGTACACTGGTGCAGACAGGATCTGGAGACACAGAGAATCCAGGGAAGATGATACCTTCAGGACCAGGGGTGTGAGTGGCAATACTGGGAGTGTAGAGGGAGAGTGGGTTGGAAAGAGGGATCCGATTATAAGGATCTACATGTGACCTCCTCCTTGGGGGATGGACAACAGAAAAGGGGGTGAAGGGAGACATCAGACAGGGCAAGATATGACAAAATAATAATTTATAAATGATCAAGGGCTCATGAGGGAGGGGGGAGCTGGGAAGGAGGGGGAAAAAAGAGGACCTGATGCCAAGGGCTTAAGTGGAGAGCAAATGTTTTGAGAATGATGATGGCAAAGACTGTACAGATGTGCTTTACACAATTGATGTATGTATGGATTCTGATAAGAGTTGTATGTGCCCCTAATTAAACGTTTTAAAAAAAGAAAATTGAAATGTGATTACAGCCCCAAGCACAGAGTCCAGGATTATAATACATCACACAAGGAATTATGGCTAGAAGGGCCATAGTATGCTGCTATAGCTCAGATACAATCCAGATCCTTACCTGCCCCGATTTGACACTGGACAGGAGCCCCTTGTTCCGCTTCAATGGCTGTCTCTTGGTCTTTATAGAGGGTTCGCACAGTCGAATAGAATGTTCTGGAATTCACTTTCTTCACAATGTGATCACAATATTATTCCATTTCTTCACAATATTATTTGTTATGATCTACACAGTTGGATGTCTTTGCATAGTTGACAAAACGCAAGTAACTATTGCTTTGGTATCCTCTGTTTTCAGCCAAGATCCAGCGTGGTATACTGTTAGTTGGTGGATAAAGAACATTGATGCCCTGTATGCTATATTAGGTCACCTGTTATTCTGGCAATCTTGTAATGGCCATTCCGTTGTATTTTGCTTATGCTTGTTTATATTCAGGTGTATCCCAGAGGTGCATCACCATTGGGGTTCACCCTCTTGAAACTGTATTATTTGCTTCTTTGTTTTTTGGTAAAAGAATCATAACAAAGGTTCAGGGGTAAAGAGGAAATAGAGGGCTGGGGGATTTAGGGGGAGATAATATCAAGAAGGAAAATTACGTTTAGAGACTGATTATGGCAGCAATTGCACAATTATGTTTGACGTCATTGAACTATTAATGATATGACATATGTGTTAACTCCCAAGTTACAACAAATTTAAAATAAAGAAAGAAAGGAAGAAAAAGAAAGCATAGATCTAGGAATGGGTTTGAGGCTCTCACTAAATCTTAGCTCGATCTGAAAAATAATTAGTTCTTACTTCATGGCCCTGCTGATACTCACCTTCATAAAACGAACACTGAAGATAAGGTGCTTCAGCCCAGTGTGGTAAAGACAGCAGACGGTGTCAATTGAATAGTGTCTGGGGTCTTAAAGGCTTATGTTCAAACAAGCAGTCATCTAAGCAAGGAGTCAACTATGTCCACACAGAAGAAGCACACCAGTTTGTGTGATCCAAAGATGACAATTATAGAATTCGAATATGGTTAAGAGAAAATCATCAGAGTTAAAATTATGAACCCCAACTTGTGGCAGTCTATGGGGGACAGTGGGAGCTTAAGACCCATCTGCAGAGGATCTAGTCAGGTTAAGCCACGGGTAGATCCGCTCTAGCCACAGGCAAGAGTCTTGAACAGCCTCACTATCATGCAGAGATGATTGGAATCTGGATTATACTGGATCAAACTCAACACCTGGCCAGTTGATCTCCCTATGGACTCAACCTGAATTTATTCCGGGTGCACGTAGATCTTCCTTATTCTATGACAGACATTTCTTCCTGACTTTTTCAATTTTGAAGGGGTCTTTTCCTTCTCATGCATTACTTGTATTTTTGTCTTTATACTATTATGATTTTATCCTTACCACCTTATTGCGATTTTGTTGTTTATTGTTTTCTGTTGGGTTTCCCAGCTGTGAAGCACGGGAGGAGTGGAGGCATACTGATAATAACTGGATATGAGGGGATATAGAGGAGACAGGGATAGATGGTAGGGAGGGGAAAGGGATTTCTGGAGTAAATCATGAAGGGGTGAGGTAAGGGAGCTCTAGAATGGATTTTCAATGCACAAAAGGAGAGTTAACCATGGGTGGGGGGGAGGGTGTGTCTAAAATGATGTGGTGATGATTATACAATTCTCCTTGATACGATTGAACGATTGAACTATTGAATTGCTTGACATGTAAGTTATGTGCCAATAAAACTGTTGGAAAAAATAAAAAGGGAGATCAAATGATAAGGTGTTTAATTTTAATCTAACCACATTTACCATAATCCACTTTCCAATGCACTTTGCATTATAGTACGGCTCTTTCAGCACTGGTCGATGATCAGATGGGATTCACCCGAGGCTCAAGCCATATGTATTTACACGTCAGTGTTTTTGCAAACTGAGAAAACTTTTAAGTGGGTCAATCGAGTGATCAAATAATATGTCATACTTTAACCTGACTATATATACTGCGTCTGCTATAATCTCGACTATATTCTCTCTCTGATAACAAGGAGATTCACATACCTCAATTATGGCCAGAGAGCATTTACTGGAGGCTTATCTTTGAGTGGATCCTGTAAATGGATTTTGGGCTTCCACGGTCTCCATAACTTTTGCAAACTGGATGTTCACAGTGTACATTGTGATGCCATTCCCTCCTTTGAATTTGGGTGATATTTTAATCCTTATATCGTACAGGAAGGTGTGCTTCCTCAAGGTGGACTTAGTGGATGCTTTATTGAAATGGCTGCTTATTTGAAGCCAAGCCTTTCAGAACCCAGTCATAGAGTAGAAAGCCTGGTCTTTTTCTCTCAGAACCGCTGATGGTTTTGAACTGCATTTATGGCTAGCAGCCCAATTAATAACCACTATACCATCATGGCTCCCGTCAAATCTACAGTCCATGTTATAATTTTACCCATTGTACCCTGATCACCTGTCGCACACTTTCTTTTGGCTTTTGAACTCAAACTAGGATCATACACATTATCAAGTCTCCTTGTTGAAGTGATTAGTGCCATTCAGTGGGTTCCAACTCCCTATGTGCACTCTCACAATCGTTATGGTTGAGGCCATTGTTGCAGCCACTGTGTCAATGCACATTGCTGACAATCCTTTAATGGGGGGACTTTGCTTTACCAAATATGTAATTAGTCTCCTTAGTCTCTCTAAATATGGAATTGTCTCTTAGCCTTTCTTTATGTCTCACAATCTTGATAATTTTGAAGAGTGCAGTCCAACTATTTTGCAGAATGTAACTCAACCTGAGTCTGCCTGATATTTTCTATGATTAGATTCTGGCTGTGCATATTTTGGCCAACTAATTAATTTCAGTAAATTGGATGAGATACACATCTGTGCCCATTTTAACTTGTGCCCAATCCAAAGAAAAGGTGAATGTACAATATGCAGAATTTGTCATCATAGTATCACATGCAAGTAAAATATTGCTGATGATAATTAAAAAGTGGTTGTAGCATAACATCAACAGAGAACAGCCAGGAATTAAAGCCAGATTCAGAAGACGGCATGAGATGAGTCATATTATTGCTAATGTCAGATGGATCTTGGTTGAAGTAGAAAATACAAAGAAGATATTTTCTTGGATTTCATGAATTATGTGCAAATGCATTCAACGGTGTGGATTGTATATTGTGTGTAACACTGCTGAGATAGTTAAGGTTTATTGTGCCAAACTAGCTAATAAACACATGTGGGGTTAATTGAAGGGCAGAAAGATAAATGGCTCAGTTCTCGGGGTCTCTTGTTCTCTGATGGTCGGAGCAGGGTTCAGCTGCCTTAGCCCATTTCCTGCTTCGGCTGGCAAGGTTTACGTCTGGTAAGATATCCCTGAGAAGAAGACATGTGGACCTACCCCGATGCAGCCCTGGGTGCTGGAGCAGCCACATGGAGACCCCTGTCAGTGCTGAGATGCTTACATGCTCACTGACTGGGCTTTCCTCCTGCAGTCGGCATCATTGCGTGTATTTTGTGAGATTGAGGAGGACTTTGTAGATCAGTGTCAGATGTATGGGCTAATTTTGGACTTATGGGCTTGGGCAGATTTGGGTTAGGATGCTTTCTTAATGTACACTTACCCTTTATATAAATCTCTCTCTTATACATATGCGTTTCTGTGGATTTGTTTCTCTAATGTACTCAGACTAATACAATTGCAAATATATTGAATTCTATAACTCTTCAGTTTATGGGAACTTGTGTATAAAACAGTACAAGGGGGATATATAATATGTTGTTCAATATCAGAACAGGTTTACAGCAGGATTTTACCAAACTGAAAAATAAATGGGGTGAAGCCAATGTCTCACTACCTCTGACTTCACAAGGCTAGAGGATGATGATCAATTTCATCAGCTCAAGACTTGTTTCTATGAAGCAGAAGTCAGACATGTCTCTACATATTTTTCTATCAACTCACACCAACCTTTGACTTCACAAGGCTATAAGATGATGGTCAATTTCATCAGCTCAAGACATTTATATGAAGCAGAAGTCAGACATGCCTCTACTTTTCATATTTCTGTACCAACCTTGCTTCTGAGGGCATTCTGCTCTGCTGAATTCGGTAACTGATTGAAATGACCACAGAACTCAAAGAATTTACTCATAGTTATAAGGTTAATCAGAGAAGTTAAAGGATACAATTCAGGACCAGAAATACTTAGAACACAGCTTTTTGGACAGCATAGTTTCTTTCCAGTTATGCCTATTGGCAGGCTCTTGGCTTATCAATCATGTGGCCCCTTGGCTTCTGCTCTCTGACAATTGTTACAAAGTTTCTTGTTTAGTCTGCGTGATGGCAAAGAAGCAGGATCACAGGAAGAAGAAAGCAGTATTAGAAATGACAGAAGACTAATTAACAGCTTGTGGTATGCAAACTCCAAAACTTCCAAACTCAAAACTGCAAAATCCCTGCCATCATGTCAATTCAGACTCATAGAGTAAGACTGTCCCTGTGGGTTTTCCCAGACGGTGACTCTTTACGAGAATAGAAAGCTTCATCGTCTCCCACAAACTGCTGACCAGCCCAATTCAAAACACAATACTCATATTATTATACTAAAAATGAAGAGGACTTGGCCAAAGACTGCAGTCTTCAATATGATTACACTTCAACATAAAGAAAACAGAAATCTTCACAATTAGACCAATGAGCAAAATAACAATAAACATGAAAACTCTTCAAGTTTTGAAGGATTTCAATTTATTTAGATCCACAATCATTGCCAGTGGAAATAAAGTGAAAAGATCAAATGATGTATTGAATTGACAAATCCTCTGCAAAAAAAAAAAATCCTTAAAATGTTAAAAGCAAGGATACACCTGAACCAATCATGGCATTTTCCATTATTTTTATACATGTGCAAACAGGCCAATCAATAAGGAAGACCAAAGAAAAACTGATACATTAAAATCACAATGATAGAGAAAAATATTGAATAAACTATGGACTTTCAGAAAAATAAAAAATCTGTCTTTAACGACGTAAAGTCAGAACAGTCCTTAGAAGCAAAGATGGCAAGGCTTTATCTCACTCACTTTGAACATGTTACCTGGAAGGACTAGTTCCTGGAGAAAGATATCATGCTTGGTGCAGTAGAGGCTTATCTCAAAAGAGGAAGGAAGATCTTCAGTGAAGTATACTAACAGTGGGTGAGAAGGAAATTGAGCTCAGACACAGCGGCCATTGTGAAGGTGACGCGGACTGAGCAGTTTCCTTCTGTTGTGCATAGAATGACATGTACAGCAGATAAAATAATATCATTAATTCATAAACAACTACCTTCCTTCCCACAAGAAAGACTGTACAAAGATACTAATATTGACCAAACAAAGGGTTGTGTGGTTAACTAACTTGTGTGATGACCTTTCAATGAGTAGGAGAAGATGTCAGGGAGAAGTTCCAGTCCCAGTTGACCTGCTGTTATTGTAAGAGAACGAACACAAGTTGGTAACATTAAGAACAGCAATTTAGCAAGGACAAGGAAAAGAAAAATCCAGCTATTTTGGAAGAAGTAAGGCCAGAATGCTCCTTAGAGGCAATGCTGGCAAGATTTCATCTTGTCCCTGGAGAAAGACATCACATTTGGTCAAGTAGAAGAGTGACGAAAAAGGGGAAGGCTCTCAATGAGATGGGCTGACCCCGGGGCTGCATCGACACGATCCGACATTGGAACAGCTGTGAGGAGAGTGCAGGAGCTTGCAGTGTTTCACTGGTTTGTGCCTTGGGTCGCTATGGGTCAGCGCCCACAACAAGGACCTAACAACAACCACTCTGGTCTTTGGAGAGCTCCATACAGCATCTACCCTCACCACTTTTCTTGGGCTCTTCTTATAATTTTATACTGTTTAGGACACAACCCACATGATTATGAGCTCATTAACATAATAAAGAAAACCCTAGTGCCAAATGGGGTCATATTTTGGGTAAAGGATTTGTGACACATGTTTTCTCATTTTTTTAAAACTGGGGGCTCTTACCGCTCTTATAACATTCCATACATCAATCGTATCTAGCGTATTTGTAGATATGTTGCTATCATCATTTCCATAATATTTTCTACGTGAGCCCTTCGTATAAGCTGCTCCTTTTCCCCCTACCTTCCCCACCCTTTCACCCTCGTGAAGTCTTGATCAATTATGTATTGTTTTTATCATTTTGTTTCTTACGCTGTGCCTTATCTCCCTTCACCTACATTTTGGGGGCTATATATCCAACCTTGTGATGGGCTCTTCCTTTCTCCCCCTTCCCCCTCCCTGATCATCCTCCTACCCTCATATCACTACTTCTACTACTGTTCCTGAGGGCTTTATCTGTCCTGAATTCCATGTGTTGAGAGCTCTTCTCTGTACAATGTGTGCTCTCTGGACTAGCCAGATTTGTAAGGTAGAACAGGGTCATGATGGTGGTCATGATGGGGGGTGGAGAACGAGAAAGCATTCAGGAACTAGAGGAATGATGTGTGTTTCCTGGGTGATACAGTAAACCTTGGTTGAATCATCCCTTCTTTATAATCCTTCAGTGGGGGAATATCCAGTTTTCTACAGATGGGCTTTGGGTCTCCACTCCAAGACCCCTTATTCACATCAATATAGTTGTTTATTTTTGGATATTTTGATATCTGATCCCGTTGCTACCTCATGATCACACACAGACTGGTGTGCTTCTTCCATGTGGACATTGTTGCTTCCATGCTGGATGGCTGCTTGTTTACCTTCTTGATAGCCGGGCATCCTCTGCTTTGTTCGCCACATTTGCTTATGTACCCATTTTGTCTTCAGCGATGGTGTCACGTCACGAAGGTTGACACATGTTTTGAAGGGAGTCAATTTCATCCGTAACACTTTCAAATAAAACGTTTGACTTGGAAGTAGAACAAGTGACAGGCAAATGGTCACAGGCAGGTTCATTCATGTTGTGAGCTCTCAGAGCTTTGATATAGAATTCACACGTCCAAGAGAGTGATTAAGGGAGATTCATCTGAGTTATGCTCTACATCGATTAAAACATGCCAACTCTGAAATCAGGGAGGTCAGCCAGGAGGCTACTACAGTCATCCAAGGAACAATCTATAAAAGTGCTTTATTTTGAAAATGACAGTGCAACTATGCAGGATAGTGTGAATATGCAGAAATTTAATGGAAAAATCAATAACTCTTGGTGACTGCATGAGTGGAGGAAATGAAGGAAAATTGTGATTCAAAATGAATGATCACTGCACTTTAAGCACAGGAAATTGAAAATATGGTAAGAGCCTCTGGCTGGACAACCAGAGTTAAGCGGGGCTCTTTTGCGGATGGAGTCTATGGAGAGTTCAAGATGCGTGTGAGGAATCAAATGGAGATCCTGGCTGGCATGTAGAGTGCTAGCCCTTGAGTGAGAGGGGAGGTCAGAGATACGGATTTGTGATGCCTGGACTAGGGCTAGGTGAACCCATGAAGAAGGAAGAGAATGTGGCGAGCATAAGCAGAGGCTGAGTCATGAAACTTGGATGATATTCGAGTGTAGAGAGTTGAAGGAGAAAGACAACTGAAGACCTAAATGAAGTCTTCCTTCCTGCTCTCACTCCTCCCTCCCTCCTTTGTTCCTGATTTATCCATCCATCTAACCTACCCTTCCTCCCTCCTTTCTTCCTTGTTTCATCTGTCCATCCATCCATCCATCCATCCATCCATCCATCCATCCATCCATCCATCCATCCATCCATCCTCTCCCCGTGTTCCTTTCTCCCTTTCTATTTCTTATTTGTGGTTTGGGCAAAAGTTCACAGAGCAAATTTGTTTGCCATTCAACCGGTCACATACCTTTTGCTTTGTGACATTGACATAAATACCCAAAATGCAATGGCACTCTTCCCACGTCCTCCTTGTGTTTGCAGTGTCCATCGGCCCCTCTTTCCTATCCTTTCCTGCCTGCTGAGCTTTTTCCCTGGGTGAAATATTGTCCCTTTGATCTCCTGTGGCTGATTGATCTAAGGCTTCTATGACCACCTGCACACATTTCCCCCACTCAACTTATATGCCTTCAATCTTTGGGCTGAAAGAAGAAACACATAGGTTCAGTTCCAGGCTTCAGTGGTGTGTTAGGACCATTGTGGGGGTGGAAGTGAGGTTATTTACTATTTTCTATCAGATCAGTGAATCTGGTCTCGTACATGCTTTTGAGTTTTGCTCCACATTTTTCCTACTCTATCCAGGACCTCCGATTGTGATCCTTTCCAGATTCATCAAATTTTTTCAGGCTAGAGATTAATTCTATACATGGAAAAGCTGGGAGCAGGTTACCCAAGGTTACTAGCCTCCAGCATAAAGGGCAAAGTTGGGGTACTTGTTGAATCACCTTGTGTGCTTTTTCTACATTTGTAAAACTAGAGTGAATGTACGGATTAATGCCCATGATATACTGTGTGAATAAAGTATGTGTATGTGAGACTCTTTGGATGTTGGGTGAAAACCATATTAAAACCTTTTTTGGAGGCCACTTTCGATTGTCCCTGCTGCTGTCGCTGATGGTGATGCTACTAGAACCACTGATGGAGGCCCAGAGGATGGAGTGGCTGCAGCTGTGGCTGAGAGGGCAGCTGCAGGAGTGGAGCAAGAGGAAGCCAACAGAGAGAGAATGAAGCACATTCTGCCCCTGCCCACCAGACAAAGCCAGAGAGCCTGTGCCCAGAGTCATGTCCTTTATTTCACCTTCCTGTACCCCATCTTTTTCATTTAGTGCTGCATTGCCCTGGTTTGGGGTTTTAAGTCATTTCAAGGAATCGTAAACAAATAGAAAATGTATTTACTTTAAGAGAAATTTTTAAAAAAAGAGCTGTTACCCCAAACTAATAAAAACAAAAAGATTTATACGACCACAGGCAGATAGGTGGTTGGATGTTGCCCAAATGAACATTTAATGATAATTACATGTATATATATGTAACAGAACATATGGACATTTCCACGATTTTTACATGTACTCATACAATTCAGCAATACTGATAATATTCTTCACATTGCACATCCTTTGTTAATATAAGTTTTCAAATTATGCTACCGCCATTCACGGAAACTCATGCTTCCCCAAGCAAACATTCTCCCTTTCCTCCTCACCAATGGTCACCCCTAACAATCTTTGGCTTCTATATATTTGATTATGCCATATAAATGAGAGTATACAGTGTTGTTATTATTATTGTGGATGACTTATTTCACTCAATATAACAGTCTCAATGTCTATCTAGGTTGTGGGAATCTGTCAGGAATCGGTTTCTCTGTCTGAGGAGTAGTCGATAGCGGGCATTTATTTTTGTTGTTAGATGCTGTCCAGTCAGTTCTAACTCACAGCGACCCTGTGGACGAGACAATGAAACACTGCCAGCCCCTACACCATCTGCACAATTGCTCATTTTTCTGTCAATGGACATTTTGGCGGTTTCCACCTTTTGTCGGCTGGGAAAAGTGTCAGTGGTTCAGGAACACCAGTGTCCAGTTTTCTCTTTATGTTACTGTTTTTTTATAGTGAAAATTTCAGGCATATTCTGAATTAATTTCAGAGCTGCCAATTAGCCCCGAAATTAACCTTCATTTCAGATTTGTTAGCAAGTTAGGGGAAAAAAAACAGAAATTAAACTTAAGAAAACAATGGCATCATATGTTCTGGGCTGTTTTGGATCCAAGCCACTTCAGAAAAGAATGGTTCATTGAATTACTTAATATAACCCTTGTGGCCTCTCACAGGAGCCCAAGTGGCAGAGTGAGTTACGCACAGGGCTGCTAACTGCAAAGTCAGCAGTTTGGACCATCATCCAGCTGCCTCCTGGGAGAAAGACGAGACTTTCGAGCCTTGTGAAGAGTTTCAGTCTCGGGAAACCCACAGGGCCCGTTCTGGTCTGTTCTATACAGTTGGTATGAGTCAGAATAGACTCAATGGCAGTGAATTTGTGGTTTTTGTGGCATTCATGCTCAGTGATGCCCATGGAATTGATTAGGTGGGAAGACGTCAGACACTGTAAGACATGACAAAATAATAATAATTTATAAATTATCAAAGGTTCCTGAGGCATGGGGAAGGAGGGGAAATGTGAGGAGCTGATACCAAGGGCTCAAGTAGAAAGCAAATGTTTTGAGAATGATGATGGCAACAAATGCACACATGTGCTTGACACAATGGATGGATGTATGGATTATGATCAGAGTTGTATGAGCCCCCAATAAAGTGATTAAAAAAGAAAGGTATTTGTAGTCCACCAAGGGGACTGGCCAGCTTGGGGATAATACAAATAAGATAACGTACCCTCTAAAGCAGGGAGCGGTCTGTTTTGCTATCCCATTAATTTTGAAAGAAGCCTATCCTAGAGAAAGCCCGGGACTCACTGCCATCAGCAGATGAACCAGGAGTGGCATGTCTCTGTGGAACCTGGGATCCTATGTGCTGAGAATTTCCTAAGTCTAGGAGATAGGAAGAAACATGTAACATCAGAGACAGATCACATCAGAGCCCATTGGCAGGGAACAAGCAGCAGGGAAACCAAATCCAGCATAAGACAGTGCAGTGGTCTTCTGGGGCTATGGAGTATGGTGCTTGTGGTTGTTCGATGAGCCAGATAGCTGTTGTGGTTTGGCGCAGTTGAGTCCGTCTTAAGTCATGGTGACCCTAGTACAACAAAATGCAACACTGTCTGGTCCTGCACCTTCCGCAAAATTGTTCTTAAGTTTGAGCCCATCTATGTAGCCACTACATCAATACATTTTGGAGAAGGTCTTCCTCCTTTTGGATCCCCTGCCTCGTTACCAAGCATGATGTCCTTCTCCAGGGATGGGTCTCTCCTGACAATGTGTCCACAGTAATGAGGCCAAGTCTCACTCTCCTTGCTTCAAAGAATCATTCTGGCTGTACTTCTTATGAGAACGATTGGTTGGTTCTTTTGGAAGTCCTTGGTACTTTCAATATTCTTTGACAGTACCATAATTCAAATGTTTCTAGTATGTAAATAAAGTATTAAAAAGCAAGGATGCTACTTTGAGGACTAAGATTCATCTGACCCAAGCCATAATATTTTTAATCGCCAAAGATGCATGTGAATGTTAGACATTGAATTAAAAAAAAGATTAAATAAAAATTAAAAAATAAAATAAAATTAAAAAATTGAAGTGTGGTGCTGGAGGAGAATATTGAAAACACCATGGATTGCTAAAAAGGATAAGTCAATGGGTCTTGGAAGAAGTACAGCCAGAATGTTCCTTAGAAGTGAGAATGGGGAGACTTCATCAAACATACTTTGGACACCTTTTCAGGAAAGACCAGCCCCTGGAGAAGGACATTATGCTTAGTAAAGCGGAGGCACAGTGACAAAGGACGATCCTCAAGAAGTTGGATGACTCAGAGGCTGTAAAGATGGGCTCAGGCCGAGGAACAGATTTGATGGTGGTGCAGGACCAGGCAAAGTGCGGTTCTGTGGTGCATGGAGTTGCAAGGAATCAGAACCGACTTGGTGATACCTCACACCAACAGCAACTTCCCTAGTAACTCCCACACCTGTGGCTATGGCCTGTGAAGTCGGTGTGCCCAATGCAATGGATTATCAAGATCCCAGCAGGGAAGCTCTCTATGCTGTGGGAAGGCCAACTGGTGTCAGATTGTTAACACATTGGAGAGCTGACCAATGTTTAACTTCTACCCCATACCAATCAGCCTTGTGGGGTGGGGGTGGTCTTGATTCTCTCTTCCTTGTTAGGCATTAAAGGTGTCTGATGTAGCTACACTAGGAAAAGAAACTGGTTGGGAGAAACCAAATACATTCTGTAGCTTCCCAGGGAGTTTTATCTTGCTGCTCTGAGAGCCATAGGTTCCTGGTGTCTTTCAATTTCTCCAGATATCACTATTGTTAGGTGCTGTCCAGTCAGTACCAACTCCTAGTGACCCTGGGTACCCTCTGTAGAACAAGCCACTGCCTGCTCCTGTGTCACCTTCACAAGTGTTGCCATGTTCGAGCCCATCGTGGCAGCCTCTGTGTCCAGAGATTTTGTGGTGGGTTTTCCTCATTTTCACCGCCCCCATACTTTGCCCTGTGCTACATTCTCTCTACACAAACACTTTATTCCTTTCTCTGATCTTATCATATGGTTTGCAGTTTGATATGGTTTTCTGTATATACCTATTTTCTAACTTTTTTCCCTGCATGTTTTCCATTTGAAAAGGATGAAAGCAAATGAGTCATAGAACACAAGGATTTGCCATGGCTCAGAAATAATGCAAGGTCTTTTTAAGTGTCTTTTATGTCCTTATAGTGGACCAAAATGAGGGGGCATTGTGAAGCGGTGGTCCTTTGAAAACATCTCCTTTCTGCCTTCTCCATATATGTCTTGAGCAACCTCATGACCTGTTTGAAAAAGTATTTGGGAGAGAGAGGAAGGTGTGGTCGTCACCTAATCTGGTACCAATTTAAGGATTAAGAGTGTAGGGGTGGAGTCTAGGCTGTCAGTCTGGAGACAGCCAATGAGTCTTCTGTGTGGGCATGGCCTTCTCCTGAGAATTCTGGGAAATCGGAAGACACCTCTCTCTCTCTCTCTCTCTCTCTCTCTCTCTCTCTCTCTCTCTCTCTCTCTCTCTCTCTCTCTCACTCTCTGGGAGACATTGCAGAAGACAAGCTATATGGACACAACCAGACCTTGGGAGCCACAGGGAGACCCCTGCCAGCACTGAGATGCTTACAACGCCACTGAACCCAAAGACTTTCTACCCACTGGCTTGTGATCCTCCTGCATTTGGCTTCATTGCATGTGTTATGTGAGTCTGAAGAGGACTTTGTAGATTGGTATCAGACATATGGGCTAAGATCAGACTTATGACCTTGGACTGGACTGGGTTGGGATATTTTCTCAATGTTCAGTTGCTCTTAGATATACACCTCTCCCTTATGTACATATGTGTGTCTATGGATTTGTTTCTCTAGTGTACCCAGACTAACACAGAAGGGGAATAGCAATCCCAGTAAGCCTAACCCTCCCCTCAACACACACACAGGCAAGAGCTCAAGTCTAACAAAGAAGTGCCTGTGTTATGGCACAGAATGAGGGGAAAGATCCATGGCTTTGTCTGCATTTTGGATCACTGAATGCAGTTGGTAGTTAGAAAGGTGTGTCTCATTAAAGCCTCTGTTAGTTAGTATCTGATTCAGACTTTTAAAGCTCCGTTTTTAAACTCTTAATCTTCCTCCTTTCGGTTGGTGGTGTTGGTGTCTTCACTGCACTGAATTTTAAAAATAGTCAAATATAATCCATCCAGAGACTAGTAGGAAAACTAGTCCTGGCTCTTATGTGATACGAAAAGAGAAAGTGAGGGATATGTGTTTAAAGTAGAATGCACATACCAAAGGACTTTCTTATTTATATGTTTTTAGAGTTTTCATGCTCTCAGTGTATGTAAAGAGTAGGATTACTCAACATGATGAATAATTTGAGAACATTTTCATCACCCAAAACAGAAACCGTGTACCTGTTTGCCATCACCGCCCGCTAACCCAGACCTAGCATTCCTCGTGCAGAAATACGCAGTTACAGCTCTGGCTGTAATGCTCTCAGATGATGTAAGGAAGCCCAAGGACCCTTTAATGTGCTGAGAATGGAAAGTCCAGCTGCCCATAGCCGGATACTCTTTCTGTAGAGTGAATGGCAATATGTTTTCATATCAAGGCAGATTATGTTCATTGCTTACGCTCTGGGAGGTTTGAAGTCTCTAGGTGAGATTGGGCCACCGCTTGAATTTTTCAGTGATGTCACAGCCAGTGTTCAGAGGTGGAAGTGTAAAATTGAGTAGGAATTTTCAAGCTGAAGAGAGTTGCTATATTCAAGCCTAGATTCATTCTGCAACTGATTACTATCTTTCCTCTAAGAGCCCCCAGTGGTCAGGGCTTCCTCCGAAACTTCCCTGCCTTTGGCATATCCCAGAGCTGCCTGACTGGTGCCCGATGGGCACCCTGGGGATCAGCAAAGGTTAATGCTGACTGACAGTCTCTCTCTGGATGCTCTGATGGGAGATTTTCAGAGTTTAAGTTGGTAGCTGCCACAGAGACCAAAGGAAAGACATTTCATCATGCTAGTTTTCAGGAGCTGTACATTAGTCAAGGTTCATAATAGGAAGTGGGAAGAGGGTTAATTTCTCACAAACAATGAGTAAGGTCCAGGACACCTGGTACCACTCAGGCATGCACACTCTTGGTCATGTGTTTTATGTAACAGACTAAAGCAATATAAAGTGCCCACGCTCTGCACCACATTCCCATCCATGAAAACAGGTCTGGAGCTAGACGGCCTCCCAAATTAAAACACATTTAAACAAAAGCCTGTTGCATGGCTACCATAGGGAAGTTACATATCCGGTTTTGTGCATCATCATTGTGTCCAACCACAGTATTCGGGTCTCTATAATTAAACAACCGTTACAGATCAGAGCCCCCCAAAGGAAGAGCGACCCATAATGGGGCTGGGAAACAGCAGATGAATAATAGTGAACCGAGCAGAGCAGAAGTCATAACGTCACCTGCATTTTCTCACCGACAGGAGGTTCGCCCCACCGTTCTCATCATATGCTCTTTGAGCCACACGGGGAGAGGAAATGCTGATTTATCAAAGTGCCACATGAGCGTGGTTCTGCCCTGGCCATTCCAATGACGGTCCATTGTGCACTTTGCTTCTCCATAGGGTTCACTACTGAATCAGGCCATAGAAAGCTACCATGGAAAACACTCGGAAGGAGGATAACAAAAAAAGTAAAGCATTCAGATGTCAGAGAGTTTCTTCCCCCAACCCCCTTGTTACTTCTCTCCTTTCTTTTGCTGATTAATGAGCCTTAACTTAAACACTATAAATCCAAACCAAACTCACTGCCATCCAGTGAATTGACTCTGTGACATAAAAGGACCAGGTAGAGGCTCTTTAGCCTCTTTGAGATTTACAGGAGTAAATGGTTTTGAACTGCTAACCTTGCAGTTTGCTGCCCAATGTATAATCTACTATGCCACTAGGACCCATGATTCCTATACCAACGATGACTTATATGTATATAAAAAATTAAAAAAAATTAACCACTGTAAAAAATCAAATAAATGAAAGGACAATGTACAGTATTTTCTTAACAATTAGATGCTACTTTCCATTGGGTTTATTCTCTTTCACCCCTGCTTTAATCCTGACGTTGTCGCCCCTCATATTTGAGAAATGACTGCCCCATCTCTCCTTTTTACAGTTACCGTCACTGCATGTTCTATCTTTTAGTTAAAAGCATAAATATCGTGTCTTTTATGGAACCAGACCGTCCGTTGCTCTATCTCAAGCCCAATTGCATAGTGCTGGGCAGACAAGAAGCATCCGTGAATGCTGGGGGACTAGATATGTAAGTGAAGCTAGCAGATATTTTCCTGTGACTTGTTTCATGTTGGAACAGGCTGAGTGATGATCTGGTGAAGGTAAACCATGGTCAGGAAGTTTTAATACACAGGGTGCACGCTGTGCCTAAATCTCAGTGAGTACTCCATGAATAATGACAGCAGCTAGTGGTAGGCCTGAGGGCAATAGCAACAGCAGTCAATAAAATAAATGATGGACATATAGCTAACCAGTTGACGTTACAAGTGCTAAGTGAAGATCCATTTCTTCCCTAGACAAACATATATCTAGTATTTAATATATAGAGAGTATAAGGATCAGGTCTCTTTAATTAAAGCTTTCTTAATTTGTTGTTGTTGGACTTAGGACAAAGTACCAAAATATTTTTCTCGTATATTAAATAAAACAAGTCAAAACACAAGTAAAGTGTTCAATTGTTTTTGCAAGGTCAATATAACATACTGTATACACGCGTGTATGAGCCGAGTTTTCCAGCACATTTTTAATGCAGTTTTTGGTAAAATTAGGTGCTTTGGCTGATGTTCAGGTCGGTTTATACTTGAGTGTATATGGTAATTTCTGCCCTGTCTGCATTTAAATATTATATAAATGGGAATTGATACTCAGAGGTTTTAAATCTTCCCACCACCATCAAGATGATTCTGACACCTGATAAAGTGGTTCTGATGCTGTGCATTTGTAGGGGACCAGATAACCTGATCTTTCTCTGCTCAACAAGAGCTTGATGGGCTGAGCGAGAGTTTGAAGCTGCCAGCCTCATAGTTAATGCTCATAGTGAGTGCTCAGTAGGCCTCCGAGGTCTACCGCTTACCTCCACAGAGCTACTAGAGCTTGCCAGCATTTTAACTCTCATTCGCTTCAAAACAAAGGGATATCAGCACCCATAGTGTGTACATTATATTTACTAAGGTAGGAGAGTGTATTGAAATGTTCAGATAGTTTATTGACAACAAGGCTTGACATTTTCTTTTTTTCCCATTTTTGTCAGTGGCTTTCTTTTTGTCATTGTTAATTTGTGTTTGTTTTTTGCTGTTGTTAGTGTTCTGTTGGTTTTGACTTCCTTTACGGTTCTTTTTAGCTTTGCCTGGCTTTTGCACTTATTAATGTATCTGCATGTTTATCTAGATAAGATAGGCGGGATAAATACTTCAGAGATGAAAAGAATAGGACGAATGGTTCCGGGGGGATATGGGAGAAGGGGATTTGGCGAAGGAAGTGGTGGGGAGACCAACCTAGAGAAGAGGGAAAAAGTTCATTAAAATCAATGGAAGAAAGGTCATAGGATGGCCAGTGGGGCTTCATCAAGGGTAGTGTAGCAGCGAGGAATTACTAAACCCAAATGAAAGTCGAACATGATGGTGGGACAAGAGGGAAGTAAAAAAGAAATAGAGGAAAGAACCAGGAGGCAAAGGACATTGATAGAGGCCTAAATACAGGAATGTACATATATAAATGTATATAAAATGAGAGGGGACTAGAATTCTATACTCATATCTATATGTTAAGAATTAAGGTTGCAGATGGATATTGGGCCTCGACTCCAGTACTTCTTTAGCACAAGAACATTTTGTTCTAACAATCCAGCATTCTATGATGTTCACCTTCCTGTCACAATCGCTGATGGCAAAAAGAGTACATAAGCAAATGTGGTAAAGAAAGCTGATGGTGCCTGGCTATCAGAAGATATAGTGTCTGGGGTCTTAAAGGCTTGAAGATAAACAAGGCTTGATGTTTTCACGAGAGCTTTACTACATATTTCTAAAACAACTAGAAAGTTAGAAACATGTAGATATATGAGAACACAAAATCTATTAGAGATAGTTGAACAAGGCTTACTTTTTAAAAAATCATATAATTGGGGGCTCGTACAACTCTTATCACAATCCATACATCCATCCATTGTGTCAAGCACATTTGTACATTTATTGCCATCATCATTCTCCAAACATTTGCTTTCTACTTGAGCCCTTGGTATCAGCTCCTCATTTTCCCCCTCCCTCACCACTCCCCTCTCCCTCATGAACCCTTGATAATTTATAAGTTATTATTATTTTTTCATATCTTACATTGTCTGACATCTCCCTTCACTCACTTTTCTGTTGTCCACCCCCCAGCGAGGAGGTTACATGTAGATCCTTGTAATTGGTTCCACCTTTCAACCTCACCCTCCCTCCACCCTGCTGGTATCACCACTCTCGCCACTGGTCCTGAAGGGATCATCTGTCCTGGATTCCCTGTGTTTCCAGTTCCTATATGTACTAGTGTACATCCTCTGGCCTAGCCAGATTTTTAAGGTAGAATTGGGGCCATGATAGCTTGGGTGGGCAGGGGGAAAAGCATTTAGGAACTAGAGGAAAGTTGTATGTTTCATTATTGCTACGCTGCACCCTGCCTGCTTGTCTCCTCCCCATGACCCTTCTGTAAGAGGATGTCCAGTTGCCAACAGATGGGTCTTGGGTCCCCAATCTGTACTCCCACTCATTCACAATGATTTAATTTTTGTTCTTTGATGCCTGGTACCTGATCCCTTTGACATCTTGGGATCACACAGGCTGGTGTGCTTCTTCCATGTGGGCCTTGTTGCTTCTGAGCTAGATGGCTGTTTGTTTACCTTCAAGACTTCAAGACCCCAGACACTATATCTTTTGATACCTGGACACCATCAGTTTTCTTCACAACTTTTGTTTATACACCCATTTCTCTTTAGCGATTGTATCAGGAAGGTGGGCAAACAATTATATGATTTTTTTTGTTCTTTGATGCCTGATACCTGATCCCTTTGGCACCTCGTGATCACACACTCTGGTGTGCTTCATTCATATGGGCTTTGTTGGTTCTGAGCTAGATGGCTGCTTGTTTACCTTCAAGTGTTTAAGACCCCAGACACTATATCGTTTGATATAGCCAGGCACCATCACTTTCCTTCACCACACTTTCTTATGTTCCTGCTTTGTCTTCAATGATCACGTCAAGAAGGAGTACTTGAGTAGAGGCCCAATGTCCATCTGCTACCTTAATACTAAACCTATAAATATATGCACATAGATCTATTTCCCCATCGCCATATATAAATATATTTAAATATGTGCATGCCTTTATTTAGACCTCTATAAATGCCCTTTGCCTCCTACTTCTTTCCTCTACTTCCTTTTACTTTCCTCTTGTCCCACTATCATGCTCAGCCTTCATTTGGGTTTCAGTAATTCCTCTTGCTTACATTACCCTTAATCAAGCCCCACCAGGTCTCCTACACCCCCTCACCACGGATTTAGGATCACTTGTAATTTTTTTAAAAGTTTTGTTAATTCTAGAAAAGTTAGGGAGATATGAGTCATGTTATTCTGGACATTTTCAGGACTGTCATTTTCA
Organism: Tenrec ecaudatus; assembly: GCF_050624435.1. Taxonomy (NCBI): domain Eukaryota; kingdom Metazoa; phylum Chordata; class Mammalia; order Afrosoricida; family Tenrecidae; genus Tenrec; species Tenrec ecaudatus. Next base: position 12,982,855 of record NC_134542.1, on the reverse strand, counting down.
CGACATATTTTTGTTGTATTTTATGTTACGTTATAAATAAATGTGAACTCTATTTAAGTGGAAACAAATGTATTCTCAGGGATGGCAGATAAATCAATAGTTCAACCCACATATTCATACATAGGATGTGGATATTTTTCTTTATATCTAAATATAAAAATTGAAGAAAATTAATTCTATAGAAGTATCTTCAGTGATATAAGTGATGAAATTTCCTAAGGACATCAGTCTGTTATGAAATTATAATCAGAAATTGATCATACTTTATTCCACTTGAAGGAGTACTGCTGGGGCTGTGGGTTAGGCTTTGAGGTGTTGACTTCAAAGTCAGTTGTTCAGCCTCACTAGCTTCTCCAAGGAAGAAAAGAGGAGCTGTCTGGTCCCACACAGGTTTACAGTCTCAGAAACTCTCTATAGAGTTATTTTTGAGTCTGAGTCAACTCATGCCAGTGGGTTTATATCCCACTGAATTATATCCCATAGGATTTACAATTCTATGATTCTACCAGCTAACTGCATGTAGGTAGTTGTAAGCCCCCCAATTTTTATTCCTTAGCTTTATCTTTTGCCATTTGCTTCGTCTCCACCCCCAGTCAACTCTGTTCCAACCCCATGAGACTCTTCAGTATGGAAGAGAATAGCAATGAGAGCCATCTAATTTGGTGCAAGGTTCCGCCGTCCACTCTCTGGTGTACCTTTTGTGCTGGAGACACCAGGGACCACCAGTTCTCGCAAGTGGAGGGCTGGCTGTTGTCATAAGAACTCAAAGTTTTTATTTTGCACCATTACCCGCTATTTGAAATAAATATGTTACTGAAACTTGTTAATACTGTTACATTTGATGGTTTTGAATTTGCAAGTGAGAATGAAAAGATAATAGAAAAGAGTGTGAAAAGGTGATAAGCATGGCCAGGAATTTTTGTTTTTTAATTTTTCATATTAGAAAATCTCAAACTAATACCTGTGGGAGAAATTAAGGTGAAATTAAGCTGTTTCATATAAGGAAGATGGGGGACAAACTTCTAACTCTTTGAAGTATTGTACAAATACCAAGACCTTGTTAATTTTCATCAATGGTATAATGATTTCTATTCTTGTGGAAGTTTTCATAAATACACCCTTGAACACATCACATCACATACACTAAGATAAAACATTGTTTTAGGTCAATACATGGGAAATGTTATTAACTCTGGTTTAGAGACCTGGGAAACTTTTAACTTGAAGAAGAATTACACAATTTGTTCAAGGTCACTGAAAGAGCTATTGACTCCTATTCTTAACAGATAATTACTAAGATTGAGTTTAAATATATCCACTAATTGGAATTGCCCATTTGCTTAGTTTACTTCTTTCATTTACCTACCACTCTATTTAGATACTAAAGATACCTCATTCTAAGATCTAATTAAAATTAGCATCATTAGAGCTTCATCTACCCCTACCCCAATGTGCTACTGGACTTGCTCCTTTCCTAAAGCAGCCATTTAGTTCACATAGATTGGGAACAGAAGATGGGGAAAGAAGGCTGTATTTAAGATATTGATTCTGTTGCTGCTGTTATTATATGTGCTTGATTTGATTTTAGCTCATATCACATACAGTCAAACTGTTTCATAGGCTTTCCTAGGTTGTAAATCTTTAGAGGCACAAATTACCAGGTCCCCCTCCGCCCTGTGCCCCCCTGTCCTGTGGAACTATGGTGGTTTCCATAGCAGAGGGTATTATGTCATGTAGCCCGTTCCCAAAAAATGGCTAGTTATTCCTCAGGAGGGAAAAGTACATTTACTCTTGCATCATTTTAAGGCTCACATGCTATGAAAAAAAAGTTTATCTCCAATAGACTTTGGGCAAACAGAAATGAAGATCTTAGTAACCCCATATATATACACACAGAGATTCAAATACACAGATATACTCTGACATATGCATTCATGATACCACAAACATAAGCACACACACATCTCTCTGCCTTGTGTTCAACTGGCGTTGACTAGTTAAAAATTAACTCTGGTCAGAGCATGTGGAAATGTATTCAAGATGCTGTCAGACCAACTGCACCAGGGAACTGTGCTTAAAGCGAACCACGCCACAGAGAAGAAAGAAAAGAGTACAGGCAGGAACATAAAGTAGGATTTGAAAATCGGAGGAACTGAATTCTTCCACACAAGGAAATAGATATCCAAGTCCAGGAAATGAAGACAACAGATAGGGGTGCTGAATAAAGCACACAAAGTTATAACTTGTGAAAAGCTCAATTTACACAGTGGATTAACTCAGACACCCTCACATTGTACTCTAGTAGAAGGGGAAAGAAGAGGTCAAAGTTATCCCCACCACATTTTGAAGTTATAATGAAAAGTCCACAAGGATAATGCGATGTGTGTTACATGTAGTCATGAGACAAAGATTAGATTGAATGACAATAGACTATTTTAAGCTGAGAAGCTAGAGGGCTTTCACTTCATACTCCCCGAACCTTGCAGTTCACAGGACGCCGCTACCCTCTCATCACTTGCTCCTCCATATATTTCCATTATTGTCAGTGCCCTTGGGTCAGTGGACTCCCAGTGACTGCGCAGCAGGGAGGAGCCCTCCTTGGTTCTGCACGGTCTGAGCAGTTGTTTCCAGGTTGGAGGCCTTGTGCATACACTGTAAGTAAAGGGAGGGCCCTGCTTGTTTTCACTGACCCTCCCTCTACTTTACCAAACACAGCATCCTCTTTGAGAGACTGGTCTCTTCTGAACACATGTCCAATGCAATTGAGACAACGTCTCACCATCCTCAGTTCTAAGGAGCATTCTGGCTACATTTTTCACCCAAGACAGATTTATTTGTCTTGAAAGACAAACCTGAAAAAAAAAGTGGGCTTAATGATATATTATTCACTTATTGCTTATCACAATCTGTGTTCGTATTATTCAACTATTCTTCATTCGTTTTGTTCTCAACTTTCCCTCATTATCCAAGCATTAGTTGCTCTAAGAGCCAAGATTTCATTTACTGGATTCTCCATGCATACTGAGCTAGGATGCACTAAGTGCTCAGTTAGGTGTATTGGGCTATATACTCTTTCTATTTCTTTTGAGTCAGATCTGTGTTATGGTAATGCTACAGGAAAGAACAGAACTAATTCATAGGGCTTCCAAGTCTATACATGTTTAAGAAAGCAGGCTGCCACACATTCCTTTCATGGATCAACTGGTTGGTTCAAATTCCTCACCTTTGGGTTAATAGCTGAGTGCTTAATTACTGAGCCACGAGGGCTTTTTAGAATGCATTTGAGGAAATGTAAAATATTTGACCTGAGGCTTTCTGCTCCAGTAAAGAGTTAGAATCTCAAAAACCCACAGGGACAGTCCAACCCTGTCTTGAGGGTTGCTGTGCGTCACTCCATAACAGTGAATATATATATATACTTCCTAATGAAAGAACCAATATTTTCCCTACAATAAATTGTTTGCTTTAGCTTAGCTCTGAGTGACATTATCTTTTTCCCCCATATGCAAGGATTGTTAAATAGGTGATAGAAGTATTATTTCCATAATTATTTTTAAAAACTTCAAAATACCATTAGGACAGCTTGATTGATGATGTAAAGGCTAGCATGTGAGGCAGAAGGAAATCAGTTTCCAGGTGGTCTTTGTGGCTGCTGAGGGTGTTAAATAATATTTCAGAACTCCCACTTACCATGATGGAGCTGCAGACAGAGCCTGAGGAAACCCCCTTAACATTCATGTGGTCACACCACATGCTTCCTCCACACCCTATCTGCCTATTCTTCTGTCACACCTCCAGTGAGGGAAAAGTCAAGGCATGACAAATGACCCCCAAATGACCATGGCATATTGGGATCAAGAGAAATTCTCTGCTAATATCCATGATGTGATTTTTTGCTATTTATCAAAATTGTCATAAAGGAGTAGAAAATAGAGTTCGAACAACAGTTTTAAGATATTGGCTGTGAGCATATTTGAATTTAGTGTTGATTCCATCCAACATCACATCCAGGATGTCAATTGTCCTGTGTTCCAGAGCAGAAGGGCAGATCCACGGGATTTTCATTTACTCACTGTTTGCACAAGCCGATCACTAGCCCTTTCTTCTGAGATTGATTCTAGGTGGACTTGAAACTTCAACCATGGGGTTGGTGTTGTTGTTAGGCGTCATTGAGTCATTGCCTCCTGCACAACAGAACAAAACACTGCTTGGGTGAGTCCATTGTTCCAGCCGCCTTGTCAATCCATCTCCTTGCAGGGAGTCTGCTTTTCACTGCTCCTCCATTTTAATAAACTGTCATGTCCTTCTCCAGGGACGGGAGATGGGAGCTAACTGTGTTAGCAGCTAAATGTTAAACTGGACACCCCCCCAGAATCTCCACCCAAGTTTATGGGATTACAATCATCCATCCATCCATCCACCCATCCATCCATCCATCCATCCATCCATCCATCCATCCATCCATCCATCCATCATCCAGCCAGCCAGCCAGCCAGTCATCCAGTCATCCAATATCTGTTCTTTCTAAGTGCTGAACTATGCTCGAAACACAGAGGAGTACAAATTCAGATTCTAAAAATAAAGCAGAATTTCAAGCCAGAGGATGAGTAAGTGTTAAGAGGCCGCCACGAGGAAGTGGCATTTATAGTGAGTGTGTCAGGTCAAGATCTGTGGACAGAGAATTCTGAGCCCCTGGATGAGCAAACACAAAAGCTGAAAGTCGGGCTAGCCTTGAAGTGTTGGAAGGAGACCAAAGTGACAGGAAACATTTTGCCCGTGGGGACGCAGTGAGAGATGATCCATACTAAGTAAGATTCCTCAGAAAATCGGCTTTCTAGCACAGCTAGTAAAAGACCAGTGAGGTTTAACTTGCTCTATTTCTAACACAAAGGCAGTTGGCCATAGGCCCAGCAAGCAAATATTACGCAGAACATTCATCCTGATAGAAGCTCATATGCTTTCCCCATGAATCGCTTAAAGAGACTATTTAGTTCCTCTTTGTACTTTATGTTTTTAATATTACCAAAATCCTTTCAGCTTTTTCTTTTCAATTAAGTCTTTTCCTTTACTTCCTGCTAATCGAGTGGTGATATACTTATAATAGCTCCTTGCAGGGACACTATTAACAAAACATTGTGGGTTCAAAGGAAATAAAAACTTTATTAATAAAATGAGAGATTTTACAAAAAACAACTAATCAAGCCTACTTTGATATGTCCTGCCAATGATGACAATAATACCCTTGTGCATAGCCATTCTCTGTATGTCTCTAGAGATTCCCAAGCAGCATTATTCTATTAGAAGCAAAGGAGCTTTGAATAATACAAGAATGATAATTTATCTCAGCTATTAAATTCTAAATATAACTTAGAAAAAGCGCCTTCATATGACTCTGGAGCAAATTGCCAAAATGCCAAAAAACGTTAGGTTAACGAGCTAGACCCTATGAGGCTATGTCATCCCTCACTGTGCCCATTTCAGATAGGAAGTCTCGAGTATGGAGTTGAGTATATTTAGCGTTTCATAGAAATTTTCATGTGCACATCAGGGGAAACCCACACCGAGAAGTTAATTCTTCTAGTCAAATGGGGTGAGTGTGGTGGAGAGAAAACAAACATCAATGTACAGCAGTGGAGGGTCACACGGGAGCTCCGCTGGCATCCCTATTGCCATGCCTCCCATGGCACTCCACCCTGCTGGGGTCAATAAAGAGTTGCGATGGCCAAACAGCAATCACAGACAATACTCACAATTAAGAGCGTTTGTTAGGCAAGTCAATAGATTACCATAAATCAGGATCAATGAACAGTAAGGATATGGTTGTCTCTCTCCAGTTCTCAGCCTCTCAGCCACATGGTCTGTTGGCTGTGACTCCAAGGACCAGGAAGACCACCTACCTGTCTGTCCCTTAGTTAGTCTCAGGCCAGATGAGGAGACGGTTCCCCATAGTTTCAACGAGACTCCTCTAGAGCTCTGTGCCAGTCTTTGATGTATCTGGTTTCAGTGGCCTTGGCCACTCAGACAGAGATCTTGAATTTGCTTTTTCAAGGTCCTCGGGGATTTTCCCTTCTCTTCAGGATGGCACATCCTTAGAGCCAGGGAGGTGGTCACGAACACTGACCATTCCCATCTATTTGTGTTGCATGTTCTGTTTGCATGGTCCCACCCAAGCACCTGGCGGGAGTTACAGAGACCAAGGCAGTCGCTCTTGAGAAGAAATTCCTGACACTGTGCTTCTGAAAGGACACCCAGCCTTGTAAACTTGGTGTTCTACATTGCCATGCATGGGGCCAGTGTCATTCAGAACCGACAGTTTGGTAACTGAAATGTGTTCTTTCCTGTTGAGACAGGTTGACAAAGGAGGCAACAGGTGACAAGACGGCATTTCTTTAGGGTCAGTCAAGTAGCAAATGCTAGAGTCAAGTTTGAGCCTCCTTCGGCATTCTCCCTTGTTTAAATGTGGCCATTTATATGGGAGGTGAAAGAAGTTGTAACATGAGAAGGAATTTTCCAATATTTAAGACTCAGCAAATGAGTAGTTTGGCTTAAATACCTCCCTCAACAAATCATTTGGAGCACTGCCATTCTGTTTGGGGAAAGCTGGTGCCTCAAAAGGGAACGAACGCCGCTCACTTGCTTACTTTGAACACCTCACCAGGTGGCATCCATACCTTGAGGGGGCATCCTCTTTGATGAAGTAAAGGGACAGAAGGGTCTTGTGGCGAGATGGTGAGGTGCCAACCTGGCAGATAAACACATGTGGGATTAATTAAAGGGTGCGAGATAAATGGCTTGGCGAGCTCCACCTTTCTTGTCTCTCACTCTTTGGTCATCGGACCAGTGTGCGAGTTGCCTTGCTTGTTCTGTGCCTCAATTAGCAAGCTGCACTACCTGAGGGACACCTAACCCGTGGACTGTGTCACTGTAATTTGAGGTTCCTTCAAGACACCATTGGAATTACATCTCTTGAGTTGGGGGCTGTCGGACCCTGTCATCTGGCTGACTGTGGGTGACCTGCCTTGCTGTTTGCTGCCTGTGGTGGGATAGCCTGAATTGCTCTACAGAGGACTACCTGGTGGCCCTCAAGACTTGAAGGACTGTCAGTGTCTCACAGCTGTCCCACAGGAGTGAGTCACACTGAGCAATTTATACTGTTTTACAATTTAATTAACTTCTTATTTCTTGTTATATATCTATCTGTATAAATATATACATATAAAATTATTAGCATTTTGGTTTTGTTTCTCTACAGAACCCTGCTTAACACAGATGGATAGGCACAATAGCCCCAATTCTAGGAATTAACATGCAAGCTGTTATGAAGATGACACAGGACTGGGAAAGGTTTCTTTTGTAGTACATTAGACCATCATGGATCCCAGGTAGCGCCTTGGACTGCTAATCACAAGACTAGCTGTTCAAAACTACCAGCAGCTCCTTGAGAGAGAGGGAAGACTGTCTGCTTCTGTAAACAATTAGCATTTCAGAAACCTATGGGGACAGCTCTACCGTGTCCTGTAGGGTCTCCTTGAGTCACACTCAACTTGATGGCAGTGAGTTTGGATTTTGAATTTAAATCGCCCTGAGTTGGTTTCGACTGACTGGCAACTCACAACATAGGAGGAGAAGATGTCCTACTTTCCACTGTCTGGCTCACTTATTCTTTCAACTGTCCGTCTTCAACCCAGCCCTATGATAAAACTTGATATCAGTACTTTGTAGACATCCATGCTACCCTGATGCTAATCCCAGTGGTAGTTGTACTTGACTCTTTGAAGAAGAATAAAAAGCTTCTACTGCCTTAAAGGCCTTCAAGGAACCATCAAAATAGATGGGGTGACTACTTCATTAACTTTGAGGCCTTCTTTCACCCTTAATATCATGCCATATTTATAATTTTAGTAGCAACCTATTTTAACTGATCATTATATGCTATAGTATCTGGAAAATGTCATTGAATCATCAAGTAATTCTGTTATAATTATCTTGAAGCTTAGAGCAGAGAATTAGGTTAAGAAAATGAAAACAAAACAAAAAATCCCAAAGCAATATTTCTTTAATTCAGTATGTGTTTTGGGGTGGCTATTGACTCACTGTTAATTATAAGGACACTTATTTAGCATCTAACATGCTCAAAGCCCTGGTGATTTATCCATAAATGTCCTATGTTCTCCCATGGAGCTCATAGTCCAGACAGAGGGAGATTCCATGTCAAGAACATAATTATCATGCAAAGTAGCAATATTGAAAATATAAGAAAAATACATGGTTTATTAGGCTGGGTTGTCCAATACATATAATATATATATACATATATAGATATAGATATAATAAGCAGGGAAGGAGAGTTCCAATCCAAGAAGGAGAGTCCCAAGTCTGGGCATGTTCTGGAAAAATTCCAATTCCTTTGGCCAAGTGCTGGGCTGGAGGCTTCTTCTGACTTGCATTATTGAGGATGAGGAAGATGAAAAGCTTCTGGTGCAGGGACAACAGACTCCTGACCACTCTCAGGAGTAGCAGGCACTATGACAGGCTGCTGACTCAAGTCTAAAGAACTGTAGATAAATGAGTCTGGTGCTTGATTTTAGTCCAGGCACAAAGCAAGCAAGCTTTCCCTCCAGTGTCTAATTGGTGTAAAACTATGAACACTAGCCCAGTCAAGTTGACACTGATCTTCATATAATGTGGTATGTTTTATCAACATACATATTGACTAAGTATGGTGAGAGGGTGTAACCCTTTTGCATACCTTTCTGATTTTAAACCATGCAGTATGCCCTTAGTTGTTCACACAGTTGCCTCTTGATCTATGTGCAGGCTCCACATGGGCACAGTGTATTAAATGAAGAAGAAATGTTGCATCAGGATTGGAAGAAGGCCCATGAACAACCTGTGAAAAACAAATAGCCTAACCTTGTTTGCTGAAAGTGAGGAAGACTTGAAGCACCACTTGCTGATGAAGATCAAGGGCTACAACCTTCAGTGTGGATTACAATTCAATGTAACTAAAACCACATCCTCACAACAAGAACAGTAGGTAACATGATGATAAACAGAGAAAATATTGAAATTGTCACCGATTTCATCGTGCTCGGATACACAATCAATATTCACGGAAACAGCAGTCAAAAGAAGAAATAACATATCGAATCGAGTAAATCCGCTGCACATGACTTTTGGAATGTGTTGAAAAGCTAGGACGTTCCTGTGAGGTATCAGGTGTGCCTGACCCATATCCTGTTTTTAACTGCTTCATGCTCATGTGAATGTTGGACATTGAAGAAGGCTGACAAAAGAAGACTCAGTGCCTTTAAATGGTGGTAACAACAAAGAAATAACCACTCTGTTTTGAAGAAGTCCATGCAGAATGCTTCTTAAGGACAAGGATGTCATCTAATTGAGACGTTATCAGGAGAGACCAATGCCTGGGAAAGGACATCATGATTGGCAAAGTAGTAGATAAGCAATAAAGAAGACCTATAGCAAGACGATTTGAAACAGTAGCTGCATCAATAGGCTCAAATATAGGACCAATTGTGAGGATGGTACAGGACTTGACCACGTTTCATTATGTTGCACCTACAGTCGCGATTAGTCAGAACTGACCCAACTGTGCCTAACAATATCAGCTATTGCACATAAACATGAAAGGATATATTTAAATATCGGTAGGACTTGACCCAACATTTTATACCATGGCTAATTTTGGAAGCCATATTTTATCATTTCTTAAACTTCCAAGTTGAATTTATTAAAGGTTTTATCAGTATTTGGGCAGAAATAGAGAGACTGAAAAGAAAATGAAAACTAAAAGGCTTCATGAACTCTGATGAGAGAGCCATGGAGACATGGGGGAGAGAAACAGTGAAATGGTCATTATCCAGGGAGTCCGACGCGTTAGTTACTATTGGCTTGATCTGTGGAATGGCTCCCTGTAGTAGTAGAGTTTTTTCCTCTACCTTTAGTGGATAAAAGTGAATTAAAGTTCATCGTTATTATGATTTTAAATGCACAGCCATTCTGGTTGTTGGAAAATTTCTAAGCTACTATAAGAATATCCGCTGTTTGATTTCTCAGTGCTTTGAAAGGTTTGTTTACCCACGACTGCACGAAGATCGGGCTCTAGAATCTAGATGAAGCACTCTGGTGTGGGAAGTTAATTTGATTTGTTTTAATTGTATTTTTTTTTCTGGCTGAGAGGAGAACTGAGGTACTGATTTTAACACAACCCACATTTATGTGTTCTAGGAATGTCAAGATTGCAGAATTAAAAAAATTAAGTTAAAAAAAGCAAAGGCAAATTGCAGAATTAATGACATTTTACAGAATTCTCTTGAGACTCTAAATGGAACTTCAAGAACTTCAGTTTCATCCCCTTTCTCTTCATTTTTCAGATCAGAGAACCAAGTCCCAGTGAAATAGAATCTATTGCCTGAAGTTACATAGGCACAGCCAGAATTATAACTCCATCTCTCTCGGTCCAATATATGCCTCTCTATCAGCACTTCCTCATTTGTATCTTTTCAAATATAGTTCTGAATTATTTGTTTCTGCTTTGAACTTCTGAATCCATTGTCAGTGTCTAAAATAATGTATGAAATAAAAAAAACATCACTCAGTCTTCCTTTACAAGGCAGCTGGATTTATTTTGAAATGCCATTCAATAAAGCCAAATTTCAAAGTGGTTTGCAGACTATCAAACTCCAAGATATTTTTAGATTAGAAAAGAATAGAATCCTGGAAATAGAGACCTTCTTATTAAACGGCTGGATGCTAGCTTCCTAAGAAACCAATTTAGGCTGTTAGTTGATCCTCCAAGGACATATTAAGACTCCAGGTTTTGCTTTCCTTCAAGACCTTTAGAATTACCTTTCTCCTCTATGCTGAAATCCTCCTTCTTGCTACATCGCCCGCACTGTCTGCCCCCACCCCTGTACTAATAGATTGCACCTCTATTCCTTGTCTGCAAATGTTCTGAGAAAAACAACAATCATGAAGATAGTGCAAGTCCAAGATTTTTAAAATTCTGTTTTCCATGGGGTTGATCACTATGATTCAGAAATAACTCGAAGACACCTAACCGTAGCAACACTTAATTGTGCTAACTTTTGTTTTTTCTGAAATCAAGCTTACTTCTCCCTTACAAATAACAACAAACAGCTCTATAGATGCTGTCCTTCTGTGCTGTTGCATCGGTTTCAATGGAGTGGCCCTATGTACAACAGGACAAAACACCATCGGCACAATTGTCCTTATGTTTGAGCCTTCTTTGCAGCCATGTGTCAATTCATCTTGCCAAGAGCCTTTCTCTTTTTTACTGCCCTTCTACTTTACCAAGAATGATGTCAATGTCTACAGACTGGGTTTCCCTGACAATATGTCCAAAGGACAGAAGCCGAAGTCTCATCATGGGTGCTTCTGAGGAGCATTCCAGCACCCCGTGGCAATTACGATATTATTTGCCAGTATGATCATTCAAGTATATCAATTTCCCTTTGGTCTTCCTTACTCAGTGGTCCACTTTCGCAAGCATGTGAGGCAGTTGAACATACCATGGCTTGGGTCAGGCACACCTTATTCCTGAAAGTAACCTCCTTCTTTTGCAACAATTCCAAAACGTCTTGTGCAACAGATTGAACCAATGAATCGATGTCATCTTGACTGCTGTTGCCATGAGCATTGATGGATCCAAGCAAAATGAAATCCTTGACCACTTCAATCATTTCTCCAGTTACCATATATCCTACAGTGTTCTGTGTACAACAAGAACACAAATATCAAGTGTGTGTGTGTGTGTGTGTGTTTGGGGTGGGGGGAACTTTCTATAATCATTTGAAATTCTTTAAAACATTTTTCCAACAGTTTAATTTGAGGATTATTTAAATATTTATACTCATGCTCCATGCCATTGAGTCGGTGCTGACTCCTAGTGACTCTCCGGGACGGGGTATAAGCCCCCACAGTGAGGCTGGTAATTTGAACTGTTGGGGATGGTAGCCCACCTCCTAACCGCTCTGCCACCAGGGCTAGGCAGATCTACATTCCAAACTTTGAACTCATTTCCAATGATTCAATTCTGACCCATAGAGACCTGATGGTGGTGCAGTGCTAGCCAGTTGGGCTGCTGACTGCAAGGTGAGCTGTTTGAAAGCAACAGTCATCCACAGGAGAAAGAGGAAGGCTTCTACTCCAGTAGAGAATTACCGTCCAGGAAACACCATGGGCTGGTCTATTACTCTGTCCTATAGGGCCATTGTGAGTTCTCTAGAGTAGTAAATCATTATTTTCATTCTGAAAGAGTCATTTGACTTATTTTTATTCTACTATGAAAAACATCACGTTTCCATTAGGAAATCGCCCCAAAGCTCCCTCAAGAACTGCTCTTAATCATTGAATGCGGCTTTAACCCAGTATGTGTTTGGGGACCTCTTTGTGTGTAGGAGGAGTCCTAGGAGCACAATGATTAACCACTTCAGTCTACTTATCAAAAGGTCAGAGGTTCACACCCTCTGTTGGGGGAAAGATGCAGAAGCCATGCTTGGTAATGATTCAGCAACCGTGGAAAAACTGTCAGGGCAATACTGCTCACTCCTACCAGGTTTCTGTGAGTTGGAATCCACAGCGGGTTTTTTTCATTTTGTTTTGTCCTGTGCACACATACATCTCTCCATGCTTTCTCTCTAACAAAATTTGCACCACTCATTTTTACATTCGCATCTTGTTCTTCTCCACCATTTCCACTTTTCAGTTGAATTGCTTCTCATGCCCTTGAACTTGGTTCAGCTATATGTTAACATTGCAGTTATGGGCTGCAACAAGGGGCTCACATATACAAATAGCAGTAAAGAGGATGCTGGCTGGGCCGTGTTCCTTCACTGATACAGTGTCCCTTGGAGTGGGCACTCAATGAATGGCACCTAAGAGCAGCCATGATGTTGGTGTTCTGGATTGACTAATGGCTTCTAAAAGTTCTGCTGTCAATGTGATGTTTGGCATAGGGTCTTTGAAGATGTAATCAGCTAAGTTGCCAAGAGTTTACATTGGAGGAGGGCGATTTTAAATCCAATCGGAGTGGTAGCTTAGTAAAAAGAGGGAAAGGACACATTAAGGCCATTTGAAGGGTTAATTTGGATATGTAGCCTTCGTATCGTCACCAATTTTAAAGATTGTATTATGGAAACCCTAGGAAACATATCATTGGCATACCTATATTTGGGAATATTGTGACTATATCAGTCTTTTAATTTTTATTTTGGTCAGTTAGATTATTTTGCATGTGATTCTGATACAATAAAACCCAGCATCTTTTAAATAATTTCTTTTAAAAATGATTTTAAATTCTTTATTTATTTATGCCTTTATTCATTCAATAAAACGATTTATACAAAAATTCTTAGTCCTTGTATTGTGTACTTCTCTAATTATCTCAAATCCCATGAGGCTATAACTCATTAGTTCTCACTATTGTGCTTTCAAAATGCATATGGTTAAGTGCTCATAATGAGTTTAGAAAGATAAATAAGTATACATTTTTAGACTCTCTAAAATTAACTATACCCCATTAAGAAGCTTGTAAGTCATAGAAAGTTAATTAGAAATATTCTGAACTTAGACATGGAGACCTAGAAGCATTTAAAGAACATAAATGACACGTAAGTTCACTTTGACTCAGCTGTGACACCAGAAAATAAAACATAGTTAACAACTCCCTTAATGTTTAACCACATCAAAAAGATGCATCATTCAGCCACTCTCTAACCCTGGAGGAAAAAAAAATAAAGCTTAGTTTTTGAAGTCATATTGGTCTCTTGTCGTGTGGAGCCATGGAGACAAGCTCATACATGCACCTTAAATTTCTACTAACTTCCTAAGGGAAGGCCGAGAGGGAACTCAGTGTCTGTTCACTCATGACCTGACACCTAAGTTTTGAGGGCCATTCTTTGAATTTGAGGTGTGGTGAAGAGCTCTCCTAAATGATAGAAGTTTGAAATCGAATGATTTGAACTCTAACCATTGAAGGAGCATTGAAACCATTGATTATAATTCTCCAGTTCTAAGTGAATGCTGTGAGATCCTACATCTATGACTTCCATGACCACCTTGAAATACATAAAATTGTGTACAACAAATTGGGTTTCTGATATTCAATTTTCTCAAATATTTGAATCCTACACAATGGTCTTGTTTTGGAAAGAAGGTACAAGGCCTCCAAAAAAATAATTTGCCCAGAGTATCATTGTGGAATTTGGCTGGAAAAGTCTAACTTCAAAAATCCACATTTTAAATCACTGTTTTGCCTCTCACATTCATCCGCCTATAGATATTTTCTCTTTCAAATCCTTTGCCTACTTTTTAATGGATATGATCATCTTACTCATTTATTTGCATGTTATTTTTGAATGATGTCTTCCCCACAAATATACTACACCTACTGAGTTCTAATCTAAATCTAGGACTCATTGACTAGACTTATAATTTGTCCACATTTTTTAAAATTACAGTAAGTGGAGCTTAATGTCAATAAAGTCTTACTGTGCCTCTGTTCCCCCACCCCAAATAATTCTTGGCTATTTTTACCTGCTTTGTGGAACTTGGGGTTCGTTGTACAATATTTAGGGAGTCATGGGGGTGCTGTGGTTAAGCACTCAGCAGTGAACCCAAGGGCTAGTAGCTGCTCTGCTGGAGAAGTATGCCTCCATCAATCTCAAAGTCTTGAAACTACGGAGGAGCTCTATGCCAAACTACATGACCCTTATGACTCAGAATAAACTGAAGAATGCACTACAATAGCTAACGGTTATTGATATTACACTTATTTCTTTATTACTCCTTGGCCATGTGAAGACCCACATTGGTAAATACCCCGAAGCCTGTTTTATAAATAAAGGTTGATTGGAAGGGAGCAATATGCATTAAGGTATGCAGTGCCTTTGTCTGCTTAGCTCCATAACGGCAACCCTGAGGAGAAGTGAACAAGAACACATACTTACAAAGCCTCAAATAGTTAATGTTTTGTCCTTTGCAGGAAAATTTTTCCTACTTTGCTCAAGAATATTGTCCAATCTGACCATCCCCATGGTGGTGCGAACCAAGAAGGGAACATACCAGATCAGGATGGGAGCAAAGCCAAGTCACAAAACCTCCGAGAAACCCCCAAAATAGACTTCATGCTAGGGGGGAAGTTCCCAGAACCCCCAGGACCAGAGGAGAGATAATCATAAAGGTTAGCAGACAGACCTGGAATTATATATGCTTTTAAAATTTTTTGCTAGTATTTTTTCTCTTTTTAATTCAATCTTTTGTTTTCTTTTTGTTTTGTCTCTGTTATTATTGTTGTGCCTACCTATATAAGATAGACATGGGAAGCAAGCCCAAGGAGAAAACAATAGTACCAATTGTTCTGGGGGGAGGAGGATGCAGGGGAAGGGAAGGTTGAGCAAACAATGCTATAGACAGGGGAACAACTAGGGAATTAAAGCAACACTGAGAAGGATGTAGAGATCCTGTTGGTGTTGGAGTCACAGCAATCAAGCAGAGAGGAATTACTAAGTGGCAGAAGAAAGGTGAGCATCATTGTGGGGCGGAAGGAAGGTAAAAGGAAACAGAGGAAAGATATAGGAAGCAAAGTTATGGTGTGCACTTATGCAAATTCATAAAAATAGAGGCATTGGCCTATGTACATACATTTATATGTTGATACATTAAGGAAGTGGATGGAATTTTGGCCTCTGCCCAAGCCCTCCCTCAACTCAAGAACACATTGGTCTAACAACCTGGCATTCTGTGATGTTCACCCTCCTGATGCCATCACGGAAGACAAATGGGTTCATAAGCAAATGTGGGGAAAAAAGCTGATGGTGCCTGGATATCAAAAGATATAGTGTCTGGGGCCTTAAAGCCTTGAAGTTAAACAAGCGCTCATCTAGCAGGGAAGCAACAATCTCATATGGAAGAAATCACACCAACCTGTGTGATCATGAGGTGTTGACAGAATCAGGTAATAGGCACCAGAAGACCCCAAACAAACACATAAACATAAAAAAACACCATATTTTTGAGAAAATGAGGAGGGTCAGAGAAGAGACCCCAAACCCATCTGTAGACCATAGGACATGCCCTCACAGAAGGGCCACAAAGAAAGGATGAGTCAACCAGGACACAGTTTAACACCGATGAAATACACACTATCTGTTTCTTTGAGACTTCCTCACCCCCCAATCTCATGACTCCAGTCCTGCCTCTCAGTTCTGGCTAGACAGGCGCATGTACACTGGTCCAGATAAGAGCTCATGACACATGGAATCCAGGTGAGATAAACCCCTCAGGAACAGAAATGGCAGTAGTGATACCAGGAGGGCAGGGTTAAGACAGGGGGTAGGAGGGAATGAAGAGGAAACAGATTGAAAGAATAATGCATAACCACCCTTTCCCCCTCCCCTGCCACAGGGGAATGAACAACAGGAAAGTGGGTGAAGGGAGACAGTGATCAGTGTAAGATATGAAAACAATAATAATTTATAATTTATCAAGTGCCCATGGGGGAGGATGGTAGAAAGAGGAGCTGATACCAAGGGTGCAAATAGAAAGGAAATATTTAGAAAATGATGATGAAAATGTATGTACAAATATGCTTGATACAAAATGTTTTCTTTTAAAGAATATTGTCTAGAACTAATTTACCATGCATCAGGACTTAGTAGCATCTCTTCCATTGCATAAATAAATAAATAAACAGATAAATAAATAGATAGCACTCATTTTTTTTCTAATACAGTACTCTCTTTATATCTGTTTTGTGTCTACATTTTTCCTCATTCTTGATTTATCTTTGCAGGGCTTCTCTGAAATGCCAATGTTTGAGTGCATTTAGAAGGAATCCAATTTATTTAGCTTTTACTGACACACAGCTATAACTCACCAAGATTTACAGGAGGTACTTTTGAGCAATCTACACTGAGAAGATGATATTTAATCTATAAAATCTGATGGGAGTTAGACATTCAGGTTTTTCTTTAAATGTTACTATTGTTTAGTTATAGCTCTATATATTTGATGGACAGTGTATGTCATCTTGATAGGCAGCTACAATGTTTTTATTGTTAGGGGCTTTTCAGTTGGCTCCCACCCATGTTTACCTTGTGCACAACACAAGGAAACACTGCACAATCCTGTTCCATCCTCACGATTATCACTATGCCTGAGCCCATTCATGCAGCCACTGTGCCGGTCCATCTTCTTTTTCTCTACTCTTCCACCTCACCTCCACCGCACCTCCTTCTCCAGGGACGGGTCTCTCCTGACAACGTAGCCAAAGTATTTAAGAAAAGGTCTTTCCATTCTTGCCTCTTAAGTAGCACTCTGGGATTACCTTTTCCAGGATAGACCAGTCTGTCATTTCAAATGTCCCTGGTACTGTCAATATTCTTCTCCAGCACCATAAGTCAAATATACCAATTCCTCTGTTGTCTTTATTTTTCAATATAAAATGTTCACATGCATCTGATGCAATGGAGAATAATATCATGGCTTGGGTCAGGCGACCTCAGTCCTCAAAGTAACATTCTTGCTTTTCAATACTCTACAACGGTCTTGTACAGCAAATTTACTTAGCACACTACGTCTTTATTTTTGTTTTATTACCTTTAAAAAACATTTCATTAGGGACTCATACAACTCTTATCACAATCCATATATACATCAATTGTGTAAAGCATATTTGTACATTCATTGCCCTCATCATTTCCAAAACATTTGCTCTCCACTTAAGCCTCTAGCATCCGGTCCTCATTTTTACCTCTCCCTCCCCGCTCCCCTTACCTCATGAACCCTTGATAATTTATAAATTATTATTTTGTCATATATTTCCCTGTCTGATGTCTCCCTTCACCCACTTTTCTGTTGTCTGTCCCCCAGGGAGGAGGTCACATGTAGATCCTTGTAACCGGTTCCCCCTTTCTAACCCACCCTCTCTCTATGTTCTCAGTATCACCACTCATACCACTAGTCCTGAAGGGATCATCTGTCCTGGATTCCCTGTGTTTCTGGTTCCTATCTGTACCAGTGTTCATCCTCTGGTCTAGCCAGACTATCAAGGTAGAATTGGGATCATGATAGTGGGGTGGGGGGAGGATAGAGGGGGGAATGAGGAAGCATTTAGGAACTAGAGGAAAGTTGTATTTTTATCTTTGCTGCATTGTACCCTGTCTGGCTCATCTCCTCCCCAAGACCCCTCGGCAAGGGTATCTCCAGTAGCCGACAAATGGGCTTTGGGTTTCTACTCCGCACTGCCCTCCTAATTCATTATGGTAAGATATTTTGTTCTGATGATGCCTGATACCTGATCTCTTTGACACCTTGTGATCACACAGGCTGCTATACTTCTTCCATGTGTGCTTTGTTGCTTCTGAGCTAGATGGCTGCTTATTTACCTTCAAGCCTTTAAGACCCCAGACACTATATCTTTTGATAGCCGGGCACCATCAGCTTTCTTCACCACATTTGCTATGCACCCGCTTTGTCTTCAGTGGTTGTGTCGGGAAGATAAGCATCATAAAATGCCAATTGAATAGAAGAAAGTATTCTTGTATTGAGGGAGTACTTGAGTGGAGGCCCAATGTCCTTCTGCTACCTTAAAACTATACCTATAAATATTTCCACATAGATCTATTTCCCCATCCTCATATATAAATATATTTGCATATAAACATGTCTTTATCTAGACCTCTATAAATGTCCTTTGCCTCCTAACTCTTTCCTCTATTTCCCTTGACTTTCCTCCTGTCCCACTATCATGCTCAGTCCCCACCTGGGTTTCAGCAATTCCTCGTTGTTACATTACCCTTGATCATGCCCTACCAGGCCTCCCACACCCTCTTCACCACCAATTTGGATCACTTGTTGTTCCCTTGTCCCTGGGTTTGTTAACACCACTTCCTTTCCCCCACCTCCCCCTCTCCCATGTGTCCCTGCAATTGTTGGTCCCGTTGTTTTCTCCTGCAAATTATTCATCCAGCCTATCTTATTTAGACAGACCTGCGGAGATAATAACAGGCAAAAAACAAGACAGAGAAAAACCAAGCAACAATATACAACAAAACAACAACAAACCCATGACAAACAAAACAAACACAACAAGAAAGAAAAGCTTGTAGGTTGTTCAAGGATCAACCTTGATCCTTGTTGGCCTTTAGGAGGGTTTTCCAGTTCAGTCTGTTGGGGCACCGCGCCCTGGCCCCAAAGTCTGCCTTCAGCATTCCCTGGGGACCACACCACTGCATTCCCTTGCTGTTCTGTTGCACCCCCCAGTGTTTTGCCTCGGTGTTGCAGGATCAGATCGGGTGCATGAGTATGGATTGTGGATCCAAGCAAGACAAAATCCTTGACAACTTGAGCCTTTCCCCCATTTATCATGATGTTACCTATTGGTCCACTTGTGATGATTTGTATCTTGTATGAACTTTCCTAAATTCATATTTTGCATAGTCCAAGGTTATTGTGACTGTTTCTCTTCACTTTGATTTGTGCCCCATCAGTAAATGAAGAACCCCAGAGTCCCGATCCCATAGGGACTAACTCATGTCACCATGACTAACTCATGTCAGCATGGTCAATTCCTCTCTCCAAGAAATGATCTCCTCTTCAGTCATATTTCGAGGGTTCTCAGACTTTAGGGGGGCCCCTCTGCCGGCATTATGTCTGAAAATGTTCAGCTTCCTTTGTTTAGGCTTTCAGTATTTGACCATTCTTATGCATAAAAACTATGCACGAGGTTTGCACCTCTTGCCTGTCAGTTTGTTGTTCTGTGCTGGTTTATGTGTTACTGTTGCTGTTTATGGTTCAGTTACGTGATAGAAGCTATGTAACTGCTGTTGATAATGCCAGCAGGGTCACCCAAAGTGAACAGGTTTCATCAGTTTCCAGACTAGCGTCCCATTCCCAGACTAAAGTCCCAACGGACAATGAAGCAAGACTGGCTCCTCACTTCAGAGAAGTCGCTGAATCTCTATGCCCCTACAGTATGTACTATTAGAGTGTTCTTAAAGTAACACTACAAGAGTAAGTAAAAGAAATATTACTAACGGGATTCCACCTCATACCTACAAGGGTTTATTACAAACAAAACACATTTTTAAGTAGCTCCTCCATCAGTGGAGGCCTACAGAGAAGTTCTCTCCTTCACGCGCTTGTACGTTTGTTTTGTCAAGATGCTTCCAAACACGATGGAATCACAACAGCAGCTTTCTGAGGGGATATATGACAAACAAAAACTTCTTACCATTAAGTCAAATCCCACTGCTAGAGGCCCCACGGGCAGAGTAGAAGTGCTCCTGTGAGTTTCCCAGACTGGAATAGAAACGCACCATTCTTTTTTATAGGAACAGAAAGTCTCCTCTTTCTCCCACGGAGCAGCTCGGGCTCTTTAATGGCTGACCTCGTGATTATCAGACCAAAGCATAACAACTATGCTACCAGGCCTCCTGAGGGGATCTGATAGGTCTGTTAAATTCAAAGTAGAGATTTCAGCTCAGCCACTTTTACTTTTTATTTTTTTTAGGGCCCAGAGTTGTATCTTGATGGATTTTTCTCAAAGGACACAGGAAAATCACAGGAGTTTGTCAGGAATAAATGAAAAAAAGGAAAAGGAAAAGAAAACTGAATTTGTGAGAAAAAGACCTTGAAAGTTATGTTCAGGATTCGTTTTCCCTCTACAGCTGCAAGGTACTCACTCTTTCTTCAAGGGTAGCAAGAGCTGTCCTAAAAAAATTTCAATGGGAAGTTTATGTCTACAAGCAAGGGGACTTCAAAAGCGTTGTGTAAAATTCTAGTTGTCTTTGAATTTCATTTTCCCCACCAACCTTTGAAGTTTTATACACAGAGGTCTTTATCTCATGGTGATGGCTTAGTATCAGGCAATTTCCAAGTCCTGGGTCAAGTGCCAAAGGAAACATTTCTCCTGACTCGCAGAGCTTCCAGGAGATTAGGAAACCAAGATCAGGTAGTCCAGTGGCATTCAGCTGGCTGTAGGGCTGAAATAATCTGTGGTGTGCAGGTGAAATGGCAGGGTGCTGATGACTCCTAGAATTTGCAGGCAATATGGCAGGTCACTGGTTCATATACAAAGAATCAGAAGTCATATGAGGAACCAGATGCAGTATACAGACCCAATAAAAAGCAAGTGAGCTTTGTCACATATTTTGGAAGCAGTTCCCATCTCTTTATAAGCTCCATTTCAACTGATTAGCTGATCATAGTAATTTTCATCATGGAGATGATTACATTATATTAGATTTCCTCATGGGCAATGACTACATCATAATTGCCATGCTACTAAGAATTAAGACCTGACCATGCTACTAAGAATTAAGACCTGATTCACAACTTTACCCAACAGATACTTATTCTTTTCATCCTATATCCTTGACATTTCCCCTTCAGACTTCATTTTGATTTTCAAACTCAAGGGTCCTTAAAATAGAACATGTTTGGGGTCCATTAGGGATACCAGGAGTTGCTGTTTTGACATATTCTAAAGCAAAGAGAACATAATACTTTAGGGAAGGAGTAAAGAGATGGAAATACCACCTTCAGATGGGTATAGACATAGTTTGGAGAATACATTGAGAAATAGTAATCTCACATGTTGATATGTTCGTTTAATAAATGTTTGATCATTTTGTAGTAGCATTCTTTGACTTACCCTCCTATGTAAAATTATTTGTGTTTGAAATCTGGATATAATTGATTAATTCTACAATGGCTACCTGGGCTTCTTAACTGCAAATATTGCACCCAAGATTAAATATATTTTACAATGTAGTGTGAGGAATGAACTTACTGCATCCGTTAAATGTCTGAGAAAAGATACTCACTAACAATAGTCCAAATTTGTACAAATAATGTTTCTCCTCATTCGCACTGTATTGTTTTCCTACTTCAATACAACAATTTTCATCGTTTTTATTATTATTATTATTAGTCTTTAACTTTTACTTCTTTAGGCTATCAGAGAAATTAGGGAGAATTAGGGAACTATTGTCTTCCTTAATGAGTGTGAGCAAATTTGAAGGAAATCTTCATTTTGCAGTCGATTTTCTCTGTCCCAATTAAAGTGAATAGCTGTTCTTTAGTATTCAAGGAAGAAGAGGCTTAGTTTGTTGCACAATGCTTTCTTCTTTGTTGATCTAATTGCACTTAGCCCCTATTTCTTAAAGAAACACAAACTGTTACTGCTCTTTCATCAAGGAGCAAAATACATGATTGTTGGCTTCCTTTCTCTTCCATCTACTTTGCTTGCTTGATGAAAACATTTGTTGTACGTGTGATTGTCTTTTATAATGTTCTCAGGGCTAGACAGTGCCAATCGTTAGTTGTGTGAATATGAAGAAAGTTACTGTATCAGGAGCCCTGCTGGCAGAAAGATCAAGCACTCTTGCTAACAGAGTTCAGAGGCCCTGGCAGAGGATGACCCAGCAATCTGCTTCTGTAGACAGCACAGGCTAGAAAACCTGATGGGCAGTTCTCTTCAGCACACATGTTCCCCTGAGTTGGAATTGACTCAGTGGCACTCCACAAGAGCAACACCTTGCTGTCTATATGTCTTCTACAACAAAGTGGAATGAAAACCATTATTCCTAAATGCTGGCAAATAGATGGCAGCATAATGGGAGTTAGAAAGAGGAGAGGGGAGGAGGTCATTAGATTGGAACACTCCTCTGCCAGATGGGGATGGGGAAAGACTAAACTAACAGAAACAGAATCTCCTGCTTCCTCGGCGCCACTGAGCGCTTACACCTGGGAAGCGATGGATTACAATTTGTGATAATGACCCTGAGGAGGATTTAAAGGACATGTCAGCAAGCAATACGCGTTTCTCATTTGAAGCAGACACTTGTCAGGTGGGGGACAGAGAAGAGCACAAACAACCACACGGTTTCCCCCCATACCCTATACTGAAGAGGATGGCACTTGAAATGACCCACTCAGTCCAGATTGATTCAGGCGGACCCACTCTCTCTTCCCCTTCTGTGATAAAACCCCTCCATTTTCTTTTGGGGTACTATTACTCAATGCTCACTCCACACAGATTAGACAGTCTTGGCATCAGGAATAAGACAGTCTTACTTCAGTCTTGGCTACAGGAATAAGCAGGTGACTTGGTCACCCAGAGCATCACGGTTTTCACACATCACTCCACAGACTGGAGAGAATTCACCTGGAAATGAAGAACGTGGTGCTGCAGGTCTTTTTCTATAAGCGATGGTGGACTAGGAATCATTCTGGAGTTACCACGTATCCACGCAGTGAGCATTGTCTGAGAGAAAGATAATATAGTTGAGAACAAGAGAGCACATGAGTCCTAATGGATTCTCCTCTACCCAGTCTTGTCTGCAGATTCCATTTCTGGCCTTCTTAGCGACTGAAACTAACATCCCTTTCTTTACCTCTGCCGATATGAGTAGGAATTTTATCATTTGAAAACAAAATAATTCTGAGTGGTTCATAAATATTGACAAGAATGTGAACGTTTTCTAACATGCACAGTGTCACGTTCACTTTCTTTATATTTCACTTCCATAGGGTCCATGCTGATTCACAGTAACCTCAGAGGAAAGGCAGAGTGGCTGCTGTGGAGTTCCGAAACTAACTCATTATGAGAATAGAAAGCTTCATCTTTCTCCGGAGTTGTTGCTGGTGGTTTCCAACCGCTGACCTTGCATCTCAGCCCAGTGTCTAAATGCTAAGCCACCAGGTGTCTCACTGGCTTGGGCTGCTCACTTCTTTGTTCTTTTTCTTTTGCTCACACGTTTATGATTATTTAGTAAATACATCCATCCATAAATTTATGTTTTAAAATGAAATTAATTACATATAATATACTTGGCATTGCTTTAGGTCATAATAATATGGCATTCATTTCAATATAGCATCAATTAAACAGCATCTGTGGGATTCTCTGCAGATCCAGGCAGGCTTGAAGATAGACTTTCAATCAGGACTACAAACTAGGTCAGCCATGGCTGACACAACAAAACTGGAAGAGATCCTAATTTCTAAAATGTAAGTGAATTAGAATGATAACCAGAATTTAACCATTTCCTGGTTGGAGCCTTGAAACAGAAGACATGAAGAATAAAAAAATGAGCCCTCTCAGGAGTCTGATACTGGAAATTGGATTATTGCTAGATCTATAGAGAGCAACATACATTGAAAAGAGGATAGTTCACTGAGCATAGTCGTTACTGAGCAGAGTACCATAGTTTCTGACTCTGCTAATTAAGATTTGGTTGCCATGCAAAGTACATGCTGGATTTAAAAAAAGATCTTTAGGTAGATGAATAACATACTAGTGGGCAATGAGATGTCTCCTTGCCATTTTAATGATTGATTAATGTTTGAATGCGCGTGTGAGCCTGAGAATTCATTATGAAGACCATCTCTAGTTCTTTTAAATTACATTTGTGTGCTTCACTTTGTTTTTCCTAGATATTGTCACATCTAATGTATCTTCTGAAACTCTTATAGTCATGATGCTTCAGTCTCAGAGTAAGCTGGAGAAAAGAGAGTCACTGGGAAGTGACTGGCAGGCCTGGATGGATGTAGGTTCATGGAGTCTATTCTACCTTCAGGATTCTTGTTATGAGCTTACTGAGACCTGTTCTCATTAGTCAAAATTATTCTCTTATTGCAAGTTAAGTGTACCTACAAAAGTTTCATGGATGCTGTCAGAAAGCATATGATTTCTTGGTAAGAAGCAAAGGATGATGTAGCGCTTGAAGCAATTATAGCGGAGACAGTATAAGCAGTTACACTGATCTCAGTTCTCATAGTTTGATGGGAAGGGGACCAGATGTTGCCTGCACACACAGTGGATTTCATGATGGAAGTGGAACCCTGCTTAAAGAAACCAAATCTTTATGATGGGCACTAAGCATGCCTGCCTTTTGCTCCTTGGGGAGACACACATTGCCTTTATTCTGCTGTGCATCACCATACAAGCATCCTTGTAGAGAGAGACTGGGAAGGAAGGCATCAGTGCCTTCAGTTGCAAGATGTGCAGAAACACAAGGAGCCATGCAGAATTGTCCTTCTGCAGAGATGTAATAAGGGTCAGTGTGGTGGAAGCTGATTTAGGTCAATGTATTGGTTCTGTTACTCCTTCCTGTTGCACAAGAGAAGATACAGAAATCAGTATTATGAAGAAGGACATGCTCATTGTACTCTTCTACAGTGAAGACAGATAGATAATCATCCTTTGAAATTACTCAAGGATTTATCTTAAGCACTAATCTTACACTGACTGCCAGCTGAAACCCAGAATTACTCCTTGGAAAGAAAACTTCAGTGTAATATGCGAGCAGAGAATGAAGAAAAATGTGGAAAGGAAGAGTGTTTCCATTATCTTGAAAGTCCAAAGTGTCCATGTGAAAATAAAGGGATCCAATAGCTTCTGTGTTTCCAAATTAATTTACAGAAATGATGATTATCTCTTAATCAAAGTGTCTGCAATCAATAATTGGTCTCTATATTCATAAAGTAGCATTTTCAAACAATTTCCCTCAGAACTGAATGTAATATTTCAAAAAATAATTAACCAATCATTTGTTGTGTTGTTATTAGGTACCATCAGATTAGTTCCAAGATATACCCACTGTGTGTCCAACAGATCAAAGTGCCATACTAAAAATGGTCAGTATTTGGAGCCCATTGTTTTAGCCACCGTGTCAATCTATCACATTGAGGGCCTTCCTAATTTTCATTGACCCTCTAATGTTTTCCAAGCAGGATGTCTTTCTCCAGAGATTGGTTTTTCCTGAAAACAAGTCCAAAGTCCATGAGCTAATGTCTTGCCATCCTTGCTTCTAAGGAGAAATCTGGCTGTACGTCTTCCAAGACAAGCTTGTTTATTTTTCTGAGAGTTTATGGCTTATTCTGTGCTATCACTATCATTTAAATGCATCAATTCTTCAATTTTTTTTCATTTTAATTATCCAGCTTTTGCATGAATATGTGGCAACTAAAAATACCAGGGTTTAGATCCATTGTGTCTTAGTCATCAAAGTAGCATCTTTGCCTTTGAAAACTTAAAAAAATATATATCTTTGAGCAGTTTTCCCAGAGTCACATGTTATTTGGTTTCTTGACTGTTGTTTCCATGAGGCTTGGTTGTAGATTCAAGTAAAATGAAATTCTTGGTAACTTCACTGTTTCCTCTTTGATTATGGTGCTGCTTAGTGTATTCTCTGTGCATATATTAATTTTTTCATTATTTTGATGTGGAATCCATATATAATAGTTGATCTTCAAAAGAAAATGCCTCAAGTCTTCTTGACTTTTACTAAGAAACGCTTTTTCCATTTCCATATTTCAGGTTATTAATAAACCTTCTCCCAATCCTCATTCCATATTCTTGAATTATTTGTTCAGGCTCTTGAATTATTTGCTCAGTGCAGAGTCTGAGAAAGTACGGTGAATGTATATAACCATTGACGCACACATTTCCTGATTTGAAAACACTCAGTATCCTCTTGAATTGAACCTCTTATTCTAGAATAGATGCCTTTGCTTCTATTTACAGGTGCTGAATTCGCATAATGAAGTGTTGTGGAATTCCAAGTACTTAAAATATTATCTATAGTTTGTGATCCACACAATAGAATGAGTGCACAGTCAGTAAAACTCAGGGTAAACATCCTTCCTTCTAGGCTCTGAAAAGAGTTCCCGCTGATGTCGGCAATGATATAGCTCATTCTCCTCTTATCAATCCACTTCCCCTATCTGGAAGTACTTTGCTTATTTACTGCTACAGCCATGTGGAATTAGTTTTATCATCATTTTACTTTTGCATGATATGATCTATATTGCTTGATAATTTCCACAATCTGTTGGAGCATCATTCTTTGAAAAGGCACAACGATGAGAATACTAAAAAGATTGAGGGCAAATTCCATTATCTTTCAATTGTATTTTTCTACAAACGTTTTGAAATCTCCTGTATGAATCTATTCCAGTAGACTGGTAACTTAATTGTCTTTCAAAATATTGGCCATGAACTGGTGATCGTTTTATTGAAACATTTCAGTAAGTATTCTGAAAATTCTTGAAGCCCGGTTTTTCTCCAATACTTTCAGGAACCTGACTCCTTCCTACCATTTATTTGTAGTCATAAGCTATCTCCTAAAATTGTCAAATATCAACCACTCCGGTATACCTTCCATCTTCTTTCAATGCTTCTGGCTCTGTTCAATGTTTCTGCCCATAGAAATCTTCAATATTGTAGCACAAGGTTTGTATTTTTTCCTTCAGTTCTTTCAGCATAAGAAATGCCGACATGGTCTTACCATTTTGTGTTCTAACTACTCTTCCTTGCAACGTTAATTACAGTTCTTTACTTCTCTACTCACACTTTGAAATCTTCTTTGGAAGCTCGTTTACTTCATTATTTCTCCCTTTCACTTAAGCTACTCCATGTTCAAGACCAAATTTCAGTCTCTTCTGACATCCATTTTGCCATTTTCTTTAATTTGTTCTTAATCGCTTTTGCTTTCCTCTTGATATCATATAACTTAACAAATCTTTGGAGTTTAGTGTTAATTTTTTTCAAATCTTTTCTTGGGATAGCCTCTAGATTCAGGTAGAAAATACTCAAGGATCTATTTTAGCTCTTGTGGACTTGTTTTGCAATTTCCTTAAACTTCAACCTAAATTACACATGAGAAATTGTTGGTCAATTCTCTTCTGCAGCAACATAAATGGTGAGCATACCTGTGGACTTTTCCCGATGGAATATGCAGGGATGAAATCTACTGCTTCTGTATAGAAAGGTGATCAAATGCAAACTCACTCCTGTAGAGTCAATTCTCACCCATAGGGGCCCTATTAGGGAGAACAGACCAAGCCTCTTGGCTGTAAATCTTTATGGGAAGAGAAAGCCTCACCCTTCTCCAAAGGATCCACTGTTGAACCATTGACTTTGTGGTTGCAAAATGTTGCTAACTGATTAAGCCGCCAAAACTCCTGAAGAGATGGTAAAGAAGGTCGATGTCATCAGTTAGATCCAAATCTTTGGGTAACCAGTAATTCCTATGTAAAACTTGCTTCTCTAGAAGAATGGCCAGAGTGTACCTTAGAGACTAGGATGATGAAACTTCATCTTACATACTTTGGACGTGTTGTCAGGAGAGACCATTCCCTGGAGAGCAGCATGCTTAGTGAAATGGAGGGACAGCACCGAGAAGGAAGGCTCCCCGTGAGGAGGATTGAACACAGTGGCGGGAAGAACGGGCTAAAGTTTAGGAACAATTGTGTGGGTGACGCAGGACTCGGCCATGTTTCATTCCATTGTGAAGGTCCTTAGGTACTGAAACCTATTCCACGGTATCAAACAGCAGCAACATATTGTTAAGGGGTAGTAGCTATAAATTGGTATCAAATAATTATTCTGGGAAACAGTTTTATAAAGGGACAGGATCATTATTAAAAAATATTTCAGTTTTTCCTCTGCTAAAGACTCTGTTTTCCTCTGTTAAGGAAAAGGAAGTCTGATGGTTTCATTACTGGAAATGGATTATTTACTTTTAATGAATAAAAACTGTTACCTATGATGGATATGCTAGTTTTTAATGATGCTGACACCTATGTTTAATGAAAATAATGTGAGAATTTGAATGGTACAGAAAAAGAAATACATGTGAGATGTATGTGATATCCCCCATAGGGAGAAAAGCTTATACTTGACTGGGTAGGAAAAGAAAGAAATTAAAGAGATATGAAAAACAATATTCAGGCTGTTTTCTTAGGATATATCCTAACATTATCAGATATTTTCAAGTCAAAACTTCCTGGGGTAAAGATAATTAGGTTTATTATGGTTTATTATTATCAATTTAGTCACTCAGCTAACAAAGAAATTACTTTTATTTTTCTTTGTTTCCTGCAGTCAACAGCAAAACCCTGGTCCTTGCTGACCTCACCTGTCAGTAAACACATGGGCATTAAAATCTAAATCACCAGCCCGATCTATTCTTCTGGAGAATTCATTTAAAAGAAAAATAATCTAGTGACTTGATAGGCAACGTTCCTCTGTGTCTTTTGACCACCAGATGCAAAAAAAAATAGGTGAGAAACAATTATGAAATTATCTAAGAGTTAACTTTAAATCATCCTTTGTCCAGCCTAATATTTATACTCTACCATCCTTTCCACAGTCACACCAAATTGCAATGAATAACTTTTTCTCTTTTTTGCTTTATATGTGAATAAATTACCTTCCTCTGTATCAACCCAGCAAAATCCCAGTTTGTTTGTTTATTTATTTAATGACTTGTCTGTTAAATCAAATGGCAGAGTTTAACTCTTTGCAAATCTGGATACATTGGAAAGATTGTGTGCATTGAAAATTTCACAAAGTGTTCTTTCTGGTGTCAAGGGGAGGGGGGAAGCATATGAGAGGCCTATTTAGATAGAAGAGAGTAAATAACATTCTCAGTTTCTGTAGTTACTCCTAGTTTTCCAATGTGCTTTGGGTCAAGCCATAGATGTCATTTGGGAATATGATATGTATTGTCACATTCCTCCCAAACCTTAAAGTGGAAATGCTCTTAGCAGAGGCTACGGGCTCGACTTTGTTGGCATCACAGAGCGTCTGCACTCTCAAACATGTAAGAAGAATGAGCGGAGGCCAATGAGGCGACCACAGCAGGGAATGCGTCTAAATATAGACTTAAGAAAATGTTACAGGTGATGAGATGACCACCAACAAATTTATGAGTACCAAGACTAGCAATGTCAGACTTCAGAGCCAAGAAAACACTCACTTTAGAAGCAGGCCTAGAAGTGTTATATTAAACCAAATGGGAAAACTCTCCACCCTGTCACAACAATGGCATAAGCACATGATCCGTCTTTGACCTAATGGAGAGGGGCCTTAGCAATGTAGGTGAGATTAGAAGCTAGACCAAAGGAACAAGGAGTGGATACTTTTGCCAGGTAGGAGTGAGGGATGGGCAGCTAGGAATTTTTGAATTGCTTGAATTATTAGAGCAGCACTTGACTGCTACCCAGAAGGCTGGTGATTTCAGCTCATTAACCACTTCATGAAAGAGCAATTCGACAGTCTGTTCCAGTAAGAATTGACATCCTTGCAAACACTGTAGGTCAGGTCTGCCCCTTCCCAGAATGAAAGTAGACTTGAATGCAATAAGCTCTTAGTGAGAATACCTTAATAGGGCCTCTCAAAGGCCTGGGTTGTGTAGTTTTCCAGGGTGGGCTAGAATAAATTGTCATTAGACAACCTTAGAGGTGGAGGGAGAAATAGTATATGGCTATAATAGGTCTAACAAACCAAACCATAATACATATGTCTATTTTTCTCACTCACCCCTGTACAGGTCACTCTTCCAGGATGTAGGTCAACCGGGCCTCTTTGGATTGGCTCTATCCTGTGTGAGAAGAGGCAACAGGTACTTGAAGTGTACTTGACTCATGATGCATCATTCTACTCCTGAAAAGATTACAGTCTCAGAAGCCCCTAGGGGCAATTATGCCCGTCTTACAGGGTTGCCATGAGTCATAAATTACTTGGTGACAGTGAGTTCATGTTTTTTTCCATCAAAGAACCACATAAGGGCAAAGCAAGCCACTTATGTACTTTCAAAGACTTGCTCTCATTACCCCTGCACAGAGTAGGTTGGCAAGACACACAGCCAACTCACAGTCACTAGAAATTACACATATAATGTTAACTCAATGGAGCTGGGTGCAATCGATACTGACTGACCAATAATCTAATCTCCGGACCCCCAAAAAGATATATTTAACTACCAAATACAATGACAATCATTGATTGATCTCATTGATGACTGTTTTTTTCTGTTTGTTGTGTTTTGTATCTTGAT
Organism: Tenrec ecaudatus; assembly: GCF_050624435.1. Lineage (NCBI taxonomy): Eukaryota > Metazoa > Chordata > Mammalia > Afrosoricida > Tenrecidae > Tenrec > Tenrec ecaudatus. The sequence continues at coordinate 12,951,962 of NC_134542.1, read as the reverse complement.
AGTCAAGGATGTTACTTTTCTAGACTACACTTGATAGTATGGTGCGCCTCTATTTTACGCTCTTGCGGGAGGGTTTGGTTGCACACTACCAATTAATTGGAATATTATTTCACCCTAATTAGGAGGAATGTAGTTGTCAGTGGGTGTTAGTTTAAAAGGCTAATGAAAATATTGATAGACCATTAAAATCAGTCCTGCTGATAAATGTTATAATAAAGAATGGATTTAAAATGTTTTAATCTAAAAGTATACATTGGTACACCAAATATTTGACTCGTTTTTGATGGTTTTGGAATTTCTACTGGTATAGAAATAATATCCAGGTGATTAAAATTGGATGAGTCTTTTTCCCTATAGTACTCGCTGACAAAAGGCAAAGCATGTATATTCTTCATATCTTATTTGGTGGCTCGGTGTCTTTTCCTTGAGTTTAAAATCCATTACTGTGCATATAAGAAGAGTTTTTCTGGTAAAGACATGCAGCTTAGAACTACTTGTTAACCCTATTTGTATCACATGAAGCAGGCCAGACATCCTTCGCACGTGATTTTCAGAAAACATTTTAGGGAAGCCAGGTGTTGTATGCAACCTCTCACGAGAGGATGATTGAAATGCAGGGCTCTTGGTCTTGTCCACCCTAGCTGGATCAGATCCCAGAGGTTGTCAGAAAATACTTGCGAGAGGGATCAGTCCACGCGTGTACCAGATGAGGCCTGGGTCTAGATGCTTTAAGCAGTGGCTTCAAATATCACAGAGACCGGAGGATCTAAAGGCTGGGATTTCTTGGCATCTGATCGCACACCACAACACAACGGTGTTGAGAAATGGTCCCATTGTAAATTTCACCAGGAGCAAATGGCTGATGGTGCTGCAAATCACGGCTTTTGCCTCCATGGTTTCCATCCTGCTTGTGCTTCTTACAAATGCAGTGATGTTCTTCAGTGACTCTATTGTTCGTCTGTAGAACCCAGCAGTGCCTGCACCTCGTGCTATAAGTTGTTTTTGATGGAGGAGCTAGATATAAAATACTTCACACACAGGCCTTGGCACATTGGAGATGCTCAATATATCAAAACTACCATTGGTGCATAGCTATTTCCACTTTCATTGGATAGTAAATCTCCAAATTGGAATTCACCGAGGTTGCAATGGTGTGCTCAGGCCTGCAGCAATTTTCGTCAGGCAGGGCATGTGGAAATGTATTATTAAATATTTTTGATGGCATGTTTGAATTGTAATGGAGCCAGTTAGATCTTTGAGTAGAGACAACCTTGCCATCCACTGGAAGGTGATTTGGGCATAAATATGCATTTGAGCTTCAACAGCTACACAGGGCTTGGCTGCTGTGATAGAACCTGTAACTGACATTAGGTGGGCTATTGTTCAGTACACAAAGTAAGAGTTGCATTGGTAGCAAACTCATTGTTATACCTCAATCTTCCGGCGGGTAGTTGTACCTGGAGTTGAAGCCCTGGGTCCAGGTCTACTGGAACTCTAAGCACAAGGCTACAGCTCCTTAGCAATTTACAACCTCCAGAAAATATGACATAATAATTAATTAGAACAAGCATCTTTTTTTTTAATAGAACAGTAGACTGAACACTAGAATAAAAGACAGTCTTCAAAGGGGAATTTCTGTTTAACGATGCAATTATTGCCTGGTCCTACACCACTGATAGTCTGGGTCCATAAATATGGTCATTGTGTCAAACCATCTCTTTGAAGGTTTCCCTATTTTCATGGACCCGCAACTTTGCAAAAGGCTGCTGAGTTGTTAAAAAAAAAAAAAGTCTTTGGACCGAAAGATGACATCCGACTCTTAGCGAGTTTAGCCTAGTGGTGCCATGGAAAAATTCCTAAGACTTAAAGAGATTCGTGAACCAAGAAACTGGAGGAATGTTTATAAACAGCATAATGGCTGTGGGCACAATTCAATAAATGTTAACTATTTGGTAGACACAGTTTACTATGACATTATTTTGCATTTTGCTCCGTCTCCATTTTTCCCTCTGATCTCAGCCCTTTCCCAAGAATACATGCCAGGGCTTGGTATTTTTGTAGCCCAGGGGCTACGTGGTGGGGCAAAAGGTTTTTTATACAGTTAACTTCTCAGCATGATACCGAAAGGCCAAGCTTATTATGCCAGTTATCAAAGTGATGTGTGCTTTGGAGAGAACAAGATTGGAGGGAGATTATCACAATCACAGGAGAGAGATGAAAATCGGCATGTCCCTTGAAGAGGAAGAGCTTACCCTGACCCCTTGTAGTGCTCTATGGAGGGAAGGATGCCAATGTTTTCAGCATGTTAAAGTCCAAGTAGATTCAATGGTCCTAAAAAAATGAGTGGCCCAACAGGATAGAATATGAATGACTGGGGGCGTGCCTGCAGTCATATTCCCTGCACAAGGCTACACTCTCAACCCCGGTACCTTTCAAAAATGCATATACAATTTGCAGAGCTCATTCTGTATTCTGTGTTCACTTTTCATTCGATACTAAAAATAAGATAAAATAAATTAAGGGATCATTTTTATGCTCCTTCTAGACAAAAGGAAAGTGAAACTCAGAAAACGCATGCAACTTGTCCAAGGTCACTCAGCTAGCTAGTGGCAGGGAGCACAGGTAAATCCAATCCTGCTGAATTCTTAAACCCAATCTCTTACTGAATATCGACCAATACCTGTCTCAAGGCGAGTGGCAGAAATGGAATTCAAACTAGTTTTGATTTAAAAGGCCAAATATTGTCTATTGACACACGGAAAGGAACGGTTCTTGGACAGGTATTTAGTCCCAGCTAGATCCAGGTGTTCAATGGATAAATTTGGCAAACTATTTCCTGTGTTTCTTGGCTCTACATACCTCTGTCTTGAATTCATTTTTGAGAATTAACGACCACAGGAGGCAAAATCTCCATCTGCCACCCGTGGTGAACATCATCCAATCAATTTAGATAGGCCAGACAAAGGTCGCCCAACTGTGCCAGCAGAAGCCCCCAAATGAGTTTCCTTATCTGGGCTTTACCACTTACACAACCTTGAACTGTCTTAGTGTGACTAGGGGAGTGAGCCATGACTAGATCTGGGTTGCAGGCCGACCTCTTCAGTAGGCTGGGTTTTACCCCACCTCAACCTCCTGGATAGAGAGTGAGGGAAAAGCATTCTCTCAGAAGCAAGCCAAGTTGATATTCATCAGAAGAATCAAGAATGGATTCAAGAAACTAAAACAAGTTACTGCCAAATAGGAAAGGCCCTAACTTTTAGCATTTTCGCAAGAGTATAAAGTCTTGAGTCATGACATTCATTTTAGAGATTCGTATCCCACATCCTCCTGATTTGGCATGGATTTTGCCTGGCCTTTTCATTTTCACCTGAAGAAAACAGCTAGAAAATTTTAAAACAAAACACCCTGATGTAACCAGCCTTTACTCAAAGAAGCAAACACCGCATCTCCATCTTACCTTCTTCTCAGTAACCAAGATGGAGAAGAAAGGTCCTCATGGGCCAGGTGGGTATTTATCTGCATGGTGATCTGGATGCTCTCTTGACTGGACTTCGCCGAAGCACTTGCAATAACTCCTGTGTGTGGTAACTAAACCCACACACATTCAGTTGCCATGCAACTGATTCTTATTCCCCATAGTTCTGCCTTTCCTATGATTACAGAGCCAGGAGCTCTTCTAGTCATAATAATACCTTACATTTATGCCAGGCCTTTTACATAAGAGGATCCCAATAGGGTGAATAGAGTCGCTCTTTATGTAAGCCTTTTCACCCAGCACTAAAAATACCCCAGCTTCCAATTTAGCTATGTGGCAGCTACCCTCTCCCAGTTAAAGTGTACAATAGATATTTTGGCAGGAGGTGATATGAAGGATTACTCATCAGATTTAAAATATGGATGATATTTAGGTGGACATCCTAAAAATATCTCCTTTAGAGAATCTCTAGGGCATCATATCACAGATGGTCCTCGGCTGGCAGATATTTGGAGGGTGTCTCTCTTTGGGGTTACACCGAAGAAGCTTGATTGTTTCTACTTTGGAGACGAAATGAGAGCAATTGAAATTGAACTGGAACAAGCATTACTGAGTGACTCAGCTGCGCCTGGGTAGGTGCTTTGAATGAAGCAGTCAGCATGGCGTCACACGCGAACCATTGTGACACTGGTTGGAGAAAATCACTCTGAGGTCCTACTTCATGCCCGGTGAGTCGTTACCCGGCAGGATACGACCCATTATTTTTAATCCTTTCATTAGAACCTTTCAGAATCTTGGATGTGATTATCAAGGACACAGTGTCCTCTCTGTAAACAAGCAAGTGCCTGGGTTCTTTGACAAACACGCCCTGTGTTTGTGACAGCTCTGACACAAGGCTCCCAAAGTAAAAAGGAAACCACTGTGGTCGTTCTTTTAATTCGCTAACGTAATGTGTTATGGGAAGCAAATAGCAGGTATTTGCCGTAACACGTGGCTATTTGGGGATTGCTTTTTTTTTTTTTTTTAAAGAATGTTTTGTAAAAATGTGTCTTCTTTTGGAAATAATCTACTTTTAGTCCCATTCCAATTACGTAGACCTAGTGATGCTTGGATTCTTCTTTCCTGGCCTTCTTTTCCATAGTTGCTGGGTGTAAGTTTTTCTCCAATGGCTTGCAGTCCATTGCTAATCTGACTCTTGGTAGTTCAATCTCACCGCAGAAGCAAAGGCTCGATTATCTTCCAGTAAGATGATCGTAAAGAAAACCCAAAGGAGTATTTCTAGTGTGGGGCACGCAGGTGTACAGGGTGTCAGGATCCATTCAGTGGCAACTAACAGCAATATAGTCTTTAAAAAAGAGATTTCTGACTTTTTTTTGGTTGACACATGTCTACCTGGAGCCCTGGTGGCAGACTAGTTACTTTTGGGGCTGCGATCCATAAGGTCAGCAATTTGAAACTATTCTCCGCCCTGAGGGATAAAAGACAGGGCCTTCTGTAACAGAGGAATAGCCTCAGAAACTCAGAGGGCCAGTTCCATCTTGTCCTATTGGGTGACTATAAGTCACCATTGAGTTGGGTTTTTGGTTTTTTGGCTTTGTGCCTGCTTTGGGTTAGATAATTTTTTCTGCTCTTGCAGCTAGGATTGGCCTTGATTTTAAGCCTCAATTCTAGGATGTTAACCGAAGTGTGAAGGCTGTGCCTGCCCCTTCCTTCCTTCTTCTCTCAGAATTTTAAATTATGAACAGTCTGCGTGGATGAAGACTGTGCACCAGGAGGCGTGGTAGCTGTTGGTAGCCAGGAAGCCTGCTATGGACTAAAATGTAGTTTGTGGTGGAGGAAATAAAACCAAAGCTAAAATGCGGGAGGCTAGTGCTGGGACTAAAGGAGAGAAAGAAAAACACTTCCATTTGAATTCAATCGTGAATCTGTCTCATATGGATTTACCCTCAGCACCAGGGCTCCAGTATGATGGGGGGGGGGCGGGCTATAGGGGCTCCAAATGCAGATTCCTACGTTTTATATTAGATTGTGGGCTATAGTAGCAGGTTTGGGGGGGTTTTGTCAGGAGGGCATTGAATGGGGTTTTTTTTCCTACAGAGGGGGTGATAGGCCAATTAAGTTTGGGAACCTATCAAACAATAAACTCTATTGCTGTTGAGTCAATTCCAAATCATAGCAACTCCCTGTCTTACAGAATAGAATTTCTCTATGTTTTTCTTGAACGTAATCCAAAAGGCATCGGATTGTGAGATCTTCCTGCTGCCATGCCACTTAGGTGGGTTTGAATAGTAGCCTCTAGTTCAGCATCTGAGAGCAAACTGTGCCACCTAGGGCCCTTATTTTCATGCATTGACCCAGTTATGAGCAAACCCACCAGGTTTCAAATGAGGAGAGAAAAGATATAAGACTTCTTTCTACACACATGTCATGTCAGGCTAACCCTGGAAACTTGAGAGAATTATCAACTAAACACTGAAGATGAAGTGATTGAACTCTGCTCTGTTTAACTATGAAAAACTGTATAACTCGGCTGTATTCATACATACACAGGAAAGTCACCCTTCCAACCATTCAAATTGTCGCTGTGGAGGTTATTTATAGTATATTGTTACTAATTGCCAATTACAGTTTTAGGATCGCAGTATAAAGATCATACTATTGTTTCTGGTGCGTTTACGATATAACTTGTCAAAATGTAAGAGCATTCTTTACAGCATAATATTCCCATTTAAGTTACACCACTAATTAAAACAGTTGGAAACCAGCCAACCCCAAGATAGTATAAGCAGCTTGAAATAGAACCATTTATTTCTTTTTAAAAATTAAATGCTAAAGATCATTTATCTTTTCACAAAGGATCTCCTATTAAAATAGGCTGCATGCGTTCCTTCTCTTGGGTTTTGGTGTTGCTTTATTTTAGTGTGCTTCCATTTGTGTGTTTTAACCTAGATAAAATCTGTTATTATAAACCATTTAAATGGGAACGAGAGTCTGCATTCAATATATACATGGTGCTGAAAATCAATTGCAATTATTCTGGACTTTTATGATCTTACTGCTAATGGTGCGCCCAGCCCAAGCGACTTTTCCCACTCTAATTCTGTAAAATAAACTGGGGTGTCAAGTATCGTCTGAAAACAAACTTATGTTAAATCCTATATCTTAAGAGAATTTCAAAATTTAAACATGCAAATGGGTGAAATTTAAAATCATGGAAGTATATTAAATATCTTCCATAGCTTGGATACATACCGAACCGCACCCCCCCCCCCCATACACACACACATGCCCACATTCAACCACTCCCCTTAATTCAGGACATTATAGTTATTAAATCTTTCCAAGGTAAGTTTTTAAAATAATCTATTTATTGACTTTTATTCTTAAGAAGGACAGACTCTGAGGAACTATCCATGACGCCATACCAATACAAAGATGATTTCTTCTCATGACCGTTAGTTACCTTTAGCTGTGAGCCCCTCCCTGCATGATTTCCCAGGTGCAAGCAGCTGGAAATACACCTGAGAACAACCTAACATTTTCTAGGTAAAGAGCTGCACATTTGCTCGCATCTGCTCCAGCCTCCAACCATGCAGGCCTTCTTTTGAGAGGCTAGAGTAAGAAACTGGGAGTCCGGATGTTGGGTTCCGATCAGATACACCTTACTGAAGGATTTTGCCACTGTGCACAGATACAAAGTTCTCTGGTCTCGATCTCTTTGCTTTTAGAATGAAGAAGTTGGGAAAATGAATTTGATAAAATAATATGTGTAGGTTTCATGTTACAAAAAGAGGCCCGCTGGCTACTGGTTATGCATTGGGCTGTTATCCTCAAGGCCCGCAGTTTATAACATCAGCTGCCGTGAGGGAGCTTCAAGGACTTCAGCCTCAGAAAATCACACAGGTAGTTCTGCCCTATCCTGTAGGGTCGCTATGAGTCAGGATCAGCTCTACGGCAGTGTGTTTGTTTTTGGTTTGATGATAGTCTTGGGAAAAGCCATACAGGTTCACTATGAGTTGGAATTGCTGGCGTTGGGTTGGGTTTGGGTTTTATGATAGTTTAATGCAATATGCTTTCTTAAAGTAATAATATTCCTGTAATTTTAACTTTGCTTTCCTCCTTCCTCCCACCCACTGGTAACCTATCTTCTTTTGTCTTGATGGATTTGCCTGTTAGATATAGTGCATGTAAGGGAGATGGCATAATATTTGTCCTTTTCTGCTTGATTTATTTCATTTATGTTTTCAAAGTTTATCAATGAAGTGGCACGTGTTGGACCTTTTTTGGTAACAGAATAATACTCCATTGTGTATATATAGCTATACTTATCTCTAAATCTATACATGCACATATTATATACGAGTTATTATTTTATATGTATGTATATATTTCTACTGAGGAAATAATTGTACTATTTCTGAGGAAATCATTTGGTGGAAGGGAGTCTCCTGGTACTTCAAATGACTCACGAAGACCCAGAGTACTGGCTGCCTCATTGACACGAGTCTACCATTCCCTCACTTCTTATTTTACCGAGGCCTGAAATATTCTGGACAAGTAAAGTCTAAGTCCTTGCTCTCCCAGAATATTATCAGACTGTCAGAAGAGAAAAAAAGAACCTTAAAATTTAGAAAGGATAATAACATATAGTAGAAACACTTGAAAGTATTAATAATTTATATTTTGTAATTTTCACAAAAACCCATTGTTTTTTTCCTAGCTGTATGAGATGGACGCTCTACAATAGCTATTTTATGAAAAAGCAGATACAGTGAAATGTTAAACAATTATACAAGTTCAGGGATCTAATGAAGGGTAGGGCTGAGATGTACCCCCAGGTGATACTAGATTACTAACAGTGGTACAGCGGTGACTGATGGTAGACGTTCTACAGAGAGGTGGGAGAAAGTGTCAAGAATGGCCTTGTGGACAATGATGGGAAAGTGATTTTCAAGTAGAAGGATGTGTGAATGCAAAGCAGGGAGTGATAGATACCCTCGAGAATACATTTTAGGAATCAAGGAGAAGAAAGTAGGCACTTGGTGGAGGATATAGAATGGATTTAAGGTCAGAAGAGTGCAAATATATTCCCATGACTACAATGAAACCTTTCAACAAATTTTCTGATTATCCACTCCCACTATCATTGATTCAATGCTGGCTCACCGCGACCCTAGATAAGGTTTCTGAGACAGGGAACTTGTGTGAGAACTGACAAGCGTATCTTTCTCCCTCAGTGCAGTTGGTGGGTTTAAAATATCAGCCTTGCAGTTAGCAATCCATTGCCTAGCCCAGAGCACCAAAAGAGATCCTTATTATTTCTTAATACCAGTAGACATTTTATTACACACGTCTTTTAACAAAATCAGCTTACTCCTGGATTACCTTTACAATATGATCGTCATTCTTCTGAAAGTCCTGTAAAAAGATAAAGAGAGCTAAGATAAGTTATGTGAAATAAAGTGAAATAAAAAATGATTGAGGACTACAAAGATAATGAGTCTTGATTTCCCAAAGACATAGCTCCATGCTCCTGGGAAAATTATTTCCATGTCTGTGTTTTAGTATTTTAGTATTCTGGTTTGCAGTGTCTCCAGGGCTCTGCTTCTGTATTTAAAATATGCCTGAGAACAACAACCGCTACTCATAAAGAAAACTACAGAATCATTAAACATTTCTACAAGAACACCTTAAATGTTGATTCACAGCCAATGTAAGAAGGAGAAAACATTTAGGAGTGATAATCTTGCATGCATTATTTTCTTTGTATGTTTTGAAGGAACTTTTTTTACCTAATGCCATATTGCATTGATTACTTGATCATAAAATCCTTGATATGCCTTAAAATTCATCCAAACACCTCTACTTGTATATATAAAAGGAAAATGAGCTGATTCCAGGAACCCAGCAGAAGGCGAATTTTGAGAATGATGAGGGCAATGAATGTATAAGGATGCTTTATTCAATTGATGTATGTATGGATTGTGATCAGAGTTGTATGAGACCCAATAAAATGATTTTAAAAAATAAAATGGAATAGGGGCATTGAGTAGAGGAAGAATATATTGTGGGTCTACGGTTTTCATTTGTTTCTTCCTCTGTTCTCTCTAATTACTGGTGGGTATTTTCAAATACTTATTAACTCTGTGTGAACTTAAATGAAATCGCAAGGTCTCCATTCAAGAGAGACAGGCTGTAGCATATTTTGTGATGAAAGCTGAAGAAATAGGGAAGACTTGGCTCAGGATTAGGGAAAGATGTCACAGCAAGGCAAGCTGCCCCCAGATCTCCAGGATGAAACATCCTTAGGTCTGTTTTTAATAGTTTCATTAGACTGGTTGAGGTCCACCTACAATCCCTCCCTTTCTTTGTAACTCTCTCCACATCCTATCTGACAAATACACCCACACTTACTTTTGAATTTTTATCTCATTGTTGCAGACAGTGCCAGCTCAGTAGTGCATTGGCAACATTTCCATTTCATAAATCCTCCTGACCCAGCCTTCTCATTGGAAACATAAATGGAAGCCCAAATATCCCAAAGACTTTGCTCTCAAGGGCAATTTTTGTCAAGATAGAATTTTATACTTTTCCCAAAATTTTTCTGTACAATTATTATAAAATTGCATATGCTTTTTGGAGAAAACAAAGCAACCTATACAGCTACAAAGAAGAGAGGAGGCAAAAACAAACACACAAAACAACAAGAACAATCAAAAAGCCAAATATTACCAAAATGAAATCATCCCTATCTTTTTTTAATATAGGTATTTCCCTCTGAATATCTGAGTTGTTTCACCTTAGACAACTCAGTTAATCTCTGATTGCCTTCATGTTCTCATTTGTAAACTAAAGAGAACCAGAGTACTTATCTCTTAGGATGGTTTTGGCAAGTGAGTGATTGAGTTAATATAAGTAAAGTACATAATAAGTACTATCTATATGCTGGGTATTACTATTTAATTGTGAATATTATGTTTGTGCATGAGTGTCATTACGCAGAGGCATATAAGATTCAATAACACGTTATTTCCAATGTAATTCCTTTATTCAGTATATTTTAGGCTAGCACCTGCAATATACAAGGCGCTGCTCTCTAAGCTCAAAGCAGATGAGCAACCAAATGGAATTTACTTGCTCTTGTGAGGCTTGGGTCCTAGTAGGAAAGACTCAATAAAATTCAAGCAATAGGAAACTGAAGAAGTCATAAAAAGATATGAGGGAAGGCAAAACAAATTGCTACTAGAGTTAGATTTCATACACGCACAGGTTTAGTTTTTTTAAAAAGATAGGTTTCAACGTGTCTCTTCAAGAATGAAAGGCTATAGATCGACGAGTACACTTATGTTAGTCTCCTTAGATTCCCTTCAAACAAACAAACAAATACACAAACAAAAGATCAATTATATCGAAGGTTGTGAGGGCAGCTCAGAAGATGGTGAGGACATTTTTTTTTCTCAGAATCTTAAAACAGTAAGCTTGGTAGAGTTCTTTTAAAGGACACACACAGACTTACTCTGATACAAAATATTAAGAAAATCTGCCATCACTATTCTTCCAAAGACACTGTTAAATGTAAGCTTGATGCTTCCAGCGTAGCTAATGAAAGCGAAAAAGGAGAACTTTACCTTGATTCTTCCCATAGAAATAAATAATGTCAAGGTGTCCAGGAAGAAAAAGAATGTTTGGAAACTGATTGTGGTAGGACTTGTGTAATTCTGCTTGCTGTGAATGAACTATGGGATGATATATGTATTAACTCCCAATTTATAATATTTTTAAAAGAAATACCTTTCTTAATTAAAAAAAGAAAAGAATATAAAAAAACTAAAAAAATTGAGAAAAAGTTGCTCCAAATTTTCTATCCAACAATACACACACTCAATCCTGTCCACTACAGCCATGATGTTGCCCCCATCAGACTTTCTTCTCAAAGCTCCAAGAATATTTTACAGGAACATGACCAGAGCCCCCTGAAGATGCCTACGCTGCCATTTCGGCAGAGCATAAAATGAAGAGAATTCTTTAAGGAAGGCTTATTGCCGCGGTGGTTATTAGGGGATATCAACTAGGTTCTGACTCAATGATCCTGTATGTAACCGAGTAAAATGCTTTTCCATCCTTTGCCTTTCTCAAAAGGATCATTATGTGTGAGTCCATTGCTGCAGCCACGGTGTCAATCCATCCAGTGGAAAGTCTTTCTCTTTGGCCTTGACCTTCCACTTTACCAAGCACAAGGGGCTCTTCTTTCCCGGAAACGCATGAAGTATGTGAGAGGAAGTTTTGTTATTCCCGCTTCTAAGGAGGGTGCTGGCTGTATTTTCTCCCAAACATTTTGTTCCTCTGTCAGTGCGCATAGAATATGCATTCTATTTTCTTCAATGGCATCATAATTCAAATGCATCAGTTATGATAGTATTGGTTAAAGTTCATTGTCCAGCTTTTACATGCTTATGAGGTGACTGAAAACACCATGACCTGTGTCGAGCATGTCCTAGTCCTCAAAATTACCTTGCCTTTAATACTCTAAAGAAATCTTTATGTTTCATATTCTAAAGAAATCTTGCGCAGCAGGTATTTGCAAAATGCAACACAGCATTTGATTCCTTGAATCGTGCTTCCATGAGCTTTGATTGTGGATCCAAAGAAAATGAAATCTTAAACAACTTCCATCTTTTTCCGTTTATCGTGAAGTTGTCCATTTGTTCAGTGGTGAGGATTTTAGTTTTCTTTACACAGAGTTACAATTCATACCGAAAGCTTCAGTTTTTGACCTGCATCAGCAAGTGCTTCAAGTGCTCCTCCGTTTCAGCAAGCAAGGTTATGTCATCTGCATTTCCGAGATTGCTAGTCAGGCTCCCTCCAGTCCTGATGCTCCATTCTTCTCTAGGTAGTCCTGCATTTCAGATTATCCTCTCAGAGTACGTACCGAATAAGGCCGTTGAAATTATACAACCCTGATGCACACTTTTTCTGAATTTAAGCCACACAGTATCTGTTGGAACAACTGCCTTCTGGGCTCTGTGCTGTCTTCCCGTGATCACAATGATGTGTTCTGGAATTTTCAGTCTTTGCAATGTTATCCACGGTTTGTTGTGATCCATACGGCCAATGAAAGACAAGTAAAATTCTTTCTGCGATTCTCTGCTTTCACCAAAGACCCATCATCCATCAATATGATAACACTCATTCCATGCTCTCTCCTGAATCCGGCTTTATTTAGGGAAAGTCCCTGTCTACCTACTGCTGCAGCCATGTTAAAATTATATCTGTAACTTCACACAACATTAACCTGATCTCCTGATCATTTCTGCATTCTTTCGATTCACCTTTCTTTGCAATGGGTACAAATAAGATTGGTTTTCCAAGTAGCTGTCCTCCAGATTTCTTGGCATAGATAAGTAAGTGCTTCCATCTCTGAATCTGCTGGTTGAATGTTGTTTATTAGTATTTCATCAATTCCTAGAACCTTGTTTTTTGTTAATATCTTCAGTTTCTTTGATTCCATTGATATGATCATACACTATCTTTTGAAAAATTAACTGTTGAACAATTCTTTTTGGTACAGTGACCTTGTGTAGTCCTATTTATATTCTTTTGATACTTCCTTCATTGTTCAATAGTTTGTACCTTGAACCTGTCAATATTGTAATTCAGGCTTGAGTGGTTTTTCATCATACGATGGTGAGAGGATTTGAAACACAATTTTCAGACATGTATAAACCTAGAGGGAATGAGTGTTGGTAATCTATAGCTTCACATTTTGATGTTCTGATTTAATAAAAATTTCTATGTTTTTGTAAAAATATCACTTGATGTTCCCTCACATACAAGTCTCATAAACATCTAGGTATATTTATGTGTGTGTATAAGCAAGCTAATGGTGAATGGCCATAAGTGCCTTACAGAGGAATGGATTTGCTTGAAGTGTAGTGAGTGGCTGGATTTGTTGTTGTCGTCACTACATTGACTAGTAAGGAAGGGAGTTTGGATGTGAGTGAGAAATGTGGCCAGATGTGAGCCGAGGCCGAGAGGCATGCCAATGACCAGGATTCCAGCAGAAAGAGAAGCAGCAAAAGAAACATAATAGGAAGGAGTCAATAAAACAAGGCAGAGAGCGAACGGACATAGGGTCATGAGAAATAATAGAAGATAAACTTTTGATTGACACACTGGGTGACTGCATGGGTTGTAATAAGACCTTCAAGAGCCCCCAATAAAAGTATTTTAAACAACAACAAAAATGAAATAACACAGCGATGGCCACTGGATTTGTTAAAACCATCCTACCACGTGACTGTGGCAGAAACATCGCATTCCAAGTACTATGCTTTGCATGGCCTCTCAAGTCTGCTCTGAATCCTCTTATTGTTGTTGGGTGCCAACCCACAGTGACCTTACGCAAAAAGGAACCAAACTCTGCCTGGTCCTGCATCATCCTCATAATTGTTCCCATGCTTGTCAGGGGTGGGGCCGGGGAGGGCAGCGGGAGTCTATTGTTGCAGCCATGGTATCAGTCCATCTCCTGGGGTCCTTCCACTCCGCTTTCCAGAACATCATGTCCTCCTTCAGGGACTGGTTCTCCTGACAATATGTCCAAAGTATGTCAGGCGAAGTCTCCCCATCCTTGCCTCTAAGGAACATGCTGGCTCTCCTCCTTCCAAGGCAAATTGGTTTGTCTTTTCAGTAGCCCATGGAACTTCCAATATTCTTCTCCGGCACCACAAGTCAAATGCATCGATGTTTCATCTGTCTTCTTTAGTCAGTGCCAAGTTTTCACATGCATATGAGGCGACTGAAAATACCATGGCTTGGGCCTTGCTTTTCAGTACTCTAAACATTTTGCAGCAGATTTACCAAACACAAATACATCTTTTGCTCTCTTGACTGCTGCTTCCAAAAACATTGAGTATAGATTCAAGACCGACAAAATCCTCGACCACTTCAACCTTTTTTTCTACTTATCATGATGTTTCATTTTGATCCAGTGTGAGGATTTTGATCTTCCTTACATTGGGTTGTAAGCAACTCCATATACAACAGAACAAAACACTGCCCGGTTCCACGCCATTCTTGAGCTTGTTATAGTTAAGCCTCTTTTTGCCTTTGCTGTGCCAATCCCTTCCTGAAGGGCCTTCTGAAGACGTGCTGTCCTCCACTTGACTCGGCATGGTGTTCTTTGCCAAGGACCGATCTGTCTGATAGCATGTCTCAAGTCTTCCATCCTTGCCTTTAAGGGACATTCCAGCTATGCTTAATCCAAAGCAGATTTGTTTGTTCTTCTGGCAGTCCTTCGTGTTTTCAATAGTCTTTGCTGACACCATAATTATTAATTTATTGTTCAATTTTTTATTGTTCAATTTTCATAATTGGCTTGAATTGGGTGCATCTTAATGTTGTTGCTAGGTGCCGTCCAGTGGGTTTGAGCCGTTGTGAGTTTGGCACAACAGAATGAAACACTGCCCGGTCCTGCACTGTCTTCACAATTATCTCCATGTTACCGCCACTGGTTGTGGCCCTTGCCTGTGATCTCATAGTTAGATCAGGGGATGAAAACGACACCAGTAGGGAAGTGCGTCTTCATGGCTAGTGACTTTACCTTCACATAGAACTTCCACTCACATGAACAAACACAGTTCTATATGATGATTTCAATAGCTGCATAATAACCTGTTTATAAGTCAATGGTTGATCTTGTCAATATCATCCAAATCTTTGCTGTTAACAATTGATGAATAGCTTCCAAGCTACAGATTTGCACACTTGTCATATCCTTGAGGTAGAAGTATTCTCGCAAAGGCTTTTCTCAATCCTAACACTGAAGCAGACTTTAAATTGTCCTACATTGTGGTTGCATACATTTATACACTTCAGGTACTATACTCACCAAATGTGGAGACTATTAAGAGCAATGAAGACCTACTAGTGAATTAATTTGCATTTTATTATTATTAAAGTTCTTTTACTGTACTTAGTATACATTTGTGTGTGTGTGTGTGTGTGTGTGTGTGTGAATGACCTTGTATTCCTGCCCATTGCCCTTGTTGAATACCATGGCATTTATTTCTTGGGGTTTTTAATTTTTTTTGAAAAATAATCTAGGAATATATGATTCCTTAACTGACATATACATTGCAAGCAATTTCCCGGGTTGGTATTTACATTCTAACTTTATTTACAATATTTTTCCATTTAAATAGTTTGTATTTCATGTACTCAGTTCTCTTAGTAATTTTGCTAGGTTTGGTTGTCTAGAGAAACCAAACAAGTGACACACCTCTAAGTATAAGAAAGAACTTTATATAAAGGGGTAATTTTATATTAAGAAAATGCCCCGGCACAGTCCAACTGAAGTCTATGGGTATGAGTCTCTGAAACCCTCTTCAGATTCCTGGAGCTTCAGGCTCATGATGCAGAAAAGTGAATTAGGGGACAGGGAGATCACAGGCTAGTGGGTGCATAGTGACATGGGTCCAAGGTTGATAGGAACATGGCATGGTGCAGGGTGATGACAGCTCCGAGGGTCAGTGGCTTACGTGGGGCTGCTCCTGAAGACAGGCACAGAATCCAAGCAAGCGGGAGGGAAGATGGCAGGAGAGGGAGAAGTTCCCAGTATCTCTCTTAGAAAGGTCACACCCTGAAGGCGGCATCCCCAGGCTACCACCTGGTGGACAGGTTGGCCCCTACCTCTACCTCCACACAGATACTGTCAAATTGACAAAGCCTACCACCACCGTGATCATTTAAGTGCTTCTAGTCCGGTGTTGTTCAATTTTTAGAAGGGTCATGTGAAAATGTTCTTATATTGAATTTTAGATGGTACTAACATTTTCTTCCCATAAATTAATGTTCTTCATATATGAAAATTGATCCAAGTTTTAAAGCAGCATTGTCCAGTAAGATAGCCAATAACCAAATGTACATATTGACTTAAATCAATAAAAATAAGATGCAATTTACCATTTAATTACTTAGTTGCATGAAAAAAATTTCCAGTGTGGCCAGTTGCTATCATTTTGGACAGTGTGAATAAGAACTTCTAAAATTTTGTGGAATAATGAAAGGGAAAGATAATTAAATTTCAAAATAATTTTTGAAGTCTCTCTTGTATATCATTTCCATCATTGTATGAATTTTAAATGAATAGCATGTAAAAATATTGTCTGTATGTATCAACTAGACATCTGTTGTGAAGCATATCTAGACTCAAATGGTCTGAGGAGGGGTGTAGGAGGTCTTAATTTATATTAAGTCCCCAGACCATGTCGATGTTTCGGGTTATGGGACTCATTTGAATTGTAAGTGCCTAGATTTATTTTTATGCAATGAATTGCAAGTATTCCTGTGTGCATGTGTGTATTTTTATACAGAAATTCAACTTCATTACTAAGTAATATACAATGACATATGTATCATGTGCTAAATGCTCAAATTTGCTAGGGCATTTTTCCTGGACTCTAACCTTTTCCATTGATTCACTGTCAATTCTTGTGCTATACTATAATAAAGTCAATATGCCTTTGCATGATGCTTTAATATTTAGTCAAGAAACTATCTGTCAATGTCTTTTCAAGTTACACACAACATCACATTTTATTTAAATTAGAATTGCATTTACTTTGAAGCCAATTCAGGGAAAAGTGATTATTTACAAAATTCATTCTTTCCAATCCCAAACGAGGAAGTTTTCTGTTTTCCCACATCTTTTATGTCCCTCAGTATGATTTCCCTGTGTTCTCCAAGCACATGACATATTTGTACATTTAGTTGTTCTTCATTTGAGACAATCTTATTTTTGTCTAAATTTTTCAAGCACTTATTTGGCTTTTCCAGATACACAAAATATTGCGTCCATTAGGATTGTGCGCTTCACTCAAGTATAGGGGCTTTAGCGTAGTTAATTTTATTTTAAAATTTTTCATCTAGAACTTTATTGTTAAAAAAGATATGTCCACATTTCATATGAGTCAGAATAGGCACAAAGTAACTTGTTATTTGGATCCTGCTGCTCAAAATACACTAGAAGTTGTAAACTGGAGTCATATATTCCTTAACAAAAAACCCACTCTGAGCCAGATATAATTCATATTTGAGATTTGGGGATTAAGGAAAGAGAGGCCAGACTCTTATAGTAAACTCAGAGTAACACACTGGGAAAATAGAAGTATTCTGAATGGCTATGAAGAAAACAACGATGATGGGTTCCTTCTTTATTATCCATTGACTATTTGTAACATAGAGAAAAAGCTTGGAGTTTTGACTGTGGAAGGTCAGGATAGGCTACCAATAAAGTAGACTTTTGAAATTTGACAAGACCTTCTCTCACACTCAGATCTGACTCATCGCAGCTCTATGGACAGAATGCAACTGCCTTTGAACCTTTCTGAGACTATAAGTCTGTACAGGAGTAGTAAGCCTCCTCTTTCTCTCAAGGAGAAGCCGATGGTTTTGAATTGCTTACCTTGAGGTTATCTACCCAAGAGGTTATAACCCACTACACCACTAATGTAGCCATTCAAAATAGGAAGGTGGTTGATTGGCTGGTTGACATTTGAACAGGATGGAGGTGGAGGGTATTCAATGGAACACACGGTTCCTTTTTCAGCAATGTATTTATCATTCTTAATCATAGAGATAAATACATTTATAATATTTGTTCACTATAAAATATCTGCTGACCAAGACAAAGGGAGAATGCCTGTGTCACTTCATATATTCCCTGCTATGGGACATTCTGTTGTGTGTTTTTTCCTTTGCCACTAGAAATGTACTGTGTGTATATAATGTGTATATTATATGTATATGCATATGTAATATATAATGTGTATGCAATAGGTGTACTATTAGACCATAAATATCATCATTTTTCTTTTTTCCAGTTAGTTTAGTATTATGGATGACAAAGTGCCCATGTCACCATTGCATCTCCATGGTATATCCATGCTCAATTGTATATACAACTGCTATTGATATCTCCATAGTTTGATATGGATATCCTTGTAGTTAAAGGCAAGAGAGGAGAGAGATGTGGTTCTCTTTCCATTGAGGCTTTCATTTCACACTGTTACCTGAATGCTTAGAAATCCTGATTGGATGGAAAGGAGTTTACCACTTTTCCTACTGGAATGATTACATTGTTACTGAAATACTGCCTCCCTGAGTTAAATGTGCGAAGAATAATAGAATCTCTCTAGACCATGGAAGTGGGGACAAAATCTTGAATCACCAGCCTTGTATGGAGCAGCCCAGCACCTAGACCATGGTGCCAGCTGTGCTCCTTCTGTTTGCATAGACCTCTGTTCATTTAGGGGACTTTGATGCTCTTTTCTCTCATTCACATCACTTTTAGACAAAAGTACTCTGCAACATCTGGGTGACTGATGGAATAATGAGCAGTTCCCGGGCTAGATGCTCCTAATCTATTAGATTCACTGAAGGAAACTACATACCCCCTACATTCCCAACACTTTTAGTCACTAGTGGAACAGAAAGAGTAAAAATCTACCATGATTTACATTAACTTTAGAAGATGTGTCAATTGATGGAGCAACTCAATTATTTCTTTTTTTAAATTGTAATTAGAAACATTGGAAGTATTTTAATCTGTTATTGATCTATGCCACTTAGCACACTTTTTCTAGCTCCGTTCCCATTTTAGCTTTTTATCACGAGTGTATTTGTGCTCTGGCTGAGTAGTATTTCACTGTGCCATATTTTATTTGATGATTCACCTGTTGATGAGCATTCATTGTCCCCATTCTGCTATCATCCATAGCACTTCAGTGAGGACAGGAGTACAGGTCTCTATTTGAGTTCTTGTTTTCAAGTCTTCTTAGCCTGTACCCAGAAGCAGGAATGTAGTGCAGTGCAGGGGTTCAAGAGGCAAGTTCCTAACCACCGACTCAGCAGCTCAAAACCATCAGCCACTCTGAGGGAGAAAGAGAAATATTCCACTCCCATAAAGACGTATAGTCTCAGAAACCTACAGGGGCACCTATACCCTGTCTATAGGGTAGTTATATATAGGACTCATCTTGCTGACAGTGACTGAGTTTTTGACTTTAGGCATGCTGGTCATATGGTAGCTCTCTTTCTCGTTTCTTAAGGGGTCATCATACTGTTGTCCACAATGGCTGTATTATTTTGCATTTCCACAACATTTGTTATTTCTTGTCTTTATTTTCATCCTACCCATCCTGTGGGGTTGAAATGCTATCTCAGTGTGGTTTTGGTATATATCTCACTGATAACTAATGAATGATGTTGAGCATCTTCTCATATATTTAGGGACAGTGCCCCTTATGTTTGAATAAACCTCTAGTAATTTAGAGGACTTTGATTCCTGTCTGTTGAAATGTCTATTCAAGTCCTTTGTTCATTTTATGATTCTATGTGCTCATTTTATAGAAAGATTTTTTAAAAGGAAAATATATAGAAACAAAGTTAATTAGTGGCTAGGGTGGAATGGCGAGATATTAATTGAAATATCACAATAAGTAATCATAGGTTTGCATCATTGGTCATTGTCATTTCTTTCAATAAGCTGAAAACCTATAAATAGTTGATTTGGCCAAAGTTGCATGATAGTTATATTTACAATAGTAATATGAAAAGAGCAGTTGCTGAAGCCGCTTATGTAGAACCTCATGGGATTTGGTAACTTGGTTTGGAGGTTTAGAATCTTGGTTTCATGGGACATCCCACTTAATTGCCTAGTAAGATGCTCTCCTCTATTCTACACCTACTTCATAGGGTAGTGGCTGAAGCTTCAATATTGGCAAGTCGACCCACCAAGGCACAGTTAGAGCAATAGAGGAAAAAAAGATATCAGGAACTTGACGAGAGTAAGGAATAGATGACTATTAGCCTCCAGGGTCAGTCTTCTGCCTTCTTTTCAGACCTGAAGAGCTAGATCTTTTTTCTAATTTTGAAAATTTGATGGTATTAAATGGTAATATTTTTTTAAATTGTTGACCGCGGTGCCAAGCTATGATTACTGAACAGTTTGGTCAAAGACTATTTAGAAAAGTCCATATCAATAGTGGAAAAATGTAAAAAAGACTTTCAAATGCTCACAAACACCAGATTTCCTGGAACTATGGAGGGTTTATGAACCCCTGAAACTGTCACCCTGAGATAATCTTCAAACTCTAAATAAAATATGTCCCCTAAAGGTTTCTTAAAGCCAAATAATAGTTTATCTTAGCTGGTAAAATATATCTGCCTTGAGGATTATGCACTTTTAAGAATTGTATGCCGAAGAGAAAGTTGATAATAGCAACTGGAAAGATTCGATAAGACCCTTATGGGTCAGGGAGTATACAATACTTGATAAAGGACAATTAAAAAATTGGGAATGGTTGCACAACTTGAATAATGTAAACTGAAAATTGCACATGTAGAAACTCTTGGTGTATGTTTTGCTGTGTTTATTCTTAACAAATACAACAAAAATTAAATAAATAAGTATTTGCATTTACCACACATTTGTTTTGTCATTCTTGCAAAATAGATACATAGCATCACATTTTCTACATCAACATTTTACAAAATAAATCAGTAACAATAATTACATCATATAACATATCTATTTTTTCAAATATGTTAATAACAAGGTACCTGGCTTCTCTTGAGGTCTTATGTATTTTATTCTATACATTAAAATATTATTTTGGTGAAAAAATGAGAAACATCTGTGAATTGTATAAAGACGCTCAAGAAATAAAATGACATTAAAATCAGAAGGGTTTAGTCTCTCTGGACCATTTGTCTTAATTTTTAAATTTTGTTTAATGCGTTTCTCTGTATACACTTTTAACTTAATTTAAATGAGCTCTTCATTGGATTTTAAGATATTTGAAATATTGTAAATCACTTTCATTTCACATGGTGGGATCTATACTAGTCATCTAAACATTGACTTCCAAAGGTATTATAAATTCCATAGATGAATATATTTCCACAGAACATTTTCAACCATCAGGCAATGAGATAGTCATAACTTTTCTCATGTGCTAATTTTTTTTAATTTCAATTTTTATGGCACGTCATTCATATTATTTTACAATGAAGTAGCTCAATACCATCAAGAAGAGTTGTAAATTCATCACGGCTATCAGTTTTAAAAGTTTCTTCTTTCTTGTACTCATCATTCTTAGTGCCCCATTTCCCTCAACATTCCCTGCTGTACCTGAAGGAGCCATTAGTCCAATTACCATCTCTATAGATTTACCTATTCTAGATTTCCGATACAGAAAGATATTTAAAAACCTAAATGAACAACAATAACAAAGTAAAATGGATAAAAACCTCAATAGAAAACAGTAAACATTAAAAACTTGAACAAATGTAAATGGATCATAAAGAGATCAAATGATAGGATGCTAAAATGTTAACCCCACTACCGCTGTAACAATCCAAATTCCAATGCATTCATATCCCTGTTCCATGGTCCCACAGGATGCACCAGGGGCTTCATCCATGTGCGTTTCCCCTTCACTTGTTATATATTTTTTTTAACTGAAGCAGCTGCAAGGTGGGTCAAAAAGGAAGGCAAAATGATAAGATGTTTCATTTTAACTTATCGGCTAGGCTAGCCAAGCCAGTCACACCCTTCAACTATGAGCTTGAATTCACTGGAGGCTTCACCCGTGTGTGGATCCTGCAAAAAAGATTTTGGGCCTCCACTGTCGTCACAGCCCGCTACAAACCAGGTGTTCACCACAGATCGAAAGTATTTGCTGGAAAGGACCCTCTATTGTTTTGAATATGCTCTCCCTATTCTTTTGTGAGGAGCCCTAATGGTGCTGCCTGGTAAACTTGGGACTGTCTACCTCAGGGTTGGGAGTTCAAAGGCAGCCTCTACTGGAGCAAACTCTATCTGCCACTGTAAAGATTTAGTCTTGCCCACCCTATGTGCGGTGCCTATGAGTCAGAATTTACTCCATGGCAGTGAATTGGATTATTTAATGATAATAATTTCTCTGTTTTGTTATTTTTGTGGTAATAGGATGGGTTTTTTTCAGTTAAAAACTATAAGTCAACTGCCTCTCAGTGCATTTTAATTTTATTTTGACGTTTTTACCCAATAGTTAATAATTGTAGTTCATTAAATCAAAAATGGTTTGGAACTTCTGCCTTGACAAATCTGGAGAGATAGTCAACATACTGAGCATGAATCTTAACACCAATGACCTAATGAGTGTGAAGGCCTAAGCAAGTGATTTTATATGTCTGTAGGAGATTTTTTTTTCACATGTGTAGGGTATGGGCATTGCACTAGAGCTTTGTGAGGTCTCTGTAGCTAAACCAAGGAGCCCTGGTGGCATAGTGACCATTACACATTTGTTTGATATCTCCAGGTTAGCAGTTTGAAGGCACCAGCCACTCCATGCACGAAACATGGTGCTTTCTACTTCTATGAAGAGCTACAGTCTCTGAGACCCACACTCTGCCCTGTCCTTTAGCGGTGCTCTGAGTCAGCATTGGTGTCATAGCAGTGAGTTAGTGAGTATAGCTAAACCATACAAACCTGATAGAGTTATCAGGCATCATAAAATATTTGCACTTCCTGAAATCATGCTTGTCCTGTAATTTTATGATAAAGAATCTTTTCACCTTGCTCAATCTCTTCATCACAGAGTGGTGGTTGCTACTTGTTTATAAGTAATAAATGAGGCACTTTCTACAAAATCATATATCTATAAGAGAGGAGAGACAAGATAAAAGGAGAGAGGGGGCGTATGGGCCCCTTTCTTTCCTTCCCTTTGCCTGTCCAATCTTTTAATGTGCCTCATTTCAATAAACACTTTCCATTCCAACAAGAGTTGGCTGGATGGAGAACAGAAGCAAATCAGTATCTTAAGAATTGCTCTTTCAGGTGTTTGAAAATTGGAAGTTCTACACAAATTTGATGTGTTGATTGCTTGCTAACAAGTTACACAAAACAAAATTCACAAAATCAAAACAGAACTCTAGGTAGCATTTAAGAATTAGGAAGGTGAATTTAGGTTTATTATTTTGCATGGGTAGTTGATGTATGAAAATTACTTCACATTTAGAGGCATATTTTTCTCCCTAGGACACTGGTTGAGAATTTAGATGCTTCAGGCAACTCTTGGGAATATCTATTTTCAATGAAAGTCATTTACAACTAGAGTTATTGGAAAAGACTATAACAGGAAAAAAGTCCACAGGTCATGATTAAATGAAAAACTATTTTCCCCCTCTATAATTTGGCATGCCTACTTAAATTAAGCATAAATGTATTGCCTTTTGTTAATTTTGTCATAGGCTAAATTGACCAAATTTAAACAATACACACCCACATTATAGTTTTTGCTCTGAGAGTAAGCAAGTTAGGCTTGTAACAAACCATTGAGCAATACACACACACTAACCTTTGAGGTGTGCTAGACTGTATGATTTAGTAGGATATTAAGAACAGAATGAGAAAGCTCCTTAACTTATGCAGGACAGCGGTAATATAAAAAAATATATCAATAGTAAGTTTCCATGGAGCTAATGTCTCATATGCCAGCATCATTTCACATCCTATTTTATTTAAAAAGTAAAGCGCACCCTGAACAAGACCTTTGCTCCATATCTGTGTTCACTGTGCATATCATTTGTAAGTGGGCTAGTTTTGTTCACATGCCATGGGAGCAGGTGGCATAAAGCTGGCTTGATGAGGTTAAAAGGCCCCTCCCCTCTTTCCCCAAGCAGCAGCCTGAAGTAGCTCAGCAATAATTGTGAGCAAGGCTGGGCTCTACAGGGAGGGTGGAGGCAAAACTGATATCAAACGAGAGTATCAAACTGAGCTCTGGATGTTTCATTTAAGTTGCTGCTCATTTTCATTAGTCATGCCAGGGACGAGAGGCTTATCACTTAACAGCCCTCTCTGTGTAGTAAAAACATTGATTTTGTGGGTCTGTATACAGTTCTCCATAGGAATTGAATTAGTGGTGTAACGGATCTAAGTGAAGGAGTCTCTGTACTCCTCGTTTTACTATTTACTAATCAGACTGCAACCCAGTTAGATGAAAGAGCGGGGATCTGTTGCCTAGATGGGCGGCCTTTAAGGAGGATAGCAGCCCCTGGGGAGCCCGAAATCCAGAGGAGAACGGTGTTGCTTTCGGGGGTTTCTTCTCCCTTTTCCAATGGGCCTAGTGAGCAGGAACTGTCCAAGGTGCTAGAACGCTGGCTGCTCTGCCATTCACGCAGAGGGATCTCAGAAGCAGAGAAGAAAGATTACTGCTTATTTCAGAAGGTAGGTTCTTTGTTTCAGAATCCCTGATTAATCAGCAGCAGCATCAACAGACTGAGGCAGCTGGAGAGGGGAGAGAAAGGCAGGAAGGGAGGGAGTCAGGGGCAGGGAGGGAGCGAAAGAGGGAGGAGAAAGAGAGAGAGAGAATGAGAGAGAGAGCTTGTTGTCACGGGGGAGGGACGATGCTCAAGCTAGGCTGCTCCAAACCTTCTCTATGTAAGTGGCAATGAGAAAGAGCATCTTTTTGGCTGAAAGAAGACATTTCAAAAGGATGCTACTGATTTTTTGTTTCCAGTTATTTTTGTCTTCACGGAATATAATCAAATGAGGCACCTTATCCAGCCTGGGTGATTGCTTCGGGTCTTATAATCATCTGTGTAACAAAGTAGGTAAAATCATTCCATTTCTTCCCTGCTGCACCTGGAAGAAGAGAAGCTGTCTGTTCATCCCCACCCATTAAGTCAGCCTGATTTCCATGGAATGTCTGTCTAAGGAAGCAAGCACCTGTCTCCTGTCACTGCATCCTCGGAGCAAACTTTAAAGACCATACAATATATATATATGTATATACATATATATGTATTTTTTTTCCTGATAGGAGGAACGTCGATAACGCACTGATCTCCAGTGATGAAGATCCTGGGAGCGGACACTTTCCCCATCCAGATACAATGCACTTTAACTGAAGAACCACTGAGCTGAACTGCAAGTCTCTTTCTTATGGTGCTGGATTACTCCTGCAGATCTGCCCTGGGAGCGACCTCCAGACAGGGCTCTGGCAGACACAAGCCACCTTCTGACCATTGCGCTGAGCTCTCACTGGGGACTTAAATTTTGGTATGTATTTCATTTTTCAGATTTTCTAAGCGTGGTCCTTGGACCCAGCCCTAAATAGATTAGGCTATCTGGTAATGAAATAGCATGGATCTGAGCTAGGGATACTTAATGCTGAAGTTTGCATGTCTTATTAGATGGAGCAGAAATAAAGACACAGCGAAGGGATCCAGAGCTTTGATGAGCCTCTGGCTACTCTGTTACCTCTCATTCAGTTACATGACCACAGACAGGGTTAAACTGGGCTTTCTTTAGTAAAATAAGCCATGCTGAATTATTCAAAGCATTGAAAATATTTTCCAGGGTATTAATTGCATTTGCGTTGTGCATGCTAGCTATGTGTCTGCTATTCCATACCATAAATATTTTACAATAGTCGGCTAGCACACTTGTGTCAGCATTGAGAGCCCAATTTTACCTTCTGAGTGGGAGGGAAAAAACACTATTTAAAAATAAATCTACTTGACACACACTAAAGTTCAGATGGCCTCTTCTAATTCGACATAAACCTCTGAGAAATATGGAGTTTAATACCACCTAATATCAGGAAGATGTCATTCGTGTCTTCATAGTGTGCTAAAGAACTTTGTAAGGACTTATTTTACTTGGGACACCTACTTATGTTATAAGGGCATCCTTATTCTCCTTTTCCAACTCTTGGCAATATTTCAAATGCCAAAAAATATAGCTATTTTATATCTTCAAGAACTATTATACCCCCAAACTATTGTTCATTCTCATTAGGAAATCCTAACATTATTTCAAAATCATACAGTTGGGTTTTCTTCCTACTTCTAGCTAAAATATAAGAATCTCAGATTAAAGAGGTTATGCACTTGGGGTTCATTTTTAACATGAATGCATTTCTAATGAAGAATCATAGATTAATAAATATAGAGCAACAGTGCAAATAAACTCACCTTCTACTCCTTTACATTTAAGATAAGTCCCCAGTGTATTTTCTATGATGCCAGGTGCTAAGGACAAAATTAATATAAGTAAACATGCATTATAAATGCCAACTTTTTTTTTTTTTAGGAAAGTGTAACATATGCCTGCCAACTTGGCAAAGGGCGGGGGGGGGGTGTCTCTGTGACACACATTGACTTTAGAAAATGAGTGAAAACAGACCTGAGAAAAATATTACAACTTCGATTATAGAGAAGCCCATCGACTTGAGGCATTTATAAAGTTTAGAGGGAGAGGAAATGCCAAAATCCTAGAGACAAAAAGATTGATACGTTTTTTTAATGAATAAATCATAGACTTGCAATCCAATTACATATTTTTTTATTGTAGCTCCAGTCAGCAATTTATAAACGGACTACATCTACTTTGCAAATCCTGCTTTGTAAGCGTCTGGGACCATTTGGCCCGAGGCTTAGGAAAAAACCTCAACCAGTGGCATTTTGCATGGGTCCCAATATGAGTGAAAAGAGTCTTTCGGGAGCATTGGCAGATCACACGGTGACAACCTTGAAGGTGGGGGAGATACCTGCCTTCTGATGATGCTCCAATAACGCGGTCCTGTTCAACTTACTCATTTTGGAAAAGCAGGCAGTGAAGAAAAACTCATTCCAAAGGAATCTGCTTTCTAAGAAAAAGGCAATCACTGTCTTTGTAGTCACTTCCACAAGCTTTCTTGGTGTAACGTCGACATTTCCAATGTTGAGCAGAGAACAGCTGCATTTCGATGATGGCACTGAGAATGAGAAATCAGTCTGACCATTGGGGTGGGTGTGGAGCCTCATAAGCAATCGAAGTGAAATTACAGGACTCAGTTTTGATTTTCCTCAGAAAGATATGACTTTCCTCAGAAAAACAATTTCACATGGTTTTCATGGGTTATGCATTATAACCAGAGATCTATTCTGTTGCTTTCAGCCTACACAAAGTCAGCTAATTGTCACTATGAATTTGCATATTCATTTTACATATGTATAGGAGGACTGATTAAGTCAATGCTTTTATTTCCACTTATCAAGTGTTTTCACATAAGTCCAGGCACATGGATAAAATGCAAAAGATCTCTTTCTCCTGATGGTCATAATAAAACGAATAGTCAGATTGACTTGCAAAACTTATTTGATGGGATCAATGTTGCTGAACAAAATGTGATTCTTTATTTCAGAGGAGATAGGACATTTGGAAAAATGGGAGGGACAATTAAATATTAATGACTCAAATTCAAATAACTTCCTCACAGTATTAAGTCAGGTAGCATTTGCAAATGTAAGAACAGAAGATTTGGGGAGTGCAAGTCTTGCCTGTGCATGCATGAATGGAAATACACCAATGCAAATGCAAACTGTACACACTTTTCTTCAGAAAATTGATTTACTTGTGTAAGTTGTGCTGTTCCTTAACCAATAGCATTATACTAAGAGGGTGAGATAGAATTTAGTAATAGCATCACAGAGAATTAACAATTGGCTTATATTTAAAGACTTTAAAGAGTTTCTCACTAAATAACTAGAATTGAGGAGCAACCCTGTTCCTAATCAGGATTTCCCCACACCCCATCCCTATACCTTTAGCTCTCAGTGAATGTGACAAATGAGCACCTAGTGTGGTCTTTATAACTTTAGGTCTTCAGAGAGAGAACAATTACATTTCGGAAATTCTAGATAAGCTGTCTAAGAAGAGAAAAAAGAGCCAATGCCCAGGACAAGGAGAGTGGACTAATTCCTTTAGGTGGTGCGCATTAGTATGCACAGAACCCTGCATTTTGTAAATGGGAATAAATGGTCCATCCTATGGGTCTTCCTGGCAAGTCAGTACACACATCTGCTTGAGCTGATTCTGATGGAGCCAGAGTAGTTGATCCCATAACGCAGGGTATCAAACTGAGGGAAGTACGTGTTCTGAATGTTAAGAAAAATAAATCTGTACACATGTGTGTAAAGTACGCTGACATGTCTAATATTTATCTGATTCCTTCTGTATATGCATATCTCTTCTCCAACAGCCTGTAATTAAGCACATGGTGTCTGTACCTCAGACGAACTCAAACTCAATGCCTTTCAGTGACAAATTAAATGCTGTCTGATAGAATGTGAGGCTGCACAAAATTGATGCCTTGATTTCCACATGGAATCACCCACATATATGTGGGAGTGTAGTTAATAGTTTGTTTCTACAAATACTTGCTTTACAAAATGCTCCCAATGTTTTTGATTCGTTTTTTTTTGGTTTGTTTTACCAATGAAGGTTATGTGGTGTTCCATCTTCTTGGGTTCCATGGATAGAAACAACAGCAGTTATAGAAAGGTAGAGAAGAGGAAGGGAAATCTCCCCAGGTCTATGGAGTCCACTTGGACTTTTAAAATTATGTGTTTTTAAGGAGTCCTAGAGTACTGCTAAGGAGCCCTGTCGGCATCGTGGTTACCCATTGGGCCTGTTATTTGCAAGATCAGCAGTGTGAAACCACCAGAATAAAGAAGAGGCTTTCTACTCCCAAAAATAGTTGCAATCTCAGAAACCCCAGAGGGTCACTATGAGTCACAGTTGACTTGATGGCAATGAGTTTCTAATTTGGTTTGAGTACTTGCTGGTGGGTAAGCATTCAACCACTGACCATAAGTTTCATGGTTCAAACCCACCAGCTGCTCTTCAGGAGAAAGATGAGGTCAGCTAGCTACTAATATGAAGACCTACAACCTTAACGGCAGTGGCAATATCTATATTTTATTCTCTAAAAGTATATATAGTAAATCTTTTCACTTCAGAGGAAACAACTGTAAAGAAAAATACTACTACATGAAACTCTGAGCTCAGCATTGGTGAAATACAGTGAAACTAAGAAGATTTAAAGGAAATATGAAAAATGATTAATTTAATAAATAGCTAGATGTTGAGAGTTTTAAATATGGTCTGAATCCAGGTACTTTACATTGGTGCATCCTGGCTGAGTAAAGTTTTAAACCCTGGGAAGCGCCACACTATTTTATACTTATTTTGTGAAGAGGGTGGTCCAAACTCTGAGTAACCCTACATAGGGTTTCTAAGACTGTAAATCGTAACAGGAGCAGAGCGCCTCCTCTTCCCCTCCGCCCACACCCCCCAGGAGTAACTGGTGGGTTCAAAGCACCAACCTTGTGGTTAAAAGTCCATCACTTTACCCAGCAATGCCAACAGGATTCCTTCAGGGTGTGGTCAGCAGGAAGTAAACCAAGGAAGTGAACTAATACAATGAAGCATCGCGATTCACTAGCTAATTGGATTTGTGGCAACGCTTGTAACTTATATCAAAGTGTACTGGCATTAAGCGTGGCAGGCCAAAAACGAGACCAAAAATGTCTCACGCATGCACAGTACAGCTGGGGAAGAGACACGTCAAGTGAGGACATGGATGTAGTCCTGTGTGGTAGGGATTTCATGCTCAGTGATTCCGGGTGCTTTCCCACAATTCCTAATATTTCATAGTCAAAACATGACTGGCATCGGCAGATAAGCATCTGTACTGACATTCAGAAGCACGTTTGTTTGAAAGATTCAGAACAGAAAGTCCAGTGGAATCAGGAGTAAGGCAGGCCACACAGCTAGGTGAGACTAGCTGGTACAGTCAGCCTTTGAGAGCTTTGGGGATTGGACAGTCCTGGCACACACAGGCCTTGGAAGAAGGGGCTTCCCTGTGCCTGCTCCAGCCAGTGGCTGCCAAGGGACAGTGAGGCCTTGTGCTATCTAACTTGTTAACAGTTCAAGAGACTCCGGAGACCCAAATTGTGGCATGCAATTTCCCATATTGTAAATGTTGGCTAAACATTTCAAGGGGGGCAAGGGAAGCTCAACAAAATTTGCATCATTTACATCAACAACAAGCAAACCAAAGAAAACACATCTACCCGGTAGGCCACAACCAGAGATGCCACTCACTATTCCAGAGGATGCCATGATTTTTAAATTATTTTGAGTAAAAGTATCTGCAGATTCCCATCCACTGCCATTGAGTCAATACCAACTCATAACAGCCCCCAAGACAGAACTAAACCATTGATTTTGGGGGGGTTCCAAGACTGTAAATATTTGTGGGAACAGGCAGCCTCCTCTTTCTCCTCAGGACTTGCTGGTGGATTTGAACCACCAACCCTGATGTTTGCCGTTCCTGTGTAACCCACTGTGACATCAGGACTTCTTGTCTCCCTACACCAAAACCCCAGTCAAACTCATTGCCTTTGAGTTGATGCTCACTCGTAGCAACACTCCAGGACAGAGTAGAACTGCCCCTGTGAGTTCCTGAGATTACCAGCATTGAAAGTCCAGTCTTTCTCCTGTGGAGAGGCCAGTGGTTTCAAAATGTGGACATTGAGGCTTGCAGTCAATGGACAGTAAAATCAAAAGCTGTCTCCAGAAAAGCCAAAGTTCCCCTTAAATTGTATCCATTCTGTTGCCATGGATATCCTATGTGCTGTTGTGAAGTCAGGTAAGGATTATTAGGGGAACACTGATGGTACAGAGGTTACAAACTTGGCTGCTAATGGATAGATCTGCAGTTCAAAACCACCAGCGACTCCACAGGAATGAGATACTACAGCATGCTTCTGTAGAGAAAGCCTATAGGACAGCTCTACTCTCCCCTATAGAACCACTGTAAGTCAGATTCAACTCAGTGACACACCACAAGGAGGTAGGCTCTTCTATTTACCCTGATCTAGTTGGAGATATTACCATATATACTTTAGTATAAGCCAACCCAAGTATCATTCGAGACACCTAATTTTACCCCCAAAACTGCATTAAAAATGTACTGAAAAACTTGGCTTATACACAAGTATATATGGTACCTATCATGGAGGATAGAAGTTTTCCTATTTATAACTAGGTACTTTCTTGCACCTGCTATCTGGTGTTGAACTACTAACTACAAGGATGATAATTCAAACCTTCAAACTCTTGACACCATGAGAGAAAAATGGGGTTATCTGCCTCTCTAAAATTTACTGTCCCCAAAATCCTTCACAGGGTCGCTATTGGGTCAGAGTCAACTCTACAGCATGGTTTTAAGACGCTGACATTAGGAATCGGGTTCTCCAGACTGCATGGTTGCCTTTCAAGGGCCAGAAATTGACTTAATTGATTAGACAGCAGCCAAAATGCAGACAAGTACTTAGTGGTATAGAACATACCTCTCCAACATCGATTTTAGTTATAGATACAAATGTTTGAAAGAGAAGCACATTTATGATTACATTTGTCTGTGTGTTCTGACTGTGGGGAGCACTTACAATGATGCAGACACATAACATCAGTGCCAATCTCCTGTATGGAGTTCATGAATGAGTTCATACATAATCCAGTTGCTGAAGAATCACCTTGGAAAGATGGAGATCTAGGTTGTACTAGATGACCATAGGTCTATGGCCCATCTGTCCCCAAACCTTTATTTTTTTGAAGTGTGGCATAAAAGATGGGTCACGCATCTACAGGTATTTGGATAGGGAATCGTATCTATTCACCCTTCCTTGGTCACCCTTTGCAAATCTGTGAGGAAGAAAGTTGAACTGCACTAAATATTGTGCTCATCTCCATCCACGGTAAAGTACACTTATCCTGGTTGCAGCCCAGAATTCTGAATCTAGTGAAAAACATTTAACAGTAAAGTTACCATGTGACGTACTGTTGAGTCCAACTCCATGCTACTTCCAAAGAGGTTGCCCTGGAGAAAGATATCATGCTTGGTAAAGCGCAGGGGCAGAAAAAAAACGAGGAAGGCCCTGGATAAGATGGATTGACCCAGTGTCTGCAACAATGGCCTTAGACATAAGAAGAATGGTGGGGATGGGGCAGAACTGGGCAGGGTTTGCTCTGTTGTACATAGGGTCGCGATGAGTTGGCACAGACTGGACAGACTAATAACAACACTTTTCAACCTCATGTGTACAGAACTGTGTTCCATACAGTTTTCAATGGCTGCTTTTCTGAAGTGGAGAGTTAGGTTTTTCTTCTTAGGTAGACTTGAACCTGCAAATTTTGGTTAGTATTTAAGACCATAGTAATAGTTTAAAACAAAGGGGAAAGCTATTATCAGTCGAATCTCATTCATAGCAATACATAACTTCCAGGTTTGTAGTCTTTATGGAAGCTGACTGCCTCATCTTTCTCCTACAAAGCGGCTGGTGGGTTCGAACTGCCCATCAGCTTGCAGCTGGACCCTTAGCCATTGTACCAGCCATGTTTGTGTTAAACCAGAACTCGGTGTCATTAAGTAAATCTGACTCATAGTGACACTGTGGAGCAGAACAAAATGACTTCATAGGTGTGTTAGTCTGGGTTGTCTAGAAAACAAATTCATAGATACTCATATGTGTATAGGAAAGAGTTTTATATAAAAGAGCAATTGTATATTGAGAAAACATTCCAGCCCAGTCCAGATCAAGTCCATATGTCTGATACTGGTCCGGAAATTCCTCTTTAGAGTCACCCAGCTCATGCAAGGGTGCCTAATGCAAGAAGATCATAGGCCAGTGGGTAGAAAGGTCTTGTGGATCCAGTGGCATTAGAAGCATCTCAATGTAGTCATGGGTCTCCACGTGTTTCCTCCAGCTCCAGGGCTTTGGCTTCATCAGCATAGCTCCTTGTTGTTGTCAGCAGGAAGATGAAGCATGTGTCTCACCTCCAGGGAGGAAAACAGGAGTTCCTAGCATCCTCAGGAGACGGCCATGGCCACACAGAAGCATCATTGGCTATAACCTGATTGACAGGGTAGACTCCACCCTTTTATACAATTTGACAGGAGATTATGTGACTGCCACACTAAGGTTTCTGAGACTACAAATCTTTGTGGAAGGAGAGAACCTCATCTCCCTCCCTCAGAATGGCAGTGGAGTCAAACTGCCGACCATGTGGTTAGTAGCCCAATACACCACCAGCACTCCAATTAGTAAACAATAGCTAGCGTCTTATTTATTAGATAGTTTCATATTAGTGTCTAGTTTCTAACTGGATCTTCGCAATCAAATATGGAGAGAAGTACAACTATGATCTTCATTTTAAAGATGTGTACATTGATGAACACTCAAACAAAAACCAAACTCACAGCCATCAAGTCAGTGCCAACTCACAGTAACCCCATAGGACAGGGTATGTATAACAGTCTCCTGTGAGTTTCTGAGACAGTAACTGTTTACAGGAGTAGAAAGCCCGGGCTAGCACCCTTGAAGCTGTTGGTGGTTTTGAACTGCTGATTTTTCAGATCTCAGCAGGCTAATGTGTAACCACTCCAGAACCAGGGTTCTTCTGACACTTGAAGAGGTCAATTAATTTGCCCTAAGTGGTATTGGCCTAGGGCACCTAATTGGGACTTTCAGGCCATACTGCTTGGCTCAGTTATAACTCTCAGAACGACTTTACAAGCTCTCTACATTGCAAACCACCTGCTACATGTATCATGCTTGACACAGTCTAAGTCCATTTTTAGAAGTCCCGGGGTGGCAAATATGGTCAAATGCTCTAGCTGTTCAGTGGCGCCGTGGTTAAGCACTTGACTGCAAACTGAAGCGCCAGACTTTTGAATTCACCAGCAGCTCCATAAGAGCCGATGTGCTAGCCTGCTTTGACGAAACACAGAGCCTTGGAAACTCTGTGGGGCACGACTATTCGGTCTCAGGGTTGTTATGAATTGAAATCAACTTGAAGGCATGGGTTGGGTATTGTTTTTATGAACAGAAAGTTTGGGGTGTTTGAATATAGTGAGGAAAAAAGCATGATGGTTCGCTTTGCAAAGATCCCAAACCTAAAGCCACACTGCCTGCCACAGAGCGGATTCTGACTCACAGCAACTCGATGAGACCGGGTAGAACTGCCTGTGTAAGCTTCATCTTTTCCCTCTGAAGTGACTGATGGTTTCAAACCGCTGCCCTTTCAGTTAGCAGCCTATTGCACAAACTCTCTACCCTGCCTCAGTTCGACTTTACACATGAGAAGTTAACATCAGTTGGGTCAACTTGGATGCATGGGGCTTCATAAATTTGTTTTTGAAATCTCGACGTTATTGTTAAATAGTATTATTTATAACCCTCAATAATAGTGGCAATAAACCATGACAAAGAAGTGAATGCCTCCACTCTCAACTTAATCAATGCTGTCATCTGTTGTCCACTGTGAATATCTAGAAAGGGCATTTTTTGGCTATTCTGTCTTCCTCGGTGCCTGGCTTAGACTAGCTGCTCAATAAACTCTTGAATCAATGACTGATCAAAGAATTAAATCATTCTCTAATAGGAGCCTGTTTACAGTATTCATCCAAATTATATTACTGGAAACTTCACTAGGAGCCCTGATAGATCTGTGGATTAACCGTTGTCGTGATAAAGGCACAGTTTGTGGTTCAAGCCAACCAGCTGCTCTGCAGGAAAAGGATGAACTGTCTGCTCCTATAAGGACTTAGAGCAGGGCTTCTCAACCTGTAGGTTGAGATCCCTTTGGGGGTCCAATGACCTTTCACAGGGGTTGCCTAAGACCATCAGAAAACGCATAAATACTTCACACTATATAATTACACATTGTTTTGTGATTAATCACTATGCTTTACTTATGTTTAATTATGTTCAACTTGTAACAATGAAAACACACCCTGAATATCAGATATGTACATTTCAATTCATAACAGTAGCAAAATTACAGTTATGGAGTAACAACAAAAATAATTTTATGTTTGGGTATCACCAGAACATCAGTAGGAAGGTTCAGAACCACTGACTTAGAGTCTCCTAAGCCGTAGTTGGAGGGTTGCTCTGAGCTGAAATCAACTCTTTGACAGTGGAAGCTTTATGATTCTATGGTTGATTTTATCTCAGGAATTTTCATCGCACTTTCTTTTGAAACCTGATAATGCCAGGTTTCAAAATACCTTCTAGTACAATTATTTGGATTTATTTTTCAAAATAAAAATGATTTACACTCTAGTCATTATGAAAGATGATTTAGGAAGATCATCAGATTCCAGAGGTAAACAATTAACCTTGCATTTGTAATGTTAAACTGTGGCGTGAATGGCTGGTGTCATTTGGATTGAAGGGGATATAGTAGGATGGGTTTTATAGAATGCCTTACATGGTTGGAAAATATATGTTTTGTGCTCTAGGACAGAGTGGGAGTGAGCATCTTCCTGAGGCATACCTCCAGAATCCATGTAGTACGGAGCTGCCCGGCTTAACTGTGGTAGAATGAATTGCCATAATGTTATGTAGATATTTGTTTTATTATTATTAATCTGAACTCACACAGTGCCGAAATCCCAGTAGTAACAATGCTTTAGAAATAAACCCTTGTATTTTTTTCACCAAATGTTCAAATCTTCTTTAGCATTAATTTCCTATTCCTACGTATGACCGCCACTTAAACAGCTAATCTGATTGGCTGGTATTAAAATACAGTTCAATACATTAGATAGTTGGAATTAAAAGGCTGTTTCGTGTGCTGCCAGTACATTAAAGCTTAAAATCAAACCACACCTAATAAAAAGAACAACTAAAAAATCATGAATCAACAAACAATTCTTTTACCATCTATTTTTAACAGGCCACACAAACTGAGGAGCACATTCTTACATTCATAGAGAGCTTCAAATAATATATGGGTTAACTGAAAGCAGAAATGCTAATTCATTCTGATAAGAACCTAAGTTTCCATAGTTACGATCAGGTTATAGAATATGATTATACTTGTAAAAAATATCAGAGTAGAAAGAATGGGTGATTGCCACAAAAGAAAGAAAAGACTGGGGCTTCTATATTAACCAGTCGATCTGATTGTTTCAAAATACTTTTTGAGATTTTAGAGAAAATTAAAGATGACAGGATGACATAACTTGTAAGTGGCAACTTTTCCCCCCGTACTAATGCACTTTGATGTTGATTTTTCTACCTGACTCAAACATGTCGATATTCACTATGACAAGGAATATTCAACTAAAAACAGCAACTCTTGTTAAGCTTGCTTGTATAAGTAGTATATTTTCATTCTTTTTGAAAAGTGGGTTGAGGAAAGCCTTCTCATACAACCTTCGAGTTGGTGCATTTAGAACATTTACATCCAGGAAAACATGCTTTCATAGCCAGCATGCCTCCATTCACATACACACCTTACACATGACCGTCTCTGACAAATTCCCTCCCACACATTTATGGTAACATTAGTGAACACTGATCACATGTGCTTGATTGCCAAATTATATGCTAAATTCTTACCACTCATCACCTCTGCTAATCTTCATAACAACCTGTGTGGGGACTATTCTCG
Source organism: Tenrec ecaudatus (assembly GCF_050624435.1). Taxonomy (NCBI): domain Eukaryota; kingdom Metazoa; phylum Chordata; class Mammalia; order Afrosoricida; family Tenrecidae; genus Tenrec; species Tenrec ecaudatus. Next base: position 12,915,150 of record NC_134542.1, on the reverse strand, counting down.
CCATCGGTTTACAATTAACAGTCAAGGGGAGGGATCGAAAGTCATAAGTGCTTTGTGTTTTGCTTTATGTGGTTTTGGTTTTGTTTGCTCAGGAATCTTGCCTGCCATTCTGATTTTAAAACCTTCCAGTTTACGATGTGCCAGTTATCGCTGTTGGCAATTTCAGACTGGTTAAGATTAACTTTTGTTCTAGTGATCTATGGTGCTGAGTTAACACATTATTCCAGACAATAATGGGGGAGTTCCTAAAAGGATCTTGCCTAAGACAAATCATATTATAACTATGTATTTACTTGTTTACCAATATAATGTACATGAATAATTCAGATTCATAAAAATAATCTATAATGAAAAGGCACACAAGACCATCCTTACCAAATACTTATATGATTCTATTTGGGACTGAACATAAAGATCTTTAGGGCCATTAGAATGAAGTGAACCTTGAATCTGATATATCTTACTAGTTCTAGGGATGACATTCTGAGACCACAGAATTATAGTCCCAATCAGTTAAGTCAAATATTCCTCCTCCAGCACAGGAATTACACATCAAGCTATCTTTCAGTGCCAGAAAGATCCTCTCTCTCTCTCTCTCTCTCTCTCTCTCTCTCTCTCTCTCTCTCTCTCTCTCTCTCTCTCTCTCTCTCTCTCTCTCTCTCTCTCTCTCTCCCTCTCTAAGGCAAACTTAAATATAAATAAAAGTCCAAACTTTAATGGTCCTCATTTAGAATTCTTATTTTATAATGGACTTTATCTTCTGTCTAGATAATGCCCAAGACTCCTGCTAATATTGCTACAACACTAGTAGTCACTAAAAATGCTACAATTGTTGGTAATTTCTAATAAGACATTGTCTTTGAATAAATTCCAACATAAGCACTAGAGACTTGACCTGACAAGATCCTCGGGATCAACCGCGGCATTTTGCTTTCATTTCTGCCATGGATGACGGTCCGCTGTGTTCTCATTCTGCAGGACGCGCTCTTCTCACACATGATCTCCTCCAAGATGATGAGCTCGCACCCCGAGGAGGATGCTCTGGATGCATTCCTCCGGTACATTGAGGACCTGGGGATGAAGGCCTACGATGGCTTGGTTATCCAGAATGCGTCAGACATTGCTCGCGAAAATGACCGCCAGAGAAACGAAACTAATATGGCCTACTTGAAGGAGAAGAATGAGAAACGCCGGAGACAAGAAGAAGCAATAAAACGGTAAGCGTTCTAAGTTGTGCTTGCACGAGCAACTTTGTGAGTGCTGTCGAGCTGCGGCACGGTCACCTGGTCATGCAGGAGCTTGGCCAGGTTGGTTACCTTGAGGAGACAGTGTGAACGTGGTACCTCCTCTGGAACCAAAGCATAATCTGGGCTGAGGCCAGGGTCCTCACCTGGCTTAACAAGTTACTTACTTGTGGCTCATGCCTAGGAAGATGTAGCTAGGATGGGGAAAGAATTCCATTTCCACCAATGAAAAGCTCTGGCCGAAGAACTCTGGATGAGGAAAAAGAGAAAACTCTCCCCGCCCCCCTCTCTCTCTCTCTCTCTCTCTCTCTCTTTCTCTCTCTCTCTCTCTCCTCTCTCTCCCTCTCTCTCTAAGGCAAATTTAAATATAAATAAACATCCAAACTTTAATGGTCCTCATTTAGAATTCTTATTTTATAATGGACTTTATCTTCTGTCTAGATGATGCCCAACACTCCTTAAGAATTAAGTGACCCTCTGAAGGCAGTGTGTCTTCTCTTCAGAGAATTTCATGGCTCATGCATGCTTTGTCTGGTACAAAATGTTCTGGTTTGTTGAAATGAAATGAGTATTGTATTGCAAAACTTGGAAGCTACAAGGAAGCTGGAGTTTCCCAAACTGAGGTTCAGTTTCTTCTGGCTCTGAATGGAAGAAATATACATATCTTTTGGTTTTTAATATAGTGCTTGAGTTTTGATGTAGTGCTTTCAGTCAGTGCGTGCGTGTGTGTGTGTGTGTGTGTGTGCGCGCGCTTTCCAGAGGTAGAAGTCAAGGGGATCCTCATGCCGTGCTTGTTGAGTTCTGTTTCTTTCATGGAGTCCATTTGCAAAGTGCAAAGATGGAGAACTTAGCAAACTAATTTATCACAATTATCTGGGCAACTGAGCACAAGTAGCTATGATGTATTTCGATGGTCAGTCACTGGATTTGTAATCTAATTTGGAGTGAATGCTTTAAGTTTTGCCTCCTCTCTGTGAACTCTGTGGTATTTGGGCGGGGGGGGGAGGGGACTTACCCTTTTTAGATGAGCGATACATCCATGGAGTGAGCGCTGGTGGCATAGTGGTTTAAACACTGAGCTGCCAATCCCAAGGTCAGCAGTTAGAAACCACCAGTTTCTAAACCACAGAAGAAAGACAAAGCTTTCTGACTCTAGTAAAAAGGGACAGTCTCAGAAACCCACAAGGGCAGTGCACTCTGTCCTACAGGGCCTCTCTGGTTCAGAATTGACAACAATGGCAGTGAGTTTACATCCCTGTGAAGTATCTAGTTTAGAGCACACCATACCAACAGCTAATTTCCATTGATGGAGCCCTGGTGGCACAGTGGCTAAAATGCTCACCAGTAAGTGATTCAAACCTGCCACATACTCCATGGGAAAAGTGGTGGCATTACTTCCTTACAGATTTATAGCCTTAGCAACATTATGGAGTCATTCTATTTTGTCCTGTGGAATGGCCATGGAATTTTGTCCAATGGAATGGCTATGGAATTTTGTCCTGTGGAATGGCTATGGAATTTTTTCCTATGGAATGGCTAGGTGCCAGAATTTTCTCAAGATCAGTGTTTTGGGGATTTGGGACTCTATTTTGCTATTATGAAAAAATATTTGAAAATGAAAAATGAAAGACAAAAGCCAACATAAATAGGATTCTGTAGAGGATTGCGTTGAAAGGATTTTTCATTTCCTGTGGATTGTTAAATAATAAATATATTCCATTTATTGGGTATCAAAATATTGTAAAAACAATAGTAAATATTTTCACAATTGTGGAATTTGTTTTTGTTTATCACAATTTCAGATTTGTTTTTAAACTCAGTTATATTTTTTCCTATAAAATTTTCATTAATATCACAGATAACTTTCTTAATACACTTTTTGGGACAAGTTTTCTCTGAAGTATTTCTGACAGATTTTCTGTGTAGCTAGGCATTTTACTTGAACAATTCTAAGTTTTCTAACTTTAGAATAAAAAGAATGGCCTCTATGATTTCTAAAACAACGTGAATTTTATCAGTAAAAATCCCCATTAGTCCCCACCCCCACCAGTCCTGGGGCTTTGGGCCTTGGCTCAAGCTGAGTCCCTCTGGGACATGTGGGTACATTGAATGGTGTGACACTTTGCTGGGCATGCCTACACAGTAGGGTATGCTGGGCCCCTCTATGGTTTCCCAGATGGGCTCCAGTAAATTTCTTCCCTTTTGCTTAAAAGAAAAAAAAATCCTAATTCTAACACAATAATTCATTGTTTTCTATAATAATTATACAAAATTACTTGTTAAATCCTTGAATTGGACTTCACAGAGTACCTAAAAAAGTGCTTACCTCTATACTATCAGTTTCTGTGTTGTTTGCAATCAACATGGTTAGGTGGCTTTCTGACTCAATGGTTCCTGATAACAACAACAGCAACAATGGAAGAGGATCAAGTTCAGGTTTAGATAGCTGTTTCTGATGTCCCCAAGTTGTAAGACTTTTGATAGATCTAAGCATAGGTTCTGGTTAGATCGCTGGTGAAAGAATCTGGCACTTCTTGTAGAGGTAAATGCTGGAGGCTTTAATCTGAGAGACATAAAACTATAGATTGCAAAATCAGAACAAAATAAAAACATTTAGCATCTAAATTTAACTAAAACCAAACCCAATGGTTTTGAGTTAATTTCAACATTGTGAGCCAATAAGGATTTTCTTTAGCGGGTACACCTTTTCAGGAAGAGACAGCATCTTTTCCCAGTGGAGCTGCTGATGTGTTTGAACTGCTTACCTTGAGCTTAGTAGTTGGACACCTAATCCACAGTGCCACCATAAGATAAAAGTACCTAAGAGCAAGCTTGGGTCACTGATCTATTTCAATGACAGGAAGAAGAGACAATACAATAAGAAAAAGCAGTGGGAGGGATTCACAAAGAGAGATCATGCTATCAAATCCAGTACATTGAAGCCGGAGAATTGAACAATGTTCTTTGCCACATTGATGTCATTGAAAAGAATGGTTTTGGTGGAGATCTGGGGACAAAACCTAAAGATATTATGTTCTCAAGAAAACAGAAATATCTAATACACAGCAAAATATTGGCAAGTCTTCTGAAAACTTTTGAGGTTAAAATAAGAAAAAAATAGGGGTAGCAGAAAGAAGAGGTAGGGTCTTTGGAGAGTTTTTTTCCTCCCTCTTTCTCTGGAAAGGTGACCATAGGCCATACTAAAAATTTACTGAGTATGTGAAGTAGAAAGGCAAACGTTGATGAACTAGGACAGGGGAGAAAGAATTACGATAAATATATCCTTGAGTAAGTGAGAAGGAATGAGGCCAGCATGTCTTTGGACCACAGATTGTGCATTCATTATAAGCAAAGACATACCATAAAATATGAATAAAACAAGAATGATGAAATTATGAATACATTAATATATCTCAGTGAATGACTGACTTATGGGTGAGGGAATGAATGAATGATGAGTAAATTAGTGGAAATCATCATGAAATGCCTCAAGTTTGGTTCACTACAGCCAATAGCATAACGAGACATCAGACGTCTTGTTATGGAGGTAAAAATGGTGCAAAGAGGCACAGAATCCGAGAGTGACAAAGATGAAAGGGGAGAATCACTGAATATTCCTTACTCCTATTCCCTCAAAAAGTTAAGGAAATTTCAGAGGGGAAGAATGGGATGAAGAGCTGGAACATGGAGTTCTAAGGTGAAGCTGGAAACTAGGGTTAGGAAGAAAAATTCAGATGGAAGCCAAGTGTCACACCTGCACTCATGGGAAGTACCTGGAAGCAGTGACACTTCCATGCACACAGACAGTGATGGGTAGAGGCTCATGTGGTAGTAATGAAAATGGCAAGGTGCAGAAACCCGGATGGCTTTGTGATCTATAGACTTGAGTGAGGTCCATCACATGCCAAACACATCTCCAGAATGGTCCCAACACTTTCATGGGGGAGGGTTTGAAAGTATGTGTCCTCTCTAAAGGTCTTCTCATTATTTCTTGCATGCCTGACCTTAAAGGTCTCTTTTCCTATTTTAACTTTGAAATCACAGTTTTAAGTGTAACTGCATTTGGAAGAGTAATCTATGAATAAGATTCCCTCCACTGTTGAGCTATCTCAACGGCCTTGCTTTTCCAGAGGAGTGCCAGTAGCCAGCATAGGGAGAGAGCTAGCTGGGGATGTGGTTGGGGGAGGGTGATGAATGCACACAGAGTAATGCAAATGAGTAGTGATGATGGGGGAAAAAGAAGACGGAAGACCTTTCTCATCGCACTGTGCCAGGCTAGCTGTGGGCAACCCATCACCTCTCATTTATTGAAAAATCCAAATTCAATTTTCCTTTTTCATACAGTGGTAAGAATGCTTGGGTTTGGACAACTGAAAAACAACAGCAACAAGATGCCTTGTTAGCTCCTTAAAGTGCATTTTTGGAATCACTTACACTTTCCTAATAGAAATGCGTTTTAATATTTTGGAAAAATGTAAAATCTATAGCACAATTCTGTTCGTGCAGGCATTTTAGTATGCTAGGGATTTTCTGACAGGAGCAGAATACCAACATCTAAATTTAAAGCCACTTTTAATATCTTAATTTTTAAGAGGTGATTTATATTGAGAGAAAAGTCAACATGACATTAATTAGCACAGTCTAATCAATTGAGAGCATTTAATGTGTCTATTGAATTCCTTATTAAGGATAAAATGATTTAATACATGAAAGGTACGTGCTGAAATGTTAGCAATCTAAAATGGAGCATGTTTGACCTTGAGAGGACATGGATGATAATTTTGTATGAAACGCGACAGTTGCAATTTCAGAAATGTGCAGACTGCCAAGGATTGCTTAAAAAATGGAAATAGGATTTCATATGATTGACCTTCTGGATCACATATGTGCTGAAATGCCTTTGGTGCATGAGCTGGGAAGCTAAAACACTGAGCTTTTAGAAAAAGAATACTCTCATTGCTTCCCCACGTTCTAAGTCATTTGGGCTTTCTGAGTTCAACTCCTTTTTAAACCAACCTGAGCACCTGGTCACTATCAACTTTCTTCACGTCCATTTCTTAAACGGGATTTTACTAAAAGTGGCCTGTCGGGTGAAAAATCCTAAAAAGATCAAACATGATCCCTTTAGTATTTTTCGTAACAACTTCAAATAACACTTGGTGAGAAAGAAAGAGCAAGACGTAAAGGAGAAAAGTTAATGGAGAATGGAAAAACTTCATCAGGAGCTCATCATTTCTGCTATTTTAAATCCTGATGGGTTTGTGCAGGCACTGTTAAATGAGAATGACTTTTTAATAAAAAGCTCACGAGAAACAAACACACAAATCCTATAACTCAAATGAGTGCTTTCTTTGGAGACAGATGAGTTATCAAATCCTGGGTTGCCATGTGTGTGAGGGAAAAGGGATATTGAAGACACACAGAGTATGGTCTGTGGCTTGGACCATTCACATGGAAAAAGTATCAGCTAGTAAGAACGGGAGGAAACTGATGAAAAAGAATGGAGTCTGCCTCAAGCAACCTGTTTGGTATTTACAGACAACATTGGCCTGGGTCATCAAATGAGGACATTGGCTGAGGAGTCCCGGACATCAAAAGATCATCTGACACAACGGCAACTCAAGTAGATTCTGGGCCCCTTAAAGAGAATGTTTCTTTAATTATTCTTAAACTTCAGTGCACACCCAGGCTCTTCCTCAAGACAAGTCAAGCTCTATAGATGCGTATGATACAGTACTTTTGACCAGGATCCCTGGTTCAGTTCTCTAGCACTGCTCTATCAGAAATAACACAGGTGCGTGGCTTTAACAAACAGATCTTTACCTTCTCACAGGTTAGAAAGCTGGCGGGAAAGCTCTCTTCCTCCATCCACTCTGTGGGGAGCGCTGGGCTTCTTTCAACATGCATGGACCCAGCTATCCTAGGAGAGTTCCACCTGTCATCGGCACAAGGACCCCGGTCCAAAGGACATACTCAGATCTTGCCTAGTCTTTCTTGGCTGGTACTCAGGCCCCTCCTCTGCTCACATCTTTCACTCTAACCCTTTTTGTTAATCTCTTATAAGATAAAAGTTGATGCAAACTCAACTCAGAGAAACTCCCCTTAATCAGATGAGGGTTGTGACTGGTTGCATTCATTCTCAATCTCCATACAGCTGATTACCTGAGTACATCAGAGTACATAGTGAACTGATTACTTAGCTGCCAAATTACGTCATTACATAACTGCCAGACCACATGTGTTAGTCTGGGTAGACTAGAGAAACAAATCCATGGACACGCATATGTGTATAAGAAAGAAATTTATATACAAGAGCAATTGAACATTGAGAAGCATCCCAGCTCAGTCTAGATCAAGTTCTAAGTCCGATACTAGGTCATATGTCCGATACCAATCTATAAAGGCCTTTTCAGACTCACAAAACACATGCAATGACGCTGAACGTAGAAGATCATAGGCCAGTGGGTAGAAAGTCTTTGGATCCAGTGTCATTGGAAACATCTCAGGGCTGTCAGGGGACTCTTTGTGGCTTTCTCCGGCTTCTGAGGTCTGGTTGCATCCATGTGGCTTGTCTTCTGCAATGTCTCCCAGGGAGTATTTGAGAGAGAGGTGTCTTCCGCCTCCAAAGAGGAAGTACGATTTCCCAGAATTCTCAGAAGGCCATGCCCACAGAAGTCTCATTGGCTATTTCCAGATTGACAGCCTAGACTCCACCCCTACACTCTTAATCCTTAAATTGACACCCGATTAGGTCACTACCACAGTACAGTGAACTAAGGTCTGGCCAAGCTGATAAATATTTGGGGAAGACACAATCCAGGACGCTCATTTCTGGGAGATCGCGTGTGAAATCTAAGAATGAATGTAGGCTGGGAGAAGACTGGGCAGTTTCTTTCTTTCGTACATAGGGTTGCTATGGACCTTTTGCAAATGATTTGATGGTACCTATCCACCACAACAGCCCATTGTGGGACATACCCATATCCCGACAGAACGAAGCATACCTTACACACCATTTGATTCGTGTTTCCATCATAGTATTAGTCGTCCAGCAGTAGTATATCATTTTCTTAGTTGTTATTTGTAGCTATAGAGTTGTCTGAAACTGACAGCTCCATGTGTGCAGAGCAGAATTTCTCATAGGTTTTCAAGGCCCAAATCTTCTGAAGGCAGATTACCAGACCTCTTTTCACAGGAACCTATGCTGGATTAGAGCCATCAAACTTTGGGCTATAATAGAGTCCTTCAGCATTTGCACTACCCAGAAACTCCTTATGAGTCATTGTATTTTGAAATATATATAAGAAAGATACCTTAAAGGAGCACAAGGAACATTTGTTCCCAGGGCATGCCTTTTTAAAATCATGTTTGTTTGTTTGTTTGTTTTTCCCATTCTGGGAAGGGGGCAGGATAAATATATATGACATATATACTTTTTCCCTAATAAAGCAAAAGCTACATTAGGAAAATCCCCCAAATGTCATGGATCTGGAAGTTAGCTCTTAAATTTAGCAAAGTGGTTCTGACACAAAGGACTACTTAGGCTGATTAGAAACATCTCTGTCCCCTGTGGGCACTCTCAAGGGATCTATACCAGGTTATATTTCCTCTTTAAAAATGACAGTCATAAATGGAATTCGATTCCTTACAGCTATTTCAAAAAGAACATGGGCTTATATATTCATATATATACTTGTAAACTCTTTATTTGGGGAGCTTTCAGCCATTCTGATATCCAAACAGAGCCAGAGCATAAGTGAAAACTTGCTCTTTGGCCTGTGGAGAAAAATGAAATAAAAAGAAAGCATTTGCTTTTCCTTCATGGACACATCATTACCTATAAAGCAGATGGTCATAATGCCAACATTTTGAATTAGTTAATATTTTAAATGATTACTTTACCCAACGACATAATGACACAAAGAACTCTTAGAGAGATGTTAACAGTTCCATAAATTCTCTTTAGATGGTTATGGCTTGTGGACTCATACTCATGATTTGTGGCAGAAGGCTTTATGGAAATAGCATTTATTGAAGTGCATTTTGGAGAATGATATACTCCCTTCTTATGACATGAATAACTGCTTTGATCACAAAGAGCTAATTTCATTGCGTGTATTTTAAAAAAACAGGCTGGGTATGCTTTACTTTTACTTTTAATTTTTAATTATTAATTTTTTGAAAATCACTTTATTGGGCTCTTACCACAATCCATCCATCCATCCATTGTGTCAAGCACATTTGTACATATGTTGCCATCATCATTCGCAAATATTTTCTTTCTACTTGAGCCTTTGGTATCAGCTTGTTCCCTCCCACTCACTCTCTCTTCGTCCCTCCTTCCCTCTCTCCCTCATGAGCCCTTGATAATTTATCTTTTTTTTTTTCATGTCTTACACTGACCGCTGTCTCCCTTCACATTTCTGTTGACTGTCCCCCCTGGGAGGGGGTTACATGGAGATCATCGTGATTGGTTTCCCCTTCCTCCCCCCACCTTCCCCTTGAGGGATGAATACAGCAAAGCATAGACCAATTCAACAGCTTCTGCGTGTATGATCCAGCCACACTGATTGCATTCTTAGTCATGTGACCATTTCATGACCCTGAGGAGCACCTGGTGGGTTTCAGGTACCTGGTTAGCAGCCCAACACCAATTAGAAGGTTTAAGAAACACACATTTATCAACTTCCTATAATATTCTACAGCTAGCCTTTGAACAGCATATTGAGTAAACGCTAAAAGCCGTCAGAGCAGAAACATCTAGAATCACGCAAAACTCTGCCTCTTGTCGGGGGCTTTTGTACTGATCCGCTGATCTGGTCGGATGTGAATTTCTGACTCATTTTGCCGTGGGCCTGCCTTAGTGCACAGGCAGAGAAAACAAGGTTAATGTGGTGATCAGGGGGTGAGATAAAACAGCAGACAGTATCTTAATAACCCTCTCTAATTTTGGGCTTCCTCTTGTGTGTGTGATTAATTCCAGTCACTTTTCTATTAATCATTTCACAGGACCACATGCTGCTTTGGTTGTTTTTATGTGAAAAGGGCGCATCTAACTGTTCGTTCTCAGGGCGAAAGCAGACAGGCAGACCCTGGAGTAATTTGTTTTGCACCCCTAAGCTCATGAAGACACCCTTATTTTACAATGCGCATAGTTAAACGACACAAATTGAAGAGACTATTCACTGAGAGGAAGGTATGACTGGGCCATCCTCCCTTCTGTCATACCAGGAATCACTGTGAGTCAGACTCAACGGCCCCTCACAGCGGTGACATCATTCATTAACATGCCCTATCCTGGCTCGCTGACGACTCTTTCTGTAGCCCCATGTCGGAACTGCAAGACCAATTTTAAGTAAATTAATTTACTACAAGTGTCCTTTTCTGTTTCCCGTGCCAGGGAAGAAAGTTAATATGCATGAGCATGTCCCTAAGGAGCATCTGTCTAACACTTTATGCTCCCAGACAATTGTCCATTTGGGCTCTGGTGGCAGTTCACCACGTAAGTCAAATGATATCCACATTTCTGTCCAACTGATTCCGGTAAAAGTCACCAAAGCCCTACGAGGAATACGATTTAAATGCTCATCAATTTTTGATTTGCATTGCATCTCCATTAATGGTCAAGATGATATCAGGTTCTCCTTGCCGTCCCCTGATTAACAACCTAAAATAGACCAGTGTGATTGGCTTAGGTTAGGGTCGAGCCTTTGCCAGAGGCTTGGTGCCAATTTTTGAGAGCCATTTCTTACCTGTTGCTGTTTCCACTTTAATTTTATCCTGTACCTAGCCCTGGGTTTGCATGTTAATAAGCTCAGTGTCTGTTCTGTATCTGAAATAAACAGACAGATGTTGGCAAGAGGAAGGGCTTTATGGGACATAAGCCCATCCGGGTCAGTTCATCAACAGTGAGGCCATTTGGGGGAAGAGGGAACTTTCCAGATGTTGAATCAGACTGTGAAGTGAATGCTTATGAAGAAAGCTACTGGAAACGTTCAGGTCAGTTTTCTTTCATAAATAGTATTAAGTATTTTAGAGGTATTACAGACGCATGGGGTGATCGTTTCTGTCTGGTCTGTATGCTCTTCAGACTAGTGGAGGGTATATTACATTTTTTCACTGAAGGATAGCTTTTGTTAATGTTCAAAAAGCCAGATAAGGAGAAGAAATTATTATGGAGCAAGGCTAAGAGTCAGGGGATTCTTTTGTATTTCCTTGAAACTACTAAAAATGCAATGCTGCTTAAAGAACGTGTCTAATGTCACAAATGAAACTGCTAGGGTAGAGACTAAGCATGCTAATCCAACCCCTCTGAGGTTTCTTTCCAACTTTAAAGTAGCCTAAAGAAAATATCTTCATTATAAATTTATGGGTTACCTTGAAATTAATTTTAATCATGAAATCATTGAGGGAAAATCCAGGCAACCCCACCACCAAGCCTTCACTTGAAGCATATGCCGCTAGTTAAACGTTCTTCTCAATAACCTACACATTTGGAAATGCTTGACAGACTATCTTTGTTTCTACTAGAATATGCATGTATCTGGCCTACCAGAGGACAATAATTACCTTTTTTTCTTTTTTTGTGTGGGGGAGGTGGAAGCACTTTCAATGATTATGTACAAGGAAAGATGGTTTTAAGAATGAAAGTCCAGCATTTAAAATCCATTATTCTAATTAATAGATTGCCTTTTAGTCTTTGATTTGGAGCAGAGTGTACCACTCAGCATATCTTGATGTTGAATACAAAATGAAGTGGCTTAGCGGCAAAGAACAAAGTCACCGAGGACATTTAAATCCTCTATCTGGCTGACATGCCGATGTGTTTACCTAGTGGTAATGTTAGATAGGATGTTTGCCATTGGGCATCTACTGGGCATCTATTGTTGGGCAGGCACCGTTTGAGGCACCTTGTATAAAACTGTGGACTAAATATTCAGAGAAAGATTGCAAAAGATGACAATCTGGCAGGGCGTGGATAAAATAAGCAAGGACGTCAAGTACAACCCCAAATTCCTTGCCATCAAGTAGATTTCAGTTCACAGAGGCCCCACATGAGTCAGACTAGAACAGTGGTCCACAGGGATTGTAGTGGCTGTGCTCTTTCAGAAGAAGCCCTTCCTGGTGGTGTCGTGGTTACTCATTGGGCTACGAATCACATGGTCTGCAGTTTGAAACCACCAGCAGCTCTGCAGGAGAAAGACTGGGATTTCTACTCCTGTGAATGGTTCCCATCTCAGAAACCCACAGTGGGCTGCTATGAGGCAGCACTGACCCCCTGGCTGTGGAAGCAGGGATGCCGTTTGGAAAGTTGGTAAGAGATCACTTGACATAGAGCATCTTGTGGCTCGGACCGGAGTAGCAACATGGGCGTTGGAGAGGCGTGGCTGGATTTGAAAGACCTTTTGCAGGTAGAGTAGACAGAACATGATGACAGATTGGATGTGGGTATGCAAGGAAGACAGAAGGAGGGAGTTTCCACGAACTGGGGTGGAGGGATGGTAGAAGAAAGGAGAAGAGTTTTAGTGTAAAGCTCTAATTGAGTGTGAGGTGCCTAGTAGGCTTATAGTGAACTATTGATATGTAAAATAGCTTCTTTGTCTGCCTTTATTTTCGATGAATGTGGTTTGTGAATTTCAAAGCTGTTTGTAATACTCTTGTAATATTCTAACTGTCACATGCACATCACATTTGTGTTTCAGAAACAGTTTCATCTTTGTGTATCTGGCTGTGGGCAAGCATCTGGCTTCACCAGAACAAATGAACAATTGCCTGGAGGTCCTTGCCTTTGTGCAGAGCTAATGGAGTGGGAGGTCTGATTCTCAGGGCTGTGTGAGCCATACACGGCTGCTCCCCAGTTGAAGACAGGCTTAACAATCCTAGTGCGTAATCGAAGAAGCCAGATAAAAAGCAGATATGGACATAATGAACACGACTTTTTGGAAAAGGGAAACAATATCTCTTTTTTTACATTTTATTAGGGGCTCATACAACTCTTATCAAAATCCATACATATACATACATCAATTGTATAAAGCACATCTGTACATTCTTTGCCCTAATCATTTTCAAAGCATGTGCTCTCCACTTAAGCCCTTTGTATCTTAATAGGTCATTTCAACTATTAGTGTTGGTAATAAAGGCATAAACTGGAAAACTCATTGTCATTGAGTCTATTCTGACGCATGGTGACCTTATAGGCAGGGTAGAACTGCCCTTTTGAGTTTCCAAGACTTAAATCTATATGACACTAGACAGTTTCATCTTTCTCCCTTGGACCAGTTGGTGGGTTTGAACCACTGATCTTGTTACGAGTTCAGTACTTAATCCACTATACCACCAGGGCTCCTATAATATAGGCATACTGTATTTTATTACTTTTCCTAAACTGTGCGTGTGTTTTACAAATTGAAGGTCTGCGGCATTGAGCAAGTCTATACAACATATGCTCACTCAATGTCTCCATGTCACATTTTTGTCATTCTTACATGATTTCAGACTTTTTCATATTACTATTATATATTTAAGAGACTTCCCAGACCAGACCGTATCAATTCCGAGACATAGTGATGCTATAAAGTTATCAGAGACTGTAAAGCTCAACAGGCACAAATGACTCTTCTTTTTTCCTGCTGGTGTGTTTGAACTGCTGATCTCTCTGTTTTCAACCCACCGTGTTCCCCACAGCAAAACCAGAGTTCCTTTAATCAACTACAGTATGGGGTAAGCCAAAATTTCAAATGCACTGGGAAACCAAAGAAGTTGTATGTCTCACATTGTTTCAATACTCACGAGTGGTGGTCCAGCATAGAACCCATGCTCACTAGCGGTCTGCTCCCCCTCCCTTGTGGCTGGGTTTCCCTGATAGGTGAACTGTGGGCACTTTTCCCTCTTCTTGGATGTTTCAGGAAACTAGAGAATATTAGCTCATTCTAAGATGAAAGTTTTGAGTAACAGCTGTCGTAGCTAGATAATGCTGCCATCACACACACAAAAAAAACTACAAGCAGGTGGCTTTGAAGAACAAAGATTTCTTTTCTGAAGGATTATCAGCCATGCCTCTGTGAGCCTCTTACCTCATTGCTGGTGTCTGCCAGAATATTGGAAGTACCAAGGACTCCCGGAGGACATCCAACCAGAATGCCCCCTGAGAAGGGATGAAGTGGAGACTGTGTCTTGGTGCCCTGTGTACATGTTATCAGGAGAGACCGGTCACTGGAAGAGAACATAACACTGGGTAAATTTGAGGGTCAACCACATAGCAGAAGTTCCTCAAGTAGATGACCTGACACAGTGCCTGCAACAATGGGCCCAAACCGAAGACTCATGGTGACGATGGGGCAGGATGGGCCACGTTTTCATTCTGTTGTAAGAGGACTACTATGCGTCAACACTGACTGGACAGCACCTAACAAGAGCCGACGGGCTGTGTCATTCTTGAGGTTCCTTGATGTTCATTCATGTCGTTCTGCCCCCTGTGGATGGTCTCTGTGTAATCGACATGCTGAACTCATGTGTCTATGATTTCCTTAGCATCACCAAAGAAACCCCGTTTTTAAAAACAGGGTCATTTTTAATGGTAAGAAGGTCATTGTTTAGGCTTGGGGGAGAGGGCACGATTCCATCTAGAACCACAACTGTGGAGATGAGAACTGTGTAGTAGGGTAGTCGCTGCATCCAGATAAAAGTCGATTCATTTCCACTGGTGCTCTTTCATGCACTAACTTCAGTGAGACCCATGTAAAGTTCCTTTCCTCACAAAGCTAAGGCCTGTCACCGGCTAACATAATAGCAGCAATAATAGGAGCTTTATGGAGTTGTTAAAACAAAGAAAAGATACATCCCATGCAGATCCAATAGTGTAGTAGCTAATGCATCATGGCTGCTTTAAAGTTGGCAGCTACTGGTACACTGAGTAAGGAGAAGTGATGGCAATGCGCATCGGATGTTTGTCTGCCAAGTATAGGAGGGTCAGAATCAGCTCAATGGCAGTGGGTTTGCAGTTTGGCTTGGTAATCAGCTCAATGGCAGTGGGTTTGCAGTTTGCCTTGGCACTATAATTACTTTTGCTGGAGTCCTTGGGTGGCATAAATGGTTAAGTACTTTACTACTAGCAGAAATATTGATAGAACAAACACATCTAGAAGTGTTTTGGAAGATTGGTCTGGCAGTCGCTTCTGAAAGGCTAAATCCATACTGAACTCACTGCCATTGAATTGATTGCCATCTCATAATGAGTAGAACTTCTCCATAGGATTTCCATATATATATTCTCCTTTTTATGTAGGGTGTGTGTGGTGTGTGTGTGTGTACTTTTTATAAAAACAGACTACCTCATCTTTCTCTTGTAGGGTGGCTGGAGGGTTTGAACCATGGACCTTTCCATTAGGAGCACAATGCTAATTTTTAGATGGTTATACACTTGTCTCCATGAGTGAAAATGTACTAAGGGACAGCTACCAATGTTTCTATTGCTATTTTTACTGTTATATTAATTTCATCCTATCACATAGAATTTTCACATAACTAACGGGTTATGACAAAATGCTTATAAAAGAGCCAACCTTCATCTACAGTACAAGAAAGATACTCGATTGTCTGATTAGAGCATTTGGAAGTGGCTCTTGTAGCTTGCCTCCCAGACAGAATCTTACAGTTTATCATTTTATCTTCCCTATGTATGCATGGTTTTGTTCTTCTTCTCCTTAAATAAAAAGCACGTGAGCACCCAGAGACTTTGGGCATATGAATAGCTTCCAAAGGCTTAAACCATTGATCGTCTGAGTCTTAATTATAAAACTGTTTTACAAACAGCAGAGACGGTGGCTCTTATACATCATGGGTTTGGAAACGTTTGTCAAATCAGAATGTGTTGAACTCACCAATGATACTCCTCCCAAGGGAGTAATAAATCACGTGCATACCATTTGGTACTTCAGCTGCACTCATAATACCTTGGACGTTTTTGCTCTTCGAATATCAGCTTCTGAAGTCCACAGAGGAATACAGACTTCCTGAAAAACTGCTATCACCTTTAGGGCGAGAGTGAAATAAAGAAATAATTAATGATAAAGATAAAAGCATTGCCCAATATCTACAAGGGTTACACCCCCAAATGACTTTTTTTCCCCAATGCACGGTGGTTTAGTTTGTCTTCTGGAGTGTAGTGCGTCTGCATGATATAAATGCTGCTGAAGGTTTCCATTTCTGATCGGCTCGGGAATGGTGGGGGAGGCTGCGCATTGGGCACCTCTCCTTGTCCTTTGCAAGAGGAACGATTGCTTCTGTACCTTATATGACTTGATTCAATGGCTGCAAAGCTGGCCACGGCTTTGCTTTCCAAAATGGACTGGAATTGCATGGGAAGCTCGAGCTTGAAAAAAATTTACTTAGAGTCATTAAAAAAATTCTTAGGATGTCATATAACATAGTTGGATGGTCACACATAATTTCTAATGCTTAGATGCCTGCTATAATATATAATTAAAATACTACTGGATTTGGAGAGAAGTGACAAAACAGGTTTGAAAATTATGCATTGGGCAAGTTATTTTGTAGAAAATTTAACAAAATAGTACCTTTCATTTGACTACTATTCAAATTTATTTTGAGGAGATATCTATTTTGGTTTACAAACAAATGAGTAATAAATAATTCTTTAAGAAAAAATTGTGAATGAAATACCTTTACAATAATTAGAGCATATAATAGTCTTCTATCAAAAGAAAATGGATAGCCTACTGTTTCTCTTTCTCCCACCCCAGGTTTGGAAGTCTGTATTAAGAAGCATTTGTTATGGATGACACTAGAATCTGAAATACTTTGCCGTTAAATTACTTTCCAATTGTCTTAAAAACATCTCCTTTATTTAGTATAGATGATTCTCTTCTACTTAGTGGCCTCTTTAGTGATGAGGTAAGGAATTAGGAGGCATTCATTTGGTGACTTTTCTCAGGATTTTTCTTGAGCCCTGTTTGAAGAATTGCTCCTTTTACCTTTGGCTGTTTATAATACATTGCCATTCCAATGTGCCTGAGTGTTCTTGTGTGTGTATTGACTTGTGCTTGCTATGTTCAGGTCCTGTACAATTATTTCAAAAGCCTAGACATTTGCAATAAAAATACAGGAAAGGAGCGCATTTTCAGAACAGGGTACATGGTTTAACAGATGCAATGGGTTTCAGAGATAGGGGAGGGGAGACAGAAACATGACTGCCCAGTAAAAGCCTTTTTAGCCAATCATACTGACTCTCATTAATAAAGGATACGTCGCTAAAGCTGTACAATCAATCTGCCATGTGCATTAGCGATGTCTAGTCCAATTCAGGTAGATAAATTGTTCCTTGCATGTCAGCCAGCTGCCATTCAAATCACAACACCAATAACACATGCCACGCTGAATTTCCCCTGACTCATGACAAAATTTTAGTTCGTTGGGTTAGGCTGGGCTATCTAGGTGAAGAAGAAGAATGACATTTGGCTGAATGAATAAAAACAGCACCAGCAAAGACAATCACAAAATAATAGATAAAAAATAAAATAAAAATCTGGCGAGAGAAGCAATAGGCAAGAGCTCTGTAAACCAGCCGACCAAAAAATAGGCTGGCAGAGAGTAACAGGACTGAACTCCATTGCCCAAAGTGTCAGCTGAAAATGTAACCAGCGCACACAAAGTCAGAGAAGAGTGTCGCTGGCATGGAGCGATGTTCATCATAAGGGAATCCGGGGCGGATGATCCCTTCAGGACCAGGGGTGTGAGGGGCGATACAGGGAGGGTAGAGGGTGAGTGGTTTGGAAAAAGGGAAATGATTACAAGGATCTACATGTCCCTGCGGGACAGACAACAGAAAAGTGGGTGAAAGGAGATGCTGGACAGGGCAAGATATGACAAAATAATAATTTATAAATTATCAAGGGCTTATGAGGGAGGGGGTAGCTGGGAGGGAGGGGGGAAAAAGAGGACCTGATGCAAAGGGCTTAAGTGGAGAGCAAATGCTTTGAAAATGATGAGGGCAATGAATGTACAGATGTGCTTTATACAATTGATGTATGTGTGGATTGTGATAAGAGTTGTATGAGACCCTGATAAAATGTTTTTTTAAAAAAGAAAACACAAGATAAGGAGGAGGCAAAGAGCTCAATTCTAGGAATAGTTTAATTACAGCATCTTGGTCTGATTTCTAACCAGGAACACATCTATTTAATAATGGCTATACCATGACTAATCTAGCTGGTTGATCATCCCGGTCCCTTCTCCATGGCTAGATATCAGCAACTCATTATTATTAACAGACGTTTTTCAAGGACACGCTATAATATGCCCTTGTGAGCTTACTGAGTTTGAATCAACAGCACGTGTTTTTGTATTTCCCTTTCCTGAAGAAATCTATCAGTTTCCTTGTAATCCCCAAATAAAAGAAACTGCTTTTGAACCTATAGCCAAGGGAAAAGGAATCCCATCCCTTCTTATGAGATTAAAGGTCTCTGCGGAGATATGGTGCATGTAAGGGAGCGTTTGGAAATGAGGTGGCAACACTAAGCCTGTGCTGCTGATTACATTAAAGTAGGGGGATGGAAGATTAGGATAGTATAGGGGTTTGGGGAAGGAATGCCCTTTGTGCATTTACCATCAATGCAGTGACCCTATCTGCCCAAGCCTTTCCATTTCAATGTGACTTAGGATTCAAAAACAAAGTCAGCTGAAAACTGTCAGCAGTCTGCGTAGGTAAATTGCCTTCAGCAAACCACCTCGGGGTTGAACTGATCACAATAAGCAATCTTGGCTGGAGACAAAGGAGCTCTCCTGGTACGGAGGGAAAGCCCTTGGCTGTTACCCAAAAGGTCAGCAAATCGAAGCACTTCTGCTGTGGGAGAAAGAAGTGTCAGTCGGAATCTGTAAAGATTACAGCCTTGGAAACCTGGCAGGGCAGTTCTACACTGTCCTTCTAGGTTGCTATGTGTTGGAAAGGACAGGAAAGCAGTAGATTCAGCTTGGGGGAGTAGGGGTTGAGACAGCCTGCGATTTAGTTAACAAGAGAACAGAATGACCCTGTGACCCCAGCGTTGAATGAGACGCTCAGACCCAGCTGGGGAGCTTCATGAGCTATTGCAGGACTGACAAGATGAGAAGAAATGATTGTAGCCTCAGTATATGAGTGGAGGAATGGGCAAATCCCTCGTGTCCTGCCCAATATTGTTGACAGGGGTGCACATGTTTATGTTTCAATGATATCCTTTACAACACAGGCATGCGATGCCACTTCAGCCACACAGATTAAGCCCCACTTCGATGAAAATGGCCAACTGGATGCAATAAGACGACCTCCATACGTCAACTAAGAGTTCCTCTGAGTAGATGCTAAGGACAATGGGCACTAACTCGTATGTAGTCGATAGATTATTCACTACTTGAAACTCCTTCAGCGGTTTTGGTCATCGATATCTGAGACATTCACTAATGATAGAAACGTATGAGCATCTTATCGAATTATAGATGGTAAAGACTTAGGGGAGTTTTGTTCCTCGGTTGGATAATGTAGTTTATAGGCCCTGTTGAGCCAACTGTTAGTGAGCTCACTTGACGCAGTAGAGCGGGCCTATCGGGTTCTCTAGGTTCTCAGTACATTTACATAAGCAGTTTACTGGGACTTTTCTCCCAGAGAAAGCCTGCCTGGGTTCGATCTATCAACCTCCCAGGTAGTATCCAAGCCCACCACGATTGCTCCCCAGGACTTCTCACATTCTTAGTGGTGCTTTAACACGCAAGCCACAGTGGATTATTGTAAAGAAAAGCTCTTTGTTGTCTCAGTCAGCAGGTAAGAAGTATAAACTCAGGGCACCACCTCTAGAGGCAAGCTTTCTCTTCTTTGGCTCTTCAGGAAGGTACTTGTGTTGCTTCTGCAGCCCAAGACTTCCCAGTTCCTTGGCACCACCAGGTGACACACATGTCTCTGTCTTTCTCTCTGTGCTTACTTACTTTTGTACCCCATCTACTCTTTAGATGCCTCAAAAGGGATCGGATTTAAGACACATCTTACACTTGACTTTGGCTTCATTAACAGGCTATCAAGCACCCTACTCCCAAACTGGATTGCATCCACAGGTATAGGGCTAGGGATTCGAGCACATACATTTTGGGGGAAGTGATTTAAATCATGACAGGCTGAAAACGTTTTTCAAATAAAGAGAGAGAGACTTATCAGGCATTTGTCAAGTTCATGTCTATGGAGTGTCTCACTACTTAGTCAATGAGGCTTATCTCTAAAACTGATGCTATAACACAAGGAAGCGCAGGCATCCCTATAGATGTAGAATCATCTGCCTGTGCAGTTTGGGGGAAATGATAGCTACCAGTTTGGAATGCTATTATTGTTCATTTCATTTGATTTTGTGTGTTTTTGACCCATTGATAGTTTCTGACGGATTACACATAGAGCACATCTCACCAGGCATTTATCCAACAAGTAAGGGCACTTTGGTTATTAAACTGAGGTCTCATGCTAGAGGCCATTAAGCAAATTATTTAGTGCATTCTGCTTCAGAAGGCAAGGGAACAAGTACAGTATTTTATAACTGTTTAATTTTATGTTGCAATTAAATTCTTGACACACACTTGGAGAGGGACACATAATGTGAAGGGGAAAATTAGAGAGATCTTTTTATTTTAAAATTCTTTGCTGGAAAATAAACTTTTCTAAGAGGTCTATCAAAAGCATTTAAGACCCACATCTCTTGTCTCATGGTAGGATACAAGCTATGTGTGGCATAGAGATTAATTGAAGCTGAAATATCTGTTTGTGCTTTTAGATTTATTTTATTTTTAGATCTTCTACAAGTAGCAGGGGTTGCATTTTCATTGATTTAGCAGAGGCTTTAAGAGATAATTAGAAAATCAAACTTTGTTCCCTTAAAGCACAAAACTAATAATTTAATGCATTTGTTACATAATTGTCTAATTTTCAATTTGATGCTTAGATTGGGAAAGTGTAATGTGTGTGTGTGTGTGTGTGAGAGAGAGAGAGAGAGAGAGAGAGAGAGAGAGAGAGAGAGAGAGAGAGAGAGAGAGAGAGAGAGCAGAGAGCAGAGAGGACAATGTTGAACACTAAAATCAAGTTCAGATTCATAATAGAAGGAAGTACCCAAAGACAGGCTTGTTAGTGGCTTGTCAGGAATAAACTCTTAATAATTTAAATAAAAAGAAAATTTTACAGTGCTCTGGAAAATTAGTTATATGCTATACCTGACCCACTTCTTTTTTTCCCTTTTAAAATTTTGTGTGTGGTAGCCACTTATCACAGTAGTTAAGTGTCCAAAAGGTTAGTTGTAGAATGTTGC
Organism: Tenrec ecaudatus; assembly: GCF_050624435.1. Classification (NCBI taxonomy): domain Eukaryota; kingdom Metazoa; phylum Chordata; class Mammalia; order Afrosoricida; family Tenrecidae; genus Tenrec; species Tenrec ecaudatus. The sequence continues at coordinate 12,893,573 of NC_134542.1, read as the reverse complement.
CCTCCCCCCACCCAATGCACTCTGGTCGAATGCTGTGGTCGTCTGATTTCGTAAAAAAATACAGCCTTGGAAACCCTATGAAGCAGTTCTACTTTGTTTTGCAGTGTTGGCCTCAATTGGTAGCAACACCACACCTGGTAGTTACATAATTTCATGTCAACTTGATAAATAAAGTATAGGGGTGGTGTTTAGCCTGTCACTCAGGTCACAGCTTGATAACCTCATTTAGAGACCTGACTGAGATAAATAGCTTGCTGTAGGCTGGACTCTCTCTCTGCTTTTATCTTCTTGTTGACAAGCCACATGGAGCCACACTGAGACCTGAGAGATCCTTGAAGATGCTTCCACTGCCACTGGATCCACAAGACTTTGCGTCCACTGGCCTGTGCCCTTTCTGTAGTTTGCATCTTTGCATGTGCTGCATGAGTTTGAATAGGGATTTATGGACTAGTATTGTTGGAAGTATGGACTTGACGTGGACTGGGCTGGGATTTTTTTCTTAATATATAATTACTCTTTGATATAAAGCTCTTTCTTATACATACATGAGTGTCCCTGGCTTTGTTTCTCTAGTCAACCTGGTCTAACACACCACAGTAGTGGGTTTGCATCTTTGGCTTACTTATTGAGTACAAGGAGGGCTCAGAAAGCCTGTGGAATAAATGTAATTGAAATCTGTTGATATATTTCCATGAACTTTATGATGCCATATCATACTTTTATCTGAATATTTAGTGTTGTTCAGTAGTTAAATGTTTGTTCTTCCAAGCCAAATGTCTGAGGTTCAAATTCTGGTCTTTTGGTTCAGTGATGAAGATATAGATTCTCCAAGCTATGGTTTTCTGAATGAAAGTTGTATGAAATAAATGGCATAATACCTTTAAACTGGGCATGCATTAAATGCTGAGTGTTAGCTTTCATGCATTGAAATGTATTTGCATTGAGTACAGGTGCTTGGCTTGCTCATGATTACTTTGGACTCATTTGCTGATTGGTTGACTAATTCTATGAGGCTGTGTAGAGGAATGAATGGAAAACTAATAATGTGGCCTAGTTTGAGGGACTATTAGTTACCTTGAAAATAAGCCAGTTGTTGTCCAGTCTATTCTGTTTCATGATAACCCCATGGATATCAGAGTAAATTTCAGATGTCGATTGCCAGAGCATTTCTTCTTGATGCACTTCCCAACCATGTTAACACAATGCATGCTTCCCAATACATAATAACCATGTATCATCTAGGTTACTTCCCAGGACACAACCAATGGAACAAATTCACAATTAGGAAATTATTCTTTTGGCTTGCATATTGAGTCACTATAAGGCAATTATCCCTGGAAGATGCAGCATTATTAAATGTATTAGTCATTTGTTGCCTTCATGTGCACAGTTTTATTAGATTCAATCCTGATTGTTCTTTTAAGGGGATAGGGAAATGATATGAGTGTCAGTGAGCTAGTGACAAACTTCCTCTTTACAATTTTCCTCAGATTTCGACAAACATATAGCATCAACTAGGAAGAAACAGTGAGTGCCCTTTTATCATATACCGAGTTGTTGATGAGTGAATCTTGGAGCAAGAAAGCCAGGTTATGTCCCTGATATGCCTTACTGAAATAGACAGTAGTCAGATGTAAGCATGGGGTAGAGGCTGCTTCTGATCTCCTCCGACTTCACAAAAGGGAAGGAAAATTAGGCTCAACATCAAAACTCTCAAAAAACTCACGGCCATCTAGTCAATTCTGACTCAGCGTAACATAATGCCTGTGAGGTAGAAGTCAGGCCAGCCTCTGTCCTCCAACCTTCTTCACCAGTTCTCACAACAACCATCCTTCCCCTAGCACTCTCTAGTTCTATGCTCTTCTCGAAGCTCCATGGACCACGCAGAATGTACAGCCACACCCACAATGATGGGGTTTATTAGGAAAGTTCACAGATTTAGAATGCTCAGAATATAATTCTTCTGGTCAGATGATCTTCTCAACTGTATTCACAAACACACCTCTGCCTTGTCTTCAAACTTTCAAACATACAGACACTTGGTCTATTCCTTGCTCAGGCAAAGTTACAAAGGTGCTTTAGCAATACCGATAAATGCCCAAGAGGACACTCTACTCCACCATTGGAACTCGGCTCTAGTATCATGGACTGGAAAACATATCTCCCCCTAATTAAATGTATAGAGGCAATTGAATGCACAACTGGGTCTCCTGCAGGAAGCACTGAGCTCTAATTTTTGATGATTCAGGAAGTCTGCGTCATTCACTGACTATTGCTGCTTCTCCTCTGCCAATTCCCTCTCAGATCTCTACCTTCTGGATTGAAGATGATCAGTGCCATGGATCGCAGAGCCCAAACGATACTTTCTGCTCCTGCCTCTTCTTTCTTGATGGTCAAAAGACCTCTGTCCCTACTTCTAAGATGGGTTATTTTAAACCAGATGGGATGGCAAAATTTATCAATTTATATGTTAAAGTCACATTCATCTTATTTACATAGTCCCACCTATTTTAAAGATTGGAGTTGTCAAATTTTTATTTTGCTTGGATCCAAAACGAATGCGCATAGAACCAGCAGCCAAGAAAATCAAATAATGCATTTCACTGGCAAATGTACTGCCCAAGAATGCTTTAAAGTGTTGAAGAGCAAGGATGTCACTTTCAGGACCAAGCTGCGCCTGACCCAGGCCATTGTCTATTTAATTGCTTCATATGCATGTGAAAGTGGGACAATAAATAAGGAAGACTGAGGAAGAATGGACACATTTGAATTGCTGTGCTCGCAAAGAAAATTGAAAGTATCATAGACTGGCAGAAGAACAAACACATCTTTTTAAAAATCATTTTATTGGGGGCTCATACAATTCTTATCTCAATCCATACATCCATCCATTGTGTCAAGAACATATGAAAATTTGTTGCCATCATCATTCTCAAAACATTTGCCTTCTACTTGAGCCCTTAATATCTGCTGCTCATTTTCCCCCTCCCTCCCCACACCTCATGAACCCTCCATCATTCATATATTATTATTATTGTTTTGTCTGACATCTTCCCCCACCCTCTTCTCTGCTGTCCCTCCCCCAGGGAGGAGGTTATATGTAGATTCCTGTAATCAGTTCCCCCTTTCTGTCCCACATTCCCTCCACTCTCCAGGCTTTGCCACTCTCATCACTGGTTCTGGAGGAGTCATCTATCCTGGATTTCCTGTGTTTCCAGTTCCTATCTGTACCAATGTACATACTCTGGTCTAGCAAGGTAGAATTGGGATCATGATAGTGGCGGGGGGCAGGGAGGAAGTATTTAAGAACTAGAGGAAAGTTATATGTTTCATCATTGCTACCCTGCACCCTGCCTGGATTACTCTTTTATAAACTAAGCTAGCATTTAATACACTTCCATGCATTCCTTTAAAACTGAGCCATGTGATGGCCACGGTGCCCGCCTGGCACAAAGTGCCATTTAACTGAATGAGATTTCAACAGTCTGGAGTGTTTCTCAAGTGGTTCATACTTTTGCCAGGGTCCTTCAAAGAAAACCAAATGACAGTCTCATTGATAAAACCCAACAGATTCCTCTCTTTCTTTTTTATCACCCTGTGAAGCTCCCCACAGCCTGGCAAGTCAAGATGTCCTCTCCACTGCTCGCCCTGGTTCATCCATAGGAGTCCGAATGGGCTTGATCATAAGGAGTTTGAGCTTCCCTGAGTCCATGAGTTCCTTCTCAAAGTAGGTATCAGGTCTGAGTCTGGAAGAGGATTATAAATGAGAGTGCTGAACACCATTGGCTGCTCTGTTTCTCAAGAGCTTTCTATTGCTTCCTGTAAGGATTTTTGATGACGTAGTACTTACGTATTGCACTGCTACCCACAAAGTTAGTCATTTGAAACCAGCAGCATCTCTGAGGGAGAAAGATGAAGCTTTGTGTGCCCTTTGAGATGTATAGTCTTGGAAACACAGGGGAAAATCTACCCTGTCCTAGAGGGTCATTATGAATCATCATCTACTCGAAGGCAGTGAGATCTCTTCCTGTGTTTTCCTACTTGACAGAAGAGTCAATCCTGGCCCTTACAACAATTTCAAAATTATTCACGATCCATCTATGTATTTGTGCAAACAACTGAAATCACCATTATCTAAATAATATCCTTTATCTCAATTTTCCTTCAGAGCCACATGTATGTACTGAAGGAGCTGCATCGGGCTGGTGAACTGCAGCTTGCTGACCTCTGTTCTAGACCAGTGTCCACAGACTGTCTACCGACAGTGAATGGCTTTGTGGTCCACATGACCTCCAATACCACCACTCAACCTTGATGTTGCCACATGAATTGCATTGCTGTTATTAGGTGCTGGCAAGTTGAATCCAACTCATGGCAACCCCATGTGATGGAGCAGACTAGTCCTTGGAGGGTTTTCTAGGATGTGATTGTCCAGAAGCAAAGACCCAGGTCTTTCACCTGTGGAGCCCTAGGTGGATTCACACTGCTAAGCTTTTTTTATCTTATGCAATAATAGAGAAATTACCTAAGTGAACAATCATGGCTATGATCTAACAAAAATTTATTTATAAAAACAGGTAGTAGGCAGGATTTCGTTGGTTGGCTATAGCCTACCGATTCCTGCTTCCGGATCCATATCACCATGCAGAATACTTTTTTTTTATTCTGAGAAATGTATATCTGTAGGATTCCCAAAGTCCCTAAAAGTACACTTGAAGTGCGAGTATCCTTCCAGATAGCAATGCCGCTAGAAAGACCAGTGGGACCAGTTCTACATTCCAATTTCCTGACGCTTTCCCAAGAATTGTGGGTATAGAGACGGGGAGAGATGGGGCAGGCGGAGGGGGAAGGGAGCTTTCCCATGATCTGGCTCTAGGGACAGCTGTTTTAAAACCTGTCGTGATCTTAAAGGATTTTCATGAATTAAAGCTACTCTTGAACTTGTGTGTATGTGTATGTGTGTGTGTGTGTTCAATGCTTTTGACATTTAGCATGCCCATATTTTTTAAGAATTAAAAATATTATTTAAAACCGAATAATATTCCAGAAGTTACAAATATCCCCAAAATACCACCTTGAACTGAGCAAATGAGAGAGCCATGAACTGTGATGAATATATATTTTTAGATGGTCTGAATCGAGTCCATGGCTTCTTTGAAGGTAATAATAGATGGATGGAGCACATTAACTTACAGAACCCTGCACGAACCTATATGTGCCTGTTTCACGTTTAACCAAAGCCCCAGAAAGATTCCTCTGGCAGTGATTTTCTTTTGGTATTAATTTGAGCACTGGGGTATTTATGATAGAGCAGCCAATCAAAAAAAAATGAGTTGCACACTCTGTACTTACCATGGCAACCCCAGGATCACATGATGCATCTGCTAGTGTGGAGCCAAAGAGCTTCACGGGCTCTTAAGCAGACACGCACACAAACAGCCTCCTGGTCACATGACTTTGCCCACAGTCAGCAGCCTTTGCCAGGGAAATGTGTCAGCGTAAACTGATTAAACTCTGGCTGATTCTGATTCCCTGGTTTCTCTGCTGTCTTCAGAGCGGTGGCCTCACGTTCCCTTTTCTTCTTTCTCCCCCCTCCCTGTCTTCTGCTCTCAGTTTGCCTTTTCTGAAAGACAGAATGGACGAGTTAAAGGTTTATATTTTTCTCTCCAAATGTTTCTTACCCTGTGGTCCCGAGGACTGAAGGGAAAAAATTAACTAGACTTGTGGTATTTGTTAGCTTATTAATGTACTCATCACTTCAGGTTTTTGAATAAAATATCATAAAACCTTTCTAAAGATTGTCAAAATTCAGGAACCATCCTTTCATAGATGACTGAAATCTGCACGTGTAATTTAGATCCCGCTCCAAATGAACCAACTTGCTCTCCTTGTTTATCGATTATTTGAATAGTTCAAAGTTGGCTATTAAGAGAAAAGTGAGTCATTCATTCATCCTTCCATTCATTCATTCAATATTGATTTTGCTCGGTATTCCCGCAAAACAATAGCCCTGAATTTCTCAAAATTTACTTCAAATTCCCCAATAGGAATTTAATCCACTTGGATTAAATGCATCAACAGTTACATGATCTTCATAGTGTATACAGCAGTCTGCAAATTGCTCTGCAGAAAGCATGCCACATCAGCAAATGGCACACACTTGGCATCCTTTCAAAAATTCAGCTTCCATATTGATTTGATTAACAAAACTCACTTGTTTCCTTTCTTGCTGGGATGCTCTTTCCCTAGTTAAGCTTCAAGAACAGAAAGAACATATTTGACAAGTAGGCAACTCCCAAGATCCTGTGCGGAGCCATGAATGCTTCTTGCGATGTATGGCAAAGCTTTTGAACTTGAAGAGAGCCCACTCTCTATTTTCAATATCAGTCAATGTCGCTTCAGTTGCTCTTTCCTGCATAAGCACCGTGATGTGTAGTATGGACTGAATGATATTCCTTCAAAAATTACATGTAAATTCTAACCTATGTGACTGCTGTTATAATTCTATTTGGAAACGGTTCACTTCTGTTGTGTTAATGGGGCAGGATTATAATGGGTATATTTTGAGATAAAAAGAGATTAAGCAAATTAAACCAAAGAGCAGAGAAGAGATGGAAAGGCAGATAGATGCCAAGCTCATGAAGATCACCCAGGAGCAGAGCTCTAGAAACAAGGGCCGTCCTGCAGAGCTGACACCTAGAGAAAGCCTTTGCCCTGGAGCCAGTACCCTGGATTCTGGGAGCTCTTTCCTCACTGTGAGAAAATAAATGTCTGTTTGCTAGAGCCACTTGGGGTAGTTCTGTTAGAGCATTACTTGATCACTAAGACAATGTGCAAATGTTTTTAGTTAACAGCCATTGAATAATTGCCTCCTTCAAAACTCCTCTCGCCCGCCTTCCCCCCTCCCCCGCCTTCCCGCCTCCCCCGCCTTCCCCCCTCCCCCCACTCTCTTAAATAAGCTGGTTTCCTTCCCACCATTTTGGAAATGATCCAAAACAAAATGCCATTAGCATGTTCCTGTTCCGGGAACTCACTTGCAAATGCACTTATGCATTAAGACGCCCACTTGTCAGGCAAGCAGGGCCGTGCTAGGTCTGCTGAGAAGACAGCAAGAATGTGGAGCCAGACATAAAAAGTGGTGACCGAGGCTGGTGTTCATAAAAAACAGAATGAAATGTGAGATATCAATACACATTTTTTCTCAAGATCTATAACCCCAAGGGGATTGCGCCTTATAATTTAGAGAATAGATTTTCAAGCTCTCGGTTGCAGACGCTGCTCAGTGATGATGTCATATACACAGCAAGACTGTATTATATGTACATGCTCACATGTCCATGTTTGCTGGATAGAAAAGCAGATAACATAAATAAGAACCTCTGAATTGCAATGTTGTGTGTAATATGCATACAGAAAGAGCTTCAAAAAGTTCAATGAAACGTGCACTTGAAAGATGATGGAATTTTCCACACAGGCTTTTGGACTCTTCACATTTGGACTCTTCTTGGGGTCTGGGGCCACATCTGATTCAGCTCTGTATCTTCTACAGAGTCTTTCCCCATCCACGCACCCCCTGCATTCTGAAAGGATGCGAGGCAATTCTGCTAGCTAGAATGCTAGTCCAGCAGCTGCAGCAGAGAACACGAGGCAGGGATGCCAGCAAGGTCCCTGCCTCTTCCTGCTCCTGCTCCCTGCATTGGAGCCCAAACAGAAACAACGCACACTTGATTGGCATCCTCAGCGTTTTATCCACAGGAATTTGGCTTGTTATCTGAGATGATTCTTCTGTCTCCTCCTGCCACATCTGTATTGTAGCCATCAAGGACAAGAAGGAGCAGGCTCCTCTAGGTCAAAGCCTGACCCAAGATGGCATCATTCCCTTCGACTCATAAGACATGCGCTATGACTGGTCACCTGACCACACCTTGCTGCCATGGAGGTTGGAGGGTGGAGTGTTTAGCTGGGCAAGAAAGTGCTTATTTATTGCTCAACTTTAAGTCTCTGACACAGCCAGTTTTTCTGATAGATGCTAAGCGTGTGGAGCAGTAACATTTCTCAAGGCCGATTATACCTGAGATCTGAAAAAGTGTTGCCTTGACAATACCAAAATATTATTTTAAAACTACATATATATGTGTGTGTGTATATGTATATATATACATATCTATCTGGGACATATAATTGTAATGACTTCATTTATTTGTCAAATTCAGTGTTCATAAATAATCCAATAAATTAATTACATGTTTTACAATCATGTTTACATTGAACTTCTGCTTTTCAAAACTTACACGACTCACATTTGCTGAAACATTAGTCAATCATTTACAATAAACTGAAAACAAATTGCCCATTCTCTTCAAAACAAAATAAAATATTTTAAGATTGACAGCAAAATATGATCTTGAAGGAGTTTTGGTTACATGTTAGTTTATTGAATATGAGTAGTCTAGGGAGTGCCAACACTTATTGCTATAAATGTTTTTGAATGTTTCCAAAATGGTCCTTACTGGGTGATTTAAATGCACACACACATACACACACATACCACCTGCATTTATACATATAGATGTATCTGTAAGTATCCCAAAAGTGTAAGCCATGTTTTGCAAAGATTAGTATTTATTGAATGCAGATTTGATTGAGAATAGAATAAGTGAGAATAGAATGTAAGTGGAATAATATTAAAATCAATGACCAATAAATTTAAATAAGGCTCTCTGCTGTGGGATCCTAAGGCGCCCTCAAAGCATAGGAAAATATCCGCAGAAGGAAGACGTGGGCGTCTGCTTCTCTGGATGTCTACGGTGGGGCAGGTCTCTTCTCTCCGGCAGCAGTATTAGCACTGGGAACCAACTCCATACCTTACACATCACACAGGGATTCAAATGTCTCCTCTTCAGTAATAAGAGAAGAACAAGAAAGGCCCTTCATGTTTTCTTCAGAAGGGTTAGGGCGGGAGAATGAGGCCAATTCTTCCTTCTGTGACATGAACATGCTGCACAGGGTGAAAAAAAAGAGCAGTCTTGCTGGCCTCGGGGAATCCTGCCACTCAGCCCCGCCCGCCTCAGCAGCAGCTTCCTAAGGCTGAAAGCTGCTTAAGAATTTCTACCAACCACCAGCCGCTGAGATGTCAGCCATTCCACACATAAATTAAGGGAATAAAACTATTTCTAACACAGAAGTCTACGCAAACCTAGAGTATTTAACGTTAAGGGCTGTTATTTGCGTTCAGAAGTGTGGAACTTGTGTGATTAGAAGTCACCAATTGAAAGAACAATGCTTTAGATTTCTCAGAGATACAGTTGGATTGTCTGACATCCATCTTGGTCTTTTTTTTTTCTGGCTTGTCTTTACTTTTGTCATGCTTGATGGCATCCGTTGGCCCTTGAACCTTCAGCATTGAGCATATCAAACCTCTCCTTGAGATTCTCTCCAAATTGTGCTGCTAACCACAGAACTGGCAGTTCAAATCCACTAGCTGCTCCGGGAAGCAAGGTAAAGGCTGCCTGCTCCCGTGCTGGTTTACAGACTTGGAAACCCGACAAAGACTTTCTATGAGTCAGAATCTGCTGGCAGTGGAGTTTATACTCAAGGTCATATTTTGACTCCTATGGACTTTTAAAAAATTTCTTCAGATTCAATCTAAACTCATATATGAGTAGTTGGTAGTTTGTTCAGTGGTCACACATTAGTTTTGTTTGGCTGACAATAATGAATGGCTCCATCATCTTTTCCCACAGAGGTAATCAATTAGATTCTAGAATATTCTTTTTGTGTAGAGTTACCATGTGTAATGGTGAAATGGTATTTCTAGTGACTAGATCACTGGTCTAGCAAAATTCTATCTGCTCATCTCCCAAGGAGTGAGATATGCCACCAAGGACATATCAGTTTGTATCACATTGTATCATTTTGGTGTGCTAGAGAAAGAACTTGAGATCATTTTAATATAAATCTACATGTCCATCTGTGCTAAGCATCAATATTGAACCAGTCCTTCATTGGGAAAACTTTGGATTGTCTCACAAAGTGTCAACTGATTTTGAATAAACAAGGCTGAAAAGTCCCCTGGGTTACAAAAAGGTTATTTTATCTCCTGTTATCAATATTCAATTTTTAAAATTTCTTTTGTTTTCGGTGACAATTATGGCCCAGCAGAGAGTTATTACTCACTTTCACAGATTTCCCAACCCCCCTCCCCCCCCACCAAATTGTTTTGCTTTTGTTGTTCTTAGGTACCTTCACATCCGGGGTCCTGTGCCATCCTCACAATTGTTGTGTGGAGTCCATTGTTGCAGCCACTGTGTCAATCCAGCTTGTGTAGGCTTTCCACTTTTTTACTGCCCCTCTGCTTCCCCAAGCATAACATCCTTCTCCAGGGACTGGTCTCTCCAGACAACATATCCAAAGTATGTGAGACAAGGACTCCCATCCTTGCCTCCAAGGCTCACTGTCCTTCCGAGCGAGGTTTGTATGCTCTCCTGGCTGTCCATTGTTTTTTTGGGGTTCCTTACCAGGACCTAATTCACATGCATCGATGTTTCTTCCGCCTTCATTTCCAGATTCCACTCTCATGTAATGAGAGAAAACTGAAGATATTGCATGGATCAGCACAATCTTACTCCTCCAGGTTGCATCCTTGCTCTTGAACTCTGTAAAGAGGTCTTGTGCCAGTGCAATGCATCGCTGGATCTCTTCACTGCTGCTGTCATGAGTCTCTGGGTCTGGATCCAAGCAAACCCTTGAGTCCAATGAAATCCTTGACAATGTCAATCTCTTCTTCATTTTACATTATGTTGCAATCCTTGATCTGCATCTGCTTCAAGTCTTCCTCACTTCCAGCAAGTAAATTGGTGTCATCTGAATATTTGAGGTTATTAATACGCCTTCCTCTAATCCTGATGCCACATTCTTCTATGTATAATATGGGAAATATAACTAAATATCAAGCAGAACTATAATTAAATAAGACATCACTTGCTTTTATCCATTATACAATGCAAGAAGGGAGTCCTGATACATAGCAGCAAATTATTTGACTGCAATTCTCAAGTTTGGTAGTTCAAAACTACCTCAGGCGAAAGATAGGCTATCTAGTCCCATAAAAAGTTTATAGTCTCAGAAACTCACAGGAGGAATTCTACCATGTCCTATACGGTTGCTGAGTGGGGAGTGACTCAATGGCAGTGAGTTTAGTTTCGGATTTTATAGCACAGTAAATAGGAGAAGGATCAGGTAAAAAGGGAAAGGTGTGAAAGTTATATTATCTGTTGTTAATTTGAGAGGATTAAGAATGAAGGGGTGGAATTTAGCCTGTCAATTAGGTCACTTCTTGGTGATCTCAATTGGAGGAGCTAAGGAGATAAATAGCTCAAGGGAGGCAGGATGCAGGCTGACTCACTGGGAGATATTGCAGCTAACAAGACACATGGAGCTAGGCTAGTGCTCTGAGCTTGAGGATCTACGTGGAGACCACTGCCAGCTGTGAGATGCTTATTACACCCCTGGATCCACAAGTCTTCCCACCTACTTGCCTGTGATCTCTCTGCATTTGGTGTCATTGCATTTCATGAGGCTGAAGAGGATTTATAGATTGGTGTTAGACAATAAGGGCTAATATCAGATTAATGGACTCGATCTGGACTGGGCTGGGATGTTTTCTTAATATACAATTGCTCTCTATACAAAGCTCCTTCTTATACACATGAATGTCTATGGATTTGTTTTTCTAGTCTACCCAGACTAACACATAAGTTAACTTATAAATCTATCTACCTATATATCGACCTATAAAAAAAGAATGCCTCAATGCCATTGAGTCAATTCTGACTCATACCATCGCCATATCTATTAAGTCTACTGGAGCTCAGCTTGACTGTGAGTTGAATGGATAAAGGAATCTCTGGAGAGCACAGAGATGGGTAACATGTCAGTAAATACCTTTAAAAAGTCATCAGAATTGTGGTTACACCAAAAACAACTCGCTGACATCAAGTCAATTCAGACTCACAGTGACCCTTTAGGACCTGTGGGTTTCCAAGATTAGAAAGCCTCTTCTTTCTCCCATGGAGCAGTGGGTGGTTTCAAACTGCTGACCTTGCAGTTTGCCACCAATCGCAGAACCCTCTATGCCACCAGAGCTCCTAAGACAGACTTCACTTTTCAAATTGACTTCACTGGTCAGCAATTCCAAGGAGCCCTGGTGGTGCTGTGGGTGAGGTGCTGGCTGCTAACCAGCGTCAAACCACCATCTTCTCTGCAGTAGAAAGACGAGCTTGTCTGCTTTCCTACAGATTTGCAGACTTAGAAATGCTAGATTGGGTGGCTCTACGTCCACATGGACTCAATGGCAGTAGGTCCACATGGACTCAATGGCAGTAGGTCTAGTTTTCTGGTGTTGAGTCCACAGCTGTAGCCTGCTCTTCAATTTACATTCTTTTCAGCAGGTTAAATTTTGCATCCTTTCTGATTATTACAATGCTAAGGGCTTGACTGCTGACTAGATGGTTGGTTGTCCAAACGCAGTAACTGTTCAGCAGAGGAAAAGACCTGGTGGTCTGCTCCCATTGGGATTCCAGCCTGGAGAACCCTGTAAGCAGTGCTCCTCAGTCATAAGGGGGTGTCACGGCGAGTTGGCATGGTGTGACGGCACATTACAACAACCATGATGGGTTTCCTGTGTGTTGCTGTCTTTCGCAATGCATTTCCTGCAGAGTACCTTCTTAAAGAACATAAAGGGAAGAATTAGTATGACAATAATCTCAGTTTTGCCTGTCAATCATATCTAGGCACGCATAGCAGAAACAAGCACCTGCCTACAGTTATTTAACAGACCCTTACTCTAAGACCATCCGAGCTACACACATAGATCTCAATTTCGTTTTTCCACAAGGGAGATGCTCACGATAGCTCTTTCATGGAGAGATTGTAAGAGTTACAGGAAATTACTCCTGCAATAAGCTCTATACTGTGCATTACAATGATTTGACATCATTATCTATTGATAACCTTCTAGCTTCCAGGCCCTAAGACATACGATTGTGTGGTGGTAGGCCCCTCTGTGGACTCTCTATCTCTTCGTCTCCACTCTACTTTTAGTCAACACATATTGAGCCAGGGGAGCCCCGGTGGTACAGTGGTTATGCATTTGGCTGCTAACTCAATGGCAGCAGTTCAGAACCACCTGCCTCTCTGGAAAAAAGATGAAGCTTTCTACTCCCATGGTTAGGCGTTTCATATCAGTAAGTAAAGAATGGACATAGGATTCAGATGTTTCTTTATAAAAGAGTGATCTGGTTAAAGTCAGCACTCATCAGTGGTCAAATGTGTCACACTGTAGTGGCTTGCATGTTGCCGTAATGCTGTAACTATACCAATGGTATTTCAAAGAGGAGCTGGTCATCCACCGTGGGCAGGTTTCAATGGAGATCCACGATGGTGACTGACTACGAAGAAAAATCAGCAGTACATTTGCAAAACGCAGCCAATGAAAACTCTGTGGTTCACAACAGAATACTAGCCTATATAATTTGGAAGGTAGAAAGACATTCAAAATGCACAGTGGCTGCAACAATGGCTTAGAACAGTGGTTCTCAACCTTCCTAAGGCCTTAACCCTTTAATCCAGTTCCTTACGTTGTGGTGAACCCCCTAACCACAAAATTATTTTTGTTGCTACTTCATAGCGTTCACTTTGCTACTGTTATGAATTGGGTGACCCCGAGGAAGGTGTTGCGACCCACCGGTTGAGAACTGCTGCCTACAGCATTTCCATAGTCTTGAAGCTGGCCTGTCACTGGCAATGTTTCATTCTACTGCTTAGGAAGTCAACGTGAGTCAGATCTGATGCTGATGGCAACACAATAACAACATCCACTTAAATAGCCCACCATCCTGTCTCACTTCCACCCTGAAATAGTCCAGTTTCAAGATTTCTCCCCATGTTTCCAATAACTCATCCTGTCACTTTAACGTGGGAAGCAACACAGTGACGTTTGTGTCTCTTTCTCCTGACCTGTAGTGGTTATTGATGACGGTTATTGGTGATGGTCCTCAAAGCAAGGCTTAAAAAGACTCAACTCACTGCCATCTAACGGCCCTCTAGGACAGATTCGAACTGCCCCTGTGGGTTTCTGAAACTGTAACTGTTTATGGAAGTAGAAAGCCTCATCTTTCGTCTGCGGAGCAGCTGATGGTTTTGAACAGCTGACCTTGAGGTAAGCAGCCCAATCAGTACCCCACTAAGCAACCAGGGTCAAAAGAAAGAGGTGGTGGGTTAATTGTTTGATAGGATTCCAACTCCTCCCCTTGGCGTACTGTCTCTATTTTTGTTTTCCTACCAAAATGCTTTCTTTACTTGGCCTTCCTAGAGCTGGATCTATCACTAAGCAACCACGCACTTGTATTTTGCCAACAGAGTTAAAAAGACCAATCGCAGGTGGCAACAAACTGGGACAGCTTCCCAGGTTCATTTGCTTTTTCAGCACTAGTTCAATCTTCCTAAATTCCACTTCAAATGGAATCCCCACCTGAGTTCCCTTTCAAACTAAAGATCAGACTGAAGAACATCAAGAAAATTCAGAGAAATTATATTTGATTGAACAGCTGTGTGCAGATACTTTTTCACTGTAGTAAGACTCTTCTTTTATCACCTCTTGGTCAGCGAGCTATACGTTCAAATAGCTAATACTGAATTAGGCATAAATGCTACTGTGGAATGTAGAAGATATTGACTTTGCCATTCCCCAGCCAGTTCTGTGTTTCTTAAAGCTTTAGTGACTCGAATATCATAGATTTATTGTATTTGATCCTTCGACCTCTTCTTTCTAATCATTTTGTCTAATTCTTTCATCCATCGATATTCACTTAAAGAATTGGCCACAGAGCTGAGGCCCTAACAGTCAACGTTGGTACATGCTACATGCTATTCTTATCTGTATTTTCTCATCAGGGCTGGTCTGTTACCTCCAATTACTGTGTTCATGGGGTTGCTGTTAGGTGCCATCAGCCTGTTGTATGCAACAGAATGAAACTCTGCCTGGACCCGGCCCATGCTCACCATTATTAACTTTAAATCCATTGCTGCAGCCACTGTTTCTGTTCATCGTGGTGAGGGACTTCCTCTTTCTTCTTTAAAATAGTTTTATTGTCATTTAACTCCTGTGTCATACAATTCAATCGTGCAATCATATCACATCATCTAATCATCACGACAATTTCAAAACATCTTCCCTCTTATGCCCATCCTTGTCAGCTCCCCATTTCACCCTCCACCTCCCCTGCCAAGCCCTCAGGCAACTACCCAGTCCCTGTCTCCACAGATCCCCAGATGCACCCAGCCTGGATTTCACATACAATGTGTCACACAAAACACAAATGAGAACCAACCAACCAATGATAACAATGACCAAACTAAACAGAGAAAACCCCAATCACGAAGCAAAAAATACCCCAAACTGAAAACACTTTAAAACAAGTCAAAAGGAGAGAGCAAATGATAAATCCAGATCTCGATTCTAAGGGAAGAGGGGATTCAGTGGAGGAGGGGGGGCACTAGGGTACAGTGAGTTAAGCAGTCAGCAGTTGAACCCACCTGTGACGTCGTGGGAGAGATAGGAGGCAGTTTGCTTCCACACAAATTTACAGCCTTAGAAGCCGTCTAAGTAGTTGTGCTCCATCGGACAGGGCCACTATGAGTGGGAATTCAATCAGAAACAGTGGGTTTGTCTTGGCCCCTTAGCTGCAGAGTTCTTACAACACTATAAACTGTTCCCTCTCTCTAAGCCCGCTACTCAGGCTCCTTGCCCAGAACCCCTTGACTGAATGCCATTTGCCTTATTGTTTAAATGTGTCGCTTTCCATCTTGCACTCTAAAATTCCAGTGTGCTCCTCTTTAATCAGAGGGTCTTTCTGAACTTGATCCCTGACTCATGGGGACCTTGTTAACATGTAAAATTACACGGATTTTTGGTTAAAAGCTCAGTCCTCCTTCCATTTGACCTATTGACATTCAAATCTTTTTCTAGCCTGCCCTTTGGTTCCTATTGGTTTGATGATCTCTAGCTCTCTCTGGATTTTACTTTGTTTCCTCCCTCGCTTCCTTCCTTCCTTCCTTCCTTCCTTCCTTCCTTCCTTCCTTCCTTCCTTCCTTCCTTCCTTCCTTCCTTCCTTCCTTCCCTACTTGTGCAACTTCAGGCAACGATGCTGGGTTTCCAGGGCTCCCGTTCTCTGTCGAGACTCCAGATCGCTTGGGTTCCTGGTCAGCAACAAATCACCATCACAGAGTTCATTCTCTCCTCTTTGACTTAGCCAAGGCTTAAAACAGGTTCATTCCGGCTGGACTCCTGACTGAAAATTTACATTTCTTCCCCAAGATTTGTCATTTCGGATGTCACCTAGATGATCCCTCTGTATGTTAAAAATGCAAATTATGATTCAGTATGCAAATTCTCAATAGGGGATCAAGCCAGAATAAGCTGATTTGAAACTGGTTTAATCTTCATTTCGGGTCCTGGCTCTATGCCCTGTGTACCTCGTCCATCATACCACATGACCCTCATGCAAACATCACCATGTCCACACTCTTCCCCCACTCTGTGCCGGCCTTCCTATTGCGATCCTTCTCAGAGTTACCAGCAGTAGTAGCCACGCACTGTGTCGTCTCAGGATTGTAACACATGGGATTTAAAATGCATAACCATTTTTATATCTTTTACAATTCATAGATGTTTATTGTGAATTACCAAGATAGGTGTTTTTAAGGTAGCTTGATATATTTTTAAGAAAACAAATACACATGATTCAAGCTATAATTGCTTGTTAAACTGCCCATTTGTAGGGTCATTTATCTGTGGTCTGCTGAATGCCCAGGCCTGGTCTTCAAGGAGGATTAAGCAACTTCTGCAAGGATTGCTTTTCAGTTGAAAACTCAACTGCTGTGCACCAAGCTACACCCCAATGTGGCAGACTAACACCTTTTCCAGGATGACAGTGACTCAAACCCACTCCAATCAATTAATGTTCCTCTTCAATCTAACTCACTTGGCAAGAACAACTCATGCACATGCCAATTTGAACAAAGTCAGGAGCTGGGTCGTGAGAAGAGAGAACATTTAAGCAAAGCTTCTTACAGTGTTATCAAGAAATAAACAGCAAGAATGTCAGCATGTCTTTTTCTCACTGACTATTAGATTTGGTTTGTCATATCAAAGGCAAGTATTGCACCATATTACTCATATTTGGCAAAAAATATGAGAGCTCCGGGAAATGTAAGTTGTAGGCTATAATTCTAGTTTTATAGAGGCCTTCACTGACTTCGCAGGACTTCATGGACAGGGATATGTAGAAGGATGCATATTAGCTTCTAGTGGTGTCTCATTATTGCAGTCTTTAGGAGGCCAAGTCATATTCATTCTCATAGGATATAGCTGTGATACATGGCCTAAGGACAGCTTATTGTTAGAAGCTGACATAAAAAGCATGGACCACCATCACCTTCAGAGCCAACCTCCACACAGCAAGGCCATTGAGGTCTCGTCCAACAGGCCAGACCAGGCATTAAGTATACGTCCCCAAATCAGAAGGACCATCCAGGATAGGTGAAATAGGATTTTTAGAATTCTGGAAGAATTTGCCTTTACCTACCTGGAGTGCTAAATCATGTGGCCAATTTAGGGGCAGATAAATCTCATCCAACATGCCTGACAGCTCAATAATCCCCAGACACTGCCCAAATGTGACACTGCCCCCTATAATTAAATGTTATTTTTCTTATCTCCAAACTTTGTTGGCTTTCCTCATGTCCCTGATCATATTTCATCATCTCCTTGACTTTGTCCCAGGTGCACTTTACCAAACCATTCTACGGGGCTACCTACGGATGCTACTATGCAGTTCCTATCATCTCTTAGAAGAGCCATCATACTCTTCAGAGAAAGCTGGGGATTTTTTTCCCTACTGATCTTTAAACCCAAACAATCTATCCTATCCCAGAGCCTACAGGCTTAAACCTTAACCACTGGGACAAAACAGTATTTTGCAACATTGCTTGACATTATCAGTGAAGATTTTCACTGTGTCTCTAATTTTAGAGTCAAATGCAGTCGCCACAATTATTCTGGTGCATGAACCGCATGATCTGAAGTATCTCCCTCCCCATTTAATGCTGTTTCCAGGATTTAGTTTGCCAGCCTCATTAAAAATTTTTTTAAAAAAATCGGATCCCTTCAATCGCATGGCCCTAGCCTATGCTTTCCTTTCCTTCTCCATGCTTCCGCATTAATTGAAGACGGTGAGCATGGGGCACTGTATGCCCTACTGCTAGAAATGATGCCATCATTGTGGGGAACTTCCATGTCCACATCCTTGTCTTGCAATCTCTTGGTGTACACACTTCCAATCCCTGTTACGTCTATCCCATGGCAGTGATCTCCGCCGATGCTCTGTGATCTATAATGATGCAGGATTCTGCACCTCTAAACTTATTCAGACACCTCTTCTGTGGTCCCTGCTTTCCAGTCCTCAATATTCTCTGTTCCTTCTCTTGTGTACTACTTCTCTATCAGTTCACTTCAGTGAAATGACTCTGTCTTTCCATAGTTAGGAGACCAGTCTTGGGTTAATTCTCTTCTTTATTTGGTTTTATTCCCTGGCCTACAGAGTCAGCTATTATCTTTCTTACACTTTCAAATCCCTTTTCCCAAGTAATTCATTCTTTATATTCATTTACCCCAAGCTAACCTTCTATATACTTAGTGTCTTCCTTGAATAACCTAACCCAAGATTCAAGGCAATTAAAAAAAACACAATTAGAGCAAGTTGAAGACATTATAAATTCATGGTGTCCAAGTTGAATCCACTTATTGTTGATCCAGGACAACCCCATCCTTTATCCATCTCCCCTCATTTTTGCTATCTCTTAGTGTCTGGACCCATCCCACTGGTACCCACGTGGATAGAGATCCACACAAAGGCAGGAATCACCTGCTCCTTGCTGACATATCCGGCTATATCCAACTCACTCGGTGAATTTTCCCTCAGCCACACTGGATGTCTTTGGGTTTCTGACAGTACATTGTGCTGGTGCGGATGGGGTAATTACATGTGTTACCTGGTATCCTAGAGTCCCGTTTGCTCCAGGCTTACTTTGGGCAAAGCCTACACATCATAATGCTTTTTCACTTATCTACTCCTTCTTCCACAAAGCTTTCTTTGCTCCCCTGAATCCGAGCTGGGTGTTCAATTATATGCTTCTAAAGCATGCACATCCCTGCAATACTGCCGTGTCCTCTGAAAATGATCAGTGTTAAATATGTACTGGCTGAATGCATGGATAGATGGATAAATATACCACTTAAGTTACTTTCCTGGCCTACATTGGACTCTTGGTAAAAACTATTTTAAAGATATTTATCACATTCAATTCTTTATTCCTCCATTTTGAAATAAACGTTTTGTGAGCTACTCAATATTGGGATGTATTTTTTTCTGTAGAAATTAAATTGATGCATAGGACTATATGAATGCATTTGACATTTATCTACAGGGCTACAGTATTTGCCAAGAGAGCCTTTGTATTCACAGTCCAGGGCCAGATGGATGAAACTGCCGTGGTAATACCATCACAGAGGCAATGTGCTGGGAAGAATGGGAGCATGTGTCTATCTTTAATAAAGCTGGGAGACTTGACAGAATCTTTTGTTCTGTGGCAGGCTCTTTAAGCCAACTGGGATAGCTTTGTAAAGGCACTCCAGTTTATCTATGGCTCTACTTAATGGGGTAGTTTACAGATAAAACCCATCTATGTCCAATAAAGTGAAACCTTCAGAAGCAATCATTGTGAGTTGTGACGCCTACAAGATGTTTCATGTTAGTTTGGGCATACTAAGGGATTTATGAGAAATAAAATAAGACATGAACTGGAATATGAGAAATAGTGAAGATCTAACCATGTACACATAAAAAAATAAAATAGTAATTTTCTAAGCTGCTGTGTTTCAGTCACACATGCAGGGTTAATATTCTGTATGAATAAATCCATCATCTCTTAAATTTATAGCCTTGGCAGAGTAGAGGTTACATATGGGGCTGAAAACAAACAAGTCAGCAGTGACTATTAGGACAAAGTAGAATTGTCTGATAGGGTTGCCAAGAGCCTGTCATCTTCACCAAAGCAGATTGTCACTTCTTTCTCCTGAAGAGCAGCTGGTGGGTTGGAGTCGGCAACCTTTGGTTTAACAACCCGGAACGTAATCATGTGCCTCCTAGGCTCCTTTGAAACCGTATACTCATCCATACGTGCCTTACAGAGAGACAGCCAACAAGCTAATAGTTGAAGAAAGCATGGAGTGTGGAGTTAGGCAGGTCCAGGTGTGATACAATCTCTGAAGCTTATTAACTGTGTAGCATTACCTTTCTAAGCCCCATTATCCTCCGCTTCTTCATGTGAAAGGACCATTAAAGCCCATGATTCACATGAAGCATGCAGTTCACGATCTCTATCAAATGAAGGCTTCATTTAGATTTTTGGAAAATGCGTATCATCTTAATTTCATTTTCATGGTGGAAAAGGCCATTGTTTCCTCAGAAGAAACTAATGACGGACTCCTGAAAATACTCCTTTTATTGTGCTACACATCCACGAGGAAGGACCTATCAGTGTGAAGAGCTCCCCACACTTCAGCAGGTGTTCGAATGACCTGGATAAGACTGGTGGCTTCTGAAAAGAGGAGAGACGGCCTGGCTTCCACAACCTACCACAGAAAATGGAAAGAAGCAAAACCGAAAAATGAAAGCATTATCATTGAGTCTGTTAGACCCACAGTGACCTAGTGATGACGTCTTAGAATGAATACTAGCTTTCCAAACATAAAGTCAAATGGCAAACCCAGAGACATTGCGGTTCAGTCTGTTCTGACCCATGTTGGCTCACATGGCGCTTCCAGCACTGTCAGTCTCTCGCCAGGTTCATCATACCACAAGATTGTGTCTCACTTGGGTCCACAATCCATGCTCATGGAAGAAGCAGTCATGAGATCAAAAGGCATTTCATTAGGTAAATATGCTGCCCCAGAACTCTTTAGAGCATTACAAAGCAAGGGTGTTACTTTGAGGACTAAGGTAGACCTGACCCACGCCATGGTATTTTCAATTGCCTTATATGCATGTGAAAGTTGGATGTTGCATAAGGAAGACTGAGAATGAATGGATGCATTTGAATTGTGGGGCTGAAAAGAATATTGAAAGTACCATGGAGTGCTCAAAGGGCAAACGGGTCTGTCTTGAACGAAGTATGGCCAGAGTGTCCCTTAGAAGCAAAGATCCTTTGAATATATTGACAGGAGAGACCGGTCCCCGGAGAAGGAGATCATGCTGGCAAAGGTGCAGCCCTCCAGAAGATGGAGTGACACAGTGGCTGCGACAATGGAATCAAGTATCAGCACAATTGTGAGGATGGCACAGGACTGGACAGTGTTTAGTTCTGTTGTGTACAGGGTTGCTATAGGTCACGACCAACTCGGTGGTACCTAACAATGGCCCTTCACAGAAGCAGACAGCCGCATCTTTCTCTGATAGAGCAGCTGGTGGGTTAGAACTGCCAACTTGTTGGTTTTATAACCTGCTGCTTATCAACTATGGACTTAACCATTGTCCCCCCAGGGCTTCTTTCATACACCGAAAACCCAAACCCATTGTCTTTGAGCTGATTCCAACTCATGGTGACCTGATAAAGGATTTCTGAGACTGTAAATCAATAATGGAGCAAACAGCCTTATCTTTTTCCAAAGGAGCAGTTGGTGTATTTGAACTGCTGGTCTTCTGATGCATATCCATAAACACACAAAGACTGTCTTAGGTCATTCTGAGTGGCTTCAGAAGAGGACTGGTGAAGTATATGTGCTCCAGACCTGAACACCCTCTTCCCAGAAGTCACAAATACTCAGTTTAGAAGCAAGACACCAAGTAACAAGATTATTACAGGTTATGTTCCTTCAGTATATTATAGTTTGATGAATGGCACATTCCATTGAATTTGTAGCTCTCCTTCCATTTGGAAGTTCACCTATCAGGTTCCTTTGTAGCTACTCCGTCACATATTGTCCTCCTGGATACCCCACCACATGACCCTTCCTGGGTGATCGGGGTATTACTATCGCAATGCTTCAGTTTTAAGCAGGAACAGGTTGGAGACAAGGCAATTGTGGTGAAGACTGGGACAGAGAAGCTACTGGGAGACGTGAGAATTTTCCCGAGTCTCTAGCAGTGAACATAATAGGAAGCAGTAGAAAAACACACTCTTCGTAAATGTCAATTAGTATTTTAATGCTTTCTTATTATGATAAATAACCAGAGGTCATTTAGAGGGTTGGATTTGAGACCAGGTTGTTGCATATTTGAGTTTTTAACACTTTTTATGTCAAAAATAAACCATCCCCAAAAGTTAGGGAATAGATCTGATGGGTTAATTTGGTACATAATTAAAAGAAACAAACAATGAAACACCAAACTCATTGCCATCGAGTCGATCCTCACCCATGACGATACCATACGACAGGGTAGGATTGTCTCTGTACGTTTCTGAGACTGTTACTCTTTACTGGAGAAGAATGCCTCCTCTCTATCCAGAGAATTAGCTGGTGGCTTTGAACAGCTAATCTTGTAGTTAGTAGCCCATTATGTAAGCACTATGCCACCCAGCTCCCCTACTTAATAATAAATAAGAATGCAAAAGTTGGAAACCAAGGGAAAGGAATAATAGTTACAATCACTGCCTGGTATTATGGGATCCTCACAATTGTTATAATTGAGTCCATTGTTGCAGCCACTATCAATTTTCCCGCTCTGCGTCTTCCTCTTTTCTGCTGTCATTCCATGGGACCAAACATTTTCCAGGGACTGGTCTTTTCTGGTCATGCAGTGACTACAAGGCCAACAGTTCAAAACCACTTGCTAGCCAAAAGACCGGGCTTTCTACTCCCCTAAACAGTATTCTTGGAAACGCACAGGGGGAGTTCTACCCTGTCCTGTAAGGGTTGCTATGAGTCAGCAGTGAGTGCAAAGTGAGTGCAGATCTTTCCTGACAATGTTCAAAGTATATGCGACAAAGTCTTTCTACCTTCCTGTCAAAGGGAATTCCAAGAAAGTTTTATCTTTTCCTCTGGCAGTTCTCAGTACTTTCAATATTCTTCCACAACTTCACAATTCAGATGCATCAATTCTTCTGCGATCTTCCTTATTCATAGTTCAGCTTTCACATGCATATAAGGAGAATGGAAATGCTATGCCTTGGGTCAGGCACACCTTAATCATCAAAATGATATCTTTGAGCTTCAACACTCTAAAGAGGTCTGGTGCAGCAGAGTGGCGTGAAACAACTTATCTTTTGATTTCTTGACTGCTGTTTCCAAGGGTGTTGATTCTGGAGGCAAGTAAAATGCAATTCTGGACAACTTCCACCTTTATTTTGTTGACCATGATATTGTCTACAGATCCAGTTACATGATGATATTGTCTACAGGTCCAGTTATATGATAATTTCTACAGGTCCAGTTAGGAGGCGTTGGGTTCTCTTTACATTGAGTTGTAATCCATACTGAAAGCTGCGGTCATTCATCCGCATCAGCAAGGGCTTCAAGTCCCCCTGGCTTTCAGCCAGCAAGATTGTGTCATCCCCATCTCACAGGGGTTCCTGAGCTTTCCTCAGTTCCCGGGGCCTTGCTCTTCCTCACAGAGGCCAGCTCCTCGCTTTATTTTCTCTGTGTACAGATTGAATGCATATGGTCCAGTGATCCGGCCCTGTGACACACACCTCTTCTGTATGGAATCTGTGCAGTAACCCTTTGTTTCTACTTTTGCGTTTTTCAAAAGATGACCTCTTGGTCTGTCTATAGGCATAGACAATAGTGTTATGTCCATCTAAATGGGGAATAAATGTTTCAAAAAATAAATAACAGCTTCAGACTTTATAGAAAATATAAAGATAAAAAATGAAAAATTTTAATTAAGAAAATATATGGTTGTGACCAACCTGTGGAAGGCTCTTTAGCAACAGGTGCAGGGAATGAGGAACCGTTGGATCAGAAGACTCAATACAGCTGGCAGCCTCTAAAAAGAGAAGAAAGTACCATGCAATTTCAAACACTCTTCCCCATCTGGTCATATCCACGGAGAAGAACAAAAGCCTTTGTTTTACTTAAATGCCCTTGATCATTCATTATTCATCGCTTTCCTTGCCTTAATAATTATGCATATACTCCTACAAATAGATATGTGTTGTGTGCATGGTGAGGGGGACCCCAAAATGTACTTTTTCTACACAGAGAATTATTACATTGCAATGAATTGAAACCTACAAGGATTTTTACGGTGTGCTATAAAGATCTAGATCTGGCAAAACTCCATCACTACCTGGAAGAGTAATTTGGAGACTGGAAATTATTGCTCTGCCTTTTATGAAGTATAATACAAGATGAATGCATTTACCAGTCATAGCAGATGATGTATTTTTACAGAAACCATTACTGGGATTGTAATTTAAAGTAACAGGTGGACTACTACAGGGCTGGTAGGAACTGCTGGCTAATTTTATTTCAAATTGATATGAGACTTGTTCCAGCTCCCATTTCTCATTTTCCTCAAGGACAAATGTTTATGGCATAGGAAATATTAGACAAAAATAATGAATCGAATAATGGTTTTCTTACCTTTAAAGCTCCACTCACATGATGAATTACTAAGAATAGGAAGCTCAGGCCTGTGTGCATTCAACAAAAGTTCTTGAATTCTTTCTCAACCACCTGCCCTTGAGTTGTTTTATATTAACTTCTTTATTTCTTTCAACAACTGTGCGGTGTGTAACACACACATACACAAATTTTATTTCTCCATCACCTTTCTGTCAGCAGTTTGTCATACTGGCTCTGGTAGGTTTTCATTGCTGTTTTATTTAACAATATGCCACTGATATTTCGAATATCCTCTGGGTAACCCATAGTGGACAACATTTCAGCAGAACCTCTGTAGTAAAGCAGTCTGGGAAGGAAGGCCTGGTAACGCATTTCTGAAGTTTAATCAAGGACAACCTTCTGGATTGCAATGCAATGTTGCTTAGAAAGTGAGTCTTAGGTTGGGAGACACTACAAAATAATGGAGTTAAAGCATTCTAAGCATCATGAAATATTATATGAGAATGAGCAGGATTTTTGTCTTTTAAAAATAGCTATGACTTGACAACAATTAACTATACATGTGAATATTTGTATGACATGGCAAGGTGCCACCAAGTTGATTCTTACTCATAGAGACCCTCTGTACAACAGCATGAAACACCGCTTGGTCTTGTGTCATCTTCGCAATTGTTCTTATGCTTGCGCCCCTTTTCACAGCCGCTGTGTCACTCCACTTTGCCAAAAGTCATCCTTTTTTTCGGTTGCCTCACTACTTGACCAAGCATGAAGTCCTCTCCGGGGCTGATCACTCCCAATAACATGTCCAAAGCACGGGAGAGGAAGTCTCTGTATCCCTGCCTATCAAGATTAAGTTTTCTGGCTTAATGTATCCCAGGATAGTTTTGTTTGTGCTTATGTTAGTTCATGGTATTTTCCATATTTTTCTCCAGCACTGTAATTCAAATATAGGAATTTTCCTTCATATGATATATTGATTCTTCTTTGTATGATGATCACATGCACACACACACATATGTACACACAGTGTCACCTTGTTTTGAGCTATAAAGACTGTAGGTGGAACGCAACCTCTCACTCAGGTCACAGTCTGACAATGTCACCTTGGGAGAGGGTGGCTTTCAATAGTCGGTATAAGATATGAAAAAAATAATAATTTACAATTTATCAAGGGTTCTTGAGGATGGGTGGGGGAGGGTGGAAAAAGAGCTGATATCAAGGGCTCAATAGAAAGTAAATGTTTAAAAAATAACAATGACAACATATGTATAAATATGCTTGATACAGGTGATGTGTGGATTATTATAAGATCTGGAAGAGACCCCAATAAAATTATATTTTAATTTTTAAAAATACAGAAATGTTGTAAAGAGCGCAGTCTTTCACACTCCCTCTTATCTTGCTGATGTGGCTCCAGGATCTGCTACATTTGCCTCTGGTTCATTGAGCTGGGACCAAGGTCGCCTGTATCACCTGCTGATCAGAGCTATCTATCAGTGGCCTGCTATAATGTGATCTGTCAATTTGACACGGGAGCCAGCAGTCTGTGTACTTCTCACTTCATGTTTCATAACCCTGCCTTCTCAGCCCAATAAAGGGCCTCCAGCTTCCCATCTAACCCATGGACTTGAACCACTCTACGTTTGTCCTCACTGTGGCTGTGGGGATGCTCTCTTGATATAAGATACTTCCTTGATATAATTTTTCTTTTTCTTTCTTTCCTTCCTTCCTTTCTTCTTTTCTTCCATTCTTTCTTTCTTATATATAGATAAGTGTCCTTATCTAGTTTTTCTAGAAAGTCTAGCATAACACACAAGCACACACACACATCAAACAAATTCATGATACAAGTGGGCTTCAAAAGTTTGTGGGAAAATTCCATTAAGTTTCTAATTTCATTTTTCCATGAAGTTTTTGAAGCTCTCTCATGTGGGTGTATGTAGAGATAGAGAGGAGAGAAATAGAGATATAGATATCAAGAAAGAGTATTTATTGTCTTAAGCTTAACTATGAGGAAGTTGCGGGGCAAGGCGCTGTTTCCCTGTGTTGTGTTCAGGCTCCCTGTGAGCTGGAGGCAGCTCACGGGAACTAACAACAACAATAGATACATATGTCTCTGTGGTTTTTGAAAAGTATTAAACAATATACTTATATCAAATTAGTTGGAAGGGGTAAACGCAAAGTGTCATGCTTACGAGTTGCAGTTATCTTATATCTAATAACACTACATACAAGGAAGCATTGTTTTGGTAGGAAGATAAGGGCTCAACTATGCTGCCTTATGAATATAACATGTCTGAAGACTTGAGAGTTTGAAATGTCTTCTGACTCTATAGTCTAGGGTCCTGCCGCTTACTACTTAAGGAACCCGGCTAAGCTGTTGTGTAATGGTCAGATGACTAACTCCAAGGCGAACTATTCAAAGCCACCAGCGACTCAAGAGAAAGATGGGCAGGCTACTATGTGTAGTCTCAGAAACTCTATGTGGAGCTGCTTTGCGTTGGAAATCAACTGAATGATAGCGAGTTTGCAGTTTTGGCTTTGGTACTCTCCTACTTCTGTAATGTGGATGAAGTGTCAGCCTCTAAGGAAGCACTGAATGGGAGTTATGCAAATCCACTGCTATACAACTTTACTCCCCTGCTCAAAAAAAGCATTTTTATTGTTATTACTTTAACTTTTTTTTTTAAAGAGAAACATCATTCATTAGGAATCTAGGCTGATGGAATAGCCAACAGGAACAGACTGCTCAGCTGGTGCTCAGGTCAGGTTAAGGTGCCAGCGATCTTGACACTGTTTCTAACATTGAAGGTGGGCTGTGGTTCTCAAGTGACAGATCACAGGAGCATCACAGGACATAGGGAACACACCGAAATAACTTGCTAATGCATCGCCTTGATATCGACTTTCAGGATGACTGGCTCCCATCAGACAGTGCTTGTTTTATTGGGCTGAACTGTACTGTTCTTCGATATTGTCACTGTGACAAACTGCAGGGACACAGGGTAATGTTGTCCATCCAGCACGCCCATGCGTTCCATTTGTACAGCACCATGTGCTCTGTGTCACGTTTTGGTAAATAGCTCCATATTTCAAAAAAATTTTCATGATATTACTGTCTGCTTAAGGAGCCTGGCTGCTTTGGGTCAGCAGTTTGAAAGAACAGCCCCTATATTGGAGAAAGTTAAGGCTTTCTACTTCAGTAACAAGTTACAGCCTCGGAAAACCACAGGAGTAGTGCTACCTTGTCCTATGGGGTTTCTATGAGTCAGAAGTCCACGTCAGCGAGACCAATTGAAATTCACCGATACGTTGTCCTGGTGGAACTGTCCGGTGACTCTCAGAGTCAGAAGTGCCTCAGTGGTAGTGGCTACTTCACACTTAATACAGTGTCGAGCCAAAAGCAAAGCCCATTCCCATCAAGTCAAAACAAACCTACAAGGGCCCTATTGAAGCATCTGGAAGCTGCAATTCACTACAGGAACAGATAACTTCAATTGTCTAAGGAATAACAGTTAAGTTTGAACTGCCAGCTTTATGGCTGGCATCCTAATGCTGATTCCCAGTGCCACCAGGGATCCTGTAAAGGACTATAGAATAATATAAACTATTGTGTAAAATAAAATATAGTAGAATATAGACAGGGTCTCGGCAAACATGATTGGAAGTCACATGTACTGTCAGTAGAACACACAGATCTCTTTTGGAAGATGTACAGCCAGAATGCTCCTTTGAAATGAGTATGGTGAGACTTTATCTCCTGGGCTTTAGAGAAGAGCACCATGCTTGGTAAAGTGAAGAGGCAGTGAAAAAGAGGAAGACTATCGAGGAGATGGACACAGTGGCTGCAACAAATTGGTTTAAACATCTAGGACATGGTAGAACTGACCCTGTGATCCTGACCCTGTAACTCCCTCCGGGAGTACTTTCTCTCAGATATAGATGTAATTATACTGTGACTTGGAGCATAAGCTATTTTTCTGCGCTTTGAAGATTGAAGCTCCCTCAATGGTTTAAAGAACAAATGTTTATTTATTATTGCATGAATACAATTGTTTATGAGAACTCTTAATGCTATGCAAAAAATATTAATGAAGGACTTTCAAACAGTTAAGTAAGCAGGGGAACATATTGACGGTTAACACAAATATTGATGTTAAATAATAGCATTCTTGTTAAACTAGTGTTTGTCAGTCTATCTGCTTATAAATTAGTGAGGGATCTTCTACAAATGCAGACTCTTATTCAGTGGCCAGGCCCTTGAGATTGTACAGTTCTAGCAAGTTCTGAGGTGATGCCTTTGTTAAAAATATTCAATCCGGCTGGGCACAATAAGTGATTATGAAATAAATAAGAAAGTAGGACAGACATGAATTAAATATAATTCATAGTGGTTTAGAATTATTTGATATCTATAGCTAACAAAATCAACTAACTAGTGTTTTAAACTTTCAGTTATTAATTTCTTTAAGGGAAGGCAGGTCATTTTTTGTAGGGTTTAAACAGCCTAGAAAATTAACAGAAAGACACATAGGTTTACCACGTATAACCTTGTTTAGTCTATTAGCAGATAGTGAAAAGCAAATTATCTGTGCTTTAAAGACTGATGTTTCCTCAATTGTTTGGGGATTAACTGATTATTTATTATTGCACAAATAAAATTGTGAATGCAAATGGTAATGTTATACACAAAAATATTAATGAAGGGTACCAGTAAAACCACAGAATATACTTTAAAATTGAAAAGTTAAAATAGACAATAACAACACAGTGTTTGTTCAATTATTAGCGTCCACATCTTTAGACTTCAGTCTTTCCCTTTAAGGAAAGGCTCTGGAGGAAGGCTGAACATGACTGGCACTCAGTAGAGGTCCCTCACAGGGAGTGTCTGAGGTCAGTGAGGCAGGCAGACTCAGTAGTTCTCAATATTTACCTCTAACTTCTCTCAATGAGGAGTCCTGGTGGCTTAGTTGATTATCTGTTGGGCTGTTGACTACAAGGTCTGCGATTCTAGGCCACCAGTTTCTTCCTTAAAGAAAGGTGAAGCTTCTTGCTGCTATAAAAATTCACGTACTTGGAAACCCACAGGGACAGTTCTACTCTACCCCACAGGATCGCTACAAAGCAGCGTTGATTAGGCAACAGTCGTTTCTCCGTGTGTGTTAGTCTGGGCAGACTAGAGAAACAAAGTCATAGACATTCATATGTACACAAGAGAGAGCTTTATACACAAGAGCAGTTGAATATTGAGAAAACATCCCAGCTCAGTCCAGATCAAGTCCATAAGTCCGATATTAGCCCCTATGTCTGATACCAATCTATCAAGTCCTTTTCAGACTCTCGATTCACATGCAGTGATGCCAAATGCAGGAAGATCACAGGCCAGTGGGTGGGAAGTCTTGTGGACCCAGTGATGGTGTAAGCATCTCAGGGCCGGCAGGGGCCTCTATGTGGCTTCTCCGGATTGAGATCTGGCTCCATCAGCCTCTGTCCTGTGTCTTCTCCACAGGGATGAGTCGCAGGGAGTGATCGATTTATCTCTCTGGTACCTCCAGATGAGGTCAACAAGCTACGACCTGATTGACATGCTACACTCCACCCCTTCACTCTGAATCCTCAAATTGACACCAGTTTATGTAACTACCACAGAGTGATGAAGCAGACTCCTAGGGTTCATGAGTGAACGTATGACGCTAGTTCCACCCGCCAAAGGCCGGTGGCATCTCAACAGCAAGTTGTGTTTTCCCCAGAGTCAGAGATTAGTGCAACGACACAGCTTCTCATCAAGATTTGGAACATTGCCAGGACAAAGTCAACTTGATTAAAGATGGTTTACATTCCTTATATACAGCCAGCTCCTGAGTTCCTAATGGGATCAGGTCTTGTGATGATAAATATTTGTAGGTCAGTCAGAAGGTGTGTGGGATTCTGAGTTAGCCTTATTTTAGACCGAGGAAAGACTCAAAGCCTTCCCAACAATGTGAAAGCAGTCTGCCTGGGCAGCAAATGAAGGTGATGGTGGAGGACTGAATTTTGCTGTGAGTAGGAGTTTTACAGCAACCGTAGTCCCATCGCCAGAAGAGGGAAGTGACTCGTTGGCGTGAGTACTTTTGAAAAGGATTTTGTTGTGAATCTTTGTAAACTGGACTTGAATCATAACTCTAACAACTGTCTTCGTCTTTTCCCTTGAAGAGAAGATGTGACCTTCCGTTCCTCTCGAGCGCAGAAGAAAACGTAGAGCTGCTGGTCTTTGAGTTCACACTTTGAGTTGATCCTTTTCATACTCAATCATTTCCATGTGACCTTCAGAATGATTGGAAATGATAGAGATTCCAATCCCTAAATTGGAATTCATCACCTGGGGGCTGCCTGTACTTTACAACTCTGTTTCTCTGTCTAAATACAGAAATATTCTAAATCACTTTTTCATGACTTACAGGTTTCTAATGGCTTCTAGTTAATGATAGAGAATCTCAAAAGGGAGATGTGGTAGTTATATAATGGTTTGTCAATTTGAAAATTAAGAGTGAATGGGATGGAGTCTAGCTTGTCAATCAGGTGATAGCAAATGAGGCCTCTGTGTGGGCATGGCCTTCTCCTGAGGATTCTGGGAACTCCTGTATTCATTTTTGGAGTGGGAGACACACTCTCTCTCTATGCTCAGTTCCTGTGAGACATCCTCATGGGTAAGCCACATGGAAACAAGCTGATGGCAGCTAGTGCCCTGAGCTGGAGAAGCCATACCGAGACCTCTACCAGCCCTGAGATGCTTACACCACTGGATCCACATTTCCCAACACTGGCTTGTGATCTTCCTGCATTCAGCACCATTACATGATTTTGGTGAGGCTCAGGAGGACTTCATAGATTGATATCAGACATATGGGCTAATATAGGACTTATAGACATGATCTGGACTGAGCTGGGATGTTCTCTCAATATACAATCAATTTCTCTTGTATATAAAGCCCTTTCTTATACAAATATGTGTCTCCCTGGATTTGTTTTTTTAGTTTACCCAGAATAACATAATAGACCTATTTCTACTTTCAAGTTCATATTATGAGTGCTTAGATATGTGTGTGTGTATAAATAAATACTTATATATACATGTTATTTGTAAGCATAGGGGCATGGAAGTGGATGATGAGGGGAAATGGAGAGCAAACAGCAGTGAGTATGAGAAGATAATGTTCTGAAGTTGATTGAAATTCTTCTAAATATGATTAAATGATTAAATTGTATGGCATGTGAACTATTAAAAATAACAAGGCCCTTTATTTTATGTGATGCGAGAGCATTATAGAAGACACAGAATAAATGGACAAATATATACTTTTAACTCCTAGTCTATGAATTTAAAACAGCTAAATTAATCTTTAGTATTTCAAAATATTTTTTTAAAAATTTGACTAATAGATTTTAGCAATAAATCTCAATAAGTACTTCTTATAAAATTCAATATTTATATTTGTGTTTCAAAATCTAATTTTTGTTGATATCGGTGTCAACTTTAGTATGATATAAAGTATTATGGTTTCCCCAAAGATTTCCATCCTAATATCAAGAACCTATAGTTATGCTATATTGCAGGACAGGCAGTTGAGAGAAATTAAGGATGCTTATCACTCGATAATAATTAAGGGGATTATGTGGATTACCCAGGAGGGTCCATTGTGAATACAAGGGTCCTTAACTGAAGGATGAGCAACTATGTGAATGGTACTGGGGTTTTCTAGGTGGCTCTCTGTATTTGACATCTTCATTCACTCCGTAGGTAGACCTCTGAGTTTCCAAATATACATCAAATGACCTTGACCTCACAGTTCCTCATTTGGTGGACTTCTCAGACAAAGACCTTGGTCATACATTACTTTCAACCTCAAGAGTCCACTGTACATTGGCACGGTTTACCCGATCTCACTGCCCATGATCCATACTGACTTACAGCGAGCTTCTGTGAGTTTATTTGCAACTCTAACTTTATGGCAGTAGAAAGCCCAGTCCTTCTCCCATGGAGCTATAACCAGTTTCAACTGTTAACCATGAAGATCAAGCACTCTCCTTCAAAGAAGCTCTGAACCAGGTGAAAACCAATGAATTTGAGTCATGCTTAACCAAGCTTTCTCTTCAGATCACATCTCCTGCGGAGCCACACGTTACTGAGGGTTCCTTCAATGAGCTCCAATTTGTAGCCGGAGATCTGATACTTGTCTGGCTAGTATCCGAGCATCTTCTACCCTGAGTCTCAGAATATGATTTTCTCTTGGATCATTGTCTCTGCTTTAGCCCATGAGTCTGTCTTTCCGTTCTTTGTTGATTCAGTTCATCTTTAGGCAATGCCCCTTATGTTCCAGACATGGCTCCGATACCATTCCCAGGTGAATCCCGTGCACATCTTCTGCTTTCCCAGTGCGAGTCATACCATGTGCTCGGTGTTGAACTGGATTTAGCCATGAGACAAGTGCAGGACAGTGATTGATTACATACATGGATAACACCAGGTATTAACTTAAAAAATAATAAAAGTGGTGTAATCCATGGGCTAATGTTTCTCAGTAATACACAGAAGCGTCCACCAGCTCTTAGACATTGTTACCCTTTATTGATTAAAAAAACACTTTGAATTAATCCTCCTTTAAATGCTATAGTGCCTCATTGAGAATTAGAAAATAATAGGTCTAATATTAGACTACAAAAACAATAATGTCTGTACTGTAAGGAAAGGCAAATAATAATAATAAATAAATATGATTAAACCTAAAGTGAGGAACAGCGTAACATCCTCACCCCTGCCACACAACAAAGGAAAGCTCTTGTCCACTTCTGCCAGGCTGACTGTATTTAGATAATAATATTTATGGTTGAACTAATGTCTCAATTATGCCATCTGCTACCAGGAGTGTATTTGTGAACACAGCAGAGGTAAAGGTAATTCATTATGATATTAACCAAGACCAAAGATCAAATGGCAGGCAGGTAGGAGGAAGGAAGCACCCAACGAAACACTTGCTTTTTCTCTATTACACATCAGGAGAAAAAAACAGCAGCCTTGCCACCCAAGTGACTCAGCAGTGGCAACAAAGGCACAATATGATGCTTCCTAGAACAAAAGTGTTCGGTCAGGCAGACATAATATGGAATCATTTCTAAGATTTTTTTCTGGCAACTAATTTGTTGGGCTTTCAATTTTTTCTTTTGTCATTGGCATGATTAAATGTTGCAAGTGAACTAATTTTCATTGATACTGGAGAGAGGGAGAGATCAAGAGAAAAGCAAAGGACACGCATAGTACAAAAGAGATTTATTTAAGGATTAAAAAAAATGCATATTAATGAAAACCTTGCTGAGGTAGTTAGTTTATTGTGCCAACCTGGCCAATAAACACATCTGGGGTTAACTGAAAGGAGAGGAGATAAATGGCTCTGTGAGCCTCACCTTTGTAGTTATCAGGTCTCTTGCTTTGTGATGGATGGACCAGGCTGCAGCTGCCTTAGCCAGTTCCCTGCTTTAGCTGGCAAGGTTCACTTCCTGCAATACATCCCCAGGGAGAAGCCACATGGACCTACCCTGATGCAGCTGTGGGTGCTGGAGCAGCTGTGTGGAGACCCCTGTCAGCACCGAAATGCTTACACATTCACTGCCTTGGCATTCCTCCTGCAGTTGGCATCATAGTGTGTGTTTCATGAGATGGAAGAGGACTTTGTGGATTGGTGTTGGACATATGGATGAATGTTGGACTTACGGGCTTGGGCAGCACTGGGTTGGGATGTTTTCTTGATGTGCACTTAACCTTTATATAAAACTCTCTCTTATACATGAATTTCTGTGTATTTGTTTTTGTAAAGTACCCAGACTAACACTATTCCCCTTGAGTTCAAAATTTCAAAACATAAGGCAGCAAGGATAGGGAAGACTTTGTGGTAACTTTTGCATCAAAACAATGTTATTAGAGGTGTCCTGTTTTCACAGAGAAGCTCTGTGCGCAAAACACCTAAGCACTTGACTGGTAACCGGAAGATCTGTGAACTTCAGATCGTTCAGAAGTAGACTGTCGTGCTTAAGACAAAGGCACTTCCCTCTAGTTTGAGGTTTAACCACCAACCTCCGAGGTCAGCAATTGAACACATTGACCACTGTACCTGCCACCTAGGGCTCCAGACCCTAGGGAGGTGTCTCAGATTTAAGACTGGAGATCCACATCTGTAAAAGTAAACCACTGGGGTGCTGGAAGATTCTGCAAAAAGACAAGCTTTTAGCCTCAGTTTCCTCCTCGGCAAAAGGAATGTTAGAGAACTGAATGAGTCAAAATAGGGATAAAATGTACACCTTTAAGTACAGTATTTGGCATATAGCATGGTCCTACTTCACCTGGTGATACCCACAGCCTAGTGAGGGGGTCTTTAGGGAAGGCCTCCACCTGAACGCATCCCTTCACTGTTGTCATTGCTGTTGGGTGCCGCTGCATGGTCCTGATGCATGCAGACACTATGGAAAACAGAACAAATGCTGACAGGCCTGTGTCGTCATCTTCACAATCATTGCTTTGTTTGGACCCATGATTGCAGTCACTGTCAGCTAATGTCATTGAAGGTCTTCCTCTTTGTCTCTGATCACCTGCTGCTTTTTTCAGGGACTGACGTTCCTGTTAATAGGTCATATGAGGCTGATTTGATAAGAGCAACAAGTCCAAGGACACTCATATATGTGCCAGAGAGAGCTTTATATCAAGCAATAGTTCCATATCAGGAAACCATGCCATCCCAGTGCAGATGAAGTCCATAAATCCAATCCTGGTCCATAAATTCCTCTTCAGTCTCATGCAGCCACAAGCAATGATGCAAAATGTAGGAAGATGACTGGCCAGTAGGTGAACAATCTTGTGGATCAAATGGCGCTGGAAGCATTACAGGTGTGGTGCCGGTCTCAGTGTGGATCACTGGCATGAAGGTGGAGCAGAGAGAGAGAGAGGGAGTAGCCCACCTCCAGAGAGCCATTTATCTGGGTGGCACTTCCAAATGAGGTCATCAGCTGCAGCTTGATTGACAGGTCAATCTCTACCCCTACACTTCAAGTTGACATGAAATTATGTAACTACCACAATGTCCATGGTGCTTTGGGCTGGTATTATAAGTGAGAGAATTATTTTTCACTCAGAAGAAAAATCTTCAAAAAATATGATATAACATTTTGTTTTCATTACTTATTTCTAGGATTTTTTTCAATTATAAAACAGCAGTAAATTACACAATGATTTAGGGATAAAATCACAGTGTCATGTTGTGAGGGAGGGGCGAACAATTCTATCATCCTGACCTTTCAGGTACAGCTGGGAGATCAGTCATTGAGAGAATGCTAGGCTCTCGCTAAATACAGCAAAGGAGGAGACACCCTCAGTCTGGTCAGTTTAGAATAAATAGTCTGTACTAACACTTTTCATCTCCTACTGCTTTTCTTTCAGGAGTTAGATTGACCCCTCCCTCCCAAAAAAAAAATAGTCTCACTGTGATTGAATTTATACCAATTCATAGTGACCCTCTAGGACTTTGTAGAACTGTCCCTGTGAGATTCCAAGACTATAGTTGTTTATGGCAATAGAAAGCCTCATCTTTCTCCTATGGAGCTGCTGATGGTATTTAACTGAGGACCTTGTGGGTTGAAGCCTAACCACTCTGCCACCATGGCTCCTATAGATGGCCAAAGGCAGTTGGTATTGTGTTCTGCTCAGCATCACTTTGGAATTTAGCATCTGTATTTAGAACACAGCAGATAAATGTAAGGCTCCTTTGGGACTGATTCAATATCCTTGGCAGTTTGTAACCAAAGATGGATCTGGTAACTGAAAGAGAGAGTACCCACTATGTGAATAAGATTTCCTTTCAGAGGAAAGGCCGGCAGTCATTTATACAAGGACACTGGATTGTTCAGATACGTATCCAATTGCTTCTTCTCCAATGCAAATACTTCTGCTGGGCTGCATGATGTCTCCCTCTCTCTCAATAAAAGGCGGCTGCTCCTTACCCGTCCCTTCCATGTGTAGATTTATCTAACTGGAATACCTTAGAGAAACCAGCGCCAAACTGTTGCAGAGACGTGGGATCATACACAGGTTATTTCTCTATGTGTGGAGACTGAAACTGCCACCTAGCACTGTCCTGAAAAATCCTCCACCCATCTTTTTTTTGTCCTGGTGATCATGTTTTTTTTTTAATTGGGAAAATAACTCCTTGGGGATATCTAGTACAGTAATATTGTTCCGTTCTAAGCCTGTCACTTTTTTTATCATTTTATTAGGGGATTTATAGCTCATCACAATCCATACATATATCCATATGTCAAAAACATTTGTACATAAGTTACCATTATCTTTTTTCAAAACGTTGTATTTCTACTTGAGTCCTTGGTATCAGCTCTTCATTTTTCCTCTCCTTCTCCCATGAACACTTGATCATTTAGAATTTTTTTCATGTCTTACACTGACGGCTTTACCCACTTTTCTGTTGTCCATCACCCTGGGAGGGGCTCATATGTTGATCATTGTGATTGGTTCTTCCTTACCACCCCCTTCTCTTAAACTCCTAGTATTGCTATTCCCATTATTAATCCTGAAGGATTTATCTGTTCTGGATTCCCTGTGTTGTGAGCTCTTATCTGTACCAGTGTACATGTTATGGTCTAGCCAGATATGTAAGGTATAACTGGAGCCATGATAGTGGTGGTGGTGGTGGGGCATTAAAGAACCAGAGGAAAGTTGTGTTTAGTGTTGGTGCTATACTGTATCTTGATTGGCTCGTCTCTTCCTTGTGGCCCTTCTGACAAGAGATGTCGATTTGACTACTGATGGGCTTTGGGTTTCTACTCTCCCCTTCCCCTCATTCACATCAATATGATTTCATTTTGCTTTGTTTTGGGTCTTTGATGCCTGCTACCTGATCCCATTGACACCTCATGATCACACAGACTGGTGTACTTCTTCCATGTGGGCTTTGTTGCTTCTCAGCTAGATGTCTGCTTGTTGATATTCAAGCTTTAAGACCCCAGACACTGTATCTTTTGATAGCCAGGCACCATCAGCTTTCTTCATCACCTTTG
This sequence comes from Tenrec ecaudatus, assembly GCF_050624435.1. Classification (NCBI taxonomy): domain Eukaryota; kingdom Metazoa; phylum Chordata; class Mammalia; order Afrosoricida; family Tenrecidae; genus Tenrec; species Tenrec ecaudatus. The sequence goes on along the minus strand of NC_134542.1, from coordinate 12,855,796 downwards.
CTTATGCACCCATTTTGTCTTCAGTGATCATGTCAGGGAAAGTGAGCATCAGAGTGCTGGGTTAGTAGAATAAAGTGCTTTTGTCTTGAGAGAATACTGCTGCTGTAATATTTTATAAATAGCAAGGGAAGAACAAATAATCTTAAACCGATGATGACATAGGATGTTGGGAGGGGTGAGGGGGTGGGGCCTGATCAAGGGCGTCTTTCTTGGTGCTTATTGTTGGGCACTATTGACTCCATTTCGGCTCCTTGTGACCACATGGGACAAAGTAGAACTGCTACACAGTCTCCAGTTATCCTCTCTACAGGAGGAGATCAGCAGGTCTTTCTCCAGCAGAACTGCTAGATGGGTCCAAGCTGCCAATGACTCTGTTAATTGCTGATCACTAAACCATTCCACCAGGGCCCCTTCCAGTGGAGGTGAAATTACTTGCAACTGCAACCTTTGATTGGTGAAGCCCAGCTGTCTCCATTTTACTTTTCGTTCTGTGGCTTCTGACTGATATTTAATTTGAAGTCCAACCTACGGAAGAGCGGCTCCATCCGCTGTGGGTGGGACTGCTAACAGCAAGGACCGAGATTCAAACTCACCAGTGGCTCCACTGGTGGTTATCTGACCTGTACAGATTTACAACCTCAGACATCCTGCATAAGAATACGACAAGTCAGACTTGACCCAATCACAGCGGGTTCGTGGTTCTGTTTCTAAAATTCTGTTGTTCTGAATGGATTGGAAGCAGGAGAATGTTCATTGATAAGAGCAACCAGAACATCATGTTGTCTGTCAATAACTAATAGTAAGTAGATTTAGGAGTGAAAGATTGATTCCACTCTGAACTATTGATGATAATTAAATTATTACAGAATTTAAAAAATATTTTCATGTAGCGATAGCAGGAGTGGAAGAGGAAGGTTGGGAGAGGAGGGGAAAAAGGGGAAACCAATTGCAATGATCAACACATAACACCCCCTCCCTACCCAGGGGGATGAGAAACAGAAACTGTGGGGAAAGGGAGAAAGTGGTTGGCATAAGCTATGACAATAATAATAATAATTTATCAAGGGATCATGGGGGAGGAGGGAAAAAAGAGGAGCTGATACCAAGGGCTCAAATAGGAAGTAAATATTTAGAAAATAGTGATGGCAACATATGTACAAACATGCTTGATACAATTGGTGTATGGATTTTTATAAGAGCTGTAAGAGCCCCCCCAAATGATCTTTTAATAAAAAATTTAAATGAATACTGCTTGTTAAAGATTGAATGTTTTAATGTTATAAATTTAATATGTTATGAATTGTAAAAATATTTTCAGGTTCTATGTTAACATAGAAAATATTAATTGTTAAGAATAGTTTTTACTTTATTGGATTATTTATTTGAGTGAAAACAGGTATCTTCTGCTACTGATTACAGGATAATCTATTGTGGGTGTCTAAAGATCAACACTAATTAACTAGAAATGCAAATGTTTAAAAAAGCTTTATCCTAATTAAAAAGTTATTTTCCAGGGATCTTTATTCACACCATAGAAAAAGATACTTAATAAAATATACTTCATCAAAAATATTACAACTCATTACTGACAAGTAATTTCCAACTCATAATGACCTTAAAAGTCAGAGTAGAATCACCTCCTTGGATTTCTAAGGCTGTTATCTTCATTAAGCGCTGTACTGCTAACCGCAAGGTTGGTGGTTCAAACCTACTAGCTACTCATGAGGAGACAGTACATCTTCATTCTGTCACGATCTACAGTCCTGATAATTCCATGTAAGACTGATATGAGTCTGAATCAAGTCAACGGCCGTGGGTTGATTGGTTGATTATCATTATAGAAGCCGATGCTTTATCTTTCTCCTGTGAAGAAACTAGTGGTCTCAAAGTGCTGACCTATTAGTTACCAGTCAAATTTTTATCCACTGCACGACCAAGGTACTTTAAAAATACTTATACATATATGCCTATCACCCATGTGTGCATATGCAGGCTTTGAATGTATATATATATACACACACACATATATAGGCATATGTACATAAACTGTATGTATGCATTAAACCAGACCCACTGCTGCCAAAGGCTGTCATAGCAACCATATGGGAATGTAGCAGAGCTGCATCACAGTGTCTTCAAGAGTGTTAGACGGGTGTGTCTTTCTCCTGTGTAGTATCTGGTGGAGCAGAGCCTCCAGCTGTGGTTAGTAACAGAGCTCTTTAACCATTGGGCCACCAGAGCATAAATTCAAACAAACTCACCAACATCAAGTTGTGCTGACTCCTAGCAAACTTAGAGAACACACGAGAACTGCAACTGTGGGTGTCTGAGAGTGAAACTCTACAGGTGTAGAAAGCCCCATCTTTCTCCCAAAAGAACAGCTGGGGGCTTCAAACGGGTGACCTTACAGATCACAGCCCAACTTGTAACCATTTGGCCACCAGAGCATTGGCTTATTTAATGAATGTGTAAACCAGTAAGCATCCAATTCATTCCAACTCATGGTGAGCCCGTGTGTATCAGAGTGTATCTTGCTGCACAGAGATTCTTTCTAGTGGCTGATTTTTCAGAACTCGGTCCGCAGGCCTTTCTTGTAACCCACCTTGGGAAGACTTGGATACTTACTCTTTGAATTCACAGGGGGAGCACATTAACCTTTTATAAGAACCTGGGATTCTAAAAGATATTTAGATCAGCTTATTATTTAGTTTGTTATTGAACTTACAAAATCCTGAAAGCATAAGTCACAGGAAAAGCTAAAGTACGACGTAAGGGACTAAAAGGAAAGCTCCGTTTGTGTCCTTTCTTTTCACGTTTCGCTCTCTTGGCCTGTGCTCTCTTCCAATCCTCCAGGCGGCGTCCATTCTTATTCATCAAGACCTGACTTCACCCTTTACTCCTTTCTTTGTCAGTCGCACCCCTCTCCCAGGCCAGATGCACCCACACAGACTGGAGGTCTCCGGTTTCCAATTCTTCTACCCCACTGAGGGGCGTTATGACTTGGATGATGTTATATGTGGGTCAGAGGAGAGCTACCTCTGCTATTCATCTTCTCGATCATATTAGATCATACATTTCCAGGCCAGCGCTGAAGAAACGTGATTCTTCAGGCACCACCCTGGAACAATCCCTGACTGTGCACGTGTGAATGCCCTGAATCAGCGCTTAGTCCAAATGCAAGAGAGTAGAAGTTCTATTAGTCTGAGTTCTAGTCAGACCAGAATACAGAATACCCGTAATGGTGAATGGTACATTAAAAAAAAAAGATGTTCCCATGGCATGCATCCAAAGAATGACTGTATATTTCAGAGGAAATTCTAAAATAATGATTTCAATTATTTAACACAAATAACTTTAGTGATCTATACATGTGTGTATTCTAGAGCATGCCACGGATGAGCCCAGGCTGTGTTCAGACCTAACCTTCTGCCAAATTCTTTCTTCTCCTCTCCTCCATAAGCCTTCACCTCCACGACACTGATGGACAGCCTATCTTCCAGCCTGCAGCTCCTTCATGAAGGTCTCAGTTACCCAGTACAGCTGTAACCTCAATGCCTCTAGAAGACCTCTTCTCTTAAATATGTTGAAAAGTAAACATGTTACCTGTAGACCAAAGGTGGTCCTGACCTAAGCCTGGATATTTTCAATTACTTCATTTAAATGTGAACTGTGGGCAATGAATATAAAGAAGAATCTCAACTCCCTGCCATCTGGTGGATTCTGACTCTGAGTAACCCTAAAGTTTAGGGAAGAACTGCCCTTGTGGGTTTCTACGGCTAACCCTTTACAGGGATGGAAAGCTTCATCTTTCTTACTCAGAGCAACTGGCAGTTTCAAAGTGCTCACGAAACATTAACACGACACCACCAGGCCAGAGAAGAACTGATATGTTTGAATTATGGTGTTCAAAATAGTTAATATAACAAACCATTTTATCTTGGGAGACGGACAGATGAGTGCTAAAAAGAGGCGCTGATACCTAACACATCACACAATGCTTAACTAAACCATCCAGCACATGCATGTCATTTCCTGAACATACTATTTCTCCAAAAACACTTTTCTTTGTGTATTAGAGCTTCAATTCTAATCAACACATGTGTAGCCTTTGTGACCTAGTGGGTAACGCACTGGGCTGCTAACTGCAAGGTCAATAGTTTGAAACCACAAGAATCTCATGAGGGAGAAAGATGAGGCTGTCTGGTTCCATACACAATAGCAGTCTCAGAAACCTACAGGGACAGTTCTGCCCTGTCCTATAGGGTTCCTATGAGGACAACTCAATGTCCTTGAGTGAGTGAGCAGTAGATTTCTGAAAACCCCCAGTTCATTTTCAGAGGTTCCATAGAGAGTAAACCTCTAATGACTTCCTTCTGACCATTAACTAAGATTGTCACCATTTACCAGTCTTGCCCACAGGTAGGGTGCATTAGAAAGTGGATTCCTTCCAATGCTCCCCCCACCCCCACCCCCTCCCCCACCCCCATCCCCTCTCGGGCCAGTCCAGGGAGGAGTAGTCTCCTTTGCGAGTTCCCTGACCCGTCCCGGATGGAGATGGCAAAACTGGAGTCATCTAGTCAGGAATCGTGCCCTGACTGCTTTGGTCAGATTGCCCTGGACAAATCTTGTAAATGTTTCTGTCTAACATAATGTAGATGTCCCCGTCACGGTCCCCTTCCCACTTCCGTAGTTCCACCTGCAACTGTGATGTGAGGTATTGATTTGCTGTCAATCAAGCATTTGCCTTTTCTTTGCCTATGTTTCAGGATGCAAAAGCGACTCAGAATACAACATATACTTTAAGAAAAGCATCTCTTATTAATTCTTAAACAGGACAGAGACAAGATGAATAGAGAGATGCATGATCTGGAAGAACAATTCCGTTAGCATTAGGTCATAATGGCACCCAAAGGTTTGCTGATTTGCAGAGCTTTATAGAAGGACATGGAGCAGGGTGGGGGGTAAGGGAGGTTCAAAGGAAAATGTCCCAAAAGCATGATTGGCGAGAGACTAATACACCATACTTTCAGGTGGGACTGAAGACCTGAGAACAAAACTGATTCTGACACAGTATACACTAGGTTTGAGAGAAGAGTGTTCAAGATTGTTACAGAACTTTCCAGCAAGGTAACAGGGCACAACTGATAGGGCATGACTCACGGCTATGTAACCCCCCACTCCCCACCTCTCTACTGAATTCAGTGGCGGTCTTATCCACGTGGGGATTTTCCAGATTGATTTGGGGTGTTCACTGTAAACTATGGCAATCTACAAATGGGGCGCCCAGGATTTCAGCTCCGATATGCCCCTTTGTCCTTTTCAGGATTCCGAATCTCTGAAAATTCATGGATGCCATTATGACTCCATGCTAATGGTCCTCATCTGGTGTGTCTTTGTCTTCTCTTCTTTAAGGTTCAGTAAATGGTCTCAAATTGTTTTTGAGATTCGGGGGTCCTTTGTACACTAAAACACTGAACCTCCCAGAAGAATTATGCTCTCTTGACAAGCCCAATTTCCCATTTCCCTTCCCTGTCCACAATTTATGAGAACTTGTACACACTCTTTATTTTCACATTTTCTAGGTTACACATTAAATTTTCCAGATTCTTTCTCTCCAAAGTTAGGAGAATTAGCGTCCTCGACATATTTGGGGGACAAAGGAGCTACCTAGATAAGAACATTATTTGGAAGATTAAAAGGAGTGAAGACTTTAATTCTCTTATTTCAAGTGTCATAGAGAAACATTAGGAAATTGGCTCAAAGAAAAAAACTACAGAGGTTTATACCGAGACAGAGACCCTCGAGACTGGGAAGAGATCCACATTCAGAGAGAAGATTACTTCTTTTACAAACAACAAAGAAAAACATATTTGTTCCTGTTAGAACCAGAACTGAAAGTTACAGCATCATAACTGACTGAAAGACAATCAGAGGAGTCAAAGGTGGGAGATCTAAAATCTTGGATTTGGCAGGGAGAGGTGGATACTACATACGAGAAGGCTTGAGAATGTTTGAGACAAAATGGAGTTTAAATAAATGACGAAGGTGGGGAAAATACTCTGGGAGGAACAGAGGGTTAAGGACAACAGAGGTCAATACACACACGATCTTGCAATAACAAGTAGCTGCATGAACACACATGCAGACTGAACTGGTGTGGGAAAGAGGGTGGGTGCATACCCATTGCTTGGGCTCAAGCCACAAATAAGGAGAAACATCCGATACATAGAGGCCTAGACACCTGGAGCAAGTCTGAGGGATCAGTTTATTTGCAGTGGGGCTTAGAGACCAGGATAAGCATGACTGCTTCCCATCCTGCTGGACAGGACAGGATTCACTATGGGGGTGTCATTGGGGGGGGTGCGTGTCTTCTTATATCAGTTTAACAACTTTGAGTAAGGTAGCCTAGTGAAATAATAAACCCCATGCCATTAGGTCCCCAAACTTATTATGAAGTTGCTGCAATTGTGTACACCAACCTGTGTACTTCTAATGAGGACAGAAGAAGGGGAATCATTCACCTTGCTCTACCCTAGCTCCTGGTGATCTCCAGGAGGCTCAAAGACACATAGGGGATGGCTACTTCTCGGCAGTGTGGCCATTTCAGGGTGTTTACTAGAGTCCCTATTCCTATGAATATATCTATACATACGTTTGGCAGCGGATATGTGTCCATTGGGATTTACTTTCCTGTAAATATATCCATGAATGGTGTGGAGCATACAGAGGCAAAGGTATGAGAATGTCTTGGACAACACCTATCCCCTTCAGGGATGAGTCACAGGGCCTCTGAGTTGCCATCCTAGGGAATGCCAAGCTCCATTGGCGTAATGCGCAGGACACACAAAGCCAGTGTTCTGCATCCTACTTTGGTGAGTACGGTCTTAAAACTTTTTGCACAACCATCTACGGTGCAACCATTGGCCTTTCCTAGTCTGGAGAAGAGACAAGTGATACCAATCAAAGATGCATGGAGACTATTAGTCCAGTGGATTAGTCCACAACATGAACATTAGTCTCTGCTACCTGGAAATCAGAAGAACCTGATAGTGCTTGACTCTCACTCCCAAGTGTTTTGAAAGGGACCATATTAGAAGCTCCTTGAAAGAGTAGGAGATAAATGTAGAATAAAATTTGAAATAATAAAAACAAGACCAGGCTTACTGGTAAGATACAGACTGGTGGAACCCTGAAATTATGGCCCTAACTGATCTTTCTGGTCTGAAAATGAACCTGTTCACAGAGACACTCCAAAGGAGTAGCCAATGCCAAGCAGGGGTCCACAAAGGAAGACTTTTATTCCTGTGCAGGTACGTGGCTCAGTGGATTCCTATCCAAAGACTGAGCCCCATCCTCCAGGGAGGACCCCACCTATATAGCTTTGGGACCTGTGAGGGCATTTCAGGAGGGGGTGGCGGTGGTGGAGATGAGCATGGTTAGGATTGGCTGATTCAAACATGTGATGGGAAGAAACACTCATGTAAGTAAGTGGGGAGTTTACAGAAACAGAAGCATGAAGTATTAACCCTATGGTTTTAGCATTAATCCTGTAGCTTTGTTCTCTCCTAGGCAGGAGGTAGCAGCAGGGTGTTAGTTATAACGATATCATGGGATTGAGGTGGTCTGTGTGCTCTCAACCCTGGAATGGGGTACAGCTCCTGTCTCATACTCATGGCTCCATCATCAGCTAAATGATAGACAGGTCCGGTTGGTTAAGGAGCAGTAAAGCTAGAGAAGTACGTACACCTTAGAGTAATCAGTGTTTGACATGAAAGAGAAGAATGTACCCAAGAAAAAGTTCAGAAATCTTAAGAAAGAGGAATAATGGACACAGGAAACATTGAAGGAAGTGGGGTAAGTGATGCTGCATTGTGGGAATGGCAGTCGATGACATGAAACGAAATGTGTAAGAATTTGTGAATGGAAACCTGAAGATCTGCTGTGTAAACCCTGTCTGAATTCACCATGAAAAGTTTAACAAGTCAACAACTAAATATCATGGAAGTGTCCTTTGAACTTTTTAATCCCCTCATCGGTGGAATGACACGACAGTTTAAGGCTATACAATGGCAAACATACATGTTCTTTAATTTATTACAGGGTGAGCGCAGGACATTTTTAGCTAACCTGCTGTTAAAAAAAGAAAAAGCTTTCTCGTCACATCTACAGCTGAGAGTCCATTATGAAAAATATCAATAACACTGTAAATCAAGATTATTCTGGTATAAACTATCTTATCTTGCATCTGAGTGTCCCTGGAGGAGAAATCCTCTGGGAATAGATCGAGACATTCTGTACCTGAGAAACCTGAGAGAGAAGTAATGCCTCTTTCAGGGTGTTTAGTTAGGTCAGCATCTAGGCTAGCGGAGTTGCTGTTAGAAAAGGTAGATTTTAAAGTGGGTGAAGGGAGACGTCAGGCAGTGTAAGATATGACAAAATAATAAATGATAAATTATCAAGGGTTCATGAGGGAGTGGGGTGTGGGGAGGGAAGGGAAAATGAGGAGCTGATGCCATGGGCTTAAGTGGAGAGCAAATGTTTTAAGGATGATGAGGGCAATGAATGTACAAATGTGGTTTACATAATTGATGTATGGATGGATTATGATAAGAGTTGTATGAGCCTCCAATCCAATGATTAAAAAAAAGAAAAGGTAGATTTAAAAACTCATCATGTATGCTAGATTTATGTCAAAACTATATCATGGAGTTAAGGCTTCTCTATTCACATGCACACCAACGCCTCAGATTTTAAGCTCCCATATCCTTTGAGAACTGTCTTACTTAAGGCGTTAGGTATGAGACTTACTGTTCCCATGAATGGATGTAAAATTGATTAATAGCTATGGTAATTGAACAGGTCAGAAAGCAGGAGTTGTTTGTTGATGGTTATAGTGGTTCGGGTGAAAATTTACAGAGTAATTTCATTTTCCATTAAGCAATTTATGCATTCTTGCTCCTTGACGTTAATGGTTATCTCCTTAATGTAGCAGCACTCTTCCTGCGTCATCCTGAGCTCCCTGTGTCCACGCATCCATCTTTCCTGATGCGTTCTACATTCTGAGCTTATTTTTCATCTGTTTTACTCTTCTTTGCCCCGATGGAGAGACTGACAGTGGCACCTTAGTTGGTCCCTCACAGACATTGAGCGTCCCAGCAGGTACTCATCCAAGCAGAATGTAGAACATTGTCTTTAGGGATCATCATGTGCTAATTCATCTAGACTGTAATTTTAAGTTGTTAAGACCAACATCTCATTCCCTCGGCGTTTTTGGTAATGGCCAACACAGGTCCCTAACTTTCCCCTCTCTGCTTGGTGTACACATGAATACATGGTATTCATGAATACATATGAATACATATACAAATATGTACAAGTATGTAGAAATATCCTGCAGGAGTTGTTCATGCTGTTTAGATGCCTTTCCCGTTAGAAATGCTACTTAGCAGTCAGCTCTGGACATATGCATCCCTATTACAGATCTCTTTTCCAAGATGACATTAAAGTGAAGAGAGATACGTGCCACACAACCAAAGAAAGAAATCCCCCACAAAACTTGATATGTGAAAGACATACCCAGACGTTATCTCTATAATTTTGAGGAGCCAGATATCTGGAGCCTTTTATAATTCTTGTAGAATTTGTGTTATTTGGAATAAACAAAATATCAATCACCCAATCTAGTTGGCTTTACCTTAATCTCACTTGCCCATTTTCTTGCTTGAAATAGCCTTCCACTTTTATTTTATGCACGTATTTTTTACATGGGTTTGCCATGCATGATGCAGAATTGAAAAAGGGACAGCTAAAAACAACCTTATTAATTATTATTAGGCTCTCTTTTAAATTGGGTGAGGGCTTTCAGAGTAGATCCATTTTCTGTTGAACAATTCATACATATTTTGTTTCATGCTGCTGTTTGCACGGTGCTTATTTGTAAGGTCCATGAAAACATTCTTGATGTCTCACTGATTTTCCAATCAGGTTTATCTAGATCATTCAATGAGCGAAGCATTTTTCAGATTACCATGCACGTGGGGATCTCACAGGGAATTTTGTGTCTCTGGGTTACAAAAGAGAGATGAGAACATCCTTCCCAGTCATTCAGAAGAGGAACAACTTTGAGGAGAGCAAATTATACTGTGACAACACATACAAAGAGGGAAATAAAAACAACCTTGAATTATATGGGACAAATTGTCCCCTCCCACCCCCATTCACTTAGTGTGATTTATTCAGTCAGTAAATACTTATTAGAATCTTGCTGCAACCAGCCTATCTACTCTCGGCTCCCAAGATAGAGGGCTGAATGAAGCAGCGGAGTGGTTGGCAGATTACGAGTATTCAGAAACCTGTGAACTGGAGAGGTGAATAGTGTTTTCCAGCTGAAGTTGAGGCAAACGCTGGACTTTAAGAGGAGGGCCATTTCCATCACCTTTCGAGAAAGGAAAGAAGCAACGCCAAGGAGGAGTACAGGAGAAGTTAAACCAAACACCAGCAATCACGACAGCAAAATCCAAGGCTTAAATAGCACCTGGGTAACTGAACAAGAACATTTCAACCCCCAAGCATTGCTCTTTAGAAAGTATTGGCATTCGAGATACGGGGAAAAGAAAACCAGGACAATTTAGATCATTCATGATCAGTATCATTGAGGAAAAAGAAATGTGTTAAGAAAGGTATTGAAGAAAGTTAATCTAGCAGCAATGCACAATCTCATTTCTCCTTAAATAACTCAGTCTTTCTGGAAAACGCCAATACTACAGGTGCCAGCCTCATGAGAAAGAGAGAATGGGAAGCGAGTCAGGACCTCAACAAGCCATCATATTAACAGAGGAAATGAGATGTCTTCTGTTTATAATAGCAACAATTCCACATTGTCCTTGTTGGTAGGATTCACTGAGCCAGTCCCAACCCATAGCGACCCAGTGAAGAACAGAGCAAAACACTGTCGGTCCTGCCCCATCTTCACAACTGTTCCTTTGCGTGAGCCCAGGGTGGCAGCCACTGTGTCAATTTATGACTGTATATATGGTGTTTCCTGAAGCGATTGAGCCATATATTTAATGCCAGCCTTCATATTGAGAATTTCTCTGCCATATGTTTCTGCTTCCCCCACCCTTAAGACTGTGAATTCAGTTAGCTAAAATAAATTTTAAATGTTAAGAGATAATAGTTAACATTGAAATATATTTCCATGTTCATGCCTACCAGGTAATATATAACATTGAGTGATTGTGCTGTGCCTTTCCCTCTTAGGACCCACAGAGAGTTGATTTTAAAAACTGACATACATTTCTAATGCTAGCGGTGACCATGTTTTTACATGCCTGAAGTTTAGTGCTGAGAAATCCTTCTCTAGCAGCATTGCTGTACTACCAAAGCTTGCCCTTTCCTCGTTCCTTCAAATTTTCCACATTTCTATATTTCCTGCCAGCTCATGTACAAGCATTTCCCCCTTGTCACTAGAATTAAAAGTACAATGGCATGAGGTTTCATATTAACCAAGTCATTAGCACCACATGGGCCCCCAACCTTCAGGATGGAGGTGCAGCTTGGCATCTATGGTAAAGGTTTTTTTTTTTTAAGCTTTTGTTGAACCTTACTAAAATCTGTGCCCCATTTGAGGAAAAATGGAGTCAGCATTTCTGGTGGATTAAAAGCAATAGAAATAAAACCATCTCATGAGGGGCAACTTACTGCAAATCCTCTTCCCCACAGAATACAGTACCCTGTGTACAGTCTCACTCGCAACTTGCATCCTGAATGTCCACACCACGAAAAACCACAAATACAAAACCCCAGCATTCATGCTAGCATTTGCCTGTAGACCACATAATTCTGAAACTATATGTATAATTTTTAATTTTTAAATGTAAGATAACAATGTTATACCTATTATCTAGTTCAAGCCTATGCATATTTTGCAAGGAACAAGCTATCTTTTTAAATTCCAATACAAAACAAAAGCAGGGGGCTGAATCTTTATCAGCATGCTTCTTCAACTTTTAAAATTCACTCACGTAAAGGGTCAAGAACAAGGAGAAGCACTGCTGTGGTGGTTGCTATGGTCAAGTGCTTTCCAGTTGGTTCTGCCTCTCAATGACCTTAGTTACGTGAGAACAAAACCCGGCCTGGTCCCTGTGCCCATACTGGTTCCTTGCTAGCAAACATTGCTGTGGTTGAGCCCATGCGTGAGGTCACTGTGCTGTTGAGGGTCTTCCTCTGTTTTGCTAACCCGCTACTTTTCCAAGCATTATGAGGGCTGGCAGCTCCTCATCCTCTTAAGGAACATCCCATCTCTGTTTCTTGAGAGACAGATTTGGTTTATCCAATTTTCTTGGCCAATACCACAAATTATAGACACAATTCTTCCCGTTTCTTTACTTGTTCTCCAGCTTTCATATATATATGAGGCGATTGAAACTACCATGCCACTGAGCCTCCTTCAAGCACACGTTAGTCCTCAAAGTGGCAATTTTACTTGTAACACTTTTAAAAGGCTTTGGTAGCAGATTTGCCTAATGGTAAAACGTCTTAGATTTCTCGACTGCTGTTTCTTTGGATGTTGATTGAGGAGCCAAGTAAAGAGAAGTCTTTGCCAACTGGGCTCTTCCCTGTTTTTAACCGGATGTTGCTTATTGAGCCGGTTGTGAGGATTTTTAGTTCATTATGTTGATATCGCCATCCTTACTGAAGCCTGGAGTCTCCCATTGCAGGGGCAAGTGCTTTAAATCCTCATTCATTTCAGCAAAAAAGGTTGTGAAAATCCATTCCACACGATGTTAAGACATCTTCCTTCTATCCTGATGCTGTGAACTCCTTCATATAGTCCAGTTTCTAAGTTTTGGGGGTTTTTTTGCTCAGCATACAAACGGAATGAGCATGGTACAAAGATACAGCCCTGACAGACTCCGTTCCCCATTCTAAACCATGTAGGTTTCTTTTATATGTTAAAGCAGTTGCTGCTTGGTTTCAGTGTAGTTTTTGCATGAGTACAACCAAGGGCTCTGGAATCCCTGTTCTGTGATGTGCTCTCCGTAACTTGTTATAATCTACACAGATACCCAGGCAATCTTTTTTCTGCTATTCCCTGCTTTCAGTCAACACTCATCGGACATCAGCAATTGTATTTCTCATTCCGTATTGTCTTCTGAATTGAAAACGAATTTCTAGATGTTTTCTGTCCGTGTACTGCTGCTGTTGAATTACTTTTTAGCAACATTTTACTTGTGTGTGTTATCAATGACATGGTTTGATAATTTCAAAACTTGAATTACCTTTGTTTTTGTTTTTAAATTTTAAATCAGTTTTATTGGGGGCGCTTACAATTCTTATAACATTCCATACCTCAGTTGTATCAAGCATATTTATATGTATGTTGCCATCATCATTACCAAAACATTTTCTACTTAAGTTCTTTGTATAAGCTCCTCTTTTTCCCCCTCCTTCCCCTACCCTCCGACACTAGTGAGTACTTAATCGATTATATATTGTAATTATATATCTTTTACACAGTCCATTTTCTCCCTGCACCCACATTCTGTTATTTGTCCCCCTCAGGGGGAGTGTGCTATTTATCCAACCTTGTGCTGTGCCCTTTTTTTCTCCCTTCCCCCTCACCGACTTTCTCCCTACCCAATTGATATCGCTGCTCTCACTACTCTTACTAAGGGGTCTATTTGTTCTGAATTCCGTGTGTCCGGTGCTCTTATATGTACCAATGTTCATCATCCCACATATGAGACACACAGTAGGAGGATTGAAATACACTGCCATTGCAACGTTGACAACCAGACTAAAGGTACTAAGCAGATATTTCTGCCAGAAGTCAGTCATGTGTGTGTTACTGAATGTGCTGCAAACCTTATTGTTTTGAAATGATGCAATCATAAATTTAAAAATCCTCCTCAACAATCCTCACTATGTATATCTGTGAATGTGGGAGGAAGCAGAGCAGTTTGGGGAAAATTTAAATGCATGGCTGTTAGAAAAGCTTCTGGATCCTTGGCCCTGGAAAGTGCTCTATTCATAGATTTTTTTTTAAAAAGCAAAGCTTAAAAAATAAATTAAAAAAATAATTCAAATAAAATAATTTTAAAAAGCAACACTTGTCTTTAAGTTGTTTCGGAAAATAGCATTTCTCTTATAAAATATTTTATCCTCTGGCTACCAGAAACTATTGAGACACAGTTAAATTTAAACAGATGACTATTTTAAAATGATAAAATAACTCTAATTTTGAGGAAGGAATTATAGTGGCACCATGGTTAAGGTTCTGCAGTAGACTGAAATATTGGTGGTTCATAGCCCTTAGGGGCTCTGAGGGAAAAAATATTGCTCTACTTTTATAAAGTCTGCAGCCACAAAAGCTTTGTGTCACATTTCTAGCTTATCACATGACTGCTCTGTGAGTTGAACATCAACTTGGCAGAACCTAAAGCAACAATTTGGGATGATTCTCTCTGCTAGACATATGGTGACACATTAATAGGACTCTCATGAATGACCACCTCAAACAAACACCTGCAGGGCTATTGTTCACATAGAAGAACACTGGTAGCCCGTTTTTGTAAAAAAAAATCATTTTATTGGGGCTCAGAAAACTCTTATCTCAATCCATACATACATCAATTGTGTAAAGCACACTTATACATTCATTGCCCTCATCATTCTCAACGCTTTCCATTTGTGTTCCTGGATCAGTTCCTCATTTTCCATTTTTCCCTCACCCTCCTTCCCCGCTCCCCCCTCCCTCAAGAAGCTTAATAATTTAGAAATTATTATTTTATTTTATCTTACACTGTCTAGTGTCTCCCTTCACCCACCTTTCTGTTGCCCATCCCCCAGAGAGGAGGTTGTATGTAGATCCTTGTGATTGGTTCCCTCTTTCTAGCCACGCCCCCTTCCCTCCTGGTATCATCACTCTCACCGCTGGTCCTGAGGGGTTCATCTGTCCTGGATTCCCTGTGTTTCCAGTTCCCATCTGTACCTCTGTGCATCCTGTGGTCTAACCAGGTTTGCAAGGTAGAATTGGGATCATGATAGTTGGGGGGAGGAAGCGTTTAAGAACTAGAGGTAGGTCGTGAGTTTCATTGTGGTAGCGTGTTTTTTATATGGTGTCAGGACACAGGCAAAGTGTTTTAGATAGGCATTATCTTGCTTAATCTGCATGGCCCTTGTTTAATATGTGCTCTCTCCTTTCACACCCAAGAAAAACTGAGAAAGGTTAAGAAAACCATTTACAAGTTTGCATAGCAAATGGCACGCCCTGGCTATGCTGGCCTCTGAAGTCCCACTCAGCTCTCTCTCACAAAAGCTACGATGCTTCCCATTACAAGGTAGCATATCTGCAACAAATATACACCCCGACAATATTGAGTCGCTCACTTTAATTTAGAGAACTTGAACCAAAGCTCAAGAACAATAACACTAAGTGCCCCTTAATGGGTACCAATGGGGGTTCTCAGCCCTGGTTATATATGATCTCACTTGACCTCCTGAGCACCCAAGATAGTGAGACCAATGTCTCCCTCATTTTATCCATGGATTAACTAAAGGTTAAAGCGAACAAGTGACTTGGTTAAAGGTACATGCATAGCAAGGAGTATAGGTATATTTGACCCTGGGTAATGTGTCTCAAGAACCTAGGTAGGCTCCTAAGACTCATACTGCATACCCCACAAGAGGAAGAAAACTGCTAAACATAAACTAAATTTGATACTTCATCTTCTGAATTGTATAAACGTGTGCCCAGCTCTTCCCATTCTCATTTGATGGCACTTGCACTCTCATTTGGAGATATCACTTACTTGGTGACGTATTTCCAAAGGTCAGCAAATATTGAACACACCATTAGAGCGATGGGGGAGAAACTGTGGTAGAAGAGAGGTTCTGCTACATTGTCCTAAGGGACTTTGTTGTTGTTGTTGTTTGGTGCTAGGATGATAATCCCCAAGCATGGTGGGTTGAAACACTGGACCTGTCCCACCCATCTGATTGACAGGGAAGGACTATTTGGGATACCTTGTATGTTCATTGTAGGATTTTCAAAATGAGATAGTCAGATCTTTCTTCCTAGTGGGTCTTAGTCTGTAAACTCACTGAGATCTGTTCACTGTCAGAGCACCATGAATGCCTCCATTAGCAGACCGGTGGTGGCCACACTAGAATTGTGTGGGCAAAGAATCAAATCCAAATGCCCTGAGGACACGGCCTGAAGTCTGCTGCCAACCCACCGATGGCCCCAGAACAAAACAATTGTGGCTGACTGATTGTGAATCTTGTAAATAAGTGCTCATTGGTGTGAGAACCTTTAGTACCAAGGTAAGAGACTTTCAAATGAAATATGAGAGGGCATGTAGCCTTCATGGCAAATGGCAATGGAAACTAATTCTATCTACCACCAACCTTTTGAAGCTCTTTTGTATGCACACATGCAAACACATTCCTCATTCGGTGACATGGTTAGGTTACAAACACCGGGTCACTATATGAAAATCAGCATGGTGTGACAATAGAGACATAAGGTCACAAAATGGAGGATGCTTCCATGATTACACAACTGGTCAATTGCATCCTTAGGTAACTGCTTTGCTACTGAGAATCATGACCTGGACACGTTGACACATCACCGTAACCATCGAAGCCATGGTTAATCTTGCCTTGCACTTCAACTTCCTCATTGCCAGTTGAGGTTCATGTACAAGTCAGTTAGTAGACGAGCTTTGGGGGCGAGTCTCAGAAACCCACAAGGGCAGTTCTGCATGCCCTATCAGTCAGCATTAACTCGATGGCAGTGAGTTTTGTACAGCGTTTAAAAAATTGTCTATGTTTTACAATTGGTTCACAAGTTTCCTGTGATGCTAGCCAATTTCTGTGAGTCAGTATGAATCAACTCCAGCCACCTCTCCAAACTTCTTTCGCAAAAAAGGGACCGAGCAAAGATAAACACGATGCATCATATAAGAGAGGGTTTTAAAATGTGCACACACACACCCACAATATCATTATCTCACAATTCCCTGTTTCCACAAACTTGCTGAAGCTCCCTCCTATAGTATGTCGTACATAGTAGACTCTCTGGTGACACAGGCTTGACAGTGGTTACGCCCTAGGATGCTAAGTGGAAGGTTAGTGTTCTCACCCACCAAGCACGCCATCGGGAGAAAGGTGGAATCACTTGCTTCCACGCAGCTTTAAAGCCTTCCGAGTCCTACGGGGCAGTTCTGCTCTGTTCCATAGGGTCACTGGGATTTGAAATAGACTCAATCAGAACGAGTTTGGAGTTTTAGATATTGTAATGGTATATGTAATGTGGGCACATAAATACGTTTTCTTTCAGAAATATGCCCATAGAGCTTGCTTCTCAAATGTTAGTGAGTGTATAGATTACTTGATGGAACTTGTTAAAATGCAAGTTCAGATTCAAGAAGTCTGAGATTCCTTTTGAAAGTCTATCTTTCTACCAGGTTTCTAGGTTTGGCTAATGCTTCTCCAGATTTGGAATAATAAGCACCTTGCAAATTTTATAAGAGGCTAACTCTATAGAATGGTCAATATGATGATTTATTAAAACCCTACATAACATGCAAGGGGCTCCTCCAGTTGTCCAAAGTTGAACAGTATTGCCATTAGAAAACAGGAGAAAAATGGGAACGAACAGAGTGGAGTAGGGGTGTCCTGTTAGCAAGAATGGAACTTGGACTGCCGGTGAGGGTAATTGTCATTCAAGCAGGCAGGAACTCGAAAATTAAATGTCGATAAGTCCTACTATTAAAAATATATTTTCAACCTTAGTAAGATGTTATAGCAGACGGCAGTAACTCATTTTATTATTCCAATTTTCCTAAAAGTAGAAGTGATTCAATTGAAGAACTCTTGGCAGGTTGAGCAATGTGAGAATCTGGGAATTCAAGGACATGAACCTTGGGAGTTTGTGAGAAATCAATTCCTTTTTTGTCTTTGGCCACAAGATGAATTTGTTAGAACCGAGTCCAGCACTGAGCTTGATGTTTAGTGCTGTAATTCCATTCATTATATCGTCATATTCCTGTCTCTATGAACCTAGTCTTTTTCAGGATAAATTCTTAATAAAAGCATGGTAATAAACCTGTGTCAAAAACAATGGATTTAGAAGCTAGTACAAGAAGGTAAATCTGAAGTAATTTGGAAAGAGGAAACCAAAGGCCTTATTGGAAGGTGAAGAAAACAAGTATGTGTTAAATCCTTAGAAAATAATTTAAAATATATTTATTTAAAAAGATTAAAACAAAAGAGAACAATGTCAGAATAAGTCACAGAAACTTGTCCATGAATTACAGCATCTAGGCCAATACAGAATCAAGGAAGAGCCAACTTTCAAATGTCTTCGAAGTACATATAATGTTCAAGCTCACTGCCATCCCATCCAATCAGTGATGACTCCGAATGCTTCCCTAAGGATTTCTGAGACTGCAGCTGTGTGTGGGAGTCCAGAGCCTCGTCGGTCTCCCATGGAGTTGTTGCTGGTTTCCAATTATTGACCGTGGGACTTGCAGCCCAAAGCATAAGCACCACACCACCAGGTCTCTGAAGATAGATCATGTGGTGTGTGTGTGTGTGTGTGTGTGTGTGTGTGTGTGTGTGTGTAAGAAAAATTGGGGAAAAACTACTATGGACACAGACCATTTTCTTTTCAGTTTTCAATATTCAAATGTATCCTATCACTTTATAATTTGTTTACTCACTCATTTATAGTGTAATTTATGGCATAAAAGTTTGAAATTGTAGATAATGAAAAATGTTTATTAAAATTACTAGAAAGTTAAAAATGTCTTTGTTTATTATGTATCAGTACAAGAATAGGGTATGCAGGCTTTTAAAAGAATACAAGAAAATTCCCATGAACAGGTCAAAAATAAGTTATTTGAATAATGAAGGAAAAGAGTAAGGATACAGTTAAATTTGGGTTGCTCTTAGGGAAACCTGATCATTGGAAAGAAGTGAAGATCTACATTAGTTTGTCAGGATTTAAATTTTAATAACAGATTGGATGAATATTGAGGAGAGGAATGGCTTGTATGTGATTAAAGGGAGACTCAATAAATAGGAACAAAGGAGGAAACATTTTGAAAACAGATTAGAAATCTATGTGAGATGTGTTCAGAAAGGAGTTAGAATTACAAAGGCTTAGCTCTTTTACCCTCCGGCCAGAAAGCTTTCCAGTTAAGTAAATCAATTGCCACCCCTCTATCCCTTTGAAATCAGTATAATTCACATGATAATTTTTAATGTTTATAAAATCAGGTCAATTGTTCTTAATTTAAAATCCAAGTTGTCCTAAATTAATACTACACCTCAGTGTATTTGAGTATATCAACGTGATCAATCTACTTATTAAATGAATCTCAGAAAGAATACCTAATGAAGCAAATCTAGTCCACTTAACCCACTATAAATGACCCTTTGGGAGAGTTGGGAGAGTAAAAAGGCCTTATTTCTTTATGCATACAAAAGTCCCTTAGTCAAGCAGTAGGGTAGGCCAAAGGTTCAACTTTCTATGGGTACTGTTAGTCCAGCCAAAATAATATCTTCTAATAGCTTTTTTGGATCTGTTACAGTGCATAGTGAAAACACTTAGAATCTCAATGTACTATAATGTTCCTGTTCTTCTTAAATCCATCATCAATGACAAATTTATTTCCTTATGCAGTCACCTTGAAAATCTTGTAATATGAAAAGTACTTCCTTAAAAAAACCTTTACAAAATCAAGAGGTTAAAATTATCTAGATTGTTAAGATACAAAAGTTTCTCAATTATAAAAATATGTAATTGAATTTCATAGAAATTTCCCCAAAGTGATTTCTTCCCACATTCCAGTATCTACTAAATATCATTCTTAATACTAAATAAAGTTCCATTTCTATGTTCCTCTCTTCAATTTCCAACTGATCCCAAGGTGAACATATATTTAAAAATTGTAACCTATTTATTATACTTTCCTACAACCTTGATAAAACTTAAAATTTCCAATAAGTTTTCCTTTCTGAGGAAATCCAAATTGCTCTAAAGATATAATACCCTAACTCAGACAATCATTTCTTCTAACCAGAGATTTTTAAAATTTTTGTAAAATTATTCTTTAGAAGCTTTGTATTTATTGAGACTATTCATCAATTTCACAGATATTAATGAATATCTATGATGCAGGATAACTTTTACAATATTATTAAGACGTTTAAGTGGAGAGAAACCCTAGAAATAAAAGTAATATGATACTCCCTTCCATTATTTATAAATGTACAATGGGAAGTATGGAACATAGGAAGAAAAATAATAGCACAAAAGAAAATACACTGAAATTGGAGATGTGATGGGGGTATTGTGGAGAAAAAGTTGGAAAAATAAGATGACTTAAGGAATATTGATTAGAAGAGACACTTGAGCTAGCTCTTCAAGGTGTGCATGTTTTCGGGGGTACGGACACATTTCAGTGTGCAGCTGTAAAACTGTTCAATCTTATGAGGGACTATAGAGAGACATGAACGCAGGTTTTGTAGAATGATAGTGCGTCTTCTTGGAGCATAGCTATGTGAGGACATAGATGGCAAAAACGACTCAGAAATATCAAGGAGGACTTGATATGAAAATGAAAAGAAATAACAAAATAGACACACTAAATAGTTTAAAGCAGACTCATATACACAGGGCTATATTTCTAGAGGGGCCTTTAGATATAATTAGAACAATTGGAAGATATTTTGGCTTACTCTATCTCTTAGTTGATTTTTCAATTAAAAAAAAAGAAATAGTTCTTAAAATGTTGCTATTATTTAGCTCAGTAATACTGTGTTCAGCATTAATTCTAATGTAAAGTGTCTCAAACTTGTTGTGAATGGTTCACATCCTTCCTGCTTCTCTATAATTCCAGTTTGATGTAATGACTATTCTATAAATGAATTGAGGCAAAAAAATAGGAGTCTACCAACTTTACCCATTTCTTCATTTAGTTAATATTTGTTAGTTTTTTTTTTAATGATTCTTAGCTTGTGCATCATGAAAACCAAGGGAGAAATACCAGGGGGGAAATGGATAATGAATATTGATCCCTAGTTCTCTCTTTGCGGGTGCCGTTCATTTAGAAATATTTCTCAATTACACATACTGTCCTATACAGAGAAGCTTCTGGTTTTAAGAAACAACCATATTATCCATGTATCTCTTAGAAGTTTGTACTTACAGTCTGTTTCAGGTATGGGCAAACCTTTTCCGCTAAATAGGCAGATGATAATGATGAAGATGATGATAATTGATTGTCAATTTATCTACTACCCGTTTCATTTATTAGCAAATGTCATAGAATGAAATACTGTCTTAAACCAAAATAATACATGCATTGTTTTTATAACCTTGTAGGCATTTTTACTGTGATGTGTGAAAGAATAGAATGCATTAGGAATAGCAACATGGATAACAAATACGTCGTGCTAGCTACTAATTTATTAATTTTCCTACTTCATTTAATTGGTTTAGAATGTTTACTCAAGAGCCGCCTTTTACCTTAAGCAATATCAAGGCAGTATTCCTCAACATGTTTAAGATCACTAAATAGATTATTTATTGGAAACATGACATAGAATATAGAAAAAAGGATCTGATGTTTTAATTCAGAGTGGTCATGAGAAAGGCAGTTCCCTCTTCTTATTAATTCATTTATCATTAATTTAATCAATAGATGTGGTTTATAATCTTACCAAACAAGAAATCATTTGATAAGAAAAAACCTGAAATTTATAAAGTTTTTGATATATGTGAGGAGGGAAGACATCAATTAAACAATGGTAACAATTATACACACAGATGCAGATAAATAAGCATACAGGGACAATTGTGGCAAGTGGCACATTGAATTATGAGTCATTGTAATATGGGGACAGGGTAAGGGTTGGAATGGAACACTCGAAGTAACCCTCTAGGATAGAGCAACATTGCCCTTTTTGAGTTTCCGCGATTGTCCATCTTTATGGGAACAAAAGTTCATCCTTCTCCAGCTTAGCTGTTGGTAGGTTTGAACTGCTGATCTTGGTCATCAGTCCAACATGTACTCGTTTATGCCACAATGGCGTCATAAAAAAAGCAACAGCATCCCCCAAAATATACTGTCTGAGCCTAAGGGGACCACATCTGATGTAAGACCAGCTCAAGGGTAGAGTTGACTCGACTCATTCAACACCATCTACGAAGCATGCTGAATGTCTTTAACAAGACAGAAAAGAAGATCAAAGCAGATGTCCAAAGAAATTGAAATTTACTCTTGCACGTGGAGAAATGAAGGACAAGGAAGGAGTGACATAAAGAAAGAGCTAAAAAAATGCCAAGGGGCAAGTTGAGAAGATAAATGAAATAATATAATAAACTATGCTAAGACCTGTAGTTAGAAAACCTAAAAGGGAGAACACATCGCATTCTCACGCTGAAATAACTGCAGTTATTGGTGTTGCAGAACTGAAGGCTTCTGTAAGGAAAATATTGACACCACAGAGCCATCAAGGAGGATGGAAGGAGTACACAGTTCTTGTTCCAAAACTAATTGGCCAACCACTAACCATTTCAGAAGGTGGATACAATCAAGAAATAATGGTCATGACTGAATAAACTCAAATTGCACTGAAGACATTCATGAAAAATAATGTCTAAAGAATTGATGAAATACCATTTGAAAGGGTTCAACAAATCAATACCATACTGCAAGCACTCGCTTTATCTGAAAGACAGATAGCCAACCCATCATATGGAAGAAATCGATTTTAGTCTATTCCAAGGAATGTTGATGTAACATCATGCAGAAATTTCTGAACAATATCATTAATTCACATGAAAGTAAAATTTTGTTTAAGATAACTCAAAAAAGAGTGCAGCAGTCTACTTAAAGGAAATGAAAATTCAAGCCAGATTCAGAAGAATACTCGGAAGGAGAGTCAGCATTACTGAAATCAGAAGGATCATGGCCCAAAGTAGAAGATTCTCTTAAAATGTTTATGTTGTGTTGAGGCATCCGCCTGTGTAGAGCATCACTGCTAGGGAGAGCATTGTGAAGAAGGAGAATTTCACGATACTTTATTGTGCTCATGTGGCCCCTGTCCAGAGACCAAGACCAGAACAAATAGTTTAATTCAGAAAACATGTGTGTCAGGGTGTATCCATTCACTTATTCCATTTAAATGCTGATAAACTGACCAGATCAGTTGAGTTCTATGAAGAGGAGCTCAACCTTGGAATAGGAAGAAGACTCGTTAACCACTGAGGATGGGTAGCAAAGTCAACCTTGAGATAGGAAGAAGACTTGTTAACCACTGAGGATGGGTAGCAAAGTGAACCTTGGGATAGGAAGAAGCCTCGTTAACCACTGAGGATGGGTAGCGAAGTCAACCTTGGGATAGGAAGAAGACTCGTTAACCACTGGGGATAGGTAGCAAAGTCAACCTTGCTTGCTGAAAGTGAAGAGAACCACAATTACTGTACTGACGGGTATTACACCAATAGTCTTTAGTAGGTGTCATCTGAAATGCTGGTAGTTTACCCTAAACCAGCACAATCAGTGTACTCACTACAAGTCAAAGGAAGAAAAAGATTTCGTTGAGACGGTATATCATCAAGTAGACCACAGCAGCGTGAAACGGTCTACCGTGTCCTGCTTAAAATCAGAATGCTTAGAGAAGAGATACCTCGGAATTAGACTTTGGAGAGGCTCGTATAGATGTTTTATATGAACTCAGCTTTCAGGGAAAGGACATCAGGCATGGCAAAGACTCAGCAAAAAACAAAAACAGAACAAAACAGACAGACCCTTGAGGAGC
Source organism: Tenrec ecaudatus (assembly GCF_050624435.1). Classification (NCBI taxonomy): domain Eukaryota; kingdom Metazoa; phylum Chordata; class Mammalia; order Afrosoricida; family Tenrecidae; genus Tenrec; species Tenrec ecaudatus. The sequence goes on along the minus strand of NC_134542.1, from coordinate 12,831,958 downwards.
TAGATTGACACGTGGGCTGCCACAATGGGTTAAATCATGGAGACAATGGTGAAGATGATGACGTTCTTCTGCTATACAGGAGGGCACGATGAGTCAGAATTGACTGTGTAGCCTCTCACAAAAATCTCTTATTTTTACATGAGAATCATGATAAGCATTTTTATAGAATTATATTATAATCTCTTGAACTAAAATTCTGGTAGTTACCTACTGAATTGATTTCAAGCCCTCTAAGTGTCTGCCCTTACAATTGAACAGAACATGGTGTATGACAAATGTTTCTCATTACAAAACCTCTTTCTACCTGCTTCTGTGCATTAGAGCCTTTTTTTATTGAGCTTCCCTTAAATTTTTTAGTCATGTATATAAGATGACTCACCCCAGAAAGGAAGGGATTATTAATAAAGTGTTGTGTGGGCAATCTTTCAATGCCACTGCTTGCTCGTTCTTCTGCATTATTTCTCCTAGTTTGGGACGTGGTTGCTGCCATTATTTAGCAGGAGAGATCTAGGAGGATTTAATACTGTTTTTCCTGCTTCACTACGCCAGCAATGTTTAAAAGAATACTGAAGGGAAATGTGGTACTAATGATGGGTAAATGAGTCATCTCATTGGAAAAGTGTTGTTGAGTTCCCTGAATGGGTTGGGAACCCATCCTACACCCTTCCTCATTCTCTCTTTACTCAGCTGCAGCAGACATAAAAACCCTCCTGAATGTGCTTTCATGCACTTGCTACTGCACGGCCAAGCCTGTTCTCCCTTTTGCCATCTCCTCCTTCCTCTTCAAGGCTCATCAGCTCTTTAAGGCTCAAGCTAGGTCTCTAAGCTGGATTCCCTAGGTGGCTTATTTCCCCTGCCAGCCCTGCCCTGAGCAAAAGACCAAGGTAAACAATTGTGCAGTCTTGCTGCAAAGGGGAAGGAAAATAGGACCAGAGAAATGGATGCAGTGAAACATAAAGGAAGGATGAAGCCTGTGGACCCTCTGTTTCAGAGATGCCATGGACTCTTCAGGACTTCTTCAGACAGCTGGTAAATATTTTATCTCTTCGTGAAGAAGAGGCTTGTGTTTTCATAACAAACGTGTTGCTATAGTACACCTGCGTGCATTTTCTACCTCGGGAACTTCTATGTGGATCTTAGGTAGCTTGCAAATCGGTCACTTATTTTACATTGTTTTCAAAGGTAAGTGAATTCATCATTACCCAAAATGCCTGACCTGATTTGAACAATTTTGAAACTCAACTGTGTTGATTTCCTATACATTTGTGGGGGTGTCGATGGAATTGGCAGGCACTGGCCAAATACACTCGTCCAAATACTTTGCTAATTCTTTGTCATTTTGACAAGAGCCGCCCTTAGAAATAAAAGAAATTTAAAAGCATGTGTGCAAGCACACACGCATACACTACTTAAAATTAAAAGAGTCACAATATATCATAGGGGGTAATGATCTCTATATAATATTTAGCATTCAGCACTCAAAATGTTTATTTAAGTTTGACACGGAGAACCACCATAATTTTATTTATATTTAGGTCCCTCCAAAAGGTTTATATGGAGAGAATTTGGCGGCATCATTGCTAAATGAGAAGACAGATGTGTTATAACAGTTTCTATTTTTCAGGTATGAGAAAACAACCCTCTTTAATGTTGTTTTACGTGCTACCAAGCAGCAAAGCATTTATGCCTAACCAATCCATTAAACTATAAATGCTTATAGGGAACTGCATTTTAGAATTTTCAGTATGTATTTTTTCAAGCAAATGGAGTTTTATCAGCCAAAGTTGTCATGTTTGCTGCCAATGTGCATTTGGGAATTAGGGTGTGCAGGGAAATATGTGCGGGTCCTGGGAATTTCAGCAGTGGCTTTTCTCTACCGCCAGGATAAAAGTCCTTAGTTATTTAGAGGGATTGTGTTGCTGTAGAAGGCATTTAACGCTCACGTTTTCTAAGAAAACATATCCCAGTGAACATGAAGCCAACCTCGATTATATGCACACAGCTACCTTGTTCTTTGATCTTATAGGATTGTAGGAAGGACGGTGCCAGTTTCCATTTTTCAAAGCCCAGAAATAGTGCTACAGTAGGAAAGGAGCTTTCCCTGGATTTGGGCCCCTCAATACTCTGTGGATTTCAACTGGTTGCTGGTTCACAGGGATTCCGTGACCCTGTTCATAGTTAAGATATCATTTATTATGCGATGAAATATTAGTTAATATTCTCCATAAACCTATGAAATGGGCAAGCCTTGACTCTTACAGATGAGGCACTGATGACCAGGAATGAATGCTTTACCAAAAAAGATTCAGCTTACCCAGCCTCCAGGTGAAGGCATCCCTAAGTCCTAGAATTTAGATTTGCTGGTGTGACCTCCTGTATTCTTTCCAACCCACCTCATCCTCCCGAATGTTGACTGGCTTCATTTAGAATGTTCTCCCTTGAAGAGTGAGAGGCTATAGGTGCTTCATGGGTGAATGTCATGTAAAAATGTAAGTTTATCTCTGTATCTTGGTGCCTAAACACATGCTGTGCAATCAGCCTTCCTTAGATTCCCCTGGTGATTCTGAAGGGGAGCAAACCCTGGTGAGGATCCTACTTTACATTAGCATCAGCAGCATCTGAGAGGTTCTTCGAAAGGAAAATTTGATGGTCTCACAGGGGCTTTGGGGTGTAGTGGGCATGCATTGAACTGATAAGCTAACTGGGGGTCTTTGGGACCCACCAGCCACTCTACAGGAGAAAGATGGATCTACTTCTGCAAAGGTTTGCAGCCTTGGAAATAGTGTGGAGCAGTTCTCTTTGGCTCTATAGTGTTGCTATGAGAAAAGTACAAGGAATATGTTTGGATTTAATTCCTTTTTATTGAGTCTCACAGTTCCATAGTCAAGTCAGCACTGCAAAGAAGAAGTTATACTGAGTGTTTTCCAAATTGCTCAAATGAGGAACTGACTTAGGTGAAAAGCATAGGAGCATGATATCACCTTGTGAAGTTTTAGAAGTCTCTCGGTTTTGGTTTCTCAGCAGTGGCACGGTTAATCCTTCATTATGGGGGTAAGGTGTATTGAAAGAGCCCTTTGGGCAAATGGTTAGCCCTGGGCGACTGACCAAATGGTCCTAGTTTCAAACCCAGTATGGGAAGTTGCAATCTATCCCCATAAAAATTAAGCTTTGGAAATCCTATGGGACAGTTATGCACTGTCTTACAGGATCACTATGAATTGGAAACGACACAGTGACAATAAGAGTGGACATGGTAGGATATCTGGCAGCATCCCTGTCTTCTAATACTAGATGACGATAGCGATGTCTCTCACTTGGCCTAAAACATCTCCAAGTATTCAATTGCAAAACAAATCCAACTGCAAAACAAAATTGCAAAAACAAATCCAAGTATAAATGCAACTCGAGATGGCCCACGAACATCAGAGTGGAACTGTGCTTCATGGAGCTTCAGTTGCTGATTTTTCTTAAGCAGATGACCAAATCTATGCTTTAAGGTGCCTCTGGGTGGATCTGAAACTCCAACCTTTCAATTAGAAGACCTAAAGGTTACCAGTTGCCCTTAGGGAAACTCCATCTCTAGTAAGATAGAGTATCACTGTTCTAGTCCATGTTTTTGGGGATTTAAAAAATCATTTTATTGGGGGCTCGTACAGCTCTTATCACAATCCATACACACATTCATTGTGACAAGCACATTTGTAAATTTATTGCCATCATCATTTTCAAAGCATTTTCTTTCAATTTGAGCCCTTGGTATCAATTCCTTATTCCCCTCTCTCCCCCCCTCCTTCAAGAACCTTGATAATTTATAAATAATTATTATTTTTTCATATCTTATACTGAGTGGTGTCTCCCTTCACCCACTTTTCTGTTGTCTGTGCCCCAGGGAAGAGGTAATTGTGAACAATTCCCCCTTTCTACCCCCAGCTTCCCCTTACCCTATTGGTATCGCTACTCTCATGATTGGTCCTGAGGGATTCATCTGTCCTTGATTCCCTGTATTTCCAGTTTTTTTCTGTACCTTTGTATGTGCTCTGACATAGCCAGATTTATAATTGAGGTCATGATAATGGGGGGTCATTAAAGAACTAGAGGAAAGTTGTATGTTTCATCAGTGCTTTACTGCACTCTGACTGTCTTGTCTCTTCCTTGTGACCTTTCTTTAAGGGGATTCCCAATTGTCTACAGATGGGCTTTGGGTATCCACTCCACACACCCCCTCATTCACAGTAATATGATTTTTTTGTTCTGGATCTTGGATGCCTGATACCTGATCCCATCAACACTTCATGATCACACAGTCTACTGTGCTTCTTCCATGTGGACTTTGTTGCTTCTCAGCTAGATGGCCACTTGTTTATCATCAAGCTTTTAAGACCCCAGACACTATATCTTTTGATAGCCATGCACCATCAGCTTTCTTCACCACATTTGCTTATGAACCCACTTTGTCTTCAGTGATTGTGTTGGGAAGGTGAGCATCACGGGATTCCAGGTTATTAGAACCATGTGGTCTGGCATTGTAGGAGTACTTGGGTAGAGGCCCAATGTCTGTTTGCTACCTTAATACTTAACTAAAAATATATGTACATATATCTCTTTCTCTATCATATATAAATATATTTATGTATGTACGTACCTGTACTTAGACCTTTGTAAATATTCTTTGCCTCCTAGTTCTTTTCTCTATTTCCTTTTACTCTCCTTTTGTCCCACTATCATGTTTGGCCTTCATTGGGATTTCAATTATTCCTCTTGGATACATTACCCTTGATCAAGCCCTACCAGGAATCTTACGGCCTCCTCGCCATCGATTTTAGATCACTTGTTGTTCCTTTGTCCCTAGGTTTGCTAACACCCACTAGACTGTGTTTTCTATCACTTTCTGAGTCTTCTATGGGCAACGAGGGCTGAGCACCAGTTTATCTTCTGAGCCTTCCTCCCTAGCTATTATTCCATGACCCAGGTAGAAAGAGGGAAGCCAGACTTAGGGGTAACTTTGTGGCTGAAAATAAACCACACATGAAAAGTAGACAGAAAAGCCAGTGGGCACTCAGTGCTTCAGGGCTCCCAGTAACAGCAGCGTGAAAGAATCACCAAGGGTGGGAGCTATGGAACTAGATGAGCTGAAAAGGAAGTGTCGGCTATTAGCGTTTCTGTGGGAGGTAAATGTTCTAAGCTTTCATGCGACAGAGCATTCTCATAAGGCCTGTGCACACAGCTCCACGCGTGAGTGCAAGGACACATGGGTACAGGCACTGAGCCTGGCTGGCTGCTGCGCTGGGTTTGTGGTGTTAGGAAGAGGTGTGAGCTCCAGTTTGGAATGCGATGCCACTGATTTCCCCCCTTGGGGACATTTGTTACTCAGTCATAAATAACCTTTGAAATAACCTCTGGGCTTCCTTCAGGTCCTGCTCATTGAAATTCATGTCTTAGAGCAGCCGTAGTTATTTGAAAACAGAAGAAACCCAGTGCGGGTACCTTCTGGAGGTGGGTCAGCTGGAGGCCCAGCTCTCTTTGAGGCGTGAATATAATATTCTCTGTTCACACTTTCCTCTTTCTCCTCCCTTTGAAGTTCAATCTCTGCGGACCTTCCCTTTGGGAACATTATATGAGAGCAGCCATTAACTCCTCCATGTGTGTCTCAGCACCAGCTGTTTCTTCGAGATAGTTACATTACAGAATTTAAACTGGGAAAGGCCTTGTGAGATAAAGGAACTTTTAGCCAGTGGGGTATAAGAACGACTCATTAGAATTGGGAAGAACATGACCAGCACGTCAGCAATCATGTGTGGCCAGTCATGAAGGCTTTCCTGGTTCGCCGTAAGCTTCTATATCAGCTGGCTTCCATCCTCTTGGGGGTTATATTAATTTCATAAGGGTTCACTAAGAATGTTCCACAATCAAGGTGGTTTTCATGCCTCAAAGCTCTGGAGGCTAGGTGTTTGAATGTAGGGTGTGCCAATGGGCCAAGCTTTCATTGTAGGCTAGCGTAAAGGAAGATGCTCCCTTGCTCCCAATAGCTTTGCTTAGTCACAAGCAAGCCAGCTACCTGGCTTATAACTGCATTTTAACTCAAATCTCTATCTTCCCATGGTTGTCTTATCTCTGTATTTATTTTCCTTTTTTTAAAAAAATACAATGAAGGTCCATCCTAACATGAAGTGTAACTTCGTGTTAACTAATTATACCCATTTCTTAAGTTCTTAATATCCTATGTCTAATTAACATCATATTCACATGATGTTGTTGTTGTTAAGTGCCGTTCAGTCAGTTCTGACCCACCATAACTGACTTTATGAACAGCACAAAGCAACACTGCCAAGTCCTATGCCATCCTTACAATTGTTCTGACGTTTGACCCCATCGTTGCAGCCATGGTGTAAACCCATCCTCTTGAGGGCCTTCCTCTTTTTTGCTGCCTTTCAACTTTACCAAACATGATTTCCTTCTCCTGGGACTGCTCTGTCCTGACAACCTGTCCAAAGTCTGCCATCCTTGCTTCTAAGGAGCACTCTGCTCTGCTCATACTTCTTCAAAGACAGATCGGTTTGTCCTTTTAGCTGTCCATCGTACTTTAGCTTTTAGCTTCCCATAGAATTGTCCAGCACCACAATTCAAATGCATTTATTCTTCTTTGGACTTCATTATTTAATGTCCAATTTTGACATGCACATGAGGTGATTAAAGAAAGCTGATGGTGCCCGGGTGCCCGGATATCAAAAGATATAGCATCTGGGGTCTTAAAGGCTTGAAGATAAAGTGGCCATCTAGCTTAGAAGCAACAAGGCCCACATGGAAGCACACCTGCTTGTGTGATCATGAGGTGTCAATGGGATCAGGTATCAGGCATCAATGAACAAAAATCATATCATTGTGAATGAGGGGAAGTGCGGAGTGGGGACCAAAAGCCCATCAGAAGGCAACTGGACATCCCCTTACAGAAGGGTCGTGGGGAGGGGATGAGCCAGTCACGGTGCAGTGTAGCAATGATGAAACATAAAACTTTCCTCTAGTTCTTTAATGATTCTTTCCCCCACCTTCCCCACTATCATAACCCCAATTCTACCTTACAAATCCAGCTAGACCAAGGATGTACATGGATACAGATCAGAGCTAGAAACACAAGGAATCCAGGACACATAAACCCCTCAGGACCAATAATGAGAGTAGTGATATCAGGAAAGTAGAGGTAAGGTGGGGTAGAAAGAGAGAACCGATCACAAGGATCTACATATAACCCCTTCCCTGGGGGATGGACAACAGAAAAGTGGGTGAAGGGAGATGTCACTCAGTGTAAGACATGACAAAAAATGATTTATAAATGATCAAGGCTTTGTGGGAGAGGGGAGTGGGTATGGAGGGGAAAAATGAGGAGCTGATAGCAAGGGATCAAGTAGTAAGAAAATGTTTTGAGAATGATAATGGCAACAAATGTACAAATGTGCTCGACACAGTGTATGTATGTATGGATTGTGATGAGTGGTTTAAAAAAGGAAAAAGAGAAAAAAACCTTGGTTGAGGTGCCCTTCAGTCCTCAAGGTAACGTTCTTGCCTTTCCATACTCTTCAGTAGTCGAGTGCAGCACATTTGCCTAAATCAACTCCCCTTTTGATCTTTTTACTGCTAATTCCATGAATATTGATTATGGATCAAGTCAAGACAAAATCCTTGACAACTTCAACCCTTTCTCCATTTATCATGATGTTACCTATTGAGCCAGTTGTGAGGATTTGGGTCTTTTTGACATTGAGTTGTCATCCATCCTGAAGGCTGTCATTCTTGATTTTCATCAGCAATTGCTTCAGGTCGTCTGCACTTATAGCAAGTAAGGTTGTGTCATAAGCATATTGCAGGTTTTTAATAAAACTTCCTTCAAACTCCCAGCTTCTCTGATGACATTCCCAGGTATTGAGGGTTAAGACAGGTATTGGGGTTGGGAAGATATGACTTGATAACAGCTGCTGAAGCCTGAATAGGATTTCTGTTCATCTGGGTAGGAGAAGTTTGGGGCCGATTCTCCCTTGCCTCCTATATTGACCTATCCTCTGCCTTGTATTGGGAGTTATGAACTTCACCTGACTCTGACAGATATTAAGTTATGAAGTGAGGGGAGAAGGCAATGCAACAGATTTCCTGGGAGGTGCCATAATGACCCCCACAGCTACCCTGTGGTCTTCCGTTCTTGCTCATAGCACCTCATGACTGCTCTCTGATGAGTATCTTTCAATTGTTCCACACTAAAAACTGTGAGTTGGCTTTGACAGACCAGCATCACCCCACAACAAGATTGTTATTGTTAACTGCCCTCAAGTCATTTCAGAACTATGGTAATACCGTGCAGAATCGTCCAAAATGCTACCCAGTATTGCACACCTCCATAATCACTTGTGGATCAAGTCATTCTGAGCTATATGGTTTCCACTGAAGGATTTCTCATAAGTAGACCTTTACACCTTTACTCCTAGTCTGTCTTCAGACACCAGAGAAACTTACTCAGCATGTCATAGCAATGCCCAAGCCTCCACTGATAGGCGGGTGACAGCTATGTGTAGGGTGTGTTGACCTGCAGTTGAACTTGGGTCTTCTGTGTGAAAACCAAGAGTTCCACTGCTTAACTATCCTTATTCCTCATGCCAGGATAACCTTCTAAATTTCCAACTGGTGCTATTTGTTCACACGTGGTTACGGATATTTGAGCTCTCTCTTCTTTCCTGCTTTCTATCCTCTGCACAGCTCACACATAGACACCTGCACAGGGCAATTACTGGTGGTGGGGTGACATTTCCAAGGTTTAGTTTCTTTACACAAATCCTTGATTGTCTTGTGTGTGTGTGTGTGTATGTGTGTTTGTGTGTGTGCGCGCGCGCGTGTGTGTATTGGCCCATCTGTTCATAGGCTTTCCTTAGGTGTAGCTTTTATTCCCAAAGTGAATGGCACAGAGAAAAAGAAAGGTCTCATTTGGGACTAAGGGGAGTGGGAAAAGAAATTCAGCATTATGCAGTGCTTTTTGTTTTTTCTAGGGCATTTCTCCTGACCCACAAGGATTAGCTCTCATAGCATTTAGACCAAAATGTATGCATTTCTGTTTCATAAACCAGCTGCTGCTTAGGAAAGGGAATGGCAAAGAAAAATTCATTGTTTTCCCACCGAGCTGAAAGAGGCAAAGAAAAAAATACACACATACCCACAATACGTTTGGCACTACAGGCCTAATAAGATCATAAAGTGCCAGAAAAAGTGTGATAATCCTTGGCCTTTACACTGTAATGAACCTATGGTTTCCATAATAAAATTGGGGGACAAGGGACACACACCCGGGTTGTTCATTTTGTAAGCTGGTCAAATACGCAATGGGTTTATTTGCTGTGACTTGAATCTCCTCCACTTTCGGAGAAGGCTGGCTGTGGTCTTGCTCTTCTGGAAGGGGCACTCTGGCAGGGCAGGTTTATACCCTGTTCCATGATGCTCTACAGACACCCCCGGAGAAAATTGCCAGGAAGTGAATTTTGCTATCATGGTTGCTGATGGTGCGTTTATCACTAGGATAGCCATGAAAGCTACTCTTCAAGATCTCACTAACTCCAAACCACGTCCTACACAGGGAAGCACGTCCTTCTGGTAAGGAAACGAATTTCTGCCAGCCCTGCTCTGCTAAGACACCAGGGGAAGAGCTGCACCAGGCTTACTTAGAAAAGGATGCCCGTGTTGACTGGCGACACCTTTCAAGTTCCCATAACTGAGCAGCAGACTTTCCTCAAAGTTTGCATAGACTTCTCATTTTTGGAGAATTTCCCTGTACAGATCACAGGTTTTCCTCTCCCCACCCCCACCCCCACCCTCCCATGGCTAATCCTATTTGCCCATAATGGATAACCAATTATGAAAGAAAACAACAGCTTCTCACTGTGGTTCCTTCAGAAAAGTCTAACAGAGAGCGTGGCTGCTGTTTCAGAGATGGGGCCTCTGCCAGCTTTTGCCAGCTCCTTAAATCTCCCCCTTTGGATGGAAAAGGGGGGCAATCTGGACAAACTTCGAATGTGAAGCTAAAGAGAGATTCCTCCATTTGAAATACCAGGGACTCAACCCGTCCTGAAATGTTTCTTCACCCTGGCTGTCCACGAAGAGGCCCCGGGGACATTTTATAAACTTCAGTGCCAAGAGCTCTGACACAGGCCAGCCAACAAGAATCTCTTAGGACGAATCAAGGACACAGCCACTTTGTAAACTCCCCAAGTGGATCCAGTGTGCATCCAGCATTGAGAGCTACTGAACTCAAGGCTCGTTTTTCCAGAAAATATCCATTGCTCTGTAATGTTTCCAGCAAAATCTTTGGGCAGCCCTACAAATGCCGTTAAGCTTCTTTGAGGATCACAATTTATATTTACATAGTGCTCAGTCCATTTGACCTGCTGGTTGGAAACCTACTGAACTGTCTTTAGTTCGGTCTTTCTCTAGTGACTTGCCTATGAAACTCTACGGTAATTTAATGCCCATTTAAAGAGCTGCTAGTTTTCAGGCTTGAGGGCAGTTTCTGTCTCTGAGACTCAATTGTCATTATGTGCTGTGGTATATCACTTCATAGGTGACCAGCTCCCTAAGGTGTCCCTTTGTTTACTTGCCACAGGAAGACCCTTGTTTGCTTCTCCCAAGAGCAACATCTCAGAACTCAAATCCAGGTCCTTTAAAACAAAATCAGAGCTCTTCCATGGCTTATGTGTTGAAGCAGCGACCTAAAATGTCAATCATCATTTTATGAAGAGTGTTTCTGAGGACAGGGATTTCCTTTTTAGATGTAGATGCATCTGCTCGATCTTCTTTATAAAGGAAGCCTCACCAACAGTGATATCTGGTTTCCATGCAGGGAAGTCTGCAGTGATAGAAATGGCAAGGAGAGGGAGGGCGGGCTTTGACACGGGGAGTAGGCTGCTTCTAATGTGAGAGCAGGGGCCTCAGAGGAGCAGTGGTAGAAATCTCACCTTGGGGAGCATGGGAAAGAGTCGAGGCTTTCTACTCCCATACGGGGTTATAGGCTCAGAAACCCCAAAGGGTAGTTCCAATCTATCCTCTAGGTCACTGGGAGTCACAGTCAACTCCACTGCTCTGAAGATATGGGCACCCCGATTTGAGTGCCTGTTACTGCACCTTCGTGGTAAGTCGTCTAAGGCTTACCCAACAGGGCCACGGGGGCTGTTTTGATGAAGACAGAGGGGACTAATTATCAATGTGCATATGCCTTTGTGGTTTGAAAAATGTGGGCCAGGTCGGCTTTGCTCTGAACTTGGCCTTCAGCAGAAACAAGCTTGAACTGTCCGGGTGGTCGTGCCACATGCCACTGGACCGGTGATTCCTTTGGCAGCACTGTTCTCTCATCCGGAGCATGGCGATTTGGAGAGCTGTTAGGAGATAGCCTATTCGTTGCCTTAAACAAGGTTTGGGGCATTTCCTGTCACTTTTTAAATTCAAAGACAGAGTCTAGATTAATATGGGAAACATTTTAAGTTTATTTCTGCAAGCATGAGACAGAAAGAAATAGTAGAGTTTGCTACCTCCAAACGTCTTCAAAAATGCAACAAAAATGAAGCAGGTTATATCCTTAAACTATGCGATAGAAAAACAAAAAAAGAGTGTTTTCCAATGGTTACAAGAAACAATAGATATGTTCATTGCTCCAGGGGTTGCCGGACCCCCAAACCCTGAAGCCTCAGGTTGTATTGTTTAGCTAAAGGGGGATGTTTTGTAGCAGGCTACTTATTTTAATGGCCTTGCTTACCACCTTCCTGATTTAGAGCATCCCTACTGATTAAACTTAAAAGGAATTTTTACTGCAAGGCAAAGAGCTTTTCCATTCTGAATGTCCATAAGCTAAATCTTAAGTCGCGTTATACTTGGAGTATTTTGATTAAAAATACTCTCCCTTTCAATCCGTTAGTGACTGTGTACTTCTTGAAGATGCACATATTCCAAGAGCTGAATGTGGAAGAAGGACAAGGTAGACCAACCTTGCAGTCCTTGGAATGCCATTTGGTCACCCAGGTTCTCCTCCTACCAATGCCTGGAGAGTTCTTGACACAGGAATTTTGTAAAGGAAAAATAATAATGAGGAAGGAAATTGCCCCTCTAGGGAGTGGGTATTGTATATGCCAAAAAACCCAAACCCCCAAGCCCCCTCAATGACATGGAGTCCATTCAGATTCATAGGATCACTCTAGGACAGCGGTTCTCCACCTTCCTCATGCCGCGACCCTTTTATCCAGTTTCTCATGTGGTGGTGACCTCCAACCATAAAATTATTTTCTTTGCTACTTCAGAACTATAATTTTTTGCTACTGTTTTGAATCGGGCCACCCTGTGAAAGGGTCTTCCGACCCCCAAAGGGGTCATGACCCCCAGATTGAGAACTGCTGCTCTAGGACATCATAGAACTGCTCTTGTGAGTTTCCAAGACTAAATATGTAAGGCAGAAGACAGCCTCATTTTTATCTCCTCGAGAGGCTAGTGGTATTGAACTGATGACCTTAGGGTTAGCAACTCAATGTGAAACTCACTATGCCACAAGGGCTCCTAACATGAAATATGTTTTTTACATGATTGTACAAGAAACATACAATTATATAGATCAATAAACATTATGCACAATGTACACCACATACACAATATATGTGCTATACAATATATATAGTATAACATATACAATATATGATATATAATTGTAGAAGAACCACATTTAAAAAATCATTTTACTGGGTGCTCATACAACTCTTATCACCATCCATTCATCCATCCATTGTGTCAAGCACATTTGTACGCTTGTTGCCATCATTAGTCTCAAAACATTTTTCTTCTACTTGAGCCCTTGGTATCAGCTCCTCATTTTTTCCCTCCCTCCCACAGTCTCCCTCCCTCCCGAACTCTTGATAATTTATAAATTATTATTATTTTGTCATGTCTTACACTGTCTGATGTCTCCCGTCACCCACTTTTCTGCTGTCCATCCCCCAGGGAGGGAACTAGATGTAGATCATTGTGATCGGTTCCTCCTTTCTCCACCACCTTCCCCTTCCCCTCCTGGTACTGCTGTGCTCATTATTGGTCCTGAGGGGTTGATCTGTCCTGGAGTCCCTGTGTTTCCAGCTCTTATCTGAAGGAGTGTACATCCTCTGATCTAGCTGAATTTGTAAGGTAGAATTGGGATCATGATAGTGGAGGGCGGGGAAGCATTAGAGAAGTAGAGGAAAGTTGTATGCTTCATCATTGCTACACTGTACCCTGACTGGCTTACCTCCTCCCTATGACTCTTCTGTAAGGGGATGTCTATTTGCCTACAGATGGGCTTTTGGTCCCCACTCTGCACTCTCCCTCATTCACATTGAAATTATTTTTTTCTTGATGCCTGATACCTGATCCTATCGACACCTCGTGATCACACAGGCTGGTGGAAGAACCACATTGTATGAAGTTCAATTCAGGAACTAATCATCATGGACTTGTTCTTCAAAGAAATAATGAACCCCTCATGCAAGAGGTGGTTAAAGAAAATGCCTTCAATTGTTGATCAAGTTCCTATACGATTTTTCAGGAATCTATCCTATCATCTTAAATGATCATTTCTGGATCCTATCATCGTATGTTATTTGCAAATCGTATTCTGTGTCCAACACTAAATAGCCCTTCCTATCTGCATTAGATTTGATTTTCTCTTTCATTTTAGATTTTAAATAACTAGGTTTAAATGTCTGATTTTGCAATCCCAATGATATCTGGATTTTCAGACCTTAAACACAGAGTCTTCATCATATGTATTTCTTAGAAGATCTTATTATAATTATCTGTCATGGGAGAACACTTAGACAAACCTCCCTCTCCTCCTGGGTATGTCGCAAAACTGTCTGCTAGAGATGGATCCTCCCTAATGAGTTGAGCTAGAGGTCTTTGTTCACCAAGGGGTGTCTTTTGCCATCATGTGAAAAGTTGTGCAGCATCACCTATCTGGCAGAAGTATTTTCCAGATTGAATATGATCTGAGGAAAACTCGGCACAAGAGTCATTGTTTCTATTATGTATCCCCCGAAGCCATGTTTTAAAAGTCTAGGCTCTACAAATCATCTCATGGCTATAGGAATTTCTTTTCTTTATTTTCATTATGCACTGGCTGGACAATTCTCAGGAAGAAAGAGACTGAAATATCTCATACTATCTGGCTATGGGGACTTGAGAATGATGGGTAGGGGAAGAGGTGGAGACAGAGACCAGAGGCATGGGCACTGGATCAGGGCTGGAAGGCAGGAGACCAAGAACAGAGACTGTCTGTGATGGGCTAATCAAAGGAGTCCCATGAGTCCCTGGGACTGCTGTGTGATAGGAAGAGCAGCACCATCATCTTTCCACGTGACACAGGATATATTCCTGTGCCTTTCGATATATTCCTGTGCCTTTCAATTGCCATACCATCTGTGCCATGGGCATCAGAGGCAGCAATTTCTCGCCAGGCCATCTTATCAAATAGGGTATTGATTTTATGAAACAGTTTATAATTTGAATTTATATTTCTTTAAGAAAAATGTCTACTCATCCATGAGTCATAAGACCGAGGCATGCCACATTGACTGTGGGGACATGCAAATTTGGTCCCAAACTAGATCATTTATGAGCTCTGAGAACTTGGACATGGTAATAAGTGTCTCTGCAAAGTTCCCTTACTTCTGAAAAACATAATTATAGTCCTTAATTCATTGAGTATTTGTAGGTAATTCACATGTAGGCTATTGCTTAGATGTAGTTGATTATAATTTCATTATCATCATCATTATTGTTATGAGTAATTTAATCCCTGCTTTGTGTTAACTCACTCAATCAAGTGTCTGGGGTTATTAGGTCATCTTTCACATGCTTCCCTGGGGAAAGAGGAGGATTGTCTCAGAAGATGGAGCGTATACAATTAACTTGATCAGTCAACTAACAACGGGGGTGTGGCCTTCATCCACAAAATGGATATAATCATCCTCACATGGACATTTTGACATAAACCCAAGGACTAATGGTATCTAGTATAAATGTAAAAGACATGGATACTTTTAGGAATTATTTTCAGGATGGTGGGACCTGTCAACATTTATTTATGCAAAGGAGTAAATCCTCACTCATTTCTATGGAGTCGATGCCAACTCACAAGGACCATATGGAACAGGGTAGAACCGAGCCCCGAGGGTTTCTGGAACTCTTCATGGGAACACAAAGCTCCACCTTTCTCCAAAGGAGTGGCAGGTGGTTTCAAACTGTTCAACTTTGAGGCAGCAGCCCAGCTAGTAACACTAGGTTATCAGAGCACTGTGGGCAGGGATGTGTACATTTTTTTCTGCCTAGGGCCATTTGAATATTTGTAATAGTATTCATGTGCCATATACTGGTCAAACACAATGAACTCGCCCCAGTGCGATGGCTGGACTGCTTTCCTTTGGTGAGGCATGGAGTGTTAGGTGGTATTGATGCTTTCTCTCAGCTTCTATGACCTTCCGGCCGAATGCTCCCTACTCCCGGCATAGAATAAAATAGATGTTGTTGAAATAAGTCCACCTTTTCTTTTTTAATTAAAAATTTCTCTTTTTATTATGAGTGTGTTAACCGCTACCCGCCAAACACAAAGCAGTGAGCAACACCACCATCTTCTCTCTCAGGAAGAGGAGTGGGTCCTGAATAACCAGGTCCTGGGTCCTGCAAACTGTGAGCTGCACACAATCAAATTTAGGTTGCATGGCGAGGCCAACATTAAACTATGGGAGACTGTACATCAATGAATAGATCTGACTATTTTCCCAGAACAACAGTAGAGTTGCTTTTTCTACAAATCCCCGCCACCACGTAGTTATCTTCTAATCAATTCTTACTCATGACAGCCCATGTATGTGTTTATTATAGACTTAAAAGGGAACCCTTTTCATGAGCTAAAACTCTAGTCTGAATCACGGGCAACTCTTACCTGCATTGATTAGAACACGGGACTTCCACTGGGTCACTCTGCGTTTGTTCTCACTACCCATCCTCAATACTCACAGGGATGTTATCACCCTTTAGCTCAAAACCAGTGACAGGTTTAACAATTATTCCTATGGAGGAAAAATAAACAAAACAAAAATTTAAAAAGACATTGATCTGTGGCACTTCCTGATTTCCAAGGTGTAATATTTCCATTGTTCCAGATTGCAAGTTACCAGCGTTTTTTAAGAAACCATTTTTTAAATGAATTGGGTGAAGATTGACAGGGAAAATCAGTTTTCCACTCAACTATTCATACACATTTTGTTTCATGTCATTGATTGCACCCCCCATACTGTAATGTCACTTATCCAATTTCCTCCCTGTGTTTTGTTTCCATTCCTCTTTCTTTCCTAACCCTTCCAAAATATGTCCCTGATAAATACTTCCATTTTGGTTGCTGAAAAATACTCCCAATGGTTGAATATTTTAAACTGTTTCTCCTAGAATTGTCATTGTTGTTAGGTGCTTTGAGGCATGTCAGACTCAGCAACTTAAACTTATCTGCAACAAAAGGAAACACCACCCCGTCTTGTGCCAGCCTCACAATTGTTGCTGTGTTTGAGCCTGTTGTTGCAGCCACTATGCCAATCCATCTCAGCGCGGGCTTTCCGCTTCTTGCTGCTCCTCTGGTCTCTCCTGACAACATGTCCAAAGTACATGAGACAAAGCCTCGCCATCCTTGTCTCTAAGGACATTCTGATCGTACTTCTTCCAAGACAGGTCTATTTGTTCTTTTGGCACTCCATAGTACTCTGAATATTTTCATCGACACCAAAGTTCAAGGGCATCAACTTTTCTCCAGTTTTCCTTGTTTACTGTCCAACATTCACATGCATAGCAGGCAATTGAAAAAAATCCCCTAGTGTTATTATTTCTCATGGATCTCTCCCCGTTTGGCTAAAAATTGAAGTGAGTTCAGTTCTAGGCTTGATAAATGGCTGAGGGCCATGATATTGGGGGATCTGCTAGTCTCTATCCAATCAGTGAGCCCAGCATTTTTTAATGATCTGGGGTTTGTTACGTATCTTTCCCACTACATCTAGGACCATCTTGGCATTAACAACTCAGTGTAGAAGGTCTCCTAACACCTTCTTATATGATCGCTTTCAGAGCAGTTGGCTGTCCTACCAATGTGAGTTTGCAGTGGAGTGGAGCAACAGTATGCACGGACTGATCTCTCAGGTCGGCGGATGCTGTACATAGTTAATCTGTAATCTACTAAACAAATGTTACACGCTCGAGTTGATCTAGTACTTGAAAGGCAGATCGGGCAGTGTTCATTGAAAAAAATCAACCACTGCAAACTCTATGGAGCAAAATTCTCCTGAGACACACCGGGAATTGCCATGCATTGGAATCAACTCAATTGCCATGGGAGCAGGGTGGGGGAAGCAAAGCTCATACATGTTACCTCAAGCACATACATGTAAACAATTTCAAAGGTTTTCTGAACCACTTATAATAGTCCTAACAGTGACCTCTTTAATCTTCTCCTCCACTCTCCTCTCTTCCCGTTTCACTGTCTTTATTAAGAAGTTATATAATTTGTAAGATGGAGGTGTGTTTGTAACAATATATCACATAAAATATATGACAGCATTCAGCACTCTTCAGAAGAAAGATATTTTATAACTCTGGGTTGGTGAGAATACTGGCAGTTCTCCTAATATGAAGGAATGTGACATATCCATCACTGTCTGTCATTGAACTAGACAAATTGCTTCATGACAGCATCTCTGTGCAAAGTTGGATATGAACCATAGCCTCTGTCACCTGATGGCTGTGAATAGCCTCTATCTCTCAGCAGGGGAACGGGAAGTATTACTTTGCTTGACTCTGAACATGGCTTCTAAAGGAAGGAATGAATCAGATGTCATGATGCATTTGGTCACATAAAATCTTGCCCATGATGCGGGCTCCTTCATTCATATTTTAACTCAGAGGTGAGCATTTCTGAATATCCTGGCTTTTGAAAAAAGACTCTGGACCTCAAGATAGGAAATTCTATTCCTTCCAGAATACTGAGTCCTACACAGGGCACACTGGAGAGAACCGATCTGTAAGTAGGCTGTCCAATGTGTTTGGTATCACAAGGTATGCTTTTGTTTTTCTGAACTTGGTGGTAGGGACTTTGTCCAGCGGAATGTTGTCTACAGGAATCTGCCCTTCTGGTTAATGATGCTTCTGAACTTGAGGGGTGGTGAGAAGAAGAGGTACAATAGATTGGTCTCTGCTCACCGAGCTGGTGTACATGGTACAATCACCTGTGCACTTCAATGTCATAGGGCGGTCATGTTTGTCTGAACTTCCAGACACAGACGATGGAGCTTGCCCCTGACTGTACCTCTTGTACTACTGCCAGGAAGACATCAAAATATCAACTAGAAACAATGCACTTACTTTGTGTAAAGCCTTTGAGTTTGATACCCAACAATCCAGATGCTCTAAGTCTTTATCATGCTGACATAAATTAGTATTTCTCATGTAACTTCTAGATTTTATACAGTTTTCATAGTTGCTTAATGTTTTCTTAACTGATAAGTAAATATTGGTAGCTTAATTAATCTGTCAAAAAATACTTGTAATTGCTCAGAACTCTATGACTTTATGGGGGTTAACCAGAAGCATAGGAAGCAGAATTAACGCCACTGCCCCAAACAAAAAGGTAAAACAAGAGTCTTTGTGCTCTTTGGGAATACAAATCGTGTACATTTATGAAATAAGTTGTTGTTGGTGGGGTGGGTGGACTTGTTCTTTTTAATTTCTCATGGTTGATGGAGTCAAAATTTAGAAAAGAGCAACTATTACTGAATCCTTGTTGTTAGACTTGAGAATTATAGAAGCCCTTCTTGACAGTAGAAATGCCCTGTAGGTTTTTCTGGGCCTTAATGTTGATGAACTGCTTTAAAAAAGAAAGGATCTCCTCTTAATGGGGAGGTGAATTAATAATGCTTTCTTCTGAGTGAAAGCATACTTTGCATTTCTTTAAGTCCTTTAAGGTACAGCCTGACGTAACCCTCCTCTTGGGTTCATTCGGAGACTAGAAAATGATGGAAACATATGTTCTACAAATATGCTTTTGATACAATGATGAATAGATTATTATAAGAGCTGTAAGAGACACCCAGAAAAATGATATTTTAATTTTAAAAAGAAGGAGATTTTCTACTGTAATGATAATTCACGGGGCTGTGAGCTGAGAAACTGGTTCATAACCACCCGGAGCTCATGAGATAAAAGCTGTAGTGTTTGCTCCTGCACATACTGTAGTCTAGGAAACATTATGGGATAGTTATGTCATGTTTGGTCACTCTGGATAGGAATCAACTTGTTGTCATGTAAAAATAATAAGAATGCTCAACACGTAAGTAAGTCAAGTCAATTGCCTTTGAGTCTATTCCAACTCACAGCAAGCTGATAAAGTCAGAGTGGAACTGCTGCAAAGAGTTCCCAAGTCCATAAATCCTTAAAGACACAGACCACCATATTTCCCCATGCAGTGCATTCAGTAGTTTGGACCTCTGGTGCTCTGTTTTGCAGCCAAGTGCTTAGCCTTTGTGCTACCCAGGTTTTCTGTAACACAGTAGTTGGGTTCTGTCAAGAAGCCCTGGTGGTACAATGGCTACATCTTCAGCTGTGAGCTCAAAGGTTGGCCTTTCAATCCCACCCAGCAGCTGGGAAGGCACTTGGAGTTAGTTGAAGAGCAAATTGAAAAACAAAGAACTCAAATTCACGGTCCTTGAGTTGATTTCGATTCATAGTGACCCTCTAGGGATGTTCAAACTGCAAGGTTAACGTTATTGATGATGGAAAGCTCCAGGTTATAAGCATAAGAGTGGTGAATGTAAAAAGAATAAAACAATTGAGGAGAAGTCTTCAACAAATTCAGCAGCCTGGGTACATGTTTATATCCAACCCAATATCCCGTAAGTTCTTTAAGCAGTCTGCATCTTACCATTTTTCATCTTTTCATCTTGCAAGTAAGAAATAAATGCATGAGTTGTATTTAAAATCATCTTTGGTGCTTCCTAACTGATTTCAGACCCTATGTTTTCTGAATCTTGCAAACTCTTTTAGAAGAAACTTAAACAGATGCTCACAAGTGGCATTTATAAATGGGGGTTGGGTGAAGAAGCAAACCTGCCAAGAAGCATTACGTTAATTGTCTTCCTCAAGTTACACTCTTCTTCAGTAAATAAATGCTTCTCAGGAGGTCTCCATAAAACCACCTCACCCGGATCTCCCTAGACGTGTACAGGAAGATTTGATTAGGGTTGATCTTAAATGTAAATGTGCTCTCCATTATCCTGCAAACCCTGAGGGGTGTGTATCCTTCTCTATTGCACAGCACTGACTCACTGTGCCGTCTTGTGCAACAAATAATAGAAGATAAATATTATCATGAGGTGGACGAAGATGCCGCATCCATTATGATGGAGGGGAATCATTTATTTTTATTTTAAGAAGCACTGCGGGCATTACCACTGTTGCTCAAGCCGTGTGATAATAGCTTTTAATTTGTCATGAATAAAGATGGGTAGGAGAACAGGAGGTGTGATCAAAGACACATTTCAAAACGGGCCGCCAAAGGCCTTAGGGTGATACCATAAAGTGAATAATCCAAATGTTTGCATGGACACAGAGCATAAAATCCAAGTGTGTGTGTGTGTGTGTGTGTGTGTGTGTGTGTGTGTGTGTGTGTGTGTGTGTGTGTGAGAGAGAGAGAGAGAGAGAGAGAGAGAGAGAGAGAGAGAGAGAGAGAGAGAGAGAGAGAGAGAGAGATAGAAACCAATCAGGGGATTTGGAGCATTCCTGGAAAACCAGTCCAGAAAAACAGGGAGCCAGGTGTCTGGCCTCTGCAGTGGCAGTCTACTGAAACTATGTTACAATCTACCACACTGTCCCAGTTGGTGCCTTAGAGAGATGCTCAACTTGTGGGAGAGCTTGCCAGCACATGGAGCAGTCCCTTCAGAGACTTCCTCAGCTATGAATGAGAGTTTGATTTGTCAGCAGACTTCTCGGGATTCACATTGACAGGTCTTTCTGATTAAATGGATGAAGGACAAAGTCTTGGCTTTCAGAAGAGCAGGCAGGATTCTTCTAATGGACCTCCGAATTGGCAGTGAGTGCGGCGCTCAGTGTTACCCATTTGTTAAGGTAGTGAGTTCCGTGGAAAGACCTGAGAAATGTTCTTTTGTCGTCTTAGCAGTAAAAACGCTCCATGAATATGCCTGGCTTTGTTTTACATTCTCCTCTGGATCCCCTAGATGTCCTAAGGGATTGCTGCCCCATTTCGGTGAATTCAGTGATTTGGGAGTGGGGTCTTTAATGGTCATGCACCCATTTATGTGCAGAACTAGAAATGGAATCTCCTAACTATGGCAGACAAAAACTGTGTGGGCAATTTAGGTGTGTCTGAGAGTATACATGGTCTGTGTGTTCATGTGTCTGTGTGTGTGTTCTTTAATATCCTTTTCTGTACCCACACAAATAATCGATGTTCTCTCCTTTGAAGATACAGCTTGGGAAGCCTACCTTGATTGTTTGATTGTGGAACTTAATTCTCATTAGAGATTGAGAACTCGAAGATGTCATCATCTGTTTATTCTATAAATATATATATATAGTCCTTTGCTTCCTCCTGAACCAAATTTATATTTCTAAAAATGAGAGAAAAATCAATTGTCATCCTTATTCTATTATAGCAAAATCTCTAGACAGCCAGCAGCGATTGCTTTAATTTAAAGCATGTCTGAACATAATGCATTTAATTAATTATTTAAGTATAATATATGCAGTAGCTATGTTTTTTGTAATGCATGTTTCACTTAAACTCAAATCCTAAAGATCTCTATGATTCTATGTGCAAGGAAGCATACAAGAATTATGAAAATTATGATTTACAGCCTTAAAATTTTAGAATCTAATAGCTTTCCTATAAGTTAAACATGCTAAATAATACAAAAATGCAAACTTAAGAGGAGAGAAGATATTGATGATGACTAGATTTGGGAGCTGGTCAATTTGAAGAAGAAGGGAAGTTATGGCAATAATCTATGTGACTGGGAAATTGACAAGAAGTGGTAAGAGATTGAAGCACAGATGGGTCATGAAAACTACCAATTGTCTAATAGAAAAGTTAGACTCTGTGCTGAATATTTCAGAAGAATTTAAAGAAGACAAGTGTTATGGTCATATTTCTTTTCCAGGACTATTTTCTCAGGTTTTTATTGAAAGAGCATGAGGACTAACCCAGAGAGTCACTAAACGAAGATTGAAAGGAAAGGCCTCGCTTGTATAATTATCACAGTCACCTAAGTAACGTGCAAAAGAATATTGATGGTCTATTTATTAATTTCCAGTTTTGAATGGAGAAAAGAATGTTCAAAATGATGGAGACAAGAATGTTCAAAGTGATGCAGCTGCATTCACAGAACTGGATTAAGACAGAGCTAGAAATTTATGTGCAATTTTCCAAGTTGGGCATTGGGAAATAAGAAAATAAAACATTTGCAAATATTGATTTTTGCTCTGACAGTGGACATAATGATTGGAAGATCCAAAGTAGGCCTTTGATTATTGAGGTTTTTCTTTACAATGATAGTTTAAAAAGATCTATGCCAAAGTAATCCTAAAAGGGAATGTTTATAAAAATATCTAGTGATTTGTCATGGCTCTTGGCTTTCCTTCCTTCCATTATCCCTACCTATTTTCCACTTTCTACAAATAATTCATTGTTCCTACCCTCAAAAGTCTCCTGGATTCACAGAGATAACCAACAAACAGAGAAGAATGACATGGTGTACAGATCAAGGAGGCCCTGCCGATGGACAGGCGCAAAGTGGTGTGACACAGCATTTGGCACAGGATAGGTCTTGGATGTTACATTTCAATCAAGAATGTAGAGCTAAGTTGTAAGAGGAACATCTTAATATTTGAGGAGTCTCAAAACAGAGAGCAAATTTTAGGCAATATCTAAAATGTCATGGACTACCAGCATCACATGGAAGTTTGGGTGTCATTTGGAAGAAAGGGTAAAGCAAGCACAGTAGTTTAAATTAAGAGATTGGCATGGGAAAATCTGCATTTAGAAGGATGAATCTGGCAGCAGTCTGAAAACATATCAGCTAAGAGACAGTTGGCTTTAATTTAACCAAGAAATGCTGAGCATCTAAAGCCGGGCAGTGATGGGAAAGGAGGGGGTTAAACTGATTCCTGCATTCACATTACTAACTTGTCACAGAAACCAGAATTAACAGTGTACAAGTATTTATAGATATCTCTCTCCTTCCTTCCTCATTAATTAAGAAAATGGCAACTGAAGAAAATAGAAAAATTATCATTATATAATACGATCATCCATTTCATTGATTAAGAAATCTGAAAGCATTTGCTTATTCCCACTCTAGCCATTTACTCCTACTTTCTTTAATACTTCCTAGATGGCCACTTGAGCCAGACACTATTCTATCTAGCACTTGGCTATAGACGGTCAACTAAATTCCATCAGCTTATCATAGCTAGGCATGGGCTATCCAATTAGCTCAGCTTCCCTAGCTCCTGACTGCCAGTCCCTAAATTCCCTTCTCTCCCCTCCTGTGATTAAGTCTTACTCGTGCTTCCACATCAGCTGAAAAACCCCTTCTTCCTATGGGACTTCCCAGAGCCTCAGCTGTGGTTTCAGCTTCTGGGCCATGTTCTTCCTCTGCATGAATATTTGATCACATGGTACTGAAATCATGCTGGTTCCAGTCTGTGACTCACCTGGAACACTCTTCAGTCTGTTTCCTGTACTGCCTTCCTGTAACCTCACACTTAAGGTGCACGGTCAGTGTTGGCATGAGGATCATTTTTGTGATGGAGCCCAGATAACACTGAATTAAGCATTGGACTGTTAACCAAAAGGTCAATGGTTCAAAACCAGCAGCTGCTCCTTGGGGCTTTCTACTCTCATAAAGAGTAACACTCTTGGACATCCATGGGACAGTTTCATCCTGTCTCTTAGGGGAACTATGAGTCTGTATTGAATTGATAGCAGTGGGTTTGGGTATTTATCTAATTGAGCTTATAAAGTAAGAGGGTAGTGAGAACTCAGTAGTAGAATCATTGCCTTCCAGGTGGCAGTCTCAGATTTTATTGCTGTCAATGGATCTATTTGTCTGTTGGTAGAGATTTGTGTGTTGTGGTGGTGCTAAACAGGGTTCAGCAGAACTTCCAAATTAAGATGAGCTAGGAATAAAGACCTGGAAACCTCATGGATTGCTTACTATACTATTGTCCATGAACTCAGGATGAGTGGGAGACTGACTTCAAGTGACCTCAAAGCAAGACTGACATGAATTAAATACATCAACTCACTTAAGAGTTACAGCTTTAGGAAATCAAATTAATTCTGATACTCTAAAGTGGCATTGTTAGCCCCTCATGCTCAGGAAGTTCAAGGCCATTGCATATTAACTTTCTGTATTTCTAGCTTCTTCTAGAATGAGGAGGAAAATAGTTACATATGGCTAGTTAAACTCATTTGTGAAAACTTGGCATGTTCTCAAACTATATTCAAAGCTTATGTCAGCTTTAAAGACACAAATAAAACCTACTTTCCAGAACTTTCTCTTCGTTAGTTGAATTTTTAGAAAACATCTCTGATGATGTGAACTTCTATGAACCACATTCTCAGCTAACTCTGAATATCTTGAGTTGATTTGAATTACCATATAACTTCTCTTTTTCAAGCCACAACACTTTAAGAACTAGGGAAGTATTTTTTATATGTAAAAAAAGTAATGTTTTAATTTTAGATCCCAAAGTACCATGGATAATAACATAATGTATGTTAATCTTAAAAGCATTTGTCATGATTCAAGTAAAAATAAATCTCTTGAAGATGCTCCATCAAATTGATTCCGTCTTTAATAAGCATTATATTTTAAACCTGATTCCTTAGAACCCAAATGTGTGTAAAAGAAACTTTGATAAACATTCAGAAAATATCTCTACCCTTCTATTAGTATGATTAAGAATCATAGTAGTAGGCAACAATATTTAACCTCATTCTTGGTGACAAATACTTCATGGTAAAGAATAGTGTGTGCTTTACAGAGAAACCCCTTAGCCATGAGTAGCCTAAGTTCTAAAAATCTTGAGTTAACATAGAGTCAAAAAACAAAACAAAGCAAAAAAAAAAACACTTCACTGTCATTTGGTCAATTCTGACTCATAAACATCTTTTAGGACAGAGTAGAACTGCCCCTGTGGGTCTCCAAGGCTATAAATCTTTAATGGAGTAGAGTGTCTTATCTTTCTCCCATGGATATGAATTGGCTGGTGGTCTTG
This sequence comes from Tenrec ecaudatus, assembly GCF_050624435.1. NCBI lineage: Eukaryota > Metazoa > Chordata > Mammalia > Afrosoricida > Tenrecidae > Tenrec > Tenrec ecaudatus. The sequence goes on along the minus strand of NC_134542.1, from coordinate 12,806,587 downwards.
AACTGCTGTGCTGACCTTGTAGCTTATGAGCCTAACTCATAATTCATAGAAGTAGCTACAAATGAGTGCAATAGATTTGCCCAAACCTATAGAACACCCAGTGATAATAAGGAAAAAAAACAAACCCAAAACCTCACTACCATTGAGTTGATTCAACTCATAGTGACCCTACAGGATAGGGTAGAACTGTTCCTGTGAGTTTCTGAAACTATACTTCTTTATAGGAGTGGAAAGCTTCAGGCTGCTGACCTTGCACTTAGCAGCCCAACACTTCACCCCTGTGCCACCAGGGCCCCAATAGCAGTGAAATAAACCACATGTTATTTAGGGTGGTTCCTTATCCGTCACTTTCAAGCAAGATCTACCAGTCCCCAGTTTAGAGGCACATTGTGTAACAATTTCTGTTTACTTTATCTCATATCATAAGTACAATGCCTTTAGGTATGTTGTTCTTTTTCTAGAGTGAAAACCTCATGATAATGCCCATTATGCACACAAAACAGATCAATAAATGTTGCTGCACAGTTAAATGACAAGCTTCAAAAATAAGAAAGATAAATGAATATTTCCTATGATCTCCTTCTACCAGCCACCCTGATCAGTGCTTTAAAAATGTTGTATTGAATTTTCTTTCTTATAACCACCTTGGAAATGTTTTACCATTTGGTTGTGGCTGATAATATATATACCTACAAATAAAATTAGATGGCTAGTGAATTGGTTATATCACATATTTTTTCTTAGATACTGCAATTTGGGACAGAGTTGAGGATACCCTCTATCAAGGTGAAATATATTAAATGCTTAAAAATCTCAACCCACAGCAGAACCTTTATAGATAAAGGAACTTGGAACTCTACTCTATAGGATAGTCATTTTTTCTGTTGCTTTTTTCCCCCTAAGTTAGATCAGTTGGCACGTCAGTTAATAAAGGAGATTTGTGACAATTTCATTTTTAACACTTGACCTTTATAAGCAAAAGTATCAGTAAACAGCCAGAGGCATGAAATACATGGCTGAGCAAATTTTAAGGGGGTTAAGGCATTAGGGGTATAAGAGTAGGAAACAATTATAGCTGAGAATACGAAGTGGTGAATATGAGTGTTTGCAGACCAGGCAAGATGTCCAGAGATTATGACCTTGAATGAGCAAGTCACTCAGAGAAGGTATGCAGGGTAATGGTGAATGAACCATTTGGAAGAAAATGTGAGCACCGTTTAGTTTTACTGGATTCAAACTTCTCCACTGTTTCATAATTAAAACAAAGGAGAAGATGAACTTGTAAGACTGTTAGTTATTTCCATTCAGAGTGTTCAGTAAAAAAGGAGCGTTCTATACATCAAAATAGCTGTGATGCATTCATGTCCTGTTCTGAGTGGTTCCTACCTCTTTCCTGATGCCAGCTCTGTTTTCTGACTTATGATAACCTGTAGCGTTCTTTAGTAACCACCAGCTGCATACATATGATATCAGTTCATTCAGGATATGCTAGCAAACGTTCTCAGTGGATGCAGTTGCCTCTCTGAAAGACATTCCTGAGAATGATGATGGCAACAAATGTACAAATGTGCTTGACACAATGGATGGATGGATGGATCGTGATAAGAGTTGAATGAGGCCCCAATAAAATGATTTTTTTTTCAAAAGACAAAAGAAAGGCTTCCTTTCTCAGAACAGAGACATGCAGCATGAATGCTGATGGATTCTCAAGAAGCAAGCATGACAGGCAGCAAGCCTTGTTGATGTGCATTATCAGCGCAGCTCCGAAGTTCTTTGGCACCTTTCTTCGTAGGTGCGGTGGATAACTGAGGCAGCCCTCGAAGGAAGTTACGAACGTGAGGGTTACATTTCCCTAATTATCTTGACACTCTGAGTTCAATGTAGCATTTTCACTGTTTTACCTCTTTTGTTTGCAGTTTTTTTAAGATTCCACGGTACCAGATAATCGCTCTGTGAAGTGTGGCAGCCTCACAGAGCAAATGAGGGTCCGATAAACAAAATCCAGGAGGTTCAGAATTTAAAAGTAGAAATTTTTGCCAGAATGATTGAGCGATTTTCTCTGCCTTGGAAGGTGGGAGAAGTTATCCAGATGTAATATCTCAGGCAAATTCGACAGCAACTCTATGTGCATGTCTGCCGATATGCCTATCTTCCTGTGAAAGAGCAGTTTGCAGAGTGGCTCAGCTGGTGCGGTGACACAGTCAGTAGATGGCGGAGCCCCGGACAGAGCCCACCACTCAATGGCACGAAAGCACAAGTGCCAGAGCTTGTCCAATAGCTAACCTCATGTTTGAGGACAAAATTTAAATATGTTACTAATTACTTCTGAGACCATATTCAGGACCCCCCCCTATTTACTCACATAATAGGGTGTTCTTTGTGTTTTGTAATAGAAAAGTAATCCACAGATAACTAGATCTTGCAACTTTGGCTTCCTTTTGGGCAAAAAGAAAGCATACTTTTTTTAAGATTCGAGATTATGAAACTTGTTTTTATTTTTATATCAAGATGTGTCAGGCTTAATGTAGCCTGAGTGTTGGAGTCTTGTTGCAAAGAGACTGCTTTTTCAGCCCACATAACTTTCACTTCAAGCCAAGTATTCCTACAGGGAAGATTGTTTCTAACTCCTCAGGCACCATTTAAATGCTTGGAGTCTTAAGCAGAAAAATGCCCTCTATTCACGCAGTTATTGTTTTTAATTATGGGGTCTCATGTTTATTTTAAGGGACTCTCTTCCTTGCTTCTTTGGTTTCTGGATTCCAATAGGCTGAATGATTGCCCCCAAGTATGACACTCCAGGTTGCCCGGGAAGTGGAAATGAGATGAAGTTAGAAGTGAGAACGATGGAGGGATTGACAGGGAGAGCTGAATGGAGGGGACAGGAGAAGGGCTGAAAGTCCTTGGGTCACAATACAAGTCTGACACCTGTGAAAGGACAGGAAAGGGGAAGAAAGCTTCAGTAGCATCTTCAATGGCTGTCATCGTGTGAAGTCCCTGGGTAGTTGCTTGACTACTAACTGGGCCACTTAAACACACCCAAGTCTGGCGATCTTAACTACGCACTTCTTCTACCATGCGCATGTAGGATCATCATGAGTTGAGTCAAGGTGATGGCACTGGACATGGAGGGCAGAAGAGGCTAGGTTGCCCTTGACATGTCATCCTCTTGAACTCAGTCACAGCCTCTATCTCTGGCCACATGGCCACTGTTGATGTACCCATTATGCCAGCTCTTCATGGCTAATGACAAAAGCTGTATCACCTAAGTCATTCTATCTATTTGGTTGTCCGGTGACACCTCCACAGTGGAGATTATCTGGTGGATAGTACACATGTGCCAATTCATACATGTTCATCCACATGCCTCTTTAATTTATCTCAGATTCTTTCATTTATAACCCTCTAGCCCCTTTCTTGCTTTGTCCATGAAAATAGTTCCTATACCTTCATTTTTTTGCCCTGCCCAGCATTCTGTATATATTATTTTAGGCTGTTTTATTTCTTTTTTTAAATTTTTAAAATTTTTAGGCTGTTTTATTTCACAAACAAATAGGATGGCCACCAAATACACTGCCCAAAGCTCGCTACCCAAGATAAAGACTTTCCCCATCTTTGTTCTTGATAACCACTTCTGAGTATGGCTCTCTAGCTTGGCCTTACAGCCCTCTTCAGTGGCTCTTATTGGAACTAACATCCGAGGGAGAAATTTTAGTGTGATTGCCATGGGTCACATGCAGGAATAGACAACATAGCACGTTCACGCCCTTGGGTCCTTTTAATGCTTTAAAGGGATTTCTGTTAGTACCTTCTGATTCTATTAACTGGTGAATCCAAAAGAATCCCAATTATGATGAGCATATTCGGACACATCATCATCAGGTATTGAGTGGTCAAATGTCGCACTGGTACCACGGCCCCATTGTACATCAGGGGCTTCCTGGGAAGATGGCCTTCGTGCAAATATTTCAGTGAGTTGTGAAGACAATGCAGAAGTTGTCAGCCAGGTGCATCGCATCCCTCATGGCAAGTTCTTTTTTGAAGAGAGTGCTCAGAGTTATACTGCCACAACCGGTCCCTGTACTCTGAGGGGATTACACACCTCCAGATATTGTCATGCAACTCACAGTATGTCCTTGTTGGTGGAGCATGCCCAGCCAGTCACTGATGTCACGCTTGGTCATGGGATTGGTTAAAATCATGGAATATAGGTAAAAAAATTTATGCCACAACCTCGCAAACATTTCAAAATTCTCTTTTTTTGCCATGAGAACAGTATACGTCAATAAGGATAGATCTTGGTGTGTATGTGTGTTTTGGGGGGGGGGATGCATGGAGCAGAGCCACAGCGAATGTTGAGACATACCTAAGCATGATATGAGCTATATATAACTAGATATTGTTGTAAACAGGTAGGAACTGGGAGGGGAGGGTTGTTACGGAAACCTTTACAAGTCACTAATGAATCGCATCTGTGATGGTGCCCCTGGTTTCTGGCAAGTCTCCTTTGTTGTATGTTATGGTATTTCTATTTTTCTGTTTCTAATTGTTCAATATATGCTCATTGACAACTTTTATTCTTGGTCTTTAATATCCTGGATGTGGGTATGTGTGTGTGTGTGTGTGTGTGCTTTTTTAGCTAGATCAGAAATATCTGGATATATATGTATATAGAGATTTAATCTATATATTGATATACAGAGACACATATATGAGGGGACTTAAAATATAATGGGAAAACTTAACTTTGAACATTTAAAAAAATCCATCACATAAACATCCCAAATTCAGTGCCATCGAGTTGATTCTGCCTCATAGAACTCCTAGAGGCTAGAGTAGAATGGCCCCTTGGGTGTTCTGAAGCTGTAAATCTTTACAGGAGCAGAAAGCCTCATTTCTTTTCTATGGAGCACCTGGTGGGTTCAAACCACTGTTTTGTGGTTATTGGCCCTACCCATCAGCCACATTATCACCAGGGCTTCCTTGGCTGACTCTTACAGAGATTCTGAATCAATAGATTTGTATTCATTAAATAATAACTCAGCAAGTGTCCATGGTATGTAGACTATAATTTGCATATTTAAAAACTCCATGGGGTTCTACACAACACAACACAACACAATCCTTTAAAAAATTTTAAAGATAATTTTATTGGGGGCTCTTACTGCTCATAACAATGCATGCATCATTTTGAAAACATATTTGTACATATGTTGCCATCATCATTTTCTAAACATTTCCTTTCTATTTGAGCCCTTGGTATCAGCTCCTCTCTTTTCCCTCCCTCCTTATAACACAATTTTAATGTGGTTTAGAATCATCTTCAACATCGTCTTTCCAGGTCTCCTACCAAAATGCTTTTATTGCTTATTTTTATTTCTGCTTTTATTGCTTACTCTTAGGCTTGTCTTGAACAATCCCTTGGGATCTAACTCATTTTTAACCCCTTTATTCATCCTCCATCCAGTTTGGTCAAACTGACAGTATACCTAAGACTTGTTGTTTTCTGAAGCATTGGTTGAGAAAGTCGATGTATGAACAAAAGCAAATAGAGCTGGATGACATTGTTTTATGTTTGAAAATGTAGTTGTGACACAGCGAGCAAATTATCTGTCTAGGGAACAGGTGCAGGCCCTATTCAAGGCACGAGTAACCAAGAAATTGATAACACAATTATGTCCAGTAAACTCCTCTATAAATGCCTCTGGGCAGTAAACACATGCATAAATCTCCCCAGTTGGCCATCCTACTGAGAAGGAGATGACTGTCTACAAAAATCCTTAAAGTGATGTAGCAATAGAAGTAAGAAAATGTGTCATGACTCCATGTGACTGAAAGCAAAGCTAGAAGAAATCAGATATTGTATTTTTCGGGAGAAAGCCCAAGATCACAATCTAAGTCTTCCCGTGATACCGGCCCACTCTCATACCTCCATCACCATGATTAGAACTTCAATTAAAAGCAATTCTTTACAAGCCTTTGTTGTTGTTGTTGTTGTTGCTAATGGTATCAATAAAAGCACAGAGAAGTAAAACATGGAGACACTGCACATACTTAGTATGCTGACTACTACCTTCATTTGGTCATTGACTTGATTTCATTCATGGTTTTTAATCTCCACTACTCTGGGTGGTAGATTTGGCTTCCAGCCAACTTTATTTTATTTGGCAGATATAATATAACTGGTGTCTGAATATTAGCTGATACTACTTAGAAACCAACAGACATATAAAAATATGTTTGATGTAGTGATGTTTTTTGATTTAATTATGTTATTATAAGCCTTATATATTGCAAGCAGAGTCTTATCTTCTTAATGAATCCTCTCTGTCTTTATTCACAATGGATATTTAACTGTCATAAGTCTCCAGATGCAAAGAAAAACAAAACAAGACAAAATAAAAATGAAAATACCATTTACTATTATTTTCCCTACTGGAACTTTAAACTTATGGCAAACATTATAATGATGAGAAAAATACAATAAAGAGAATGCAGAAGCTTGGTTTGGATTAGACCACATTATGGAGGCAAGAGCCACTACAATTAAGGCTTAGCAACAACAAAAAGGCCTAAATAAACCATATATCTAGGAAAGTACCCTCAATGAACTCTTAAGTGTCATTTATTCAAAGGTACTTATGATTCATGTGTGTGTGTAAGGAAACCAATAACATATTGTGTATTAGTACTTTCTCTTTTGTTTCTTGTGCATTTCTTTTGTTTCCTAAATCCTTCATTGATGGGGAAAACTCCAGAGTAGTCTCACTTTTAAAAATTGTCCTTTGCTTAAATGTCTCTTTTGTAATAACATAGAATCCATTACTCAATAGCATCGAGAAACGTAAGGAGGCATTTCCTGTATGAGTAAGTTGAGCTTAACATTGATAGGGGTTTCGTCTACATTTTTTAGTATAAAATTTCTTATATATATAAAAACTGTGACTTTATAAACTTCACTGGAATTTTTGAAGCATTTAGCAGCGTCTCAAAATCTGATGATGTTTTTACTAATCATTTTTACTAGATATTATTTATTTATTTAGCTTCTTTGTTAAGATCATTTTATTGGAGGCTCTTACAGCTCTTTTAACAATTCATACATCAACTGTATCAAGCATATTTGTACATATATTGCCATCATTATTTTATAAACATTTACTTTCTATTTGAGCCCTTGGTATCAGTTCCTCTTTTTCCCTCCTTTCCCCCTCCCACCCTCATAACCCCTTGATAAATTATTTTTATTTTCATATCTTACACCAATTATTTTATACCATTCCATGTCATCCATTCCTCAATTACTGAACTGCTTAAGTTCCCAAAGCCAGGTTGTGTGTTAAAATTAGTTTTATATGAAAATGATGAATAAACCCATCATATCAAAGGATGTCTAAACTGATTCCTAACTTCCCAATCGAATCATTACTTAACTGCCAGACCACAGAGAATCATGGCCCAGCCAAGTTGTCATGGAACCCTAAAACCATCCAAGTCAGTGCCACCCACTCTCATGGTCTAGTATGAGTTACTACCCAATGGACATCGTTAACACACAAATTAGTTGAATAGTAGGTTTTTGACTACTCATAAATACAAAATGTCAGCTAATGAGGTATAAGGAGTAGGTGTAGTTTATTATTATGAGGGAAGTAGAACTCAGTAGGGTTTCCTCATCCATGTTAGTCTAGAAGCTCTACCCACACCTGTCCAGCATTAAGTCAACATGCAACCTTCCACTGACTGACTTGTGCTTGGTAGCATTCTTATCCTAATCATATTTTCTTCTCCTGCTTTCTTTAATGCAAAAGTAGAGATAGAAATCATGCTTCTTGAAACCGAAAAGGCAGCTTTTGAAGAATACTGTGCATCATGAACAGTCCGAAGTTAAAGTTTAAAATTTCACACATATGTGTGTTTGTACATAGAGATGTATGTGTATACACACACATGGGTACATGAGGACATATACATGAGTTGGAATCCACTCAAAAGTAGTGAGCTATATTTCAAAAAAAAGTTGGACCAATCCATTATCTTTTGCTTCCATTTTCCACGAAATTTTGAAGTCCCCTTGTGTGTGTATACACACACAAACACATACCCATATATGCTTATGTAGATATATGCATGCATGTTATGTGTATAAATAAATATATACATAGTTTGAAGTTCCCTCATGTGTATATACACACACTCACACACACACACACACACACACATATATATATGCTTATGTCTCTGACCTTGTATTTTCTGCCTCCATTTACATTTATCTTGATGGGTTTTGTATTGCTTTCCCTTACAGCATAGGCGGAGACGTAGGGCGAAGCCACGACGGGAGTTACGTGGGCAAACATTTCCGCATGGGATTCATGACGATGCCCGCTCCTCAGGACAGACTCCCCCACCCTTGCTCCAGTGGCTTTGCGGTGAGGTCACAGTCTCTGCACTCGGTTGGGGGTGCAGATGAGGACAGCAGCTGCGGCTCACGGAGACAGCCTCCACCCAAGCCCAAACGGGACCCTAGCACCAAGCTGAGCACCTCCTCGGAGACAGTCAACAGCACAGCGGCCTGTAAGAGCGGAAAACCCCCTGAGAGAACGGAAGGTAAAACACTCAATGCCCTTGACCCCTAGAAAAGTAGTTCCGACAACACGTTTAGACCCACACAACTTCCTTTCTGGGTCACATGATCCTGTCTGTCACTCTGAAGTCCCAGAAAGGAAGCGTGCTGGTGGAGGGTTATTCGTTGGTGTGTTATCAAATGACACTTCAAAGGATACATTTACCTTTTGTCTTCCGAAAGGCAAGGCGATATGAGTTTCCTTCCTCCTTAAAGCGTCAAATCATTAGAAAATTACTTTGTCTAAAAATATACATAAAACATACATTTTCTGCCTATTCTTAATACTGGTTGTACCACTAAGGAGTCAGCACAGTGCTGTTGGTGGGGCATTGACTGCTCACCCCAAGGTCAGCAGTTCAAATCCTCCAGCCAGTCTGTCCTCAGGTGAAAAGATGTATATAGTCTCAGAAACCCAGTATGGGGTCTATATGAGGTGGAACTGACTGAATGGATGACAGGGGGTTGGTTGATTGGCTGGTTGCATTTGTATAATTTCAGGGACATTTGGTCGCCATGAGTCTTCATGGACTTGATGGCAGAGAGGAGTGGGTTGGTGACACCACAGTTAAGTTCTTAACTGCTAGTCAAATGGCCAACGGTTCAAACCCCTCTGCTCAGGGGACAAAGAACTGGTGATCCACTTACGTCTGTCTACCACACCGGGTCCCTATGAATCAAAAGTGATCCCAGGGCACTTAACAACGGCATTAAGGAAACATTTTATTGCAGGAAAATATAAAGGCGGGAGGTGGGGGCGATAACCGTATATTTCAGGAAGAACCTGTAAAAATTGTGGTGTATATTTTTCCAGTGAAGATAAATGTGGGTCTGCATTATAAAATACACATGTGTGCGTGTGCCTATAGGATGTTTATGTTAGTCTCCACTTCAACTTCTATTTCTAATTGATACTTACACTAATATTTTTAATCCGCTCTGAAAAACAGAAGTAGGATTGCCCAAGCCTCCTATGAATATACATCAGGTCATGTTAACTCCGGATTTTACCAGTTCTTTCAGCTTTTACTTGCGTTCTTACTGAAAGACTGTTCGTCTGAGATGGTTCACAAGTGTGCTTTCATACAGGCCTATGTGTGCTTCATATATTTATGGTGAAAAACAATTCAAATTGGCCAATGCTGCCAGCCGCCAGCCAGAGAAGGTGACTTTACTGGATGCCATTCTTTCTTTGACCCTCCCAGTCCTTCAGGTTTTAAATAGCATTTCTCCTGAGTCTCCTAGGGTCCCAAGTTTCACAGTACTTTCCAGCATTGGTTAGAAGCCAGGTGAGTCTTTCTCAACTGGACAGAGCTCTGAGTCTCCAGAGTTCCCCAACACCTCTTGCCCCTCCCTTGCATCTACGGGTCCAGTCTTTCCTCTGTCAACTCACACCAGTCATTAAAGTGAGGTGTCCAGCAGCATGGTCCATCTTTTGTGTCCCCCCTGTCTCCCTTTTCTCCCAGATTTGGGCCCAAACACCTAAAGCCAAAAACCAAAAATCTTAGTGCACAATAAATAATATCTTCAAAACCTGCAGGTGGAACTAACATTAATGCCACCAGTAAAACCTCTACTTAAAGCTGTTTTTCATATCTCATATCCACATCTGCAAGAATACATTGCAAGCATCAGTAAGTATTTGAGACTATACATATGAATACCATGTAGCAATATACAGTCACCAAAGTATAATCATAGTGAATATAATTTTGTTTTATTACGTATTCTATTTTCCATGTCATTCAGGAAGTTTCAAGAAGTGACATTTTAAGAAGATTAGGGTACATCATTGTAATTTATTGCATTTTATTCTTTTTTTAATCGTTTTATTAGGGGCTCATACAACTCTTATCACCATACATACATCAATTGTGTAAAGCACATTTGTACATTTATTGCCCTCATCATTCTCAAAACACTTGCTCTCCACTTAAGCCCCTGGCATCAGGTCCTCATTTTTCCCCTTCCTCCCTGCTTCCCCTTCCCTCATGAACCCTCGATAATTTATAAAGTATTTTTTGTTTGTCTTTCCCTGTCTGACGTCTCCCTTCATCCACTTTTCTGTTGTCCATCCCCAGGGAAGAGGTCACATGTAGATCCTTGTAACCGGTTCCCCCTTTCCAACCCACCCTCCCTCTATGTTCTCAGTATCGCCATTCACACCACTGGTCATGACGGGATCATCTGCCCTGGATTCACTGTGTTTCTGGTTCCTATCTGTGCCAGTGTCCATCCTCTGGTCTAGGCAGACTTGCAAGGTAGAATTGGGATCATGTGTGTGTGTGAGGGGGGGGTGGGTGGGAAGGGGAGAAGCATTTAAGAACTAGAGGAAAGTTGTATTCTTCATCTTTGCTACATTGCACCCTGTCTGGCTCATCTCCTCCCGGAGACCCTCTGCAAGGGGATCTCCAGTGAACTACACATAGGCTTTGGGTCTCTTCTCCGCACTCTCCCCCTCATTCACTATGGTAAGATTTTTGTTCTGATGATGCCTGATACCTGATCCCTTCGACACCTCATGATTGCACAGTCTGGGGGCTTCTTCCATGTGGGCTTTGTTGCTTCTGAGCTAGATAGTTGCTTGTTTACCTTCAAGCCTTTAAGACCCCAGACGCTATAACTGCTGATAGCCAGGCACCATCAGCTTTCTTCACCACATTTGTTTATTCACCCACTTTGTCTTCAAGGGAAGGTGAGCATCATAAAATGCTCATTTTATTCTTGATGAATGTTTATGTTTGTTCCAATTTGTTTTGATGTAATGACTTTCTTTCTCTCTCTCTCCCTCTCTGTGTATGTGTCTCTGTGTGTGAGATGTATGTATCACTGAATTACTATGAGCAGAATCAATGTGACAGCGCATACAGAACAATTTTGTGCCCACACATGTTATTGCCCCTCTTAGCATATTAGAAATAAATGTTCTTTCTCATAATTCAAGGTCATGAGTAGGTCCTTCAACCTGTAACACACTGCTTCTTACAGAAATAATTTAGATGCTTAGTTTATCAACACACCAAAGGTAAAGTCACGTTCTCCAGGGGGCTGCTGGCAGCATTGGCCAACCTGAATTGCCCTAGAGGCATGACTTGTAAATTCTACACGTTGTTCTCGGGTGTCTTCCAAAATTGTAACACGGCGTATTTCATTACCTATTATTGTTTCTGTCACCCCACTCCTCAATGGAATTCAGGAAAAAAACATAATCAACTAAATTAGATGGTTTGTAAAAGGAGTTTTGTAAAAAGGATGAACCATGAACGAAGGCAGTAGGATCAAGCACCATCTGGAAAGTTTCAAGAATGAAGAATACATGAACCAGTAGCAAAGGAGAGGAGACAAGAGACCGAAACAGAACAGAACTAGAAAACCGCAAAGACCCAGCATGATTATCAGTTCTGGGGAGAAACCTTTGGGTGGGGATTCAAGTACCTTCCACACAGAAATAATTACTACCCCTCTGAAATATTTGAAGTAACTGGCTCCTGAAGTAGAATAGTTTCATAATTCTCTATCTGATTCCTTCAGAATCTAAGATTCTGGAACTGTACATGGTTAGTTATCTCTGGTCGTCAGAAGAAGAGAATGTGATTAAGTTATAGTAGCAAAGAGAGAAGGTGGACTTAGAAGGTAGACTGACAGACAAGTAAGGTTTGTAAACACCTGCATATTTGTTCAGTGGGTCTTGAGGGATGGTCCGTATACCCGGAGAGCTCTGCTAGGGTCTGGTACAGGAATGGCAGATTTTTATGGAAGGACAATTGTCAAGGCAAATTTCACATCCTCTTGAGAGCATTCAATAAAAAGGCAACTAAAAAGCTACTCACACTCAAATCCCTTCTGCCAAATTGGGACCTCAATAATAATCGGATAAGATTAGCCCCCAGTTCAGAATTGGTGGACAATCATAAATGCAAATGTATGCACATGTATGTGTGCACTCAAGTCAAAAGGATGTCAAATGTACATTTTTCTTCTTTGAATTCTCAGTTCTTTATAATCATGTGTTACCTGGGTTCCTTATAGAACACGTTTGTTTTTTATATACAATATTCCTAGCAATCAAAATTATAACAAAAATATAAATTGGCTTTCATAATCTTAGCTTGTCTCTTCTTTTTATGTTAAATGTCAGCAAAATCAAAATATTGATTCAGTGGCATTAAAATGATTTCCATGGTAACCAGCTTCTATTTAAGCCAGGGATTACGACTTCCCTGTGGATAAGAGTAAAAAGAACTGGACTTTTTGAAAGATGGCTTTTCAGAGTAGAGAAAAAATAGTAGCTTAATGATGAACATAGCAAGAAAGATCACATACAAAGAGAAGTATAATTTAGGTTTAAAAATTGTAATTCTGTCATTTGAAAAGCTAGGCATTTACATTTCTATTTTGGGATTTTACACAATGGTAACACCTTAAAAACATTCATACAGTAGAAAACGTAAACTGGCAATAAGTAGGCTTAATATTTATAAATATTTTAATAACACCTTTCTATTGCCTCGGTTTGGTCCCTGCTTCTTTTGAAGAAAGATTAGCTGGAATTAAAGCAGAAAATCGGAAAGAATTAGAGGTGTTCTGAGTCAAGCACCCTGCAACCATCCTGCGGAGGGACATGCGAACTGCACCCGGCCAGCCCCACCTGTCGGGGGCGCATGCGTTCCACTCCTCAGCAATGATATTATTAGAGATGCTGGCAGAAGAATGCAGTCCGAAGAGTTAGTTGTTAGGTGCTGTGAACGCAATTTCCACTTCTAGCCACCCATGTGATAGAGTAGAATGGTCCCGTAGGTTTTCTTGGCTGGAGTGTTCATTGGAGCAGCTCACTGGGACTTTCAAGGAGCCTCTGGGTGGGTTAACTTTGTCAGCCTTTCAGTTAGCAGCCTGGCACTCACTGCCTGCACTGCCCAGGGCTTCCGAATAAGAAGACTTCTTGAGAATGAAAAAAAAATACGAAGAAAAATAACAAAGCATTTGACATGACAGACACCTGGAATTAACAAATGACACAATGGATGCTGTGACTATAAAATGGGGAAGTGACTGAGGGGGTCCTGCCTCCTTCTTCACAGCTTGTAACAATTGAGTGGGTCAAGGGCAATGAACTCACCCATCCACTGCCATTGGACCGAATCTAAAAAAACTCGCTGCCCTTGAATCAGTTCATAGAGATCCTGTAGGACAAGGTAGAACTGCCTGTCCCTGTGGGTTTCAGAGTCTACCAGGACTCTTAAGAGCAATAAAGGTTAATGGTCAAAGGAAAGTTGTATACAAACAAAAGTTGGCACCATTTTAAACACGTTGTATAAAAAAATGACAATTGCAATCACATCAACCTCAACTCAGATAAATGTTTTAGGATAGACTAGGGCTGTCCCATAGGATTTACAGCTGTGAATCTTTATGGAAGCTGATTGCCCTATCTTTCTCTCACAGAGGAGAAAGCTACCTGTTTAGTTAGCAGTTGAGCACTTTTTAACGGCTCATTTTTTCATTGATTCATTTTCTTAAAAAAAAACAAAAACACCAAAAACGACTTTCTAAAAATTTCTCAGAATATTTCTCTTTTCCAATTTGCCTGACTAACATGACTATTTTATGTTGTCCAGCACATATGTGGAAACATATAAGAAAGAGATAGAAAAGCCATGGACACACATACTCAGAGGGTTCAACATATTTCTAAATGACTCCAATAGAAAAGCATTCCCTAGTTGTGTTAGTCTTGGTTGACTAGAGAAACAAATGCAGAGACACTCACGTGTGCAAGAGAGAACACTATATCAAAGAGCAAATACATGTAGAGAAAACATCCCAGGTAAATCTAGATCAAGTCCATAAATCTGATATTAGCCCAGATGGCTAATGCGACTCCATAAATTCCTCTTAAGACTCACGCAGCACGTGCAATGATACCTACCTAATGCCAGAAGATCAAAGGCTGGTGTGTAGAAAGTCTTGTAGATCCAGTGGCGGTGGAAGCATCTTAAAGCTGGCCTGAATCCTCCATCTCTCTGAGTGTAGTTTGCCAGCAGGAGGTGAAGCTGAGAGTGTGTGGCCCATCTTCAGGGAGAAAAAAAGAGAGAACGTTTCCAGAATCCTCATGAGAAAGCCACACCCACGAGGAGAAATCATCAGGCTAGACTCTACCCCTTTGCTCTTAATATCCTCAAATTGACACCAGGTTATGTAACCACCACGCTAATTGCAGGCATTATTGTGATTCCATGATGGGACTCGAATATTTTGTTTTATGAGTGAAAAAAAGTTTTCATTAAACTTCAAGGTGTCTCTTTAATAAAGAACAATCAAGGTACTCAACTTCTCTTTTGAATAAGGTTCAATCTTTAAGTAGTGATAGAATATCAAAACTGACTCACAAAAATGTGGAAATATGTTAGAATGGGGATAGTTCTCCTGGATTTTGGCTTTATCATCTAGAGACTGTAGGCATCACATCTTCTGAAAAAGAAAAAAAAGGAAGACCTTCTTGAGTATTTGGAATTCTGTCCTAAAGATTTTGAAACATGGTTTGAGTGGCTGGTGGTTAATCCAAGGCTCATTAACAGGTACCTGCCTTAGGGAGAGAAAAAATAAAAATCCCCCCTAATTGCCTAAAGGTCACAAATAGGAAGTTAGTTTTCAATATGGTCATTTTTATGACTCCACTTATTAAGCCAAGTACTGGAGTGTGTCTCCTCTTGGCGTCCCTGATGAGGATTCGGTGGTGAACAGAAGAGAAATGGCTTATCCCTGATGAAGCTCCCACTCTGTTTCCTTCCAGCTTCACAACTAGACCCGTTTCACTCAACTGAGGTCCCAGTGCTCAAATCCAGCACTGATTTGAAGGAACCATTTCTAGAAGCCAGAAAATCCGGCACAACCACCATCAGAGTATTTGCTATGTGCCCGAAAGAAGAAAGAGTTAAACATATTTTAATCATGTGGTTGGGGTTTTCCCCCCTCTAAATAATGCCTGCTGTTCTTTGACTGTTTGGAATTGCCTGGATTTGACTTTCTATCAATGTTAGGCTTCAATGAAGCAGCCGAGGGGCACAAGAGGTTCAAGGATGGGAGATAACAGAAATGCATCCGTTACTTTGGGGAACATCAATGTTTCTCATGTCAGGTCTCCAATTTGGGAAGCCAACTCTACCCCAGACTGGGTCAAACACACTCATAATTTGACTTCTCGGTCCCCAGTCCAGGCCACTGACACCTTTAAGGTGCTCACACAATTTTGATGATGACGATGTGATTTTACAACTCAGCCTGGCTCCTCGAGAATTCAGGGCCTTTGGGGACCGTCAGACCTTGGGTTATTGGGAGTGCTGCCCACACTTAGCACTCTTGTCCTCAGTCTCTGTTTCCTGGAAAATGGTAATAGCAGTGTGCTTCTTGGGGGGGAGGGGAGCTTGAAGGCAAAGATTATCTCTTGCCCAGTATAAGCTCCACACCAACGTGTTGTCGTGAAGGATGAAGGCACCTTGAGGAGAGGGATGTGGGCAGGCTTTAAAAATTGAGCATTGCCCCCCAGGTTACCAGCCAGCAAAGAAATAGGACTCTGAATCTTAAAATCACAAAGAACTGAAGCCTGTCAACTGCAAATCACTTCGAGGGGAGTTGTCCTGTCTGCTTGAGGAGTCACCTTAGCCAACACCTTGAGTCCAGCGTCCCTGTGAGACTCTGTGAGGAGCCCTGACAGCAGAGTGGTCAGGAGTCCCGTGGTTAACCTCAAGGTTAACCTCAAGGTCGGTGATTCAGAACTCCCAGTCACTTGTAGGAAGAAAGAATTAGAGTTTTAGAAACCTACAGAGACAGTTCTGCCCTGTCTTATATGGTCCCTATGAATTGGAATTGAATTGATGTTAATGAGTTTGGTTTTTGTGATATTTTGAGCAAGGGGCTGTTAGGCTATGCCCAGGCCTCTGACCTATAGAACTGGGAACTCATAAAAGCATGTGCCGTAGTTCTTAGCTAAGTGTGCCGTAAGCAGTCATGCAGCAATGAAAGTCCAATTTGCCTTACAAAGTTGTCAGCAGATAAAGTAAGGTAGATACATCAAATCAAATATCTATAGAAACACCTGTCCAGGAGCTGGTGTACAATTTTTTTTCTCTGCTTCCTTTAGGGTTTCTTTGTCTTTCTAATACCCCATTGTATTTCCAGTGGAGGTTTATATCACAGTCTAGCTCCCCAGTCCACAATTTCTGTACACATTTTCCAGGGACTAGCTATCTCTTCAGAATATCTGAATATTAGCATGATTGCTCATTCTAGTTGCTTTGTCTCTATTCATCTAGTTTCCCTGCCTCCTTAAAGTTACAGCGTGTCTCATCTAATGTAATTTTTAAGGTGAACCTTACTTATGGGTGGTATTCATTTTTTAAAAAGCTAATTCATTATCGACTCACTACAAGGTACTCTCAGGGGGTAGGTTTGATTCCAAGTTGGAAGTGTCTCGCAGAATCCCCCAGTTTAAGGGAATCCTCCAGATTGAGCTAGTCTGCCAGGTCTGGCTTTTTTGTAGGTTGCTAGACATTTGAGATGCCTTTCTCCATTTTTCTCTTCTTCCGTCAGAAACAATGTGTGGTGGCCCTGATTACAATGGTCAGTAGTCGTCCTTAGCATCATATGGTTCTTCTGGCCACGGTTTGTGCAGACTCTGCCCGGGTGGTAGAGTGTGGACAGTTAGGTGTTGAGCCGCAATCTGCATGGTTGGCAGTTCAAAATCACCCGCCGCTCTGCAAGAGGAAAACTGGGCTTTCTATTTCAGTGAGCAGTTACGGTCTTGGAAACAAACAAGGGATCTCTCTTTTGGTTTGTAGAGTAAATCATTTTCTTGGGGGCTCTTACAGCTCTGATAGCAATCCATCCTTCAATTGTTTCAAGTACATTTTTACGTATGTTGCTATCATCATTTTCAAAACATTTTCATTTTACTTGAGCCCTTGGTATCAGCTCCTCTTTTTTTCCCTCCCTGCCCCACCCACCCACCTTCGTGAACCCTTGATCAATTATTATTATTTTCAAATCTTACAATGCTAGAAATCTCCCTTCACTCACATTTCTGTTGTCTGTCCACTTTGGGTGGACATGGTTCTACATTGATCGTTGCGGTCAGTTCTCCCGTGCTCCTCCTTCTCTCCCCACCTTCCCCTATACTCGTGGTATCACTGCTCCCATTAATGTTCCTGAGGAGTTTATCTGTCCTGGACTCTGCATGTCAAAGATTCTTAACTGTACCAGTGTACATGCTCCGGTCTAGTCGGATTTGTAAGCTAGAAATTGGGTCATGATATTGGGAGGAGGGAGGTTGGAGGGAGAATCATTAAAGAACTAGAGGAATGTTGTGTGTTTTGTTGGTGCCCATTGACTGGCTCATCCCTTCCTCGTGACCCTTCTGTGAGGGGATGTGCAATTGTCTACAGATAGGCTTTGGGTCTCCACTCTGGCCACAAGGGGTCTTTATGAATCGGTATCAACTAGAAGGCAGTGAGTTTGGGTCGGTTTTGATTGTGGGTCCTGTAGTCCAGCTCTTCTCTGAGCCTTCGTTTTCCTTCTTTCTCTTCTACTCACATAAGCAGCTCTGTCGGTGTTTCTTGCGGAATGGGTAAGGCAAGGATATTGACTTCGCAGATTTCTCTGGCCAGACCTTTGAAGTACATAAGATGATGGAGCTTCAGTCAGCACTCACATCGTATGTATTTGGAGTATTTGGTTAGCTCCTGAGTGAATTCACCTAAGGAAGGTTTGGACCTTTCTCTGAGGAGACTCCTCTCCCACAAAGAGTTCACATTCTTTCAGTGGGATTATCAATGACTTTCCTGGTGTGTCTTGACTGGCTCATCCAAATGACCAAGACTTGACTGCTTTGTGTCCCTTTTCACATAGCAGGTGGCAATTGAACTCCGTGGTGTGCTCCCAAGAAGTGCTAAAAGCCTGTAAACACCAAGCTACGGAAACACAAAGAAAGGGGAAAACATCTTCTAGAAATCTTTATCATTTGTGGCACTGGAAAATGCTCCAGCATGTTGTTATGGATTGACTGGTCCCCACCCCACTAAAAAATATATGTTAATGTCTAAACTCCAATGCATGTGAATATGATCTGATTTTGAAATAGGATCTTAGAAGATACTGTCAGTTGAGTCAACACAAAGTCATACTCCTGTCACTGTAAGGTTGGTTCTATTTCCAGGGGAAACCCAAATGCCAAACTCTCTTCCTTGGAGTCAGTTCTGTCTCATGGACACCTTACAGGACAGGGTGGAGGTGCCTCTGTGAGTGTCCAAACCTAACTCTTTATGGGGGTAGAAAGCTTCGTTTTCCTCCCAAGGAGATGGCTGGTGGTTTCTTACTGCTGACTTTGGGTTAGCAGCCCAATTTCCTAACCACCACACCACCAGAGATCCATGGATGGGGCTCTGAAGTAAAATTGAGAGTAAAAAGAAAACGCTAGTTGTTTCACTTATAAGATGTTTACAGTTTATTATTCAGAGAATAAGGATTTCACTTGTTAGTTAAAATATATTTGTTACTCTTGAATAATTTTTACAGTGTGTGAGGGTCAGGACTGACTCTTCCATCTCAAACATCTCCACTCCTGCCCTAGAGGAACAGGGATCAATGGGACAAGCCTCCAGAACTGTGCAACAATGCATTTCTGTTCTCTAAAGTTACCCACGCTGTGCGTTTTCTTATAGGAACCCTGAGAGATGACGGCATGTCTCTCATTCTTGTTTATTTCCTGAGACTGGGATGTGGGAAGCTACCATCGAAGGCTCACACCCCTAGATTTCTGATTTCCAGGTGAACAGAATCCCATGCTGCTAGGCATCCATCTGTCAAACCAGGGAGTGCTCAGAGGGAGACAGATTTGAACAGCCACTCTGTGTGATAGTTTCTAAAGGCACCCGAGGCCCAAGAGAGAAACAATTTGCACATCAAATCATTATGCCAAACAGCCTTCTCTCAGTCCTTTCTGTGGTTATTGATTCTAGTTCAAAGAGCGAAGGCTGCCCCTGTAAAGGCCTCTTTCAATACTTTTCTGTTGAGAGCATGCATTTACCTTATCATGTGCCCCACTGTCTTAAACTCTGTATTCGTGTCCCAGGGCTGCCATCCTAAAGAACCACAACTCAAGTGACTTAAAATCACAGACATGTATGCTTTCACCTTTCTGGAAGCTAGAAGTCTGAAAACAAGGTGTTGGCAGGAAAGTTCATTTTGAGGATTGGGCTCAGAGAGAGAACGCATCCCATTATGTTCCCCGCCTACCTTCTGGCAGTTGTCAGGAAATCCCTGGAATTCCTTGGCTTGCAGGAGCATTATTCCCATCTCTGTTTCTGCCTTCACATTCCATTTTCCTGTGTGTCTCTATGTTTCCATATGACCTTAAGCAAACATCAATCATTGGATTCAAGAGGTCTTCCCTGAAGCAGTATCATACCGTCTTACTTAATTACAGCTACAAGCAACCCTGGTACTGCTGGTGGGAAAGTGTTGGGCTGCTTATCACAAGGTCTGTAGTTCAAAAGCACTAGCTGCTCTGTGGAAGAAAGATGAGGCTGTCTGCTCCAGTAAAGATTTGTGTCCTCAGAAATCCAACACGGGGTGGCTATGAAAGGGGAACCACTTGGTGGCAGTCGCTTTTCGATGTTGTTGATACTGCTGTTAATTATACATGTGAAGAACCAAATTCCAAATGGTCCCGTTCTGTGGTTCCCAGTAGACATGAATATGGAGGGGCAAAAGAGCCCCAAAAAGGATAATAGATATTGAGGGACAATGGTCAATCCATTCCCTTAAAGGGTGGTGCCATGAGCCCCCCAATAGCTCCATAGGAGAAAATACTACTCCTATAAGGCTTATCGCCTGGAATTACAAACTACCCTAATGAGGCAGTTTGAGCTTCTTCTATAGAGTTGCAATGAAACACAACCGACTCAACAGCACACAGCAACAATATTCTAGCCTCTGCACAATCCCAAGAGTGTTTTTGTACTTGCTGTTAGAGAAGATGGGCTTATCCAAAGGAAACCAATCAGCACAAAGATGTGAGCATCCTTTGTACGCCGATGTTCAGACTGGGGGTGTAGGTGTCTAGTAGTGTCCTACTTAACAAATTGGCACACAAAGCAGCTTCAAACCACACACATGTATGAGCCCACAGCTTCTCTGGGTTAAGGATCTGTTCCGTGGCCTGCAGGGCTCCCAATGTTTAGGCTGTGGACAGATTTCACTCCCTGTTCAGACAGCCTGTGGTGGTTTGCTTCTTCGAGGGCAGCAAGAGAGTCGCACTTTTGCCTGCATATTCTTTTAAATCAGTGGTTCTCAACCCTCCTAATGCCGTGACTCTTTAATGCACTTCCTCATGTTGTGGTGACCCCCCCAAACATAAAATTTACTTTCATTGCTACTTCACAACTGTCCTTTTGCTAATGTTATGAATTGGGCAACCCCTGTGAAAGGGCCATTTGACCCCAAAAGGGGTTGCGACCCACAGGTTGAGAACCACCTTTTTAAAGGGCTCACTTGTATCAGACAGGCTTCCCCAAGCAGAGCCTTCTTTTGGATCCAGAGTCAGCTGATTCGAGACCTCAATTGCAAATGCAAAATCCTGCTACTCTCTTCAGCTTGATCACAGAGGCGAACTACCATCACACTCACAGTCTTGCTTGCACTGTCTGTACCCAACAGGCAGGGGGAACCTTGTGGCCAGATTTGAATTCCACCTATCCAAAGTGATACAATGGAAAATAATTTTATATTGCTTTTGTACAAATTATTGAGCTATCTGGCTGGATCCTTCGGAAATAAACTTATAGCACGCTAACTAGCATGTAAGAAGCAAATCACTTAAATGTAGTAATGACCACAAGCCCATCTCAAAACACTTGTTAAATAAGATGACATGTGATGCTCTCACCCAATTTCACTTGGGACCTTATTCCCTTATAATGCATAAACCCTGAGCTATTTTATTGCTGCAACTGAGAACACCACTCTTCTTTTCGTCCTTCTGGAAGACATGAGAACCTATACTGCAGAGCTCAGCAAATCCCTGGTCAAATGATTTCCAGAACTGAAAGTTTACCCCCAAATGCAATAGCAATGTGGTACTAATATTAACATTTTAAGGTACCTATATGTTAGTCTCTTTGATCTGACATCTCATTTTCCTAGTTCCTGGATTCTTGCTAGTTCAGTTTGGCTAATTTGAAGCATGGTCCTTAGGGAACACAAATGGTTTGTGCTCAGTCGTTCACCTAAGAGTTGAGAGCTCTGCCTCACCCATCAGCATCACAGGAGAAAGCTCTGGCGATTTGATTCCATAAAGAGTAAAGCCAAGAAAGTCCTATGAAGCACTTCTACTCTGTACCAAATAGGTTGGCATGAGTGGGAATTAACCCGTCAGTGGCAGGTTTTAATTGTTTTGTTGTTTCTAATTTGACCTGGCATAGATACATGTCTCAATGCATCCAGTGGAAGTGGCACAGGCAGTGCACAGCATCCTGAGTCCAGCCACACTGCAACCTAGTGCACCGGCATGTGCAGACTCTCAGCAGTTTAAGAATAGATGGTGGCAATTCCTGCTCTATATCTTTCTGACTCCTGTGTGCCTGTTCGGTAATATTTTGAGGACAAACACATATGAACTACATGCTTAAGAGTTATAAAATGGTTTCCCAAATTGCCACTGATAAATAAAATGCCAATGATGATTTCACAGACATCTGAAAGCATGAAGTGGACAGAGGGGCAGAGTATTGACTTGTAGCCAATATTGCAACACACCCCCGCCCCTGTCTCTCCTTTTGAATGGGGGCATTTCTTCTTTGAACGTATTTTAAAGCACCAGGAAGGGAAGGAGCGACTGACTGAATTAATAAGAGTTGGTAGGGGAAATGGAGAAAAGAAACCCAGAGCCTGCCTTCCTTAAAGGATCTTTACTTCATTCCACCTCTCTTCTGTACAAAGCCTTCAGCCCTATAATCCTAGGGGTTTACCCAGGCCCCTTTGTTTCAAAGCAAACTCAGATTAACAACCTTAAAGGACTATTCAGAGCCTCTCTGAATTTACATAGATTCCCCAAGGACTGCTAACTGAAAAGTCAGTCATTGGAACCCACTGGCCACCCTGCACTGAAAGATGTGGCAGTCTGCTCCCACAAATGTGTCAGCCTCGGGGACCCTTTGGGAACAGTGCTACTTTGTCCTGTAAAGGATTGTTCAGTGTGAGACTCCACTTTCTTGCCAGGGTTGTTTTGTTTTGTTCGGGAGTTACGTTGACAACATTGCAGCCTCTCCAAGCTTGATTGGCTTAGTTATCTAGTGTTTCTGTAGCAGAAAGAGCACAAATGAATGATTTTATCAAATTAACATGTACTTTCCCCTGGGTCAGGGGAAATACAAAGTCAAGGCACTTGCTCAAGGAGAAGAGGTTTTCTCCCTCTCAGGAAAGTCCTTGTCTCTTTAGCTCCTGGTTCTTGGTTCCTTAAAGATCATTAGATGGCTTCACGTCTGTTTTCTGCTCTCTCTGCTGGTTGGTGTCCTCTCTTGTCTATCTCAAAAGAGCTTGACTCAAGAAGCACTTCATACTAATATGGTCTCTGTTTCGGCCGGGTCTGGCCTGGGCAGCCCCCATCTCCTCTCTGGCTCCTCAGGAAGAGAGAACTTCAAGGTCTCCATTTCCAGCCTGTCAGGAGGGTAAATGAGTCATTGAAGTCTGCATCTTCTGCCTGGTCCTTCCAAGGAGCTTCTCTCTCCAGACCAAGGTTGTGCAGCCCCTGTTCTAGCACTCCAGAAAGTAGGTTGGCAAACAACAAAGGCACTTCCCACAGATCACATCCTGCCTCAAAGTCCTGCAGCTGCAAGAGAAAAATCTTCCTTCTTGTTGTCACCATCTACCTCCCTAGCTCAAGCCCTAAATATCTCCCCGACAAGGTGTGGTTTTCCTGATTTAACTCATTGGGTTATGGAACTGGTCTGGCAGTTTTCCCTGGTCTTAATAAAGCCTCTCTGTACTTCTCATTCCTGACTGAGCCTTATCTCCTGTGCCTCTGTCTCCAACCTCTCCGTCTCCTTAACATAACAAAGCTACCCATTTCCAAATGAGATTCTTATGACAAGCACAGAAAGTCAGATTTACAGCCCACGTTTGTGGGGTGCAATTCAATCCAGAGCAACAGTCAGCTTCTTCCTGAGAGTGTGTTTTTGTTTTTCCTTTTTATGATTCAAAGTATATGAGTCATAGTCAAACAGTTAAAACATACTTTTTAATTGTAGGAATTCCTAGCTTCCTTTTCTAAATCCTGATCACTTCCATTTCACAAATTTAACACTCATGGAAAAGAAACTTTGTCAACGGTGAATGTCCCCCAAGGCATATTGGGAAAGGATTCATTCATTTCTGATAAAGCCCTAGGCGACCACCATTCTGAGTCTCCGTCTTCATGAATAGCTGGCTTCTAAAAGGCCTCCTGTCAACAGTTGCAGCACCTACCTCACCCTCATTTGCTTCTGCCCCACCTATAGTCTGCCTTCACCCAACCACTGAATCTAACCTCACCAAGCCCATCAACGACCTCCTGTTTCCACCTCAATGAAGTCCATCCGCCCGCTTCTCTGTCATTTCCATTCAGCATTTAGACACCTGTATTTTTCGAACTTTTGTTTCCCATTCACAGTCCTCGCTGATTTTCTGATTCCGGCTACTCTCAAAGTGTCCGTTCACAGTAGCACTTCTTCCTGATTCTTCAATGATAAGGTCTCTTGACTCTTCCCTGGGCTCATTTCCATTTCCCTAGTTTTTGTCTGGGCCATGGATACATTTTACACACCTCCCATAGGACTGACTGGGTGTCTGGATCTAGTTCTTCATCTCTGCAGTGAACCACTCATTTCTTCCATGTCTCCCTGTCTTGATACCCACAACATACATCTGAGCACCTTGACAGTTCCTCTTTATCTGCTCCCTGGCAACAAATCAACGATCAAGGCTAACTCACTCTCTTCCTCTTACCTCTGCGTCTGAACTTCTCCATCTAGTTGTACTCCCATTTGCCTATCTCAGCCCATTATCACTTGCCACTCGGATAATTGCAAGGAGACCTAATTGGCTTCCACTGTCTTTGCTGCAGCCTTACCTTCTCAAATCCATCCTTCATACTACTTCCAGACAGTATTTTTCTCACATGCACCTGGTGTCAGATCTCTCACATGCATAGCCAGTCATGCATGAATCAGCAGAGATCCCATCTGGTCATACTGCTACCCTGTTATCACCCGTTAACCTGGCAGAAGCTCAACCCTTCACCATGACCTTCACCAACTGACCCCTGTCTGACCATATGGCCCATTTCCTGACATTGGTAATTTTCACCTTGGCCCCAAACAACTTCATTTGCTCTGAACAAGCCAAGCTCTTTCCTGCCTCTGTGTCTCTGCACATACAATTCCCCCTTTCTGGAATATCATCTCTAATTCATCTCCATGACAAAGCCCCACTCATCTTTCATGAAGGTCAACTGCTACCTTCTCTGTGATGACATATGTATGCCCATTTTCCCCCTATGATTTGACTGTACTTTGTTTTTAAGTCCATTAAAAACAATTTTCCTTTTTGATCCAAATCATATTCCTATTTGCCTACTTGTTTGCTTCCTAATGAACCTAAGCCATTCTGGAAGACATGGACTTTTTCTTTGCCCATTGCACCTTCAGTGCCTAGCACACAGTAGGGCTTAATAGGTCCTACTGAAGGGAGGCTCTTTTGAATAAGAAAAGCTTCTAAAAGTCCTCTGCTTGCCTGCTTGACTGATCATAGCACTTGAGTAGCAGGCGATTCCATAAATTACTCTTCTAGGGAGCTAATTGCTATGAAAAGAGTTAATGAACTTTCAGGAATGCTTGCTGTCGATTTAGAAAGAAGTGCAGGCTCTTGGAGCGCGTGGAGGACAAGCACCATGATTCATGCTCCTCAGAGAATACACACTCAGCCCCCCTCTATCATCACATCAGCATTGTGTAGAGGACAGTAACCGCGCCCAAGGATTAAAAAATGAGCTTGTCTGGCTTGCTTTTAGGTTTATAACACCGTATAATAGAATTCTTCTGTTGTTTAGAATCCCAGTGTCCTGATAGATGCACCAATGAATTATGGGTGATAGCAAAGAATCCTGCGGCAGGCTGCGATGTAGGATTGGCACCGGGTATTTTTAGTTCATCTCTGATTTCAAACCAAAGACGATTCGACTTGTGCTGCTCGGCGCAAAAGCCACTCAATAAAGAAGTAAAAGAGGTGGATGCCTTCTTGTCCTTAAATGACTCTGGGAAAGTCATTTTAACCGTCCCTTGGCTTACTCGCACACCTCAGGGTTTCCATTAGCCATTGCTATGCCATGTTCTCAGATGCTAGGTGTTCTCTTCCAATTTGTTCTGTTTTGTATTGGTTTCCATTCTGCGACCACCCAGCTGCTGAGCCGTTCTCCTTACCTTGGAGGAGACGGGGTGTGGCCATTGTTCAAGCACTGAGACTGCGTGTCTGCAACATCTCACTTTTAATTGACCACAAAAGGCCATGCACTCCCACCAGAGTGCTTTGATTTTGTGTCTGTGTGTCTACTTAGATAATGTCTTCCTGTGAGCATCTCTGTAGGATTAAAAAAAAATTTACCAATAAATAAGAGGACAGTGCTATGAAGATGAGCGTTCATTCTGCTTTCACTATTAAATTATCTTAAATTAAATCGACTATATGGAATACTTCAGACATATTGTTAACAGAGACCTATCCCCGAAGAAGGACATAATGCTGAGTAAAGTGGAGTGAAATCGGGAAGGCCCTCAGTGAGCTGGATCGGACCGTGGCTGCAGCAATGGGCTCAGGCATAGGAAGAGCTGTGTGGATAGAAGAGGACCTTGCAGTGTTGCCATGGCACCTAACAGCATCAACATATGAAATGAGCAAGGCATCCTGCTTCCTTAAAGAGCTAGAGTCTCAGAAACCCAGAGGGGCAGTTCTAGCGCTTCCTGAAGGGTTGCTTTGAGTCGGAATTAACTCCATGGCAGAGAGTTCGCGTTTTGAGTTTTGAAATGGAGTGTAACATGGTGACACATCACCCTTTCAGAACCTCTTTCTTCGAACATTTCATCAAACCATACAGCATAAAGCTAAAAATAAATAAATGAAAGTAAAAGAAAGTTCAGGAAACCAAACGTCTTCCTCTTTCACCAACGGTCAGGCATTTGGCAGTCAACTATGGCTCTCTCTCTCTTGCTCCTTTTGTTTTTTACTTATTACAGATATTTTCCCCTTTCATCCTGACCCACAGAATCAGTGGCATCCTGAAGAAGCGTGGGAGGAGGGTACAAGGGATGTGACCTGAAACTGAGGCGGGAGAAAGAGAAGAGAAAGCATGTGCGCCTGTGGTGTTAGGCAAGAGTGTTCCTTCTGCATAGGTCTTAGTTCTAATGGTTCTCGGTGTTTGTGCTCATGTCCCAGGAAGAGGTCATTTGTCAGCAAATATATACTGAGCACTCTCAAGTGGCAGGCACTTTGTGAAGTAATGGGAAAGCGAAAACAAATGGTCACTTCTGCAAAACTCATTCCAACCTGCAAGGACCACTGGCAATTGAAAAAGAAGTGGCAATGAAGTGGGATCTGGGCATTGGTAGAATTACAAGGTACAGTGAGAGTGTAGATCAGAAAGCCTACCCCAACTAGACGAACCGGAGATGGCTTTTCCAATGAACTCATTGCCACTGAATCCATCCTGACTCACAGCAACCCGAAAGGGCAGGGTAGAGTGGCCCCTGTGGGTCTCAGAGATGGTCACTCTTGACCTGAGTAGAAAGCCTTATCTTTCTCCAGCAGAGGAGCGTAGTTTCAAACCACTGGCCTTGTGGTTAGCAGCCCAAAGCTTAACCCACGATGCCCCGAGGCCTCACAGAAAGTGAATGCAAAGCATCTTAGAAATATTCCTTACAAGAATGTTGAAAATGCAAAGGTAGGTTGCTACAACATCAGAATGCGTTTACTGTTCTCAGAAAAGAGAATGAGGCAAATCCAATATTTACTCTCCACATAGAGTTTTTATTTAGGAACTCCAGATGTTTATTTCATCCCATAGAGTCTTCCATGTCTATAAGACAGGAAGAGTGGGGTTATCTTTTAAAGAAAGTTCAAACTCGACAGAAATGAAATTGATGGTGGAGGTCTTCCTTGAGACCACCAAACCAAACCAAACACAATTGCTGCGGAGTTGATTCTGACCCCAGGTGGGTCAGGGTAAGACGGTGTTGCCAATGACTGAATTTCTTTTGGAAGTAAATTGCTCGGCCTTTTCAGGAGAAAGGCACCTTTGAGTGAAAGTAAAGGTCTGAACTTTCAGCTAGCAGTCAGGTGCTTTAACCATCTATACCACACTGTGACGCCTGCTATGTTAAATCATAGCAAGACAATTGGAAATTCGAT
Organism: Tenrec ecaudatus; assembly: GCF_050624435.1. Classification (NCBI taxonomy): domain Eukaryota; kingdom Metazoa; phylum Chordata; class Mammalia; order Afrosoricida; family Tenrecidae; genus Tenrec; species Tenrec ecaudatus. The sequence goes on along the minus strand of NC_134542.1, from coordinate 12,778,479 downwards.
CTCACGCTGAGATGTTTCTTTTTCATTTTCCTTTCCTTATTTGGGTCTGGGCAGTGAGCGATTCTGGTCATCTAGTTATTTTGAAAGAGAAAACGAGTGTGCGCCCTGTGTCCTCAGATAAAAGCAGTCAAGGCCACGTAGAGCTTGCCCCTCCCTAACGTGTTGTCTTTTGCTACTGACCAAATGCTAGCTTTCAATCTCCATGGAAATCTTTGTTTTGACAACATGTACAAACCAGCTTGATGGGAATACATGTAAATTAAGTATAAAATTAATTGCTATACTTAAACCACTCATTCAAGAGCGATTTATTTGGTTAGAATGCCTAAATTAATTTTACGTTGTTGAAATAACATTCTTGCTTGGTGGGAGAGAAACATCTTATGTCTTTAGGGGAACACACATTTTAACAAGCAGTTTCTGGATATTTGCTGCTGTTTGTTTGGTTTTTAAATAATCTAGGGCAACTGGAAACCCACTAACCATTCTGTGGGAGGAAGACAGAGTCTTAGAAACTCTGTCCTATAGGGTCGCTAGAAGTTGGCATTGACTCCTAATGAGTTTGGTTTGGGTTTTGGGGGGCAGTGATCAAAGAATATAGAGATGCTGACTAGGTATAGAGAACAGGTTGTATCCCCTCATTGCATGATGATGCATTTATTCTTCAGAGAGATTGGTAGAGGCGTTGTGGTTATTCCGTCTACAAATATGTGTTGAGCACCTATTATATACCAGACATTGCTCTGAGATAGAGTTGAGATATTGTCAAGCAGAAAAGATCCTTACTGAGTCATAGTCAATCAATATGACCCTACAAGCCACAATTCCTTATGTGATATAACTCTTGACTTTATACATCCATCACTATAATTCCATTTTGGCAACCATTCTCCATTACGTTAATGGACAGGAATAAGTGGGATTAATACATGCCTTGAGTAGATGATGTCACCAAGCCATACCCTTTGCTTATTTATGTACAACTTTAAGCCCCTGTTTTATTAGAGACTGGTAACCAAGTTGCACCTTTCATCTCCTTGGGGGCTCTGTCTTAGTACAGAGTGTGAATCAAGGAACCTTGGAGGTATCCTTTGCTCTCCCTTCGTAAAAGGTGTGACTTCACGCAGCATCTTTTGTGTACGTTGGATACATATGGGCATCACCACAAAGTTCTAACACAGATCCCTTCACATGGAAAGTCCTACACCCCTATTTCATGAAGGTGTTTAGTGGAAGCAAGAAGACTTTTGCGCCTTTTAGATATTCTCGGTTTCTGGTTCTGGACCCTGCATTCGGGTCTCCTACATCAGACCTTCAGATTTTGGACTGAACGGCACCTACAACACCACATGACACATTTCCTCAGTTTCGTGAGTTTCTCTGCGACATGGCACAGAACTCAGGGAGATGAGAGAATTAACTCAAGGGAGGAAGGGGAAAAAGTGGAGCAGACTGGCGCCTTAGCAGAGTTGGACACTTGGGACATCATGAATCTTATCTCAGATCCCAAACTCAAGAGTCTACTCTGTCATTGTGGGGTCTGTGTGAATATTCTTCCTTCCTCCAAGAATTCGTTATCTCCACTATCTCTTCCATTGAGAAGGACATGTGTTCTCTTCTGCCCTTTGCCTGCCTTGGTGCTGGAAGGTGTGTGCAGAAGTCGCCCTCCACCTCTTCCGTGTTTCAGACTCTTGCCAGTGTCCTTCTACTCAGCATCCCTTCTCCCCTTGCCGTTTTCTGCTTAGATGACACGGGATGGTGAGATTTCTCTCTCGTGATGTCCTAGTTATCTACTATTGTGTAACAAACCGTCCCATACCTTTGGGGCCCGAGGATGACACATTTTTTCACAGGATTCCAGGATTTGATTGCACTCTGTTCTGCCCCAAGTGAAATTGTCGACTTCATTAATGCACCTGCATTCAGTCAGGAGCTTGGCTTGACAATGAATTTTCAACCTCTACAATCTCTCTTTCCGTGACCTTCTCTGACTCAGTCATCCATCTTTAAAGTGTGCCTTTGATCGCCTCCCATTAGGCAAAATATGTCACATGGCCAAAGCCAGAGTCAATGTGGGAGAGGCTGTATAAATTTGTGCATTTTGGGGGGCCAGCACGAAAACCCCATTGCTTTCAAGTCAAGTATGCCTCATGGTGGCCTATAGGAGAGTAAAGCTGTCCTGAAGGGTTTCCAAGATTCTATATAATTACAGAAGTAGGTTGCCACATCTTTTTAACAACAGAGTGGCTAGCCATTTCGAAATGCTGACGATCTTCCTGTTGGGAGCCAAGTGCTTTAATCACTGTGCTACCAGGCCTTCTTGCAGCTGGACAGGCTAGGTTGACTGGGGCCAGTCAAGTCACATTGTAGCACAGAGGGGTACCATGGCTCTAAGCAAGGCAAAGTCACCTATGTAAAGTTGGTCATGAATAAAAGACAAATGGTAAGATGGTCATTATAAGACTTACAGAAACATACTATTTTGGGACAGTGTGGAGGAGAATATTTGCTGTATTTGTATATAATAGACACCAGCAGTCTCAGGTTATCAACGTCCAACTAATGGACAATTTTTACTTGTCATTTAATATTATGCAAATCGCCCCTCACTTTGAAAAATCATTGCACCCACACTTACTCTCAACAAAATTCTTACATAATCACCTTCCCTGCTCCATTTGCAACTTTTAATGCATGTAAAATGTTGTCAGGCTTGTCACACACTAACCCAGCCACCGAGAACCTAGTGATTCTGACTCATATTGACCCTAGAAGACATAGTAGAAATAACTCTCTTTGGGTTTCTGAAACATACATTTTTATGGAGTCAGGTGGTCTCATCTCTCTCCTATGGAGAGGTTGATGGGTTTGAACAGCTGTAGTAAAGTAAGGTAAATAAGGGCAGTATGCACCTGTCTGACTTACCTCGACTTCCGTATTTAAAGGTATAGTTCTGAGTGGTACTGTTTATACCCCGGGGATGCCGCATGCAATTGCATCAGTCTTGCCTTGTTGAGATTTCATCTGACATTCTTAGTTGCTGTCAGTTGGACGCAGGAAGCAGACAGATTGGCAAGGCCATGGATAGATGTCTAACTCTGACATTTTTTTGAGAATGCATGTGGACAGCAGAAAAGTGACACCATGAATAAGATCTATGCTTTATCTTTTGTAAATTCTTCGCTCTTTTTTAAGAGAACAAACCGCTATCTCAATAAACTTCAGTGTCCACTCTGTGCAGGTGAGGGGTTACGTCAAGGAGGCCTAGAGAAAAGGTGTTAGACACAGACCCTCTCCTCAGCACACTTAGTTTATGGCTGTGCTTAGACATTGTTTAAAGCATTTCCTCCACCGCAGGAGGTATTTGCTTCTTCTCATTCATTTGCCATAGGATTTTTCACACACTTGCCCGAATCAGTGAGCTTGCCCTCCTCCTCCTCCTCCTCCTCCTCCTCCTCCTCCTCCTCCTCCTCCTCCTCCTCCTCCTCCTCCTCCTCCTTCTTCTTCTTCTTCTTCTTCTTCTTCTTCTTCTTCTTCTTCTTTTTCACATTTTTGAGTTTTCCTCCTTACTGCTTGTGTTAGTATCCAGTGATGAAAAGAAGCACCATACCTGTTAAACACACAGACACTTTGGTAGAAAGAAAGAATTCTATAGAAACTGAGTGAATGCCTACTCACAAATCCCACAGCCCTCTGCCCACTACCACTTTGAACTCTGCCCACTAAGCTCACTTCGAACAGAGTCAGAGGTAGAACTGAAGTGAAGTACGGCAGGCATCTCAGTTGGTGCTTCCTGAACACAGACAGTCCACTGAAGTGAGAGGCACATAATATTCAGAGACCACAGATAAAAGAAGAGGAGCTTACATTGAAATACCTGTTCCAAGAGGGAATGTTTGATTTCCCACTCTTGCACTTATTCCTACACTCTAGACCAGGTTGCTGTATCCCTGACATGCAACGATCCTGTCGTTTTCCCTGCCCAGCACTGTGTTGAGGGCTGAGCCTGCCCTGCATTTTGATATATGAAAGTCATTCTACTATCAAGGTTTGACGCTCATTGTATCTGCCTGAGGACTATCCCCAGGAATGTGTCCTTCCCTCCACCTGTCTAGTTAATAGCCACGTTTAGAAGATTGTTAAACCACACTGTTTCTTTGGGCATTGAATATATCTTCTCTCTCTTGTGATCTGTCCATACATCCATCTATATACACACTCCACCATCCATCCATTCATTCATCCATCATACTACACATCCCCTCTTTCAATAAAAGTGAAATATCACTGAGATTTTGCAAAGTTGTAACTAAATGGAAACATGGAAATATGAGGGGATCAATTGGGTTGAAAGATAATGGGATTTCTCTATGGAAATTCTCAAAGGAATTTTTACAGGACCTTTGCTTGACCATATTAGGGAGTGAGCAACATTAGAGAGATGACCAGAGAAGCCTTTTCTCAGTTGAGCCGAGAACAAAATAATGAAAAGGGAAAACCCATGGATGTGTGGCCAATTATTAACATACTTTTAATCATGGCCATCACACCATAAGGAGTGTACAACTCCCTCACCACACATCACCAAACTTATAGTGTTTCTGTGTCTACTTCTCACCATTAGGGTTTTGAGCGAATAAAACAAGGACAAAGAGAATAGGGTTGGCATATTTCCAGTGTTTAAAATTCCCCCAGATCTTTTAAGATCACATATAATCACATTGTTTGAATGGCATTGCATTGGGCTGGGCTGTCTAAAGAAACAATTCTAATGACATTCACCCATGTATAAGAAATAACGTCATATCAAGAAGTATGCAGCCCAGTCAACTCAAGTCCATAAGTCCTAGGCAAGTAGTCTAAGCCTCTCTTCAGACTCACAGAGCTGCAGGTAATGATGGAGAAGGGTGATGGGGAATGCAGTGAGAGCTCAAGCTGCTCTCTGGGAACGTGGCTGGGCTCCTACATCTGTTAAGGTCAGAGACCAAGTTCCAGCAAGCGAGAAGGCAGAGGGGCAGAGAGAGAGACGGAGAGAGAGAGAGAGAGAAAGAGAGAGAGAGAGAGGCAGTTCCTAGAGTTCCTCACTCTCATACAAAAGGCCACATGGCCCAGAAGGGGTCACCAAGCTACCACTTAATTGGCAGATTTGACTCCACCTCTAGCTGGAAGTATCTCCGCCATGCTGTTGGTGCCAACGCATAGCAAACATGGAGGGCAAAGTAGAACTGTCCGCGAGTTTCTGAGACTTTAACTATTAATGGGATAATGGCATCCAAGTGCCCCAGGCTCTCAATATTGAGCAAAGATGGTGTGAGAATGTGGCCAAATGTATTACGGTACTAGTTTTAAAAGATCCAGAGAAAAAAATGAACAAGAATTCTACTACTTGCCCTGAGTGTCCCACCCTGCCTCCACACTGCTTTGGGTACTGCCTGTCTAACTCTGGAGTGCGTGCCACATGGGCCTGTCCACCTAGTAAAGCGAGCTGCATCTAGTGATAAGGGTAGGAAAGTGAGCGTTTGAGAGCTTCCCAGGCTTGGCATCTGTTTTAATTTCCTGCAGCTGTTGTGACCAACTAGCAAAAAGTCAGTGGTTTAAACCAACACTCATCTAGAATCGGACAGTCCCGTCGGACACAGATCTGGCTCCACTGAATTCAGGATGCCAACAGGTCTGCCATCCTTTCTGGAGGCCTTAGGGCAGAGGTTCTCAACCTCCCTCATGCCATGGCACTTTCAGACAGTGCCTCATGGGGTGGAGATGCCCCAGCCATAAAATTATTTTCGTTGCTACTTCATCACTGTCATTTTACTACTGTTATGAAACGGGTGGCCCCTGTGAAAGGGTCGTTCGATCCCAAAAGGGGAAACCATTCCTTTAACCGTTACAGCTTCTAGGAATCACAGACACATCTGAGTGAGTGGCTCCTTTCCTCCATCTTCACAGCCAAGCATGGCTGACCGTATCCTCACAGTCACCTGGCGATTCATGACCCTCTCTCCATACCATGGCCCTTGATGTTAATAAGATATACAAAGTCATTTTCCCTGTAAGGTAAAATACAGCATTCACAGACAGAGTCAGAAGTGGGCGTGTGTGCATGCGTATGTATGAGGAGGCATTATTTTGCCTACCACGGCTTCCTTAAGTTTATGTCTGTCATGACCCCTCAGGTGGGAAGCACAGTTAGATGATATCATTCTTTAATGTGAGGAACCTCATTTCTGGAATGGTTAAGGAGCACAGGAACTTGACGACACTGCTCAGCTTCTAGCCAAGGACTCAATGCCTCTGGGGTCTGAGAATCCTTTGTGACATTCTAGTCACAAGTTCAAGCCCTGCTAGCTTTGCAACTGGAATTGGAATCACCCTTGAGGATGTTCTTTGCCAACCTGGAGGAATGTGTGTGTGATACTGCGAGGGGTGGGGCTGGACCTTTCCCTCTTTGTTTATGTTTTAGCACCAACCCCTTTCTGTCCTTTTCCTGAATTCCAAATTGTTCCTGGGAGGAAATGCTGGGATTCATTCTAATTTTATCTGCCCCTGATCTGTGGACTTGTCTTTGACATTGTGCTTCTTTCATCATAATCCTGGCTTCCTGAAACGTGTCAGCAGACAGAAGGCTTGCCAACTCCATCTCTCATTTATCACGGAGAGGATGCTTTTAGGGGTGATCTTAAATGAAGGCTTTGTACAAGTGCCAAAAAAAAAAAAAAGACACTCTGTCAGGAGATTAGTGAAAGCTTCCCATTGACCACAATTAGAGAAAGCAGAAATATTTGTAAGGATTGCTTCTGAGACAGCGAGAGTGGCATACCGCATGTTGGAGTGCATTCTCTCTTACACGTCAGCTATTTCCCATTAGTGATCTAGTAACCTCATTCTTTGACTTCCTTTCAGAGAGCCTCCTCAAGGCTTTGTGCAGTGCCCTTTCTTTGGTGCTGCTAGGTGGATTTCAATCAACAACCATCAGGAAGCTCAGAAGAATTTGTGCAAAATAAGGAGCTACAGAATCCTCCCCTAGCCTCCACATTGCCCCAAGCCATCCAAATACACAAGCTTAAGGATAAACAGTGGGCTCACACATCAACATTGAGGATGGCACAGGACAGAGCAGGGTTTTGTTCTGTTGTCCATAGGGCCATCATATGTTGGCATCTACTAAATTAATAAAAAAAGAAATCAGATATCTGGATTTGGATTTGGGTAAAATAAAAGCACAAAATGCTTGAAAAAATTTTCTGAAGCAGAGGTTCTTTATTATTATGTTGCCATCACCCCATGAGATGCTCTTTTTGATACATTTTCCCTCATCACCCTCACCTATGGACATGTTTCCAGGGAATGACTGTGTTGCTGGTTTATCCTGGGCTCCTGCAGGGCCCAAAATGTTTGCACTCAGCCACTCACTCAAACGTTGTTGGTTTACACCCATAAGAGGCACTGTGATAGAAGGACTTGCAGTAATGCTCCAGTAAAGATGAAACAAAACCAAATCCGGTTGGCATCAAGCTGGATGGGACACATAGCAATTGTGTAGAACAGAACAGCCCCATCTTTCTCCCACAGAGTGGCTGTTAGGTTGACAGTTTTCCTTTTAAAACTCAGGATGATCACCGGAGTTATATTTGAAGAAAATGGGAAACTACATAGGTGAGAGAAAACCAGGAAAGTATACCCAGGAACTTTAAACATTTGTTTTCTCATTACAACAGTACACCTGGTTAGCTTCCAGGGTAGCAAGGATGCTGAATGGAGAAAGATCGCAGGCCCAAGGGTGAAAAATCTTATGGGTATGGAGGTGGTGGACACATCGCCAGGGCTCTGGCAGCCATCAGTATAGTTCCATGTGGCTTGTCAACAGGAATGTGTAGCAGAGAGAGAGAGTGAGTTTCCTTCCGGAGAGGAAAAGAGGAAGTTTCCAGAATCCTCATGAGAAGGCCATGCCCACAAGGAGGGATCATCAGGCTGTGACCTGATTGATAGGCTAGACTCCACCCTTTATTCTTTTATCAAATTGATATGAGTTTATATAACTATCACAGTTATGAGAATTTCATTAGGAAACCTTAACCATTCATTCTGCAGCCTGACATTGCCTCTTCAGACTTCTTGTCAAAAGTCAAAAGAACATTTTTAAAGCACAGAATTTGAATCCCCAGAGGATTCAAAAATTGTCATTTCAGTGTATGACTCCAAAATTTTTCTAGAAAGGAATAGGAAGATAGAGAAACCAACTTTCTCTTGCAGTATATAAACCTAGATGGAGGAATGTTGGGAAATAATCATCTAGTTTTAAAAATACTTCTCTTTAATAAAAGTTTCCATGATTTATGGCAGTAATTTCTGTCCTGCCTATAGATATGCATCTATGTGGCTGGCTGTATGCACATGGGGGAGAGTTATGAATTCCTTTTAGTTATCTTACAGGTAATCAAATACCTGTAAGGATTTCTGAATTTCAAAGATTAGGAATATAGTCTCTTAAAACAGTTTGGTCAATTGGCATAAGATGGTTTATAAAATTGTGTTCTGTATACTAGTCTTGTGAGTGGTATCCAGACCTTAAATGTTGTGAGTGACCACTTCAGATCAGATGCAACTACTAGTTTCTACTCATGCAGAGCAAAAGAAATGAAACAAAAGACTAAAGATTCAAAGCAAGCATCTACAGAAACAATGAGCTCCTCTACTGGAAATGCTTCAACAAATTGATGTAGCACGGAAAGCACTCATTTGTCTATGCCAAGAAAATTGGAAGACAGTTACTTGGCCAACCAACTCCAAAAAGATCCATATCTGTACCCATTCCAAAGAAAAGGGACGCAACCGAATGCATAATTTATCCAACAGCATTATTACTATCACATGCAAGTCAAATTTTTCTGAAGATCATTAATCAATGGTTGTAGCAGTACATCAACAGGGAGCTGCCAGAAATTCAAACTGGAGTCAGAAGAAGATGTGGAATGTGAGATATCACGGCTGATGTCACATAGATCTTGATTGAAAGCAGAGAAGATCAAAGATATGTTTACTTGTTTTTTAGTGACTATACAAATTATTTGGCTGTGTAGATCATAAAAAATATATGGAATATACTGAGAAGATAGAATTCCAGAACCTTTCATTGTGCCCATGTAGAATCTTTACATGGACCAAGAGACTGTCTTTCACAAAGAACAAGATAATACTGCATGATTTGAAATCAGGAAAGGTGTGCAATGGGATTATATCCTTTTGCCATATTATTTACTCTGCATACAGTTTGGCTATATAAAAAAAAAAAAGAAAACCAAAGTATTAGGATTGGAGAAAAGCAGATAACAAAACTGTGTTTGCTGAAAGTGAAGACTAGAACACTTGCTAATGAAGATCAAGGACAGAACTTCCAGTATGTCAACAACTGGGTGTAGAGGAACCAAAATCGTTTCATCTAAACCAAGAGATAACATCATTATGAATGCAGAAAACATTGACATGGTCAAGAATTTCATCTTTCTCGGTGCCATTACTAACACACATGGAAGCAACAGTTAAGAAATCAAACAATGTATTGCGTTGGGAAAATCTGTTTCCCAAGACCTCTTTAAAATATTGAAGTTTCAAAGATAATGTGGTAAGCGTCCCTGATCGAAGCCGTGGTATTTTCAATCCCTTCATACGTATATGAAAGTTAGACTATGAATAAAGAAGACAGAAGAAGAACCAAAGCATTTGAATTACAGCACTGATGAAGGATATGGAAAGTGCCCTGAATCAATAGAAGAACAAAAAATATCTTGTTAGAAGAAATACAGCCAGTACACTCCTAAGGGGCAAGTACAGCAAGACTTCATCTCTCTTACTGTGGACCTGTTATCAAGTGAGGGCATTCTCTGATAAAGGGCATCATGCATGGCAAATTAGAAAGGCAGCGAAAGAGAGGAATTGCCAGAGGAGATGGATTGACACCATGTCTAGAAGAATGGGCTCAAATATAACAATGAAGATGATGGCACAGAACCAGGAAGTATTGTGTTTGTTGTATGTACGGTGACTTTGAGTCAGAACTATATAGATTCACGAATAGATGAATGAACACATGCATACATACTCGGAACCTAGACCTACTGGACTGCTTGGAACTGATGAACTCTCTAGACCAGGGGCTGGCAATCTAGCTCATGAACCATATGTGGCTCTTTCAGTATGTACATGTGGCTCTGAAATGAAAAAAGATGAAATGATCAGTGTCATTTAAAGGATCTGAACTATATTTATGACTGTCAAACAAATTTTAAATGGTTGTGAGGGACAGGATTGACTCTCCCATCTTAACAGTTTGCTGATCCCTGCTCTAGACATTGAAGTAAAATATATCTCTGAGGTCACATTGTAACTCATTGGCAAGTTGGCTGAAACTATCCTGAAGAACAACCTTAAATACTGTGCTCCATTAAAAAAATAAAAGGAGATCAAATAGTCAACAATTACTTTCAACAAAGATGCGACTGATAGGGGAGAGAGGGTAATAGATTAATGAAAATGGGAACAACCAGAAAAGAAATAATCAGCATAGTTACACATTTCAAAGAGTGTAACCAATGTCACTGAACAACATTTGTAGAAAACCACGAATGAGAACTTAAACTATTGTGTAAGCTTTCACACCAACATGAAATACTGTTATATATATATATATATATATATACACTAAAAATCCATTTATTTAAATACAAATGTCTTTGTCATCCTATGGTAGCTTGCAGGTTACTATGATACTGGAAGAGATGGTACAGATATTTCCAATACCGTCATGGTCACCCCAGGGAACAGATCTCAGCAGAGATTACAGACTACTAAGAAGGAAGAGGCAGTCCACTTCTGAGAGACGAGTCACTGAAAAATTTCTGAATAGCAGCAGAACATTGGGCAATCTGCTACACAAGATGTCTTTGAAGTGTTAAACAGCAGATGTGGTACTTTGAGGACTACAGAGTGCCTAACCCAATCCATGAGATTGTCAATTGCCTTGTGCATGCAAAGGCTGGGCAATGAATAAGGAAGACCGCAAGGTAGTGGATGCATTTGAATTACAGTCTTGAGGAAGAATATTGAAAACACCATGAACTGGTAAAACAACAAACAACTCGGTCTTGCAAGGGGAGCTGGAGGGCTTTTGAAACAGGATCATGGAGAGACTTCTTCCTTCAGACCTAAGTTTAGGAAGGATCAGACCTTGGGAAAGGACATAGAGTCAGTGGGAAAAAAAAAGAGGAGATGGAGTGTCACAGTGGCCTCACCATGGGTTCAAACACAACAACAATTGGGAGGATGGAGCAGGTCTGGGTAGTGTCTTGTTCCACTGGACATAGGGTGTCTAGCAGGCAGAATCTAATGGCAACACCTCATAACAACACACAGTAATGCAGAGGGCACTTCAAATACTTTTTGCATCATAAAATGAGAAGATAATGTAATTTTTTCCATGGACTTTTTGAAGTCCCCTCATATCCATAGAAAACTCCAAACTCCCTGCCATCGAGTAGATGCCGATTGACAGGGACCCCACAGGACAGAATAAAGTGGCCCCTGTGGGTTGCTAAGACGAACTCTTCACGGGAGTAGAAAGCCTTATCTTTCAGAGTGACTGGTGACTTCTAACTCTTGACCTTCTGATAAGTCTCCCAACTTATAAGAGTAAGCCACCAGAGCTCCTGACTCTCAAAGTCACATTTTACAAAAATCTGATTTTGTGAATCAGAAGCATTTTCTTTGGCACTTGCCAGAGTGCATTATTACTTAGTGCTCACAATTGGTGCACACAATGCTTTTGTTGGGTATATTACACTTTGTTAACTTATGTCAAGAGCCGAGCCACTGGGATATAGAGATTTGCATGCATCTATTTAAACTCAATGTAGTTTTTCTTACTTGAGTGAATATTCTCCTGGGAGTCATGTCATCAAGCACAATCTTCCAGATGAAGGGAATTTGATGCACAATGTCAAATGGCCCACCTTACCAGTATGGACCTCCTTAACTAAGTCATACTCAGAGTTAAGTTTTAAAAAGCTCTGGGTAATTGAGTGGCATCTCTTCTACCGAAAAAATATGGTATATGCATCTAGATGAAGGACCATTATTTTTAAGGGATGTCATTTTTCAGTTAAAACAGAAACTTCATGGACCTAGCAAAAACTGGCTGTTATGACTGTACTGGCTGTTAAGATTTGTTATGTGAGCAGCATTCTGCACTTGTAATGTGACCCAGTACACCTGTAGAGCTTTTGTTGCTTGTGGACAAAGAGGCAGGAATAATGGTTTGAATCAAGTTGCGTTTTTCAAATCCATTCTAATTTCCCTTCTGATTGTTATTTTAAAATTGCTCCCAGTTTTCACCCTAGCATCTATACACTGATTTACTATAGAAATCAGAGTCTGCTGAGATGCATACAGCAAAGAAAATACACCCCCGCGCACACACACATAATTTTCTTTGTTGCTTCTTGTCTATTTATTAAACTGACAAATATTTTTTGAGTAAGTATGAGGTAACAGAGACTAGGGAAGCCTTGGAGTGTTAAAACAAATGGTAGCTGTTGAGTTGATTGCAAGTTATGGCAACCCCATGTACGACAGAGGAGAAAGGCCACCCCTTAGGGTTTTCAATTTGGTGATCTTTAGGAAGCAGATTGCCAGGGTTTCTTTTACAAGTGCCCCTGGGTGGTTAAAACTGCCAACCTCTTAGACATTAACTCAACTTTTAACTGTTTGTGCAGTCTGGGACTCTTCATGACCCAAGCCATGGCATTACCCATTGTCTCATATGCGTGTGAAAGTTGGACATGACATAAAAAAAGGCAAAGATGAATTGATGCTTTAGAATTATGATGCTGGCGAAGAATATTGAAAGCACCAAAAGAAAAAACTAATTGGTCTTGGAAGAAGTACAGCCAGAATGCTTCTCCTTAGAGGCAAGGATGGTGAGACTTCTTCTCATGTACTTTGGACATGTTGTCAGGAGAGGCCAGTTCCTAGAGAAGGACACTGTGCTTGGTAAAGTAGAGAGACAGTGAAAAGGAGGATGGGTTGTCACAGGGCTGCAATCATGGGCTTACACACAGAACACTAGTGAGTATGGTGCAGGACAGGGCAGTGTTTGTTCGGTGGTACCTGGGGTGGCTGACAGGTTTAACCAACTTGATGACACCTAGCCACAACAAGAAAGAAGAAGTTTTTCCAATCATGGAGCTTAGGGTGCATGTCTTAGGATGGCTTTTCTAAATAAGTAAAACCAATGAAATGTATGTATAAGATATGGTTATGGCTACAGATATATCTTAGGCAAGGAAATGGCTCTCCCAGTTGTAAAAATAGGCAAATTTCAAGTATGTGAGTCAGATGTCAGGCGGGAGACTTCTGGTTCCAAGGACACATGAATCCAAGATGAACTGATCATATGACAGACTGCTAATCACTCCAAGGACCAGCAGGCCAATGGATCAAGTTGAATGAACCAGAGGTCAAATGACAAGCTAGATACAGGATTCATACCTAGTAAAAAGCAAGCAAGCTTTTCCACAGCATCCACTTATATTAGAAGCAGGCTAATACCCTGAGGACATGTCATCACGGGAGCATGACTACATCTTATACATCGTACCTGCCAAACCACTGAGCATCCTGGCCTAGTCAAATTGGCACCAAAACTTTACTATCAAAGTTCAGTTGGTGGAGGCAGGTAAGAGGCAATAAATATAAATAAATGAAATGTCACCAATTAGTAATGAATTCTGTGAAGAAAAATAAGATGTGGATGAACAGAAGTGGAATACATTTTTTGAAAAGTTGTTTGATTAGTTATAGAAAGATGTGGCAATCTACTTCCATAAAGATGACAGGCTTGGGGCAGTGAGACTGACTCATAGGGTTGCTTTAAGTTGAATTGGGCTTGACAGTACGTGACAACAACATTCAACGCAACTAACTGTTTTTGTCAGGCACTATTGCTGTGGTGCTGACTCATACCAACTGTACTTCTCTGTGGACAACAGCACAAAACACTGCCAACTCCTGTGCTGTCTTACCACGGACTGCTACGCTTGAAGCCATTGTTGAAGGTGCTGTGTCCATCTGTCTTGTCTAGCATTTAGGCAGGCAAACGAGATACAAAAGGGGAACAAAATCAGACAAGATTATCAAGAAGTGAGTATTCCGGGGGAGGGTGCAAATAAGCATAGCGGTAACTTCACTTTATAGCGATCATGCTATGAGTGGTGAAGTAGAAGTGAAGACGTGACTTGGACTCACGGTGATCCCTGTGCGTCAGAGTAGCGCTGTGCTCCTTAGAGTGTTCAATGGGTGATTTTTGGAAGTGGATCAGCAGGCTATTCTTCTGAGAGCCTCTGGCTGGATTTGAACCCTCGCCCTTTTGTTTAGCCATCAAGCACATTGACTGGGACTCCAGCAGGAGTATCAGATGAGTACACACATGCATACACATACACACACACATATATAATATATATTACTTGATATATTGATGTCTAAATTTAAAATATACCTAAAATAACTAATATATAATCATCAATAGAAACAATATATATTCCTAAACAAACAAATGCAATTTTAGGAGGCTGTTTTCAGAAGGGGGCTTCAAAAAGTTAAGGACAAATTCCATTATTTTTTAATTCCATTTTTTCTGTGAATGTTTTGAAGGCCCCCAAAGATCCATTATTTCATAGATTATATTAGTTTTAAACTCAATATTAAGTCGTCTGCTCCTCACACCCCAGTGGATTTCAGTCCTGGAATTCTGGCCACATCTCTTCATTTGTTTCCCTCAATCCAGGTCCAATTTGGTACAGGTAGGGCACTTGACAAATTTACTCTGTGTATTTTATGATGCCAAAGAAATATAGCTAATTCTCGACTTAAAGACCATATTTTAGTAACGATGAACCATATTTACAGCCGTATTTTGTTAGGTTTGTGTTGTTGGGGTTTTTTTTTTTTGGTACATCTTATATCTAGCATTCTGAACCACATAAATTGCAGCCTGTAATCTAGTGTTATTATTCTGAAATGTTCACTAGCAGATGGTAAAAGTTCAAATTTACAAAGATACTGATAATAAAAGGCAGTAATCATGAACACTTACCAAGTGGTTGAGGGAGAAAGAGAGGGCTCAGATCTAACTCTTGATGGAGTTCTAAGAGGAGATGTCTGTCCTAAGCCAGACCTTATCTATTGCTTCATGAAGGCCCTTCTTCCTGTTTTTTGGAAAGTTCTGGACCTGAGTGGAACTGACAAAAGATTTAGGCTGTTATTAAAGCTCCCTAGACATCTGGGTGGAGGGGTTGGAGGTGAGCAAGTGGGAGCAGCAATTTAGATTCGCTGGTGCTTCCCTCGCTTGTTTTGTCTGTTGTGAGTCGCTCTTGCTGGTAAATAGTTAGAAATTATATGTGTTTTGTTTCCCCCTTTAAATGGTAAATTCACTGGGGAGAAAAAAACAGTTTCTGTTCTTGTTCTGTGTGGGTGGATGACAAATGATACATAAATGAGGAAAAACAGTTCTTCCCATTGGAATCTGTTCACTGAAATGAAGAGGGGGAAACAAATGCTAGAATTCTGGGCCCTGTGGCTTCCTGTTCACTCCAGGACATTGGCCAGATGGCAGCCATGTCTCAATTATCTTTGACAGTCAGGAGGTTCCATGACTATTTCCAGCAGCTTGCTGGGGTTCCCCACCGGAACACTCTCTTTATCTGGGCAGATACCCCACCGTGTACCTAGCAATGATTTTCAGAGAAATTGAGGGCATGGGTTTGATGACAGACGATCCTCATTGCTAAGGCAACACCGATGATTCCTGTTGGCGGAGAAGAGATTGTCTTCAGGGCTTGGTTCCTTCTGAAAAGCATCACAGGGTACATGTGCTTTGAGAACACTCAGAGTCAAAAAAAGGAAGGGGCAGCCCTGTTTTCAATTAGTTTAAATCTTGTTCTGTACTTTGTGTACCTGCTGGTCCAATGGAGAGTACCAACCCATGCCTTGTTCCTGCTAACTCTGTCACCTTGAAGCTTCCTACACTTTACATTTCCAAAGTCACCTTCCTTTGTACTTGCTTTTTCTACACTGAAACTATCTGCTTTGCTCAGGTTTGCTCGGATGGCGTGTTTCTATTTTAACGGGGACACAATTTAATAGACTTTCATACTACTATTGTTGCTGTGCTAAGTTGCCTGTCCAGTCCATTCCAAGCACAAGCAATAGCGGCTGGTCCTGTAGCATCTTCGTGATCATTGGTGTGTTTGAGTTCATCATAACAGATTGAAATATCAGAGCTCATCCTCCAGGTCTGTATTGGATAATCTCACGTTGTGAGTCTAGGGTTCTTGTTGACTAGTTTTCAGAACTGGATCACCAGGCCTATCTTCTTAGTCTGTCTTGGGTTGGCAAGCTCCCTGCAATCTAGCCATAAAGGGTGATATTCGAAATACTGAGGTGCTCACTTCCAGGATCATAGCAACCAAAAGTCACCCCGCAAATTGGCAGGCAACTGGGATCATATTGCTATTGCTTGTTAGCATTGGGTTGATTCTGAATCATAGTGATTCTACACTACAGAGAAGAGAGAACAGAATACAGAAGCAGACTGCCACCTCTTTCTCCCATGAGCCACGAGGGGCCCATAGAAGCTATGAGACCTTAAAATATGAGTCTCAAGTCAGGTGTCTGATGCTGAGGCCAGGTCTTCCTGCTTATCTATTTAACTGTAAACTACTTCTGAAAAGAGCGTGTTTAGAATGAATGGATATTGGGAAAGTATGCATTATTTGTAATTTTGGAAAAAAAGTTAATCTATGCATTGATTTATTCTGTCATTGATTTATTCTAGAAGAGACCCCGCGTTAGGCGTGGAGCTCCAGACATGATCTGTTTGTCTAGAGAAGGAGAAGAATAGGTAGAAAGCAATCACACAAGTGAATTAACACCTAGAAATTGAGCTAAAAAATATCAAAATGTCCTTGCTGTCAGCAAGTGGTGACAACTCATAGCTACCCTATAGGACAAGCTAGAACTGCCCATGTGGTTTTAGGAGACTGGAACTGCCTATGGGAGTAAAAAAAAGCACCATTTTCTGTAGCTGAGTGGCTCGTGGTTTCAATCTGAGGACGTAGAGGATTGGAGCCCAACTCATAACCACTATGCCACCAGGGATTCCAGGAAAAAATGTGAGGGGAGATTATTTGGGGATTGAATTTCCTAGGAAGAAGTACATAAGGGGGGGGGATTAACTGAGACCTACAGGTTATGTAGGAGCCAGAAGGATGATGTTGAGTAGAGAAAGAGCATTTGAAGTGCAGGGAGATTATGCTGGAGAACCCATATTGAGCAAGCACTCCTTCTTTTGGAATCACCGAAAGGGGACCTGTTAACCCAGAAACTTGCTTATCCAAATAATTACGAGAAATCATTGCCAAGCTTTGAGCAGGTGTGAGGCACTGCTTCATTTCACGGTCAGAGTTAGTTCATTGCAGCCTCATCTTTCTCCCAAAAGACCTGATCAGGAATACTAACCATTTCATGATCACCTGATGGGGTATTCCTGGGTGCATATAGAAACAACAACAAGCACTGTGGGGCGTCCAAGGGTGGAATATTTATGGAAGCAAATGGCCACATCCTTCTCCTGTAGAGCTGTTGCTGAACTTGAACTTACAAGTTTTGACTGAATAGCAGAGCACACTTCAGGCACTGCACCACCAAGATTCTTGGTATGCATGCATTTGAATTCATATAGATTATATATTTATTAACACGTATTAATATACACACATACACACAGATTTGTGGCTGTTGTGGAGTGTCCTAGAGTTGATTTCAACTCATATCAACCCATTAGTGAGAATAAAATTGCCTGATCAATTTTTCCTAGTTTTAATCTGTATGGAAGCATATTGCTAGGTTTTCTCTCATGGGGCTGTTGGAGAGGTTTAAGCCACTAACATTTCAGTTAGCAGCTTTATTTCACTGGGTTTTCTATACACATGTATACGTGCATCTATATATACAAAGATGTACAGAAGCAAATGCAAAACGGAATTTGAAATCATAATTTGTGTTTAAATCAGAGCAATTTCTCTAAATGTTTATTATTATTTCTCAAAATATTCATGAGTTGAAGTGTAACTTTTAGGTTAAGTTTCCAACCTGATCATGAGTTAATGTTCAGGCAGGAGTTAAGCCCACTACCATTAATTAGGTCTATTCTTATTCATGTGGGTTTCCATGGGAGCAAATAGCCTCATCTTTCTCCCTAGAACAAGCTGATAGGTTTGAACTGATGACCTTGTGGTTACTAGTCCAATTCTTGCCCAACAGAGCCAATGGAGCTTCTTAATAAGTTGCTCCTTGCTTTTGACCTGCTGATGAGTCAATTCCAACTCATAGAGTCCGTACAAAATAGAATGAAACACTGCACAGCCCTGTGCCATTCCTCTATTACTGCTATTTGAACCAATTGTTGCAGCCTTTGTGGCAATTCAAAGCCCTGAGGGTCTTCCTCTTTTTTTCTAACTCTCCACTTTACTGAGCATGACTGACCTCTTCTGTTAAGATATCCAAAGTACATGAAACTAAGGAGTTAGGGGAAAATCATAAGAAACAAGATGAGGACAATAAACTGAGATTTAAACCGCCTACCATGCCCTTCTCCTTTCTAATGTGTGTGGTTTGTGATTCATATTATCTTGATGCCTGTAGACTAGGCTTCAAGGTCTGTGAGGTCAGTGGTTCAAACCCACTAGCCTCTCCTTTGGAGAATCTGAGACTGTTTCCATAAAGATTAAGATTCCTGGAAACCCTACATAGGGTTGCTACAAGGTTATGGAAATGGGTTTTGTTTTTTGGGGGGTAATGGTTTTTATCATAAAGGAACGCGAACTAAAACTAAAAAATGTGTAATATCAGCTACAGCCATCATAGCTACTCAAATAAGGAAAGTCGACCATGGCCCACTACCATGAGTATTTCGGAGACTAGACCATTTTATAAGAGCAGCTAGCCTCCTCTTTATGCTGCACAGTGATCGGTGGGTTCAAACTGCTGGCCTTGAAGTTAACATTCCAATGTGCAACAGCCCACTATGACACCATGGATTCTCAAGCAGTCCCCTGGCTTCATTCAAGGTCTCACTCCTTATCATGTTGCTTGGGTGCAGCCCGATATTGGGCTATGTGTTCAGTACCTGGTCTGTGAAATTGTGATTTTCTCTGAAATTACTGTAGATTAAATTAAACAAAGTTGACTTGAGGTATTAGGTTTAAAGTCAAGCCTTACCCTTTTCACTGTACAATATTGCTTTTGGATTCTGTGTTGGGTTTTCAGTGATCTCCAAGAATAGATAACCAAGCCATCAGTGTCTGGTTCCTGTGGGCAGTGAAGGTTTGGCCCAGATCAGGACATTCTGGATTATATGGGGCTGTTTTCTTCACATGAGTTTAGAACAAAGTATACTGAACTTACATGCAAGACCTAAGACAAGGAAGAATGATTAGGTCATTGGTGCTAAGCAAAACTTTTGCACAATCAAAAGAAACACTTACCCTTTCCCAGTCCTTCTCTGCAAAACTGGAAGACACACTCTTTCACAGGTATGATGACATACTTTTAATATCCTCAACTTAATTTCACAGATATTTATAAAAATCTAGGTGTATGGAATTATAATCTTCAGAAGTCCCCAAGATGAATGGTTTCACCTTTTGGAAGCATTCACTTTTTCATTTAAAATTTAATCTCAGATTTTCTCTCTTTGAGATGTACAGAGATTAACTCCCAAAATGTTTTTCCAACATTTGAGGTTTATAGCTATGGTTTGGAAATTAGGGAGTTTGAATAAGAAGTTTGGTGCATTTTCTGTACTGCCATATGTATATAAAATCACCTGTGGTTTCAGTCCTTCACTTTCTGCTTTATTTTAAATTAATTTTTCAAGTTAAATTCCCCAAGGAAACTCATCACATTTTTTAAGTATTAAGCTGATAAGAAACTCAGAATGCCAACATTGGAATAGTGAAATCTAGGACATTCCAATGCCGACATTGTTCTTTAAAAGGGAAGAGTCCTTGTGTTGTTGTTTTTTTAACATGGGTATACATGGTATACTGAAATGTAAATTTCATTGTTCAATATACATACAATCTATATTTATTCAGGTAGTCACTCATTTTACAATTTCCCAGAAGTCATAAATTTTTTGGTATTGGCACCATTGATTTGTATAATTCTTTTCTAAATAAATGTAAAGTATATATGAAGGCATACAGTCTCATTATATATCTCCCAGGGCAGTCAGAGAGATTTTTCAATTTATACAAATAATAATTAACAGCAATAATAATTCTTTTTTAAGTCTTTCCTATGCCCTAGAGAGTGTGCTAAATTATTCCAATATAGTCTCTTTATAAATTCTCATAATATCCTCTGAAAAGGTCTTATTATATTCATTTAACAGTTGAATTTGATGAGGCCTCTAGAGTTGACTTCCCCAACACTGCACAGAAATACATTGGGCTTAGAGTCCTGGTGGTGTAGTGGGTTATGAGTTGAGCTGCTAGCCACAAGATCAGCAATTTGAAAACTCCAGCTGTTCCTGGGGAGAAGGATGAGGCTTTCTATGCTCATAAAGATGGAATGCACTAGAAAGCCACAGGGACATTCTTCTCTGTCCTACGGGGTAGCTATGAGCTATAACTGACTCAGTAGTACTGAGTCACATTGGGACTGGAATTCAAGTTAATCTGATTCATGGAAAACTATGAAGACTTTTTTTTTAAAGTTAAAACACTCCTGAATTATATTTTTGTAAAAGAAACATGTGGTATCCTCTATAATGATAAATTATTTGATTCATTGTTTCTCGGCCTTTTGGCTAAGATCAATTGTAGTATTTGATTGTAGTGTAACTGGGGTCAGTCTGCCTGGATTCAATGTCAGGTCCTTGGGCAAAGCATTAAATTCCTCTAAAATGTTCAATACCTGTAAAATGGAGCCAATAGTAATAATACACTTTGGAATGTTTTGAAGATTAAATGAAATAATTCTCCACAAGTGCATTATCTAATACGAATAGAAAAATGGTAGCTTGTATTATTACACTGTTTATTATTATCATTATTGAGGTTCTATTTCCATCAGAGGAGATGTTAGCCCACATCAACGGAACTTCAATGGAATTGGTTAAAATGTTTTTATGGATCTATGATTTCATGCTGCTTCCTCTGTGGTCTCAGATGCCCAAAAAGATTACAAACGTTCCAATCTTTATATCCCAACCAGGACAGACTTACAATGGATAATCCCCAGTTGACAGTATCTATGCAACTGCAGGGACTCAGCTGCTACAGCGTGGGTGCCCCAGGGACCAGGGGAAATGTTCCCATCATTAATCAGAGTTTTCTCCCAGCATGCTTTTCCTTAGCATAATATCCTCCTGGGTTAAATCCAAATGAACTGTGCTTCCATTGGGCGCTCAGCATCATACGTTTTCCAAGGCCTCTTTTATGTTGTCACATTCTCTCTCTCTCTCTCTCTCTCTCTCTCAACTTAGGAAATCAACGTAGATGACAGCTTCCTTTCATTATAGGTAGAAATGCAGCAAGCAATAGGTACTGTGAACTTCTGAAGATAGCTAGTTGATAGCTTCAAAATATTTAGGCAAAGGGAAAGAAGAGTTATACGCAGAGGTTTAATAACTCAGCAGTGCCCCACACTTAAATATATGTAATGTTTTTCGTGACTTGAACTCCTTAAACATTATTTGCCTTGAGCATTAGTTAGGCATAATTAATATGCATAGACAAAACGACGCAGAAAAAATACTAGATTAGGAAACCTGTAGCCATGCATCTGTATAGCTTTATTTAGGTTGTTTTCCACTGATATTGCACATGAAACATTCCTAAACTTTAGAGAAAGGATCCCTGGTGGTACAGTGCTTATGTATTGGGTTGTGATTTGCATGGTCAGTGGTTCAAAACCACCAGCTTCTCTGAGGGAGAAAGATGGGACTTTCTACATCTGTAAATAATTACAGTCTTGGAAATCCACAGGCAGGGCCTCTAGGACCTAGTGGGATAAACTTCCTTTGGAAAATGGAGAGAGGAAGGAAGAAAAGCTGAAGGACTCTATGGGAAAGAGACTTGAAAGCTTTAAATCATTACGTACCCGTAGTGTATTAGCTGACAAACACTTTAGAGCAGGGGTTCTCAACCTTCCTAATGCTGTGGCCCTTTCATACATTGCCTCATGTTGTGGTGACCACACCCCAACCATAAAATTATTTTCATTGCTACTTCATCACTCTAATTTTGCTACTGTGATGAATCAGGCAACCCTTATGAAACAGTTGTTTGGCCTCCAAAGGGGTTGCGACCCACAGGTTCAGAGCTGCTGCTTTAGAGTGATTATTGATCAACTGTTTATTTGGTAGCCGGTACTTTTGTTAAGTTTGTCGGGAATTGCTTAAAAGGTTAGTTGGCTTGGCCTATTGAAAGTTCTTAGTCTTGAGGAAAGGGAAGCTTATAACAGAGTGCAAGGTAAAAAATGTAGACGGCCATAAGAAAAACAAACAAACAAAATTAGGCAGAGCCCAAATTAGAGAGCTAAGAAAAAAGAGAGGAGGTGATAACACTTAAATTGGGTCTTGAGAGATGGAGAAGATCCTTGTGTAGGTGTTTGCTTAGGTGTTTGCATAGGTACTTTGTTAGGTAAAGCGTTGCAAGGTCAAGGGAAAGAATTTGAGTAAATTCTGAAGGAAAAAAATATCTGGGGAGGATGGTGGAGGGATCATTTGGTTTGGTTAGAGAAGAAGGGTCTATGAAAAATTCAGAGAGAAAGGTGGTGGGTAAAATGCTTGGTTATGATGGAAGTACCAATCACCCTGACTGGGGGATGAGTGGTCGTCATTGTTTAGCGCTGCCGTGAGAGGCTTGTCTAGCATCGCTTCTGTGAGCCGGAAGATGGGGGTTGTAAACAAATTTGGGATGTTTGCATTGCTGTGGGTTTTCTTCAGGGTATTTTGTGACGTTACGTGAAAGTAGCCTTTCTATATTAAGTTTTGTATTAAGAGAGGAAGTTTTATTCAAGAGATGACTTATAAAACCCCAAATCTGTGCCCTAGACCTATTTTTGCCCAGGTGTTCACGGTTTCCGTCGCTGAGTGTGCATGGCGAATTCCCTGCCCTGGGCCCTTCGTGGTCCCTTTTGACCTTTTCCTAAAGTGCAAAATGAAAGCATTTTGATTCTTCGGTTTATTTTTCTGGCCTTTATTATTTTGTACAGGAAAAAAATATCTCGTACAGACTGTTCTTCACATGGGTCATGGTGATTTTTCCTTCATTGAGTTCTCACTTATTCACACCTTTTTGGCCACTGTTATTGCATGTGATAGGCATCGGTGGATGCTGTAAGCAGTTAATATGCTTGACCACTAATCCAAAGGGTTGAAGGTTTGCGTCCTTCCAGAGGAGCTTCAGAAGAAAGACCTGGTGAAACACTTCTGTAGTCAGCCCTGGGAAACCCTACAAAACACAACTCTAACACCTTTGAGGTCACAGTGAGTTGGAATCAACTCAATGGAAGTCACTGGTTTTAGTGCCTCTGCATGTTAATTCAAATAATGACAAAGAAACAATGGTTCTCAACTTGTGGGTCGCGACCCCTTGGGGGTTGGGGGGGCTCAAAAGACCCTTTCACAGGGGTCTCCAGATTCCTAACAGTAGCAAAATTACAGTTATAAAGTAGCAACGAAAATGTTATGGTTGGGAGGTCATCACAACAGGAGGAACTGTATGAAAGGGCCATGGCATTAGGAAGGTTGAGAACCACTGCTTTAAATGAATGCATCCACTGTACCTTTTGATCTTCCTCTTTCGTCCTACAATCTGGTGTTCGGTCAGATGGAGTTGAGGTTTTGAGGTTAAGGAACGATGTGCGAGCTAACAGAACATGGCCCAACAACATTGGAATACAGGTCTGTCTGTTTGCAAATTGTGCTCTTTTCACCAAATATTGTTATCTTCCTGCTCTCGTGTTCTGTTTCCTTTCTTTCTTTCTGTTATATAACCTAATCTTTGAGCATGCAAAAACTATCTGTGCAGAACGGGCCCTGTCCCTGTGGGATATATTGCCTCCCATTATCTTCCCTCTGCTTCTGAACTTCTCATTGGAAAGACAGCAGTAGTGTCGCCGACAGAATATCTTAGGCACAACCACCACCTTTGTTCTTTGAAGATGGTCTATACTTAAAAGGGCAGCCCATGACTAGAGCTGAAAGGGAATGATATGAAAGAAGAGAGGACCTTGGGATGGGAAAATCAAGCTAGAAATTTGTAGTAGAACCTGTGAATGGAGGACTGTGCATGTGTGGGGATAATTGACTTCCACAAAATGATGTTACTGTGCTGACTTTTACCTAGTACAAGGATAGCCTTCAATCCATATGCTCTGAAACCCCATAAGCCTAGATGTCCAGAGTAACTATGATGCCATAACCAATCACCAGGCTCAAGAGGCATCTATCTGTGCATGAAACCAGAATTCTACTTCACTGGTTTATAATGACAAAGATAGGCATAGGAATTTGGAAATTAGGATTATTAAAAAGCCTCTTGTTGAGTAGGAACTCATAAGGATGTATTTGGAGTGGTTTCATAGAACAGGCTGGGTGTATCTTTGCCAAGGGAGATGCCGAGGAGCCGATCCTCGGGCACCATTTCTGGGAATCTGCCCAGGTTCATTTTGTGCATCTCTTGGTTTTGCATCCCCAGTGGCAGACAAGCTCCATTTGGAGGGTTAGTCCCTAAATATGTGACGACCTTTGCTCTAGTTTCCATCCACTCTTTCTGACCAGGACTTGTGCCATAACATTGTAGACCTCTTTTCTGAATCGCCCTGTAGTGGTTTTAAGATACTCAGAAGGCAATCTTACTTTTCACAGTTTTATACTTTGGAAGAGGCCTTTTCTCTCTCCTCAGGGTACAATCTGAGCCCTAGTTCTTTCAAAATGATTGTAGCTCTTTTGTGAGATAGCCACCAAAACAGGATATTAATTTTGAGATTTTTCTCTCCCCATTTTTTATCTGTTGCTATGTAATAAACCATCCCCAAATTCAATATCTTAAAATAACATTTTATTGTTTCCCATTATTCTTTGAGTTGACTGATTTATATAGGTAGCTCTTCTACCCTATGAAAAATAGTTTGGCTCATTCATTTGGCTGTATTCATCTAGCTGTTGGATTAGGCTAAAAATATGTCAATCATATGCCTGGGGCTTCTTTGTGGTATTCATGGTCTTTTCACAAGACAAGGTTGGTCTAAGAACTCTTTCATGACAACTGACTTTCAAAATTGAGTAGGTAGAAGCAACAAATATTCTTTAAGGCCAGGACTCCAAAGTAATTTCCATCATATTCTCTTTGTTCAAGCAAGTCATATAGCCAGATCAGATTGGAGAAGAGGGCTATAGAATGTACTTGTTGGTAGGTGGAAGGTATACAAAATGGGAAGGAGTTGAAACGACATATTTTGAAGCACTATACCATAATTTTCATTTTCTCTCTCTTGTTGAAAGTTCCATCCCCTTATAGGATCAGCTGTAGGTGCAGTAAAGTTTCTTTGGGAGTAATTTTTCATGTGAAGAGGCTTTTTCAGTAAAAATATATCTTCCTAACAAAAACACAAAGCATGTTTGGTTGAGGACTACTAAGACTATAAAGAAGGTACAAGCTATTAATATAGCATCAGAATCTTGCCAGATATAGTGTCAGAATTACTCAAAATATGACCGAGGAAGGGTTTCCTTTTCAAAGTAGAGTCAACCATTTTGACTTGAATGGCATAAAGCTTTTGGGGTCTTCATTTGCTGTTGGGGGAAGACTCTAACTGATGAGAAACAGCTGCGAATATCTCTTAATAAATGGAATGTACGATGTATGAATGTAGGAAAATTAGAACTGTTCAAAAATGAAATGGAATACATCAAGATCTACAGCCTAGGTGTTAGTGTGCTGATTTACTATGGCGGGAATGACCGACTAAAGAGGAATTGTATTACATTCATCATCTAAAAGGAAATATCAAAATCTATCTTGAAATGTCTAATGTTCTACGTAATAGGATGTCTATCCACACACGAGGAAAGCCAGTCAATACAACTATTATTCAAATTTAAGCCCCAAACACTACAGCTGGTGATGAAGAAATTAAAGAATTTACTAATCTCTGGTTTGAAGTTGATCAAGCATGTAATCAAGATACATTGAGTATCTCTGGCTATTGAAATACAAAAGTTGGAAACAGAGAAAGGAACAGTATTTGGAAGTTATGGCTTTGGAAATAAAAATAAAGATTGAGATCATATGAGAGACTTTTGGAAGACCAATGATATCTTCATCACATATTATTTTTCAACAACACAAATGGTGAGTATGCATGTGGAATTCTCCAGATGGTTTGCATAGAAATAAAATGGTGATACGGTTACTGGTTGGGCTGTGATCCACATAGTCAACAGTTTGAAACCACCAGCAGCTCCTAGGGAACAAAACTGACTTTCTACTCCCATAAACAGCGACAGCCTCCGAAACCCCTGGGTGGTCCCTATGAGTGTAGTACTGACTCAATGGCTGTGAGTTTGGTTGTTCAGTTTCATGGAAAGAGACAATGGAGAAGCTCAATATGAGCATATATAAGCAAGCCAGGGACACGACTGGTCATCAATTGCTTCATTGTTAGGTTCAGGTTAAAACAAGCACACAGAGTCAAAATGTAACCTTGAGTATATTCCACCTGAAGTTCGAGTACATCTCGAAAGCAGCATTGAACACCAATGGCAGACGACCCCAAGAGCTATGGGATAATGTCAATAGTATCAAGCATGAAGGAAGAACAAGGTCATTAAAAAGACAAGAAAGAAAGAAAAGACCACAGGAGTTGGCAAAAAACACCGAAATTGCTGCTAAGCCTATTTACATGAGAACAATAAAATAAATGATGAAGGCAGAGGTGCTTCTTAGAGGTAATGATGGAGAGACTTTGTTCCAGGTACTTTGGACATATTGTCAAGAGGAAAAAGGACAACTTGCTTGATAAAAAAAGAGAAAAAGGAAGACCCTTGACAAGATGCATTCAAGTGTAAGAACAATTGTGAGGAGGCACGGGTTTGTTCTGTTGTACTGGGTGTTGTATAATCAGCAAACCAAGCATTTCCCATTGTCATCAGGAGCGTTAACTGCAGGGTACAGTCCTCCTTCAAAAAGCAGAGCCTGGAGGGAGTTTCTCCCATGACTCTTTCAGTCCCATTCAACTTTTTAGGCACATATGTTTTAGCTAATAGCATGCATGTAGTTTGTTTGGGTCCATATGATTGCTCACTTGTCTATTTTCACTGTAACTAGATCCAGAACTGTATTATAAATCCTGTAACTCCAAACCAAGACCACTGGTGTGTAAGGGTCAAACTCGACTGAGCTGCTCTGGGGTGAAAAAGACCCAGTGATCTGCTTCCATAGAGACTACAGCCGAGGAACCTTAGTGAGACAGCGGTACTCGGTCCTCCTTCCTCACGGGTTTTAATGAGACTGAATCAACTAGCCTGCACAAAACATCTCCATAACCCAGTTCTCTTCCCCCACCATCCAATATATACGGTATTTGTCATGGCTCTCTTCTGAACAGACCCAAAGCCTTGAAAGCTTCATCCCTTAACAACCTAACTCAGCAATAACAAAAAACCTTTGGTGGTTGAAATTGCAGGACTCTGGACTGTGAAAATAACAATATTTGTCAAGCCTTTGGAATGGTGAGTCGTGGAAGGTAATTGTGAGTAGAGACCTGTAGAAAGCGGGGAACATGTCTCTCGCCTTCCATAGTCAGCCAGTGCCTGTATCCAGGTACACATGATTCTCATCAGAGGACTGCCACCTCCGCATGTGAATGACCTATTTGAATCAACCTTGCTAACGAGATATACCAAATTAAGGTTCTCCCTTATAGCACAGGGTAGGAAAATGAATTTAAATGCTACTTTATGCCATGTAAAATGATATAAGTTATATAACCCTTTTCCCTTTGGATGCTTTCCCTCTTTATACTTAAATATATGAGTTGTTTTTAAAGACATTAAAGATTGTATTGAAATTAGATAGTACGAAAAGGGATATAGTTGATATATAATTTATTTTATTTCATCTGTTGCATAGGGAGTTTTGGCTGGATAATTGAAACAAAAAGCAATCTTCAATTTCTGAGATCCTGTGCCCAGAGTAATATTTATCAGATGTACTATTGATCTGTGCTTTGTCTCTTTACTCACCTATTAGGTCAAGAACGTCCACAGATTCTACAGCACAGGGTTTGACTGCATTTTATTTCATTCTTATTAGGAAAAAATATTTCAGAAGGATAGGTTGACAAGGGACATTTCCAGAATTCACTGTGAAAGACAGATCATCTGAGCATGACTGAAAGTCACACATAACCTTTTGTGCTCTTGTATCTCATTTCAAAAATGTCACTTTCTGCTTATGAATGCGACTGTCATTATACTATTTTAAGCTTTATAATTTGTGTTCTGGAACTGAACAGGAATTATTGCTTCTATCTTTGGGCTTATTAGGAATAATTTAGAATTCATTCAAGATTCATGAAAATAATCCTTGTATCATGGTTGAATTTGTTCAAATGTTGAAATTTGCAATGCAGTTTTTATTAGCAGTGTTTTATCACTTATGTGTGTAGAGCTAAATGATTTTCAAGTACTTTTTAAAGAAATGACTTTAAACCAGAAATTATTCTGCACTTTATGATTCCCTAGCATGAGGTTACATTAGAATAAATTAGGGATTGAAGTTATTTAAGGTCTCCAATTTTTTCCTTATCCAAGTAAGCTAACATATATAATAGTTGAAATACATTTCCATGGTCGTTCATGCTGCTTTGTGAATTATTCACCCCATACTTAGTGTAGACGAATCCTGGCAGTACAGTGGATCATGTGCTGGGCTGCTAACTGCAGGATCAGCAGTTTGGCTCTTCCAATGCTCAGCAGGCTGACGATGAAGCTCCACCCTGACCTACAGGGTCCCTATGAGTCAAGATTAACTTGATAGCAGTGAGTGTGGTTTTTAGGTTTATACTTGTAGTATGTAAAACTGAATGACACACAGTAAATGAGGAGATAAATCGATTCATTTGAAAAAACGTGTTTCCTCCTCTGATGTTCCACACAGATCTATGTGATTAGAAAGGGGAAGTTGGATAGGAAGCAAGTGTTATGCCGTCTGGCAAAGGTGCTTCCCAATTTGAAGTGATGGATACACTTATTCATTCAGATCCTCTGTATGATCTTTCACACTTTATTCTCAGGATAATCTTTAAACCATCGTTTGTAAGGTGGATCAGGATAATGGGCAACCAGAAAGAGGAAGGAAAAAAGTTTGTCTGAATTACGTGGATCTGCTTGCATCACGTTTTTTTTTTTTGTTTTTTTTTTTTTGCCATGTAGGGAGAGTAAGAGTAAGAGAGAAAGCCCGCTCAGATGTAGGGTTTTCTCTGGGTAAAGCTGGTATAAGCATTGTTTCAGCTGCTAAAAAATAGAACAAGAGGAAGAGAGTGAAGCCAGAATATGCCCAAATCAACCCCTAACAACACTCATCCCACCCCCACTTCCACCAAACACACCCCACCCCCACAAATACTACCCCATCAAGAGAAAGGGCCAGAATTCAAATAGCATGTACCTTGCTGGGAGCTGGGCATGGGAGAATGAGTTCAAGAAGAACCTAAGGTTGGACGCCTTCAAGTTGCCTCTGATAGTCAGCCAGCCTTGTCCACTGGTTACCGTTTTGTTTGTTTTGAGGAGTTTTGTACATAATATGATTATTCCTTTAAATACTATAAAAGGGAATGAAAAGGGGTCATTTCCTAAACCAGTGACAATTGAAGCCAAGTGAAGAGTCACAGGGGGCCCGTGGCCATAGACTGGTCTGGGTCTTTCCCTCAGAATGAGCGTCTGCATAGTTCTCCTTCATAGTATCGATCTCGAGGCTGCTCACAGTTGGCACGAAAAGGCCCCTAGAAAATGGCATCTGGTTTTCCCTGGCATTGGCAGAATGGAGAGTTTAAATACATTAAGAACCTTCATTTAAAACAAACAAACAAAAACATTGGACGGACACGAGGAAAACCATTATTATGGGCTCAAGGGATCAGACTAGTTCAAATCTGGAATCACTTAAAAAACTCAAGACACATTGCCACCACTGCACTGTCTGATACGTTCCTTCTCTCTGACATCATGCTGATTGGCCAGGGCACTCATAGAGATCTGGGAGAACTTTCCTCTCCTTTAGTGGGTTTGAGAAAAACTGCATTAGCATGAGTACCATATCCCTGTATCATTGTAAGTTACCATATTGAGGCTGGGGGTTGGAGGTGGGGGGGTGTATTTCTAGGTTTCCTGACTTATATTTTGAGATTCTTCCCTTTAGGCTAACAAATGACAGCCTGTTATTTTCTCACATGATTATGTCCATGAGATACACCATCAGCTTTCCCTGTTTGCTGCCATCTCTCCTAAGCAGCTATAACTTGCTCTGTCGCATAATAATGGTAATCACTGTAGTCATACATCAACATAATGAGATCATAACAACACTCCTGGCATCTCTTGTGCAGACTGAACAATTGATTTCAGCCGTAGACATTTTGCCAGCCTATCACGCCCTGCCATATGAAGTCAGCAATGTAGGCCCTGTCAGAAAAGCAGGCTTCCAGCAGACAGTGGGATCCTCTGATAGACACTTCTGCTCTGAGTTTTCAGGAGTTATTCTTTAAGCTTTCACATCATCCCATGGTTTGTCATCGTTTAAAACTCTCCAGAGAATTCAGATGTGTCAGTAGACAGCATCTAGTACCATCATTTCAAGACAGCATTTGGGATATTGTGAGAGTTTCTGAACAAAAGCAGACAAACACGCCACACTCAACAGCATCTGGAGATTTGGCGATGAACTTGTCTACTTCATAATATTTTCACATCCATTTCCACTGAAGCATGAGATCCACCAAGGTAGATGTTATTAATCTCAACCAGACAGATATGAAGTCTGGCAGGCTGGGACCCTTTTTATCATAAATGCAAGCAGAAGTGATCATTTGTAATAGTCCCATTTCCATGGCTAGTGGCATGATTCTGGCACCAATTTTGGCGAATAGCAACTGTGGATTTTTTCCTTTCTTTCCTTGAGTGCCTCTCTCAATGAATTTTGGCTCTTAAGTAATGTGGGATTGCAATTATTAAAGACATGGTTCACCTGCAGGTTTCTATTTGGAAATCTTAAGGCAGAGAAACAAATCATCCTGCTCTCACTGCATTTATAAGGGCTGGTTTCTTGTTATCAGTTTGAAGGTAAGCCTGACAGCTTTTCTGTGTCCAGGTTTTTCTAAACATGAGCGAGGTGAGGCATTTCCATCCGTAGCCTAAGCCAGAAACGAGCACTTCAGAGTCTTAAATCCAAGTGCGAACGATGTGCTCATGCTTTCTATTGCACACACCCATTTAACACCCTCCCCTGCCTTTTTGTCTGTCTTCCTCTTGCAGTGTCGGCCAAACCCAGACCCCACAGTGATGAATACTCCAAGAAGATTCCTCCTCCGAAGCCCAAGCGGAACCCCAACACCCAGCTGAGCACGTCTTTTGACGAAACCTACATCAAAAAGCACGTGCCCAGCAGGACCTCCCTCACGCGGGACACGTCCCTGTCGCAGATGGGCAGCCCCGCCGGCGACGCGGAGGAGGAGGAGGAGCCGGTGTACATCGAGATGGTGGGCAACATCCTCCGAGACTTTCGGCGTGAGGAGGACGACCAGAGCGAGGCCGTCTACGAGGAAATGAAGTACCCCATCTTCGACGACTTAGGCCCAGACGCCAAGTGTGACCTTAACCATCACAGTTGTTCTTCGCAGTGTGCTACCCCCACAGTGCCTGACTTGGACTTCGCCAAGTCCTCAGTGCCAGGGACCCCCAAGGGCCTGCTCTGTGACATCCCCCCACCCTTCCCCAACCTGCTCTCCCACCGCCCCCCGCTGCTGGTGTTCCCGCCAGCCCCCGTGCAGTGTTCCCCCAATTCTGACGAGTCTCCGCTCACCCCACTGGAGGTCGCAAAGCTCCCCGTGTTGGAGAACGTGTCTTACCTGAAGCAGCAGGCCGGGCCATCGCCATCCTCGCTGCCATCGCAGACCTCCGGCCATGCCAGGCTGGAGAAGGACCAGGGCGGAACCCTCGGAGCTGCGGCTGCGACTTGTGTGCTCTCCTCGTCCCCTCCTCACCCCTCCACGTTGTACCGAGCGCAGAGTCCCCATGGCTACCCGAAAAGTCACTCGGCCTCGCCCTCCCCTGTGAGCATGGGGCGGTCCCTAACCCCCTTAAGCCTCAAGAGGCCTCCCCCCTACGACGCTGTGCACTCCGGCAGCCTTTCCAGGAGCGCGCCATCAGTGCCTCACTCGACCCCCCGACCAGTGTCGCAAGATGGGGCCAGGATGGTCAATGCGTCCGTGAACACCTACGGCTCTGCCCAGAGTGGCTCCCGGTCCAGAACGCCCACGAGTCCTTTGGAAGAACTTACCAGCCTCTTTACCTCAGGACGAAGCCTGCTGAGGAAGTCTTCCAGCGGCCGACGTTCTAAAGAGCCCACAGAGAGTAAGTGTGGCAGCCAAGACCCTGCGAGCCTTGCGCTGGCGGGTCCGTGGGAACCAGTAAGTTAGGTCCAGCTCTGGTAGCTGCAGGTACACCGCTCAGTGCAGCATCCTTAGTGCGCTTCGTTGCAATCTCCAAATGGAAACCGGAGGCTTTGACTCTTGTTAGGCTAACCCAAAGGGTAGACAGAAAGAGGTAAATACAATAGTCCGTGCCATATAACATATCCTAAGAGCGATTAAAATTAAATATGAAAAATCCAAATTCTTAGAGTATCTCTTGAGAAGCTAACGCAGAAAATAGAGGTTACTATGATATCTTCAGGTAAATACCTTGACAGGTGGACGCAAAGAGGTACATGCTCAAATATGGAATGTGTAAATATAAGCATTTAGTTTTATCTTATCCTGAAAGGCTGCTAGAGGAAAAACTGTGATAGGATAGCTTTAATGAGGAGAAAATGATTGAAATGAAATCATTTCACATATTTGGCTGTATCCTTACCATCACTCGAGACCAGAGTAGGTGGCATGTTTCCTTCTTAAAACGTTGGGAACCATCTTCTGATTTCTACAGTACTTGTCTTAGATTCAGGGTGATAGCAGCATATTCCCTGTGAAAGCTTTTGAGAAAAATCTTTTTTTTTTAATTTCTCTGGTGTTCTGAATCAAATCTTATCCCCTAAAATGTTTTGTCAAATTAGCTGGGCAATAATTCTCAATGGTTTGGCAGTTAGGCAATGATGTGATTGGGCAGTGTCATCCCCCATGATGTGAAATTATGTGATCAGCCAATCAATTGTAAGGCAATTCAGGTAAGATGTGACACCATTAGTCCGGTCACAACCCTGACCTGATGTTAGGGGTGTAGTCTTCCTCATGTTTTACCCTACAAATAACAAAGGAAGCGAGAAGAAATAAGAGAGGGAGGGGGCCTGATTACCAGCAAGAAATAAACACTGAGAGTTGAGTGCATCCTTTGGACTTAGTAGACCCATGCTGAAAACCTTCTAGAGCCAGGGGAAGATTCATAGCCAGACACTGGAGATCTCTGAGGATTGCCACGCCCACAGAAATCGAAAGGGGACAGAGCCTTCCCCAGAGCCAACACAGGGCTAAAGAACCTGCCTCTAAATCTGGCACTCTAAACTTTAACTTCTTGCCTCCAAAGTTTTGATAGAATAAATTTCTGTTTGTTAAAGACATCCTTTTTGGGGATATTTCTGTTACAGCAACACTGGACAACTAAACTAACTATCTTCTTGTAGTGCAGGGGGTTCTTTGGCATATAACTGCATTTTATCATGATGGTTTTCACACTGTGTGTCCATCTGTGTCTGTGCCTCTTATCTTTCATGAGGGGCACCGCTCAAATAGGCTTAGGATACAGCCTACTTCCTATTGACTTAATTGATGACATCTTCAAAGACCCAATTTCCAAACAAGGTCACATGCACAGGTACCTATGATTAGGACTTTAACATATATTCCTGGGGTATATGATTTAATTTATTATAATTCATCATACAACTCTTATCACAATCCATACATACATTTGTATGTTTCATCGTTGCTAGATCGCACCCTGACTGGCTCGTCTCCTCCCCGAGACCCTTCTGTAAGGGGATCACTTTGACATTCTGTACAGAAAAATACATGCTCAATATCTTTTATGTTGAAATGATAATGGTGCTCCTTGGATAATTAATGTTAATTGATGTTAATTGATACTCCTAAGCCACTCACTTTGTCTTTTTTTCTTGTTAAAATAGAGTAATGTATGAATTCCATAGTTCACTTAAGTAATCTATCCCAAACAATTAATTTACCTAAAATACAGGTTAAAACCCAACAACCACTACTCAGCAGAAAGTCCCACTCCCATAAAAATCTACAACTTTGAAAAACCTCTCTAGGGTCTCCATGAGTTCGAATCAATTGATAGCAATGAATTGGGTTTGCTTTTGACCTACATACCTATAATTCTGTTCAAACTTGTTTTTTTTTAATTAAGTGGATAACTAAGAACAACTAATTTTTTTGAGGTCTGCACCTCGATTGGGACAATTTTGCCCTGGCCTTAGGCGACTGTTTGGTAGTGTCTAAAGATAATTTTGGTTTCCAACACCTGGGATTTTGGTTGCCAACACCTGTTCTGGCATTTATTAGGTCAGCGGTTCTCAACTTGTGGGTCGCCACCCCTTGGGGGTCGAACGACCCTTTCACAGGGGTCATCAAATTCATAACAGTAGCAAAATTACAATTATGAAGCAGCAACGAAAATAATTTTAAGGTTGGGAGATCACCATTACATGAGGAACTGTATTAAAGGGTTGCAGCATTAGGAAGGCTGAGAACCACTGTATCACGTAGAAGCCAGGAATGCAACATCCTTACTGTTAGATTTTGCCATACACAGGATAGCCCTCCCACCCCAAAGGACTACTTAGCCCCAAATGTCAATAATGCCAGGATTGATAGCCCAAGATCCAGATCATTTATTGGAAGTTTTAAAGTTTTTAAGGAAGTTTGAAATGGTGTAAATATGGTTCAATTAAAGTTGATTAAAGCAAAAAAAATTGTTCCCATTGTTACTGTGTCCCTTTGATAATTTTTAAGTATTTCACTTTTTAAATCCATAAGCATTTATAGGAAATCAATGACATTTTCACCCTGGAAGTAGTAAAATTATTGGACTTCCCTACTACCTACCAGCAACTTTGGATAATCCTTAGCAGATCTAGCTGGCAGCTCTACCAATTAGCAAGAAAAAGTACATGTAAAATAAATGATTAACTAATAGAGTTATTTCAAGAAAAAATCCATCTGTGAGTCAGTCTGTGTGCTACATCTCACAGACGTCTCCAGTCGTCTCCAAAATGAGCTTTGCGCACTGCTAAAACAAAGCTCAAAGTGTGGATGTGGAAAAGTGATTCTGGCTGTTTAGCACTTTTAGAGAGCCTAGTATTGATTTATGCCCACATGGCACTCAGCATATATCAGCTCTAGTTTAGACAAATGACATGTCCCTGAGTTACAATAACCTTGGTATTTTACTTTGCCTAAAAGGAAATATAAATAGAAGAGAGGAGAAATGCAGCTAGTGCAAATGAATAATCTAATGCTACTTACTCTAGTGGAAAATAGAAAGACATTACCAGGTGCTAACAGCACGACACAACTTCTCAGACTTTTTCGTACACTTCCAAAATAGATCCAACATAGTTGATAACTGAGAAATATAAATGGAAGATTTGTAGAAAAAAGAGATGCATGAGTAAAAACAGAGACTAGGCTAGAAGAGACCAAGACACAGAGGCAGACACACCTGAAATGCATTTATGAGGTCAGAGAGAGAACGCGATCAACATGGAGTCCCTCTCCTGAAGCTCAGTGGGAACTCTTCACTGAGAACACTGCAAGCACAGCTGGGTGGAGAAGGAGAGGGCAAAGGAGGGCCCAGGCTCACTCATCACCTGGTATGATTATTAAAAAAAAATGATTGTCAGTCTTGACAAAAAGCTTTATCATATCCAACAATTTCTTACATTAATGGAAGTACATTTTTTGCGGTTAAATCTTATCTGCTTTGCTTTTTTTAAACACAGCCATTTCCAATATTTGATATGACATTGTATTTTTAAAGTTACAGGAATTAATGTGTCATATGAAAGAGGAGGGTTAGTGCCAGAAAGGAAGAGATGAACCGACACAGCTGTTCCAACAATGAACTCCTACAGAGAAGGCTTTTGAGGCGAGGGCAAGACTGGGCAGGGTTTCATTCTTTGACACTCGGGTCCTTCTGAGTGAGAGCCACCTCAATGATACCCCATAACAACAACAGGGGACTGATGAGATAAAGTCAAGAAATAGATGTGCCACTTGCTTTTTCATTTACTTAATTTAAAATCACTTAAAAACAATAACCCAAAATAAACAATTACAAAAAAATAAGAAACCTGAACACACATGCACACACACGCATTCACACACACACACACACACACACACATACCCCTAACTTAATCTTTTGGGGAGGGCCATGTGAGGGACAGGGACAGTTAAAATAGTATTTATTGTTGATAAAAGAACAGCTCCAGGATAAAGAAGCCGTTTTTGAAGAAAATCTTCCATAATGTGTTTCAGATTTTACATTATAAGAAGATAAAAAAAGACTGAAAAGTAGCCCTGCTATGGTAGTGGGTTACATGTTGGGCTGGTCAGCATAAGGTCAGCAGTTCTAATACACCAGCCATCTTGTGGAGGAAATGGTTAAATGCTAGACTCCTAACCCAAAGTTTGACAGCTGGAAACCATTCAGAAACACCTGGGGAGCTGCTTCCAAAAGGCTGCAGCCATGGGAACATAAGGAGGAGGGTCCTCTGTACCCATGGGGCCACTGTGAGTCAGAAGAGCAAGGACCATCTCCATCATGGAGAATTAGGTGAAAGGCATCATTCACAGACCATCCAATAAAGGGATCACACCGGGGCGCCCTCACATGGTGACTCTCTTTCTTCCAGGTCATTTCTAAGAGCCGTGTCAGCAGTGACAGCTTACTGCTTTCTGGGATGTCCTGGTTGCCCAAATGCAGAACTAACTAGCCATCTATTGCTATGCCATCCAAATTTAATGCAAATCCTGCTCCTGTTCCTCTTCTGCTGTCTCCTTCCCTTTCAGTAATTCCAAAAATCTGTCTCTGCTCTCCTCCCCATCCCTCCCATCTCCCTTCATTCTTTTCTTGTATCACACCATCCATCAGTTGTGGACCAAGAAATCAGATCCCCAAACTTGAATGTGGTGCTACTCAACTAAGTTAACTGTGTGTGCAGAATAGATACATCATGTGACCTTCACTTTCAGTGGCGATTGCAACCCCCTTTCAAAATCCTGGATGGAGTCAATAGATTCATACCCGAGAGACCTGGGAATGTTGACTTCCCTCAAATTAAGCTGGCCTGGAACGCCCAGGTGAATGTTAGTTTATTTTGGGAGACTCTAATACTTTGTTTCACATTCGTTAAAATATCCCTTTTCATTGGAATTTCGCAAGCAAAATAGTTAAGGACTTTCTCTCTCTCTCCCTTTTCTTTCCTGTGAAAGGAGGTGCCGACAAAGAGCGGCTGAGACAAGAAGAGGCTTTGAGAAGCCAAAGACAAGAGCACACCCTCTACAGCTCTCGTGTGTCATAGAGAAGCTGTGAATCTGCCATCTAGCGGTGTCCAAGGTGCCAGGACTTCTGGATACCTGATGGCTTGGATCCACTTGACTAGCTTCAGGTCCTCAGTCTGCACAAGCTGGAACTCTGGGCGTCTTCCAAGGCATTCGGGTTTTAAGTCACACCCAGGAGACCTCCCAGAGGATAGTATCAGGATAGCTTGATAGGTCTCAAGCCCTGCTTGTTTTGTCCAAGTCAGAAGAGATTCCATAGCACTGTGAGATCAAACAAACATAAATGGTTCCTAGGTCTTTTCTCCTGCTGCCGTTGGCTCAGGCTGTTTCATCAACTGGGAGTTTCACAAGGTGGAACCACATTAGCTTCTGCTGTCGCCAACCTCCTCTAGCGGCCTGGAAGCGAAATCAAGTTTAGACCTAGAAGGCCAGATGGTTCCACTCCAGCACCTTTGGAGCTTCAGAGAAGGTTCTTAGAGAGTTCAAAACATAAAAGGCAGTGGGTATAGAAAACTTCTCTTAGTGGTTCAAGTGCCTCCTGTATCATGCTAGCCCACGTGTTGGTAGAAATACAAATGGCTAGGTCTGACCACAGATTTCTCCATGAGAAACTCTGGCTGCTGGTCTGGCTCATGGACTAGTAATAATAAACTGGGGTGATATTGATGCCTACTACCAAAGAAGAACTCACCTGTGTGAGCGAGACACAGTATTGTGACCACTCACCTCAATGTCTCTGAGCATTGCTGAAGGGTAAACTTGTACACATGCCGGTTTCTTACGCCTCGTCTCAGGATCATAGCAATTGATGTTCATCTGGTCCATCATTTCACTGGATTAATAATGCCTTTGGTCTTTGATTGTCTTCAGTTGTACTTTGTCCTCCAGGGAGAGTCCAGTATTGGCATTTTACATGGCCACTCACAAGCCTTTAAGACCCCATAGCTATTTGCCACAGTAAAATGCAGAATACTGTCTTTGTGGATTATCTTATGCTAAATGACCTTGATCTTTCCTGTGACCATGGTTCTGAAATCCTCGGCCCAGCCACTGGTTTCCTCAAGGTTATATCTGAAACATTTTCCTAACTTTGCCCCCTGTATGCTCCACCACATGCATAGATACATTTTCACCAAGATGCATAACTACCAACTGCCATTAGCCACTGACCCAGTATTCTGCAGGAGAAAGATGATACTCTCTGCACTTGTAAAGATTTACTGTCTCAGAAATCATGCATAAGGTTGCTAGCTGTGAGAATCAGCTCCGTGGCAGTGGCTTTAGTGGTCTTGGTTTAGATTATTCTAACGTTGGGGTGTCAGCTTTTTTGGGTTTGGTTTTCCTTGCCTGCTCACATCGTCGTCAAGACCATGGAGTAGCTTGGTGTGCTGTGGATCTCCCAGATGGGGACAGCAAAGTCAATTGATCAAAAACTATAGCCAATGCGCCAAGGCAACGTGGTCCCTAGTGTCACAAATGTAGTAAATAGACTCTAGTCGAATGCAAGCAAAAGGGCCCCATGCAGAACGCTTATTAGCATCGCTTCTTTTCTCTTGAGATTCATATCACACCCAGGAGCTGAAGTGGTTCTAGGCTATCCATTCCACAAGGTGTGAACTCACCAGCTTGAGAAAATTGAGGCTGCCTGCTCCTGTAAAATTTTTCAGAATCTCAGAAACCCACAGGAGCAATTACACTCTGTCCTATAGGTTCACTAGTCATCAGTATTGACATGGTGGCAGTGAGATTGGTTTTTTGGGGGGCTGGTGTAATGGATAGAATCAGACATTTACCTTGAAAGGGAAGTGTATATGCAGTATGAAGTTTAAATTCTTGAAAGACAGGGTGCCCTTTTAAGTGATTATAATTATTTAAAACAGCTAAAGAAATTTTCTTTCAGGATGATGGGGTTAAATAGAGTATGAAATCTTTGGATGTGGAGAATGCTAATGGCTCCTTGGTTAATTGGGAGGGTGCCGCTGTCTGTTTCCCATTGAGTTTTCCCTAAGATTGCAATATAGAATCAGTGAAGAATTCATAATTTCATAAATAATTGCTCACCTTTCTGGGGGTAGGCGGCAGCTGTCTCTGATTGATGCAGGCAGACGTGTTTATCCCTTGTGTTTATGTTCTCTGGCTGCTGAATCTATTAAGTGCAATTTCCTGTCAGCAACTTAATCAGCATGTCTCTCCATTAAGAAGAGCCCTCATTGCTTTAGATATATAAAATGCAGAAACATTTTCAACTCAGAAATAAAGTTACACCAGCCTATTTTTAAAAACAAATATCCCCTCAATTGTGTGTGTGTATATATAATATTATACATATAATATTATACATATTATACATATAATTGTATATGTATTTATATATATAAATGATATATTTAAATATATGATATATAATTTATATATATATATATATAATTTTCAACAGGAAGCAGTGAAATTAGTTCTGTATATACAAATATATATTTCATATATACTATATATGATATATACAATATATGTGATATGTATACATCTATATGAAATATACAGAATTGATATCACTCCTTCCTGTGGAATCTCCTCCAACAAGATAGTTATATTTTTACTTGAATGAATAGTATGGGAGTTTCTAATGTTGACACGGCCACATAGTGAAGTATTAAGTAGAAGTAAGGTGTTTTAATCAACTAGCCTCTCCAGCATTGCATGTCCTGTATTCTAACTGACTGTGACCAGTGTTGATTTTGGTGTTGGGGGGTGGGGGGATGTTGCTGGGTCACAGGGACCTGATGCACAACACAACCTGATCCTACACCATCCTCATGATTATTGTTAGGTCCAAGCCCATCTTTGCAGCCAGTGTTTGGCCTCAGACATTGTTGTGCTGCTATTCCCACCATTTTCAATAGCTAATTCCTTATAAGGGGACAACCTGTTCTCTCTTCATAGTCTGTTCTCAGTCTAGAAGCTCTGCTGAAATCTGATCACCAAAGGTGAGCCTGCTGCAGCAGTAAGTGAAAGACCAATGGCATTGCTTTCAAAATCCCAGCAGCACACCCGCCACCACTGTGTGACAAACTGACAGATGTGCGTTGGAAACCCATTGTTGAAGACCATATTTATGATCTAGAAGGAAAGATGGTTTCCATCTTGGCTCAGACATTAAAAATCTTTGAACCTTGGGCAAACTAGTTCACCCCTAGAGCCTTACTTTTCTCATTTTTGAAACGAATACATGCTAGAACTGAGTTCCTTCCATTCTACTGTTTGAGATTGTTAAGGATTGTTGGATAACCTCACCATCCCCTAGAGCAGGGGCATCAAACTCAATTAAAACACGGGCCATTTGGTGCAACAAGCAAGATTCACGTAGGCCACATCACACTTACAAATTTTCTTAAATTTATATTTTGAAGTGAGGATTCCAGAATATGGATAGGATAATTAAAACATTATATAATTGCTTTTATTTAAACATTTAT
This sequence comes from Tenrec ecaudatus, assembly GCF_050624435.1. Classification (NCBI taxonomy): domain Eukaryota; kingdom Metazoa; phylum Chordata; class Mammalia; order Afrosoricida; family Tenrecidae; genus Tenrec; species Tenrec ecaudatus. The sequence continues at coordinate 12,737,083 of NC_134542.1, read as the reverse complement.
TTTATGTCATGTGTTTATAAAACTAAAATTATTATTTTTATGCAAAACTTGCCCAGGCTGCCAGTTGGACATCCCTGCCCTAGATCAAGGGCACTCTTCTTTCCCCAAGGAGAACTCGTGGTGCAGTGTGTTAAACATTAGGCTTCTCATGGAAAGGTCAGTGATGCAAATCTATCAGTGGCCATTTTTGAGAAAAACCAGGAAGTCTGCTTCTATAAAAACTTACAGACTTGAAAACCATACAGAGCCTTGCAGGCTCTCAGGATTCTGAATCCATGAGCTGTCATTAGCTTTTGGTTTCTTCTTGCCCCTGAAGTTATCAGTCAAATGCTGATCTCTTTTGCTGGAGGGCTTTCCCAGACACTCCACAAAGCAAGGTCAGTTTGATCCTCCTGTCCCAGAGTGTTCCAGCTGCCTAGCAGGGTTTACCTTACACCCTTGTCTACAAATAATGTCTGTCCTCCAGATGTGGACAGCGTACTGTACTTCTGTCATGGTATGCACCTTCTTCTGTCTTACTCTAAAGCAATTTTCTGCCTGATTCTTCTCTGAGGACAAGGGCCACACTCTGTTCACCAGATGATTTCCTCTGTGGACAAGTCCCGTGCAATCTTCCCCAGAGCTGATTGATGATAAATGTGTATTGAGTTTGCAGAGACTGAAGAGATATGCTGGAAACTTCAGAGCGCCATGGAACTTGAGGAAACAAAAGTCATGTGAAAACTATTTTCCCACTCAATGAACAGCAAAAATAAACCCCAGCACCTAGAGCTTCTAAAACCCCAGCACTCAGAACTTCTGAAATTCCACAGGCAATTATAATTGCTTCTGATATTAAGTATCATGGTTTAAACAATGCCAATATTGATTCAGTATTTATTACTCACTATATTCAACATTATTAAATACGTCCAATAACATTGAGTGTGTTCACTATGTATTAGGGACAATACGTAAGGAGAATGCCATGAGATGCTTAGAGATGGAGCATTTTGTAGTTGTTAAATCATCATCAGTTTCTGAACAAATGAATGGGCTGCAAAGCATGATCCCTTTTCAAAGCTTAAAGATGGACAGATGCACTTTTTAATGAAAAGCTTAGACACAAATGATTCAGAGCAGGACTTCCAATGTGCTTAGTATAGTAAGCGTGATTGAACTCAAGTAGTAAGGAGAATGAGAACACATTCAATGGGGCCACTTTCCTCGTCGGAAGAAAAGCACAGTGTAACTCTAGGGAGCTGTTACGAAGGGCTGCTTGTCTTGAATGTGCGCATTTCCAGCCCCAAATGGGCTTCAGTTATAAAATATGTGAGACGGTTTTCTTAATTTTCAAAAACTTAGGATTTTTGTCTTTTTTCAGAGTTCCGTAAATGGATGGCAATTGCAAATTTAATAAGGTAAATGGAATCGTGCAGGGGGTTTCTCAGTTGAAGCAAATTCATTCTTGTTGTGAGCTGATGAGAGCTAGGTTAATTAAATGTTCCACTCTTAGTAGAATAACCAATCAACTGGAGAATCTAGGCTATTGCTATTAGTAAATGAAAAGAGGATAATTTAAGCAGGCAAAGGGAGGAGGGAGAGTAGCATGGATTTCGAAGGAGTGTTTTTGATCTGGCCATCTAGCTGGCCAGATTGACCCAGAACAGCTGGTTTTAAAATAACATTTCCAAATCCGTAAGTCTCTATTATTTTCTTGACAACTGCTGGTGAAGGGAACATGTTTTCCTCCATTTTATTCTGATCAAGTTCAGCTGAATTCAAAGAAATAACATTTAAATTAAAAGCAAAAATAAAATCATTGCTCTGTTATAGATGACACTGATATGTTAAGGCAAAATTGGGGAATGGGGAGCTAGAAAGTTCTAGAATGTAGTGTTGAAAGTATCTCTGTGTAACTCAACCCTAGACCCACCCAAAATCAAGTAACATATTGCATTGGCTCGATCTGCTGGGCACGAATTCCCTAGAAAAGGAGTCCTCAAACTTTTTAAACATGGGGCCAGTTCACTGTCCCTCAGACCCGTTGGAAGGCCGGACTATAGTTTAAAAAAGGACTATGAAGAAATTCCTATGCACACTGCACATATCTTATTTTGAGGTAAAAAAAACAAATGGGGCAAAAACACCTGGCGGGCAGGATAAATGTCCTCAGTGGGCCTCATGTGACCCGTGGGCCATAGTTTGAGGACGCCTGCCCTAGAGTATTGAAAAGAAAATGTTTCCCTTTGAGAACTGCAGTGTCCTGGCTCAAGCCATGGGATTTTCAATTATATCCTGAGCATTGAACTTGCAAAAACAAATTAAGGAAAGCTACACATTAGTAACTATAACTAAAGAAGAATTAATTTGTTTGAATTATGGTACTGGCAAGGAATGTTGAAAATACCAAGGATGACTGAAGGAACACTGGAATTGGCTTTGTAAGCAGTGTAGCCAGAATTCCCCTTAGCAGTGAGGCTGGTGAACATTTATGTCATCTGCTTTGGATGTGTATTCAGGAGGGACCAGTCCCTGGAGAAGGACATCAGACTTGGAAATACACATGATCGGTGAAAGAGAGGATGGTTTTAAGTGACATAAATTGACCCAGTGACGGCAAAAATGAATTCAAACACAGCGATATTTTGAAATGTTGCAGTCCCTAGCAGGTTTTGTTCTGTTATACCTAGCGTTGCTGTGAGAGGAAACAAACTCAGGAACACTGAACGCAACACCATAACATCCTCTGACAATCACATTTATGAGTACTTCTAATGTGGTTTTCCTCTCCGTGACAGAAATACAAAATCCAGATTTCCATGAACTATAAGGCTGGGAAAAGATTTATATATTAGTAACCCTCAGAAGAATAAGTAGGTTGAAGTAGTCAGTAAATGATCTTACTATCATATTGCCTGAATTAAGTTATTACTTAGGCATTCGGGATATCAAATACCTTTCTAGCCATAAACTAACCTCTTTAACTTGACTTACTGGCCACTGACCATTTTCTAATGACAAGAAAAATATGCAAAACTTTATGCAAGCTTTCTATTCATGTTAAAATGATCTAAGGGAAATTGCAAATCTGCTGAACTAAAACATTACCTCCAGGTAGTCCTCGGAGTCCCCATCTCACTTGAACCCTGCCGGACTCAGTGGGAGGTCGCCCCCAAACTCTTTTATCTGAACTGCAGGCGCCCTGGTGGCACCTTGGTGACGCCCTGGTTGTTGAAAAGAAGGCTACCTGCATGAGCCTACCAGCTACTCAACAGGGATAGACTCCGCAGTCTGCTTCGTACAGATGACGGCTCAGAGAAGCCCCTGGACAGGTCTACCCTGCGCTGCGTGATTGTCGTGAGTCAGTCCACTCAAGGGCTTGGCGCTAATACGTGTGTAGCTCCCTATTGCTATTGTTCTTCATATAGACCTGTCTCTCCTTTGGCTAAGAGTTGGACCAAGGGAATGAGCTTGGTTCCAAGCTCGAAGGGTTTCTAGAAATAATAACCTCAGGGATTATATTAGTCCCTTTCACATCACTAAATCTGAGCATTTTTATGGGTTTGAAGCCCCCCGCCCCTTCCCGTTTTCTCCTTCTTTAGCCAGGAGCTCTGATCATGGTCCCTTTGGGAGCAGATCAGCAGTGGTCACCAGGAACCATCTAGTTCTTCTGGCCTCAGGGCGGCGGAGGCGGGCGGTCATGTGGTGCATGTGTCCTTTGGACTAGTAGTTTCCTCATGATATTCCTTATTTTTCTTAACTAACCATGGAGAGAGACCCTGCACCCTCTATGTCTACTTACACCTATAAGCACCAAAGTGGCTGCTCATCAAAATAGGATGTAGAGCATCATCTTAGTGCACTGTGTTATGTCAATTGATCTTGTTAACATGCCCAAACTCTGGCCTTGATTCCCTAGATCCAGTGACTCATGCTATCAAAGTGTTTCGTTATGGCTAGGGAGTTTTATAACTTTTCAGCTGGTTTGCTTTAATATATTTATGGATATTCATGTAAGTACATATATAGGAATATCTTGTGACAAACTCTCTCTTTATCTCTCTCTCTCTCACACACACACAGCTATATGTATATAGCTCTAATTCTCATCCACCTTTCCATTTCTGTTAAGATGAGCGTCTGTATATATATATATATACCTGGATGCCATTGTTATTTCTGCTTCTCCATTTATGCAAAATGCTACATACTCTTATCACCTTCTTCCTCACCTAATTAAGGACACTCAGTTGCAGTTGCTGTTATTAGGCGCCCTCAGGTCTGTTCTGACTCATAGTGGCCCCCTATAAACAATGGATCAAAGCACTACCTGGTCCGGTGCCATCCTTACAATTGGTATACTCAATTATGTAGCTCTAATTAGGACAATCTTCATGGGTGTGTTATTAGTACGATCATGTGGTCTATGTGATTGTGCTATAAGGAACTTTATTATTAGTCAATTTAGTTTCTATCAATTTAGTTTCAAAATAGTTTTATCTTTGCATGGTTGTTTTGTAAGTGAAATCTCATGGGGGCTATAGAGCGTGTAATAAAGTGCTTAGATAGTTGGTCATGCAGGATCATGGCTCTCATCACCTCCACTGGATGGTTTTCAGTTCACAGCTTCTGTGACCCCCACCAACAAATATTCCCTGTTGCCTTTGCTCGTACTGGGACATTTGGTACAGGTGTAGGTAAATTCACAATCAGGCATGCATAGTCATTTCTTATGAGTTAAGTTATGAATAGGATCCCAGTTTTGGTTAGGTCTTCACTCATCTTGCAAGTGTCTTCATGTCTGAGGGAGCATGGGATTATATAGAAAATCATAATAAAATAAAACAAGACACTGTAAAAGTTTGAGAACGTGGAATAAAGGAAAAACTTTTATTTTTCTGTTTTTGAAGAAGCCAACCAAAATATAACCAGTTGCGATCAAGTAGATCTCAATTTGTGCGGCTATATTTGCGTCAGAGTAGATCTTAATTAAATGGGACTTTGAATAAATGTGAATATTCAGTAGGCCTCTCTTAAAAAGCATCTCAAGGTGGACTCTAAGCATCCACTTTTCAGTTGCCAGTTGAGCACTCAACCTTATACCATCCAGCACTCAACGACTTCGCTGGTGCGGTTTCAGGAGGTGTGCATTAAGTGCCAACCAGGAGAGGCGATGGAAACCACCACCCTGCACGAGTCATCTCTCTGAGCCCTCCATTAAGTGAAGTGCTCCATTGCCCCAGAAAACTTTACAAATCAGCCATTCAAAGATAAAATTACTATGAAATTACAAATGGTGTCTAACAAGAAACTCCCTTTGAACACAATTGTACAGATCACAAGATTGAACTGATCACACAGTATGCTCTTTGAACAGGAGATTCCATCATTTTTCTTTCTCGCTGCATCCTTGAGCTACCACGTGCACAACGATGAGAGTGCAAGTTCAGAACTTCTTTGTGTCGTATTTGAATACTTGCTTGTTATTGCCTTGCTACCAAAATAACTACGGGTGTTTTTAGCTTGGATGTCTTATTAATACTGCCAACACCTAAAAACAAATCCCAAACTTTCCTTTAGTCGTATGAACCAAGCAAGAGAATATTGGTTGGCTTAAAATCAGGAGAAGTGTCCATCTGGTTTGAATTCTCTCCCCATAATTATTCAGTCAATATAATGAGAAAACTCAAGAAGTTGAAGTAGATAAAGAAGAACTCAGGATTATAATTGGAGGATGGCTTATTAACAAGCTTCCATATGTAAATGATGGAGTCGACTTGGAATAGTGGTTATATATTGAACTGATCATTGCAAGATTATCAGTTTGAAACCAGCAGCCACTCCTTGGGAGAAAGATGGAGTTTCAAAGTACAATATCAGAAACCCACAGAGGCAGTTCTGCCTTGTTCTGTAGACTCACTAGGGTTGGCATTGACTCAGTAGTAGTGTTTTTGGTTTTAAAGTATATTCCAATGACACAATCTTGCTTGCTGACATTGTGGAGAACTTGAAGTGCTTACTGATGAAAACGGATTGTGAATCAATGTAAAGAAAGTAAAAATTCTCAGATTGAACCAGTAGACAAAAATAAAAATAAATGGAGAAAAACTTAAAGCTATTAGGAATTCCTTTTGCTTGGTTTCAAAAGCAATGCTCCAGGAAGAGGCAGTCGAGAAATCAAATGACCCATTTCACGGGGGTAAATCTGCTGCACAGGACTTCTATAAAATGCTGAAGAGCAAGGATATAATTTTGAGAACTAAAGTGAGCCTGATCCAAGCCAGGGTATTTCCCATCTATGCAATTCCATATGCTTATGAAAATTGGACCATGAATGAATAAGGAAGATCAAAGAAGAAGTGATGAACTTGAATTAGGGTGTTGGTGAAAATGGCTGAAAGTTCTAAGGACTATCGGATGAATAAACATATCTGTTTTGGAAGCAGTACAGCCAGGATGCTTCTGAGAAGGGAGGACGGCAAGACTTTGCCTCACATATGATGGACATGACATCAAGAGATAACAGTATCTAGAAAATAACATCGTGCTTGATCAAGTAGATGGTCTCTGAAAAAAGAAGTATATTCTCAAAGAGATCGACTGACAGTGGTTGCAGCAATGAGCTCAAACACCAAGGGTGAACATGGCGCTGGACCAAATACTGTTTTAGTCTACTGTACGTAGGTAGGTCACTGTCAGGTGGAACTGACTCAACAGCATATAACCACAACAAACGATACATCTTGCTGCAAAGCACAGATGTTACTTTGAGTATTAAGGTGTATCTGACCCAAGCCATGGTGTTTTCAATCGCCACATATGCATGTGAACATTGGCACTGACTGAGGGACACCAAAGAAGAATTAATGTTTTGAATTGTGGTGCTGGCAAACAATATTGAAAGTACCACAGCCTGCCAAAAGAACCAACGAACCTGTCCTGGGAGGAAATAGAGTCAGGATTCTCTTTAGAGGCAAGGATGGCAAGACTTCATCATGCATAGGTAATCCATAGAGATGAACTGTAAGCAAACAAACTGTAACAACAGTAAAACTATTGTACAAGTACATGTTGTCTTTTGATGTTGTTTTATTTTGTTGAATGACTTAGAAAGATGAATGCGGTTTTTGCAAGTCTGATAGTGTCAACCTTACACAATTCATTTGGATCTTGAACTTGAGCAACCCTGATCATTGTAGTTCCTAAAACACAATATGTCCTTCGAGCTGTCTTTGTAAAATGTTTAAGGAAGACCTGTTACATTCTAGTCACGGTGCTGCTACCTCTGCACCTTTGATTCTTTTCAGGCACTCAGCCACATGCTTTGTTACTACACTTTCTGGTGGGCTTAACTTTGAAGCATAATTTTTTTGAAAACCTTCTTGACATGATATTGCCTAGCCTCCTTTCTAGATATGCCCCCAAATATGCTGACCGATAACTGGCCACATGTATATATATTTGCCTCCCTCGTGAAATCGCTGTGACACATACTGAATCTGTTCTAATGCTGCAACTAGCACATTTATTTGGCACAAATTACTGGCTCAATTTGTTGAATGAGAAAATGGCTGCTGGGCTGAAAGAATGTGTATCCAACTACTGTAATTAAACAGTAAGTGTCATAAGTGGCCATGGTATCCATAACTGTGCTTTTTATAATCAGTTCATAATAGGTCAATTGGCTGATTTTTCTAAAGTTTTTTTTATTTAGTTTATAACAAGGCCTAGTAGTACTACCAGGACTACAAAATATTGGTGGAAAGTTGAGTTTTACATGGGCTTTCAGATCAACATTTGTTGACATATTTGGGAACCAACAGTTTCAAGAAAAATCTATGGAAAAACCTAGGTTCAGATGATGTTTAGATAAAATAATCAAAAATGAACTAGCTCTAATTAGAGAAATTAGATAATACTCAGCAGGTTAAATGAAAGTAAGTGTTTATAATCTAATCTAGAGATTTTGCAAAATAAAGTAGTAGACATGAAAATACATAAAGTAAAAACACAGTATAGATTTTCACTAAATGATTTTTTTGTTTTTGAAATCATTTTATTGGGGGATCGTACAATTCTTATCACAATCCATACATGCAGCCTTCTTGTGAAGCACATTTGTACGATTGTTGCCATCATCATTCTCAAAATGTTTTCTTTCTACTTGAGCCCTTGATATCAGCTTCTCATTTCCCCCTCCCTCCCTGCTCCACACTCTCACATGAACCCTTGATAATTTAAAATTATTATTTTGTCATATCTTACACTGTCTGACATCTCCATTCACCCACTTTTCTGTTGTCTATCCCCCAGGGAGGAGGTTATATGTAGATCCTTGTAATTGGTTCCCCCTTTCTAACCCACCCTCCCTCTACCCTCCAGGTATCGCCACTCTCACCATTGGTCCTGAAGGGTTCCTCTGTCCTAGATTCCCTGTGTTTCTAGTTCCTATCTGTACCAATGTACATGCTCTTCTCTAGCCAGATTTGTAAGATATAATTGGGATCATGATAGTAGGGGGCGAAAGCATTTAAGAACTAGAGGTAAGTTGTATGTTTCATTGTTGATACCCTGCACCCTGACTGGCTCATCTCCTCCCCACGACCCTTCTGTAAGGGAGTGTCCAGTTGCCTACAGATGGGCTTTGGGTCTTCACTCTGAACTCGCCCTCATTTATAATTATATGATTTTTTGTTCTTTGATACCTATACCTGATCCCTTCGACACCCCATGGTCACACAGGCTGGTGTGCTTCTTCCATGTGACGTTTTTGCTTCTGAGCTAGATGGCTGCTTGTATACCTTCAAACCTTTAAGACCCCAGACACCATATCTTTTGATAGCCGGGCACCATCAGCTTTCTTCACCACATTTGCTTATGCATACATTTGTCTTCAGTGATCATGTCAGGAAGGTGTGCATTGTGGAATGCCAACTTTGGACTAAATGATTCTTAAAGCCATATAAAGACACCATATTGTAGATAAAAAAATTATCTGTTAGAGCGTACATCTCTATACAGTACTGTTTCATTTCCAGAAGATGACAAGAAAGTTTAACCTCATTTCCATATATCTGTTTCTTTTAATTAGCTTTATTTAGCTTTAATTACCAAACTATTCAATTTAATCGTTCTATCATATTAAGAAGGGTTGTGCCTCCATCACCGCATCAACTCTGGAACATCTCTTCCTTATTCTACCTGTTCCTGTTGACTCCCCACTCCCCAAACCTTCTGCTTTCATGCCCCCAGGTAGTTACTCTTTCAGTTACTGTCTTCATAAGCCACCCTGGATGGCTTCATCCCCATCCTGAAGTCCCTCTCCAGAAAAAAACATAGAGAAAACAGACAAAGAACAATAACAACAATGAAATAGCCCAGCCACAACCATCCTACAAAGCGGATAAAGAACTCTCAGCTACCCTTTGGGATGACGTCAACTGCACTTTCTGAGCGGCAGTTCTTTTCATAGCTTACTTCAAAGAATTATTGTGACGAAAAGAGACAATAATGTGCAGGCAAAATACCTTGACAAGTTGTTATTGCAAAGATTAGAAGTCATCACTTGACTACAGGGGCCTGTGGAAAGAATAAATAACTTATTAAAAATGGTCCAAATGAATCTTTAGGGATTCTATACTTTTGTGTAGGCTGCGCTCTTCAGTTAGGCTTGGATAAATTTTCTGACATCTTAAGTGAATCCTCTGGTACCTGAAGTGAGGAGGCTGAAGAATGGAAGGCAACATTGGCTGTTCTCTGTATCTGGTGGGAGACAGGCTGTTTGAAGGGAAGCTGGGCACTCGTCCTGCCAAGGGAGTGGAGGGAAATCACACCCCACAGAACACAGGCCGTCACCCTACCCAGAATCACTCAGAGAGCAAAGGGACTATCTTTTATGCACAATGAGTCAGACAGAACCACACCATGGTTTTGAAACATGATTTAATCTGAAGAAAAATGTGAAATATTGATATAACTGGACTGTGGATGTGTTTTAACAAATAATAGATATCTTAATTTTTCTGGCTACAAATTGTTTGTCTTTGAGAAGAAAGACATTGCTTCCAGGATGGTGTAGGAATTATCCACTTACTTAGATGGAAGTCAAAGAGGCCTGAAGGGATGTCTAGACAAGATACTTAGCATGTAGATGGAAGACTTCTAAAGAAGAGATTGGTGAAGTGTTCATTTCTGAGCACAATCAAATGGAATCTTATTTTCTTTTGAATTGACTACTTACTATGGAAAAAAAAAGCTACTCATCATTTGAAAAAAAACATAACATCAGAGAAAATACAAACAGTCATATTTGATTAAAATATATGCCACCATAAGTATAGGCCTAACTTCCTAAATACAGATGGTCCGATACCAGGCAATAATCTGTGAAAAGCTATCATATTATTTCTTATAAATGAAAGATTATATAGAAACAGATATTAAAATACTTCATTGTCAATTTTATTAAATTTTTTAGTAACTTCAGTGGCATACCTAGTTTGCCTTAACCCAGATGCTAATTAAGCAGAGGTTTGCTTTGCACATCAATTTTTAATATTCACTCCTCACAGTTAAATGAAACCTGCAGCATGAGTCTTTGCTAGTCTAAAGCAGTCCTGACCTACTTCCGAGTGAAATCAATGGAAGGCTTCAGAAAGCTCACAAGTGTGTCTCTGTGACATGTAAGGAGGCAACCTTATAAACCTTATTGTGTTGGGGCAAATGTGGCCCTCTGGATTTGGGCTTCCATCTTCCCTTTCTCTTTCCTTCTTTTCCTCCCTTCCTCTCTTTTCCCTCTTCTCCCCTTTCTCCCTTTCTTGATTTTAATAGTCGGCTAAGAATAGAGAAGACTAGAAGCTATTGGACCAGACAAGTGATACTCTGAGTTTTGTGCCCTGCGGGGTTGCCAGCTACATTCGCAGTGACTTAAAATTAACTTGGGACTGGGGCTGGGAAATGGAGAAAATGCCCAGAAGACACAGAGTTTTATGCAAATGTATTCCACATAAAAAGCAAATTAATTCCAGCAGAAATAAGGTCTTCAGCCACCTATCTTACAAAGGTTTTCAAAGTAAGAGCGCATGGCATATGACAAAACTGTTTGAAGACTCCTATGCTCACTGCCTGAATTGCAGAGTATGAAGTAGGGTCATGAATTTAAAATCACACAGAGAAGCCATTGGCTTTAGGAAAAGGGTGAATGCACTGGTCTCCATCTGGTTGGGGGCCCCTCTTGAAGGCTAAAAAGTTGTGTATTAACGTGCAGCTACATAAAGCATTGATATCAAACCTGATGGAACTGGAGAGTTGACCTCATACTAAATTCTAGAATACAAACGAGGGTGTGGTTGAGACTATAAAATTCATGGAAGAAGGCAATGTTAATTTTGGCATATGGTCCATCCATGATCATGATGTCCTTAGATGTCTTTGAGTCCATGTTGACCCACAGTGGCCTTATGTACAACAGAATGAAAAATAGTTCGTAATCATAGGAGGAATTAAAATAGTGGAATGCTATTTTACACATGATTAGGAAGGGACAATGGCTATTGTTTTCCAGGAACTGCACTGTCCCTGTGCGAGAATCTTTATTTTGCGGCATCAGAAAAAGAAACGTAAAAATCAAACTAAAACCAGATATCCATTTGTTAATGGAGAAGGTATATTTTGATGGAGTATTTGGCAGTCAGAAAGCAGAACCTACAGTAAAGAAAATCGACCATTTTAGAACTTTACTCCTGAAGGAATCAGGAGCCTTGCTGGGGTAGTGGTTACACACTGGGCTGACACAAGGTCGGGAAGTTCAAAACTACCAGTCACACTGAGGAACAGAGATGGAGCTGTCAACTCCTAAAAAGACTTACAGTCTTAGAAACTCACAGAGAAGTTCTGTCCTGCCCTATAAAGTAGCTCTAAGTTGGCATCAACTCAATGGCAGTGAGTTTATGATCAAAATGTGTTGTTTCTCTTTCTCCCTGGACAACATGCCTGCCATCCTGGCCCTCCTGGCTCGTATCTCAGTCTCCTCTTGGGTCTGTCGCTTACAGGATCTCCTCATCCTGGCATCTAGTGAAATGGGCCAAGTGCGGGCCCCATTGGAAAGCTATCTTATTGCAAATATTATTCCCTCTCCTTCCCCTTTGTTTTCCTTTGTTCCCCTTCTTTATTCTTCTCCCCCCCTTTTTTGCTTCAGCAAAGGATCCTATCCCCAAACAATGGCTATTGGAATCCTCTATATCCTTATTTATGGCCAAATTGACCTTGGCCTCGGAAGAATGCTACAGAAAATGCGTGAAACAAAGGAGCACAGACATGCAAAGGATCAGTGACATCAGAGGTCTTCTTCATTTAATCCCTAAAGTAAACATCTCAATGTAGTGATTTGTGGTTATACAGTTCCTATGCACAACATATATGTATGCAGATAAATGAACGGGAGGAAATATAAGTGAGCATGAAAGCAAATAAACAGGTAGTCCTTACATAACAGAAAGGGCAGGGAGGGGTGAGAGAAATATGGGAATACGATAACAGCATGCAACACCCCAGAGAAGAACGCTTGTAACTTGCTGTTTGGCTCCAAGGAGGCCGAGGACAGAGTGAGGTTAATGACTCTCCGCCCTTTATGAGCCGCAGAAAATAACTGCTGATCCATGAAATGCCCATCTAAACTTCTCCACATTACAGACAAGTCATTTGAGATCCAACCACGTCAAATTGCTTGAGCAAAAACATAATGCTACACAGAAACATGATCTGAAACAAAGACCCAAGTGTTCCCAATGTCCCATTAAATATTACTAAGATATCAAATTTAAATAGATATTTGTCTGCAGCCATTTGCCTATAGTTTGAATTGATCTTCATGGCTCTAACTTCATTTAAGATGTCATTTGTGGATAAAAGATCAGATCTTTACCTGGAGACTTTCTCCAAACAATTGTTATTACTATTTTAAAATTTGCAAGTTTGTTTTTGTATTTTTTTCTTTGGGAATACTATACAAATTTCAGATGGGCAACCATGATTGCCAACTGTTTTAGTTCTTTTAACAGTATTTGTTTAGAGATTTAGTGAGTTGACATCAGGAAGAAATATATGTACATTCAATTTCATAGTCATTCAGCTTACACCTAGAGTTACTACTTCTGCCTTGCCTTTCTTATGAAACTTTCATAACGAAGACTTCTCCCGCCCCATGTCTGACTAACTGTGATTCAGTGCCACATTTTACATTCACTTTGATAGAAATTAAGTGTTCTTATTGCCCTTTGTATTGAAGGCACCATTCTGCTTTGTACTTACTACTTGCTTCAGAAGCATTTGTGAAAGTATTTTCAGAACTACATCTTGCAGGAAGAAGGACAATTATATTTTTCTTCCTTTGCATTAATATTTTTAGTTCTTGAATGCCTCTATTTATTTTAAAGATTGAATCATTTTTTTCCAACTGCCTGTTGAAATGATTTGCATTTTAATTAACGTTGATTGCACCTGTGCGTATATTCAACTACCCACACACTTCCCACCACCTAGTGAAAGAACTTGTCTTTCCATCAAAAATTCAGAGGGAACTATGACCTTGTGCTTTGCCCGGTTTAACCATAGCCGTAGGTGACTCAGATCATTCCAGAGAGTTACAGCTAATGTCGTTGGCTAGCTCAGACCAATGACTTTTTGAACTTCCGTTGATTCATTGATAATTAGTTTTTTTTAAGTGTTCATTTTCTTTGAAACATTGATTTCTCTTTCATTTACACGGCAAGCTAGTTCAGGAAGCTGAGCAAACTAATCGAAAGGCAACAGCAAATTCTCACCCGCCTACTCTGTGTGCTAACTCTGGCAGCCCAATTGTTCCTAATTTTTGTCGATGTAGGCTCATCATAACACAAATCAATCAATAAGCGATCGAGGCCGCCTGAGCACTTGATGTGATCAAGAGTTTTCTTCTTCTTTGCTGCCTATCATTTTTCAAGAAATCCTTAGAATGAAACAATGGATTGTTGTGGTGGTTGGGTATAATCCGGTTTGTCCAAACCATTGCCACCCTTCGCCCAGCAAAACGAAACGCTGCCCGGGCTTGTGCCTCCTCCTCATTATTCTGATGCTTGATCCCGTTGCGGTGGCCCCTGTGTCAGTCTATCTCATGGAAGGCCTTCCTCTTTTTCACTGTATGATGTCTTTTTTCAGGGACTGGTCGCTCCTGACAAGAAGTCCAAAATATGTACGATGGATCTCACTATCCTTGCCTCGCAAGGAGCACTCTGGGTCCCACTTCTTCCAAGACCAATGTATTGGTTCTTTTGGCAGTCCATGGTACTTTCAATCGTCACCAGCACCACAATTTGAAAAACAGATAAGTTCCTATTCCACCCCTCCCTGCTAAGCCCATCCCAGTCTCTGGTCTTTTTTTCTTGTGGAAAAGGAGAGAATGAAAATACTTACTATCAAAAATTGGAGTGCCTGGAGAAATTAAGGATGTATTCAAAATGGATATTTTAATGCCTGCCAACATAGTGGCATAAAACATTGTACAGTACAAAATAGTGATCAAAGGCCTCTCTTTGTTTTGTAAATATTCGGGGGAGCTTTTTAAAAATACCCTCACATTTTTCAACAGCTCCACCCTCGGTAATTTTAATTTCATTATGGAAGAAGGCACAGAAATATTCTGAAAGCTCTCCAGATTTGTTTGTTTGTTTGTTTAATGTGAAGCCAGAACTAGGGAGTTTTAGTAGAGAATTTATCCTGGTAGTTACCTGTGGAATTCTGAACAGACAAGATCCCTTGCGTCCAGTTGACTCATTTATCGATAAGCAAATGGAAGCCCAAGGAAGGAAATGATTTGCCCAGGGCCTCCCAGTTAATTAGGGGCTTAGTCTGAACTGGTACCCAAAGTCTCTTAAGCCAGAAGACAATTCTACTTGCTTCGCATGGGACTGAGGCTGTGACTCCCCAGATTACTGTGTTCAGTGGTACAGAACTACTAGCCTTGATTGCCGTAGCCACTGGTATGATTACATGGAGAGCATGATGAGCCCTGATTTTATATCCTCAAGCAACATCCAGGCCATTTCTATAAAACTGTGGTAATAACCTATGTAGCGGGAACTTCAATTTTCATCCCAAAGGGCTAATAGTCATATATATATTCAGTTATCCTTGAGAGTATCTATAAAATGTTCTGTTTTGTCAAGTCTTCTGATCTATAAAATACCTATTAACAGAGTATTGATTCAAGATTTTTACTTATTCTGTCCTGTCTCTACTCTAGTTTACTGGGTTATATGAACATACCATTCAGGTGTATTCATATGTCACATTAATCCAAACTGGACTGGTAGAGATTTGGCAGAATAGGAGAAATGATATATTGAATTCAGTTCGTATTCTCTAAATCCATAAATAATGTCTCCTTCCCCTCCCAGGGCCTGAGTATGCAGAGATTCATTTCAGAAAGTCAAATCCTCTGGAGGATTCCTACAATGCTAACTGAGATCATAATAGAAGATACATTATTCCGTTCATACCATCATTGCTCATCTGTGGGCTTGGCATCGGTCCTTTGGCAGTGTTACTGTGTTCATGTGGTTGGCAGTATCAAAGAATATTTTGCATTAACAAAAACCCCTCTTCTGTTCCATGACAAGGTATCATTAGTTCATTTAGACATTTCCTTAAAACCAGTCCAAACAGGCCACGTAGTGTGTCTTTAGCTCATTATACTTCAGTAAGAGGATCCTTTCCACTTTTCTTGAATGTATGTAGGCACATGGGAGTCTAAATAGCGAGAGAAAATACACAGGATTTTAAGGTTTAGCCCCTTAGTTGGTTTGCATTCATTTGCTTGTTAAATACAACAGCAGAACCAGAGGCATGTTGGAGATGGTCTTTATGGTTGAGCCAGCTCCCCCCGTTGCAAACTGACTTCTCACAGCATTCAATGTTGTGCCATTCTGTGTCCCTATCATCATGGTAAATATATCCACTGCCATGGCTCCTTTTCAGTTCTAGTCTGGGTTAAATTCCTTATTTGAGAGAAGAGCACACAGAACTAGAGGGAATAACACACCCAACAGCACATGGATGTTGGCGGAATCGATTGATCTGCTGTTTTTCAAGCAGAGCATCCCTGTGGTCATTGCAAGAAGCCCATCTTTGTTCGGCATGACCTTGACTGGGGCAGTGGTGGGCTCATCAGGACCTTGACTGGGGCAGTGGTGGGCTCATCATGACCTTGACTGGAGCAGTGGCGAGGGGCTGATCTAAAAATCACATCTGTTTAAGTCCTGTTTTCAAAAAGTTTTTTCTTTGTTTCTTATCAAATCACTTGCTTGATGTCAACTTGCTGGCTGCCTGGTGTGGTAATTACACATGATTCTAGTGGTAAACCTTCTACAGTTGCTTGCATATGATTTTGGAGTTTGTCCATATACAGACATCTTAAAAGACACCAAGTTTGGACATTATTCTGATCCTAAAAATTTCCAAACCCTTAAGCACTGTCTGTCAAATATTTCAGAATTCGATTTATTTCTCAAGGAAAGTTTTTCAGTTGTTATCCTGTGAGATGCGTAGAACGCTTCCTTTGGGGGGAGTACACAAGCTTCAGTGGGTGCTGTCAGGTGATAAAGTGGACACAGGAAACCAAGTAGCACAGTCTTCCCCTTCCGAAGGTCTGGGAGAACTGTGGACATAGCTATTTAAGGCGGTGAATTATAGGGAGACATGTGGTGTTTTCCCCTGTTTTGAAGGACAAAGGATCACAGAGCGATAAGGCTACTTTCCATAATTGTGTTCTATGTTTTTGGTATGCAGAGACTTGCCTCCAGAGTCAGTGTAGTCACCCACCTCATTCCCACTACAGCCTTGTCCGATATTTCTCTCACTAAGTCTGGACATCAGATTAGGACCACCCAATGAGGTTGGCAAGTAGAAAAAAATATCTTGTCACTGAACAACAGAGAGTTTTTGAATTGAAGAAGAAGAAGAAGGTCGTCTTTAGTTGGTAAAGAGTTACAAGTTCTTCATTGACTGCAAACACCACAAAGCTATATTTTGAAAGAGATAGACTACTGACTATTGACGGTTTTTACTTTTGTTTTGTTTGGTTGCAGCTTTGCATTGACATCATTGCCCCCTCCGTATAAAAATTAACTAGAAGCTGAAGTCATAATGTCGAGATAGTGATGCATGGAGACGTGGGCATGCCCTGTTCCCAGAGACAACGTGCTGAATACATTTCCCTCTGCATCTTGCCTGAGCACCTCTCTCAGGTGACGGTGCCTTTCCCACTGATGCCATTACCATGGCTCTCCCTTCAACCTCTCTCTCTTATAAACACAAACGCTGTTGCTTGCCATTCAAAACCCTCCCTAAGCTGTCTCTTGTGGGTGTTATTTCGGATAACATTATTTTCAAATAAGAAATGTCCTTCCAGACAGTCTATGGCCTCTTGAACTGTTGGTCTGCATGCATATTTGAAAGCATTAGCTTGTATTATCTTGACACTAACACGTTCTGGCTTTGACTAGGCACTCTCGTATTCTCTGTATATACATCTCTTGGTTCTCCAATCAGAGTATGACTTTCTGCAATAAAAGAGAAACATTTATGTATTGCTTCATGCTTTGGCATCTGGGCACAGTCCTAAGCATATGACCAAATTAATTTTAAAAGGGAGGTTGGCACCCACAGTTGTCACCCTGTTCCCTAATTTTATTTTTCCTCGTTACCCTTGATGATTCTCACAAGACCTGTGTCTACATTCATCTCGCCTTATGTCTTCCTATTTTATTCTTACTGCCTTTGGGCCACTGTAGCCTCACTGGGTCCGAACCTCACTTCCTGAACTAGAGTTACCCCAATGTCACCCCCTACAATTATACAATTATTAATGTCAGAGAACAGTTGGTATCATTTTTAGAACTTACATAACTTTGAGCATTATAGTTAATGTGGATAGTTGCAATGTAATTTGGGCAAACAAAATTAAAAATAAAAATCAAGGATAAGATAGATCAAAATAGTAAATGACAGCAATCAGATTCAAAATTATGTGAGTTCCGGATATACAACTCACGTCTATTGAGTCTATTTTCACTCACAGTGACTCCCTAGGACAAGAGAGGAGTGCTCCTGTGGCTTTCAAAGAGTGGTACTGCCTTCGGGACGAGGAAGTCTCACCTTTCTCCTTCGAGGTGGCTGCTTGTTTCAAACTACAGACCTTGTAGGCAACAGCACATGCTATCAGTATAAAGCCTGGCTTCCCCAGTTGCTAAGATAAGTAAGGCGCCTTCATAGGTAAGCATTGCACTACTAACAGTAAGGGTGGCAGGTCAAACCACTAGCCATTCTGAGGAAGAAAGATGAAGCTTTCAGGTCCTGGGAGCATGGACAAAGTCTCAGAAATCCTAGATGGAGTTGCTGTGAGTCAGAATCAGCTTAGTGTTACCCTCCCCAACGAGAACCTTCTGTTCCTGCCGTTTTCAGGACTAGCTCTTCAGAGAACACGCTCAAGGAAAGAAGACAGTCATAGGTAAACGCTGGCTCAGGGCCATGTTCCCAGGGCAGGGCCCAGAGAAAGAGGTTCAGGATAAATGGGCACAGGCTCTTAGCCTCACGGACTCCTTGACCCATGATGGGGAGATGAGGAGAACCGACGTGGGGATCCCGCAAAGAACAATGCCGAAGATAAGGGCTTGGCTGTCCCTCTCTCAGGGCATTCTCTAGTCTCCAAGTAAAAGATGTGAGCTCTGGAAAAAAATGATGCGCAGGCTGATATGAAAGTGTACTTAATATCACAATATTGGAGGTTTGGAAAGGTCTTTAAAAGTGATCTAATGTAGCCTACAAAGAAGCTAGGGAGATTAGAAAAAATTAATTATACTGGAGCCAGTCAAAGGCCATCTTTATCTATCTATCTATCTATCTATCTATCTATCTATCTATTTATTTATTTATTTATTGGCATTTCTACGTGTCTTTATTCCTTCCTCAAAACAAACAAAAAAGGGCCGTCCTTAAATTCAGACAGATTGGGTCACACCTTCCAAAGTTTCTGCAACAGCTCAGTGTTTCTGCGGGAGCCGTTCAACGTCGGTGCGCTGCTCACTTCCGCGGTAAAACAGGCGTCATGCAATCGCATCAGAGTTACTCAGCGCAGCTCCGTTCCACCTTCCAACGGGTCTCTCCATCCCAAACGAGAGTGAGTGAGAGACAGCATGCGTGAAACTTCATGTCCAGGTGGGAATGGCTAGTGGAAGGCTATTCTACTTGGCTACCTCAGTCTGGGCTGCCTGGTTTCATAGTCCTACGGACTGGGCTGCCTTCCTCGTGGTCCACCCTTTGAACCCACCATTCTCACTTAGGGCGGAAGATGGGCCTTTTACTCCCATAGGGAGCTCCCAGGTCAGAAACTCAAATGGGGTAGTTCTACCCTGCCCTGTAAAGCTGCTTTGCTGCGGCATCAACTCAAAGGCAGTGAGGTTGGTGGACTTTGTTTGGTTTTTACACATCAGAGTTTGGTTTGGGTTTGGATTTCCCTCCAAAGCTACGCTCTCACGTAGAAGAAGAGAAAACGTGAATTGCAGCAGTAGCCTGCATAAGTAGATCACACTATCACCGTTTTCCAAGTATGGTCTGTGTAGCACTAGATCCTTTGCGTTTGTTCTTGGAAAAGGAAAAGAAAAAAACATGACAACCCCAAAACACCACCTTCCCCAGAGAGTAAGTTCAAGAAACTCTGCTGGTTATTTATTAGCCCTCAAGCAATGCACAGGGCACCAGGCCTCATTAAAGTCTTGAGGGAATCTCAAGGGAACAAACCTGGTTAACTTTGCCGTACCCATCATTGTCGAAGCTTATTTAACGATGGCACCCTTTTTGTTCATGTTTTTGCTAAGTGGGATTTGCCTTTAACCCGGTCTAAAAGCCTTCAGTGCATGGAAGCTGAGGTTTCAGCATCCGGGCGGCTTCGGTTTAGAGTGAGGGAGGAAGGAAGTAGGGTGGGCTACAACTTCGGAGAATGTGTCATAAATGAAGATTCAATAGATGCTGAGGGAGATTTTATTACCCCTGTGGAAAGTCTGGGGGGGAAATCAGACATATTTTCTGCTTTCTTTTCAATTGAGGTTTTTCTCTTTTATTTGTTCATTGTTGCAACAGGATTAGGAAATGGAACCCTGCCAGCAGGAGGATTAATAATTATCTAGAGGTGCAGCTGAGGGTGGGGGGAGGGGAGACAAGCCATGGGTGCAAGAAGGAAGGAAACATCCCAAAGTTAATTATGGTGATGAATGTACACACTTCTCGATGCAATACAACTATTGAATTGTATGATGTTAATTCTTTCTCAACAAAGCTATGAAAATATTATATGCAAAATAATTTGTTAAAAACAAAAAACACCACCACGACTAAAAATCTGAATTTCCAAAATATTATTAATCTCTCTGGGTCCTATCAAGGACACAGAGGGTATTTCATTTTGTTTCCTTTTATTTCCCCCAAATTTCCCTACCCCTCCTGATCTCACTACCCTCATGATTGGTCCGGAGAGGTTTATCTGTATTGGATTCTCTGTGTTGGGCGCTCTTTACCAGTGTACATGCTCTGGTCTAGCCGGATTGCAAGGCAGAAGTGGGGTCATTATAGTGGGGGAGAGGAAGATTTGGGGGAGATAGCGGGGGAGAGGAAGGAACTAGAGGAAAGGTTTGTATGTTTTGTTGGTGTTATACTTACGCCTGACTGGCTCATTTCTTCCTTGTGACCCTTCTGTAAGGGGATGTCCAATAGTCTACAGATGGGCTTGGGGTCTCCACTCTGCACTCCCCTTCATTTACATTGATATTTTTTTTGTTTTGGGTATCAAATTTGATGCCAAATCGACACCTCATGATTACACATGCCTGTGTGCTTCTTCCATGTGGGCTTTGTTGCTTCTCAGCTAGATAGCTGTTTGTCTATGTTCAAGCCTTTAAGACCCCAGATGCTAAATCTTTTGACACCATCAGCTTTCTTCACCACATTTGCATATGCATCCATTTTGTCTTGAGGTCCAATGTCCATCTGATGCTTTAATACTTAACAGATAAATGTATGTACATAGATCTATTTCCCTCTTGTTATACAAAAATATATTTATATATGTACATTCCTGTATTTAGGCCTCTATAAAGGTCCTTTGCCTCCTAGTTCTTTCCTCTATTTCCTTTTACTTTCTTCTTGGCCCACTATCATGTTTTGCCTTCATTTGGCTTTCAGTAATTCCTTTCAGCCAAATTTCCCTTGATCAAGCCCCACCAGGCATCCTATGCCCTCCTCGTCATTGAGTTTAGATCATTTGTTGTTCCCTTGTCCCAGAGCTTGGTGGTACTCCCTTCCTTTCCCAGGCATCCCCCACTGCTGTGTCCCCCCACTTAGTGTCAGTTCCATTGCTTTCTGTTCCAGATTGTTTATCTTGCCTATCATATCTAGATAGACATGCAGAGACAATAATAAACACAAAAACAAGATGAAGCAAAAGAAAACAACAACCAAAAACAGAGGAAAGCCTATATGTAGGTCCAGGTCTGTGTGTTGACTTTTATGGGTGTCTCCAGACACAGGCCTCAAAACCCTCCTTAAGTTTCCACCAGAGGAATCCTTTCCAAATTGTATTTGTTTTGCTTGTTTAGTCGTGTATTGAACATTCCATCGAGTTCCTTTGCACTTGGAATAGGCGATGGAATTCTTTCCATAAGCGAACCTCTTATATCTGGCCTAGCTCTAGCTCCCCACCCTCAGTTAGAACCTTTTCTTCTTCTTCTTGTCACCATGGCAATTGCATGGCCTACTTTCCATCTTCCCATTTGTCCTGCTGGTTGAACAGCGAATTCCCTCTGCCGGCTAAAGTCAGCTAACCCACCCTTCCTTGTCCTTTGTTACTCTACAAATTAGTGCTTAATCAAGATTTACCGACTGCCCCACCACCTCTATAAGACAAAATCTCCATACTACCACTGAGCTTTATTCCCTATCCTTGTGGATCTTACTAGAGCTCCAACATAGGCATGTGATTTCCCCCAAACCTAGACCATGAGCTCCATGAGGCCAGAGGTCACAGTAACTTAATTCCTCCTCCTTTCCTCTCCACTGTCTGTTTCTGGCACCCAAAATGCACAGGCAGATGGAACCATATATACTGAACCATTGGTTAGACTAACATAGACATGCTATGACATGCATACCACATGAATGATATATATGTGTGTATATACATACGTTATATATACCTATGCACATAAACATACATGTGATTTTATTTACCATTAAAAAAATCCAAATGTATTTCAGAGTAAGAAACCCTTTATAATTATTCATTTCAAATAGATCATTTTAATTGAGAAAACCAGGGCTCTGAAAGTGTTATACCCACAAATCTCCAGAGGTGTTATAGATCCAAATGGAGAATCCGACTCAGGCTCTCTCAATCCTACTCTAGAATGTTCTTCTGCATTTCTCTTTCATTTTTTAACCTAAATGTATTCAGTTTATATCTAAATCATTTTAATGTTGAATAAGTTATTATTATTTTCCTTATAAATATGCTTTGAAGGATCTTACTTTAAAAATAATTTGTAGAAGTTTTGGTCTTAGATGCTATTTGGCATAAAAGCATGGTGTTATCCTCTAACAATTCTATATAAATAAGCCCATTTAGTGTACAGCTGCTTCAGGGACTGATTTACTTGTACATTCCTACATTAATTGAAACCATAGCTTTAAAATACTCGATAAAGATGCATTTGCACATTCTGCAAAGGAAGGAGTTCTCTTTAAGCCACATGCACTGGATTCCTCATGCCATAGTTGACAATGTATTAATGTCTCTGCCCCACCCACTCTGATGTCAGTGCGCCAATAAGAATATTTTCCTCATTAGAAACCCAAGCATCTTATATTTATATATTTTTTAAAAATTGGAGAGAAACATGTGTTGAGATAGGATGATCTCAAGCGCTCAAGGGCTTAATATTGTACAACTTAACTCTGTTTATTTTCCCAGGAAAAGGCCTATTTCAAAAGCCTAATGACAAACAATTAGAGGGTCCATGTAAGAGGGGTTGTTCTTACCACAGTTATTAGGAAGAGGATGGTTTCCCCTGTTACTGCTGCCAAGTCCTGTTGTTGTTGTTGTTAGGGACGACGGGTTGGCTTTGACTCCTAGTAACCTACAGTGTTTGCTAGACTATCATGGGAACAATTTGCCTGGACTTTGTTTTTTGTTAGCCACCAAGTGCTTAAAGGAAGAGAAGGCATCCTTAGATGTATGGCTTGACATGGCTGTCCCTAAATGATAGAGTTCATCCAAAAGAGAAAACAGCACCCCTCCCACATACACACAATTGCCTCTGCTCCCAGGTGCCCTTTCCCTGCAGACCCTGGGGCCTTTGCTTGACGGCACCGAGGACGTACTCAGAAGGGGAATGTGGGGTTTCATGGCTTCCTACCTCAAGGGGACTCTATCTCTGGCTGGCTGCCCCTGGTCTGTTCCAGATGCCCCAAGTTTAAATGACTCTGTGATAAACAATCAGTGTCTACTGCAGAATGACAGGGATAGTGGCTACTCCAGGGCTGCATTCCAAATTAAACAGGATTCCAGGCAGACAGACAGCTTCATCTTGGATCCTAAAGGTTGTTTGTTGGAAACCAAGACTGGTTCTGGGTTGCTCCCCAAAACAACAACCAATGTCCACACCTATACTGCTAAGTGGAGGGCCTACCTCAGAGCGACGAGGTTTCTAGCAATGAAAGCTGATCAGAATTGAGGAGAGCTTTCCCAGGAGGAGAACCCTTCCTCATTGAAGTTGACTTCCCCAGAGTCAAAGTGACCTGAGCCAGCAGTTGCAGATGCACACACCTTGCTTGGAGTCAGTCCGTGCCTTTGATATCTTCGCAGGTCTCTTGAAGCTCTAAGAGGCCCTTGCTGAATCTGATACACATCTGACAAGAGGACACTTTCTGACTGAGTCCCTTTAGCATTTCAGATAAAATGGCTTCCCTGCCCAATGGATGGACCTGCCCTGATCACTGCTCATTGTTTCAGTTGTTCTGTGGTTAGAATGGATGGGAGCGATTTGAATCCTGCTGACTGTATCACCCTCACGGGACAATTCCGAGGGCTTGTGTGAGCCCACAGGAAACCAAACTGATGCTCCGAAACATGGGCCCCAGTGGTCATGGTCCCTTTTCATCAGCACCGGAAGAGGCTGTATTTTGTAGCTAAAGGGCCCCTTTGTGAAAGGGTGACATTTCAAGCATAGCAGCAATAAGGAACTACAGATATAAATCCTCGTATCTAGGTCATCTGATCCATCTAGATGTTCCGAGAAGCAATTAAATGATACGGAACATTAAACCTTTGAAATGTTGCAAACAAATGCAAAAAAATCGTTCCCCCAATGACAGAGTTACTGGTCATTTTTCCAAATAATATGCATATTTTCCCTTGGCCAATTGCTTCTGTTTTCTAATCTCCCGTGAGCAAGTCAATTAGACGTGTTTACTGTTTTCAACAAGAACAACACAGTGATGTTGGCCTCAGTCACGCGGCTGTGTTAGCTGACAAGGGTTCTTGACTCATCCATAATCCATGTGTCGGAAGAGATTGGTGAGGTGGGAGGCAAAGCTGTTAGTCAGGCCTTAAATGGGGTGAACAGCAGCAGTGATCATGGATAAGCTGAGTGTCCTCGGTGATGCATGCACATATTTCTTCATCCTACTGATTCTCACTGAGGACATATTGTATGCTAACACACCATATTAGTCAGGAATCTTCAGAAGAACAGAACCAACAGGAGATACACACACACACACACACACACACACACATCCATTCAAAATACAGTTGCGAGTGAACTGATTCTGAATCATCGCAACCCCAATGTGCTGCAGAATGGAACGTTGCTCCTAAGGCTTTTCATTGCAGAGATCATTTGGATAAATATCCCCGGTGGCCCTGCCAGGTAAGCACCGGACTGCTAACTGCAAAGTAGGTAGTTCAAACCCAGCAGCTGCTTGTAGGGAAGAGGATGAGACTATCTACTCCCATCAACATTTACAGTATCTGCAATCCTGCAGAGAGTTTTGAGGAGTCGCCATAGACTTCATAGCGTTGGGTGGGAAGGTCATGTGAGGAAAGACGATCACCGGGCCTTGGGCATCTGAGAGAAGCTGACAGTGTGGGCAGGGGAGTTGAGCTGTCGATTTATTTTTTTTTATTTGTAGCTGAGTGCTGTCTTGTTTGGGCCATTCAGGAATATCTAGATCTAGAAACACACACACACACACACACACACACACACAGCGAGAGAGATTTTCAGGAATTGGCTCCTGTGATTGTGGAAGATGGAGAATTTAAAGTCCATTGGTCAAACAACGGGGTGGAAATCCGGGCCATCTTATGTTTGAAATTTGTAGATGAAGCAGCAAGCTAGAAAATCTAGCAGGATTTGCATTATACTTGTATACTAGAGTCTTGAGGCAGAATTCTGTCTCCGTTGAGAAACTTTAGTTTTGGCTCTAAACGCCTTCCTTCGACTGAGAGGATGAGCGAAACGAAGTCATTTCGGATGACCCAGAGCAGGTGTGGAGAGGAAAGGGCATGGCAGAACGGCAGAAGGACAACCACAGACCCAAAGACATTGTGTTGTTGTTGTTGTTGTTGGCATTAGGTGCTTCTGAGTTGGTTCCTAGTCACAACAAGATAATGTACAACAGAATGAAACATTTCCTGGTCCTGTGCCTTCCTGGCCCTTGTCATATTTGAGCCCATTGTTGCAGCTGTGTTTTCACCCCAACCCTTGAGCGTCTTTATATTTTTCATTAAACCTCTATTGGCCGAACACGATGTCCTTCTCTGGGTATTGGTTCCTCCTGGTAACATGCCCAAAGCATATGAAATCAAGTCCACCCCATCCTCTCTTCTATGTAGCCTTCTGGCTACACTTCTAAGACAGAGTGATTTCTTCTCCTGGCACTCTATGGTACATTCAATATTTACCAATACCATCATCCAAAGGCATACTTTTTTCTCTGTGCCTTCTTAGTCATTGCCTGATTTCACATTCATATGAGGTGATTGAAAATATACAACTGAATCAGTATACATTATCGTGAAAAACAAAGAAAATATTGAAGTTGCCCAATACTTTGTTACGTGTATTCACAATTGAGTTGTCAAACAACACTATCTGCTTTTTCATTTAAGTTATACTATCCATTCTAATGTTACACAGAGTTCACATGCAATGTTAATCATTATACGGTTTATTAAGGGAGTTAACAGATTATAATGCAAGTGAGAAATGCTCATGGTAGAGCTGTTGGTCAGGAAATGGTACAATGATCTTTTAGAGCTGCCAGTAAATGCCCAACGTGCATATTACTCTGCTATAAACTGAATCCAAAGGCATCGACTCAAGTTCCAGCTTGAGATGCCCAAAGTTTCCCAAAGGCATTCACCTCAAGCTGCCAATCCAGCTCCCTGAATGAAGTGTCCAGGTATACCCCAATCCAATTAGGCTTAACCCAGCGACTCTCAGCTCCACTTCTGTGCGTCAGCAAGTTCAGATTGCTCAATTAAGTGCCCAGAGGCATCCTACTCTACAAGCCAGTCTCCTGCCAGAAACCACTCAGCTATACTTCCTCCATTGAATGGGAAGTTTGCCACTCTGTTTCACGTTCTGGCTCCTGGTTCTGTTGTTGCTCCTCTAATGTCACAGCTGTCTTCTGGATAAAAGAGGTTCATAGTGTGGTAGTTACATAATCTGTTGTCAATTGGAGTATCAAGTGTGAAGTGTTGGAGTTTAGCATGTCAATCAGGTCGCAGCTTACTGATCTCATTTGAAGCCACCAAGGAGATAAATAGCTCACTGGAGGCAAGACACAGGCGGCCTCCCTGCGAGACATCTCTGTTTAAAAGACACATGGAGAGAAGCCAATGGAACCAGAGTTCTGGAGCCGGAGGAGCCACGTGGACACCCCTGCCAGCGCTGAGATGCTTACACCGCCACTGGATCCACAAGACCTTCCATCCACTGGCCTGTGATCTTCTTGCATTCGGCATCATTGCATGTGACTCTGAAGAGGCGTTTGTAGATTGGTATCAGACACTTGGGCTAATATTGGACGTATGGATATGATCTGGATTGGGCTGGGATGTTTTCTCAATATTCAACTGCTCTTGTATATAAAGCTCTTTCTTATGAGGGTCTATGAATTTGTTTCTCTAGTCAACCCAGACTAACACAGTAGTGTAGGTATCTCAGGGTCCAGAGAATGTGCTCCAGTTCTGACTCTTGCTGATAGTGAGATTGCCTTCTCTCGCTTCTCATAGGCCTCATTTTACCCCGTCAGGATGGCTTTCCAATGAAGCCTATTCACAGTTACAGGTAAATCCTATCAGTATCTTCCCCCATCTTCTGACCCCAAACCAGGAAATGGGTTGTTTGTTGTTAGCTATAGATGTTGGCTATAAGAGCCATATTAAATAATTCACTGCCTCTGTAACCATCAATAGTCATGGTCACGGAGATATCATAAAGGCCAGAAAGGAGAAAGTTTGGAGACTATTCTGGCCATTGGAGTGTTGCTCCTTATCTCTTGCCGATCTATTTCCATGCTGGGAGATGTTGCGACACGACCCAATCTGAGAGAGCAAATGGCATGCGATAGTGCAGGTGTTTCCAGAACAGGTTTTCATTCACAGTCAGGTTTCAATGTGAGAATAAGCTCTGGTGACACGGTGGGATGGGGCTGGGTTTGGGGGGGGAGGGGAACTGCTGACTGTAGTCTGCCAGTTCAAACCACCCAGCTGTTCCTCAGCAGAGATATGAGGTTGGCTGTTTCAGGAAAGGTTGGCAGCTGGGAGAGCCCATGTCAAGATGCTAGGCATTGAAATCGACTAGTGGCAGTGGTTTGGGTTTCATTCAGTCACTCGTTTGTTTAATGAATGAATACACTAACTCGTGGCTCTGGACAAAAGAAAAGTTCAGGTACCACATACCATGTCCCTAATCTTTCTGAAGGAGCATGTCCAACAATGATGATGTTCCTGAAATCAGCTCTGTTTTCCAAAGGCTTTGGGGAAGAACAGGGACATCTCTGACGTTGTGCACATGACTCTCTTGCTCTGTGGAAATCAGTTCGGTTGAGTTTCATAGTACCTGCCTCGGTGGGACTCTTACCCTGATGGCGGCTCTTCATTTGTCGTTTCTCAGGGGCTGCTGTGAAACTTTTCATCTCTCTCTGCAGGAGAAAACATTCTGTAGGAAGCCATCCTTGAACATGTATGAGAACACCGATTTGTTCTCGAATCAAATGGTCCCTGTTAGGCTGGTGTTTTCTTCAGCAATTCTGAAACCCCCTTCGGTTTGGGAAGCTAGCATTCAAGCACACAGCCACAGGCCCCAGGACTGCTGACAAAGTCTTCAGTCCCTTTGTCCAAGTTTCTCGAACTACATCTGCCACAATTCACAGGCGACTAACCTCCAGGACTTGAAGACAAAGACAGAAGAAAAAGAAAAAAAATGGGGTGGGGGGCTTCGTTTTTGTTTCTGAAGCTGTATGAGGTTGGAGTTTTCATTTGGTACAGGCTAGAGACAGGCGACACTCCCCAGGTTTGTCTGCAGAAGTGATTTGAATGAGAACAAAGAGGCTGATGCTGGTGGAGGCACCTTGCCACAAATCCTCCTCCTTTCATATTTAAATATTGTCTGGAGCTGCAGGAACAATACTGGACTTAAGGTTCAGTGGGAGAATTCTTACTTGAGCTAGTTTGGATTCTAATGGGAGAGAGTGTTGTGTCTATGAATAAACAGGAGGGGGCAAAAGGAAAAGAAACCTTGCCAATGCTTAATGGCAACAATAAGATAGATAGATAGATAAATAGATAGATAGATAGATTCAGACAGAGACAACCAGCCTAATAAAACTAATTGATAGCAAGTCAATTCTGACTCATGTTATCCTGTAGAACAGATTAAAACTGCTCCATCAAGTTGTCAATCATTATTGAATCAGACAGCCTCATCTTTTGTCTAAGGAGCTGCTACTGGGTTTTAACTGCAGACCTTTCTGTAAAATTCACTGCTGTCAAAGTGATTCTGACTCATAAGGAGCCTATATCGAGTTTGGGGGACTTTAAATCATTACAGGGGCAGGCAGTCTAATCCTCCCTCAGAGGAGCAGGTAGGTTTTCAGTGCTGATCTTATGGTTAACCATTCAACGCCTAGTTCACAATACCACACAAAAACAGGCAAACAAACAAACAAAACCCAGAGCCACGAGTCCATTTCAAAGCACGGCAAGCCTATATGACTGGGTGAACTGAACTGCACTTGTGGGTTTCTGAGACAGCGCATCTTTAAGGGCATAGCAAGTGTTGCCTTTCTCTCTCAGAGTGTCTGGTGGTTTTGAATTATTGGCCTTGTGGTTAGCAGCCTAACAGGTCTATGTCTGGGTGAGACAGATGGGCCAGTAAGATTTTGAGGCTGTGACCTTTGGAAGACAGAGCTACATTTTATTTTGAAACCGAATAAACAGCTTGGAAATATCTGTGATGGCCTTTTCTGATACTGGTATTGTTTCATGTTGACACAGAAAAGCAAATGCTGGCTAAAAAAATGTGTGGTGAGAATCTTACACTGGAATGTATTACTTTTTTACAGCATTTCAATATTACTGAGACTTAAGCTTACATGCAAGTGTCCTTACACTACAGACCTGCAGTTGTTCTGAGGGGCTTGTTAGGGACTAACCTTCCTGGCTTAAGTGTTATCTCCTGGAATGTCATTTGTGACATATGTTTATGCAAATTTATAGCATCTTAGAGTTTCAAGAGTCTATAGCAATGATCGCTCCTGAATGCAGAAATATTCAACACACCCCAAGAGGACAAATGGCTAATATGTACTAAAAACAATACTACCTTTTAAGGAGTACTTTTGTGTGAATTTTTAGTTTTCAAAATACTTTAAAATATAGGAGAGTCTTAAATCCCTAAAATGAACTCTAGGATGTGTGGCAGAGCTGAGTTCATCTTGACTTTATATTTAAGAATGATGGGGTTACGTGGAGGAGGAATTAACTGCCTAGGTCCCATAGAGGCCCTAGGGGGTGGGAGTGCGTGGGTTGTTCATCTGCTATCACCCACCACCTTGAAGCCTGTGGAGAGCTCTTCCCCACAGATGCATGTGTTGTATGGAAGGATATGAAGTGTGGATTATCACACTGCCAGAAGTGTATGACTATTCGGTGGCCACGTAAACATAAAAATGTATAAAGAAAACAAAATGCCGATTCTCCAAGTGATTGCTTTTAAAGTTACGTTAGGTGAGGTTGTCTAGAGATACAGAACCAGTCACGCTCCCCTATGTATTAGAAAGACCTTTGCCCCAGCCAAGCGCAACTCTAGTCCCTGGGCCTGATGCGAGCCAGAGCACACTGCAGGCCCCCGTCATTGCAGGTAATAACCAACTCCTAAAGGTCCGATGGGGAGCAGGGAGACCACGGGCTGGTGGGTAAAGAGTCACACAGATCTGTAGGGCACTGACAGCTCCCTGGGTTGTCGCCTGCATGTGGCCAGCCCTAGAGGCAGCCACAGGGTTCCAGGCAGCAGGGAGGGTGAGCATCGGAGTGGGGCAGTTCCTCAGGTCTCTCTTCTGAAGAGGCCACACTCTCAAGGAGGCCGCAATCAGCAATGACCTAATTGATTGATTGGGCTCCATCCCTACTTCCACACAGGTGCATATTAACATAAAACTCAGCTGCCCCCATAATCTGTCTCAGAGGTATCACATGTGAATTACACTTGTCCCCTGGGGAAGTTTACAACTTGAGCTTGCTAGGGAATCAGATGTCTCCAACTACAATGAACTCCGTGTCATTTCAACACATTTACAACACTTGCTTGAGTCTCGTTCCTCTTCACGATGTTGTGTTTCCAATGCACATCAGATGATGTCTAAGGAATTGAGAAAAGAACTAAATTAGCTAAATGGTGAATTAAAGACCTCTTGAGCGCTGTTAATGTTCCAGGCAATGTGGTAGGTGTTGGAGACACAATAATAAAGCAAACAAAAGTTCCTGTCTCCAAAGAACGGAGGCCTTTCAGAAGCGAACTGGTGCATGCAGGGGTAATGGAAGCACCAGATCAGTGCACAGAGAGCCTTTATGGAAGCGACACTAAGTGGGGTGGTGAAGGTTTCAGAAAATATTTGAATCCAGTAACTGGCTGAGTGCAGGGAACCAAGAACAGACAAGAGATAGGGGTGCCGAGAGGAGATGGGGAAACCTTATAGAGCACAGCGTGGGTGTGCTAAGGCTGAAGTGGGGGGAAGACGCTGCAATTGATTTGGTGTTCCTGGAGTACGATATTGCTCAGAGAGTGAGGAAGCTATGAAGAAAGAAGAGTGAGATAGTGGGGAATCTTGTGAGTCATCTTAAGTAGCTTAACTATCCTCTGTGGATAATGCAGGGCCTCTGGAAGGATTTCAGGCATCGCTACATGATAATGACGTTTGCATTTTAAGCAACTCAATTAAACAGCTATTGAACTTACACTTTTAAGAATCAAAGACAGAGTCAAGAGAGATAATGATGACACCTAGTAACACCCCCAATGAGACCTTGAACCAAAGTCAGAGAAGTGGACACAAAGCAGACCTCACATGGGAACAAGATCCTCAGGGGTAAAATCTACAGCATCTGCTCACTGGTGAATTTAGAAAGTAACAGATAAAAAAAGGGACACAGGTTCAAGCTTTGAGGACTATTCGAACAGGATGAACTATTAGCTTTTGAGGAACTGCTGACAGTTCAGAATCTGGAGCATTGACTTGATGTTATCCATCAGGCGTTCAAGTGGACTACTTCAGCAGACAGCTACATAAATGAGCCTGAAGCTTGAGAGAGTTGTATAGGTTTCAGACAAAATGTTGAGAAATCATTTAGCATACAGTTGGTTGCTGGCTGATGCCTAGCGATGCTTAAGGTCACATGGAATCAGAGAACAGTAAACTGAGATCAAGGAAACCATTCACCATTGCCATATAGCTGATTCTGGCTTATGATGCTAACCCTATATGAGATTTCTGCGGAGCTCTGGTGGTGTAGTGGTTACAAGTTAGGGGCTACCATTCGCCTCGTTGGTAGTTTGAGATCACCAGTAGCTCCCAGGGAGAAAAACGAGTCTTTCTGCGCTTGTAAACAGTTACAGTCTCAGAAATCCACATGAGGTCACTATGAGTCAGCATTGACTCAATGGCAGTGAGTTTGGTTTTTTTTTCCATACAGGGTTTCTGAGGCTTTAAATTATTATGGGGGCAGATGGCCTCATTTTTATTCTATAGAATAGCTAGAGGGTTTGAACTGCTGACCCTGACATTAGCAGTACAATTGGTAACACACTATGCCACCAGGGCTCCTTAGTAGGAAAGGTGTAAGTAGCATATAAATGGTGCAAAAAATAAAACACAATGCAAGAAGGTAGGCTATATTATAAATCAGGAAAATAAAAGATTGAAAAAGAGAAATCAAGTTTGTCAAGTGGCATGAAAAATATCTCTCAAACTTGTCAGCTAAAAGGCCCTACAGGATCATAGCAAGAGTTGCTTTAGTGGAGTGCATATACTGAATCCATGTCACAGTAAATCATAGAGTGAGGGAGAGAGTAAGCTACATTTCCCAATGATATTAACCAACATGGCTCAAATATATATATATACCATGGGGCCTATATACCTTGTTATATTTCAATTTTGGAATCTCAAGCACAAGAATAACTTTTCAAAAATAGATTGAGAACATTTGGGGAGAGCATGCTGTAATATTTAAAAGGAACTGGGGAAGGATCCCATGTTTGCTAAATGGGATGTCACTCTGGTTTACCCACAGAATCAACAGAGGAGCTGAAAGTACGAAGCCACAGCACGGAGCCAATACCAAAGCTGGACAGCAAAGAAAGAGGGCATCATGGGACATCCACCTCCAGAGAGCCTGGCAAAGCTCAGGAATGGGATGGCACACCGGGACCTCCAGTGGTGACCAGTAGACTGGGAAGGTCCTCCGTGAGCCCCACCTTGTTAGCAGGAAACCACAGTTCAGGTAAGAGCTCTCCTGTGCCTCTCAGATACCCTCAGCGGTCTTCCTAGACTGCTTCCAGGAGGACACCGACCGCCTATGCCTCTTCCATGATTTATAATCCAACCATCCCAATGCATGATGACTCCATGTACATTTGAGTGGCATGGGTCCTCAAGGGTAGATTTTTGAGAAGTAGATCAGTAAGCCTTTCTTCCAGGTACCTCTGCATGGTTTCTAAGCCCCCCACCTTTTGGTTAACAGCTGAGAATGTTAATGTTTTATACCACAAAACATTTCCCCCTATTTATAGAGACGGTCTTTCCATTATGTGCCAATGGATGTGGCCGTAAACTGCACTCCAGGGAGCCCATGCTCCATGGTGGCACTTCTTGGCGTGGTCCAACGCAGCAGGCACAATGACCCCACAGCATCTGGCCAATCTCATCAAAAATATCTAGAGGCTTCATCTGAGGTTCATTTGATTTTCAGATTGTAAGTTATTTAGAGGTTATACACTGGTTGAAAAAATAATCATTTAAATCAACCAAAGTGTGTTAGGCCGGGTTGACTAGAGAAACAAATCCAGTGACACTCATATATGTTTGTAAGAGAGAGCTTTATATTACGAAATATATATATCACACAAACATCCCAACCCTTTTCAGATCAAGTCCATAAGTCCAATAGTAGTCCATAAGTCCCTCTTCAGACTCACGCAGCAACACATAATGATACAAAATGCAGGAAGTTGGCAGGCTGGTGTGTGGCAAAGTCTTGTGGATCCAGGGGTGGTGGATGCCTCGCCAGCGCCCTCAGGTCTCAGCATAGCTCGGCAACAGGAAAGTGAAAGTAGAAAGCAAGTGTATGGTGCACCTCCGGGGACAGAAAGAGAGGGAGGCTGGCCTCAGAAAGCCATTGATCTACGTTGCTCTTTAATCAACCTGATTGACAGGCTAACCTCTGCCCACATGTTCCTATGGAAACCATGTTGGCATAGAAAACCTAACTATCACACAAAGTACAAAGATGATCTGAAGGTAGCAGAGGAAGTGTGTCGAAGTGCATATGACTGTGAGATGGTGGCAGTAGCTGGTCATTGGGCATGTAACTAAATTCCCATGTCTGAGTCAAAGAAGATCCATACTTCGAGCTAACAAAGAATTTCACCAGTTGCAATTTAAAGTGGGAATGCCTATTTTGCGTGGTTAGTAGAAAAACACTGCTGGGGTTTACTTTGTGCTTGTTTGAATGCAGCTTGTACGTCGCTAATGAAACTAAGTCCCCTTCAGCTTTACTTTTCTCTTCATGTTAGTAGTCACTCAGACCAAGATTTAGAGCTGACAGAATTTTTAAAGCAACTTCTCTATGCTTTGAACCAATGAACCCACATGCTGGGATCACAGAAAACTGTCAGGTCAGATAAATGACATCTGATCACAAAACCCTCTGTAGTGCTCAGACTGACGCACTGTAAACGTGTTCGCATGCTGAACAAAGACCAATCCTTTAATGTTCTTTTTCAAATCAGAGATTCCTCGCAGAGGCGATTTACATGGTTTGAAACGGTGGCATCTGACCGTGATGAGCAAGGTAAAATGCAACAGGGATGTATCTGGGAAAGAGATGTTTCTGGAACTGTATCCAGGCAGAGGCCAAGCAGTAGCTTCCCCGTCATAGCCGACCATGCCCTTCTGTGATGGCGAGGCCCTGTGAGGCACTGTTTGACTCAGTGGTAGAATCTTTTCATTCTGTGCAGGAAGTCATGGTGTGATTTTTCAGACAATACACTTCAGGCAGAGCTAGCACTGACTCATCCCTGGAGGCTTACTGGTTGCTTGGCTGCTGAACAAGTGTCCGTGGAGCTTTCTGATGAAGGGAGGTTAGGAGGAAAGGCAAAGGCATCAGGATCTACTTTGGAAAACCAGCCCATAAACCACCACCACCACCACCCCATCTGATTGGCAGCTGACCATAGGGATGGCACAGGACCCAGCTGGGTGTCTTTCTGTTGTGTTTGAGGACACCATGAGCTAAGAATCTACTCAATGGCAGTGAACAATAACCACCCGGAGAGCCAGGTGAAGCGCATGAATCCAAATCTAGAGAGGAAGAACCTGTGAATGGAACAGAAACGGAAAATGATGCTTTTGATCGTCAAGTACCCATAGCGATGCTGTGTTCTTGACGTCTGATTCCTACCTATGGGCGACAAAACTCAAAGCCATAAAGGGGAAATGAGTGCATCATAGGAGAAATAAAGCCACTCCAAAGAGCACTCACACTTTAAACATTTTATTTTGATGTAAGTGGAAGTAACAGAGCAATTTCGTTTTCCAATCAATCTTTTTTATTTAAGTCATTCCTGGGCCCTGATTGCCATCCCACAATGTGTCCGCCTTCTCTCCATTTCCTTCCTGGGTCCCTGTTGTTATTTGTCTGGTTTCCCCTCCCTCCCTACTTTCCCTTCTTTCATTTTGAGCAAAGTTGCCCTTTGGGTTACCCTATAATTGACTATTCTAAGGAGCACATTATTTCTGAATTTATTTGATAGGGCCGTCTATTATGTGGCTGAAAGGTGACCTCTGAAAGTGTCCTAACTTTCAAGAAAGAAGGTCGTTTTAAGGAGGCGGTTTCTTCTAGTATTTCAGGCCAGTTCAGCCTGGCCTTTTTTAGTTGTTTACTTGTCAGACCATTTTATTAGGACATAAGTCAGTCATCATCCCATCAGTAGTTCTGTCATTTTAAGCACTGCTGCACGATCACTACCACAAAGCATGTTCTCCCTTCTTGTCCTCCTTAGCCTCCCCCCCACCCCCCTGTCTACTCGCCAGGAATCCTCATTCCAGTTGTTGTCTCTATAGTTCACCCAATCTGGGGTTCATATACTGAACAACCTAGAGAGATACATCGCAGAGGGTCCAGAATGCTTCCAATAATAACAAAATACAACTGAGAAAATCTGTTTTGTAATATATATATAAACCAGATCAAACTCCAAGTGTGCCAAAAGGGAGATCAAATGATCAGTTTTTAACCATAGCCATTCAAGTCAGATTTTTTCATCTTAATCTATTATAATCATCTCTCTAATATTCTCTGATCACGAGGTTCCCCCATCCCTCACTTGTTCCTGGGGGAAATCCCTGGAAATGGGCGCTGTGTGTAGATGCTGAGAACGCTTTCAGAGCTTCCACTATCAGCCACACTCTTCTGCAACCCAGAGTTTTACAATTGGAATTCTGATACCACTTCCTTCTTCGGGATTTAGATGATACCCTTCGCAATCCTTGGGTCACAGATGGTGTGCTTTTTCTATGGGGGCTTAGTTGGCTACTCGATGTCTCGCTTAGAGGGCTGCTTGTTTGAAAACAAGCCTTTTAAGACTGACGGCACTATTCTTTCTGATAGCTGGGCACCATCTACTTTCTTCACCACACTTGGCTACAGCACCTGTATATCTTTTTATTTGAGTTTTGTTCTACATTTTGTCACCCATTCTAACCGGGACTTTACATGTGGTTATAACAGAGTGGTTACTAATGGTTACTGGACACCAACTATTTCTTCTGGTCTCTGCTTCTAGTAGGCTGTGACTCAGAAAATAGCCTTTTTAAAAAATCTTTTTGTTAGCACTAATCCAGGCACCATAGTTCAATCACATCAAGCAGTATTGTAGAATTGCTATCACAATCAATTCAAAACATTGTCTTCCTTCTTAACCTCCCTGATATCAGCTCCCTCTTATCTCCCATCTCCTCCACCGTACCCCTGGAAACCCTTATTTTACTTATCAACCCTGGATTTCATATACCAAAGAACATGGAAAAACGAATACCAATTATTAAGGAAGTCTAACCACAATGACAAAATACATCAGAGATAAAAGCCCAATATTAAAACAAAACAGAACAGAGTTCATCGGGCTAATTACATCTGTGAGTCTTCAGTTTTCTTCACGACCCTCTGCTCCCAGTTGGAAGGCCGCAATAGTTCCTTCTTACATGCCACTCCCTCAGAAGCTTTATCCAACCCAGAATCTATTTACCAGCCGGAACTGTAAAAACTGCCTTTATGAACTATGATTTCTGGTTGACCAAAATTTTCCTTAAGAGTATTGTCCTAAGTCTTCAGGTCCCGCTGTTCAGTCTCAGTGGCAAAGTAGTTTTTGTAACCCCTATGTGTTCTTTCATACACACGAGTGTACTCACAGTGGTTACACGCATGTAGAAATATCCACAACCATCCATACACAATTACACTGTCTGTCCCAGCAGACCTCTCTCACCTCTCCAGCTCACATATTTACCTAGGTTGCTACTGAAAAAATCAATATTAGTTATTACTGATGTTGCAAGAGTGTATGTGTTGGATTTATCATAAACTCAAAAAAAACTAACATACTCACTTCCATTGAGTTGATGTCAGCTCATAGTGTCCCAATAGAATAGGAAAGATCTGCCCCTGTGAATTTCTAGGACTGCAACTCTTTGTGGGAGTAGAAAGCCCTGTCTTTCTCCTGAGGGACAGGTGGTGGTTTTGAACCGCTGACCCTGTGGCTGGCAGCCCAACTCACAAGCACTAAGGCATCGGCGCTCTCATTGTATTTATTTATCATAGTTCTATTTTATTCATGCACACCGACTTGTGCACGCTGTGGTGTCTCTCCCTGGACTGTGCATTGCCTTTTGCTTCACCAGAATTGTGTGTCTACTATCCAGTTGGTAACTCTCCTCTCCATCAAAGAATGTTTCTATGTGTGTACTTTTTGTGACTGTATAACGGCGGCATCATACAATATCTGTGCTTCATGATTTACTGATTTCATTCAGCATAATGTCCCCCAGAGTCATCCGTGTTATGAGATGCTTTTCAAGTCATCATATTGCTTCCCGTTCCATTGCATATATGAGACACAGTTCGTTTAGCTATTCCTGTGGGTTGTTTCTATGTTTTTCCTGTTGTGGATATGCGTACCGAACAGGGATATAGTCACATCACAGACCTTATTTCTCTAGGTACAGGGATACCCTTTCTTTTTTTCATCATGACGCTTTTTAAAAATCATTTTACTGGGGGCTCATACAACTCTTATCACAATGCATATATACATCCATTGTGTCAAGCGCAGTTGTACATTTGTTGCCGTCATCATTCTCAAAACATTTTCTTTCTACTTCAGCCCTTGGTATCAGCCCCTCATTTTTCCCCTCCCTTCCTCACCTCCCTTCCCCCAAGGCTTGCTATGAGTCAGCATTGACTCAATGGCAGTGAACTTGGGTTGTTTTTTTTTTGTTTGTTTTTCCCTAGTGTAGAGGCAGGTGGTACCAAGTATTCTGTAGCTGCTCTGGGATGGTATTGTGCACCCAGGAACTTTCTTGTTCTGCAGCTCTGAATAATTGTTTGCACTTACTTACTGCAATGGCCATCTGCCTACTAGAGCTCTGGGTGTAATGCTTCTGTTTAATTTGACAAGTTAGAAGGGAAATATGTCACTTGGACCAATCCGTGAATAAACAGGAATGAAATTTCCAAGAACTTATAGGGGCCTCATACCTGGGCATGAAGTCAATATTCTGTTAGCAGGGATAAGAGGCGACAGTGTTGCATGAGCAGTAGGAAATATCTACCCTGGCGATCAGGTTTGAATCACTATCTGATACATGTTTGGTAATTATTTAAAATATGTTTAAGATGGGAGTTGTTGGGTGGTGAAATCAGGATAGCACACTTGGAGGCCATCTGGAAGGTCAGCAGTTTGAGTACACCCAGAGGTACCTCAGAAGAAAGAGCTGATGACCTAAGTTTGAAAGTCCACGCTGGAAAACTTGTGGAGCATGATTATGCTTTGTTACACATAGGTCACCTTGAGTCAAAGTTGACTCAGCGATACCTGGTGGTGTCAGGTAGGGAGGATGGATTTCAGTTCTCATCATGGAAAATCCAATAAATACCTCAAAGTTCTGGCATGCGTAGCTGGGAAGGGGTCTGTAAGACAAAGATAGGCATTTCTAAGTTATGGAGCAAGAATCTGAAGGAAAATCCAGGACTTACCTTTGTATGTTTAGAAGTCCTGCAGGAGAGTCCTTTGAGAAACCACTTGACAGTGGTAACTAAAGGTCTGGATGTACAGAGATTAAGAGAGGGTAGACACAGAGAACGTTTGGAGTGGTGAACACTTGGCATTTTAGAATTCTACTGGAATTCGCTGGAGAACATGAACCAAGAGGGGAAGAAACTGAGGATGGGATCTGTAGGCAAGGGGGTGGGGGGAGTAAATCCTGTGAAATAAATGATAGGAAAAGAATGAGAAGAATCTGTGATTAAGCTTCTGCTGAACACACCTTGACAGGGATCTTCTAAGAAATTCCAAGCATAAAAAGAATGCATACTATACTTTCAATTTTTGTCTATTGCAGATGCCTGAAGAGGCTCTTTCAGTTTATGGAGTCAAACACCTGTAATCCTGAGGCTCTCTGCTCTGTTTACAGAGCAGCCAATTATCTCCTGATCAAAAGACATATCATAAATAGATATGTTTTTCCTTTGCATTCTCCATTTTAGAATATGTAAAAGTAGATAAAGGTGGTTGAATAAATAGCCTTGTTATGAGTTTGGGTATGAATGTTTGATACCCATACTCAAATAAGTGGGTATTGTAGTATACTTGCAGAATCAAATAGGTAATGTCATGGCAAGTCAGCATGTCTTACATAGTAGTGGGACTATTTACATGGATCCTCAAATAAACGTCAATGTTACTTTTTGACCTTTGGAAGAAGTCAGTGCCTCTCAAGTATGCTTGCCGCAGCTGTTACAGATGCACGGTTCCTTGGCCATCAGTTGCAATGGAGAAAGCAAAGAGAAAAAGACAATGGCTTGTAGAGGAGTTTTTGTAGTATTTTGAAGAGAATACTTCAAATGCACTAGTTTGTGCTAGGAAAATGTCAGTGTTCCTCTAGTAAATTATGAAAGGCGATTATCGAAAGTTCACTTACCTTCAATGTTTTAAGCAAATGCCTGGCTTAAACAGCAGTGGAATATTTTTCAGCGAGGTAGACTTTGTCCACAGTGAACAAATAAATCCAAGAAAGGCTCACTTTGAGACTTGATGCTTT
Organism: Tenrec ecaudatus; assembly: GCF_050624435.1. Classification (NCBI taxonomy): domain Eukaryota; kingdom Metazoa; phylum Chordata; class Mammalia; order Afrosoricida; family Tenrecidae; genus Tenrec; species Tenrec ecaudatus. The sequence goes on along the minus strand of NC_134542.1, from coordinate 12,696,856 downwards.
TGAAACAGAGGAGAGTTCACCAGTGTTTACCAGTTTCCTTTAGCTTCACATTTTATTTTTATTTTCTCCCTACCACTGGGCCACTGAACTAATGACACCCTTTCATCCTCACCAGAAATGCGAGGGAAATAATTAACCCGCAGCCTTCCTTCTTAACCGACAGAATGACTCATCTGCACAGCAAAACGCAGAGTTGACCCATAAATCTCTCTTGCGCGTACTTCCCACTCAATTTTCTGTCCATAGCTCTTTCTTCTCCCCTTTCCTTCTTGGTGCCTTTGTACCTTTCTATGTGTTTCTGTCTCTGCTTCTCTCTGTCTCTCACTTCTATCAGACTCATGCACACACATGCTTCTATCAGTCACAGACTATTGGTTTTCCAAAAGTAGTTTAGTCACTTGAAATGTTTGTTCTCAACAGCTCTATTGAGGAATGGAGGAATTGCTGAAGTAAAGCAAATGTGTCAGGAGATCTCCATTCTAATTAACATTACCACTGGTTGTTGTGATACTTTATTAAAGTCACTGCTGTTTAGTAAATCAGAAATTCCCCAGAGGGAGATCTGGAAGGCAGTGGAGAACTGGGACTCAGATGTGTGTGAAAATAATGGGAAAAGGTGGGGACATTATACAAGTGAGTATGGTATTAACAAAAACCCAGATTTTAATCACTCAATCCATCAACAAATATTTTCCATGCTTCTTGTACTCAACTCCATGGGATACATGTGTTTATGGTTTCTGTGGGACACAAGTGTGTGCAGACATGCACATACACACACACATTCCCATGGGCTAAAGAAAACATGGTTTCTACTACTCAAGTATCTTAATACATTTCCTCAGCAGACAAAATCATTGAACATAAGATCCATTCGATTTTAATGAAATGCATTATTATTGCTGTTGTTTACTATTGACTATATATTGTAAATCACTCAGAACTGAAAATCAATGCAGACTTGAAAACTGATAGAAAGCTTAAAGGGAGACATTTAGTTATAAACCAGGATTATACGAGAGGGTTTTTTATAAGGAATTACAAAATAATAATAATTTATAAATTATCAAGGGTTCATGAGGGAGGGGGAGCAGGGAGAAAATGAGAAGCTGATACAAGGGCTCAAGTAGAAAGCAAATGTTTTGAGAACGATAATGGTGACGAATGTACAAATGTGCTTGACACAATAGATGGATGGATTGTGATAAGAGTTGTACGAGCCCCCAATAAAATGACTAAATAAAAGAAAGGAATGAAAACATAATTGAATTTTCCATGAACTTTCTGAAGCCCTCTCATGCTGACTATTTTTATAAGTAGTTAAGTCAAAAGATACAAAGAGAACTTTTCAGGTGGGCTGAATCGGGTGCACACAGGCAGAGTTCCCCTCGCTGCACTTGGCCGGCCAGCCTGAATGAAGAAGCATGTTTGTCTGAAGACAGAGGAGGAAGGCCAAAGATTCTTGACTTCTAAGACAAGCAGCATCATGCATACATGTGCCACACGGTTAATACTGTAAAATTTAAATCTAAGCAAGATGAAAACTCTGGGGTATGGGTTTTGGATATAGAATGATCTCAATAAGGCATTTGGGTTTTTTTTGTGTGTTAAACTTGTGTTCTGTGGTTCTGAGAAATCTACCCTGGGCCACAGGCTGATACCTCCGCAGGCAGGTTACACTGCTGAGTGAAACACAAGAGGGGCGCTTCTTCCAAACCAGCAGTTCTCAACCTGTGGGTGGTGACCCCTCTTAAGGGGGGTCAAATGATCCTTTCACGGGGGTCGCCCGATTCATAACAGTAGCAAAATGACAGTGATGAAGTAGCAACAAAAATAATTTTATGGTTGGGGGGGTCACCACAACATGAGAAACTATATTAAAGGGTTAGGAAGGTTGAGAACCACTTTTCTAAACATTTACCTAGCATATTAAGGAATTTGAAATTTTGTTTAAGACACCAAGCAATGTGTTTTCTCTAATTTTTCCTGTACCTTGAATGCTATTATAGATTGAATTGAGTCATCCAAAAAGATATACAAAGCTCCGGCCTACCATATCTGTGAATGTGAACTTATTAAGAAATAGAATTTTCACTGACATCATCAATTAAGTTAACAAAAGCATAGGGAGAGTCCTAATCTTACATGAATGAGCCCTTTCCAAAAGATGAGGTTCTTCTAAAGAGAGAGACAGCAGGGGGGCCCAGGTAAAGGTGCAACTATAGGCCAAGGAGGACCTGAGCATGCAAAACCTGGAGACAGTAACACATCCTCCTCTAGAGACTTTGAAGGGAGCACGATTCTGTGAAAATCCTGCACTATCCTCCAGAGATAACTGATAAGAAACTCTCATTTTTCTAAGGACTCGAAATCGTCAAGATTGAAGTGATCAAGTGATATTACTTGTACATAAATTCAATCATAAAAGCAGAAGTCAAGAAATCAAACAATGTCATGCATTTGGGGTGAATCTGATGCACACAAACTCTTTAAAGAGTTCAAAAGCAAAGATGTCTCTTTGAAGGCTAAGGGGTACCTGGTGATACTTTCATTGGGCTCATATGCATCTAGAAGTTAGGCAATGACTAAGGAAGACCGCAGAAGCAATGATTCATTTAAATTATGATGCTGGCGTGAAGAAATGTGAAACCACCATAGACTGCAAACAGAACAAATACATCTCTCCTGGAAGATAGTATTACCAGACCACTCCATTGAGTCAAGGATGGCTAGCTTTCTTCTCAGATACTTTGGACATATTATCAGGAGACACTGGTCCCTGGGGAAGACATCCTGCTCGGTAAAGCAGAAGGGCAGCAAAAGGAGGGAATGCCCTGGACAGGATAGATTGACACAGTGGCTGCAACAAGAGGCTCAAACTTTAGAAGTGTGAGAATTGTTTCATTCTATGGCACAAAGGGTCCTTATGAGTGGGGACCAACTCAATGCTACCTACCAACAGCCATTGGAGAGACCAGTTCCTGGGAAGGCGCATCATCCTTGTGGAAGTAGAAGGTCAGTGAAAGAGAGAGGGCTGAGGAGCTGCATCGACACATAAACCACCATGGACTTGAACATAACAATGACTGTGAGGATCAGGCAGGATTGGTCCGTGTTTCTGTCTCTTGTACATAAGGTCACTCTGAGTTGGAACTGCCTCAAGAACAATTAACCGCAACCCAAGCTACGCAATCGGCGCTGTTTAGTTATGATGGCCCTAGGGAGTTAGTGTAAAGCCCTTTTAGAAGAGCGTGTACATGTTCCTCATTTTTCTAGCAGCATAGGCATTGAGCACAATTTCTCCACTACAAGTAAATTCTTTTGTACGTTGATGAACATCAGGACTGAGTGATGGGAAATACCAGTGACCTGGAAAGTCTAGGCGGCATTTCAAGGAGACATAAGCAAAACAGCATAAGCAAAACAGCATCAGCTGAGGGTTCCCATGAGAGGTATGCATCCTTTGTTCTAAGAATTCTTTCATTCATTTTTACGTGATATCTCTTAATTTTAAAATATAAAAAAATTCTTAAATGATTCCATTTTCTGCCTAGCAAAAAACTGGAGGCTGAAAATGTGCATTTTCGGGTTCATGAATTCAGGCAATGACCCTTTTGATTGAGATGGGGATTTGTTTCTGAAGCCCCGGCAGCCTGGGTTATGTTTAGTAGAAGCAACACATCCAGAAGCTGCCTGGCCCTCTTGAATTTTCTTTTCAATAGCTCCCTTGGATGACTATTCTTGAGTAAGGGTAGGGATTAGAGAAAGGCAGTTGCCTTTGTCCAGAAAGAAGAGATTTTTAAACTCTGGGTGGAGGGTGGAGACCTGGCATTCTGTGAACAGTGAAAAGCAGCTGCTTAATCCCCCAGAGACCCCTGGGGGGGGGAGGGGGGGGTAAACCTCTGACATGAAGGGAGGACACAAAGACGACGTGTGCAGTGCACTTCCAGTGCTTCCAATCTCCCAAGTAGAACATGCGGACCCTCCAGTAATAGCCAGTGTGAGCGAGACATTAGGCAGATCATATTATTTATCCCGTTCTTTAGAAAAGATCTGAGCCTTTCCACGCCAATTACAGGAGAACATTTCCCACCAATTAATCAGGATGTGGCTTTGGACATGGGTTGAATTTCATTTACAGAAAACCAAGAAATGTGTCATTTCTTTCACATCTTGTTTGCAAAGTAAAATTTATGTTTTTATAGATGCATATATAATGTATGGTACAATGCTTAATAATTCAATGCTTGACTTTCAGCAGATCTGGATTTAAATCCTGTCTGTCATTTATTTGTTGTGATGTTGGGCATGTCCCTTCATCCAGCTGAGATTCATTTGTGTGTGTTTTAAATTTAAGAGTGGATGATAGACAGGAGGTAGAGAGTACTGAAAATTAAAGGTGAGAATGAAATGAGTTAACATATGTAACACAGTTGGCGTGGTGCCTGAAACACAGTGAATATTAAATACATGCGAATAATCATTTTGATTCCTAATAAATTTTCAGCAAAGCAGAGAGACCCACTGGGTCTAGGATAAATGAAGAAATAGCTCATAGACCTGGCACTTGAGTTGGGCCTTGATGATTAGACAAGATTTAAATCGATAAATAAGGTCCTCGTTGTAAAAGCAGGGCTGGGTTCTGTTGTTGGCATGGCCAGCAAGTACTCTGGCGCTAACACATTGAGCACACCCCAGAGCATGATTCATAAAGTACTGGTAGCTCTAATTCAGATTCTAATCTTGTCTTTGGAGATTGGGGACACCACAAAGGTTTGGGGCCTAACAGTAGATCTGTGAAGAGGATTTGGTGCAATTTGAAAAAGCCAACCAAAGTCACTGCCATCCAGTTGATATTTAACTATGGAGACCCTGCACGACAGGGTCGAACTGCTCCTGTGAATGTCTGAGACCACGATTCTTTCCTGGAGCAGACAAACCTCTCTTTCGTCCTAGGAGCAGAAGGTGGTTTCAAACTGCTGCCCTTGTCCTTAGCAGCCAAACATGCAACTGCTTTCATTTTGAGAAACATAACTCTCCATTGATTGGAGGTAATGTTTGAGGTTCATTGGTCAGAAATCTTATCAGTCTATACCATGGAACATACCATGGAATTATACCAGAGAAAAAACCCTTTCTTTATCAAGGAATGGAGTGTCTACTTCCCACCCCAGAATGTGGGCCAGGCTTGTGATTTTTGTGGACCATTAGAATGTGACAGAGTGACTATGTTTCAGCTCTGAGCCGGGCCTCAGAAGCCATGGATGCTTCTGCTTGCTCATTTGCAACCCTGACCTCATCATGTGAGTGAGTTTGTAGAGCCTGTTGGAGGAGGAGACCAGGTGGAAGAAAGTCAAGGGGCCCAACCATCAACCCAGTAACCTAATACGTGTGTGAAACCTGAGCTTGAAATTTAGCACAGCCATCTACTACATCCGTGGTTGACCAGAGATGCACGAGTGAGCCTCACTGAGACCAGACCTACCCCTCTCATCCCTAGAGACGTGTGTATTTTCTGCCACTGCCTCCATTTGTGTGGTGACAATGGATAATTGATACAGATAGCATGACTTGCTTCAATGTTGCTGCTTTCCCCCCAGGGCAAGGGTATTATTATTATTATTATTATTAGCATTACCTTTATCATTTTCATTAGAGGCATATCTTGGAGATATTAAAGATTCAGTTCTAGATCCCTCGCCATAAAGCAAATATCGCAATAAAGGAAATCACTTTGTGCTTGTTTGTTTGTGTCCCAGTGTGTAGGGCAATTGTGATGTGCCTATAAAGTATGCGTATGGTATAATGGTGTCATGAATATTTGGGGAGATTGTGAGAACAACTTAAATGTGGCATAGACATGCAGAGTGAACACCCGCTGTTGGGAAGTGGAGTCAATAGACAGGCTTGAGGCAGAGTCACCCTAAACCTTCCATGTGTCATATATCTGCATATATTAGCTATTGTATCTATAGCTAAGAACCATAACAAAGTGAAATGCATTCCAACACATTGTACCTTATAAGGATGATGTCAATAGGCCCCACTCAGTGAAAAACGTGACAGTGACACAGGACAAATCCAGGCTCATCCCTTTTCTTTCTCCACCCTACCTTTGACAGTCACAGTTTCCCCCGATGTAGTGTTTGTGATTAGAGAGACACATGCAGTACTCTGCTATGTTCATGCTGTTGTTGTTGCTGCTGTTGTTAGGTGCCATCGGGTCGGTCCTGACTCATAGTGACCCTATGTACCACAGGAGGAAAAGGAAACACAAAGAGCTTGAGAGGACAATATTCATGTGGCCCCACAGTGGAAATAACCCAAACAGTCACACTCAGAAGGATGAAGAAACACATTCAAATGGAGCAGAGTCTTCTTGCAGCAATACGAACAAACTGACCACAACAGCTGATGAAACCAGGATGGATCTCTCGGGCCATGCTAGGAGGAACAAGCCGGCACCAAACAGGATATAGGGCATCCTGCCATTTGCAAAAGGAACAAGAGCCCGTGACAAAAACCAGAGAATGGTTGTGTCTGGGGAAGATCGTCCCCAGGAAAGGACAAGAGGTATCTTTGAGGTACCCGGCATCTTCTGCTTCCTGGTCTAGGTCCCAGCTGTGTGTGTGTGTGTGTGTGTGTGTTTTGTAAACATTGTTAATCAGTGCACTTACATGTTACACTTCAATTAAAAAGTTCACATTAAAAAGGGAGAGAAAAAAAAAAAGACAAAAAAACCCCAACAAAATAAATAAATAAAAAGGGAGAGGGATCAAACAAAACTAATGTAAAGAAGCACTCCCTGGTCCCTCACCACCTTCACAGTGGTTCTGATCCCGGCGCCCACGGCTGCAGCCACGGTGTCCGTCTGTCTCCATGAGGTCCTTCCTCTACCAAGCATGACGTCCTTCTGCAGGTCTCTCCTGACCACATTTCCAAAGTAGGTAAGCTGAAGTCTCACCATCCTTGCCTCCAAGGAGCCTCTGGCTGTCCTGCTTCGAAGACAAATCCCTGTGGGTCTTCCAATATTCTTCACCAACACCACAATTCAAACACATCGATTCTTCTCTGTTATGTTCATCTATTTACCCAGCCAGGATGGCAAAGCCTTCTGCTGGAATCGCCAAGGTCTCTGTAATTTGGACTTCACAGTAGGGTACTGACTACCCTCCTGCGTGGCTCCCCATCGTCTCTCAGGCTGCTGCTAGCTTCAGAGCTACAACCCCCTGACTGCCATTCTGTACCATTGCCTCATGTAGCAGCAGACCCTTGGCCCCACCTGCTCTCCTTTCCGCTTCTAATAGGGGGCTTGGCTATTTCCTCAGGGACCATTTGCCAACTCCTGCTACTAAGTTCTGCTCACTGTTGTCAGAGTCTCAAATTTAACTCTTCCTCTCTGCATTTGAGCCAGAAATGCTGAATTCTAGCAGCAAACACATCAAAGAACTCATTTGGCAAGTAACAGAAGTTGAATCCCCACTCACTCGCTGAGATAACTCCATGGAAAATGGGCTCTTGCCTGCTAGGATTTGTGCTCACCACTGGTGGAGTGGTTGGGAGAAACCAACCCAAACAAGGGAACTTGGACAACATTCACCATTTGAAGTAGTTACAGTGTTTGGTGGAAGAGTTTGTAGACTGCGTAAAATTGAATATAAATAGGCAAAGCAATGGAAGAGAATTATTTTCACGTGCCAATGCAGACAGACCACACACTGGGAATCTCACCATCAGCGCCACCACCTCCAGGTGCTGTAGATAGAGGTGGTTCTCACTCACGGAGGAAGACGCCATGAGTGTCAGAGTAGAACGGGGCTCTGTAAAGATTTTATTCACTGATTTGTCAAAAGCAGATTGCCAAATCTTTCTTCCAAAATCCTGTGGGTGGACCCAAACTACCAACCTTTTGGGATAGCAGCCAATAGCATTAACCATTCCACCTAGAAACCCCTTTGGTCATATTTATTGATATATCTACACCTATGTCTATATCTGTCACTTTACAGAGAGTTAAATGACTACTACCTGAAAAGCTGGCATTTCCAGTCCCCCGAGGTTCCTTGGAACAAAACTGGGAAATCTGCTCCAGAAAGGTCACACATTGGCTTTAAAATTCTATGGAAGGGTTCTACTCTGCACACATAGGTCACCAGGAGGTGGAATTAACCAACTTGTCTCATCATATCTGAGGTAGTTGGTTTATTGTGCCAACCTGGCCGAAAAACACATGTGGGGTTAATTGAAAGGTGGAGGGATAAATGGCTTGGTGAGCCTCTCCTTTCTAGTTCCCGGTCTCTTGCTCTCTGATGTTCACACCAGGGTGCAGCTGTCTTAGCCAGTTGCCTGCTTCAGCTGGCAAGGCTCATTTCCTGCAAGACATCCCCAAGGAGAAGCCAAATGGACCTACCCCGATGCAGCCCTGGGTGCTGGAACAGCCATGTGGAGACCCCTGCCAGGGCTGAGATATTTGCACATTCACTGACTCAGCTTTCCTCCTGCAGTTGGCATCATTGCGTGTGTTTTGTGAGATGGAGGAGGACTTTGTGGATTGATGTCGGATATATGGATTAATGTTGGACTTGAAGGCTTGGGCAGCACTGGGTTGGGATGTTTTCTTGATGCACACTTAGCCTTTATATAAAACTCTCTCTTATACATGAGTTTCTGTGGACTTGTTTCTCTAAAGTACCCAGACTAACACTATATCATACATATCCACCTCATTTAATATATAGTCACTTATGGATAACAAGCTAAGTCTTATGTGTGTGTGTCTATACAGATAGAACTTTCATTGTGAAATGGGTTCTAACAGCAAAGTTGGGAGTTCAAAGCTACCAGCCACTCTGAGGGAGAGAAAAATGAGGCTGCCTGCTCCCAGAAAGGTTTACAGTCTAAGAACTTCTAAGGAGAAGTTTGGCTCTCTTATCAGAAGAGGCTGATCCTTGGAGAAGGATAGGATGCTTGGTAAAGTGAAGGGCTAGTGCCAAAGTGGGTTGACACTGTGGCTTCCACCAGGGGTTCAGACATAGCAACATTTGTGCCATTGTGCAGGATGGGACAGTGTTTCATTCTCTTGCACATAGACTTGCTATGACTCACACCGACCCAAGAGCAACTAACAACAAAATCAAGAAAATGGGATCACAGTGAGTTAGAATCAGCTAGATGGCAGTGGGTGTCAGGTGTCTCTATATATCTATATCTGTGTGTGTATGTGTGTGTGTGTGTGTAATTATGCTGCACGTAACCTGGATTTCTACTAAGTACAATCACATATCATGATGTTGAATGTGACACAGTTTGCAAACTGCTAGGGAACAAAAGATTAAATTTGATTGCCATTTCCTTCTTCTAGATCAACTTTGCATGTCAATCAAATGGATGCTTGATTCGGTTGGGGGGAAACAAACATTAACCAGGTATAAACAACTCAGATAAGCATCAGTAAGCACTACAGTGTTCTGTTGTCACGGTGCTTGCCTTTCAACAGAAGCGGAAGCCAGTGGACAATATACGGCTGGAGTTTTGGCTGCACTGAAAGGTCCTTGTGCTTGTGTCTTGTGCAGCTGGGGGCAAACATCCCCCCGTGCCCTCTCCTGAAGTTACCCACACTGGCATTGCTTTTCGTTGGCATTGCTTGTCTTTGGAAAGGCCCTTGGGTATGCTGTCCCGCCATTGTTGACAATGCTGGCCTTTCGGTTCCATGTGAAGCCACAGAAGACAGTGCAAAATTGAAGTCTGGGTCTGACTTAGGCTAGTGTTATGAGGCTGCCTTCCACCCACTTATGAAATCCTCCAGTAATATCAAATAATAGGTCCACTGCCATCTACTGTCTGAAACAACCATCAACCTCACAGCCATGGAATCAATGCCATTTCATAGTGAACCCATAGCACTGCCCCTGTGGTTTTCCAAAACTCATTTTTTTTAAACCGAGTCTAAAGTCTCATCTTTCTCCTGCTTGTCAGAAACAGGGGCTGACATTTCTCTTTCTTGCTTTCTTAAATTTTTTTATAACACACTCAATTGAAGATTGGTCAGGGAATTCTTGCCTTTTGCAGTTAAACTTGGAATCTGTGAAGATACGTAGGGGGAAATGTTTTTGCAATGAAATGTGTACAGGTCATTCAGCATTTGCACTGGCCTTTTCTTTCCAAGGAGTGCTGGTGCTACAGTGGTTAGAGTGCTCAGCTGCTAACCCAAAGGTTGGTAGTTTGAATCTTCCATTCACTGTGGGAGAAAGATGTGATGATTTACTTCCGTAAAGATTTGCAGGCGGGGAAATCCTAAGAGGCAGGTCTTCTTTATCCTCTAGGGTCCCTGCGACTTGGAATTAACTCAGCCACAAAGGGATTGGTTGGAGATGTGTGTGTGTGTGTGTGTGTGATTCTTTAAAACAGTTAAAATTATATATACATATTAATTAAATACTTAATCTATATTAGGAATCAGTTACCAAGTTATGGAGGGAAAATGATATAAACGTAATGCTTGTCCTCAGTGAGCCAGAAGTTTAATAGAGTAAAAAATGAGACAAAGGGAATAAAGAAAGGAATGTATCAATAGAGTGGAGTGGTGCAATGAGGTAGTCTGGATTCTCTAGAGAAACATAACTAATGACACAGACACATGTGCATATACATGCGTGTGTATGCACAGTATATACGAGACAGAGATTTATATCAAGAAGACAACTCAGAAAGCCAGAGAAGTTGGAAAGTCCTGAATTAGTTCCAAGGACAGCAATTCAGGCTTGTGATGGGAGAGATGAATCAATCCAAGGTTGGTGGGTCAGATGGCAGATCAGTGATGGCTCCTGGGATCATCCAACAATATGGCAGACTAATGGCTCAAGCCCCCAAATGAAATGTGGATGAACCAGAGGCAGGATCCAGCCCCAACAGAAAGCCAGCAAGCTTTTCTAGGGTGACCTTATAGAGGAAGTAGGCCTCATTCCCAAGGAAACTTCTTTTGAATGGTATCAGGGCTATGACCTGCGTACAGGTGTTGTTTTCCACTTTAATCTTACAACTGCTCGACTTAATAATGCATTCCATTATGGCGTTCATCACACTATGTTCAGCCACGTGACATATTCGGTGGATTGCACAACAGGGCTGCTACCTGCAAGGCTCTCGATTGGAAACCGCCAGCTGCTCCACTGGAGAAAGATGCAGCTTTCTATCCCTGGGAAGGTTTACAATCAAAGAAACCCACAGCGGCAGTTCTACCCTGTCCTCTAGGGTTGTTACGAGTTGGAATTGCCTCAGTGGCAGTGAATTGAACTGCCAGACTAAGGAGTTCTTGTGGAGTCGTGGGCTACACAGTGAGATGCTAACCACAGGGTATCATTCCAAACCCATAGCATGCTCCATGGGAGAAAGACAGGCTGTCAGCACCTGTAAAAATTTAAAATTCTCAGAAACCCGAAGGGACAAGTTTACTATGTCTGCTATCATGGTTTGAAGTAAAAATCTACAGGATGATAGTGAATTTGGTTTGGGGTTGTTTGTTTGGTTAAGTGCCAAACCATTGGAATCTGGATCCAGGCACGTTGAAACAAAACTATCACATATGATTAGCTCTTTATGACTGAACTACTTTATGCTTTGAGTTTTCAGTTAATACCATATGTGTCAACCATTCACTGGAACATGAATGCAGAAGGCAAAAGAACAACTGCTGCATTTGGACCATGGTGTTGAAAGTACCGGGGACTTCCAGAAGAACAAGCAAATCCTCCTTTAAGAGCACAGGCAGGGTACTCCCGATGACTGTGAACAGAGAGGCAACTCTTTGGATAAGAACATCGTGCTTGGGAGAGAGTCAGTAAACAGAAGACAACCTTCAAAGCCCTGGATTGATACAGTGTCTGCAATAGTGGACTCGGATATTACAACGATGGTGATGGTGGTGCAGGACCAGGCAGTGTTTTTTTTTTCTGTTGTACATACAACCTTTATGAATCTGAACTAATTAGACAGCCCCTAACACCACCACCGTATGGTCTCACTAGTGGAAAGCATGCTGAAATCCAGGGGGAAATTATAGGAGGCAATATGGATTTTGAAAAATTATATGGGACACGTAAATTCCAAGTAAACTCATGGTAGGATTGGTGGAGGAAGGGCTATTTTTTCACATTCAGGCAGAAAGCTAGATTCCTTCCAGGTGGCAGCACAGTATTACAGCCAGGAGAGCAATTTCCTTCAGACCAGAGAGCCCGGGGATGGGGAACATGTGCCATGGAAAGGGCTAAAATCCTAGGGTGATTGAGAGCATAGCCCTTTACCCCAAACCCATCACCATTGAGTTGACTCTAATCAATTTCCAAGTCTGTATTCTTTACAGGGACAGATAGCTTCCTCTTTACCCTGCATGGCCCTTTAGAAGGAGCCTAAAGTCCTTCCCGGGGAAAGGAAGTCTCAGGAGGGTAAAGATAGTTACTGTGCTTGGCTACTAACCAAAAGTCTGAATGTGAGAGTCTGCCCAAGGTGTCTCAAAGAAAGATCTGGTAATCTCCTTCTTAAAATCCAGTCATTGAAAACCCTAAGAAGTCTCTGACACACTCGGGGTTGCCATGAGTCAGGGTTAACTCAAGGACAGCTCTAAGGCCGTTCAGTGGGGCAAGGCTACGGCTACTTAGGAGTCTGGCTACTTTTTTGTTTGAAAGCCAGATGAGAGAAAACATCAGATTTGCCTTTCAACTAGAAATGAACAGCTATTGAGAGTTTATTACATACCAGTCACTGCAATAAAGTCGTTCGATGTGTTTGTTATCTGATGTCATCCTTCAGCCCACCATATCACATTTGTTGTCCTGTTGTTCGGCGCTGTCAGGTCAGTTCCAGCTCATGGTGACCGGGTGCAGAACAGGACAAAGTGCTGCCTGGGCCTACATCCATCTCACAATTGTTAGGTCTGGGCTCATCATTGCAGACACTGTATCAGTTCTTCTCCTTGACTTCCCTTTCTCCCTGATCCTCTGCTTTATCAAGCATGACATCCTTTACAAGGGACTGATCTCTCCTGATAACATGTCCCAAAGTACACTCAACAAGTTCTCACTCTCCTCTCCTCTAGAGAGCATTCGGCTTGTACTTTTTCCAAGACAGATGTGTTTGTTATTTGGTAAATCCATGGTGCTTTCAATATACTTGGCCAACACCATAGTTCAACTGCATCGATTTCTCTTTATTCATTTATTTATGATTCTTTTAAGCATGTATTTATTATTCTTTATCCATAAGTTCTTTATTCTTCTTTATTCAATTTTCAACTTTCACGTGCATGTGAGGCTATTGTAAAATTTTCAAATATCGTGGGTTGGGTCAAGCATACCTTAGTACTCACAGTAACATACTTGCTTTTAAACACATTACAGATGTTTTATGAAGCAGATTTGCAAGCAATTTACATCATTTAATGCTTACTGATCCCATCAAGTAGGTACCTTTATTTCTCTAGTTTACCTCAGAACAAACTTAAGCTGAAGACAAGAAAACTGACCACAGAAATTCAACGAGTGAATGTGGTTAGCCTCCTGAAAAGTCTTCTCTCTTTCTCAGGAACATGAGCAAAAGTGTCAAAGTCACAAAGCAGGTGATTGTCTACCTTGGATCAAGGTTAGCTGAACCCATCATGAAGGTTAGGAAGACCGAGTGATTGACGGGAAAGACTTGTCCCCATGTCCACTGCCGATGTGTAATTGAGGTCAGCCCCTATAGAACCATGAACACTGTGATTACGAAGGATATTATTCTTCCAAGGAAAATCAAACGACTTCTTCCAGAAGTTTGAAAAAAAAAAAGGAAACAGATTCTACACAGATGATAATGACAACTGACCTTGATTCCTCTTAAATTTTATTTTTAAGTTGATTTTTGTGGTTTTAACATATATTACCAAAGTTTTATCAACAATTGTAGTAGATATTAGCATATGGAAAACTCTAGTTAACAAAAGGAAAGAAAAGCAAATAATAGAAAACTGAGTTATAGTTAGACCTTTCAGCATTGGTGTAATTAATCAGTCACCAAAAGCAGACAAGAGAAGAGAAGAACTAAGGAAGAGCCCTAATAAACTAGCTCATGACCCATCAAGAGTTTTTTAAAAGTGTTTCAACTACTCTAACACTTTGTTTATTCATGTTAAGGAGCCAGTGAATGCACCTTGGCTCTTACTTCTGATTAGACATAATGCGAGTTGTCTTAAGAGTTTGAATGGCTTCCTTCAAGTCTATACAGACAAGTACTAGCATTTCTTACCTAGTGGTTCTCAAGCCCATTTGGGTTTCCAAAGGGTTTTCAGTGTTTATTGTACTTTAATGTGGTACTGTCTTATGTTCCAATTTGTATATTTAACACACTCAACTAACAAATGAATTACAGTTTGGGGGATTCCAAACTTCTATAGAGCAAAATATGTTCAAGCTCTTCAGACCATAGACATCTTTCTTTGCTCAAACCCAATGGAGAAATCCAATTCATAAATAAAGTAGAAATTCATTTAAAAAATAAGCTTATTATATGTTAACATAAATACTACCTTTTTTCTTGAAAATATATCTATTTCCCAAAGCCAAATGGCCAGCAGAAAGGTGTTTTCCATTTTGTGGGATGGGGGGAGTTAAAACTCTAATATGTGGCTTAACATTTCCATTCCCAGTCTGAATTCTGACATTTTATGGAGAGTCTTGCAGGCACACAAGGAACTCAGTGATGTTCAGGTTGGTTATATTGTTTCAGTACTACAGTCAAAATGAACCGATGAATGTCTCAGAAGGACATGAAAACATTGCGATGAGGGAAAAAATGCCATTGCTACTAGGAACACAGACACACACACACACACACACACACACACACACACTAATACCCAAAGAAACAGTGACACATTAAGAAGAATGAATATTTAATTCATATTTAAATTTTCTTAATTCATTAGAGTTTGAAGTAATTCCTGGATGAGAATTGACTAACTCTGTAAGAATTCCTGAGTGTGCATGAATTACGGCTTAGAAGAACAGAGCCAATCAAACATTAACTGCATTCCTCCCAATCATGAACTCCCTAAAAAGATTCCAAGAAGATGCTTTCAAATTTTGCACGTGGAAAAACAAACCATGTGGGACATATGGGTATCTATGGATGTTTGCTATGATGTGTGAATGGAACTCTCAAACAAACTGGTGGGAACCCGTGAAGAACGGGAAATAGTCCTGGTGAATGGCCTATTATTACCAGGGATCCAGTTTCTACCAAGGGCCATGCACGTCGTAACAAAAAGTGCCCTCTTCAGAGATGGAAGAGGAGTGTGCTACAGGCACGTTGGAGGACAGCATAAAGCCTCGCTGCTTCCATGAGCCCCAGTCCTTGGTTAGAAACCTTTCGCAGCATGACTGACCTGGGAAATAAGGACTGATCTTTGGCAGCAGAGCAAAGTGGTGTGTATTGAAAAAACAAAAGGGAGGAGATATCTGTCTCTTCAAAATGTAACTGCTTTCATCTCTTGGCTCCTGCATGAAAAGTGTTTTCTGTGGTGAAAAGACACTCGTCTCTTGGTGCTGTGCAGATACGGGGATGGAGAACAGCATTTGTCTCTGCTTTCTGAAGGCAAAAGAAGCCCAGCTCTCCCAGCAATTGTCTCAGGAGCTTGGGAGATAGTCCTGTAGTCACCCTAGTGACATACATCAGGAGTGGAATAGAATCGGCTTTAATGGGACAATGAGAAATGATGATCTAAACAGAAAACAAAAGTAATACATGGCTGGACTCATTAAAAATAATAAAAAAGGACTAACCAATGGCTAACCCTATCCAATGGATATTTGATAATAAAAACGTTATGAAGATGATGAGTAATTGCTATGATAACATATGAGAAGTACATAATGATAATGGTTTCACTTCAAGGTGTTAGAATGACTGTTTATTTTCTCTTCTGTCTTTTTCTTCTTTGTTGTTCATTTTTAACTTGTCCCTTGCTTGTTTTTTTTCTTTTTTGATTTTCCTCTCTATCCTGATCTTTACTGAAGTTTTGTAAAAAATGCTATCTCTTACTTCTTTACTGATTATGATAGAGTTTTCAAAACAGGATATTGTTTTGCCCCCCCCCCCTTGGGTAAGAAACACAAATGCCTTCTCCTCCATCATTAGATCCTTGATAGAGCAAGTTTTTCTTGGGGAGGCATGTAAAATGTACATGCTACATTTTAGAGATCTTTCTTGGCAGGTAGCCACTATTGTTTGGGGTGTTCTCTACAAGTATTTGCTTGTTACAAACACACACACATGTACACACACACACACACAAGAAAAATAGACAAACGTAGTAACAAATGTGAGGATGACCTAGGATGAGACAGAGTTCCTTTCTGCAGTACATAGGGCATATTGCACATTAAAGCCAATTTGAAAGCATCTAACAACAACAACAAAAGCACAGGAAATTCTTAAAATAGCAACATTCAGGATGAAAACATATTGTTTCTACCCCGGCCACAATTACTGAGGTCTCAATACACAGTGCAGTTCAGCAGCTAAGTGAGCCCAGGCCATCAGACTACACTGCCACACTCAGAAAGAAGCTCCAGAAAGCGAGGTTACAAATCCGATCTTTTCTGGGATTCTCTAGGCTGTAGAAAATTCTTTAGGCTACAGAAATCCCAGTGAGCCCATGGGTTTGTTCCCCCAACCAGACCTCACATACAGTAAAGTAGATCCCACGTTATTCAAATGAAGGATCTTAAGAAAGTAAAAGGAGCTAAAATGAGTGAAATGAAGAAAAACTATTACAATGGAAATATGCCCCTAACACATAGCACCATTAAGAAGCAGTATTGCAGATGCATCTGCATGTGAGTGGTCCACAGGCATGTGTGATTCGCTGTGTGAGTGTTGGGCGTACCCAGTGAGTTTATGGCAAGAGGCCACAGCCTGTTGCGAAAGATGGAATCTAATCCTGAGGAGGTGTCCTGGGTTTTGAATAAGATTGCTGGTTGATATTTCAAATTGTAAGAGTCCGTGAGGGATGCAAACAGTTCAAAGTTTGATGACCAGCTAAAAGGCTGTCAGTTCAAGCCCACCCATAGATGCATCAGACAACACACCTGGGCTGTGCTTCAGAAAAGCACCCGCCAGAAAGCGCCATGGAGTGGTTCCAGTTTGCACAGGTGGACTCAGTGCGGATGGAGTCAACGCCATGGCAGCTAACAACAATATTTTAATTTGCCGCGTTGAATGAAAGCTTGCTGGGAGGTGCTCTCATCTATTCCAATTCTGAGTTGCCCCCGTGTTACAGAAGAGAACTGCCCCATGGTTGTTTCCTGCTGCAAATCTTCATGGGAGCGTCCCTGTAGGGTCATGATCTATGTATCAGGCTGCCAACTGAAGCTCATCAGCTTGAACCCAACAGCTACTTTGAGGAAGGGAGATGGGACTGTGGGCTCCCACATAGCTTCTCAGCCTTGAACACCCTAGGGAGTGGGGGAGACCTGTTCTGTGCTTGATGGTTGTGATGCGCTAGAATTGACTTGGTAGCAATGGGCAGTACTCTTGGGAGCAGGATCACCAAATCGTTCTCCTTCAGAGTGGCTGGGGTGTCCAAACCAACGCCCTTTGGGTTAGCATGCAAGCACCGTCAGTTTGTCCCATCAGAGCTCCTTCATGGGGAGTGGATTTATATTACAGTGCCTACGGAGCCTGGTGAACCGACACTGGATCTCCAGTCATCTTCAGCAGGGGTGAACCAGGGCATGTGATATTGGGAGTTGACTTGGCTCTTGGTAAAGCTCGGTCTGTGTATTAGAGATAGCAGGGTCTATATTTGAAAGAGGCAAATGAAGTCGGGTTCCCACTGGAAATGGAGCAGGGGAAATTAATCCGTAAGTACATTAGGTAAGGGGAAAAGTTTTCAATTTTGTCTCTCATTGGATAATCCCTTCAACCTAAACTTCAAAAGAACCTTTTAGTGAAGGAATATTATTTTCCATCCTCTCCAAGGGGGAGGAGGGATCAAAGTTTTCTCACTCCATGTGACTAAAATTGCTATTCCAGCAATGAAAAATAAGGAAATATGAATACCAGTTGGCCAAGCTTCTTATAGATGATTTACTTGTTATTTTATGTAATAAAATGTGGTTCCCTAAGGTATGCAAAGGTTTATGACTCCTGGGAAATTAGGTTAATTTACAAATGGCAGTGATATTTTATCTATGCCATTTCATGGTACACTTCTATTTAAACTCCCTCAGGGGGACTCCAGTAGCTTGAAAAAGAATAGATTGATAGGTAGTGAAAATACCTGCCTAGAACCGGGGGTGAGGTGGGTTTCAAACTCCCTACCTGAAATGGCCCCCAAAGTGTCACCGTCCTTTAACTGAAAATCGCCACCTTAGTAAATAGGACAGCCAGGCCAGGTCTTCCGCCAGATATAACAGACCCTACTTTGCTGCATGGTCATGAGTCACTTTTCAAAGTCACATGATGCATGATTCTTCAGTGAAAGAATAGGACAGACTTAGAGAATATCCACTATGTGGCTTCTCTCCGCATCAGTGCACAAAATGACAGCAGCGGGTAGCGCCGATGCGTACAGGGCCGGGGGCTCAGAACAGAGACAGGGAGAGGCAAGGTTGCAAAGTGCATTGCACTAGAAGTACTTGCTGCGATACTGGTTTGGTTGGGTCAAGTTGAATCCAAAGTCATAAGGATCTCATGTTACAACATAGACATTCCCCAAAGGGTTTCTGAGACTTTCTTCTATAGAGATACTGGGTGGGTTTGAAGCTTCACCCTTCCCTTACAAGGGACCCTTCCATGCTGAAACAACCCACTGTCAGTGAGTCTCTTCTCACTCACAAAACACACCTGCATTACATTGACTTCTTAGTTAGCATTTCTGAAGCCTCTCTTTCTCCCAGGGAGCAGCTGGTGGGTTTGAACCACCATCCTTGTGGTTAGCAGTCCAGCATTTTTCGGATGACAGCACCTGGGTTCTTGATAGTGACCCTACAATACAGAGTAGACAGGCTTCTTGGGTTCCTGAGACTGTAAATCTTTATGAAAGCAGACTCATCTTATGCACAGGTGCTGGGTGGTGGATTGGAACCTCAACCTTGCATGTAGCCACACAATACGTAGCCCTCCACTCCAACAAGGTGCCTTCATGCTGGGGAGAATCTCTCACTGCCATTGAGCCAATGCTGACTCGCAGTGTCCCGATAGGTCGGGGCAGAACTAACCCTGTGAGTTTCTGAAAGTCCCATCGTTCTCCTACCGAGGGGCTGGGATTAGACATCATGTAAGTGTAGCTTCATGATGCTCAAAACAGACACTTAACAACTAATATAAAATTTGGGGACGAGATCTAAATTTTTTTTCTCTATTTAAGACCCCTCCTTCTTTTATCAAATATATCTGAAATTCAATGACTTCTTTCCCAATGAATTCTATACTTATTAGAGGAAAGGATTTCTCTTAATCTCCAGATTGCCAATTCCAGAGATTCCTATCAATGGGAAAGGCAGCTCAACTGGGCTTCTTAAACTGAAAATGAGTAGGGGTGGGGGGAGGGAGGATGTATATTAAATTTGAACAATGTGGTTCTGAAAGTTTAAAAAAAAACATCTTGGACGATAGGGATAAAATTGCATGCACCTAGGGAAATTGGAGAGATGAGCTACACTGAAAGCATGGTGGATCGTAGTCAGTGCAAATAAAATGACTCAACTTTAGAATTGAGAGAATGATTAAAAAACGAAGGAAGGACAATTAGGGAGGTGAAGAGTGAGGGAGAGAGGGTAGAAGAACAAAAAATGGAAGAGGGAAACGAAGAGGGAGCGGGGGATGGAGGGAGGGAGGGAGGCGGGGAGGGAGGGTTGGCAATGGAAGAAAGGAAGGGCAAGAGCAAAAAAAAAGAAACAGGCAAAAACAATAGGAAAATAGAAAATTCAGGAAAAGTGAGTTTTAGGAGAGAAGTTTCCTGTGGCTCAAAACTGAAATGAATCACCCCAAATCATCATGCCTCTCACTCGTTTTCTTTTGGTAGACTCTCCCTCCTAGAGGTGGTGAACTCTGCACGGGAGTAAGAGTTCTCCTTCCCCGTCTGTCTGTCTGTCTGTCTGTCCTCCATTTCCCAGGAGCTTCTCTGCGTCAACTCTTCTAATCACTGGTAATTAACTGATGCCAGAAACATTGAGTGTATCGACACAAACAATGGATAACTACTAGCCAAAAGGCTGTGGGTTTGAACCAGCTCATCAGCACTCGGAAAGAAAGACAGGGTGATGACAAGCAAGAACATTCTATGGGAGGCACAGTGGGGTGGGGGATGGGGAGCATTGCCTGAACAGCATCAGGTGTTTGCTTTGAGCAAAACACAAAGGGACTCTAGATGCTCTTCCCTGCCAGCAGAGGTTAGAGTCTAACGCTTTGTCTTTCTCCCTGTGCGCAGAGTCTAAAGTAAGCTGCAAGTTAGGCCGGTCTGCATCCACATCAGGCGTGCGTCCTCCATCACTTACTCCTCTCAGGCAAGCCAGCGACCTGCAACAGAGCCAGGTACCATCATCGTTAGCCAATCGTGATTGACTGCCTGTGATGCAGCCTGCCAAACGCTCCCCACCTCTGTCTGTCCTGTGTCACTGTAGACAACGTTTGCGTCTGCTTTCCCTCTTTCTGTGTGGTGCCTGTGGGTGGGCAGTGGGAGGGAGGCCTGCTGTCTGTGTTGTCATTCAGAAGGGAAAGTCGATCTTGCCTGTGGTGGGTGAAATGTTCTTTTCTGTTTGTGACCAAACTGTTTGTGTCTCTGGTTTCCATCATTCTGTAATATAAATGTAGTAAACTTGTACTCTCTGTATTGGCTTAGTGGTTATTTTTTTGAAGCTCTTTCTCTCTTCCATGTTTTGTGTACTTTTATACTGTCTCTGAAAATTTATCAACCTCTGATAAATTTATCTGCTTTGTCTTATGTAGATTTCTTTCTCAATGTTTTATCTGCGATGTTTGCCCAGATGTTGTCAATGAATTTGTACATAGTCCTTAGCTCTGATCCAAATCTACTGTAATCTCTGTGGCAATTTTACTTTCAGTTTTAATTAACTTGGAGCATGATTGTAAGACACTGTGAATGTTGACGTCCTTCTGACTATTCATATACCAATCCCTTGGGATTTAAGGTGGCAGCTAGCCTCTCTTGTTTCGTAGGCCATAGAGACAAATTGACCCACCAGATAATATAGGCTACTTACCCCAAATTGTAGATTATTAAGGTGACCTGGAATAAATGATGTCATTTCTCTCTGATCCAAACATTATCAGGAATGTTTTCCAAAAGAAAATGGAAGTGTCTTTGCATGGTAAACGAGGTCTCTATGATCACCTGGAGAAAAGAAACAAGAAATAAAGATGCAGAATATAATGTCATTTATCATGTCATTATAATGTCATTTAGTCCTTTACAGTACAACCCATTGGGTGCCTGGTTGTGGATGGAGAGTCTCATAAGGGGGAAATTTTCAGTACACATAGGATCTCCAGTGGTAACTCACCCAATAGGAACTCAGTACATTGATTCCATCTCAAAAGCTGAATTTTTGTCATCGGTAAGTTCTGAGTATTACATAGGGTGATTCTGGAGCGGTTTCTCTCTGCTCCCCATTTCCTCTCCATCCATGAAACACTTGTGATGTAGTAAAGGATACAATTCAGACTGATTCCTCCATGGGACGTACCCATTACTGATTAGCAGATTACATATCCTTTGGTTATTTAGAACATCAGGCTATTTTGAAAACATTAATGAGACAGCCTCATTAACACCGTTTTCCCTAATGGGAGATAGTGCACTTCTTTGTGGTAGTTTGTTGTGACTTCAGTGTGCCCTGGGTTTGATTAACGAACGTGTAAGGTTTCTGAAAGCAAGAGATAAGAGGTTGCTCAGAAGAGCACCTCAAGTGTTACTGAGAATTTCTTGTGCTTTTATTTAAAATGGTCAATGATTTTATAGCCAGCTCTAGCTTACTGGGACACTCTCCGGATATAAAAGAAGAAGAGAGAATAAATCAATGAGTTAATAAATATATAATAACACAATTAACCTCATGAAGATCTACTGCTACCTGAGTTGATTAAAGCTAATTTTAAAAACACTAAATTTACCAATATCTAAACTTTAAACAGACATTTGAATACAAAATGGAGAGACTTTCAGCACCTTGGTAGAGAATTGCCTTCACCTAATCAATTTTCCAAGTACACGATCAGTGTTCTTAGATTTTCCACAGTCTCTCAGAAGGGTTTTCTGTTCTTTCTTGTTCCTCCAATTATCATTATCGCTGCTTCAGCTTAAGCCCCTTCAATTTCCAATGACATCAGCTGCCCATGTGGTGCCCCTTCAGGAACATGCTACAGTCTGTGCCTTTATGTTATGGAATCATTGCTCGCCTGACGGATGCTATGAACTCTTCAAATCACAGCCACACTGGAGGCCTCCCCACACCACAGGCATGCTGCCGGGTTCCTGGCCCACAGGCTGACGTCCTAGCCCACAAGCCATAGTGGGGATGGTAGTCAGAGCTACAGACTAGAAGGGTGGTCTGTGAATGTCTCTTCTGTGGAATCTGACCCATTGTCCATTTAATGGTTCCTGTATTCTAGAGGTCAAGTGAAATGTGAAAACCATAGCTTACGAGAATCTTCTGCATTTTCCCATTTAGCATTCAACTAGTCAGTGAATTGAATGCTCCTGAAGATTCTCTTCTCATCTAATTTCCATCTCCTCATCATAGACTTGACTGAGATTTCCTCTTTAGTTATAACTAGGGAGGCACTGCCCTGTGCTCAGTAGCCCAAGGTGATGGTGGCAGACATTTGGACACATTGAATCTAAGAATGAATATGCCAGCTAGGCAGGCTGTGGAACCAGTCATACCCAACAAACTCAAAACAACAAGCAAGCATCTTGGCTTTTAAATACCAGGATCGCCAATGATTATCCAATCCCAGAATTCTCCATAGGCCTTTTATACATTTCTAAAGAGCCCCTGGTGGTTGTTTCAATGGTGAAGCACTCAACTGTTGAACAAGAAGTCAGGGATGGTTTGAACCCACAGGCACCTCCATGGGAATAAAGACCTGGATATCTGGTCCTATAGAACTCACATAGTACAGATGTGGCTTGTTTTGGTGTGGCTAAGGGGCTGTGGCTTAGGTGTTAGGCTAACAATCTCAAAGTCAACTTCAAAATCACCAGCTTTTCCACAGGAGGAAAATAAAGGAGGCTGACTGTGCCCATAAAGACTACAGTCTTGGGAACCCTATATCAGATGAAAATCTGTTTGCCAGATTCCATTAGTTTTGTTTGAAGGTGTTTGTGTAGCAGAATTGTCTTCCACATCGGAGAGCAGGGTTTGAACTTGGCCAATGCACCTGGTACATAGCTTCCCATCTTCCATCAGTGAAGGCCTGCATGCTTCTGTGATAATGAACAGTGTTCGGTGGAGCTGCAGACTAAGACAGATTCAAAAGAAAGAGCTGACAGCCTATTCCCAAAAATCTTTCAACAAAAACCCATTGGTTTAGAAAGATCCAATTCCTATCTGATCCTGGGAGGGATATGGGACTGGGCTACATTGTTTCATTGTGCACGAGGTCACCAGGAGCTGGGGCTACTCAAGGTCAGCTAACTACAATTGAATGCTCTAGTTCAGTGTAGATGTAGGCACATGTATTCATGAGGTTTCATCTGATCACTTGGATACATTTTCAAGTGCTTGGCCAGCTAAGAGTGACGTTTTGCTGGTGGAAGAGAGAAAGCAAAGCATTTGAAGAGGAGGGGGAGATTTGTGACTGGGGACCCTGCCTTGAAATGATGGAGGGGTTGCCATGGGTAGCTCTCCTGCTCCTGTGTGGAGCAAGTGCTTTTCGTAGACCTTGTGTGAGTCTGTGAGGCCAGAGGAGAAAAGTCTGCACCCCATGTGGGTCTTTACAAAGTGGACTTGATTGAACACTTATAGTAACATCGAATGGGAGAGCATAGAGCCAAACAACGAAACCTTCACTGATAACTTTCCTCCACCGCAGAGCTTCCCGCAGGATGCACAAAGTCAGTGACCGAGCAGCCCTGCCTTTTGCTTCAGTCTGCCGACAAGTTAGCCCTGACATTACAGTCCCCCACATACACATGCCCACCAGAGGGACTCAGAAAGCCCCTTCCAGTCTGCCACATGATGCAAGCCTCTTATTGGGCGGGGATTGTTTGTCTGTGCTAACGTTCTATTGTAAAATAAAGTGTTCTGCTCACAATGACGATATTACAAATACATGATGGTTGTTATCATAATGATGCTTCCCAAAGAGAATACAACTGGCCAGGTGAAATGCTGAATAAATGCTTACTGCAGACAGCCGTGCCAGTGGTACCTTGATTTAGTACCACGCTTCATGAAGACAGTGGCATTGAAAGACTACACGTGGATTTAAAGCAAAACAAAAAACCATGATCTGATGTGCTTGCTATCATCCTTTCTAGGGGTGTCTAAAAATTTAAAAAGGCTTTAATTTCTTATGGGACGTACTTTCAGCCTCCATGAATGTTATATTTGAAAACGGATAAAAAATATACGATGATCTTCAAATAGCTATTGGAGTGAGGAGTCTGTGAAAAGATATGTTGGGTGATTTGATGTCCATACAAAGAACTCAAATGGCGGAATTCAGTTGCATTTACAACCAACGACTGCATAGGCCGAGTCATTTTGACACGCTATTATTAAGCTTTTGTGTTTGCTAACTTTGGATATATTTCAACTTGAAGCCTCATCTGGGGTCACCTCTTAAAGCTCGGGAGTCTTTGTGATGAGTCTCTTAGTAACTCTATTATTGAATAGAATGAATGAAAGCCACAGTCACCTCTTGCTCCCTCCCCAACCTAATCCTCATCCCACACACAATAGTCCAGCCTTTTTCCCGTTGGAGTAGCCCACAGACTGTAATTAACAAGAGAAAATCCTCTTGGAAGTTGTGATCTGACTCAAGTGGAATCTGAGACTTGTCTTAAGCCTGATACTTGTGCCTGCCCCACTCCTTAGAGGTCAGTGTCTGATGGATGGGCCCACCAGGGTGTACTACTTATGGGTATATTCAAGAATGCTTTATTCCAGGCTCTTGGAAAACTTGGCATAATGGTAAATTTGGTATTATTGAAACCATGTGTCATTTGCTAGTATTGTCATCTCCATGTGCCAATTGTGTGCTATGCTCTGTGTATGCTGAGCGCTCCAGGTGTGTGTGTGTTCTAGAATTCTGCCCCACGGCGAAGTCCTATAACCACCCACTTGAAAGGAGGAAGGTAAGAGGAAGCGGTAGACTTTCCCCACGTGTTTATACTTATCAAAGTTCGGAAGCCCTGTTAACGGTGCAACTAATGAAGCCCCAGCGTTAGATGAAATGACACTTGCCTTCAGATGCCAGCTCACCAGTTAGGTGCTATATGAACTTGAATACTTTGTTCAGCTTCTCCGAGTCTGTTTTCTTCTCTGTAAAACCGGGGCTCTATTCTTCTGTCTTGACTAAAGAAGCCCTGGTGGCACAGCGGTTAAGGACTGAGTTGCTAACTGAAAGTTCAGTGGTTCGAACCCACCAACTTCTCCATGGGAGAAGGAAGTGGCTGTCTGCATCCATCAAGATGACAGTTTTAGAAACCCGATGGGATACTTTTACTCTGTCATGGCATTTTCATGAGTTGGAATAAATTTATAGCAACAGATATTATCTGCATTATATAATTAGTGTTAAGGAGTAATGAGAAAACAAATGCATATGAAGTGTTGAACCTTCATCACCTAATCGATAAATTATTTTCTTCTTGCACTTTTAACTCTTTCTTCCAAAACTCCACTGCTGCTCTGGGCTAGAACATCCTAAGAAAGAAAGCAGTTCTGGTCAATGATATTTCGAAGGGTGTGGATTATAAAAACAGATTCCTATGGACACCGGTACCATTGAGATTTTGAACAACGACCAGGCAGGGCCATGATAAAATCTGGGGAGTCTTTTCCTTAATTTCAGTACAGATTTTACATTCCTCTACAGACAATGTACCTCTTGCTGTCTACACCTGGGACAGACTGGCCTCCCTGCCCCCAGTCCACTGTGATGCCCCACCCCAACTTTGGTAAACCACAGGGTCTTATCATTGATGTTGATGTTTCCTATCCCACATGGGACATTTGATACACAATTATGTACCATGAGTTTGTGAATCTGGTACTTAAGTCAAGTAAGTAGAACTTGGCTCTAGAGTATCATTTTAAAAAATGTCAACTCACCTGCTCCCTAATCAATTTACTCTCCTGTTTGAATTAAAGTGTGGATGAAACATAAGGTAGGGTCAGGATAAAGTTGTGGAGACAAGACATACATTCCCCCCACACACAACGTCAACATTTACAACATATTACATTATATATTATTATATATTCAACATATATATTATTGTATACATTATCTATTACATACATTCGATATATTATACACACACATACTAAACACATAGTAAATCTTCAGGTTATAAATATGCGGCTAACAGGGTATTCCCACTTGTATGTTAACATTGTTACACCTCTTCTTACTTCAAAACAATTGCCTTAGCCTCTTCTCCTTCAGCAACGGCTTCCTTGTAATCAGGATCATCTGTTGCACATGCAGTGTTTAAACCATTGAAAAGACTTCCACTCCTTCCTTACACTACATGCACCTGTTGCAAGTCACCTAAAAAGTTGCCTTAAAGTCACACCTAGGATTTCAATCGTGACTTGGAGATTGCCTCTCCCTCTCTGATCTCTTTTGTACTTTAGGAATTGCCTCTTGCTCACACGAGTGCTCGCTGTGTGTGAATTGAATGATGATGGGATTAAAAGGTGGAATGGCATGGAAACTAATGGAATTTTCCATCAGCTTCTTGAAGCTAATTTTTTTTACACATTGCTCTAAAGAAATCAGCATAGCACACTTGTAAAACTTCCTTGGGGCAGCGCAGTGAGCAACGATAAGTATAGCACGTGGCTTATTTTAAAGATGTATCCTCTCACATATACATGCATACTTTCCTACACGTGTCATTTAACAATCTTGTGTGGATTAGGACGTGGCTTAGACTATGAAATTTGCATTAAAACCTAGGGGAGCTGACTTCAAGCGGTCCCCATGCTGAACGTGGGTGCATAGCGCCACCTAGTATCCAAAGCTGGAGCTGCAAAGCAGAGCACTTCGTGCTCCATTTGTCTTCTTCAACTCACCTGTGTAGATCCTTCCACCACCCACCTGCCTGCCTTACAGGAGCCTCAGCGCACGCACCCAGGGCCCATCCATCCTCTGCCTCGCCTAACCCCTGTCCCGCTTTAAGCCCAGTGCTGCAACAATACAGGGTCTTTAAAATGATGAAACACCACAGCTGTCAAGTTGATTAAGACTCATAGTGATCCAATACAGGGCATGCCTTTAAGGGGAAAAGATAGCCTCAATTTTCTCCAATGGAGTGGAGCCGCTGGTGGGTTTGAGCTACTGACCTTGCAGTTAACAGGACAACATGGATTATGCAGCACACCGGAGCTCCTTTAAAACCCTTAGGCCAGGGAGAATAATTTTTTTAAAAAAGAGAGAGCTTCTCTTTTTTTGGTTGGTTCTGACCCATAGCAACCCTATGCAAAACAGAACGAAACACAGCCCAGCCCGGCAGTGTTTCCTGTGATATAAGAGTATACTATATTCTATGGTCTTTCAGTGCAGTCAATTAGTGAAGTGAGTATCAGGTGGGAGAGAGACCTGCCCAGCTGCCTAGGGAACCAAACTCCAAACTAAATCCATCTTCTTAAATTTGTTTCTGGTTAGCAACATAGTATAGGTGGAGCCACAGCGCCACCTAGTATCCTAAACGTGCTCTGCAACTTGTACTTAGCTTTTGTTTCCCAGGCTGAGTCCCAGTGACCAGTGAGTGGGGTCTTTCCCAGTCAGATCAACCAACTTCAAGGCACCCATCAACAAGGAAGACGACGGCCACAACACCAACATCTTCACCTTGAAAAATAAACGGACAAAATAGTTTATGTTAAAGACAGAGGAAATGTACCGTTTGGGGTCATGTGAATGAAACAAGTTTCTGATGCTATTTAGCTTGGATAATTTTCAATAATTTAGTCTTGCAATAAGTAGCCTTCGTGGCATATTGGGATGCTAACCACAAGGTCAGCAGTTTGAAACCACCAGCTGTTCTGTGGAGAAAACATGGAGCTTTCCACTCCGGAAAGAGCTACAGTCTTGGGGTTCTGTGCTGTCCCATAGGGTCGCCGCGGGTCGGGCTGCACTCAGTGACAGTCAGTGAACAGCACCATAAGAAGTAGCACAGGTACCTGGTGCTACTGTCACAGAGGCGCTACTGTGACGGAAATGCATGCTCCCCAAGTTTAAGGGGCTTCAAGTCAGAATCCAGGGTGAGAGCTCTCCTGGAAGATGTTCTCCTTAGGCTCTAGAGGAAGGCTTCTAGCTTTTCTGCATTGCGGTGATTTTCATGTAACTTGGCTTCTCACTATCCCATCTGTGCGTGCTCCCTGGTTGGTTGAATCCCTGTGATGTCTCAAAAGAGATGGACACATCCTACACCCCAACCTGCCCTGGTAACCAAAAGGAGAGAACTCATTCACAGGTCTAGAATTATAACCACAGGCACAGAGGTTAGGCCTTACCACACATTTTGGCTCTGCCCAGCAATGTAACAGTTAAGTGTTTAGCTGCTAAAGGAGAGTTGGCAATTTCAACTCACCCAGCAGCTTCCAGAAAGACACACCTGCTTCTCAGCTTTCATGAAAATTCCAGTCTAGACAACCCTATGGAATAGTTCTCTAGGAATAGAATAGAAATCAGCTTGCCAACACTTAACAATAGCAACTTTTAAAAACCTCTGCTTATGCTGATGTCCTTGTGGCATAGAGGGTTGCAAGATGAGCTGCTAACTGCAAGGGCAGCAGTTCAAAACCACCAGCCACTCTGAGAGAGAAAAACAAGCCTTTCTAATCCCCTAAGGAGTTCCCGCCCTATAACCCCAAGGGAAGTTCTGGTGGCAATAAGAGACTCCTCATTTACCTCCTCTCATTACCTGACCTTTTGAATACACAACTGTCAACGTGTAAGGATGTATCCTCTTTTATAAATACATGTGTTTGAGGACTGTATAACGGTCATTGGGTAGCAATGTGTAAACTTATAACATGTTGCAAAAGTTCAGAAAAGAGTGAGAGAGAGAGAGAGAGAGAGAGAGAGAGAGAGAGAGAGAGAGAGAGAGAGAGAGACAGGCAGAGGCTGTTAGGTGCAGTAAAGTTGGTTCCAACTCATAGGAAGGAGACTCCATACAAAAGAAGGAAACACTGCAACACTGCGTTGTGGGGAGGGGGGGGCGGTCCTGGGCCATCCTCACCATTGTTCTTAAGTGATGCAATCCAAGTGGTTGAAGAGCTTCCTCTCTTTCACTGCCTGTCCCTTTAACAAGCTGGGAGCCATGGCTGCTAACCTCAGCTGCTCCACAGGGAACGATGCAGCTTGCTATACAGAGGGACGGCCTCTGAAACCCACAGGGGCAGTTCCACCCTGTGTCACGGGGCTGTAGAGAGTCGGAAACGATTCCATGTCAGTGAGCTTTGGGTTTTTATGATGTGAAAGGGAAATAGTACCAGTCCTACATCATTTAATCTCTGTATGTCCTGTCCTTGAGTTATCCTGAAAACCTTTTCAAAGTGTATGCTTAGTTATGAGGGGGTCCCCCTTACCCCCTAAAAACAGAGTTTTTTACAAAGATGTATTTAATTTAATTTTTTTAACAAAATAATCTTATTGTCTTCAAAATACTGTCCATTACACTTAATACATTTGTCAAATCTGTGATTCCAGTCTTGGAAACATTTTTCACACCCGTCTGTTTGGATGGCTGACAGCATCTCCCTAGTTTTTTTTTTCTTCATCTCTTCTCTTTCATCAAATTGCTTTCCTTTCATGTCCCTCTGCATCCACAGAAATATAAAGATGTCTCACGGAGAGAGAGAGATCAAGTGAGTAAGGTGCGTGGGGCAAGAGAGGCATATTGGGCTTTTTTTGCCCCAAACTGGTACACTGAGATGGCTGTGTGAGCAGGTGCATTGCCATGGTGGCAAAACCAGTCTCCCTTCTACCACAAATCAGACCCTTTTTGCTGCACACTGTTATTTGATCTTTACAGAACTTCTACATAGAAAGCTTGATTAACAGTCCCACCTGATAGAATGAACTCCAAATGCCCTACAAGTCAACCTTTTCATCCGTTGACATATGTCCAGATGAGGTGTGTCATCAATTGACATTTCACCTTTTTTTGAAACGTGAAAACCACTTGTACACTTGAGTTTTTCCCATAGCAGTGTCGTAAGCTGTGTTCAACATCACGGCAGTTTCTGTGGCATTTTCCCTGAGCAGGAAACAAAATTTCAGAGCCCCATGCTTATCTCTTAAATTGGCCATCACAGAAAACGAGGTTTGAACGAAACTGCTTTTACAAAAACAAGTCACTTTGAGAGAATCTTCCCAGGTGAGGCCACTAGTTGCAGTTAAGTCAGAGAGATTTGATCAGTGCTCCCCTAGTGGGAAAAATGCATACTACAAAAGCTCTACTCCGCCCAGTGCAATTCTGTTTTCCTGGGGGGTACCCCTTATATATGTTATTGTCAAGGACAGGGAAGAGCTTGTGCAAAGATATTCTCTCTTTGTGAATGGCTGCAGTTCTGCCTCCATCACCCTCTCCCATCTGCCTCCCTCCCCCTCACCCATCCTCCTGGAGGCAGTACAGAAAAGCCACTACTGTATCCTCTGCATAAATACCTCTAATTTTTCAGGGCTGTCAGTGCTACAAAATAGAGTCATGTGAATGCTGGTCATAAGTCTCTTCCATGTGGCAGCAGTGAGAACACTTCCAATCCAACCGAGGACCTGCTGTGGGGACCACATCTGACCTCTTCTGGCTACACAGGAGAAGGAAGGGGAACCCAACTCCACAGCAGCCCAAGGTCAACCAACACAAGGCAGAGGTCAAACATGCTTCTACTCTCCATCCTTCTTTTACCCTTTTCAGACACCAACCATCTTCTGTGGGCCAGGAAGCCTGTCTGCCCATCTGATGCATGCACAGACACTCATGGTCTCAGTGTGGCTCCTCTGCTCTATCTGTGAGCTCCATGCTGCTGCCTCTGCCACTTCAGACATGCTCTGCTGGGACTCTTCTTTCTTGATAGTCATTGGAATCTCCGTTTCTGCCTATAAGATGCCTTTCTTATACACAAGGAAATGGCAAGATTGGCACATCTCTTAGTGTTTCACACATTCGTTTGGCAGGGTTCCCCCCAACAGTTTGATAGGAGTTACAGATAAATGGATTGAAAAGTCATATGTAAGTAATTTCACTCCACCATACAAACTATTTTGAGCATTAATTTTTAAGGTGTGACAAAAACTAACACCTGCGTTTGAGTTAAGAGTTATACTGGTGTTGGTATGGTCATCTTGGCCAGACCGTGATTCTGTAGTTATGTAGCAATGTAGTTTAGTAGTTATAAAATGGTATAATTTGGCAGTTATGCAATGATAGAGTTGCACTCCACTTTGTGATCTGATTAGATCATCTTCCATTTTGGCATCATTCAGCAATGGCCTAATCTTTGTAAACTGACCATGTTGATAAGTGTAGAGTGGGTATCATAATTCTGAGGGTAAAGAAGTCATAAATCAAAGCAGGGTATCTCTAAGCGACACACATGATTTATGGCTAGTTTCAGGTATTATAGCTGTGATGTATGACATTCCGACATTGTAATCCCCTTATCATGAGCCGCTAGGAAGAAAGAACATTATTCCCGTTACAGATGAAAAAGGAAAAGAAATGGATTGGCTAAATGAATTGATCTCTCCTTGATTTATTTTGTTTACCAATAGCGTATTTCAAATATAATTTAGGATTCCTTCCAAGAAAAAAAAAGACCTAACTAGTGGGAAAATCCAATTAGTAGGAGCCCTGGTGGTGTAGTGGTTGCATGTTGGATTTCTAACCACCAGATCATCAGTTCAAAACCAGCAGCCACTCCTTGGGAGAACGATGGAGTTTTCTATTCCCATTAAGAGTCACAGCCTCAGAGCTCACAGGGACCGCTCTACTGTGTTCTGTAGGGTCCCTGTGAGTTGGCATTTGACCAGATGACAGTGAGATTTTTACACTCATTACCCCACTTCCATGCTGGGTAGTTGGACCCCTGGGGTACTCTATCTTGTTCCCCTGTGGGATGTATCTCTGTTCTACAGTGCAAGAACACTCATCCTTCAAGTCAAAGCACCTCTCAAATGAAGCTGTACTCTAAGCTGGTTTTGTGGAGGACTTACGAGGCACTTGGCACATTGTACAATAGAATTTTATCTATTTCCAATGACCTTGCTAGGGTCTACTGTATTCTAGCTCACCTCATGTTTCTAACTTTCTCTCATAGCATACTTACAAAGCAGCTAATATTGTACCCAGGTCAGTCTCCAGGAGACTCACCAGCCAAACAAACAAACAGAACCCCCTCCAAAACAAACCTAAACAGTGCCATGGACTCAATTCTGACTCATGGTGACCCTGCAGGACAGGGTGGAACCGCCTCTGTGGTTTCCTGAGACTGTCACTCTTTACAGGAGTAGAATGCCCCATCTTTCTTCTATGGGGCAAGGTGGTGAGGGCTTTGAAACACTGACCTTGAGGTTCGCAGCCTAGCACGATACAATATGCCAAGAGACCATCAGAGATTGATATTCCCTGTTGAAACCAGATTTCCTTCAAAAACAAACCAAACAAACCTCACGGCCACTGAGCTGATTCCGATTCAGAGCAAGGCCATCAGACACAGCGGGTTTCTGGGACTGTTACTCTTTATGGGACTAGAAAGCCTCCTCTTCCTCCTGTGGAGCAGCCTGTGGTTTCAAACCGGTGACCTTGCTTGTGGTTAACAGCTTAACACTTAACCATGACGCTGCCAGGGTTCCCAGCAGATCCCCTCATTGGGTTTTTGTTTTATTGTGTTGTTTTTCTAAGGCTCTCTTGTTGCTCCCTTCCTAAAACTTACTTCTCTGCACTTTCCCTCCTCCACTTTCCTATTCCCTCTCTGACCATCCTCGCCCTGCCTTTTCCCCTCTCTGTGTTCCACTGGGCACCAGGAGCAAGGGGAAACAGCTGGCAAGGCTCCAGCTCAGCAGGGTCTTCCTGCTAGCAAGACCTCCCAGGCTGGGGTGTGGTGTGGGATGGAACTCCTGGGGATGCCACCCTTTGACTGTGTCATTGTGTGTGGATTTGGGACTAGGCTTCTGAAAAATCAACCTTGTAGAGTTGTTGTTCACACACACACACACACACACACACACAAAACATAAACATGGACACACATTTCTCTTTTCATATTCCCAAAGGAAAAGAGACTACTCACTTCCCCACTTACACTCAGAAATACACTCATAAGTACCAGCCTTTAGAACATGACCATAGATGTAGACAACAGCATCTGGAAGACCAATCATGCATTTACAGAACACCTGTGGCCTCCGGGCTCTCATTGCAATAGGTGCCTAACTATGGACCGACAGACACATCAAAAACAGGGAATATATATATATATATATATATATATATATATATATATATATATATATACACACACACACACACACACACACACAACACTACTGTTCCTTCAAAGTGTTTGGGTTCTAAAATCAATGCTGTATTCTAGCTGGTTAACTATCTCTGGTCATCACCACTTTGGACAGGAAGGGCATCTGGAATGCGGCAGTTCATGGTTTAGTTCGCAGGAAATGTGGAATTCATTGGAAGGACCAAAAGGGTGAAGCTCCCCACACCAATCCCCTTTGCACATCAAAGAGGGAGCAGCTTTTCCGGAGGAACCAACAGAGCCCAAGTCCCTTGTCATTCCTGATACCACTGAGGAAGGAGCCCAGTAGGTGCTCTCACTTGTTGGATGCAACTGGAATAGCCCATGGGCACCTTGAACACTCACACAGGATGGTCACTGTCCCGATCTCATGGAGTTTCTGGGCAGTTTGATGTTTACCTTCATAGGAAGTGAGCTCATGATTAGACAGCACTTCCTAAACTAGAATGTAATTGCTTATTTTTCAGTCACTTATTTTACCCATCCATGGGCTCTTTACATCATTTGGAGTCTCTCTCTCTCTCTCTCTCTCTCTCTCTCTCTCTTTCTCTCTCTCCTGCACGAATACACCATGCATTATGAGTGAGAATGGAGAATGGGCCAGGGGCTTCACCCAGCTTGGACGCATGCGTCTGGCAGGATGGCCATGTGGTTTGATGACTGGCCCAGTGCCTCCCCATCTCCACTCTAGACACCAATGGCCCAAGATCCATCCTCCACCTCAGAAGAGTGACATGCCATGGATCTAACAAGCCCATGGCAACCCTTGATGGGGCTCCTGCGGTGTAAGCAAAGTGGGAAGGAAGCCAGTGTCTGGACACTGTCCCATGTTCTTCTCTTTCGAAAATCCCGATGCTCAAAAATCACCTAATCGGATGGATTATAGCAAATATACAGGGCAGAGTAGACTAACCCCCTTTAGGGTTTCCAAGACTGAAATCCGAGGTGACCGGAAGAAGTGGTCACACGGCTGGTTTCAAACCATGCACTTGGCAGTCAGTGGTGGAATCATGTGTACCAGGGCTCCCTCTGGAATCACCCACCTCACAAGAAATCATGCCCCTCACTGCCCCTACCCCATGCCCCCTCTTGAGCCTGCCTCCTCTTTCACCCAAAACCACATGCTAATAACCTAAGTTGTGCAGTCATCACTGACGCTTTGTAGTCATTAGCACTTTCATGTCCGCAGATTGATTTCTTACAGTCAACAAATACACATTGTCCACCTGCTACGCCACAGACTTTCAGCTAGATGCTCAAAGGCATTTTGGGCCTAGAAGAAAACCCAGATACCTAAATGCATTCTAGAAAAAGCCATGTCAACACGAGCAGTGTGCAGGGAAGACAGAGAGAGAGCTTCTGGAGCATTACAAGGGACGGTTGTGTCTTTGAAGATGGTCAGGCACCGTTTTCCAGAGGAAGGGAGATTTGCCTGACATTTTAATAAAATACAGTGAGGGGCCGTTCCAGGAAAAGGCAGTGTACATACAACCAAGGGAGAGGTGGGGAATGGTCTAATTTGGAAAGGCAAATAAATGCTAGCCACTTAGACTGTCAGCAGGAAGAAAGGATGAATTGGGGGAGGGGGATGGAAAACAAGGAAAAAACCACAGGAGAAAAGAAGTAAGCAATAAAAGGTATTGTTGGCTGCCACCCACTTGGCCGTGATTATGACGCTGATTGTCATCTGGAGAAATTGAACCACCCAAAAATTTACCACTGATTTTTAGAGCAGCTGTCTCCCTATCAGCTGATCTCCCTTCTCTGAGGCCATTGCCCTGGAAGTCTCTGGTGATATGATACAGGTCAATGGAGTAGCCCCTGGGCAATTAGCATTATGAATGAGGCACACATGTACCAAGTGAGCCTTCCGTAGGTTGCGGTTTTGTTTTAAACTGGTTTTCCAACCACAGAAAAATTGAAAGGCTAATCCGTGAAATACTTGTACATTTTTACCTAGACTCATGCATGGATGGCATTGGCATGTTTGCTACCCAGCCCTCTGGTCCTTGGGACGTGCTCCAGGTCTGGCTCTTGCCTGTAATTTGATCCTTCTCCTGCTTCTCAGAAGGCTCCTTTTGTTTTGTTTTGCTTTGTTTTGCTGCACAGCAGGATGGCATTCCAGGGAATCCTGATCACAGTTACTCACAGGTGACTCTTATGACTCATTTGGTGGGAATTAAAGCCTTTGGCTAGAGGACCCACATGAAAGAATGCACTGCCCCTGCAGGAGACCCCACTGTTACAGGCTTGCGTGGATAACAGCTTTTGCCTTCCTTGTCTTGAACATTTGCAAATCTTAGAGTGTTCCCCTGACTCCACCATATTTTCCTAACCTCCCTCATACCGTGGGTTGTCCTTCCCTTTACGCGGGAATGCTACTTCCTATACACATCAGTGGCCATGCCCCACTAGCATTGTGGAACAATTGCTTGCAGCCTTGTTCCTATGGGAGCCCAGGTGGGGCATCCCTGGGCTGCAAACGAGAAAAAGTCAGCGGTTCAAACCCACCAGAGGCTTCTGGAGAGAAAGATTGGGTGTCCCGCTCCCCTAAGTTTTACAGTTTCAGAAACCCACAGGAGCTGATCTACGCTATCTTAAATGGTTACTGTGAATCCATAGGACAGCTGAGTTAGGACTGATTTTCTGAACGTTCCTATACAGCTCATCACCACTAGAGGGAGGAAGAGGACCACCAAAGCTAGCCTAACCGCATTTGTTTGGAGAAGAATGTTGAAGGCCCAATGTGAGATGCTCTGTCATGCTTATATGTTCATGAGTAACGAAAAAAAAAACCAAAAAAACCATAAGACCCCAACTAAAGCCATCCACTTATTTTTCAGTGAAAATGTGAACCTTATTTGTTTAATGAAAAAAAAAAATATCCCTGCTATCAGTCGATTTCAACTCACAGCAACCCTATAGGACAGAGTAGACCTATCCCGGTGAATTTCTGAGATACGGAAATCTTGACAGGAGTAGAGAGCCTTCGCTTCCTCCCTCAGAGTGTTGGGGGTTCAATCAGCTGAACTTGCCGTAAGTGACTCGATGCGCAACTACTGTACAACTAGGCTCCTGTTTGCTTGACAGCCCATCTCTTAGTTGGTTGGAAGGTGGCCTCTGGCGTGTCTTAACAGAGTCGATGTTAGAATATGGAGCCAGGGCAATAGTCTGGGGGCTTCCTCCATGGCGTCCTAACGGGTTAGTCTCTTCTTTTTGTTTGGTTTGGATTTTTGGTCTGTTATTTTCACCCCTTCTAACTTTCTCCCTGCCATCAAGTCGATGCTGATTCATAGCAACCCTGTAGGTCAAGGGAGAACTGCCCCTGTACGTTTCTGAGACAGCACTTGTTCACGGGAGTGGAAAGTCCCACCTTTTCCCCAAAGAGCAGCTGGTGATTTCGAAGTGCGACTTTGTGGATCACAACCCAACACACGTGATCATCACTTCCCTTCTAGCCACTCTCAACTCTGCTGTCTGGGGGTCTCCGAACCTACCCTATCTACAGAGCATTGCTGCCTTCATTGCATGAGTTTTTCCTTTGCAAACAACTGTCAAATGTCACTCTGTAATGCAGATGCAGTCTTCATGAGGCTCCCTTATTTGGAAATTGAAGACACCCCGTTAAATCTCTACATAATATGTATTTATCTAAGACACACACACAAAGACATTCTGTTGAATCGTATCCCTTAAACCCCCCTCCCATGGACAAAGAGAGAGCCATGGTAACCATGGCTTATCTCTGGTAACTGTGGATTGTAAGAAATAAACAGACCGTGTTAGAGATATAGCTAGAAGACTACGTTCTCAATGGCAGTGGCAATGACAGTGATGAGCATTTACCGAGGGAAGAGAGGAAGATCAGAGGGAGAGATGGTGGCAGGGAGAGAAGGGAAGGAAATTCCTTTACAATCAGCCCAAGACAACAGGTGGAGAGAATGTTCTGAGGAGCTCTCAGATTGTTCGGAATCATACAAAGTGTTTGGAGCTGGTCCGTCAAATAACAGACCGCTAAAATTGCATTAATACTTAAAATGCTGAAATGGGGAAACGTCGAGCAGGCTTCGGCTTGGGGAGAGGAAAGGCAGAATTACAGTAGGCTTTTGAAAAGAAAGATTCTCAGTGTAAAACGTTTAGTTCAGTTCTGCTGAAGAGTTGAATGATGGGCAAAGAAAGTCTCTTGTTTAAGACCAATCCAAGCAGCTCCTCCGAAGTGCCCAGACGCCGTGCTGGGGTACCTTAAGGGAAAGCTCACTGAAGCGCTTGGCTCGACTGATCCGGGGCTCACTCTGTTCTGAAGAAAGTCCCTAGAGACTGTGGCCCCAGCTTTGGAAGCTTTACAAATCGTGAGCTGCCCCGAATGCCAGTCTGTCTCACACCATTTTGCTATGTGGTTCTGTCCCTGATTGGGTGCAGCTTCAAAGAATAAAGGAGAGACGTCAGTTGTCTGTGCTGCCCACCTGAGAGGTAGGTGAGGCCGCATTAGGAAATGGGTCCCCATAGCCTGCCTTGGAGAGAGGACGTCCACTGGACCTGAGAGTGAACTCGTGGACTATTCTGAAGCAGTGATGGAATCCTTCCATTTGGAGACCTGTGAAACCATTGCAGATTTCCCCAATGGCCGGTTTTTTCTTGATAAGAAGATCCTGCTACATCTCTGACTGAGTCAAAGGCAGGTTTTGCTTGTTGAGTCGGTAGGTCTTTTCAATTAAATGTTACAGGCATTTCTAAGAAAAGGAAGACTCCACAAGACTGACAGACAGATTGGCACAATGGCTACATTAATGGGCTCAAGCGTGCCAGGACTTAGGAGGCTGGAGCAGGCCTGTGTATTGTTTGGTTCTGTGATACACAGAGTGGCTATGAGTCTGGGCCCTAAAACATCACCTCCAAATAGGATCTGTATACCTTTCAGGAGAAAGATGAGGCTTTTTCTTCCCATAGGGATTTACGGTCATGGAAATCCCCATAGAGAGGCAGCTGTGGCCTCACTTTGACTTGGAATCAACATCAAGGCAATGAACTACTGAACTACCCCGACATTGCCACACGGGGGCAGAATTGGCTGAGTTTCGGTCTTGCCTGGAACGCTGTCTTCAGCCTTTTCCCTTCAATATGGTTCTGTGGCAGGTTCCAGCAATCATTTTTGGAAGCATCAAATAATAATTCATTGCTAATTGTGTGTTTTACAGCGACACGTATCTGGATGAAAATCAATATACGTATTTCTGAAATCTTACTGGACTGTTTCTAACTGTTTCTTTGGAAAAAGACGCACAGTCCTTGAGGGTATTAACTAAGAGTTATTTCCAAGCAGCATTGTTTATTTTTCCCAAGCCGCAAGAGGATATATGGTCCCCATTAAATCAAATTGGTGTGGCGTCCTCTGATGATAAATCCTGTTCTGATGTAGGAGTCGGGGACTCGTGAGCAATTATTAGATACGCAGGGTGATCAGGGGGCTCAATGTCCTTTGGGAAATTTTATGGACGGACAAAAGAACCATCTGGGACGACAGCCATGTCTTCTCCTATCCACGTTTCCTGGAAAGGGTTCATCTCTCCAGGACCCCGTGTGGCACAGTGGGGTAAGCATTTGCTAATAACCGAAAGGTCAGCAGTTCAAACCTACTAGCCACTCCCTAGGAGAAAGATGAGGCTGTCTACCTCCATGAAGATTTACCATATCTGCCACCCTGGGAAGCAGCTTGGCTCTGTCCTACAGGGTCTCTGTGTGTCAGGATTAACTCCATGACGGTGACTGACCAATAGTTCTACAGGTCCTCTATATCCTGGGCTAAATGACACAGCTGTCAGTCACTCTGTTCCTAACCTAAGTGGGCTTTGAGAGTGAAGTTTTCTGATTTTCTGTCTGGTGGGCTGAGGGTCTGTTTCAGGACTAAAGAAGCCCTGTGAGGCAGCAAAGCTTAAACTGTGAGTTCTTCCAGGTTGGGTCCGGCTGCTCTCTTTCTGATCTGAGGGTGGGGGTGGAGGGAGGAGTACAAGGAAGTAGTTTATTGAGCCAGAGAAGCACCTGGAAGAGGGGGCCAGATGCAAGCAGAGAGCGTGCGTGGCAGAGGATGAGGCAATCTGAATCTATTTAGGCTGAGCCGTATGGAAGAAGCTCTACAAAACACCTGTCTCTGCCTTGCTAAAGAAGGTCAGATTTTCTTATATTTGCAAATGAGATGCTGAGCAAAGTCCATGTCGATAGCCTGAGAGTTTATTTGTCCCGATCGGGGAGTTAATGTCGCTCTATCTGCCAGCTTGGGTGAGGGCTGGAAGGGCCACATGTGGGATAAAATTGGAAAGAAACATTTTCTTTCATCTCTGTCCCTGAGGACTGTCACCAGTGAAGCTCTTTTGGCCAAGAGAGAAGCTCTAGGTGGTGAAAGTTCTCGCCAGTCCAGAAAGAACTCGTCTATGATCATGACCCCTTTGTCAGCCTCGCTCTGTGTCTTCTTCCCCGTTAGCTGTTGGAAATTAGGAAGCCCCGCAGCCATGGCCAGCAGTCAGCTGAAGAGTCAAGCAGGAGCCCAGCTCACTGCCATTGAGTAGATTCTGACGCACAGCCCGTCAATAGGGCGGAGAGAACTGTCCCTGTGGGTTTCCAGCACTGCAACACTTCCGGCCGTAGAAAGCCTCATCTTTCTCCTACAGAGCCACTGGTGGTTTCAAACTGCTGAACTTGCGGTTAGCAGACCCAAATATAACCACTCGGCTGCCAGTCCTCCTGTGAAACAGACAAAGCTGTTTCATCAGCTATCCCTGCCCTGGTCTCTGCAGAACAGATAGAGCCAGAAGCACCCAGCAGAAAGCAGAGCTTCCAGTTTAACACCTCTGGATAAGGCCAGGTCCAACAGGCATGCAAAGAGCTGGAATCTGCATTTTAACAAGATCCCAGGGGGTGGTAATGAGTAGTACATCACCTGAGGATCTGTAAAGACCTCTGGGGCTCTTGTTAAAATGTATATTCAGAATCAATCTCTCTGGGAGGGTAGATAGGCAAATTCTCCATGGGAGATGGAACTGGAGGGCAGCACTTCAAAGCCCTAGGTCCCAGGTTCACTGAGGATTGGTGGGGACTGAGAATGAGGTCTATGTGGTTGGTTGTCAGCTATGAGGTCCATGGGGCCCAGGGAACAGGAGGGGCACCTGACAGGTACACCTCCATCTCACAGTCTGTTTCAGCAAGGTAAAGGGGTCGTGTTATGTGGCAACAGGAGAAAAATTAGGTTACTCATCCCTAAGATAAAATGAATAAGTAATCGCCTCTATCACCTCAAATCAAGAAACTTGGAAACAATAGTTAGGCACGCAGGTGCTAACAGAGAGGCTGATGGTTGAAACCCCTCTGCCATCTCTATAGTCAAAAGACTTACACTCATTTTTCCTAAAAGACTACCACTTAAAAAACCCTCTGGGCCAGTTCTTCTCTGTCTTAGAGCATCACGGTGGGTGAAAAGCCACCCTGATGGCATCATTGTTGCAGGTTGTACTACTTAGTCAAGGTCGACAGTTCGAAACTCCCAGTCCCCCTGGAAGAGAAAAATGGGGCTGTCTGCTCCAGTAAAGAGTTACAGACTTGGAGCTCACTGGTGGGGTGGGGGGTGGGGGGGAGATGTACCCTGTCCTGCACTTTGTGAGTTGGCATCTACTGGGTGCCCGTGAGTGAGTAAGTGAGCAAGCGAGTGAGTGAGCAAGCGCGTCAATAATGGACACACGCTGGCCTCCAGCAATAGTGATGGCCTCAACTCTCTGGGCAAAACATTTTGTTTCAGAGGCTTGTGTGCTGCATTCTTGTTTTCCTAAGGCATTGTCCGCAACTGCTTGCTGCAAGGCTTTCCGTTAGGTCTGTTCAAAGCTTAGAACCAATAAACGACCTTTTTTTTTTTTTTTTTTTCCTGGAGTCAAGTTAGTCCACAAAGAGGCAGCCACTCCTTGAATCTGTAGCGCTTGATTTAAGAAAGTGAAAATAAAGCGAGCTACTTCCTCCAGGCCCTTTAAGGGTTGGGTCTCTGAATGTTAGGATTCGTTGTGAGATACAATGGATGGGATAGGACACAGAGCACACTAATTGATGTCTAAATTACGTTTCTTGGCAGGGCGGTGACTTAGGCTGCACATAAAATGTGCACATGTGCAGAGTCTTGGGGTGAGGGGTGGGATCTTGCCTCCATTATCCCCTTTGCAGAGTCCCACGGACGCATGATCGAACTGCCATGACTCAGGTGCCTTATCTGCACCCTGGTAGCAATTAGGCTGAGCTAGAATTACAGTCTTGAAGAGTTTAAGAAAGTGCAATTTATGATGCAATGGATATGACAACATCAATGGCTTTGCTATCATGGCTCAGTCCTCAAAGGACATTAAATACATTATTTTATTCCTATCTCAGCTACGAAACACAGACGATGTATATGAGAAACTTGACACGTTGCTTTTAAGAGAAAATACAACCGAGCAAGTATGGACCCAATTACAGTTGTGTTTGGAGGGCACGTTCTTGCTTCTCTCTCACTCACTCACATACACACGCGCACACGTGCACAAAAATAAAGGGCATTTCTCTAGAGAAGGTAAAAAGGGTAGGGAGTAAAATGTGAATCACGTTGTTTCATTTCATGATTGTAGGGGAAAACGTAGCGCTAGCTAGTGAGCTCCTTTGCTGTAATCCTAACGGAGGTGATGTAAAGTAGACTCTGGTTGGTGCTGGGAGTAGCTTCTGATCCCAAACCCAACTCACTGCTACCCAGTCAAGGCCGACTCATAGTGACTGAGCTGGGGTGACAGGGGGAAATTGCCCCTGTGCGTTGATAAGACTATATCTCTTGATGAGAGTGGAATGCATAAACCTTATGCAACCGGGGCTTGTCAGTTTGCCCTGTGCTCTTTAATGAAAATTTGAGCCAAAGGATGAGTTCAATTCCAGCCTTGAAGGGTCACTCTGTGTTTGTGAATTCTTCATTCAAATGGAGAGACTGTGTTGGCACTTAGAAAGATGGCAGGCTTTAGGACCCATCAGCCTCGGCTCAGCACTTTCTGACTTTCACCAGAAAGCTCTGCTCCCTGAGGTCTCTCACCTGGAAAGGGGAGATGATCACAACTGGGTCCTGCTGTGGCATGAGCAAGTCCTGTGGGTTGAGATGATGTCTAAAGCAGCTCTCGCCCTGTTTCGTGCGGTGTGGGCACTGGGCTTCTCTGGTCATGTCATGTTCTCCCATGTTCCACAGAGAGACTCACTGATGCAGGGCCCACCCACAGCCAGTTACACCTGCCAAAGAGAGCCTTTCACAGTTTCACCTGAAGAACCACAATAAACACCTCTCTCTCTTTGAAATTAAAAGATCATTTTACTCGGGGAATCTGACAGCTCTGATAACAATCTGAACATCATCTGTATCAAGCATGTTTGTACATATGTTGCCATCATTATTTGCTGTACATTTACTTTCTTTTGAGCCCGTGGTATGAGCTCCTCTATTTCTACTCCCTCCCTCCCCACCTGGTGACCCCTTAATAAATTATGAGTTATTATTTTCAACTTTCACCCACCGCTATCTCCCTTTCTCCCATGGTTTCTGTTGGGGGTCAGGGTGGGGGTGGTTATGCGTCCATCACAATGATCCACAGATAAACAGCTCTTTCTAAGCAGACTTTTTTAAAAATAGAAAATAAACATTACTCACGTT
Organism: Tenrec ecaudatus; assembly: GCF_050624435.1. NCBI lineage: Eukaryota > Metazoa > Chordata > Mammalia > Afrosoricida > Tenrecidae > Tenrec > Tenrec ecaudatus. Next base: position 12,653,392 of record NC_134542.1, on the reverse strand, counting down.
TGGACGTAAGGAAATCCTCTGATTTTACCAAGCACTCTGTCTTAAAAGAAAGTACCCAGAGTGTAAAGAGTTTCCCCAGTAGCACCAACTGTTAAGTTCTTGGCTGCTAACCAAAAGGGTAACAGTTCAAATCCACAGAGAGGCTTCTCCGAGAAAGCCTTAGTGATCCACTTTCAAAAGGTTGGTCTGAACTCACAGAGACCTCCGTACCATGTACTTAATTGTTGCTATATTCGAGCCCGTTGTTCCAGCCACTGTCCACGCATCTTACTGAAGTTCCCCTTCTTTGTGGACCCTCAATTAAGTCTGCTGCCCTTTCCCAAGGACTGGCACCTCCTGACAGCATGGCCGCAGTCAGTGAGGGCCGTCTCCACACCTCTGCTTCTCTGGAGCGTTTTGGCTGCGCTTATTCTACAACGGGGCTCTCTGTCCTTCTTGCGGTCCATGGCGGTCAACATTATCAAGACCCTCATTCAAATGCCTCCACTCTTTGTCCATCTTCCTGGTGACTGTCTAGCATTGCAGCCATATGTGATCATGTCGTTGGTGTCATTCAGTGTCATCCAGTTAGTTTCAATCCGTAGGGGCCTTATACACAATAGAAGGAGGCAATGCCTGGTCTTGTGCCATCCTCACAATGGTTCCTATGCGTGAACCCACTGTTCCAGCCACTGTGCCAGTCCATCTCATTGGAGGCCCTCCCCTTTTCCACTGCCCCTCCACTTTACCAAGCACGGTATCCTTTCCCGGAGACTGGCAATATGTTCAAAGTACGTGAGACAAAGGTGAACCATTCTTGCCTTTAAGGAGCATTCTGGCCGGCCTTCTTCTAAGACAGATTGGTTTTTATAAAATTTGGTCAAAGCCCCTGAAAACTCTGTGCGGCACAGCTCTCCTGGGACCCACAGGCGGTCCCTCATCGTGAGTCAGAATCGACTCCCTGCTTGCTTTGGTTTCAGCAGAATACAAATGTGTGGAGTTGGAGCAGGACTTCTGGACACCTAGCCAGTGGTTGTAATGTAATTGTAGCTCTTGTCCTCTATGCATGCCACCCACAGCATTGCTACGAACAGTTTTATGCTATGAATGGTCATTTTCACTTTCCTAATGTCCCAGCACCCAACGTCTTCAGAACTCTTCATTTGTGCATGTGCTAGTTTTTAAAATTTCATAGTATGACTCTCAAAATGACAAATAAGCTATATTTACTTATTTAAAAAATAAGGTGCCCTTCATATTGAAGGTTATGCTCAAAGAGAAGACACCCCCACCCCCACCCCTGTGGATGTCTGAACCCCCTACGTGCCATGTTTTCTCCTACCCATGCATGCCTGTGATTCATTAGTTTATATTAGGTACAATAAGAGATTCGAAATAAGAAAGACTGGGCAGGTAGTTTGTAAGCCATGGGGACATGGGACAAAGGAATGATTCATTCATGTCTCAAACAAGACAAAGCAGGCTGGCACAAGAATTCATCCTGCTACACGTGTAGCATGTTTGGATCTCGGTTGAAAGTGAGAAGCTGAAACCACAGAACACTAAAGGGGAACAGCTGTAACATATTAAATTTATATCACTCTCTCCTAAGAGCATGACTGATTTCATTTAACCCACATACTATTTCTACTTTATAAAGTCGAAAACCTGAGGAAGTCTGTAATTTCCTCAAAGTGCCCTCCAATGTAATTCTATTTCCCCAAATCTGGAGAAGACTGATGAACAGAGTAGGGTCAGGGCATGCTCCGGTTGGGGTGGGAGGTAGGTTCTGGCTCTGTGTCCACAGTCTTTGGGTCCCCTAGTAGGTGACATGCAGACTCCTGTCCAGGGTCACTAGCCAAAGCTGCCCTTGGATGCCAAGTGGCTGGGGTGGAGTTGGGTCTCACTGGGTGTGTTCACAGGCCACCCTTGTTATGCAGGGAGAGGTGTAGTCCAGGCTGCTGGAGTCTTGTGACAGCCATCGTGCACATACATAAATCACACAGGAGGTTTTCCACTGTCTGGACTGGTAAGTGGACTGAATATTAGTCACTGCCTCCAAATGCCCAGTGCTCTGCTTCTACCCCATCCTTCTTCTCGAGGTGGCTTCTTGGGTGCCGAGACAACATTCCTTTAGACTTCTGGATGGTGGACGGAGGGAGTGGACCAGATGATCAGAGGGTCGTAGAGGATAAGGCTGTGGTCTTGAGCTCAAAGATCTTGCCCAGAGGAAATGTTCTGGAGATGGAAGGATGGAAACACTCAGATATCTGATCTCAGTCATTTCTCAAAAGCTCAGCGGTAGAGAACAGTTAGAAAATAAACTTGCAATGCTGCAGCACCTGAAGAATAACACCTGTTCTTCCACGATCATTTGGAAACCTTCAATTCACATAGCAATAAAAATCAGAGGAACCCTTTGAAGATTTTGGAAGACTAAGGCGTGACTGATCCGAGTCTTGTATTTTCATATGCATATGGAAGCTGGATAATGAATGAGGAAGACTTCAGAAAAATGGATACATTTGGATTGTGGTATTGGAGAAAAATATTGAAAGTACCATGGACTGCCTGAAGAAGGGATGTGTGCTGTAAGAAGCACATCTAGAATCCTCCTTAGAAGTGAGGGAGACAGGATTTTGTCTCATTTACTTTGGACATGCTGTCATGAAAGACCATGCCCTGCAAAAGGACATCATGTTGGGAAAGTAGCGGGTCAGTCGAAAAGGAGGACGACCCTCCCGGAGATGTAGTAACACAGCAGCTTCCACCACGGCTCAAACATAACCGTGAGCTTGACCTTGCTGCAGTGGGGCATGATGAGTCAGAGGCACCTCAGAGGTCCTGAACAGCAACCACAGTTTGGATAACGCATGTACCAGAAGAAGGAGCAAATGTGTGGTGGCCGGCGGCCCCAAATCTTGAAGCCGGAATTCTAAGCGACTTCTGGAGCCCTAAGGTGGTTAGCCAGCAGGTCATAGGTGGGGGGTTGTTCAGATTTTCAACCTTGCACCTGGGACCCACCTGCTTCAAGAATAGCATCCTTTTAATTGTGGAAGTCTGGTCCTACCCGGGTTGGCTAGAATCACAACAAGAATCTGCATGACTCTTTAGTATCCAAACTAAACAGGGACAGGACCCAGAGATTTCCACATGAAGCAGCTGGCATATGAAGTAGGATTTCTTCATCTCCTTAGCATACATAGGAAGAAGTCAAGATCTGTAAGCTTCATCTGACCTAAAAAATATGGCTCAAGTATCGTGTTGCATGATTGGTAGCATTTTTGTGAGGGGGATGGGCTAATGCCTGCACACATGAAGTCTAAACTTGGCAAGGACTGAAAAAATAAGTTTCAACGAGGGAGGGAATTAACAAGTAAATGAGTAAACCGAGAGACATCCAAGTAGACATTTTCTCAGTTTCCTGCATCACAAAAATTTGGGCGCCTGCGTGTGTCCATGGGCTCAGTGAGACATTTGACACTGCCCATCATTTCTGCATCCTCTTCATTTCAAATGGACCACACCCCCATTCCCATCAGTCATCTATGTTCTTTCCAGCATCTGCAGTGTCTCCTGCCTCCTTAGCATGAGTCCTCAGTAACAAGATGCTCCAACCTATCCGAACACCTGTCTGTGTGTCTGCTCTTCTCGCCATCGTTAGGTTTGAGCTTTCTGAAAACCCGTTCTCGACTTTCACCAATAACCTAATCAATTGCCACATAAGCAGCAAAGAGCCCTTTCCCGTGTGTAAATGTCAAGTATCTGAATGTAGGCTTTTAAGGGTTTGCTTGGTCATCATTGCACCTTTAACCAATATGTTGCTGCAAAGAGATGGATGATTTATAAACTCAGCATCTAATGGTCAAGTCAGTGCCCTGCTGAACGTCGGCATTTCCCCTCACCTTCTTTTATAGTCAACCTGAAAAAGTGGGACCTATAACAATTGTATCAGGCTGGTTCTCTAGATAAGCAGAGCCAATGATGTTTGTGTGGATCCATATATCAAAAGAGATTTATATCAAGAAAGGACTCACCTAGGTGTAGACGTGGGTGGGTCCAGTCCAGTGTCAGTCTGTGGGCCAGATGTCAGATGAAGATTTCTCCTGACCTCTGATGACTGTAGCCTATTACAAAAATGCTTGCTGAGGCCTGTTCTAAGTCCCTGGAAGGAGTGCGTATTATTTCAACATCGACTTTCCTATGAGAGGAATGAACACTCTACCTGGATGTGTAGCAACAAAATACAACAAAAATAACACGGCCAGGCCAGTTCAAATAGGCGAATGTGTTTAACCCCAATCCTCTCCTCAAATGAATGGGCCCGAGGGAAAGTGGAGAGTGAAGACACTTTGTGAAACAGGGCCTTTCCCCCCCCCCCTCACACTGCCATTTCTCCTAGAATCTGCTTGCAGGGTTGGACCCAGACATCTGGAGGAAAAGGAGAACGAAGAAAGATCAAGTCACAGACCGTGGTGCCCCCAGAACCCTACAATCATGACAGAGAGAATGAAAAAGCAGTCTCATCATTCATCTCCAACCTCTGGACACCAAATGCATTACTGGAGAAGCAGGGTCCGCTCTCACCAGGAAGCAGGACTGAGGCATGCCTGCAAGGAAAGGGAAGGGCCAAACAGGTCCTGGGACTTAGCGACTAGCTGGACCTGAGAGACAGGAGTGCGGGAGTACAGCATCAATAGGAACCCAGGGAATTCCACTGCAGAAAAACACAACCTGAGGTAAGTAGGTTGGTTGGGGGGACCCACTGGCGAAGGCAGAAAGAATGGCAAGTACCCTTCCCTGTAGAGGGACACATGGTGGTTGCAACAGGACAGGTGGGGCAGCAGGAGGGGACCAAGAATAGGACCCCAAACAGCTTAGAAGCCACAAGACAGGAGCCTACAAAGAAATCCAGCCTCCTGAGAGATGACCCAATGCCATTGTTGGGCGAAACCAGAAGTTTCTGCGAGATGTCCTCCTCTTTTGTATCACCAGTGTCTTATGTGTATTAATCTCTAGAGAAGTCCTAGGAATGACATGCCATTCATGTTTGAAAGGGAAAGGAAGCACTGTGCTTGAAAGATTGATTCATCTGGATGGGAAAGATCATCTCTTCCACAAGTGGTGCAGGCAACTCTGGTTTTCCATGTGCAGAAGAATGAATGTGAACCCATCCGTAGCTCAGGGCATCTGCAAAAATAAACATGAGCTCAATTAGAGACTTGCCAATCCCAGAACTACACAGATCATCAATGGAAAAAAATAAGGAAAAGCCCAGGGGCTCAAATAGATTGCATGAATACACTACTAAACATAATGAAACAAACACACACAAAGAGAAGATGACAGAATTGATTACTGGGAATCACCTTGAAAACAAAAAAAATGCACACATCAAATGATTTTACCCAAAGAGAACCCACAGAATGGGAAACGATGGAGGACAAGGATCTATTGGACAAGGGACTAGTCTCCAAAATCTATAGAAGAAGCCATCACCTCAACAAGAAGAAGATGAAGGACCCAAATTTAAAAAATGGGCAGAGTACATGAACAGCCAGCTTGTCAAAGAAGACATTCAGAGAGCCAATAAACAGATGAATAAATGCTCACTGTCACTAGCCATCTAAAAGATGTAACTTAAAATAAAGATGAGATACCACCCCAGCCCAGCTCTGAGAGCAAAACTGAACAAAAGCAGAAAACAACAACTTCTAGAGGTGTGCAGATAGATGGGAGCCCTCATACACGGCGGGTGTGACTTTAAAACCATTTTTGTACAACCATTGGGGGGAGCGCTATGGTGTTTCCTCACACAACTGGCAAGAGAGCAGTCATGGGACCAAGAGATAGCTTCTTCAACCAGTGTTTCCGGCAACATTGGATTCCCAATTGCCAAAGAGAGAAAGACAGAAACCAAGAGCAGACCCGTGCATACCCATGTTCCTCACAGCACTAGTCACATAGCAAGGAGATGGAAACATGGGTGGGCAGACAGAAAAACACATCCCGGTGCACACACGCCGTGGGACACTGTGCATCATCGAGGAATCATGATGGACCTGTGAAACACCTCATGGCACTGATGGATTTGGGAGACATTATGCATGACACCTAAGAGCACGCTGAGGGAAGTTAGTCAGACACACAAGGACAAATATTGGATGAGATAACTGTTATAAAAAAATCAAGAAAAGCTTTTTGTACCAAAGGAAACAGATTTGATTGTTACTTCAGATGGAGGGGAAGAAAGGGAAGGGGAAGTAATAGGCCAGGCAGTGGCTGGTCTTAACTGGAGTGAGGGGCATATCTTACAGGAGGCAGATGGGGAAATAAATAGGAGGGTGGGGAGACAGGGAGCCGGCCAACCCTCTGAGATATGTCTCTTCAGTTGTTGAAGGGGGAAAAAAAATCTGATTCACAATAAAAAGGTTGAAACCATAAATAAATAAGATTATTTTATTGAGAAAAATCACCAAGGTTTGGTTTGAAATTCTGAACTCATGAGGAGGGTTGAGGATGATCATCAAGTTTATTCCTACCAGGTGGCAGGCAGACATACCTCCTCTCAACCCTTTTACCAGGTGAAGGCAGTTCTTCACCCCATAGCACTTGGCTTCTCTGCTGGGTTTGCTTATGCTTGACAATGACCATACATACAATGACCAGCAGTACCGTGACAGGATTTATTAGGGAAGGGGCAAGTTGACATCCAAGGTACAGTTCTTCAGTCAGGATAGCTTCTTGGCCATGCCCACAGGCTAGAACCTCCCTTGGCCTTCAATCACATGGCCCCTTAGCTTCTCTCTCATTAGGCTCCTGGAGACTTTATTTGTATGGTCTCCCCTCTGCAAGGGTTCCATACACCTAATTTCCTTATTCACATTATTAATAGGTTTCCCAGTCCCCTCAATAGATCTCAAGCACTTTACTTTCTTAGTTGCAACTAATGATTTTATCTTATCCATGGCGAGGAAGGCCACACTAAGTAAATCACCGCCCTACAATCCTCCCAATGTGGAAACTGGCTACCGATTATGTAATTAGATATTTATGGTTTCATAGAAGTCTTTCGAAAGATAAGATATAAATGATCAAAAAAAAATCTTCCCACCATTCCACCCTTGACCTCGTCTTAGCTATACAAAACATTAGATTACAAGTTATTTTGTGGTGGTGTGGGTTTTTTAAATGTGTGATGACATATTTCTGTAAAAACACTAGCTATCCTAGCAACGATCCCCTCAAATGGTGCATTCTTTTCTTCTGTAAAAACATGTTACAGTTTGGTCACACACAATTCATCATTAAAATCTCTGCTTCGAGGACATTCTGGGTTGAGGGCCAGACCCAGACTCCTCCCATCCTGGGGATCTGCCATTCTCTAGGACCACTGGGTCATCTTTGGGAGTCTCTGCCTCTGCTTGACTGATCAGCGTTGGGGAAGAAGAAAGGAGAGCACACGTCAGAGACATTTCTTTGCGTTGAGACCGCCAGTCACGAAACCACCCACACCTACAAAGGAGCATGGGAATCATGATATAGCTGTACTTTACGGGGTAGAGAGCATGAAGGGCGCTGGATGCTATTTGTGATAGGAGCACCTTTTTTTTAACTGTCTCCAAAGGAATTACTAGTGATGGATGGTTCCATAGTAGAGGCCTTACCTGGCATGCTGGAGATCTGGGTTCAATTTGGGTCAGTGCACCGGAGATGCAACCACGTCCTTCTGATCAGGAAGACTTGCATGCGCATGTGATGCTGAACAGGCTTCAGTGGACCATTTGGACTAAGAAAAACTACAGAGGGAAGTCTGGTCATCTTCTGAAAACTGCCCAGTTCAAGCTCCAGAGCTCAAACAGCCCCAATCTATAACCCATAGGCATGATGTGGGGCCAGGGAGCGTGGGGTCCCTGTGATGGCAGGTCATAGTGAGAACAGCCAGAATATTTAAGCATGCATGAACCTGAAGAAAGATACTTATTTCTATTTTCCTAAAGCAGCTGTATTGAAGAATCAAATGTTAATATTCCGTCGGGACCAGGGGCAGACATGCTAGAGGCTTCATCAGAAATGCCCTCACATGAGCTGGACACAATCGTATGGCGCACCAGCGTCTTCTTGCTGACTGTCCGTCTGAGCATACATTCAATTTTCCAAATTCCAATCGTGATTTGTCTGCATAAATAAAATATCCGATTGTTTATTAGTGTAAAGCACACTTCAAAACAAATGCAATCGCCTCGAACACAAATCACCTGCATGTAAGACTTGGAAAGAATCTGTGGCTTAGAGTCATCTGCAAAAAGCCAGCAAAGGGTTCCACATGAGAGCAGGTGAAGAACAGTCAGACATGTGTCTTGCTATTCCAGTTGCCTCAGAGAAGTTGGCGTCACCGATGTTGTTGTTGTTGGTAGGGACTGTTTGAAAGGTTCTGACTCATACAAAAGAACACGCGCTTGCCTGGGTCTCTGTCACCTCGCAGTCATTGTCCTGGCAAAGCCCATGGCGGCAGCCTCTGCGTCCACCTATTTTGTTGAGAAACTTCTCCTCCCCTCTGGTTCTCTACCGTCCCAGAAACTTATGGGACAGTTTCCCTGTCCTATAGGTTCACGATGAGTCGGCATCGACACGATGGCAGCACGTGTGTTTTTATCTACGTTATCAAGTATGGTATCCTTCCTCAGGTGATAACTTGTCCAAATTTTCAGAACTAGGTAATCTCTAATAAAGTCTTTTATGAAAAATTTATCTTTGAAAAAGCTGTTTGGGGCAGGGAAGTGGGGGGGAATGAGGAGCTGACATCAAGGACTCAAGTAGAAAGAAAATGATGATGGCAGCGTAGGTACAAATGTGTGTGACACAACGGACGAATGCATGGGTTGTGATGACAGATGATGCTGTTTAACATGTTTGGTCCCTTATCACCCTCTTTCTGACAAGGATTGGGATTCAGCCTCTTCCTGCTCTATTTCACCCCACAGCCTCTCTCTCAGTTGGCTCTCCTGACAAACAGCGCAAGAAAAATGGGAGAGAACATTTGTGTATTTTTATTGAGAGGTGCTGTCAACTCAGTTTGGACTCAAGGGTCCCTGTGTACAACCGAAAGAAGCACAGCACAGCCTCTCCTGCACCATCTCACGATGGTGCTTCCGTCTGAGCTCATGGTTGCAGCCACTGTGTCAATGCATCTCATCACGGTTCTTTGTATTTCCCTGCCCCTCTGTTACCAAGAATAATTTCTTTTTTTCAGGGATTGGTCCTTCCTAATAACATACCCAAAGTCTGTGAGGAGACTGAGTCTCTTCACACACCCTTGCTTATGAGGAGCGTTCAGACTGTACTTCTTCCAAGACAGATTTATTGGTTCTTTTGGCATTCCGTGGCGCTTTCAATATTGTTCGCCAACACCACAATTCAAGTGCATCCATTTTTCTTCGGTCTTTCGTATTCAACATCCAGCCCTCATGCACGTAGGAGGCGCTTGCAAATATAATGGGGTGGGTCAGCTGCCCTTGGTCCTCAAAAGAGCATCCTTGCTTTCCAACCTGATGCAATGTGTTATTTGTGCACTTGACTGTGGCTTCATCGCACTGGCTGTGGACCCAAGCAAGAGTTCGCCTTAATTTTCCATTCTGATCCTGAGACTAGCCAGTAGACATTATAAGGTCTTTTGTGAACCCCGTGTGGGTGATCCTGCTGGAATATGGGAAATGCATCTGGAATCATTTTTATGCTGGAAGCTGTAGGGAATCCCAGGCCACACAACTACCATGGGAAAAACGAGATAGCAGTGGGATTGGTTGGCATCCCCACTTGGTTTTAATAAGTCTGGTAGTTATCAGTTGTCCCTAAACTCCCATACTCGCTTGTTTCCCTTCCATTCTTCTGGATTCCCGCTTATTTTTCCCAGCTGCATCTTATTTTTTAAGTGGTTGATAAACTTGACTCTTTTACAAGCTAGGGGGAAGAGAGTTTGGCAGTATCGTTTCTATGAAAGCATTGCTCTGCGGGGCTGTTCCCATGGTTTCTCCAGGCTTTAGAAACTGGCCCAGATCACACGTGAAAAGCTTTCTCTGTATTTCTAAAGGTAGTAGTCTTGGTTAAGATCAATCATCCTACTGTTTGATCAGCATGGTATCCTCCCGACAGGAGCTTCGTGCTCTTCAGAGAGAGTTGTAGGTAATGAAATCAGTAAGGCGGATGAGGCCATGAGGTCCCCGTGTTTCAACGACAGACTAAGTGAGTTAGACATAGTGCTGTTGACAATGGAAGACGATTGACATTTCTAGGCAGATAAGTGGCATGCTGACAGGAATCCTCTGGGAACAAAAATCTTATAGTGGATCTCCCCCCACCCCCTATTCTTTTTCTAATTCCATATTTCCTATCACTCTCCCCAGTATCACACCCCTGTGATCCTCCTTCCTCTCTCTGAAGGGCACAACCCGAGTGCAACATGATGAGAAAGGCCATATTTGCTTAAGAGTTAAGGTGTCCGGAGTAACTGCCCACTTCCAGTCAGCGTGCAAGGGATGCAGATCAACGTGGCTCCAACTTGGAATGAAAGGAAATTGATTCAGATGGTAGAGACTGGAAAGCATAGATTCCCCCTAATGCTTCAAACCAGAAACCAAACTCATGCCACTGAGTCAGTTCTGACTCACAGAGACCCTATTCAGGACAGGGTAGGACCACCCTGCAGATTTATATGACTCTTAACTGTTTACAGGAGTAGAAAGCCTCACCTTTCTCCTTTGGAGCAACTGGTAGTTTTGAACTGCTGACCTAGCATTTAGCAGCCCAATTTTTAACCATTCCACCACAGCTGGAAATGAGTACCTTTTCACATTCGTAGACTTGTGAGTATGGAGAAGATTTTTCTACCATTGTAAAAGCATGAGGGGGTTCAAAGCGTTTGTGAAAAATGATGTTATCTATTCTCTCCATTTTTCCACGAACTTCTTGATACCTTCTTGTATGTTACTCATGAAAAGAAAAATAGAAACTTTACCTGGGCATTGTAAGGACAAGGTTAAATGAGTCTAGTGAAACAAGCCTAATTATAGCAATTGGAGAACATTCAATTCCACGTTTATCTAATTACCTTCCAAGAAAAATTTAAAATCTAGGTTCTTTCTATAAAATTGGAAGTATGTCTTTTTAATATGTAAGCTGATGGTTTGTTCTAGTACATGGCCTCAGATATTTCAATCTCATGTGGTTCGTCTCCTCGAGAAATGGCAGTGTGACCTGGACTACTAACCTACGATTCACTAGGACCCCAACTAGAAGCATCAGAGGAGGGCTGGCCATCAGCATCTGCACAGATGAACCCAAACCAAACACCAAACCCAGTGCATTGAGGAGATTCCAACTCAGCGAAGACGCTATATTGGATTCAGAAACTGTAACTCCTAACAGGAGCAAACAGCTTCCTCTTTCTGTGGCTGAGCAGCTGGGGGTGGGGGTGGGGTTGAATCACCAACCATGGGGTTAACAGGCCATTGTTTAAGTCACAGCGCTCCCAAGGTTTCTGTCTTAAATAAAATTACAGCCAAGTAAACCCTATGGAGCAGTCGGATTATGTAACATTGTGTTACACAGTAGCTTGGAATTGACTCAATGGCCATGGGTTTGGTTGGTCTGATTGCCTGTTTTTTTTTCTAACCTGAGATCTGGAGAAGTCAAATATGCTTCCAGAGCTAGTAAATGGCAACCCCGGCTTTAGAATGAAGTTTCCATAAGAGACACCACACACTCCTATAACACAAGGTGGTTCAGAGGGGGCACGGTCTATTCACGGAGAGAAATTGTGCTTTAGAGGGATTTCCTCAGCTCCATGCAAAGTTATCCCATCACATCTTTGTAGAGCGATGTCGAGCTGCTCCACGGGCTTGCACAGTGATCCATCTTGACTGAAACAGACTGCACGCCACACATGGTTCTCCTTTGGAATGGCTAGTGGGATCCCACCATTGACCTTTCCATTAGCAGCCAGGCACTTTAGCTATTGCACCACTAGGCCTCCTATCTACCAAGTTAAAAGAACTAAAAATGATGCTTGGCTTTCCTAGCCATGATGATTAAAGTATGTTTCTTAAGGATTAGCGTATTCTCCTTGCCCGTGAACCTCCTGTTACCAGCGAGATAAAACAAATGTTTTATCTGCCTAATTTGTCTGTGGTCAAGTCTCTGTACACTATTAAAAACCAGTATTGTATAATGAAATTAAATTTGAAATTAAATTAATGCTAATGTGATTAAAATAATATACTTAAGTGGAAAACATCAATACATTGGCTGTAATTGAATTTTTTCTTGGAACCGTATTTGTTCCTTCAGGGAATGTCTCTTTAAGGATTTCTTAGAGTATAACTGTCTTGCCCATTTAAACACATGTAAATTAACTCTGAAACCTGCTAAGAGGGGATATTTAAAATAAAACATATTACAAGCAATTAGCTTAATCAATTAACAAGAGAAATTATATCTTTTAGAATTGTTAAGTTTAATTGCTAAGAATCCTTGGCCAATTAATGCAGGGGAAATAGATCACAATTTTTCAGAGTCAATTTTGCTTCCCAATGGTAGAGTCTTTATAATTATAAAATACTAAAAATTAAAACTAGAGACACAGTTGCATGTTATTTATTTTTTAAGGTTATGCTCTGGTCTTACAGACATATATTTCTTAAGTTTAAACCTGAAAAGGCTCATGTTCATTTTGATATATGAGTGTAGTATATCATGCATCACTAATATTGCACATCTTGCAAAACTTTATGAAAATGCTAAGACGTAAGCAACATTGTAAGCAATGTTGTAAGCCAACTTTAGACCCTTAAGAGTTGGATCACAGATAACTGCTTTCTTATGTGGCATGAGCATTATTTCTCAGTGTTATTCTATTGTTTGCAATCTTATACAAAATAAGCCACTGTGCTCTAGGCATGGGTCTGCAGAAGCAAATGCCACCTCACACTCGACCTGGGTGGACTGTGAGGTATTCGATGGAACCATGTCCTAGACATATTTCATCGCAGTCTTTCACCTTAACTCAGGGCTAAAGCATATGCACGGGCCAATTTTCACTTTTCAGACTCTTTTATAAAATTATATTTATTTATTTTGGATAGGTAAGCTGTTGGTTTGTTTTTGTTACATGGCCTCAATGATTTAAATAGCATGAAGTTCGTCTCCTACAAAGATGGCACAGTTACTACCATCTTATTTTGGCTATTCACTGTTATACTTCATCTTATGATATGAAAACAAAATGTACTTTAATATGAATATTACCTGCTTTCAGGTTTGCACATATTGAATTCCATTGTACTGTAGACTTCAACAACAATAAGACACTTGTGAAACACCAGCTTCCTATGATTAGCATCATCTTTCTGTGGTGGAGAGAGTCAAAGAACAAGAAAACCCTGGATGAGATGGATTGATTGACAGAGTGACTGTAAGGCCCTACTCACACATGGCAATGGTTGTGAGACCAGGGCAGGAGCATATCCCTATCTGTTTGGTGTGGGGTGGCTGCTTAATAACATATGATATGATATAATATGATATGATATAATGCAACAGCAACTAATATAATGGCTTCTAATAACAATCAGAGAGCCTTTCCCCCTGATAAAGCCATATGCCTGGTTCTTTCATCTAAGATCAACACTGTGTAGCAGCTCAACTTTCAGTGCAACTCAGTCAAACGATGTCAGCCTCTCACCATGCCAGTGAAAATACTTGAACATGGAGATGCGTAAGAATGGGTGGGAGGATCACTGTATTCATCTGCTACCACGACATGGAGGAAAGGAGTGTTTATTGAGATACATTTTAATTGTGGCTGATATCTTTAAAAGAGAAATTCCTTCAAAGGGACATCCTTTGATGAAGGACCCAGTGCAGATAATGTGTACTCAACACACAAGTACTATATGGTGGCATGACTAGTGATTAATGAATTTGGAGGTGAGATGAGACTGAACTCTTCATATATACTGGGAAGGAATTGCTGTTCTTGCAACTTATTTGGACAATTTTTATCATTCACCACTTGGGCACAACCCCTATCAAGATGTTCCCCGCATTAAATGTTTTAGAAACCACTTGTTTAAGAAGGAAGCAGCGAGGGAGACAAGGCAACAGAAGAACAGGAAAAAAAATTGATTGTGATTCAATATTGGGATATTAAAAATAATCGCAAATATTCTGAAGTTTTCTGAATATGTTCTTCTGGGGGAGGGCAGGACATTGTGCTGAGGCAGTTGTAGTTGTTGTTGGGTACTCTGAGTCGGTTGTAACTCACGGCGACCCAGCACTCAGCAGCACACACCATCGCTCAGCAATGCACCCTTCTTTTTGGTGAAGCCACTGGTAAAACGATCTTGTTGAGGGTCTTGCACATTTTCGCTGAATGTCTACTCTACCAATCATGATGTCATCATCTTCCAGGGTCTGGCGTCTCTTGACATCTAAAAAGCAATGGACAGGGAGTCCACAGTGGGAGTCATTGTGAGCTATAGAATTGATAATCCCTCCCACACTCAAGATGCAACATCCCATTTTCCATGGAGTCGGTTCTGATTCCTGGAGGTTCCATGTGCGACAAAGGAGAACTGTGCTCTGCAGGGTTCTCAGTGGCCAATGTTTCAGAAATCGGTCTCTGGGACTTTCTTCCTCGGTCCCTCTAGGCGACTTAAACCCTCCACCAGTTAGTGAGCAGCTCAGCACTTAAATATTGGGAGATAGCTCTCAAATCCTTCAACAGCAAATTCATCATTTTACCTTAATATGCTCTGTCCTGCCATTGGCTGAGGAAAGGCAAGGTCAGCTCACAGTTTTGGTTTGTCATCGTGGGCCACTTGTACTATAATTAGCTGTGATACAGTTGCTATCATCATAAGGGTATGGATTTGGGATTTGGTACATTTCATGCTGAATTTCAATTCTAAGCTTTCCACTTATCAAGCATCTGGTGCTATATGCATTATGTGAGCTAAGTTTGAAACACCCTACAGAATGCTTGAATGATGCCTTACACATAATGTATCATGCTTTTTTAATCATTGTTACACTGATGATGCCCTTACAACTTAGATGGTGGTAGTCCCGCGTGGAATATTGATTATCATATTTCACACTGAACATCATTTGAACATTTTATAAAATCACCACAATAGGTTTTACTAGTAAAATGTGAGATTTTAGTTGCAAGCCATTGTTGTTTTTTTTTATAACATGGTTACAGCATACATCCCAGCAGTCAAATTTTTATAAATATGTGTTTAAATAAAATGATATTTAGAAACATAGGATAAGTATCTTATATGTGTGTATATGTGAATGCACATCACACTTGTTTTAATTATGAAAGTGTGATATGCATTCACATGTACACACATATAAATGTGCACACACATATTTAAATAAATGATATATATTTACATCAATCTTTATATGTATACCTGTTATGTCTATATATGTAGATATATAAATGTCTGTATATGGTTTTTTGTTTGTGCATAAATATGATAGGCTACTAAATCACTTTTTAAACCAAATTTCCTTTTCTTTTAATTAGATGTAAAAGTTCTTTGAAGCATAATTTAAAAGGTTTTCTTAAGTGAAATGCTTTAGAAGTGTTTGCCATAATTCATTGCACCCAGAAAACTTCATCTCCCAAATATGCCTCCCTTAGAGCAGGCAATGAAATGTTAGCAACGCTTTTGGAAAAGATTGTTTAAAGATGTATGTGTATTCCTGTGGGTTTGCATTTCAAGAAGACAATGAATGTCTTTGCCAGGGTGGCTTTGAAGAGTGAGCACATGGCTTTTGTTAGGTAGATGTTACTTTCCTCAGAGTAGAAATGATATGGTGTTCCAAGGACTGAAATTTTCATACTAGCGATTACCCCTGAAATTAAATTAGAGACTGAAAGTACTCAGATAATTTGAAATACCACTTACCCGTTAGGATAGATTAAATGTGCTGGAACAATTGAATAAATATTCTGAAATAAATAGAAGCAGGTTCTCCTCTACAGAAGTAGGAAATAAAACCCTTCCCTTCATTTGTTTACCATTCACTGTTCTTCTGTAGCATATTTTCACTTCCTACGTGAAAAGTTTTATAACAAGAAAGAGCACAAGCAAATTAAGTTAGAAATGGATTAAAGAGTGGAACACAGCCTTAAAAGAAGAAAAACAGATAAAGAATTGTGCTCACAGATTATGAAAAGGGCAACTACTTTAAAGCATCTAGAATGAAAGGGAGTGAAAAAAAAATCCATGGCTGTGCACGGATATAAGTTACATGCAGTTGTCTGAAACAGATGTATGAAACTACATGACTGATACAAAGGGATTCGAAAGTTCATGGGCAAATTCTATCATCTTTTTACTTCATCATCCCACGCACTTTGTGAAGCGCCCTTGAACAATTCCAAATTTCAAACACAATTGTGCTGCATAAGTACTAAAAATTTACGCAAAACTATAAATCAGTAAGTAAAACACCACATCATTAAACACAAAATTGGGTGCTTGATCAACTCCTCTGCTATGAAATATCTGCACGCTAGTCAACCACATTCAGATGAACTTTGAAATCAAAAGGTAGTTTTAGGAACATATGACTAATGGACGGTTTTACTCAGGTGTTTTCTTGCTTGTTTGCTTTGGTAATGTAGCTCAACGCTTATAGAAATAGGTTCAGATAATCCCTCACACTGGTTATGGGATCAGTAACTAGTCAACCTTTCTGTAAGACAAACCAGACTTAAACTGCGGTGCGGGACTTGCCATAAGAGTGGTTTTCCTAAGGAAAGAATCATGGATATTGGAACAGGATTTATTTATAATATTTAACATATTTAATCCAAGTGAATGACAATAATAATAAGATGGCAAAATAAACCAACATATCCATAGTGAAGCATTTGTTTTCATTCTCATGTTTGGAAATAATACTGTAAACCATTCATATAATAATGCAAAATTACAAGGACATGAAACATTACATGGAATATCATCCAAAATTGAAACAAAACAAAAAGGAGTCTGTGTGGAAAAGTGTGTGTTGGAGTGACAGTATGTGCCAGGAAATAGACAACCTTTTTGTTGGGTGGTATTACACATGAATATGATTTTTTCCATACCTTGTACAAGCACAATAGCCACACATTGGTTTTTAGAGCAGAACCAATCAAATCCACCTCTGAAACTGGTTACACTGGACATATATTTCCAGGAAGCGTGTGCTGGCTAAAGTATTGAAGAGATGCTCTGTGGGTCTACAACTGGCTCCGGAAAGAGGAGAAAGTACAGGATCTCCGCTCTCCGGAAGTTCAGCATCTTGTGCAAAGTGTCTAATATTGTAATGTTCATAGCTTAGTTTCAGAGAGAGGTCAGTTAACTGCAGGGGGTAATGAATGGATGCAGAAATGCTAGTTTAGCAGCATTAGCGCATGGGCATCTGAGTGCCGAGAGGACCTCAGAATGGGTTCTCACCTGATTTCTCGGCGTTGGAAGTAGAACTTTACCTGGACAACAGCGACCAGGTGGAAGAGTTTCCAGAAGGAGGGATCAGCATAAGCTAAAGAAGTCAAGAATGAGCCTGTGGGTTTGTGTAACTTACAACGCACAAGATATGGCTGGGAGGTGAAGTAACTTATGGGGTAAAATACAGTAGCATGAAAGGATAATGTTGAATTGACTGTGAAGGACCTGTTTCATTGCCTTTTTTACCCCTCGCAGGTAAGAGAGAGCCAGTGAGTACTTTATAGTGCACGGTTGTGCAGCAACGTGGATGGAGAGATAGAAGTAGAAACTTGAAGAAAGTTTCTATGTTCCAAGAACTGACCCTCCCTTGAAAATACGATCAAAATGTGAAGATGAGATTTGAGACACATTCCTAAAATGCAACGAACTGCTTTTTTGGACCATTTCAGTATTGACATTGGGGGCAAATAGGAATGTGCAATGATGCAGGGTTTCTAGTTAGGTTGGATTTCATCTAATGGGAAGAACAGAAACGGATTTCAAGTGAGGATGGGATACTGATTAGGAAATGTTACCTTTTAAGAACCTGCTCGACATCCTGGGTTAGACATCTCCTGAAAATACAAACCTGCACCTTAGAATAGAGTTTGAGAGTGAAGCTTGAACCTGAGAAGTGACTGATATCAATGAAACGTTCAAACTAGGAATTTGGCTAAAATGTCAAAGACTTTGTTAAATCAAACCAAAAAGGAGAAATTTGGGGACACTACCTGGATTTAGAAGCTAGACTGAAGAATGGATATAGGGACATTGGAAACATGTAGATAGCAAAGCAAGATTTATGAAGCTAGAGAGTTTGTTTGAAAAGAATAGATTGTCAACACTTAACAACGTTCACATTTGTTAGGCTGACTATAGGCATAGTCAGTGGTAGGATTCAAATAATTCAACAACCGGCCACTGCCCTAATATTTTAAGTTTAAAAGAAAGAATGCATGCCTGGGACACTTCAGATGGGGTGTGTGCTCTTGCCGTTGGAAATGCAGTTCACTGTGCGTTCCTGTAAGGAGCTCTGGGTGGAGTAGTGGGCTAAACTTTGGGCTGCTAACATCTAGGTCAGTGATGCAAATCCACTCTCACTCCTCAGGAGAGAGAGACTTTCTCCTCCTGTAAAGATTGTACAGCTTCAGACACCCACAGGAGAGGTTCTATCCTGCCCTGCGGAGTTCCTCCGAGGCCGAATCAAGTCGATGGCAGTGAGTCTGTTTGTTAGTTCTATTCCTTTATTTAATTGAGTTTATGTGCAAAAATATCAGTTTTCTCTAGCAATGCCCCTAGAAGGATTCAGGTATGTTAAAATTAGGTTGATTTAGATTGTAATTTGGCCAAGTGGGCTTAATAAATTTCTGAAAATGGTCAAAAGAATGGAGGGGACTTTCAGAGCGCTGCCGACTTCACTCTGGTACCATGGGGTGAAGTGGAGTACGTGGCAGGAGGTTTCAGAGATGCTAGACCATACTGACTTCCTAATTAGTAGATTTCTAATATGAAAATGTAGGTGGGTAAGGCTCTGGAATACAATCAAAAGAAATCATGTTATATAATGTAAATAACTAGGAAGGTTTTCTATGGCATACATATTTTTTTCCTTTCCTAAATGGAAAACAGGGTTAGAAATGAATAGAGACAATCAAAAGAAACAAAATAAGAACATTGATCCAGCGATAACAACTGTTCCTTCTTGTATTTATACACACCTCACTTATCAATATGATTAGATTCTAAATGCCAATTCATTATGTGAGAATCAGCAGTATGCAATAGTGGAGGGCATATTAAATCACAAAATGCAGGATAACTATGTTATTAAGTAGCTGCTAAACGACATCATTACATAATTGCCAAACCACTGAGTATCATGGCCGAGCCAAGTTGACACATAACAGTCAAAGCCAATGTATGAATAAAGAAAAAGTCAGTAATTAAGGAGTAGGCTTATTTATGTATCCAATATTTTATTATAAAACATTTTATTTTGGCACACTTTATATATTTGGTTTATATATATATATATATTTAGCAAATATATATATATACATGCAGCACAAATATATTTATACATACATGTTACTTATTCTCTATATTTATCTGTTTCTATCTCTAAACACACACATATATATGCATAACATTTTACAAGCTGTCATTTTCTCCAACAAATTTCTCTTTTGGGTTCATTATTTCAATGTATCTTTTATGAGGCTTCTACATTGCACAGATACACGCTAAAGGACATATTTATAGCAGTATGTGCAGTCTATCATATGATAAGTACTTACTTAATTAAGAGCTAGCATTTTTCGAATGTTATCATGAACATTAGCTTGACAAGGGAAACTGCTTCAAGTTAAATGTACTAAAAGGTGGCAATTGTGAACTCATTAAATTGCCTTTCTTCCTTTACTTCAAGAAGCTCTCTCCAGAGTCCAAGCTGAAGAATGTTTGCGTCATCGGGACCAATACTCGATCCATCCTTGTTGTCTTTTTCTATAATCTGCACCTTTCTCAGTAGATTATTATTATGAGTGACTCATAGTAAAAACGGCATAGCATATGTATAGTATGAATGATGTAGAAGAACTTAGACTCACTCAAATTTAAATCATTGTGTCTTTAAAGTGTGCCAACATCATCTTTAGCATGATATCTGTGAGGTTAAGAATATTTCATGAAATTTTATGAAAGACCAAGGGGAGAAAAATCATCCAATTGAGATATTACAGTAATGTTGGACAATTCTGTTTCTTTTCTTGTTTTGTTAAATCAATCATTTTATTGGGGGATCTTACAATTCTTATAATAATCCATCATTCAATAGTAGTACATACACTTGTATATATATGTTGCCATCAACATTTGAAAACAATTTCATTCTACTTTGAGCCCTTGGTATCAGTTCCTCTTTTTTACCCTCCCTCCTACACCCTCCCTCCCTCCCATACCCTCACACCCTCGTGAATCCTTGATTAATTATTTATTATATTGTTATTTTGTGTCTTACACTGTCTGTTGTTTCCCTTTACCCACCTTTCTGTTATTCATCAATTTTACTTCTTGGCTCTACTTCATAGTAATGTACTTCCGACTTTGCTCTCAGGGTCGTATGAGTGGTGGAATGAGCTAGATGAGCTATGCCATAAATGATTTTCTGAAGAACAACATGACTTGTCTCCACAATGTCTCAACTGATGCCTTACTGTGTGTGTAGGCCTAGTGTGTGCGGGCAGAGACAGGGAAAAACTGGGTCTTGTGAGAAAGTATCTGTATCGTCAGTGCCTTGCATAACCTCTTAAGTCTTATAACCCCACCCCCCCACCCCCGTGTTTCTCAGAATATGCCACCCAGGTCACCCTTCTTCAACATCACCTGGGAGGTCTATTAAAATTGCAACTAACTGAGACCCATCCTCCTCTTCCTTGAGTCAAAATCTCTAAAGGTGATGCTTAAGAAGTTTCATTTCAACAAAAATCCCAGGGGACCCTGTATCTCACAGCTGAGGAACAACTAGTCCCTCACTCAATCTTAGTCAAAGGATCATAATTAAAGTCCAGCATGTGAGAGAGATCCTCTCAGCAGTGGGACACCTAGTGCAGGGTTAACAGGACCCTCAGGGCTTGACTTCAAGTCAGATGCATGCGGAATTCTCAAATTACAGGAAAGAGATTTTTTGTTGTTGTTGCTTTTTTTTAGTCTTGTGCAATTTAGAATATTGTTGGGTTCAACTAAGCCAAAATGGAATGAAATCATTCATTAAATCAAAGATATCAAAAACACCTTTCCTGAAAAAAGATAGCATTTATACTTGTAGCCATTCATCCATTTATGATTTCATGAATGTAATCATTTCAGGTACATTTGTTGCATACTTCCACTGTGCTCAGACTCAGGCTGTGAGGACTAACAACAGACTCCCTCCCTTCAGCGTGCTCACAGTCTGCTAATTGTCCACTTTGTTGTAGAAGGAGGTAATCACTTACCAGCCTATCAAACGACCAGTGATCTCGATCTTTCTCTCTCTCTCTCTCTCTCTCTCTCTCTCTCTCTCTCTCTCTCTCTCTCTCTCTCTCTCTCTGCCATTGAGTTGATTCCAATCATAGTGACATTATAGGACAGAGTAGAACTTCCTCTCCAAGACTCTTTACCAGAGTAGAAATCCTCATCTATTTCCTGCAGAGCAGCTGGTGGTTTCAAGCTGCTGACCTTGTGATCAGCAATTCAACATGTAACCGACTATGCCACCAGGGAGCCAGACTACTGCTAGGTAGCAATTATTTTCACTTTACACTCGAAGAAACATGGTCTCAGTGAGATTCAGTGACTCACCCCAGATCCCCCAACTAATAAATGGTAAAAACAGGTCATCTTACCCATGCCTAAGTTCTTTCTGATATATTAGACTATCTTTGAGAACAGAGAAAATTTTAAAAACAGGATCATGGCAATGAACGATGTGTAGTTTATTATTGGGTCCAGGAATAAACTATAACTTTCTGGGTCTAGCATGGCAGTTGAGACCAACCTCCATCCCCTGAACATAACTTGTCACCAAACATCTTGCTTAAAGGACATTGTTATCAATCTGGTGGTTACTTGTTTTCCTTATTTGGCATGCAGAGAATATGAGTCCCAAACTCGCTTTTCCTTGAGAGTTATGGTAATTTAGGACATAATAGTTTCATAATCTTTAAATCTCTGAGGATAAATTTTACATAATTCATCATGTAAGCAAGCACTTAGAAACCCAAATCAATTTCCATTGAGTCTATTTCAACTCCTCATGATCCCCTGCACAGAGTAGAACTACCCCACAGGGTTTCCAAGGCTGTACATTCTCACAGAAGACATCTTCCTCCCTCAGTTAGGCTGGTGGATTCAATCCAAGACTGTGCACTGCAATTACGAGCCTTTACTTCCTCAATGGAGCTGAGCCAAAGGACCAGGAGTGATGTGCAGGGTCTGAGAGAGATGCCTTAAGTTACCAGTTACTCTCTTTAGCCACTGTGATTCAAGGGCACCTTAAACAAACAAAAATGTGTAAAATCAAATGTGTATACGACTTAACATACCAACCGGTGATGTGTTTGATTACATGCTTAGTGATTAATCAGAGACTGTGCAGGGAGATTTTCACAGCTAGTAAAAAGGTTAGGATTTAACATCATGTATATTTGGATACTGTCTTATAAGGTATTCTGAAACCAGGACATTTCTCATTTAACCAATATATCTATAGCGCAAGAATAGCTTTAGACATGTGGAAATGCAAAGAAAATAAGCAAACAAAATAAAACAAAAACACCACTGCAGTGCCAGTTCAGGTGTAAATTCATCTAGTAATTATTATTATTCTTTAATTTAAAATTTTAGTAATTATTTAATATAACACAGACTCCAAGGGAACATTGCTGATAAGTGGAAAAAGACCACAAGGAGCAATTAAAAAACACCTGATTTTAAAAATCAGTAATTTTTGAATTAAAATAAGTGCAGGCAAAGAACTACAGACAAAGCTAAGGATATAGTGAAAGCTGTTTCATAGTTTAAATAATATAATATACAAAAATATAAACTAGAGGCATTTGATTAAATATCCTTAATTATCATAATATTTCAGGAAAGTAAGCCAGAGAAACATATTGGACAACATCACAGGACCAGGATCAAGTTCAGGCCAATGAGACTGAAAAGTTCCTAAACTTTTCAATATTTCATACTTATCTTATGTGTTAAATTAGATGAATTCTGACATGCACAGAGTGTGAAATCAGATTTATTTAGTTCAGAATCATCTTTCTAGGTTTTGTACTTTCTCAAATTGAAGAGACCGTGCAGGAGTGCATGGGAAGCAGAGTGAATTGTTTGATGCACCTTTTACGTTTCGAACGCACACAGTTGTAGGATGAGTCACTTCCAGGACTTCCAAATTATCAGTTATACTATGACAGAGACAAAGAGCGTGACTTGGCCATTCAAGTAAAATAGATTCTTGTGTAGGCCATGGACAAATAATCCGGGCCTATTAGCTAAGGATTTTTATTAGTGAATATGCACAAAATGTAGATCTTTAAAACTCTTCTATCTCCCAGCTAAGTCAATTTAAAAATATTTATTCAGGGTTTAATATGAGTCAACTAAAAGACAGTGGGTTTTATGCATAAGAAAAGTTGATGCCCACATTTCAAAATATCAGGGGGAAAAGAAAAATAAACTGAAATTAGAGGAGACATTTTTTTCCCAAAGAAACCTTTATATTAAGTTAGGATGGACATGCCCAACAGCCAGAGAACCATTAAAGAGTTGCTATTGTATCTCTTACCTAACTCTTCTAATCCACCTTGCCTCCCTGTCCTATAAGTCATTTCAATGACCCTTCAGAATTGATAGATAATCTGCATGATGATGGGGTTTGTTATGAAAGTCAACAGGTTACTATTTGGGTGAGATATGCTCAGGATACAGTTGTTCGGTCAGGGCATGTGACAAAGATTGTCTAGGACAGCTAATCAATGCCTTAGGCCAAAGACATTCAGCTCAAGGTCTGTGGGTCAGCAAACCCAGCTCCCCCAAATTAAGTGCCCGGAAGCACCCCCATTCTAGTAAACTACAACCTGAAATCACTAAGCTCCAGCTTTTTGGGTCCACAAGTCTAGCTCTCTAACTTAAGTGCCCAGAGGCACTTCATTCCGTAAACCTCCTGCCCCAAAGCACCGAGCTCTGCTTGCTCAGGGCAGTGCGTAGTCCACAGTACTGCCTAGTGCTCTGCCTGCTGGTTCTGCTGCGGCTCCACTGTCGCTCTTCTTGTCTCCTGGATTGAGGGGGTTCGATTCTCAGGGATGTTCGGGTCTGGAGGGCAAACCCCACTCCTGACTCTTGCTGTTGGCGAAATTCCACCACGTGTTGCTCAAATAGCTCATGTTCTACCCAGCAGGATGGCACTTGGACCTGAGTGCTCGCAGATTCTCCCTCCACCTGCCCTAACCAGACCCGCAGGGGTAGGTCTGTGGTAGGAGCTACAGAGACTGGACCTAGAAGAACCACCGTGAATAATTCATACACACTGACATTTAAATTTTATATAATCTCTATCATTACATGTTTTTGCCAACTATTTAAAAATATAAAAACCTGTCTTATCTCATAAGCTGTACAAAAGTCAGTGGGCTGATCTAAAAGGGAAGCAACTGAGCCCCCATGAAGAAGCACACCAGCCTGTGTGATCACGCGGTGTCCACGGGATCAGGTAGAAAGCATCAGAAGATCCAAAACAAATAATTATATTGATGCGAACAAGGGGGATTGGAGTGGAGACCCAAAGCCCATCATCTCTGGTCAATCCGACATCCCATCACAGAAGGGTCGATCACAAGGAAGAGGTGATTCAGCCAGAGGGCGGTATAGCATCAATTGAAGTTCTTGAATGCTTCCTAACTCCTAGTATCATGACCTCAGTTCTACCTTACAAATCCTGCTAGAAGGGAGTATGTACATTGGCACAGATAAGAGCACTTGATACATGGAACCCAGCACAGATAAAGCCCTCAGGAAGAGTAGTGGGAGTAACAACACCATGAGGAGAGGAGGAGAGGGGGAGTGAGAGAAAGGGGGAACCAATCACAAGAAAATGTAGCACACACACACACACACACACACACACACAAAGGGACAAATAATAGAAATATGGGTGAAGGGAGACAGCAGATGGTGTAAGGTACAAAATAACAATAATGATATATAAAAGATGTGATTGATCAAGGAATTATGAGGTTATGAGGGTTGGAGGGTGGGGGAGATGGGGGGGGAGGAAGAAGAGCTGCTACCAAGGGCTCTAGTAGAAAAAAATATTTGGAAAATGATGATAGCAACGTATGTACAAGTATCCTTGAAACAATTTAATTATGGATTGTGTAAAGATCTGTAAGAAAAAAAAGATCTGTAAGAGCCCTCAATAAACTGATTAATTAAAAAATAAAGATAAAAAATCAGTGGGCTCTATTTGGCTCCTGGGTTTCAGTTTTCTAATCCCTGTGGTGGTGTATGATCTCAAACACCAATATTAAAAAGCTATGATGTTTACACGTTTATTTTTTTTACCTACAATGTATCAGTAAAAAGACAAACACAAACTACCATATCGATGGTAGAAGAAGGCCATGTTTAACATGAACAAAAGCATCTCCCTCTGCCGTCTACATGAAGGCAGTTGGTTTGGTTTGGGTTTGGTATCTATAAATTATGTACCAATATACATCCGGTTGTTTATTTGAAGTACATACCAGATGTTCCAAGAAGTTTTAGGACTTTTTCGCATCACATAAGTATCAGGATCCCAATCAAGTCATTTAACTCTTTCTATGACATTACACATTGTCCTTCTAAAGATTGCAAAAGATACAATCATGACAAGAATGCTCAAAGAAGGTGACCCCCTCATTTGCTATTTTAAAAATTATTAGAATCATTTTAGATTTAAAGAAAATA
Source organism: Tenrec ecaudatus (assembly GCF_050624435.1). Lineage (NCBI taxonomy): Eukaryota > Metazoa > Chordata > Mammalia > Afrosoricida > Tenrecidae > Tenrec > Tenrec ecaudatus. The sequence continues at coordinate 12,627,365 of NC_134542.1, read as the reverse complement.
GGCAACAAGTACACAGAGTTTCTATCTACCTCCTTTATCCCCCATGCTGTCATCTTAGAGCGCTATGAACCATTGCTAGTACAGTGTCATTAACTAAAATCTATACTTTACTTAGATTGCCTAAGTTTGTACCATCAGGAACCCTAGTGATAGCATGGGTATGTGTGAGCTGCCAACTGCAAGGTCAGCAGTTCAAAACCACCAGCCGCTCCACAGGAGAAAAAGCGGGCTTTCTACTTCTGCAAACATTTAACCTCCCAGAAACTCACATGAGTGTTTCTACTCCATCCTACAGAGAGTCTCAATGAATTGGGATGGACTCGATGGTTGCAGGGTTATTTATTTATTTTTCTTCCTTTGTCTTTAAGTTTGGATTTGATTTCCTTTTTCGGTGTAATTCCCCCCTCTAGGACCACAGTTATCAGATGGGGTCTTTGTTGTCTCCCTAGACACCATTATGTTGTGTCAGTTCCACAGACTTGCATAGTTTCAATAACCAGGGCCATTTTGAGGAAGACGGTTTTGATATTCAATGGCCTGTCTCTCAGTGTGGGTGTATCTAGTGTTTTCTCTCAGTTAGACAGAAGTTATGGGTTTGGGGAAGGAAACCTGATAAGTAAGGTGCCATTCTGAAGACATTGTGTCAAGGACACACACTAGTGTTATCAACACAACAATTTATTACCATTGATCACTAGTTAATCCAGCTTCTCTACTGTGAAGTTACTCACCCGATCCTGCCCATATTGTACTCTTTGCAGTGCATGTAGCCACAACTCCTTATGGAAGAGCTTCATTTGATTTTATCTTTATGAATTTATGAACTAAGAGTGTGGACTCTTTGGAATCATGTTCATATGGAAATTATTGTTTATGCCAATTGAATAATTATATGTCCATCAGTGTTTGGCAATTATCTTACAATCATATTTCAGTGTGTGCTTGCCTGCTTCCTGTATATATTTATTTTCTTTAGTGTATAAATAGTCATTTGGATTAAAGGTAGGAAATAAAGCTATTCAATTAACATTAAACAAAAGGATTTTCATTTCTCCTTTGGGGGTCAGTTACAAATTAGTTGTAATGACTGATTCCAAAGCTGTTTCAAACCATCGATAATTTTAAAGTATGTATTAATCTATTAATCAAATGTATCTTTAATACGTAATACAATGTGGTCTGTATGTGCATGAGATATAATGAGCTTGAAATATATCAGTGACACTGTTTTTGAAGGAGTTCAGGGAAATCATTACTACCTTGAAGTCACATGCTCTGATCCACATTCTAAAATTTTAAAGGGCATTAAATAATAGTTCAATGTTTGTGTGGCTACGTTAGTAAAACACCAATAGAGAAATGAACTCTGAGAATTGCCCGCCATAAAAATGATTGAAGCTGTGCTATTTATATTGAAGCGCGTAGAGTCCTGGAAGGCTTTACTAAGACGAAAATGATCTAGAGTGTGTCTTAGGAAGTAACAGAAATGTCCAGTGGTGGTGACTTCTTTTCAATTAATGGAAATTTCACTGAGATCTTTGACTCTGTTCTACATGTTGGGGCGACTGAGAAAGATGCAATTTGGAGTCTGTCCTCTGAAAGTTCTGTGTTATAAATTCCATTCTGAACAGTTTATAGCCATTCAATAAATGAGCTTCTATTTTCACCAAAATAGAGTTACTGTATCTTTATTACATGAATGATCAGGTTATAAAATATTACAGCTCTTTGGAAAACATGTAGAGACACTTAGGCAACTTTGTGGTGAGACACCAACCTGTTAAATTATCCCATTAAACAGGAACACCATTGAAAAGGTGAATGTCAGTGGTGAAGAGCATGGGTAGGGGCTAGTAGACACGTAACAGCATAAAATAGACCATCCTTCCAAGTGTCTCCATATAAAGGTTGACACATAAAATATACTTCCCTAGGAGTATTATCCCTGGCTGTGTAGAGGTTACACATTTTGTGATCCACAAGGTCAGCAGTTAGAAACCAGCAGTGGATTTGAGGGAGGAAGATTGGGCTAAAGAGTAACAGTCTCAGAGACTCCCAGGGACAGTCTCACCCCGTCCTACAGGGCCTCGCTGTGTTGGCGGTAGCTCGTTGGCAATGAGTTTGAGGAATCCATCCTCTGAGTTCCAAATCCACGACATCACTTTATTGCTCAATCATTGATAAGCAAGTGTTTAATCTACTTGCTCAGAACCATAAATATACTCGCCTTTCTGAGTAGCATCTGGAAATGTCAGCACTTACAAAAGTAATGACCGTTATAATTCCTGAATAATATTCAGGAGATAAATCATGAGGTAGCAGGAAGAATATCAACTTTGTAGTCAGACAGGCCATGTGCATTACTGGCTAGCTGAAGCTTTGACCTAGTTCCCCAAACTTCCCAAGCCTCAGTTTTTAACTTGTACCCTATAGATAAACCCAATATTGTTGTCTAGCCATGGGGATTTAAGATAATGTACGTATGTCTCATTGTACCTGCTGGCAGAAATTCTGCTTGCAGAAACTACTAGATAACTAGATATTTTAATAACAGGTTGGTCATGCTTTACTCCTCTTAAAATGATTATACTTTCATTATCCCATTTAAAACTAAATAATTCACTGACTTATAACTATCAATTCAGTCATTCCTATAAATAAAAAAGAAGCTGAGAAATTGGTAAAAATTTGACACAGCCAAGATTTGAATCCTCATTTTCCAGCTCCAGGTACTGTCCACTCCTTAAGCGACTTGGAATAATGAAATGTCAATAATTTCCTTTTCATCTGAAATCACCAGCTTGGCATTATGCAGAATATTAATGCTTGACATTTGAGCTTCCTCTTCTATACATTTGGGTTATTTCTTCGATTCTTTTAAGAACATCGAGTAGCTAATGCAAACGAAAGAAGTGATTGAATAAATAAAAGGTCTCAGCAGCAGGCAGGCCTGCAGAAGCCATCATCCTATAATGAAATGCATGACACCTGCAGTTGGAAAACTAAAGGGGTATTTGGCATTTCTGAAATGGAAGGAACTGAAGATGCACGTCAAGGCTTGGGTTGCAAAACTGAAGGATTTTATGGGCAAAATGAAAAGAAGAAGAAGGACTTGGAAAACATCAAAAGGAGATGGAGTTTGTAGAAGATCAAGGACCGATGGTATCAAGAAAGAAACCCATAATGAGTGACAAAAAACCAGGCCAGGAACTGACAGAATACTAGTTGGAATGTTTCCACTGAAGCTGGATGCTCTCGCTCATCTATGCCAAGAACTGTGATGACGGCTACCTGGCAGACTGACTAGGAGAGGTCCATGTATGTGTTTATTCCAGTGAAAGGTGATCCAACAAAATGTGGAAAGTGTTGAATAATATCATTAAAAGCACATGGAAGTAAAGTGTTGCTGCTTCTATGAAGAAACCGGAGTGTATGAAGAAGAATATGACATTAGGGTTGGAGGAAGACCTTGTAATGAACTAGAATGTACAGATGTTGTCACCTAACTTGTGGAAAGCAGAGAGGACTTGAAGCATTTACCAATGAACAATAAAGACTACTGCCTACCGTCTACATTCCACCTCAACACTCAGAAAACAACAATCCTCACAACTAGACCACTGGACAAAAAGCTCATGCGACAGTATTAAAAATTTCATTTTCTTTGGATATATAATCATTGTTCTTAGAAGCAGCAGTCAAGACATCAATTGATGTACTCCACTGGGCAAGCCTGTTACAAAAGTTATTGTTTAAATACTAAAAAGCAACGATGTCACCTGCAGTTATTTTTAATCACTTCATATTCATGTGAAAGCTGGAAAATGTATAAGGAATACCATAGAGCAGCAGTTCTCAACCTGTGGGTTGTGACCCCTGTGGGGGGGTTGAATGACCTTTTCACAGGGGTTGCCCAATTCATAACAGTAGCAAAATTTTGGTTATGAAATAGCGACAAAAATAATTGTATGGTTGGGGGACTGCATGGAAGGGTCGCAGCATCAGGGAGGTTGAGAACCACGGCCATAGAGCAACCGATGCCGTCAAATTGTGTTAGCAAAGAGTATTTAATAAACCAGAAACTGCTAGACAAACAGCTACATCAGTCTTCAATGAAGCTCTTCCAGAATGCTCCTCAGAAGTGAGGAGGGCAAGACTTTCTCTCACAGATTTGGGCATGTTTTCAAGAGGAACCAGTCCCTAGAGAATGACCTCATGCTTCTTAAAGCAAGGGTCAGTGACAAACAAAAACCAAAAAAGAGTAAAGAGATCTCAATGAGAAGGGTTGATTTAGTGCTATACCGATGGGATTGAACATAGCAGCGAAGATGACGGCAGCACAGGGCCGGACGGAGGTTTCCTTCTGTTGTATGTAGGGTCTCTATGAATCCGAACTACATTAAGGGCATCCGACAACATCACCAACAATCCTTCACCATCCTGTATACACTTTGGGAAGGAATCCTGGTGGTACGTATTTTAAGTGCTTAACTGCTAACTGAAAGGCTGACAATTCAAATCCACCCAGTGGACCTATGAGAGAAAGAGCTGCCAATCCGCATCTGTATAGATTAGAGTCCAGAAAACTCTCCTGGGCAGTTTGATTCTGTCATGTGAGGTCATAACAGAGTCAAAAATCAAGTCAACAGCACCTAGCAACCATGAGCACATAGTCACTGAGAGACAGAATCGTGTGGTTGGCAAAGGCTTGATTGTTGGAGCTGGAATGAGCTGAATCTTGACTCTGCCATCTTAAGGTTTGTGACTTTGGGTGAGAGATGAAATCTCTCCACGACTCATTTGATTCACCTTGACCACGGGGTTAATGGATCATACATCAGAGGGTTTTGTAGGGAAAAAATGTCCATTAAACAGCACGGGCACCGGGAGTAGCCATTGCATGACTGCTTATACTAAAGTTTCCTTAAAATAGTGACATAAATTCAGTCCCACAAAGCGAGCTATTTTAACTGTTAAGACAACAGAGGAGACATCCTTCATCAATTAAGTAGGAGCCTTTCCCTTGAGGGATCAGGGCCCCATCACATTGCTAAAGCTTGTGAACAGACAGACTCACTCCTCCGGCCCTGCTTGAAAGAACAGTAGTCATTGCACCACATGTACCTGAGCATAGCGCTTACCTGTCCAGTAATGTATGCATGCATGTCAGTATGAATTCTTAACTCTTTGTATAACTTACACATCTGCTTAGGCATCCAAAAGTACAGCGAAGATGTCCTTGCAGAAGCACTTTACACTGCGAAATGCATTCTGGTAGGAAAAGTTATTAAATCATCCCACACTCTATTCACCAAGCCTAAACGATTAAGAACATTTCTGAAAATGAGAGGGTTCACTAAAAATCTTTAAACATATCCAATTCGTATTCAACCACACTGGAAAGTAATGATAAAAACTGTACTTGGGCATCTCGAGTCCCCTCAGACAATGCAGGCAATCTGCAAGTCATGGACAGATAGCTGGCAAATTCTTTATATGGGTTATATATTTAAAAAGCCCGTGTTTCTATATCCTGAACTTTTAGAACATATTAGAAAGTTATTCATGCCCCAATTCTTGTTAAATGTGATCGCAGTGTTTATTTTTAATGTATGTGTAAAGCTTATTTATAGCTCCTATGTTTCCTTTTTTTAACTTTGTAGAAATTTATTTTTCCATTTATTTCACGCATTCTTAATGGAGAGAGAAAAGTATGTGACTGCTCTCTAGCACACTGAATACATTTGCTTTCCTTCCATTTCCCCCTTTGTATTCACTCTTTCTGTTTTGCCAGGTGGCATGCATGCCGTGGTTTCATGGCGACCATACAATGCTTGAGATGATTGAGAAAAAGCGTTGCTTGTGCAAGGAAATAAAGGCTAGACAGAAAACGGAAAAGGGCCTTTGCAAACAAGATAGCATGCCCATCCTACCCAGCTGGAAGAAGAACCCAGGCGCAAAGAAGTACAGCCCTCCCCCCTACTCCAAACAGCAAACCGTGTTTTGGGACACCGCCATCTGATCCAGGACCCAGCAGGGAACTAAGTCCACGAGAGCACACCGCTTAACACGCACAGGAAGGTCCTCTTCAGCCCTGCGGACTTCGCTGTGCCATCCTTCTCTGTTGAGCAGGATGCCGGAGCTGCCCTGCAGAGCCCACGGCGCTGTGCCTCCTCTTTGCAAGGTCAAAATCAATGTCTATTTCCTTGCAGTGAAGGCACCCTAATTTATTCCGGATTATTTTGAATCCAGAAGATATTAACCTGTAGATATTTTAATCGCATTTATGGGTGACATCCGAAGTGACACACATGATTACACATATATGAACTACAGAAATATCAAGAGTTTTACTATATAATATAATTTCGGTATGAACTGATTTGTTAGCTCTTTTATATGTCATCCCCTGATGCCTTTTATTATTATTTATGGAGATTTTTTTGTATTGGACATGTGTGGTTTTTTTGGCCTGCATTTGTCTTCTCTACAAGAGTTCACAAGTATAAATCATGCTTGACCATGTGATATTTGAATTATTCTGGTGCTAGTAATGTACAAGTTGAATATCAGATTCATTCAGAGCATCTCTTGATTTTGGAGGTTTTTGAAGGCTTCACAGGAAATGAGTAAAAATGAGATGCGTAATGTGGACATCCACATGACCTTGACACCTGTTTTTCAACAACATTGGATTTTTAAGAATATCCCTTCTATATGCTCTTATTTATACTAAGTGGTGTGTAGTAAGAGTCCAGAAAAAGCTTTTAGGCCATACTGGGACAACCCAGCAGGAAACATTTCCTTGTTAAACATGGAGGTGGTGGAGACAGGTGTTTTTGCATTATTGGCATGATTGGAGGAGACCAGGGTTCACTGTGACGGTGGGAAAACAAGGAGTCAGAGGTTAAGAGCGTGCCTGCTTTCAAGAAGGTGGGACAGAGCCGTTGTTATTACTGCAGTCACCATTGTGAGCGACTTTTTATGTCTGTGTCTGTTTTCCCCTTCCTGAAAGCTGAGGAATACACAGTCAAGCAAATAGGTTTATATATTTTAATACACTACATGTAAATCTTTCTCAAAATTTAGGACCACTCACGGAAGGGTAGTTTTTGTCGATTGTTCAAACCAGTTGTCACCGTTGTTTTGGGGTCATAATCTTCTGTGCATGACCATCCGACTCCTTTTCATTGACTAAGACACCATGACCAAAGAATTATGACCACTTCATTTCATTCATTTTGTTTCAAAGAAGAAACAGGACATGCAGGGGATGGGGAATAGGGTGGAAACGATTTTAGGTGGTGGTGGGATGAATTTAAGTTAAAAATCATATATATATATATATATCTTTTAATAGTAACTTGTTAGTTGACTATTAATATTGCCACGAGAGAGTTAAAGGGAAACTATCACCTATATTTTGTATATTGAAATGACTATTTATGCTTCCTACTATTGACAGTATGTGGTTCCTCTTTAACAATCCCTTTAGTATTATATTTCTGAAAGAACAGGTATGTGTTTGAAGTTCTTGTCGTGGTGGTTTTCCTTCTAAGGGTATTAGCAGCAGTAGTACAGTGCTGCTCAATAAGACCAAATATCACAGAATTTAGGAGATTTTTGTAATCTATATTGTTAAAAAGAGAATCTAGTAATGCTTTATCAGTAATAGTTCCTTCCAAGCCTTTGAAATGTTATAAAATAGTGTTTAATATTTTATAGTTGATGTCTATTTTGATGTCCAATAAGGAGGGAAAAGGTAAATTGGGAGCATGTGTATTTGTTGTGTGTGTGTGTGTGTGCGCACTTGTGGACACAAGAATGAATGAGCACACAGTGGGAGGATTATAAACATAAAACACTGAAATGTTAGGATATGCTTAATGGAGGTGGTAAAAAAGAAGGAGAAGCAGAAGCAGTATCACCAAGTACAGGGAATCAGGGCAGGATCTTAAGCAGCTCAAACAAATCCTGCCTCCAGGTTTCACCAGTAATAGACAATGTTTGAAATCCAAGGACTTATGGTGCACACATTGCAAAGCAGTGGAAATGTGTCCAGAGTGACTCAAAATTGAAACAATCGTGTTTATATCCCAAGATATTCTCTTGATTTAAGTCATGAAGACCACAGCTATTAAGTTGATCAATCAGACAGAAGGCAAGAATTCTTTGCATCATTTTTAAATTTTAGTTTGGCACATACATATTCCATCTTAAGATGTATCGTTAGATCACCATTCTCTATGGGAAGATGCAGATGAGACTTTTCAGATGTTGATCACTCCCGTGTACCTGGGAATTCAAAAAAGAGTATATTAACCACTTGTTGAAAGGACAGAGAAATACTAAATCGGTTTGTGTGGTATCCACTCATTTCCATTAGTTTTGCCAAATCTGTACTGTGGCCAGGTTCATGAGCGGCTTTTTCAGACATACTACTTCATCCTTTGAAATCTGACCTCAGGTAGCCATTTCATTTAATTGTCCCAAACCCCACCATCCATGGAAAGAAAAGGAAAGATCCAGAAAATCACTTTGTTGTTATTTGACTCCAGAAACGTTATTCTGTGTCTACATTTCCATCCACGTGGTTTCGTTTCTGTGGCAGTGGGCATTCTGTCGTTGATGTCCTCTATGCTCATAGGTTCTCCATGTGGAGAAGAAGAGCTATCCAGACAGAGAGAGACATAGCTGGCTGTCGACAATCAGAGCACTTCAGTGTAGGAATTTGGTTAGTTGATAAGAAGATTCCCTTAAGAGCTGGAAGAGTCTGGGGCATGCTAAAGCTAAGAATGTAGCCGTCCCGAAGAACAAACCAGCAGCAGGGCTCATACGTACCCAAAATAATGTTTTCACAGCAAAGTGTACAGACACAGGACCCAGGTGCTTTTTCAGGGGGAATACTCTTTCTAGGAGAAGAAATGGACTTCTCTAGAACTCATGAAAAAGTGAAGCTCAATCCTGGGACAGTTCTCCTGTGTCCTGTGGGGCTGGTGTTTTTCCTGCTCAGTGACCCACAAAAGCAGTCTGTGATGAGGGACAGCTCGCCCTTGCAATGTAACAGAGTGGACGCGCAACCCCAAACACAGAAGCCAGTTACTTCTGAGACAGAATGTTAGCCTTTTAAATAAACACCGAGCCCTTTCCCCCATGTGTACACTACTGTAGCAAGTTTGGAGTAAAAAGCGCTCTGTTTAAGTGCTAACCAAGGTTCATGCTCATCCACATGAAACAGTCGGGTAAGTAAAACAAAATAAAGCATTAAGTATGGAAAATATGGTTTAAAAATATGTACCCAATCAAACACTTAGCAGTTCTCCTTTGCAATGTTACTTTGAAAAAACCATGACATGACATAGCGCCTCAGATTGAGATCTCCAAATAAAGGTTCCTTTGAATTCTGCTAGGGAGTTGAGGAACCATTTTCCTACTGGGTTTTGCCCAACTCAGCCTTTGTGGTGTAGTGGTTACCCATTGGACTGTGAACCACATGGTCGGCAGTTCAAAACCACCATCAGCACCTCAGGAAAAGACTGGCCTTTCTACTCCAGTCAAACAGTGACAGGCTCAGAAGTCCACAGGGAGTCACTGTGAGCCAACATTGACTGAATGGGAGTGAGTTTGAAGCTGGTTTGTTTGTATTAACATACCGAGTTTGTCTGCTTCTTGTAAGCTACTTTCCTGAGCCAGGAAATCAAACTAACCACTTCTATTGGATTATTGCTTGAAGCATTTAATAAGACATTAAAGCAACACAGAGGCATACTACTTTAAGACTACTGATACGTAAAGTAAATCAGTTCCCTGAAATAGCGAAGAGTCTGTAAGTTAATTCACGTTACTTGTGAAGTTAAGAAAATTTGTGAGATTTCAACAGAAGGATCAGTTGTGGCACAATGGTTACAGAGCTCAGCTGCTAAGCTGAGGACCAACAGTTCTATCCTGCCAGAGACTCCACAGGAGAACAGACTTTGAAATCTACATCCTATAAGCTTACAGTGAGAAAACTTTATAGGACAGCTCTGCTATGTCCTACAGGGTTATTTGCATTCCTAATCAATGACACAACAGCAATCTGTGAAGAGAGAGTTCACCCTTGCAAAGTAATAGAAATAGAACTGGAATAGCATCCAACAGTCCTTTGCTTCCTGAACTCACATGGAAATGAGAGAAGAATGGGACCTATTGTTTGTCCCATTAACCCACTATAGCTTCTCTCCTACATGGGAAAATAGATAGCTAATTGTAGAGTGTTAACACTCAATTACTCACTCAACAATGAATTATTTAAAAATTTTGAAGGACCAGGTACTAAACAATGAAAAAAAAAGATGTGCCCCCCCCTCTCAAGGAGCTTAATTATGCAATCATTAACATTTCAAACAAAGCTACTTGTCTTTGAGAAAATGCACAAGTTCACTAGGTTGATAGCTCCTCTTATGTCTCTCTCTATTCATGATGTTCCCTTGTTTTTCAAATCAAGTATATAGTCAAAATAATATAAAAAACATGTTCCAGTTCATGTCTAGGTATAAAATACATTTATGTGTAAGCCTCTATGTATGTACACATGCAATATGTACTGCTGCCTATGTGAATCAGTACAAGGGTAACATGTTTTGAACCATGTTGGACTTGAACATGATGGCTGGGATTTGGAACGACTTTAAACCCTTTGATATTTGGGTCATTAACATCCTAGATAATGGTATATAATCTGGCAAGAGTCTGAGTCAATTCCCCTTCCATGGTATAAAGTTTTAAATGCAAGGGGACCTCTGCTTAAAGGAATACAGTTGGGGTTTATCTCCCCCAAATATACATGACAATTCTTTTGAGATGTTCCCAAATGTGACTGGGTTTGCCTACCCTTCCAGCATCCCCGTTTGCACATGGGTACACCTACATACAGTATACATACTGTATATAATATATAAGGAAATGTTTAAGATGCACTTCTTTTGTTTGGAACTCCTTAAGTTAACATTTCTAGTGTAGCAATTTGTGTAAAGTGCACTGTGATCATAAACACAAACCAACACAAAGCACAGTAAAGTCACAAGTCTTGTTATCTTGCACTAAAGATGTGTTTACGTATTTAGCAATTGTATGTTTACCTTCTTGCTCTTTTCAACAATTTGAGATGAATAGCTATTGAGAAAATTATATAAAATATTACTTTTTTTAGTGGCTAATAACACTGCATTTTAAAAAGACAGGGTTTTTAAAAGAAACCATTTAACATCCATTCCAGTATCATACGCTTACTGCATCTCAACATCGGAATGTCATATTGCATTTTTCATAATTCCTTAGCAATTTCAGGTATGTGCCTGGAAATTGTACAATAAATAATAGTTAACAGCTTTCTCTATTTGTGTGTTGTTAGCCATTTCTATCTACAGAATAATACAAAAATTGATGTTTTCATTTCTCTTAATTTTTGTACTTGATTTTTTTAGGTAACATGTAATTATAAATGTACTTTGATACTACTGAAGTAACCTGATGTTGTTTGAACCAATTGTTTCCTTAGTGCATTGGCAATATTTTACAATACTTTTGTGCTTATTTATTTGTGCTCCCGTGTAATTATAATAAAAGCAATAGTTTAAATTTGTTGACTTGGTCTCTGGTAGTTATTTGTTCTTCAAGAAATGAGACTCATAAGATATATTTTCAAGAGAAGTCCACAGATTTATTTTTCCAGTTCTACGGTTGGCTGTGAAATGACGTGCAGTGTGAAAGATTGGTGCTGGTGAGTACTGAGATTATGAACTTGTTTTAATTATGTGATTCCCAAGTTTCCTTATTTACCCCTGACTTTTGCCTCAAATACGTGTCCCACTAACATGAGAGTAAATTTAATATTTCTCTTCCCTCATATTTCTCCTTATTCCAGTTCAATGACTCTGTGTGTGCCTAAAGTGCACCAGGTACATTAAAAAAAATTCAGCACCCCTCAACTGTTTGCGCAGATAAGATATTTCTTGGAAAGGTGTTTAGCATGTCCATTTATTCTGTTCTTATTTCTAGAATTAGACTGGTTTCAGTAGACAGTAAGTCCCATAGTTAATGTCACTGGGTTATCAACAACTGAAAGGATATTGAGGAACTGGCTGATGTAATACTGAATGCTGGAGCTCAGGAGAGTACAGTAAGTGCAGTTATAATATGATGTCTGCCATTATTTTATCATGGCTACTTCCTCAAGTGCTCACACATTCCTAATTCCTCCCATATATACAATTTCAGTGTAACTTATTACATTCGGTATGCCCATCAAGTTCTGTCATGGTAATATTTATAGAGCACCTAATGAATTACCACTGCTTAATTACCCCTTCTGTTACCCAGGTGTCACTCTGTTGGAACAGAAATGACTAATCATGGCTCACCATCAACCATCTCATTTCAGTCTACTTTCAGTGCAGACAAAATAAAAAACACCTCCTATCCCAAATCATTTGTCTCCTATCTCCCAATCCAACAAAACTAATCCTTTAAATCTTGTCATCTCAGAGCCTAATTAAACCATGTTGGCATTATGATGCAAATCACCCAAGAAAACATCAAGACTTATCCTCCAATGGTCATTCAAAGAAGGGCTGGTTGCACAATGGTTAAGCCCACTACAGCTAATCAAAAGGTTAGTGGTTCAATCCCCTTGCCCCTATGAACAGTCAACCCCATGGCCAGGGGTTTGAATAAAGTTCAGTTATCCAAGAACTATTGAATCAGAATATCAAATAACTCACGGTTGCAGGTGATTCTTATTTCCAGTAAAGTTTGAGAAGCCTTTCTCTCAGCCCATGGTTTTTCAACTATAGCAGTATATGAATATAATAACATCCCAGATGACTTACTGGAGCCAGATCTAGGAACAAATTCTCCTTTCGTATTTTTTCTTCCCTTAGGTGAATGGAATATGAAGTGGTATTCAGGAAAATCATCCTTCTTCTACACGTTGGAATTGTGTCATGACTCCAAGAACCATTTTATCCACAAGGTACAAGAAATAAACTTTTCATGTTCCTCTGAGCAGCATTATTCATAGGTACTTTATAGAAAAGGATGTAGTGGGGGGTGGGGAATCCTTTTTTTTTTTGTCCCTGAGTTGTGCTGAAAAGTATGTATAATTTGACATCAGAAGAAGCTCATCATTCCATTAGAACACCTCCTGGTCACCTACTTTTTAAAAACTTCTATCATGGTCACCTACTTTTTATAAACTTCTAACATAAGGGATGCATAAACATATGTGGTGAAGAAAAATGATGGTGCCTGGTTTTCAAAAGATATAGTATCTGGGGGTCTTAGAGAAGCTTGAAGTTAAACAAGGGTCCATCTAGCAGAGAAGCCACAAGCCCATATGGAAGAAGCACACTAGCCTCTGTGATCATGAGGTTCCTATGGAATCATTTAACAGGCATCAGAAGACCTCAAACAAACAAACAACAAACAAACAAACAAAAAATATTGTTGAGAATGAGGGGGGCTACCCCCAACGATGACCCCATTGTGACCTCAGTCCTGCCTTTCAGTTCTGGTTATACCTGGTTAGATCAGAGTCTTCACACTCCCCAAAGAGAGACAGACTTTTAGAGTTCTGGCCGACAAAGGAAGTTTAGTGCCAGAGCTTCAGACTGGTAAGCCAGCCCCACTAGGTGTTGCATAAGAGTGACTTAGCAAGGGGAAATAAGCTAACAACAAGCAAGAACATAGCCATATCTGACCTTGCAAAGGCCTCTTCTCCTACGCAATCATTTGATTTTTCTGACAAGAATAACAAATGGAAGATAAACAGTGTCACATTCATGGTCAAAAGAACGTCTCCAGATCTTTCCTGAAAAGAACAATGCTATTTATGTTCGGATAATATTCATATACCTACTAAGAAGGCCAATTAATGCAATTATTCTTAAAATATACATGTCAACCATTTTTGGAAAAGATGGAGAAATTAAATATTTCTACCAACAAATGCAGTCTGAAATTGATTAAACATGCAACAAAGATGTACTAGTGATTGCTGGCTATTTGAATAGGAAATATATAAACAAAAAGAAAGGTCAATAACCTGAAAATCGAGGCTTGGCAATAGAAACTAGGCTACCGAATTTTGCAATATTGACAAACTATTTACTGGACATAGATTTATTTTCCAACAGCATCAGCGGTGACCATGCATGTGGAACCTCACTAGGTGAAAACACTGGATTTAGATAAACTTCATTTGAGGAAAAACTTATTGGGAAACTCAATACCATGAGTCAAAACAAGGACAGGGTTTGAAAATGGGACAACTAATTGCTCTATTGAAAATTCAAAGTGAAACTAGATAAAGTAAAACAAGCTGATAAGAACCAAACAATGACCCTGAGTAAATCCCCCTTGAATTTAAAGAGTATTTCAATAATATATTCATCCGTTGAGCACTAATGAATAAAATCTAGACAAAATATGAGATGGCATCAAAGACACTTTACAGGACAAAATCAGAAGGTCATTAAAAAGGCAGAAAAGGAAGAAATTACTACAATGGAAGAGGAAATGGATGACCAAGATGGAAAGAACATAATCGTTACACCTAAAATCAATCGGTTGATTTTTAACCATATCAGGAGATTATGTGATCAAGGCTCAAATACACTGAAGGAAGAATTTCATGCTGCACCCAAAGAAATCATGAGTAAAAAACCAAACCAAACCAAAACAGGTTCTAGAGATTGGAGAAATACTGTTTGAGATGTTTCAATACATGAATACAACACTAGAAACACTCAACAGTTTATTGGAAAAGTATTGCAGGGTAGCTAACTGGCTAACAAACTGGGAACAAGACATATATGTGCCTATTCTAAAGAAAGGTGATCCTAAAACATGTGTAAATTATCTAAGAATATCACTAAATCACCAGCTAGTAAAATTTTGGTGAAGATCATTTTTATATGGTTTTGATAGAACCCTGAGAAGTAACGACCAGAAATTCAAGCTAGATACAGAAAAGGAAATGGAATCAGGAATAGCCCTGTCCATTCCAAACGATCTTGGCTGAAAGCAAGAATACCAGAAAGATGTTTACCTGTGGCGTACTGACTATGCTATGGCTCTTGACTGTGTGTATTAGAACAGATTCAGGATAACATTGGAAAGAATGGGAGTCCCAGAACAATTGATTGTGTCCGTGCAGAAACTGGAAACACATCAAAAAGCAGTCGTTCCAGAGGATGATGTAAGATATGAAAATAGCAATCCATACTTATCAAGGGTTCCTGAGGGAGGGGTGGGGGGAGGGAGGACGAAAAATGAGGAGCTGATATCAAGGGCTCAAGTAGAAAGAAAATGCTTTGAAAATGGTGATGGCAGCATATGTACAAATGTGCTTGACACAATGGATGAATGTATGGATTGTGATGGGAGATGTAAAAGCTCCCAATAAAAGTACTTAATAAAAAATGGGGGGTGGGGAGAAGTAGTCATTCAATCAGAAAGCGATGATAGACTTACTTAAAAGTTTAGAATTGTCAATGATTTGTTCTTACTTGAATCTACAACCCATACTCATAGAAGCAGCATTGGAGAGATCAAGTGGTGCATTGCTCATGACCTAAAAAGAATCAATGCCTTTGAATTGTGGTGCTCCTAAAGACTATTTATTGGCGGTACCATGGACTGTTGAAAGAACAAGCAAGTCTGTCTTTGAATTCCCGCCAGAACGCTAATTAGAAGAGAGAATGCGGAGACTTTCTCTCCCATTGGTTGAGTATGTTATCAGGAGGAATGAGCATTTTCGGGAGAAGAGCTGATGCTTATTCAATGAGGTCAGTCAAAATGAGGACGACCATCAAGGAGATGGAATGACACCAGGGCTGCAGTAAGAGACTCAAGCACGACAATGATGGAATGGATGGCATGGCTTTCCTTCTCTGGTACAAAGGACCACTATGAATCAAAACAGACTCAAGGGAACCAAGCAAAAGTTACAAGGTGGATTTGCATATTTTCATAGTCATCACCTAAATGATAGTTCAGTGAGGTAGACAATAGGTTTGTCAAAATCTTTGACACAATCGATCATTTCTTACAAACCTTCAATCCAATAATAATGTAGGTCAAAAGAGCTTGTGAAGTCAAATTGGAAGCTGGCATTTAACTTGATTTTGCTGGTATGGTTTTTTTTTTAGGATAACTATTATTGCCACACTACGTGAAGCTAAGTTTTTTGGTATCTGTCAAAGTGCCTTCTTGATCCCAGTCAACAAAATATGTTGTGTAGTAACCAAGTACATTCTTTTTGAGACTACATCAACCCAAATTATGTCACTCTTTCTTCCGATAAGACCCTGAATTACGGCATATTCAGAATGCTTCTATTAAGCAAGAGAGAGCAAAACAGACTGACTAATAGAGCGTGATAAAGAAAGCTAATGAATAATAAAAAATATCTGGCATCAAGTGGGGGATCCCTTGTGGTATAATGGTTACTTGCTGGGCTGCTAACCATGAAGTCAGCAGTGGGAACAGCCCACTCCCCACTCGCCGAAGTTCTGCAGAAGAAAGACAAGGCTTTCTAGTCCCTTCAATGTTACAATCTCAATCACCACCACAATGGTGTGATTAGTGAATTGTATGCCAATAAAACTGTTACACTGTTTAAAGAGTTGGTAGTTGGGTTTGATTAGGTCATTCAAGTTATTATGACACTGCCTAAACCTTTCGAAATTCATTTTCTAGGAATCGTTTTGGAAACTGGATCTTTTAAAAATATCTAATGGTAGCATATTTTTACCATTTGTTCATTGTAATAAATATTTAATCTTCAATCAGAAATGACTGCTCTGAATATGGTAGATAAGTGTTTCTGTTTTGTTTTAGAAATGTGTGATTAGCAGCACCATGGTTTATTTTCTTGAATATATGAATAATGGATGTTAGAGGAATTCTCAATGTTATATATTAAAATTATCTGATGAAAAGTAGCTTTTTTGAAATAAATTTTATTTTCTCAAGAAAAGAAAAAAGAGCTATAGTCTCAGAAATCCATAGGGACCACTCTACCCTGTTCTGTAGGGTCACTCCAGTGAATCCTGATGTGATGGCAGTGAGTTTGCATCAAGTCAAAAATGTCTGCACTGGTAACGGTATCTGAGGAGCTGGTGGCAAAGTGGTTATGCTTTGCGCTGCCAACAACAAAGTCAGCATTTCTAAACCACCAGGGGAATGTCTGGGCTTTCCACCCCCTTGAACGGTTATTCTCAGAAACTCACAGGGGAAGTTCCATACTGTCCTATAGGGTCGCTATGTGTTGGCCTCTTTTGACAGCAGTGAATTTGGTTACCTGTATACACTATTCTAATGGATTTTTTTCTTTACAAGGGTCCTTGAAAATTGGCGCTCATAGAGCACTCAGTATCTCACTCTCGTTGCCATCAATGGACATTTAAAAAAACATTTTTAATAAACACACTTTTGTTTTTTGTTAAAAACTAAACATACACAATTCTACACTGACACACAGAAGGCTTCCATGAATCAGAATATACAACACAGAAACCAGTAATGTCTTCTCAGACACTGGTTTTGCAGTAGCTCAGGACTCAGCTACTCACTGAAAGGTTTTCACTCACTGCAATCGAGTTGGCGATGGCTCATAGGGACCCACTATGAGTTTCCAAGACTGAAACTATTTACAGGATTAGAAAGCCCAGTCTTTCTCCTGCAGAGCTGCTAGTGGTTTTGAACTGCTGACCATATGGATTGCAGCCCAACTGGTAATCACTATACCACTGGGGCTTATTCTGGTGGTAGTGCAGAGGGGCTGGCAAAGAGAGGAAGGCTCTCAAGGAGATGGATTGATGCCTAGGCTGCAACTATGGTCTCAAGCATAGGAACACTTGTGAGGGTGACTCAGAACCAGGCCATATTTTGTTCTGTTGTGCATGAGGTCGCTGTGCACCAGGACTGGCTCCAGGGCACCTAACAGCCTAGAACAGAGCAGCATTTGTAAAATGTTTAATTGATAGGATTTCTCTCTCTCTATCTCTCTTTTTGTTGTTTCTATATTTCCAATAGAAGCTGATATGTTAAATACTTGATCAGGATATATCCTGGATTGAAGATATAGGTGGGGGATTCAAAAAAGGTTGTGTAAAAACTCCAAGAGCCTTTGGCATCAGTCAGAGTTGACTTCTTGATATCGGTGGGTTGGATTTTTATAAAATTCTTTGTTCACAAACTTTCTACTACTCCATTGTCTTTTATAGATTTTAGAACCCAATTACTGTCATATTTATAAGACAATCCATAATTCAGCTTACTTGGAACTATAAACACAGGGGTACATAGAAATGACCAGATAAGAACAAGTTAAATACAACAATGAAAATGACCTAATTATATTCTCTCTGCTCCAACTCCATTCTACCTTGCCTGCATGTGAAAATGGAGATGGGCCCTTTGTGTATTTTTGTCAATTTATGTAGTATTTAAGTTTATGAGGAGCAGGTGATGGAGACATTAAAGGATGGTGGTCCTCTTCCTGGTTTTTCTCCATCTAGTCCTTGCCCTTATTATACAGCTGTCAGCAAGGAAGGACTTCTGCCAAGGTTGATTGTACCCAAGGGAGATTGCTTCCTTGTCCAGAGCCTATGGACCAACTGTGATCTGGAGAAACCCAGTGGTCAGCTCTACCACCCAGTGGGTCACAGCATCTCAGTCCAATAGAGTCTAAATGTCAGTTTAGGAAAAGGGACTCCATCGTCCAAATTGGCTGCTTACTCAGTACTCCCCCTCAACCCTTGAGTACGTGTATTGCTTTATAAACTTTTTCTGTTTACATTAAACTTTCTCTGTTCAAATGACTGCATGGATTCTTCCATCTAATTGGATCCTGAATGATGCAATGACTCTCTTGCCTTCCTTCCTATGATTATTGCTATTTTCAATTCAGAGAGCACTTATAAAAATGATTGCCCAGTACCCCAATAAAACAAAGATACATTTCCTAAATTTTGGAGCCAAAACTACTGTTCTTCAGTTTGGCTATCAACTGTACTTATTACATGCAATTTAAGTAAGACTATGCTGCTTAATAAATTACATATACTTATTATTGGGATGTCCTAATCTCTTGCTGTTGAAAGAAAACGCATTTGGATTTTAGCAATCCCTCCAGTTTTATTCATACCAGCGTCATTATATTTCTAATATTACTAGTGAAATAAGATGTTTTCAGGGCTTCAGAAGATGGATTGCAGGTGGAAAAGTTGTCATTTCCTGGCTGGGTGCCAGGGATTGTTTGATATCATCTGAGTCAGGTAAAGAAAGAGAGAAGGGACAAGATGGGGAAATAAGTGCCAAGTCTTAGGTAGGACAGCGGTTCTCAACCTGTGGGTTGAGACCCCTTTGGGGGGGTCAAATGGCCCTTTCTTAGGGGTGGCCAAATTCATAATAATAGCAAATTACAGTTATGAAGCAGTAATGAAAATAAGTTTATGGTTGCGGGGGTCACCACAACATAAGGCACTGTATTAAAGGGTCAAGGTATTAGGAAGGTTGAGAACCATTGGGGGACTTGGTAGAACTCAATTATGCCACATCTTCTCATGTTATCCACTAATACAAGGTCACCGGCTGTCACGAAATGGGGGGGGGGGTGAGAGACATTAAACTCAAGAGGAGTCTCTGTTGCCATGAAGCCAATGTGAACTCATAGGTGCTGTGTAGGAGAGAGAAGAACTGGCCCATATGTTTCAAATCCTTGGTGGCACGTCTAGGTAGGTATTAATGGCAAAGTCTATGGTTCAAACCACAGTCACCCTGTTGGAGAGGAATGAGTCCCTTCTGTTCCCACTTGACTTTACAGTTTTGGAAGCTTTCTAGGGTTTCTATGCATCAAAATCAAAGACAATGGTCTTTACCTTAAGGACTAGTTCTTAACTTCGTAATACAGTTCCGCGTGTTGTGGTGACCCCCTAACCACAAAATTATTCTCTTTGCTCCTTCATAACTGTAATTTTGCTACTGTTATGAATCAGGCAAGCCCTGTGAAAGGGTCGTTTGCCCCCCAAAGGGATCACGACCCACAGGTTGAGAAGCGCTGTCCTACCCAAGCCTTACGGCAAGGAGACGCCCCATCTTGATACCAGCACTGCAGCTAAGCAATTACCTGATGAAATAAAGTGCCACAAAAAAGCAAACTCACTGACAACAAGTCAATTCTAACACACAGTGACGCTATACAACAGAGTAGAATTGCCCCCAAC
This sequence comes from Tenrec ecaudatus, assembly GCF_050624435.1. Classification (NCBI taxonomy): domain Eukaryota; kingdom Metazoa; phylum Chordata; class Mammalia; order Afrosoricida; family Tenrecidae; genus Tenrec; species Tenrec ecaudatus. The sequence continues at coordinate 12,607,095 of NC_134542.1, read as the reverse complement.
TGATTTCCAAGGGCTTTAAATCTGTCCAGAGGTAGATTGACCAAACTCCCTCCCAAGGAGAAGTCTGGTGCTCAGGTGCTAGGCCGCCATGAGGGTTCCCTAACAGGAAGATGAATCAAAGGCTTACTAGTCTGACATCAATTCCAACTTACAGTGAATCTGTATGAAAAGATAGAACTGCACTCATGGGTTTCTGAGATTCAAGATCTTAATGGGAGTAGCAAGCCTCATGTTTCTCCTGCGAGCACCAGGTGCTCTTCGTGGAGAGCAGCCCAGTGTTTATGCAACCAGGGCTCTCTGGAGAGGGGGGTAGAGGCACGAGGGGACTCCCGACTCTCCCTGCACATCATGCATGTGCAAGGGGCCACTTCACAGGAAAGGGCTGTAGCGTGCTCCCCAGCCTTCAGCAACCCTCAGAGGGTGATAGGAGAGGGCGTTCTGCTAAATAGGGTTAGGAATAGCTTAAATAAGAACAGAGACTAATCATGGTTCTCCTCTTTCTATGCACAGCACTGAATTCACTTTTAGACAGCACTTTGGGCTGAAAGTGGATCTAGCTTCAGCTCAAACTCAAAAGAGGAGAGGTGAGTGCCAGGGCTGGGCTAGGGTACCAAATTCTTCTCCATATTCTCCTTTTCATGATTCTGTCTAGCAAGGATGCTCAGCCCTCCAAGCCTCTCGTTTCAGGAAAGTTGGTGTTCTTTCTTCATGAGGACTTGCGGTGTCCCTGACTCACTGTATAGAATTTTCCTTTGTGAGAGCAAAACCTGATGCGGCACAGGAAAATGATTTGGATGCATTCTGTATCACCTGCGTGCCAATCATGAATAGATCTGTTCTTTCCAGAATGTCACAGGCACAGAGGCAGATGCTTAGACCGAACTTAGGGTCAAGATACCTGCTGTTGTTTGGGTTGGGTGCTCTCCAGTTGGTTCTGATGGATAGTTAACCCCTGGGATCCAGTAAAGCTGTTCGGTATGGTTTTCTAGGCCATCACTTGGGAGAGACCCTGTTAGTAGCTAAGCCCTCAGCCACTGTACCAGCAAGTCTCCCTCAAGGTATTTTAAATGTATAAGTAAATGCTAAGGAATGGTGGTAGAAAGAAAAAAAAAAAAAAGGACATAAAGGGGGTGGGGAGAGATGGCCTCCAGATAGGTAGCTCACCCTGGAGTTCCGTGGAGACTGGTGAGTGGGGAGATTTCAGGCCCAAGTAGGGGTATCAAGTCTGTCTTTTGATTCCCAAGACCACTCAGATCACTTCTCTGAACCGGAAGCTGACTCCCACCCTATCGCCAGCACTCCCTGCAGACACCCAACTGGAGCATCCACACGGGCACCCGGGCACCCTGGGGTGGCGGGGGTGGGGTGGGGTGTCTTGGCTGGCAATTATGCACACGGCGCTGAAGCAGGGTGGCAGCCTCCACTGTCCACCTAGCTGCCCTGTGGTGCCAGTCAAGGCAGAGCGAGTGCCCCAGCCAGCATTCCCCCTTATAGAGATCCCCATCTCATCTGGGCACCCCTTGTGTACCACCTGGGTAGATCCTCTCCCCCTTCTTCTACAGTGCAACCAGGCAGATGTCAGAGGCTGCTGCGATGCCTTTGTGCTGCACACAAACCACCAACCAGATTCTCCACACACACTCAGAAGTCTCAACCCAGAGATTTCCTGCCCCATCTCTGTGCTCCTCACAGATCCACCAACCAGCCCCCTCCCTGGCCCTCCTCCCCTCAGACACACACATTCTCATCCTGCTACATCACTTCATGCCTGCCAGGCAGTGGACACAAGTCTGACAGAAGCTTCTTCAACTGTAGCATAGGGAACCAAGCCTTTGGGGATTACCTACAGTATTCTCCCTTCTCCCAGCTCAATCTGCCCCACCCTCTGTGCTCCAAGCACTCTACTGGCACACCAGTGGTAGACCCCTCCTACCCGCCTACCTGTGGGAAGTGCCCCTAGCCAGAACTAAGGTGACAGATTTTAATATTGGTAAAGATGAATACAATTGATAAAACTCATATCCTGGTGAAATAGCCACATGGCAGCCGAAAACCATATACCCTAGCTTGTCGTGCATTCTTTCCAAAAATCGGGACTTTTTAAAACGCCGCGGGACGGGTAAAATTCTTAAAAATCGGACTGTCCCGCCAAAAGCGGGATGTCTGGTCACCTTGCACCCCCAATTCATCCCCTAAATACACTCTCATGCAGTGGGGTCGACAATTTCTATCAGACCACAGCGTGCACAACTGCAAACAGCCGCTAAGGAGACCTGCAGGTGGCTGGAGCACAACCTTAGGCCAAGGTGAGAGGGAATCCCCAGCAGGACAAATGTGAAAAACAACCCCTCAAGACAGTTGGCTATAGACAGCCTACTGAAACACCAACACCAAACTCCCAAAGAGAGAGTCCAGGACTCTGAGACACCTGGGAAAATGGCACCTTGTTCCAGTAAATTGACCAAAAAATAGCAAGCTGCTTCCACACTTTCAACAATAGAAACTAAACCCATTGCAAGAGGACCACCTGGACATACGGCAGCCATAGAAAAGGCAGAGGTTAACCTCCCACAGAAAGAAATCTTCAGAATACTGCTGGGAGTCATACAGGACATGAGGGAAGCATTACAGAAAAAAGGATGAAATGATAAAGGAACTAAAGACAATGCACCAAAGGGAAATAAAAGAGTTAAGGGGTGAGGCAACAAAAACTAATAGCAAACTCACAAATTTTTCCCAGATAATGGAGGAAGCAGAGAGCCATACCAGTGACCTAGAGAATTCACAAGCAGAAATTAATAAACGTGAGAAAAAGTCTAACAAGTCCATTAGAGAAGCTGAAGAAATCCTCAGAGCTATATCTGACGCTATGGGAAGGAACAACATCAGAATTATCTGCCTGCCAGAGGAATGCACATCAAGGAAACCAGCATCCAAAATAGTGATGGAATGCTTGGAGGAAAACTTCCCTAACTTAATGAATGAAAACCAGGTAGGCTAGTTTCAGTTCTTCCAGGAGGCTGAAAGAACACCAGCTAGACTGATTCCCAAGAAGTCACCAAGACATATAATTGTTCAACTATCCAGCTATGAGGAAAAGGAGAAAATTATGAGAGCAACTAGGGATAAACTGGCAACCACATAAAAAGGCAAGCTTATAAGACAGTATGAAGAAGAGGGGACAGTGGAGCAGCATATTACGACAATTGCAGGGAAATAATGTAAATCCAAGAGCACTCTATCCAGGCAAATTATCTATCAGAGTTGATGGAGAAGTGAGAGTCTTCAGGACAAAGAAAGTCTCAAAGAATATGCTAAAAGGAACCCAGCACTACAAAAGGTCCTTGCGGAACCAGTATGGGCAGAAGAACAACACTCACCATGCTCATACAAGAATCTGCCACACAGAACCATTCCACCCAGAGATCATCAGAGGGAAAACAGCTCCCAAGATAACATAGACTCGACAATGGAAAGAAGGGAATAATGAACCACAAACACACATCTCCACAATCCACGGAAAGAAACAGAAGTGGGAAAACACCCAACAGAAGAGGGATAAAATTATATCAAAGAGTCCACAGATAGATGTAATAAACCTGAAATCAATGGAATCAACTCAGGCCTTAAGAGACAGAGACTAACAGATTGGCTCAGAAAACACAACCCCTCCGTCTGCTGCCTACAGGAGACATTTCCCAAGATTACAGACAAAAGTAGGCTGAGAATCAAAGTCAAAGGCTGGAGAAAAATATACCAAGTAAACAGCAATTAAAAAAAAACAGGGGTTGCAATCCTAATCTCAGATAAAATTGACCTCAAAGTGCGAACCATAAAAAAGATAAGGAGGAACACTATATAATGCTCAAGGGAACCATACACAAAGAACCACTAAGCATTCTAACTATTTACTCGCTGAACAAAGATTCTGCATAATATGTCAATCAAAGGCTCCGAAATATGAAAAAAAGAAACCACAGCTTCCACAATTATACTGGGTGACTTCAATACACCACTCTCTGAGAAAGATAGATCATTGAGAAAGAAACTCAACAAGGAGGCTAAAGATCTAAACACTACAATTAGACGATTTGACCTGATATATATCTATAGAGATCTCCATCCAAATACAAAACAATTCACACTTTTCAAGGCCATATGGCACATATTCGAAAATAGGCTACATGCTAGGTTATCAGTTGAACCTACATAAATTCAAGCACATTGTTATCATACAGACCTCTCTCTCTGACCACTGTGCCATAAGATTGGAAATCAACAAAGGAAGATAATGAAATAAAGGGTAAACAATTGGAGAATAAACAACTATTTCAAAAGGAGTGCATACTGTCTCAGATAAGAGATGGAATTAAGAAATTTCTAGAAATCAATGAGAATGAAAACACGACATACTAAAACTTATGGGACACAGCAACGGAAGTCATCAGAGGAATTCTCATAGCATTACAGGCACACATAAAGAAGGAGGAGAGGTTTGTGATTGCTACACTGGAACAAAGGTACAACAACTAGATCGGAGTTAACAAAACAATCCAACTAATAGCAAAAGAAAATAAATAATATAAACTAGATCTGAGTTTCAGGAGAGGGAAAATAAGAAAACTATGGAAAAAAATCAATGCTGCTAAAAGTTGGTTCTTTGAAAGGATAAATTGAATCAACAATCCTCTGGTGAATTTGACCAAAGAAAGGAAGGAACACATTTCAATAACAAGGATGAGGGATGAAAGAGGGGACATTACAATGGACCATAGTGAAATCAAAAGAATAATTACACAATACTATGAAGGACTGCACTCCAAAGAATTAAAAAACTTGGAAGATGTGGGCACATTTTTGGAGAAACAATCCCTCCCTAGATCATCCCCAATGCCCATCTAGAATCTCAACAGATCCATATCAGTAGCAGAAATAGAAAAGGTTATGAAGGGATTACCAAACAAAAAAATCACCTGGACCAGATGGGTTCACAGGAGAATTTTATCAAGCATTCAGGGAATAACTGACACCAATCTTACACAGACTGTTCCAGAACATAGAAAAAGATAGCAAATTTACAAATTCCTTCTATGAAGCTAGTATAACTCTGATACCTAAATCGGGCAAGGAACCCACAAGAACTGAGAACTACAGACCAATTTCCCTAATGAATATCAATGCAAAAATCCTTAACAAAATACAAGCCAACAGAATACAAAAGTATATAAAACAAATAATTCACCATGACCAAATGGGATTCATACCAAGTATGCAGGCATGATTCAACATATGATAGACCATTAGTACTATTCACCACATTGAAATGAAAAAGTATAAAAACCACATGATAATTTCAATAGATGAGGAAAAAGCACTCGATGACATCAACACCAATTTATGTTTAAGACACTCAAGAATATAGGAATGGAAGGAAAATTCCTCAATATAATATATGCCATATATGAAAAATCAACAGCCAATGAGGTAGAAATGGAGAAAGACAAGATCCATTCTTCTGAAAAAGGGGTTTGACAAGGATGTCCCTTATCCCTACTCCTATTTAACATCATACTTGAGGGCCTAGCCAACAATATAAGGCAAAGAAAGGACATCAAGGGCATTCATCTGGGGAAGGAGGACGTGAAACTATCGTTATTCACAGAAGATACGATTTTATATATGGAAAATCCTAAAAGTTCCACAAGAGGAGTACTGGAAGCAATAGAGGAATATAGCAGAGTAGCCAGTAACAAGATCAACAAATAGAAGTCTATCCCACTAGTGTACATGTTGGACAAGGCTACAGAAGAGGGGAACAAAAAGGGGGTACCCTCACAATAGCCAAACACAAATTGAAATATCTAGGGATATACCTGACTTAAAAAAAAAGATATGTATGAGGAAAACTACAAAACACTATTAAAAGAAACCAAGGGTGACCTCAACAAATTAAGGACATCCCATGCTTGTGGATTGGTAGACTGAACATTGTAAAGATGTCAATTCTAACCAAGACACTATATATGTTCAATGCTACTCGTATCCAAATTCCAGCCTCTTTCCTTAAAGAATTGGAAAAAACCAATTATCAACTTCATATGGAGAGAGAAGAAACTTAGAATTAGCAGAGAACTCCTCAAGAAGAAGGACAAAGTTGGAGGGCTTGCTTTACCTGACTTTAGCACCTACTATAGTCACAGTGGTCAAAACAGCGTGGTATTGGTATAATGATAGATATTCAGCCCAATGGAAAAGGTGTGAAAAGCCAGAAATAAAATCATCAGCACACAGACAACTGATCTTTGATAAGGGCCCAAAATGTATCAAATGGGCAGGAGATGCCCTCTTCAATTCATGGTGCTGGAAAAAAATGGATACGTAGCTGCAAAAAATGAAGCAAGACCCTTACCTCACTCGATACAAAAGAATAAACTCAAGGTGGATCATGGATCTTGAGGTAAAACCCCAAACTATTAGGGCCATTAATGAGGGAATTGGGACAAGGCTGAGAACCTGGGCACAGGGAATACATAGGCTATCAGAAATCAGGAAGGACACAAACACAGAAGAGGCACAAATTGACCAATGGGATATACTAAGGATAAAACACTTGTGTCCATAAAAAGAATTCACCAAGAGAGTAAGGAGTGACCACAGACTGGGAAAACATCTTTAGCAATGACACATCAGACAAAGGTCTTATTACTAAAATCTACAATACTCTGCTAAGTTACGACAAGAAAAAATAATTGTCCACTCAGGAGGTGGGCAAAGGATCTGAACAAGAGTTTCTCAAGGGCAGAAATCCAAGTGGCCAATAAATATATGATAGAATGTTCCAGATCTCTAGCCATAGGAGAAATGCAAATTAAAGCAACAATGAGATACTACCTAACACCCTCAAAGATAGCCCAATTTAAGAAATGAGAACGTGTTGGAGGGGATGTGGAGAGAAAGGAACTCTTGTCCACTGCTAGTGGACCTGTAGGTATGTACAACCATTATGGAAATCAATTCGGTGATATCTAAAACAGTTGGAAGTTAAGCTAGCATATTATCCAGCAATCCCCCTAGTGGGTGTATACCCAGAAGAGACAAGAAACAAACCACAGCCAGACATCTGTGCCCCAGTGTTCATAGCGGCACAGTTCATAATTGCAAGGAATTGGAAACAGCCCAAATTTCCATTAACAGATGAATGGATTTAAAAAACTGTGGCATATACATACAATGGAGTGTTACGCATCCCGAAACAACAGTGATGAATGCGTGAAGCACATCGCCACATGGGAAGAACTGGAGGAAATTTTGCTAAGTGAAGTAAGCCAAGCACAAAAGGACAAGTACAACATGAGTTCGCTGAGGGAAAGAGGGACCAGACATCGACCCGGTGTTCCAAGACAAGAACGCAACACACTGACATGAAGCAGGGAACCAATAGAGAGGTCTGAGATGTCAGCCCCATTACCAAGTAAGTGGACAGCCCCACCCTTCCCCCACCCCGAGAAGAATTCACTTCAGAGGACAGCACTCACACTACAGCTAAGGAGAGGGATTTGTCTGATCAGAGTACACAGGGGTCAACGGGGACAAGGGAGAGTGAAGCACATCCTGGCTCGGCAAGCCCTGAGGACAATGTTTCTGCTTAGAGCAGCAATGCACAGAGACAACCATAGGGCTGGCACCACCATGGGACACAGCGTTCCTCACTGACCCATAGCACCATGGGGGCAGCATTAGACACATGGTGAGAATTGTGCTCTCCCTGGCCCACTATGCAGAAGCCAGCCACTGGGGGTGTATGACAGAGGAGTAGGGGGAGCAGAGCAATGAAGTCCTCAGGGAATGCCAGGGATCGATGTGGGGCCAGGGTATGGTCCCATCACACTCGACTTGAAAGCACTCGTAAAGGACAAAAAAATGATCTTGAACTACTTGTAGCTATTGTTTCATTTTCTATTGTTGCTTCGTGATACTCAGTTTTGTGATGGTGCATATTGTCGCTGCATCTCTACTTGAAGGGATAGGCAGGATAAGAGAGAACAACGGGATGACATGGGAGAGGAGGAGGATGGAAAAAGAAGTGGTGTTAATAAACCCAGGGACAAGGGAAAAACCAGTGATCCAAAATCAGTGGTAAGGAGAGGGCTAGGAGGCCTGGCAGGGCTTGGTCAAAGACAATGTAACTAAGAGGAATTTCTGAAACCTAAATGAAGGCTGAACATGAGTGGGACAAGAGGGAAGTACAAAGAAATATAGGAAAGAACTAGGAAGCAAAGGGCATTTTTAGAGATCTAAATACAGGCATATACAGATGTAAATATATTTATATATGATGAGGGGGAAATAGTTCTATGTACATATATTTATAGGTTTAGTATTAAGGAAACAGATGGACAGTGGGTCCCTACTCAAGTACTCCCCCAACACAAGAACACTTTGTTTTAACAATTAGGCAGTCTGAGATGCTCACCTTCCTGGCACAATCGCTGAAGACAAAGGGTGCACAAGCAAATGTGGTGAAGAAAGCTGATGGTGCCTGGCTGTCAAAAGATATAGCATCTGGGGTCTTAAAGGCCTGAAGATAAACAAATGGCTCTCTAGCTGAGAAACAATAAAATCCACATGGAAGAAGCACATCAGCTTGCCCCGGCAGGATTGCTGAAGACAAAGCAGGTGCATAAGAAAATGTGATGAAGAAAGCTGATGGTGCCCGGCTATCAAAAGATATAGAGTCTGGGGTCCTATAGCCTTGACGATAAACAGGCGGCCATCTAACTGAGAAACAACAAAGCCCACATGGAAGAAGCACAGCATCTGGTGAGAACACGAGGTGTTGAAGGGATCAGGTATCAGGCATCAAAGACCAAAAATAAAAATCATAGTATTGTGACAAAGGGCCCATCTGTGGGAACTTGGATATCCCCTTGCAGAAGGGCTGCTGGGATGAGCCAGCCAGGGTGCAGTGTAGCAATGATGAAACATACAATTTTCCTCTAGTTCTTGAGTGCTTACTTCCCCCGCCCCCCACTAGCATGATCCCAATTCTATCTTACAAATCTGGCTGGACCAGAGGATGTACACTAGTACAGATAGGAGCTGGAAACACAGGGAATCCAGGACAGATGAATCCCCCAGAACCAGTGGTGGGAGTGGCGATACCAAAAGGGTGGAGGGACAGTGAGGGAGAAAGGGGGACCAGATTACAAGGATCTGCATATAATCTCCTCTCTGGGGTACGGACAGCAGAGAAGTGGGTTAAGGAACACGTCGGACAGTGTAAGATATGAAAAAATAATAATAATTTATAAATTATCAAGAGTGTGTTGGGGAGGGGGATATGGGGAGGGAGGGGAAAATGAGGGACCGATACCAAGGGCTCGAGTAGAAAGCAAATGTTTTGAGAATGATGAGGGAAACAAATGTACAAAAGTGCTTGACACAATGGATTTATGTATGGCTTATAGTACGAGCTGTATGAGCCCCCAGTAAAATTATTTTTTTAAAAAGGACATAACATAATGGTGGATCATGATGTGGACCTGACAAAATCTCGGCCACCTGGTTCCGGCGATGAGAAGGGGGTCATAGAGTGCCCCACGTTGAGCCAGATTGGCCAGGCTTCCCTCCCTGCAGTGTCCTCTGTCTGTGGACAGGGTCTTCCCTTGGAAAGCATGGTCTTCGCACCGCAGAACGTACAAGTTCTGAAGGGGCAGACAACTGTAAGGGTCTGCGAGCCACACTTCCCTACTGCAGGTTTGACGCTTTGCCCTATAAGGCAGGGACATACAGGATATGAATGTATCTAAATCTTTATTAGACCACTACACCTGTGGCCACAGAGTGGATTATGACGCATGGCACAGCTCTCGCCTGTCATCGAGCAGAACTGATTCAGAGGGTCTTCTTGGATGGGGTGTTTAAGTGAGAACGTCACCAGGCCTTTCGTCTGCAGCAAAACGAGGTGGGTTTAAACTGCCAACTTTCAGGGTTGACGTCTCCAGTGAAAACCATTCCTTGTGACGGAGGGATCTGCAACTTCAATACCTAGCTAACACTTGGCGAGCTAATTTTAGGGTTCCTTTCCAAAACAAAACTCTGCCATTGAGTTGATGCTGATTCAAAGTGACCCTATAGGGCAGGGTGCAACAGACCCTGTGAGTTTCTGAGACTGTAACTCTTTATGGGAGTAGGAAGCCTTGTTGTTCTCCCATGGCACTGCTGATGGTTTTGAACTATGGACCTTTCCGTTAGCAGTCCAACTCGTAAACACTATGCTACCATCCCTCTAGATAAAACAAAATTGTAAAACGTCAGAATGTGCAATACAATTTTGAATATGAACGATGGGGAAGAACTTTACCAGATTTCAAAATTGACTTGAAATTACAGCAATCAAAATAATGCTATAGTGCAGGAAAGCATATACTAAGGAGGATCCCCCTAAAGGTCAGGAACAGAGTGAAATACATACAGGAATATGCATAGGATTAATGAGATATGCCAGGCTATGTTATGTAGCCCCCTGTAATGGTCCAGAGGGGGACAATGAAGACTATTCAATCAACAATTTAACCAAGAGAGCTTCTTTGCTTATTCATTCCAACAGGAAAAAAATACAGGTAGATCCTTCTATTGACTGAAACGCATGCTAGTTGAACTGAAGAGTTAAACACAAAAACGCCCCCCCAAACGATAGTGACATTTTAAAAAGTTCTCTCTTTTAATGCTATATCATTTATGTTGTAATGCTTTGATGGTTTGGGCTGACTAAAGGTGGATTCTGTATCTATCAAAAAGACAGCTATATTTATGATGTGAAAAGAGAAATCCCCATGTCACGAAATACATCACAAATCAAAGAAGTGAGAAGAAACCAATCTGATGAAGATGAACTATAACTACGCACCAGGATAACTGGTGGCCTCATGTTGGGCTACTCACTATAAGGATGTTTGGAAATAGCATGCCATATACAGAGGAACTAATGGTTGTAACAATTTAAATTAACCCAGGAAGCAGGCAATATACGGAGAAGCCAGAGTTAGAGGAAACAATCCCTTGAGGGGAGCATAACAGACAAACACAGGAGCAGAACAATGTGACATTGTCAAGTAACTGTGAAGCCTAAAAAGTCTGTCCCTCATTTTTCTTTCAGATCATGAAATTCGTCCTCCTAAAAGACCAGGGTTCAACTAGTTTAAGAAGTCTGGACAGCAGAGACACTAGTTTCAGTGGGATGGACAACAAAGAGTAAAGGCCTTATGTTCTTCTTGTTTTCTGTAGAGTGATTAACATGATTCTTACAAAAATAACCATGAAATTCCAAGCTTCCAGTACTTAAAAACATTCTTTCAGGTGATGTTCCACAGGAAAGAATTTAATTGATTCCTTCAATTTTCATTTAAATCCATTTCTCTTTATCTGTATACCGTTTCATGATCAAATAAATACATGTTCATCCATATAGGCCTGTCCTCTTATTTTTCAAACCCTATTTATAGTTTTAAAGAATACACGAGCTTCACTGATTTTTGTTCAAAAGCTTCCATTTTCTGAGCCGTATGGAGACATCTGTCTTATTGTCTGACTGCTTTTCATTCTGCATTACAGATGAAAGGGGAGAACCTCTGCAGAAAGTACTCTGAGAAACTGGACGCCGTATGTCGCAACCAGTCAATGCTTTTGTTCAATGATTACTGCTCGCGAAACCTGTCAGAAATATTTTTAGATGCACTTTGTTAAAAATCATGAAGGTACTAATTTTATGGTGCTTAATATTTTCAAGTGGAGTTACATTTATTAAACCTGATTAGTAGTCAATGAACCCATGAAGCTTGAAGCAAAGTGATATCATACTCATCCATCAGAGGATTAAAAGGCTAGAAGGGTTTTGCCAGATTATGCACACAGCAATCTTCTGTATTGAGATCTCAATTGTTCCAGATTGTAAGAATCTATTCCATTTAAAACTCCCTCGGGAGGCCCCAAGGATAGGCTGTAAGAGACTCCTCTCCTGTAAGGCAGTAAAAAATTTGCCTGGAGTGGTTATTCCAATTCATGACGACCCCGTATGTGTTATAGAACAGAATAGAACTGCCCCAGAAGGTTTTCTTGGTTGTAATTTTAGGGAAAGCCAATCAACATGCCATTCTTTTCTGGTACCACGAGTGGGTTCAAACCACCAACCTTTACTGGGTCATAAGGGCAAGCCATGTGTGCCCCTCAGGACTCTTTCCTGAGTGTGGTGCTAATGAAACATATATTTGCATTGGAGAGGCATTTGGAAGACTCATCTTGCTCTTCATTCCGAAACACTTTTAAGACGCATGCTAACAAGTCCTTTCTTATTTCTGTAGAATGATTAAAGCTATAGTGATCTCATCTGTTTATAGCTCATCTGTTTCCAAACTCACTGCCATCAAGGTGATTCTGACTCATAGTGATCCTACGCAGAACAGAAGAGACTGGCCCTTAGCGTCTCCGAGTCTGTAACTCTGTCGGAACAGATAGAAGCTGGTGGGTTTTTAACATACTGAAGCTACAGCAACATCAGGAAGTCAATTATAAACATTTCTTCCAGAAATCACCGAAATGCTCTTCCAAAGACAGAAGAGAACTAGATGGAGAAAACAAAAAGTGCCTGACATTTGCCAGACATCTGTGCATTGAGCCCTCATCTGAAGGGCCTGTAAGTTGACGGAGTGCACCACTGCTAATTCAAAGGTCAGTGCTTCAAGCTCCCCACTGGATTCAAAGGACAAAAGATCTGACCATGTGCTCCTGTAAAGATTCTCCCTCACTGCCATCAAGTTGATGCTGACTCATAGCAACCCTATAGGACTGAGTACAACTGCCTCTGTGGGCTCTTCAACCCTTTATGAGAGTAAAAAGCCTCTTCTTTCTCCCTTGGAGCATCTTGTGATTTCAAACTTCCGACCTTCTGGTTAGCAGCCCAACAAATATCCACTAAGCCATCAAAGTCCTTCCTTAATAAAGATTACAAATCAGGAAACTCAATGAAGCTGTTCTCTGTCACATGGGCTCACTGTGTGTGGAAATCAACTCCCTAACTCCAAACAACAGCAGAGAATGGAGTCGGCAGCTCAAGGGAGCTGACCTTGCTCAAAAGACCTCACCCTCATCCTCTCATACCCCTTTCTCTGGCAATCCCCACAAGGCTGACATGGAAGCAATTGCGTAAACACGACCAGCATTCAGGAACTATTATCACTGGGGTTCTGAAGTTAGAATGAACACATGTGTATCTTTAAGTTGTTTGTGTATGTGGTTTATTTAAATTTTTTTCTCTTTTCTCCAAGCATTTTGAAATGTGGTTGACAATTCTACTTCAAGACAACCCTACTCTTACACAGTAATAAGATGACTTCTCAGTTCAAATTCCAGTAAACATTAAAAATATTTTTGATTGTCCAGCTTTACTTAGATTCTAACCTTCCAAATGCCGTGACCCTTTCATACAGTTCCTTATGTTTTGGTGACTCCCAAAGCAATAAATGAAAATAAGCCCAGTTAAAAAGCTTTTTTTTCGTTGCAACTTCATAACTGTAATTTTGCTACTGTTATGGATCGGGAGACCCCTGTGAAAGGGTCGTTCGACACCCAAAGGAGTTGCGACCCACAGGCTGAGAACCGCTGGCTTAGAACATGTTTAAGTTTGTTAGCATGTTGGTTTAGCTCTTACTTATGACAACTGTATGTATAATGGAAAGAAATAGTCCCCTGTCCTGTGTCATACTCACAACCATTGCTATGATTGAATCCTTCCTGGAAGTTACAGTGTCAATCCACCTCACTGAGAGTGCCCCTCATTTTTACCAATCCTTTACCCAACAGGATGCCATCAACCTGTAAACTCGTTGACTCTAACTTCTAACAACATTTTGTGACAGTGTAGAACTTCCCAGTAGGGCTTTGAAGAGTTTGATTGCTTTTAGAATCCCTCTGCCACATTTTTTCCCTCTGGAAGAGCTGGTGGTTGTTAGCTGAGTGCTTAACCACTGTGTCACCAGGACCTTTTTATGATGCACCTAGTGTTTAGTAGAACTTGTTCACTAGTGAAGATTATTTCACATACCACTTCTCCAGTTTGATTTTGAATTGAGATTCTGAGATTCCACTGACTCAGTGCGCGGATCACCGTTTGTATAAATGAATACTTCGTTTTCAGGTAAACATGCTCTAAAGGAGAGCCTTCAAGCCTGTGGAGGAAGATTATGACTCAAGAAAATCAAAAGGAAACGAATAAAAGTACCTAATGAATTACTGGCCTAAATGAGAGCTTGTCAAGAATCCTTCTGAAAGGGTCTTTCCAGCTTTTGACTCAAGCTCAATGTCATCTAGTCCATTCTGAATTAGTAACCTTGTAGGACAGAGCAGCACTCCCTTTGTGAGTTTCCAAGAGTGTAATTCTCCTGCAGAGTAGCTAGGGGGTTTCAAACTGCCGATCTTGCAGTTAGCAGCCCAACTAAGACTCTTTAAAAAAAATCATTTTCTTGGGGGCTCATACAACTCTTATCACAATCAATACATCCATCTATTGTATTGAGCACTTTTGTACATTTGTTTCACTCATCATTCTCTTCTACTTTCATCATTGCTTTCTACTTGAGCCCTTGGTATCAGCTCCTCATCCCCCCCCCCTTTCTTTTTAGCAACAGAAGAGATAAAACACAAAAATCTCCGGTCTGAGGCTGGGGTGGAATAGGGAAGTGAGGATGGTTGGAGATTACGATGGTTGGAAGTTAGAAAACAAGACAGACTGTGCCCGTGTTACTGATTGTAGCTGCTTGGTGAAGAGCCCTGTGCCCAGGTCCCCTCTTTACATAAAGCCTTGAAGGTCTGCCACACTTCAGAGAACGCCTCACACCTAACCCGGGAGCAGCAATGTAGCCATGGAGGCAGGAAGCTTCTCTCAGAGCAGAGTAACAACTTTTCCTGGCCTGAAGTAGGACAGGGGGAGGACTGAATGTGATCTTGGGAGATGAGAGAAAGAAGAGAACATCTCATATTGTCTGCGGCCATGTGAGCGTCATAGCTAACATCACTGTGAGTTCTCAGGATAGAATCCCATAAATCCCAACCAGACTCAGATGAGGGCATGGAAAGGCTTCAGTGGATCTTGGCTGTAAGCAGAGAATACTAGAAAGATGGTTACTTGAATTTTATTGGCTATTCAAAGGATCTTCAAACACCGTGAATAACACTGGGAAGAATGGGAATTCCAAAACACGTTATTGTGCTCATGTGAAACCTCTGTATGCAAGAAAAGTTAGTCTTTTGTACAGAACAAAGGAATATGGCATGTGTGTTAGTCTTGGTTGACTAGAGAAACAAATTCATAGATACTCATATGTGTATAAGAAAGAGCTTTATATTCAAGAGCAGTTGAATATTGAGAAACCATCCCAGCCCAGTTCAGATCAAGTCCATAAGTCTGATATCAGTCCATAAGTCTGATACCAATCTATAAAGACTCACAAAACACGTGCAATGATGCTGAATGCAGGAAGATCACAGGCCAGTATGTGGAAAGTCTTGTGGCTCCAGTGGCCGTAGCAGCATCTCAGCACTGGCGGGGGTCTCCACCTGGCTCCTTCAGCTCAAGGTCTCTAGCATTGCTCCATTGTCTTGTCAGCAAGCATGTCTCGCAGGGAGTAAATCTGTGTCCCGCCTCCAGCGAGCTATTTCTCTCCTTAGCGCCTCCAAATGAAGTCATCAAGCTGTGACCTGATTGATAGGCGAGACCACCTGTTCACTCTTAAGGCTCTCAAATTGACAACAGATTATGTAATTACCACAGCATGGTTTAAAATCAGGCAAGGAGCCACTGTGGCTAGTGGGTTACTCATTCAGCTACTATCTGTAAGTTCGGCACTTTCAAACTGCCAGCCACTTCATATGAGAAAGATGAAGCTTTTAACTCCCATAAACAGTTACAGACTCAGAAACCCACAGGGGTGGTTCTACCCTGTCCTATTAGGTCACTGTGAGTCAGACTCAACACAGTGTCAATGAGTTTGTTGGGGGAATTTTCAAATCAGGGTAATGTCATTTCACCACACTTATTTAATCTGTATTTTGAGGAAATAATCAAATACGCTGGACTCATGAAGAAGAACACGATATCAAGATGGGAGGAAGTCTTATTTACAACCTGTTATGCCAAAGGCACAACCTTTTTTTCTGAAAACAAGGTGGACTTGAAGCACTTGCACATCAATGCAAAGAAAAGTCAAAAGGACTTAAGGAAAACAAAATTCTCACAACTGGACTGCTAGATAAAATCGTGGTAGAGAAAACATGGAAGCTGTCAAGGACCTCAACGCGCTTGGATCCATAATCAATGCTCATTGGAAGCAGCAGAGAAGAAATCACACAACGCATTGCACTGGGCAAATCTTCTGCACTAGAGCTCTTTATCATGTTGAAGAGCAAGGATGTCACCTTGAGGACCAAGGTGTGTCTGACCTAAGCCATGATGTTTTCAATCACCTCATACGCATATGCATGTGGAAACTGGACAATGAACAGGCAAAACAAAAGAAGAATTGATGCATTTCTATTCTGGTATTGGGAAACATATTAGATGTACCATATATAGATTTCCAGAAGAATAAACAAATCTGTCTTGCAAGAAGTCTAGCCAGCATGCTCCTGAGTAGTGAGGCTGGTGAGAATTTATCTCATCTACTTTGGACAGGTTGTCAGGAAAGACCAGTCCCTGGAGAAGGAATGACAATACGATTGATGAAGTAGTGGCCCAGTGGAAAAGAAGGTCTTCAAAGAGATGATAGATATAGTAACTCTAGCAGTGGGCTCAAAAATAACATAAAGGCATTGCAGGACAGGGCTGTGCTTCATTCTGTTATGCACCATGTCACTGTACATTGGAGCCAAATGGATGGCACCTAATAACAACAACAATAGAAAGGTCAAATTACTGAATGCTGTAGAAAGCATCAGAGGAAAATAAAAGGCATAACCCTAATGAAGGTCCCCATATAATTAGTTGACATCAATCATTTCAAGAGATGGCATATCATCCAAAAATGATGACATTGAAGGAAGAAGTCCAAGTTGCTCAGAAAGCACTAGTGAAAACTAAAGCTCCAGAAATTGCATAAATAGCAACTGCAATGCTTCAGCAAAATGATGCGATGCTTACTAGTCTGTGCCAAGGAATTTGGAAGACAGCTGCCTGACCAACCCACTGGAAGAAATCCATATGTGTACACATTTCAAGGAAAGGTGACCAAAACAATGCAGACAATATCATACAATGTCATTAATATCACAGGGAATAAAATTCTGTTGAGGATAACTCAAAAATGGTTGCAGGAATACATCATTAGGGAACTGCCAGAAATTTCAACAGGATTAAGAAGATGGTATGGAAGGAGGAAGATCATTACTGACAGCAGATGGATTTTGACTGAGAGCAAAGAAAACCAGAGAAGATGGTCACTTTTACTGAATGATGTAGAAAGCAGCAGAAGAGAATAGAAGTTATTCAAACAGATAGTTATTCAAACAGAAATGAGGAATAACTTCAGAATTTAACTTCAGGAATAATGTGTCTCTGGGTTGTATCCTTTTACCATCCTTATTCATTGGCAGGACCCTGGTGGGTAGGGGTCCTGTAATGGTTAGGGACTGTATCAACTAGACAGTCCTGGATCAGGGTAGGTGAGGAGCCCAACCTATCAAATGAGTTGCAGTCTGGCACCTCCATGGGGGTGTGCCTTTTGTATGATTAAAAAAACAACAACAACACAGCAGAGTTAAAGCCCCTTGTGGTCCTCCTTTCTGGCACTCTGTGTGCCTCCAAAGGTGGCCCTGTGTAGAGTTTGTTGAAATAGTTGAATGGTTAGTGTTGCGAATAGATGCTATTGAGTTGGTTCTATCATATAGCGACCCTTTGGACAACAGAGCAAAATGCTGCATGGCCCTGTACCCTCCTGCAAATTGTTGTTGTTTGAGCTCATTGTTGCAACCGCCGTGATAATCCCTTTGTTGGGAGCCTACCTCTTTCAAGCTGCCCTTCTTCCTATCAACCATGATGTCCTTCTCCACGACTAGTCTTCTTGGCAACCTGCCCAAATATGTGAGGTTAAAATCTTACCACCTTCGCCTCTCAGGAGCATTCTTGACATCCTATTAATTTCTGGACCCCTACTTTTTACTAATGCCTTCATGAGGCTTGAGCTTCTTCCATCAGTTGAATTGATTCTTGCTCCTATACTGCCTCTTGAAATGGTTGAATACGTACCAATTATTTTTGGTACATTGACTGTATTTTTCTTCTTTCCTTCTTCTTAGATTCATACGTTGTACATTTCATGTTCCAAATTTTCTTGTGGTTTCCATTTTATTTTATTTATTTAACAATGATTTTTATTTCAAATTAGTCTAGGGTTCATCGTTCAGATAATCAATTTTGTCTTCAGCAATTGAAGCTAATTGTTAGTGAACTTTTCCAGCAGTTTCTTCTCATTTTGAGTCATCTCTCATCATGAAATCAATCTCCAAAGAACCTTACCCCATCCATGTCATTAAGGTCACCTCTACTATGAAAAGGCAATTCTTCCCTAGTCGACCTGAAGGGCTCATTTTACAGTATTATAGACAACAATGTTCTGCTGCAATTTATAAGGTTTTCAGTGACTAATTCATCATTAATGGACTGCCTATTTCTTCTTGCTAGTCTGTTCTTGGTGGTGTAGTGGTTACACTGTGAGCTGCGATCGTGCAGTTGGCAGTTCAAAACCACCAGTAGCACCTCAGGAGGAAAACTGGGCTTTCAACTCCAATAACCAATTCCAGTCTCAAAAATGGCAGGGCGTCACTACGAGTCACTATTGAGTCAATGGTGGAGAGGTTGGTTTGGGTTTGGAGTCTGTTCTTAGTCTGGAAGCTCTGCTCAAATATGATGGTATTGGAAATGCTGGTGGTCTAGCTATCAGCATCCCAGCAGCATGGAAGCCACTTCAGTAAGGAAAGCTGACAGAAGTGTGGTGAATCAAGGATGGGTACAATCGATCTCTTCTGTAGGAATTCCTGCTCCTTTTCATTCACAGTCTTACCTGTTTGGCCTGATCTCTCACACAGTCTTTCACAGTTGCTCCATCGGGTCCTCTCTGTTTTCTCCAGGCTTCCTGCTGTGCAAACCATCTTCTACTCTTCTACCAGAAGGCCAATCCACTCCCACTGGATCTTTCTCTAGAAGAGGCTTCGTTGCATCCAAATGCCTAAGGAGAACAGTACTATTTCTTAGCAAGTGTACACCTTTATTTTGTCCCAGAACAAACCATGAACACTCTGTATGCACATTATGGTAAACATCAGCCATTATCCAGATCATTTTCAAACTAATCACTCTTTGTGTGTGCTCTGGATCTCGCCCAGTGAAGATAGTCCGGTTTCCATAACTGTTTATTGAATAAAGGAAAGGATAAATAAATGGCTAAGTGGCTATAAAACCATATTACCTTCACTGGTTGCTGATTTTAGAAATATACCGCATTTATGGTCCCTAGGTGGTGAACACTGAGTGTACTTGGTTACTGATTTATTGGTTGGTGGTTGAAATCCGCCCGGTAGTGCTGTGAAAGAAAAATCCAGTCATCTGTTTTCAGAAAGATAACTGCTAAGAATATTCTGTGGAGCGATTCTACCCTGTAACACAGGAGGTCACTAAGAGTCAATCTACTCAATGGTAATTTTTTTTCTTTGCTTGTTTATTCTACTCACGAAGGTCTATAAAATATATATTATCTGTCCAATATTATGAGATAATAGAAACTAATCTTTTCCCACGTTTGGGGCCCAAATGGGAATAGATTCTTACTCACAGTAGATTCTAAAGACATATTTATTGAATGAGCTAATACACAGATAACTAAATAGAGGGAAGAATTTACATGTGTTCATTCAAAGCTCAAGACTTCATGCGTAAAATCATTAAGCCAGGACTTTGAACTAGTTCCTTGAAACTGAATCTATATTTTAATAAGGTCACCAAGTGATTCCACAGTATACACTTGGGGATCTCAAGTATCATCTGGGGCTCATGTTAAAATATAGATTTGGATTCTGTATATCTGGGAACACATAGAAATTCTCAGCAAAATGGTTGAACCAGAATGAAGTGGTTGGAAACACTGCATTAGATACTGTTAATTGAATTTCACTGTTGGCTCTATTTGAGTTTTCACATTCAAGAATTCAGTACCTTAGTTGCGAGTAAAGTTAAAATATCTGGTATTCTTAAAACAATTGATATGTGAATGAAAATCTAGAATGAAAATTCAGATATTTCCTTCTGTGTCTATTCCAAATCACTATGTAAGGCCCTCATCAATTACAAACATTCACCCTAGCATTTCTCTCCTTTTAATCTTTGCTTGTTCTGTCTCTTCTCAAAATTCCCACTGCTCTCAGCTGAGTCCTGTTTAAAGTAAAACAGCCCCATAGTGTTACTAAGACTGAACTTTATGGAAGAAGACTGCCCCATTTTTCTCAGACGGAGTGGCTGGCCAGTTCGAACCACTGACCTGTTGGTTGTCATCCAAACAGTTTTAACCACTACGCCATCAGGAGTCTCTCTTTCCACTGTGATGACACAGACCAGCTCTGCTCCCCAGGAGTTAGAAAGGGCAATCATATGCCACCTGTGAGCAGGATGCTGTGAAGGCAGGTCTCGCGAAAGCAAAATGAATTGAGACTCTGCCAGTGGAAAGATGGTGTGTGATGATGCACTACGCAGAGTAGGAATGACTGGAATCCAGCCCCTTCAGGGGAACTAGGACAGGCGCTCAGTGGGAAGACCTGGCCACATGTAAAAGACAGATAAGGAAAGGCCTCGATAAATTGTTTGGGGTGTAATTGCTGCAGCTTCAAAGCCTGAATCCCAGGTCCAACCAGGAGAATCAGACTCCAGCTTTGTGTACAATGAACCAGCTTGCAGTCTGTATTTCTTTCGTTCGCTCTCACCCATTCAATACGAAAGCTCTTTATTGGTGGTAATTCAACTAATACCGGAGGGCCTCAGACACAGCCTCCTGCTTGTGTTTGGGATGTTGGAAGCCTCAAAGTCGAGTTGGCATCAGGCTAGCACTTGAAGTCAACTCACGTCAATCACCCACCCCCATTTAGTTATAAAGAGATAGCAGAGCAAAACCTTTGAAAGCCAGCAGAACCTGTGAAAGCCCGGAGCTTGTTGAAGAAGGGAAACCCAGGTATTTCCCACTAATAGAGACAACTGACGAGACTGCATCTCATGTATTTACCTGACTTCCCACTACTGGGATGTGGAATTGATGGGAGCAGGGTATCTGTTGCTCTCATCCACTACTATACACCATTTCCAGGGAAATGGTTTGTCACAGAGTAGAAGGGAGGCTACACTAAGTCCCTGGGTCATAGGGACATCATAGCCTCGTCCAGGCCTTTCAGAAACCCTCTCAAAGCTGACAACATGAGAATCAGTGTAGACCGACAAACTTTAATTTGTTGTTTGTTTTCAACCTAAGCTTACTACCGTGGGTTCCATTCCCATCCATATTGATCATATTGGACAGCGTCTCAATGGTCCATAAGGATCCCTGGTGGTGCAGTCATTATGTGTTGGGCTGCCATGGTCAGCAGTTCAAAACCACCAACAGCTTCTTGGAAGAATGACTGGACTTTTTACTCATAAACATCGATCATCTTGAAAACGTGCAGGGAATCACTGAGTCACCACTGACTCAACGGCAGCAAGATAAGTGCGCACCAGGGTCCCCATGGCTACGGCCCTTTCCGACAGACACTGCCACATCTTTCTTCTGCAGAGTGGCAGATGGGTTCTGGCTACCCATTTGGGGGTTCACAGCTGAACGGTTCCACATGTGGCACAGTTTGCCCTAACACCACCATGACACTTTACCTTGGCTGTTCTCCCTATGGCTTCTTTTTCCATGTTTTGATTGGTTTATGTATCTCTTCATTTATAAGTCTATGAAATGTGTGTGGATGGAGTCTATAAATATTGTATTCTGTTTATGGATTCAAGAGCCCTCCCAGAGGGACCCTTCACCTTTTGGAGTAAACAGTTTATCAGAGGGTTGGCTCATGTCACTTTAGAAGAGTGGATGATATTCTTCAAAATATCTTACATTATACTTCATGTAGCATAATGGAATCCATTTTGGCCGTATTTCCAAGATATTTAAATGTGGGTATTTGGTAGTTGGGAGTGAGCCCATAAATTAGGAGAGTGAGTTCTTAGAGTCAAGATGAAATTTTTATTTAATCAAAAACAAACAAACAAACAAACAGATAAACTGGGCACTCGCAGTTTAATTTTTCACATAACTTCCTTGGTTGTGCTGAGACATGCAGGTTATCAGAACAGAGAGACTCCTTTGAGATGCTTGGGAACAAACGCTTCCCTGAAGTCATGAGATACACACAAGATCATGCCTTTGACGCTTGCTTTTGACACACGTAGCAGCCTTCGGGCTCTGCCCTAGAAATCAGATGAGCAGATGTGGCCGAAACCCAATTTCAGGAGTACTTCTGGCAGGTTTCCAAGGATATTGAGAGCATTTCAGGGTGTCCTGGCCTCAGCATCGAGTTCCTCCTCTTCAGAACGTATTGCTCTTCCATGGATCGACATCATGGAGGCATTTACATAGTGCAAGGCGGGTTGGGGGGAGGCATTCCCTGCTGTGACATCCTAGAAGCCACACCTAATTTATAAAGAAAAAGAAACTGGTATTCATCTCTACCTCTTTGTTGGTCCCTGGTGTCTTTCCTCAGCTGCCCAGCGGTCCAGCTTGAGTTATTGGCCCCTTTCCAACGGAGAGGATGCTTAGAGTCCTACATAAAGGAAGGGAAAAGGCAGAGGACCTCACTGCACTGTATGACCTGGTGGTTGTGATGTGCGCATGTGCGCGCACGCGCGCGTGTGAAAATCTAAATGGAAGCTTTAAATCACCCAGATTAACTTCCTGTTCCGATAGCGCCTGCCCTTTATTAGATGGAGCTAGTGCATTCTCCTCCTTGTTTTACATTGCATTAAAGAATGCCACTTTAAATTGCTTTGCTCCATCTTATGCATAAAATGAGATACAAACCCACTGCGACACAGGGCAATTATCGTTCATCTCTAGACTCCTGAGGTTTTCTTTCCCCTATAGGTGATGGGCAACTGGCACATCACTTGTTTGAGACATGTCGAAGAAAGATTACAATGCTTTCACTGGGATGAAGGTCAAGGGTGGGTTTCCTTTTACCAGAACGTTCTGTCTCTGTATGAGAGGGTGCGTGTATATGTATATAGAATTACATGTGCATATAGTTGTACACACACACGATGCTACAGTTTGGGCGTTGAGTCCATTCTAAATCAGGTGAATCATTCATGTGTCACAGTGGAACTCTGTGTCATAGTTTGTTTTGGTTGGTTGGTTGGTTGGTTTCAATGCTCTTAGTGAGATTTTGGTAAAAGTTCACATGGCAAATTAGATTTCCATTCCACAATTTCCACACCCACTGTTCATTTGTGTTTACAAAGCAGATTATCAATTTTGTTTTCAACAACTTGTCAAACCTTCCACTGGCTTGTCCTATTCCCGTCTCTTTTTGCTTCTCTCTTTCTTGTGGGTCATTACCTTCACCTTCATCCACGTTAACACCTGCCGACCCTCCAGCCATATTCTCCCTTTCCGCCCTTCCCCGTCCAGCCCTCGCAACCAGCAAAGTCTGCTTTGCGTTTAATCTGAAAACCTTTTGTAAAAAATGCTTTAAATGGTGGTTTCATATAATGTTTACCCTTTTGTAATTGACAAACTTCACCCAGCATCATATCCTCTACTCCAATCCATGTAATGAGGTGTTTTACATATTCATCATTATTCTTTAACATTTCATGACATACAATTGTCAGTATCAACGTTTATTTATTCTTTTACTGATGGACATGAGGTCGCTTTCATCATCTTGTTATTGTGTATAGTATTGGGATGAGCATGAGTGTGCATAATTCTGCTTGTATGATGTAATTTTTTCTTTAGGATCTACTCTATGCCAACTAGAAGGGCCATCTGGATTTTCTATTCCCAATTGCCTGAGAAAACACTATGTAACTTTCCACACTTTTTAGTGTTTCAGAGTCCCACCAGCAGTGTATGAAAGTTCTAATCTCTCTAAACCCTCTCCAGAATTTTTTTTGAGCTTTTCTATCATTGCTGAATATCTTCTTTGGTGAATTATCTGTTCATGTCCTCTGCCCATTAAAAAAAAACTGCATTATTTAGCTTTTTCATGTTGAGATGTTTAACCTTTTGCATGTATGTGCATCAGAAAACCTCATTGAAAGAGTAAAGAGCGAACTCATAGACTTAGGAACATATTTGGGCATTAGTTACATTTAGGAGAACATGCCAATATTATCTTTAATTGGGTTCAATGTATTCCCTTTCCAGTACTCTGGTTTCCATGTCTCTTTAATTTCTCAGTTTTACTTTTCAGAAAGTGTTGGCCGTTTGGTCACATACTCCTGGTTTTTAAGTAGGGCAGTGATCATATAAGTAATGTCCTTTTATTTGTGGACCATTGATATTTCCCTAAAAAAGATGATTGCATGGGATAAATTATCTTTTGGGGGGTCTAGCTTTAAAGAATAGCTCAAGAACTCAGGACCATAGCCTCAGATAATTCTTTATTTGAGTTTTCCTAGATTTTTAAAATAAAAAACGGAGTTCCATTCCATATTGTTCTTTCATTCCACAAGGACTACCAATGGGGGCTCCTGGTCACCATGGTCTCTGTTGACCGCTGGATACCATCTAGTGCTCTGGTTCCAGGATAACAGTGCTTGTGGCTCTTGTTCCTTCTCGGTGGTTTTGGTAATCCTACTGTTCTTTTGCTCCTGGTGAGGAAAGCCCTGGTGTTGTATCTTAGAATGTACACTGTCTTCAGACTCCAAACACGACAGCATCAAGATGCCGATCTTTATTTTTGTAAACGATCTTATCAATTAAGAGTCAGTTGCTCCACGAGACTCTAGTCCCAAGGCTACACATTAAAGAAAGCAGGGTTTGCAAGGTACTTGGCGATGCCTGAAGAGCGTCTGTGTTTGTGTTTTCAAAGTATACAGGCGCCTGCACTCACATAGTTGTATTTACATATATCTAAAGATAACTCTCTCTCCCCTATGATGACATCCATATCTACTTATATGACTCTTTGCCTGTACTCATTCATATATGCGCAAATGCTTACTTTTACTCTTTTTATACTGCTCCCTACAACCATATACACACCTCACCCAAAATTGTTATTGCTACTGGCAACCACCAATGCCCTTTGGTCTCTACATTTATCTCTGAGACCCCATGGTGTTCTCCCTGTGTTTCTTCCAAGAATTGTGTGCTTTCAGGCTGAAGATGTAGGCCTTGGGTTCATCTGGAGTTGATGTGTATGGGTGTTGTGAGTTATTGGTCCTGTTTCTTGTTTCTGCAGGTGAATGTCCAGGTTGACCAGTACTATTTATTAGAGAGACTGTTTTCTGCTCCACTGAGGATTTTGACCCTTAGGCCAAGTTAAGTTGGTCATAGTTGATTGGCTTAAGGATGAATTCTCAAATTTCCCCCCTTGATCTATGTGTCTATTATTTAATCAATATTAAGCAGTTTTGATTAAAGTGACTGAATAGTATATTTTGATATTGAGGAGTGTGACATCATTTGCTTTGTTCTTTGTCTTTTATGAAGTTTCTGATAGTTGGAATTTCGTTCCTTTCGACATGAGGTTGGCCATTAGGTTTTCCATTTCTATAAAGAAAGTTGTTAGATTTTGCATCAGATTGCATTTTTTTCGCTAGATTGCTTTAGATACAATTAGTATACTCCCTATATTGACACTTTCACCATATGAATATAGGCTCTCTTTCTAATTTTGTAGCGTAGAAAGAAATCCGATATTTAAAATTTGGAAGACTCACTGTAGGGAAAATGCCAATCATTGGTCTCTTAGAGTCTTTTTTAGTAGGGTATTATAATTTTCATTGTATAAGTCTATTGGAAGTCTCTGCCTGGGCTCACGCCTAGAAAATTTGCCAGTCCAGGGACTATTATGAATGGAATTATTTCCTTGATACCTTTTTGTAGCCTTTGTTGTTGGGGAGCCAGCTGACTGATGTTTGGTTGTTGATTTTGTACCCAGAAGCATTGCTAAGTTTGTCTATTATTTCCAGCAGTTTTTCTGTCTAATCAGCTGTAGAGCCTTCAGTGTATAAGATCATATCATCTGAAACTTGAGCGTTTTACCCGTTGCTTTCCTATTTGAGTATCTTCAACTTATATTTCTTATCTTATTGGTCTACATAGGACTCCCAGAAAAAGATACTGAATGTGTGTGATCATGAATATCTTTATTTCATTCCCATTCTTAAATCAGAGGGAAGTTTCCGAGTGCTTGTTCACTGAGGATAAAACTGGCTGTTGGATTTGTATCTATACCCTCAGAGAATCTACACAATGTCTAATTTTTCAGAAGTACTCCTTCTGACCTTTCTTCAGAGGTGCCACAGATTGGATGGAAGCCTTCATATTTCAGATAGCAGCCCAGTGCTTAACCGTTTGCCTCATTTAAAGACTTGACCTTATTTTAGAGATGTGAAAATATATTAATATCAATAAATATGTACACAGACATATGGTATCGGTACATTGGTATGTGAATCAGTTCAACCATGGATAGCAGATGAAATTCTAACTCTTTGAACTACCCAGTGACTGTGTGTGTGTGTGTGTGTGTGTGTGTGTGGTAATGGCAGACACAGAAGCTTGGGGTTTAGAACTAAACCAGTCTTTACAGTGATGTAAAAGAAGGAATAAAAGTTGAGGTAAAGCAAACAGCAATGGGAAGCCCTATCTGACTTGCTCTGCTTCCCTATTGCCAAGAGAGAAGAGTCAGGCGTGCCGCCACACTCCATCTTATGTTGTGTATTCTGACACCAGTGGTTTCTCCCGTGCAAATCTACAGCTATGCTGGGCTCCATCATTCATGGCAACGGCCACACAGAACTCCCAGGCAATACTCCCAATGAAAGGACTTTGTTAGAGAAACAGGGAGAAAGATAAGGCTTTCTACTTTCTTTAAAAAAATGACCATCAGGTAATCCAAGAATATTGAAATGTTGCTAGCTGGACCAACATTGACTCAGTACATCAATGTGCTACCTTCTGTATTAAAATATGTATTATTCTGGCAAAAAAAATGACCGTCTCAGAAACCCATAGGGTCAGATCTCCCCTGTCCTGTAGGGTCACCATGAGTCAAAATGGACCTGATGGCAGAGTGAGTGAGTGAGTGAGTGTGTGAGTGAGTGAGTGAGTGAGTGAGTGAGTGAGTAGAGAAGTCAATAGTCAATGGGCGACCACAAGTTAGGATCAGCAAACAAGAAGGACCATCACTGGTCTCCTTAGCCATTACCCAATTCTCTCTCTCTCTCTCTCTCTCTCTCTCTCTCTCTCTTTCTCTCTCTCTCTCTCTCTCTCTCTCTCTCTCTCTCTCTCTCTCTCTCTCTCTCTCTCCAGTTCTCAGCCTCCCAGTCATGTCACAGCAAAATCTCTCTCAGGTCCCAGGCTCTCAGTCAACTGGTCCTCTGGCCTTTGCCTCCCTGCATTGGGAAGGTGCATCAGAGTCTCTGCGCTGCTCTTCTGAGTCTCTGTACTGAAGTCACTGACACATCTGGTCTCAGCGCCTTCACTACTTCAGACAAAACACTTGAATGTGCTTTTGTCAAAGGTCCTCGTTTGCATAGTCCCACCCAATCGTTTGGTGTGAGTGGCAGAGACTTGGCTAGAAGAGCCACATGGCCATTATGGCCGTAGGCTGATGGTCTCCTTCATCAGAGTGATTAGTACTTGTTAAAAATTTTTTTAAAAATCTTAATAAATGAGTCTATATAAAAATTAATAATCATATCTAAATTTACTAAATAAATTGTTAATAATTGTTTAACATAATCAGATATCCAATCAGTTTCCATATGTTCTTCATGGAATGGTTTTGTAATACAGTAGTTCCCACGATTAGCTATGCTTTTACTTTCCATGGTTTCAGTTACCTGGGGTCAGAGTCCAAAAATATTTAAATTGTGTGAGCATTTTGAGGAATGTGATGAAGTCTTGTGCTATTCCACTCTTGTCCAAAATTGTGCCTGAGAAGCAGTTGAGTGAGTGGTTAAGCTGTACCCTGCTTGCACACGACACCCCTGCTGTCAGCCCACGGTACTCTGGGCACCTGTATGCATGTGTAGAGTTTGGATATTATCCAGGGTTTTAGGCATCCACTGAGGTCTTGGAACACATACCCCGCGGATAAGCTGGGGGACTAGGAGCCAATACAGTTTTCTTGGGTTACAATCCAAATAAAGTTCATATATTACAATTATATATATGTAAGATTCCTTCATTCTTTGTCATTTATGTGCTAAAGAAAACAGTTATCCCATAGTCTAGGTGTTGCTGGTTGTCTCATGATTCACTGTCTCTTGAGTTTCCTTGTTGACCACTCCTGGGATCAGCCGGTGACACAATACGAAAAAGATGAGACAGATGCAGGATCCAGCTCTAGAAGAGAGAACAAGAAATCTGCTCTACTCAGTCTCTCTCTTATACAAAAGGCCACACCCCAAGGAGGGGTTATCAGGCTGCTATCTGATTGATAGGTTGGACTTCACCCCTACCTGTAATCAGGAGTGTCTAGTAGACATAGTCCATAACCACTACACCCAATCTCATAAGAAAAGGAACAAGACCCTGAGACAAGACTTTCTGATGGAAGTCACAACCACCTGAGAAGTTATCTTGTCAAATAGTCAAACTTGAATCTAATCAAACTGCAAATATGAGACTCCATGTTTTATTGAGTAGAACTATTCCATGTGTGTTTTCTTGGTTGTAATCCTTTGTAAGCGTTTCACAACACCTTTGTTCACAGTGCCGCTTGGTGGGGTCAGCCAGCTAAGCTAGAAGCGAGAATCACATGGTAATCCACTTGCATTATCGAGGCTTTTGAGGGAAAAAGTAATAGCCTATGGAATTGGTCGCATGCAAACCAATTTTGATACCAAGCATTTGACATTGAGTTGCTTCCCATTGGGGTTGAGACATCACTTCCGGAAGAGAGTCTTCAACAGTGTAATACTATAAAGAAGGGGCCGGTTGAAGGCTAACAGCAGTGAAGCATGAGCTGATAGTGTTGAGGCGGGTGGGGCACAGCTTTGATTCTCCCACAGGCACTGATGATGATCCGTGTGCACGACACCATTTGGTTAGACCAATGGCCCTAGTGGACAGCCGGGAAAGCTTGGAGATATTTTTGGACTCATATCTAAGGGGAATTGACTCTCAGAAAATACACTGCCGGTAAGATATTAGCAATAGTTACAAGCTAAACAGGCTGCGGGTGGACCCTTCTCTTTCTTTCGCTAATGTACTTAGAATTTTGCTGCCATTATTCCCATTAATACTTGTACCACTGCTTATGTCATTTCATTCTTTGGAAGTTTGAAAAATTAAAGGTAAATTTGAAAATGCAAAAATCCACCAAACACAAAAAACCCTGAAATCTGTGTTCTGATTTAAAATGTAAAGCCCTTGGAAAATTAGTTCATCTTGGGAGAATTTTAAAAGAACAACTTTTCCAACCACTTGCACCCGTTCATCTTGCAATGCACATACACACGATCTAACACCTGCCCCCCTGACATGTGATGAACCAAATCAGCAGAAATTCTGCCAAGTGACTCATGGGACAAAGCAGGAGAGTATGAGTCATTAAACTATAGGCACAAACTCTACTCAGACAAACTGATGGGATTGCTGCCAAAGTAAAATTCTCACAATTGGGCCACCCTGGTAGAATTCCCGAACAAGCATAGCCCACTATCCCTGTACTTAGTGAATTGATTCCACAGTCTTGACTCATCAGCACCTCTCACTGAATTCACCACCTGCTCGTTTGTTCTCCCATGGGAGCATGGGTATTGCTGTGCTGCTGAAAGCGGTGTCGCCAGTGCTTTGAACACCAGCAGGGGGACCCATGGTGGGTGAGTTTCATCAGAGTTTCCGGACAAAGACATACCAGGTACAAAAGCCTGGTGATTAACCAGTGAAAACCCAAAGGTTCACAATCTAGTGTTGTCTGACACAGTGCGAGATGAACCTTCTCAAATACACTGTGGCCTTGGAAGTGGACTAGAGCATGCCATTGATCATCAGGAGGGACACAGACCCTGACAGTAGTGCATTCTGGTCCACATAGCGTTGCCACGAACCAACTCCATAGTTACCAGCAGCAACATCATCTCATTGCTTCAGAGGAGATTCTTTGGGATGAAAATGATAGTATTTCAAAGCAAATACTAGATAGTGAAATGAAGGGACCTTCTTGTTTGGTAATATTCACCTTGTGTCCTAGAAACAAAAGATGAATTGAAATTTTCAGAGGATTCTGAATCAAGGTTTGTAAAGCAGGGATTATTAAGCCTAACTATAACTTGAGTAGGACATCATGCTTGGTGTGGCAGTTACATAATCTCCTGTTAACTTTCAAAGAAGTGGAGTCTAGCCTGCCAATCAGGTTGAAGCCTGAGGACCTCATTTGGAGGCGTCCTGGAGATGCTCGCTGGAAGCCAGAATCATATACACTCGCTGTTTCATCTTCCTGCTGAGAAGACACATGGAGCTATGCTAGAGCTCTGGAGGTAGAGGAGCCATGTGGAGACCCCTAGCAGCATTGAGATGTTTCCACTGCCACTGGATCCACAAGACTTTCCACCCACTGGCCTGTGATCTTCCTGCATCCGGCCTTATTGCATGAGTTGTGTGAGTCTGAATAGGACTGAGGTAGTTAGTTTATTGTGCCAATCTGGCCTATAACCACATGTGGGATTAACTGAAGGGCTGAGAGATAAATGGCTCAGCGAGCCTTGCCTTTTTTGTCTGCTGCTCTTTGATCATCGGACTAGTGTGCGGCTGCCTTGCTTGTTCTTTGCCTCAATTTGCGAGCTACACTGTGGGACACCTTCCCCGTGGACTGTGTCACTGTAATTTGAGGTTCCTTCAAGAACTGCTTTGCCACACCATTGGAATTTACATCTCTTGAACTGGGAACTGTTAGACCCTGTCATCTGGCTGACTGTTGGTGACCTGTCTTGCTGTTTGCTGCCTTTGCCCAGATAGCCTGAATTACTCTACAGAGGACTGCCTGGCAGTCCTAAAGACTTGAAGGACTTCCAGTGTCTCACAACGGTCTCACGGGAGTGAGTTGCACTGAGCCATTTGTACTGATTTATAATTTAATTAACATATTAATTTCTTATGTTATACATCTATCTGTCTGTAGAAATATATATAAAATTATTAGCATTCTGGTTTTTGTTTCTCTAGAGAACACTGTCTAACACAAGAGCTTTGGAGATTGATATTGGACATATGGACTAATAGTGGACTTATGGACTTGATATATACAGGCCTGAGATGTTTTCTTAATATACAATTATTATTTATATAACGCTCTTTCTTATAACATATGAGTGTCCCTGGATTTGCTTCTCTAGTCCACCTGGGCTAACACACCTGGCAAAGTGGAGAGGCAGTGAAAAAGGAAGACAAGAAGGACTGGAACAGCGCCTGCAACAATGGTCTCTTTGTTGTGAGGATGACCCGGGTTCAGGTAGTGTTTTGTTCTGTTGTGCATGAGATGGAACTGACCCAATGGCACTCACCACAAGAACATCCACAAGAATCCCCAGGAATGAATTCTAACAGTGCATATTCCCCCACCACAACCATGTGCTCTCACTCAAGAGACATGACTGCTCCCCTCTGTTTCTGAGAAAGTGTTTCCAACTGTTTCTGAGAAAGTGGTCTGAGGGATTGACTTTACAGAAAAGACCGTGAACAAACAAGCAAAAACATTGCAAGTCTGTCTGGTAATGGGCAAAGCATTGAGCATACAGTAGGCTTTCAATGAATATTTGTTGAATGGATTATCTCTAATCCTCTTCCAGAAAGAAGAAACCTGTTTTTTTACACTCATCAAGAGTGAATTGGCAATAGTGTTATTTGGATCTATGTTATTTTTAAAACCCTCTGTCATCAAGTTAATTTTGACTTATTGGTTCCATCTATAGAGTTTGGGGCTGTAAATTTTTATGGTAGCAGACAGCCTCACATTTCTCCCTTGGAGAGGCTTGGGGCTTTGAACTACTGGTCTTAACTTCCCTGGAAGCATCATAGTATTTGAGAAAAACTCAAATCTCCCCATTTATTTCCCACATTGTGTGAATCATTCCTTTTCTGAAAGTTCTCATTTAAACCGGTATTGTGAAGAGGTTCATTTTGGTTTGACTTTCTACTGAGAATTTGTCTTTCCATTCCAGAGATCCTTAATCAGAATCTCCATTTGTCCAGCATCACCTAGAGATTTTGCTAAAATGCACATTCTGTTTTAGTGTCTGTGGGGAGCAAATGTAAATTCTCTGAACAGGGTCCACACCGAATGAGTTTGTTCAAAACTCTACTCTTAACCTCGCTTGGCCTCAATTTCTAAATTTCTTACTTGACAAAATGAATGATTTATTTAAAAAATTACATAGAACTGAGAATATAGAGTGAAATAAAGTATAAGTAAAAAACGAAAAGACATTGAGTCCAGTGTATAACAAATGCAGGGGAATCCTGGAGGTGTAGTGGCTATGTATTGGGATGCTAAGGGCCAGGTCAACAGTTGGAAACCTCCAAATGCTTCATGGGAGAAAGATGAGGCTGTCTAGTCTAACAAAGAATTACAGTCTCAGAAGCTCAGAGGCAGCTCTATCCTGTCCTATAGGGTCACTATGAGTCACAATTGATTCAATGGCAGTGAACGTGATTTAGAGCAAGTTAAACATTACTGTTACATTTGTCATGACAGTTTCAATTGCTTGATATGCACGTAAAAGCTGGACAGAGAATAAAGAAGACAACAGGAGAAATTATACATTTGAATAATGATGTTCACAAACAAAATATTGAATATACAACAGATTTTCAGAAGGATATGCAACGTCTTGGAGGAAGTGCAGTTAGAATGCCTCTTAGAAGTGAGGATGGCAAAACTTCGTCTTATGTATCTTTAGGCAGCTTATCAGGAAGGATCACCAGTTGCTGGAAAAGAACATCATGCTTGTTGGAGGATCAGTGAAAAAGCAGAAGTTCCTGTGTTAGACCGGGTTGACTAGAGAAACAAATTTAGAGATACTCATACGTGTGTAAGAGAGAGCTTTATATAAAACAGCAATTGTGTATTAAGAAACCGGCCCAGCCCAGTCCAGATCAAGTCCATAAATTCGATATTACCCCACAAGTTTCATATTAGTTTATGAATTCCACTTCAAACTGATGCAATCCATGCAATGATGACAAATGTGGGATAACTACAGGCCAATAGGTGGAAATTCCTGTGGATTCAATGGCAGTGCATGCATCTCCAAGGCTCTGGCTGCCATCAGTGTGGCTCCATGTGGCTTGTCAACAGGAATGTGAGGCAGAGAGGGTGTGTGTCAAACCTCCAGGGAGGAAGACAGGATTTCCCAAAGTCTTCAAGAGAAGGTCATGCCCATACAGAGGCACCATTGGTGATGACCTGACTGATAGCCTAGACTCCAACACTTTGCTCAAGTTGACAGGAGATTGTGTAACTGCCACAGTCCTTGATACGATGGATCGGCATGTGGCTCTTACAACAATGGGCTCAAATACATCAATGGCTGTGAGGATGACATTAGTGTCAGAACCCACTCGCCGATTTCCAACAAGAATGGACAAACTTGAAGTTTGGTGTTGGTGATGAATACTAAATCTTGTATGGTGTGCCAGGGAACAAGCCAATCTACTTCGGAGGAAGGAGAGCCAGGGTGTTCCTTAGATTTATGGGTGGCAGAACTTGGTTTCACTTCAGAAATGTTCTCTGGATGGGGCACTATGTGGAGAAGGCAATAATGCTTTATCAGGTAGGCCAGTGCAAAAAGGGAGGACCCTCACTGAGATGGATGGATGGACACAGTGGAGTGACTGCAGTGTCATCCAGCACGTGTGATTGTGAGGTTGTCCCAAGACAGAGCAACATTTCGTTCTGTTATACTTAGAAGTCTTTATGAACTGGAAATTAATCAGTGGCATTTAGTAAGCTAAATTTGATCTTTCTCCAGATCTTTTTGTCTTATCATTTAAAAAATTTCCATGACTGGGGCATTAGCTGATTTATTGTTAGCTCAAGCTTAAGCTTAAAAAGAGAGATTGTCCCCTTCCTGTGGGGGTCATTTTCTTCCAGAAGAAGATTCTGCTGGGTGCAGATGGAGGTTTGTTCAGACAAATGAACCACTTGAGAGACTCTGAACCCTGAATCATTCCTCTTTTGTGCATATGTGCAAATTCACACACACTCAGACGGATAGACACATACAAACGCCACTCCTCTTTAGCAACCTTTCCCCTTGTCCTTATCCTGAAACAGATGAATCACTCGTGCATCTCATATCCAGAGGTACATACATAAAATATGACAAGTATATCACTCTCCCTGGGCACCATCTGAAAGAGCCAGTGGGGAACAGTAAGCAGTTGTTATAAACCATCATGAATTCCATGGCCAGCTGTGAGAGATCATTCAGCCATTGAACATTAATTACCGTGAATGCTACTCACAGATGCAGGACTGCTCTACCATCCCTTTGCTTGTGTTTCATGTGATAAAGAATAGTTCTTTCACCATGTTGGTTTAACTAAAAAAGCCACCTCTCTCCCATTGAGTTAATGCTGACTCCTGGTGACCTTATAGGACAGGGTAGAACTTCCCCAGGTGTTCAAGGTGGTAGCATATTTATGGGAGTGGAAAGCCCTTTCTTTCTCCCTCAGAGCATTTGGTGGCATAGAACTGCTGACCTTGTGGACTACAAAGTAATATGTAACCACTGTTCATTGAAGAAGAAGGTAAGCAACTAAAATATTTCCAAAACTTTTTATCCTCTTCCCCTCCCCCACCCCTACACCCCCTCCAGTTCTTTGGTTTCCACCTCTTTGATAAAATAGTTATAAACACCTCTGGTAAATGAATAATCCAGTCACCTACATGAGAAATGAAGAAATGTCACTGTTTAAGATTGCACATTGTGTTAGTCTGGGTAGTCTAGAGAAACAAATTCATAGACACTCATATGTGGATAAGAAAGCTTTACATAAAGAGTAATTGCACATTAAGAAAGCATCTCAGCCCAGTCCAGATTAAGTTCATAAATCTGATATTAGCCCATATTTCCCATACTAATCTATAAAGTCCTCTTAAGACTCAGGAAATATGTGTAATGACACTGAATGCAGGAAGATCACAAGCCATTAGGTGGGAAGTCTTGTGGATCCAGTGGTGTGAGAATCTCAGCGCTGGAAGGGGGTCCCCACGTGGCTCCTTCAGCTCCAAGCCTCTGATTGCCATCAGCCTTTTTCCATGTAGCTCATCAGCAAGAATGTCTCTTCAGTATTAAGCATGTGTTCCACCTCCAATGAGTATTTATCTCCTTAGTGCCTCCAAATGAGGTCATCAAGCTTTGATCTGATAGACAAGCTAAACTCCACCCCTTCACTTTTAATCCTCAAATCGACAGCAGGTTATGTAACTATTTTACATCAAATTCTATATCTATATGTATATTAGGTTAGAGAAAATCTGGTAGGGTTTAATCTTATTGATTCAAGTCAGCCAGACATTTTAAAAATACAAAGAAACGATGCCCAATATGTAAGTCATTGCAAGCCTACACGACGTCCTAGTTCAGTTCAGCCTTTGATCATCTTTTTTATTGGCTTGTATTCCATGGGTTACAACCATTCTCTCTCTCTCTCTCTCTCTCTCTCTCTCTCTCTCTCTCTCTCTCTCTGCACACACAGACACACACAGACACACACACACTGACACGCACACACACTTCTATTATCTGGGGAAAAGAGAGGAACAATGCACTGGAAGTTTCATGTTGCCGTGGGAAGGGAAAGCAGAGCTGGAAGGATGTGTGAGGTCTCTACCACACTTAGACCATTCTTTCTAACCCTTGTCTCTGTTTCTCCCTGAAATAGGTTTCATTCTGATGGATGAAACTTCCTCCAAAGGAGGGGGACAGTATGATCAACTCTTCTTTCAACTCAACACAAAACCTAATGCTTTTGAGTCCATTCTGAATCAGTGACCCTGACGGACAGAGCAGAACTGCTCTAAGGGATTTCGAAGTCTATGGAGCTTTATGGAAGCAGGAAGCCTCATGCTAGTGGTTTTAGCATCTCAAATGCTAATCTGTCATTAGCAGGCCAACATGCAGCCTGAATTTTTCATCTTCAGGGACCAGTATAGCACTAACATGATACGGTAGGTTGAATTGAATGTACATATAGGCAAGAAGTGAAATCAGAGCCATTTGTGTGGAGAATGGGTGTTGCATGACCTGCAGATCCAGCAGCAGGGACCTGACCTTGGTGATTTTGGTGACCTCAGCCTCAGCCTCAGCCATCCCCTCCTCCCCATCGATGGGAGAGTGTCAAGACCACTTAGTACCAGGAGCAGAGCGCAGGGGGTGGGGGGACCTCACTGCCATCAAGATATATCTGATTCATGGTGACCTTATAAGAAAGGGTAGCACTGTGCTTATGTGTTTCTGAGACAGCCCCTCCTTATGGGGCTAGAAAGCTTCATCTTTCCCTGGGGAGCTACTGATGGGTGGAAACTGCTAGCCGCCCAGCGTGTTATTACTAAGACACCTGGGATCCTTTCCAGGAGCAAGATGGGCAGGCAAACAGTGAGTTTTGTTTAGGCACATTGGGATAATGTTAAGGGTGACAGAACAACAGAAAAGGAAAACCAAAATGCTTGGATTAAGGTGGCAGAATTATATATGTAACAATTGGTGGGCTGGCATATGTTTTGTTGTAAATATTTATACCACACTGGTAATAATACAATAAGGACTATAGGAATAATAGCACTCCTGCTCCTGCTTGGAATGCAGCAGGCACCCTCTTCCGAAGCTCTTTGTAGAGCAGGACTGCTCTGGCAGGAGCTAATTTCTCCAAGGGCAGCTGGCATCTGCTGTGACTATAGGAGGATTCAAAGACCCAATACACACCCATTCCAACAGAAGCATTCTCTGACAGATCACTTATAACACAATCTATCAGAATAGAGTCCACACCCTTCTCTCCACCTCAGATTTAGCTTCCCACAAAAGTTACCCAGTGGCAATCTGGGCTGAAAAAGAAGAGAACTGACTGCCATAGATGAACAAGTTTTATGATGATGAAAGAAGATGAATATGGATATCTAAGAAGTCAGAGAGTGGCTCAGAGCAGGATGTGCTGCGAGAGATGATGGTTTCCATCTGATGCATTCAAACCCAGAACAATCAAGCTCATTGCCCTCGAGTCAATGGCGACTCACAGCAACGCTACAGGAAAGGGTTAAACTGTCCCTGTGAAGAGCCACGGCTATCGCAGTTTACAGGAGTACAAATCCTGTCTTTCTCCAGCGGAGTGGCTGGTAGTTTTGAACTGCTGACCTTGTGAATCACAGCCCAACGCATAGCCAATGCCCCACCAGAGCTCCTACCTGATGCACCCTCTATTCATTTATCTTCCCTTGTGGTACAGTGAGACAAGGTTATTGAGTGTGTGTGAGATGAAGAATTTGGTAGGCCATCTGAGGCTCGCAATAAGCATTTGGATAGCAGTAAAATGGACTGGTCCTGGTGGCTACACCATACTGTTTCCCCTCAGCAATAAACAGGGCTTCCATTTTCTCCATATCTTTAGCAGTATTTTTTTTTTCAATTCCCTGTGCTGTTTATTCTAAATTTTAACCATCATAGTTGAAGCGAAATGCTGTCTTGTTGCATTGATTGGCATATCCCTATTGATTTCCGTATCCCTAATGGAAGGAACCCTGGCAGTGTAGCCGTTACACATTGGACTGAGATCAGCATGGTCTGAACTTCGAAACCACCAGCACCTCTGTGGAAGAAGACTGAGATTTCTACTCCCACAAAGAGTTACAGCCTCAGAAACCCATAGGGTGGTTGCTAGGGGTCAGCATTGACTCAATGGCAATTTGGTTAATGGCTAACGTTTAGCTGTGGATTAGGTGCTGAACTGTTGCGT
Source organism: Tenrec ecaudatus (assembly GCF_050624435.1). Classification (NCBI taxonomy): domain Eukaryota; kingdom Metazoa; phylum Chordata; class Mammalia; order Afrosoricida; family Tenrecidae; genus Tenrec; species Tenrec ecaudatus. The sequence goes on along the minus strand of NC_134542.1, from coordinate 12,568,837 downwards.
ACAAAGTTGGCAGTTCAAACACACTAGTCACTTTGTGACTAAAGAGGGATCTGCCTGCTCTTGTAAAGATTCACAGATGGAGACCCTATAGAGAGTGATTATGAGTCAGAATCAGATGGCAATAGGTTTGATTCTTTTATTTTAATGGCTGACAAAAGGTACCTTGATGAAGTTAAACATTCCATTGCTAACTAAAAGGTTGGCCAGTTTGGCTCGACCCTGTGGCTCTAAAAGGCCATTGGACAGTTCTATTCTATCCCATGGGGTCCTGTGGTTGACAGCAACTGGATGGTACATACCACCAGAGGGGCTCATGAGGTTGAACACCTTTTCATATGATGAACTGTGTATTTAAATCTTTTGCCTTTTTATTTTGCGGTTGGCTTTTTTCTTATGAAATTGTATGTTTAATTTATATACTTTAAACTTTTTAACTTCTTAGGCAATACGTGGCTCGCAAAGTGTGTCTCCCACTCTGTAGATTGCCTCTTCACTTTAATGATAAAATCATTTGATGTATAAAAAATTAAACTTTGAGAATATCTCCTTTACCTGGAAGAGTCATGGTAGCTTTGTGATTATGCATTGGGCTGCGAACCACAAGCTCATCAGTTCAAAACTACCAGGTGCTCCTCAGGAGAAAGATGGAGCTTTCTAAAGGGTTATAGTCTAGAAAACCCAGAGGAGCACGTCTACCTGACTTGTTAGCTTAGAAGCGTGTTAAAGAAGGAGACCACATTTTATCTGTTTATAGGTCTTCAGAATCTAGCCTGGAGTTTAATTTTTGATATGGTATATATGAATGTAGGCTGGAAAAAAAACAACGTGCACTGTCATTGAGCCAATACCAACTCAACCTGATCTTATAGAACAAAGTACAATTGCCCTTGTGAGTTTCCAGATCAGAGACCCAATGGGCATTATTTTTTATATATTGAACTATAAATCCCCAAAGCTTTGTTATACTATAGGAAAATTTCTTTTATCAAAATCTCCCACAATCTTACTAATAGATTCCAAAATGACTTCATATGCATTGGTGTATTGTACAAAGGAGATTTTATTTTCAATATAATGTAAAGAGAACATGTATTAAGTCTTAAAAGAGACAAAGACACATCATTCAGATGAAGGCGGACACTAACACCAGGTAAAACTGGCGTCGGAGGGCCTAAAATCGAGGCACCAGAGCATAGGGCCTGAGAGTGGGTGGCAGTGGAATGGGGGCAAAGGAAACTGTCATAAAAAGTATAATTGGTGGCAGATAAACACATCACAGGTGGGACTGCAGAAGCAGAAATGGGACCATGGTTGGGACATGTACCTTGTTAGATAGAATGGCTTCTGAGCTTGGTCCAGGGCCTTCTGACCAAGTCAGTCAGGTCCAACTGATAGGGCAGGACTTTCGGCTCTGGGGCCCCAGTAATACCCCCAGTATGATGACCTCCATCAAGGACACACTTAGGCAAGCCTGTAAGAAAGAGCATGCCCTCCCTGGGCTGGCCAGAGAAGGGTGGAGGCAATCCTCTCCCCTAGGCATTCTCTCTGAGCATAAGATTATCTGCATCTTTGGATAATGACCCCAAAGCATTCCATGGAGGCTTAACTTATGTGGGAACTCTGCAGATGGATTTTGGGCTGTCACGGCCTTTTATTCCCTTTTGAAAACCAGGGTGCTCAGAATGTAAGTTCTAAAAAGCCATGCAATTTAGGAGAAGAAACAAGTTGTATCCATCACAGCCAGTGGGAGGTTTGACATCTAGCCCAGCATAGAGTTGTCATGCATCCACTATTTTGCTGGGGAAATCTCCAAGTAGTTCATTAGGGTGGGTGGGAGTGGATCAATGCCAGTGTTTAGATTCCCAAATTGTTTCCAATTAGAAAATGACTTCTGTGTTTCTCCCACTCAGGTGCTTTTGATTAGCAAGAATGGCAACTACGCAGTCACACAGAAATATGCTCTCTCCATCAGAACCTACAAGAGAACCGTGAGCTCAGCTGTCTTGCCTCTTTATATATTTAATCACGCACACACACACACACACACACACACACACACACACACACACACACATGCTTCTGGATCAGGTTGGCCTCTCCTTCCTTGTGCATCCCCGCCAGATTCCAGAAGGCTAACGAAAGGACACTCGGAGCTGTTTTCATTTTTGTAGCGGGGGCATGGCCCATAAGATAGCACAACTCCACTGAACAGCTGTGTGACCTTACAGAGCCCTGGCCTTGCTGTCCCCGGGGTTTGTTTTAGATATTAGGTGTGGATTTTATTTTCTGACTGAAGAATAGTTGTGGTTTACTTCTGTGTCTAGATTGTGTGTGTGTGTCTGTGCATACAATGTTCATGGCATCGGCTGATGCACAAATGGCAGCCATTGAGAAGAAGAACAAGAGGGATGACCAGGCTTCTCTTCACAATTTTGGACCCTCATCTGGAGCCAGGTTGACTTTCCAAGTCTGACCAACTTACTCTACTACTAAAAATGCAAGACCTCCCTATCACTACTCATAAAGACCAACATTCTCCCCTTGTTTAACAAGCTGCTGCCTCACACTGTGTCTTCATCTCATAGCTTTTCCATCCCATAACCCTATCTTCAACCCTGTTGCTCTGTACACACTGTTTTCCCTTTATCCTTCTTCAGATACCCTGCTTACATGAGCTCCTCCCACCGGACTACAAGCATGTCATCTACTCATATAATTCTCCTTACAGCATGGTTCCCTGGTGCGGCTCTCTATGGGATGGTGTGACTGCTTTTAGGACCCCGGGAGGTGCAGTTTGGGCTCGGCTACAGAAGTAGAGAATTCAAACCCACCTAGAAGTACTGCAGAAGAAAACCCAGCTGATCTTCTTCCATCAAGATCACAAGCACGGAAAGTCTACGGAGCAACTCCGCAGTGTAACTCGTAGGCTCACCAGAGTGGGAGTTGACTTGATGGTAGTGAGTCTGTTTGTCTAGATGATTGTTTAATAAATATCTGGAAACTGCCATGCCTGTCTCATTCTGTGCTGCATCCAGTGTCCGGATCTGTGAGCGGGACCTATTTAACTCAATAGCAATTTTGCGCTGAGATAATGACTGAGCAAGCAGTGCCCCTCCTCCACCTGCACATGTCCTTTGTCTGTGCCTTTGTCTGGTATCCATCTTTCTGTCTAAGACAAAGCCTTTCTTTCAGAGTATTTAATGATTATATTTTAAAAAATCAGTCATACTGAGAAGGCATGCCTGGAGATACATCAGAGATTGTACTAGTCAATGTCTAAAGAATTTACAATGTGTAAGCTGGTCTCAAAATTATATCTGCTTTATTAAAGATACCAGAAATATGAAGGCTCTTCTCTTGATTTGAGCTCAGCAATGCATAATCCAAAACAACCTAGCTGATTACTGCTAAGGTATTTATGACTCTTGATGAGTACACGTGTTATAGAATGGAACTTCTCTATAGGTGCTCGATAAAATATGATTATTTACATCACTATATAAGAAGCACTGGTGATACTGTGGGGGTAAGTGTTGGGCTACTAAACTCAGAGGTTCAAGTCCACCAGGCACTCTAAGCGAGAAAGATGAGGCTTCCTGCTCCTGTAAAGATTTATAGTCTGGAAGACCCTGTACATTGTGGGTGTGAGGAAGAATAAGCCCAGTGGCAGTAGCTTTGTTTTGATTTTCATATCCCTTTCTATATGTGCTTTTAAATTTTACTTTATTCAACTACTACACCAATAATCAGTCTCCATTTTACATCAGTTCAACCTAACGAAGAATGTACTTTTATAAAAATCATTGCATTTATTTTCTGTTTCCAAGGCAATATGCTCTCTATTACCTCACGGACAATCAACTTTAAAATAAACATCTGTTACTAGTGCAGTGGAGGCAAAACCTTTGGAAATTTTAAACAAATATTTTGATTTTGTTTATGTATGTATTACCAGCTGCTTCAGAAGATCTATTTGGGAAGAACTAAAGTTACAGAAGAAGAAACCCATATTGTAAACACCTGGATTTATATTCAACAAAAGCCAGAAGTAAACACTGTAATATTAAATTCAATCAACTGGGAGAAGCCTACTCCCCAGTGGACTTGAGAATCTGTTTAACTTCACATAAAGGCGACTGAGATGAAGTGGCAGGAAAAGAAACAGAGACAATGAGAAGCAAGGACTCACTGTTGTGGAAACAGCAATGCGCTCTCCAAATAGTGAGGTTATTGCTGGATGCGGGGAAGTGAATTTGGGCCCCCCCTCCCCTCTTTCAGTAGCTGTGACGTCATTATCAACTCCCGCTGACCCCACGTGTGTCGTGTCCGAGTGGAACTGTGCTCCATGAAGTTTTCAATGGCTGTAGCTTTCCAAAACTGAATTTCTAGACTTATCCTCTGAGGTGACTTGGGGTGGATTTGAACTACCAGTCTTTCAGTTAGTAGCTTGAGGCTTAACCATTTGTAACCCCCAGGACTCCTCCCACTGCATAAGTTCATAGAGAACATGACTTAAATCTTTCAAGATTCCCCAATTGAGCCTTAAACTAAAGGATGAGCATTGTCAGAGGAGATTTCTTCATACCCATGCCGTTGTCTTGCGCTTAGTATAATTCTTACCATAGAGGCATATTGTTATTATTTTCTGTTTAGGTGTCAGTGAGTCAATACACTTCAAAAGTTTGCTTTTCTTCTTGACTGTGATTGTTGGGTGAGGTCACACCGATTATAACTGATAATAACCACATGTGGTGGAGTAGAACTGTCCCATATGTTTTTTTTCTGGCTGTAGTCTTTTATTTTTAATATATGAATCATTTTACAGGGGGGGTCTTATAGCTCTTATAACAATCCATACATCAATTGTATCATACACATTTGTACGTATGTTACCATCATAATTTTCAAAACATTTTCTTTCTGCTCAAGCCCTTGATATCAGCTCCTCTTTTTTACCTCCCTCCTTCTTCCTTGCACCCTGATAAACTCCTGATGATTATACATTATTATTATTTTCATATCTCACACCATCCACTCTCTCCCTTCACCCACGTTTCTGTTGTTTTTCCCCCTGGGGGTTATGAGTTGATCATTGTAGTCAGTTCCCTATTTCTCCACCAGCTCCCCTCACCCTCCTCCTACCCTCATGGTATTGCTATTCTCAGTACTATTCCTGAGAGGTTTATCTGTCCTGGAATCCATGTGTCAAGAGCTCTTATCTGTAATAGTGTACAAGGTCTGATCTAACAGATTTGGAAGGTAGAACTGGAGTCATGCTACTAGTGGGGAGGAAGCATTAAAGAGCTAGAGGAATGTTGTGTGCTGCCTTGGTGCTGTGCTGCACCCTGACTGACTCATTCCTTCCTGGTGACCCTTCTGTGAGGGGATGCCCAATTGTCTATAGATGGGCTTTGGGTTTCCACTCCAGCCCCCATCACTTGCATCGATGCATATTTTGTTGTTTTTTAGTGTGTTCTGATGCCTGATACCTGATCCCATCGACACCTCATGCTCACACAGGCTGGTGTGTTTCTTCTATGTGGGCTTTGTTGCTTCTCTGCTAGATGGCCACTTGTTTAACTTCAAGACTTTAAGTCTACGGATGCTATATCTTTTAGTTGTCGGGCACCATCTGCTTTCTTGGCCACATTTGCATATGTACCCAATTTCAGCCATCGATCGTGTCAGGAAGGTGAGCATCACAGGATGTCTGGCTGTCAACTCTAAAGGAGTTAGATTACCACGTCTTTTTTCTGTGGAGCTGATGGTTTCAAACTGCCAACCTTTTGGCTAGCTACTTAGCTAGTAACCCTTTACAGCAAGAGATCCTCTTTGTCCTCTACCCTCCCCAGATTTAATACTAACTGGTATATCTGTGAGAGTTAATGAACAATGTCTGGCCAGATTTCATCGTTTTACGATTCGATGCTGTCAAATAGTTCCAACTCATAGCGACCCTATGAACGGCAGAAAGAAACACGGACTGGTCCTATGTCACCCTCACAACTGTTCTTATGTTGGGCCCATTGGGGTAGCCACTGTGTCCCTCCATTGTCTTACACGTCTTCTTTGTTACCTCTCCACGTTACCAAGCGTGATGCCCGTGTCCAGAGACTGGTCTCTCCTGAAAACATGGCCAAAGCTTGTGAGAAGAAGGCTAGCTATCCTTGCCTGTAAGGAGCTTTCTGACTGTACTTGTTCCAAGCTGGATTTGATTGTTCTTTTGGTGGGCCCTGATCCTTCATTAGGAAAAATGGTAGAAAGGTTATGAAGACTTACTCCGCAGCATTGGCGCATTGCTCTGGCTCCCTCTCTCCTTTCGGTTCTTCCTCTTGGCAGCTGTTACTAGGAAAAGGCTCACATTCCCAAACTCCACCTCTCTCTTTCCTGTTCCACTAGCAGGAGAGCCTCCAGAATAGGGACAGTTCTTATTCTAGTCAGAGGATGGGTGCGCTAGGAATGGGTGAGTGTACTAAAGACAAACGTCAGCAGTACTGATGGGCCCTCAGCTAATCTGATGGCGATTTAGGATGGAAATTCACCAATAAGGTGCAGTATTTGCCTCCCAAAGTCCATGCTCTGCTTTTGTTGCCAGGTCTTAAACTAAGGGTCAATTCAACCAGGGTGGATGCACTGTGACTATCGTGCCTTTCTCAGGCCGAACTTTCCCTGTTTCCTTTTCCTTCTTTGGGGAGGAACTGCCTTTGCTATGCTGAGCAGCTAAAGGAATAAAGGAATTGTGCCCTCGGCTCTTGGTACTAGAAATGCCTGCCTTCCCTGCTCAACCTCTTCCCCCTCGCCTTCACGCTACTTAACAGTAACTCCCAGAAAGTAGAGAATTTGTGTACAATCTCGCGAATTGCTTTGCTGTCCTCCAACATACAGCACACATAGAAGAAAGTCCTGGTTTCTAAGAATAGATCACAGAGACGGCAATGAGGTCATTCTAAATGACAAGCAGAGGAAGAATGCTTTGAAAAGAATTATCACATAAAAGGAGGATCATTTAAATGATACTGTTTTGAGGAACAAGTTCCAGCAAAGTCTGTCATTGTTTCAGTCACAGACAGAGACAGGGCTGATTTGAGAAACTCATGAGTTTATGCTGCAGCACTTGACAGAGCAAACACTGGGGTTTGCTACCCCCAAACTGCTTTAAAAAAAAGTGAAAACCAAATAAGTTGTGACAGAAACGGGTATTTACAAGCACCACGGGATACAATTGATACTCTTAGAAGGCAGGTTTGCAATGGTCATTAAATGATGGATACCTTTACTTCTCCAAGGGCTATTAGACCACCCTCCTCTGAAGCCTCCTACTCCCTGTTGCTTTAAATTGGGAGGTACTTCTGTGTCTGGCCTTCCCAGACCACCAGGCTGCTTCATGCTTCAAGCTTCATGCCTAGTTACTTACCTCTATGGCCTTACTTAATACCTCCCTGAGTTAGAACATCTCCTTTGATAGAACTTAAAATGATTTTTTTTTTTTTTTTTGCTGAAAGGGAGAGAGGCTTTTACATTTTGGACTTTTAACAAACTTAATCTTAAATATATGTCTACAAATTGTATTTATAACAGACTAACTCTTTCACCTCCTCTATCATTATGAATTAAAATTGGAAAATTACAGAGTGGGTAGAATATGTTCTCATATCCTTATTGTCACAATAGAAAATATTAACATTCTGTTAAGAGTGTTAGGGCTCAACTCCCAAGAGAAGGAGAAAGTCTCCATGTGTAGGTGCAGAGAGGCAAAAACAAACAAATAAGCCAAACTGACTAAGAGCCAATCTGAGAGACATCATTTTCATTTCATTGTCAGGGTAGGCTGCTATCTAGCAGTGGTCTTCTGGACAGGAAACTATCTCCTGAGGGAAACGTTCAGGGAGGTCTTTCTGTAGTTTGAATAAGGTGGACCACAGAAATCATTCACACCATAATGCTAACGAGCCTACCAGAAACTCATTGTTAAGTCCATGCCTTTCTGATAAAGGAACCAGACCCCTTAACTGATGTGTCTGGCTGTGGTTGTAACTGGGTTGCCTGCTCAGAAAGGTATCATGTAGGTGAGCCTAAGAATACTTCAGGGTGCCTACAGACATGAAGAGAAAAGGTTAATTAAAACAGAAATACAGTTCAAACTAAGGAGACACCGAGCCCACAAAGTGGGGCAGCAGTGCTCTCACTCGGAAGGAGATGTGGGAGAGGGATGAACTGTAGAGGAGTGAGTGTTCAAGGGAGCAAATGATCACAATCAGTGCGTGTGTGTGTGTGTGTGTGACATGTTTCCATTCAATAGATTGTGACTTACAGTGACCCTGTTGGGAAGACTGGAAGTTCCCCATGTGATTTCCAAGGCAGTGAGTATTTACGGACCGTCATGTGTCTCTAATGTAGCAGCTGAAGACCCAGTTACAAGAAAGCATTAGTATTGTTTGGTTCTCTCAAGTCTGTTCTGATTCATGTTGACCCTATGCACACTAAATTAAAGCACTGCTTTGTCCTGCTCCATATTCATAACCATTGCTTTATTTGAGTCCATTGTTGCAGACACTGGGTCAGTCAATTTCCTCAGTTATCTTCGTTTTTGTTGACCATCTACTTTACTAAGCATGATGTCCTGCTCCAGGGACTGGCTCATCTCTCTTGATAACGTGTCCAAAGTATGTGGGACACAGCCTTGCCTTTGTAGCTTCTAAGGAAGCATAACAAAGTATAAATAACCTTGAGAAGAGTGGGAAGGCAAATTCTAGAACTTATCATTGTTCATCTGCTGAACTTGTCCAGGTATCAGTTCAGCATATGCACAATGAAGTAGTCCAGAATTTCCATTCTGCTCAACGTTATCCATACTTTGTTATGATTCAAACAGTCAAATGCCTTGGTATAGTCCATAAAACACAACTGAATATCTTTCTGGTATTCTCTGCTTTCACTCAAGATCTGTCTGACCTCAGCAATGTTATCCCTTATTCCATGTCTTCTACTGATTCTATCCCAAACCTCTGATAGCTCCCTGTCAATGTACTATTACAACTGTTGATGGATGATCTTCAGCAAAATTGTACTGGCATGTGATATCAGTGATCTTGTTCCATAGTTTGGGAATTCTTTTGGGTCACTTTTCTTTGGAATGGGCTCTGTGATAGTTACATAATCTGTTGTCAGTTTGAGATTTAAGAGTGAAGGGGTAGAGTTTAGCTTGCCAATCATGTCACAGCATGATGACCAAATTTGGAGGCGCTAAGGTGATTAATAGTTTCCTGGAGGCAGGGCACATACTCACTCCCAGTGAGACGTGCTTGCTGACAAGACACATGGAGCTATGCTTGAGACCTGGAGCTGAATGAGCCACGTGGAGACCCCTGCCAGCACTGGGATTCTTCCAACACCACTGGTCTGCGGTTTTCCTGCATTTGGCGTCATTGCATGTGTCTCATGAGTCTTTATAAATTGGTATCAGACAAATAGGCTAATATCGGATTTATGGACTTGATCTGGGCTGGGCAGGGCTGCTTTCTCAATATTCAATTGCTCTTGCATATAAAGCTCTTTCTTATACACATATAAGTGTCTATGGATTGGTTTCTCTAGTCTACCCAGACTAGCTCTGGTACAAATATGGATCTCTTCCAGTCTGTTAGCCAAGTAGCTGTCTCCAAAATTTCCTTTCATAGATAGGTGATGTGTCCATTGCTCCATCAGCTTTTTGAATCATTGCAATTCCTGGATCCTTATTTTTAACTAATGTTTTCAGTGCAGCTAGATCTTCTTTTTTTTTAATTTATTTTTATTTTAACAATTTATTGGGGCTGATACAATTCTTTTCACAGTTCATACATATACATACATCAATTGTATAAAGCACATCTGTACAGTCTTTGCCCTAATCATTTTTTTCTCTTTTCTTCTTTTACATTTTATTAGGGACTCAAACAACTCTTACCACAATCCATACATATACATACATCAATTGTATAAAGCACATCCATACATTCCCTGCCCCAATCATTCTCAAAGCATTTGCTCTCCACTTAAGCCCCTTGCATCAGGTCCTCTTTTTTCCCCCCCTCCCTCCCCATTCCCCCCTCCCTCATATGCCCTTGGTAATTTATACATCGTTATTTTGTCATATCTTGCCCTATCCGGAGTCTCCCTTCCCCCCTTCTCTGCTGTCCCTCTCCCAGGGAAGAGGTCACATGTGGATCCTTGTAATCAGTTCCCTCTTTCCAACCCACTCACCTTCCACTCTCCCAGCATCATCCCTCACACCCTTGGTCCTGAAGGTATCGTCCACCCTGGATTCCCTGTACCTCCAACCCTCATATGTACCAGTGTACAGCCTCTGTCCTATCCAGCCCTGCAAGGTAGAATTCGGATCATTGTAGTTGGGGGGAGGAAGCATCCAGGATCTGGGGGAAAGCTGTGTTCCTCATCGATACTACCTCACACCCTAATTAACCCATCTCCTCTCCTAAACCCCTCTATGAGGGGATCTCCATTGGCCGACACTTGGGCCTTGGGTCTCCACTCTGCACTTCCCCCTTCATTTAATATGATATATATACACATATATACACATACATACACACACTTATATCTGTTGTTTTTTTTTGCATGATGCCTTATACCTGGTCCCTTGGGCACCTCGTGATCGCACTGGCCAGTGTGCTTCTTCCATGTGGGCTTATTTGCTTCTGAGCTAGATGGCCGCTTGTTCACCTTCAAGCCTTTAAGACCCCAGACACTATCTCTTTTGATAGCCGGGCACCATCAACTTTCTTCACCACATTTGCTTATGCACCCATTTGTCTTCAGCGATCCTATCATGGAGGTGTGCAGTCAATGATATGATTTTTTGTTCTTTGATGCCTGGTAACTGATCCCTTTGGGACCACTCGATCACACAGGCTGGTGTGTTCTTCCATGTGGACTTTGTTGCTTCTGAGCTAGATGGCCGCTTGTTTCTCTTCAAGCCTTTAAGACCCCAGTCACTATCTCTTTTGATAGCCGGGCACCATCAGCTTTCTTCACCACATTTACTTGTTCACCCACTTTGGCTCCAGCCGTTGTGTTGGGAGAGTGAGCATCATAGAGTTCCAATTTAATAAAAGAAGGTATTCATGCATTGAGGGAGTGTTTGAGTAGAGGCCCAAGGTCCTTCCGCCACCTTAATACTTGACCTATAAATATAGACACATAGATCTATTTCCCCATCCTCCTATATATATTTGCATGTACATGACTTTGTCTAGACCTCCATGAATGCCCTTTGACTCCTAGCTCTTTCCTCCATTTCCCTTGACCTTCCTCCTGCCCTACTACCATGCTTCATCGCCACCTGGGCTAGAGTATACCTCTTCTCTAAGCAACCTTACCCTTGATCATTTCCCACCAGGCCTGCCACTCCCCCTTCTCTACCATTTGGGGTCCCATGTTTTTCCCTTGTCCCTGGGTTTGTTAACACCACTTCCTTACCCCCCCTACCACCCCACCCCAAGTCCCCCCGGAACTGTCGGTCCCGTTGTTTTTCATCCAGATAGTTCATCCAGCCTGTCCTATTCAGACAGACCTGTGGAGTCACTAACATGCACGCAAAGTAGACAGAGGAAAACAAAGCAACAGCATACAACCAGACAACAAAACAACCAAAACAAACCACTGAAAAAGAACAGAACAAAACAGTTCACAAGAGAAAAGCTTGTAGTTAGTTCAGGGATCGTTTGCTGGCCCTTAGGAGCGTTTTCCAGTCCAGTCTGTTGGGGCACCACGCCCTGGCCCCAAAGTCCACTTTCAGCATTCCCTGGGGACCTTGCCACTCCATTCCCTTGCTGTTCCGCTGCACTCCCCCAGTGATTTGCCTCGGTGTCGTGGGATCAGGTCAGGTGCAATTCCCACACTGTGTCTCCGGTGCTGTCCCCTGTATCGCCCTTAGTCACTGAGGGGCATCATGTCTCATAGTAGGGCCAGCCATGTTGTTCTCTCTGTGGACTGGCTGCTCTACTCAGGAACATCATCATCACGGCCTGGTGGGCCAGGCTGTGCTCCACTCTCTCCGCCTGCCCCTTCATCTGCTCCCGTGTGCTCTGATCAAATATGTCCATCTCCCATAGCTGCAGAGTCAATGTCGTCCTTTGGAACAAATTCTTTTCGGGGGAGGGGCAGGAATCCACTTAATTTATGGTGCTGGGGCCAGCCTCCCAGACCTCTCCACCTGTTCCCTCCTCCACGCCGGGATATTGCATTCACACCTTGCGACACTGGGTTGAAGTCTGGTCCCACTTTCCCTGTGGAGATATAAACAATACCCTCCCCTTGGGTGGATTAATGCCCCATGACCCCACTACCCTTTTCTTCCTTGTATTCATCCTTTTGTTTTCCTTTTAGTACAATTAGTTCTTGCTCATGTGATGAAATGATGACTAGTTCTTTTTGGCACAGTGACTCTATCATCTTTGTATCTTCTTTTGTTGCTTCCTGAATCTTTCAATATTTTACTGAGAGGAACTTTCAATATTGTGTCTCAAGGATTGAGGTTTCCCCTCTAGTCCTTCTGATTATGACATCATGAGGATGTTCTTCCCTTTTCATTTTCTAGTTGTAGGACTTTACACATTTCATTATAATATTTGGCTTTGTCTTCTCGAGTCCCCCCTTAAATTTTTCTATTCAGTTATTTGACTTCATCATTTCTTCCATTTGCTTTAGCTACTCTAAAACTAAGAGCACGTTTCAGAGTCTCTTTTGACATCCACTTCAATCTTTTCTTTCTTTCCTGTATTTTTAATGACCTTTTACTTTCTTCACAAATGATGGTCTAAATGTCCTCATACAGATTTTCTGTCATTAGTGCTCAATGCCTCAAATATATATTGAAAGGTTCTCAAAACCCAAGTGGGATAGATTCAAGTTCTCATGGACATGTTTTAATTTTTCTTTGGCTTTGCCCTGAACTCACATGTAAGCAATTGGTGGTTTGTACCATGGTCAGTCTCTGACCTAAGTTTATTTACTGATATTGAGTTCTCCATCCTCTCCCCACAGATATAATCAATTTTATTTCTGTTTATTCCATCTGGTGAAGTCACCTTTTGTGTTATTGATAAAAAGATAATTAAAATGAACAGGTCATTGGTTTTGCAAAATTCTACTGTGTGATTTCCAGCTTCATTTCTATCACCAAGACAATATTTTCCAACTACTATTCCTTCATCTTTGTTTCTAAGTCTTACATTCCAATCGCCAAAGTTATTAAACATCAAAAATATGGAACCCCAATTTAGACCCAGTTTATTTATTTTCAATCACACCAATCAAACATCTTGATTATATATTTGATTAATTTCCAACTAAAATCATTGATAAAGTCTTCAATTTCTTTATCGCTAGTTTTTGTGGTTTATGCATTTATCTGAATATAGACGTATTGATTGAATTTCCTTGAAGGTAGATAGATATAATCCTATTATAGACAACACTGTACTTCATGGGGGATTTTACAGTGTCCTTTTGACAACAATGTTGTGCTAATCCTCTTGATTGTGTTACTCCTGGCATATTAAATTATATGATTTTTTATTCAAAATGGCTAATACCAGTCCATTTCAGCTCACCAATGAATCGGGTATCAATCTTTATGCTTTCCATTTCATTTTTTATGAATTCCTATTGTCCTTGATGCATACTTCACACATTCCAAGTTCCGATCATTAGCATATATCTGCAGCTATTTCTCCTTATTTTGAGTCGTGCGCTATCAACATGGGAATATTCCAAAGGCTTTACTCCTCCAGGTTTTCCCTGACTCACTTCCCCATGGTTCACCCTACTCAGAGAAATCAGTTCTTCCTCAGTGACAATTTGAGTGCCCTCCACCTGAAGGGCACGTCCTCTCACACGGTCTCAGATAAGTTTCTGCTTCCATTCTTTAGGCCTTCAGTTTCTGACAATGTTTCAAAGCTCTGCACAAGGTTTTCAGCATCGACTTCCTCTGAAGTGGATAGCTGCATCCTTCTTCATCTTCTGTTCTTAGTCCGGACGCTCTGCCGACACCCGTTCACTTTGGGTACCCCAGCTGGTATTTGAAATACCAGCGACATAGCTTCCAGCATCACGAAACCCACAAGCAACGTGTAAGACAAAATGACACACAAGTTCTTAGTAAGTTCAGATGTTGCAAGGTGAGCTTACCTTATAGCTCAGACTTCCTAGGGGCAGCTTCACAAGTGATCCTCTGAAATAGCTACAGAAATATCCTCTGAAATGTCTTCTGGTATGCCATGCAAGTACTGTCCCAGGACCATGCCAGGTGAGAATTTCTTTACAGATCACAGCTTTGCCTCCTCCATTATTTGTTCTATGCCATTTATAGTTTTATGAGAAGTTCACAACGCTGCGTAGCACAGTCTCCATTCTTAAGCAGGTAGGAAAGAGCATGAGTTAAAAGTTCACAGCAAAAAGTAAAGCCCTTAATCAGACCCAGATCATTTTCTGCCATGCCAAACACCTCAGGTTTAGGGTGCCCTCACATTATGGAGAGATCATTTCGAGAAATGTTATCATTAGATCATTCAAAGCTTGGCTTTGCTTCTTTAGCACATATGTGTGTAACAATTAGGGCTGTTTCAGACTGATGGTCTCTGGGCATCCTGGGTGATTCTAGGAAAGCTGACTGGACCTCTGCCCATGCAGGACCTCTGCCAATTCAGGACCTCTGCCCATGCTGGGCTTCACAATGGCATTATCAGTACCAAAGTCCCCTTTCATATTCTCTGTTTAGGGACCCTCTTGTTGGTGACAGCATTTCTATTTCAGATCAGAGGGTTTGTTCCTTAAGCCATTCCTATGAATGCACCAATTCTAGAAACATTTCTGTACAGAGTCCCATTTATGACGTTCTTTGAAAGATAATCAAGGAAAAGCCCATTGGTCCATTAGAGGCCAGCAGAGGGACCAGCATGAATTCATGTCGCAGGTTAGGGCCTAAGTGAACAAGCAGCACCAGGTCACAGTCATCTACACCCATAGAATCTGTTACCAGGGCACACAATTTACTAACAACCTGCATCTAAATACCCTTTTATCCAGTGGTTGGACTCAAATAATTTAACAACCAGTTCACTACTTTAATGACTATTTAAAATATTCTAAAAACTGATGTACCAAAAGGTGGATTATTATTCCAGACAGTTAAGCTTGAATAGAAACAATAAATGAGGTACAGATCAAAAAAGAGTAAGAAATGTAAATTTGTGATTTCCACATGGGCGTCTGCCCAGTCACACACCTTAGAGAGAAGAGTGATTACAAGTACCACTTTAAAAATTGTTTTATTAGGGGCTCATACAACACTTATCACAATCCCTACATACATCAATTGTGTAAAGCGCATTTGTACATTCATTGCCCTCATCATTCTCAAAACATTAGCTCTTCATTTCCCCCCTCCCTCCTGGCTTCCCCCTCCCTCAGGAACCCTTGATAATTTATAAATTATTTTTGTCATCTCTTTCACTGTCTGACATTTCTCTTCACCCACTTTTCTGTTGTCCATCCCCCAGGGAGGAAATCACATGTAGTTCCTTGTAATTGGTGGCCCCTTTCCAGTCCACCCTCCCTCCACCTAATCGCCACTCACACCATTGGTCCTGAGGGGATCATCTGCCCTGGATTCCCTGTATTTCCAGTTCCTATCTGTACCAGTGTACATGCTCTGGTCTAGCCTGATTTGTAAAGTAGAATTGGGATAATGGTATTAGGGGGGCGGGAGAAGCCTTTAGAAAGTAGAGGAAAGTTGTATGTTTCATCGTTGCTACATCACACCCTAACTGGCTCATCTCCTCCCCGAGACCCTTTTGTAAGGGGATGTCCAGTGGCCTACAAATGGAATTTGGATCGCACACCACAAAAAATTAGGTGCTTAATTTGCCAAACCAGCAAAAACTGGCTGAATGCCATCATTGCCTTTATCTTCTGTTCACCACGCCCTCCTGAAAGCCTTACAAGTAATTGGCTGTCTTACCTTATTCAGGAAGGGCGCTCCTTAGAAATGTGGATAGTGAGACTCTGTCTCATGTACTTCACACGTGGTATTAGGACAGACCAGTCCTTGGAGAAAGACATAACTTAGTCAAGAAGAGGTCATCAGAAATGAGGAATACATTCAGCAAGACGACTGGTTAAATAACCACAAGCATGCAATAAAGTAAAGAGGATGACAACAGAATGGGCCTGGCCAGGTTGCTGTTTTTTTTTTTTTTAATCTATTGTGCATAGAGTCACTCTGAGTCAGAACCCAACCCCCAGTACTTAGCAACCACTAACAATTTACCTTAGCTTAAAACTATAGCAGATGGAACTTAAAAATTTGAATAAGTAAGAATAGAGAAACTCCTAAATATGAGTGCAACTTGCTACCTAAATTGTTTTCTTCTGTAGCTTTATGATATAAATAGAAATGATACATCTTTACAACTAATTACTAAGAATAGCTTTACAATGTATCCTATATGTCAATCATACCTCATACATACAAACCTGAAATGACAATGTTTATATTAAGTAAATGAGGCAGATGATTGTTTAAAATAATTTGGACTGCCAATCATATTACCTATTTTTATTGAATGACTCAAATACAGAAGGAGATGTGATATCTGTCCGTCTTATGTGTCCCTAACATTAATGGAGAACTTTGTAATTCTACAAAAGTAAGCATAACAATCACTTGTTTGCAGGTTTCTTCTGATAAGTTATTTCACTATAGATTTCCAAATTGTTCTCTGATTGGTAAACGGTAAACTGTCTGTTGTTCTAAAATTCATATTGTCACACTATTTGATTTTGCTAGCTTGGCATTTGTAACATTAGGATACAATAGCACTAATGATACAATAGGATACTTCATATGTGTTTTATCATAATTGTATCCATAGAGGTCATATACAGATTGTATACTACTTCTTTCCAAGTTTTGTCCTGGAATTTAGTCCTGTACTCGCCTATGGAGACTGCTTTGGTCAGGTGCCACCAGTTGCTTCAGCTGCAGTTGCACTCATACCGACCTCATGTGAAACGGAAGGAAACACAGTCAGGTCCTGGGCCATCCTCACAATTGGTCTTATGTTTGAGTCCATTGTTTCAGCCACTGGCTGTGTCAATCCATCTTGTTTGAGGTTTTCTCTCCTTCACTGCCCCTGCACTTTACCAGGCATGATGCCTTCTCCAGGGACTAGTCTCTCTTGACAACAGGTGTCTCATAAAGAAAAAGGAAAATCTATATTTTTATACATTATATGTATAGTGCAATAATATATATGGTATAGCTTCTTCTCTCCTTTGGCATGAGCTTCACGATGTATTATAGATCTGTTTAGCTCTCATCTTTTATGATTATCATTATTATTTGATTTTCATAGTCAGGTTCATAGCATATTGACATTAATTTTCTATATAGCTCTCCTCTGTTTTGATTATTACTATTATTATCTATCATTATTATTATTATTATTGATGTATCCTCAGTTTCTACGTACCTTATTTTGAAGGCTACAGTACATGTTATTCTGTTGCAATTTAAATTACAGACTATTTTTATATGAAAGCATAATTAATTTCTGTGTATTGTGAACATTTATCTTGTGTAAGCGTAGATTTTCCTAGATTTTCAATATAGATGATCATCATGTGGAAATAATGACAATTCATTCACTTCTGTGGGTCCCCTTCTAAACGTTATTTCTTTTTCTCCTCTTCTTAGATTAACTAGAACCTCAAGTTTAATGTACACCAAACCCAACAAAAGCAAACATTCTTGACATCTTTTCTCATTCTATACCCTTTGGTATAGAAACACTCATGTTTCATAGATGTAGATCAACTAAAAGTGTCTTCGATGTCTACCATTTTTACAGGGGAAGTTTTCTGCCCCTCATTATAATATGAGAAGTCTTCAGAATATCTAGACTTATGCAGGTGCCTCTATGGCAAGTCCATACTCATCTTTTCCTAGTTAGAGTTGATACCCAGCTCTACTCACATGTCGACCCCGGATGTGCTGCCACAAGTCCCTGTGAGTTCACATGGGACCGTGCATTTTTAGCTCCTGGTTTCATCTGGATTGTGGAGATTTGCCTTCCTTTATTTGAGTTCAACAATACACTACATTTTGGTGCTGTTCTGTTTCTTCTCTGTTTCTGCATTCAAGAATTTCATGTGGATTTCCTATAGCATCTCATGGTACTTATTTTCTGGAAGCTAGTTTTATGTTCTCTGTCGCTTCTCAGACGTATTTAGATCATATATATTTTTATTCTAGTTTGCCCCATTTCTTCATATTTTAGCATATTTAGTTCATTGTATTTTAAAGAAACAAATCCACAGAAACTCATGTATAAGAAAGAGTTTTACATAAAGGTTAAGTGTGCATCAAGAAAACAACCCAACCCAGTGCTGCTCAAGCCACAAATCCAACATGAACCCATATGTCCAACACCAATACACAAATTCCTCCTCCACCTCACAAAACACAAGCAATGATGCCGACTGCAGGAGGAAAGTTGAGTCAGTGAACGTGTAAGCCTCTCAGCATTGGCAGGGGTCTCCACATGGCTGCTCCAGCACCCAGGGCTGCATCGGGGTAGGTCCACGTGGCTTCTCTTCAGGGATGTCTTGCAGGAAGTGAGTCTTGCCAGCTGAAGCAGGGAACTGGCTAAGGAAGCTGCACCCTGCTCTGATCATCCGAAAGCAAGTGACCTGAGAACTCAAAAGGTGAGGCTCACTGAGCCATTTATCCCCCTGTCCTTCAATTAACCCCACATGTGTTTATCAGCCAGGCTGGCACAATAAACTAACTATAGCACATATCTAGCTAAATGAATTAAGGGGCTCTGTGATGCTGTTGTCTATGTTCTGGATGTCTAACTGCAAGGTTAATGGTTCAAACCTGTGGGGGCGAGGGGCTGTTTACTCCTTAGGCAAATGGAACAGGACACACCACCTTCCACTGTTCATGGCCTGTGTGAGAAAGCTGATGGACTCAGCCACGGGAACTTTTGAAGCAATGGCTGGCCACTTTCTCCAACTGAGATGAATGAGCATTTGCCTTCTGTTCCCTGACTGAAGCTACAGAAGGTAGCAGTCTACAAACTTACCAGTAATTTCATGTTCCCACCATCATCCCCCGCTTCTGTCTATGCAAACCTTGGATATTGTGTAAACCTTCAAATTCTGAACTGTCCCTATGTGTGTAAACCTCTCATGTGTTGCAGGCTGTTGCAGGGAAAGGATTTAAGCCTGTCCCTTATAAATATCTGGCCCCAGGAGTGTCTGACTTCAGGGACCCCAACACCCTAACTTTTGTCTTTCCTTTTGTATTTGTTTTCTCATGGAAGATCATACCCTGTCAAACTCATTTGAATTGTGAGGTAAGAGCCAGTCTGGCCACATTTGCTTATGCACCTGTTTGTCCTCAGCGATCATATCATGGAGGTGTGCACCCAATGATATGATTTTTTGTTCTTTGATGCCTGATAACTGATCCCTTCTGAACCACGTGATCACACAGGCTGGTGTGTTCTTCCATGTGGACTTTGTTGCTTCTGAGGTAGATGGCCGCTTGTTTATCTTCAAGTCTTTAAGACCCCAGACGCTATCTCTTTTGATAGCCGGGCACCAGCAGCTTTCTTCACCACATTTGCTTGTTCACCCGCTTTAGCTTCAGCTGTTGTGTCAGGATGGTGAGCATCATAGAACGCCAATTTAACAGAATAAAATATTCTTGCATTGAGGGAGCTCTTGTGTAGAGGCCCAATATCATTTTGCCACCATAGTACTAAACCTATAAATATAGGCACAGAGATCTCTTTCCCCATCCTCATATATATATTTGCATATATACATATCTTTGTCTAGACCTCTATAAATGCCCTTTGCCTCCCAGCTCTTTCCTCTATTTCGCTCGACTTTTCTCCTGTCCCACTATTATGCTCAGTCCCCACCTGGGTTTCAGCAATACCTCTTTGGTACATTACCCTTGATCATGCCCTACCAGACCTGCCACACCCACCTCACCACCAATTTGGATCACTTATTGTTCCCTTGTCCCTGGGTTTGTTAACACCACTTCCTTAACACCCACTTCCCCTTATCCCATCCTCCCCACAACTGTCGATCCCCTTGTTTTGCCTCCAGCTTGTTCATCCAACCTATCTTATTTAGACAGATCTGAGGAGATAATAACATGCACAAAAACAAGACAGAGCAAAACCAAGTAACAATATACAACTAAACAATAACAACAAACCATTGTCAAAGAATAAAACAAAACAAACAAGAAAGAAAAGCTTGTAGTTAGTTCAAGGATCATTTATTGGCTTTTAGGAGTGTTTTCCAGTCCAGTCTGTTGGGGCACCATGCCCTGCCCACAAAGTCCACCTTCAGCATTCCCTATGAACCTTGCCGCTCTATTCCCTTGCTGTTCTGCTGCACTCCCCAAGTGCTTTTCCTTGGTGTGGTGGGATCTGGTCAGTCACAGTTCCCACACTGTGTATCTGGTGCTGTCCCCCGCAGGGCCATGGGTCAGTGAGGGACGTCATGTCTTTTAGTGGGGCTGGCCATATGGTCCTTTCTGTGGACTGGCTGCTCTAATTGGGGTCATCGTCCTCAGGGCCTGGTGGGCCAGGATGTGCTCCACTCTCTCCTACTCCCCCTTCATCTGCTCCCCGCGTGCTCTGATCAAATATGTCCCACTCCCAAAGCTGTAGATTCAATGCAGTCCTTTGAAATATATTTTTTATGGTGAGAGGGGCAGGCATCCACTTAGTATTTGGTACTGAGGCCAGTCCCCAAGACCTCTCCACTGGTTTCCTACTCCACTCAGGAATGGAATGTTGAATTCACACCTTGGAGCACTGGGTTGAATCTGGTCCCTCTTTCCCTGTGGAGATATAAACAATACCCTCCCTTTGGGTGGATTAGCACCCCATTCCCCCACTGCCAGGCCATCAAAAGAGATAGCATCTGGAGTCTTAAAGGCTTGAAAGTAAACAAGCAGCCATCTACCTCAGAAACAACAAAGCCCACATAGAAGAAGCACACCATCCTGTGTGATCATGAGGAGGTGTTGAAGGGAGAAGGTACAAGGAGGCATCATCAGAACAAAAAAATCTTACCATAGGAATGAAGGGGGAAGTGCAGAGTGGAGACCCAAAGTTCATTTGTCGGCCACTGGAGATCCCCTTGCAGAGGGGCCAAGGGGAGGACATGATTCAGGGTGTGATGTAGCACCAATGAAGAATACAGCTTTCCTCTAGTTCCTAAATGCTTCCGCCCCCTCCCCCCCCCCACTCTTAAGATCCGAATTCTCCCTTGTAAGTCTGGCTAGAGCAGAGTATGTACACTGGTGCAGATAGGAGCTGGAGGCACAGGGAATCCAGGGAAGATGATACCTTCAGGACCAGGGGTGTGAGTGGCGTTGCTGGGAGGGTAGAGGGAGAGTGGGTTGGAAAGATGGAACCGATTACAAGTATCTACATGTGACCTCCTCCCTGGGGGATAGACAACAGAAAAGGGGGTGAAGGGAGACATCAGACAGGGCAAAATATGACAAAATAATAATTTATAAATGATCAAGTGTTCATGAGGGATGGGGGAGCGTGGAGGGAGGGGAAAAAAGAGGACCTGATGCCAAGGGCTTAAGTGGAGAGCAAATGTTTTGAGAATGATAAGGGCAATGAATGTGTTTTACACAATTGATGTATGTGTGGATTGTGATAAGAGTTGCATGAGCCCCCAATAAAATGTTAAAAAAAAGAGCCAGTCTCTACATTATCTTACACAAACCCATCAATGACTATAGGAGAAAGATAAGGATGTCAGCTATTGTAAAGGTTACAGTCTTGGAAACCATATAGAGTTTAGCTTCCAACATTTATATGGCTTATTTCCCATAATCAGGATAAAGTGTAGCCATCTGCTTTTGCAGTACCAGCCCCCAGCCCTGCACTCACCTCCACCACTCCCTAGATGATTTCAGCACCCTCCATGGGCAATACCACCAACTCTGAGCAATACCGCTCTAGGATCGCAATGAGTGAGAATCATCTTAGTTTGCTCAGCATCATGACTTCTGGGCTCGCATTTACCATCCAGTTCTCTAGTTCATAAAGTGGGTGTGGTAAACTTGAACAAACACTGAATGAGCTCGAAGTGCCTTGGGAGTTATCCAGAAGTATTGGATAGCTTAGTCTTAAAAGTTAGAAGACTAGAATTTGGGACTTTCTAGATATAGATTGAGTTCCACTGAGAGATGCTTGGCAGTCATGATTTTCTCAAGTACAATTTTAATGAAAAATCACACACGTGAGAGAAAGCTAGATGAGAGGTTACATATATTGTAAACAGCTATCTAAACCGATCCTGCAAAATTGACAAGGGTGTGGCCAATCTAGGGATGGATACAGGTATAAATATGTTCTCGCTAATCTCCACTAGGGGGCACTTCACTTAGGGTGAAGTGTTCAAACCCTTTGATGGTTTTAGACACTAACATAGCGGCTTACACTGCTGAGATGATTTGCACTTTATTATTTTGCACTGGATCTATCCTGAGAATGGGAATTCCAGGACACTTAATAGTGCTCCTGCACAACTTGTACATGGATCAAAAGGCAGTTTGGCAAACAGAACCAGGGGATAATGCATGGTTCACCTTAGGAAAGTTCATCGGGGCTGTGTCCTCTCACCACCCTTGTTCAATCTGTATGCAGAGCAAATTATCAGAGAAGCTGGGTTACATGAAGATGAATGCGGCATCAAGATTGGAGGAAGGCTTATGAACCCTCTGTGATATGCAGATGAAACAACCTTGCTTGCTGAAAGTGGGAAGACTTAAAACATTTGATGATGAAGAGCAAGGACTGCAGCCTTCATCTATCATGTTTTGTACATACTATTCCAAGCAGCAATAAGACTACCTGGGGGAAGAGTCAACTTAGCAACATCAACCATTCCATGGGCTCCAGGTCCATCCAGTATAAAGCAACGACGCACATGGGCACTTCCAAAATATTGGCAAATAAAAGATGTTTAATTATTGAAAGGCCAAAGTAACCACCCAGAATATCTTACCTATTGGATCCCATTTTTATTGACAGCAATTTGGGTTATCCAGCCAGTCTAGGAAAATCTTTGTTTGCCTTCAGGATTTCCTTGGAGACAGAATCTGGCCTCCTTTAACTTCACAAGAGAAGGCGAATACCAAGGTCAACCATCAAGACTTATTCATATGAGGCAGCGATCAGGCATGTCTCCACCCTCCAAATTTTTCACCAATTCTAACATCAACTGGCCTGCCCATAGCACTCCATACTTCTCTGCCATGACTGATGCTTCATTTCAATGACCACACAGTACTCACAGGCCATGCTCATGGTTATGGCTTTTATGAGAAAAGTAATAGGTTACAATTCCAGGTAAGAATGGCTGAGGATGTAGTTCATCAATCCAAACGACTTCTTTTCAACATTGTTCACAGGCACACCTCACTGTGACCGGCAGCCTCTCAGCCTTACATTCTCTTGGCCTCCGTTCTGCTCAGACAAGCGCTACAGATGCCTCATACTCTGCTCATAAGTGTTCATAGGAAGTTTGTGATGAGCCTTGAGAAAACGTTGCTCGGGTCTAGCACTATGGGTTGGCAAATTTATTTCTACCAAATGTCTAGAGCCGCTCCACTCCTCCAGCTAGCTGAAGGCACTCAGCTTCCTTGCTCGGTGACTCAGATACTATCCAGCTTCAGCAATAAGTATGCAGATGTACTCCACTGTACCAGCAAACCTCCTGTGTAAAATCACTCAGATTTCTCATGCTAGGAGTAGCCAAGAAGCCCAGTGCTCTGTTCCATGCTGATCTCTTAGTTCTACTACCTCTGCTGCCACTATTTCTCTGCCCCAGTGTTTCCGTGTCTTCCATCGTTTCTGATGCCATGGCTCTCCCTCTCCTGAACTGAGGAGGCTCCTAGTCATGGGATCTTGGACATGGCCCCGTCCTGGATCTTCTCTTTCTATGGCTTTGAGACCCATTTGCTCCTTCTGCGATGACTCATTTTAAAGCCAGTGATATGGAAACACTGACCAACCTCCTTATTGGAGTTCTCAATACCTATTCTTATGATCTCATACCCACAAGAGTGCCATGTACCATATTTTCATTATTAGCAAACTAGCCCATCCCTCTTTATCTGTCAGTTTGTTTTGTTGTGGTGTCATTTCAATTGCTGTGATGCTAGATATTGGGTCTCTGTCTAAGGCTGGATTTTCTGGAGATAGAAAACAAATGACACTTAATACACATATTTATTCTCCCTATCACTTTCTTTCACCACGGAAAAGTAGTCTGATATCTGAGGGAGGTGAGGCAGTCACGTGACTTTTCCCCATTCTAGACCAGTTGCAAGCTAGGGAAACCCTATGACTCACACCACTTTAAAACAGCTTGACCCACTACTCTCTTAGGTCTGATCATTTACTGTACAAACTCATCAAGTTTTTGAAAAGAGCTTTGGTACAAACACAAGGGAGCTTGGGTAGTTTTAAAGGGCTACACAATGAGTTTGTAACCACAGGGCCAGTTGTTCGGTTCGAACCTACCAGTCAGTTTGCTTCTCTAAAGATTGAAAGTCTCAGAAACCAAAAGGAGTGGTTCCACTCTGCCCTACAGGGTCACTACGAATTGAGATGGACTTGATGTCAGTGAGCTTTTGAGTTTTTACAAACACAAGAAGCATACATACCAAGAGATGCATGGAGTAGGTCAAAGGGGTGTATCCTATGAAATGTCTGGCCTCCGGAGATGGGTGTCCTCCTCATGCAAGTTCAGCCTGTGAGCTGCATGGAGTTTTCGTGTCCTAGGCCTTTATTGGCTCATGAAGTGGGGGAGCAAGCAAAAAGAGGAAGGTCCTCAATGCGATGGGCCAACACAGTGGCTGTAGAAATGGGCTCACCGTAGTGAAGAAATGGGCTTCACCATTGTGAAGATGGTGCAAGGCTGCATGCATTTCGTTCTGTTCTGCATAGGATTGCTAGGAATTTGAACTGACTCAAAGGTATGTAACAATAACATGGTTAATATTTACAAATATATGTAAAAAAGACGTGGTGGACATGTGGGTTAAACATTAGCTTTTAGCACCAAGGGTGGTAGTTCAAACCTCCAGCTGGTCTGTGGAAGAAAGATGAAGCTTTCTGCTCCTGTAAAGATGTAGCTTCAGATGTGCTATATAGGGTCATTATGGATCTGAATCAAGTCCATGGCAGTGAATGTTTGGGTGTACCCAGGGATCAGTGGATGGAGCAGAATTGATTGACTCACCATGTTGTTTTCCTTCCTGAAGTTAATCCGGTGCTGTCACTGAAGTTATTGCCACAACTACACATAGAGATGCCTAGATTGCTAGTGAAGACACCAGGGTTATTTTAAAAAGAAAAAGAATAGAAACAGAGGCCAAATCACATTTCTTGTCATCTTGACATCTCTATACAGTTATGTATTCATATATATATACATCTACAAATGTATATATGTGTGTATACATATATAGATGTAAATATTTGTATAGATAGATATACTTACACATGTATGTATGTATAGAACACTATTTGTACCACCTTATATATCTCTTATATGAATGATTTATAGTTTCCTGAAATATTGCCATTTTATGTCAACTTTATTTTAGTTTTTCAAACTTTAAAATATTTCTAGTCTACACTAAATTTCTGCTATTTTTCAGAGGGGAAAATACTATGAAATGCATAATACACTTTTTCAGTGTGCTAATATTTTCATCAAATGTTATATGGATATTTGAGACCCTTCATCTTAATTCATCTGGGCATTTATCCAAAACTTTCATTTTCCCTCTTTTGCCCTGGGAGGTTAAAAGACAAAGTTTATTGAAAAAAACAAATTATATATATATAATTTTTCTTTTTTCATATATGCATACACACACATATATATATACAACTTCAGGAAGAAAGCTCTAAATAATTATAGTCCTAAGTTATATTCATTAGCATTGCTTGATATTTCTACCTGAAATATTATAGAAGATGATGATAGTTTAATAATAAAAAACCTCCATCTTTGAAGTTAATATAATTCAACAGAACATAGAGATTTGTTTATATAAGAATAAAGTAGTTGACTTTCTTGATGTGATTGAACTATTGAATTGTATGATATGTGAATTATATGCAAATGAAACTGTTAAAAAAGAACAAAGTAGTTGAAGTTTGTTTTATATATGGCTTGCATACAGCATGTTTTGCCTTATATTGTATGGTTATTGGAGAATAATCTGCATTGCGTTCTAGTTGGATGGAGTTTTTGTTTCCATGTAAACTAACTCATGTTGGTTGATGGAGTTCTTGAGTTTCTTTATGTCATTATTGTCACAAGACTTCTGGTGCCCCAGGTGTTAAGTAGAAAGTGCTCTGCTGCTAAGCAAAAGGTCCTTGGTTCAAACCTACCAGCCACTCCAAGGGATAAAAATGTGGCAGAGTGCTTCTATAAAAAATCACAGCCTTGGGTGTCGGTGGGATCAGATATCAGGAATCTAAGACCCAGAACAAAATCATACCTATGTGAGAGGACGGGGGTAGTGGGGCTGTGCGGAGTTTATACCCAAAAGCCCATCTGTAGACAATTGGATATCCCCTTACAGATGGATCACAAGGAAGAGACGAGCCAGTCAGGGTGCAGTATAGCACCAATGAAACATACAACTTTCCTCTAGTTCTGTAATGTTTCTCCCCCCTCACTATCATGACCTTGATTCTACCTTACAAATCTGACTAGAACAAATCTGACTGGTACAGATAAGAACCTGCAACTCAGGGAATCTAGGACAGATAAACCCCTCAGGAATGAGAATAGAGATACTAGGAGGATAAGGGGAAGGTCCTGGGGCGGGGGGAAACCAATCACGAGAGTTGATCTATAACCCTCTCCCAGGGGGATGAACAACAGAATAGTGGGTGAATGGAGACAGAGGATGATATAAGATATGAAAATAATAATCTATAATTTATCAAGGGTGCAGAAAGGAGGGAGGGAAAAATGAAAGCTGATTTCAAGGGCTCAAGTAGAAAGAGAATGCTTTGAAAATGATGATGGCAACATATGGTCAAATGTGCTTGACACAATGGATTGTGATAAGAGCTGTAAGAGCCCCGCCCCAAAAGTATTTAATAATTAAAAAAAAAAAAGATTACAGCCTTGGAAGCCCTTTGGTGGAAGTCCTAAAGGTAGCTTCGAGGCAGAAATTCCTTGAAGACTTTGGGTTGGGTTGGGTTTGCCTCTATATGCTGGCTTCCTATCTAGTGGGTCTATCAATTGTAGAGAGATGCTTGAAAATATCTTCCTTAGGAGAAAAAGAGAACTCTTTTCCACAGTGCTCTGAATGGGATAATCAAATGGTCCATGCTAATTGATGCTAGCAAATAATTTTCCACAGTGATAGTGCCAGCAATATAAAAGAATTACAATTTCTCCATTATATTTAATTATATTTATTCTGATGATTGTGTGTTAATATTTCATGGTATTTTCCATTTTATTTCAATAATTTTTAATGCATTTGAATCATTATTACATGTTTTTTGGTCATGTGGCTAACCTGCTGTGAAAAGTAACCCCTCTCCAATTTTTTCTATTACTATATCTCTTTCATAAGGATCTTGCTGACTTTTTTTGTTATTTCTTCATATTGGAATTATGATCATTAATTTTCAGCATTTATAACTTTAAAATAAATTCAATTAAGGGAATAAAATTTCCTTACAATACAGGGTCTCTGGTAGTGTAGTGTGTTACCCGTTGGAGTGCTAACTGCAAAGTCATCAGTTTGAAACCACCAGGTTCTTCACAGGAGGAAGACGAGGCTTTGTACTTGTCGACAGGGTTACAGTCTCAGAAACCCATAGGCACAGTTCTACGCTGGCCTGAAGGTTTGCAGTGTATCAGAAGGGACTGGATGCCACCAAGGTGTTTTTGCTTTTGTTTGGTGTAGAACAGCATTAGCTGTACCCCACAGATTTTGAAGTATTGCATTTTCATAACCTGTTTTAAATATTTGCAATTGCAATTGTCCCTTGTACCGTGGGAAATGAAAGCGGTGCTGTGTCCTTGCTAAATAGTTATTCTTCAGTTACCTTTTCATTTTTTATTTGTACATAAATTTCTGTCAACGTCAGAGAATATATCCTGCATGATTTCATGTCTTTGGATCTCTGGAGGCATGCTCTGTGGCATAGTGTTTACTCTTTCCTTTCATCTACTCAATCATATTTTGATACACGAATTTGGTCATTTCTTCAGTCATTCTTTCACTCTTTTCTTCAGACACTAAAGATGCAATGATAAGCATCAAGAAAATATAATTACAAAGTCTCCCAGTTTTTGAGACACAAAAACAAACAGGTATATGTAGATATATAGATATAGATAGATAAAATTGAAATATTTAAAACTTTAATACTGTCCTTATCTTGTACACAATTGTGTACATTCATTTCTAATTCTTATTTATTTTTTGTTAATGTTATAAAAATCAAGAAAACAAGCCTACTGGTACTTTGTTTCTTCCTAACAATTGATAAGGTTAGGCATGGCTGAAATTGGTTATTATCTAAATCTAAGAAGTGAACAAAGGGGAATAAAGAGATCCCTTCAAAATAGTAAAGTAGTAACTTGTGCCATGGAGTAATTAGCAAGTTAAAACAGGGCAGCCATGGGGAGATTGCATTATCAAATCCCAGGCTGTGTGCATAGAGACTTGTGTAGTACTTTCACAAATACTTCCCAAGGGAAAAAATAACTCTGATGATATTTAACAATATAAATCTTATGACCCAGCAGGATTCCTTTTGGGGGTCATTGTCTGTAGCGCATAGAAACACAACCCCTTACTCACAAACGTGTGCTCAAATGTGTGAGTGCTGCTGGACAATTGCTTAGGTGCTTATTTCCTCAATGATTTTCTAAGACTTCGTGCCTGGCTTCTCTAGCAGATTTGGACCATGAAGTGTCCTCCACACTTGGTAAAGGGCGACACCCAAGACTCAGAAGACCCCCCCTGAATAAATAGAACAGAGAAAGGCCTAAAACTTAGATTTAAGGAACTTTGGGGGTTGGGGTTTGGAGGGGGGCACTCCATGGTGATTGTACGCTTTCATCTTGACCGAAACTTCCTTTTGAATTTAAAAATAAACTTAAAGCATTGTTCCTTGCATATAATTGTAAGTGATCTTTCCCAAAAAAGAACAACTCTGTTTTGAGAGAACCCAGTAAGTACTACTGAAACCTGTGTGATGAAAGGTTGGCCAGACTCAGACTAGCTATAACCAGAAATTCCACAAGACTGAAACATTCTTTCACTGTGGCCAAGAAGTTCTCCATCAGGGGTGAATCCTCTGTAAGACTCAAACATTTGCACCAAGATAGTTCATGGACTCCAGATTTTCTTTTTGCTAAATGTCTTTAGCTAACCTCTTATTTTGGCATCTAACTTTATGCCATTGAAATCTTAGGAGTCTTTTTGTTTATTCTCTGAAAATAATGTACTCATGCCTAGATGATGGGGAATTGTATTACCGGTACGGCATGCCCCTTTTCTAAAGGAAGGAAAGCTGGGATACTCACTTTGGATGCAGTGATGTAACCTGTCGTCCCTAATATAATGGGCATATTCTGGAATTTAAAGAACCTTCCTTTACAGGAAGAAAGCCATGCCCTCAGTGACGTGACATTGATTTTCAGATACAATGCCAAAACAAGTGCTATAGTGTTCCATTGCTGCAGCCAGTTTTATGAATCAATCTAACTAAATGTGCTTTCTTTGTAGACTTTAATCAATACAGAAAAAAAAACGCAGTGTTCTTACATGATAGAGTGGGAAGTGCTAACTGCTGTATGAGGTTAAGAAGGCCACCTGTTGTTGCAGAATAACAACAAAATTAATGCTTCTCAGTCTTGAAATTTTAAAATAAAACTTTGAAGTGGCATTCCTTTACCAAACAGCATTAAATGCTGACTGCTTTGGAGCATAAAATATACAAGATCCAAAGAACACTTCATTATCTTAATCACAAATTATTATAGTTATACAGAATACCTCTGATATGGAAAACTGGCAAAAACAAAAAGACAAAGCAAATATTTAAATTAGCAAACTACGAAGAAGTTCGTGATGACTAGATTAAGAAGCATCTTCCAAGTATCCTTAGTTATAACTATTAATAAAAATTGGGCAGATATTTCTTAACGCCTTCAGCAGTTCTCAACTTGTGGGTCACGACGCCCTTGGGGGGTCGATTGACCCTTTCACAAGGTTGCCGATCCATAACAATAGCAAAATATAGTTATATAGTAACAATGAAAATAATTTTATGGTTGGGGGTGAGCACAACATGAGGAACAGTATTAAAGGTCCGTGGCAAGAGGAAGGTTGAGAACCACTGTGTTAATAGAAGATTTTATATGCCCGTCTGCCTTTCTTTTCTAAATAGCTATTGAGGAATCCATGACTTTCCTGGGTCATACTGCCTTCTCAAAGTTTATAATGCACCACTGAGCAAGACAGGGCTTCTGCTTTAGCCTAGAAGGAATTATAAATGTAAAAACAAAAAAACAAAAGTATACAGGATAGGCCACATTATAGAGAAAGTTGGACCAAATACTACAGAGCATAAAAATAAGATAGTAATTGTTAATTCAGAAAAAAGCCTCAAATAGAAATTTGATAGACTTAAGAAAAAAACGCTGGATAGGGCAAGATATGACAAAATAATAATTTATAAATTATCAAGGGCTCATGAGGGTGGGGGGAGCGGGGAGGGAGGGGAAAAAACAGGACCTGCTGCAAAGGGCTTAAGTGGAGATCAAATGCTTTGAGAATGATTAGAGCAAAGAATGTACAGATATGCTTTATACAATGTATGTATGTATATGTATGGATTGTGATAAGAGTTGTATGAGCCCCTAATAAAATGTAAAAAAATAAAATAATTATGAAATGCTCTCCAATGCCATCTCTACCATACACCAACATGTATTACCATGAGCAAACCCTGTTCAAGATTGGCAGCAGAAGAAGCGACCATTGGGTGCCAGTCTACTCTGCCTATCAAACTGAGGAGACAGAAAAAGGGCTGGGATGACCTGTGAACACCAAACTGCTATTGATTTTAAACTGTTTATAAGCCTCCAGTGAATCTCCTCTGACCATAGACCAGGGCTGGGAATAGCCTCGCTGTCATCCGGGGTTCATTGGAAAGTGGATTATTGTGGGTGCGGTTTGGCTAACATTGAATTCAATCATTTGGTCTTCTTTTGACCCATTTTAAGTCAGTTCTTGTCTTAATATTTTCTATGTTCTTTTTGGTCAAAGTTTTCCTGTTTTATTTTGTTGTTGGTTTTTGTTTCGGCCTTTGTTTTTGTATTTCTTCTGTATCTGAAATCTAAGTAAGTGGATTAATGGTTTTTGAGGAGGCAGGAGAGGTTTGAGGGCAGCGGTTCTCCACCTGTGGGTTCCAATCCTTTTGGGGGTCAAACGACCCTTTCACAGGGGTCGCACAATTCATCACAGTAGCAAAATTACAGCTCTGAAGTAGCAACGAAAATAATTTTATGGTTGGGGGGGTCACCACCACATGAGGAACTGTATTAAAGGGTTGTGGAATTAGGAAGGTGGAGAACCCCTGTTTTAGGGGAAAATGGGAAGCTAATAGTAATGAACGCTAGGAAGAAGAAAATATTCAAAAGTTGAATGTGGTGATGATTGTACACTTCTTCTTGATGTGATTGAACGATTGAATTGTATGCTGTATGAATTATGTGCCAACAAAATTGTTTTTAGGAAGAATAGGTTAAGTAAGCAAAAGACCTTTATAGGCAATGACTAATGGTGAGCGACTTCCTATGGCTAACAAAGAAACAGTTGTTGGGTGCCTTCAATTCTGACCCACAATGACGCTCTGTAAAACAGAAACAAACAGTGGCTGGGCTTGTGCCATATTCACATTGTTACGTTTGAGCCTATTGCTGTAGCCACTGTGTCAACCCATCTCTTAAAAAGTCTCCCTTGTTTTCTCCACCCTTCTACTTTACAAATCATGATGCTCTCTTCCAGGGATCCATCCCTCCTGAAAATATGTCCAAAGTAGTTGAAGCAAAGTCTCAGCATTCTTGTTATAAAATGCACCCTGGCAGTACTTCTTTCAAGTCAGATTTGTTGGTTCTTTGGCTATCCATGGTACCTTCTATATTCTTCCCCAGCACTGTGATTCCCATGCGCTGGTTCATTTTTGGTCTTCTTTATTCAGTTTTCAGCTTTCAAGTGCATGTGAGGCAATGGAAAACACCAAGGGTTGGATTTGGCTTGATGAAGCCCTCAAAATGACATGCTTGCTCTTCACTACTTCAAACATATCTTGAGCAGAGATTTAGCCAAGGCAAGGCATCCTTTCATCTCTTCATCACTGCCTCCATGAGCAGTGGGTGTGGATCCAAGTAATATATAATGTGTGACTTCAATCTTGTCTCATTCATCACAATGCTGCCTGTTAATACAGTTGTGAGGATTTTGGTCTTCTTTACATTGAGTTTCAATCCACACTGAAGGCTACCATCTTTGATTTTTAATGCATATTATTCCATGTTTGATCAACTCCAGATTGAAGATGTTAGAATACTTCAGTTTCTGCATCACTGGTTTTAGGGGTTGGTGCATAAATTTGAATAATAATTGCATTGATTTGTTTTTCATGCATGAGGATAGACATTATCCTGTTGAAGACAGCATTGTGATAAGGGTTTATTGTACCAACTGATAGGAGAATGTGGGATTAATAAGGTTGCAGTTTTGTTTAGAGGGCAAAGAGATACATGGCTCGCAAGTCCTGCGCTACCAAGGCCTGACCCTCTCTCTCTGGAAGCCTGGTGATCTGGCCAGCATGCAGCTGCTTTAGCTAGTTTTCTGCCTCAACTGTAGAGCTACATTTCCTGTGGGACAACCAACCTGTGGATAGTGTCACTAGAGCTTGCATTTCCTTTTGAGACCTGCTTCACCACACTGCTGGTGTTTGCATCCCTTGAGTTTGAGGCTTTCGGATGCTGTTGGTTTGTATTGCTTGAGTTCCATACCCCATCTGGGCCTGCTTTGCTCAGCTCCTGAGCTACTGACTATGGGTGACCCACCCTGCAGTTTGCTGCCTGTGGTTGGACTGCCTGCATTCCACTGCCTCAGAACTGCCTGAATCTAGAAAAGACTCACCTGGCTGCTTAGTTGACCTTGGACCCAGCAGCTCTCATGAGTTGAAGAACTTCCAGTATATTAATTGTTCCATGGAAATGAGTTAAACTGAGCCCTCTCTACTGCTGTTGATTAGTTAGCTGTTGAATTCCTTTGTGTTGCTTATATTTATATAAAATCATAAGTGTCCTCATTTTATTTCTCTTGAGAATCTTGTCTAACGCAATTGGTATTGGCAATGGTTCTAGAGAAACAAAGTCATAAATATGGGCTTTTCAAATTGGCTCTCCGTCCAGATTAGGCTTAACAGACAATGCTAGCTGTACCCCTAAAAGCATGGATCGGTCTGCCACTCTTACTAGAGTGGGTGGTGTTAGTCCATGGTGTGGAATCATGAAGCAAGTATCCACAGTATCACCACCAATAGATGAAGTGCTGGTTAGGGGAGAGGATCTGGGTGATCATGTGTTTGACATTTTCCAGCCATTTTGTCAGGATGACTAGTATAGGGAAGCTGGTTGGCTGGTCCTCCTTATAATAGAAAATGTAATTAAGGAAGGGTATCATACCCTAACCTCAGAAGCATGTCTCAAATGCTGAATAACAGACCTAAAAGCTTCTGCATTTGCTGCAAAGGAGTGTCCTCGCTCCTCTAGCGATAGAGCTGATATTGCCAAAATAAAAAAAATCCAGAGTTGCATCATATGAGTAGCTGAATTACAGTGCCAGCTGAATTTCAGGTCTAAAACAGTGTCTGATATGAGAGTAGGGGCATAAATTGGAAATAATTGGGAACCTGAAACATGGGATGGGAACGTATGGTCTGATGATCCAGAAAAGGAGGATATTGAGCATCTAGAGTAGATTAAACTGCACCAGTCAATAGATCCACCCTCCCACCTGAGGGGATTAATATACTATTAGGAAAACCACCCATACCTGAACAGATTAAGCAAATTGTTCAAACTGAAATGCCAGGTAGGGCTGCATCTGTAGCATTTTCTGGGGGAGATGCCTTACAAGATTGCTGAGATCCCCCAGGAAACACCTCCACACCCATGATTTCCTCTAGACCTGCAACTAGAATTAAGTCTCAGAAAGTTTCTAAAGGTGAGATTCAGATGATGACTCAGGAAGAAATGCACTATACTCATAAAGATCTGCTCAAGTTTTCTAATGAGTAAAAGTGGAAGCCTGGGCATGGTTTCTACAGGTGTGGGATACTGGTGCAAGGAATGTAGCATTCGATCAGTCTGAGTTTCTTGATATAGGGCCCCTGAGCACAGATTCTTCCTTCAATGTCTCAGCAAGAGAGGTTAAGAGAGGATCCAATTGCTTATTTGGTTAGTTCACTGAAGCATGGGCTGCCAGATGGCCTAGATTAGAGCAACTTGAGGTCCCTGACCTACCTTGGTACACTGTAGAAGAAGGCATCCACAAGTTTAGGGGAATTGGTATTTTGGAATGGATCTATCAGAATAATCCCATAGATCCAAAAAGAAAATGCCCTGAGGACATACCTTTCACCACAATCATAAGGAACAAGTTTGTGAAGTGGGCCTTGGCATCTCTGAAGACTCAAGTGATTGCTATTTTGTGTGCGCCAGGATTAACAGTGGGTACTGTTCTGAGGGAACTTCGACAGTTGCCTACAATGGGCTGATTAGACCCTGTGGTGGTAGAGGACAGGTGTCAGCACTGAATCAACAGAGATGGGGTGGATGCGGTTATCATAAATGGACAGCAAATTTTCTATTGAAATCAAAGCAACCTGTCTCATGTGGATTATGGCACTGGATGCTTAGCCATGGTGTCCATAGGAGTAAAACATGTGTAAAACCTACTAAATAATTATTCATCTATACAGGTGAACAGCAAAACAGAGTCATGACTGCTCAATCAATTCCCAGACTCAACCAGTTTACAGACCCCCAACCCCTTGAATGAGGGGAAGCCCAGGTGCCTTTTAAGAAGGACCCTGCTACATCATTGAGATAGTTAGTTTATTGTGCCAGACTAGCTGATAAAAACAAGTGGGATTAATTGAAAGATGGAGAGATAAATGGCTCGGTGAGCCTTGCCTTTCTTGTTTCTCACTCTTTGATCACAGGACCAGTGTGAGGCTGCCTTGCTTGTTCTGTTCCTCAATTTACAGGCTACACTACCTGTGGGGTGCCTAGCCTGTGAACTGTGTCGCTGTAAATTGAGGTCCCTTTAAGATCACATGATTGGAATGTACATCTCTGGAGCTGGGGACCAACGGTTGGTGACCTGGCTAATGGTTGTTGACCTGCCTTGCTGTTTTGCTGCCTGTGCTGAGATAGCCTAGCTCTCTCTCTCTACAGAGGACTAACTGGAGACCCTCCAGACTTAAAGGACTGCTAGTTTCTCACAACTCTCTCACGGGAGTGAGTCGCACTGAGCCATTTGTACCGCTTTATAATTTAACTGTTCATTTCTTGCATTATCTATCTATCTAGCTGTATATAATTTAACTGTTCATTTATTGTGTTATCTATCTATCTTTATAAATATATATATATATATATATATAATTACTAGCAGTCTGGTTTCGTCTCGCTAGAGAACCCTGTCTAACACAATCACTGAAGGTTTATACTGTTAGTCTTTCTTCTAGCCTTCCCTAAAGAGATCTGCAGCTTTTCACAAGAGTCACTGGTCATCAGGGGAAATGAAATAAATAAGCAAACTTTGGGGGGATTACTGGACACTGGCTCAGAACTGACACTAGTTACAGGAGATCCAAAATGTTTTGAAGGCCCAACAGTCACAGTGGAGGCATATGGAGGTCAAGTTATTGATGGAGTTTCAGCTCAGGTACACCTCACCATGGGTGCAGTGGGCCCCCGAACCCACCCTGTGGTTATTTCCCCAGTTCTAGAATGCATCATTGGAATAGTCATACTTAGTAACTGGAAGAACCCCCCATATTGATCCCTGAAATGTGGAATGAGAGCAATTATGGTAGGAAAGGCTAGTGGACACCATGAAAACTGCCATCGCCTAGGAAAACAGTAAAGCAAAAGCAGTATCACATCTCTGGAGGGACTGCAGAGATCAGTGCCATCATCAAAGACTTGAAAGATGCAGGGGTGATTCCTACCTTATCCCTGTTCAACTCACCTATTTGTAGTGTAGAAAAAACAAACATATGGATTGTGGGAATGACAGTGGATCATCATAAAGTTAACCAGGTGGTAACTCCAATTACAGCTTCCATTCCAGATGTGATTTCACTGCTTGAGCAAATTAATGCTTCTCCTGGTACTTGGTATGGAGCTATTGATCTGGTCAATGCCTTCTGAACACCAGTCTCAGTCTTGAAGGACCACCAGAACAGTTTACCTTCAATTGCACTGTTGTTACCTTCAATTGAGCAGTTTACCTTCAGTTACACTTTCACAACTCTCCCCCAGGGGTACATTAACTTTTCCTCCCTGTGCCTGTGTTAGTCTGGATAGAGTACAGAAACAAATTCTAGACACTCATATGTGTAAAAGAAAGAGGTTTATATACAAGAGCAGTTGAAGATTCAGAAAACATTCCAGCCCAGTTCAGATCAAGTCCATAAATCCAATATCAGCCCACATAGCCGATACCAATCTATAAAGTTGTCTTCAGACTCAAAAAAACACATCCAATGAACCCAAATGCAGGGAGATCACAGGTCAGTGAGTGCAAAGTCTTGTGAATCCAGTGGTGGTGAAGCATCTCAGCACAGCACTGGCAGGGGTCTACAGGTGGCTCCTTCAGTTCCCAAAGCAAGGGTGCTACCAGCATAGTGCCACATATCTTGTCAATAGAGCATCTCTCAGGAAGTGAACCTTGTCAGTAGAGAAGTAAACTGAGAGAGAGAGAGAGAGAGAGAGAGAGAGAGAGAGAGAGAGAGAGAGAGAGAGAGAGAGAGAGAGCCTCATATCCAGGGCAGAAATACAGGAGTTCCCATAATTCTCAGGCGGAGATCATTACCACACAGAGACCTCATTGGCTATGATCTAATTGACAGGCTAGACTCCACCCCTACACTCTTAATCCTCAAATTGACACCAGATTACGTAACTACCATAGTGCCATAATTTAATCTGAAGGGACCTTGATCACCTGTCTCTTCCACAAAATTTCACACTAGTCCATTATACTCGTGACATCATGCTGATTGGATACACTAAGGAGGATGTATCAAAGAATTTAGATCAGTGGTTCTCAATCTTCCTAATACCATGACCCTTTTATACAGTTCCTCATGTTGTGGTGACCCCCCCAACCATAACAGCATTCTCATTGCTACTTCATCACTGTACTTTTGCAACTGTTATGAATCGGGTGACTCCTGTGAAAGGGTCATTCGAACCCCAAAGGGATCGCGACCCACATGTTGAGAACCACTGCTCTATCTTCCTTGGTCCAACATCTGCGTGCAAGAGGTTGGGAATTCAACCCAACAAAGATTCAGACACCTTCCAGGAAAATTTCAGGAAAATTTCTAGGGGTCCAGTGGTGTGAGGCATGTTGAAACATTCCTACCAAATTGAAGAATAAGCTATTGCATCTGCCCCCACCCCCACCCAAACAACTAAACAGGAGGCACGATGCCTAGTGGGCCTCTTTGGATTTGGGAGGCAACATATCCCTCATTTGTGTGTTCTACTTCACCTTTGTATCAAGTGACATGAAAGGCCTCCAATTCTGAGTGGGGTCTAGAACAAGAAAAGTCTCTTCAACAGGTTCAGGCTGCCGTGTAAGCTGCTTTGCCACTGGGACCATATGATCCAGCTGACCTGATGGTGCTAGAGGTGTCAGTTGTAAATAGAGATGCAGTGTGGAATCTTTGTCAGGCCCCAATTGGTGAATGACAGCATAGACATTTGGGAATTTGGAGTAGAGTCCTGCCATCCTCAACAGACAACTACTCCCCTTTTGGAAAACAGCTGTTGGCCTGTTACTGGGCCTTTGTGGAGACTGAATGCCTCACCATGGGCCACCAAGTCACCAAGAGGCCTGAGCTTTCCATCATGAACTGGGTATTGTTTGACCCATAGATTCATAAAGTTGGACATGTTCAGCAACACTCCATTGTTAAATGGAAGTGGTATATATGAGATCGGGTCAAAGTAGGACTTGAAGGAACAAGTAAGCTGCATGAAGAATCGGTACAAATGGCCACAGTCTCCACTCCTGACACAGTACCTTTCTTCTCCCAGTCTGTACCTATGGCCTCCTGGGGAGTTCCTTATGATAAGTTAGCTGAAGAACAGAAAAGTCAAGGTTCCTGTTCCAGCAACCGTATGAGCTTCACTCATGTATTGTGGTCCTAGTCCCAAATGAAGGGACTCTCCCACCTGGAAACACAGCATGGATTCCACTGAACAACTGGCAGCTGAGAATGCCCTTTGGTCAGTTTGGGCTTCTAATCCTTTGGATCCACAGGTCAGGAAGGGTGTCACTGTACTGAGTGGTGTGATTGATCCTGATTACCAAGGAGAAATTAGATTGGTGCTAAATTATGGATGAAAAGAAGCATATGTCTGGAATCCAGGAGCTCCTGTAGGCTGTCTGTTAGTATTACCGTGACCTATGATTAAAGTAAATGACTAATTACAACCACTCAATCCTGACAGGATGTCTAATAACCCAGACCCCTCAGGAATGAATGTCTGGGTCACCCCACCAGGCAAAGACCCATGGCCACCTGAAATGCTGGCCAAGGGCATAGGTAATACAGAATGAGTATTAGAGGTAGGTATTTCTACCTATCAGTTATGACCATATGATCAATCGCAAAAACAAGGTTTGTGATTGTCTGTTTATCTTCTTTATATGTGCTTACTGAATCTTTCCTTTGTTCATATATGATGTACAAGATACAATTCGATTCAGTGTATTTTCATTTACATTAATGATAGATGTACAATGTTAGGCGTGTGATTTCATTAATTTTTGGAAATTATATATGGCTAAAGAATTGTGTACAGGGGCCAAGTTGGCAAGACATGGACTGTGATAGGTAGGTTATTTGTGCTAACCTGACCAATAGGAATATGTGGGATTAATAAGGTTGCAGTTTGATTGGAGGGCAAAGAGAGATGTGTGGCTTGGCAAGCCCCACCCATCTCTCTCTTGCTTTCTGGTGATCTGACCAGCAAGTGACTAGTTTAGCTAGTTCTTTGCCTCAACGTGTGAGCTACACTACCTGTGGGACAGCCAACCGATGGATCATGTCACTAGGGCTCGAGACCTGCTTTGCCACACCGCTGATTTATACATCCCTTGAGCTTGAGGTTGTCAGATCCTGTCAGCTTACATCGCTTGAGTTTGATACCCCATCCGGGCCTGTATTGTAAAGCCCCTGAGCTACTGATTTTTGGTGACTGGCCCTACTGTTTGCTGCCTGTGACCGGAATGCCTGCATTGCTCTAGGGGAGACTCAGCTGTCTGCTTCCTTGACCTTAGACCCAGGAGCTCACGTGAGTTGAAGGACTTCCAGTATATAAATTATTCCATGGAAGTGAGTTGAACTGAGCCCTCTGTACTGCTGTGTGTACTAATTAGCTGTTATATTTCTTCATGCTGTATCCATCCATCCATCTATCATTCTCTCTCTCTCTCATCTATCTATCTATATCATAGGTGTCCTCATTTTTTTCTCTAGATAACCCTGTCTAACACAATTGTATTTCAAGCTGGATGTTGAGATATCCTTTTAAAAGATGAATGCAATGGCATTTGATTACATCATACCCAGAATAGTGAACCATATGAGTTTCTGATTCAAGATGGCTAATACCAGTCCATTTTAGTTAACACACACCTAGAACATTGATCTGTGTGCATTCAAGTTCAGTTTGGAAAACTTCCAAATTTTCTTAATTCTTGCTTTGTATATTCCAATTATTAATAGAAATATACAGCTATCTATTTTTATTTTGAGTCATGCCTCATCAGCAAATGATGATCCCTAAAGCTTTACTCCACCTATATAATTATGGTAGACTCTACTTTATGAGGACAGCTCTTGCTTTGTCATATTTTGAGCACCGTCAGACGTGGGGTATCTATCTTCTGGCCATATTTGACAGTGTTTCACTGTTATTCATGAGGTTTTCAGTATTGAACAATGTTCTCCTGTTTTTTTTATAAGGTTTTCAGTGACTGTTTCCTAAGAAGTGGACAGTCCATTCTTTTTTCATAGTCTACTTTTAGTCTGGAAGCTCTGCTGAAACCTGTTCACCTATGACAGTGGTTCTCAACCTGTGGTTCTCAACCTGTGGTTCACCTATGACAGTGGTTCTCAATGCGAACCCATTGGGGGTGGAACGACCCTTTCACAGGGGTTGCCTAAGACCATGAGAAAGCACATACGTATTTCCAATGGTCTTAGGAACCAAGACACTGATTCTCTATCCGTCCCCATGTGGGTCTACCCACATTCAGGTACATCCACATATGAATACCCAGAGTGATGACATTATCGCTCAAACCCAAGCATATACACTCCATACAAATACATGTGTATGTGACAGGGTTGAGACCTTGATGTACTTATGTGGACCAGTCACACATGTGTAGAGAGCAGCTGCTGTGTAGAGAGCACCTACTTTGTTAAAAAGCAGCTAATGTGTTGAAAGCAGCAGTATTGGAAGTAAAACAACACTTCATGAATTATAACTACTGAGCAAATGCTGTGGAAGATGATCTTCGTTGTGCTCTTGCAAAGACTGCCCTGAACATTTCTGATCTAGTGAAAAAGAAGCTATCTCAACCTTCTCATTGACGTTGGCTTTTTAAGCATACTGTCACAAAATGCAGCAATGTAGTTTACTGTTGTTATAGTGAGACTGTTACCTGGGCTATACCATGCTTCAAGACAAAATTTAATTTATTTGTTATTA
This sequence comes from Tenrec ecaudatus, assembly GCF_050624435.1. Classification (NCBI taxonomy): domain Eukaryota; kingdom Metazoa; phylum Chordata; class Mammalia; order Afrosoricida; family Tenrecidae; genus Tenrec; species Tenrec ecaudatus. Next base: position 12,527,614 of record NC_134542.1, on the reverse strand, counting down.
GAAATAAATAAATCACAGTATATAATTACATATTGTTTGTGTGATTAATCATTATGCTCTAATTATGTTCAATTTGTAACAATGAAAATATATCTTGCATGTCAGATATTTACATTATGATTCATAACATGTTATTAAGTATCAATGACAATGATTTTATGATTGGGGTCACCATAACAACATGACCCTGTATGAAAAGGTAACAGCCTTAGAAAGGTTGAGAATCACTGACCTACGGTGATCCTGCTGGTATTTGACCTACCTGTGGCATAGCGTTCACCATCCTAGAAACATCAAATCCACCACAGTATGAATTACTGGCAGACAAGAGTGGGAGAAAGATTAGAGATGCATAGGAATAAGATTTCCCAGTGTTATTCAGGTGACATCTTTACTGAGTATATGAATATTCAGTACAAAGACTGGTTTGGCTTAATGAACCCATATCATTTGGTTGTTCCAGGTTTGTTTTTTCTTGGGCTGTCATATCAGCATCATCTGAGATGTTCATTATAAGTGGATTCCCGGACTGCTGACAAAATCTATTGGGTCCAAACCTGTGACATGACAGCAGCGATTCTAAATATTACACTGCTTGTCAGGTGATCCTCAGACCTAAGACTGAATAAGCTAAATCCTGGCATCCTGACACTTCGTTTGAAGTTTGCTGTTGAGAAGTTGGGAATCCCTCCTCAACTTCACTGGCATTGAGTTGATACTGACTTCTAGGACCCTATAGAACAGCCCCTGTGAGTTTCCAAGACTGTATCTGTTTACAGGAGTAGAAAGGCCCGTGTTTCTCCCATAGAAATCCCCAAGCAGTACAAATGGTTAAAGCCTGCCCTACTCACTGCAAGATGCCTCACACCAAAGGTCTGGTGATCAGCTTCCTAAGTGATTGGTTCCTTTCAAGTTGTAGAGAGGCATTGGTTCCAGGCAGTTCTATCACTAACATGTCTGAGTCTCAGGGTTTTTTTACCCCTAGTGAAATAATAGTATTGTTCTAGATGGTTTTGATTCACTCCATTATTTATATTTTCATACAGAGGGTAAATATTTATCTATGATTCACTGTTGTTAAGCATTGCTTCATGGGAACACATATAAGGTATTTTAAAGGAGAATCTCCATTTTCAGATGGAGGATATGATAATATGGGTGCTAGATGTTGCACAAAAGATTCCTGGTGGCCTTGCAAGTCTGGCTAGACCAAATAGGAACTGGAGGCACAGGGAATCCAGGACAGATGATCCCTTCAGGACCAGTGGAGAGAGTGGCAATACTGGGAGGGTAGAGGGAGAGTGGGTTGGAAAGAGGGAACTGATTACAAGGATCTGCATGTGACCTCCTCCCTGGGGGACAGAGAACAGAAAAGTGGGAGAAGGGAGATGTCGGACAGCGCAAGATATGACAAAATAATTTATAAATTATCAAGGGCTCATGAGGGAGAGGTAGTGGGGAGGGAGGGGAAAATGAGGACCTGATGCCATGGGCTTAAGTGGAGAAAAAATGTTTTGAGAATGATAATGGCAATGAATGTACAGATGTGCTTTACACAATTGATGTGTGTATGGCTTGTGATAAGAGTTGTATGAGCCCCTAATAAAATGATTCAAAAAAACATTCCTGGTGGCATTGTAGGTTAAGTATTGGGCTGTTCCCTGTAAGGTTGGTGGTTCAAGCCCACCAATCACTCTCAGGGGGAAGAGGAGACTGTGTAGTCTTATAAAAATGTGATGTCTTCAAAATCTGAAGGAGTGGGTCTACGTTGTCCTAATGTGTTGTTAGACTCAGGATCAACTAGATGGCAGTGGATATATCTTGGTCAGAACCTTTCAGAAGGGCTTTTCTCAAAAAGGCTATTTTTCGTCTCTAAGTAAGCTTTGAGAATTAAATTTTCTCTCTACTGAAAGCTCTGTCCAGGCAGATTTACAATAATTGTCCTTTGGTGCTTTGGGGGAACTCACACTCTCAAAGAGTCTTAATGGACACGAGAGGGTTGATTACTCAAGTCTTGAGGGCACAGCAGTCAATTCCTTGAATTAATTTTTAGTACAAAGTGGAGAGTTAAAAAGCACAATTCCCTTCTGGGGTCTACAGTGACGGACTCTTGGACAGATGATAGACCTTCAGGGAATTGAGAGAATCAGTGTTATAATGGGAAACCATGGAATGGTGGCGGTAAGCGAGGAGATTCCTCTTGGAGAGTTCCAAAGGACCCTGGAGGCAATTTCCTGGTTCCGTTGATGAAGGCCTGTTTGTCTTTTCCAGGGTACACAGCTCAGAGTGACGTTTGGAGATGATAGGGGGCATGACATGGAATAAAGGAGAAAAAGAGAGTGATAAAAAATATATAAGTACAAGACATTATAAATCTGAAAGACAAAACCAGACGATGAAAATAAATGGCCTATCTGTGTAAACTTATAAATGTAAATTGTTACATTTACCAGTTTCATTTCACAGATTCTGTTAATGTGTTAAAAATGAAGCAAAAGGAATTGCTATGCATTTAACTCCAATATGTCCTAGAGCATAGAGATACAGAAAGAGTAGATGTCAAGAAAAAAATATGAGTACGTATATATCATACCTATATTACCCAAAATGAAGTTAACATAGCAATATTATCATCATAAAAAGTATAATTTGAGGCCCCTAACCTCAGTAGACCTAGAAGTATCTCTATATGAAAATAAGTAACCAGGGAGTTGCAATCATTTTCAACTCTGTGCTTCAAACAAAATAGCCCTAAATATATAAACCAATAATTGAATGGAAGAATAAAAAATGTGTAAGTACACCAGAATTTTAGGTGATTTAATGTTCAAAGACGTCTCTGAAACTAGAGTAACTAGACAAATAAAGTGTTCAACCAAAAAATTATAAATATTAGTGAAAAAAGCTTAAAATATATATGTATATATTCACTAATATTTATAGTTTTGGTATACATAGTTTTTGGTGAAAATATATATATATTCACACACACATATATAGTTTTTGGTGAATATATATATATAGTTTTGGTATATATGTACACACATATATATACAGTGTGCTACACTGTATGCATTACTTTCAAAGAAACATGAATGCGTATCAAAAATGACCATGATCTGAACTTCCATAGAGTTCTTAAATATGATGATAATGACTTTTGAAAGACAGAATATCATCACCAGCAATAAAGGGACACACCCATACATATTTGAAAATGTCAAAGCACATCATTTGGTAATTTAAAATAATCCATGTGAGGGGGATTTGAAGAACATTATAATGAGAGGTGTTAGTCAATCACAAAAGGACAAATACTGTGTGAGGCTGCTGTTACAAGGAAAATAAAATCAAGACAAGGTTTTTTACCCAAAGAAAACAGAATTTGGCTGTTACATAATAGGAGGGAGTGGGGTGTGCATGGGGTAGCAGAGGAGAGAAGATGAAGCATTAGGCTAGAAATATTTTAAATTTGGGTGAATGGGGAGATAGCATTCTACAAAAGGTCAAGCATAAGTCACAGGGAGGGAAGAGAGGGCAAGATATTGGAGGCAGGGTAGCTTATATTGTTGAATACAGGATTAGTGACCAAATACCAACACAATTCTCAAAAAAAAATCTATGTGAGTTAGACTGGAACTCATAATAAAATTATTCAATTGACATAAAGGATTGACATTGTGTTACTTTTCAGTTCATAAAACGCAGTCAAAAGCATAGTGAATCTTATTAATGTATCTGCATGTCTATCTAGATAAGATAGGTGGGATGAATAATTCAGAGATGAAAGGAACAGTATCAATGGTCCTAGGGTGATACAGGATAAGGGGAAGTGGGAGAACGGATGGGGGTGGGGGTGGGGGTGGGAACCAACCTAGGAACAAGGGAACAACAAGTGAACTAAAATCAATGGAAGGAAGGTCATAGGATGCCTAGTGGGGCTCGTTCAAGGATAAGGTAGCAGCAGGGTATTACTAAACCCAAATGAAGGCTGAACGTGATGGTGGGTCAAGAGGGAAGTAAAAAGGATATAGAGGAAACAACCAGGAAGCAAATGATATTTATAAAGACTTAGATAAAGGCACATTCATATGTAAATATATATATATATATATATATATATATATATATAGAGAGAGAGAGAGAGAGAGAGAGAGAGAGAGAGAGAAATAGACCTATGTGCTCATATCTATATGGTAAGAATTAAGGTTGCAGATGGACATTGGGCCTCAACTGAAGTACTCCCTTAAAACAAGAACACTAAACCAAGCTGATTCCAGGAACCCAAGTGGAAGGTGAATTATGAGAATGAGGAGTGCAACGAATGTATAAGGGTGCTTTGCTCAATTAATGTATGTACAGATTGTGATAAGAGCCTTATGAGCCCCAATAAAAAGATTAAAAACAAACAAAAAAACAAGAACACTTTTTTCTAACAATCTGGTATTCTGTGATGCTCACCTTCCTAACATGATTGCTGATGACAAAATGGGTGCATAAGTAAACGTGATGAAGAAAGCTGATGGTGCTCAGGTATCAAAAGATATAAGGCTTGAAGGTAAACAAGCGGCCATCTAGCTGAGAAGCAAGAAAGGCCACATGGAAGAAGCACACCACCCTGTGTGATCATGAGGTGTCGATGGGATCAGGCATCATGTATCTAAGATCCAGAATAAAACCATACCCAAGGTGAATGGTGGGGGTGGGGGAGGCATGGAGTGGAGACTCAATGCCCATCTGCAGACAATCAGACATCACCTCACAGAAAGGTCACAAGGAAGAGACAAGCCAGTCAGTGTACTGTATAGTACGAATAGAATACACAACTTTCCTCTAGATCTTTGGTGCTTCCTTCACCCCACTATCATGACCTTAATTCTACCTTGCAAATCGGATTAGAACAGAGCATGCACACTGCTACAGATAAGAGCCCACAACAAGGGGAATCCAGGATAGCTAAATCCTCAGGCCCAACAAGAAGAGTGGAGGTATCAGGAGGATAAGGGGAGGGTGGGGGGAGAAAAGGGGCGTCTATCAGGAGGATCAAACTAGCACCCCCTCCCAGGGAGACAAATAATGGAAAAGTGGTTGAGGTGCAAGGAGGATGATGTAAGACATGGAAAAAATAATCTATAACTTATTAAGGGTTTGAGAAGGATGGCAGGTGGGGGAGGGATGGGGATGAAATGGGGAGCTGATATCAGTGGCTCAAATGGGAAAAGAATGCTTTGAAAATGATGATGGTGGCATATGTGCAAATGTGTTCGACGCATTGGAGGGATGTATGGATTATGATAAGAGAAGTAAGAGCCCCCAATAAAAGTTTGTTTATCTCACCTGAAATAATGAATAAGAATTAACATAAAAAACATAGTGCATATAGAGAAATAAATGGCCTGGTATCCATATGCTTAAAAAATAAAGATTGAAAATGAAATCCAAGTGGTTCAAAAAGAGATCCCAGATCACCCCAAGAAAAGTAACAGAAAGGAAAGCAAATGAAATAGCAAACAAAGAAATAGCAGAAGAACTAAAAGCAGCTAAATAAAACCAAATCCACTGCTATCGAGACACTTCTAACTAATGGGGAACCTATTTAAGGTTTCCAGGGCTTTGTGAATCTTTAGAGAAGCAGACAGTCTTACTTTTCTCCAAAGGAACAGCTGGTTGGGGATTATTAAAACAGCCACCCCTTCCCCTGTTCTAATTGCCTGACTACAACCCAAGAGAAGGCACTGAAAACAACAGTGGTTATGAAAATAAAGAGACATACACACAAAGCACTACGGGCTTGTGCAGTCAATTCAAAACTTATACGACAAGAATAAATTTGAGGGAAAATTACCACCCATAAATTAAATTACCACCACTACCAAAAAAACCAAAACTCTAATTAACCTATCAACTCTATGCTTCAGATAGAAAACAATACAATTTGATAGATTCCCACCTCACGCCTACACATACAGACAAGTAGGAGTCATGATATAAGCATGAAAAACACAAGGTTTACACAATAGAACAAAATCTAGAAACAAGTAAAATACCAGCGTGGATAAAGACACAGGAAGTGCAAACAACAAGCAGAAATATTCACATCGCCCACCCATGCTCTTTCTAACAACCCTTTTGTAAGGTTGTGTAAATCCAGGGGCAGCATATGCGGACATTAGATCCCTGAGGTAGGAGAGTCCACGGAGAAGAGGTTGCTTCCAACAATTGGCAAGTGCGGCTTCTGTCCAGCATGGTGTTTCAGGATGTATGCCCAACCCCCACTCATCCCCACCCCCCACCCCCTTCAAAAAATTATTCTAGAGTGGATTTCTCAGACACATGGCAATGCCAGTGGGTCTTAAAATTAAACCTCTAACTTTGGGGCTATCAGCTGAGCTAGGTAACTGTCTGCACCCTACAAGGGGTTTGCTTTAGCTAAACCTACTGCCATCAAGTCCATTCTGGGTCAGAGTGGTCCTACATAAGGTTTCTGATACTGACACTTGATGGGAACAAACTGTCTTATCTTTCTCCTGGGAGAAGCGTTTAAGTTTGAATTGCACACTTTGAAATTAGCAGTCTACTGCCTACACCACAGCAACGCTCCTTTGCTCTCCAGGATGTGCCACACTACTATCATCGGGTTCAATATTCGAACCACAATAAATCCATGTTTTTTAACTTGGAGTAAAAATTCCTTCCGTTTACTCTGCTTTGAGGGGTGGGAGAAGGGACTGTCCTCTTGCCTAAGGGGTGGAGGGTAGGTAGGTCATGGTGTTCAGTTCCAGAGTGCTAATTGCCCTGAAAGTGTAGGGTCACCCAGAACACAAAAGAACTTTGCTTGATGCACTCAAGGTGAATTGAAGATTGCTGTTGTCAGGTGCCAGTCAAGTCGGTGGCAACCCGTAGCGACCCTGAGTACAATAGAGCAACAACAAAATTGCCTGGTCCTGTGCCATCCTCGCAATTAGTATCTGCGTGAGGTTTTCAGCAGTCCTTCCTCTGAAGTGGGGAGCTGAGTGCTCCTTCATTGGCTGGTCTTGGTTTGGAAGCTCCACTGAAATCTGTTCTCTTTAGGGGACTCTGTTGGCATTTGAAATCCCAGTGTCACAGCACAGTAGCACATATGCCACCACCGTATGACAAACTCACACACACGTGGTAGAACTGAGGATTATTCTTACTAAAACAAACTATTTTATAAAATAATAATTGATAATTTTATCAAGGGTTCGTGAGGTTGAGGGAAAGTGGAGAGAAAGAAAGAGCTCATATCAAGGGCTCAAGTAGAAAGAACATGTTTTGACAAGGATGATGGCATCATATGTAAAAATGTGCTTGATAGAATGAATGTATGGATTGTTATAAGAGCTGTGAGAGCCTCCAATAAAATTATTTATTAATAATACAAAATAAAACCAAAGACTATTTTAAAAACCACGTGCAACTTCAATGCATAGTCCTGTATTGAATGAGGTTTTTCCTGAGCACCTTCTTATATAGAAATGGGAGGAGATGGGGGATTTGCGACCAATCAGTGCAGAGGCTGGGCGTTCAACCAGCACTCTGAGACCAGGAGAAAATAAAGCAGGGACCGTGCCCTGGATTTTTGATAGAGATTCATGGTTGAAAAGCTCCAAGGCTAAACAGATTGAGAAAACGCCATGAGGATTATGAGATTCTACACACCTGATTCCGAAACAACACTGGACTTCAGTCACAGTGTCCTTTGCGGAGGTCTGGCCTTCACATTAGTAATAGCAAAGTTGCAGCACTGTGCCAGTGGATAGAGGTGGTGGGCCACTCACCAAGGAGCAGGCACTGGGCTGGGTTTCCATACCTATCTCATCACCACCCTGGGAAGCCGTGAAGGCTCAGCGAGACTAGTAGCTGGGCTTCACCTGACTCTTCCTCGCCATGAAAAAGCTTGTGTTCTTTGTTTTCCAAATTATTTTGGATAATAATTAGTCTAACTTTTTCAGTGAAAAAGCTAATTCCCAGGCAGGTTAAATAGCAATGACTGTGATATTATTTCTGAGAGAGAGAGAGAGAGAGAGAGAGAGAGAGAGAGAGAGAGAGAGAGAGAGAGAGAGAGAGAAAGAAGAAGAAGAAGAAGAAAAATACCTGTACAATTTTGGTTTGCCGTGTTTTATAACAGGAGCAATTTAACAGTGCCCTTTGTTTCATTAGGAGAGTTACTCACACATTATTCAGTTTTTCAAACAAATTAAATTTTAGCTCATGTTTAGACAAATACAAGGATCCCTGATGGTGCAATGGTTAAGCACTCACCAGAGGCCCGAGGGAGAAAGATGCTGTAGTCTGCTTCAATAAATTTAACCAAAACAAACCCACTGCCATAAACACAATTCCATCTCACAGTGAGTGACCCTCTATGGGGTTTTCAGGCAATAAATCTTCAGGGAAGCAGCAGAATGTTTCATTCCAGGAACTCAGGGTCAGTTCCACCCTGCCCGATAGGATAGATAGGAGTTGGAATCAACCTGACAGCAATATGTTGAGACAAAAGCTGATCTGTTATAATATTACTGATACAAATAGTCTCTTCTTCAGCTGATTGCAGTACATGCCAGCTACCTCTCTAACTCAAAGACAAGAACACTTACAGGAATCCAGGAGCTACATTTGTCTAATTCGGTGTTCCGTTTTCATCCAACCCCTATTTGCAAAGAGAGGTGAGATTTCTCAATCCAAGAGTGAAATAATTTCCATTTTACCCCTGATTCAAGACCGAAATTGCCTCAGAAAATCCTCAAAGTTTTTGTTCTTTGCTATTTTAATTTTTTTTTGCTTTCTTTCTTTTTTCACTTTGAAATGTCAGCATTTGTGCTTGATGGTGATTTCCCCACTCAAACCCTTTTCACTGGATTCCCACAGAGTGGCCCAGAGCACACTGGGGCCTTTTGCTGCATGAGCTCTTAGCAAACTGCATCTCCATTCGTGGACGAGCTTTCCAGACAACAGGCTCAATCGGGTGGTCACTTCTTATTATGAAATCTTTCTCTCAGATGACACAACTTATTGAGAGTAACACTCATCTGTCCAAGTTTGTGGTGTGGTTAAAAGCCATGTTCCTGCGATTTTGTATTTTGACTGGCTGGTTTCATGCTACTGCCAGCTCCAAAAAAGGGAGAAAAAAAATGATGGAAAATGGTGGGTGGTTTTTCTCTAACACATTCTTAGAATTTGAGGAAATGTTTAAGTCCTCACATGCCAGTGCTGTGTTCCCTTTCAAGTGGTGAGTTCTTCTCTATCATAACAATGAGACCAAGTCTTGCCAGTCCTTGAAAGAGGACACCGTGCTTGGTAACATCAAGGGACAGCAAACAAGAGGAAGAAACTCAGCAAGTTGTGTTGACTGCAAGTATGGGCTCAAACATAACCATCGTGACAATGGAGCGGGGCCTGGCAGTGATTGGTTCTGTTGTACTTCTGTAGAAAAATGTACTGAACATCTGATCTGACTCAATGTCATTTCACAACTAACAAGTAGAATCTGAGTGAATGCTGAGGTGGTTAGTTTATTGTACCAACCTGGCTGATAAACCCATGTGGGGTTAATTGAAGGGCCAAGGTATAAATGACTCAGTGAGCCTCACCTTTTGAATTCCTGGGTCTCTGGCTTTGTGATGGTCAGACCAGGGTGAAGCTGCCTTAGCTGGTTCCCTGATTCAGCTGGCAAGGCTCACTTCCTGCAAGACATCCCCATGGAGAAGCCTCCGGGACCTATCCCAATGCAGCCCTGGGTGCTGGAGCAGCACATTGGAGACCTCTGCCAGCTCTGAGATGCTTACATGTTAACTGATTTGGCTTTCCTCCTGCAGTCAACATCATTGTGTGTGGTTTGTGAGCTTGATGAGGACATTGTGGATTGGTGTTAGACATATGGGCTAATGTTGGACTTGTGGGCTTTGGAAGCACTGGGTACGGATGTGTTCTTGATGTTCACTTACCCTCTATATAAAGCTCTCTCATATATATGTTTCTGTGGATTTGTTTCTCTAATGTACCCAGACTAACACAAATGCCTTTGCATGTTGTTTTGCTAACAGTCAAACTCTTTGTACTTTGAAATATAGCTCAAGGGGATGAGGATTGAGAATTTTCTAGTAGACATTTAAGTTTTTTATTGTAAAATTTCTAAATGATTTCTCGTGGTTTATGTCCATTATTTTTTATTACTTGTCCTTAGACTGCTGCTTCTGACAATCACTCATCCCAGGATCTGTTGACACTGGCTGTCAGAACCAAGAGGCCTGGCCAATTCACTGTCTTACTCATCTTTTTCCATCTGATCGTTTCCAAAGACCTCTGTAGCCATGTGTGTCTACTGCATGGCTTAGTGATCATTCTTCAGCTTTGGCTCACTGGAATCAATATTTATGTTCCTTTGCCTCATGTTTTATTTATGAGACACCTGCAAGAGCCAGCAGAGGGTGACTGTTTTCTGCTTTATGGTGTTATGAGACATTTCTGACAGCAACCTTTCTTGTACCCATTAAAGTTTACTGTACACATCAGCGGCAGTAGCGTACTTAGAAAGCATGATTTCATTTATTTAAGTGTGGAATTAGAACTCTCGGGTTCTAAGAGAACAGATGTAGGGCATTTACAATAAGTAAAATAATGATTCTCAAAGTCTTCTAACTTATTAACAAAGTCATCCCCTGAAGTGGACGTGGAGCAAAGCCTTCCAGGATCCAGGTTGAACTTGCTTTTCTTAATAATGCAGTCCTTGACTTGAGTGAACACACTGATATTTGAAATCAAATTCCGCATTCTCCAGGCTTCCATACCACCTAGATGTGGTCTGTGACTGACTTATTGACAGTAAGGTGTGGACAAGATATTTTTGGTAGTATGTATTTCAAAGCAAATGCAATATCTTTCTTTGCCCCTTCTGTACCCTCTGTCATGAGCTACAAATGAGGTCACTGAAAACGTCCTGGACCACAAGTGGAGGATGAGGCTGAGAGTTTATGGGGTTGGGAGATACTTAGGGTCTTCATGGAGCTGCACGGCCAGCATTGGAGTGCCCAGTACTCGTCTTCCTTTAGGAGAAAGAAAAATAAATTTCTATCTTGTGTAAGTTCATTTTATTTCATGTTTTTCAAGCTATATGAACATAGCCTGATCTAAATAACCCCTATATTCTTACATTCATAATTTTCATATGTGATAAGGAGAGACCATCCATGGAAAAGGACAGTGTGCTTGGTAAAGTGGAGGAGCAGAGAAAACAGGAAGACCTTCACAGAGATGGATGAACACAGTGGCTGCAACGATGGGCTCAAATATAAGAATAGTTGTGAGACTCTCACAGGACCGGGTCATGGTTCCTTCTGCTGTACACGAGTGCGCGATGAGGTGGAAGCAACTTGATGGCCCCTAACAACATGTAATATTCATTTAATTTTTCTATTCCTGATAACACCCTCTGCTTCCTACTGTCCATCTTCTAGTGCAAGGTTACACCCTTCACCCACACCTAACAATATCCTCACTTAAGTTTTAGTTGGTTTCCGTCACAGGGTTGACACAATTTGTTTATGTGAATTCCTTGAGTTGATCCTCACAGTGATTCACAGTAAGGATGCTCCTTCAGAGATAGGGGTCCAAGTCTTTGTGGCCCCAACTTGATTCTACGTTGGATAAAAACTACTTCAGGGAAGAAGGCCAAGGGCAGAGGAAGGGAGCCTGCTCTAATGGAGGGTGATCTCCCAGGAAAACTCCTCTACCACCTTTGAAAGCCCACATGTAGGAACAACATGGAGGAGACAGATAGATCACACCCCAGCTCACTACACCAGCACAAAGTTATGGAGTAATGCATGGTATCACTTGTGCCAATTGATATGTGTTTAGTTATAAACCACTGTCACATTTTCAGGTCTTACAAAGCTTCTCAGGTGACTCCACAAGAACTTAATTGAGAGGTAACTGCCAAATCACTGTGAAAGGAATCTCTGTGAAACAATTTCTTGCATTGTAACCAAGAGGACTTGATATAAATTATTTCACCATCTGGCATTATTTATTTCCCCCATTTCCTTGAAAGGACTTTTTTCATAGACCATGATCCCTGGAGATATAGCGACAAAATAGAGCAAATGTAAAGAAATCTAGAGCTGATGGGGAAGGCTAATAAACTGTACAATGTCTGGCAGATATTTCCATATTCTCTTCTCTGCCAAGTCAATGATTAGCTATTTACAGTGTCAGTAAAACTCAAAGCAAGTCAACCATCCATATATGTATAAATTCAAGGAGCTTCAAATGTTTGTGGAATGTTTCATTATCTTTTAATTCCATTTTTATGTACATTTTTGGGAAAAATACCATTGCTGTTGTTTTGTTATTAGTTGCCTTAGCGTCAGAGCTGACCCATGGCGACCCCGTGTGCAACAGAAACGGAGACGTCCTGCTCTCACGATTGTTGCCATGCTTCCGTGTACTGTTGCCTTCTGGTCCAGGGACTCCTCTGTTAGCACTATCTTGGTCAAAGAATGATGGCGACTCCTGCGGTAATCACTGGCTAATTTTAAGTAGATTCGCCAAGGCTTTCTTCCTAATCTGTACTAGATTGGAGATTCTGATGAGAGCTAGGCATATTGGGTGAAATGCTAGTGAATCAGCTTTCATCTTCTTAGCATATGTAAGCCACCACAATCCACCAAACTGGCAGCCTGGTGGAAGCTGCATAGCTCCGCTGCTTTCCTCATCATGGCTAGTACATCGCCTTGCTTCAGAGCCTCCGCAGGGTGGACTTGAATCTCCAGCCTTTGGTTAGCCATTTAAGGTATGAACTGTTATACCAATGAAGAACACCATCAGTAGAGAGACTAGAGAGACTCAGCTGATGCAGTTATATATCAGTCTGACTTCAAATCACCTTCTAAGTCCTCCTCAGTACCCAGCGTGTACTGGGTGGAGTCTGTTCCTCTGTGTCAACCTCAGCTTTGCTTACTCTCCCCTTTCCCATTGGTTGTCTCAGAAATCCAAGGTCCGCCCTCGATTCCTGCTCTCTGCTTGGCCCAGCACGACTATGTTTTCACCTACCTTCCACTCAAGTTTTCCTCGCTGGTCCCTGACTCTAAGTCCTTCTGCGCAGTCTTGTTCTTTAGAAAACTTGAACCAGTTCCTTGCAGTTGAACGCATGTGATTGCTCTCCGCCTAGCCCATCTAAGATTTTCACTTTGGCTCTCATTAGGGATCTCCTTGCCTTGTACTTGCATAAGCCATGCTTAAGCTTTCTCTGGACTATTGTTGCCCCTGTAGGATCACACTAGAGCTGGATGGATTTCTGTTGGACTTGTTCTGAAGCCATATCATGAGATTAAAAAAAGCAATAACTATATTTTAGCTGGAAAACTGCCACCTTCCTCTTTTCCTTCAGCTCTGTTTTATGCTTGCTGCGGTAGAGTGACATTTCTTAATATGACTTTTCTGTTGGTGGTGGGGTGGTTATGCTGTGAGTTGCTAATTGCAAGGTCAATAGTTCAAAACTATCAACTGTTCCAAGGGTGAAAATGGGACTTTCTACTCCTGGAAAGAGTCCTATAGAGTTTCTAGAGTTTGGTTTTCTGGTTTGGTCATGTCTCTTTTTCACTTCCACAAAATTGCTGGATATGTTTATATATTTCGGGCTGGTGTACAACTGTTGGGGAGGTGGGGCTGGCCGTTTTTTTGTTGTTGTACTTCTAGCTATAAATAACAGAGACATCTCAAGACCATGAAAAGTGAAGCAAGTTTTAAATCTCTGTGTGAATTAGTGGAGGCCGAGTCAAAAGAGACCATGAGACAGAGCAGAGGAGCAGTGTTGAGACTGTGAGACTGCAGTAGAGCAATAAACTGGCTTCCTGGCCCACAGAGGTAGAGGCCAAGGGACCACATGGCCGAGAGGCTGAGCACTAGACAGAGACCTAGTTGCTGTTGCTGGGGAACAATGGCTGTTTCCTTATCCTGGTGTGTGGTGATCGTTTAGCTCCCTAATAAACCCTTTTAATTTTGAGTAGTGCCTGTGCATTCTGAGTGGCCATTGTAACAAATGATCACATCCAGCCTAGAAAGAGGATACCATAGGAGGAGCAGTCGCTGTCGGAATAGATAAAGACAGAAGGAGGATTGGGTTATGTCTGGCCTCTACCTTGTAGCAAATAGAGAAACCTGAGGAGATCCAATATGGCCATTTCACCCAGGTTAACACTTGCCCAAGAATGTCCCGGTCCAGAGTTTCTCTCCTTTGCAGTAGGAATTCTGTATGTGATTCAACTATGATACCTGGATATTTTAATGTAATCCAGCTAAAAGTGGTTTGAAAGTGGTATGTAATTATGATGCTCCTATTGTTGTTGGGTACGGTTGAGTCCATTTTTAACTCCTAGCAACCCAAGGATATGAGTCGAACTTCCCCCATGAGGTTTTAAAGGTTTTAATCTCTATGGAAATAGAGTACAGAGCTGTTTCCATAAAGAAGCATCAGCCATTTGATTAGAAGCTGAGTGTCAAACTACTGCCCCACCAGGACTCTTTGTGATGTCTTGTGATGTTTAACCTATAATAGATGTTGAATCACTAGATATAAAGGCATAGGTATAGACATTGGAGATACAAATATTTATATCTATAATATATTTATAAATAAAGCTATATACCTATGCTCAATACCTTTAAATTGTAGTTGGAAGAGTGTCTGTTACATACAAAAGATCAAGACTGATAAAAGAAAGCTTTTCTAAGTCAGTAATTTGCATAACCAATCAGAAGAGAGATTAGTATATCTACTTTGATGCTTACTACATCTGCTTACAAGAGAGGCAGTGTCTCAATGGGGTTTTGAAGGTGCAGAAAATAAGAAAGGAGAGAACTCCTTACCGTACTAGCTGTTGACTAACTGTTTCAATAAAGAAGAAATGCTTTGAGCGTTGAAGAGATTTGAAGCATAGAGAATGTTCCTTGTTTTCTGGGATTTTCAATATATGAGGTATTGAGGTATTTCAAAAAGTATTACGACAAGGTTCCAGCTCATACATGCACGGGTTCACTACAGACAGAGCATATTTAAAATTGTCTCTGCAATCAGTGATGTCTCTTTCTGTGATGGACTTGTCCTACCACTGTTACCTGCCTTCCAAAAAGGGAAACGGTCTCATGGGCAGGACGGGCTTATGGGGTGAAGGCTATTATTGAATTATTAATACAACTCAAATGGACATTTTTATCAAATCATAGATAT
Organism: Tenrec ecaudatus; assembly: GCF_050624435.1. Classification (NCBI taxonomy): domain Eukaryota; kingdom Metazoa; phylum Chordata; class Mammalia; order Afrosoricida; family Tenrecidae; genus Tenrec; species Tenrec ecaudatus. The sequence continues at coordinate 12,512,364 of NC_134542.1, read as the reverse complement.
TTTTTAAATGAATGTACAAGAATGATTCCCATATAAAACACTTTTTTTAAAAAGATGGATCACATTTTTTAAGGAAGGTCCACAAGAGCTCAAGATGAGTTCAAGGCAGAGAGCTCAGCTCAGAAGGCTATGTGGCTCTTTGGGGGATTCCAAAGGCATTATCCTGGCAGGTTTTCTAAAGGGTCAAGATCAGATGGGGTTATAATGATGTTTATAATGGGATTATCATGAAGACATTTTAAGAAAATTGAAAACATTTGGTGAGGGAAAAACCAGAAAAGTTGCGTTGAGAATTTTTGTTTTCATCGCAGCAACACACTTGCTGATTGTTCAGGGGTTGCTGTTATCATTTGGAGCCATCAAGTCAGTCCCAACTCACAGCAACGCTGCGCACAAGGGAACGAAACACCAGCCCTGTCCTGCGCCATCAGCGCATGATGCAGCCACTGTATCAGTCTGCCTTGTCGAATGTCTTCTTTTGAGAGATGCCAGAAGAATTTCTTTGGGAAAGCATATTCTATCCACCCGCAAGCCCGTTCTTGCCCCTCAGCCTCTTTTTCGTTTCCCAAACTCAATGAACATTTTAAAAGAATAAAGTTTGCCTCTTTCAAGGATCTCAACATTGAGGCCACTTTGACATGGTGTAAATCTAAGTTTGCAGTATTCTTCTGAGAAGGGGCAAAGCAATTACATAGACCTCTTTGGGGAATGTCAAGAAACCATAGCTTCCTATTTTGGTATTTTCTATTTCATACATGTTTCTATGGCTTTCTTCTAGGGCTGCTTTTTTAATTACCTTGGTAAAACACTGAAGTTAAATGAACACGGGAAATTGTTAGTGAAGATAGCAGTAACATAAATGTGCCACACACATCACAAGCTAGAGACATGCAGACTAAGAGCAGTCACAAGAAGAAGGGGGAAATTGTGAAAAGTGTTGTTGGCATGGTGGGGATTAGGCAGTCTCTCCAGGTGATCAGTGGTATTTGAATAGCACAGGCCTGCAGGGAGGGGTGGGCTATGGACTAAGAAAGAGAGACTCCAATTCAGGGAAGCTGCATGTTTCAGTGTATCCAGAAGAATCATTGAATTATGACTAACCGTACTTTCTCCAATACATCCTAGTTTAAATGATAACTTAGAGGATCAATGAATTTTTAATAAAATCGCACGATTCTACATTTCACTAATATATCCAATACAGATTTGCATCCACAAAGAGACCTGCTTCTTCCTGGTTTCTGTTTTAGTCATTTCAAATGTTTGCCCATTTTGTAGTTTTTTAAAAAGGAATTTCCAAGTAAAAATGGAATGTATACCAAAAAATGTTTCTGCTGTGATCACATAGGTCCATCACATGCATTATATATGATCTTGTTTCCTTTGGATGGTGAGAGAAAAGAGGAGGCTGGACTCCGCGGCTGTGGTTTTCCTTGCCTCTTCCCTATGGAGTCTTCATAAAATGGCAGAGAACTCCATTTCCACGCACAGGACTTCCAAATTCCAAGAAAAGACTTCGAAGAAAAGACTGCTCATCATAAAAGTGACTTCAGGAGGTGTTTGTTTTTTTTTCCCTTATAAAAGAGCTTTCTTTGTTTCTTCTTCATGAAAACAACTTCTCTCCTCTCTCAAGATTTGCACGCTACTGTGCATCGGTTAAAATATGACGGGTTAATAGGCTCGAATTGAAGTACACCAGAGTGCTCTTTGGAAGTGAGAATACTGAGGCTTTGCCATGTGTATTGTGCACGTGTAATCAGAAGGGACCGGTCACTGAAGAAAGACATCATCCTTAGTAAAAGTAGAAAGTCAGTCAAAAAAAGAGTGTGGTAGTTACATAATCTCTTGTCAATTTGAGACTAAAAGTAAAGGGGTGGAGCTTATCCTGCCAATCAGGTTGCAGTTTGATGCCTCATTTGGAGGTGCTAAGGAGATACATTGCTCACTGGAGGTGGTACACACACTCACTCCCTGCAAGACATACTTGCTGACAAGACAAACGGAGCTACACTACAGGCCTAGGGCTAAAGGAGCCAAGTGGAGACCCCTGCCAGCACTGAGATACCTCTACCACCACTGGATCCACAAGACTTTCCACCAACTGTGATCTTCCTGCATTCGGTGTCATTGCATAGTTTCATGAATCTGAAGAGGAATTTATAGAATGGGATCAGACATATGGGCTAATATCAGACTTGATCTGGACTGGTCTGGGGTGTGTTATCAATATTCTCTTTGTTATACACATAACGCATGTATATGAATTTGTTTCTCTAGGCTACCCTGACTATCACAAAGAGGAGTGTCCCTAATGAGCTGGATGAACCAAATAACTGCAACAGTGAGTTCGAACAGGGAAATTTTGAGGAGGAGCGGGCTGTGAAGTGTTCTCTTCTGTTGTGTATCCAATTGCTTTGAATTTGAACGGACTCAACGGTACCTAACAATAGGGGTGCCGCATAGGAGCCCTCTTAGCTTCAAATCCACTGGAAGACCTGTAGGAGAAAGACAGGCAGCCCACTTCCGTAAAGATGTACATCTTTGGAAACTCCGTGGGGCAGGCTACTCTGTTTTGCAGGGCAAATGTGAGTTAGAAGTGATTGGTTCGGTTGAGTTTTGGAATGGTCCAAATATATTTTTCTAGTGATAAGCTGAGTCCTATTAGAAATAGGTCGATTAATTGGAATCAACTCAATGACAGTGTTGTCTGCTGGGAATTAAAAAATAATCTCTTCTCTTCAGTTCTTTAAAGATATATTTTTCTCCCCCCATCGTACCCTCATATACAGTTCCTAATCTCAACAAAAATGACTGTTTACTACAGTGGGAGTCGCACCTACTTTGAGCTTCAGATCCAGTCCAAACACAAGCAGATGTAATCTACATCCAACGGAGTTATGAGAACATTCGGGTGGATTCTTTTCTGTCTTTCTGCCTCCTTTCTCATCTGCTAAACTTGGACGTGTACACTGTGAGCGCTGGCTACGTCGTGAGATAGCTGGCACTCACACCATCATCATTTCCACTCCCAGCTGGGAAGCCTGGGAAATCAGCCTTACTTTGACCCCTCTTGGCTTGGACATCCAGCCCAAACAGAGCAAAGAGAATAGTCTGGGCCAGGTTAGGTGGAAAATACAATTTGGCTTCCAACGTGGTGGTTGCTCTATCTGCTCTCACCCTGAATAAACTCCAGAAACAGAGCGTTACTCCTGCATGGACCCTACTGGATTCCATCCACGTGGCGGTTTGGCAGGGAAAAGCAGAGGAACTATTTCGAGTCCATATTTGATATTTGTGCTGTCCAGTACGGTAGCCATTAGCCACATGTCTTCACTTCAGTATCAATAAATTGAAATTTTATAAAAATTCAGTTTCTCAATTGCACTAGCAACATTTCAATGACCACACGTAACTGTTACTGTTAGCTCCCTTTAAGGTGGTTCTGACTCATGGCTACCTCCCCATGGTCATTATGTTTGAGGCCAAGCATAATGTCCTTTTCCAGGGACTGGTCTCTTCTGAAAACATGTGCAAAGTATGTGAGCCAAAGCCTGTGTTCTTCAATTCTGAGGGACCTCTGGCTGTATTGCCTACCAGACAGATTTGGATTATTGTTTCTTTTGGTAGTTCACAGTACTTTCGATATTTTTCACCAACACCATAAAGCACATGCATGAATTCTTCTCTAGTCTTCTTATTCAAAGTCCAGGTTTCAGGTGCATAGGTGGTAATTCAAAATAGAGCACACAGGAGAAAATGAAAGGCCAGCAGGAAGAATCAAACACATCCTGGTCCACCAAGTCATGAGGACGATATTCCCGCTCAGAGCAGCCAAAGCACAGAGAGAACCATAGGGCCGGCCCCACTAGGAGACATAGCATCCCTCACCGACCCATAGCACTACAGGGGACAACACTGGAGACACAGTGTGGAAATCACACCCAATGTGATCCCACCACACTGAAGCAAAACATAAGGGCGTGAAACAGAACACCAAGGGGAGCCGAGCAACAAAGTCCCTGGGCAGTATCAAAAATAGACTGTGGCACCCCATTAGACTTGACCAGAAAACACTCCTAAAGGTTAACAAACAGACCTATTTACAGGCCTTTCTCTTTTTTGCTCATTGGTTTTGTTGTTGCTTCGTTTTCTTTTGCTCTGACCTGCTTTTTGTGCATATTATTATCTCTGCAGGTCTATCTAGATAAGATAAGCAGGATAACAATCTGGAGAAAACAACAGGACCAACCATTCTAGGGGGACGGGGGGGGGGGGCAGGGAAAGGAAGTGTGTGTTAACAGACCCAAGCACAAGGGAACAAGAAGGGATCCAAAAGCGATAGTGAGGACTATGTAGAAGTCCTGGTAGGGCTTGATCAAAGGCAATGGAACCGAGAGGAATTACTGAGACCCAAATGAAGGCTGAACATGACAGTGGGGCAAAGGAAAGTAAAAGGAAACAGAGGAAAGAACCAGGAGGCAAAGGACATTTATAGGGGTCTAAATACACGTATGTATATAGGTAACTATATTTTATATGATGGGAACATAGATCTATGTGCATATATTTATAGGCTTAGTATTAAGGTAGCAGATGGACATTGGGCCTCTACTCAAGTACTCCCTCAATGCAAGAACACTTTGTTCTATTAAACTGGCATTCCATGATGCTCACCTTTCTGACATGATCACTGAAGACATAGTGGGTACATAAGTAAATGTGGTGAAGAAAGCTGATAGTGCCTGGCTATAAATAGATATAGTGTTTTGGGTCTTAAAGGCTTGGAGATAAACAAGCGGTCATCTAGCTGAGAAACAACATCTAGCTGAAAAGCATCCATGCTGAGAAGCATGGAAGAAGCACACCAGCCTGTGTGATCATGAGGTGTCAATAGGATCAGGTATCAGGCATCAAAGAACAAAAATCCTATCATTGTGAATGAAGGGAAGTGTGGAGTGGAGGCCCAAAGCCCACCTGTAGGCAACTGGATATCCCATTACAAAAGGGTCTCAGGGAAGAGATGAGTCAGTCAGGGTGACGTATATAGTAGCCCTCCCCCCTATCATGATCTCCATACTACCGTACAAATCAGGCTAGACCAGAAGACACACACTGGTACAGATCACAGCTGGAAACACAGGGAATCCAGGACTTATAAACTTCTCAGGACAAATAATGAGAGTAGGAATACCAGGAGGGGAAGGGGAAGGTGAGGCAGAAAGTGGAACCGATCATAATGGTATACATATAACCCCCTCCCAGTGAGACAGACAACAGAAAGGTGGGTGAAGGGAGACATTGGACAAGACATGAAATAAAATTATAAATTATCAAGGGTTCCTGAGGGTGGGGAAAGGAGAGAGAAAATGAGGAGCTGATACCAAGGGTTCAAGTAAAAAGAAAATGTTTTGAGAATGGTGATGACAACAAATGTACAAATGTGCTTGATACAATGGATGAATGCATTGTGATGAGTTGTACAAGTTGTACAATAAAATTGTTTTTAAAAAATGCTCTGGCTTGGGTCACTTGCACCATAGTCCTCAAAATGCTGCCTTTGTTCTTCAACACCTTAAAGAGGTCCTGTGCAGCAGATTGGCTCAATGCAATGCCCAGGTAAGTTATGACTACCATATCAAACATTCACAACAGAACAAACAGTAGCCATGGTTGCAGAAATTTCTCCTGAACGTGTCTGATCTTTTAGATCTCTGATATAAGTTATGGGAGCCAAAACTAGCAATATGTTGCGTGTGACCATGACATCTTTTCGAGGGGCAGGTGGGAGTGACATAAAGGACTTGACCGGGATGCTGTAATGTGGAGAAGGAAACTCTGGGTGGACAAAACCAAAGTCCAACACCATAAAAATATAAAGCTGTGTTCGTTCTACCCCAGTTATACTATGAATGTGTTCAAGTCTTCCACTCATTTTTTTCCTTTAAATGTTACAAACCTCTTGTCCAAGTTCCTTAAAAAGTCACACCATTTCAATTCCGTGAAGGGAAAAAAATCAAAATTAAAAAATTACTGAAGAAATGACTTAGGGAAGTTTCCACTTACACAATCATTATATTTAAAAATAATTAATAGCACCTCATTACGGGAATTTTGTGAGTAGATACTAAGGTGTACCTTGATCTCAAAAATTATATATTGTAATGCAAATTCTATTGGTATTCTTTTATTAAGCATAATTGCTGTGGGAAAGCAAATTTAACTATGAAAGCAGAGCATAATTCACAATCAGGCACGGACATAGAGATAAAAGCACAACATACTGCTCCATCCCTCATCTGTGGATACCCAGCCTCTTAAAGTGTCATGATTAACTATCCTGTGGAGTAATGTTAAATATCATGGAGACTAACTCAAAACCCTTTCCAAGACTTTAGCTAATGTTTTAAGCATATGTAGCACATTTTCTTGAATTAAATGCTTATTTTTAAATGTTTCATTATTATTTTTTAACTAGAATGCGTTCAGCTTCTACTGTATGCAGGCATTGCTGATCCTGGGAGTCATCAACAGCCTGCCTTCTCACCTACCGCCCTTGGGTTCATTCCTCTTGGTAGGCATACATCTGGCTTGTTGGTCTTGGATTGATTCACCTCTTCAACCACCTGCTGTAGAATTCCTGCTGGCCATAGGGTCATCAGTTCCAGTGTCTACAAGGATCAGGAGAAAGTGCCAGCCTGCTATCTGACCGACTGATTTAGAAGCTGCCTGGCATTGGTTTCCCCAGCTTCTACAACTGTGTGAGTTTATCTTCTTGATATAAACTTCTTTCGTTATATTCATTCATCACCTCATTCATGTTTCTTCTCGAAGGAACCCATCCTAAGAAAACAATGTATTGTCAGTGGTCACCATGAGCTATTGGTCAATACCAGCTCTTTACACTACGGGACAACCGGCAGGAAACCCAATGCTGAACAGAACCGGCCTTCTTATTGGCCTTTGAGCAGGCTTTGAGGATTATTGACTCTCTGAAATTGAGAGCTTGGCTCAATCAGTATCATTTTTGGGGAAAAATGCAGTCAGGTTTTAAAAACGCACACACAGAAAAAGCAAGAGGGGCAGTTTTAAGTCAATCTGACACTCAAAGGCCTTCCTCTTTATTTAGAAATGGCCGTTTTACCACTTGACCTCCCCCCAAATCATTAGCATCAGAAGCACTCTATTTCAGGCTCCAAGATGAAAAATATGAAAGAGTCTCTCTCATTGGATGTCTGTAAAAATCATGAATGGTCAGTGAAAAAGAAGGTTCAGTCTAAGACTGATTTTGTTGCTGCTCATCTTTCTTCCACCTGCTCTTTAAAGGGCTATAGTTGGTTTCCCACTAATGGTCTCTGGCCACTGTTGGCAAGCTTATCGGCTAGACTTTCATCCTCTCTTGTGGTCCAGTGCATTTCACCCCATGGGAGAAAGGAAGGATTTGGTTCATCGAATCAGAGACCTAAAAAAGTCACCGAGGAAGTTCTCCTATAATCTTGGAGTTGATTTTGTAAACACGTCCTCTTTAATCATTCCTTCCAGGCTATTCTGTCTTACTTCAAAGTACTTCCCCAGGAGCCCCTAAGTCACATGCCGGCTGCATAGGCTAGGAATGGTCTTGGCAAAAGCAGCCCTCATTACTGCCCACCAGTCTTTTTTAAAGGCCCAGGAAGCACCCATAAGTTCCCTGAGCAAGCATGAAGGCCATCTTTGAAGAACCTTAGTCCAATTAACATACTCATTTTGTGAGCTTCCTTTAAAAAGTAATGGAGGAAAGATTTATAAAGATGGGTTTAAAATGAAGTATCCAAAATGAAAAGTCTCTCCACAAGGAAAGAGGGACCAGACTTAAACCCCGTGTTCTGGGATGTGAATGCATTGCCACCATGGAGCCAGGAGCCAGTGGAGGGGTCTGAGGGCCCAGCCCCAATGCCAACTAGGGGCACAACCACCCCTCCCCCCAGAAGTTTCTTTTTTTACTTTCTCTTGCTGTGTTTTGTTTTTGTGTGTATATTATTATCTCTGCAGGTCTATCTAGATAAGATAGGCTGTATGAACAGTCTGGAGGAGAAAACAAAGGGACCAACCTTTCCAGGGAACATGGGAGACAGGAAGGTGGGGGAAAGGAGGTGAGGGTTGACACACCCAGGGACAAAGGAACAAGTGACCCAAAGTTAGTGGTGAGGAGGCTGTAAGAGGCCTGGTAGGGATTCATCAAGGGCAATGTAACCGAGAGAAATCACTGAAACCCAAATGAAGGCTGAGCATGATAGTGAGACAAGAGGAAAGTAAAGGGAATAAGAAGAAAGAACTAGGAGGCAAAGGGAATTTATAGAGGTCTAAATACAGACATGCACATATGTAACTATATTTATATATGATGATGGGGAAATATATCTACGTGCATATATTTGTAGGTTTAGTACTAAGGCAGCAGATGGACATTGAGCCTCCACTCTAGTGCTCCCTCAAAGCAAAAACACTTTGTTGTATTAAATTGGCATTCCATGATACACACCTTCCCAACACGATCACTGAAGACAAATGTGTGCACAAGCAAACGTGGTGAAGAAAGCTGATGGTGCTCAGCTATCAAAAGATATAGCATCTGAGGTATTAAAGGCTTGAAGATAAACAAGTGGCCATCTAGCTCAGAAGCAACAAAGCCCACATGGAAGAAGCACAACAGCTTGCGTGACCATGAAGTGTTGAAGAGATCAGGTATCAGGCTTCATCAGAACAAAAAATCATATCATTGTGAATGAGGGGGAGTGCAGATTGGAAACCCAAAGCCCATCTGTAGGTAACGGGACATCCCCTTGCAGAAGCGTCAACTGGGAGGAGATGAGCCAGTCGGGGTGCAGTATAGCAACAATGGAACATACAACTTTCCTCTAATTCTTAAATGCTTCCTCTCCCAATTATCATGATCCCAATGCTACCTTACAAATCTGGCTAGACCAGAGCATGTGCACTGGTACAGATAAGAACCGGAAACACTGGGAATCCAGGACAGATAATCCCTTTAGGACCAGTGGGGATACCAGAGGGTAGAGGGAAGGATATTCATATAACCTCCTCCCTGGGTAACGGACAACAGAAAAGTGGGTGAAAGGAGGGAGACATCGGACAGGGTAAGACGTGACAAAATAATAATAATTTTAAATTATCAAGTGTTTATGAGGGCGGGGGTAGCGGGGAGGGAAGAGAATAAAATGAGGAGCTGATACCAAGGGTTTAAGTAGAAAGCAAGTGTTTTGAGAATGACAAGGGCAACAAATGTACAAATGTGCTTGACATACAATGGATGTAGGTACAGATTATGATAAGTGTTGTATGAGCCCCCCAAAAATGATTTTAAAAAGCAAAACAAACAGAATACAAAGCAAAACATTGAAGTGTCCTAGAGCCTATTCTGCTTCAAGGACATTCTGGAGGACAGACTCAAGCTGCCCCGTGAACTTTCCACGGGTATCCCTCTTTCCCAAAGCTGCCTATGACATTTCTCCCATAGAGGGACCAGAGAATTCAAGCCAGTAAGCAGCCAAGCACTTAAGTTCTGTTCCACCAGAGCACTTCTTTCTTCCCAAGAAAACTTTAAATGGAGCCCAGGAGACTAAAGCCTAAAAGTGTGACCTCTTGGTATGAACGGAGTCTGTGATTGCAAGAATGACAGAGACATGAATAGACTTGGAAGTAACAATGTGGCCTAACATAAAATACCCTCAAAGGCAGGGATATAAAATCTCCCCAAATGCTACCCTTCTCATGTCTTCACCTTGAACAGGTCTAACGCCCTATTCCCCAAACCATGCTATGATTCACGGGTGGCAGTCAGTCATATTTTACTTATTGTCTTTCATAAGAACTAACCAATTACCCCATTACCATCCAGTCCATTCTGGCCCATAGCACACCTAGGTAGGGTTTCAAAGACTATAAATGTTTACAAGAGGAGATAGTCTCACATTTATCCTGAAGTGAGGCTTGTGGGTTTGAACCACTGACCTTGCATTTAGCAGCTCAATGCCTAACCACAGAACTAGCGGGGCTCCTTTGACAACTAGCATGGAATGATTGTAAGACTGAGAAAGAAAAAAAAAGATATAATTGTAAGTTGCATGGTATTCCAATTTTAGCAACCTGATCCATGCACTTTGAGGCTAAATCCAGTCATTCACATGTAAAAACACTCTTCACAGGCCTGGAAGTACTTAGTGCCCTCAGTTTTAATGTTGGCTTTGTCACATAAATGAATGAATAGTTGCCACAATAATGATTCTCCGATCTGGAAATTAGCAAGTGGCCAATTCACTTATTCAGAACACAGCTCAGAATAAGGAATTTAATTTAAATTCAGTTTCTCATAGCATTAGTTGACTAATTTAGATTCTATGTATATAAGTACACTTACTTATCTCTTTCCAACTACTAGGAAAGCTACTGAAGTTCCATTAATCCCCACTAATTTATGTTTGCATATGCAATTCTAATAACTTCTACTTAAGAGTATTCTGAGAAAATTAGAAAGAGTAAATTCAGAGTAGACTCCTACACAGTCTTATGGAGTGAATGTCTCTCCCAAAATATGCGTTATAAATCCTAATGCTTAAAGTGGTTATAAACCCATTCGGGAATGGCTTTTTTTGCTATATTAATTAATCAGTACTAATGTTTCAAATCTATCACCCTTTGAACTATGAACCGGCAAGGTTAAGCCAGCAGACATGGGGGGAGATAGATGGCCACGTGAAGATCACCCAGACCAAAATGACTCTGAGAGAGCCCTCTCGGGTGGAATAGGACTGCTCCTCTGGGTTTCCAAGACTTTACATCTCTCCAGAAGCTGATGGCCTTATCTTTCTCCAGCAGAGGGACTTCCAACTTGTATTCTGTAGCAATGCCACCAGAGCCCCTTGAGGATCCTCAAGGAATCTATGAAGAGAAGCTGACAAAAGACAAATCACTTCCACCAGAAGCAGAGAGACAACCACCTAGCCTAATAAACTATGAGTAAATAAATTATGGTTATGAAAGTCAACCACTTCTGGTAACTCTGCCATAGCAGTACTAGATAGCTAGGAGATAGCAATAAAAAATGTTACAGTTAAACACTTGACCGGGAAATATTAGAGTGATGCTGAGGATTTTGGTATTCAAAGAGAACACCAGCCCAGGTTGATGAGAGAAACACATTCATAGACACTCATATGTGTATAAGAGAGAACTTTATATCAAGGAACAATTGTACATTAAGAAAACAACCCAGCCCAGGCCAGATCAGGTCCATAAATCTGATTTTACCCCATATGTTGACACTAGTCCATAAATTCCTCTTCAGACTCATGCATCCATGTAATGATGCTGAATGCAGGAAGATCATAGGTCAGTGGGTGGGAAGTCTTGTGGATCCTGTGGTGATAGAAGCATCTCAGCTGGCGTGGGTCTGGGCTCTGACTCCATCAGTGTAGCTCCGTGTGGCTTGTCATAAGGAATACCAAGCAGAGAGAGTGTGGGTCTGGCCTCCAGTGAGCTGTTGATCTCTGTAGTAGCTCCAATAGGAGGTCATCCGGCTATGACATGACTGACAGGCTGAGCTCCACCTTTCCACCCTTAATAGTCTCAAGTTGACACCAGATTATATAACGACCACAAGCAGTTTTGGAACAAGTTTTATTGACTTATACATATACGTCGTGTTTTAACAGTCCACTGTTAGAGCAAGGAGCCCTGGCAGCACAGGGTTAAGCACTGGTTTGCCAATCAAAAGGTTGGCAGATAAAACTACCCAGAGGCTCCAACAGAGGAAGACCAGACAATGTAGTCCTGCAGATTGCAGTTGTTTTTAGATGCCCTGTGGTCAGTTCCAACTCATCATGACCCAATGGACAACAGAACAAAACACCACCAGGCCCTGCACTGTCCTCACAATGTACTTATGTGTGATTCCATTGTCGTAGCCACTGTATCGATCCATCCTGTTGAGGGCCTTCCTTTTATTCGCTGCCACTCCACTTTACCCAGTAGAATGTCCTTTTCTAGGGACTCGTCTCTCCTGAAAACATGCCCCAAGTACTTGATAAAAAAAAGTCTCCCCATTCTTGCTTCTAAGGAGCATTCTGGCTATACTTCTTCCAAGACATTTTGTTTGTTCTTTTGATGATTAATAGTACCTTGAATATTCTTCACCAACATCATAGTTCCAAAACATATATTCTTCTGGGTCTTCCTTATTCAATGTCCAATTTTCTCATGTATATGAAACAACGGAAACTGTCAGGGCTTGCATCAATTACACCTTAATCCTCAAAGTAACATCCTTGCTTTTCAACACTTTAAAAAGGTCTTGTTCATCAGACTTACTTCCTGCAAAGCATCACACCTTTATTCTGTCAATGGGGGTGCTGTACATCAGAAAGGACTTGAAGACACCCTAAATTATCATGATTAAGAGCATGCTAGAGGTGCCCTGAAAAGCATACGTGGGCCATTGGAAATAAAATTTTATTGTTTTATCCAAAATAATGTGGAACAACAAATATCAGACATAGTCATCAACCACAATAGCTCACATTAGTTGAAAGCTGATTTTAGTGAGGTATGCTTTATGAAAGTCATAGTGCATTTGATTCACACAGAAATAATATAAGTGAAATTAGAAGTTGCTATTATCCCTATTGTACAAAGAAACTGATGTTCAGGGCAGGTAAGTGCTTTGCCTCAGTTTGAGATGGTTTTCCGGTGTAGGTGGTCCGTGTCTGAAACTATTCTTTTTCCATTCTTGTATATTCACCGACCCTGCACTCTTCACTCGACTTTATCACGATGCCTTTTCTTTCTTTATGCATTTCTGATACTGAAATGTTTTATTTTCCACCTGAACCCTGACATATGATACTTCTTCGCTCTGGTCATCTGTCTCTTCTGCTTCACTCTTTTACTTCTCTTTGTGTTCTTTCACTCTGGACAATTTGCATCCTTTGAAATATATGCCCACCTTTCTGATCAAGGCAGCTGGTGCATTTCCACAGCTAGTAAATCTCTGTGTTGTGGAGCCAAGACACCGAAGGGATAAAATCAGGTCAGGATGAGAGTTTCCAAAGAGTGGCGTTTCAAGAGTGTCACCTCCATTTTTCAAAAGACGCATTTTGGGAGTTGAAAGAACATAGCATTTGAAGTCAGACACCCACATTTCAGCTGTGTTTTCTGTTATGCTGGCCAAGTCCCTTGAATCTGTACCTGATGTCCTCATTTATACCAACTGTCCCTGATTCTCCTCAGACTTACGGCCATCCCGTATGTATATGAGTAGAATTGCTCTCTATGAGGTCTTTGATGGCTAATTTTTTTCAAAGGAGAGTCTGAGTAGACTTGAACATTCAACCCTACAGTGAGTGGCCAAATTGTTAACTGTTTGCACCACTCAGGGACTCCCTCCTCATATATTGTTATTGTTGTTAGCTGGTGTCCGTTGATTTTTTTTCACAAAGGAGAACTGTCCCCTTAGTATTTTCTAGACTATAATCTTTATGGGAAGAGGCAATCACTTGGCTTTCCTATGAGGATGGTAGGTGGATTCTAAAAGACGACCGTCGGTTAGTGACCATTGTTGCACTGCCAGGGCTCCTTCCTCAGTAAGGGACAGGGAGGTCAATGCAGGCAGCTTTTGAGATAATGTAAGTGAAAAATACTTTAGCCACTTTCAGGTGACAAAAGAGTGTCAGCCATTTCTGGTTAAAACCCCACACATTGCTTTGGGTTAATATGCCATGCCTCTTGTCTCTGATCATAATTTTGTCTTGTGGCAGAGCCAGTTCTTGATTGAGGCTGATGAGCCATTAGGGAGAGAAGACACTGGCATCAGAGGGATTTGCATATCTCCAGGTAAAACGCCTGTCCATCCGTCTGAGCTTGAGAGGCTGAACCAGAGGATCATCCCAAAGGGCAGTACTGGCATCTGGGCAACACGACCCTAGCCTTTTCACCTTCCAGTGTTTACTTCTTCCATGTCCACAGAGGCTCTAAAAGGGACAAGGTCACATGGGCTCCGTTGTGACTGAACTCTTGGTTTCCAGAGGAGGCCTCCATTCAAGATAACTAGTTGGCTCATGTCCCTGCAAATCAGCTCCTTCTCCTATGCTATTTGCTTTATTTACCGTAGTTCCCACCTACTCTATGATGTGATGCAGCCAATGTATATATTTGGGAAATGCATGCAGCCCAAATACACTCGTATGCATCATCAAGCCAATCTCTAATGTGAACCCACCTCTGAATAGCACGCTGTTATGGTCCTAGCTTATTAGTCTTCAGGATATGAGACAAAGCCTGCCTTTCTCATTGCCTGCCAGTGTAAAGAGACAGAATGAACTTTACTGTATTATGTTGCTATGGGTTAGCAAAGTAGTTTTAAAAGGCTTTCTTTTTTAAAATGCTCTGAGGCTATGTGACATTCCCAGAACATTGAATAAGATAAGTCATCTTGTGAATCTGATTACCTACTCATGGGTAGTGTGTGCAGGCTGTCACAAAGCCCACACCAGCCGATATTGCGATCACCCTTGGCTTGGGCACAACCAGTGCGAACAACCTGGGGCGAAGTGAGCTGCAGTCCCTTGACACTGCTGCTGCGTGCTTTCGCACACCAAGATGTTATATCTAATCACATCTAAGGGGCTTGCTTCTGAGTGATATTAACACCTTTCCGAAGATTACTGCTCTCTCTCTCAGAGGGTGTGCCCTCCTTTTCTTCCCGTCTTCCCTCCTTCCCTTCTCGCTTTCTCTCACTCTTTTCCTCCTTCTCTTTCTCCCCAATCTCTCCAGTCTCCCTTAATCCGTTGTCTTCTTTCGTTCGTTCCTTCCTTCCTTCCTTCCTTCTCTGCCCTCCTCCTCTCTTCCTCCCTCTTCCATCCATTCCACTTCTCTCTCTCTGTCCTTTCTCCCTTCTCTTCCTTCCACCTTCCCTCCCTTCTTGAAGAATCAGCCTCCCATTCCACGTGCACCATTTAGCCTTCCTACTCTATGCAGGATAAATTGCCCTTGTGGTTTCAACTTTGCTGAAACGACAGAAAATTATTTTGTAGATATTGAAGCAGCTTGATATCATTTAACAGCAAGAATTTTCCCTGGGAGTTTGTGTTTACCAAACAAGAACTTTCTAAACAATGAAGTGTGCTTAGTCAATGCAAATATCGAAAGCAGATCTTGAGAGAGGAGAAACGCAAAAGCACACAGGAGCTGAGGATGTACGCTACGCGAGGGCTTCAGAAAAGTTCATGGGCAAACTCAACTGTCTTTCACTCCATTTTCTCTACTAACGTTTTGAAGCTCCTCCATAATTTATTTATGCATCTCCGAGTTGGTGAATTTAAAGTAGACCTTGGACATCTGCAATTAACGAGGCAAATTAACTAGGCAAAGCAGAAATGTCAGCTCTCCATCAGAATATTATTAATGGCAAGCCTAGGCCCTGATTCTTGAATGGGGGCAAACTGCCATTTCTTCCATCTGAAGGTAGTCCTGAACGTTCACCGACACCAAATGGCAGCACACGCAAAGACATAAAAGAATGAAGCTGTTTCAGTTTTGTTTATTCCCTCCCCCGACAGTTTCCCCTAAGGTATTCATAATACAAAGTCTACAGGACAAACAACCTTGGTTATTTGAATGTATTTGGAAATTATGAAAGAATCCTTTGATCTACTAAAATTTACTCAGTCCATTTTTTGGAAGGATATTTTTTTGAGTTTTGTGAAGGTTTACAGACCAGACCACCAGTTTACTTCCCATAGCAAATACACCTTTGGTTTTGTCTTATTCGTTGAAATCCCTTATGTTCCATCACCTAGCCTACTTTGTCTTTGTGTTTTAGTTTTAATTCCTCCATCCTATCTGACCCTTTTCAACTTTATCCATGAGAAAATGCTTCCTTTTATATCATGACGGGTGGGTTGTTCTGAGTTGTCTTTACCTCACTAATGGTATTGCTTCACTTAGAGAACTACCTAGTGTTTGATTGATATTTGAGCCACTTGGATGAGTTTAGTTCCAGACCTGAAGGGTGACTTGGAGCTATAGTTCATGTCTATACATCCAGTAACCCTGGTCTCTTTGTATCAGTTTCGAGTTTTATTCTATATTTTGTAACTCACTCAATCCAGGATGTGATCCTTTTCAGAATAATTGGTGACTGTAGCCAGGTACCATCTAATTCTTCTGGGCTAAGGACTATGGAAATCGATGTTGGCATGGTCCATGGGTCCCTCGAACCAACTGTTTCCATGTCTCTTTTGACTTTCATCAATCCTCTTTCTTACAGATCAGGAGGGATCAATACTTGCAATTTAGCTGTTCAATTGTGCGTTTTTAAGGTCCCAGTTGCCACTCAAAAGCAGTATGTAGAGATTGTCTTTGCAAATTATGTCAATTGGCAATGGTATAACCTGAGACTAAGGTCCTGAGCTCCCAGACCCAGGAATTAATTCCCTCATGATGTTTGGTTTAGTCTAAAATGTTTTCAATCTTCACCTTCAATCTGCTCCACTACATTCCTGTATATATTTACCCCAAAGGTGAGTAAACATATAGCAGTAGCCTCTGTCAGATGTATGTGTGTGTGTATATATATATGAATGTGTGTGTATATATAGAAATAGCCTCTGTCAAATGTATGTGTGTATATATATGTATATATAATATATAATACATATAGTATATATACTAAATATACTATATTTGTGTGTGTGTGTGGCTATAGTCTCACTCTCTCACTTGTGTATCTCCCCAGGCATCCGCTCATAGATCACTCTCAGTGTGAATTATGTATATAGCAGTATGTGACCCTGTTGCATGGAGACAGGGAAAAACGCATGTGCTCATTCTTCATTCCTCTCATGGTATTGAAAATGTTCGTTTTTAATCATTAGCCTTTAATGTGCAACCAAGGATGTTTGCTGTGACATCAAAATTATAATTGCTTGTGGCAGGCATCAAATGAAGATAATTTATTGAAATAATTTGTTCTGTGGTCATATTAAAATGGATATCAAGCACTGGTGTAGAGCAGTAGTAATGATTTTCTATTGTACATAGCTGATCAAACAGCTTTGTAATCAAGAAGGCGACATTTTAAATTCTTACTGTGCCATCTACTGGCTAGATGACTAGATTATATATTACATAAACTATCTGAAACATGCTTGTCTTCTAGAAAAAACTTTATGGGGGCAGCATGAGTAGGAATTCATCCATGGCCAATTGTTTTCTGTTTGGTAGGCAGAATAAAGCCAAAGGCCCTTCTAGTCCAGAGCTGAACCTTGACAAGACTGAGAAGCAATCCATTCTTGTACAGACTACGTCTAAGAAGCTTCTCCATAGTATGCAAGACAATTAATTTCTTAATTCATTTGTCCACATGTTTTTAACTATTAAGGGAGAGGAATTATTTCACAGGGAGTTCACCTAATCTTCAGCTTCTATTCTGATGCCAGTAACCCACAAGCAAACCAGTTACTGCTGAGTTGACTCTGATGCATGGTGAATCCACGTGTGTCAGAGCAGAGCCGTTCTCCACAGAGCTCTCCCTGGCTGACTTGCTGACAATAGGTCACTGTACCTTTCTTCTGAGGGGCTTCTGGGAGAACTCAAAAGCACCACTTTGCTTAGGTCCTGAGCATATTCACCTTTTACACCCACCACTTCTGATGCCAATAGGTTAACATTCCTTTGTAACTGGTTAAGGTTGCTTGTTAGCACCAATACATAAGTGATACATAATTAAAAAGAAAGAAAAAAGCAGATGAAATGTGAGCAAACGTAGACTACAGATTGATTTGCTCTAAGGACTTGGACTAAATATTGTACGAGTGTGATTATGACATAATTCAGACCCTTTGAGTGAGTGAATTTTACTTATGAGTAAAGCTATCCAGTGACATATCTTTTGCTATTTGTTGTTTAAAATGTAATTAGGAAGGATGAAAAGATTGGATTTTATCCATAAAAGAATCAGACACAGAAAATGCAAATAAATGTAGCGGATGACTAGGTTCTCTGCGGTAATTTAGGGTCCTGGAATTCACTTAAACTAAAGTAAATTGCCAGAAGTGTCCCCTTGGGTGTCCGTTAGAGCTTTATGGATGATTTAAGGTCTTGGAATCACCTCGCGCAGGACCCAGGGGGTCTGAGTTCTCTTTGATCAATTCTTGTAGTTGCATTAAAATATTTTTACTTCACTGTAGAGGCATCTTGATCACCAGGAGTCACTCTCCAGCTGTCAGATCATCTACATCTTTCATTTTTAAAAGTTATCACTCTTTGCTCATGTGTCCAGTGCTTCAGGAGTTCAACCTGCAGCCAATGCAAATCAACACGGGTTTTTCCTTGCAATGTGAGATGTCAATCATAAAACGCCCTAGTGAAATGACTGTGCTGCCCTTCCCGTAATGTGGTTGATTTGTTGTTGTTGCTGTTGCTGGTTGCTACTCAGGTGCGTTTGACTCACAGTGAACCGGTACACAACAGAACAAAACACTGCCAGGGCCTGGGCCATCTTCACAATTGCTATCATGTGTGAGTTGTTATCAGTTGCAGCCATGGTTTCAATCCATCTTACTAAGGGTCTTTTTTTTCCCCAAAAAATACCCTTTGCTTTATCAAGGATTGGGTCTTTCCCCAGAATATTGAAATATCATGAACTGTCTAAAGGACAGGCTTATCTATTTTGGAAGAAATATGACCCCAGGTTTCCCTAGAGGGTAAGCTGGTGAGACTTCCTTCTACATATTTTGGAAGTGTGCCTGGAGAGACAAGTCCATGAAGAAGGACCCCGTGCTTGGTAAAGTAGAAGGGCAGGGAAAAGAGGAAGGACCACGAGAGACAGACTGACACCACGGCTACCACAATGGGCTCAGGCAGAGGAACACTTGTGAGATGGTGCAGACTTGTATCGCGTTCCTTCTCCTGTGCATAGGGCCCCTGCAATTAGGAACAATGGTCCCTCTGAGAGCATTCCAATGTAAGATGAAGTAGCTTCGCTAGAGCATTTTAAAAAATCATTGGGGGGGGGCTCGTACAACTCTGATCACAATCCATCAATCCATCCATCCATCCATCCATCCATCCATCCATCCATCCATCCATCCATTGTGTCAAGCACATTTGTGTATTTGTTGTCATCATCATTTTCAAAACATTTTCTTTCTTTTAGTACTTTTTTCATTGTTTTATTAGGGGCTCATATGACTCTAATCATGATCCATACATCCATCCATTGTGTAAAGCACATTTGCACATTCATTGCGCTCATCATTCTCAAAACATTTACTCTCCACCTAAGCCCCTGGCATCAGCTACTAATTTTTCCACTCCCTCCCTCATGAACCCTTGATAATTTATAAATTATTATTATTATTTTGTTATATCTTTCCCTGTCCGATGTCTCCCTTCACCCACTTTTCTGTTGTCCATACCCCAGGTAGGAGGTCACATGTAGAATGTTGTGATCGGTTCCCCCTTTCCAACCGACCCTCCCTCCACCCTCCCAGTATCGCCACTCATACCACTGGTCCTGAAGGGATCATCCGCCCTGGATTCCCTGTGTTTTCAGTTCCTATTTGTACCAGTGTGCATGCTCTGGTCTAGCCAGATTTGTAAGGTAGATTGGGATCATGATAGAGGAAGGGGAGGAAGCAATAGAAACTTTGTATGTTTGGAAAGTTGCATTAGGAAACATGTATGCTTCATCATTGCTACATCCCAACTTGACTGGCTCGTCTCCTCCCCATGACCCTTCTGTAAGGGGATGTCCAGTGGCCTAAAAATGGGCTTTGGGTCTCCATCCGTACTCCCCCTCATTCACTAAGATATATTTTGTTCTGATGATGCCTGATACCTGAACCATTCGACACCTTGTGATTGCACAGGCTGGTGTGATTCGTCCATGTAGGCTTCGTTGCTTCTGAGCTTGATGGTCGCTTGTTTACCTTAAAGTCTACCAAAGAGCATTTTTTGCTGTACTTCTTTAAATAAAAAATTGACTGGTGTAACATATAGGCTTGCTGGCCACACTATATTGATAACCTTCTAGGTTAATAAGGGTACTCTATATATCCTGAAATGTTATGTTGAGAATTTGTTGCATTTCTTAAGTTGACATATGGAGGAGTCACCACGTCCATGAAGAGAAATTTTAAAAAGGGTAACTATGGGTTAGAAATCCCTCTTCTTCATTCACTAGATCAGTTTTCAGAAGTCAAAACATGTATTAGGTGGAATGTTTATTTTTCTCTACACTAAAGGAACCTTTTCAAAATTGCTTAGAAAAAATGAAAAGCATTTTGATCTCCTCACATTGACAATGCATGTATTTAGCATTTATAGTAAATAAAAAATAACATTTTTAGTAATCATTAAAGAAGAGCACTTATTTTGCTGCTTGGTGCATTCAGCATCATTTCTAATTTCTAGTTCTTTTACATGGCACTTCCATATAGTGCTCAATAACCAATTTTTGAAACACCTGCACCTTCAGGTCCATTGGAGTTCAGATCTATCCAGAACCCAGTTAAGCAGAAGGTTCTCTACTAGAGATAGGTCAGCCAAACAGTTCTGACTTGCACTGTAGCAACATGTGAACACCATTGCCTTTGCTGGAAGATTCTTTCACCAACTACTACTACATAGTCAGGTGAAGCAGCCTTGGGAACGATACAAGATGACATTTTATGCATATTTGCATTCCATTATTTTAATGGCATTAACTCGGGGTAGAATCAATAAAGAGTTCAAACAAGAGTGGTGGTACAGGTCTGAGGACATTGGTAGGTTAGTGGTGCAACTTTCATTCCACACTGACTAATGCGCCTCAGGCACAGCCACCAACAGCTATCCTTGGAGACGCTCAAGATGGTGAACAGGTTTCATCAGAGCTAAACTAAGATTAGAGAGAAAGACCTTATGGTCTCCTTTGAAAAATCAGTCCTGAAAACCATGTGGATCACAACAGTTCAAGCCACAAGGGATTGTGGGGATGAGGCTGAACCTGCTAGTACTTTGTTCCACTGTTCATGGGCCACCAAAAGTTGAGGTCCCACCTCAACTTCAGTTGACAGCAACAATAGTGATGTGTTAGTCCAGGTTGATGAGAGAACAAGTTTATGGGAGACATATACGTATAGGAAAAATAACTTTATATCAAAGAGAAATTGTATATTAAGAAAACATCCCACCCTAGTCCAGATCAAGTCCATATGTCCAATATTAGCCCATCTGTCCAATACCAGTCTGTAAATTCCTCTTCAGACTCATGCAGCACATGCAATAACACTGAGTACAGGAAGATCACCGGTCTCTGGCTGGAAAGTCTTGTGGATCCAGTGATGGTGGAGCATCTTAGTGCTGGCATGGGTCTCTACATGGGTCCTCCAGCTCCAGAAATCTGGCTTCATTAACATAGTTCCAGTCATCTTGTCAACAGGAATGCCAAGCAGAGAGAGTGGGTCTGGCCTCCAGTGAGCTATTTATCTTCATAGCACCTCCAAATGAGGTCCTCAAACTGTGACCTGATTGACAGGTTACATTCACCCCTTCACTCTTAATAATCTCAAGTTAATACCAGATCATGTAACTACCACAATTCATAATGTTATATAGTGAATACAAATAGTAATATAAATATCTGAGGAATTCATAAAAAGTCTAACAATGCAATTAAGACAAGGGAAATGGTCACCCCAAATAAACTACCATTACAAGTTACTGAGAGAACTGAAAAAATGCTTGAAAAACCACTAAATCTGAAAGATAAACATCATAGCCTGAGCTAATGATAATTTATAATTGTCATAATTATAGCAGTCTATTCTCCTCTGGCCATAAATGGGTATCATGATTTTGACCTACATTATTAATAATTTAATTTGGGAAATTTATGAATGTGCTTAAGACCTATAGGAAAATAGATGTTTATCAAGAAAGTTCCATCTTTCTTAAGTCGATATCTTCACAAATCAGACTGGAATTCCTCACCAAAAATTGCAATTCCTAGTAAGAGTGCAATTAAATGTGGCCCACTTGAGGAACTGCCACGAGTCAGTTTTGACTTATAGAGACCCTGTGCACAATAGAAGGAACGGTTAGCCTCCCTAGTGCCATCATCACACATTTGGTTATACTCGAGCCCACTCTGGCAGGTATGGTGTTAGTCCCTTTTCTGAGAGGCTTCCTTTTTGCCAACTTTCTACTTTGCCAAGTTTGATATCCTGTTCCAAGGACTTGGGTTTCCTGATAGTAAGTCAAAAGTAGGTGAGATTAAGTCTTGCCATCCTCCCTTCTAAGGAACATTCTGGCTCTCCCTCTTTCATGAGAAATTTGTTTGTTCTTTTGGAAGTTCATGGTATTTTGAATATTCTTCATCAGCAACACAATCCAAATGAATCAATTATTCTTTGGTCTTGCTTATGCAATATTCAACTTTAGCATACAGACGAGGCAAGTAAAAATATCATGGCTTGGGTCAGGTGCACCTTAGTCCTTGAGGTGACATACTTGTTTGTCAATAATTTATAGGGGTTTTGGGCAGCAAATTTTGTCAATGAAATGCAATGGTTGATGTCTAACTGATGATTCCATGAGCATTGATTGTGGATCCAAGCAAGAGGAAATCCTTGACAACTTCAAACTTTTCTGTTTATCATGTTGTTGAATATTGGTTAAATTTTGAGGATTTTAGTTCATTATGTATTGATTTATAATTCATATCAAGCTCCAATCCTTGATCTTCACCAGCAAGTATTTAAAGTCTCCTCAATTCCATCATTCAAATTTGTGTCATCTGCATAATGGAAATTCATATTAAGCCTTCTTCCAATCGTGATACCATGATCACCATATAGTCCAATTTCTCTGATTATTTGCTCAGCATACAGATTGAATAAATATAGTGAGAGGATATAACCATGAAGCACATCTTTCTTGATTGTACACCGGGCAGCATTCCCTTGTTCTACTTGCACGACTGCCTCTTGATCTAAGATTTACAGTATATCTTAGAAAACACATGGGTCTGCTTTGCTCTGTCTAATAGTGTTTCTGTAATCAAAATCAACTTCACAGCAAGAATGTTTTCTCTTTTGCATTACATGTTACTATATGAGTTTCTAAAAAAGTAAAATTTATCTTTCTCCCCAAGTAAATGACAGTACTACTTTCTTTACATATCAAGAGTAGCTATTGAAGATCTTTTTAGTTATTCAGTGTGATGGTTGAATGATTTTAGTTTTTCTTTCGTCTAGAGTTCCATACTAGTGAAATGTAACCATAGGTTGTATACTCTACTTGCCCATTTGGATTTGTCATCTATTGGGATGTATTTTTTCCCAATTAATTCAAATGAGCTCATTAGAAAGTACATAGATTCAACTTTATTAACACCCATGTTTTAATTTTCTCAAAATCTGCATATTGATATTCCATATTTGGTTTTATAATTGCATACACAAGCTATCTTACCTTTTATGATATTGAGTTGACAATCTTGTTAAAGAGCCCTTCCTCAGGAATAGTTACCTCTTCAGTTTGTAACAGTAATGTCAGAAGACACTACTACCTGTCTACTAGCATTCCTGCTCTGCTTCTAAAGCATGGAGCCCCTAGAATTTTGCTGCCTAGACAAGAGTGCACCTGACACTCTTCCTTGCAAAGTCCGTTAAGAGAGGGGTTGTTATTCAATTCGGTAACATGAGACGTGAGTAGAATTAAGGCATGTCCCTTTACCAGTCCTCACTGACTCGAGTTCAAATTGTTACTTGGAGAGGCTGGTGGTTTTTAAACCACTGACCTTTTGGGTGCCAGCCGAACACAATCTGCTCTGCCATCGGGGCTCTACCACCCTCTGATTTGGTCTATTTCTTTGACCAGTAGAGCAATAACTGCATTGGAGAGATTTTAGTTAAAAATTTTAAAAGAGATATTTTCAAAACCTTTTTAATGTTAACCATATGAGTGATGACACAGTAACGAGGGAAGATCTACCCTGTCCTATAGAGTTGCTGTGAGGCAAAATTAACTCCATGGCAGAAAGTGAAAGAGTGAGGCACCTTGTGAAGTTTTTGCCCCTTAATCCCTTTGGAGACAAGTGATCCTTTGAAAGGAAAGGGAAAGGGCAATAACTAAGTACAGAGAGATTACAGCATGGTTGTTTCTTTGGTTTTAATCTTATGGCCCACTCATCTGAGCCCAAACACAAACAGTCAACATGTTTATGAAGAGCTTTTCAAAGGGAAATCCCATTGTTTACTATTCATCCTTTCTCTGGTATGAAGAGGCGTGCATTTGAGCAGATCTTTTCTCAATGTAACAGTTGAAGAAGCCACGCAAAACCAGAAGAATGATCATTAAAATAATTTTAATGTCATATTTTGGATCATGCTATTATGAAAGCAGATAAGGAGAAAGTTGAACCAACCATATAAGGATGCCATTGCTGGACACTGTGAACATAAATAGGTATCACAATAGTTCATAAAAACAAAGGTGTTAGTCACAGTTGCAATTCTTTCCTTTTCAGTAAAAAAAAGGATAACTGGTCGATTCAATAAAATAAACCAGCCATTGAAACCCCAATGAAGCATATTTATATAATGGATTACATGAGGTCTCCATTACTTAGCATCAACTTGACAGAAAGTGGTTTTCTTTTGGTTTTGATATAAGAAGATTTACCTAGACCCCGCCCCCTTTTAAACTACTACAGTCCACCCCATTTTTAATCCAGTTTAAATGGGACCTTACATTTCATCAAGTCTCAGAATAGTGAGACATCTCATGTACTTTGGACAGATTATCAGAGGAGATCAGACCCTAGCAAAGACATCGTGGTGCTAAAGTGGAGGGGAAGCAAAGGGAGGGAGGCTCTTGATGAGATGACACGGTGCCTGCAATAATGGGACCAAATAGAAGAACAATGTTTAGTATGGGGCAGGACTGGGTGGTACTTTGTTCTGTTGTACATAAGATCGCTATGAGTCAGAGCCGTCTCAAGGTCACCAAACCACAAGTACGAAACAACAAGCTTAAGAAAAGAGAGGATGTCGGAGTTGGAGATAATATGCTTAGGTAGGGGTGGTTGGAGGGATATAAAAAGGAAAGGATCAAATAGATAAGCAAACCATGCTGTACCTTTTAGGTCAGGAAGAGACGAGTCAAAGCAAAGAAGGGAGAGCAAAGGACAGAAAGGAGGAGTGGAGAGGAAATGGAAGGGAAGAAAATGACAAACATCAACCACATCCAGAAATGTAGAGTAAAAATGTACTTAACGGATAAAATTCAAGCTCATACTGCTATAGATGAAATTATTAGGAATTAGAACATACAGCCATAAAAGTTTTAAGCATCATTAAGAGGAGAATGTGCAAAAATATTAGTAGTTAATGCGTATTACTCCAGATTAATAAAGAATTATAATCTAGAAGAGAAAATATAGTAAATATTTATTTTTGCTTTATTGAAATATTAAAAGCAAAATCACCCAGTAACACTTATAATTTGTGGGTAAAAATGTGTGGGACTTGTAGGGATCATCCCAGCTCCATGTCTTACATGTTACTGATTAAGAGAAACCACAGGAAGCAGATTTTCTAGGCATATTTTTGTACCATTCCATAGTTCAGTCACATCAAGCAGTATTGTACACTTGTTGCCTCAATCAGTTTCAAAATATTCTCCTTTATCTTGACCTCCTTGATATTTGCTCCCTTTTATCCCCTCCCTCACCCCTATCCCATCCCAGGACATATAACTTACAGTGACCTCCAGAACAACAGATGAAACTCTGTCCAGTTCTGTACCATCTTCACATTCCTTGCCATTATTAGAGCCTAATGTTGCCACCACAGGCTCAATGGATATTCTCAAGCATTTTCTTTCTTCTTACTGACTCCCTGCTTTGCCAAGCATGACATCCTTCTCCATGGACTGATTTTTCCTGATAACATCTCGGGAATATATGAGATCAAGTCTCTCCATACTTACTCCCAAGGAACATTTTGGTTGTACCTTGCCCAAATCAGATTTGTTCTTCATTTGGCCATCTGTGGTATATCTTTCACCAAAACCATAATTCAAATGCATCAGTTCCACCATCTTCCTTATCCATTGTCCAGATTTCCCATACACGCAATGTGATTGAAGACACCTTTGTCTGGGTCAGGAACACCTTCGTCTTCAAAGCGTCACCTTTGCTTTATTCACTTTTAAAGGTCTTTTGTGGCAGATGGCCTGGTGCAATAGGCATCATATGCTTTCTCAATTGCTGCTTCCCTAAGCATTGAGTGGCAGATTAAAATAAAATAAAATCCTTAATGTATTAGTCTGGGTACGTTTGAGAAACAAATCCACAAAAGTTCATATGTAAAAGAGAGTTTTATGTAAAGATTAAGTGTGCATCAAGAGAATATCCCTAATAAAATGTAAAAAAAAGAAAAAAAAGAAAGAAAATGATTAGGGCAAAGAATGTGCAGATATGCTTTATACAATTGATGTATGTATATGCATGGATTGTGATAAGAGTTGTATGAGCCCCTAATAAAATGTTAAAAAAAATAAAATAAAATTTTAAAAAAAGAGAATATCCCAACCCAGTGCTTCTCAAGCCCTCAGATCTAGCATTAACCCATTTGTCCACCACCAGTCAACAAAGTCCTCCTCTGTCTCACAAAACAGACACGATGCTGACTGCAGGAGGAAAGCCAAGTCAGTGAATATGTGAGCATCTCAGCGCCAGTAGGAGTCTCCACATGGCTGCTCCAGCACCCAGGGCTGCACTGGGGTAGGTCCATGAGGCTTCTCCTTGGGGCTGTATCACAGGAAGTAAGCCTTGAAAGCTGAAGCAGGGAACTGGCTAAGGCAGCTGCACCCTGGTTTGACCATCAGAAAACAAGAAATCTGAGAACTTGAAAGGCGAGGCTCACTGAGCCATTTATTTCTCCGCTCTTCAATTAATCCCACATGTGTTTATCGGCCAAGTTGGCACAATAAACTAACTTTCTCACTTGACAACTTGAATTCTTTTTCCTTTTATCATGATATTGGCTATTGGTTCAGTTGAGAGGAGTTATGTTGGCTTCACCCCGAGTTGTGGCTCATACTGAAGGCGGCAGTGTATTTTTGTTTTGTTTTTAACCTTCATCAGTAAGTGCTCCAAGTCCTGTTCACTTTCACCAAACAAACTCATATCATCTAAAAATCAAGGTTGTTAATGAATTTTCCTGTAATCTTCATGCCACATTCTTCATTATATAATACAGTTCTCAGAATATTTGTTCAGATTAAATAAGTATGGTGACTGGAATGACTTAAATTCAAATATTTTTAAAAGAAAAAAATAAAAGCAGTTATGTAGTTTGACAACCATAACAGATTATGGTTGTCTGCTCACATCATTCATAAGATGTCTTTTTTTCCAATGACTTTCCACTTGACATTTACGATGTATAAAACCAATTATTTAGTTATGGAGAAATTCTCATGCTGTTTTGAAATGAGTTATAATCAGTTATAAAGTTTGACATGCATGTAATTTCCAGTCCAAAGACATTAGAGCTGTTTTCTACTTGTAGTGTGATAGAGGCAAGATGAGCACTTAATTTAGTTCTCATTCCTCTGAAAGGTGTCAACCTTTGTTGTCGCATTAAAAGACTGTCTTCTCTCTCTGTGGGTAAGTATTAGAGGGTGAAAACAACATTGCCTGAAGTCTGGCCCTGTCTATCATTTCGCGTGTCATTGATGTAGTGGGAAGAATGTTAACGTGGAGCAGCATCTGACCCAGCAACAACATCTGACCCAGCATGTGAAGGTAGGTCTTAATAGTCATTGGACTTGAGAATGATCTTGGTTAAATGATGTAGCATCCTGATCAAATGTCTTCTATCTAAAAACAAAAACAAAATAATATGGAAAAAGAGGCTTGTTTGACCCAATATACGGGCTTTTGTTAGCAGGTGACTTTCCCTCAGGGCTTTGCACATATCAGATGAATATGTGCCCCAATAGTTGCAACCATGGCCAATCAGATCAACAATCAAAGATGCTGCAGGACCAGGAAATGTCTCCTTCTGTTATATGAAAGGTGCTTTAGGTGAATGAGTTAGTGGCTCATTTTCTGGCTTTCTGAATTCTACGTGTAGTCTCCGTTACATCCCCACTTCTCCTGCATTTGTGAAAGCTCTAAATATTATGATAAGTAGATTTTGATGATAACATTCATAATAACCTGCCTTCTCGGAATGAATTCTGACTAATATATATGCACGGAAGGAAGGATGATACTTTCTAAAACAATATAGAAGATGATGATTTTTTGCAAATCTAGGGCGCACCTAAGCCAGGACATTTGTATTTTCAACCACCTCATCTGAGTGCAAAAGCTGGACAATGAGAAAGTAAGATAAAAGAAGAATGAATTCGTTTGCATTATGGTTGGAGAAGAATATTAAACACAGCAGGGACTGCCAGAAGAAGTACGGACAAAATACTCCTTAGATGCAAGGATGGCAACAATAACAGTGCATCTTGATTGCATACTTGATTCAATATCAGAGTGAAGATGTTTACAACATTATCCAATTTCTTTATTACTAGCTTGAATGGTTGGTGCATAAATTTGAATAATAGTTGTGTTGACTGGATTACCTTGAATGAGGATAGATCTTCTCCTATCACAGACAGTGTTGTCCTTCAAGACAAATTTTCAAATGTCCTTTTTGACAATGTGATGGCATTCTCTTGAATCTGTCTTTCTTGGAATAGCAAACCCTATGACTGTGTGGTTCACAATGGCAAATACCAGACGATTTCATCTTACTAATAGCTAAGATATTAATCATTATGGGTTCCATTCATTATGGGTTACTTCCAATTTTCCTCTTTCTATTTTTTAAATCATTTTTTGGGGGGCATGTACAACTCGCATCACAATCCATACATCCATCCATTATGTCAAGAACATTTGTTGCCATGATCGTTCTCAAACTATTTGCTTTCTATATTTGAGCCCTTGGTATCAACTCCTCATTTTTCCACCCTCCCTCTCCACAACTCTCTCCCTCATGAATGCAAGATAATTTATAAATTATTATAATTTTGTCATATCTTACACTGTCGGATATCTCCCTTCCCCCACTTTTCTGTTATCCACCCCCTAGGCAGAAGGTTATATGTTGATCTTTATAATCAGTTCCCCCTTTCCACCATACCTTCCCTCTACCCTCCCAGTAGTGCCAATTTCACCACTGGTCCTGAAGGGATCATCTGTCCTGGATTCCTTGTGTTTTCAGTTCCTATCTGTATCAGTGTTCATCCTCTGGTCTAGCCAGATTTGTAACGTAGAATTGGGATCATAACAGTGGTGGGGAGGGCGGGAGCATTTAGGAACTAGAGGAAATTTGTAGGTTTCATCATTGCTACATTGCACCCTGACTGGCTCCTCTCTTCCCCATGACACTTCTGTAAGGGGATATCCACTTGTCTACAGAAGGGTCTTAGGTCCCCAGTCTGCACTCCCCCTCATTCACAATGATTTGATTTTTTTTGTTCTTTGATGGCTGATACCTGATCCCTTTGACACCTCATGATCACACAGGCTGGTGTGCTTCTTCCATGTGAGCTTTGTTGATTCTGATCTAGACAGCCACTTGTTTACCTTCAAGCCTTTAAGACCCCAGCGGCTATATTTTTTGATAGCTGGGTACCATCAGCTTTCTTCACCACATTTGCTTATGCACACATTTGTTTTCAGCAATTGTTATTGTGAAGGTGATCACACAATTATATACTTTTTTGTTTGTTGATGCCTGATACTTGATCCCTTCGACACCTCATGATCACACAGGCTGGTGTGCTTCTTCCATGTGGGCTTTGTTGCTTCTGAGCTGGTTGGCCCCTTGTTTACCTTCAAGCGTTTAAGACCCCAGAGACTATATCTACCCCAGTGGCTATATCTTTTGATAGTTGGGCACCATCAGCTTTCTTCACCACATTTGCTTATGCAAATATTTGTCATCAGTGATCATGTTGGGAAGATGAGCATCATGGAATGTCAATTTAATAGAACAAAGTGTTCTTGTATTGAAGGAGTACTTGAGTAGAGACCCAATGTTCATCTGCTCCCTTAGTGCTAAATACATAGATCTATTTCCACATCATCATATATAAATATATTTACATATGTGCATAGCTGTATTTAGACCTCTATAAATGTCCTTTGTCTCCTAGTTCTTTCCTCTAATTCCTTTTATTTTCCTCTTATCCCACTCTCATGATCAGCCTTCATTTAGGTTTCAGTATTTCCTTTTGGTTACATTGCCCACAATCACTGTACCCTGTTCTCTAATTAACCTATAACAAGATTACGTGAGCAATGCACGTAGATTGGCCTTCATTGTGAATCTATATGCAGGTCTCAATTGTACCATTTGAATATTTTCATTGATACATTTCAAGGATTAAAATTCTAAGATTAAATCCTATAAAACAGAAAAGGTTACAGGTAGGAAATGGTTTTGAGGATTATCCTGTGCCTGTCACCTCTAGTCTGCCATTGTAGTAGCAAAAAAGAAATTATTTATGGTCACTGTAATAGAAAGTTTAACAAGTTATGTGTTTTTGCTTCCCTTCTTTTTCTTGACTTAATTTTTTTTTATTTCAAGAACTTGAAAAAATAAGAGTATTCTTGGCTCATGGACAGTGGGCAGGATATGGTCTCTGGCTCATAGTTTGCTAACCCTTCCCTTAAAATGTATTGCTACCCAAAGAAATCTCTCCAGAACCTAGCATGAGATTGGTGCCTTACATCCTTCTAGGAAGTTCTTTCCATGCCCCCATTGTCAGTGACTCTCATCATGATTATGTAGGCTGCTATAACAGGAAGTTATAATTCTTCATGTCTCTGGTCTATTGACCTAATCTTCTTACCTGGATTTAAGACTTTCCCAGTTGCAAAGACAGGTCCTTGAACTTCAGGGCCATGTATGATGTCCCAATCTCCTTAGTGATGTCACCTTGGTGTTGTGCTACAGATTTTTTTTAGATCCGATATTCTCTAGGTGTTGGAGTGTCTTCCTAGTTTTCTTTCTTTCTTTCTTGAAACTGAAATAGCTGAACTTGTGGAATAAGTGCTTGATGGCTCCCCTTTCTCCTATTTAAGAATGGCCCCACAGCTCTTGTAGGTAATGTCATTTAGGTACCTGCCGTTGAGCACCAGCTAAACAGGCTCCTCAGCAACTCATCCTGGGCACATTCAGAACCAGCCTGATGCAGATGCAGGTTAGCTAGATAGCTGCCTGGAGGAGAGTAAGCATATACTTGCACAGGTGCCTGAAGGGCACAATACTTCAACTATTTAAGACGGACACCTTGACCACAGTAATTCTCAGGAAACATATTTATCTTCTCTTTGTGTCTTCAAGCCCCTTTGTTCAACATACATCAGCTTCCCTCTGTGACTTTATGGCTCATTTTAGAAAGATTTCGTTTATTTTTTCTTTACTTTTTTTCTTCCCTATATGGGAAGTCAGTAATTCGTCAAACACTCAGGGTAGTTGTTTGTATAATATATATTTATTTGTTTTATCTATCCAGAATGTCAGAGGATGGATGAATTGAAGCACATTGCTAAACTAAGGAGGAAAAAAAGAGGAAATTAGCCTGCCTTCAGCCAATTACTTAAATTTTTTTTCTCAATATAACTTTATAGGTTGCACAGCCATTTCTTTGAGTTTCAATTTTAATTGATTTTTGAATTCAAGTTGAAGAAAAAAACACAGAGCAAAGAACCAAGGAGTCTGCAGTTTTCAAGACCTGCCAGTGTGGGTGGGTGAACATGAGCGCAATAGGTGCATGGAACGAAACTTGCTATTGAGCAGCTCCCAGGCTCATAGGGTCCCTAACCACATTTGAAGCAAATGCTGCCTGGTCTCGCTACCTCCCGTGATCATTTGTCAATGAAATCATTGCAATGGAGAGAGTTTCCATTAGCTTATTTCAGAAGTAGTTCTTCCTAATCCCTTTTAGTCTGGAATCACTTCTGAGTCTTGTTTGCCATCATCACAGCATGATAGTTATGAAGTAGGTCACCCAGGAACTAAACTCAGGTCTCCCACATGGAAGGCAAGAATTCTTGTTTGTTTGTTTTTAATCATTTTATTAGGGGCTCATGCAACTCTTATCACAATCCATACATACATTAATTGTGTAAAGCACATTTGTACGCTCATTGCTCTCATCATTCTCAAAATATTTGCTCTCCACATAAAGCCCTTGATATCAGCTCCTCATTTTCCACCTCCCTCCATGCTCCCCCCTCCCTCATGAACCCTTGATAATTTATAAAATATTTTGTCATATTTTACACTGTACAATGTCTTCCTTCACCCACTTTTCTGTTGTCCATCCCCCAGAGAGGAGGTTATATGTAGATCCTTGTAATCGGTTCCCCCTCAATAACCCACCCTCCCGGTATCACCACTCACACCACTAGTCCTGAAAGGATCATCTGCCCTGGATTCCCTGTGTTGCTAGTTCCTATCTGTACCAGTGTACATCCTCTGGTCTAGCCAGATTTATAAGGTAGAATTGGGATCATGATAGTGTGTGGGGAGGAAGCATTTAGTAACCAGAGGAAAGTTGTATATTTCATTGTTGCTACATCGCACCCTGACTGGCTCATCTCCTCCCCGAGACCCTTCTGTAAGGTGATGTCCAGTGGCTTAAAAATGGGTTTTGGGTCTCCTCTCCGCACTGCCCACGTCATTCACAATGATATGATTTTTGTTCTTTAATGCCTGATACCAGATCCCTTTGACACCTCATGATCACATAGACTTGTGTGCTTCTTCCATGTGGGCTTTGTTGCTTCTGACCTAGATGGCCACTTGTTTACCTTCAAGTCTTTAAGACCCCAGACGCTATATCTTTTGATAGCTGGCCACCATCAGCTTTCTTCACCACATTTGCTTATGCACCCACTTCAGTGATTGCATCGGGTAGGTGAGCGTCATAGAATGGGAAGGCAAGAATTCTTCCATTAAACCACCAATGATCCCAGTTGTTTAACAATGTTGTGTTAGTTTCTGTACTGTCAGTTCAAAATCATAGTGACTCTTTGTACAAGTGAATTACACCTAGCCCTGCACCAGACTCACAATTGTTCTTAGGTTTTGAACCAATTTTTACAGTCACTCTATCAATCCATCTTGTCCAGGGCTTTCATCCTCGATTTTCATTTAATATTTTGACTTTTTCCTTCTCAAGTTGCATTTCGGATTTTTCTGTTCAGCTCTTTAACTTCAATACCTCTTCCTTATAGCTACTCTACCATAAAGAGCAAGTTTCAGTCTCTTTTGACATCTATTTGGATCTTTATTTTCTGTCATTTTAATGACTTATTGCTTTCTTCACGTACAACATTCTTGAAGAACATCATCTAATTCAGGTCTTCCATCACTAACGTTCAATACATCAAATCTGTTCATGAAATGTTCTCAAAATTCAGGTGGGATAAACAGAAGGTTGTATATTGTGTCTCATGGATTGTTTTAATTTTCTTCATATCAATTTGAACTTATGTATAAGCAACTGATGGCTTGTTCCACATTTGGGCCCTGGTCTGGTTTTAGCTGCTGATGGTAAGTTTCACCATCATCTCTTCCCACTTATGTAGTCACTTTGATTTTTTTTGGATGTATGATCCTTATTTGTGTTGTTGGGAGGTATTTTCAATGAAAATTTGTTGATTTTGCAAAATCCTATCAGTGATCTCCAACTTTGCTTCTATTATCAAGACAATAATTTTCAACAATTGTTCCTTTCTCTTTGTTTACAATATTTGCATTAAAGCCACCAGTAATAATAAATGCATTTTGATTACCTGTTTGGTCAATACTAGACTGAAGATGTGAGCACGATTGTAGAATTTTCCAATTTCTTTATCACTAGCATTATAGTTTGTGCGTAAAGTTGAATAATAGTTGTATTGATTGGATTTCCTTGAATGTTGATAGATATTTTCCTATCCCAGACAGCACTGTATTTGCAGACAGATTTTGAAAGGTCCTTTTTGACAACTAATGTGATGACATTTTCTTGAGTCCTATCATTCTCAGAAGAGTAAACCATATGACTATGTGATTCACAAGTCTATTTCAGCATACTAATGCCTAAGACATTAATCATTTTCATTTTTGATGATTTCCAATTTTCCTAGATTCTTACTTAGTCTATCCAAGTTCCAATTATCAAAAATTGTTTACATTTATTTTTCTCCTTTCAAGTCATGCATAATCAGAAAAGAAAGGTTCCAAAGGATTTATTCCTATAGGCTTTACTCCATCCCTGTCATTACAATTGACTCTTCCTCGAGAAGGCAGCTCTTCCTTAGTCATGTTTTGAAGGCTTTGCAACCTGACAGGAGTATGTTCTGACACAATAACAGACATTGTTCTGCTTCTATTTGTTAGGTTTTCATCAGTTGAATATGCTTTGATGCTATCCACAGAACTTCTAGTGACCAATTCCTCTGACATGGACAACCTATTCTTTCTTCGTAGTCTATTCTATTCAAACTACATTTTATCTAGTCATTTTTTGGGGCTCTTACAGTTCTTATAACAATCCATACAATCATCTATTGTGTCAAGCACATTTGTACATGTTGTCATCATCAATTTCAAAATATTTTCCTTCTACCTGAGCCCTTGTTATCAGCTTCTCTTTTTTTCTCCCTCCTCCATCCTCCCTCCCTCCTTCCCTCCCTCATGAATCAATCATAATTTATTTTTTTAAAATCATGTCTTACATCAATCACTGTCTCCCTTCACTCACTTTTCTTTGGTTTGTGCCCTTTGGGGGAATGAGACAGTTATACATCCATCATTGTGATCAGTTGTCCCTTTCTCTCCACACTTTTCCCCTATCCTCATAGTATTGCTACTCTCATTATTGGTCCTGAGAGTTTTATCTGTCCTGCATTCCCTATGTTTCAAGATATTATGGGTACCAGTATACATACCTGTTCTGTTTTAGCCGGATTTGGAAGATAGGATGGGGGTCATAATAGGGGTGGGGGAGGGGTGGAGAGCATTAAAGAACTAGAGGAATATTGTAAGTTTCATTGGGGCTGTACATACTGCACATTGTCTGGCTCTTCCCTTCTTTGTGACTCTTCTGTGAGGGGATGTCCAATTGTCTACAGAAGGGCTTTGGGTCTCCACTGCGCCCTCTCCCTCATTCACATTGATATGGTTGTTAGTTCTGGCTCTTTTGATGCCTGATACTTGATCCTCATGATCACACAGGATGGTGTTCTTCTTCCATGTGGACTTTGTTGCTTCTCAGCTCAATGACTGCTTGTTTATGTTCAAGCCTTTAAGACCCAAGATGCTATGTCTTTTGATAGCCAGACACCATCAGCTTTCTTCACCACATTTGTTTATGCACACATTTTGTCTTCAGTGATCTTGTCAGACAGGTAAGCATCACAGAATGCCGGGTTATTAGAACAAAGCGTTCTTGAGTTGACAGAGTACTTGATTAGAAGCCCAATGTCAGTCTGCTACCTTAATTTTTAACATACAAATGTGTGTACATAGATCCATTTCCCTATCATTATATATAAACATATTTACATAAGTATGTCTGTATTTATACCTCTATAAATGTCCATTGACTCCTAGTTCTTTCCTCTATTTCCTTTTACTTTCCTCTTATCCCACTACAATATTCGACCTTAATTCAGCTTTCAGTAATTTCTCTTGGCTACATTGCACTTGATAACACCACCAGGCATACTATACTCTCCTCACCTTTGATTTAAGATCACCTGTTGTTCTCTTGTGCCTGGGTTTGTTGGATTCTCCCCTTCCTTTTCCCTGCTTCCCCCACTCCTGTGTACCCTTGGAATTGTCTGTCCCATTGTTTTCTCCTCAGGATTGTTTACCCTGCCTATTTATCTAGATTGACATGCAAAAACAATAACAAAAACACAAACAAAACAATGAAAAAGCTATAAATAGTTCCACCTTTGTCTGCTGAACTTTATCAGTGTTTTCTGGGCAAGTCTGATGAGGTACAATGCCCAGCCCCCATTGTCTGTTTTGGAATTCCTCAGGTACTTTATTGCTTTGCTCTCCTTGCTGTTCTGTTGCACGCCCTTTGTGTGGTGGGGTCATTTGGGGCACAATTCTCCCACCGAGTCTCCAGTGATGTCCCCTATAGCACTTTGGGTCAGTGAGGGATGTCATGTCTCATGGTGGGGCCAGTCCTATGGTCCTCTTTGGCATTGTCTGCTCCAGGCAGGAATATCACCCTTGGGGCTTGGTGAGCCTGGAAGTGTTCCACTCTCTCTTTCTCTCTCCTTCCCTCTTAGTTTGCTCCTGTGTGTTCTGAGCAGATGTGTTCCTTTCCCTGAGCTGTAGCTTCTGTGCTGTCCTCTGTAGTGCATTCTTCTGGGGAGGGAGTCCAGGTAGCTGGGATGGGGCCGGCCCCATAAACTTATATATTGGTTTACTGCTTCATGCCGGTATGTTGCATTCACGTCTTGGTGCGCCAGGCTGAGGTCTGGTCCCTTTCTCCCTCTCCTGTGGAGCTATAAACAATACCCTGCCTCCTTGGGTGGGTTAATACCCTATTCCTATGCTATCCATGCTCTTTCTTTCAGTCTTTTTTCTTTCTTTCTTTCTTTCTTTCTTTCTTTCTTTCTTTCTTTCTTTCTTTCTTTCTTTCTTTCTTTCTTTCATTTCCCCTCGATTTTAGTGGCTGCCAATTGGATTCCT
Organism: Tenrec ecaudatus; assembly: GCF_050624435.1. Classification (NCBI taxonomy): domain Eukaryota; kingdom Metazoa; phylum Chordata; class Mammalia; order Afrosoricida; family Tenrecidae; genus Tenrec; species Tenrec ecaudatus. The sequence goes on along the minus strand of NC_134542.1, from coordinate 12,475,546 downwards.
TGGTTGGTTCTGACCCCTGCCATAGTGCCTGCACCTAGTTCCAGGAATGTATGCACATAATAGCTTGTCCTCTATGACCCTTTTGCTTTTTAAGCTTACCTCAGCAGACTCATGTTGTATTTGCCCTTTTGTGCTTGGCTTACTTTGCTTAGCATAATTCCCTCCATTTTTTCCAATGCAGTGATGTACTTCATATGTTCATCGCTGATTTTTAGGGATGCATAGTACTCCATTGTATGTATATAGCACCATTTAAAAATCCATTAGTCAGTTGATGGAAATTCAGGTTGTTTCCAACTCCTTGCAATTGTGAACTGTGTCACAATGAATTTTTGAGCACAGATGTCTGGCTGTGGTTTGTTTCTTGCCTCTTCGGGTTATATGCCCAGTAGAGGGATTGCTGGGTTGTTTGGTAGCTCAATTTTCATCTGTTTTAGATAACACCAAATCAATGTCCACTAAAGCTACAGATACCTACAGGTCCACCAGAAGAAGATAAGAGTTCTTATCTCACCACAGCCCCTCCAACACTTGTTACTTTCTGATTTTTTTAAATTGAGCTATATTTGAGGGTGTCAGGTGGTATCTCATATTTATTTTAATTTGTGTTTCTCTTATGACCAATGAACATTTTCTCCTTTGTTTATTGGCCATGTGGAACTCCACCCTTGAGAAACTTCTGTTCAGCTCCTTTGCCCTCTCCTCAATGGGCTATGGATTTTTTAGTACTAAGGCCTTTTTCTGATGTGCCATTGTTAGAGATGTTTTCCCAGTCTATGGGCTCTGTTATTACTCTCTTGACAAATCCTTTTGATATACACAGGTGTTTTATCTTCGGTATATCCCATTTGTCAACTTGTGCCTCCTCTGTGTTTGTGCCCTCCCCTATTTCTGATAGCCTATTTATTTCCTGTGTAAAAGTTCTCAGGTTTGTCCAAATTCCCTTATTAATGCCCCTAATAGTTTGGGGTTTTATCTCAAGGTCTGTGATCCACCTTGAGTTTGTTCTTATGCATGGAGCTAGGTAAGGGTCTTGCTTCACTTTTCTGCATCATATATCCATTTTTTCCAGCACCACTTGTTTAAGAAGGTATCCAATGACATTTTATATGCTTGAGGCTCTTCTCAAAGATTAGTTGTCTGTATGCTCATGATTCTATTTCTGGGATTTCAGTTCTTTTTGATTGGTCTGAGGATCTGTCATTAAGCAGGACGACATTGTTTTGACCACCTTCTCTGTATAATGGGTGCTAAAGTCAGATAAAGAAAGCCCACTGATTAGCTCCTTCTTTGGAGGAGTTCTTTGCTAATTATGGGCTCCTTCACTCTCCATATGAAGTTGCTAACCAGCTTTTCCCAATTCTTTGAAGAAAGATGCTTGTATGTGTATCAGGAAAGCATTAGATTTATATAGTGGCCTTGGGCAGAACTGACATCTTTACTATATCGAGTCTTCTGTTCCAAAAGCATGGGATATTCTTCCAATTGTGGAGCTCACTCTTGGTTTCTTGTAATACTGTTTAGTTTTCCTTGTACAAGCCTTTTGTTATGTTGGTGAGGTATATCCCTAGATATTTCGGATTGTGTTTGACTATTGTGAAGGTTACTGCCTTTTTGATTCCCTCTTCCATGGTCTTGTCTGATGTGTAGAGTAGTCCGATAGACTTCTGTTTGTTGATCTTGTGTCCTGTCACTGTGCTGTGTTCTTCTACTACTTATAGCACTCCCCTTGTGGAGTTTTTGGGATTTTCCATATATAAAATCATATAATCTGCGAATAACATTAGTTTCACTTCTTCCTTCCCAGATGAATATTTTTGATGTCTTTCCTTTCCCTTTTCTTGCTAGCTAGGAAATCCAATAGGATGTTAAATAAGAGTGGGGACAAGGGACATCCTTGTCTGGTTCCCTTTTTCATCTTCTCTCCATTGACTACCACGTTGGCTGTTGATTTTTCATATATCACTTGTATTATATTGAGGGTTTTCCTTCCATTCCTATCTTCTTGAGTCTCTTAAGCAGGAATTGGTGTTGGGCGTTTTCAAATGCTTTCTCTGGATCTATAGATATTATCATGAGATTCTTAAAATTATTCATGTCAATGTGGCAAATAGTGCCAATGGTGTTTTGTATGCTGAACCATCCTTGCATCCCTGGAATGAATCCCGTTTGGTCATGGTGAATTAATTGTTTTATATATTTTTGTATTCCATTGGCCAGTATTTTGTAAAGGATTTTTGCATTGATATTTGATAGGGATATTGGTCTGCAGTTCTCCATTCTTATGGAATCTTTGCCTGCTTTAGGTATCAGAGTTATACTAGCTTCATGGAATGAACCTGAGAGTTTACCGTCTTTTACTATAATCTGTAAGAGTTTGTGTAGGATTTGTTCAGTTCTACTCTGAATGCTTGGTAGAATTCTCCTGTGAAGTCAGCTGGCCTGGGGAATTTTTTTGTTGGGAATCCCTTGATAACCTTGTCTATTTCTTCTTTTACTATGGTTCTGTTGAAATTATTGACATCCATCTGGGATAGTCTAGGGAGGGATTATTTTTCCAAATATTTGTCCATGTCTTCCAAGTTGTTGAATTCATTGGAGCACAGGCCTTTGTAATACTGCCTTATTATTCTTAGATTTTATTAGTGTTCATTGTAATGTCCCCTGTTTAATCCCTCTATTGCTTCATTCATCTATGGAAATTTGTTCCTTCTTTTCTTTGTTTAGGTTTGCCAGAAGTCTGTCAATACTGTTAAGCATTTCAAATAACCAATTTTTAGCTGCATTTCATTTTTTATTGTTTTCTTGTTTTCCCTCTCATGAATCTCAGCCCTGATATTTATTATTTCTTTTCTTTTGCTAGTAGAATTTTCCTATTGACTCTGCTCTATTTGCTGTATATTTTGTGCCAGCACATTAGTCATAAGTCTCTCTTCTTTTTCCATGTTCATGTATTGCTATCAAATTTCCTCTAAGAACTGCCTTTGCTATATCCCAAAGGTTTAGTTATTTAGTATTCATTGATTTCTAGAAACTTCCTAATTACATCTCTGATCTAGGGCACTATCTACTCCTTTTCCAATAGAGAGTTACTCATCCTCCAGATGTTTGTCCTTATTTCCTTAATCATCCTTTTGTTGATTTCCATATTCATGGAATAGTGATCAGAGAGAGAAGTCTGTATTATCTCTATGAGCTTGAATTTACATACTTTACTTATGTCGCAGCATGTGGTATATATTTGAGTATGTGCATGTGGGCCTTATAAGAATGTGAGTTTCTTGTTTTCATTTGGGTGGAGAGCTCTGAATACATCTATTAAACCAAGTCATCTAATTTTAGAATTTATATTTGCAGCCTCATTGAAGTCAGCTTCTTTCTCTGTGATCTAGCTTTTGTGGTGAGCAGTGTATTAAATTTACCTACTGGAATTGTTGAGCCTCTGATTTCTTTCTTCATCTTTTGGAGCATTTGATTGACAAATTTCTTCGGCCTTTTTTCACGTGTATATATTTATTATGCTCACTGATTCTTGGTCTACTGTTCCCTTGAGCATCATATAATGGCCCTGCTTTTCTCTTGTTACCGTTTGCAGCTTGAGATCAGTTTTGTCTGAAATCAGGATCGCAACACTTGTTTTTGTTAATTGCCAATTTTTGGTACATTTTTTCCAACCTTTGATTCTCAGCCTCTTTTTGTCTATAATCTTGAGATGTGCCTCCTGTAGGCAGCAAATCAACAGCTTGTGATTTCTAAGCCAGTCTGCTGGTCTCTGTCTTTTAATGGCCGAGTTCAATCCATTGATAATCAGGGTTATTACATCCATCTGTGGACTCTGTGATATCATCTTGTACTTTTTGTGTTTGGTATTTTACTACCTCCCTTTATTATCCGTGAGTTGTGCATGTGTGTGTGTGTGTGCATGCATTCTTGCCTTCTTTCCATGGTTGAGATAATGCTATCTTAGGGGCTGTTTTCTCTTTGTTTACCTCTGGATGGAGTTGTTCTATGTGGTAGTCTCTTATTTGTGCTAGGTGAGTGTTGTTCTACTCATTTAGTGTTAGCAGGGATTTTTTATAAAGCTGGGTTCCTTTTAAAATATTTTTTGAGTTTTTCCTTTTCTGGGAGGAAGCTTTGTGGTAGTTACACAATCATTTGTCAATTCGAGACTTACAAGTGAAGGGGTGAAGTTTAGTCTGTCAATCAGGTCGTAGCTTGATGACCTCATTTGGAAGCAGTAAGGAGATAAATAGCTCCATGGAGGCGTGACACAGGCTCGTTCCCTGAAAGCCATTTCTGTGGATAAGACACATGGAACTAAGCTAGGGCCCTGAGGCTGAAGGAACCACATGGAGATCCCTGCCATCTCTGAGATCCTTCTACCACCACTGGATCCACAAGACTCTCCATCCACTTGCCTGTGGTCTTGCTGCATTAGGTGCCATTGCATAGCTGCATGAGTCTAAAGATGTATTTCTGGATTAATATCAACATTTGGGTTAATATCGGACTTATGGACTTGATATGGACTGGGATAGGATTCTTTCTGAATATTCAATTGCTCTTGTATATACAGCTGTTTTTTATACATATGCATTTATGAATTTGTGTCTCTAGTCTACCCGGATTGACATGTCCTAAATTATCCATCTATCTTGATAGACAATTTGGCTGAATAGTTTTCTTGGGTTTACATTATTTTCTTTCAAATTTTGCAGTATGTTACTCCACTTTGATCTTCTTCATAGAATCCGTTGATAGGTCTGAGCATATTCTTATTTGAGTGTCTTTATAGGTGACTGTTCCCCACCCCCCCTTCCTAGCTGCCCTTATGTTTTTGTCCTTTTCCTCAAAGTTGGATAGTTTAACTATTATATGCCTTGGTGAATTGTTCTTGGGATTCACTCCAGTTGTTGTGTGTGTGTGTGTGTGTGTTTTACAGCCTCCTGAATAGTTAAGCTGAAGTAGTTTTCCTCTATGTACTTCCTTGTTATTTTTGCCGTTGACTTATTCATTGCCTCTTGCCTGGTTGTCCAATTATTCTAATGTTGTACCTCTTCATAGCATCCAAGAGTATTCTCTGATTTTATTCAGCTGCACTTATTATCTTGTTTGACTGTCTTTCCAGTTTTTGAAGTCTACCTGGTTATCATCTTGGGCACTTGTGCGATTCTCTTCTTCTTTGAGTTTTTTGGCGAAGTCTGTGAACTTTTGGTACTTTCTCCTTTAACTCTTAAATTTCCCTTTGGTGCCTGGGCATTATCTCCTCTATCATGTTATGCTTTTTCTGTATTGCTTCTCTCATATCCTATATGGCATTATCAGTATTCTAAGGATTTCTTTCTATGGCAGGTCGTCTGCCTCTTCTATGAATGACATTAGGTTCAAGTCATCCTCTGATATTGGGTTTTGTTTCTCGTGTTTTCTTGTTGAGACTGTTAAAGCAGATCGCTATTTATGTATCATTCCGCAGGAACTCAGTGTCCTTTTCCTGGGATTTCTTTTTGGGAGATTGATAGGTATACTTCAATGATCTGCCTGGAGTCAACTGACCTGGGGGTAGTGCTTCACCTTTGACCCACTGGGGTTGCCCTCTCACCCTACCCTATCAGGAATTTGTTGTTTGGAGGGCAGGTTGGATGGCCCTCTTAGTCATCAGGCCCTGAGGTCAGCTTGTGTCACACTCCAGTAACACTTTGGTTTCCAAAGGGGCCTCTTCGCAACTCTGCAGGCCACAGTCTGAAGGAAAATACTGTACTGGGTGCGGGAGTGTGTAGTTCGAGGGATGCAGATAGGGTAGGGTTGGGGGTGGTCTCTTCCTGGGTGGAGACACTGCAGGCAGGTAGAGAAAAGGCCCCAACTGTGTGTGTCACCTTAGTGCACATTTCGCCGCTCTGAGCACAGAGGGCATGTAGTACCAGGCCATTTGAGCTATCCATCCATGCCTGTGAGAGCTCTACTGACCAGCTGTTAAGCTTGGATTATGGTGGCAAGGGTGCGGCTGCTGGGGTGTGGGTGCATGACTGGGGTGGTAGCCATTGTGGGGGTGGGGGTTGTCTGTTCCTGGCTAAAGACACTGAAGACCAGTGGGCAAGCAGTGAAAAGGGCCCTAGACGCATCTGTGGGTTTAGCGTGCAGCTCAGCTGCTCTGCGCACAGAGAGCATGGGAGCGTTTATCAGAGCAAAGATAAAGTAGGAGGAAAAATGCCAGTTTTGGAGGAGGGATCCACCAATCTGCAGTGGGGGGACTCCGGACCATTTAGGCTATCAAACTATGGCTGAATGAGTCTCTGCTGAGCGGCTGGAGAGCTTGGGGCATGGTGGGCAGGGTGTGGTGGCAAGGGTGATAGCTGCTGTCGAGTCTTCAGCAGTGTGAATGGACCAGTTCCTTCAGTAGGCCTGAGTCCCTGGGACTCTGCAGCAGGTGCAGGAGATGGGGTTGAAATCAGCTCCTGGTTCAAGGAAGCACCCTGGGCGGTCACAAAAATGAACCCATTACCTCAGAATCTCTACTCCCCAATCACGGAGCTCCCAGCATGAGCTGCTATCTGGTTGCCATCTTGCTGGACACTCACCTTTGTCTTTTAAAAAATATGACTTTGTATTTTGCAACCACAACAATCTCAACTAGTAAAACATTGCCTGTGGATTGTTCTATAAATAATGTCATCTTCCAAGTCTCTCCCATGCCATCGATGTAGAAACCGGCGCAGCAGAAGAGAATTCACATGTGACAAGTTCTCTGGAAGATTCCAGTAGCTCAGTAGCCGGAGTCTATTCTCCTTCTGGGTTCTACTGAAGCCTGTTCACCTTTGATGACCCAGCTAGAATTTGAAATGCCAGTGATCTAGTGTCCAGCATCATATCAACATGCAACACACAACAGAACGACCAACTGAAACGCAAGTGGTGGTGCCTAATTTTTTTTTTTTAATTCACTGCCATTGAGTCAATTTTGACCAATAGTGACCCTATAGGATGGATTAGAACTGTTCCTGTGGGTTTCTGAAACTGTAACTGTTTCTTGGAGTAGAAAGCCTCATCTTTCTCCCACAGAGCACTTTGTGGTTTCACCTTGCAATTAGCAGCCCAACGTGTAAACACTTTACCAACAGGTTCCCAGTGCTTAACAAAAGTTCCCTCATCTGCAACTTCCTGAAGCAGAGCCTATCTCCAAAGCTCATTGCTCTCTGAGGGTTAGTGCTTCTGAAATGATGGTAAGATCAAAGCTGATGTGAGCATGACATTTGAAAACCTTTGTTTGTAATTCTTGTTGTTTTATTTGTTTGTGAGGTTGTGGTATATAATTTTATGTAAACTTGAAGATGTATTAAAGCATAGGAGCAGACTCTAGCCTGTCAGTCGAGTCAGAGCCTGGTGGTACCTCTTTGTGGGTCTGGTCTTCTTATAAGGAGGACCCTGGACATTACTCTCTCTCTCTCTCTCTCTTTCTCTCTATTTCCCCAACCCATTTTGCCTTCTTGCTGCTTGGATGCTGCCTCCTTATATGCTGAACTGCCAGCATCTAGCTGTGCTTTCACCAACTTTAGATCCATGTGATCCTGCACACACTGGCTGTGGTCTATCTGCCTCCCAGTTAATCCTTCTGCATCTCTGGTATATGGCTATGGGCATCTGAAGAGAGATTCTGTGGACTAGCATTGGACTCATGGACTTGAGTTGGACTGTGCTAGGATGTTTTCTTAATATACAATTACTTCGTGATATGAAGGTCTTTCTTGCACATATCTGCATGTCACTGGATTTGTTTCTGTAGCCAACCCAGTCTAACACATATATTTTGGTTTATTTTTCTTTAATGATTGGAGCTTCTGATATTAACTGCAAATTTAGCCTGCTGTATGTGATTTATATTTGTATCACAAAGGGAAAATAAAAAACGCCGGTAACATCAATAACCTAAGAATTTTTCAAATGCCTTGGAGCTTTCATTTTATTTTTTCATTTGCAAAATTTTTATTTTATTTGATCTATTTCTTCAGGCTGACTTATAATGTCGTTATTCATTTGAAATGCTGTCATTATTATAGTGCCCCGGTTAGTAAAGATGCATTCACTAATGCATGTCCGAGGTAGAAAATCTATAGACAGACAAATAAGGGATCGGGGGATTCATTCACTCGTTTTTTAAATAAACTCTTTGGAATTTCCCCAAGCGCTCGGTCTTCTATGACTACTGAAGATACAGTTCAGAATAAGAATGTATGTTTTTGTTTCTCCTGATACAATTACCAACCTATTAGGAGAAGTTGAAAATAAGCAAGAAATATTGGCATACGTTTACAATATACTCTATTCTATGTATGTGACATTAAAACTGACTCTAATATTGCAAATAGAATGAGTTAGAAATGAATCTGTTAGACTGATGAAGCTCCTATAGGTGTCAGAGTAGAACCATGCCACATAATGCTCCAAAGGCTGATAATTTTCCTAAATGGATCTCTAAGCCATTCTTTCTAGGTACCACCAGGTTATCTCAAGCCTCTCTGCTTTAGGTTAGCACTTGAGCCTATTACCCATTTTCACCACTAGGGACACCTATGTGAAATACAGCTTCCCCCAAATTGTACATCTGTAATGGTGTCCTGCTATCAGATAAAATGGCACCTAGGGTCTTAAAAGCTTGGATCTTAAAAGCTGAGGTCAAACAAGCAGCCATCTAAGTGAGATGTGAATGAAGCCCACATGGAAGAAGCACACCAACAGCTGTGATCAAAGGAGAGTAATTTATATAACTCAAATCAGAAGAAGGTGTAGTATCAGATTTTAATCAGCAGTCCTCAACCCCTTTCACAGGGGGGACGCCCGATTCATAAGAGTTAAAAAAGCACATTTATGAAGTAGCAACAAAAATAATTTTGTGGTTGTGGGTCACCACAACATGAGGAACTGTGGGAATCCAGGACAATGACTCCTTCAGGACCAGTGGTGAGAGCGGTGATACCTGGAGGATAGAAAGAAGGTGGGGTAGAAAGGGGGAATTGATTAGAACTATCTATAATCTCCTCCCTGGGTGATGGTCAACAGTGGGTGAAGGTAGACATTGGACAGTGCAAGATATGACAAAATAATAATAATTTATAAATTATCTATGGTTCATGAGGGAGGGGGTAGGGGGAGGAAGGCGGAAATGAGGAGCTGATATTAAGGGCTCAAGTAGAAAGCAAATGTTTTGAAAATGATGATGGCAACACACGTACAAATGTGTTTGACACAACGGATCTATGTATGGATTGTGATAAGAATTGTACGAAACTCTAATAAATTGATTTCAAAAAATAATAAAATATAGACCACCCACTTAAAAATAAAGTGTTGCGGCATTAGGGAGGTTGAGAACCACTGGTTTAAACTGTGTGATTCTGGTGTACAGAGGCTCTGGATGGCAGTGGAAGCCCCAAAATATATTTGTAGAATCTACAAAGTGAATAAATAAATCTCTGGTGATTTTCCTCCAACCATAGCTAAGGGATGGAAATATCCCAGTTATCAGACAGAGAGTATTTGAGAGATGACTATAGTAGATTAAAATGATATATCTGTCTTAATGGTTAAACCTTGTCACTTGATCTCTCTTCTGATACAATTTGGTCTCGATCTTTTTGTTAATATTTCCTAGGGTTCTTTTTCATATTGGAGTTTATCTTTGTTGTATTTTGTCATTGAGGGTTGCCTTCTTATATCTCTCTTATGCATTTTTCTATGTTTTTTGGTATATGAAGCCCAGGATTAGTGAATCTATAGAGACAACATCTAGAATAAAGGATCCTTGGGGGTACAGTTCATGGGGGTGGGGTGGGGGACCTAAAAAGAATCTGTATCAAGGAGTTAAAGAAAGAAGAAAATGCTCTGAACCTGATTTTGAAAACAATTGTAGAATATTGCTTCATATGATCAAACTGCGGAATTGTATTAAATCTGGATTAGCTCCTAATAAAAGGGTTTGGATAAAAAGACACGAAGGTCTGATGGCTCAGTCCGACTCAACGCTAGTTGTAGCTGCATGTGGAGAAAGATCTTATTGAGCAGGTCTGAAGATATGCATAAGAAAAACAGGAAATGTTAATATGCATTTCCTGATTGGCATATTGTTCCCCCTTTTCAACTGAAAATCATCAAAGCTCAGAATGGTTAAGTGCCCCCAAGGATCTGGCCTGTAAGTGGTATGGCCCATATCTAAAGACACAGCCCACTGTAATGAAACTCATATATTGCAATCATATGATTTGGAACCAGCCTTTTACATCTTTGGCTTTGTGATGTTAGACATGTTGCCCACCCTCAACTGCTAATCTGTGAGATGGGATCATGAACTGTATCCCTCATTTGAGGTGTCATGGGGATGGGGGGGGGGCTCTGAGTTGGAACTGATTCAGTGGCATTGGAAGGATTAAATTAGTCAGTATTGGTCAAGTGTCTAGTGTAGTGCCAGAAAATTAGGTACTATAGAAGTGCTTGCCAAAAATGTTCTTATTGTCATCGAGTCAATTACAACTTATACCGACCCTGTAGGACAGGGCAGCACTGTGCCCTGGTGGGTATCTAACAGTGTAAATCTTTACAGAGTGGAAAGCTTTGTTTTGCTTACTCAGAGCAGTGAGCAGCCCAGTGTTTATCACACTACACCACTGAGTTGCAAAATAAATTAAATTTTAAACAGCCTTTCTGAATCTCAAGTGTGCTATCTATAGGATGTCCTTTGGGCTCTTGGTATGTGATGATAGGCTCTGAAATCCTTCCTCCTCATCCTCCTCATCCTCCTCCTCATCCTCCTCCTCATCCTCCTCCTCCTCCTTCTTCTTCTTCTTCTTCTTCTTCTTCTTCTTCTTCTTCTTCTTCTTCTTCTTCTTCTTCTTCTTCTTCTTCTTCTTCTTCCTTCTTCTCTCCCACCAGCTCTTGCTTTTTGAGATCAGAAGCCAGGAGCAGGAGATAGGTGAAAATGAGGATACATTAATCCTCCACTGTCAGTATGCCTGCTGTACTGATCTTGTCTCCAAAAATGTCCCACAGCAGATTTGTTTTCAGGATAAAACTTATTTCTGATAAGCTCATTGTTACAACACAGTAAAGGAATAAGCAGCCACAGAAAAAAAGAAAGCAAACAAACAATAAAAATGCTCTCCTCAGGCTTGTTGACATATCCCTTTTTTCAAGTGAAGATTTATTTCATTCTTTAATTAATGGCTTTTTCTTTTTTTAGATAAAACACTGAGCTCCTATAAGCAAGGCTGAGCCTCCTTTCCAGAGGATGTATTAATCAAGGTACCACTGTAGGGGAGAAGTTAAATCATTTAGCATTTTAGTCAAGAATTGAGTAAACTCATGGTTATTTATTTTATTTATTTTATTTTATTTTAAATGTATTCAAATGGACACAAAAGCCCTAATCATTTACACATGATGAATACCACTGTGATGATTTGGGATATACTAGAACTAGTGTACACCATAGGGCACAAACATTTGTTTATGAGAAGTCTGTGGGGAAGTAGACTTATTTTATCAACTGCACATAGGAACTGTCAAATATCAGTTTGATCTGAGTAGCTATTTACAACCTCTAAAAACAGAAAGCTTCCATTCAGGCAGAATTTCAGAGATTAAAATTTTGCTTATAGATTAAAAAATAACACACACACAGAAATGTTTGTTTATCAACCCCCCCAGAGTACAAATAGATCCTGTGATTATGTTTTTCACTGATTCATTCATACTACTCTTTGAGCACAATTTAAATGAACCTGTACCCAATGTCTGATTCATTGTAGTTGGGTCCATGCTTTATCATATCATACTAAATCTATGCATTTGAATGAATGTGCTTTCACTCTCACTGTCATTCGGTAAATGCTGACTCATAGTGAACCTACAGGGCATAGCACAAACAAGCCTGTGAGTTTCAGAGACAGTAACCCTCTTACTGAGAGTAGAAGTCCCCATCTTTCTCCTTTGGGATAGAGAGTGGTTGTGAAACATTAACCTTGCTGTTAGCAGCCCAACGCATAACCACTACACAACCAGGGGTTCCTGAATTAAGGTGCTGGGAAAGACAATTGAAAGTAGCACAGACTGCCAGAAGAACAAGTAAATCTGTCTGAAAGAGATACATGCAGAACCTCCTTAGAAGAGAGGATGGCAAGGTTTCCTCTCAGGTATTTGGACATGCTATCAAGAGAGACCCGTCACTGGAAAGGGGCATAGCGCATGGTAAAATAGAAGGGCAGCCCACAAGAGGAAGACAAGGTGGATTTACGTAGTGCTGTGACAATGGACTTAACCATGAGAACAATGGTGAGAATGGCTTAGGATCACACAGGGTTTTGCTCTGTTGTATATTGCTTAATAATTGAATGGAAGTTGGGAGCAACGGAAGTCAAAGACTGTCTTCGTTCTCTGGCTTCCCCAAGGTTTTGGTCTCTGAAGGGTGCTGTCTTACCAGTTTGCTGTTTTTCTCGAATCGTGGAAAACACTCATGGCTAAGTTTTCATTCTCTGGCAAGTTGCTGTCATACACAGGTCCAGCTCTCAAATGTTGGTCTTACCTTCTCTAATAGAATTTAGTCTTTTGGACCCTTGTCTAATGATCTGATTATTGAAACAAACAGGTAGATAGACACTATGTAGAATTAAAGGTGAAATAGTAATGAAAACCTAAGCTAATATCATCTAAGCTAATATGAAAATGCCATGGCATTTGCCTATAAATATTATTTCATGCAGGTGGGACCATATTATATTTGTCTGATCATACCATAATGACAGACATTTCTCTCAACCTACTGTTCCCAAGTTCCTGTGTAGTGTGACATATTTCAGACGTCCTTTCTCTTCATGGAGAAAACACTAAAGTTCATTAGTGATTCACAGGATGGGAAAGGAATAGAAGGAGTTGTGGTAGTTATATAATCATTTGTCAATTTTAGAGGATTAAGAGTGAAGGGGTGGGGTCTAACCTGTAAATCAGGTCATAGCCAATGAGGCCTCCCTAGGAACTCGGCCTTCTGAGGCTTCTGGGAACTCTGGCATTTCCTCTTTGGAGGTGGGAGACACACTCTCTCTGCTCACTTGCTGTTTCATGGGAAACGAGACTGGGTTTTGAGTTTCTTTGAATGCAACATAAAGGATTTTCTCCTAAGCATAAAGAACGAAACCAGCAACAACAAGACAGAAAGGAACAAACTCACGCCATCGAGCCCATTCTGACTCACAGCAAACCTATAGGGCGGCTCGACCTGCCCCTGTGTTTTCTGAGACTAATTCTTCACAGGAGTAGAAAACCTCATATCTCTCCCAAGGAGCGGCTGGTGGTTTCACACTGTTGGCTTTGTGATTAGCAGCCCAATCCTTAATCACTCTGCCTCCAGGGCTCTGTCGCCTAAATACGGAAGAGGGGTGCAGTATCTTACATAGATTAGGTATTCAATATCTAATAGAAAATGACAGACTGTGTGCATGCATGGAATCAAGCATTGTGAAATGTGTTTTGAATATAGCAAGAATGGAAAAAGGAATTTCAGTCAGGAATTTGGAATAGAGCTAGCCATTCAGTCAAAAGAACATCTTAAAGTAGTGAATTAAATGCAATTGCAAAATCATATCCAAATAACCTTATTCTAATCTTGAATCTTTTGTATCAGGTCTCTGACAAGTATTGCGAAATCAGGAGCAGCAGATAGGAACCAGTAGTACAAGTTCTTTTGTTTGTGTTTTCTTCTGATTTTTAGTTACTGCATATCCGTTGCTAATAGCACTAAGGCACTATGTCAATAGGGAATTGAGTTCATGTTCTTTCATTTCCCTTAATATCTTTATCTATGTACTAATCTCCTTTTAAAAACGTCTTTTATGGTTTAGCACTTGCAATATTGTGATCTTTAGCTTCACTGCTTCCACTGTATATTTTCCGTGTTGCTACAGTAGGCATAATTATATTTTTAATAACCATCTAATATATTTTAGCTAATTTCCCATTATTTACTCTTCTTATATTGCTTAATATTTAGGTTGTTTCCATTTTTATCCTGCTAGGGTGCATGATTATCATTGATGATTGCATGCATATAGTTGTGTTCTTCTTTTGAAATATGTCCTTAGGATAAATTCCCGGGAGAGAAATTACTGGGTCAAAAGGTATAAAGGTTTTTATAGCTTTTCAGACAGGTTGCCAAATTGCTTTCCGAAAGGATTTTGCTACATCAATTTATAATACCCCAGGTGCCTCTCCTGATAATAATGCATGTATTTCTACTCACTTACTGCCCCGTGATATCCATTACAGAGCCTTCTATTCCTACCCAAGAATTGTATCAGGTGGCTCAGCCTTAATTCCTTGTGTTGCTTTAATACTATTAGGGAACTACTATTGCCACCACGGCACTTTGCAGAAACCTTCCAATCTAGGCTTTCCATTACAGAAAGCAGTGGATAATTGGGGAACTGGCTTCTAATCCACTAGCTCCTCTTCTGGAGAATGATGGTTTCTGCTCCCATAAAGACTGAGAGGCTCTGAAATCTTTCACAGGATTGCGATAAGTCAGGAAATCCCTGAGTGGCAGTGAGTCGGTGTGTGTGTGTGTGTGTGTGTGTGTGTTTAAGTGGGGACTTTTTACAGGAAATTGTTGAAGATATTTTACAGAGAGAAGAAAGCTGATGCCACGACACCACATATGTGTTAAATCAACTCCAACTCTGCTTTCCTCAGTGATCTCAGAATCCAAACGACTGCTATGTTCTCCCATTAAAAATTTTTTTTATTGTATCCTTGTGATCATTTATTCTCTATCCGCTCCAGTTCAGGAAGGCATTCACTGCTGCACGTGTTTCCTCTTCAAATTCATTAGGTGGAAGGGTTATAAAGAGCTTTTGTTTAGATTAAGACTTGGCCTCTGCTGGACAATTTATAAGCGACATGCCTGTGGGCGGTAGTAACTGGATTGCCCTTTGCCTCAAATCCTTCATTCATAAAATGAGGATGCTATAAACCCCTACCATGTCCTGCTGTGGAAACTGAATGAGATTATACATGCTTATCAGGGTTTACATGTGGTACATTCTTGATAAGCATTAAACTCTCACGAGACTCATTGCTGTTGTTGCTGCTGAGTGCCCTGGCAGCCAGGCTGACCCAGAGCCATCCTAAAGGGCAGAGTGTGATACTCCCTCAAAGTTGCCAAGGGAGGAGTCCCTGGCAGGGCAGTGGTTAAAGCACCATGCTCCTAAATGAAAGTGCAGGGTCTGGAACCCATAATGTACTCCATGGGCGGAAGACATGGCCGTCTGCACCAGGAAATATTTAAAAGCCTATGCTTTTGAGTTGAGGGTGATGTATAATGGCCGTGTAGCAGAAAACAGAACTGCCCCATGATATTTCTGAGACTAACCTAGCCTCATCTTGCTCCCAAGAAGTAGCTCAAGGAGTTGAAATGCTAACCTTGCAGTAAGCAGCCCAAAACTTAACCCAGTATACCACCAGGTCTCCTTCCCTGCAAAGATTACAGCTTTGGACATTCTATGAGACAATCCTACTCTATCCTATTAAGTCAGTATAGACTTTGTAATATTTATGGAAGCAGATTTACAGATCTTTCTCCTGAAGAGGGCCTGATGGATTTGACAAACCACTAACCACTCAGTAATGGATTCCGGCTGGTGCAGTGGTTACACGTTGCGCTTCGCTCCATGAGGTCGGCAGTTCAAAACCACCAGGAGCTCTGTGAGAGAAACACTGGGCTTTCTGCTCCGGTAAACAGTTGTAGTCTCAGAAGCCCACAGTGGATCGTGATGAGTCATTGCCTCGATTGCCGTGAAGAGAGCAACAGCATCTTGTAGTGAGTTCTGAGCTACTGCCACACCAGGGTTTCTTGGAAAACATGACTAGTTTCCATTTTGCGTATTGTTACTCATGGACACTCCATGTGTGTCTGAGTAGAATTATGTATATTTTCATTATATTTTGTACACATACATTTTAACAAAACATTATTTTTGTGGGTGAATTGGATGAAGGGTTACAGCACATTTACATTCTATAATCCAGACACGGTTTACTTTATCTCACTCATTGCAGTCCCCTCAATTTGACACCACTCCTCCCACCTCTTCTCCCTTGTATTTTCCTCCTGCACTCCTTGTTCTAGCCCAACCCTTCTGCCCTTTGCCCTTGGGCCCATGCTGCCTCCTTCCTCACAAACGGGAGGATGAGTCTCAAGCGTGCATTCTTTGCCAGTGTCATTGTTCCACACGCATGTGTCCCCCTCCAGACCTCAAGAGTGATTCCGCCCCGCAGGGCCGCGGTTTGCAGTGGCTGATGTTTCGAAGTACATCACGAGCTTTGTCTTCCAGGAACTCTGAGTCAAATTAAACCTTGAATCTTTTGAACAACCTAGTATGCTAATCGGTGACGCAACCCAGGGACTTTATGTGAAGATAAAACCAGACCAAACCACAACACACAAGCAAAGGTCTTTTGCGGGATTGATTGGGAGGCGTGGGCAGGCTGTAGGAGAGAACTCCTCTCAAGGGTTTCAGAGGCTGTCAGTTTTTCCAGCAGTAGTGGGAGACTGATGTGTTTGAACCGCCAACTTAGCAGTGAGTAGACTGGCACTCAACCCACAGCACTCGAGGGCTCTTTGTATGAATGTGAGTTTCTGAAATTCTGTGTGAAAGCATAGGCTTGAAAGATAGCCAAGAACCCACACTTACCTCTCAAATCCAGGATGGGCTACACGAAGAGGTCCTGACTATCTGCTTAAATTGCAAGTTGAAAAGATATAAATGCATCAGCTGTCACCTAGCATTCCAAGGCAAGCTAGCACCCCAGATGAATGATAACTTTTAAGATGCAGTCGTCTTTTGAACTGAATCAAATGGTTAACAGGGACTTCCAATCATGTCGGCTTCCTTGTTTCCTAGGTTTGTTTTCTTGCTTGTTCAATGATCCGGAAAATTGGACGGCGTCTGACTCGAATTTTTCACTCTGTGTTTTATACACGTGGATATGCAGTTTCCACTAGTTCTAAGATAGCAGGGTTGGGCTGGGGCTGGGGGTGAGGACTGGTACCTGACACAAAGAACACTTTCTCATTATATCTAATCAGAACCAGATTTTGTTTTGAATTCCAATGTCAAATCCAGCAGTTGGCATTGAGGAATGCGCACAGAGGCACACGCTAGTTCCCTCTGACTCATTCTGGCGGCCTTGTTCATGTCACTGTGACCCCGCAGAGAACACATTGTCCTTAGAGACACTGTGGAGGTGAGCCTCATAAAGAACACTGAGGCTATAATTCTACCCTGTGGATTTACTGAAAGATACACAAAAGCAAAGCTCTTTCTAGTGAGCAGTTCTACCCTGTCTCCTAAGATGACTGTGAGTCAGAATTGACTCGAAGGCAGTGGATTGGGGGTTAAGTTTTTGTAGTTTGGATTAAGGTGCATGCTAGGATTTTGGGACCCTTAATTTAATGAAAATTGCTAGATGCATAGAATCATCCATGCATTACTCATAAACTAGAATAGTTCAGGGATTTTAAAATAATTTTTGAAATTTGGAATACAAGGCAATATGGAAAATCAAAGTGGAAGTGGACAATCAAGACGGTTTATTTCCAAACTGCCCTTAGTCACTGTTGAGCTGGATGTCCTCATGCTGATGGCATCTTATAGCGACCTCATGTGACAGAACAGAACAGCTTCACAGTATTTGGGGAGAGGGGGGATCTGTAACCTTTATGAGTCATCATTGAATCCATGATCATGAGTTTGGTTTTATCCCTGTGAAAGCAGAATGTCAGGTCGTTCTCCCAAGGGGTCACTGGATGAGTTTCAACTACCATCCTTTCAATTAGCAGATGGGATTGATGATTGTGACACCGAGATTTCTCCTCAGTCACTAGACCAGACTCAAACCTACTGCCATTGAATTGAATCCCAACCATCGCTGCCTATGTGGATTTTCTAGAGTAGGATAGGCTGACAGGTTTTGCAGCTCCGTGCCTATGGTCAGTCACGTTGGGTGGTTAAGTATTTCAAACAAAAATAGGTAGGTAGAGCAAAAAGAGTAAATACCACTGTCAGAAAGAATCTCACTTCCCACCTCGGGAGTCTACGGAGTCTCTGTGAGACAGGGTATTGGCTTTGTTTCATTCAAAAATGAAACAATGGGTTAGACATCGACTCGGAACGGGGCTGTCAACATGTTCCGGTACTAGAGCAAGAGGTCACAGATCGGTGCTACAGGGGTTGACAGACTCAACTAGCCGGCAATGTGAACGGCACCCTAATCATGGGGACACAAGGAACCATGTTGGCATAAACTAGTTTGGGTCGGCATTTAGATAATCTCTGTATAACCAGTTTCAAGATGAGCATTCTGGCCACTTGTTTCTGTAATAGATCTTCAAAGTGCATGCCTAGGGACCACGTGTAAGGTCTAGGGACAAACCCTAAGAATGGGGCATGTGGGTAAGGTGTATTTTTATTCAGACATTATATCTAGGCCACAAAGCTCTGGTGGAATAGTGGGTTAGATGATGGGCTTTTAACCACCAGGTTAGCAGTTCTATCCACCAGCTGCTCCTGGGGAGAAGGATGAGGCTTTTTATTCCCTGAAAGATGCACAGGCCCATGAACCCACGAGGGCAGTTCTGCTTTGTCCTGGAGGGTCTCTCAGAGCAGGCATCCCTTGATGGCAGTGGGTTCAGTTCAATATGAGCACATGTAAATGGAAACAAGTTTTGCTGTGTTGTTTTTAGAGGAATATACCTACATTTCTTGGACACAAAATTATGATTAGGAATTTGGGAATGGTCACTCTGTAACATTATTTGGCGTCAGATATTTTGGACGGGCATGAAAACAGATGATGCCAACCAGGCAGTCCTCTCTCTCCAACTCTCTTAAGTTGGATGAAAAATAATAAAGGCCATAAAATATTTCCTAAAATGGTTGGCAAACAAATTTTAGGAATTCTTATGATCACATGACAAGTAATTTGTCTTTGTCTTTTTTCTTAGTAAGCTGATCCTGAAATATTCAAATAGTTGGTTTGAGAAATGCTTCCTTTGGCCTTGTTTAAACATTTTATATTTTAATTGAATACTCATGGTTTGAGGTTGAATAAATAAATAACAGCATGATGATGATTTATGTTCATACTAATTTCCCTCAGTAGTTCGAATATCAATCTCTTTGTGAGGCTTTTAGTTGGATACACATATAGGGGAAGAAAAAGGTCTTTTTGGAAATAGTGTTTCTATAGTGATGAAGCAAAATACTTGAACATAGCTGAAGAAAAGATTAGTCCTATTAAATTTGATACTCTGACCTTGTAACTTGTGAAATATATTATGAATTGTGTAGCTAGCCAAATGAAAATTTTCTTTTTAAATCTGAGGGAAAGTGTATTCAGACAAATACTACAGCTCCTTTGGGGTAATAACTGTATGTTAATTATTTCTTGTTTTGTCAACCAGAGCACATAAAAGTTGGTGTTGGGAAGTCCACAAAGTGTATCTCATGTCCTCTCTCATGATCACCATGCCCCCAGGGCTCATGGGTAAGCGTGCTCACACCCACAAATAAAATTCTACAAGGATAGTTGGTGAGTCATTGAACATATATCACTGTCATCAGTGTCTTGCTCTTTGAACATGGGGTCTCTGAGACTGAAGAAGGGAGTACTAAACAACAGCCAGAGGCTATACTATGTGTACTTGTTTATTTATTTTTATAGATGGCCAAATATAGCTCGTGTACACATTCATTCATTCATTCATCATAAGGAGTCAAATTGTTTAGCACTCAGCTGCTAACCAAATGGTTGGAAGTTCAAATCCAAACAATTTCTCCACAGGAGAAAGACTTGGCAATCTACTTCCTCCAAAAGATCACAGTGAAGAAAATTCTGTAAGGACCTTCTACTCTTTCAGATGGGATCAAGATGATCAAAACCACTGGATGACACCAAACAACAAAAACATGGGTGACTAAATTTACTGTGTATTTCAGAATTCTAATATCCACCTGCAAGTGCTGGCAAATATAGATACATCTATTAATTAATATACTATAATCAATTATAAAGCAATTCAAATAATTAATATTGGTAGATACTAAAATGCCCTCTTGTTATAAATGACAATTTTCATTATTGCTTATTTTTATTTTATTTTTTATTTTATTTTTATTTTATTAAGTAACACAGTTGGAAAGATAAGCAAGTACATGTCGTGTGGCAACTGGCTGTTGTTCACTGTGCCCCTCGTCAGTCTTAGCGACGCAGTGTCCAACGAGAGAGACATCGATGACACGGACACATGTTCACTGACTTACTAACCATCCTTGCAGCACCTTGTGTGTGTGTGTGCGCGCGCATGCGGGAGCGAGAGCCCGCTTAACAATGAGCTCCGGTGGCATAGTGTTTATGCTTCTTGAGACGACTAAATCTTGAGATCAGCAGATTGAAATCAGCAGCTGCCCTGCCGAAGAAAGGGAAGGCTTTCTACTCCCTTCGAGGTGTGGCCTCAGAAACCGACACTTCACCCTGTCTTAGAAGGCCACCAAGCGCCAAAACTGACTAGATAGGTGGCTTTTTTGTCTGCCTGTGTGCTTATGTGCATGTTTACATGTGTATACAAACCAATCCCATTATTGTTGAGTCCTTTCCACCTTGTGGAGACCTCATGTCTGTCAGAGGAGCGCTGTTCTCCATTGGGTTATCAGTGGCTGCTTTTTTGGACGTAAGTGGTCAAGATTTGGGTTTCTGTTTTTTTCCCCCCAATTACCACTGGTTGGATTCAAACCTCTAGCCTTAAGTGTGGGTAGGTGAGAACTACAGAAATGTTTTTCTCCACCTGGGGAACTCTTCTCTCCCTTTGTCCATATGTTACATGGATTCTGACCCATGATGACCCTATATAACAGAGCCAAGCTCCACCATATAGTCTTTATGGAAACAGACAGCCATATGTCTCTTTTAAAAAAAATCGTCTGGCAGGTTCCAATTATGAATCCTTCAGTTAGCAACTGAGTGCTTAATTACAGAGTCACTGGGGCTACATATATACACACCGTTGTGGCCCTGGAGGGTAAGCACTGGAGTGGCAGCCGCACAATCGGCAGTTCAGAATCATCAGTCACTGCACTGGAGGAAGATAAGATAAATGGTGACTGTCTGGAAAATCCTATGTACATCATAAAAGGAGGACAAGAAACATGGAAGCTACCCCTCGTTTCTCTTGGAGCGTGGGCTAGTTTCAAACAGGGAAAACAAGTAAATCGTATATACAACAACAAAACCTCACTGACAGCCAGTCGATTCCTACAAGGCGTCGTAGAACAGGCCCTGTGAGTTTCTGAGACTGAAATTCTTCATAGGTGTGGAAAGCCTTACCTTTCTTCCACGGTGTGGCTGCTGGTTTCAAACTGCTGACATTGTAGTTAGCAGCCCAGCGTATAATCCACTCTGACACTAGAGCTTTGGAAATACTATAAATAGTCCCTATAAATCTAAATCGATTCAATGGCAGTGAATTTATTAATGGATTACACTTTTGTTGACTTGAGAAAACGAATTCAAATTCCACTCATCTTTCAAAGTGCTAGCTCCACATGAGACAGTCCAGTTCAAATGTAAAATTTCACAGAAGGGTACACTTTTAGGAGATCTGGGAAGGCGAAACTCATTGTCTGGTTCTTTTTCATATGTTTAAAATGAATAGTGATTCTGTGCTCGCCTCTGTGATACATCTTTATGTGTTTTATTGTTGCTAGTGTTACGTCTCCCAGTCTTTAGTAGTGCTTGTACTAGAAAAAACGTGTGATGCTTCTTCGCATGCACAGGCTACACTCTGCCACGTGGCTAAAATCTCCTCTAGAGACTGAGGGGCCTTTGTGAAACAGGCCTTCCAGCTATGTGAGCACCTCCATCGATTTCCTTACAGTGCAGATCATTACCGCCATCATTTCATCTACATCCGTTGTGCCATGTCTGTGACATCACCTCGTGTCATGTTCCCTAGTAAACACGTCCCCTCCCACGCAGGCCGTCATCATGCTGAAAACAAATGAAACCTATTTTCGCCAGCTTTTGGTAAGTGAGCTGGACACCAAGAACACATTACCAGGGGACTGCAGTTCATTTCTAGGTACATAATTATTTTATTGAAATAATGGCCCAAAAGAGTGTTTCCATGGCCTGACTTCCATGGGACCCAGTTAAACAAAATGGGAAACGGATGAATGAGTGACTGAGTCAATGCTAACTAAGAGCTGGGCTGGATTTGGTTGCAGTTCCTGAGGTAGTATCATTGGTGTCTGCTAATAATTCTTTTGTGTAGTCCACTGTTGCATAAAGCAATCCTTTCATCTCAGTGTCTCCAGTCCAACACTCTCCTGCGTGTACTTCAAAATGGATGTGTTTGCACAGCCATTTCTCCGTTACTACTGTTTGCTTTTAATTTTTATGTTCTTAGTCTGGAATTGTATTATCCCTTTGATCTTACACCCCCTTGTATTATCCAAGACACGTTCTTCGCCTCTCTTCCTACTAGAGCTAAACAATAATTAAATGAGCTTATGTCCCACCCTTCAATTTATTGGGTTTTTCTCTCCCTCCAACTTCAATCCACTCTCTTTTCTAGCCATTTTTTTTTCAACAATTGCCATTTCTACGTTAGACTATTGAAATTGCTTTCAAAGCAGATTTATTGGCCTCGGGCTCTTTCCTTTCTATAATATAGTCTCCACTCTGCTCACTGAGCTGAATGCTTAACGTGAATATGATCATGGCAGTAGCTGCTGATTTATCACCAGTCTTCTTCTCTTATTGAATAATGTCCATATTCCGTGTGATAAGATGATGTACATGCTCTCTTCCTCTGCAGCTTCCGTTGAAGACTCCTCTCTAGTTCCTTTACCTTGAGCCATATTCAGCCACGGAGTTTGGGGGAAAATGACAGATTTTTCATACAAGTATGCATTAAGATCTGTGGCAAGATAGTAGCTGGATTTTGCACAGAAAAAAAATGTCTTAAGTTCTTTACTGATCATTCTTGTAGTTAGAGTTCATTAACTTTTCTGCATCCAGTCAGCATCTATGAGTAGCATTTTACAATAAGTAATGTTTCTCTCTGGGTTTGCATCTATAACAATTCTATCTTCTTTGCAGATAAAGGAAATATTTTGGAATCTGGGTATGGGTATAGAAAGGTTATAGCTTGAAATATTGAAGTTCCTAAGATGTCCTGTCAAGGACACACAAAAAAAATACCACTCCTGTCTGCAAACTAATTAGGTCTATTGATCTTGCTGTAGTTAGAGAAAGCATATACCCAAAATTGTACGTAAGCTCATTTAATTATTGAGTGTATAGAGAGTAAAAGAAAGAACTTTTAACGGGATTCTACATATGAATTACAGGATCCAGAACAAGTTATGTGTTGGACATCGCCAAGTGGACACTGGATTCAACACTGGGTATCTTAATAAGTATAACCCTGAAGTGGGAGAATTAAAAGCTGGGCTACTGATAATTATCAGGGGAGACCAGCCCTCAAGAAGTATATAATGCTTGGTAAAGTAGAGGGGTAGCAAAAACTGGAAGGCCCTCAAGGAGCTGGATCGACACCTTGGCTGTAGCAGTAGGTTCAAGCATAGAAACGATCACGAGGATAGTGCAGGACTGTTTCATTCTACTGTGATAGGGTCAGTATGGGTTGGAACAGGCTCAATGCTATCTAACAACAGATATTCTGGAAGGAGTCCTGGTGGTGGTGTGGGTTAGGCATTGAGTTGATAACCCAAAAGCTGTCCCACTGTAGAAACATGAGTCCGTCAGCTCTTGTGCAACTTGATGGCAAAGGGTACAGTTTGGTTTTGGTTGTGGTTTGGGTGGCATAAATGGTTACAGACATAACAATTAGCTGATTGTTTGATCGTTTAAGCCCATCCACACGTACCTTGAATGACATACCTGGTGATGTGTTTCCAAAAGCAAAGTTTTGAAAGCGCTGTGGAAAAATTCTCTCTGCACATGTGGTGCCATGAGTTAAAATCAACTCAATAGCAATTAGCAACAGAGGAGTAATGATGAAGAAGTAAAAATCACTCAACTTCATCAGAAGAGAATATCCAGTCAGTTTTTGTGTTCTCGACATGCTCCTGTTAATGTCTTATATTCAGCACTGTTTCTGTTCTCTGAGGGATATTGTAAACTTGTCATTGGAGTCTAGATTTCTCTCTCTGATTGCCACCAGGTCTGACTTTCAATTTTCAATCCAATGTGACCCCAGCCACCAATATACTCCTTGATTAATTACCTCTGCTAAGGAAGCCTCCAAATCTTTTGGAGCTGGAAGGAGATGTAGCTGTATCATTTAAAAATAATAACTATAGTTTCTCAGTCCAGGATGTTTTGGAGGATGCTCTTGATTGAAAAGAGAGTAACATGGAAGTTCACACAAAATCTTGGTTTAAAAAAAAACGAGTTCTAGCTGAGACAGTGGAAGAAAGGCCTAATGACCTATGTCCAAACTCAGCCAATGAAAACCCACGGATCACAAGAACTCAATCACAATCATGGGAATGATGCGTACGTGTCATGATGCACTTTCTTCCACTGTGCATGGAGTCACCATGAGTCAGGGGCTGACTGTGGTAGCCAACCACAACAGCAGCTGATAAACAGCAAGGGCAATTCAAGAACACTGTCAGAGTAGAATCTATGGCTGAGCAGCTCAACAGATTAGAAGCATTCAGAAGACAGTCTCAAGGAATTTTTTAGTTAGTACTTTGTGCACATACAATTAAATATCAATTTCAGGATACACATTGACCTGGATGTTTTTGCACAGGTTTACAAAAGGATAAGAATATGAAAAACATGTCACTTTTGTCTTGGAATATGTAATGTCAAGAGAAGGATATTAATACCCACAAAATAGAGGACAGTAAGTGAAATAATGAAAGAATTTACAAATCCAGACAATGGAGAAACAACAAGCTTCCCCGGGAGGTAACACCAACCTTCCTCAAGGAAACAGAGACACATACAATGAAACGTTCTAAACTCTAACTCCAAAAATCTGAGCTGCCTCTAAAGTACAGTATATATTTACATCACTCATCAAAGAATAAGGCTACTGGTTTTCATCTCAGCTGAAGGCTAGATCACATGCTCGTCGCATTCTAAACTGGGTTAGTTCACATCCTTTAAAAAAGGTTTAAATCTTCAATAGTTCAAACATAACTCATTTTAAAAATATGAACCCAACAATATGATTCACTCATTGCTCCCTTTCCATGGATGTCTTTTTAAAGTTCTTTAAGTGTAGAAGTTTTAAACATGTAAAGATGGCCTGAAACCTAATTCCTATATAATCTAGACAAAGAGAGAAGATGTAGATTCACTGGGAGGAATTAGTTTGAAGCAGAAAATATTTCATCACTCCCAGACTTAGCCAAGAGAAGGGAGACCCGTTTTTCTTATTGGTTGTTCAATGTTACCTGAAGCAAGCAACCAACCCACTGCCATTTTGACCTGGAGCGACCCTGTCTGTAGAGGACAAGCTAGAACTGCCCTTTCGGTTTTCAGATCCTGTCAATCTGTCCAGAAGCCGATGCCCCCCCTTTCTCCTAGCATGCAGTCCGCCGCATCCCCAGAGCTCCTGACGTGAGCCAAAATTCATAAACAAGGAAAAGTCACACCCTGGATCATGAAAACCTCTCTTCTAAGACTTGCTCTCTCAAGTCTGGTAGATAGTCGAGTTTGCTATTTGCTTCTCTGTACCCTATGTTCACAAAATGATTGTCGGGACACTCACCAATTTATGATCTCACTGTTTATGTCGGCATGATATAAGGCACAATTACTGGGTTCTCTGTCCAGGGCCTCACAGTTCTATGTAAAGATATTGGCTGAGTATTTGTGTTAGTTTGGGTATTTTAGAGAAACAAATCCACAGAAACTCATGTATAATGGAGAGTTTTATATAAAGGGTAAGTGCACATCAAGGAAACATCCAAACCCAGTGCTGCCAAGCCCACAAGTCCAATATTAACTTATATGTCCAACACCAATCCACAAAGTCTTCCTCCATCTCACAAAACACACACTATGATGCCAACTGCAGGAGGAAAGCTGAGTCAGTGAATGTGCAAGCATTGCAGCGCTGGCAGGGGTCTCCACATGGCTGCTCCAGCACCCAGGCCTGCATTGGGGATGTCTTGCAGGAAGTCAGCCTTGCCAGCTGAAGCAAGGAACTGGCTAGGAAGCCCATTCATCACAAAGCAAGAGACCTGAGAACTCAAAAGGCGAGGCTCACTGAGCCATTTATCCCTCTGCCCTTCAATTAATTCCATGTGTTTATTGGCCAGGTTGGCACCATAAACTAACTACCTCTGCATTGTTCTCATGGAGAAGTTCCTATTCCATCCCAAATGGTTCTGAGTGGGATTATTATCACAGTTACTTAATTTCATTAAACATTTTTTCATTAGATATTGTTAAATAGTGCCTTTAGAATATTCTGAGAAAGATTCAAATGACTTTGCATTTTTTATATAATAAATTCTAAAACATTTTTACTAGCCTACACAGACTAGGATAAAATAAACAATAAATTAAAAAGAGCCCCCCCCCCCACACATGTCATTCATTAATAAAAGAGGCCCTCAGATAAACTCCTGTAGATGTGAATTATATGTTGCTCAATGACATTGAATATGTAATAAATATATAAACACTATTCGGATCATTTCACCATTTCTGGGTAAAAGAATGTAGCTTTAATATTTTTACTATTATCTGGAAAACATCCCGATACACAACGCTAAAACACATAACTCCTCCCTATTCACTTCTACCATTGCATACAAAGACATATCTCCATATTCCCCAGAGGACTAAACAAGGGACACAAAGGCTACTTGCCAAATACCTTGTCTTTCATGGACCCTTTTCACTGAGGCCACCTATGGCTGCAACAGCTCACGTCCCATGAGCATAGCAGACCCGAGGTCCATGAGGATGAGGGTGGTTGAAAGAGAGGGATGTTCTAAGGAGATTCATAAACAGCTGGGGGAAAATACCAATCATTATGGCATTTCAAGTTAATTTGCTTTTTGGAATTTTTTGACATTAGATATGAAGGCTGTAAAAAGACATTGATTGCTAAGTAAGCATAGTTAGATCTCAAAGATGGAGTAATTTAGCTTTCATTTCCTCTAAGTTGAGTGTTCAGAAAGATATTCAAATGTAAAACAGATTTAATTGGAAATGGGGGGAAATGGTAAAAATGGAAAAAAAAGGTATACTAGGATTTTAAGATTCCAGAAACTTAAACGTCACCATGCCCATCCTGATAACGAGAAATGCTGCTAGGTACTAACAGAAAAACCGTCCAGTCTTCCTGAGCCAAGAGCCCTCCTAGAGCTGAGGCCACAGTGTGAGCTGCAACTCTGGAAACTGAAGGGAGGCTTTTGGTTAGTTCTAATCTAGTTAGCTCTCACTCAGGGGCCCCTCATGAACACAACTTTGTCCAGTATTGCACTTTTTTTCTTGATCCACAGATATCTTGAATTTATTCTGGTGGCTCTTGTGTCCTCTTGGACACACACATACACACACACACGGGTGATGCCACCAACTGATGCTCTAAGAGTCCCTCTCTCTGCAGCTAGGTAGATTGGAGTAGCACAAAAGTCCAGGAGTGTCCTCTTGGAGCACAGGTAAAGCAGGGTAAGTAGAAGTGATGACACAGTGCATCTTAGGATTGCCTCCAAAGAGAGGCTCAAAGATGGATACAGTTGACGAGGCCTTTGGAAGATTTGGCATAGAGAAAGAAAGGTAATACTATACAAGGCTATGTATATGTTTTAACTTTGCATTGGAGCCCGCTGAAGAGAACATTAACCATTGACACACTAATGGCTGGCTGCCAGAACTGATGCAGGGAGCCCAGATCGGTGCACATATGAATTCATATCCATGTGATTTAATCCCCTAAAGTGACCAGTAGCCAGATTTTGAAAACTTAATCAGCATGGAAAGAACATTGGTTTCTCACTGCAAAAACTGTGGTCCGATTTCTTGTTTTCTTCATACACTGTGTGATCTAGGTTAAGACATGTAAGCCTCTCATTTTAAATTTTTTGTTACTCAGCATTTCATTGTTCATGGTTATTATATCTTCGGGGTATACTGTGTATTTTATCAGGATAGGTAAACATTTTTGGTGAACAAACATTTCCTCCCTCTGCAGTCTACTGTGACTCATCTGTTTTCTATTTTCCCATCTTTCTAAGTCTATTGTGATTTTCCAGCCTCATCTGATTCTGTTTTCCAAGCCATTTTGAATTAGCTAAATTTCCTGTAAGGAACAGGCTGGCAACTTTACTTTGGGATCGAATGTGACAATTTGAAGGAATGTCTAAATATACCATTGATTTAGGACATAGAGTCGGAGAGACCAGAGTCCAAAGATGTGCATCTTTCTTGGTAAACTGGAGGGGACTTGGAAAAGAGGAAGGCCCTCAATGAGATGGACTCACACCCTGGCTGCACCAGTGGACTCAGGCGCAGTAACAGTGGCAGGGATGGCTCAGGACCAGGCAGTTTCCTTCTGTTGTGCACAGGGTCTGGAGGGTCCAGAACTACCTTGAAGGCTCCTAACAACAACAAGTGTGTCCTTTCAACCAAACTATTTATCTTCTTTTAAAATCACTGACCAGTATGGTCGCATGTTTACCATGTCATTCATTTCTGCTTGTTTACTTGTTTTCTTATCATTTCCTTGATGCAGTTTTTCTTTTCCCATTTCTGTGTCATTCAAATTCCAGCTTTGGCTAGACTGCTTCATTTTCAAACTTCATTTTCCTTTTTAATCTTCTTAGAATCAGAACAGTGGTCACTGAGCTGAAATAAGTTCTTTTATTTATTATAGATAATTGTTTCATACTAAATATACAATTATACAGTCAATCTCCAAGTAATCAAAGTAAAATATGACACATTTAAAATTTAAACGTGGGTGAGATGTATTATGTGCACATTTGGTTATTTTTAAGACCTCAGGCATGACAATTTATATTCCAGCATGAAGATTAAAATGAAAAAAAAACTATATATATACTTATGCTCATTAAAAATTGACCACATTTATCATATCCTTTTACACTGCCAATAATGTATAGGTGTGCTATTTTCCCTCAATTTAATACACTTTTTTCAATGCCCTACAAATGATTAGATGGGGTTCTCAACTTCTTTTCCATTAATGTACTTTATTTTTCATGTGATTTAAGGATATGCTTCTCAGACCTTTTCATTTTTTAAATTTTCATGACCTTTTGATAATTGCTAAGAGGCACTATGAGCCCAGCCTTAGGAGATGATGCATTTGATAGAGGTTATCGTGGACATATTCTTTCCCTGCTGACAGCTCAAAGGCATGAGGACAGTTTTCTTGGGCTTTTTAAAAAAGGGTCCATTTAGAACCAGGCTTACATTTATCATCAGCATCATGGCTCGTCCTGGGGTGTGACATGCATTTGTTAACTCTGGGAAATTTTCATGTTCCAGCTAGTTTGTCACAACTTGAAAGGCCCACAGGCAAATTTTGAGCTGAAACAATTAAATGATAAAGAAATCGAATCACCTGACACCAAAACATAAGACAGACTTCAAGTTTCAGCAATCCATAAACAAGGTGCGTCCCCGTGGGGAAGCATTCACCAGTAAAAGAATGGAGTTGTGTTCACTGCAAAGGACAAAATCCAACACTGTGATTGTTCATGACAGTCTGTGATATGTTCTTTAAAAAATTCCTAGGCTTAATCTAAGGTCTACAGTGCACAGACTATTTCAAAGATATTCCTTGAAATAAAGTTTCCCAAGAGAAAGACTGACATTATGCTAGTCACTATGTGTGACATGTGCTATTTAACAATTTTATCGCCAGCACACCAAAAACTCGGTAGGATTTGAAAATATATCCTGGGGCATCTCATAGACTTCATATTGCGATAGAAATTGTCTTACGTCAAAGACATCTTTCTAGTTCTCCAACTTACTCTACGTCTTTAAACTCAGCTTCTTCTGGGGCAGTGGTTCAAACCTTCCTCATGCCGCGACCCTTTCATACAGTTCTTCAGGTAGTGGTGCCCCCAATCATGAAATTATTTCTGTTGCTACTTCATCACTGTCATTTTGCTACTGTGATGAATCGGGCGACCCCGGTGAAAGGGTTGTTCCACCCCCAAAGGGGTCGAGACCCACAGGTTGAGAACCGCTGCTCTAGTGGATTCCCTAACATACCTGATTAAGTGTGGAAGCGGTTATTAGCCACCTGTAAAAATGTGCCCTCCCTGGAAAGAGAAGTACCTGTAATATGTGCGAGTAGTTTCCTACTTGGAAATGAGCTCCTGGAAGATCTGGAATTATTCTTGGACTCTAGAAGGTGATCAGATGGTTTTTGGTGACATATTGCATTCCTAAGGCTCTCCTTGATATCCCAGCATTGCCAACATTGAGATGGCTCTACAATGCCCTCAGGAGGAGAAACTAGCCCAGGCTTGTTTCTCTAGAGACACTGGGGGCCAAGATGAAACAAGGACGCACCTGAGGCTAAGCCAAAAATCAAGACGTAAGGTGAATTATTCAAGCTCTTTCTGTTGTTTTTAGTTGCACTGAAAGTGGTTCCAGTTCATAGCAACCTTATACACAGCTGACAAAACACTGTAAGGTACTATGCTGTCCTAAGAAGTGTTTAAATGTTTGGTGCAATTGTGCAACTACTATATCAACCCATCTCCTTTAGCATCTTTGTCTTTTCACTGACCCTCTCCTTACCAAGTGTGAGAACCTTTCCAAGGGACTGGCCTCTCCTGGTAGTATGTCCGAAGGATGTGAGATAAAGTCTCCCTGTCTCACTGACCTAGGACAGTTTGGATGTACTTCTTCCAAGAATATGTGAGACATGTTCTGACAGTCCATGGTACTTAAAACATTCTTTGCCAACACCATAATTCAAACGCATTGATTCTTCTCAACCTCTAGTGTTCACTAAATGTGGGTTCAATCTGAATCTCACATTACCAATTTGGTGGCATAAACAAGTTCTTTATGTACTCTAAACGATATCTGTTCTTTTTCATCAAGGTCAGAAGGGATACCTATTGTTAACTTTATTATAATGGTAAATCATATAATTTTCATAAGGCTATTGTTATGAGTTGAATTGTGTCTTTCAGAAACACATTGAAGCCCTAAACCCCAACTAGCTGTGACTGTGATTTTATTTGTAAATAGTCTTTACTGACTATTAATCAAGTTCCTAGGAGATCATCCTGGATGAAGGTGGACCCGAAATTCAAAGGTGGACGACCTCAAAATGAGAGAAATTTTGAAACATCGGGATTCAGAGGAGACATACAGGATAGGTGGCTGAGTAAAGATGGAAACAAATATTGGAGCAACGCTTACACAGGTCAAGAAACACCAATTATTGCCAGTAACCACTTTAGGCAGGACAGAGGTATGAATGTATGGAACACTTCTGTCAGAGACCTGAGAATGAGCCAACCAGCGAACAGGTTTTTCAGCAGGTACCTCAGGAGGAACCAATTATAGAACAAAATTCCCCCCGGTTCCCCCAGGAGGCTCTAAGTACCATCACTAGGTTTCAAACGTCTAGACTCCAATACCGTGATTGAATATGTTTATATTATTTTAAGCATTCAGTTTAAGAGAATGTAAGTAACACAGAATTCCAGAATAACAAAGAAATCTGTCTCGAAGAAGAAGAAGAGCTAGGATGCTCCTTTTAGTCCAAGATGGAGAGACTGCTTATGTACTTCGACACGGCAGAAGAGACCAGTTCTTTGAGAAGGACATCAAACTGAGTGAAGCAGCAGGGCAGTGAAAAAGAGAAAGATCTTTGGCAAGATGGATTGACACAGTAGCTACATCGATGGGCTCAAACATAACAATTCTGATGATGACACAGAACCAGGCAGTGTTTTATTCTATTTATTCATATGAGGGGGTATGCACAAATCACAAAACCGAATGCTCTGGGCAGAACTTTCATAGTATGAACTTTTCCTGCTAGGTGAGCATGGAGCATTTGCCATCTGAGTTAGTGCACCCAGTGGAGTCACCTGGGAAGGTTCTCTCTGGTTACAATGATTTGTTCATAAAGCAGTTTTGCTTAAGCCTCAATTTTTGTAATGGCCGATTTAAGAGAACAGCATAAGACTAAGAAATGTTGTTTCCTGCTCAGGAAAATTTCTTCAGAAACTGTTGTGATGTTGAACACAGCTGACAAGGACAGCACTATGGGAAACACTCAAGTGTATGTGTGGTTCTGTTGTTTCAAAAATAGGTGAAATGTTGATAGATGACAAACCTCATTCTGGACATCTCTCAACTTCCCAAATAGATTGAACTGTTGACTCCTCGTGCCTTTGGAGTTCATTCTACCAGGTCAGACTGTTAATCCAGCTTTTTATTTAGAGGTTCTGAAAAGATTGTGTAACAGTGTGTGACAAAAAAAAAAAAGGCCTGATTTGTGGCAGACACTGGACTAGTTTTGCCACCACGAAAATGCACCTACTCATGAAGCCATCTCAGTGCACCAGGTTTTGGTGAAAAACAGCATGTCTTTCTTGCCCCACACACCTTACTCACCTGACCTCATTCCATGTGACTTCTTTTTCTTTCTGAGAATGAAGGACATAAAAGGACAGTGATTTGATGACATAAAAGAGGTGAAGAAAAAAAAATTAGGGAGGTGCTGTCAATCATTCAAACAGATGAGTTTGAAAAATGTTTCCAAGAATGGAATTGCAGATTTGACAAAACGCATTAAGTGTAATGGAGAGTATGTTGAAGGTGAAAAGGTCATTTTGTAAAAAATTTATATTCGTAGCTTTGGAAAAAAATCCAGGTTTTTGGAGTACTGCTCAGAGTCACTAACTTAACCGCACCTAAAAACAACAATCACATTTCAGTTGAGTTCTAATGATCGCCCTAGGAATGAATAGCATTCCTGTCACTTTAATAATTAGTCTTTATCATGCCTGTTTGCTTTTGTTCATTTCATCAGCAGCAGCATAACTTCTCAAAAGAAGCATCAATTTTTACTTCCTAAAATAATTTCTGATCTCTTTTCCTTAATGCCTCAAGACCCATCATGCTGTCTCTGAGATTCCCTAATCTTCTAAGGTGGTATAGACTTGATGAGAGTCTATACCAACTGAATTTTATCTGTCTAGATGAGCTTATTGTTTTTAACAGAAAGCTTTATATCCAATAATTCAGAAGCTATATTCAAAAAAGGAAATGTATTACAAACCACCAGAAAATAAATCAGTCTTGGATATGTAGCCAGAATACTTCTCAGAAGGGAAGATAGTGACACTCCATCTTATGTTCTTTGAACATGTGGTCAGATGGGACCAGTCTCGGAGAAAGACATGACGCTTGATAAAGTAGCTGGTCAGCGAGGGGAGGAAAAAAAAAGGAAAGGAAGCCATTCCGTGAGGTGGGCAAGCACCATGGCTGCTGACTCATTGGCCTGCTTATGGAGATGGTACAGACAGAGTTTCATTCTCCTAGATATAGGGTCTAAACCAACTTGAAGGCACCCAACAACAACAACAGCAACAACAACAGCATTTGAGGACTGCAATTGCTACTGTGCTTAGATATAATCTATTATTGGACTTGTGTGTTGCCTCATGTACTTGCCAAAGCTACTACTTATACTTTGAAGTCTTTCATTACAAATTCAAACATTGTTTACATACGCATAGAGGGAGAACACCAAGCAATGCTTGGCTTAGGCCTAAGTGGCATCTTTCTCACTTAAGGATGGACTTAGAATCTAGATTTTATGGGTTGCCATGGTTCTCGTCCTCTGGGTCGTGACCCTTTGGGGGTTGAACGACTCTTTCACAGGGGTAAAACAGTAGCAAGCAGTAGCAAAATTACAGTTATGAAAGAGCAAAGCAATTAATTTTATGGTTGGGCGGCATCACCACAACATGAGGAATTGTATTAAAGGGCCACGGTGTTAGGAGCGTTGAGAACCACTGGATTTAGAGTATAGGGGGAGCATACAGGAGGATGGTCTCCCACAAAAAAGGGCGGGCAGTATTTTCCACGAGAATGCAGGCTTGCAGAGGAAAGAGCAGATAAGATGGACTAGCTGCTGGGCCTTTCATTCTTGTACTTCTTCCACTAAACATGTTATTGCTTTGAGTATTAAATGGAAAATAGGTATCCTCCATCTATGTGTTAGATTGCATTCACTGTTCTTCTATATATGATGCACTTCCCTTTAGGACACTTGTACTCAGTTGAAACCATGACCTTGTTTTGTGAGCAGAGATAGCGTACAGCACATCTGAGTGAACACTTTAGGGCCAACATCTGGTTCCCCGGGTTCTTTTTTCTCTGCCTGAGAACCAGCATGGATTCAGCTCGAGGCTCCTCCAGCAAACCTGGTTCCCAGAAGTGAAAATGAAGTGAATGGTGTGGCCTACATACAAGCAACTCATGAAAGACACAGCATGAGAGACAGAAAAGCTCTTCTTGTTGCGACACTCTAATAGTCCAGGGTTGTTTTGTAGTGCAACTTCACCTAGTGTAACTGTTCCAACCACCTGAAACACAGCAACAAAAAAAAAAAACCATCAATTTTATTTCTTCTTTGAAACTATTAAGAAGAATCTTCTCCTATGATGCTTTGATTAACACCATCTCTCCTCAGTAAAACTGGACAAACCAGGGGTCATTTAAATTTGTTAAAAGATCAAATTAACTCATATAATTAAATAACAGATTTTCTTTCTGTTCTAAAATGACCCTGTTTGAGGAACAAAATGATGAACTCTGAGCCTGACTGTAGGATGAATGCGGTGAGTTTCCAACACACTTCTAGGACAGTTTTTGATACCGTCTAGGAATGAGCAGGTGGTTGTCGGAGCGGAGACCCAATGCCTATCTGTAGACAATGGAACAACTCCTCACAGAAGGCTAACAATGAAGAGATGAGTCCACCAGGGCACAGTATAGCACCAATGAAACACAATATTTCTCTGGATCCTTGAGGCCTACGCACCACCCCCGCCTCCCGCACTATCATGACCCCAGTCTTGCCTTTCACTGCAGGCTACTCTGGAGCATGTACACAGCTACAGATAAGAGATAAGAGCCCACAACACATGGTATCCAGGTCTGATAAACTCCTCAGGAACAGAAATAGGAGTAGCAATACCAGGAGAGGGTGGGGAGGACTAGGGAATCCATCACAATGATTGACACATAACCATCCCCACCCCCTAGTGGACTGAACAACAGAAACCATGGGGGAAGGGAGACAGTGGGAAATGTAAGATATGAGAATATTAATAATTTATAATTTAACAAGGGGTCACAAGAGTGGGAGGAGTGGGGGAGGGGAGAGGAAAAGGGGGGCTGATACCAAGGGCTCAAATAGAAAGCAAATGTTTAGATGATGATGATGATGATGATGATGGCAACTTATGTATGCATATGCTGGATATAATTGATGTATGGGTTGTTATAAGAGCTGTCAGAGCCCCCAGTAAAATGATCTTTAAAAAGAAGGGGGAAAAAACCAGAAAGAATGAGCAGGTGCATTACTGCGGTGCCAAACAGAAAAACATTCCCTCCACACAACTTTCCTGGCCTAGATCTTTACCAATGAAATTTCATTTTTCTTCAAACATCTCCATAAGAAGCTCCTGTAATCATCCCGTGTCCTTTGAGAAAATCTGTGCAGAACCCTTTGGAATCTGCAAAGACAGTCACCAAAACCTTCTGAAGTAACCTGTCTGTCTTGGCTTTGAATGGCCCCGCACGGATAGTCACTGTCTGCTTTGATTGGATTTTTCTAGGAATTCTAAGGAGACCACGACGAGTGTATTATTGATGGAACTTGTCTACAGCTACCCACTGATGGAAAATATATGCTCTAATAGGTCTTGTTTGGAATAACTTCCTGCATGTATGAACTGAACCTTAACAGCAATATTTTTTGACTTCCTTCCTATGTAACAGTTGCCTCTAGTTTGAATAAAACATTATTCTCGCGCAGTTATGATCTTGCTGTGTATGTGTATGTCCAGACTTAATGCACAATGTGCATTCTATAACTATATATTTTTCCTGAATCAGAAATCGCATCTTCTTTTGTATAGGCCTTGCAAAAACTACAATTCGTTCAAGCATTCTCAAAAGCTTGCAAACCCTCTCCAATTCACACATGTAGCATATTGGGAGACAAAGCAGTTTATGAATTGAACAGAGGTTTACATTCAGTGATGAGTTCCTAGAATGCGGGGATGTTTGTTTGTTTGCTTGTAAGTCAACAATGGTTTGAAATGAATCAATAATGTTGAATGATAGTTGACTTCTTATGCACTTCTTCTTTATGCCTCTAGATGTCCCACCTGGAATTCTATAGATTTGCCTGAAATGTCATGCTGGGATCAAAAAGAGTAAAGAAAGTGAATTTGACTGCAGCTGAATCCAAACATTCCATTATTATTTTTTTTAACCTTCTGGAAAAATGCAAATAACAGATGGTAGAAGAATAGGTAGATTTATGAGAAAAGCGCCTTTGTATTCGTCATTCTGCTAAGCCACATCCCAAGGCGGCCCGCCGTGTGAGCTATGATGAACAGTTTCCAGGTGTTACCCTTGATATCGGCAAAGTGATATTTAAGAAAATGGGCATCAGTCCATCTCAACAGTTGTTTTTTTCCTTCCTACCTTCTCAATCATTCGTTCCATGTGCATCCCAGTAGGCAAGTCAGGGACTATACATCCTGAGGATATGATTTCTATAAAAACAATGATCCCTAGGAAAAATGATTTTACAAATTAAGCCTGAAGGGAAAAAAATAACTGTTGTACTCCTTGAGAGAATGAACAAATTTTGGCAAGGGGCAAAAACAGAAGCTTTTTTTATTAGTATTTTTGAACATAAGTAGTGAGGGAAATTTCTCTTGTAAATATCCCTTCTAATAGAAGTATTTTCTTCAAACTTCATATGTCATCAGATTCATGATTTTACAGATTCATAGATCACCAATACTCAAATACTTTGAGAATATTTACTAAGGGAAATAGGTAAAAGAGAGGTGACCTGGAATGACATAGAAAGAATATTGTATTTCAGTTGACAGTCAAACGACATCAAAGTACAATAGATCTGAGTCTTTTGAGTGTGCTTACGTACTATGAGTTTCTACCACAAAATCAAGATTTATCTAAAGTTAGGGAAGGGGACTACTATCCCAATCCCAATATTTGAAACTGTATCTGGCAAAAATAATCAATATTATTTGTTGAAGGAAAAACAACATAAATGGAAGTGAACCATCTGATTTTTTTGTCTAGTGCATTTACTACAGAATGTTTTCTTTCCTTG
This sequence comes from Tenrec ecaudatus, assembly GCF_050624435.1. NCBI lineage: Eukaryota > Metazoa > Chordata > Mammalia > Afrosoricida > Tenrecidae > Tenrec > Tenrec ecaudatus. The sequence goes on along the minus strand of NC_134542.1, from coordinate 12,438,063 downwards.
CAGAACATCATTGCTCAAGCTTTAAGTATTCCTGTCTTTGAAAAATAAATTTGTTTTATTTTGTAAACTGTAGCCCCCCCCCCAAAGAATTTTAGGCTGACGTTGGCTAATCATTTTGATATTTTTAAATTTAAATTTTATTTTATTGAGGCTCTTACAGCTCTTATCACAATCCATACATATAACCATATTGTCAAACACAGCTTTACACATGCTGCCATCATCTTTTTCAAAACACTTTCTTTCTACTTGAGCCCCTGGCATCAGCTCCTTCTTTTTCTCCCTCTCTCCTCCACTCTCCCTCCCTCCCTCCCCCAAGCCCTCCTAACAATTTATAAATTATTCTTTTTTTCTTCTTCATGTTTTACAGTGATTACTGTCCCATTTCACCCACCCTTCCAGCCCCCTGGGACAGGGCCCACACGTCGATCATTGTGATTGGTTCCCCTCCCCCTTCATTTGTCTTCCTAGTATAGCTGCTCCCCTTATTGTTCCTGAGTGATTTATCAGTTCTGGATTCCCTGATTTTTACAATAAAGCTAGTAGAATGTATGATTCTCAAAGTGTTTGGCACATGTGCAATATTCCATCTGCTATATTTTCATTTTGAATGAATAGCATGATTCATTTTTTGTTTTGTTCTGAGTATTTCAGACCATTCTTGATCATTTAAATTATATTAACTGAACATGAACGTGTCACTACTTCATTTAAAAAGGTTTCTGAACATCTATCACTGGATCCCTTAACATTCAGGCCTGCCATGCCTGTTCGGCCCAGGCTCGTTCCAACACCTTTTGTGGATTTTCCTACTTCCTGAGGCCCTCTGGTCCCCAATAGAGGGCCATTATAAGTCAGAACAAAATTGATGGCAAAGACTTGGATAACAGCTGTAAAGCGATGTAAGATTCCCCCCACATCTACTTAGTATTTTTGCTGTTTGGGGTAAAAGATGACCTTTTTTGTGATGCCTCTTCTGGTTAAATCAGGGTGTTTTCCGTTGCCTTCCTGTCAGGTCTGATTCACAGTGGTCCTACCTGGCAGAGAAGGAAGCAGTGCCGAGCCTGTGCCATCATTGCAATTGTTAGGTTTACGCCCCTGTGCAGCCAAAATGCATTTCCTTAATGAGCTTCTTCTCTGTTGAATCCACCCCTACTTACGGAAATGGGAAAAATATCCAAACCATTATTTGAGTATTTGTTTCACGTCTCCAGACATATTTTAAGGTCATGGAAGTCACCTACTGGGCCATGTTCCCAAGAACATGGCTGGCACTTCCACAAAGGTTGTTTCACATAAAATGAATGTCATTTACCAATTCACTATTTAAAGAAATACATAGAATCAGCATTAGTGGTGAGGGAATGAATGGAACAATGGTGATTCAATATTAATAAAAATTAAGACCTGTCTGAGAGCAGGGAACGAGAGCCCAGACAAAGAAGTTAGTTAAAAGTGAGAAGGCAAAAGTCCAAAAGGATTGTTGTTGCTAAATGATATGGAGTGGATCCGCACTCCTACTGACCACACGTGACAATAGAATTCCGCCCATGCGGTAAAGTGCTGTAGCCTGTGATCTACGGGAGGAACACATCTCCGTGTCTTTTCCCATTACCTTGCTTAGGAGCCAGCCAAGAGTTGCTTACAAAGAAATGGTGATGGTGCCTTTAAATGTTGCTAAAATTCCACTCCTAGGGACCTCATGTACAACCAAACACCGCCAGATCCTCCACTTTGGCAGCCACTGTATCAGTCCATCTCATGGAGGGGCTCCCTCCTTCTTTCTTGCCCTCTACTCTACGGAGCACGAAGTCCTTCTCCAGGGGCTGGTCCCTCCTGATCACATGCTCAAAGTATGCACAACGATTCATTGCCATCTTTGCTTCTTAGGAACATTCTGACTGTACTTCTTACGAGGCAGGGTTGTCCGTTGGGCTGGCAGTTCCTGGTGCACTCAATATTCTTTTCCATCACCGCTGCTCAGCTTTCCTCTGAATAAGAGGTTATAGAAAATACCACAGCTTGGGTCAAGCACAACTGACTTCTCAAAGGAACACCTTTGCTAAACAGCACTTCAACGTGGTCTTTTGAGGTGGATTTGCCCAATGCAAGATTCATTGACCTCTTCCCTGCTTCTTTCAACTGCTCACAAAGATATGAGGGAGAATGAGGAAGAGTGGAAGAAGATAAATGGGATGAATAGCGAGATAAACAAATGTGTTCCCATTTGTTTATAGGGTTTCGAGGGTTGTTTTTGTGATCGTCTGGCTTAGCTCAACCTTCTTGAAACTCAAAAGCACCTTTTTGCAGTTTACTGGAAATCAATCAGACTTTAATTTGTTTGGAAAGCTATCCAGTATTCAACAGAGATTAGCCTGTGCTGAGGAGAAGCTAACTAAACTGTCTCTTATCCTTTCCTTGCACAAGATGGTATCTCTGGCCAACATACACTCTGGTGCCAGAAATGGTAGACTTATTACCAGTTTTCCCCTATCCGCTTTAGTTTTTGAAATGGAGAACATATGCCATGTACCATTCTTCTCTCTACTCACCTATATAAAAAAATTAGGATCTTTTACTGTAGTGTTGGCTAGCCTGGGATAGGGAAATGCACATAGGTAGCCTGCGTTGTACTCAATATTTAGGTCAAGTTTTACTTCTCTGCCTGTGCACGTCTCTTAAAAGACAAAGGTAGTATGTCCCTGACAAAGAAGTTTGAGGTCAACCTCACCTCTGAAACATTTAACACGAATTACCCATTGACTTCTATAGAGTAAAATGTGAAGAAGGAAACTGTAGATCTTCAAATTATTGACAAAAGATGTCTTCACACCTTCTGTATATACCTTTTCAATTTTTAAAAATTTTCCACTCTTCTTCAGTGGTGTCTGGCTTAGCAGTACCCAACTTGTAGTCTTTGTGTATGGCACAGTTTTTTATATAGAAAGAGAAACCCTGCTGCCATCTAATTGATTGTGACTCATGCCGTGAGCCTGTAGGACAGAGGACTGACCTTTTCGGTTTCCAAACCTTTATGTCTTTCTAAGGCTTCAGGGTGGGTGATTTGAACCACTGCCCCATTGATGGGCAGCTCACTGTTACCAGCTAGTCACCATGGATTCATATATAAGTCTCCTCAGAAGTCCTTTAATACCTAGTTCTATTTTTAAATATTTTTGCCTTAATCTGTAATTCATGGGTCTAAGTTCTTCTCATATATAATACTAAGGTGATAAGCTAATAAATTAGTATAATTTAATTGCTGAAAATATGATGAAACACTAAAGCTGATGTTGCCATCCAATCCCATTTTCTGGATCAACGTCCCAAATAACCACAGGAACAGGCCCAAACATGAAGGCAGCAAGAAGGAAAACATTGCTAGACTGTTTAATCTTTGAGCATCCAAAGCTCTTTTCCTCAAGTGGTACCTACTGCTCTGGACATATCCTAAGGACTTGGTTCATGGAGCAGCTAAACAACTCTCACACACTCTGTAGCAAACTCCAGGGCTTTAGACACGCCCGTCAAGCTGCAAAGGACCCGATTCTGAATCAGTTGGTTTTCTTGGAGGTCTCACTTAGATTGTCTTCACTTTTATTTTCTTTTAAAAAATAATGTCACAGTGAAGCTGGATATTTTTGCACGTGATTTCTAGGTATAAGGTTCTATCAGTCACTTCTGAAAGTCAAATCAGCAGTTATTAACTTGAATCATTTCATCAGAATGTTTCTATTAATATTATCCTTTGCTAATTTAATAATAATTACAGGAATACTGAATACATACTTAAATAGAAAGAAATATAAATATTTAAAATAATCATTAAATCACTTAAGGAATTGACTTCACTTTATACTTTTAGCTACACTTTTATTTTTTAGCTATAACAGAGAACAGAATTCATAAATTCAGCATATATTCATGCGTAATCTTCTATAAAACAACACCTGTCATGTTATTGAAATACAACAATAAAGAAAATAGGGGTTTGTAAATGAAGCAGATATTTCATGAGAGCTATCAATCTAACTTAAATTGCATATTTTGGACAATATTTTTATTCCATCACATGTACAACTAATATATTACTTAAAAACATTATTTTTGTTCTTAACCAAAGCAACAGAATTATTTTGCAAAACTATCATGATGGTTGTGACAGTTAAGGTTTTGCGTCAACTTGCCTGAACCAGGACACTCAGTGGTTTGGAAGTTAAGACCTAGTAATGGCCCAAGATGAGATCTGACATATCGCAATCACTTCCATAATGAGATTTCTATGGACAATCAATTATTGAAAGAAAGTTATCCTGTGTATGCGACCTGCTTCCAATACAAATGGACATGATGGAAAAGCTTGCTTGCTTTTTCTGGCATCTGGATCCTACGTCTGGGTTGTCCTCCAACTTCTGGTTTTTTTGACTTGAATCAGTGGTCTACCATATTGTCTGATAATCCTGAAAGTCGTCAGCAGCCTCTCCTCTAACCTACTGGCGTTGGATTAATTTGTCTCTGTAGCCAGAAGCCTAACGTCTGACCTGATGATCTTGAGTTTATCAGTCCCCGCAGTGCTAAGAGTAGAGAAAAGCTTTCGGCTTGGCATCCAAGCAATAACTTCCCTAATGAGCAATGGACTCAGAATGTGCCTGCCTCTCTAACTATGTGAGCCATACCATCAGTGTATTGAACAAATAATCCAAGAAGCTGGACTGTATCCAGAAGACCAATAGACAGTATCATGACAAATAGACCCAAGATTGAAGTTGTCAACATTTTCATTTTGCTTGCATCCACAATTGATGATCATGGAAGCATCAGTCAAGAAATTAAACATGTTATGCCAGGCGACTCCGTGGCACAAGAGCTTTTGAAAGCGTTACAGAGGAAGACTGTCCCTTCGAGGAATAAGGTGCATGGACCCAAGCCTGGATATTTTCACTAACTTCATATATATCTGGAAGTTGGACAGCAAATAAGGAAGACCAAATAGAATCAAGGCATTGGGGTTCCAGCACAACAAACAACTGTTGTCTTGAATGGAGTGCAGCAAGAACGTCCTTCGAAGCAAAGAGAGTGAGCCTTTGCCTTGGTACTTTGGACACACTACCAGGATGTACCAGTCCCTGGAAAAGGACATTGCGCTTGGTAAAGGAGAAGGGCAGCCCAAAAGAGGGAGACCCTTGACAAGATGAATTGACCAAGTCGCTGTGACTGTGGGATCAAACAGAAGAGTTGGTGCTTCATTCTGTTCACATAAGGTCACTGTGAGTCAGAGCCCACCTAACAGAAACTATACTAAGGAAGACTGTCCCAAGTTCAATCGGATCGTCTGTAAGTGTGTTACTCACAGGTCTGACAAAAAGAGACGGCTCTTTGATATTACCTAATTGGGAGTTTACTAAGAGCTTTAATAAAATGATGTGTGCGGATTTTAGATAAACCAAAAAGAGATGGAACAATATCTGAGGTTAGCAGTTTGTGGGGAGCTGGTATCACCTTTAGGCCTAAGTGGAGAGATGGATAACCAGATCTTGCAAAAGGTGGCTCTGTGGTTAGGATTGCCTGGGAAGCACAATGGCCTCCGGCTTTCTGACAAAGGCAACCTGTTGTCATAGGGACACACTCTTCCTCCCATTTCATCTTGTGCAGGTGCCTCTCAGGAACAAATCCACTCAGAACTCATGGGGTCAGGTAACCCAGTGGCTGTCCTTACATAATCTTCTATTGATATTTTTAATTTACCATTCTAAAATTACTTTGTCACGTAAATGAGCCAAAATGGCCTTTGTGAATGGGTCCCATGTTCTTCGCTTCTTCATAGCAACTGTGTTCCATTGGCCACCCACCCGCACTCAAGAACAAACAAACAGAAGCAACAACAAAAGAAGTCTCCGGTACCAAGCTCAAATTTGTACATTCACAATTATTTTTTAAACAGTCCAAATAAACAGAGCTTTAGCCACCTAGGGCCTGCATCGAGCTAGCAAAACTGTACTCAATAGCTGCGAGTTCAGTTATTAGATGATAATTGGGTGCTCTGCAGGTGCCTCCAACTCAAAGAGACCCTCTGGACTAGAACCCTACTGAGCCCCGCACCAGCCTCACAACTGTTCCGATGTATGAGCTCCTTGTTTGAAGCCATTGTGTCCATCCATCTCGCCAAGCTCTTTCTCCCATTGTCCCTTCCGTTCCTCTGGTGCTGCTCTCCATGCTCTTGACTACCACCGTCATTCAAGTCCGTCCATCCCCTCTGCTCTTCCTTACGCAATCCTGAAGTGCACCTGTCCTGACTTTAAGCCTTGGTCTATCCTTCTCTAGTCGCTTCCTCCTAGTACAGGCTCCAAAGGAGCACAATTGAGCCTTAGGGAATTCTTCTTCCAAGCGCTCCCCATCATTGAATAAACGCATAAAAGAAGAAAGAAGAGTGGTCATCTTCAACATTTATCACCAGCTATTTTGATCTAATATTGTATCTTCCCCTCCAAGAGAAATAAGGAAAAGAAAAAGCTCACAAAATGACGTGGCTTTAATAACGGCAGCACCGAGGGAAAGATGGCAGAACCCATGATTAAACAGTATCAAAAATGGATAACTACATGCCTGCTTCCTGTTCCTCGCTGTCCCTTTATCACACTACCAAAATGGAGTAAGGGCTGAGTGGTTTTACAATTTTTAAAGAAACGTGCTTTCCGGAAAATATACTAATCCGTTTACTGAACGAACCACATTATTTTAGTTTTGCATCTCCTTTAAATCTACAGCTGCAAAATAAAAAAAAAATGGACAAAGGTTTCTAATTTAATAATGTTCCTTAAATCCAACACCCCCACCCCACCCCCACCCGCACACACATGTCTGTGCTTATTTAGTCTAGTGTAGATCAAGCTGTCTGCTCTGAACACGGCAAGGTACAAGTTGGTGAAAGCAATTTCTATGGTTCACCGTGACATCTAAGCAATATAAGTCAGATGTCTGGTAGCCGACCTGACAAACCCTTCATCAGAAAGGCCACAGTGTTACATGTGCAGGAAAATAGAACCGGGGCTGAGAACTGAAGAGAGAAATAAAAGTTCTCTTTGGGTCAAGGGCAACAGCTGAGGAATACCGGGGCTACCTGTTTCCAAGGGTCCCGTGTCTGGTGTTTGTAGATGAAATGACTGGTTTCTATGGGGAAGGGGGTGGTCACAGAAACAGATATCCCTTGACACCCAAACAAAATAATCCCAAATAAAATGCATGATGTAGTTCATAGTAAAAAAGGAGGTAACTATTCATGGGAAAGTATGTATGACCTCACACGTTTAGAATACACAGTGATTCATCAACATTTTCCAGCCTTGCTGTTGACTTACTTCAAGTCTCATAGCTCAGTTCCTTTCTTTGTAGCCCTTTCAGATTGATTAGGTCACGTAACTGAAGGAGCTGGGCTTGCGGAAGGAAACCCCTTTCTTCCAAGGAAAGCTCATGATTTGTGGAACTATTTCTTGCCAATCACTGAGAGGCGCTGCTTTGCTGACAGCACATTATTCTCATAAACACTATACTTATTCTTTTTCTTTTACCTTCTTTGTCCCTCAGACAACCATAGTAATAACTTGATTGAAAAAGGAGCCTGTTGATGATGAGGAAAATGTTCTGGGAATAATGCTTGGAAATGTATTGGTAAGCGGGACGAATCAGCGAAAACTATCATTACAAACAGGGCAAGTTATAATTTTAAATTGTGGCACTTGTGAAAACCTTGACGAGCTATCAACCCATTTCCTGCTTCTAAAAAGGCACCACTGTAGTTTAATCAAGTAACTGTGAAACCGCTGCCTCAAAATGACTACCGGATTGTTTGGGCCCTGTTATGTATCTAGGGAAACAAACGTGGACTTCTAGAATTACATTATTACTTTCTTTTGAGCCCTGAGCACTTCAATGATTTTTCAGAATCTAGTAATGCTATGTTACACTCAAAAAATCACTGCCTCTGTGTCGATTCCGACTCATCATAAGGCTATAGGACCGGGTAGAACTGTCCCCAGAGTTCCTGAGACTGCAACCCTTTAAGGGAGTAGAAAGCTACCTCTTTCTCCCCAAGAGCAGCTGGTGGATTCAAACTGCTAACCTGCGGTTAACAGTCCAAGGTCACAGGGAGGCCTACTATTCCCTATGTGGAACCACCAGCCCCCTTGCTGCCCTTCTCTTCTCAGCGATGCGCCTGCAGAGGATGGTGAACATCTAGTTACGAAAGGAGGATTTTATCCAATCCGCGGCTTTCAGCTGCATGTGAGCAGCGATTCTCCGCGAAGACATCAATCTTATTGATCCTAGTTGGTGGAGTGGGTTGTGAAGTGGAAGCTCTGTTAAATACCGCTTCCCAGGCCCCACTAGCACATAGTTGGGTGGGTGGGGATTGGGGGCTCTGTCCTCACTGGATATTCATGGGGCAAATGGACTAGATTTTAGGAAATACCCAGCCCATTGCTGTTCACCGGTTTCAGCAGTCGATTGACAGGGAACAGCCAGAAGTTCAGGTCAGATTCTAGAGAGGATGTGGAATAAAGGATATCATTGCTGCTGTCACATGGATCTTGGTTCAAAGCAGAGAATATCAGAAAGGCTTTTACTTGTGTTTCCTTGACTATGAAAAGATCATTGACTGTGGGTCCATAATGAACAGAGGATAACTTTCAGCAGATTGGGAACTCCAGAACACTTCATTGTGCCCACAAGAAACTACTAGATGGATCAAGAGTCAATTGCTTGAGCACGGCAGGGGAACAATGCATGGGTTAGAATCAGTTAAAGGTGTGCGTCAGGGTTTTAACCTTTCACCACCATGCTTGTTCAATCTATGTGTTGAGCAAATGATTAAAGAATCTGGATTAGATAAAGAAGAGTTGGGCATCAGGATTGGGAGGAAGGCTGATTAACCCCTTGCAGTATGCAAGTACCACAACTTTGTTTGCTGAAAGTGAGGAGGACTTGAAGTCCTCGCTGATGAAGCTCAAGGTTGCAGCCTTCAGTATAAATTACAACTCAATTGTAAGAAGACCAAACTCCCACAACTGGACCCATAGGTGACATCACGATAAACAGAGCAAAGGTTGAAATTAAGGATTTTGTCTTACTTGGATCCATGATCAATGCTCATGGAAGAAGTCAAGAGATCAAACCATATTGAATTAGGTAACTTTGCGGCGCAAGATCTCTTTAGGATATTGAAGCTGAAGGCTATTACTTTGAAGACTAAGGTACCCCTGGCCCAAGCCGTGGGAATATGCATGTGAACATGCGACATTGAATAAGGAAGGCAGTAGAAGAATAGGTGTCCTTGAACTGTGGCGCAGCAGAAGAATGTTGAAAGTACCATCGACTTCTAACAGGGCAACTTGATCTCAAGTGGAAGAAGTAAGGCCAGAGTGCTCCTTAGAGTCAAGGATGGCAGGACTTCATCTCACATTTGTTGCACATATTGTCAGGCGAGGTCAGTTCCTGGAGAATGACATCATATTTGGTAAAGTCAAAGGACAGCTGGAAAGGAAAACTCTCTGCCAGATGGGTTGACACACAGGCTGTGTCCGTGGGCTCCGGCACAGGGACAATTGTGAGGATGGTGCAGGACCGTGCAGGGTTTGTGCCATTGTGCACAGGGTCATTATTGATCAGAGACGACTCCATGACCCCTAACACCAGCAACAACAACCTTGCTGTCCAATCGATTCTGCCTCATGGTGTCCCCAAAGGTTTTAGGGTAGAAGTGGGATCCAGAGGGTTTTCTTGCCTCTGATCTGTACAGAAATGGAGCATCAGGCCTTCTGCTGCGTTCAGGGAGGTTTGGCCCATCACCTTTAGGTTTGTAGCCAGTCACACATTGTTTGTGCCCCCCCACGGACTTCTAGGGAAACAGAGCTGCCTTTTTTTCTCTCTCTCCTAAATACGAAGACTGGGCAGTACTTTTTCATGAGTGCCCACTGTCAGTGGGTCCCAGAGCCATCCTCCCCCCGACTTCTCAAAAGCCATTGACCCAGACCCACTAAGGCAGCTGGTGTGGTCTTGGCTCTTAAACATTTCTGGTAACATTGAAATTTTCACCTTGTATTTCACCCTCATTGCTTTCTTAAAGAGTGTCCCTTTACTTAAGGTATTAAACTGTGTAGTGAACATCCCATGTACTTTGGTTTAAAAAAGCTTTCATATATATGTATATTTTACTTGCCTTGAGAGTACTTTAAAATCTATACCATTGGATAGATTAATGATAAGTGTGCTTTACACAATTGTGGATTGTGATAAGAGTTGTATGAGCGCCAATAAATAATTAAAAAGATAAATAAAAATAAAAGACTGAACATACTAAAAATGACAGAATTATCAAATATCTCATTGAGGTTATCTTAATTATTTCTGAACAAGCTAATAATACTGCCCCTATATTAGATCAAGAATATCCACACATACCTACACTCATATACATATGAATGATATTCTAATACATTTTGAGCTTGCACTTCATCAGAAGCACTGACTAAGGAAAATAATTTCTTCTTAAAATGTTGTCCTGCTCAATATTTGCCTTTGTGAAGTTATCACTGGGGTTTAACTGTTTCATAACATGACGCATCTGACTGACATGTCAGCTAAATCCACACAAAAGGAGCACGCCAACGTGTGTGATACAAGGATTGTAAATAATTAAATTCGTTTTTGGAAGAAGGAATTATAGCTTAAATTCTGAGCACTCGGCTTTCAGGAGTGTATGATGACATTGAAGCACAACATTCCTTTACAGAGTCCCTACTCCGATTAAGCCTCCATTGAACTCCTTGATGCCACTGATTAGCGGTATGAAGTCTTGCGCCCAAACAGAGTATATTGGAAGGTGGAGCACTGTAGATATTGTTAGGTTAAAATGTAACAGATCATCATTTGTTTTCTCTTTTGACCCATTTAAACTTGTACTAGTTGCTATTGTCTTCTGCTTTCTTTTAGAATGAAGGTTTTCTTTCTTTTTAAAAAAAATCATTTTATTGGGGGCTCTTACAGCTCTAATCACAATCCATATATGCATCCATTGTGTCAAGCACATATGTACATAGGTTGCCATCATCATTCTCAAAACATTTTGATTCAGGTTTTTCTATGCTTTATTTTGATATCATTGTTTTTTTCTTTGATATGAAATTCAGGATAGGTAATCCAAAGGGATTATATAACTGGATTAATAGTTTCTTAGGAAAGTTTAAGAACAATGGAGAACTAATAATAGGTACAGAATGAAGAGAATTTTCTAAAATTGATTGTGATGACTGCACAATTATTTCTTAATGTATATATAATCTATTAGATTGCATGATATAGAGATTATATACCAATGAAGTATTTTAAAAGTTTTTTTAAAGGTAAAAGTGATTTCTCTAGAAGTCCATTTGTAAGTGTACTGAAGATGGTGGTTGGATGTGGGTTGTAAATTACATCTGAATATTAATATTACCTGTTAATATTTAAAATTGCATATTAATATGTCGCCTTTAATGGATCAGCCTGAAGGGTCCAGTGTTGATGATACTGTTTTATCAGCGTATCCTCCTCTCAACCTGTGGAAAGAGGAAGAAACAACTGAATTATTCTTCCTCATGCTACTACCTCATACATTCTTTTTTATCTTTTGAAGAAAATTAATCATTTCAATTACATTTTCATTGAGGAATTTCTATACATGGTATCCATTGATTTTGGTTACACTCTCCTAGGATGGTGGTGTTCTTTCTTATTTTCATTCTTTATTTGTTTGTTTATTTCCTATTACCTAACTTCCTTGCCTCTCCTTACCTCTTCATCATTGGTATCAAATAAATATTTCCTCTGTTTCACGGTGATGACTTTTAAATGAGCACAGTTACTATTCATTTTATGAACCACTCTAATACAGGCTACCAGGTGATTTCTAATTTCAGTTCCAAGTTCAAAGGTTTCGAAAATGAGGTTCTGTGATCTTTATTGGGCCTATAAACTTGGCCATTTTCTTTAGGAATTGGAGTTTTATTACTTATTCTTTTTGACCCATTGCACAAGTACCTTCTACTACATCCCTCATCAGAATGGTCAGTGATGGTAGTCAGGCACCATCCAATTCTTCTGGAATCAAGCTGCCTAAATACAAAGTATGAAGCTAGTTAGTCCCTCACATCCTTGCACCCGTTTACATGATGATGAGATGCTGTAAGATCAATTTTGTCTTCCCAGAAGGTATGCTGACATCTTAGTCCCTAAGACCTTCACTGTAACCTTTCTGGTCTTACGTGTTATTAGTTAAATGGAGATAAGGTCATATTTGGGCAGGATGATACTTCATCGAATTTGAATGGTACTCATAAAAGAACAGCACCACAGACGCAGTGGGAAGAAAGCCACCTGAAGAGGGAGGCAAAGGTAGGGTGATGCAGCCACAAGCCAAGCAATGCCAAGGGTTGCCTAGCACCCCCAGAGGTTGGGGAGAGGCAAGGATGGTTCTTCTCTAACAGACTTCAGTGAGAGTCTGACCAGTCTGAGATCCTAAATTCAGAGTCCCAGTCTCCAGCTCGAGGAGACAATGAATGTCTGCTGTCCTAAGCTACCCAATTTGTGATTCTTTATTATGACACTTCTAGCAAAATAACAAGGGGGATACAAATGAATTTCACACAGGCTCTTTTTTTTTTAATTTCAGGAAGTTCTGCTTGGGGCTCCATCATCTATGGATCTTGATCAATTTGTACCCACACATATTTCTATTGGCTTCCTGGCCTGGATGTTACTGGCTAAGCTTAAAATGCATTTTGTTTTCATTTTAAGAATTTCCTTCTGTGTAGTCACACTTCTGTCATATTCTACCCCGATGATGAACCCTATTAGATCCAGAAGATGTCTGTTTATACAAGTGAGCTGAGTGTAGTCATTCTTAGGTCTTTTTCTAAGACGTTTACCAATCAGGCTACACGTAATGGTAGGATTTCAACACTTATTTTAGGAGAACACAATTCATCCCATAACACCCCACCATCATCTGTGTTGGAAGAGGTCACATGAAGTTGGTGTGTGAAACACTTCAACTTGTGTAGCCTTGGGCTAATTAAGTTATGCTAGTTCATTAACCAGATGGAGCTGTGAAGAAATTTTGTCAGAAACGTAGCCTCAGTCACTTTCTGACTATATCTCATCATATTAGGTTAATTAATTTTATACATTTCCATACTATATAAATGCCTCGTTTTTTATAAAATGGCATGCACATTCTATTTTGTTTACCAATGATATCCCCTCCAGGTATTTTCTTAAGGGATCTATATGGTTTTGTTTCTGCATCTAAACTGCAGTATGTTTTAAAGTGGCATCTAACTAAGATAAATGCCTAATGGTATAGGGAGGGAGCCTTTGGTAAGAGAAGGGGTGTGTTAGTTATATAAAACATAAAGTGAATATATTTAGTTACAATGAAATTAGAAGCCAATCACTTAGGCTGCCTAGGTCTAAGAGGGTGATTGAATTTCAAACTCCTGTGCTGGTGAAAAGTCTGTAAGAATATCTTATATACTAGAGTGAAATTTGAATTATCCTGGAGATCAGGCTTCAACTCAAGTATCAGACAAAACTAATTATGGTTTACCTCTTAGAGGAGACTCTGTTTGGCATGATCTGCGTGTAGGGGCAGGGGGAATTATGCACAAGCAATTTTCAGAAAGACCTCTGATAACTTGGATGCTAATGAAATCCAACACAGTAGCAATTTTAACACGTGATTTCTTTATTCTTTGCCTCAGATCTTTTAATGCTTTTCCTTCTCTTTTATCTTCTGGAGAATAGTGGATTATGGGCATGCGCTTGATCATAGAAACGCCAATTTTTAGTACTGAATAGGTATTTCGTGTTCATATTGGACAAATGTAAAGGCAGATGAAACTTGAAAACCAGGACATTCCTTGGGGTATGAGTTAGGCAGGGCAACTGATCAGTAGTCCTATGCTGTCCTGATAAATGATACTGACTTAATAAATACAAAATAAGCAGTCTTCACACTGCCTAGCATCTGAATATCCCAAATGTGATGGTTAGGTTTTATGTAAACTTTGGTGGGCCAGGGTTCTCCCATGATAGGATCTGACATCGCATGCACAACTTCATGTTGGCATCTTCTACGAAGCAACCAAGCAGTTATAGAAACACCTTCATTTAGTCATAGCCTTGATATGGTTGAAGGAGGTTTCTTCAGAGTGTGACCTGCTCTTTGTATAAATGGGAAGTGGACTTTGACTGCATCAGATTCGCCTCCTGCATCTGGTTTCTTGAACTGCTGATTCCAGGAGTCATCGGTGGACTGCCAGCCTTGGATTCACTTGGCCATTCTTGAGTACATTCAGCTTGGCATCCATCAGTAAGGCGGGCTTCCTTCTTTATCATCGCAATTCTGGTCCATCGTTCCCTGCAAGCTACAGGAGCCAGAGGAAGTCTTCAGCTTATCTCTGGCCCACCATCTTGCACTGAACTGGGCTTACCCACTTCTACAACTGTGTGAGCTCTTTATATATATATATATTTTCTATATACAATCACATATGACCATCACTAGTGTACCTTCTTTAGAGAATGCCCTCTAACACAGTAAGTATAAATAGTAGGGATATGATAAGATAGTCTTTCACTACTGTCACAGGTGGGCATCAACCTCCATATTTCTCTAGAGGCCTCTCTCTCCTGCCCTGCAACACAAAGGTGTAACCAACATTTACTAACCTGGAACCCAACACTTCCTTCCAGTGTAGTATTGTTGATGATCAGAAAAGGCATTCTGATAAGATAGAAGAAATATTAATGTTAATGGTGTATAATGACTGACTATCAATACTCAAAGGGGAAACTTTTCTTCCTGGACTACTTCCTATGTAAATTGAATAGAGTTCTGTTTAAAACATTGAGGCTAATAACCTCTGGTTAATAATTTACTTTGTTACTTTCCAACTCAAAATCACTTGAGCTCAGAGTCCTAAAACTCAACACACACATGTGCACGTGCACACACATATAATCTTTGACAATGGATTGCTTATTTTTGTTCTGTATATTTTTTAATCTGGGTGACCTTTCCTCACTAACTCTTTCCCCTTTCAATATGAAATGTCCCTCCCTCCTATTATTCCCCATGCCTCAGATAAGATTTCCAAAGTCTTCATGCTTCTTGCCTCGGAAATAAGACATGCTGCAACACACGAGCAGCTCAGCTACCTCAGCTACTTACCCTTCAACAACTTCTTTGCTGGAATTTTGCTTCAACTGATTCTGTTTTTGGAATGACCCAATTTCCGCAGTTAGTTTAGCCTGTCAAATCAGTAATACCTTTAAAACACAGACATTTTATGA
Source organism: Tenrec ecaudatus (assembly GCF_050624435.1). Taxonomy (NCBI): domain Eukaryota; kingdom Metazoa; phylum Chordata; class Mammalia; order Afrosoricida; family Tenrecidae; genus Tenrec; species Tenrec ecaudatus. Next base: position 12,422,679 of record NC_134542.1, on the reverse strand, counting down.
GTCTTCACTTAACAAATCATTCAAATCTCATGGGAACAATAGTGCAAAATGTTGCAAGAAATGTCTCATTGGTCTCCTAAAGTATTCACAATCACTTATCTGATGACAACATCACTCTTCAGGATGGACCTTAGCCCATCATGGTGGCTGCAACACTGGGCCCAAGCATGGCGACTATGAAGATGGCCTGGCACTGGGAATTATTTCATTCTGTGGTATGTCAGGTTGCTATGAGTCAGAAGGGACTAGTCAGCACCTAACAACAGAGATCAACTTAGAATGGTCTTTCCTTTCAAATAAGATTGTTTGAAATAACTCTTGTAGAATTATATGATGACGGCGTGTGCTTATGGGGGTGGATGAATGCCATGGTGGATGCCTTGCTTTGCCTGGAATCAGAAGTGGGGTTGGGAGACTGCTGCCAGAGACAGGAGCGTTTACTCGCCTCCACAGGCATATAGTCATTTAGTGCATTTGTGCCCAGCCGGCTTGACCTCCGCCTCCAAAGAAGAGATCAAACCCAACAGATTGCATGTTTTACAAAAACCGCACATATTTAGGTCCATTTTTACTAGCGGTTGGTTAAATTTACTTTGCCTTAATGTGTAACCCACTATCTGATTCATTGCAGAGACAGATTCATCTAAACGGTCTCCGTATCAGATTTATAGGAACCTAAAGGAAATACTCAGAATGAATCCATTTAAATGCAGTATTGAAGAAAAAGCAACCTTTGTGCAAAACTTGGATTTTATGAATGCGCTTTGTTTCATCAGGGCAGAAATACCAGTGATAAATAGAACATTAGCCCAAGAAGTCGCACAGAACGTTACATGTGGGAGCAGGAAGAGCACTTGAGCTAATTTAGTCCTGATAAACAGCACCACAGGCAAGTGTGTTGGCAATTTGTGTTAAACCACAACATTCTAAAATATGCACAAAAATCCTGCTAAAAATGCCCTGCATTGAAGTCTTGGTGAGTTCACAGAGATTCTCAGAAGCGTATATTCAAAGCTGGCCAGTCTGACATGGCTACCAAGCAAGTCATGTCAATGCACACTGGGAAGGATGTTTGGCACTCTTTAGTGACATTCCAGTTCTTGATATTCCCAAAATGATGGCAGTCAAAATGTCTCTTGTTTAGGGTGATCTGTAACATACAGGATACAGGAGAACTTTTGATCAATTTTATTAGCTTGTTAGAAAGCTGACGTTTGATAGTTTTACTAATCTTCACCCTGTCTTGCTTTGACAAGATATTATGACCCAGGAGTCATCAGTGACCTACTGACTTTGTGATATTCATTCGTTCCCCTCTTGATTCATGGGCTTGAGTTACTCACCTGTCATTCACTCATCCCAGCCAGGGGTGTTTCTTCCTATCCTAGAGTCATCAGCTCCTGGAGCTATATCAATCAGAAGCATCAATGACTTGAATCTGGACTCAATTTACCTGCTTCTATAACTGTGTGAAAATTTGTTGATGTAGATTTCTGTCTCTCTCTCCCTCTGTCTTTCTGTCCGCCTCTCCTGCTCCCCTGCGTGGTTGCCTGTGTTGTTAGGGATGGTCAAGCCAGTTCTGGGTTCACAGAGAACCTATGTGTAGCAGAACGAAAAATCACCTAGTCCTATGCCTTCCTCACAATTGCTCCCATGTTTGAGTCCATTGTTGCAGCCACTTTTTTGGTCCCTTTTTTCAGACCCCTGCTCCTTTTCGGCCCCCTGCTCCTTTACTCTTTCAGGCTAGATGGCCTTCGCCAGAAGCTGAGATCTCTTGGCAACATGTCCCCAAAGCTCCAAGCTCACTGCCTTGGAGTCAATTCCAACTCATAGCAACTCTATGGGGCAGAAGAGAACTGCCCTTGTGAGTTTCTGACACTATAACTATGTAAGTGAAAAGAAAGCCTCATCTTTTTTCCCAAGGGGTGGTTGGTAGTTTTGAACTTGAGGTTCTTGATGGCTTTCTATTTTTACCCAGAATTTTGTTCCATGACTGAAATCCCTTTATACTTCTATAGAATCTTTAATAAAATATACTTCATTCCTAAATGGGTCTGTGTGTGTGTGTTCATTATATGGAATGCAAAGAGGTCTGAACCTTTTTCTGGGGCTCATACAACTCTTATCACAATCCATACATATACATACATCCATTGTATAAAGCACATCCATACATTCTTTGCCCTAATCATTTTCAAAGCATTTGCTCTCCACTTAAGCTCTTTGCATCAGGTCCTCTTTTTACCCCCTACCTCCCCGCTCCCCCCTCCCTCATGAGCCCTTGATAATCCACAGATTGTTATTTTGTCATATCTTGCCCTATCCGGAGTCTCCCTTCCCTCCTTCTCTGCCGTCCATCTCCTAGCGAGGATGTCACATGTGGATCCTTGTAATCAGTTCCCCCTTTCCAACCCACTCACCCTCCACTCTCCCAGCATCGCCCCTCACACCCCTGTTCCTGAAGGTATCATCCACCCTGGATTCCCTGTGCCTCCAGCTCCCATATGCACCAGTGTACAACCTCTGCCCTATCCAGTCCTGCAAGGTAGAATTCGGATCATGGTAGTTTGGGGGAGGAAGCATCCAGGATCTGGAGGAAAGCTGTGTTCTTCGTTGGTGGTCTGAATCTTTTTACAATATTGGGTTTACATGAGAAAGAAGGCTGGGTGGGGAACTATCCACATGTAGAGACTCTATCCAAGGTTTTACACTTAAGGTATGAAATTAGTTACCATCTCAGATTAACTATTCTTTTTATTGTACCTGAGACAAAGGTGCTATGACATTTTTGCTCTAGAGATGACAGTCCACTGGTGTAGCTTTGCCTACAAATTCACTTCAGCTGCTAAGTTTGTAGAAAATCTGTTAAGAGGAAATAGAGATACTTATTGCACTATCTCTCTCAGTAGAGGGAATTGAATGTGGGTTGTGAATTGGGGAGATCTAAAGCCTAAAACAAAACAAGGTGAGAAAGAGAGGATGCATTGCACAATGAGATGGAGAAGGTTTTTATTTACCACCCATACAGGCAACCCAGGGTATATTGATGGGCCTGGAGAGAAAAAAAAGGGTGAGTGAGAAAAAGACTAAATTTCCCAAGATTGTAGGATCAACAGGACATCTCCATTGAGGAGTGGTCATTCTCAGAATGCACAGCATGGTGAAGCCGTAGACCCCATCAGAAGACACATGCATTTTTAAAGGTATAACTGATTTGGATGTTTGAGAGATGCAGAAACAAGTCACAGGTAACATAGTAGTTGGTTTGACCATGTAGCTTGCCCGCAGATTTTCCAGATTTCTCCCACAAAAGCATGTCTAGAATCCACATGGTTCAATTGTGTTTTAGCCATCTGATTGTGCTGGATGATTGCCTGTGGCAGTGAAGAGCACTGAACTCAATGTCAAGTTTGAAGTGAAACTATTTAAGAGAGTCATATGGAGTCAGTTACAAGTGGGAGAAATAGGCCAGGATGCCCATGGCAAGTATGTTCCTGGATGCCCAGGGAGCCAGCTAATGTCAGTCAGGACCTCCAACGGAAAATATAAAGGCATACTGTGTCACATAAACGTGTTAAACCCATGCAATACGACAAGTGTTTGGAAAAGAAGAGTGGGCTCTGAGATCAGAGGTGTCATCAGGGAAACTAGGCTTTGATGAATTCTTCCAGGTACAGGGTCCAGAACTGTGCCTTCAATATAGGAGTTTGATTCATTCCGTTTATTCAGTGGATGAAGAGGGACTTTTTCTCTGGGGATAGATAGAAAAATCACAATAACCAAACTCCTTGAAACATATTTATACAAGAATGTCAGTTTACATTAGAAACATCGTGGAAAAGCACTGGGAGGGCCTATTGGTTGGATCTTACACTTTCCGTCCAGATGCATGATTAACACAGGCAACCAAATTGTAGAGAAGGTATCTTAACTTGAAAACATGGCCAAAGAGGTCATAGTAATGTGTCCAATTTTAAATAGAATCAAACTATGCCTACCACATAAGGACCATCTCTCCTTAGGGTAGATAATTGTATTCCACCTGGAAAGACTACAAAATTAGGGAAGGGACTATGATTGGGGAATATACACAATTGGACTTTAGCCTAGTTTACAAGATTGTTTCAGTGCTTGATTCCGTGATCTTAGTAGCTCACTTTTTCAACAAGGACGTGGCCAAGCAAATTCCTGAGAGTGAGAGTACTCTTTGAACTGTTCAGGGTAGCCAAACAAGCTCATTTTTCCTGAGAGCAAATATTTTCACATTGCTGGTGGACAATGGTGTGATACAGCTCAACAGAGACTCAATCTAGATGGAGAGTCCAAATAGACTTAGGATTCCCACTGCAAAATCTAGCCTTTTGCAAACCTAATGCTGAGAATCTAAACTCTGATACAGACCAGGCACAGAGAAATTTAGCATCGGTCTAGGAAGAGTCCATAAATAAGCTCATCTCTTCCACGTGCCTTTTGATATTCTGTTTGTTATTTTGTGGTCCTTCCAGTTGCCACGTCTTTCTTTTCTATTTCTTAAAACCAGCCTCCATTTACAAATGACGTTGGTTCTTAACACATTATCATAGCCCGTTATTCACATCACGCATAACCTTCCTTTTTGACTACCTGTACCTTCGCCCAGTTTGTGGAATTTTGAAGGTTAGTTTATGATTTGTATTTTTCCCTCTGGGATTTTCTTCCTTGGTCTATCTTGTATTAAACTACCAAGTACACCTTGCTACAAACTTTTCCATTATGACATTTCTGACTCAAGTCACATAATTTCTTTCATACTTGGAGGACAGAGTTTTGGGTTCTAGTACTCAAAAAATATCCCAGAATGCCACTGATTACCTCCCAGCATTTATATTTCATTATGTTGCTTCAATAATAGTTTTCCCACAGGTCTATAGTTATAACCAGGGATGTTCTGGATATAAATACAATATGCATTTTTCTCTTTGGTGTTGGTCATACATTTTTACCCTCTGCCAGTATGTTTCTCACTCTGCTTCCTTTCTGTTTTGTCAAGAATTGAGCTGCTGGAAGCACGACCCTAAACACCCCAAGAGATTGCTATAACCTATACCACTGAGCAGATAGCAAGTCATCACCACTCGATGTAGGTCAGAGTGGGTACAACCGTACCCCGGGGGGTTTTCAAGCCATAAAGCTGCTCCTCTGTCCTCTTCCACACTCACCAGTGTAACCAGTAGACAACATCATGATAAACAGAGAAAAAAAATCAAAGTTGTCAAGGATATTATCTTGCTTGGATCTTAAATCAATGCTCATGGAAAGTAGCAGTCTAAAAGTCAAACAATGCATCACATTGGTTAAATCTGCTGCACCAAATTTCTTTAAAATGAATTTGAGGATTAAGGTGTGCTTGACCAAAGCAATGCTGCTTTAAATCACCTCATATGCATGTGAAAATTGAATATTGAATAAGTGAGGTAAGAGAAGGGTCCAGTCATTTGAATTATGGAACTGGCAAAGAATGTACAGTACCAAAGCCTTCCAAAAGAACAAGCAAACTTGTTTTCCTGGAAGAGGTACAACCAGAATGCTCCTTAACAGCAAGAATGGGTGGAGTTTGTCTCACATGTTTTAGACATGTTTTCAGGAGGGTTAGTCCCTGGAAAAGGACACCATGCTTAGTTATCTGCAAGGGTGCCCATGAAGAGGAAGACACTGGATGAAATGGATTAACACAATGACTATAGCAATGGGCTCCAACGTAAGTACAACTGTATATAATAAGATTGCTACAAATCAGAATTGATTTGATGACAGCCACCACCAACAATGTAATACCTATCTTGATATAAAAAACATGTCTTTGCTCTGAAGTTAAACGCATCGTTTAATTGGTGTTGTTAGTCCACTAACATTTAAGGTGAAGTCCCTAGATCGTGTCAAAGGCTAATAGGATCATGTGCTAACCAGAACTGCCCACAGAGAGATGTCTCTGAAGAAAGATTTGGTGCTATATTAATTTTCTTTTTCATTTTAATTTTGGACCCTTATTCACTCTTTTCACAATAGAAATAGCATGTTAGAAAAGCTTATATACACACTGAAATCAGAATGTGCACATTGAAGTGAATCATATTCACAGCAAAAGTAACTGTATTGGTATTGTCTGCGTAGTCAAGGTTACTGCGAATGTGAAAAAAAAAACTTTTAGTCATTCATTTTTCAAAAGGTTTTAGGACCCACATCCTGCTTGTTTGAGGCATCTCAGTAGTGGCAGAGAAAGCAGGTTGACAGCATTTTTAAGACACACAGAACACGGGTGTTATACACTAGAGGGGAGTGCAGTCCCCACAGGTACGGAGAGTGTTGGATGCTCATTGCATAGTTCCATCTTTCTTTCCCTGTGGACTCTGAGCTCATTGAGTAAGATGCCGGGTTTTATTCATTCCTTTGTCTCTAGCACATCTATCAGTTTATAGCAGTCATGCAGAAAAATGAATGTAGGATATAGAGTTCTTAATTTACATCTGAGTTACAATTCCTAGTTATATAAAATCACTCTCAATGTTTCTCTTGTCATTTGCAAATAAGCATGAAATATTTTCCCTTATATATGCATGTCATCTCTATAGATAATAAATATGCATAATGTAGTGTACATTTTGAGGGAATACCATTTTCTGACCCCATCCTATTTTCCTCGAAGTTCAGTACTCTTCAGGGAATTATACATGATTGATAGTTAAATTCATTTTCCAACTAGATACCTGGATCCAAATGAATGCTTTAATATTTCAATCCCTTACAAATGAACTGAAAATCTGTCATGGATAATAATTTGCTTCGGAGTGCTTGAGTGCCTTAAATAACAGGCTTTCTGTAATTTCAGAGTCTAGCTCTTTTGGATCTGAATTGCAAAATTGAGCTAAAGGTGGCACATGTTACAATATAAAAAGTAAGAACAATAATAAACATCACATGTAACAGCAACATCTAAAGGCATCATTTTTCTGTGTTTAATTTTTTAAACCAACTGTTTTATTAAGAGGCAGAACATCAGGCGTCATAAAGTGAGATCTTCCCATTCATTCTTGAGCTGAGGTTTTGTATTCTTTATCTTTTATTTCCTTTGTTTTGTCTTGATTCCACTCTTCTTTTACTTGCTTATGTAGTGTCAGAAATCTATAATGCTCAAAAATAAGAGACTTAAAGGGGTTACATAGTCATTGTTTTATTAATACCCCAGAACATAGTAACAAAACAGGAGCAAGGTCCTCAGTCCACTGATTACAGAAAAGAATCATCAAAGTCAAGTCTCACATCCTAAAACATGGCTTCTAGTTGCTTGAGAGACCCTGCTTCTTGAACCTGGATGCATAAAGGTAATATTCCAGAACTCCATGTCTGAGAGAAAACACTGTCTACTAAGCTCCCTGCTAAGCCATTATCATCTTATGTCCTTCGGACAGGTTACCAGGGAGACCAGACCCTGGAGAAGGTCAACTTGCTTGATAAAGAAATGGACCACTTAGAAGAAGGCCCTCGACACAGCAAGATGGACGGACAGGGCGGCTGCAACAGTGGGCTCACCCACAGGAACAACTGTGAGAATGACACAGGACCTGACGATATTTTTGTTTTTGTTATGCAGAGAGTCATGGCGGATCAGAACCAACTTGATTGATCACACCTAACAACAACAAACTATTTTTAACCTAAAGGTGACTCTAAGGTGTCAATTCCTTCAAGGTGCAAAAGAACACCAAGTTGTAGGTGGCCTACTCTATCACTCTAAGTTCCATGAAGTCAGAAATTTGGATTCCAAGAGAATAGATAGGTAGATAGCTAGACGATAGATAGATAGATAGATAGATAGATAGATAGATAGATAGATAGATAGATACATAGATAGATACATAGATAGATACATAGATAGATACATAGATAGATACATAGATAGATACATAGATACATAGATAGATACATAGATAGATACATAGATAGATACATAGATAATGAAACAAACCAAAAATTATATACCACCTTGGGAAAGCCCAGATAAAATATTTAACCTATTTTTATCACTCTAAATATGTAAAACAAGTGATTATTTACTTACGTCCATTTTGTATTTATCAAGATTTACATTTAACTATTTGAATGCTTTCCCAGCTGCAAGCCCAGAGTGATCTGATACCACTCCCTGTGATTTTTTTTCCCACTTGAGTACTGCTCCTTCTTCCAGTGTGCTTTGCTGAGGTTGTTTGTTACTGAGAGGAACAGAATGGCTAAATCAATACAAATAGCCCTTGAGGCCTAAAGGGACCGCAAGAAAGTGTAGCATCATTAAACTAAATTACGGACAAGCACTTAGGGAGACAAAGATGTATTTTGTTACCATAAGTCTTCTTTTTTTTCTTTTTACGGTGAGGATGATTGAAACTGTTTACAAAACAAGCATTTGGGAGTGGGCTTTTGGTGGTTGGCTTGTAATGGCTGTGAAGTAGTTGCTATCACTGTTTTCATCATAAACAGTGGTAACCTAGAGGAGGGACTCTGATAGTGTCCCTTAAACACCGGTATAAAGATTCACATGATGCCGTATAATTAAGAAATGATCATCAGGGAGATGTGAGGTCCAGGGTGATTTAGAACAGCCAGTGAGCTTGCGCTTACCCCACTCTACAAATATGCAGTTTGAGAGATGAGCTAAAGAACACAGACCCTGTGGAGTTCAAAATGACGTAATGCCCTGTGCGGGGCTGTGAAGGCAGCACACAGTTACAATACAGGTTGCGCTATGTGCGCTGTAAGGGAAATGCTACCCAATTCATGGACCTATTCCATCAACTTATTGAAAGCAAATGAACACAAGGATCGAGAGACTACGTTCCAAACTTGACAAACTTCCAAAATTTATTAACAGATCATAAAGAAAGAAACAGGAGTCCAGGAGATAGATGCCAGGAAACAATCATTTACAAGAAAAACCAGAGGCTGAGAAAAATACAATCCAATAAGAAAGACGAAATTATCCGGGGTATTTTAAACTTTGAGCTCCGGACATAATTGACCTATAAGGATACTGTAGATACTCCATAAATGACATTTTAGAGCAAGGGTCAATGTAAAGTGGACTGCAAGTGTAACTAGGAACAAAACAAGATACAATAATTAACCTCACGGAGGAGGCTATTACTGGTGTGAGGTACTTATGTTTATGAGGTACACATGCTATCCAGATGTATTTGTAATTACTGATAACTGGGATGTGAAAATTAGAAATAAGAAGAAGGGTGAGTAGTTGGTGCTGGTGATAGAAACAATGCTAGAAATGCCACAATATAATTTTTCAAGACTAAGTACATATTCGTTGCAATTCACAATTTTCAACAGTAGAAATGGCAACTGCACATGTGCACCTCCGCTGATCAAATACAATCAATAAAGTAAAGTGCATCTGTGGAAAAGCTCACCAGCAGAAGCCAGAAGGAGGACAGAGCCCACAGTTGCTCCTACCCAAGTTCAAGCGGAAGCAGAATGCAATGAGAATGAACCCACTAGCACTGAAGGGTGACTGTGGGTCCACGTTGTTGTTGTGAGACGCATGGTATCAGTTCCAACTGAAAGCAGCCCTGTGCATAACAGAAGGAAACTCGGTCCACTCCTGCCCCATTCTCACAATTGTGCTTCTGACGAGACCATTGTTGCAGCCACTGTGCCAATCTATCTCCTTGATAGACTTTCTCTTCTTCACTGTCCCTCCACTTTACCAAGCAGGATGTGTTATCCAGCGAATGATCTCTCTTGATAACATGTTCAAGACACGTGAGGCACAGAGTCCCCATCCATGCCTCAAAGGACCATTCTGGTTGTATTTCTTAGAAGACAAATATGTTTGTTCTTTTTTCGGCAGTCCATGGTACTTTTAATATTTTCTGCCCATACCGTAACTGGAATGCACTAATCGTTTTTAGTGTTGTCTATTCAATGTCCAACGTTCACGTGCATATGAAATCAGTGATAATATAATGGATTGGGTCCATGCACCTTAGTGATCAAAGTAACATCTTTGCTTTTCAATACTTTAGAGAGGTCTTGAGCAGCATATTCACCCAATGCAATGTGTCATATGATGTCTTGACTGATGTTTCCAGGAGCATTATCACGGATCCAATCAAGATGAAATATAAAGCATACCTCACCTGAACTTAGAGACTATCTCAAGAACAGATTAGATACATTGAACACTAAATATTGAAGACTTCATGGGTAGCGAGTTGACATTAAGGATATCATTCATGAAGAAAGGATATATGTCAAAGAGCAAATTGAGAACATAAAGGAATAAACGAAAGGAACAATGTTCTGGAACTAAAGAACATGCTTAGCACTTCTCAAATTAGAAGTGTGGAAGAAAAACTTAAAACCTCATGTCATTCTATTGGTAGAGACAATGAGCAAGCTATTGAATGGCATAGAAAGCAGCATGATAAGATAGGAGAGATTTGTACCAAAAAGATGTGAACAACATCCAAACATTTCAGGAGGTAGCATGTGATCTAAATCTGATGGTGCTGAAGAAAGGTGTCTGGGCTGTGCTGAAAGCAGTGGTGAAATAAAAATGGATCCAAGAATTTTCAGAATTAGAGTTTGATGTTTCAGCAAACATATGCAACCCTGAAGTGCTCACTCAGATATGCCAAGACATTTGGAATACAACTACCAGATATGTACATCCAGTGTATATATACACCATGCGTTAGGCATTTGAACATAACAAGCTGGTACTTCAAGGTTTAAATTCAGTAGTAGTGTGTACCAGGGTTGTATCCTTTCACTAAACTTAGTCAATCTTTGTGCTGACCAACTAATCCAAGAAGCTGCCTATATGGAGAAGAATGTGGCATTAGTATTAGAGTAAGCCTCATTAACAACTTTTGATATTTAGATGACATAATCTTTCTTAATGAAAGTACAGAGGACTTGAAACATTTACTGAAACACAAATGGAAAATAATATTACATGTGTCATTATTGACAAAAGAGCGAATGGTTTGTCTTTGAAAGATTATAGGCAGAGTATTTATTAGAAGATAGATTGGCAAGATTTGTTTCACACACTTTGAACATATTATCAAGAGGAAGTGGCCTCTGGAGAAAAAAGTCATCCTTCATAGTGTAGTGAGTCAACCAAAAGAGAGAAAGACACTCCATTAGAGGGGATGACATTAATCCTGCAGCAATAGGCTCAGGAAGAGCAGGACCAGGACACATTTTGCCCTATTGTGTAGCTCAGCTTACTGTGGGTCAGAGCCAATTCGTGGGCACCTACTGACAACAAAAATACCTAGCGGGGCATCTAATGCCAGCATAAAAATCTAGAGGGCAGAAAAAATAAGAAAGGGGGAAAATACAGCCACAGGAAACTTCACTGTAGGGACTTTAATAGATACATGTATATTTTTAATATTAATGTTACAATTACTTTTTAAATGCCCTTCCAAGTAGCAGTTTTTGAAACGTAACTTTCCTTTTCAGAAGACTGAATTATTCAGAGTAGGGTATTTGTAGTATTTCAGAGTAGGGTACTTTTATTTGGGGATCTTTTATACTTATGTGAACTTTGGAAAATGACAAAACTCATTGTCCAAGTGTGGTACGTGCACACAGTGGAATAGTATTCAGTCACGAAGAGAGATGGCACAGGCTACCATGATGAACCCTGAAAATCTGCTAATTGAAATAAGAACAACACAAAAAGACAGATATTTGCTTGGTATAACTTATAGGATATATATATATATATATATATATATATATATATATATATATATATATATATATATATATATATATATATATATATATAAATGCATGCAGTCAGAAATAGATTAGCAGGACATTAGGAAAGGAAAATCGGAAGCTATTGCTTAAAATGAAGTAAAAAATAACAAAAATATTTTCAATAGATGTACAAATGAATTAGAAATCCCCAAAAAGGGTTTAAAATGTTAAATGTGCATCTGTTAAACATTGGTTACAAAAAATAACAATGCTGATTTGAAATTATTTTGAACTGATTTATAATGATAATATAGTTTATCAAAGCTATGCTTAGAAAGAAATACATAGCCTTAAATATATAAATATATCTTAAAATTATGATTGTGTGTTTGTGTGCATATTCGTGTGTGCATGACTAAGTGTGTGATGGTCACATGAGTGCATGTAAAAGCAGGAGAACAGAGAAGAGAATTCACATTTTTAAAGTCATCTGGTGTGGTTGACACATTCTTAGTATTCCATCACCCTAAAAATAAAAGGCATTTCTATGATGAGGGCAACGGATGTATAAGGATGCCTTAGTCAATTGATGTATGTATGGATTGTGATAAGAGTTGCATAAGCCCCAATAAAATGATTTTTTAAAAAGTATTTCTATCCTAATCTGTATCAAGATGAATGTGTTTTGTTACATGACCAATAGGAATAAGGTTTCAGATGGAATGATTAAGATTTTCTGAAGAATTTCCCTGATGCATTAAATGTATCAACAACAATATAAAACAAACTCACTGCTATTGAATCAATATTGACTCATAGCAACCCTATAGGATATGATAGAATTTCTCCAAACATCCCCAACTAACTATGAGAGCAGAAATCACTGCCTTTCTCCCATGAATTAACAAAGGCCCTTAATATGTGGGGAAAATAAACATAAAAGAAAGTCAGTGTTGACGTGATACAATATGAGAAAGACGCAACCCAGGATGGCTGGTTTCAAAGGCTGGGTTCAAGAGCCAGAAGGCCTGCAGAAGCTAAAACCCAGAGGAGAACAAAAGGGCAACTCTGCTAATGCCTTCCTTGTAGCCCAGTGAGCCCCTCGTTGGACTTGTCACCTTTCTGCAGTGTCATAAATCCATGCTTCAGGACAGTAACATTGAAGTAAGTAGGTGCAGCAACTGCAGCAAGCAAATAGACTTTAAATGGTATCTTAGAATTTAAAAATCCCCCAATCTGAAAATTACTGTATCTTGAATCTTTTATCAAATACTACAGAGATCATCATAATCAGCCATCCTTAATTTTAACCAACAGCCCCAAAATAGATAAACAAAGTGAATGAAAACACATGGGACTTTTACTGGGAGGCTTTTTCTCCCATTTTTAGGAGATTTGGAAAGTGAATCAAATGACTAAAAGAAACAGTGCAGGCTAGAATGTCTCCTGACCTGAGGCTTACGCAGATGCGATCCTGCCAGGAAATCAAGATATGAGCTGCACTCTCTTCTAAAGTCCCTCTGTGCTCATGAGTCCATAACAAAAGAAGAAGAAAGCACAGCAATCAGGAAACATTCAAGGTCAAACCCTGCAGGATGACAAAAAGTTATACTGATCAGAAGTTGAGAATGGTTTTTAATACTATGGCTAATTGTAAACTTGCCAACCCAAACAGCCTGGACCTGGTAGGCACTGGATCCTGACAGTTTATATTTCTGTTCACATCTACTTTCTGTGCTCTTTCCCGCCAACTTTATGCAATTCTTGGAATCTGTAATCCTGCTCTAATTTAAGGCAAGCCAGCAAATAAGCTTCTACCATTGCTTGGGTATACAATTTCATGTTTACAACATTTGGAATCTGTGTTAAGCAAAAGAGCTTCAGGCACCAAGCCCTACCAGGCCCTTGGACATTTCTAAACATGTCAAGCTGACATAGAAAGAAAATGCACTTATATCATACATCTTCAATTTCATTATGTGGATTAATTAAATTCATCTAGCTAAAGATGGTAACGTCTGTGGCCATTTCAGTTATTCTGGATGCACAGAACCAGCAAGGAGGGCTTTCTAAGCCACTTTAAACCCCGGTAGGAAAATAATTGATTTTAATATGCTCTTGAAACTTAAATGAAGTTTCTCTCATTCAAGATCTGTTGAAAAAGCTTAGAGAAAGACCTAAAATGATGACATATGTTAAGCAATGATAATAGCTGCTAGTTGAAATAGAGGATGATACATTATTGAGCATTTAATCCTGGATGTCTTCAATGTGAAATATATTCAGTTAGTATTGTAAAATACCCAAGTGTCTGGCATAGCTTAGATGAGTGAACAAAAGGGTGTCAAAATTGTTTTCCATATATAAAATGAATATTCAATTTAAAAAGTGCAAACTTGGATTCATCAGACTTTTCTCGTCTTGCTGTTCTCAGATGAGGAGAGTCATTAGTGACTGAGGAATCGGCTAGAGAACCAAGAAATCTGAATTCTGGTCACAACTTATGAAACTTGGTGACTAGCTTTTCAGTTGCTAACCTAAAATTCTCGATTATGAACCCACCAGGAGCTCTGTATTACACAGGCTCTGATGAAAGACAGCCTGCTCTGTAAAGATGGCAGCCGTACACACTGCACTGGGAGTTTCTAGCCCACCCAGTAAGGTGGTTGTGGGTTGAAATGTAGTGAACACCTATGAGCTAGTCCCTACTTTGTCCCGAGAAGAAGTGCTGTGCTGTGCGAAGTATTCTACTTGCTCTGCCTCACACTCACGGCCATCCAGCTGATGCTGACTCACAGTGACCCTGTAGCACATAGCCTCTTTGGGGTCCCAAGGCTGCAAGTCTTTCTGGGAGTAAGAAATCAATTTTCTCCCATGAAGAGGCTCTCTTACCTGCAAACTCTGGGGATCACAGGCCAACATGTAACCAGTATACCAACAGTGCTCAGTTTCTGTAAATACATGCACAAGAAAAGTGTTTCTTACTCCAAATCTGCTGCGTGCTACTTCCATGGCCATTGATCATAGATCTTAGGAAAATGAAATTCTTGACAACTTCAATCATTTTCCTCTTTATCGTGATCTTGTTTATTGATCCAACCATGAGGGTTTTTCGTTTCCTTTATGTTGAAGTGGAATCTAAACCGAAGGCTGTATTATTTGATCTTCATCAGCAACTGCTTCCAATCCTCTTTGTTTTGATAAGCAGGGTAATGTCATCTGCCTATCTCACTGCCATTGAGTCAATATTGCCTCATCGCTACCTATTGAACAGGGTCAAAGTGCCCCGCGAGTTGCCAGGACTGTAACTCTTTACGGGAGTGAAAATCCTCATTTTCGTCCAGAGGAACAGCTGTTAATTTCAAAATGCTGACCTTGCAGATCACAACCCAACATGTACCCACAGTTCCACTAGGGTTGCTGTCAGCTCTAGATAGCAGGTTGTTAATTTACCCTCTTCAAATTTTTGGATCTTGTTCCTCATGTAGTACAGCTTCTTGATTACCTGCTTAGCATACACTCTTAATAAGTACATGAGATAATACAACCATGATATGCATGCTTCTGATTTTAAACCAGGCATTATCATCTTGTCCTTTTAGCACAGCAGTTCTCAACCTGTGGGTCATGACCCCTTTCAGGGGGTTGGGTGTTTGAATGACCCAATTCCTAACAGTAGCAAAATTACAGTGATAAAGCAGCATCAAAAATAATTTTATGGTGGTCACCATCACATGAGGGACTATGAAATGGTGGTGGCATTAGGTAGGTTGAGAACCACTGCTCTAGAACAGCCATTTCTGGTCAACATAGAGATCTTGCATGAACACAATTGAGTTTTGGAATTTCCATTCTTTGAGATGCAGCCTATATTTGTTATGATTCACACAGTCAAGACTATTATTATTTCTCATCAGTAGTCGATCATATTTTGGTAGAAATTGACACATTCATACCCAGACTTGATAAAGCATTGAAAATCACAAAATGCTGCCTAAAAGAGTAAGCATTCCAGGGGAAGCCTAAGACTCGGCTCTAGGATATTATCGGCTATCATGATGCTAACTGCTTTCTTCCTCTTCATTTTTTTGCCTTGCATTTTTTTCTGCATTAGCCTAGTTTTCTATGTGCTTCTTACACAAACTAGACTTATCCATTGCAATAGTTCCAAGAGAGTATTCTGTTGATTTGAAATTTTAAAAGTTAGTTTTCCCCACCATATGCAAAAGACATTTGAAGTGAGGCCTCCCTTGAATTTTATTTATCTCTAAATCAATCTACAAGGCTAGCCGTTCAGACCAATTGCATCGTGTGAAAGAGATGAGGCCGTCTGCTCCCATAAAGAGCTACAGTCTTAGGAATACTATTTATGCTGGAATACTAGATATGCCATGTAGTCTTGGTGTGAGCATGTAGTCTTGGTGTGAGTCCGAATCAACCTGATTGCAGTGGGTAAATGAGTTCAAGAATATGTGGCATGATCATTTCTCGGTTTTGGCTAAGATCAAGTGTAGAGTATGTGGCATCCTTGTGGTTCACTTGCAAAGCAACCTGAGAAACCCAAAACTTATATGAGGTGGAAATGTGATAGAGAAGGAGAGTGCACATTTTCCCCACAAAAAAATGACCAATAGAAAATTGGTAAGACAGCAGAAAATGACAGATCCAGAAAACAAAGCAATCTTTTCAAGTTATGACTCTTGTGGGTTTCATTGTCCATATATGAGGCGGTCCCCCCCAAAACCAAAATTTTTTTAAAGCTATGCATTTAAATTTTTTTACAAAACAACCTTATCATCTTCACGGCACTCACCATTATACTAAAAAAATTTGTCAAATCTCGATTTCATTTTGGGAAACTTTTTTAAAACTCATGTGATAGGACAGTGATAACACCTGCCTCATTCTTTCCCTCACCTCTTTTATGTAGTCAAATCGTTGTCATCTTATGTCCCTCTTCATTTTCAGAAACAAAAGGAAGTCACTCAGCGAAGTCAGGTGAGTTCGGCTCATGGGGCAAGAAAGACATGCTGTTTTTGATAAAAACTGAGATGGCTGTTGGAGCAAGTGCATTGTTTTGGTGGCAAAACCGGTCCCCCATCTGCCCCAAATCCAGCCTTCTTTGTCTCACACAATTACACTATCTTTTCAGAACCTCTAAATAGAAAGCTTGATTAACAGTCCGACCTGGTAGAATGAACTTCAAATGCACTACGAGTTGATATTTTCATTCATTTGGCAAGTTTATGGATATCCAGAATGAGGTTTGTCATCAATTGATATTTCACCTTTTTTTGAAAGGAGAAACCCATTTGTACCCTTGAGTTTTTCCATAGTGTTGTTCTTGACAGTGGTGTTCAACGGGATAATAGTTGCTGTGGCATTATTTCCAAGCAAGAAACATAATTTCACAGCCTCACGCTGTTCTCTTAAATTGGCATCACAAAAAACGAAGTTTCAGTGAAACTCCTTTTACAAAAATATTCACGATGATCAGAGAGAATCTTCCAAGGTGATGCCACTGGGTGCACTATCTCAGAGCCATTCCCTTGATGCTTGCCTAGTGGGGAATGAGGGGAAATGTGTACTATGAATACTCCACCCAGAGGAGGCATGTACCGTTTTTTTTGGGGGGGGCCTTATATACTCCTGTACCGGTGGTTATGAAGATGATGAGAGATTGTGATATAATGCCTTGATTGAAATCTTCACCAAAATTACATAGCATGGAGGAGACACCCCTAAAAGATATCCCCAAACACTCCTCGGCAGACAAATATTGGTTACAACAGTCTATTCTACTTAAGCTATTCCAAAATGATGTGAGTCTATGACAATTTTTTTTTAAAAAGCAAGCACACGTTACCATCAAATCACTCCTGAACATAAAGGACAGAGCAGAACTGCTCCTTGGGGCTTGGTGTGAGACAAACTCATATTTCTCCCTCTGAGCAGCTAGTGTGCTTGAACGCCTCATCTTATACTTAGCGCACATATCTCCACATGTATCTCACATTGCCACGAGGCTTCCTAATAAGAGGTAGATTCAAATCCCAAGAAAGACTGAGCTATTGCAGTTATCAGAAGAAAAACGAAAAACACTTAAACACCAATACATAAAAATGTTGGTATGAATCGCACCACCCATTTGAATATACTTACATTTTCTTCATTTTTTCAGACTTCAGTAGCCATATATTTTTTTTCATGTCAAATGTATTAGAGAATAAGTTAACATATATTAGTGGGTTCAAATTTTGATTTCCTTTCTTTTCCAACACCGACAACTCTTTTCCTTCTAGCATTTTATTGTTCATTTGGGCGATCACTTTTAATCCATTCACAAAGTGAAATCAAAAGTCAAGACTAGCCCTTTTCAGGATTCCAAGCTCACTGCCCATCACAGATAAAGACCTCATAATTACTGGCAAGGCTTACAAAACCTTTCCCTCACTACCTCTCTGGCCTCATCTCCTCTCACTTTTCCCTACTTACTGCACTCCAGCCATGCTGGTCCATGCACCAGTACTTCAACATGTCGAGCACACTCCCACTCCACACTCTTTGTTCTTACCAATCCTCTGTTTAGGACATGCTCCTTCCCATAACCTTATGGGACACTTTCTCAAGTAATGGAAGATTTTGTTTAAATATCTCCTTTTCATGTAGGACTGCAGAATGACTAGCTCAAGGAAGCAACTAAAACAACAATGAGCCCTCCCGAGTCAATTAGTTTCTCCATAGTATTTATTACAAACCAACAAATTATATTCTGACTTGATTTCTTTCTACCTTAACCAACTGACAACTGGGTTAAGTGACATAAACACATTTGATATATAGTTATATTTCAGCACCCAGGACAGTACCTGGTACATTGTTGGTGTACAACTCTATTTGTTAAATAATATTTTGAAGAAGCAAGATGAGGAAGTGCTCTATATTCCAGAACTTTTTTCCCCAGGTTTAAATGTATAGTAGTGGTCCAGGTCGACCTGGTCAAAGGATTCCATCCGTGGCCACAGTAAAATTTAAAGGGTGGCCACGGCACCTATTATGAAATAAGTACACTCAGTAATTTGCAGCACTTTAGGGAAAAATGATGCGGGTCTTGGTGGCATGGTGACCAAGCTATCATCTACGCTATGAAAGGACAATGTGCATGTTTCTCCTTTTACAACAATGGAAATCATAGGGAGCAGCTCTGCGCTGTCCTGTAGGGTATTGATGACTTGGAATCTACTCCTAGGCAATGGGTTTTGAGATTTTAGAAAAGAAAGAAACCAAAATAATAAGACCCATTAAGAAGTTCATCATGGCCACGAATTCAACACAGATTAAAGCAAAGCCAAGATTAGGTGTACAAACATTCTTTCTTTGTGTGTTTGTTTGTTTTATACCAGCTGGAACAGCTGGTTTTTCTTGATGTCTCTGGAATTTAAATAATTCCTACAGTATTTGACATACGCTCATTTCTTCCCAAAACAGTCCAAGGGCATGCACTGCAATCAGTAATTGATGAGCATATCAATGTTATGATACGAAGTTTGTTTTAATTTTTATATATCTAACTCATTTGGAAAATGATACACTTTTATTGTTTTTCTTTTGACATATTTTATTGTTATCATTTATATGAATTATAATCATTTTGCCATGGCATAATTTGTTCATGTCATTTATCCATATTTCTATTGTTTCATTTGTATGGATTTAGGAAATATGAATGCTTCCTTATTTATTCTATCACTGTCATGAACCCATAAGTTGTGTTGTAGCCAATGCTTTTTCTGTCTCTTATTAATGAAGAGAATATCAGATATGAAAGCTTCTAAGAGTTGAGTCAAACTCATTTATTTTGCAGGTTGAACACTGAGCCTCAGAGGAAGATAATCATGCAGGTAGTAAATAAAATGTCACACATGGTTTCTTTTATGCAAGCTTTGTCCTTTTCCTGGTTAAATTTTAGCATTCACTTGTTCGGAAATAGAAATGTAGCAGTGAAATTGAAACCAGACTAATAGTCAATGGTGACTCACGTCATTATAACAGGTGTAGCCCTTAACTTTCTCAGGTCTCACATTTCCAATGATGCAATACGTGCAATATCCTCAACTACACTGGCCTATAACAGCCTAATACAAGTGATACAAATACTTAACTTGAAAGGTCAGCATTTCTATCAGGGAGTCTGTGACATGACTACTGTTAAAATATCTTGACCTATCTGTCAATCATAGCATTAATTCATGATGAGGCTTAGGCTTGACTTGTTAATGTAGGCTAATTTGGGGTATGTTTAAGATGTAACTTGGCCTTTTCCCTAGGTGTCTGTTCACTTTGACATTTAGGCTGCAGGATTATATCACCAACTCGAAACAGCATTCAGAAACAGGAGCTGTTTTAATATCTAACGTTTACAGAATATGTTAATTTTACAAAACAGCACTCCAGTTAATTCAAGAATAAGATTCCTTAGGAAAGACACCAAAATAGAAGGAAAGAAAGGGCAGTGCACTGTGTGCTTTCTTGGTTGTCTAATTCTTCCTTCTTGACCTCTAGGCCTTTATTCTAGGACACTTGTTATTGTTAGGTGTCTCTGAGTTGGCTTTGACTCACAGTGGCCTCAGGCTTAACACAAATAAACACTACCCAGCCGTCTTCACTGAAACTGCTATGTGTGAGCCTACTGTTAAAGCCACAGTGACAGTCCACCTAATCAAGGACCTCCCTCTTTTTCACTGAGCCTCTACTTTCTGAGTACAGCATCTTTCTCCACCAATTGATTCTTCCAGATGGCGTGTTCTGTCAAGGGAGGTACAGACTTGCCATTCTTTCTTCCAAAGAGGATTCACTCTGATGGCATTCCATGGCATGCTAAATATCTGTTACTCATACTCTAATTCAAGCATATATGTTCTTCTTCAGCATTTTTTACTCACTGTCAAACTATTGTATGCAATCGAGGGAATGGAAAATACCATGGCTTGGTTGAGACAGAGAAAAACACAAAACTCCCCACTGATTCCTTGACATATTTCCAAGTGTCATAGGTTAGACTGCCTTCACCCTACCTCACACCAAATACAATTTCAAGTCAGGAGCAATGTAAACCAAGAGTATCACAACTGCACAAACTTCTTTTCAATGACTATATCTGATAATACAGAGAACTACAGATATAATGCCTTTACTATTGGGGAGGGCTACCAAAAATAAAACTGGAATTGGGTTATAAAACTTCATCTTTGTGCAAGTGATTGAAACGTTTCCTCATTATTGTTATGCAGTATTAAAATGGGCCATTAGTGTTATGCAGTATTAAAATGGTGACAACGATGCCAAGTAAAAATAAAACTACCAAATTAGGTTATACATTAGTAGGAAAGGCATATTTCATAAAGATATAAAGGAGCCCTGGTGACACTGTGGCTTAAGCATTATGCAGTTCAAATCTGTCAGCCAGCTACTCTGCAAAAATCCCTTGAGGCTGTGTATTCCAGTAAAGAATAGCCTTGGAAACCCAATATAAGGTCACTACTATTGAAATGGACTTGATAGCAGTAGATTGGTTTTTTTTGTTTTTTCTGCACATATTCTATTTCTACACCTAGATTAAAAAGAGAAAATGCCAAATATAAAAGTAGAATATTTTAATAAGGCTCTTTTAGAAATGCATAGAATATGAAGATCAAAAAGTTATTAAAGATGTAGAAGACCTAAAAAACTGAGCAACAGCATGGTCTAATTAAGATACAAGTCATACTTCACATAATAATAAAAAAAGTATGCTTTTGACAAGTGACCATGGAGCACTTAATAAAATTGATCGTATGGTAACAATAAAACAAATCACAATACCTCATAAGATTCCAATATGGCATAGTAAATTCCCTAATCATAATGAAGTTAATCTAGAGATTAATTAAACAGAAAATACCTAAGATACCTCCATATGTCTGAAAATTAAAGAGTGCACTTTTAAATATATATTTTGTAAAGTTAATTCCACTGAAAATTAGAAAATAAAACTGAACCAAATATGCATGAAATCATTTCATATCTCAATAATTGAGATGCAAAAACTGATGTGCTTTCAGGGAAAGCTTAGCCTTAAATAAATTTACTAGAAAAAATAGAATGCAGGAAGCAATTACCTAAGTATAACCCTCAAGAAATTGTAATAATAACAAATTAAAATCAAATAAAATAGGCAGAAGAAAGACTAAGAGAAGAAAATCATGCAAAAGAAAACAAGTACATGGAACAGTAATTCAGCAAAGACAATGGGCAGCACATCAAAGCCAACGGACAGCAGTAATGAGAAAGAGAGGAAGAGAGAGAAAAGAGAGGAGAAAGATGAATAAGCAGAGTACGTCTCATACAATCAATTTGAGGATTAAAAAAGTTAGCTAGCTAACATCTTGTGTCAGCTTACCTGTTACCTACCTTTTGATATATTGAATGAAACTCTTCTTCCCCTTGGGACTCATTCAAAAAGCTGGCTGAAATAATTCATATAATAATAAATAATAACATGACAATTCCAATTACAAAATGAACTGGAAATGATGATTGTGTGGTCTTGTCATACCCATTGTCAAATGACTAACAATCCCAAGCCAGAGATTTCTCCTAAAACCATGGTGAGAAGTACCTGTCATCGCCAGCTTTGTTACTAGAGCTTACATCATATGTTTTCCACTCTTCCAAGCACAGCTTTGACCCCCAGTGCAATAGCCAAAAGTTATAGAATAAGAAGATAGGGAATTGGCAACAAATGCACCAATGTGCTCGACACAATGGCTGGCTGGCTGGCCGGTGATGTAGTACATGCAAGATCTCCACTGTGGCGTGGTGCTGAGATTACCAAGGAACTAAGTGATAGTCATCTGAAGAAGTGGTCTGTGGCGATTAGCAGGGGAACAGAGGGCCGTACTGGAGAATCCCTTCCACTCCCTTTACTTGTGCAACATAGAATTGTTGATTCAAACACTTCATGAGCAAATAGTTTCTCTTCAAATCTGACATGCTTGCTTAAACAAGCTGAATTCTTTAATTTTAAAGAACATAATAATAGAACTCTCCCTAACACCCAATGCCCTTCAGTGGTTTCACAGAGCACTTAGACAAAATGTAAAACTCCACTTTGCAAAAATCATCTCGTCGAGAAGGAGCTATTTTGGTAGATTAATACTTGGAGGCATTATTTAAGATGATGACAGATAGCCTAAAGAAAGCCATCTGGGGCCCCAGTTTTGTTAGCAGTTGTGGAGTCTGCTGGAAAACGGCAAGGAGTCATTGGACAGAAATGTTTGATTCTTTTGCCTAATTATATTTGGCAGAGGGTAGGCTCAAATCTGTGTTCTGAAACAAAGAATTAGCCTGCCTTTGAATCATGATGTACCCACAAAATATAGCCATGTGTCACTATAAATAGAAATATGAAAATTATTATATACACATGTGTGCATCCATATATATACATATATCCCAGGAAGAAAAGGCTAACAGTGAAATATGCATAAATCCCTGGTAAAATCATAAGACAGCACCTTAGAGATAATTCTTTTATAAGTTGCTAAATCCATGCCTTTGTCTTTTTTGTTATATTCCCTAAAGTTTCATCATCAGCCCGCTATTCATCTCTATTCTCTTGCTACAGCTAGATATTTTTTTCAATATGGTCATTGCATACATGCGAGGTACAGCATTTGTGCTCAGTCCAAAAGCAGGCTAGAGAGGTGCCAGTGGCTACACTCTGCCTAAAGGAGCTTACGATACTAGATTCTCAGCACTTAACGGCTTCAGTAGAGCTACCCAGGCATACTAATCTCCAGCTTTAAGATTTATATAAAATTACATCACAATAGGTGGCCAAAATGTGCGTAAAATATTAGAGATTCAAACAATGGGACCCTCACTTTCATTTAGAGATGCCACTATTTATTCAAAATATCAGTTACAACACATGACAATATCCGAAAGGTACGCACACTTACGAATGATGAGCGCTTCAGGGACAGTTAGCAAATTCTGGTTTGAGGCTCCATTTTCAACTTTGATACACATGTGAAAGGGGAAAGAAAATTTGCACATTTTCAACCAGAATTCGAAATCTCGGGTTAGCTGTTTGGTTTTAAGACTACCACACAACTGAAGTCATTTTTATCAAAGGAAAGAAGGAAGGACAACGGCAGAGAACCTGGGGAAACCCTGTGGACAGAGACATCTGGAGCGGATCCTGCCAGCGCCTCTGGGCCACCAGGTGTATTCTCCTTCAGAGTCCAAGAGCCTTCCCCAAACAGAGGTTAGAGAGCAGGCTCTGTGGGACCTCTTTTCTAACACAAGGGCGAGCTCACGTTGACATGCTTAAGCAGCTCTCCTTCTGAAACGGATGTTTCCAGCAAGACAAAGCAGGCTCAGATGATGTGCAGTGTATCAGGAATTTGAGATCAGAAATAACGTCGTCTAGAGTACTGCATTCTGTGGGCTTCAGTGCCACAAGGGCACCGACGCCAAAGCACTGCTTCTGTAATCCTCAATGTTCTTTGTCGATGCCAGGGGGTCGCTTGAAATTGACATGGTGGCAGAACGTATATTTTGGAGATCACCGAGCACCAAGTATCCGGCCTTTAAAAAAAAAAAGGAACAACTGTGGCGATTGGCCTATTATCCTCAATTCGTTTGTACCAACGTGGGATAATCAGAAATTTGCTTGTTAAGACCAACAGCTTCACAGTAAATAAAATGATGGAAACTACCAGAAAGTTCTCCAGGAGTCATGCACATGGACTAGTTTTCCAACAGAACAAGAGACTCCAAGAATAGCTGGAGAGAGGTATGGAAAGCAAGACAAAATGCCAGCAATGGCTGTGACTTACACTTGACCTAGACGACTGTACCTCAGTTGAGAATAGGTACAGAGAAACAAACAAACAAACAAGTAAGGAGGGCTTATTGAAATAATTTACAGTACAGTAGAAGTGAAACCCAGCACACACAAGATCATGGATAAATTTACTTCAAACTGACTTCTTTTACAGGGACTTCTAGAAGTTTAAACCATGTAGAAAGTTTTCTGTTTTGTCGGATCAGTAAAAATTCAAGAAGCCTACATACAAAACAACAGATAAAAGAAGAGCACTTAAAAATCAAGAGAAAGTTGAAAACATGCTGAGTAGTCATATAAGAAATAAGTGCATGAAACAGGCATTGAAAACAAAATATAAAAAAACATAAAACCAGGTTTGGAAATAAACATTAGAAGAGATACACAAAAGACGACAATATCAGTTTTAAAATATTTCCCCAATTTAAAGAGAAGAAAAAAGACTGGAGCATACAAATGTTGGGGGGCGCGGGGGGGCAGGGGGGTAGGGGGGCGGGGGGGCAGGGGGGCAGGGGGGCGGGTAGACGGCAATGAGGAATAGAGGGTTTCCTATTAGTCTATTATACAAGAAACATAGATAATTGGACTTCACCAAAATTACAAACATGTATATATCAGAGGAAGCATCTAGTAAGTGAATAACGCTCAGACTGAGAGAAAAATATTTGAAACTCACTTATCTGATCAGGCTTTAGTACTCAGAAGATATAAAATATATATAGTATCCAGAATAGATGTTGTAGCACATAATAAAAAGAGAGACTAAGTAGAATGGAGACAAAGAATTTAAATGTTTCTTCAAATAAGATATACAATGATCAATATGTAAAAGATACTCATCAGGATGAATCACTGGTG
This sequence comes from Tenrec ecaudatus, assembly GCF_050624435.1. Taxonomy (NCBI): domain Eukaryota; kingdom Metazoa; phylum Chordata; class Mammalia; order Afrosoricida; family Tenrecidae; genus Tenrec; species Tenrec ecaudatus. The sequence goes on along the minus strand of NC_134542.1, from coordinate 12,397,166 downwards.
TACCTATAAACCATCCAATGATTTCCGATCCATGGGGACTCTGCATGACAGAAGGAAGCCGTGCTCTGTCCTAATCACCTCGGTTAAGCCCATGGTTGCAGCCACCGGATCAGTCCATCCCTTTGGGAGGCCTTCTTCTTGTTCGTTTTTCACTGATCTGCTTTCCAAGCACAATGTCATCTTTCAGGAACAAATCTTTCCTGATGACATGTCCGAAGAAGGGGAGAAGAGTTTCACCATGCTTGTGTTTCAGGAGGGTTCTGTTTGTACGTTTTCCAAGAGTGATTTGTTTGTTCTTCCAAAAGCGCTTTATGCTTTGCCAACACCATAATACAAATATGTCAATTATTCCCTGATTTTCCTTTGTTATTGTCCAAAGGTTACATGCAAACAAGGTGACTGAAAATACCAGGATTTGAATCAGGTGCACCTTAGTCTTCAACGCAATATCTTTTCTGTTTAACACTTAAAAAGTCTAGGGCAGCAGATTTACCTGATGTAATTTCTTGATTGCTGCTTCAATAAGTGTTGATTGTGGATTTGAGAAAAATGAAATCCTTGACAACACTGATATTTTCTCCATTTATCAGGGTTTTTTCTACTGATCCATTTTGGGTTTCTTTACATTGAATTGCAATCCATAGTGAAGGCTGCCGTCTTTAATCTTTGTCAGCAAGTGCTTCAAGTCCTTTTTGCTTTCAGCAAGCAAGGTAAGCTAAATACATAGCGTAGATTGTCAATAAGTCTTCCTCCCGTCCGGTTTAGTTCTTCACATTGTCTAGATTCTTAGATTATTTTCTCAGCATCTAGATCATTAGCCATTAAGTAAATGCAAACATAAACCACAATAAGATAACTTAATACTTACCAACCCTCTGTCACTGAGTTACTTCTGATTCATAGTGAGCCTGTGCTGGATCTATCTATCTATCTATCTATCTATCTATCTATCTATCTATCTATCTATCTATCTATCTAAATATATACTCAAGTGTAACTGACCTGAATATCAGCCGAGGCACCTAATTTTACCACAAAAACTGCATTAAAAATGAGCTGGAAATAAATGCTGGGTAGATTACTGGTGGTATGATAGTGAGTGAGTAGGTGGGTGTCTCCACTCAATGGAGGATTGTATTAGTTTAATGATAATGCACATGACAACACTGTACATGGGACAGGCATTCAGAAAACCACGTTGGTGGCAACTCTGCCATGCTCAAAACTCAGCTATCACCTTTCCTCTGAAAGATGACACCAACCGGCAGAGAGAAAACATGAAGGAAGGTCTATTGAGACTTAACGAGCCTGCAGTGCAGGTGGGCATCTTCTGCATGATTTCTGCTGATAATATTTTGACCCATATTCAACTACATGGTTCCCACCCATGCCCAACCAGAAAGTCTAGGAAGTTGAGCCTCACCTCCTGTAGATGTTGCTATGAGACACTGAGTCCGATCCAACTCATCTGGGTCTTACAGATAAGAGGACATGAGCTCCCTGGTCCTGAATTATTGTCATCATTTGGCCACTGTGCCAATTCAAACAGTTGAATATTTTTATCAAGACCTTTCCTCACCTTCACCTAACCTTACCTGTACAAACCATGATATCCTTTCCTAAGGATTGCTTTCATAGTAGCATGGCCTGAGGAAGCATGCTGGTCTCACCATCCTCGATGGAATTGCATTTCTTCTAAAATTTATTTTTTACTTCTTTTGGCCATGCACTCAATAGTCAATACTCTTTCCCACCACAACATGAATGCATTGATTCTTTGATTCTCTTTAGGACTGTCCAGTTTTCACATACTAATGAGGTCAAAAGACCAAGATCTGGCTCAAGAACACCTTAGTTATCAAAGTAATGTCTTTGCCCTTTGAAACTTTTACAAAGTTCTTTGGTAGCAGATTTCCATAATGCATGAGGTTATTGGATTTCTTAATTGCTGCTTCTATGAACACTGATTGCCGAACCAGAACCAAGAAGAATGAAATCACTGACAACTTCAATTTCTTCTTTATTTATCAGGATGCAGATTTTCTGACCAGCGATGGAGACTTAGCTACGTGTCACGGAGAATGGAAAAAAATCAACTTTTTGGCAAACAGTTAGCAGTCCTACTCCAAGTCATCAGATCACACAGAAACCAGAAGAGGATCTTAAAAATACAATGCCAAGGTTTCATTTACTTGCTTCAACTGTAATGGAAACCAGTTACAAGGTTCTCATGGAGAATCCCGAGTGACAATATGATTAGACAATTGGAAGTGTGCACTACAGAGTAGTAATTAGGCACCAGTAAACCGGTGCATACCTTGCTTACCAGGTAACCCGTCCCTGCTTCACTTGAACAATGTTTAATTAATTCTCTACCCAACTAACTTCAATATTCAAATTTAACTTTATCCAACAATGTTGATGAGCATATTAGTTTGTGCTTGCTTTTTCCTCTGATGTCATGACTGGGCACTTGAATGATGTCCCCTCCTGTAAACAAACAGAACACGCCTTTGAAAGACAGGCTCACACATGTCAAATCCTCGCCCAGCTCCTTCATTAAGCTTCGGGCTGAATCTGATGGCAAGAGGCTCCAGCAGCTGAGGGAGGGCAGAGGGAAACGAAGCCTATTTCCAGCACATGTGACAGTCATGATTCATAAAGGGAATCTGGGTCAGAATTTGCAGCTGGGGAAGCACCGGGAAGAGATTACTTTTATTATGAAAACATGCCCTTAATTACAGCTCAAAGTAGAGTGAGGAGGGGCTGAAATGCACAGCTGGAAGAGGAAAGCAAATTAATTTGTTGGCTTTTAAAGCCCTCTCACCGTGAAATAACGAGCCCTGTTGGCATAGGGGTTAAGGGTACAGTTACTAACTGAAAGGTCGATAGTTCAAGCCCACCAGCTGCTCGGCAGGAGAAGGATGTGGCAATCTGCTTCTGTAGAAATTTCAGCTTTGCAACCTGGAGGAGGAAATCCTAGCTTGTTCTCTCGTCAGATCTCTGAGTTGGAATTGGCTCGATGGCGATGGGTTGGTTTGCTACAGTGAAGTAAATAGGCCCCTCTAGGATGAGCATTGGGTTATTTATACATGCGGCCACTCCTCGAGAGAAGGGTGAGGCTTTCTCACTCCTGGGCAGAATTTCGGTCTCAGAAACCCACAAGGACAGTTCTCCCCTGCCTCTGAGGGTCCCTATGAGTCAACATTGACTCAATGGCAGTGAAGGGTATTTTTCAATTGGGAATGTTCTGAATGGCCTAAGAGCAAGTATGGACCAGGTGAAAAATGATAACATATAACACGGAGAGGGTGTTTCCTCAGACTTGTGAGCTATGAGAGCTTTGGCTGGGTTTCTTTTTTATAAAGTAAACATAATCTGGTCAGTAGTTAAGAGCTGACATCTCCAAACATGACGATGAGTTCTCAGCGAAAGAATACCCTTGCTTTTCCGGTTGCTGTTAGTTGCTGTCTAGTCAGCTCTGACCCTGGGAATAGTACAAACTAAGCCGGACTTCCACCAGGTTGATGCTGACTTGTAACAACTCTACAAGACAGAGTAAAACTGCCCGACAGGGTTTGAAGGCTATGCAGTTGTATGGTAAGACACTGCCACCCACATCTCTCGCCTCAGGAGCAGCTCTTGGGTTCAAATGATCACCCATTTGAGCCAGTGTGCTGTTAGGGACACTGGGGTTATGTACAACAGAGCACAATGTTGCCTGGTTAAGCACCATCTTCATGATCCTTGCTGTGTGGGAGTGCATCATCCAGCTGCTAGGCTGGGTCTTCCTTTCTAAGGAGCTTCCAACACTCACTCTTCCAGAGAATATTCTGCTGTGATACATAGGGTTTTCACTATGTCATTTTCGGAAGCGGGTTACCAGGCCTTTATTCCTAGTCTGAATATTTCACTGAAACCTACCCATGATGGTATGAGCCAGTGGGTATTTGAAGGTTAGTAACATATCTCCTAGCATTATAGCAACACACAGGCCACTAAGGTATGACACATTGACAGATGGGTGGTGGGATTCTTATGAAACAGAATCAATATTTAACACTGTGCTTGGACCCTTTAGAAAGACCTAATTGTGGAACAAAAAGCTTAACATGGCTCCTCTAGGCATAGTCTTAGGAATTCTGGTGGTGTAGTAATTAGGCCTTCACCTACATTCTGCAAGGTCACCAGTTTGATACCACCAAGCAACCCACCTCTGGAGAAATACAGAGCTCTACACTCTAATAAAGAGCTACAGTCAGTGAAACCCACAGGGGTAGCTCTACCCTATCCTACAGAGTTGCAATGAGTCAGAATCAACTCAATGCCCATGAACGAGAAAGAAAGATAAGCAGAGCACATCACTGGAGCTCTGAGATACTGCTGATTTTAGCTTCTTGATCTACTTAACTTTAGCTAGAAGTCCAGAGAAACAGCAAATGAATGACAGTAGCAGAAACATGAATGAGAGCACAGCAGGAGTCATGGTAATGGGGTATAAGACCAATGGCAAAACTGAGCCTGTCAACAGGAGTCTTGCTTTCAAAGTCAAGTACCTCCAGGCACTTAGTGGGGGGAGTTAAATTTGCTGAGTCATGAAGACAGAGCTGAGTATTTTCAAGCTGAAGCTTATAGAAGAGTAATATATCCTTTGGGCATTTACCACCAGCATGACAGAAGCTCTATAAACATTGTCCGGGAGGGCAGAAACAAAGGGGTTTTGTGCTTGAGAGCTCAAGGAGCAAACAAAACAAAACATGCCTGTAGACACAGAAGAGGCTACCTGGACTGGAAGAAATGTATCCTGAGCATTTCTGTTCCTGAATTGTAAACTGTTAGCATGCTGAATAAACCCTATAATCTGGAGTATGATCTGTGAGGTTTATTTGTGGTCATTGCAGTGAGTATTGAACCCATTGGAGATTTAAGGCTTTGAGGGACAATTGGTGTCAGAATTCATGATGAAACTTGGAGGGTGGAGGCAGGTTTTCCTTTAGTCTTATAAGAATCAGTATTGGGCTGATGTTGAGTTGAAATCTCCTTCCCTTTGTGAAGTCAGAGGATGTCTTACTGGCCAAATGGACCGAAGGTGACCCAGTAATAGTCAAGAAATAAAGGCATTCAAATATACCTAAAGTCAATATGTTAAAATGATACTTAGAAGCTTTTTATCATTAGCATATTAATTATTGAATAATTCTAATGGCATACAAATCGTTGCTGATTTTACAATAAGTAGGCTATGTCTACTCAGAAGATCTGAACATTATTAAAACTCATAAATCAGAATGCCATCCCTGACTAATTTGGAGATACAGAAATTTTCACAGGAAAAAGTAAAATACTTAATGCATATCAAAGGACTATAATTCATGTTTTTGTGTGCTCTAAAGTATATTTTGGATAACCTTAAAATTTAGAACAAGAAGACATAATTGTAACAGTACACAAAATATAGTGTTATTTTCATGGAATTTTACTAATTCTACCTTATCTTGTTTGGCACTGAGACAGAGTGCTAAATTTTTAATTGCTTTATAAGAATTTATTAAGAACTTCATATGAAAAAGACACTGTACTTTACTGTACTTAGATTGTCACTATATTCAAATAAGCTTGTGGCTTTATGTAAATACACACACACAATTTAAAGACATAACATCTTGATGTGTTACACCTAAGTTATTTCCAACCATTTAAAATTGCATTAGATAATCATTTCATTCCGATGCCATCATTACTATAGATTCACTGTCTATTCAGGTTGAACTCATAGCAACCCGATATCCAACAGGTAAAACATTGTCTGACTCTTGAACCCTTTTTATGAGCGCATTGTTGCAGCCACTGTGTGAATTCATCTGGTTGAGGATCCGTCTCTTTTTCCTCAAACCTCTATTTCTCTAAGCATGATGTCCTTCATGTGAGCCAACATCTTACCACCCTTCAGTCTAAGGAACATTCTGACTATACATTTTCCAAGACAAATCCATTCAAAGGAAGGATTGTATTCAGATGATCATGTCAGATGACATCATTGGGATGATCATCAGATAACTGCCAACTTGCATAATCACACAATTGCAAAACCGCTAAGAACCATGAGCCGGTCAAGTTGACACATATTTTTGATGAACACATATTTTTGATGAACAATTTAATCCGTTACAGCTACCATTGCAAAGCACTTGTTATCTGCTGGATCTTGTTAGTTCATTTAATCCTCACCACAAAACTCAAGTGAGATTATTGTTATTATTATAATCCTATAGTAGAGATGATCAAACTAATGCAGAAATTATAGGACATGCCCAGAATCATACAACAAAAAATGTATTACAACCAAAGGATCAACAATTATTTTGAAAATAAGGTGAGACTATAAGGAGACAGGGAGTTGAAATCATTGGAAATAGAGACTGTTTGTATGTAAGGAAGAATGTGACCAATGCCAGTATCCACTCTGTGTAGAAATTGAATGGCAGCCACTGTGTGAACTTGCACCCTAAACAGAAGAAAATATTTCTAAAATAATAAAATGAATGATATTAAAACCATCTGGCTCTGGAATCCATACTATTCATCAACCTCCTCTGCTAACTCTTGGATAACTGTTGAGAACAAAAAGGAAAACTGTTAGCATCGTAAACAGGCCAGCAGTCTTGAAGGGAAATTGCTGGGCCTACAGCTGCTGTCAAGGAAACTTTCTAACCCCTATACTCCTGAGAATTCCTCCGGCACAGAGGGCCAAGAAAATCTAGTTTTTAAAATGTCAAGGGATTCTAAAGTGCGGTCCCTACAACTCAAGGAGTGGCGGCTCAATTTGCAGCTAGGAAGGTAAGGCTTTGCCCAAGTAGTAGACAATGGGCTTGAACTGAGCATGAACAAATGAATGAACATAGGAGAGGGAAGAACACAAAATCATTGCTACTGTTTCCCATGAGACCAAACCAAAGGAGAGTCAAGGCTGGTTCAGGAAAAACCTGGTGTGTGTCCGGGACCACTGTGCTCTCCAGGGTTTCCATACGCAGGCCTTCCTTTCCAAGTGCTCCTTGGCGGACCTCCCGCTCCAGCCAAAAGGATGGGCATTGCCAAAGGACCCGGGTGACCCTGGTTTCGTACATGAAATCTTTGGAGTTTCCACCTCTTTAAGGCACAGCACTCTATGCAAAGACAAGCACAGCAAATTAGCATTGGACATTACCCAGCTCATTGGTTCATTGTTTCCTAAATCGTGTCACTTTACAAAAGGAGGGACCACTTGGAAAGCTGTAGGTGGGACCCTGGTGTCATAAATCAAGACCCGTGCCACAGAGAACGGATATCCGGCAGGAATACAAAAGAAGGTGATGGGAGAGGGGCAAAAGCAGGCCATCATTTGTAACAGGCTATGGAATCCCCCACAGACGTGTTCTTGGACAACTAGTAGGGAAAGGAGTTTGGGAACAGAGAAACTGGTGCTATGTTTAGATCAACTGACTGTAAAAAAAATAGGAGGTATTTTGTTTCTCTTTATTTATCCCTACAGAAAAATTATATGCTACTCATCTATCACTTACTCATAATGTGGTCTCTCATGTGTTGTTGTGATGCCACAGCTATGCCACTGTATTTAAAATACCAGCGGGATCCCCCACGGGGCAAGGTTTCAGTGGAGCTTCCTACAGAGACTAGAAGGACAGACCTGGCAATAAACTCTTAAAAATCAGCCACTGAGCATATGATAAATAGCAGCGAAAGAATGTTTGACACGGCCGATGAGTCGTTCAGGTTGGAAGGGCCGCAAAATACAACTTGAGAAGCACTCCCACTTGAGTCGACCTCAGTGATGTGGATAGAGCGAAGCTTTCAGGACCTTCCTAAGAGTCGACCTCAGTGATGTGGATAGAGCGAAGCTTTCAGGACCTTCCTATGACAATGTGGCAAGGCTCAAAGGGAGAAGACACAGCTGCAACCATCCACTAATGATCAGAATGTGGAGTGGACAAATTATCAATCTAGTAAAATTGGAATTTATCACAATAAAAAGGGGCTCTTGCAGTTCAATAACGTAGGCATTGGTGAGCTTAAATCGGCCATTTTTATTCAGATGATCCCCAAGGTCTCATGTCAGGAGGAGCCCTGGTGGTGTAGTGTTTATGCTTTGGGCTGTTATCACCCAGAACATCAGCAGTTCTAAACCACAAGCCGCCGTACTGGAGAAAGGGGAGGTCTTCTACTCCTGTGAAGAGTTAACCATCTTGAAAACCCACAGGGACAGTTGTACCTTCTCTGATGGAGTCGCTTTCAGTGGCAATCTACCTGGTGACAGTGAATTTGGTTTGTTTGTTTGTTTGTTTTTTGGTGTTGTTTGTTTTTGTATTTGTGTCAAGAATGACAAATTGAGGGAGAATGGCATCACATGCATTTCAAAATCGACCCTGAAGAACAGCTGCGTCAGTGATAAACCGCTATTCACATCCTTATAAGAAAGACTAGTTAATACAAGCGTTACTCAGATTTACGCACCAACCACTAACCCCAGAGGGAAGAAATTGAAGATATTTACCATATTATGCTGTCTGAAACCGATTAAACTTATAATGAGGATGGATTGATGATTGGAAGGCAAACTTTGGAAACAAAGGAGAAGGATTGAAAACTGTTGTTTTTGGAGAAAAAAATGACATCAGAGATTATAGGACTGAATTTTGAAAGAACAACAATTTATTCATTGCAAGTACCTTTTTTCAACAGTGTAACCGGTGAGTATATACATGGACCTAAAGAGATGGAGTACACATGAATCAAGCACCAAAGAGCCAAAGGGGAAATTCAGAACCTTGAGTCAGAACAAGGCTCTGGACTGACCTCCAAGTAAGCCATAGATTTTCATAAGTAATTTCATGTTGAAGACAAAGAAAAATATTAAAGTTCATAAGAGAGCATTTCAAGAATAAATATGATGTATTGAATGTGAATGACTGAAAACCAGAGAAGTCATGGTTGCCACTAGGAAGAGCAGACCTGGAAGAAAGGAAAGATCAGTAGAAAGGAAACTGGAGGTCAAGAAAGACCGAGACTTGTTCTTGAGCATAGAATAGTTCAAGGAAATATTAAAAATCCTGAATTAGAAAACTTCAGCCGGCAACACGAGAAGACAATAAAGTATGATAAATGTGCACAGACTTGGAGTTGCAAACCCCAAAGAGAAGAACACACTCAGCATTTTTCACACTGAAAGAACTGGAGGCAAAATGCAAGTTTTGAATTGCGACATTGAAGAGTTCTCTGGGAAAGGATACCGAAGGACACAAAAAGCATCAAAAGGGAATAAAAAAATAGCAGGATGCTCTCAAGAGAGGATCCGTTATAGAATAATGTAAGGCCGGGTTTGAAAAATCGGCAAGCTGGCTGCAGAATTCCCAGCTTGAGCCTTTTCTCTCCAAGAACATTACATGGAGAAGGACCGAGAGCATTGTCTAGACATTGATCTTGTTCTTAGTGGCCACCAAGCCAGCTCCAACCCTCAGCAACCCCACAGACTGAAGAGCCAACTTGTATCTCATATACTAATATGGTGCCCTGCACTCTCCTCAGTGTCCCTGGCTTTCCTAAGTCTCCTGTTAAATGCTTACTAATCTAGAGGGTCCGTCTGCCAACTCTATACCACATAATATGCTGTGGTAGTCCATAAGGTTTTCATTGGCTAATTTTCAGAAGTAGTTTACCAAACTTTCTTCCAAGTCTATCTCTAGCTGCAAACGCCACTGAGATGTGTACACCCTGGGTGACTCTGCGGGTACTTGAAATACAGGTGGCATAGCTTCCAACGTCAGGGCAACACTCAAACCTCCACTGCACGAATGGTGTAGGCAGTTTTCTTGCTGGTTGCTGCCAGGTGCCATGGAGTCGCTTCCTATTAGTGACCCTAGAGATAACAGAGCAAAACACTGTCCAGCACTGGACCATCCTCACAGGTGTGACGTTTGAGCCCATTGCTGCAGCCATGGTGTCAATCCAATTAGTCAAATGCTGTCCCCCTAGGGTTCCTCTTTGCGCAGTCCCCCTAGGGTTCCAAGCATGATGTCCTTCTCCAGTGATTTTTCCTCTCCTGACAACATGTCCAAAGTCTGTGTGAAGGAGTCTGGCTATACTTACTTCCAGGGAGCAATCTGTCTATCCCTCTTCCAAGACACATCTGTTTTTTTGACAGCCCACGACACTCAATGTTTTTCTCCAGCACCATAATGTAAATAAATCTATTCTTTTGTCAGTCTTTCTTATCCAATGCCCAACCTTGTTTGTGACGAGATATAAATAAATGCATATCACGTCCTTGAATAATTATAACTAATTTGTGAGTGTCACCTGGTAACGAATGATACATAATTATTTGTCAAATCCTGGTGGTCAAAAACAAACACATAATGAATTCATTAATGTCAGCTTGTGAGGGGAAGTAAGCCCCTTCGTTTGGATTTGGCTGAAGACTATGCTCCACCGATAACCTGGTAATTCTATACTTTTGAAATCAAGAGCATTACAGGTGTAGATATATAAATATAAACTGTCTCTTTTGTTTTGGGAATCACTTAAAACAGCACTAAGAAACGGATAATAAATGGCAAAGGGAAAAGGTCAAGAACTAACTTGAACACGTTTCTCACACTTTGCTATGCTCCCCTGACATTTGGCATGCTGATCGTCAGTGACTCTGTTTTCTGTGAAGTTCAAAATGTCCTTGGAGAGCACAATCACACTTGTGAAGTACATGCCGCTTCGAATAATCAGCGATTTGAGATCAAAAGGGAAGCATCAACCCAAGGACAAAGTTCAGAGGTTAGGAAAGAAAGGACTAGAAATAGGAAACCCTGGGGGAAGGTGGAATAAATGGTGGTACGTGGGAGGAATGGCAACAAATAGGATGAAACAAAATGTGTATGAAATGTAAATGTCAACTTGATCACCTGATTTGTACACTGTAAATAATTCACATTTTTTGTTTTTAAAAATGCTTTTATCATTGTTTTAAGTGGCTGTCTAGTCAATTCTCAGAGTTTTTTGGTCTTGTGTTAAGATTACCAACAGTAACAACGTAGGAAATATTCTGTGAACCTAAAGATGTCAATTATGTAGTTTCCTCCGGTGGTCAGGGAGGCAACACACATTCAGAGAGGTCAGGACGATTTAAGCTCCAAGTCCAGGAATTTCTGCATCAAAGAAACCTTCGAGTAACCTTGGCCATGCTCTGATTACTAACTAGTCTGGTCTTGACAAGACGACATACATCATTTCCATCCAGAAACTTCAAAGGAAGTGGGTAGCCGGATGCCTGTGGAAGACACGACATGATGGAATCTCAAGTCTGCGGCTGATTATTTGTTGTGAAGATATTGACATGCATTACATAATCTCGCTTTTAAGAGAGGTTGATGACAGATGCAATACAGCAACAGGAATGCTCCACTGAAACCCCAATTAGGCCACGTTTACAGGCGGATTCCACACTTTCTAGTACTCTAAACACTGAGAATTTGAAGTCTCTTTTATTCTCTGTTTTGCTGAGTGGGGGGGGGGGGGGCTCAAAAAGGGGAGGAGAAATTGCAGATAACTGAGAACAATGGGAAAGAACAATGCAGGAGTGAATAAATCAGTTTTGCACCTGAATAGTACTACTGGGCAGCCATTCTACTACAACATTTTCTATTTAGGGTCATAGATAGATCAATACCCGGGGCATAGTAAATATTCAAAGTTGATTCAACATATTTCTGTGCGGGGCTTCTATTTGGATGATAGATCATATGCAGCAATATACCAGGGTGCCCCAAAAAGTTAGTGGAATGATGCCAAGATTATTAAATTATGTTTTTCCAAGAACTTTTGGAAGTCCCTTATATACATACACAAGTCGATATCCATATGATAGCATACAATACACACATACATGTACAAACCACACACTGGATAAATCTGGGCCTTGTTTAATCTCAGATTCTTTCCTCACATTCCCTTACAGCTCAAGATTCTTAGCTTCTCGTGTTGTTTGGTTTATAAATGTGTTTTGCCTAAATATGTTTGTACTCAGGTAGATGTTCTCATGTTGCTCTGGGGAGATTTCTGAGAGCTGCTGTTCTTCTCCTGGGCTCCAAATCCCACCAGGCAGGCCGGGCATGGCACCAGCCTCCCTGGCCTGAATCTAGCTCTGACACAGGATTCTCACCCTGGGCTCTGCAAATGCATTCTCTTCTCTTTGTTCTTCTTACTTGAATTCCTCCTGTCACCAAAACATGGGTGCCACCAGGCTCCATTGTGACTTCTGAGTTCTTTCCATGGGGGAGGGGGGGCTCACAGGGAGTCCCTATTTTACATTCCCTTTGTTTTAATTCTTCAGAAATTTCTACTTGATTGCTGGGACCTTGATTGATACCCAAGATCAAAAACACAATCAAACACACTCACACACATGCATACACACAATTATGGAAGCTGTTCCAACCCTCAGAGATTCCACTCCAGGACTCGTGTTCGTCAACATTACACAAGATCTCTCCTTCAACTGAATTTACCTGGTCTTCAATGTTTAAGTTACTTCAGTTTATGACCTTTTCATCTCATTTGTCCTGTTGCCCTGTCTTTCTGTAGAGGTGTTTCATTTCATGGTCTCCTTTCTTGATGCTATGTCTTGGGAGCCTTACTTTTTTATCATTCACTATAATCTATAAAAATATTTTCCTAAATAAAGTTAGTTTTATCCTAAAGGTGGCATTGGTATCCAGTGTGAAAATAGCAATGTTTCATTCATCAACAGTATTATGGAAAAACTGATCTTCATAACTTTTGAGTTTTTAATTTTTTTACAATCAGTACATACCACTCTTATGAATTCAGAGATAAAACCCCAAAAAGAAACTTTACTGCCATTGAGTTGATTCTGACTCACGGCAACCTCTTAGCACAGGGTAGACCTGTCCTGTGGGTTTCTAAGACTGAGACTCTTTTTGGGAGTAGAAAGCCTTGTCTTTCTCCCTCAAATGGGCTGGTAGTTTAAAAATGCTTGTCTTACAGTTTGCAGCCCAATGGGTAAGCCAGACCACCAACATGGGTCCTCCAGAGTTCATACAGACATTGCCCCAACTTGAAATTTATTTTTTTTTCAGGCAAGGGAGTGAATAATTTAACATATAGTCTTTGAGATAAAAGTTTAAAAAGGGGGAGAAGTATTTTTCATTTTCATTCATAGAAAGAGACAATTTTAGTGACAGAATATTTGATAGGGTCTGCAGGGTATCTTTGCCTAGAGACTCATGCATTATTTTATTTATTAGTTTTTTGAGACTCATGTTTTACCAATGACATAGAGTGATAAGAAAAATAGAAGAAGATAAATTACCATGGATACATTATTCAGGGTATAACTTACTATTCATTCTCTCAAATAGTCAAGAAACTAAATATCTCTGAACTGCAAGAATGAGGAAACCTACCATTGTAATTATATATCAGTTGCAGTAAACAGATCAATAAATGGGTGGTATGCCTATACATGCACATATGTGTAAGTCATGCATTAAATGATCTGTTAACTATAACTAATACTCTGATGTTGTTTTTAGGTACCATAAAGTCTGTTCTGGCTCAGTATGTTAGAGGCCCTATGTACAAGAGGTTATATACATGTATGTGTACCTATACACATACAGACACATATACATATTCATCATTGTTGTTAAGTACTGTCCAGTCAGTTCCACTCATAGGAACACTGCCCAGTCCTACACCATCTTCACAATTGTTTTGTTTGAGCTTATTGTTCCAGACACTGTATAAATATATCTCGAGTCTTTCTTCTTTTCTTTGCCTTCCATTTTACAAAATATCATATTATTATTTTTACTTTATGCTTTTTTAAAATATCTTTTTATTGTGGGTTCTTACAGCTCTGATACAATCCATACATCAATTGTGTCAGGCATATTTGTATATATGATGCCATCGTTATCTTCTAAACATTTACATTCTCTTTGAGCCCTTGGTATAAGCTCCTCTTTTTACCCTGTCTTTCCCCTCCCACCCTCATAACCCCTTGATAAATTGTAAATTATCATCATTTTCATATCATAAACCGACACTGCTCTCTTCCCCCACAGTTTCGTCCCCAATACTCTAACACCTCCCTCTGTTCCTGGAGGGTTTATCTGCCCTGAATTTCCTGTGTCCTGAGCTCTTTTCTGTCCCTGTGTACATGCTCCAGCCAAACATCATACTCTTTTTCAAAAACTGGTCTCTCCTGATACATGTCCAAAGTACATGCGCTGAAGTCTCACCATCTCACTTCTAAGCAGCCTTCTGGATGTACTTCTTCCAAAACAATGGTTTGCTCTTTTGGCAGTCCGTTGTGAGGTCCCATTGAGTAATTTCTGACTCATAGTGAGCCTAGGTACAATTGAACACAGCAGTGTGAGGCACGAAGCAATTCTCACAATTGTTTTTATGTTTGATTCCATTGTTGCTCAATGGTCTTCTGCACTGTTGTTGCTACTCGACTTTACACAGCATGACATCCTTCCCCAGAGACTAGTCTCTCCTGGCCACATGTCCAGAGTATGGGAGACAAAGTCTCACCATTGTTGCCTCAAAGGGATATTTTTGGTTTTACTTCTTCTGAGACAGATTTGTTTGTTCCTTTGCTAGGTCGGGGTACTTTAAATATCCTTCAGCAGCACCATAATTCAAAGGTATCGATTAGTTTTCAGTCTTCTTTATTCAAGGTCCAATATTCAGTCCCATGCATATGAGGCGATTGAAAATACCATGGTTTAAGTCAGACCCCAAAGTAACATTCTTGCTTTTCAACACTCTGAAAAAATTTTCTGCGACTGATTTATCCAGTGCACTGCATTTTGATCTCTTGACTGGTGCTTCCATGAGCACTAATTTTAGATCCAAGCAAGATGAAATATTTGACAACTTTAGTCTTTTCTCCCTTTATCATGATGTTGTGAGGATTTGGGTCTTCTTTACATGGAGTTGTCATCCATATTGGTGGCTACAATCTTGATCCTGGACAGCGAGTGCTTTAAGTCTTCCTCACTCTCAGCCATCGCGATTGTGTCATTTGCACACAGCATTTGCCTTCCTCCACACTGGGTGTGAGGAGCCCTGCTGGTGTCGTGGCGATGCACTGGGCTGCGATCCGCATGCTTGCTCAGCACCTGGAAACCAGCAGCTCCGCAGGACAAAGACTAGACCTTCTCCCCCTAGAAATGGTTGCAGGCTCTGAAACCCTCAGGGGGTGGCCATGACCCAGCCTTGATTCCATGGCAGTGAGTATTTCTTCCCTGGTGCATTTTTCTTCATCGATTTCCATTTTTCTAGCGATTTGCTCAACACACAGGTCCAATAAGTATGGTGTGAGCATACAACCCTGGTGCACACCTTTTGGAATTGAAAACCCGGGTTCTTTTAGAACGACAGCCTCTTGATCCTTGTAAAGGTGCCACAGGAGCACACTTGAGTGTTCCACAATCCGCATTCTTCTCAAGGATATACATAAGTTTTTATGATCCATGCAGCCAAATGCCTTTGCAGTTCATGACACTTTGAATATATATATATATATAGCTATATATATATAGCTCTTACAGCTCTTATCACAATTTATACATACCAAGGGCTTAAATAGAAAGAAAATATTTTTTAAAATAATTATGGCAACATGTACAGATGTGTTTGACACAAAGGATGGGTGGATGAATATTTTTACTACCACCATAATTCAAATGTATCTATTCTTAAATTTATTTATATGGTATTGTCTATACATACACACCGTTCCTTATCAGTCAGTTAATTATAATGTGGTGGCTTCCATACTCCTCTGATGCTAGAAGCACCAGTATTTCAAATACCAATAGGATCACCCAGGTTAAAGAACTTTCAGCAGATTATCTCTACTAAGAACTAAGAACAAACCACAAAAAAGGAAAGCTTGTTGTTTACTTCTGAGGGGTTGATCATCGAAAGCATGAACAGCAGCAGAATATTGTTAGATCTAGTACAGGAAAATGTGCTCCTTTGGTGGAAAGGCATGCAAATGCAACTGATAATGAGCTATTTTCTCAAAGTAAAGTCAATATCAATGATAGGGATGGGATAAAACTCTCAGGCCTTTGCTGATGGACCATAACTTAAAATGAGACAAAATAACTGAAAACATTTATTCATAACCAGAACATGGAGTGTATGAAGTATGAATCTAGGAAAATTGCAAACAGTAAAAAGTAAAGTGGAATGCATTAAGATCAATGTCCTAGGCGTAAGTCAGCTGAAAGTGATGGGCATGGATCCTTCTGAATCAGACAGTCTTATGGTTTACTATGCTGGGAATGGCCAATGAAAGAGAAATTGTGCAGCATGCATTGTCCAAAAGAATATTTCAGGCCAGACGTTCTTCGCAGAGCCGCCGCGATCTCCTGCTTCAACAGTGCTTGAAGGGAACCCGGCGCTCGCCATCCTCCAACCTGCCGCCCAGCCTGCTGTCCAGCAGCGCCTCTCTGCCGCACTCTCTACGACCCCAGGCCTCCACCTCCGTCATGACCACGTCTACCTCGAAGGTGTGCCTGAACTACCACCAGGAGGACTAGGAGGCCGGCCGCCATCAACCGCCAGATCAACCTGGAGCTCTACGCCTCCTACGTCTACCTGTCCATGTCTTACTACATCGACCGGGATGACGTGGCTCTGAAGAACTTTGCCAAATACTTTCTGCACTAGTCTTACGAGGAGCGAGAGCACGCCGAGAAACTGGTGAAGCTGCAGAACCAACGAGGGGGCCGGATCTTCCTGCAGGATATCAAGAAACCAGACCGTGACAACTGGAAGAGCGGGCTCAAGGCCATGGTGTGTGCGCTGCACCTGGAGAAGAACGTCAACCAGTGGTGCTGGATCTGCACCAACTGGCCACGGAAAAGAACGACCCCCATCTCTGTGACTTCATCAAGACACATTACCTGGATGAGCAGGTGAAATCCATCAAACAGCTGGGCGACTACGTCACCAACCTGCGCAAGATGGGGGTCCCAGATTCCGCCTGGCCGAGAATCTATCTCTTCGACAAGCATACCCTGAAGTCACCAAGGCAGCGCATGCATGTTGGGTAGACCTGTCCCTTTTCTAGAAATTGTACCCAAGCATCCACTTCCATTCTTCCATTTGTACCTTTCCTTCAGATAAAGTCTAAAGTCATTTGCTACACAGCTGTTGTCTCAGAGATCTTGGCAGGGAGGAGCCAGAGAGCCACCCCCGGCACAGGCGGTAAAATATTTTAAGCGCCCTAGTTTCACTGCAAAATTCCACTTAATAAAATGGAGCTTGTGCAGAGAAAAAAAGAATATTTCAAGATCCAAACTGAATTTCAATGCTACTTATGATAGGATAATATCTATAATCCTACAAGGAAGTTGTTAATTCAGCTTTCATTCAAATTTAAGCACCAAAAATGAGAGCAAATGATGAAGACATTAGAGAATTCTACCAACTTCGGTCTGAAATCTGATCAAACATGCACTCAACATGCATTGATAATTATGAGTGACTGAAGTATGGACGTTGGAAACCCATAGAAAGGATAGTCATAAGAAAATATGGCCTTGGTGATAAACAAGAAGTGGGAGATGACATGACAGCATTTTGCAAGACCTACAACTTCTATATTATAAATGCCTCCTTTCAACATAAACTATTACTGTACCTGTGGAATTCACCACATGGGATACACAGACATTAAATGACTACTTCTGTGGGAATACACTATGGACAAACATCATAAACAGCTAAAATGAGGCCAGGGGTTGACTACAGAACAGTCCAGTAATTGCTCATATATAACTTTAGCTTGGAATTGAAGATAAAACGAGTCCACAGGGAAAAATATGACCTTGAACAAATCCCATCTGAGTTTTAATAACGTCTCAAGAATAGATTTGATGTATTGAACACTGGGGATGGAAAACCTGATGCGCTCTGAGATGTCCTCATGAACATGAAGAAAGTGAAATACAGGAAAGAAAGAAAACACCTACGTGAATACCAGAAGGGGCTCTAAAACTCACTTTGAGTATAGAGTAGCTAAAGAAAATTGGGGCGGGGGGGGATGATGAAGAAAAGTAGGTGAACAGAACATTTCAAAGTGTAGCTCAAGGAGAAAAATTAAGTATATGAAATATTCAAAGACCTGGAGTTAGAATAGAAAAAGGAAGAATATACTCAACATATATCAATTTAAAATATATTTAGTAAAAAAGAAAGCCTCAAGTAATGTGATAGGTGGGTTTGTTGTGCCAACCTGGCCAATGAACACATGTGATATTGGTTGAAGGGCAGAGAGCTAAATGGCTCGGTGAGCCTTGCCTCTTTCTCTCTTGCTCATTGATCATTGGACCAGTGTGTGGCTGCCTTGCTTGTTCTGTGCCTCCATTTGTAAGCTACACTACCTGAGGGACATCTAACTCATGGACTGTGTCACTATAACTTGAGGTTCCTTCAAGAACTGCTTTGCAACACTACTGGAAGGTACATCTCTTGAGCTGAAGACTGTCGGACTCTGTCATCTGGCTGACTGTGGCTGACCTGCTTGCTGTTTGCTTTGTGTGGCTGGATCACCTGTATTGCTCCACATAGGACTACCTGGCAGCACTCAAGACTTGAAGGACTGGCTGTGTACTAGCTGTCTCATGGAAGTGAGTTGTGCTGAGCCATTTGTACTGTTTTATAGATTAATTAACTGTTTATCACTGATGTCATCTATCTATATAAATATATACAAAATGATTAGTGTCCTGGTTTTGTTTCTCCAGAGAACCCTGTGTAATACAAGTAGCAATACTGAAGAGGTCTATGGGGAAAATATTGGATAAAGTATCAAAGAAGGTGGAAGGAATACACAAAAGCACTGTACTAAAAATAACTAGTCGACATTCAAACATTTCAAACGAGAGCCTGTGGTCAACAACTGGTGTTATTGAAGACGTTCAAGTTGTACTGAGGGCATTAACAAAAATTCAAGACTTCAGAAGCTGAAAAAAAATCAATTGAAATGTTTCAATGAACTAATAAAGCACTGGAAGCACTCATTTGTCTATGCCAAGAAATTTGGGAGGCAGGCACCTGGTTGATCAACTAGAAGCAATCTGGGAGGCAGGCACCTGGTCAACCAACTAGAAGCAATCCATGTTTGTACTCATTCCAAGAAAAGGTGAAGCAACACAATGGAGAAATTATTACACAAACAATCAATCTCATATGCAAATAAAAATATGCTGAAAATCATTCAGCAAGCGCTTCAGCAATCCATCAATGGTAAGCTGCTAGAAATTCAGATGAGGGCATGATATATAATGTCTGAGGTTTGATGGATTTGACTAAAAGCAAAGAATACCAGAAATACGTTTACTTGTGTTATGTTGACTACACAAAGGTATTTGATTGTGGGGATCATACTAAACTATGGATAGTATTGAGAAGAATGGGGATTACAAAACCCTTATTTGGGCTCATGTAGAACCTACACATGGTCCAAGAGGCAGTAGTTGAAACAGAATGAAGGATTACCATGTGGTAAAATCAGGAAAGGTATGCATCAGGGTTTTATTCTTGCACTGCACTTTTTCAAGGTGTGTGCTCAGCAAATAACCCAAAGAGCTGGACTATGTGAAGAAGAACATGGTATTAGGTGGAGAAGCAGATGGCACAGCTTTGTTTGCTGAGCCCTAGGGGGACATGAAGTACCTACTGCTAACAATCAATGACTGCAGCCTTTAGTGAGGTTTGCAACTCAACGTAAAGAAAATCCTCTCAACTGACTCAGTGAACAACATCATAATAAACAGAAAAGATTGAAGTTGTCCATAATCTGGGTCCACAACCCATGCTCCTGGAAGGCTTATTCAAGTAATCATTGGATCAGGGAAGTCTGTACAAGACCATTGTAATAACCCAGGTGTCATTTCGAGGCCTGAGGTGTGCCTAACCCAATTCATGGTACTTTCAATCGCTTAAAGTGCACCTGGAATTTGGACAATAAATAAAGAATATAAAACAATTTATGAATTTGAATGATGGTGCTGGTGAAAACATAAAACCAAATTTGGTGCCATAAAGTGGATTCTGATTCATAGGCACTCTGCAGAATACTGTAGACCTGCCCCTGTGGATTTCTGAGACTGCAACGTTTTATGAGAATAGAAGGCCTCCTGTGGAACAGCTGGTGGTTTTGAACTGCTGACCTTGCACTTAGCATCGCAGCAGGAACCTACTATGCCACTAGATCTTTCTAGCGTGCTGGTGGAGAATACTGAAAGTACCATGGACTAATCAGTGTTGGAAAAGTATAATCACAATGCTCCTTGGCATCATATTTGGCCATCTGTCTTGTTCAGAGAGACCAATCTCTGGAAAGGGATCATGCTTGATAAAGTAGAAGCATAGAGAAAAAGAGAAGACCTTGGACTACATGGATTGATACAGAGGTTGCAACAATGAGTTCAAGGGTCACCATAATTTTGATAATGGTGCAGGACAAAACAGTGCTTCCTTCTGTTGTATGTAGAGGTACTCTGAGATGGAACTGACTTGCTGACAACTAACAACAGCACGACAGGTAAAGCATTAGATGTATATATTATTGTACATTATGTTGTATACTGTACACACACACACACGTATGTATAAGTAATGTGAATGCTGTACAAAGAATAAGGGAGACGAGAGAAGAACTCATCTATTTGAATTATAGTGTTGGCAAATCATATTAAAAGTACCACGGGCTGCCTTAAGACCAAATAAATTTGCTATGCAGGAAGTACTGCCAGAATGCTCCTTGGAAATAAAGATGCTTAGACTTTGACTCATGTACTTTGGGCATGCTAGCAGGAGACCAAAGTCTCTGGAAAGGACATCATGCTTGGGAAAGTGAAAAGCCAGTGACAGAAGGGAAGAACCAGATGAACTGAAACAGTGGCTTCCACAGTATGCTCAAACAGAACCAACAGGTTTGGGGTGGCACAAGTCCAGGTAGTATTTCTCTCTTTGGTACCATAATGTCACTGTGGCTCAGAATGGACTCGACAGCACATGATGACAATGATATATTCAGTGATTTCATTTGAATGGTATTTGAATGAGATATGACCTACGTAGAATCCTCCACTAGCATGTGTTTGGAGGGATAATAAAATACCATGGAGAACGAATCTCATTGAATCTCGTGGCATGTAGATGAGACCTAAGTCAAAAAGACTTATAATACATGTCAGGGGTACTTAACTGTGATCAAAAGGGTCCCTGGAGGAAAAAGAGAAAGGGGAAGAGAGGATGTAATTTTAAAATTTCGTTTCAATTCACACACAATTATTATTTAACCATCATCGTTAAACATCTAGGTGACATGCAATTTGCAAGATACTAGAGCTACAGAGCTAAGCCATCCTTCTCGCCTTTGCAGAGCTCTCACACTGGAGCGAGGGCAAGAAATGCCACCGCTGCTGCCCAAATGGCGTGGGAATCACAGACGTAGGATGCGGAAGGAGTTCAGGGAATGGAAGAGGAGAATACAGGACTTATCTCCTGTCTGGGTCTTAGCCTACATGGAAAGAGCTGTGGAATCTGTTGCCATCAAGTCGAATCCAACTCAATGTGCCTCTTGAGGACAGAATAGAGCATCCCATAGACTGTCTAAGGCTGTGATCTTTATAGGGAGACTGCCTTAGCTTTCTCCGGTGGAGTGGCTCATAGGTTCCAATGGATGACCTTTAAACTTCAGTCAAGGACATACCCACTTAGAATGAGTTATAAGTGAGCTTCTGCGTTAGACAGCATTCTCTAGAGAGACAAAACCAGATTGCTGATAATTTTATGTATATATTTATAAAGACAGATATATAACACAAGAATTGAACTGTTGAATTATATATAGATAGATAATACAATAAATGAACAGTTTAATTATAAAGCAGTACAAATGACCCTGTGCAACTCACTCCCGTGAGAGAGTTGTGAGACACTGGCTGTCCTTCAAGAGATCCAGGCTATCCCGGCAGAGGCAGCAAACAGCAAGGCAAGTCACCAACCGTCAGCCAGGTCACCAACTGTCAGTCCCCAGTTCCAGAGATGTACATTCCAATTTTATGGTGAGGCAGGTCCTAAAGGGGCCTCCAATTACAGCGACACAGTCCACAGGTTAGGTGTCCCACAGGTAGTGTAGTTTGCAAACTGAGGCACAGAACAAGCAAGGCAGCCACACACTGGTCCGATGATCAAAAAGCGAGAGACAAGAAAGGTGAGGCTTGCCAAGCCATTTATCTCTCTGCCCTTCAGTTAATCCCACATGTGTTTATCGGCCACGCTGGCACAATAAACTAACTACTTCAGCTTCCATCTTGAAGAACACTGACAGATGACTAGGGATAAAATAGGAAAGAGTCAAACAAGTATGGTGTGACTGGTGAGTCCCCAGTAGGGTGTGAGGTGATGCTGGAGCTATTGCCTGGCCCCTGACGGGTACAGAAGGCCTGAGAGGCACACCACCAAGTTCAAATTAGATGACATTCAGGCTTTATCCATTGAGGGGTTTTTGTGTAGAAGGTGACCTTGTGGAATTATCATTGTATGTAATTTAATGAGACAGCCGTATTCAAGAGGACTTGAGGGATGAATGTGTGGTGGGCTTCATGGTGAACCACCAGGCACAGAGATCAGTGAATCATGAGGATCTCATGGACAAGCAGTCACTGTGGTGAAGGCTGAGACTGGTCTGGCTGACTCAAATCACAGAATTAATGGCCGTCGGTTTTGAAGGAATGACTAGAAGAAGGAGGCGTGTGTGATTCCGGAGTTCTTCAGATTGGGGTGATTAGAAGGATAGTGGGTCATTTCATAAAAACGTATGGAAGAAGAAGCAGGAGTAAATTTGAAGAAAAGATGAAAATTTTATTTTATTTTCCCATTTAAACCCTATTATGAGAAATTTAGAGAATGGAAATTGTTCAATTTTAGCACGGTGTTACAGAATTAGCTGTGTAAGAGCAAATTATAGTAATTCATAACTCTAATCATTCCCAATCCATCTCATTTTAATACATCTCAAATATTTTTGCTGTATGATTTACAAGAAAATTGTTCTATACTAAAATGGTCATTTTCTCTAATTGCATATTACCAAATCAGGATAGACTATGAAATAGCAATACATCTGCATAAAATGTGCAAGGCAAGATGAGTTAGATCTACTAAAGTAGCTTATAGCTTAAATTTCCTGGGTAGAAATGTATAGACTATGGTACCGGTATCTTGTTTCTTATTGCTATTCATGCTAATAAACACATTGAGTTGAAATTATTTTTAATGCACAGAAAGTCTCTTTCAATGATAAAGTCCTTCATAGGCTTACACTATTCCAAGAGAATGTGCTCAACTTTTAAAGAAGTTTTAACTAGAATTTAGAACGCAGGGGAGCTCCCCAAATAATTTTTTTAGTATAAAAAGAAATGCACGAAGAAATAGAAAGATTTCTGACAAACTCAAAAAATGTTCTAGTATGTGTTTCAATGTCAACATTTTCAGACGTCATGAGCCACAGTTTATAGCAAAAAAATAATGGTTATTATTTCTGCCAGTTTTCAAGCACTGCACACACACACACACACACACACACACACACACAGACACAGACACACACCTGAATTCAGAATACAATATTGAACGGAAGCATGTACATATACATGTTGCTGTCTTAAAGAACTAAAGAGATAATGGCTTCCACTTTTAAACCGCCCAGTGGCACAAAGCTTTTATACCTATTTATGATAAACTTCTCAGGTTGAAAAAATGTTTGCTAACTAAATATCTTGCTGGTGAAACCAGTTGGCAGAAAAATGGAGATAGAGATGCTCTGATAGAAAAGCAATAAAGAATAACCCTTTGAATTGTATCCAACATAAATGGAAAGAAACTGAGAAAATTTATGCAGGTACATGAACACACACCAGAGTAAAAGACAGCAAGGACGTTGACCTGGGTCCTTACCTGAGCAGACTACCTCCTCTTTCTCCGACAGAGCTGCCGGTATGCTTGATTGGCTGGTTCTTTGGCCATCAGTTCAAACTCCACCCAGCAGTGCCCCCAGGGCTCCGTCATAGAAGGTGAAAAAAAGAAATTAATTTCTTCTAAAATATAATATCAAGTGATAATTTTTAGCTATTTTAGTTTAGTCCTTTCATCTGATAAAATTAGGGGTACTGATGTTTACACAGGGATTTTTTTAAGCTAAAATTATTCTCCTCATAATTGATTGGTCATTCATTCATAGAATAATAGATACTCATGGATCTCGGGAGATGGACCACTGTTCACCTCATCAGAGTTTGGTAGCACACACATTAGCATCTTCAACAGCTTTCAGATGCTCTATTTGTGGGATCCATTTTTAGCTCCTTTTTCTTTCTTACTCTGAACGGTAGACTGGATCGAGTTTAATAGTTGCCTTGAGAAATTAAAGGATCACACGAATGAGTTCTAGCTATTTAAATGAATGCTGTAATGAAGAAAGACATGCCACCAGGCATGAGATTGAGAAAAGTCAAGTAGGGGAAGCAACAGCAGCATTTACTGACATGCTCAGCCAAGAACGTAATTGCTAAAATAACCTTGAAAGGGGGCAAAAGTACTGAATGCGGCAGTGGTGATTACCCTGATTTCAATTATGTGCCCTTACATGGAATGAAAGAGGGCTATAACTCTGTTAATTAACAAGCCTGCCCACAGGTGATCTCAAAATGCTCCCTGCATCCCTCCGTCGCCTGTGAAAACTGCACCAGCCTACAAATGACAATTCTGCATATGAAACCCAATTATGCGCTTCACAAAGGAATGGGCGGGCTTTGATTTTTCCACAAGAAAATCATAGTGACGGGGAAGGGAGCCAGGGGAGGGTCTGATACCGAGGGATCTTGCATACATGAATGGATAATGTCTAGAGCCTGCGTTTGCCTTGGCTGAGTTTTTCTTTAAGGAGAACAGAAAGGTGTCCTGCTGAGTACATTTTCAACAGGGATGCCCAACTGGTGTATTTTTGATCTGTACATGATGTAGTTTCAATTTCCAGGAGCACTTACGAAACTGTTAGCCGCCATTGTAGCAGCAAATGAGAG
Organism: Tenrec ecaudatus; assembly: GCF_050624435.1. Classification (NCBI taxonomy): domain Eukaryota; kingdom Metazoa; phylum Chordata; class Mammalia; order Afrosoricida; family Tenrecidae; genus Tenrec; species Tenrec ecaudatus. The sequence continues at coordinate 12,371,979 of NC_134542.1, read as the reverse complement.
TAGAGGGATGACGGATATTGAGATGTAGGCAGGAACTCTCTAGACTACCAGGCATTCACTTTACCACGGTAATCCCTTCTACACCCTGAGCCACCTTTCCTGGTTTTTACAAATTGAGGTTGAAGTCTATGACAGTTGTTATTGATAGGCGAACTTGAGCTGGTTCTGACCCATAGTGACCCTGTGAACAACAGAACGTAAATCACCTGGTCCTGTGCCATGCTCACCATTGTTCTTAGATTCAAGCCCAGTATTGCAGCTCCTGTGTCAATCTCCATTCGACGACACCTTTCCTCTTTTCCACTGCCCTCCTACTTTGCCAAGCTCAATAGCCTTCTCCAGGGACTGGTCTCTCTTACAACATGTCCAAAGTACAGGAGCTTCAGTTTCACGATCCTTGCCTCTGAGAAGCAACTGGCTGCACTTCTCCCAAGACTGATTTGTTAGTTCTTTTAGAAGTCCGTGATCATTTCACTGGTCTTCACCAGCACCATAATTCAAATCCATCCACTCTTACTTCATCTTCCCTATTCAATGTCCAATATTCACATGAGTATAAGGTGATTGAAAATACCATGGCTCGTGTTAAGGACAATTTAGTGCTCAAAGCATCCTCCCTGTTATTCAACACTCGAAAGACATCTTGTAAGCAGATTTACCCAATGCAACTTGGGCTTCCATGAGTATTGGTGGCGGTTTTCGAGCAAGACCATATTCTTGATTATTTCAATCTTTTCTCCGTGTATCGTTATGTTACTTACTGGTCCAGTGATAGGTGCCTTAATTCAATTAGAGAAGTTCCCTCTGTCAAGCTTGTTGTACATAAACTGGCAACCGACAGCAGTCTTCAAAGATGCTAAGAATCCTTTCAAAGATTTGTTCCTCACTGTTGTGGTCAAAAGTGTGTCTCTCTGGGCATTCCATGTGTGGATCTATGGGTTTTTCCTGATAAAACAACTCTCTAATGTCAATCTTCCTACGCCTTTGGATACCTTCTACAGTATACTAAGGTAGATCTGGTACTTCAACAACTTTTGTTTCAATGAAGCAAACTAATAAATGATTAGACCTTGTTTCTAAGCTCTTGAGCTGAAACACAGAATGTCAAATTTTTACAGAGTGGACCCACATTAAGAAACTCAGAATGATCTATTCTTATATACTTTGCACTCTGGTCCCTTCCACCAAGAATGATTTCCACATATGTCGTGCAGGCTTCTCTTGGTAAAAATTAGAAAGCTCTAGCAGTTCTTTAGGAGTGTAGTGTACCTGTATCTGGGTCACAATTTGCACATCACTTCTTGGAGCTCGCTGGGACATACGTCCAGTCACTGATCTAGAAGCCACATGGGTGGTGGGGGTCTTTCCCAGGAATATTCAATAATGTCTTTTATGGCATCTGCCTCAAGTGATGCACTTGCAAAAACTCCAGGTGCCATGTCAGCATGCACAGATTGGCTAATCTTTTCAAATGTGAGTGCAGGTGATAATGGTTTGACTGAAAATGGATTTGCAGGCAAATATAATCTGTTCAGATGGGAGGGATGGTGCTACTGACTGAAATGATTCAATGAAATTTAGGGTCCTATGTCCTCATCTTCCTGGTTATCTGCCCAAATGTCCCCATCACAGCTTTCTGAAGCCCATACCAGCCCAATCAATGTCCTCCCTCTAAATTCAGAAGCCATTGGTGGTTGGAAATTCAATTGGCATTGTCATTCAGCCACTCTTTTAATATGATTATGGGTCTAGTTTTCTGTTACTACAATAAGTCAGTCTTTCTTTCGGGGCAAAAGTGGAGACATTGAGGTCTTCTATGTGGTGCTTGTGGTTTGACTAATCAGTTTCCTTTACCACATTTTCTAGTATAAATAATACTAACTAGCTTCCCTACACTTCCTATCCTGACAAAACTATGAAAATATCAAATATATGATGATCCATAGCTTCACTGATCACTAATACTGAATCTCTTGGTGGTGAACTCTTGCATATTCACATATCCACCCCATCCCTTTAGATTAACAGGTAAAAATGGAGCTATTTTATCAAGTGCTGTGATTTATCCTGATTACAAAGGGAAAATTGGACAGAGATTACAGTATGGACCATAAACAACTTGCAATTGTACACTTTGTAGCAGATGATATCCTAATAGATGCAGAGAACTAGGAGGAAACCATCCATCCATGGGGCATGTTTACTTGCAAGCCCATACTGAACCACACACTATCTAGAGCAACACTGACAAGCTGAGCTGCTGTTTCATTTAAGGTTCTTTGTGTCAAGGTTTTCTTGGTCAGTGATTTGGAACATTTCTAAAAGCACACTAACATGGATCCAGCCCTTTCCACTCTTCCATTGCTTTTTAATTTGTTTATGATCTTCAGATACAAAGTGCACTATGTTAGATTAATATAATCAAAGAGAAAATTACAATTATCTTATCCAGTTATTCATAGGGACTGTCTTGTTAAAACTGTGAGATGTGGTTAATAAAAAAAATACGCTTTACCATATGCAGAAAAAATATCAAGAAATTCAAACACCTTTGAAAATACATTTACCTTTTATACCTATGTTAACTCATGGGTAAATTATAGCCTATTGGGTAAATCTGGTATGCAATTAGAAAGTGGTCATACAAGGCCTAAGATATTTATTATAGAACTCTTACAAAAATAAATAAATATTAATGCCTGGTGAGACTCAGTCTTCATTTGGGAAAACGTCATAGGTATTGGTGCAGCATTTTCATGAAGTTTTTCTGAATCATTGTGCTTCCCATCAAAAAAAAACATGGAGAGTGATATACATCCAATTTCTGCACAATTATTTGTGAAACAGTTAAAGAGTAAAACAAAGCCCAATGGTTCTGCAAACAAACGGCTATTAGCTGCTCTGCTGGACTTAGTGTGGAAGGCTAACTTGTGAATATTAGATACTAAAGAAACCACTCAGAAAATAGTGCAAACAACCTCCAGGAGTTTTGCAATGCTTTTGTATGTGCTTCCGTCTAAACAAGTTACTCTCCTAAAATTCCAAAATATATTCCTCCTTGATACAGTCAGATAAATCCAAGATTCAGGTTGTAGTACTGCAGGATTTTATAGGCAAAATTTTTTGCAATGCAAGAAACAGAAAAAGATGGGAGACACATACAGAGTCACTGTATCAAAATAAATTGTCAACCATTTTAAAAGGTAGCATGTGATCAACAACAGTGGTATTGAAGGATCAAGGACAAGTTGCACGGAAGGTATTACTGGGGGGAAAACCCCTTCAGAAACCAACTGGATACCAACGAATGGGACACCAATTCGAATGTTTCAACAAGTTTGTTGTAGCTCTGGAAGCACTCAATAGTTAGTCCGTGACATGAGAGTTTGAAGACCAGGGACCTGGAAGAGACTTGAATGCGTTCCCACTCAAAGACTGGTGTCCCAGCAGAATGCGGAGATCGGTGGTGTCGTAGAGTTCATTTAGACTCATACCGGGGCTATTGCAGAGAGCAGAACAGTCTGTACTGTCTCCAAGGCTGGCGTATTTAGAGACGCAGACTGCTATTCCTTTCTCCCCGAAAGCAGGTGGTGGGTTGGAACTTCTGATCTTTTGATTAGTAACCAAATGATGTAATACCGTCAGGAGCAAGCTGCTCTCTGTTTTGACAGCAGCATGCTCAAATCTAGGAATTAAAGTGCTTTGAGGTAATATGGATTTTAATGTAACCATGGACAATATATATATCCCAAATGGACTCTGGTGGTAGGAGTGGTGGGCTGAGAGACCCATGACTCTACAGGACAGGAGAGAACTGTCACTTAGGGCTTCCAGGACCACGGCTCTTGAGGGGAGTGGGAAATCTTGTTCTGGAAGAGCAGCTGGTGGGTTTGAATTGCTGAACTTGTAGTTAGCAATCCAGTGTATCAGTATGGTCAATGACGTATGACTCTGAATGTCAGTTTCAATATTATTTATAATAATACATGGAAACAACCAAATTCTACACCACTCGTGAAATGATAAAAAACGATGAAATATTTTTCCAAGTCAAGGAAAGAGCTACATATATAGGTTTGATGAAAAAACAAACAAACATGGTTTAAAGGACCCCTGATGGAGCAATGGGTTAAGCATTGGACTGTGACCCAAAAGTTGGCAGCCTGAACCCAGCACCCTCTCTTCGGGCGAAAGATGAGTTACTCACTTCCAAAAAGATTGACAATCTCTGAAACCCTAAAGAGCAATTCTACTCTATGCTGTAGGGTCCCTATGAGTTCAAATCAACTCAATGGCAGACAAATTTCGAAAGAATATTAAGGCACCTTAATGGTAAAGCCACATTTTGTTGTTGTTAGGGGCCATCAAGCCCCTTCTGACTCATAGCAACCCAGGAAACATTTCCTGGTCCTGCAGCTTGCTCACATTGTCCTCATGCTTGAACCCATTGTTAGAGATGCTGTATCAATCCATCTCATTGATGACCTCTCCACTTGAAACGTCCTTCCTCGGGGATTGATCTCTCCTGACGGCATGTCCACACTATGTAAGACAAGTCAAGTCTTGCCAGTCCTTGCCTCCAAGGAGTACTCTGGCCATCTTCTAAGACAGATTGGTTTGTCCGTGTAGCAGTCCACAATGTTTTCAATATTATTTTCACAGACTACAAACCATTATAGTATGCTTGTACTCTATTTTTAAAATGTATATGACATGTATGAACTCAGATCAGCAAGTACAAATATTGCAGAAGGCCTTGAAGATGCAGGAAAGATAGGGAATGACTTGAGGAAGGAGAACATGACAGGAAGATAAAATCACTACCATGGATTAGATGTCCACTCCTAGAGACCCTATAGCACAGGAGAGAACTGACCCTGTGGTTTCCAAGCCTTGATTTGGTTACAGGAGTAGAAAGCCTGGTTTTTCTCCTGTGGAGTGGCTGGTGGTTTCAAACTGCAGATCTCAGGGTTAGCGACCTAACTCTGATTACATGGTTAAACTTTAATCTGAAGAGTTATACTTTTCTTCAAAGCATATGCTATTACATCCATTTTTAAAAATCTAGATAAAAACACTTTGCTTACCTGGAGAATGTATAGGACAGGGTAGAATTGCCCCTGTGAGTTGCCTAGACGGAAATCTATAATACATATAACATATTATTCCATATTTCAATCACATCAAGTAGAATTGAACAATTGCGACCACAATCAGTTTCCAACCATTCTTTTTCTACATGTACCCCTTGACATCATTCCCTTTTACCCCATCACCACCACTGTAACCCCCTCCCCCTGAACCCCTTATTCTACTTGCTCTCTCTATAGGTTCATAAATGCTGTGTTTCATCTATGGAAAAAATGGAAATGCATATAACAGCTTCAGGAGGGTGATTTCCTTTGACATAACTCCTCTGAGATACACTCTCCCAGAAATGAACAAAAAGCAAACAAAACAACCCAAATGGAAAATACAGAAAATTTTGGAAACCAGATCAGGGGCAGTGTGTATGTAGCAAGGCTTATCTTTCTACTGCAGAGAGGCCGGTGGTTTTGAACTGGGGACTTTGAGGATCTCAGGCTAATGTATCACCTCTATGCTACCAGGTCTCCTATGATGAAAATGAAGCTATTAACACTTAACAAATATGTGATTCAATAAAGGATTTAGGGTGTGGATATTCCAAAATGTAGATTTGGGGGGAAATAGGTTTGCTTCCCCGTGAGTCCCCTTTTTCCCCAATAAAGTCTTAGCTAATAAACAGCAAAGATTTTTTAACATGTGTATTAGTGTGTGTGCAATTGATTTTAAAGCAAATTGAAACATTATCCTAGAAGCAGGTTCTGCCAATGCCTTTTAAGCCCCTTGGCAGTCCCATGGTGCAAAGGTCTTATTTCAGTGACTGAAGAGCGAGTACTTTATACACTAGGGCTCCTGCAGGCCCACCCTCCCTTCACCTGCGTCTGTACTCGATCAACACCCACGTTCAAATGTATACAACATGTGGGATCTTTTTCATTTGAGGACCCATTGCAACGTTCATATCGGCACTCCAGATGGTGGTCATTTTTATTTATTTTTTCTTTTTGCCTTACAACTGGAGATCACTTTCATTTTAACACCTGACCTGTTATCCATGGGGTGGTGGGTTGTATCCTAATCTCTCCCGTGCCTTCACCGCTATTTATGGCATTAATTGGACTCCCAGCAGGTTAGCCAGCTTCTCCAAAGGGGAAGATAAAGCCTGAAAACCTCCTCCAGTGGATGATTTGTCTGGTTCCAGCACCAAGAGAGGACAGGGGCTGAGGAGGCTGGCCTCTTTCTCCTTGACATAGCAGTGTTTGACTCGGGTGACATGGGGACTGGGGTGGGGTTACATGGGCGAAAAAGCTTCTGGAGTCTGTAGAGTCCCTTGAACACACACATATATTTCCATACTTCTATTTTCCTTCTCTAGAAATGCATAATTTATAATTAAATATGCATATGCATACCTACGCATTACCGTTTGTATACATAAAGGAGGTGTGCATATATTTTACATGTGTGTATGTGTATGTATGATTTTTTTTCTTCATTCCTCCTCAGCATAAAGGAGCCAGGCCAGCCTCCTTCCATTTGATCTTTAATCCCCTTGCTCCAACTGGAAAGGCCCAGCTCCCCCCCTCTTTCTGATAAATGGCTGGCACAGGCAGCCATTCAAGGTCTGTGCTTTGATCACTCCAGAGCTGTCAGCCTGGCTGCTGTTCCCTCCCAGCTCTTGTTCCTGCCTAAAAGTGGAAGTAATACCCCCTGAAAGGAAGCCCCGAGGTGTCCTGCAAAGCATCAATCTAGTCCTTGGGTCACTCCTTTATCCCTCCTTGCCACCCCTGGGGCCCACCCTCCCAGCTGGAACAAATCCTCCTCTTCCTCCCTCCTCCCCTCCAGGCCCAATCCCTTGGAGACCCTCTTTCCTGATGGGGCTATGACCCTGGCCTTGGCTGTCTGAGACTCTACCATTGGTGCAGACAGGGGGGCTCAATTTCACCCCTCCATCCAGCTCAAGGGCCGCAGCTCCCAGAGAGCATTGCAGGCGACAGCTGGGTTCATCTGGCCAGGGCCACATGCTTTCTAGAAAACCTGCAGTATTGTCCTCTGCACGGGGCCCACCCAGGATCCCCAATCGATCCCCTGGCCTTGCATGCTGTCTGGGACTTGGGTGAGCCCTGGGGACACTCAGGGCTTCTGGGTCACAAAGATTTGGGGAGCCCAGAGTCCAGTCCATGCTCCGCTGTGAGCGTTTGCAAAGGGCAGGCATGGTCCAGCTCTTGTTTATGGCTCTGCTGGCGAGTGTAAGCTATCTGCACCCCTTCTTATCATCCTGTCAGGTAGTGATGTATCGTTTGTAAATGTTATTTAAAGGAACTCATTTGCCAAGAGAAAACCCTTAGGAACCAAAGAGGTAGACCCTGAGCTTTGTCATTAATGGGTTTACCAGGAGGACAGGGAAGGGAGCTGGTGAGTGGAGAAATGCTCAGGCAGGGGTGGCTGAAGCATTTTGATATTGTGATAGTGGTGACATCATGAAGGAAAGTATTACCTAAAAGCCTTTGCTTTCTCCCTGAAATCGCTGTATGCATGTAATGAAAGGATGCGTTATTAAAAAGTAATCAGAACGTGAATGGGGAGACCCTAGAGTGACTGAATACAGCATGTTGTGCTGCCGGAAACCTTTTCCTCTGCAGTGGCAAGGAGTACAGCACTGCAGGCTGGTGTGCTGAGGCCTGGAGCAGGGAAGCGGGAAGTATCCAGTGGAAAATCCCTGCAGAGGACTTGTTTCCTTTCCCAGTGGGAAGAAAGAGCGTGTTGTTGGAAGTTGGCAGGTCTTTGGAAAATCCAGGAAACGTGGGGAAGATGACAAAGTGGCCTAATTGGGCTTGGAGATATTAAGCAAACCAAGAGTTTTCACCAACCTAACATATGCTTAGAATGCTTATCTCTGCAGAAGACCAAATGACCAATGGGTATGATTCAATAAGGCTGGTGAGGTACGTCTACTAATGCGCATTTCAACTCTCTCTGGTCCCTAGTTTCTCTATAGGGGAGAAATGAGGTTGAAACTCTTGCCAGGGTATAGAGAAGGGCTATAGAAGCGTGCATTTGGTGGATACATGTGTCTCTCCCCTGACTTGTGTGCTTAGGCATGTGCTGGCATGCATCTTGAATGTCAAGTGCTCGTGGCACCTTTGTTAATTGCAGACCAAGTATTTCATTTTAGAAAGCTGCTCTTACCCCCACCCCCCAAAGAACTTGGATGCCTGAGGGGAATCCTTCGGGTCTTGCTAGCAGGGGGAGCCTCTAATAGAAGTTAGCAAAGTTTCCGTCCAAGGACAGCTTGAATGAAATCTAGTTCAAAGAACAGTGAAAGGGGGAGCTTGTTTGAGAGGCTATGTGAAGGCATCTTCTCAGGGCTGCTGCTTTGAAAGTTAGACTTACAGTTGTCTCTCATCTCCATCTACCCTGGTAGGAAAAGAAAAATACCGACTACTCAGAAGTCTCGTGTGTGTTCTATGAAGTATTTGCCAAGGAGAAAGAAAGAGCAAAATAATGCCAGGCAGAAAATATTCAATGGCGCACAATACCGCTCAAAACACCCTCATGTGCTAGGCGGATGTTCTCTCAGCTGCACCACACACTGACAAGCCAGGGAAAGCTTGTGTTCCTTTCATTATTGAATTGAAGGTGTGTGTGTGTGTGTGTGTGCGTGTGTGTGTGTGTGTTGGGTGGTTTGTTAAAATATAATTCCAACCACTCACTGCCTTTGAGTTAATTCTGACTCAAAATGACCCCGAGGAACTGCCCACGATTTCCGATCTGTGATCTTTGGGGAAGCTGACCGCCACTTCTTTCTCCCGCGAGCGGATGGTGAACTCAATCCCAGATCCTTCTGTTAGCAGCCGAGTGCTTAAGCACTGTGCCATGCAACCAAGAACTCACTGCTAGCAGTCAATCCCAACTCATAACTGGATTACTGTGTCGTTAGCCCTCCTTAAAATATAACTGCTCACCATAATAGTCTGAATATTTAATGATTACTGTTACATCAAAAACTCACTAAAATGGTCTCCTATTCAGTTGCAATCATTTTATAAATTGCAGGTCACCAAATTACGTTGTCAGACTCAGTACTTTAAGTCTGCCCTGGAGAACACAATGCATAAATCAAAGTAACTTCTATCCTGGGGTTGTTATTCATTCTGCTGATTCTTACATGTATACACAAGAATCTTAGGTATGCACAAGGTTTACCTAGGGATACTCTTATTAAACTGTAGATCTGGATATAAAATATGTAGAAAGACAAATTCTCAGTAGAGGGTCAAAAGGGATTGAACAAGTTTGGACACCGGCTTATATCATTCACAGATGGCCTCAAAAACTCATGTTTTCTTGGTGTACACAGGCAATATCAAGCTGGGCAGGACAATTACTAAGCTAAGCCCATTTGCTAAGGTGATTCTGATGAAACGTTGGTTGAGAAAACTATACAGAGGTAATTCCATGATTTTATTTTAACCTTTATAATTTTATAGGAGACAGATGAGGCTTTCTACTCCCATAAAGAGTCACAGTTTCAGAAACACACAGAGGTAATTCTACTCTGCCCTGTAGAGTCGCTGTAACTTGGCATTGACTTGACGGCGTGAGCTTGGTTTTTTGGTTGGCTTGAATTCCATGTTTGCATGAGCGGTCAGGAGCCCCTTTAAACATCGTGACTTAGTCTTTCTGAGTAGGCATCCAAAACAATAATATATGTTCCGTCAAACAACCCCCCCATTTTCTTTCAGTTGACAAGAATTTCTTTGATAAGAACTTCATGGATTATAAAATACACCCAATTTAAATGTTCAATGACACATTCTCTCCTTTTCCTGAATGAAATAGCTGAGATCCAGGAAAGTTTAGATTCCTCTTCCATCAGAAATGTAGCAGACAAATTGAATTTAAAACTTGCAGCTTCAAATACCATGGGTGTTAACCAGACAGAACTAGTTGGTAGAAGTCAAAGACTCAGAGAAAAGTCAGCCAATGCCGGAGAGTCTGCCATTAGTTGAATAAAACCATAAGTCCTTATTCTACTATGCCCTCTAGCTGGGGACCCTGTAGAGCTCTTCATGAGAACCTCTTTCAGAAAACAGACTTATTCTGTTTAAGTCTTTTCTCTGACTTTGCCTCAATTATTAATGAGAGTGGGGCAAGAACTGAGAACAGAAAGAATCAAAACCTTGCGTTAGTCCCAGCAACACAGGGCTTCTTCGATCATCGGAGCATCCTTATCCATGTCTTTGGTCAATGGGAAGGAGGGAAGTGGCCGAAATGCAAGACAAAATTTCATGGGATTTCTTGGTGTTTTCATTTACTTGAGAGAAAGGAAAACAACCAAAGCTCTTTTTATAACTTCAGAAATGCACTCCTTTTTCACTCTTTCTCATACTTCTCTGTATTGGCAAGTGTTTTTCCTGGATTTAGTGGTAACAGAAATGCAAGCCATTCTGAAATACTTTCTTACATATGGATTCTAATTGACTGGAGTTTGTGTATCCTGAAGTGGGTGCAGTGATGCCTTTCCATTCTTGTTTGCAGAATGAGAGAAAAAATAATTTTTATATTTAACATTGAACCCTAAGGTGTTGTTTTAAGTAAATCCAAGACAGTGGAAAAGTGAACCATTTAAAAAATGTATCACTGTATTACAGTATTTTGTGAATACTAAGCTTACAGAGAGCTATAAGTGGGAGACCTAAATATCAAATGCCCTTTCATAACTAACACCTACTGTGGGACTATATATAATTTTTAGTATTTATTTAAAATGTTCAATTACATCCTTCTATTAAACAGGGTTGACGAGATAAATATATCCAAGGACACTAATATATGTTTAAGAGAGACCTTTACATCAAGAAGTAATTATATATCAAGCAAACACCCCACCCCAGTCCAGATCAAGTCCATACGTCCTATACTAGTCCATGAATCTGACTCTAGTCCCTGAATCCCTCTTCAGACTCACACAGCCACACACAATGATGTAGAATGCAGGCAGATCACAAGCAAGTGGGTGCAAAGTATTGTATATCTAATAGTGGTGGACACATCTCCAGGCTTCTGGCTTCCGTCAGCATGGCTCAAAGTGGCTTGTCAACAGGAAGGTAAAGCAGAAGCTGGGAGTGTGGGGGGAGGTTCCCCAGACCCTCCTTATGGGAATGCCATGCTCACAAGGAGGTACCATCAAGCTGTGACCCGATGGACAGGCTACATTCCACCCCTTCACTCTAGTTATCAAGCTGACATGAGATTATGTAACCATCACAGTTGTTAGGTGCCATCGACTAGAGTGGTATCTTTGGTCCGTTTGACTTAACAGACCAATAATCAAAGTTTGTCATGTATCCATTTCATCTCTGTCTATATATGTCAGGGACACTGTGTGCACTATTATTTGCAGATGTTACCAAAAGTCTAAATTGGAAACCATTTGTCACCTCTCTGTCCCCAAATATGATGCACTGAGTCTATACAGATTTCTCCTGTCACTTGACACTGAGATATTGCCATTTTTACGTATGCCCAGGTTCTGACATGACTCTTTTGGGAGGCAGTTGACCCTTCCTTCCAGTGGGGTGCATTCCAAGGTCTTGAGAGTTGAACACATTGCAGGTCCATCACCACCGACCTGTTGTAAGACAAAACCCATGTATTTTTATTTATTATTTGAATCATGAAGCACTTGATGTCTTTCTGTCTTTTGAGAGACCCTTGAAGATTATCACCTGGGAAACGAGAAAGTGGGTCAGAGACTTCTTAGCTAGAAAATAGACTCACAGACAGGTGTGGGTGAGAAAAGATGTTCTTAATTTATTTTATTTTCATTTTCCATAGCATTTGTCAGCTTAAATAAACAGACCGCGGGGTTGATGTAAGGGAGTTCCAGAATATATAATAAAGGAAGGAAAGCCCGTTCTCTCATGTCCCTGAGGGATGGGGAGAACGAAGGAAATGGATGTCACTGAACATTCACAATTTTCTCTGTTTCCTTATAAAGCTCATACTGAAAAAGGTATAGCAGCTCAGTTGTAGGTGGGAGCATCCCTAAACCACTGGAATTTTAACGTTTTGCATGGTTTATGCGCTGAGTGGTGAGGATTCAGAAGGCTGTTCACAGACCCTTTTGAGGGGAAAGCTGTATCAAAGTAACATGAAGAAGAAGGTCTCGGTGTTAGCCTTGCTCCGGCTGATATGTCAAGTGTTGAGAAAAGGGAAGCCATTTTGACATCTAAGATGCACCTAAGCCAGGCCATGATATTGTCAATCATCACATTTGTAGGAGCTGGATGCCGACTAATGAAGACTAAAGAAAAATTGATGTGTAGGAATTATGGTGTCGGTGAAGAAAATTAAAATTGGCATGGACTTCCAGAAGAACACACAAATATATCTTGGAAGAAGTATAGTCAGAATGCACCTGAAAAATAAGACGGAATCTACATATATCCTCCTCCCTGGGGGACGGACAACAGAAAAGTGGGTGAAGGGAGACGTCGGACAGTGTAAGATATGACAAAATAATAATTTATAAATTATCAAGGGTTCATGAGGGAGGGAAGAGCAGGGAGGGAGGGGGAAATGAGGAGCTAATGCCAGGGGCTTACATGGAGAGCAAATGTTTTGAGAATGATGAGGGCAACGAATGTACAAATGTGCTTTACACAATTGTGTGTGTGTGTTGTGATGAGTTGTATGAGCCCCCAATAAAATTATTTTTAAAAATGAGACTTAGGAAGCATTATCAGGAGGAGCCAGTCCTGAAGAGGACCCTATGCTTGGTTGTGGCACTCCAGCCAGATGTGAGCTATCTGAGATGCAAGGAAGAACTACTCAAGACCGGGGATTGAGTAATGAAGGAAAGAGAGCGGTACTCAAGAGAGGACCCAACCCCTCCACCACCACCCACCTACCCCCACCCACCCCACCTTCTCTGCATCATGCCATAGGAGGAAGCTTACCAAGTTTCAGATGTGGGAGCTATACAAGGGCACAACTACTTTAGGCTCAAGATGCTCTCCAACAGTCAAAACTATTCCAATACATAAACTTGTCTGACCTAAGGGAGGATTCCTGTTGTTTGCAACAAGGAATATCTTTTTTTCACTCAGTGTCTGTGCCAAGTTCCTGGCCCTTTCAAACAGTTACACATTCAAGACTTTAATAGTCTTTGCATCCAAGCAACTTTCTCAGGGGCAGCAGGGCAATGTTTCCCTACATTTGGGAAAGGAGGGGGTTAGAGGAAAAGAGGAGGGCCTTCAATGAGATGAATTGACACAGTGACTGCCGCAATGGTCTCTAACCTAACAGGTGGGCAGAGGATGCTGGAATGGGCAATATTTTTCTCGGCTGAACCAAGAGTTGCTATGAGTCAGAACCAAAGGCACAGAGCATGAACAGCAAGGCTGCCCTCCATTTCTGTTGGACAAAGACAGCCCACAAACATTGCTCAAAGCCTGACTAGGATACTTGCTAGGAATCTCAGCAAAGTGAAAAGACTTTGTCCGGGAAGCTTTGAGCTGATTGGATGAAGGTTATCAAATGGCAAAGTCATGCTAGCTTCTGGGTCTTCGCATTTGCTGTTTCCCCTTCTGGAAAGCTCGTGTCTTCTATTTTTGCCTGGTTGGCACTTTTTGGCTTTGAAGTCTGACCTAGAAAAATGGCATTTCCCTAGCACCCCACAAGATGCCAGCTCTTGTTTGTTCTATTGATATTGTCATAAAGCTGATCATACTCCTGGCTGTTTATGTGCTTATTAATGTCGGAGTGCATCAAAAGTAAACTGCTCGAGAATGGGGTTTGGTCGATTACATTCATTTTCATAGCACTACCATTACATTCATAGACCACTGCCTGCCACAGAGCCGATGCTCAGTAAGTTCTCCATCAGTCTTCAATAGTGGGCAAATGGAAAAATAAATAAATATTAAGACAGAGGGTGGTGCCATCCTGTGCTACACAGCCATCTACTACACGCAATGTTGTATCTAAATTACCTGGTAAATTCTGCTAACTTACATCCTTCTCTTTTGCTGTCCTTATCTTCTGTCTTTAACCCTCTTAGCAACCTAGGAAATGCATGGCATTTACACTATTGAATGTGATACTCAATAGTAGCAATGCTGTGGCCATTCTTTAGCTTAGAATAAACCTGCAAGCGTTGTAAAACTGGTAGAATTTTTCCTAGCTCCATACAATTAAATTCATTTGCGATTTTATTTTCATGTGTGAGGAATCCTATACGCTTCCAAGAGCAAAACTCCTCTGTAGACATAGCAGACCTCATCACCCCAGTGTAGATGAACTGAAATCGTCCCATTTCCTGTTTTAGAAGTACCCAGTAACATAGGTAGGAACTAAATTTCCAGTTAACTTAAGGTTTTCCTTGATAAGAGAACAGCTAACAGGGTTGACCAGAGAAACAAAGTCAGGGACACTCATGTAAGTATAAGAGAAACTTTTGTACCAAGAGGTAGTTCCAACTCAAGTCCATAAGCCCAATACTCGTCCATAAATTCTGATCCTAGTCTATAAGTCCCTCTTCAGACTCAGGCAGCCACGTGCAATGATGCAGAATGCAGAAGATCACAGGCCCGTGGATGTAAAGTCTTGTAGATCAGATGATGGTGGACCCACGACAGGGCTCAGGCAGGTCTCAGCTGCGAGGCTCACTTGGGGCTCAGCGGGGCTCCACAGCTTGTTAGCAGACACTGCTCCTGTGCCTGTCTCCTGGTTTCCTTGCTTTGGCTTCTGGTCTCTGAGTGGCCTCTACTGCCTCTCACTCTTAATGCTGCTGCTCTGGGGCCTCTTAGTCCTCGATGGTCCTGGGCATTCTCTCTCTTCCTGACTCTGAGATGGATCGTTCATACTCAGAGGAAGAGCTTGATGGAAGTGTGCTTTCTGTTTTTCCGACCATCACGTTCTCTCTGTCTCTCTTTCTATCTCTCTGTCTCTTTCACTGAGTGATGCCAACTCATTGCAAATCCAGAGAAGATAGAACTGCCCCTGTGAGGCTTTACTGGAGTAGAAAGCCACATTTTTGTCAGAGGAGTGGTGGGTGGTTTCAAACTGCTGACCTTGCTGATCTAGCTGCTCAACTTGCCAACACTAGGCCACATGCGCCCAAGGAAGCAAAGGGTTGTGGCTTGGTTCACGCCATCTAATAAAGTGGTGACTCAGAATCCAACCCATTTTTGAACTGTTCCTATGAGTGTAAGACAGAATTTCCATCAACATGAAATTATAACCTCAGACCTGGAGGTTAGAATTTAGAATGCATCACAAAAGGGATTATGAATCGAAGGATCACGTTGAGAAATTTCCTTTCACTATCCTGTCACTTTTTTCCTCCCTAGGAATGATAGGTTGGTTAAAACTGGCAACTTTTTACTTTAATCTTAGCGCCAGTAAGGATCATGAAACGAGTCATACATTTAGTCTTTAAAGTTTAGATTAAACTCACCTCGTTTGGTCAGACATTGCAAGAAAGAGGGGTTGAAAACAAGAGTCTCTATGTAAAGCTAAATATTTTATTAATTATAATGTTTAATGAACTAATATTTTATAGACGTGTCTGTCCTCCTCCTCATCAAAAAACGAAATTGAACTGTGGTAAACCTTAGGATAATATCTTAAAAGCTAGTGCATGGTAAAGGACCAGTTTCTAGAATGAAAATGGGTGACACAAATAGGCATGTATTGCACTACTAGCCGACAGTTTGGCAGTTCGAACACACTCAGCACTCCCTTGGAAGACAGCTTCGACAATTGACCTGTGAAAGGCCACAGCTTGAAAGCCTATGGAGCACGGTCTACTCTGTACCTGTGAGAGATATCCAGGAGTCAGAACAAATTGGATGGCAAACATTTACAGACGCACACACACACACACACACACACACACACACACACATATTCAGAACTTGATGGCATTTATATAAATGTTTTCCATCAAGCTTTGGCTATATATTTACATCAAGTTTTAAAAATATAAATATATATGTATATATATATATGCTTGTCATCAATTTTTTCATGTATATTTAGATTTACATGCATATGCAAAACTTATTGACTAATTATAACTTACATTATTTAAATGTATATACATTAGTGTAAACTGGAACAGCTTTTGTAGTAAATATTTCTTAAACTTCAAGAGACTATTAAAATATGAACCTGAAAATTATTGTTAACTTTCAGTTTAAAAAATGTAAGTTTCTGTTTCACTCTCCACTGGCAAGTGAGGCTTCTAGAGCATGCACACAGGAGAATTTAAGGCATGACTTATTTGCTTCTTTGGAAGAATTTGGATTTTCTTAGTAAAACTAGGCAATGCTTTGTGTAAATATGGAATTGCATTTTAAATGTGATGTAATTGGGGAAAATACTTTTCTTTTTTGAAGGTTTCTGCAGAAATTAATCTGAAAAACAACAAAAAGCCTACCAAAAAACCACTTAAATTACTAGATATTGCTTAAAGGTTTAATATGTGGTACATTTCTGGTTCTACTTCAAAATTTATTGTAAACTATTTTGATATGTTATGATTGTATTTTCCAACCTGCTCCTTAGCTTTAAAATTGGAATTCTCATACAATATTGTATATTTGTCATCCCAAGCTTTTTGAAAATTTGCATCCCTCTACTACTTTTACTGTAATTAAAGTGAAAATACCAATATATACATAAATTCAAAAGAGATTTCCAGTTGAAACCTCAAATATCTCCTAAATGTCTGTATTGAGTTTTAAAAATCATACAGGCTCTAAACAGTGGTGCACAGGATCTAGGACACATCTTAATGCACTTATGGGGAAAATTACAGACTACTGGAAAAATAATGCTAGTACTAAAAATAATCTATACAAATCTACTCCGACCCTTGGTGCACACGCAGGGAATGCTTCACGATGGAAAACCAAAAAGTTGCAGTAGCTTCCTAAAAGGGAACAAAATAAACAAGAAATATAACAACTTTAATAGTCAAATTAACTAGAAATTAAATAAAATCAGAGTCATCAATGTACAACACTGCCCTTCTAACCAAATGATTGATGGTTCAAACCCACACAGCAAGGAAATATTGCAAAAACCCTGTAAGGCAGTTCTACTCTGTGCCATATGGACTCAAAAACTGGTCGCTATCAATAAATTGTTGTTGCTGTTGTTAGATGCCCTCCAGTCGCTCTGACTCAGCAATGCTACGTACAGGAGAACAAAATGTTGCCCAGTCCTGGGCCGACCTCACAATTGCTCCAGTGGTTGAGCCCATTGCTGAAGCCACGGCATCAATCCAGCTTGTCAGCAGTCTTCCTTTCTGTCACGGCCTCTCTACACTAGCAAGCATGGTGTCCTTCCCCAGCGACTAGTCTCTTCTGACAATGTGTCCAAACTGCTTGAGAAGTCTGGCCATCCTTGCCTCTGAGGAACATTCTGGGAGTGCTTCCTCAAAGATCCTAGGCAGATGTGTCTGTTCCTTTGGCAGTCTATAGTACTTTCAACATTCTTCACCAGTGCCTTCATTTAAATGTCTACATAAATATAAATGTATGTGCATTAATCCTTCTCAAAGAAACTATTAGGATGCACATGAGTATGTACATGTGTGCACATATACATATATGCCCACAGAATACACACACACATATTTCTTGCTAATTATCTATAAATTCATTGTAGCTAAACCAATTGCTGGTGAAAGAAAACCTCTTTAGAGAATGTTGCCGCTGAGCTGTTGGGACATTTCCATAAATGCAAGGTAGAACAAGTCCTTCTGTCTATCTGCTCGAGGGAATCCCTACCTTCTAAAATCTTTGAATGCTCACAAAAGCGTTAAAGTGCTCAATGGTTTCAAACTAAAAGCCAAGAAAGCTCACAAGCATCTCTCAGATAAACATGTCCTTTAGCTGGTACATATATATCCCCAGCAGGTACAAAGCATTTGCTTGGCCTGCTGACCTAAAGGTAGGCTACTCTCTGCACCAACAGTACCAGTGAAGGCCAGTCCTGGTATCCTGCTTCTGGGAGGATGGCATTCCAGAACTCGCTGGAGCCCTGGGTCACTGTGAGTTAGCATCGACCCAACAGCTACGGACCAGATCATTAGTACAGGTGAGTAGAGGTACAGGTTCCAAATGTGTGCAGAACAACACAGTTTAATTCTAGCCCTGGGTCAGCGAGGTTGCAGTGGACACATCTGATGCTTTTTCTCTCTCGAAAACTCTCACCCACTTTTGACTTCAGCTGAAAGTGACCCAGACAGCGGGGTGCCCAGAAGCCTTGGAAGATGCAGGAGCCCCTGCGCCTGCTGCAGACCTGCAGCCTAGACGGGCAGAGTGAATGGTCCCAGGGGAAGATTTCAGTCAAGGAAACAAGGCGAGTGGATAGAGCTTTGTGTCTTGATTTTTAGGCAGACAATTCTCCGAAGCTTCCCTGGAGAAGTAACCCATTTGTCTGAGTGCTGACCTTAATAACTTACTCTCCTATTAGCTGTCATCTTTCCCTCCGTCCCCTGCTTCTCAACATCTGCTTCCGGAGGTAAGTTCCCAATGGAAGCGTTTCCCCCAAGTTCATGACTCCAACCAAGAGACACACTCCTTCTCTTGTGCCACTGTTGTGTCACTGTGAATTTAATGATAACGGAATTAATCCAGGAATTGTGTTAAGTCCCCTGGTACATGAGCCTGTTTTCTGGATGGTGGTGGGAGAGAGACATTGAATGAACAGGACTTGCATTTCCGCGGGCATGCCATTTGGGTATGTTTTTTAAAGGCTTTACAGCCTTATGAAATATACTTATTCCTCCTTTTGTGTCTAATTTCCTGATGCATTTTGATGCCATTTTCATTCAGAAAAATAGAATTTCAACAGTCCTGCTCTCAGCAGTCGTTGTGAAGTCTCTCCCAGGAGAGTAACATCACAGAATTGTGCACTGCTCCCTGCACTTTCAGATGCACGTTCAACCAACCTGATCTGATAGGTCATATGCCATTTTCTAATCGTCTCTATGTTATGCATCCACTTATTGGTTATAGCTGATGATATAGGCACAGAGTCTGCTAATGGGCATGTTGGAAATAAGAGTATTTAGAAAATTAAAGACAATATAAGGAAGTTCAAATATCTCTGTCTAAAGATTGATTTCAAGTTTGCTTTTAATATCTTCCACGAGAAAGAGATAAAATTAAATACAGTAGTATGGCGGGGGCGGGTGGGGCAGGCGGCAAGGGGAGCCTGTGAATTCTCAGGACAGCCTACTGGAGACTGGCCCAGTGGAAACCCTACCCTCTAGCAGCTATGGCAAGAAATAAGAGGCCATCAAAACCTCAAACAAGCTACACTCTTGTGGGTTTGTGAAGAAACAGGACACATAAACATTCCTACTAGGGTTTCCTTGGCAATGGCCATCACAACAATTCAGTCATACTATGGCTTTCTGTTAACCCTTCAGTGGGTCAGTTGAATGAACATTGCCTAGAGGAAATATTTCAATTAAGTAATAGACTGACATCAATTAAACTCAATGCTGACCCACCTTCTGACCCAACCCATAACTCCAGATGGACAAGGGGGCAGTATTCAATTGCCACATTGTTTGCCCTGAGAGAATCAACTTCATAAAGGAGTTTCATTAATACCATTTAGTGGTGACGTTTATGAAAAACAAAACATGAAACACACCAGCCTGTGTGATCGAGTGGTCCCAAAGGGATCAGTTACCAGGCATCAAAGAACAAAAAATCATATCATTGACTGCACACCTCCATGATAGGATCGCTGAAGACAAATGGGTGCACAAGCAAATGTGGTGAAGAAAGCTGATGGTGCCCGGCTATCAAAAGAGATAGTGTCTGGGGTCTTAAAGGCTTGAAGGTGAACAAGCGGCCATCTCGCTCAGAAACAAATAAGCCCACATGGAAGAAGCACACCGGCCAGTGCGATCACGAGGTGCCCAAGGGACCAGATATAAGGCATCATGCAAAAAAAAAAAGATATAAGTGTGTGTATGTATGTGTATTTATGTGTATATGTATATATGTATGTGTATATATATATTATATTAAATGAAGGGGGAAGTGCAGAGTGGAGACCCAAGGCCCAAGTGTCAGCCAATGGAGATCCCCTCATAGAGGGGCTTAGGAGAGGAGATGGGTTAATTAGGGTGTGAGGTAGTATCGATGAAGAACACAGCTTTCCCCCAGATCCTGGATGCTTCCTCCCCCCAACTACCATGATCCGAATTCTACCTTGCAGGGCTGGATAGGACAGAGGCTGTACACTGGTGCATATGAGGGTTGGAGATACAGGGAATCCAGGGTGGATGATACCTCCAGGACCAAGGGCGGGAGGGACGATGCTGGGAGAGTGGAGGGTGAGTGGGTTGGAAAGGGGGAACTGATTACAAGGAGCCACATGTGACCTCTTCCCTGGGAGAGGGACAGCAGAGAAGTGGGGAAGGGAGACCCCGAATAGGGCAAGATATGACAAAATAACGAGGTATAAATTACCAAGGGCATATGAGGGAGGGGGGAAAAGGGAGGGAGGGGGGGAAAAAAAAGAGGACCTGATGCAAGGGGCTTAAGTGAAGAGCAAATGCCTTGAGAATGATTGGGACAGGGAATGTATGGGTGTGCTTTATACAATTGATGTATGTATATGTATGGATTGTGGTAAGAGTTGTTTGAGTCCCTAATAAAATGTAAAAGAAGAAAAGAGA
Source organism: Tenrec ecaudatus (assembly GCF_050624435.1). Classification (NCBI taxonomy): domain Eukaryota; kingdom Metazoa; phylum Chordata; class Mammalia; order Afrosoricida; family Tenrecidae; genus Tenrec; species Tenrec ecaudatus. The sequence goes on along the minus strand of NC_134542.1, from coordinate 12,351,173 downwards.
AAAAAAAAAAAAGAAAAGGAACAGGCTAAATTACTATTGGATATTCCCATTAAATATATCTAGTAAAGGGGAAAATACAAACCCAAGGAAAGAAAGTAACTAACTGATCCTTAAATCATTAGTCTTCAATAGAAAAGAAGAACTCAGGAAAACTTTTGGGGGCAAGTTTATTAAGTCAATCTTTTCTAGCTTAAAATCTAATGGAAATAATAATAATAAAGATCAATCATCTCATTCAATTAACTGAGACAAACAAAGAAGGTTGGAATGTGAAAGACTAAGTAGTAATATATCAATAATTAAATTTGTTGAACTCTGAAATAACACAGTAATTCATATGTACCAATTCTTCAGTCTTCTTTAGTCATTGTCCGCCCTTCACTTGCATATGAAATATAGAAATATCATGGCTTGGTCCAAGTGTAACTTAATCGTCAAAGTGATGTCTTTGTGCTTTAACACTAAAAGAGGCCTTCTGCAGCACATTTTCCTAATGCACTATGTCATTTAATTTCCTTTTTCTATCATTTAATTTCTTGACTCTTATTTCCATGATGGTAATATTAAGAATTTTGCCTCAGTGAAAGGCAGATGGAAGTAAAACGTGTGGAGGGAAAAGTGATCTACATTTTAATGGAAACCTATTATTCAAGGAAGACTGAGCAATTTACTACTCATGATATGCATATAATCAATTCATAAACTTCTCAAGGAAACTGGGTAAACCACACACTTTCTGATTACTTAGGATTTAGTCTGAGAAGGAACCAGGATTTTCACTTTATATATTTCTCTATGTAGACTTCAGATGCCTCTTTACCATATGTGTTTTTGTCCATTCCAAATACCATAAAGTGCCATCAAGTGAGGCAAAGGGTTACTTACATGTCCAAATGCTAGTCAATAGGTAGGTGGTTCAGTCCCATCCAGAGGTCCCTTAAAGGAAAGATCTGCTAGCATGTATCTGAAGGGTCACAGGTTTGAAAACCCACTGGAGCATAGTTCCACACTGAAACACACCAGGTCTCCATGAGTGGGGATTATCAGGGTGTCTACGTGACCATCAGGCCACAGAGAAGATTGTAACAGTTAGTGGAGAAATAGAATAATAGATAGATGATAGATAGATACCATGTTTCTCCTAAAGTAAGACATCCCCCTAAAATAAGACCTACTTGGAGTTTTGCCTCTCGCTGAAATATACGACATCACCCTGAAAATAAGACCTCCCCGAAAATAAGGCCCCCCAAAGCTACCATAACTCTGGACTCTGAAGCATAAGGGGGTGGGTGGGCAGCACCACAGCGCAGTTCACTGTTGGCCCCAGTGCAGCCAGACCATACAGGAAGTGAGAGGTCTCTTTTAAGAAAACAATAAATGTGTACCATATTCTTCTTCATGGAAAAATAAGATATCCCCTGAAAATAAGACCTAGCACATCTTTGGGAGCAAAAATTAATATAAGACACTGTCATATTTTGGGGGGGGGATGGTAGCTAAAGAAGCCGATCCTAGGAAAAGCAGGATGGCTCAGAGGAGTGGTACAATGGTAATAATTAGCAAATCATCATATTACTGTTTCCCAAAAAGTTAAAACCGTGTCAAATACTCTAAATCCAAACCACAAACTCAGTGCCATCAGATTGATTCCAACTCATAGACAGGCTAAGTCTAGAGCTATCAAAATAAGGGGAAACAAAGACCACAGAGTGAGAATGGATAGAGGAATGGGGCACACAGAGTCAGGATACAGAAGAGAAGATTGTCCCTCTGAAACTAGCTTTAGGAAGCCAACTCCTCCAATGAGGGAGAACCAAATAAAGGTGTCAGAAATACGTGAACCTGGGTAAATTTTGAAGCTTTCACCTCGAGACAAGAGGATGCTATTCCAGAGCTATTTCAGGTTTCATTCACAGTTGGTATTGGTTATACATGCTTCCCACTAACCAGCTCTCTGTCCAGAGAGAATGCCATGATTTATGCTTTAATGTAATCAGTACAGGCAGAAGAATGGTCACACATCTCTATTCATTTTTTTACTTTCAGTTCTCCTCACGTCAGAGTCATCTTCTAAAAATATATTTCTGATTATCTCCCTTTTCTGTTTAAACAAAAATCTGACATAATTCCCTACCGGTAAAGTAACTGTATGCTCCTGCTCCTAGAATTCTAGAAATTCCTAGATATCTGTCTCTCTGGCCTGTAGTTCTTTTCAATATATATATTTTCCACTCCTAATTCTGCATTCCAAAGATTTTCTCTAGCCAGGTGAATAGCCAAGCACCTCTGCATACTTCAGTTAAGCTGTCCAGCCTTTCCCAAGTATCCTTGAAGGCGTTTGACAGATGCCCCCATCTCCAGGAAGGAAAGTCCTAAGCAATCACTCATTGGCTTCCAAAATTCCCACATAATGTGGGCTTTTTTTATTTCTTTTTTTTTTATTTCCCCTCTTCCTACCTTGTATGTGTGCATAGATGGGTGGAGAGCTAGGTAAATTCAAACAGATAAAGCTTTCCCCAAAGAAAACTCACAAAGATAGTCTTCACTACCTCAAAGAGAGGCCCAGAATATTGACCAAGTAAATAAGGATGAGAAGTCTCTGGAGAAATCTCAGAGGAACTTGAATTGGAAGCCAGCCTTTGTTAGTTTTCCAGTGGGGCCCTTGAGTCCATGAATCTCTGCCTTGCCTGATGAAAAGACAAAGAAAAGAGAGGGCAAATGAAACAAAAGAAAAAAAAAGGATGGGAAAAGGTAATAAATTACCACAGCTCTGGGGAAATAAAATGCATGTGATGAATATTAGTGATGAACAATACCAATATTATCAGTTAACATTAATTATTAGAAGGGAACTCCTCCGCTGATTCAACTTTGCACACATTAGGATCCCAAGTGTAGACAAGGAACTCGATGCAGAGCAGATGAATGAAAGTATAGTTATTTGGGGTTTTTTTGTAAGGTAGCAATTTGAGAAGTATATGCCAAGAACTGAAGACATTCTGTGTAAAAAGAGCAGAAATTGGACTTGAAAAGGAAAGTGCTTTCTTAAAAAGCTGTCAAGAAGGTGGCAGACAGACAGTAAAGGCTAATGACCCCAAATGAGTAAAACTAGAAAAAAGACACTGAACATGAGATCCATAAAAGAGAAACTGATTGATTAGAACAGCTGTTCATACTATTTGGCTCATGAACAGATCTCAAGGGCATAGGGACGTCTGAAAGGCTAGGCAGTGTTTCAAAATGAGATAAAAGCCATACCTCCTTTCAGACTCTCAAAGGAGCTTGGGACTTAAAAGAGAAAGAAAAAGATTAAGGAACCTTTTATAGAGAACGGGCATTTCAAAGAGGTCATATTAGAATTATAGGAAATGAGGTCATATAACTTTTGTGAATGTAGGGATGCTGTTTGAAACGTGTAACATAAACTGGAGGTGATAGCTCATGTGACATTCCTACATAGGAAATAAAAGGGATTATGGTCTTCAAGATGAAAACCATCTGCCTTTTACCTGCCTTCTGGGAGCTCAGAAGTTATTGAGTCTCAGCATTTAAGAACTTGTCTCGATGCATTGGATGAAAGAGAGAGGGTCCCTGGCAGAAGTGAGAGGGCAGAAAAAGGGAAACAAACCGCAGGTGCCACCCAGGGGCCTGTAAGTTTTTATTTCTGGTGGAAAGTGCAAACATTAAAACTTTCAGACCCCTAGGTGGCACCTGTGATTTGTTCCCAGGTAGCATAGTGGGTTATGCATTGGACTGCTAACAGGAAGGTTGGTGGTTCAAACCCAGCACATGCTCAAAGGGAGAAAGATGAGGCTGTCTGCTGCCATAATGATTTATAGCCAACAAAATCCAAGGAAGCCATCCTCTACTGCCTCCACGGGACCGATACTAATCAGAATGGACTTCATGGCAATGGAGTGGCCTCAAGGCAAAGTGCATCCACCCAGCAGCACCATGACAGAATGGTCTGGTGACCTGCTTCCTTCAAGAATTCAGACAAGGAAACCTGGGGAGCAATTCCACTCTGGAGAACACGGGTCTGTCAGGGGTCAGAATTCCCTCCGGGACAGTAGGTGGATGAGAAATGAACATGCAGTTTGTAGATATATACACCAAGGATGAAACAAAATGTGCATACCTCTTTGAATGGAAAAGGAATCTGCTCTGTACACTTCACTTGTCACAGTAATCAAGATAAACAAAAAGCAGCCAACCTTGTTGGGATCAAATAGTATCTCTTAAGGTACAGCATCTACATAGTAATCATAAGGCTGCTCACGGTCTCCATCTCTTGCATGCTACCTCTTTGAGTGGAAAAGTCACAACATACCTGTTGCCATGTCAAATGAGAAGATTTTGGACCGCCCTTTGGCATCCTTCACCATCCCCTGGCGCTTTCATTTGTTTATTTGCATCTCTATGGAAACTCAATGACATTATCCCCATAGAAAGCTTTCGAATCCTAGAGACTCACAGCCACAGTGTGGTACAGCTGAGCGGTAGTGAAGAAGGGAAGGGCCATCAAGGAGATGGATTGGTGTCCTGGCTGCAATGGGCTTCCAGTGGAGGAACATCTGTAAGGATGCCAGGCGGCAGGGTTTCCTTCTGTTAGACACAGAGTCTCTCTGGGTTGCAACGAACTCCCTGGCCCCCTAACAACAATAACTAAGCCACTGTCGGCTTGCACAATCTCAGTGATGTTGATTTATACATTTTTCCCAAGGGAATAAAAAACATCTTCCTCAGGCATCTCTAGAGAAAACATAGAACCTTGCAATGTATCTCAATATTTAACCACCACATAACACAAAGGTCTCTACACTTTAAAATGATGTAACATTTCAGCCATTTTTACCTCTCAAATATGTTTTCCCCCTTAAGGTAGACCAGAATGCACAAACTTTTAAGAACTAAATTTAAAATACATGCATACAAAGTACTCAGGACTTTTGAAAAAGAGACTTCATTAAGCACACACAAAAAAGTCCCATCCTTTCTATCATCTTGGAAATACCGATGAGGCTGCTATATTTCATAATTGTGCCTGTGGCTCACCACTATCAGGTCAGCCCCAACTGTCAGATGGAGCACAGAATGAAACATGGCTTGGTTCTGTGCCCCGCTCATCATTGTTGCTATGTTGGAGTAGATTGTTGTGGCTATTGTGTTAATCCATCTCTTTGAGAGCTTCCCGCATTTTTGCTGACCCTATACTTTACCAAACACAATGTTCTTTCCCAATGATTGATCTCTCTTGATGTTGTGTCCAAAGTAAGCAAGTTAAAGTTTTGCTATCCTCCTTTCTAAGGAGCAGTCTGGTTGTATTTCTTCTAAAATGAATTTGTTTGTTCTTTTGGTGACCATATAAATTAAGAAAAAAGATAAATATGGTTTATAGGGATTAAGATAGTATTTCTTCAAAGATTGTCATAGCCTGGATTTTCTAAAGAAGGGAAACCAGTGAAGCATATATATGTTTATATAGAAAGATATTTTATTGTGAGAATGATTCATACAGTTAGAGAAGCTGGCACGTTAAAGTTGAGCAGGTCCTACCTCTTCAGATCAGGTGATAGACTGGCAGTGTTTTCTCATTCACGCAAAGACAGGGGTTGATGAATATGTAGGAAGGCCACAGGCAGGTCAGATGGCAGGCAGGTGATGGCTCCCCCAAATAGCATGCAATATGACGCAAGCCATGATGTATTCCATGGATTCATATGCATATGAAAGTTGAATGTTGGATGTTGGATAAGGAAGACCAACGGAGAATGGAAACATTTGAATTGTGGTGCTGGAGAAGAATATTGAAAGCACCGTGGATCGCTAATAGAACAAACTAACCAGTCATGAAAGAGTAAGTCCTGAGTATTCCTTAGAAGCAAGGATGGCAAGGCTCTGTCTTATATACTTAAAATATATTATCAGAAGACACCAGTCCCTGGAGAAAAACATTATGTGTGGTGAAGTGGAGGGAAGTGTAACGAGGAAGGCCCTCAACTGGATGGATTGGTACAATGACTGCAACACCGGGCTCCGGCATAGGACCAAATGTGAGGGTGGCACAGGATTGGGCGGTGTTTCACTCTGTTGTACAAAGAGTCACTATGGGTGGAAACCAACTCTATGACACCTAACAAGAACATGGCTCTCCTTTGGTTCAAGTTCAAAGAACCAGAGTTCATGAGCCAGATATAGATTCCAGACCCAGAAAAAAGCAAGAAAGATTTTCTAGAGTATTCACTTATGTTGGAAGGAGGCTGTATCTGCAAAGACACTTCTTTTCATCAAAAGGTACCAAGGCTATTGCGGAGGCTTTCTACATCTTTGTTGTAAGATACTGAGCACCATGACTCAACCAAGTTGACCCAAAAACCTTCGTGATTACAAAAGCAATCACTTTGATGTAGCAGGTAGGTTTAAATTTAAAAATACAGTTTTATTTTTATAATGAAAAAAATTTGAGCATTATATATTGGTAAAAATCCAAAATCAAGATAGAAGTCCATTGGGACATTGCCCTGCAAGATAGATCTCAAGAAATTCAACTTCTCAAATAAATGTTGTTGTTATTGTTGTGAGGTACCATTAAGCTGAGTATGACACATAGTTACCCTGTGTATGAGGATAAGTCACAGAGCATTGCTAATAGAGTTCTGGGTCATACCTCCACGGCTTGATTCCAACGAAAACCTGCTTACAAGTGTCTTGTCTCTCTGATGCGGGGATGCGTGCAGACAGGCTCTTAGTCGTGCCCTTGTCTTAAAGGTATTACTAGAGAAGGAAAAAAAATTGTCATCAATAGTCTCTTCCCAGGAGCATCTATTGGGCCAGTTAAATTCAAAATAAGAGGTCACCTCAATTTATTTTATTTCCATTTATTTCTTTTAATTAGGAGATGATACATATGAGCGGGTACCCCCAAAACAAAACAGAAAAGCGTTCTGCTGAGTGGAACTTTCATAGGTGTGTACTTTCCCCCACTAGGTGAGCATCAAGCAACTCGGTCTGGGTTAGCGCATCTATTGTGGCCACCTGGAAAGGTTCTCTCTAGTCACTGAATTTTTTCATGAAAGCAGTTTCACTTGAACCTCGTTTATTGTGATGGCTGATTGAAGAGAACAGCGTGCGCCTGTGAAATATGGTTTCCGACTCGGAAAAATGCCACACACACACACACACACACACACACACACACTCTTGTGATGTCGAACACAGCTTAAAGGGGTGGACTATGGGGGAAAAAACTCAACTGTATGAATTGTTTTCTTATTTCAAAAAAGGTGAAATATTAATTGATGACAAACCTCATTCTGGACATCTGTCGACTTCCCAAATGGACAAAAATGTCCAATCATAGTGCATTTTGAGTTCTTTCCACCAGGTCAGATTGTGAATCAAGCTTTCTATTTAGAGGCTCTGAAAAGGTTGCATAACAGTGTGCGACAAAAAAGGACTGAGTTGTGACAGGTGGGGGCCTGGTTTTGTCACCACCACAATGCACCTGCACACATAGCTATTTCAGTGCGTCAGTTTTGGGCAAAAAAACAGCATGCCTCTCTTGCTCCATGCACCGTACTCACCTGACCTCCCTTCATGTGACTCATGTGATTCATGAGAATACAGAGGGACATGAAATGACAGTGATGTGACCACAGAAAAGCGGTAACAAACATAAAGTAAGGGAGGTGCTGTCAGCCATCCAAACAGGTGAGTTTGAACAATGTTTCCAAGAATGAAATAATTAAATTGATTTGAAAAATGTATTGAGTATAATGGACTGTATTTTGAAGGTGACAAGGTTGCTTTGTAAAACAATTTAAATAGATAGTTTTGAAAAAAATCTGGATCTTTTTGGTACCCCTTCAAATATCATATCATCCCATATTTCAATCACTTCAAGCTGTATTGTACAATTGCCACTACAATCAGTTTCACATTTCTAGACACCTGGACATTTCTTCACATTTCTAGACACCTGGACATCATCTCCCTTTTAGAAGCCCCACCCACACCCCAACTGTCCCCCTACCCTTCACCCCCACCACAAACCTTTCTTCTACTTGCTGTCCCTATTTTTTGACTGCTGTTTTGGGGTTTCAAAGGTGTTATCCAGATAGATTTTCTTTTTTAAAGACTGAGGATATGACATGGGGACCCATTTAACCTTCCCCAGCTCCACACGTGGGAAAGAGCGTTCAACTGCACATCTGCTCAAGCCTGGTTTCTATGAGGCGGAGCTCATATTTCCTTCACAGCTTTTAATGTATATAAAATAGCCACTTTGTCCCTTCCAGATTTAATAAATAAAACAAAAGGGGGAATTGTGGGAAACAAAAAGATTTCTTCTAAGTTGTCTCCCCAACATATATACCAAACCCAAGACACTGCTTGCTACACATGGTAAGTGACTGTACACTAGGAGGTCAACAAAAGTAGGTAAGAGGTTATATTCCTTAAAGGTATCTAGAGCAACCAGACTGTGTAGTCTGACTGACCCTAAGTAGGGCCCTCTCCCTTCTGAAATTGTTCCCTTGAAGGAGTGCCTGGAGGTAAGCCCGGGACCACTCAAGGATGACTAAGGTTATCTACTATATTGAGTCTAGGGTCCACCCATCTTGCCTCATATGTACCCCCATTCCCTCCCTGTACTATTGTGTGTACACCCCTAGGTCACTCCCCTCTTATTACTTGTATTGTCTGTGTTACAACCCCCTTTCATGATGTACATTGTTATCTGTAATCAGAGGCCTTGCATGCCCCCCAAAATATGTAAGCTTTGGTTAGAAATAAAACCTCACGATGCTCTCTCCTGCCCGCTTGTCTCCCACCTCCACATGTACCACCAAGAGGAGCTGAGGTGAGCATGCTACCATGAAGTGTGCCTGACTCCTTTATTTTATCCTCCCTCTCCCATTTCTCTATGACTTTACTATAATCTTTATATATCTTAACTGTACGATTGTGCCTACCAAACCCATCATTAGTTGTGGGAGCCTGGCTACCCTACATGTGAGTAGGCATGTTTCATTCTTGTTCTCAATAGCTCATCCCCTGGCTCATTGGCTTCTGTGCTACTAGAGTGAGCAGTACAAGGCTCCTTTACTTATAACTTCCCAAAGAGGATTCCACTCTACTAATCAGCCTCTCACCTAAAGGCAATCAGTTTTACTCCTCTGGGACCCAGGAAATTAATCCATCCCTACTCCTGGGTTCTACTGAAGTCATGGCTTCTTCTTCGTGATCTCCGTGCTTCTGTATCGGGCCCTGCTGCTGCCTCCACGGCTTCTTTTCTCACTGGACAGCTGCTACTTCACACCAGGATCTCTCACTCTTCCTGCTGATAGTTCCTCATTCTCGGGGCATTTAGACTTCTCTCTTCCTGCTTCAGAAAGGCCTGCCTTTATACCAAGCAAAATGGCAAAGGTGACCCATCCAGGGAGTAGAGCCCTCAGCAGCTCATTTGCAAGGTTCATTTGGTAGAAGTTCAAGAGACTTGTGTGTCAAGGTTATATCCTTTCACCATACGTATTCAATCTGTATTCTGAAAAATAATCCGAGAAGCTAGACTATGCAATATGGAGGAAGATTTACTATCTGACACCAGTACTGTAGAGGGGAGAAAATTAAGGAAAGTTATTTTCATACAAAAGTAAGAACACTTTGAAGGTGAGGGTAAGGTTGGGAATCAGGGGTGGGAGGGACAGAAAGGCAACAGCTTGTTGATCCACATACAGTTTCCAAACAGGCACAATCAAATCATCTAGAATTTCCCTTCTTCCCAAGATTATCCATGGTTGGTTATGATACACAGGGTCAAATACCTTTGCTTTGTCAATGAGACGCAGGAAATGTCTTTCTGATATTTTCAACTTTCTTCCAATATCTATGTGACATCAGCGATGATATCCTTCGTTCTCTGTCTTCTGAATTCAGCCTGAAATTCTGTCAGCTCTCGGTCCATGTGCAGCTGCAAACCTTATTGGATGATCTCCAATAAAATTTTACTTGCACAAGATAACAATTATGTTTTTCTATAATTTGCATTTTTGGTGCCACCCCTTGTTGGAATGGGTAAAAATACAGATGTCTTCCAGTCAATTGTCCAAGTAGCTGTCTCCCCAAATTTGGGCACAGGTAAGTGAGTGCTCCCCATGCTTCATCAGTTTGATGAAATAATTAAATTTGTCTTCAGTCAATTCCTAGAGCCTTGTTTTGTCTAATGCCTTTAGTGTAATTTCAAATTTCTCCATCGGTTCTTGATCAAATGTTATTACTTGAAATGGTTAAATGTCAACCAGTTCTTTTTGGTACAAAACGTGCATTTCTTAAATCTTTTTTGATGCTTCCTGCATATTTCAATATGTTGCCCATAGAATCTTTCAATATTACAACTCAAATCTTGGAATTTTTCGTTAGGTCTACAGTTAAATATATGCTAAAGGTGTTACTCCTCTAAGTCTAGGTTTTTTGCAAATTTCACTGTAATGTTTTACTTTGTCTTCTGAAGCAGTCATTTGGAAATTTCTGTTCAGCTCTTTTGTGTTATTTCTTCCATTGGCCTTATATACTCTATGGCTAAAAGCAAGTTTCAGAGTCATTTCTTTGGTATTTACAACTTACAAACTCAAAACAGACAATGAAGAAGGAGTAGACTGTCAATTTCATGGGCATTAGATGCTGAAAACATTAGGATAGTGTGGAATCATTGTCAGATACTGAACATGAGCAAAGGAAGAGATGCAAGCGCTGTCTTCAGAAATGTTTCAGTCCAGAGGACAGATATATTATGAGACAATAGCTTCACAGTTGGCTATTGGTACTTGATGAAGTTTATTATTGTTGTAAAAATACTTTTTGAGATATCCTCATATGACAGAATGAAACGCTTCCCAGACCAGCGCCATCTTTACATCTTTGTCTGTGCAGTGTTTCATTCTGTTTATCTAGGCTCCTTTAAGAGGTGGAACAAACTCAGAGGCACCTGATAACAACTGATATTTGTTCACTATTAACCACATGCCAGGAACTGTGCTAAACATGCATACACATTCTCTATGCACAATGTCATTTCATCTTCAAAATACATCTGATAAAATCTCCATCTTACAAATTGGAAAGCTAAGACCTAGAAGCATTATAGAATTTGCCCAATATCTCAAGGTTAGGATAGAAATATAATTTCAGAAAATCGCAATCAACTATTCCTAAAATACGGCTTTTTACAAATGAGAGTTTTCTTTATTCTCCTATTACAAATAGTCTGGATGTGATATGTGAGTTCGCAACTCAGGAACATCAGGAATGAGCTCACTACCATCCTTCCGGTTGTTAAACCACCATCGCAAAATGGCGGCTCCAGCGCTCATGACAGCTCAGTGAAGTTGGAAGCAGGGTTCCAGGTGAGTCGTTTCCTCTCTGATTTTCTCCTGGAGGCGGACGCAGCAATGACCACATGGGTTTCACTGACCACACCTCCATGCAAATTAGACTAATAAATGCAAAGTTGTGTGTTATGACTTTTGTGTAAGAGAAATATATTGTTGCCTCCACCAAATCAGCATTCCTTGTGATCACTCACTATCATGGGGTCAAGGAGACTCAGCAACCCTGAAGGATAGGAAATGACTGCTCCTGCGACTGTCGTGGACTGTCCCTGCTGAGGGGGGTGGGGAGTGGCGATTAGGTAAGGAACTTGTATGCCCTTGTTAGGAAGTTCTCTCTGCAACTCTTGACAGAAATGCAGAAGATAGAGAAGATGAGATCGAAAATACGCCTCCAGCATTAATGCTTTTAGTTTCAAGAAAATAAATTGGAGTTATTACGGTTAAGCTCCTGGACTAAGCCGTGGTGTTTGGGTTCACATTCTTTTTCCAAACTCTTAACGGTATGATCTCAAACAATTTTTCTCTTTTCTAACATGTTATTGTGGTTAGATGTAGTCAGCCAGTTCTAACGCATAGCGACCTTATACACAAGAGACCCAAACACCGCCTGTACTGTGCCATCCTTACAATTGTTACCTGTGAGCCTTTTGTTGTATTCATTGTGTCAATTGATTTCTACTTCACCAAGCATAAAGTCATTTCTCCAGGGACAAGTTTCTCTGATAACAGGTCTAAAGTAAATGAGATGAAGTCTTGTCATCCCCATCTCTTAGAAGCATTCTGGTTACACATCTTCCAAGACATGACAGTGCTTAGAAAACATCAACTGCTCAAAATAAGTTAATTATAGTGTTCATTATTTTATTTAAATGATAAGCCAGATTTCTATATAGGTTTCTGTTTTATCTTTCAATCATCTTTAGCACATTTTGTAAATGCTGGCAAACTGTTACAATTTCATTATTTTAAAGCATTGGAAATGTTATGTCCTGACTTTTTTTCCTCTTATTTTCGCATAAACATAAGGGAGGCAATATGTTTGATAGAGATAAGACATTGATGTCTGTTGCTGTGGTGGCTTTGATTTTTTTGTTTTCTTTTGTATGTTTGTTTCCATTTCTTTGGGGTTTTTCACCTTTTTGAGATTGTGCTTCCTTAGACTTGAATTTGGAAGTCTCTGTCTGGGTACTTCATGGAAATTAAAACTGAAAATGAAAATAAAGTTAAAAATGCAAATCTTAAAGGTGAATAAAAAGGAGTGATTCTCTATTTGCTTATCATAACAGCCTGATAAGGTGGAGGAGAAGTAGCCCATCAGGTTTATTAGGCACTCATCTTGATGGAAGTATATCAGTAGGCCTTTCTCCCACAAACCAGCCTGTGGGTTTGAACTGCTGACCTTCCCATTATCAACCAAATGCTTAACCCTTGTTTTACTTGGGTACCTTCAACTACTCATAGAGTCTCAAATAGTTTTCCCATTGGAACAAAAGCTTGTACTCCATTTCCCATAGCGGATAAATTGGGTAAACTTAAAGATTCGTGGTCCAATCCACTTTTACTAATCTTGAAGGGAAAACATTATAAAGAAAATGTCTACATTGTTGCTGTATCTGGCTCAAAACTGAGAATGATGACATGATACTCTGTGATACTCTTAAACTGCCATTCATAATGTTCTTGATATTCGTCATGGGTATATTTCCAAGGTCTCAGTCTACACTCAACTCCTAAGATAATGATGGAAATTGTCTTATATTATAGCCCACACCCAAAGCACACTCACTGTAATTGAGTCAATGCCAACTCATGGTAGGACGGTTCCTGTGAGCTTCCAAGAGTGTAACTCCTTAGTCACTCTTTAAGAGAGTAGAAAGGCTTTTCTTTCTCCCCTGAGTGTTGTCAGGATTATACCCAACAACAACAATGATATTCACTGTATGCCCACATGTTTTTATTTAAAAAAAAAAAAGTATTGCCAGAAGGATTTGTAAGTCGATGTACAATGGAAGGAACCACTCAGCGGTACTGTGTCATCCTCACAATTGTTATTCTGGCTCAGCCCATTGTTTTCAGTAGACTCAGTCAATCCATCTTACTGAGGCTTTTTCACTGGCTTTCTGCTTTACCAAGTTTAATGTCTTTCTCTAGGGACATGTCCCTACTGATCACATGGCCAGACTGAAAGTGTCAGAGTCTCGACCTCCTTGCTTCTGAGGAGCATTCTGGCTGTACTTCCAGGACCAATTTGTTCATTGGCATTTATTGTTGCAGGTACAAGCAAAATAGAAGTAGGGGAACAAGGCAGTGGACACAGAAAACAAGAGGCTTTGCATTTATCAGTGTAAATTGTTGAGTGTATGGTATGGATGTGAGTCAGGATTACATACTTAGCTATCCACATGGTAGACTGTAATTTTGTTTTGTTCTTTCAAAAGGTCAAAACATAGCTTCTAGAAGATATTGTCTGCAATTCACTGATGAACAAAATGGCTTCAGGTTAGCAGCGTTGAATGCCTTTGGTTAAGTCTGTCTTAATATATAGTCTCTTTTAATATTGATTTGTTGCAAGAATAAAGTGATTAAAGGGAATCTATAATGGCTGGTGATTACATTAACTAATCACACCTGGGTAAGGGTAGGGTTGGAGTCCAGATGATCCAATCAGCACAGATGACACCTCCTTTGGTGTGTGGTCCTTTGTATAAGATAGAGATACCCAGCAGTGTCAAGTTCTCTCTTGCCCTTTACCTTCATTCTTGTTGGAACTCTGCCTGCCTCCAGGGTGCTCCTATGTGGGCCACTGACCCTGGACCAACCTCCAAGCTATCTGGGCCCTGCCATATTTTCACTGACCTTGAATCCACGTGAGTCTGCACCTACCATCCCACTTTGTCTTTCTGCATCCACACCTTCAACTATGTCACTCTGAAGAGAATTGTTATTCATATTGCATAGGGATTTCAGTTAGCATTGAACCCATGGGCTTGAGTTGGACTGGGCTGGGATGCCTTCTTGATATTAAGTTACTTTTTGATACAAAGTTCCTTCTTATACATAGGTTACTGTCAGTTTTGTTTCTCTTCAAACCCAGCCTATCACAGAGCCCTCTTCATTAAGGCGAAAACAGTAACCAGTGCACAACAGTTATAGTCAGCAATCACTAGTTATGTCAGTCCTCTCTAAGAAAACGAAATTATGTGATGCACTTTAAGAATGTTCAACTTGCCAAAATTTCCATATTTGTTATTTGTCTTCTCTATGACATTAAGCACACACACGTGTACACAGGTGATCTTTCTGACAATGCATGGTCTATTCCATATTCTTCATTACCACCACCATTTGAATCCACTAGTTTGTTTATGCTATTCCTTTTTCAATGTTCAGAATCTGCAGGAATATGAAGTGATTAAAAATACCATGGACTGGCTGGATCAGATAGACCGTAGTTCTCAGTGATACCTTAACTTTCTAACATCGTAACAAGGCGTTTTGCTGCAGATTTGCCCAAGGTAATAAGCTCTTTGGGTTCTGGGCTGCTACTTCCATGACAATTGATTGTTGATTCAAGAAGGAGACCATTGACAATTTCAGAACCCTTGCCATTTATCAAGATATTGGTCCAGTTGTAAAGATTGTCTTTTTATTAAGACCAGATGTAATCCATCCTGTGGGAGGTATTCTCAGCTTCATCCTCTTCACTTTCAGGATGTAAGGTGATGTCATCTACATATCTTAGGATGCTATTTTGTCACCCCCCAATATGGTTCCCATGTTCTCCTTCATGTAGTCCAGGTCCTGGGGTTGTTTCTTCGATGTGTGAATGGAATAAAGGAGATGGAAGAACACGAACTGGCTCCACTGCTTTTCTAACTGTAAACCAGGCAGCATATCCCTGTGATTTTGGTTGTCCCTTATTTTCAGCACCTCAAAAATTTATTACACGTGGAAATTAGGTGTTTAGATATGGTACGAAGCACCCCCAAAGCCTATATTTTAAATATTGTCCACCAATCCGCACAGACAGTGGAAGTTGCTCTTTAATACCTCAAGCTTTGTTCCTACCCCTGGCAGTATTTAAAAGTGGCAGTGAGGACACAAACGTGCACAAAGCATTTTACAAGCATCCTAAACATTGATTTCTAAATTAGTCATTGTGATAAAGGCTGCTATCCCCCTCATCAAATGTTTAAAATGGATTATTAATAGCACTAACTATAGGACAGGGAATAGAGAAATTGTTTTGTCTTGCTCATTAACTCAACTAATTAATCTTTTTATTATTACTTATTACATAGTTGGCAAAGTCTTTTTTTTCTTTCTTTTTTACTATAAATGGAAAGATCATCCTGGAGGGAAAACAATTTCAAACTCTATATCATGTTTATTATCATCAGTGGTGAAGTGAGTAAGTGAGAGGAGAGGTGTGAAATTCCATCCAAGAAAAAACATGTTGTTTTAAGAGGAAGTGCTGACATAGAGACTACAATCAGACAAAAATACGATTGCTGACATTTTAAAAGGATTTATAGAAAGCTTTGTGTATCAGTATGCAGTATCTACATCGTTCACCAATTTCTCTTGCTGATACAAATGAAGTTTACATAGTCTAAATGTAATTCCATTAACAACCACAATATAAGTAAACAAATAATGAAATAAAAACGACAACCCAACAGGAAACCAGTGCACTTTTGCACCTTCATTTATTCATTCCATCAGAAGTATTATTTTATTGTAAGCTTAAACATTAATTTACTCAGCTATTTAATTTTGTGGGTAGTTTGAGAATTTCTACATCCCTGAATGGAATTATAGCAGAGCTATTTTTTTTATGAAATGTAAAAAAAAAAAAAAAACAACCAGCAAGAGAAACTTTACATCATCATGAGACAACAAGAGGTGTTGATGTGACTAAAATCTTTCTACAAAATTGATTGACAAAGTTATATACCATTGACAATAAGATCTTCTTTAAAAGTTATCATCAGTCTTCCTCTTTTCTTTCAACAGATTTATCATTGTGTTCCCCCAGAGGTGTTCGATCTATTTCCTCTTTCCTGCATTGTACTTCCCATCAGTAACCTTCCTCTGTCTGAGAGGAATGTCTACCTGTCTCAGGGCATCTCATCACCGATACACATGCCAGTCTCATGTTATATAACCCCTCCTTTCCCCTCTCTTGACCATTTGATCCCCACTGATACAAGGCGCCCTCTGGCCTAGTGTGTTTCTAAATACTTACCTATTCAAAATGCTAACCTAGAGTGGGTGGCATATGGTTGTTTCTTTGGCACCAGTCACACTTGCTGCCAGACTGTCTGGGCCCCCAATCAATAGTCTGGATGCCCTGCAAGCCTGGACTTGTGCCCATTTTGTTGCTTTATTCTACAGCAGTGGACTCACACAGAATCTGACCTTTTGTGCTTGACAGATTTCATTCAGTTTCATGACTTCCTGCTCTCCCCACGTGT
This sequence comes from Tenrec ecaudatus, assembly GCF_050624435.1. Lineage (NCBI taxonomy): Eukaryota > Metazoa > Chordata > Mammalia > Afrosoricida > Tenrecidae > Tenrec > Tenrec ecaudatus. Next base: position 12,334,309 of record NC_134542.1, on the reverse strand, counting down.
TGAGTCATTTCTTGGATTCATCGTTAATAATAGGGATGCGCAATATTCCATTGAGTGTATATTCCAGAGTTTCTTTATCTAGTCATCTACCGATGGAAATTTAGGTTGTTTCCAGCTTCTTGCTCTTGTGCAGAGTGCTGCAATGAACATGGGGTGCCAGCATCTTTTCATGACCTTCTTATTCTTTGGGGATGTGTGCAGTATTGGTATTGCTGGATCATATGGTATTTCAATTGTCATCTGTTTTAGGTATCACCATATTAGCTTCCACAGTGGTTAAACTTATCTACAAGACCACCAGTGGTGGATAAGAGTGACAATCTCATCACACCTACTCCAACATTTGTTCTCATTAAAAAAAAAAGTTGGCTACAGTCATGGGTGTTAGGTGGTATCTCATGGTTGTTTTGACTTGCATTTGCTGGGTGACTAGTGAATGGGTGCACTTCCTCGTGTATTTAAAAGCCATTCAAATGTCAACCTGTGTGAATTGTCTCTTCTTTTCCCACCTTCTCAGGGGATTATTAGTTTTCCCTTGCAGACTTGCAAAATACTGTAGATTTTAATAATTAGTTGTTTTCCATTGTGTCATTACTAAGTACCTTTTTCTCATCTGTAGTTCTCTTTTTACTTTCATAATGAAGTCCTTCAATATATACAAGTGTTTTATTTTGAATAGGTCCTACATATCTATTTTGCCTTCCACAGAATGTGTTTCCTTCGTTATCTCCTTGCCTGGGTAGTCCCTGCTCTAGAGCACTTAGATTGTCTCATTAATGATTTTCTGATATCCTCATTAATGATCCTGATAGCTTTGGGCTTTACCTTCAAGTCTTTGATCCACCTTGAGGCTGTTTTTGTGCCTGGGTGAGATTCATTTGAGGAACTATACAGGAAATAAACCTCGGTTGAACTTCCTCTGCCCACAATTGAGGGATAGGAAGAAAGTGGTCACTGATCAGAATGCATCAGTGTGTTGAGTATAGAAGATCAAAGGCAGAAATCTAACTTGAACAGTTAAAACTAGTCAGTAGATTCCCCCTAAGATGCATGCTAGAGTTGATCAGGTTTCGAAATGCATAGGTATTATGGGATTGTGTTGTTTTGTTTTTGATTGTACATATTAGTGAGTATCTCAGTATTATTATGTCATTGGGGATCATCCTCTTGAAGTTGTGGTATATGTTTTTTTTTCATTTTTGGAAGTATGAAAACCAGGACTAGTGATCCTGTAGAGTCAACAAGTGTAATAAGGGTGTTGAGGGGAGGATGGACACAGAAGCGATGGCATGGTGAAGGGGTAATGACTTCAAGGGGTCCATATAGAAAAAGAATGTTAGGAAACTGATTGTGGCAGTAAATGCACAATTCTGCTGGATATGCTCAAACTATGGAATTATTTGACATAAGTACTAATCCCAATTAATAAAAAAACAGAAAGAACAAAAAGAAGTTATCGGTTGATAATAATTTAAAGCCAAATTGATTTTTGTTGCCAAGAAAATAATATTATTTAAGAATCCTCAAAAAGGGATAGGAAATATGAATGAATGGTAGACAATGCAAAGGTTAATGGAGGCCATGGCAGGGTTTGTTTCTAGAATAGGAGTTAAAAACAATGATTTCTCAGAATGGTACTTATTTATTTATTTTTCTTTAGAGTTATATCACTTTTGTCTGTTGCAATGGTGCTCAACTTGTGGGTCACGACCCCTGTGGGGGGAGTCGAATGACCCTTTCACAGGGGTCGCCCAATTCATAACAGTACCAAATCATAGTTATGAAGTAGCAATGAAAATAATTTTATGATTGGGAGTCACCACAACATGAGGAACTGAATTAAAGGGTTGCAGCATTATGAAAATTGAGATTCACTCTGAAGCTCTTATTTTCCCCATTTTTTTCTATTTATCATTGTATTGTTTTGTTTTTACATAGAAGAGAGAAGATGGAAAGTATTAAAATTAGAAATTAAAGAGAAAGTAGCATTCATTATTTTAGAGGAAATAGATATTGTTGATATGAAAACACTGTGACTGTTTACCAATAAATTAATAGTTCTGCATTATAAACAAATCCACTTAAATACACTCAACATAGTCTTTTGTCTAAGCTAATGGTTAAATTAATAAGTAAATATACACACATAAGCATATACATATGATCCCTAATCTATGTATTTTCTAAGTCAGTGGACATAAACAAATTAAAATTACTGCCTTGTCTAATTAGGAGAAGCAGAGGATATAATGTTAGAAATTATTTCATTTAAAAGTAAACCTGCATTCTTAAAAGTAGGAGACTCTTATTTGCACTAATAATTTACAGATTTTTCAATTGTATGAATGTGTAGTGTTTGAAAATAAGACTTCATTTTATAGCATGTTTAGACTTATAGAAAAGTATGTAGAAAGTACAGTTTTCATCCGACACTGAGTTTTTCCTATTATTAATATCTTGTCTTACTGTGATACACAGGTTATATTGATGAACCAGCATTGAAACTAAACTTTATTATTTAAAAAATCTCTTCTATCAGGGTTTACGCTTTTTGTTGTTCAAAACCAAACTCACTGCTATTGATTTTATGCGGACTCACAACAACCCATAGGACAGGGCAGTGCTGTCCCTGTGAGTTTCTGAGACTAATTGTTTACTGGAATATAAAGTTCCATCTTTCTCCTGAGTGGTGGCTGGTGGCTTTGAACTGCTGACTTCACAGTTAGCAGCCTAATGGGGAACCGCCCCACCAGCAGGGCTCCTCTTGTGTTGTACTGTCCTGTGAAATTTACAAATGTGGACCATTCTGCCTCCACCATTACAGTATCATACAGAAGAATTCTACTGCCCTAAAATTGTCCTGTGCTTCACGGATTCATGTCGATTGATGCCGTGACCACCACTGGCCTCGTCATTGTATAATTTCACCTTTTTCAAAATGTCTTATGAATATAGTTGTACTTATACCGTATCTAGTCTGTTCGTATGGGTGTATTTCACTCGTTAGTGGGGGCCTTTGGGTTGATAAGCATGCATAGTGAGCTTATGTAAAACAGACAATGCTGATCCTGCGTCTTCTCCAGTTTCTCCTATGCTGGATCTCACTGTTGAAGTCATTGTGTTGATCTACCTTATTCAAGGTCTTCCCTTTGTTCATTTCTCCTCTACTGCTTTCTCCAGGGGCTGGATTCTCCTCATAGCTTATCCAAAATTTCCACAGAGCGTTCTGGCTGTGCTTATTGCAGACAAATCTACTTGCTGTTCTGACTGTCCATGGCGCATTGCATTGTTGTTGCCAATAACATGATTTGAAGGCATCTCTTCTTGCTTGGTCCTCTTTATTCATTACCCAGCCTTTGTGTGCACACTAGGCAATTGAAAATACAATCGGTTGAATTAAGCTTGCCTTAAAGATCTAGGTGAAGTCTTTGCTTTAATACACTTTCTTAAGATCTTGTTTGATTGCTTGACTGCTGCTTTCACCAGCATGACCATGGATCCAAATAAAAGTAAAAGAGACCATTGACTTGATTTGCTTCTCAATGGTTCAGTTGTTAGTTGATTTGCTCTCATTTTATTCAGCTGTGATCCAAACTGGAGACTATAATCTCTGATATTCATCAGTCAGTGCTTCAAGGCCTCTTCGCTTTCAGCAAGCAAGCTGGTGTACATCACACGCTGTTAACAAGCTTCCTCTGATCCTGATGCCAACCTCTTCTCCATGTAGCCCGTTTTCTCAAATTACTTTCTCAATATACAGATTACATAAGTAATGTGAAAGGATACAGCCCTGATACACACCTCTCCTGATGAAGCCAACCAGTGTACCCTTGTTCTATAAAAATCAAAGCTTGTTTGTTTGTACACAGGTTCCAAAATGAGCCCAAGTAAATGTTCTGCAATCCGTTCTTTGTTAAGATTCAAAGTGGATTGCCTTCACATAGTCAAAGAAACACAGATAAATATCTTCCTGAAAGTTCCCTGCTAAGAGACTGTAGCAGTCCAGTTTCACTATTTCCAGCAAAATTTACTTGCACGTGATAGTAGTGATATTGTATGATATTTCGATATTCTGTTGGATCACCCATTTTGGAAGTAATTTCAATTTATTCCAGATTTGTTGGCATAGGTTAGTGATGACATTTAGCTTTTTAATTTGGTTCCTGAAACATTTCAGTTGCTATTATCTTAATTCTTGGAGCCCTTTGTTTATTGGCCAATCCCTTCAGTGAAACATACTTTTTGCTAAAATATTATTGTTCTTGATCCAATGCTCCATCCTGAAATTGTTTTTTAATATAATGACTCTGTATATCTTCTTTTGATGTTTTCTGCCATTTATCCTTTTACTCATAATCCTTCAATATTGCAACTCGAGACTTGCATTTTTCTTCAGTGATTTTGCTTAGCCTTATTCATTTCTCAGTCTTCCCTATGTTTTAGTGGTTTGATGGATCAATTATCTTAATCCTTGAATCATTCCCATTCTGCTAGAGTACATCAAAAGTATTGTTGCTAGGTTGCAGCTAATACATGCATGGTTTCATTTCAAACAAGTCATTTTCAACCATATTTCTGTGATGATTCCACATGGCCCTCACAGCAGTACTCCTGTCTTAATGCCTTCAGAAAAAAAGGTCTAATCAAAACAGTCATTGCCAAGGTGATCTGCTAGGCTAGATAAATTTAAAACACAGAAATTATGGTGACTGTTTTGGGGAATTCCCAAGGTATAATCTTGATAGATTTTCTCAAAGCACATAGAAAGCTCATGGAGGCTTATTAAGAAAAAGTTTTAAGGGAATTGAAAACTATATTGATGAGAAAAAGATCAGAAAACTGTGCCAAGGGTTTTTTTCTTTCCATCCTGACAATGAACTTGCTCATTCTGTGAGGCAACAAGGCCTGGTCTACAGGAATTTCACTGTGAACTCTTTCTCCATAGACCCCAGAGACCAGATCTTGTCCTTTACAAATGCATTGTGTTCATCAAACCAAAAAAATTGAGAGGTCACATAAATTAAGTCCCCAAGTACGCCAAAGCTGCTTTTTTTGGCGTGGTATAAATTGAAGAGTAAGGATTCTCTAGGGAAGGGTTAGAGAGATGAAAACACCATCTTTCAAAGTCTATAGGCCTTGACGGAAGCTATACAAGAAACAATAGCACTTTTGGATCCTTTGGTTTTATGCTTTTTCAGCAATACTTTTGGACTTTCTTCTGTACCACATTTGCTTATCCATTCATTTTTTTAAAGATATGTTGGTTGCTTCATTTTGGGGGTAATTACAGGGTAATTATAAAAAAACCTACTATAAAAATTCAAATGTATGCTTTATGTAGGCATATGTCTTCAACTCAATGGGTAAATTCTTAGGAACTCAGTTGCTGGATCAAATGGTAAGCAGTAATTAGTTCTGTAATAAACTGGCAGATTGTCCTTCGAAGTGACTTTATCACTTTGTATTCCCACTAGGAATGAATGAGAAGTCCTGCTGCTCCATGTCCTCCCAGCATTTGTGGCAGTCCATGTTTGGACTTTAGCCATTCTAGCAAGTGTGTGATGACGTCGCCTTATGCTTTTGATTTGCAATTAGCCAGTGACATATTAAGTTGAGAACTTTTTCATATCTTTTTTATTTTTTTGTCATTGTAGGGTGGCCTACTGGTGCAGTAGCTAAATGATGAACTGCAATGGAAAGTTTAGAGGTTCAAATCCTCCAAAGGCTCCACAGGAAAAGTATGACTGCTGCAGTAAAGATTGATGATCCAGAAAGAATCTAGCACAATTCTACTCTCTACTTCAGGGGGTCTGTGAGTTGGAATCCACTAGACAGCAGTGGATTTATTTCTGCTTATATGTTGTTATATGATTTATGTTCAGATTTCCATTTTTTGTGCTTTTAAAAAGGGGGGGTTTAAAGAATTATTTGTATATCTTGAATCTACTTCCTTAGAGGAGAAGTGTTTTCTAAAGTTTAATCAAGCCCAAATGCATCAATTTTTAGGCCATGCATTGAATTCAGTGTTTGTTTTACTAATCTTTAGCTCTTTAAATAATGTTAAAAATCATAGTCACTTCTCACCTTCTTTTTAGCTCATTAAATATAAAGTTACCACAGAAAGGTTAAATTCCATGCCAGATAAGCCAGAGGGATCAGAAAGAGATAATACAGAAGAAGTTTCTACTTTTTAGAGCTAATAGAATACTTCTTAAAGTCTTACATTGAAATAGAAGATACACTTAATTAATGAAATGCAGTCTATGCAGTAATCTCTTTAAAAACTGTAAATAAATTAAATTCAATACTAGAATGTTTAAATTTCACATAGATATTTTATAATTTCCAGAACTCAAAAATTATTTGATAGTAGAATGATGATATAATGACATCATTTAAAAAAACAGAATTAAATGTGTATTTTCATAAATATCTCTTCTTTATGTCTTAGAAAGAAGTAGCAGCTAGGCCTTTCCTCAAAAATAAATGCAAACACAGTATTTAGTTGTCAAGTATTCATAGAACAAATTCTGATTGTGACTATTGATTAAATCTTCATGGGGATCTAGAATGACTAAAACTTTTCATAAAGTTTTATACCGCATTGGGTTTTTAATAATAATTCCAAAGTGTCATTCTTTTCTTATTTTTAACACTATATATTATAAAATAAAAAGCAGTTGACAGGAAAAAATCCAAGCAAAATCCACTGAAGGTCTCTGAATTTGGAATTTATAGAGCAAGTTACCTTTATAAACTGTTCTATTTATGAGATAATAGAGAATCTAACAACCAAATCCAAAGTCAACTCCATTGCCACATAGCTGATGTCGAATCCTAACAACCCTGCAGGATCGAGTAACACTCTCCATGTGGTTCCATCTTTATGGAAACTGACTGCCATAACTTTCTCACATGGAGCATCTAGTGGGTTTGAACTTGAGACCTTAGGGTTAAAAGTTACATAGTAGTAACAAAGTATTCACAGTGTGAATGTTGTGACTTTAGAGAGAGATAAAGAAGAAAAATATATTAATAATTCAAATGGGTTTGATATACAGTACTGTAAATATTGTGGCTTTCTAGATGTAATGAAATGTTTAAATATTGCGTTGAATTATACAGTAAATAGACTAACTGAATCCAATAAAGTGGTGAATTTATGTTGTTTTATGAGCTGGGATCATAAATCAAAACAAAGAAGCATAGAATAATAGTAGATAATAGTTTATATCTAGAGTGTCCATATAGAACTTCTTTGCATGTGCACCACTATTAAAACAAACAAAAAAAGTTGAACACTGTACTATGCCAAGAGAAGTAAAATACAACTTTCCTCTAATTCATAAATGTATTCCCCCGCCCCTCTCCACTACCATGATCCCAATTCTATCTTGCAAGTCTGGCTAAACCAGAGAATGGACACTGGTACAGATAGGAACTGGAAACACAGGGAATCCAGGGCGTTTGATCCCTTCAGGACCAGTGGTGAGAGTGACGATACTGGGAGGATAGAGGGAAGGTGGGTTGAAAAGGGGGAACGGGTTACAAGTATCTACATGTGATCTCTTCCCTCGGGGAAGGACATCATAAAAGTGGGTGAAGAAAGATGTCAGATAGGTCAAAATATGACAAAATAATAATTTATAAATTATTAAGGGTTCATGAGGGATGGGGGAGTCGGGAGGGAGGGGAAAAAATGAGGACCTGATGTCCGGGGCTTAAGTGGAGAGCAAATATTTTGAGAATAATGAGGGCAGTGAATGTATAAAAGTGCTTTACACAGTTGACATACGTATTGGATTGTGATAAGAGTTGTATGAGCCCCTAATTAAACTATTTTTAAAAAGATACATGGACCCACCCTGATGCAGCCCTGGGTGCTGGAGAAGCCATGCAGAGACCCCCGCCAGTGCAGAGATGCTTCCAGTGCCACAAGTCCAAAGACTTTCTACCCACTGGCCTATGATCTTCTACATTCTGCATCATTGCATGTGTTTTGTGAGTCTGAAGAGGACTTTATAGATTGGTATCAGACTTTGGGGCTAATATTGACTTATGGACTTGATCTGGACTGGGCTGGGATGTTTTCTCCATGTTCAATTGATCTTGTATATAAATCTCTTTCTTATACAAAAAAAAAGAAAAATTATCTTCTATTTCTATAACTTCTTGTTTCACAACCAGACCAAAAAGACCAGGTCAATTTTGAAATTCTTCTTCTTCATTCAAAATGCAGTAGAACCCCAGACCTCCTTTCTAAAAGAAGCATCAAGGTGTGATGCAGTCGAGTTCCGAATCAATTTTTCCCAAAAGAAATAGCTGAAAATGGATTAATCCATTCTCAGTCACCGAGTTTTTACCCTAACCTTGCCTTTTTATACAAAACATTACCCAGAAATGTCATAATAAATAAGTTCAGAGTTAAATAATATAATTTAAATAAGAAACACAAAAGTAGAAAACTTTTTAACAAGTACAGTAAGGCCCACACCTTGAGATGGATGAGGATCTGGATCTGTGGACACGGATGAGGAGAGGAGGGATGGAGAGAGAGAGTGTGTGTCACTGGAAGGTGGAATCCATAAAATCAATGGGTAGCTCCTTCTCAGGAGTTTTTTTAATCCTTCTTTGCCTTTTTTCACTAGGACTTGGCTGGTTTTCTTTAAAAAAATCTGTCTAATGTAATCTGCTGCTGATGTTTATTTAACTGTTTTCTAAAAGGGTTTACTAAATTATCATCAACAATATCAATTCCACGGTTCACCAGTTCCTTATCATGATGATTCTTTTCAAAAACCTCTTTCTTAGGACCCATTGTTTTCAATCTACAAACAGTACCCAAAGCTGCAAAAACTAAGAAAATCATAGCAAAATGCTAGGAACACGGCAGCAAAGGGTTTGAACAACTCACACTAACAGTGCCGACTAATGCTGCGTGACTGAAATACGAACTATTTTTATTTACAAAACTCTCTTGTATGGGGTCAGATTTCGAAATTTTGTTGACGCTTTGATGCAAAATTGTCTGGACATTTCACATCAAATTCTGATTTTGAGCTGAATTTTGATAATATAGGATACTGACGCAGTTGAGTACTGGAGTTCTTGTGTGTGTGTGTGTGTGTGTGTGTGTGTGTGTGTGAAAGTTTTGAAACAAGTATGTTGATGATGTTCTTGTTAGTTGCCCCCCCATAGGTTCCAGTTCACAGTGACCTGTGTCTAACAAAACAAAACATTGCCTTATCCTGCACCATCCTCACCACTACTGTTATGTGTGAGCCCCTTGTTGCATCCACTGTGTCAAACTATCTTGTTGAGAACCTTCCTCTTCCTCACTGCCCCACAACTTTTCAAGGCATGATATCATTTTCCAGGGAATTCTTCCTCCTGAGAGCACTTTCATAGTATTAGACATAAAGTTTTTTTTTTTTTTGGCTGTACTTCTTCTAAGCCAAATTTGTTTGTGCTTTCGGTAGTTCCTGGTACTTTCAATATTCTTCACCAACACCAAAATTCAAAGGCATTAATTATTTTGAGGTCTTCTTTATTCGACATTCAACTTTCACATGCATTTAGAGACTTGGGTCAGGTTCATTTTCATCATCAAAGTAACATCCTTGCTTTTGGACACTTTAAAGAAGTCCTGTGCAGCAGAGTTGCCCAATGCCCTGTATTACTTAATCTCTTGACCATCGATTCTGTGAGCAATGATTGTGGACCCCAGTAAGATGAAATCCTTGACAAGTTAATTCTTTTCTCTGTTTATCATGCTACCTACTGAGCCAGTTGTGAGGATTTCTGTTTTCTTTACATGGAGTTTAGACCCATATTGAAGGCTATAATCCTTGAACTTCATCAGCAAGTGCTTCAAGCCCTCTTCACTTTCAGCAAGCAAGATAGCTTCATTCACGTATCACATGCTGTCAATAAGCCTTCCTCTAAACCTAATGCAAAATTCTTCTTCATATATTCCAACTTCTCTGATTTCTGTGTTCCAAGCATTTGCTCAGCAAACAGATTGACCATGGACACAACCTTGACACACACCTTTCTTGATTTCAAGCCAAGTCTGTTTGAATGACTGCTTTTTTGATGCAGGTACAGGTTCCCCATGAATACAATGGAGTGTTTTGGAATTCTCACTTCTCTCAAGGCTACCCAGAGTTTGATATGAACCACACCATTGAATGTCTTTGCATAATCATTGAAATACAAGTAAGCATGTTTCTGGTATTCTCCGCTTTGAGTCAAGATCCATCCGTGATCAGCAGTGATGTGCCTTATTCTATGTCCTGTTTGGAATCTAGTTGGAATATCTGGTAGTTCCCTGTTGATGCATGGCTGAAACTTTGTTAAATGATCTTAAGAAAAATTTTACTTGCATGCATTGTGAATGATATTGAACTGTAATGTGTGCGTTCTATTGGGTCACCTTTCTTTGGAATGGGTAACAGCTACGTATTGCTTCCAGTCCTTTGCCAAGCAGTTTTCCTCCACATTTCAGGGAATAGACAAATAAGTGCTTCCAGGGCTTATCAGCTCTTTTAAAACATGTCTTGTCAGTCCATCAATTCCTGGAGCCTTGGTTTTTGCTAATGCATTCAATGCAACTTGGATTTATACTTTTTCCTTAAATATCATTGGTTCTTGATGATATGCTACTTCTTGAAATGGTTGCATGCTTACTGGTTCTTCCTTGTACAGTGACTGTAAGTATCTATTTCATCTTCTGCTGCTGCTTCCAAAATCATTCCAATTTGACCCATAGAATCTCTCAATATTGCAACCCGAGCCTTGAATTTTGCCTTCAGGTGTGCTCTTCCTTTTTTTGGTTTTCCAACTCAAGTATAGAGAGTTGAAATAACGTCATAAATTCTGAGATATTTTAAAATGAATCTGTGTTGGAAGAAGTAGAGTCAGAAACTGCTTAGATGTGAGGATACCAAGACTTCGTCTCTCATACTTGGGACATGTTGTAAGAGGAGCTGATAGTCCGGCCAGGACATCATGCTTGGTAAAGTAAAGGGTCGGAGTAAAAGAAAAAGACACTTGATGAGATGAAGTGACACAGTGGCAATACGAATGGGCTCAAGTGTAACAATTGTGAGGATGGTGCAGGAGTGGGAAGTGTTGCTTCTCTAGTATAAAAGGATGATATGAATGAGAGTCGACTCAATTGCACCCAAGAATAATAACATTAAGGCAACACTGTTTTTTAATAAACTAATTGCAAAATTTTAATTATTAGACACTAATTAATATATTACATTATTATTTCAATTTAGAAATATAATTGAATATTGTGTTATAGGCAAGTGCTTATTAGTTTAAAATATGAGCACTTTAATTATGTTGGCAAATAGTATTAGAGTTTTTTGATAATTTTTAGATTTATCTATAATGTTAATTTTTTGGACTTAATTATTTAAACATGTAAAAGCCTTGCTAATGAGTGATGTATTTAAAGTATTTTAAAATTGAGTATCTTACATTTGAAAATGCATCTAAAATACTAACTAATTTGAACAAAAATGTATTGACATATAATTGACCCCAATATTGTGTGCAGAGGTCAGTGAACTTGAACAAACTCACATTCCAACTGAACCTGCATCTCCATCAAACTCTCAAACCAAACTCAGTGCCATCAATTAGATTTTGACTCCTAGAGATTCTGTAGGACTGGGGAGAAAGGTCCCTGGGAGCTCCCGAGACAGTAACTGTTGACAAGAGTAGAAACCCCTGTCTTTCTCCCATGAAATGGACTGGCGGTTTTGAACTGTTGACCTTGTGGACCACAGCCGATGCCACCAGGGCTCCCATGTCCCTATTAGGATATTAAAAAAAATGTTTTCAGTAAGACCTTAGTGTCCTTTCCCAGTCAATCCGTCCATTCTTGTTCTTCATCGTTCTGATTTTAAAGCCTCTTATTTGAACTTCTAATCTTAAGGTTGACAGATCAACACTTCACCCACTATAGCACCAAGCCACATTATATCTTGTATAGAATTGTAAATAGATAAAATAAATATTATATTGTTTTAAAGCCAGGCTTATTTTTCACTCATTGTACATATGTACACTTTATTATGTGTCACAATTTCATACCTCTGTTACTGAATAATATCTCATTGTATGTATTGTATTGAATTACATATTTATATATATTGAAGTTGATGAATATCTGGGTTAGTTCCTGTAGATGGCCAATATGAATGAAAATGCAATGAATATTCAAGTATACATTTTTGTGTGTTTTTCATTTCAAGTAAAATTCTAGGAATTAAATTAGTGAGTCATAGCTTAGATGCAGTTTTAACTTGATAAGGAACTGCCAAACAATTATCTACAGTGATTGCAATTACATTACACTCTCATTTGGAAAGTTTCATCCTTCCAATTTATCCACAGCCTATATTTGGTTCTAACAATATTTTAAAAATTTTATCCATTCTTGTGCATGCTTACACATAGATATGTTCCTTTTCATTTACATTTCCACAAACTGTGATCATTCCCATATGATTGCGATGCACTTATTTCATGTCAATTTTTGATCATTTTACTTTAGCTGTCTTCATGCTGCATCTGAGTAAGACGTCTGTCTTTTGCGTTGGATTTATATTTTAAATCATGCATGCTGAATGATTGTAGTAGCAATTGTACAATTATGCTTGAACCATCTGTATTAGGAAGTGTTATGACATCTGTAAGAGCTCTAAATAAAATGATGAATTAATAACATTAACAATAAATAAATAAATAATGTGTGCTGAATTTTCATTTGTTTTTACTAACAGCCTATTCTTTATCTAGCTTCTGTGCTTTAGTGAGCAAAGGCTAGTTTTCAAAATTGTTATTAAGTTAAATTGATTGATATTTTCTATTTTATAGTTGATGGTTTCAATGTAGTGTTTAATAAATATTTGCATTTCCTAAATTTGTAAAAACATTCTATGTTTTTTCTAAAAACTTTATAGTGTTAGCTTTTACATTTCAAAAGAAACTTCAAATAAGATGAATTGCACTGCATATTTAATGGTATCAAATTTGTGCTTGGCATGATGAAAAAGTTTTCAAAGTAGGTTAAAGTAAGATTTACTCATTGTGAATATGCATAATACCATCAAATATTAGACATAAAACATGTTTAAAATAGTATGACTTTGTTATGTAGGTTTGACCAAAATTTAAGAAATAAAATTATATGTGTTAAAATGAATTAGTCTCTCAGACATTCAGACTTAATGGACAGTGTATCCAATGCTGTCTCATAATTCTCAATCATCATGAGGCTAATATTTCTCAATAGAATGGAATCTCTGAAAGTCCTTTCCATCGCATTCCCAAGGCTTTCCCCACACTTGTGTTCTGGATACCATCCCATAGCTTGTCAGGACTCCTGCCGTTCATGCTCCATGTATCAAATGTCTTCTTGAGATGTTCTTTAAATTCAGGATATACACATGGTCATAGGTTGACTCTCATGGACTTGTTTTAATTAACTGAATTTTAACGTGAACTTAAATATGAAAAATGTGTAGTCTGTCCTATGGTCTACCCCTGGTCAGATTGAGCCTGCTACAATGAGCTTCTCCATTGTCTCTTCCTACAAAAGTCATCCATTTGATGTCGACCTATTCCGTCTGGTGTGTTCTATGTGTACAGTTACTGCTTGTGTTGTTGAAGCAAGGTTTTGTAATAAAGAGTTCATTGGTTTTGCAAAATTCTGTCATTCAATTCTCAGCTTCATTTTGATCACCAAGGTCAAATTTTTCAACTGCTATTTCTTCCCCTTTGTTTCCAACTTTTGCATTTTAATCATCAATATCTATCAATTTCAGACCGAAAAAGTTGCCAGAATTCTTTAATTTCATCCACAGTAGTATAGTGTTTGGTTCCTAAATATGAATAATAGTTGTATTAGCTGTAACTCCTTGTAGGAATGTAGATATTATACTATCATAAGCAGCAATGTACTTCAACATAGATTTGGAAAGAATCTTTTTGATAATTAATGTACTGCCACTTATCTTGAATTTCTTATTCTCAGCCATGTGACTATCTGTTTCAAAACGGCCAAGACCAGTCTACTTCAGATCAGTAAAGTCTAAGATATCAATCTTTCTGAATTTAATTTCATTTTTGACAACTAAAAAATGTCCTATGTTCATGTTCTGTACACTTCCATGTCCCCAATACTAATGGATGTTTGCATCATTTCTTCTCATTTTAAGTCTATTCCATGATCACATGAAGGTTTCAAAAGCTTTTCTCCATTTACATCAGCAGGGTCAACTCAACTTTGAGAAGGTATCACTTCTCCAATAGTATTGTAATGGCTTTCCAACCTGACAACAAATCTTTTGGCACTATATTTTGTTCTTATTCATAAGGTTTTCTTTATAAACTTGATCCTTCATAATTGTGATAGTGGAAAATATATTGAAAGTACCATGGACTGCCAAAAATCAAACAAATTTATCTTGGAAGCTGTATGACTAGAATGCTATTTAGAAGCAAGAATGATGAGACTTCATTTCATATACTTTGGACATTTTTTCAGGAGAGACTAATCCCTAGACAAGTACATCATGCTTGGTAAAGTAGATGAACAATAAAAGCCATGAAGATGCTTGATGAGCTAGAGTGACAACATGGCTGAAACAGTGGACTCAAACATCCTAACAGTGGTGAAGATGGCACAAGACAGGCAGAGATGTACTAAGTAAAACAGTTCCCTTCTGTTTTACCTAAAGTCGTTATGAGTTAGAACTCACCTGCCCTAACAACAATCCCTCTGCAGAGGAGAGCCTGTTTCTTCTTCATACTCTGCTCTCAGTCTGGAAGCTCGGTTGAAACCCGGGCCCCTTGAGTGAATCTGCTGGTATTTAAAATAGTGGTGACATGGCTGCCAGTATCACAGCCAAGAAGCTCGCCATCGTAGTATGACAAGCGGACAGACTATTGCACTATTTACTATAATTGTAAAAATGTAGCCAGGTTCCTTTAGAGAATTTCCTAGAAGATTTTTGGACTAACCTATTCAATATCATGCAGATTGAATATTGCATGCTTCAATATGGACCATAGCTTAGTGTAAATAAAACAAAATCCTCACAAGTGTGAAAATAGGTGACATCATGTTAAAAAGAGAATGGATTGAATTTGTCAAGGATTCTGTTTTGATTAGATGCACAATCAATATCCTGGAATCAGCAGTCAAGAGAGCAAATGACGCATTGCATTGAGTAAGTCTGCTATACAAAGCCTCTTTAAAGTGTTGAACACCAAGGATGTCATTTTGAGGACTCATGTTTGCCTGACCCAAGTCATGGTCTTTTCAATTGCCTCATATGTATGTGAAAGTTCAACACTGAAAAATAAAGACTGCAGGAGACTCGATGTATTTGAATTATAGATCTAGAAAAGACCATTGAAAGTACAATGAACGGCCAAACAAACAAGCAAATCTGTCTTGGAAGACATACAGCCAGAAATCTCCAAGTACAAAGGATGGGGAGACTTCATCTCAGGCACGCGGGAGATGCTATTGGAAGAGACCAGTGGCTGGAAAAGTACATCATGCTTGGTAAAGCAGAAGGGCGGAATAAAATAGGAAGAACCTCAAGGAGATGGCTACAATGATGGGCTGAAATATAAAAACCATTGTGAAGCTCACACAGGCCAGGTAGTGTTTTTATTCTGTACTACATATGGTCATTATGAGTCTGAGCTGACTGGAGGACACCTGTTATCCACAGCATCTAGAATCCTTCCATGTAAACGCCAGCTGATTTCACAATACCAGACTATAATATCTACCCATAAAGATCTCTCATTTCTATTTACACTTCAAGTACTGTTCTGTGTCTTGAAAATAGTTTAAGAGATGTGAGACTCCATCTTTTATTTTCAAGTATCGCAACCTACACAATCCTTTGCCTGAAACCATTAACCTTCTATTATGGGGGGTCCACTTTTATTGTTCATACACAGATCATCCGGTTCTCTTTATTGAATCAGGGCTGGATCAGAAATTCTAGTTCAGGCTATGTAAATAAATTATAAAACATTAAAATGGATTTTTCAAAACAATATTTATTAATTGAGGAAGGGTTTAAAATTAAACTTAGTATCTGGGATTTGAAACTTATGTAATTTCATGGATTCTTTTCAACATGTAAAAATCACTCTCACAGATTTAAAAGATGCATTCATTTTCTTAAAAACTAGTGAAGAGGAAAGAGAGGGGAGACAGAGTGCATTTATAGAGGTCTAGATAAAGACATATACATATGCAAACATATTTATACATGAGGATGGGGAAATAGATCTATGTGCATGTATTAACAAGGTTAATATTGGGGCAGCAGAGGGACATTGAACCTCCACTCAAGTACTCCCTCAATGCAGGGATAATTTTTTCTGTTGAATTGGCATTCTATGATGCTCACCTTCCCAACACAACCGCTGAAGAAAAAGTGGGTGAACAACTAAATGTGGTGAGGAAAGCTGATGGTACCCAGCTATCAAAGGAGATAGTGTCTGGGGTCTTAGAGGCTTGAAGGTAAACAAGCGGTCATCTGGCACAGAACCAATAAAGCCCACATATAAGAAGCATGCCAGTATGTGTGACCAAGAGGTGCTGAATGGATCAGTTATCAGGCATCAAAGAAAAATTATTGTATCATTTTGTGCTGACCTCCCTGATATGATTGCTGAAGACAAATGGGTGCATAAGCAACTGTGGTGAAGAAAGCTGATGGTGGCCTGTTATCAAAAGATATAGCATCTGGGGTCTTAAAGGCTTGAAGATAAACAAGCCGCCATCTAGCTCAGAAGTAACAAAGTCCACATGGAAGAAGCACACCAGCCTGTGTGATCACAAGGTGTCAAAGGATCAGGTATCAGGCATCATCAGAACAAAAATCTTACCATAGTGAATGAGCGGGGCAGTGCAGAGTGGAGACCCAAAACCCATTTGTAGGCCACTGGACATCCCCTTACAGAAGGGTTTTGGGGAGGAGACAAGACAGGGTGCAACATAGCAATGATCAAAAATACAACTTTCCTCTAGTTCCTAAATGCTTCCTTCCTGCCCCCATCCCACCCTCATGATCCGAATCCTACCTTGCAAGCCTGACTAGAGCAGAGGAGGTACACTGGTACAGATGAGAACTGGAAACACAGGGAAGTCAGGGTGATGATTCCCTCAGGACCAGTGGAGTGAGTGGCGATACTGTGAGGGCATAGGGAGGGTGGATTGGAAAGGGGGAGCCTACTTTAAGGATCTGCATTTGACCTCCTCCCTGGGGGACATAAAACAGAAAAGTGGGGGAAGGAAGACGTGGGACAGAGCCAG
This sequence comes from Tenrec ecaudatus, assembly GCF_050624435.1. Lineage (NCBI taxonomy): Eukaryota > Metazoa > Chordata > Mammalia > Afrosoricida > Tenrecidae > Tenrec > Tenrec ecaudatus. The sequence continues at coordinate 12,316,941 of NC_134542.1, read as the reverse complement.
ATATGACAAAATAACAATTTATAAATTATCGGGGGTTCATGAGGGAGGGGGTAGTGGGAATGGAGGGGGAAAAATAAGGACCTGATTCCAGGGGCTTGGGTGGAGAGCAAAGGTTTTAAGAATGATGAGGGCGACGAATTTACAAATGTGCTTTACACAGTTGATGTATGTATGGATCAAGATGGGTGGTGTATGAGTCCCTAATAAAATGATTTTTTTTAAAAAGAGGGGGAAAGTGGGAAGGTGCCATTATATTTTCATTCATTTTTTATACACTTTAAAAAAAATTCCCTCATATTATACTCAACCTTAAATAAGAAATTGTTTAATGGTATTTTTTAAATACTATATGCCATCTATGTAAAAAAAGAAAGAAAATGTTTTGAAACTGACTATGGTGGAAATTGTACAATACTGTTTTATATGATTTATGGAAAGTTATGATATATGTAGAGCTCCCAATAAAATATTTTTAAAAAACTAGTGAAGAGATGAGCAACAATCATCTAGATTGATTTGATGTGTAGGATTCAGAGAATTTGAATAATCATGTAACTGCTTTGGAAAAATAAATGTAACTGCACTCATTGTGTAATAGTGGATTAATACGTCAATAACTATAATAATGCCTAAAGTGATCTCAAGGAATCCACATAGATGATGATTTACACAACTCAAAATTGTATGAAGACTAAAAACACATATTTGAAACTAGCTATTTTTATTCTAAAACAAGGCAAATGTGTATACTTAGCAGAGACATAAAAGAAAATGAATACAAATGTTAACAGAAGAAGAGATAAAATGCACATAGATGAAGAAGTAGAGAGACAAACTTCAAATATTTGAAATATTTTGGCATAAATATTGCTTTTTTATTTAAATGGATTTTTCTTAATTAAATTATATTTTTCAAGTATTTTTATATACAAAAATTTTATTAGGATCTACTGTTCTTTCCCACTTTTGCCTTCAATTGTTTTTAGTTAATTTTTTTATTTGGATGTTTGGGTATTCATCACCTCTATTATAATTTCAGAAGGCAGTCTAATACCTCTCACACATCTCTTTTAAAACTTTACATAATTCAGCTGTTTAAGGCTTAGGCTCTTACCTAAGTTCCAATTACTGACAAAGAGAAATGTAAAACACCCCGTGGTTTAAATGGTACTAATTAAGCTATCAGTGACAAAAGCATGATGAGTCTGAAGTAGGTGAATCATTTGTAATTGGAGTATTGCAGTATATTCTGCTGAAGCCAAAGTGGGGAATCATTTCACCTGTCAGCAACGCCCTAGGTGTGTTTCTGCATTGAATCACAGATACAAGTTGAATGATCTCTGGGAGATCCCTCCCACCTATGAGCCTCAGATGGTTAAAACTTACAATTGGAATAAGCTTATTTCTGACTCTGTAAATTGACCCTTCAGCTTCCATCTATTAGTAAGTGACCGGGACCTGGAGAAGGACAACTCCCTTGGTAGGATAGTAGTTATTTGTTGTTGTTAGGTGCCAAGGAGTTGATTCCAATTTGTGTGAGGAATTTTGTTTCTTTGCCTTGAGATGTAATCCATACTAAGAGCAACACTAGAGTGGATACTGGAAGCCGGTAAAAGACTTTTTAACAGGGAATGCTGAAGGTGGACTTTGGGGCCAGGGCATGGTGCCCCAACAGACTGGACTGGAAAACACTCCTAAAGGCCAACAAATCATCCTTGAATTAACTACAAGCTTTTCTTTCTTGTGCTTTTTTTGGTCATTGGTTTGTTGTTATTGTTTTGTTGTATATTGTTGCTTGGCTTTGCTCTGTCTTGTTTTTGTGCATGTTATTATCTTTGCAGGACTTTCTAAATAAGATAGGCTGGATGAACAATCTGGAGGAGAAAACAATGGGACCAACAGTTCCAGTTCCAGGGGGACATGGGAGAGGGGGAGGTGGGGGAAAAGGAAGTGATGTTAAGAAACTCAGGGACAAGGGAACAACAATTGATCCAAATTGGTGGTGAGGAGGGTGTGGGAGGCCTGGTAGGGGATGAGTAAGGATAATGTAGCAAAGAGGAATTGCTGATACCCTGGTGGGGACTGAGCATCATAATGGGACAGGAGGAAAGTAAAGGGAAATGGAGTAAAGAGCTAGGAGGCAAAGGGCATTTATACAGGTCTAGATAAAGACATGTATATATGTATATATATATATATATATATATATATATATGAGAATGGGGAGATAGGTCTATGTGCATATATTTATAGGTTTAGTATTAAGGTAGCAGAAGGATATTGGGTCTCCACTCAAGTACTCCCTCAATGCAAGAACACTTTGTTCTATTAAATGGCATTCTCTGATGCTCACCTTCCTGACATAACCGCTGAAGACAAAGTGGGTGAATAAGCAAATGTGGTGAAGAAAGCTGATGGTGCTGGGCTATCACAAAAGATAGCATCTGGGGTCTTAAAGGCTTGAAGATAAACAAGCAGTCATCTAGCTCAGAAGCAATAAAGCCCACATGGAAGAAGTACACCAGCCTGTGTGATCACGAGTTGCTGAATGGATCAGTTATCAGGCATCAAGGAACAAAAAATCGTATAATTATATGCTCACCTCCATGATACGATCACTGAAGACAAATGGGTGCATAAGCAAATGTGGTGAAGAAAGCTGATGGTGCCTGGCTAGCAAAAGAGATAGCGCCTGTGGTCTTAAAGGCTTGAAGGTAAACAAGCTGCCTTCTAGCTGAGAAGCAACAAAGGCCACATGGAAGAAGCACACCAGCCTATATGATCATGAGGTGTCGAAGGGATCAGGGATCAGGCATCATCAGAACAAAAAATCTTATTATAGTGAATGATGGGGGAGTGCAGAGTGGAGGCCCAAAGCCCATTTGTAGGCCACTGGAGATCCCCTTGCAGAGAGGTCTCAGGGAGGAGAAGAGCCAGACAGGGTGCGATGAAGCAATGATGAAAAACATAACGTTCCTCTAGTTCCTAAATGCTTCCCTTCACCCCTGCAATTATCATGATCCCAATTCTACCTTGCAAGTCTGGCTAGACTAGAGGATGTACACTGGTACAGATAGGAACAAGAAACACAGGGAATCCAGGACGGATGATCCCTTCAGGACCAGTGGTGTGAGTGGCAATACTGGGAGGCTAGAAGGAGGGTGGGTTGAAAGGGGGAACTGATTACAAAGATCTGCATGTGACCTCTTCCTTGGGGAACAGACAACAGAAAAGTGGGTGAAGGGAGACGTCGGACAGGGCAAGATATGAGAAAATAATAATTTATAAATTATCAAGGGTTCATGAGGGAGGGGGGAGCATGGAGGGAAGGGGAAAATGAGGACCTGATGCCAGTGGCTCAAATGGAGAGCAAATATTTTGATAATGATGAGGGAAATGAATGTACAAATGTGCTCTACACAATTGATGTATGTGTGCATTGTGATAAGAGTTGTATGAGCCCCTAAGATGATTAATAAAAGACTTATTAACATAGGATCTCGATCCTCTCTTTTCCTCTCAAATATCTGTAAGACTCCTTCTTAAATGATTCTCCCAATCTCCCTTCTCATGATCTGCCAGACTCCACAATAGAGAATATGTATTATATATATGTATAAGTATACACACATATGATGCATGCATTATGGGTATATATGTATATATACAGGCAGTAACACACATAATATATATTATTCTTTTACACATTCTTCATTGCATAAGTTCCTAGCCCATGCTTACAGTGATATAGTACATACTCTGTCCCAGTGTAATTGCGAGTATTTTGTATCTATAACTCCTTAACCACGCAACAACTACTTAAGGAAGTTACCTTGATCACCCACATTCTACAGCGGGGGAAATTAAACAAAGGGGAGGTGTAATAGTCCCTGTCCAATCAGGGAGTTAATTGGTGGCAGAGCCGTGGTTCAAGGTCACATGGTCTTCAAAATCGGGTAAACTCATGCGCCCGCCTTAAATAGGCCCATATGCATTTACTGCATTTCCTAATCTCTGTCACCACTGTGTGGAGACTTTATACTTTGATCATGTCCTATTCTATGGAATCTATTTTAAAACTCTCCTATCCTTTGCTCAGGAATGCTCACTGTGGCTGTTTTTCCTGATCACTCAGTTCTGATATTACATGTTTCTATAGTTTCCATTTCCCCTTTTATTTATTCTTTCCATCATGCTCTCTTTTCACTTTCCAGTGCGCCCCCCCCCCCATTCTTTCCCTGGATGAGCGAGTCTCCACAGAATGAATCCTGGCTCATTTTTCTCGTTAGCTATGTTTTGCTTGAGGTTTCCTTGGATATTTCAAAAGGTCACCAATTTGAGCCCACTAGCAGCTAAGTTGAGAAATATGCGAGGAAGCACCATACGTCCATAAATATTAAAGCCTCAGAATCCATAAGATTCAATTCTACTATGAGCTATAGGGTCCCTAAGAATAGGAATTTACTCTATGATAGTGGGATTTGGTGTTATGTATCTCAGCAAAAGGTCTACGCTGATCTATATGGGATACATACAAAGATGCACATCAGAGGGCTTCAAAGTGTTAATTGGCTTGCAAGATTTTCCTGAATGTTCGAAGGTCTACATCTAGCTATCTATCATCTATCTGTCTATCTCTCTATCATCTATCTATCTATTCATTTGTAGAGTGAGAATGCACACATACACAGAGAGGCTTCAGAATGTTCATGGGATATGTAATTAAGAGATTATGGAATTTTCCAGTGATATTTAGGAAGATCATTTTATGCATTCACATACATCAGTAGCTCTTCACAAAGAGTTACAATCTACAATCACACTGTAGAGTAGACTCCAATTTTAGTGTCCAAGCATCTAACCCATCTGCATGACTTAAATTGTGTGTAATGAATTTAGGGTCAGAGTTAGTGAGACTCATGGTTGGGGTCATATCCTTTGATGACAATACGTGACTAGGAGAGTCTGACTTATTTTGGCGATGGCGACCTGAGGTGGTTTGGCGTTACTCACTCAGTTCTCACTTCCTGGTGTCATGAAGGTTATCTCTTCTGGGGAGTAAAGTGGCTTTAGACAAGACTTGCAGCTAAGCAGATTTTTCATTCCTTCTTAACCTGAAAAAATGAAGTATCACTATTTGGGGAAGGAACGGTAATTGAGAAAAATCTAACACATTTTATGCTTGCCTCTCAAAATAGTTCAATTACTAAAGTAAAAAGTCACACTTTAACTTACTACTAGAGCTAGACTCCTGTATTGGGTGATTATTAGAAATGAAGCGGCTGATGATTTAAGAGGAAAACGTGTTGGAAGTATGTCCTTTATTCACTTTTCTATGATTTTTTTCATATAAATGTCACTGTGTTACATGGCCAAATATCCTTAGTTTTTCACTGACAATGTTGCAATGTTATGTTAACTGTCCCATTCAAGGTAGTGCCTATATGTAAGTCATTTGAAAATAAATGATGTCAGGCTGAGCCCTCAGCGGATCTTGGGAGCCTTCAATAAAACTTACACTTGTTCAGTAACGAAAGCAGCACTGTCATTGGCTCAGCATTGCTTCCCAATACATGCTTCATATCTGGGGGAATTATTCAATTTGTTTTTAAAAGAAGATTTATGGATATATGGGCACATCCTGATGTGATTTAGCATGCCTCTGGGAAGAGACATATAAATTTGTTTTTCTTTTTAAACTATAAGAGTGGGAATTATGTACGCAGGTGGCTGGAAGTTTGAACGGTTTCTCAGATATGACGCTGGCACATACACGCTGCGTGTGACTTCCATACCTACCCATTTTCTTAGGATGCGTTGATTCCGTGTCGAACTCATGGGAAGCCGTCAAGAGAAAACCAGTCTTCGCGAAGCTCTTTGAATAACGATAACAAGACGAGAGCGCTCTCTCCTGTTTCACACCCTTTAAAATGGCTTTCAGATATTCAGATCCTGTGGAAGCAATTAATAAAGGTATTTCTGGGCTACAGGGCAATCCATGCTAATGACTTAAGCTTAAATTATTAAATTGATCATTTTATATATACTCCTTCTAAGATAAATAGCATGTCCACTGCTATAACACGCAGCATTATAACCCACAAGATTAAGCATTCCTCAGGATTCCACTAACCACTTGATACTTTGCTTTTTGGCACTCGGTCCTCTGGCTTGTCTTCTAACCTCCTCTTTCTTCTTTTATGTCTTCTGTAATCTGACCACTACTTAATTATACAAACATCTCACAATGATGCTTCAAATTATTTCATTTTTGCCCTATGCAATTTCTACTGTGGTCTTATCTAATATCATGCATTCATATTTCCAAAGCCTATAGACCCAGTTGAGACCTTTGCCTAGATATTTTCATTTAAATCTTGGAGCTTGACTCAATCCATGCCCTAAATTATACTCATCCATCTCTAGGTTTGCTTTTATCCTATGATTCTGATTCTAAACGAATTGCTTCACCCCTCAGTGATCAAACCCAGAAATCTGTGCACTATACCTACTATTTTTCTTCCCCATACTTTCCACATCCAGGTAATGGATGATGCAGTTAGGTCACTGCTACTTGGAAAATACATTAAGAGATGGTCCAGGTGCATGTCTGCCTTGTGCTGTTTCCAGGTGAATGTGATTTCTTTGGGGGTAATGAAAACATCTCTCTAAACCTAACTCCTTCTTCAAGTCCTTGTGAGAAGTCCTGGTGGTACAGTGGATTAAGCATCACTTGGTTGCTAAACACAAGGTTAGTGAGTAAAGCCCCACTAGCTACTTCAAAGGAGAAAAATGAAACCGGCTTCTCCATTCAAGATTCTCAGTCTCGGGAACCTGAACAATCAATTCTATTCTATGCTACAGGATCACTATCTGCCAAAATCAACTTGATGACAGTAGTACTTAATTACTCGTGGTAGGCAGAAAAAATGAGCCCCAAAGAGGTCCAGACCCTAATCCCGATAGCCTGTGAATAGGCTAGCATGCAGCGCAAAAGCAGTTTGCCCATGTGAGGACATTTAACTATCTCATGAAGAGATGGCCTTAGATTATGCATGTAGTCTGTTGTGTGGCCAAGTCAACACATAAGAATCTTTAAAGTCAAAGCATATTGAGCTTTAGAAGGTGGGAAGTGTTCTCAGCTGTAACTGGAGAAGCTGAGAGAAGGCAACGTCAGAGTCACTTAATGTTTCATTGCTGGGGGGAAACCATCATGAACCAAAGTATAAGCAGCATCTAGAAACTGGTAAATGCAAGGGATGGTGTTCCCCCATAGAGACTAAAGAGAGGAACACAGCTCTGAGAATGCCTTGTATTTAGACCTCTGAGACGTCTCTTGGACTTCACCCTACAGTACGGTGGACAATATTTTGTCTCAGAATTGTTAAAGCCACTAACTTTATGCTGATTTGTAACAACAGGAATAAAAACTGTCCTTAAGTCTGACCACTGTGGCATCCAATCTATGCATGACACCGCTTCTGGAGAGATCTTTCTGAACCAAAGAGAACAAAAGCCCTAGAGGCTGAAGAACTGAGGGACCATAGACATGCCTGTCACAGCCAGAATAGAAGAGAGGTTTTACTGATCAAAGAACATTATCCTAAGTCGTTTTTGTCCCTGATTTTGTAACTTGTTACCACCTTACTTCATGACTGTGAGTATTTTCTGTAAGTTCAGTGTGGCCCTTGAAAAAAAATTACCAATCCAAGCAGAGAAGTAACGGGTGCTAAGGCACAGAGTAGTGGGGTCAGTAGTAATCCAGAAGCTTGGAGAGGAGGAAGGTATGTGTGAACTGTGTCTCCTAGGAATCCATCTTAGGAGGAGGAGGATGTGGTGATTCTCTCTCCCCTCAGAGTGAAGTCGGGGAAGGTCAGGTGTCTCCAACATGCCAACAGTCACGAGATGAAAGGACACATTGCATTGAGTCAATCTGATAGACAAGACCTCCTTTAAGTGTTGAAAATCAAGCAGGTTCCCCTGAGGATGAAGGTGAGCCTGACCCAAGCCATGGTATTTTCAATTGTTGCATACACATATAAACGTTGGTCATTGCATCCGGAAGGCCAAAGAAGAATCCATGCACTTCAACGATGGTGCTGGTGAAGAATTTTGAAAGTTTCATGGCGTGTGCCAAATAGGTTTGGAAGAAGTGCAGCCACCATGCTCTTTAGAGGCAAGGATGGCGGGCCCTCATTTCACGTACTTTGGACATACAGTCAGGAGAGACCAGTTTCTGGAAAAGGACATCAGGCTTGGTAAAGCAGAATGGCAGTGAACAAGAGGAAGGCACTTGACAAGATGGACTGACACAGCCTATGGTGAGGATGATGTGGGCCTGGGCAGTTTTCCTTGTGTTGTCCAGAGGGTCACTATGGTGCCCCTGACTCAACAGCACCTAGCAACTGCAACAAATGCACGATCCTAATGCAAATTTCTAACTCTCTAAAGGAGGCTTAGCAAGCATCTCTCCTCTGGCTTTCAGTTAACCCACACTGACTCTTCAGAGTTCGACTCTAACAAGCAGCTCCCGATCGGGGAGCTCACTGCGTCTTCTCCCTTTCTGATATTTACACAAGATTTTCTATTTGCCTGAAAGATTCTTTCCCCCTTCTCCCATCTTATCTCGGTCTTTCTGAATTTAACAGTCACTTTTCTTCTAAAATGTCCCTTGATTTCCTAGTCTGGGTTAGTAGTTCTTGCAATGTATTATTTTCCCATCGTTACTATTTGTGGCTGTTACATTATCTCCTGTCCGTCTGCGAAGGCTGGAGTCTAGCCTGTCAATCAGGGCACAGCTGGATGACCTCCTTTTGAAGCACGGAGGAGATAAACAGCTTACTAGAGGCCAAGCCACACACTCTGCTTGTCTTCCTGATGACAAGCCACATGCAGACGCCTGATGGAACCAGAGCCCTGGAACTGGAGATGCCACATGGAGACCCACACCAGTGCTGAGATGTTTCCACTGCCACTGACTTTCAAGAAGACTTTCCACCCAGTGGCCTGTGATCTTCCTGAATTGGGTGTCATTGCATGTATTGTGTGAGCCTGAAGTAAAACATTATAGACTGGTACTGGACATACGGACTAATCTCAGACTTATGGACTTCATCTGACTCGGCTGGAATGTTTTCTTAATATATAATTACTCTTTGATATAAATTACATAAAGTTCTCCATTATATAAATGTATGTACATTATATAAAGTTCTCCATTACACACAAATGGATGTCTCTGGATTTGTTTTGCTAGTCCACCTGGACTAACACGCCATTTGTCAGCTTATTTTCTATTTTATGTATCAAAACCACTATCAGTTCTCCTTTGGTTAGCTTCAATTTATGATGACCCCTGACCACCATAGAGATTTTAATGAACATTTTTCAGAAATAGATTGTCAAACTTTTTCCCCCAGAGGTATAGGAGAGCTGAGACTAATATAATAAAATTTCTAATTTACTAACCTTTTAAAATGTATGGCTCATGGCAGGTACTCAAGAGAAGGAGAGGATATAGTAGAAAGGAATAAATTAAGAGAGGAAGTAAGGAAGTGAGAAGCAAAGAGGAGATGTAAAAGGAAGAAAAGTAGGAGCATAGGAGGAAAAAATATAAAAGCAATCAATATATCCTAAATCAATCAATCTAACATAATTATATTTCTTTCTCCGTTTGTCTGAGGAATTACAGATACTTGCTGAAATATTTATTAAAGGGTGTGGGAAGCCAGTTACAGTGACTGGCATTTGATTTTCAATTTTCTTAGACGTGTCATACAGTTAAACAGCTTTTCTCAGTGCCAGGAATATCCGACACACACAATTTTGTAGTAATTAGGCAATATTGAAAACCATGACGACATGAATCTGACATTTATCAACTATAGATATAAAAGGTTGTAGGGTGTCTTCCACCCATAGTTTCATTTAAAAACAGGGCATTAAGTTTGGGGTATTTCATCCCCTATCATTCTATCATTTGAAACACTTTAACAGCCCCTTTGTGCAGCAGCTTGACTTCATGCTAGGAATCATTTGATGCCTTGACTTTTGCATCCATGAGCATTGACCGTGGATCCAAGGATTTCTTTACAATAAATTGTGAAGTTTACAATCCTTGATCTTTATCGCCAAATGCTTCAAGTCTTCATTTTACAGAGCACGTTTGTGTCACCGGCATAGTAAGAGCTGTTAATAAGCTTTCCTTCATTCACGATGTGTATGATTCGGAGGTATATCTATAGTTAGTTGACTTTAATCTGTTGAAAAACAGGGATGCTACTTTGAGGACGAAGGTGTGCCTGACTTAAGCTATGGTATCGTCCATCACTTCATATGGACGTGAAAGTTGGACCTTCAATAAGGAAGACCAAAGAAGACTTGAGCTACTTTAATGATGGTGCGGAAGAAGAACACTGAAGAATACTGTTCAACAAACAGACCTGGAACTATTCATAGGCTTTTCTTTTGTTATTGTTGGGGTTTTTGTTGTTGTTTTGTTTTGTTTCTTTTTTTTTTTTTTGCTGTGTCTTCTTGGTGTGCTTATTATTGTCTCTGCATGTCTATCTAGATAAGAAAGGTGGGATAAACAATCCAGAGGAGAAAACAATGGGACCAATGGTTCCAGGGGGGCATGGGAGATGGAGAGGCAGGAAAAGGATATTTTTATTATTATTGATAGCATCTTTAAAACCTTAACACTTTGTTTGTCTTCCCCAAATGTTCCATTTCATTGCTTTCTATTTTCTAATAGACCAAATAACTTCATTTATATTGATGAACAGGTTTGAGGTGTCTTTCGATCTCTTTTGTCTCTGAGTTGTCTGTTTGTGTCCCTGTGGCAGATTGTAGTCATTCCCCAAACTATTTTACTGTTCATTCCCACTATGGGCATGTCAGTAAGTTCTGGCCAATCATGTGTAAACAGAGGTTCAAGTGGCAGCTTCCAAGGCTGGGCATCTTCTCAGACATGAAAGCAAAATACCATTTGATCTCATTTCTCTTACTTGAGGTTTACTCTCATGCATATGCAACCCTATCAGGTACAACTGCTGTGTTTTCTCTTTTACGTGGATGACTGCTGATCTTTACCTAGAAATAAGATTGGGTGGGTAAAGTGTGTAACTTAATACTGTCATCTCAAAGCAATGTCTTTCTGCTTGAGCCCTTGATATCAGCTCTGCATTTCCCCCTCTCCCTCATGAACCCTTGAAAAGTTGATGCCAGCATACATGCAAATGTGCTTGACACAATGGATGAATGTATGGATTGTGACAAGAGATGTAAGAGCACCCAATAAAAGGATTTAATTTTAAAAAGAAATAATAACAAAAAATGAAACAAGCAAAAATAGTCTTCTCCATTGTAGAGTCATCTAATTTTTCTGCTTAATTCATGGAGAACTCCCATGTTACTTTTTTAAAGTACTTTCTCTTGAACAGACCCACCTGTCCAATTGTCTTTGCTCATCTGCTGCTGAAGGGTGCAGTGAGTCCATGGGAAATGCAAATAATGAATGAGTTCAGTTGCTAATCAAAAGACTGGCAGTTTGAGCATATGCAGGGGTGCCTCATGGGAAGACCTGGCAATGGACTTGTGAAAAATCAGCCATTGAACTTCCTACAAGAGAGAGTTCTCTTACACTTATGGTCACCATGAGGGGGAATCTACTTGCAGCAACTCGTTTTCCTCTCACTGTCACAGAGAAGAGACCAAGGCAAAGGTGGTGAGGTGTCAGCAGTTGACAGTATACAAGTGTTGATAATTCCTCTGACTGTAGTTTGATACTGGAACCCTCAGAAACAGCTTTTATTTTCCCTCTCTTAGAAGAACATTTCTCAAGAAAGAAGGTGAAGATGCATATCAGCTCACCATTCACAGTGGTGAAGGGATAAAGGGAATGTTGTATTACCTCTTTAAAAAAGAAGCAGCACACCAGCCTGTGTGATCATGAGGTGTTGATGGGATCAGGTATCAGGCATCAAAGACCCAGAACAAGAAATTATCATGTGAATTGGGGGTGGGAGTGCAGAGTGGAGGCCCAAAGCCAATCTGTAAACAATTGGACATCCCATACAGAAGGGGAGAAGATGGGCCAGTGAGGGTGCCATACAGCACGGATGAAACATACAGCTTTCCTCTGGTTCTTTAATGCTTCCTTCCCACCCACTATCATGACCCAAATTCGACTTTCCAAATATGGCTAGATCAGAACATGTCCATGGGTACAGATAAGAGCAGGAAACACAGGAAGTATAGGACAGATAAACTTCTTGGGACCAATATTGAGAGCAGCCTTACCAGGAGAGTAAGGGGAAGGTGGCGGGGAGAAACGGGGAACCGATCACAATGATCTACCTATATCCCCCTCCCAGGGGTATGGGCAACAGACAAGGGGGTAAAGGGAGACATTGAACAGTGCAAGACATAAAAAAATTTAATTATCAAGGGTTCATGAGAAAGGGAGGGAGGGAGAGGGTGGGAAAAATGAAAAGCTGATATCAAGAGCTCAAGTAGAAAGAAAATGCTTTGAAAACGATGATGGCAACATATGTATAAATATGCTTGAGACAATGGGTGGATGAGGTGTATGAGCACCCAATAAAATGATTTTTTTTAAAGTTTGATTACAAAATTTAGACCTTCTTCCATATTTCTAGAGATACTTGATCTTTTGGGAAATTTTCAGTGTTTCTTTTTTGCTGTCTGAGGGTTTTCTGTGGTCTTTAACATTCATTCTTTTGCGTTCAATCATCCAACTAATGTGCTCTATTATCTCTCCTCAGTCATGGACAAGGAATTTATTCCCTTTGCTGTTAACATATCTTTATCATCTCAGGTGTTTGTGGAAAGTATATATGTGTGTGTGTGTGTGTGTGTGCAATCTGCCACCTTGTACAAAACTATGCCCTCTTCAAATTTCAGGATTTTCTAAGTTCTTGGGGGGACTTCATTTTGCCCAATTGCTTCTTTCTGCAGGAGTAGATCTGAAAGTTGACCCCACGATTCAAAATTTGCTGGAAATCTACACACTACAGATTGAAGACAATCAATAGTCCTTCTGCCCTTGTCAAATATTGAAGAATTGCTTAAAAATAAATAGCCACATAAAAAATGAATGCAAACAAAAAACCCAATCAGTAAACAAGAATAACAATTTTTTTTCGGAACACCATTACATCTCTAGCCTGCGTTTTTTTCAGAAAAGTTGATCCTCTGACACGTTGGAAACACATAGATTTTTAGTTGATAGAGAGAAATACTTCACCACACTCCGTTTTTTGGTACTCTGTGTAGATCACATAGGTTTTTGTTTTTAGGCAGGAAATTTGAGGTCAAATGTCAAAATGTCAAAGCTCAATATTTGATTACAGCTGAGTATCACCCTTTCCTTCACTCTGTGTTTTCCATTCAGTTTATATATGACTTTCATCATCCCTCACTTTCTGGAGAGAGGCCAGACTTAAAATGCATGAGTTAGAGGACTTGAATATAGTCTTGTCTAAAATGCAAAACATGTTTTTTGACATCTTGTGGCATATTTTAATATCTTTGCCTGTGTCCACATAGTTGTTGGCTTGTGGGGAGGCAGTGGAGGAAATCAAGTGCTCGAGGAAAGCGAGAATGAAGGAGAAAGAACTAGAGAGAGAGAGAGAGATGAAAGGCACCAATAATGATCATTTTTCTGAAACATAAATAGAATCTACTGAAATCCTTTCCAGATTGAGTCTTGGTACTTTCTGTAATTCTAAGACCAAAGCAAATCATATTGAAGTAAGATATTTGTCTTTATTTTGGCCCCAATCATTGGTGGTATGAAGTCACCATTAATCTGTTTCAAGAATTCTTTTAAGATACTTGATTTACAATAGAAATGTGTTTCATGGAAACTTCAAGCATGAATTCTAAGTTTTATAGAAACCAGAATGTGTAGTGAGACCAATCTTCAGTTATTCTTAACGTCACGTTGCCACTGGAGTCAACAGTCCTTGGAGAAAATGACGATAGAGTCATTGTTATAAGAAAGACGATGCGTTGCAAGGAAAAATCTTCATGACAAACCTGTTTTATGCTGGGGCCAGTTCACAAATACGACCAGAAAAATAGATAAAGGAAATGAAGAGCAGAACAGCAGTCAGAATAATTATCAGTACTTTTTAATTTCAGTTAAAAATGTTTAAAGCTGAAAAAAATGAGAGGATTTAAGTTAATTGCTTTCACCAGTAACCAAAATTGCTAAAAGTCAAAACAAGAAATCCCCTAAAGTGGCTGCAGCACCAGACCTCCAGGAAGGATAGCTTGTGAACTCAGTCCAAGAAGGTAGGAAGAGAACATGGAGATGCGTGGTGACTAATTGAATTTTATTTGTGAGCATCTACAGATGGTATGTAACATAGGATGAAAGGGTGTAATAAAGACCTGCATTGTATTCGTTGTGTAGGACTTAAATGTGCAACTGGAGCAAGACAGTCTGTCCTAACCAGGGTGACAACATTGCAAGGAGAAAATTCACTACTCATTTGTAGCTTCTCCAGTGGCATAGCTTTAACTGGTATTTCACCTCTGTCCAACGACCAACTCCCCTACTAGGTCATTCAGCATCATGAGTAATGTTTGTCACCAATTTTAATCAAAGAATATCATGTAGCTATCATAGTTGGAAATTGCTGAAATGCAATATTGCTTAGATGATGTGAATACTAACAGCAGATTTGTGTAAAATCTTTCTACATGGAATTACATTATTAGTAACTGAACAAAAACATTTAATTTTTTTCTCCTTTTCTTGTAATCGTTACTTCATTCTCAAAAATATATAGAAAGAGATTAGATATAGGATATAAATAGAAAGATATAGATACAAAATATAGATATAGATCACAAATATTAACTGTCATAATATTGTAGCTAAAACAGCAGAACATTTGACAAAATCAGCAACCATGAAAGCCCTTTAGTCAATGAAAACAATAGCGTGTGTTTATAGCACATGCAGACAATACAAAGTGATCGGAAGGATCGTCATAGTAAAAATGACAGTTCTGGCCAGAGTGCAGTAGAATATTCAAAAAGAAAATTTGCATAATGTTTTACTGTATAAGCATATTTATACATATAACTAATGGCAGGAATACTTTAATAAACATAATGAATTCTGGCCTTGTCACTGCTCTAAAAATTTATGGTCAATTTGGTGTCACCTCCTCTGACAGTGTCACCTGGGGCGGTGGACACCCCTACACTTCTCTAGCGCTGCCACTGAGCTTGTCAAGTAAAGGCACCAGAGGAACTCGTTCTTCTGTACATATTGTAATGTAAAGTCACAGCCCTTACACCACTAATTTTCCTAGCCTGGGTTCAATGCAAGGCTACTACTAGATGGATAGCAAATTGTACTTTTCTCTGCTATCAGAGTGGCATGTTTCTCTAAGCAGGAGCGTGGACGCACCGTCCCCGAGACCTTACAAGTTTTGACGGTTCTCTCCCCCTGACTTTGCTGACTGCAAACCATAATGAGAGATCTTTAAAATCAGACATGTGACGGCATCTCCAACTATCTCCAATAGTGAATGTAAAACTCAATAACAACAAAGCAATATAATCTTTCCTCAGATCTGTTCTATTTGGGAGCCCTGGTGGTGTCGTGATAGGGATGCCATTCATGAGGTTAGCAGATCAAAACCACCAGCTGCTCTGAGGGAGACAGACAGAGCTTTCTGCTCCCATTGAGCTACAGTCTCTGAAATTCATGGGAGTCATTCTAACCTATCGTATAGGGTTCCTATGAGTTGGCATAGATTCAATGACGGTGAGTTCTTGGCTTGTTTCTTTGTTTTGAGTTGGACCCAAAGGAAACATGCAGTGAAAATGGCAAGTATATAATTCAGACAAAATGAGAAAGAACCTCTAATGACGTTGTTCCCCACCAACAAAGGGATTCATATCAATGGATAACATATAATCCCAGAGAGGGTATTGAAAAGAGTCCAGATGATGTAGAGGTAATCATACACTGGAACAGTGTTGATTTTCATGACTTTGAAAGCTGGAAGGAAAGTCGATTTAGCAAGTAATGTGGCTTGTTCTGAGCATCTGGGTACACTCTGAATCCTATCACAGTTCCTGATTCTTTAATGATCCAAAGACCATTATTTTCTCCAGATACTTGGGTCAGGATGATTAAATACAACTGTCAGATGATGTATGCATCTTCTTTAAAAAAAATCTACAAACCGGCAATGCTATTATTAATCACCATTGGATATTTCTTCTCCAGGTACTATAGATATAGGTCTTTTGAGAATCACATAGACAAAATACACAACCTCATTCCAGTATCCACAACCTCATTCCAGGTAAAACAAATTTGTCTCAGAGGAAATACACCCAGAGTGCACTTTAAAGTGTGGACAGGGCAGGGAGATTTCATCTGGCTTATTTAGGCCATGTGAACAAGGGCGTGTCAATTTTAATTCTTGAAGAAGGGTATTATTATACTTGGTAATGTACAGGGTGAGGGAGAAAGAGAAAGACCGTCAACTCGATGGAATGTCCCAGTGGCCACCATAATGCAATAGAAAAGAATGTGTGGCTGGTGCAGGGCCATGGAATGATCTGTTCTGTTACATGTAGTGTCACTATGAGTGAGAGCGGGCAGGGGAGACACCATGATCAGGAAGGTGGTTTTCCCAGGGCGAGGCTCACCCATTGCGCTGTGGGTGTGCTGGCCCCTGTGTTTTCCCCAAATGCGGGAAATTCAACTGCATAATTTGTGGTAGTGGGATACTGCGTTCACGCTCTCCCCTGGAAAAAAAAAAGACTTGGCTATTTTTATTCAACATCTCATTGACCGTTTTATACATATTAGGATTAGCGAGACAAGAAAACAACCCTAAAACTCAAACCCACTGCCATTGCATTGATTCTGAGTAAAGTCTACTATTTTTTTAATGTGTGTGGTATAGGTTTATACCAATAGCTTGGGTGGCACACTGGTTATGCATTGGGCTGCCATCTGCAAGATCAGCAGGTCCAAACCACCAGCTGCTCCACAGGAGAGAGAATGTTCTGTATTCATGAAGAGTTACAGTTTCAGAAACTCACCTCACAGTTCTACCCTGCTATGAGTCAGCATCAACTCCACAACAGTGAGGTTGAGTTTGATTGATTTGTATTTCATAACTGTGCTTCCATTTATCTCCCTAAAGATTCCTTAGGATAGATGGCTGCACGGTTTTGACTTGGACTGTGGCTTACATGTTGAGTCGGACTCCAATACCACCATCCTAGCCTCCCTGAATCCCCTGCTGCATTCAGCAGGTGAAGTGCTTATGGAACCAGTGCGGAATTGCTATTTGGTGGATTCACCATGCTGCTCTAACCATCCAACCCACCGAAATCACCTTCCAAGAAGTTCAGCCACATCAATCCATCTGCACGTCATACGACCTTCATCAGTAAAGGGCTACTTCCCCTTATGTCATCCGAGACTATGCATAGCAAGGCTAAATTGTATTGCTTCACTTCAGCCTCTGTTCCCACTTCTTGATAGTCACAATTTTCAGGCTCAACTGCTGTTCCAGGTCCTTCACTCAACTTTTTGTTGATGCTCAGTGTTCTTCAGGGTCAGAGTCTGTGCTGGCCTGTAAGGCCCTTGCTCCCGACTGCTTTGGGTTACTCACCACCTGTATGAGCGCCTGTCTGCATCACCATCCCACTTAATCCATACTGCTCCTGACATACTCAGATCATCTATGCTTACCTACATACTCATGAAAATGGAGAGGCAGTAGTCCCCTTCTAAAATATATCTATCCAGTTTGGAAAACTCACTAGCCCATAGTCATTTCTGACCATAGAGACCCTGGTGGACAGAGTAGAACTGCTTCCATGTGTTTCTGAGACTGTGACTCTTTAGAAAAGTTAGAGGAGTTGAGGAAAGCCTCATTTTTCTCCCTCCAAGTGATTGGTGGTTTAGAACTGCTGACCTGGTGGTTAGCAGCCCAATGCATAACCCACTAAGCCAGCAGAGCTTCTTTGAACAAAGTGCTTCTAAATGTCGAACAATAATAGGTCAAGAACATGCACACAATTTGAAAGTTCTTAGAAAGAGCTAGTGGTTCCAGGATCTTTGGGGTTTGTATCCTTGGGTCCCCATGCCAAAGTAGGACGATTTCCTACTTTATGATATTTGTAGTGCCCTTATCATGTCTGGGTGGCATTAGTGGGTTACTTGTTGGGCTACTTAACCAGGAGATCAGCATTTGACACTCACCAGCCCCTAATAAGATTAGGTCTTTCTGCTCCCTTAAACACTTATCGGCCTTTTGGCTAAGATCAAGTGACAAGCACAGCCTTGGATGTCTAAAGGATGGCCCGGCTCTGTCCTGCTGGATCACCAGGGATTGGAATCGCCTAGATGTCAGCGAGTGGTTTTGTTTCGTTTTACCATGTTTATAAGGTGCCCTTAAAAGACTCAGGACCAGCTGGTGTTTCATTCTGTCGTTCTGATTAGAAACCTATTCAATGGCACCGGAAAGTAACAACCTCAGAAACCCATTAGCACAGTAGTTAACTTGCTCAGCAGCAAGCAGGAAGGTAAATGGTGCAGACCCAACAGTCTGCTCCACAGGAGAAAGATGTGGCAGGCTGAGTCCCTAAAGATGTATAGCAAACCCCGGGGTGCAGTGCTACCCTGTAGGACAGGGTTGCTATGGTTGGAATCGACTTGATGGGTAAGGGTTTCATGATGTGGTGTACCATGCCTTAAGTGAAAGTCTAGAGACCATGAATAAGCACAGCCTAAGTATATCCGGGAGCAGTGTGATCATATAGAGTAGCCAAGCAAACAACGCGAGATTATTTTTCTGATCAGTAATTCGAAGGCAGCAACATTTTATTTGAAACTCTTTCTGAGAGATACTTGAGAACATAAGACCCCTCCTCCCACCAAAATCATATTAATGTGTCAATGAATGGCTCCTCTTTATAGGGCATTCAAGGTTGTTACACTCTATAGGAGCAGATGGCCTCATCTCTCTCCCTGGCAGATTTGAACCGGTCACCTTTGGGTTAGCGGACCAACCCTCACAGACAGGGCCACCAGGGCTCCCTCCTACTCTCCTAGCAGAAATAGCTTATTTTAAGCAAGTTAAGATTAGAATATAAATTAGTGAAAACTAAGGTAAAATAGGAATTCCTCATTTAAACATTTTGAATTTGTAGACTAGCTCTAAGGAAATCTACCCTGCCCCCGCCCCACCAAAAATGGAAACACATTTCTCTGCTCTGGCAACTAGAGAATGAATTCATCTTAGAGTAAGTTTAGAGAGCTCTCTACCCTTCTGTCTTCTAAATTTCCAATTAAAAAACTAGCATGGGGAGTAGAGGAATGTGTTTGTTTACACTTGGCAAAAGCTGATTTCCTGTTTCTAAGAAAGTAAAAAAAAAAGTTTCAAAGCTTTTTTGGACATCAAATAGCTCTTGCAAAACAATATTTTGATGAGCTAAGTGTAAATGAATCAGAAACATATGGATCAGATGTCCACCGAGAGACACATGGGTTTAAACATAAACTGGAGCGAGTGCTTGGGAAGTTATCCTTGGAATTGATGAAAAAAACAAAGCGTGGTACATTTTTCAAAAATTGCTTTGAGATACCTTATGCCTCAGCCCTCAGCCCCCACGCTGAAGGCTTATTCTCTTTTTTTAGGAACTCTCTGAGAGGTGGTAGTTCACTTGTTCTTTAATAGAAAGCTGTTTCTACAAGCAGGCTTCAAAGTGACGTGAGCAGATACTCTGCGTAGCTACCTATGAGAAGGGGCCATAGGGCCTAATGTTCCCTTATTCTGCTTGCCTCGCCTCATTCTTATTCCACATTCCTGTCCTAGCCAAGGTATCTCAGTGTGGAAGGATGAAGACTTGAATCTCAGACATGGGCCTGGCAGGGAGAATTTACACAAAAGAGATGGCCTGGCCACAGTTCAGAAAAGTTTTGCGAAAGGACTTGGTCCTCTAAATTGCATGACACCGAACGTTGGGCTATGGTTCCACGTTGACAGAAAATGTTATGAAACTAAATGATGTGAGGCTAGAAATAATAGCAAATAAAAACAGGTGCCAGCAGATCAGTTCTGATTCACGGAAATCCCATGTGTGTCCAGGTAAAAGCGTTCCCTAGCGTTCTCTAAGGTCGGTTTTCAGAAGCAAGTTGGCACCCCGTTCTTCTGAGGTGCTGTTATCCCCACTCCAGGTCTCCAGATAATTGTGCAGTGAGTCCTTGGGGGCGGCTAGCTCACAGCGCCCCCGACAGGACAGAGTAGAAATACCCTTGTGGGTTCCTGAGACTGCCAATGTTTACATGGGCAGAAAGACGCTTCTTTCCCTGGCAGTGTGGCTGGCGGTTTCAAGGCCAGCCTTGGAGGAGAAACCCAATGTGTAACCCATGGTGCTATCACACAATGTGCAAGGCTGGCTAGGAATAGAAACTGACTAGGTGACAGTGAGTTTGGGGTTGTGGGCTGCTGATTGTAAAATTGATGGCTCAAATCAACCAGCCCATCTATGGGCGAAAAAAAAATAATGAGTCACACTGCTCATATTAAGATTCACAATCTTAGAAAGCTTTTGTAGGGCCACTGAAAGTTGTAACATCTCCCATGGCAGTAGGTGCGTGGATTGAGTTTTACTGAGCTGGTGAAAAATAACAGGACAAGAGCGATAACACTGACCCACGCACCAACAGATTTATATCAGATGTGATATCTGCTATTTCTTCCACATGGGTTAACAGTAATGGTGACTATTAATTATAAACCAGAGGCCAATGCTATATTCTGTGCTACCTAAAAGATGTCAAACTAGAACCATACCCAGCTGGTTACCTGAGGAAGAACATTAGTGACAACCTTACCTATGGGCCTTTCCTGTCCCTCTCCTCCTTCTTCCATCTTGATGATATGGCCCCTCATCTCACTGTCTTGGGACTCCTTGCGGGCCTACTGCATTTGTCAGCATAGCCCAGACCACTGGTTCTGGTTTGCAATGACCTGTGCTCTTCTTCTGACTCCTCCATAATAAAGGTGTGCCACAGTCTCTTCATCTGAACATGAGGATCCGTTTGATAGTGGTGAAGGGGATGAATGAGATGGAATACTTGAAGTGATTTTAATGGGGTCTGGTGCATTGCAAAAATCTCAGTAGCTAAAGGGTTAGTAATCGTAGTGAGGGCTGTAGAATGAGAACAGGCTTATGATCGTTTCAGTCATCCAGTGATCGGGGAATTATTTCTGCCCAGTAAATAAAAACAAAAACTGAGCAAAACCACATTGAGTTTAACGCTCAAGGTTGTCATGCTGTTTCCACCCTAGCTCCCCCTTAGAAGAGAAAGCCAATGTAAGTAAGCCAAATATAATGACTCACTGTTACCTAAAAATAACATGGTTACATCAGTAGCCTTTGGGGAGAAAGAGTCACTTTGGAGAGGGGATTAGCATAGTTAAAAGCAAGAGGAAAGAGAAGCTACTATA
Organism: Tenrec ecaudatus; assembly: GCF_050624435.1. NCBI lineage: Eukaryota > Metazoa > Chordata > Mammalia > Afrosoricida > Tenrecidae > Tenrec > Tenrec ecaudatus. The sequence goes on along the minus strand of NC_134542.1, from coordinate 12,295,414 downwards.
TCTTGCTTAAGAGGAGAGCTGGACCCGGTCCTCCATTGTTATAGAGAACCTCTATTATATGCCCAGAGGCCGACGTCCAATGTTGGATCTGAAAGCATGTTATACCCATCCATAGGACACTCTGGCTCACCTAACTAGGAATTAGCACGTGTGCTGAAGACCTTGCGTCTGTGTGAGCTTGGGGATGTCATGAGCACAGCATTGTGACAGGGCACATTTTCATTTCATATATGGGAGTTGGGAAACCGAGTAGAGTGATAGTCAATGAATCCATGCACGTCCTCAAGTGAACCAGTGAGTTTCTGCTCACATGCCTTGCTCTCTCCTCCCATTGCTTTCTGGGACACAGAATTAGCACTGAGGGAAATAGGGACAAAGGGGGCAGGGAGTGGCAGCAAGCAGGAGCTGATGCTTCTTGGGGTCACTGTGATTGAAACTGGAAGTTCCTGCCATGTCTTGCCCTCGTTCCAGCAGTTCTACAAGTGCTAATACATGAAATCACTAGGAAATGTTCTGCAAACCATCCACTACTGTATGTTCAGAGGAGCGCAGAAATGAGATCCTGCACACTGAGAGTTAAGTGAAGTATCGGGCAACAGGAGAAGAGAAAAAACATTTTCAACAATTTCTTTCTCTATTTTCACTTTCTCCACTAATCCACTTTCATCCTCATCTATTTCCACCTCTTCCCTAAGATGGACAATGCCACAGAAAACAAACGAGCAAACAGTGTGTCCAGCTATTTTTTTTAAACATTTTATTAGGGGCTCATACAACTCTTATCACAATCCATACATATACATACATCAATTGTATAAAGCACATCTGTACATTCTTTGTCCTAATCATTTTCAAAGCATTTGCTCTCCACTTAAGCCCTTTGCATCAGGTCCTCTTTTGTCCCCTCCTTCCCCACAGCCCCTCCCTCATGAGCACTTGATAATTTATAAATTATTATTTTGTCATATCTTGCCCTGTGTGGCGTATCCCTTCACCCCCCTTTCTGTTGTCCGTCTCCCAGGGAGGAGGTCACATGTAGATCCTTTTAATCGGTACCCCCTTTCCAGCCCACTCACCCTCTACTCTCCCAGTATCACCGCTCACACCCCTGGTCCTGAAGCTATCATCCACCCTGGATTCCCTGTGCCTCCAGCTCCTATCTGCACCAGTGTACAACCTCTGCTCTATCCAGACTTGCAAGGTAGAATTCGGATCATGGTAGTTGGGGGGGGGGGGGAGGAAGCATTTAGGAACTGGGGGAAAGCTGTGTTCTTCATCGGTACTACCTCGCACCCGGACTGACTCATCTCCTCCCTTAGCTATTTTCCACTACATTATTAAACGAGACTAAGATAAGAATGGCTTCCAAGGGTGAAAGGCATAGGGAGTTTCCTTCTTTGTGGGTCCCTGTGCTAGATTGCAATGGGTGGGGTGGGGGAGTCTGAGGTAGGCAGTATCTACTCTAGAGGAAAACAAAACCAGAACTAAACTAAACAACACCTGTATATCCTGTAGATGTACACGTGTATCCAGAGGAATTGCTAGCCTGTCTTCAATACGCGCCTCCCTTCTACGGTTCAACTCAAATGCTACTGGTCCTACAGCCTATTTATTCCTGATCCCTTGAAACACAATCACCCATATCTCCAACCTGATTGTCCTTTTTTTCTATCATCCATCTTAATTGTAAAATGAATGCTTACTATGATCTATCCCTGGCGTGTGTGTTCCAGTGTATATGATCTGACCCTTCCTGCCAGAACACCAGCTGGGTGATCGCAAGGACTCTCTTCTACTTCATTGCCATGACTGCCACCACAAAAGTGACTGTCAATCTTAAGGCTGGTGAATGAACAATTAACAAATGATTGATTCAACACTCAAATGGTTGAGAGGTGTGGTAGTTACATGATCTGGTGTTGTTTTGGGGCATGAGAGCATTAAGAGTGAAGGGATGGAGCCTAGTGTGTCAATTGGGTCACAGCCAATGAGGCCTATGTGTGGGTATGGCTTTCTCCTGAGGATTGGGGGAATTCCTGTGTTCCTCCTTGGAGTGGGAGACCCTCTCTCTCTTCACTCCGTTGGATACTGTACTGACAAGGCCGACTCCCTGTGTGACATTTCGGAGAAGTCAAATGAAGCTCCCCTGAGGCAGCCCAAGTTTCAGAGATGAGGGAACCACGTGGAGACCCCTGCCAGTGATGAGATGATTACAAGGCCACTGGATCCACTAGACTTTCAACCCACTGGCCTGTGATTTTCCTATATTCAGCGTCATTGCATGTGTTTCATGAGTCTCAGAAGGAATTTACAGATTGTATTGGACATATGGGCTAATATTGGACTTGAACTGGACTGGGATGTTTTCTCAATGTTCAATTGCTCTTGCAGATAAAGCTCTTTCTTATACACATTTGAGTGCACCTATGAACTTGTTTCTCTAGTCTACCCAGACTAACGCAAGAGGACTCTTTTCCAAGAAAGCACAAGCTTTTGCTCCATTAATAGGATTCCCATTAGAATGTGCCACCCCTGTGAATGAGACCGTAGACGATTAGAGAAAATGGGCAGCTTCTTCTGCTGCCCTCCCAACTGGTCCGTTTCTTTGTGTCTGCACATTTACACACTCACAACGCTCACGGAGTGCCAAATGCAGTGGTTTTGAAATCAGGGAAAAGCGATGGGAGAGAGTACCTGTCCACGAGCAGCAGCTGTAACCATGATGTAAGAAAAAGAGAGAGAAAACATATGCATTAAACAAAAACTCTTCTCAAGCTGATGGGCATCTTCGCTAGCACCGGAACAGCATGTGAGAGGGCACATAGTAGCACAGATAAAAGGTTATTGCCCCAAACATGATAATCTCTGGCATGAATAGTAAGAAGATCCATGCTAGAAATAGTTTTCATCAATGGACAGCTCGGTGTCTGGTAATATATAACCCAATTATGTGCTCCATTTTGTTTTTTAATATTTCTTTTCCTAAGTTGGAGCTCTGGTGGGGCTAAGGGTTAGGAGTTGGTCTACTTATAGAATGATCACCAGTTGAAACCCCCTAGCCACTCATGGGCGAAAGATAAAGACTCTCTGCTAAGGTCAAGATGTATAGCCTTGGAAATCTTGTTCTTGGTTGCTATTAGCCGGAATTGACTTGATGACATTAGGTTTATGCTTGTGTTTTTGTTGTTATGAATGGGACAGAGGATTTGGATAAACTTCATAGTACTTTGCTCACGGTGTGATACAGAAATAAAGACATCTCTTCTAAGCAGAAAAAAATTACTCAGTAGTTTTCATATTTAAAAGTAACATCACGTGACGTAGATAAAAGAGTCACCAAAAATGGAGAATAAAAGAAGGCTGAACTAGTGGAAGGGTTTGGTTTGCATCCTGCTTGAATAGATTTCCTAGCCTCAGACACTATTTATTTTTCCAGTAAACTGATAAAGCATCATAAAATGCTTTTGAAATGAAATATCTTACTGCATTAATATTCTTTCTATTACTTGAGAGAATAAATTGTTGTAGCTTTAAAAAGTCATGACATGTGCAGGAACTAAAAATACTGAATTATCTTAATATATGCCAAAGGCAGGCTTTGAGTAACTCAAAATTTGATCCTGATTATTAAAAAATCACAAGCAGTGATCTGAGAATAAATGAATTATCTTGTAACATTTTTACTAGGAGCATTCCTTCAACCAAGTCCAATGTAAGATTTGAATGTAACAAAAGCACACATTCCCATTAAAATCAGGAAGAAACTAGTAAAGATATTAATATCACCTGTATTATTTACCTTTGCTTTGACAGTCAGAATCAGAGCCAGAAGGCAGGAAAAGCAAATGCATGCAGCTATCTGCAAAAATGGCAGGGGAACGCCTCTGACTACCCCAAATCCCCATTCTCACTATCAGTTATCGAGGCTGCTTTATAAGTAGAGGTAAAAAATGCCTTCATCTATCAGTCTTTTTGACATTTTTATGAATTCTGATATGAGCCATTCCTTGGCACCTTCTACTTCTCTGCTGGGCTGGAGCATTTGTGGCAATGGCTTCACGGAACACACAGTCACGCTCCATGAGTGTGGGACATGCTTTGGAAATAAAAGGTTACAATTCGGGTTCAGAAATGCTCTTAATGCAGTTCTTCGATCCGTGCAGCCTCTTCTCAGCCAAGGTTATACACATCCTTCTCTCCAAAGGTCTCCCCTTCAGGTATGTACCTGGCTCAGGTAAGTGTTATAAAGGGCGCTGTCTCTTCTGATCAGTGCTCAGAGACACCCACTCCACCAGCAAGCCTTTTAGCGAAGGGCCCTCAGTTGAGTGAGGAGCCCTACAACGCTCTCTCCTACTGGTCCCCTGGTCCAGATGCACCTGTTGCTGCTGCCTCTCTGGCACAGCTTCTTGTCAGTTTTCCCATCTCCGTGGTCACAGTGTCTATCTTTTGGATCCAAAGGGCTCAGTGCAAGGATCTCAGGTCTAAAGGACACAATCCACTCCTCACTCTTCTTTCTGTATGGTTCTAACATCAGCCTTCCTCAGATCTGGGATGGCTCCTTTCAAAGCTAGCAGGATTGAACACTGATCAAGGCCTACCTTGCAGTGTCTTATTTGCTTGGCCCAACCCCCACAAGGATTCTGCATCCCCTCTTTAGATTGCTAGCAAGCTAGTCAATTCCCTGAATGAGCTACAGCAACTCAGGTCTGCATAGTTCTGCTGGGAGTTACGAATATGATGTAGCGAGATAGTGAAAAGGGTAACAAACAGCAACTCACTGCAAACCATTAGTGCAAAGTAGAAGCCAAACTCATCATGTTTTCCCATAATAAACTTACCTATCTAGAAACTGGAAGCTATTAGAAGCACAGAATTTAATATGTATTAAATTCAAGCCAAGTATGCATGAAAATATAAAATAGAGTATAAATGAAGTGTAATAGACATTAAAGAAACACAGTGTAAAACACTGATGAATCAGAATCATCGGGAATCCTATTTCCAAGATGTAGAAATGACTCCAGTCCTTGTCTTCTCATGTATCCTTTATTTCTGAAATTACAGGCCAATAAAACACTCTCTAGCTACCCAGAACCCCAACCACAGACACACAGAAGCAGGGCAGAAGGGTCCTGAATTTTAGATTGCTAAATAGGCAGATGCTGGCGTCAAGTTGGAGAGTTCGTGCCAAACCTACACATTAACCGCTGGATTTCCATTCTCCTTTGAATAAAAAGTCACTGTAATAAATCTCAGTGCTAATATAAAATGCTAAAGATTACAGTGCTATTGTATGCCAATGTTATTATTAAATTTTATTATTTTGATGTTATAATATTATTATAAAAATGGATAGCGACTCACTCACTCTCTCACCCTCTCACTCTCTCACTCACTCACTCACTCTCTCACTCACTCATGCTCTCACTCACTCTCTCGCTCACTGGCTCACTCACTCTTTCACTCACTCACTCTTTCACTCACTCACTCACTCACTCACTCTCTCACTCACAAAAAAGAAGAAAAAAAAATGGATAGCTCTGAGAAGAATGGTAAATCCAGAACACTAAATTGTGCTCATGTGGAACTTGTACATGAATTAAGAGACCGTCTGTGAATGGAAAAAGGAATGCTTAATTGTCTAAAATCAAGAAAAATGTGCATCAGGGCTGTTCCCATTCACCCTACTTATTCAATCTCTATACTGAGCAAATAATTAGAGACACTGAATTAAACGAAAAAGAACTTGGCATCAGAACTAAGGGGTGACTCATTAACAACCTTCAATACTTAGATGACACAACCTTGCTCACAGAAAGTGAGGAGAACTTGAGCTGCATGCTGATGAAGGTCAAGGATTGTAGCATTCAGTGTGGATTACAACTCTGTGTAAATAAAAACAAACTCCTCGCAACTGGACCAATGGATAGTATCATGATAAGAGAATAAACCATTGAAATTGCCAAGGGTTTCATTTTGGTTGGATCTGTGATCAATACTCATGGAACTAGCAGCCAAGAGAGCAAAGGACACATTGCATTGGGTCAATCTGCTGCACAAGACCTCTTTAAAGTGTTGGAAAGCAAGGATGTTACTTTGAAGACTATGTGTGCCTTATCTAAGTGATTATCTTTTCAATGATCTCCTATCCATGTGAAAGTTGGACATTGAATAAGGAACATCAAAGAAGAATGGATGCATTTGAATTGTGAAGCTGGCAAAAAATATCGTAAATACCTTGGATTGCAAAAAGAGCAAACAATCTGTGTTGGAAGAAACACAACTAGAATGCTCATGTCATGCACCTTGGATATGCTGTCAGGACAGACCAGCCTCTCGATGACATCATGCATGATAAAGTAGAAGGATGTGCAAAATAGAAAGGGCTTGGACACAGTGAATTGACACGGGGAATGCAACAATGGGCTCAAACAAGACTCATTGTAATGATGGCGCATGGCCAGGCAATGGTTCCTTCTACTGTGCACAAGGTCGTTATGGGTCAGAGCCAACTCAATGGCATTTAACAATAAACACATAGCAAAAACAATACACATTAAAATGGGCTTAAAAAGAGATGCAGGGCAGACTTCTGGGAGGGTTTCCCAAGTGGAGCTTCTGTCTTCCAAACACGACATGCAATCCTCCCTTTGCCCTCCTTCTCTGACCAAGAAGCTCCCAGGCTCTCTGTTCAAGGCTCTTATTGGCCAGTTCTGTGAGATAGGTCAAATTATGCCCCTGGAAAGTAATGCTATCCCCCTTCAAGATAACCCTTTCCCAGGGGGATCAGTCGCCAATTGTCAACACAATCCATAGGCATGACTTGGAAATCCCAACTAAAGAATTCCAGTCATGCCAATGACATATTTGAAACCAAGGACAAATACTGCTTTATGTTGGCTAAATCCTCAATCCTTGACTCTTGTAACTGGTGTCAGATTTCCCCGTAACCGAGGTGAGTACAGGCTTGCCTGTGCTTTCTAAGCTGTAGTGAACCATTTCACGGTCAAGATTCTGCTTACTTAACCCCAATGCATATTCCTGTAGAATCAAAACCTTGTTCCAAATGTACCGTCTCTGACAAGGATGGATTTCCCCGTAGGCAAGGTAAGCACGTGTTTACTTGTGCTAACATATTAAGCTGAATGAAACGTTTCACAATTTTTAACCACATCTGTAGTGACACACTTGTGAATTCCTTCACTACATATTAGTAGTGATTAAGGACAAGCAAGCACATGCTTACCTTGTGTGGTAATTACATAATCTGGTGTCAATTTGGGACTTGAGAGGATTAAGAGTAAATGGGTGGAGTCTAGTCTGTCAATAAAGAGATAACCAATGAGGCCTTTGTGTGGGCATGGCCGTCTCCTGAGAACTCTGGGAACTCCTGTATTTTCCTCCATGGAAGCAGGAGACACTTCTCTCTCTCTCTCTCTCTCTGTTCACTCCCTGGGAGACGTTCTACTGACAAGACACATGGCGCTATGCCCTGGGAGCTGGAGAAGCCACAGGGACCAGACCTCTGGAGCCAGAAAAACCACGTAAAGACCCCTGCCAGCACTGAGATGCTTACAGCATCAATAGATCCACAAGAATGCCAACCCACTGGCCTGTGATCCTCCTGCATTCAGCATCATTGCATTTATTTTATGAGTCTGAAGAGGACTTTATACATTTTTATGGTACATATGGATTAATATGGGACTTATGGACTTGATCTGGACTGGGGTGGGACATTTTCTCAATGTTCAATTGCTCTAGTATATAAACCTATTTTATATGCATATGCGTGTTTATGCATTTATTTCTCTCGTCTATCCAGACTAACTCACCTTGTTTATTGGGTAATACAGGTCAATGTAGGTGACTGTTTATGAACAAAGAGTAGGATTAGTTGGGAAATAACTCTGAGATGTTAGGCACAGAGAGATCATGGCCTACTGGGTCATGATTAGTCAAATTGATTGTCTTGAAAGTAATTCATCATCTGCTTTAAACATGAGTTTTCTTTATTGCCTATAATTTCAAAACCTCTGTCTAATCCATAGGAGCACTGATGGTGATAGCTGATAAGTGTTGAACTTATAACTACAAAGTGGGAGGTTCAAACCCACCAGCCACCTTGAGGGAGACAGTTGAGACTATCTGCTCCTATAGGAATGTATAGTCTCAGAAGCCATACATAGGTCTCTGAGTTGGCCTGGTTATGGTCCAGTTCTATGACTCTCAGAGGAAGTCTGTCATTACCACTGCATTGTGCTATCCTCATCTCAGATCTTCCTGAGCCAATCATTTTATGTGAATCAGCAGTGGAATGTTGATTATGCCTGAAGAACTGTTACTATATAAACAATGCTATTTTCATTGATCTGTTGCCATTTATAACTTGGAAAGTTGGAGGGAGGATGTTAAAGAGAATGTGAGTGGGTGAGAAAGAAATGCTACCGGGCAAAACACATTCATCTGAATTTTATAACCAATGATAAAAGTTGGTATGCTGTTTATTTCCACAAAGCATGATTCAGTCTGCTGAGCTGTATACTGTTTCATATTTACAAAGAAATTACATCTCTGGAGGACATTTCAATTGCAGAATACATAACATTGAAACTTCCCACTCTCTAACATGATCAGTGGTATTCAGATGGAGCAGGTCATGGACCTGAAGATCAAATGTAAGAGTGTAACCAAACGAAACTAACTCACTGCTTTCAGGTTGATTCAAACTCCTATGACCCTATAGGACAGGACAGAACTGTCTCTGTGGGTTTCCGAGACAGTAAATATTTATGGGAGCAGATCTCTTCTTTCTCATAAAGAGTGGCTGGTTCATTTGAATCATCAATCTTATGGTTAGCTGCCCAATGTGTACCACACTACACCACCGGATCCTGCTAATAAGTCTTAAAGAAGACCAAGGCAGGACAGAGACAAATTATCTGGATGAGGAAGACAATCAGAATGAGGCCATCATGGTGGCCAGAGGATTCATGGACACTTTGTGAATTATGTTGTTATTGCTAGGTGCTGGCCAGTGGGTTCTCCCTCCCGGTGACGCTGGGTACAATAGAATGTACCAGAGAATAAAGCCTTGCCCAATCCTGTGCCATCCTCATAATTGCTCTTGTGCTTGAACCCATTGTTACAATCACTGTGTCAATTCATTGTGTAGAGGGTCTTCCTTTTTCCATAATCAATGCTCATGGAAGCAGCAGTGGGGAGATTAAACAATAGATGCCTTAATTCTTTTTCCCATCTTTCAAGATGGCATGTGAACAGAATGAGATGAAACCAGACATCATGGAGAAGAAACCTGAAGTCTAGAAAGCAAATGCCAGTGGCCAAGTTAAGAAGGCTAAGATCAAGGGTGAAAACCTCACAGAGGAAGCCCCATGGCAGCAGAAACCCTTACCAAGTCAGAGGAATTGGCTGGTAGTCATGTTGCATCATGTGTTTCTTGTACAAGAAGAAGCATTCAGCGGCCACAGCCAATGTTGAGAAGCAGAAGGTTCAGCCTACTGTCACAAAGCCAGTTGGTGGGGACAAGAATGGTGATACCCGAGTGGTTACTCCATAGAACACACCAGAAATTTGTCATTGCCACCTCCACCAAGATTGGTATCAGTGGTGTGGAAATATTCCAGCATCTCACAGATGCCTCCTTCAAGAAGAGGAAGTTACATAAGCCCAGGCACCAAACATTCTCGGTCTTTGACACAGAGAAAGACAAATATGAGATCACAGCTCAGAGCAAGATTGATCAGAAAGCCTTGGGCTCGCAAATTTTGGCAAAAATCAAGCCATCCGCTAGATCCAAGCCTATTTGCATTCGACCTTCATACTCACGAATGGAATCAATCCTCACAAATTGGTGTTCTAGGTTTATTGCAAGAACCTAATTAAAGAACTGAGAAAGCTGAGAGAGGTCATAAAGCTGAGGGTGAGCGACTCAAAGGACGCATTGGGCAGATGAGCTGTACAACTTTTTAAAGGGGTGACAAGCAAGAATGTTACTTTCAGCACTAAGTGGGACCTGACCCAAGCAATGGGGTTTTCAATGTCCTCATATGCACGTAGAAGTCGAACATTGAATAAGGAAAATCAAAGAGGACTCAATGTAATTGAATTATGCTGGAAGTACCATGAACTACCCAGAGAACAATCCAATCTCTCTTGGAAAAAGTACCGCCAGAACACTCCTTGGAAGCAAGGATTTTGTACCCATTCCACATATGTTGGACATTTGGTCAAGAGAGACCAGACCTGGAAAGAGACATCATGTTTGGGATTGTAGAAGGGCAGAACGAACGAGAAACCCCCTAAACAAAATGGATTGACATAATGGTGGCATCAATGGGCTTAGACAGAAGCACAGCCATGCGCATGGCACAGGACCGGCAGTGTTTTCTTCCACTGTACATGGGGTTAACCACGGTTTGGAACTGAATTAATGGCACCTAATTGCAACCACAATTGATCCTTTGGGCTGTCCTACATTTCCACCAAATAGTATGCACCATAACTGAATCGGTTCCTGGGGCACCACATGCTTATTAAAGATGAATGTTTAAATTTCTATTCAAGAGAATTGTTCTGCTTGTCCCCAAAGCTAAATGTTCCAGACCCAACATGACTGCCACTTTTTGTGTGTTTGTTTGTTTCCTTTTCCCTCACTTAAAATTGCTAATGGACTTTTAGATCCTGTTTGAAGAGTAGAAATGAAACCAACCACCGTTGAGGAGATTCAGACTCGTAGCAACCCCAAATATGGTTTCTAAGACTTCCTAAGAATGATTTCTAATCTTCATGGTGCAGGTGGCTTCACCTTTCTTCTGAGGAAGCAGCTGTTGGGTTCAAACCTCTGGCCTTACATTGAGCAATCCAGCTCTTACCCAACAGAGAAGACAATGACAAAACCATTGGTTTGTGATTTACTGAGAAAGACACTAGACTTCTTTAAATTTCTCTAGGCCTCAAGGGTACAAATGGGTGGAAAGCCAAATTCAGGGTAGTTGCCCTTTTAATGTTAACTATGAAGCTATCACTTCTGTGGTAGATATTTAATCGTTTGTCAATTTGAGGACTAATTGTGCAGGGGTGGGGTCTAGCTTGTCAATCAGATCATAGCCAATGAGGCCTCTGTGTGGGCATGACCTTCTCCTGAGACATGGGAAATTCCGTCACTTCCTCCTGGGAGGCAGAAGACACTTCTCTCTCTTTGCTACTCCCTGGGAGACATTTTGCAGAAGACAAGCCACATGGATGCAACCAGACCTCAGAAGACGGAGAAGCCACAGAGAGACTCCTGCCAGCTCTGAGATGCTTACAACACCACTGGACCCAAAGACTTTCTACCCACTGGCTTGCGATCATCCTGCATTTGGCTTTGTTGCATGTGTTTCATGAGTCTGAAGAGGACTTTATAGATTAGTATCAGACATATGGGCTAATATCAGACTTATGGCTTGGACTGGACAGGGCTGGGATGTTTTCTTAATGCACCATTGCTCTTGTATATGAACGTCTTCCTTACACACATATGTGTGCCCATGGATTTGCTTCTCTAGTCTACCCAGACCAACACAACTGCTTTATAACTATGCAAAAAACTCTATTTTATGTGAAATTTCCGTATTTGATAGCAGAATTCTCTCAAAGGTGAAACTTTGGTCCTATTTGCTAATTGTTGGTAAAGCATTAAGCAATCAAATGCTACTTCAGTCTTTGGAATTGATGTACAATTGCATTTTTACCATTCCTAAAAAAGTGTAACTAATTTGGTCTGTGAACATGTGGGACCCAAAGAACTGAAAAAGGCATAATGAGAGCTAATGATAAAGACAATTCCGAACTGCAACATGGTAAAGAAACGTTCCAGAATGGTACATTTGAGGGATCTGCAGTATGACCCCAGAAAACCCACACATCTCTACCCTAAAAGTCACATACAAAGGACCATTATACCTCTTTTGTAAATGACCAACTCAGAAGAGATTGAATCAACATACACTCACTGCTGAGAAAACACAATCTAAAATGTTTTATCATGAAAAGAGAGCGATAAAGAAATGTTACATTGAAGATATTTTAATTAAAAATTAAATAAAGATTTTTCTTTTGCAGATTTATACTATGAGAAAGAGTAAGATGAGATTGTCAGATGAGCAAAAATGATACCAGATAAAACTGTGATTCCTGAAATAAGGATGGAAAGCACCCAAAATTGGTCACTATCTTGAAACAGAGGAAGTGAAACTTTTTTTATTTCCTCTTTTTAAACCTCAAATTCTTTGCAAAATTACAATCACCTTAAGTAATATGTATCACATTGTCTTTTGGAACTGATAACATAGGTGAGAGTATTATTTAACAACTACAACATAAAGAATGAGGGCGCATAGAACTGTAAACTTATGATTTTTTCATGTACAAAAAATTGTTTACTATTCACTCCTTCTGGAGTACAGCAGGAATGGTCCTCAGAAACAAGGGTGGTGATGTTTCTTCCCATGTGCTTTGATCATGTTCTCAGGAGGGATTGGTCTCTGAGGGACGTCATGCTTGTTTGATGTAAAGAGTTGGTTGGCACAGTGAGGGGCTGCAGCAGTCGGTACAAAGGACCACTGTGAGGATGGGAAAGTAGTGGGTATTGTTTCTTTCCTGTGTGTGTACATATGACTCTAAACTGATGAGAGGAAATTTTTTCAGGAAATATATTTTTCAAATCTTGGGGATTGTTTCAGAACATTGACCAGTGTTCTATGTTATTCACAGTGTGTTAACAATAGTAAAGCAAATACATCCTAGGTCACATATTTGTTTCAAGCTGCCCTGATGTGCTATAAGCACCGGACTACTAGCCACAGGTACACATTTCAAACCCACCTTGAGAGAGAGATGAGGCCATTGGCAAGCTGAGTCAGAATTGACTAGAAGGAAGTGGGTTGGGTTTGCCATATGTTTTTGTTTATGAATACATTATACATGTCTCAATGGTTTATAGATGAATTACAAAAATCTGAAAATAATAGCAAAGGCAAGTAGAATTGATGAGTTGATAGAACAATGAGTCAGGAAACCTGAATGCATACCCTTTGTACACATTTAAGTATATTCTGTGTATGACTTTATAGCATTAAAAAATGACAATTAAAATATTCAGAGGAATAGTTGGTAAAAGTAATATTGCTATTTTTAAACTTCATAATGGACTTTTATTTCAAGTTCACCATGTATTATAATCACCTGGAAGATACCAAGAAAAGTAATGATGTTTGAATATAAAATGTTAAAATTATATGGTGATCTGGATACATAACTTAGCATATACTGTAATATTCAAGGGTAAGTTTATTTGGGTCAGAAGAAAAAAATCACTACCATAATTTTCAAAGATTGGACACTCTCTTTCTTTTATCTCTCATGCACATCGAGTCAATTCTGACTGATACAGGAGCATACAGGACTGATTGGAACTGCCCCAGTAGGTTTCTTCAGCTATAACACACAGATGACTAAATCTATAGACCCAGAATTTTCTATCAGCATACACATATTGTTTAGCTTCCCTATATACATTAATAATGACTCTCTTGTGAATGTGAACTTACAATATACAACTTCTTTATAACATCCCTTATTTATGGAGATAAATTTGCACAAAATGAACTCTAGGAAGATTAAGGATTTTGAATGTTTGGTCTTTCTTATGAGCGATTGCCTTTTGCAACAAGATTTCTCCAACTGAGTGAAACAAAAGAAAGGAGGAAGTAGATGGAGGAAAATATTGAGAGGGGAAGATAAACTATCTGTTGAGCTTCTCATGTATACTTAAACTCCCTTTAAATTGACAATCTACCTCTGCATTTCCCAATAGAGTAGTTCTAAACAGCCTCATCTTTCTTTCTTGAAGCAGCTGGTGGGTTGACTTTAAAGGATTCAGAAGAAAACATTCTGGGAAACACCAATGGGTCACTTGGTAGGCGAATGTAAGTGAGTGTCTGGTTATGTACGCCAAGACACCAATTTCTCTTGAGAAGAAGATATCTGCAGGAATACGTACTGCCCCTTTTCTTTTAGCTCTATGTCTCTTTTGGACAGCAACAGAGGTTAAAATACCTTGGTCTAAAATGTCACTAATAAAGTAGATGCACATGACTAATTCTAGGTCAAATAAGAGTCTCAATGGCCCTCACCTTATGTGACCATTAGTAATTTGGATTTTTCAGTCCTTTAAAAACTCATATGTTTTTTTTCTGTCCAGCACTACCTTATTCATTTGTCCTATGTCTTAATTTTTTCAGAACTTAGCTTGCAAAGAAAAGTGTTGTTGTTTATCCTAAAGATTCAAACAGTGGATCACAATTTAATGCCTAGAGTATGATTAACATTGATTTGTCTGGATGTTCTTCTACGTACCCTGCGCTCATCAATCATGGCACTGAATATTCTTATTAACATTGAGATAATAAATCTTTGTTACTATATTGAATGACTTATTAGGTTCTAGGCACTGAACAAGCCTTGAGCAATCAGAACAACTTTGCTTAAAGCCATTCCTGGAAAACTACAAAAATAGACTAACCATCAAACAAATGCAAAAGGATACATATATCCCTTATGTGTTTCCTTTCTTTTATTGTATAATATGGTTTCAAAAAATTTTGTGGAAATATCCCACTACTTGTGTGTGTGTGTGCGCGCGTATGTGTGTGCGTGTGGGGTTGGGTATCCAATGTTTACATTTGATCTATGTACAAAAATATAAGAGGTAAGCTAAATAGAAAAACAGGACAGATTTACAAAAACATTGATAACGCGACTGAAGTTACACACAAAATGCGGATACTCCTTCAAAAGTTCATAAAAGGAAGTGGAGAGATTGACCCCTGCCAGAGCTAGAGATAATCTGTTGTCTAAAGAAGTCCCATTTGTTGGCCTTACTTTTTCTCTTCATTCTCTGTGTTTCTAGTGCATCCTATTTTTTCTTTAAAGTCTAATTTTAAGTTCTTGTGACTCTAGGTATATTTATATGGTCAGCTCATCATCATATAATTTGGTTATTGTCTACTAATAGCAGAGGATAGAGAAAAACACCTGGTTTTGCCTGTAATCTCAACCCAGTGCACAGGATGAAGAAAATTAGACCTGTTTTATATGACAGTCTCAGTGCCTTGAGGAGGCTGCCTCTGAGTCAAAGCTTCCCAAGACGCTCATTTCTAGGACGTGCTGGATTACAAAGATGGAGAAACAGCATGGCCCCTCTTCGGTTTACTTATTGGATCCACCCATTATTTTTAATACCATTTTTGCACACATTTGTCCCCTTTTTATTTATCCACCATGTGATTCAGATACATAGAAATGTGAAATCTGCTTCGGGCTGATTTCCTTTAGAACATTAGCTGTTCTACATGCAAGAGCAAGTTTCCTTGGTGTATGGCCCTAGTGACATAGTGGGCAGGGCGTGGGTTGTCTGCTGCCAGGTGAGTGGTTGCAACCCATCATTTTGCTCTCTAGGAGAAAGATGAGGTAATCTATTCCCTTAACCATTTCTAATCTCAGCAAGCCTAGGGGGTGGTTCTATTCTGTCCTATAGAGTTGGATCCTGCTCAATGAAGGTGAGTTGACTTTTGATTTATGTGCTCACACATCACTACATTCTCTTAAGATTTATGAAAGTGCTTGCTTTGTCTTGTGACAAGCCGCACATAATGGAATTGACTGAAGCTACAGAAAAGTAGGAGTAAGCAAGTCCACCCCTCTGTTAGCAAATGAGTGGTCTCACCCCTGCCCCATCTGACACTGGGGTCTCTCTAGTCCTTTTGGTCATCCTTGACTAGACACATGAAAGAGCACATACGTCGTGTGAGCCTGAATGTCATCTCCAGTTACATGAAATTATGGGATTATTGTGCTAATTCTTCAAGTGTATATTGATCTTTATATTCTTGGCAATGTTCGCTGAAACTAACTCATTAGTAAATGAGTTTATGACAAACAAAAGGACTGGATTTTTAAATAGATGCTGATGATTCGAAACTATCTAAATCAGGTCAATCAAGCCATAGACTTTGCTCAGTATATTACAAAGTCTAGAGCCCAAGGACGATATGTTTTCATAATGCCAGAGTTTATTAGTAAAGCGCTGTCTATATTCCTACAGAAGAGGGGTATAAAATCTGTCTATATTCAATTTTTTTTCTAAAGAGATTCCTTTTGTCATGGGTGAGGTCAAACTATGTTTCAATTGATTCCATGATAACTCTTGAGCTTTAAAAAGAGAAAGAGAGAGAGGAGAAATTCAGGAAGATTTGATGTTGGAAGAGTCTAATTTTTAAAAAGTTTGGCTTGTTGTTATCCCCTAAGGTTCCCTGTGTGCTTTAAGGCTTCATGTAACAATTCTATTTGGGGAGGTGCATTGCAGCCAAGAAGTTTCTTCTGGATTGAGTCTTAGAAACCATCTCTGGTACTTCCTTTAAATTATCTGTGTTATTAATTCAGTTCAATTACTTATTATTACATTGTCCTTCAAAACATTACTCCCTGCCATCAAGTCGGAGCTGACACATGGTGACCCCCTGTGGGTTTCCAAGTCCGTAACTGTCTTTGGGAGAAGAAATTCCAATTGTTCTCCCCCGGAGCTGCTGGTAGTTTCAAACTGCCAACCATGTAGATCTCAGGATAGAGCCTAACCACTACACCACCAGGGTCCAAAACTTTAGGATTATGGAACTAAATATGTGTGCAAGCATGTTATATAAGGGATATTTTCCATAACCAAATGGATTAGAGCAAAGCAAGCATGGTCTGATGAACGATATTTGGGCAAGTGTGAAGGGACAGACATCTCAACGCTCATACTGCTCTAGCAATGGTCTTTCTGTGCCCATGATGCCACCTTCCTTACTAAATGCGGAGAATAGTTCATTAAACACAAATTACAGACACAGATATGTTGGGGTCATCGCTCCCGCAAAATGTGATGACAATTTAAATTTAAATCAAGATGGGATCAATGCACATTACAGAATGGTAAGTAGGAATGAATGAAAATGTTTGACCAGAAACAACTCCAATGCTAACAATAAGCTCACAATTTAATATGTGTCACAGGGAAGGCTGTCTGTCAGGTGCTGGCGAGTCAGTTCTGACTCAGAGTGACCCCGTGCACTACAGAGAAACACTGCCCATTCCTGTCCCATCCTCACTACTCTTATTCACATGCCAATTGTTACAGCCACTCTATTAATGCATGGCTTCCCAAGCCTTCCTCTTTTCCTGTTGCCTTGCTACTTTACCAAGCCTGATGTCCTTCTCCAGGGACTGCCCTCTCCTGAAAACATATCCACAGTATGTGAGACCAAGTCTTGCCATCTTTGCCTCTTTCAAGACAGGTTTGTTTGTTCTTTGGACTTTCTGTGGTACTTTCAGTATTCTCAGCAGCACCATATTCTGGAAGCGTCCATTTTCTTTGTTTTTCCTTATTCAGTGTCCAGCTTTCACATGGATATGTTACAAAACAAAAACCTGCTGCCATCAATGCTGATCTAATTGCGAGCCTGCAGAACAAGGCAGAACTAAACTACCACCATGAGTTTCTGAGACCAACTCTTCACAGAAGCAGAAAACCAGCTCCCTTCCCCTATCCTCCACCCCCGAGGAGATGCTGATGCTTTTGAACATAGAACCTTGAGGTTAGCAGCCCAACACATGTCCACTAGGCCCTCAGAGTTCGTCACGTGAGGTCACTGAAAAGACCTAGGGGAGTTTGGGAGATGGTGAAAAAGAAAAGATAAAAATAAATTAAATAAAGGCCCAAACAATGTTTTAATGCCAAATACAAACACAGAATGCTATACATTTTCAGTCAAGGGAAAGTTCATATATACTAACTCAAAACAAATCCACTGTCATTGAATAGATTGTGACTCATAGCGACTCTATAGGGAAAAGTAGATAAGTCCCTTTGGGTCTCCCTCAGAGAGGTGAGTGGGTTCAAATTAGCAACCCAATGCTTAACCTACAATGCTCCCAGGATTTAGTTCTTATAAACAACAAGCACATTTTATATGATAGTGCTACTTTGTTGGCAGAATTTGTTGGCATGTACTTTAAATCCGGTATGCTATTAATATTTATAAATAGTCTGTGTCTTTGAAAATAATTATCTGACTAACTGCATGAATGTTATTTAATCAGTTATAGATTTTTTTAGTATAGATCTTGAGATGTTCTTTTGAGAATGAATATGAAGTAGGCCATTCTCACTTCAGAATTGCCAATACCAGTCAATTTACGTCCACTGATGCCTACAATATCAATCTTTACATGTTTCATATCTTTCAAAACAGTTTTACTAGATAAAATCCAAGTATCATATAAATCGACAGTTTAATCATATCAAGAAGAGTTGTACAACCCTTACCACAATCCATTTTAGGACATCCCCTTCTTAATTCTACTCACTGTCATAGCTTCAGTTTTCAAGAGTCATGCTTCCTGCCTTCCATTTTTAGTCTAATACCCATGAGGGTGTTTCAAATATCACCACGGTCACCTATGATGGACAGACTTCAGCAGAGCTTCCAGACTTACACAGACTTAGAAGAAGAACCTGTCTGTTTACTCCCCAAAATAGTGACCAGTGAAAGTCTTATGACCAGCAGCAGAACGTTGTCTGCCTAGGACTGGAAAATGAGTCATGCGGGTCGGCGGGCGCTCAAAACATATGTGGAAAAAGCTGTCTCTTCAGAATGGTCGGCGTTAATGACATGATGGAGTGACGTTTGGGGAACAATTGTTTGCAAACATTCTGCATGCTTAAAGGCTTGCTGGGGGGCAAATTGGACCTTTTTGTTTCAGAGCCAAATAAAATGCGTGTCACCAAAAGGAGTGTGCAAGACTCCTTAGAACTGTGATTTACATTTTCTTTCTTTTTTTGTGAACCATTTTAGTGGGGGCTCTTATCACATCCATACATCTGTTATTTACATTTTCATTCTCCCATATAGTTTCTGATTTTGTGAATATTTTGTAATGTGACTGAGGCATTAAGGGGCGCTGGTGGTGCAGTGAATCTAGCTGTGAGCTGCTAACCAAGAGCCAGTGACTGAAACCCACTAGCAGCTCAATGGAGGAAGAGGCGGCCATCAACGTCCTTAAAGGTGCACAGCTTCAGACACCCAGTGCGGCTGTGCTAATCTGTCCTCTCGTGGGACTTTAGGGGTACGAATTAACATGAACACAGTGAATGTTTTTAATCAGCTAGTACATGGGGCATGCCTGTGTGCGTGCATGTGTACCTTTAAGGATCTTTACTCAAAAGATTTTGTTTTTCTTTCCTGAAATGATGTTTCTTCAAATGTGGAACAATGTGTTTTAGTAGTTGGAAGCTATTAAAGGGCAGAAGGCAAGACATTATATAGCCAAATTTGTCCTTTATAAAGAGAACCACTAACCGGATGAAAACTGGGCAAGAGATGACGAAAACTGGGGATGAAGAAGAGAATGAGGAAGCTAAGCACCAGTCCAAGCAATATTTCATGCAGGTACCAATTAAAGCTTTCCTTG
Organism: Tenrec ecaudatus; assembly: GCF_050624435.1. Lineage (NCBI taxonomy): Eukaryota > Metazoa > Chordata > Mammalia > Afrosoricida > Tenrecidae > Tenrec > Tenrec ecaudatus. Next base: position 12,275,839 of record NC_134542.1, on the reverse strand, counting down.
GTCATAGCAGAAAGATTTTCACGAAATTCTGGAGGAATTTATTCAATGAACATTTTGCTCAGGGCATCCTTTCTTCTTCTTTCTCCCTACTGCCCCTTTGGAGAGACACTGACATGCATGAATAATTTAGAGAAATGTTTAATCATGCTCTCGTGTTCACAACACTCAAAAGATCTATATCATTTATGCTGCCACTTATCTGTCTTAGATTCAAAAGCTCTTGTCTATTGACAAGTTTATGAGAAATATCAAAGATTGACACTTTTAAGAATTAAAGAGTGAGCTGTAGATGTTGAGTTTACGTATTGTGATTTTGATATTTATTGATACATGTCATGAAAAAGGTTTCCAAAGAAATATTGCTATTAAATTTAAATGAACCACAGCTTATATTATTCATAAAATGTATGAAAGGACTTCAAAAAGCTCATAGAAAAAAGGAGTTGAAAAATGGTAATGAATTTTTCCCATGAAGTGTTGGATCACACTGGTGTGATCACGGTATATATATATATATATATATATATATATATATATATATATGAGAATATATACTTGAATACATATTATTCACATATAATGCATAAATGACATTTATATTTAAAGATATTATACGCATGTATATCATCTTACTCTGTAATGAATTCTAATCACTTGAGGCATAGTTGCTAGTACCTTAGAGAAATGATGAATTATAAAAGCCAATTTATCACATAAGCAACCCGGGTGATATTATGGATTATGAGCTGGGCTGCTAACTGCAAGATCAATAGTTTGAACACACCGGGTGCTTTGAAAGGGAAAGGAGGGACCTTCAGCTCCCATAAAGGTTTACAGCCTCGGAACCCCACAGAGACAATTCTACTCTGTCCTAGCGAGTTGTTCTGAGTGGGAATGGATGTGATGACAGTGAGTGTTTCCCAGAGGTAAGTATTTAACTTTTCCTCAACATAGTTTGGAATAAATCACAGAACTTAGAGCCAGCTCTTGACTTCAAGAAATACATGACTTACAGAGAGTAAGCTTCATATTAACTGCCCCATGTTAGGGTTGTCTTTAGTAGGCATTTGTATGTATCCATCCATAACACTTTTATTCTGAAATGAAAGTCTGTCTCATTGGGCTTTGGATATACACAGTCTTTTTTTTTCCTTAAAGGTTATTCCTTGGTTGATGTGCAGGGTGGTCATTTATGAGACCCTCTGAATGGGAGGACAGTAGACACTGTAGCTGGTGGTGCCAACTGTAGGCAATGGAATGAATTACTGTCTGCTCAATGTCCTTGACAGCAACTGCCTAAGGTCATATCCCTCCCAAGGTTACTCATGGCCATGAGCTATACATCAAAGCCTAGTCATTTAAGTCCCTAAGGTCAAGTTGAACAGGTTACTGTGTTCCAGAGCTCCCGTGCACTTGCCCAAGTTCTTCTCTTGGCCACCTTGGGATTCCTCTTCTCCTTAGCCAACCCTCTTGTCATCTGACTTCTCCCTTCCCTAGGTGTTGAAGTCTGAGCACTATCCCATCCAACACACTCTGCTCATGATGATGCAATGCTAAAGATTAAAATTTTCAAAAGTATAAAAATCCCAAGTGAACAATGGTTACACCTATGGAAAGGCAGTAGTTCTTTTAGATGCATGGATATCTGTGTCTGATTCGAGGTGTGGATTGATGTTTTTTTTTTAATGCTGTTGGATTTCTGGGTATTTATTTCTTCTGAGCGACACCACTGAGTGGAACTTTTATTGACTTCTTCAACTCCAGGTGCAAATTTGAAAGTCAGAATTGAGACCCTGTTGCTTCTCTTGCAACTTCTTCTCGAAGGAACCGGGATAATGGCAGTGACATCCATCGCCCATGGCTCACAGTATCTCCATAGAAAATCTTGCAAGGAGAAGATCAAAGGTAGTTTAGATCTTCAGCTTAAACCATAGATGATGAGACAAGCAGGGCTGGCCTGGGATGACTATCGGATGTGTGTCTAGTCATTTGGTGAGTCAGTCTTCTAATCAGGGGCACAGTTAATGAGTTGAAGTCCCTTACTCATCATGCCAAACCTCCAACTACTCTCTCCAGAGAGAAGATATACGCATTCTTTTGGCATATTTGGTTTTGCTTGTACACCATTATTTTTCTCCTCCCATCACCGCAAAACAAAGATATTAATCACAGTCAAAAATAAAGTTATAAATCTCTGACAAGCTAAAATTGAAAACCAGGCATCAAAAGACTGCCTGCCTGGGTCCTGTAGAGTTAGAATAGATCTTTCATAGCTGGGGAAAGGAGAGCCAGAGATGATGTGGTTCACCTCAGATCACAAACCAACTTGGTGGCCAGGCTTGGCCTCAGATCCAGATGTAGTGGCTCATTGCTAACCACATCATGCCGCATTGCACTCAGACATGCTTGGTAGACTAGCTATATTGAGAAAACTAAAAAGACATCGCTTCAGAATGCCACATTCCACTGATCTTTATTCAGCACCTACTCTGTGTCTGATACTGTTTTAAACTTAGCATTTATGACAGGGAACCCGAAGGGCAAATGGTTTATTTTTAAGGATGTTACACTCTGGCAAGGATGATTCCTCTTCTACCAGAGGTTGTTTTAGGTCTATCACTTGCAAGATATGGGTTTAAAAGTCAAAGCTAATGAACATGGCAGCCCTTGTGAGCCGTGCTCACAGTACGCTTGATTAGCTCTTGCTTTTTCTTTTGGTCACTGTGTTACCAAGCAGAGCAGCACTCAACTGCTGAAATAATGTTTTTATTAAATTAGGCTTTGAAATGAAAGAAGAGCAATGGGCCGGTTCATGTTTTTCTCAAATTAATTGAACATTTTCAGTGTTTTAATAGTGTTTTAAAATAATTGCCTGACTCATTATTTTTCCTTGCAGAAGATCCTGCAGGTAAGTCATCCAGACAACATTTGTCTAATTCTCAGTTCATAAGGAAACTCGAGGAATGGACTCCTTAGAGCGTTGTGTATAATGAATGGATCACCAAGAAGGCATGTGATACTTCTGGGGGGTCTGGACAAGACGGTTATTGGGATTCCCATTTGATACCACCCTGTGCATCACCTTCATGCTCTTTATTACAATGGGAAGTGTGAGCGGTGTTAGGTGCCATTGAGTGGATTCCGACACATGATAAGGCTGTGTACAACAGAATAAAACAGGGACACATTCAAGTATTTGCTTTTGAATATCATCCTTAGAAGATCAGCAGTACACAATTGTATTTAAGAGCTTGGGCAAAGGAGTCAGACTGTCAGTATTCATCTTCTACCTCCATCTACTCACCACGACTGAATTAAAATACGTGCCATGCTATGTCTTTACTGAACTGTACATTAACTGGACTAGAAGAAGGAGAAATTCAAATTGTAGTGCAGCAATTAGAAAACTATTACCATGGTTCTCTAAAGATCTGCCCTCATTTAGCCATGTGTGCTCTGATAGACCTTTGAAATAACGCACCATGAGAAGGGCCAGGTACAGCAGTGATACACAAAATACACTGAACATTCTCTGGTCCAGAGAATGGTATGTTAGTCTCACTTGTCCCCATGTTTTGTTTCTGAACGTTAATTAGAAAGACAATAGATTTGGCATAATTTCCATTTGTTGTTGTTTTTGCTAATAGGTGCTCTTGAATCACTTTCAACTCATAGCCACCCCGTGTACACCGAACAAAAGACTACCCAGTCCTGAGCCAGCCTTGTACTGGTTCTGATGTGTTAGCCCATTGGTGCAGCCACCATGTCCATCGCCCTGCTGAAGATCTCCTGTCTTATAACCGAGAAGGGGATAGTCCAGGCTTCGTCTCAATAAAAACACAGTGGGCTTAATCACACATGGGCTTAGAGTTGATCTATAGAAATTAGTCTTCATTTATAAATAATGTGGAACTTACAATGGAAAGTAGAGTGTGCAAAGTCATTTGTCACTGCTGAGGTTGTGTGTGTGTGTGTGTGTGTGTGTGTGTGTGTGTGTGTGTGTGTTAGGTGCCTTTTAGCTGGTTCAGATTCACAGCGACTCAGTTATAACAAAATGAAACATCACCTGGTCCTGCACCAGCCTCACAATTGCTCTCCTCTTTGAGCCTGCTGTCGCAGCTATGGTGTCAAATCCATCTTGTGAATGGTCTTTTTCCTTTTTTGCTGTTCCTCTATTTATTCTGAGATATTCTTTAATGTTTGAGCTCCCCTAAGGCCCTGGTGATATAGAGTTTGAAACCAGCAGCAGTTTCAAGATAGGAAGATTGGGCTCTTTATTCCTGGAAACACAATCTTGGAAACACACAGAGAGTAGCTATGAGTCAGCTTTGACTGGATGGCAATGAGATTGGTTTTTTTTGGTTTAGTTACCTTTTAGCTAAATAGCCGGTTAGTGCATAAAGTAATCAATCTTATCTTTGAGTACTGTGCTCTTTGGGGGAAGACCAAGTTGATTGATTAGAGATTGATGTATATAAGACCAAATTGATCAATTAAACTCTGAAACATATATGAGATGGTTGAGAGACAGCGAGACTCGGTCGATGGGAATAGACCAAGCAGAATGAACTAGTGAGAATGTGGATTAAATGTGGGAAGACAACCAAAATCACAGTTTTCCTGTGTAACTTTCAGTGAAAATGCAAGGAAACATTATTAAACAAGCACTTTGTGAAGGGAATTAAAAGGGTTTCCCCATAAAACCTGTAAGAGATAAGTAAGGCATGCCTTGTTTCACAAATGCGAAGTGCTTTTTCATAATATGCCAAAGGCATGCTATTGGGGAAAAAAAACGGATTTGAACCAGGGTCTCTCCTGTCTACAAGGAGAAAGGTGTGCATAGAAGTCAGCGACTGTGTCCCCCCAAACCAAACAAAGCAAGCAAGCAAACCCTCGCTCACAATTTCATGCGAAAGCACCAAGAACCTATTCCTTACTCAGAAGGGTACATTCTGAAGTCTTTTGGAACGTCTTCTGACCAAAGGAAAGTCCGAGTAAGCGCTCTGTGACTGAAGAGCGTGGCTGCGACGGAATGCTGTGGCGAGATAAATTACAGGGAAGATACATGGCTTCGCATCTTGCGCCCTCACCCACAGATGTCTGTGGAATGAAAGAAGTCCCTGCCAGCCACCCTAGCCCCGGAGTTCTGACACCCTATAATCGTTGGCTGCGTTCGGCCCCGCCCTCTTCGCCCACCAAGTGTCTTCTTCTGGTTGGTTAGCTGTACACATTTCACTTTAAAAAGCCAGTCGCCTTGCTATGATTTTCTCCTCGAGGATTTCACAACATCCTTTGAGATCACAATAACCCTGAGGAGATTGTGTAACTGGGGTTGGGAATCTCTTGCCTAAGTGATAAGTGGGTGAAAGTGGCGGGGCTGATCTTGCTCAAAACTGAGTTGGAGCTAAGGGAAACATCCAAGAGGAAGTTCGGAAAGTGCCAGGTAAAAAGTTAATCTGATCCAAGTTATTATTTTCAGGAGCTACATCTCTGACAGTAATTTTCCAGTCAGTCCATGCGCTTTCGTTGGTCCAGAGGAGAAGCACATACGATGATTGGCTGCTCTCTGGAACAGGCCTCCACTCTGCTAAATCTGACTAATGGATGTTCATTGTAAGCGACATAAATAGTCTAATACATGACTCAATAAGTAGAATGACTAGGGAGAAAAAGTGTTTGGCTAACTAACTTTTAATTAAAAAGCATGCCTCATATGCCACCAATAAGTTTTCATGTGACCTGTCACAAGCAGTACTAATAGCCTGAGTGTCATGCTCTCTTTCAAATAAATTGGAAGTTTATGCTCATATAAGAAAGGGAGACAATTATTTGTGTGTGTGTGTCACAAAAGCTACGCTATCAACTTCATAATTTATGATATGTGTTTGGAAGATGACGCTGGTTAAGGGTAGTTTCACAAACAGAATGAACTATCACAGGAGATAATCAGTTAGATATAGGTGACAAATAGGAGGAGGGAAATGTTGCCAAATATCATGCTTTTCTCACAACCCATACTTACAGCCTCAGTATCACATCGTGTCTGTAACAACTCTTCAACCAGAGAGTTCCATGATTATCACAGCCACCTGCCAATTTTTCTGATCGTTTATTTATTGTTTCCCTACAAGTTCGCTTTTCTTTAATAAAAAAAGAGCATTTAACAAAAATCTTTGTTGAAGTTATCAAGAAAATACAGTCCCCAAATTGGATAAGATTAATTGTACCAATAAAGTTTAAAAAAAGATTGTCTTATGGCTTCCTGTATTTTGTCCTACGCAAACCAAAACCAACCCAAGGTCATGGAGCTGCTCCTGTCCACTCTGTGGCACTGCAAGTCTCGATGCGAACAGTCGCTTGCATCCTTCTCCCCGCAAGGACTGGGGCATTTGAACTACCTACCTTGTGAGTAACAGTCTAATGCGCAATCTACGGTGACAGTAGCATTCTGTTGATTTTTCTATTGTCTCCTTTTTTGGAAACTCACTTTGATTGCTTCACATTCTTATAGTAAAAGAGAACTTTCAGCAGCAGTGGGAATTTGTGCAATTCTAGGAAAATTTAGGGTAGGTTCCTGGTCAACGCAACAAAATACAGCTACAAACGCACAGAGGGAAGTACGCATTATGAGTTACACTTATAGCCAAACCAAGCGGCATATTTTTAACTAAATATTAAATTTAGTCCTGAATTTTACTTTCCATTTTTAAAATTTAAAAAATGGTTTAGTAGCTTAGTAAAACTAGAAAAGTGAAATGTATTTTTTTGCATTACTTATGAGCAAAGGTAAATTAGATTTTGCTTATCACATGAGAACTAAAATATGGAGAGGTAAAACAAAGAAAATTAAATGTTTTAAACCTTATATTTGCATTTAATGATCTTTATTTAATATAGAGTTAATGGCACAGAGGAGCACATTGTAAAGCTTCTAAAGTTAATGCTTACTCAAAAACATGACTGATTGTTTTATATATATTGTTTATAACAAAGTATTTTCTGTGAAATTATCATGTATTTGATTACTTTTCCAACATATATTTATTAATTCCAAAAGTTTTATTTGGGTAACTTTAAGAACATTAAATTTGATGTTTTCCCCCAATATTATTTCATTTTATATGCCATACAATGACGCCATTAGTATACTTTTCTCCAAAACAGAAATGGAATCTCTGGATGGTTTTCGAAAAATAACTGGTAATATTAAAGGTTAAAGTGATGTTTTTAATATGATGCTAAATAGACTATATGGAAAGTCTGACAACTTTAAGAATTTGTAATGAACTTTTGTGAAATTTGTACTATAAAGGATGTCAACAGACTCCGGATAGGGCAAGATATGACAAAATAACAATCTGTGGATTATCGAGGGCTCATGAGGGAGGGGGGAGCGGGGAGGAAGGGGAAAAAAAAGAGGACCTGATGCAGAGGGCTTAAGTGGAGAGCAAATGCTTTGAGAGTGATTAGGGCAAAGAATGTACGGATGTGCTTTATACAATTGATGTATGTATATGTGTGGATTGTGTTAAGAGTTGTATGAGCCCCTAATAAAATGTAAAAAAGAAAAGAAAAAGAAAGAAAGAAAATGATTAGGGCAAAGAATGTACAGATGTGCTTTATACAGTTGATGTATGTATATGCATGGATTGTGGTAAGAGTTGTATGAGCCCCTAATAAAATGCAAAAAAAGAAAAGAAAATGATTAGGGCAAAGAATGTGCGGATGTGCTTTATACAATTGATGTATGTATATGCATGGATTGTGATAAGAGTTGTATGAGCCCCTAATAAAATGTTTAAAAAAAAAAAAGGATGCCAAAGTACCTATTCATCTTTCAAAGGAGCCGCGGTGCCAAGGTAGTGCAAACACTTCTCTACGAACAAAGTTGAAAGTTCAATCACATGAACTGTTACAAGGGAGGACAAAAAGGAGGAGCCTTCTCCTTCTCTAAAGATTGTCGCTGTTGAAGTGCCATCAATTCAGTCTGAAACCCATAGCGACCTCATGCTGACGGAGCCAAGCACTGCCGGGTCCTGCACCATCCTCGCAATTGCTGCTCTGCCGGAGCCCGTTGTTGCAGCCACTGTGGAATTCATCCGCTGTGGGCCTTCCTCTCTCTGCTGGCCCTCTGCCTTACCTAAAATGATGTCCTTCTCAAGGGCCCCGTCTCCCCTGACAATATGTCCAAAATAGGTAAGAGGAAGTCTCGATATCCTTGTCTCTAAGGAGCCCTATTTCTTCCAGGAGAGATCTCTAAAGATTACAACGTTGGGAAGGCCAGGGAGTAGTTCTACTCTGGCTTACAGGATTATTGAGTCAGAACCTACTGAAGACCGTGAGTTTCATCCTGAGTGTTCAATTTACTAGATAGTTGTCTCATGATGATTTTAATCTGCGTACAATTCCTCATTTCTGTTGCTATTTCATATTTAATGACATATTTGTTTAGTCTGTGTGAACTTCAAAGAATGAATAAAGATCAGTACTATTATTGTATAAATCATCAAATAGATTTTCAACTCCTTTTGCATAAGCAAAATAAGAGTTAAAAACAAAACACAAGTCAACAATATGTCTTCTGCAGCAATGACAAAGCAGATTCATATTGTCAATTGCAGCCTCTCATCACCTCCCGTTTTCCCTACTAGGCACATTTGCAATTCTCGTCCAAGAAGTTGCATAAAGAAGCCATTCTGCAGTGTTTCACAAAAGGTTTTTTTTTATGAGCTTTAGCTCAACACCATGCGTCCTGCCAACACAACACCCTTTAATGATCTCAAGTGCTTTTGAAGCATGAAACAACTTCCTCCAGATGGGTCTAGAGTCTAAAAGTATTCATTTTCTTTAATAAAAACATAGTTGCTATGAAACTGATTCTTCCTCAAGATAACACCATGCATGTCAGAGTATAATTGATTTACAGGATTTTTAAGGCTGTGATCTTGCATAGGCACATTGCCAGTGCTATTCTTCCAAGGCCTTTTAAAAATGATCTTATGGGGGGCTCCTAGAGCTCTTCTTACATTCATCCATCATCCACTGTGCAAAGCACATTTGTACATATGTTGCCATCATCATTTTCAAAACATTTTCTTTCTACTTGAGTCCTTGGTATCAGCTCCTCATTTTTCCCCTCTTCCACCCTCCCTCCCTCATGAACCCTTCATAATTTATAATATTTTTTTCATGTCTTACACTGATCAAGGTATCTCTTCACCCACTTTTCTCTTGTCCATACCCCTGGAATGGGGTTATAGCTAGATCCTTGTGATCGGTTCCCCCTGCTTCCCCCACTTTCCCTTATCCTCCTGGTCTTGCTGCTCTCATTATTGGTCCTGAGGGGTTGATCTGTCCTGGATTCCCTGGGTTTCCAGCTCTTTTCTGTACCAGTGTACATGCTCTGGTCTAGTTGGATTTGTAAGGTGGAATTGGGGTCATGCTATTGTGCGGGTTGGGAGAGGAAGCATTAAAGAACTAGAGAAAAATGTGTGTTTTATAAGTGTTATACGGCACCCTGACTGGCTCGTCTGTTTCTTGTGACCCTTCTGACAGGGGCTGTCTAATTGACTACTGATAGGTTTTGTGTCTTTGTTCACAACTCCTCCTCATTCACGTTGATAGGATTTTTTGTTCTGGGTCTTTGATGCCTGATACCTGATCCCTTCGACACCTGGTGAGCATGCAAGCTGGTGTGCTTCTTCCATGTGGGCTTTGTTGCTTCTGAGCTAGATGGCCACTTGCTTACCTTCAAGTCTTTAAGAACCCAGATGCTATATCTTTGGATAGCTGAGCACCATCAGCTTTCTTCACCACATTTGTTTATGCACCCATTTTTTCTTCAGTGATCGTGTTGGGAAAGTAAGCATCACGGAATGCCAGGTAATTAGAACAAAGTATTATTGCATGGAGGGAGTACTTGAGTAGAGGCCCAATGTCCATTTGCTACTTTAATATTTAACATATAAATATATGTACATAGATCTATTTCCCTATTTTTATATATAAATATATTTACATATATACATGTCTATATTTAGACCTCTATAAAAGCCCTTTGCCTCCTAGTTCTTTTCTCTATTTCCTTTTACTTTTCTCTTGTCCTTCTATCATGTTCAGCCTTCATTTGGGTTTCAATAATTCCTCTTGGTTACATTGCCCTTGATCAAGCCCTACCAGGCATCTTATGCCCTCCTCACCATTGATTTTAGATCACTTGTTGTTTCCCTTATCCCTGCTTTGGTTGACACTCCCTTTCCTTTCCCCTGCCTCCCCCTCTCCCGTTTCCACCTGGGACCATTGGTCTCTTTGCTTATCCCACCTATCTTTTCTTGACAGAAATGCAAGGAAACAATAAGCACAAAAACAAAACATAGCAAAACAACAAAAGACAACAACAAAAAACCCAAAACAACAACAATGAAATAAAACCAATGATAAAAATGAAAAGACTATACATAGTTCCAAGTCTGTTTGCTGACCTTTAAGAGTGTTTTCTGGTCCAGTCTGATGGGGTGCCATGCTCTGACTGCAAAGTCTATTTTTGGTATTCCCCGGGACTTCATTGCTTTGCTCCTCTGGCTGCTCTGTTGCACATCAAGGTCTTTCTATGTGGATTCAAATAACAAACTTTGCAGTCAAGAGTTGAGTACTTAACCATCTGTCCTCAACCCAAAGGCTACTTTATCTTTAATAACTATACCAAAATAATCTGTATTATTTTATCTCCTTTTTTATAAGAACATAACTAATATCACTAAGAAAAGTGTGTATGGTTCTTTAAATAATATATGATATTTGTGAACATCAGTTTCTTTAACCTTAAGCCCAGGAAAACTAACTGGTGCTCAACTACAACTACTAACTTCTCCAAAAGGGAATCACATCTGAAGTCCTGAATAGAGTGGAATAAAGATGTGAACCAAAACTCAAAATTATAAACGGACAGGGCAGACTCGATGATGGGATAGAAACTAGTGAAACTCTCAAGATTATGGCTTTTAGTCGCCCCTCATGTCTGGAAATGAACTCGCCCTGAACGCTCCATTTTCAGCTAAGCAATGTAATGGTCTGTGCAGGGAAGAATAATACTAGGGAGGTGTACACTGAATAACCAACCATTTGAGATTCTACAGGGGACATTGATCCCATGGCCACGTTCAGAAGAGTAAGGAAAAAAGGAAGAATGGAAATGGGAAACACAGAGAAGAGTCAGGATATGTGAGGTTGCCTGGTGGGGATTGAAATCAGTGAGATGAAACAAAATGGATGGAAATTGTTGAAAGTAAAAATTACCTGCTCTGTAACGCTTAGCCAAATAAAAGTTAGATAACTAAATATGTCAATAAAAGGTTGAATGAATGTATATATAAATAAATGTGGCAATAAGGTAATTCCACACTACAAAAGAACAAAGTAGATGCAAAGAATAAGGGCACTGAAGGGCAATTCCATTTGCCTCAGGTCTCGAATTACGATGACCTTTGTGGATTCAAGATGAAATGAAATTCAAATACTTCCTGATTTCTTCTTAATAAAGTCATAAAAAACTTAATAAACTCCAGTTTTTTATTTCTTTTCATCTACAATTTTCATATTTAAAATGGACAACTTTGAAATTATGAACCTATTAGTGGCATGTCTGTTTCCTGATACATATTCTTGTCCATCATATTTCTGTAGGAACTAGACAAAGACCGGCTTTGATTATATATATAAAATCAAGAAATTGAAAATAGGGAGGAATTATGACTTCATCATGCCAATCAGAGATAAATCATTTCTCTGGGTTTTTTTGGAAACAAAATTGATAAAGGTATTCTCTCTAACTTCAAAATGTTTTATCCATTAATTTACAAAAATAAATGCCTAATCTCTGGTTGTGAAGGCATGGAAGCCACAAAGATAAAGACCATAGGATGGAATATAAGAATGCCTTTTGACTATGCTTGCTGTACATAAAAAGGATCTGAAGCATTTACTGATGAAGATCAAAGAGGAAAGCCGGTGTTTTTTTCAACTGGACCAATACAAAAATTTGACACGAAGAATTTAATTTTACTTCCACTTACACCCAATGCTTATAGAAGCTGCAGTTGAAAAATTAGCCACATCTGCTGCACAAGACCTTTTAAAGTACACAAGAGCTGAGATGTCACTTTAAGATTAGGCATACCTGACCCAAAGTGTGGTATTTTCAATAGCCTCATATCGACATGAACGTCAAACCATGAATGAGGATGAGAAGGATATAACTGGTACATTTCAATTAAGGTGCTGGAAAAGAATACTGAATATACCTTAGAACAGTGGTTCTCAACCTTCCTAATGCCACACCCTTTAATGCAGTTCCTCATGTTGTGGTGACCCCAACCATAAAATTATTTTCATTGCTACTTCAAAACAATAATGTTGCTACTGTTATGAATCAGGCGACCCTTGTGAAAGGGTCGTTGGATCCCCAAAGGGGTCGCGACCCACAGGTTGAGAACTGCTGCCCTAGATTGTGCAAATATTTTTTGAAAAAATCACAGTCAGATTACTCCTCAGAAATTAGAAGGGAGAGACATAATCTCATGTACTTTGTAAAGACATCATGCTCTGTAAACTAGATTCAGTGAGGATAAGGAAGGCCCTCAATGAGATGGATCCATGTGGTGGCTGCAATAATGGGCTCAGAGTTAGAAATAATTTTGAAGATGCTACAGGACTAAGAAGACTTTCATTCTGTTACATATAGGCTCTCCGTGAGTCAGAATGAACTTGATGTCCCCTAACAACAACACGATAATAAACAACAACACGATAATAAACAACAACGTGGTATATAAATAAATGCAGCAGTAATGTAATTCCACACCACAAAAGAACAAGGGCACTGAAGGCCAATCCCTTTGCCTCAGGTCTTATAAAGAAGTTAACATGTAATTTGTATGTCTATGGCTAAAGACCAAGTTAAATTTTAAAAGATAAATATTTTATCTCATTTAAATATTTTCTGTTATCTTTTGCACGAGCATGAAAAGTGATTCAATCCATTGTTATTGTAAAATATGAAGAGGAGGACAATGAAAATAGGAAGAGAAGAAAAGGGGAGGTGAGGGAGACATTGGCAGGTCTAACATTTACCTTCGTGACGGCTAAAGTCAAGGTGACTAGCCATGATCCTCAGTGATTTGGCAGATAATATCTGTAAGCATTCTCCAGTTTGTGATCACTTGAGATGTGAGCTGGCAGCCAGCTACAGGGAGCTCCACCGGGTTTGCAGAAGGCTATGAGTGACAGTGGAGGCCCAACATCCATGGGCAGTGTCCACAAATGGATTAAGCTTCTAGGGAATCCTCTCCAATCATAGTTGAGGGATGTGAAGATCCCTGTTTCCAGGCAGAGAATGTTGTAATGTCTATTAAGGTAGACATGGTTTAGGTAAAATGTAATATTTTATCATTTGATCTCCCATTTGAAGCATGTCAAAGCTGTTTCTGTTTTGGGGAGAGAAAGGTGAAGGGAAATTAAGACTGGTGCATGCCCTCTGACCTCATAAACAGCGTTGTGAGTGATATTATCATCACACAGAACACACTGCAGAGTGGACTGTTAAAGGTGCACTTGGGTTAAAATGTAGCCCTATCAATTGATCTCTCTTATGATTCACTTACATTTGTTCTCATTTTTAAGATGTTCTTCTTTTCAACTGAGGTTTTTATCTGATTTTCTTGGTTATGGTGGTTAGTGCTTCTTAATTCTTTTTCTACATGCAAAATGCAAGATAGGTGAATCTATGGAGACAATAATCAGACTGAAGGTTCCCTGAGGGCGTGGCAGGAGAGGCTGGGTGGAAATGGAGAACTAATAACAAAGAGCCCAAGAATGAAGAAAATGATAGTGGTGACAATTCACACCCTTCTTGATGTGCTTGGACTCTTTGATTGTATGATATGGGTATTACATGCCAATCAGATGGTTTAAACGCATACATAAACCCTTATCAAATAAACAAGCAAATATGGCTTGCACCCAATAGGTAGGGGTGCTCGGGCAAAGCTGGCCTCCTCTCGGTCCTGTCTGTAGCCTCTGATACAGGTTTGGGTTCCCACAAATGGGAACATGGGAAAGAGGAAGGAGAAGGAAGATGATAAAGGAGAGGGGAAGAATAAGTTTGAGGAAAAGAGAGAATCGTTTTTTCTCTCTATGTAAATCAATAAATAATTTGCGCGATGGCAGGAATGTTGATAGGCTCGTGGACTACACTGTGATGCCATTGTTAGGAGCCTTAGAGTCTGTTCTGACTCACAGCGTAATCACGTCTGGTGGAAGGAAGCACCGCCTGCTCCTACACCATGCTCACAGCTCCTACACCATGCTCACAGCTCCTACACCATGCTCACAGTTCCTACACCATGCTCACAGTCACTGTTATGTGTGGGCACACTGATACAGCCACTACATCCAGAGTCTGGCCCAGATGTTCCTCTTTTGCAGGACCTTCTACTTTACTGAGCATGATATCCTTTCCAGTAACTGGCCTCTCCTGACCACACGTCCGAAGAATGTGAGGCTGCCTTGGAAAGCCACTTCTTTGGCTTTTCCTTCTCAAATTCAAAGTTCAGTGAATAAGCCGAGTTATGTTATTGGTCTCCCTGCCCCCATCTCAAGGATAGCAAATCAAGTCATAAGATGAAAGCACATATACATATAAATGCACATACGGATACATATACACCTGTTTATTTAGTTGTAAGAATGCAATGATGGTGAGACTTCAACCCCTGAATGAAGACATCATGCTTGATGAAGTAGAGGGAAAGTGAAAGGTGCGGTGACCCGCAAGGAGAAGGATTGATACTGTGGCTGCAACAATGCTATCAAGTCTAGGAACAATTGTGAGACTGGTGCAGGACCAGACAGTGTTTTATTCTGTTGTGCTTGGGGTCGCTGTGATCAGAACTAACTCAATGCCATCGGCAACAACAACAACAACAACAACAACATGGATATAAAAGCTTCATGCTGTTCATCTCTACTATTTAAACGGTGCCAAATGCTATAGCAGATAAACCACACAGTTGTAAGAGCAAGAAATAGGGATGCGGTAGGCATATTACTCCCATTCCCCTTCCTTAATTTTGACCAAAGATACTCCCTTTCCTTCAGATGAGCTCAAGCAGGGAAGATGCCTGCTGTAAAGTCAGCCATTTCTTCTCTAACCTCTTAAGAAGGAAACGTGATGATGTAAGAATTGGAATGCTGTTTTCCATATGAGAGTCAAAATGACATTTTAGTTGCCTCAAACACGAAGCCATCCATGAGTGCTTCTGTGCAAGTCTTGGTCTATTGGGGTGTGTGTAGAGAGAGGGTCCCTGCTATTGAAATGTAATGCTAATGTAGGATGAGGAGGCTGAGTTCTTGTTCAACAGAATCATTCCAACAAGCCCCCGTCAATCTCTACTTAGCAGTCCGTCAGCGTTTAAGAGATCACAGACCTCGGCAGTCTCCGCATCCCACTGATGAAGTCCCGGTTTCTCACTGAAAAGCTTGTAGTCAGCGGACGCTGTGACCACCTGACAGTCCCCTTCCCTAAATATTGCAACCTGGGTAACCCTGTAGATCAGTTTACCCTGTCACTCGGAGTCACTGGGAGCCAAAATTGACTTCATGGCACTTATCAACCCCATTATAATAATGCGTGAACTCAAAAATCTACGAAAGCACACACCCAAGTAAATGTGCAGAAAAAACAATCCTTCTTTTGAATACAAGTTATCACATTTCACCTCCCTTCTAAAGATGACTCTACTGGTGTATTTAACCAGTTTTGCTGAGTGCTTATGAAGGAAACTAGTGTGGATGTTACCAGAAGCAGAGGTGTCCTTGAGGAAGGAAATGTATGTTAGCTTAGTAACCTATTCTCAGCGTTGGACAGGTATTTTCATCTCTGTGCTGCTGGTCTTCTTACTGAAATGT
Source organism: Tenrec ecaudatus (assembly GCF_050624435.1). Taxonomy (NCBI): domain Eukaryota; kingdom Metazoa; phylum Chordata; class Mammalia; order Afrosoricida; family Tenrecidae; genus Tenrec; species Tenrec ecaudatus. The sequence goes on along the minus strand of NC_134542.1, from coordinate 12,259,876 downwards.
TTTCTCAGTTTTGATTCTAAAGTGATGGACCACCTCTATCAATCCTACCCACTTTAACAGGAATATTTGACTGAAGACAATCCAGAAATAGACTTCACAGTACCTTGACAAGGAACTGCCAGAAACTCAAGCTACATTCAGAAGAAGACTTGGAACAAGGGGTGTCATTACTGATTTCAGATGTATCTTGGTTGAAAACAGAGTTCCAGACAGATGTTTTCCTGTGCTTTTAGCTCTGAAAAAACATTCCAATTTGCAGATGATAACAAAGTAAGGATGACGTCACAACGAATGGCCATTTCCGAACACTTATTTGAAGTCACGCAGACACAAATCAAGAGGCAGTCATTCAAACAGAACAAGGGGACAGTGGATAGTTAAATATATATATTTTTAAATGTGTGCTGGTGTTGTATCCCTTCAGTATACTTATTCGATCTGCATGCTAAGTAAATCATTTGGGAAGGTGGACAATATGAAGAAGGAGGCATCTGGAGTAGAGAAAGACTCATTAGTACAACCTTGCTTGCAAAAATTCAAAGCCACGGGAGGATCGCTGAGTCAGCATTGATTTGAGTTTGGTTTTTGGGTTTGGTTAGGAGTGTACACCCAGATTGTCTTTTTAACCAATATGTCTGGTCACATTAAAGCCTCCTTCTGTTGGTTGTGTGACATGTGTGGTCAATATTACTTCTTTGGAGTGAGAATGCATCTTTGCAGTTACTACATCTTCCCATTTCATGGGTTGTGACAAAGCTTTTTATTTATTCCTGAAGTTACTTAAGTTAACAGGAAATCTTGGCCACCTCCTGAAGTAGCCAGGAAAGCTCTTTTGTGGTGGAAAACGCAGGGGGCACAAGACAATCAGATTCGATCTAAAGAGACTTGTTTTATTCCACAGGCCTCATGGTAGGATGAGAGTATTGCAGAACTTGGACACAGGTGCTGGGTTGAATCCACCAGCCCTCAGGGGCTTCATTCCCCTCTCTGCAGAGGCCCTGCCAGATGGGATATATTAGTGTGTGCTAGCCAGGTTTTTGGCCCAGGGTGATGGCAAGATAAGAAAATGCACAGTAAACAGAGAGGAAAAAGAAGGCCACCAAGAAAACACAACTGGAAGCATTTGGATATTACATCAGAGACTTCTGAGAGTTACATCTGAGAAAAGCCAGTGGGTTTTTGAAGGACAAATTAGGAACATCTCAGTTGGGACTGGGGGGTGGGAAGGTACTGTTTAAAGCCATTATTTCCCAAGACTAATGAATGTAATCTGATATACTTCCTGATTACATATATCTATTGTTATGGATCTTAAGTTCTTGGTTTGTGATTCCACCCAAGTCATCATTTTATTTCTGAAGTTTGTCCAATGTCATTTGGATCCAGAAGCACAGTATGTGGTAGGATGAGTTGCCAGGAAATGATCAGACAATGTGTGTATTTCTCAAACCAGAACACAGAGAGATGGCGTTTTCATCATGGCCCCTTAAAGTAATTACCTTTGGTTTTACTTCCATGGTAACTTAAGCTCGGTTCACAGCAGTAACACCAACCTCCATCATCAGAAGCCCTCTGTAAATTAATTATCCAATTTACAGTAATTTAACATGATTCATCCCTGCTTTATTTGTGTTAGACAAGGTTCTCTAGAGAAACAAAACCAGGACACTAATAATTTTATATATATTCATATAGATAAATGGATAGATAACATAAAAATAAAGTTAATTAATCTATAAAGCAGTACAAATGGCTCAGAGTAACTCACTCCCGCGAGACAGCTAGTTCACCGGCAGTCCTTCAAGTCTTGAGGGCCATGGGGTAGTCCTCTGTGGAGCAGTTCAGGCTATCTGGCCACAGGCAGCAAACAGCAAGCAGATCACCAACAGTCAGCCAGATGACAGGGACCAACAGTCCCCAGCTCAAGAGATGCAAATTCTAATGGTGCGGCAAAGCAGGTCTTGAAGGAACCTCAAGTTACAGCAACACATTCCACGGGTTAGGTGTCCCACAGGTAGTGCAGCTTGCAAATTGAGGCACAGAACAAGCGAGGCAGCTGCACACTGGTCTGATGATCTAAGAGCAAGAGAGTGAAAGGCGAGGCTTGCTGAGCCATTTATCTCTCCGCCCTTCAACCAATCTCACATTGGCCACGTTGGCACAACAAACCTACCTATCACATTATCCTTCGACCAAACTCAAGCATTTGCTAGTGATATCTTTACATTTACAATCTGTCCATTCCTCTGGGCCTTTCTTTAATCTCTTCCTCTGGCTTGAAGTGTCCTGTATGACCTTTATGGGGACAAACGTCCTTGAGTTTCTGTGTCTGTACACATTTGTGAGCAGTGGTGCTGACTATCTGTTTCAGACTATCTTTTCTAGGTTGTTTGAATGGCAAAGATCCAGGGAACACAGCCAGATGAAAGAAAGAAAGAAAGAAAGAAAGAAAGAAAGAAAGAAAGAAAGAAAGAAAGAAAGAAAGAAAGAAAGAAAGAAAGAAAGAAAGAAAGTGAGAGAGCCTCTTGAAGCAAAGCTCAGTGTTCTTATCACATGACCTATGGCCCATGTAGACTTTTCATGACCCTCTCTGTATCACCCTGTGGAAACTGGGCCTTAAGAAACTACCACTAGCCTGTGCTGACACGTTGGCATCTGGCGTTGCTGTCGTAAGCTGTCCTTTGGCTCAGACCCATGAGTCTTGTATTTTCTGCCAGAACCCAGGAAAGAGTAACCGCTGAACTCATGAGTTGGCAAGTCGGGTAAAAATCTCAGGACCTTCACAATTTTCACACAGCTTCATGTCTTTCTCCAAGTGAAATTATGTCTAAACTGTCCTGCTGTAAATACTAAATCCTCATTGTTTTTTCAGATCATCCCTAAAACAAAGATTCCACAGAGGATGTGTGAAAGAGACAGGCTACTGGAATGTGTGTTCTGGAAAGTCTGTTTCAATTGGGAATTAGGAATCTGTATATTTATGTTTTCATACAGTTGCTGGACAATTATTATGTTCTCAGTAGATAATGAATCTGAAACCTGTATTATGCTGACCAGGAAGTTTTACATTAAACATTGAGCTGTTAACTGCAAGGTTAGCAGTTCTAAGCCACCAGTCTTTCCATGGAAGAAAGAAGAGACTTTCTACTCATGTAAAGAGTTGTAGTCTCAGAAGCCCACTGGGACATTCTGCTCTCTCCTATTGGGCCATTTCCTATGTGTTGGAATCATTCCATGGTAGTAAGTTTTTTCAGTATCTTCAAAAACCAATTTAGTAAATACTTATGTTTTGTCACATTTGGAGAAGTTGAATAACAACAGACAAAATACCACTTTCATCACTGATAAAGATGAGATTGGAGAGCATAGTTTTGGGTTTATGATCCAATCGGGCTTTCCCATTAAATCCCCAAATTAGATAGATTGACTCCTTTGGTCTCAGGCAGAAATGAAGAGAGACAGAGCATTGCATGTGAAACTGAGAGGTAAGACTTTCCTAAAGGTCAAATGATCACTAAGCATTACAGCTTCCTGACAATCTTCTAACGATGAAAGCCAAATATATAGTGAATGATGAGAGGCATGGTAAATACTGGTTAGAGTGGAGGAGAAGTTGGAGAAAATAGACAAGAAGTTACTGTAATCATCAAGATGAAAAATAAAGGAGCATATAGTGAGGTCATCCAGTAGAGTAAAAATAAATATATACTCATTCTAAGGGAAATTTGATTTTCATTCTTTTTCATTTTGATTTATTGAGACACCACCATGTCCGGGACCTGTGATATGCACTGGAGTAACAACTACAATGTGGTCTACATCTTTGTATGGAAAGGTTTTATGATTCAGTGAGGCACATATGCCAACTGATATGAAACTGACATAAACCCAGCTAGTGACATCCAAGCATTGTGCATGAAGTAGAGCCTGGGGAGCTCTTGGTGTAATTGTTTACATGGACACAGGAGAGAAAAATGAGGATCAAAGAAATTATCGAGGATTATTTTGTAATAAGGGATAAGCAAGTCAATCACTACACAATATTCTGTCTTAGGATACATTTGATAGGCTTTGATTTTTAGTACATATGTTGTAATTATATAAAATCAAATGTAGAAACAAAAAGAAAACCTGGTGATACCCAGCCATAACTGGTATAATTTTTTGCTTAATTATTATCTGTACAATAATGTACCTTTAATGAAAATTATCATGGGAAAATAGCATGACAAATATCACATCATGGCCTGTGGATCATGACACACACTGCCAGCCATGTACCATGACAACTTGGTTACACCTTTTCAAAAACTTGGAGTTTTCCATAAGCCATCAACCATTATCAGATGGATGTCTTTCCAGCAGATTTCCATCTTTAATTACTTTCCTACAATAATCGTTTGAGTATTTCCAATGCTCAGGCACTGAGCTGACTGCTCCCAGATAACAGGATTGAATGTGCTCCATCCAGAAAGAGATAATCTCGTAAATTCTAACACCTGAAAATGTGAATTCCAGAAAGAGATGTTAGAATTTTTACCAAGGCATCTTTAGGGCGAGACCAGTGTGACTGCGAAGTTCCCAGAACTGACTTGTTAAAGATAAAATTCAATTCTGTGAGAAGCAAAAGCACCTGCAACATTCAGTGCCCTCTTTTAAATCTTAGCATCAGTGCCTCCTCCTCCCCTACGGGCATGGCAATCATGCTGTTTAAAAATCACTTAGGAACCAAACGAATCAGCTTATCTTGTCATATTACTGATTTCTTTCAGAGTAGTAATCATAATTAGAATGTATTTATTGATTTACCTATTTATTACATTTGTTCTTTCGCGACAGCCGGTCAGTTCCAACTCACAGCAACCCTATGTAAATCCCTATGTAAATCACAGAATGTCCTGAGACATCCTCACATCCCCTTGTTGCCTTTTCTATGTATTATGTTGAAATCATTACATCACTTGAATACAAACTACTTGGGCCAGGGGTATTATTTATCTTCTTGATAGCTAACTCCCCAATACTTAGAAGCTGACATACAATAGTTAATGCATAATATATTGAATAAGCTAGTCACAGTCCCAAAGTCTTCCTCAAAACATGTTGTTGCTAATTTTCAGTGGCACCAGTTGGTTCCGACTCACAGTGACACTATGAATAAAGCACTGCCTGGTCCTATACTAGCCTCTCAATCGTTTTTATGTTTAAGTCCATTGATGCTCTAACTTTGTCAATAAATCTCATTCATGGTCGTATTCAATTTTGCAGGCTTTACTAAACATGAAGTCCTCTTCCAAGGATGGTCCCTCCAAGGCTCGCCATCCTCCCTACTAAGGACTCTTCTTGCTGTACTTCTTCCAAGACAGAGTTTTTTGGTTCTCTGACAGTCTATGGTGTTTTTTAATAGTTTTATTGGCATATAACTCACATTTTAAGAAATTCCATGCAATCATCACAACAATCCATTTCAGAATATTTTCTTCTTTCTAGTACTTATTGTTAGCTCCCCAACCTCCCTTGACATCATGCCCTCCTGCCAAAGCAAAACAAAATAAAAACAAAACCTCACTAGATGGGGCAATACTACATATGTAATTATTAATCCAGCTATTGTCTATAATTTTACCTATCATGGATTTCATATACAGATAATTATTTTAAAAAATCAGGAAACAAACAAAAAACTTCAACAACATTAACAAAACAGGGAAAAACTTCAATCCTAAAGAAAATGGAAAGCATTAAAAACTTAAACAAGGGTAAAAGTAGGTCAAAATGGAGTTCAGATAAGGTATTACATGGTAACCTAAATACATCTACCAAAATTGGTATTTGTAATTTTCTGTGTTGACACCATAATTCAAATGCATCAAATCTTCTCTAGTTTTCCTCATCCGTTGCCCAACTTACACATGCATATAAACTAATCAAAAATAAAATAGGTGTGGTCAGGTGCAGCTTACTGCTCAAAGTGACTTATTTGCTCTTTAACACTTTAAAAAGGTCTTGGGCAACTTTGAGATCTTGACTGCTGCTTCCATGAGCTCGGAGGGTGGAAGTGAATATAATGAGGTCCTTGAAAATGTTAGTCTTTTCTCCCTGAGGCATAAAAGTACCTGCTGTATTGAGATCACTTGGAATGCTTTCACTTGGAAATATCTGAACACAGAAGCCAACAAGGTTAAGTGGTCAGATACTTTCATTTCCCTGCGGGAAGAAAATCAAAAGTAAGGAAGCAATAAGGTTACAATTAGCAGCTGAATGACGCATTAAGAATCCAGACGTATTCTATCATTTGTAGTACTCAGGAAACTGGCTCTTCCACAGGCAAGTTAGCTTGTATTTTCAAGATGTAGCAAGTTCAGTTTTTGTAGGCATAAATAAAAACACACAGTGGAGAAAATTGGGAAGAGTTTTACCCTTTGATTTTTTTAAAAACATTTTATTAGGGACTCATACAACTCTTATCACAGTCCATACATATACATACATCAATTGTATAAAGCACATCTGTACATTCCTTGCCCTAATCACTCTCAAAGCATTTGCTTTCCACTTAAGCCCTCTGCATCAGGTCCTCTTTTTTTTTCCCCCTCCCTCCTGGCTCCCCCCTCCCTCATGAGCCCTTGATAATTTATAGATTGTTATTTTGTCTTATCTTTCCCTATCCGGAGTCTCCTTTCCCCCCCTTCTCTTCTGTCCATCTCCCAGGGAGGAGGTCACATGGATTTTTAGGTGACATAAATGAACATTTTTTTGGAAGACAGCAAATGCCCCTTCAAATATCATTGATTTAGCTTCTGCCATTTATCCACAAATAAAACATGCCCTTTAAGGGTCATAGAACCATGACAATCTTGCACCAAAAGTTTTCAAAATGTTGGATAGTGGCCCACAGTCCAAATATGATTTATATCAAGTCTCAGTACATAAACACACATAATTATGATTTTGTATTTTATTTTTCTTCATGAATCATTATTATTAACATTATTATAGTCCATATGAAAGACTCATATTTCCTGTTCTATGTCAATAAAATGACAACATAACTCATCAATGTGAGTGTGTTAGCTGCTAAGGGTTATAACCTACAGTTTGAACAACCTCTAGCAGACTGATCAAGATCAACTTCTCCTTCTCCTTCTTCTTTAACTATTTGAAACTAGCGCATGTGACAGAAAAGCTATTGACGTCTGTTTCAATGTTTCTTTTATTCCTCTCCCCCCTTTTGCAGTCACTCTGATTAGTGTTCAGATCTGAAATGGAAAGAAACTACTGGGTCTTCAAGGATGACCCTCTTTCCCCCTTGGATTTGTGGAGTCCAAAACACAGTCCTGGGAAAGCACCGATTCTTAGTCCACCTCATCCGAATACTGACACTGTCCCAGTGAGCCCCCACCTCGCCCGGTATATTCTCTTGTCTCTTACCAGCCCTCCAGCCCTCGATCTCTCCCTCCCTGTGTCTTCAAGATCTAATTGTACAAATAATCTCTCAAAGAAAATCCGAGGTCTCAATCAATTGTCAACATAGGGAAAGAAAAAAAACCATAAAAACAAAAAAGAACCTGGTTTGACATCAGCAAATCATATCTACTAAAGTTTAATTTAGTTATAATGAATATATCTGGTTCATTGGAAAAATCACATGAAAATAGTATTAGCAAGAAAAACTAAATACTTACAACTTACACAATCTGTTAAGAAGCAAATAGGAAGCAAAGCATGTGGGCCTCATCTAAAGGAAAATGGTCTGAGTGTGTGTGTGTGTGTATGTGTGTATGTGTGTGTGGTTATCGTAGTAGTTTATTGCTTTAAAAAAGGCATTTGTGTTATTGTGGACGTCATGGGAAGTATGATATAAATATTGACATCCTAAAATATCAAGCTAAATGGGATTGTTTCAATTTCTTCGACAGTTTTCGTCACACACTCAGACTTCTCTGGACCTCTTTAAAATCCCGTCAGGCGGTCTGCTGGCTCTCTGGTTGACAATGACTGCATTGGGTTTTTGCTGTTATGTAATTATCATCAGGATATGATAACGGCCACATGCCTGAGGTCTTTGAACGATGGAAACAAAATCCCTTTGATTGTTTCTCTAAACTGAAATGTGTCATCTATGTTGCATCTTTCTATATCCTCTCAATCTTCCCTTAGTTTTACTTCTAGGCTACGAGTCTCGATTTTCTTCCAGTGGTGCTGTTTTTGTTGTTTTTTAATACCATTAGTTTAAAAACCTATAGAGTTGCTAGTCACTATTGAATCCACACGGGCTCCCGGCAAACCTACGTGGTGGCAAATCTTTCTTCTGGAGGGTTTTCTTTACCTCATTGGCCCTCTGCTTTACCAACATGATGAGGCGTGTGTGTGTGTGTGTGCTTATTGCACTGGGAAGATAGGATGCAAAAAGTCCTCTTTGAAGTTTTTTAACAGTAAATTTTTCACTTTGGTGATGAAGCTATGCCGAACACAAACCCCAGCCTTTCCATGGCCTCAAGCTGTTGTTAGGTATGATCCAGTCAGTTCTGACTCATATGGAACATGTGTACAACAGAACACAAGTTCCCATACCATCCTTGCCATTGCTGTTGTGTTTGAGCCCCGGCAACCACTGTGTACATCCATGTGGCCGAGGGTTTGCTCTTTGGCCCTTGAAGACACTTTCAATATTCGTCACTCACACCATAATTCAAGTGAATCCGATCTTCTTCGGCTTTCCTTACTCACCGTTCAACTCTCACATGCAGAGAAGGTGAGTGAAAATAGCATGGCTTGCAAAAATTGCATCATACAAAAAGATGAGTTAGTAAGCAACCCAGTGACACTGTGGTATGGGTGACAGATACTGAATATACAGTGGACTGCCTGAAGAATACACAGATTACTTTAGCAGAAGTACAACCTGAATGCCCCTTAGAAACAACTGATGGTGAGACATCAACTCGCTAGTTTTGGACAGTTAAGTTAAGCTTAACTGAAATTGACCAATTCCTGTCCTAACACTTCACTTGATTTCATTATTTTTATAAACCATATATTGATCAGTATGGTAAAACTACCTGCCATAACAGAGTACATGTCAACTGAAGGTTTAAGCTCCCAGTAGGTGTTTTTGTAGTAACATATATCAGGCCAGGGCAACATTTCAGTCTGTTATAACTAAGATTGCCACAAGTCAGACCTGATTCCATAGCAACTCTGTGCAAGATGTCTATTGGCAACAGGATGCATTTTGCCATGTTGTAAGGTTGAGAAGACCCCAGAAGCGCTGTTCTTGATGATAGATAGATAGATAGATAGACAGATAGATAGATAGATAGATAGATAGATAGATAGATAGATAGATAGACAGACAGACAGACAGACAGACAGACAGACAGACAGACAGATAGATAGATAGATAGATAGATAGATAGATAGATAGACAGATAGATAGATGGCACGCAGTACTCTGCACACTCACACAAAAACTATGGCTCAAACAAAAGAGCAGTAGAATAGTAAAGAACTTAGACATTTAGAGGATTAGCAATGTCATCAAAAAGCTCTTGGATTTCTAATAACCAGGTTATTCTGGATCGCAAGGAAGACATGCGCATGTGCACATTGCACGTACATATATGTGCATACAGCTGTGTGTGGTCAGATGGTTTTCCTTCTTGCTTGTCAGTTCTCTACCCTGCAAGATGAATAGCGGAAGCATGCCATAGCTACAGGAGAATGGACAGAACTAGTGGGTTAGTCTGGGTATCTTAGAGAAACAAATCCACAGAAACTCACGTATAAGAGAGAGTTTTATGTAAAGGATTAAGTGTGCATCAAGAAAACATCCCAACCCAGTGCTCTCCAAGCCCGCAAGTCCAACATTAACCCATTAACCATATGTCCGACACCAATCCACAAAGTCCTCCTCTAACTCACAAAACACACACTATGACACTGACTGCAGGAGGAAAGCTGAGTCGGTGAATGTGTAAGCATCTCAGCGCTGGCAGGGGTCTCCACACGGCTGCTCCAGCATCCAGAACTACATTGCAGTAGGTCCATGTGGCTTCTCCTTGGGGATGTCTTGCAGGAAGCCAGCCTTGCCAGCTGAAGCAGGGAACTGGCTAAGGCAGGTGCACGCTGGTCTGACCATCACAAAGCAAGAGACCCGAGAACTAGAAAAGCGAGGCTCACCGAGCCATTTATCTCTCTGCCCTTCCATTAACGCCACATGTGTTTATCGGCCAGGTTGGCACAATAAACTAACTCAACTAATGATGGGTTTGGAATTGAAATCAGTCTCCTGCGGCAAAATGTTCTGAGCTTTCTTTCTGACTTTCTGTGACCTCATACGTTCTCTTTGAACCAGGTCTAAGAATAGTCTGGACATCACAGATAGCCCCCTCTGCCCATGTGACACCAGGGACGGGGAAAAGCCACCCTCACCTTGAGAGGCATGTGGCTCAGTACCAGGCATGGCAGAGGCACTCAGCAGGGTTATTTTTGCTATTCACCTGGCCTCTCCTCCTGCCCTTGGCTGAAACCCTCTGGACTTGGCACGTTCCACATTGCACAAAGTAGCCATGTTCCTGGGACAGCACGCTGGCCCTGATACCTGAGGCCTCCGTTGCATTGCAGCGTTTTCTGTGATCAACTTAAGGCTTCCTGCAGCATTCGTTGCCGGCTATCACTTTCTCCTACGGAGTCTTTGCATTCCTCTCTGCCTGACAGCTGTGTAACTGTCTCTCTATATCAGGGCCCAAGAAATCAATGGGCCAGGGCGTCTAAAAGGACCTGCTTACTTTTCCGAAAAGGAAAAACTTGCGATGTGTTCCAGCAAGTATGGTCCTAAGGGAGCAAAATACTCTTGATTCGGCTAAGGCAAGAGGAACATGTCCTGCTTATGTAGCTGGTGCTGGACAACGGGGTGGATAGACACTAGCAAAGGCAGGTAGATGCCAATTCTTAATCAGGATGTGTGTAAATAAGGAATACAGTGTATATAAGTCCTTCTCCAAGATGGATTGACACAGTGGATACTGACCTCTGACATAAGAACAGTTATGAAATTGCCACAGGAATGGAGCAGTACTGTTTCTGTGGTGTGTGCAGGTCACGGTCAGTAGGAATTGACTCCACAACATCTCACAGCATGTATAGAAACAGGCCAGGCCAGACACTGGATGGATACAGCCGTGGTGCCAAAGATCCACAATATCGTGTAATGGTGAATAAGGAACCCCTGACGGTTTCAGGACAGGAATTGCAAATCCTTGATTTGCCCTGTACAATAATGCATCTTATACAATTGCTAAAAAGGAAAACCATGGGCCAATGAACCAGGAAAATTTTAATCCTTTGTTTCCCTTGGATACCTGTCTACCTACGCTTTGGAAAATCCTTTATATGACTTTGATCTCAGTATTTTTGTTACAAACTGTGAGGGGGCGGGAAGGTTCAGATGAGATGACCCAAGAGATGCCTTCCAGCTTTGAAACACTTTGGTCAGTGTATTAATGCTCCCTGCCCTGAATAAATAAACTACTTCTTAGTTACACTCAGAAACCTCTATGTGACATTAATGTTAGTTAACGTTTAGTTGGTCTGCTGCTACCTAAATGGGTAGCAGTTGAGATCTATCCAGAAATGCCTCTAGAGAAAATTCTGGAGATCTGTTTTTGAAAGATGGCCACCACTGAAAACCTTTGGAGCCCGATTCTACTCTGTAACACAGAGGGTCCCAAGTGCTGCAATTGACTGGCCTGCAAAAGGCCGCTTGGTCATTTACACTAACGTGAGCATCTCAGGCTTGCCCTGGCCTTCATGAGTGTAACTGAAGATCTCAGCACCCATGTTATTTTCCAAAGGTGCTCTGTTATTTCTGAGTAGAGTGGGGTAGCACACACCCTTGAGGCTCCCTCTACCGCCCCCTGTAGGTCCTTTCTAATCTCTCTGCATGCCCAGCTTCTGCGTCTGCTGGCTGGCAGCTGCAGCTTTCTTCAGGGAATTGCCCTAGCTGAGCTGCTTCAAGTCAGCACAAACCCTGAGCTCGGAGAAAACCCACAGTCATGAGACTAGAACTCCTCCTCTGGGTTCTGAGACTGTAAATCTTTACAGGAGAAAAATGCCACCTCTTTCTCCCAATGAGAGGCTGGTTTCAAACTTCTGACCTTGTGGTTAGCAGCCCAGTGAGTAACTCACCAAGCCACCAGGTCTCCTGAGGAATGAGAAGCTTGGTGTAAATGCTTAAGTGCTTGGCTGGCGATAGGTTGGTAGAATAAACCCACAGAGAGGTGCCTCAGAAGAAAGGCCTGGTGGTATTAAGCTTCCAAAAAGCCATAGTTTTGAAAACCCTATGGCGCTCAGTCCTACTCAGATCTACCTGAGTCAGAATTCACTTGACCACAACTAGCAAAGCTAGTTTGGTTTTTAATTTGAGAATTGTTGCCTGAGACTTCAGCCTTGCCTGTCCTACTTCTCACTCCCTGGAGACTGTTACCCGTTTGTAGAAGAAAACCCAGTGTTGTCCTTTGTGTTGCTCATTTTCTGCCACGATATGATGGGCCTTGATGGGCTTTGTCACGGCCTGGCTGCAGGTGACCTCAGCAGCAGGATGTGGGTTCCCAGAGCACCCCGAAGCAGCAAATACCTGAGCTTCCAGGGGCACTCTCCCTTGTCACCCACCTTGCTCCGCCAGAATCTCAGCAGTTCTTTCTCAGAAGGTGGAAGCATTTCTCTCAGACTGTGTTGTACGTTGCTACCTCTGCCCCAGAGCCCAGGGGCTGGTGTCCTTGACCTCCCATAACTCTTTGCATAGCCAGGGTATTTCTCTTTATTGTGGTCCAGTTAGTGGCCAAGCTTGATCTGACATGAGGCAGGAAACGATGCATCATTCTGGTTGCCCCATCTCAGCACCTCTGTTCCCCTGAAGGCCCAGGTGTGAGTGCTTCAAGTCACAGCATGAAAGAACCTTGAACAATTTGACAGGTGAAAGAAGTCAGTCACGGAAAGGGCCAATAGTATATCCTCTCACATATATAGCATTCCTAGCATCGGCAAAGGTAGGGAGGTTCAAGTTCTGTTAGTGGTTTCTGGAGAAGAGCCGTGAATGGCTGCTTATGGCAATGATTGTGGGCGATGTGTGTACACTGTGATTAAGTCATCGATATCGCTAAGCGGTACAGGTGAAAGATGTTCAAATGAAAAATGTGGTTTCAAAAATGTCAATGATTTCATGAACCACTCGAAAGGTGTCTTATGGGCGTGTGTGTGTGTGTGTGTGTGTGTGTATGTGTGAACTCGCTACCACCTTTCCGTTCATTCCAACTCACAGTGACCAGCAGAACTGCTCTGTGGGACTGCGGAGGCTGTACATATTTAAGTAGATTGTTTCATCTTTCTAAGGTGGACAAAACTTGCCCAACACTGCACACCACGCTCCTCCATCTATTCATATGCAGCAGACAGCCAGATGTTGGCAACAACGATACCAGTGGGAATGTCTAAATAGATTCCTAGAGAGCCACTTGCATCAGCGCTGCCAACATCTGGATTGTTCTACCACACAAAGGTAGATCAGCGTCCTCATCGTCTCTCTAACATGTGCTCATTCTCAAGCCAACCAACCAACTAAATCCAGTCCAACCAAACCGAATGAGTGATAGAATTGTTTCACTTACGAAACAGTCATATTAAAATAAAATCCACTACTAACAAGGATTAGCCATTAATTGTTCTCATTGATTTTATCTGAAATCTCTACCGATATAGGTACGTCCCATTTTTTTTTATTGCTTCACCAAGAATCCTTGCAGCAGTAACTTTTTAAAATTTTCCCAGTATGTACTTAATAATAATAATTTTAAAAATCAAATCAACCATCTGATCACTCTGGCAGTACAAATATTTTGAGGAATCTGTCAGTGAAATCAAACCTGTGGCCCCATTTGCTCTGAATTTTCTCAAGCCAAGTTGGATATAGTAGAGTGAATTCCAGGTCAGTGGAGCAAAACCAAGATTAGGAACATCATTGTGGGGGTTACATAATTGTTTGTCAATTTGAGGGGATTGAGAATGAAGGGATGGGGTCTAGCCTGTCAATCCGGTCATAGTTAATGAGGCCTCTGTGTGGGCATGGCCTTCTCCTGGGGATTCTGGGAGTTCCTGTATTCCTCCTTGGAGGCGGGAGACACTCTCTTTGGTTACTCCCTGGGAGACAGTGCAGCTGACAAGACACATGGAGACAGGCTGATGGCAGTCAAAGCCTTTTAGCTAAAGGAACCATGTGGAGACCCCTACCAGCACTGAGATGCCTCTACTGCCACTGGATCCACAAGACTTTCCACCCAAGGGCCTGTGATCATCTCTCATTTGGCATCATCTGCATGTGTTTCGTGAATCTGACGAGGACGTTATAGATTGGTATCGGGCAGATGGGCTAATATCAGACTTGTGGACATGATCTGGACTGGGCTAGGATGTTTTCTCCATATTCAATCGCTCTTATAAATAAAATTCTATCTTATACACATATGAGTGTCTATAAATTTGTTTCTCTAGTCTACCCAGACTAACACAATCATTAATACACCACATGCACAAACGACAGGACTTAATATCATTACATTCCAGCATCCTTTAAATAGGCAACGCTTTAGTGAAATAAAAGAATCACACCATGTGTCTAATGCTCCTATGTACCATACATCAATCATGCAATATTAACGTCCTTCCCTGAATCAACAACATCTTACCAGCTGTTTCCTGTCATCCATTATCCTGTCTTCCTATATAGAAAATAATTACATTGGACTGTCAAAGTTTATTTACTAGGGAATGGAACAGAAATCCATTTTTAATTTTTAAAATTAATGTTAGTATTCCTGTTGACTTCTGAGTAAACTTGTATAGACACTTCATTAGCAGGAACCAAGCATGTTTGTAAATCATCCTCCTCTAAGGTAACTTGTTTTAGGTATTCTTGTGCAAAAGATTTTTCAAACAAAAGAGACATGGTTTGAGTGACAATCGCATTTAAAATGTGCATCCACAACATGGAGGCAGACGAAATAAGCATTTTTCCAATAGCACCCTTTTAGTCTCACCTTCTTCAGATGGCTTTGATCCAAATTTCTTTTTGGTGAAAATTGTTAAGGAAGCCTTTCCAGGAGGAGGTGAAGGAGCCCTAATGGTATAGTGGCTATACATTGGGCTATTAACCACAAGACAGAAGTGGGAAACCAACTGCCCCTGGGAGAAGATAAGATATTCTACTCCCATAAGGACTTACAGTCTCAATGGGAACCCCCCCCCCCAGAGTGTTCACAGGGAAGGGATGATTCAACCAGGCTCAGTAAAGTGAGATGAAACACATAATATTCCTCTGGTTCCTGGGGGCTTCCTCATCCCGCGCTATCGTGGCTCCAGTGCTGCCTCTCATTTCAGATTAGACCGGAGCATGTACACAGGTACAGATAAGAGATAAGAGCTCACAACATGTGGAATTCAGGAGCAGGGATGGGAATAGCGATACCAGAAGGGTAGGGGGGAAGGTGGGAAAAGGAAGGGAGGAAGGGGAAACCGATCACAATGATTGACACATAATCACACACACACACACACACACACACACACACACACCAGGAGGGAGAGAAAAATAAAACATGGGGGAAGAGAGACAGCGGTCAATGGAAGATATGAAAATAACAATTTGTAATTTATCAAGGGGTGATGGGGATGGGGGAGAGGAGTTTATACCAAGGGATCAATAGAAAGTAAATGTCTAGAAAAGAATGATGGCAACATATGTGCAAATATGCTTGAGACAATTGATTTATGGATTGTTATAAGAGTTACAAGAGCCCCCAATAAAATGACCTTTTAATCAAATTATTTTTAAAGTTCTTATATGGACCTCATTAACAGTTGTATTGAATTTACAAACACACTCAGTATGGCTAGATTCTTATAGTAACATGTGCAATAAAAAAATTAAGATTTAGAGTCTCCTAGCATTGACAAACTTCATTATTTGAGTACTCACAGGTAAACGTTTAGGAAACTCTTGGTATATTGGCATATCTCCTACATTCAGATTCCTTGAATAGTTCTCTAGTCTATTTCTAAGACAATATGTTATCCTGAACTGATAAGATGCTCACAAATTTTGGCAAGTTTGTGAAAGGCTTTTTGATGTACTTGTTTATTGGGCACAATCGCATCTGCTACCTGGTACCCACGCAGAGTCAGCTGCAGTGTGAAGACAGATGGCATGATCAAGTGTGAGACAGTCTGTGTCCACACAATCGTGAGCACTTTGCTCTAGCAGGGAGTGGAAGAAGGATGAACAAGCTCACTCCAGTATGAATATTAAATGAAATATTTAAAGAATGTCAGTGTCAGAGGTCATATTTTATATAGTACCAATATCCCAGCCCCATGTGAACATGTAAAGAGTCCCAAGGTAAGATACTGGGATGTTGACCAAAGATCGGTGTATCAAACCTACCAGCCACTTCATGGCAGCAAAACGAAGCTGTCTGTTCCCATAAAGAATGACAGTCTCAGACATCTTTTATAGATGTGCTGAGTTTGGAATCAACTAGTTGGCCGAGAGCCTTTTGGATGTGAGCATGCGAACATTCTAAAGCAGACAGTATCTCCAGAATCTTCACATGGTGACAGAAGTCTCACTGTTCAAACTCCATGTGAGGTTTCCACACTGCTGGATCATCATGATCCTGTGTATGAGATCACTGGCCAAATATAGACACTCAAAGACACATTTTCCATATTTTTTTCGGTAATAGATTGAAAAATTGATGTTTACATTGGAAGCTCTTTTTCAAATGAAAGGACTGAGGAAGTGGTGTGGGGCCTTGTCTGACCTCTGCCAGCTTCTCAGGGGGGGAAGGAGAATCTAACTCCACATCAGTCCAAGGATGATTTGTAACAGCAAGGTCAGATATTCCTCTACCTCCTACCTTATTTGCCTTATTCTGACACCAACTGTCACTTTCAAAGGCACTCTGCTTCTCTGATGGGTTTTATAGTCCCTTGGAATGGGCACAGAGAACTGGCAGATAAAATAATACTCATGATTATGGGGTTTAATTGGGGAGTAACATGTTATAAGTGAGAACTCTTAAGGGCATAGTTCTCTTGTTTCCAGCTTTTCTTTTCGATTGTACTGGCTGTTACAGCTCTCTCTGGCCCATGGTCGCTCAGCCTCTGTCCTGATGGGCAACTGAGACAGAGCTTCTTTAGTGCTGATAATTGCCCGAAGTGCACCATGCTTGCCTAGCAGCCTCTGTCAGAAAGTACTCAGCTTTACTCATTCAGTGAGCTGGGACACCTGCTGTGCTCGTCTATATGTTGATGCTGTTTCTGCTGCCACCTCCACTTGTTTATGCAGAGATATTAGACACCCTTCCCTTGTGGCTCTTCCTTCTGGATGGCTATGCAAGTTTCTCCTTTCCTGCTTTCACCAGGATGGTAAATACAAAGTATATGGATAGAAGAACCATATCAAGTGACTTAACTGCACCACTAGGTTCAGTAAGATCAAACACTCCCCAGTCTTGCACCATCCTCAAAAGCATTACCCCGTTCGAGTTTATTGTTGCAGCTTCTGTGTCATATGTCTGACTGCACCTGACAAGGGCACTGATTGTAGATCCCAATAAAATGAAATCTTTGACAACTCCAGCCTTCTCTGAATCTGCCATAAGGTTGCTTGTTGGCACGACCGTGAAGACTTTTGTCTTCTTTTTAATAAATGTGTTTTCTTTGTTCGCATGTTTCATTTTCGCCATGTATTGTAAATAAGTTCTCATTTTCATACTAACATCACAGGGACAACAATATGTCTAAATTTGAGGAACTCTGATGGCAGTCATTACCAGTTGGGCTGTGATTGGCAAGATCATCAGTTCAAGCCCACTAGCTGCTCCACGGGAGAAAGATGAGTTACAGCCTCAGAAAATCACAGGGGTCATTCTCACAGGTCTACTATGAGTTGGCATTGACCCAAGGACAGTGCGTAAGACATATAATGACTATAGAGACATATAATGACTCTTTATAGAGACATATATGACTATAAGACATATAATAACTAGAGAGCCCTAAAGGATTCCCTAGTGGGCACTGTGCTTAAGCCTCTAATACGAGTGGAAGTGTTG
This sequence comes from Tenrec ecaudatus, assembly GCF_050624435.1. Taxonomy (NCBI): domain Eukaryota; kingdom Metazoa; phylum Chordata; class Mammalia; order Afrosoricida; family Tenrecidae; genus Tenrec; species Tenrec ecaudatus. Next base: position 12,241,706 of record NC_134542.1, on the reverse strand, counting down.
GCCGAACAACCCAATCACTCTGAAGGAGAAGCGTATACAACCTTGAAACACCACCACAACATGTTTTGTTATCTAAGGCATCCCTCGGACCCTAGTGGCACAGGGGCTACACATTGGGCTGCTAACCCCAAGTTCAGCAGTTTGAAACCACCAGCCTCTCTGAGGGATAAGATGAGGGTTTCTGCTACTGGAAAGCTTTGCAGCCTCGGAAGCACTTAGCAGATCACCTCGGTACTAGAGGCTCATGGAGTCAGCACGTGGCGGCAGTGACGTTTTTGGTAGAGAGGGCGGTCCAAATAGTTAGGTTCTCAGCTGTAACTGAATGGTTGATGGATATTGAGGAGACTCTGGGTGATCTACCTCCAAAAGATCACCATCACTGAAAACCCTGTGGCGTGCTGTTTTACTGTGACACCCACAGGGCCACTATGCATGGACTCCCTTCTACAGCAAGCGGTTGATTTGGTCTTGATATTCAGATTAAATGTACTCCTTTTACCTATACGTCTTCTTTTGGAAATCAAGACTCCAGTATGATTTGTTCAGGTTCATGACCAAATAATTCCTAGTATTATTAACCTCAGTATTTCTATATATATATCATATATACTATACAGATTATTCATATAGATAAATGTTTTCCACACAAAATATCAGTAAAACCAAGCAAACACATAGTGAGCAGTGTCTTCTTGGGTTTATGGATACATTTGCTGCTTACCTTCTTATTGCCACATTCTGTTGTCTAAGACTTTGGGAGGCTCCTTCTATTGCTAGCCTAGTTCACACATTTTCTGTGCATTTGAATGAATAACTCAAGTGATATGCAAAAATGAAACTATGAATTCTCCTCTGGGAAATTTTTGGTGTTTTAATAGGTAATGATTCTCTTGATCATAGATAGTTCTTTCTTTCCTACACTGATTTTTCCACACTCGTGTCCCTCCAAAATAATAAAATAATTAACAGATTGGGAGAAAAAAGCCATACTTTTCCAAAGGATTGATGACTGCGCAACTACTTCTAACATAAAGATTCCGCGACCCGGATCCTTCGAGCACGCGTAGCAAGGACAAGAACCCTTGTAGAGTTGAAAGGCCCGGGTTGAACACTTTTCCAACAAGTTGCTCCTGGCCCTGAATGACTTTTCCTATTTTAGGACAATAAGCAATTTTTGACCAGGAACAACGGTGTTCTGTTCAAACAGGAAAGCCTGTGTGTGTCACATTTCCCCTCTGGTAGCCAACTGCCCATCATTTCACGTAATTCATTTCCCAATGACCCTGAAACGTTTGCTTTACATATGGATGATCTCATTCTTCGTACTTGGCAATTTTGGAGAACGTTTTCCATGCAAAATGGATCAGTAAACCCAAGCAAACATAGGATGGCCAGTGTGTGTGTGTGTGTGTGTGTGTGTGTGTGTGTGTTGGGAGGCAGGGATGTTCTGGATCAACCCTTTTGCCAATGAAAGATATGATATTTTCTCTGACAGAAGCAAGGTGATCTATTGCATGTCACGGCTAAGCTGTAAAAATATCACGACCTTTTATCAGGCTCAATTATTAGAAGTTGTAGCCCCAGGCAGGCACAACTAGGGAATCCCAGACGATGTTTAACACAGGAAAACTATAGAATCAAATGCAAAGTGCACAACCAAACCCGGCGGTGATAGGGTTGCCTACTGATCCATTCATCATTCCCTTCTGCTTACTCTGTGGCTGACATCTACTTATTAAGTCTTTCCCTGGGTCATTTCACACTGCAGAAGAGGCAAAAGAGAAACACTGGCAGGAGGCTGGCATGTCCAGAAGAAAGGAAGGCTGTTTATTTTCTCGGTGGCTTCATCTTCTTATTAGGCAAAAGGAAAACTCTGAGTCCAGCCAGGCCCCTCCCTTCTAGTTCCAAAGCCATGGCTAATGTGGGGAGCGCCTCAATCTGAAGAGAAACTCTAAGAAAAATTAAAGTTGCCCGGTGAAAGGATCAGATTTTTCATTAACTAGGGACCCTACCTTGCTGATGGAGGGAGCCAGGCTGCACTGAGGCTGCAGCTGGGAAAAGAAGGAAGGAAGATAATTCAGAAGAGGTGTGATACAGGGACAGGGTCACTCTCTCATTGAATCCTGTGAGTTAAATCTCTCCAAAGAAAGAAGCAGCTTCTTAATCCCGTAACGATTACAGCTTCAACCACCCTAGGAGTCAGAATCCATTGGATGACTGAGTGTTTGGTTTCTTGTAACGAATACAGTACCTATCCATCCCTGGTGGCACCATGGGTGAGTGTTGGGCTATAAACCCAAAGGTGAGCGGTATTAAGCCGCCAGCTACTCGGTGAGACCAAAAGGAATCAGTCTGCTTCCTTAAAGCTAGACAACCTCAAAATCTCTATGGAGCAATTCTACTCTGTCCTATGAGTCGGGACCAACTTGAAAATAGTTGACTTCGTGAAGTCCCTAGGAATGAATAGTTCATGAATAGGTAGTGACACTCTGCAAACAAATTGCTTTCGAGTGGGAAACTGAATCCAAAAACCTCGTTTTCCCTAGTTTCTAACTCAAATTTGTCATGTTATTTCACTAGTCATTTATGAAATAAGCCGCAGTCATCTTCGCAGTACCTCTCACTGTGTCACCAGCAGAAGTCACAGTATCACACAGCACATTTTGGATGTGGCACATATTGTGACAAACCCATCAGCACCCAGGAACACTTCAAACAGATAATATTTCTGGACCTGCCGCTAACTCTTCATGCTATGTATAATGTTTATATATATATTATTTGTGAATTATATATACATTATTTTGTGAATTTTTAAATACTTTGATGGTTTTATCAATATAATGTTTCTTTGGAATCCGTTGCATGTCAATTGATGCACGCCTGCTTATGCTTCTGTTTTTTCACTGAGCAGGGAATCTAGAGGCGTTACCAGAATGAAGAACGCAGCCCCAATAAAAGAAAAATTACTTGTCTGCAGGGCTTTGGGTCTCCACTCCACCCCTCATCATTTGCATCAATATATTTGTTTGTTTGGGGTCTTCTGATGTCTGAGACCTGATCTAGTGGCCGCCTTGTGATCACACAGGCTGGTGTGCTTCTTCTATGTGGGCTTTGACAGACACACAACATCTCTCTAGATCTGTAATGTTTCCATGCAACCCCACTGTCATGAGCCCAGTTCTAACTTACAACTATGGCTAGGCTGGAGCATGCACACTGGTACAGGTAAGAGTTATCAACTCACTGAATCCAGGACAGGTAAACTCTATTTGTCAGAGTACTTTAGAAAAACAAATCCACATAATCTCATGTATAAGAGAGAGTTTTACATAAAGGTTAAGTGCACATCAAAGAAAACTCCCAACCCAGTGCTGCCCAGACCCACAAGCCCACCATTAACTCATACGTCTGACACCAATCCACAAAGTCTTCCGCCATCTAACAAAACAGATGCAAAGATGCCGAATGCAGGAGGAAAACCGAGTCAGTGAATGAGTAAGCATCTCAGCACTGGCAGGGGTCTCCACGTGGCTGCACTTGCACCCAGGGCTGCATCAGATAGATCCACGTGGCTTCTCCTCAGGGATGTCTTTGAGCTTTGCCAGTTGAAGCAGGGAACTGGCTAATGCAGCTCCACCCTGGTCTGACCATCAGAAAGCAAGAGACCCGAAAACTAGAAAGGCGAGGCTCACCGAGTCATTTATCCCTCCGCCCTTCAATTAACCCCACATGTGTTTATTGGCCAGATTGGCACAATAAACTAACTAGCTCGTAAACCCCATCAGGAACAATGATGGCAGGAGAATTACCATGGACAGAGAAGGGGGAGAAAAGGAAAAACAATTGCAATTGTGGATGTATAACTCCCTCCCTCACCCAGGGGGACAAACAACAGAAACATGGGTGAAGGTAGGCAGCAGATGATGTAAGATATGAAAATAATAATAATTTATCAGGGGTTCATACGGGTGAGAGGAAAAAAGAGGAGCTGATACCAATGCTTCAAGCAGAAAGAAAATGTTTTGAAAGTGATGATGGCAATATATGTACAAATATGTTTGACATAATCGATGGATCGATTGTTATAAGAGCTGTAAGAGTCACCAATAAAATTATATATTTGAAAAAGAGAGAGAAAAATTGCTACCTGCTATAGACTAGAATACCAACTGAAATGGTTCAACAAGCTGAATTAGCACTGAAAGCACTTAACTATGCCAGGAAATTTGGAAGACAACCACTTGGCCAACTGACTGGAAAAGACTGATATATGCACCCTTTCCAAAGAAAGGTGACCCAACAGAAAGCTCAAATTATAGAACAATGACGGGTGTCACACACAAGTAATGTTTTGTTGAAATCATCCAACAATGATTGCAGCAGGACATTGACAGGGAGCTGCCAGAGCTCCAGGCTGGTTTCAGACATGCAACAAGGGATGCCATTGTTGATGCCAGATGAACCTTGGCTGAAAGCAGAGAATACCAGAAAGATGCTTTCTTATATTTCATTGACTATGCAAAGGCATCTGAGTGCATGGATCATAACAAGCTATTGGTGGGCTTGAGAAGAATCAGAATTCCAGAACACTTCTTTCTGCTCCTACAGAACCAATCCACAATCAAGAGAGAGTTGTACAAACCGAACAAGGGAACGTTGCATAGTTGAAAATCAGGAAAGGTACGTGCCAAGGTTTTATCCTGTTGGCCTACTTATTCAAGGTGTATACTGAAAAAGTAATTAGAGAAACCAGATTATATGAAAAAGAATGCGGCATCAGGATTTGAGGAAGGCTTCACAGCAAACTGAGATGGCTTGCTGACAGTGAGGAAGAATTAGAGCACGTGCTGATGATGATCCAGGATAGCAGGCTCAAGTATGGGTTACAACCCAATGTAAAGAAGACCCAAATCCTCACAGCTGACACAGTAGGTGGCATTATGATAAATGGAGAAAAGGCTAAAGTTGTCAAACATTTGGTCTCGCTTCGATCTATAATGTACGCTCACGGAAGCCGCAGTCAAGAGATGAAAAGGTGAGTTGCACTGGGTGCATCTGCTCGCCAAGACCGCTTTAGCATCCTGAAAAGCAAGGACGTTACTTTAAGGTCTAAGGCTACTTGAAGCACCTAAGAGTTTATCTTATATACTTTGGACCTGTTATCAGGATAGACAAGTCCCTGGAGAAGGACACCTTGCTTGATAAAGAAGAGGGGCAGGAAAGAGAGGAAGCCCTCAAGGAGCTGGACTGACACAGTGCCTGCAACACTGGGTAAAGCATAGGGACAATAGTGAGGTGGAGGAGGACAGGGCATAGGGTCTCTCTGGCACCGAACAACAACGATAGATTCCAGCATCACAGCAGCATCCAAGTCCCCACAGAGTGGCAAGTTAAGAGATGACATTCTATAAACATCAATTTCCATATTGTTGTGCATGGGTGCAGTTGAGTTTACTCCAATTCATATAAATTCTGTCTGAAAAGATCAGAACTACCTCTCAGAATTTCTCTGTAACCTTTAGGGAAGCAAATTTCCAGGATTTTCTTCCGAGAAATCACTGGATGTGTTCAAACTACCAACCTTTCATTTAGCAGCTGAGTGCTCACCTGTTGTGTCACCAGAGCTCCTCACATGAACTGTATTTATGTAATGAAACAAATTCAGATATGCTTTCAAAATGACCCGGTAATACAGCGTATATGAAGGCAAACTGATATGAGCCACCATTAAATGTCTGAATGAGATCTATTCTACTTTTCATTGAACTACCTTAGATGAATGTAGAAGATATGAAATTCATATGGAAACCTCTAAAAGATGGATTTTTGCCAATGGTGGTAGTTACATAAGTTCAGGTTAACTTGATAAACAACTATGGGAATGGAGTCTAGCCTATCAGGTCACAGCCTGATGATGCCTCCTTGTGGGCTGGCTTTCTCATGAGGATTCTGGGAACTTCCTCTCTTTCTCTCTGGATGTGGGCTACACACTCTGCTTCACCTTCTTGAGAAGGAGACCCTCAGAGAGATGGAGGAACCAGAGACAGCATTGAAATGTTTCCACTGGCATTGGATTCACAAGGCTTCCCACCCACCAGCCTGTGATTTCCTGCTTTTGGCATCATTGCATGTGCTGTTTGAATTGAAAGAGGAATTTGTGGACTAGTATTGGGCATATTGGCTAATATCAACATTATGAACTTGATGTGGATTGGGCTAAGATGTTTTCTCAATATACAATTGCCCTTTGATATAAAATTCTCTCTTACACATATATGAGTGTCTCTGGATTTGTTTCTCTAGTCAACCCAGCCTAACACACCAATGAATCTCTTTCATTATTTTGAAGGTAAAAAAAAATACAAGATTTAATTTTTTTAATTCTTTTTAAAAAATTAAATGCTTTTTCAGAGGCTCGTACAGCTCTCATCACCATCCACATATTATTCATCCATTGTGTCAAGCACACTTGTACATATGTTGCCATCATCATTTTCAAAGCATTTTCTTTCTACTTGAGCCCTTGATCTCAGCTCCTCATATCCCTCTCTCCCTCACCAGGTAGGAACAGTTTGTCTCTGGTTGGGGCCAGCCTTGTCGTTCTCTCTTTTCATACGTTCTTCACGTGGCTACATTGTTCTCATGGTTTGGTGCACCGTGGTAGGGTCCTTTGAGAATTTTCTCCTTATCTCTTTTTATGGTTCAAACCTTGAAATTAATTTTGCCCCTGTCAGTTTCCCAGACTGTAACACTTAATGGGAGTAGTAAAGCTTGTCTTGCACCCAAAGTGCCTGGTTGTTTAGAACCCCTGACATGGTGGATCACTGTCCAAGGCCTAACCACTACAGCACCAGGACCCCTATAATATACCAATTCTTCCCAGTCATGTGTATGTCACATTGAATCTTGTATGTCTTCTGGGTCTGAAGATCCTTGTAGCAAAGAAGATGATGCACCCTATAGAACTATCCCATCTGAGAGGAGAATACACCTACAGCTTCACTACCATGCTGCCAGGTTCCACACATTGCTCCATTCCATCTCTCTGTTCCAGATCAGAATTGCTAAGACCTCATTGAGTTCTTACCTCCAAGGTCCTGAACTTGGAGCCGGCTTGTTCCATAAATTGAACTGCAACAGCAGCTGATGTTTCCTCAAGAGGAGCATGCTGCTTCTTGCCTCAAATTTCAGATGTTATCTGAGTCTATGCATCCCCTCTGTGAGATTTTGATAGCCTCTCCATATAACTTCAGAGGTAAACAGCTTGATCCTGCTTGTCACACCACGTGATCCAAGTCTCCACCTAAGCACACGGCCAATCTTTATCTTTATGAGTCTTTGGCAACACCTCCTTACAAATTTTGCTGTCTGCTTCTAGGCAATCTGGCTTAATTGTGTGAAATTATTGCTTGTATGGGCCGCTCACCTCTCTTTGGGCCAGGAGGATGGAGCATGCATCTGTCTGTGGGTTGGTTTTAAGTAAACAGGGACTTTAGTCAGCAGTCTTCTCCAGGTCGCCTACCACAAGGTGTCTGGATCAGCGGTCAGGCAGGAGGCCATCGGGCCAGGTCCTCTGCAGCAAGCACTAGTTTGAGGGTGCTGGGCTTATCAAAAATAAGGTTTTAGACAGTGTTCAAAAAGATGATTGGAGATATTTCCAACAATGCTTTTCATTTTTTATCCCACTGAAATGTTGTTTCCACCTGAACCTTAACTTCTAAAGAGCAGAACAGTCAGATATATATATAGTCATCTCTACCCATCAGTCATTATTTGATTTTACTGGTGATTAGAGGTGACTGTCAATGTCACTGAACAAAGTAGGAAGTATCAAGGGAATCTGGAAGGAACACATAGTCTATACTGAAAAAATGGTCCATTTTTAATCATTTCAGGAGGTGGCATCTGATCATGAACAAATGTTAATGAAGGAAGAAGTTTAAGTAGTATTGAAGACCTTGGTAAAAAGCAAGACGCTAAGAATTAATGGAGTACCAACTGAGATACATCAAAGCTGGAAGAGGTCTCTCACTTAAGTCAAGAAATTTAGGAAGATATCTACCTGGCTAAATGGCTGGCAGAGATACATGTATGTGCCCATTCCATAGAAAGGCAATTTGGTGGCACAAAGTAAGTATTGAACAATATCATTCATATTATAGGCAAATAAAGCAATGGTAAAGATCATCTAAATTGGTGGCAGAAGTACATGAATAAAGAACTGCCAAAATTCAAGCCATATTTAAAGAGGGATATTATTGTTTATACAGTTGGATCATGACTAAAAGTAGAGACTACTGGAAAGATAGTTATTTACCTGTGCTTTATTGACTGTCCAAAGACATTCAACTCTGTGAATCATAGCAAATTATAGATAATATTGCATAGAAATGAATTCCAGAAATTTAACTGTGCTCAGGAGAAAACTGTACATAGACCAAGAGGCAGTTTTCTAAACAGAACAAGAGGATATGACATAGTTTAAAATCAGGAATGGTGAGTGAAGTTGTATCCTTTCACCAAACTTTTGCAATCTGCATGCTGAACAAATATTCCAAGAAGAATAAATATGTAAAGGACGTGACATGAGACATGAGGGAAGACTCATTAGCAACCTGTGATACGCAAATGACACGACCTTGACAGCTGAAAGTGAAGCAGAGTTGAAGCACTTACTAATAAAGATCAAAGACTATAGCCCTCGATAAGAGTTTTATCTTAACATAACGAAAACCAAAATCCTTACAACTTGACCAGTAAGAAATACCATCACAAATGAAGAAAATATTGAAGGAAAAATATATTAAGGAATTCATATTTCTTGGATCCACAATAAAATGATATTTTACTTTGGACAAATCTAGTAAAGACTTTATATAAAATCTGAAAAAGATAAGCTGTCACCTTAAGGACTAGGATGTGGCCAACCAACGTCATGTTTTGTTTATTTTAAAAACAATCTCCTCCCAGACTGGACAATGAATACAGAAGACTCAAAAGCGGGTGCAATGAATATTGGCTATACTGTGGTCTACAAAAGAAAGGACAGCTCTGCCTTAGAAGCAAGACAGAGAGAGGGTTCCGTAGAAGCAAGGCGAGTGAGCCCTCCTCTTACATACTTCAGGCATATTTCAGTAGGATGGCAGAGGACAACTCTGTGTTTCATTCTGTAATCAACTCAATATCATCTAACAACAGTAAGTGACCTCCAATGTAACAGACAGCTATTTCTGAGCTCATACCTATCTTTATCTTCTTATTCCACTCTGGTTCTTCTTGTCCTACTTAAAGTCATCATGTTAATTGAACTTAATAAATTACTCCTTGACTACTTAATACATTACTCCTGTGTCAGGTACGTTGGGTCTTTGATGGTCTGATGCTTCTATCTCAATTTATTCTTCCTAATTCTCTGACCACAGTGTCGCACTCTTTTAAAAAATATGTCTCTTATTGCTATTCAATAAATCCTCTGTATTCCTGTTCTAATAACTGCCTCTATTTTCACTGTAGATATCCCTATCTATACTTATGACTTATGTAAGTTCTATTACCATGTAACTACTCCATATCTTTCTATTGACAGTCTTCAAGTTTCCTGGAACATAAGTACGCAAAGTTCTTTGGCACCACAATTTCAACATTCCTCAACTTAAATTAATGATCTATAATAAGTTGAATTTTCTTTTTATTTTTCTTATTTTGACTAATGCTAACATTATCAGCTCAATCACTCAAGTTGGAAGATGGGAAGGCCTCCAGTTATCTTCTTTTGCATCACTTTCTACTTCCAATTCATCACAAGTTGACATTAACTTTTTCTTCACAAAGATTTCTTCACTTAATCTCCACTCTATTTCTCTAATATCACTTACCTAGTTTTCTATTTTTCACTTGACACCTCGAGATACCTCTAACTTGTTTTCTGTCATCAGTTTACCCTTCTAATTTCTACGATACTGTTTAGTTCATATCATGTGGTTTCATTAATAACAGTATAAGCACTTGACTAGATCTGAGACTTTTGCATAGGACTCTCAGCATGGGTTTATGGTCCTAATGCTCAATGCTTAACCCTCCAATTTCATCTCTTCCCAAACTCTACCATATTCAAATGCTGTCTCTTTTTCCTGAGCTTCATTTCTTTGGTGCCTCTTGGAAACTAAAAACAAACAAACAAACAGTATTTTCACTATCCTTGGGTCACCAAAACCTCACCATCTATGTTTCTTAAACACTCTCCAGCTTCTTAAAAAAACAAAAGTTATCAACATCCATCATCTCCAGTTCTTTGTTTTGCATTCATTAATAAATTCACCATAACATCTACCTGCTTGTCGGGATCATAACTGACTGGCCAATTGTGAAATTCAGAAGTTTATCTGTAAGTATTTATCTGACTTTACTTATTAATACCTAATTCTATTTCTTGCACTTGTTAAGTTCCACAGTTTGAATGACATTTCTGTCTCTGGTGTTTGTTTTGCTTTAGTGTATCTTTCTACATCTGGCATTGTTAAGTCCCAATTTTCTTCTTAAACCTCCTTCACGTGCCAACTCTTAAAATTTTATTTCTTTTCCAGAATTATATTGTTACCCTTTATGTTCTTCCAAGTCCGGCAGTTTCGAGCTTAGTTGAAATCTACTGCAACTCAGGACTACAATAGGCAGCAGCCACAATGACCTAGTTCATTTGCAAAGCTCAGTGGGAGGAGGAAGAGTGTGTCTAACTTGAAAAAGTATATTGCGGAATACTTGTCCTTCTATGGTCAATGTTTTTATTCTTTCAGGAGGCCTATTCCTTTTCTACTTCTTCACTACTACCTATATCAGTGGTTCTCAACCTTCCTAATGCTGCGACCCTTTAATAGAGCTCCTCATGCTTTGGTGACCCCTCCAACTATAAATTTATTTTCTTTGCTGCTTCATTACTATAATTTTGCTACTGTTATGAATTGGAAGACCCCTGTGAAAGAGTCATTTGACCCACCCCCCAGAGGGTCGTGGCCCACAGGTAGAGAACTGCTGACCTGTATGCTGATGATTCACATATATTTACTTCTGATTCTGATCTATGGTCTCAATTCTAAATTAGTATTCTAATATTAATTGCTACTGAACCAACATGTCCCACCAAGACTTTTAAATGGAGTTGTCCAAGTTGAACCCATATTCCTTCCCCAGATTTGCTGGTCTCCAGTGTTCCCATATCCATCATTATCCAGGAAAATTGCCTGCCATTTTCTTTGCCTTCTTACGTCTCCATTCTTCATCAAATCCAATGGATTCTTACTTCTCTCCTTTCTCTGTTTCTCTCATTTCTATTCACTTCTCTGGTTCCTCACCCCTTCTTTCTTTTCTGACTGATGCTGCTATTGCTTAGTCTTATCTCCAGTCTGTTATAATCTCTTTCCAATTAATTGCCATACCACCAGCTTTGCTTCTCACACTCTATCCTCCATTCAGCTCCCAGGAAAAAAAGATGAAAAAGATCACTTTTATCATGCTGAGTTCTCTTACAATTCTTTTGAGCTTCCACAATCTACAGAATAAAGTCCAAACTTCTCAGCCCAAAGGTAGAGCTCCACTGTTGGTTGAGGAGGAACAAAGTTCACTGATTCACTTTCATTTATTTATACAACAAATATTTATTGAGTATCACGGGCAGTATTATAAAACACAAGGGATACTAAAAAGAAAAGAAGGCTTCTATCCCTACTATAGTTTAGGTTCTCAGTCATGGCATAAAAGCCAACAACAACAAGAAGGACACATGTCAGATGGTAAGCTCTCTGTGAAAACTTAAGATAGGATGGTAGAATTGAGATGAACTAGATGGCTGCTCTATATTGAGCGTGAGACTTATGGAAGGCCTACAAAGGAAGCTGACATTGTACTGTTTCCTGGATGTATGGAAGGAAACAAAAGTCCCGGGGAAGGAAGAACAAAACACTTGGCATGTTTGAGGAATAGAATGAACAGAAGACTGATGAAGGTGTGGAAAGGGCAGGTCATGATGCATTCTGCTAAAGAGAGAAGTAAAGGAAACTGCTTTAAAAATTGAAGTTTTATTTAAAGTTACCTATTAAACCAGTGGAAATTTTCAATTGGAAATGGCATGAATTTTAATCTCTCTTCTGGAAAGAGTGTCTGACAACTCTGATGCGAACTGGTACCCGCTATTGGTAGACAGCGCTAGTGGCATTCCATGTCCAAGAGGACAGTGAAATAAACCAATATGCTACTGGTTACTGAAAAAAGAGAGGAGTTTGAATTTGAAATGTGGACTTCAGTGAGGAATAAATAAATATTACTGATGGACTGGCTAGAGATAAGGATAAATTGAAAATGTCTCAGCAAAAAATATATAGATTCTAGAGATACGGAGTGTATGAATGTTTACATATGAATTTCAAGAAGCAGTTTAAGATTCTATGTGGCTTCTGAATTAGTTGTCAGTCTCTACCCAAAGAGACTCTATGTACAACTGAACAAAACATGATCCATCCCCATACCCTCCTCACGTTTTTCTAATGTTTAAACCCATTGTTGCAGCCATTGTGTTCTCAAACTCAACAAGGGGCTTCCTCTTTGTTTTTTTGCAGTCCCTCTGCTCTACAAAGCATAACGTTCTTTTCCAGGGACTGCTCATGTCCAAAATACGTGGGACAAAGTCTTGCCATCCTTCCATCCATGAATAATTCTAAGGAATATTCTTGTTGCATGTCTTCCAAAATAGATGTGCTACTTCCTTTTGCATGAATTGTCAATATTATTCTTCAGCACCATTCAAATGATTCAATTCTTCTTTTCTGTCCTCCTTATCCAATGTCCAATTTTCAAACGTAGGTTGAAAATACCATGGCTGGAGTGAGACACATCTTACTTAGTCCCCAAAGTAGCATATATGATTTTCAACACTTGAAGAAATCTTGTGGCCAGATTTTTGCAGTGCTGTACATCCTTTGATCTATTCATTGCTACATCATTCATTGCTACATTCATTGCTACAATAAACATTGATTGTGGATCCAAGCAAGGCAAAAATACTTAAAAATTAAATATTTTCTCCATTTCCCATGATGTTTCTTATTAGGCCAGTTGTGATGAATTTAATGTCTTTACATTGAATTGTGATTCGTATTGAAGGCTGCAATCCTTGACCTTCATCAGTAAATATTTCAAAACCTCATTTTCAGCAAGCAAGGCTGTGTCATCTGAACATCACAAGTTTTTACTAAGCTTTCCTCCAAACCTGATGCTGAATTCTTCTTTATATAATCCAGGTTTATAGCGATTTTAATAGCATGCAGGTTGAATATGCATGATGAGAGTATACTACCCAGACATACAACTGTCCTAATTTGAAACCACACAATATTACCGTGTTGGGTTTGCACAAATGTATTTTGATCCATGTATAGATTCGGCATGAGCACCATGAAGTGTCCTGGTATTCCCATTCTTCTCAAGGCTTTTCATAGTTTGTTATGGTCCATAGAATCAGATGTCTGTGGATAGTCAATAAAACACAAGTACACCTCTTCCTGGTATTCTATGCCTCAGTCAACAACATCCATCTGACATCATCGATGATATGCCTTGTTCCAAGTCCTCTTCTGAATCTTGTCATAACCTCTGGCAGTTCTCTGTCCTGTACTACTCCAATTGCTGGAATATCTTTGGCTCAAGTTTACTTGCATTTGATATTAATGATGTTGTTGTCGTTAGGTGCCAGGTAGTTGGTTCTGACCCATAATGACCCCATGACAACAAAAGGAAACCCTGACTAGCCTGCACCAACATCACAATTGTACCTATGCTGGAGCCCGCTGTTACAGCCACTATGTCAGTCCCTATCATTGAAGGCCGTCCTCCCTTTTGCTGCTCATCTCCTTTAAAAAGAATGATGTCCTTCTCCAGTGACTGCTCTCTCCTGACAGCATATGCAAACTATGTAAGAGGAAGTCCTACCATCCTAACCTTTAGTGAGCATTGTGGCTATACTTTTCCCCAAGACTGATTTATTTGTCCTTTTGGAAATCCATGGTACTTTTCAGATTCTTCTCCAGCACCACAACTGAGTTGCTTCTATTCTTCTGACAGTGGTTCTCAACCTTCCTAATGCCGTGACCTTGAATACAGTTTCTCATGCTGTGGTGAAAATAAAATTATTTTCATTGCTACTTCATAAATGCAATTTTGCTACTGTTTTTAATTTGGCAAACACTGTGAAAGGGTCATTTGAGCCCCAAATGGGTTGTGACCCACAGGTTGAGAACCGCTGTTCTATGATGTTCCTTATCAACCTATAACTTATCAACCTATAACTTCTACATACATATGAGGCAATTGAAAACATGGCCAGGTCAGGTACTCATTAGTCCTCAAAATAGTCCCCTTGCTTTTTGGCACTCTAAGACTTCTTGCCCAACTCTTTTACCCAATGCAATGTGTTGCTTGATCTTGTGATATAGATGACATATACCAATATATTATACTATAATTTGCACATTCTGTTAGGTCATTTTTCTTTTGAATGGGTACAAATATGCATCTCCTCCAGTGAGTTGGTCAGGTAGCCAACTTCCAAATTTCTGGGCATTGAAGAGAATATACCATGGATACCTAGAATGACAAACGGATCTGTCTTGGAAGAAGTATTGCCAGTGTGCCCCTTAGGGGCAATGATAGTGAGACTTCATCTTAGATTCTTTGGACATGTTGTCAGGAGAGACCAATCCCTGGAGAAAGACATCACGATTGGTAAAGTAGAGGGTCAGTGAAAAAGAGAAAAGGCCTTAATGATATTGATTGATACCGTGGAATCAATCATGACACCGTGGGAATCATTATGAGAATGGAGTGGGACCAGGCAGTACTTCATACTGCTGTGCATAGCCCCATGATGGGTTGGAACAAAGTCGATGTCATTCAACAACAACAACAAACACTTTAGGTCTTTGAATATTTCATTATAATATTTTAATGTATCTTCTAGAGCTGCCCTTTGAAAATTTCTCTTCAGCTCTTTGACTCCATCTTTTTCCTATTTGATTTGCCCACTCTATGATTATGGGTAAGTTTAGAGTCTCTTCTGACACACACATTAATCTTTTCTATTTCATATTTTTAAATACCCACTTGTTCTCTTCTTTGATGATGGTCTTGATATCATACTCCAGCTACCAGGTCTTATGTCTTTTGTGTTCAATGAAGCAAATCTGTTCTTGAGATGTTCTTGAAATTCAGGTCGAATGGATTCAAAGTCACATTTTGGCTCTTGTGTACTTTTTTTTCCAGCTTCTTTAGATTCAACCTAAACTTGAATATTAACAATTGATGGACTGTTCCTCAGTGAGCCCCTAACTTGGGTTTAGCTGCTGATATTGTGTTTCCTCATTTTCTCTTCCTGCAGATGTAGTCAATTTTAGTTCTTTGAATTTCCTGGATAAGTCCAAGTACATCGTCACTTTTTGTGTTTGTTCAAAGAAAGTAATGACTACACATAAGTCTACAAATACAAATTCTATCATGCCATCTCAAGTTTTGATCCTATCACCAAGATCATATTTTTCAGCTAATGTTCATTCCTATTAGTTTCCAACTTTTGCATATCAATCACCAATAATTATCAAAGTATCTTGGTTATATGTTTGAACAAATTCAGACTGAAGACATTAGTAGAATTCCTCTATTTCTTCAATTTGTATTCCTCTATTTGCACAAATTTGTATTACAGTTGTTTTCACAGACAGCATTGTATTTCAAGATACATCTTGAAAAGCCCTTTTGACAAGGAATGTGATTCCTTTCCCCTTGAACCTGTCATTGTTGGTATAGTAAACCATATAGTTTTCTGATTCAAAAGGGAAAATATCAATCCATTTCAGTTGAGCAATGATCTCAACTCATTTTTTATTATTTACAACTTTCCCAGTTTTATACTTCCTACATTTAAAATTCAAATTATTAATAGATGTTTGTAACTGTTCCTTCTAATTTTGAGCAGTACCCTCATCAGCAAATGAAGTCCCAATGGCTTTACTTCATCCATATCATGATGGTCAACT
Source organism: Tenrec ecaudatus (assembly GCF_050624435.1). Classification (NCBI taxonomy): domain Eukaryota; kingdom Metazoa; phylum Chordata; class Mammalia; order Afrosoricida; family Tenrecidae; genus Tenrec; species Tenrec ecaudatus. Next base: position 12,225,630 of record NC_134542.1, on the reverse strand, counting down.
ACTTTGAGAGAGCAGCTTTTCCTCAGTCATCTTTTGAGTGCTTACTGACCTGAGGCATACCAGGGTAAGCTAGAGGACTGGATGACTTATCTATCCCAAATTGCCTCACATAATCCATTCCACCAGTCATGTGCTGATGTCTCATCCCTACATCACTTCACCTGATCAATTTCACTGGTTATGTCAGGGTCAGCTAGAGGTCTAGATGACCCATCCCAAATTACCTCACATGATCTATTCCAAAGGTTATGTCCAGATGACTCATTGGCTGAAACTGTCTCACGTGCTAATGAGGTGCACAAGGCCAACTTTTGTGCTGGAATAAGGACTAACCAGGGCCAGTGGGAAAGAAGGTTAAGGGCTGAGGCAAGGCAATAGGGTCCTATCAAACAGTTTCCAAAAGACCTGAAGATCTAGAATTTAAATCTAAACTCTGTGATTAACAAGAACTGTGATTACCAAACCTTTGCTCTGCTTCCTGTCCTGCCCTAATGCCTTTTCTTTCTGTCTTACATATGTGAGCCCCTCTGTTGGGGTGCCAATCACTCGAGTTACTTGCCATTACTTCTGAGGGAGAAAGCCCAACAACATCGACTATCGATGCATAACAAAGGACTCATCTGGAACTATGCGTAACAATGTCCCACTAATATTCACCAGGTGTTTCATATCTGACAATGTTTCCATGTTACCCACGAGGCATTCAGTGGCTAATTTCTCTGAAGTCCGCAGTCCATTCCTTCTTCATAGTCTGTCCTTGGTCTGGAACCTCTGCTGAAAACTGTTCACTTTGGGTGACACAAAAATACCAGTCACTTAGCCCTCAGCATCATAGCAACACACAAACCACCACAGTATGAGAAACTGACAAGTTTTGGAATAAGTATTTAGGTTAATCAAAAGCCAGAAGATCATGTCAAGTAAACAGGAGAAAGCATGTAAGTAGAGAAGGTGACCCAGACAGTAATATTGTAATAATAAATAGTCTAAGGACAGTAGTGAGCATGCGGAGCTCAATTGGATCAGGTTAGCATGGGGACTCTAATACTACTAATTGTCATTAGGTTAATTCCGTCTCGTGGCAACCCTACAGGACAATGTAAAATTGGCCTTTTGGGGTGTCTGCTACTTGAAATCTTATTGGAAAGAGACAGCCTTGTCCTTCTCCAATGGAATAGCTGGTGAATTAGAGATACTGACCTTATGTTTAGTAATCCAACTGTACCACTGTACCAATATAGCCCACTACACCACTCTGGATCCTGGATCCTGAGTGATTAAGGGTTGGATTGACCAAGGAAAAATCTACAGCACATCTACCTCCTAATAATAAGGATAGTAAAGAAGATAAATAGATGCTGCAGGAAAGATTGGACATGACTGCAAGATCAATGATCTTTAGGAAGGTAAAACTAGCTAATCCTCATTTAAGGGAAGGACTTGCTTTTTGCAGAAACACGATCATACGCTGTATAGAAGCATGAGGGTAGGCAAGGCAGGTAGAATGGGGACTAGGACAGAAGGAGGAAGAGAAAAAATAGGGCTCCTGATGGACATTAGATGAGTGACCAGGAGATAACTTACCCAAGAGTGATTCCCTTCAGATCAATCACTCTCAGAGAACCATGGGAACCGTCTACCGTCTTATGTAGTCATGTGTGTAAGATACTCAATCCTGGAAGAGTTCTGAGGTGGTGAATCAGCTTATCCCTTCCATGTTGTTGTTGGGTGCTGTTGAGTCCACTCAAATTGCAACACCCTGCATAACAGAGTAAGGAACTACAGGATGTTCTAGGTCACCATCTTGATGGGAGCAGATTGCCAGGTCTTCTCTCCTACAGAGCTGCTGGGGGATTTTGAACCATCCAACTTTCATGTTAGCCACCAAGTGTTTACGAGTTACACTACCGTCATATACAACTTTCATCCACAAGGCTTGGTGCCCATTCGTTGATTACCCAAGACTCCATCCAGGCATGCAGAACAGTTTAAACTGGGATAGGACCAGTGTCCACCATGAGATATGGTTATTGATTCTTAACCCTGATCATATAAGAAAAAAGCACAAACAACACTCCCCATATCTGTTTGGGATGCTTCTCTTGGAGATGGATGCTGGCTCTGCTAATTGCAAGATTTACAACAGAAAGCTCGAGTGCCTGCTAATGTTCCTGTTTATCGTAATCTACTCAGGTGAACGCTGTTTCAATAGACCAGCTGTATGTTGACTGGCTTTTTGCTTTTGTTTTTCAACACCAGAAGTCTCCACCACAATATTTATGTGTAAATCTTAGACTTACATCTAGTTTCACCAAAGCTGCCTTCTTGTGTTCAGCCAGATCTGTTCTTTTCTATAAGATTCAGCCTCCACCTAGGTTCATTCAGACCTTCTTGACTCCATGAATGTTATAGATACTTCCCCATGACAACTGAACCCATACAATGCAGATCAGAAACAAGATGCCATGTAGAAGCCAGTTTGCCAACAGCGTTTCATGTATAATGATTATTATCATGGCTTAAAAGCTAAAATTCCTGGTAACAAAAAATCATTTAAAATATGATTTCTTTTATAAGATGGTAATTGTTAGAATGCATTCACTCCGTGATTAAAATTATTCAAAATGTGCTGTCACTTCCTTGGAAATTTGATCATTTCTTTACATTAATAAATACGAAGGCCAACTTCTTTTGTTTTCCATGTGTGGTAGTTACATAATCTCTGGTCAATTTCAGACAAGAGTGAAGGGGTAGAGTGTAGCCTGTCAGTCAGGTAATAGCTTGATGGCCTCATTTAGAAGTGCTAAAGAGATAGGTAGCTCACTAGAGGTGGAATAACGCTCACTCCTTGTGAGACATTACTGATGACGAGCCTGATGGAGTGACACTGATGCAGCCAGAGCTAGAGGAAACACGTGGAGATCCATGCCAGTGCTAATGCTTCTACCACCACTGGATCCACAAGACTTTCCACCCACTGGCATGTGATCTTCGTGCTTGTGTTTTGTGAGTCTAACGGGAAAATTATAGATTGCTCTCAGATGTTTGGGCTAATATCGGACTTAAGGACTTCATCTGGTCTGGGCTGGGATGTTTTCTCAATAGCCTATTACTCTTGTATATACAGCTCTTTCTTACACACACATGTGTGTCTATGAATTTTTTTCCCTAATCTACCCAGACTAACACACCGTCTTCTTAGCCACCTGACCATGAAAACTTTGAGCGCCATTACGGCCTTATGCTGAAGATCTCCCTCCTCTAGATGATTCCTTTTTGTCTTTGCCTTTTCTTTGTCACATTTAAGATTTGATAAAGAGTTCTTTATAAAATATATTTGAATTTTCTTTTCCCTAATAGAATACCAGGATGTACTGAAAATCAAACACAATTTGAATAGACCTAGGCAATAGTCTTGTCAATTTTCTTATCCACTAGGACAGTAAGATAATGAAACATAAATGTAAGGGGAAACACAAGGTCTCTGGAAGATGTTATTTTGGTGTTAAGTGTCAGCAAGCAGGTTCTAACCCATAGCACCCCCTATGCAATATAAAATGAAATGCTGCCTGGTCTCACACCACCCGCACAATTGCCTGAGCCTACAGTTGCAGTCATGGTGTCAATCTTTTTCTTCTTGATGACCTTTCTCTTTTTCACAGCTCCTCTGCTTTAGCTACATGGTGTCCTACTCCAGGGACTGGTCTCTTCTAAAACCATACCCCAAATGTGTAAGATGAAATTTCACCATCCTTGCCACTATGGAGTTCTCTGGGATTATTCAGACGGGTGTGTCCAAGGAGGGCTCTCTGAAGAAGTTGTGTTTAAGTTACAACAGTAGAGTTAAATTGGAATCAGCCAAACAGCAGGGAAAAGAGTATTCTAAATAGAGGAAAATAAAGAGGAAGGGAGAGATGGGAATGAAGAAGACAAGTCTGGCAATCTACATCCCTAATTCTGTCACCAGAACCCTATGAACCACAGCCATCTGAACTGTAACTGATCATGTGCTCTCTTTCTTGTGCATGGAGTCACGATGAATCACAACTTCCTGGATAGCAGATAACAAAGATGTCATGAAGGCTATACGCAGCAGGTGCTAGAAAGTGACAATGGGGCTTCAACTGAAGATAGAGAGAGACATATATCATTGAGAATTATCCCTGCTGTACAACAGTTCGGAGTTAAATGCAATACGTTAGCCGGATCTTAGATAATGAGAGCACTATGAGGGATGTACTAAAAGTACAATCATAAAATGGCTTGTGTTACACACGGAAAAGTTACTGTGACCCTCTCATCTAATTGCATCATTGCCTTTTGGTTACTGCAGCCCTTCGGCCTTATTAGCAGTTATCAACCATTCCCATAAAACAATCTCACCAAGCAAACTGAAAAGGGGGGGAGGGGAAGGAAACACCATTTGAAAAACATCCACCAGAAAACCCTTTAGTTAGCTTGCAGCCCAGTGAACTATAAAGACGGGTCTCTCAGAATGGTTCACTGCCTTAGAGCTGTGTGATGGGGAATTTAGAAAGAAGAGCTGATCAATTGGGCTTGGCTTTTTTTATTTGTATTTTCAGTGATAGCTAAAGGTAAAGCTCCCTCCTAGAATGAGACCCTGAGGAAAACAACAACAAAAACAACACACAAACACTACCATTTAGTTGATTCCAACCCACAGTGACTTCTGGGACAGAGTAGCAGTGCCCCATAGGCGAGGGTAAATCGACCGGGAGACACGGTATGCGCTGCCTTACAAGTCCGCAAGGTACGAATGGGCTCCATTGTGTTTCCTGACTGATGTGTACCAAACACTTGATAACTGAGCACAATGAAATCCACACTTTCGGCCATGTTTTCAGGAGAGTCCTGTCCCTGGAGAAAGACAGCATGCTTGATAAGGTGGAGGGGCAGCAAAAAGGAGAAAGACAGGTAGGATGGATTGACACACTGCATCCATGGGCTCAAACATCAGAATAATGGAGAGGGTTGTGCAGGGCTGGTCAGTGGTTCGTTCTTTTGTGTATAGGTTCACTAGGAGTCGAAGCTGCCTCAGCAGCACCTAACAATAACAGCAGCAACCATGGGAGGTCGGGTACCGCTGTGTTGCTGGAAGTTACTGATATTTCAAAGCACTGGTATTTCACATACTGGCAGTGTTACCGAGGGTCAGCACGACTCCGTGAGGGTTTTCGCCTAAGAATAGAGTAGGAAGAATGAATAAACTGTCCACGTTGCAAGGATTCACACAGCCTACCTTGTGAATGGCAGCAGGAAACAGTCTCATAGAGTCCTCAGAGATGCGTCCCTGAGCTTTGAGGGACACAATAACTGCAACGATGGGTTAGACCTAACAAGGAAGTGAGGGTGGCAGAAGACTGGGCAGGGCTTCATTCTACACAAAGGGTTGAGCCACTCCATGTGATCGACCAATAACAGCAATCCTGTGGCCTAGAGGCAGCCCTGGTGACGCTGTGGACTCCATGTTGACCTGCTGACCCACATATCCAAAGTTCAAAGCCACCATCTGCTCGGAGAGAAAGAGAAGGCTGTCTCAATGCAGTCTTTATCAAAATGTACAGCCTTTATAGAGAGTTACAGTCGTACTAATGATTCACAGTTCTCAAAGTCCCTACTGAGAGTCACTCTGACTCCAAAGGGACTTGCTTGAAGGCAGTGGGCTTGGCTGAGGCCTCCAAAGACTGCAGACCTGGGGTTAGCAACCAAGTCCTTCCCTATTGTGCCATTAGGCCACCCCAGGAGATGCTTAGGTGGTTGTTTAATTGATCAGCTATTTAAAAGGATCCAAGTATGTCTCCAGACAGGTTCATGAGGTCATTTCAAGGATCAATCCATTCATGGAATCGGAATCTGTTTTGACCTGGACATTCTCTGACTTTCAGGAGCAGAGGATAATAATATGATTTTAGCTTAGCTTAGTATATGAGATTTTCAAACACTCCCTTTCCTGATAGTGGATCATCTCTCCTTTTTAAAAAAAATGTTTGAGGAGTGGAGGAAGGTACTATTATTACAGAGTGAAATCTTTCTAATAGTGTTTTGCTTATAAGCACTGAGCCTAGTGTGGGGATCTAAGAAAAATAGACCAAGATTTCTGTTTGAGGGTAGCTGGCTCCTTTTAAAAAAAGTGATATCTTGAAGTTAATATATCATATATAATATGATAATATTATATAATAATGTCATATATATAATAATATCATTCCACAATTCAATCATGTCAAGCAGAATTGTACAATAGTAATCGCAGGCAGTTTCCAAGCATTCTTTTTCTTCATGTACTCCTTGGTATCCCCCCCCCACTTTATTTTTTAGACTCACTTTGCCACCAAGTTTGAGCTTTGCATTCTGATTCTGGAACGACCTGAAAAATCTTACAACTCCCATAGAAATGATGCATGCTGAAAGATTTCTGAGGTATCATAATAACTATATTGAAGAGAGAGAGAGAAAGCTTCCGAATTTAAGGGACTTCCTAGGATTCGTGGTAGATAAAAGTAGTGGTGGTTAAGGCTCTTGGCTGCTAACCAAACGTTTGATGACTCAATCTACCAGTCCTTCTGAGGGAGCAAGATGAGGCAAACCCAGTGTCCAGAACATGGCAGCTTGGAAGGAAAGGTAAAGGCTTGAGTGAAAACTTATATTCAGAAAGGAAGGAGTTATTCTGGATGGATTCTTTCCTGTCCCTATCTGAGATCTGGTTTGTGAGTGCACTCAGTTTAAGCGCCCTTCTATGTCCATAAGGAGTCCTGGTTAGCTGATCAAATCCACCAGCTGCTCTAAGAGCCAAAGACCAAACTGCATGCTCATATAAAGACTGACAGTCCTCGCCTTAGGGAACAATCTACTCTCTCCTGTGAATTGGAATCCGTTCTAAGGCAGTGGATATTTTCCATATCTATACATGATATGCCATGGTCATCAAATTAAGAAACTCAAACTTGGAAAATACATTGAAAATAAACACACAGAAACTTTTAAATAATAATCGTGTGTACTTGATTATTATCTTTATGTGTATTGCAAACAGCTTTTGTAAGGTGCCATTGCATTGATTTTCAACTCGGGGGACTCCAAAGAGCCTCCAGATGTCCCTTAGGCTCTTGGCCTTAAAGGAACAGATCTCCAGGTCTTTTCGCCTGTTGAGTGGCAGGTGGTTTGGAACCAGTGACTTTAAATGTTGAGGACACCCATATCTCTTCAAGAAATATCCCTGAGTATCTTCCCAGGTGTCTGAATTCCAGGTGTGATGGAGCTTGGTGTTCAGTGGGGTGACATCACAGATATTCAGGAAGGAGGGGGTATCAGGAAGTTCAGTGTTTTACTCCATGTGCAATGTTTTCCTCTCTCATTTTTTCATTTGGAAATGATTGTCTGTAAAGTTTGGGAAGATTGCCTGTGTTCATTATGAACTATTTATCAGGCACCCTGGCACCAGAAGCCAAGAAAGGAAGGTGAGAGAGTGCTGCAGTCAGATGAGAACTATGGGATATCATCCTTTACCAATTTCAAAATATTACCCTCTGTCCACAAAAAAAGTCTGTTATTTTTAAGTTTTATTCAACATCTGCTAAGCTGCACTTAAAGATTCAACAGCCAGTCTTGCACGTTGCTTCGAATTTCATCTGCTTCATTTCCAGTCACGGCGGTTGGCTGACATTTCATTCCCAATCCTCATTCACGTAAGTGTGTGTTCCTCATGGATGAGTCCTAGCCTCGTCCCTGAAGGGTCCCACCAGGAGGCTTCCATCAGGGTTCCTCTGGCAGGTTGGCTTGCTGTCTCTTCGTTCCAGATGCACTCAGAGTACAGCACACCAAGGAGAGTAAACCAGGAACTAGGACAAGAGCAGTGAGATGCCTTCATTGTCAACCCAGAGTCGCAGCACACTCAGAAACAACACTTCAGTGTCATAATTATCTTAAGTCCATGGACTATATAAAGATGAACATTTCACATGAAGCCAGGCTCTTGTTTGTTTAGTGACCCTGAGGTTATTGGGCACTGGGAGCAGTCTTCTCCAAGCAGTTCCTGGTGCCTGGACCCAGGTCTTCCCCCTCTGGGTGGGTGTTCATGAGGCTAACGATGGTGAGAAACCAGATGGGGGCAATTAGGAGCATTGTATATAGTCACATCTTATTGTTTTTATTATGGAGCTTTTATTAACTCAGGAACCCTAGTGGTTTAGTGCTTATGCATTGGGCTGCTAACTGCTGGGTCAGTAGTTCAAAAGCACCAGCCACTCCTCTGCAGAAAGAGAAAGCTTTTGACTCCCCTACAGAGTTAGAGTCCCAGAGGGCTGCTATGGGTTGGCATCAATTTGATGGCAAGGAGGTGTTGGGTTTTTTGTTTTGTTTATTTTAATAACTCTCTTCACTGGACTTACATTATGGAAGGCCATCTCGACAAGCATGCGTGCATTCCTCATTGTTCTTTCTGACACAGGATTCAGTACACGTCGGGACACTGGGAAATTCTCCTCTGACCATCGCCTCGATTTCATCACCTTGTGTTTGCAGTGTGAGGAGGGCAGAATTCTCTGAGGGGTGTTCCTCTCAGGGTGCAGTCATGTCAGAGGGACTGGACAAGATGTCTTAGAAATTCTTGGATGATCAAGTTCTTAACATTTGCTCTCAGTTCAGCAACTCATCATAAGCTAACATCACAAAATGGAAATTTGGCTTGAATGTATTTAAGACTGCAACTGAAAAGAATGTCAAGGTCATATATATTCAAGGGAAAAGCAGACCCAAACAAAGCAGTGTTCAGTGCCGCGGTTGATTGCAACGCACGACGACCCCGTGTGTTTGAGCAGCACTGGGTCCAAGGATGTGCTCAGCCGCCACCTTTACAGAAGTACACGTTTAGGCCTTGTGTTCTCAGTTCTGCTGGGTGGAGCCCAGCTGCCAATGTTATGGTTAGTAGGCAAGTACCAACTGCGTGGGTCAACCAAGGACTTATTTTCAGCAACGACTGGTTCAGAGTTTGTTTTCTCAATTACATCGTTTCTATTGCATCAGACATGGTCCTGTGTAGAAAATTATCCTTCAAATTGTCTCCATTTTCTTTCTTCCATTGGTCATTTCTCCATTGTCAGTACTGCCAATTACCAAGCTCGCATGTGTTTCTTCAATGACATAGCCCTATGAAAACATCTCCGCGTCTCCCTTTGCAACTGTCCCCCAGTGTTTACCCAACCAAGTGCTTCACTGTCCAGGTCACTTGATATTTTTTTTAAAAAGAAGAAAGTGTACACCTTATCAGGAGGTTAAAAAATGGAATACCAACCATTAACCTGAAAAATAACAATGAATACCTCACTCCAGATCGCTTGATAATATTTCCCTATCTTAATGAATGAACCAATAACTGTTCAATTTTCTGAGTGAGTCACTGGAATTTGGGACACTATTGAGTGGATTGAAAGGTGAATGCCAATTTTTTAAAAAGCAAGTATGAGAATCTATTATCATAATTCCAGTCCCTTGGTATCCTGCCTGTACTGTTTGGGAGTATTTAGGGTGAAATTTTGTTACCCTGACCTTGTCCTAGGGAATGCAAATTCACAGGGTGGAGTCTCCTGGAGCTTGGAGGAACAAACTTACCTCTGAAATAAATAGCCATGTTCTTTCTGACAACCCACTCCACCCCCCAACACACACACACACACACACACACACACACACACATTTCAACATAGCTCCCAACCTGATCATTAACACCCATTGTTCTGAGTGACAGCCCAGTATATAGTGTGAAGTTTATACTGCACCCAAGGTCAAAATGTACCGGCAGGGATGTAGGAAGGGATACCCAAATAAAACTGGATTATTTTTCAAAGATTTTCCCCCAGAACTATGTATTTAATTTTTCATTTATTTACGTATGTTCCAAAACAACCTTATCACCTGCCATGTTAATTCTCCATTGCACTTAACATATTTGTCTAATTTGTGATTCCACTCTTGGAAACAAACATTTTTCAAACGCATCTGTTTAGATGGCTCATGGTACCTCCCTCTTTTGTTTTTTGTTTTTTTCACCTCTTTTACATCATCAAATTGCTGTCCTTTCATGTCTCACTGGATTTGCAGAAGCAAAAAGTAGTCCCACAGAGTGAGGTCAGGTGAATAAGATGCATGGGGCAAGAGAGTCCTGCTGTTTTGACCAAAAAACTGGCTCACGGAGATGGTTGCATTGAACAGGTTCATTGTCATGGTTGCAATACCAGTCTCCCATCTGCCACAAGTCAGGCCTTTTTTGTTGCACACGGTTATGCAATCTTTTCAGAACTTCTAAATAGAAAGCTTGATTAATAGTCTGGCCTGGTGGAGCGAACTCTAAATGCACTATCCCCCTCACGTCAAAAAACAAATGAGCATGATTTTTTGAGGGAGGGAGGGAGCGGTAGCCCATCGTATATTAAGATTCCGAGGCAAAAATCTAAAATAAACCTTAAACTTTTCTCCAGCTGGGCCCTGTCTTTGTCACCTTTTTTGCCACCACAGCTCTTCATGTTGGTTTGGGCAAGACAAGCCCTCAAGGATGACATGTAGAATGTTCTGTCTCTTGAGTAAGCATCTTGTGATCAGATGGTTAAGGTAAGAGAACGTTTTAGAAAGTCTATTGCTTGAGAGATTTAGCTGGCATGACTCTTCTTCTCTTTTAAAACACTACCAAGTTTTGAACCCTGTTGGAGTCCAGGGTTACAAGTCGGGCTGAAAACCAAAAGGTCAGTAGTTCCAAACCACCAGTTGCTTCCCAAGAGAAAGATGAGGCTTCCCACTCCAGTAAAAATGTCACACACTTGGAAGTCCACAGGGGAGCTTCTCCCATGTTGTATAATGTCTCTAAGTCAGAATCAGTTTGAAGGCAGTGAGTTTGACAATTGAACTTTGGGGTAGTTTTCATAATGCCAAAGAAAACACACACATACACACACACACACACACACACAGAAAGATGGACGAGTGTAGTAACTACATAGGAAACAAGAATCGAAGAACACAATCAATCTTCTCTTTACAATATTGTTCACACACACACATCTTTGACAAAATCAATTGATGGTTTCCGGGGTCGGGGAGGGGCTCCTCTGGATTTGGCTTTGACTGGGGACTCAATAATATTAATATCAGCTCCTAAAGCATCCGAGCGATGTTTTGACATAAAAAGACACTACAGAGGCAATGGCCAAGGACTAGTTCCATTATTCTGGTTGTGGTTTCCCATTGGGGTCAAGTTGACTGTGACTTATGGCCACATTATGTATCACAAAAAGAAGTGTTGCCCCATCTTCAGTCATCTTTGTGATTGTTTGGTGGGTGTCTCTGTGTGTGCCTAGCACTGTGACCACCTCCACTATTCTTGAGTCTTTTCATTTCCTGCAAGAATGTGGGCACCCTCACACAGGACAGAAGGAGGCTATAAGGAAACGACCTCCTGGGGGAGAGCTGTGGCTGGTTGTGATGGCCATCCGTCCCTGCAGGGTGGCAACACTTCCTCTCTTCACACGTAGGGAGGGAATGATCATGTAATGACTGTGAAACCTGGGACATATGTGCCCCACTTGACTCACAACTGAGGGAAGGGAAGTGGCCTGAGGCAGGAAGACAGGGATCGCTTCCTGGGGGAGACTTACTTGCACTACATGTTCCAGCACAAGGCTCTGCCTTGCATATGCGAAGGAAGACAGCACCAACAAGGAGTCTCCATGGACTTTCTGAAGGAGCCAACTAGGAGAATGGAGGAATCTCAGCAGGACATGGTGGAAATGGGAGCTACAAAAGCTTTTCACACTCTCCTTGAAAAACTAGACTCATCTGTCCAGGTCCGGGGACCACAGAAGTGGGGTCCACTGCAAAACCAATCAAACAACTCATGAGGGAAAATATCAACTGTTGCACTTGCTAACCCCAGAAGCCTACGGAGAGCAGGCCAAACTGAACTTAGACTTTTATTCTTCTCGTCCATTGCTGAGACTCGGGAAGCCAGACACTTGCTGGTGAGCTGCTGCAGGAAAGAGGAGCCGGCTGTTGAAGAGGGAGCTCCAGATGTTTCCCTCACACGCAGCTGCACTGCCCTTTCCCCTGGAAGCATGTCCAAATTGAGAGGGAAGAATATTTGATGATTTAACAAGCTGCAGTTTTGTGTAATACCTTAGAGAGGACATTAAAGTTTCTAAATTGAAACAGTGTAATATACAAAACAGATGAAAGTTGGGCTTTATAGACCTATAAAGAGTTAGTGGATCATGAGGGGGAGAAGGAGCACAGAGCACTAGAAGTGATCGTGATTGCACAATTCATAGTGCAAGTGATTTAAACATGGTGGTAGTGGGGGGTGCTCTAAGATAGATGTGGTGGTGATTGTAAAATCCCCCTTGATATGAATGAATGATTGAAATACTCAATTGTAGAATATGTAAATTATGTGCTAATCCAACTGTTGCACAGGGAAAAAAAAGTTGTACTCTTAGAACCCACAGAGTGAATCTGCTCTATCCTATAAGGGTCACTGTGAGTTGGCATGGAGTCCATGGCAGTGAGTGAAATATACAGTGATTATAGAGCCCAAAAGGATCCCCAGTGCTGTAGCAGGTAAAGCCCCAAGATGCTACTGACAAGTTTGCTGAACAAACTCAATCACTCTTAGGGAGAAAGAAATACAACCTTAGAAAACCTGTGCAGTGCTAGGGGGAGGGAAAAGAGAGAGAGAGAGGCAGTAGGTTTACTTTGTATCTATACAGAGCTCTTGCCATATAGTGGGTTACACAGTAGGCTGTTAACCCCAACGTCAGTGGTTCAAACCCACCAGTCACTCTGCAGGATAAAGAGAGGCTGTCTCCTCTCACAAAGATTTGCAACCTCTGAAACCCAGGCAGCAGTTTGACTCTGCCCTAGAGGATCATTGTGAATTAGGATTGACTCAATGGCACTTGGTTTGAATGTTTTTTATGAGTTGGAATTCTTTTGGAAGGTGTGTTTGGGGTTTTACAGACACAAAACAGAGTAGCAAATACTTGGACCTCTTGGGAGTTTTCATTTAAAGCCAAATGGGATTATTGCTGATTAAATTTTAAAGATGCCAGTGAGCTGTTAAATATATAAACAGGGAACTAAAGTAGTAAGGCATATTGATTACATCAAGTCAGTTCATCAATTTAAAACCATACCCCAGTAATCCCATGAATATATTCAATACAGTTTTAATATGACTACCAATCTTAATACACTAGTTGATAGAATAAATGTATCTTCTTAGCTGATGGTGAGCTATGCCATTGATTCTCAGCAACCTTGTGGGCTAGAGAATGAAACGTTGCCAGGTCCTGCTTCCTCCTCACACTTGCCACTCTATTGGAGCTCATCTCTGTGGCCATTGGCCCAATGGCCATCCATCTGACTGCCGTGCTCCCTTACCCTCAGGTCCCTTTATCCCACCAAATGCAATGTTCTTCTGGATGCATTTGAATTGTGATGCCAATGAAGACTATTGAAAATGCCATGGATTACAAAAAGGATAGACGGATTGTTGTTGGAAGAACTAGGGCCAGAGTGCTCCTTAGAGACAGGGATGGCACGATTTCGTCTTACATCCTTTGTCAAGAGAGACCAGTCCCTGGAGTACAATATCATGCTTGGAGAAGTAAAGGGGCAACGAAAGCGAGAAAGGGCTCGCAACAATGCTCTCAACATGGGGACCGCTAGGGAGATGCGCCAGGCCAGACCGGTTTCATCCTGTTCCGCATAGGGTGGCTATGGATTGGAACTCCGTCAATGGCACCTACCAACAATAGCAATTCCTCTATCAATAGATCCCTCCCATTGACACATACACACCCGAAGGAGTCAGACACTGTTTTGCTGTGATTCATGAGGTCTTCCTTGTCTCATTCCCAGAACTAGAATGCCAGGCTTCTATTCCCTGTTCACCTCCGTCTGGAAGCCCCACCAAACCCTGCTCACCATTGGTGACCCTGCTGGACATTCAAATACCTTGCTAATGGCACGGTTTCCAGGGTCATAGCAATACGCAACTCACCATAGTATGAAGATTAAATACAATATACCCTTCATCTTCTTGGTCTACCAGGTTTCCTACCACCTACAGGTGAGAGAGGAAGTAAGGATTTTTTGGAGTTACTGTAGAAAAGTCAACCAAAGCTTGAGTTTCTGATCTCAGGGTGGATACAAGTACAAGCAAAAGAACAGTCCCATCCACCCCCTCGCCCTCCCATGCACAATGGCTGGTCTTTGCAGGTGGGATCGCCTAATAATATCCGACTTTGTAGGGCATGAACTTCTCAGCCACCAGCAGAGATGAGTATGCAGGAAGTCACCTCACCCACCCACCCACCAAGCAGCACTGTCTAGTATCTCTCCAGCTCCTCAAAGACTTAATTCCAGGATTTCTTTGAGGACAAACTTCCTTTCCTGTCTAGGAAGGGGGCCGGATCTGTCCCAGTGGCCTTACATGTTCAACATGTGGCAATTTGTCTCACTATAAAGTCTTCCTCCAGTGCTATGACTGCAAGGCTAGAAATGATTAGCTTGGAAGCTTATGTGGTTCACTCTCACACCAAAGGCCGGTCCTCGTCCTTGTGTTTACATTTCTACCTTCAGAGCCTAGCTTTCTAAAAGGCCTTTGTGAAAACAAAGCAGAGTCCTCAGGGGAAAACATTCAAGGTTAGTGCTGTAAATTCTGCTCTTTGGATCCTGCTGCTGCGTCTTCTACAATAGTCCTTAATTCCAGACTCACCGGGGTCAAGGACCCCTGCCTTTTCGCTCTGCAGCCCACACACAACAACATTCCCACCTGACCTCCCTGCTCTCCCATGTTTGGGGTGAAAGGTTTATTCTCGGAGGAGCTTCAGCCATGGCCACCTCTTCTTCTGACAGAACCCAGCCCTGAGAAGTGAACATTTTACAGATGAGCTGCGGGCCTTGCAGTAATTTTCTCAACCCTGCTACATGTTAAAATGGCTATCAATAGGGCTATTTTAAGGTTTTGCCCATGATGAAAGCACAGTTCTGGGCATTGGAAAGCAAGCCCAAGAATAATTCTAAGAGCTTACAAAGCCAACAAGGAAAATAAAGTTTATAACTTTCCTAAGAGCATAACTTGGGTATGATTGCCTTCTCAAATATACCCTGTTTCTATAGCACCTAGAAAAGACTAGTGGTGAATGTGAGTGAAGATGTGAACTCACAGCTTTGGGGGTTTTAATGTATCCCAAAATATTGGGAATTGTAGATATGGGGGTGTATAATAGGCTAAATATGTGAAGGTTAATAAAAGTGTCAAGACTCCAATTGTGTGTGCTCTGGTCCCAGGCATTGTCTCAAGAGGACTCAAAATTTACCACATCCTATCTCTTCTCCCTGAGGTTATCTTTGCCAGCCTCTAGTGTATTGATCTGGGGTTTAGTTCACCCCCATGGGGCATGTGTCAACATCTGGAGATCTATTTTGTTGTTAACAAATGAGGGACAGGTTTGACTGGTATCCATTAAGCAGAGGCTGGGGTTGCTGCTAAACATTCTGTGCTACACAGGCCTGCCTTCACAACTAATGTGCATCGTACCCAGAGACCCTAGTGTGCTCCCACATCCCAATAGGAAAGCTCCTCTAAAAATACACAGCAGATTATGTTACACTCCTTCTCCAAGTCTTCCCGTGGTTTCCAATTTCCCTGAAAGGAAGAGCCAAAGGATGTCTCATGTCCTGGGCAGCAGCTCTTACCTCCCCCACCTGACTCCTACTGCTCTCTTTCTTTGCACCCTGACACTTCCTCTGCTGGTGGATCTTCTAGAGACTTCCTCAAGCCAAGCAGGCCTCTGCTCAAATGTCATTTCCCTAGATAAGACTTCCATGACAACCCTATAAAATAAAAACCAAAACATAGAACCACCCTGTCACTCCCCTCCCCACAGTCCCAGCACACAAAATCAGATTAATCATAATCAGTCCTTGGTTGATAACAACTATTAGCTCAGTATGAGATCATGGAAGGACCCCTACCCCTTCTTTGCTCGATTCTTCATATTTTCCGCACATTCTTTCCTACTCTCCCTTCCAAATAATATATTGAACCCAATTAGCCATCTGTTCAGCAAGAAAACTTGAACATGGAGCACAATCGATGTGATCACTAAAAACATTCCCTGGCTGCCCCAACTCTAGCTACCGTCCTAATCATGTAGTAACAACTGCCTCAATATTAAATGCATTCACACATATCTATGTGTAATCTTTTCAAGTATATATATCTTTTGGTTGTGTGTTTCAACTCATAAAAAATGCACCATCAGTCCTGTTGTTTTTCCTCCAGATAGTTCATCCAGCCTGTCTTATTTAGACATACCTGTGGAGACAATAACATGAACAAAAACAAAGCAACGGGACCAACAGTTCCGGGGGTACTTGGTATAGGGGGAGGTGGGGGGGGGTAAGGAAGTGGTGTTAACAAACACAGGGACAAGGGAACAACATGGAACCCAAAATGGTAGTGAGGGGGGAGTGGTAGGCCTAGTAGGGAATGATCAAGGGTAAGGTTACGTAAAGAAGAGGTATAGCTGTAACCCAGGTGGGGACGGAGCATGGTCGTAGGGCAGGAGGAAAGTCAAGGGAGATGGAGGAAAGAGCTAGGAGTGAAAGGGCTTTTATAGAGGTCTAGACAAAGACATGTACATGCAAATATATATATAAGGATGGGGAAATAGATCTATGTGTCTATATTTATAGCCTTAGTATTAAGATGACGGAAGGACCTTGGGACTCTACTCAAGCACTCCCTCAATGCATGAATACTTTCTTTTATTAAATTGGCACTCTACAATACTCACCCTCCCAACACAACTGCTGAAGCCAAAGCAGGTGAACAAATAGATGTGGTGAAGAAAGCTGATGGTGCCCGGCTGTCAAAAGAGATAGTGTCTGGGGTTTTAAAGGCTTGAAGATAAACAAGCAGCCATCTAGCTCAGAAGCAACAAAACCCACATGGAAGAACATGCCAGCCTGTGTGATCGAGTGGTCCCGAAGGGATCCATTATCAGGCATCAAGGAACAAAAAATCATATAATTGGCTGCACACCTCCATGATACGATCGCCGAAGACAAACGGGTGCATAAGCAAATGTTGCGAAGAAAGCTGATGGTGCCCGGCTACCAAAAGTGATAGTGTCTGGGGTCTTAAAGGCTTGAAGGTGAACAAGCGGCCATCTAGCTCAGAAGCAACAAAGCCCACATGGAAGAAGCACACCAGACTGTGCGATCACGGGGTGTCAAAGGGACCAGGTATAAAGCATCATGCAAAAAAATGAAGAACACAGCTTTCCCCCAGATCTGGATGCTTCTTCCCCCCAACTACCATGATCCGAATTCTACCTTGCAGGACTGGATAGGGCAGAGGTTGTACACTGGTGCATATGGGAGCTGGAGGCACAGGGAATCCAGGGTGGATGATACCTTCAGGACCAGGGGTGTGAGGGGCGATACTGGGAGAGTAGAGGGTGAGTGGGTTGGAAAGGGGGAACCAATTACAAGGATCCACATGTGACCTCCTCCCTGGGAGAAGGACGGCAGAGAAGGGGAGGAAGGGAGACTACGGATAGGGCAAGATATGACAAAATAACAATCAAGGGCTCATGAGGGAGGGGGGAGTGGGGAGGGAGGGGGACAAAAAGAGGACCTGATGCAGAGGTCTTAAGTGGAAAGCAAATGCTTTGAGAGTGATTAGGGCAAAGAATGTATTGGATGTGCTTTATACAATTGATGTATGTATATGTATGGATTGTGATAAGAGTTGTATGAGCCCCTAATAAAATGTTAAAACACACACACACACACACACACACAAAACCAACAAAAAATGCATTATCATAGTTTTCCTATGCGGCAATTTACTTTTCATTTCTATTTATATTGCTAAAAACCATCTTTAAGGGTGCACAGTTATGATCATTCATTTTGATATGTGTACAATATTGCCTGACTGACTAATGTGCTACACCGATTTCTCCAGTATATATATATACATATATATATATATACAAATTCAATCCAGCAGATTCTGACAATTCAGAGTAGAATTGTCCCAAAGTGCTTCCAGATTGTGAATATTGATAGGAATGGATGGACTCATCTTTCTCCTGTGGACCAGCTGGCAGTGTTGAGTCACCCCGTAATATCTCCATAAAGCTTGCATTGCCCTTCCGTCAGTTATGTGCTCAACATCACTATCAGCAAAGTCTTCTTGGTTGCTCTACTGTCAAGAGGTCTGGTGAAGAATTGTCTACAAGTCCACAAACCAAGTGCTATCTTGGTGTGATATACAAATGCCACAGTGCTCGGTTCACTATTGACTGCCATCAAGTCAATTCTAACTCATAGCAACCCTATAAGATAAATGGTCAAGATTGACTCTTTAAGGGAGTAGAAAGATTCATAGTCCTCCTATGGAGTAGCTGGTGGTTTTGAACTACTGACCTCCAGGTTAGTAGCCTAATAATCTACAGAAGCAGTATCAGTAAGCACATGAAAGAATCAGACAAGGAAATCAGAACTTCCTTTCAGGTCTGCAGGGCAGGTATAGCCCTAGCCAGTGGTCCTGGTGTGGCCCTGGATAGAAGTTCAGGAAAGTCAGAGAGCAGAGATAAAAGAAAGCAAGGGCTGAGAGATAAGAACAAAATAAGCTCCTGCTGTCAAATGCACCCTTACCACTCACGTAGGTAAGTTCTACTCTGACCTGAACAGTTATCTGCTCAAGGTCTAGGGTTCATATAGGCCATAGGTGCTGTTATCAGTATGTATCAGAAGTTATGCCTTTGTCTGGAGTTATCAGTGAAGGACGTTCCTGTTACTCCCTTCGGGTGTGTATAGCTCTTGTTCACATTTACTTCTTTGGAGCAGCAGTCTTATTACAAATATGGCAAGAGTCTTGCTCTGTATATATATCCAAAATAGTAACTTGCCCATCAATTTTGGTAGTAACCCCACACTGCAGGGGTTTAGTTGCTCAGAAAATGTCTGGCACATAACAGATGCGGAACAATCATTTGCTGCGTGAATAAGGGAATTGGTATCATAAGGAATGTGACTAGGTGTTTCCTCAGATTCTTCCTTGTCTGACATTCTTCCCCCACTGAATTGCATTTACATTTTAATATTGAATGAAAGAGTAGAGAATTAACATGATTAGCATAAAAGTCATATATAAACTCACTCATTGCCCTGGAGTCGATTGTAACTCATAGTGACCCTACAGGACAAAGGAAACTTTTCTCCCCAGACTGTAAGTCTTCCCAGGCATAGAAAGCTTCATCGCCCTCACAAGTAGGGTGTGGGTTCCAGTAGCCTACCTGTGGTTAGTAACCCAATATGCAGCCCATTGTGCCAGTGCCCTGTAAGATCTGAAGGTAGTATAATATCAGAGAATTAGGGGCTCGGAATATCTTTGTTTCTGTTTTTAAGCATTATCTAAATCTGGCATTGTATGAATAATTGAAATCTGAAGATGAGACATATCCAATGGACAATCCTAGCCCTCAGCCTCTGATGTAACTTCAAATTTGAATTTCATATAAAGAAAAAAAATCATTTTTTTTCTCATCCTTCTGATTAAATGAGCCATGTGTGTTAGAGGAAAACCTACTACATCTGCATACAGGGGCTTCATTTGGTATTCTTGTTTGTAACTACTGCTTAAAACACAAAAACAAACAAACATAAATCAAAAAGTCCTGCTGCCATCCAGTTGATTTCAACCCATTACAACTGTACAGACCAGGATAGAACTGTCCTTGTGTATTTCTGAGACAGTTGCTTTTTACTGGAGTAGAAACCCTTTTCTTTTTCCCACAGAGCAGATGGTGGTTTAGAACTGTTGACCTAGTGATAAGGTAGCAGCCCAATGTGCAACCACTACACCACCAGGGCTCCTTAACTACTGTTTACTTCGATAAAAGTAAGAGTCTCAAAATGGAATATTGTAAAAAGTGGTATTTTTTTCCACTTTAAAACTGATCTTCTGGCACCAAGTTTCAATTCCCTTTAGGGAGAGACAAGAAGGGGGATTCCAAGGCTGATCTATCTTATCCACAAATGACATGACAACATGAACAGATGCACATAAGACCTATGCCCCAGAGGGTCACATGGTGGACAGGAAGAAATCCTCCCAGCTTTGATCAGATTCCCCACCCAAGCCCCACCATCAAAGTGGAAAGAGAGCAAAGGTAAGTAAAAACGTCTTCAGATATTTGTTTGTAAAACCCTGGGAGAATAATACATGGAATGAGGACCCAGAGCTCAATTTGTACTTTTGATTTTTCCCAAATTCCTATTTGAAAAAAAAAAAGTTCTTTCACCACCTGCATGTGCAGAAGGTCTTGGGCTTGCCTCTTCTCCCAGCTGACCCATTCGTATCAAGTTAGTCACACCCACTTACTCTTTCCCTCTCTTTTTGGCTTCTTCCCTGGACCCGCCTATGGAGCTGGGAACTCAGAGAGACTTTTGTTTTTAATACAGAATCCAATCACTCCATGCCACCAGACACCCTTTCTTATGAAAACAAGAACAGAATGCATGGAGCTGTTAAAAACAAATCATTTCCCATCAGTGAAAGTTCCGGGATGGGGGAAGGGAGGGCGTGCAGTGCTGGATCTGCCAGTGTGTCAGGCAGGGGTGAACAGCTGTGTGATCTTGGAGTCTTTAGAACAGCCTTGGAGCCAGGGTTCCCATGTGCTCCGAGGGAAGAGATAAAGCTTTGAGCTGTTTGGGGGTTGCGAAGAGGTGAGGAGGGGGCATATCATATGTGAATTCCATTCTAGTGAGAAACACCGCCAAGAAATGTCTGGCTTCCCAATCCAACCCCAACATCCTCTGCATAGCAGTGGGAAACCCCCCTGGCCTCCATAGCAAGGCTGCTACAATCCCTGTTGTTTTTTCCTAAAGAGAGCAAAATGCGAATGGTTTCAGGTTTTTTGGCTAGCCTGGCCACTAATAGCATGACCTCAGACGGACTGAACCACTTCCTCCGCTTTCTTGGGGTGTGGCTCTTACTTAGGAAATGGGCATTGCTTCCCCAACACCCCCAGAGGATGTCCAGCTTACTGACCTTCTCTCCCAAAGAGAGGGAGAGATCCATCCATCGGGGGTCTCCACCACCAGGGACTGCACTAAGTCTAGCCCAGTGGGAAGCAATAAAGTCTTCTTTCAGAATTTGGCAAATCTGATCAAAGCAGACTGGCTTTATGGTAACCTTTCATTATCAATGCAAACCTCAACACATGCCGATGGGGGTTGGGGGGAGGCATTCCATTCTTCTTACATGATACATCATAAATTAAACACAATACATTTTATTGTGGAACCTCCCAGGAAGACATTCCTGAAGAGATGAGGCAGAAAATGCTTGCATTATGTATGCTACAGGGCGCTAAAACTTGATAGCCGCTGGAAGGGTTAGCTATAAGGAATCTAGCCATGTACAAGGGGAAATACCAAATAGTCGACATCATTTGCAAGGAGATGTTTTTGTAAGTACCATGTCCAGAACCATTCAGGTTTGACTAGATGAGGTTATTATCACAGAGGATGGTGGCCAGCTGGTCTCCATTGCCACGGAGGACGGAATGGCAAAAAGGAAAAAAAGAGGAAGGAATGGCATTAAAATGGAATGAGAAGAATTCAAGCTTCCTGAAAATGTGACCCACTGCAGGGAATTCAGAGAACAGTCTCTTGTTTGCTGTTGCTCTTATAATTTTGTTTCTTTCCTAATCAAATCCCCCAAAAGAGAAACATTTTAAAGACAGGATAGGCATACCTTTTAGTTCTTTGGTGCAAGTAATAAATTTTATAATCTCATCACATCTCTCCTTCTGAAAAAAGACACTGAAAAATACCTTAAAATATAATGATTATAAATGGAGCTAGATCACGGAGGGTCAGTTAGTTGCTCATAAGATACTGCTGTTAAATATCATGGAGCCCGTTCCAGCTCATAGCAACTCCAGGTACAGCAAAACAACCTGACAATTCATAAAGGTCCTGCTACCAAAATACTGAGATAAAAATCATAATGCCAAAACCCAAGCCAAAATCACTGCCATCAGGTTGGTGCTGACTCTTCACCACCCTACGGGCAGGGGTAGAATTCCCCTAGTGAGCTTCGAAGACTCTAAGTCTTTATGGGAGTAGAAAGCCTAGCTTTCTCCTGAGGAGCCACAGGTGGTGTTGAACTGCTGATCTTGCAGTTAGCAGCCTCACTCATAACCACTGTACCACCAACACCGCTGAAAAACCTCAATTCTGAACATAGGGATATCAGACACATGATTACCACTTCAAAAAGCATTACGTAGGTGAACCCAAAATGAACCCACTGTCATCGAGTAGGTTTCGACTCACATTGACCCTGCACAGGGCTTCTGGAGGTATGTATCTGTATGGGAGCAGAGAGTCTCGTCTTTCTCCATCTCATGAGCTAGTGAGTTCAAAAGGACAACCTTCCTGTAGCAAGAACTCCACTGTTTATCTGAAAGGGCCACCAAGGCTCCTTATTAAACAGAAAACTAGATAGAAAACCTGTAAAAAACATCATTTAATATTTGATAGGGATTGGAACGCCTATGTAGATTTGAGTGGTCAGCTACCCAATCGAGATATATATATATATATATATATATATATATATATATATATATATATATATATATATATACCGTATTTCAAACAAGTACTCCGTGCTAACTTGCAGGCCTGTCTTCATAAGCCAGCTGTGAGAAAGACACGCATTCCAAGTCTTTCACACACATCGTCCGATCCATCGTGGCCAGATTTCCGGGTCCCATGAAGTGCTTCATCTTATGTTTTCCATTTGGCTTGAATGAAAATTTCTATTGGAACTCATTCCAGAACCCCCACGAGGCATGCTACCTTTCAGTAATCAGTATTTTAACAAAGCCACACTCAAAACACAACATCTCCGTGGACATGGAATCAGAAATGAGGGATGACGGGGATTCTGCTCTGAAAGCTTTTCTTCTCAGAAAACACCAACAAAAGAACTCCACCTTCATCTCAGATGATGTGTTGCAATTTCTGAGAGAGTTCACGTTGCCCTTTGGCACCTCTGCTTTCTGGGAGAAAAGAGAGTAAAAGTTTTAGAGAGCCCTTTGACTTTAATTGACTTTTTTCAGAGCAAGAAGGTTAAAACAAAGCCACAAAAAAGTGTCATTATAGGAATGCATGTTGAATTAAAATGTTTGCACATTTAGGTCATACGTATGCTCTTCTGTGTCAGTTAAATGGAGCCTGAAATTTCGGTAACATTATCAGGCTGGCTACTGGCTTCCGGAAGTGCTCAAGTTATTGAGCTTGAAACACGAATTGCATGAACATGCAAATGTTTACCAGCATCGGAAAGGACAAGCAAACTGATTATTGTTCTTGTCACTTTATCCTGCTCGTGGAGTCACTCCAAGCCATCCTTGAATCAGCTGCCGCACATTCTTCTGCATAAGTAATTTTCCTTCAAGCACAGGAGGGTTGGTCCAGATGGGCCCAGAGGGAGAGAGTCTGCTGGAAAAATCTGCCACTTCCCAGCCGTGTGCCCTACGGATAACTGACTTCACTTCGCTGAATCTCCATATCCGTTCCTGAAGACTTAAGATTGAATAGGTCCTGCCTTAAGTGGGATTGTAGTGAGGACTTCTAACGGCTGGAAGCTGGTCTGCCACATCACGCCTGTGGCTCTGGGTAATGGAGAGAGGGGGAATGGAGACTGAACAAGGTAGAGGCGAGCTGCACAGGAAGGCCGTGGATTTGAAATCACCACTCCTCCCTTCACAATCAAAGCAAGATACCCTTTGGCATTTCCACACGATTCTGTGCTCAAGCAAAGGCAGGAACGTGTGCAAAAAGGCTTCGGAAAATGTGTAACACTGGGCCCCCTGAACAGGGTCACCTGTCGCTGGCAGGAGGGACTCTAGACTAGAAATGCTTGTCTCTGCCTCACATATTAAATGCTCCTTGGGGAAAACAGCCTGAAATATGCAGGGATGAAAATAGACCCCAAGTCCCAGAAAACAAGTCACTGGAGTGAGAAGCCTGTGTTCCCCATAACTGCCATGCACTTTCCCTTTCAGACATCATTGCTAGGACTCTATCCACTCACTTATGACTCCGGAAACTTCATTCACTGAGCATCTCCTATATGCCCGGGGTCTCTGCCAAGTAGCAGCATGAGAGGAAGGGCAGCAGTGTGGATGAAGAGCATCCGAGGCTCAAAGAGATAAATGAGATACGGCTCCTGTTCTTTAAGCACTCATGGCCCACGTTGTGG
Source organism: Tenrec ecaudatus (assembly GCF_050624435.1). Taxonomy (NCBI): domain Eukaryota; kingdom Metazoa; phylum Chordata; class Mammalia; order Afrosoricida; family Tenrecidae; genus Tenrec; species Tenrec ecaudatus. Next base: position 12,201,263 of record NC_134542.1, on the reverse strand, counting down.
TTAGATGCTGTTGGGTTGATTCCAACTCATACAGTACTGGCCTTTTGTGAGAATACAGAACTGCCCTCGTAAGGTTGTCTTTGCTATACTCTTCATAAAAGCAGACTGCAGGTCTTCTCTAGTTTGGGTGGATTCAAACTGCCAACCTTTTGATTAGCATCAGAGTGTGTATCTAGGGCCACAGAATCCTCTTATGGTCTAAGAACCAAAACCACACTCATTTCTATCAAGTCAATGATGTCTCATAGCGACCCCACTGTGGGCTTCTAAGAGTGTCTCTATTTATGAGAGTAGAGAGCCCAGTCTTTCGCCCAAGGAGCTACTGACGGCCTTGAACTTCCGACCATGAGAAACATAGGTTAATTCAAAACCACTGCAGGAACAGGGGTTCCTTCATAGTCTTTAGAGACATATACAAAAAAATTATCTAAAGCAAACCAAGATAAGAACTCAGATCATGAGATTCATGTAAAAATGAGGAGAGGACAAGAGGCAAAGAGAGAAGGAACTTGTTAAGGATTGAATTAACCCACTTCCAGTGAGTTCATTCCATATAGATTCTGTAGGACAATGTGGAGCTACTCTAGGGATTTTGAGATTACAATTGTTTACTGGAGTAGACAGCCTGATTTTTCTTCTGTGGGGGAGCTGGTGGGATTTAAGAGAGTTCACCTTGTGGTTATCAAACCAACACTTAACTCATCATACCCCAGAGATTCCTTCAGGCTGGAATAGTTTACTCCCCCAAAAGAGGTATGGATTTTCCAGTCCTTGCCCCAGTTGATGCAATCCAATTTAGAAATAGAGTTTGTTGGGTTTTATTTGTTGCTGTTGTTGTTATGACAATGAGGTCATACAAATATACAGTGGATTCTAAATTTAGTCACATCTGAGTTATATAAAGGCCAAGATACATGGAGACACATGGGAAGACACACTAAGGAATGCTCGGGAATACCCGTGGCTAACCAACAAATAAGGACCTTCCCCTGAATAGATCCAGACCCGACTTTGAGTTTTTAATATCCAGAACTGTGGGAAACCTAATTTCTGGGCTGTAAAGCCGTCCCTTTGAAGTATTTCCAGGATTTATTACCATCCTGGCATTAGGAAACTCAGGTAGGATGGGCCACATGCTTTCTCAGATGAGTAGATACTCAATTGCACAGCTGCAAGAAAAGGAGGAACTAATAAGGTAAAGAGAGAGAAACAAGGTCATGTGGAGGTGTCCAGGCGGAAAAAACAACAGGGACAGGCAAAAGCATCAAAGCCTAGAAGAACACAATGTGTTCAGAGCATGGCCAATAGCTGTGTGGTCAGGCATTTTGCAACAACATGAGGTTTGTAAACATTCTAAGGGCACAGGTGTTTTCTAGAGGCCACAATAACAATATAGTGGGGGCCCACTCAGGAAGGCTCCCTGCTGTTTCAGCTCATCTGATTTATTGCCTGAATTGGAAGAGAGACAGATTCCAAAGCTGTTGACAGATCGGATAAACAATGTGTCCATGACCTTAAGTACCAGCTTCCAGAGATTTTGAAAGACAGGGAGCAAGATACTCTTTCCAATGTGGCCTATGTCCCAACCAAATATCTTAGGAGAGACCATTTTTAAAGTTACAAGGGAATTGTATTACCTCATCATCATCTTGTTAGTCTTTTCCTGTTTACCCATGATGCCTCACATTAACCAAATAGTGTAAGACTCCATGCCAATGGTTTATAATAGGAATCGTGTGAAATCGTTTTGAATCTAATTCTGAGAAATCTTGCCACGTACTTCAAACCCTGCTAGTTAACCATCCATATTGAAAGGTGGTATAATAAAATAACAAAGCTAGCCTTTTATACACTATGCAAAGGAGTACATAAAGGTTAATTTTGTAATTTCGTCATCTGAATGGAGGAGTATTTTAAAAATCATTTTATTGGGGGTTATTACAACTCTTATTACAATCCACACATAATTGTATCTGACATATTCATGCATATAATACATTGTTCTTTTCTAGACATTTACTTTACATTGAGCCCTTAGGATCAGTTCCTCTTTTTTTCCCTCCCTCCCCGCCCCCGCCCCTGCTCATGACCCCCTGATAGATTATAGATTGTTAATTACTTTCAAATCTCACACAGACCACTGATTCCTTTCCTCTCTGGTTTCTATTGTTCTTGCCCCTGGCTGGGGGGTGTGGTTATGTGCCATTCATTGAGATCAGTGGTCCCCTCCCTCCCCACCTGTCCCTCCCTTCCCCCTACCTTTGGGCATCTCTATTCCCATTCCTGTTCCTGGGTTCCATGCGTTGTGAGTTTTATCTCTTTCCTATACCTATGTACATGCTCCCACCTAGTCTAGACTGGGAGGCAGCACTGTGATCATGATAGTGGGTGGGTGGGGGTGGTGAGGAGGCTTCCAGGAACAGGGGTTGTTGCTTGACTCATTAGTGCTCTACTGAACCCTGATTGACGCACCCCTCCCTGTCACCCCTCTGATGGGCTTTGGGTCTCCGCTCCAACCCCCCTCCATTCTCACCAATGAATTTTTGTTTGTTTACTATTTTTGTGAATCTTTTGATGCCCGTTACCCAGTCTCAATGACACCTCACTGGCTTGTGTGCTTCTTCTATGTGGGCTTGTTGCTTCACTGTTGGATGGCTGCTTGTTTAACTTCAAGCCTTTAAGACCCCAGACACTATATCTTTTAATAGCCAGGCACCATCCCCTGTCTTCACCACATCTGCTTATGCACCCATTTTGTCTTCAGCAATCAGGTAAGGGGTGGGGGGTAAGCATCACAGAATGACAATTTGTTTGAACAAAGTACTCTTATATTGAGGAAAGGTGTGAGCCAAGGCCCAAGGCCTGTTTGCAGCTTCAGTGTTTTGCATTATATGTACATAGGCCAATATACCACTATTGTTATGGATTAGTGTGTTTGGGTAAGTGCACTGCATTGCACATGTTACTTTCCCATCTATGCCTTTGCTGGATGGAAGAGTATTGTCGAGAGAGCTGGAAGGACATATGGGGTCATCATGAGTCAGAATCAACTTCACGGCAACAGGTTTTCTTGTCTAGGAATTAAAAAAGCATATATATCTACTACTGTGAGTGGCAGTACAAAGGTAGTAGGGGGGCACGCTACCTGTCATCTTAGACTTTCTGCTCTAATGACAGAAAATGCTGACACAGCAGTCCAAAGAAGACCCCAGAGCAAAGATGACAGCCTGGGAAATTCTGATTTGTAAATGGAGTCGACGAGGCTACTCATGGGACCTGCAGCCATCGACAGCTGACCAAGCAGGGGGAAAGCAGAGGGACCCAAACCTACACAGGAAGAACTGGACGGGCTGAATATGGCGATGAGGCGTGGCTTATGAAAAACACTAAAGTAGCTCAAAGGGGGATGTTTTTTCCACCTAAGGTTCAGAGGAAGAAGGGAAGCAGACGGATGTAATTTAGGAGGAGCATTGCCAACCTAAGAAGAGGTAAACTTGGGTTACGGCGATCTCCACTCTATGGATAGGCTGTTCTCAGACACCTCATTGGTTTCCCATAATCCTCACGAGGCTCCCTGCAGGCCCGTGTGGAATCCTCCCCACCAAAGTAAGCAGCAGAGTCTGCAGTAAACACGGAGCTACTTGACCCCCTTTCATCTATAGAATTGAGCTTTACAAAGCAGAGCTGGCGTAGACCTGCCAGCATTAAATTTGATAGGACCGGCCCACGCCAGGCTTTCATGGTTCTGCAATATGGTTGAAAGGGGGACAGTGATCCGACCGTTGCCGCCACGTCTCCAGTTTCTAAGAAGGCCTCTCCTTTAAAGAACAGAGATGGAATCCCAGCCGCTGAGCACATTGTAAGGGCTACCCCACACCTCCTCTGGCTCGTGAACAAGGGACAGACGCAGACAACAACGGCCAAGCGACGTGTTCTCCATCTGGAAGGGCCCTTCGTGAACTAAGCTAGTAGGCAGGTGAAGGGCTTGAATGCCAGACTTCAACCGCGGCACAAAATCTGTCCGGTTCCTTCGGCATTTGTGAACAAGCCTGTAAAAAGAATTCTTAGGGGTGGGTGGGACGGGGAGAGTGTAAATTAAAGGAGAATAACACCTGTCTTTGCAGCTGGCCAACAGACTCCGCTTTAATGTGCTGGGAAATGGAGGCGTCTCGGGTTACCCAGAGGCCTGAGCCTACAGTGGAGTCTGCAGAAAGGAATTCTATGACCAGAAGATGCGAGGCTTGGGCTGGGGCCAAAAACAATGGTGCCCGGTTCAAAACGAAAAGTGCTGTCAGGACAAAGCCTCTAAATCACAGAACAGCCCCCAACTTGGCCGTTTGAAGAAATTAACCCCAAGCCCAAGTCAGAACTGGATTAGCAACTGGCTGGTCCCCTTTTACCTTCTCATGCATCTCTGGCCGGTGGCTTCTTGCTGAAATCAGAATGGAGACAGCCTAGCCGCCAGCAGGCAGCTTACCATGTCTTCATTTGGGTCTTGCAGCCGGCTGGTAATGAAAAGGCAGCCTGCAAGATTGATGTTTCTCCGTCTTTGTCCATATTATTTTTTTTGCTACCAAAGGGGGAAATTTAGAGCAAAGTTACCAACATAATTCCAACCCAGTGCTGGAGAAGTCCTCGCTGACTTGCAAAATAACTGGCTTCAGCAGAATCGTGTGCCCACTAGTAACAGAGGTGAAGCCCTAAAAACTGTGTACACATATTTCTGAAAGCAGAGGGTGGGGCAGGAAGACCCTGCCATGGGGGCCACGCGGATCTGCTTGAAGCATGTGGGCTTATGGTGTCAGAGGGAAGGTTACTTTCAAGAGAAGCTTATAAGGATCTGAACACACAGACGTAGACACATGTGGAGAATGTGTGTCCTGGTGGCACAGCCGTGAAGCACTCAGGTGCTAATTGACAGGTCAGGCATTTGAAGCTAAGAAGTCCTCCATGGGGGAAAGATGTGGCAGTCTGTGTCCTTTTTGACTCTGGGTCACAAAGAGACAGAAAAGTTTAGAGATGGTATATATTAGGTCTATATAATGTAACATCATATATAGAGAGATACAGAATATACATGTACATATATAGATCAACAGGTTTGGTTACACACACACGCACACACTAAGGGATTTCAAAAAGTTCATGGGAAAAATCCATTATCTTTTAATTCATTTTCCATGAATGTTTGATCCCCCTTGTACAGCTTTAAACAGAGATTCGTACATTTTGATACAATGTGCAGAGCACAGAAAGACTCTCAGTCATCCGAAGAAATATAGACTTTAAAGGATTAGAAGGCCTCTCGTGGTCCTATGTGTCATCCCATATCCCCTGGGTGTGCCACAATCAGAGCACGTGGTTAGGGTATGATGTCTGTCGGGCAGGGGTGGTCCTCACTGCTTTGTTACCTAACTGGAACAGATGGGGTCAGTCGAGTCATTAGCATGAGAACCAAGAAGGAGGTAAGAAGTGTCTGGGTGTCCAGCCTTCCTTATGAATGTCGACATAGGAAAGGATGAGGATCATGTATTCCCAGAACATGCAATGGCCTGTTCTTACTCAACATGCCCAATATGTCCAGTGTTGCTTTCCTTTGGAAACACGTAGAAGCAACTTTTCATTGTTTTTTTTTACAACTTTTCATTGTTGATTGAAGAAATGACTCCACCTCTTTAAAATGCATGCCTAATATTTTGCTTAAGGCATGAACGTCAGACGGCTCCTCCATTAAAATAAATGATCACAGCTTGAATGAAACAAGAGGAAGCATTGATTTTTCCAGCAGCAGCACTCTGATACGGTTAATGATTGAGGAAATATAAGGCACTCACACCTAAAGTGGTCTTTTCACTAGAATCTTTCTTTCCCCTCTCTCTGTCTTCCCTGACTCTTCAAAACACAAACAAATACACATGCACAATGTGGGAGAACCTGTTTCTGATTTTATTTGATTTGTACTGTCTTTTGCATCTGTGAAGATAACCACCACTTGCCCCTCCCCTGCCCAAGAAACAATGTAAGCCTAATCCTGACTCAGCTTCACTGAATGTATCAGAGGAACCTATCTATTGTACTCACTCAATGAGATGTTGATTAGCGAGGGAATTTTCATTTTTATTCAGCTTGCATATGTGCCTTTCTGTCTTCCTAACTGTAGTGAAGTATGAACATGCATTGGACATACATCATGCCATGTACTTGCGTGCTCTGTTTGCTGGGAAGAGGATGGGGGAAAATGCCAATGAAAGCATGGCACATCTCAAGAATTCGTGGCACTTTCTGGCACTCATTATTTTCCACAAGACAGATGCCAAGAGTCAGTTAGCCCTCAGAGAGGTAATATTTCGGTTAGAAAGGAAACCTTACAAAATTCTCAATGTCTTTAAGGCTAAGGCAAATTGATGAAGCAACCAATTTCCAGTTGATATTCAGATTTCCGTGGAAATAAGAATTTATTTGAGACTTTGAAGCAAATACCTATTTCAAATGTCACCCCACCACAGAAAAACAGTGCCACCAATTCCAAATTACATTGGCAATAACCAGCTCCAAGTATCAAACACCTCACTTGTCTAGGTTTGAGACCCTGCATTTTTACAGGCAGAAGATTGACAGGAGGTATAACCCTCAGTTAGTGCCAAGCTTAAAATTTCTTTCCTTATGAGTACGGTTTTGTGACCCATTCAATCCAAACATGTTCTTCAAGGAAATGATTGTAAATCAGGTCTTTAACCCCAGAGGCGGGTCATTTATTTGTCATATGTGGTGAGTTCCATGAAATAGGGTCATATGTGGTGAGTCATTTTGAAGCGAATGCACAGAGACCTAAGCTTACTGTGCATTCTTAGGAAGGCCGCTTTTGTAGACCTCCATAAATCACAAATATCGTGGCAAACACAGTATGCATGAAGTTCCCGTGCAGCAAGGGAAGAGCACAATTTGATGCAGAACGATCCTTAAAGGCAACATCCTTCATAGCCTGAAGAAGGACTTTGAGATAACATTCTGTCATTAAAAAGGTCACAGTGTGTACACATTTCAATTTAACCATCTTCCTCTCTGCCCTTCCATGTTTATCCTGCACAGTACAGTCAAAATGATTCTCCCAAATCCAAAGTGGGCATATCACACTCTTGACCAAAATGAATATGGTTTAAAGTATCAAGTCCCCGTATCCACTGGTGTGTTCTTCCCTTCTGGGGTTCATCATAGTCCAGAATTCTCCCCTTCTGATTCTGGATCATCACCAGATGGAATACCTCTCCTTTTAAGATTCCATGTGACCATTTCCCTTGACCTGGCATAATCAGGCCATTCACTCATCTTCCTCTTCTTCTTAAATTGATGATTTCATTCATTTAATGACGTCTTCTGAAAGTTTCCCGGTCTTTTGATCCAACACACCAACCCTACTGTACTGCCAAGAACGTGAAATGGGTGCCTTAGTGTATATGCTTGAAGATCTTATATTTCCCCTGGCATTATAGTTAACTTGTTTATTATGTTTTTCCCCCTCTAGTAGAATTTTGATCTCTGAGATAGTTAAGGCTTATTGTGCCAACCTGGCTGATAAACACATGTGGGTTTAATTGAAAAGCAGAGAGATAAATGGCTTGGTGAGCCTCGCCTTTTTAGTTCTTGGTTCTCTTGCTCGCTGAGGATCAGACCAGGGCAGCTGCCTTAGCCAGTTCCCTGCTTCAGCTGGAAAGGCTCACTTCCTGTGTGACGTCCTCGTGGAGAAGTCACATGGACCTACCCCGATGCAGCGCTGGATGCTGGAGCAGCCATGTGGAGATCCCTACCAGCACTGATATGCTTACATGCTCACTGATCTGGCTTTCCTCCTGCAGTAAACATCATTGCATGTGTTTTGTGAGATGGAGAAGGACTCTAGATCGATGTAGGACATATAGGCTAATGATGGACTTATGGGCTTCGATAGCACTGGGTTGGGATGCTTTCTTAATGTACACTTACCCTTTATATAAAACTCTCTCGTATATATATATGAGTTTCTGTGAATTTGTTTCCCTAATTTACCCAGACTAACACAATCTCTATAACCATTAAGGAAAGCTTTTATCTTATTCACTACTGAGTCTCTGGTAAATGGCATATACCAAATACCGTATTATTATTTCTAACTAGGTGGTCAACATGCAAATAAATGTACAATTCAAGCTCCAGGTCTAATGGGGGAAAATGGAAGCTGAAGAGATCGATTCATATTAAAACAAACAAACAGCCAAACATGTTAAGCTTTGACATCAAGTTCATTTTTATGTATTTGCTGTTTTTCTCCCGGTTCGTTAGCCAGCAGAAAACAAAATGGAATTTTTTAATAAGTCATGATTTGTCCAGACCTGTGTTTTTAGAAGGAATTTTGACGAGAAACAGAATGGATCAGTGAGAAGGTGCATCTCTTGCAAAAGCCTAAGTGAGAAACTGGAAAGTGGCACACTGAAAACAGGAATGAATTAGACGAGAGAAGGGTTCGAAAACTGTGGAACTGTGGTTGACCCCAGATCACCCCAATGTGAAAGGTGAGGAAGATGATGGTCCTAAACTTGAATTCAAGGCTGTAAAATATAATACCTATGGCAAAGAAGCAAGACCCATGTGTCTGGTTTTCATGACTGAATTGTGTGGACGGGGCAGCAGCACCACACTAGAAAGTCCTGAATCGATTGGGAGACGATCGTGGAAAAGACCAAACAATGAAGGAAGCCAGCTTTCTGATGTCGCTGAGACCAGTAGAACCCTGAGACTCTGGCGCCCAGTCATCCTTCATGGCTGGAATTGAACGGGCCCTCATGACTCAATTTTCAACTAAACTAAAGAGAATTCTACAAAGGGAGTCACGACATGATTGAAGCCTTAGGATGTTCAAACATTTGAGATCAAGGGGGTAGCATTTTCCCAAGGACAAAGTTCAAAAGAGTTGCAAGGAAAGGAAGGATAGAGGCATGAATCACAGGGAGGAGGTGGAAGGAGTGGTGTTGTATTGAGGAGCTAGCAACAAATGAAAGCAAGCTAAACATGTGCCCATTGTTCATTGGAAAGCGGATCATGTGCTCTGCAAATATCCAACCAATTCACAATCAAAATTAAAAAGAAAAGGAGGGGACAACACCAGAGACACAGTGTGGGATTTGCATCTGATTTGATCCCGCCACACCAAAGCAAAACACTAAGGGGTTGCAACAGAACAGCAAGGGAATGGAGCGGCGAGGTCCCCAGGGAATGCTGAAGGTGCACTTTGGGACCAGGGCGTGGTGACCCAACAGACTGGACTGGAAAACACTCCTAAAGGCCAACAAATGATCCTTGAACTAACAACAAGCTTTTCTTTCTTGTTGTGTTTTGTTTTGTCTTTTGTCATTGCTGTTTTTTTTTGTTGTTGCTGTTTTGTTGTATATTGTTGCTTGGTTTTTCTCTTTCTTGCTTTTGTGCATGTTATTATCTCCGCAGGTCTGTCTAAATAAGAAAGGCTGGATGAACAATGTGGAGGAGAAAACAACGGGACCAACAGTTCCTGGGGGACATAGGATGGGGGAGGTGGGGGGAAAAGTAGTGGTGTTAACAAACGTAGGGACAAGGGAATAGAAAGTGATCCAAATTGGTGATGATGAGGGTGTAAGAGGCCTGGTAGGGCATGACTAAGGGTAATGTAACCAAGAGGAATTACTGAAACCCAAATAAAGACTGAGCATGATAGTGGGACAAGAGGAAAGTCAAAGGAAATGGAGCAAAGAGTTAGGAGGCAAAGGGCATTTATAGAGGTCTAAATAAAGGCATGTACATATGCAAATATATTTATATATGAGAATGTGGAAATAGAACTATGTGTATATATTTATAGATTTAGTATTAAGGTAGCAGAAGGACATTGAGCCTCCAGTCAAGTACTCCCTCAGTGCAAGAACACTTTTTTCTATTAAATTGGCGTTCTTTGATGCTCACCTTCCCGACACAACTGCTGAAGACAAAACGGATGAATAAGCAAATGTGATGAAGAAAGTTAATGATGCCCAGCTATCAAAAGAGATAGCGTCTGGGGTCTAAAAGGCTTGAAGGTAAATAAGCGGCCATGTAGCTCAGAAGCAACAAAGCCACACGGGTGAAGCACACCAGCCTGTGCGATAATGAGGTGTCAAAGGGATCTGGTATCAGGCATCATCAGAACAAACAATTATATCATAATAAATGAGGGGGGAAGGGCGGAGTGGAGACCCAAAGCCCATCTGCAGGCCACTGGACATACCCTTACAGAAGGGTCAGGGGGAGGAGATGAGCCAGTCAGGGTGCAATGTAGCAACGATGAAATATACAACTTTCCTCTAGTTCCTAAATGCTTTCTCCTCACCCACTATAATGATCCCAATTCTGCCTTACAAATATGGCTAGACCAGAGGATGTACACTGGTACAGATAGGAATTGGAAACTCAGGAAATCCAGGGCAAATGATCCCTCCAGGATGAGTGGTGTGAGTGGTGATACTGGGAGGGTGGAAGGAGAGTGGGTTTTAAAGGGGGGGACCAATTACAAGGTTCTACATATAACCTCCTCCCTGGGGAATGAACAACAGAAAAGTGGGTGAAGGGAGATGTCGGACAGGGAAAAAATATGACAAAATAAATAATAATTTATAAATTATCAAGGGTTCATGAGGGAGGGTCAAAGGGGAGGGAGGGTAAAAAAGGAGGAGCTGATGCCATGGGGCTTAGGTGGAGAGAAAATGTTTTGAGAATGATGAGGGCAATGAATTTCCAAATGTGCTTTACACAATTGATGTATGTATGGATTGTGAAAAGAGTTGTATGAGACCCTAATAAAACCATTAAAATATTTTTTTAAAAAGGAAGACATATACCTAGATGGGATATATGTCAAAAATTGCTTCATGTAACAATAAAATGAAACACTCCTGTTATGCATTCTAAGGGTCTAAAGATTGGGCTATTGTTTCAGGACCTGTACACTTTAAGAGATTCATAAGAAACAGACAATGGAGGGAATTCTGATACCTTTTAAAAAATAGAGAGTGTGGAATAGAATCTTATCTTCCCAGATATTGTCAAAGAATCCCAAAGCTCTACAATTAATCTACTATGATTGAGACAAAGAAGTAATCCTATACCTACCGACTCCACACAGCTTTCTTAAACTGTCTGCTATTGGGTGACCTCGATGTCCATATTAGCCTGCTATCAGCTGCACCCTCATTCAGGGAATAGAAGTCTTGTGCCATAAATTGGCTGTTGGACCACATCTCTTGCCCCATGGCCTTGATCCCTGCAGATTGAATGGCTTCCAGGTCAATGTGAACTCTCCGGTGAATCCTGAGACGCAGGATTTGATTTACTTAAGGCATGGGCAATTTTGCAAGAAAGCAATCACTTCTGCATTTTATACACAAGTGTCATGTTCTCCAACATAACTCAAAGCAATCCCTTTCGTTCTCTTTCCCTTCTGTGTGTGTGTGTGTGTATGCATGTGTGTCCTCAGGCAACTTTCTATCGTCACCCCTGCCAGCATTTCCACTGGAGATCTCAGAGAGTGCATTTTCACTTAGAAGGATGAGATTCACTGAAAGGTTTGGGGGTCATTAAGTACCCCCCAAGGATCCTGAAACTAAGGAAGCAATTTCTTAGGGAAGTCTTTGCTTCTGGACACTACACTGAATGAAATGCATTATTCTAGGCTCTGACTCTTCACCTCATATTCTCCCCCTTCATAATTATAATAGCAATGAATTTTAAAATCCTCAATAAATATATACACATGGTCAGAATTCCTGGATGGGGAAACAGTGTATCTGTTCTTTTATCAGCTTGAATGTAAAGTTTTCTGATGTGTCCTAACAGCAGTATCTGACTTAATATTTAGCATGGCCAATCTAAAATACAGCAAACTAAGAGCACAATAGCTGTAATTCTGGCATGGACAAAGATTTTTCATTGCCAAATACTTTCCACTGTAACCTCCTTCCCTTTCTGTTGAACTGTGTGCAAATGCTGTCTCTCTGAGGGGCAGGGGTTTGTCTGTCCAGAGGTGAGGTGACTGTCTAAAAAGATCATTTGAAGTTTTCTGGGCCACACACTAATCCTGAGCACAAAAGAATAATGTTAATGAACTTTTAAAATATTCAAATTCTTGATCTTTAAAATGTCCAAATTCTTGAGCTTTACACACCAAGATCTACAGTCTGGGGACAGGCGGGGTTCATTTATGTTTCACATAAAAAGGTAGTACTTTAAGAATAGCTTAAAATCATATTTGAATATTAGATGTAGACATACTGAGTATAGTCTTAATTTATAGGCTCTGATAAGTTTATGGTAGCTAAAAATTACCTATTTTAATTGATACAATAGTGATGAAGAATGGAAGCACAGAATTAGACTTACAACCTTACTTTACACATGTGCAAAGCTTTAGTAGTCCAATTGCAAACCAAATGACAACTTTAATCCTGAGAAACAGAACTTTCCTGCTTCATTGTCACCCTGCTACCCAGAAGTAACTACTGATAATGATTCTGGTGTTCACTCCCGGCATTCTAAAGAATAGATGGCTTCTGTTGGCTTGGATTAAACATTTTAGGCATTATTTATTCGTTTCTCTTGAACAAAAGGAAATACTCCTACATACAATACGGCCCTTATCCCGTTCTCTGCATTCTCCTACTACTGCAAAAACACCATTTTAAAAACGGTCGTATCAGCACAATTTGCTTTGTTGGTACTGAAGTTAATAATTGCACATTTTTGTGTGCTACCATGATTTTCAAGGGGCCCTGGAGAAGGACAGAGTGATCAGCACTGATTATCTCAGTGCACTGGGCACTGAGTTGCTAACCACAAGGTCAGCAGATCAAATCCACCAGCTGCAACACTCCTACTGAAGGCTCTAGAAATACCTTGTCTCTTTCAGCTTCTGATAGGCTTAGTTGTTGTTATTTCTGTAGCTGTGTAGCTCTTATCTCTGTCTACTTCCACACTTTATAGACCACTATAGTTTTCTCTTTCTCTTCCATGTCATTTAGGACCCATCCTAATACAGTGTGATCCCATTTCAATCCTTCCCATAATGATATTACACAATGCAGTTGGACATGAATTTGGGCAGGACACCATTCAAGCCATTGAATTCCCAAGCTCTCCAAAAATTTTTTAAAATGTCTTGTATATTCTTTAAGGAGTCCAAGAGGTGCTGTTAGATAGCAGCTAACTGTAAGGTTAGTGACTCAAAGTCACCATCCACTCCTTAGGAGAAAGATGAAGCTGTCTGATATCATAAAGACTGGTAGCCTTGGAAACGCTCTGTACATGGTCTCCAGGAGTCAGAATAGACGTGATGGCAATGGCTTGGGCTTACTGAATGGTCAAGCACATCAGGAAACCAAACCACCCAACTGCCTTTCTGTATTGTAGAAACCTTCTCCAGTCCAGAAAAGCATCCTTCTTAAGGCTGCCCCTCACATGCTGTCCTGAAACATCACTTAACCTGAATGTTCCTACATCGGGTATCTTTTTTGGTTGGTGCAAAGTGTTCCCATTTAATAGCACAGCACTTAGAGTTGGGCACACAAACCCTTGTGGTCCAAAAACTATCCATCACCATTTTAAGATGAGATAAAAACAACAACAAGAAAACAAGATAATAATTTTAAAACTTACAGAACAATTACAGAGGCTACTGTACACATACACCCGAGCAATACAGAGACGAGTTTAGAGGCCCTTGAAATGACAGAGTGAGGTCCATACTGAACAGATGCCGTGGGACCTCATAACACTGTGACCCATGGGGTACAAGGTGACGCAGCGTGTCCAGACATCCAGCAGGACGTAACTGTAATTTTTAGAAGCTGCTAAATGTATAAGGTAGCATAGTCAGTTAAATTATGGAGGTACGCATTCTTTGCTTTCAAGACTAGACTCATAGTGATAAGCTTTACTCTACTTTTTTTTCTGAGTAGAGTAGAAAATTTTGTGATGATGGCAGTGGTGGCCATTGTAGGACGATGAGAAAGAGGTTCCATATACGGAAGACCAGTGGAGCTCTTGTCATTTCACTTAGAAGTATGTACTGAGCTGTTGTTATTGCTGTCTAGTTATAGTTGATGATGAAGTGCTAAGACTAGACTCCTGAAGATCAGGAAACTAAGGAAGCAAGAAAGCCCTCAAAATTACATGTTAAATATAAAAAAACAACACTTCAATACTCAGGGATGCAGAAATCAAATCAGGTATTGCATCAGGTAAATCTACTTGGCAGGGGGAGTTGCTCTTTAAGGTGTTAAAAAGCAAAGATTTCAGGAAAAGGTGTACTTGGCCTGAGCTATGGTGTTTTCAACCACCTAATATGCATACAAAGTCTAGACAATGAAGGAGGGACACTGCAGAAGAACTAATGTCTCTGAGTGATGGTGTTGGCAAAGAAGATGGGATATCCTATAGACTGCTGGCACAGTGGCTGAAGCATAGGTTGCTAACCAAAAGGTTGGAGGTACAAACCACTAATCACGCTATCTGCTCTCATAAATAATTACAATCTTAGAAATCTGAAGGAGTAGTTCTCGTTCATCCTATAGATTTATTGATTCATGAAAGTCAAATGGACTCAATAAGCAAGCATTCCCTGGAAGAAGTACAGCCAGAAGTGAGGCTGGTGAGGCTTCGTCGCCTTATTTTGAGCAGTGTTATCAAGAAGAACCAGTTCCTAGAGGAAGACATTGCGTTGCTAAAGGGAAATGAAAGCAAACTCACAACTGTGGGTTCAGGGTCGATTCATAGTGATTCTGTAGGACAACTGTGTTTGTGTTGGTTTCTAAGACTTTAAATCATAGTTTGCTTTCTAAAATGGAGCCTTTTAAAAAGTTTGCACAAAATCAAATTATATAAATATGGTGCGTGCAGAAAATTTTTATTTTAATACTTAGGCCACAAAATCGGAACTCCTTTTGTAGGTTTTAATCAAAATTAAACATACCGTTGTGTGATAAAAAAGAGGTATTTTTAAATGTGATCACAAAAGTAACGTTTAAATAGTTACTCTCCTAACATCACCACAGAACTTTCATTTATGTTGCTGTTCAACCTCACACATACACAACATGGAATTAGACACCAGCAAAATACTATTCATCTTTTGACAAAAAAACCGCAGCTCCACATCACAGAGACTTTACAGTCTCTATGAAACTGTTTACGGTGGTACAGCACAGAGAACCATGCCTGCTCCGGGGCCTACTAGAAAAAGAAACCAGCATTATGATTCCAATAATGCAAATACCTACTTACAGGGGTGGACAGTCTCATCTCTCTCCCTCTGAGGGGAGAAGGGAAGGCTTAAGAAAAAAGAAGAGGGCACTCAATGAAATGGTTTGACGTCGTGAGGGCAGCACAGGTCTCTAACCTGACAGCAGTTGTGAGGCTGGTAGAGGAGCAGGATGTAGTTCGTTCTGTTGCTGCCTCCATGAACCTAAGAGCAGCAACACATACGAGAGCAGAGCACTTCAAGAATGCTAAAAGGACAGTACAGTGAACAGATAATGAATATTTCCCCCAATTTTTAAAGCTCCTTTGTATATATGAACATACATGTATTTAGGTATGTATACTCTATATGTATGGGTATGCACATGCATCCGTAGATATGTGTTTAGATATGCATACATTTGTGTATAGGTAGCTAGATCTATGGCTAGAGCTGAGCTTTATAAATTATATACCAATGAGAACATTAAAGAAACAACTCCTTTTCCAAGAAAGTCTTACCATTAAAATAAACATCTCAGCAATACTGAGTGAAATGTTTTTAAATTATTAAAGTTTAACTTAATCTACTAATTGTGATATTCCAAGGAAGCTAATTCATAGCACAGTCTTTGCACACTGAACTGCAATGTTTATCAAGCGGAAAAGTTGTGCTTCGTCTGATTAAACCACAAAATTGACTCTTGATGTTTCTTCCAAATAAGAAACTAGCTCCATTAAAATTTTTGAAATTGAGACCCTCAGATGTGCTCATTTGTCTCTATCATCAATCATTTGAACTTCCTACATGACATTAATGCCCACGTGAGGAAGAAACGCAACATGCTTTTCAATGGAAGATAAAGTTGAAGGATAAGATAAGCTTCAAGCTTGGATCATTTTACATACTAGAATGTTTTAAATAATTTAACACACTTGTTAACGAAGTAGGGACTATCTTTAGAGTGCATATCTACAATGAACTTACTACTGAACATATCACAGATTTGGTGCAGATTTAAATTTTTATTTCCATAAAAAATTCACACAAGAAGAAAAATATTGGATATAATGTTGGTTCTTACATTTAAAGATGATGTAAGCTTAATTATAACCTCCCAGGATAAATTGGTAGAAGATTTAAGATGAATATTGATGCAATAGTATGAAGTACTTCATTTAAATTTCTTTCAAAAAGTTAATCTGAGCAGCTCAAGATTCTGAAATGTTTTAGAAATGTCGTCTTGCATTTCTATCCACTATTTTGAAAAACTTGTTCCTTTATGAAATATTAAAACAAAAATATATAAAAATCATTTAGATAAATATTATCTCATAGAATGGATAAATGAACAAGTAAAAAAGCAAGCCTCTTTGGCACATTAAAATAATGGTCTTCACTTGAATGGTTAAAGTCTTGTCAGTGAATCCCTCACTGATGCACATAAGGTGTGGTCTGGTTTTCAATTCTTTCTGTCCTTTTTCATTTGTTAATATTGAACTTTATATCAGATGTATTTGTCATTGGGCACTACCTTCTTGAATTTTTTGTTATAAATATGCATATGTAAATACATATACACATATATACATATATATATTTCTTCAGTATGTGAAACGTAGGAGTGACTAATCTACAGGGTCAGCCAGCAGAATAAGGTTTTCTGGGGTGGTGGTACGTGGGGGATAATGGGAGTTGATGTCAAGGAGTTAAAGAGGAATGTTTCTAAACTGATTGTAGTAGCAATTTCACAATACTTCTTGAGTGTTTTAACTATGGGATTATATGATCTCTGTGTTAACTCCCAATTAAATGGTTTTGGAAAATTAAAAAGAATTTTTACTTTACAGATGTGACACAAAGACACTATATTGAATATAAAGTTGGTTCTTACATTTAAAGATGATGAAAGTTTAATTATAACCTACGAGGATAAATTTATAGAACATTTTAAATGAATATTGATTCTATAGTGTGAAGTGCTTCGTTTAAATTTCTTTTTAAAAAGTGAAACTGAACATCTCAAAAATCCTGTAATGTTTCAGAAATCTCTTCTTCCATTTCTATCCACTATTTTGAGAAACGTGTTCCCTTATGAAATGTTAAGACAAATATATGTAGAAAGCATTTAGATATGCATTAACCCACAGAATGGATAAAGGAATAAGCAGAAGGCAACACTGTGTTGTGTTTCCAGAAGTGTAATCCAACTTGTAGTGATCCCGTGTGATAGAGGAAAACATCCCTCTAGCTATAATCCTTAGGTGCAGAACCAACCTGAAAGGAGTAGTGCAGCATGCTCCTTGGAAGCAAGGGTGGGGCGACTTCATCCCACATACTGTGGATCCGCTATCAGGAGGTAACAATCCTTGGAGGAAGATACCATGAATAACAAAGTCGCAAAATGAAAGCAGCCACTGTTGAGTTGATTCTGTCATCGAGTGACTCTATTGGACAAAGTAGAATGGGGCCTTTGGGTTTTTGAATCTAAAATTCTTCCTGGGGGGCAGACAACCTCAACTTTCTCCTGCAGAGAGGCTACTGAGTTTGAACCATCAATCTTGTGTTTACCAGTGCACACTGCTTATCCCAGAGCACCCGGCACTGGAGCGTCAGCAAAAAGGGGCAGAGCCTCCACCAGGCAGACCCTCAACGAAACCCAGTGGCACAGTGAGTTACAACAGGCTCATACAGGGTTAGGCAGTGGCGAATTCCATTATAGAGAGAGAGTTGTTCTGAGGTAGGGCCGAATTGATGGCCCCTAACAGCAATTCCAAGGAAGAAAATGCCCAAGTGTTTCTCCCAAGAAACCAGTGACTGTGTTCAAACCATTAAACTTCTGGTCCGTAGTCAAGCACATAACGAAGATCCTGCAGTGCCCCTGACTCTCGCCTCACTAGACAGCAAGGCATATGTTTAAATTACTGCGATGAGAGCATTGCTGTCTTAGTACAAAGATGGATAATGTCACCCGTAGAACGGAAGAGAATTCTAAAACACACTTGCATTTCATGGTCACTGAGTTGATTCTGACTCAAAGCAAACCTAGAGGAATGTTTCTGGGACTATACACCTTCATGGGAGTAGAAAACCTCCTCTTTCTCCCTTAGAATAGCTGGTGGTTTTGAACTTCTGACCTCTCAGGGAGCAGGCCAACTAGTAATCCACTATGTCACCAGGGATGCTAATGGATACTTAATTAGGCTACCTCATTTATGACAAAATGTCCTGGAAAGACAGAGGGGAAGGACACACATCACTTGAAGAATGATGATGCATCAACTACATCTCTATTGGGGACTAAGTAAATCTTCACCCATAAACAAAAGTGAGGATCAAGATTGTGTATCTCTCTGTGTGTGTGCGTGAAAACCTAATAACATAAATTGAAAGTCACTAACGTAACTACATATAGTTGACTTTGATACATTTTCACTTTAGTTGAATTTTATAAAAATGAGGTAAGGCATGCATAGAAGATATCTCCATTTTACAAAGGAGACTTAATGAGAAGGCAGTTTGGAGATTTGGTGAAAATTACAGTCAAATGAATGAATGAGGAAAGGTCTGCCAAGTCCAACTCTAATAAGTGCCGGGGTGGGGGAGGGGAGGGAGGGATGAAAACAGCAGGCTCAAGTGATTTGACTAAATTTATCATCTGTGTCTCAATTTCTGCCCCTTTGTAATGTGCTAGCAGGCTTATTGGAAGACATAGATATTATCCAGACTGTGCGGATGGCTACCATAGAGCCTAGCATGTAGTAGGCACTTAGTAAATCTCATCTCCTCTCCTTCATCCTGGAATGAATCTCTCTAGGGCTGCCTCTTCTCAACATTCCTTCTGCCCCTAATAAAGGAGACTGATAAGGCTCATCAAACTATTTTTAGAGTAATGGGCCACCAGTTCTAAACGAAACTTGTCACTTTACAAAATGGCAAAATGGAAAATTGTTTGGAGGCAACAGGATGTTTTGCAGAACCAAATGTTTCAATTTTCAACACATTTCACAGAGGTTTCTTTTGTGTTTCTTCGTTTTCTTATTTTTTGGGGGAGGGGGAAGGATTTGGTGTGTATTTGTTTATTATTATTATTATTATTATTAAACATCAGTTTCTGAATTTGATTCCACAGCCTCTCAGCTTCCTCCTCTGACCAGTGACACGGCCATCACTGTTCCTGAGACTGGGATCAGGATTCATGGTGGTTGTAGGACAAACTCCTTGGGGGAGGCACACACATTTGTCCCAAAACACTTGCTTTCCTTTCATGAGCACAGCAAGAATGAGTTCAGAGCACAGTTGACCATGACCAGGAGGTGTGGGGGATTTTGGTGGTGGAGGGAGTGAGCGTGCCTTTGTCTTAGCTTTTCTTTAAAATGTGATTTTTTTAAAGGAAAAGTGTAGCTCCTCTGAAATGATCCATAACTTAATTTAACCTAACTTCTGTATACTGATATGTCAAGGGAACTTGATGGAGAAACATAGATCATCAGATCATAAAATTTAAGAACAGGAAATAACTTTGAGAAATGTGTAGCTCAAGGCTGTGAACTTTGTGTTTTACATTGATAGCAGGGAAGCACCGTCAGTGAGGATGACAGACGCTCTTGACTGGTGAGGATAAAGGCTAACCGGGTACGCGCAACACCCCCGGTCGCCTCTGTTCTTGCTAACAGAAATTCTAGGTTGTTTATCAGGGCTATTTGACGCGCCAAAATATTCACTTCTGTACAAGTCCTTGCACTTCGGGGGGGGGGGGCCATAGGACACAAGCCACATTCTGCAGCATGAGACCCGAAGGAAACTGTCATTTTCCAGACAGAAAAGACCCAGCAGATACACGGCGTCCACTGCTCACGTGTCTTTCCCTCTAAATTCAAGGTCATGGTACCTGGAAACAGAATCTTTGGCTTTTAGCCATGAGAACATCCAGCTAAGCCTCGGAGGTAGTAAATCGTTGAAAAACTCAGTTTTTGTTAGTTCGCTTTTCATAACATTCACCATGTTGCAAAGGAGCCCAGATTGTGCAGCCGATTAACCATCGGGCTTCGAAGGAAGGTTTCAGGTCCCTGACGTTGCTCTGCAGAGAAGATGAGGCAGTCTGCTTCTGTAAAGGTTACAGCTCCAGAAACCCCACAGAGCACATCCGCTCTTTCATACCGAGTCAACCGTGAGTTGCAATGGACAGCACAGTCAATGGGTGCCCGCTATGGGGTGGCAAGCACAGAGCCAGGTCATAATCAAGTGGGTCAGAGGGAAATTCAAGGTTTGAGGGATCCATTGAGTGACCGACTGTGGACACCCGACAGTGGATAGCCAACAGTCACAAACATGGAGAGAGCATTCAGGACTAAGTACAACCAGGCGTGCCCTGCTGTGCACACTGTGTCGGAGAAGATTGTGGTGCCTCCTGTCAGATGTTCTTCCCCAGAGAAGCCTTGTCTCTATTCAAGAGACCTTACAGAGTCAAGCGGCTGAGATGGCTCTGGAAATGCCTTGTACTTCTTGGGGGGGAATGAAGTCCCAAGACACCCCTGGATGGTGCTACTCACTGAGTGTAGCATATAAGATATAAAGAACTATATGACAATCGTGATCTGAAAGTCTAATAAAACGCTTCCTGTCCAGGTAGCATGGGAAGCAGACAAAGGGAGCGAAAAATCCTGTTTACTAAATGCACCATAACTATCAGTTAGAAAGGGAAAGGGGGAAAGATTTGACTCTTAGTAGATGTCGCCGATATTTTAAATCTCTTATTAAAGTGTCCGCATATTTTCTTAAATGGAATCAGAAGTTAAATCAAATTTAACCAAACACCTTACATGACACTGAAATAGTTTTGACAATCGTATAGACGTCAAAGCTGTTGCTTTTTGATATTTGCCACAGCTTGAAAACAAACATTAGTGTATCTTTGAGGATAAGATGACTCATCGGAATGCCAGGAGGCCAGTCAGTAACATGTGGGAGCAAAGAGCATCAAAATGAAGCCCCCACCCCAAAAAAAATCTCCGTTTGTTTAGAATGTCACATGACTAACTTCATAGACCTTAGTGACTTTATATATTTTGGTCTATATTCTAATTCTGATTTTATTTTCAGTCTTAGTTTGTATTCCCTCTGAAAGCAAATAGGTCTTTAATTTATTAATTACAAAACAGTGGTGCCAAAAATTGCTTCTAGTGTGAGGCAAGATGTTAGTGAGATTTCCTTTGATTCCTCTGATCTTATTTGAGGAAATATGCATGGCTACTTTAATAGGAGTCTTCAACCGGAATGGAATCGTATATAATTATGTGTCAAATAGCTGTAATGTCTACTCAGAGAGGGGCAGGTTTTCATTTTTCCTTTTCTAACCCGTCGGATGACTAATTATCTAAGTAGGTAAATAAGTTTTCTAATAATAGATCTTTCCTGACTTTTGAATAAACTTTATGTACTCATATTATATTCTCTTTTCTTCTAATACCATATTATGTAACCGCTCTAGGGGTTGAGTTTAGAGTATATGTGCACGCTTGTGTCTGTCTTTGGTGTTGTTTCCGTTACCCAGCACTGTGTACGTTTACATGGCCAGGATGGCGTATTGAAATGTGGATTTATTATGTCACCAGTATTAAAATTATTGAAGCTTTAGAGAATTCACCCCTATTCAGACCATGCATCGGCTTCAGTGTCATTAATAGAAACTTTGTCTAAGCTTAGGTTCATCTCTCTACTTTCTGATACTTGATTCAGATAGAATCTCAATGATACAAAGTCATCATCTATTTAAGATAATGAGAGATCGCCTCATCATTCAACTGATGCTAACATTTCCTTTCCAAATTCTCTGAGTAACAGTGCTTAGCAACAAATTCAAAGAGAACACCTGAGCACCGCTCCTCCGTATTGATGGATATACTACACTTTCACTTTTTTCTTTTCTTTTGTAAACCACTCTCAATGATGAAGCAAAGAAAATTGGCTAAAACACAAGGCATTGTGGCCCAGAGCCAAGAATGTGATTCTGGAATGTTTCCATTGTGGTTTTCACTAAACAGAACTTTGTATAATTTGAAATTAGGCCATAAAATTCTGTGTGGGGACAGGTTATCCCAGGTTACAACTCTGTCAAATGAGAAATAATATTAATCATCTTAGACTCAAAGGCACTCACATAGTACCAGCTATTATGAAAATAGAAGTTTGTTTCACATTTTTCTGTGTTTTGTATGTATGTGCATATATATTTGTGATTGGATGTGTATCTAAGTCCGTATGTTATCACAGACATATCTGTAATGAAGTAAATCATTCGGTATGCACAAAAACACCTTATTTCAGTGTGCTTAAAATACCCAATGATTAATATGCTAGTGGTGTGGGCAAAAACGAAGAATTCATCCCCATCAAAAAAAAAAAAAGCTTGCTTTGATAGACGCACTCCATGTTCACACTCAGAAATGCTTGGGGGAAAGACATGCCTACAAAAGACAGAAGGAACAGAGCCCTGAGAGGAGGAGGAGGAGGTCTGAAATGTGGAAAATAACAGAGCTCTCACTATCCTGGGACCCAGGGGCCTGGTATAAGAGTTAGGTGTTTGTATTTATATAACCTTGTCCCTTGAGCTGCAGATTTAAGGTTGAGGTGAGGTCAAGAAAGGGCTGAAAGCAGTAAACAAGCAAGGTGAAACGCCCAGCGTCTTCTGCCAAAGCCACTTGAAGCAAAATCGAGAAGCAGAAGAAGCTTGTTCCTTCTCCATGTCTGTTTCCTCCTTGTGCCTTCTAACCTTTGACCGCCTCAGTGTAAGTGCCCCTGGCCCTCTGCAGTCAGAGCCACCAACCTGGTCTCTTCTTGCCTTGTGGAAATCCTCCCCAATATTCTTCCTGCGGAAAATCAAATCGGCATTCCCTCCTCACACAGCTACCCCCTATGCAAGCATATCTTGGCAATTAAGGCTCTGAGGTGATATTAATTATGTTTACACTCTGCAGCAGCCAAGATCCTTCCTGTCCAAATTCAAGAAATGGTCTTCCTGGAAAACAACAGCAACAGATATGTTCCTACGATTTTAAGAAGGTTTGTGCCCACAAATCAGGAGAATGCAACGCAAGTGAGAGCAAATGGGGCCCAACATAAGATGTGGACATGGCTGTAAGTAGGGAGGAGTCAAACACTCTAGGACCATTCCAAACTCACCAATGGCTTTCCATTCCTAGTTTCAAGAGCTCAGGCCCAATGTTGGTTTATTTTATTGTCTTTCACTCTCAGCAGCGATAGAATGGCACAGGTGTCTCACAAACCAAGTGACTATAATTGCTTCAGCTAAATCCTCACATTTGATAGAAACTTCTGCCCGTTGGTGGATAGGAAAACCATGATATGTTAGAAATACTACTGTATATCCCCAGATAGATAATCTATTTATTAGAATGGAGTCTTATAATGAGAAGGCGAACAGATTTTTGTTGCTCTATTCGTGAAGGGAGGAAAGAGAGCTGTTACTGAGTGAACTCCCACAGATTGTGACCCAATGTATGAGGATCTGATGTTTGAGACCAGTCTTCTTCTGTGTTCTTCTGAAGGCACAAATGTATTTGAAATATATAACAGAAGCTGATGCCTTGACATTATTTAAGTAATATATTCTAATTCACGATGTTTAATAAAAAAAACTCCATTGTGTTTTCTTAACCACTCCCACAACTAAGAGAATTATATCCAAACCCAAACCGCTGTACATAGAGTTGATTCCATCTGATAGCAAACCTATATTGGAAAGAGTAAGGCTGTTCCATTCCTATTTCTCAGGCATCTGAGACTGTAAATCTTTATAGAAGACAGCCATTTTCACCCATGGAATAGCTGGTGGCTTGAACTGCCAACCTTGTGGTTAGTAGGCCACAGCTTAGTCCACAGTTCCACAAAGGATTCTTGCAAGAGTGAGGGAAATTTTCCAATAAAGATCATTGGAAATATGGCACCGGTTCTTCTAAAGGAGTCCTGGACTTAATCATGTATTCAGAGGGTGTGCATTGTAAGAGGCCTATCATATTTCAACATGGGAGAAACACTCTCTGCTCTTGTAAAGACTCCTTGCTCCTGTAAAGGTTGACAATTTCAGAAAGCCAAAGGGGTAGTGAGTTCTACGCTATCCTAGAGGGTGGCTGTGAGCCAAAACCAGCTCGATGGCGGTGGGGTTTTCAGACCATATGAGTGGCGATGGTGAGAGTGGCTTTCAAAGGCACACTGCTTTGAGGACAGCTGATTACCGGTCCAGCTGAAGGATTATTGCTGCTGCGACTTGCCCTTGAGTCAAGGAGTCTGGATGGAACAAATTGATCAAGCACTCAAATGCTGCCCACACAACTGAGAGTGAGAACTCACCTGTAGCTCCATGGGAGAAAGGCATGCTAATCTGCTGCCAGGAAGATGAAAACATTGAAAATCCTATGGGATAATTCTACTGTGTCACATAGAGTCACTAGGAATTGAATAGGGTAATAAAATTAGGATGAAGCTAAAAATAAAAATTATCATAAGGTAGAGAAAATTTAAATGTCATGTATTTCCAAATAATACTATCACCCAAAAGCTACATCATTCATACCTTCCTATTTGGGGTTGTATTACAAAGAAATAAAACATTTCATTCAAAAAATATGAGTGTTCCTACAGCCTCCATCACCATGATTCCCAGTCTGCCTTCCAATTTTATTTATTTTCATTTTTATTTGATCTAACTGCCATTTTTCTGATTTATAAATCCAGTTGAATGTATACTATACATATCTCTGGTTGGTTGCTCACTCAGTCTTTGAGTTAATTCCAACGCATAGTGACTCCATAGGACTGAGGAGAACAGCCTCTGTGGATTTCCAAGACTAGATCTTTCTGGAGTAGAAATTATCTTCTTTCTCCTATAGAACAACTGGTGATTTCAAACTTGACCCAATATGCCTGAGCTCCTCTGATTTGCTTAAAAACAGCAAAACCACTCCCATCAAGTCAGTTTTGACTCATCGTGACTCTGGATAGTATTTCTGAGGCCAAAAATCTTTATAGGAACAGATAGCCAGATCATTCTCCCATGGAACAGCTCGTGGGTTTGAACCACCAACCTTGAAGTGAGCCACCCGTGTTTACCCAACAGTGCCATTGGAGCTCCCTTCCTTAGTAACAATAAAAGGGAACTAATCAGTCCAGTATATAATCCCTGGCTAAGTTGCCGTTGGATCAATTTCAACTCAGTGCAGCTCCATGAGACAGAGCAGAATGGCCTCATAGCATTTGCTAGGTTGTATGTACTCTTGTATGCAAGGTATAGAGTTCAATATGGATTACACTTCAGTGTAAATAGAACCAAAATATTTACAATTGGACCAATAGATGATATAATGGTAAATGCAGAAAAGGTCATCAATTTGCTTAGTTTCTCAGTCAATGCTGGTGAAAACAGCAGTCAAATGATGCATCACACTGGCAAGATTTTCAGCACAAAACCGATTTAAAGCATTGAATAACAAAGATATCACTTTGAAGACTAAGGTGTGCCTGACCCAGGACATGGTCTTGACTGCCAATGCCTCAAATACATGTGAAAGTAGGGCAATAAATAAGGAAGCTGCAGAAGAACAGACACATTTGAATTATGTTGCTGGTGAAGAATCTTAAAAATAAGCTGGATTTCCAGAAGAAGAAATAAGTCTGTCTTGGAAGAAGTTCAACCAGAATGTTCCTTAACAGTGAGGATGATGTGAAACATCATCTCCTTTAATTTGGATAATATCAAGACAGACCAACCAGTCCCTGGAAAAGGATATCATACTTGTTCAAGTGTTTGGTCAATGAAAAAGAAGAAAACTGTTGAGGACTGATTGCCACAGTGGCTGCAAAAATTGGTTCAAACATAATGATTGTGAGGATTGTGCAGAACCGAGCCGTGTTTCCTTACACTGTGCATAGGACTGCTATTGGTCAGAGTCAACTCACTGACACGTAGCAATATCTAACAGCAGGTCATCTCTGCAGGAGCAAGACAGCCAGCTTTCATTCTTGTGGAGCTGTTTCCTGGGTTTGAACTGCCAACTTTTTGATCAATAATAACCTTTGTGCAACCGGGTCACTTTGCTCCTGTTACTAATTGTTCTTACGTTTCAGAGGATGTAATTGTTATTGCTGGGAAAAACTTGGAAAAAGAGAGTGAGAGAAAGCACAGGAGCTATTCTAACCAAGGACTCAGAGAATGTGTATGATGTCTACTCCAGCTTAAGATAAATTGTGTTTTCTCAGAAATTTTTATTATGGGCTTCTTCGAATTGGGAAAAGTCTGCAAATGAGGCCTGAGAAAGAGAAATGTGCTTTGGGGTAAAATGAGGATGGGATGAATTTCTTTTTTTCACCTTTGTTTTGTTCATTTTTATTTGGGGGACTGGTGACATGCAATTGAGATTTTTCTGTATGGATATGCTGTCAGGGAAAACTTTCTAAAATAGTTCTATCTAAGTAGGTTCTTAATCCAAAGTTGGAGTTTGTGCCTCAGATTGGAAGAACAGTTTTCAAAAAGCTGGAGGGAAACTTTAAGATTCATCCAAAGCTAAGGCCCAGTTCCCCCTCATTTAACATTTTTCTACAATCTGATATCAAACAGGTATCTCTGACTCCGCCCCCCCCTTCTTCCCATTAATCCACCTGTCAGCAGGTCATGTTAAAAAAGGAATTTCAGTGGGCTCAGAAATCAGTTGGACCAATTTTTCTGACTATGTGATTTTAGTCAAGTTCTTTTTCACATTTCTGTGCCTTGCTGTCTGCAAAAATGAGATGCAGAATGATACTGTCTCATTTGGTTGTAACGGGCTTTTATAATAAACTAGAGACAAGCTTTGGGCACAAGGCTTAGCACATTACACACCAAACCAAACCATGGTTAACAAGTCACGTGAGATCTTAGCCACCTTATAGAACAGGGTAGAATGGCTCCATGAAGTTTCCAAGAGTGCCTCATTTTTCTCCCTTGGAGCAGCTGGTGGATCTGAACCATCGAGTTTGTGGTCAGCAGCCCATGCTTAGCCCACAGAACCACCAGGGCTCCTTACAGGGTCATTATACATGATCAATAAATGTGAACTTTGACTATCATTGTTATTGTGCTTCTGGATTTGGGGAGTGATTTTGATAGTGAGATTCAGTAGGGCCAAAATAAGAAGTTTGTTTATGAATCACAATTCCCTAATTGGGGGGGGGGGGGCTTATGGTTTTTCTTAAAGAACTCAGAATATTTTATCAACAGAAACTTCTTAATCCTAAGTGATATTTATTTAATTGTGAAATGTAAATTTGGCTTCCTTTTTTTTTGCTTTTGCATTGGAATATAACAAAAATTATATATATACTGTGGGTATATACACTTTTTTCTGGGGTTTAATAAAAATCTTCCCGGTGCTATATATCTTACCTTGAAATGTCAAGCTTCAATCTGCACAAACCAACAAAAAGCAAAGATCATAAACATCCAATCAACATTTTAAATTAAGATGATTTATCTAGTGCCCACTTATAGGAAGTCCTACATTTCTGTTTCTTGTTGTTTTATATGGCCAAGCTCAGACATCTAAATTAGAGTATACAACGCAGTAAAATCATTATTGTTAAGATGGATAAAAAAATTATTTTTGCCCATCTAATAGCCAACAAGAAGCATCAGTCAATTTACAAAAGCCCTTGTATGTATATTTATAATAGTTACTAAAACAAAATGATGATGAATATTATGAAATTCATGTTTCATTTATAGTAACAGCTACTGCTCAATTATTCTTAATGTATCGTGTCTGAATTGCTAGAAATTTTTCAATATTTGTCATAACTCCTGATATTTATAGAATTGTAATCTTTCCCACTACCTCTCCTCCTCAGATTGCTTTATGATAGTGGTCTGAGTGTTACTGGTTACTGTGATGCCCACGAGCTATAGCACCAGGACTTCAAATACCACCAGGACCACTCCTGCTAGGTAGGTTTCTATGGAGCTTCCAGATTAAGACAGACTAGGAAAAAGGAGCCAGTGATCAACTTCTAAACCAACTGGCCAATGAAAATCCTATGAATAGTTATGGAATATTGTCTAATATAGAACCAGAAGAGGAGCCCTTAGGATAAAATGAATTCAAAATATGCCTGTGGAAGAGCTGTCTCCTCAATGTAAAGTTGAACTGGATGGAATAAAACTTTGACACCCATTCTCACTAATGTGCAAGGTTCCAAATGAGAATAAATAGCTTCAAACCCTCATAAATAAAAGGTACACAGAGGATGCACAATGAATAAGGCATACCAAAGAAAACTTTGATAAGAGAATACATGATACTTTGAATTGAATTGTTGAAGGATATTTAATATGCCATGGGTGGTCATAGAAGTATAACCAGAATGCTCCTTAGAAGCAAGGATTTTATTTTATAGAGTTTGGTCATGTTCTCAGAAGGGACCATTCCCCGTAGTAGAATACCATCGTTGGTTGAGGTCCAGCGATAAACAGGAAGACCCTAAACAACATGGAGCGACACAGTGGTCACACCATGGGCTCAAATACAACCATGATTGTGGAGAAGGTGCAGGTGTGGAAGTCTTTTTTTCTGTAGCATGTGGGGTCTCTTTGAGTGGGAATCAACCAGAAAGCACTCAATGAAAACAATCTTTCCCAAAACCTGGTGTTTAACTCCTCAGACATGCTTTATGGGCCAAAGTGGCCAGAAGGGATTGATGAGCAACATCCCTCCTGCCCACTCTACTATTCCTGAGTGGCTACTAGGTGTCAAGAAACATTTTCACCAATTTACTCTGGTTGATAGACCTTTCCACAAAATTCGATTAGGTAGAGGGACTGCGGTAGCGTTTGTGATATCGTGATACTGGGAGCTGTCATAGATCTGTCAACAGAGTTTCCATAAGAAAACTGAGAAAGAAAAAACGATCTACACCCCAAAGTTAGCCGATGCAAACTTCAAGGATAACCTTCACAATGATCATGAAGATGGTACAATGACCAATGATCCATTCTATTATATGTAAGGTTATCAGAAGTTCGAACTGACTCATTAGACGCTAACAACAATATCCCAACTTAATAATAGCCTTAAGAAATAAATAAAATCATTATGGTCTTTTTCCAGATGTAGAAGTGGCAATTTGACAAAGGTTACAGGCTCAATAAGCACCAGAACTAGAATTCTCAGGCCTGGCTGACTGTGTCTGTTGCTTCTGGCCATTAAGCTTCATACCCTCCTTAGCGGATGGTTATCAAGTGACTATGTTGGATGTAAATTCTTTTTGAAATTTTCCACTGTGTCCACCTTGGCAAATCCACTTCTCTATTTCATCATTCAGCAAATAAATTTAAGTGCCTCCTATTGACCAATTACCGTAAGAATCCCAAGAGAACCAAGATTAAGAAAGACAAGGACCCTGCCCTCATGGAGCAAGTCTAGGGAGAAAGACAGGAGAAATCACCTAATCCAACATTCAGTCTAATTATGAGATACTTTTAATCCTCTCCACTACACCAAAGCATGTGTGTCATCAGAACCCATAGCAGTAGTGCCTTTAGGAGACTTACTGTTTGGGGTACTTAGGATTCTTAAGATATATTAAATATTGTTTCCTTAAATGAGAAAGATTAGGCTTTCTACTCCCGTAAATAGTTAAGGTCTCGGAAACTCACAGGGGCAGTTGGACCCTGTGCTGAAGGTCCGCTGTAAGTTGGCATTGACTTGATGGCAGTTTTAGTTTTTTATTCAAGGGCTGTGCTAGGCACTGGATTCATAGACAGACAGTGCACTATGAATATGATTTTGTTTCGAGGAAAGAAAAACTTGGGTGACAGCATTATACCCGACATATTAAAGGAAAACAAACAAACACTTGTAAGAGTAGAGAGAAGGGAGCACTTGGTTCCACAGGGGGAAATACAAGCTGTTCTTGACAAAGAGCTTCTTGATGCTGTGTCTTCCCCAGAGACACTGTGTGGAGGGAAATGGGAATCAAACGTGGGCCTTCTAGTCAGTCCTGCTTTGGCAACCCAGAAGGGTATTTGAGTTTGGTCAATGCAGAGAATTAAATAAGAGGCGCCCAAATGTTCCCTCTAGCTCAGTCATTGCATGATACCAATCTTTCAAGAGGGTTAACAAAGTCATCGTTTCCACTACAAGGGTAGATCAAAATATATCACTAGGGGCATTGCGGTTCATACGTGTCTGGGTTTATCCCAAACAAAATATGTTAAACCATGTTTCTGCAATCAGTAGATTGCTAAAGACAAGTGCTCTCTTGTTCTAGCCTCATTAGGATGTCTTAATAAAAAAAGTACTTTTTAAATTTTTTTCCCTGGGGAGGGGGACCTTTGAAGTCAAGGCTATTACCAAAATTTTAATCAAAACTCAAGGGGAAATCTGGCCAAATCATGATAATTTGGCAACAAGTTTATGGAAATACTGCTTTATATCAAACAATTGTTTTTCGATGGATCAAGCAACTAAAGAAAGGTTGGGAAGATATCAAAGATGAGCCCAGGGAGGGAAGACTTTCAGGTTTATTCAGTGAAAAATGTGTGACTGGTGGAAGGAAACTGGACTTTCCATCGACCTAATTGCTAGGATCTCACATGATTCAGCATTTTCAAATTTAATCAAACATCTTAGCAAAGCAAACTTTTAATCCAATGATTCCTAAAACACTGCAAGAAGATCAACCAGCTCAGAGTCACTCTTTCAATTAGCACTTTAAGCAAGATTAAAGGCAACGAGGGAAATATTATGGAACCAAGTGTAACCGAGGATGAGCCTAACATTTACTAAGATGACATAGAAAGCAATGCCCAATGAAAACAATAGCCTTCTGAGGGGCTATGTTGGGACACTTCAGTTCAAGGCAGAGAGGTCCACTAAAAAGTTACATGACTCTGGATTCTGAAGCAGTGACACATTACAATCATAGGGTCTTATTGGGAAACAGTTTTAAGAAAACTGAAAACTGCATTGGAGAAAAGAAAATGCAGGAAATCGATGCTGAACTTTTAAAAAAAATTCTAAATAATACACTTGCTCATCCAAGGGTAGTTTGGGCTGTCCTATAAAATTTGATTTTCAAAGCCTTACCTCCTCCACTTGGCAGCCCTCCTCTTGCCTCTTCAAACTTTTCTTGGTTTCCGAAACTCAAAAGAACGTTGAAAAATGACATGGGTTGAGTCCCTCAATTATGCTGAAACTGCTGTTTTGCTCTGTTGTAAATCAAAAAGGGCAGAATTCTGCAGGGAATGGTTAGAGAGGTGGACACACCACTTCCCATCCCCGCTTCACATGGGTTTAGCCTTAGATGAAGGAAATGCCGAGAAACAATCACTTCACAATTTGATGTTTTGTTTCATAAACGTTTCTATGACTTTTGTAGCAATAATTTTTGGCTTGACTTACCCTTCGGTTCCTTGAGATGAGTTTCAGTCCTAATAACTTTAGATGTTAAACATCCTCACTCCTTGTCTTAGATCCCTGGTAATTCATTTCTGGATTTTCTTTTTTTTTAATATTGTAATTTTTTAAAACATTTTATTAGGGGCTCATACCACTCTTATCACAATCCACACATATACATACATCAATTGTATAAAGCACATCTGTATATTCTTTGCCCTAATCATTTTCTTTTCTTTTTTTTTTTTTCCTTTTCTTATTTTCTTCATGAGTCAAAATCTCAGTTTCCTTGGATATTTTAATTTCCAGGTGTTTTAATACCAATGTCCTCAATACTGTTGTCTTACAGTTCCCTAATCACTCTAACAAAATAAATATTAACCTATGATATATAATAAATAATAATTCTACTTTGGGTACAAATAAAAAGTCCTATTCTCATAAAAAATATAAATATTCATAGGAATCCATAGGAATTTATTTGTTTAAAAATCTTCATTGTATACACATAAGAGCTCTAGACACACCAAACATGTACACATGTGCACATAAACACACACATGCAAATATTAAAATCAAGATTGTCATGTGGAGGCAATTTCCATCCCAGAAGACATTTGGCAAAGTATTGAGATATTTTTGGCTTTTATATCTAGGACTGCATTTATCAGCCAGAGATCCTGCTCAGCATCTTACAAACCAAACTGAATTCCCCTTCATGGTCACACACACACACACACACACACACACACACACACACACACAAATCATCCATTCTAAAATGTTAGCATTGTCAAGGTTAACACCCCCAGTATTGTATAGTACAGGAATTGAGGACCATAGTTTTTGCCTTTGATAACTATAGCATGCACTGCCAGATTCTTCTCCCCTTATTAAATTTTTATTTTGAAGTTTCTGAATCTTTTCTAATCAGCTTCCCCTCTTTATCCCCAGATTCTTGGACAAATGACAGTGCTACCTTTCCTACTGTTCTCACTTCTTGCACTTGGCTCACAACACTAACCTGGTGTCTACCACCTGATGCCCAGGCAGGAAACAGAAGATGCACATGTCTGATCCTTGCAGAAAGATCTGGAATGATCATAGAAACCCTAAACTACAATAGAATAGTCTACTCAGATTCCTAGGACAAGACAACTCCATCACAATACACCAAGAATAGGAGTGTAGATAATCAACTTTCCTTTTTAGAGTCATATAGAACTCGGGTGAAGAGCAAGGTATCTGGAGCCACGGGTCCTTTGTTCATGACCTATCTCCTGCACGTCCTTGCTATCTAGCCCTAGGCATAATTATGTCAAATTTCTTTTTGCTTCCATTTTAATATTCTTTCAAAGGGGATAACCTTTCTCACAGACGGGAGTGAGGATTGTTTTTGTTAGAAGGTGTTGTTGAGTCAGTTCTGACTCATAGCGACCCCATGCACAACAGAACAGTGCATCGCATGGTCCCGCACTATCTTCACATTCCTTGCCATGTTCATCCAAGTGCTTTATTGCAGTGACTGTGGTCAGTTGTATAGACTGTAGGTGAATTGGGCAGCATTTGAAATACCTGTGGCATAGGATTAAGCATAGACCTCCTGGCGCTTAGTAAGCACTGGATATAAATTAGTAATTGTTGTCTCTGTTAGCCATAGAGGGATGCCACTTAGCTTGCAAAGGTTATAGGAAGGGCGCTGAGCTCAGTCTCACTACTCTCTGAGGAAGAAACATCCTCTGCTCATTTTCTCAGAATCTCTATCAGAAGCTCCTTGCTCTCCTGGACCCTGCCTTGACCTCCAAGTTCTGCCTGCGCTCCCCTTTACAGCATGTTCTATTTGCTGCAGTTCACCTCCAATCTGCCCTTGTAGAGAAGGCTTACCCTGGCCATGCTTATCAATGACCCTCACCCAACCACACAAACTTTCCCAAGACTGATTAATACTAAATGAAAATACTGCTATTTTCTATTTGACTCTCAAGTTT
Source organism: Tenrec ecaudatus (assembly GCF_050624435.1). NCBI lineage: Eukaryota > Metazoa > Chordata > Mammalia > Afrosoricida > Tenrecidae > Tenrec > Tenrec ecaudatus. The sequence continues at coordinate 12,167,562 of NC_134542.1, read as the reverse complement.
TAAAATTTCCCCCACCCTCAAAGAGTTTTTCTTCATATCTTCTTCACCTTAACAAAAAATTGCTGTTGAGTCAATTCTGAGTCACGGCGACCCCCTGTGATTCAGAGTAGAATTGCGCCCTGTTGAGTTTTCAGTGATGGAGTTTTTTTTAAAATAGATCACTTGGATTTTAAGGCTCCTCTGAACATACTTATCCTCCAACCTTGCGGGGACCAGTCTACCATGTGAACTATTCGCTCTACCCAGGGACGCCCTCAGTTGACGTCGCTGTCTGCATTCTTCTACTCTGAGCAAATGCAGAAACACAAATGATAAATGATGTTTTTTGTTTTGCTTTGCTTTAGTAAATTCAACTGAGTCACACAAATTCTTAGGAATTTTTGACAGTTGTTCAGTGTGCGATTCTTCAGGTTTTGAAGAACCAGGGTGAAATCCTGTATTAATACTTCTGATTAGCATGCAAGAAGAGGCCCAACATAATTATTTAATATATTTTCTTGGTTGATGAATCTATTAGCCGGGATTCACAAAATAATGGGGTCAACCAAAAGGAAATCATAGTGCTGCCATTTCATGAATTCCTATGTATTTTACTCCTCTGTGATTAAATCTTCCTGTCTCAGAGATAAACCCCGGTGCCACCGTGTTTCTCTCCAACAACTACAGAATCAAATATTACAAAACAAAACAAACTCACTACCATCATATGGATGCCAACTCAAAGCGACCCCATAGGGCAGGGTAGAAGTGTCGTATGAGTTCCTGAGACTGTAACTTCATGGGACTGCCTGGAGTGACTGGTGGTTTCAAATGGCTGGCATTGCAATTAGCAGGCCATCTTGTTATTGTTATACCAGCAGGGCTCCGTGACTCAAATATTGCAACCATCAAAATAAAAAATGTCACATTATCGCAGTAGGACCTTATCAGCAAAGCTCCTGAATTAATGAGTCTGAGAAACAAAACTGGCAAATGAATTTCTCCCCTGAGTAATAAAAAAGAAAGGATCCACAACCAAAAGCAAAATAAAACAAACCAAACTCTAAACAAATTCACTTAAAATTAAATTACATAAAATATTTTAGAAAAAAAAATGAATACTTAGACTTCAGTTAATTAGCTCTTTTGTTTCCTTGTCAAACTTAGCAATTCTCCCGGCATAAAACATTTCCACAAGTAAACATTTTTCCTCAGGACACAATTGTAGCTGTACAAACAGTTCCTTCCCTTCAAAGGTTTGGTTTCACTGGAGGAGGTTGCTTAAATGCAAGCATTGTGGCTGAAACACACATTTTGCTAATGAGCCTGGCCACATATATGTCATCTGCAGCTTCCAGTGAGACCATCTTGGCCAGCCCTTCTGAAAGAGGATGCCTAGATTTTGTCAGTGCTTGAAAACCGTCATCCGTCGTAGAGGTGCCAGTCTGTTCCATAAAGTTGTCGTTGGCTGTTGTAAAACAAGACCCCAAGGGACCTCATACACAATGAGGTTTTTAGAAGCTAATGACCAGGTCTTTATTTCTAGCTCATCTTAGTGTACAGGCTCTGTTGGGACCTGGTCCGCATCATAACTACACGTATGAGGGCATACTGCCCCCTCCCCCCCCCGAAATAAACAAAATGGTGGGCAGAGCAGAACTTTCTCAGTAGGCATTTTCCCGCTAAGCAAGCATCCAGCAATTTGCTCTGAGTTAGTGCATCCAAGGGCATTGCCTGGGAAGGTTCTCTCTGGTCACAGTGAATTTTTTTTTTTTCAAAATAGCAATTTTGCTTGAACCTTGTTTTTTGTGATGACCAATTTAAGAGAAGAGTGTGCAGCTGTGAAATTTTTTTTTCTGCTTGAGAAATATGCCACAGAAACTGTTGTGATATTGAACACAGCTTACAAGGACAGTACTATGGGAAAAACTCGAGTTTAAGCGTGGTTTTGTTGTTTAAAAAAAAGGTGAAATGTCAGTTAATGACAAACTTCATTCTGGACATCCATCAACTTCTCAAACAGATGAAAATGTCGACTCATAATGCATTCAGAGTTCATTCCACCAAATCAGATTGTTAACCAAGCTTTCTATTTAGAGGTTCTGAAAAAGATTGAATAACAGTGTGTGACCAAAAAAGGCCTGATTTATGGCAGATAGGGGACAAGTTTTGACACCACAACAATGCATCTGCTCATGCAGCCATGTCAGTGGCCCAGTTTTGGGCAAAAATAAGCATGCCTCTCTTGCCCCATGCACTTCACTCCCTTGACCTCACTAGTGAATTTAAGAATTCACATTAAATACTGTGTTAGTCTGGGAAACAAATCCACAGCGACTCATGTATAAGAGAGAGTTTTGTATAAAGGTTAAGTGTGCATCAAGAAAACATCACAATGCAGTGCTGCCCAAGCCCACAAGTCCACCATTAACCCATATGTCCGACACCAATCCACAAAGTCCTCCTCCATCTCATAAAACACACGCAATGATGCTGACTGCTGAAGGAAAGCTGAGTCAGTGAATGTGTAAACATCTCAGTGCTGGCAGGGTCTCCACATGGCTGCTCCAGCAGCCAGGGCTGCCTCGGGGTAGGTCCATGTGGCTTCTGCTCAGGCATGCCTTGCAGGAAATGAGATTTGTCAGTTGAAGCAGGTAACTGGCTAAGGCAGTTCCACCCTGATCTGACCATCAAAAAGCAAGAGACCTGAGAACTAGAAAGGCGAGGCTTACTGAGCCATTTCTCCCTCTACCCTTCAATTAACCCCACATGTGTTTTCTGGCCAGGTTGGCACAGTAAACTAACTCAAATACCTAATGGGCCAAGTAAAAAAACAAAGGGTCCAGGAAGACAAGCCACTTGCCCAAGACAACACAACAAATTACTGGAACTCAGCAGGTATATGAATATCGACTCATTTCACATCTAGCTATCAGTGTAAATGGAGAAAAGTGGGTTAAATGTCAAACTATGGAGTGTTACTGAGTTGATCTATAAAGATCAAAAGTGTGCCACACAGATGCCATACTCTGTTCAACATTCCAGACTATCACAAGTATTTTTCCAAAATTACAATGATTTTGTTGGCTGGGCCCAGAAATCTATTTGGTGATAAGCACCATTTATATACAAAATACAACTTTTGCATTGAATTCAAAGCTAGGTGTGAAGGAAGTGGTTGAATTCAGGGGAGGGAGAACACTGAGGACAATGAATTGCATATGATGTTGCCTATCTTCCTTTAATAGCAGCAATAATCTTTCATTTTTTCAAGCATATTGTATGTAAAGTGGGCATTCGGAACTCCCAGCTCCATGTGCTAACAACAGAACTTGTCACCCAGCGAATGATTAATGCTTTCACCTCCATGTTACCTTGGGTGCAATCAGGATGCAGCTCAAAGATGTGCTAAGTATCTATCAACACCTTCTGAAGAAATGGCTATAAAAAGAAGGTAATGATGAAGGCAGCAAGTTTATCTTCAGAGTGAGGTTCACAAGGAAAAAATCAGCAAGAATTTCCATAAAATTGGAGTAACTTTTGACACATATAAACTCATTCATTTTCTACTTGCTTCATTCATACATCAAAGGAACAAAGGAACTATAATATGGCAGATATGTATCCTGGCCCTATACAAAGAGCGAAACCCAGAGAATTAAAACCATTTATATTCTTTTGGAGATGGGAAAGGGCTTTAAAATACCAATTATGTTAAGCACAATGCTTCATGCTGTCCTGCCAATTCACACTCAAAAGGACCCTATAGGACTAAGTAGAATTGCCACATCAGTGTTCATAGTAGGAAACACCCCCAACTTTAAAAAAAAATTATGTTTGAAAAGAACTTGTTTGTCATTAAAGACTCCAAGTCTGCTTCTGTTTTACTTTTCCTCTTTCTTTTGGGCCACTCAGACCAATATTTAGATCTGCTAGGGTAAGGAATTTGGAGGTTTCTTATGAAGATATCATTATTATCATTATTTTAATCTGTTTTATTTTTCATACTAAACCGTCCCCTTTTTGTCTCTGCTCCTCTCCTCTCTTTGTTCTCCCTGGTCAGGAATCTTAACAGTATATCTCCCATGGGGCAGCTGGTTGATTTGATCTGCCAACCTTTGGGTTAGCAATTGAGCCTGTGTACATGGTACCTGCAGAGCCCATGATACGTACTAAAGGGTAGAATCAGGCAAAGAAAAGTTTTCATCTTGAGGTGTCTCTGGGGGTCTCCTAAACTACCAACCCACCTTGTGTTTGTTCCATACACCTGCAATTTGATACCGTATATGATCATGTATTAGTCCAGTTTTTCAGCACATTGTAATGCAGTTTTTGTGGTAAAATTAGATGACTTGACTGATGTTCCGATTGGCTTATACTTAAGTATATATGATATTTGGAAACTATGAACTCCAAATTAGCTTCCTTTTCTATGAAGTAAGATATGAAAGAAAAGGCCCCATGAAACATTGTAGAATGCCTTTTCCTAACCAAAATAATACTCTCAAAGCAATATTGTGTTTTCTTGGAAGAATTTCAGAGATAAGTCCCACCAACGAGATTTTAAAAGCCATGACCCTAGCTTTGTGCAGTGTCTGTTAGCCTGCACACAAGACAGATGGGTCTTAGAAAATGGCAGGGCACTGTGGTAAATGTAATCAGGTGGTGAAATCTAACTGCAGCTGCTGCTCTAGATGCAGTATCATTACTGAAATAAATTTACATCCTCTGGTACCTGCGATCTGACAAATCTCTCTTGCTTTCTCTCAGAAAAGACATTGTGTTTTTGTGGCCTTTAGAATAATGCGCTGTGAACAATGTGCTTTCATCTGCCACAGACACAAATACAATTCTCAAGTTCCATGCTATAATATGGTCCCCAAGGATATCAAAGATTTCCTCATCCTGCTGGACATCATGACATAGAGAGTCAGGTCCATTGTTCCCATCACACGGCTTTGACCAGAGAAGCAGGTAGCCACTCTAGACCAGTGCATAAGAAGGAAGGTGTTGGAGGTGGGCAAATCTCTTCCGAAGGAGGCCTTTATCTCTGCTGCTGATACCTAGAGGCCCAGTGGTCTGGAGTATAAGAATTTTGTTACAACATGAGAGATGATTTGTGCAGTTATGAAAGGTCTCAGAAAAAAACCACCACCAGCACCACCCCTAGTGGACTTCTTTATATCTTGGAGAATCAAAGGCTTCATTTTGCCATAAATGTCAACTATCACTCAAAATACGCAGGGTCATAAGGTTGAAGGGCTACAGCAGTTGACTTGTTGCTAACAGGATGCTTTATGAAAATGTTGGTCAAGATCCGTTAAATGTATCACAGTGCAGCTAAATAGGATTTGTCTTCAAAGCTATACCATCATCTTCAAATGACCGTCCGTGGAGAACCAGATCGAGGCTAAAACTAACACTAAGCAGAGAATGAATATCCCATTATCAAATTGCCACCGGCTCACAGCTGGCCCTGTGCACTGGGGGTCATCTGACCATGAAACCCTACATGTGAACAGCAGAGTGCCACACTCGCTGTCACATGAAAGCAGCACATACAGGACTGAGTTCACCCGTGTCCTGAAGGCACTCCTAAGTTACTCATCCCCTTCTTTCTCACCTTGGCCTCATGATCACATGATCATTTCCTCTAGTAAGTTGACTAGAGTAAAATAACATCTTTTACAGATGAGGGAAACTGGTCCTTACCCTGGCCTGGCCCCAAAGAAGGAAGGAAAATTCTCCCAGTAGGCAAAGCTGATCAGTAGGTCTAGTTGTTCACATTGCCTGGTAGAAAAGAGATTGTTCAGCGGTGTGACTGTAAGCTCCTACTTAATAAATCATAGCTCACGGATTAAGTTAAGGATTGAGGTCTTGGAATGCACAGAATTTTAAAAATTGGTAATGAGAAGATCCTATTCCTTTTCTAAGTTAGATAGGATATATATTAATAGATAGTCAGCGTCTAGTTCATTATTTAAATACAAGATTTCAAACTACAAATGTGAGTGACCAGCTGGAAGAGCAAATTACAATACAAAGGTTTCTGTTCTCTCTTGAGGAAGAGTGAGGACTTACTTAGGACTTTAGGAGGGATAATTGTATGGCAGAGAGGAGCATTTGTCCTCCCTCCCTGTTTCTTTTCTTTCTTGCTTAATAAGTTTAGTTCCAAGGGCATATAGGACAATCAAGGTTACAGTAGCTCTTTGTCCCTTATGGACACAGCTAAGATTAAGTGACGTTTTATCAAAATTATTTCGTGATGTGGCTTTTTGCTAGAGTTGTCCAAGAGAAACACTGTACAAGATGCGGGAAGCAGGAGTGAATCAGGAGTCATACGTCTGTGTTCTGGAGTTCGTCTCAGTTTGTCAGGCACAGTGGTGGTGCATGCATGTGGTCTCTGATCTGCCAGTGACCTGTAGCTCACCAGCTCTTACCTGATCCCTTCCTTCAGGTTTCTCAAGATCCAGACCAGATACACACGCAGTGCCCTAGCACACGGTGTCCTGCGACATGAAATTGGAAGTGTTGAACAAGCGGCTCTTTCTGTTTCGATGAATAGATTTAGGTTTGTCTTGGGGAAGGAGGGCTCTAGTCTGTCCCCTAAGGTTCCAGCTCTTTTACAGGAGTTCCAGTTCATCATGACCCTCCTCCATTTCACATTCCTTTCCAGCTGCTCCTCTGACGGCCTTAGAGCAGGCTGAGGCTCAACACCAAACACCAGAGCAGTATCTCCAAAGGGAAACTCTAATAATTTTCAGCATAGCATAAGGTCTAACTCCCATGACAGACCACTTGTTGTGTACCACTCATAATGCTTTAGATACAATCTTACTTGAAAGAGAATTTTTTATAGAAATTGACTAAAGCTGATCATACACTTTCCCTACACCTTAGCAACTTAAGTCCTCTATGTCTTCCCTACACATGAAGGCCAAGGTGCACAAAAATACATGCACCAAAATACTCATAGCTCTCTAGTCATAATAGCTCTAGATCACCCAAATGTCCACCAACAATAGAAACAGCAAATCAAACTGCAATGCATTCACACATTGAAATTGTGTATAATTAAGATCATTGGAAATTAGAAGCCTGACACAAAAAGTATATAAGTTTTTATGAAACTCATTATTCAATTGTAATAGGAGTAAAAATTGTGGTTACCATTTTGTGGGTACTGGAGGAAGCATTCATGTGACTTCTGGGAACTGGCAAAGACGTGTATCTCTATCTAATGGAATTTAAATGGTAGGTGTGTTCACTTCAGAAATATGTATCAAGCTGTTGAGGTAATTAGTTTATTGTGCCAACCTGGCTGATAAACACATGTGGAGTTAATTGAAGGGCTGAGGGATAAATGGCTCGGTGAGCCTCACCTTTCTAGTTCTAGGGTCTCTTGCTTTCTGATGGTCAGACCAGGATGCAGCTACCTTAGCCAGTTCCCTGCTTCAGCTGGCAAGGCTCACTTCCTGCAAGACATCCCCATGGAGAAGCCACATGGACCTACACCAATGCAGCCCTGGGTGCTGGAGCAGCCGTGTGGAATCCCCTGCCAGTGCTGAGATGCTTACACATTCACTGACTCTGCTTTCTTCTTGCAATTGGCATCACAGTGTGTGTTATGTGAGTTAGAGGAGGACTTTGTGGATTGGTGTCAGACATATGGGTTAATGGGTTAATGCTGGACTTGTGGGCTTGGGCAGCACTGGGTTGGGATGTTTTCTTGACCTGCACTTAAACTTTATATAAAAATAACTCTTATACATGAGTTTCTGTAGATTTATTTCTCTAAAGTACCCAGACTAACAGCTGTATACTTACAATTTATACATTCTGGTGCTTCCATAAAATGATAACAAATAATATATAAATAGCTCATAGTAAACTTGTGAAGATTAAATGAGAAAACTCATTATTAATATAATAAGAGTCTCATAAATATTATATAGCATTACTTTGGTTGTTAACAGACTAGGAAGTGTAAATGAAAAGAAAAATATTTAGGGTAGACAACATTACCACTGAGAAGAATGATCATCTTGCAGCCAGTGGGGTGAGGTGGGGGGAGGTGAACCTAAACTCATAACATTAGAGACACAAACTCCATTGTTTATATCATATCACAACCTTACATTCTAGTTTTACAACAAACACTGGGGCAGAGCAACAAGATTCATGCAGGTGGTTGTCTTGGTGCAAGTGGTTTGTGCTTTACAATTAACCAAAAGGTTGATAGTTTGAATCCATCTAGTGATAACATAACCAAAAGATCTGGCAACCGATTACTCCAAGATTGCTGTGGCTGTCATAAATTGGCTTTCCAGTTGATTCTGAAACCTGGCAACTGCATCTTTGCAGGTAGAACTGGCCCCGTTGGGTTTCCATGGCTGTAAACTCGAGAATATGGGTGCACCAGAGTCAGAATTGACTCAATGTCAAGAACCATCTGGTTTCATTCCTTATGACCTATCATCTCCACTGTTCTTAAGCTCAGCTCTGTTTATTGTACTCTATACAGTTATGATTTTTTGTTTATTTACTACTTGATTCATCTCACTAGACTGTGAGCTTTATGAAAAAATTTACATTCTGTCTTCTCTCTCCACCACCAAACTACAGAACGTACAATATATCTGTGTGAAGGAAAGTGGTGGAGGAAACATGAATGATCCATGATGGAAGTATAAGGGATCGGCCACATCGATATGATTACTTTGTTCTGGGTCATTGATGTTTGATACCAGATCCCACTGGACTTTTCTTAATAAAATGACAACACCACAAGTCCTTCCCAAAAGGAAGTGGAAAATGAAGGTGAAAAAATAAATAACTCATGAAGGGGCTACTGTCCAACGAATGGTGATCATATTCTCAGGAAGTTCATGTTCAAACATGTGTATGTATCAATTTGTTTTTCATTTATTCATAATCTGGAAGATAGCAAAATTAAATCCGTGTGTCTTCAAACAAATCTATCTCATGACCAACGAGGTACCATCACTATCAATGATGTAAATTCTATCAAATAAAAGCAAATATTTAGCCAACTTGGCACACATTTGGACATCTCTGCAGCAGATGGGAGCTGTCAAAACCCATAAACATCCAAAATTGCAAGACCCGAGCTTTCCAATGACAGAAACCAGAAAAATACATGCAAATCAATGAGCACAATATAGTTTATTTTCATAAGAGTGTTTTCCAGGTCAAAAAACTATAGTGGCTTACAGCCTGGATTATGGAGATATTTCAGGTATTAATTACCCAATTAGACATGACCCAGGTCATGACATTGTCAATTGCCTCAAATGCCTGTGCAACCTGTACATTGCATCAGGAAGACCTAAGACTGAAGACTGAAGTAAAATCAATGCATTTGACATGTGATGCTGGAGAAGAATATTGAAAGTACCATGGATGGCTGGCCTACTTTGGAAATGGTATCACGAGAGACAGTCACTGGAAGAGGACATCATGCTTGGTCGAGCAGAGGGGCAGCAAAAAGAAGAAGGTCCTCAGTGACAATGACGGACACAGTGGCTGCAACAATGGACGCAAACATAAGAACATTTGTGAGGATGGCACAGGACTGAGCAGTATTTCATTCTGTTGCCATGGGTCAGAAACAACTGATGGCATCCAACAATAGTAACAACAACAACAGCAATTTAGCCATTATCGCTACTTCCTAACTTGATTCTCCTCTCTAGATAACTCATTGATAAATTCACGGAAAAACAGCTATGAGCTCATACTTACCTGTAAGCCCTAACCTAAGAATCGTTTTCAAAATAACCCTGCTTAATATTTACACTCACGAAGGGATCACTCAAGAAATGGATGCTATAGCAAAGTGTGGTGATGAATCCAGGTGGTGCCTATCGGTTAGGAAATAGTATTTGGGGTCTTAAACTTGTCTTAAAGCAAGCAGCCATGGGAGAAATGTTCTGAAATCAATTGTGGTGAGGATGACACATCTCTTTTTCATATACTCAAATCATTGAAGTGTTAAAAAATGTATTCCACTAACCTAGCTGCTAGCCACTTGCTATGAATTCTATGCCAAACAGGATTTCTTTATTTTCATTATTCAAAATTTTACTTCAATGATATCCAATTTGGAGATGAAGGTATTGGTGGCACTTCATCCTTTAAAAACAGCTTTCTCAAAAGAAACTAACTTTTTCTTGAAGTGAAACTTGTGAGGAAGTCATATTTTTTGTTCCTCAGAGAACTAAAGAATCTGAAGGTCTAGAGGTTGAGTGAGTTTTTGCAAATAGAGTTTTTCAGGAAGCACCGGATTTCAGAAGGTTGTCTACTGATGAGAGCACGAGGCCCCAAAGGAAACGGGATGAGAGGTCACATCCTGATTTTCATGTACGCCACTAATATGACAGACTCCAGGGATGACATGGAGGATGGAAAACTCAGATTTAATTTTCTACCCAAACAGCCATTTTTTCTGTGCTCCTTGTACAAAGTGCTATAAAGGGCTTTCCAGGGGGAGATGGGGTCTCATCAGAGACCCTCATATGTGAGTGGGAGTAGCAGTTGGCCCAGAGAAGAGGGAAGGGTGTTCTAGGCACAAGGAACAGCATGTATCAAAGCCCAGAGGCGACAGAGTGACACAAGTAACTGAAATAATTCCAGTTTGTCCTGGCCATGCTGGGGAGTAAGCTGATGGAATGAGCATCGCCAACAAAAGGCCAGATCACAAAGGGCCTTCTGAATTACTGTTGAATACTTCGACTTTACTCCCAGAGCACTAATATTAATTTTAGAAGAGCTATAAGCAGTTTAAAAGGATCCCTGTTGGTGCAGTGGTTAAGAGCTTCGTTGTTAACTGAAAGAGTGGAAAGTTCAAATCCATCAGCTGCTACACAGGAGAAAGATGAGGTAGTGTGCTTCCCTAAAGGTTTGTCCTTTAGGGTCGCCATGAGTCACGGTCATGTCAACAGCAAGGGCTTTGGAGGTTGTTTTTAGTTTTGTTTCTTTTTAAGTCATTCACGTAGACGGATAATAAAATTTTAAAGTTTCTATGCAATCCTGACTTTATGGGAAAATCTATTTTGGAGCATATTGGATCTTCTTTGGAAACTTGCTGATGAATATCATGAACAATGGCCAGATGGAACCTAGAAATGATAAGCTTTCAGCTCAAAACAAATATAAAGTCCACTGTAGGGTCAGGCAATGTTTACAAGTAGAGTGGCCTGAAGGAGATCACAAGGCACGAGATTTTTTAATGTTTAAGGCAGACGTGTGCCTACTTGGAATAGAAGTTTTCATGTTTACCACACACAATTATTTATCAAACAGTCTTAGATATTTGGAATAACTTTAAATAATCTCCAAACATGAGCAAAATCCCCTGGGTCATTAGAAGAAGAGCTATTTGCATGCCAGACTGCAAAGTTCAGCATCTGGGCTCTCATATTTGCATAAATGAAAACGTAAGGAAGCATTTTCAATGAGGTGCCTTTTATGTGTGTCTCACATGCCTGACATCGAAATAGTGCTTCTTTCATTAATTGGTCGGCTCCTTCTAAATTGTTTAAAAATAACATTTATGTTATGTTTTTTTCATGATAGAAACCATTCATTGTCAGTGTAGAAAATAAAAAATATAAGCCAAAGGACAAATATAAAAATATCACATAAGACAAAAATATTTTATTTTTAAAATTTCTTTACAAAACATGAACTCATAGGTCATATAGCACTTTTGTGATTTTTTCTTTTAAATCATTGTATTGGGGGCACGTACAACTCTTATCACAGTCCACACATCCATCCATTGTGTGAAGCACATTTGTACATTTGTTGCCATCATCAATCTCAAAACATTTTCTTTCTACTTGAGCCCTTGGTATCAACTCATTTTCCCTCTCCTTCCCCCACCCTCCCTCCTTCCCAAACCCTTGATAATTTATTTTTAAAATTCTTTATGTCTTATACTGTCCAATGTCTCCCTTTACCCTCTTGTCTGTTGTCCGTGCCCCTGGGAGGGAGCTATATGTAAATCATCGTGATCCATTCCCCCTTTCTCCCCCACCTCCCCCTTACCCTCCTGATATCTCTACTCTCATTATTGGTCCTGTGGGGTTTATCTGTCCTGGATTCCCTGTCTTTTTGCTCAGATCTGTATCAGTGTACCTCCTGTGGTCTAGCCAGATTTTTAAGGTAGAATTGGGATCATGATAGTGGCAGAGAGGAAGCATTAAAGAACTAAAGGAAAGTTGTATGTTTCATCAGTGCTATACTGCACCCTGACTGGCTCGTCTCCTCCCCACAACCCTTCTGTAAGGAGATATTCAGTTGCTTACAGATGGGCTTTGGATCTCCACTCTGCACTCCCCCTCTTTCACAAATGGCATGGTTTTTTGGTTTTTGATGCCTGATATCTGATCCTCTTAGGCAGTTTTCAGTCTTTTATGACAAATAAGTAGAATGACTTCTCAAAATTTTTATATGTTTTCCAAGATGCCTTTATAAAATTAAGGAGTTGCCCTCTACTCCTAGCCTTCTGAGAATTTTTATCAATAATGGCTGATAAATGTTTTTCCTATGTTTTCCTTTATACCTAGGAATCATCATCAAAATCCAAGCTCACTGTCATTAAGTCAATTCCAACTCAGAGGGTGTTTTCTGCTTTAAAGTATTGGCTTGGTAAATTACATTGATTGATAACTGAATATTGAACCAGACTTGAATACTCAAATTAAACATCATTTGGTCATGATACATTATATTTTTACATAATTTATTGGATTTACTAAATTTTGAGGAAATTTACTTTTAAGCTCCTGTGGAATGTTGACTCATATTTTTCTTTTATCTTCTTTATCTGGTATTGATATCAAGTCAATGCTGTGCCCATAAAATGAATGTGAAAACATGCCCCCCCCACTTTTACTTTTTGGAAGATTTCATGTAGAATTAATTCAATTTCTTCTTAAATACGAGTAACTATTCACCAGTAAAAATATCTTGACCTAAAGTTCTCTTCATGGAAAGGTTTTTTGTTCTTTTGCTGCAAATTCCATATCTTTCATTAGGATAGGTATGAAGATATATGTAAATTGTTTAGACTCTGACTTTTAAGAAGTGTGTCCAAGTGGGTGCATAAGCAAATATGGTGAAGAAAGCTGATGGTGCCTGGCTATCAAAAGATATAGTATCTAGAGTCTTAAAGGATTGAAGATAAACAAGCGACCATCTAGCTGAGAAGCAACAAAGTCCACATGGAAGAAGTACAACAACCTGTGTGATCATGAGGTGTCATTAGGATCAAGTATCAGGTATAAAAGACCCAAAACAAAAAATCATATCATTGTGAATGAGGAGGAGTGCAGAGCGGAGACCCAAAGCCCATTTGTAGGCAACTGGACATCCCCTTACCGAAGGGCTGCGGGGAATATACAAGTCTGTCAGGATGCAGCATAGCACCCTTGAAACTTACAGCTTTCTTCTAGTTCTTTAATGCTTTCTCTCCCCCACTCTCTTGACCCCAATTCTACCTTACAAATATGCCTAGACCAAAGCATATACATGGGTACCGATCAGAGCTGGAAACAGGAAAACCAGGATAGATAAATGCCCCAGGACCAACATTGAGAGTAATGATACCAAGAGGATAAGGAGAATGTGGGGGGAGAAAGAGGGAACTGATCACAATGATCTACATATAACCCCCTCCCAAGGGGACAGAAAAGCGGGTGAAGGGAAACATTGGTCAGTGTAAGACATGAAAAAAAAATGATAATAATTTATGAATTAACAAGGATTCAGGAGGGAAAGAGGGAGGGAAGGTGGGGGAGGGAGAGGGGAAATGAGAAGCTGATATCAAAGACAATGTTTTGAAGATGATGATGGCAATAAATGTACAAATATGCTAGACACAATGGATGGATTGTGATAAGAGCTGTATGAGCCCCCAATAAAATTATTTTTTTTAAAAAAGTGTGTCCCTCTTTGGTAAGTTGTAGAATAAGTTGATGTAGATTTGTTGCTATGTTCTTGTGATCCTGGGTCTCTATGCAGGTTCCTGAGTCACCTCTTTGTTTCCTTGGATATAAACATTGAGCATCTTTTCTTCTTTTCCTGAAAAGTCTGAACACAGATTTATCAATTTTATTGATTCTCTCAAAGAACTTGCTTTTGGTGCTTGGTTTTCTTATGATTTTGTTTTACAGTTCATTCATTTCTACTTCTCTGCTTATTTTTTCTCCTCTGGTGCTCCCTAGGAGTTCCATTCACCCTTATTTTTTTAGCTTTTAAACATGGTACATATTTTATGATATTCTTTGTTTCTGCTAATTGCTCTCAAAATGTTTTGATTGTGTACCACACATTTATATATATGTAATTTCATCGAGCTCAAAACATTTTAATTTTTTCTCTTTGGCTTTTCCTTTATCTACAATAAGTAATTTTCTTTACAACCTTTGGAATTTTAAAAGTTATCTCTCTATTATTGACTACCAATTTAATTTCATTAGGATTCAAAAATGTTATTTTTATTTGAATACTTTTCTTGAGACACGTATTTCACTTTCAGATCCTCACAATATTTGCTTCACATATTTGTTAATGCATTGTTAAAAGCATAAACATTCGTAAATGTTCTATCCTATTGACTGGATGGGAATAAGTTTGTTTTTTGAGTAACAAATCCATGACATTAACCTTATGTATCCACATTTCTTTTAATTAGCATGATATATTTTATTTATAATTTTTTAATCTTTAGAAAGGAAGTTTTTAATAGTGGATTGCTTGTGAGATTGTGAGATAATACATATACAATTCATTCATTCAAAGTGTACAATTAAATGGTTTTAGCATATTCGATTAGCTCAGTTTAAAGAATTTGTCACCACTTTAAAAATAATTTCTTGGCCTATTAGAAATTTCAACCAATGCAGTGATTCCACCCTGTTTGTGTGTACTCAGCGTTCTCATAGCTCCCTGTGGACGACTCACATTCCCCAATCTTTTCATAGGCGGGTTTAAACGCTTTAGAGCTAGCTTGATGATTGATTTGGGCAGCTTCATTTTTGTACCATCCTATGAGGCAGTCTTGCTCTGTAACATTTTGAATGTGCCAAAGCCGAAGTTCTATGCTGTCTTCTAAAATCACTGTGCGATGGAATGGCCTCAGGAGGATTGAGGTGTTTTAGTATTATTTGTTTGGTGCATCTTTTCTCTCTGCCTTTATTCCCTTTGGCTGTCTAATCTTGGACTGGCTCATTATGTTCTATCTGATTTTATTTCTATATTAATTAAGCACGCGTGTGCATGTATGTGTATGTTTAACCTTTTGAAAATGTACACATATATGTCATTAGTGTTATCAAATAATATTACACAATTTATATGACACCGTATTTACATTTCATTATCCCAAGGTTTTAAAAATAATTATGTTATAACATAAGTCCTGCATTTGTTTTAAATGCCACATTGTATGTAGTATTACTGCCGTTCAAACAGTAACTTTTAAAATGACACTTAAATTTTTAAAAATATATTGATTTATACACCTGAGTTCATTAATTCTTATGTTCTGATTCATGTGTGCAGAATAAAATAAAATAGTTCCTGATATTCATCTGGTATAACTGCATTTCTACTTTAAGAACTTCATTTGACATTCTTATTGTGCAGTATTTTAATCCTTACAGAGTTTGCATGCTAGAAAAATGTTTATTTTCTCTTAGTGTGTGTGTATATATATATATATATATATAATTTTATTGGGGCCTCATACAACCCTTATCATAATCCTTACATCCATCCATTGTATATCAAGTACATTTGTACATTTGTTGCCATTATCATTCTCAAAACATTTGCTTTCTACTTAAACCCTTAGTATCAGCTCATTTTTCCCCACTCCTTCATGAACCCTTGATAATTTATAAATTATATTATTTTGTCATATCTTATACTGTCCATTGTCTCCCTTCACCCACTTCACTGTTGTCTGTCCCCCAGGGAGGAGGTTATATGTAGATCCTTATAATCGGTCCCCCCTTTCTACCCCACCTTCCCTCCACCCTCCAGGTATCGCCACTCTCACCACTGGTCCTGAAGAGTTCATCTGTCCTGGATTCCCTGTGTTTCCACTGCTTATCTGTACCAGTGTACATCCTCTGGTCTAGCTGACTTTGTAAGGTAGAATTGGAATCAGGATAGTGGGTGGGGAGGAAGCATTCAGGAACTAGAAGAAAATTGTATACTTCATTGTTGCTGCACTGCACCCTGACTGGCTCATCTCCTTTCCATGACCCTTCTGTAAAGGTGTCCTGATACTTACAGATGGGCTTTGGGTCCCCAATCTGTACTGCCCCTCATTCACAATGATTTGATTTTTTGTTCTTGGATGCCTTAGTATATTTTTTATTAATTTTAGTGAAATTAATGAATTAATGCTCAAATTTTAATGCTGGGCATATAAATATAAGCACAAGCCATATTTTCTTTCAAACTTTAAGGACCTGTTTTCCCAGTCTTTTGGCTTGCCTGAGTTCTGGGTTTTCCTTCTTCAGAATGTGCCCTGTACTTCTCCTTTGGCAGCTCTCCAGGGCTTCACTGTGTCACTCACTCATCTGCCAGCAGTTCTTCAAATCTTGTTTTTTGGTGGTTTGTTTGTTTGCATTTTGCTTACTTGAAAACTCAAGCTACTTGAGTGGTTTGGCCTTTTGAATATTGTTTTTAAACTTTGGTAAGTGTAAACTTGTTTTAGGGATAATTTATTTTCTACAGTGCCAGCTCCAATCAGAGCCAAACTGACACCCCACCCCCCACCCCCAGAAGTACGTGCTGCAGAAGACAACACTAAACCTACAGGTTGGGGAGAAGGGCCAGCCTGCCTTGCCCACACAGAAGGAAAAAGAGAGAGTACTGTCTAGACCCCATACTGGCAGACTAAGCCCTGAGGTTGATGCTATTGCATAGAGCTGGTAAGGCACAGAGAGGACTGTGGACCCATAACAGCTCGAGACATGATGGGCCCTCCCTGGTGCATACTGTGACAGAGATCAATTCAAGGGTCACACAGCGAAGAGTGAGTCCCTTCTGACCACCCCCATAGTGGGACGAAACAAGAAGGGATCATAACAGATCTACAACGGGAGCAAATCAAAGCCACAAAACCCCTGAAGAGCCCCCACAGCAGACTTCAGGTTAGGAGGGGAAGTTCTCAGAACCTCTTAAGGATCTGTGTGGAGATAGTCACAAATGTCAGCAAACAGACCTGAAATGATTTATGCTTTTTTTGTTATTTTTGCTAATTTTTTCTTCATTTATTTTGTTTGTTTGCTTGCTTTTTTCTCTTTTTAATCAATCTTTTTTTTCTTTTTGTTTTGTCTCTATTGTTGTTATTTTGCCGTTCTATATGATAAGCATGGGAAGCAAGCCTGGGGAGAAAGCAACTGGACCAGCAGTTTGGGAGGGACTTGAGGGGAGGAGGAGGCAGCAGAAAAGAGTGGTGAGCAAACAACTTCAAAGACAGGGGAACAACTAGGGAATTAAAAGCAACAACAAAGAGGACATAGAGATCCTGGTGGTGTTAGAACAACAGCAAACTAACTGAGAGGAATTACTAAGAAGCTGAAGAAGGGTGAGCATGATGATGGGGCAAGAGGAAAGTAAAAGGAAACAGAGGAAAAATCTAGGAAATAAAGCTGTGGATGCAGGTATTAACATAGGTGTGTATTTATGTAAATATATTAATTAATAAAATACAGGTATTGGCCTAAATACATTGAGGAAGTGGATGGATTTTGGGCCTCTGCTCGCTCAAGCCCTCCCGCAATGAAAGAACACTTTGTTCTAACAACCTGGCATTCTGTGATGCTCAGACATGATCACTGAAGACAAAATGGGTGTATAAGCAAATGTGGTGAAGAAAGCTGAAGGTGACCGGCTATCAAAAGATATAACATCTGGGGCCTTGAGGCTTGAAGTTAAGCAAGTGGCCACCTAGCTGAGAAGCAACAAGCCCACCTGGAAGAAGCGCACCAGCCTGTGTGATCATGAGGTGTCAACAGAATCAGGTAACAAGCACCAGAAGACCCAAAGCAAACAAGCAAAAGACGTTATGTTGAGAACAAAAGGGGTTGTAGTAGATACCCAAAACCCATCTTTAGAAAATAAGACATCCCTCACAGAAGGGTAACAAGGAAGGGATGAATCAACCAGGGTGCAGTATAGCCCTGATGAAACACAGAATGTTTCTCTGGTTCTTTGAGCCTTCCTCAAAGAACCCCCCACTATCATGATCCCAGTCCTGATTTTTAGTTCTGTCTACCAGAGCATGTACACTGATACAGATAAGAGCTCTCAATGCATGAAATCCAGGCCAGATAAACCACTCAGGAACAGAAATTGGAGTAGTGATACCAGGTGGGTAAGGGGAAGGTGGAAACAGGAGAGAAGGAAGTGGGGGGGCTGATTTCAATGATTGACACACAACCCCCCTTCCCATCCCCCCAGATATGAACAGAAGCATGGGTGAAGGGAGACAGTGGTCAGTGTAAGAAATGAAAACAATAATTTATAATTTATTGAGGGGTCACAGGGGGGAAGGGGGGAGGCAGAGGGAGAAAAAAGAGAAGTTGATACCAAACACTCAAATAGAAAGTAAATGTTTAGAAAATGATGATGGCAACATATGTACAAATTTTCTTGATACAATTCATGTATGGAATGTTAAAGGAACTGTAAGAGCCCCCAATAAAATGATTCAAAAATAAAAATAATGATGTAAAACCCAATGTAGCCCTCTTCAATGCTCCATATTTTAGGAGGCATTTTTTTTCCATCGTGGCTATTGGAAAAGCCAGTCCTTAATGAGGTAGCTCTTTTCCTGGCCATTTTTGATGCATAAAACAGCTAGACAAACAAAACACATGTGAACAGTTAAGAATTCAGAGGAGGTAAATGTTTCCTGGTCCCCAGAACTCCTCTCTCCATGCAACTTTGTCCCCCCATCTTTTTGCTTTGAGAAACTTTACAATTTGGCCATCCCAGGTCACCCACATAACTCTCCTCTTTATATGCTAAGCCAAGGACTCCACTCCCTAAACTCTGGTCTAGAATCTCCCAGGTGGTAAGTTTGGGGAATTGTAGGTCTAAATATGTTCCTAAGCTGTCTCATAGATCACTAAACTACCTGTTGTTCAATATCTGAAAATAATTCGTGTATGTATTTTCCTAAAAACTTAGTAGTTTTTTAAAGATTAGAGACAAATTTTGGCCAGAAGGAGCCCATCCACATATGACTCTTTAGCTGCTTCCCCCAAGCTCCACAGTGTGTAAATCATGGAGCTTCAACAAACAATTAATGTGTAACTGAAGTCACACAAAAAACTGACTCTTAAAAAGCATATTTTGTTATTATCCAAAAAAATGTTACTGGCCAAAACCATTTGAAGCTGTACGTCTCCAAACATTCTTCATATTGTACATCTGTCTGAATTTCAGAGAAATCTTTGAGTCCCTCGGCTTTCCTTAAAGCAATGGGATTATGTCGATATTTGAAATTCAAGTGAAAGTAATATTACTTACAGGGATGCAATCCTAACTCATTTGAATGGAATGAATTAAATGTAGTCTTTGTGAATATGAAATAGCAAAACTAGAGAGAACTGGCTAAAATCAAGGCACAAATATGGTCTGCCTACAAATCACTCAAATGTCTTTTATATGTGCCTACAAATGATTCAGCAGACACAATAAAGAGAATACATTTATGAGATGTTGGAGAAAAGAAACAAAACAAAATAAACCTAGATCAAATTATTTTACTGGTATATTTTTTCCTTTCTTGATAAGCAGTTTTTAGATAAACCACTACGTACAATTTGTTTTACCATTTTAGTTCAGGGATTCCCCAGCTCATTTGTGCTAAGGGACATTTGGGATGGTTAAGTGAAGCCGAACTCTGGGGCATAAGAAGGGCAAGCAGCTGTATCGGAATCCGGCACATTCTGAAGGTGGCTTGCCCTGGTGGAAAGGGGTCTCGTGGACATATTTGGCTCCAAGATGCCACCGTCCATCATGTCAACCTTTCCTTGCTTAGACACAAACTTCGTTGATCTATTCTGAAAGGCCTTTTTTATGCTAACATTCCAGAGGTTCTAAAAGGGTTTTGCCAGCATTAATGGGGAAAACATAACTCTAAATCTGGGAGGTGTTAAGTTTACTCAGACGCAATTATGTAAATTATGCTTGATGATTCAGAAGTCGGGAATATCCATAGAGAAGGGAGACAGAACTCTCTTAAATTAGTTTTGCTCAATGAAGCAAAATCATTAATCCGTAAAAATCATCTACTACAAAGATGGAATTACCAATAAAATTAGGCATCAACTTGGAAACCGTAATATGGCAAAGAGCATCTATGAAAACTTTGCAGAATTAAGAATTATGAGAGCTACAAGAGGTAGTTAATAACTATGAAGCTTAGTTAATAATATTGTACATGGTATCCAGGTTGACGAGTAAAATATTCCTCCTATAAAAATGTTGATATATGCCTTGTGGTTTCCTATTTCCCTGATGACACTTGATAGTCCGTATGACTCATGCTTAGCTTTAAAAAAGAATTACATAAATAAGAGAAGGAAAACCAAAGCAGACCGGTGGGTTCCTCAAAAGTGAAGGAAATCAACAAACAAATAAACACTGTGGTGGCAGAATTGTGTATTTACATATATACATATATGGTAGAGATAACTCCTCTGGTGCGATTCTTCACCATTTAGAAATATTTATTGTTGGACTGAAAATCGAGCCATAGGGATGACGAGGGGCCCTAGTTTTAGGGTTCCCACTATTTTTCGAGTCAGCGACACTGATCATCTGTATGCTTTTGAGTTCTGTTCTGCATTTGTCTCCCACTCTCTACCTTTTTAGAGTTGTTGTACTACGTGTGCCATTAGGCCATTGGGTTAATTGCTCACAGACACCGTTTCCCTCTCTTCACTCCTACTCTCTCTGACAGAGGAAAGACCAATAGCTGCATCTTAGAAGACCATGCACAAACCTAGTAAGACCCCACTTTTTCCAGGATGTAGAGCATTTTCTTTGCGTCTTATCTTGTGCCAATCAATTTGGTGTGTTCCCAAAAGATGGTTCGGAGCCCCACTCCTGCAAGTCGCCTCATCAAGGTCTTTGTTTATGGCTACATTTTCGTAATTTTGCCTCTGGTGCACTCCATTTATGTAGTTATATTTGCAGCATATATAAATACATATGTAGAAATATCTTCTGCAACACCAAATACATTCATGGGCATAGTGCAATTCTCCTTCCCATGTTCAACTTACTTGTCTATCTGTGTATGCACTGGTACATGATAATTGCCTTCATTGAACAATTATATGTAAATATTTTCTGTTATTATAAACACTTGCATCTTAATTTACCATGATCACGTTTGCTGGCTCCTCCTCATTGCATATTTCCTTCTCCTTTGTCAAAATCTGATGTGTTTACCCTCTTGCTAGTCATTTGTGCTCTTATTTTTTGCCCACGTCTGGTATCCATCACAGGGTGTTTCTTATTTGTCCTTGGTGTTAACTAGGCTCACTCAGCTTCATGTCCTCCAGGCTCATCCATATTGTTATTGTTATCCTCCGTATTATGAGGTGTTATTCTTTAACATTGCATAGTACTCCTTTGTGTGCTTTTGCCAGAGTCTGTTTACTCACTCACAAGCCCATAGGCGTTTAAATTCTATCTTACTGTTATTGCAATAATGCTGTGATAAGCATGGATTTGCAGGAAACACATCCATTTAAGTGAAGGTTTTCTTGACCTATGGTGGCTGAAAAAATATGCACAAAATCATTATTACCAACCTTTTGATTAGCAACTGAGCATTTCATCATTCCTCCACCATGGCTCCTTAACTGGAGAAAAATTGATGCATTTGACTCATGCCATTCGTGAAGAATATTAAATGTTTTGTGCACTGCCAAAAGTACAACCACATCTGTCTTGAAGAAAGTACAGGAAAAATGTCCTTGGGAGTTAGGATAGTGAGACTCTGTCTCATCTATTTTGGAAATATTTTCTTGTTTATCATTTTTAGGGCAGTGGGTCACCATCTTTTGTATTCTGCTCTATCGGGTAAGCTTGGGATGCATTCAGAATGGACCAGCCTAGAAAGGGGCGTCATGCTCAGTAAAGTCGGGGGTCCATAAAAAAGAGGGCGGTACATGAGACACAGTGGCTACAACAAAAAGCTCAAACACAAAAATTGTGAAAATGGTGCAGTATCAAGCAGTACCTCATTCCGTGTTGCTGTGAGCTATCGCATTCAACTTACGGTTATTATTTATTAAAATATAATTATCTCCTCCTGGCCTTTCCTACCACAAGTATCAGAATTTCAGGACGCAACAGATGTGTCACTTTGGTTGGCCTGGTCCCTGTGTTAGTCTGGGTTGACTATAGAAATAAATTCAGAGACATTCATATATGTACAAGAAGGAGCTTTATATCAAAGAGTAATTGTATATTAAGAAAATGTCCCAGCCCAGTTCAGCTCAAGTCCATAAGTCCAATATTAGCCCACGAGTCCACAAATCCCTCTTTAGACTCATGCAGCACATGCAATGATGCAAAATGCAGGAAGATCAGAAACCAGCGTGCTCAAAGTCCTGTGGATCTAGTGGCAGTGGAAGCATCTTCAAGGCTCTAGCAGGTCTCAGTGTGTCTTGTCAACAGGAAAATGAAAACAGAGAGAGGGACTCTTTCAGATCCCAGCAAGTCTCATGGCTTGTTAACAGGAATTTGAAGTCAGAAATAGAGGAACTTCCCAGAATGAGAAAGCCATGCCCACAAGGAGGCATCATCAAGCTGAGACCTGATTGACAGGCTAAACTCTGCCCATTCACTCTTAATAACCTTATATTGAAACAAGATTATGTAACTATCACAATCCCCCATCACAATTCTAGCCAAAACAATCCCAAATATCTATTGAATGAATGGTATGATGAATTAATAAATGAAGAAACAAAGTAACAAACTTGCCCAAGGTAACATAAGTAGTACATAGACTAGAGGGCTAAAACTCAAAAATTTTATGACCTTCAATTTTAGTGTGGACACGGGGTTCATTTGCATTAGTTAGTTGGTTTTCATTTTGTTAGTTGCTGTCCAGTCAAACTCATGGGCAAATTCATGTTTCCAAATAGGCCTGGATTCCACAAGGTTTTCAATTAGATGTAATATTGTGGAAGCAGATACTTAAGTTGGTCTTCGAAGGCTTCTTGGGCGATTTCCAACTGCTACCATTGTTGGCTAACAGACCAGTGAATAACTGAACTACCCAGTGTACCCACTGGGTAGTCTTTCCTATACTGAGCACTCCACCAGGAGTGCCAAACTTGGCAAAATACACTGACTTTACTCTAGGGTGGTATCCACGATAGCTACATTTTTAATGTGTATCAGGTAATTTTTGTATTTAAAACTAACAGCTTTTAAGTGTGAGGTGTGCATCTAGCACCTGGGCATAGACTATCCAAAGAGGAAAAATTTTCAGTTATCTTTCTTGCTGACTCCTTTCTGGTGTTTTAAGGGAGTTTTTTGCATATCAATACTTTCAAATTGGGTGTTAATAATGTGTAACCCTATAACTTCCACCTACATACTAATACTTTATTATTCTAAAGTACTTAACCTAATATCACATTCGTATAATAGCTTATCTAATACCATAACAATTCCCTGATATCAGTGAGATGGTTATCAGCTTATAGGAAAGGAAGCAAGGTTTCTTGGATTTGAAGTGATTTGGTTATAGAGTAGCTAGTCCACTATCTAGCGAGTCTAGTCTTGTTCTTTCTTATTTTTTCAGTTCCATCCAGAGTTGAGAAAAGGTGATTTTTTTTTCTAGGTCACCAACCCTGATCCATTCTCATGCTGCCTTGTGAGAACTCAGTCAGGGCAGAGATGGTCAAGGTAGAAGACCCTTCTCAGAGTAGGGCCATGTTTAGGGTTCACTTCAGACGCTGCCTCACTTAAAATTCTCCACTGACAACACATTGAAGCCTTGGAGGTGCAGAGGGAGCAAGCTGTCAAGGCTACGCATTGTGTCTGTCATTGATCACTCCTCACCACACACATGCCGTCATGTCAGTGTCACCTGCTATGTCTATTCAACTTAAGGGTACGAAACGTATAAACTCTTCAACACACTGTGTGATGGCTTCCCCCATTACTCTGGATTGGTTATAAGTTTGTTTTCATTTTTGTTCTCTTTGCCCTCTTTATAACTTCTGTCATTTCTTGCGTGCACATTATCTTTTCCTTTCCTGCTCCCTTTCTTTCGTCTTCTTACCTTCCTTTTTCCTCCCTTGATTCTTTCCATCCTTTCTTTTATGATGTCATCTTCTTTCTTTTCTTTATCCCTTCCTCCCCCCTCCCCTCTTTTTCTATTATTCTGTTTCTCTCTGTTCCTTTCTGATGGAGCTCACTTTTCCTGGGAAATTATTTTTAAGATGTGTAAACTAATAATTTATGAAATTGAGAACATTTTAGTCACTTTTGATCTCTAATGTAGGACCCCAAACCAAAAAAAAAAAATCTAATTTTTATTTGACTCAAAAATGGGTTTGTTTTGAATACCATTTTAAATAAGCTGTTTTAGCATTTTGTGAGTTGTTTTCATTTGACTTTGACCCATAGTGACCTCATGTATATAGAATAAAACACCCCATTGAGTTTTCAAGTTTTTGGAAACAGATCAGTCGTCCTTTTTGCCAAGGTGTCTCTGAGAGGATTTAAGCAGCAACCTGTTAGCTCATAGTCAAGCTCTAACGTGTTCGCATACCCAGGGACTTCTGTTTTAGAAGATATGTTAGAAATGGCATTTTATCATAGAAAGTTTAAAAAATATATATAAATGACTTATTTGTAGATGGTCACTGGATTCATAGGATGAGCTCTCTAGATAGTATTCACATAGCTCCTTTGATGGAAATGTAATGCTAAATACTAATAGAGAGGAGCCCTGGTAACCTAGGGTGTTTCATGTTGGGCTGCCTCCCTCAAGGTCAGCAGTTGGACCGCACCAGCCACTCCTCAGGAAAACAATGCTGCCATCTGCTCCTGTAAAGGTGTACAACCTTGGAAAGCTAACGAGATGGTGCCGTTCTATCTAAGAGAGTCCCGATGAGCCAGAATTGACTGGGCCGAAGTGGGTTAACACTAACAGAAATGTGTATTCAAAACAGATCTTGCATGTGCTTGTGCTTAAGTGTGGAGCACAAGGAACTGGTCTGTTTTCAAGGGCAAATCAGCAATGAGAGATTTTTTAAATTAAAGGTTTGAAAACTTCCTGCCAAAGCATGTTCTCATTAACACTCTCAGCTCCTGCTAAATTTGATAGGAGTTAAAATGTGAAAATTGAATGAGAGAACGGATTCACAGAACATTCTTAGAAGAAATAGTACTTACGTTAATTTTATAGTACTGGCGTTTTTTAAAAGGTGCTAGAGATTTGTTGTTTCACTCATTTACTCTGCTCTAGAGGGTTGTGATGAGTTGGAATCGACTCAGTGGTAATGGGTTTGGCTTGGTTGATTCAAAAAGTTGGTTAAATTATTTGTTCAAGATCAAATAATCAGCAAATGCAAACTCTAGCATTCCAACCTATGACTTCTGAATCCTAGGTCACTTGGTTAATGTGCACCAAACCTTTGGATTCATCTACAAATTGTAGAACAGATGAATTTCAAAACCCAGACATGTAAAATGCACATTATTTTCTGTGACTTATGCATCACATGTGTCAATTCTTCTAAAAGAAATGCCCTCATCTCAAACTGTTCATGAGTTTAGGGACAGTGATACCACAGAGGAGAAAATATCTGACAACGAGAACTCTATGTTTAAATGTTTATTTGACTTTGATTGACTATGCAAAGTCTTTTGATTATCCTAATCATACATAATAAATTATGAATAAGATTGTAAAGAATAGGAATTGGAGGGAAAAAATTGAGCGTACAAAACCTATGTGAAAGAATGGCTTAGAATTGGACAAGGTGTGCCTTGGGGTTATAGCTTCTCACCACATGCATTCAATCTGCAGGATGAGCAAATACTACAAGAAGCAGGACTAGATAACAACAACAACCAACTGCCTCAGGACCAAAGGAAAGCTAAGTAATACCTGTAGTATGCAAATGACACGACCTTGTTTGGTGAAAGAGGTCTTGAAGGATTGATCAAGTTCAAAGACTATTGTTTTCTATATGGATTACACCTCAAGATAAAGGAAATAAAAATCCTCACAAGTAGACCAATAGCAAAATCATGATAAATAGAGAAAAGATTCAAGCCATCAAGGATTTTGTTTTCCTTGGATTCATAATCACCACTAAGGGAAGAAGTAGTCAAGAAGTCTAATGCTATATCAAATAGGACAAATCTGTTGTAAACCAAAACCCTAAACCGAATGTATTGCCATAGAGCTGATGTTGACTCATCGCCACAGGGTAGAGCTGCCCCAGTCAGTTTCTGAGACTGTAACTCTTTACAGGAACAGGATCCCTCATCATTCTTATGAGGAGCAGCTGGTGGTTTCAAACTACCAACCTTCTGGTTCACAGCCCAACACATAACCACTACCCAACCATGGGTAAAGACCTCTTAAAGTGTTAAAGGCCAAAGGTGTCACTTTAGAAACTTAACATGTGCTGGACCCAAGTTATGGTATTTTCAATTTCCTTCTCTACATATGAAAGCTTGACAATGAATAAGAAAGATTGCGTAAGAGTTATTGCGTTTGAATTAGGGTGTTAGTGGAGAATATTGAAGTTGCCATGGACTGCCAGCACAACCAACAAATCTTTCTTGGAAGGAGTACAACCAGAATTCTCCTGAAAAATCAGGAGGGTGAGACTTCCTCTCACATATTACCAGAAGCAGCTGGCCTCTGGAAAAAGACATCACACATGACAAAGGGTCATAAAAAATGAGGAAGACCTCCAATGACATTGATTGACACAGTGGCTGCAATAGCAGGCGCCAGTTGCATAATTTAAAGACATGCTATCAATGCCCAAGCATGGTGTACATAACCACATTCAGAACTGTTATTTGGTAAATTTATATGTCAGTGCAAAGTAAGAATTTATGAATACAAGTATTTTTTCCAATTAGATATATTATCTAACTGAGTTTTTCTAAGCATACACAAACCTTAAATTTCAAAGATAAGCAAGCAGGGATTTCCAACTTTATTAAACAATTTAACTTCAGAACGAAACCCTATTAACTTATATAAAGCAGCCAAGGGCATTCAACTTACAGTAAGAATGTAAATACTGGAATTCCACACAACTGTTCTTTTTTTATCTCCTACATTTTCCAAGCATGAGGGAGTGCAATATTACTACTTTTCTATCACTTGACTTAGCGGAAAATATTTAAGTTATTTCTCCAATAAATTTGTTACATACTACCCCTTGCTTTTGCAGATCTCACTGTATTTATTTTTACAGCAGCAAATGTTAGAAATGTTAGAAAGATAGCATATCTGTAAGGTGAGAAACAACTGTTTTTTTTTCTCCCCCACCCCCTTTCAGATAAAACAAAATAATTTCTTTTAATGAAAGGCCAACCAAAAGGAGAAACCATCTGTAGTATTTAAAAACCAGTTATTCAACATTGCAAACAAATTGCACACACACACACAGGAACCCCAAACAAATGATTCATGTAATAGCATCCCTGCAGGTAATCTGGTCTAATATTGAATACACCTGTTGGGGGATGAAACAGGGAGAAAGGAAGTAGGAGGAATTTTGACATCCAATAGTATCCAGAAATCATTAAGCAAAAATATTTGGGTGCTTTCTTTCCACTTGATCAAAATTAACTTTGGTTTAACTTTACTTCTCTTTAGACATGACAAAACTAGCTACAATATTTTGGTCAAATGGCATGATTCCCTGAATAGAATCAATTTGCTAGAATGTTTGTTTCTGTCTCTTTTTTTTCAATTTAATCCTTTAAAAATTAAAGTCATCAATAACCTAGTGGAATTAATTACTGATCCATGCAAATGTAGCTTTTCTTTTTTAAATTATCCAAGAGATTTTGTTTATATGAGAGAGGGAAAAGGACAGGCTACAGTGGTTGGAAATGGCCAAAAGATATAACTTTTTTTTTATTAGGGGCTCATACAACTCTTATCACAATCCATACATATACATACATCAATTGTGTAAAGCACATCTATACATTCTTTGCCCTAATCATTTTCAAAGCATTTGCTCTCCACTTAAGCCCTTTGCATCAGGTCCTCTTTTTCTACCCTCCCTCCCCGCTCCCCCCTTTCTTATGAGCCCTTGATAATTTATAAATGATTATTTTGTCATATCTTGACCTGTCCAACGTCTCCCTTTACCCCATTTTCTGTTGTCCTTCCCCCAGGGAGGAGGTCACATGTAGATCCTTGTAATCGATTCCCCCTTTCCACTCACCCTCTACTCTCCCAGTATTGCCCCTCACACCCTGGTACTGAAGGTATCTATCATCCACCCTGGATTCCCTGTGCCTCCAACTCCTATATGGACCAGTGTACAACCTCTACTCTATCCAGACTTGCAAGGTAGAATTTGGATCATGGTAGTGAGGGAGGCGGGGAGGGGAGGAAGCATTTAGGAACGGGAGGAAAGCTGTATTCTCCATCGGTGCTATGTCACACCCTGACTGACTCATCTCCTCCCCTAGACTCCTCTATGAGGGGATCTCCAGTGGCCGACAAATGGGCTTTGGCTCTCCACTCCGCACTTCCCCCTTCATTCACTGTGGTAAGGTTTTTTGTTTGTTTATTTGATTGTTTTTGATGATGCCTTATACCTGATCCCTTTGACACCTTGTGATCGCACAGGCTGGTGTGCTTCCTCTATGTGGGCTTTGTTGCTTCTGAGCTAGATGGCCGCTTGTTGACCTTCAAACATAACTTTTAAGGTTAATCATGAGTGCTGGTATTCGGACCACAGAAATGGATAAGAAGGAATCATCTTTCACACCCTTTGTCTTTTCCTATTACTTAGAGATTAGAAGGCAAATACATTAAAAATAAAAAGGAAAAGCTACACAGATAAGATGCTAAGAGGAAGAAGTAATACTAGAGCTATATCCTTGAAGTTTATTTTTGGTGGTTTTTTTTTTTGCTAAAATAATTTCCTCAAAGGAAATGGGGTCTTTTGTCAACTTGTTGCTCTCTGAGATTTTGATGCTAAATGATCAACCACCAGCCCTGACTTCCTAGAGTCTCTCAGAGTGGGCTGGGGTGCCAGGATGTTTGAGACTCGGGCCATCCTTTTCTCTCCCTGCTGGCTGGGGGACTGAAGACATTTGAGAATAGTGAGCGAAGTGCTTTATCGATTTGTTTCTAATTCGTCCTCTCAGTCACACTTTATCTGCATGTTCAAGTCTCTCTTCTACTACTGATCACTGCTGAGATGACACATCATCAGGGATATCATAACCAGGTATTTTCTTCTATCTCATGGAAATCATGAGGCAGGAATGTTATAACTATTGACCCAGTTGTGAAGATTTGGGTCTTCTCTACAGTGAGTTGTAATCCAGACTGAAGGCTGCAATCCTAGACTGTCATGAACAAACCCTTCAAGTCCTCACTTTCAGCAAATCAGACTGTGATCTGTGCATCACAAGTTGTTAATACGCCTTCCGCCAATCCTGATGCTATTCTGGCACATAATAGGCAGATAAAAAATAGCCATTGCTTCAATGAACAATTTTCTTGACCATTCGATTTGGATCACATCAAAATCATTTTACTTGGGCCGACTCTGTTTCTTTGAGTGCAGCAGACAATATTCAGAAGCATACATGACAGAGGACATGGGGCTGAGCATCACGACATCATGTGGTTTCGGATACTAAGCCTCAGTTTCCTCTCCTTTAAAATGGGAATTAAAATGATGTCCTCCAAATAATGTATAGCATAAGGTTTTCCGTCAGCTCCATGTGAGTTTGTTGTATGCTAGTTTGCATGAGCTTATAATGATATACACCATATTCCCAGTCTTTTAAATACCAGCATATTGATGGTCAGAAGGTTTCAGGTGGACTCCTGGACTCTCTTCCACACATTGGGAAGAGAGATCTGGACAGCTACTTCTGAAAGGAATCCTATTAAAATATTGTGGATCACAAGGGATTATTATACAATCTAGTGGTAGAAAATGAGCCCCAAGTTCAGAAGGCTCTCCACAATGGTTGAAATAATGGACACCAGACGCTTACAAATGATCCTGTAAGAAAGCACAGGGTAAGGCACATTCAGGTTTAGCAACAACTCAATGGCAATGACAGCACCAACTCGTGTGTGTGTGCATGCCTTAACTGTTATGGAAATGTTATCATGACTAATAAAAATATGGAGAGTGTATATGAATTACTAAGGATCACATCAGAACTGGAGAACTATATTAGAAGTGTAGGCTATGTGGATCTGATCTACAGCGTGAAATGGTTTCAGACCTGAAGAATGGTACTGATGCTCCATGGAGTGGTGACTTTCTTGAATCTCTACGTACGAAGCCCTAACTGCTTATTGTAACTAGGCTATCATAGCAAATATCTTATCTACAACATGTAATGATGATCTAAAGTAATTATAGCTTTCTTTATGGGTAGCATGCATTTTTATATCATATAACCTGATTTTTAGCAGATACACTTAGCTTTAAAATTTGAGGAAGGAGGTAATACTTTTGTATGTTTACTATCACTTGAGACATATTGGTGTTGGTGAGCTTTTTGTCTGTGGAGACAATTGTTATGGGACTCCCTAAAGCTGCCTCCTTTTCATATTGTGTATGTAGCACTTCATTTAGAAATATAGCATTGTAAACATGGCAGGAGCATAGAAAGGGGGCCAGTTCAGTAACCACTTAAGAATTGTGAGCTCACAGTGTTGTCGAGAAGTCTCTACAGAATAAAGATTGTGAGAATTGTGGGTAGCTCAATTCTTCCCCCTCGTCTTTGAACTTGTGCTGACCTTGCTCTGACTGTGTTGATTCCGATTCACTGTGCAGTATGGACTCCGTGGCTCAACGGTAGAATACCAAAGCTGCAACAAGCTGAGAAGCAGGCACACCTGTAGGAAAGGTACCCTAAAAAGACCCAAACCAGAGCCATCGACTAATAACAACCAAATTGGGCAAAATAGAACTGTTTCCAAGCAGTCCCCAATACTGAAATACTTGGCTAGAGCAGAATCTCAGCGTGCCCCTTCAGAGAGGCTGATAGAGTTGAACCAAACCGCTTCGCACATATCAAACCATGGCTTACCTATTTTGCCATAGGTCTCTGAAAACATCCCACCCCATCGAGAAAATCATTGTCATTGGTTTTAGTCATGAAATAATGACTCCAAATTGGCACAGACTCAGAATGCCCTGCTGGTTGATTGTTTCTTTTGTAAATGGTCCTTAATCATCTTATTTCATTCAAATCTCCATGGTCCTTTGTGAAAAATTCCTATTGCTACAGTTGCATTCCATCCAGCTAATTTCAGATCACAACAACACTATAGCACAGAGTAGAACTGTCCCAGACTATATTCTAGATATTAATCTTTAGAGGAAATTCTGCTGTACAAATCCTCTTGAAGGTGTCGAAGAACAAAGATGTCGCTTTGGAGACTAAGGCATGCTTGACCAAAGCCTGGATATCTTCAGGCAGCTCATTTGCATGTGAAAGTTGGGCCCTGGCTAAAGAAGAAGGAAGAAGCAGCACATTTGAATTATAGTGCTAGAAGAGAAAATTTTAAATATTACGGGCTACCAAAAGAACAAACAAATCTGTCTTGAGAAAAAGTACAGTCAGAATGATCCTTGGAAACAAGTATGGTCTAATTTACTTTGGCTGTGTTTTCAGGAGACCCATCCATGGTGTGTTTTCTTCTGTTGTGCATCAGCTCTGTATGATTTGGAATGTGCCCAATGGCACCTAACAATAACAACCACCAAGTCCCACCATTCAGTAAGCCAAATCCTTGCAACAAGTTTTTCTTTCCCTCTTCTTGAGACTATTAGCAAATTTAATGATAACCACCATTTCAGACTGTCTCCAAAGTCCAGGAATTATGATATTTACTTTACTCATATTTTCAATCCTTTCAACTCTGAGGTTAATATTGATATCTGATTCTCAGATGAGAAAAGTGAGTCTCACAAATCACCTATATTGACCAATATCACAGAGCTATATACAGACTGAGCAAACATATCTGGGGGAACACAAATACATCACTATTGGTAGGAAAGGGGGGGGGGAGAACTGACCTCCAGTTGTGGGGAAGAATGGCTGAAAATGCTTTGGGGGCCTTAGGAGGGGTGCCCCGGTGGTATGCCCCGAATGGCTTCTTGGCACATCCGGGGGACCTAGTCCAGGTGCCATGGAATGCTGGCACCCTGAATCCTGGATCTTCTGGGCACACAGCGTGATCCAGAGGCTGCATCAGTGAGATCCGTGTGGAAAATCCACTGGGTGAACCGGACTCTACCTCAGTCACACTTGTAACCCGAGGACTTAAGATGACAAATTCTTGGTGTCTGAGGGAAGCGGAAAACAGCTGTAACAAGATTGCTGAACTGTTGGTAGGCAGACAAACGTGGTCTTGCTCAATCAACTGTTGGTAGGAGGACAGACATGGTTTTAAGATAGATATTAGTCCAGCAAACCTGTGACTGACATTCTCAGTGATTATTATTGCAAGTTGCCCCTAACAATTAATCCCCATTGTTTGTGCAAACAGCCTCCAGTCACGAAAGTATTGATTCTGTACAAGTGAATGATTCAGTTACTGTGATATGGAGTTAGTCTATGTTGGCCCAATATCCCTCTCTCAGAAGGGCTTTAAAAATTACTACCAGGATCTAATCAAAGGCAATATTAACCAAAGATCATTATGCACCAGGGTAAAGATCAATAAAATTCTACCACAAAACAGCAAGTATCCCTTGAATGGGAGCCAAAGGCATATAAAAAACAAACAAACAAACATAGATCTAGGACTGGGTTTGGGGAATCTAACTAAATCCTAGCTCCAATTTAAGAACAATTAGTTCTTACATCATGGCCCTGCTCAATACTCGCCCTCAGGAAGGGCACACAGAAAATATGTTCCCTATAGCACAATCCGGTGAAGAAAGTAGATGGTGACCAGCTATCAAATAAAAACAGCATCTGGAGTCTTAAACTCTAGTCTCTAAGCAAGCAGCCATCTAAGTGAGATGTCAACTGAGTCCACCTGGCAGAAGCACACCATCAGTGACCAAAGGATTATAAATCATATAAGTCAAAGCCAACAGAGGGATTTGTATCAGAGTCTGAATGGTGAGAACCTGGTTGACTGAAGGCTATAGTGACAGTGGCAGCCCAAGATACAGCTGTGGGATCTACGTGGGAAATAAGCCTCTGGTGATTTCCCTGTATCTGTAATAGAGGGGTGGGAAGAAACTGGTTGCCAAACAGAGTGCATTGGAGAGACAACTGTAGAAGTTCAAAGTGATAAGCCTTACTTAAATGGTTAACACTTTCTCAGTTGATCCCCTCTCTAATACATGTTAGGCCTGATCTGGTTTTCAACATTTTCTGTTTATTTGATTGTTCATATTAGGGTTTATCTCGGATGTGTTATGTCATGGGTGAGGTCACCCTCTTGAATTTTTGTTATAAACTTTTCTGTTTCTCAGTATATGAAACCCAGGATCGATGAACCTATAGGCACATCAAGTAGAATAGGTGTTTCTGGGGCATGTAGTGATGGTGGGGGGGGCGGGGGCGCTGGGAGTGAGAGGGGGTGGTTTAAGGGGAGTTGATATCATGGAGTTCAGGAAGGAAATAATATTTGGAAGTTGTTTGTGGTACCAATTGTATATTACCACTTGATGTGATTGAATGATGGAACAATATTGTGTGTAGGTTGACTAGAAAAACAAATCCAGAAGCCCTCACATATGTCTAAGAAAGAGCTTTATAGCACAGAGTAATTGTATATTAAGAAAACACCCAGCCCAGTCCAGATGAAGTTCATACGTTCTATATTAGCCCATAAATCTATGAATCACTCTTCAGACTCCTGAAGTCACATGCAATGATGCAAAATGTAGGAAGATCACAGGCTGATGGATGCAAAGTCTTGTGGATCCAATGACAGCATCTCCAGATCTCTGGCTGCCATCAACCTGGCTCCATGACGCTTGTCTACAGGAATGTGTTGCAGACAGAGAGTGTGTGCCGCCTCCAAGGAGGAAAAGAGGAAGTTCTCAAATCCTCATGAGAAGGCCATGCCCACAAGGAAGCATCATCAGGCTGTGTCCTGCTTGATGGGCTAGACCCTATCTCTTCACTTTCTTAACATGAGATTATGTAACTACCATGAATATGAGATCTATATTAGCTCCCAATAACAATGTTTAAAAAATAAATGAATGTAACAACCAAGATTCCTCAGAGGGCTTTGTTAAACTTTCATAAAGCAGTGGGACTATACAAGTTATTCTAGTTTGGGAGAAAATGTAAAACATCTTTATAAACAATTTTATTGATTTAGGTTAGTTCAAGAGTGTCAGAAATATAAGTATCAGATTTGTATATTATTTTGTGAACTTAGCATATAACCTGGCCTTTCTCTTTTCTGAAAGGCTGAGTGAAACAAGCCAAGATAAACTCACTCCTCGGAACAGCTAGTAGAGACAATGAATAAAGTAAATACAGTGGGAACCATATTCAAATAGGACAGTCTCTTCTCCTGGCACACTTTTTATGTTGTCCTTGATAATGAGGACATCAGAGGGTCTCTTCCATCCTTATGCCATCAACTGCTTTCAATCCTTTTAAATCTAAGACAGTACTTATCAACTTGTTTTACACAAACATGTACACATACTTACAATGCCATCATATTAGGAGCCCTGGTGGTAATGATTGAGTGCTCCATTACGAAACAAAAGGTTGATTATTTGAACCCACCCAATGACTCCACTGGAGAAAGACAGTGATCGGCTCCCAGAGTATTCCAGCATAGGAAGCTCTATGGAGCAGTTTCCTCGACATCATTGGCTTGTTATGAATTGAAAACAGGCTCTACATAGCCTAACCGCATCTATCATACTGCCATCACAACAGAGCTGGTCTTCGTGAAGGGTGCGTTCTATACCTCGATGCCAACTCATGATTTCACGTCTGGTTGCATGCACCTGTGGTATGCGCCCACTTCTAAAGGACATTTTGCCTCTTTGCTCTTTTCCTTTCTGAAAATGCCTCCTTGTCGGGAAATAGGAAACAAACCTAGATAAACAAAAGTCCGTTGCCATGAAGACCCTTCAACAAAACATGATCTGGTCGAGCTCTGTCCACATGTGATTACCGCCAGCACACAGCACACAGATGCAAATGGGGGTCGGAGAGACACAAAGCAATAAAGTTCCCCATTGTGCTTTGCTGTACATCCTTGCAATTATTGGCACATCTGTGGTAAATCCTATTTTCTAGAATCTAATAGAAAGCCTTTGATTTCATTTCCCTGCCTACTCTGAGAGCTAGATATTGCTATTTCACACATTTCAGGACCCTGTTGTTAGGACTCTGAAATCTGGTCACAAGGTGACTTCTGACTTAGCCCAAACCAACCCCCTCCTAATGTCTGTGACCTTCGCTGTCCCATGCCTGTCATGAGCAGCAAACTCTTAGATCATCCACATGCTTGTCGCAGATTCTGAGGACATCTGCTGACTGCAAGATATTTCTACTACTGTAGGCAGATAAACAGGACAAAATGGAGGGAAACAATGAAATAAGGGATGAAGGACTTAGCAACCAGGAGCTTGGTTAGCAGAAAAGAATTTGCTCATTAATAAATTGAGGTTGGACATGAGGGGGCTGAAATGAAAACTACAAAGTAAAATCCACAAGAATTTCAACTTGAAATATTGGAAACGACCATGACAGAATTGTCTTTGTTTCATCTTCACCCCAGCATTTTAAAGAGAATTGTAAATACTAATGAAAATAGAAGAGAGCAGGAAGCAATAAAAAGAGGACTTTTCTTTCCCCCGGGATAAAATTAATTATAAATAAATTTGTGAAAAATGATAAAAAATGACTAAAATAAGACATGCAGATCTGTCCCTGCTGACGTTACTTTTACATGGTCACTTGGTACATCTATCCAATTCTAATATCTCTTGGCAGATGTGCCTACATTTTCAGGTGAAAAAAAAACAACCCTCAACTGTGCAAAGGTCAAGGCATAGACTTTGACTTTGAATTCTAAAAAGAACTGTTTCCAGCATGCTTTTGAGTATCCTGCTGATTTTGAATTTGCAATTTTAATGGATGTTTTACAGATATGCCCTCTTGAGTTGATCAGAAAGGAATAGAACACATTATCTAGAATTGTCCCTTTTTCAAATAGCAGTAGTATGATAATCCCATTACTGCTTTATATCAGATTACTGCATAATTTACTCCAACTATAAAATCTGACCACCTGTCAGTTTGCCTGACTGTGGTAGCTTGTGCTTTGCTGTGATGCTGGAAGCTATTTCACTGGTGTTTCAAAGGCCAGCAGGATCGCGCCAAGTGAAGAGGTGGCAACCGAGCTGCCAGGCTAAGATCTGGCAGAAAAGAAGGACTTGCCCTCTTCACTTCAGAGAAAGGAACTGATAAAAGCCTAACGCATAGCTTCTAAACATTGTGGGAGACTGGAGCGCTAATGTAGGGCAGCTGGACATTGTCAGAGACAGCGCCCGAGGATGTGCCCCTCAGGGCAGAGGACACACTA
Organism: Tenrec ecaudatus; assembly: GCF_050624435.1. Classification (NCBI taxonomy): domain Eukaryota; kingdom Metazoa; phylum Chordata; class Mammalia; order Afrosoricida; family Tenrecidae; genus Tenrec; species Tenrec ecaudatus. The sequence continues at coordinate 12,130,712 of NC_134542.1, read as the reverse complement.
AACGTGACTGAGAAGAAGCTGTTTTCTCAGAGCAGAGGGCCCCATGGGGGTGTGAGTTTGGAAAAGCCCGTGAGAGTGGTGCCTTTGGGGTGCGCGTTTGCTGACGGGGTGGGCACAGCTCAGGGTAAAGAGAAACGGCTGAAGAAACTCTTCTACTGATCAGCACTTGGAATCTGCAGAAGTATGCATCTAGGAAAACTGCAGGCCATCAAAAATTCAACGGCAGGTGTAAAGACGTATATCCTAGGCATGAGTGAGCTTAATGGATTTGTGTTAGCCATTTGGAATCAGAATATCTGGGGATCCTGTTGATTTACTGTGCCTGGAATAACACAATCAAGAGGAATGGTGTATTCATTGTTTAAAAGGACATCAGTGCTGATTGCGACAGGATTATATCTAGCCACCTTCAAGGAAATCCAATCAACACAACTCTTATTGAAATGTATGCACCCACTATGGAGGCTAGTGATGAAAAAACTGAAAGATCATACCAATGGTTTCGGTTGGCAGCTGATAAAATGTGCCATCAGGATACATTGATAATTATTGGTGATTGGATTACAAAAACTGGAAACAAAGAAGGAACGGTAGTTGAAAAATATGGTCTTGGTAATAGAAATGAAGCTGGGGGTAGCAGATAGGATTTTGCAAGACCAACGACTTGTGCATAGCAAATACTTTTTTCACCAACACAAAGGCAACTAAACACCTGAACTTCTCCAGAAGGGATCCACAGAAGTCAAAGTTACTCTATCTGTGGGAACAAATGATGGGGAAGCTCAATATTACCAGCTAATTGCAGGTCTTCAATCAAATCACTATGTGGTCGCTATGAGTTGGAATGCAGTTGGTGGCAGTGGGTGGGAATGTATTCATTTGAATCCTTAGCAGAGAACTTGCTCTGACTGGAATTAGAAGAGTGAGGTAGCAGACGAGGAAAGCAAAAGAGGACAGAAACATCTAAAGGTTGAAAAATGCTCCACCTGCCACGATTACTAGCCTCAGAGGAGGCCACACGCCAATTCCATCTCTTCCTATCTGGTTTCCCTTTTTATAAGACTTGCAAAGAAAAAAAAATCCTCAACTCACTGCCATCGAGTTGATGCTTACTCACAGTGACCCTATATGATATTGCTAAAAGGGGAGCTAGCACTGGTGATGCTAGGGTTAAGCATCCTGCTGCTTAACCCAAAGCAGCAGTTGGTCTCTACCAGCCATTTCACAGGAGAAAATATCTGGTGAGGTATTCATACAAAAATTAAAACAAAAACCAAGCCCACTCCAATCAAGTCAATTCAAACAGACGGTGACTCAACAGGACAGAGTAGAATTGCTTCGTTGGGTTTCTGATTTCCGGGATCACATAGCCACTGGTGTCTTCTGCGGATTAGTTGGTGGATTTGGATCACCAACTTTACAGTGAGCCACTCAAGCTTATGCCAGTGATATCGAGGTGCCTCTGTATAAAGATTATATCCTAGGAAAGTCTAAAGAGGATTGCTACTCCATCCCATAGAATCACTATGAGTTCAAATGGACTCAATAGCACACAAGAACAATACTTAGGATTCAGTTGGACTTCATTAACATAACAAAAACATTCTCTCTAAACAAGGTGACATCCATAAGTACAGGAGTTAAGATGTCAATGTGTCTTTTGGGAGGTGGGAAGGTAGTCACCATTCAATCCATAACGCTCAGTCTGCTAGGATTTGGAGGAAAGACGGAACCCAGTGAGACAGTTCTGCATGCTACAAATCAAAACTGGTGAGCCAGTAGCCATGTGGAAGACTTGGAGACAAAAAATGGAGGACAAGAACTACAAGATTACTTCCTGTCCATTCCACAAACCCTCCAAGTATACATTAAGGTGGATTTTGTTCAAGAAAATGGGTCCAAATTGTGCTAAAAGTTTTTTTCGACCATAATGCTTAACAATCATGAACCTTGCATTCATCTCTTTATTTCCTCATTTCTCTCTAAGGTTGCTGATTTTCTTACTTATGACTCTGGAGATAGCACATTGTGTTTGGTAAATAAAGTATATTTGCCTCCAGGGAGGCCAAACACATATACAGATGGTAAAGTTATATATGAGAAAAACACTTGTCATCTGGGAAATGGTTTTCACGTGTCTTTAAGATAATAGCATGCATTCAGGACTACAGGTGGCCTGAATGACAACCCAGTTACTCATAACCTTATTCTAAGGACATGCATCTCTCTCTGTGACACAGTGCAGTGTCCCACCTAGTACTCTTCTCAAACTTGGAGTTTATTGACCCTCACCATGTTATAAATATTGTCCAGTAACTCTCTCTGAGTTTGTACTCTAAAGTTCATACATTGGTCATAAAGGAGCATAGGATATTTATCAAGTAATTCCAATAAAAGGAAATCAATTTTGGTCCCACTTATATAAGTATGTAATTCCACCAGTAGGTAGGCAGATTGGTAGGTAGGTAGATAGATAGATAGATGATAGATGAATAGACAGATGATAGATAGATGAATAGACAGATGATAGCTAGATGAATAGACAGATGATAGATAGATAGATAGATAGATAGATAGATAGATAGATAGATAGATAGATAGATGATAGATGAATAGACAGATGATAGATAGATAGATAGATAGATAGATAGATAGATAGATAGATAGATAGATAGGTGATAAATAAGTGAAGTAGAGGCAGAGGTCTAGGGATATCAGTGTTTTACAAAGTGGGTAATACTCCTCCTGGGGAGTGCTGGAATTATCCAGGGAAAGGCTGCAAAAGTAGATATCTACACTTTACCCTGGATCACGGGTTATAGTACAAACGTTTTCATTCTAAGAGAGGCACTGAGTACTATTTTTTGAAAAGACCAAAGAAGTTTGGGAACCAATGCTATAGATAGAGAGATGGAGGTAAGTGTAGGGCACATCTCTTATTTTGGGGGGTAGTGAACTTCATACTAATCCTGTGGTGGGCAGTTTTGTATTCTGTCAGTTCACTTGCTTAACTAATTAAACATATAAGCAGTCACACTGTCTTTATCATTCCAAACTAAGCCAAACTCACAACTGTCGGGTCCATTTCAGCTCACTGTATCCGTGTGTGTTGTTGTTAGGTGCCGTGAAGTCAGGTCAGTCCACAGTGACCCTATGCATAAAGGAAGGAAACACGGCCCAGGCCTGTGCCATCATCACAATTGTTCCTATTCTTGAGCTCATGGTGGCACCCATGGTGTCAAACCAACTCATTGAGCGCCATCCCTCCTTCACTGCCCTCTACTGTACCAAATATGATGTCCTTCCCCAGGGACTGGTCTCTCCTGATGTATGCTTAAAGTACTTGGGATGATATCTTGTCATCCTTGCCTTTAAGGAGTATTCTGGCCATACTTCTTCCAAGACAGGTCAATCTGTCTTTTCAGCAGTCCATTGTACTTTAATTATTCTTCTTCAGCACCACCATTCTCATTCATCAATTCTTCTGTGGTCTTTCTTATTCAATGTCCAACTTTCACATGTGTGTCAGGCAATTGAAAATGCCATGACTTGCATCAAGTGCATCTTAGTCATCAAAGTAACACCATTGTTTTTCAACACTCTAAAGAGTTCTTGTACAGCAGATTTACCTAATGAATTTGTCTTTATCATTAGTTCGTGTAAATTATTATGATAAGCTTGTGAGTTCCTACATGAAAAAGAATTAAAATTTTAACTACACAACCATGAAATCTAATTTGGTGTCAGTATTTGAACTACTTAATTCTGTAAACTACCTATAATGAGAAGCAGCAAGAACTCTTTAAACGCATCAGAGAAAAATTAGTTTCTTCATTTCATAAACAGAAAGGTCATACACTTCTGGATGTTGGCTTTGTCTGATTTATTGCATTAGAGCTTACTTTATGGTTAAAATAGATTATATTTTTCTCTGTAGAAGGGTCTTTTTGAAATATTTGGATGCATTCCATTGGTTAACTTGGAGGCAGTAAACATGAGCTACTTATCATTTATAAGACAAAGGCCAATGTCAGCGATCTTTCTCAGTGGTTAGAAAAGTTGAAAATCAAGTAATATTTGCAATTATGCCAGTGTGATTGAAGTAGTGCCTTCAATGACATCCAGTATAGACACCAGGATATTAATAATCAGGTTATTGATAAAATTCATGAGAAGAATTTTCCTATTTACTGAAAAAGCATTTCCCAAAGTAACTTCACCAGATCTGTTCCTGAAATGATCACTGATCCTCCATCTGAAATGCACTTCGATGTTGGATAAATTTCAGCAGCTCTCCAAAGTGCTTTCTGGTCTTCGAAAGTTACAATTAAGATTAATGTGTTGAATGTTCTGAACAGACCTCAAAGAAATAAACCTCTTTAATTTAGAGCATTTCCAAACGTACTTGACTAAAGAAATCCTTTCCAAAGAACATCTGGTAATATTTTATAGAACTCATCATTTATAGGAAATGGTCTGCAGGAAGAATCCCATGTATATTCCCACTTTCTGGACCCAGAGTTTTAATTTCTTTTTTAATTTCCATGCTCTACAAACTGGTGACTGTTCCTTGTTATACATTTTCTAGTATTGTGTGCACTAAATCTTTCAAGTACCCCGCATAAATAAGAAATAAATACAAACTGTCCCCAAGCCGAAAAGTCTTGGAGGAGACCAGGATGGGTCACTTTTTCTTAGAATCAGAGCTAGTTCATCAGTCATCTTATTCTAAGTCTGTTCCTTCTTCCCTTCTGTTCAACAAGAGCAAGAAGTGAGAGGAGCTTGGCGGTGGGAGGAAATTTGCTCCTATGAGTCTGTGTAGGAAAGTGACATGGAGCTGCATATTGGCAGAGTTTGTACATGTGCAAACGAAGCAGGATGGGGTGGCGAGAGGAGAAGAAAGGGGGATGGGAACTCAAGGAAACGTCAGAAAGCAAGGGAATGTCAGATATAATAAGTCCTGAGGATGTTCAGCTGAGACAACACGCGCAAAACTCTTTACAAAATGCAAGGTACAGCATGGACTTAAAATTAGTATTGCCATCATTAACTGTCAGAGAGGAATCTTTTCTTCCTCTCTCCCTCTCTGTTCCATTTTTTTTTCTGGAAAATAGAAGGAAACCAAAGCTCTTTCCCCTCTCTTAGAAAATAAGTATTACAGAGATCCGATACGGCAGCATCCACCTCCCATTTTGGGGTAAGAATAACTCTATCTGAGAGAGCAGAGCATGGTCTTTATTGAATATTCTGCATAGTGAACAGTTCACTGTGCCTCCAAGAAGACCCATCTGCTGCCAGCTGTCCTCTGCCTGTTTGTGCTCTGGCTTAGAGGACCACTTGGTTGGCCTGTTCATACAGCCGAGCTTTCTAAATCCACATGGCATAGAGACTGGGCCATTGCTCCAGTTTTCTCCATGTGAAAAGGCCTGCAGCCTATCGCTACCTTCTGTCGGTTACTGTAGAGAGAAGCGAGGAGGGAGATCCGCTCACACTTAGGACTGAGCTACATTCCTGGGTCCAATTTGGACCAGCGAGTGCTGCAGTGGAAAAAATCAGCTACTTTCCATTGCCTCTGACAGAATACCCACAATCAAGGCTGAAACAGTGAAGATTTCTTTTCTGCCCGTCGACAGGTCTCCTGGAGACTCCAAGGTTGCTTTGACAGCAAAGCTCTAGCTCGACTTTCTTGAGATTCCACAGGCTCGCCTCCTAGGCTTGTAAGATTGCACCAAGCATGGTATCTTCACAAGACACGGTCCCAAAGTAGCAAAGCAGGGGTGATACAACTTTCTCTTCCTAGTCCTCGGGAGCTTTCTTATAAGTCCTGGCAAGGATTACATCTTATTCTCACACTCTAGCCATTGGGAAGACCGTGAAAAGGAGTGCTCAGCATTTCCAGCCTCAGAAATAGTGCCTCAGCTTTACAGAGTAGGAAGAAGGGGACTGGGAACGGGCGCCAGTAGGCAGCCAGGTAAACATCTAATGGGATCTGTCCTAGGGGCCCCTATAGTTTAAGAAACTTATTGCATTGTCAATTGTCTAGAAAATCCAAGAGAGGGTCATAAGTCCATTAAAGAAATGATGGTCCTTCTATAAACCCTATCATTATCAAGGAAGAGACCAAAAATGAATAAATAATAAAAACCCACTGCCATCTAGTGAATTCCAACTAATTAGGATTTCCTGTGCTGTAAATATTTATGGAAACAGACGACTCATCTTTCTCTGGAGGAATCATGCAGACCTTGTTGTATGACAGCTGAGAACTTAACCACGCCCCCACTCCCCACCCCCAGGGCTCCTTAGTCACCATTCTCAGAGCAATCCATCACCCTCAAGTTCATTCCAGCTCATTCTGACCCAATACCCATAACAACCCTGTCCTCGGAGTGACCACCTCTGGGGCTGCCAAGACTGTCCTGTACATCTTTAACAGAGTGTGCAAGCTCACATTTCTAGTGAAGAGTTAGCAGCCAAGGCATAACACCGCCAGAGCTCATTTTAGTAACGATAACTCTCTTAACTAATAAACTAAATCTGCTTTGAGTTCTTTCAGAGAAGTGCCTCTGAGATCCAATTGACAAAGCCAATTGAAAGGCTGGGTGCAAAGCTGAGGAGCCAGTAAGTTTAAGAAAATGATGGTGAAGTAATTTGGAACTGGATACCCAGCATGGTAGCCTGACGCGAAGAATAGAATTTTGTCTCTGAACTGTTGTGCGTGTAGAAGCTGTTGAAATTGTCATTCTACGTGTATAATTTTATCAAAATTTTAAAAAGTGGTTTTGAGAAATCAATAGTTGTCTGATCTATCCCATGCCATATCAACCGCAGGCATTACAGACCCATTATAGCCGAGAACCACACAGACCTTATGTACAAAAGGACAAAAGACCAGACGGTCCTGCAGTATCTTTACACCTGTTCTCTTGCCCAAGCCCGTTGTCATAGCTACTGTGTCAATCCATCCCATTGAAGGTTTTCCTCTTTTCCACTGTCCGGCCTCCTTACTAAGCATGATGGCCTGAAGCATGATGGCCTGCTCCAGGGACAGCTCTCTCCTGGAAACTTGTCCAAGGTATGTAAGACAAAATCTTGCCATCCTTGCCTTTAAGGAGCACTCTGGGCCATATTTCTTCCGAAACAGAATGGCTTGCCCTTTGAGGGGGTCATGGTCCTTTTAATATCCTTCTGCAGCACTACAATTCAAATGCACAGATTCGTCTTCTGTCTTCCTTACTATTGTTATATATTCTAAGTTATATAATATTTTAGGATACTAATATTAGCCTAGTAGTCAAATGCAAATTCCTTTTTTCTGTCGGGGACCTTACAGACATATGTCATGTTGTCAATGGATGGGGTCCAGTTGGCTTTTGTCTCACAGAAGCCACACATGGAAGAGCAGGACTGACCTCATAGAATTTTCTAGGCTATAACCTTTCCAGGATCCAATCGCCAGGCCTTTCTTCCATGGAGCTGCTGGTTGTAATTGAACCACAATCTATCAGAGTGCTTAAAAATTACACTAAGCTGACCTAGATTCGCAATGGAAAACTTCTGGAGTCTTTCCTATGCCAGGGCTCTCGGTGGAATCCTTGTTTCTCTGGCTTCCCTCTCTTCCTTACATGCTTCTGTTGAGAACATCTCTCCGTAACTCAACTGTGGCAGTCAAGAAGAGGAGGGGGCTAACCTGGTTGGACTGTAGTGTGCAAGCAATGGGGGACTACTGATGATTTTTTGAGCAATTGTATTTCATGCTGATATGCCAAGCAACGGAACAGCATGTAGAAAGCACTGCGGAGGAATAGATGCCCTTCTATTACTAATTACCACCAAAAAGTATGGTCTTAAAAGTATGTATGGTGAGGAAGTCTTCCCCAAAGCCTTACCCTTTGACTATATAAACATGTACTCAATAAAAAGTTATAACATTTCTCAGTGCAAAATCCCTGGCAAAAATCTGTGTGGGTAATTTGCAGACGTCTATAGTTTAAACATTTGCTTTTGTGTATTGTATATAATCTTGAATCTTTCGCTTTCCTTTTTTTTTTGTCCAACTCTTTGTTCCTCTCATACCCACCAAAGACAATATAGGACTTTAACATGTTCCTGGGAAAAAAATCCCATTATCACTGAATGCCATTTTTCCATGAGATTTTTGAAGTCCTCTTGTAAAAGTATCTTTGGTATGAATGACCTGAGCTAGATAGTGATTTCTTTTTTATATAAAGACATGACTTAAGCTCCAGAGTGAAGAAAGTCCCTTGTATAATTTTGACCCTGAAAATCCTTAAAATGTAGACTAAAGAGCCACCTTATTTGATGGTTTCCATGTAAATTGACCTGAGTTCATAACCATCCTCAGAATTTTCCCCTGGAAATCCCTTTGACAGATAATTCCTGGGTAATTGAAAAGGATTTTTAAAAAATCACAGTTTATATCTTTACCGAGTAAGAAACAGAGGAGGAAAAAAAGTACATATGTTGTTTGGGGGCCAGATATTTACAGTTGATATCTAAATATCTCTGTTTAATGTATTTGCTAGAATTTGAGGGAGAAACAAAATTTTTATTCATGTGCACAGGCATTTCAAATAAACTAGTATTGTAAGAATCTAAAAATATAAAGAAATTAATTCTAATGTATCCCTCCCTGTAGTGAGATGAAACTGTAAGTATGTCGCAACAACAACTGAGTCACTCTGTGTTTCAAGGAAGACAAGGGTATATTTGCTGAAGTAACTCTCAACTCAGATAACTGCCAAGCCTGGAGTCCTAGGAAGAGGCCCTGAATGAAAACAAACAAACAAACAAATAGCAGCATCAACAATAGTACTGTCAGAGATGATATTTAAAGAAATCAAACACTTTTAATCTTCTCAATAAACAATATTTATAAGTCAGGATGGTGCTGGCTGCTGGGCATTGAACTGCCCACCAGCTACTCTGCCAGAGAAAAAGAAGCTAACTGCTTCCATGAAGATTTACATCCTTAGGAAGCTTACATGGGATCGCTTAAGTCAGAAGCCATGCATAGCAATGGATGGTGGTGAAATATGTGTCTATTATTGTGCTTAATTTTGTGACTTTAATTATAACAGAGATTTACATACAGTACTGTATGGATTACCAGCATTTATTCATTGGCTTTACTATATATATATATATATTACAAAGAACATTAATTTTTTAAACTCACAATAACAAGCTACAAAACATAAAAACTTTCTCAATGTTACCAATCTCCTGCAGTTCTTACACTTAATTTTGTAAAACATGGTAGTAAAGTAAGATCTTATTTATTTCTACATTTTCTGATCAAATATTTTGTGAACTCCACATATGTTTTAACAGGAACCCTGGTGGTGTAGTGGGTTAAGCATTGGGCTACTAGCCACATGGTTGAGAGTTCAAACCCAGCAGCTGCTCCAAGAGGGAGAACGGAGACTATCTGCTTCCAGATGACCGTCTCAGAACCCCTCGGGAGGAGCTTTACTCTGCTGTAGAGTGTCACTATGAATCGGTTTCCATACAGTGGCAGGGCATTTGATGTTTTGGGAAATGGATACCCAGCATGGTAGCCTGACGCAAAGAATAGAATTCTGTCTCTGAACTGTTGTGTGTGTAGAAGCTGTTGAAATTGTCATTCTATGTGTATAATTTTATCAAAATTTAAAAAATGGTTTTATGAAATAAATAGTTGTCGTCTGATCTATCCCATGTCATGTCAACCACAGGCATTTTCTTTCGTGTGTTTTTTATACACCGTTTTGCACACTGTTCTTGGCACAGCAGCAAAAAATACAGTAGACAAAAAAACTCCTATTTTTAGATACTTTAGTAGGAAAAACAGACAATAAAAATAAGTAAGCAGGATGCAATAAGTGTTTTGTTTCTAATACAAATCAGAATGCAGGGAAGGTTACATCTGGGGTTAAGATCAGGTGTTACATACACACTGAAGTCAGTTCATCAGGGAAGACCTCTCTAGGAGAAGTTGGCCTTTTCAAGTGAAGGACCGGAAGGAGATGCAGGACTGAGTAGACACTCATTGGAGAAAGCAATTATCCAAGCAGAAGAACTACTAGTACGAGAGAGACCACCATATGCTCAAAGAACCATCCTGAAGCTGCTAGACTCTAGTGAGTAGAGCCTTACTTGAGCAAAAGGATAATGAGAGGCAAGTTAGAGGTGGCAATGAAGGAACGATCGTCTAGGGCCTTGTCGGTAACTTCCACTTGCATAATATGGAAAGCCTCCTTGAGTGGAGGCTTTTGAGCATATTCATGGCATCATCTACCCTACATTTTAACAAGATCAATCTGTCTCTTCTCATCAGAAGAAACTGTAATGAAGTCAAAAGACAATAGCTGGCCTAAGTAGCAGCATAACTAGCCTTTCTACTGCAACAATTTTGCAAAAGTGCACAATCAAAAGAAGATAAGTCAGACCTTGTAAAAATTAAAGACTTGAGGCCATCAAAAGACCAAAAGGTAGAAAGGGAAGCGACGGACTGGACCAAGGGAGTGTGGGGGAGAGTCATTGGCAACAACATATCTAACTCTAAAAAAACCACACACAAAAAGCAATCTATTAAAAATAGACAAAATACACAGATCCTTCACTAAAGAGGATATTTAAATGGGCAATAAATACATGAAACGATGTCCATGATCATTAGCCAATGTTGTTGCTGTTAGTAGGTGCCATTGGGTCGGTTCCAATCTACAGTGACTGACCCTATGTATGCACAACAGAGCGAAACACTGCTGGTCCTGCACATTCCCCACAGTTGTCCACGTGCTTGAGCCCATTGCTGCAGACACTGTGTCGGTCTATCCCTTTAAGAGCCTTTCTCTTTGTTTGCTGCCCCTCTATTTCACTGCACTGAACACAATAGCCTTCTCTGTCAGCCAGTAGGGAGATGCAAATAAAAATTACAGTGAGATATCATCTCAACTCCAAAATGGCAGGGATTAAAAAAAAAACCCAAAAAAAACAATAAACATTTTTTAAAATGCTCTCCAAGCTGTAGGGAGATTAGAACTAGTGAGATTATAAGTGGCATAGTCAATGTGGAAAATAGTAGATGACACATCCTCAAAGAGCTAGAAATAAGAATACTTTACAAGCCAGCAGTCCTACTTCTACATGCATGTCTAAGAGATATAAGAGCAGCAAAACAAATGGAGACATCCACATCTCTGTTAATTCCTATAGCAAAAAGATGGAAGCAATCCAAGGGCCCATCAATGGACAACTGAATAAACAAAGTTTAGTACAGATACAGAACGGACTGCTACGAAGTATAAAGAACAATATAGAGCCCAAATGATATCTGCTTGTATGGGTGAATGCAGAGGGTATCGTGACAAGTGAAATAAGCCAATCCTAAAAGGAAAAAATTGTGTATGGGCCTATTATTATAAACAAATCAAGGGTAGCTCTTCCCACGGAAAATGATGTTCTTTGCTGAGAAAACACTTTCTAGTTAGTGGACGCTTGTTATTTGCAGTGATGGGAAAGACAATGCCAAATATGAGTGAAGTCAGTCCAACATGTCCAAAATAAACAAAGACACGAAGATGTACATAAGATGCATGCAAGAAAAAGGCACATTTCAGTAAATGTTATAACATTTATTTGCAATAAAGCAATAACCCCCCCCCCAATCAGTGTATGATTACATAGATAGGTCTGTGGGAGAAAACATGTCTCTCTCTCTCTCTCTCTGTCTCTCTCTCTCTCTCTCTTTCTAATATATCTCTATTTCTAGCTATCGATCTATCTATCAAGATGAAGCATGCAAGCACCTAGCAGGCACAGTTATGGGGACCTCCTAAACATATCCAAACAACTCTCAAGATGGTTGTTCAGCACCACTGTTCTCTGTAAAACTTAGCATTGAATCATTGGGAGCTTTGCAATGCCATTGACTTCACTGATTGCTCTCTGTCCCCGCTAAATAGTAAACTGTTGGGGGGAAAATTGATGTACCTTCTAGAGCAGTGGTTCTTAACTCAGGATAGTTTTGCCCCGTAGGGACACCGGCAGAGTATGGAAACATTGTTGGTTGTCACAACTCAGCATAAGGAGGTGTGACTGGCTCTCTGCTAGATAAAAGCCAGACAAGCCGCGAAACTTTTGCACAGCCAATCCTCCAGCAATGAATTCTCCAGCCTCAAATACCAATCTTGGTGAAGCTGAGAAACTCTTTTGAAGCAACCCTCCAGGGCCATACTGTAATATTAGCATTTGCATGTTGCGTATTTTCACAATTAAATACGTACCTGTGAGCGCACCTGTGCATTAATGTCTCCGTATGACACCATGTGCATCAACGTTGCTCACAACCTTTTCCGTCTGTGTGGTAACTTTGGTGCTTCCCAAGCATGTAGGGACTTCACTATCCCACTTAACTGAGTTCAAAGCTAATGGTTGATGCCCTGAAAGTATTTGCTGAGCAGGATTGGAATTAAATTGAAGTTCAAGGTAATCAAATAATGTTCAGTTCCTTGGCAGCTTATCTGCTACTGATTCAGTCTGGTTGAAAGGGCTTGACTGAATGCAAAATTGTGTTATGAAGTCCTAGCGGAAGTGCTTTTAAGAACTAGTAAATGATTCCAGATGACAATTCTATTTCGGTCTCAGTAGAACATCTGAGGAAGATAACGAATTGTTTGAAGCAATCCCACCAACAACATGCCGGAGTTAGACAATGTGTTACCACATAGGTCCTCCACCTTCCTTGTGCCACGACCCTCTCATACAGTTCCTCATGTTGTAGTGACCCCCGCAACCATAACATTATTTTGATTGTTACTTCATCACTGTAATTTTGCTACTGCTATGAATCAGGCGACCCCTTTGAAAGAGTCATTCAACCCCCAAAGGGGTCGCGACCCACAGGTTGAGAACTGCTGTGCTTGAACATCACATCGTAGCAGACAGGAAGGAAATGTCCAAAGAAGCAGGAAAGTACTGTGGTCACTTGATCACGTCTCCTTTCTTGTCCCAAATTCCACAGAAACACTATGGAGAGTTCTCATTCTGAGTGGCACCTGGCTTTTAGAGGCTGGTAAGTGCATGTGGTGGTGGTGGTCGTGTGTGTGTGTTGGGAAGGATAAAATCAGGATTGTGCTTTGTTTGCTGTTTGCCTAAAAAATGTGAAGGATTTTTGACTGGGGTTGATGGGAGCTTTTCTCCATTATGTTAAAGTGTTGGGCCAGAAGCTCCCCTGAGATTGTGTGATAGCTCATTTATAATATGGTGCAATTGGATCATCATTACACTTACATGCCATCTGTTCCCGTTTCCAGATCTGCTTTTTTACCCACTTGTTTCCATCTCAACTAGTTTCATTTGAAGTGATGCACATTTGCTGAGAAAACCCCAAGCATATTTGGTGTAGGAGGACTTCTGGACCAGTGACTTGCAGACTGCTAGCAGATAGAACTTCACTTAGCACACGTTTATCAGCTTGACTCAGAGCCGACTTTTTCTTTTTTTTTTTAAGACACCGTATTTGGGGAGTTCATTAAACTGCACATTTCACATTTTTGCTGTTCTTTTTTCTTTAACGATGCAATTTGGATTCAGGCACACACTTAGGAGAGCTGGAATTAAGCCAGCGTGTAGAATTTGGTGTCTGCATTTCTAATCATCATAGATTATGAATTCTGTACCACACATCACATCCTGTCCCCTGGTGCACATATGCTACCCCTGTGAGCTCCCATGGCCATTGACTGATCTTCCCCAACTGACTTTCAAATGAAAAGATGAGACTGAGCAGTATGACTCTCGAGTCTGTGGAGGATGTCAATCCATCCCCCGTCCCCAGAAGCACTGGCACTCCCATCTTTTCCAGGTGATTGGTATTTTCTTGGAATGCTTTCAGTAAATTGAAATAGAAGAACTCAGGTACTAAGCACTACCTGGCAATGGGTCAGGCAGTGATCTTGGTAACAATTGATACAATGTCTTGGAGCCAATGCTAAGCACTTCACGTGTGCCCTTATTTGTGCACACAAGAACGTTATAAGGCTGGTGTGGCTGCCAACTACCCTGAAGTCAATTCTGACTCATGGTGACGCTGTATGTGCCAGAAAAAATGTGTTTCAAAGGGTTTTTAAAGGCCTATTTTTTCACCTTCTCCTTTTATTTGGAATTAGATCACCAGCCTTTCTTCCAAAGTGCCTCTGGGTGAACTTTACCTGCCAACTGTTCTGCTAGCAGCCAAGTGAACTCACTGCCTGTACCACCTGGGTACTCCTTTATGATTACCTTTACTATATTTTACCATTTTTCAAAATAATTAAAAAAGAGGTGTAGTGATAGTAAGCAAGGGGCCAAATTCTCACAGCTTGTAAATCTTTGAGCTGGAGTCAAAACCACATTTGTCTAACCTCAAATTCTTGCTCCTAACAATTAACTTAATTCTGATGGGCTTATTTATAGGAACACTTGGTAATAAAGAAGCTTTTAGTCTCTCATGACTCTACCCCATCACATTACCCTCAATAGCTCTCTCTCTCTCACTATCCAAGGGGCTTCCTAGGCCCTTAGAGCCTGAGGGTGAAAGGGTCAGAGAGAAAGTGTTGGAGTAAATAAGGGACATCAGCAAGCAGAACCTGAGGCATGCATGTGAATGAAAGCTCTGTGCTGGCACAAAGTTGATACGCATCCTCTAAGCCAGCAGTTTTCAACCTGTGCGTTAAGACCCCTTTGGGGGTCGAACGACCCTTTCACAGGCTTGCCCGATTCATAACAGTAGCAAAATGACAGTGATGAAGTAGCAACAAAAATGATTTTATGGTTGGGAGTCACCAAAACATGAGAAAATATATTAAAGGGTCATGGTATTAGGAAGATTGAGAACCATACTAAAGTTAAGAAAGTGGTTCTTTTACCCCTCTCCTTTCTCACCATGATGCTCGCCCTTCTTCTGCCTCTTAGCTATACCTCTCAGCTAGATTACTTTTGCTCTAACACCCCAGGATCTCTCCATCCTCCTCATTGTTGATTTTAGTTCCTTGGTTGTTCCCCTGTCATTGCTTGTTCACTGCTCCTTTCTCCTGCCCCCTCCCCTCCCCAGGTCCCTCCAGAACTGTCAGTCCCATTGCTATCTCCCTGGGCTTGCTTCCCATGCCTAGGAAGCAAAGCTACGGATAGAGGTAGAAATATACGTGTGTGTATATATGTAAATATATTAATTCATAAAAATAAAGGTATTGGTTTATGTACATATATTTATATGGAAATTCATTGAGAAAGTGGACAGACTTTGGGTCTCTGCTCAAGCCCTCCTTCAACCCAAGAACACTTTGTTCTAACCACCTGGCATTCTGTGATGCCAACCCTCCAAGAACAATCACTGAAGACAAATGGGTGCACAAGCAAATGTGGTGAGGAAAGCTGATGGGGCCTTAAAAGCTTGAAGTTAAACAAGCAGCCACCTAGCAACAAACCCACATGGAAGAAACACACCAGCTTGTGTGATAATGAGGTGTTGAAGGGATCAGGAAACAGGCATCAGAAGACCCAAAACAAACAAAGAAGTAAACAAAGCATATTGTTTAGGATGAAGGGGATCAGATTAGAGACCCCAAACCCAATTATAGACAATAGGACATGCCCTCACAGAAGGTTGACAAGGGAGGAATAGGTCAACCAGGGTGTAGCACAGCATTAATGAAACACGATATTTCTCTGGTTCTTTCAGGCTTCCTCACCTCTCACTATCATAACTCCAGTTCTGCCTTTTAGTTGTGACAAGACTCCAGCAGGTACACAGGTGCAGTTATGAGCTCATAGCCCATGGAATCCAGGCCAGATCAACCCCTCGGGAACAAATGGAAGTACCAATACCAGGGGGGTAGGGGGAAGGTGGAGGGAGAAAGGGGCGGAATAGGCAACCGATTGCAATGACGGACACCTAACCCTTCACCACCTCCACCACCCCCAGGGGAGTTGAACAGAAACCGTGGGGGCTGGGTGACTGTGGTCAGTGTAAGATAAGAAAGTAATAATAATTTATAATTTATCAAGGGGTCCCAAGGGTACGAGGTGGGGAGGGAGGAATAAAAGAGGAGCTGATACCAAGGGCTCAAATAGAAAGTAAATGTTTATAAAATAATGATGCCAACATATGTACAAATATGCTTGATACACTTGTTGCATGGATTTTTACAAGGGCTGTAAGAGCCCTCAATAAAATTATTTTAAAATCAATGAATTGATTAATTAAACTAAATAAGAAAAAAAAGAACGTGCTCTAGAAACATAAAAAGAGAGAGAGAGTGAGAGCGAGAGAGAACTTGAAGGAGGAAGAGAGGGAGCAAAGGAGGAAAGGAGGAGCTAAGGAGAACGGGAGAAAAGAGGGCAGAATCAAGAAAGAAGTAGAAGGAAGAAAAAGAAGGATGATGTATTTAAAAACATGATGGTGTATGTTATGATGGTGCATGTTAAAAACATGATGGTGTATGTTATGATGGTGCATGTTAAAAACATGATGGTGTATGTTATGATGGTGCATGTTAAAAACATGATGGTGTATGTTATGATGGTGCATGTTAAAAACATGATGGTGTATGTTATGATGGTGCATGTTAAAAACATGATGGTGTATGTTATGATGGTGCATGTTAAAAACATGATGGTGTATGTTATGATGGTGCATGTTAAAAACATGATGGTGTATGTTATGATGGTGCATGTTAAAAACATGATGGTGTATGTTATGATGGTGCATGTTAAAAACATGATGGTGTATGTTATGATGGTGCATGTTAAAAACATGATGGTGTATGTTATGATGGTGCATGTTAAAAACATGATGGTGTATGCTATGATGGTGCATGTTAAAAACATGATGGTGTATGTTATGATGGTGCATGTTAAAAACATGATGGTGTATGTTATGATGGTGCATGTTAAAAACATGATGGTGTATGCTATGATGGTGCATGTTAAAAACATGATGGTGTACGTTATGATGGTGCATGTTAAAAACATGATGGTGTATGTTATGATGGTGCATGTTAAAAACATGATGGTGTATGTTATGATGATGCATGTTAAAAACATGATGGTGTATGTTATGATGGTGCATGTTAAAAACATGATGGTGTATGCTATGATGGTGTATGTTAAAAACACACAGAGATCTCCCAGATAAGTTTCTACGAGCAGGGACAAATTAAGCAAAATATTAAATAATATTAAATAATCCAAAGAATAAAATAAACATATATGTGTTTATTTAGATGGTAAAATTAATAAATAAATGGGGCAAATGGATGAATCTTCAGACAATAATTTCTAATTCTTTTTGTGAAAAGCAATTCAAGTGACCTTGTCTACATCTAAAGATCAGGGAGGGAGAACAATTGTGAAATTGTTTAATTAAGTCTTGCTCTGGAATCAAAACCTGCATGAGTTTATGACACAGAAAGACAAAGAAATCGCCATGATTAATGAACCCCTGAAGACTATGACACTTGCTCATCCTGCAGGTCTGGCCCTGGACTCCTCTTTATGTCCGAATAATCAGTACACAGCACAGTGGCTTAGGAAAGTCAGGGGATGGAAACTGAAAACTTAGGAAATAAGCAGTGGCACATTTAAGGGAGGTGAAACCAAATGTCTATTAATCTAGAATGGTGATCTGTTTCGAAAACCTCCACCTCACTGACAATAAAATGTTGTTTTTCTAAGGGAGCCATCTCTGTGTTACACCTATAGAGTTGGGAACCACTGCAGTCAGAATTCTGGGAGAGAGGAACCGTTCATCTAACTAATATCTACAAACAACTCACAAGATACTTGCCTTCTCCAAGCTGGAAAGTGGAGGGGAGGGGGCTTTGTATCAGCTTCTCAAACGTCTAGGTGTCAGTCCTTGGTAATTCAAAGCCATACACAGCCGCCTGAACGACATCGAGGTCAGGTTGTGATCTGTCTGCTTGCCAAGGTCTTACGGACTGTACCAATTGACATTTCTCTTCTCCACAGCTCAAGATACAGCTGCCATCCCATTTGCCTGGCAGCTTTCCAAAAAACAAGGCAATTAGTTAACACAGAGCTGTCAATAATCCATGGTAGCTGGACTTGATAAAGTAATCAGGAGGGGATATCATTTAATCAAGGTCTTTGAAACAGGGAGAAGCAATTGGGATTGTTAATCAGATAATTGCAGGGGGTATTGCTCAGAAATCATTTAAACTGATGGAACAGCAAGTCCAACCTACAATGAGGAGGAAGGATTTTCCATGCTGGTGTCTTCCTCGGTATGACTGCTAATCTTTGTGCAGTATGCAAATGAGATGGGAATCTATGCTTTCATCGTGCTCAGCTCCTTACGCGCCACATTTCTAGCTAGTGCAAATCACAGATATTGACTAGACTGTCTCTGGAGAAGCCAGCCTTTGCTGAACCTTTGAAGAAAACAGATCACATTCAAAGTCACTTACATAGTGAACTAATTATATCCAAATATATGACTATGAATAACATGAGAATGTACTCTAATAGGGACATAAATATCCTGTAGATCAGTGGTTCTCAACCTTCCTAATGTTATGACCTTTTAATACAATTCCTCATGTTGTGATGACCATAAAGTTATTTTCATTGCTACTTCATAACTATAATTTTGCTACTGTTATGAATCAGGCTACCCATGCGAAAGAGTTGTTCAACCTCCAAAGGAGTCACGACCCACATGTTGAGAACCACTGCTGTAGACTCTTATCCTACCACTCTTTGATAAGAATTTTCTTATGGTGAGGGTTGGTACGTTGTTTGGATGTTGGAAACCATGCCCCGAGTATTTAAAATAACATCAGGGTCACCCAATGTAGGCACTTTTCTTTACAGGCTGCAGATTAAAACAGACTAGGAAGATGAACCTGAATGTCTACTTCTTAAAAAGCAAAAACAAATGCTAGGCCGTGAAAGCAGCAGAGCATTGTCTGACATGGTTCTTAAAGCTGAGCCCCTTAGGTTAGAAGGTAATCAAAATACGACAGGGTAAGAATCCCTTCCCAAGTATAGTTGACCTGAACAACATGGAGAGGGGAAACCTCTCAGGCATGACTTAAAATGATAAGAAACAGCTGTAAACATCCATTAGCAATAAAACCTTGAAATGCATGCATGACTCTAGGAAAAATGGAAGTTGTCAAAAATGAGATGAAATACTTGAAGATAGGCGTCAGTGACCTGATAATGACTGGTATTGATTATTTTTGAATATATAATCATATATAAATTCAAGAGGAATGACATCACATTGAACATTAAAACAACATTTAAAGAAGTCTCACAAAAAGGACATTTGAAGAGATCATTTTAAGTGGTAGGAAAATATACCTACAACGAAAATATACCTTACTCAAATTGAGGCTCCAACAATTAATTCCAAAGATAAAAAACCTCATGATACTTACCAAGTTCTGAAGTCTGAATTGAGGAAATGCAAATAAATTGCATCGGTAATTATTGATGATTGGAATATAAAGGTTGAGAACAAAGAAGAAAGACTGGAAATTGGGAACTATGGCCTTGTGATAGAAATAACAATGAAGATTGCTCACATGTAAGTTGAAACTGAAGAAAATTAAACAACTTCACAAAGCCAAAGTACAACTGTGAGTTTAGAGACCATCTCAAATATTGATATTGATGCACTGAATACTACTGACCAAAGACTAATCATGATGAGAGATGACATCAACTACACCATAAATGAAGAAAGTAAAAGATTAAAATGACAGGAAAGGGAGAAAAAACTAAAATGTATGTCAGAAAACATTTGAAACTTGCTCTTGATCATTAAATAAAGCATATATAATAAATGAAGAAAGATGGACAGATGATTTCGAATGATGGTTCAAGAAGAAAATGAATCATAATAAAATGTACAAAGACCTAGAGTTAGAAAACAAAAAGGGAAAATAGGCTCAGTATTTCTCAAATGGAGAGAACTGAAGACAATTTCAAACCTGGAGTGGCAATACTGAAAAACTTCTGTCGACAAAACGGTGAGTGATACAGGAAACATCAAAGGAAGATGAAAGGATTACTTGAGTCACTGTCCCCAAATAATTGTCACTCCATCATTTCAGGAAGTATCCTATGATCAACAGTCAATATTACTGAAAGAATGCAGTCCAAACTGCAAGGGATTGATGAAAAAGCAAGACTCAGGGAATTGACAAATACCAATTGAGATGCTTCCACAAACAAACGCAACTCTGTTTCCGATGCTCACTCACTGATATCAAGAAATTTGAAAGACACTTATCTAGCCAATCAAATGGAAGAGATTCCTATCTGTGCCTATTCCAAACAGTGATGGCCCAAAGGAATGTGGCTATCAATGAATAATATAATTGTCATCACATGCAAATACAATTCTACTGAACATCATTTTAAATTGGTACCTTGGCAGCAGTACCGTGACAGGGTAGTGCCAGAAATCCAAACCAAATTAAGAAGATAATTTAAAATAAGGGATAGTATCACTGATGTCAAATGATTTGGGATAAAAGCAGAGAATAATACAATGGTGTCATATGGCTTTTCTTATCCATGTATAGACAGTGGACTGTGAGGATCATAACAAATTATGGATAATATTGCAAAGACTGGAAATTCCTGAACACTTACTCATTCTTATGTGGAACCTGTACATAGATTAAGAGGCAGTCATTAGAACAGATCAAGGAGATGCCGTGTGGTTTATAATCAGGAAAGGTGTGCATCGGAATCTATTATTTTACCACACTTATTTAACCTGTGTGTTGAGCAAATAACACGAGAAGCTCAATCAAAGCAGCAATCAAGAATTCAATTGACATATTGAATTGGACAAATATGCATCAAAAGACCCCTTCAAAGTATAAAAAAATAAAAGATAATTTGAGGACTAATGTGTTCCTCATCCAAATCAAGGTATTTTTCTATTACTGTGTATTCGTATGATAGGTAGACCTTAAAGAAGGAAGATTCAAGAAGAATTGATGAATTTGAACTTTGCTGTTAATGAAGAATATCGAATATGACATGGACTGCCACAAAAACCAACAAATATGTCTTGGAAGAAAAACAAGTACAATTTAAAATTGTGCTTAGAAGGAAGGACTATGAACCTTTGTCTCAAGTTCTTAGACCATGCTATCAAAAGGGACCAGTTTCCTAGAGAAGCACATCATCCTTGGTAAATAGAAGGTGAGCTAACAATAATAAGACCTTCAATTAGATGGGTATACACAATGGCTGCAACATTAGGCTCAAACATAACAATTATGAGGATCGAACAGGACTGGGCGCTGTTTTGTTCTCCTATACACCGGGTCAAATATTTATAAGGCAACACATTGAGGAAGTGGATGACCTTTGGGTCTCTGCTCAAGCTGTCCCTAAACCCAAGAACATTTTGTTCCAATAACTTGGCATTCTGTGAAGCTCCCCTTCCCAGCATGATCGCTGAAGACAAAATAGGTGCACAAGCAAATGTGGTAAAGAAAGATGATGGTGCCCAGCTATTAAAAGACATAGTATCTGGGATCTTAAATGCCTGAAGTTAAACAAGTAGCCACCTAGCAGAGAAACAACAAATCTACACTGAAGAAGCACACCAGCCTGTGTGATCATGATGTGTTGAAGGGACCATGTAACAGGCATCAGAAGAACCTGACCAACAAAACAAACAAAGCATATTGTTGAGAGTCAGGGGGATGGGAGCAGAGACCCCAAACCCATCTGTGTTCCATCTCCTCCTAGAAAAGTCACAAGAAAGGAATGAGTCAAACAGGGTGAAGTATAGCACCAATGAAACACACAGTATTTCTCTGGCTCCTTGAGGCTTCTTCACGCTCCCTTATCATGACCCTAATTCTGCCTTTCACTGCAGGCTAAGCTGGAGTGTGCATACGGATACAGATAAGGGCTCAGGACACATGGAATCCAGGTTAGATAAACCCCTCAGGAACAGTAATGAGAGTAGGGTTACCAGTAGGGTAGGGGGAAGGTGGAGAGAAGAAGAAACTGCAGGGAAGGAACACAGCGGTCAGTGTAAAATATGAAATGAATACTAATTTATAATTTATCAAGGGATCATGAGGGTGGGAAGTGGGTAGGGAGGATAAAAAGGGAGCTGATACCAAGGGCTCAAATAGAGTGAAAATGTTTAGAAAAAAATGATGGCAACATATGTACAAATATGCTTGACACAATTGATGTATGGATTGTTATGACACCCCCCCAATAAAATGATCTTTAAAAAAATAAAAAGATTGAGAACCAACTGCTCAGCACTCAACACCAGTATCAAAAACATTCATTTCAATGCCATAGAGGGACAGGGTATACAAATGTCCCGAATGGCACTCAGCTGTTTCTAATTTCTCTCTAGATCCCTTTTACAGGGTGTAAATGTCACCATCTTACGCATGGCACTTGAGAATGCTTCCCAAGCACAGGAGGACTTGTGTAACTCAGCCAACCCTGTGGACTTGCTTCAATCCTGACAGGACCTTTGTGGTAATAAGTATGTGGCACACTCCTGAGTGCCTCACGGCGACTGAAATATGATTGGGATTTTGACTTCACATGCTCTTCCGTGCCTTTCCACCAGGGTCACACGAGCCTCTAGTACTTCTGTCTTTTGAGATCTGGCATGGCAATTATACATTTGGCCTTAGCATGTGGTTATATGAGAGCATTGACCTGGATGAGGACATGGGGTGAATTCTCAAGTTTCTTTAAGGATAAGGGTCAACATCCCCAGCAAGATTAAGGTCAACATCCCCAGCAAGATCTTATCTCATACTGAGACAAATGCATAGTCAAAGAAGGGCCCTAGAGATCAACCAGCACTTTCATTATGCTGTGGGTCTGTCCAGTTTGGGAGTTAAATAATTTCAGTTGTAAGTGTTGGTCATTTTAGGAGGCCTAATACGTAATATCCTTCTTTTCCTTGACGTTTTCTTCCCTTTTAAGATGGGAAGAATGGGAAAATGGACACTAGGGTCAGTACAATAGGGATAAAATTATCTGTCTTACATGATTTTTTAATAGAACTGTAGAACAATGGGGCTCAAGTTTTGGGGGGGGGGCACGATTTGACAAGACTCCCCAAGATCTACCCTTCCTGGTATCCTTGCATGTGTGTTCTTCTCCCTTTAAGTAACCAAGACCTCCTAACATTCTTCTAACTCATACATCAAAAATAATAGAATTTCACTTTTGTGATTATAGTACATTAAAGCTCATGTGCTTCTTGTAAGCAGACTCTTCCATTAAATCCACATCTTCTATTTCTGGCTTTGATGAAGTAGACTGCTATGAGGAGTCACTCAAATGGCAAGAAACTGAAGTCCCATAAAAAAACTTAGGCCCTCAACCTAATATCTTACAAGAAAATAAATCATGCCAAAAAATCACAGGAGTTTGGAGGCAGATGTTTCCCCAGATGAGCCTTCAGACACAACCCCACCTTTGGCTGATGTCTTGATAGGAACCCTGGTATCCAGGATCCAGCTAACCTAAGTCCTGAATGACAGGAACCATGAGACATTAAATATAAACTGTTGTAAGTGATTAAGGTCAGAGAAACTTGCTCCATAGCGAAGGATAACCTTCACAGAAGTGCTTTTCGGGTGGCAAATTTTCCAGCCCCTAAAGTAGACAAGCACAAAGATTGAGTGTTCAGTTTGGGGTTGGAACCAACCCAACAGCTTGACAGAAGAAATACCTGACAGGCACTCGGCTTATGTAAGGATTGCAATCAAGGAGACCTACTGGGGCAGTTTTAACAGTTTAAACAGGTGGTGGTTCCTAGTTGGGACTAACCAACACTCAAATAGATAGTTAACACCCTCTTAGCCTTCCTGGTGCTGAGCAACTACCGATCTCTTCCTTGGCGACCTGCCCCTGGAAGGCTGGAGCCTATCAAAACAAAGAGCAGAATATGATTTTTGTTTGTCAGGTAGATTCTCATCCAATCTAAGTAAAGGAATGATTGAATTTTGCTTGATCTGCTCTTTCTGTTGAATTTACCTGCTGTTCCATCTATTCCCCTTCCCCTGGGGAAAGTGTGTGTAGGAGGGAAACTAGGGGTGTTGCTCTCAAGAAGTTTCTCTAAATGCAAATCGAAATGGAAGTCCATGAGCCACATTGGTCAGCCAGGGACCAAGTAACTAACTCTACCTCTGCAAGGAGGAGGGGATTTCTGTGACAAGGAGTGTTTAGGAAAATATCTTCTCCTTAAAACATGACATGGGGAAAATAAAACTTTCTGTTTTACAAGAAGAAACTGCCTTTCTGGTAGAGTGCATCTTCCACGGGGGTGTGAGGGTAGGAGTGGGGGGAATCCTGTGTTGATTTTAAATCTGGCATTTAGATTTTCTCATTCTAGTTTTTACCTTATTTTATTATATAAAAGTACATTGAGGGACTTCCAGGAAGATGACGACTGAGTAAGACATACCAGAGGGACTCTGCAGAAATCAGTGCAAGAGACTTACTAAGATGGAAATTCCACACTGCCAGCTTGCAGGAGGAGCATCATAAAGATAAGTAGGCACAGATCCACTAGGTTTTGAGGAGCTGTGGCTTGGGGCTTACCACAGTGGAGGCCAGCTAGGCTTTGACCTTAGCCCCACCACTGTCTCGGCCAGAACCAGGATCATTTGGAGCTGGTGCAAGGGCGTTATCTCAACAAAGCCACAGCTTGCTACCACCTTGGAGCAGGGATTAAACCCCTCCAGGCCCATGGTCAGGGCTCAGGGCTCAGCTATATTGTTACTTTTGTTTCTCTCTCTTGTCTCTATCCACCCCACAGTCTCAGCAGGCTTAGGTTTTTCTTTTCTTTTTCTATTCTCTTTTCTCTCACACACCTCTGCAGACCCCCAGACCACTCCCCTTAGCTTATGGCACTTACACCTGCCCTCACCCACCTGGGAGAACTCCACCCTCTGTAGTGTAACCTGCCACCAAAGGATATCCTGCCCAACTTCTTCCGGGGAAAACCCCATCCACCTTCTTCCCAGGGAAATTCTGCCCTCCCTGCCTTCCGCAGGTGGGGAAATCCTGCCCACCTTCTTCAGGGGTAAATCTGGCCTGCATGGCTGTGGGAGTTCCTATCCATCCTCTGTGGCCCCACGTTACTGAGGGAAATTCCTCCCACCTGCCGTAGTGCCTCACATGACCTTAGGCAGCTCAGCCAAACCTCACCAACATTCCACACTGCTGCGTGAACCTCTGCCCAACCTCTGCAGCGATCTATCTGACCAGGGCAAGTCGGCCCACCAAAGTGGGCAAACCACCAAACTTCTATGGTACTCCCACTATAGTGGGAACTCTCACAGGGCCTCTGTGGTACCCCAAGCTGCCGTGGGCCACACCATCATGGCTTCTTGTGAGATGACCCTGTATAGTGCCATCCTCATGGGTCTACAACAACCCAACCAGCGTCTCCTGAGAGGACCCTCCAACTTTCCCTCCAAATAACAGAATGCTGGTTGACAGGAAAAGAGTGAAGCCACAGGAAGATAAAGTAGTAGACCAATTCCATAGTTAAATTAGCTGAAGACAGTTCAAAGAAGCAACTAGTTTCCCAGAGAGAGCCAGTGGTCTTCAACTCCCTGGAAAATGACACCTGACTCCTCTAAAACAACACAACACAAACAGCAATTAGTCCCAATGGCCTCAATGAAAAAACAGGTGAAACAAAAGGCAATGTCAGAAGATGTTCTGAACCTAATGGCGTGCATAGAAGAAGCAGACATTGCTTGCCACAGCAAGAAAATTTCAGAATGCTGCTTGGAATCATACAGGCTATGAGGGAAACAATACAGTAAGTGGATGAAATGATAGGGGAGATAAAGTCTATACACCAAAAGGAAATACAAGAGCTAAGGAACAAGATAACAAAAACCAGAATCAGACTCACAGACATCCCTAATTGACTGGAGGAGGGAGTGACCAATTGAACAGCAAGCAGACTTTAACAAAAACAGAAAAAAAAATCTAATAAGATCATCAGAGAGGTTTAAGAAAATCTAAGTACTATGTCTGATGATATGAGGGGGGAAATTTTCAGAATAATTGCAGTAGTGGAGGAAGACACAACCAAGAAGTCAGCTGCAACAATAGTGAGAGAATTCTTGGAGGAAAACTTGCCCTTCTTGATGAATGAAAAACTGGCAACCACTCAGAAGGCTGAAAGAACAGCTAGACTGAATCCAAAGACATCACCAAGGCGCACAATAGTTAAACTACCCGACTTTGATTAAAAGGGGTTAGGGAAAAACAAGCCATTACATATAAAGTTTTCCAAATAAGAATATGCTCAGACCTATCAGCGGACACTATTAGAAAGAGGTGAGAGTGGAGTAACATATTCCAAAAATTGAAGGAAAAATAATGCAAACCCAAGAATACCCTACACAGCCAAATTTTGTATCAAGATAGATGGAGAAGTAAGAATGTTCCCAGAAAGGGAAAATCTGAAAGAATACATTAGAAGGAACCCAGCCCTACAAAAGATCCTTGCCGACCCAGTATGGGCAAAAGAACAGCACTCACCAGGCATAAATAAGAGACCACCACATAGAACAACCCCACCCAGAGGGCAGTAAAGAGAAAACAGTCTCCAAGATAGCGTTGGCTAAAGGGTGGAAATAATTCAAGAATGAAACACACACACATACACACACGCACACACACATGCACAACAATCTGATAAGAAACGGTGGTAGGAAAACACCCAACACAAAATCTATAATATGACAGCACAGAGTTCACAGATGGAGATAATAACCCTAAATATCAACAGACTGAACTCCTGCATTAAAGAGTGAGGCTAGCAGACTGGCTTAGAAAACACAACCCATCAATCTGCTACCTACAGTAAACATATTTTAAGAC
This sequence comes from Tenrec ecaudatus, assembly GCF_050624435.1. Taxonomy (NCBI): domain Eukaryota; kingdom Metazoa; phylum Chordata; class Mammalia; order Afrosoricida; family Tenrecidae; genus Tenrec; species Tenrec ecaudatus. The sequence goes on along the minus strand of NC_134542.1, from coordinate 12,103,778 downwards.
AACAGACAAAAAATAGGCTGAGAATCAAAGGCTGGAGGAAAAGTATACCAAGCAAACAGCAATTCAAAAAAAGCAGGGGTTGCAATCTTAATCTTGGATAAAATTGACCTCAAAGTGCAAACCATAAAAAGATAAGGAGGGACAGACATTATATAATGCTCAAGGGAACAGTAGGCAAAGAACCACTAAGCATTTTAAACATATATCCCCCAATGAAAGACCCGCTAAATACGTCAACCAAACACTCCAAAAGATGAAAAAAGAGATCACAGCCGCCTCAACAATTATACTAGGTGACTTCAATACACCGCTCTCTGAGAAGATAGATTACAGGGAAAGAAAGTCAACAATGAGGCTAGAGATCTAAACACTACAATTAGACAATTTGACGTGATAGATATTTACAGAGCTTTTGCTTCAAATACAAAAAAAATCAACATTTTTTCAAGTGCACATGGCACATATTTGAAGATAGACAACATGTTGAAGCATAAGTCCACTGAAAAGGGGGAGCAAATAAGGATGTCCCTTGTCCCCACTCATATTTAACATCGTACTGGAGGTTTGGCTAACAGCATAAGGCATAGAAAACACATCAAAGGTATTCTTCTGGGGAAGGAAGAGGTGAAACTATTGTTGTTTGCAGATGATATAATTTTATATCACTCTACACACAAGAAAAAACTCAAAGTAGATCACAGACCTTGAGGTAAAACACCAAACTGTTAGGGTCCTCAATGAGGAAATTGGGACCAACCTGAGAATTTTAGCACTGGAAATACATAGGCTATCAGAAATAAGGAAGGACACAAATACAGATGAGTCGCAAATTGACAAGTGGGGTATACTGAAGATAAAACACGTGTGTACATAGAAATAATTCATGAAGAGAGTAACGAAGAGAGTCGATGACCTGGGGAAACATCTTTAGCAATGACACATCCAACAAAGTCCTTATTATTAAAATCTACAAAACTCTGCTAGATTCCAAAAAGAAACAAATTGCCTACTGTGGAGGTGGGCAAAAGACCTGAATAGAAGTTTCACAATGGCAAAATCCGAATGGCCAATAAACATATGAGAAAATGTTCCTGGTCATTAGCCATAAGAGTTGAAAACTAAAACAACTATGAGACACCAACTACCACGCTCAAAGAAAGCCCAATTCAAAAAGTCAGAAAACAACAAGTATTGGAGGGGCTGTGGGGAGATAGGAACAATCGTCCACTGCTGATGGACATGTATGTACAGCCACTATGGAAATCAATTTGGAGACATCTAAAACAGGTGGAAATTGAGCTACCATATGACCCAGGATTCCCCCTACTGGACATATGACCAGGAGAGGCAAGAAACAAACCACGACCAGACATCTGTGCTCCAGTGTTCATTGCGGCACAGTGAGGAGTTGGACACAACCCAAATTTCCATCAACAGAAGAAGAGACTAAAGAACTGTGGTACATACATACAGTGGAGCATTACGCATCACTGAAAAACAGTGATGAATGTATGAAGCGCATTGCTGCATGGGAAAACTGGAGGAAATTATTGCTAATGCTAAGCGAAGTACGCCAAGCACAAAAGGACAATTACAACATGAGTCTGCTGTGGTAAGCAAAAGGGGCATAGGGTAAAAGATACTGTATACAAACTTTTCTGGGGGGAGTTCCAGGTAGAATGGGAGGGGCCAGACCAAATCCAGGGATACATATGGTAGCCAACTAAAAGGGGGGCGGGAAATAAATGGGTAGTGGGGAACAGGGCACTAACCTACCCAAGGGGAGGGTATTGTTTATATCTACACAGGGAAAGAGGGACCAGACTTCAAACTGCTGCTCCAAGATGTGACTGCAACATGCCAGCGTGGAGTAGGGCACCAGTGGAGAGGTCTGAGAGGCTGGCCCGAATCCCAATTACCTGGACAGTTGCCCTCCCCACAGGAGAATTTATTTCAGAGGACAGCACTGAAGCTACAGCTCAGGGAGAGGGACGTGCCTGATCAGAGCACATGGGAGCAAATGAAAGTGGAGGAAGAGAGAGTGGACACATCCTGGCCCACCAAGCCTTGAGGATGATTTCACTGCTCAGAGCAGCCAATGCAGAGAGGACCATATGACTGGCCCCACTATGAGACACAACATCCCTTACTAACCCATAGCCCTACAAGGGACAACACTGGAGACACTGTGGCATTTGCTTCCGATCTGACCCTACTACACTGAGACAAAACACTAAGGGCATGTAACAGAACAACAAGGGGAGCAGAGCAAGGAATTCCCAAACATAGGCTTTGGGGCCAGGGCATGGCACCCCATCAGACTTGATCAGAAAACACACCTAAAAGTCAATAAACAGACCATGAACTATTTATAGGCTTCTCTTTTTCCTTTTTTTCATTGTTTTGTTTTCTTTTATATCTTTGTTTTACTCTGTCTTGTTTTTGTGCATATTATTATCTCTGCATCTATCTAGATAAGATAGGTGGGATAAACAATCTGGAGGAGAAAACAACAGAACCGATGGTTGGGGGTGGTGGTGGGACATGGGAGAAGGGGTGGTGGGGAAAAGGAAGTGGTGTTAATAAACCCAGGGACAAGGGAACAACAAATGATCCAAAATCAGTGGTGAGGAGGGTTTAAGAGGCCTGGTAGGGTTTCATCAAGGGCAAAGTAACCAAGAGGAATTACTGACACCCAAATGAAGGCTTAACATGGTAGTGGGACAAGAGGAAAGTAAAAGGAAATAGAGGAAAGAGCTAGGAGGCAAAGGGCATTTATACAGGTCTAAATACAGGTATGTGCATATGTATACATGTTTATGCGCTATGATGGGGAAATAGATCTAAGTACATATATTTATAGGTTCAGTATTTACGTAGAAGATGGACAATGGGCCTCCACTCTAGTACTCCCTCAATGCAAGAACACTTTGTTCTATTAAACTGGCATTCCATGAGGCTCACCTTCCCAACATGATCGCTGAAGACAAAGTGTGTGCATAAGCAAATGTGGTAAAGAAAGCTGATGGTTCCTGACTATCAAAGGATAAGCATCTGGGGTCTTAAAGGCTTGAAGATAAACAAGCGGCCATCTAGCTCAGAAGCAACAAAGCCCACATGAAAGAAGCACACCAACCTGTGCGATCACGAGGTGTCAAAGAGATCAGGTATCAGGCATCACAGAACAAAAAATCATATCATTGTATATGAGGGGGAGTGTGGAGTGGAGACCCAAAGCCCATCTGCAGGCAACTGGACATCCCCTTACAGAAGGTTCATGGGGAGAAGATGAGCTAGTCAGTGTGCAGTGTAGCAACAATGAAACACACAACTTTCCTCTAGTTCTTTAATGCTTCCTTCCCCCACTATCATGATCCCAATTCTACCTTACAAACCTGACTAGACTAGAGGATGTACACTGGTACAGATAATAACCATAAATACAGGAAATCTGGGACAGATGAACCCCTCAAGGACAAGTGGTGAGACTGGTGATACCAGGAGGGTGGAGGGAAGGAAGGGTAGAAAGGGGGAACTGATTACAAGGATCTACATATAACCCCATCCCTGGGGGACAGACAACAGAAAAGTGGGTGAAGGGAGGCATCAAACGGTGTAAGACATGACAAAATAATAATAATTTATTAATTACAAAATGTTCATGAGGGAGGGAAGGGTGGGGGAGAAAGTGGAAAAATGAGAAGCTGATATCAAGGGTTGAAGTAGAAAGAAAATGTTTTGGGAATGATGATGGAAACAAATGTGCTTGGCACAAAGGATGTATGTATGGATTGTGATAAGAGTTGAGTGAGCCCCCAATAAAATGATTTTAAAAAGAAGTCATGTCCTAGGTGTGTGTGGGGGGGTGTTCAGGCATGTATCATACCTGTTTCTCTCCCCAACAAACTTAAAGTACAGGAGGTAGATAGCTTCTACAGGTAGCACTGCTGAAGATGAGATTCATCAAGAGGCTTATTTTGGAGTGTAGCATATTTATTCGGGAATTCCTTTGGGATTTGTTTCAGGGCTATAAATTAGGTTTTCAGATATTAATTGGTCTGAAGTGTACAGCCGATTCCTTCTTCGTAGTTTATTCTTTGTGTGGAAACTCAGCTGAAAAGTATTCACTGTGGGTGACTCCCGGCATTTGAAATACCAGGGACAGCTTCAGTTTAGTAGGTTAGGAACCGCATACTCCTTTCCCCACAGGTACAGGGGTCTGACTCCCAATGGTAACACCCATGTTGTGCTTGGATGTCATTATGGCGATTCTTCCTCACCGTGACCCCTTGTGACAGAATGTCCTCGAGAGTTTTCTAGGTTGGGGTCTTTTTTTTTTCCGGAAGACTATTTGGTGAGTTCCCACCATCAACTTTCCAGTTAGCGGCTAAGCATTTAATCACTGCACCTCCAGGGCTACTCCACAAAATAACAACCCCCCCTGAAGCATGAATATCCCACAAATCCCCTCTTCACACTGAAGCCATGGTGCTGTGTCCCACAACACGCTCAACTCTTATCACTATGTCTCCCACAGCGCTCTCTGTTTTTCTGCTCTTATATAATAAACTGCAATGGCCAGACAAAACTCACATGCAGTATTCATGAATATAGCGTTTATTATGGAAGGGAACAGGCTTCCATCCAGGTGTGAAATGCTCAGGATGCTGCTGCTCAGTCAGGATGTGTTACAAACTTATTTGGGGCTGCTAATAAATACCCAAAGGGTGTTCAAGTCCACTGTAAATCTTCACCAGAAGATACTCAAATGCAGTCCCACGTGTCAGCAAACTCAGCAACCCAGATTCAGTGCCCAGAGGCATGTCAATTCAGAGGCCAGCTTCCCACCACCAACCATTCAACTTCACTTGCTCTGTGGACTAGAATGTCCACCACTCTGCTTCATGCTCTGGCACCTACTTCTTCTGTTTTTGCTCGTCTGTCACATCCCTGGCATCAAAACTGTCCTTTGGATCAAGGAGGTTCAATACACAGGCATTTGTGTACTCTAACGGACTAGCGCCCTTCCTGATTGATTGGTCCTGAAAACCCTCCCACCCCCACCCAACCCACTGCTTCTGAGATGGCCTACTTTATAGCCAATAAGATGCCAATCACTTACATCTGAATCATACAATACAATCAGTATCTTCTCCTACCATTTCACCCACACCCATCAGAAAAGGGAGGGTAGTTTGCTGGGATCACAAATGTTATGGCTAGAAGAGGCACATTAAATAATTCATTACAGTTCAATATCTTTCTGTTTACTCCAGGGAAAGGAAGCAGATCAGATTGGTGTTTTCCTGTGACTTTTCCACTACCATCCATTGGTTGCATCTGGTGATTTCTGAGCTGGAAATAGTTTTCATTCTAACATCCTGATGTATATACAAGGGGACTTCAAAACTTTCAGGGGAATACTCAATAAAAAGATCACATAATCTTCATACTTAGATGCAAAATGACCGTGTATAGGGAGGCACTGAGTATAAGGCTGAAAAATTTTCCAGGTCCAGGTATTAAAGTCAGATATGCTTCTTGCTAAAGAATTTCTACTCTTTGGCTAATGAGAAGCCATTGGATGGTGACCCTTCATCAAGTCTGTGTAGTCGGATCATTGGTTGAACTCAGTACTGGGTGCGAGTGTAGAGAGTGAGTTGGGAGAGAAAGAGGCCAGAAATGTGGAGAAATATTTAAGAGATCAAAGATCTGTGGAAGAGACATGTGGTAAGCTCCAGGACACAGAAGAGGCTAGAAGAGCAGGGTTGGGGGGCTCTCTGCAGGATGCTTTTAGAGACCGGATTGTCAGAATTTGAAGACTGATTAGATATGGAAGGTGTTATTGACATCAGGATGAATTTATTTCCCAACTCAAGCTAATGTTTGTGGGGCTGGAGGGAAAGTCAGAGGAGAGTATAATTTTTCTACTGCAAAATTATATTCATTTTAAAACAAGCATGCAGATTTTAATAGATCTTCAGGTGTCAAACGTTTGGATAGGCGGGAGAGCATTCCTAAACATTAGTTCATCTAAAAGTAATAATAATAGTAATAAAAAAAGCCACAGGCATTGAGTCAGTTCTGACGAATCATATCAGACTTCTGAGATGTTGTAAATCCCTATGGAAGCGAACAGCCTCATCTTTTTCCTAGGAGCGGCTGGTGGGTTTGAACTGCCTTATCTGTGGTTAGTAGTCTAATGCTTAGACTGCCGACTAAAGTAATCACTCAAACTCACTGCCCTTGAGTCTATTCTGATTTTTAGGCACCCTATAAAGTAGAGTAGAACTGCCCCAGTGGGTTTCTAAGGCTATAACTTTACAGAAGCAGAATGGTCCCTCTTTCCACCTCAAAGTGGCCAATAGCTTAACTGCTGACCTTGCAGTTAACAAACCAATGTGTAACCTACTAATTATTTTCTATGTGGAAAACATTGAGACACTTAGGAAATCACATGATTAAATTACCATAGATTGTTAACATGCCAGTCCAGAGAGGAGAAAGAACAATGGTCGGGTCCACGCTTGGAATCCTAGCCGTCTAACTTGGAAGCTCATGCTTTATTCCTGTGACCAACTCATGACTTCTTTTTTTTTTTTTCCTGTCCCTGCCTTCTGGGTCACTCCATCTCTGCTGCTACTGTGCCCTTCCCAGCACTGGCATCTGAAGGGTTAAGGATAAAGTACCTGATCCTGCAAATCATCTGTGTGAGTAATTTGTGATATGGAATGTTGATGTGCTGAGAGGGGGGAGGGGAAAGATGTTCAAGTTGCCAGGAGTTCTTGCATAGAAACAAAACGTCCATTCATATCCTGCTGTGTTTTCAGGACCTAATTAGATGTGGGACCAAATATTATAGTTTCTTCACTCAACAAGACCACTGATGAACACTGATGAATGTTTGGAATAGCGTTTTCAACCTCTTATTTTTCCCTTCAAGAAATATAGATGTATTTAATGTGAACAACAGCACAGATGAACCCTACTGAATGTTGGAAAGAGCATATTTTCAACCTTGTTGTTTTTAGAGAATTACAGGCAAGTCAATGTTAAATGTTGGTTTAAATACTGCATACATGCTATTGTGTCCTCTTCTTATTTTCTAGGATAATACGCGGCATTTAAAAAACATTCTCCTTTTACTAGCATTTCCTTTGCATGGAATCTTATTTAATCTACTAATAACTCTATGAGGCTGAGTGAGTCAGAGTTGAGTAAGTTGTAAAATATCACCCAGTTAATAAGAGTCAGGACCAAGTTTCCAACTTGGTGATTCCAATTTCAGGTTCTGTGCCCCGCATCTTTAATCCATTTAGGAATTTCATAGTCAAAACAGTCTTTAGGAGGTGCTTATTTGTGTGGATATTGAAAAAAACATTTGTTTTATTAATATTAAAATAGAGTTTGAATGGAATGAATATTTTAGGGGTTTTGTTGTTGTTGTTGTTGAAGAGGGTTCTTTTCTTTCCTTGACCTGGAAACACAAAGCAAAATAAAAGACAAGAGATGGATTCATTTTTATAGTCCTGGGCCTGACGGCATGCAGTTAACCGAAGGACTTACATAGTGTTTTCATTGTTTCTGTGAGACCTAGTGGACTGCTCAACTATTGGACTGAGTAGTAACTTAGAATTTGGACTTTGAAAATAAAGACAAACAGATAAGTCTTAGTGAGATACAAAGGCTGGTCTCTTTTGCCTTAGATTTGCAGACAGGGATTCCTGTGTCGCTCAGCGATTAAGGGCGCCAAATGTAGCCAGGAACTATTTCAGCAATCATAGGGGTTGTTTTTCCAATTGGTCCAATCTGCCAGACTGGCAGACAGAAAGCTAACAGAAATATTAAATATAGACAGCTTCTATAGTTGAATCTTGTTTTTCCCGTCTCTGCTGGAAGCCACTGTAAAATAGTTGCTTGTACGTAGGTCATTAAAAACATGCACAGATACACAAACCACGTTGTATATTTGTACTGTTAAATTAAGTCTTTGTGGACTCAAGAACTGGGTGCCAAAACAGTTGTTGCAGATGTATTAAGTGACTGAAGCAGTCCTTCATGTTGAACGCTCTACCCAGATACTGTCTCCTGGCCCCCCGTCACACTGTGAAGGATTCCATTCTCTGTTGACCCACACACCTTGGGGAATCATTTCAGGGGAAGCACCGTTCTTGAGTTTCCAAATTCACACTCTTGAGCTCTCATAAATTTGATGGATGTGTGTTTGGAGAACTTGAGATAGAATCGTTGGTTTTATGTCCAGGATTTGTTTCCATGCATGGCCAAGAAAGATGCATAATTACATGCAATCCTTTTCCCAGCCACAAATTTAACAAGAACGAGCTCAGTTTGCTTCTGTGACCACAATTTATGGAGAGCAAAACCCACCCCTTGGATTCAGAGAAACGGTGATGCAACTGGATGACCACATGCGTATGTGGCTTCCCCAGATGCCCCCAAGACACAAAAGGACCCGAGACAGCCTGCATGATCCCCTCATTTTTTTTCTTATGAATATCCTTTTACTATTTTCTCAGATCTCCTTTGAAATTTGTGACTACCTTCTTGGCTCTCTATTCATAGTAATGAGATCATTTAATAAGTTAATGTAAAAGAAAAAATTTGGAGGGGGAAAGAATTGATCCATGTTTTCATAGGATAAGAAAATTCCAAATAAGTTGAGCTCTTGGCATAGAAAACATACAGGAAGACTCATACCACTGTCAGGCCTGGAAGGTCCAAAATCTATAGTTCCTACAATAGGCTGGAAACTCTGGCAATCATGATTAGTAGGCCAGGTGGAGAAGCTGCAATGCTGGGAGTATATCTTCATTCTTACCCTTCCTTTCCCCTTCATTGTTCTATTTGGAACTCTCTGCCAGGTCTCACTGGTCTTGCTAGGTGCTGGTGCCACTTCTTTTTGGTGATTCTGTTGCTCTTTTCCCTTAATTTTGAACAGACACTTAAACAATGGACAGGCTGAACAATGTAGAAGAAGATGCTCTAATAGAATGAGCAACACAATTTCTGAAAGGGCATGCTTCTAGGAATTTCTCATTATCGCTTTATTAGGAACAAGGAGTACTGGGCTTTAATCCCTTCTATTGTGATGGGTTTAGCAGACAGAGCAGAGTTGTGAAAATTCAGGGACAATTTAGAAGGAAATCAATGATGCAGAAAGGAAAAGAAAAGAAACAGAAAGCTCAAAGGATCAGAGAGCCCAGTGTTAGTTTTCTTTGGGACATTTCCTAAACTGTCAATAGCTCTTTTAACTGTGGGGGAGCGAGCACACATTTAAGCTCAAGGTACAATGGCCATGTCTTGTAGAGAGAAAAAAGGACCAAGATCCCTTCTCAGTCAGCAACCATAGGAACCCCATGATGACTGTTACTCAGAAGTTGGTTGTGTTCCTTTGACTATAAAATAAGAGTCAGGCTAAGAGAGGACAGTGGGGTTTCCATCTAAGGGGAGTAACAGCAAACTGCTTTCGAGAAATTCCTTAAAACATGACAAGGGTCTGCAGGAGAGGACTCTAGATTCTGGGGTGATGGTGGGGGTCGGGTTTGATGAGGACTAGAGATTCATTTGCCACCTGCCCATTTCTTTAAAAATTGTTATGAGAACTTGGAGGAGACGTGGAATATCAGAGTTGTCTGGGAAAGCCAAAGTACTTGTTAAGGGAAATACTATCATTTCAGGGTTTTTTGTCTGCCAGTCAAATCCTGTCCGTAAGACTGAATATCCTGTAGAGGAGCTCTGTTGCCATAATGGGTTATGAGTTGGCTGCTGATGACTTAGACGGCGATGCAAAGTCACCAGCTGCTCCCCAAGGGAAAGACGAGGCTTTCTGCTCCTGTTAAGATGACAATGTCTGAAACTTACAAAGACAGCTCAGCACTGCCCTATTGGGTCACTATGCAGTGGAGTCAACTTGATAGAAGTGAATTTTTCTAGCCCTTACAGGTCATCATTTGTCTGTTAACCAAATATTCCCCCCCAAGATTGACGATTTTGATGAATGAAAGTCTTCAATTTCAGACTACATGAATTTTCATCTTGGTTGGTTTGGTAACCCTAAATGATGTCTATGACCTCTATTTTCTTCATGTGTAAGTGGACTCTCCTTCACTGTAGACTCTACAGGACAGAATTTGAGGAGTACGTGAGGTAATTCAAGTCGAATACCTAGCATTTCGCAAGGTGCAAAGTAAAAGCATGCCGTTGAGTCTGTTACAATCATGGTAATCCTACAGGACAGAGAAGAACTGCTCCATAGGCTATCCAAGGCTAGAAATCTGAAAAAAGCAGACTTCCACAGCTTTCTCCCATAGAGCAGTTAGTGGGTTCAAACCTCCAACCTCTTGGTTAGCAGGCCAACATCTAATCCACTGTGTCACTGCGGCTCCTCAAGGTACATGGATGGGATCACTCAAAGTTAGCTGCAATGATCATTCTTATTAATAATGTCACTAATTGAACCCAATGATTTGAAAGGCATGCTTATAGTATTAACTGGAATTCTCTTTTGAGATCTTGGCCTCTCTTACAGGTTAACTTGTAGCAGTAAATGAGCTTTCTTTCCACTTTGCAGAGGGCGGACTTCCACATCCACACCCTGCAATTTGAATCTGTACTACTTTGGGTTCAACTGTGAAATTGTGCTGTGCTAAAGCTTAACTCACCTGGACTTGCCTTTTTTTGTTTTCCCTTCCCACTTTCAACCACCGTGGAATTCCATAGACCTTAAAACTGGTTTCACACTCCATTGTAGTAAATGTTAGAGGTCCACTGAAAACATGGCAGGAATGGATAGTAATATCATCTGGCACCTAGATCTCCCTTTTATATTATGTGAAATAGTTTAGAAACATTAACATCTGCAGGGGTTCTCAGCATAGTTTTGTTCAGAATCACTCTTTTACCATATGGGTGGTAAAATGCAAGCAGAGAAGTAACTTATTCAAATTCAGAAGCAGAGAACTTTTTGACCCTGGGAGTCATCTTTGGAACTTCAACTTCTTGCTTTCCATCACCCTCTTCTCTTCTTGTTTTCCTTTGGAATATAATGTGTTCTCTAATATCTATACATCCTCTCTATCTAGAAGAAAATGGGACATAGTTAAAGTATAATGTGAGTATACTCTTTCTTCCTTTTGGTGGGTGGAGATTTTGCTCCTGAGCAGAGAGCACGGGAAGGAAGAAGCCCACCATGAGCTCTACCAGTTATCGTGATTGCATCCGGGGTCAGGGGTGTCGCTACAGCTTTCTCTGGCACTATTGGCATTTATGGTTCAGAGGGGTAGTGGAGGGGGAGGAGTTCACGATGGTTATTGAAAAAATACTCACCGCTAATTTCTAAAAGTGGAAATTTCAACAGATCCCTCTGTGAAGGTTCCAGAACTGTTATTGGTAGCTAGGAAAACTCATGGTAGAAACAATATAAACAAGAAAAGGGGAAATATTGTTTCTCCTAAATAGTTGTTGAGGTCACAAGACACCTGAAGAAATGCAATATCACATCTTGTTCTTTCAATTACAGTTTATTATTTTAGGATAAGAAGGCACTGAAAACTGTTTTAAACAAAGGCTCAACCATTACTGTATTTGACTAGCATCTTAATGGAGGCATGGGGTGGGGGTGGGGGTGTGCATGAGGGGGTCTGCTTTGACATGATTGGCATCTCCAGTATCAGTAAAGAGATGGTTGAATCAATGAAGACTACTTAATTGTTATCAGTGTCACTGTACTGTAATGTGTCATGGAGCTTTTGAATTTGGGATAAGGGAATTGGTCCTGTTATAGGTTAAATGTTTATTATGTTCACGTTAATGATTTGTCTGTAAATCCAGATACCTTTTGGTTCTAACCAGTTTAATGATTATTAAAAATTGTTTATCAGACATTCTGATCCCCCCCCCCCCCCATCACCTGGTAAGGCATAGATTTCTACAGGGTTGCAGTTTCTGGCTTCTCAATGTGCCCAGTTTATAAAGTGAACATTTATTCTTTTACTAATTTGTAATTGTGTTCTAATTTTAATATGGGTCCCTTTCTATTCAACACTGGGGTAATATAGCTTACCTTGTGTAATAGACTTTGATGTTCTTTCATGTGCATTTCATTTTGTGAGTTCTCTTCTTTTTAACCATTAAAATTGAAATAGACCGAAAAATATCCCTAAGTGATAATAACTCATTTCTCTATTAAAAGGTATGGCGTGGGAGAGTTCGTTAAATAGTCTATGCTTTTCCTCTGTTGGGATAATGGGTGCTCTTCTAGCTTGTTTTTTTCCTAATCTGATTAATAGCCCTGCTGGATGATGAGTCTTCAATATGGAACAACTTTTTCTATGTCACTCTGTCCAGTGGAAACTGAAGCCATGGCATTTTCAAGACTGTCTTCAGCATCTATGTAACGGAGAGAAAGATGGGAAACAGCTGGTTCTAGTACCATTTCCCAGGAAACATTTATTTCTTCCTCTTTACATAGAAGTATAATCGGAAAAAGGAACAACCAATTCACATTTTGATGGTATACACATTTATACTATGAACCCAGTTTTCCCTTATCAACCTGGCTAGGCTATTATATGAAAGTGACATTATGTGAACATGGAGGATGACCACATCAGTTCACAAAACAGGGGGTGACTACCTCAATGCCGAATTATGTGAGCCCGTAACTTCCAAGTTACATGATTACATAACTGCCAAACCACGGAGAAGCCAGACTCTTCCAAGGTAACACATTCCCTTCACCATCGTAGCAGTGTTTCTCATTGCCAGCCGCATGTGATTAATGTATACAAGTCAGACAGTAGATGCTTACTACTGCCATAAATGAAAGCAATCAGATAAAGAGATAGTAGAAAAGTGAAGAGTAGGTGATTTTTGCTCAGTTTCCACACTTACATCACTATGCACAGTCGACAGTTGGCAGACCTGTACTATTTTAGAAGAAGCTTTGGGGGACGCTGACCTAAGCTTCCTGGGTGGTAAGTCATGCTCGTCGACTCTCTGGACAAAACAACTTCCCTGATCGCCCATGTAATGGAGATATCATGGGATGCTTCAAGTTCTCTGAAGCTGTCTTGCAAAGGCAGTCTTGGGAAAATGCAGAATGCCACCTTTCTTCCAGATCCATCAAGCGCCTGGAAAGAACACCTCATTCAATGGCCTGCCCTGAGTCGAGCAGTGCTCCACCGCTCCCAGAATGCCCTGCTCCAGAATCCCTATTCCATCTGCTAAAAGCATTTTAATTTAATAATTTAGAGAATTTGGCAAAAGCCCCAAATGCCTTGCCATTTGACGCAAACACAAAATATAAAATGAGTATTCAAAAGAATGAATAAATAATTCCCTGGGTCAATGTGTAAACTAACCATTAATAACATGTCTGGTTTATATTAATTAGCATTTGAATATAAATAATGAAACTTGTGCAGAGGGAGAACAATTGCACAATTTTAATACAGGGAGCTACTTGTTTCTATCTATGAGGAAACATCATTTACAAAACAATAACAGCAGGGGGAGTTGGGGGGAAAGGAACTGGGGGCCAGGGAGAAGGGAAGAATAAGTGCTCTAAAATTGATGGCAAGGAGGGCATAGGATGCTTGGGGGGGCTCGATCATGAGCAATCTAGCTGACAGAAATTACCCAAACCCAAATGAAGGCAGAACATGATACTGGGAAAGGAGGAGAGTAAAAGGAAATAGAGGAAAGAACTGGGAGGCATAGGACATTTACAGAGGTCTAAATACAGGCATGTATATATGCATATATATTTATAGACAATGACAGGGGAATATAAATATGCACATATATTTATTTATAAAGTATAACGGTAGCAGATGGACATTGGGCTCCACTCAAGTACTCCCTCAATGCAAGAACAATTTGTTCTACTAACATGGCACTCTGGTGTTCACCTTCCCTACACAATCGCTGAAGACAAAATGGGTGCATAAACAAATGTAGTGAAGAAAGCTGATGGTACCCAGGTGTCAAAAGATATAGGGTCTGTGGTCCTAATGGCTTGAAGATAACCAAGTGGCCATCTAGCTGAGAAACAACAAAGCCCACATGGAAGAAGCACACCAACCTGTGTGATCATGAGGTGTTGATGGGATCAGGTATCAGGCATCAAAGACCCAAAATGAAACGAACAAACAAACAAAACCATATCAATGGAAATGAGGGAAGGGCAGAGTGGAAACCCAAAGTCCATCAGTAGTCAATTGGACACTCCCTGTCAGATGGGCCACAAGGAAGAGAAGAGCCAGTCAGGGTGCAGTATAGCACCGACAAAACACACAACCTTCCTCTAGTTCTTTAATGCACCCCCTACTATCATGACCCCAATTCTAGCTTACAGAACTAGCTAGACCAGAACATGTATACTGGTACAGATAAGAGCTCACAACATAGGGAATCCAGAACAGATAAATCCCTCAGGACCAAGAAGGGGAGCAGTGATATTAGGAGGGTAAGGGGTGGGGCGGAGTAAGGAGGAACCGATCACTATGATCAATGTATGGACCCCCTCCCAGGGGGAGGGACAGTAGAAAAGTGGGTGAAAGGAGACATCAGTCAGTGTAAGACATGGGGGGAAAAAGAATAATTCATAAATTATCAAGGGGACATGGGAGAGGGAGGGTAGGGGAAGAAGGGAGAAAATGAGGAGCTGATTTCCGGGCCTCAAGTAGAAAAAAAATGGTTTCAAAAGAATTTTGACAGCATATGTACAGATCTGTTTGACACAATGAATATATGTATGGATTGTGATAAGAGCTGTAAGAGGTCCCAATAAAAGAAAAAAAAATAACAGCAATAAAACCTAATGACAAATTGGTTCTTACAGTTTTATTAAAAAATAAATAAACAAATTACCACAAAGCTTTCTGATGTTTACTACTCTGATATGTTTTAAATGTATAATCAAAAGAGTTTTGTTTATTTTATGAAAAAAAATATTAAAAACCAGATGAAACACAAAGTGTATCAGAACGGAAATCAAGTGACAAGGTTTTAACTGTTCAAATCAGCTTATCACTTTAATCCACTATCGTCATCTGTCTAATAGGCTGGTTATTCCCAACTTTCAACGATGATGACAGGGATGTCTCCGGAGTCGTATTCCTTGTGTAGATGCTGCAAGTGTATTTTGGGACTTCCACGATCATCCCTAGCCTTCTGTACTCTCAGATTTCACAATTTAAATTCTGATTCTATTTCATCCTTTGGATTTGGATTGTATAATTTACAATCCTTGGCTCACAGATGTTGGTGTGCTTCTTCCATGTCCTCAGGTTACAAGTGTGACTGAGGTAGAGTCCAGTTCACCCAGGGGGTTTCCCACGGGATCTCCCAGATGCAGCCTCTGGAGCCTGCTGTGGGCCTTGAAGACCCCAGATGTGCTTTTTCTGAGAAGCAGCATCGAGTTTCTTCACCACACTTTGCTATAGCACTCACGGCTTCTGTGCTTCCGCCATGAGGACAAGTGTTGAGCAAGCCATATTGTAGGAACTAAGTGTTCTTAGCTTGAAGTTAGGATTAATTGCAAGCTCAAAGTCCATTCCTGAATCTGTTTCTTTATCTGCCTCTGGTTCATCTTAGAGATATCCTGGTTGATAATCCTATGAATCATATCCTTTGAGCAGAAGGACCTTTTGCTTATGGTGTCTTTCATTTGTCCATGATAGTAATTTTAAAACACAGTAGGATCTCAAGGGAGATTCCCCAAGTGTCGGCTAACTACATATCACAACAACTGTATTATTCACAAGTACAGAATGTAAATCCTTGCATGACTGGTCTCTATTTGTACAAACAATGAGAGTTCGTGGTCAGGCAAAACTTATAATAATATTCACTGATAATGTCAGACACAGGTCTGCCAGAATAATATATATATATATATATATATATATAATAAGGCATTGCAAAGGAAGTAAATACTAGTCTCCCTAGTGACCATTCAATACTCTTGATATAGATGACTTCTTCATACACAATGTAGTTTTAGTCTTGAGTCTTCAATGGCTACAGGTGTGTTTGAGGTAGAATCTAGTTCACCTAGGTGGTTTTCCGCATTGCATTCCTCTGATATGGTCTTTGGAGTGCTTTGTGCCCTCGAAGATGGGGGTTGGAATAGGATCTCCAGTGTCCTGGAGGAAGCCCTTTCTAGGCCTTGTGTAACAGAGCTAGACTGGGGGTGGAAGGCAGACAACTGTGCACTAGAAGAGGTAAGAAAGTGACTTCCAGATTTTAAGAACTTCTATTCCTTCCAGAAAAGACTACTAGGAACCAGTCTTCAGAAGGACCTTCTAGAGCCCAACGTCAGGTGACCAGTACTTTGAGAAAGACATCCTGCTCGGTAAAGTGGAGCGCCATTGAAAAACAAGAAGGCCCTTATTAAGATGGACGGAGACTGTGGCTGCCACCATGGACTCAGTCTTAGAAACTCACAGGGGCAGTTCTACCCCATCCTATAGGGTTACTGTGAGTCAGCATTGACCCAATGGCTGTGAGTTTGGTTTTCTGGCGACCGTACATACCTATATAGAAATATACACACACATCACTGTTACTGTTGTGTGCCATTCATTTGATTCTGACCTCTGGTGACCTTGTGAGGCATAGAATTGTCTCTTGTAGTTTCCTAGGATGTAATTTTTTGCAGGAGCAGAGAGCCAAGCCTTTTCACCTGCAGAGCCACTGGTGTATTTGAACTGATCGCCTCCCTGTCAGCAGCCTCGTACTTGTACTGCTGTGCCACTGGGGTTCGCTCTCTCGTTCTCTTGTTAGGTAAGGAGATTGAGAGATAAACAGAGATATGTATCATCACAAGAAGCTGATTAAAAGAGCTTTCATTCATAACTAAATGCAGTTTTGACATTAAAAAAATAAAAGCAAATTGAACCTGACAGTTAAATTTATCTTAAAGCAAAATATTTTAGAGTTGATAAGCTCAGACAAATCCAAGAAAAAAAGAAAAGAAAACACGCTTAAAGACAAAGAGGGAGCCTCCTAACCTCCCAGGTGTTATGCGAGGGGGAATTTCAGGTGAGATGTCATAGGACGATTCAATTAAAATTGTAAGCATATCTTAGTAACACAAGATTCAGATTCCTCTAAGCACTTAGGAAAGAAAAATAAATAGTATTCAACCTATCAAAATTGAGAAAAATAAACTATCCCAACCACATGGCGAACCATCACAATGACCTTTAATTGTAACTGGTTTGTCATTCTATGAAATGGATTTGAATGCTTCTGATCACTGTGCAGATGAGTCTACATCTGTAGGAAACATAGAGGTAAGATTAAAGAAGTGCTCACAAAATACCACAATAATCAGCCCCGATGCCCGGTAGTGGTTGGCAGAGTTCTGAACCAAAGGTCCTTTTCTCTCCTTTTTCACTTGGGAAAGAGCTAGAGGAGGACTGTGAGCTAGGGAGGGGGATCAGGGAAGGAGTTAGAGAGATCCCAAGGAGGACTCAGGCAAGGAGGTGCCAGGTTTAAATTTGTTCCTATATCAACCAAGACATCCATTTAAAAAAAACCAGGGGTGAAAATGAAAGGGAAGAAGGAGGCGAAAACTCACTCTGTGTTTTAGGAGGTGTTGCCAAAGAAAGGAGGAGCTCCCTGCACATGTAGAAAAAATAACTTATCCAGGGAAACCAGTCCTACATTGCCTAGGGAAGATGTTGAACCCATCAGCTGCTCTACATTACATCCTCAGAAACGCCGTGGGGCAGTACTGTCTGTGCTATGGGGTTTCAATGGGATGGAACTGACTCAAGGAGACTGGGATTGGCTTAAGGGTTACACAAGATTTCTAGCTATCTATGTCCCAAGAAAATGGGGCAAAAAGAAAAAATTGTAATTTCCAATCGTTGCAATAAAGCATTAAGGAAACTTCTAGGTGGTTCTTTGGGCTCATTGACTTCTTGAGTAAATGAAGATGCTGGCTCTTTCATGGAGACCCCATCCCCCCTACCTTGCATGCAAGGGTTGTGGGATAGTCAGGTCAAGCCTCTTCCCTCTGGTGATGAAAGACAGATAATCACATACCTGTGTGATAAGGAGTAGTGAGATAATGGGGCAGAGAGCCCAGATCCGGAGCTTCAAAGAACACCTTCCAGAGATGGTGATGTCTTCCTGGAAAACAGATCAACAGAGTGCAGTTGGAATCGGATGTCTAGTGTTCCAGAGGCAGCTCTTTCTGGGCCTTATGTGACAGGGCTAGACTGTGGGGACAGAAGGCAGAGCTGTTCACAAGAGAAGGTGAGAAAGTGACTTCCAGACTTCTATAAACTTCTGTGCCTTCCAGAGAGCAGTCCCTCGAGAAAGGACTTCGAGAGACCAGTCTTCAGAAGGACCTTCTAGAGCCCAACGGCAGGTGACCAGTACTTTGAGAAAGACACCCTGCTCGGTAAAGTGGACGGGCAGTGAAAACTGGAGGGTTCTCAATGAGATGGACGGAGACAGTGGTTTGCCACAGTGGACTCAGTCTTTCGTAATAATGGCAAGGATGGCACCGAACTGGTTAGTGTTTCATTCTCACTACAGGTGACAACCAAGTAAATGGCACCTAACAATGACATGGCTTCTCAAAGTTTAACCGTTTAGATTAAGTAACTACAACTGGAGGGAGACACCTATCCCAAAAATACAATTCATTACTCGATGGCCAGGACTAGACGCTAGACCTTCTGACTCTAGGTCTGTGGCTGGGGAGCCCTCATTTACAATCAATTCTGATGATGTGATCGATCACCTTGCTCTAGACCAGGAGTCGACAAACTTAGGCTCAGTTTCCATCTTCGACTTTTTCAGTACATACTGTGGCTCTGGAGTAAAATTGAAAAAAAGTTAAAGGTTATTATTCAGATAATGGTGATTTTCTTTGCTTACAAAAAATACATTTATGGCTCTCAAATAGTTTTTAAATTGTTGTGAGGGACAGGATCGGCTCTTCCATCTCAAAGGTTGGCGGACCTCAGCTCTAAACCGCGTGTTCAATGGATGAGCTGATAGGAGAAGGAAGGATTACAAGAAAATAAAAAAAAGACTTTAGCAAAAAAGGATGTTGACAGCCATAATAGAAATAAAATAGACACTCTACGTATTTACTATAAAAACTGACAGGCATAAATAATGCTAACACACATTATTCCAGAAAAGAATATACAAAAACCAAACTCATTGCCATCAAGTTGGTGATGACTCATAGTGACTCTATGTGAGAACCACCCCACGAGTTCTGGAGACTGCTTCTTTAAGGGATCAGAAAGCCCTCTTTCTTCCAAAGAGCAGCTGATGCTTTCAAACTGTTGACTCAAAGCCATAGCCACTATGTTGCCAGGACTCCTCTCAAGAAAAGTGTAAGTTGAACATTTCTGGTTAATTAAGGCAAAAAAAGTTTGTAATATGGTCTGGAGATATTTGATCTGCAGGATCAAAAACTTGAAATGCCATCCCCTTTAAAATTGAAGTGTTGAACATGTGCTTAATGAAATACATGTAAGATGTCAAGGAAGCCTCAGTCACCAGGAAAAGTATTCTAGGTAGAAGGAAGATCTCATCTTAACACTGACAGATAAGAAGCATGTTGAGAGGTCATGGGAACTCTTGAGTTACCATTATTATTAAAGAATAAATTATTATTATTATTTTTATTATTATTTGTTCTACATTATTAAAGAAGATAACAGTTTGGATATCAGAATGACTGACTATACTTTGCATTCATCATTGTTCTTCAGCTATTTCTGTGTCATCACTGTGTTAGTCTAGGTAGACTAGAGAAACAAATCCACAGAAAATCATATGTATATGAGAGATTTTTATATAAAGGGGAAGTATACATTAAGAAAGCATCCCAACCCAGTGCTGGCCAAACCCATAAGTCCAACATAAGCCCATATGGCCAACACCAATCTACAAAGTCCACCTCAATCTCACAAATCACACGCAATGATGCTGACTACAGGAGGAAAGCCGATTCAGTGAGTATGTAAGCATCTCAGCACTGGCAAGGGTCTCCACACGGCTGCTCCAGCCCCCAGGGCTGCATCAGGATAGGTCCATGTGGCTTCTCCTCAGGGATGTCTTGCAGGAAGTGAGCCTTATCAGCTGAAGCAGGGAACTGGCTAAAGCAGCTGCACCCTGTTCTGACCATCAGAGAGCAAGAGACCTGAGAAGTAGAAAGATGAGGCTCACTGAGCCACTTATTTCTCCACCCTTCAATTAATTCCACATGTGTTTATCAGCCAGGTTGGCACAATAAACTTTAACTATCTCAATCACTATAATAATCACACGATTTCCAGTCTATATTTGTACATGCTCTGGATACAGGAAAGCATTGGAGAATGGCTTAATAAACACCAACAGCCTTATGTGAGGGGTCAGAATTTCTGGGTAGTAATAAAAGAGGATATATAACACCTTTGTTAAAGACAAATCCATCATTCACCAAAAAAAAAAAAGACTAGTGATGTTTAGTTAGGAAATTCTTACCATGTCATGTAAGATGAAAAAGAATGCAATAGAAGTATGATTGACAAAATACGATGTCAACAGTGAATCTTAGTGTGCCAAGTACACTCATAGACCCATAGAGGTGGTGTAAAATGAATGCGGTGTTCTATTTTGCCACAGAATAAAGTCATCTCTGGAAGGTACACACACACACACACACACACACACACACACACACACACACACACCGGGCACACACCTGTCAGCTCCTTGCTGGCATTTGAAACACAATTGATACAGCTTCCAGAATCACAGCAACACACAATGCAAGAGAGTGGGACAAACTGACAGACAAGTGATGGGCAGGGCCAATTATTAGAATATCCGAGTGAAGCTCAGGCATCATCAAGATTTTATATAGTGAGGGTGGTGATGTTGCCAATAATACTCTTCAGTCAAGATTGGAAACTATTTTCTAAATCTACTAGGGAATTTCTCTCTCTCTCTCTCTCTCTCTCTCTCTCTCTCTCTCTCTCTCTCTCTCTCTGTCTCTCTGTGTGTGTGTGTGAGCCCATACGTGTGCATGCATGCATGCAGGGGGGTGATGATATGGGAAGTGTTGTTTGGTAATGAGTCAATTTTGGTTCACAGCGGCCCATGGACATATTGGGTATTTCTTCTGGGGGCGAGGATTGAACTTTCAACCTTTTGGTTAATAACCAAATCCTTAGCTCTTTAGCCCCAGAGCTCCCTTGTGTGCCTGGAGGGAGAGGGAATAGTGGGAAAAGCTTTAGACAAGGAGATAAAAATATCTTAAAGATAGGCAAGAGTCGCACAGAGAAATCGCATTTGAGCATCCAAAAGCAAATGTATACTCTGCACTGGCACTTTGGATTTGGGGAAATGGATTGGAAGCCAATAATACTAGAGGGAAGTAGAATTTGTCTTAAGTGTGTGCAGCTCGAAGTAGAATTTAACCTACAGACAATGAAGACCCATTCATTGGATGAGACAGGATAGTTTAATGTTATATGAATGGATCACCCTAAAAGGGTCAGGGGAGATAGACAACTGAGACTTTGGTACAAAATTCTCAACCTTGTGTCTCTAGGTTGCCTACAACTGTTTTGAGCTTGGTTATATGCCTGTTATGTGTGGTCAACAAACTTTTCCCTTTTATAATAAATTATCCTGAGAGAAGAACAAATAGGGAAGAACAGAGAAGAAGGCAAGTAGGCTCCATTTTTTCTCCTAGAAAGAACTACCTATGGTAGTTACATAAATCTGTTGTCAATTTGAGGTTTAAGAGTGAGGGGGTGGAGTTAAGCTTGTCAATCAGGTCACAGCTTGATGACCTCACTCGGAGGCGCTAAGGAGATAAATAGCTCTTTGGAGGCACTACACACACTCACTCCCTGAGAGACTCTCTACTGATGAAACACAGGGAGCTATGCTGATGGCAGCAAGAGCCCTGGAGCTGGAGGAGCCACGTGGAGACCCACGCCAGTGCTGAGATGCATCTACCACCACTGGATCCACAAGCACCCACTGTCTTGTGATCTTCCTGCATTTGGTGTCATTGCATGTGTTTCATGAGTCTGAAGAGGACTTTATAGATTGGTTTTAGACATGTGGGCTAATATCAGACCTACAAGCTTGATTTGGACTGGATTGGGATGTTTTCTCAATATTCAATTGCTCTTGTATATAAAGCTCTTTCTTATACGCATATGAGTATCCATGAGTTTGTTTCTCTAGTCTACCTGGACTAACACTCTACCTGAACCAAATGCTCCAGCTGGAGGGCTATCGTATCTCAAATGTGAGCTACGAGGAGCTAGCATTTCCGTTGCCTTTCTTCTCCAGGGCAACCAAAGTTTATGGCTTTTTCTCTAGGTTTTCCCTACTCAAACCTTGACCCCATGGGGCAGCAGCTTTAGCATCTCTTTGGTGTGGAACCTAAATGCACAATCTAAGACTCTAACCCAGACCTAGTGAATCAGGGAATTTTTATGTCTAGTAAGCTTGAGAAGGACGGAGTCAGAATTGCCTCTTGGCACTGAGTTTGGTTTTAGATCGGTTGCAAAGAAACGGGCCCTGGTCATGGAGTTGGATTGCAAATCACAAGGTCAGCAGTTCAAAACTACCATCTGCTCCATAGAATAAAGATGAGGTTTGCTACTCCCATAAAGAGTTACTATTTCAGAAATGCACAGAGGCAGTTCTAGTCTATCCAGTACAGTGCTATGAGTCAGAATTGACTGGATGGAAATGATTTGTTCCTGCTGCTGCTGTTATTGTTCTAATTTGGTTGCAGAGAAAGGTTCTTCAGATTTTTTAACAGCTCTGTGCACTAGGAATACACAAATATATATATATATTGGTAAAAGCAAGAATTTTAGGAGGTGAGTGAAATGTAGTCAATCTCTTTTCTATTCTTTCTAAAAGAGACGCTGGTCAAGATCTATTATATTGATCTCATAATTCACTAATTCTTTAAGACATGAGATTTGTGGAACTAAGCAGGCAAGGATGGCAATATTCTGTGTTACATACTTCAGACATGTCAGGGGACACCAGTCCCTGGAGAAGGACATCCTGTTAAGTCAAGTAGGGGCAATAGCAAAAGAGAGGAAAGCCCTCGATAAGATGATTTGACGACATAGTGGCTGTAACAATGGGCTCAAGCAAAGGGCCAATTGAGAGGCTATCACAAGACTGGGCAGTGCTTCATTCTGTTGTGCCTACGGTTGCTATGGGTTGGTACAGACTTGGCGGCACCGAACAGCAAAGAGGAATCCAATGGGACAGAGCTCCAAAATGGAAATATGGGAAGATTTTCCCAATTTGTGATAAATGTGCATTTAACGGGAAAAACTTTGGCCATTAACTTTTTCCTGTACATTGTATAGATCTGACTTTGGCCACCACTTGAGTGCTAGCAACCGAGAGCTGGTCTGGATAACAAGGAGTAAAAGAAGAGGAGTCAAACAATCATGGAAAAGGAATTGGGGAATAGTTCATAATGCTCAGCTTAATAATAAAAGTAAATGAGTGGTATGCTTTTGGTTGAAGTTTTTGTGTCATAAATTTAACATATCTTGCTATATTAAATATGCCACATTATGAGAATATGTGGTCTTCTGATATCATTAGATGTTAATATTTCATACCTCTTCATTAAGTTTAGGAATCATTGTTCTAGAAAAGTGTTTGACTGTGGTGCAGATTGGCAGAGCCCAAGACCCCAAAGCCCAGTTAGATAATCCATTCCTACTGCACAGAAGAAAAAGAAAATAGCAATAAAAAGGGAGCATGTCCTTCTATAAGCAACATTTTTGTGGTTTGCCTTAGCAAAGTGGTAGGGATTGCTCGTGTTTGAATCACAATGTATACATGCCTTAAATTCTAGTGATTGCAAATTATGGTCCTCAAATACTGTTGATGGAAACATATATCGCTACACTCTCTTGAGGTAGTTTGGGGTTAACCAAACAATCCACAACAAAATCTAATGTAAATGAAAAGGCTAAGCCAAAAATAATTCATTGCTATAAGGGAGCTGGGAACCGTGACCACGTTTAAGACCACACTGACCAAGTGTGCTTTCTGAAAACTGTAGGAATTCCACAATTTGTGCCCAATTAGAGTTGGGCAATTCTGTCAGTGTTACATGGTAGTATAGACCTGGGGTTAGAATCACCAATAAGTGCTACTGAAACAAGAATCTCATTTTGTGAATGCAATGTTTTAATGACTTGAACTCCTTCGTTTAGCAGGTGGCTGATATTCTACCTTTTGATGATTGTAAACATGACAGTTGATGCGTTAAGCATCACTTGGCCATCAAGAGCAAATAACGAGCTTACATTGGAAGTGCAATAGGGATTGTAGCACACATTTGAAGACTATTTCAGAGTCACTTTTTATCAATGCTCTAGTTGGGCTAGCTAGTAACTCTGAGATTCCAAGGCTTTAAAAATATTTTCTTTTATTTGTTTTTATATTTTTTTCTTTGATTTGTTGTTGTTGCTGAGAAAGCAGGAAAACCATTGATATTTGTTCAGATAATTAAGTCTTGGATATCCTACATACATTTCAATTCCTGGTCTCCATGAAGGAAACCCAGGTTCAGTTTTAATAAATTCAACACACATACACTCACAAGTGGTCTGTGAGTGGAGATTTGTGCATTTCAATGATGCGGAGCCAGATGTCAGTGGGGCTTCCAGACTAAGATAGACTAGGAAGAAAGGACTGGTTACCTACTTTGGAGAATCAGTCAATGGAAGCCCATGGGGTGACACACAAATTATCATGAGGCATGTCCTCGTAGGTTTCTATTCCATTGTGCCTTCAATGTCATCAATCGGGGGCCAGTTTGACCTCAGTAAACAACAGCAAAGTCTGAAGTTGATAAAAGAGGTCTCCTTATTTAAGTCCGGTTGGTTTCTCAGA
The DNA here is from genome assembly GCF_050624435.1 of Tenrec ecaudatus. Classification (NCBI taxonomy): domain Eukaryota; kingdom Metazoa; phylum Chordata; class Mammalia; order Afrosoricida; family Tenrecidae; genus Tenrec; species Tenrec ecaudatus. The sequence goes on along the minus strand of NC_134542.1, from coordinate 12,078,830 downwards.
AAGAGCCAAGTGTTGAAGCCAGAGAAAGGTGTCTTCATCAGACCATGGGCACTAGACAGTGGAAAGGCAACTGCACACATTTTGACTGTCCCTTTTTCCCATGGATCAAGATATCATCTACCATCGCCTTACATCGAGGTGCTGTTTAGGATGCTGACATAGTGCTGTGCCGGGCATCCAGCTTTTGACAGACAGAGACCCCGTGTGACAGAATAAAACTGCTCTATAGGGTTTTCTAGTTTGGAATCTTTACAGAAGTAGTTCAGCAGCACTTTCTACCCCAGAACCACTGGATGGTTTTGAACCTCCAGTCTTTTCATTAGCAGTCAAGGGCTTAACCATTGTGCCACCAGGAATCTTTTTCCCATGAGGATATTAGTGATCAATTCAACTCTTTTCCCCCACCAGATTTAGCTAAGATAGTCCAATAAAGCACAGGCCACAGAGTTAAATTTGAATTTTGAATAAATAGCAAACAATTCTTGGCCATAAATATATCCAAAATATTGCACTAAACATATGCAAAATTATATTAGTTGCTTCTCTCGGCAATTAAAATTTTAGCTGGACCTTGTTTTTTTCTTGGCTGGTTTTGGTACCCTAGATTTAGCATCTAGGGCACTTGACAGTGGCCTGGTTTCTCTCTCTCTCTCTCTCTCTCTCTCTCTCTCTCTCTCTCTCTCTCTCTCTCTCTCTCTCTCTGAGAGAGAGAGAATATCCATTAATACAAAGCAGCATCATTTTGCCTCAACCCAGATGCACCATAAGACAATAAGAGAAAGAAAAACCAGCAGATCAAATTTAGCCGAAGACCAAATTGGGACATGCCATGGAATGGTTTAGAGAGTGGCATCCTCCTTTCTCCAATGGTTTCACTGGACATGCTACATGCTAAAGTATCACACTGTAGTATGGTGGCTCTTTGTCGTCCTTGTAAATTGTGCAGAACCAACTGAGTATTGGACAAACCTGGATTGGAGACTTAATGGTGTCCTCTACCATCCACTTGAATTTCAGTCAACATTTGATTTAGAGCTTCTTAGGAAATTCAAGGCAGATCTTGCATTTGCCTTGCCGGGATGTTTTATTATGCACCAGCATACCTGCAGAGTGCCCAAGGACTGCTAATAAAACAGGGCTGAAACATATCCATAGCGTCTAGATAGTCAGTACCTTAGGTGGAAATACCTGCCCTGCAGTCCCAGATGAAGCTGGCTGTATTTTATGTAAAAATTCTCTTCCTCTCCCGGTGCCGTGATTTCACTTGATACCACAATGCCATGTCTATATTACTTACTACCGGATCCCCAGAAACAAGGAAAATAGATTATGTGCCGGGCAGCTGGAATACCTCTAAAGTCTTTTGCATTAGATGTTTCCTCTTTCCAGGGATTTAGAAATAGCCCTTCCTGTGATTCCTTAGTGTAGAAGATGGTCCTCCGCCAGACGAACTGAGCGATCACATGCTGCGCAGCACCTCTGCGGCAGGGAGCTTTCCCCTGCCAGCTGCCAGCTCATCATCAGTGCGTGACCAGCATCTTGCCACCAGCCAGGGAGCCAGGAGGCTGAGTTCCCCCTCAACACGACCCTCCCTCCTCGGTCTGGCAGGAGGCAGATAGCAAGACAATCACGTGATTGGGAAACGCTGCTGCCCTGATGCTGGTTTGTTTCTGCTTGCGACAGCCAGCACAGTCTTTGGAAATAAGCAAGCAGCCGGGCTGCTGGTGCACTACTCCTGGGTGGCCCATGGCTTCTGGGTGATCTGACTTTCTCTTTTCCAGGACGACCAAGAGGAGGTTTCGTTCACATCGTGTCCACAGGCATAGCTTGTTCTATTGCACTATGCGTTTTAGTGCTGTAGAGATATTTTTTCCTTCTTTCTTTTTTTTTTGTTTGCAAAGAGAAGGTTTGCAGTCACCACCCATGAAACAGGCGTGCCGACACCAGTTTGTCAATAGCACATGCTCACTTCTTGTCTTTAGTCCACCTATCAGTCATCCTCACAATAGTTCAAACTTTTTTTTAAATAATGCTTTTACACTAGAGTCCTGGTGTGGCGTAGTGATGTTAAATTAGCTGCCAACAGCAAGGTGAGCAGTTTGGGACTACCAGCCGGCAGTTCTACTCTGTTGAAGAGTTACAGAATCAGAAATGCACAAGGGTAGCTCAACCCTGCCCTTTGGAGGCACTAGCAGGCGGCATCAACTCAGTGACAATGAGTTTGCTTGTTTGTTTTTGATGGGGGAAACTACAGGAGAATGCCAATATGATTGTTATTTGCACTAGGAAAACCCCCAAATTTGTTGACTTGTTCTCTTATGGTGGTTTGGGACTGAATTCAAATTTTAACACACACACACACACACACACACACACACGTGGGTAATTCAGAAAGTACAGGGTAAGCTAAAATGTATTGTTGATAAGTTCCATTTCATATGGGCACAAGTATATCCCAAATAGAATATGCTTACCTAGGTCTCAGTGAATGGCTACAGACAAATTATCTTAGAATACCCTTGTGTTGGCCTCATTTTAAAGCCAGGGCTAATGGCAAAATGTTAACAAACTCATATGAGCATCTTCCCACATCACAGAAGGTTTGCGACAAGCTTGTGTCCCTTCAGAAGTCTTTTTGTTCCCCACACTTGGCTCGAGTCCCTGGAGGATTAGGAAACTGCCTATTTGATGTGGTGCAAACTCGCGAAGGCAGAATCCTTCAGGAAAGGTCAGAGAGGAGGCACCACTGTCTTCAGAAGGGTATAGGCGCAGCTGCAGGACATGTGGAGAAATTGCAGTTAGAAATAATATTTTGCTATTTTTGTTTAATCCGGCTTTCTACGATTTGTAGCAATGCTTTCTGACTCGGTGTGGTAGTTTCAGTTAGCTACCCTTTTGCCTATTCCAACTCCTAGTGAGTACAAGTGTTAGGAGCAGAATTGTTCATAGAGTTGTCAGACTTCACACGCCAATTACTAGGAATCCCCTAGGAAGTGCCTTTGCAAGCAACTGTAGGAGTCCTGATTGTATAAAGACAAAGAAACTCAGGGTCATCGAGTCAATGCTGACTCATAGAGATGCCCAGTGGACTTCTGAGACTGTAACTGTTCACGAGAGTAAAAAACCCATTCATTCTCTCTCGGAGCTGCTGATGGTTTTGAACTGCTGACCATGTGGATCAAAGCCCAACACGTAAGCACTGCACCACCAGGGCTCCTCCACAATGCCAGCAGTTCAAAACCACCAACCACTTGATGGAGTGAAAATATGGCTTTCTACTCCTATAAACTGTTACAGTTTAGAAAATCACAGAAGCACTTCCTCTGGCCTACAGTGTTGGAATTGACTTAATGGCCATGAGTTTGTTTGGCTTTGGTTTTGTATGGATTTCAAGTACCCCCCTTTGGGTTAATGGTCCACCACTTAACCAATTGTGCCATCCGGGGAATTTTATATGTGCCTTCATATAACCAATGTTTCTAGTGTAGTAGTGAAACTATTACAAAATACGATATGTGTGATTCTAGATCAGGAAACCCACTAAGCCTGTGCAGGTATATTTTTTAATGAAATGGAATAGCAGGTAGTCCTTATGCTACAGCTAACACCCAATAGTGGATATTGCATCTCATATTTATAATTACTGAAGTCTGGACGTGTATAGCAAGTAACCTAAATTTCAGAGCAGTGAATAGCAGCGCAAATGCTTTCAGGTGTCAGGTGTCACTGAATTGGTTCCAACCCACTGGAACTCAGACTGAAAAACTCTTGGGCCCTTCATCATTCTCACAATCGTTATTATGCTTGGTCCTGTCGTTGGCGTCAGAGAGTCAGTGCATCCCCTTGAGAGACGTGCCCTCTTGTAGGCCCTGTACTGCCCTCTCCATTCCCTACTACAATGGCCTTTTCCAGGGCCTCGGGCCTCTTGATGAAAGGCCCGAAGAAGATAAAATGGAGTTTTGTTATACTCAATTCTAAGGATCACTAAGTATTTCCTCCAGGACAAAATATGTTCATTCTTCCGGCAGTCTGTGGCATTTTCAATACTCTTGATCAATACTTTAATTCCAAGGTATAATGTTTTTCTGTATTTTTAAAATTAATTTCCCAGCTTTCTCATACTAATGAGGCAATTGAAAATATCACATTTACCTTTAGTAAACAGGGGTTTCCTTTGATGACTATAATAATTTGGAATCCGTGCAAGGTTAGTATTAAAAACATTTATCCTATTTCACCCTTTTTTGTATAATCACACTCTATTTAAATGTTTGCAAGTTACACCTCATTATCAATGTTTTATCTAATGAGAAACCTGCATCTATTAACTGTTATTAATATAATTTCACTCTAAAATTAACACTCTAGTGCAGTCAGATTTCTGTTTGTCTTTCAAAATTCTGTTAGTAAATTCCTTTTTTAAAAAAATCTAGGATCTACTACACTGCTCTGTGTAAACCACAACCAAAACCCACTGTCATGGATGGAAGTATGACTCAAAGCAACCCGATAAAACAGTAGAATGGCTCCTTTCGGTTTCCAAGTCTGTAAATCTTTACACAAATCACCTGGTCTTTCTTCCACTGAACAGCCGGTAGGGTTGAATGGCTGACCATGCCTCATGCTTAACCTATTTATTACCAGGACTCTCCTGCTCGCTACACAAGGTACTTAAATAGCTATTTGTTGTTGTTTTGATATTGTCAATGTCATTGCTAATGACAGCCAGACTCATAATTGCAATACAATGACTTTCATGAGTCTTAACCCCCGCCACCGTGACCACACTACTCACAGTGATAGAGCTTTATGGTTCTCTCTGTCCTCCAGTTGACCAATTTCACTGATATTTTTTGACATGTAGAAGCATCTTTCTTAAAATAGAGTCCAAACCTGTCAGATGATTCATACTTATTAACACTTGTATGTTATCTTGCTGGCTTGGTAGTAAGTTTGATGTCTTCAAGGAACTTGATATTATGACTGAAAGAGTTATTAAGGAATGGAAGCAAATCAAATCGAGATACAAGCATGCCTTTTCCCTTTTAGCTGCCCTGGAAATGAGTAAGCAAAATTCCAAGGGTATGCAAGGTCGCAACAATTTAAACCTTGCATTACTAGAAGGGAATCAAAAAATAAATCATAATATTCAGACATAGAATTTTTAAAAGACATCCAAATCAATAATGATGCCCCATGTCATAACTTTTAAATGGCCAAAAAGAATGATATCCTGATTCCTAAGTGTGTTTGTCTGGGTACTTTGAGAGAAACAAATCCACAGAAACTCATGTGTGAGAGAGTTTTATATAAAGGTTAAATGCACATCAAGAAAACATCCCAACCCAGTACTGCCCAAGCCCAAACATCCCAACTCAGTGCTGCCAAGCCCAAGTCCAACATCAGCCCATATGTCCAACAGCAATCCACAAAGTCCTCCTCCATCTCACAAAACACACACTATGATGCTGACTGCAGGAGGAAAGCTGAGTCAGTGAATATGCAAGCATCTCAGTGCTGGCAGGGGTCTCCATGGCTGCTCCAGCATCCAGGGCTGCATCATATAGGTCCATGCGACTTCTCCTCAGGGATATGTTATAGGAAGTGAGCCTTGTCAGCTAAAGCAGGGAACTGGCTAAGGCAGCTGCACCCTGGTCCAACCATCAGAAAGCAAGAGACCTGAGAACTAGAAAGGCGAGGCTAACCAAGCCATTTATCCCTCTGCCCTTCAATTAACTCCACATGTGTTTATAGGCCAGGTTGGCACAATAAACTAACTACCTCACTAAGCATCAGGAAGTGGGCACACTTACATTTAGCTGTTGGATAGATAGATATAGATATGGATATGGATATAGATACTTTTCAATGAGCAATTTGTTAAATTGGAACAATAACTTGAAAGTTTGTGTTTTCCTTGGATTTTGTAATTTCATATAAAGGAATCTATCTCCAAAAAATAATGAGAGCAGAGGCAAAGAGTAGTGCACAAAAATATTTATTGAATAAGTTATTTATAATATTGGAAAATCAGAATCAATCAAAAGGTCTAGTTATTGAGAGACTGTCATGCAAATGTTACCTTGGCTACACAATGTACTAACAAATACCTAACCAAATTCAATGTTGTTGCATTGAATTTTACTCTAGACTAATATGCATCAATTAAAGTGCCTAACAAAACATAAAGGTGCTTATGATATGATAGCAAGTGTAAATAACTTCATGTACAGGATAATTCAAATGCTATAAAAAGAAATAAGTATTATATATATGAAATAAATTCCAACAGTAAGATACACATAAGGGTGAGCACTGGTTTTCCAAGAGTGGCAGAGTTAAGACTAGCTTTTATTTCTTGCTTTTTTTTCAACTGTAGTATAAAATTTCTCCATAGTTACTATGCATTACTTGTAATTTTCAGAGAACAGAAGTATTCTCATAATGCAGTTTAGCTTTGGTGACCGTGTTGGTACCTTTACATGATGACGAAGATAGCATTCCTATAACCATGTTGTTGTTTGGTGTCATAGAGTCAGTTCTCACTCATAGTGACACACACAACAGGAAGAAACATTGCCCAGTCCTGCACCATCTTGACAATTGTCCCCATGCCTGAACTCATTGGGGCAACCCCTGTGTCAATCCATCTTGTTGAGAGCCTTCCTTTATTTTCACTGCCTCTCCACGTTACCAAGCATGATGTCCTTTTCTAGGGACTGGCCTATCCTGACAACATGTATGTAAGATAAGGTGCTGTCATCCTTTCCTCTAAGGAGCACTCTGTTTGTCTTTCTTCCAAGACAGATCTGTTTTTAACAGTCCATGGTAAGTTCAATATTCTTTACCAGCACCATGATTCAAATGCATCCATTCTTCTTTGGTCTTCCTTATTCAATGGCCAATCTTCACATGCATATGAAACAATTGAATAGACCACATCTTGGGTCAGGCACACCTTAGTCCTCAAAGTAATATCCTTGCTTTTCAATACTCTAAAGAAGTCCTCTGCAGCACTCTTTTCCAGCATATCTTCTGATCTCACTGCTGCTGCCATGAACATTGATTGTAACCCAAGAAAGTCATAATCCTTGACAACTTCAATCTTTCCTCCATTTATCATGATATTACCTATCGGCTCAGTTGTGAGGGTTTGGGTCTTCTTTATATTGAATTGTAATCCATACTGAAGACTGCAATCTTTGATCTTCACCAGCAAATGCTTCAAGTCCTCCTCACTTTCAACAAGCAAGATTGTGTTATCTCCTTATAGCAGGTTGTTAATAAGCTTATCTACAATCCTGGTGCTGTATTTTTATTCACATAGTCCAGTTTCCCTGATTATTTGCCCGTCATACAGATTGAACAAGTATGGTGAGAGGATACAACCCTGATGCATATCTTTCCTGATTTTAAGCCATGCAATTTTCCCTTGTTCTGCTCACACAACTGCCTCTTGATCCATGGACAAGTTCTACATGAGCACAATGAAGTGTTCTGGAATTCCCATTCTTCTCAAGATTATCCACAGTTGGTTATGATCCACACAGTCAAATACCGTGGCATAGTAAATAAACCACAAGTAGACATTTATCTTGAACCAAGATCTATCTGACACCAGCAATGAACTATCTTTCCCCCTGTCCTCTTCTGAATCTGCCCTTGACTTCTGCAGCTCCCCGTCAATGTATTGTTGTAACCACGGTTGGATGCTATTCAGCAAAATTTGACTCGTCTATGATGTCAGTAAAATTCTTTTGCAGTTTGAGCATAATGTTGGGTCACATGCACATAGTACTATACAATGATAAACATACACAGCATTCATTTTCACTATTATCTTCCCTGCCCTCAGAGTTCCTACCATGAGTTTCTTGGTCTTGCATGCATGAGCATTGAAATATAATTTCTCTCTGTGTACGGTGCCAGCGTAACCCATCTTGTATGTTACGCCATGATAATTACTAAAACAATTCAACCAGGAGGATCCATAACTTGAAAAATCCCCTATTTCAAAAACAGAAAACATGTATGTTCTAAGCATCAGACATGTTAAGAAGTGTTTCTCAACTGCTGTGACATGAATTTTACTTACACCCTAGCAGATAGCTATGAGAAATGGAAAGAGCAGCATTACTAGGTGGAAGGAGACAATGCAGGCTTCCTGAGAAACCACAATAGCAAGTAATTGGTGTCTGTGTCGACTGAATTTGTAAAGGAATAGTCAATTATTATTGTTCATGCAAAGCAGGTGACTTGGGAAGCCTGTCAAAAGTGCAGAAGCCAAGTCATGAGACAAGAGCAGTAGGAGAATGATAGGATTTATGTAGCAGCACTAACAGGCAAGGAGAGGAGCCCTGGAGGTTACCAGGTGGGCTGCTAATTGGCAAGATTAGCAGTTTGAAACTCCCAGCCCCACAATCAGGGAAAGAAGAGGGTGTCTACTCCTGTGAACAGTGACAGTCTCAGGAACCCACAGGGGCAGCTCTACCCTGCCATAGATGGTCTCTATGAGTTGGAAACAACTTGATTCCATGAGTTCCGTTCAGAACCCACTAAAAAGGCAGAATTGACCTTGTCCATCAAAATCTGCCTCCTCGAGGTGAGGGGATTTTATATATATATATATATATCGACAAGGCGTGGCAAAGGAGGTTATCTGGGGGAATCCTGGCTGCACGTATTGTTTAGCCAGTCAGAGCCCTGTGGTGTAGTGGTTATAAGTTGGACAGTTAACTGAAGGTCAGCAGTTCAAAACCACCAAGTGCTCCTCAGAGAGAGACAAGACTCTCTTCTCCCATAAAGAGATGCAGTCTCAATAATCTAAAGGGGCAGCGCTACTCTGTCCTATAGGATCACTGAGAGTGGGGATTACTAGATGGCAGTGGGTATGGGATTTTTGTTTGTTTTATTCTTCAGATGGAGGTAGGTTAATCTTAACTTCTAAAGAGAAGCATCAAAGGTTGGTTAGTTCATCGTGAATTTCAAGATAAACAAAATTCTAAGATGGAAACAATAGGGAAGCAAAGTACAGGGTACCGGTGCCCACTGCAACATCGTTCACGGTCAGGTCGTGATGAACGCGATGGAAGGCTGAATGTCAGTTCATTGGTTTACCTCCGGAATGTCTAAATATTTGGTTCTATGTACCCTTTTCTTTTTCTTTCTATGGTTTTCTCCTAGTATAAGGTTACAGATCATGACTCAAAAAATGAATGAAAATAAATGAATTGTTGTAAAATTGCTGTTTTCTGTGAAGACAAGGGCAGAATGTCCCTCTCTTTCCCTCCCTCCCTTTCTTCTCCCCTCTCCACTGTTCTCCCTTCTCAGATCCTGTTTATCTTCTGATATGCACTTGTATATAAAGTCTGTTCCTGCTTATTCCTTTAGAAGTAAGTATATGTAAAATATTTTGATTATAAATAATATTTCAACATGTGTATAATATGTGGTATTCTCTTGTGTAAGATGGAATGTGTACTTGGTATTTAACTGTTGGGAAGCCATCTTGCTCAGATGAATTTTCATTAAAAGATTTTCTCTCCTAATTTTTAGAGATGCCCTATAGCTGTTTTTCAGTTGATATGCTCATGGTGATTTCAAAACAAGTGGAAACCTTTTTCCTTCATTCTTTCTATAATGTTACCAAACATCTGCTAAGAGTCTCCAGGGAATATTTTGCACAGTACTGAAAATAACTGCTAGTCATGCTAAGAGCCTGCTACTTTGAGAATATGCTGTGCAGCTAATCTGCGTCATGGCTTAATAAATCCATGAACAGTGGTTGGAATATGGAGTTTGCAGCCCAGCTGCTCCTCCTAAACAAGCCGGAGGCGCAGGGATGCAGATACAGAAATCCTGTTTCAATATAAAGAACTGGAAGAAATAGTTAGAGAGTCTCTTGTGAAGATGCTCAATACTTGAATTTTAATGTTGTCAGCTCCTGGCAGTGGTTCCCAATGAATACAATACCAACTTGAATTTTAAGCTAAGATGAAAATCATTTTTGTTACAGAAACGAGTTCTCAATCCGTCTGGAAGATAACCAGGAAAAGCTTATTGACTCAAATTGTCTGGAGATAAAATACACAGGTCTGGTTGACCCTCTGCGATCTCTGTAGCACAAAGTTCGAATCTCCCAAGATTGTGGATGTGACCTCAGGCCTGGCAGTGAACCTTCATCATCATGACTGTCTCACTGTGACTTTTCAACAAGCTAACCCACCACCTAGAGCCCAACTCAAGCTAAGGCTGGGTAGCAACCATCAAAACGCAAGCCGAAGCCCACGGTCATGGAGTGCCTTCCCATCACAGCAGCCTCGAAGGACAGAGTAGGACGGTCTCACAGGGTTTCCCAGAATGATAATCTTTACAAAAGCAGATTGAACATCTCTCCTCCACACAACAGCCAATGGGCTAGAGCAGAGGGTCAATCATTAAGCCAGGAACCTAGTACTTTAACTAGGCGATACTACCAGGCCTCCTATGTAGCAGGGCTCCTAGAGCGCTCTAGTTTCCCATGCCGATCTGATCCTCCTGCAATACAGACATCATGATGGCCATGTACCAGTACAGAAGTGAGGACTAGGGAAAATTACCCCACTCTGTAGGTAGCAAAGCCAGGTCAAAACTGAGTCTTGGAACCCTTGTTTGGAGATTTGCAGTCAATAGCTGACTTTTTAAAAAACCCTCACACCCAGAGATAATTCCCCTCCAATAATAAGTTCCCTAGCGTGTCTCCTGTGCCCTGGGTGTAAAACTTTCTAAGAAATTTCAAGTGCTCAAGCTAAACCTTTGCAGAAAGCACCCTTGGCTGTAGAACACTCCTGCCCACCCATTCAATAAAAACAGTGTGAGACAAAGTTGAGCATCGACATCCCAATGTTCTCCTCCACCAAGTGTGTATGTAAAGCAGTTGAATAGAAATAATTACAGCACTTACCTCAAGGACTTGAAGCATTTGACGATGAAGAACAAGGGTTGCAGCCTTCAGTATGGAGTACGACTCAACGTCAAGCAGACCCAAAGTCTCACAACTGGACCAATGGGCACCCTGAGAAATGGAGAAAAGATTGAAGTTGTCAAGGATTTCATCTCACTTGGATCCGCAATCAATGCTCATGGAAGCAGCAGTCAAGAGATCAAAAGATGTGTTGCATTGGGTAAATCTGCTGCACAAGACCTCTTTGGAATATTGAAAAGCAAGGCTGTTACTTTGAAGAGTAAGCTGTGCTTAACCCAAGCCATGGTATTTTCCATTGCCATGGTATGTCTGTGACAGTTGGACTTGAATAAGGAAGATCGGAGACGAATAGAAGCATTTTAACCGTGGCTTGGGAGACCATTGAGAGCACCAGGAACTGCTGAAAGGACAAACACATATATCTTGGAAGAAGTACAGCCAGAGTGCTCCTTCGATGCCAGGATGTCAGACATCCTCTTACATACCTTGCATATATTTTCAGGAGAGACAAGTCCATGGAGAAGGCTATCATGCTGAGGAAAGTGGAGGGACAGTGAAAAATGGAAAGGTCTTCAATGAGATGGATTGGCACAGTGGCTGCAAAACTAGATTCAGACATAGGAAAACTCGTAAAGAGAGTGCAGGACTTTGCAGCGTTTGGTTCTGTTGGCCACAGAGGTGCTATGGATCAGAACTGACTGGATGGCACCTAACAACAAGGCTATTAGATGGGACAATTGGGGTAAGGCACACAAGTGCTTAGGATAAACTATTCTGGGAACAAAATAAGCAGAGAAAATATATTAATATTACAAGTATCACTTAATTTGGTATCTCAGACTTGGTGTTTTAATATGACAAGATAGTCAGCTAATTCTATTTTTAAAAACCATCAACAAACGTTCCAAGATATAATCAAATTTCATAGTCCACGCACAAGGAGCTCAATTGGGGTAGTGATTAAACTCTGGTCAGCAGTTCCAACCCACTAGCCAGTAAGTGGTTTAAAACAAAAAAAAAAAAGGAGGCTTTCTATTCCAATAAGAACTTAACATCATAGAAACCCACAGGGACAGCTCTACTCTGTCTTATAGGGTCAATATGATTCAGAATCAATTTGATGCCAAAGAGTTATGGTCTAAGCACAATAAATTCTATATGACAATAGTCCAAATCAAGGAGACATTATTTAGTGCTGGAAAGAGCTGGAAAACTTGTATTAATGATGGGACTGGGGATGTTTGATTCATTTTAGTTTCCCTAGACCTAGCTTGACAACTCAAGTCATTGCCATTGAGTCGGTGGTTGCCATTTAAAGAGTGCTCAGTGGGCTTGTGTAGAGTAAATGTTGCAGAAAAAGGTCAAGTAAGGAGGGAATACAATATAAGCCATATAAGAAAGAATAGAAAGGATAAATTCAAGAAGTTTATGGATGGAGGATTTAGAGTTGGGATATAATAAAATTTTCAAGGTAAACTTAATCCTAGATGTGGAGGTTCACATAGAACCCAGTGGAGGTAGGTGTTAGAAGATAGAGCGTGATTAGATATGAACTTTAGGATAGTGTCTTTTATGATTCTGAAGAACATTAGGAGACCATCAGAACTGATGGTGGCACTCACGATAATATTAATCTGGTACCAAAATCTTTGCAGGACCGCAGGCATTTTAGTCCAAGAAGTTTACTGTTGTTCTTCTTGTTGCTAGGCTCGGATAAGTCAGTTCTGACTCATGGTGACATTGTGTAGAACAAAAGGGAACACTACCTGGTTCTGTGCCACCATCACAATTGTCACCTTTGAGGCCATTGCTGCCGCCTCTGTGACAATCAACCTCCTCTAGGGTCTTTTTTTGTGCTGATCTTCTAGTTTAACAAGCATGCTGTTCTTTCCAAGGACTGATGTCTCCTAATAACATGTCCCAAGTGCATGGAAAGAATTTCCAATATCCTCACTTCTAAGGAACTTGCTGGCCATACTTCTTCCAAGACAGATTTGTATATTCTCCTGCCAGTCCTTGATACGTTCAATATTATTCACTGAGAGCATAATTTGAAAGCATCTATTCTTGTCTAGTCTTCCTTGTTCATTGTCTAACTTTCACAGGCATATGAGGTGATTCAAAATCATGCTTAGGTCAAGTGCACCTTAATCCTTAGAGGGATAGCTTTGTTCTTAAATCATTTAAATAGAACTTGAATTTGCAAAGGAAGATGTATGTGCTTGGGATCCAGACCAAAGCAAAATAAAACAATATTAATGGCTGGAATTTCTGCTCTCATCTCCCTAATATAAAGTGCTCTGAAATAATGGGCTTAGACCATGTCTTAAATGGAAAGCCGAGAAACTTTTTTCCATCCTTAATCTTAGACCCTAGCCTGGGCACCAAGTTCTATCTGGTCTCAAGGAAGTTTATAAATTAATGAGACTAATTTCTACTGAAATCTATGTGAAAGGGAAAACAAGAATAAACTAACTATATGTCTGAATCTCCTCCCTTATGGATAAGGTCTAGGCCACATTTCCATTCCTGACTCACAGAAGGAAAAAATAAAATAAATAAAGAGCCACATTGGTGGGTATTATCACCGCCAACATACTAGCACATGTATCCCAGGAACATGATTGAAATGTGACAAATTAAATGATTAATCCCTTCTCCAGAGACAAGACTAATACAGAACAGAGCAGATGTTTATCTTTTCAGAGATCAACCTGTAAGATGGTTTATCAAGGAGAAATATTAGAGGCAGAAAGAATCTGTACAAGATCTGAGTCCATGAGACTGAAAGAGAACTCTGATTGCAAAGATGTTCAAGGGAAGCCAGCGGAGATGTTGGGGTGATCGAGAGTAATATTGAAGGTGATCATCCTTTTCTCACCTCCTGTGACTAGGGACGTGGTGCTACCATTTACAAAGATAACGAACGAAGACGCGCTATTTATTTCTATCCTTTTGCACTTTTAGAATAGCCATTAAATAAAACGCATCTGCTAGTATCCTGAGGCTAATCAAAGCTATAAGTTAATTAACAAGGAATCTTACTACATTGCAATGTTAAGAAAAGAAGAATGCTGAATTTAAGCAATCATTTTTCTTTTTCTAGAAAATAGTTTCCACCTTCATTTGTCATGGAGCCAATTCTGGTTCACAGTGACCCTGAAGGACAAAATACAACCTTTTATCAGTTTCAGAGAACTGTTCACTAAACCTTTGGAAGAATGGAGAGCCTCGTCTTGACCCCAGACCCTAACCCCACCGTCAATGGGGCCGACAGTGGATGTGAACCACCGATCTTGCGTTCAGCAGCCCGATTCTTGACCCACTACACCACAAGAGCAGGAGATAAATTTATTTAAAGGGAATGTTGACTCAATGTCTTTGAACAAATGATTGATTGATCGGCATCCTTTTGTCATCTTAGAGAATTTTAGAACATGTCTGTTGCTGTTGTAGTTGTTGCCATTGAGTCTGTGTCGACGGGTGACGGCCTTCTGGATAAGAGAACAACATGTTATCGAGCTTCTGTGCAATGTTGCAATGCTGATGATTGGCATGCTTGAGTTCATTTCTGGGATATCCCAGCCTAGAGGACTGGATATCTTCATGTGCTGATGGATCATCTTCAGGTGCTGCATGGATCAGCCTTCTGCTATAATTCATAGGAGTCTCATTGGCCAATTTTGAGAAATAGATCATCAGGCCTTTCTTCCTAATCAGTCATCCTCAAAGGTCCACTGAAACCTGTCAACATTGGATTGAAATACTGATGGGAGAGCATCCACTCTCAAAGCAAAATGTAACTTACTAAACCTGACAAACTGACAGATGGCTGTGGAGACAAACTATCTAACATGTGCTAAAGGCTTTTGAGGAAAAACACAACTTTAAAAAAAACCCAAAATTTGAAGATATTTCAACAAAATTACCCTTTGCACAACATTTTAATAGTTGGACTGGGACCTTCATCTCTGGAAATTATTTCAACAAAAACTTAAGTATGGAATAGAAGATGATCTTCCTTAAAAGAAACTGTGGTGTTAAAAAACAAAGGAAAGAAAGATAACTCAGACATCGCTACTGCCATCGAGCTGACGGTCAAGGGAATTAACTCTTCTCCACCCCAGGACTCCAACAATGTGAAAAGAAGTATTTAATCAAGTTGCTGGGAAGAAAACTAGTATAAAATAAAGTAGTCCTGTTCCTGCTAATTCTTCATTCACTTCTCGTGCTCTACAATGTCAGTGCTACTGTCTGTGTATCTAAGAGAAATACGCTGCAGATTCATGTTATGACTCGAAAGAACAACTTTCATCAGGAAAATGTCTCTGTCATCCAATTGTAGCTGCTGTTGTCGTTCTTAGGTGTCATGGAGTCGGTTCCAATTGACGCGCCCTGTGCACAACCAACGAATCACTACCTGATTCTGTGCCATCTTCGCAATTTTTCTGTTTGAGCCCATTGTTGCAGCCACGGTCCCATCGAGCTCATGGAAGACCCCTCCACTTGACCAAGCTGGATGACCTTCCACAGGAAATGGTCTCTCTGGTGATATGTCCAAGATACTTGAGACAAAATCCCACTACCCTTGCCTCGAAGGAAGATTCTGTCTGTACTTCTTCCAAGACACTGGTTTGTTCTTTGGGCAGTCCATGGTACTTAACAGTACTTATTGCTAGAACTATAATTCCAATGCTTCCATTTTCCCCAAGTCTTCCTGATTCAGTGTCCAGCTTTCACATGTATATGCGGTGATCTGGTTGTAAGGCCTTGGGTCTTCTGTACATTGAGCTGTGAGCCATCCTGAAGATTGTAATCCTTGCACCTCATCAAGAAGTGCTTTGAGTCCTCACTTTTAGCAAGCAAGGTTGAGTTATCTGCATATCACAGGTTGTTAATAAGCCCTCCTCCAATCATGAGGCCACTTTCTTCTTCATATAATCCAGCTTCTCTGATTATGTGCTTAATTCAACAAATAGGAAGTATTCAAATTTTATAAAATCACCTATGCAAAAGCATCATTGATCGGCATTATTGATAACATATTCTTATCTGTTCCCTCAAAAAAACCAAACTCACTGCCTTCAAATTGATTCTGACTCTTAGCAACCTGATGGGACAGAATAGAGCTACCCCCATGGGTTTCTGAGATTGTAACTCTTTATAGAACTAGAAGCCCCCATCCCTTTCCTGCAGAGCGGCTCATGGTTTCAAACTGTCGACCATACAGTTAGCAACCCAACTCAGCCATTATGTGACCAGGGCCTCTTTATCTGTTCCCTAGATTATATTTACATGAATCCTTAATAGTTTAGTTATCTACACATGTGAGATTGATTGAAAGTGAAAAACTTGTCATTATGTCATTGTTTCTTAAAATTCATATAAATTCTATCCACTTTGTAAACACTTCTTCTCCGAACTAAGAGTCACTTTAAACCTTCCTTTCCTTTTAAAATGTAAGTTAGTTTTGAAAGAGAAATTTTCTCCTGTGTCCTAGTCTTGTTTATAGTAGTAAATCCATTTGAAATTTCATAACTGATGTCTACAAGGATTCCAATAAAAACTTGACACATTGGGGTCGAGCCAGCCAACACCAATTTCCAGAAGAGAGAAACAAATGGTCAACAAATGAATGAAGAGTGCAAAGCATTAAATATGCCAAGACCTTAGCTATTTATCACTGGTGTTCTGGTAATTGTGATTTATCAGGGTAAGCTGCAGTGCATGGGTTCATCAGGCTTCTACTTGGTACTGAGACTCGGCCTTAATGCAGTGGCTTATAACATACATCATGGCTGGGTATCAAAGTCTCCAGATGTGCCAGCCTTCAAGCTTTGTCTTATTATTATTTTTTCTTTGTGTTTCTTTATAAGGAACTCTTGAATCAAAGTGTGAATCCACAGTATTCTTCGTAAAAGGAATCAGATCCAAAAGTACTACATTTGACACGAGGCATTCTACACGTTATTTGAGCTTCAACTTTGTGGCACCTGATGCCCCACTTTTGCTCTGTTTGCTCCCTTGGTGTCAGAAGTACCAAGATCAAAGGCTGTGGCCTTCATTGGAAAGCCAGGCAATGGATTCACTTAATCTCTCTTGTTCTGAATAATTAAAAATTAGCCTTCTAAATATTGTTTTGAGAAATTACAGAAGACAATCCTCTTCTTTTAATAAACTCCCTTAGAATGATTTGCTCCAATGTCTTTATTTACCAGCGTCCTTCCTGTCAATCATAATTCACTTCAAATGCCATTTTAAGGTCTTTATAACCACTGTCATTTACATTACAGATCCTAAATGCAATAATCCAGCGATGAAAATAATATTGTGATGTAGGTTAAAGTAGCACCAACTATTTATTTTGAAACATTTACCTTAGTTAGCTTTCAGTTTTAATAGAATCGGCTTTCAGAATTGTTCCATCATGACTGGTTGTCCAAAAGTGGGGGGTTCGCAGTCCTGGCACTGCCTGAAGCTACTATGATCTCTTTTGTTGTGGGGTGCTATTGAGTTGGCTCTGACTCCGTCACCCGTTGGGTCCCCGAATAAAACACTGGGAGTTATGCAGCAGGCTCAAATTGGTATGTGGGAGCCCGTTGTCGCAGCCACTTGGTCAATTCATCTCATTTAAGGGCTTCGTCTTTTTCATTCGCACTCTACTTTACAAATCATGCTGACCTGTTCCAGGGACTGACTTCTCTGATAACAGTTCCAACGTACGGGAGAAAAAGTCTCACCATCCTAGCCTCTCAGGAATATTCTGGCTGACCTACATCTAAGACAGATTGGCCTATTCTCTTGGCAGTCTATGGCACTTTCAATATTCCTCTCCAACTCCATAATTCCAATGCATTGATTCTTCTGTGGCCTTATTTATAAATATTTCATATTTCATATGTATATAGGGCTGTTGAAAATGCCATCATTTGGGTCAGGTGAACCTTACTCCTCAAAGAAATAATATTACTTACCTGTTTGTTTGTTTTTAAGGAGCTCTGGTGGCATAGTTATATTCTGGGCTGCTAACCACAAAATCAGTAGTTCAAAGTCACCAGCTGTTCCACAGAAGAAACATGAGACATTCTATTCCCAGAAACAGTTCCAGTCTTGGAAATTCCAAGAGGCAGTCCTATCCTGTCCTTTACAGTCACCGTAAGTCAGAATTGACTCAATGACAGTGAGTTTGGTTTGGACTTGTTTTGTGTGTGTCTGTGTGTGTGTGTGTGTGTGTGTGTGTGTGTGTGTGTTGCCCATATTTTCTCAGTAGAGTGAAATTTCTGCTATGGCAGAGACACTCGCTCCCAATTTCTTAGCTGTATCCCCAAAGCATGCTTCAGGACTGAGTCACTCAATAAAATTTTGAGTAAATTCAATAAATACATGAAATTCAAGTTTGAAGTAGCTTCCCACCCTGTGTCTTACTTCTAGGTCTTATCTTGGAGATTGTATTTCACCACGTTCACTTTATTGCTTCCTCTGTAAAATACTGAATGGAACCACATGGTGGTCAACAGTCCTACAGCTTTAACTTTGATAGTTCTGTTTAATTAATATTGTTTGTAGCAAGCAAATTCATTAGATTGCTTTACTCTATTAGAGAACTGCTAATATTATAGCTCATCTGACTTAATTTTGAAAAATAATTATGCTGATTTCCATGTGTTCCCTCTGCGGTGTGTGTGTGTGTCCTTTCTATCCCAACGTGGACTTGCCATCAAGTTAGAGAGGAGAGAGGTCACTGTTTAGACTGATACCAGACTGGCTGCACAGCTCAGGACTGGTTGAGATTGGATTTGCTGCTTTTGGACATAAGCTTGAAAAATGTTCCTGAATCTCCAGTTCACTCGGAGTGATTTGTGGCTTTTGGAAATCACTCATTAAAGTCTACTCTTCACTTCTGTTTTGTTGTTTTCCTTCCAAAATTCAAAATCAAAGTCCAGATTATAAATGGATATCAATCATATATATATACCGCATTTTCATGTGTTTTGTTCCCCGCTGTGATTATGGAACACACACTTATCATACAACTTACAGCAGTGTGTGTATCACTTAATCAAAAACCAAACCCATTGCCCTCCAGTAAATTGGGAATTAGAGATATCCTATAGGAGAGAGTAAAACCACCCAAAAGATTTGCAATGGTATAAAATCTTTACGGGAGCAGAATGTCACAACTTTCTCCCTTGGAGTGACTGGTGGCTCAGAACCTCTCATCTTTCAGTTAGTAGTCCAACACTGCTAACCCACTGCTCCACCAGGGCTCCTGGATTCTTCCTTAGAGAAGAGGAAATACATTTGCTCCTTCCATTTGGCTACTCTACTCTCGATTCTTCTTGGAAGCTTGCACATGAAGTAAGAGAAAAACATTTGGTTTCCACATGGGTTAAAATTTCCTTATGTTTACTTATTTATTGCTTATATGGGATAACATTAGCTTTTTGACCATAGATTACACTGAAAACAAGAAGTATCAGCTAAGCAGCATTTCTTTACTGCGAGCAAATCGCGTTAAGGGCTGTCCAGGCAGGATCAGGAAGCTCTGTGAAGCCTTCTACCAGCAGAAGGGAGCATTTGCTATTCATAGGACTCCAACAGGCAGAACAATAAAAGGAGCTAAGGAGCAAATTGCCATAGCGTAATCAAAACCAACATGACCCTTCATTCTCAGGAAAAAGAGTCACTGATCCAAAGCATGTCATTGACACCAGAAAGCAAGAAAAATGAGGATGTGGAGTCAGAAACGTGAAGTTTTAAACTAAAACTCCCTGGTAGTCTGAATAATTAAAAAGCAAATCCAAAGCTTGGGGGGGGGGGGCGGTAACCCCAGGTTAGGGAAAGCTGTTTTGCAAGTAGCCAATGCAATTATTTTTCCTTCTGAGACTCAGTTCTTCACTAGTTTATTTACATATTTTGTTATCTATTCATTAACTCTACAAACCCATCAGCTACTAGACATATCACTCTGGAAATAATTACAGGAGCATGACAAATGTCTTAATCAAAGTGCAGATGAGACACAACAAAGGATTTGGTTAACTCTACCTTTGGAATTTAGGAAATAGTTTTCTCAACTAGTGACATTTCAGCCACATTTTAGAGTCCAAGTGGAGAAGTTTTCCCTCAGGACAATGCAGAAAGAACAACTATGAGCATTAGGAAGTAGCTTTTTCAAAGCACTCAAGATTTAAAAAAAAATCAAAATGAGTTCATCCTTGTTGGGTTCACAAGAAGGGTTGTTCTACTATCATCTCGAATGCTAATCCTGAATCTTGTTTTTGCATATACATAAACACTTGCCTTTCGTGGCTAGCCCAGCTGAAACACCAGTAGTTAAGTTCAGACTTCTCACATCAGAGTGCCTGGGAGACATATTTTAGTGGGAATCATTTGTTTGTATCACTATGGTGAAGAAATGTGTCAATTGACTGACCAGTTAAATGGTCTGAACATTCTGTAAGCATTTCCAGGATGGCTATTCATAATGTCTTGTGGGTGACACTGTGCTGTTTCCCGATGGCTGGTGCTGGAATGTCTTGATTAATATCTCTCACTTTTCTTCCTTTTACCTCCTGGGTGTTTTGGCAATGATTTCATGGGAATCCAATGGTTTCTTAGTAGAAATATTTTTACAGTTCAGACAGCTCATATATCCTTTTGAAACAGATATTTGTTTACTGTCTTCTCTCCCACTGAACTCTAGACTCCTGTCTCGGTTTCCTTCACCTTCTTTGCTGCCCATTTCCAGGAAGGAATTAGGACTTGTCTGTCATGATCTTCATAAGCATTTTTCTTCATCCTAATAATTTTACCCAACATCTTAGAACATTAAATCAAATGAACCATAAAATAAGCTTATCCTTCCTTAATACTTCAGATAAATGTTCAACTAGTTGAGTTTTTAGGCTTACCACCAAGGTACTTTATTGTGAGGGCATACTATAGTAACAATGTTTACTATTCTTGATAGCAATTAGTGCTTCATCTCATTTTATGGTATGATTGAATTAGACTTAAATCATTTTTGAATTGCTGTGTCATCACAAAAAATCATAATGTTTGAAGGAATAGAAAATATTTTGCTTGGTGATTAAGAGGGGAAAAATTAAACTGTTTTTGCACAAATGAATCACCCTGAATGAACACTTCTTTTTTAAATGATACAAAGTATTTTAAGAGATATCTTTATTTCATAGTTATTTATTTTTGATCTCTGATAACATGAGTACAACCATATCCTTGAGACACTTGCTGATGAAGATCAAAGACTGCAGCCTTGAGGATGGCTTGGAAGACAATTTAAAAAACAAACAAACCATAAGTCGCACAACTCAACCAGTTGGCAACATCAGGATGAGCAAAGACAAGATTGAAATGGTCAGGGATTTCCTTTTACTTGAATTCAAATCTATGCTTATTGATGGCTAATCTGTTTTTTCCTTTTACTTGAATCCAAAATCCATGCTAATCAATTTATTGCTAATCCAGCAATTAAAAGTTAAACAATATAATGCACTGCGACAATTTACTGCACAATGTCTTTTTAGAGTGTTAAAGAGAAAAGATACCACTTTAAAGACTAAGGTGTCTCTTATCTAGCCATGGTGTTGTTAATCACCTCGTATGCATGTGGAAGCCAAATGTACTTTGGACATGTTATCTATCCGGAGAGATACAACTCTGGTAAAGGACCCCATGCATGATAAAGTAGAGGGTCAGAAACAAGAAGGTCCGTCAGCAGGATAGATTGGCCCACAGTGGCTGCAACAATGGACTCAAACACAAACACGATTGTGAGAATGGTCCAAGGCAGGGCAGCATTCCCTTCTATTGTACGGAAGGATGCTATGAGTCAGACACGCTTTATAGCACTTATAATCAACAGCATGCTCACTGTTTACACTTTTATATTTTTTGGTATAGGCATCATTCTACGTGCTTTACACATATATGAACATCTTCAGTCATCAGAACCATCCCAACCGAAATGTCCTATGGATCATCCAAAAGAGTCCTGGTCGAGCAGTTGTCGACTGCTAACCAAGAATTTGGCACCTCAAATCCACCATCTGCTCTATGGGACAAAGATGTGGCGGTCTGTTTTTGTAAATGTTACAGTCTGGAGAAGCCAATGGGGCAGTTCTATTATGTCCTAGAGGGTCCTTATGATTTGGAATTTGCCTGATGGCAAAGTGTTTTCGATAGAGCATCCCTGTTTTGTAGAAAGGGAAACTGAGTCACGGAGCGGTTCAAGTATAACTCACAGAGCCAATGATCAGGAACGCTGAACTTCTGAACTCCATTGTCAGAGTCTGTGTCATTAATTACAGAACTCTATTTTCTGTTTTAACTAACCATGCCCAGAATGACTACTCCTTCTAATTACCTGGCTATTCCAGGAAAATCTAACAAGTGAAAGGGAATTGTGTAAAGAATCAGAACCAAAAGAAAAGGGCAGAGGGTAGGCCTGAGCAGTAACATTTCACATGGAACATTTATGCCGCTTAATTCAAGTCGGTGCTCCTTCATCTGTAAATCAGGTACTGCAATACCCTCTTGGTCAGGAGTGGCTCAGTTTGTACTTGATTATTAATCAAAGACTAGGCATTTCAAACTCACTCGTTATCTAAGTGAAGAATGCCCCGACCATCTGCTTCTGTAAGGCTGATAGCCAACAAAACCCTATGGAGCTCAGCTCTGTGCTGTACCACATGTTGAAACTGGCTTCAAGCAGCAGGGTTGGTTGTAGTGTGAGTCTGATGAGAAACGCTCGTCATCGCAAAATTTGTGTCCACTGCCCCTAATAGGCATGCGCCCCCTCCTGTTGTTGTTGTCCGCAGTAGACATTAAAGGAAGCCAAGCGAAGATGGACTGATTTTGTTTAACTTGGAGGGCAATGCATGTCATTTGTAAGCCCTCAAATAGCCCATTGCTATTTGGCTATTATAACTCATGGAGACCTGAGAGGACAAAGCAGAACTGCCCCCCAAAGGGTCCAAGACTTTCTTTTCTTTTTTCTTCTCTTATTAATCGGGATTAATACATATATCAAATCATTCCATAGTTCAATCACACCCAGCAGGATTGTATATTTGCTACCACAATCAGTTTCCAAACATTCCTTTTGTATATGGATCCCTTGAAGTCATCATCCTTTCACCCCATCACCACCTCTTTGTCCCCCTCCCCTGAAAACCCTTATTCCACATGCTGACTCTACAGGTTCATCAGTCCTGGTTTTCATACACCCCAAAGTGAAAAAGCGTGGACCACAACTTCAAGAGGGTGACCTCCAATGAAATAACACTCTTGAGAAGCCCCCTCATATGACCAATTCAAAACAAAACGACCCCCAAAATACATAAGATTTGGGAAACCAGCAGACTGTTATTTTGATGGAAACAAAGTACCATGTTTGTCTCCCACAGAGTGGCTGAAGAGTTCAAATGGTTGGCCTGAAATTCAGTTAGTAGTTGATCTCTAAACTGGGACACCCGTACCCTTTAAAGTCATTCATTTTTGTTGTTGTTGTTGGTGGTGGTGGTGGTGGTGGTGGTGGTGGTATAAGGTGCAGTTGACTCAATTTCAAATCACAGTGACCCTGTTTAGAACAGAGCGAAACCCTGTCTGGTCCTGTGCCATCCTCACAATTGAGCTCATATGTGAGATCATCTTTGCAGCCACTGTGTCAATTCATCTTGTCAAAGGTCTTCCTCATTTTTTCTGCCCTGATATTTTATCAAGCATGATGCCTTCTCTACTTGACGGTCAATTTGTCCTCCTCTTCTGGCTTAAGTGTTGCTTACAGTGATGCCAGCAGGGTCACCCAGAGGGAACAGATTTCAGCAGAGCTTCTAGACTAAGAACAGACTATGAGGAAGGAACGGGCTGGCCCCTTGTGAGGAATTAGATCCAGAAAACATTATGGAAGTTATTTTTAGTTCATGCAATTTCCAGAGGCTTCATAAACCATTCATTAAAACAAAAAAGTCCATTAACAATGTTAAAACCTAATGTCTCTCATGGAATATTTAAATTTCATTGCCAAGTTATTGAATTGACTTTTTTTAGGTTCAGACATTCTGGAAAACACAACTTTTAATAAAATATCCAAGCAGCATCAAGAGGGGGAAAATCCAGATTTCTGACTGAAGTGGAATCCCGTAAGCTGATTAGACACTGATATCAAAAGAGATCATACAAAAGAGATCATATAAAAGCAGACCACTGAAGGTCACATTGTTTTAACATGGAAGGTTAAGGAAACAGGTATCCCTAAGGATAGCAGGACATCATTGTTAAATACAAAATACTTGAACCAACTCGTAACATCCATTTCTTTTGCAGGATGCCATAAAAGCCTGTTGTCAGTTCATGCCTAAAAATGTCCCCATACAAATAGCATTATTGACAGCACAACATCACAGAAGGAATGAAGGAAGGTCTACTAAGCATCTGTAGAAGATCTGTGACATTAAAATACTTTGTGGCCCTGTGGTATGTTTATTCCTTTCTCGTGGGAGCTTATTGGAGTTCTTTGGGGGGGGGGGGAATTCACTCCCTTCACTGAATGAAATGCCCTGAAATATATTTAACTTCAGGAATTACACCTATTTAAACAGGCAAATAGGAGTTCTGGGAAAAAGATAATCCCATTACTTAGGGAAATGGATAAAAGGCATATTGAAGTCCTAAACTTCTATTACCTATGAACGTAACCTTATTTGGGATTAGGATCTTTAAAGACATTATCAGTTCACCAGAAGCCACACTGGTATAGAATGAGTTCTAATCCAATCTAATTTGTGTCTTTTTTTAAAGGAATCAACACAGACATAGACACAGGAAGGAAAGCCCTATGAAGATGTATCTACAAGCCAAGGGTGCCTGACGCTACCAGAAGTTGAGAGAGAAGAGAAGAGATCTTGCTCCAGAGACTTTAGAAGAAGCATGAATTCCAAAACCTGACCAGCATGTGGATCTGGACTACTGGCCTGCAGAACTGTGCGGCCATTCATTTCGGCTGTTATAAGTCCCTTGGTCTCTTATCTTCATTATAGCATCCCTAACTGAGTGGGCTTATCGGTCAAAGTTATTGATTGTTAATAACAGAACGAACTCTGGCTGATATAAATAATAAATTCATTTCTTCCCAAATGGGCTGGAACACACTGGGTCTCCCAGAAATCCAGAGAGCTGGAATTAATGGAGGGTTTTCCTCCAGGGATTATGCCTCAGCCATATTTTAGAGAGATGGAAAGGTGGATTAGAATTAGAGAGATGGAGATAGCATGCTCATCCCCACTGGGCAGAACTAGGGCAGGTTGTAGCATCCAGAGCATTCCCAAACACTTCTGCAGCGAGTACTGTGTAGACTCAGTTTTCTTGTATGCCCATCTTAAGTTTCAAAGTTCATGGGCATTTGAATTGAGGAGCCTGAGTTATTTGTCTACCCTAGATTCAAAGGAGGTAAAAATGTAAGCACCTGGCATTCCCAAGTTCAAGACTCAGTTGTGGTCTCTTACACAAGGTAGACATATATATTGGCTATAGGAAAGCTGGCCAGTTCAAGAATGGTCTAAAGAAAGGGAACAAGCAAACTGAAAAACAAACAAAAAAAACAGGTCTGCATTTTTAGTTTTGTTTTTCTTAGTGTATTTTTTTATCTAAAGAGTTATGATCATCACTAATTCCTCAAACACTCAATAAAATTAGAATGGATTAGGAGTAAGATAACCCGGGTTAAAGCCAAGTCTTGGCCAATTAAACTCATAAGCCCCCATCCTTATGGTACCTGTCAGCATTGAGTCACACCCTATTCCTCTGTTACCTGGAGTTTCTCCTATTATATTCCAAATCCTATTATAAGGTGACCAGATTTTAACATTGGTAAACAGGACACCATTGATCAAATTTATATCCTGGAGAAAAAGCCACATGGCAGCTGAAAACTCTATACCCCAGCTTGTCATGCATTCTTTCCAAAAATTGGGACTTTTTAAAATGCCGTGGGATACGGGAAAAATTGTTAAAAATTGGGACTATCCTTCCAAAAGCGGGAAGTCTGGTCACCTTATTAGAGTTAGCATCACTATTTATTGAACACGTGCATGTAGGCAGTAGTCTTAGTGTCTAGAGGTTTGAGAAAGAAGGAAGATAACAAACAGTAAAGATGAACAGATGAAAGAAGATCAACTCGAGGGAGAAAAAGAGGCCAGAAGAAACCTCACGTATGATTCATTTTTAAACTGTGACTGAAGAGGAAATGTCTGGGGTACAAAAAACAGTCCAAATATCTCCCCCAAGGAAGAATAGAGAGTGCTCCTCTGGAAAAGGACAGTGTGCCCGGAGCACACGAAGAAAGAGGGGCTAGCATTTGAGGAGTGTGTGAGCGCTAAGGCTAGGCCCAACCCTATTGATGCCTTCATGGCCAAAGTAAGGACTTTGGATTCCTAAGAGAGCAAAGAAAGTCATTTTCCAAGCAGGAAAATTATATCATCTCATTTGCTTTTGTAAATGATTATTCTGACTGTTCTGGCGATAACCCACTCCGGAACAGCAGCGGATAAACTAAGACCATTAGTTCAACAATCTACTTCAAAGGATCCAGTAAGATGATGACAGTGATGACCACCATCACCGTGATTAGAAACAGAGACATATTTCAGACGTTGTGTTAGTCTGTGTACTTTGGAGAAACAAATGCACAGTAATTCATGTATAAGAGAAAGTTTTATACAAATGTTAAGTGCACATCAAGAAAACATCCCAACCCAGGGCTGCCCAAACCCACAAGTCCAATGTTAACCCATATGTCCAACACCAATCCACAAAGTCCTCTTTCATCTCACAAAACACACGCAATGATGCCGACTGCAGGAGGAAAGCCAAGTCAGTGAATGTGTAAGCATCTCTGTGCTGGCAGTGTCTCCACATGGCTGCTCCAGCACCCAGCACTGCATCAGGATAGGTCCATGTGGCTTCTCCTCAGGAATGTCTTACAGCAGTGAGCCTTGTCAGCTAAAGCAGGGAACTGGCTAAGGCAGCTGCACCCTGGTCCGACCATCAGAAATCAAGAGACCTGAAAACTGGAAAGGCGAGGCTCACCAAGCCATGTATCCTTCTGCCCTTTAATTAATCCCACATGTGTTTATCTGCCAGGATGGCACAATAAACTAACTGCCTCAGACATCTTCTAAAATAATTTTATAGTGATAAACTTATTTTATAGTGAATTAGGTGGGAGTTTTACACTTTAGATCATTAAATTTTTATTCAACAGTCCAAATACCTACTGGCACTCCCCTGCCCCCTGCCCAGCAGCTTGCTCTGCACACTTCTTCTGATTTTCTTTCTCCCTCTCATGGATGACTGTCTTCCCACTTAAGCAAGCGAATACCTGTCAACTGAGGCTCATGAGCCACATGCAACTCTTTGTGTACCTGCGAGTGCATGTGACTCTGAAATAAAATTTAAAATAAAAATAATACCATGATATTAGATAATGGTGATGATAGAGAAGTAAAGGTCATAGAACACACAGACATATGGACACCCTGTTCCAGCTGAAAACAATTCAAATGCTCATCAGTAGAAGAATGGATAAAGAATTTTTGGTAAATAACACAATGTAATATTAGGCATCACTGAAAAATGCTGGTGAGTCCTCAAAGCACTTAATGGTATGACTAGACCTGGAGAACCTTATCCTAATTGGAATTAGTCTTCCACAAAAGTTCAAATTATATGAGCGCGCTGTAAAGATGGGGTGGGAAACAAAACAAAGTCAAAGATTCCATACCAAGGAGAATAAACTTTGGAGGCTGAGATAGGACTTAGTAATGGCTTAAAAGAGGGAATATTAAGAGAAAAGATCCCTGATATCTCATCTGGTACGTAAAGCATTAGTGGTTTGAATCCATTCACTTACTTCCCAAAGGAAAACTTTGTGATCTGCTCCTAAAATATTCAAACTCTAGGAAGTTCTACTCTACCATATGGGGTCACTATTGACAATCATCTTGAGGACACACAACAACATCAACAGTAAGAAAGGGAGAAGAATCAGTAAATTGCTTTTACTTCTTAACCTTCCTCTTCAGACCATTAAATACGTGATGCTACATTTTACAGGCACAGGGTGGAAGTGCAGTGGGCACTTTCAGAGAGGGGTTCACAAGTCCCTTTGGGCACTTGTTAAAGGGAAGCGCACATAGGGAGCTGTGTGGGAGCCACGGACACAGGTGGAACAGCGAAAATCAGAGGTCTAAGAAATGTACAATCAAGATGAGCTTCCTATAAGAGAACTAGACGATTAGAGGGGGGAAACACCCACACTCACATTGCTATAAAATGTTTGATGTGAATAGGAAATATATAAATAGAGAACCTCCCCCCAAATCTATTCACTTCCATCAAGAAATTCTGAGCATTATGGTTATGCATTAAACTGCTGACCTTGGGGCAAGGAGCTTGAAATCACTAGCCAGCTCTGTGAGAGAGAGACAGACTTTCTATTCCTACAGAATTCCTGTCTTGGAAACCCGCATAGACACTTGTGCCCAGTCCTACTGGATCCCTATAATAAATAGAAATGTAGAGGGGAAAGAAGAAAGATTAGCCTAGAGAAAGTGTGGACTTGTGTTGGTAAAAAATACGGGAAATACCGTGGACTGCCAGAAGGACAAAGGGGTTTGGGAAGAAGAGCAGCCAGAGTGCTCTTTAGAGGCAAGGATGGTGAGACTTGGTTTTACATACTGTGGACATGTGGTCAGGAGAGACCACTCCTAGAGAAGGACATCAGGCTTGGTAAAGTAGAAGGGCAGTAAAAACAGGCAGGCCTTCAACGAGATGGACTGACACAGCGGCTACAACAGTGGGCTCAGACAGAGGATCAATTGTGGGGCTAGGGCAGGACCCGGGCAGCGTTTCATGCTGTTGTATGAGCTAGAACCGAACCGATGTCTCCTATCAACAACTAATTTCAATGGACCCAGTAAGTCTGACATCTAAGAATTTGAAATTCTGCTTCACATTTTTCTCCCTTTCCATCAAGTTTCATTTATTATGTCCATGGATCAACATGTTTGATGATGGTAGCTGGGTACCGGGAAAAAAAGTTATTCTGGTCTTTTGACAGGAGAGGCAATAGTTCATGGATGCAATAAGTCCTATAGTTGAGTTCTTTATATACTTCTTGGGTCTGACGAGTTCTTTTTCGATCCTGTGTGTTGCCTTGGTAAAGCCATGTGCTGACATGAGTAGGGCAGAGGGGTGGAGACATGGGCTCAAGGAGCTAAACCATGATTCAGAAAGGAAAAGTCATGGCCAGAATTAGCTGAAATGTCTATTTCTGCCCTGCATCGAATATTCAGCAATGAGTGTGTCATGCACATATTATTTTTGGTCGCATTTCAGCCAGCCACTCTCTGTTGCAGTCACTGAGCGGAAAATCTTACTAGGATCCTATCAAAATTTGTCTGTTTAAGTTTATGAATTTTGTGAACTGATAGCTAACTCTAAATATTTTTATTCATGAGGGGGTGGAAATCACATAACTTTATAACCAGATGTTAAATCACTAACGGACTCGGAAGGCTAGAAATTGCAAAATGGAAGGATCCAAGCAGAAAGAGTATTTCAGTTACAGATGAGGGCCAGGTTTTGTTCCTAAACATATGTGAGGGAGTTTGCCTACGTGTTTCAAGGTTTTTGTCACATTTTCCTTTGCTTAGGAAAAAATCAATGTATTCATAAGCCATCAAGGTGACTCCGAAAAACAAGTTAAAATGCATTGTGTAGCTTAAAGATCATATTAGATGTTAAAATGTCAAAAATGAGGCTGACCTTAAAACAGTGATACCTGCTTAATGCAATATGAAATATTCAACCACCTGATACCCTTGATTAAATGTTAGCTTAGACACATTTCCCTAAACTGTAGGGATTGTGGAGTACTGTAAATCCAATCAGACACCATTTTTCCTTAGAAGCAGAGTCAGATTTTTATAATTTAGTTAACTTGCTGGAAAATCACACAAAAGTGACTTGAAACAGCTGGATCCTTTGTAGACTATGTCCAGGGAGGAGGGCCCAAGGGACTTGTCAATAGAGTAAATGACTGCCTGCCTGGGAGAACCCATCCTCAACTACTTCCCCACAGACCGTCTTTGGCCTGTCTCTATTGTGAAACTCCACTGAACGTAATCCATGTCTCTGTTAAAGACTTCTGTTTGTGTAAAATCCAGAACTCCATGATCTTTCCTGATACTTGCGTTTCCTCCCCTCCCCACCAAATCCCATCATTCTTTAGCAACAACACCTCTGTCTTCTACTCTCTTCAGCTCATTTTCCTTTTTTTATTTTTAAGGCCATTTTATTGGAGCTCTTATTTCTCTTAAAACAATCCATACCTCAATTGTATCAAGCATATTTGTACATATGTTGCCATCATCATTTTCTAAACATTTGCTTTCTATTCGAGCCCTTAGTATCAGCTCTGTTTTACCTCCTTCCCCCACCCTCCCACGCTTGTGAACCCTTGATAAATTATAAAGCATTATTATTTTCATATATACATATAGCTTTTCCTGTTACACCGACTGCTGTCTTCCTTTACCCACAGTGCTGTTGTTCGTCCCTTCAGGGTACAGGTTCTGTTAAAGGATATTATTCAGATAATGGTTATGGCACGTGTTTGTTAAAATATATTTATGGCTCTCAGATAATTTTTAAATTGTTGGGAGGGACAGGATTGGCCTTTTTGTCTCAAACGTTTGCTGACCTCTGTGCTAGACCATAGGTTCCAAAACTAACTTGGCCCACTAATCCCTTTGCAGAAAAAAATGAAAGAAAGAAAATCACTCAGTTCCATGACCTGCCACCCGCTGGCAATTAAAAAGTGTTGTGCTATAGCCCACGATCCAGGATACAGAGGTGTTATCTGTTTGCAGCCCCCAACTGGGTCGTTTAGGCATCCCCTGGGAGCACTATAGTCCACTTAAGAAACACTGTGCTTGAACTGTAGGAGGCTGCAGGGAGTGCAGTGATTACGTATTGAGCTCCCAATCACAAAACCAGCAGCTTGAAACCACCCCCTAAGCCGATCCACAAGAGAAAGAAGAGACTTTCTACTCCCCTAAAGGGCTATAGTCTTGGAAATACATGGGGGAAGTTGAA
The DNA here is from genome assembly GCF_050624435.1 of Tenrec ecaudatus. Lineage (NCBI taxonomy): Eukaryota > Metazoa > Chordata > Mammalia > Afrosoricida > Tenrecidae > Tenrec > Tenrec ecaudatus. Next base: position 12,047,686 of record NC_134542.1, on the reverse strand, counting down.
CCCTTTGTTAGTCCAGGTAGACTAGAGAAACAAATCCATGGACCCACTCATATGTGAATAAGAAAGAGCTTTATATATATCTATAGTCATGTAAATGACAAAATCATAATAATTTATGAATAATGAAGGGTTCATGAGGTAGGGGGAGTACGGAGGGAGGGGGAAATGAGCAGCAGATATTAAGGGCTCAAGTAGAAGGCAAATGTTTTGAGAATGATGATGGCAACAAATGTACAAATGTTCTTGACACAATGGATGTATGTATGGATTGTCATAAGAATTGTATGAGCGCCGATAAAATGATTTTTAAAAAGTTTACCCCTTTAAAACTATGGTCACATGGTAGGGGGAAGCAGAGGAGACATGGGGAGGGATAGGGGCACTAATTGCAATGAATGGCACATAACCACACACCCCCAGCCAGGGGGAAGAACAACAGAAACCAGAGGGGAAGGTAGATGCCGGTTGGTATGAGATTTGAAAATAATTAACAATATACAATCTATCAGGGGGCCATGAGAGTTTGGGTGGGGAGGAAGGAGGGAAAAAAGAGGAGCTGATCCCAAGGACTCAATGGAAAGTAGATATCTAGAAAAGAATGATGGAATATATGTATGAATATGTCAGCTACAATTGATGTATGGCTTGTAACAAGAGTTGTAAGAGCCCCAATAAAATGATTACAAAAAAAGAGCTTTATATACAAGAGCAGTTTAATATTGAGCAAACATCCCTGTGCAGTCCAGATCATGCGCATAAGTCCAACATTAGCCCATATGTCCAATACCAATCTATAAAGTCCTCTTCAAGAAACACATGCAAAGATTCCGAATGCCGGAAGATCACAGGTCAATGGGCGAAAAGTCTTGTGGATCCAGTGGCAATAGAAGCATCTCAGTGCTGGCAGAGGTCTCCACGTGGCTCCTCCAATTCCCCAGGCATGGGGTCTATCAGCACAGTGCCATGTGTCTTGTCAGCAGAGCATCTCTCAGGGAGTGTGTATTTACAGTAGAGGGTCTCTCAAAGAGTAAATAGCAGAGTTCCCAGAATTCTCAGGGGAAGGCCATGCCCACACAGAAACCTCATTAACTATGACTCAATTGACAGACTCGACTCCACCCCTTCACTCTTAATCCTCTCAAGTCCCAAATTGACACCAGGTTATATAACTACCACACACCCCATCCTGTAGAACTTTAAAACAATTATTCCAGGTAATCCTCTTAACCCTGTGATGAAGAAACCAGGGTATTTGAATTTCGGTTCCTTTCCAAGGTACTATGGCTTACAAATAGAACAGCCGTGTCTGCTTCCTTTGCCCAGCTTTTTAATCATGACTGTAAATCATCTTGCAACTTTGAGACGCTGTAGTCTTTGTCAAAGTAATCCCATGGCATTCTACCTCCATCTATCCCTTTGGCTACATTCTCAGTCCTAACTGATGTCCACCCATCCAGGTGGGAACGACAGTCAGAATCTCAGAACAGGGCAAGCTTCATGGGACCTGGTGTTTATCATATAGAGGTCCCTCTCTTCCTATTATGATGTGTGTATTTATTTTTAATTATGTATTTATACACTGGACCCTACAGAATTGAGTAGCTGATCCTGCCTGGAAGTCCTCTTTGATTCTTGCCTTCCCATGCCCTGCTTTCCCTTATCTCCCTCTCTCCTTGGCCATGTATTTACTCTGTCAAATACCACCTGATCATCTCCCCATCTCTCTGTACTGACACTGACTGCCTTAACTTAGGTCGTTATCATACTTTTCCTACATTGCTGTAGAGTGTTGATTGTCTTAGTCACCTTGCACCACTGTAGCAGACCTACCACAAGCAGGTGGCTTTAAGGTACAGAGATGTATCTTCTGACAGTTCTCTTGCAGGTGGGCATTTCAGTTAGCATCTGGGAGCAGGGCCAGGTTCATGGGCCTTTGTGCTTGGTTCAGAAGTCTGAATTTAAGGTGTGGAACTAGAGAGAGGCACTTCCTCATTAGGAATCTCCCAAGTTCCTTGACATTGCTCAGGATCCGTCTACTGCTGATGTGATTGTTTGAGAAAAGTCATCAGTCAGACTTTGTTTGGGGAGGGTGCAGTAGGAAAAGGTGAGGAGAAGCCAGGGCCTTTCCCTTGAGGATCTAGTGCCACTTGGAGAGCCATGTGATCAAAGGATATGAGCTGCAACATGTGATCTGAGAAACACATTTGCTCTAGTTCCTACTTGACTAAACCTTAAGGTTGGTGGCTTGAACTCACCCAGCAACAGAGAAGAAAGGCTTCATGACCTGCTTCCATAAGCATGAAACCCAAGAACACTCCAGGGAGCAGCTCCATTCTGTCCCCTCTGGTGTCGCTCAGCTTGACAGTGACAGGTTTGGGTGTTTGCTATGTTTTGTTCTGGTTGACATGAAAAATTAATGAATGAATGAGAAATAATGATTGCTTATAAACTGCCAAGAGAACTAAGTGAAACTGGTGTACCTTTTCTATTGAAGAATTTCTCAGAAGTATCTCTAGGGAACCATAGAATATGTCTGGCCCTTGACTATTGAATTGATTCCAAATCCTAAGGACCCTATGTAGCACTCCCAAGGCCATACGTCTTTATCAGAGCAGAGAGCCTCCTAGTGCTCCATTGGAGCAACTGGACAGCTTGAACTGGCAACCTCCTGGTTAGCATACCAAAGCTTACCTAACTGCACTACCAGACTCCTTCATATAATGTGTAGCAGTTTCAGAAGATACTACATTCCAGTGGAACATTCCACAGGATTGGTATTTCGTAGAAGATATTATTTTTTAGCATAAAGGAACATGGAGTTAAGCTTAGTTGGGATGAGAAATAGTAGTAGACCATACATTTTAAGGAATGGATGATGATCATGAAGGGGGAAAAATAGAAATGAGAAGAAAAATCCTTCGTCCTTTATATAAATAGATGAGAAGTATGAAGACAATTTGGGGGTGTAGTATTGAGGATTATGGCTTTTGTATGAAATCTCAAAGTATGACCAATTAAGACTGTGATTCCTGGATGACTTAGTTCAAAGTACCAGGGCTAATGTTAGCAAGATAAACAGCTAATGTTTACAGCAAGGTTCAGATCCAGTTTTATTAGCTAACAGAGGCTGCTTTTTAAAGCAAATGACCAAGATATATTTATGACCAGCCAAAATTATCTGATGTGTGGTTTTGGTTAATTGCTTCCATGTTAGATTTCAGAGCCAGTTTCTATTTTGGTAAGACACATTTGGTGATCGCCTGACTCGTGTGCCAAAATGAGCTCCACACATATTAAAACAAAACCCTGAGGTTCCTATATTCAAACAGGATGTTTTGGTGGATTGCTTATTACTTTATAATATAAATATCTAAGAAAGTTCACTTTTGGGGGTCTGTGAAGTATGTGGATTTGTCACGTGGTTGTCAGTTGCTGTCAAGTGAGATCCGGCTCGCAGTGACCCTGTGTACAACAGGAAAAGCATTGTCTGGTTTGCGCCATCCTCATAATGATAGCCATGATTGAGTGTCTCATTGCAGCCACTGTGTCCATCCATCTCCTCGGGGTTCTTTTTGTCAGCCCTCTACCGGCATGATGTCATTCTTCAGGGACTTTTCTTTCTTGATAACATGTCCAAAGTTCTGGATTTGAGGCCAAAATTTGTAAAATTGCAGCACTATTTATCACAAACCTAGAATAAGTGAGGCAATTATAAATCCCAGTGGATTGTTTTTATCTATTTTAACCACCTTATGATCTTGTATTCTATTTTGTCTCTTTGGAATCATCCATTCCATGAACACAATAGGCTAGTGTTCTCCCTGAATTGACCCCACCTTCAGATTTGCTTTAAACGATAAATAAGTGCTGAATAATTATCCATGTATTTATTTTATAGAAGAGTTGAAAATGTCTTTTAAAAATATTCTTTGTGTCCCTGATCCAATCTATTTGCTTATAGGTACACTTTTCTCAATGTGAGTCATGCCAAATATTTCACCTATCACTATGCTGATGCGTTCTCTCTCTCTCACACTCATAATTTATGTAGGGAAGTATGTTTCTATTTTAAAGTATATATAGAGTATGATAGTTAATTTTATATGTCAATTTGGCTAAGCTGTAGTACCAGGTTGTCTATGCAAACACTAGAGTAGATTTCTCTGTGAAGATATTTTGTTGTTGTTGTTAGCAATTATATTTTAGTTGACTAAGAAAATTATCTTGAATCAGGAAGTCCAAAGAAAAACCAATGTATTTCAACTATGATGTTGGTAAAGAAGAATGAACGTACCATGGACTCCCAAAACTAAGTGATCTGTCTTGGAAGAAGTACAGCCGGAATGCTCCCAAGAGGCAAGGATGATGAGACTTCATCTCAAATACTTTGGAGATGTTGTCTGGAGAGACTGGTCCCTGGAGGACATCGTGCTTGGTAAAGTGGAGGGGCAGTGAAAAAGAAAGTCCTTATTCAGGTGGATTGACACAGTGGCGGCAATAAGGGACTCAAACATGAGAACAGTTGTGAGGATTGTGCTGGGCCAGGCAGTGTTTCTTTCTGTTGTACACAGGGTTGCCGTGAGTCAAACGTAACACCAATAGCCACAACATACTTTGGGTGAACCTCATGCAAATCAACTGAAAGACTTAAGAGCAAGACCGGAAGAGAAAGAATTCTGCCTCAAGATTGTGACATGCATATTCTAGTTAACTTTTCCAAATCCCCGTCTGGTCTACCAATTTCCACTCAAATAGATATTTTATAGGTGGTGCATTGGTCCTGCTTCTCTGTAGAATGCTCACTATTACAAGAGTCCACTTAGGTCATGGATATTGATCATAGTGCCTGAGTTCTGTGTAGCAATAATGAGGGGTGTTTTCTGAATTGATTATTGCTCTTCTAATGAGAGTAGGATGGTATCTCATTGTGGTTTTGATTTGCATCTCCGTAATGGCTAAGTGGTACAGTGCATTAAGTATGGTCCTGTTAACCCAGAGATTGATGATTTGAATCCACCAATAGACACAGAGGAGAAAGATGAGACAATCAGCTTTTCAACACTGTCTGTATTTTTATCTTCTTTTGGTTTGTTCATATTAGGGTTTATCTTATCTCAGAGATGTTATGTTATTGGGAGTCACCTTCTTAAAGTTGTGTTATGTGTTTTCCTGGGTTTTGGTCTATGAAACCCGGATTGGTGAACCTACAGGGACAACAAGGAGAATAAGGGTTTCAGGGGGTGGGGGTGGGGGGAATAATGGGGTGGTGGTGAGAGTGTTGTGGTAGCAATTATGCAATTTTGCTTGATGTGATTGAACTATGGAATGAAATGATATATGTATTAATTCCCAATTAATAATAAAATTTTAAAAGATTTACAGACTCAGAAACCCTATAGAGCACTTGTATTCCATTCTACAGTGTTGCTATGCGTCAGAATTGACTCATTAGCGGTGAGTTTGGGATTTGGGGTGGCTATAATTTTGAGCATTTTATAATGTATTTGTTGGCCATTTGAGCAATTATCTTGGTAAAATGTCTGCTAAAATTATTTGCTCATTTTTTTAAAATTGGATTATTTGTTGTTGTGAAAATACTTTGTACAATTTGGATATTAGACCTTCAGATATAAGGTATAAAACCCTCAGAGATCGACCTGAGTCCGTGTCATATCAACACCACAGGACAGAGTCCAAGTGTTCCGTAGAACTTCTGAGGCTGCATCTCTTCATGGCAGATGGTAGCTCTATCTTTCTCCAAGTTCTTTGATGAACAAAAGTCCTTAATGTCATGATATCTCATTAGTCTATTTAGTCTTCTCCTGTTCACGCTTCATGCTATTGGATCCGATAGCTCATTACAGACATCTAAGTCCCTTAGTCTTGTCTCGATAATTTCTTCTAAGAATTACACGCATATGTTCTCGAACAATTTTGAATTGCTTTTGTGCGTGGAATAAGGGTTGGATCATGGTCCCACCCCTCCTTTTTTATATTTGGTAATACAGTTTTTCCAGCATCCTTTATTGACTATAGTTCCTTGCCTATTGGATTTAGTGTCCCTATCCAAAATCAGTTGGTTGTAGAACTTTGGGTTTGTTTCTGAACTCTCAAATCTATACCATTGAGTCAACATGCCCAATATTATATCACCACTGGGTTGTTTGAATTGGCTTTTTAAAGTTTTAAAGAAAAGTCAGAAATTTAGATTTTTTTATGTAACCCAAGCCATGGCATGAAAAATTACCTCTTCTACATTTGACAATTGGATATTGCACAAGGAAAACTTAAGAAGAATTTGTGCATTTGAATTATGGTCCTCACGAAGAATATTGAGAGTATCAAGGACTGACAAAAGAACCAACAAAACTATCCCGGGAAAAGTCCAGCCAGGCTGTTGCTTTGAGGCAGAGATGGTGAGACTTCGTCTCACTTCCCTTAGATGTGTTGTCAGGAGAGATCTGTCCCTGGAGAAGGACCATGGGCTCCATGAAGCAAAGGAAAAACACAGAAGACGACACTTGACAAGATGTATTGACACCGGGGATGCATGGATGGACACAAACAGAAAAGTGATTGTGCAGATGGCACAAGATGAGTGGTGTTTCATTCTGCTGTACAGAGACACTCTGAGTTGGAATTGGCTCCACAGAACCTAACAACATGTGGCAGCAGTCTTTTTTTAATGATGTCAAGGTGGGTTTTGTTGTTGATGTTGTTTTTAATGTGCAGTAGAATATCAAATTATGTCTGTTGGCTAGATCTGATCTGGGATCACTCTTTTGAGACCTAGGGCCTAAAAATATCTGTGAATTCCTAAATATAATTGTGCTTCTCCAGCCATGTTCCTGGGTTCAGACCCTTCTGTTTGGTCATAATGTTCTGCTCCCAACTCAGTCTACCCGAAATTTCCACCTACCTTCAATGCCTGGTACAAGTATCACCAAGGTGGCCCCTTTGTTTCAGTTGACTGACTTGCTCTAAACATATAGGAAATTCAAATCAAGGTACGGGGAAGAGGGCAGGTGGTAGAGGGAGGGGGTTCTTAAAGAAGGTGAATACATTTCTGTTAGCAGGAAAGGGGATTACTTAATAACACTGATATAGAACCAAAAGGGAGAGTATGCCTGGTACTATGTTCCTAATTAGACACCTTTGACGTCATTTCTTTCCAGTGCGTAGTGATCAAGGCTGTGTACTATAGACCATTGGGACTTTAGACTTGGTTCTTTCAGGATGCACAGCATCCTTCATAGGACACACCAGAAGGATTTGACATGGAAACCCCACCAAGTGAACTAGGCTTTATGTCAAACTCAGCTTTAGCTCTTGGACTAAAGACTGAGACCCTTAGTGTGAGAAAAAACAGATGACTGTTAGACCAAGGACATAGAACTGACAGATGTTGGACTTTGGTCCATATTTCCTGCATTGAGGGTACCCAATGGATGGTGGCCTGGAGCTACCATATGCTCAAACAAGCAGTCATCTAAGTGAGGGGTCAACAAATACCACATGGAAGAATAATACCGCCTTGGTGATCGATCCATGGGTTGTCAATAATAAAACCTAAATCCTAAATAGAGAAAGGTAGCAGAGGTTAAACTCTCAGTCACCTGGTTTTCAGAAGGCTATGGATGACAATGGAATCCCAAAATCCATTTTCGGGGTCCATGCATGGTTTAAGCCTCTATTGAATACCCTTTAACCATCGTCCATGAATATGAGCAGCCTTGCTATCAGAAAGCACTATAAAGCTGATATGGCAGTGTGAGAGTTAAGGTTTATTGTGCCAACCTGGCCAATAAACACATATGGCATTAATTGAAGGGCAGAAAGATAAATGGCTAGGTGAGTCTCGCCTTTTATGTTGTCTGGTCTCTTGTTCTCTGATGGTCAAACCACTGTGTGGCTGCCTTACCTGGCAAGACCAACTTCCTGCAAGACATCCCCTTGAGGAGAAGCCACATGGACCTACCCCGATGCAGCCTTGGGTGCTGGAGTGGCCATGTGGAGACCCCTGCCAGTCCTGAGATTCTTACACATTCACTGATCCAGCTTTCCTCCTGCAGTCAGTGTCATTGTGTGTGTTTTGTGAGATTGAGGAGGACTTTGCGGATTGGTGTTGGACATATGGGTTAATGTTGGACTTAGGAGCTTGGACAGCACTGGCTTGGGATGCTTTCTTAATGTACACTTACCCTTTATATTAAACACTTTTATACACATTTAAGTTGCTATGGATTTGTTTCTCTAGTCTACCCAGACTAAAACAACTGGGCTACCGAGCCAACCCCAATCAGAGCCAAACTGATCTCTTCCCAAAAGTGCTATAAAGGAAAACAATAAACCCACAGGTTGGGGAGAGGGGCCAGCATGCCCACATGGAAGCAAAACAAGAGGAAAAAGAGAAAGGGGTGGTCTAGACCTCATGTTAGCACACCAAACCCAGAGGATGACATCCATGCACAAAGCTGCTAAGGTGTAGAGAGCACTATAGAGCTGACAACAGCTCAAGACATGGTGTCCTCTCACTGGAGCATTCTGCAACCAAGGACTATACTGGGGACATACTGTGGGGAGCTAGTCTGTTCTGAAATCCACCCCCTGTACCCTCTCCACCATACATACACACACACACACACACACACACACACACACACACAAACACACGGCAGGGTGAACCAAAAAGGGAACATAACAGATCAACAATCAAAGCCACAAAGCCCTTAAGAGCCCCCAAAATAGATTTCAAGCTAGTAGGGGCAGCTCCCAGAATTCCCTCAGGACCAGTAGGGAGATAGCCATAAAGGTCAGCAGACAGACCTGGAATTACGTATATATTTTTTCTTTCTTTCAATCTTTTGTTTGTTTGTTTTTTATTTTATCTGTTATTGTTGGTTTGCCTACTTATATAAGATAGGCATGGGAAGCAAGCTCTAGGAGAATGCAACAGGACTGATGGTCCTCAGATTTGGGGTTGAAGGAGGTTGGGGAAGGGAGTGGTGAGCAAACAATGCCAGAGGCAGGGGAACAACTAGGGAGTTAAAGTCAACAACAGGTGGACAGGATGTAGAGGCCCTGAAGGTGATGGAGCAATACTAGTCTAGTGGAGAAGAATTACCAAGAGGTGGAAGTAGGACAAGCATGATGGGGCAGGAGGAAGGTCAATAAAAGGAAACAGAGGAACCTTCTCAAAGCAGAGCTATGGATAGAGGTATAAGCATAGGTGTGCACATATGTAAATACATTAATCCATAAAAAAGAGGTTTTGGTCTAGGTACATATATTTGTACGGCAATACACTGAGGTAGTGGATGTACTTCGGGCCTCTGCTCATACCCTCCCTCAACCCAAAAACACTTTGTTCTAACAACCTAACAATCTGTGATGCTCACCCTCCCGGCACAATCACTGAAGACAAAAATGGGTGCATAAACAAATGTGGTGAAGGAAGCGGATGGTTCCCCGCTATCAAAAGATATAGCTTCTAGGTCTTAAAGGCTTGAAATTCAACAAGTGACCATCTAACAGAGAAGCAACAAGCCCACATTAAAGAAGCACACCAGCCTGTGTGATCATGAGGTGTCTTCAGACCGAGTAAGAGGCATCAGAAGACTCAAAACAAACAAACCAGCAAACAGAAACATATTGTTGAAAAAGAAGGGGTACGGGACAGAGACCCAAACCAAAGTCCATCTGTAGATAATGGGACATTCCCTCACAAAGGGGTCGGAGAAGGGATGAGTCAACTAGGGTGCAGCATAGCACTGATGATACACACAATATTCTTCTGATTCCTTGAGGCTGCTTATCCCACACGCCCACTATCATTACCCCAGTACTGACTAGCCTTTCATTACAGGTTCGACCAAAGCTTGTGCATAGGTATAAATAAAAGACAAGAGGACAATCCAGGAACAGGAATGGCAGTAGCTATGCCAGAGGGTAGGGGGAGGCGGGGGGAGAGGAGAGGAGAGGACAGGTGAGGAGGAAAGGAAAGCTGGTTGCAATGATCAACGCATAACCACCACCACTACCTCACTCCCCCGCCAGGAGGAGTAACAACAGAAACCGTGGGGGGTGAGATATGAAAATAATAATAATTGGTAATTATCATCAGGGCGATGATATGAAAATAATAATAATTGGTAATTTATCAAGGGATCATAAGGATTGGAGGGGGGAAGAGGAGCTGATATCGAGGGCTCAATAGAAAGTAAATGTCTGGAAAAGAATGATGGCAACGTATGTCCCAATATGCCTGATACAATTGCGGAATGGATTGCTATGAGTTGTAAGAGCCCCCAATAAAATGATCATTTAATAATAAATAAATAAACATATAAAAAATTCTCATGTAACCTATTTGCTACACAGCAGTTTTAAAACTTTTTTTTTCCCGTTCTGGATATTTGTATAAGGCATTCCCCATAAATTTAAAATATCTTCAGGTGTACTTGCATTATTGGTGTGGAAGAGGAAAATGGCCAGAAAACACTCTGAAACCTCAGTGGGTGGTTCTCTCTTCCCTGCTTCAGACATCATCTCAGGAAAGATACAAAGTTGACTTTAGAAAGACGCTGAGGTCTCAGATTGCCTGGAGTAAATGAAAACTCACAGTGTTCTCAAACAGTGCTGTGTCAGGTCTAACTCCTAATCCTACACTATGAGTGTTGTCAGACAGAAAACAAATGAGCAAGAAGCGGTAAGACCACGTAACTATCAGATCATTTGATTGTTTGGCAAAAATTATTATGTGCTCTTAATTTTTTTTCCCTGTGTGCTTTCACATATAGCGTTAATACATGCATCTAAATATGACTTAGTTTAAAACACCCGTTTATGCTAAGAAATAACATAACAGTCATCAAACGCACATTAGGAACATAGCAAAGGGTCCCTGGCATCTGTTAGAAGTATTAGTGCTAAGAGAGTAGAGCTGGTCAGCCTGATGCTGTTTCCTTTGTACTGCTCTGAGAGATCTTGCACATGGCTAGGTTTGTCTGTGTGACATAACAAACTCTCTTCCTGAAGGAGGTTTGCAATTGTTTCTAGGGAGTGATCACACTTGTTAAAACAAATCAGAAATCCCTCCAAGATGAAAGAGTATCCCTGTAGGGCTTGTGGGGTTAGAAATACATTTCTAGAAAAGAATCCAACTTACACCGTTTATCATAAAGCCTATTGCCTTGTGACACCTTTGAACCAAAAAAAAAAAACAAAAACAAAAAAAACATTGAGCACCACTATCTTGTGATACTTCTTCTATCTCTTCACACTTTCCTGAAGTGAAGTAGTAACAGATGATAAAGAATCTTCCCAATGATGCTGTAGCATTCCCTGAACTCACACTACATTTGGGTCATTATTGGCTTAAAGAATTAATAAAATGCAAATGAGATGCTGTCAATTAACATTCCGGAGGAACAGAAAAGAAAAAAGGTTTACAAATCCAAAGCTTTACAAACATAAAGCTTTACATGGTGATGATTATAATCGAGGTTATAAAGTCAGAGCAGTGAGGTCAGAGGACGTGCCAGAAACAGAACTTTACAGTTACACAGGGAGGTACCATGGCCCACTTCCTCCTCTGGCAGGAGACCAGAAGAACCAGGTGGTACTCAGCAATCATACCAACTGTTTGGATCAAAGACTCCATAGGTAGATATGGATCAAAGAGGAGAAAAATGAGGAACTGCATTGCAAATTATAAAATAGTCTATCCCTGATGGACCGATTTAGGCTGCAGAAACCTCCAAACCTCTTGTCTTAAGACATTTTCTAAATCTTCAACCCAACCTATCCCTTGAAAACATCTTTAAACTTAAGAAGTGTAGTTCAATTATAAAGGGACATATGCCTTAAGTACTCCATTGCCTTACACATGAGGCCCCATGGACAATCGCAGTGCAAAAGCAGAGATGGGATCCGTGAGTCTAAATGAATGGTGGTGACGCTGTTTGAGCGAGATAGTGAGAATAGGGACACAAACTGATGAGTGTAACCAGTGTCACTGGACTATACACACAGGCATTGTTGAAGGAGCGCTTTGCGCCCCAGATTAACATATCAGGAAAAGATACAGAGGAATACGCTTGGCAAGACAGGCTGAGAAGGACAATAGAGGCAGCGGAATCTTATCTGTAAAGATGAGAGATGTGGAGCTGGCATAGGTCTGGTCCAAAGAAGAGCTAGTTATTTGGTGTGATCACCTGAGGTGGGTGGGAAGGGGTGAGATAGGGCCTTCCTGGAGGGTGTTACATGCAACCCTAAAGAGACCAGGCCCTCAATCAGACGGATGGGCACAGGGGCTGCGATAATGCGCTCAGGCACAGGCACAATTACAAGGATGGCACAAGACCGGGAAGCGTTTGCTTCTGTTGTGCCTGAGGTTGCTATGGGTCAGAACTGGCTCCTGGCACCTAACAACAACCATAGCAAAAAAAGCTAAATTTTCTCCTGAAGAGTAATGTGACATAATTTCAAAAAGTCACTGGAAAAATCTCATTATCATTTTATTCTATTGTGCCATGAACTTTCCCTTTCCTTCGTATTTGTATTGCCCTTGGGTAGTGATTAAAGACAAATTATTTAATAGAACAATAAAAGAGGAGGGTTACCTGAGTTAAAATTTGACTTATGAGGGGGCTACAACAAGTTCATGGGAAAGCAGAATGAACAGATAATGAACCGAGTTTGGAAGGTGAGGAAAGGAGGAGGATCGGGAAGAGGAATCACAAGGAATGGGCGGGATGTGACGTTACATTGAGGGGCTTGCAATGCATGAGCTGAAGCAAAATGTACGTGAATTGTTGAATGTAAAACTCATGACCTGGTCTGTAACACTTCTCCTCTGTTAAAACTCACAGTGAGAAGTTTAACGAGAGGAAAAGAAAGGGTAGAGGAGTTTTTACACAAACTTTCTTGAAGCCCCCTCATATGTCTTACTGTCCGGCACTACCTAGTCTGAGCTAGAATCCCTCTAGCACACTGTTAGAGTCAATAGCATTGTGGCCTTTCTGATAGCTGGAGAAATTGGTTCTGGAAGAGCAATGATTCCACAAGCAGATATCATGAAAACAGCAAAGCCAGGTTCAAACCTAGAAAGTCTGGTTCTAGAGTACACACCCTGTAACTCCCCTCATGTTCTACTCTCTATAACATGGTCTGTTCTCTTTAGCCCTTAGCCAATGTAGTATAGTGTGCTGTTTATGATATTTGCCAGTGAATCCAGACATCTTGAAGCTCAGTATTTCATGAATATAATGATTAAATGGGACCCATTAAAACAGAAGGATCTCTTCTTCCATGTGCTTCAAGTAAAGAAACGGGCGCATGCTCAAGCCAATACTCCTTCTTTTCCTGGATTTAAAAACCTGAAGCTAGGAAGAAGAGAAGCCTCTAAGCTCTTTGGATGAAACTTGCCAGGATGGGCTGTCAGCGGCCATGTTTCCCACTCACGTGGACAAATGCAAAAGCGCAGGGTCCAGTCTGCAGAGAGATGCGGAGCTGAGACTCAGAGAGGAGGGTCGGGCTGGGGCTGGGTCTCAATTTCTTGTCATGTCTCAGTCTAGAGAACCTCCTGCTTTCTAATACCTGAGTGCGTTAATCCATAAAGGTCCCTTTTTGGACTGAGCTGTGATAGCACAGTGGTTACATATCGGGTTAGCCACAAGGTTAACTATTTGAAAGCACCAGTAGCGCCATGGGAGAACTGCGAGACTTTCTCATCCCATGAAGAGCTACACTCTTGGAAACTCACAGGAGCCATTCTACTCGGTCCTATGGGGTCACGCTGAGTCAATATTGGCTGGCTCTATGGCAACGAGACTGAAAAAATCCAGATTAGTACAAAAGTCTGCCTCTGTTACATCAACTCCAAGTGGATGGTATTGTATACTTCTCTTTCGTTTAAATGTTCTAGCACTGAGGTGCCAGGAGAAGAGTAAGCACAGCTGTGTTGGAAGCAGTGCAGTCAGAGTGCTCCTTAGAAGTGAGGATGGAAAGACTTGGTCTCACAGATGCTGAAAGTGCCTGGAAGGATCAGTTATCAGAAAAAGATGCCATGATCCTCATCAAGATGACATGACACAGTGGCTGCAATCATGGCCTCGAAGAGTGATGATTATGAGGATGGTGCAGGATTGGGCAATGATTCCTCACATCATACAAAGGATCCCTTGCAGAGGGCTAGTAGGAGAAGATGAGTCACTCAGGGTTCAGTGTAGCAATAATGAAACTCACAACCTTCCTCTAGTTCTTAAACACTGCCTCCCCTCCATCTATCATGATCCCAATTCTACCTTGCAAATCTGGTTAGACCAGAGAATATACAGCGGTGCAGTTGGGATCTGGAAACACAGGGGATCTAGGACAGATGAACCCCTCAGGACCAACGGTGAGAGTGGTGATGCTAAGAGGGAAGGAGGTGGCAGAAAGGGGGAACTGATCTCGGGATCTACATATAACCCCCTCTCTGGGGCATGGGCAACAGGAAAGTGGGTGAAGGGAGATGTCGGGCAGTGTAAAATAAGATAAAATAATAATTTATAAATTATTAAGGGTTCATGAGGGAGGGGGAACGGAGTGCGAGGGGGAGAGAAAAAAGGAAAATGAGCTGATTCCAGGAACCCAAGTGGAAGGTGAATTTTGAGAATGATGAGGGCAATGAATGCATAAGGGTGCTTTACTCAATTGATGTATGCATGGATTGTGATAAGAGTTGTATGAGCCCCAATAAAATGATTTTTTAAAAAGGCTTGCTATGAATTGGAACCACCTCAACTATATCCAACAACAAAATATATATATATAAATAACAAAACAAATATTAGTATAACAAGTTTGGGGTATAATTCAGTGATATTAATTACATTTACAATGCTGCACAAACATCAATCCTATCCACTTCCAAACAGATTTTCATCACCTGGCATAGAAACCCAGTTTCCCTTGGACAATACCTTCCCATGAGTCCCTGTCCCTGCTAACCACTAATAAATTTTTGTCTCTATTCATTACCTTTACATCATGGGATTGTACAATCATTTTCTGTGTTAGGCCAGAATGACTAGAGAAACAAATCCAGAGACACTAGTGTGTGTGTGTGTGTGTGTGTGTGTGTGTGTGTGAGTGTGTAAGAAAGTTTTATATCAAGGAGTAATTGGATATCAAGGAAACATCCCAGCTCAGTCCAAATCAAGTCAAAAAGTCTGATACTAGTCCATAAATTCTTCTTCAGATTCACGCAGACTCAAGAAAGAATGCAGAATGCAGGGAGATCACAAACATGGGTGCAAAGTCTTGTGGATCCAATGGCGGTGGACACATCACCAGGGCTCCCACAGGTCTCCAGCAGGTCTCCAAGTGACTCACCAGAATGAAGGTGAACACAGAGAGAGGAGGAAGTTCCCAGGACCCTCCTTATGAGAAGGTCACACCCACCAGGAGGCATCATCAGGTTCTGATCTGATTGGCAGGCTAGACTCCACCTCTGCACTTGAAGCTCACGTGAAATTATGTAACTACCACATTTTTTTGGTCTGACTTAGTTCACTCAGCATAATGTTTTCCTAGTTCAGTGATGGTATGATATGTATCAGAGCATCATTTCTCTCCACAGCTGAATAATGTTCCTCTTTAGGAAATACTACATTCATCTGCTTTTCTGTTCATCTGTTGGATGTGTAGGTTTTTTGTTTCTTGTGTTTAGTGTAAATAATGCTGCATCAGACATGAGTGAAGAAGCACTCATTGCACTCCCTCCTTTTAAGTCTTTTGGGTATAAATGTGGTCATGGACTTGCTGTTGTCCTCACTAGAATGTTTGGGCTCTTTGAAAGAAATTGTAGTGCCATAGCTTCAGTCTCTCTGTGGTCTTGAAAGTCCCCCCAAATCACTGGGTGAGACTATGCAGACAAGGTGCTTGTGTCCCACCAAGGGAATTGAACAATTTGCTCATAATGCATTGGCACCCTTGTAGAGAGGGAACCATGCAAATAAGATATCCAGAATCAAAGAAAGGAGATTTTCTCATCCTGACAGGCTTGCAATGAGCCATCGTAGAGGTAAAAACAACGGAACTCACTACCATGAAGAAGACTCAGAATCGGGAGTGAACCATGGGCTTTGTATCCAAGGTCTCAATTCTGAAAACCTTCTAGACCAAAAGGAAAACAAGAGATAGAGCAGTAATGCCAAAGACACGGTGAGAGATGGCAAGAGGCCATGATAGAGAAATGGTGACTGAGTATGATCCGTAAAGTCTATGTGGCCATCACAATGAATTATGAAGTAGTGGGAATTTTCATGGGAGGAACAACTAATATCAGAATTGATTTTTAGAAAAACAATGGTGAAAAGAGGCAAGAGTGGCCTCTGCCTCATAACAGCCAACTTTGAGCTACTGCTCATGGTGATGATCTCCTCCCTCCTGTGAAGTCAGAGCTCAGATAACCATTTTTATAGTAGCTTTTAATCATACCAACTCAAATAATGATAGTACTGATACCTAAATAAAATAGTGCCCAAAGAATCAATTGAATGCCACTCCTCTTCACTTTGAATGTATCAGGAAATATTTTTATTATTATTTGGCATATAATTATGCAGTTATCAATAATTAAGAAAAAGGAAAAATGTGAAAGAAAGATAACACAGATATTATTAGCAATAAGAGAGAAATGTATTGCTATAAATTCATTTTAGGACCTTTTGACCCTACTATTTAAATCAGTATACTTAGTTAGAGCTTAAGGTGCTGAGGACATTTAAGAATAATTTATTTAATATGCAAACAAAATGGTATGGGGAGGGTATCGGAACTCTTCTAACTTCACAGCGAGGGAGGACAATCACCATCATCAACAGTTTCGTCAGCTGTCCAATGCTGACCCCTATGAGGCTGAGGTCCCCCAATTTCCAAGCTTTCACCCATTCTGACATCAACTGCTCCTCCCACAGCACCCTCTGCTTCTCAGCTGAGTTCAACACTTCACTCTAATTGCCACACCTAACTGACAAAATTTGACATACATTTACAGAGTTTATTAGGGAAGTTGACAGTTTACAATTTAGGATCAGGAATACTCAGGATACAGTTATTCAGGTCAGGATAGCTCCTAGGCCGTGACTACAGACTCCTTTGGTACATGGCCTCTTGGCTCTGTTCTGTTAGGGAAATATTACAAAGCTCACTTTACACTGCTAATATATGCCCAGAGGGTGCTCCGCTCCTCCCAAAATCCTCATCCTGAAAGCTCTACCCTTGCTCTGTAGGTCAGCAAATGTACTTCTCCACATTAAGGGCATGGAAACACCCCGCAACGCAAGTGAGTAAGACTTCTGTCTTACTCATTCCATGGGCCAGGGAGTCTACTGCTCTGCCCAGCCCTGTCTCTGCTGCTCACATGCTGCTTTTCCCTGCGCCAAAGAAGTTCAAACCCCAAGAGTTTCAGGGTCCAAAGAGCATTCTACAATCCTGGTTCTTTTTACATGATGACTCTTCACTCCCCACCCCTGCTTCTGAAGTGGTTCATTTTATGCCCAGCAGAATGGCAAAATTGACCAACTCTCCCACTATATTTCCATATTTCAACAATAACACTAGCCCTGTTGACAGTCACTCATGAGGAAATGGAATCATATACTCTTATCTGCATTTTTTTCTACAGTCTCTTCCCCAGGACCTGAAAGGAAAAAGGAAATCTACCCAGCCATGGCTGGAAATTACAAAGATCCAGATTAAGACACGTACGGCCCTGCCCCATACTCAAGCACAGTAAAGCTACAGAAGGGCTGCAGTGTTTCACCACTGTTCATAAGGCGTCAGTGACTCACCCCTCAAAGGCCAATTGCCTGTTTCAGTGACAACAGTGGGATCAAAGCTACCACTAACAGTGAGTCTGGCACAGTGTCCACTAGTTTTTCTGCTACATATATGGCAGGTACGACCCAAAACCTCCTTGGGGTACCTAGCAACAAGGATTGCACTACGTGCGCATTGGTCAATCTGAATGGAGACTGGCTTTCAGCAATGGGCATAGCTGTCCTGATGTGGTGAGTGTGTGCTGAACAATCATGTGCACACTACTAAAACCTCTCACCCTCCCCTGAAGCATCATTGCTCCGCTCTGCCCATCCCTGTTGGCCCCGTCACCCTGAGTACTCCCACTGTACACATGTACACTCCAAAGGACGTCATTGTCTTAGTAGGAATTCTGAGTTTCCACAGAAAACCAAAGTGGTCTCAGGGGCTTAACAAACACATGTTTTTCTTATTAAGGTGAGAGCGGCTTGCCTTAACATTTGAACAAGGCCTCTGTTTGATGAGACTGTCATTTGAGGATCAGCTGGCATCTTAAAGACCTTTTTCATGAAAATATTTTCATGTTAACGCTTCTTCTATGTCTCACAAGGGAGTTAAATTTCTCTGGGTCTTAGAAAGAACCCATTTAACTTCAATAACACTATTTTTTTCCTCCAAGGAGTTCAAAGCAGGTCAATTTCATAGCTCAGTGTTTGAAGATGCTGCCCTTTTGAAAGCCCCATCTGCCCAGCTCACTGTCAGGAAGACTTATGCGTGGATTGTCAAAGGCAAGGGTGACTTGGTTGTTTCACCCTTGACCCTGAGGCCAAGGAACCCACACAGCAAGGGCCAGTTTAGTGAGTAACATGGTAGCTGATGGATTCTCTGTCTACTAATTCAGCTGTTACGTCAACACGTGACTCAAAGCTCATGCCCTTCAGCATAAATCCTGTTTCTTGGGAATCTCTAGAGAACACCTTTTTTCCTCAAAGTATCCTCTTCATTTTATTTGAAGTATTTATAATTAACATATTAACTTTGGAATTTTATATAAAAGAATATTACTATGAGAAAATGAAAGATACTGGAACATATGCTCCCTTTCTTTGGACTTCTAATTTTTATGTGCACCCATTAATATTTTTCCATTTTAATTATTTATCCTATTAGAGTAAAAATCTAGGTAACACGGTTGCTAAGTCAACATTTTTATACACACAACTCAGTAGCCCTGATTACGGTAATCATGTTTTGTAACCATCACCAGTAACCATTTTCAAACTTTCCGTTACCATTCACAGATATGTGGTGCTTCCTAAAAACGATCTCACCTGTTCCTCTTCTCTCCAACCCCTGGTTAGGCCTAATAAACATTGTCCTCTATGCCTTCACCCCGTTCAGAGAAGTTGTTGAGTTGACAGGTGGTTTAGAGTCAATTCCAACTCATCCAACAATGGGAAAGCACTGCCCAGATCGGTGCCATCTTCATGGCTGTTGGCATGTGTGAGCCAATCATTGTAGTCATCGTCAGTCCATCTCCTTCAAAGCCTTCTCCTTTGCAAGCCCTCCATGCCACCAAGCTTGAGGTCATTTTCCCAGGATTGCTCTCTCCTGATAGCACACCCGAAATACAACAGCAGCACTGTCTCCGCCCCTCAATTTTAAGGAGTACTCTGGCTTTGTTTACTCCAGTACAGTTTGTTTGTTTGTTCTGGTAGTTTATAGTACTTTCCATATTCTTTGTCACCATCCTGATTCAAAGGCAACAATTCTCCGCTTTTCCTTATCCATTGGCTAACTTTCATATACATACATGAGGTGATTTAAGTGGGATCACCCACAATATTGTTCTTCTGTGATTGACTAACTTCATTCAGCATCATGTTTTCTAGGTTCATTGTGTTTTAGCATGAAGTTGTAGGACTTCATTTCTCTCTGTTAATGAGCAATATTCCATTGCTGAGGTCAGATGGATCTTGGCAGAACATAGATAACACCAGAAAGATGTTTATTTGTATTTTTATGACTATTGTATGGATCATAACAAACCATGTATGACATGGAGTATTTTGTTGTGCTCCTCAAAACCTGTGTGTGAACCAACAATAGGCACTGGTTTGGACAGGATAAGAGGATATTGTAAGGTTTAAAATTATTTTTAAAAATATGCATCATGGTTGTATCCTTTCACCGTATTTTTTTCAATCTGTATGCTGAGCCAACAATCTGTGAAACTGGACTATATGAAAAAGAGCACAATATCGGGATTAAAGGAAGGATTATTAGCTGACAATAGTCAGATGACACAGCCTTGCTTACAGCAAGCAAGGAGAACATGAATCACACTGATGAAAATCAGACTGCCACCTTCAATAGGGATTACAATGCACTGTAAATAAAACCAAAGTCCCACAACTAGCACCATAGACAGCATCATGATAGAGAAAAGATGTAAGTCGTCAAGACTGCGTCTTGCTTGGATCCACAATGAACACTTGTGAAAATGCCGTCAAGAGACCAAACCATGTGTTTTATGGACCAAATCTTCTGCACAGACCTTTTCAACGTGTGAAAGAGCAAAGATGTTGCTTTCAGGACTAAGGTGAGCCTTCCCCAAACTCTGGCATTTCCAATTGCCTCGTATGAATGCAAAAACTGAACAATTCATAAGGAAGATCAAAAAAGATACGTTTAAATCATGATGATGGTGACAGACATAGAAAGTATTGTAGACTGGGAGAAATAAAAACAACCCGAAAATTCTATCTTATAAAAAAAGTACAACCAGAATGCTCCAGCAGAAAGGATAGCATGACTTTCTCTCAAGTACGTTGATACCAGGAGAAAATAGTCTCTGGGAAAAGACCTCATGCTCAGTAAAGTAAGGGGTAAGCGAAAAAGAAGGAAAACTTGAAGGAGATGGATTGACAGTGATTTCTGCCATGGGTTCAAGCATGAACTGTGGGGATGGCACGGGACCTGGACATTTTGCCAGTTGTGCATGGGGTCATTGTGTGTTGAAGCCAGCTCAAAGGCACCCCACCACTACAGCTGTATCCCACTGTATGTATGTATGTGTCTTTTTTTTAAGTTCATTCACCTTATGAAGAATATTTATGTTTCATTCACACATTGAACACTGGAGCACATGTCTGCACTTGGCTATTTTTGAGTTCCTTAGAGAATATTTTAGCATGTGAATATGTGTCAAACGATTAAATCATATTTAGGATTTGAAGGAATAATATTAAATTGTACAGATAGAAGCATCTGATAGGATTGGATAAAGTGCAAAGAACAAGAGTGGAAACACAGATGTGAAAGCATTTGATGGAGATTGAGACTGCATCCTTTGAGGCTTTGGTGGAAAGTCAGTAAGTTATTCCTAAACTCCCATGGAGACAGAGAACATTAAAGTCCCCCCAAATCCATGGAGCTTCAGGAGAAAGGAGCACTTTCCCATTGATCCAGAAGCAACTGTATTGAAATCTGGAAACCATGCTAGCCAACTTGAGGGACAGAGCGATTCTGATTGTCTCATTAGCCCAGCATCATAGGAAAATAATACTACTGAAAGCACAGCAAGACAAAGGCATTTATTCACACAGTTCCTGATGTGATCCACTATCAAGAACATAATGAATTAGGCCAAGAATAGTGCAGCCTCCCATCATCTGTTAGTGTATTTCCATACAGTGATGATTTGCATACTGCTGTCATATTGGAAGCTGTGCCACACGTATCAGCAGTTTCCAGACTAAGACAGGCCTGATGATCTACTTTCAAATATTGTCCTATGAAAACCTTAGGACTCACAACAGAATATTACTCAGCTCATTAGCTTTGGGGTGTCAACAGAAGGGATCAATTGCTAGAAAAGGTCAAGTGTGGTTGTGGTAGTTATAAAATTTCATGTCAAGTTGACGCTATAGATAAGTGTAGGGGTGGACTTTAGTCTGTCGATCAGGTCACAGCCTGATGGTGACTCCTTAGGGGCGTGGCCTTCTCATAAGGAGGGCCCTGGGATCCTCCCTCTCTCTCTCTGCCTTCCTTTTTCTGATAGCTGACCCTGATTGCTGTCAGAACCCTGGAGATGCATCCACCACTATTGGATCCACAAGACTTAGCATCCACCGGCCTGTGATTTTCCTGCATTCTGCATCATTGCATGTGGCTGTGTAAGTCTGAAGAGAGACCTATGGACTAGTATGGGACTCATGGCCTTGAGTTGGATTGTGCTGGGATATTTTCTCCATAAATAATTACTTTTTGAGATAAAGCTTTCTCTTCCATACGAATATGAATGGCACTGGATTTTCTGTACTCAGCCCAGCCTAACACAGTGGTAAAAGAAAGGGACAGTCAATGCAAGGAAGACCCTCTGGGAGTCAGATTGGCACAACTGCCACAGTGGACACTATGAGAGTTAGGTTCTATGCCAACTTGGCTGGGTCTCTGTAGTTTTGCAGCTGAGGTCTCCAATAAGATGTTATCTAGCCCTCAACTCTATGATGAAAACTTCTAGAAGCAGTCAAATAATTGTGGGAAGTTTAGGGTGGAGTACTGCCTCTTTAATCAAGGCATAGCCCTGATACAATGGGAAAAAAGTTTGATCAAGGTGTTTCCTACTGTTATATAAGTTGACACTGTTGGGAAGCTAATTCACTGTGGGGACTCTTGATACTGCATCTGGTTCATCACTCTGATTCTTTGAACTTAAGCCAATGGCCCGCCACATTGCCTGCCAATCCCAGGAGCCATCATTAGAGCCCAATCTTAGATACATTTGACTCTGTTTCTGTCAGCCTGTGGTCTTCCTGCTCCCTGCTTGGTCTTCCTGCCTCCTGAATTGTCAGTCCCCAAAGCTACACAAGTGAGTAAGTGAGTAGAAGCCTCCAGCTAAACATCTGACTCATGGCTAAATCTACAATTGTGTGAGCCACTTTCCTGATCAAATTTATTTGTATCAATGCCTATACCTATAGGTATGCATCATGGTTTTGCTTCTCTATGGAACACAACTTCACAGATCCTGTAGCATGTGAGTAATTAAGAGGTCGACACAGGGTTGGCCAGCACTCTGCTCTGTGGCATAAAGATTGCCATGAGTCAGAGTCAATGAGGCATCAGCTCTCTATCTTGAGGGTGGTTACATTTTACACTATTTCAACTTTCTCTGCAGATAACTGTACTCTAAGACAAGCCTAGCCAAATCAAGATGCAATGCCCACTGCCATGGAATGGATTCTGACTCTTGGTACACCTCTAGGAGAAAGCAGCACTGCCCACAGGGTTCCAAGGTTGTCAAACAAGCCTAGACCTTTCGGTTAGCAGACGAGCACTTTTTTCCATGTGTTTTTAAAAATAATTTTATTGGGGGTTCATACAATTCTAATCACAATCCATACTATCCCCTCCCTCATGAACCCTTGATAATTTATAAAGTATTATTTTGTCATATCTTACATTGTCCTACATCTTCCTTCACCCACTTTTCTGCTGCCCATCCCCAGGGAGGAGGTCACATGCAGATCCTTGTAATCCACTCCCCCTTTTCCCTCAACTTCCCTCCACCCTCCTGGTTTCACCACTCTCAGCACTGGTCCTGAAGGGATCGTCTGTCCTGGATTCCCTGTGTTTCCAGCTCCTATCTGTACCAGTGTACATCCCCTGGTCTAGCCAGATGTGTAAGGTAGAATTGGGATCGTGATAGTGTGTGCGGAGGGGAGGAGGAAGCATTCAGGAACTAGAGGAAAGTTGTATGTTTCATCGTTGCTACCCTGCACCCTGACTGGCTCGTCTCTTCCCCAAGACCCTTCTGTAAGGGGATGTCCAGTCAGGCAAGCACTTTTACGACTGTGCCCCCAGGACATTTTTCAAATGAGCCTAGATAATATATAGAAAGATAGGTATTTATCCTTTAGCTCTTCCTAGGAGACAGTAGTTGTCAAAACAAGAAATTATGAGAGGGCTTTAAAAAGTACAAGGGATTAAAACATAATGGGATTTCTTTCCAGGAACTTTTGAAGCCCCTCTATATGAATTGTGGATAGCAAAGAAAAACCATTTTCCTGCAATCCTAGTTAGGAGCCTTGTAAATTTCATTATTATTGTCACCTAGAAGCGAAGGACATAACGTAAGAGAAGGATGAGGAGAGGCTGCAAAATACTAAATAAAAGTATATTATGAAGCAGACAGCTTGCACTTCAATCGTTCTATGCTGTTAGACAGGGTTCTCTAGAGAGACAAAACCAGATTGCTAATAATTATATATATAGAGAGAGAGAGATGGGGGGGGGGGGATCATACAGATAGATATATAACACAAGAAATGAAAACAGTTAAATTATATATAGATAGATAGATATATAATACAAGAAATGAACAGTACAAATAAAGCAGTTCAAATGACTCAGTGCAACTCATTCCCATTAGAGAATTGTGAGAAACTGCCAGTCCTTCAAGTCTTGAGGGCCACCAGGTAGTCCTCTGTAGAGAGAGATTCAGGCTATCCTGGCACAGGCAGCAAATAGCAAGGCAGGTCACCAACAGTCAGCCAGGTCACTAACAGTCAGTTCCCAGCTCAAGAGATGTAAATTCCAATTGTGTGGCGAAGCAAGTCTTGAAGGAACCTCAAATTACAGTGACACAGTCCACAGGTTAGTTGTCCCACAGGTAGTGTAGCTTGCAAATTGAGGAACAGACCAAGCAAGGCAGCCTCACACTGGTCCAATGACCAAAGAGCGAGAGACAAGAAAGACAAGGCTTACCAAGCCATGTATCTCTCTGTCCTTTAATTAATGCCACATGTGTTTATTGGCCAGACTGGTACAATAAACTAACTACCTCATACGTTAATATATTAACATATGCTTCAGACTTAGATCTGGCAAGCTCTGGCCAGGCCATAGGACAAATCCATTTTACCACCTATTTTTGTGAAAAATTAAAATTAAATAATTAACTGATTAGAATACAACCATGCTTGTTTCCATGTTGTCTTTGGTGCTTTTGTGCTACAGAGAGCTGAACATTTTCATGCAGAGATTATATGGTTCGCAGTATCTAAAATTCTAACAGTGTGGCTTTCACAGGAAAGGTTTCTCAGCATCTGCTTCAGCAAGTGAGAGGCTGTCATCCTTAAAGGGATTCCACTGCAGTGAGGACCACAGTTGGGTAAGACTCTTCATAGTATTCGGGAAGCACTGAGCACATTGGGCTGCTAGTCACAAGGTCAGCAGTTCAGAAACAAACACCAGCCACTGTGCTGAAGAGAGATGGGCTTTCTACTCCTCGAAGAATGGCAGTCTCAGAAACCAACCAGGGCAGTTCCACCCTGTCGTACAGACGCGCTGAGTCAGAACCGCCTTGATGATGAGTTTGGTTTTTTGGTTGGGAATTTAAGAAAAGGAGCCTTGGATGTGCAATTCAGTCAGTGTTGAACTGCTAACCCAGAGGTCGGCCATTCACAGTTACTCTATGCAAGAAAGATGAGGCTGTCTGCGCCCAGAAAAACTTACAAAGCCCGAGAAAATCTATGCAAGGTTGCGATGCCAGTGGTTGGAAGTTACGAAGAAACTCTGGTGGCACCGTGGATGTGGTAGTTACATGATCTGTTTGTCAATTTGAGAGTTAAAAGTGAAGGGGTGGAGTTTAGCCTGTCAATCAGGTCACAGATTGATGACCTCATTTGGAGGGGCTAAGAAGATAAATAGCTCATTGGAGGTGGGACACATGCACACTACCTGTGAGCTGTTCCCATGGAGAAGACAGATGGAGCTATGCTAAAGCCCTGGAGCTGAAGAAGCCACGTGGAGACCCCTGCCAGCACTGAGATACTTCCACTGCCACTGGATCCACAAGACTTTCCACCCACTGCCCTATGATCTTTCTGCATCATTATATGCATT
Organism: Tenrec ecaudatus; assembly: GCF_050624435.1. Lineage (NCBI taxonomy): Eukaryota > Metazoa > Chordata > Mammalia > Afrosoricida > Tenrecidae > Tenrec > Tenrec ecaudatus. The sequence goes on along the minus strand of NC_134542.1, from coordinate 12,021,967 downwards.
GTGTGAGTCTGAAGAGGACTTTATAGATTGTTATCAGACATATGTGCTAATATTATACTTAAGGACTTGAACTGAAATGGGCTGGGATGTTTTCTCAATATTCAATTTCCCTTGTATAGAAAGCGCTTTCTTATACACATGGGCATGTCTATGAATTTGCTTCTCTAGTCTACCGGGACTAACGCAGAGAGGTAAGCGCTGGGCTGCTAACTACAAGGTCAGTGGTTCAATCCCATCAATCACTGCTTGGGAGAAAAAGGAAAGGATCTGCTTCCTCCAAAAAAGTTACGGGCTCAGAAACTCTCAGGAGCAGTTCTACTCGGTCCTACTGGGTCCCTATGAATTGGCTCTGCCCCTCTGGCAGTGGATTTGGGTTTGAGGGAGATGAAGGTGGACTTCAAGAAGTCTGGAAGTAAACAAGAAGTGCCTTTGTGTCCCAATGACACGTGGAGATGGAGCCCGGGCAGGGGTGTACTGTTACTCAGCCTCTGCGCCAAGAGCCCCTGCGATTCGCTGACTACGGGAACATCAGCCTCAGATCAGTTTTCCAACCAGTTGGCAGCCTTTTCCTCTTCCCCTCTGCCCTGTGAGAATTTAGCCACCTGGTCCCCACAGCAGCGAGGGCCTCCCAGAGCGAGGAGCTCCAACTGATGAGCCCAATTGGTTACACTCTAGGGTTTGTTTGCAAGAAGGCACACCAACAATGGGGCATGTTGAAAAATAGAGGCTTATGGGAGACGGCGTGATGGGATAAAATATCCATCACGTGATGCCCTCCCACGAGACACCGTGCATTCCTTGAGGAAGCAAGAGTCGTTAGCTGGTGTCGTGAGCCCAGGATTCCCAAGCAGGACAGATTTGAGGAATGGAGGAAATGTGAAGAAGGGTGGGAAATGCAAGCCTCTGGAATCGATGGAGATTTTCTCTTCTGAGGACAGAGCTGAGCGACAGCTGGTCTACTTCCGACAGAGAATGGCCCTTTGTACACAGGGAATTGAAAACGCCGTCTGGGCTTTATGCTCTGGGATTAAACACCCCCAAACCTTAAAGACAGGCCATCTATCTGCACAATTCTCACTATTGTTCACTGAGGAATTTTTATATGGCTTATCGCATGTCTCCTCGGTGCTATTACAATGTAAAGCCACCGGAAATATTTTACAATTTGCACATGGAAGAAGAAAGTCATGCTTATAACTAAATCCATTTAAATGGAATTCTCATGCCCGGAACTAGGGAGACACAATAATAAACTTGTGTTCAAGATCAGGAAATTGAGGGGTGAGAACAGTTTCTGAGAGTGGCGATTGCTACCAGATTAGTTACTGAATTCAGTGGCTCTGTAGGATAAGCATTGGACTGCTAACCACAAGGCCAGTGGTTCAAACCCACCAATTGGTCCACAAGTGAAACACGAGACTGTCTGCCCCATTATTATTTCTAGTCTTGGACACCAACCATATATAGGATCTGTACAGGTCTGAACTGACTAAATGGCAGTGGGTTTGGTCTTTGGGGTTTAAATATTGAGTGTACAATGTTGATATGAGTATACTTTGTTCATGTGTATACTATATACTTATAACAGTATATAATATGTATGATATAAATGCATACTTTCTGTGATCTATATATATAGATATGTATCAATATATATAATATGCCACTGCCTTGGTCCCCCAGCAGCTGAAGTGAAAACAGTTCCTGCTCTGCCAAGGACAGCTCTTGGTTAAGGAGCCCAGTGCTTATGAGTCAGGCTGCTAGCCTCATGGTCAACTCTTCAAAAACCATCAACCACTCTGAGCAAGAAAGTTGGAGCTTTCTAAACTCCCAGTGGCAGCTCTGCCACGTCCTATAGGGTAACTGTAAGTTGGCATCAACTCGATGGCAGTGAGGTTGGGGGTTTCTTTGGTGATGCTCATCCAACGTTCAGACTCACCAGCTGCTCCAAGGAGACCAGTGTGGTCATCTGCTTCTGTGCATACTACAGTCTTAGAAACCTTATAGACAGGTGGGGACAGGTGTTAGGTGGTTAACTGCAAGGTAAAGTGTTTGAAAGCACTCCTTGTGAGAAAGATGAGCCATGGTGCCTCAGTAGACTTAAAGGTTTAGAAACCTACAGGGCAGTTCTACTCTGTCCTACAGAGTCTCTCTGAGTAAGAATTAACTCCATGGCAATGGGTGCGGTCTTTGGCCTTTAATACACCCTCAAAAGCTTTCCAATTTAGGTGATGAATTATACGGTTCCCTTTCGTCCCTAGCACCCACGAGAATTCCCTACAAACCAGCAACAGCAATACAAGCTGGTCCCACAGAAGGGAGCATGGCACAGGACTCACGCCCTTGCCTAATTAGGAAAAAGGACATTTCCCAGAGTCAAAAGTGCTCTAGATGGCTGAGAGAGACTCTTCCCCAACCTGCTGTTGTGAGCACCCCTAAAGAGAGGATGACTCCACTTCTGTCCAGAGCCCTCGCATGGTCCTTTCATTCCACCTGCCCATACCTCACACCAAGTTTACCGTCATTCTCTGAAGTCGTGTTGGGTGAGCCTTCTTTGCATGCCAGAAGGGCAGGCCATTGCTTCTAATTCTGCCTGAAATTCTATTTTCCCCTCCTCATCTAGCTAAGGAAACTTTTTGGTCCCAACCCCATGATTAGTTCCCGAGGCAAGTTCTCCCTAGTTCACGGTGGTAAGCAGAACTCTATGAAGATCCTAAAGCCTATTGCCCCTCTCCTTGTACCTCATCTCCTTCTGCTGCCTCTTCCTGGTCTCTTCCCTGTGCTTTCCTCTTCTTCATTCATACATTTGAATGGCAGTTGCTGTCACTTGCAACCAACAGAATCCCGAGGAGCTAAGTTGGAGTACGTGGGAGTCAAGTACACGCATAAGTAGCGAGGACAAAGGGGTGCCTGGAATAGAGTTTTTCTGCAGTGTGAACAGTGCGTGTCATCTTCCACCTTCTCCCAGTGGGCATGACGCAGGCTGGTGTGCTTCCTTCCTTTATTCCCCACAGGCCTCCATGGTCCTGATGGGTTGTGTCCATTCTCTGGTGTCCTCTGATAGTGCCCCCGGGCCTGTCTTCTAACTCCGTCTGTACTCGCTGCGACAGTTGCTCTCACATTCCAGAAGTGGCAAATGTTTCACACTGTGCCTCCGAAAGTGGGAAACTTGCAGGAAGAGGTGCTATGTGTCAGCACAGCATCATCGTGAGATTGGCTTGCCAAACTCCCGATTTGTTTCCCTCGGGGGGTGGAACTTCCTGAAGGTCTACTTTATTGATACGACAAATTATTCAATGCGTCACACAAGCTCTTGCTCTGCATGCCGACAGCAGCCTCAGCAAGCAGACTGGGTCACCCAGAGGAGCCTTCCTGAAGACCCCTTGATTAGCTGTCTTTTTTTTTTCTTTCTATCGCCCTGATTTGCCAACCTCAAGCTGTGATGTGAGCCCTCATGGAACTAAGAAAGAAAGAAGCATTTGGGGAGAGTTTCTCGGGGCTTCCTTGTTCATCCTGGAGCTGAACTGCTGGAATGGATGTCAGTTCACGCTGACCCATTTGACACGTGGCTGAATGATGGCAAGAGCTATTGCTGACCCAGTGGCTGTCGAGCCATTGAGGATAATGGAGAACATTATGTTTCTGAATCTCAGTATCTTGTCTCAACCTACAGGTGACCTCCCAAATCTATTTTCCCACCCCATAGGTAGGATACTGTTTTTAACAAACCAGGGCAGCGTGTGTCTCTCGCCGCTGAGTTGCGCTTGTGGTTATTGTGATTCTATCCCTTGCATGACTGCATGTAAGTCTAAATGATAGCAGCTTTTAAAAATTGTTTATTTGCTTATTTGTTTGTTTTTTTGGGGGGGTTCTTTTGAGTTTAAAAGAATGCTCTCCATTTCTATTAGTAAATTGCTCCATCACTCATGAAGAAATACCACAGTGATAAACAGAAGACTCCCCGACATTCACTTATGTATAACTTATAACCTTGCTTTGGCAAAAAGGAATGCGGATGGAACTCACAGTGAAGGCTGCAGAGTCTGAACACATTACTCCAGAGGGAACTTTAGAGAAGGTTTCTGGGAAAGGTGACAGCGAATGGTTCAAAGAGAGGCAATAAAAGTTAGCCCAGTGGAAAATATGGTAAGAGCATTACAGACAAAGGAACATCAAGAATCGAGGCAGAGAGGATAAGCCAGCAGTATGCAGTCCAAAACTCTACGGCAGCTCAGACTTACTACAGGAGTATGTCGAGTGGGTAGGATTATGGGATGCCTGGAGGTTATCTGGGTTCTGACCCATAGCATCCCTCTGCACAACAGAAGGCAATACTGCATCGTCCTACACGATCTTTGTAATTATTTCATTGCCCAAGCTCATTGTTGCAGCCACTGTGTCCATCTGCCCTAGGAAGGGTTTTTGCTCTTTTTTTCCACCCCTCCACATGACCAAGCATGATTTAGTTCTGTCCAGAGTATGTCAGATGAAGTCTCGCCATCCTTGTCACCAAGGAGCACTGGCTACACTTCTTCCTAGACGGATCAGTTTGTCCTCTGAGTAGTCAATGGTACTCTCAATAGTCTTCTCCAGCTCCACCATTCAAACGCATCGATTCTGGGCTAGCCTTCTTTCTTCTGTGTCAATGAGCATTGACTGTGGAGTCCCCCAAGACTAAATCCTTGGCAACTTCAATCTTTCCTCCATTTATCGTGGTGTTATCATTTGGTTCACTAGTGAGGATTGGGATCTTCTTTATCCCGAGTAGTAATTCCCTAAAGTCGGCAATCCTTGCTCTACATCAGCCAGTGCTTTAAGTCCTCATCATTTTCAGCAAGCAAGATTGTGTCATCTTCTTATCACAGGTTGTTAATAAACCTTCCTCCAATCTTAATGCCATAGTCTTCTTAATATAACATACTGATGTCTATTTTCCAATCTAAAAAATGGTGAGACTCATAGTATCTATTAAGTCCTCGTTAGGATTAAATGGGAGGTCCTTGGGTGGTGTGAGCTTTATTGTACCCAGCTACTAACCAAAAGGTTTACTGTTTAAATTCACCCAGTGGTGTCACAGAATAAAGGCCTGGAGATCTTCTGCCATAAAGACATCAGCTGGGAAACTCTTGTAGGGGGTTCTAAACTGAAGCACAAAAGGTTACCAGGAGGTAGAATTGACTTGGTGGCACCGGGTTTGGTTTTACTTGGTGTGAGAGTGAAAGAAGATATTTCATTTAAAATGCTTCCACATTGTTTCTATAGGAGGACCATGGATGATCCATGTAATCTTTTGAGAAGGTAATAATAGAAAAGGAATCAAAGGGAAGCATAGGGAAATGGCATCTCACAGATAAGATAAATGCAAAAATCAACAGTAAGGAAGAAAAGCAGCTGATTTCATAAGCTAGGAACTTTGTTATATTGGAGGGAAAACAATCTTACATTCAAATATAATAAAAACTCGAATTTATTGCCGTTGCTAGGCGCTGTCCAGCAGGTTTCAACTCATAGTCACCCAACCTATCATAGAACAAACCACCACCTGGTGCTGCACCAGCCTCACCATTGTTCTTATCTCTGAGCCCATTGTTGCAGTCTCTGTGTCAATCCATCTCATAGAGGCCCTTCCTCTTCTGTGCTGCTCCTCTGCTTCATCAAGCATGATGACCTTCTCTCGGGACTGGTCTCTCCTGACAACATGTCCAAAGTATGTTCAAAGTGAGGTGAAATCTGGTCAACCTTACCTCTAAGGAACACTATGGCAGAACTTCTTTTGAGAAAAAATGGTTTGCCCTTTTGGCAGTCCATGGTACTTTTGATATTCTTCACCAGCTCCATAAATCAAATGCATCAGTTCGTCTTGAAGCTTCTTCATTCAATGTCCAACTGTCACATGTACATGTGACAATTGACAATACCATAGCTTTGTCAGATGTACCTTCATCCTCAATGGAACATCCTTGCTTTTCATCACTTTAAAAAGCTCTTGGCAGCAGGTTTACCCAATGCAAGGTGTTATTTGATGGCTGATTCCATGAGGCCTGACTGTGAATCCAGGCAAGATGAAGTCCTTGACAATGTCTATCTTTTCCTCCATTTGGAGGAAGACCATGAAAAGAAGATGTGGGTAACCCTAATTTTGGATTGGTTGGTTTTGCCATTATATTAAGCTTAATAAGAAAAAGAGAACATGTCTCCCATCAAAACGAATACATGGGAGCAGAATGAATTGTGGGCAGTACAAGGTCCCTGTGCTGAGAATCCCCTAGACCCAGTATATAGGGTGTTGTAACACTCGAAATAAGAAATGGCTAGAAGTTGCAGCAGAGAAATGGCCACAACAGAGGCTGCAGAACTAGGATACTGGCAAGAAATAGTACAATGGATTTCCTGACCCATCGAGGTTGAGAACTGAGAGCTTTCCTAACAGATTAGACTGAATTTGGGCACTTTCTGGAGGAGCTGTGAAGCCTTTTAACACTTGTCCAGGGAGGAAAGAAACTGGGATTAGAGACCTAAAAGGCTGAGGCCATAAGAATCAAGAAAAACTGAGCATGGCTGAGAAGACACTATTTTCTTTTTTTCTTTTTATCTTTGTATTGGGAGCTCTTAGAGATAGAATAACAATCCACAATTCAATTAGATCAAGCATAATTGTACAATTGCTGCCACCATCATTTTCCAAACATTTCCTTTCTTCTTGAACGTTTTGATATCAGCTCCTTTTTATCCCCTCCCTGCCCAACCCTACCTTCCCCCACCCAGAACCCTATTATTATATTACATATTATTTATTTTATTGCATTATTATTGTTGTCATATCTTACACCATCCAATGTATCTGTTCACCTACAATTCTGTAATTCCTTCCCCTCAAGTGGGGTTATACAGTCATACTAGCAATTGGTTCCCCCTCACCCCTCCCCTCAACCCAATCTCTCTACTTACCCTCAGGGAATCATTACTCCCATTACTATTTTTGAAGGGTCTATCTGTTTTGGATTTCATGCATCAAACAACCTTAATTATACAAATGAACATACACAGGTCTCAGAGATTAATGTGGTCAAGCTATTTTCATTGAGAACACCATCCAGACTCTGCCTGATCCTGAATAGTAACCTGTTATTACACTAATGAATCATAAAATCAGAAATATTATTTGTGAATTTTATGTGACCATTGCAATGGATTGTGGTGCTACTCTTTGCCCAGAAAAGAGCAACAAGTACCATAGAGAGAGATAGCTAGTGTCAGGATTGGTCAAAAAAAAAAGAAAGAAAAGAAAATGAAGAGAGGAGGTACCTCTGACCTCCATCTCAGCCTAGAATTGTTGGTCTTGCCTCCACCATGCCATTTTTACAATACTAACACCATGATTCAGAAATTCTATTTCTAGAAAATTCTCCCGAGAAAATAAACCACAGAAGCGCACCAATATTTATGAATAAGTACTATTTATTTTCAAAAATAACAGAAACAGCATTGACTAGTATATGGCTAATTAGATAACTTAGGCAGCGAATTAGGTAAATTAAAGCCAAACAACAATAATCTATTAAGAACATTTAAAGTTTTAAGAAAAAACATTTAGTTTTAAATGTGTAAAATTAAGTTTAAAAGACTTTATTCTTAAGTACCAATTTGATATTTTTAGAAGCTACATGAAATCTAAAAAATAGCATTGCTGGTATATATGTGTTGGGCTGCTAACCTCAAGATCGTCTGTTCGAAACCACCAGCCACCCTAAGGAAGAAAGATGAGGCTTTCTATCCCTATAAAGAGATGCCGCCTCAGAAAACACCCCCCCCCCCTCCGGGGCTAGTATACTCTGACCTATTGGGTCCATGAGTCCACATTGATTCAATGGCATGGAGTTTAGAGTTTGCCGGATAGGAGTCTATCTAAATACATATGAATGCCGTCTAAACACTGGGGGAAAATAAGTAGTCCAATGAGATAGCCCAAGATACCTACATATGCAGAATAAAGTGAGAGAATTAAAGTGAATGTGGTTTTCTCCTATATTTTCATAATTTTCCTTTTTTGTTATTTATCTGGGTTTTTGTTTGTTTGCAATAAGCATATATTGCGTTTATACGGAATTGTAAAAGGTACTGGTCTTTGTTTTTCAAGCTGAACCTTAACGTGGAAAAGACCAGAGAATTCCCTCTCTTACTTTTCTTCCTCCTTTTCTTTTCCCTCTCCCTCCATCTGCCTTCTTTCCTTCCTTTCTCTGTCAGACAGAACTAGACATGGTGAAGTCCAAGGATACTTATACAAGCAGAGGTTGCCATGAGGAAACTTTTATCAACAAAGACCATTGCTTTCCAAGGCTCATTTCGGAGCTGTTTGGTGGGGGAAGTTGAATGGGCCCGTCTTCCCTGTTCCAAGTCTTTTCACACTCATTTGTTCCTGCGTTGAACATGACTGCGTTGAACATCACAACTTAAGGTAAGGCTGGTGGCTCTCCACACTCCCACGCTTGGCTCAACATCTGTGTTTCTTGCACCATCAAATCCCATTTGTATAACATTTCTGAGTACCCTGTAGCACCCCCTCTCCCCTTTTTAAAGCTAGTTACATACTTCAGCTCCTTTATCATTGAAAAAAAATGTGATTGGAAACTTAGAGCCATTTCTCAGAACCTACTCTGTTGGTTTCCTTCACAATCACAAGAAAAGATCCAGTTTCTAACATGTTATATCCACTTCTTAACGTAGGCGCTTTTCTCTGTAGATACTCATCTCCTATGACCTTGAATTGCACATTTTCACACACAAAAAAAAGGCTTCATCTTGATTTAGTGCCTAACAGGGAATGCGTCTGGTGGAGCAATAACCATGGATAAGGGGGTGAGTTCCTTGAATCATCTCATGGAAAACACTTGATCTTCCTGTAGGGCCACATTCTCTTCTGTAAAAGGAGAAGTTTATTTGCGTAAATTCTCTCTTGGTTGTTTTTGGAAGGATTAAATAGCCAATGTCTGGAAGCAACATGAGCGACACAAAGACTCTAGCTCTGGGATTCTGGGATTTTCTTTTTCAGAAGGATTTATGGCTGCTGCATCCGGGATTGTGCATGTGCATGCGTGTGGTGTTCACAGAACCGGGGGGGACAGTTTTCTCACAGGAAAAGACTTGATTTACTTGTCAAATGCACATGGAGCACTTCCTAGGTGCCAAGGACTACTCCAGACCTTGTGAGATTTTTTAACCCATTTGATTTTCCTAATAATGTCAGGAAATAGGAAGGAGTCTCATTTCTATTTTATGAGTAAGGAAACTGAACCCCAGAGCAGATAGAATTGTACCCACAAACCTAATAGTTAATAAATGACAGAACTAAGAGGTCACCCAGGGCTACCTCAAGCTATCTAGCCATTTCTATCTCCTATGACCCCAATGGGAAGAGGCTCCCTATGGGTTTTCAATGACTGATTTTTGTTTGGCAAGTCGATCTTTAGACCTCTCTTCTGAGGCACCTCTTGGTGAATTGAAACCTTCAGCCTCTTGGTTAGCAGCTGACTGAGGGCCACCAGGTAGGAATTCCACCAAGGAGTGCAGGTAGTGGAATGGTGAAGGATTTACCTGTTTATCAAGAGGTTGCTGTTTCAAACACCCACTGCTTCTAGAGCAAAAAGCCCTGGCACTCTGCTCCCAGAACCTTGGCAAGCTCATCAACCCTGTAAGACAGTTTTCCTCTGGATCGAGTCTACAGCACACAGTCAACACAGGGGACTCCACCTGACTTCAGGGTCAATGCATTTAGTTTATTAGTTCGTACTGCTCTGAAATAATCTCTGAGAACTAACTCAATGTCACTGTCATTTCCTATGGTTGGGCTGTGTTTGCTTCCAAGATAGCCTGCTTAGTGTGTCTCCTCTTAACTGCTACCCAGTTCTTGTCCCACAAATGAGCCTGATCCCCAGACCTCGCTTTCTAAAGGTGACTTTCCTCTGAAATGTCCCCCACAAGCTAACACAACCCTTCACACCCCACTGACTTGGACGTACTTGGACGTGCAGGTTAAGAACTGCCGGAGGAAAGAAGGCAAGGCCCACTTCTAAACCTTGGTTAGCAGAATCACACCCACATCAGTCTTCCAGGAAGCTCTGAGTCCTTTGGAAAAGCTATAAGGAGATAGAGTTGTTTTGAGGATTCTAAACCCATGAGCTCAACAGATTCCCCACTGTGCTGATGGACAAGATGCACTTGACTGGCTCCGCCTAATGTAACACCATCGTCTTGGCCTCCGTGAAATGATCTTGGCTGCAGACGACATTCAACATTTGATCAAAATTAATGTGAGGCAGCTGCAGTTCCAGATAAGATTAATTAATTTTCAGAATGTCCCTGTTTTACCAAACATGAAACTTGGGCTGAGCTATAGTCTATTCTACTCTTCTCTCTCTCTCTCTCTCTCTCTCTCTCTCTCTCTCTCTCTCTCTCTCTCTCTCTCTCTCTCTCTCTCTCAAATGGCAATGCAAGTCTAAGTACCTGCTTTTGCAATCTAATAAAATAAAAATATAAGAATTCAGAAATGTACATCACCAGCAAGCCATCTCATTTCTCTCTAAAGGCATACATAAAATTAAGAGCCATCCACCCCGAAATCGATGGCAGGGATCAGAAGACAGCCATCTCCCTGAAATAACCACTGTCTGTAAGAGCTATCATAAAAGTTGTGAGTGGCAGCTCTGTGCTCCTGAAAGGACTTAGGATGGTATTCTTCAGCTGCAGTGGCACTTCCTAGTTGGAAATGTTCTTTCGTAAACTTTCCTAACAACTTAACACTCCTTACTCAATAATGAATGGCACAATCCTTTGAGGGCAGGTTTAATTCTATGATGTTTAGGATGAGGAGGAGGGATTGCAAAACAGCAAGGTTTGAAAAGCAATTATTTGGAGATAAAGCCAAGAAAAAAAAATAAGGATCAAGACGATTTTTTAAAAGTTCAAACAGAATTGACAACATACCGAAGAGTCATTGAAAAAGCCTTGTAGGTCACTATGCATCAGAATTGATTGACTGACAGTGCGCTCTGGTTTTATAGGTGAATGGATAATGTGTCCAATTTTTTTAATGTTTAAACTATTTGGACAACCATAGATGCCTCTGGGATCCCTGTGGTATTGTGGGTTATGCCGTTGGGCTGATAACTGCATTGTCAGCAGTTCAAAACTGCCAGCTGCTCCAGAAAAGAAGAGGCTTTCTACTCCAATCAAGATTTGCAGTCTGGGGAAACCACTGGGGCAGTTTTACTCTGTCCTGTAGGGTCAATATAAGTTGAAAATGGCTTGATGACAGAAAGTTGAGAGTTGAGAAAAGGTTGTATCCCTGGGTTTCTTTTATTTTTGATAGAAGCATTGAGTGGGTCAGGATTTTTTGAAGTTTAACAAGAGGTCTCTGGAGGAGTTACCAGGTGGTATCTTCTTCTTTACTGCAATAGTGACAGCCTTTCATAGGACAGTCTCTCCAGACTAGAGCTCTAGGTCCCTCAGTGTCACAGCTGCACTTGCTACGTGCGATCAAGGAGCTGAGTACATCAACAACAGCCAGAGCTATCGAAAGGGCTGTGAAATCCAGCTTCTGCTAGTCAACATCATTCCTGTCTTCTTTTGACTTTTTAGACCCTCACCTTCTCATATGCATCTTCCAGCCCTTTGTCAATAAGCAATCTCATGTATCAATGCTCTTCTCTTTGGCTGGCAAGGAACCCTGGAAGCATAGTGCAGCTGCTTTGGTCTGCTAACTGCAATGTCAGCAGTTCAAAACCATCAGCTGCCCCTCAGGAAAAAGATGGAGCTTTCTACTCCAGTAAATAATTACAGTCTTGGCAACTCAGAGAGAAAGTTCTACTCTGTCGTGTAGGGTAGCTATAAGTCAGAAGCAACGCTATGACAACGAGTTTTAAGTATTTGGCCGTCACAAGCAGTTAACCTCCACGTGACTAAGTTAAAAGTTGCAACTCAAAATCGACTCAGAAGCACTTCAGAAGAAAGGCCTGGCTCTCTGCTCCTGAAAGATCACCACCGCCCACCACCCACAACCATTCCATTTTGACTCATAGGAACCCGAGTGAGCAGAGAAGAACTGCCTCCCCCTAGGGCTTCCCAGGCTGTGCATCTTTACAAAATCCCGCTGTCTCGTCTTTCTCCCACAGAGCAGGTAGTGAGCTTCCACTTCTGACCCTGTGCTTCAGCAGCCCACTGGTACACAATGCACCCTATTTGTTACATTTCAAGTATTGAGGCTAGTTTGGATGCCTCTGGGAGCCCTGCTGGTAAAGCAGGTTATGGGCTGGTTATGCGTTGGACTGCTAACCCCACACCTGGAGCTACTTGAAAACTCACAGCTCTGTATATAACTCCCGGGGACCCCATAAGTCTGAAGCAGCATGATGACCACTGCTTTTGCTTTAGTTTGAAGTAAGTAAAATCATTCCATTAGCCTCATTGTGTCTTAAGCTTTTGTTCAGCAGATTCAGAGAAAGTAAATGGTATGTCTTTGTTCTTAATTAGATCGCTTGAAAACACTTTTTTTTTCTATTGGCAAGGACTTTCGGAAGGGACTTTTGGGAGTATGCTGAGAGAAGTCTGAAAGCTGTTATCAGGCACTGATTAATACATTACTTTCATTCATTACACATTCATTGAGGTGTACAATGTTGTATTTCTTATAGACTTTTAGCATGTATTTCCAGTTTTTTACAGAATCATGTTCTCTTAGGACTCCCTAGTCAGTCTCAACTAGATTACAAAACAGGAATTTTATCTGAAAGAGAAATAGATGCCAGCTTAATTAAATCCCCCAGGTAATGAGGAAGAAGACACTCCCGATCACCTGCAGCAATGTGAGCAGGCATTTCACACATCTGAGGGAGCTTGGAAGAGCTAAAACCTTGTTGAGCATCAGTCAGCTGCTAATGTTCATTTTGAAGCATTTAAATTATTTTTGGAGGCTGCAGTGGACTTTGCAATGTGCTGTTGCTGCTAAATCAAATAAATCTTGATGCAGAAGGGGTTGCTTCCAACTTCAGTGAGGCTAACCGAAATCTCAATTAGGAGTGAAACTGGTGAACGGTCTACTTGGAGAACAGAGAAGAAGCCTAAGATGCAGAGGGACCAGGCTACCTGTGTCTGAATGCTGGCCCTGCTGTGAGCTTCATGGCGCTGGAATTTTGTATTTGAAGGAGGTGACTATGGCTTTTCAAAGAATACCCAGCTCTTTGGTGGATAGCATGTAGATCAGCATCTGAGGGATAGCAGATACTCCGTCGCCATTGGTTTCCGTTGCCATCAAGTTGACTCCAGCTCATGACAACCTTGTGTATAACAGCACACAGCGTTGCCTGGTCCCACACCATCTTCATGATCATCGCTCTTTTTATGTTCATTGCTATGATCATGGTGTCCCTCCACCTCACTGAGGGCATCCTTGGTTTCTTGCTGACTCTCTATTTCACCAAACATTATGTCTTTCTCTAATGATCTGTCATTCCTAATGACAGGTCCAAGTAAGCCAGATTAAGTCTTGCCATCCCTGCTTCTAAGGCGCCTTCTGGCTATATTTCTTCTAAGACTGATTTTTTCAGTCTTTTGGCAGTCTATTGTGTATTCAATATTCTTTGCCAATACCACAATCCAAGTATTACGGTTGGCACAGAGAACTCCAGTAGGCAATTTACCACTGACCAGCCCACTGACCTCACATCCTGTTCCTTCCTCTCCTCCTCCTCCCCGCCATTTATCCCTCCCTTCTAACTCTGTTTTGTCTCTTCCCTCCAACCGGATTGGTTTCTTCCATTCTCCTTAGCCTTCTTTCTCCCTCCACCCTCCGTCTCTCTCTCTCTATCTCTATCTCTATCTATCTATCTCTTTCTCCATCACTCTGCTTTTGCCCTACCCCTTCCATTACTCTCTCTCTCCATCTATTTTCTTCCAAACTTCTTCCCACCCCTGTGTTTTCCTTATTTGTTCCTCCCATGCCCATCAACCTCATCAGTGGTCTCACTTGACTCATTATGATTTGTTTAACCCTTTTATAGCCTACAGAGTGGCTCCACTATAGCCCATGAATATTTTCCGCCTCTTGAGCTTCTTGGGAAGGGGAAATCCCAGTTGTATCCCATGCTGGTTACTTGTGAGGACCTACATATTTTTATGAATCTGAAGAGTCAACATTCAACTCCTAATCCTACCACCCAAGTTCACTCAGGACATATATGTTCCACGTCATTATATCACAATCCATATTCCCTTACCATTTTCCCTTGATATCAGCAGTCTTCCATCATTAAAAACACATGGTATCAATCAAAAATTCAAAGCATAAGATAATTCAGCCATGTCAGAGTTAGAATGCATATTGACATTGCTTTTTAAAAATAATTGAACATTTCCATCTATTTAGTCTTAAAACAAACATAAACAAGTAGGCAAGAGAAATGTACTCCACTCTCTTGAAAGCCAATCCCTCAAACTGAACTTCAAGAATTGTATTCAGGTCCTTGGCTGGATGGTTTTACGAGTGAGACAGTGGCAAACAAAGCTGTCCCTTTCCTGTGTGTCAACGCAGCATGAGTCCCTGGCCCTGTGGCAATTGAGAAGAAAGAGGTAGGCCATCTGCGTAGTCAAGAGGCTGGCCTTCCCAGGTCTTGTGGAATAGCACCAGTGGTTTGAACTGAGCTCAGACAGACAAGCAAGAAGTCAGTGTGAACAACATTCTGCGGCCAGAGGCCCTGAGGGGCTCTGTCCATCAGAGGGACTGCTCAGATAGAGCCTGGCCAGCAGCCAGGTCCAGTGAGTTGCACTGAGGACTCTATCCTGAGAGGCTCTCTCACAGCCTTCCTTCCATGGGATTCGATGAACCATATGTTTTGCACACCAGCCCCAACCTGCTCCGCAAGAAAGATGTAAAATGACTCCACTGTCGTTGTGTTAATTATGACTCCTAGTCTCCCTAGAGCAGCAGTCCTCAACCTGTGGGTCACGACCCCTGTGGAGGGATGAACGACCCTCTCTCTCACAGGGGTTTCCCGGGTCATAACAGTAGCAAAATTGTAGTTATGAAGTAGTTATGAAAGTCATTTTATGGTTTGTCACCACAACATGAGGAGCTACATTAAAAGGTGAAGGCCTTAGGAAGGTGAGGATGGAGAACCTTCCCCCATGAGGGTCTCCAAAGTTGGAATCTTTAAAGTCAAATGTCTCATCTTTCTTCCAAAGAGCTCCCAGTGGGTTTGAACCAGCCTTTTCATCGCTTGCAGTTGGGCACGTAACCACCGCGCCACCGTGGCAACATTTGGGTTTTGTTTGGTTTCAGGTAGCATCTTGAAAATTCTCCCCTATCTGAAGTGGCAGTTTCCTCTCTTCTTGCCTCTGCATATATCCCTGAACAACTAAGAAGAACTTAAGCATGATTCCGGATAAGATGACAGATAGGAAGTTCAAGTGCATTCCAAGAGCTCAAGCTGTCACTCATAGTTCTTGGGCAGAGCGAAATTCATCTATTTCTGTCCATTTATTTAGAAGAAAGTCCAACATAGCATGGCAAGGAAAGATTCACTTAGTAGGCAGGAAACATTTATTGTGAATGAAACTACATTATAAATAATTCTGCCTAAAATGTAAGTGTTATTTATTTGTCTAGAAAATGTTTTATCATATCGTTATTCACACAGCATTTGAAACCATATTATCACATAAACAGAAGTGCACTTGAAATGGTCATAAATTCTTTTCTGAGAATTTCCCCACTGAAAATTAGCCTCCCATTTTTTTGGATGCACTTCCCTGGGTGCCAAAAATGATTTGCGCACGGCCACTCATCCAAAAGTTGGCAGTTCACACCTAGCCAGCGGCGATCTGCTTCCAGAAAGAGGACAAGCGTACGAATGCTGGGAAGCAACTCTATAACACCGGGGCTTGCCAGTAGTCAGGGAGTCTGTGATGTGATGGGCGTGGGTTTGCTCAGCACAGTGGGTGGGTGCTGGGAGATTCTGTGTAGTAAGCCAATGCCACACTGTGTGCTAAGCAAAATGAAGCTGGAAACCTGGCCAAGCACCAGCAGGATAAGTTTACCGCCTAACCTAGTGTGTCCACTTCCTCATCTATTATGTCTTCCTCAGAATGCCTCACAGAAATTTCAACGGAAGGGCATGGCTGGGAAGCTGCCAGCTTCCAAAACGCCTCGATTGGATCTGGACAAGGTACCTGATGTGGATTTTGCTGCTCAAGGGACACGTGGATTCATGAAGCATATTTTCGGTTGTAGAACACGTAGGCCTTCCTAAGGCTCTTTTACATCATCACATTATTTTACACATGGGGGGGGGTGTCTTTCAAGATCCCAGGGTGGTACAATGGACGCTCAACTAGCCTAAAGATGGATGGTGTGAATTCACTCAGGACATCATACAAGAAGGGCTCATTGCTCTGCTTCCACGAAGATAATGGCTAAGAAAACTCTGCAAAACACCTTGTTCTGTAATACAGAGTTGGAGTCGACTCTGTGAGAATGGCTTTGGCCTTTGCTTTTGTGTGGATTTTAGAAAGCAGTGATCAACAGACTGAAATGAACAGCTGCTTTAGGAGTGAAAAATGAAGCTTTCTACTCCCCTAAAGACGTGCCATCTCAGAAACCCGTGGGGCCAGTTCTACCCAGTCCTATCAGGATGGCATGAATCAGAATCAACTTGATGGCAATGAGTTCGGTTTGGGGTTTTCACCTCCATTGTGTGAATCGAGTTGCACCGACGTCTTGGGTATTGTTTCTACTTTAAAGAAGAGGGGAGCGTCCTAAAGATCCACAATGAGAAATTGTCCCAGGTCACACAGCTGGGAGGTCACGGATGCTATGATAGGTCCCAAGCAACCACCAAGGCCAAAACAAAAGGAAGAAAAAGAAAGCCTGCCCGAACACCATCTACAAAGAAAAGAAGTTGTGACATAATACGCCCTGCCAGCTAGGTGCAGCCCTAGGAGTGAGCCAGGGTAAAGACGGTACCTTATTCCACATGAAATCATCCCCACGCTATGAAACACATCAAGATGACGATAGCAGAGCCTTGACTGGATTTAGAACGGGGTCACACACCTGTTCTTCTAAATATAAACAAATTTGTAACATGAGCCATTCGCAGTCACTTGAGGGTAAGCTACTGAAATCCAGGACCTGGTGCCTGCCTGCCTGCCACTTGGTTCTGGGCTGACACCCAGGGTCCAAGCATCTAACCAGGCAAGACATTTGACTTGGCATCTTGGTATTCACCGAGACCTTATACATCCCTGAGGAGATTATAATTATTGTCCTCATTATTGCTATTCTCATTTCAAGATATGCTTCTCTTGCTCCTGTGGGTCAGTGTGTACCCAACTTGTTGGGCCCTTCCAAGCTCTCTTGGCTTGTGTATGTGCAAGTTGCCTGAGTGAGATACCTTGTTTGGAAAAAGCTTCTCTTCAGAGAAACAGTTTGCTGAGCTAAGAATAGTCTATTCAATCTCTTAAGTGTTTTTGTTGTCTATTTTAAGGCCATTTTGTCCCAAGTTCTAGACTTCTTAGCAACCGACTTTATACTGCTGAAAACATGGATGAGGAAGATCAAGTAGCCCAGAGAACAGGCATATCTGTGTGCATGGGGCAGAACTAGACTGGGAACCATAATTGATTTGATTGGCCAAAGCTCTTAAAATGAGCCCGATTCTTATCATCAGTTGGTTCATGAAGCACTACTCCCAAATGCTTAGAAACAGCAGTGAAGTCTGCTCAGTCCCTTTCAGAATGACTTTTTAAAATATTTTTCATCTTTCATAATTATTTTTCATAATTGGTATATTTTATTTTATTTATTTTTAAACATTTTATTGGGGGCTCGTACAACTCTTATCACAATCCATACATCCATCCATTGTGTCAAATACATTTGTACATTTGTTGCCATCATCATTCTCAAAATATTTGCTTTCTACTTAAGCCCCTGGTAGCGGCTCCTCATTTTCCCCCTCCCTCCCTGCTCCCCCCTCCATCACGAACCCTTGATAATTTATAAATTATTATTATTTTGTCATATCTTACACTGTCCACTGTTTCCCTTCACCCACTTTTCTGTTGTCCATACCCCAGGAAGGAGGTTATATGTAGATCCTTGTAACTGGTTCCCCCTTTCCATCCCACCCTCCTCCACCCTCCCAGTATCGCCACTCTCTCCACTGGTCCTGAAGGGTGGTCTGCCCTGGATTCCCTTTGTTTGTTCCTCATCTTCATAGTATCACGTCTGTTAAAGGTAACGGGGACCATTCCAAACCCACAGTGAGATCTCTTTTCCCCAAAACCAGGATGGAGAGAGGCATGTTTTCATCAGTAAAAAGTCAGTTGCTAAGAACCTCTAGCATTTGGAATGACATGGCCTTAAAATAGACAACGAAAACACTTAATAGATTCTGAGTGAGTGCTCGGCTTGCAGCAACCCTGGAGAACAAAATGACTTTTAAAACCCAATTACAAAAGATTTGCCGGCTGCACATTTTTAATACGCAGAAAAACACCAAAGAAAAAAAAGACTAAAAGGTCTTCTAAGTAGGATATCTTTGAATTATTTGAATTTTAAAAAATCCTACTTGTTTGTGACTCCAAAAACCGAACCACTGCCATCAAGTTGAATCAGACTCACACCCACCAATTCATCCCCGCGGCCATCAGGTTGATCCTGACTCTGGGTGACCCTCGAGGGGAAAGTAGAAATTCTCCCTACAGTTTCTGAGACTGCAAGGCTTTGTGGGAGCAGAAAGCCTCTCCATGGTCCTTTGGAGCAGCTGATGAGTTTGAATAGCTGGCCTTGTGGTTAGCCACTCTATGCTTGACCAGCAATGCCCACAGAGCTCCTTTCTGACTCAGAGAGGCCCTATCTGGGGTGCCTGAGACTGAACACATTTACAGAAATTTACACCTTTCTACCACGGACTGGCTGGTGTGCATGAACCACTAACAGTTTCAGTTAGCAGCCTAACATCTAACCCACAGCACCACCGGTGAGCTTTGTTTATGATTAGAGGTTACATATCTAGACTGAGATAGAAGGATAGATGAAGATATGCAGCTTGGTCTAGCTGTAGTGGCCAAGAGGTAGGTCATTCAGTTATCTGTGAGAACCTGCTGCGAGAAGCACAGTTGGTCGATAGTCTCTAGCTGCTGTGACTTCAGGTCCATCTTATCAAGCACTGGGTGACCACACTGTCACAACCATTGACTAAGTTTGGCAGTAAGGTTTGCACTGGCTCATCCTTGATCCTTCCCCATCGTAGAATTAAGACAGTAAATCAAGACAATGTATAGCCATAGGAATGGTAGAGCTGAATACAACCGTTAGATGCTTGAAGGACGTAAGCATAATCCTCCCTATCATATCTCCATTTACTTCGCCATTCTCCTTTGCAAACACAGAAATGATCCTTCCAAATGACTACAGACTACTGCAAGCAGCTCTTATCACAGATGCTGGTCCAGGTGTGATATCACGGCTAGAGTGGAATAATAAAGCATGGGGCCCATGGCACGTGACGGTTGATTGTGTGAAGGCCTCTATTTCTACCCAATTATAGAAGACAGTTTGAAGAGTCAGATTTTTGCAATGGCAGATGAAAGAAGTTGTTGGGACCTGGGAGTTCCCATCTAGAGAACAGAAGGATTTGTCTTGGTCACAACCAAGTGTGTCTTGGTCACAATCAGTGTGCTGAAAGACAACTGGAGGGATGATATTGGAATAAGATTTAAACCTGAGTAATATACATAAATCTCCATAAACCAAAAAGAAAGAAGGCATTTACATAAATGAGTGTTGGGTTAGAGAGACCCTAACAAATCGTCACAGGTCCGGTAGGCGCAATTGTATGGTGATATAATAAGTAAAGATTATAGTAAAGTTATAGAGAGCATGAGAGATAGAAGAGAGATTGAAATAATGGAGTCAGACACATTGCATGGTAGCATGCTTACCTCAGCCTCACTTGTTGGTCCATGTGGAGAGCCAGAGATGGGTGAGCCAGAGAGAACCGGTGAGAGAACTTTATTGCTAACCAAAACTTACACATACTTAGGGAGTTTGATTTTAATATGTAGCTCATATTAAGGTTACATATTAAATGGTTGTAATAGGTGACAGATATTTGTATACAACATCTGTATTTTCTTCCTGTGGTCTTGTCGAATTTTGTTTTAATTATGAAATAGAGAAAATCATTAGAATATATAGTAATTTTCAATAGTTTTTTTCCTGGGTAACCAGGAGCTCACTGGATCCAAAAGCTCAATCCTGCCTATAATTGAGAAGAAATTTTCCTATTATTCTGAATATTATCTTTCATCTGGAAATCACGGTCCCTTGATAACTTAGCCCAGTCATACTGTTTTCTTAGCACATATGCACACACAGAGATATCACACACTCTGTATATAATAGAAAGTCCTGACAGCACAGTGAGTTAAGTGCTGGGTTATAGTTACAAGACTGACAATTGGAATCAACCAGTGGCAAAGCCAGAGAACGACAAGATGGTATATATCCCTAAATGTTGAATGCTACTATAAACAAGTACTGTCTCAGAAACCCAACAGAATAGTTCTACTATATTATGTAGGGTCTCCTTTTTTTTTTTTAAGTTGGAACCAACTCACCATCAATAAATCTGTGTGTGTAGGTGTGTCATTGCTAGGTGCCACTTAGTAGGTGAATCACTTCCCATTCATAACAACATTGTGTGCAATAGAGTAAAGCTTGGGCTGGTTCTGTACAACTTCACAATTCTTACGTTAGAAACCCTTGGTTTAGCCACTGTGAAAATCCATATACTTGAGGGCCTACCTCTGTGTCATTGGACCTCTCCTTCGCCAAGCATGATGTATTCATCCAAGAACTGGTCTCTCCTGACGACATGTCCAAATTGCATGAAACCAGGTCTTCCGATCCTTGTTTGAAAAGGGCATTCTGGCTGTATTCATTCCAAGATAGATTTGTTTGTTTTTTGGCAATCCATGCTGCTGTTGCTATTGTTAGGTGCCATCAAATAGGTCCGGACTGATAGCAACTTTTTTTTGAACAACAGAACAAAACACTGCCTGGTCCTGTGCCACCATCACAATTGTTCTTATGTTTGAGGCCACTGTTGTAGCTACTGTGTAAATCCATCTTGTTGAGAAACTTCCTCTTTTCTTCTCTACTTTACCCCAGCACTAAATCTTCTCCAAGGTCTGATCTCTCCTGACAACAGGCCCAAATTACCTGACACAGACCCTTGCCACCCTGGCTTCTAAAGCGTTTTCTGGCTGTATTTCTTCCAATAGATGTGTCTGTCCTTTGGGCAGTCCATGGTACTTTCAATATTCTTTGCCTGCACCAAAATTTAAATGTATCGATTCTTCTTCAGTCTTCCTAATTCAGCATCCAATTTTCACATGCATATTAGGAAATTGAAAAGTCCATGGTGTAGCTAAGGCAGGCTCTTTTCCTCAAAGTAACAGACTTGCTTTCGACATTTTAAAAAGGTCTTGAGCAGCAAATTTACCCAGTGCAATGCATCATTTGATCTCATGACTGCTGCTTCCTTGAGCATTGATTATGGATCCAATTTCAATATTTTCTCCATTTGTTTGCATGTTAACAAATGATCCAGTTTGAAAATTTAGTCTTTTTACATTGAGTTGTAATCTATATTGAAGGCTGCAATCATAAATCTTCATCAGCAAGTGCTTCAAGTCCTTCTTACTTTCAGTAAGCAAGGTTGTGTCGTCTACATACCGTGGGTTGTTAATAAACCTTCCTCCAATCCTGCTGTCACTTTGTTCTTCATGCAATCAAGCTTCTCTGATTATTTGTGCATCATACAAATTGAGTAAATATGCTAAGAAGATACAACTCTGATATACACCTTTCCTGATTTCAAACCACGCAGTGTTCCCTTGTTCTGTTCACACAATCGCCTCTTGATCCATGTAGAACTCCCACATGAGCAAAATGAAATATTCTGGGATTCCTATTCTTCTCAAGGCTATCCACAGTTTGTTTTATTGCACACAGTCAAGTGCCTTGGCATAGTCAATGAAACTTAAGTAAACATCTTTCTGATATACTCTGCTTTCAGCCAAGATCCATCTGACTTCAGCAATGATATACCTTATTCCACAGCCTCTCGAAATTCAGACTGAACCTCTGGCAGGTCCTTGGTGCAAAAAAGTGTTGAATGACCGTCAGCAAAAATCTACTTGCATTTTATATTATTGATATTGTTCTATAATCTGAGCATTCTGTTTGGGTCACCTTTCTTTGGAATGGGTACAAATATGAAACTCTTCCAGTCATTTGGCCAGTCAGCTGTCTTCCAAATTCCCTGGCATAGATGAGTGCGTGCTTACTGTGTTTCACCAACTTGTTGAAACATTTCAATCCCATCAGTTCCTGGAGCCTTGTTTTTGGCTAATGCTTTCAGGACAACTTGATCTTTTTCCTTCAGTACCATTGGTTCTTGCTCATATAATAGCCCTGAAATGGTTACATTGAATGCTGACTAGCTCCTTTTGGTACAGTGATTTGGCCTATTCTTCCATTTTCCTCTTATTCCTCTTGAATCATTCAATGTTTTTCCCATAGACTCTTTCACTGTTACAACTGGATTCATGTTTAGTTCTTTCAGTTTAAGGTATCCTGTGTTTATATGCATGTTTGTATGCTATATTATATATGCACATATATGTGCATGTGTATATATATACATGTGTGTGGAGAGAGAGATAAATTTATAAGCAGAAAATAGCTCACACAGTTATAGAAATGTCAAGCCACAAGTCCAAACAAATTTCAAGTCCATGAGTCAGATGTTTGACTGAAGGCTTCTCTTGATTCATAGCTGTGGGGGCTGGTAAACTCAAGATTGGCAGGAAGGTAACAGGTTTGTAGTTGCAGAGGTGAATGAATTCATGGTCAGGAGATAATATGACAGGCTGCTGACAGTTCTCAGGATAGAACGGCAATAGAGCAAACCACTGAAAGTCTGAGATCTAAGTACAAGGGAGATGCAGGATCCAGGCTCAGCAAAAAGAAGCAAGCTTCCCCATGTAACCTACTTATGCTGTTAACAGGCTGCACACCTATGGATTGAAAAATCCTTTCAATTGTTTAGATCAGGTCTGTGATCCAAGTAAAAGTGCCATATCCCACTCTAATCTTCTTAGGACTAATTGGCAGCTCAAAGCAGATTTCATTATTGAGATGATTGCACTGGGTTAGACCACTTCATGGGCGATTACTAGGTCTTAACTGCCAAACTACTGAGAATCCTGGTTCAGCCAAATTGACACAAAATTTTAACCATCTACTTAGGGAATGACAGCAGTTGATGTGATACACACACACATACATATAGTGATATATATGTACATATATAATTGTATATCACATGATGTGCCATAACATATATGTATATATATATATATACTTATAACCTAATCCATTATGACTGAATCAATTCTGACTCAGAGTGACCCTATGTGACAGAGTACAACAGCTCCATAGGATTTCTGAATTATATATCTTCATGGACATGAACTGTCCTGTCTTTTTCTTTCTCCTAGGAGAGGCTGATGGGATCAAGCATCTAGTCGACCAACATTTAACCCCTATAAAACTAAATGCAGTGTTATCTGTTATGTAGTGTGAAATATACAATTCTTAGGTTTCACAACCATTTTCCACATAATACATATTATTATTGACCTCAGAGTACAGAGAGGACAACAGAAGCACAGAAAGGTGAAGTACACTGAGGAAATTAGGGGGTAAATGACAAACTTATTGAGTGATGGAGACAAGACATTTGCCTGCTTTTCTACCATTCTGATAATGTCAATCATCCACATGGTACTTGACAAACAGTTTGTCTGCAAAAGAAAGGCCCTACTGGGTACTTTGTGTCACTAGCATTTTCACGTGCATAGAAATATCCATATAAACACATAGATCAAAATTATGCAAAATATAACCTTTAAAATGCCCACATATTTAAGGAATAGTCCTCGTGAAAATGAATTAGCCTGTACATGTTAAATCACAATATGAAAATGTTATAAGAAATACTAAAGAGTTTTACAACAAAGACAGTTATTAGACATTAATTGTTTTTTCTTATTTGAAGATATTGGTTATTCTTGTATTTCCATGAAGACCACATAAAAGAATCATTCCGAAATCTAGATAACGACTTTTAGGAGGTTAAATAGCAAAAGAATAGTATTTCCTTAAACCCATTAGATTTACCCAGTGTTCAGTGTAATCTTGATCTCCTACAAAATTACAGGCAAAGTTTCTGCAAACACATTTTCATGGTGATTCGCTTTTCTGTCTTTTTTATCCTTTTTCTCTCTTTCATGTTTTCCATTCTCCCTGTCTCCTTCTGCTTTTTCTGTTTCAGCCCTAAGCCCAGCAGCAGCATCCAGGTTTCTTTCAAGACAGTTTAAAACCACATGTCAACTGTGAGAGAGTTAATGTGTGTGTCTGAAAACTTTCATCTTTGCATTCTTATTTTTAGCTATTGGTTTCCAGATTTTATATGATTGCTTTTATTTTATCTAGTAACAGTTTTATGTTAACGTTTCTAATAATATTTCACTATATTGAAAGAAAATGCTAATCTTTGACTCAACAATCTCACTTCTGACATTTTCTAGACAAATAATTGCAGCAAAATGCTTGAAATACATTTCTATGGTAGAGTTGTTCATCTAATAAATAACTGGAACAGTAACAATGTCAAAAATCTGTAAGATAATTTATTTTATAATTATTTGATGGATTGATAATCATTACCTATGATTATTGAAATGGAAGGCAGATATTGAATGGAAAATACAATAGATTGACAAGTAGAAACACGGGTAAAGGAGAGAATACATGTAGAAAGACATTTTGTGCAAAACAATAATTAGATTTATAAATCCAATTTATAAATCATATGTTAACAAATTAAAATCCCACAGTAACAAAATCCTATGTTAACCAATCAAACTGTTAACAGTGATTTTCTATTGACGATTAGCCCTATGTTACGAAATATCTAATAAACCTTTTCTCATAGAATAGTGATATTTTTAAAATTACATCTAGTATAGCGATTTCTCCTATCTGTCATTATTGTTGTCTGCCATCAAGGGGGTTCTGACCCACAGGGACCCTTTGAACAACAGAACAAAGCAATGTTTGGTCCTGCACCGTCTCTTATATGCCACCCCCAGTTGCTCCATTGGTAATGGATTACTGTAGGATCGAACATTTGTTGCAACTCAGCAACCAGTAACACCACATTGTTATTAGGTAAAACTCACACATTATTCAGATTTTCTTGGCTTTTGCCTAATAGTGTTTTTGTACTCCAGGATGTCATCTAAGAGATCACATACTATTTCATATGTTTTCATATAATCTCCTATGGCTTCTCTTGGCTGGGATTGTTTCTCAGACTTTCTTTGGTTTTGATATTGATATTTGGTCTTCAATAGAATGTCCTTAAAATTACATTTACCTGATAAAGCTATTACTGTTAGAGAGCATTTGGGGGGAAACCACAAAGATAAAGCGCCCTTTTTATCTCATCATTCTGTACACATGACTTATGATCTTGGTGGGAACCTTGATCATAACTTTTCATATTTCTCTTCCATAATGTTATTCATCACCATTCTCTTTTCTATGCTGTGGTCTTTGGAAGAATGCCCACATCCCATACTTAGGACGAAGTCTCTGCATACATTATTTTAAATTATTTTGTATTAGTGATTTGTCTATTCTACCCATTCATGCATCTATTTGATCCTTTAATTATATTTGTATAAACCTACAGATCCTCATCTTTTACTGTGGATTGTAACTCGATATTACTTTATTTGTTTTCTTTGTCGAATGATTACAGTTTCTAACCATACAAAGCTCCTGGGTCCCTTTGGCATACTCCTATCATTGTGTTTAGAGATAACAAATGAGCCATCAAAGCAGGAAACTCCATAGATGGATTTGAGTGCACGTGGATAAGTAGAAGAAATCAACCTGAAAGGCTCCGTTGTACATGTTTTCAATTGTATGGCATTCTTGAAAATACCAGCCTGTAAATGTGGTAAAGAGACCCTAGTTACCAGGAGTTGCCGATGGATAGGGAGAATGCCGGATGGGTGTACTTCAAGGGGCATTTCAAGGTGCTTACATCACCCCAACCCTGGCCCTGGTAGATCAAGATCATGGATTAATCTCAGTTGAAATTTATAGCAGCAAAGACTAAAAAGGAAATATAATTAAGTCACACCGCACAAAATTCAGGAGCAAAACAGCTAATTTTGTAATATAATTCATTGACAGTACTGGCCTCCTATGAGGTCTCAAGGCAAAATATTCCCAAGGTCTAGGATTAACTTTTATGGTACTGCTGATTCTAAGACTTGTCCAGAGGAACAGGGGACTTAGGTTTTATTGCTCCGGGTTGTTTAATTTTTTAATATGATAAAGCATGCTAAGTAATGAGAATATACATATACATGTGCTTCTGTGCTTGTATGTATTTTTATATGTGCCTGTGTACTAATTGTATTTTACATTTTGGGCCAGAACACAATGCTCAGTTTAAAGGTATCTATGGTTCATGTTATGGAACGCATTTATTATTGCTATTGTATACTTCAAGTAGATACTGACTTATAGCAAACTTGTAGGACTGAATGGAACTGCCCCGTGAGGTTTTCTAGGCTATGATTTTTTTTACTAAAACAGGTCATCACATCAGAATTTCCCACAAAGCAACTGGTATGTTTGAATCACTGACATCCTGGTTAGAAGCCCAGTGTGTAATCCCTGGGCTGATAAATCTCCGTTTTGAATTACCTGAAAAATCCCAGTACCACTGAGTCCATTTTGATTTCTCAGCTTGTAAGTACTTACAGGAGCAGAAAGCCTCATTTTCCTCCCTCAGTGGTTGGTGGATTTGAACTCCCCACCTTTCAATTGGCCGCACCATAAAGCCTAACCCATAGTGCCACCAGTGTTCCTTAGAAGGTTCAAATTGCACTTCAGGATGCAGGGCAAATAAAGACAAAAATCAGCTCTCACAATAGGAGTGAATGTACTAGGTGTAAGAGGCAGTAAGAGTAATAGAAAGCTAAAGATAGTACAAAACTAACATTTGATGGATTTCACCATGGTCATGTAGGAATCCCAGAAAGAGCTACCTGGATGAATTTTTCAATCATTTATTTCTCTAATAATCAGTAATATGTAATATCATAAAAGATGGCAAATGAATTCAGCTGAAACTGAGAAAGCTTGAGTAAAGTAATATGTGAAGACTCTAGCCCCTCCCAGAATAACGATATCAATATTCACAAATCAGGTTTAACTTGTGATTGAGTGTAGCGTACTGAACGTTAGTGATCAGAGATGGAAAAAGACAGGAAATTATCTATGAGGCAGTACTGGATTAAACTGCAACGAGAAACCTAAGATTGTCTACAGTATTGGGTACAAGTGAGGATAATAGTCTTTTAACCATTTCTCCTTATTATTACAATTGTGATTTTTTTCATTGAGCTCTGTGAATTCCTTTGTATATATGTGTTTTTGTTGTTTTATAATTCAAATGACAATGTATACATATTTGTATTAAAGAATTATCAAAATATCGTTGGAACAAAGTTGTTAACAGCCATTCCGTCGACCCCAAGCCCTGGCAACTCCGTGGGTGTTAGAGTAGAATTGTGTTCCATGGGGTTATCGGCGACTGAGGGTTTGGAAGTGTGTTGCCAATTCTTCTTCTCAGCAGTCTCTGGGCAGATTGCTCTAAGTTTGACCATTGGCACCACTCAGGGACTCCTTAGGGCAAATTTTCAAAACCATAAGACACACTGCCATCAAGTTGATCCTGGCTCATATCAACCCTCTATTGGGTTTCCAAACTGTCAGTCTTTCAGGGAGCAGGTGGCCTCCTCTTTCACCCCTGAGTGGTCAGTGGGTTTTAACTGCCTTCCCTTCAGTTAGCAGTCCAACACGTATGCCACAGAGACACAAGCTAGGTTTCGCATGAAATTACTAAAGTGACATTTCAAGGAGTGTCCATTGGGACTCCTTCTCTGGAAGGGAGACTCCATTACTTACATCACAGAAGAAATCGTATTTGAAATGACCTCAGAGGGTCTCTCTATGGTGAGTCGAGTAGCTAACTGTGTAATACCAAGGTTGGCTCACGTTGCTTTCACTTGGATTCTTTCTAAAGTTTTCAAACTACATGCCATGTTTAAAATCTCTCATGGAGTTCCTTCATGCTAATCATTATGTCACAATGGGCGACAAGGTGTTTTTGGGGTGTAGTGGTTCAGTCCTCTGCTGCTAAGCTGAAGGATCAAGTCCAGCACCTACTCCTTTGGAGAAAGATGTGTCAGTCTGCTTCTACTGACATGGCAAGCCCAGGAGACAGCTCTACTCTCGCCTATAAAGTCGCTATGAATAATGATCTACTTAGTGACAAAGAATATCCTTAGTACCAGAGCTTTCAAAGGTGGGGGAATGAAATCCTTGTCAGTAATCACTAGCAAGACAAAATTCTAAGTGTGGATCCTATTTTGTTTTGTTCTGTTTTTCAAAAGCATCTGAGTTGTTTATTTTAAATTTCTTCTAAGGCTTAACTAAAGTCGTAGCCTATTTATACTCCTTTTCATAATCCCATTCCCCTGGGACAAATCTTTTAATCTTCTATTCTTACTGTGATTCTCACGTTGTATCTTGCAATATCATTACCAATGTCAGGATTGGACTATCCTTAGTGGACTATGTTGCTTTAGAAGGTAAGATTCATGTCTGATACAATTCTAGTTCCTTCAAATACCTATCTAAGTGTCCCTGAACACTGACAGTCAGTAAATACTGAGAGAATGTCAGAAAAGTACAAGCTGGCCAATGCAGAAAACAAGGAATGAAGAAAAGATTGTCAGCTGTTAATGACTCTCCTGGAAAACAGGTTCAATACCATAGATGGTATAGGGCTCAAACAATTAAAATTTGTCACCTTTCTCTTGAAACGTTCCATTGAAGTTCTTGCCCATATCAATGAATGTTAAATCCACTCAGGATTTTCTAAAAGAAGTGGGTTCTATTATAAACAAAATAAAGCAGTAGCTTTCCCTAAATAGAATCTTCTCCTTTCAGATATTTCTCTAGGTCTTCTCACTCCCTTACTCTACAGAGAATTTGTCTCTTTTAAGCCATTAAAAAGCTCAGCAAAATGCTTTCTGGTTAGCAGCATTCAAATTCCTTAAAAGGTATTGGGGAATTATATGCATTCAATAATTCAAAAGAATCTCTATTAAACTGATTAAATGTTGTTAATAATTAATGCATTAACAAAAATTAACATTATGTAATAATAAGCCTGTCCTGGACCTGACAGATAGAAGAGTTCTATAATATACACAGAATTCTGGGGGGTTTTTTTCTTTTGGATGAGTGGGGAGCGGGGAGGGGAGAAGAGGCTCAAATAAAAGGGTACTAGGAAAATGCGATTTATACCCTATCTTGGAAAGTTTTCAATTGGGTCTATAGTGGCATAGTAGGTTTCACAGTGGGCTGCTAACTGCAAAGTCAGGAGTTTGAATTCACCAGCCACCTCATAGGGAAAAGTTGTGGTTGTTTACTCCTGTAATGATTTGCAACCGCAGAAACCAAGGGGGCATTTCTAGATTGTTCTGTAAAGCCACCATGTGTCGAAGCAGAACTGATGGCAGTGAGTTTGCTATGGGTTTGGAAATGACCTGGGAATTTGTGATTCTTTGAGGACAACATTTTAGGCCATTCAAACACATTTCTACATGCCTCTCAAGGTTCAATCGGAATAGTTGCCTGTACTATATAGTGAACTAGTGAAGCTATTGTAAAAACAGTTGCATAGTGCAAATTCAGAGGCTTTGTGTTCCTGTTTTTGGGTTTTAGTACATCTGGACTCTCCTGTTTAGTATGGGGGAGGGACAGCAAAGAAGTCCCACAAAGAGATAGATGGACACAGTGGGTACAACAATGGGCTCAGGCATACGAGTGATGGTGGAGATGGTGCGGGACTGGACAGTGTTTCCTTTGTTGTGCAGGGGGTCTCTATGGGTTGAAACTCACTCGATGCCACCTAACAACAACAACAGCAGACTCTCCTTTAGGAATAGCATTGAAGTACCCAAATCTACTTAAGTTCAAATCCGCCATGCACTCTGTGGGAGAAATATGTGATAATGTATTGCAGGATGGTGACTTGCATGTTTATATGATGTGGCAAGCTATGTCTCCTGTGTTTCAAATTCCACAGTGCCACACATGATAGGTCAGTTTCACTGGTAATACACTTCTAAAGATAAGCCAGTAAAGAGTTTTTAAATCAGCGAAGAGCATTGTCCATGCTTGTTTGAGACTCATCTTCAAGGGGATCCATTCCTGGAAAACAACTTCATAATGGGGTGCAGGAAGGGGCCAATGAGCATGAACAAGATCCTTGATGAGACACGTGGGCACAAGAGTTGCACAGGGGACCACACCTGGTCGGAAATGTGAGGGATGACAAAGAGCTTGGGATGTTTTTGTTCTGTTGTAAGTAAAATTTCCATGAGTCCAAGTCAATTTGCAGCTGTTCACCCTTACAGAATAGTATTACCAGTTGTCATCAAGTCAATTCTGACTCATGGAAACATTATGTGTGTAGAGGCAGAACTGTATTACATAGGGCTTTCAAATAGATCACTGGCATTTCTTGTGAAAGTGTCTCTGGGTGGATTTGAACCTCTAATTTTTTGGTTAGCAGCCAAGTTCCCTATTGTTTGCATTGCCCAAGATTCCATCAAGTTGACTTATTAAGTTGCTTTTGTTTATTTAAGTTGTTTTTGCTTGTTTGTTTTAAGATACCAGTCCATTTTCATTATGAAAAGGAACTGGCAGCATGGGTTGAGCCA
Source organism: Tenrec ecaudatus (assembly GCF_050624435.1). Lineage (NCBI taxonomy): Eukaryota > Metazoa > Chordata > Mammalia > Afrosoricida > Tenrecidae > Tenrec > Tenrec ecaudatus. The sequence continues at coordinate 11,990,962 of NC_134542.1, read as the reverse complement.
TGTACGTTGTATGAATCAAAAGCAGCCCACAGACAAAATAAGAGTAGTCACTAGGGAAAAACCTGTTCCACTGGTCTAATTACCACGGTGACCTCCTTGGCCATATTTTAGGAAAGACTCTAGAAAGATAGAGCTCACAAAGTACTTAGAAGAGAGTAGGTTGGACTTCCAGGAAGATGGTGATGGAGTAACACATACCAGAGGGACTCCGCAGAAATCAGCTCAGGAGAGTTACTAAGAAAGAAAGTCAACACTGCTGGATCACAGGAGGATCATCATAAAGCTAAGTAGGCACAGATCCACAAGGTATTGAGGGACTGGGGGATTTTAGCTTACCACAGTGGAAGCCAGCTAGGGTTTGACCTTAGCCCTGCCACAGTCTGCCAGAGCTGGGACCATTTGGAGCTGGTGCAGGGGTATAATATCAACACAGCCACAGCTTGCCACCACCTTGGGGCAAGGATTAAGCCCTTGCAGTCCCATGGGCAAGGATTGGGGCTCAGCTATATTGTTACTTTTGTTTCCCTCTCATCTATCTATCCCCCAGTCTCAGCAGGCTTAGCTTTTAACTTTTTTTCTCCTATTTGTCTCTTCCCTGTTCTCCCACACACCACTGCCGACCTCGAGACCACTTTTCTTAGCCTAGGGAATTTATGCCTGCCCCCCTCCCAGGTATGTTAGCTCCACCTGTGCAGCAAACCTGGTCAACCTATACCAGGGGATACTACGCCCAACTTCTAACAGGGGAATTCCTTCCTGTGTGGTTGGTGGAACTCCTATTTTTCCTCTGTTGTCCCACGTGACTGAAGGAACTTCACCCTGCCTACCTTAGTGCCTCACAAAGCCTAAGGCAGCTTGGACAATACTTGGAATGTTACAAGCTGCTGCAGGAACCCTTCCCAACATCCACAGTGATCTACCTGGCCAGGGAAATTCCACCCACTATTCGCGGTGCTCTACACCAAAGCAGGCAACACACCAGCCTTCTGGGGCACTTCCCTTGAGAGTGAATCCACAGGATGATGAAGTGGTAGACAAATTCCATAGTGAAATTAGCTGAAGGCAGTTTGAAGAAGCATTCCTGTGAGTCTCCCAGAGAAAGTCAGTGCTCTTCAACTCCATGGAATATGGCACCTGGCTCCCAACGACCTCAACAAAAAAACAGGAGAAACAAAATGCAATGGCAGATTTCCTGAACCTAAGAACATGCATACAAGAAGCAGACATTGAGCTGCCACAGAAAGAAATGTTCAGAATGCTGCTTGGAGTCATACAGGATATGAGGGAAACAATACAGAAAAAGGATGAAATGATAGAGGAGATAAAGTCCATACACCAAAGGGAAACACAAGAGCTTAGGGAGGGTATAAGAAAAACCAGTAGCAGACTCACCGACCTTGAGAATTGACTAGAGGAACCAGAGAACAGCACTAGTGACTTGGAGCACAGCTAAGCAGAATTTTAACAAACACAAACAAAAATCTAATAAGATCATCAGAGAAGCTGAAGAAAACCTAAAAGCTATGTCTGATGTTATGAAGAGGAACAACATCACAATAATTGAATTAACAGAGGAAGACACAACAAAGAAGTCATCGGCAACAATTGTGAGAGAATTCTTGGAGGAAAATTTCCCCAGCTTAATGAATGTAAATCAGGCAACCATTGAAGAGGCTGAAAGAACACCAGGTAGATTTAAACCCAAGAAGAAGTAACCAAGGCATATAATAGTCAAACTATCCAACTTTGAGGACAAGGAGAAAATCATGATTGCTGCTAGGGAAAAACAAGCAATCACATATAAAGGTTCTCAAATAAGGATATACTCAGACCTATCAGCAGAAATAAGAAGAGGAGAGAGTAGAGTAAAATAGTCAAAAAAATTGAAGGAAAAAAAACAAACCCCAAAATACTCTACCCAGCCAAATAATGGATGAAAATAGATGGAGAAGTAAGAGTCTTCCCAGACAAGGAAAAACTCAAAGAATATGTTAGAAGAAACCCAGCACTACAAAAGAATCTTGGTGACCCAGTATGGGCAGAAGAACACTCACCAAGCATAAATAAGAGACTGACACATAAAACACCCTCACCCAGAGGGTAACAAAGAGAAAGCAGACCCCAAGACAGCATTGTATTAAGGGTGGAAAGAAATCAAGAATGATACACACACACACACACACACATGCACAACACACTAAAAAGAAAGGAAGTAAGAAAACATCCAACCCAAAAGGTTTAAGATGACCTCACAGAGTCCATAGATAGAGATACTAGCCCTGAATATCAATAGACTGAACTCAGGCATTAATATACTGAGGCGAGCAGAGTGGCTTAGAAAACATAACCTATCAATCTGCTGCCTACAGGAGACATATCTCAAGGCTACAGACAAGAATAGGCTGAGAATTAAAGGCTGGAGAAAGGTATATCAAGCAAATAGCAATTCAAAATAAGCAGTGGTTGCAATACTAATCTTGGATAAAATTGACTTCAAATTGAAAACCATAAAAAGAGATAAGGAGGGACACTATATAATGTTCAAGGTAATGGTAGACAAAGAATCAATAAGAATTGTAAACATACATTCCCTAAATGAGAGACCCAATGAATAGATCAACCAAATATTCCGAAAGATGAAAAAAGAAGTCACAGCCTCAACAATTATAGTGGGTGACTTTAACATACCACTCTCTGAGAGAGATAGATCACAGGGAAAGAAACTCAACAAGGAGGCTAGAGAGCTAAACACTTCAATTTCATAATTTGACCTAATAGATATGTACAGAGCTTTTCATCCAAATATCAAAAAAATAGCATTCTTTTCAAGCCTACATGGCACACATTCGAGTATAGACCCCATACTGGGGCATAAGGTGAATCTACATACATTTAAGCACATTGATATACAGACCTCTCCCTCTGACCACAGTGCCATAAGGCTTGAAATCAACATAAGTGTTGTATGAGCTCCCAATAAAATAATATTTAAAAAATTGAAAAAGAAAAACTCCTGCACTCTTAGTGCTAGAATAACTCTGATACTGAAACTGAGCAAGGATCCCACAAGAAACAAGAACTACAGAACAATATCCCTAATGAACCTCGAGGCAAAATCCTTAAAATGACTGGTCAATAGAATACAAAAGTATGTAAAACAAATAATTCACCATGACCAAGTGGGATTCATATCAGCGATACAGGGATGGTTCAATACATGAAACACCATTAGTCTCATTCACCACATTGACATGAAAAACTATAAGAATCACATGATAATATGGATAGATGAAGAAAAAGCATTTGACAATATCCAATACCAAATCCTGTTTAAGACATTTGAGAAGATAGGAATGGAAGACAGAAATTCCTCAAGACAATTCAAACTATATATGAAAAACCAACAGCTAACGTAGTAGTCAATGGAGAAAAGATGAACACAATCTCACTGAAAAAGAGAACCAGACAAGGATGCCACTTGTCCCCACTCATATAACATAATACTGGAAGTTTTAGAAAACAGCATAAGGCAAAGAAAAGATATCAAAGGTATTCATCTGGGGAAGGAAGAGGTCAAACTATCATTATTTGTAGATGATATGATTTTATATATGGAAAATCACAAAAGCTCCACAAGGGGAATATTGGAAGCAATAGAGGAGTATGGCAGAGTGGCAGAATATAAGATCAACAAACAGAAGTCCATTGGACTGCGATACACCTTGGATAAGACCACAGAAGAGGAGATTAAAAATGTGGTACCCTTTACAATAGCCAAGCACAAATGGAAATATCTAGGGATATAGCTGACTAAAAGAATAGAATATCTATATGAGTAAAACTACAGAACACCCTTACAAGAAACCAAGAGTGACCTAAACAAATGGAAGAATATCCGATGCTCGTGGACTGGAAGATTCAATATTATAAAGATGTCAGTTCTGTCCAAGGCACTATATAACTTTAATGCAATCCCGATACAATTAATCTCATCTTTCTTCAAAGAAATGGAAAAACTGATTACCAACTTCATATGGAGAGGGAAGAAGCCCTGAATTATCAGAGAACTCCTCAAGAAGGACATAGTGGGAGAGCTAGCTTTACCTGACTTTAGCACATATTACACACCCACGGTTGTGAAAACCGCATGGTATTGGTACAATGACATTGGTACTCAGACCAATGGAAATGAACTAAAACCCCAGAAATAAAATCATCAGCATACAGACAACTGATCTTTGATAAGTGACCAAAAATATTCAATGGGAAGCAGACACCCTCTTCAACAAGTGGTGCTGGGAAAAATGGATATCTACCTGCAGAAAAATGAAGCAAGACCCTTATCTCTCTCCATGCACATGAATAAACCCAAGGTGGATCACAGAACTTGAAGTAAAACCCCAAACTATTAAGGCCATCAATGAGGGAATTAGGACCAACTTGAGAACTTTGGCACAAGGACTACATAGGCTATCAAAAATAAAGAAGGACACAAATATAGATGAGTCACAAGTGTGATATACTGAAGATAAAACACCTGTACATCGAGAATTCACCAAGAAAGTAATAAGAGAGTCCACAGAAAGGGAAAACATCTTTAGCAATGACACATCAGACAAAGGCCTTATCACTAAAATCTACAATACTCTGCTAGCTTCCAAAAAGAAAAAACTAATTGCCCACTGAGGGGGTAGGCAAAGTACCTGAGCATAAGTTTCACACGGGGCAGAAATCTGAATGTACAATAAACACATGCGAAAATGTTCACAATCTTTAGCCATAAGAGAAATGCAAATTAAAACAACAATGAGATACCACCTAATACCCTCAAAGGTAGCCCAATTCAAAAAATCAAAGCAACAGGTGTTGAAGGGTCTCTGGGGAGATAGGAACTCTCATCCACTGCTGATGGATTTGTAGGTATGTACAGCCACTATTGAAATCGATCTGATGACATCTAAAACAGATTGGAAATCGAGCTACCATATGACCCAGCAATCCCCCTACTGAGTATATAGTATATCCAGAAGAGGCAAGAAACAAACCACAGCCAGACATCTGTACTTCCATGTTCATCACAGCACAGTTCACAATTGCAAGGAGTTGGAAACAACCTAAATTTCCATCAACTGATGAGTAGATTAAAACACTGCAGTAAATACATACAATGGAGTAATACTCATCTCTAAAAAGCAGTGATGAACGTATGAAGCACACCACTGCATGGGAAGTACTAGAGGAAATCATGCTAAGCGCAGTAAGCCAAGCACAAAAAGACAAGTACAACATGAGTCCACTGAGGAAAAGAGGGACCAGACTTCAACCTGGTGCTCCAAGATATGAATGCAACATGCTGGAATGGAGTAGTGAACCAGTGGAGAGGTCTGAGGGGTCGCCCCCAATCCCAACTATGTGGACAGCTGTCCCTTCCCCAAGAAGATTTTATTTCAAAGGACAGCACTGAAGCTGCAGCTCAGGGAGAGAGACATATCTGATCAGAGCACATGAAATGAAGTGGGAGAAGAGAGAGTGGAGCACATGCTGACTAACCAAGCCTTGACCACGATATTCCCGTTCAGAGCAGCCAATATAAAGAGAAGACCATATGGCCAGCCTCACTATGATACATGGCATCCCTCACTGGCCCATAGCTCTCTGGCAACACTGGAGACACAGTGTGGGAATTCCATCTGATCTAATCCCATCACATCAAGGCAAAACACTGAGGGTGTGCAACAGAACAGTAAGGGGAACAGAGCAATGAAGTCCCCAGGAATACAAAAAATGGACTTTGGGGTCAGGGCTTGGCACCCCATCAAACTTGACCGGAAAACACTCCTAAAGGCCAACAAACAGTCCTTGAACAAACTACAACCTCTTTTTCGGGGGTTATTGCCGTGTTGTGGTTTTGTTTTGTCATTGATTTTTTTTGTTGTTGATGTTGGTGTTTTGTTTCTTTTGTTGCTTGGCTTTGCTCTGTCTTGTTTTGTTCATGTTATTATCTCTGCAGATCTGTCTAAAAAAGATAGGCTGGATGAACAAGCTTGAAGAGTAAACAACAGTACCAGTGGGATGTGGAAGAGGTGGAGGAAAAGGAAGTGGTGATAACAAACCCAGGGAAAAAGTAACAACAAATGATCCAAATCGGTGGTGAGGAGGGTGTAGGAGGACTAGTAGGGCATGATCCAAGGCAATGTAACCAAGAAGAATTACTGAAAACCAAATGAAGGCTGAACATGATAGTGGGACAAGAGGGAAGTAAAAGGAAATAGAGGAAAGAGCTAGAAGGCAAAGGGCATTTATACAGGTCTAAAAAAGGCATGTACATATGTAAATATATTTATGTATGAGGATGGGAAAATAGATTTATGTGAATATATCTATAGGTTTAGTATTAAAGTGTCAGATGGACATTGGGCCTCCACTCAATTACTCCTTCAATGCAAGAATACTTTGTTCCATTAAACTGGCATTTCATGATGCTCATCTTCCCTGCATAATTGCTGAATACAAAGTGGGTGCATAAGCTAAAGTGGTGAAGAAAGCTGATGGTGCCGGCTTTCGAAAGATATAGCATCTAGGATCTTAAGGACTTGAAGGTAAACAAGCGGTGATCTAGTTGAGAAGCAACAAAGCCCACATGGAAGAAGAATACCAGCCTTTGTGATTAACAGGTGCTGAAGGGACTAGTGATCAGACATCAAAGAACAAAAAATAATATCACTGTATGCTCACCTCCCCAATACAATCGCTGAAGACAAAGCAGGTGCATAAGTAAATGTGGTGAAGAAAGCTGATGGTGTTGGCTATCAAAAGATATAGCGTCTGGGGTCTTAAAGGCTTGAAGGTAAACAAGCGGTCATCTAGCTTGGAAACAACAAAGCCCACATGGAAGAAGCACACCAGCCTGTGTGATCACGAGGTGTCGAAGGGATCAGGTATCGGGCATCAAAGAACAAAAATCATATCATTGTGAATGAGGGGGAGTGTGGAGTGGAGACCCAAAGCCCATCTGTAGGCAATTGGACATCCCTTAAGGAAGGGTCTCAGGGAGGAGATGAGTCAGTCAAGGTGCAGTGTAGAAAAGATGAAACATACAACTTTCCTCTAGTTCCTAAATGCTTCCTCCCCACCACTATCATGATCCCAATTCTACCTTACAAATCTGGATAAACAAGATGATGTACACTGGTACAGATAGGAACTGGAAACACAGGGAATTCAGGACAGATGATTCCTTCAGCACCAGTGGTTAGAGTGGCGATACTGCAAGGGTGAAGGGAAGGTGGGATAGAGAGGGGGAACCAATTACAGGGATCGACATATAACCTTCTCCCTGGGGGATGGACAACAGAAAAGTGGGTGAAGTGAGACTTCAGACAGTGTAATATATGACAAAATAATAATTTATAAATTATCAAGGCTCATGAGGGATTGGGGAATGGGGAGGGAGGGTGTATAATAAGGAGCTGATGCCAAGGGTTTACGTGGAGAGCAAATGTTTTGAGAATGATGAGGGTAATGAATGTACAAATGTGCTTTATACAATTGATATATGTAAGGATTGTTTAAGAGTTCTCTGAGCCCCCAATAACATGATTTTAAAAATTGTTTAGTAGGCAGGTAAGTGACCAGTAGCCTACAATCTGAAAAAGGAACCCCCCACATGACACAGTAACGTGATAGTAAGGTAATTTGCCTAATACAGGAAGTAAAATGAGGGAGCAACCAAAAGTGAAGCAAAAAAGAACATATTCATAGCCTGTAGACCAGAGACTGTTTTTTCTGAATTCCCTCCCTTCCCTTTCTATCACAGGGCCCAAACCCCTCACCCCCACCAGTGTTTTCAGTCTGTTTTATTAATGTTCCACTTGGCAAATTTGGTTGGAAGCAAATAAATTTCCATGGAAGGGTCTAGAGTTAAACACATCTCATCTTTCACAAGAATTTAACTGTTATAGACACATTTAAACAAAACTATAATAAGCGTTATAAAGCCACACTACCTTTGGGATAGCCATAATTAATGTCATTTTCAAATTTGAAGGGTAGATCCTTTTCTATGTTAAGAAAGATGTATTTGAAATAACTTCCCCTCCAATTTTCTCAACATAAATGTCAGCTGCATTTGGTCTGCATTACTGCAAAAGGTGGTCAAAGCCAGCTGTTAAACCACAGTGTTTTTTTTTTTTTAAAGATTTTCTAATTGGGTCAATTAAAGCAAATCCAAGCATGTTTGTTTTCTTTCTCTCCTGTTTCCATCCTTTTTTCTCTCTCTCTTCCTCTCTTCTTGCTCCTCCTCCTCTTTATTTCTTTTTCCTCTTCCTCCTCCCTCTCCTCCTCCTTTTGCTCCCCCTCCTCCTTCTCCTCTTCCTCCCTTCTTATTTTTCCTCCTCCTCTTCCTCCTCCTCCTTCTTTTCTCTGTCTGTCTCTCTTTCTACCCCCTGACAGTCCATTTCCTCATTTTTCCAAGTCATTGAAGAGGACAAGAATATACAAAGAATTAGTGAATGCTTGGGTCTAGTATAACGGTCACTAGTGTATCTGAAGACATAGTGTTGGCAGCTTGGATAGTGTTTGGAGTTTTTTGTTTGTTTGTTTGAAATATTCATATTTCTAACTTTTCCTTGACATTGAACTCCTTTTCGGTTGTTTGACAGAAAGATCAACATGTGATGGTACATCAAATCTGAGCCCTGAAGTCTTTTTGAGGTGAGACTACAGTGAAGACAGTTGGGAAGATTATAGGAAGTACCTAAACAGAGCTTGAGTTCTTTGTACAGCTTTATTGTCTTAAAGCTACACTCTTGGGAGGACACTGACCCAGTGGCACACTTCCTTAAGTCAATTCAAATAGCCAATCCATTGTAGCCCTTATTACTGGCATACATCATTATTTCCAACACTTCCTGACCGTTGCTGTCATTCTGTGGTGGCTTGTGTGTTGTGGTGGCTTGTGTGTTGCTGTGATGCTGGAAACCATGACACCAGCATTTCAAATACCATCAGGGCCACCCAAGGTGAACAGTTTTCAGCAGCGCCTCTAGACAGGAACAGACTGCAAAGAAGAAGTGGGCAGTCCATTTCTGAGGGAATTAGCCACTGACAATATGAATAGCAGCCGAACATGGCCAACTAACAGGCTGGGAGATGAGGCCCTCAGGTTGGAAGGCACGCAAACCATGACTGGGAGCCTGGCCTTCTCAACATAGAGCCCACCAAAATGGCATCGATAGAGTACAACTTGGAGGAACCTTCACTTGTTAATGGGACATGGCTCAAAATGAGAAGAAACGACTGCTACAAAAATACATTAAGAATAGGGATGTGAAATGTACGAAGGATGAGTCTAGTAAAATTGGAAGTCATCAAAAATGAAATGCATAAAAATTGGCATTGATGAGCTGAAATGACCCAATATTGCCATTTTTAATCAGACAATTACATGGGAAACTACTACAGAAATGAACAATTCAAGAGAAATGGCATCATATTCACCATCATAAAGGAACATATCAAGATCTATCTTGATGAACTCCTCATGACCAGTGGCGATACCAGGAGTGTGGAGAGAAGGTGGATTAGAAAGGGGGAACCAATCACAAGGATCTACACATAACATTTTCCCTGGGGTATGGAAAATAGAAAGTGGGTGAAGGGAGACATTGGACAGTGTAAGACATGAAAAAATAATAATTTATAATTTATCAAGGGTTTATGAGGGACAGGGGGTGGGAAGGGATGGGGTAAATCAGGAGCTGCTACCAAGGGATCAAGTAAAAAGAAATGTTTTGAGAATGATGAGGGCACCAATTGTATGAACATGCTTGACACAATGGATGTATGTATGGATATATATGGATTGTGATGAGAGTTGTACAAGCCCCCAATAAAATTGTTTTTTTTAAGATATATCTTGAAGTACAATGTCTAAGTTATTATCTCCACATGTACAATGAAATCCAGTAAATATAACAACTACTCAAATTTATACACCAACTGCTAAAGCTGGTGATGAAGAATGTGAATAATTTTACCAATTTCCTCACTGAAATTGATCAAAGATGAAATCAGGATGCACTGATAATTATTGTCAATTGGAATTAACAGATTGGAAACAGGCAGGAAACGTAGTTGCAGATCACATGAGAGTTATGCAAGGTCAGCAGGTTTTTCACTGAAAACATATTTTTCCAACAATACCGAAACGTTCTATAGGCAAAATATTGAACTTTGCAGGAAGCGTCAAAAGTATAAGGAAGAAATACCTTCACTCCACTGAAAAGAACTCGTAAACACTCAGTCATTTCAAGAGGTAGCATGTGGTCAAGAACCAATGATATTGAACCAATTGACTTAAGGCATTAGCATAAAACAAGGCTCCCAATTGCCAATTAAATGCCATTTGAAATGCTTCACAAGCAGAGGAAGCACTGAAAGCATTCACTTGTTTCTTTCAATATGTTCAGAAGATAACTACCAGCCAACCAATTACAAGAGATACATTTGCATGCCCATTCCAGAGAAAAGTGACCCAACAGACTCTACAAGTTATAAAAAAATGCATTACTATCACATGCAAATAAAATTTTGTTGAAGGTAATTCAAAAGCAGTTGTAGCATTACATCAAGGAGGAGCTATAAGAAATTCAAGCCAGATTCAAAAGAACGCATGAGGAACACCATTATTGATGTCAGATGGATCTTTGCTGAAAGCTGTGGTATATTGGCTCTGCAAGACATTCTACTTTGTATATCATAACAAGCTATGGATAATTTTGAGAGAAGGGGGAATTCCAGAGCACTTCATGGTATTCAGGCATAAACTGCACATTCCTTCATGCAGAGTGAAGGAATGCTCCGTGGTTTAAAATCAGGAAAGATGTGCATCAGCTTTGTAGCTTCTCATCATACTTATTAAATCGGTATGCTGTGCAAATAACTTGAGAAATTGGACTACATGGAGAAGAAGTCGGCATAAGGATTGGAGAAAGGTTTATTAACAACCTTCCGTATACAAATAATACAACTTTGCTAGCAGGAAGCATGGAAAACCTGAAGCACTTGCTGATGAAGATCAAGGATGACAGGCTTCAGGACCCATTACAACTTCAGGTAAAGAGAACCAAAATCTCCATAACCCGACCAAATAGAAAATGTAATAAATGGAAAAAAGTTAAAGTTATCAATAATTTCATCTTGTTTGGATCCACAGTCAATGCTCATGGAAACAATAATCAAGAAATCAAAACCCATACTACACTGGGATTGACCTCTTTAAAATTTGAGGAGAAAGGATATCATTCTGAGGACAAAGTTATGCCTGACGTAAACCATGGTATTTTTATATGCATATGAAAGCTGGACAATGAACCAGGAAGACCACCAAAGAAGAGATACATTTGAATTATGGTGTTGGCAAAAATATACTGAAAGTACTGCCAGAAGAACAAGCAAACCTGTGTAGAGAAGAGTGCAGCCAGATGTCCTTTAGAACTTAAAATGGTGAAACTTCTCGTGTATTTGGACATTTTATTAGGAGCGACCTGTCCCTGGAAAAGGAAACCATTCTTGGTGAAGTTGAGAGTCACAGTGATGGGTACAAGCAGCAGAATGCTGAAGGTAGCACAAGACCAGGTGGTGTGTCCTTCTGTTTCACAAGAGGTCACTATGAGTAATAGTTGGACTGCACCTACCAAAAAAGAAAGTGACTGATCATGTGCATGTTACCTAGCAAATTTGTACTAGATTTTCTCTGCTATAAACATCAAGCATTGGAAGACTGGCAGCTCCTATCAAGGCATATGAATTGGCAAAGTTGTTTCCAAAATATTGACATCAACTTTTCTCCTATCAAAAGCAGTTCAATTCCCAAATCCATTCATATGCCAACAACAACCGTTTGGTTTTTTGTTGTTTTTTTTTCTTCAAGAAATCAGAATCTGTGTCAGCATGTGTCAGATTCCAGGCCAGGTAACTTAATGTCCTTGGCAAGCACTTCTCGCGGAGAGAGAGGATGGTCGCTGGGGAATCATTTGTAGGCTGCCAGGCCAAAGACCAGATAGGAATAATCATAAAAACAGCCACCATTCGTGTTCTATTGTCAGTGAGCTGGTGTTTGGAGGAAGCTGTTGGAGTTTGACTCGTCGCACCATGCACTGAGTTCACACCAACAGTCAGGTCCCCCAGCTGACAGCCTAGACACTTCTTTATGCCTGCTGGAGGCCAAGCATGATATGCTGTGGTTGGCACTTTGCTGAAGCACACAGCCCCCTCTGCCAGCAGGCTGGAATTAAATACTGCATAAAAAAGAGCTGTGAATGCTTCATCAATCACAGGAGGTCTATTATTGGCATGAAGCACCTTCTAACTATGGAATAGATTTGCATGGATTGCTATAGGGTGTGAGTAACATGCTGGCTTTCCTGTGTTCACTGCACTGCCTGTCTGTCTTTGGAGCAGCAGCTCCACTTTAGGGACTTATTTTCCCATCCCTTGTAGCCGCGTCCTGCGCTAATGAAAAGACAGGATATTAAGTGAAACACCGATATGTTAGGCACCTTGACTTACAATCATGAAGCTTCATATTATGGCAAAGACCTTCTTGAAAATTAGAAATTGTAACATACGTTCTGACAAAGGCATCTCATTCCAATTCCGACTTTCAGAAGCAAGCTGGAGATGCACCCTGTTCATTTGAAAATACTGTGACACGGACAGCAGCAGAGGACAATGTGTGAAATCAGGCATCCTCAAGCACAGGCATAAGGACCCTGATAGCAATGTGTCCAATATTATTTCATGGAACTCTTTCTAGAGTGCATCACTGCATTGCATTGGGCAGAGCTCTTATGGAATATCTTTAAAACACAATGCCACTCTGAGAACTAAGGTGCACCTGGCCTAAGTGATGGTATTTCTGATTACTTCATAGACAGATGAAAGTTAGACAATGAACCAGGGAGACCACAGAAAAATCGATGCGTTTGAGCTATGGTGTGGCTGAAGAATATAGCAAGTGCTATGGACTACCAGAAGAGCCAACAAGGCTCTCCCGAAAGAATCAGAGCCAGAAGGCTCATTAGAATCAAGTCTGGCAAGATTTTGTTTCACATTCTTTGGCGATAATACCAAAAGAGACCAGTCCCTGGAAAAGGACATAGTGCTTGGTAAAGTAGGGTCAGTGAAAAAGAGGACGAACATCCATGAGCTAGAGCGATGTATTGGCTACAACAATGCGCTCAAACAGGACAATTGTGGGGCTGGTGCAGACTGGGCCATGTCTCCTTCTGTTCTAAATCAGAGGCACCCCAAAGCACCTAATAACGACGACGGCAGGGACCTGCATATTTGTGTGTGTGTGTGTGCATGTACACTTTCTTTTAGAACACATAGCAGAAAAGTCATGTTTTCTGTATCATGGCACCTTCATGCTGAAAAGCTGAACAAAACAAAATAAAATTACCCTTGAATCAATTACTACCTGGGGTAACGACATGCATGCCAGAGTAGAGGCAGGCTCCAAAGAGTTTTCAGTGGCTGAAGTTATTGGAAGTAGATCACCAGGCTTTTTCTCCAAGGCAGACTTGAACGGCCAACTCACTCTGTTAGCAACTGAGAGCATTACATCATTAGCAAGACAGAACTCTGACATGGCTTCTCAGGTCCCTAACTCTTACTCATCCTACATTCTCTCTTACTTTTTCCACTATCAGTCACTGGCTCAGACCCCTCCTATCACTCTGCTTTCTTTGCTCTTTCTAGAATATTTCAGGCACACTCCCTTCCCAGAGGCTTCTCTCTGAGTATCCAACAATCAGCTCCCTCATCCCTTTATATTATTTGCCTAATATGAAAACATAAATGAGATCTACTTGGCCCATCTTAAAGTAAACAGCCTTTTATGAGTTTTATAATAGTGTAAGGGTTACAGAAAGGTTGCTCATGAAGCCCACATCCCATTGCCTCCACTCTTAACATCTGAAGGTGAACTGCCATACTTGTCATAACGATGAACCCAAACTGACCGCCATTCATGAAAGTCTCTTCTTTATTTGGATCTTAACGGAGTACTGGGGAGGCAGTGGCTATGCATTGGGCTGCAAGCTGCAAGGTCAGCCGTTCAAAACCACTCTAAGGGGGACAGATGGGTCTTTCTACTCCCATAAAGAGTTAGTCTCCAAAACCCACGTGGGCAGTTCGCCCCTGACCTGCAGGGTTGTTGTGCTCAGAATAAACTCAATGCAGTGAGTTTTCTGTTTTGTTTAGTTTTCCCTTCACGTTCTTGTTCTCTGCCAGAGAAAGATACCATATTTCGTTCCTCTGCTACACCAAATCATCGGAGGTTAGTCTGACATTTTCCTTGTGGTTAGATTGGGCAGTGTTTGGGGAAGGAAAACTAGAGAGTAAGATGTCATTTTTATAGACAGGACACATAGTGTCAACATGTCTTATCACTGTGATCACCTGGCTGAGGTAGTGTTGTCAGCTTTCTCCACGACAGGTACTCCTTTTTCCCTCTTGCTAAACCGATTCTTCCTAAGGAAGCCCACGCTGAGGAGTGGGAATTATGTCTGCCTTCCTTGAGGGGGCGGTGTCAACATGAATGGGATGCTTCTGCTTGTGAGGTTTATCTTTTCATCCCCATTTATTATTACATTTATGTTTATGAAAGTATGAAGGTGCGATCATGATTGAATATATAGTCCTTAAATTAGTCCAGGTTTGACCAGTTAAGAGCTCTTTCAATCAGCTCCTCCTATCCCTTAGACAGATAAGTGTGTGTGTGTGTATGTGTATTTAATACTCTTATTTCTGATACTACAAAAACTCCATACTTTCTTGAATCTTCCCTGGCTCCCTCTTAGAATCAGCAACTTCCTCAAGGAGTTCTAGTTTTTTTCTCTTAGATGGCAGTGTAAGAAACAGAGATCTAGCCTTAGGTGTGCTCGTGCCATTGCTTTCAGGCTCTCTGTGGGTTAAGCAGTGGGTGGCTAACCCAAAGGTCAGAGGTTCAAATCCACCAGCCTCTCCTCAGGAGAAAGATGTGGTGGTCTGTTCCTGGAAACTTTTACTGTGTTGGATTTGACCTGATGGGAGTAGTTTTTTGTTTTCACCTGAAATCGCAAAGAAATATCAGTCCCTTTTCAATAATGTCCCTACCTACCTTATCCTTTCTTCTTGTTTTCCCCTCATAGTATTACTTTATTAATTATTATCTACTCCACCTATTTACTTACTTAGGTATGCAGGGATATATTTTTAAAATATGAATAGTTCAGCTTGAATCCACCTGTGGAAAAATAGCATCCATCGTGACCTGCTCTCCCAGGGGAGAAGAGGTTGACAGCATTATTCTCAATTAAAGAGCACAGCCTAAGCATTGGCAACATCCTTAGAAATAAAAAAAAATGCCATTGTATAAATATAATTAAAATTCTCTGAAAGTCTGTCCCTGCCAACCTGATAAGTAAATGTATATGATAAATCATCAATTTAAAGCTAGAATACAAAGTTTATATGGAAATAAATATGCACACATATTTCCAGTTGGAATTATTAGAAATAAAAATCAGGTGGTGACTTTTGCCCTCTATGTCTTTTAAAGTTCTTACATATTTTTCCTAAGTAATACATTTTTGTTTTTGTTTTTTACCAAGGTCAAAATAATCCATACCATTATTTAATTAGATTTTACATCACACCTTACAATAAATCCCTGTTTTAATCAGAGAGTTACCACATTTCAAATAGCTACAGATTGTTCTGCCATAATCGATTTACTGTTACCATTAACAACAATAACATTAACCAACAGTATGCCTCCTAATATGTCACTCAACATCCTTGCATACTGGTTCTCTACAGATTTATCTTTTTGAAAGGGGAATATCATTGTCATTTTGGAGAAGTCTTGCTGGAAAAACGGGTCATAAGTGGGGCTGCTAACTTCAAGTTCAGCTGTTCAAACCCACCAACCTCTCCACAGTAGAATGATGAGGCTATCTCATCCCATGAATATTTACAGCCTTGAAAACCCTAGGGAGCAGTTCTCCTGTGTGCTACAGGGTCGTGATGAGCCAGAAAGGACTCCATAGCAGTTGGTCGATTTAGATGTCAATGTGGATTGCAATATTTTTAATCAATTCCTTTCGTTGCTCTCCATATATACTTCAACATATGCTTACTCCAACAATGCTTGGAAAAACTAGGCTCCTACATCCTCATTAATGCTGTGAAATAGCTTTATTCACATTTCTGCTAAACTGGATAGTCTCATTATTATTATGACCCATGAGTTTGTTCAGTCTTTCAGGAATGTGTTGGCTATTTACACCTCTTTGATGATTTGCCTTTTCATCTTCCTGTGATATTTTTTTGGTGCTCTGTTGGCCCATTACTTAAGGACTCAGTTGCTAACCTTAAGGTTGGTAGTTGGAACTCACCAGCCATTCAGTAGGAGAAAGATGAGGCTGTTTCTGTACAGGTTTCCTAAAACCACTCACTGCTATTGAGTGGATTCCAACTCATAATGACCCTATATAGGATTACCAAGACTGTAGATCATTATGGGTCCAGTTATCCAAGGAGCTGCCGGTAGATTTGAAGTACTAACCTTTAGGCTAGCAGTCCAATGCTTATCTAATAGGGTCACTTGAAAATCCTTTGGGAGAGTTCAAATCTCCTCTAAAGGGTTGTTATGAGTTGGAATTGACTCAACAGCGATGTGTGTATGCTTTTAGTGTATTGTAATTTTTAGTTGGTTTTTGTTTTCTTACATGTATATAAGAGTTATTTTTTTTATTAAGGATGTTAATACTCTGCCATGAGTTATCAATGCCTTTTCAGTGTGTCTTTTGATTTTTTTACTTTCTTTGTAGTTTTGTTTTTCTTTAATTTTGCGTTTGAAACTCTTAAAGGAGCCCTGGTGGCATAGTGGTTACACATTGGACTTCTCACTGCAAGGTCAGCAGTCTGAAACCACCAGCCCCTCCATGGGAGAAAGATAAAGCTTTCTACTTCTGTGGAGAGGGGAGCTAATAGTGATGACAGAGAATAAAATGTCCTAAAACTGATTGTGGTGATGAGTGTACAACTCTTATTGATGTAATTGATCTATTGACTTGTATCATTTGTAAATTATATACCCCAACTGTTGGAGAAACACCCCAAAACAAAAAGAGTGACCGTCTTGGAAATTCACAGGAGTAGTTTTACTTTGGCCATGAGGGTCGCCATCTGGAGCTCTGGTGGCAGAGTGATGGCGGGTTGGCCTGCCATCCACCAAGTCAGGAGTTGGAAACCACCAGCTGCTCTGAGAGAGAAAGACAGGAATTTCTACTCTTGTTAACAGCTACCGTCTCGGAACTTCACCGGGTCAACTCTACCATGTCCCTTGGGGTCACTATGACTCGGACTTGACGGCAGGAGTGAGTTAACTTTAATGTCATCACCTTTTCTTTGATGACTTCTGGTGTTTGAGTCATGTTAAAAACAGTATATGGCAACCTCTTTATTAGTTCAGTACTTATGTCAGATTTTGAATATTTGTTAAAGCATGTATGTTTCTGTTTATTAAACATACCAGTGGTGTTTGGGAAGAGTGAAAATGTGAGAAAAGAGTTCACTCTTATTTTGAAATGAATTTCCTCTATATTTTTAATTTAAATAAAATCTTAAAAAGTGAACTGGTTAAAGGAGCCCTCTTAACCTCTTTATTTCTTCTCTAAGATGTCAAAAATGATCATTAGAATTCTTTCACTTTTTATCATTATTGATATTTTCAATTTATACACTGAATATATGAACATAAATACTTTGTTTTAAATATTTTTCAACTAGAAAAAAATAAATTCTAAATGAATTTATTTCAGTTGTTGAATAAAATAACACATCTTAAATGATAGCAAAATTAATATTTTATGAATAGTACAAAGTTCTATATTTAGTTTACCATACCTAGACAAACAGAACTAAACATTGTTGATTTCAAAGAAATATTAAATATGCGAAGTAAATTCCCAGTAGTATTTAAACTTCCAGATGCCATAAAGCCAAGAATCAAATAGGGACAGCCCATATTTACGATGATTTTAAATTATTTAGTTGATGTTGAAGGGTATAGTCCGCATGCTGTAAGTTATTAGGCATAATACAGCCAAAAATTCAAAGGGGAGATAAGAACAAAACCTTTTAAAATCATGGATTCCCCCCTGGTAGTATAGTGGGTTGTGTGTTGCGCTACTAACCAGGAGGTCAGCACTTAGACCGCATTCCCCTAGAGAAAGAAAAGGGTTTTTGCTCCCATAAAGATTCCCAGGCTTGTGGAAATCCACACATGCAGTTCTACTTTGTCACAGAATCACTGAGTCAGAATTGATTTAATGGTGGTAAGTTTGGCTCTTTGTTCATTTGCCTTTCCTCCCCAAAGGAGCTCGGGTGGCCCAGCTTTAAGCACCAGCTACTAGTAAAAACAAGTCAACAGTCCAAACCCGCCAGCCACTCTGTAGGAGGAAGATGTGGTGGGCTGCTTCCAGAAGGATTACAACATAGGAAACCCTTGGGCAGTTCTAGTCCACCCTACAGGATCATTATGAGTTGGAATCCACTTCACAACCAAGGTGGGGTCTCAAATGCCATGTTCACAGGGATGCTAGGGAAGCTTCATTTGCTTGCTTTAGACATATCATCAGGGAAGGCCAATCCTTAGCAAGATTTTTTGGAAAATAAAAGGCAACCACAACAAGGTAACCTCAATGAGATGAATTGACCTACTAGCAGCAAAGATAGCTTCAAACATATAGATGATCATGATGAGGATGACGACACCAGATGGAGAAAATTCCATTCTATTTTACGTAGGTTACTTGAATCCCAGGCAACTCAATGGCAACTAACAGCAGCAACACACATAGCAAATATCCTTTGTAAAAATATACAGGAATACTGAGTAAATGGACCAAGGAGCGGTAAATCATCAGGTGGGGCTCAGCATTTCGCCTTTATCAGCTCTCTTTGTTCTCTGAGTTCTTCAAGTCTCTAAACCTACCCTTTTAGATGGGAGGACTCTCAGGGCATTCTGGGAGAGAGCAAACCAGCCAGAGATCTCTGTTGACTTCGCATCTTGCAACCAGATTAAAAATCAACTCTGCACGCAAGGGAAAGTACTTTAAATTTCACTCCACATAATTGTACTTGTAGCAAGAGACTGCTCTACAGGTTTGGGTGAAGGGATCCTGAATGAGCCACATAGATCTAGAGATATGATAGATCTGATTCCCACTCCCCACTGCAGACTAAATACTCTTTGACTCCTAGAGCCAAGAGCTTTATCTTCTATTTCAAAACACTATGAAGAGATCCATCAGGCTACTTGACAGATAAGTTTCACAGGCTTGCAGTTTCCAACAAGCCCAACTCCTATTCCTACCAGGTAGCAACAAATCATGGTGCTTTCCATCCACACGCTTTCCCTTCATGAACTTAACTGACTCCGAAAGCAGCCACAGAATTTATGCCTCGACCTCTTCCTTACACTTAAGCCAAGTCTTTGAGAGCCACCCACAGCTGCTGCAGTTTCTGGATGTGACTAGTCCCAGAATGAGCAATATTTTCTTCTTGCGCAAGCTGCCCACAGGGAAATCCATTCATTCCTAGAGCTTGGGGGGAACTGCGGTGCATACAGGGCGCATTTTGTTCATGGAGGGACCGTGACATTGAAGTAAGTGAATTCCACTGGAGCATGGCGGCGCCCACAGCTTCCAAATCACTTTCATTCTAATGACAGCTAAAGTTAAAGGAACATCCCCACCGTTCCAGAGTCCGTTTCAACTCATGGCAACCCCGTGTGTTGCAGCAACAGACCTGCCTGTGTTCCACGGGTTCTCCAAGGCTGTGCTCATTCAAGATCAGGTCGCCACACCTTTCGGCTAGAGTGGGTTTGAATACCAAAGGCTTGGTGAGCTGGAAAAGGTTTCACTGTTGACGCCATGGAGAAACTGCTGTGATTTCAGACAAAGTGGGGAAGGAGACCAAACAGAGGTTACCTTCTTGAAGAGTACACGCTATAGACTTTAAAAAAGGAATTATATAAACAAATCAACCCCATATACCTAGTGCATCTAGTGAATCAAGGTGCCTGAGACTCGGCAGTAAATAATGACTTGAGGTCTTGTCCAAAATACTGCAATATTCATTCCGCACGTAGGTGCCTTAGAAGTGGGAATATCAGACTAGAGTGCTAAGAATGTAGTGAGCTGATCACTGTAGAGAAATAAGTATAAGCGGGTGTTTATTCCTGGATCTCCACCTCTTTATCCTACTGGTGATAGCAGCTTCCTAAGAATTCAGTCCTGAACTAAGGAGGCCTGCTTGCAGAGGGATCAAACTCCTGGCTGCGAGCCTAGGGTTAGTAGTTCAAACTCACCAGCTTACTTCTCTACCACGGGAGTAAGATATGGTAGTCTGCTTCCATAAAACTTATTGTTATGGTTACTGTTGCTTCGTCGCATGATGTCCCTTTGGATGCCTAGCGACTGTACAACAAAGCACAACACTGCCATGCACCCTCACAATTGTTCTTTTCTTTTTTAAGCCCCTTTGTGTAGCTACTGCCTCAATCCATTTGGTTGAGAAATACGGAGCATGAAGTATTTCTTCAGTGACTGGTCCCCTCTTACACCATGTCCAAAATATCTCACCATGCTGGTTTCTAAGAAGCATTCTGCCTGTGCTTCATCCAAGAACATATTTGTTTGTTCTTCTGCCACTCCGTCGTGTATACAATATTCTTGGCCAACACCATAATCCAAAGACATCAATTTGTCTGAAAAATGCTTCGGAACTATGCATGATATTTTCAGCGGCTTCTTCCTCCTAAGTGGGGAGCAACTCCTTCTTCATTGTCTGTTCTTAGTCTGAAAGCTCCACGGAAACCTGTGGGTGACCCTGCTGGTATTTTAAATACCACTGACATAGCTTCCAGCATCAAAGGCACACACAAGCCACCACAGTATGGCGAACTGACAGACATTTTAATTGTGGTGCTGCAGAATAGCGAAAGTGCCATGAACCACTAGAAGGACAAACCCGTTTGTATGGGAAGAAGCAAGGCCAGAGTGCCCCTGAGATGCGACTCATATACTTTGTAAATATTATCAGAAAAGGTCAGTCCCCAGAGAAGGCTCTGGCACAGGAGCAATTGTGAAGATGGCTCAGGACTGTGCAGTGTTTTGCTCTGTTGTGCATAGGGTCGCTGTGGGCACAAAACAATACCAAAGATTTGAATTAGGTCTTCCTTACTGATTATCCAGCAGCCACAGTCATCTGAGGCCATTGGAAATGCCATAGCTTTGGATCGGGTATGCCTGAGTCCTCACAATTGTATCTTTGCTGGTTAATACTGTACAGCAGTCTTTTGAAGCAGATTCCCTCAATGCATTGTATCATTTCTTTTTTTTTTTTTTGACTACGGCTTCCATGGGCTTTGATTGGGAATCCAAGTAAAATGAATTTCTGACAACTTCAATATTTTCTATTTGTTTTAAATCATTTTATTGGGGTTCATACAAATCATCACAATCCACACATGCATCAATTGTGTAAAGCACACTTATACATTCGTTGCCCTCATCATTCTCAAAACACTCACTTTCCGCTTGGGCTTCTGGAATCACCTCATTTTTCTTTTTTTTTCCGCCTCCTTCCCTGCTGACACCTCCTTCATTAACCATTGATAATTTATAAATTATTATTTTATCATATCTTGCCCTGCCCAATGTCTCTCCTCACCCACTTTTCTGTAGTTCATCTCCCAGGGAGGAGGTTATATGTGTAGATCCTTGTAATTGGTTCCCCCTTTTGGCCCCTCCGTCCCTCCTACCTCCCGGTATCACCACTCTCACCACTGGTCCTGAGGGGTTCATCTGTCCTGGATTCCCTGTGTTTCCAGTTCCTGTCTGCACCGTGGCCATCCAGCTCAGAAGCAACAAAGTCCACAGGGAAGAAACACACCAGCCTGTGTGATCACGAGGTGTTGAAGGGATCAGGTAACAGACACCAAGGAACAAAATCCATCATTGTGTGTTCACCTTCCCCATATAGACACTGAAGACAAATGTGTGCATAAGTAAGTGTGGTGAAGAAGGATGATAGTGTCCGGCTATCGTGAGATATAGCATCTCATATCCTAAAGGCTTGAAGGTAAACAAGCGGCCATCTAGCCCAGAAGCAACAAAGCCCACATGGAGGAAGCAAACCAGCCTGCATTATCACGAAGGGTCGAAGGGACCAGGTATCAAGCACAAAGGGGAAAAAAAACATATCGTGAATGAGGGTGTGTGTGCAATGGAGACGCAATGTCCACCTGTAGACAACTAGACATTCCTTGCAGAGGGATAGTGGGGAGGAGATGAGTCAATCATGGTGCAGTGTAGCATTGATGAAACTCACAACTTTCCTCTAGTTCTTAAATGCTTCCTCCCCCCTCCACCCCACCCCACTACCATGATACCAATTCTATCTTTCAAACCTGGGTAGACCAGAGGATGCACAATATTTTCTATTGGTGCCAATGTGACGATTTTGTTTCCTTTCTGTTGAGATGTAATCCATACTGAAGGTTATATTATTTTTATTGTCATCAATGAGTACTTCAAATCTTCTTCACTTCAACTGAAGCAATGTTTATACATCGACCAGTTCTTTTTGATAAAGTCGTTCTATGTTATCTGTATCATCTATGTTCCGTCTTCTTTAATGCGGTCTGTATTGTTCAGTAATTTTCCTATAGAAACTTTCATGATTTCAACACACAGCTTGGATTTTTTTCTTCAGTGCTTTCAGCTTCATAAAAGCCAAGTGTGTTTTTGCCCGCCCACACCCAACTTCCACACCACACCCACCAACTTCAGGTCTTTTGATTATATTTGATTTCATTATAATAGTCTGTCTATTTAAACCACTCTATGACATTTTCTGTTCAGCTCTTTTCTTCATTGTCTCTTCTACATTCTTTAATTCCTATGCATTCAAGGACGAGTTTCAGTCTCGTTTGGCATCCTTTTTTCTTTTCTTGCTTGCTTCCTTTTCCTTTTCCTTTCTTGCTTTCCTGTCTTTTTAGCGACCTTTAGCTTTCTGCACGTAAGCTTTTCTGGATGTCATAAACACCACAATTATCTGATCTATGGTCATCTATGTTCAATGTATCAAAACACTCATTGAGAAGGTATCTACACTCAGGTTGGACATATTCAAGGTGGTGCATTGGCTCTTGTGGACTTGTTTCCATTTTACTCAGCTTGGATGAACTTGCTTATGAACAATTGATGGATTGTTCTACAGTCGCCCTAGCTCTTATTTTGACTGTTGATACTGAGCTTTTTTCACAGATGTAGTACATTTGGTTGCTGTGTATCCCACCCAGTGAGGTCCATATATGTACAGTCAACATTTATGTTGTTGGAGAAAAAGTTATTCACAATCAATAATTCATTAATCTTGCAAAATCATACCATGCAGCCTCCCGTATCAATTCTATGATAAACGCCTTATCTATTTTCTAAATACCAATCCTTCTTTTTGTTTCCAACTTTTTCATTCCACTTTAAGTAATTATCAATACATCTTGAACACGTGTGATCAATTTTAGATGGCAGAAGGTGGTACATATCTTCAGTTTCTTTATTAGTGATTGGTGTATAATTTAAATATTAGTTTATCATGATACTTATGGTCTTCCTTGTAGGTATGTGGCTATATCTTATCATTCACAGTGTGTGATCTTTCCTGATGAATTGTCCATATTCAGCAAGTTGACATCTTGCTGTCCTCAATTCTGATGGAGTATTTTGGCGTATAAGCTTGACTTCATGATTGAGGGAACACTAACTCCAGTCTTTTCTCCATTTATCACAATGTTTCCCTATTGATCCAGTTGTGAATATTTTTGTTCTCTTTACATTGAGTTGGAATCCACAGTGAAGTTTGCGATCCTTGACCTTCATCAGCAAGAGCTTCAAATACGCCTCACTTTCATCAAGCAACGTTGTATCATCTATCTATTGAAGGTTCTCGATGAGCCTCTTTCAAAGCAAATAGCATGCTCTTCTTCATACAATCCAGTTTCTCCGATTTTAGTTTACAAGGAAATTTTTTTCAGTTAAAATCTCACCAGTGTTCATATTTTGATTCATTTTATTATATTTATCTAATAAGTCAAATCTCAAGTAGATGAAAATGTCAATTAACCTTTAAAAATATATTCAGATTTCATAAGAAAGAAGCAAATGTTTAAACACATAGGTTGCAAATGAATTATTAAATCTTTGGATACATCCATGAAATGACTCAGGAAGAGTTCCTGATCATCTTGGACTTTCATGCCTCTAGTTTTGAATTCTACAGCCCTGTAGAGTGGAGTCTGATGGGGCAAAAGGGAGGTGGGCGAGGGATGACGGACCTAATACCATGTAGCCCAGACTGAGGACAGATATAATGCTCCTGGACAAGGCACTGCAGGGTTCTAGTCAACCAGAATCCAATTTGTCTTGGTTGA
The DNA here is from genome assembly GCF_050624435.1 of Tenrec ecaudatus. NCBI lineage: Eukaryota > Metazoa > Chordata > Mammalia > Afrosoricida > Tenrecidae > Tenrec > Tenrec ecaudatus. The sequence continues at coordinate 11,966,409 of NC_134542.1, read as the reverse complement.
GTTTATGTAATCAAGACTACAAATGATAAGAGCATAATACGAAAGAATTCTCAGTTGAATCTTAATTTCAGAACATTTGAATCACCAAGAGTTTATATTATCTGAGAATTGTGATTAAAGACAGCTACTTGCCCACAAGGCTTCACCTGTGGGTTTAGTGAGCCCCCATGCCATGACTTCAGAAGGGAATTCCCGGCCATGTTAATAATACTGATCCTCACGGTTGTTACCCACAATTCGTGTTTTAATTCGTTATCCTAGTTATTGTTTTTCTTGTTTGTTTATTGTCTCTATTCCCCCACTCGATTAAAAATGCATGACTTAGTCCCTATTGTATCTCTTATGCATAGCACAGAGTAGGTACTCAATGAATGAATGGCTATTTTATCCTTAAAGATAAAAGGACAGTCTCAATGTGGGAAAGAAAACACTTGAGGGTAGAGTGATTTGTTAGGCTCACTCTGAATGTCTGTCCTATGGTAATTAGGAAAGAAGCTCAGCTTTCTATATCACCAACATACTTTCTACATTATCATAGACAACGGGGGCTGCAGTGAAACATGGCTTGTGAAAAGAATGCATATGTCAAGTTGTAAAATATGCAGTGCCGCAAATCAGGAGGATTGACACACAGACAGAATCTATGTAAATGAATTACCGATCAAAGATAAACTTGTTAGGGAAGCAGACTTTCCATGACACTGATCTATACATTTCTGAGGTTTTCACTGCATTATTCATTTATCGAAAGTGCTCATGGGCCTTGGCAATTACTTTTAGGAAAAGTGTATAATAAAGAGGTAGTCTTCTGTGGCTTCTTTTCAAACAAGGTCAAGATTTAGAACACTTTGGAAAAGACAATTAGGTGACATTATTAAGGAGAATAGGTGTAGGAATCAGACTGGTAGGTTTTTAATCCAGCACTAGCTCTCTGTATAACCACATTAATCTTCAGTTTTCTCAAGAGAGCAATTGAAAGAATAATAGTTATATAATTGTGTCTGTGTGCGTGTGTGTGAGAGAGAGAGAGAGTGAGAGAGAGAGAAGAAAGGAGATAATACATGTAAAATTGCTGAATTCCACAGTATTTGGCACATCCTTTGCTATCAATAATTATTCATCTTTATTTTATTTGTTTTACGATATAGGATGTTTCTGAAATTTGCTTAAGCAATTCTACTTGACTGGCAATATTTCCTTTTCATTTACAAATATATCTTAGATTTTATCCCTCCTTCCACTATCTGCACCTTTCAAGCAGAGGAGGGGCAATGTTATGAAAAGGTGGAAGACAATGGAGGCAGCTTCGACTCCCAGAAAATGCATTTTCCTTAGCACTCTGTGACTTCACTTCCATGAGTGCTGATAACATTGTCTCCTGACATCACTCACTGATAGCCGTGTTCTTGGAGTCCAGGTCTAGGTTCTATGAATCATCACATCCCCCGCATTCAGTCCAGTGTCTGAGATACCATATATGTCTTGTAGATGACAAAGAAAAATATAAACAGTTGTTGACTTCATAGGTGCTACTGAATTATTTGTGTCTCCCAACATAAGTGTTGTAGATTGCAACCCCTAGAGTGGTTATAATCTTATATAGGATTCGATTTCCTTTGTTATGTTAATTAAGCAATATTGGTATTGGGTGTCTCTTAAGAGGATCTCCTTTTGAGATACAAGGAAACAAAATAAAGCAAACAGAGGAGACTATAGCCTGTGGCAGTTACATAGTTTCATGTCAAGATATATAAATGTATAGAGGTGGTGTTCAATCTGTCCATTGGGTCATAACACCCTGATGGTTCCTCCTTGTGGGCATGGCCTAGTAATGAAGCGGCCCTTGGGAATCCTCCCCTCTCTCTCTGCCTTAAACTTCCTCCTGACTGACCCTGTGTCACGTCCATTGGATCCACATAACTCTACAACCACCAACCTGTGATCTTCCTGCATTCTGTGTCATTGCTTGTGACTGCGTGAGTCTGAAGAGGGATTTATGGACTAGTACCAGATTTATGGACTTGGGTTGGTCTGGGATGTGAGGTTTTCTTGATGTACAATTACTTTTTGATATAAAGCTCTTTCTTACACATAAATGAGCACCTCTGGATTTGTTTCTCTAGTCAACCAGCGCTCACACACAGCCCAAGTGAGGATGGGGAAAGATGCCGCCATGCCACATCAAGATGACCAAGGAGTCACGAAGTAATGCTGAAGAGACAAGGGTCTCCCTCCAGAGCTGACAGAGAGAGAAAGCCTTCACCTAGAAAGGGCACCCTGATTCTGGACTTCTAGCATCCTAATTGGTAAGGAGCACCACCCATGTGTGGCATGTCTGTCAAAGCAGTGCTAAATAGCTAAGGCCATTCATGGGTAAGTGGAGAAAACATGACAGGTTGAGGGCCTCGTGACCTAGAAGTAAGATAAATGTAATGAACGGGACACTATTAAGTTCAGCTACAACTTGTGAATGTTCAAGCTACAGAGAATAGCATTCCATTTGATAAACCTCTGGTATACATTAAGTAAAGGTCAGACTCCAGGTAGGCTGATAAAATACAATTAAAACTCTTTCCTTCTAACTAAACCATCTATAAACAAACAACAAAAATCCTGCTGTCTAATCTATTCCAACTCACGGTGACCCTATACGACAAAGTAGATCTGCCGCAGAGGACTTCCAGGGCTGTCAATCTTTAGAAATGCAGACTGCTGCATTTTCCTTCCATGGAGAAACGAGTGGATACAAATTGCCTTCCTCTGGTTTCGCAGTTACGCGTTTCAACCACTGCACTATCAGAACTCTTCAAAACCTATGGAGTGATCAAAATGGTATGGGCAACTTAGGTTGTATATAATATCATCAATTTTTTCCCTGTGGAAGTTGAACACATAAAACAACTTCTTCCCGATGAAAGCTAAACAAGTAAAAAGAAATCATTCTGGTTAGAATTTCTGTTACAAAAAGTAGCATCCAGTTTGGGAAGTATTATTTTAGCCCTTGGCTTGATTGTTTGTTTGTTTTCTTTTAGGAGTGGTAGTGATGAAACCAGGGACACGATCTTTTTGCAGTAAAAAGGATTTCTAAGGTAGTGGGAGAATTCATGACTCTATGACTTTGGAAATTCTATATTCATTGTATTTTAGGTAATAACAAACCTAAAGTATGATCTCCTTAGTGTTCCCTACAAAGAACTAGAACAAATGTCTGCTGTATTATATGTACACTGCCTCACTTCTGTTCCAGTGATTAAAATGTAGTACCTTCAACTCTTCCACTTGGTCCAACACTATTATATTTTTTAGAGACTTTAGACAGCCTGTCTTAGAAAACCCTATGGGTCAGTTTCACTTTGTCACCTGGTACACTATGAGAAGAAACCAACTCTACAACAGCTTCAACAACAATCGGCCAGAAATCTAAGCTGAATTTTAACCCACTGGATGCATTTCCCCTTTCTAACTTTATAATTAAAAAAAAAAAACACCCTCCCGCAAAGAAGGATTGACCAAGCTAATCCAAATGATAACACAAAAGATAGACTCCAGTTCTCTGAGCTCACAGCTCATTCAGTACTTTTTCACCACAGTGCACTCTCTCTGACCCCCTTTCTCACACATTCCAAAGGGTTATGCAGAATCTGCATGGCTGGAGTGAATACAAGTTGAAGGGGCAGTCAATTCCATTTGAACTTTAAAATGTGGGGAGATTTCGCATCCTTATGTCCTTTGGAACGCTGTCATGCATTCGTGGCTCGTGTAGTCAGCAAAAGAAAGGTCACCCTTGGGTTGGTATTCAGCATAAAGTGTGTTGTAACACTGACAGGCTATATTTATACAGTGGTGCTGAAAGATTAAAATAAGTAATTCCAGTGTTGATCCTAACAAATATATGCATTGCCACAGATAGAGTTAACATCAGTTTTTGAGTTTGAAATTGTTTACTCATATGTTGCAAATGACAGTCTTTCCAAAATTCAATAATTTGGCACTTCATTGCATACATTCTGATGGTAAAATAAGATGTTAAATATTGGCTGGTCTTAATTTCCAGACTATATTATTGAAGGGAAAAGTAGAGGCCCATCTTTCAACCAATTCTCATGAGAATTCCATCCCCACCAGTGTTTCAGGGCAGCAAATTTTGATCCTCCAAGTCCTATGACAAGAAATACCCTGTATTCTCTGCTGTATCACTGAAGCTCTATATCTGTATCTCTAGAATAATCCCTTCCCACCACAGTTCTGTTGATACATTTCCCTTATCTCTTGTACCCTGAGAACTCTAATCTCCAGCCAACAAGTACTCATGCTTATTCAACTTACTCCAGAGCTAAACACGCGTTTCTGATGCTTCAGTTAAAAAGAACAGCTTCACTGGTGAATAATTTTCTTGCTCATCATGGTGGTGCTTAAGGTTCAACTGGCATGAATCGCTCAGCTCTGAAAAGGTTGTCCCTCATCCCATCTGGCTTAGTGTTCCTTCTCATGAGGTCATTGACAAAGAAGCACAACTGGGTCTTTATCCTTGTAACACACACCACAGACTGTTCTGTCCCCTCTATATCCCTGCCACTCCAGGGAACCCTCCTGAACTGCTGAAAGACAATCTTTATCTCCCCATCTTTTCAAGGTCCCTCAAGTCCAATGATCAAGGAACATCCTTCTTTCCAAGAATCTGGGTGCATCTTATGTCATTGGTACCCCTGGTGCTCTTCATTGATATCCAAGAGTTCCTGAAATACTTCTCTGGTCTTCTATAAAGATCACTTCTGCTCCAGGCAAAGTATCTTTTACTGAAGGTCAGCAGATGATGAATTGGGTGCAGGAGGGTGATCAAGTTTTGCCAGAAAATACATATAAATTAAAATCAATCCACCCACCCCCAAGGAAATTCCTCTTTTAACTGATTGGGGCTACTCACATCAGCTCACAAAATGAAGGCTGATTTTATCATATCTGCCAAACCCCTGAGACACTTGTCCTAGCTAAATTGACATATACCCTTACCCAATCTAGCTTTAAAAAAAATCAACCCCACCTAGGATTTACTCTGCTTTGTAAATCTGTATGAGAACAGACAGCCTCCTCTCTCTTCATGAAGCAACTGGTGGGCTGGTGGTGAGCAGCTCAAGCCTCGCCTAACAGTGCCAACAGAGCTTCTTGAGCATCACGGTTAGTTATTAGTTAGTTAATATTTTTAGTCTCAACCTGCTCATCGATAAATGAAAGGGATATGTAAGATGGCTTTCCCTGTAGAGAGAAGGGGACAAAGCAAAGACAATTAGCCTCACTTTCTTCCGTCACTAACAACTGGGTGATCCGTGGCTGTTCACAGAGCATCACCAGGCCCCATCTATGCAGAAAACAATGGGGTTGGACCACCTGCTCTTGTCTAGAGTGCTGGTGGCACAGTGGGGTGTGTGCTTTCATTTGTGATCTAAAAGGTAAGCAATTCGAAACCACCAACTGCTCCCAGTGAGAATGAGGAGGCTTTCCACTCCAGTACAGACCCACCAAGAGTCAGAACGGACTTCACGTGAGTGAGTGAATGAGTGAGTGAGTGAGTGAGTGAGTGAGTGAGTGAGTGAGTGAGTGAATCAATGGGGGGTGAAAATGTTACCATCTCAGACACCCACAGGGGCAGTTCTACTCTGTTCCATAAGGTCACCATGAGTGGGAATTGGCACAGTGAGGTGTTTTTTGTTTTGTTTTTATAGACGTTCACTAAAAAGTAATTTAGGAAACAGTGAAATAAACAACTTTGAGAAATTGGATGTAAAATAAAAACTACACTGCTGTTGGTGAAATAACGTTGCCTGTTTTGTAGAAGAAAAACATCGAGAGCTACTCTTTGTCCACAGCAAGAGAAAAGACAAGAAGAGAGAAGAGACTCAAAGTCAGTTCGAAATGACAAGTAAGAAAAGTTGAGATGGCTTGATAAGAGTGTGTTAGAAATGTTTGAAATGAGATGCATTCCCCTGCGGGAAAGTCACTGATTTCATGACATTTAAAAAAAAACTAGTTAACAAGGTTTTAAATACCTTTAAATGATTGGAAAGATGCTCTAGTATAATTAAATATACATGTAAATATCTATATATCATCAACTCAAATAACTAGGCCGAAGAAAAGTAGATACCCAGAAAAGCAATATCTAAAATATAACTTAACACAATGAAAAGATTGCCCTATGTCCTAAATAGTAGCTTATAAATTAGATATAATCCCCTGATTAAAAATATAGCACATAGTCATTTAAAGGAAACACAAAAATTCAAAGGAAGAAAATTAAAATGTTCTGTATTCCCATGAGTAACTACAGTTAATATTTAGGTATAAATCTTAGGTCTGCTTACAGTTTTTATATTATATATGATATGAATACATTATTCATATATGCATAATATTATTAAAATTACACTCAAATGGAATACTATTCACTGTAATGCTTAATAATATGTTTTACTCAATATGTCATAGAGAATTTTCACCAATAGGGGTCTGTAAATCTAACTTTTATTAACTGTTCACCCACTGATGTAAAGTTGATTCAGATTCATAGAGCCCCTAAAGGAAATAGTAGAACCCATCAGTAGGGTTTCTGAGATTGTACATCTTTTTTAAAAATCATTGTATTGAGGGCTCACACAACTCTTATCACAATCTATACATACATCCATTGTGTCGAGCACATTTGTACATTTGTTGCCATCATCATTTTGAAAACATTTCCTTTCTACTTGAGCCCTTGATATCAGCTCCTCCTTTTTCCCCCTCCCACCCCACTCCTCCCTCCCTCATGAACCCTTGATAATTTATAAATTATTATTATTTTGTCATATCTTACACTGTCTGATGTCTCCCTTCACCCACTTTTCTGTTGTCCATCCCCCAGGGAGGAGGTTATATGTAGATCCTTGTAATCAGTTCCCCCTTTCCAACCCACCTTCCCTCTACCCTCCCAGTATCACTAATCTCACCACTTGTCCTGAAAGGATCATCTGTCTTGGATTCCCTGTGTTTCCAGTTCCTATCTGTACCAGTGTACATCCCCTGGTCTAGCCATATTTGTAAGGTAGAATTGGAATCATGATAGTTGGAAGAAGGAAGCATTTAAGAAGTAGAGGAAAGTTGTATGTTTCATCGTTGCTGTACTGCACCCTGACTGGCTCGTCTCCTCCCAGTGACCCTTCTGTAAGGGGGTATCCAGTTGCCTACAGATGGGCGTTGGTCTCCACTCTGCACACCCCATCATTTACAATATGATTTTTTGTTCTCTGATGCCTGATCCCTTCAACACCTCATGGTCACATAGGCTGGTGTGCTTCTTCCAAGTGGGCTTTGTTGCTTCTGAGTTAGATGGCCACTTGTTTATCTTCAGGCCTTTAAGACCCCATAGTGCTTCAACTTTCTCCCACAGAGCAAGTGGTGGGTTCGAACTGCAGACCTGTTGGTTAGCAACCAAAGACTTAGTCCTCTGTGTCACTAGGGTTCCTTTTTAGTAACTCTGCCATTATATATTTGCTCAATCCATTAAGAATGGCTATTAAGGTGTCCATGATGAACAGTATCTTGGAGTGGTATAAGTTGTAACTGTATTTGCACAATTAGTCTACTTATTCCTTAATAGAGATGGAGTTGCTGAAGCAGAACGTTTTCATAGGGATTGCTAATAAAAGCTGTTTCTGGGGAAATCCATACCAATTTTATTTCCACTAACCATGTTGGTATCTAATTGAGAATTTATTCATAGGATTTAACATCTTTCTGTAAGTGTATTGGACATTTATACTTCTTGTGGAAACAGGTTTGTTTATGTTCATTTCCCATTTGAGTATTGGCAATATCCTCTTCATATATGAAAGTGCTTTCTAAGTTAGGGCCACCAATCTTCTGAATATCATATACTACAAACACTTTAATCTGTCGCTAGTCTTTTAATTTATTTTATATTTATATGCTATACAATATTTGTATGTAAATAACTATTTCCCTTTTCAGAATCTTCCTTGTATAGTATACTTAAAATATACTTTCCCATCACAAGAGCATGAAAATTTGGTGATAAGCATGATTTTTGCACACACATGGATGACTAGCCAATTATATTATTAGTTTCCTTATTAACAGAAAGCATATTTCAAATGAAATGTAAACATTTCATGTGGGAAACAATTATGCAGGATCCCTACTGCATGGCTTACCACACACACAAAATAAAACCACAAATTAATAAAGATCTTAACTGTAAATATCAAGCCATAGTAGCTTTTGAAAGAGCTCTACAATGTTGGTTTTAACAGCCTCAAAGTTCGCTCAAGGGGTGGCTTGTAGGATGTAATAGTTGACCTTGCAGTTAGCAATGCAATGATTATCCCACAGAACTGCCAGAATTCTTTTTCCATAGAGAGTACATCCTAAAAAACACTATAAGGGGAAAAAAACACTATAAGGGAAGTTCCCTGTAGAAAATCCATTTCAAACAACCTAATAACAACAGGATGAGAAAAATGAGGCTTTCTCCTCCCATGGTTTCCATCTCAGACCCTCACAGGGGCAGTTCTACCCTATCCTATATGGTCTCCAGGGGTTGAAATGGTCTCAATGGTAGTAAGGAATAAGAAGAACGGGGGGCAGATGTAGGTGGCTAAATTGGTACATGTGACTTAATTTCATAGAGCTAATTACACATATAATAATCCAAACTACACAAAACCAAATCCAAATGCCATCAAATCGATGCTAATATACATTTCCGAGATTGTAAATCCTTATGGAACCAGGCAGCCTCATCTTTTTCCCTTGGGGCATCTGGTGAGTGATTCAAAATTGATGAACTTGGAACAAAATGGATGAATGCCAGCTTCCTGGTTTTGCTAGTGAACTATAGTCATGCAAAATGTTACCATGGTAAGAAATAGGACACAGGAACTCAGGTTCTCCATTGTGTCATTTTTTAAAAATCATTTTATTGGGAGCTCATACAACTCTTATCACAATCCATACATGCAACCATTGTGTCAAGCACATCTGCACATTTGTTGCCATCATCATTTTGAAAACATTTTCTTTCTTCTTGAGCCCTTGGAATCAGCTCATTTTCCCCTCCCTCCCAGTCCCTCCCTCATGAACCCTTGATAATTTATAAATTATTATTTGTTCATGTCTTGCACTGACTGATGTCTCCCTTTACCCACTTATCTGTTGTCCATCCCCCTGGGAGGGAGTTATAGGTAGATCAGTTCCCCATTTCTTCCCCCACCTTCTCCTTACCCTTCTGGCATGGCTACTCTCAATAATGGTCTTGAGTTTATCTATCCTGCATTCCCTGTGTTTCCAGCTCTTATCTGTACCCATGTACTTGATCTGATCTAGCCAGATTTGTAAGGTAAAATTCGGGTCATGATAGCGGTGGGATAGAAGCATTAAAGAACCAGAGGAAAGTTGTGTTTCATTGGTGCTATACTGCACCCTGACTGGCTTGTCTCTTCCTTATGACCTCTCTGTAAGGGATGCCCAATTGTCTACAGATGAGCTTTGGGTCTCCACTCTGCATTCCCCCTTATTTACATTGATATGATTTTTGGTTCTGGGTCATTGTGTCATTTTTAGCAACTACAAGCAATTCTATAATTTTTTACTGAAATGAAATTTTATATGAACTAAATATATAGAAATATTCTTTATGATTTTATTTCTTGGGGAAAAGGCAACATTTTCTTCTACTAATGATATGAAAGAAGGGTCACTGTCATGAAGTTGATTCTGATTCATAGACTCTGAGACTGTTACTTTCTATGGGAGCAGAAAGCTTCCTCTTTCTTCTGCAGAGTGGCTGGCAGTTTTGAACTGCTGATCTTGTGGTTAGCAGCCCGCTGTGTGTTGACTAGATGGCAGAGGGGTTTTGATGCAATAGCGCTTGGTTTTGATTTTCCCCTTTTGCTTGTCAATTCCTGTGCCATGATTACTTGTAAAATCACTGTGGCTTCATATTTTATTGAGTATGTCAATGCTTTCCATATTAGTCGAGATAAATTTCAGAATCATTTTGTTAGCAGTCTAAGTCTGTTTGAACAAGAATGACTTGACTTATGTGGAAGTAGACTCTGGGATGTCCTACACAGTTTATGTGGAAGTAGAGACTGGGATGTCCTACACAGAAAAGGGTAGCAGGGGCAGAGGGCACTAACCCACCTAAGGGGAGGGTATTGTTTATATCTCCACAACCAGAGAGACCAGACTTCAACCCAGTACTCTTAAGATGTGAATGCATCATGCTGGTGTGGAGTAGGGAACCAATGGAGAGATTGGGTCGGCCCAATCCAAACTATTACGTGGGCATTTGCCCGTCCCCTCAGAAGTATTTATTTCAAAGGACAGCACTGAATCTGCAGCTCCAGGAGAGAGACATATCTGATCAGAGCACTCGGGAACAGATGAACCGGGAGGAGGAGAGAGTTGAGCATATCTTGGCCCTCCAGGCCTTGAGGATGATGTTCCTGATTAGAGCAGCCAGTCCACAGAGAGGACCAAATGGCAGGCTCCATATGAGACATGACATCCCTCACTGACCCACAGCCCTATAGGGGACAACACCGGAGACAGTGTGGGAATTTCACCCGATCTGATCCTGCCACATCGTGGCGAAACACTAAGGGGGTGCAACAGAACAACAAAGGAACTGAGCAGCGAGGTACCGAGGGAATGCTAAAGATGGACTTTGGGGTCTGGGCATGGTATCACAACAGACTGGACTGTATAACACTCCTAAAGGCCAACAAACAGTCCTTGAACTAACTGCAAGCTTTTCTTTCTTGTTGTGTTGTTTTTTGTCATTTGTTTGCTGTTGTTGTTTTGTTGTATGTTGTTGCTTGGTTTTGCTCTGTTTTGTTTTTGTGCATGTTATTATCTCAGCAGGGCTGTCTAAATATAAGATAGGCTGGATGAACTATCTGGAGGAGAAAACAATAGGACCAACAGTTCCAGGGACATGGGAGAGGGGGAGGTGGGAGGGGGGTGGAAAGGTAGTGGTGTTAAGTGTGTATGAGGGGAATTGTGCAGAGTGGAGACCCAAAGCCCATTTGTAGGCTGGACACCCCCTTACAGAAGGGTCTCAGGGAGGAGATGAGCCAGTCAGAGTATGATGTAGCAATGATGAAACATACAACTTTCCTCTAGTTCCTAAGTGCTTCCTTCCCCAAACCATACTATCATGATCCCAATTCTACCTTACAAATATGGCTAGACCAAGGGATGTACACTGGTACAGATAGGAACTGGAAACACAGGGAATCCAGGGCGGATGATCCCTTCAGGACCAGTGCTGAGAGTGGCAATACTGGGAGGGTGGAGGGAGGGTGGGTTGGAAAGGGGGAACCAATTACAAGGATCTACATATAACCTCCTCCCTGGGGCCGGACAACAGAAATGTGGGTGAAGGGAGACGTCAGACAGGGCAAGACATGACAACATAATAATTTATAAATTATCGAGGGTTCATGAGGGAGGAAGGGAGCAGGGAGGAAGGGGAAAAACGAGGAACTGATGCCAGGGGCTTATGTGGAGAGCAAATGTTTTGAGAATTATGAGGACGATCAATATGCAAATGTGCTTTACACAGTTGATGTATGTGTGGATTGTGATAAGGGTAGTATGAGCCCCCAATAAAATGATAAAAATAAATAAATGAAAGTGCTCTGTGGAGGAAATTTTTCTTCCTGAAGATCCACTGTTAAACTGAAAAAGTATTTTAAAAAAAAACCTTTCATTTTGGGCCTGTTTAGAAATGCTTAAGGGTAACGATATTGTGATTTTTTAAATCCCTCCTAACATTTAATGACCATAACCACAGTACTGTTAATAAATATTGGTCTAATTATAATGAATGGATCCTATAGAGGAGTCTTTGAAGAGGGCCTTAAAACCAGTTCCTCTTTAAGTTTATGGCACTCAGGAGCTTAGTAATAGATCACATTAAATGCGAGATAGTGACAAGGTTTGGTTTCAATAAGCCCTTAGCTTCCATGATGACAGCAATCTTTCTTTCTCTACCATTAGAAATGGAACCCAAGAGTTCTGCTTATATTTCTCTGTCATTTTCTTTGGGGTTAGAAGCTCTTCTCTTCCAGACCAAGGTAAGGCAGGATGAAACCATGAGAGACAATTCTTGTGCCCCAAATAAAATCCTGGGTTCTGTCTGACCTACCATAGCAGTGTGCTGAACTGAAACAAACAAACATTATTTAAAGAAATTCTAACCATCACTTTTCAAACAATTTTAAAATGAATTAGCCGACTAATATGAAACACCGTTTCCTCTTCAACCCTTTCTCCTATTCTCTGAAGTCCAGAAGCTTCTCTGGAATCACTCACTGGTTAGCACCTTCAACAATGACTTTGCTGATTGCCATGCTTGCATCCTATCTGCCTCCACTTTGATTCATTTACATTCGTTCTTATTTCCATTGTATCCTGGCTCCCCAAGTTGGCACCAAGACGTCGACAAACCATCAAGACACTTGAGAACAAAGATCAAGTCTGGACAAACACTAGCTTCTCTTTCACAAGTCAGGTGGAAAGGACAGAAACAACTCAAGGCTGAAGATACTTCCAACCTGAATTGTTCAGTTCCTATCACATTTATACCAATCAACTACATCTTTTATGTATCACAAGACACATAAAGTTGTCAAAGATGGAAGGCATTAGCAATTTTCGTGAAGACAGGTTGGGAAGAAATAAGACAATTTTTATGAACTACAAAAACCAAAGACAAATTTATTGTCATCTCATCGCTCTTGATTCCTAAAGACCCTAAAAGACAGAGTGAAACTGTCCTGTACGATTTAGAAGGTTGTAGGTCTTTACAGACACTGACTGCTACTTATTTCTCCCTTAGAGCAGTGGAGAGTTCTAACTATGAACTTTCTGGTTAGCAGCAAAGAGTTTAGCCACTGTACCACACTTAGTGTCCTGTTATTACCATGTCCCATGCAATGGGCTAAGTACTTCCAATAGTAAAATACAAAATCCTTATGTCAGTCTTTGTTTTTATCCCAATTTTTAAAAGAATAAGACAAATCGCTAGAACTTTAATCCATTTTCCCTGAAGTATACAACTAGGAAGTGATGAATGAACCTTCCATTGTAGATTTTTTTTAACTCTATGTTCATAAAATTTCAGTGACATAACAAAATGGAAAGAATAGAGGCAAATAAGGGAAGCAGGTGAAGAAAGTACATTGTTGTAAGAACACTATTGTGACTTAAAAAAATAGAAAATGAAAGTGTATTTATTATTCCTGCTGTAGACTAGGTAGTCAAATTTTTCAGTGAATAGAAAGAGCAAACAAAATGGCAAGCTTTCTTTATCAATAGATCTGCTCACCTCTTTCATTCCATGTTCTAGCTATTTTGAAATTATTTTTAGTTTGATATATTTTATGAAGCATTGAAGCAGTCTTAATTTTTTTGTCATCAGAACAGGATCTACGTATCTATATACAGTCTTGACCATTAATGGAAATCAATTTTAAAGCATGATCTAGAAGTATTTACTGTGTGTCCTTGCTTTTATTATTATTATTATTATTAATTTCAAAGAGGATGGATCATGTATAAAAGGAAATCACTTAAGACACTTCAGGATTTCTGAGAAAAGCCATGCTATTGTTATGTGCTATCTTTCTTCAGGAATGGATATTTCAGGGATTGCTTGCTTGTTTTTTGGCACTTCCCATTCTTCCAAATGACTCTGGAATTTTATTTAAAGATGAACCCTTCCCTCCTTCTTAGACCAAATGCGTCTGACAGGCACTAGTTTATCTCGAAAATGGAAAGCCTGGAAGTGTGAAAGATGAACCTCATGAGAGTGATTGGTTCAGAAAAATGCATATAAGTTGAGCAGGGTCAACAAGAAGGTTGGATTTGGGAGGAGCTTCTGGAATATAGAGTCTGGCTCCATCCACTTGGACATGAAGCTATAAAGTGTGGAGTCACAACCCCTTGGAAAGTATAAAGAAAATCTAAAGTTCAAAATTGAAAGAGAATAAGGGCTCTTGATGACAACTTTTGAGCATCTGGCTGAAGCCTCATCACAGCCAGCTGCGGCTCTCTTGCACCACGTGTGGCACCTTCAGTACATACATGTGGCGCTGAAGTAAAATGTTTGTAAAGTAAAAAAGATTATCAGATAATGATGATTTCATTTGTTTGTCAGAATATATTTACGGCTTTTGAATAATTTTTAAATTGTTGTGAGAGACAGAATGGGCTCTTCCATCTCCAAAGTATGCTAACCTGTGGACTGGACCATGATTCTCAGTGGCTTGACAGACATTAGGTAATAGTCTCTGTATGTCAGTCAATAGGAAGGGTAGTTTCCTTAGGGGTGCGGCCTGCATCCAGTATATTTGGATGTCCAGGAAGAGCTTTCTCTCTTAATCCTACTTTCGCCTTTTCATCTTGAGACATCTGGTTCTTAGGACTTGAGAACCCTTCCGTCTGATGCCTGACCTGCTGATTTGGGATTCACCAGATCCCACTATGGGGGAAACAGCAGTCAGCCACGTGACCTGAAAAATTTGGGTTTGTTAACCAAGGTAACCACAAGTCAAGGTACAGCTCCAGCATGCAGTGGGACCACGGATTTGGAACTCACCATCCACACAATTGCATGTGCCATTTCCCTGAAGTAAATCTCTCTATGTATGACGGAGCTTAATAGAAAAATCCCATCATCTTTTCATTCCAATATCCCATGCAATTCCAGACTGTCGCCTTACACACTATGCAACTACGTTACACAATAACAACCCTTATGCTAAATAAGTCCTTACAGATAAATCTATTTTCACAGGAATATACTAAGAGGTGAAAAATAAAGTTGACTTAATAGAGTTCCCGGTGTATAATGTAGCACTAAGACTACGTGTGAAGGCTAAACTTCCGCACCCTCTTCTTTTTCTGCTGCATCCAGGATTATTTAAACAACTGTAGAGTTCAGAAAGAAGTAACACAGACAACATTAAAGAATTAATCTCTAATCATAAAACTCTCATATCCCTATCATAAGTGAATGAGTTGCTCTTACTCGCTTGTTTGGAAAGTTGCAAGATTTACAAATGTAAATACTTAACTGCATTTTACAAATTAAGCCAAATTTGATTTTATAATTCAAAAAGCTATAAAAATTAGATTCCATTGTCTACCTTGTCCTATGGTTAAAATCTAATACCTATGGTTAAAATCTAACGTCTTAGGGAAAAGCTGTGAGGTGTGATAAGGGAAAACATTTCAACGGGATTCTCTAAGCTGTTGGAAACAAAATTTAATAACTCTAAAAATATTAACAATGGTGTATACAATAACTGGGCTGTACAGGATGCTATGTATAACTTATTTGTTTCTATGTTTGATTAGTAAAACAATGTTTGAAGTGGAGTGAGAGAATATTTCACGTTAAGATATCAGATGGTGTAAAACACAAGTAATACTAATAAATCAGTGTCAGAGTTTCTGATGGCACCTAATGTAATCCCAGACAGAGAGTGCATTCTGTCTTGAGTCATTTGTGCCCCTAAAGGAAGTCCAGCTACGTGGCCCAAGTCACTAGCTCCCCATTGCATTTTGGAGACCAGGTGCAAAACTATGCATCTGTACATGGATTCATTTAGAGGTAGCTCAATGCTCTGTAGCAAATCAAGAATGAGAGTTGCAGCCAATAAAAATGGGGTGGGGGGACGGAGAAGAAGATAGCTTATCCCTAACCACTGGCAAAGCCAATTGGGCATATCTTTGTTTCCTGGCAGCTCTGTAAAGCATCGAGGAGTTGAGGGTTTGGGCACTTGATGTGGAAGTGCAAACACATCCTTTCTATTGGCTAGCCCAAACAACACTCAGTATAGCATCCAAGAGATGCTTTTTGACCTCACTTCTCCAAAGTACGCAAGGCAAAGCAATGTCATACATGTGGTGATTTTCTGTCTTGAATACATTCTTTTAAAAAAACACAAACAATTCCTCAAATAGAGTATTTAAGAAGA
Source organism: Tenrec ecaudatus (assembly GCF_050624435.1). Taxonomy (NCBI): domain Eukaryota; kingdom Metazoa; phylum Chordata; class Mammalia; order Afrosoricida; family Tenrecidae; genus Tenrec; species Tenrec ecaudatus. The sequence continues at coordinate 11,950,363 of NC_134542.1, read as the reverse complement.
GCTAGTGTCAACTCTAGTATACGAAATGATTCCATTTGAAACCAAAAGCAAGTGCCCATTTGCATTGGGTGCTTGGCATGCCTGCATTTCTGTCAGGCAGCAGCAATACAGGAAGACTTTAGTGTGCAAATCCAGTGCTAATAGGAATTTTAGATAGCTAATTGAATCTGGGTTGTTGTGTTTAAACCTTTGCGATTCATTTATTGATCTGTCATTTCTAGTCCTCTGTGAACTGCTGGAAAGCAAAGATTTCTTCTATATCTGTCTTTGCCAGTACAGCACAGACACTGGGAACACACCTGTTAGAGAAACATGTTTAGCAGTACTTATCACAGAGAAGTATAGTAATCATTCTGGTTAAACTTCCATTACAGAAGACCCACAAGGAAGATTAACTAAGATGATTCTTCCAGCTGGTACTCATTCTGGTTTTAGAAACACATTTTACATACATCGTATTGTGAATCAGGTAAAATGTCATTAAGCACGAGACCAATCCTAATCTTAAAGCCCACTGCCATTTAGTCCTTTCTGACCTATAGGGACCCAGCATGAGATGTCCAAGATTATAAATCTTCATGGGAGCAGACTGGCTTATCTTTCTCCCACAAGTACACAAATGGATTTGAACCATTGAGTTGGCACTTAGCAGTCCGGTTCTGATTCTAAAATGCCACAGTAGTATTCAGCTACTACTTGTCACAAGTCACTAGGACCCTTGGTGGTATAGTCATTACACTTTGGGCTGCAAACAGAAAGGTCAGCATTTGAAACCACCAGTTGCTCGAGCTCCATGAGAAAAATTGTGAGACTTTCTACTCCTGGGAAAAGTTAGTCTCAAAAGTCCACAGGAGCAGCTCTATCCTGTCCTATAGGGTCGCTATGAATCAGAATTTACTCTGGCAGTGAAAGGATGTGTGTGTGTGTGTGTGTGTGTGTGTGTGTGTGTGTGTGTGTGTCAAGTCTGGCAAAATAAAATGCACTCTTTGTTCAATGTTTCTTCTCCCTTTAAAAGTACTATTGATGTTACACATTTAATTGGGTCCACAACGGATCTGGTGTAATCCTAACCTGGGTACCTGTGAATGTGACCCTATTTGGAAATAGGGAAGTTTTGTTGTTGTTATGTGAATAAGAGTAACATGGATCCTAAACCTAATCATTTCTGAATTATGTCTCTTAAGGTGCCTGTGAGCAACTGCATAGCATAGAAAGAAGCACTGTAAACAGTATTGAGATACGGTACAGACATGAAGAGACACAGGAGAAAACACCATGTGATTATCTGTCTACAAGCCAAAGAAAGCCAAGAATGCTCAGGGTGTCAGAACAACAAAACTCACCGATAGCAAGACTGCTCGGATTGACAGTGATCCTCTAGGACAGAACAGAACTGGCCCTTAGGATTCCTGGCACTAAATCTTTATAGGTCCAGATTGTCTCATCTTTCTTCTGAGGAGTGTCTGGTGGGTTGGAATGTAGCAGTTAACTGTCCAATGTTTAAACCTAGAGATCCTTTAAATGAGACAATATGTTTTCCCAAGAGCTGCACTTCTCGATCTGTGGGTTGTGACCCCTTTGGGGATCGAACGACCCTTTATCGGAGGGTCACCCAATTCATGGCAGTAGCAAAATTACAGTTATGAAGTAGCAATGAAAATAATTTATGGTTTGGGGGGGTCACCACAATATGAGAAACTGTATTAAGGTTGAGAACTCTACCCTAGAGCAAACAGGGTAACCATGTGCACACCCTGAATGTGGACTCCTGTCCTCCAAAACTGTGAGCTCATTAACACATCTCTATTATATAGAGAACCCCCCCAGACTCACACACACACTTGTGGTACTTCTGTTATGGCAGCACTAAGTAACCAATATAGTGGTAATCATGTGAAAATAAGAAATCAAAGGCTTAGAGGACTTTCTCCCTGAGGTCATGCAATCTAGTATGTGGGGTCCTTATTCTCAACCATCACATGGTGCTTCATCATGATTGGCCCCATTGTTGGAGGAGTATAACTAGTTGGGGATGCCTAATCTGTGGGAACATGTAATTAGCTCTGCTATGAATTCTAATCGTTTTTCTTTTTTGTTTCCTAAATTTACAAATGAGATCAGCCAAGTAAATTAATTAAATCCCAAGAGTATAAGTGGGAGTGGATCATGAGATCTTAAATCAGGAAATTGTCTGGATCAAGACAGTTGTCATAAATCAATACCATCAAAAACCACAGTCTGATCCATGCTTTAAGACAATGGATATACTCCAGAGTAATGTCATCCAAGTGCCTCAGGCTAATGGGTCTTGAAAAGGTATTTTAGCATGGACACTTCAACCATTGTTTATTACCTTAATGAGTCCTCTCTCCTATGTATCTCAGGAGGTGAAACCATGGCAAAGGAATGAGTAATGAACATTTTTTCAAAGAAAATTGTAAAGACTTGGCAGAATGGTTACAATAAATTTATAAAGTTTAGAGGATTCTTTGTCATTTAAAATAAGAAAAAGTATAACTCTCAAATAATACTAAGAAGGATTAAGATGTGCCTGACCCAAGCCATGGTATTTTCAATTGCCTCGTGTGCATGTGAAATTTGGACAATGAATAAGGAAGACTGAGACAAATCAATACATTGAATTTTGGTGCTGGCAAGGAGTATGGAAAGTACCATGGAATGCCAAGAAAACAACAAATATCTCTTGAAAGAAGGAGAAACAGAATAATCCTTAGAGGAAAAGATGACAAAACTTTGCCTCACATACTTTGTATATGTCATCAGGAGAGACCAGTCCCTGGAGCAGAATGCCTGGCTTAGTAATTAGAGGGTCAGTGAAAAAAAGGAAGGCCCCATACAAGGTGGATTCTCACAGTGGCGACAATGATGGGCTCAAATATAAGAACAACTGCGCAATTTTAGATACCTGATATAGTTAAAGTTTATTGTGCCAACCTGGCCAATAAACACATATGGGGTTAATTGAAGGGCAGAGGGATAAATGGCTCGGTGAGACTCGCCTTTCTAATTCTCAGGTCTCTTGCTTTGTGATGGTCAGACCAGGGTGCAGCTGCCTTAGCCAGTTCCCTGCTTCAGCTTGCAAGGCTCACTTCCTGAAAGACATCCCTAAGGAAAAGCCACATGGATCTGCCCGATGCAGCCTTAGGTGCTGGAGCAGCCATGTGGAAACCCCTGCCAGCACTGAGATATTACCCTTTCAGTGACTCAGCTTTCCTCCTGCAGTTGGCATCATTGCATGTGTTCTGCAAGATTGAGGAGGACTTTGTGGATGGTGTCGGACATATGGGCTAATGTTGGAATTGTGGGTTTGGGCAGCACTGGGTTGGGATGTTTTCTTGATGTGCACTTAACCTTTATATAAAATTCTCTCTCATACATGATTTTCTGTGGATTTGTTTCTCTAATGTACCCAGACTATCACAATACCCAAGCCTATTTTCTGTTTTCTTCAATCTAGGGAGGGGATTTTCTACGTAAAACTAACAGATTATCAGAGCAAGGAGAGAGTGGAGGTTACTTTACAAAAACAATGGGTACTTTACCCCTTGGGGAAAATAATAATAATAATTCTCCCCTCCATTCATCTCAAGCTTGACAAACCTCCTGCCAAAGTCCACTGACAACGGTAAGAGAATAGTAATTTTAGAAAACATTTGGTTCTGAGTTGTGAAGGACTCACTGAAAGCTTGTTTCTAGAAGCATACCTCTATAATTTCCAATATAATGTATGAATATACAATGGGGGAGAGCAATCCAAATGGCACCTAAACATAGCCAGGCCATCCTTCACTGTAAACTCCTAAAGCATCCAGATATACTATTTACATCTTCTCTCATATGCCTTTCATCTATCTAAAGTGGACCTTGGAAAATAATTTGACTCTTTGGTATTGTTTCTTCTATAATTATAAAACCGATAGCTGATTGATGTACTCTATACCATCTTGATGCATTACTATCCAGTGGATTCTGACTCACAATGACAAGATAAGGATAGAATAGAACTGTCCCTATGGGTTTCTGAAACGGTAATTCTTCACAGGATTAGAAAGCTTCATCTTTCTCTCTCAGAGTGGCTGCTGGTTTCCTGTTGGGTTGCTAACTGCAAGGTCAGCAGTTTGAAAACACCAGCCTTTCTGTGGGAGAAAAATGAGGCTTTCTGCACCTGTAAATATGTGTAGCCTAGTGGTTATGCATCGGGCTGTTGTATTACTCTGGGTACACCAGGGAAACAAATTCATAGACACTCGCATGTGTATATGGAAGAGGTTTATATAAAGAATAATTGTACATTAAGAAAACATCCCAACTAGTCTAGATAAAGTCCATAGATCTGATATTAGCCTATATGTCTGATACCAATATATAAAGTCCTCTTCTGACTCATGAAACACATGCAATGACACCTAGTTCAGGAAGATCACAGGCCAGTGGGTAGAAAGTCATATGGATCTGGTGGCATTGCAAGCATCTCAGCATTGGCAGGGGTCTTCACATGGCTTCTCCAGCTCAGAGCACTAGCGTAGTTCCATGTGTCTTGTCAACTGCAATGTCTCCCAGGGAGTGACCATGTGTCCCACCTCCAGCAAGCTATTTATATCCTTACAGTCTCCAAATGAGGTCATCAAGCTGAGATCTGATTGGCAAGCTAAATGCCACCCCTTCATTATTAAGCCTCAAATTGACAGCAGATTATGTAATTACCATAGCTGTGAACTTCAAGGTCAGCAGTTAGAAATCACCAGCAGCTCCATGGGAGAAAGCTGAGGCTTTTTACTCTGGTAAACAGTTATAGTTTCTTCAATGTAGACTTTGTTGCTTGTCAGCCAGATGGCCACTTGTTTATCTTCAAGCCTGTATAATCATGAGGTGTCAATGGGATCAGGTATCAGGCATCAAAGATCCAACACAAACAAACAAGTCATGTCAATGTGAATGAGGGAGAGAGCTGAGTGGAGACGCAAAACTTGTCAGTAGTCAATTGGACACTCCCCGTCAGAAAGGTCACAAGGAAGGGACAAGCTGCAGTATAGCCCCAACGAAACCCACAGCTTTCCTCCAGTTCTTGAATGCTTCCCTCCTCCTCCCCAGTCCACTATAATGACCCCAATTCTATCTTACAAATCTGACTAGACAAGACCATGTACACTGGTACAGGTAGGAGCTCTCAGCACAGGGAACCCAGGACAGATAAAACCCTCAGAAACATTCATGAGAGTAGCTATTCTAGGAGGGTAAGGGAAGTGGTGGGGAATAAAGAGGATCCTATCACAATGATCAACATGTAACCCCCTCCCAGGGCAACAAACAACAGAAAAGTCGGTGAAGGGAGACAGTGGTTGGTGGAAGACATGAAAAAAATAAATTATTAAGGGTTCATGATGGAGAGTGGGGAACGGAGGGAAAAAGTGAGGAGCTGATACCAAGGGATCAAGTAAAAAGAAAATATTTTGAAAATGATGATGGCGACATATGTACAGATGTGCTTGACACAATGGATATATGCATGGATTGTGATAAGAGCTATAAGAGCCACCAATACAATGATTTTTAAAAGAAAAAGAACAAAGTTACAGTCTCAGAAACTGAAAGGGGCAGTTCTACCCTGTCCTATAAGGTCACTCAGTTTGCATGAAACCAATAGGAACGAGGAAGATTTATAGTCTTCAAAACCCAGAGGTGCAGTTCTAGTCTGTCTTCTAGAGCTGCTGTGAATCAGAATTGAATTGATGGCAGTGAGGTTCTATTTTTTGTTTGTTTCTTTTTTATAGTTCTTATCCTGGTGTTTTGTTTTGTTTGTTGATTGTATTGTTTATAACTCATTTTATTGGGGACTCTTATCACAGTCCATACATATATCCATGTGTCAGGCACATTTATACACTTGATGCCATCATCATTCTCAAAACATGTTATTTCTACTTGAGACCTTGGTATCAGCTCCTCCTGTTCCCCCTCCTTCCGTCACCCTCCCTCCCTCACAAACCTTTGATAATTTATAAATTATTATTATTTTCCATGTCTTACACTGTCCAATATCTCCTTTCACTCACTTTTGTTTGGTTGGGGTTTTTTTTTTTCATAATATCTTCAAGGTTTTATTTACTGGCTGTTGTCATTGGTGCTGTTATTACTGTTGTTCTTGTTACTCCATTATGATTTCTTTTAAGTAATGCAGGAACCCACATGATATTCCAAATCAAATGGGTTTATCACCTTTGCTGCCTTTAATCCACTGCTAAGCTTCTATCCCTTTCTAAAACATTTCTATTTATTCTTCTAGTGACTATTTTCATCTCCTCCATGTGTGCTGTGGGAGATTTTTACCGTTTCATTATTTTGATGAACATCTTGTTTGCCTAAGTTTACCCCAGATGCACTGCTCTGGAGGAGCACTGGTGGTGTAGTGGTTATGCCGTATACTGCTAACCACAAGGCCAGCAGTTCAAAACCAATGGCCAGGCATACCTTGGGAGAAAGATGAAGCTTTCTTCTCCTATCAATATCTCCAGTCCCAGGAACCTACAGGGGCCTTTCTATTCGGTCCCATAGGCCCTCTAGGAATCAGGATTGGCTGGATAACAATAAGTTTGATACTGTTTCTAGGATCACACAATTCTGGTTTATTTTTCAGATGCTTCTGCTCGCCTGTCTCTGGAGGTAAGAAGCCCATGTGTTCAAATACATGGTTACACATTTACTTAACCAGCGATTCATTCTGTACTCAACAAAATTATTTAATTATTTTCAACCAAGTCTTGTCTTAAATGCATAATATAGTATGGAGTCAGTTAATATTATTTTAAATCATGCCTACTCTATATGCCAGGCTCTGTGAAGAACTTCATGATTTCAGGTCTCTGGATACCAAAATGTAAAGCCATGGGAAGCTCTAGCTTCTGTGGTCTCAAAAAGGTAACAAATAAGATATATATATCTCTTTATGGATCTAGGAGAAGTGGCTTCTAGTGTCTTAACTCAAAGATTCTCAGAAACATCATGTATCTGGAACCTGAATAACGTGAGTTTCAAATTTAGGGACCAAAAGAGTACAGCTGTTCAGCACCCCTCCTTTATCTACTTTCTTCCTTGTAATCAAATCCCCTTCCCCTTTCATTTTGACTGGAAACATGGTGAAATTATGGAAGACTAAAATTTCCAATAAAATATGAATGAAAATATTCCCTGCATAATGTCCAAGTTGTTTTTTGCAGACACTCCTGCATGGCCTCTGCAGGGCCCCATCCTGCCATAAATCACACCATCTCAGCTTCTTGTGAGATCATCCAGTATAGCACCATCCTCACAGGTCCACAAACACCCAACCAGTGTCCCCTGAGAGGATCATCCAACAGAATATTGGCTTACTAGAGAAAGAATGAAGCCACAGGAGGATAAAGTGGTAGGCCAATTCCATAGTGAAATTAGCTGCAGGAAGTTCAAGGAAGCATTCATACAAGTCCCCCAGGGAGAGTCCAGTGCTTTTCAGCTCTCGGAAAATAGCACTGAACTCCTCTAAAACAACACAATGCAGACATCAGTTAGCCCCAATGACCTCAAAACAAACAAACAAACAGAAAAATGAAAGGCAATGTTAGAACATGTCCTGAACCTAACAACATGCATAGAAGAAGTAGATATTGTTGCTTGGAGTCATACATGATATGAGGAAACAATACAGAAAAACAGATAAAATGATAGAGGAGATAAAGACCATGCACCAAAAGGAAATGCAAGAGTTTAGGGATGAGATAACAAAAACCAGTAGCAGACTCATGGACTTCGCCAACCCACTGGAGGTGGCAGAGAACTGCACTAGTGACCCAGAGGACAGTCAAGCAGACTTTAACAAATGTGAACAAAAGTGCATATTCAGAGGAGCTGACGAAAATCTGAGAGTTATGTCTAATACTGTGAAAAGGAACAACATCAGAATAATTGGATTATTGGAGGAAGACACAACAAAGCCGTCAACTGCAAAAATAGTGAAAGAATTCTTGGAAGAAATGTCCCCTTCTGGATGAATGAAAGCCAGGCAACCACTCAGGAGGCTGAAAGAATACCACCTAGACTGAATCCCCAAAATTCACCAAGGCACATATCATTTATACTTGAGTATAAGCCAACCCTAATATCAGTCTAAGTATCTAATTTTACCACAAAAACTGCATTTAAAAAGTGATTTAAAACTCAGCTTATCCACAAGTATGTAGGGTAATAGTTAAACTATCCAGTTTAGGGGGAAATGGAGAAAATCATGAGAGCAGATAGGAAAAAACAAGCAGTCACACATAAAAGTTCACAAATAAGAAGATGCTCAGACCTATCAGTGGACACTATGAAGAAGAGGAGAAAGGAATAACATTCAAAAAATTGAGGGAAATAACACAATCCCCAAAATACTCTAGCCAAATTATCTATCAAGACAGATTGAGAAGAGTCTTCCCAGACAAGGAAAAACTCAAAGAATGTGTTAAAAGAAACCTAGCACTACAAAAGATCCTTGCTGACCCAGTATAGGCAAAAGAGTACTCAATGAGCACAAATAAGGGACTTCCATATAGAAGAACCCCAGACAAATGAAAACAGAGAAACCAGCCCCCAAGATAGCATTGACTTAAGGGTGGAAAGAAGTCAAAAATAAACTACACACACATACACAACACACTAATAAGAAAGGGAGGTAAGAAAATACCCAACACAAAAGGGATAAGATGACATCACAGAGAGACCACAGATGGATGTAATAACCCTGAATATCAATGGACTGAACTCAGGCATTAAAAGACCGAGGCTAGCAGACTGGCTTAGAAAACACAACCCATCAATCTGCGACTACAGGAGACACAGCTCAAGATTACAGACACAAATAGGATGAGGATCAAAGGCTAGAGAAAAATATATCAAGCAGACAGCAATTCAAAAAAAGCAGGGGTTGCAATCCTTACTTCAGGTAAAATTGACCTCAAAGTGCAAGCCATAAAAAGAGATAAGGAGGGGATACTATGTAATGCTCAAGGGAACTATAGACAAAGAACCACTAAGCATTTTAAATATATATTCCCCAAATGACAGACCCACTGAATACATCAATCAAGCGCTCCAGAAGATGAAAAAAAGAAATCACAGGCTCAACCATTATAGTAGGTGACTTCAATACACCAGTCTCTGAGAAAGATAGATCACAGGGAAAGAAACTCAACAAGAAGACTACAGATCTAAACACTACTATTAGACAATTTGACCTGATAGATATTTACAGAGCTCTCTGCACAAATACAAAAAGAAACACATTCTTTTCAGATCAACATGGCACATATTCAAAGATAGACCACAGCCTGGTTCAAAAGTTAAATCTGCATAAATTTAAGCACATTGATTTCATACAGACCTTTCTTTCTGACTACTGTGCCATAAGTCTGGAAATCAACAAAAGGAAGACAAGGAAAACAAGGCCAAACAATTAGAGAATGAATAACTCTCTGTTGCAAATGAATTTGTACTGGCCCAGATCAGAGATGAAAGTAGAAAAATTTTAGAAACCAACAATAATGAGAACACAACCTACCAAAACTTATGGGACACAGCAACAGCAGATTATCAGAGGAAGTTTCATAGCAATACATGCACACATGAAAAAGGAAGAGAGACATGATTGATATGCTGGCACAAAATATACAGCAACTAGAGCAGAGTCAACAGGACAATCCTAATAGTGAAAGGAAAGAAATAACAAAAATCAGGACTAAGATTCATTAGCGGAAATATAAGAAAACTATGAAAAAAATGCTGCTAAAAGTTGGTTCATTGAAAGGATGAACAGAATTGACAGAACACTGGCAAACTTAACCACAGAAAGAAAAGAACAAATTTCAGTAGCAAGGATAAGGGCTGAAACGGGACATTACAACAGATCCCAATGAAAACAAAAGGTGAATTAAACAGCACTACAAAGGACGGTATTCCAAAGAATTCAACTACTTGGCAGACATGGACAGATTCTTGGAAAAACAATCCCTCCCTAGACTATCCTTGATGGATGTCACGAGTCTCAACAGACCCATAGCAGTAGAATAAGCAGACAAGGTTATCAAGGTATCACCAACAAAACATCCCCTGGACCAGATGGCTTCACAGGAGAGTTCTACTAAGCATTCAGGGAAGGACTGACATCAGCCCTACACAGACTCTTCCAGAACATAGAAAAAGACAGCAAACTCCCAAACTCTTTTAATGAAGCTATAATAACTCATACCTAAAGCAGGCAAGGATCTTAAAAGAATTGAGAACTGCAGACCAATATCCCTAATGAACATCGATGCAAAAACCCTTAATAACTTACTGGCCAATAGAATACAACAGTATATAAAGCAAATAATTCACCATGACAAACTGGGATTCATACCAGTGATGCTGGGATAGATCAGGTCCACCAAGCTCTGAGGACAATATTTCTGTTCAGAGCATCCAATTCACAGAGAGGACCATAGAGCTGTACCCACCACGAGACACAACATCCTTCATTGACCCATAGTCCTACAGGGAACAACACTGGAGACACAGTGCAAGAATTGTGCCCCATCTGACCCCACCACACTGAGGCAAAACAATAATGGTATGCAACAAAATAGCAAGGGGAGCAGAGCAATGAAGTCCCCAGCGAATACTAAAAACAGACTTGGGGCCAGGGTGTGGCACCCCATCAGACTCAACCAGAAAACACTCCTAAAGGTCAACAAACAGACTGAACTATTTATAGGCTTTTCTCTTTTTTTGTTGTTGCTGTTGTTATTTTCTTTTGCTCTGTCTTTTTGTGCATATTATAATCTCTGCATGTCTATCTAGATAAAATAGGCGGGATAAACAATCTGTAGGAGAAAACAATGGGGTCAACAGTTCCAAGGGGGACATGGAAGAGGAGGAGGTGGGGAAAGGAAGTGGGTGTTAACAAAGTCAGGGACAAGTGATCTAAAATCGATGGCAAGGAGGGTGTAGGAGGCCTGGTAGGGCTTGATCAAGGGCAATGTAGCCAAGAGGAATTACTGAAACCCAAATGAAGACTGAGCATGTTAGTGGGATAAGAGGAAAGTAAAAGGAAATCGAGGAAAGAATTAGGAAGCAAAGTGAATTAATAGAGGTCTAAAACAGGCATGTACATGTGTAAATATATTTATATATGATAAGGGGGAAATAGATCTATGTACATATATTTATAGGTTTAGTAATATAGTAGCAGATGGACATTGGACCTCCACTCAAGTACTCCCTCAACACAAGAACACTTTGCTCCATTAACCTGGCATTCCATGATGCTCACCTTCCTGATAGGATTGCTGAAGACAAAGTAGGTGCATAAGCAAATGGGGTGAAGAAAACTGATGGTGCCCGGCTATCAAAATTTAGTGTATCTGGGATCTTAAAGGCTTGAAGGTAAATACGTGGTTATCTAGTTGAGAAGTAAGAAAGCCCACACTGAAGAAGCACACCAGCCTGTGTGATCACAAGGTGTCAACAGGATCAGGTTATCATGCATCAAAGAATAGAATATCATATCATTGTGAATGAGGGGAAGTGCAGGGTGGAGGCCCAAAGCCCATCTGTAGGCAACTGGACATACCTTTACAGAAGGATCACGAGGTGGAGACGAGCCAGTCAGGGTGCAGTACAGCAGCAATGAAACATACAACTTTCCTCTAGTTCTTTAATGCTTCCCCTCCCCCCCTCCAACTATCATGATCCCAATTCTACCTTGTAAATCCAGCTAGGCCAGAGGATGTACACTGGTACAGATAAGAGCTGGAAACACAGGAAATCTAGGACACATAAACCCCTCAGGATCAATAATGAGAGTAGTGATACCAGGAGGGTAAGGGAAAGGTAAGGGTAGAAACGGGCAACCGATCACAATGTTCTACATATAACCCCTTCCCTAGAGGATGGACAACAGAAAAATGCATGAAGGGACACATCAGTCATTGTAATATATGAAAAAATAATAATAATTTATAAATTATCAAGGATTCATGAGGGAGGGTTTGTGGGGGGAAATGAGGAGCTGATGCCATGGGTTCAAGTAGAAACAAAATGTTTTTAAAATGATGATGGCAACAAATGTACAAATGTGCTTGGCACAATGGATGGATGGATTGTGATAAGAATTATATGAGCCTCCAATAAAATGTCTTTTAAAAAAAATCCATACATTAATTGTATCAAGCACATTTGTACATATGTTGCCATCATTTTCAAATATTTTCTAATGTTCATATCTTACACTGCCCACTCTCTTTGTCCATGTTACTTTTGTTTGTCTCCCTGTGAGGGGTATGTGTCATTATAGTGAGTTACCCACTTCTCTCCCTTCTCCCCTCACCTTCCCCCTACCCTCATGCTAATCCCATTGCTGCTCCTGAGGGGTTTATCTGTCCTGGATTCCATGTGTTTAGATGTCTTATCTGTTCCAGTGTACATGCGCCATTCTAGCCAGATTTGTAAGGTAGATCTGGACTAAAGATAGTGGGGGTGGGGGAGAAAGCATTAAAGAATTTGAGGGATGGTGTGTGTTCTGTCAATGCTGTGCTGAACCTTTGCTGTCTTGTTCTTTTTTCATGACTCTTCTCTGAGGGAATGTCCAATTATTTACAAATGGGCTTTGGGTCTCCACTCTGACCCCCATCATTTGCACTGATATATTTGTTTGTTTGGGGTCTACTGATGCCTGATACCTTATCCCATTGACACCTTGTGATCACACAGGCTGGTGTGCTTCTTCCCTGGGGGATTTGTTGCTCCCCTGCTAAATAGCCACTTCATTATCTTTAATCCTTTCAAACCCCAGATGCCATATCTTTTAATAGCCAGGCACCATCAGCTTACTTCATCACATTTCCTTATGCATCCATTTTGGCTTCAGGGATCGTGTTGGGAAGGTGAGCACCACAGAATACCAGGTTTTTAGAACTAAGTGTTCTTCTATTGAGAGAGTACTTGAATAGAGACCCAATGCCCATTACGACCAAACTTAAAGTGCTATTGATAATACATTGAACCTGTGGTCAGAGATTCAAACATTTCAAATCCTTAAACCTTGACCATTATACTCTGGAGAAAAAATAATATCCCTGTCTGAAAACTCTGTAAAACCCCATAAGAACTATTCTAGAACAAATCTCTATGACTTTAAATAAAATTTATTCCTAGATAAATTCATACAGATTATTCAATTCCTAAATTCTACCCACTAAAACTTAACATGCTAGTTTTCATTTCATAATAAAATAGGAATTAAGAATAAGCACTTAGAAGACATTTAATGCCATACTAAGGACCTTTATTTCCTCCCTCTTTTATTTTCATTAATGTGAAATTCATATATATTTCATTTAAAATGTTCTTATCATTAAAGGGAAAAAATTCCTTAACAATTTTCCAATAAAAAATTGGTGCATGATTGCATATGTGTTACTTTCCCTCCTAAGCTTTAATTATATTATAAAATAATAAATACATAATCAATTGTATTAGAAAATGAATGCATGGTTATTTATTTGGTTGTCTCTAACTAGTGGATTTCAAATAAAAATTCGATTTAAATTTTAGGTGCAGGGAATTTTAGTAAATTTGGAATTTGTATCATTAAAGATCATTAAAAGTCTGGTATTGAGAACTAAGTCACTAGAGGAGTTCAGTTTTGGCTTAAAATAGATAAAATTGCAAGACACTATTACTCTTACCCTAACAGAAGTCAGAATTCATTCAAAGGCAAGGAGTTGGTTAATTAATAGCTAAAACAAGGTATATATGTTATAGTCATAGTAGTCTGGGCTCATCAGATATCTGAATATGCTTATCTAAGAGAATTAAGTTCCAGAAGGTGACTAACATTTTATAGAAGATTGAAATACCTAAAGTTCTCTTCATTTCTTGTAGACAGGCCATTGAGAAATAATCCACTATTTTTGAGGATAAGGAAGAAGCCACTCAAGCCTCCATGAAGTCCTAACACCTACACAGGAGCAGCAATGGAACAACTCTCTATCATTTTAGGAGAATGTGTGGGCTAGCAGTTTTCGATAGTTCTTAGCAAGGAGGCTTTTACGATCCAAGGTGCCATAGCACAGAGAAAGTGCATACTATAGGCCTTTCTTCCCGTGATTCTCCATCATGGAGTGTCCTGGATCCAAAGGTGGGAGAGGGAACACAATCTGTTAAAAATCTCTCTGATTTATTAGGGATGAAAAGAGTAGTCCATAAGTTAACTTTTGAAAGCTGGAAGATTTCACAAGTATTTAAGCACAAAGTCCAAAAGAAGAGAATGTTTACATGTTGTGTTCAAATATTTGAGGTGAGTAGTAAATTGAGTTAAATTGCAGCTGCAGTGAAGCCCAGATCTGCTGTTGACCAGATTGGATCAAACATTACATATACCAATTTACACATAAAACAGCATGTCCTTTTCTTGACAAAATGTAATTTACCTCAGACATGACTGTTCAGCATAAGATCAAAAATTAATAAAGTACACACACTCATGATGAAGATAGGGAAAAGCAGAAACCTACAACAAATTTTTAAATAACAATTCTGAAAATTCTAAAGGACATTTTCAAAGGGCATGAATATATGGGGTATTTGAGGTGATTCATGGAGAGATGAAAAATAATTAAATGAAAATTATGGAGATTCTTTTTTAAATCAAAGATAAAGAATTCTTTAAAGTGCCTTAGTAGCAAACTAGATTCACCAGAGACGATAAACAGTGAATGGGATGCTGGATCATTAGAAAGTCTCCAAATTGAAAAGAAGAGAAAATGAAAGAAGAGGTAGAGTATTAAGTGATGCAGCAGCACCATAGCAATGAGAGTACTCACAAGAGAAGGTAGAGACTCTCCAATCCTTGGAGCAGAGCATCTTGTTGAGAAAGTGGAGGGGCAGTGAAAACAGAGGAAGGCCCTCAGCGGGGTGGATGAATCCAGGTGGCTGATCAGTGGGCTCAGGCATTGAAACAATTGTGAGAACGGCATAGAACGTGCAGTGTTTCTTTCTGCTGTGCCAACTGGATGGTACCTAACAACAGTGCGATTGGAGCAGAAGAAAAATCATAAATGCATAATTGCTGAGACCTTCCCAGAACTAATAAAACATAATGGAACATCCAATAAACTCAGCTAAGCCCAAGCAGGATAAACACAAAGCAAACAGCATCTGGGCCCACAGTATTTTAAAAAAGGAAAACATTAGTCTCCAGCAGACCTACATGGCAAGAAGAATAAAATAATTCTTCAGTCTGAAGAAAAATGATATCATAGAGAACTCATATCTGTGGGATAAATTAGGGTAAATAAAAAGAATAATTTGTGGCTTTAATTTTTATGTATATGGCTTAAATTTTAAAGGCCACTGGCTATTCTTTAAAATCATTTTATTGGGGGCTCTTACAGCTCTTATAATAGTCCATATATCACCTGTATCATGCATATTTGCATACATGTTGCCATATCATTTTCCAAACATTTACTTTCTATTTGAGTCCTTGGTATCAGCGCCTCTTCTTTCCCTCCCTGCCCCCTTCACAGCCTTTTGGCCCCTTGATAAATTATAAATTACTATTGTTTTCATATCTTACACCATACGCTGCCTCCCTTCACCCATGTTTCTGTTTTTCATGCCCAGGGGTAGGGATTATGTTCCCCCTTCCTCCCCTCTCCCTTCTACTTTCCCCCAACTTCCAGTCGTCGTTACTCTCATTTCTGTTTCTGAGGGGTTTATCTGACCTGGGTTCTCTGTGTTGTGATCACTTATCTGTACCCGTGTACATGATCTGGTCTAGTCAGAATTGAAAAGCAGGACTGGGGTCATGTTAGTGGGGGGTGAGGAAGCCTCAAAGAACCAGAGGAATATTGTGTTTCATCGGTGCTATACTGCCCCCTCGTTGACTCATCCCGTTCATGTGACCCCCTTCTGTGAAGGGATGTCCTATTGTCTACAGATAGGTTTTGGGTCTCTGCTCCGACTGCCCTCATGCTCAACAATATGGGGCTTTGTTTGGTCTTCTAATGCCTGTAACCTGATTCTGTTGACCCCTCGTGATTGCACAGGCTGGTGTGCTTCTTGACATGGATTATTTAAATAAAAGGTAACACCTATGTACTGGTGGCATACTACTTATGCAGGGAAGTAAAATATGTAGCAATACTAACATAAAAGATGAGATAGGGAAATTGAAAAATTTTAAATAAAGTTCTTACACTGCTTTTGTACCATTATAATTTAATGTAAAAATGACCTTTTTTGAAAATTAATCTATAGAGTGTAATTTCTAAAACAAGTAATAATAACCCTAAAAGGTATAGGCTATTAATTGAGTTTCAGCCACCAAAAATAAATGATAAATTCTAATCTCTATACCTGAAGCCCTGATTTCATTAGGGCACAGATTGTTTATTGGCTAATGGGTTGCCAATGTGAATAAGACAAAATTAGTGTAGAGTATTATCTTTAGTCCATCTCTTTTAATATATAAATGAGAGGAAGGGAAATTCCAAGTGACATGAAGATCACCCAGGAACAGAAGCAGGGAGGGGAGGAGAGAAGAGGGAAATGGAGGGGGCAGGAGGCAGAGGGGAAGGGAAGAGGAGACAAGGATTTTTCCTTCAGAGCTTAGACAGAGAGAGCACCAGACCCTGATTTCATACTTCTCACCTCCTAAACTGTGAGAAAATAAGTGCCTGTCTGCTAAAATTACTCACTTTATGGTACTTCTATATAACTAGATAACAAAGATCATAAACCTTAAATAGTTGATTCACTCAGAGGCATGCAAAAAGGTGCATAAAGGAAGAAAACCAAATGAGATCAATAAAGCCATCATTGTTTGGTGCCATCAAGTTGGTTCCAACCCATAGCAACCCTCTGCCCAACAGAAGGAAGCACTGCATGTCCTGTGCCATCCTCACAATTGTCCCTATGCCTGAGCTCATTGCTGCAGCCACCGTGTCAGCAATTGAGTGCCCTCCTCTTTTTTACTGCCCCTCCCTTTACCAAGCATTATGTCCTCCTCCAGGCACTGGTCTCTCCAGGCATGCCCACAGTACATAAGATGTAGTCTTGCCGTCCTTGCCTCTAAGCAGCCCTCTGGCCATATTTCTTCCAAGACACGTCACTTTGCCCTTTTCACATTCCATGATGCATTCAAATTTCAATATGAATATTTCAATATTCAGTGTGGATACATGTATATGTATTGATATACGTATATCCAAGATGGGAAATGAAACCATTGGCATGGTGGGTTACCTGGGCTGCTAGCCGCACATTTTCAGCAGTTTGAAACCACCGGTTGCTACAAGGGAGATAGACAAAGCTTTATACTCATATAAAGAGCTACAGTCTCGGAAACCCATAAGGAACAGTTCTACGCTGCCCCATAGGGCTGCTCGGCACTGGCATGGACTTGATGGCTGTGCGTTGTATGCGTAATTGCATCAAGCTGCACAGGACTAAACATTCTAGCTACAATGTAAGGTGCATCAGAGTTGGGGGTTGGGGAAGAACTGCCTGGTTGACTTTCTTTGTAAGAAAAACGCTGAAAATATAAAGGCACAATGAAAGTAAAAGAGTGGGAAAAGATAAAGCAAAGTCTATAAACTCTAGTATGGCTGTGCTGTGTGAGACAATGGAATTTCCTCATAACTAAACCATACTAATTTAATCTTCAGGGTTAATCCCATCAACATTGTTATCAGGGATAAAAAGAGCCACTTCTTAAGGGTAAAGGATAAATTCACCAAGGGCACATATTATTCTCATGACCATATATAGGAGATGCAACATGGCACACTTGCAAGTATAGTAGGGTAGGGGTGGTAAACGGTTTGCAAAAAATATAGTGTGTGTTGTTTGCATAAAAATATGATAAACTTCTATCAAAGAGCTTTAAAATACATGAAGTAACAAGTGCAAAAGACTACAAATGCAGTTATATCATCAATAGTATAGTAAATTTGATGCAATGGATAAAAAAATACAATAGACATGATTCTATCTAATTTTATATACCCATGGACAAAATGATCTACGGGTGCTTAGAAGTTGAGGTTGTGCAGATGAATGTTAAAGAATAGGAAGGAATGTAAATTTGTGACTTCCCCAATGGGAAGCTGCCCCATAGGCCACCTTAGAGACTGCCCTGATTATGAGTGCCATTTTAACAACTGATTCACAGAACTCAACGAAAGGTGAGTTATCAGTTCTACAGAACTTGCGGCATCCACTGGCAGAATCTCACCTCTGAATGTGGCTCATTCTTCTATCCACTTCACCACGATGCTTGCCAAAATTAAGCAGAAGCAGCGATTTTATTTTTCAATTCGAAAAATACTAATGCATTTGTAAGAAAAATTGAAAGAGCTGGTGGAGAAACTAGAGAAAAGAAAGTACATAAATTAGAATCCCAAAGCAGGCGGGATTCAAACATAATTTAGCTAGGGATGAGAACAGAAACTCTCTTTAAAGAAAACAGAGGTGCGTGTTGAGATGGAGATAAAGGAAACATAATTTTTCACACTGCAGAATAAATAGAAAAACCATTGGCTGGTCAGTGGGTAGGAGCCCGAAGTACATAAGAACTCAAAATGTCTTATGCGCAAAAACCCAAGAGGGACCCCAAAGAGCTAAATGAAAGAACCAACTTAGGGGCAGCTGAAGCCACGTGGCACTAATGGTTATTGGGACCAAAAATTAGCATTATCCTAATGTCTATAAAGTGTGTCAACTATAAATCTATTTACTAAGCCAATTGGTCTAGGGACCTATTAATCCACTGCGGCTACTATAAATCACACACATATCCTTTGTTCACACGTCTGAATCATCTCTAACTCAGGTGTTCCTTTGGGCCAGCCAGTTCCAATTTTTTTTTTTTGGTACTTTCTCTTCCTGTTTTTATTTCTTCAATTCTAATACTCAGAACATTTAGGACTTTTAACATTTCAAAAATCAGAATGTGATTTTTTGATAATGAAATTGAGATCATTTTCCCTACAGGTACATAAAATAATGATGTACTTACAAGCTGGGACATCTTTGATGGAATGAATCACAGTACTTTCTTTGCCTTCAATTAACATGAACACCTCTGAGCCAAGGGAAGACTAGAAGCTTAACTTCAACGCTATGTAGTATTTCCATAGCATCTTATCATACCTAGCACGCCCCCATGCTTGCTTGTCTGTTTTTTAAGATGCCTGCCAATCCTAGGAGCGGGTTGTATATTATCAGTTATTTCCTCAGCACTTTACTACTCATCCCTAGGTTGTGAGTTGTAAAGCCAATCCAGGCCTAACACAGTCATCAGGCACCTGCCTCGGTGCTTCTTCTACTGTTCCAGGTTGCTGTTGTCTGGGGCCATTGAGTCTGCTCCAACTCCTAGGACGCTACATAGAACGGAATAAATACTGCCCAGTCCTGGGCCGGTCTTTATGTTTGAGACCATTGTAGTCATTGTGTCAAATCATCTCCTGGGTGGCTTTCTCTTTTTGCTTACCTTTATTTTACCAAGCACAATGTCCTTTTCCAGGACCCAGTCCCTCCTGATAGCATGCCCAAAGTATGTGAGAAGTAGTCTTGCCATTCTCCCTCTAAGGAGCAGTCTAGCTGTACGTCTTCCAGGACAGATTTCCTTGTTCTTGTGGCAGTCCACAGGACCTCTAAACTCTTCCCTGGCACCATAATCCAAAGACATCAATTCTTCTGTGGGCTTCCTAATTCATTGTCCAACTTCCACAGGCAGATGAGGCCATTGGAGACCATGGCTTGGGTCAGGTCCAGTCCTCAAAGTGACAAGCTCGCTTGTCAACTCTTTAAAAAGGGCTGGTACATCAGATTTGCCCGATACTATGCGTCGATTCCTTGACTGGTGCTGCTATGAGCATTGATTGTGGATCAAAGCAGTGAGAAAGAGAGAGAGTCTCCACAAGACGATGGACACAGTGGGTGCAACAATAGGCTCAACTGTAAGAACAGTTGTGAGACTGGCACAGGGCTGGGGGGGGGGGGGTGCCGCTCTGTTATACGTAGTAGAGTTTCTATGAGTTGGAATGGACACAATGGCACGTAACAACAAAAACAACAACAGCTCTATCTTTTATTAATATGTACAGTATTTTTTATTATGGTGAAACATATGTGAAAAAGTTCAGCCACTTTTGATGGAAAGGGGGAACCAATAACAAGGATCTACATATAACCTCCCACCTGGAGGATAGACAACAGAAAAGTGGGTGAAGAGAGACATTGGGCACTGTAAGATATGACAAAATAATAATTTATAAATTATCATGGGTTCATGAGGAAGAGGGGAGCCTGGAGGGAGGGGGAAAATGAGGAGCTGATGCCAAGGGCTTACGTGGAGAACACATGTTTTGAGAATGATGAGGGCAATGAATGTACAAATGTGCTTTATACAATTGATATATAAATGGATTGCGATAAGAGTTGTATGAGCCCCCAATAAAATGATTTTTTAAATATATGAAAAAATAATAATAATTTATAAATTATCAAGGGTGCATGAGGGAAGGGGGTGCAAGTAGGGAGGGGGAAAATGAAGAACTGATACCAAGGACTCAAGTAGAAAGCAAACGTTTTGAGAATGATGATGGCAGCAAATGTACAAATGTGATTGACACAATGGATGTGTGTATGGATTGTGATACGAGTTGTATAAGCCCCAATAAAATGATTAAATATTTTTAAAAGTTAAAAAAATTCAGCCACTTTTACAGACACACTTCAGTGACACTAACTACATTTACCATGCAATGCAGCACTCACTGGGTAGTTCATAGGCTAAATGCTCAGCTACCAACCGAAAGGTTGAAAGTTTGAATCTACTCACGGAGACCTCAGAAGAAATCCCTGGGGATATATTTTTAAAACGTCACAGCTGGTATAAACCAAGTTAGAGTCATCATAAGATAGAATCAATTGCCAATAAATGGTATTTTAACTACAATAAATATGTAGTTTATAGAAAAATATATTTTTAGTTTACAAAGCTCTGCAGAAAGAGCATCTTGATTGGTGTTACATTTGTCACAAATGGTGACAAATTAACAGATAAATGTTAGCTGAAGTCCATTAAGGGTCACCCCTTGTGTTGTATATTTGTACATGTTTTGACAAATACTTAATGCCATGAGTCCACTGTGACAGCATCATCCACAGTGGTTTCACTGGCCTTGAAATGTCCCATTTCACCTTTGTCTCACTCCCCCTACAAACCCCTTTAAACCACTCCCCCTCTAAACTCCCTTAGAGCACTGATAATTTCAGTGTCTAACTATAGTTTTGCATTTTCCATATTATCATATAGTGATAACATACCAGAATTTCTAATATAAGGAAGTGATAATAAACATAATTTCATAAGATTGGCATGAGTCTAAAGCAAAAATGAGAGAGAGACAGGGATGACAGAGAGACAGGGAAATATGTTGGGTAGAATAAGATATTATAGAAATATTAAGTAGTGTTGAAGTTAATTTTCAAAATTTTCTTTGGCTTGGAAGTGGTCGTGTTAATTGGAGATAAAGTAAATTCTGTGGCTCATCCAATCTGAGATGAGTTCTGATTCCTAGCAGAACAGAACTCATATGTACAGCAAACCAGAACACTACCCGGTCTTGAGTTAGCCTAACAATTGTTCTTATGTTTGAGCCCATCGATTCAGTCATTGTGTGAATCCATCTTAGTGTGGCTCTTCTGCTTTTTAGCTGTGCCACTGCTTTACCAAAGACGATGTCCTTTCCCTGGGGCAGACATCTCTTGATAATGTGTCCAAAGTACGTGAGACAAGGTCTCACCATCCTTCCTTCTAAGCAGCACTCTGGATGCATTGCTTCCAAGATAGATTTGTGTGGTTTTTGGCAGCCATGGGCATACTTGATTCTTCTTCATTCTTCCTTCTCTGATGCCCAGCTTTTAAATGGGTATAAGGCAACCGAAACACCATGACTTAGAAAAGTCCTTGCTTTTTAAAGTGATCTTGGGCAGCATATTTACCCAATGCAATATATGCTTTGATCTATTGACTGCTGCTTCCATGAGCATTGATTGTGAATCCAAGTAAGACAAAATCCTTGACAACTTCAATCTTTTCTCCATTTACCATGATGCAACCTATTAGTCCAGTTATTATGATTTTTATTTTCTTTATATTAATTTGAAGGTTGCATATTTGATTTTTATCAGAAAGTGCTTCACATCCTCCTCACTTTCAGCAAGCAATATTTTATCATCTGCATATTGCAGGTTATTAGTAGAACTTCCTACAATCCTGATGTTGTGTGCTTCTTCATATAGACCAAATTCTCTGTTTATTTGCTCATCATACAGATTGAATAAATAAGGTGAGAGGTTTTAATCCTAATGCACACCATTCCACCATTCCTGATTTTAAAACATGGAGTATTCCCTTGTTCTGTTCATACAACTGCCTCTTGCTCCATGTACAAGTTCTACAGGATTACAATGGAAATGTTCTAAGGTTCCCATTCTTCTCAAGGATATCCATAATTTGTTATGATCCACACAGTTGACTATCTTGGTATATAGCCAATGAAACACACATAAACATCTTTCTGCTTTCAAACAAGAACCATCTGGCATCAAAAATCACATCCCTTGTTCCACATCCTCTTCTGAATCCAGCCTGAGGTTCTGGCAGCTCCCTGTCAATGTACTGCTACAACGGTTGTTGGATGATCTTCAGCAAAATTTTACTTGCATATCATGCCAGTGATATTGTTCTGTAATTTAAGAATTCTATTGGGCCACCTTCTATAATTTAAGAATTCTGTTGGAAATCTGGATCTCTTCCAGTCAGTTGGCCAACATGTTGTCTTCTTGTATTGATGAGTAAGTGCTTCCAATGCTTCATCAGCTTGTTGAAACATTTCAATGAATAGTCCATCAATTCATGAAACTTTTTTTTCTGGCTAATGATTTCAGCGCAGCTTGGAATTTGTCCTTTAATACCGTTGGTTCTTTCTAAGATGCTACTTCTTGAAATCATTGAATGTCATATAATTCTTTTTGCTACAGTGACTATGTATTCCTGTTTTTCATTTTCTTTTGATGCTTTCTGCATCATTCAATATTTTGCCCATAGAGGCTTTCGATGTTGGAATGCAATGCTTAAATTTTTTCTCGAATTAGTTCTCTTGATTAAAAAACTGAGCATGTTCTTTTGGTTTTATAACTTTATATCTTTGCAAATTTCATTATAATATTCTGCATTTTCTCCTTGAACTGCCCTTTGAAATTTTCTGCTCAGCAAGTTTCAGAGTGCGTTAGTCCTGGTAGACTAGAGAAACAAATCCATAGAAACTCACATGTGTATAAGAGAGAGTTTTATATAAAGGGTAATTGTACATTAAGAAAGCATCCCAACCCAGACCAGTCCAAGCCCATAAGTCTGATATTAGCCTATATTGTGATACCAATCTGTAAAGTCCTCTTCAGACTCACAAAATACATACAATGATGCCAAATGCAGGATCACAGGCCAGTGGGTAGGAAGTCTTATAGATCCAGTGGCATTGTAAGCATCTCAGCACTGGCAAGGGTCTTCACGTAGCTTCTCCAGGTCCAGGGTAGGTCCTAGACTGCATCAGGATAGGTCCATGTGGCTTCTCCTCAGGGATGTGTAACAGGGAGTGAGAATTTTCAGTATAGAGTCTCTCTGGGAGTAAGTGGAGAGAGAGAAGTGTCTCTGGTCTAAGGAGGAAATACAGGAGTTCCCAGAATTCTCAGGAGAAGGCCACGCCCACACAGAGGCCTCATTGGTTATATCTTAATTGACAGGCCTTGACAGGCCAGACTCCACCCCCTCACTCATAATTCTCTCAGATCCCAAATTGACACCATATCATGTAGCTACCATAGGCACCATATCATGTAGCTACCATATCATGTAGCTAACATCAACTTTCATCTTTTCTTTCTTTCCTGTCTCTTAAATGACATCTTATTTTCTTCATGAATAATGTTCTTGATGCCAAACCATAATTCATTGCGTCTTCTGTATAAGTCAAATCAGTTTCTGAGATGGTCTTTAAATTCAGGTTCAACATCACAATTTGGTTTCCACGGACATGTTGTAATATTCACAAACTGGTTCTCATGGACATGTAATATTCTTCAATTTCAATCTGAACTTATAAATAAGCACCATATGCTCTGTTCCACAGGCCTTAGGTGCTAATGTTGATCTTCTCCATTGTTTCTTCCCACTGATATAGTACATTTGATTCCTGTGGATTCCATCTGGAGAAGTAAAAATGTATAGCGGATTTTGTGTTATAGGATACAGGGGTATTTGTGGTGAAGAGATTGTTGATCTTGCAAAATTCTATCACGCTTTTTCTAGTTCTGTTTCTATCACCAAGGTAATAATTTCTGCTTACTATTTTCCTCTTTGTTTCATTCACATTCAAATTGTCAGTAATTATCAAAGCATTTTGATTATGTTTAGTCAATTTCAGACTGAAGGCATTGGTAAAATTCTTCAATTTCTGGGTCACTGATTTTGCTTGTTGGTGCATAAATCTGAATAATAGTTGTATTGACTGGATTTCCTTGTATGCAGATAATATTATCCTATCACAGACAGTACTGTACTTCAAGGCATATCGTGAAAAGTCCTCTTTGACAATGAATACATTCCTCTTGAATTTGTCACTCCTGACAGCAAAAAAAAAATTATTGTTTGATTCAAAAGGCCAATCTAGTTCATTGCTGTTCTAATGCCTAGTATATTAATTTCTGTGTGCTCCATTTTCATGTTGGTTGACTTCCAGTTTCCCTAGATTAATACTTAATACATTCTGTGTTTTAATTGTTAATAAGTGTTTGCAGCTCTTTGTTCTCTTGTGATTAATGCCTCGGCAGCTAATGAAAGACCTGGAAGCTGCATTCCATCCTCATCATTATGGCCAACTTTACTTTGTAAAAATGGCTCTTCTTCATTCATATTTGAGTGCCTTCTGACCTGAGAGCCTCATCTTCTGGCACTTTATCTGCTGCTATTCATGAAGTTTTTAGCATCTGACAATATTTTGCTAGTCATAAGGGTTTCCGTAGTTCAGCTCTCCGAAGTCGACAGTCTATTCCTTCTTCATAGTTTGTTCTTAGACCGGAAGCTCCACTAATACCTATTCACTTGTTTGCTTATAATTAGGATAATTATGAATAAAGGTGAAATAAATATTTATGTACAGCTATTTGTGTGGACATATATTTTCTACTTATTTGGTTGAATACCTGTGGGGAAATATGAGGTTAATTGTACCCAGAAAGCTTTACAGTCTCGGGAACCCTGTATAGAGAGCATTGTGATGAGTGGATTTGTTCTGAAGTGAAGACCTTGGAGCCTGGTGGTTGGATCATAAGGTAAGCCTGTACTTAGCTTTGTAGGCAACAGCCATATTCTCCTCCAAACGGGCCATGTCCTTTTTCCTTCCTACCAGTAATTACGAAGACTTCCTGCTGCTCCATGTCCTCACCAGTATTTAATGTGACCGTCTTTTTTTTTTTTTAGCAATTCTAATTAGTGTAATTCCTCAGCATTTTAACTGAGGTCTATAGATAAGCAAGTTTCTACCTGTATCCTTTCGGTGATAACTAACAGCCTCTCATTCTTCAGTCTGGAGAAAAAAACATCTCTAAGACTCTTCCCCAATGTCACTGACTCTTCCCCAATGTCAGTCACTCTGTAGTCATGAACAGTAAGTCATGGAAGCTTGGCTGCAAAACCACTTCCTCTCCTCTTTTAATCTCTTTCCATTTTGCAGCCCAGAGGCATCACTGGAATTCCAGCGCCTTTGTGCTTGCAGACAAAAGCCTTCTGTGTACAAGAAAAGAAATCGCAAAAGTTAATAAAAATTAAAGGAAGCATGCAAAAAATAAATCTACTCTACACAATCAAAGCACTACTTTCAGATGATGACATGACTGCGGATCTCTGTCATTAAACAGCTAGTGGGAAAATACTCCTCAATCCTGAGAGCTTCGAAGACTATCAAAGAGATCAAGTAAAGCTTGACACAAAATGGACCCTGAAGTCCGATACTTGTAGAGAACATAATTAGATATGTTAATTGCCCAATACAGTTGCAATAGCCCGACCTTTTCAGCCAACAGAAGATAGTGTTTACCCTACATCGCCCGCAAAATGGGCTGCTTGTAGATGAGGTTGAACTATCCTCAGATTACTAGGCAGGTAAGCCAATTGGATGTCCTTACAAACGAAACAGTCAAACACCCAAATTACCAGTCTGTCTGAAGAAGCAGATTTATTTTGAGAGTTCGGTTACAAAAAAATTAAACTGACATGAAGCCTGAGGGTTAGCAGGTTTCCATGGAATTGGGACCTGACTTTGTCTAAAACTGGGGAAATGGCAAAGGGTGTACTTAAGAGAGGTAGTGAATGAATTTAAGAATAAATTCAATCATGTGGGCATACAGTCAAGTGCTATTAATTAATGTCATGCTATTAGACCCTATAATGTATTGGCAAGGAATAATAAATAAAACAGCATGGAATTAAGGCACAAATAGATTCTATAATGGCCAGAATACAGGAAATTAAGTGACTTAATCATAGAACAATTGATTAGTCAATTATTGGAATAATTGACCAACATTTTGGAAAGTCAAATAAAGCTCATTCTCACTACATTTCTCCATAAAACAAAATTAGTACCAAATTAACCAAAAACCAAAATGTAAAAGTAAAAAAGAAACCATAAGAATATTAAGAGAATAATTAGATGCTTAAGATCAAAAGGGTAGCATTAAATCAAAGAGAAAGTAAAGAAGGTTAGGCTAGACATAGGAATGGAAATGAAACATGAGGAGAAATTGGAATAAGTGATGGTACATTGAAGGTATAGCAATGACTGAGTTGAAAAACTGTGTATGAATTACTGAATGCAAGACGGATGATGTGTTCTTTAGACCTTCACCTAATTCACAATATTTTTTTAAAATAGAATACTAAGAAATTATGTAGGAAAATATTTTATTATCCTGGGAAGAACAGACATTCAAATAATATCAGAATTTTTTTTAAAACTGAGCATGCATAAAGATGATTAAACTTAACTATACCAAAAATGTAAAACTTCTGCATGGCAAAATATTTTCACAAACTAAAATAAATTATAACCTTAAAAGACAGCATTTCATTATATTTATTCTATAAATAATGTAAGTACATATTTTATAAGTTCTTACAGATATTTTAAGAATATAAAATGATACCAAAAGTCATTAAAAGGTTATCATTTGAGAGTGGTTAAAGGTGATGGTTGAATATCATGATGAACTTAATTAACATCATTGAACTTATGTATGAAGATTAGTGAACTGTCAAATGTTTAGTTGCATATATATTGACCACAATAAAAAAAGAAGAAAGAGAAGTTTTACAAAAGTAAAACAAACTAATATCCTACATGAAAGGTACTGTTGGGGTGATTATAAAACTGACCAAGTGCCTAACTCAATAATTTTTTTAAGTATATTTATATCTAAAACTCAATGAGAGGCATTGAAACAAACCACACTTGTGAAAGATAGCACAGGACCGGGCAGTGTTTCGTTCTGTTGCACATAGGGCTGCTATGAGTTAGAACCAAGTCAACAGTACCTAACAACAAAAGCAATATATATATAAATGTGCACTTGGAATAGGTGAGATAAGAATATTGAAACATGCCTCAATAAAGGTATTCAGAATAAACCATCAATATTAGATGTTTTTCCTCCCTAGTACTCAAAGAGTGATAAAATACAAGGTGCCAATGGAAGAGGTATCAGAAGTTAAAAAAACAAAAAAGACAACCAAATCAATATGAAGGGTCTTGGATGTAGTAGAAATACAAAACCCACCTGTAAAGTAATTGGACAGTCCCACTCAAAAGGGCCACACAGAAGGGATGACAAATCCAGAGAGTAATATAGCACTGATGTACCACGTAACTATCCTCTAGTTATGTAATATTTCCTCCCTTTACTCGAAATTCTTCTCAAGTACCCCCTACACCTTTCCTGTTTCTCTCATCCCACTTGAAAAACCCTACAGATCACGCCACATAACTGATATGATTTATATAACCGAGTTGTAGATGTGAAAGCTGTTGAATTGGCAAATATTGTCTTATCTAAAATTTTACAATAAAAAAAAATCATGGATCACAATGGCTTTGTTCCATGGTCCATGGGGTACCGATGAGTCCCCAGGAGAAGCCTACCCCAGAACAGCAAACAACACTAGCTCTTGTCAAAGTTCAAAGATGCATCCCCAGTATTTTTTCCTTTTATCTTTTCCCTTCATTCTATATATGCTCTATGCCTACAGACCAGCGGTTCTCAACCTGTGGGTCGTGACCCCTTTGGGGGTAGAACGACCCTTTCACAGGGGTCGCCCAATTCACAACAGTATCAAAATTATGAAGTAACAGTGAAAATAATGTTATGGTTCAGGGGGTGTCACTGCGACATGAGGAACTGTATTAAAGGGTCGCAGCATGAGGAAAGTTGAGAACCGCTACTGTAGACCGTAGGGCAAAATATCTCCATTCACTTCTTTGCAACTCCATGATCTCCTTGTGGTTCAAACTACAAGCATCTCCCATTGAGCAATTCCTCAAGCCTATTCTAAATTGGTTTCCACTCCTACTCTTCCCCCTCTCTAACCTATTCATGAAAAAATAAATGATTGTAATATAAAACTTTTCATGTAAATAATGTTATTGTGGTGGGCACTGCAACACACCATTGGATTTCCTTTCAATGAGCGACTTACTTACTGCCCAGACTCTCAGAGTCGTACTGGTCCTTCATGAATTACTTTGGTTTCCAAGAACCACTTTGCCCCAGGTCAAATCCTATCCTAGGGAGACCCACATCCAATGATGAATCAATTGCATGGTATAAAACTCTAACCATTTTGATCCAAATGGTGATCCTTTTGGCACCACTGCATTTTAGCTCTATTGCTTCTTTGTGGCTTCCATTTTGCTCCAACCCAAGGTTACCTTCATCTGCCCCATCCTTCTTCCTATCTGTTCTTCCACAGGTGTTAATCCCCAAATGAATATTCTGCCTAAATATCCTGTCTGCAAAACCCTGTCTCTGATTACATCTGTAGGATTACCATCTGCAGCACACCTTGTCTTCTGTGCTTGAATACTTGCAATGGTCTTGTCTGATTCCTATTGATATAGACAGATGATATATTGGCTCTCTCCTGCTATTATCATTCTGTCATCCTCTGTCTTTAAATACACTGGATTCTTGGAGACTTTAGGACCTTTAAACATGCTATATCCAAAATCGCAGTTCAATGACGGATACCCAAACTACTACTGATTACAGGAAACACTTTACTTATAGAAAAGGCACTTCATCACTTATCACAAGTTTATTACTAAAATGTCTCTGTCTTGGACATTTTGTCTTTATCCTTAGCTCTTAGCAGAGAATTATGCTCACGGAAGATAATAAATAAAGTATGTAGGAATCTAATTAGGTTGTTGTTTCTAGGTGCTATCTGACAGAGACAAGTATTATCAGCAAGTCTGCTAGATAAGACCTTTTGCTTTGCTGAAAATAAAAGATGTTATATTGAGCATTTAGGGATGCTTGCCCCAAGCCATGGTATTTTTAAAGGTCTCATAGCTGGACATTGAAGAAGATGAAAACTGAAGGAAAACTGATGCATTTGAACTACTGTGTTGGTGAAGAATATTGAAAATACCATGAACTGTCAAAAGAACAAAGAAATCTGTCTTAGAGGAATTACAGCCCAAATGCCCATTATGAGACAAGGATGGCAAGACTTTGTCTTTGCTGCTATCAGGAGAGACCAGTCCCTGGAGAAGGACACCATGCTTGGGAAAGTGAATGGACAGCAAACAAACAGGAAGGTCCTCTATGAAATGAATGGACACAAGGCTGCAACAATGGACTGAGACACAAGAGCGATGGCGAAGCTAGCCTGGCACTGGGTATGGTTTCCTTCTGTTTTGCATAAGCCTCACTATGAATCAGAACTGACTTGATAGCACCTAACAACAAGATCAAATCAGTTCTAATGCAAAGTGACCCTAAAATATACAAATCCAAGCACTATCCTGACCTGCATCCTCCTCACGCATATTCTTAAAACAGCCCATTGTTGCTGCCACTGTGCCAGTCCATCTTGGGAAGGGTCTTGCTCTTTTTCACTGACCTCTGCTTTAATAGAGGAAAGGTATTCTTGATAGCATGCCTAAGATCGCAGCAGCCAAGTCTCTCCAGTCTTAATTCTAAGGATCACTCTAAATGTTTTCTTCCAGAACGGTTTGCTTGTTCTTCTGGTAGTCAGTGGTACTTTCAATATTTTCACGAACGCTATAATTCAAATGTTTCTTTCTCCAGTCTTCTTTATTCATTGTTCAATTTTAACATGCATGTAAGTTGACAGAAAATACCATGTTTTAAGGCAGGCTTGCCTTACGCTTGAATGTGAAATATTTGTTTTTTAACACTTTAGAGGTCTTGAACAGCAGATATTCCCAATGCAATATATCCTTCGATTTCTTGACGGCTGCTTCCATGAGTGTGTTGATTGCTGATACAAGAAAAATGAAATCCTTGATAATTTTGATCTTTTCCATGTTGATCATGATGCTGTCTCTGGATTCAACTGGGAGAATATTTTTAATAATTTTATTGGAGGCTCACACAACTCTTATCACAATCCATACATACATCAACTGTGTAACGCACATTTGTACATTTGTTCCCTTTATCATTCTCAAAACATTTGCTCTCCACTTAAGCCCCTGGCATCAGCTCCTCATTATTCCCCCTCCCAACCTGCTCCCCCATCCCTCATGAACCCTTGATAATTTATAAATTATTATTTTGTCATATCTTTCCCTGTCCGACACCTCCCATCACCCACTTTTCTGTTGTCTGTCGCCCAGGGAAGAGGTTATATGTAGATCCCTATAATCGGTTCCCCCTTTCCACCCCATCCTCCCTCCACCATCCCAGTATCACCACTCTTACCACTGAACTTGAAGGTATCATCTGCTCTGGATTCCCTGTGTTTCCAGTTTTATCTGTACCAGTGTACATCCTCTGGTCTAGCCAGATTTGTAAGGTAGAATTGGTATCATGATAGTGGGGGTTTGGGGAAGGAAGAACTTAGGAAATAGAGGAAAGTTGTATGTTTCATCATGGCTACATCACACCTTGACTGGCTTGTCTCCTCCTCATGACTCTTCTGTAAGGGGATGTCCAGTTACCTACAGATGGGCTTTGGGTCCCCACTCTGCACTCCCCTTCATTCACAATGATTTGATTTTTGTTCTTTCATGTCTGATAGCTGATCCCTTCAGCACCTCGTGATCACACAAGCTGGTAGGCTTCTTCCATGTGAACTCTGTTGCTTCTGAGCTATATGGCTGCTTGTTTACCTTCAAGTCTTTAAGACCACAGATGCTATATCTTTTGATAGCCGGCCACCATCAGCTTTCTTCACCACATTTGCTTATGCACCCACTCTGTCTTCAGTAATCTATTGGGAAGGTGAGCACACAATGATAGGATTTTTTGTTCTTTGATGCTTGATACCTGATCCTATTGTCACCTCATGATCACATAGGCTGGTGTGCTTCTTCCATGTGGGCTTTGTTGCTTCTGAGCTAGATGGCTGCTTGTTTACCTGCAAGCCTTTAAGACCCCAGACACAATAGCTTTTCATAGCCGGGCACCATCAGCTTTCTTCACCACATTTGCTTATGTGCCCACTTTATTTTCAGTGATCACAACGGGAAGGTGAGCATCATAGAATGCCAGTTTTAAAGAACAGAGTATTCTTGCATTGAGGGAGTACTTGAGTAGAGGCCCAATATCCATCTGCTACCTTAATAATAAACCTATAAATATATGCATATAGATCTATTTCCCCATCTTCACATATAAATATATTAACACATGTACATGCCTTTATTTAGACCTCTATAAATGCCCTTTGCCTCCGAGCTCTTTCCTCTATTTCCTTTGACTTTCCTCTTGTCCCACTATCATGCTCAGCCTTCATTTGGGTTTCAGTAATTCCTCTCAGTTATATTACCTTTGATCACACCCTATCAGGCCTCCTACACACTTCTCAGCACTGATTTGGATCACTGTTGTTTCCTTGTCCCTGGGTTTGCTAACACCACTTCCTTTCCCCGCACCTTCCCCTCTCCCATGTACTCCAGGACCTGTTGGTCCTGTTGTTTCCTCCTCTAGTTGTTCATCCAGGCTATTTTATTTAGACAGACCTGTGGAGATAATAACATGCTGAGACATAATCCATATTGTGAGCCATGGTCTTTGATCTTCATCAGTAAGAGCTTCAAGTCCTCTATGATTTCAGCAAGCAAGTTTGTCTCTTCTACGAATTGCAGATAGTCATGGGCCTTCCTCCAACCCATCTTATTATCATCCACCCTGACTCACCCCTTTCCTGGTTTTAAGCTATTCAGTATCCCCATGTTCTGTTCAAAGGACCGTCTCCTTGCCTACTTACAGGTTCTGTATGGCACACTCCATTGTTCCGGTTACTTGAAAACAAATACTACATTGCAAAACCAAATTACCATCAGTAAGGAAACCTCAAAACAGCTCTTCTATTAGGGCCAAAGTCAAACTGTAGTTGCAAGAGGGTGTGGAGAGAAAGAACACCATTAAGACCTAAGATTTACAATGGTTTTAAAGTTGAAATTCAAAATTTCACAAAGTGCAGTCTCAGCAATGTCTCATACCCACAGCTATGCAAGGAAGCAGAAAGAAGCTCATTTGGTTGTTTTCTTTTACTTTATGGTTTATCAGAACTCAGAAACCCTTTATCAATATTGATTTATTCTTGAATAATCCCATACTAAGTTTTCCCTGTTCTTGAATCTGGGTGCAGATAATTCTTTCACCCCCTGTATTCCCCAAAAGTCCTAAGCTCTTTACTTCCTGCTATTTCCGTTTCCATGGGGATCCCTAAGAACAAGCGCCTATGCCCACGCCCTTTAGGTTTATTGGTAATGTGCCTAATTGATTATGTTTGATGTTAACAGTCCCAAAGCCAATGACTGTGACCCCTTTACAAAGAACCTTTTTCTTAGAAAATTAAGTACGGTGACTTGAATAACTTAAAAGTTCAAGTCAAAGAAATACTCTATTTGTATTCCAGAGATCTCCATCTAGCTCAGTGGAAGACTAGCAAGACAATATGATCAGGATAACTTCTCTTTGATGGTAAATAATAGTTTCATCTTCGGATTTAAGAACTGATTCATCAGCAGAGATTTTTAAATCATTCTAAAGCAGCTTTTAAAGATATGAGGAACCTGGGGGGGGGGGTGGGGGAGAAACACACACACACCTGGTAATAGAACTTGGTGGAGAAGACGTTCAGGGAGAGCAGATGACCCTGAAACAGGCCCAAAACTTAATTATCGCCTTTCCTTCCATCCAAACACCCAAGTTCTTGTTTAAAGGAGGCCTACTTGTAGAATCTTTTCATGACTGCCCTTGTGTTTGCCACTGAAGATTAAAAACCAAATATTATTTGACAACTTTTTATATGACGACATAAAGAGTGGCTACAGCCTGGCTGTTGACGCAGACAGTGCTGCCAACCTCTTTTCCCTGCCAAAATATAGCTTCAATAAGCTCACATAAATTTTATTTTTAATAAATAACCACAAAACGGTTTCATAAACAGACTAGACTGTGGCTAATTGTACCTTGCAATGAATGTGTGGTACAGTCTCAGTAAATAGCAGTAACACAGTCTGAAGCTGGCACGCCCACCCTCATCTTATGGATTGAAGGCAAACCAGCCCATGCTGGAACACCCTGGTGATTTTCTTGGGCAAGAGCCTACATCCTAACTGCTTGGGCTTCTGCCTTTCGGCAGCGGCCTCCTGTTTGTCTCTGCAGACATTCGGTTTTAGAGGCCTGCGGGTTTGAAAGGATAGCTGAGGTCTCCGCTCGGTGTCCCCAAAGGGTCTTTGTGGTCACAAGTTCCTTATGCCCTGGCTAGCCCAGGGGCAGACACCTAGGATGGGTTGAAAATGAATGAACAAGGGGCATGTGGGGGGAGAAATCCTGATGGGATGACAAGAAACCAGTGAGAATAAACTGTTCCTTCTGGATAGCGTTTCTTGGAATTCACATGTTCCTGCTGCTCGACGGATCCTTTTGGAAGGCTGCACGCATTTTCCCCTTTGGCAACCGCTCTTTTTTTTCTTCTTCTTTCTTTATTCCCTTCTTTCTGTGGTGGGAAGTAGGCAGGGGGAGGAGTGGGGGCGGGAGGAGGGGTGGGGCGGGGCTTCTGGGAATTGTACCTCAACTGGTTTCCTAAGAAAAAGGCAGTTTATTCAACGTGGATGGAAAGGTTTTCCTCTTTTTGAAAGCAGCCTTATTTTCCAATCTCCCTCGGATTTACACATATCGAAAAGAATCCCGCCCACTCTGCTCCAGACCTGGGAATTACCCTTCCCTTCACATTGACCCTATGAGACAGGGAGAGAGAAAGCCAAAAAAAAAGGATTTAAAAGACAGGGGGCGGGGTGGAAATCTGAGCTTCCTTTTGAAGATGAGGAAAGAGCATTTTATCTGAAGCAAAACCAGGCCCCTTTGGTGGAAAGATGAAGTGATGATTGATCAAAAGGTGTTCAGAATTCCGAGCATGCCATCCTGGCCCCCAGATAACTGGTGGAGATGACCCAAAGGCCTTGGCGGTCTAAAAATAAAGGAAAGAACTCTGGTACCATGTTCCACAATCCTATTTGTACTTGTTAATCTTACATGTTATACAATCTACCTGTGGTGATTCGTCACTCACTTGCTAGCCCACAATTCCGTCAGCCTTGACTGAGAACCTTCTTCATGAGAAGTATGAAAGGAGGGCCTATGATGGTTGGGGTGGAACATACAGTAAGTACGGGGCGGGGGGGGGGTGATACAGTGGCCCCAAGACCAAGAAGTGCCCAGACAGAAGACAGGAACACAGCCGAGCTATGAATTATGTACTGCCTGAGCATAGGAGACTGTGACTCATCAAGTCTGAGGTCCATCTCCATCAGGAGGAATGTCTTGTGGTGTCCCGTGGCCTCACAGTTCTGTTATGCTTTTCAACACTGCCAGCATTAGGTTTCTCATCTGAACCTCAGTCCTCCTCCTGTCTGTATCCTTTACAACCCAACACAGGCCCCAGCAATATTCTTCTAAAGCTCCCACAGATGGATTTGTTTGGTCAGTAATGACGGAAGTAGACATTTTTCTCTCCTAGCTGAAAATAAAATTCAACGCATTCTCTAACTGGTGAGTTCTCTGAGTGCAGAACGTTGTTGAAGATGCAGAGATGACGGATGCCGTGTCCTATCCTTTTAAAATAGAGACTGGTTGTTCGGTGACATTGAGTTGGTTCCAACCCAAAGCGAAACTATGCACAATGGAACAAAAGACTACCCGGACTTACGCCGGCCTCACAATCATTTCTGTGTGATGCCCATTGTTGCAGCCACTGCGTCAATCTATCTCATTGAGACCCTTCCTAATTTTCGCTGCCCCACTACTGTACTAAGCATAATATTCTTCTCCAGGTACAACTCTCTCCTGAGGGACCAGAAGATCTTTCTACAATGATGTCCTTCTACTTGGACCTGGACGGGCCTGGAAACAATGGTCCTTATTCACCTTTTAAGTCTGGAAATGGCCCAGCCCCATGGGGCGATTTTAGACAATCAATAGGCAGATCTCTATGGGAAATAATAAAACTCGTAGGAAGGAGTGCAATGCTTAGAACCATCTGCCTCTGGCATCAGAAGACAAGATTCTGAAGAGCTAGAAAGGAAGAAGGAATGGAAACAGGAACACAGGGAGGGAGTAGGGTCAGCAGTGGAAGAACTCAATTATTTAAGAACTGGTTTGTTGCCCTGATGACCAATTTAAGTATGACAAAAAGATATACGAAAAGGTAGCTTATTAGTTCATACAGTTAATACTTAAATAAGAACAATAAAAGAGGTGTACAAAACTAGATTATGGTCTAAGAGTTTTAAAATATTAATGAAAAATATTAAATAATACTTGCCAAGAAACAAGAAAACTATTGTTTAAGATATTTACTTGTTGCTTCTTGATGGGGGTCCTCACTGGCAATTTCCTTCACTTTTATCTGCGCAGGATTGGCTGTGTGACTTCTCCTTAACCATCTTTTCACAGTAGGAATAGGATCTCATTCCTCTAGAGGAAGGCCAATTAGACAATAGTCATTACGTTTGATAGATTAGAAACATTAGGTGATTTCTGTGCTCTGAATATAGTATGTTCATCTTTGAAAAACTCCTTTCTGCTTCAACTGTACTTACAGCAATTGTGATGACAATATTTTTAAGTCTTTGAACACTTTCAGGAATTGCATAATGCACTCATAATATCTTGTGGGAATTGAGGGAGAAACACAAAACTGAAACAAATGACCCTCTGGTTGTCATCTCTGTCGCCCTCTGGTTGGCTGACACTTTTTCTCTTTATGTTCCATGCTTGGCACCCGAAATAACAAACACAAGAGAATAAAAATGCAGTATTTTATCAAAGCTATAGCAAGTTTTATGAAGCAGATAAATAAATATTTCACGCATAGTGCAGTCTAATTTTTCATACCTACAGATGGCGTGAACAATAGTATGAGTGCTTAGAATATGCTGTTGTGCAGATGAATGTTAACAAAGAGCGAGGCATGTAAATTTGTAACTTCCACATAGGGTGACTGCCCAATTGCCTACATTAGAGAGAACCCTGACTTCAAGTGCCATATTAACAACTGGTTCACCAACTTCAACAAAAACTAAGTTATCAGTTCTTCTGAAATGGTGCAAACTGATTGAATCCCACCACTGGGGATAAGTGATATTACATGGTGGGATTATTAATTGTGAGGATTACGATGACATGAAGCAAAATATACCTAAATTGTTGAATGGGAAACCGATTTTCTCTATAAACACTCTCCCAATTCACAATAAAAAATTAAAATGGATAAATAAAAAGCATATCACCTACTGGCAGAGTAAAGTTAATTAGAAAAAGATCCATAAGTGTAATATTAATTAGAGTTAGAGAAAATATTAATAAGTGTAATAAGTTAATTAGAAAAAGATTGCTGGAATAGACGTGCATATGTAATGCTGTGAGCACTTAGGCAAAGGGATAATATTCTGGTTTGGTGAGATCACAGTTCTCATGAAAGGTGAGACCTTTAAATCAAACCAATTGGGGGGAACCATCTTTCACGGCTCCTTCAACAACAGCAAAAGCAAAGAGGTAAAGAGGGTCAGCATTTGAGGATGGCCAAGACATTGGACAATTGGAGAAGTATTTTGGGTGGGATTCCCTTCCAAGAAATCCATCATGTGTTGGTTCTGACAGAAGTCAAATGCTTCTCTCTAAATTGTCATCATGATATCCTTTTACTTTGAGTATCTTTATAAATTCAATCTTTATTAATCTTTGGGAATTGGAAGCATTGCAGATATGCGACATCAGTAAATTGTACAAACCATGTAAGTGGTACATATTCTTAATGGGAAATGTACACAAACAAATACAAAACAGATTAGTAGTAAGGGTACTTCATTGTAACTTAAACACATCATAAGTCAGAGACTACCTGTACAATAAATCTGGAATGGTTCATTGAGACCAAGCTGAATTAAAGAGTAATTAAAGATACTCTGTGACTTTAATTGGGAGAATTTGGAGTGTTTTTGGAGGTTCAGATGACAAATTCATAATGGTAACTCTGGAAGTAGCAATTGGCTGGGGAGAGTCAGGAGTGAGAATGGATTCATATCAAAGACCTAATCATGATAAGAATAGAAGATCATAAGAGATCAGGTAGTATCTGAAATAAATGATGGGAAAGCACCATCCTTCTACTGCTGTACATGATGGATGCAGATAGGAGGCATGGAGAAAGCTCAATAGAAACAGAGTATTGGGTGTCCCTTTGAAAAATAAGGGACTGTGAAGGGCATCCCAAGCAGACAGCACAACTTATGAAAAGACTGAGATGTGACAGCAACTACCTAGAGCCTGGGTGACACTATAATTTCATTGTGCATTTTAGTTATTTGAACCCTGGTGGCAGAGTGGATTATGCATTAAGTTGCTAACTGGAAAGTCAGAGGTTCAAACTCACCAGTCACTCTGTGGAAGAAATATGAGACTGTCTGCTCCCATAACAAATTTAAGCCTCAGACATGCAGAGAGACAATTATATTCTATCCTAAAGGATCTCTTCAAGTGGAAATGGCAGTGGTTTGGGTCAGGTCTCAAGGTATAATGAAATTTAAGATATTTCTTCACTTCACATTTATAAAGGAGTCCCAATGGTGTAGTGTTTAGACACCAGGCTTAGATCCACATGGTCACCAGTTCAAACCACCAGCAACTCATCTAGAGAAGACGGGGCTTTTTGCTCCCATCAACAGTTGCAGTCTTGGAAATCCACCAGGGTCACTATGAGTCTACAAGATATTTCTTTTCATTATTTTTGAGTTGTTGATAATCGTTTCTATATTAAACTATTCCTTTTAAGAGTATATATTTTCAAATGAAAGGTTTCATCTCAAATGTGGCAAAATGTATAGCTCCTATGATTTGGGGGTGGGAACAACACATATTTGCACAAGAGTAGACATCTGATGCTTTGAACAAAACAAAGATTTGGTAGGGAAAAAAACCATGCTTTGTAAGAAAACCAATGGACTCAAACATTAACAAACATCAAGAAGATGGAGAAGGGTTAGGCAACAATGGCTTCAATTATATTTAAGGTCAGAGCCAGTGTGATGGTAACTGACCAGAATCAATGGACACATATCAGACACAACTTCATTTCACATTTAAAAGAGATACCGTATTGGGAGTGGAGAGAAATTGAGACCCAGAACATCAAACATGAATTTGTGGACAATCAGAAAAGACTGTGAGGACCTATGCAAGCTGCGCATGTGCACTGTGTAAACATGAAGCTGAGAATTGAAAGCTCTGCTTGAAAATAAATATTGGGGCTGGAATGTTCTTCTTGAAAGCACTTACATTGTGGTGCGAGCATCTCCAGCACTTCTTTCAAAGCATTCGTTTCTCCTTTCCTCCCTCTTTCCCTAACAGGAGAGCATTTCTGCTCTCAGATCCAAAAAGATGCATCAGAATCTGCACATATTTTACTCTCTCATCAGGGCCCAAGTTGAGAAGAGATAGTCAATACATTGCCGTGGATCAGGGAGGTAATCCTAATCATTCTTCAAAACACTGTGTGTGATTGACCTCTCTTCTATCAATTTTCAAGTAATTCCAGAGAATGAATATAACCCCTGTATTTTAAATTTTGTAGACTTAAAATGTTTTCCTCTGAGCAAACAAATAAAAACACTATGGTGAAGATCCCGTCATGGCCTTGATCTGAAATCTCAAAGGAGGTGTCATGAAACTTGATGGTTTCTGTTCCATCGTGACTTTGGTTTGAGGTGGCCAAGTAAATAGCAGCTTGCCAAGCTTTATCATAACTCAGCTTTAACACAAAAATCAAACCGTCCTAATCAGGTACCCAGTAGATTTTTTTCAGGACTTGGAAAAGAGAAGCACAGCAGTTTTCATTGTCGACGCTACCTAAGACCTAAAAGTCAAACAAACTCCGAAGAACCTTAACGAGCTAAAGCAGTCCTCAAGCGTTTTCCAGAGGACGAAAAGTGATTATGCACTCGCTTGTGTTTGGATTTGAGTTCTGCCCGGAGGGAGTGGATGTTATTCTGGAAATGTCCGTGGCACAAGTGCCATAGTCCGTGTCCCGTGGCCTGAATGCTGTCTCGCCTGAGGCGTCTAGTTCTTCCCCACATTGGAGGTATCAGATGTTTCCAGGAAGAGCAGGCTGGGTGCTTGCATTTCAGCAGGACTTCAACTGTCTACCTGTTTACATAGCTGAAACGCTGTAATTTAATCTCCACCACAAAAGACAATCATTGTGATTAAACAGTCCCTGCTTCAACAAAGTCTGCCCGATGGGCCTTCTGCTCGTCAGACTTTGCACAAACAACACCACCCCCCCACCCCCACCCCCGCTGCCCATGCAACCTGTGAAGGACCTTGAGGTCTGAGTTCCTTTGCAGACGGTGACACCCTGAACAGCATGCCATCTCATGACAGACTTCTCCCTGGAAAGCAGGACAGACACCAATCTGTTCTGGAGTCTGGAGCCTCAACCCATGTAGCCGATAGCAGAGCAGGAAAGGAGTGCATTTTTGTCCACTGTTTGTCCTGCCTGTGGGTTGGGGTGCAGCACACACCTGAGAACATCTCTCTGAAAGCACAGGGAAGAAGACCGTGTCTCGGAGATCCCCATCTTTCCAAGCCCAGTTGGTTGGTTTCCCCTGTTTTTCAATCTCTTCTCCCCCCCCCCCCCGCGAGGCCACTTTTCACACAGACCTACACACAGTATTTAGAGACAGCCTGGGGCAGCTGTCAAGGTCTGAAGGAGCGAGTGCAGAGTGCAAACAAATGAAAGGAAGACAAAACATTACAAAGAGGAAGAAAAAGAAACGTTGAAAGGGACACAGTCCAGGGTAAGGGCCAAGCCTAGAGAAGGGCAAGCAAAATCTTTGTGTTTGGGCGCTGACCAAAGAACAGCATTTCAAAGCTGAGACGAGAAAAAAGAAGATAAAAACTGTTCAGCAGAATTGCCGATCATGAGTGGCTTTATCATTTCCTCTCAGCTCCAAAGATGACGGACCAGGTGGATCCTCTGCTTCTATTTCTGTCCTGGGTCTCAGTGTGTCTGTACTTTTGCCGTCATCTCTCACATCTCTCTCTTTCTCCCTCCCTCCTTTCTGTCAGTCAGTCAGTCAGTCAGTCAGTCAGTCAGTCAATCAGTCAGTCAGTCTATCTTTAAAATCTCTCCCTGAAGTGAATTGAAGGTGGCCCCTCACTAAGTGACCATTATACCTTCTGGGGTTCTGAATGTAGTTGAACAATGTCAGGAATTCCAAGCAGCTTTCGGCTCGGGTGGGCAGGGTTAGTCTTTGTCAAAGGGAAAGAAAGTGAGCCCAGATGCAATAATAAAGAAACTAATGTCATCAGGAATCATTACAGTTCTTATGTATTTAACAACTCAACTCTGAAAATCAAACCGAGTCACCACAGTGGAATGAGGACTCCAACCTAGACAGAACTTTATTTGAAGAATTTTTCCTACCCAGTTCAGGCTTTCAGAATTAATCATAGTACCACCAAGAGACTAGGCCACCTTCCATAGTAGTTCAAATCCTGTCTCTGCATGAAATAGCTCAATTGCGCCCACCTTGCATTTACACAGTGGCTCACACAGGAATACATTTTCCCCAAAGGTCACTCTGCCAATGATTATAGAATAGGAAGAAATCATAAATAAAGACATGGAAGAAATGTTAAAAAGAAGAAACAAGGAATCAGACAGTTGCCTTATATTCCAAAACTATCTTCACTGAGTCAATGACCATGCAGAACCACCCTGTGAAACAGAGTAAAAGGTCCCCATGGAGTTTCCAAGGTAGTAAATCTTTGCAGGAGTAGACTGCCCTGTCTTGGGCAAGTGGAATTGCTGATAGGGTCTTTAAAAAAAAACAAACTTTTATTGGGGGCTCTCACATCACTTATCACAATCCATACATTCGCCCAGTGTGTCAAGCACATTTGTACATATGCCGTCACCATCATTTTCAAAGCATTCTCTTCCCACTTGAGCCCCTGATATTCGCTCCCCATTTCTTCCCCCTCCCTTCCCCGCTCACCCTCCCTCACGAACCCTTGATAAGTTATAGATTAATATTTTCATATCTTACCTAGTCTTCCATTGCCCCTCACCCACTTTTCTGTTATTCTTCCCCATGGGACGGGGTTATAGATTAACCCTTGTGATTGATTCCCCTTTTCTCTCCCCTCCCCCTACCTTCCCCTATTCTGCCTGTTATCTCTACTCTTCTTGTTGGCCCTGAGGGGTTTATCTATCCTGGGTTTCCTGTGTTGTGGGCACTTATCTGTAACAGTGTACATGTGCTGGTCTAATCCGATTTGTAAGGCAGAATTAAGGTCATGATAGTGGGGTGAAGGAAGCACCAAAGAATGAGAGGAAAGTTGTGTGTTCCATCGGTGCTAGCACCCTGACCAACTCATCTCTTCCCTGTGACCCCTCTGTGAGAGGATGTCCAATTGTCTACAGATGGGCACTGGGTCCCCACTCCATGCCCCCACCCCACCCCCATTCACATTGGGTATGATTTTGTTCTTGGTCTTAGATGCCTAATACCTGATCCCATTGATACCACATGATCACACAGGCTAGTGTGTTTCTTCTATGCGGGCTTTGTTGCTTCTGTGCTAGATGGCCGCTTGTTTATCATAAAACCTTTAAGACCCCAGATGCTATATCTTTTGGTAGCTGGGCACCATCAGCTTTTTTCACCACATTTGCTAATGCACCCATTTTGTCTTCAGCAATGGTGTCGGGAAGGTGAGCATCACAGAATGTTGGATTGTTAGAGTAAAGTGTTCTTGTGTTGAGGGAGTAACTTGAGTCAAGGCCCAGTGTCCATCTGCAACCTAAATTCTTAACATACAGAAATGAGTACATAGTTGTATTCCCCTCTCATAATATATAAATTTACATATGTACATGCCTATATTTAGGCCTCTATAAATGTCCTTTGCCTCCTGGTTCTTTCCTCTATTTCCTGTTACTTTCCTCTTGTCCCACCAGCATGTTTGGCCTTCATTTGGGTTTATTAATACCTCGCTGCTACATTGCCCTTGATTGAGGCCCACTAAGCAACCTATGACCTTCCTTCTATTGATTTTAGTTCACTTGTTGTTCCCTGCTAATGGATTATTATCTCCAAATTTTCAATGACCAAGCAAGCACTCCTTATCATATGTATGGGGCAAGGGGGACTTCAAAATGGTCATGTGGAGAAGCCCCTAGTATATATTCTTTTCGTTGTTATTGATGTTGTTATTTTTTATTTCTTGGTATGGCTTATCACTATATTCTAAATATTCTGAATGTTCTATAATGAACAATACTAAAACATTTCTTTTTTATTAAAAGATCA
The DNA here is from genome assembly GCF_050624435.1 of Tenrec ecaudatus. Taxonomy (NCBI): domain Eukaryota; kingdom Metazoa; phylum Chordata; class Mammalia; order Afrosoricida; family Tenrecidae; genus Tenrec; species Tenrec ecaudatus. Next base: position 11,907,095 of record NC_134542.1, on the reverse strand, counting down.
TTTTATTGGGGGCTCTTACAACTCATAGCAATCCATTCCGCAATTGTATCAGGCATATTTGTACATATGTTGCCATCATTCTTTTCTAGACATTTACTTTCTATTGGGCCCTTGGTATCAGCTTCTCTTTTTTCCCTCCCTGCCCCACCACCCCTGTGACTCCTTGATAGATTATAGATTATTATTGTTTTCATATCTCACATCGACCACTACCTCCCTTCCCCATGAATTCTTCTGTTCTCCCCCCTGGAGGGGGGTGGATGTTTATGTGTCGATCGTTGTGATCAGTTCCCCTTTTCTCCCATTCTTTCCCTTCCCTTCCTCCTACCCTTCTGGTATTGCAATTTCCATTCCTCTTCCTGGATTCTCTGTGTCCTGGGCTTTGCTCTCTTATATATACGTGTATACATGGTCGGGTCTAGTCCAAAGTGAGAAGCAGCACTGGGGTCATGATAATGGGGGGTGAGGAAGCCTCAAGGAACCAGAGGAATATGTGTTCCATCGGTGCTTTACTGCACCCTAGTTGACTCATTCCTTCCCTGTGACCCCTCTGTGGGTGGATGTTTCATTGTCCACAGGTGGACTTTGGGTCTCTGCTCCAACTCCCCTTGTTCTCAACAATATATTTTTGTTTGTTTGTTTGTTATGGGTTTTCTGATACCTGTTACCTGGTCCTGATGATACCTTATGATGGCACTTGCTGGTGTGCTTCTTCCATGTGGGCTTGTTGCTTCTCTGCTGCATGGCTGTTTGCTTAACTTCACGCCTTTAAGATCCCAGATGCTATATATTTTAATAAACGGGCACCATCCGCTTTCTTCAGATTTGCTTATGCACCCATTTTGTCCTCAGAAATAGTGCCAAGAGGGTAAGAATCACAAAATGCCACTTTGTTAGAACAACGTGTTCTTGTATAGAGGGAGGGTATGAGCAGAGGTCTGGAGTCCATCCAATTCTTCAGTGTATTGCCATATAAATATATGTACATAGGCCAATACCTCTCTTTTTATGGATTGATATATTTACATATGTACACACCTATGCTTATACCTCTATCCATAGCTTTGTTTCCTAGATCCTTCCTCTGTTTCCTTTTGTCTTCCTCCTGCCCCACCATCACATTTTCCTCACTTTCTCATGTTAGTAATTCTTCTCAGCTAGATTGCTGTTGCTCCAACACCCACAGGATCTCTACATCCTCCTTGTTGTTAATTTGATTCCCTAGTTGTTCCCTTATCTATGGCATTGTTTGCTCACCACACCCTTCTCCTGCCACATTTTCCCCCAAAGACCCTCTGGAACCCTCGATCCTGTTGCTTTCTCCTCGAGCTTGCTTCCCATGCCTGTCTTATATAAGTAAGCAAACCAATAATGGCATAGGCCAAACTAAGAAGACAAAAGACTAAAAATAGAAAAGGAGAAAAAAAAGAGAGAGAAAGAGAAAAAACCCTATATAATCCAGGTCTGTCTGCTAACCTTTATAACTATCTCCCCCTGGTCCTGGGGGACTTCTGGGAGCTCCCCCTCCTAGCCTGGAGGCTTTTGGAGGCTCTTTAGGGGCTTTGTGGCTTGGCTTTGCTCCAGTTGTTGGTCTGCTATGTTTCCTTCTTGGGAACTCCTGCTGCAGGGCCTTCAGACCACACTACTTCCCCGCCATGTGTCCTCTGTATTGTCCTCTGTCGCAGTGTGCTCCAGTCAGGGGACAACACATCGTGAGCTGTTGTCAGCCCTACAGTCCTCTCCGTGCCTTAGCAGCTCCGTGCAGGGACTTCATCCTCCTGGCTTGGTGTGCCGATCTGGGGTGTAGGCCGACTTGTTCTTTCTCTTTTTCCTTCTTGGTTTGCTTCTGTGTGGGTGTGACATGTTGTTCCTTTCCCCAACCCGTCGGTTTAGTGTTGCTCTATGCCACACATACTACTAGGGAGGGGTCAGTTGGCTTTGGTTGGGGCCAGCCCTGTAGCCCGATCTTTTCATGCATTCCTCCACATGGTTATGCTGCCCTTGTGGTTTGGTGAGCCTTGGTGGGGTCTGTATGCACACGGACAATTCTGTAGAGACATAACCAATACTCTCCCCACTGGGTGGGTTCGTTTCCTGCTCCCCCCATGCCATCATCTCCCTTACACTTTCAACCACCCCCTGCTTCTCCCTCATCCTTCTCCCCTGTCTCCTTCTTTGGTTTAGATTAACATGTACCCCCTTGTGTTTGGTCTGACCTCCACCTGACTGCCTGTATCTTAACCTGGATATTGTGAAATAAGTAGCTTTTCTTCTATATCGACTATGCTGATTATACTTACTCCAGGGGACTCATGTTGTACTTGTCCTTTTGTGATTGGCTGACCTTACTTAGCATACTTTTCTCCAACTCTTCCCATGAAACAACGTGTTTCATGTGATCAGTGTTTCATGTGATCGTCTGTGCTTTTTAGTAATGCATAATACTCCACTTTGTGTATGTGCCAGAGTTTACTAATGCACTTGTCTATCAATGGAAATTTGGGTTGTTTCCAACTCTCTGCAATTGTGAATTGCACCACAATAAACATTGAAGTGCAGACGACTGGTCGTGTTTTATTTCTTACCTCCTCTGGGTATATGCCCAGTAGGGGGATAGATGAGTCATAAGGTATATCGATTTCCATTTTCTTTAAATATCGCCAGATTGCTTTCTACAGTGGCTGTATAGATCTACCCAACCACCAGCAGTCGATTAGAGATCCTATTTAGCGACATCCCCTCCAACATTTGTTGCTCTGGATTTCTGATTTGGGCTAACATTAAGGGTGATAGATGGTATCTCATGGTTCTTTTAATTTTTATTTTTCTGATGGCTAATGATCGGGAGCATTTTCTCACATGTTTATTGGCCCTGTGGGTCTCCTCCCTGGTGAAACTTCTTTCAAGTTCTTTTGCTCGCTTCCTCAGGGGTTAACTGTTTTCCTCTTTTTGCAGACCAGGGAGGTGTTGTAGATTTTAGTAATAAGTCCCTTGTGTGCTGTGTCATTGCTGAATATCCTCTTCCAGTCTGTGGGTTACCTTGTTAACCTCTTGGTGAAGTCTTTTGACACACACGGGTGTTTATCCTTAGTAAATTCCACTTGTGTATTTCAGGTTCACCTGTGTGTGTACCCATCCCTATTGCAGTTAGCCTATGTATTGCCTGGGCCAAGGTTCTTATATTTGTCCCGATTTCTTCATTGATGGTCCTGATAGTTTGGGGTTTTACTTATTGGTCTGTGATCCACCTTGAGTTTGTTGTTGTGCATGAGTGAGGTACACATCTAGTTTCATTTTTGTACATGTGGATATCTATTGTTTCCAGCACCACTTGTTAAAGAGGGTATCCGCCTCCCACTTGATGCTTTTAGGGCCCTTATCAAAGATCACTCGTCTATATGCTGATGATTTTATTTTCGGGTTTTCCGTTCTTTTCCATTGGTCTGAGTTTCAGTCGTTATACCAGTACTACACTGTTTTGACTACTGTGGCTGTGAGTAGGTGTTAACATCAGGTAAGCAAAGTCTCCGGCGTTGTCCTTCTTGAAGCGTTCTCTGCTAGTTCTGGGCTTCTTCCCTCTCCATATGAAATTAGTGGTCAGTTTTTCCAATTCTCTGAAGAAACTTGTTTGTACTTGAATCAGAATAGCATTAAACTTATGCCTTGGGTAAGATTGACATCTTTACTATAAGTCTTCCAGTCAACAAGCATGGGCTATTCTTCCATTTGTAGAGGTGGTTTTTCGTTCCTGTAACAGGCTCTTGTATTTCCTTGTATAAGTCTTTTGGGGTTTTTTTTCCGTTAAATATATTTCTAGATATTTCAATTTGTTGATGGCTATTGTGAAGGGTGCTGCCTTCTTGATCTCCTCTTCCATGGTCATGTCTAATGTATATAGCAAAACCAATAGTTTTCTGTTTGTTGATCTTGTATCCTGTCACTCTTCCATATTCCTCTATCGCTGTCAGTACTCCTGCTGTGGAGCTTTTGGGATTTTCAACGTACAGAATTATGTCATCTGCAAATAGCTATAGTTTCACCCCCTTCTCTCCCAGGTGGACACCTTCAATGTCCTTCTGCTGTCTTGTGCTGTTAACTAGGCCCTCCAGTATGATAATGAATAGAAGTGGGGACAAGGGGCACCCTGGTCTGGTCCTCTTTTTCAGTGGAGTTGTTTTTGTCTTTTCTCCACTGACCATGATGTTGGCTGTTGGCTTTTCATAGATAGCTTGTAATAACTTGAGGAAGTTTCCTTGCCTTCCTAACTTCTCCAGTGTCTTAATTGGGAATGAGTGTTGGATGTTGTCAAATGCTTTTTCTGCATTTCTTGATATTATCTAATTCTTATATAATAGATATCATATCATGTTTCTCTATCTTGGCTTTGTTAACCTCTTGAGATTATTTCTGCAAATGTAGGACATCCTTTCAAGTAAAAGAAACTTGGTGATGATATACTTAAGCACTGGGCTATTTTGGACAGGTAATCAGTTGAGTCGCCAGACACCTCTCTCACCACAACCCACCCACCTCAGCCTAAGAAATCCTACCGGGTTCAGTTCAAATCAATTCAATGACATATGGCAATAACTTTCAGAGTAATACTTAGGGTTTGTCAAAAGTTACACATTTAAGTGATTGTGGTTGTTTTATGTGCAAACCATTTACATTTCATTTTTGACAAATTCCAAGTTGCCTAAATTCATAGTTTGTACATTTCTTGTTCCAATTACTAGTAGATGTTAGCAATTCTTTCCTTCTCATCTTAAGACATGCCAGAGAAGTAGATAAAGTCCTGAAAACTTCCCCCTTCTGTATCCTTAAGGCTCTATCCAAGTCTTATTTTGAGTATCATTTTAAGGGCTTGTCTTGCAGCATTTTATCAATGTCCTGTTGCTCTCTTTAACCTTTCCATTGACCACACTTTTCTAGAAATAGACTGCCGGTCCTTCTCCCTGGCCTGTACCTACTGTGGGTAGCCTGCTGGTATCTATAATTCCAGTAACATTGTTTTCAGCATCATAACAACACACAGGCCATTATAGCAAGGCAAACTGACAGACAAGTGGTAAACACATTACCTAAACGTAAGAAGGCTTTTTGATGATCAAATCATAATCCAACTTTTGATCTGCTCCTCTAGCAAATATAAATGCTGCATTTCTTGCCACATCTAAATAACCCTTCATCAAAGAGTAGCAAGCACATTCACGGGCACCTCATTTGCTTATGGCCCCCAATTTTTGGAGATCGTCCACACTGATATCAAATCTTTCATCCCTCCCTCAAGTTGCAGTAGTACCTCCTACAGTGTAATTATCAGAACCACTGTCCTCTACAAAATGATGGTGTTGGTAATGCTGCTGCTGATGGTGATGATAGTGATATCAAAGGGCTACTGAGATTTATTTTATGACAAGCACTGCTCTGAAAATTTTTATAGGTCATCTCATTTCATCTTGCCAACACTAGACAAGGCAAATTCTACCCCCATTTAGCAGGTAGGGAAACACAGAAGCACAAAAGTGCTAGGTAAATACCATACTTACTTGTAAAGGTAATGTCTGGCTTTGAACCGAGACACACCACTTCCGGAACTTAGCCTGTCTCCTGGTGTCTCGATGGATCCTGGGATCACTGAGAGTCTGTCGTAGCTTGCAGGATGTTGAGGGTAAACCTGCTAGAAGTTGGGTGTGCAAGTGCCAAGTGTGAATATGTATTTAGCTGACTACATTTGGGAAAATTTAGAGCCAATTGCTACACAATTGATTTAATTAAGGAATGATCCAAAAATGTAAGGCGCCGAGACAAGCAAACTGTTTCTCAGTCTGTCTATTTCTTTCTTACAGACCAAGGCAGAATCTCTGTGCACAAGGCCAACTCTATAGCAGAACACATGGACACCACCTTGCTGTGTTTGTTATCACATTTCCAACAACAATCCCAAAGTATCTACTTTAAATGACACCTCTTGGTGTCCTGATACTCAAACTGGGTCTTAAGATTCAAAGTAAAATGGGAATATGATATGTAAATTCATGATTGTACTAGAGAACAAAGAATTGAAGGTAGAACCAGACATATTTTGATAGTCTCTCCACCCCACTGCTGACATCCATCCACACAACACACACACACGGACACAATGGGCCACTGAAATGACAGACTCAAAGAGCCAGAAAGCAGTAAGCTAAATGCTCCATGTGGGCAAAAAAAAAGAAAAAAAAGAAAAAAAAGAAAAAAAAACCCTTCACTCATTCTATCCTACATTCATTGATTCAACAAATGTACTGGATCAAGACTTATGGATAAAAATCAAGGGGCTTTCAATCCCAAGCATGAACACCCAAACAAATGACAAAGTAGAGAAAATCCATCACCCCTTGTTTAATCAGTTATTTTGTGACTGAATGTCAATATGTATATACCTGTATATATGTTTTTAATGGCTTTGAAAGAAAGGCTTCTTTTATAGAGAGGTTAGCTGCTGTGTTAGATTCTCTATATAGTTCAACTCTTTAATTAATTGGTGTTCACCTATTAATTATGGTTAATAACAAGTGCCATAAGTGCCTGGATCCATATTTTTTTAATTTAAATTTTTTGGCTCACTTCCTGAACTTCAAACATTTGTAACCTGATTTCAGACATGATTTTAAGTAACTTTGATTAATGTATCCCAGTGTGGTATGAGAGGATTGTGTAAAGATCTTAGTTTTATTTCTCTTTAATTTCAGGAAAACTTTAAAATGGCTTATGATAATGATGTAGGTATCCAAATAACTCCATGGCAAGTGATGAAAACTGTTGTATGATTTTAAAGGTAGAATAGAGGTCACATTGTCTGGGAGAACACAGACAATTTCTTTTTAAAATATACTCTTTTTTTTTTAGCCAGGACAAGAATTTTGTTTCAAAGAAAAACAAAGACATAGTCAATGTCAGTTCAAAAATATTAAAGATGATATTCAGATTCCATTCTAAAAATGTCTCAATATTTTCTTGTCTCCAGACTCAGCTATATTTTTGGTCTCTATTGTGCATTTACTATTTAATATTTAGAATGTGTTTAAAATTTTCCTGACATAAAAATCACATATCAAAATATCAAAAGTTTGATCACATTCATAAAATTTGTGCAACCATCACCACAATCAATTCCATTGTACCCATTGTTGTTAACTCAATATTTCCCACAAGCCTCCCCTGGCAGGTCCCTTTTAATCTATTAATCTAGTTGTTGTCTGTATTGGTTTACCTAATGTGGGTTTCATATGCAGAAAACCATACAAAATCAAGACAGAATAAAAACCAGTGTCCAAACAACAGTGACACGATGAAACAAAGATAAACCTCAATTGATAATAAAGCAGACAATATTATAAACTGGAGCACCTATACATTGAGTCAAGAGGGAGATCACTAAAGAGGTGTCACATTTTGATCTAACTTAAATCACAGTAAGTTACCCTGCAATGCATTCTCTCTGGTAACAAGACCTTTCCCATCTCTGATCTACATTCAGAGGGGAATCACCAGTGGTTTCATCTGCATTGGGGACCCTGAAAATGCATTCTGGGTTTTCACTGACATCCACACCCTTCTGAAAACCAGGTATTCAGAATTCAAGCTCTAATACCATTCTCTCCTCCAGATTTGGGTTCTATTGTTTACAATCCTTGGATCACACGGGCTGGTGTGCGTCTTTCATGTGGACTTAGTTGACACCTCACGTAGATGGCTGCTTGTTTGAAGACCAGTCTTTAAGTTCCCAGGAAGTTTTCTTCATACTACCTGGACACCACCTGCTTTCCTGAACAGACTTTGCTACAGCACCTGTATCTTCAATGGTCACTTCATGGGGGTAAACCTTCAACAGAGCTGTTTTAGAAGTGCTAAATGCTCTTAGGCTGGGGCTAACTTTCAATGTAAGCTCAAAATCCATTCATATCTCTATGGTTTATATATGTCCCTGGTTCACTTTAAAGACATTATTTATTGAAGGATATTATAAATTATCCCCATGAGGTATATGGTAGTGCTGTTAATATTACCATTAATTTAGCCACTGGTGTAGAACTTAAAGCTCTGTCAAAAAAAAAAAGAAAGCACACATGTATATTCGCCATGATTTTTTGGTGCTTAAAAACTTGCCATTAGTAACACCTTCCCTGCCAATAATCATGTGGAAGAAGGTACTACAGGCATTTGAACCTTGAATAATGTCATTAAAATGAAAGTATTTTAGTCTATTGACTCTACTTCCTACTGTTTTGGCATCATGTGCACGGTCCATATATTGACTCAAAACAACCCCAGGAGCTCTTGGACATGCCCTTGACCCACTCGCCCATTTCTGAAACAATCAGTGTAGCTAAGAAACTCCTGCTCTAGTGTCAGATATGGCAACCCACCTGAACCAAATGGCATTAGAATCAAAGAGGACAGTCCCCTCAGAGAGAAGAAGATGCCAAGACTCGATGTTTCAATATCCACTATTGACTGAATTCTACAAAGATACAGTAAACAAATGATCAGTCCAAATCTCCCCAAGCAAGAAATACAACAAAGGAAAGGTGCTCAACTTTTAGAGACTCTGAACTGGGGAGCAATGGGAAGTAGCCAGGAACTGCAGACCTACAAGAATCAACAAATCAGCAACAAGTCGCATACAGTAAGAAAACTGCTTCCATCATCTGTGTGCAATTCCTTCAGATGTGTGGGCTGCCAACTATAGGGACCTGAAATAGTAGTACCATGAAAAAAGAGCCTGTTTCCCTAGCTCCTACAACCCACTGCCTGTCCAGAGAAGCTGGGCCTGAAATTTCTGCTCCCAAATCAACCAGGTGTACCTCCCCAAGTGTGAGTTGACCAAGGATGCAGTGTGGCAAAAAGATGACCACTTAGTGGTGACTACATACTCTGGAGTGTTAGTGGGGAGTTGGGGTCTGGGGTCTGGTGAGAGCCTCTAATAGCAGTAAGGCAGATACCTCCACCCTCCAAGATCCTGTTGGAGTGTGTTAGCACCTTCCCCACCCAGGAAACGTCACCTACAAACCTATGAGTTGCTACAAAATAAATACAATTTGGAAAGTGGGGAAAAAAAGATTGCAGCCTAGAAAACTTTACGGACAGTTGTACTCTATCATATAGAATGCTTATTCATCAGAATCAGCCTGAGGGCTGACAGGAACAATAACATCAAGTAGGATAAAGAGGGACATAAAATTTTAATGTCCAAAATGCCTTGATTTCTTTCCTTCCTGATATAAGGCAAGGCATTATCTAAAGCGATTCAGAAGGAACATGATTTCCACTTCCATGTGTTTGAATTTCCATTGTTAGTTATCTCTGAATATAAGTTTGTATTGAAGCATAAAATAATTAAGAAAGGTGTACCCATCACAAAAATAACTCACTAAATAAACAAGGCTGTTACACACACTTACTTCAGTCTTCATGGGACATGTGTCTACACTAAGAAGCCCTGGTGGCATCATTGGCTAGACACTGGGATGCTAACCATGACTGTGAGCAATTTGAACTGAGTAGTCACTAAGTGGGGGAAAGATTAGGATAGGCACCCAGAAGAGTCTTGCATTTCAAATGGACGTGAATCTGTGTCAATGAGGAAGATATTTAAAAATGAAAGTACAGCTGTGACTCTAGAACTCACACCTTTCTAAATCTATGGTTTACTTTCAGGGAATCGTCCTACCTTTCCTTGAACCCATGCTCTTCTTTGATGTAGACTCTCGTTTCTTAATCCCTCCCTAGGAGTTCAGTTGTACAGCCTGCTCTTACTCAATAGACACGTGCTCCGCTTCTCTCTCTCTCTCTCTCTCTCTCTCTCTCTCTCTCTCTCTCTCTCTCTCTCTGTGTGTGTGTGTGTGTGAAGAGGCTGACTTCTGAACAGCAAATAGGAGCTGACTCTTCAATCAAGCATGTTGACAATTGGGTGTCAGAGGCATCTCCACCTTGCCAGCACTTTGAAGCCAGTCCAGAGAATTACATGCAAAAAAAGTGCAGACTACATTCAAAGTGTTTACCCATCAACCTTGCTCTATTCTTAAAACAAGTTATCACTCACTGCAAATGCCTTTTTGCTCAATTATAGACAATGTCTAATTGTTCTGAAAAGACACTGTTTAGCATCAGGAGTGGGAGAAAGGCGACAGATTAGGTCAAGTTTTGTCTGACGTAAAAATAGACACTGGGTGGTGATGCAAATAGTTAATGCACTCTGCTTAGAAATTGAAGGGTTGAGCTCCCTCAAAGGCATCTTGGAAGAAAAACCAAGGGATAGCCTTCTGGAAATTCAGCCACTGAAAACTCTCTGGAGCACAATTCTAATCTGATACACATGGAGTCACCATGAGTCACAATCCACTGATGGAAACTAGTTTTTAATAGTAGATCATGACTAATTCTCTGGAATCACAGGTTTTACACACATACACAAGCACCCTGCCAAAATGTACTTACTCCCCTCTATTATCTGCCTTTCAGATAATTATCTTTATACTTATATCAAAATAGTTGGTTGAATAGTATGTTTTATTTGCTCCAATTTTCCTTTGGAAATAAATGGGCTACCCATGAGCCATAACTTATTGCAGGAAAAGAGTAGGGCCTTAATAAAGGTTTTATTAGTTGAATTAATAGGATGGCTAATAGAATACTATTTGCTCCCACACTAGGAGCACATCATAACTTTAACCAAGTACTGCGGGAGTCCTTCTAGTGCCAAGGCCATGACTCAAAGCAATGACTAATCTTGGAAACTCCAGACACCACGCAAATGTAAAGAGGAATGCGGGTTTTCGTTTGTGCTCTATTTGGAGACTTCCTGATTTCACTAACTGACTAACAAACAGAGAGGGTCTCTTCTACGTTAAACCCGTTATGACTAAGAACAACCCCTGAAAGAAGTCTCACCAGATCAACCAGCCTCATCCAAGTTAGAGTGGCTTTCTAAATACAACTCAACTTATTGGAAAGATTATTTCACTAGTATAAAATCACACACAAGAGCACTTATGCTATTAAGAAGTTTTAAAAGAATCTTTAGAAATATGTGCGTTAGCTAAGGTTTTGTGTCCATTTGGTTGGATCAAGATTCTCAATTTGGGTAGTTAAGACAGAGTCATCCCTCACAATGACCTCTAATATCATGCAATCAACTCCATGATATCTGTGATGAACAGCCAATTGACTGAAACCAAGTTTCCTTGGTGGTTTGGCCTGCTTCCAATATATATGGACTCTGAGGAAAAGCTTACTTGTTTTTTTGGCAGCTCTGGATCCTGAATCTATTTCATCATCTAACCTGCAGTTCTTTGAACTCGAGTCAGCCCTGCCATCTTGACTGACAACTGTGGATTCATTCTCCTCTACTATCAGAAGCTACAGTGAATCATCTGTCGATCTTGGGTTGATCAGCCCCTGCTGCTTGATATCTGGCCCATGGACTTAAAAGTTACCTACCTTTATAACTCCCTTTATGTAAATATATCTCCCTTCTTGATAGCTATCTTGGTAACTAGGTAGATAAATTGCAAGCTAGATATATAGAAGATGAGGTACCTTCAGAAAACCGAAATTGTGTTGGGCTGAACGGAGCTTTCATAGTACACATTATTCCCCTGCTAGATGAGTATCAAGCAACTCTTATCTGAGTTGGTGCACCAGTGGCATCGCCTGGGAAAGTTCTCTGTGATCACAGTGAATTTTTTTGTCAAGGCAGTTTTGCTCAAACCTCACTTTTTGTGATGTGTGGCTATGAAATTTTGTTCCTCCCAGGGGAAAATACTGCAGAAACTGTTGTGATGTTGAACACCGCTTATAAGGAGAGTGCCATGGGAAAACCTCAAGTGTACAAGTAGTTCCCTTGTTTCAAAAAAGGAAAAGCTGATTGATAACAAATCTCTTTCTGGACATCCGTTAACTTCCCGAACGAATGAAAATATCAACTTGTAGTGAGTGCATTTGGAGTTCATTCCAGCAGGTCACACTGTTAATCAAGCTTTCGATTTAGAGTTCTAAAATGACTGCTTAACAGTGTGTGACAAAAAAGGCCTGATTTGTGGCAGACGTAGGACTGGTTTTGCCCCCACAACAATGCACCTACTCACGCAGCCATATTTTAGCAAATAACAACATGTCCCTCTTGCTCAATACACTTTACTCCCCTGACCTCACTCTGTGCAACTTCTTTTTGTTTCAGTGAATGAAGAGGGACATGAAAGGGCAGCAATTTGAGGACAGAGAAGAGGTGAAGAAAAAAACAAGGGAGGCGCTGTCAGCCATCCAGATGTGTCTGAAAAATGTTTCCAAGAATGGAATCGCCGATTTGACAAATGTATTAAGTATAGTGGAGAGTACTTTGAAGGGAAATAGGTTGTTTTGTAAAAATAATTTAAATACATTTTTGGAAAATAAATAAGTTTGGGGGCACCCCCCTCATGCATTTGTGTATATGTGTGTATGTGTATATATATTTTATTATCTAGAACACCCTAGGACATGACAGATGAAATTGCACATTTTTATGATGGAAACTCCACCATATTTAAATATAAGCATCTAGCACCATCCAGGGCCCAGCTCCAGAAGGGGAAAGGAGGGTATCTGTATTGTACATCATGCATATGATGTCCTTGGAAATATACAATTAAGTATCCTCAAATAGGCAGCTCAATGCATGTTTGCGTGTGTGCAAGCACATGGATACACACTTACAGCCATGCGGATATCAGTATCAGTAATGATATCAAAATATCTCAAACTAGAACTCATCTTTTAATTTGCTCCCTACTCAATAGATTGCCCTGAAGTTTTCTAATTCATGTATAATGTGGAAGCAACTCCAACCATCCACATTAACCTGTTGATATTCTACCTTTGATTAATTGTGACTATAATTGAATTCTCCATATATACTTTTATATAATTTTTCCATCCTTTTACTTGGCACTCATTAGATTTTTTTCTTTAAATGTAAACAAATGTGTATATGATAAACTCTATACTTAGTGAGTGTGTGAGAGAGAGAAACTGCTATCTGACTAGTGAAAAAAAAATAGCAGCATGAACAAAGTTCTTTCATGCAGTTTCCTGCCTGTATCCTGCACTACATCAGACTTAACAAGCCATGCCCACTCCTGAGTCTTACTTTCATTTAATATCACACATTTAATCTAAAGAAGGTAAAAAATTATTGGTACATCTACTGTTGAATGGGCTCAGAAATGCATAGTCCATCTGCAGAAAATTCGACAGACAACACATGCAATAGATAGCTGTCAAAACTTAGAAAAGGTTATAAAGCTTAAAAGAGATGTGTGACATGAGAAGAAAGAGTAGCATTTTCTGTTCAGTGAAGTTAACGTGAAGTCATTTTATAAAAGGACCCAATTCCAAAAACAAGAAGCAGGCTGGACTCTTAACTAGAATAACACTTAGCTAATCTATACAAACTGGATGACAACCAAGTTTCCAGGGTAGAAAAGACTTATGACTAGCCACCAGTTCCCAGTACATGTTTCAGTTTTCAAAATATTTCCTTTAGAAAAAAAAAAGACAGAGCACCAGCTTTGGACTTTAAACTTATAAAACCTTTGCTGCATATATTCCTGGAATCTTGACTAGTGTTGCCTTACTTTTTCCCTTTTCTTGGACATTTCTGCAGAAGTGGACATTGTCCAATTAACACAAACCTTTCTTGTTTAGACCCAACCCCATCCTCCAATCCCCCCTCACACACACACACACACACACACACACACACACACTTGAAATCCCAAAGAAATAGAAAGTGAGGATCTCTCAGATGCAGGATTTCACATACTCACTCTCCCCACGCTATAAATCCATTCATCCCTCCCTATTTCCTCAGCTATAGATTTTCCTATAAAATGTATATTCACACTTTATGCTGATTTATATCTATGGGAAATCAATGTCTTTCTCAATGTTCCAGAGGATTACAGAAATGTATGACCTATTCTCACCAGCACAATATTGTATTCATAGGGATCATTTGCCTGTGAAATATTACCCAGCAGCCTTTTGAACCTCTTACCTTGATTTTACTCAGTAGGCCATTTTGTCTCTTCTGATTAGACAGTGTTGGCAAACTAGGCATATCCACTGGTGAACCAGGGAAAGAAAGTACCGTGGGAACCTCTGTCCATCTGTTAAGATGGACAATAAGAGTTATTCCACACAGACATGCCAGCTTCAACTCCTTCCCATTTCTCCAGGGAATTATTTTAGATATAAGCAACTCGATGTTTAGCATCAATGCAACCAAGAGTCTTCTAGATGCTTTTTAAGGTGTGAGAGGTGGCTTATTCCATGGAGAATACTGAACCCTGGAGCCACCTGACATAATGCTTTTATTGCATGGACACTGAAATGGAGAAGTTGTAAGGGGTTTTATCAATGTCCCCCAACTAATGAACAGTCTAGTACCAAAATATTGTCAGTCTCCTACGTCCCATACCCGTGCTTCTGGTTTTCAAGGAATCCAATAGTATATTGATATATCAGTAATTTCCAAATGGTTATGTTTCACATATTGCTATACATACTAGATAAAATTCCATTGCACAGGAAGATCAGCTCAAAATAAAACATCGATTTTCTTATCAAAAAACTCAAAAGAGGCTTACCCCTTGGCCCTGGAAACTTCGTGTGTTAAGGTCCCTGGGTAGTGCACATAGAGTGTGTTCACTACCACCACCATCCTAAATCTACTGCCCAAGAGGTCTTCAACCTTTTGAAAAGCAAGGATGTTACTTTTAGGCACAAACAGACTAAGGCACATCTGGAACCCGGGTGCTCTAGTGGTTACAAATTGGACTGCTAACCACAAGGTCAGCAGTTCAAAACCACCAGCTGTTCCTCCAGAGAAAGAGGAGGCTTTCTACTTCTATAAAAAGTTTTAGGCTCAGAAGCCCAAAAGGACCAGTTCTGCCCTGTTCGACAGGGTCTCTTTGAGCCAGAATGGTCTTGATCGCAATGAAAAGAGAAGGCGCACCTGATCCACATCATCATATCTTTCAGTCACTGCACATGCGTGTGAAAGGTGGGCATGGAATATATAAAACTGAAGAACAATTGATGCATTTGAATGGTGATGTTGGCAGAAAAGATCAACAATCCCACGGACTTCCAAAAGAACCAACAAATCTGCCTCAGAACAAGTACAATCAGAATACTTTTTAGTGGCAAGGATGGTGATACTGCATCTCACATACTTTGAACATGTTGTCAGGAGAGAACAGAGAAGGACAACATACATGGTAACATGGAATGACAATGAAAAAGAGGAAAGCCCCTCATGATCTGGATTGACACAGTGGCTGCAACCATGAGATCAAACATAGGAACAACTGTGAAGATGGCGCAGGACCACGTGTTGTTCCCTTTGCTTGTACATAGGGGTGCTATGAGTCAGAACTGACTTGTCAGCAGCCAGCAACAATAGCCACAAATAACCTAAAGGTGGGCAGTCCACACTTACCCAGGGACACTGCAAAAGAAAGATTGGAAAACTGCTTCCAAGAAGATCAGCCAAGAAAGATCTATGGACCACTTCTATGCTGTAACATGTGAGGTTGTTCTATGTCACAATTGGATGGAGGGCAATGGATTTTGATAAGCATCATCTCCTAGAGATTCACTTACAGCCAGGTGATAGCCCTTGTGTTAGACAGGGTTCTCTAGAGAGACAAAACCAGATTGCTAATAATTATATATATATATATATATATACACAGATAGATATAAAACATAAGCAATAAACAGTTAATTAAAGTTTAAAGCAGTACAAATGGCTCAGTGAAACTCACTCCCATGAGACAGTTGTGAGATACTGGCAGTCCTTCAAGTCTTGAGCGACGCCGGGTAGTCCTCTGTAGAGCAATTCAGGCTATCCGGGCACAGGCAGCAAATAGCAAGACAGGTCACCAACAGTCAGCCAGATGACAGGGTCCGGCAGTCCCCAGCTCAAGAAATGTGAATTCCAATGGTGTGGCAAAGCAGGTCTTAAAGGAACCTCAAATTACAGTAACACAGTCTATGAGTTAGGTGTCCCACAGGTAGTGTAGTTTGCAAATTGAGGCAAAGAGCAAGCAAGGTAGCTGCACACTGGTCCTATGATCAAAGAGCAAGAGACAAGAAAAGCAAGGCTCACCGAGCCATTTATCTTTTTAATTAATTAATTGATTGATTGATTGATTAATTAATTAATCAATCCCACATGTGTTTATCAGCCAGGTTGGCACAATAAACTAACTACCTCAGCCCTATAACCAAGTTTGTTCTGTCTTATAAACCTCAGTTCATTCCAGATGTCCTCCTCAGTGGGATGATCTTGCTTAGGGGTCAGGGCATTCATAAGGGCTCTTCCAGGAGGAAGGTAGGGTGCTCTGAGAAATGGACTGACCTAAAGCCCTCTTGAGAGTCTTTCCATTACTATGCACCAAAGCCTGAATCTCAAGTCCATGCCTTAAACCAAGGAATACACCTGACAGATCCCATCTGTACTGTCCCAAGGAAGGACGGAGGAAATGCTTCCAATGCTCACTCCATCCCTCATTTTCTCACCCCAAGGAGAAGGAATTAAAAGAAAGCCTATTGTGTGCCGCTTGTTTCTTTTAGCAGGGGTTGTGGGCACATTGACCTTGAAGCAAGGGTATTCTTGCCTACAGGAAAGGGCCTCTTCTCAGCTATGCAGCTCTTGAAAGGGTAACTTGTCCTTAACGGCTTTGTATTCAACCTGATTCAGAGTGACCACATATATAGGTATGAGGACCACTGTAATCCATAGATCACCAGGCCTTTCTTCTTAGCCCATCTTAATCTGGAAACTCCTATGAAACCTTTTAAGCATCATAGCAACTCTCCAACCACCACTGATGGACAGGTGATCAAAAATCCAACCTAGGTCTCTTTCATGGAGGGTGAGAATTATACCATTGAACCACCAATGGGGGAAATCAGGATTAAATTCTGGCCTTAGTTCCCAGCCACATCCGCCTTCTACTCATTAATGTTGGTTTAAAAACAAAACCCCCACCTTACTGTTTATTTGATCCCAGAGACTATTTCTGAAATCGTTCAGGTGACAGTGGATAGTGGAAGGCAAAATGGATAGCAGATCACGTGGGCCCTTTGACCATCAGACACAAGGAAAGAAGAGGTGGGGGTGACAGATTCCACTCAACAGCCAGCACTAAATTGGGGTGCTGACTAAAGGGACTGAAATCAAAGTCTTGATCTCACTTGCCTGGGGCCACAACTAAATGGATATTTCATTATCAAATGTCATGAGAAGAAAAGAAACTCCACCTGCTAGTGTCCCATCTCTGAGTGATCTGATAGTAGATTGTTGGAGAAGCTGAACTTTCCAACTGTTACCTGGGAGAAGCCAGGAAGGATGGTTACAAGAGTGAGGGAAGGGAAGCTGACTTGAGGCCATCTAGAGCCATGGACAGAGCCCTGGACCAAGGTCCACACCTGACTTCTAACCCAGGCTTGGCTTCAGACTAGCGTTGTGACCTGAACAAGCCCTCTCTCGGTCAGGTATCTGCCATTCCACACATGCTTGTTTTCAGGACAATGGATGATAAAGTCTCTGGAAAGCTTGGACGTCAACAGACATATGTGTGTGGGTTTGGGGGGGAGAGTAGAAGGTGATTAAAATGGATAACTGGATCCCCTGGTGATTTCAAGCTGATAGGAGCAAAAGAGGACCGTGACATGGGTGGGTGTGAGAAAAGGCTAGAGAATTCCTTTCGGGGAGGATATTCAGCTGAGTGAGAACGGATGAATGCAGGGCCATCGCATCTCATGTACAGCACAGAAAGCAAAGCTCATGCCTTCTGCCCAAAGAGCCCCAGGCCAAGGTACACAGTATAATGAGGCAGACAGGGATCGCCCTGTCACCCCTAATTGTCCTCTTGATGAGGGAGTTTGTATAGTACACAACCCTGCGTGGCAACCCCGATGCAACTCTTGGCTCTGTGTGGATTCAAGTCCCTAACTTTGCTGTTGCTCTCCTGAAAGAAACTGACATTGTAAGGGCCTCCGCCACCCCACTTTTCAGGTCTGTTTTGAGGATTGCAAGATGCATGTGACAGCACTTTGGGAGCAGTATACAATGTTAGAGATCACTACAGAACAGTTGAGGCCAAGACTCTGCAGCCAGACTGTGTCATGATTTCACAATGTTGGACATTGAATAAAGAATAAGGAAGACCAACGGAAAATCGATGCATTAGAACTTATGGTGTTGGAAAAGCGTATTGAAGGTACCATGGACTGCTAGAAAAAAGTGTAGCCAGAATGCTCGTTAGAGTCCAGGATAGTGAGATTTTATCTCATGTACTTTGGACAGGTTAGCAGAGACAAGTCCCCTAAGAAGGACACCATGATTGGTAAAGTGGAGAGGCAGTGAGGAAGAGGGAGACCCTTGAGGAGGTGGATTGACACGGTCACTGGAACCATGGGCCCAAACACAAGGACAACTGTGAGCATGGCACAGGACTGACTGGCTAGTGCTTTGTTCTCCTGCTCATAGGATCGCTCTGAGTCTAAAGGAGTCAGTGGTACCAAACAAAAACAGCAAAACCTTAGGACTCAATAGCCTGATACAAGAAGCCATCAACTCCACAGGAAACATTTGTGGCCGTCCACTCCCATAAAATGCACAGCCTAGAAAATGCTGTCAGGCAGTCCCACTGTCCTCTGAGGTCACTGTGGGTTGGAATCCACTCAAGCGCAATGGGCACCAGGACGAATTGTGCACCTGGGGAGACCCACGCTCAGTGTCATGCAGGAGAATGCCCTGGCTCATCTGTCATTACTCCTCTAAGCTGTGGGACTTCACTGCTGTGTTAATGTTTTATACAATTACCCCCAAGGCTATGGAGGCCTTTTTGAATATTTGATCAATCTAGTCATCAAAACCTGAGAGCATGTGCACCCCATCCAGTCCTTCCTCTCACTTCCGCTCCCTCACGCCTCCCACTCGCCCGCCCTGCCAGCGTTCTTTGCGTTCCTCGCACATTCCTCTAATGTATTCATCTCAAGATGCACTTCTGTCTCATTTAATCATTTGAACAGACCTTTGGCGTCTATTTAATTGATTCTTCCTGGGTTTTCATTTGCATCTTTGACTTTGTCACCTGACTTCTTTGACTACCCCTCCGTCTGTGTGACATATGTTTAGACTTTAGCAGATTCCAATATTCTGCAAGATTTCAGAGGCCAAGGTGGCAGGGGATGGGGAATGGTGTTTCCAACAGAATCTGGCCAGGCAGTTGAGTAAAACCAAGAATAAACACTCTTTGGCTTAGGAGACAGGTGACCAGGGCCATCTTTTGAGGCTCAGCTGCCCTGTGCCAATCTGGCAGCAATGAGGCTACCCAAGGACCATGTGTTACTGAGCATTTCCTGCCAGGAGGAAGAGGGGTCAGAAATATTTGGAAACTCCTCTACCGTGTTTTCCCTTGATTTTGTCTCACTCTGTTATTCCTCTGTGAATTTAGATTTGTCTGTTTTTCTTTCTTTCTTTCCCCAGAAAGATAGGGGCTGTGGTCAGTAGGATCACTGGGGTTGGTGCTACCCAGGGAAGTAACTCAGAGTGGCACCTGCCTGCCACATGGGAATCTTTCCATGCCAGACCCTATGGAATCTTGACTAACCAAACCCCTTCCACTGAGCCGATTCTAACTCACTGGACCCTATACGGGGTTTCTGAGATTGCAGTTTTTCCAGAAGCAGCCAGCCTAACCTTCCTCTCACTGAGCGGCTGGTGGGAGGACCCACAGCCCATCATGTAGCCCACGATGTCATCAGGGCTTCCAAAATAAATCTTATTGCAGCATGTGATAAATATAGTTTTAGATTTCTTAAATTCAATAGTTCTGAGGCTGTTTGAACATGAGCAGAATGGTCTTGCATTGGACTATAAGATTATTCATGACAACATTATTAGTAACTTAATGGAAACCATTTTTGATCATTCTAGGGTCGTTTAATTGGAGCCCTGGTGGCATACTGGCCATGAATTGGGCTGCTGAGGGTAAGGGCAGCAGTTTGAAACCACCAGCCGCCCCAGGGGAGAAAAAGGAAGCTTTCTCCTCCTGTAAAGAATTACAGTCTCAAGAAACCCACAGGAGCAGTTCTACCCTATCCTGTAAGGTCGCCATGAATAGGAGTAAGCTTGACAGCAGTGAGCCCCGCCCCCCATTTCATTACTATTTCAAGCTCCCAAAAAAATATTGATATAGGTTAACTAATACTACTTACCATAATGTTGTTGGTAACACAACAGATAATTTGGCAAGCTCAGTAACTTGAAAATCATCAGCCATGAGAAAAACAATAGCATGGGCTTGTACGTCATGCAGATGAAGCCCCATCACTGCAGTTGGTTAACAAAGGAGCCAGAAGGTATAAAAAGTAAATTAGCCTCCGGTTTGAGCTATAGAGGTATACTGATAATAGGAGGCTGGCCTTCCAAAAAGTGTTTTTGTTTTCGTACAAAACCTACAGGGATGTTTTGGTACAAAAATAATAAATTTCGGCAGAAACACTGAAAAATTTTATAGACAGTCATTTTGGTGTCAGCCCCTCCAGCAATTGTCACCCAGTGTGGTCCACACCTCCACCTTCCCCACACTCCTCCAGTGATGTCACTAAGTGGTTGGTTAGAACAGGTGGAACCGCCTAGTGAGTGTAAAACGTGCATGTTTGTGCAGATGAGCTGGCGAACAGCCGTCTGTTCTATGGGACCCTGTGGTCATCATCTAATCTGGTGTCAATTGGAGGATTAAGAGTGTAGGGGTGGAGTCTCGGCTGTCAATCTGGAAATAGCCAATGAGACTTTGGTGGACATGGCCTGCTGCTGAGAATTTGGGGAAATCTGGTACTTCCTCCTTGGAGGTGGAAAGACACTTCTCTCTCTCTGCTACTCCCTGGGAGACATTACAGAAGACAAGCCACATGAATGCAACCAGACCTCGGAAGCTGGAGAAGCCACAGAGAGACCCCTGCCAGCCCTGAGATGCTTACAACCACTGGACCCAAAGACTTTCTACCCACTGGCTTGTGATCATCCTGCTTTTAGCTTCGTTGCATGTGTTTCCTGAGTTTGAAGAGGACTTTGTAGATTGGTATTGGACATGTGCACTAATATCAGACTTATGGCCTTGGACTGGACCGGGCTGGGATGTTTCCTCAATATTCAATTCTTCTTGGATATAAACCTTTCCCTTATCTACATATGTGTGTCTATGAATTTGTTTCTCTAGTCTACCCGGACTACCACAGACCTGTAAAGCAAAAACATCTGTGCCTTTAATTCTATGTAGACTGAATTATGTAAATGATGTTAAATGGTGATTCCTATAAACCACTACCATCGAAGGAAACTTGTGTTGTCAGACAAAAGAGAGGAGGAGGGGAGAGATACTATGGCTCTAAATTCGTGAACCCATAGTGCAGACAGTGAGCATAGTTCTCCCAGCTTACTGCAAGGGACAAAACACCAAGCCTGGGTGGGATGAGTGACTGAATACTATGGGGATCTTGCCAGTGACTTGATAATACACTATTTTCATTTTCTCATTGATATAATGGAAACCATGGGATAAAAATGATTTCCCAATGGTATTATGAAAGGAATTAATATTTTTATAAGCACCTGGAAATTCTGGCATATGACCGGGAATGGCTGACTATCCTGGGTGCCATATGCATTTATTATGTTCTTCAAAGGAAAGAAGTATTACTCATATTTTAATCATAAGCATAAAATCATTAAAGTTTGCAATGTGGATGCATAATTTCTGCCAAAAAAGAAAGAAAGGAAGGAACGCAAACATTCCAAGTCTTCCATTTGATTTAATGAGCATCAGAATAGCTACTGGCACCAAATTTGCAATCAGTCCAATGGCTTTAATATGCATCCATTTTCTGAGTCCTCGATTTAAATGCTCCTAATGAAAAGTGAGAGATTTACTTTAAATATAGAATTTGTATTTGTTTGTAAATGAGCCAAGACCTTATTATAAGGAATAAGCTGCCTAAATTTTTTCTCTTGAATCAATAAGAAGACTTAGATGGAGTATACTAATGTAACATGATTAGTAGTATAAACACTTCCTTTATGTTTTCATGAAATCACAAGTACCTGTATGTATTAAAATGGCTTATGACAAAATTTCACTATCTTTAATTACATTTTCCATTATTTTTATAGACCCTGCCCCCATATATAGCTATTGGATCTATTGGCACTTTTTGTCTTAGACATAAATTTTTCCATCCCTGGTTCTGGAAACTAAAATAATAACTAAATGTCCTTTCTGGTGGATCCCTTATGCTTTCGGAACCCATTGAGGTTAAATTGGTGGTGTGGTAACTAGACGCTTTTTAGTCAATTCCAGCTCATGGTGACCCCAAGTGTTTAGGATAGAACTGCTCCATTGAGTTCTTAAAGCTGTGGCCTATCAGAAGCTGACCATCAGCCTTACTGCTAAGGCACCGCTACATGAGTTCAACCCCCTGCCATTCCACTAGTAATCGTAGACATTTGTACCATCCAGGCACTCCTGAAATCTGAATATGTAAGAGGTAAGCCTTTGAGTTTTATCTTTCTGGTGTAAATTTGATGGAGGTTTACTGAGCAAACCAGTTTTCCACATACATTTTCTAAGAGATAAACCATTATGCAGGTTGCGATGGTAAATTGTATATCAACATAGATTGGCTATGATATCCAGTTGTTTAGTCAAACACTAACTTAGACGCTGGCCTGAAGGTATTTACGTGTGAAGAATATTTATTGCAGTTGGTCTTAAGTAGACCATCCTCCATAACAACGTGGAGACCGGCTGGAAATAAAGAAGACCTGAAGCGCCGACTAAGGAAGGGCAAAGACCGCAATCTTCAATAGGGATGCCATCTCCTTGTAGAGAAAACAGAAACACCGTCCCCCCTCCCCAACTTGGACAAGAAGCAACATCATGATACACAGATTTTTAAAAGTGGAATTGTTAAAGGTTTCATTTTACTTAGATCCACAGCCAACACTCATAGAAGCAACAGTCAAGAGACCAAGCAATTCACTAAAACCTCTTTAAAGTGTTAAAAAGTAAAGATGGCCCTTTGAGGTCTAAGGTGCACCTGATCCATGCCATAGTATTTCCAATATCCCATGTGCATGTGACAGTTGGACAATGAATACGGAAGATAAAAAAAAAGAAATTGATGTATTTGAAGTATGGTTTGGGGAAAGAATATTAAATACCATGGACTGCCAGAAGAGCAAGCAAATCTGTTTCGGAAGAACTACAGCCAGGATGCTCTTTGGAAGAGATGATGGTGAGACCTTCATGCTCGAATGTTGCACATGTTATTAGGGGAGACGAGCCCCTAAAGAAAGACATCATTCTCGGTGAAGTACAGAGTCGGGGCAGGGAATAGGAAAACCCCCAATAAAAGGCAACAGTGGGCTCACACAATCAGAACCATTGGAAGGATATGGTGCAGGAACAAGCGGTGCTTTCCTCTGTGACATAACATAGAGTCACTGTGAGTGGGAGCTGGAACCACTTTGATCGTGCCAAACAACAAGAACAACAGCGAATCTGTTGAAGTCCACAGAACAAAAACTGAGGCTTCCTAAAGAAGGATGCTGTTTCCAAACCATAACCCCCCAAGACTGCTGGAATTCATTCCCAGTTTGTGAAGTGATCAATAGATTTTGATTTGCCAGCCCCCTCAATTGTATGAGCCAGTTCCTCAAAATCTCCACCCAGTTTTATGTGTGTCTGTGCATGAATGTGCAGGAGTGTCACTGCCGTTGTTCATTGACATCAGCCGATTCTGACTCAAGTGAACCCAGGTATAATACGAAGAGTAGACCTACTTCATAGGGTTTCCAAGGCAATGGCCTTTCAGAAGCAGATCATGGATTAAAGCCACCGACTTCCAGTTTGTAGTTGACCACTTTGCCATTTGTACCATTCTCATATATGCGAATAAAATATAGAATTTTCCAATTTTTCCACTGAAATAATGTGGTACTTACATATTTTCATGTCAACTAGATAAATATGTGTAGGGGTGAAGTCCAGTTTGTCAGTCAGGTCACAGCCTGATGATGCCTCTTTGTGGGTGTGGCATGCTTATGAGGATTCTGGGAACATCCTCTTTTTTTCTCCCTGGAGGATGGCTGCACTCGCTCACTCTCTGTTCTTCGCTTTCTTGTGGTTGAGACACTCTGAGAGCTGGAGGAACCATGTAGAGACTTGCACCGAGATACTTCCACTGGCATTGGATCCACAGATTTTCACCCACCCGCCTGTGATCATCCTGCATTCAGCATCATTGCATGTGCTTTGTGAGTCTGAAGAGGAATTTATGGTCTAGTATCGGACATATGGGCTAATATTGGACTTATGGACTTGATCTGGCCTAGGCTGGGATGTTTTCTCAATATACAATTTCTCTTTGATATAAAGCTCTCTCTTACACACATGTGAGTGTCTCTGGATTTGTTTCTCTAGTCAACCTGGTCTAACACAAATATGTTATACTCCAGAACAGTAATGTGCTCTAATATAACCCCACTCTACAGTTCCCTCATACTCTCATATCTGCATAGCTCTCACTTTCTATAACAATTCAATTTCTTTCCATTACCTCTACACAAATGGTCAGATATTAAATGCCCAAACACAAATTTGACCCTCAACCAGATGGATGGATGTAGTAAGTGGCTGTGACAATGGGCTTCAGCACAGCAATGCTGGTGGACTTAATTCAGTATAGTGTTTTCTACCACACATATTGGGTTGCGATGAGTCGAACCAACCTGACAGTACCTAAAAACAACAACAACACAACTTTAAGAAAACTGGGTGCTGCAATAGCTAAGCAGTCAACTGCTAAATAAATGATGATTCCGAGTCGCCAGTCACTCCTCAGGAGAAACAATACGGCAATCTGATTCCATACAGATCATAGCCTACGAAACCCTATGGGTTGTCTCTGCCCTGTGGGGTCTCTATGAGTCAGAATAATACTTGTTATTTAACATCTGGGATAGTCTCTTTAAAAACATACATGTGTTTTTAAGTCACAGTTTTATCCATGTATAAAGGGATATCTATTTATAATAAGCATGATAAGGGAGAGATTTAAATAATTTTTAAATGTATGACGAAATGGAGCACACAAGAACTAGAGGAATGATGTGTGTTTCATCAGTGCTATCTTGCCCCTTTGTTCAATCATCTCTTCCTTATAACCCTTCTGTGGGGGGATATCCAATAGTCTACAGATGGGCTTTGGGCCTCCACTCCAACCCGCCTCATTCACATGGATATAATTGTTTGTTTTGGATCTTTTGATACCTGATCCTTTTGATACCTCATGATCACGCAGGCTGTTGTGCTTCTTCTATGTGGGCTTAGTGGCTTCCCTGCTAGATGGCTGCTTGTTTAACCTCAAGCCTTTAAGATTACAGACGCTCTGTCTTTTGATGTAGAGCACACCATCAGCTCTCTTCACCACATTTGCTTATACACCCGCTTTGTCTTCAGCAATAGCATCAGGAAGGTGAGTGCCAGGTTATTAGAACAAAGTGTTCTTGTGTTAAGAGGGGCCTTGAGTTGAGGCCAAGGTCCATCTGTTATCATAATACTTAACAAAGAAATATATGTACATTGGTATCTATCCCCTTAATTATAAATTAAGATATTTACATATATATATACATGCCTATAGCTATACCTCTATAAATGTCTTTTGCCTCCTATTTCTTTCCTCCATTTCCTTTCATCTTTCTCCTATCCCACTATTATGCTACTATCCATTCAGCTCTCAGTAATTCCTCTCAGATACATTGCACTTGATTAGACCCCACCAAGCATTATATGCCCTCCTTGCCATCAGTTTTAGATATCTTATTGTTCCCTTATCCCTGAGTTTGTTGACTCCCCACCCACCCACTCCTCTCCCATGCCCCCCACCCCAGGAACCATCAGCCCCATTGTTTTCTCCTTGGGATTGCTCATCCTGCCTAACTTATATAGATAGACATAGGGAGAAAGAAAAACAAAAGAAAGGGGAAAAAAAAGCAAGACCCAAGAGTAGATAGTTCCAGGTCTATCTGCTGACACTTAGGTATGTTTTCCGATCAAGTCTGATGAGGTACCAAGCCCTATTCCCAGGTCAGAAGTCTATTTTCAGGATTCCTTGGGGACCTGGATACTTTGCTCCCCTTGCTTCTCTGTTGCACTTCCTTTTTATTTCCTGAATGCTTCCTCCCCACCACCCATACCCCACTAGCATAACCCAGTTCTACCTTATAAATCTGGCTAGAGCAGAGAACACACATTGGTACAGATAAGAGCTCTCCACACATGGAATTCAGAACAGATAAACTCCTCAGGCACTGTAGTAGGAGTAGCAATATCATGAGGGTAGGGAGATGGTCGGGGAGGGGGAAGGGGGAAAAAGAGGGAACCCATTACAAGGTTGGCTATATAGCCCTTCCCTCAAGGGGACAGATAACAAAAATGTGGGTGAAGGGAAACAGTGGGTAGTGTAAGATATGAAATAATAATAACAATATACAATTGATAAGGATTCATGAGGATGGGCTGGTTGGGGAGGGAGGGGGAAAAAGGAGCTGATACCAAGGTATCAAGTAGAAAATGTTTTGAAAATGATGATGGCAACATATGTACAAAAATGCTTGATACAACTGATGTATGGAATGTGGTTAAAACCCCCAATAAAAGGATTTTTTTTTTAAAAAAAAAAGAAAGAAATGGAGCTTAGGAAAAGCAGTATAAACAGTAAGAGGATAAATATAAACCCACATATACTAGAAATTACATTGGTTGCAAATAGACTAACTACTCCAGTTAGAATACACAGTTTGTCAAAGAGTATTTACATAGACTAGGTCAATGGCGGCGAGTTTGGAGTGCATTGCCTACATTAAGTTTGTACCCAGAACCCACCACAGGCTTGGAGTTGAATCCTTCCCTGGCACCACAATACAGGGTTGGTGAGGCTATAAAACTTCATGGGAGCAGAAAACAAACAAACAAAATCCTATGCCATCCATTCACTGCTGACTCATAGCCAACGTGCACCTTAATTTCAAGTGCGCGTGGGACATTTCCTAAAATTCTCCATCAGTGCACCAGAAAGAAAACTGGAAAGAATACAAGGTATATGCTCAATTAAGCTAGAAATCAGAAGTAAGCAATATGCTGGAAAACTCATAGCTGTTTGAATTTAACTACTTCACTGTAAAAAAAGAGAAAGAAAGCTGTTTGAAACTAACTCATATGCTACATCAGCTTGATGACAGATCCGATGTTACTTTTCTTCCTTTTGTCAGCGCCCAGACCAGGGCTTAGAGTTTATGAGGAAGGAAACTGGAGGGTTGAGCAATTCACTTTTTAAAAAATGAATCTTAGGGAATGAATTTGCTATGTAAAATTTCACTGGAAAAACACTATAAACTATTATAAAAAGTTTAAATTGAAAGAAAAAAAGAGCCAAATAAAAATAATTTAAAAAAAACATTTATTGGGACTATGAATTGGAAGTTCTTATAGAGTTATGTATGTATACATATCTATATTCAAAATGTTCATGGAAAATAGAATTAAGACTGAAACTTTTCCACAAATGTTATGAAAAACATATATGTCCACTCTCATGTGTTTAAGCATATGATGGGTCCATATATATATATATATATATATATATATATATATATATATTGCACATAGTGTACATGGGGAAGTTTGTAATATTTATATAATATGCATATTATTTGCATGAAATACACATTTAATTGATCTCCTAGTCATCTCCCATCAGAAATGTACACATCTGTGTTTCAAGACACTGGTGCAATGAGAATGCTTCTAACTTCTCCATTCATAAAAACCCAAATCAGGAACAACACCAAGAGCATTTTATACAAAGTGTAGACTAGATAAATAAACTTTTATATATTTATGTTATAGAATATTATGTAGCAATGGACATGAACAATATAGAATACTATGTAGCAATGGCAATGAATATCTATTGTTACTCAGAACAGCATAGATAAATTTCACACACATAAAGAGCAAGGTATGAAAAAGTATAAACTGTATGATCCCACTGGATCAAATTCAGAAGCAGGCAAAACTAATCTATGGTAGAAGCCTAGATATATTTTTTTTTTGCAGATGATTGAATGGACATACCGTGATACTTGACTATTGGGAATTTTCTAGTTATTAATGCACGTGGTACTTAAGTGGATGAGTTCGCTTTGAGAATTGAAAGTCATTTACTTATAATCTGTGCACTTTTCTGAATGTATTATACTTCAATTATAATTTTTAAAATCATTTTATCAGGGGCTCATAAATCTCATCACAATCCACACATTCATCAATTGTGTCGAGCACATTTTTCCATTCGTTGCCCTCATCATTCTCAAAATATGTGCTCTCCACTTAAGCTCTTGGTATCAGCTCCTCATTTTTCCCTCTCTCTCCCCTCCCCTTCCCTCATGAACCCCTGATAATTTATAAATTCTTATTATTTTGTCATGGTTAACACTGTCCAATGTCTCCCATCACCCATTTTTTGTTGTCCCCCCACCCCAGAGAGGAGGTTATATGTAAATCCTTATAAACAGTTCCCCCTTTCTACCCCACCTTCCCTCCACCCTCCAGTATCACCACTGTTACCACTGGTCCTGAAGATATCATCTGTCCTGGATATCCTGTGATTTTGGTTTCTATCTGCACCAATGTACATCCTCTGGTCTAGCCAGATTTGTAAGGTAAAGTTGGAATTATGACAGTGGGGGGAGAAGATGCATTTAAGAATTAGAGGAAAGTTTTATGTTTTATTGTTGCTACATTGCACGCTGCAGGTCCGTCTCCTCCCCACGACCCTTCTGTAAGGGGATGTCCAATTGCCTACAGATGGACTTTGGGTCTCCACTCTGCACTCCCCCTCATTTACAATCATATGATTTTTTGTTCTTTGATACCTGATACCGTCAACACCTCGTGGTCACACAGGTTGGTGTGCTTCCATTTGGGCTTTGTTGCTTCTGAACTAGATGGCCACTTGTTTATCTTCAAGCCTTTAAGCCCCCAGACACTATATCTTTAGATAGCCGGGCACCATCAGCTTTCTTCACCACATTTTTATGTACACATTTGTCTTCAGTGATCATATTGGGAAGGTGGGCACACAATGATATGATGTTTTGTTCTTTAATGCCTGATACCTGGTCCCTGCTACACCTCGTGGTCACACAGGCTGGTGTGCTTCTTCCATGTGGGCTTTGGTGCTTCTGAGCTAGATGGCTGCTTGTTTACTTGCAAGCCTTTAAGACCCCAGACACTATATCTTTTGATAGTTGGGCACCATCAGCTTTCTTCACAACATTTCCTTATGCACCTGTTTTGTCTTCAGTGATCGTGTTGGGAAGGTGTGCATCATGGAATGTCAATTTAATAGAGCAAAGCGTTCTTGTATTGTGTAAGTACTTGAGTGGAGGTCCAATGTCCATCTGCTGTCTCAATACTAAACCTATAAATATATTCATGTAGATCTATTTACCCATCGTCCTACATAAATATATTTACATATGTTCATGTCTGTATTTAGACCTCTATAATTGTCCTTTACCTCCTAGTTCTTTCCTCTATTTCCTTTTACTTTCCTATTGTCCCACTATCATGCTCAGCCTTCAAATGGGTTTCAGTAATTTCTCTTGGTTATACTGCCTTGCTGAATTCCTACCAGACCTCTCACACCTCCTAGCCACTGTTTTTGGATCACTTGTTGTTCTCTTATCCCTGGGTTCTTCAACACCACCTCCTTTCCCCCCACTTTCCCTTCTTCCATGTCCCCCTGGAACCAGTGGTTGCATTGTTTTCTTCTCCAGACTATTCATCCAGCCTATCTTATCTAGATAGACCTGCAGAGATAATAATATGCACACAAAAAAGGCATAGCAAGACAAACCGACAAAATAGAACTCAACAATGACAAAAATGAAAATCAATTACCAAGAAAAAAATAATTTTTTGAAAACACACAAAAAAGAAAAACCTGTAAGTAGATCAAGGTCTGATTTTTACCTCCAGACGTGTCCTCCAGTCAAGTTCGATGGGGTGCCATGCTCTGGCCCCCAAGTCTATCCTTTGCACTCCCCTGGGAGCTCCCTACTCTGCTCACCACCCCCTCCCCAACCTGTTGCTCTGCTGCACACCTTTAGTGTTTTGCCTCAGTGTAGCAGGGTCAGACCAGGTCAATGTCCCCTGTAGGGCCATGGGTCAGCGAGAGACAATGTGTCTCATAGTGGGATTGGCTATATGGTCCACTCTGCGCATGTGCTGTTCAGAATGGGGATATTATCCTCCAGGCCTGGTGGACCAGGATGTGCTCCACTCTCTCTTCCTCCCCATTCATTTGCTCCCATGTGCTCTGATCAGATATGTCCCTCTCCCTCAGCTGCAGCTTCAGTGCTGTCCTCTAAAGTAAATTCTTCTGGGATGATATTGAGACTGATTCCTCAGGCCCCTCCATGGGCTCCCTTCTCCAGGCCCTCATGCTGCATTCACATCCCAGAACACTGGGTTGAAGTCTGGTCCCTCTTTCCCTCTGGAGATATAAACAACACTCTCAACTTGGGTGGGCTAGTGCCCTGTTCCCTGGTTACACATTTCTATCTTTTTAAACCCTTTCCTTCCACCCCCACTCCTTTTTAGTTGGCTACCACATGTACCCCTGGATTTGGTATGGCCACTGCCATATTATCTGGACAATTGTAAATTTTCATAAGGAAATAATATGATCACTATAATCTTAAGAACTGCAATTTCGACATTCTGTCGTGGAGTAGGGAACCAGTGGAGAGGTCTGGGAGGCTCCAGCACCAAAAATTAAGTGGATCCCTGCCCCTCTCCTGAGAATAGTTTGTTTCAAAGGACGACGTTGATTCTGTAGCTCTGGGAGAGGGACATATCTGATCAGAGCACACGGGAGCAGATGAAGGGGGAGGAAGAGAGAGTAGAGCACAGCCTGGCCCTCCCGGCCTTGAGGATGATGTTATTGATTAGAGCAGCCAGTCCACAGAGAGGACAACATGGCTGGTCCCACTATGAGAAATGATGCCCCTCAGTGACTAAGGGCAATACAGGGGACAGCACCGGAGACACAGTGTGGGAATTGCACCTGACCTGATCCCATCACACCAAGGCAAAGCACTGGGGGAGTGCAGCGGAACAGCAAGGGAATGGAGGGGCAAGCTTCCCAGGGAATGCTGAAAGTGGACTTTGGGGCCAGAGATGGTGCCCCAACAGACTGGACTAGAAAATACTCCTAAAGGCCAACAAACGATCCTTGAACTAGCTACAAGCTTTTCTTTCTTGATGTGTTTTGTTTTGTTCTTTGTCAGTGGTTTGTTGTTGTTGTTTTGTTGTCTGGTTGTATACTGTTGCTTTGTTTTCCTCTGTCTTGTTTTTGTGCATGTTATTATCTCCACAGATCTGTCTAAATAAGACAGGCTGGATGAACTATCTGGAGGAAAAACAACAGGACCGACAGTTCCGGGGAGACTTGGGATAGGGGGAGGCGGGGGCTAAGGAAGTGGTGTTAACAAACCCAGGGACAAGGGAACAATATGGGATCCAAATTGGTGGTGAGAGGGGAGTGGCAGGCCTGGTAGTGAATGAGCAAGGGTAAGGTTACGTAAATTAGAGGTATAGCTGTAACCCAGGTGGGGATGGAGCATGATAGTGGGCAGGAGGAAAGTCAAGGGAGATGGAGGAAAGAGCTAGGAGTCAAAGGGCATTTATAGAGGTCTAGACAAAGACATGTACATGCAAATATATATATGAGGATGGGAAATAGATCTATGTGT
This sequence comes from Tenrec ecaudatus, assembly GCF_050624435.1. NCBI lineage: Eukaryota > Metazoa > Chordata > Mammalia > Afrosoricida > Tenrecidae > Tenrec > Tenrec ecaudatus. The sequence goes on along the minus strand of NC_134542.1, from coordinate 11,875,105 downwards.
CCATATTTATAGGTTTAGCATTAAGGTGGCAGAAGGACCTTGGGCCTCTACTTAAGCACTCCCTCAATGCATGAATACTTTCTTCTATTAAATTGGCATTATATGATGCTCACCCTCCTGACACAACTGCTGAAGCCAAAGAGGGTGAACAAGTAAATGTGGTGAAGAAAGCTGATGGTGCCCGGCTATCAAAAGAGATAGCATCTGGGGTCTTAAAGGCTTGAAGATAAACAAGCAGCCATTTAGCTCAGAAGCAACAAAGCCCATATGGAAGAACACACCAGCCTTTGTGATCACGTGGTCCCGAAGGGATCAGTTATCAGGCATGAAAGAACAAAAAATCATATCATTGGGTGCACACCTCCATGATACGATCGCTGAGGACAAACAGATGCATACGCAAATGTGGCGAAGAAAGCTGATGGTGCCCGGCTATCAAAAGAGATAGTGTCTGGGGTCTTAAAGGCTTGAAAGTAAACAAGCGGCCATCTAGCTCAGAAGCAACAAAGCCCACATGGAAGAAGCGCACCAGCCTGTGCGATCACGAGGTGCCAAAGGGATCAAAAAAAATCATCCAAAAAAAATCTTACTATAGTGAATGAAGGGGGAAGTGCAGAGTGGAGACCCAAAGCCCATTTGTTGGCCACTGGAGATCCCCTCACAGAGGGGTCTAGGGGAGGAGATGAGTCAGTCAGGGTACAATGCAGCACCGATGAAGAATACAGCTTTCCCCCAGACTCTAAATGCTTCCTCCACCCCCTCCCCCCCAACTACCACGATCCGAATTCTACCTTGCAAGACTGGATAGAACAGAGGATGTACACTGGTCCATATAGGAGCTGGAGGCACAGGGAATCCAGGGTGGATGATACCTTCAGGACCAGGGGTGTGAGGGGTGATACTGGGAGAGTAGAGGGTAAGTGGGTTGGAAAGGGGGAACCAATTACAAGGATCTACATGTGACCTCCTCCCTGGGGGATGGACAATAGAAAAGGGGGTGAAGGGAGATGCCAGATAGGGCAAGATATGACAAAATAATAATCTATAAATTATCAAGGGCTCATGAGGGAGGGAGGGAGGAGCGGGGAGGGAGGGGGAAAAAAGAGGACCTGATGCAAAGGGCTTAAGTGGAGAGCAAATGCTTTGAAAATGATTAGGGAAAAGAATGTACAGGTGTGTTTTATGTAACTGATGTATGTTTATGTATGGATTGTGATAAGAGTTGTATGAACCCCTAATAAAATGTTTTTTAAAAAAGAACGGCAATTTCTTTAGTTCTTACTTAGCGCTTGACAACATTACATATATTTTTATATTTACTGCTCTTCTTACCATATGTTTATTTAACAATTTATAATTTCTCTTGAAGTCAAATACCATATTATACATCTTTATTTCTCAGCACCATGCGTCCAAAGAAGCACTCACGAACATTTATTGACAATGGCACACTCAAAAGTATCAGTCTTCCCAAATATCAATCACTACTGCTTATTCGTCCACTCTAATTTTCTTACCAAAGGAGAGTTTTGGTCTCTAACATCTTGGCGTCAGGTAACTTTGTCAGGTCCCTTGATCAATTGGCAGGTGTGCTCCAAATGCAACTTCCATGGCCTCTGGCAGCTTTGCAATTTTCTCTGTCTCATATGGCATTTTTCCCATTTGTTTATTCCTTCTTCTTTATAATCCCCAAGCTGCTCAGCACAAATTAGAAGGCTAGATATTTGTTATATTTTTTTTAGCACAGGTTGAAGTGGAAGTTCAAATACACTAGAAAATCCAAAAGTATTGCTACTGGCGTTCCAGTTCATATGGGCATGAGTTGATTCCAAGCAAAACACAGTTAAACATGCCTCCAAGATCATGGGATGGCTGCAGACAAGTTCTCTCAGTGATACAATTGCCTCTCATCATTAGAGTGACTTTTTAAAGGGAGAAAAGTTCCTATTAAATAGTTGCTGCCTAGGGAATCTCCTGGATCAGTCCAGTTCCAGGCAAAGAGGTCAGCTCAGGAGGTTCTGATGACTGTGGGGGGGAATTCCAAAGAGGTCATCTTGGTCGATTTTCTCAAAGGACATGGAACAATCACGGAGGCTTATGAGGGGAAAGTTTTTCAAAAATTGGAAACTGCCACGGTGAGAAAAAGGTCAGGAAACTTGCCATGAGGAATGTCGTTCTCATCAGAACAATAGCTCTATTCATTCTTCAAGAGCAACAGGGCGGTCCTATGCGCATTTCATTGGAAAAACTTACATCTTGCAACCCTGGTCTTGCCTCTTCAGTCTTCTTTATTTCTCCTAATGTTTAAAAACACACACACACACAGAAAGGTGTATGATTTGAGTCCCCAGAGGATGCCAAAACTGCTGTTTTAATGTGATCTAAAGAAAATTGCCCAGAATTCTTCAGGAGAGGGTTACAGAGGTGCAACCATTACCTCCCTAGACAGAGGGTGTGTTGTGAAATAATCACTTCACATCTTGATGTTTTTTGTTTAAGAGACATTGCTAGGATTTTGCAGCAATGCTTACTGGTTTACCATTGTAAAATGATTGTCTTTCTTTTTCCTTTTTTTTAAGTAATCATTGGACTTTGAAAAAAGAGTCCCTTGTTGAACATTAGTATGAAGCAGAAGCATTCTCCAGTCCTCCCACCACCCTCTCTGCCATCCGCTTCACAAACATATCCGTTTCATAAGGGCGCAGAGTGAAGGAGGAGCTATCCAGTTTCATAAACGCCAGCTCGTATGTATCACAATGTGGTCCATTCAACTCTCCAAAGCCACCCTAAAGGTTCCTGCTCAAAACTATACAAAACATCAACATTCTGTGGTTCTTTGTAACCATTGTGGGCACTTAAGTTTAATATTAGCGAGGCTGATATGATGCTAAGGTCTAAATTGAACCAGAAAGAGAATCCGTTTATATTCAGAGTTTTGAACTTATTACCAAAGTATGTATCAATGAATAGGACCCAAGCAATGCCCTACCTCATTTGCTTGAAATCCCTCAAACTATCAGACACTAAAAGCTAGCATGCAGCCACCCAAGGGTTTGAGTAACAAAGTTGGAAAAGGACAGCCAAAAACAATAAATTAGCTTCCCTGGTCTGAGCCAGACTCAGCCATGTATAACTACTGAGCTGGAATAAATAAGACCTCTGTTGAAAATGGTAACAAGAACATCTAAAATACTCGAAGGATAAAATTAAGAAGAATCAAAGAGATAGTTATAAAATGTCTAAAATACCTTATTCCTAAAACATTAGATCATCCATTCAATAGTCGTATCAGGCCCATGTGAAACGAAATTTAACTGCCGAGCTCAGTAGGGGAAATATCCTTTCGATTCAGTCTGAGAGCTCTTGACATTGACAGAGAATATTTGCATAGGAAAGTGCTTTTTAAAAATTTCCCTAGCAGCACCATAAAAACAAACGAATTTGAGAACACACGCCCATTGGTATGTTGGTGGGGGTGGGGTGGGGAGTGTCAGTTGGGGGGGGCACACAGGCCACCACAAACATTCCATGTCTTCTATATTTTGTTTGTTCCTAAAATATGGCAATTTGGCATGACTTAGAAGCCCCAAGTCAATTCCCACGCATAGTGAAATTATAGGACTGGGTAGAACTGCCTCCATAGGTATCGCCAGGCTGTAACCTTGACAGAGGCAGACCAGCACATCCTTCTTCCATGAATCAACCGGTGGATTCCAATCAACACTTTGGGTGGCAGTAAAGCACCTTATCACTGCATCACTAGGCTCCTTGTTTCGTAGGATACTCCAAAATGTATCTGCATAAATATCTAAATAAGTTATTTCTCTGTGAATGTTTTATATTTTTTAATTGGGAGCTAATACATATATCATATCATTCCACAGCTGAATCACATCAAGCGTTATTGTACACTTGCTAACCTTGACATTGAATCCCTTTTGATGTCCCTCCCCACCCACCACCACACTACAGAAACCCTTACTCTGCTTACTGTTCGTTAGGTTCATCAATCCTGGGTTTCAAATACTGAAAAGCAGGGAAACATATAACACAAATTCAAGAGGGTGACTTCCAATGTCATAACATCTCAGATAAACTCCAATGTGAACAAACAAACAAGCAAACACAGAAACTGCTGAAAGCTAGAGCAGGTCCAGCATGCATCAGAGGGGTGATTGAGCATCCACATCAGGTGTATCCCTTTGATCTTCGTTTGTTACTCTCCAATACACTCTGTTTAGTAACCACTTTCCTCCCTTCCATCTGTTATGGCTAGAAAGAGGTCACTAGAGGTGTAATTCCTACGTCATTCCCACAAATGTATCGTGGGCTCCTACTGTCGTCCATGGCCTCTGCAAACTGGATTCTCACAAATTAGGCTCTGATACTATCCCCTTCTTCAGCTTCGGATTATATGATTTATAATCCTTCAGTGGCTGATGTTGGTCTGCTTCTTCCATGTGAACTTAGTTGACATCTCACTTACATAGCTACTTGTAATGTAGCAAAATGTATGCTTTGAGAATATATGTGGTGTTGACCCAATGGTGTGGTAGTTATATAATCATTTGTCAATTTGAGAGGATTGAGAGTGAAGGGATGGTGTCTAGCCTGTCAATCAGATAATTGCCAATGAGGCATCTGTGAGGGCATGGCCTTCTATTGAGGATTCTGGGGATTCCTGTATTCCTCGTTGGAGGTGAGAGACACACACATTCTCTCTCTGCTCACTCCCTGGGAGACATTGTAGTTGACAAGCCACATGGAGACAGGCTGATGGCAGCCAGACCCTTGGAGCTGGAGAAGCTACGTGGAGACCCCTGCCAGTGCTAAGATGCTTACAGCATCACTGGAACAAGAAGACTTCCATCCCACTAGCTTGTGATCTTCCTGCATTCAGCAACATTGCATGTGTATCCTGAGTCTGAAGAGGACTTTATAGATTGATATCGGACATATGGGCTAATATCAGTCTTATGGACTGGGCTAGAATGCTTTCTTAATGCACAATTACTCTTTATATGAAGCTCTTTCTTATACACATATTCATGTCTATGACTTTGCTTCTCTAGTCTACCTAGACTAACACAGATGGGTTCTAGAACTCTCTGATCCAATACTACTTCCCCATAAGGGCGCAGATAGCACAGGCTATTGAGCCCAGATTTAGATGTTTCTCCAACCTATTGGCAAGAAACTACTGTTTGTATGAATTGCATATTCATGGGAGATTAGTTAAAGAATTGATTTGGCTGCTGTAATAAGAAACCCCCTGGCCCCAAATAAATACAAGCAAGATAGATGTTTCCTTCTCTTTGATGTAGAAATCTTAGCTGACATGGAAGCCAGTGGTCCTGCAAGTGCCCAGTCTCAACTCAAGATCTTTGCTCATGCTGACACAAATGTCTGATGTCTCTGATTAAAATGTCTTCTTAGGATCTGTATTAATTTTAAGCTACTAAGCATTCATTTCTTCAGCCCCACAAGAGTCTACATCTCTACAGACAATCTCATACTACACTTGTCTCAGGATTTTAGAGAAACTGTGTAAACAGCCGGGAGAAGACGACCATAGCAGACCGCCCTGGGTCTGATTGTCACGAGGCAGGGGTCAGACATGCCTCCTTCATCCATCCTTCTCAAGCAGTGGTTCTCAACCTGTGGGTCGCGACCCCTTTGAGGGCCAAACGACCCTTTTACAAGGATGGCCCCGTTCATCACAGTAGCAAAATGACAGTTATGAAGTAGCAAAGAAAATAATTTGATGGTCGCCGGGGAGTGATGGTGGGGGGGGAGGGGTCACCACAACATAAGGAACTGTATGAAAGGGTCGCGGCATTAAGGAGGTTGAGAACCGCTGTTCTAAAGCCTTTCTGACCCCAACCATGCCACCCAACCACTGCTACTCTATGTCTATGTTGGGTTGGATAATTCATTGCCGTCGCCACACAGAACTCACAGCCAAAACTCACAGTCATGGGCGTTCATGAGGGAAGTCAATAGGTTACCACAAGCGACGTGAACAGTAAGGGTACGGTCACTGGCCCACAGTAACAACTCTTCTCAGTTGGTGGCCTAGTCTCTCTCAGGTCCTCTGCCTCTCAGCCATGCGGTCCCTTGGTTTCCCAGCCCATCATCTCAGGCCTGCTCCTCTGTTCACGCTCTCATGCTCATGACTTCCTGGCTGCAGCCTCTGGTCACGTTCCGGTTCCTTTGTTCTCTCCCATAGTCTCTGACGTACGTGCTCTCAGCCTCTGGCATGTCATATCGAAGCCAAGGAATATCTGTAATTACGGAGGGATTTAAATTCTTTCTATCTCATTCTTTATATCTCGAGCATGCTCTGATTCTGATGGGCTTGGGTTTTTCCTCTGTCCCCAAAATGGCCCTTATATACAGAGTGGATTTTGTCTTCAGCAGCTCACACCCATAAGGAAGCCAAGGGTCTGACTTGGTTCATATGCTCTACTAAGGTCAGGACTTGATACCGGTTTCATCCTGTCCATTAGCAACAAAGAACTCTCCCCCAAACATGACTATCTCCATAGGCACAGAGTACAGAATTAGAAAACATCACATAAAGAATTGTGCCTAGAAGGAACATATTAATAGACTACATCTCAGAAACAATGTCTATCTATCTATGAATATATTTAAGGAAGTACCTAGCACAGGGATTACTCAACTCGGTACCATCAAGTCTACTCTGACTTGTCGTGGTGGTAGGACAAGGTGGAACTGCCCCTGAGCATTTCTGGGACTCTGACCCTTTACACCAGCAGAAAGTCTCACCTTTCTCCTGCAGAGAGGCTGGTGGTCTCAAACTTCTAACCCTGTGACAAGCTGACCAACTCATAACCCACCTTACCACCAGGGACCCATGTCCAAGGATTGTTGAAAACCAGTATTATAAATATGCAGAATTTCATGTCATGATTTTAGAAAGAGCAAAAAGAAAAACAAACATACCTATGTGTTATTAAATGGTCAGAATAAATGTGCTAATGGTGTTGGAAATCCAAGTTTCCACAACTACAATTATTTTCCCAGAATACGGTTTTCTTTTTTTCAAAGTGAGATGTAGTAGTTTCCATTATGTAGCTTCAATTACAGACAGCAGGGGAAAACATATATATATGTGTGTGTGTGTGTGTGTGTGCGCGTGTGTGTGTGTGTGTGCGTGTGTGTGTGTGCGTGTGTGTGTGTCTGTGTGTGTGTGTGCGTGTGTGTGTCTGTGTGTGTGTGTCTGTGTGCGTGTGTGTGTGTGTCTGTGTGCGTGTGTGTGTGTGTGTGTCTGTGTGCGTGTGTCTGTGTGTGTGTGTGTCTGTGTGCGTGTGTGTGTGTGTGTGTCTGTGTGCGTGTGTGTGTGTGCGTGTGTGTGTGCGTGTGTGCGTGCGTGTGTATATATATATATTCTTTTGCTTTTTCTCACTTGGAGTTCACCTTCCTTTGATTATTTTTTCTTAATGCCAAGTCAACTGTTTATTTCTATCTGTATTTTCTTTCCCCTGAACAAATTTTGTGGTGTGTGTGTGTGTGTGTGTGCGTGTGGTTTTTGTTAAATAAGACCACACACACAAACAGATAGGAAAAAAAACATTTTTTCAGCCTTATGCTCGGACCCTTACAGGAGAATCGTTTTGCCAAGAAGAAACAGACTAAACACACTTCATGCCAAATGGAGATGCTTGTGTTAGTGACTAGAGGTACTCCTTGTGATGGAGACATTAGCATGTAATTTGTGAATGCTTGCAAAGAGCATGCCGTTGCTTGATGTCTGACAATCCTAGAACCCAAATCCGGAGCTGCAGAAGATAGTCCAAACACACGGACGGTGACTGCTATTGTTGTCAACGATGTGGCTGCCTTCTGTTTGTTTTAAAACTAACTTTGAAAACATTTTGAGGACAGGCTCCATGGGGGGTAGGGGGGTGCTGCTCTGTATTTTTGATGCTTGGTGATGGTTCTCCTTAATGATCCATGTCTTCGTATTTCGAAGCTTGGCACTTAGTTGGGTTCAGACACACACAAAATGCGTTTCTCTGGCCCACACACCTGCTGCCAGCCATACTGACTCATGCTTCTGGTTGGAATGGCTCAAAACTTGTGACTTGTTCCTCCCAACCGATGCTGTTTCTTTGGAGGTAGAAATGCCTTTGGGGTGGAGGAGGGTGGCATGGGAGACAGGAATCTTGTGTTGACAATTTGGCACATTGATTCTGAATGCCTTTTGAGTAGTACAAGGCCCTCCATGACATGCTGGGTGTCCAGCCAGGAACCAGACTTACACAGTCCTTACGACTTTGCATGTGAATTAAAAGGTGGAAGCAAACATTAAACTGACCGTTACATGCTAATAGAATCACAATTGGAACCACTGCTAAAAAACAAATGAGACCAATCGCTCGGCAATGGGGGAGACCCTCATGAATGTGTCCCTCTTCTTTGGCCACGGCTGTCTTTTCTGCCCACCAGAGAGTGTTCTTTAAACTGCCGTCACAGTGCTTCTGGATGTCTCTACTGAATGACTCAGCATGACCTTGCAGACTTTGCAAAGGGACCAGAGTACAAGATTTTGTAACACAACCAATGTGTTGCGACCAAACTACCTATGAAGTTAAATATAAACAGGTAGCTCTAGGTGTAAATACACAGAAGACAAGTTCAACAGAATGGTGTGTGGAAAGCGTTTGCCAACATAGCCTTCCCTGGCTTCTCCTTAAATACAAACAAACAGTTGGAACAAGAATGCACCTATAGCATGTGCATGTACATGTACACACACACACACACACACAGTGATAAACTGGAGGGGGGAAAAGCTGAATTGAGTCGTGGCTTTATCAGCAGAACAAGCAAATCTGTCCTGAAGGAGGTATGCCTAAATGCTCTTTGGAAGTAAGGGTGGTGCAACTTCATCTGACATACTTTGGACATGTTTTGGGAGAAACTAGTCCCTGGAGAAAGAACGTCATGTTTGGTACAGTAAAGAGTGAGGGGAAAAAGGAAGAAGGAAAAAATCCTTGATGAGATAGATTACTGAAAGAGGCTGCACCGATGGGCTCAAGCAGAGCAATGCGAGGATGGCCGAGGCCGAGCAGTGTTTTGTTCTGCTGTGCATCGACCTGAGGGAACGGCTCCTGAAAAGAACAACTGCAAGGGATCTGGGTCTAGACTATGCAACCTGGATTTTAAAAAAGGAAAGATTGTTGCCATCAAGTCAATTCCAACACACAGTGACCCCGGAAGACAGAATAGACCTGCCACAAAGGGTGTTCAGTGCTGTGCTCTTCATGGAAACAGACCAGCCATCTTCTCCCACAGAGCAAATGGTAAGTTCAAACCACCAACCTTTCCGTTAGCAACTGATTTCAGTAACTATAAGAGTATGTCTACTAAAACCTGGAATCAAAAAAGAAAGCCCAATCTCACCATTGTAAGATCATTTCTGGAAAGACAAGCTAATACAATTAATCATATAAATGAAGTGAGATATATACACATTTGAAAGGAGAGGGAAAAAATGACCATTCTTGGCAAAAAAACCAACATAATGTAAATAAAGTAAATTTAGTATCAGTATATTGGTAATTGCCAATTAAAAGATTAAAGAGAAAAAGATAAATGAAAGTTTTCTGAATAAAAGTTTTAAACAAATTAATCAGAAAGGTGAAATGCTATCATGGAAAAAATGGAAGTTTACTGATGAGCTCAAAATCCAATTCATAGGACACATGGGTCGTCCTATATATGCGAATTGATGCTAAGCTTTTAATGGTCTCTGTTTTCTATGATACTGAAATCTCTACCAGTTTTGAATGGCCATCGTTGATGGATCCTTGCTCGCTGTATACGCTCGTCTTCTACAGTCATCTGTACAGGGAAACTGGGACTGACGGAAAGATGAGAATACTAACAAGAGTGGTGATTGCCTGTGGACATGGAGGAGTGGTGATTGCCTGTGGACATGGAGGGGTGGTGATTGCCTGTGGACATGGAGGGGTGGTGATTGCCTGTGGACATGGAGGGGTGGTGATTGCCTGTGGACATGGAGGGGTGGTGATTGCCTGTGGACATGGAGGAGTGGTGATTGCCTGTGGACATGGAGGAGTGGTGATTGCCTGTGGACGTGGAGGGGTGGTGATTGCCTGTGGACGTGGGGGAGTGGTGATTGCCTGTGGACATGGGGGAGTGGTGATTGCCTGTGGACATGGAGGAGTGGTGATTGCCTGTGGACATGGAGGAGTGGCGATTGCCTGTGGACATGGAGGGGTGGTGATTGCCTGTGGACATGGAGGAGTGGTGATTGCCTGTGGACATGGAGGAGTGGTGATTGCCTGTGGACATGGAGGGGTGGTGATTGCCTGTGGACATGGAGGAGTGGTGATTGCCTGTGGACATGGAGGAGTGGTGATTGCCTGTGGACATGGAGGGGTGGTGATTGCCTGTGGACATGGAGGGGTGGTGATTGCCTGTGGACATGGAGGGGTGGTGATTGCCTGTGGACATGGAGGAATGGTGATTGCCTGTGAACATGGAGGGGTGGTGATTGCCTGTGGACATGGAGGAGTGGTGATTGCCTGTGGACATGGAGGAGTGGTGATTGCCTGTGGACATGGAGGAGTGGTGATTGCCTGTGGACATGGAGGGGTGGTGATTGCCTGTGGACATGGAGGGGTGGTGATTGCCTGTGGACATGGAGGAGTGGTGATTGCCTGTGGACATGGAGGAGTGGTGATTGCCTGTGGACATGGAGGGGTCGTGATTGCCTGTGGACATGGAGGGGTGGCGATTGCCTGTGGACATGGAGGAGTGGCGATTGCCTGTGGACATGGAGGAGTGGTGATTGCCTGTGGACATGGAGGGGTGGTGATTGCCTGTGGACATGGAGGAGTGGTGATTGCCTGTGGACATGGAGGAGTGGTGATTGCCTGTGGACATGGAGGGGTGGCGATTGCCTGTGGACATGGAGGAGTGGCGATTGCCTGTGGACATGGAGGAGTGGTGATTGCCTGTGGACATGGAGGGGTGGTGATTGCCTGTGGACATGGAGGAGTGGTGATTGCCTGTGGACATGGAGGAGTGGTGATTGCCTGTGGACATGGAGGGGTGGTGATTGCCTGTGGACATGGAGGGGTGGTGATTGCCTGTGGACATGGAGGGGTGGCGATTGCCTGTGGACATGGAGGAGTGGCGATTGCCTGTGGACATGGAGGAGTGGTGATTGCCTGTGGACATGGAGGGGTGGTGATTGCCTGTGGACATGGAGGAGTGGCGATTGCCTGTGGACATGGAGGAGTGGCGATTGCCTGTGGACATGGAGGAGTGGTGATTGCCTGTGGACATGGAGGGGTGGTGATTGCCTGTGGACATGGAGGAGTGGTGATTGCCCGTGGACATGGAGGAGTGGTGATTGCCCGTGGACATGGAGGAGTGACGATTGCCTGTGGACGTGGAGGAGTGGCGATTGCCTGTGGACGTGGAGGGGTGGTGATTGCCTGTGGACATGGAGGAGTGGTGATTGCCTGTGGACATGGAGGGGTGGTGATTGCCTGTGGACATGGAGGAGTGGTGATTGCCTGTGGACGTGGAGGGGTGGTGATTGCCTGTGGACGTGGAGGAGTGGTGATTGCCTGTGGACGTGGAGGGGTGGTGATTGCCTGTGGACGTGGAGGAGTGGTGATTGCCTGTGGACATGGAGGAGTGGCGATTGCCTGTGGACATGGAGGAGTGGCGATTGCCTGTGGACATGGAGGAGTGGAGATTGCCTGTGGACATGGAGGAGTGGTGATTGCCTGTGGACATGGAGGAGTGGTGATTGCCTGTGGACATGGAGGAATGGTGATTGCCTGTGAACATGGAGGAGTGGTGATTGCCTGTGGACATGGAGGAGTGGTGATTGCCTGTGGACATGGAGGAGTGGTGATTGCCTGTGGACATGGAGGAGTGGTGATTGCCTGTGGACGTGGAGGGGTGGTGATTGCCTGTGGACGTGGAGGAGTGGTGATTGCCTGTGGACGTGGAGGGGTGGTGATTGCCTGTGGACGTGGAGGAGTGGTGATTGCCTGTGGACATGGAGGAGTGGCGATTGCCTGTGGACATGGAGGAGTGGCGATTGCCTGTGGACATGGAGGAGTGGCGATTGCCTGTGGACAATGGAGGAGTGGTGATTGCCTGTGGACATGGAGGAGTGGTGATTGCCTGTGGACATGGAGGAATGGTGATTGCCTGTGAACATGGAGGAGTGGTGATTGCCTGTGGACATGGAGGAGTGGTGATTGCCTGTGGACATGGAGGAGTGGAGATTGCCTGTGGACATGGAGGGGTGGTGATTGCCTGTGGACATGGAGGGGTGGTGATTGCCTGTGGACATGGAGGGGTGGTGATTGCCTGTGGACATGGAGGGGTGGTGATTGCCTGTGGACATGGAGGGGTGGTGATTGCCTGTGGACATGGAGGGGTGGTGATTGCCTGTGGACATGGAGGGGTGGTGATTGCCTGTGGACATGGAGGGGTGGTGATTGCCTGTGGACATGGAGGAGTGGTGATTGCCTGTGGACATGGAGGAGTGGTGATTGCCCGTGGACATGGAGGAGTGGTGATTGCCCGTGGACATGGAGGAGTGGTGATTGCCCGTGGACATGGAGGAGTGGTGATTGCCCGTGGACATGGAGGAGTGGTGGTTGCCCGTGGACATGGAGGAGTGGTGGTTGCCCGTGGACATGGAGGGGTGGTGGTTGCCCGTGGACATGGAGGGGTGGTGATCGCCCGTGGACATGGAGGAGTGGTGATTGCCCGTGGACATTGAGGAGTGGTGATTGCCTGTGGACATGGAGGAGGAGGAGAGGGAATGTCAGCATCAGTCTGTCAAAGAAAGTGGGTGGGAGGAGCTGAAGGTGACTGTTCAGCTCTTCTTGGTAAAACTGAGCCCTTGAATTGTATGACATGTTAATTATAGATCACTAAATTTTTAAAAGAGAAAAAATTCAATATCCAAACAATCAAAGACACAAGACACTCCAAATACAAACCAGGATTTGTTGGTGATGGGAAGTAAGTGCAGAGAGTAGGAACTTAGTAGAGTGATCCTAAAGTTCATCTGGAGGAATAAGCACAAGCCAGTAGGCAGAAAAATTTAGAAAACTAAGAGTATTGTGCATGCACTTTGTAGATAATGAAATATACTCTATAAAGCTACATTAAGTAGACTCTTTCAAGCGGGGAAGAAGAAAGCACACAGAGATCATCTTTGGAGAGGAGGTGAAGTATAAATGTATAAAGTACGTGAGACAGCAGAAAAGACCAAGTCCACATTCACTTGAAGGAGCAGCATCAGTAGGATTGCCTGGTCTCCAACCTTTGACAGACTCAATCCTTCTCCGGGGCTCATTCCACTGGAAACCATTTGCATTTCCCTTCTCTGACAGAATTTCACCAAGTGTGTATTCCAGTGACTGCATCATAAGCACACATTAGGATCTTCCAGGAAAATTTTAAAATATGGCCAACGGAGAGCTAACTAAACCATCACATTCAGACTTTTGAGATCTGACCTCCCCTTACCAAGGACATTTGTGCACTTAATTGCATATTGCATAGGAACTTAGCATTTCATAGTAGAGGTGAGGGAAACAGTTTTTAGTTGGTAAGGGTATATAACTTTTGTAACAGCAATTATCGGTCAGTTACACATATTCATTGCTGCAGAGATCATTACTCTCACACTCAAAATAAATGTACTACTCAATGAAGAGATCGAGCCAACCCCGCTCCAGGCGCTTCAACCTAACACACCACCAAGAGAGGGCTGGATGTTAAAGGGCCCCTCCCTCTGCAGAAAGTTAGCAAATGGAATATGGATTGTGTTCTGGAAAACACAATCTGCATTCCTCACCACATGCCTTCATATTTCATTTTATTTTATTTTTGACTTAGAAAGCAGCAAAATGTTCTACAAGCTTGTTTCCATAAATGTCCTTCTTATTGCAGGGAAATGCCCAGCATCTCATCAGCTGTGATTTTTAGCACAGTTGACTCGAATTTTCATGTTAACACCTAACTGCAGTTGCATCTTTTCTTGCTGACTCCAAGAGTCCCTGGGTGGGCCTGAAACCCCCTTGAGACTGGGGAGCCAACGTGGCAAAATAACAAACGACTGAAAAAGGAGACACAGACAAGTTGGGTTCCACATGGGCTCACTGACATTCTGGATGTGCCTGGACTTCATCTGCCTGATGTGTACAAGCAGGCTTTTCTGCATTGGCTTCAAAGATCCTAACGCAAGAAATCCATTGGGGGAGGATGGTAGTGCTGGGGTTTTTCTAAGGGAGAGGTTTGTGTTGAGCTCTACCACTCTGACCCCAGTTTATGCAGTAGGAGCTCTAGAGTGGAGGAGGCCCTTCAAAGGGTTAATGGGAGAAGTCTACTATCTCTGAGTTTTTCCATGGTTCCCGGAAGTTTATGAAGACCTATCCTATATAAGAAAATCTTTCTATGATGTCAAGTATAGAGATAATTTGGACATGCAAACATTGACTCGGGGTTCTTTCTCTAAATCCTTCATGCTATCGGGTTGCTAAAATGATTTAGAAATTGATGCAGTGGCGATAGTGCTTAACTACTTTCTTATCAGCCAAAAGGTTGGTGCTTCGAGTCCACTATCTGTCCTTTATAGAAAGACAGACGGTCTGCAGCCATAGAGACGATAAACTCTGTGGGGGCAGATCTACTCTGTCTCCAGGGTCTCTATAACTCTGAACGTTCTCCAAAGCCGTGGGCGAACAGTATTGCTCTAGAGTTCTCCCTGATTACATTGTCTCATTTTTCACATTATTGCCATGCTTTATTCTCCCACATTCAACTTCTGAAACAGGCTTGGTGTGAAAAAATGCCTCTGTGAACTCTCCCTCTTTTCACTGTCCTTGTTTACTTCTCAGACTGTACGATCCATGAAGGTGGGGGAGGGGGATCGTGTATGGGTTTTTCCTTCCTGGTTGTAATACCTCTAGTCTCTTTATAGAATGAAGAAGTAAATGAACAGGGGGTGGGGAGCACCAGGCTGGTAGGGGCCTGAATCAAGATTTAGGTCTGAGATAGCAGAGCAGACGTCTCCCTGCCATGAGCCTTACATAGTCTGTGCCACCACTCAAGAGCCACATCTTCAGAACCTGGACAGAGAAAGGACTTGGGGGGTGGGGAGAGGAAGGAAGCCTACTAGTGTTTCTTTCCCTCCCCCCCCCCCCGCCGGTTCCTCTTCCTCCCCACCTCTTCTCTGAAGAGCTCATTAAGCCCCCCAAACACACTGCTCCTGAGTCAACACTGTCCAGGTGTAGTATTGTTCTCTTAAGATCTTTGAGGCTGTACGTCTTCATGGGAGAGACGGCCTCAAACTTCTGGTTTGTTGGATCACCAATCTTGCTGTGAGCTGCGCAGTGCTCCACCCACTACACCACCAGGGCCCCTCCACTAAGCATCGAGCTCTGTAAAGAAAGGATCCAGGGGTAAGAATTGGTAAGGGTGATGGTTTCAGGACAATTTCAGAACAAAAAGGCAAGGAGAAGGCTTGTCTCTTCTTATTGCTCCTCGACAGCACAGTGCATTCTAGAATGAATGCTTATGGACTTCTAGTATGCAAAAACATCTTCCTGTTGTACTGCATATTTATTGCATAATATCAAAAAAGAAATTTGCTGCCATCGAGCCAATGCTGGCTCATAGAGATCCTCTGTGGGTTTCTGAATAATTGTTTACAGGCATGGAACGCCCAATCTTTCTCCTAAGGAGCTGCTGGCTTCAGACTGCTGACCATTGGGATCACAGCCCATTGCATAACCACTACACTACCAGGTCTCCTTTGTTTCATAATGAAACCAATAGTTTACACAACAGAACTCCTGGGCGGTGGGGGATTTACTTTTATACATGTTTAAATGTGTAAAAATAAAAGTGAGTGCTTTATTTCTCCATAATGTCTGATCCTTTTTAATGTTATCTCTATGTAGCATGATCAAAGAAACTAAGCTTCAGTGCAGTTGGTAAGTTTAGTTCAAGGCAATATTCTCAACATTCTCTTGAGCGATATGCTTACTTCCCAGATCTTCTTCTGCTTCTCCTCCGCCTCTTCCACCCAGTCCTTCCCCCTTTCCTTGTCTCTCCCCCTCCCCCTGCCCTGCATGGCTTCTGTTGACTTGAGGTAGGAATATGGAAGACACTGTGGTAAAGAGAGATGTATGGAAGCCTTCCACAAAAGACACGTAGGCCCTCGGTGCCCAGTAGACTCTGAAGCGGAATGCGTGTCCTACTCCACTTGGACACTTGCTACTCTGCCCTTAGCCTCGTCCCCAGGAGGGCTCTGGCTGCCCTGGCTGAATCCTGTGGGTGGTGGATGTCATGGCTTACTCCACCCAGGTCAAGGTAAAGGCCTGGTGGACATGCTGGCTGATAGGGCTTTGTTTCCTTCAGCTGCGCTGGTGGTCCCTCTAAGACTCTCCTGTCTAATCTGCCAGACATGACACTTGGCTTTCATCGTTGGGAACGCACCAGTTCCACCTTTACAGATGAATCTTTGCTTATTGCCTTTGTGCCCATCTTCCAAGATTTTAACATCTATCCTAAGAAAAACATCTTGCATCTGCTGCCCTCCAATCAACATGTCTTCCTTCATTTTCTCTCTCTCCTGCTGTTCATGTTTCGACATTAAGATAAAAACATGTAATATACAGTAATTGCATTCTTGCTAGGTTTTCTGTGTAAGCTTACCCAAAGCTAGTATTCCAGGAACAAGTCTTTTTAATGTTCTTTCAACCATGAAATTTCTCATAACATTGAGGATTTTTCTCTGCAAGAAAATTGCATATCTGGCGTGTAATAAGGGCTTCCACTCCTCTTGATACGTTCATGAATTCAAGGGGTTAACCCTTCCACAGCCTTCTACTAGTCCCTTAAAACCAAACTCACTGCCATTGAGGTTTCCAAAACTGTAGCTGTTTATGAGATTAGAAAGCCCCATTTTTCTCCCTCAGTGTTTCTGGTGGTTTCAAACTGCTGACACTGAGGATCTCAGCCCAACTCATAACCACTACACCACCAGGGCTCCTTCTACTTGTCCCTAGTGGTTCAGAAACCTACAAGAAGGGATAGGTTTGGGAGAGCTCATGTTGCGCTGTTAACTCAGGATCCACATTGAATGATAGATTCAAACCTCATGCACAGTTCTCTGAAGCCAACTGGAAGCTTTACATAAACAAATCAGCTCCCCCACAGAGACTGGAAAACCCTGTAGCAAGTGTGATCTATTCTAAGTAATGGAGCACTGATGTTGCAATGGATTAAAGGCTGGGCTGCTAAACACAAAGTCTCTGGTTCGGACCCACAAGGCACTATGCCTTAGAAACTGGAAGACTGCTTCCCTAAAGATTTCCAAAGTTAAAAACCTGATGGAGCGCTTCTACTCTGCCCTACAGAATCGCCTGAATGTTGCCAGTAAGGTAAGACTTAATTGACATGAAAGAAAAATCTCCCATTCCAAAATCAAACAGCTGCTTCAGCCATACCTGTGACACCAGGTGTGACCACGACTTTCCTTCTTGCGTGAATATCAGCCATGGGGAGTTCTGAAACCATGCTTGCTGAGACCTAAGCAAAGTCATTTGAATGCCTACTCAGAGATGCCAATCACCATAGCCAAAGCAGGAGCCAAGCGGCCCCGGGAGTTAGTTTGGTCACCATTTGCCAATCTCCTATATCTTTGCCTAGATCATGCAGCACGTGGAAAGATTTCAGGAGGGAAGAGAACAGAACAAAATATGAACTGCAATAATCACATAGCTAGATTGAAAAGGGATGTGGGACCAAGGCCCAGTGAGCTCTCCTTCTTTCTGAAATAAACAACCATCTGATCGCAGGTAGATAAGCCTCCAGGGAGAAAGACATTGCTGCAGTGAAAGAGCTCCCTGAAGGAGAGGAGAATGGATAGAATCTGTGGAAGCCCTCCTCCAAATGAGGTGGTAGTCATTTATGCACCTAATTGTTAGCGCATGTAGTTCACCAAATAGACTCCGGGAATAAAGGGAGACCAGAACGCTGCGCCTTGGTGACTTTGGGCTGTCAACCACCAGGTGAGTAGTTCAAAGCCACCAGCTACTCCTTGGATGAAAGATGTGTCTGCCTGCTCAATAAAGATTAACAGGCTCCGAACCCCCAGGTAGCATTGCTATGAGTCAGAGTTGACACAATGACCATTTGGTTGGGGCGAACGTCAGACAAAGGACTCTTTCTGAGTTTTCTTCAGGAGATCCGGCAGAGAAGGCAGGCCAGCAGAAACCCTCAAGAAGGACTCTTTTTTTTTTTTTAACTTTAGATGCAAACTCAGACAGGGAGCATGGTTGAACAAGCCATCGCCATGGTGGTCCGGTGTCATTGAGTCCATTTTGACTCATAGGGACTTGTGTGACAGAGGGTAGCTGCCCTGGAGGTGTTTCTGGGTAGTAGTCATTATGGAAACAATTTTCAGATCTTTCTCCTGAAAAGCCACGGAGATAGGAGAGTGCAAACCATCCATCTTTCAGTTAGCAATCACTGACTGAACCAGTTTAGCCCCACGGCTTCTTATTATACTGAGTGAATTGGGATTTGCAGGGATTGCCTTATGAACTCAAACTAACATGTTATTCCAATTTGGGAAATGCATCATTTAATGTGCTAAAAATTAATTTGTATGTTTCTATTATATATAAAATTAGATCAATCTGAAGGAAATATCTTATCTGTGGTTACATGTTAAGCATCTAAATATGAAACATGCAATAAGTAAATAAAGGAACATGAAACATATGAATTACCGTAATAACCAGTTAAAAGTATAGATTTTTAAAAGCAATTATTATTTTTGCCTATTAAACTGGCAGAGAGTTTTGAAACAATAAATTATGCATTGTTAGCAAGGGATAAGAAGGCCTTCCTCCTATCACTAGAAAACTACAACTTTGTGGACAATAATTTGGCAATATGATCAAGCACTTTTTAAAAGAACTTTCCATTTGACTAAGAAATTCCAGGGAATTGTCTCTAAGCAACGCTAGTGAATGTGCATCAACTTTTATGTACATCACAATATTGTTATTAAGTAGACACAAGTGACTAAAGGAATGTATGCAAATAACAATAGTATACTCATGTGATAAAGTAACGTTGATGTCATTAAAAAATGTTGATCTAGACCAGAGGTCACAGATTACATGCTACGGCTATATCTGGCCCACCACTGGTTTTGCAAATAAGGTTTTATTGAAACCAAAGCACACCTATTCTTTATATATTGTCAACGACTGCTTTCTCCTAGTTGAGTAATTGCCACAAAGATGAGTTTTCCACAAAGTATAAAATATTTGTACTCAACATAAGAAGTTGATTCCTGCTATAGAATATCTGGTCTCAACAGAAGAAGTTGATTCCTGAATAATGCTGAATAAGATGGAAGTCTGATCATAGTAAGAAAAAGGTAAGCTATAGGTTAGGAAATAGTGTCCTTAGCACGGGACTATGGTTTTAAAATGCAGATTTAGTTATTTAAATATTTATGTACATATGGATGAGTTCTGGTGGTGTGGTGGTTACCAGTCTGGCTGAGATCCATCATGATCTGCACCTCTGAGGGAGAAAAACTGGGCTCTCTACTCCCGTAAACAGTTACAGTCTCAGAAACGCACAGGGGTTGCTGTGAGTCTGCATTGACTCTATGGCACTGCGTTTGGTTTGGGTGCATATGAGTATACCGATCCATACACCAGAAACAAGCATCGTCTTAGAGAAATCGCGTTTAGAATGATTTTCCCTTTTTGATTTTTTACATTTTCCAAATGCCTGCAATATGTGTGTGCATTTTAAGTAGATACTTGTTGATTCAAAAATTGAATTGTTTCACTTTAAGCAAGTGGCTTAGCCCATTTGAGCTTGGGTTCAAAGAAGCTCTATTAAAAGAAGTTAATTCGAGGGATCTTTAAAAAGTTGGTGGAAATGCATATTATGAAAAAACTATACACAGGTTTCATAGTTTGCACCAAAATAAATGCATACTAACAGGCTGTAGCAGGTTTGAACAATAAGATCTACTGTGTGCCCTTAAAAAGGAGGAGGTAGAACTCCTGTTGAAAAGAATCCCTTAAGAGCCTTATGAATTCTTATAAAATTTGCATACATCAGATCTATGATGAAACCTGGGTGGCAGAAGGGTGAAATCGTTGCTGCTTTTCAAGAGCGTATGAAGTCCATGCCCCAAAGAACACATCAATTCACTAATACATGCATTGTTTTAAGAGTGGAAAAGATCATGTTGAAGATGAAACCCCCAACAGTAGACCATCTCCCTCAGTTTTTGAATGACAACATAATCATCCTCTTAATCCTCTAATTGAAAAGGACCAAGGATGAACAGCAGAAATAGCCAGCCCCATAGACACTGGTTAAGTTTATGCATTCTGGTGGAAAATTCAAGTTGAGAAAAATCTCTGCTATATGGAGGTCAAAAGGATTGTTCTAAGCACAGCTGCAGACAAGAGCAGAGTTGTCCTTGGAAAATTTAAAGAATTGGAGTCCAGATCCTGGAGCAATTCTTTTAAGAACTCTAGCAGGAGATGGAACATGGATTTACCACCTGATGCAGAAGACTTTCAAACAAATGGCTTCCAATGGAGGTGGAAGTGGTCCAGTCAAAACAAAAGCATCTTAGTTGAGGGCAAAGGTCATGGTAAGAGTGTTGAAGGATGCCGAAGGCATTTTGCTTGGAGACTTTTTGGAAGGTCAAAGAATGATAACGCCTTCTCAATATGAATGTTTTGTGAAAGTCAGCCAAAAGTTTAGTAGGAAAATGTCCAAGAATATTCACCAGAGAGTCCTTGTCTATCACAAGAATACTCCTGCTCTTTCTTCTCTTCAAACAAGAGCAATTTCATGAGAGTTTCTATTGGAAATCGTTAGCTTTCCACCTTCTGACCTCATTTTTGTTTCTTAATCATAAAACAGCTTTTTGTTTTTTATCATTTTATTGGGGCTCATGCAATTCTTATCACAATCCATACATATATATCAATTGTGTAAAGCACATTTGTACATTCGTTGCCCTCATCATTCTCAAAACATTTGCTCTCCACTTAAGCCTTGGCATCAACTCCTCATTTTCCCCGCTCCCTCCCCACACCTCTCTCCCTCATGAACACTTGATAATTTATCAATTATTATTTTGTCATGTCTTACACTGTCTGACATCTCCCTTCACCCGCTTTTCTGTTGTCTATCCCCCCAGGGAGGAGGTTATATATAGATCCCGGTAATCGGTTCCCCCTTTCCACCATACCCTCCCTCCATCCTCCCAGGATTGCCAGTCTCACCACTGATCCTGAAGGGATCATCTGTCCTGGATTCCCTCTGTTTCCAGCTTTTATCTGTACCAATATACATCCTCTGGTCTAGCTGGATTTGTAAGGTAGAATTGGGATCATGATAGTGGGAAGGGGGGCATTGAAAACATTTATGAACTAGAGGAGGGTTGTATGTTTTGTCATTGCTACACTGCACCCTGACTGGCTCATCTCCTCCCCGTGGCCCTTCTGTAAAGGGATGTCCAGTTGCCTACAGATGGACTTTGGGTCCCCATTCCGCACTCCCTCTCATAAAACATCTTTAAAGGGCACTCAACTTTTTTCAGTTAACACTGTAGATATATTTGAAACATTAAAATTCCCAGGACATTCCGTTCTTTAGGGATCAACTAAAGGGCTAGTATACTCACTTATAAAACTGTCTTGACCTTGAAAGAGCTTATGTTGAGAAATAAAGTTTATATACATCTCTTTATTTTTGTGTTTTAATTCCATTTTCCTATGAATGTTTTCAAAGTCCCCTTGAAATAGTACCTGCTTCAAAGGCTTTTCATAAGAATTAATTAAAATAACACCTGGAGCATGCCTTCAGGAGAGCTGAACACCTCCTATTCAAGGGTTAGACATCTGTGGACATCCTAATAACACTGATAAATTAAGAGAAATATCTGAAAAATCAAGTCCAGACAAAAAATGAAGGATCTATCTCTGGCTCAAAGAAAACATCAAAATGGACTTTTAGCAACTAATCAGCTGTAACATCCTTTCTGGCCCTTTTTGCAGAAATATATGATTTTTGTAAAAACTTATCAATATTGTTTTTAGACATGTGTCACCTCTCACTACATAAATATAAAGGGTTTAAGCAACTTGGTTCTGATAGTTACAATAGGAATCCTATAATCACAATTCTTCCATTATTCACAATTAACTATCATCTCAAAATAATAGTACTTTCTCTATTTCATTAATTTATAACCAAATAACAGAATCATCCTAGGAGAGAAATAGAGAAGTCAGGCCATTATGAACCTGTGTGTTAAGCAAGAACCATGAAAATATCCTAAGAGGTGAGGTCTGAGGAGTTAGTCAAAAATTCTTTGGTTGTTTTCTGCCATGAAGTGAGAGCAATAAACTTTGTTTTGTCTATTTTGAGGTTTGCTTTCTCCCCTCAAAAATATGTTTGTTGCAACAAGCATGTGTTCATGGCTTCTTTTCATCTGACTTTCCAAGTCTTTCCAGATAAGAACCCAGAGATTACTTGAAAATGACATAAGGCCAAGCTAAATTCCTATGGACTGAAAAAAAAGTATGCATAAATTATACAAATTGTGTGCCCTTATTACACACAGTTAAAATGACTAGGGATGCCAGGTGTCTTTACAGCAAAGCAGGCATTTTGGTCTCTACTGAGAACTAATTAATTGTTCTTTAACCCTCCCGACGTCCATTCATTAGTAGTGAGCATCCAGGGTAGCTTTTAGGCAAAATCACATCATAGACTCTATTTTCTTCCTTGGTTTATTTATGAATATTAATATTCTAGTAATATTTAGAAACAGTCAAGAATTTAAAATGTTATAAGTCAATGAACTAAATTTATAGTCGTTAAAAACAAAACAAGAAGCATTCACTGAGCAGCAATGCCTCATGTCATGTACAGTGTAAATTTTAGATAGCAATTGGTCTTGCAGACAGCTCAAACAGCCTCCCAGTTGATTTAAAAGGAGGAAAGAGATACCGTCAATCCAGATGTTTGGCACCCTTTAAACCAAACACAGGCATGATGGATTGAGTCTTTGACATGATTCACCAGATATGTCAGCCTCTTGGAACAGACAAGAAGGAAAAGATGCCGCTGGGTTTGAGATCCCTTTGTCTCCCTAGGTACTCCATATGAATTATTTTTTGTTTCTCTTTTCTCCAACTTATTCTTCCCCTCTTGGGTGGCAGGCTCTCATGTTTTCTTCCCATCAACCTGGGAACATTTCAATCAAGGAACAAATTCGGAAGCCAGTTTCAATGAGTATCGGACTGCCTTTCCTTTCCCCATAAGCATAAGCTTCGCTCCGTCTCCTGTTTCTGGAATGCTCCCTGTGCCTATGGATCCTGAGAGCAGGGTGGCAAGAAGCACTGCAAGTAACCACACACGTAAAACCCAGTCCGATCCACTGAAATGCTAGGGCCAGGGAAACAGTCTCCAAAGACATGGTTAGCTTGATCGTTCTGCTGTGCGAACATTTGCTGTTCAGCTGACCTCGTGACTCATCAGCTCCCCCTGTATTAAGCACTAATGAGTTGATGGCGAGATAAGCTCTTTCTCTATGGAGATAAACTAGGAGCTGACAAAGACAGAAACAGAGAGCGGAGTCTACATGAGTCTCTTCCTAGTGGCACTCCGGAGTCTACAGGTTTGCTTGAATGATGGAAGCCCAAGCTAATACCAGTGTCAACTGGATGGCAGAGTTCATCCTGGGTCTAGGCAAAAGAGATTCCATCCTAGATGGTGCAGACTAGATGATCCCATTTTATCTTCAGTTTGGGCCACCATTTCCCATTTTTGAGGTTGACTTGGTAACAGTGTCCCTGCTTTGCACATAGGTGCAACTTCCTGCACATTCTCCCAGCAGATCAACTCAACAGTCCAAGAAGATAGACCCCAAAGCCAATTTTCCTTGATGGTGTCTGACTCACAGAGACCATTAGGGCAGATAAAAACTGTCCCGGGGGGTTTCCCAGGCTGAAATCTTTGCCGAGGCAGACAGCCATGTCTTTTTCCCACAGAGCAACTGGTAGATTTGAACTGCCAGCATTTCCATTGGCAAGCCAATGCTTAACCTCCTTGCCATCAGAGCTCCATATTGTGTAAGATATATGCTGTTATACGCATTGCCTCTCAAGAAGCTACAGGGTGTGCTGCCTGAGAACACACAACCGTATTCCCGATATAAACTACACACCAAAACCAAACTCATTGCCATCAACTCAATTCTGACTCAGAGGGGCCCTATAGGACAGAGTAGAACTACCCTATTGGGTTTCCAAAACCTAAAATCTTTACAGGAAAAGGGAGCCTCATCTTTCTCCCATGGAGCAGCTGGTGGTCTCAAACTGCTGACGTTGGCTTAAGCATCCAAATAAGGTATGGAACCCAGATATACTAACTCTTGGCCTTACTCAATCTCGATCCATCATTACCCCTGCAAAAGAGTTAGAAAAGGAAATGTGCAACCAGTGGGTTCAAGACGATCTTAGATTAAACACACACAAAAGAAGTTGTTAGTCTGATTACTCCATTAACACCTCGACCCTCTCCGGTGATCAGAAATAAGACAGGCCCATTTATGGTTCCCAAACTAATTTTCAATCTCATGTCTTGGAAGACAGTTCACAGACCAAACTTAGTATTACCTCAAATATTCTGGAAAATAACTTTTAAAATGCATAGACCCTAAAGAGCACCATCACTGTCAGAAAAACAATATATGCCAGCACAAGATGTCTCCTCTATCTCTGAATTCTAAGTTGATTATCTAATTATGTTTTCACACTCCAGTGTAAATTCTAGTCTTATAGGGCACATTGTTCAAAGATTTATTGAATTCCCAAGAAATAGCATCAAAGAGAAACTCATAGGCCACTCACGGGTTCCCCCTTGCCTGCTGTCATTGTTACCAGTTGTGGTTGACTCACTTCCAACACTTGGTAACCCTTCTATGCAGAGTAAAGCTTCTACATATGCTTTTCAGAGCAGATTGCCAGGGCTGTCTTCCGAGGTACCTCTAGGTGAGTTTAAACCAGCAAACTTTCGGTTAATACTTGAGCAGTTAACTCTTTGTATCCCCAGACACTTGCATCTTGCCGGACAAACCAACAAACGAACCTAATGAGGACAGAACAGGGATTTCTGCCAGCTCAGGGAATAAACAACGGGCCCGAAGACAAGTCTGGCAAACATCGTAACCTCGAGAGCAGGCTTGGTGGACATCATGACACAGAATTGTAGTCTGAGATAAAGTTTGACCCGTCCAGGCTGGAGTTATAGCTGCAGATAACACTTGAACCACCCTGACACGAAGCTGCAGCCTTAGATAAATAGGAGCACATGCATAGAGGACCCAAGGACGCGCTCAGCAACTAATTAGAAAACTGCTTGACCATCTGTGGAACTGTGACCCCCACCCCCCCTCCTTTGTGCTTTAAAAGCAAGAAAAGTTCCCCTAAACAACACCCTTCTCCCCCTCACCTCTAAAGGGGGCCCCACTGCATTCCTTTTTGAAGCGGCTCCATGCTTAAATAAAACTTTTTCTTAACTCTTTGCTGCTATGTGTGTGTGCGTGTGATTTATGCCTGGTGCTTTATAATCCATTCAAGTGGGATTTTATAGTTCCTTCCAGGGCAACAACGGTGTGCTCGCTGGCAGCAGGGCCTGGCACTTCTCTGCAGGGAAGAATGTCACACAACCCATTGCCATTGAGTGGATTCTGAATCACAGTGACCCTCTAAGACTGCGTGTGACTGCCTCTTTGGCCTTCTGGGACTGTCAATCTTTATAGGAGAAGGCAGACCCACCTTTCTCTCATGGAGTGGTCAGTGGGTCCCAGCTGCTAACCTTTCAGTTTGCAGCCCCACACATAACGCACGACACCCCAGGACTCGACTCCAGCATGACACGAGTGATTTCATTTGATGTTTCTGTCGACCTGATTCTTAGCTCTCTCCTCTCAGTTGATACTAAAATTTGTGAACTTCTTCACTCATCTCAGTAGCCAGGACCACCACTGAGGGAAGCACAAAGGTGGAAAACCATCCCCCTCTGAAGAACGCTTCCATTTGTCCAGCACCTTTCCTTTATGGCAACTCCCACTCTTCCATGTGGTTGGATTATGGACGATTGGACGCTGCTTGCCTCTCCTGGCTACAGGTGAGTACTTGACTAAAGCCGATCAACCAGAGAACAGACCCCTCTGTTCAAGTAATTCCTGTGGAAAGGAATCGGATCCAAAGTGGGTGAACGAGTGTGTCTCCAAGAGTGTGTCATTGTCGATCCTGCGGTTCTCAACCTTCCTCATGCCGTGACCCTTTCATATGGTTCCTCATGTTGTGGTGACCCCCCCAACCATAAAATTATTTTCCTTGCTATTTCATAACTGTAATCTTGATACTGTTATGAATCAGGCAACCCCTGTAAAAGGGTAGTTTGACCCCAAAGGGGTCACGACCCACAGGCAGAGAACCACTGTGGGATCAATAGCATATCCCTAGAATTTACATTCTTAGAGTGCCAATGTAAACCCTCTCAGAGTGAAACAAGTCAAGACAGGACAACAAAGCTGCATGTCAAGTGAGTGCTGTCATCTGGCTGCCCAGCTCAACTTGCCTTGAGAGATGTCACCACCTTTGACTCTTCAAGCAAGCAATTTTTTTTTCTAAAAGGCCATGTGTTAGGTTTGGGGTACTTACAGTTAAGAGTCTTCAACACATTCATTTTGTTTTGATTTTGTCCAAAACCATTTTATTAGGAACAAATGCAAATATTATACCGTTCATAGTTCAATCACATCAAACAGTATTGTCCAATGTCTACCACAATCAGTTCCCAAACATTATCTTCCTTCTTGAACTCCTTGATATCATCTCTCCTTGACTCACCCTACCTTCACTATATCCCCACCCCCACCCCCGCCAAAACACTTATTCTATTTGCTGTCTCTATAGGCTCATCCATCCGGGGTTTCATATACAGAAAAAAAAAAACAGAAAAATCTATAAGCAAAATTCAAGAAGATTACCCTCAATGACAAAATATATCTGATATAAACCCTAATATGAAATATAAATAAATAACACAGAAAATGCTGAAAACCAGATGTGTTTGTCTGGGTACATTAGAGAAACAAATCCACAGAAACTCATATGTATAAGAGAGAGTTTTAGATAAAAGGTAAGTGCACATCAAGAAAACATCCCAACCCAGTGCTGCCCAAGCCCACAAGTTCAACATTAACCCATATGTCTGACACCAATCCACAAAGTCCTCCTCCATCTCACAAAACACACATAATGATGCTGGCTGAAGGAGGAAAGCCGAATCAGTGAATGTGTAAGCATCTCAGTGCTGGCAAGGGTGTCCACACGGCTGATCCAGCACCCAGGGCTGCATCAGGATAGGTCCATGCGGCTTCTCCTTGAGGATGTCTTGCAGAAAGTAAGCCTTGCCAGCTGAAGCAGAGAACTGGCTAAGGCAGCTGCACCCTGGTCGGAGCATCAAAAAGCAAGAGACCCGAGAACTTGAAAGGAGGGCTCACAGAGCCATTTATCTTTCTGCCCTTCAACTAACCCCACATGTATTTATTGGCCAGGTTGGCACAAGAAACTTTACCTCTTTCACCAGATCAGGCCCAATGTACATCAGAGGGGGATCAACTGACAAGGTCTCAACCATTCATGTTTATCGTTTTGATCTTCTATAGTTATCTCTTTAACCTAGTCTTTAGGCATTCCTGTATTTTACTTTCTGAGCTCTATAAATTATAAGATTAAAGAGAAATGTCACTCCCAATGCATACCAGCCCTGTACAGGGTTTCCAATGTTATAAATCGGTGTGGTAGCAGATAACCTCGTGTTTCTTCCTTGGAGCAGCTGGTGGGTTTGAGCCATTGGCCTTTCGGCTAACAATCCAATTCTCACCCTACAGCACCACCGGGACTCCATATACAATATCACAACATTCTGAAAATGTGATCCACTGCTGCCTTGCCTTGGTTTTATTCTTTATTAATTAGTAGGAAATACCAACATATTATACCCCCCTAATTTAATTCTCCCAAATGCCAACGTATACAAAAGACATTACTGACCAGGGCCCATGTGGAAGATTAAATTTGGTACTCTTATTTCGTCCTTGCCATGAGAATACATTTCATTTGAGAATGATCATAATAAGATGTATTTGGTAATAAAATGCCCCTAGGAAGATGGTCTAACACAGACTGAGTAATCAAATTATCCTGTTCTGCCCTGTGCATGTAGTGTAATTGCGTGCATCATAGGATCATAGGAAATGAGAAAGAAGTAGCAATGGATTACAAGAAATGAATGAACTTCAACAAGCCCAACATGATCCTTTATTTATATGTAGTTTTAGATTGCACGAGTCTCCTTTAAGTGAACTGTGATGATCAACACAGAGCTGTATCCCTTGGGGAGGAATGATCTGTCCCAGTAGCCCCTAGGCCATACTGGTTTGGGTTACCAAAGCCAAAACAAACCTCCCACCACCATGCCCGTTCCAACTCATGGCAAGTACATGTGCTACAGAGTATAACTGTTCCATAGAAAGTTCTTGGCTCTGATCGTGATAGAAGCAGATTGTTAGGCTTTATTCCATGATGCCAACGGATGTGTTTGAACTATCACACGTCAGCGTAGTGGTAGAACAACACTGATTTGCATCACCCAAGGCAGGAACATACACGTTGCACATTCCACCTGAAGATTATACAGTTGTTCCAAAGGTGAAATAGGCCAAAACTTGAGAAGTGATAAAGAAGGCACATGATGGCACCCCAAAGGATCAAGGACAAAGTGGAGAAGGAGAGCGAGATACAGGGACTATTGAGCAAGGGTTCAGAACTTCTATTGCTTCGTACTTAATGCCTTCTTTTTCTTTCTCCTTTTCTACTCACTAAGGGATTGGCAGCAGGTGGATGTCACCCCTGAAAAGATTGTTGTTAGATGCCAAAGACTTGGTTCCAATCCCCATCAACCCTGTCTGCAAGAGAACAATATGTTTTATATTTGAACCCATTTATCTAATCGAGGGTCTTCCTTTTTTTTCATTATCCCGCTATATCAGTGGTTCCCCACCTTCCTAATGCCATGACCCTTTCATACAGTGCTTCATGTTGTGGGGACCCCCAACCATCAAATTATGTTCATTGCTATTTCATACCTGTAATGTTGCTACTGTGATGAACCGGGCGACCCCCGTGAAAGGGTTGATCAACCCCCAAAGGGGTCGTGACCCACGGGTTGAAAACCGCTGCTCTACGTTATCAAGTGTGAAGTCTGTTTTCCAGGAACTGGTCTCTCTTGGTACAAGGTCAAAGTACCTGAGACAAAGTATTGCCGACCTTGCTTCTAAGGGATATCTGGCTATACTTCTTCTAAGACAGGGTAGTTTGTTCTTCTCAGAAAATAGTAGACACCTGTCAAAGCATGTTTCCACGAAACCTTTATTTCACCAGTTCTCACGGGTGCAAGACACAAGGTCTTCCCCCAGCCCCATGGAAATCATTTCCATTCCACATCTATACCCTCATGAAGAAAACCGAAATTTTTAATGAAAATTCGCCAAACTTACTGGCCTCGAGAAGATGCTGACTCAGAGTGACCCTAAAGGACAGGGTAAAATTGCCACCTTTGAATTTCGGGCACTCTAAGTCTTCATAGGAGTAGAAAACCTGGGCTTTCTCCCTCAGAGGGGCTGTTGGTTTCGAACTGCTGTCCCTATGGCTCACAACCCAACCTGTAACCACTAAAGCATAAGGGTTCCTCTTAGTGAAAATAAGCTACACTATTGAAAGGATCGCTGGCACTTAAATAATCCATCAGTTTCCTCTTTTGAATATAAATAACGTCAGCCCATTTCTGGTATATCTACTTTGAAGTGAATTTCCATTTTAAAAACATGGTATTTTCCTGTCCAATATTTTATGTTTATCACCTCAAAGTTACCTACACATGAATGTCAAAATAAATGTCTGACTCTCTGGTACGGGGTGGGAGTGGGGATGGGATAGTATGGAAATGGTATGGAAACATGGCCTCAAAACTAAAATGTGCTTTACTAGAATGTAAATCAATGGGAAAGCATTTTTTCTGGGGAAGCTTGTCTTCCTGCTTTTATAAGATTAAGTAGAAGCCCTCTCCGTTAAATGCTTTGGTGTAAAACACACTGATTTTCCTATGTTCCCAAAATGTGATAGGTAAACCTAGCAGTGGAGCCCTTGACTGGTGCAAATGGTTAGGGTGCAGGCTGCATAGCCAGCAGGAAAAAGGAGCAAGTCCACCCAGAGGCACTGCCGAAAGAAGACCTGGCCATCTACTTCTGAAAGAACAGCCATGGGAAGCGGTAGGGAGCACAGCTGTACTCTGATCCACAGGGAGTCGTCCTGAGTTGAAGTGGACTCAAAAGTAACTGCTGGTTTGTGGTTGTTGTTGTGCATGGTTGTTATCACTGTTGCAAGCCCTGCCAACTTGACCATTCTTTATAAGACCAAAATGCAGCTCGGCATTTGAAATAACAAAGAAAGGCCCAGTCTAGGTGGCCTTTTAATTTAGTGCAAATAAGCACACTCACTAAACAAAGTCAATCCATTTATTGCCATGAATAAGAGGGGTACTGTGAATTAGAAGTGAGATTGCATTGAGTGTGAAATAAAATTTACCTACACCGGAGGTTGAGCCCAGGTCAGGTAGGAAGTCTACTCAGCATAGAATATGACTCCACATAGACTATGACTTCTCTATAACCTGATTGAAGTCACTGCAAACCCTGAAACATAAATAGTTAAAAAAAAAAAACCTTTAGAGATTCCAATAATGGATTCAGAAGAAGAGAGAAGACGAGGAAGAAGAGGAGGAGGAGAGGAGGGGAGGAGAAGAAGGAGAGGGAGGGGAGGGGGAGGGGAGGGGAGGAGGAGGAGGAGTAGAAGGTGAGGGAGGGGAGGGGGAGAGGAGGGGAGGGGGAGAGGAGGGGAGGAGGAGGAGGAAGAAGTAGGAGAAGAAGAACTCATTAAGAACGCAAGCTTACCAAATGGCGTCTAATTTGACATCAACAAAGAGAGCAGCTGGGAGAATGGAAATCCAGGCTTGAGTTACCAAAAATCCAGCTGGCTTTGTGTGGCTGAAAGCCCTGCTTTTCAACCCCACCAAAAAGTACCTCTACATGATGCGGTGGTATTGGCAAAGCAGTAAACTTCACCCTATAAAGTACAAGGGCCAAAAATATAGGGCATAAGCAATTTTGTTCCCAAATCATTTGTGAGTTCTGTCCACCCTATTTATGAAGCTACTTCATAACTACTCCAGCCCATATATAGCCTTCACTGCCTTCCAGCACTGACTCACACCCACCTTCATTAATAAGAATCAATGATTCGTAGGGCACAGTGAGAAATCTTTTCTCAATTAGCTATGAAGGATCATATTCCCAACTTGACTTGTGTCAGCCCTGGGTAGAAACCACTCTTGCCGAGTGCTATAGTTAATCAAGCCAGGCTACTGAGGATCCCCATCCCCCATCCCCATTCTCGCTCATTCTAACTTCATTTCCGAAGGCAAAGTACTGTCATAAGTGGAATTCATAGAGGGGGTGTGGGGGGAGCCTGATGGTTCTAACGTGCAGTAGATTCTACCGGGGGAAACAAATCTTGTGATCTGTAGCTGTGTCGAGATTAAAGCCCATCCAAACTCGAGGGAAACATATACTCTGTCAAGCTGGAATTCATGGCTGCCACACAGGATAAAATGCGACTCAAAGTAAATATGCTCGATTTGATTGTATGGAGGGAATTTTTTGCATTTCTACACAGAGCCTTTGAGGCAATTGCCGATAGGAATGCACAGACATCAGGAGTGCAACTAGCACCGTGTACAATTGCACAAAGAGCGAAAGAGTTTCAAACATGTCAAGGCATGATATCCATGTGATATCTCAGGATTGAATTCTATGCAACCCACTGTGTACCAAGCATGAATTCCAAAATGACAAGCCATTTCAAAAACAAGGCATTCTTCTTGTCCCCACAGTATTGCCTCCTTCAGACTGCCACGACCAAGTCGTACAAACTAGGTGCCTTAAAACAACAACAAAAAAAGTACTTTCTTGAGTCTGGAAGACTCAACGCGTTGGCAGGGTCACAATGAGAAGTCCTGCCTTGCCCCTTCGCAGCTTCAGGTGGTTCTTGGCAAGCCATGGCAGTATCTTGGCTTCACGCCACACTCCAATCTCTGCCTCTGATTACACAGGGTCCCCTTCCCCTTTGTATCTATCTGAGTCTCCTTCTCGGAGATGGCCATCGACAAAAAGACTAGAAAGTCGAAGTTGCATGAAGGCGTTTATTAAAGAATAGGTCCTGTAGGAGAGACATCATAGGCAACAGGGTCTCTTTGAGCTTACAAA
The DNA here is from genome assembly GCF_050624435.1 of Tenrec ecaudatus. Lineage (NCBI taxonomy): Eukaryota > Metazoa > Chordata > Mammalia > Afrosoricida > Tenrecidae > Tenrec > Tenrec ecaudatus. Next base: position 11,842,542 of record NC_134542.1, on the reverse strand, counting down.
TGAACTGTTGTTGTAGGACGATTATTCTGAGTGAAAAATCGGTGTGTTTCTTGGGGCAAGTTTTCTGGTTTGAGCAGTCTGCGCAGTCATTCGGTTTTACATGCTCTTTCACGGTCCCCCTTTTCAGTGGGAGCTTGGACAGGGTGGGCCAAGCTGGAGTCTAAAAATTCCAAATGACATCTAGGATACTGAACATAACTAGTTGGGCATGCACACAACTCCTGCAGTCTTAGTTCTGGATCACTTGAGATCATTTAGCGGTCACAATTGTCCTTCCTGTACATGAACCTTAAACCAAGTTGGACTCAGTTTTTTAGAAGGATAAAGTTCATGGTCTGAAAGACAACCAAGGCCTAGACGTTGTAGGTTTCATGAGTTCCTGGGCGATGCCATAGTGTCCTGCTCCTGTGATGGTCTGTTATGTTCCTCTCACAGGCCTGTTTCTGCAGCCTGAGATTTCTCCATATAATACCTGCTTCTTTGGTTCCTTTAACTGTAAAGCCATTATTTCCTCTGTATACTGTATTCTAGCTCCAGCAAGCTCTTCTCCATTTTTTGCCAAGACACTGTTCATATTGGACTGGGAAACACCCCGCACCAGTTAACTAATTCCATCTGTAAAGGTTCACTTTCCAAGTAAGTTTATGTTCCTAGGCACCCGGAATGAGGACATGAGTGTATCTTTGTTAAAAAATCATTTTATTGGGGGCTCATATAACTCTTATCACAATCCATACGTACATCAATTCTATAAAGAACATTTGTACATTCGTTACCCTCATCATTCTCAAAACATTTACTCTCCACATAAGTCCCTGGCATCAACTCCTCATTTTTCCGCCTCCCTACCTGTTACCCCCTCCCTTATGAACCCTTGGTAATTTATAAATTATTATTTTCTCATATCTTACACTGTCTGACGTCTCCCTTCACACACTTTTCTGTTGTCCGTCCCCCAGGGAAGAGTTTATATATAGATCCTTGTAATCAGTTACCCCTTTCTACCCTACCCTCCCTCCACTGTCCTGGTATCAGCACTCTCACCACTGGTCCTGAAGAGATCATCCATCCTGAATTCCCTGTGTTTCCAGTTCCTATCTGGACCCAAAGCCCATCTGTAGGCAACTGGACATCCCCTTATGGAAAGGTCATGGGGAGGAGACGAGCCAGTCAGGGTGCAGTGTAGCAACGATGAAACATACAACTTTCCTCTAGTTCCTAAATGCTTCCTCCCCCGCTCCCCTCACTATCATGATCCCAATTCTACTTTACAAACCTGGCTAGACCAGAGGATGTGCACTGGTACTGACGTTAGTGTATCTTATTGAGGCCCACGATCCAATCCACGACGGCGATGTCGTTAGTTGCTCTTGAGTCCGCCCCAGCGCATGGTGACTTCACGTGTATCAGAGGGAGCACCCCCACATCGATAGCATCCTTATGCTGGTTGCCATGTTTGAACCCGTTGTGATGACTGTGTCAGTCCATCTCACGGATGCTTTCCCTGGTGTTCACCAACTCTCCACCAAACAGGATCTCCGTTCTTTATGATTGGTGTTTCCTGGTGGCAAGGCCACGGTAAGCAAACTGAAATTCCCCTAGCACCCCTTTTACTACCACGGCTGCCATCGAGTTGCTTGTAATGCTTAATGACCCTACAGGCACAGTAAAACTGCCACGGTAGGTTTCTGAGGGTGCAATCCTTAGGGGAACAGAAAACTTCACCTTGCTCCCACAGAACTATCGGTAGTTTCTAATTGCTGCCATGGCGGTTTTCCATCCACCTCATCACCCAATTTGCCACCAGGACTCTCTTCCTCCCCTCTAGGAGACCCACTCAGTAGAGCCCACAATAGCGTGTTCTGTTTCCTTATGGAGGGGATGCTATAGATTCACCCGGCCCGAGGTTAGATAGGCAGTTCTAACCACACCCCGAGATTAGATAGGCAGATCTTCAATTAGATTTACATCTGCTTCGATCGCCCTCTATATAGCTTGCCCTTCTCCGCAACCATATGAACAATATAGCGCACAGCTGCAAGAATGCCGGCTAGGCATGCAGGTGCAGGCCTGCATCTGGATTCATGGGCCCACCTCTCACCCTAACCTTGAGGAAGCTAACTGAAGACAAGATTCACAGGTCACCAGATGCTTCAGAAATAGAGAAAACAACCATTTTCTGGGAGGCTGTCCGCTCACATAGGCAAGGCATGGCAGTATCATAGGCTGATGCTTCAAACGTTCTGGAGGAACTCTACTTCTTTCCATTCCGTTTTTCTACAAACTGTTGGAAACACACGCATGTATCCCCTATCTTCTAAAAATCTCATTTAAAAATAATTTATTATTCATTGAGATTTAATACATATATCATATCATTCCAGAGTTCAATCACATCAAGTAGAATGTACAATTGCTACCACAATCAGTCCAAACATTCTTTTTCTACATGGATTCCTTGAAATCATCTCCCTTTTATCCCACCACCAACAATGTACCCCCCTTCCCCCCAAACTCTTATTCTACTCGCTGTCCCTATAGGCTCATCAATCCTGAGTTTCATATACTGAAAAACAGAAAAGCATCACATTACACAGCTTAAAAAGGTCACCTCCAATGATATAACACCTCTGAGAAACACCCTGACATGTACCAAGAAAAATGAAACAAAACAATACAAAGCAAAAATATAGAAAAATTTAGAAACTTAATCAGGGATGCCTTCTTTAAAAAAAAAAACAGCAGAAAACATTTATTTGGGGCTCTTACATCTCATCAAAATCCATACATTCCTCCAGTGTGTCAAGCACATTTGCACATATGCCGCCATCATCATTTTCAAAGCATTCTCTTCCCACTTGAGCCCCTGATATGTCTCTCCATTTCTTCCCACTCCCTCCCACGACCTGCCCTCCCTCATAAGTTATAGATTATTTTTTCCATATCTTACATCATCCTCTGTCACCCCTCACCCATTTTTCTGTTATTTGTTCCCCTGGGAGGGGGTTCTGGATTGATCCTTGTGATAAATTCCCCTCCTCCCCCACCCTCTTCTAATCCTCCTGGTAGCTCTACTCTCCTTGTTGGCCCTGAGGGGTTTATCTATCCTAGATTCCCTGTGTTGTGGGCTCTTATCTGTAGCAGTGTGCGTGTTCTTTTTTTAAAAAAAGAACTAATTCAGTGCCTGAGGGACTGAAGTTTTCCTGACACTTTCCCAGACTTCGGAGAACCTCAGTTACCCACGGAGGCACCTTACACTGTGTGAGTCATTGCTGTCAAGTCCGGTCCAACCCATAGTGACTCTGTATTAGGGCTTGTGCATTTACGGAATCTGAAAGCTTCCTCTTTCTCCCATGGAGCAGCTGCTGGCAGTTCAAGCTGTCCACCTTGTGGCTAGCAGCTCACCTACAGTGCGTTAGTGACCCACTGCACCATTAGGACTCCTTCCGACTTTGTTATGCCGTGCTAGAGAATACTGCGGCAGCAAAGTCAACAGAGCTGGGTGAACACCAATTAATCTTTAGTCATCAATTAAGGGTTGTCATTTTATAAATTCATATGTGATTGTTAACTATAGACAATTAAAATAGATGTATCTGTTTCCTTAGATATTAGGTTCAGAAATGTATAAATTACTACTTTTGAACATTTCTTAAAATATAAATAGACTGACTGGATGAAGGTTTTTTTCAACCTAGCATTTTTTAATTAAATACTTTTATTGGGGGGGGCTCTTAAGTCTCTTATCACAATCCATACATTCATCCATTGTGTCGAGCACATTTGCACATATGCTGCCATTATCATTTTCAGAGCATTCTCTCCCCACATGAGCCCCGGATATCAAGCTAGCATTCTTATAGCCAATATTTACTGCTAATGGTTTTGGCTGTGGTAGGTAATTTGGCCCAGGTATCTACAGTTTTTTAGTGCAAGAAAGGCTTGATGTTTTTTCCATGATTTAAAACCTACACATGCAGCTAGTGAAAGTGATTTTGAGGAAGAATATGTTATGAAAAGGTTGCTTCAGTCATTTCAAAGTAGGGGCCAATGTACATCACATTAAAAGGCACAAATGAGTTTTCCTGAGTTATCCAGTAAGTTAGACTAAGTCAGAACAACACAGTGATTTACCTAGTCCATTGTCATTGAGTCAACTTATAATGACCCTATAAAACAGACTAGACACTATAAAATTTTATAGGAACAGACAGCCTCATCTTTCTCCCTTATAGTGATTAGTAGATTCGAACTGTTGACCTTGTGGTTAGCAGCTCAATGTGTAACCAGCTAAATAGCAGGGCACCTTACTATATGATGAAAGCTAGGAGCTGTCACATTTGAGAAAAGCTCTCTCAGGTATCTCTCTTCTGTGGCCCTTCCATCAATTTGCATCACACCAACCACGGAGTTCTGAGAAGTTCTTTTTACTTCAAAAAAGAAGAAATATACAAGTGCAGTGCCTTTGCAAACCTCTCTAGCAGTAATTGACAAGTCTGTGGTTGACACTGAAGAGAAATTCATAAACTATAACAATGCCCTAAGCCAAAATAGTATGTAAAACGATGGAGAGAAAAATTACATTTGGTTGGCTTTAATTTTCCTTTACATTCCATGAAATACTTTAAGGTTGTCAAACTAACCAGAAATGCATGCGTTTCTAAAGAGATTAGTGGTGATCAGTATTAGCATTCCCTTCTTTTTCCTATTTTAGGGGTGGTGTGGTAGAGCGATTGGGCCCTTAAGCACAAGGTCAGCAGTTCAAAACCACCAACTGCTGTGCAGAAAAATGATAGGGCTTCCAACTCCCATAAAAATTCCAGTCTCCAAAACTCACAGGGGCACTTCTACATTGTTCTATAGGGTCACTATGAGTCGGCATCGACTTGAGAGTGAGGGTGTTAGTCCAGGTAGACTAGAGAAACAAATTCATAAAAATTCATGCATATAAGACAGAGTTTTATATAAAAGGTAATTGTACATTAAGATAGCATCCCAACCCAGTCCAGTCCAAGCCCATGAGTCTGTTATTAGCCCATATGTCCGATATTAATCTATAAAGTCCTCTTCAGACTCACGAAACACAAGCAATGACGCCAACTACAGGATGATCACAGGCGAGTGGGTAGAAAGTCTTTGGATCCAGTGGTGTTGTAAGCATCTCAGCACTGGCAGGGGTCTCCACGTGGCTTCTCCAGTTCCCAGAGCACGGGCTCTCTCAGCGTAATGCCATGTATCTAGTCAGCAGAGTGTCTCCCTGGGAGTGAGTCTTGTCAGTAGAGAATCTCCAAGAGAGTGAGAGGAGAGAGAGAAGTATCTCCTGGCCCCCATGAGGAAATGCAGGAGTTCCCAGAATGCTCAGAAGGTCATGCCCACACAAAGAGGCCTCACTGGTTATATCTTAATTTACAGTCTAGATTCCACCCCTTCAACCATAATCCTCTCAAACTGACATCAGATTACATAACTACCACAGTGAATTTGGCTTAATTTGGTAGTAGTTAAGCACTTGGCTGTGTAAGTGAAAAGTCAGCAGTTCAAATCCACCAACCATCTGATCCTTGGAAGAAAATTGTAGCAACCTGGTTTTGTAAATATTTACACCTCTCATACGGAAACAATTAGTCCAGTGGACTCAAATGAACTGAGCAAACGTCAGTCTCCACAACCCTGAAACCAGAAGAACATAATAGAATCGTGCCCAACTACCCCTACCAACTGACCTGAAAGGGATCACATCAAAGTCTCCAGAATGAAATGGGAAGCAAATGTAGAACAACGGAGTCAAGCTAGGAAAAGAATGCTTGGAAACTGATTGTGGTACAAATTGTACAACACTGCTGGGTGTGCTGATCTATGCAGTTATATGCTATATGCATTAACTCCCAATTCATAATATATATTTTTAAACCTCAAAATCATACAAGACATTATGCTTGCTGGTCAGGTCGAGATTGGTAGAATGCCCAAGACCAGGACCTTAGTCACCTTAGGTCAGACATGAACTCACACGAGTGGCCAAACGATGGACAACGAGCAATAAAGGGAACAATAACACTAATGAGGTACACACACCTAAGAATAATCAACCACTTAAGATCAAAAGGGCAGCATTTACCCAAGGACATACTTACACAAAAAAAGGCAAGAAAAATAAGAGGAAGGAGGAGGAGGAGAAGGAGAAAAGAGAACAAGAAAAGGATTTTAATAAATAAAGATTTACATCATTAGAAATCCTACGAGGTGCTTCTCCTCTGACCAAAAAGGTCATGTGTCAATAAGATTGCAGTCGACTCAATAAGAATGAAACCTGTTGGAGACATTGTCCCAAATCTCATTTTTAAATTAATAAGCAGGTGTACTTTTGTAATACAATCATTAGGAAGCTAAGCCCTTTTGCAAAGGACTCCTTTTAACTGTGTAAACTGACAATCATCATTCGTTTGAGTGAGGACACGGTAAAATCTTGGCAGTGAAAGACATTTCAACAACAAACAGCTGAAAAGTAAGGAGGATATTCACAAGTTTCTGCTCCAGGAAACAACTCCTAGATTTCAAGATGGTGTCTCATTTGATCGTCTTCTGATTCCACAATGATCTGGAAGCAAAGTAGTATTTATTGAAATATGATCCCCATGGTACGTGCTTTTACAGTGCTTTGTAAACGACTGGCAGAGTTCCTGTTACCTTGGAATGTTTTCCAACCAATGTCATTATGTTGCTGCACTCAGTTGTTTGAAATATGAAGTTTTTGTTCTTTTTTTTAATTTTTGCCTGCTAATTCAGGTCAAAGAAAGCTGTTGTCATGTACCCTCAGAGATTGTTCACCTCCTGCTAGTAAAAGTCACGGCTCATACATATTCATGAAACACCACAGCAAAGTTGCTGCTTGGGACCATTTTCCCCCAGGAATGGCATGACCTCAGAATGTCCTAGAATTGTGCCCCTCTTGTGATCTCCCTGGTTGGGAGGCCTAGGCCTCATTTAAATAGAAAGTCCCAGGGAGAACCTTTCTGAATCAAATTCATTTCACTGCTTTCTTGCTCCTAATCTTTACAGAAGCAGATCTGGGGCCACGGGGGTGGGGGTGGGGTGAGTATTGCCCACAGTCCTCCTGGCTGTGTTTGAACTGCCAAAGTTTCCATTGTCAGCCCAGTGGTTAAACATTGTGCTATCAAGGCTTGACATGTATTATGAAGACAAAGATGGACCATTTTCACAAAATTGAATCTAAACATAATCATCGCTTCCCCTAGATTCCAAAGGCTATTTACCCCCATTCCATTCCAACCTACATCCGTACACACTTGCTTCTTTATACTTGGTTCCAAAGGGAAAATCTTCTGCTTGCTCAAAGCTCATTTGAAACCAATTAATGAACCCTATACACCACTGGACTCATCCCTAGGGTCTTGCTCAATAATTTAACCCTTTTCTACATCATTTTATTATTTGAGTGATAGTTAACATATCATACAAGTCAAAATATCAGTCATATCAAGAAGGCCTATACAATCATCATCACCATGAACTTTGGAACTGTTTTCCCTCTTCTTTACACATTGAGGCTGATTTCCTGTCTCCCTCTTCCTCTCTCTCCTGGTCCCCAGGCCCTCATCAACCCTGTTACTACCATAGTATTTTCTTCTATCCAAGTTTACCTATACAAATAACTATGCAAGACTAGGACAGACACCAAGCAAGAATTCATCAACGGTGGCCATATAAAACCAATAGAGATCCCAATCAAACAGAAAGCAGAGAAGATTAAAAGGATAGCGTAAAGTCATGGTGGGTCCATGGGGAGATCAAATTATAAGATGCTACTTTCCAGCCTGAGTAAAGTTTCCAAAGTCTCATTGACAATGCTCACCATCTGATTTGGGAGCTATTACCATTTTTAGTCAGTATACATTGGCGATTCACAGGAGGCTCATCACATAAAGTGCCCCTATACATGGATTTGAGCTACTGCTATCATTTATAATTTTCCACAATGTGACTATTTAGGATTTGGGCACTGGTTTCATTCCCTTTTCCAGGTTTGGATCTCATGATGTATCTTTGGATCACACAGGATGTTGTCCTTCCATCCGCTTTGCTGACCCCTCCCTAAGATGGTTTCCTATTTTGAGACAAGCCGTTAAGACCTCAAATGCTATTATTCATGATAGCTGGGGGCACCATCTAGTTTCTTCACCACACTTTGCTAGGGTGCCGTGTATTCAGTGATCTCTTTATGGGGGCGAGTACAAGGCAAAGCTACGTTGTAAGAACTAATTGTTCTTATATTAGGGCTTAGATCAATGATACCTCAAAATCCATTCTTATAACTATTGTTTCTAAAAGTCCATGCATGGCTTAATTTGGGGAACATCATTGTCATTTGATTGTAGTACATCCTAAATCATCACTCTAGGATTAAATTCATTCTATTGTTGGGAATATTATCTTCAACTTTGCATTCTCTGATTGTTTATTTCCATTAATAAATAAAATATACTTAAATTGTTTCCACTCTCAGGTACCAGCCCCTTACCTGCCTTTCTCCTCCCTGTAGGAGAGAGCATGCAGAACATCCTCATTGACTAACTCTACAGCATCTCTTCATCCTGAGTACACTTCATTGAAGCTTCAGTTTGCACCAGCCCACTCCAGCATCTCTCATAGAGATCACAAATACATTCCATCATCACTCTTACTAGTTTGAAGTCTTTCTTCCTCACCACTGCAAACTCTCAAGGACTATCAGATACAACACCTGGATTTTTCACTGATGAATATTCAGAACCTAGCCCAGGGCCAGGCACTTAAAATAGCTCAATACAACTTTGCTGAATTGAATTAATTGGTATTCAAAACCATCAATCGTCTTTGAGTCAATTCTGAGGCATGGTGACCTCGTGTGCTAAAGAGTAGAACTCTGCTCCATAGATTTTTCATGGCTGTGATCCTCCTGAAGCAGATCTTCCTTCCCAACTGCCCATGTTAATTCAAACTGCCAACCTTTCTCATAGCAGCCAACTGCTGAACCAGCCAGAGATCTCTTCCGTACCAGCCAGAGACATCATAGTTATATCGCAAGCATTGCTATTGGGTCTTTTCTGACTCAGGGTGACCCAATGAAATAGAACTGAGTTCCGTGGGTTTCCAAGCTGTACACAATTTGGAATGGGGAGCCCTGATTGAATAGTGGCTGTTCACAGGGCTGCTAACCATAAGGTCAGTAGTTCAGAATGGACTCCATATCAACTGGTAGTAGGGGCAGTCTCTCCAGGGTCATAGCCAACTATAACAATTGTATGTAGTACTCACAAAATCCAGTAAAGTGGTCTCCAAATGCCCAAACGCTCTTTTTTTTTCCTTTCCAACCTAGGGAGCTCTGGTGGCATTGCCAGATGAGTACCGGACTGCTAACCACAAGGTTGGAAGGCCAAACCCATCGATGACTCCTAGGAAGAAAGATGAGCCTGTCTGCTTCCATAAGGATTTATAGCCTCAGAAAGTCTATAGAGAGTCACTAAGACTCAGAATCAACTCAAAGGCAGTGGGTTTGGTTTGCGTTGTAATCTTTTAGGAAGCAAATAAGCAGGCTCTTCTGAAGTTCTGCTGGGTAGGTTAGAACTGCCAACCTTTGAATTGGTAGCCTGGCATGAATAGTTTGCCTCACCCCAGGACTTTAGATTCCTATTGATACCTCAAATTAAATAGGTGAGACACTGAACCCCTGATCTTGAAACAATAACCAACCTCTAAACCTGGACTTCCTTTTGTTGAACATTTCCTCTCTTAATTGATTTTCACCATGATACACCAGTGTCTGAAACTCAACACTTGAGAATGATGTTCTGACTCCTGTCCCTCCATTTCCTCCTAAAATGAAGCATTCATCATGTTCAACTTGCTGATACATCTTGAATCTGGGTCTCCTTTTTCCTCGAGGAATAGGATCATAAGTACATGTAGTTAACTAGATGTTTCCATACCGATTATTCTCTCTCCCAACTCCTATCACGACCCATACCACATGGCTCTTTATAAAATACAAACCAAGTAATATCAAGTCCCTCCTAAAAGTATTGGCATTCCCCACAACAGATTCTTTACTATATCCAATATAGTTTAAATTAAGCAACTCACTGCCGTCAATTTGGTACTAACTCGTAGCAACCCTATAGGACAGGGTAGAATTGCCCCCTGTGAATTTCCGCGACTGTAAGTCATTACAAGAACAGAAAGCCCTGTTGTTATACTACAGAATGACTGGTGGTTTTGAACAGCTGACCTTGAAGATCTCAACCCAAAGCACAACCACTGCACTAGCAGGGCACAAGTATATATTATCACGAGTATATCCATACCCTGTGTTCCCTGCACTAGGTTAGGCCTTCTTGTCTGATTTCTTACTGCTAACCCATTGTTTCCTAATTTGTTCAAGGAATACGGGATATACTAGATGGTGATTTACATTCTCCAATATTTGTCTATCTAACAGAGTTTCATTTTGTTTTCTTCATCTTCACAACTCAAGTATCTCACTTCCAAAAGCTCTTCCTTGATTCTTCCTACTCTTCTAAGACAATGATGCCCTCCTCCATGCTGCTCCTCTTCTTGGGATTTATGGATGTTGTCTTGATGCTCCTGGGCGTGGTATATCGTATTCCAAACCTTTAGGCACTTAGCATCTTCAGGGAAGCATCAGTGACATTTTGTCTTTGATTTGCTGGCACCTAAGATAATTCTGGCAACAGAGAATATATTACAGATGTCTTCCAAAACCAAACTCAGTGCCATAGACTTTTTAAACTGTATAATTATTTGCATTTGTCCTTCCTTGAAAATACATTTTTTACTTCTAGTTCCTATTTTTAAAAGGAAAAAGCTCATGGAACCATAATAAAGGATATAAAACTCCACTTCAATTTGTTTCTTTTAAGTCTTTATACATAAATTGACAAGATAATTAGTAATTTTGCCCACATGCAATCCTGAGATTTGAAAATACATATTTGTGCTTTCCCTTAAATTAAAATAATGTGTAACCCCTCAAGGATGAAAAGGTTTTGCTTTCTTAAATCTATACCATCAATTGCATTACTTACCCTCATTCTTTCTGATCATCTTTCCCTAGTCATGTTTTTCCATTTATACCCAAAGATACTCTTTAGACTGGGTTGACATTCTCAATTCAAATTAAGCTTTCATCTATAACAGTCACAGTGCCATTCTTAATTGAATTTCTGAATCCATTTCAATAGTAACACATCAATTGACCACTCCACTCTGTTATCTGTCAAATTAAGTTGTTTTGACTTGATACAATCAGAAAGGTTTGGGGAATGCTACTTACGGAAAATGATCATTTTCATCAACATATTGCATTGTCATGTGATTACATCCTAATTACCTGTGAGCATACTCCATTGTTTCTCCAGGGTGCATTGGAGTTATAGAGGTTGCTCTGTCAGGTTGGTATACCCTGAACACACCTTAATGAACCTCCTGTGAGAACCAGCAATGTACACCTTTAACAAGTACTCAGGTGATTCTGACGTTGGCAAAACAGCACACGTCATGTAAATACACTTGTAAGCAGGAGGCTGCTAGCTAGAAGAAAACTCTCAGTAAAAGCAATGAGATTGATCATCTGTTAAATTTAATGTTCTATTCGAAATGAAACTTGCAGAGCCAAACCTAATTGATTTCAATGCATTAATTAAAAGAGGGAAAATAATCAAAATGTCTCTACTACACCAACTAACAGACTTATTTGTACTTAGAAGAGTTTTGTTCGTATGCTTATAGTCTTTGGATGAGAACAATTTTCAATATTCTAAAAAAAATTGGAAAGAGGCATTGTTCCTATTACATTAAGCTGGGAATATTGAGATTTGTTTAAATCTGGGAAGCTCTGAAATGGCATTTTCCCCACCAGCCTGGAAATGTATTTACTTTGTCACAAAATCAGCCTCTACATTTAAATATCCAGACCTGTTGCCACTGAGTTGATTCTGACCCATACAGACTGTATAGGCTTTCCTAGGCTGCGTGCTACATCTTTCTCCCATACAGCAGCTGGTTAGACCTGGCAGTCTATCAGTTAGCCACGGGGGGTTTACCAACTCCATCACCAGATCCTTAAGTCTGTAAACCCCAAACAAAACCTGCTGCCATCAAGCCATTTCTTACTCATAGCAACTGTACAGCACAGAGTCCAGCTGTCCCATTGGATTTGCAAAGCTATGGTCCTTGCAGGAGCAGACAACCACAGCTTTCCCTATCTCTCCAGAGGTACCTGAAAAGTTCAAACCACTGGGGTCGGTTAACTGAAAAGCAAATGACAGAGCGTTTTATTAACTCTTCTACTGACCCCAGCCTCTTTTTCATCACAAATTCAAGAGATTGGAATGACTTCATCCTAGTTTAGGTAGTGAAATAATTGTCATCCATTTACTCTCTACCCCTAACTAAGCGTAGGAAATAGATAATAGAAAAATCATGTTCTGGATTACAGAAAAACAATTGGTAATTGATTCACTCATAATTGGAATAATTCAAGCACACTGGCGCTTTGTGAAAGAAGCACATTATTAACAAGGCTCCTCATAAAGGACCCGAGGCAAGCAAATGGCCTCAGGGATTTCCAAGAGATTCGTTATCTTTGCCTTCTTCTGGCATCTGACAATGCTAGTAGGATCTTTGAAAATGTTGAATCAGTGAGTTGCCAAGAATTACAAAACTCCCAGGAAACCAAAATGAAGAAGACGTTAATTTGGCCCCATCATAGAGTTGGACAAATAAACCAGAAAAAAATGCACTGAGCACTAATTTCCATGCAGAGAAATTTCATTTCAATGAAAGTTGCACGTTTAAAATAGGCTCCTGACTAATAGGAAAGTCAGGAATATTTTTAGCAGGGAAACTTCAGACACTTGTGTGGTGGTTGGAAATGCTGCTATCTTTAATCATGTGCCAACCAATTATCCTGCAGAATCAGAACCCACCCTTCCTCACAGAAAAGTCCTTCCTCTGATCACCAGTCCTTCTAGCTAAACTACAATGGAATGTGGACTTGACAAAGAAAAAGGGGGGTGGGGGAAATACATAAATAGAGGTGAGGAGATTCTGCATGATTTGTTTCCCAAGTGCATAGCCATTCAATTTGGGGGAGATAAAGACAAGAAAAGAAAAGCTAGGGACCTGGAAGCATTTACAAGAAAAATTTCCCGTCAAGTAATCCCTAATTCCTTGTCAGATCCCTCTCCCCTCTCTTTTACCTCTGTTATTCATTGAATGCATACATGTATTCGACAGCATGATACATTGTCTTTTCAGAATGGTCTCTTCAAATGCACCTTATCTGCTTAGTCTCATATAGTTGGATCACTCACTCACTCAAACTCACTGCCATTGACTCATAGGGACCTACAGTACAGGGTAGAAGTTCTCCGATGGGTTTGTGAGGCATAACACTTCGCAGGAGTAGGAAGCTCTATCTTCTCCCACAGAGAAGTTAGTGGTTTCAAACTGCTGGCCCTGCAGTTAGTAACCAGTCATGTAACCACTATGCCACTAGGGCTCCAATATCGAGTTAGGTAACATACGGTTAATCAACATTTAACATTTCTAAGGCACCAGATGTGTTGAAATTTCTGAAATATTCAGACATAGGACACACACACACACATCTGTTTGGTTGTCCAGTGGATAGATTTTTGTCTTCCTTGTGGGAGTCCCTTGTGTGATTTCCAAACAATGCACTTGTGCGTTGCTGTGATGCTGAACATATTTCACTGAAGCTTCCAGCCAAGATGGATTAGGAAGTGATGTGCATGTACTTCTGTGTTACAGTGAATTACTTAATATGGCCCATGTAGCCATGGTCTTATAACTTCCACAAAATAATTGGCTAGGGCTATTCAAATAAGTTACTAATATCCCACCAAGGGAATTAGGCAGCTTGCTAATAATGCATAAATTGCATGAAACCCTAGTGAGGGAATTGGTCAATTTGGCTATTGCATTGGGCTTGCAATGAGCCAATCTGAGAAGCTAGGAAGGGGGCCTCATCACCATCAAGAAGAGCCAGGATGAAACATTTCATTTGGACCCAGACTCCCTGTGCTGGAACCTGCTAGGTCAAGAGACAGAGGCTGTCTGCTCTAGGGGTGGCACAAAGCATCAAGAATCGATGACAGAGAAACAGTGGCAGCAGAACTTGTAGACCAGTGAAAGATGACACCGTGAGATGCCTAGCCAACAGAGCAGGGTGACGACGTCGGACATGCAATCCACAAATCAAGACAGCTGAGCGCCTTCAATTAAGAGGTTACTCCAACCGATTCCTGGTAGAGTGTGGTGTCTCCAAGCATTTATCTGTGGAGCTAAAGAACTTTATAGCATTTACCCAAGGAGGACACCAACCAGAGCCGAGAGGAGCCTGTCCTGAAAGGGTAGAGAGAATCCTGGCCAATCCTCAGGCTTGCTTACATGGCCAAAAGGAGCTGAGAATGCTCTCCTGCCATGGGTAACTTTCTAGACCTCGCCTATGTGCTACCTGATCCTCGGTCATAAAGGCCTGTTGGTCCTGACCCTGAATTGTACTTTCTGTGGTAATGCTGAGTTTTGTCTGGGAGTTCAATGTGACCTTTGCAATGAATTAACAGGAAAGCATTGCAGGAGCGATGAGCAGATTCCACAGGGTAGAAGATACACACACGGAAAGAAAGGCACAGGGGGAGTGATGGAAATGGGCAGGAAAATAACAATTGCTGAGCATGTGTGATGTTACCAGGTACTGAGCTAAAGACTGTGCAAGAATCATATCACTGAATATTCATGCAAAGGGAGAATTGGCCTCGAAAACGCTGGCAAAGTGCATCCTGTTGGGGAAGTTTGAGAGCTGATCGCAAGCACATAGAATCTTGTAAAGGATGGTCTAAATCAAGCAGTATCCAAAAGGAGGGACAGGAAAGGGGAAGAATGTATTTTCATGCGCTATTGACCCAAGATATATTTTCTCATTATCATGTCTATCATGTGGACATTTTGAGTATGAATATTATCAATACATACCCCAACACACTACCATTGGTAGCTCTTACAAAGGAATTATTTTTTGCATATTCTTAATCATCTTAATACCTTGACAAATTTGCTAAACAGAGATGATAAGCCAATTCTAGCTGTTCTACTTTTATTCTCCCCCAGAAAAAATATATAAACCAATATGTACTTTACTAACCACTTTTGGGGTATTTGTTAAATTTTGATTTCAGGTTTTGTTTTTGCCTCCATATCAATTACCCACTTGAGATTATGCCAATGTGAGTTTTCTTTTCTGGCACCTAGTTCCACCAACGCCAATTTACTCGGGTCATATTTTATAGATTTTATACATTGTGACTATAGAAGGCCTACATTTTCCTTTTACTTATCGTTTACCCTTTTAGCTATAGCTGATTTTATTTTTCAATAATTCATATAAGAGCAATGTTCATTGTGATTTCTAGGCATAAATACAGATTTTGCAAGTTTGCATTATTTCTAATTTGAAAGTTGTGAGCAAAGAATTTTAGATATGAAGCCCTATTGAGGAGCCAAAATCCTTTACTGTGTTCTTAAAAACAACAACAAACTGGGTTTCCCCTGGAGGCCAGCGGCTCTTTCGCGCGTCCCTCGGGCTCCGCTGGCCGAGAGCAAGCAGCATGGCCCCTAAACGCCAGCCTTCGAGCCTGCCGCAAATGAAGAAACCTAAGGTGCAGGAGACCCCGCCCCCCCCCCCCCCCGAAGGAAGAAAAAGAACAGCAGGAAGCAATTGAACATATTGCTGAGGTACAAAATGAAATAGACAGACTTAATGAACAAGCCAGTGAGGAGATTTTGAAAGTAGAACAGAAATATAACAAACTCCGCCAACCATTCTTTCAGAAGAGGTCAGAATTGATCGCCAAAATCCCCAATTTTTGGGTAACAACATTTGTCAACCATCTGCAAGTGTCTGCATTGCTTGGGGAAGAGGATGAAGAGGCTCTGCGTTATTTGACCGGAGTTGAAGTGACAGAATTTGAAGATATTAAATCAGGTTACAGAATAGATTTTTATTTTGATGAAAATCCTTACTTTGAAAATAAAGTTCTCTCCAAAGAATTTCATCTGAAGGAGAGTGGTGATCCATCTTCAAAATCAACTGAAATCAAATGGAAATCTGGAAAGGACTTGACGAAACGTTCCAGTCAAACACAGAACAAAGCTAGCAGGAAGAGGCAGCATGACGGACCTGAGAGTGTCTTTACCTGGCTTACCGACCAGTCTGATGCAGGCACCGATGAATTAGGAGAAGTCATCAAAGATGATATCTGGCCAAATCCATTACAGTACTATTTGGTTCCTGATATGGATGATGAGGAAGGTGAAGGAGAAGAAGATGATGACGACGATGAAGAAGAAGAAGGTTTAGAAGACATTGATGAAGAAGGGGATGAAGACGAAGGGGAAGAAGATGAAGATGATGACGAGGGAGAGGAAGGAGAGGAGGATGAAGGAGAGGATGACTAACAACACTGATGGATTCCAACCTTTTTAATTTTCTTCAGTCCCTGGGAGCAAGTTGCAGTCTTTTTTGTTTTTGTTTTGTTTTGTTTTCTTCCTCTTGTGCTCAGTCACCCTGTCCTTGAGGTCTCTTTTCTCTACACCATGGTTCTCAACTTATTTGGGGGTGGAGGGAATAATGCCTTGTGCAGAATACAGTGGAAAAGAATCTCAAAAAACAAACAAAAAACAAACTAATTTTTGTGGATTCAGTGAAAGTTTCCAGATCATATCAGTTGTCCATTCAACAATTCATACTCATTCTGTTTCATGTCATTAATTGCAAACCAGCCAAGGTAACACCACTATTTCATTTCCATCCTGTTTTCACCATTTCCATTCCTCCTTTTCTTCTAGCCTCTGTGCCTTCTGAAATGTATCGCAGGGCAAATACGCCATTTTTATCTGTGTGGTTGATTGTTCGAAGGAACGCAAACCAACCAAATGTCATCATTCACTTTATAGTCCTGTCTATGGTATGGTAAAAACTGAACCACAACAATGAGTTCAGTTCTAGGTTTGAAAAGTGACTACAGGCCATAATTTTGGGAGTTTCACAAATCTGCCCAGTAAGCCTGGTCTCTCTTATACTTTAAAGTTGTGGTCTACATTTGAGACTGGATTAATGGTTCCTTGGGGATATGGCAAGAGAGTTAATAACGAGCACAAGAAAGAAGAAAATATTCTAAAACTGATTGTGGTCATGAGTGTACAACTCTTCTTGATGTGTTTGAACAATTGAAATTACTGAATTGCATGATGTGAGGTATATGCCGATAAAAATGTGGAGGAAACATAGATCGAGTATTTATGTAAAATAGCTCCTCTGTATTTTGCAAAACAAGCTTTACAATAATATGCTAGGTTAGAGTTGTAGACCATCATGAGTGAGCTCAATTGTTGATCCTGGAGGTATAGGTTCAGTTTGAGGCAGTTGTTCCGGGACAAGTCAGATGGGTAAAAAAAGATGGTAAGAGAAAGCAAAGGGATGGGTACAGGGCAGTACCAGCAAAATCTAAGATTTGATAAGAATTAGCATCATGCCACAGGTAAAAAAGAAAGTGGTAGTCATGACTCTGAAAAAGAAGAAGCAATCCAAGTTGGGTGGTCCTAGTACTATGAAGAACTCTGTGGTGGTGAAGGTTTATTGGGCCAAACTGGCTGATGAACACATGTGGGATTAATTGAAGGGAGGAGAGATAAATGGCTCAGTGAGCCTCACCTTTCTGGTCTCTTGTTCTCTGATGGTCGGACCAGTTGTGGCTGCCTTAGCTAGTCTTCTGCCTCAGCTGGCAAGGCTCGCTTCCTGCGAGACATCTCTGAGGAGAAGCCACATGGGCCTACCCTGATGTAGTCCTAGGTGCTGGAGAAGATGTATGGAGACCCCTGCCAGCACTGAGATGCTTACACACTCACTGATTCAGCTTTCCTCCAGCATTTGGCATCATTGTGTGTGTTTTGTGAGTTTGAGGAGGACTTTGTAGATAGATGTCAGACATATATGGACTAATGTTAGACTTATGGGTTTGGACTAGACAGGATTGAAATGCTTGATGTACAATTACCCTTTATATAAAACCCTCTCTTATAAAATATGAGTGTTCATGAATTTTGTTTCTCTAGTCTACCCAGACTAACACAAACTCCAGGGGAACCATTGCTTTTCAAAACTACTGTGCTTCCCAGGATCTGGTGTCATTGGCATGAGGGCTTGAGCATCTTTGTGCTCATTCATTGACTCACTCACATGCCTCATTTCTGTAACCCATAAAAACAAGGCCACCGAGCAAAATGCCAGAACCCAGGTCATTCGTGAATATTGCCTAGATATCAGTCCGTTTCAGCCCATCGGCCTCTTCATTCTCTCTGGGTTTGGTGCTTCTTCTAACTCTTCTCCTGATATCCCAGCCCTACTGATTCCCCTTATGGCCAGCCCTGCTGACTAGTTCTTGAGTAAGCAGGTAGTGCGTGTGTGTGTGTGTGTGTGTGTGTGTGTGTGTGTTCTACTATGACAAGGGAAAGCTCATGAGTGGGAAGCAGAAGACAGGTTGAATCTGAGTGAGAAAGTCCAAAGAAACTAGGTGGGGTAAAATCTAAAGCCCAGGTAGGACTATTTATCTTAATGGTTGTCTTCAGTTAAAAGGTCCACCACCAGCCTGTCAGTGTACCCCTCACTGGTGACTTGCATGTGACTATGATGCTGGACATTAAGTCACCAGTATTTTTTCAAATGCCAGCAAGGTCACTCATGATAGACAGGTTTCAACGAAGCTTCCTGGCTAAGACAGAGTAGGAAGAAAGGTCTGGTTATCCACTTCTAAAAATTAGCCAATAAAATCCCTATGGAGAACAACAGAATAGCATCCACTCTACTGCAGGCAAGAGAACCCCCAGATTGGAATGCAGTCAAAATACACAGTATGACCGGAGCAAGAGACTGGAACCTGCCAACAGCTGTGAAGATGGTTCAGGTGACATTCCATGCCATTACGTATAAAGTCCCCAAAACAGACAGAACCATTTGGACAGCAACTAATCACGAGAGCAATGTGAAACGAAGGTGAGAGAGGGTGTTTGGAGAAAATAAGAAGGCTACATCTGCTTCTCAACAGAGTCCATCGTTCTTTAGTGGATCCGCTGCCATGGGGGGCACAGGAAGTGTGGAGAGCTTAGAGGAGAGCTGGAGGAAAAGCTGGAGGGTTGTGCCACATCTAGACTGAGCAAGCGATTGCACGTAGCCAGAGGGAGGCAAGGAGAAGATATTTCCGAACCAGTGGCAAATGTTAGGTGGCTACGACAACTGGCTATGACAAGCTGTGCTTTTGTTTCTGCCGTGAGAAACCAAGCCAGTCACACTCCTGTCCCTGGCTCCCTTTTCCATTGCCACTACATCCCACACTCTACTGGTGCCTGCATTCTGTTATAAGACAATCGCAAGCACAGCTATTAAATACAATTAAGCATATAACCAACAGCTAGTGACAAACAAAGATAATTATTGGAAAGATAGTTATATTTTCCTTTTAAACGTAAGGGGGATTCTAAACCTACATTTCTTGCAGCCTGCATTCCAAATTACAAACTCTTTGATCTACTTAAAGAAAAAAACAGCTCACTCTGAATCAGAACAAGTGAACAGTAGACAGGACAGAGACTGAAACACTCCTAAGAATATTCCAAAGACACATGGTAAACCTTCCCTATTGGAACTGCCAAAGCCCGCATCTGCCTAGCAAGTTACAATCGTAGAGATAAACCATCATCTACCCTCTATATTTCCTTCAGTCCTATATTGGACCTGGGCCACAAACATTCATAAACCCAATACATGGACCTTTGAATTGCTGAAAGATGCCACTTAGCATGTTTAAAGACTATTCCCTGAAGACTCTTTTTGTTCACTGGTGCATTTATTAAAGGCATGAAATGTCCGGAGCTCTAACAGCATACTGCTGCTGAGGAATTACTTCTACCAGAGAAATTGAGGTAATTCACTTAAAAGATTAAAGCAGAAAGGCAACTTACACTTGTCCCCCTCCCCCACTCCCCCTCCCTTAAATAGGATCATCGGCCTTTGAGAAAAAAACCCATAAAATTGCATCCATGTCTGAGTATCGGGCAACAGATATAGCCATTCCCCGGGCAAAATCCACCCTCTTCCAATTGAGTCAGCCTCTGACTCACTAGCTGGAGGGAAATTGCAGAGGGGACACATGCCAGGCTGGCTCTCTTGAGTCTCCTGTCGCTGTGACCCCAGATGAGTTGGGGGTCACTGCCTCCTAACAAGGAAATACTCTATCCCAGGAGCTGGCTCTCATCTCCAAAGAAAACACATGTCCTTCATCCTCACCCAATAGATGGAGAGGGCCTATCAACGCACTGAAGGCTTGGCGGTCTCCTCAGAGTTAGGGCACCCTTTTCTGAGGCACACATCCAGATGTTTTTACCAGAAAACCGCCGACAGAAATGCGTGTTCATGTGTTTGGAAGTCTGGCTGTTTGTCTGTCTGTCTGTTTTGCTGGTTGTTTGTTTTGACCTTATTTCGCTTTGCCAGCACAACATGTTAGAACTTCCCTTAGGAAGTAAGTGGACTGAGCGCCGACCTGAACGTGGCTATTTGGGGAAATTGCCTCCTTGCCTACTTCAGCCAAACAAGAAGAAGTTTGTCAAAGTACAGGGTGCAGGAAAGGTTTCTGCTCCCCACAGGGGCTCAGGGCAAACCCATCAGCTTGTCCCTTCCCTCAAACAGGCCCCCGCTTTGTTGGCAATCAGGAAGGACTCGGAGGAATGAGGCCTGAGGGTAAATGTGCGGTCACCTGTCTGAAGTCTCAGCATCTGGGGTGTAAACAGTTCTTAGGCAAGGCAGGACTGCCCTGGATATTGGTGTGGAGACTGCCTGGGAACACGCAGAGACTTCTCCCTGTGTGATGCTTTATGACATGTCCCCCTAAAACACAAACACATTTGTTTTTCTAAGTAGCCAGGTGATGGGAAGAGGAGCAGGGGTGCTGGAGCCTGTACCAGTTAGGTGGAAGCACTCACTCTTTTTCCTTCACCAGGCAGCTAATGTCCAAATTAAAACAAAAGATCGGACTCCTGGAAATCGCTTGGGAACCCCAAAGGGGTCCTCCAAACCAAAAAACAAACCCACTACTATTGAGATGATTTGCAGAGACCCTAGGACAGAGTAGAGCTGCCGATAGAACTTCCAAAGTTAAAGATCTTTCCAGAAGCAAACTGCAGCATCTTTTTCCATCAGCGTCTGGTGGGTTCAAACTGATGAGCTTTCTTCCAGTTAGCAGTCAAGTATTTTAATCACTGTGCCACCAGGATTCTTCCCAAAAGTATCCCCAGTCACATGGAATTACAGACAGCATTCCCATGGAGTGAAGATGTCATTTAATTCTACGCCATTTTTTTTGGTTAATAAATTATTTACATTTGGAAACCAACTTCCTAGAACCTCAGGATATGGATGATACTTCAGGTTTTTATAAGAGTTCTTAACAACCACAGAGAAAGCATCCTTTGAGATGAACATACTCTCTTTGGCATCTGATGCACCGTGTTAATTCACGGAAATCAAGAACTACTACACGTACACGTTGAGTTGCTAAATTAGAGGCCATTTAGTGACAAAGATTAAAAATAGTGCCTTGGGATTGATCAAAGAAAACTTATTCTTAATCAGAGTGTAACCTTCAATATTGATTACAACTCAACATAAAGCAAACTAAAATCCTCACAACTGGACCAATAGGCAACGTAAGATAAGCAGAGAAAAGACTGAAGTTGTTCTAGGACTTGGTCTTGCTTAGCTTCACAATCAATGCTCATGGAGGCAGCGGTCAAGAAATCAAGCCATGATGGCATTGTAAGCCTGCTGCAAAAGACCCCCTAAAGTGTTCAAGAGTGAGGCTGTCACTTTGAAGACGAAGGGTGTGCCTGACCCAAGTCAAGATATTTTCAATTGTCTCCTATACACCTGAAAGTTGGGAATTGGGAATTGGATGAAGAAGACCAAAGAAGAATCAATGTATTATAATTATGGTGCTGGAAAAGAATATTGACAGTATTATGGACTGTCAAAAGAACAAAAAATTCTGTCCTGAAAGCCAGAATGTTCCTTAGAAGTGAGGATAGTGAGATTTGACTTCACATACTTTGGAAATGTTTTTGAGAGAGACTAGTCCCTAGAAAAGGACCTCGTGCTTGGTAAATGGAGGGGCATCAAAAGGAAGACCCTTGGCAAGATGGGTTGACTCAATGGCTGCAAGAATGAGCTCAAACATCCGAACAATTGGGAGGATAGCTTAGGACCAGGCAGTGTTTCATTCTGTTGTAGATAGGTTACTATGAGTCAGAATCAACTCAAGCACACCTACCACAAACAACAACAAACGCAAATCAAATGGACTTGCTGTCAAGTCCATTCCAACTCCTAGTGACCCTCCGTAGGCTTTTTGAGACTGTCAATTTCCATGGGCTTTCTCCCATGGATCTCCATGGGCTTTCTCCCATAGAGCAGCTGGTGGTTTTGAACCTCCAGCCCTGTGGTTAGCAGTTCAACCCTTATCAGACATCGACCACTGAGTCCCTTTAATCAGATCTAAGGCTCTTGTCAAGAAACCCTGGTGGTGCAGTAGTTAATTGCTTAGCTGCTAATCCGAAGATCAGAGGTTCCAACACTAGGGAGAAAGATGGGGTGATCTACTTCCATAAAGATTACAGCCTCAAAAACCTTGTGGGTCAGTTCTCCCCTGTGGGACACAGCCACGAGGAATCAGATTCCACTGGGTATGATTTGGGGATTGGGCAAGTCTCTTGTTGTTTCTGAACAAACTTGTGACACTATTTAACCTCTTTCAACCACAACTGCCCAATTGGTTAAATACTAATTGGAAATAGTGTCTGCTATGCATTTTTAGCAGAAAGATTTGTTAAATAATCCACATAAACTGCATAAGACCTAGCTCAGACCCTGGCACATAATAAGTTTTGTCATTAATGGTCACCTTTGTTGTTAGAAAGTGGAGCCCCAGATAGTTAGCATTTGGGGTCTCTTTTATAATGATCCCCTATCTTGGAGATTGACTTTATAAAATTGAGGTAAATATGACCTGATTACAATGCCACATCTGCCAGATACAAAACTAACAACTTTTTTTTTGGAGGGGGTGGGGGGTAGGTAGGAGGGTGAAGGTTATGAAGAAATACAAAAAAAGAATGAACTGGGGGAAAATACAAGTTTAAAGAAAAGTTCCAAGCCAGCAGTCTACTGTTGCTGTCATTGATTTTTTTTTAATGTTAATATTCGAGAGAAATGAGATAATGTGAAAAACACTTAGAAAAAAGACACATCTCAAAATATGTTTTATGAGATACTTACAAACCATGGTTAAAAGTCTGGCTGTCTCTAAAAGCAAAGTGCTTCATGATTAACATGGGATAAATGGTCCAGAACGCAGCCACTAAGCCCATGGAGTTTCTGTTAGGATGAGATATGTGGTATTAGGGAAGAACGGCTTGTTGGAAGAACCAAGTCATGGCCTATAGCACAGAATACAGCACAGAAGAGCAAAAGGCAGGCTTAACAACTGAAAATAAGATGCTAACAAATTTAAATCATTGGAAAGGCAGAATCCTATCCCTTTAAAACTGTAGCACTTCAGTAAATACGTGTGTTGATATCATTGGTGGTGGTTGCCATCAAATCGGCCCCCGTTCCTGACTCCATGAACATCAAATAGGGCTTTCATTGACCACTTCCCAGTAGCATAACAGCAGTACTCTTCCTAGCCCATCTTAGTATTGAAGCTCCAAATAATCCTGTTTAATGTCATAGTAATAAGCAACCTCCACTGCTAAACGGTGGTAGCTGTGCATGAAGGTCACTGACCAGGCCCCCAGTCAGATCTTCCACCTAGATATCAAGAACTCTACCACTGAACCCCAGTGCCCAAGAAAGACATAATTCTATCTATTTCCCTAAGATAGAGCAGGAGCTGATGCTATGATTGATGAAGTTCAACCTAAACGTATGAGACTATGGAAAATGTCTTGCCCGCCATGGACACCACAAAAGCAGCTTGAGTATGTCGATCTCTTCACCACTATAGCTGGAGACAGACGGATGGAGAGAACAGGAATGAGATCATTGGGACAGACCTGGATAATTTTTGTCCCAAATGTCCCCAGCTACCCTTTCTTTTTCATATATATATATATATATATATATATATATATATATTTTAGGATAACATCTCTCATACAAGGACAACAAAACCCTGGCATCATCAATGTAACCATGATTAGGTTAAAACAATGTCTATACCCATGAAATTCTAAAAGAACATGTTGTTATCCCACTCCTAGATGCTAAGAGAAACTTCAAATTAAGCTAATGTTGTTGTTATTGTTAGGTGTGGTCGAGTCGGTCCTGACTCATTGCTAACCTTTCAACAGAAAGAAGTACTGGCTGGTCCTGCACCATCCTCACAATTTGATTATGTTTGAGCCATTTCTTGTAGTCAAAATTTCAGTCCATCCATTGAAGCTCCTCCCCCTTTTATGCTGACTCTCTACTTCATCAAGCATGATGTCTTTCTCCAGTGACAGGATCCTCCTGAGTACAGGCCAAAGGCACAGGAGACAAAGTGTGTCCTCATTTCTAAAAAGCATTCTGGTTTTACTACTTCCAAGACAGATTCATTCATTCTTCTGATAGTCTGTGATAGATCCAATATTTTTGACAATCCCTCAATCCCTTAATTCAAATGCATTGATTTTTTTTCTATGTTCTTGGTGATTCATTGCCTAGATTTCACATGCATAGGAGATGAATGAAAAATGCCATGACGTGGGTCAGATGCACTTTCATCCTCAAAGTGACTTCTTTGTATTTTAACACTTGGAAGAGGTCTTGTGTCACAGGTTTGCCTTGCAATATGCCATTTGACTTCTTGGCTACTGCTTTCATGGGGAGTGATGATGGATTCAAATAAAATGAAAACAGTGACAACATCAATCTTTTCACTATTTGACATAATGCTGACTAGTGGGGACTTTTGTTTTCTTTATGTTGGGGTATAATCCAGACTGAAGGCATATTGCATGGTGTGAATTATTTCTCCATTTAGTTCAATTTCCCAGATTATTTTCTCAGTATACAGATTGAACAAACACGCTGAATGAATACAGCCCCAAGGCACCACTTTCTGATTTTGAACCACACTGTATGCTCTTGCTCTGTTCTGAGGACTGCTTCTTGGTCTATGCACAAGCTCCCCATGAGCACACACGAATTCTAGAATTCTCATCTGTGGTAAGAATTTATTTTTGAATAATGAATACCATAGTAATCTTGAGGCATTGAAGATTAAAAATGTCCCAAATTTCCAACCCTTTCAAGATTCCCTTCCTCTCCATTTCCCGCCCACTCCTCCCTTAAGTGTGCCTGCCCCTGACACCCATGGGTTCTGTGATTCACTGGAACACCCCACAGAAAGTCAAGAAACTTTAAGGAAATGTCTCCACTCGCATAGTTGTGGGTGCTGCTAACTCCAAAATCTGAAGGTCAGGCAGAGATGAGCCAAATGCAAGGGCCAGAGCCAGAAACTAAAAATATCTGAAAGTCAAAGCAGGTCTTTTTGCTTCTATCAAAGCTCTGTCAGGAACCAGAGGTCACAAAAAGGAAGCTTTGATGGGGGGTGTGATTGTTTCTCTCTTCCATCTAGCAGTCCTTCCAGAAAAACAACAATGGATTATGACTTTAATCACACCGTCCAGTAAAGTGAGACTGAGATACATTCCACCTTATTCCCCTAACAGAGAATTACCTCAAAAATGGAATTATAACCACAAGCACAGAGACTAAAATACAACACATCACAAAATGGAATATGGCAAACAAGAATGTGCCTCAAAGAAGGACCATATTAAGTAATCCACTAAATCTCACCATTCCTCAAAACATATTATCCATAATTGCTATGATTGTTATTGAATAGTCAATAAAACACAAGTAAATGTCTTTCTGGTATCATCTACTGTTATGAAATCCATCTGATAGAGTAAGGATATCCTAGTTCTACACCATCTTCTGAATCTTGCTCCAATAGTTAGCAGTTACTTTGGGGTACATTGCTGAAGCCTTTTTAAAAATGTGGTCAGCATAATTTATTTGCATGACATATTAATTATATTGTTTAATAATTTCCACAGCTTTTTAATCACTATATTGTGTAATGGACACAATATAGACTTTTTCCAGTTGGTTAGCCAGGTAGCCAACCGTCTTCCAAATTTCTTGACAGATGAAAAAGGACTTCCAGGACTTCCGGGAAGATGGCGATGGAGTAACACATACCAGAGGGATTCCACAGAACTCAACCCACGGGAGTTGCTTAGAAGGAAATTCAACACTGTTGGAATGCAGGAGGAGCATCATAAAGATAAGTAGGCACAGACCCACAAGGTTTTGAGGGGCTGGGAGCTTTTAGTGTACCGCAGTGGAGGCCAGCTAGGGCTTGACTTTAGCCCCGCCACTGTGTCTGCTGGAACTGGGACCATTTGGAACCCACAAGAAGGCTTAATCTCAACACAGCCACAGTTTGCCGCTGCCTTCCTCAGAGTAGGAACTAAACCCTTGCAGCTCCATGAGCAGGGATGGGGGAGTGGAGGGGTTCAGCTACATTGTTATTTTTATTTCCCTTTCTTCTCTATATTCCCCCACAGTCATGGTGGACTGTGCTGGGGTTTTTTCTCAGCACAATCACAGCTTGCCACCACCTCCGGGCAGGGACTAAACCCTTGCAGTGCCACGGGCAGGGATCAGGACTCCAGGGATCAGGACCCAGCTACATTGTTAATTTTGTTTCCCTCTCTTCTCTATACCCCCTGCATAGTCTCAGCAGGCTTACTTTTAAAATTTTTTCTCCTCTGTATCTTTCCTATTCTCCCACACTCCACTACTGACCTTCAGACGATACCCCATAGCCTAGGGCATTTATGCCTGTGCCACACCCAGCTAGGTGAACTCCACCCTGTGCAGCTAGCCTGAGCTGTCTGATGCTATGATGAGCTGTGCCTGATGCTATGAAGAACAACATCAGAATAATTGAATTATCAGAGGAAGACACAACAAAGAAGTCATCTGCAATTGTGAGAAAATTCTTGGAGGCAAACTTCCCCAGCTTAATGAATGAACCAGGCACCCATTCAGGAGGCTGAAAGAACACCAGCAAGACTGAATCCCAAGAAGTCACCAAGGCACATGACAATTAAACTATCCAACTTTGAGGAAAAGGAGAAAATCATGAGAGCAGCTAGGGAAAAACAAAAAATAACATATAACCGTTTCCAAATAAGAATATGCTCAGACATATCAGCAGAAACTATGAAGAAGAGAGA
This sequence comes from Tenrec ecaudatus, assembly GCF_050624435.1. Classification (NCBI taxonomy): domain Eukaryota; kingdom Metazoa; phylum Chordata; class Mammalia; order Afrosoricida; family Tenrecidae; genus Tenrec; species Tenrec ecaudatus. Next base: position 11,815,041 of record NC_134542.1, on the reverse strand, counting down.
GTGGAGTAACATATTCGAAAAATTCAAAGAAAACAATGCAAACCCAAGAATACAATACCCAGTCAAATTATAGATCAATATAAATGGAGAAGTAAGAGTCTTCCCAGACAAGTAAAAACTCAAAAAATACATTAGAAGAAACCCAGCTCTACAAAAGATCCTTGCTGACCCAGTATGGGCAGAAGAACAACACTCACCAAGCATAAATAAGAGACTGCCACATAGAACAACCTCAGCCATAGGGCAACAAAGAGAAAACAGACCCAATGAGAGCATTGGCTTAAGGATGGGAAAAAAGTCAAGAATGAGACACAAACACACACTCACATGCACAATGCACTACTGAGAAAGGAGAGTATGAAAACAACCAACACAAAAGGTATAAGATGGCATCACAGAGTTCGCAGATGGAGATAATAACCCTGAATATCAATGGACTGAACTCAGGCATTAAAAGGCTGAGAATAGCAGACTGGCTTAGAAAACACAACCCATCCATCTGCTGGCTATGGGAGACACATTTCAAGGGTACAGACAAAATTATTCTGAGATTCAAAGGCTAGAGAAAGGCATACAAGGCATACAGCAATTCAAAAAAAGCAGGGGTTGCAATCCTCAACTCTGATAAAATTGACCTCAAAGTGCAAACCATAAAAAGAGATAACTAGGGACACTATATAATGATCAAGGGAATGGTAGACAAAGAACCACTAAGCATTGTAAACATATGTTCCCAGAATGAGAGAGCTGCTGAATATGTCAACAAAACACTTCAAACGATGAAAAAAAAAATCACAGCCTCAACAATTATAGTGGGTGACTTCAGTATACCGCTCTCTGAGAAAGATAGATGACAGGAAAAGAAATTAAACAAGGAGGCTAGAGATGTAAACACTACAAATACGTAATTTGACCTGATAGATATTTACAGAGCTTCCCATCCAAATACCAAATCAATTCACATTCTTCTCAAGCACACATGGCACATATTCTAATATAGACCACATGCTGGGGCATAAGATGAATCTACATAAATTTAAGCACATTTATATCATACAGACCTCTCTCTCTGACCACTGTGCCATAAGGCTGGAAATCAACAAAAGGAAGACAAAGAAAACAAGAGCAAACAATTGGAGGATGAATAACTCTCTACTGCAAAAGGAGTGTGTACAGGAACATATCAGAGATGAAATTAAGAAATTTCTAGAAACCAACGAGAATGAGCACACGACGTACCAAAACTAATGGGATACAGCAAAGGCAGTTATCAGAGGAAGTTTCATAGCACTACATGCACACCTGAAAAAGGAAGAGAGACTCATGATTGATATGCTGGTACAAAATTTACAACAACAAAAGCAGAGTCAGCAGGAAAATCCTACTAAAAGCAAAAGAAACAAAATTATAAAAAGCAGGACTAAGATTCAGGAAAGGGAAAATAAGAAACCTATGGAAAAAATTAATGCTGCTAATAGTTGGTTCTTCGAAAGGATAAACACAATCAACAGACCACTGGAAAACCTAAACAAAGAAAGGAGGAAACAAATTTCAATATCAAGAATAAGGGATGAAAGAGGGGACATTACAACAGACCCTAATGAAATCAAAAGGATAATTACACAGTACTATGAATGATTGTACTCCAATTAATTCAACAATTTGGAAGACACGGACAAATTCTTGGAAAAACAATCCCTCCCTAGACTATCCTTGATGGATGCCAAGAATCTCAACAGACCCATAGCACTAGAAGAAATAGACAAGTTTATCAAGGGATTACCAACAAAAAAATCCCCTGAACCAAAGGGCTTCACTGGAGAATTTTACCAAGTATTTAAGGAAGAACTAACACCAATCCTACAAAAACTCTTCTAAAACATAGAAAAAGACAGTAAATCCTGAACTCCTTCTATGAAGCTAGTGTAACTCTGATACCCAAACTGGGCAAGGATACCACAAGAATCGAAAACTACAGACCAATATCTCTAATGAACATCGATGCAAAAATCCTTAACAAAATACTAGCCAACAGAATACAAAAGTATATAAAACAAATAATTCACCATGACCAAGTGGGATTCATACCAGGGATGCAGGGATGGTTCAACCTTAATATTATTCATCACATTGACATGAAAAACTAAGAAACACAAGATAATATTGATAGATACATTATTAGCATTCAACAACATCCAACACAATTTCCTGTTTAAGACAATTGAGAAGGTAGGAATGGAAGGAAAACTCCTCAAGACAATATAAGCTATATATGCAAAACTAACAGTCAACATGGTAGTCAATGGAGAAAGGACTAACAATCCTACTGAAAAAGACAAGCATGCCCCTTGTCCCCACTCTTCTTTAATATCATGCTGGAGGTTTTAGCTAACAACATAAGGCAAAGAGAAGATATCAAAGGTATTCATCTGGGGAAGGAAGAGATGAAACTATTGCTATTATCAGATGATATGATTTTATTTTTTTAAACATTTTATTAGGGGCTCATACAACTCTTATCACAATCCATACATATACATACATCAATTGTATAAAGCACATCCGTACATTCTTTGCCCTAATCATTTTCAAAGCATTTGCTCTCCACTTAAGCCCTTTGCAGCAGGTCCTCTTTTTTTTCCCCCTCCTTCCCCGCTGCCCCCTCCCTCATGAGCCCTTGATAATTTATAGATTGTTATTTTGTCATATCTTGCCCTATCCAGAGTCTCCCTTCCCCTCTTCTCTGCTGTCTATCTCCCAGGGAGGAGGTCACATGTGGATCCTTGTAATCAGTTCCCCCCTTTCCAACCCACTCACCCTCCACTCTCCCAGCATCACCCCCTCACAACCCTGGAGCTTTCCCCCAGATCCTGGGTGCTTCCTTCTCCCAACTACCATGATCCGAATTCTATCTTGCAGGACTGGATAGGGCAGAGGTTGTATACACTGGTGCATATGGGAGCTGGAGGCACAGGGAATCCAGGGTGGATGATGATATGATTTTATATATGGAAAATCCCAAAAGCTACACAAGGGGAGTACTGGAAGCAATAGAAGAGTTTGGCAGAGTGGTAGGATACAAGATCAACAAATAGAAGTCCATCGGTCTGTTATACACATTGGAAAAAACCACAGAAGAGGTGATCAATAAGGTGGTACACTTCACAATAGCCAAGCACAAATTGAAATATCTAGGGATATACCTGCCTAAAAGAACAAAAGAGATATATAGGGAAAACTACAGAACACTATAACAAGAAACCAAGAGCAACCTCAACAAATGGAAGAATATCCCATGCTTGTGGATTGGAAGACTCAATATAGTCAAGATGTCAGTTCTGCTAAAGGCACTATATAAATTTAATGCAATACCAATACAATTATCCTCATCTTTCTTCAAAGAAATGGAAAAAAACTGATTACTAACTTAATATGGAGAGAGAAGAAGCCCAGAATTAGCAGAGAAGTCCTCAAGAAGAAGGACACAGTGGGAGGGCTTGCTTTACCTGACTTTAGCACATACTATACAACCACACTTGTCAAGACCACATGGTATTGATACAATGACAGATACTCAGACTAATGAAAAAGAACTGAAAATCCAGAAACAAAATCATCAACATACAGAAAACTGATCTTTCATAAGGGCCCCCAAAATATCAGACAGCAAGCAGATGCCCTCTTTAACAAGTGGTGCTGGGGAAAAAATGGATATTTACCTGCAGAAAAATGAAGTAAGACCCCTATCTCACTCCATGCACAAGAATAAACTCAAGGTGGATCACAGAATTTGAATTAAAACCCAAACTATTAGGGCCATCAATGAGGGAATTGGGACTAACTTGAAAACGTTGGCACAGAGAATACATAGGCTATTAGAAATATGGAAGGACACAAATACAGATGAGTCACAAATTGACAAGTGGGATATACTGAAGATAAAACACCTGTACATCGAAAGATTTCAACAAGCGAGTAAGAGAGTCCACAGACTGGGAAAACATCTTTAGCAATGACACATCAGACAAAGGCCTTATTGCTAAAATCTACAAGACTCTGCTAGCTTCCAAAAAGGAAAAAAAACTAATTGCCCACTGAGCAGGTGGACAAAGGACCTAAGCCGAAGTTTCACAGGGGAGAAATCCGAATAGCCAACAAACATATGAGAAAGTTCCCGATCTTTAGCCACAAGAGAAATGCAACTGAAAACAACAATGAGGAACCACCTGACACCCTCAAAGATAGCCCAATTCAAAAAATCAGAAAGTAACAAGTGTTGGAGGGGCTGTAGGTAGACAGAAACTCTCGTCCACTGCTGGTGGACCTGTAAGTATGTACAGCCCCCATGGAAATCGGTCTGGCGGTATCTAAAACAAATGGAAATTGAGTTACCATCCGACGCAGCAACCCCTACTGGGCATATACCTAGAAGAGGCAAGAAACAAACCAAGGCCAGACATCTGTGCTCCAATGTTCATTGCAGCATAGGTCAGAATGGCAAGGGGTTGGAAACAACCCAAATTTCCATCAAGAGATGAGTGGATTAAAAAGCTGTGGTACAATGGAGTACTACGCATCTCTAAACAGCAGTGATGAACGTATGAAGCACATCACTGCATGGGAAGAACTGGAGGAAATCATGCCAAGTGAAGTAAGTCAAGTACAAAAGGACAAGTACAACATGAGTCCGCTGAGGTAAGTTTTTTTTTTTTTTTTTTTAATGCAAAAGGGCCATAGGGAAGAAGCTACTGTATACAAACATTCCTGGGGTGAGGACCAGGTAATATGGCAGGGTCCAGACCAAATACAGGATACCTATGGTAGACAACTTAAAAGAAGGTGTGGAAAGGAAAAAACAATAATAAAAAAGAAATGGGTAGTGGGGCACAGGGCATTGACCCACACAAGGGGAGGGTATTGTTTATATCTCCACAGGCAAAGAGGGACCAGACTTCAACCCAGTGCTCCAAGATGTGAATGCAACATGCCGGCGGGTAGTAGGGAACCAGTGGAGAGGTCTGAGAGGCTGGCCCCAATCCCAACTACTACGTGGACACCTGCCCCTCCCCCCAGAAGAATTTATTTCACAGGACGGCATTGAATTTGGAGCTCTGAGAGAGGGACATATCTGATCAGAGAGCACGGGAGCAGATGAAGGGAGAGGAGGAAAGAGTGGGGCACATCCTGGCCCACCATGCCTTGAGGATGATGTTCCCAATCAGAGCAGTCAATCCATAGAGAGGACCACATGGCTGGCCCCACTATGAGACATGACGCCCCTCACTGACCCATAGCCCTACAGGGGAAAACACTGGAGACATGGTGTGGGAATTGCACCCGCTCTGATCCCACCACACTGAGGCAAAACACTAAGGGGTGCAACAGAACAGCAAGGGAACAAAGCAGCGAGTTCCCCAGGGAATTCTGAAGGTGGACCTTGGGGCCAGGGTGTGGTGCCCCAACAGACTGGACTGGAAAATCCTTCTAAAAGCGAACAAACAGTTGAGAACTACAAGCTTTTTTTCTTGTTGTGCTTTCTTTTGTTTTTTGTCATTGGTTTGTTGTTGTTGTTGTCTTGTTGTATATTGTTGCTTGGTTTTGCTCTGTCTTGTTTTTGTGCATGTTATTATCTCCGCAGGTCTGTCTAAATAAGATAGGCTGGATGAACAATCTGGAGGAGAAAACAAGGGGACCATCAGTTCTGGGGGGACATGTGAGAGGAGGAGGTGGGGAGAAAGGAAGTGTTAACAAACCCAGGGCCAAGGGAACAACAAGTCGTCCAAATCGGTGGCGAAGAGGGTGTAGGAGGCCTGGCAGGGCATGATCAAGGGCAATGTAACCAAGAGGAATTACTAAAACCAAAATGAAGACTTACCATGATAGTGGGACAAGAGGAAAGTCAAAAGAAATAGAGGAAAGAGTTAGGAGGCAAAGGGCATTTATAGAGGTCTAAATAAAGGCATTTACATATACAAATATATTTATATGTGAGGATGGGGAAATAGATTTATGTACATATATTTGTAGGTTTAGCATTAAGGTAGCAGAAGGACATTGCGCATCCACTCAAGTACTCGCTCAATGCAAGAATACTTTCTTCTATTAAATTGGCATTCCATGATGCTCACCTTCCCGACACAACCGCTGAAGACAAAGCAGGTGAATAAGCAAATGTGGTGAAGAAAGCTGATGGTGTCTGGCTATCAAAAGCCCACCCAGAGGCACCTCAGAAGAAAGACTTGGCTATCTATCTCTGTAAAATCAGCCACCGAAAACACTGGGGAGCACAGGTCCATTCTGACACACAGGAAGTACACCCAGTGTTGGAGTCAACTAGATAGCAACTATATTCTTTACCATAGCAATGAACAAAAATGTCTAACAGAAGTATTTACCTTTGGGCTAAAGTTCAGAGGACATTATGAAACAGGCAGCCATTCCTTCCAATGTGTGTAGCTTGATTACATGGACAATTGAAACCCATCTGCTGGGATGGTGGCTTGCCTTGGGACAGGGGAGAGAAGCAGTAGGCACTGTCCATCGTCCCATACCAGTGAGTTTTGTGTCAGCTGTGGTGTACCTAGACTTTACCTGTTCTAGAATTCCATATGTTAACATCTCTCCACGGGTTCATTATGTTTTCAGTCAGGCCCCAGGGTTGGTGTATACGTTGATAATCTGTCTGTAAACAGCCTACCTTTACATCCACAGATTTCTTTAAAACATAACTGTAGCAAAATGATTAACAGCTCTTGCCCCCGAAAGTGTGTAAACACAGCTCCATTGTGTTGGGGGAGGGAGGGAGGAGTCAATTTAAGGCCAGGTCAGCTTTGTTCTTTCTGTGTTCACCTTTTTTTTCTTCCTCCATGAATGGTTATAGTCTCCTTTCCTCCAGCCTGTAATTCAAATGTTGCAGCCTCCTCTTCTCATTTAATTTACTTTGAACACAGTGAGCCCTTTTGATCTCCTTGCCTATTTTCTTTCTTTCTTTTTTTCCAACTCAGGAAAATTTTATTTAATTATATCTTTGAATAATTGCTCCTGTTCTACTTATTTTTATTTTTTTCTTCTAGAACACCTATAATTCTGACTCTCAATTTTCTAGCCACCATGGGTATCATTTTCTCTCATGATTTTCCACCCTGGTCTTTTCCTCTGCATCCTGGGTGGACTTTATTAACCTGACTGTCTTCCATAAATGCAGTCAGTTGATTAGAGGAGTGTCATACTGACTCATGGCTACTCTAACTCAGTTACTGCAGCTCTATTTTTCGACAATATATGTCTAATGTTACCCAACTCCGATTTCATATACTATGGAATCCTGCTCCTATTTTATTGTAACAGTATCTTCTCTTTCTCTTGTTCTTTATCTCATTGATGATGCTGATGTCTAAATTCCTCTCCACTATAGGCCCTATTCTTATAAGTAAATATTTTTCAAGGGCTTTTACCTTCAGGATGGTAGTCCATTTCACCATTTCTTTTATATTTATACTTTTTTCTCTTAAGATAGAGATTGATCCAGACTCAGCACCCAAAACATGGAGGCACAGATTAGCTTTGGGTCCCCTCTGTATCAAAATGAGATTGGGTCCAATTTCTTTTTCAGATCTATAACTGGATGGCAAACGGATGTGCATAAAGCTCTTAGTCTAACTCCCCTACTCCAGTATTTATTTTGCAGTATGAGGAATCTTTGCTGAATGACATGGAATCATCCTCACTTGACCATTGTAGTATCAGGGCTCCTCGGAAGCATTCCATCCTAGTCAAGAGTTGGCCGTCTGGACCCACCCAGAGGCATCTGGGAAGACAGGCTTGGTGCTCTGGTTCTGAAGGGTCAGCCCTATGGAACAGTTCTATTCTGCATGCCTAGATCAGCACGAATCTGACTTGGCAGGACAGCCACCAGCAGCACGTACCACAGTCCACACAGAGCAGTTTCCATCTGAGGCAATTAGGGCTTCTATCTATTGAAAAATACCTTATTGTTTGGGGTATTTTTTTAATGAGCCCTAGGCATGAAACATCTCTGGCCATGATCTGGGCATCAAGCTAGGATGAACAAAGGGCTGCCAGTCTGCTCTGCCCCTGACTGATATAAGAGCACCACCACCAATCAGGCGTCTCTTTGCCCACAGCCAGGGGTTCCTTATTGTTTTTATTATAACCAAGTGGGGACAAGGTGGACATGACATCACATTTGCCATCTCCACGAGGTACCTACAAACCGCTTCTGACAATGTCACGGAGAAAGACAAGCATGCAAACTCCCAAACGATCACTATCAAGATGACAAAGAAAAACCAGCCAAGTTTCACTGTCTTTCAAGTGTCAGCGGGAGCCTGGCAATAGGGTTACTAACTTGCACAGGGTACTAGAACTGCTTTTCAGCAGAAAATTCGAGAGAATGTCCTGTTGTTATTGATTTTAATCTCCAAGATAAATAAAACACGAGAATTTTGACATCTAGATCAAAATCTTCCTCCCAATTTATACATTTTAAAACTTAGATAACAAAATCTTTCTCAGTATGTACGAATGAAATTAAGCCGTAATTATTAATGGATACTTGTCAGTTGGTCATATTGTGGTGACTTGTGTGTTGCTAAAGTGCTGGAAGCACTCCCACTACTGTTTGAAATTCCACCAGAGTCACCCACACCAGATGGTTTTCAGAGGAGCTTCCAGATGAAGAAAGACCAGAAAGAAAGGCCAAGTGGTCTACTTCCAAATATTAGCCAATGGAAACCTATGGATCGTAATGGAACAGAATCTGATTGGCAGTGATCACGAAAACGGCACAAAATCTGGCGACATCGTAGTTGGTCTACATAGTGCCACCATAAAGTGGAGTTGACTTTACAGCAACTAACAACTGACGGGTAGTAATCAAGTATGTGGCTCACTATGGTAGTCTGTAATTCCCTCAGAGGAGTCTAAAATTCTTCAAATATATATATAGTACCAAAATTATATACATATGGTAACCCAAAAAAACCAGATTTTTTTCAAACCTGTGTATTGATATTTTTCTCCCAAAACAACCTTATCGCCTTCAAAGTACTCTCCATTACACTTAATACATTTTTCAAATCTGCTTCCATTCCTGGAAACATTTTTCAATCTCATCTGTTTAGATAGCTGACAGCACCCCCCTGTTTTTTTTTTCTTCACCTCTTCTACATCATCAAATTGCTGTCCTGCCATGTTCCTCTTCATTTGTGGAAACAAAAAGGAGTTGCACAAAGTGAGGTTAGGTGAGTAAGGTGTGTGGGGTGAGAGAGACATACTGTTTTTTGTCAAAAACTGGTGCACTGCGATGGGTGTGTGAGCAGGTGAGATTGTCATAGTGGCAAAACCAGCCCCCTATCTGCCACAAATCAGACCTTTTTTGTCCCACACTATTACGCAATCTTTTCAGAACCCCTAAATGGAAAACTTGGTCAACACTCTGACCTGGTGGAACAAACTCCAAATGCACTAGGAGTCTACATTTTCATCCATTCAGGAAGATGGCAGATGTCCAGTACAAGATTTGTCATAAATCAACATTTCTCCATTTTTGAAATGAAGAAACCACTCATAAACTTGAGTTTTTCCCTTAGTGCTGTCCTTGTAAGCTGTGTTCAACATCGTAACAGTTCCTGAAGCACTTTTCCCAAGCAGGGAAACAAAATTTCACAGCCACATGCTGCTCTCTTAAACCAGCCATCGCAAAAAAATGAGATTCAAACAAAACTGCTTATCCAAAGAAAATTCAGTGTGACCAGAGAGAACCTTCCCACTCGACATCACGGGGTACACTAACTCAGAGAGTTCCTCAATGGTCACCTAATGGGAAAACTCTGTGCTAGGAAAGCTCTACTCTAGCCACTGCAATTTTGTGGGGGTTTTCCCTCATATATGTGTGTGTGTGTGTGTGTGTGTGTGTGTGTGTGTGTGTTCAGCACTTTAGAAAGCATAGCTATTACATTTTATAGCTTATCTTTTATTAATGTTGTACAATTAGACAATGTCTAAGTACTAAAATAGTATGGTTATCTCTAAAAGGCATTTCTAGTGAGTAAAGGGATCTGCCTCAGATGGAAACTGGTCTGCGCTGTGGGGTTATTGCTAGTTGCAATCCTATGAATTCCAACTCAATGAGACCCAGATGTACAGTCGAACCATTCTATAGCGCTGTCCCTTCAGAAACAGAACAGCAAGCCTGTCTCCCAAGCTACCTCAAGAGGATTTAGACTGCTACAAGTTTAATTTTGAGCTACAAGTTAAGTGCTTTAAAAGGAGGTTTGGTTGTACAATGGTAAATGTTTCGGCTTCTAAGCTAAAGGTTGCAGGTTTGAAGCTACTCAGTATCTTTTGGGGAGAAAGACTCTTCTGTAAACATTAGTCAAGAAAACCCTTTGGAGCAGTCCAGTGCTGACAGATGGGGGTCACCATGAGTTGAAATTGACTAATAATAAAAACAAAGTACTGAAATATTTGCAGGGAAGGAGGCTAATGTTTACAGAAATTAAACTTGAAGTAACACACACAGACAAGCTTGCGTACACACATGCAACCATACAGGCATGTACAAAAACACACACAAGTACCATTTCTGTATTGAATTAATAGCTGTGTTATGTGGAACCAGCCCCCAAGCAGACTTGGACTTGGCAGCCCTTCCTCATCTACCTTTGATTGCTAGCACCAGTAAAGCTCAGCATAAGCCCTAATTAAAAGAATAATGCAAGAACTGAAGAGACAAAATAGAAATTGAAAATTAATTAAGATTAAGTGAAATTAGTTTCACTTACTAGACACACACGCTAGTCTAGTGATGGTAAGCTTATTAATTCTATTGATGTGAATTCATAAGAGCTTAAAAGTCTATATTAAAATTCTCTCTAAAAATGTTTCTCATTATCAATCCAACTGCCTGATGAAGCATTCTAGGGGAAAGGCGGGTACTTATTGATTTAAGATTCTCCTAACACCACGATCATCTCCCCAACATGCATAAACGGAGTGGCCTCAAAGGAAGGCGAACCAGACCAACCCCTGTAGGACATACTGCTTCCCCTCCTCTGCCCCATGGCCATTCTAACTCATGGTGATTTCTAAATGGTTAAAACATAGGGGTTGTGAAACTTAAATTTTAATAGCTCAGGTCTCTGATACAATTTGAAATCAACTGTAAGCTGTCTGCTCATGCGCAATCTCTTTTGTCCTCAAGACTGTACAAGCTGTCTCTTTGGTTGGGCATTCCAGAACAGCTTATATATTCATCCACAATAAACATGCTTGTGCTTTGCAAGAGCTGAATTTTTAAAATCCCTATATGCAGCTGAATAATGCAATATCCTTTCGTTTAATAATAAAAAAAGATCATTGTTCACATCCAGGTTTAAAAAAAAGCGTGCTGACTCTAGAAACACTTCATATTCTTTGACACAAAAACAAGGCGATTCTCTACAAAGAAACATACAAAACTTTGGAAACAAGGAAAGCAGCAGCATCCTTTCTTTGACAAAGCAGTCCTTGAAAAAGAGAAGCAGGCTTGCAGCATATGTTCAAACTGCATGTGGCTTCTAAAATGGTCTCCTCGGTGGCAGGTGTCTGAAAACAAGTTGATGACACACCTGCTGTTCTGAGTGCCCACCTTAGTTTGAAACAGAGTTGAAATGGACATTAAACAATAGCTCCTCTGTGGCAGCATTGCTGGCTTGGCGGGGCAGGGGTGGGGTGGGGGGTCAGGTAATCTTTGGTTGTGGAAGCCATCCTGTAAGTTGCCCAATCTTCAGCAGCATCCTGGCCTCCACCCACTTGATGTCATTAGTAACCGCACTGAATCATGGGAAATGCTGCTATTGATGTTTGATCCAGTCAAATTAGTTTTGATTCATAATGAACCCACGTACAACAAAATGACACCCTACCCATTCCTGCCCGGCCTCATAGTTGTTATGTTTGAGCCCGTTGTTCCAGTCACTGTGCTAATCCATCTCATTGAGGGTCCTCCTCTTCCCTGCTTTACCAAGCGTGATACCCGTTACCAGGGATTGGTCTCTCCTGATAAAATGTGCAAAGTAGATGAGATGAAGTCTGTTTCACTGTCCTCAGTTTTAAGGAGAATTCTGACTATACTTCCTTCAGTTGAGAACAACTGGCCCCTATTGGTGTGTGTTGCTATCAAGTTAATTCTAACTCCTGGCATCTTCCTACCCAACAGACCAGATGTTTGTATGGTACTTTACCCTCCTGTGCCTTCCAAAGCAGGGACTCACCTACCAGTGTCTTGGCTATATTCTATGGTAATCCAGAGTTCTAGCTAATTTTCAGAAGTAGGCCTTTCTTTCTAGTCTGACTGTGTTAGTCTGGGTAGACTAGAGAAACAAATCCACAGAAACTCATATACATATATGAGAGGGTTTTATATAAAAGGTAAGTGTACAGTAAGAAACAACCCAACCCAGTCCATTCCAAGCCCATAAGTCTGATACCAATCTATAAAGTCCTCCTCAAACTCATAAGACATATACAATACAAAACAAACAAACAAACAAACAAAAACCACCAAATGCAGGAGGAAAGCCAAATCAGTGAGCGCTTAAGCATCTCAGCTCTGGCAGGGGTCTCCATGTGACCTCTCCAGCACCCAGGGCTGCATCAGTGTAGACCCGTGTGGCTTTTTCTCGGGGATGTCTTGCAGGAAGTGAGCCTTGCCAGCTGAGGCAGAGAACTATCTAAAGCAGCCACACACTGGTCTGACCATCAGAGAATAAGAGACAAGAAAACCAGAAAGTCGAGGCTCACTGAGCCATTTATCTCTCTGCCCTTGAATTAATCCCACATGTGTTTATCGGCTAAGTTGGCCCAATAAACCTTAACTATCACTGACTTTCTCTGGAAGTCCTCTGGAAACCTATCTACTTGGGATCACTCTACGGGTATTTGAAATGGCCGTGGCATAACTGCCAGCATTATAGTAACATACAAGTAAAGCAAACTGGCTGTCCTAGATCCTTGCTAAATTCAGCCTGCTCTGGAAATGGGTAGCACGCTTTCTTTTTGGTTGGTGAACAGCAACGTGTGTGGAGAACTGAACGTGGTTCTCTTGGCGGTTCTCTCTCACCCAAAGGTGTCATGAGGGTTTGCTGTATCCACGTCTTTACTGGGTGTGCATCTCAAATAACCCATGGCTCTTCATGGCCAGAACTATCGAGCCCATGTTGCAGGGGGCTTTGTGTCACTCCACTTTTTACAGCTGATAAACTCTCTTCAACTGCAGGCCAGCAGCTCTTGGGGAAGAAGGTCTATCTTTATCTTTAGTAATATAATGATAAACAAAGAAAAGATTATAAAGTCATCCAGGTGGTCATCTTATTTGGATCCACAATTGGTGCTCATGGACGCAGCAGCCAAGAGATCAAATGGCGCGTTGCATTAAGTACATCTGCTGCGCATGACCTCTTTAAAGCAAGGATCTCACTTTGAGAGCTAAGGTGTGCCTGACCCAAGCCTCATATGCATATGAAAGTTAGACATAATAAAGAAAACTGGAGGAGAATTGATTCATTTGAAGTATGGTGCTGGCAAAGAACAGACGGTCTGTCTTGGAAGAAATAAAGCCAGAATGCTCCTTAGAATCAAGGATGGCAAGACTTTGTCTCATGTACTTTGGACATGTTGTCAGATGAGATCAATCCCTAGTAAAGACATCATGCTTGGGAAAGTAGAAGGGCAGCAAAAAAAAATAGACCTTCAAGAGATGGATTGATAAAATGACTACACCCATGAGCTCAAATATAACAATTTGAGGATGGCTCTGGGCCAGGCAGTTTCCTTCTATTGTTGCCATGAGTCAGACCTAGCCAGGTGGCACCGAACAAGAAAAACAACATCCCTTACGTGTCCGCTTACAGCAACCCTATAACACAAACCTGAAAAGAAGCAGATGGTTGTAAGAATGTCACTAGATATGCAATGATTTCGAAATTTTGCTTATTATCTACTCGATGGGTTGTCTTTTCAAACTGCCTAGAGGAGATGCTGGAGTTTCGACTCTAGGAGGAAGTGATTTGCCGAACTTCAGGAGTTTGCCAAAAAAAAAAAAAGCTATTTGCACAGCAGTGAATGTGGAAGGGAGTAATTTATAAGAGGACAGCCAAAGAATAGACACAGGTGCCCTGCCAAGTCATTAAAATTAGAATGTGGCCTGCCCGGCGTGGTATCTTTTAGGTAAATGCTCTTTGTTTAGGAATGCATAGGAGAATGCCCTCTAGTTTGGGTGTTGGGGAAGCTCTAATCCTCTGAAGGTAATTTCAGTGCTAGCTAAGCCTAGAGAAAGGAGTCTGTCCCAGATCCAGGTCCAGAATGTTCTCAGAGCATTGCGGTTCCAAGGTCAATCCACACTTAACTCCAATTGGGGATAAGAGTCCAGTTTGTACCGGTCACCTGAAACCACTCCTGCTGAACCTTCCTATAAACTGCTGAACCCACCCAGGGCACTGAGGATTGAGCTGTGCGTAGACTCTTTACTCACTGAAGTCAATTCCAATTATTCATCTCTTTAGAGGATTAGAAAGAATACATTTTTAAAAAGGATTAGAAATAAAGTTACATTCTACGAAACCTGTAAAAAGCCAACTAAAGGTTTCTATTATGTTAAAGTTAACCATTTAAGGAGATGGCTCTCCAGGCCTATATCAATGACCTGCTGATAAACATCCTACTGCAACCTCCCTCATAAAAGTATTTATATTCTATAAAGTGGGAAATAGTCACAGTTGTTTGGGGAACCACAGCTAAACTCAACTGCTGATCTGTGGTTGTAACAACTAAGAAATCAAGCCCGAACTCAGACAGACAGGAAATAAAACTTTGCAATTTTTGTTAGGAGTGCACATTCCATAGGATGAGGATGTAGGAGGTACAGAAACATAATCCCATTTCTTCTTCTAGGATGGCCCTTCGGCTCTCATGAGCATGTGGTGACTATGACCTAGAAGTGGAGAAGCATGACAGGAGATAGCTACCAGTCTCAGTCCTGAGATATCTGTAGGATCTCTATCCTTGAGAGACTGAGCCACAGAGTCATCACTGTGGGGTATGCCCCCTAGATTGTAAGACCACACAAGGTCCATATATGAGCCCTATGGAATGGGCACTCATAAACACAAAAGAAGTCCATAACCGGAAGCGGTTTCTAACCCATGTATCTAAATACTTCTCAAAGCAACCTCAGCAATAAAGGTGCCCCCAGAAACCAGAACATCACTATACCCAAGAGCTACACCCAGGAAATAAATCATAGAGCTTCTCAACTCACAGATCATCAAAACTCAGCTGAAATTTTGTCTCAGGCACTCCTTCTTGAGGTTGACTTTGGCATTCTTCTTGAGACCCAATCCCTCCACCACCACCCCACCCCCAGCATAAATTCTCTTCTTTGGTTGTGATTCTCGTTTTCTGCTAAGTCCATGGGCTCTTTATGGAAAGGGTCAAGTTTAAGAGACATCAAGAAGCCACTCCCTCACACTTGATTTTATAAGTATTGTATTGCACGCCTTGCCTCTTGAGGCTCGAAAACAAGCCAAGAAGGTGGTGCTTTTGTTCTGGTATAACAACTTCTGTGAGAATGCTCTGGTATTTCTTGCTTAATCAAGAAGAAAAGCTAAACAGGAAGTTCAGCTCCTTGGATGCGCCAAACTGTCACCCCACTGCATAGTCAAGTGATAGAGTTTCTGCTTTTAATGATGAGTTAACTCTAGCAAGACATATGTGGAAAGCTAGCCTGCGTCCACTTGATATTCCAAGCTGTGTTAGGCAGGGTTCTCTAGAGAAACAAAACCAGGACACTTAGGATTATGTGTGTGTGTGTGTGTGTGTGTGTGTGTGTGTGTGTGTGTACAGCGAGAAGGAATATAACAGCTAATAAGTCCACACAGCAGTGCAGAGGGTTCAATTCAACTCACTTCTGTGGACATTTAAGATACTGGAAACCTTTAACTCACGTGGGCTGCTGGTCCAAGGTCAAGGAAGCAAACAGCAGAGTCCTCCTTCTGGAAATGCAAGCAGTCTGCCAAAAGGCAGCAAGCCAGGAGGGTGGGTCACCAATAGTCAGGAGCTCAGCGAAGCTGCTCTTGATGGGACATCTAATGCAAACAATGCAAGGAGACAGGATCCACCAGCCTCAAGTTCAAGTGATGTACACACGAGCAGTATGGCGAAGCAGGTCTCAATGGAGCCTCAAATTCTAGCGACAAGATACACAGTTTGGCCTGATCCACAGGTAGAGTAGCTCACAGGTTGAGGCAGAGAACTAGCTAAAGCAGCAGTGTGCTCTGACATGCTCTGATCACCAAAGAGCAAGAGAGAAGGGGGTGGGCCTTGCAGAGCCATTGATCTCTTTCCCTCCAATCAAACTGCAACTGGATTGATCCAACATGTTCCTATTGGCCAGGTTGGCGCACTAAACCTAACTATCACACAAGCCTTTCCCATGTGAGCCTCCCGAGTCTTCTGAAATATAGATTAACATAATAGGTCAGTTCACTTCCCTAATACACATGTAGTTCCA
Organism: Tenrec ecaudatus; assembly: GCF_050624435.1. Lineage (NCBI taxonomy): Eukaryota > Metazoa > Chordata > Mammalia > Afrosoricida > Tenrecidae > Tenrec > Tenrec ecaudatus. The sequence goes on along the minus strand of NC_134542.1, from coordinate 11,798,471 downwards.
GTATCTATCAATGGCCTTATAAACATAATCCCTGAATCACTTCTCGGCCTTTTGGCTAAGATCAAGTGTAAAGGAAATCCCTGGGTTATGAAATCAAATGTATATACACCCCATAGTTACAAATCAAACTCAATAAAACCTGTTGTATTAAAATGTTGAGGTACATATAATGGGTTATATTAGCAAACAGGTGTTAACTTATGACACACATCACAACAGAAATATCGTTACTACTGTGTATATTTCATGTAGCTGGAAGTGTTTCTTTGATGTTTGCAGTTGCTGTGTCTTTAGAAACAGAACTTTATCATCCAGCAAATGCCTGTAGATACATTAGTGCTTCTGATAATCAGCTATTTCTTAATTATCTATCTCTTCCCATGTTGGCTGAGTTAAATACACTGAGAAAAGATTATAGGTTTCTCCACATTCTCAATTACAAGGCAATAAAGCCAATAAGGTCTGGAATACATTATTTTTAATAAATAAAGGGATGTCTTATCAACAATATTTAACTGCCGTTGCAGATGTAGAAATAAATATGGATTTGTTTTTGACTACGTCGTCTCATGGAGTTACTAATTAAGGACACTCAATGATAAGTAGCAACTAAAGTCCAAATAGTATCCTATTCCTGTCCTTGCTACCCAGTGCGATAATAAAACACTCAAATATTATTTTTACAGTCAAATGCTAACATTTCCGCTGCCCCCCCCCTTCAGCAATAAATAAGCTGACTCAGCATTTCTCTGGATGGGGCCCAAACCTGTTTCATCATGTCAACTCCAACTCATAGCGACCCTATAGGGCAGCATAGAACTGTCTCATAGCACTGTCAAGGCTGTAACCTGTGCAGAAACAGATAGCCACAACTTTTTCTCAAAGAGCGACTAGGGGATTCAAACTGTCAAACTTTTCATTAACAGCCCAGTGTTTAATCACCACTGCACCACTAAGGCTTCTTCTGGTTACAAATATGATCCATAAGTCAACCTAGAAAGAGTGGGACAGACACAAAGAGGGTGTGCCAGGAGATAATTCACAAAGTGGGTAATCAGATGTGTGCTCAGACTAGTTACCATGACCTTGCACTACTCATCAACGACATTTCTTCTTTCCAACAAGGAACCTACTTCATTCTTCCTCCATATACAACACTGTTCTGATCAAGTGTTGTTGAGTACTACTATTATTTTTTATCATAAGAATGCACCTGTTCATTCTTCAGAGACTATTGTATGAGCATTTCATTTGGAGACCTTTCCCTACCCTCCTCCAGCCCCGCTGTTGCCCCTTGAGACTGTTTCTTGTTACCAAAACTAAAAGAACATTTTAAATGAACACAATTGGAGACCCCAAAGATGCCAAAACTGAAGAGCACAAAATTAAACAGATGGAATTGCACCTTCACATAAATGGAAATGGAGACTTGGGCAGGAAACAATAGCTTCACATATTGACATCTTTATGATGATATAAGTTTCTAGAATTTTGTAGCAATAATTTGCGATCCACTGTAGAAGGGAAAAATTCCTCTCACATTCCCATCTAGGAAGTCCTATTGGAAAACAACATCAAATTCCAAATGAGAATATACCTTGTCTGACAGAATTGAACACAGAATGGATCTAGAAAATATTTTAATTTCAATGTCACTGCCATTGAATCAATTCCTACTCATATTCCTACTCCATATGGCAGACCGGGACTATTCCTGGGTATTTCTGAGTCTGTGAAGCTTCATGAGAGCAGCCAGCCTCTGTCTTATCCAGAGGAGCAGCTAGTGGGTTTGAACCAAAACTGGAATAATTATTGATCTCTGTCATCTAGGTGTCTTTCCTTTTTCCTCAGACTCCTGACACACTCTGCCATCTATATTAAACCATCACCTCAGTGATGCCATTGACTATTGTTTGAATATTAATGTAACAAACATAGAAGCAACATTTGTCTCTAAAACTCACTATCGTAACACCTACAGGTCTCTCTGTATTTACCTTTTGTGAAATGTTTGAACTTCTGTTCTTTATTATGGTTTAATAAGAGGCTTAAACCACTGCATAACACACACACTCTCATGAAGCTACTGAAAGCAAAGATATTGTAAATCTTTCTTTATAGAAACAGCATGCTAATTTATAACTGGAATCCACAGTCCATTGCTTGACTTTCCAGCAAATTTAATATCTACCAAGAGTTTTAACCCTAAGGCTATCCCACTTCACCTTTCGAAATTAGGCAACTGGAATTTATTTCCTCTGTGAATAGAGAACAAAGAAAGGCAATCCAAGAGCTTTTGTTGGTGGTGACTATTCAGTTATATGTATTTTTAATGATATCTCTGGTAGTGTAATTATAATTTTGAGGCTTGCAGTTTAATCAATTGAAAGGAATTACTTCCCGGCTTTAAGAAGTGGTAGAATGCAGAGGAGACTAATCTAATTTATATAAAGAGAACAATACACATAAACACACCAAAAACAAATCCTTCAAATGATCAGGGGAATCATTCCATATGTGTTTCGTTAAAATAAAACTGTAAGAAATTATTTTACATTTGTTAATCTTGAATATTCTTTTGTGCCCAAGCACAAGAACAATCCTCTCGGTTGCCAAAGAAAAGAGTGATATTGACAATCCAACCACTGTAAACTCTACATTGGATTTTAATTTCCATGGTTCAACCCACCACTGGCATCTAGAAAGAAATAACCCCTAAACACCTGACTTATAAATGGCCAAGTACCATAGCAGGCCTGTTCTGGCTGCAGTTCCCCAGCCCACCAAGACACCTGCTCCCATAAGGAGGAACATACTGAAGAAGTGTGGAGGGTTTAAAGAATTTAAGTATCAAAGAATCATGACTTTTAAACTTCAGAAAAATCAGAACCAGCATGGTGTGCATGTTTACTCCCTTGCCCATGCCCACACAGACCCAACGAAGGCTTGCATTCCCCTACTAGCTACTCCTTTTTGGGAAAAAAATTAATAAGAGGATAGGATATAATATCAACTCGTAAAGATCCTACAGGACCATATAGGAAAGAGTGGAGCCACCCTTGTGGGTTCCTGAAACTGTTTACAGGAGTAGAAAAGCTCATATTTCTCCAAAGGAGTGGCTAGTGGTTTTAAACTGCTTACCTTGTGGTTAGCAGCCTAAGACATAACCCACTATGCCACCAGCCTAAGACATAACCCACTATGCCACCAACATGATTGGCAGTGAGTGTATGTGATATCAAAGACCTGCATTAAGAAGGAATCCTCTTGCTGATAACTTTGTTCAGGTTAAATATATACCTCATATACATTTATAATAAACGATATCCATGTGGTTTGTTCTGAAATGTGAAGCTATGGAAAAATATGTTTTAAATGCAAAAGTAAAAGCAATTGTCCTAGAACTTATGGAGTGGTTAGCACTTAACAAGGAAACTTGGTAAGATCATTGCACGGATTATCTCAGCTCTAGAGGCTGCTAAACAAAAGCTTGGGGGGTCACATCCACCCATCGTTACCTCAGAAGAAAGACCTCGTGGTCTCCTTTCAAATAAAAAGTGCCATTGAAAACCCTATGGAATACAGTTCTACTCTGACACCCATGGGATTACCATGAGCTAGAATCAGCTTGGTGGTAACTAGTTTGTTAAATGTACTAAAATAGCAACATGTGAGCATCCACTGACAGATACTTAGTGGCTGCACTTGGGGTCCACTGGCCAGAAACTGAACCTGGTCTCATCCTTGACAGGTGAGAATGCTACCAATAAACCACCAGTGTCCCCACAAACTAGACAGCCAACCAGTGAGCATTTTATACAGTTATCTTCCTTCTCTTACAGTTGTCTTATATGCATTAGTCTACATGTTTTATGTGAGCCTTTGGAGGTGCATTTGGCTTAATAATTGGGTTGCTAACCTCAAGGTTGGCAGTTCAAAGACACCAACCCCTCTGAGGAAGAAAAATCTATTTCCAATCTCCAGATGAAAGAATAAATATGTTGTATATGAATGGATTGTGATAAGAGCTGTATGAGCCCCTAATAGAATGTTTTTTTAAAAATGTATTGAGGCTAAATGGTGCCTTTTGTCGGGAAAAGTCGCAGCCATAATTGCTCACTAAAATCTCCCTGAGGAATTCTTTTAAATCCCAATGTTAGGTCCAGTCAAGATCACTAAGTGATAATCTCTGGAAATTGGGTGACACTACTAGAATTAGTTAAATCCACTACATAAGACCTTTTAAAATGTTGAAAAATAAGGTGTTACTTTGAAGACCAAAGTGTGCCTGATGCAAGCTATGATATTTTGCCTCGTAGGCATGTGAAAGTTGGATACTGAATGATGAACACATAAAAAAAGACAAAGTATTTGAATATGGTGTTGGAGAAGAATATTGAAAGTACCATGGCCTACCAAAAGAACAAACAGATCTGTCTCAGAAGAAGTAGCGTAAAAATGCTCCCTCAAGGCCAGGAGGGTGAGACTTTGTCTCATGTATTTTGGATGTGTTGTCAAGGAGATGCCAGCCCTTGGAGAACGACATCATGCTTGGTAAAGTGGAGGGGCAGTGGAAAGGAGGAAGAGCCTCGACGGTATGGCTGGACACAGTGGCTGCCATAATGGCCTTGGCCATAGCAATGTTGAGGACTGTGCAGGACTGGGAGTGTCTGGTTCGGTCTGCTGTGCACAGAGTCACTGTGAGTCCCAACCAACTCCATGGCGCCTCATGACAACATCCAGCATTAAAAGAAAGGATGACAGGCAACGTGTTCTCAAATATCCAGGTAGGTATGAGGACAAAACTTTACAGCTAATGTCACAATTCATTAAGCAGTTTAACAGAAGTCACAGAGGAAAGAAGACTGGTCTCATCATTCCTTCATGAAGCTGCAAGAATCAATTCAGAATCCCAGAAAGCCAGCTGACTCTTCCAGATGACTGTTTTTCATTAGCTCTGTGGGACCCTCCGTGTCTTCTATCTGTGGGGATTCCAGAAATGCAGAAAGACCAGCCAATACAGAGGTTCTAAGAGGGAAACATCAAGAAATCAACTACCGTATATACTAGAATACGAGTCGAGTTTTTCAGCACATTTTTAATGCCGTTTTTGAGATAAAATAGGTGCCTCGGCTGATATTCTGTTCAGCTTATACTCGAGTATGTACGGTAGTTCTGTTGAAAATTAAGCATAAATTGATAGCTGTACCACTTCAAGGAACACTCAAGGAGTGACTGAATGAAGTAGGACAAAAGTCTCAAAGAAAGTTGCAGAGAGAAGATAGACTCTAAAAGCATTCACTCATACGGCTTTCCCATGAGACCACTGTGCTGACGTAGAAAGACAGAGGCAGAAGTCCAGCAGCCTCTTCAATGTTTGACAGAGCCGCTGTCTGAGAAGGATCTTCAAGGCGGACGTATAAACTATCCTTCTTGAAATTTAAAAAGGAACGTGGGTCCTACAATTCAACGCATAGTACCCAACCAAATCTTGTCAGACCCAGGAAGAGACATCCCCTCACTTCATAAGAGAGATGAGAATGAAAAAAAGAGAGAGAGAGAGAGAGAGAGAGAGAGATGAGAATGTATGGCTTCCCTTAAATATCCCTGACAGAGCCTTGCTGCTGACTCTGTGGAACTGATTTTTCAAGGGCAACAGTGTTCTTACATGAGAAAAGCTGCCAACCTGTCACCTCACAGGGCCTGAGGCCATTAGTTAGCATGGTACACTGTCTCACAGGTGTTAGAAGCCTCGATGGGACACATGATGGCCATTTCTTGAATTAAATAATGAAAACTTAGTAACAAAGAAATATTTCCTTCATAACACCTCCAGCCTTCCATTGATTTTTGTCGTTATATTTTTATTTTCTTTCTCTTTACTCAAAAACACTTCCCCATGTTTTCACACCATTCTGTTGGTCTATCATATTACTTTGTAGAGGGTAAATAATTGATTTGCTTCTTTGCCTCTTGTTTCTACCATTCAATTATGTATGGTCTGGTAAGATTACATGTAACCATTGTGCAGGTTGCATTTGATACCCTGATTCCCATACAACCCATACAGCCTAATCATGTTATCCTTTGAAAGATTTCAAGTGACTTACTGTGGGTTATTTTAAAAAATTATTTCAGGAACCATAGATCAACTGACTATAAAGATTACAGCAGTCAAGTGGGAAGAATTTTTATACAAAATGGAATATTTCTCACAAAATGAGCACCTATTTCAGCAGATATGCAGCTATTATTGCTGGTGGTTGCCCTTGTGTAGATTATGAATCATGGTAACTTTATGAATCAGCAAACAAAGTGTTGCACAGTCATGGGCCAGCCTCATGATGGCTGGAATATTTAAGTTTGTTGTTTGAGCTAATGTATCAAACCATCTTACTAAGGATTTTCTGTCTTCCTTTTGTCCTGACCCTTTATTTTACCAAACATTGTGTCCGTTGCTAGTGATTATTTTTCTTAAAATGAATAGAATGCAAAGTCAGTTAAAATGTCGGCATCCTTGCCTTCCCTTACTGCAGTTCCTCAAAATCAGACTGCTCATCAGCCTCTTGCAGTGGAATGTCTCCTGTCTTTGTGGCTACCGGCTGGCTGCATTTGCCCATGAGGGGATGGTTTCAGGGGGGAAATGTTGGTAACAACGTAAGTGAAAGCAATCAGGGAGGAAGGCCTGCTGCTATTCTGGTGTACACCTAGAACATAAAACTCAAATAAACATCACCTCAAATTCCAAAGAGCAAGGGCATGGTTTCTATGTCCAACAGTAGACAAGTTATTAAGAGGTGTTATTACTATTGACGAACTGTCGTGTTCACTCAAAATCATGCTTTTGAGTTCCTACTGCTATTGTTCTTGATGACATCCAACTCATGGTGACTCCATGTGTGTGGAGTAGAACTATGTTCTGCAGGGCTTTAAAGGGTGTAACCTTTGGGAAGCAAATGTCCATCTTGTCTTCTGAGGGAAAGATGAAGCTCTCTGCTCCCATAAAGAATTTACAGTCTGGAAAACTCATAGAGGCAGTTCTGTAGGGTCTCTGGGAATTGAATTGACTCAATGGTAATGAGTTCTGGTTGACCGAGACACCTCTAGTTGGGTTCAAACTGCCACCCTTCCAGCAGATAATCGAAGGCTTTAAAGTTTGTGGGGGTACAATGAAGCAATAATAGAAAACAAAATAATAGCTTCAGCAACAGCAACAACAAAAAGGCAACAACAAACCCTATAAATACTTCAAGGTCTAGTTGTTGTCCTTTATGAGTGCTTTCCAGGTGAGTCGGATGGGGTGCTATGTGGCCCCGCATTTATCCCCGGCATTCCCTGGGACCTTCATTGCTCTGCTCTGCTGCCCACCCCCAATGGCTGGCTTTGGTGTAGTGGGTTCATGGAAGGCAAAATTCCTGCCATGTGTCTCTAGTGTTGTTGTCCTTGGTGCTGTGGGTCAGTGAAGAATGCTGTGTCCTGTGGTGGAGCTGGCCCTATCTCTTTGCATTGGCAGCTCTGAGCAGAAACATTGTCCTCATGGCTTGGTAGGCAAGGATGTGCAGAAGCATACCAGCCTGTCCTGACATGATCACTGAAGACAAAGTGGGTGCATAAGCAAATGTGGTGAAGAAAGCTGAAGGTGCCCAGCTATCAAAAGATAGATCAACTGGGGTCTTATGGGCTTGAAGATAAACAAGCGGCCATCTAACTGAGAGTCAACAAAACCTACATGGAAGAAGCACACCAGCCTGTGTGATCACGAGGAATCGTAGGGAACAGGTATCAGTCATCAAAGAACAACAACAACAAAAAATCACAGCATTGTGAATGAGGGGGAATGCAGAGTGGGGGCCCAGGGCTCATCTATGAGAAATTGGACAACCCTTGCAGAAGGGTCACAGGGAGGACACTAGCCAGTCAGGGTGCAATGTAGCACTGATGAAACATACAATTTTACTCTAGTTCTTGAATGCTTCCTCCCCCACACTATCATGATCCCAATTCTACCTAACAAATCCGGCTGGACCAGAGGATATACACTGGTACAGATAGGACTTGGAAACACAGGGAATCAGGACAGATGAACCCCTCAGGACCAGTGGCGACAGTGGCAATACCAGGAGGGTAGAGGGAAGGTGAGGGAGAAAGGGGGAACAGATTACAAGGATCTACATATAACTTACTCTCTGGGGGATGGATAGCAGTAAATGGGTGAAGGAAGATATCAGACGGTATAAGATATGACAAAATAATAATTTATAAATTATCAAGGGTTCATGGAGGGGATAGTGGGGAAGGAGGGAGAAAATGAGGAGCTGATAACAAGGGCTCAAGTAAAAAGCAAATGTTTTGAGTATGATGAGGGAAACAAATGTTCGAAAGTGCTTGATACAATGGATGTGTGTGTGGATTGGGATAAGAGTTGCATGAGTCCCCCAAAAATGATTTGATTATTTTTTTTAAGTTTGTGGAGGAGTTCCGGCAAGATGGTGACCAAGTAACACACACCAGAGGGACTCCCCAGAAATCAGTGCAGGAGAGCCACTGAGAGCCACTCTACTCTTCCAGGTCACAGGAGAAGCATAATGAAGATAGGTAGATACTGATCCACTAAGCTTTGAAGAGCTATGGACTTTTACAACAGCAAAGGCTGCCTGGGGCACATAATATTTAAACTATCCAACTTTGAGGAAAAGGAGAAAATCAAAAGAGCAACTAGGGAAAAACAAACAGTCACCTATAAAGGCACCCAGATAAGAATGTGCCCAAATGTATCCGTGAACACTGTGAAAAAAAGAAAAGTGAAGTAAAATTTTCCAAAAATTGAAGGAAAATAATACAAACCCAACACTATTCTATCCAGCCAAATTATCTATCAATATAGATGGAGAAGTAAGAGTCTTCTGAGGCAAGGAAAAACTAAAAAAAAAATACATTAAAAGAAACCCAGCCCTACAAAAGATCCTTGCCAATCAAATATGGGCAAAAGAACAACACTCACAGAACACAAATATGAGACCGCCACATAGAACACTCCAACCAGAAGGCAACAAAGAGAAAACAGCCCCCAAGATAGCATTGGTTCAATGGTGAAAGAAGGCAAGAATAAACCACATAAACACAACACACTGGTAAGAAAAAAGGTAGGAAAACAAAAAAGGTACAAGATGATATCACAGAGTCCACAGATGGATGTAATAACCCTGAATATCAATGGACTGAACTCAGACATTAAAACGCTGAGGAGAACACAACCCGTCAATCTGCTGACTACAAGAGACACATCTCAAGATAGCACACAAAACTAGGCTGAGAATCAAAGGCTGGAGGAAAATACACCAAGCAAATGGCAATTTTAAAAAGTGATCTTAATCTCGGACAAAGTTGATCTGAAGGTGCCAGCCATAATGAGATAAGGAGGGGCACTATATAATGCACAAGTGAACAGTAAACCAAGAACCAGTGAGCATAATAAATATATACGTGCCCAAAGAGAGATCCACAAAATTCGTCAAATACTTCAAAAGATGAAAAAAGAAATCACAGGCTCCACAATTATAGCAGGTGACTTTAATACACCACTCTTTGAGAAGGATCAATCACAGGGAAAGAAGCTTAACAAGCAGGCTTCAGAACCAAACATTACAATGAAACAACTTGACTTAATAGATATTTTCAGAGTTCTCCACCCATATGCAAATAAATTATATTATTTTCAGGGTCACATGGCACATACTCAAAGATAGACCACAAACTAGGACACAAGCACAAGCTCTGTGTTCAAGTACATAGCTCATAAGGACTTCTCTCTCTTACCACTATGCCACAAGGCTGGAACTCAACAAAAGGACGATTAAGGAAACAAGGGCAGATATTGGGAAGATGAATAACTATTGCAAAAGGAGTGGGTACTGCCCCAGATCAGAGATGAAATTAGGAAGTTTCTAGAAACCAACGAGAATGAGAATATGATGTACCAAAACCTTTCGGACACAGCAAAAGCAGTTATCAGATGAAGTTTGATAGGAATATGTGCACACATTGAAAATGAAGAATTATGATTGATTGATAGTCTGACACAAAACTTGCAGCAATTAGAGCAGCATCAACAGAACAATCCTACTAATAGCAAAAGGAAAGAAATAATAAAAATCAGGGCTGAGATTCAGCAGAGTGAAAATAGGAACACTATGGGGAAAATTAATGCAGATAAAAGTGGGTTCTTTGAAAGGATTAACAGAATCAACAGATCACTGGCAACCCTAACCAAAGAAAGGAACGAACACATTTTAATAGCAAGGATGAAACAGGAGCCATTACAAGGACCCTAATGAAATCAAAAGGATAATTACACAGAACTATGAAGGCCTGTACTCCAATGAATTCAATAAAGTGGAAGAAATGGACAAATTCTTGGAAAAACAATCCCTCCCTAGACTATCCCAGATGGACATCAAAAATCTCAATAGACCCATAGCAATAAAAGAATTAGACAAGGTTATCAAGGGTTTACCAACAAAAAAATCCCCTGGACAAGATGGCTTCACGGGAGCCAACTTCTACCAAGCATTTAAGGAAGTGTTGACACCAATCCTACACAAACTCTTCCAAAACATAGGAAAAGATGGCAAACTCCCAAACTCTTTCTATGAAGCTAGTATAACTCTAATACCTAATGTGGGCAAGGGTCACATAAGAATTGAGAACTACAGACCAATATCCCTAATGAACATCAATGCAAAAATCTTTAACAAAATACTGGACAATAGAATACAAAAGTATATAAAACAAATAATTCACCATGACCAAGTAGAATTCATATCAGGGATGCAGGAATGGTTTAACATATGAAAGACCACTAGTATTTTTTGACACATTGACATGAAAAATTATAAGAATCACATGATAACATCAATAGATGCGGAAAAAACATTTGACCATATCCAGAACCAATTCCTGTTTAAAACACTCAAGAAGATAGGAATGGAAGGAAAAGTCCTCAATATAATAAAAGCTATATATGATAAACCAAGAGCCAGTGTGGAAGTCAATGGAGAAACGATGAACACAATCCCACTGAAAAAAGAGGACCAGACAAGGATGCCCCTTGTATCCCTTCCTATTTAGTATGATACAGGAGGTCCTAGCTAACAACATAAGGCAAAGAAAAGATATCAAAGGTATTCACCTGGGGAAGGAAGCGGGGAAACTATGGTTATTTTCAGATGATATGATTTTATATATGGAAAATCCCAAAAGGTCAACAAGGGGAGTACTAAAAACAATAGAGGAATATGGCAGAGTGGCAGGATACAAGATCAACAAACAGAAGTCTATCAGACTGCTATAGATAGTGGACAAGACCACAGAAGAAGGGATCAGAAAAGGTAGTACCCTTCACAATAGCCAAACATGAATTGAAATATCTAGGGATATACCTGACTGAAAAAAAGCAAAAGATGTGTACAAGGAGAACTACAGAACACTATTACAATTAACCAAGAGTGACCTCAACAAACGGAAGTATATCCCATGCTCATGGAATGAAAAACTAAATATAGTAAAGATGTCAGTTCTGCCCGAGGCACTATATTAATACTAGTCCCATACAAATACCATCATCTTTCTTCAAAGAATTGGAAAAATTGATTACTAACTTCATATGGAGGGGAAAGAAACCCAGAATTAGCAGAGAACTCCTTAAGAAGGACAAAGTGAGAGGGCTTGCTTTATCTGACTTTAGCAGCTATTACATAGCCACAGTGGTCGAAACAGTGTGGCATTGGTATAAGGACAGATACTCAGACCAATGGAAAAGAACTGCAAACCCAGAAATAAAATTATCAGCATACAGAAAACTGATCTTTGATAAGGGCCTAAAAAATATCAACTGGGAAACGAATGCCCTCTTTAACAGGTGTGCTGGGAAAAAAATGGATATCTACCTCCAGCAAAATGAAGCAAGACCCTTACCTCACTCAATGCACCAGAATGAACTCAAGGTGGATCTCAGACCTTGAGGTAAAACCCTAAACTATTAGGACATTCAATGAGGGAATTAGGACAAACCTGAGAACTTTGACACATGGAATATATAGAGTATCAGAAATAGGGAAGGACAAAAATACAAAGGAGACATAAATTGACAAGTGAGATATACTAAACACCTGTGCACATAGAAATAATTCACCAGGAGAGTAATAAGAGAGCAGTGGGAAAACATCTTTAACAATGACACATCAGACAAAGGCCTTATGACTAAAATCTACAATACTGTGCTAGCGTACAATAAGAAAAAACCTAATGCCCACTGAGGAGGTGCACAAAAGACCTGAACAGAAGTTCCACAAGGACAGACATCCAAATGGCCAATAAACATATGAGAAAATGTTCTTGATCATTAGCCATAAGAGAAATGTAAATTAAAACAACTATGGGATACAACCCAACACCCTCAAAGATAGTTATAATCAAAAAGTAACAAGTGTTGGAGGGGCCTGTGGTGAGATAAGAACTCTTGTCCATTGCTGGTGGACCGGTAGATATGTACAGACATTACGGAAATAGATTTGGTGGTATCAAAAACAGATGGAAATTGAGCTACCAAACGACCGGCAATCCTCCTATTGAGCATATACTCAGAAGAGGCAAGAAACAAACCACGTCCAGACATCTGTGCTCCAACGTTCATTACGGCACAGCTCACAATAGCAAGGAGTTGGAAACAACCCAAATTTCTATCAACAAACAAATGGATTAAAAACTGTGGCACATACATACAATGGAGTACTATGCATCCCTGAAAAGCGGTGATGAATGCATGAAGTACATCGCTGCATGGGAAGAATTGTAGGAAATTATGCTAAGTAGAATAAGCCAAACACAAAAGAACAAGCACAACATGAGTCCACTGAGGTGAGCCTAAAAATGCAAAAGGGGCATAGGGAAAAATTACTATATACATACATTCCTGGTGTGAGGTCCAGGTACTATGGCAGGTACAATCCAGGGTGATATATGGCAGCCAACTTAAAAGGAGGGGAAAGGGGGAAAAAAAGACATGGGTAGTGGGGGAACAGGGCACTAACCCACCTTAGGGAAGGGTATTGTTCATACCGCCACAGGAGAGGAAAGAGGACCCAGACTTCAATTCGGTGCATAAAGACGTGAATGCAACATACTGGCATGAAGCAGGGAATAAATAGAAAGGTCTATGGGGCTGGCCCCAATCCCAATTACGGGACACCCCCCTAGAAAAATGCATTTCAGAGGACAGGACTGAAGCTACAGCTCAGGGAGAGGGGTGCATCTGATCAGAGTGCAGAGGAACAAAGAGGGAAAGAGAGAGTGTGGACCACATCCCCGGCCCACCAAGCCCTTCTCAGAGCAGCCAATGTGCAGAGAGGACTATAGGACTGACCTCACCATGAGACACAATGTCCCTCACTGGCCCATAGCATTACGGTGGACAATACTGGTGACACAGTTCAGGAATTGTGCCCTATCTGACCTCACATCACCTGGGCGAAACACAAAGGACATGAAACATAGCAGCAAGGGGAGCAAAACAATAAAGTCCCCGGGGAATACCAAAAATAGACTTTGGGGCGAGGACATGGCACCCCATCAGATTCAACGGGAAAACACTCCTAAAAGTCAACAGAGTGTTTATAGGCATTTCGTTTTTGGTCATTTTTTTTGGTTTTCTTTTTGTTCTTTTGTTTTACTCTGTCTTGTTTTTGTGCTTATTATTTTATCTGCATGTCTCTCAAGATAAGATAGGCAGGATAAAGAATCCAGAGGAGAAAACAAGGGGACCAATGGTTACAGGGGGGACACTGGAGAGGAGAAGGTGGAGAAAAAGAAAGGGGTGTGAAGTAATCCAAGGATAATGGAACAACAAGTGGTCTAAAATCAATGGCGAGGAAGGCATAGGATGCCTGGGGGGGTGGGGGGTGGTACTTGATCAAGAACAATGTAGCCAAGAGGAATTACTGAAACCCGAATGAAGGCTGAAAATGATAGTGGGACAAGAGGAAAGTGAAAGGAAATAGAGGAAAGAACTAGGAGGCAAAGGACATTTATAGAGGTCTAAATACAGGCATGTACATGTGTAAGTATACTTATATAAAACAGTGGAGAAATAGATGGATGTATATGTTAAATAATAAGGTAGCAGATAGATATTGGGTCTCTACTCAAGTACTTCTTCAATGCAAGAACACTTTGTTCTAATAATCCAGAATTCTGTGATGCTCACCTTCCCTGACATGATCACTGAAGGCAAAATGGATGCATAAGCAAATGTGTGAAGAAAGCTGATGGTGCCCAGCTATCAAAAGATATAGCATCTGGGATCTTAAAGATTTAAAGATAAACAAGCGACCATCTCGCTTGTTTGTGAAGCAACAAAGTCCACATAGAAGAAGAACACCAGCCTATGTGATCATGAGATGTCAGTGGGATCTGGTATCAATCATCAAAAACCCAGAACAAAAAATCCTGTCAATGTGAATGAGGAGTGTGGAGTGGAGACCCAAAGCCCATCTGTAAACAATTGGACATCCTTTTACAGAAGGGTAGCAAGGAAGAGAGAAGCCATCAGGGTGTGGAATAGCACTGATGAAATATACAGCTTTCCTCTAGTTCTTTAATGCTTTCTCCCCTCGCACTATCATGAACCCAATTCTACAGTACAAATCTGGCTAGAACAGAGCATGTACACTGGTACAGATAAAAGCTGAAATCACAGGGAATTCAGGACAGATAAACCCCTCAGGACCATAAATGAGGGTAGCAATACCAGGAGGGGAAGGGGAGGGTTGGGGGAGAAAGGGAGAACCAATCACAATGATCGGTATATAACCCTCTTCCAGGGAGACAGACAACAGAAAAATGGGTGAAGGGAGACAGTGGTCGGTTTAAGATATGAGAAAAATATTTCATAAATTATCAAGGGTTTCTGAGGGGGACGGAAATGAGCTAATACAATTGGCTCAAGTAGGAAGAAAATGTTTTGAAAATTATTATGGTAACATTTGTTCAAATGTGCTTGACACAATGGATGGATGGATGGATTGTGATGAGAGCTATACTAGCCTCCAATAAAATGTTTTAAAACATATTTGTGCCACCCAGGGACTCTGGGAATGAATAGGGAAGCAGAAAACATTAAGGCATTGCTAGTGAGACATTAATCCTGCATCTCACTTAGAAACATTCCCACCCCCAGCCAGTCAAACTTTGTGGCCTCCTGCCCCATCTCTCTCACATAATCGAATGCCTTAATGTTTTCTTTTCACTAGATATCCCAGAAGTCCCTGGGTGGCACGAATGATTAATCCCTGATTGCTAGCCGAAGGAGTGGCAGTTGGAAGCCAATCAGAGGCACCACATAAAACCAAAACTCACTACCATTGAGTCCATCCTGACGCACAATGACTACTGAACTGCCCCTGTAAGTTCTTGAAACTACTTCTTCTAGGGAGTAGAAAGCCTTGTCTTTCTCCCTCAGAAAACAGACATGGAGATGTGCTTCCAAACATCACAGTGGTGCCCTAGCCTTCAGCTCCTTCATGCACCAGCCACAGTAGATGCCTCATGGTGCAACTTGCATAACCAAAAAAGACCAGGCCCCAATTTACTGGCTGTCAAACTCTGACTTGTCTTTCAAGAACTAATTAAATTTTGGACCAGTCTGTGCCTTAGACTATAGAATGTTGCTATGGTTGGGTGTCACCGACATCATTCTAACCTGTGAAGCAAAACTGTCCCCAATACAAGGTCAGACATTCAAACCCACCAGTCACTTTTCAGGAACAAAGATGAAGCTTTCTACTCAGTGTCATAAACTCACTGAGGGCAATTCTACTCCGTCCTGCCGGGTTTCTAGGAGCAGAATTAAGGACCTAGCCCCTAGTTTAAAACCCAAACTCACTGCCATCAAGCCCATTCCAACTGACAGCAAGCCAACATGGGACTTGCAGAGCAGTATATCATTCCTAGGACAAGTAGTCTCATCTTTCTTTCTCCCTTGAAGCAGCTGGTTGAACCTCCAACCTTACCTTTAGCGGTCTAATCCTTTACCCAACAGCATCACCGGGACTCCTGGCTGTCTTCACAACAACTAGCCCAGTATCCCTCTAGTTGGATGATAAGCTAGACCTTGTTTTCAGCAGCTTTGGATGCTGACATTTCTATGGAGTACCTTGCTGATTTTTCAACAATTATTTACAGACATAGATGCCACTAAATTCCAATTAGAATTTCATAACATTCTAATCATTCATTTAAAATGTTGTGCACTGTTATAAAGAGAAACTTAGTTTCATTGTGCGGATTAACTTTTGAGTCCGTCATAATCAATTGTCCAGAAATGTGTCTTTATTTCCATAAACACAGTCTCATTATTACAAATGAGATTGGTTCCTGGATGTGTCTTTACGTCAAATTTGCAGGTAAGTTAGACTAGGCTCATATGGTTCTTATGTAGTCTAACTCTTGTCCAAGAAAAAGCTCAAAGCCTTCTCCATGATTTAAAAGCTGCCCATGTAGAAAGTGAAGAGGACTGCGCTAAAATGAAAAATGTTGCAATAGGGTTTATTCAAGCGTTTCAAAGTGAGGGCAGATTTAGTTAACATTCGACGTCGGGTGAAAATTGTCTGTAGTTGGATATTCATAACCTGGGGACTTATTGTAATGAATTGGGGAGTGTCATTATGAATCAGTTTATATTTGTGAGTATAAATTCTATCTCTGAAACTATAATTCAGTACTATTCTTTATCAAGAATGTGATCCCTTTCATCATGGGAGAGTCTTAGTACTCCAGATGTCAGAGTGTCTTTTACGCGAGTGCTTTAGAAAATGAGCGATGGTTTTGATTGGTACTATGGGGTGCTTAGCTCTTTGCAAAATGAGTGAAACTATAATAGTCCATTTTGTGCTCACTTTGCAATAAAGACATTGCTTATTAATGCTTATAATTCTGGCTTCAGCAGCTAAAGGCAACTAGCCAGAATGTATCCTGACCTGACCCTTTTTGTTTACACAAAGCAATATCAACTGATGAATCCACACAAAAGACTCTGTGAGTGAATGGCTAGTGGTTATTGTGTATTACTAGGGGACACAGAAAGCAGGCTTCTCCTTGAAACAAGAGTGAATTGGGGCCGCATAGAAAGTTCATAATATAAAACGGGGATTCAAACTCTCGATGGAGATTGCACTAGAAATCAACAACAGGAAGGAAAAGGGGGTGTGGGAAACAAATATGTGGAAACTTAGTAAACCTGGCATAAAAACAACATGGTAAAGGACAAAATAATTCTTTTACTTTAACCAAAAAATATTGAAAGGACAACATACCAAAACCTCTGGGACTCAGCATTTGGAGGTCAATTTATGGCAATAAACACACACATACACACCAAAAAAGAAGGGACAAAATTAATACCTTAACTCTAACATAAGCACAAAGAGTACCCAAAAAAGAGCCAAAAATGGAACCTAGAAGGCAGAGGGAAAAATGAAGCTGAAAACATAAAAACAATTTTAAAAAACCAAGCAAACAGATTACCGGTTGGTTATTTTGAAATATCAACAAAGCCAATAAACCATTAAACACATGGACAAAAGAAAATAAAGAGAAGAAAAAAACATAAATAAGAAATTAAATGGACCATATTATAACAGAACCATCAGAAATATGTTTAAAGATCATGATATAGATTAGGAAAAATTATAGTCCAACAAATTAGAAAGCATGGACAAATTTCTAGAAACACATGACCTATCCAAACTAACCCAAAATAAGAAAATCTTAACAGACCCAAAAAGAAAATAGAAATTCAACATATAATTAAAAAGAAGAACTCCTGCCCTAGATGCTTTCACAGAAGAAATTTACCGAACATTCAGAGAAGACTTAACACCAATACTACTCCAACTATTCAATAACCTAGAAAAGAAAGAAATATTCCCAAATTCATTCTATGAAGACACTGTAACCCTGGTACCAAAGCTAAGCCAGACACCACTGAAAAAAGAAAATCATTGCCCAATAAATACTCTTAACGGTCAAAAGTTCTCAGCAAAATTCTAGCCAGTAGAATTTAACAGCATGTCACAAAAATAATATGCCATGACCAATGGGTTGCATACAAGGTATGTAAGGATAGTTCAATGTAAAAAAATCAGTCAACAGAATACCACATCCTAGAGACTGAAATATATATATATATATATATATATATATATATATATATATATATATATATATATATATATATATATATATATGCTACAACATATCCAACAAGAGTCTCATCTATAAAGATTCTAGAAATCAACATTCCAACAACAAAAAGACAAACAAGTCAATTGAAAAACGGACAAGGTATATGAACAGACACTTCTCCAAAGAAGATACTTGGGTGGCTAACATACTCATGAAAAGATGCTTGTGATCATTAGCCCACAGCCAAACAAACAAACAAAAAACCTACTGCCATCAAGTCCTTGATTTATAGGCTAGACTCCATACCATCACTCTTAATCCACTTAAATTGGCAAACGATAATATAACTACCACAGTGTGGTAGTGAATATGTATACATGTTGTTGTTATTGTTGCTGTTGTTGTTATGTGTCATCTAGTGGGTTCCAACCCTTAATGAACTCGTGCACAACAGAATGAAGCACTGCTCAGTCCTGTACTCTCCTCAAAATCATTCCCACGCTAGAACCCATTGCAGCAGCCACAGTGTCAATGCATCTTGTTGAAGGCATTCCTCTCTCCTTGGTGCCCTACCAGTCTACAAAGCATGATGTCCTTCTCCAGGAACTGATCTCTCCTCCCAACATATCCTAAGTATGCAAGACAAAGTCTCAACATTCTTGCCTCTAAGGAACACTCTGGCTGGACTTCTTCCAAGACAAATCTGTTTGTCCTTTTAGCAGGCCATGATACCTTCAATAATCTTTTCCATCCCCACAAGTCCAATGCACTGTTTCTTTCTCTGGTCCTTCTTATTCAATGTCCAGCTTTCACATGCATACGAGGCAATGGAAAACACCATGGCTTGGATCAAGAACACCTGTCCTCAAAGTAACCTCCTTACTTTTCATTACTCTATGTAGGTCTGTGCAGCAGTTTTTCCTGATGCATTTTACCTTTTGATCTCTTGACTGCTGCTTCTATGAGCCCTGATTGTGCATCCAAGCAAGACAAAATCTTTGATAATTTTAACCTTTCCTCCATTTATCATTACGATACATATTGGTCCTGTTTTAAGGGTTTTGATCTTTACTTTGAGTTGTAAGCCACACTGAAGGCTGCAGCCCTTTCCCTTCATCAGCAAGTGCTTCAAGTTCACCTCACTTTCAGCAAGCAAGACTGTGTCATCTGCATATCACAGATTATTAATAAATATTCTTCTAATCCATTCTTCTCAATATGAGCCAACTTCTCTGATGATTTTTGCAGCATGAAGACTGACTAATTATGGTGCAAAGATAGACTTTTCCTAGTTTTACACCACACACTATTCCCTAAGAAGATTGCCCTGTGAAAACCTTCTGGAAGCTTCCAGAGGCATGGGACTGAAAAACAAACAATATGAATAATATGCTTTCTGTACTATCAACAATTTCAGTATAGCAACTTTTGCCCAAAAATCTAAAATGAAAAGACTAGAAGGACAGGGAACTCAAATGGTTGGAAATCAGAAACAGTGCATCCAGGGAAAAAATTGGGAAAGTAGTTCCACATGATTGGGGATTGCAAACAATGTCACAGAATGATTCATGTATGAACTATTGATTGGGAATGCTCATTTTCTCTGTAGACACAAAGTACAATAAAATGATTCAATATCAATAAATAGACGGATGGATGGATGGATAGATAGATAGATAGATAGATAGATAGATAGATAGATAGATAGATAGATAGATAGATAGATAGAGATTTTAGCACTCTTTACATGGAAGCAAGGTCCCTTAATCCTGGACTGGCTCTATCTGCTCAGGCCCACATGACTTCAGACTTTCCCAACCGATGAACCTTTTTCCATCCTTTTTCTCAGAAAATCAGAGGTCAGAGAGTGAATCAACATCTACTTGGAGATTTTGATTCATATGCCTGGACTTAGTTTTCAGAGGGAGAGGATAGGGCTGGGGAAAGGGGTGTAACCCCCAAATTCGAATGGAAGATGGGTAACCACTAAAATAGGTCCTTTAAAAACATTTTAAGCTTTGGAAATCACTTCCCTACCACAGCTGCCATTGATTTTTCCACTATTGATAGATTGGAGGGGGGGAATCTATTTGCATGTAAATTGAGCAAGCACAGAGTCATTTGCATTTATATTAGCAGGGTGCTCACTGTCATTAATTATTTCTGGTTATTCCAAAAGGTGGTTTCTTTGGTCTCAGCTTCACCGGGGAAGCGCCGCTTTCTGATGTCAAAATGTTGCCAAGTCCAAGTCCAGAGAGACTTTGGCAGCTTGTCTATGGACATCCTTTACACAGCAGGGACAGCCATCTGTTTATAGGCATTCAACTACTAACTGAAGGTTTGGTGTTTCGAAACCACCCAAAGGATCCTGGGAAACAGGGCCAACAATCACTGCTGAGCATGCTATCACCACCCAGGGGTCCATGTGCTAGTTTGTTAGCCAAGAATAAAAAGCAGACATGGCATGAAAGAGAAACAGAAAGGGATTTTAGTGCCCGCAAAGACAAGGAGCAACTGAAGGTCTCATAACCCAAATACTGCAGACTCCCAGGTGAAGGAAACCTGGTTCTTTGGACCTCCTCTAACCCCTGCCTTTCCTCGGCTGCCTCTTTGTCCTTCAACCAAGAGGCTATGGGTCCTCTCTTCCTGGATGTTCTTTAAATGCACTTCTCACTTTGAAGATGAGCTTAGAGTGAGCAGCACATCCGATACCATGTTCCTTTCCAGTAATCAGGTTAGTTGGAAGACACTGACATATGGACGGGACACGCTCTCAGACCTGGTTTAGACTAGAGGCAGACCAAGGCTTTTCTTTGGAAGGAATGCTGATGAGTAAGATGCACAAGATGGAAGATTTAAATAATAGAAGGAAGGGCTACGGAGTACCAAGTGGGAAGTCATCAAAAGGGAGATGGCTAACTGAGTAACATACCAAGCAGAGTCATTAAAAAAGGGATATTGGTCTAAGGATGTCGAGCTGTCACGTCCTGGAGAACCCTATGAAGCCGCTGCACTCTGCAGCACGTGGTATGGCCCACAGGGTCTCTACAACTTGATTGGAACTTACAATAGTCCCTCTGTTTACTGAGTGCATTTTTTACAAGGATTTCCATTGGCAGATACATCCAACAGCAAGACAGTATGCACGTGCCGGGAACAACTACTTGGGGGAGCTTGAAAAAGTTCATGACAAAATAGAATTAAAGGCTACTTAAATTTTTCCATGAACTTTTCAAAGACCCTCATATTGATTTTCATTGCCCTGCTCTATTTATGATGTTTTTCTACTAGGAGACTCTGAGAAGAAATAGCAACAAGTATTGCATCTTGATGTCAGAAATCAACATTAGACTTTTCAAAGTAGTGGGTTGGAACTCCATGACCCTAAGTAAATGTGTTAATGTTATCAGGTGGTGATGGCGCTTTTATGATTCCAGGTTGCTTTTTAAAATATGTTCATTCGCTTGTTTGTTCACTTATGTCTTTATCTGTTTGTTGATCCGAGCAGGCGTAATGTATTGGAGAAAAAGAGGCCCTTTGAGGATGGACAGAAGTACTATTTAAATTTCACAGGAACAAAAGATTTCATTAAATCTGAGACCATCACAGACATTCCTATTAAAATGACTAAACTAAAAAATAGTAATAATATCAAATGCTAGTAAGCATGCAGAAAAACAGGATCAGTTGTACATGGAAATGAGGGCATAAAATGGCACAATCACTCTGGTAAATAGTTTGGCAAATTCTCTTAAAATAAAAATGCACTTACCAAAGGACCCAGTAGTTGTGCCATTAGGCGTTTACCTTAAAACAAAATGAAACGTCACCACCAACAGAGTAGAATCTTAATGGGTCATTAAAAAAAGATAATCACTGGGGTTCTGTAGGAATAGATGGTAAGAGACCCTTAAATGCTAAGCTGAAAAAATGCAGAAATCAAAATTATACACTAGAATAAAAATGTAAACGGGATACCCAGAAAGAAAATAGCTATTATGTCAGAGTGATGGAATTAATTGGGGTGTTTGTTTCTATTCTTTCTTCAGAAGCTTCAGTGCTGTTGTTCTTGTCGTATATGCTTGAAAACACGAAAACAAACTGGGCAATTCTTCACAGCAAAGACCGTACAGAGGGTGTGTTAGACAGAGCTGACTAGAGAAACAAATCCAGTGACACTCATATATGTGTAAGAGAGAGCTTAAGAAATCAATAAGTAATTACAAATCAGGAAAACATCCCAGCCAAGTCCATAAGTCCAATAGTAGTCCGCAAGCCCCTCTTGAGACTCACAAAGCCACATGCAATGATGCAGAATACAAGAACATCACCGGCCAGTGGGTGCAAAGTTCTGTGGATTCAATTTGTGGTAAACTGAAGACATGGATGAGTGTAGTTGGCCTTCTTTCTATTCTTGACACAAGTTAGACTCCACCCCTACACTTTTATATCTTCAGGTGGACACGAAATTATGTCACTGCCACAGAGAGACTCTTTCCTGGAAGGAGAGGTCTGCTTGGAGACATGCCATTGTTCTGCATGTGAAGACAACTCACAGAATGATCGCTGTTGGGGCCAACAGTCTAAGCAGTAGGACTCGGAGAGAAAGGTATCAAGGGAAGCCGAAGAAAGCCCCAGGGGAAAACACACCAGTGCCCAGAATCTCTAATTAATTGAGTACATCTAGAGACCTTAAAAGAAAATGGAAAAGGAACAGGAAGACAAGCAGGGGTTCCAACAAGGGAAGACAACGCTAATGGGGTGTTATATTGAGAGGGTACCCCCTAAAAACAGAATTCTTCCCCCAAACAACCTTATCACCTCCAAAGTACTCTCCATTACACTTAATACATTTGTCAAACCTGCAATTCCATTCTTAGAAACATTTTTCAAACCCATCTGTTTGAATAGGTGACAGCACCACCCTCTTATTTTTGTTAAAATCATTTTATTGGGGGCTCTTACAGCATTTATAACATTTCTACATCAAATGTATCAAGCATATTTGTACATATGTTATCATCATTTCCAAAACATTTTCTACTTGAGCCCTTGGTATAAGCTCCTCTTTTTTCCCTTCCCTCCCCGACTCTCCCACCTTCATGAATCCTTGATCAATTATATGTTGTTTTTATTATTTCATATCTTACACTGTCTACCTTTACCCACATTTCTGCTATGTGTCTCCTTCAGGGGG
The DNA here is from genome assembly GCF_050624435.1 of Tenrec ecaudatus. Taxonomy (NCBI): domain Eukaryota; kingdom Metazoa; phylum Chordata; class Mammalia; order Afrosoricida; family Tenrecidae; genus Tenrec; species Tenrec ecaudatus. The sequence continues at coordinate 11,775,037 of NC_134542.1, read as the reverse complement.
ATGGGGGGGGATGCTATATGTATATATATATCCAAACTTGTGAGGGGGTCCCCCTTTCTCCTCCTTCCCCCTCCCCAAGCATCCCCCTACCTTCATGGTATTGCTACTCCCACTACTGTTCCTGAGAGTTTATCTGTCCTGCACTCCATGTGTCAATAGCTCTTATCTGTACCAATGTGTGTTCTCCAGTCTAGCCAGATTTGTAAGGTATAACTGGATCTTGTTAGGTGGGGTGGGAGTGGGAAAATTCAGGAACTAGAGGAATGATGTGTGCTTCATAGGTGCCATACCTGATCCTGTTGACACCTCACGATCACACAGGGTGGTTTGCTTCTTCCATGTGGGTTATTTGCTTCCCTGCAAGATGGCTGCTTGTTTAACTTCAAGCCTTTAAGAACGCAGATGCTGTATCTTTTGATAGTCGGGCACCATCTGTTCACTTCACCACATTTGCTTTCGCACTCATTTTTGTCTTCAGAAATCATGGTCAGGAAGGTGCGTATCAAAGAGTGCCAGGTTATTAGAACAAAGTTCTCTTGTGTTAAGGGGGGCCTTGAGTAGAGGTCCAAAATCCATCTATCTTAATACTTAACATATAAATAGATGCACGTTGCTCTCTCTCCCTTTCATTATAAATTAGTACATTTACATATATACATGCCTATAGCTATACCTCTATAGGCAGGATGAACTATCCTGAGGAGTAAATGATGACAGGATTAGCGGTTCCAGGGGGACATAAAAGATCACAGACTCAGGGATAAGGGAACAAGAGATCTAAGATTGATGGCGAGGAAGGCATAGAATAGCTGCTCGGGTTTAATCAAGTGCAGTGTATCTGAGAGGAATTCCTGAAAGCCCATTGGAAGGTGAGCATGATAGTGGGAGAGGAGGAGGGTGAAAGAAATAGGAGGCAAAAGCTATTTATGGACATAAAGCTCCCTTTTTATTCACTGTTTCTATGTCATTAAATAGCTGTCCTTTCTTGTCCCTCTTCATTCGCTGAGCTAGGTCAGGTGAGTAAGGTGCATGGGGCCAGAGAGGCATGCTGATTTTTGCCAAAAACTAGTGCACTGAGATGGCTGCATGAGGAGGTGCGTTGTCGTGGTGGGAAAAACAGTGCCCTGTCTAACACAAACTAGCCCTTCTTTGTTGCACACTGTTACACAATCTTTTTGGAACCTCCAAATAGAAAGCTTGATTAACAGTCTGACCTGGTGAAACAAACTCCAAATGCACTATAAGTGGACATTTTCGTCCGTTCAGGAAGTTGGCGGATGTCCAGAATGAGGTTTGTCATCAATCAATATTTCACCTTTTTTTGAAACAAGAAAAGCACTCATACACATGAGTTTTTCCCATAGCGCTGCCCTTGAGAGCTGTGTTCAACATCACAACAATTTCTGTGGCATTTTTCCTGAGCAAGAAACAAAATTTTACAGCCACACACTGTTCTCTTAAATCGGCCATCACATAAAACAAAGTTTGAGCAAAATTGCTTTTATGAAAAAATCACTGTGACCAGAGAGAACCTTCTCAGACAACGCCACTGGGTTTACTAACTCAGAGCAAATTGCTTGAAGCTCACCTAGAAAGGAAAAATATGTACTGTGAAAGCTCCACTCTTCCTAAGGCAATTCTGTTTTGTTTTGCTTTGTTGATGTACCCCCTCGTAAGCCAGGGCTCTCAAAGGGCTGCAAGAGAAGGAAGCTGAAAGAATTGTGCATCCATGGGAGTCTCAATGGGTCCAGAAAGAGGACAAGGCAAAAAAAGAGGATGAGCCTAAAGAACAAGGGATTTCTGTTCTTGGCACTGTGACATAATCTTAGCAAATCTTACATTCAAGTTTCTAAGAAGAAGCATCATTAGAAGAGATAATAATATTCTTTGTTAACATAATTCATTATTCTGTTCGTTATTTTGATTTCCATGCACAGCCTATAACCCTGCAGGGGACCTTTTTAAAACCAAACGATTAATTACTCCTTCCAAATGAGGGAAGGAATGGAAGCATGCATTAAGACACAAAGAGCATCGTTTCAATGAGATGATCTAGTCCAAACACACCACGGGCCACTGTTTCAGCCATCCCCCATTCACCACCCAGGTTAACTTGAAGGACAGCAGCATGGCTTTGGATTTAGATGAGCTGAGTAAGACCTGAGATTCTCAATCACTATGGTTATTTCATCTCTCCGAACTTCCCGTTCCTCCTAGTAAATTGTGAGAATTGCTGAGATTGAAATAGGCAAGGCCTAAATCACATAGGCACCACCTGCCTCACCAACAGTGCATCTCACTATGGTGGTTTGTGTGTCATTATGATGCTGAAGTTATACCACCATTCAGTCATAGTAGACAGATTTCACCAGAGCTTTCAAACCAAGAAAGAAAGGTCAGGAGATCTACTTTAAAAAATTAGCCAGTTTACTGGGAGGAAGATGAATTCACTAATTGAAAGGCGCTCAACAGACCCGGCAGCCATAGCAATGGGCTCAAGTACATCCGCTCTTGTGAAGATGGGGAATGACCAAGTGTAACATTGCCCCATCTGCCAGTATACATTGGGTCATCTTCTGGCAGTCCACAGTACTTTCAGTATTCTTTGCCAACACCATTATTGAAATATGTCGATTGTTCTGCAGTCTTTCTTGTTTACTGTCCAGCATTCATATGTATACAAGGCAATTGAAAATACCTTGACCTGGGTCAGGCACACTTCAGTCCTCAAAGTGACATCTTCGCTCTTTTACGCTTTACATAGGTTTTGTGCAGCAGTTGTGCCCCATGCAATATGTCCTTTCATTTCTTGACTGTTGATTCAATGTAGAATAGATCTTAGGTGAATGCTAATTTCTTACCCGTTTACTTTCTTGCATATCCACTTTTCCTGTTTTCTTTCCTAATTATAGATGATCCTGTTCAAGTTGGAGTAGGATCCATGATAGTGTAGTATGACCTTAGTTAACTGAGAGCATCTTCAAATAAGATCATGTTCACAGAGACTAAGGGTTAGAACTTCAGTGCTATATTGGGACATGCTAGTATGTAACAGACTACGAATACGCCAGCTTCTTTATTGCCCCCAGAAAGGACGATGCTTGCCACATTGTCTTCCATTGATCTCCAGCAAGAATGGGTCCCAGGTGCTGCTAGCCGTAAGTGCCCTGCACTGGGTTTTGCCCTTCTCTGACTCACTTCTCCACCTGTTTGCTACTTCACTCTGGCACCACCTTCCAAATAAATGACATGCATGAAACTCCTTGTCTCAAAGACACCTTTTTGTTAAAACTCACCCGAGACACTAAATAATTCAGTCAAGTGTTTTGCCCCCGTCCCATTCCTTAAGGCAAGATTTCTGAGTAGTGTTCGTTCACTAAGAGCCCTAGTGACATAGAGAATTACTCATTGGGCTTCTCGCTGGAACATGGGCAGTTTCAAACCACTGGCTTCTCCTTAGGAGAAAGATGAGGCTTTCTACTCACTTAATGATAGAGTCTTGGAAACCCACAAGGGCAGTCCCACTCTGTTCTTTGCACTCACTGGTTTCAATTGGAGTTTGGGTCAGTCACTGGCTCCAATATCTCAATCATCCCAAAGTTCCTCGTGATCTGACTCCCCACCCCCTCCTATGGCTCTCCCGAGATTATCTTCTTAAGAGATTCCAAGAAGTCCTAAATTACCATCTCTCAATTACAAAAATCTCTTTGAAACCCACCATCCCTTTCAGCCTCTGTGGACCTTGACACTATTGTTCCCTCATTACTTAAAACTCTCTTCTCCTTTGTTTGCCGTGAAACTCATTTTCCACATTTTCGATGTTTTTAATTTCTTTTCAGAAAGCTCTCTGCATCCTCTTTAAATGTCTCTTCTTACATATATATTATCACTAGATTCTTTATTCAGAAGTTTCTTATGACGCTATGCTAGGCTTGACCATCTAATCCACTGCAGTATCTCAAAATACCTCAATAGAGATGGCTCCCATAAGTCAATTCGAACTCCTAGCACCCTAAAGGACAGAATAGACTGCCGTGTATTTCTACCACAGAGCAGCTGGTGGGCTCAAACGGTTGTCTTTTGGGTTAGCAGCCGAGTATTTTATCAAAGAACTAGAATTAAGATTGAATGAAATTCTTCAGGAAAAGCATCTAGCATGTGCCTGACATATTACAGGTGTTCTATAACAGTAATCAACAGGGTAATTATTTTATAAAGGAACTGTTAACCAAAGGAGAAAATAGAAGTAAATTAGAAGGATTACCTAGAGATATGAAAAAACAAGTTGCTTATTTTTTGAACAAAATCTAGAAGAAAAGCAAGATACAGGCAAAAACTCAAAGCTGAACACTTATTCAGTAACCCCAGGCCATGGGTCATTTTCATAAAGTCATAGTGGACTAAAGCAATACTTTATTTGGCTGCATATCTATTTATAAACCATCACCACACTCTCTGGAATTAAGAAATAAAGCCTACATTTGGTTTAGCTTGTTCATCTTTTTACCAAAAGTTTCTCTACCTTCTCGCTTCCAAAACGTCATTTCAGGTCATTCAGAAAGGGCAGTGATGGACCTAGACAGCCATGACCCTGAAAAGGCTTTGAGCCTGGCCTTCCGCAGTTACGTGTGGAAAGCAACTCAGAACAAGACAGAGGGATGCTTCCGGGAAAAGGGTATGCTTCCATGAAGACCCACAGTAGAGTCTCTGGCTGTGTCTGTGTATCAAATCCACCTTCCAGAACCCACCTGTTCTGTCCACCTCAGGGTGGCATGTCTGTGTGGTGACAGGCGTTTCACATGGCAAAATGTTGAAGCCATGAGGGGCTCTCTTTGGTTTAGGAATGAGTCAGCAAAGAGATTATGAAGATGTGAGATTCCAGTACAAAGGGAACCTGTAGCTGGAACCACAGTGAGATGGAAGGTCAGTCTCTGGGAAGAGTAACAGGGATGGGATCCCAGGCAACTGGGGAAGAAAATAGTAAGAGGAGATGTTACTGACGTGGCTTAACTTGGACACTGTCTCATGGGGGGAAGGGACACTTTGGGTCTGTTGCAATGAATGGAATATGAAGCCATTACTGTCACACAATGCACCCCCTTCACCCACGAAATTATATCTGACATTAAAAAGAATGCATAACTTTAACCTAGAATAGGATTACTATGCTTGGATGTCTAGGAATAAGTAGAGGGCCACTGACGAGGAGGGAGATGAGATGGATTGACACAGTGGGGGCTTAAACATGAGAAATGTGAGGATGGAGCAGAACAGGAAGCTATTCGTTCTGCTGTACCTTAGGTTGCTATGTCAACATTGACTTGAGGGCACTTAGCAACAATAAAGGGATAAATAATGTTTCTATTTGGGCTCTAATCTACTGTCTGCATCATCTAGTCCTTTATTGTAGGTCCAGTGGACTCTCTCTACAAGCCTGAACAAATTCTCTGGCTTGAGTCAGAGGGTAGGCGGAAGACTCTTGGTGCAGTAAAATTCAGAGGCAGGTAGAAGCAGAGAGATGATGGTGGGAATGATGACACTAAGAAAACATTTTCATCTTCAAAGCTTTTCATAAGTGTTAATTAATTAATAAATAAAGCAGTAAAACAAGATCAAAGAGACTCCAGGAAGACTTTGACACAGTGATCTCAGAGAGACCTAAAATACAGTTGCTGTAGAGTTGGTTGTACAGAATAGAACCACTCTCCACTAGCTTTTCATGCCTGCGAACTTTCTCCTGAAAGGGATCACCTGGCTTTTCTTTTGAGGCACTTTTGGATTAGTTCAAAGCACACATCATTTGAGATTAGCATCCCCAGGCTGAGCCATTTGCACCACTAGGTACCAGAGAAGCCTATAGCCTACACGCTGAACATAAGGGAAATGGATTTCCCCAGGGTATAAAAAGGGCCCCTATAGATGCCCCAAATTGAATTGAGACCATAGTCTGAAAATATAAGGAACTAAAGACTGAACCTAGGTCATCTTCTAAAAATAGAATTTGAAGAGATTAATAAGCTATAATACAAATAATTCTTATTCCTAAATTTATTGGTTGCACATCCATTAATAAGAAAAAATAATCTACCATATAAGAAATTACTATATGATCTCAAAGAATATAAGCAACAAGAACCTTGGATCCAGTAAGACAGGGAAAACCTCCATATATTAATAAAATTAGTTGGTACATTGCTCTAATAATCTCATTTGTTTATAAATATCTGAAAATATGCCTGACTATTCCTAGTAGATTTAGAAGTGAATCGGGAAAACATTATTTTGTACACCAGTGGAGCCTAACGGGACACTCAGATTTTGTTTAGGAACATTTTTAATATTCTAAAAATGTAAAACTAAGCACCAAACATGAAATAAAACCTATAATCTATGTGTGTGAAAGAGTTAGGAAATGCAGTCCTTTCTCAATAGGATAAATTTACATTTGGGGTGGATAATATAGATCACTGGTATTCTCTAAGGAACTCAGACGAACACACCACCATACCCAGGGATCAGATGTATCCCAGTTCTGACCAATTCCTATAATTCATTCCCTTGGTCAAAGTGATGAGAAATAGTCATGTGATTCAAGTTAATCCAATGTGAGTTGGTCCTGAGATTTGGAAATAAAGTACTCTTACCTAGAAGTACATTCTGTGTTCTTCTTTTCAAAACACAGCACACTCAATGTACATCAAATTTCAAAACAGCTACCAGAAACCCTTCTAAAGTAGCCTATATGACTTACATTTTTTAGATACAGAATCCATATTTTAAAAATAGATCTATTGAATTTCAAGAATATATTTTAAATATTTAACACTGACAAAAGACTTGATGAACTGTGTGGTGACATCAAGAACATCATATATAAAGAAAGTGAAAGGTCATCAGTAAGAAAAGACTAAAATGATCTAGTGAAATGTGCAAACATCTAGAATTTGGAGATCAAACAGCAAGAGCATTCTTAGAATTTCTCATGCCAGAAGAACTAAAGAAGAAAAATTCAAGCCTCAATTTGTAATGTCGAAGGACTGGCAAAAGATTGAAAGATGCAGGAATCATCAAAAGAAGATGGAAAGGATACAGGAAGTGGTTGTATCAAAAATAATTACTCAGGATTTAACCATTGCAGGAGGTAACATATGATCAAGAGTCAATGGCATCAAAGAAGAGGTCCAAGCTGCACTGACAGCATTAACCAAAGCCAAGGTTCCAGGAGTTGATGGATTAATAATTGAAATGTTTCAATATATTGATGAAGCACTCACTGAAAGCACTCACCTGTCTATGCCAAGAAATTTGGAAGATAGCAACCTGCTCAACCAACTGGAAGGAATCCACATTTGTGTCCATATCAAAGAAAGGTGACCCCACAAAAGGAGAACATTATGAAACGGCATCATTAATATCACATGCAAATAAACTTTTGCTGAAAACCAGTCAGCAAAGGGTGCAGCAGCACATCCACCAGAGCGACCAGAAATTCAAGCCAGATTCAGAAAAGAACTTGGAATGAAGGAAGCCATTGCTGACGTCAGAGAGTTCACGGCTGAAAGCAGAAAATACGAGAAAGATGTTTGCTTGCATTCTATTGACTAAGGCGTTCACTTGTGTGGATCATAACTAACTATGGACAACAATGAGAAGAATGAGAATTCAAGAACACTTCACTGAGTTCATGTGGAAGCTGTACATGAACCACGAGGCAAGCATATGACTGGCATAAAGGAATACCGCATGGTTTAAAATCAGCAAAGGTGTAGATCAGGGCTGCATCTTTTCAACTTACTTATTCAATCTGTATGCTAAGCAAATAATCTGAGAATCTGAACTATATGAAGAAGAATGCTGCATCAGGATGGGAAGAAGTTTAATTAACAGCGTATGATATGCAGATGACACTGGCTTATTTACTGTTTTGCTGAAAGTGAAAACAAAAACGAAGGGCTGTAGCCTTCGCTATGAATTCCAACTCAACGAAAAGAAAATCAATATCCTCACAGCTGGACCAGTAGACGACATCACGATAAGTGCGAAAAGGATCGCAGTTGTCAAAGATTTCATTTCATTTGGATTCAAAGTCAATGCTCATGAAAGTAGCCATCAAGAAATCAAGTGACATATTGCATTGGGAAAACCTGATTTAAAGTGTTGAAGTACAAATAGATCACGTTGAGGTCTAAGGTCTGCCTGATCCAAGCCATGGTATTTTCAATGGCCTCATATGCAAATGAAAGTTGGATAATGAATAACTAAGACTGAAGAATAAATGCATTTGAATTATGATGCTGTCAAAGAATATTAAAGTGTCACAAACTACCAGAAGGAAAAACCAAATCTGTCTTAGAAATACTACAGAAAACTCCTTAGTAGCCAGAATGGTGTGAGTGTAGTCACATACTTTGAGTATGTTATCAGGAGAGTCCAGTCGCTGGAAAAGGACAACATGCTTAGTAACGTATAAGATCAATAAAAACGAGAAAGACCATCAAGGAGATGGACTGACACACTGGTTGTAAGAATGGGCCCAAATATACCAACAATTGTGTGGAGAGTGTAGAACCAGGTAATGTTTGCATCTATTGTCCAGAGGGTAGCTGTGAGTTGTAATTAACTCAATGTTACATACCAACAACAAGCACTATCAAATTAACCAAAACATGAATATGCTAAACAAGAAACATGGAAAATATACTTGCTAGTTGATTATCTATGTCTTTACTTGGTACCGACATGTTGGTACCAAGATATTGACCATTTTCCCCAACTGAGAAGCAGCCGTGTTTCTCTTTTATGTGAATAAACAAAGTTTACTACACACCTTTCCGCCCACATAGCTCATGGCTAGGTATGGTGCTCCAAGTCAACATGAATGAACGTGATGAAGACTAGCTCCCTCCCATGGTCCCCCAGTCCCCAAGGCCAAAATAAGTCTCGCAATTTCGTAGGCTTGAAACATATGCCAAGTCAGAGGATAGTAAGAAATTGGAGTTAAAAAAAAATTTTTTTTTTAAGAAATTGGAGTTTGGCACTAGGCTTCCAAGCACGTGTTTTAAATGTTTGTGTTTAATAAACACTTTAAGGGTATGGATTCCCAAATCTTCTTTCCCTGGCCATTTAAACACACACTGACGGCAAGTAAAGTACCATTTGGGTTTCCTGCCCATTTTCATCTAAAGTGGATGTTTGCAAGGGATGTTCAAAATAACCGTGTCATTGCAGCCTATTCTATTGGTAACCAAGACTGAAGTTTTGCCATAAATAAGTCAAAATGGAAGGTTGACGTTTCCTCCAAGCCTCAGTTTAAGTGTCTACATATTTAAAATTGGGTCCACTCGGTGAGCAGTGACAAAGAAGGACTTGGGCTACTTCACGCACCTTTTCCTTTCTTGCCTCACCTATAAAGTTTACCATATGACCACCCAGCTCCTCTTCTCTTCACCCACTGAACAAACATTGCCCACCCTTCCCAGCTCATCCTTTCCTGAGGTCCTCTCAAAGACCAAAAGAAAACACGCTTTGAGAAGAGCAGCAATTCAGTGAAACCCCTTGCCCCACAAACGCAGAGATGGGCCAGCACAGGGGCTGCAACAACGGGCTCAGGCAGAGGAAGAATTGTGGGAATGATGCAGGACCGGGCAGTGTTGCCTTCTGTTGTCGCTATGGGTTGGCACCGACTCGATGGCACCTAACAACAACATGGGTAGAGGCACGAGGAAGCCTTCTAAATTTCTGGAGAAAATTAGGGGTGGTTAGACAACGCTATTTATGTAAACATGCATGGAGATTAAGATTAAAATACTTCATGTAATTTTTAAATTTATTGCCTCACCTATAACATTTAAAATAGGGTCACTCTGGCTCCCTTTTCTTAACAGGCTGAACAAATATTGCTCACACTTCAAAGCTCATACTTTCATGAGGTTCTCTCCCATCATCCTCCATTCTTCTCCTTCTTCCTGGACAGTCCACCCTGCCATTTTCAGTGTCTGGTTTACAGCTCTTGTCCAGCATTTAAGTTCATTACGCACAATCTGCACTAACCTCTCTCCCCAGCCCCCTGTTCTGTACACAGTGTCCAAAAGCCAAAACCAAACTCATTGCCTTCAAGCTGACTCCAACTGAAAGTGCTCTGTGGGGTTTTCATGGATATAATCTCGCAGAAGCAGGTTGCCAGGCCTTTCATCTGTAGCACTACTGGGTGAATTTAAGCCATTGACTCATAACCAATAACAAATATTTGTGCCACCCTAGGACCACATACCCAGTGTCATCAAGTCATTGTCAACTCATAGCCACCCTACAGAAAGGGTAGAACTGACACAGTGAGTTTCTGAGACTGTAACTGCTTTGGGGAGTAGAAAACCTCTTCTTTATTCTATAGAGTGGCTGGTGGTTTTGAACTGATAAACTTTCACATCATAGCTCAATGTGTAACCACCATGTCATCAGGGATGACCAGTTTTCCAAAATCATTCTGAAAGTTTCTTTAAATGTTCTCCATTTTGCTTGTGTTCACACACATTTCTTCTCCCCTAACTCATTGGGAATAGATGGCCTGGAATTTGTGGAACCTGCATTTTCCAAACCAAAGTTGCTGCCATCCAGTTGATGCCGAATCCTAGCCTATAGTGCAGAGTAGAATTGCCCCTGTGGGTTTCTGAGACTGCAACTGTTTAAGGGGATCGAACGGCCCTTCTTTCTCCTGCAGAGTGGCTCGTTTTTTGAACTGCTGACCTTGTGGATCACAGCTCAACTCATAACCACTACACTACCAAGGTCCTTTATTGTATGCAAAGCATGTGAAAATAAAAACCAAACACATCTCAAGGAAAGGACAGAAAGAGAGCAAAGGCACACTTCCAAAAAATATGTGTAGAAAAAAATAATGATCCTTTTCAATATAGGCATCTTCGTTCAGTGCTTAGAGCATTTGATGTTCTCAAGTATCCCTCTCATTTTCACTAGCATTTATCCTCATATTTCAGGTACCTCTCTACTCCTGCATGCAAGAGCTGTGAGGACCAAGGGGAACCATTGTCTTTTGGTATCGACACCACACAAAATCTTCCAACCATTTGTTCAGTTGACTGATCTCAGCAAAGTGGGTGAAGGGCATTAATGGGCATTTGGAAATCCCTGTAAATCCATCATCCTGAAAGACAGCCCAAGGCCCACACTGACACCAAAGGGGTTGAAATGATAGATGCCATTGTCTCTCCAGAGGTTAATCGATCATATTTCTGGGGCTACTTGGTTTGACATAACCAAATTTGCACTGAAAAGCAGTCATCTATCTTTGTTCAGGTCAAGTTTTAAAAAAAATAATAATTAATCCTATTTGACCTTTCCTGAAGTGCAATCAAAGAAAAACAGATTCTCTTTTGAGCTGGGTAACCCCCTTTCATCTATATTACAGACACCTGAGCAGTTCGATTTCTGTTCTAATTCAAGAGGCCCCGGAGTGGCCCGAGAGGAATATATGCACAGGCTTTTTGGCCCCTTCCAGCAGGAAGATTGGGCACTTTTGTTTGTTTTACTCTGAAATGATAAAGGACATTTATTGGAAAAAAAAGGTAAAAGGGAGGGAGGGAGAACAAGAGTGAAAGAGTGACATAATGCCCCGATTCACCATGTATCTAGGCAGAAACAAAGGTAGAAAGATCATTAGGTTGACACAATCAACCAAGTTTCCCATAGAAATGAACTCAAGAGTCCAAGTCGCAGTCCAGAATCCAGGAAGCAGGCTCGGCTCTCTGTCTGATTGGCGTTCATTACTTTCATTTAGAACTTACTGAAGGGATGCTCCTTTTGTTACAGGGCTCCCCGCCTTCCCCAAAGCAAAGCAGAGACAGTATTTGAAGCCATAGTTCAATGGCTGTTTACAAAGAGCTTTGTCTTTCATTCCCCACTCTCACACACACAAACTCCTGCTCTCGCTGGCTCACTCGCTGACCAAATAGTGCACTGCATAGTCTTTGTTGTGCTTTTCAAACCTCTAATTTTCATCATTGTTCTGGAGTCTCCCTGGTTATAGGAGAACTTCTTCCCAGGGAAGAAAACCAGGCTGCTCCTCTGAGGATAATGGGTGAATTTGATATGTTTAAAGTCGGGCTGCAATTTTGCAGCAACTATACAAGAGAGGAGCGAATCAAACTGACATCAAAAGACACGTGCGTCCATTCCGTTTGGAGACTGGAATGCTAAGCCAGCGAAAAGAGTGAGCGTCTGGCACCTAACAGATTCGGCTGTTAAGAAAGGAGACAGGACAGAGAAGCCACCGGCCATGCTAGACTGTGCACCTCGCATGCTTTCTTTGGGGATTTCAGGTTCATCGCGGCCGTGACGCATAACTGGGGATGACCAGAGTAAGAACGGTTGTGTTATGTTTTCTAATTCTTGAGTCTCACACTTGGTTCTCCAAGTGAATGTGTTCCGCAGCTACGTCATACTCAGATCTGTTATTCAAGATCAAAAGATGGAGATAGGAAGGGTTAATTTTTTTTTCTTTCCTTTGCCAGGGATGTTTTTGTTGTTTGCATGTGTGTATGTTTCCTTAAGTTCAAAAATATAAATAAAAGTTCATTATTTGTGTCACTACGAAGAAGTACTAGTTTTACTGAAAAATCATTCACAATTTCAGGCCAATTCTCTTATTTCACTCAAAGAATAAAATAAAATGAGCGTTGAGAAGAGCAGGAGTTCAGTGAAACCCCTTCCCCGAAAAATGTAGAGCTTGGGAGGGGCACTTATGCCTCCCACTAGGCCTGCTCTGAAGGGTAACCGCCATGAGGATCAGACATGACGGGGACAACACGTGAGGAGGCTTCAAAAAGTCTGTGGGAAGAACTTAAATTAAAAGACAATGATATCTGCACACAGCCTTTTGGAAGCCCCTCATAAATCCTGCTGACGGAAATCAAAGCAGAAAGTTCCTTTAGAAAGGTCGAGTTTGAAAAGAATTGTATCAGCCCCAATAAATTGTTAAAAACAAAAACAAAAACAAAAAAAAAAAAAGAAAGGTCGAGTCCATGATGCATGTTTGGTTGTGTGCCATGGAATAGATTTCTGAATCATAGTGAGTGCATGTGACAGAGTAGAATTGCCCCATTGGGTTTTCCAGGCCAAAAAAAATCTAATGGTTCGAACCCACCAGCCACTCTATCTTCACCCATAAAAATGTGTAGTCAGACAGTGGGCTTCCACTCAAATCCTCCCTCAATGTAAGAATACTTTGTTCTATTAAACTGGCATTCTGTGATGCTCACCTTCCCGACACAATCGCTGTAGACAAAGCACTGCATAAGCAAATGTGAAGAAGGCTGATGGAGCCCGGCTATCAAAAGATATAGCATCTGGGGTCTTAAAGGCTGGAAGGTAAACAAGCAGCCATCTAGCTCAGAAGCAACAAAGGCCACATGGAAGAAGCACACCAGCCTGTGTGATCACAAGGTGCCGAAGAGATCAGGTATCAGGCATCAAAGAACAAAAAAATCAAATCATTATGAATGAGGAGGAGTGCATATTGGGGACCCAAGACCTATCTGTAGGCAACTGAACATCCCCTCACAGAAGGGTCACAGGGAGTTGACGAGCCAGTCAGGCTACAGTGTAGCAATGATGAAACATACAACTTTCCTCTAGTTCCTAAATGCTTCTCCGCCCCACTATCATGAACCCAATTCTACCTTACAAACCTGGCTAGAACAGAGGATGTACACTGGTACAGATAGGAACTAGAAACACAGGGAATCCAAGACAGATGATCCCGTCAGGACCAGTGGTGAGAGTGGCAATACCGGGAGGGTGGCAGGAGGGTGGGGTGGAAAGGGGAATCAATTTCAAGGATCTACATTATAACCTGGGGGACAGACAACATAAAATCAGGTATAGGGAGATGTCAGACAGTGTAAGATAGGACAAAATAATCATAATTAATAAATTATCAAGGGTCCATGAGGGAGAGGGTAACTGGGAGGGAGGGGAAAATAAGGAGCTGATACTAAGGGTTCAAGTAGAAACCAAATGTTTTGAGAATGCTGATGGCAACAAATGTACAAATGTGCTTGACACAGTAGATGTATGTATGGATTTTGATAAGAGTTGTATCAGCCCCCAATAAAATTATCAAATTAAAAACATGTATAGTCAGAAACCTATGGAGTAACTTTACTTGTTCTATGGGGTTGAAATGAGTCAGAATCAGCTCGATGGCTATGGGTTTAATCTTTAAAGGAGCATATCACTACAACAATAGGTCTTTCTGCAACAGTAAGTGATTCCCAATTGCCAACTTCGGGCTGGGACCTGAGTGTTTAGCCATTGTGCCACTCTGTGATGATGCATGTTGTTTGTATCAAGTCCATTCAGATTCACAGAAACCCCATACGACCAAGTGGAACTGCCACAGAGAGTTTCTTACCCAGGCTGTCATTTTTGCAGATGCAGATTGTCAGTCTTCATGTAATGACTGACACTTTGATTGGCAGCTAAGCACTGTACTCATAGCACCACCCGGGCTCTTTCTATAGGGGACCACTGTTATCTTTTAAAGAAGTGGTGGTGAAGTCCATACTAGAAGTCTACGGATCCCCAAAGATTGCCCTTTATAGAGCTACTCTGCTGATGGTAACAATATAAAAACTCATGTTAAACCCTAGACACTCAGGGTCATCTACAGGAACAACAAGCGTTAAATGACATAAATAATTGTTCACAGTCCTTTGGGCACTTACGCTGTCCCAGGCTCTGTTTAAGCAGGGTGTGTGTTTTAACTCCTTCACCCTAAGAAGCAGTGCTTATAGACAACACAGTATTGGACTTCCTATCAAAAGACTTTCCTGTGTCAGTGAATGCATCGGAACCTTCCAGCACGCTTTGGGAAAAGAGGCTGGAGTACTTGCTAAAGACAGATCTCATCCTCCTTCCAGCATGAAGGAGACATGAGAGAGATTCGAGAGCAGCACTAGGAATCCTTAAAGGTGTTGCTGTACACTGATCAACAACCTTATGAGTGAAAAGCCCATCACAAACTGATTTCATAGATTTTCTAGAACTGCCAGTTCCTGGGAAACCCTGAGTAGTAATGATCCCCACTGCTAGCCAAAAGGGTGGTGGTGGTCCAAGCCCACACACGGTGGTCTCTAAAGATATGCCCCAAGATCTACCTCTGAAAAGACAGCCATTAAAAGCCGTATGGAGCACAGTTCTTCTCTGACATAAGACGGTCACCACAAGTCGGTTTCAACTTGAATGCAACTGGTACAGGTTTTCATCATTCTTTAACCAATGCCAAAGATTGGCTTTTCCCCTTGAAATGAACCAAAATACAACACAGGAACAATGCGCTGTATTGCTGATGCTGCCTCAATTGGCAAGTCAGTTTTCCTAACACACCTTGTTATTGACTGCAACCCCCACAATGTAATATCTTTTATCCTGTTTCATTTTAGTCTTGCCTGTTTTATTTCCTTTTCGCCTTCTTTTCTAACCCTTCTGAACTCCATCCTTGGGTAACAACTGCCCTCTTCGACTCACATTCTAAAGCAGGGGTGTTTACACGTTTTCAGCATGCGAGCTACTCATAAAATGATCAAGTCAAAATGATCTACCAACTACAAAAATACAAAACATATTTATTTGTTTGTTTATTACATTTATTCATAAATGTGTTGAGAATTCTTTATATGTACAATGTATGTTTATGTGCCTTGCATAACCACATGATTCCATATTGGACAACACAACACAATTAACTCTGTACATTTTTTGTCATGACCTGAGTTTACTCTGATGACTTGCACTGCATGGAATGAGCCAGGGATGCACAGTACAGACAGTAGCTGCTTACAGCACACTTCCAAATGGTCATCAGTCATGGTGGAACGGTGCTTGGACTTAATGATCATTATGTGGGAAAAGGCTGACTCACATAAACAAGTAGAGCTGCATAAGGCAGTCAAGGAGGTAGCACATTTTCTCATGTTTGGGTATTTTCCCTCTGCGAGTAAGTTCCAGAACTGTTCATGTGCTCTGCACTTCCAGAACTGTTCATGTGTTCTGGACAAAATCTCCCATTCCATATGAAAGTGATATGTTCTTGTCTTCTTACTTGGTCCGGCTCCCCCACTCATTTTGATACTCTTTCTTATGTTTAAGAGAAAAAAAACACGGTCTACAAATTGGCGATAACTTAGCTTGTCAGTTTTGCTGCACTTTGCGCATGCATTGGACACCTAAGATTGCATCTGATTGGCTGCACTGTATATCAATTAAGTGATAAGACTGATGAAAGGCATACGTCTTTTTTTTTATGCCATGTGATCTACCCACACTACATTTGAGATTGACTAGTAGATCGTGATCGACGTATCGAGCACCCCAGATCTAAGGTGTCCACACCTCCCTAGTGTTGTAATTAAGCAGATAAACCACTCTATTGTTTGGCTGAAGCTTGAGCCACTTCAAGAATTCGTTTCTAGGAGTATCATTTCAGGAATTCTACCCGTCTCTATCTGAACAACAAGCCTGTTTGTGTGTTTATGATTTATTTTTAATTTTGTCCCACATATTTCTCCCACAACATCCCGAACCTTCTATGTTGATTCTTTTCAGAAATGTCAGCAGTTGTAACAGGGCACCATCTAGTTCTTCTCATCTCAGTGTGGTAGAGATTGATGCATGCATGGTCCATTAGTTTGTTAGGCAAATGGTTTCCCCGTGCCTTTAATTTGTTTCACTCTTCCTCAAGGTTTGTACCTGTCAGTCATGCCACAAGAGAAAGATGAGGCAGGCTGCTTCTATAAAAGTTGTCAGCCTTGAAATCCTATGAGAGCATTTTCACACAGTCCTAGTGGGTCACTATAGAGTCACCATGAATTGGGATCCACTTCCTTAAAATAAAAGGAATATTTGTGGTTTGAGTGAGAATTTTTCTCTGCCTCAAACCCCACCCTGATGTCTGGGTTAAAAGACAACCATATCTTCCTCAAGAAGCTTGCTCAACCGCCTGAGACATGGTGGTAGGCTCATAATGAGCCATCAGTTCATAAATGATATACTATGCCACAAAATTGCCTTTCCCTCGTAAATGAAGGCCAAGGGAACTAGGCGTCAACTGCCCTGGAAGTAAAATAACTGAAGTGGGAAGGGCATTTGAGTCACGTTGGCCTCCAGAAACCAAGAGGTGTCCATGGTTTTAAGAAACCAAACTTTCAAAAGCTGAGTGAAAGGAAAGCAAATGGCCTAAAACAATAGCTGTAAGTGAAGACATTCTTTACAAGCAATAAGATGATTTGATAGAGATTTCGGGGGAGCTGCAGTTTATCCCCAATCTATCTAGGGAAAACCAAAATTTAAAAGCCAAAAATCACATTTCCCCCCACAAATAACCTGCACCGTCCACCCTTCTTTGGCAACTTCTCTCTCTTCTTAAGGGACATTTTTGCAATGCACTAAAAAAACTTTGACTAGAAGCACTTATGAAAATATCTTGAGTCGGGGTGGAAGAGCCATTTGGCAAACAAACATAGAAAGCGGGTATGTTGTGTGTTATTTGCAAGAAAAAGTGCAGTAGTCATCATAGGATCTTCAGAAGCTGACATTTGAATGGGCACCCAATGATTCACCATAAGGAGCGTGGTAATTTGATTTTTGTTTCTATGAACAAACACGTGTTCTTTCCATCAAGAAGCTTTTGGGTATGTGCTTTGAGATTCAGTATCAATTAAGGATTTCATTTGTATGATTTTGGCAAGGCTTGGTTCAATTGTCTCATTAAACTTGATTCGTTGTACAGTGGAAACAAAAACAACACACATACACAAATCATGTCTGCATGTGTCTTGAGTGAACAATGTCCTCTCATCTTCCAACTCTTTAGCAATTACACAATGAATCAAATCAATATAGGCAGCCAACACAAATAAGTCAGACATAACTAATTGTCTATGAATTAATAAGTATGTAATGAGCTTTTACTGCTTGTTATCATGAATCCTGCAGATAAGTGACTTTGTTCTCCATTTTCCTTCTGTGTCTAGAAGCAGCTAAACACAGGAGCCAAAGGTAAGATATATATATC
The DNA here is from genome assembly GCF_050624435.1 of Tenrec ecaudatus. Taxonomy (NCBI): domain Eukaryota; kingdom Metazoa; phylum Chordata; class Mammalia; order Afrosoricida; family Tenrecidae; genus Tenrec; species Tenrec ecaudatus. The sequence goes on along the minus strand of NC_134542.1, from coordinate 11,756,949 downwards.
TTACAAGTGAGCTTTGGTTGATGAGCATTTATTTTGGAAGCCAACAGAGAAATGATTTGGTCTTTTGGACTTTCCGTAATACCGGTAGACAGCCCTATTATGCTTGTCACTTCTTGCATCTAAGTCTCTGATATTTCAAACCCTGGAATCAGTCACTCATAGTTCTGGCATCTCTCAGGGATCATTGGTCAGTTTTTCCCTTCTTGACGCATAAATGTTTCTTACATACATTCGTTCCTTCAGATACAAGTAAGTGGTTGAAGATAAGGGCAAAGCTGCCTGGAAATATGCTGAAAAATCTGATCTTGTTCCAGAATCTAGCATTTTACTGAAATGGTATATACATGTATATACCACTATATATTTTAAGTACAGCAGGGGAAAATGTTTAATGTATAAAGTGCTATTTCCAGATACTACCTACAGTATATGTTTCCATTGTGAATTGGGTCAAGGTTTACAAAGCTGATCATCAGTTTTACATTCAATAATTATACACATTTTGTTTCACTTCATTCATTGTAATTCTTTAGTGTAAGATCGTTTCCTCCCTCAACTTGGTCCTTGGGTAAATACTGCCCTTGTGATCTCAATCACCTGAGTATTCCAAGGTATGTGTACTTTATTAATGTTATTGTTCCCCTGGGAGTGACACGGGTCCCTTGTCTATTTTTTGGCTGAAAAATGATCTGTGGGAATGAGTTCAGTTTCAGGCCTGAAAGGTAACTAAGGGCCACTCTCTCAGGGGGTTCACCAATTTCGGCTCAATCTTTGAAATGTCAGAAGACCAAATTAATAAATATACAAAGTAAAATCGCAGTAATCATAATAATAATGCTGCCATTTTTATCAAAGGCCAGAGCAAATTAGTAAATGGGCAACATCTGAAAGCAGATGTTGGGAGAAGGTTTATTTAGAGATATGCAAAAGGATTCCTCAGCTACTAGAAGAGCTGGGACTCATTTATGGACTTTTTTTTTTTTTGGTTTTTTAAATCATTTTATTGGGGCTCATGCAATTCTTTTTTTTTCACATTTTATTAGGGACTCACACAACTCTTATCACAATCCATACATATACATACATCAATTGTATAAAGCACATCTGTACATTCCCTGCCCTAATCATTTTCTTTTTTTCTCCTCTTTTCTTTTTTTACATTTTATTAGGGGCTCACACAACTCTTATCACAATCCATACATATACATACATCAATTGTATAAAGCACATCCATACATTCCCCGCCCCAATCATTCTCAAAGAATTCGCTCTCCACTTAAGCCCTTTGCATCAGGTCATTTATGGACTTCTTGCACCTTTTGTTTCCCACAATCTGCACAGGAACCAGTCACTTGAAAAGTTACCAGTTAAGTATGACCTAACAAGACATAGCATTAGGTAAATCTTGCTGCACAAGAACTCTTTATACTGTTAAAAAGCAAGGAGGTTATTTCGGGAACTAAGGTGCGCCTGACCCAAGCCATGGTATTTTCAATTGCCTCCTATGCGTGTGAAAGTTGGACATTGGATAAGGAAGACAGAAGAAACATTGATACATTTGGACTATGGTGTTGAGGAGATTCTTGAAACATCTGGACTGTCAAAAGAACCAACAGATTTGTCTTGGAAGAAGTACAGCCAGAATGCTCCTTAGAGGCAAGGATAGCAAGACTTTGTCTCACTTACTTTGGACATGTTATCAGAAAAGACCAGTCCCTTGAGAAGTAGAAAGTGGAGGGGCGGCACAAAAGAGGAAGTCCCTCGATGGGAAGGAGTGCCACAGATGGATTGCCAAGCTCCAACCTTGGCTTCAAACATGAGAGCCACTATGGCAATGGCAAAGGACCAGCAGGGCTTCATAGGATCCATAGTGCACAGGATCACTACGAGTTGGAACGAACTGGATGGTACCCAACAACAACAAGACAGACGAGGATGACGTCTTCACTTCAGAATACCTTAAGATTGTGAGATCACAATCCCTTAAATGTGAACTTTATAATTGACCCAGCATTGCTTCACACAGTATTGTCTGCAGTCCCCATCACAACCCCATGAACTGATCAGAGCAAGTCCTAGCCTCTCCCATTGCCCCCAAAGGACTCTTAACATAATAAAAAGTTCCACGTCACTCCTCTGGGTACTCAGAGTTACAAAGCCACAGGCACTTGATTAACTTTGGGGATGGGTAAGAGTCCAGGAGCAGTGCAAAGAGTGAAGCACTCAACCAACCAAAAGTATCCAGAGATGCTTCCCCCCCCAAACGGTCTCATATCCACCTTCTTAAAGGTCACAGCACCAAGAAACCTAGGAGGGTGCAGGCTTATCCTGCACCCTTGAAATCACCATGGGCTGGAGTCCACTCAATGGCCACTAGTCCCCAAACCATAAAAATCAAACTCACTGCTGTATGTGCTGTCAGCTCACGGAGACCCTATTGCATAGAACAGACCTGCCCCTGTGAGTTTCCGGCACTGCGATTCTTTACGGGGGTAGAAAGTGCTGTCTTTCTCCCATGGTTCAAACTGCTGAACTCTTAGTTAGCAGCCCGGCATATAACCACTAAGCTACCAGGGCTCCTCAAGGATGTCCAAAAGTACTCAAGTCTAGAATTGGGGGTGACTGATGGCCAGTCTCACAAGACTCATTGAACCAGGGACCGACATGGAAGCAGATACTGTTACCAGATGGGTGTTGATTCCCCTGGTCTCACCACAGCTACCCATAAGAACCAGTAAGTCAGGTCACCAAAGAATCAAGTGCATGCATAAGCACGCACACACACACACAGTTTTAAATAGTGCTCTTACAAGATTTATTCACAAAGTACTTCACTGAAGAGCACTCTAGGTAAATTAGTTATTGCCCTTTATAGCCTTAGCTTTTCTGTCCTGGAGTAGGTTACAGGGAGTTTAGGGGTCATCTTTTCTAATGATTGATGGTAAAATCCAGCAACAACAACAACAACAACAAAAAACCCTCATTCCCATCCAGTCCATTCTGATGCATAGCAACCCTATAGGCAGAGTAGAATGCCCCTGTAGGTTTCTGAGAGATAAAAAGACTCACTTTTTATGAGTCTTTCTCCATGGAGTGACTGGTGGTTTTGAACTGCTGACCTTGTGGTTAGCAGCCTGACGCATAAACCAATGCCATCAGGGCTGCTCGGCCATAAACTAGGTTATATTATATGTCTGTGCATATAATTTGCATAATTTAAACTGTCATAATGATTTATAAGCTAACCACATTGCTAATAATTGTATAATGAAGTATAAAGGTTATACTAGGGTCAAGATATGGATGGATCTGCATCTACGTCAAGTCCAGAAAGCACCTTTATGGTGTGTTCCTTCAATCATCTTTAGAGGATGTGCTGGCCAGTCATCTGCTCATTCCTTGTTTCTTATTTGTGGATGATTTGCATTCTTTCTTACCTCCCACAAGGTTCCTACCTAGCAATACCACATGGGCTATTTGGGCAGAGAGAATGGGTGATAAAAAATCAACTCGGTAAATGGTTACTACTACAGAACTGATAAATCATAAAGAGCATATGAACCATTGCAGAGACACAGCCACTAGAAGAAGCTGTGAGAGAAACACCACAAGTGGGTGTCTTTAACATACAGGAGTTTCTACTCTCCCAGTTTAGGAGAGACCTGAATCCAGGGCTCTGCTCTAAGGGAAGGGGAACTGCGGTCGCAGAGTGGTAATGGGTTGTAGCTGCTAATTCTTCGTCAGCAGTTCGAAACCATCAGCCACCCTGAGTGAGAGAGATGAGGCTTTCTCCCCCCATAAAGAGGTCTAGTCTTGGAAACTCACAGGATCAGTTCTAGCCTTCTTATGGTGTCACTCAGAATACAAATTGATTCAATGGCAGTGAGTTTAGTTTGGTGTTTTGGTCTAGGAGAAAGCTTTCTGTCTCTGCTTGTTCTGGGAAACAGATGTCATGCATCGTAGCATATTTCTTCCTGGGTCGATGGTTTTGTTTTGTTTTTGTTTTTGCTACTTGCTTATAGCTCAGAAGAGATTAATATAAAACACATCCTATGCTAATACCACCTCATTAATGTAACAAAGAGAACCTTATTCCCAAACTGGATTATAATCAGTTGCCACTGCTAAGATCCACAGCACATATTTTGGGTGTACACGATTCTATCCATTTCAATTTCCAACTAACTTTGTATAAAATAATAAAAGGTATAGAAAAGAAGAGAGATATGATATATGATAAGCAAGGAAATGCTGTTTGTTTTTTATAACTCACACTGGTCATGGGGGTGAAAGGGGCATGATGCACATTGATAACTTCCTTCTTCCTCTTTCCAGTCCATATTTCTTTTGTGCTTAGCCCGGGTCTCAGCTAGCTGGGATTCTTTACCTAATGGTGTAACCAAATTCTTCCTTCAAGAGTCACAAGGGTGTCTTTGAGGTTGCTGTCAGTTTCCATTAACTCTGATTATTGAATAAGAAAGAACCAAGAGTTATCACAAAGGATCTCAAAAGTCCCAGACATGCTCCTCCCTGTCCCTTGATACTTGTGAATAGCAACTCAATCTCACTTGGAAATAGGACCAATCATTCTATTCTGTAGTGTCTCCTTCTAGTTTGCTGGTTCAATGGCATAAACAGCTGAACATGGCCAGGTAGCAGTTTCATTGTCCAATTCCATTACCAAATGGAATTATGGTAATGGGTCCTTCTGTCTTGGGAACCAAGACTTGCGAGCTAAGTGGGAAGCAAAACAAGGGGGGAAAGTGGTTGGTTATTAATAAGATCGGGCACTAGTTCCAAGCTTCAGTCATCTATTTGGCCATGAGACAGACCATATCTTTGAGGTCTCTGGTCCCAAGAACATAGGTTTTTATCCACCTTGGATGCTGGCTCCCAGCTGATACCTTCAACCCAATTTAAAGCATGGTAATAAAAAAAATATCTCCTTAAATGGCATCAAAGAATAAAATATTTCTGTGAAGACGTTAATTCCTAGATTCTTTTAAAGTGATGTCTGAAACGGTTTCTCTCATTCGTTCACTGGATACTGTTCAAAAGAAAAGATCATTCCACCAGAAATAGAAGAGTGGGAAAGATCATATTGTACTTATGAGAGACATTCATATAATTCAAGAAAAACAAGAAGTATGCAAAAAAGGTGACAGCATTGAAGATTCTATTCATTCAAAAACAATGGTTGCAACTATGAGGGCAGATATCAAGGGGTGGCAATAAGGTCAACACATTTGAAAGAACTAAATGCAAACATATTATTTTGGTATCCGGGTGACTGCTCCACCTTGTTACATCTCCTCAATTCATCTCTACTTGTTACTCGTCCCCATCACTCCTACCAGTGATACGCCACCCTTACAGCTGGACTATCTCCCTTTGGGCCTCACCATCTGATTGTTTATCACATTCTAGGTTAGAGCTACTAGAGAGAGAGAGAATTCCCCCAGGTGGTTAGAAGCTGCTGTTTGCATCTGTGGTTTAAATGTTTCAAGGTTACATTTTTTATCTGGATATCTATACCCTAGGATTTTCAGAAAAGCTTTGATCCCAATGCTGTGGTACCCAGTTCAAATCCTAACTTCCTATCAATCTATAGAAAGATAGTCCTGGGAACAAGGCGCCTCGGATAAATAATGCAGGGTTTTATTGGGGAAACACCCAGCTCCATGGAAGAAGGGGGCCAGTAGTTGGCTTTACAAAAATGTAAAGCCTTGAACCCCAATGAACAGTTCTCCTCTGTTCTGTAGGATCATGATCATGGACAAAATCAACTGGAAGGCAGAGCTATTGAGATGGAGGGGCCACATAGAAGCTTCTGAGCCTCAGAGAAAAAGTTCTGGATTCAGAATCTTCATTCCAACTAATATACTGCCAACAACCCTCCCAGAGATTCATCGTTAGCTCTACCCCTTCTTCGAACAACCAGCCAATGGCCAATGCAGAGTAGCAAGTTAGACAGCGGTGGAAGGGCCAAACCCTGCATTTGAGAAAAATATCAAAGGGCCGATATCAGAAGATGATTCGATCCTCAGTTTTAATTCCTACTGCCGCCATGAAAATAGTCAAGGATTATTCACTGTTTTGGCCCATTAGACATGGGGTCATCATGAACCAAAGTAGGTTTAATGGCAACTAGACACAACTTAAACACTTAAGCATCTAATTTGGACACTGCTTTTATTGGTATTATTTTATGATTCTTCGTTCTTCATCTACTTGATGGTAAGGTCCTTGGAAGCAGAGATTATTATTAACCATTACTGTATCCTCCGCAGAGCCGAGCTTTTTGCTTGGGCATAGCAAGCTTTCTTCAATCACCCCTGAATGGACCAGGCGTAGGAAAGCTCAGAACAGGGTGTCATTAACAGGCGAAGAGTGAAGGCAGCAGGCTCTCCCCCTGCAGCGTCAAATTCTCTCGCACTGAATTGCTGATTGAAAAAGTAATAAACTCACTATTATTGAATCATTCCTTTAGCTATAAAGTTGTCTTCTAAAAAGCCCAATGGGCATTTTTCTTGAGGGAGAATTGATACCTCCTCTTTCTTTCTTTCTTTTTTTTTTTTTTTGTCTTGCTTTTTTTTTGATACCCCTCTGTCTAGGTCATACCTCTAAGTAAGAACACATGTCCTTGATCCTTTCTGGGAAGCAGATTTTCACAGAGCAGTTGAGAGCCTGGTGGTACAGAAAGATGAAGCAGATTGAAAGACGCAAAAATGGGAAGTTGGGAACACCAAGATAAACTCCAACTACTTCATAATCTCGCCCAGACCAATCTTGACTGGTGGTCTCTGAATGCCATGTAGGTGGTCCGTAAGCAAGCGTCTTGAGGAATTCGTGTTTATAATATGACTGTGTCTCTTTTGGTTTTTCTGGAATAAATTAATTACTTAGTTAGGATAGTAAATGAGGATCAGACGTCGTCTTTCAACCAACATAGTTCCTTTTTCCTCATTAATGACTGAGAAACCGTTTGGCAACTGAGATTGCAAGTAGATGAATTGTGTTGACTGTGGGGTCATTTTCCTCGAGAAAATGACCCATAGAAACAGAAAGTGTGAGGCCACGGTCATCATTCATCCTACTCTCACCAAAGGTGTTCCGTAGACAATCAGGTAAACCCTTCTCAATAAGAGATTTTCTGATTCCTGGGGGATTCCCTGCTGGTTCATTCCCCGTGGTCACCTTGTGGGCTGTTCATTCTGTCTTTTGTTGTTAGGGGCCATCAAGTTGGTTCCCATCCATGGTGATCCCACGTAAAAGACAGCAGAAGGATACCTGGTCCTGAGTCATCCTCACAATCTGTGTTACTGTGTTTGAGCCCATTGTTGCAGCCACTGTAGCAATCCATCCCATTGGTGGTTTTATCTCCTGGTGGCTCACCCTCCTGAAATCCTACTTCTGGGACTGGGCTCTCTTGATAACATGTCCAATGTAGCTGACACAAAGACTCGCCATCTTACCTTCTAAGGAGCATCTGGCTATACTTCTTCCAAGACAGATTTCTTCATTCTTCAAGTGTTCCGTGGCTATAGGCAATATTCTTTGGCAACACCATATATTACATACGCACATCCTTTTTTTAGTATTCCTTATTCATTATCCAATGCTCACTTACATATGAAGCAACTGAAAATTCACTGACTTAGGCCAGACACACCTTAGTCTTCAAGGTGACAGTTTTGTCGTTTGACACATGAAAGGCTTTTGACAACATATTTGCCCGATGCAATACATCATTTAATTTTCTGATTGCTGCTGCCACGTGCATTGTTTGTGGATTCAAATAAAAAATAAACTCTTAAAAACATCAGTAGTTTCTCAGTTTATCATATATTTATCATCAGTGCTATCAACTCAATTCCAACTCATAGCAGCCTTTGTATAACAGAACAAAAGAATGCCTCGTTCTTCTCAACTGTTATTATGTTTAAGCCCATTGCTACAGCCACTGTAGCAATCCATCCCATTGAGGGCTTCCTATTTTTTGCTAGCCCTCTGCTTTATCAGGCATGATGTCCTTTTCCAGGAACTAGCCTTTCCCGAAAATGTGTACAAAATACATGAGATGAAATATCACCACCCTCACTTGCCAAGAGCACTATAGCTGTATTTCTTCCAAAACATTATTTGTTGTTCTGGCAGCTCACAGCACTTTCAATATTCTTCACAAACGCAAGGTTTCAAATGCATCAATTATTCTGCAAGATTCCTTATTCATTGTCCAACTTTCAAATGCACATGCAGTAACTGAAAATACCATGGGGTAGATCAGGTAGTCCTTAAAGCAGTGATTCTCAACCTGTGAGACCCTTTTAGGAGTCGAATGACCCTTTCACGGAGGTTACCTGATTCATCACAGTAGCAAAATGACAGTGATGAAGTGGCAACAAAAATAATCTTATAATTGGGGTATCACCACAACATGAGGAACTGTATTAAAGGGCGGCGGCATTAGAAATGTTGAGATCCATGTCAAGGCTTACAGTGACATCCTTGCTCTTCAATACTTTATGGAGGTCCTATGCACTGGATTTAGCTAATTCAATATGTCATTTGATTTCTTGACTGCTGTTTCCTTAAGCTTTGATTTTGGATCCAAATCATTGACAACTCTAATCTTTTCTCTGTTTATCATGATGTGATCCATGGGTTCAATTGTGAGGATTTTACTTTTCTTTACATTAAGTGACAATCCATTCTGAAATCCTTTATTTCCATCAGCAAGAGCTTCAAGTCCTTCTTGCTCTCAGCAAACAAGGGTATGTCACCTGTATATGACAGATTGTTATATAGAGACTCAGTATGTTTAGTTGGAACGTTCTTCTGCTCCATCAGGTATCATTTCTAAAGTTATCCATATAGCTGGATTTAGCTGGTAGAAAACTAGAAGTTGTGACTAGATGCTGTGTCATTCTCCAAGGCCTCTCTTCACTTGGCGATTAATCATGCAGCACACTCCCTTGGACTTGCTTACGACACAGCAGCTGTGGTCCACGAGAGACAAAGAGAAGTTCCAAGGCTTCGTAGTTTCTAAGTCTAGAACATGCACCGTCTCATTTCCACCAATCTTTACTGATCAAAGCAGATCCCAAGACCATCACAGACTCCAGAAGAGGGGAGATAGATCTACCTCTTCACGGCAGGCGGAGCAAAGAATGGATGGCCATCTCAAATCAACCACACTTCGCCACCAGATTGTGGGCTCCTTACAGATTGGAATGCTGCAAGAATTTAAAAGATCTGCAAAGGGGCTGAGTAGTCTGAGAAATTAGGAAGCATATATAAAGTAGTGCTGAAGGGAAGTAAAATATTTTTTAAAGACATAACCCATAATCTGAAGACTTCAAGTCTGGCTTCACCAGGGCTCATAAGAGAAGGAAACTAGCCACCAATGACATCTGCTTGACGACCTCATGTGGAGGTGCTAAAGGGATAAGGTACCTCACCGGAAACTAGATAGGCAGATAGATTGGACACATTCCTGCTGACAAGACCCATGGAGCTATGCTGGAGAAGCCACGTGGAGACCCCTGCACGAGAAGCCACGTGGAGGCCCCTGCTAGCACTGAGATGCTTCCACCACCACTGGATCCACAAGACTTTCCACCCACTGGCTTGTGATCATCCTGCATTCAGCACTATTGCATGTGTTTTGTGAGGCTGAAGAGGAATTTATAGATTGGTATCAGACATATGGGCTAATACTGGACTTAAAAACTTCATCTGGACTGGGCTCTGGTGTTTTCTCCATATTCAATTGCTCTTGTATATAAAACTCTTTCTTATACACATATGAGTCTCCCTGACTTTGTTTCTCTAGTCTACCTGGACTAACACACAAGTTTTTAGCAAGCTACTTCCTTAGGAATGTTTGGTGGTGGTGGTGGTGGTGGTGGTGGTGGTGGTGGTGGTGGTGTTTTTAATGAAAAGTCACTGAAAATATATACAATGGCAGGCCCACCATACTGCCCAAGGAGTTGTATGTTCTTGATACAACACAACTTCAGAAGATACTGAATTTGAAAGATCTGTGAGTTTCAAGACTAATAAATGTAACTGAAGATCTGGACTGTAAGTTCTTTGAAAGCAGAAGTCGCACCTGCTTCCTTAGATAAATATGTTTGGAGGAATGGATCACATGAATATATGACATGAGTCACTAATCTCCAATAAGGTAGTCCTTCAAGCCAGCTTCCTGGGGTTACACAGTTAAGTCTGCATCTCCTGCACTTGTTGCCACAGTCAATATCCCAGGGATATTTGAAGATAAGTTTTGAGCAAATAGTTATATGCATCTGCCTAGAGCTGAGGGAAGTCCAAGTATTCAGCTGAAAGCGGAAACCTTGAAGGGAAATATCATCCGAGGGGACCTGAGGGAGAACGGCCAAGGGCAGAAGATTGAGAAACTATGTACTGTGGTGACCTTGTATGTCCTATCTGGCCACATGGCCCACTGCAGCTTCAGATCTGAGATTGTGTGACTGCCCACACACATGGAATTTCACCCCAAGGTCAAATGAGGTCTGCACCAGGCCTTGGCAGCACGAGAGCCCAGTCCAGCCCAGCCCAATGAAGTCCCTGTCTTATTACTAAGCTATAGAGAACATGCATTTATTCATATTTGATTGTTTGTTCCTAGCATCTTCCCCCACGAGCCAAGCCTTTTAAACAAGGATCCCTTGCTTTGGTGGAACCAATGTCTTCAAGTCAATAGTACTTCCTCCCAGGAGGATCACCTGCTTCTGTGCACGTATGCTATTTCCCTGTTGTCAACTCCCACTCACTCTACCCAACTTCCCACCTTTCCTAAGCCAATCTCCCAAGCGAGGGGGGTGGGTATCATATGGAGAGTCAGAGTAAACTGTATTTGATGCCATGTAGGCAAGCTCAAATCTGGAGCCAAGGGTGCATGGCAAACATGGGCAGAGGCTGCGGAGGTCCTCAAAAAGAGAACCTGAGTAAGTTCTAGAAGGACCATAAGCAATGTCCTGCCCTAAGGGGACTCATCTATGAGGGAGCTTTCAGAAATTGGAGGGAGATGGAATTGAAAGATAATGAAATGTGTTCAGGAACCTTTTGAATCCCTCTCATCACTAAAAAGATAAGCAACAAAATATTTTCATAAGATACTCTCAGACAGGGTTAAGTGCTCTCAAGACCATAAATAGGATTGAGTAAAGAAGACTAAAAAGACTTATGGGTGTAATAAATCAGACAGCTTGGGCAGAAAAATCTAATCCCAGAAATTAGCTCCTCCATATGGGATTATATTCAGGAAAATGTGTCTCTGACTTTTGTAATTCCTCAGTAAATATGAATGATTTCTTTTCAGACCATTTGGCCCAAATGTCTTTTAGGCATTGTTCGGCTTATTGGAATCATTTCATACAGATTTTCAACAGATGCTGGCAAATCTAAATATTTATTCAGTTCTTAAGGTTGTTTGCTAAAGGCGGTATTTTGTATTTTTAGATAATTGCATTTGTTTGCATGTGACCTTGGTTTGTTGCAACCAATTGTCTGATGATCTTGAATTTGTCTGAGATCTGTACCCTGAGAACCCGTTTGTTGTCTTTTCAACGTTTTAATTCTTTCCTTAATCTGACAATTACCATTGTCTAAAGGAGTACAAAAGGGGCCAGACTAAGAAAAGGCACACATGGGGCAGTTAACTGAATTATCCCCATTCAATACAGGCTACCCCCTGAGCTGGAGGCTGCGTTGTTCCAAGCCACATCTGTGAGGACAGGGCAATACCACGTCATGGGTGGAGTCAGACACATTACCATCAGGAGGCCTTTGAAAAAGTCCTGTGAGCTTGTCCTCACAGGTCATCGCAGCACCATATGGAAAATAACTTGCCAGTGTTTACACCGGGCTTCCAGAGCCAAGCCCTGCCTCACAGCTGTGGAGACTGAGGCAGGCACACCAGCAAACCATTTGCTTTAAAAGTAAGTGGCCAACAGGATAAAGATAGGAATGACTTGGGATGATTTCTGGTCGTGGGTAAGGCCATTTTTCTTGACTGATGATGACTAAGTTCATTACATTATCGTGAGAATTTCCATCGTTCCTAGAAGAAATCCTCCTGGTTCACTGGGTTAACATTTTGGCTGCTAGCTGAAAGGTAGGCAGTTCGAACCTACCAGCCACTCTGCTAGAGGAAGATGAGGCAGTCGTCTTTAATGAAGACATACAACCTCAGAAACCCACTGGAGCCATTCTGCTATGTCTATGTGACATAGACTGTGAGTCACTGTGAGTCAGAGTCCACTTCACCACAGTGGGTTTGAGGTTCGGTTTGGCTCTGTCTAGCTTTCATATGTCTATTCTGAGAAACTGGCAGACTTTTTCCTGCAAAGTAGACACATGAATCCATTTCCTATTGTCACCCTATCTAACCACTCATGATGAGTAGCTCAAAGTTTTGTAGATCCAAAAAAGAAGGTGCTTCTGGCTCAGGTAGAGGCTCCTGAGTAGTCTCACAAGGTAACAGCTAGGGGTCAGAAGAGATATGCTCCTCTCTGAAGGCTCAGCGGATGCATCCACTCCCAAGTTCCTTCAGGTTGTTGGCAGGGCTCAGTTACTTGTGGCTGTAGAACTTGCATTCCCCTGACCTTGTAGACTGAAAACTGAGGGCAATCCCAGCTTTGAGAAACCATCACATTCCCTGGATCTTGTCCTCCTTCATTTCCCAAGCCAACAAAAAATGGATCAAGCCCGTCACATTTTAATCTCTCTGGCCTCTTCTTCCACTACATTTCTCTTGTCCTCTTCTGGCTTCTTCTCCCCCTTCTCCTACACGCCTATCTCAGCACCACCAGAACAAACTAGGATACTCTCCTTATTTTAAGGTCAGTTAATTAGCAAAGCTAGTTTTTTTCTGCAGAGTCCTGGGAATTAGGACATGGGTATATGTTTTTGTCATTGTTATTAGATGTCATGGAGTTGATTCTAATTCAGAGCAACCCTTTGAACTATGGAACAAACCACTGACTGGTCCTGGACCATCCTCATAACACTGACTGGTCCTGGACCATCCTCATAACACTGACTGGTCCTGCCACCATGTTGATCCTTTCCATCTGGAGCCTTCCTCTTTTTTCATTGGCTCTCTACTAAGAATGATGTCCTTCCCCAAGGACAGGCTCCTCCCAACAGTGTGTCCCAAGGACATGAGATGAAATCTTTTAAGAAGCATTCTAGCTGCATTTCTTCCAAGATGGACATGTTTGCTTCTCTAGAGATCCATGGTAGATTTAATATGTTTCCCTAACACCATGGCTCAAGAACCTCAGTTTTTCTCATCTTCCTTATTCGTTGTCCAATTTTCCCATACATAAGAAACAATTGAAAGTACCAAGGGTTGGGTCAGATGCACTTCAGTCTTGGGCATCTTTAAGGAACCATTATTCTGTCTACAATGTTCAATAAATATCTGGTGAAGAAATTGAGACCACCTGAGTACATACTAACAACATTGTCTCCGTCGTGTAGCAATACTCTGATGCTTGCTGGGTTGGGATTTGTGAAGGTCTATGAGAGACACAGAAGGCATCACTGCCAGGTTTAGAGTGAGATGTCTCTGATGAAAGTTTTCTTTGAACACAAGACTTTGTGAAGCAAGCATATGATCTCTGTCCTCCAGTTAGGTTCCGTGACATCTCCTGTAACATCTTGGTAGATTTCCTATTACACAGCGTTTCACCTTCTTACATAGATTTGCATGTGTTGTATTCATGTTGACAGTAAAAGCAGCCACTGTTGACTCCATCTCCGGGAGTGTGTCAGTGAAGACCTGTGCTCCATAGAGTTTTCTGTGGCTGATTTTTCACCTGGCTTTTCTTTCCAGGTATTTCTGGGTGAACCTCCGATCTTGAACCTCAAAACTTTTAACAGCTGACTATGTAAACCTTCTGCACCATTCAGAAACTCCTACGGACGTAGAACCAAAAAACAAGCCCATTGTGTGGGATCGATTCTGACTCATGGTGAGCCTACAAGACAAAACAGAACTTCCCCCAGAGGGTTTCCAAGGCTGTAATCTTACAGAGGCACGATGCTCTATCTTTTTTCTAAGCCTGACTGGTAGGTTGGGACCACCAAATTTCAAGTCAGCTGCTTAACACGTAACTACTGTTCTACATATATGTCCTATGTGGTATGTTGGGGGGTGGTATATATATTCCTTGTCATCATGCCAAATTCTGGTTCATAGTAATGATTAAATGTATAGACACTATAGCCTTGGATACAAATGTAGGTTTGTGACTTACCAATGTGTCACCTTAAACAAAATACATAACATCTCAGTGCCTCAATGTCTTCAGCTACTAAAAAGGTGACCAAGTTCACAGAAGGATCACAAAGATTAAATGAGTTCATGTAAGCAAATTCCTCAGAACAGGCCCTGCCATTACTCTGTCAGCTACTACGAGAGCTGTATGTTTGAGAAACTGGATTTGAATTCTATTCACCTCATTTCCATGAGTTGTTTTTATTTTGTTTTATTTTTAATATCTCACCTCTAAATAGATTTTCTCATCCCTGGATAAATTTCCTTGTACAATATCACATTCATTTTTCCCTTAATCTCTAAGGAATGTAAGAGGAAATTGATAATGTTAAGAGTAGTGATGGTTACATAAGATAAATGTAATTAATGTCACTGAATTGTACATGTAAAAACTGCTGAAAGGTTAGGTGTTTATATATGTGTGAAAAAAGCATACATCTATTAAACACATATACCAAAACATCCACCATTTCAATATGTTTATTTTGCAGTACTTTACCATTATTTTTATTTTTGTATTGTTTTACCACTAAAAATTTTTTATAGTGGTACCAAAAAAAATGATAGTGGTAAAATAATACTTTTGCTATGATGACTGTGACAGAATAATAAATTAGAAATAAGGTGTGAAGAGGGACTAGAGTAGAAAGTCCCTCTGGGACCAGCAAAGGTAGACACAGAACAGAGTTGTCAGACACCCCTGGCAAGGTGACTGGACATGGAGGGACAACAGAGCTGGGAGGAACACTCATCTCAAAACACCACCAATCTTGATCCCCAAACATGCTTTTCTCACAGATGCACATGGGCCAATCTACCTTTGAATGTGCAACATACTTGCCCAGTGCTTCAAAGCAATGGGAGTGTGTCTGGTGATGGCCTCCTTTCAACAGAAGAAGACTATTCATGGACCATCAGGCAACAGATGCCCATCCATTACACTTATACTCAGCATGCACCCTCTTTCTTTCCCCTGGCTCTTTCTTATCTCTATATGTTTACCTCCTCAGTGTTGGTACTAATGTATAAAATCAGTGTTTATCACATCTCCTGATGAGGAAGACCACAATTGATGTAAAGAGACCCAGAATGAACATCCTTGCCTTACCTGACCTCAACAGTGTTCTCGATTCGATCACGAGTTGCACCAGACTTGACTTCTCTTTGGAAATCAAAGAAATAGGAAGAAACCATTACCAATTTGATCTGAAAGCCAAGTAATAACTTTAAACATGAAGCAGAAACCTGAGTCCCAGTGGCCAAATGCATTGCTGATTGCTACGGCCTAAGGAACAGCAGAATTGGATCCACATGGAGACGTTCATACATTCATTGACAACGAGTGTGATTTTGCTATATGGAAGGGTTGCTAAGAATGGCATTTAAAGAAAGAGATAGGCAAGGGAGGTGAAATATTCCCCTGCTGTTGGTAGTGTGTGGACTTTCATTTGATCATTCCATCCTGTGATCTGTTCAGAGCAACTGTTGGATCATATAGCTGTCCAACAAGCTACTCTCTTCTGTGAATTCTACTTCCCCCTTGGGCTGGGTGCCAAGAACAGCAGATTGAACTTTAACTACAAGTCTGAAAAGTTTCCCTAGCCCATTATCCTAAACTAACTGATAAAGCAATCCTTTGATGCTGTTCTTTGAACCAAGTTGTGTAAGCTAAAACTTAGTAAGGAAGGGGGAAAGGCAGCACAGAAAGGACGCTTTTGAGTTTGCAGCTCTCCAAATTCCTCAGTTCAGACTCGGTGCAAACATTTCACACCTACGGGTTGCAGTAACAAGACCTACAAAACGTCAAACGCACAACCAGCTATTTCAGAGTTAATTCTTTCACTTCACACGAAAGCCGAAACAGCCACATGTTGCCTTACATTTTGTGAGAGCTGCGATATATGTACATTCCATTTATCCCCAAATCTGGAAATAATTTCCCTTGAATACGAATGTGAAGAGGAAAGTGGGGAGGAGAGACCGGAGTGCTACATTCACCCAGAACGGAACTGTCTTTACTTCCCTGACACTCTGGATATGCTTCCGTGATAGGATGTGTTTCTTTATATTGCAATTATCTATTTAAATCTGTTCAAAGCAGTTCTGCGCTGCACCAGAGGGACCATTACAAGTCAAAATCCACTCGAAGGTAACCAACAGTCGCAGCCCGTCTGCAAGAGTACATAGGTGCTGCAAATGTTTACTCATTCAACAGCTAACTGAGAAGTTGGAGGTTCAAGTTTCCCCAGAGGTGCCTCAGATGCCATCGAAAACCCTCTGGATACAGTTATTATTCTGAGGCACACGTGGGTTCCCCAGGCGTCAAAGTTAACTAGAGGGAAACACGATTTTTACCTGGTTAGTGATGATTAGCCAAGCCCTGGTGGTGCTGTCCGGTTAGCGTTGGACTATTAACTACAAGGCCTGCAGTTCAAACCCACTAGCCACTCCATAAGATAAACTGAAGCTATCTGCTCCCATGTACAGTTACAGTCTTGGGAGCTATATACAGGGTGAGTCAGAACTGACTCAACGGCAGTGGGTTTGCTTTTTTGTTTTGGTTTTTAATTGATGACTAAGATATACCTGATTCAAGCTACAGTATTTCAATTGCTTTGTAAGCATAGTCTACAAAAAAAAAAAAAGGTGGACCAGGAAAGGGAGAGAGTGACCAGACCGCATCCCGATATGCCAAACCTTGAGGGCAACATACCAGCAGAGAGCAGCAAACATAAAGAGAGGACTGCAGGACCAGCCCCATGCCGAGCTTTGTTGACCCCCACCTCCCCAGAAGAATATCCTACTGCAGTAGCTATAAAATCTGTTGTCAAAAAGAAAAAGAAACAAAAAAATTAAAAATATATAAATAAAAAAATCTGTTGTCAATTTGAGACTCACGAGTGAAGGGGTGGAGTATAGTCTGTCAACCGGGTCGCAGCTGAATGACCTCAATTAGAGGCATTAAGAAGATAACTCGCTGAAGGCAAGACGCAGACTTACTCCCTGGGAGACATTGCAGCTTATAATGCCACTGAATTCTCAAGGCTTCCCGCCCACTGGCCTATGATCTTCCTGCATTCAGCGCCACTGCATGTGTTTCGTGAGTCTAAAGAGGACTTTATAAATTGCTATTAGACATATGGGCTAATATCAGATTTATAGATTTGATCTGGACTTGGCTGGGCTGTTTCCTTAATGTATAATTACTCTTTACATAAAGCTCTTTCTTATACACATATGAGTGTCTATGAATGTGTTTCTCTAGTGTAGCCACACTGACACAACTACAGAGGACAGCACTGAAGATATAGCCCAGGGAAAGTGGCAGTTCTGTCCAGACCACATGGAAGCAAGCTAAGAGGGAAAGAGAGAGAGAGAGAGTGGACCTCACTGTGGCCCATCGAGCCCCAAGAATGACATCCCTACTTGGAACAGCCAATGCACAGAGAGGACCATAGGACTGGCCCCACCATGAGATACAATACCCCTTCACTGACCCGCAGCACTAGGAGGGGCAGCACTGGTGACACAGTAAGAAAAGTGTTCCTGGTCTGACACCCACTCCACCCCTACCCCACAGCTGGGAGAACAATACAACAGCAAGGAGAGCAAAGTAATTAAGCCCTCAAGGAATCCTGAAAACAGATTTCTGAAATGGGGGCCAGGGATTGCCTCCTCATTGGATTCAATTGGAAAACATCCGTAAAGTTCTGCAGACAGACCTTGAACTATTTATAGGCTTTTTCTTCTTCTTCTTCTTCTTCTTCTTCTTCTTCTTCTTCTTCTTCTTCTTCTTCTTCTTCTTCTTCTTTTTCTTCTTCTTCTTCTTCTTCTTTGTCTAGCTATATAAGATACGTAAGAAAAACAATTCCTAGGAGAAAACGATGGGGACTTGGGAGAAGAGGAGGCAGGGGAAAGGGAGTGGAGAGCCAGCAAACTCAGGGACAAGGGAACAATAAGCAATCTAAAATCCATGGCAAGGAGGATGTAGAATAGCTGGGAGGGCTTGATCGAGTGTAATGCATCTGAGAAGAATTACTGAGAGCTGAATGAAGGGCGAACATGATAGTGGGACAGGAGGAAAGTAAAAGGAAACAGAGGAAAGAACTAGGAGGCAGGAGATATTTATAGAGGTATAAATATAGTCGTGTATATGTGTAAATACATTCATTTATAATGATAGGGATATAGATCCAAGTACATAAATTTAAATGTTAAGCATTAAGATAGCAGACGGATTTTACGCCCCTACTCAATACCTCCCTAAACACAAGAACACTTTGTTCTAATAACCTGGCACTTTTTTATAATCATCTTCCCAACATGATCATTGAAGACAAAATGGGTACATAAGCATATGTAGTGAAGAAAGCTAATGGTACCCGGCTATCAAAAGATACAGCATCTGGATTGTTAAAGACTTGAAATTGAAGTTAAACAAGTGGCCATCTGGCACAGAAGCAACTAAGCCCACATGGAAGAAGCACAGCAGCCTGTGTAATTACAAAGTGTCAACGGGATCAGGTAGCAGGTATCAAAAGATTCTAAACAAATAATTACATAGATGCAAACAAGAGAAATTGGAGTGAAGACCCAATGCCCATCTGTAGGCATATGGATATCCCCTCACAGAAGGATCACACAGAAGGGACACTTCAGCCCAGGGTGCAAAATAGCACCAATAAAACGCACAACATTCCTCTTATTCTTGAAGGCTCCTCCCACCCTCTAGCCCACCCCCCAGTACCCTAACCTGTCTTACCTTACAAACCCTCCATATATTGGTACAGATAAGAGCTCTTGGCACGTGGAATTCAGGGCACATAAACCCCTCAGAAACAGTAATAGTGACATCATGAAGATAGGAGCCGGGTGGGGAGGGTGAGGGAGGGAGGGGGAGAAGGGGAGAACCGATCACAATGATAGATATATAACACACATACTGAAGGGGACGAATAACAGAAATGTGGGTGAAGGGAGACAGCAGATGATACAAGATATGAAAATAACAATTGATCAAGAATTGACAAGGGTGGGAGGGTGGGAGACGGAGGGGACAAAAGAGAAGCTGATACCAAGGGCTCAAGTAGAAGGAAATTGTTTTGAAAATGATGGCAATAAATGTATAAGTGTACATGATACAATTGATTTATGGATTGCAATAATATCTGTAAGAGTCCCCAATTAAATGATTAATTAAAAGAGGAGAGAGAAAGAATGAATAAAATGTCTTAAAACTGATTGCGGTGATGATCGTACAACCACGTGACTGAACTAGTGAACTGTATATGTGAATCATGCCCCAAAACCTGTTGGAAAAAATGTAGATTTCCCAGGTAAATTTGTACAAATAAAAAGAATAATACATTTGAGAGGGGGGGAGGTAGACACTGAATTCTGAAAATCAAAAGAGAAATGATGTGTTTGAATTATAGCACTGGAGAAGAAGATTGAATATGTACCATAGGCTGCCGAAAAAATAAACCAATCTGTCACGGAAGAAGTACAGCTGGAATGTCCCTTAGAAGTCAGGCTGGTGATACTTGGCCTATTTACTCTGGACACGTGGTTAAAGGGAGCAGTCTCTGAAGCAGGATATAATGCTGTATAAAGCAAAAAGTCAGCTAAAACAGGAAGATTCCCAAAGAGCTCACACACACACACACACACACACACACACACATCCATCACTGACTGATACAGCAGTGGGCTTAAACGTTCTGACTATTTACTATTGTAATGCTAGTGGAGGACCAGGCAATGCCTTGTTTTATTATACAAGGGTTTTCTGTGTGTCAACATCAACTCAATGACAGCTAACAACAGTTGTTTCCAGTAACCATGAGCAATGCCAAATTACCAAACAGGGAAAGGTGTGTAGGCCCTTATCAAAACAGAGGCACTGAGGTGGGGAAAAGAGAGGACAAAATAGAAAGCATTTGATAATCAGTGTTTATTTTGACTCACTACATCAAAGGTCACACCTGATAGGACTTCCTTACATGGATCTTACCGTTTACTGCTGTCAGGTTCCAATTGTACTGTAGGTAGGGAAGAGTCCCTGGACCCTTCTCAGTGATTCCCAACCAAACCCAAGACTTTTTCCATCGAGTGGATTTCAAGTCATAGCAACTCTGTAGGACAGAAAACTGTCACCATAGGATTTCCAAGGCCGTCCGTCTGTGTGGAAGCAGACTGTCATGTCTTTCTCCCACCAAGACTTGATGAGTTCAAACCACTGACCTTTCAAATAGCAGTGGAGTCTCCACCGCTCTGCTCCTCATTCTCAGTGCTTGCTGTTGTTGTTAAGTGCCATTGCGTTGGTTCCGATTCAGCAACCGTATAGACGACAGAACAAAACACTGCCCACTCCTGCTCCATGTGCCTACGTTTGAGCCCATTGTTGCAGCTTTGGTGTCAATCCGTCTCATGGAGGGTCTTCCTCTCTTTCCTGCCCCTCCACTTTATCAAGCATGATGTCCTTCTCCAGGGACAACATGTCCAAATTAAGTGAAACTAAGTCTTGTCATCCTTGCCTCTAAGAAGCACTCTAGCCAGACTTCTTCCAGGACAGGTTCATTTATCCTTTTGGCAGTCCATCATACTTTCAAAAAGTTTTAACATTACCACAATTCAAATGCATCGATTATTCTTTGGACTTCCTTATTCAATGTCCAAATTTCACATGCATATGAATAAATTGAAAATGTCCTGGCTTGGGTCAGGATCACCTTAGTCCTCGGAGTAAAATCTTTATTTTTCAACACATGCCTCAGAGTCACCCAATGTAACACATCATTTAAACTCTTGGCTGCTTCTTACAGGAGCATTGATTGTGGATTTATGCATAAATTGTGGATTCCATCTTGTCTTGCTTTAATCCACAATCTCAGTACTTCGAGCCTCACAAATTTATCTGACATTCTCTAGACGAGAGAGTCTGACTTCATCTTCAACAAGATAGGCCAAACAAGAGCAGCGTCTGGCATACAGAGATGCTCAGTTCTGGTAGTTAAATGAATGAATCCATGGAATTAACATCCCTTGTACAAAACACATGTTCAACTCCTTGTGTTGTTAGGTTCGGTGTCAGTCTGAATGGACTAGAGAAACAAATTCATAGACACCCATGTGTATAAAAAGACCTTTATAGAAAAGAGTGATTGTATGTAAAGAAAACATCCCAGTCCAGTCTAGATCAAGTCCATAAGTCTGATATTACCCCATGTGTCAATCCTAGTCCAAACCAACTAGTTCAAACCAACCAGAGAAAGATCAGGTTGTCTGCTGCTCTCGAGCTATATGCTCTCAGAAACCCCACAGGGTCACTTTGGATTGAAATCAACTTGATGAGCATGGGTTTGACTTTTTTTTTTTAATTTGGAGGTGGGGTGAGGTGGTGGTGTTTACAGTCAGTGTTGTAGACTCTATTCCATGAACAGAAGTCCAAATCAGAGCCAAACTGCCAGAAATTCAATCTGCCTCCCCACTCCTAATTGGCAACCTGGGCTGGGACGGACCAGACATAGAGATCTAGAGACCCTTATATGTTTTCATGTCCACAGTCTCTTATTCATCCAGAAAGTGTTTTTGTACTATGATCTCTATGCCTGGCTCTAGACTAAGCATGGAGGACCCATGGACTTGAAAACTAGCTAGCCTAGTCACAAGAGAGAAGAAAAGACTTAGACAGCTTCAGGCTTAATGCAAGGATGGTGTGTAGGGCAAAAGGCATGTAGTAGTTACATAATCTGTTGTCCATTGGAGACTTAGAAGTGAATGGGGTGGGTTTAGCCTGTCACTCAGGTCACAGATTGATGACCTCATTTGGAGGCGTTGAAGAGATAAATAGCTCTCTAGAGGCGGGACACAGGCTCACTCCCTGGGAGGCATTGCAACTGACAAGACACATGGAGCTACACTAGAACTCTGAGCTAGAGCAGCCACGTGGAGACCCCTGCCAGTGTTAAGATGCTTACACCACCACTGGATCCACAAGACTTCCCACCCACTGGCCCGTGATCTCCCTGCCTTCGGCGTCATTACATGTGTTTTGTGAGTCTGAAGAGAACTTTATAGATTGGTACCAGACACGTGGGTTAATATTGGGACTTATGGACTTGATCTGGACTGGGTTGGGATGTTTTCTTAATGTACAATTACTCTTTGTATAAGACTCTTTCTTATACACAGATGAGTCCCCTGAATTTGTTTCTGAAGTCTACCTACACTAACACGAGACACAAGCAGAGATGAGAGATATGGAAAGAAGCAGGTCAGAACCACACTGCTGAGTTATTCTGTTTCCTCCATCATTGAGGTTTCTCTTTGCAAATATCCCGTAATTTGGTCTTTAGCAAGGGCAAATATAGGTCTTGCGGTGAGTTCTCCTGTCACTAATTATCTGGTGAATATTCCAATCAAATGCTAGAGATCATCTCTAGAATTCAGCCAACACAGCCAGAACAACACATGCTTTTATCTTCACACTTGCTCCTTCCTATCCATGCTCCTCTGCCCTCTACCTCACCCCTCTCTACTTTTTGGACAAAAACAAAAATCTCAGACACTCCCTTGATGCGTCTCTTTGCCTCATCACTTCTAAAGCTCACACCAGCACCTTCTTCCCATTCCTGGACCATGACTCAACACATTCTAGCTTCACATTTTTTCGTGAATTCAAGCAATTTGTTCCACTCTGCTGCCACCCATCTCACTTACCTGCCCTCTCACAATGAATGAGCTCTACTGGGACATGGGCTTAGTGCTCAGCTGTTAACCAAAACGTCAATGGTTCAAACACACAAGTCACTTGGCAGGAGCAAGATGAGTTTGTCTTTTCCCAGAGGTTACAACCCTGGAAGCTCTGTTCTACTCTGCCTTTTAGGGTGCCTATGACTCAGCGTCAAGAGTAATAGTATGATTGTAATAGCCTCTTCATTGCTCTCTAAACTTTCAGGCTGTCTGCTAAGTCCACATTCTGCCTGAGAGATCATTTCCTTACCTGCCTAAAACATCCAGAGGATCCACTTCCAGTTCAATGCCTTGCTGGATCCCCATGCTCCTATAATCTGGTTCCTGCACACATCATTATCCTTATCATCCCATCCTTCTCCTTCTCCACTATAGCCCAGCCTCACTGGCCTTTCTCTCATTCCTCTACTGTCAATATATTCCCTCCTAAGGACCTTTGCACCTACTAATTATGAGACCTGGCATGCTCTTGTCCAAAGGTTGCATGATCATCTTCATCACATGGCTGGAGTCAATCTCCCTTCCTAAAAAAATGTTTTTTCTTCATCAAAAGAGATAGGGCTGGAATTCTACAGGCTTGAAGATAAACAAGTGGCCATCTAGCTCAGAAGCAACAAAGCCCACATGGAAGAAGCACACCAGCCTGTGTGATCATGAGGTGTCAATGGGCTCAGGTATCAGGCATCTAAGACCCAGAATAAAACCATACCCAAGGTGAATGTGGGGTGCGGGACATGGAGTGGAGACCCAATGCCCTTCTGTAGACAATTGGATATCCCCTCACAGAGGGGTCACAGGGAAGAGATGAGCCAGTCAGGGTGCAATATAGCACCAATGAAACACAACTTTCCTCTGGTTCTTTGGTACTTCCTTTATCCCACTATCATGACCTCAATTCTACCTTACAAATCATATTAGACCAGAGCATGCACACTGCTACAGATTGCAGCCTACAACACAGGGAATCCAGGATAGATAAACCCCTCAGGGCCAACAAGGAGAGTAGAGATATCAGGAGGATCTCTGATCACAAGAATCAATCTAGAACATCTAGACAGAAAATGGAAAAGTGAGTGAGGAGTGACGGAGGATGATGTAAGATATGGAAAAAATAATCTATAACTTATCAAGGGTTTGTGAGGGAGGGTAGGCTGGGGAGGGAGGGGGAAGAAATGGGGAACGGATATCAGGGACTCATGTGGGAAGAGAATGCTTTGAAAATGATGATGGCGGCATTTGTGCAAATGTGCTTGACACACTGGAGGAAGGTATGGATTGTGATAAGAGATAAAAGTCTTGTGGATCCAGTGGCAGTGAAGCCATTTTCAGGGCTCTGGCTTCCCTCAGCTTGGCTACGTGTGACTTGTCAACAGGAAGACATAGCAGAGAGAGAGAGAGAGAGAGCGGCTTGCCTCATCTGATGACAGAAGCAAGAGAGAGTTCCCAGAATCCTCATGAGAAGACCACGCCCACAAGGATGGATCATCAGGCTGTGATTTGATTGACAGGTTAGACTCCACCCCTTCATTCTTTTAGCAAGTCGACATGAAATTGTGTGTCTACCACACGCCCATGAAGTAGGTCAGGATCAACTCAATGACAACAGGCTCTGTAGGCCATTCTAGAGGCCACAGGATGATTGGGGTCAGAGCAGAGACCTGATCAGATAGGCATTTGGAAGGTAGCGCTCCGACTGCTGTACTGAGTAGAAACCTGAAAGGCCTAGGAATGGAAGCGGATAAATGGATGGAGAGTTAGGCATCCTCTAGGAGAGCGCTGAGGGGTCTTAGACCAGGCTGTTTGCATAACTAGCAGAACTTTCTGTCACACTGGATGGGGGAAGAGAGAAGCCAGAGAGAGCTCTAGGCCCATCTGAAGTTGCAGGTGACTTGCTTACATGTGTATTTCCAGCACCTTCTGCCCCCCCAGGTAGAGCTAGCAGGGCATCTTGTCCAGTGTGTCTACTGGGGTAAACCTGGTGCCAAAACAGGACCTCAAATGGATTCACTCAACAAAGTCCTTCACTGGTTCCAAAGGCTTGGAAGCTGTCCCCCACAACACCAGGTCTTTGTATTGAAACATAGAAAGGGGTGACAAGTTTCTTTCTCTTCTGTCCATAAGATTTCTACCTCTCAGAATGTGACCCTAAGAAGAACCCCTGGTGTGTCTCTGAAATTTCAACTCTCCCTTTCTCGTGGTAGGTGTCCTTTCGAAAACGGTACCCGGTTTCTTCAACGAAAAATAGGCATCAAGAGCGGTGGCCAAATGGAAAGCATTTAGCAACGTGTGAAGTTCCATAGGCACAGTCGAGGCCTTCCCAGCTCAGAGGTCGTCACCAAGTTCACCTTGCAAATCTCCATCCACGTCAGATACCTTTGAGGCAGGCAAGGCATCACCAAGAGCTTCGGCTAAGTTCCAATGACATGTATCCAGGGAAACGAACCATTTGTTCATTGAGCCAGCCACCCCAAGCAGTACCTGCAGTGTGGCTTTGCCCATCGCCGCACCTTTACCTGTAACTTGCAATTTCCTTATTAGAGCGCGAGAGCAAAGTTAACACCGCAGTGCTTCATGATAATCACATACCTGGTGATGCTCTCCGGACACTCGGGCCTGCGCTTAGACTTAAAGTAACAGAGTGGAGTTTTGCGTCCTATTAAAGGTTTTTGGTAAAGACTATTTTAATCCTCTGGGTCACAATTCTGGTCTCCTCAAAGGAAATAAACATCTGACTATCAAATTGAATTTGGGAGTCCAAGGGAATAGCAGATGTTGCCAATAGACACCGACCCTGGTGAACTTATGTTCACAGAAGCTCTGGTGACTGGTCCTACACCATCTTCATCATCCTCAATGTGATGACAGCATCATTCCAGCCGCTGTGGCCATCCATCTCACAGAGGGTCTGTCTCCCACGCTTTCCTTGGCCCTCTGCTTTAACAGCATGGCGCCCTCCTCCAGCAATGGATTCCTCTGGGTGCTGTGTCCAATTCAAGGGAGTAGGCAAGATTCTGTTGCAATCCCTAAGGTGTTCATCCACTGCTTTTCAGAAGTAGATAGCCAGGCATTTCTTCTTAATGTATCTTAGCCTGGAAGTTCTGCTGCAATCTGTCTACACTGTTGACCCCACCTCTACTAGAATGCCCAGTGGCACTGCAGGAATTTTCAGTGGCCCAGAAACCACAGTAGGGGATTTACTTGAAATCTCGGGAGAGTTGTAGTTGTTGGGTGCTGTCACGTTAATTTTGACTCAAGTTCACCGCAGGCAACAGAGACGAACTGTCTCTATCAGAGTCTAGCATACAGTCTTACAGGAGCAGACCCCTAGTTCTTTCCCCTGCTGGGCTAAGTTCAAACTCTATTTAACAATTTGTGCAACCAGGGCTCCTTACTAAAAGGTGAGCCTGATTTCAGGATGAATACAAGGAAACGGAGACTCATGCACCACGCTGCACTGCAGGGCAGGAGAGAGGAGGGGCCTATTTCAAACCTGGTCTGACACAATCCTTGCACAATTTACTTTTGCTGCCAAGAGGCAGCCTCCAACGCCATAACTAATTAGGCCAGAAAACCCGAGGCTCACCTAACATACATACTCTCCAGGAGAGGTAGAGAATGAAATGAGTATGAAATGACAATGGCAGTGAACACAACAGTAGCAGAGGTTGAAAAGTAAAACGGCAGCGACTGTCAGAAAGAGGCGAATTGGCACAAACTGAGGGGAATTGATGGGATTCCTAGTGAAACCCACTTTATCCTCTTCATCCCATCGGGGGGGGGGCACTCCTCTGAAGGTGGATCCCACTCTGCCCATGGCTTTTGGGCCCATCTGGGGACCACGACTGTGTTCTGGCAATAAATGTATGTGAGCCCTTTCTGAAGCAGCACGCACGTAGGTCCTCAGCTCGAAGACGGAGATTCAGTGGAAGCAAACAGAGAGAGAGAGAGATTTGCTTAAACAGGAATGCCTTCCAATCAGTTCCCAGGCAGCTGCTTTATTTTGAACAAAGCTGCATGTAACATTAGCTGTTATTAACTCTCTCTCCCCACCCCCACCCCCCGCCCCCCAATCATGGGCCAGCCAAATGTTTCCTCATTTCTAAGTTTGACCCGTTGTTGGATCCCAAAGAGGAACTAGGAGGACCTTCCAAGTTATCTTCAGTTGAATGTGTCATTCAGAACCTTACTCTCCAGAGCTGTCATTTTCAGTGGAGAAAAATAGTGCTAGGTGGATTGTCCAAGACGAAATCAATTCAATCTGCACAAGATTCTCTTCCCTTATCTAAGCTCTCTGAGACTTCTGGGAAACCTTTCTTCCTCTTTCTTCCTTCCTCCCTTCCTCTTTCTCTCTTTTGTTCTTTCTTTCTGTGGCAGGCATACCTGTCTTGTGATTTTTTTCCCCCAATGGTATGTAAGAAACCTAATTCACTGGAGTTGAATTCTCTCTTTGGCACAAGAGGGTCCCAATGATATTTTGTTTTGAAAGATAAATTTCCTGAAGACATTGATCATTTTGCAAGAGGTGGCCACATCATTCCAGGGAAAACTGCTGAGTCACTTAAGGAACCAAGAGCCTTTTGTGGACCGTTTCCCTGATGAGTCAAACATCCTGAAATGGTTTCATCCAATGATCTCTGTTTCAGAGCCTAAGCCAGGCTCCTGAGAGAGAAGTTCCCAGCAAGTACACTGCGCTCCCTGTTGTTTTGTCCCATCAAGTGAGTCCATTCCAACTGTCAGAGGCCCCGGAGGCACAGGAGAACTGCCCCCTCAGGTTTCCCCCATCATCATCATTATGGGAGCAGATTGTCCGACTTCCCTTTTGAAATAGGTTGTATAACTGTACTTTATCTTTTCTTTACTTTTAACTATTTCTATGTCTACAAAACAATGTCATCAAGAGGTCAATGAGCATTTGAATGTCAGAGTCCCTTTCCTTTTGACGGTGAATTAGGTGAAGGCCTACAGATCAGATCGTCCATTGTGCATTCAGCAGTTCATGCACAATTGGTTTCGACTCCTCATGTCACGTCCTCCCTGCTTCCTCATTCCATCCCTCCTTCTTGACCAACCCTCTTACTGTTGCCCTTGCATACATGCTGTCCTTTCGATCATAAGTGGTTGATTATTGTAACACAGGGGCCACTTCACTTACAGGGCTGAAAGAGGACTTACAGCCACAATCTAGGGGACTTTTGTTCTTCGTTTTTCTCCCACTTTACCCAGGACCTTCGAACATGAACCTTTGCTAACGGACAGTCGGTAGTGGCACTTCTTAAGATTTCGGTATTGTTTGGTTTAAACCCACTTTCAGCACCCAGAAGGGGTGCTGGTGGTGCCGTTGGTTAAGCTGCTAACCAAAAGGTTGGCCAGTTGCTCTGAGTGGGAAAGATGAGGCAGTCTGCTTCCCCAAAGAGTTACAGGGATGATGGTGAGAGTCCAAATCCATTTGCAAGTCCACCCATGGACTAATCCTCTGGTGAATCCCTCCCATCAGCGTTGAGGGGTGTGAATACCCTGTTATCAGACAGAGAGCATTGTGAAGTCCGTTAGGGCAGACATAGGTCAAAATACAATCTCTTCTCATTCGCTCTCCCTTTTGACCCATTTTATGCACGTGTATGTTTGATCGTTTATTTGTTTCTAAAGGAGAAAAACACGTAAATTAAATCCCTGGTGAAGCCCCTGTGACCCTGGAGCTTGGACGTCAATAGTCTTGCTCACATGGAAAGCGCACTGGAAAGTGGGTTGCTGCACATGCAATTAGGTTAGAGTTTAGCACCCAATCATTTGCACTTCCATGATCCATTTAAATTTGCTCTAATTTGTAATACTTTCTGCTTTCTTTTTATAGCAGCTTTTAATCTGTTTTATTTTGTTATTCTTATTATGGTTTATTTGTCTTGTTGTGCTTTTCTGGATATTAAATCTAAAACAGGTAAATCTGAACAGACCGAAACTGTATTAATGGTTCTTTGGGGGATATGGCTGAGGGAAAATGGGGAGCTAACAATGAGTACAAGAATGAAGAAAATGGGGAGGGAGGAGAGAAAAATGAGAATCTGATACCAAGGGCTCAAGTAAAAAGAAAATGTTTTGAGAATGATGAGGGCAACAAATGTACAAATGTGCTTAACACAATGGATGGATGGATGGATGGATGGATGGATGGATGGATGGATGGATGGATGGATGGATTGCAATAAGAGTTGTATGAGCCCCCAATAAAATGAATTTTTTAATGAAGAAAATGTTTTAAAAGTGATTGTGGTGATGATTGTACAGCTCTTCTTGATATGAGTAAACTATTGTATGGTATGACATGTGAGTCATATGCCAATAAAACTGTTGAAAATAAAATTTTTAGGTAATGGAATTTTTCCATGAATTTTTTGAAGGTTCCACGTGAAGATATATGTAAATTGTTACAGCCTTGGGAATCTTCTGGACAGTTCTACTCTGTCCTATGGAGTTTTTTTAGCACATCAAAAGAAAGTCGAGGTGTCATTTGGATGACTGCTGTGCACCCTACCCCATCACCCATGTGCGTGAGAAAGCTGAGAGGTAAAGGAAAGACAGACGAATACAAAACTAAACTCACAGCCATCAGGTCAACAGGACTCCATAGAAAAGTGTAGGCCAGCGGTTTCTGAGACTGTAACTCGTCCCGAGAGTAAAAAGCCCCATCTGTCTCCTGGGGAGCAATGGTGGTTTCGAACTACAGACCTTGGGGTTAACAGCCCAAAACTTCAGCACTAGACAGGCAGAGGCAGGCAAAGACAACTGACATATCATAGACTTCAAGAAGGAGCAAATTGATACTAGAGAAAGTCCATCCAGAATGCTCCTTAGAAGCAAGGCTTGGGAGACTTTATCTTGCTTACATTAGATAGGACATCGGGAAAGACCACGTCCTGGAAAAGGACACCGTGGTTGATGGAAGGAGAGAGAAAATGAGGGAGACCCTCGGTGAGAGGGACAGACTCATTGAGCAGGAGTATGGAGCAGGGCTGACCCGCCTGCCCTTGTATTATTCACAAGGTGGTAGTGTGTCAGTGCCGACTCAAGGTCAACCCACAACAGCAGCAACACTGGAAATGACAGCGTGTTTCTTTTCATTTCTGTATCTCTCTTTGATTTCCTGAGTAGGAAATCCCTCTCGCGGTTATGATCTTGATCGTTGATCCGTACAGGTTTCAGCAAGTGCGGAGCACTGTACGAGGAGCAAGAGCACGAATGGGTGCTGGGAGAGTGGTTAGGGGTGGGTGGGGCACCCACTGTCCTGGAAGGAGCACTGTGGCAGGACCAGCACTGAAGTCAGTGTCCAGTATGCTTCAGCATCCTTTCTATCACTCTCCTTCCTGCTTCTCTCGGATTCCCACCGCTCTGCTGCCATAGAAACTGGGAGGCCTTACCTCGCACTGGCTTTCCAGAATGCGAGAAACGTCTCATGTGTTTGAGAAAGTGACTCTTGATGGAACTAGAGAAGAAAAATGAAAAGCAACACCCTCTTTCCATCAGACATGGTTCACGGACCTGGATATCTACGGAAGAGTCCCAGGCTCTCTCGCAATGAACTCGTTTCTCTCCCGACTAGGTTTTCAAAGAGTGGGCTTTGAACCATTGGCATTGACATCACCCAGATCGAGGAGAAAGTGAAGAATGCCCAGTCCTCCGTCCCAGCCCAAACCAACTGAATCGGAATTCCTGGGCACCTGCATTTTTAACACCATCATCCCAAAGTGATTCTGACACATTGCAATGAAAACACAAAACCCAGCTGTTCCAGGAGCTAAGTGATCCTTTGGGAGGAGCCTCCATACTAAATGGCAGATCTGAAGAGGACAGAAGAAGAAGGACATGGGGACGTCCTGTCTTGGACACTGTGGCTATATTTTTTTAAATCATTTTATCAGGGGTTCCTACAACTCTTATCGCAATCCATACATACATCCATTGTGTCAAGCACATTTGTGCATTCATTGCCCTCATCATTTTCAAAACATTTGCTCTCCACTTAAGCCCCTAGCATCAGCTCCTCAATTTCCCCCTCCCTCCCTGCTCTCCCCTCCCTCATGAACCCTTGATAATTTATAAATTATTATTTCTAAGACACCAAAATATTGCAAATCTCTTGGGGCACAAATCGGTTTGGCGATGTGGACCTGGCTGCCCTGCCTCTGGTGGCAGCCTCTCTCCTTGTTGTCCCGCTGCTCTTCAAACTCACAGCAAGTGTGGCTTTTGCACACATCATCGATTCTGGTGAGATTTTTATGCGGATACACTTAACCCACCCTGGCCTCTCCAAGAACTTGATGCGATGAAAACTGGGTTTGCTTGCCTGGCTGGCTGGTCGACGAATTGTTTCATATCCTTTTCATATCCGACATTGAAATGATCATGATTAAATCATACCCTGGCTCTATTTTTTATACGAAGAGGATTTTGTTTGCTGATCGGGGTGAGGTAGTCAGCTGCTGCTCTCATTTATTCCATTCTTGCTTCTAAAGCAGATAAGGTCTGTGTGCAATTGTTGCCCCCCGGATATTTCATGGAGAAGAAAAGACATGAAGCCCAGGAGATAAACCGCTGCAGCTAGTTCTCAGCAGGGGCCCTGAGTTGGTGGCGTATGAAAACTCTTTGGAGCGGTTCCTCTCTGCACACAGCGGGCTGCCAAGGGCAAACCGACCTGACTCTCATGCCAACCCTGCTGACTGCTACACACTTACATACATAGCCACCTTCTCAGGTGTCTTGGAGACTGGGAACACTCATGAGGAGACAGGAGAATGAGGGGTGCACCAACACAAAGAATCATGGCCCCTGCATTCTACTCCAAATCCTAGCCGTAGTGGACAGCTAGATGTTAGTCCATCTGGCATGCCTTTGTTTGCACCGTCATCCCCCCATCGTTCTGCAGGCTGTAGTGGGAGTGATATTGCCTGCCTGAGAGAGAAAGGCCCGTGTGCCCAGGCTAGGTTATGGAGAGAGCTTAGACTGGCTTGCTGGGCTCAGGGATTAGAAGGGGGCACCTGCTCTGTCTGCAGCACCTGAAGCTGTAAAGACCATGTGCATCTGGACACTCCAAGGACACTCAGACTACCTCCTGGAACAAGTACCAAAGAGGAGCCAGCCAGAGGCAGAAGTAGCCAGGGGACCTGGAACCAGGGATGTTACAGCCAGCCACGCCCTGTGGTTCCACAATTCCCTGCACCCATCCATTCCCCTTTCTGGCACTATTTTGATGAGTTGGGTTTGTGTCAATCACAAACTATGGCCTCATCGGAAACCAAAAATCTACTATCCTCTAGTCAATGCCAACTCGTGACAACACTACATCGGTCTCTGAGGATATAAATAAATCTATATGGCTGGGGAGACTTCAACATCTGTACTTTGGACATATTATCAGGAGAGACCAGTCCCGAAAAAATGACATCATGCTTGGTAAAGTGTTGCTGTTGTTAGGTCCCATCAAATTGGTTCTGACCCACAGCAACCATGCTTACCTTTAAGGAGCCTTCAGGTCGCACTTCTTCCAAGACAGGTGTACGGGAGTACATAACCTCATCTTTCATTGAATCACCGACCTGGAGGGGAGCAGCTCAATGCCAGTAGTCTTTTGTTCAGCAATCTGTCTACAAAGCATCCGATACCCTAATTTGAGCAGAAGGAGCCCTCGTAGCTCAGTGGATCACTCTTTGGCTACCAATCACAAGGTCAGCTGTTGGAAACCACAAGGAGCGCCAAGAGAGCAATCTGAGGCTTTTTGCTCCTGTAAAGATTTACTGTCATGGAAACCCACGGGAGCTGGACTTAGGGTGTCTATGAGTCGAAATGAACTCGACAGCAGTGAGCTTTACAGGGACCTAAACAGAGTGTTTTCTATGATTCCAAGACCATTTTTCAACACCTAGACCACCCACTGGTTGTTGGGGGTTTTTTTGTTTATTTGTTTGTTTTACGTAGACGGGATTGAGTTTTGTTCCCCCTGAATTCTTTATGAAAACGAATTAAGTGGAAAAGCTCTGCTTTTGGACCTGATGGAAAAGGTGTGTGTTGTGGGGTGGGGGGAGGGGCCTCAAGGTAAATCAACAGACCGGCTCACCAAATGGCGCAGAGGCCCGGGAGCAGAGACAAGTGCTGCTTAGGCTTGTCGTCTAGCCATTGACCTCATTTTCTAACTGGCTCCTCAGCCCATGTTTGGTACCACGGCAAATCCAAACACAGAGCCGAAGCAGAACGCCTCCGTGATATTTGCTAACGTTTTGCGAGCAGTTGTAACATTGGAACTGAAGCATTTGCAGCCCTGATAAACTACCGCGCCCTCCCCCACCACACACACACACACACACACACACACACACACACACACAAAGGTTACATGGCTCTCTAAACAGTGTTTCTGAATAAATGTCACATGAAAGGCTGTGGGATTAAAGATTGATGCAGGAGGGGTGGCCTGGGAAGCATCAGCGAAGCACTGTTGTTGATTTGGCAACAGTTGTGCACACTGTTTGTTTAAGCTGGGCCTCTTTGTCTTAGGACTCCATGCTGTCAAAATAGTCCCTTGTTCTTGGTGTGGATGTGTAGAATCTTATTAAAAGAACTAGGGCTTTTTGTTATCTCTCTTTTTTTTTTAAATGTCCAGAAAAATATGAGAAATCATGAACAACGCTTATGTCTGACTATCGGGAAGATACGTGGCTTTGTATACATAAAACTGGCTACTAACTATACCGTTATCCCCTGTGAGCAGCTTGGCTCTGAAAGGATTTAAGAATTTATGTTCTGTCCTCAAAACACACAGCCTACAATTGTAACACCCGGCAGTGCTCAGCAGTAGCCAAGTGGAAGACTGAATCCACCCAGGGGCAAGCACCTTGAAAGAAAAGCCCGGAGATCTATTTCTAAACAACCAGCCATGGAAAACCATATCAAGCCCAGCTCTGAGATAACCAGCTAAAATTTTGAATCCACTCAAGAGGAGCTGGTTGGTTTAATAACTAAGGGGAAGGAAAACAATGATTCTCATGGAGCAGTATTACTGAAAGGCTCCCAGGTGGTGCGGTGGGTCAGACTTGGGCAGCTTACTGCAAAGTTAGTGGCTCAAACTCACCAGCTGCTCCACAGGAGGAAGATAACACTGGGTGTTCCTATAAAGATGTGCAGGCGCCACAAACCTTAAACTGCCAGAAGGAATGCTGTAAGGCCAGCAACAAGGAGCTCTGGTGGCACAGTGGCTTCAGCATCGCTCTGCTAACCAAAAGATGGGTGGTTCAGACCTGCCAACCCCTCTGAAGGGGAAAGATGAGGCTGTCTGCTCCAATGCCAGCAACCCCATGAGTCAGAATCAACTTCGCGGCACTGGATATGAGAGGTTTTGCATGCCAAGAAAGAGAACCATATGTATATAAGCCATATAGCTATTTTGCAAATGACTTGGGTTTTTTTTACTATTATTGCTTCAGGTCCACTTGTCATTTTCACAATTGCTTTGCCACCGATTATGCCCAAGATGTGGGGCTATTGTACCATGAAAGCAATCGCTCTGTGCATAGCTGCACAGTTCCTTAATCTTTGCTAACGTTATTGACGCCATGCTTACTCTAGAATACAATAATTATGCACCAAAGACATTTTCCAGGCAAACTTCCTTTCATGTCATTGTATATGACAATTATTGGGAAAAGGCATCATTCATAAAACCTGACATGACAGTGATATAAAAGTTGTTCTTAACACAGAAGCTGGCTTCTAGGAGATGCTGAAACTCAAATATCCCAAATCCCTCTTTTTTTTCCCTCCAACATTTTTTGCATCGAATTTGCATATCATACAATTCAATAGCTCCATCACATCAAGAAGAGTTGTACAATCATTACCACAACCAGTTTTAGAACATTTTCTTCAATCTTGTACTCATCACTACTAGCTCCCGCATTCCCCCCTCCCCCTTGGTCCCCTGCCATATCCCCAAAGACCCATTAATCCTGGTACTGTCTCTATTGATTGACCTATCTATTTTGAATTTCATATACAGAAAAACTTTAAACAAACCCTAACAAGAATAACAAAGTAAAATAGGTTTTAAAAAAACCCAATCTAACAAAGCCCACATGGGAGAAGCACACCAGCCTGTGGACTCATGAGGGGTCGAAGGGATCAGGTATCAGGCATTAAAGAACAAAAAATCATATCATCATGAATGAGGGGGAATGCGGGGTGGGGACCCAAATCCCATCTGTAGGCAACTGTGCAAAGGGGTAGCAGGGAGGAGGCCAGTCACTCAGAGTGCAGTGTAGCAATGATGAAACACACAACTTTCCTCTAGTTCTTAAATGCTTCCTTCCCAGCCACCCACCCACCCACCCCACTATCATGATCCCAATTCTACCTTACAAACCAGGTTAGACCAGAGGATGTACACTGGCGCAGATAGGAACTGGAAACACAGGGAATCCAGGACAGATGAACCCCTCAGGACCAGTGTTGAGAGTGGCATTACCGGGAGGGTGAGGGAAAGTGGGGTAGAAAGGGGGAACGGATTACAAGGATCTACATATAACCTCCTCTCTGGGGGGCGGACAACAGTAAAGTGGGCGAAGGGCAACGTCAAGCAGTGTAAGATATGACAAAATAATAATAATTTATAAATTGTCCAGGGTTCATGAGGGAAGGGGAAGTGGGGAGGGAGGGCAAAAATGAGGACCTGATTCCAAGGGCTCAAGTGGAATGCAAATGTTTTTAGAATGATAGGGGCAACAAATGTACAAATGTGTTTGATGCAATGGGTGTATGTATGGATTGTGATAAGTTGTACAAGCCCCCAATGAAATGATTTAAATAAATAAAGAAAATTGAAAAACGCAATCTAAAAGGAAGCAGAAAAATTAAAAAGTAGAGCAAATTTACATGGATTATAGGGAGGTGAAATGAAAGGGGGCCAATTTTTTACCTAACTGTACCTGCAACAGTCACAGAATGCATTGGAAAATGGAAAATGGATTGCGCAATGGCGAGGAAGGTCTATGAGATCTGGTAGGGCTGAGTCAAGGGCAATTTAATTGAGAGGAATTACTGAAACCTGAATGAAGGCCAAACATGGTAGTGGGACAAGAGGAAAGTAAAAGGAAATAGAGGAAAAGAACTAGAAGTTAATTGGACATTTATAGAGGTACAAATACAGGCATGAACATAAGTAAATATATTTATAACCATAGGGAAAAAGAACTATGTACATATATTTACATATTAAGTATTAAGGTAGTAGATGAACACTGGGCCTCTACTCAAGTACCCCCTCAATGCAAGAACACTTTGTTCTAATAACCTGGCATTCCATGATGCTCAGTTTCCTGACATGATCGCTAAAGACAAAGCGGGTGCATAAGCAAATGTGGTGAAGAAAGCTGATGGTGCCCGGCTATCAAAAGATACAGTATCTCGCGTCTTAAATGTTTGAAGATAAACAGGCAGTCATCTAGCTCAGAAGCAACAAAGCCCGCATGGAAGAAGCACACCAGCCTGTATGATCATGAGGTATTGATGAGATCAGGAATCGGGTATCAAAGATTCAGAACAAAAAAATCATATCAATGTGAATGAGGAGTGAAGAGTGGAAACTCAAAGCCCATCTGTAGAAAATTGGGCATCCTCTTACAGAAGGGTCACAAGGAAGAGATGAGCCTGTCAGAGAGCAGTACAGCACCAACAAAACATACCACTTTCCTCTAGTCCTTTAATAGTTCCTTCTTCCCCCACCTTCCACTATCATGACCCCAGTTCTACCTTACAAATCTGGATAGAACAGAGCATGTACACAGTTACAGGTAAGAGCTGGAAACACAGGGACTTCAGGACAGATAAACCCCTCAGGACCAATAAGGAGAGCAGTGATACTAGGAAGGGAAAGGGAAGATGGGGGAAGGAAGGGAGAACTGATCACAATGATAAACCCCTCCACCCCCCAGGGAAACAGACAACAGAAAAGTGGGTAAAGAGAGACATCGATCAGTGTAAGACATGAAAAAAAATTTATAGATTATCAAGGGTACATGAGGGAGGGAAGGTGGAGGATTGAGGGGTAAATAAGGAGCCAATACCAAGGGCTCAAGTAGAAAGCAAACGTTTTGAAAATGATGATATCAACAAATGTACAAATGTGCTTGACATAACAGATGTATGTATGGATTGTGATAAGAGCTGTATGAGCGCCAATAAAATAATTTCTTTAAAAAGAAAGTGGCTTGTGGCAAACCTTGTTTTGTGAATACTTAACATCTGTCCTTTTATTATAAGATAGGCAAATTAATACATTCACCCATGTTTTAACTGAAAGTAAAATGATTAAGATATATATGTGTGTATTTTTAATGACTAAACCCATTAAGCTGTATTTTAATCTAATGGGCCAATTAATTATGACAATTCTTATTTCGGCAAAAGCTTTTTATCACATAACTGTATTTGCCATTTCTCCATTTTTATAACAAAGCAGTAGACAAAATATAAGAAGCTTAATTATATTTACAGAGTGAATATAAATGTTCAAAAGCTGAATGATTTTTTGTTTCAATTATGGAACTGATGTTATTAGATGCCATCAAGTTAAATTCAACACATAGCAACCCTTCAGCTCTAGATGTTACAATGCTGATGCAGTAGATGATAAAAAGACAAGCATGCATATATACATTATTCTGTGCTAGGTAAACTCTTTATGGGAGTACAAAGCTGAGTAAACTCATCCCAGAAGTAGAAAGTTCCATCTTTCTCCTGAGGAGGAGCTGGTGGTTTCAAACTGCTACCCTTGCAGTTAGCAGCCCAACGTGCAATCTCTATACCACCAGGGCATCATTACCGTCTCAGAAACTCCCAGGGGATGGTTCTACCCTGTCCTATAGGGTCACAACGTGGTTGCTTTGAGTTGGTGGCAATGAGGTTGGTTTGGGTGTGCACAGGTAATCTAGCCGAACAACAGAAGCAGAAATGGTAAATTCCTGGTCCTCAGCTCACTTGTCCTGGCAGTAACATTTGATCCGTCAGCTACTTTCTGCCCCAGGATACTTTGTGCCTTAGCTTCTAGCATGGCCCCTCCAGGTGTTTTTCTCCTACATGACTTCTTTCTTCTCGGTTCTCCCTGCTGACTTTTCCTCTCCAGACTTTTTAATGTCAGGGAGTCCCAGAGCCAATTCCTTTTGCCCACTCTCATAGCACCTTCCTTTGGTGAGGAGTACCCTGGGATAGGATTGTTTGCATCATTTTTGCCAAAGACTTTTTTAATGCCATCAATTGTGATAGTTTTAGTTGACAACTTTTATTGTTGTCAACTCCTGTTCTATGTAAGGCATTATATTCTATGTAAGGCACTGTGTTAGATTCTTGGGCATCGTTGTCTAATAGAGCTTTCTGGGATGGTGGAAATATTTTCTGTCTGCCCTGTCCAATATGGCAGTTATTTGCTACTTGGGACCAGTAAATGATTGTATTTCTTTCATTTAAATAGCTCACACTCAGTGCCATCAAACTGCTTCTGACTCACTGCAACTCGGTAAAAGAGTAGAACTTCCCCTGGGAGTTTACAAAGTCAACTGGAGTGGCATTCATCTTTCTCCTGAAGAGAGGCTGGTTGTTTGAACTGCTGACCTTGAGGTAAGCAGCCTAACGTGTAACCTGCTGCAGAGTGGAAGTGCCCCATGTGGTTTTCTGAGGCTATCAATCTGACATGTTAATGCTATAAAAAAAAACAAAAAACGGACAGCCTCATCTTTCTCCTGCAGAGGGCCTGGCGGGTTCAAACTACTGATCTTGCAGTTAGCAGCTCAACACGTAACCTACTAGGCCACAAGGGCTCCTTCCATACATGGCTCTAGTGGCTAGCATATTGAGTAGTGCATTTCTAGGGACTTGGCTCTGAAAAGAACATTCGTATAGGTTTCTACCTTCTTGGGTATTACCTTTCAAGAAGGAAACAACCTTACTAAAAGGAAGTGTGGGCCAGGGCTGGGAGGAAGGAAGGAAGAAAAGAAAGAAAGATTGGTAGTTCAATGGGAAAATTCTTACCTTTCATGGACAAGACAGGGCTTAATTCCCAACCAATGTACTTCATCCATAGCCACCACCCTCTGTCTGGAGGTATATGTTTTGCTATGATGCTAAACAGATTTCAGCAGAGCTTCAAGACTAAGACAAACAAGATAAAAAGGCCTGCCAATCTACATCCAAAAGTAAACCAATGAAGCCCTATCAATCACAATGGTCCAATCCATAGCTGAAGATGAGGATCAGGTGGCATTTTATTCCACTGTGCATGGGGTTGTCTGGGTCCCACTCAGTGGCAGTAAACAAAAAAGGAAGATCATTGTAGAATATATAGTCTATAAAATGTCTTTATTTTGAGTTAGATTCACCTGCCCGGAGCACGTGCCCTTACCTCCAGAAAATTGGGAGATAAGGTGAAGGAGACTGGGAGGCAGAGTCCTGAAATTAGAATCAGGGTACTAGGGTCTGTCCTGAACCCTGCTTTGTTGTTGTACTATTTCCACTCACAAAGTGAACCGAGAATTCACTAAATAGCTGTATGTTCAGCGTGCTGAGCTCGTGGGCTCCAACTGAGCAGCTACCAGCACCCTAGTTTGGCAGTGAGTAGCGATTTCCTCAGGCTGACACCCCAAAGGGGACATGATCCCAGACACAAGGAGGAAATCTGAAAGCTAGGCACAGAATCCCACACCAGAGCTCCCTGCACTGTTAACTGCCTTGAGTTCACAGCCTGGGGTCAGGTCAGTGGGTAGCCCCATATTTGGAGTAATTGAAAAAAAAATTAAAGAAATTTATCTGAGTCAGGTCACTGTGTGGCAGAAACTAAGCAGACAGTCATAGTCCAGGGGGCAAATTGTTCCAGTTAGCCCAAAAGAAGCAACCTCTCTGATAAAATGGATCTCCCACTCTGGGGGTCAGCATGACAGCCCCCAAAACAGGGCACCCCATATGCCCAATATAAAACAGAGAGAAAAAATATTTTCTCAGTAAAAACTGCAAATCCCAGGCTCATTGTTTAACTCCAAGACAACTGGTAGACTGAGTGCTTCAACATACATTAGCATAATAAGGGAGCTCATGCCAAGGAATGCCAAAAGTTAGCTACAGATCCCAGAGGCTATCAACATAACAAAGACCCGTTGGAGCAAGCCTCACTTCCAGCTGGTCAGGAGGAAAACAAAAGCCTCTGAGCTATTAGGGTATCAGTGGTCATGGGATGAGTTAGGACAACAAGCTCCCCAGCCAGGAGAGCGATTGTCCACTTTCAGTGATCCTACACACAGGTAGGGAAATCCTGCCTGTCCTGGGGCCCTACATGGGCCTGAGGGAACAACCCCCTTCACCTACCACCCACCCGCTTCAGTGCTGCATACAGCACAAGGCAGCTATACCAGTGAACTCCAGCGCTCAACACTGCTGAAGGAACTGCTGACTGGACTCTGCTTTGATCTTGCCTTTGAAGGTAATTCTGCCCAACATCTGAGGGACCCTACACCAAGCAGGCACATCGCCCCGCCCCACTACCTTGAGGCAGGGTTGGAACTCCTCCAGTCCCATGGTCAGGCGATCAAGCCTCAGTTACTACTTACTTACTATTAGTAGTGAGCCTTACTACTCTTTTTCTTCTCACTTTATTCTCTCTCCCTTCTATCTTTCCCACCGCAGTCAGTCAGAGCGGGCCCAGTTTTCCTTGTTTGTTTTTTTCTCTTTTTATTTCTTTTTTCTTATTTTTCTCTTTTTCACTCTTCTCTCCCTCTCTTTCCTTTCACACACACTGCAGGCTTCCAGGCCACTACCCTCCAACTAGGACAAGTCAACCCAGATAGCAGGGGGAACTCCAGCCTGCCATCTATGGGAGTGCTGCACTACACACAAGGCAGCTGTGACAGCCATCAACAGTGCTCCATGCTGCTGAAGAAACCTCAGTCTGGCCTCTATGGTGATCTTACCAACTAGGGCAATCCAGCCCAGCACCAGTGGAACCCTTCACTAAAAAGATACATCAACCTGTCACCTTGGGGCAGGGTTGAAACTCCTCTGGCCCTAAATTCAGGAAATTAGAGATCTGCTATCTCTGTAGTCTTATTTTTTCTATCTCTCATTCTTCTCTCTTTCCCACCACAAAGCTTAGTGAGCACAGTGGTGTTTTTCCCCTTCTTTCTCTTTATTTTCTTTCTCTTCCTTTCTGCTCTCCCTTCTTTTTTCTCTTGTTCTTTCTTCTTTTCTGATTCTTTCCTCTCCCTCTCTTTACTTCCACAGGTCACTGCTGGTTTACAGTGCCCTACCCTCTACCTAGGGCAACTCAGCCCACCCAGTGGGGAGAGCTCCAGGCTGCCTCCTGTGACAGTGCTGCACACATCCCGAAGCAGTGCTACAGATGGCACGGAACACAACTATTGCTTATCTATGTTTTCTTCTCTTTTTTCTTTCTTTTCTTCTTTTTTCGCCTTCTTCTCTCCTCTCATTCCTGTCACAGTCTCAACATATTCAGTTTTCCTTTTTTGTTGTATTCCTTTTTTTGACGGTTTTTACTTTTGTTTTGTCACTGCATTTTCGTGTGTGTGTGTGTGTGTGAGTTTGTTTTTTGCTCTTGTCTTTGTTTTCTACTTTCTCTTTTTCTTCTCTTCTCCCTCTTTCATTTCACAAGCCACTACTGGTCTCCAGGCCACTCCCCATAAGCCTAGGGCAACTCTAACGGCCCAGTTTGGGGAGCTCCTGCCTGCACTTGCTGGCTTGACACACAGTTGGGTAATTACGACCATCCTCCTCCATACCCCAAGCGGCTTGGGGAGCTTTCCTTCAAATGTCTGGTGGTACTCCAGCCTACACCCCCCCCAAGGACCTCCAAGTGACTGGGGGAAATCCTGCCCACCATCTGTGGTGCTCTATGTTGCTGCAGGAACATCCTTCCAACCTACAGGGAAATATTTCCAACTAGGGTAATTCTGCCTGCCATCTATGGTGCTCTACACCAAGGAGGGTATAACTACTCCAGTTGCAGAGAGAAATACCACATGCTACCTCAGGTCCTCCAAGCACTATGAGAGTGCTTACTGAGAGATCATCCAGTGAAACGCCACCCTTGTGGGCCCAAACCACCTGATCAGTGTCCCATGAGAGGACTGTCCAACTCACATTCCAAATAACAGAATACTGGTCAGCTAGGGTAAAAGTGAAACCACAGGAAGATGCAGCAGTAGTCTGATCCCCCAGAGCAGCTACCTGCAGGTAATTCATAGAAGCCCGCAGCAAGAGAGCGCTCAGTGCTCTTAGACTCTGCAAGATGGTTCCAGGCTCCTCTAAAATAACACATAAACAGCAACCAGCCCCAACATCCTCAACAAAAAAGCAAGAGACACAGAAGACAATGTTGCAAGAAGTCATGAACCTAATGACGTGCATAGACGAAACAGACATTGACCTGCCACAGAAAGAAGTTGTCAGAATGCTTCTTGGAGTCATAGAGGACATGAGGGAAGCAATACAGAAGAAGGATGAAATGACAGAAGGAATAAATGCAACGCACCAAAGGGAAATGCAAGACTTAAGGGATGAAATAACAAAATCCAGTAGTAAATTAACACACTTTGTCAACAGACTTGAGGAGGAAGAGAATCACACTGGTGACTTAGAGGATAACCAAGCAGACCTCAACAAATGGGAAAAGCAGCGAAGCTGAAGAAAACCTGAGAGCCATGGATGATGCTATGAATAGAAACAATATTAGAATGATTGGACTACCGGAACAAGACACAACAAAAAAAATCAACAGCAAAAGTAGCAAGGGAATTCTTAGAGGAAAACTTCCCCAGCTTAATACATGAAACTCAGGCAACCATTCAGGAGGCTTAAAGAACACCAACCAGACTGAATCCCAAGAAGTCACCAAGACACACAATAGTTAAATTATCCAACTATGAGGAAAAGGAGAAAATCATAAGTGCCGCTAGGGAAAAACAAATAGTCATTTATAAAGATACTCAAATAAGAATATGTGCAGGCCCATCAGTGGATAAGATGAAGAAGAGGAGGGAATGGAGTAATATATTCCAAAAATTGAAGGAAAATAATGCAAACCCAAGAATACTATCCCTGGCCAAATTATCTATTAAGATAGATGGAGAAGTAAGAATCTTCCCAGTCAAGGAAAAAACTCAAAGAATATAAAAAGAAACCCAGCTCTACAAAAGATCGATGGGCAGAAGATCAACACTCACCGAGCACAAATAAGAGACCATCACATAGAGCAACTCTACTCAGAGGGCGACAGAGAAAACAGCCCCCAAAATAGCATTAACTCAATAGTGGAAAGAAGGCAAGAATGAACCACACACAGAGAGAACAAAAACTGATAAGATATGTAGGTAGGAAAAACACAAAAGGTATAAGACAATATCACAGAGTCCACAGATGAATAACACTGAATCTCAATAGACTGAACTCAGGCATTAAAAGGCAGAGGCTAACAGACTGGCTCAGAAAATATAACCCATCCATCTACTGCCTACAGGAGACATATCTCAACCTTGCAGACAAAAATAGGTTGAAAATTAAAGGCTGGAGAAAAATATACCAAGCAAATGGCAATGCAAAATAAGGAGGGGTAGCAGACTTAATCTCTGATGTGATCTCAAGGTACAAGCCATAACGAGACAAGGAGGGGAACTATACGATAGGAATAGTAGACCAAGAACAAGTGAACATAATAAATATATACACACCCAGCAAGAGACCCATGAAATTCATAAATCAAACACTCCAAAAGATGGAAAAAGAAATCACAGGCTCAATAATTATAGTAGGTGACTGATACACCACTCTCAAAAATGCAGATCACAGGGAAAGAAACACAAGGAGGCTACAGATCTAAACAGTACAATTGGACGACTTGACCTGATAGATATTTTCAGCGCTTTTCAGCCACATGAAAAAAAAATCACATTTTTTTTGAGCCCACATGGCACATACTCGAAGATAGAGCACAT
Source organism: Tenrec ecaudatus (assembly GCF_050624435.1). NCBI lineage: Eukaryota > Metazoa > Chordata > Mammalia > Afrosoricida > Tenrecidae > Tenrec > Tenrec ecaudatus. Next base: position 11,712,858 of record NC_134542.1, on the reverse strand, counting down.
GCTGGAACACAAGCCAAACATGAATAAATTCAAGCACATAGAGATTATACAGACATCTCTCCCCAACCACTGTGCCATAACAAAAGGATGATTACTAAAACAAGGGCAAAGAATTGGAGGATGAATAACTCTCCATTGAAAAAGGAGTGGGTATTGGCCCAGATCAGAGATGAAATCAGGAAGTTTCTAGAAACCAATGAGAATGAAAATACAATGTACCAAAACCTTTGGGATATAGCAAAGACATTTATCAGAGGAAGGCTGATAGCAATACATGCACATATGAAAAAGGACTTCAGACTTGTGGTTGATATGCTGGCACAAAACTTACACCAAATAGAGCAGAGGCAATAGAACAATTCTACTAATAGCAAAAGGAAACAAATAATAAAAATCAGAGCTGAGACACAGGAGAGGGAAAACAAGAAAACTATGGAGAAAATAATGCAAATGAAAGTTGGTTCTTTGAAAGGATTAACAGAATCAACCGATCACTGGAAACCCTAACCAAAGAAAGGAAGAAACATATTTTAATAGCAGGGATGAGGGATGAAACAGGAGACATTACAAAAGACCCTAATGAAATCAAAAGGATAATTACACAGTACTATGAAGGCCTGTACTCTAACGAATTCAACAGCTTAGAAGACATGGAAAAATACTTGGGAAAACAATCCTTTCCTAAACTATCCCAGATGGATGTCAAGAACTTCAACAGATCCATAGCAATAGAAGAAATAGACATGGTTATCAAGGGATTACCAACCCAAAAATCCCCCGGGCCAGATGGCTTCACAGGAGAATTCTACCAAACATTCAGGAAACAACTGACACCATTCCTGCATAAACTATTCCAGAATATAGAAAAAATGGAAAATTCCCAAACTCTTTCTATGAAGCTAGTCTAACTCTGATATCTAAAGCAGGCAAGGATCCCACAAGAATTAAGAACTATATGCCAATATCCCTAATGAACATTGATTCAAAAATCCTTAACAAATACTGGCTGATAGAATACAAAAGCATATAAAAAATAATTCACCATGACCAAGTAGGATTCATACTAGGGATGCAGGGATGGTTGAACACATGAAACACCATTAGTATTATTCACCACATTGACAGGAATAATTATAAGAACTACATGATAAAATCGATAGTTGCAGAAAAAACATTCAATAACATCCAACACCCATTCCTGTTTAAGACATTTAAGAATATAAAAATAGAAGGAACATTCCTCAATAGTTTACAATTTACATATGAAAAATCAACAGTCAAAGTGATAATGCATAAAAATGAAAACAATTCCACTGAAAAAGGGGACCAGAAAAGAATGCCCCTTGTCCCCACTCCTATTTAACATCATACTGGAGGAGGTCCTAGCTAACAGCATAACACAAAGAAAAGACATCAAAGTATTCGTCTGGGGAAGGAAGAGGCGAAACTATCATTATTCACAGATGATATTATTTTATACATAGAAAATTCCCAAAACTCCTCAGGTGGAGTGTTGGAAGCAACAGAGGAATATGGCATAGTGGCAGGATACAAGATCAACAAACAGAAGTCTATCGGACTTCTATACACATCAGACAAGATCACAGAAGAGGTAATTAAAAAGGCAGTACTAATTACAATAGCCAAACACAAATGGAAATATATAGGGATATACCACTAAAAACCAAAGGATTTGTACAAGGAAAACTACAGAATATTATTACAAGAAACCAAGTGTGACCTCAACAAATGGAAGCATATCCCATGCTCATGGATTGGAAGACTCGATATAGTAAAGATGTCAGTTTTGCCTAAGCACTATATAAGTTTAATGCTATCCTGATAAGCAATATCATCATCCTTCTTCAAAGAATTGAAAAAACTGATTACCAACTTCATATGGAGAGGGAAGAAGCCCAGAATTAGCAGAGAACTCCTCAAGAAAAAGAAGAACTGGGAGGGCACGCTCTACCTGACTTCAGCATGTATTATACAGCCACAGGGGTTAAAACAGTGTGGTACTGGTATAATGACAGATATTCAGACTAATGGGAAAAAGCTGAAGACCCAGAATTGAAAACATCAGCATACATGAAACTGATTTTTGATAAGGACCCAAAATATTTCAAATGGGAAACAGATGCCCTCTTCAATAAGTGGTGCTGGAAAAAAATTGATATCTACCTGCAGAAAAATTAAACAAGACCCTTGCCTCACTCCATGCACAAGAATAAACTCAAGGTGGATCACAAACCTTGAGGCAAAACCCCAAAGTATTAGGGCCATTAATGAGGGAATTGGGACAAACCTGAGCACCTTAGCACAGTGAAAACATAGGCTATGGAAAAACGAAGGATACAAATACAGAGGAGTCACAAATTGACAAGTGGGATGTACTGAAGATAAATCAGCTGTGCACATTGAAAGAATTCTCCAAGAGAGTAATAAGAGAGTCCACGGACTGGGAAAACATCTTTAGCAATGACACATCAGACAAAGGCCTTATTACTAAAATCTACAATACTCTGCTAGCTTCCAAAAAGAAAAAAAACTAATAGCCCATGTGAGAGGTGGGCCAAGGACTTGAAGAGAAGTTTCACAGGGGCAGAAATCTGAATGGCCAACAAACATATGAGAAAATGTTCCAGATCTTTAGCCATAAGAGAAATGCAAATTGAAACAACAATGAGGTACCACCTGACATCCTCAAAGGTAGCACAATTCAAAAAATCAGAAAGCAACAAGTGTCGGAGGGGCTGTGGGGAGACAGGAACTCTCATCCACTGCTGGTGGACCTGTAAGTATGTACAGCCACTGTGGAAATCAATCTGGCGATATCTAAAACAGATAGAAATAGAGTTACCATATGACCCAGCAATCCCCCTACTGGGCATATACCCAGAAGAGGCAAGAAACAAACCAAGGCCAGACATCTGTGCTCCAATGTTCATTGCAGCACAGTTCACAATTGCAAGGAGCTGGAAGCAACCCAAATTTCCATCAACTGACAATTGGATTTAAAAACTGTGGTATATACATACAATGGAGTACTACGCATCACTAAAAAGCAGTGGTGCATGTATGAAGCACATAGCGGCATGAGAAGAACTGGAGGAAATCATGCTAAGTGAAGTAAGTCAGGCACAAAAGGACAAGTACAACATGAGCCCGCTGAGGGGCATAGGGACAAAGCTACTGTATACAAACATTTTTGGGGTGAGGACCATGTAGTATGGCAGAGACCAGATCAAATCCAGGGATGCACATGGTAGACAACTGGGGAGGAGGTGGGGAAAGAAAAAAAAGGATGAATATAAGGAAGAAAAGGGGAGCGGGGCCATGGGGCACTAACCCACCCAAGGGGAGGGTATTGTTTATATCTCCACAGGGAAAGAGGGACCAGACTTCAACCCAGTGCCTCAAAGTGTGAATGCAACACTCCGGCATGGAATAGGGAACCAGTAGACAGGTCTGCGAGGCTGACCCCAGGACCAAATATTAAGTGGATGTCTGCCCCTTCCCCCAGAAGAATTTGTTTCAAAGGACGACATTGATTCTGCAGCTCCGGGAGAGGGACATATATGACCAGAGCACACGGGAACAGATGAAGGGGTAGGAGGAGAGACTGGAGCACAGTCTGGACCACCAGGCCATGAGGATGATGTTCCTGATTAGAGCAGCCAGTCCACAGAGAGGACAACATGGCTGGCCCCACTATGAGAAATGATGCCACTCAGTGACTAAGGGTGATACAGGGGACAGCACCGGAGACACAGTGTGGGAATTGCGCCTGACCTAATCCCACCACACCGAGGCAAAGCAGTGGGGGAGTGCAGTGGAACAGCAAGAGAATGGAGTGGCAAGGTCCCCAGGGAATGCTGAAAGTGGACTTTGGGGCCAGGGCATGGTGCCCCAACAGACTGGACTGGAAAACACTCCTAAAAGCCAACAAACGATCCTTGAACTAGCTTTCTTGAAGTGTTTTGTTTTGTTCATTGTCAGTGGTTTGTTGTTGCTGTTTTGTTGTCTGGTTGTATACTGTTGTTTTGTTTTCCTCTGTCTTGTTTTTGTGCAGGTTACTATCTCCACAGGTCTTTCTAAATAAGATAGGCTAGATGAACTATCTGGAGGGAAAACAATGGGACCGACAGTTCTGGGGGGACTTGGGATAGAGGGAGGTGGGGGGGGTAAGAAAGTGCTGTTAACAAACCCAGAGACAAGGGAACAACATGGGATCCAAATTGGTGGTGAGGTGGGAGTGGCAAGCCTGGTAGGGGATGATCAAGGGTAAGGTAACGTAACGAAGAGGTATAGTTGTAACTCAGGTGGGACGGAGCATGATAGTGGGGCCAGAGGAAGGTCAAGGGAAATAGAGGAAAGAGCTAGGAGGCAAAGGACATTTATAGAAGCCTAAATACAGGCATGTACATATGCAAAAATACATATAATTAGAGGGGAACAAAACTATATACTCATATCTATATGTTAAGAATTAAGATTGCAGATGGACATTGGGCCTCACATCAAGTACTCCCTTAACAAAAGAACACTTTGTTCTAACAATCCAGCATTCTGTGATGCTCATCTTCCAGACACAATCACTGAAGACAAAATGGGTGCATAAGCAAATGTGGTGAAGAAAGATGATGTTGCCCGGCTATCAAAAGATATAGCATCTGGGGTCTTAAAGGTATGAAGATAAACAAGTGGCCATCTTGCTCAGAAGCAACAAAGCCCACATGGAAGAAGCACACCACAATGTGATTATGAGGTGTCGATGGGCTCAGGTATCAGGCATCTAAGACCCAGAATAAAACCATACTCAGGGTAAATGGGGGTTGGGGGGCATCGAGTGGAAACCCACTGTCCATCTGTAGACAGTTGGACACCCCCTCACAGAGGGATCACAGGGGAGAGATGAGCCAGTCATGATGCAGTATAGCACAGACGAAACACACAACTTTCCTCTAGTTCTTTGGTGCTTCCTTCACCCCACTATCATGACCTCAATTATACCTTGCAAATTGGATTAGACCAGAACATGCACATGGCTACAGATAAGAGCCCACAACATGGGGAGTCCAGGATATGTATACCCCTCATGGCCAACAAGGAGAGCGGGGATGCCGGGAGGAATCGTGGGGGACTGGGGGAAAAGAGCGAACCGATCACAAGGATAAAATAGAACCCCCTCCAAATAATGAAAAAGTGAGTGAGGAGAGACAGAGGACAGTGTAAAATATGGAAAAAAAATAATCTATAACTTTTCAGGAGTTCATGTGGAAGGGAAGGGATAGATATGGGGAGCAGACATCAGGGGCCCAAGTGAGAATAGAATGCTTTGAAAATGATGATGGCGGCATATGTGCAAATGGCTTGACACACAGGAGGAATTTATGGATTGTGATAAGAGATGTAAGAGCCCCCAATAAAAGTATTTTTTTAATTTTTACTAAAAATGTGCACATGTGTTGAACAGCTACATCACGGTAAGATTTGGGGAAGCTAGTCGTAATTTTGACTGGTTAAAGATGAAGAAAGCCAAATCAATGTTTCTCATTCTTCAAATTATTGTGGTTTTAATAGTACCAACATGCTGATGTCATTTAATGTCATAAACATTGGCAATTTGGAAATAGAACATTATTAATTAAATGAAAGAAAACCAAGGCACTCCAGGCCAATTTTACCCTACTCCAATTATCAGTCTTCCTCATTTTTCATGGTCATCTCTTGTGTTTCAAGGATCTCACTAGAAGTGTTGTTATTTCATCTGTCTCTAATTCTGGGCTTCCTGCTCAGACCATGGTTCCTGATACTTATCACGTGTCTTATGACTATATTCCTACATAGCTGATACTTGCTTTTTATTATTATAAGCCTTTGTGTGTTTATAGTCCATGGAAAGCAATAATAATCTCAATTCATTCCTAGCATGAAAGGAAAATACCGACTTTTCATTTGATCTGCCATGATATTAGAATGCCTTTCTTTCTATTTACCTTTTTTTTCTAAATTGTGTAACATCTAAAGGCATAGTTTTATGTGGTGAATGTTGAGGTTTTTAGTTGTTTAGATATTTTGAGTGTATAACAGTTCTGTGTTTCTAAGTTCTAAAACTATTTTAAGTAAGTGAACTCCCTACTTGCTTATATACTCTGAATGATAGCTATCGGTTTTATATTCTAAGAGCCATAGGTACAATCATCTTTGAGAGATACTAGTCTTGGGATGTCAGGTTACTCCTGAGTAATATCCCTCAGCTCTGTAAGATCTCTCTTATCCAGCAGAAAGGACTTTCTAGTTGTCACTCGATCCCTTTCTAGGATCTAAAAGATGTAGCAACCCAACTCTTGCTTAGGTCTTTACATTAAGACTTAAAAGAGTAGTATGGAAGACAATGTCTTATTGGTGGCACCTGCACTTGATCTGCAGCTCGGGCTATATCTTAATTTGAAAGTCTCTTGTATTATTAATGTGAAGATGAGATAAGAAAGTCATTTGTTTCTCTAAAGCAGCAAGTTCTTGGTTTCTTTCTAAATGATTCACAACCCACAACAACGCTGGAGCACAGAGTAAAACTGTTCAAGAGACACTCACAGGACTGTCAAAATTGACAGTAGACTGACTCACCTTTCTCCCCTGATGCATCTGGTGGATTTGAACCCTAGCCTCGTGATTAGTAGCCCAACACTTAACCCACTGTGCCATCAGGGCACTTATGGAAGCACATAAACCCTAATGTCATAGAGTCACGAACTGCTCTTGGCGATTCTGATACTGTAAATGTATTAGAGGGCAGGCAACCTCATCTTACTCTCCAGGACAGTGGTTCTCAACCATCCTAATGCCGCGACCCTTTAATGCAGTTCCTCATGTTGTGGTGACCACCAACCATAAAATTATTTTTGTTGCTACTTTATAACTGCAATTTAGCTACTGTTATAAATCATAATGTAAATATGTGATATGCAGGGTATATTTTCATTGTTACAAATTGAACATAATTAAAGCATAGTGATTAAACGCAAAAGCAATATGTAATTATATATTGTGAAATATTTATTTCTAATTACAAATAGATGAAATTTTGCCTTGAAGTATGGTGCAGCTCGGATAACAGTCTTCATGTCGAGTACTCGGATGTGGGCATATCTGCATGTGCCTGGAGACAGATAGAGGAGTGGTGTCTCAGTTCCTAAGACCATCAGAAATATGTTTCCCGATGCTCTTAGGCAACCCCTATCGCGACCCACAGTTTGAAAACCGCTGCTCTAGGAGAAAATTGACAACTTTACAGCTAGCAGCTGAAGACCGAACTTACAGCTTTACCACAGTTCCTTATAGGAGAATATCCAAACCTACTGCCTTTGAATGTATTCCAACTACATAGGGTTTCCGAAGCTATCGATCTTTACAGGAGCAGTCAGCCTCGTCTTTGTTCGGCCCAGTGCCGGGCCGGTTTGAAGCAGCTACGTAGCAGTTGGCAGTCCGATGCTTCCCCAACAGCACCACCAAGACACCTCCACAGAAGCATGCAGTCCTTCGAAATTTTATTTGCAAACCAATCAGCTATCTTCTGTAGTTAAAGGAAGTCAGGAAACACTTCAACCTTGTCACAGACACTGTGTTGCCCAAGTGCACAAGTTCACCGGCTACAATTCTATCCGTCAAGTTAGACGCTACGCCATACATACCAGAGAGGCGTAGCTTCTTTTTCAAGAAGATGGGTTGACCCAGCAGCCGCAACCGTGGACTCAGGCATGGAAACATGCGCAGGAGCGGTAGTTTCCTTCGCATATCTGTAGGGTTACTATGGTTTGGAACCGACTGGATGCTACCTGACAACTTCTTCAGACGTCTAGGATAAGTTTGTCAAGATTTTTCCAACCCACACCTACTCCCCCAGTCACAAAGCCAGCGCCACATGTTTTAGGGTTTCATTGCAGCAACATGGCATTGTACAAATTTCTGTATAGGTTTGGGTATTGCCACACACACACATACACACACACACACACATTACAACCATAAAATACCCATGGTGTACAACAATGCACATTTATTTAACTCATCCATCTGTGGATTGGCTGGGCTGGGGAAGCTTGGCTGGGTGACTCGGTTCCACATGCCTGGCACCATTCTCCAGGGACCTGTGGTCTAATTTGGGCTTGTCAGGAGAAGTGCAAGGCCAACTCTCCAGGAACTTTTTCAGCCTCTGCTAATATCCCATTGTCACATTCTAAGCTCAGAATCCGGGACCTGCCTACTGAAAATCATAGCCTCCAAGCAGCCCATGATTAAGTCCAACATTAATGGAATGGGGAAGCGTGCCACGTCAGTGGCAAAGAGGTCCTCCAAAGCACCACCCCTCAAAAAACAAACCAACCAGCAGATTACAACTCATAGTCTGCTCTTTTAGGGCAGACTAGAACTTTTCCATAGAGTTTCTAAAAGTAAAACATTTCTGGAAGCACTCAGTGATGTCTTTCTCTCACACATAGCAGCTGCTGAGTTTGATCTGCTGACCTTTCAGCTAACCACTGAGCAAGCACTCAGCTACCGTGCCACCAGGTTTGTAAGAAAGAAGCAGTGAGGGTTGATTTCCAGCAAAAAATCAAAATTTTATACACACAAAAATAATCTTGACACACACAATTCTTACTACCACTTTTATTACTATCTGTCTTCCTCCCCACCACTTGTCGGTCAGTTTATCCTGCTGTGGTGCCTTGCGTGTTGCTGTGATGCTGGTCTTTCACATGTCGGCAGGGTCACCCAAAGTAAACAGGTACTGACAGAGCTTCCGGACGAAGAGCAGACTAAGAAGCAGGAGTAGGTTGTCCCCTTCTGAGGCTTAAACTCAGAAAAGGTGCATCAGTCCCCATTGCATCCTCTCACCCTACTTTTTCAACCTGTATGCTAAGCCAACCATGAGGAAAACTGGATGATATGACATGAGGATTGGAGGAAGGCTTCTTAACAATCGGCGATATGCAAGTGACACAACCCTACTTGCTGAAAGTGGGGAGAACTTGAAGCCCTTGCTGATAAAGCTCAGAGATTGCAGTTTTCAATACAGATTACAACTCGATGTCAAGAAAACCAAAATCTCCACAACTGAACTAATAGGTAACACGATCAATGGAAAAAAGATCGAAGTTGTCGAGGATTTCATCTTTCTTGGATCCACAATCAATGCTCATGGAAGCAGCAGTCAAGGGATCAAAGGATGCATCCCATCAGGCAAATCTGCTGCACAAGACCTCTTCTGAGTATTGAAGAACAAGGATGTTACTTTGAGGACCAAGGTGTGTCCCTGACCCCAAGCCATGGTACTTTCAATTGTCTCACATGCATTGAATAGTTAGACCTAGAATAAGGAAGACGGTAGAATAGATAGATTTGAACTATGGTGTCATCAAAGAATATTGAAAGTACCATGGACCAAAAAAAAATCTGTCTTGGAAGAAGCACATCCAGAATGCTCCTTAGAGGCAAAGATGGTGAGACATTGTCTCACGTACTTTGGACCTGGTGTCAGGAAATACAGTCCTGGAGAAGGACATTGTACTTGGTGAAGTGGATGGGGCAGTTAAAAAGAGGAAGGCCCTCAACAAGGTGGATGGACACAGTGGCTGCAGCCATGAGCTCAAATAAGAAAACTTATGGGAATGGCACAGAAACAGATGGTGTTTCCTTCTGCTGTACATAGTGTCGCTGAGTTGGAACCAACTCTGCAACACCTACTAACAAAACGATACTTATCTTTTTATATATAAATTGTATTTATTTGCTTTCCCTCCTTTCCTTCCTCTCCGTCACATCAGCTTCGCCATAATCAGCAAAGTCTGCTTTTTGGTATGAAAACTAATTTTGATGATCTTTTTTTGTAACAGTGGTCTTGTACAGTATTTGTGAAATCCTTCTTTGCCCTTGGCTACTGAGAAGCCAGGGCCATGTCCCACCAGATGACAGGTAACAGGGAAGACTTGGCCCCTGAAGGAAAATCAATGTTTTGTGATCCAAAGCAGGGCTGAGTGCTGAGAAAGCCAAAAACAATAGCTGCATATTCCATTTCCATTAGTTGCCAACTGTTTGCATTTTAAAGATATTAAGCCTGTCCAGAAGTAGTGTATTGACGCACTTACACATGTTTACGCAGTGATAACTGGAATGAAGAAATAAATCCATGTCACTGTGCTAGATATTATATATTAGAAGTCTTGGAATCCAAAGCCTTGAAATATTTCAGGTCTACCATTTATTACTCTATGACCTTGGGCAAGTTACTTATCCTCAATCTCTTCATTTATGGAACAGGTAAAATTTGCCTTCATCTGTGTCTGCAGGTTGCTATAAAATTCAACATAGTAACACAGATACATACACCAAGGGCTTTAAACAATGTGTGGACCATTCCACGTCAGTGACCCCTGGGTGTCTGACGACATGGGTGCCAAGATGAAATATCTTTCTTATAATGACCAAGTCTGACCAATGAACCCCCCGAGCCCGTGAGCATGTGCTATTTTACCTAGAAATGCTTACAGCGGCAGGGGGGGGGAGGGGGGAAGGGGTCCACACATTTTTTCTGTTTAAGTTATCATCATCATCATTATTAAGGAGCTTTGGAGAATCTGTGGTTAAGTGCTTAGTTGCTAACCAAATACCTATGGTTCAAACCCACCAGCATCTCCTTGGGAGAAAAATGAGGCAGTCTGCTTCCATAAAGATCTACAGCCTTGAAAACCAGATAGGGCAATTCTACTTTGTCCTATAGGGTGATTATCAGTAGTAGTTGACTCAAGGTGATGCTTTGGTTTGGCTTGGTTTCATTACCATTGTAATCATATTACTATAAGCGGGGGCTACCCAGAATGCATTGCATCTAAAGGCTGAAAGAAAGGGATAACCCAAAATAAAACCAAACTCCTTGCCACCAAGGCAATTCTGACTCATAGTGACCCTATAAAGCAGTGGTTCTCAACCTGTGGTTCATGACCCCTTTGAGGGTCAAACGACTCTTTCACAGGGGTCTCCCAATTCATCACAGTAGCAAAATTATAGTTATGAAGTAGCAACAAAAATAATTTTATGGTTGGAGGTATCACCACAACATGAGGAACTGTACTAAAGGGTTGCAGCATTAGGAAGATTGAGACCCACTGCTATAGAGCAAGGAAGAACTTCCCAGTGGGCTTCTAGGACTGTAACCTTGCCTCCTGCATAGAAGCTGGTGGTTTTGAAGTGCTGGCCTTGCATTTAGTAGTCCAAAGAGTTGTCCGCTATCCCACCGGTGTTCCTGAGGAAGGAAGGGGAAGAAGAGGGTGATTTTCACACTAGGCAAGTTGGAATATGCTCTTCATGACAGCCGAGCTTGGGATCTGGGATGCAGAGTCCAGACTGCCGTCGTCACAGGTTGGAGAAATAATCAATATCCATAAAATGAGATGATGGCGTCAGACAGAGCTGCGGAAGAAAGGCCACCAGGGAAGCAGTGAGAGGATTCCTTCTTCGCAACAAGACCTGGAGCTCAGTGTCTCCCAGTACACAGACACGGCTGCGTACCCATGAGACAGCATACAATTTAACTCCACACCAACCCCTCTCACCCTTGTGGAGGTTTGCCACTGGAAGAGGCTTGTGACGGGAGCCGGAGACAACAGAATACCCAAGCACCCTCTGTGTGGTCAACAAAGACCATAGATTGGCAACAGCGCCTGGTCCCATGGCCTTCGGTGACCCCCATTGGATGAGGCAACACTGCTTTACTTCACACTCAACAGCAGCTCAGAGTCCATGAGTAGGAGACCAGTCAACACAAAGGAAACCAGTGTGACCATGCTGAAGGCCCTGCACAGAAGCACTGAGCACCTTTGAATTCACCCTCCAGGGATGTTGAGTTGGTGTTCTAGTTTACTGATTGTTGACTAGAGAAACAAATCCAGAGATACTCATATATGAGTGAGAGAGAGCTTTGTATAAAAGAGGAATTGTACATTAAGAAAACATCCCAGCCCATAAGTCTGCTATCAACCAAAATATCCCATACTAGTCTATACATTCCTCTTCAGATTTATGAAACACATGCAATGCTGCCAAATGCTGGAAGATTACCAGCTGGTGGGTGGAAAGTCCTGTGGGTCCAATGGCAGCAGACACATTTCCAGGGCTCTGGCCGACATAAGCATGGCTCCAGGTGGCTTTTCATCAGGAATGCGTAACAGAGAGAGTGAACCTGGCCTCCAATGAGCCATTTATCTCTGTTTCACCTCCAAATGAGGTCATCAGGCTGCAGCCTGATTGACAGGCTGAACGCCACACCTTCAGTCTGAATGCCCTCAAGTTGATATCCTGGTTATGTGACTACCACACTAGCGCTGCTGTAACAACAAAACACAAGTGGGCGTCATTAAATAACAGAAAGGTATTGTCTCATGGTTTGTGGGGGCTAGAAGCCAAAATAAGGCATTTGGTTCTAAAGGAGGGTCCTTCTTTGTCACCTTCCAGACATGCTTCCTCTTAGGTGTGTGTGTGTCTCTACACCTATTTTCCCTTTTTATAAGATGCCACTCAGAAGCTATTAGGTTTTTGGGACCCACTCGACTTAGGTTCAACCTCCTAAATCACAAAACGAAAACGCTTATTTCCAGAGTCCACTTTCACAAGTATGGGGGCTAGAGGTTTGACATATGCAGTGGAGGGGGGTATAATTCAATCCAACACAGTTGGCATACATTTATTAGGACAGAGAGGCACTCAGTCCTTCCAGGTTGAATATGGCACCTTAGGCAATTTTCTCAGTTCCTAAATACTGCCCAGCCAGGCACCGGTGAATGCCTGGCCTTGCCACTAATCTCTGATTGTTCTTTCAAAACCTGTGGTGAAGTATTTTAGAGACATTATTTGATTTTTGTCTTTACTATAGGGCCCCTGTGTCAGGGAATTGCTGTGACAGAGTCACCTGATAAAGACAGTTTGAAGAATGTAAACTGATTATAGTTAATTCTAGTGCCTCAGAGGGAGTCAAAGCGAGAATGGGATTTCTCTGCAGGTAGAAGTTACCCTGGGTCAAATAGGAATGAGGAAAAGAGAGAGAAATAGAGCAAAGTCCTGAGTGGGTCTCAGAGAGATATCCTACACACACATACACACAAACACATACACTATTCTCCTGCTCTGCTCTCCGGAAAACCTCGTAGGCTAAGTCCTGACAGCCAGGGCATTCTGGAAACTTTCATTGAAATCCCCTGACTCAGGATGGCATCAAACTGTGGACCTTTAGCCATGAGATAGGAGCTGGGAGCTCTAGCAAGCCTCAGAATACACTTCCCTAAATGCATGACTAGATAAACTGATCATTCCTTGACCCCCACCCCCCATGGCCTTTCCCCTGCACTTTTGATGGTTGTGGTTATTATTGCTGCTACATCCACTCCCAACCGGAGACCTTCCCATGCTGGGTTTAATAACCGGGATCTATAGGGTTTATGACTCATAGCAACCCTGTAGGACAAAGTAGAAATGCCCCTAGTGTTTCTGAGCTTGTATATCTTTATGGTTGTAGATAAGAGAGAAGAATGGTACAACATACGTACAATACTAATCTCATCTATCTCCTGCCTCAGAGGACATCTGATGTGGTTGAACCATGAACCACGGACCTTGTCACTAGTAGCTCAATGTGTAGCCCACTACGCTACGAGGGTTCCCAGCACAGGGTTGCTATGAGAGAGAATCAACTCCACGGAAGTATATTTTCAGTTCGATAGGGTTTTTATTGGCTTAGTTTGCAGCACTAGACTACCAGCCCTTTCTTCCTAGTCTGTGTAGTCATGAAGCTCTGTTGAAGCCTGCTGAGCATCTCACCCACACAGCCTCCCATGTCAGACAGGTGCTAGCTGCACTTGAAGTGATGGGCCAAAAGCAAACCTAGGCATCCCGCATGGAAAGCAAGAAGGTATCCCTGAACTACAACCAACGGCTCATTCGGAGCTTACACATCCAGGCGAGAGATAAAATTTTTTGTTTGAGATAAAATTTTCACCGAAGAGAAGAATTCTGGGGAATAGTAACGATATTTTGTTCACATGACAGCTGTGGCTTCAGATAAATATGGGTTATCTGTGTAACTGGCTTGGAGCACTGGTTGCTAGAAGGCTACATAATGAGCTGTCAAGCACAAGCTCTGTGGATCTACCACCTAAAATTCAGTCTCAGAAACCCACAGGGGCAGCTCCACCCTGCGCTGTCCTAGAGAGTCGCTCTCAGGCTGACAGGACTCCGTGGCAGGGAGTTGGAATTTGAGTGTATACGTCTATCGTCCTAGTTGAATTGTGAGTTTATAAAGTGCACTAAGGTTCCCCTGACCCAAGCTGTGTTATTCTCGATTGCTTCATATGCAGATGAAAGTTGAACATTGACTAAGGAAGACTGAGGAAAAATCAGGGCATTTAAATTGTGGGCCTGGCAAAGTACCATGGACTGTCAAAAGGACAAACGAGCCTGTCTTGGAAGCAGTGCATCCAGAGGGCTCCTTAGAGGCAAGGATGGGGAGAATTCCTCCCACGTATTTTGGTCATGCTGTCAGGAGAGACCAGTCCTTGGAGAAGGATGTCATGCTTGCTAAAGTGGAGGGGCAGCCAAAAAGAAGGCCCTTCAGGAGAGGGATTGGTAACATGGCTGCAATGACGGGCTCAAATACAGGAGCAATTGTGACCGTGGTGCAGGACCAGGCAGTGTTTTATTTGGTTTGGGTTGGAACTGAGTCAATGGCACCCAACAACAGCAAAGTGCACCAAAAAGATATTTTTCCTTTAAGATTCTTAACAACAGTGCCTCTCTGCTCTTTGTTGAACTTGGTTCAGCTGGATCCTGTTTACACACGGATCCTCATTACGTACAGACAGGGACTCCAGAATCTGCATGTCGAACAAGTTTCCAAAGGTTGCTGATGCTGCTGGTCATGAGAAGTCGGTCCACAGAGCTACATCATGAGCTTCCCAAGTCATAGATTCTGAGATGAGGGGAAAGGCAAGCACAGGAAAGATAATTTGAACAATTGTGGAAGTGTTTTGACTCTACTCATCCTTCCACTTCTGGGCTCAGAGAGGAGAGATGAATGGTACAACATATGTACAATACTAAGCTAAAGGAACTTAAGGGGAATGTGCTAAAATCATCCATTTTCTGCTACAAATCTCGGTTGAGTAGACAATTACATGTGCTACAGATGTAAATGAATAACCCATCCTTGTGGCCCTTGAATTCTAATTAGATTGGTTCATCCTTTGACTGTAAATCAAACACTGAGCACAGGTTATCTTTTTTTTTTTAAACATTTTATTAGGGGCTCATACAACTCTTATCACAATCCACACATATACATACATCAATTGTATAAAGCACATCTGTACATTCTTTGCCCTCATCATTTTCAAAGCATTTGCTCTCCACTTATGCCCTTTGCATCAGGTTCTCTTTTTCCCCCTCCCTCCCCGGTCCCCCCTCCCTCATGAGCCCTCGATAATGTATAGATTATTATTTTGTCATATCTTTCCCTATATGGCATCTCCTTTCACCCCCTTCTCTGTTGTCCGTCCCCCAGGGAGGAGGTCACATGCAGATACCTGTAATCGGTTCCCTCTTTCCAAACCACTCACCCTCTACTCTCCCAGTATCGCCCCTCACACCCCTGGTCCTGAAGGTATCATCCACCCTGGATTCCCTGTGCCTCCATCTCCCATCTGCACCAGTGTACATACTCTGCTCTATCCAGACCTGCAAGGTAGAATTCGGAGCATGGTAGTTGGGGGTGGGGGCGTAGGAAGCATACAGGATCTGGGGGAAAGCTGTATTCTTCATTGGTGGTTATCTTATTTGATCCTTAAAACAACCAGTTTTAAGCTGACTGGCCTACATTGGGAAACCAGTAAATGGCAGATTATGGGTTGAACCTACTTGTCTTTGTGTTCTGCGCTCTTTCTAAGGTTCCAGAAAACAAAATTAACCAAAACAAAATTAACCATCCAGTGCTGCTATACGTGATTTTTAAGATCGTATGCCAGGCTGTAAAACTCTATCAATTAAAAGGTAACAGAAATAGAAGCTCCTACCTGTTTGGTTAACATGTTTGTATATTATTACTTATGAAAAAAATATGCTCAGTAGGTGAGTGCAAATCTGGGGGTATCTAGTTTCCATCTGGAAATCAGAGGCAGTAATCTCATATGCAATGCAGTTTAAATATCCACCTTCATTTTAAATTCTTTGTGGGTTGGCTTGCCTCTCATGAAAGACAAAGTATGGCCTCGGTTGTTATTATCATATCACTGAAGGCTTCATAAATCCTGGGAGAGCTAACTTCTGACAAAATGAGGACAAACAATTTCTGGGACCTTTGAAGAATTAACATTAGCTCTCATAGTTCATGCATCTTCTAATTCTTTGCAATGCAATGTCTCTCCAGTGCTACAAAGCCAATCTTAATAAGACCTTCTTCGGTGAGATTGATTGTATTGCTTTTCAGACGAAATTCTTAGACCCAATCATAGGAGGCCAGGAGCTGGAGAGAGCGCAGAGAGCTCAGGGGAGAATGCTCAGGGAGAGCAGCAAAATTGTACCTCAACCCTCATTACATCGTGAGCTCCATGATTAAAAGAGTCCACATTAATTTCTCTCCAAATATACTCAGAATTTTCTCTTTTTTATGTAGTTCCTTCAGCACAGCATACTTAATGGAACCAACATAGAGTCTCAATTAGGTATTAATAGACAGTAGTAAATAAATATACATATTAAACACAGGCTGTAAAATGCATGGAAAATGTAGTTAGAATATTAATTGCTTCAACGTAGCAGCAATGTGGTTCATTTGGAGTGGTTGTCCAAATAGGGATCATCTTGGTACCCATCTGCCATAACCCGGTGACCACAGCTTTTCAGGCTCAGCCTGAACAGATCAACCCTTGTGCCAGTGGTGTGATGGAGACAGGTGACCTCGAACTTCAGAAAGGAGAAGAGGGAATCAACATCAGCATCAGCCCCAGGGAAACAGAGGTCAGACACACCTCCTCTCTCCAACCTTTTTACCATTTTAACACCAGCCACCACCTACCACCCCCCGGAGCAGTATCTAGTTCTCTTCTGTGTCTGATCACTCATTGTGATGGTTACCAAGCACTACAGGCCACTCTCACAGTAGTAGGAGTCTATTAGGGAAGTAAGGGATTACACTTCAGGGTCAGACATGACTCTGAATACAGTTCTTTGGTCAGGAGAGCCTCTACACAGAAATACCCACAGGCAAGTAACACCCTGACCCTCAGTCCCGCTCCTCCTCAGGCCTCTTTGCCCTGCTCAGATAGGTGTTACAAAACTCTTTAGCTCCACAGATAGGTGACCAGAGCACCCTCCGGGTCTAGAAGGTTCCCAGCACAGAGACCCCAGGTCCAATGGATGCATTCTGTTCCCATCTCTTTTCATTGGTGGTAGTCATCTGCACGCCCATCCCACTCCCATTCCTACTCTCTGGGATTGGCTATCTTTTACACTTAACGGGACGAATGGCTTCATTGGGGCTTCATATACTTTATTTAAAAGAACCCTGGTGATGCGTTGGCATGGGTGTAGGCTGTTAACTACTAGAGTAGCAGTTGAAAACCACCGGCCACTTCATGAGAGAAAGATAAATTTCTCTTTTCTTACAGAGATTCACGGTCACTCTGAGTCAGAATCCACTCAATAGCAGCAGGTTCAACAGTGGATTTACACATGATTTCATATGCTCCCACCACCACAAGGGTCCCCTGCACCTTATTTGCATTATTAACAAGCTGTCCACTCCCCTTGATTTAGCCGGCATGAGCTCACCTTATTAAGAAAATGGATGGGGGAAAAAAAAGGGAAACCGAGCTGATTTCAGGAACCCAAGTGGAAGGTGAATTATGAGAGTGACGAGTTCAACGAATGTATAAGGGTGCTTTGCTCATTTGATGTATGCACAGATTGTGATAAGAGCCTTATGAACCCCAATAAAAAGATTTTTTTAAAAAAGAAAGAAAGAAAATGATTAGGGCAAAGAATGTACGGATGTGCTTTATACAATTGATGTATGTATATGTATATGTATGGATTGTGATAAGAGTTGTATGAGCCCCTAAAAATGTAAAAAAATTAATTAATTAATTTTAAAAAAAGAAAATGGAAAGTGTTTACAAATGAAATGGAATTCATAAATATCAATACCCTAGGCATTGGTGAGTTGAAATGGACTGGCATTGGCCATTTAAAATCAGAATATCATATGGTTTACGACTGTCAGGAATTACACAATCAAGAGAAATGGTCTTTCATTCATTGTCAAAAAAGACATTTCACGATGCATCTTGAAGTACATTACTGTCCTTGCTAGAATAATGTCAATCTGCATACAAGGCAATTCCATCACTACAGCTATTACTCAAATCTATACACCAACCACTACAGCTACTAAAGCAGAAAGTGAAAACTTCTGTGAACATGTTCTGCCTGAAATTTATCAACATGCAATCAAGATGCATTGATAATTATTGGTAATTGGAATGCAAAAGTGGGAAACAAACAGGAAGGAGCAGTAGTTGGAAAATATGGTCTTAGTGAGAGAAAGAAAGCTGCAGATCTTGTAGAATTTTACAAGACCTACAAGTTGTGCATAGCAAATACTTTTTGTCAGCAACACAAAAGGCAATTATACACATGGACTTCTCCAGATGAATACACAAAAATCATATTCATTACATCTATGGGATGCGCTGCTGGAGAAACTCAATTTCAAGCTCAAGAACCAGGCCACGGGTCAACTTTGGAACAGACTATCAATTGCCCATATATAAGTTTAGATTGAAGTTGAATATTATAAAGCAAGTCCATGAGAGCCAAAATACAACTTTGGGTACATCCCCCTGAATCTTAAAAATCATGTCATGTCAAGAACAAATTTGATACATTAAACACTAATGATAAAAGATTTGATGAGCTGGGATGACATCAAGAACACCTATATAAGGAAATCAAAAGGTCATTAAGAAGACAGGGTGGGGAAAGATAAAGTAGATGTCAAAAGAGACTGAAACTTGTTCTTAAGAACACAGCAGCTCCGGTAAATGGAAGGAACAATGAAGTCAAAGAACTGAACAGAACATTTCAAAGGGCAGCTCAGGAAAACCGAGTGAAATATTATAATGAAAATGTGCAAACATCTAGAATTAGGGAAACACGAAGGAAGAATACACGCAAAATATCTGAAACTGAAAATTCAAGAAAAATCCTAGCCTCATGATGCAATATTGAAAGATTCTGCAGGCAAAATAGTGAATGATGAAGAACCATCAAGAGAAGATAGAATACACAGAATCACCATACCAAAAAGTACTAGTTGACATTCAACCATATCAGGAGGTAGCACATGAGAAAGAACCAATTGTGCTGAAGGAAGAAGTCCACACTGCACAGAAAATATTCACAAATACGAGGCTCCAGAAATTGATAGAATGAATATCAATTGAAATGTTTCAACAAGCCAATGAAGCACTGGAAGAGCTCACTCATCTATGCAAGGAAGACAACCAGTTAGCCAGCTGACAAGAAGAGATCCATGTCTTTGTTGATTCTAAAGAAAGGTAACTCAACCAAATGGTCAAATTGCAAGATAATATCATTCATATCACATGCAAATAAAATTTTGCTGAAGGTCATCCAACAAAGGTTGCAGCAATACATTGACAGGGAGCTGCCACAGGTTCAGGCCAGATTCAGAAGAGGACATGGAATAAAGGATATTGTTGCTGATGTCAGATGGAGCGTGACTGAAAGCAGAGAATACCAGAAAGATGTTACTTGTGTTACAAGATATTTAACTGTGTGGGCCTTAATAAAGTATGGATAACCTTGAGAAGAATGAGAATGCCAGGACACCTAATTGTGCACGTGCTGAACTTGTTCATGGATGAAGAGGCACCTGTGCAAACAGAACAAGGGAAAATACATGGTTTAAAATCAGCAAAGATGTATATCAGGGGGGTATCCTCTCATCATACTTATTCAATCTGTATGCTCAGCAAAGAATCCGAGAAACTGGATCCTAAGAAGAAAAATGTGGTATCAGGGTCGGAGGAAGGGGTGTTGACCTGATATGCACATGACACACTCTTACTTGCTGAAAGTGAGGAACATTGGGAATACTTGCTGCTGATGATCAAAGATGGCGGTCTTCAATGTGGATTACAACGCAATGTAATGAAAACCGAAATGCTCACAATTGAACTAATAGGTCAGAATATCATGACAAATGGAAAGAAGGTTGAAATTGTCAAGAGTTTTGTCTTGCTTAGCTCCACAGTCAATGTTCGTGGAAGTAGCAGTCAAGCAATCAAATGACACATTGCATTAGGGAAATTTTCTGCACGAGACCTCTTTAAAGTGTTGAAAAGTAAAGATGTTACTTGGAGGCTAAGATGGGCCTGACCCACGCCATGGTATTTTCAAGTGTCTTATACGTATATGAAAGCTGAGCATTGAGTAAGGAAAATTGAAGCATTTGAACTATGGTGTGACAAGGACTGTTGAAAGTGCCATGGATTGCCAAAAGAACAAACCAATCTATCTTGGAAGAAGTGCAGCCAGAATGCTTTTTGAGAGGTAAGAACAGTAAGTCCTCTTCTCATGTATTTTGCACATGTTGTCAGGGGAGACCAGCCCTTGGAGAAGGACATCTTCCTTGGTAAAGCAGAGGGGTGGCAAAAATAGGCAGGCTCGTAACAAAATGGACAGACACAGTGGCTGTAACAATGAGCTCAAACATAAGAACAAGTGTGAGGCAGGCACAGCACCGGGTGGTGTTTCATTCTGTTGGACACAGCGCAGCTAAGAGGGGGAACTGACTCAATGACACCACACCAACAACAACACCCAACCATTGGGTGGGAGTCACAAGACCATGGCAAGAAAGGGCTTACCAAATCACTCCAGCGAAGCACCCCATGGTGAAACAACACAATCATCAACAGCTGCTCCCTTCCCTTCTGAAAGTGTCCCCACTTCTGATAATGAGTGAGAGCGTTACTTCATTTTAAATTCTGACTTCTACACAAACTTCACTGCTCACCAATTTGCTGACTGCGCAGAGAGTTCTTCCAGGCAGATAGAAAAGTGATGCATATGGATTGGAGGGGCCTTTGATTAAGGAAACCATGGGGCTCATCAATAGTAATAGACACACCGCCATGAATATCTAAGGAGCCTGATGGATTTTTTTCTTTAATTTCCTAATTAACTTCGTATTCAGGGGCAAATGTTGTCATTATCACTACAGGGCCAATGATAAAGAAACGTCAGTGAAAAAAAGTATCTGGCCTCTTGTTTAATAATGAGCACAGTAAGAGATGATTGGGGATGGTAAATTCTAACCCACAAAATATATTGTTCCTTTCTCGTGATGCACATTTGTTTGGGGGGGAAGCACAGCTAAGGAAAAGAAGTAAGAAGTAAGAAGTGACAGGTGCAAACTGATATTATGCCTAAGTGTTGAAAGGTCTCTCTCAAGGTTACGTAATAAAAGTGTGTCAGAGTTAAAAATAGAGGAAGTGAAGGGGAAGCCACACACAAACATTCACGGAACATGTACCGTATGCCAGCATGAGCTGGCTTGATGTCTCTCTCACTAAGCTCCTGTGGAAGGCCACATAAAGATGGAAGCATTTATCTTTCAAAGATAAACTGGGAATCCACCGGGAAACGACTTGACCAAGCTCACAGAGTCCATTCTGCACGTGCTGAACAAAACCCATGTTCTCTCCCCTGTTCGGGTTATCTGCATTTTCCACGCCCAGGGAACATGGTGGAATAAACTCAAGGCTTGTACAAAATATATAAAGAAGAACCTAATTAAAAACTGGAAATGCAATTTTAATAAGATTTTTATTTTTACTCTCTAAAGAGACAGCTGGTATACAGTTTCATTCTCTGCATTCCAAAGCTAGTTTCAGAAGCTTTTAGAAGCCCCTTAGTCTATGACCTCAAAACTAACCAAACTCCTAGCATCCCTACGTAGTTTCCTGAAGTTCCGATCTTTAAAGGAGTCCATAATCTCACCTTTCTGCAGCACAGCAGCTGATAGGTTTCAACGGCCCATCTTGCAG
The DNA here is from genome assembly GCF_050624435.1 of Tenrec ecaudatus. Lineage (NCBI taxonomy): Eukaryota > Metazoa > Chordata > Mammalia > Afrosoricida > Tenrecidae > Tenrec > Tenrec ecaudatus. Next base: position 11,690,680 of record NC_134542.1, on the reverse strand, counting down.
TTACAAGTCCAGTGCTTACCTGATAGCACAGCACCACCACGGCTCCTTTCAAATATGATTAGAGAGAAGAAGAAAGAAATGATTGTGTGAAAAGATACGTTGTTGTGGTTAAGAGCGGTCAAGGTGGCTCCAACCCTTGGTGACCCTACACACAATAGAAGGAAACTGCATGGTCCTGTGTCATCTTCAAAACTGTTCCTACCCCTGAGCCCATTGATGAAACCACTGTGTCAATCCATCTTGCAGAGGGTCTTCCTCGTTTTCACCACTCCTCCACTTGGTGTCCTGCTCCAGGGACTGGTCTCTCCTGACAGAATACCCAAAGTTGGTCAAATGAAGTCTTGCCATCCTTGACTTTGAGGACCACTCTGGTCTTACTTCTTCCAACACAGATTGGTTTGTCCTTTAGCAGTCCCGTGTACTTTCAAGATTCTACTCCAGCACCACAATTCAAATGTCTTCATTCTTCTACAGTCTTCCTTATTCACTGTCCAGCTTTTATATGCATATGATGCAATAGAGAATGCCAGAACTCGGGCCAGGTGCACATAAGTCTTCAAAGTAACATCCTTGCTGATGAAGATCAAGGATTTGAAGCCTTCAGTATGAATTACAACTCAATGTAAAGAAGACCAAAGTCCTCGCAACCAGACCAATAGGTAATATCATGATGAATGAGAAAAGGTTGAAGTTGTCAAGGATTCCATTTTGTTTGGATCCACAGTCAATGCTCATAGAAGCAGCAGTCAAGAGTTCAAGAGACACATTATATTAGGTAAATCTGCTGCACAGAACTCTTTAAAATATTGAAGAGAAAGGATGTTCCCTTAAGGACTAACATCCTTAAAGTGAAAAAAAGTACTGATCCATAAAAAAGCATTTCGTGAATTCCCTACTCTGGTTGCCAACTACCACAAAATCACATGGTCTGTTGTGCCATTGTTTTACAGCAGGAAAGGGACGGGAGTAGCAGAGCAGAAGACAAATGCTTCCATGACTTCAAAAGCGAACACTCTTTGTCCTACTGTGTCTTCCATTCAGCCCTAAACATCCCAAAGTAGTGTCATTGCAAAGTGTTGGATGAAGGAAAAGGGCATAGGAGGAAAGGGTGATTGGAAGAAGGAAGACCCAATCCCTTACTTCAAGTAAAATGCAGCCCAGTAGGAGTGTGGAACAAGCATAGTCATGAAATTCCACGTACACTGCCTAAGCCAAAAGTGAAGTGAAACAGCTAGTGGTGAAAACACGAGTGTCGAGTGAGAAGTGCCTGTCACCTTCCTTTCTCTCCCACAATGGACCTTTAACTTCTCTATCAATAAAACGGGTTCATATACCTTCTACACGTATGGTGCTGGAAGCACCATACCCTGGGCATTTCAGATACCCTCGGGAGCACCGTGGGGGACAGGTTCAACAGGGCTGCCAGACTAAGGCAGACTAGGAAGAGAGACCTGACAACCAACTACGTGCCTGAGGATCACAATAGAACAGTGTCCGCTTTGGTGCTGGAGGATGAGACCCTTAGCTGGGAAGGCACGCAAAACGCATGCTGGCTGCAGCAATGGGCTGACACGTAGCAGTGGTGACACAGCTGGTGTGTAACGAGGCAACGTTTCCTACATGGGCCTCCCTGAGTCAGATCTCATTCAATGGCTAAGGAATGAGAACATATTTTCCACAACTTCTCTAGTTGGCTGTAAGAATGGAAGGGGTGGGGTGGGGGTGTGGAATAGGCAGAAACTGAAAAAAAGTTGCTTGGAAAAGTCTATTTTCCATAGACAGAAAGTAGTGTTTTCAAAGGAAAGCAAGATTCTGTTTAACTGGCTGAGGGCTCCCCCACCGCACTCAGCTGTATCATGGGCCCAGCAGGCTGTGGGCACCGCTGAGATGTAACTTCAGTGAAGCTTGGATTCTCTGCTCACTCTAACTGGTGCCTCCCCTTCCTGGACCCCTTGAGCCCATGAAGGCTGTCCCTGCCGCTCCCACTTCGCTGTCTCAACCAATAAGCTCACACATCTTAGGGTCTCAGTTATCTTCTGACCCAAGGATGTCTCCATGGACGTCTCCAGAGCCTGTCCACAAGAAACGCTCTTCTTCTGCTCCAAACAACACCTCTGCGTCCCTTGTCTCCTTTCCCACTGAGTGACAATTTTCACAAGCCATAACCCGAGTGCCTCGCCTTCCCCTCCCAGGACTTTCTCCTTCCCTTTGGTGGCCCAGTGGGCTACGCGCGGAGCTGCTAATCCCAATGGCAGCAGTTTGAACCCGACAGCCACTCCGCTGGAGAAATGGGAGGCTGCCTATTCCTGTGAAGACTGAAGTCTCGTAACATAAGAGCCATGCTGTCCTAGGAGGTCACAATGGACTCAATGGCAGTTGTTGTTCGGTGCCTTGAGTCATTTCCAAGGCATAGCAACCTCATGGTCAGCAGAAGGAAACTCTGCCCTGTCCTGCACCACCCTCACTATTGTTGCTGTGCTTGAGCCCATCTTGTCAATGGACCTTCCTTTGTGTCACTGCCCCTCCAGTTTACCAAGCATGATGTCCTTCTCTAGGGACTGGTCTCTCCTGACAAACATGCTCAAAGTATGTGAGATGAAATGTCACCATCCTTGCCTCTAAGGAGAATTCTGGCAGTGAGTTTAAGGGCTTTCTTTTGTTTTGATTTTGGTTTTTAACTTGCTCAGGATGTGACAAAGAAGGTCAGGAAAAAAAACATATCATTGTGTGCTCACCTCCCTGATACAATCACTGAAGACCAATGGGTACATAAGCAAATGTGGTGAAGAAAGCTGATGGTGCCTGGCTATGATATGGCGTCTAGGGTCTTAAAGACTTGAAGGTAAACAAGCGGCCATCTAGTTCAGAAGCAACAAAGCCCACATGGAAGAAGCACACCAGCCTGTGCAATCATGAGGTGTTGAAGGAATCAGATATCAGGCATCAATGAACAAAAAAATCATATTATAGTGAATGAGGTGGGGAGTGCGGACTGGAGACCCAAAGCCCATCTGTAGGCCACTGGACATCCCCTTGTAGGCCATTGGACATCCCCTTACGGAAGGGTCTCAGGGAGGAGACGAGCCAGTCAGGGTGCGATGTAGCAACAATGAAACATACAACTTTCCTCTACTTCCTAAATGCTTCCTCCCTCTCCACTATCATGATCCCAATTCTACCTTACAATTCTGGCTAGACCAGAGGATGTACACTGGTACAGATAGGAACTGAAAACACAGGGAATCCAGGGCAGATGATCCCTTCAGGACCAGTGGTGTGAGTGGTGATACCAGGAAGGTGGAGGGAGGGTGGGTTGGAAAGGGGGAACTGATTACAAGGATCTACAAAAAACCTCCTCCCTGGGGGATGGACAACAGAAAAGTGGGTGGAGAGAGAAGTTGGACAGTGCAAGGTATAACAAAATAATGATTTATAAATTATCAAGTGTTCATCATGGAGGGGAGGGCAGGGAGGGAGGGGGAAAAATGAGGAGCTGATGCCAGGGGCTTAAGTGGAGAGCAAATGTTTTAAGAATGATGAGGGCAATGAAAGTACAAATGTGCTTTACACAATTGATGTATGTATGGATTGTGATAAGAGTTGTATGAGCCCCTAATAAAATGATTAAAAAAAGAAGAAGAAGAAGGGCAGAAAAGGAAGATGATGTTTCTCAAACACCTTCAGGTGTTCATTTCTTCATGTGGGTTATCTGGGGATCTGTTTTGTCTCTGTGAAGAAAGCAATCCCCATTGCAATTGACTCAAATTGATTCTGACGCTTGGCAACCCTGTAGGACCTCAACGGAACTGCCCCTTTGGATTTCCAAGGCTCTAATCCTTATGGAAGCAGATGGTCACATTTCCCTCAGAGAGTCTGGTGGATTTAAACTGCTGACCTTTAGAACTCTCCAGATTTCCAGAACTAAGATTGTCCCTTTTCCTCAATGGAGTTAGGGGCACTGGATGTACCAAAAAAGCTTGGTGGTGAGTCTGCTTTCTCTTGAGGAAGGTCCACCCAGTTGAAGGGAATAACTTTCCCGTAAGCCCACCTGTGGAACCCAAAAGTCATACTTAACCTGGGAGTAGTTTTCCTTCTCATGGAAGATTGTATTCGAGTTGGAGTGGCCAGCCCTGCCCATTGCCTTGGGATTTTTGTTGTTGTTGTTGTTGAACCTTTAACTTTTAGGAAACTAGCTTCCTAAAGTCACCTTTAAGTGTGACTGTTGATCTCTCCCCTTTTGGAGAAGAGCAGAGTGGTGGGACTCAAAGGGCAATGGACAGAGCTATCCCCATAGAGTAATGGACCATGCAGCCATCAATGTCCACAGCCCTGAGACCAGGTTGTAGATGGCGCCCAGCTACCACAACGACCAACTGCTCTGAAAAGTTCATGTTGGAGGGGGCCTGGTGGAGTGGGAAAAGGGTGTGCAGAACGCAAAAGCATACAGAAGACCAGACTTACTGGTTGAATGGAGACCAGTGGAACATCAAAATTGTGGTGCTTAGTGGCCCTTTGGGTCTTGAATGGACTTACCCTGTTAGAATAATCAGGCATTTGGGATCAGAAGGGAAGCATTTATTTGCTCAGGGACAACACTTTAAAGAGGTCTTGTGCAGCAGATTTACCTCACTCAATGTACCGTTTGATCTCTGGGCTGCTGCTTCCATGAGTTATGATTGTGGATCGAAGCAAGATGAAATTTGTGAAAACTTCAATTTTTTTCACTATCATTATGTTACTTATGATTCAGTTACGAGGATTTGGGTTTTCTTTACACCGAGTTATAAGCCATACTGCGGATCTTTGATCTTCATCAGCAAATGCTTCAAGCCCTCCTCATTCTTTCAGGTAGATGTTCCCACAACTACTTGGAGCATGCAACACTTTTGGACCAGGGACCTCTTTGGGTAACGTGCCCCAAATGGATGGGATTTCACCCCCAAATATATATGTGGTAAATCCTAGCCCCTACCCTGTGGTTAGAACCCCTTAGGGAATGAGTTGTCTTTGCTATGCCCTGTTAGCCCAGGGTTTGTCTTATGTGATCCCTTTGGGGACATTCAAGAGGTTAAACAACCAAGAGAAGATAAAGGTGCAGAGAGATGCCGCTGAGAGGCAGATCTATCTCCAGGGAAGCAAGAAGCAAGCCGAAGAGGAGACTTTCCCAAGCTCAGAGAGATGCTCTCCTTTATGCCACTGCCCAGAATTTGGACTTCTAGTCCCCAAACTGTAGAGAAGTAAAGACAGGAAACAAATTTGTTTTGTTTTGTTTTGTTTTTTTACGTTTGAAATGAACTTGCATACCACTAAAGAATCCAAGTCCACTTCAGTTTTACTTTCCCTCTGTTCTCAGCTGCTGAGAGCACTATTTAGATCAGAAGAGTAAGGAATCTGGAGGGGGTTTGGGTTTAGAGTTTTTCTGGGGAGGGGGGGCAATTTTTATTTATTACTTCCTGTTAAACCCTCTGGGTTTATTTCTCTCTTTCCCTCCTACCCCTTCACTCCATCCCCCATGCTTCCCCTCTCTCCCTGCTCGCATCCCAGTCCCTGGCCTCCTTCTAGTTATCAACGTCTTGTCTATTGGTTTATAAACCATGTTTCTTCTTTGTTTTTCTTATAATAATGGTGATATTAAACATTCATCTTTGTAAGATTGACTGCGTTTGCTAAACAAAATGTGCTCTCGTTTTTCCACGTCTCATGGTGTTTACAAGAGTTGTCATTGTTCTTTGTAGAGGCATAAAACTCCATAGTATGAAGGTACCAGAGCTTGCTTATCCATTCCTCCATAGTTGTGGCTTTCAGTTGTTTCCATGTTTTTGCTATTGTGGAAATTCCTGCAATAAGTATAGGTGTGCCTGTGTCTGGTCATGTTGTATCCTTGATTTCTTTAAGGTAGAGAGCCAGTACCCAGTGGAGAGATTGCAGGATCATGAGGTATTTGCGTTTACATTTGTTTAAGGAAGTGCCATGCTGATCTCCATCTGATTGTACAATTCTACAGTCCCAGCAGCAGTGGAAAAGCGTGCCTATCTCTCCACAGCCTCTTCAACATTTGTTAATTCATGTTTCATTGAATTGTGCCAAAAGTGTTGGTTAGGAAGTGATGTCTCATAGTCATTCAAGTCACCCACACATGGTTTTTCTGTTATAGCAGAACTAGAAAATGAAAATAAAGTTGACAGGGACTGACAAGAACTCCAGGAGGATTTGGCATGAGCTCCTGAGGCAGGCAGTTTTGAAGAGTCCAGTCTGGTGTCGACTGTTCATTGTGTCCAAGCCTGTGGATGAGGACCCCCTTTCCATGCATGGTTTCATGAGATGAGCTTCCGGTTTGTAGCTGATGGAATGGGTGGAGTTGGTGCAAGAGGCTCTGAACAGAGGAAGAGAACAGGCAGGAATCAAAGAAGGCAGAAGAACATCTTAGGATCCGCTCTAACTGCCATCCTCAATCCCATCATAGTAAGCCAAGCCTAGAAATGGGTTGAAGTGTGTTAAATATCTGATTTGCAAATCAGGGTGGCATGTTGACTATGTAGTCATAAAGGCTCCAAAGAGGTTTCTTTCTGGGTTTCATTTTTTTCAATTGTTGTTCAGTTTTTATGGTTTGGGGAGGAATATTTTCATTTACATGAAAACCAGGATAGGTGACTCAAGAGAGACAGTAACTGTATCAATAGTTTCTTAGGGTATGCCAGGAGAGGTTGGGGAGAATGGGGAGCGAAGAACAATGAATACAAGAATGAAGAGAATGCTGTATAATGGATTGTGAAGATAATTTCACAACTCTTGTAAATATGCTTAAATCACTGAATTGTATGATATGTACACTGTATGTCAATAGGGAAGGCTGGGGGGGGAGAGCTAATACATCGACCATAAGAAAGAAGACAATATTCTAAAATTGATTGTGGTGATGATTGTACAACTCTTCTTGATATGATTGAACTATTGGATTGTATGATATGTGGATTATGTGTCAATAAAACTTTTTTTAAAAAAAGAAAGGAAACAATCTAATATGAAAAAAAGTTAATAAAATTAAATTTTTTAAAAGATTCCAAGGATGAAAACAACTTCCAGAGACTCTTAAGCCCTATCGTGCTGCCATCGCCATGGAAAAGGCCCAGGAACGGGTGTTCCTACAATAACCATTTATAATAAAACTCACGAGCTAGTCAGGCCCTGGAGTTCTGGTTTCCCCCAAGTGACCTTGGTTCCTTCTTTAAGAGGCCAGTACCCCAGGCAAACTGTCTCCACCCCCGCTGCTGATGCTAGGGTTACTCCTCCCCTTGAAAGTGACCTTCGTTTTCTCAAGGCTTAAGGTTCCAGGGAGCATCTCAGGGCAATGGGCTGGCTGAGAGGATTCCCCAACTCCACACCAAAATGAGGGGAGTCCACAGGGCTGAGCCCAGCAAGGGCAGCTTGGGGGTCCATAGCTCAGGAGAAAAGCCATACTGCTGCCCCAAACCACAGCAAAGCATGGGCCCCTCAAGACTCGCAGTGAGGGCACAAGAAGGGTGCTGAGGGTTTCTTTAAGGAACAGGGTGCCTGGATGATGTCCAAGTTAATTCTCTTATTTGCAAGAGGAGCTCAAGCCCCCGCAGGGGCACCTTGGAAGGAAGACCTGGAGAAGGACTGCAAAGCAGTCAACCATGGGAGACGCAGTTCTGGAGCGCAGTTCTCTGACACACGTGGGTTCCAAACTAAATCAAAAGCAAAAAGTCACACCTCTGGAATCATTCCGGCTCCTAGCAACCAGATAGGGCCGGTAGAATTGCCCAAGTGGGCTTGGGAGACTGTAACCCTTTATGGCAGTGGTTCTCAACCTGTTGGTTGAGACCCCTTTGGGGGCTGGAAGGACCCTTTCACCAGGGTCACCTAAGACCATCGGAAAACACCTATTTCCAATGGTCTTAGGAACCGAGACAGGGCTCCTCCATCGTCTCCAGGCGGGTCCTCCACATGCAGATAGCTCATTTGATGAGAAAGAAACTCAACTTCGCACTGACATTGGCTTTTTACCTATGCTGTCGCAAAATGTAGCAATGTAGCTTACTGTTGTTATATTAAGACTGGTACCCATGCTGCACCACGCTTCAAGACAAAATTTCATTTATTTGTCATTAGAAATAAATATTTCACAATCTATGATTACATATTCTTTTGCGATTAATTACTATGCTTTCATTATGTTCAATTTGTAACAATGAAGATACACCCTGCATATGATATATTTAGCAACGAAAGTAACATTATGGTTGGGGGTCACCACAACATGAGGAACTGCTTGAAAGGAAGGTTGAGAACCACTGCTTTATGGGAAGAGAAAGAGCCAGCTGGTGGTTTTGAACTGCTGACCTTGTGACTCGCAGCCCACAGGGTAACCCCTGACGCCACCAGGCCTCTTCACAGGACAGGAAACAGATCCCTAAAACAAACCTTCGGTCATCGTGGGAGGGGGCCGGTGCAGTGGTCTGACCTCGCCGGGTTTGTTTACAGCGCGGAGCAGCAAAGGCAGAGACAGAAATAACTGCAGCCCCCACCCCCCACCCCTCCCCAGCCCGGCCCGGCTAGGCGTTTGCATTCTAAGCACTCTGAGTAGCAAGTGGCCCGGGATGGCGCGCAGCCAAACAGCGCGGCTTCCTCTTCGCCGGGGCATTCAGGAAAACAATTGAGCACAATCAGCGCCTTCCTGTTCCGGGCGGCCGTGGGAACCGCCCAGCGAGCGAGCCCGGCAGCCGGCCCACCCGGCACTGGCCGCCTGGAGGCCCGCGCTTCGCCGTCGCCTGGGGCGCCCGAGCCGGCTGCGGGCAGGATGCAAACCGGGCCCAGGCCGGCTGGCTGCCAGGCTGCCGACCCTCTGCCGGATTAGCACGTTCAGCCTTCCGGGCGCACAGGGGATTTCCCTGCTAACCGAAGTCGATGTTTACGCAGGGCAATGTCGCAAACAGACCTGGGCTTGGGTTAGGTTGACCTTGCCTTTCCCTGCATCCTGGAAGCCCATTCTGCAAGGGAAAATCTAGGGGGCTGGCTCGAAGCAGGGTCAAAGTGTCCCTACAGCAATGGTTTGTCAATCGCTTGCACTGGCAAATGCGCCTCTTGGCGAACCAAGGCACAAGCTGCCACTGTGCTTGTCCATAAAGGGCAAATGAAGAGCTGAGGGCCACGGATGGGGCTGTGGACTTTAGCCAGAGCCTACTCCCACAGAGAGACACTCCCTCTTCCACCACCCCCACCCAATCCCCTCACCCCACCCCATTTTGCCTAGAATGGGGTCTAGAGTCTGTCTCTAGGGACCTTCCAATATGACCCAATAGGGACACAGTAAACTTGACACCATTCACTGTACCTTGTCTGGGAAACAACAATTCAATGAGGTTTCACCAAAAGAGCAAAGTGTTAGCCACCCACGTTGCAGATTCAAAAAGAGTTGGCTGAAGGGGATCATCTCCTTTGTGTGGATAGGAGACAATATGTTGTTGTTATTCTTGTTCTTGTTCAGTGATTGTTAGTTGGTTCTGACCCACAGAGACCCCATGTGACAGAGAAGAACTGCCCCATAGGGTTTTCTAGCCTGGAATCTTTACAAGAGCCAATCACCAGGCCTTTCTCCCTCGCCCCACATGGATTTAAACTACCACTCTTTCCCATTAGCAGCCACAGTGCTAAACCCTTGTGCCACCAACCCCCAAACCGCTCCAATCAAGTTAATTCCCACTCATAGCTACCCTATAGGGTTTCTGAGGCTGTCCATCATTAAGGGACCAGGAGCAGTTAGTCCTGGTTTGAACTTGACCACCTTCCAATAAGCAGTCCAAACTGTTACCCAACTGTACTCCCAGGGCTCCGTACTTGATGTGTAGTTCCTAGAAATTTGCATATTAGTCCACGAGACCCTTACACTAACCAAGTAAGATAATAACCAAAAGCAAACTCACAGCCCTGAGTCACTGCTGACTCACGGTGACCCTATAGGGCAGGGTAGAAGTGATGCTGGGAGTTTCCAAGCCTACCTAGGGGAGTAGAAAAGCCTGTCTCTCTCCTACCGAGTGGCTGGTGGTTTTGAACTGCTGACCTTGTGGATCACAGCCCAATGCATAACCACTATCCTACCAGGGCTCCCTATAACAGTGGCAGTAACCCAATTAAATATGCCTCTTCTGTATGTGGTTCTTTCTCCTCCTCCTCCTCCTCCTCCTCCTCCTCCTCCTCCTCCTCCTCCTCCTCCTCCTCCTCCTCCTCCTCTTCTTCCTCCTCCTCCTCCTCTTCTTCCTCCTCCTCTTCCTCCTTCTTCTTCAGTACTTTTCCTCTCCCACCACCCCTGGGAGTAAGATAGCCTTCAAAATGTTCTTTTGCTATGAAAACCTTTTTACATTTTCCTTTTAACACTGATGTCATGGAATATTTATCTTATGAGATTGACTAACTGGCTGGGTCTCATGTCCTCTTATTGTGCCCATGTCCCGAGGAGCTTGACAGATGTCTTGGGGTTTTGTGGGGACGCATGATATTCCATTTTGCAAATGTACCACAGGTCATTTATTCATTCCTCCATGTTTCCATGTTTGTGCTATGATAGAAAGTGCTGTGATAGACATGGGTGTGCTTAGATCTGGTCATGTTTGGTTCTTCATTCCTTTAGGCGATATACCAAGTGTAAAAATTGTGGGGCCGTATGGTATTCCTGTTTGCGTTTGTTTAAAGAAGCACCATACTGTTCTCCATAGAGTCCGCCCAACTCTGCAGTCCCACCAGCAATGTGTTTGCCTGCAATCTCTCCACATCCTCTCCAGCATCTATTATTTTCAGCTTTGTTTTATTTTTCACTTCGCTCAGGTTGTCAGTGAGAACAGCCATGCGTTAAGCAAAAGCGTAGCTCATTTCTGAATCACAATCAGCCTCGCTAAGAGGCTCCACTTGAGTTGCGACAGTTGCCTGAAAGAAAAGAAACAAAAGCAAAACTCATTTATTCAAAGCCAAGTTCCGGCAAGACTTTTGGCCAGGTGGCTCTGCCTGGGACATACCCAAAGAGTGTATCCCTGGCCGTTTGGGTGGGCATCGTTCTTGTCAGCTTCAATCACGGCTTTGGGAGGCAATCGCACCGGTGCCGAATAAATCAGATCAGCCCTGTGGTTTGTGCTTCAAAGTAACCATGCATTTCCAAGGTATGATTCATAGCCATCGCCAGCTATGATTTTGTTCGGCAACGATTCTCTCACTTCCACAAAATTGCTCTGTAATTCTTCAAATCTGTGCCTCCGCCAAGCTCCGGAAGTTCAGCGGTAGCCTGTGGATGCTGGAGGAAATTAGGGTTATTAGCATCAGGCCAGCCCACTTGGCCAGTTACAGCTTGAATACCTGCATTCACTTGGACAAGCATGAAACAGTAGCCGGGGCCGCAGCTTCGGGAACCCTTTCTGGGGGCCAGAGGAGAGGGCTGGGAGCAGATATGCAAAGACGAGTGGCGTGTGTCATTCGGACCGCCGCACCAAAACCTGCAGACCTCTAGCCGACATTCATACCCACCGGTCCTTACCTTTGGAATTAAGCTGTATCCAAAAACATATGGAGAGAAGAAACCTATTCGTTTTATCAGCAGACATAGCCTATTAACTCTTTACTCCTAACCTAACCCCAAGCCCCCCAAAAGCAAAATTGTCATGTTGCCAATGTCAACACATGGCTACACGTGTGTATTAGAGTAGAACTGTGTTCCATGGAGTCATCAATGCTGATTTTGCTGACTAGATCTCCAGGCCTTTCTTCCGAAGCACTTCTGGGTAGTCTCAAACTGCCAAGCTTTCGGTTAGCAGCAGAGCACTTTACTATTTGTTCTACCCAGGGGCTCAAGGAGCTACAGAAAGGCTAAGGGAGCCCCTAGAAGTCCAGGATCCAAGTCCATGTGTAAGGGTTCATGAGGAAGGGAGGGAGGAGAAAAAAAAACTGAGAAGCTGATACCAAGGGCTCAAGTAGAAAGAAACTGTTTTGAAAATGATGATGGCAACAAATGTATAAATGTGCTTGACACACTGGACAGATATATGAATTGTGATAAGAATTGGATGAGCACCAATAAAATGATTTTTTAAAAATGAATCACCTGGGGATCTTGCTAAAAGGTAGATTCTAATTCAGCATAGCTAGAGTGAAAGTTCACCCCTTGTCTGTCAGTTTGTCGTCCCCGTGGTGATTTGTATCCTCTTACCATACTTAATAAATCTGAAGTATATGCTGAGCTAATAATTAGAGAAGCTGAAGAATACAGCACCAGGATTGGAGGAAGGCTGATCAATGATATGCAGATAACACAGCCTTGCTTGCTTACAGTGAAGAGGATTTGAAGCACTTCCAATGAAGGTCAAGGGATGCAACCTTCCGTGTGGATTACAACTAGACGTAAAGAAGACACAAATCCTCACAACTGCACCAGCAGGTGACATCATGGCCAAGGGAGAAAAGATTGAGGTTGTCAAGGATTTTGTCTTGCTTGGATCCACCATCAACATCCATCGAAACAGCAGTTAAGAGATCAAAAGACACATGGCCTTGGGTAAATCTGTTGCACAAGAAAGGCAAAGATGTTACTTTGAGGACGAAAGTGGGCCCGATTCCAGCCACGTTGTTTTCAGTTGCCTTATATGTAGGTGACAGTTGGACACCGACTAAGGAAGACCAAAGAAGAATCAATGTGTTTGAATTATAGTGCGAGCAACGAATGTTGAGAGTCCCCTAAGTTGCCCAGAAAACGAACAGAACCGTCTTGGAAGAGGTACAGCCAGAATGCTCCTTAGAGGCGAATAAAGTGAGACTTCAAGTACTTTGGACAGGTTGTCAGTAGAGCTAAGTCTCTGGAGAAAGCCCCGCCTGTTTGGTAAAGTAGAGGGGCCGCAAAAAAAGAGCAAATCCCCCAACAAGATAGAATGCCACAATGGGTTCAAACATGTGAGAATGACGCAGGACCGGGCAGTAGATCCTTCTGTTGTGAATTGGGTCAGAACCAACCTGATAGTACCTAACTAGAACAGTAGAAGCAAAGGTCAATAGATTTTAATATGTTTATAGGTTGCTTTATCGAGTGTACCCTGAGTCCCACACACCTTGAGAAATAAAAGATCAAATTTTTCCAACTTGCAAGCCAACCAGAAGCTATCCTTGTCTGAATTTACAGTGCAACTTTTCATGTCACATAATGAAAGTGAAACCTCACTGTTCTCTTCCTCTCTGATAGCTCCTGTCTTTCAACTCAAGAAAATCACGCTAACTGCCACCAAATCTCTTCTGACTCATAGTGATCATATAGGATAGGGCACAACTACCCCTGTAACTCTGGATTGGAATAGAAAACCTCATCTTTCTCCCACAGAGTGGCATGTGGTTTTGAACTGCCGATCTTCTGTAGTAGCAGCCAGTATGTAACCACTAGGCCAGCAGGGCTCATCTTTAAATACTCAGAAAAGATGCTTTATGATGTTGGTGCCCACCCAGAAAGGACTGTGCTTAGAGGTTAAAGTGATTTCCCCACACAGAAAGGGGTTGCTGTGCCTTATTGTTCTGTGTGGTTTCAAATGCTCCTTTTCCTGAAAAATGTTAAAGCAGCCAGAAAAAATGTAGATGCCGGGCCTGTTCTGAGTGTCAGTGATCAGGTATCTGAAAAGGACTTGAGACAGTTCCTATCCCGACAAGGGTTTCCCGTCCACTGGACTCTCGAGATCTGAAAGGGTTTGTTATTCAGAAATGGAACCCCAAAGGAGCCCACTATATGTATTTGTAGCAGGCTGGTTGTACTTCTTCAGATCGCTATATGATTGACCAAATCAATACTACAGAAATTAACTTTAAGAAAGATAAAAGAAGAAAAACTCATCCTACTTATTCATGACCAAAGCATCCCTAGAGGACACCTAGTGTAAAGTGCTCAATTGAAAGGTTGATGGTTCGAACCCTGGCCACCTACCCTCACCCCTCCAACAGAGGTGGCTCAAAAGACAGGCCTGGTGACCTGCTTCGCTGAGAGCAGAGTAGCTGGATCCTGCACACAAGGGGTTTCGCCCAGAGAGGGAGCCAACTTGATGGACACTGACCACCAACACCTCCAGTAGCTACTTGTGGGGACCCCGTGCGTGTCCGGGTAGAGTTCTGTTCCAGACAGTTGCTGTGGTGGTTTTCTCTTCTTTTTCTAATTTTAAGGATTCACAGAAATACGCTATTTCAACCATTTCCAAGTGAACACCACAATGACGTTGTTCACTCCATTGTGCCGGCATTCTCGCCATTCTTTTCTGAACAATGAGGCTGTTTCCTCCCGTAGAGATTTACAGCGGGGCTGGGGAAACTTTTCCTTCCAAAGAGCCGGGTGTACAGTTATAACATCATTCTTGAGCCATATAAAATCATCAGCCTAAAAATGATCCTGCTATATTTGGTCAAACATGTCGTTAACATCCCCCTGATGCAATGGCCGGAAATGCTTCTCTTTAGAGAAGCACGTAATGTTAGTGGGTGGTGGCGATGCTTCACGCCTTGTGGCCTGTGGGACATTCTCCACTCCTGCTTTCAAGTCTCGGGGCCCACAGGGGCAGTTACACCGTGTCCTACAGGGTCTCTATGAACTGGAATTGACTCGATGGCAGTGAGAGCTACCACGATGATCTTAAACTTGCTCACCCGTTACATTTTCCATCCAAGCTTCTCAGTCGCTCTTGTCAATCTCATGTAGATAATTCAGCTCGGTGCTGAATGAAGGCGGACAGACTTAAATTAGATATTTACTTAAATTATTTATTTACTTATTTTTGGTTTCATGATGATTTCAGGGCATGTTTGGCTGAAGGAAGGAGATAACACAGATCTACACGGAGATAACACAGATCTACACAGAGAAAAAATCCAAATAACTCTGCTAGCCTCAAGTAGATTCTTACTCATATTCCAGCTTGTATAACTTGCTGAGACTGTAATTCTTTACAGGAGCTGATGTTGTTGTTAATGTTGTTGTTGTTAGGAGCCATTGAGCTGTCTCCAACCCTTAGCCACCCTCTGCACAACAGAATGAAACACTGCATGGTCCTGTGCCATCCTCACAATTGCTCCCTATGCTTGAGCCCATTGAGACACTCATACTGCCCCTCCACTTTACCAATCATGATGTCCTTCCCTAAGGACTGGTCTCTTCTGACAAAGCTTGTAAGATGACGTCTTACTGTCCTTTTCTCTAAGAAGCACTCTGCCCTTACGTCTTCCAATCCAGGTCTGTTTGTCCTTTACACAGTTCATGGCGCTTTTAATATTCTTCTCCAACGGCACAATTCAAATGCATCGATTTATCTATGGTCTTCCTTATTCGGTGTCACATGCAAATTTCACATGCATATTCGTCCATTGAAAATACCATGGCTTGGATAAGGTGGACCTCAGTCCTCAAAGGAATATCCTTGCTTTCCAACAGTTTACAGAGGTTTTGGTGGCAGATGAACCCAATGCAATATGTCATTTGGTTTCTTGACTGCTGCTTTCCTGAGCATTGGCTGTGGATCCAAGCAAGATCAAGTGCATGCCAACTTCAATCGTTGCTCTATTTATCATGATGTTATCTAATCTTTACATTGAGTTGCCATCCGTACTGAAAGCTGCAGTCCCTGACCTTCATCAGCAAATGCTTTAAGTCTTCCTCACTTTCAGCAAGCAAGGTTGTGCTATCTCCACATCAAATAAACTTTTTCCCCATTCCCCCAATACCACATTTTTCTTCATATAATCTAACTTCTCTGATTATTTGCTGAGCGCACAGATTGGATAAGTCTGGTGAAAGAACACAACCTTGACTCACACCTTTCCTGATTTTAAACCATGCAGTATCCCTGTATTCTGTTGGCACAACTGTTTCTTGATTCATGTGGAGGTTCCACTTGAGCATCATGGATTTTACTGGAATTCCCATTCTTCTCAAAGCTATTTGTAGTTTTATGCATATGTACCCTACACTGGTTTCGTGCCTCTAGAGAATCCAACATAAGACCCCAAGATGGACAAGAGATAAAGAGAAGTTGAGATGGAAAACTGTTGCCATTGTCAACCGGAAGGTGAACTAACTGAAAGAACGTCTGTGGGAAACCTGATGGGCATCGAGTGGCCAAGAAGGGGGACTCGAGAGTCAAAACAAACCAATAAAAGACTACTTATTGACCTAAGTATTAACACAGCCTCTTACCGAAATTTTTATATTTAGGTCATCAACTGGGCAATTAAATTAGCAATGTCTACGTGTTTCTATGGCATAGCATGTGCAGAACTGTAGCCGTAGCAAAAGTGATACAAGCCACAAAAAAAGAGGGAGTAGACTGTGTGTGTGTGTGTCTAGTAACATGACGTTCATTGAAATGAAAATGTTTTCAAAGGTTTTTCTTTCCATCTGCGTTATCTCGATGTGTGAAAATCAACACATTTTATTCTCCATTATCCATGGTATTGTTTACTTTCCACAAACACTTGAAGGGCATTGACTAAGCAAATTATGCAGCACTTGTTGCTTTTTTACAGCATCTCCTGAAGTTTTTTCACCTCCCTCTGACCCTGATCAGAGCCTCTGAGAAACAGCACTACACACGAAGGCCTTTTTCTTTACCGTCTTATGTAAAAGAATTCTTCACTTCAAAGTCATGAGATATGTGGTTGACTCACCCTGAAGAAAGGGACACGGCTGGTCAAAGCTTCCCCTGATGGCAAGGTCACAATGAGTTTACTGAGAAGACTGTGCAGATACCTGTAATGCCCGGGAGCTATCTCCAAAATCAACAGCTATAAAAAGAAGCTCCTCTCCAATCTCTGCTCAGAATCAGCCACCTTCTGAGTTTTCCTAACAGGAAGTAGAATGGAAATCATCTTCCCCCTTCCCTATAGCCTTCCTCAGAAAAGAATTCAGTATCTAAACATTCAGTCAGATGATGTGTTGGGGGGATTTTGACCATTTAAATTCAGGTATGGTCATTTGGCAATTTGGAGTGCCCAAAGAGTTGGGAAATACAGATGCACCATGCGTGCATGGAACAGATTGCTTCCAGTTTGGTGACGCAGAATTCAAGTTGCAGGTAGATATTATGGTAATGATTATTATAAGAATTAATACCAGAGTAGTCTCAAGGATTTGGAGATTAAAGATGTCCCAATATTAGCAATACCAAAAAGGGAAAAGGAAAGTAGAGAGAGGAGGGGAGGAAGGGGGAACCAATCACAATGATAGGCATAACCACAACCACACACACGCCCTCCAAGGGGATGAACAACAGAAACCATGGGGAAAGGGGATAGCAGTCAGTGTAATATATGAAAATAAAAATAATTTATAGTTTATCAAGGGATCACGAGGGTTACAGGGAAAGGGAGGGAAAAAAGAGGAGCTGATACCAAGGGCTCAATAGAAAATAATGATGGCAACATATGCACAAATATGTTTGATACAATTGATGTATGGATTGTTCTAAGCACTCTAAGAGCCCCCAGTAAAGTAATCTTTAAAAATATATAGAAAATAACAATAATAATATATGATTGATCAAGGATTCACAAAGGTGGGATGTGGGGAAGGAGGGAGGGGGAAAAAAGAGGAGCTGATACCAAGAGTTTAAGTAGAAAGAAAATGTTTTGGAAATGATGGTGGCAACATATGTACAACTGTGCTTCATACAATTGAATGACGATTGTTAGAAGCTCTGTAAGAGCACCCCCCCCCAGGAAAATTATTGATTAAATAAAAGGAGGACAAAAAAATATGTCCCAAATGTCCAACTTTTCCAGGATGCTATCCTGCTCCATTATCTTTCACTATGAGTCAGCATCGACTTGATGGCAGTGACGTTGGTTTGGTTTGGGGTTCTCTGTTGAGTATATTTTGTAAAGTCCCTGGGTTCTGAGATTCCCAGCCATGTCCCATAGAAACCCATGAAACTGTAAGGAAGTGTCTCACGTTTTGTGGGTGCTGTTCAGTCACAAATCTTAAGATCAGGAAAAAACAGGCCTACTGCAGAGTTCAGAACCAGCAGCCAAAAATGTCCAAAAGTCATACCAGGCATTCTTGCTTCTACCAAATTCAGTCAAGAAATTGAGGTATGGTTTTCCAGGTGAGGTGTACAAGAACTGCATGGTGGTACCAGCACAAAGACGCTACCCAAGGGAAAACGAAGGACAGTGTGTTAGGTTACACCTTCTAGTAAAGCCGTCTTAAAGATGCCCCAAGGAAACAGAGGGTATGACTTAGTTCACACCCTCTACTAAATTCATATCCTAATCTCACCACAATCCTGTCCGTGACTGGAATAGAAAACACCCTCCAAAATGGGATTATAGCCCCAGGCCTGGAGCCCAGAATTATAAAGCATAGAGTAAGGAATTATGGCGAGAAGTGCCATATTAATTGATTATAGCTCAGATATTCATCCCTATCCTATGGTAATTAAGTGACAGCTCGGTTGGAGGATTTTTCAATATCTATGCCCCCAGCTTAGTAATGAAAATATCATCACAAAACAACAGTGAATATACATTCTCTACTGTCACTCACCTGGCCTCCTTTCTAGCCTCATCTGGAAGTCCAACCTGTAATCTCAGTGGGAGAAAACCAACTGGTCATCTCATGCGCACTCACAGGCAACTTTTGCCCTCCATCATTTTTAGGACCTCATTAGCTCTGGGTGAGTTCCTGCCCTCATGGCCTATAATTTGATCGTATCTTACTCACTCTTTTTCCACTGTAGGCAACACTCACATATTCTGGGGAGGAAGAAAGGAGTCCTCATAGTAGTGTGGTGCTTGTGTGTTGAGCCATTAACTGCAGGGTCAGCAGTTCAAAACCACCCATAGCTCCTCTGACGAAAGATAAGGTTTTCTCCTCCTTTAATGAGTTACAGTCTTAGAAACCTGCAGGAGTAGGGCTACCCTATACTAGGGTTACTATGAGTCAACATCAACCCTATGGCAGTAAGTTTGGTTGAGGTTTTAGGGAGAAAGATGTAAACATATTTTCTGAAAAGGGGGTCAGCAGATAACCCATTACACTGTTCTATTCCCCTTCCATGTGTCTCTGGAACAGATGAAGGGTCCCTACCTAAAAAATAATTGGTTCAATGGATGATTATTTAATGCACAGTGGAATGATGAGAATTGTTTTCAGAAATTGTTTTCTCTCTCAACAAGATCAGAAGCACTGAGGGAGGAGATGTTGTCTGCTGAATAGTTTCACATAGATCCACTTCATCATCTGACACAAAGGTAGGCCAGTTGCCAACAACTGGATTCTGATCCCTGCCTGACAACCCCGTGCTCAGAGTAGACCTGTGTTCCACAGAGTTTTCAGTGGCTGACTTTTCAGACGTAGGTTGCTAAGTCTTTCTTCGGAGGGGCATTGGGTAGATTTTAACTTCTTTTAGTTTTCTAGAGGGAGAGAGTTTTCTACTCCCATAAACAGTTACAATCTCAGAAACGCACGGGGGCAGTCTACCACGTGTTGTCCTATAGGACATGATGATGTTGCTGGAGTCAGCTTCAACTCAACGACAGTGAGTTTGGAGTTTTTGAGTGGGGATGCCAGGATGTTGGGCACTTTGGGTTGGTTGGTAGTCAAGGGTGGGTACCATTTTTCCTTCCCAGAAAGAGAGTTAGATCCCCAATACTCCAAATACACTTGCATTTAGAGTCATGGTATATTCTCTGATGGAATAAACATTCAGATTTATTTTTAATCATTTTATTGGGGACTCTTACAGCTCTTATCACAATCCATACATATATCGATTTTGTCAAACACATCTGTACATATGTTGTCATCATCTTTTTTCAAACATTTTCTTTCTACTTGAGCCCTTAACATCAGCTCCTCATTTTCCCCTGCCCTCCCTCACTCTCCTTTCCCCCGTGCCCCCTAGATAATTTATAAATTCTTCTGTGTGTTTTTTCATGTCTTACACTGACTGCTGTCTCATTTCACCCACTTTTCTGCTGTCCGTCCCCCTGGGATGGGGGCCATATGTCAATCATTGTGATTGGTTCCCCCTTACCCCCCACCCCCAGCCCTTACCCATCTAGTATCGCTGTTCCCCTTATTGGTCCTGAGAGATTTATCTGTTCTGGATTCCCTGTTTGCAAGCTCTTATCTGTACAAGCTCTTAATGTTCTGGTCTAGCCAGATTTGTAGGAGAGAATTGGGATCATGGTAGTGGGGGGATGAGAGGAGGGAGCATTAAAGAACCAGAGAACGGTTGTGTGTTTCATCAGTGCTGTACTGCACCCTGACTGGCTCTTCTCTTCCTGTGGCCATTCGGACAGGGGTGACCAATTGACTACTGATGGACGTTGGGTCTCCACTCTCCCGTCCCCCTCATTCCCGTTGATATGGTTTTTGTTTGTTCTTGTTTTGGGTCTTTAATGCCTGATACCTGATCCCATCAACACTTCATGATCACACAGGCTGGTGTCCTTCTTCCATGTGGGCTTTCTTGCTTCTCAGCTAGATGGTCGCTTGTTTATCTTCAAGCCTTTAAGACCCCAGACATTATATCTTTTGATAGCTGGGCACCCTCAGCTTTCTTCACCTTATTTGCTTATGCACCCATTTTGTCTTCAGAGATCGTGTCAGGGAAGGTGAACTTCACAGAGTGTCATGTTAGTAGAACAAATTGTTCTTGTGTTGAGGGAGTACTTGAGTGAAGGACCTATGTCCATCTGCTGCCATAATATTTTATAAATAAATATATGTACATATTTATATTCCCTCCCATTGTATATTAATAAATATACATATATACATGCCTGTATTTAGACCTCTATAACTGTCCTATGCCTCCCAGTTCTTTCCTCTATTTCCTTTTCCTTTCTTCCCATCCCCCTCCCATGTTCACCCTTTTTTCGGGTTTTGGTAATTCTTCTCAGCTCCATTGCCCTTGATCGAGTCTCCCCTACCACCAAGCATCCTATGCCCTCCTCACCATCAATTGCCATCTATTTTAGATCTCTTATTCTTCCCTTGTCCCTGCGTTTGTTGACAGCTCCCTCCTTTTCCCCCATCTCTCCCTCTCCCGTGTCCCCTGGAACTGATGGTCCTGTTGTTGTCTTCTCCTGACATGCATAGACAATAATACACACAAAAACAAAGCAGAGCAAAAAATGAAGACAAAAATATACCAACAACAGCTAATACAACAAAACTAAATGAATAAATAAGAAAAAGAAAAACTAACAGCAAAAAACAAAGAAACCCTCAAACAGTTCTAGGGCTGTCTGTTGACCTTTATGAGTGCTTTCCAGTTGAGTCCACTGGGGTGCTACGCCCTGGCCCCAAGTCCACCTTTGGCATTCCTCGGGGACTTTGTTGTTTTGCTCCCCTTGCTGCTCCGCTGTACATCCTTAGTGTTCACCCCAGTGCGGTGGGGTCAGATCACACCGTGTCCCCAGTCCTGCCCTTCCTTAGTGCTATATGTCAGTGAGGGACACATCATCCTGTCTCATGGTGGGGCCAGCCCTGTGATCCTCTCTGTGCTTTGGTTGCTCGGAGCCGGAATATTGTCCTCAGGGCTTGTTGGGCCAGGGTATGTTCCACTCTCTCCTTCCCTCTTCATTTGCTCCTGATCAGATACACCCCATTTCCTGAGCTGCATCTTCAGTGCTGTACTCTGATGAGCATTCTTCTGGGGTGGGGGCTGGAGGATGGGATTGGGGGCCAGCCCCACTGACCTCTCTATTGTTTCCTTGGTTCACGCCTGTATATTGCATTTACATCTTGACGAGATGAGTTGAAGTCTGGTCCCTTTCACCCTCTCCTGTGAAGACATAAACAACACTCTCCCCTTGGGTGGGTTAGTGCCCTGTCCCCCCCGCTACCCCTGTACCTCTCTCTCTCTCTCATTTTCTCTCCCTCATTATTTGGCTGCCAAACACTTAGATTTTTAACTGAAGTTTTCAATGATGCTTGAAAAAAATCAATCAGAATATTTACAACTTTTATTTTATTATTTTATTGGAACACAGTGAGTTACTACTATTCAACTCTGACTCTCTGTAACTACCAACAATGACTTCCTCTCTGGCCTCCTCACGCTCTCCCCGCTCCGCCTTCCTCTTCTCATGCTTCCTGTCTCCCCTCCATCTACTCCTCCATCTTCTTCTCTGCCTCCTTCTTCTTCATCTTCTTGGGTTTAAAATTCTTGAGGAAAGGCTCCAGGGACCATGAATCTATCAATCAAAACCATCTGGACTCCCATGGTATCATGAAGAGTAAACTACAGAATATTCCAAAATAGATGCATTTTGTGTGGGAAAAGTATCACCATGATTTCTGTTCCCAAAGCTCACAAGGCTCATTTAAATTATCTTGGGCAAACTAATTCCTAACTGAGTGACTTCCCTACTTCCTGATCCCAGCCTCCCAGGAACTCTGGATGTTGCTGTGGTTAGGGGCTGTCAAGCAGGTTCCGACTCTCGGTGCACACCAGAACAAAACACTACCACCCAGTCCTACACCATCCACACAATTGTTCCTGTGCCTGAGCCCATGGTTGCAGCCACTGTGTCAACCCATCTTGTCGAGGGCCTTCCCCTTTCTCACTGCCCTGCCACTTTACCAAACATGATGTTCTTCTCCCCGGGGAATAGTCCCTCCTGACAATGGGTCCACAGTACATAAGGAGACTAAGTCCCCCTATCCTTGCCGCTGAGAAGCATTCTGGCCATACCTCTTCCACAACAGATTTGTTTGTCCTTTGGCAGTCCATGACACCTTCAATATTCTTTGCCAGCCCACAATTCAAAGTCAAGTAGGTTTGGCTTCCGGTCATTTCTCCTTTGGTCTTGCTTATTATCCAGCTATCACATGTATATGAAGCAATTTAAAATACCATGGCTTGAGTCAGGTGCACTTTAGTCCTCAGAGTAACTTCCCTATTTTCAATACTCTAAAAGAGGTCTTATGCAGTACTGTGATGTGTAGTTCGCTCTCTTGACTACTGTTCCCACGAGAATTGATTGTGGATCCAAGCAAGACAAAATGCTTGATAACTTCAACCGTTTCTCCATTTATCATGATGTCACCTAATGACCCAGTAGTGAGCTCTTTGATTGTCTTTACACTGAGTTGTAATTGACCGGGAAGGTTGCAATTCTTGATCTTCATCAGCAAGTGCTTCAAGTCCTCCTTACTGTAGAAAGCAAGCAAGTTTGTGTTGTTTGCATGTTACAGGTTATTTATTACTAAGTGTACCTCCAATTCTGATGTCAAGTCCTTCATGTAATCCAGCTTCTCTGGTGACTTGCTCAGCACACAGATTGAATAAGTATGGTGAGAGGATACAACACTGATGTACACGTGTGTCCTTATTCTTTTCATACAACTGCTTCTTGATCCCTTTACAGGTTCTGCATGAGTTCACTGAGTATACTGACATTCCCATTCTTCTCAAGGCTGCCTATAGTGTGTGATGCACACGGTCAACACAGATAGTGTGATTACTTTATCATGGGTAAAGAGTTCTGTTTGGGAAGCTAGAGGAATCCTGGAAATCAATGCTAGTGATGGTTACACAACTTATTGAGTGTACTTAATGTCACAGTGTCCATTTGAAAATGTCCAGTGACAGAGTAGCCACAACAATGGGCTCAAACACAACAAATGTGAGAATGCCGATGGACTGAGCAGTGTTACCTTTTTTGTACCTAGGGTTGCTATCTGTTAACCTTATATCAAATACACTTTCCCGTGCTATGTTTATGTTACATCATAAGCTCTTATTTAAAGACACAACATGGATTACAGAGCAATGGTAGTGATGGGAAACATAGACCAATGAAGGAGGATAAAGTGGAAAACAGGTGAGGTTGTAGGTTGTAGTTAAACAATGTGGCCTTCTACCCACAATTCCTTCTGGGATGTATCATAGTTCTGAACTCTATAGGTGCAGCTATAATCTCATTTGGGAGGGAGTTCTCTACAATAATAATGGACAGGCTGAGGGTGGGATTAAGACCTGGTTTTCGTAAAGGGTGTGAACCAAGGCACACCATTTGTTTCCTTGGGAGTTTGGTCTGCTGAAAGACAAAAACCACACCTCCATCAAAGCCATTCCTCTGCTTCCTAACTGAGCTTTGGGAGAAGCAAGAAGACCTATTTTGACTTTGAGACATTATTGGGTCAGGCTACCGACCCTGCATTTGGCTTCCTTCTGCCTAACCTTCAGATCTGGGACTTAGCAACACCCACAACCATGTGAGATATTTCCCTAAAGTTTCATGAGTTTTTATAAGACATTGCAGTGCATCATAGAGCCCAGGGAGGAGTGGACAATGGAGACGTGCAGCATCTTGAAAGAGTTAGACATTTGGAACATCTTGAATCTCTAACTCCCTGGGACTAGTCTGGTATAAATTCTCCTAAAAGAAATTATTACCACCCATTGCAAGTTAAGAAGTAGCAAGATCTCAAGATGCTTGGGAGCTGGAGTCAGTGGACATGTTGATCAGATGCATATGGAATGTGCTGCAGCACTTTAGAGTTAAGTAACTGTTAGGAGAGTTGTTGTTCTGAGATAAGAAGACTGCAGGGAGAGTGAGTTGGGGGAAGCAGGGGACTTGGAATTCAGCTTGGGATGTGCTCAGTCTAAGAGGTCTATAAGATGGGGTAGGCAATTACATGCTTTCATAAGGCAGGGAGAGAAAAGTGTTAGTCTTCAAACATGCCACTGTAAATTGGGACAAGTGATTAAAGCAATATTTGGCATTTGGATTTCTAACCTCCACTTCCTGTAGTGATTTGTAAGAGTTGAGAGGTAGAAGGAAAAATCAACAATTGGAAGAAAATAATTTAGGGCATGACTAAGACTATTTTGTAATTTATCTATATTCTGTATATGAAATTCATGAATAAATACTAGATGCTTAGTGGAGGGGGGGAGCAAATCAACTGGGTCCATGAGTCAGTGGGCCAAGATTACATCCACAGCAATGTCAGCTGACTAACTTCACCCACTCATCACACACTGACTGATCTAATGCATTCATTGGCTCTCAAGGGCTTCCATGGGACAGTTAATTTTGCTTCCTATGCAGTGGCTAACTTGAAAGTGAAATAACTTCAGATCAGAAATCAGAAAATCATTATAGAAAGAAATGTCTGAATATTCCCCAATATTTTGTAATATATTCGATTTTCTACCTCTACCTTTGTTCTTCTATATGCATTGATTGTAGATCCAAGCAAGAAAAAAATCCTTGACAACTTCATTATTTTCTCCATTTATCATGGCCTGACCCAAGCCATACTATTTCCAGTTGCCTCATGTGCATGAGACAGACAGGTGGACATGGAATAAGGGCATTTAAAGAAGAATAGATACATTTGAATTATGAGATTGGCAAAGAATATCAAAAGTACCGTGTACTACCAAACAAATGACTGTACTTGGAAGAAGTACAGCCAAAATGCTCCTTAGAAGCACGGTTGGGAAGACTTCATCTCATGTACCTTGAGCGCTTTATTAAGAGAGACCAATCCCTGGAAAAGGATGTCATGCTTGGTGAAGTGGAAGGGGAGCAAAAAAGAGGAAGATCTTTGATGAGCTAGATTGACCCAGGGTCCACAACAATGGGCTTCCTGCAAAGGAACCATTGTGAGGATGGCTCGGGACTGGCAGCGTTTTATTTTGTTGTGCAGAACGTCACTCCAAATCAGAAATGACTGGATGGCACGTACCAGCAACCCTTATTCTACCCCCTAGGTCCAACTCAGCTTGTTTCATCCCCCCAGCCCAACCCCTGGCATGAAGATAAGTCAAATTGCATTGCTACAAAATCAGAGAAATCGCTCTTAAACCGAATTATGAAAACACGAAGTCATTGATTCTTTATACAGTCTTCATCTATGTCTACACACCTCTGAAGGTAGTATTAGAGAAGGATATTGAAAGTATCATGAACTGCCAGAAGAACAAATAAATCAGTCTTGGAATTATAGTCAGAAGATTCCTTAGACGTGCCGGGGAGACATCAGCTTCTGTACTTCAGACATGCTATCAGTAGAGACCAGTCCCTGGAAAAAGACATCATGTTTGGTAAAGTGTTATGCTTAGGTGGCATCAAGTTGGTTCAGACCCATAGCAACCCTAAAGGGAACATTGCATGATCCTGCACCATCCTTACAATTATTCCAGGGCTTGAGCCCGTGGTTGCAGCCCTGGTGTCAATCCATCTCTCTGAGGCCCTTCCTCTTTTCAGCTCCTTGCTCCTTCTACTTTACCAAGCATGATATCCTTCTCCAGGGACTGGTCTATCCTGACAATACATCCAAAGTATATAAGATAAGCAAAGTTTTGCCACTCTTCCTTCTAGAGAACAGTCTAATCTTACTTCTTCCGATACAGATCAGTTTGTCATTTCAGCAGCCCATAGTATGTTCTATATTCTTCTCCAGCACCACAATTCAAATGCATCAACTTAGCTTCAGTCTTTCTTACTCAACTTACTCAACTTTCACATGTGTATCAGCGAATGGTAGAGTAGAAACCAAAAAACCCCAAACTCATTGCCAACAAGTCTATGTCAACTCTTCATGACTCTTTAGGACAGGGTAGAACTGCCTGTGGTAGTTACATAATCTGGTATCAATTTGAGAGGATTAGGAGAGAAGGGGTGGAGACTAGTCTGTCAATGGGATCATAGCCAATGAGGCTTCTGTGTAGGCATGGCTTTCTCCAGAGAATTCTGGGAAATCTATTTTTGCCTCCTTGGAGGTGGCAGACACTTCTCTCTCTGTTCACTCCCTTGGAGACTCTCTGCTGACAAGACTGACTCCCTGTGATACATCCCTGAGGAGAAGCCACATGGACCTACCCTGATGCATTCCTGGGTGCTAGAGAAGCCATGTGGAGACGCCGACAGCATTGAGATGCTTACAATGCCACTGGATCCAAAGACTTTCTACCCATTGGCCTGCGATCATCCTGCACTCAGCTCATTGCATGTGTTTGATGAGTCTGAAGAAGACTTTATAGATTAGTATCAGGCATCTGGGATAATATAGACCTTAGGGGCTTGGACTGGAGTGGGTTGGGGTGCTTTCTTAATGTACAATTACCCTTTATATAAAACTTTCTCTTATACACATTTGGGCTTCTATGGATTTGTTTCTCTAGTCTACCCAGACTAACACATTGTCCTTGTGAGTTCTCGAGACTGTAACTCTTTACAGGAGTAGAAAACCCCATCTTTTCCCCTCAGAGAACTTACAGTTAGCAGCCCAAGTCAAAAGGGAGCCAAAAAGAGGTAAACCCTGAAGAAGATGGAGGAACCCAGTGGATATCAGGATGGCCTCCAACATCACAACAATTCTGATGGCCCAGGACCAAGCAACATGTCGCTGGGTTGTGCATAGACAGGTTCACTCTGGGTCAGAACCCTTCTCAAAGAATTCTGTGTTCTCCAATTTCAATCCTATCAAGACAAGATCAGTATCCTCAAGACCTCAAATTGTTCATTGAGTTGGAGGAACAAAATGAAATCTGAATGGGGCAAGATCAGGGCTATAGGGTAGATAAGGCAAAGTTCTCAAGACAATTCTCCTAGGACAGCCCTGGCAATACTGGAAGCATGAGCAGGGGCTCGATCATGTTGGGAACAAATTCCTCAAATCAACTTACTGCTCTGTTTCTCATCAATACCGTTTTCAGGGGCTTTGTTTTGTAATAAGCCCCCATGATTATCCTGTATCCTTTGAGAAAATCTGACAAGATGACCCCTGTGGGACCCCCCAAAACAGTCGCCATAACCTTCTGAACTGACTTCCCTGCCTTGACTTGAACTGTCCCGGCAGATGCCCTTGGAAGTCACAGCTTTGACTGGACATTCTTGTGTGAAGGCAGCCTAAGGAGACAAAGGCACATCTATTACTCAGAGAGCATGTTAGCAGCCATCCACCGATGGCAGAGACATGTTTGGACACATTGTGTTTGGAATGATCCCGTGCTGGACTGAGCTGGAACCACAGTAGTAAGACTTTACCCTGGTATCTATAGTGGGACATCAATAGTCTCACGGTGGGATTAAAAATAAAAGAGCCTGTCCCCTCCAAGCTCAGATTATTTAGGATGAAGGACACCTTGTCTGTATTTTCCTCACATTTCCTGGGAATTACTCATGCTAGACTAATCCACTCAGTTCACTATTGTGTAGAAATGATACTTTTGAGTTGCCTTGACTCAAATGCAGAAAGTGACTCCAGTTGTTGACCCAGGGTGTTCATAACTCAAAACCAACAGGAAGCCTGGTGAAGTCATGAAGAAGAGGGAGGGATAAGGAAAGCGATTAGATGCCAAGAACTAAAGCCCTTTTCATGGGAAGAGAAGTCTAGTAACCACAAAGCGATAAGGCATGCCCTGGGGCTGCCTTCCCAAAGAGATGCCAACAAGGAAAGCGCATTCTGAATTTAGCGGAAGCGTCAGCTTGCCAGTGGAGATTGAAGGTCATGTGAAAAAGCACAGAGGCGGCTCCAGGTGACAGAAGCAGTGAAGTCCCTACAGTCACAACACCAGTGTGGTCCTGGACTTGCTGTGCCCAGCTGAACAGCCAGTGTCACTTCCTGTGTATCCTTGAGCCTCCACCACCTTATTTGCACAGTGTAGATAATAACAACAATACATCCCCGAGAATTGCTCTGGGGCTCCAATGAAAACCAGGTAGCGACCATCCTTTGTAAAAGGGAGAATGTGACCTACAGAACCAACTGTGACGATGTCAATTCTGACTCATAGGTCACAGTAAAGCTGACCCCTTGGGTTTCCAAACTCTCAAATGTTTACAGGCGGAGACAGTAACCAGTTATTATTATTCTTGTTATCTCACTGAGCATCCCATCATGCTGTGCTATCCTTATGGTTCAACCCTATCTTGGTGTGGATATACAAGACAGTCCCTCCATTGACAATTTAGGAAGCCCAGTGAGGTATTCAACGAGCTCTGGTGGCACAGTGGATAAAGCATTGGGAATTCTAACTGCTAGGTCTGAATTCACTTGCTACTCTTGGGGAGAAAGATGAGGTGTCTTCTTCTTAAAGATTTACTGTCTCGGGAACTCTATCGGGCAGGTCTCCTCTGTCCCATCAGGTTATTAGGATTTGGAACTGACTTGACAACAGGGAATTTAAAGAGAAAATAAAAGTGTCTTTATTCCTGATTCACAAGAGATAGTTGGTGCAGACCTCTTGTTGCATTGCCAATTCTAACAAGCCTGTCTGCTGGCCTTCCTAGCTCTTCTTCCTCATGGCCTAGCCTAAGGTCAGGGAAAAGAGGATGGCCATCAAGGAAAAAGATTGACACAGTAGCTCCAACAATGGGTTCAAACATAGCAAATGTGGTGAGACTGGCCCAGGACCGGGCAGTGCTTCATTCTGTTGTGCACAGGTTGTTATCAGTGGAAACAACTCGGTGACCCCTAGCAGCAGCAATAGTAAGCTCTTCTTTGGGCCATGTTTTCCCTTTCCCTCTTTCTTTGCTCTATGCCTCTCCTTGACTTAAAACTGATACTACTTGAAGACAAAACCACACGTATAAACTCGTTGTGTCAGTTAATTCAATTTTTTTTTAATCTAAAAGGCTTAAACTACACAAAAGGCATTCACCTCTCTGGCAGTTTAATAGAGGTTAGGTGGCGTGTGATCAAGAGCTGATGGCTAGACAACATCCTGCTCTTCTAAACATAGTGTCAGCTTCAGCCAAAGGTGGTTTCTCAGTGGTTGTAAGATTGACAACCACATCACTCAAGGTCCTGTGCGTCCTTGTTCATTTCCACAAAGAGGGAACAGGGAGGGAGAGAAAGGAAGATGTTCTCCCTTAACTACTGAACCAAGGAACCCACTCACTGAGCTGATAACTACAGAGTCAGAGGTTCAAAATCACTAGCCACTCCACAGGAAAAAGATGAGGCTGTCTTCCCTTATAAATTAACTTTAAAGCCTCACCTCCCCAAAAGGACAGCTGTACTTTGTCCTACAGAATCACTTTGAGTCAGAATTGATTCGATGGCAGTGAAAGTTGGAGGCACGGAGTCAATGAATTCCTATCTGTCTCAGTGCACCTGCATACGCCACTGCCATTGAGCTTGAAACTTTCACACCAGAATCCTGTGCTCACAATTCTTGAATCAACTGCTGATAAGAAAAAGTGATGTGGTTGACTGAGTATACAGATTTCTTTTTTCCCTGGAGCTGAGAAATTTCCAACCCCACTGCTTCTGCACGTGGAGGAAGAAGGTGGGGTATCGTGGAACAAATACGGTGCAGTCAATCGTAATGTTCACTACATCTCAAAGGAAAATGTCCTATCATGTCGCTTCTGTCTGTGGTATCTGTATAAAAGAATGATATCTGAAATTAGACATTTGAAATCAAGGCAGGACTATTGGGGGGCAGGATTGTTGAGAAAATTTCAAAGGGTAGCTTGAGAAGAAAGAGTAAACTATGATATGAGATCTGCAGGCCTGGAATTAGAAAGTCAAAAGGGAAGAGAACACTCAGTGTCTCTCGAGCTGAAAGAAATGAAGGGGGAAAAATCAAGCCTCGTGTTGCAATGTTGAAGGAATCTGTGGGGAAAATATTGGAATACACAAGAAGAATCTAAAGAAGATGGAAGGAATACACAGAGTCATTGCAGCAAAAAGAACCAGTCGGTGTTCACCCATTTCAAGAGGTAGCATGTGATCATGGACCTATGGTATTGAATGAAGAAGTCAGAGCCATATTGAAGGCGTTAGTGAAAACCAAGCATAGAGGAAACCGTGGAATACAAATTCAAATGTTCCACAAGACAATGGGACCCTGGAAACACTCACTCGCCTTTGGCAAGAAATATAGAAGAGAGCTATGTAGCCAACCCACTGAGAAATATCCATACCTGCACCCTTTCCAAAGAAAGATGATCCATAGAATGTGGAAATTATTAAGCAATATCATTACTATTACATGTGAGCTTAGATTTACTGAAGATAATTTTAAAACAATTGCAGAATGGGAGGGCTTGCGCTTCCTGACATTGGCACCTATTATACAGCCACGGTGGTCAAAACAGTGTGGTACTGGTATAATGACAGATATTAAGATCAATGGAAAAGTGCTGAAAACCAAGAAATAAAAACAGCAGCATACAGACAACTGATTTTTTATAATGGCCCAGAAAATATCAAATGGAAGGCGGTTACCCTCTTAAATAAGTGGTGCTAAGAAAAATGGATATCTACCTGCAGAAAAATGAAGCAAAACTCTTACCTCGCTCCCTGCACAAGAATAAGCTCAAGGTGGATCACCGACCTTGATGTAAACCCTCAAACTATTAGGGCCATTGATGAGGGAATTGGGATAAACCTAAGAACTTTGGTGCATGGAACACAAAGGTTATCAGAAATAGGGAAGGGCACAAATAGAGGAAGCATAAATTAACAAGTGGAATATACTGAAGATAAAACACCTGTGTACATCAAAATAATTCACCAAGAGAGTAATAAGAGAACTTACAGACTGGGAAAACATCTTTAGCAATGATACATCAGACAAAAGCCTTATTACTAAAACCTACAATACTTTGCAAGCTTACAATAAGAAAAAAACTAATTATCTATTAAGGAGGTGGGCAAAGGACCCAAACTGAAGTTTCACAGGGGCAGAAATCCAAATGGCCAATAAACACATGATGAAATGTTCTCAATAATTAGCCATAAGAGAAATGTAAATTACAACTGTGAGATACCACCTTACACCCTGAAACATAGCTCAATTCAAAAAAATCAGAAAGCAACACATGTTGGAGGGGCTGTGGTGAGATAGGAACTCTCGTCCACTGCTGGTAGACCTGTAGGTATGTACAGCCACTATGGAAATAGATTTGGCGATATCTAAAACAGATGGGAATCGAGATACCATAAGACCCAGCAATCCCCCTACTGGACATATACCCAGAAGAGGCAAGAAACAAACACGGCCAGCCATCTGTGCTTCGATGTTCATCGTGGCACGGTTCACAACTGCAAGGAGCTGGAAACAACCCAAATTTCCATCAACGGACATATGGATGCAACGAACACATGAAGCACATTGCCACATGGGAAGAACTGGAGGAAATTATGCTAAATGAAGCACAAGAGGACAAATACAACTTGAGTCCATGGAGCTAAGCTTTACAAATGGGCCATAAGGGAAAAGCTACTATATACATACATCCCTGGGGTGAGGTCCAGTACTACGGCAGGGGCCAAGCCTAATCCAGGGATACATACGGCAGCCAACTAAATAGGGGGAAAGAAAGAGAAAAAAAGACATGTGTAGAGGGAGGGAGTAATAACCCACCCAAAGGGAGGGTATTGTTTCTATCTCCATAGGAGTGGGAGAAAGACACAAGGCTTCAACCCGGTGTGCCAAGACATGAACACAACATACTGGCATGTACCAGGGAAGTAATATGGACGTCTGTGGGGCCAGCCCCAATGCCAACTATTTGAACCCCTCCCCCCCCCACACACACAAGAATGCACTTCAGAGGACAACACTGAAGCTACAGCTTGGGGAGAGGGGCACGTCTGATTAGAGCACACAGGAGAAACAAGAGGGATGGAGAATGAGAGGAACACATCCTGACCCACCAAGCCCCGAGGACTATATTGCTGCTCTGAGCAGACAATGCACAGAGAGGACCAGAGGGCTGGCTCCACTATGTGATGTCCCTCTCTGAACCATAGCACTATGGGGACATCACTGATACGCAGTGTGGGAATTGTGCCTGATCTGACCCCATCACACTGGAGCGAACCCTAAGGGAATGCAACAGAGCAGCAAGGAGAGCAAAGCGATGAAATCCCCGGGAAGTACCAAAAATAGACTTTGGGGACAGAGTGTGGCACCCCATCAGACTCGACCAGAGAACACTCTTAAAAGTCAAAAAACAGACCTGGAACTGTTTATAGGCTTTTCCTTTTTTGTCATTGGCTTTCTTTTTGTTGTTATTTTGTTTTGTTGGTTTTGTCTTCCTGTTGTTTTGTTTGGCTTTCCCTGGTTTTTGCATTTATCAATGTCTTTGCATGTCTATCTAGGTAATATAGGTTGGATAAACAATTCAGAGACGAAAACAATGGGATCAACAGTTCCCATTGTTCTGAGGGGCAGGGGAGAGGGATGTGGGAGAAAGGAAGGAGGGACAACCAACCCAGGGACAAGGAAACAACAAGTGAACTAAAATCAATGGAGAGAAGGGTGTAGGATATTTAGTGGGGCTTAATCAAGAACAATGTAACTGCGAGAAATTACTAATCCTGAATGAAGGCTGAATATGCTATTGGGACAAGAGGAAAGTAAAAAGAAATAGAGGAAAGAACTAGGAGGCAAAGGACATTTATAGAGGTCTAAATATAGGCATGTACAGATGTAAATATATTTAAACATAATTATAGGGAAATAAATTTATATATCTAATGCCATGAATTAAGTTAGCAGATGGACATAGAGCCCTGACTCAAGTACTCCCTCAATGCAAGAACACTTTGTTCTAATAATCCAGCATTCTGTGATGAAGAAAGCTGATGGTGTCCAGCTATCAAAAGATATACCATCTGGGGTCTTAAAGGTTTGAAGATAAACAAATGGCCATCTAGCTCAGAAGCAACAAAGCCCACATGGAAGAAGTACACCAGCCTGTGTGATCATGAGGTATTGATCGGCTCAGGTATCAGGCATCTAAGACCCAGAATAAAATCATACTAATGTGAATGGTGGTGGAGTGGAGATCCAAAGCCTACCTGTAGACAATTGGGCATCCCCTTACAGAAGGGTCACACGGAAGAGATGAG
This sequence comes from Tenrec ecaudatus, assembly GCF_050624435.1. Taxonomy (NCBI): domain Eukaryota; kingdom Metazoa; phylum Chordata; class Mammalia; order Afrosoricida; family Tenrecidae; genus Tenrec; species Tenrec ecaudatus. Next base: position 11,656,827 of record NC_134542.1, on the reverse strand, counting down.
CCAGTCAGGGTGCAGTATAGTTCCAATGAAACATACAACTTTCCTCTAGTTCTTTAATGCTTCCTCCTTCCCCCACTATCATGACCTCAATTCTAGCTTACAAATTGGACTAGACAAGAACAGGTACACCACTACAGATAAGATTCCACAACACAGGGAATCCAGGATAGATAAACCTCTCAGGATCAATAATGAGAATAGAGATACCAGAAGGATAAGGGGACGGCAGGGGGAGAAAGGGGGAATCGATCAGAAAGATCAACATATAACCCCTTCCCAGAGGTACAAACAACAGAAAAGTGGGTGAAGGGTGACAGGATGATGTAAGATAGGAAAACAATAATCTATAACTTATCAAGGGTTCATGAGGGAGGGAAGGGGAAAATGGGGAGCTGATATCAAGGGCTGAAGTAGAAAGAAAATGCTGTGAAAATGATGATGGCAATATATGTACAAATGTGCTGGACACAATGGATGAATGTATGGATTGTGATGAGAGATGTCAGAGCCCCCATTAAAAGTATTTAATTTTTTAAAAGACCCCCCGAAATTGCAGAAGCACATCAACAAAGAAGTGCCAGAAATGGAAGGCTGTTCAAAAGAGGATGTGGCATGAGGGACATCATTGTTGCATCAGATGGATTTTGACTGACAGCAGATTACAGCCTAAAGAGATGTACTTGTGTTTTATTGACTTTACAAAGGCAGCCAACTGTGTAGATCATAGAAAGTATGGCTCGCATTGAGAAGAATAGAAATTCCAGAACTCTACTGTACTCACTTGGCACCTCTGCATGAACCAAGAGGCAGTTAGTTAGTTGAGCACAACCAGGGGATTATTTTATTGTTTAACAACTGGAAAGGTGTACTTCAGGGTTATATCCTGTCACCATATTTAATCAATCTGTATACTGAGGAAGTCGTGCAAGAAATATTACTCTATGAAGAAGATCGTGGAATCAGGCTTGGAGGGACCCTTATTAACAACCTGTGATGTGCAGATGGCACAACTTTGCTTACGGAAAGTGGGGACTTGAAAGACTTGCTGATGGAAACTAAAGACTGCAGCCTTCAGTGTGGATTGCAATTCGGCATGAAGAACACACAAGTCCTCACCAACTGGGCCTATGGACAACCTAATGATAAATGGAAGAAGGAGTGACCTTGTCGCAGACTTCATTTTACTTGAATCAACAATCCACCCCGTGGAAACAGCAGTCCAGGAAAGCGAATAAGGTGTTGCCTTGAGTGAATCTTCCACACAAGACACCTTGAAGTGTTCAAAAGCAAAGCTGTCACTTTGATGACTGAAGTGCCCCTGACACAAAAGACATGGCCGTCTCAATAGCCCCTGGGTGTGTGAAAGTTGGGACACGAAGAAAGAAGACTGGCGAAGAATTGATGTATTCAAATAAGGGTGTTGATTTTGTTAAATATTGAAATTACTGTAGACTGACAGAGGAAACAGGTCTGTCTTGGAGGAAGTGCAGCCTTGGGAGCCACAAGGGCCAGACTTTATCTCGTGCACTTGGGACATGTTATCAGCAGGGACCAACCCTAGGGGAAGATCAACATGCTTGGTAAAGCCGAAGGCACAGATAGAATTGGATCAAGACCAAGGAATGGCTAAATGTGCAGATATTAATCAAGCATTGGATTGCCATTAAATCCATGTGGTGGGACAGTTTGGAAATTAAATCAGAAGGGCTGAGCATGGGTCATTTGGGGCTAGAGGGTTTCAACGATCTACTGATTCAGAGGTGGTGTTTACCCCTGCCAAAGGAGAGAAGATGTTTTCTTTTGTTTGGACTTCAATGTGTTTGAATTGATTTCTGTAGCATTTTGTGAGTATGTCTATAACTCAACAAACGAAATGAATTGTCTCTACCAAGAAGATCAAGTCAAAAAGGGAAAACAAGGAAACCCACTGCCATCAAGTCGATTATAACTCCTAATGGTCCGATAGGACAGAGGAGAAGGGCCATATACATTTTCCATAAGGAAGCAGATTGCTGCACCTTTCACTACAAAGCTACGTAATATTCAACTGAAGCAGAATTCATGTGGAAATGTAGTATAGAATGGTGTTTGGTGGTCTCTGATAACTTGAGTCAAAATTGACTTTATGACAGTGAGTTTGAGTTTTGGAATGACTTTGATTATGGGTAACAATGTGGAGAATGGGTATTCTAGAACACTTAATTATGCTCATGAGGAACCTGTACATAGAGCAGGAGGCAGTTGTTTGAACAGAACAAGTGAACGTTGCCTGATTTAAAATTAAGAAATGTGTGTGTCAGGGTTCTATCCTTCAACCATCATTAACCAATCAGTACATGAAGCAAATAAACTAAGAAGCCGGACTATAAAAAGAAGAACTCAGCATTAGGGTGGCAGGAAGATTCACTAACAACTTGTAATATGCAGATAACACAACATTGGTTTCTGAAAACCAAGAGGACTTGAAGCACTTACTGATGATGATCAAAGGTGATCGCCTTCACAGTGGATTGCACTGAAACAAAAAGATCCCTCACAACTGGGCCAATAAGAACATCACAATAAGTGGAGAAAAGATCAAAGTTGTCGAGGAATTTAATTTCCTTTGATCCACAACCACTCCCACGGAAGCAACAATCTATGCACTGGACTGCACTGGACACATCTATTGCAAAAGATCTCTTCAACCTGGAAAAAGCAAAGATGTCCCTTTGAAGACTAAGGTGTAACTGGCCCCAGTCATAGCACTTGCAATCACCTCATGCTGGAGGATGGATAAAGGTGCCTGTAGAAGAATTTACACCTTTGAGTTATGGTGTTGTCTAAGACTATTGAATATGTCATGGATGACCAGGAGGGGAAAAACGAGTCTGTCTTAGAAGTATGGAATCGGGAGGGACCAGTCCCTAGAGAATATCATACTGGACGAAGCAAAGGGTCAATGAAAAAGATGGATTGATATTGTGGCTGCAACAATAGACTCAAACATAACGATGATTGTAAGGACGATACAGGATTGGGCTGTGTTTTGTACTGTTGTGCACAGGGTCGCTATGAGTCAGAACAGACTCGATGGCGGCTAACAACGACGACAGCATTTGAAGAGCCCCTTAGGCAGAATGGTTAAGCACTTGCTGCTGACTAAATGGTAGGCAGGTCGAGTACACCAACTGCTCCATGTAATAAAAGGTGAGGCAGTCTGCTTCTGTAAGGATTTGCAGCCATAAAAACTTCAGGACCAGTTCTGTACTGCCACATAGCGCCACTATGAGCTGGAATCCACTCAGCACTATCAAGTGGAATTGAACACAATCATTTTGTTTTATGTAATGACAGCTATGAAATCTCTTTCTCTTTTTAATTAGAAGGAATAACTTCCAAATCACGTCTTCCCCCTTAGTAAAGACTCTTTGGGTGGGGTTTGTAAATATTAATTCTATTTAGACTTTCTAGTCAAGATAAATCTGCTTTGGGTGTTGCCTAAGTAAGCAACCCAACCTCTATTAATCATACACTTTGAGTTCTAAGTAATGGAAGCTCAATTCAAATGGTCTCTGGGGTCACGTGGAACCCATGTTTCTAGAAGGTCTAGAACAGCAGGGTCACCCAATTCATAAGAGTCGCAAAATGACAGTTATGAAGTAGCAACAAAAATCATTTTATGGTTGCAGGGGATCACCGCACCATGAGGAACTGTACTAAAGGGTCACGGCATTCGGAAGATTGAAAACCACTGCTCTAGAAGGATGGTTCATGTCTAAATAATATCAGGACTCCACTCTCCATTCCTTGGGTCTTGATCTTACTTGGCTTCCTTTTTAAACCTGGGTCTCTCCAAGATGACCTCTGGAGGGGAGAAACACATCGTGTCAGCTTAACAACGCCACTGTCACCCGATGCACTCCACCTGCACAATTCTAGGGGATGCCGGGATTGGTTCAAATGGACCTATATCTGTGCACCAATCACTATAATCACAGGGCAAGGGGACTCTGTGTCATGTGATCAGGAGAGGGCAGGCCTCTGTGATGACCAGTTGCAGCAGGTTCACACGCCGCAGGCTGAGTTACCTACAGAAAAACAAACGGCTATTGCCAGGACACTAGGAAAGCATGTTTGGCATGCGGAGGGCAGGCTTACCACAGCCCCACACAGCCCGGAGTCCTGCTCCTCACTCTATGGCTTCCTGAAAGACCCAATAAATCTGTTCCCTCCCCCATCCCCACCAGCTCCCCCCAACCCCTCCCCACCCCCCTTCCTAACTTGAATCTAAAATCACCAGTTCTTCCCGTTCAGACAGATGAGAGTCCTTTAAAAAGCACCTTGTCGATGCATTTGAATTGTGGTGCAGAAGAAGAGTATTAAAAGGACCGTGGACTGCTACAAGGACAAATGGGTCAGTCTTGGGAAAAGTACTCGATTCGGAGTTCAGTAAACTCCACATTACCCAGTGTTTAATAACCGTCTTCAGGAAGAAGGCCATGCACCTGTGAGGAAAGTTGTACTCACCTCAAATCAAGTTTAGCCTAATTAGATGGTAATCACATGGTGCTAGCACACCGTGTTCTCACACAAAGAAACAAACACAGTAAATATTAGATCTGAGCACTGATAATCCTGGCTGGGTTCTCCTTAGAAACACCTTAATCTTCAAAGGAAGGACTTTTTTTAACTTACATATGTTTATGTGTGCTTGGCACCTTTATGATTGGCTTTGAAGACTTACACACACACACATACACACCCCAAAATGCAGCCAAATCATAGCATATTAGCAGAAATGTGTTCAAGCATGCCTACATGTCTTTGGGATAATTCTCCATTAAAATTCGGCTTTCAACACTCACAAGTGTGCAGAGCGGTTGAAGCACAGCAAGATTTGTTCTACTGACAGATTTTACTGCTGTCTGGGATCCCGCTGTGGGTTTCATTTGTAGTTGATCACAGAGCCATTAAAGGCACCATGCCTTAGCCTAGAGCCTAGATTGTTGATGTGAAGGGCACTTTTGCTTATCAGCAACTACTGGGTTCTTACCTATCCCTAGAGAAGGACATCATCCTCAGGAAAGCAGAGGGGCCACACAAAAGAGGAAGACCCTTGATGAGGCCACTGGGCACAGTGGCTGTTGACGAAGACCCGACACACGAGAACATCTGTGAGAGGAGCACGGGAGCAAGGCGAGCTGTAGTCTGTGGTGGGTCGGGTCACTAGGAGCCAGGGACAACTCGATGGCACCTAACGACGGTAACATGTTCATCCATATCCTCTTGGTCACTATCCTACCCAACCAAATGCTGATTTTCCATTAACTTTACCGTCACACCTTTGAAATACTCCCCTCAATTAAAAATATCATATCATTGCGGTGGTAGGCTGAAAAAATATTTTAGAGTAAGATAGATAGATAGGGTGCTCACCTACTAATAAATAGCAGCTATATTACTTTCATTATAAAGAACTATTTAGCTACAAGGGAGTCACACATGTAAAAAGATACACAGCAAATGGTTGCAAAAATAAATTTTAAAAAACTTAAAGTGAAAATTAAGTCCCTAGAAGAGTAAAATTCAGAATGACTTTATATTAAAGAAATTATTTGTTTTACTTAACCGCAACAACAAAAAGCTCAGTCTTCTTTTGATAAATAAATACTCCAATGGCCTTCTCCCCCAATGATACTGGCCCCAGGCCCAAAAGCAAGCAAGAAGCCGACTGCCATCTGTGTGTGAGACGGGTGGGGGGGGGGGTCTGGCTTTGCTGTCATCTCCGTGTCCCCAGGGATGCCTGACCTTGCTTGTCTGAGCCTGAGCACCTTGCTGAGTTCAGTCTGGACCTCACCATCTCTATACACGCTAGCACATTCCATAAGCGGGGCCTCTCCAATCAGGTGGCCTGACTTACATATGCACCACCTTAGAGCCTAGTGACAAATGCTTGGTGTTATCAGGCTGTTCCACGCCCAAGTCCACAGAGCCATTAGGTCATAAGGGGAAGTAGGCACATATGCCTTGCCCTCTTTATTTCAGTAGGTCTCTATGACCCTTCTATTTTATATCAGCGTAGCACCAAATGGGGTTGAAGAAGGGTAAAGGCAGTTCTGTATTTGGGAGAAGGAAGTATGTTACAGTGAAATATAGATGATAGATAGAGTTCTCATTCCATATGTCTTTTTATATTGGATTACGTAATCTTACCCCCCCAAAAAAATCAAATCTAGAAAGAGTAGCAAACAACTTTCATTAAAATCCATACTTCAAAGATGAAAGGTATATACATGGTCTAGAACTTGAGGGCCAGGTAGGAACTGTGTCTCTTTGAGAGTAGAAACTACGTGCTGCCTACCATTCAATCCCAGGACTAGACCTTCATGGAACATACATGTTTGTCTTATGAGCCACAGAGCAATCACACAATCTCTCCTGGGAGTATTTGATTCGTAACAGAAGCTTGGCCCATGTTTATCTCCACCGATCCTCTTCCTCCTCCCATGACGACCTTTGGGAGAAGGAAGTTCTAATCCATCGCTGCCCAGAGGGGAAGAAAACAATGTGGGGACTCGATGTGATCCTGGCACCATCTGATTCAGAAAGGGCTTCATGAGGGTTGGAGACAGGGCTGGCCCTGGGACATCAGTTTGTATTTGTCAGCCATAAGTAATGAAAGGGGACAATATTTCAAGGGGAAGGGCTAGAGTACCAAAATCTCTGATATGAAAGACTCCCTGGACTGAGCAGAGTGGATAGACCTCATGGGAAGAGTCTAGGCAATGGGGCTTAATAAAGTAGCTCTCAAAAGCCAAGCCAATGGTTCTTGTATGGTCTGCTTTCAAGTGAGCTTCGATATCGGGTTGGGGGTGTGCAAGAGGTGACTGCACAATGTGCCAGGAAGTAAGACTGTAACATGATCCAGGCCTGGTTCTGTCTGCCTGCTCTCAGTGGGCTCAGGACTTCACATTCTGGGGAGGCTGAGCTTAGCTGGTAGCCATTCAGAGCCCATGGGCCTGCTGGTAATCCTTTTAGAGAATGCTTCTTCAATGGTGGACAATGACCACAAAGATGTCACGGGACTGGACACGGTCCCAGTGGGTCGTACAAGAGAGAGCCACCAGTCAGAGCTGACTCAACAACAACTAACCGCTTCATCAGTTGTCACACAGCAGGGCGGCTCAAGAAATGTCAAGGTTGCCCTGAGAGTTCAAAGCAGACCAACTGAAGATTAAGATCCTCTTTGTCCCCCAAAGTCCTTGCCTTGGAAGATGAAGAACCAAAGCACAAATCGAGAAGCAGGCACCAGTCCCGGCAGCATGGGTCATCACGCATCCCGTAAGCAGCAAACTCTAAAAACCTTTCCTGTAACAATGACACCAAGCGGCTAGAGTGGATGTCGGTCTCGGCCCCACACCAAGACCCTGGGAACTCGGAGGCTGTGATTGTTGACTAGCCCAGATGCAAGCATGAGGAAGAAAGGTGAGGCCGTCTACTTCCAGAGAGATGCACAGTCTCGAAAACTCTGGAGACGGTTTCTCTGCATAGAAATCAGCAACGTGGGAGTGGGTTGTTCTGCTTTCTTTGGATTTTAAGGAATGAGCAAGGAGTGGCAAAATGGCGTGGGGCTCAGCTGCAAACCGAAGTGTGGGTGGTTTGTACTCAGCAGTGACTCAGAGGGAGAAGAGACCCGGTCACCCTCCTCTGACTTCAGGTGGAAGGCAGCTGGGGCAGTTTAACTCTGGCCCCTGGGGTCACTATGAGTCAGCATAGACGTGACAGCATACAATTGCAGCATGGAAGAATTAGGGGGCTTCAAAAATGGGTGGGAAAATGGAATTCTAAAAACACAGAATTTTTTCATGAACTTTTAAGGGCAATAAATGATGGTTAACTAATTTTGACTTACCAGACTGTCCAGTTCCAATGTTAATGGGTAGAAAATATGGGTCAGGGGATCCCTAGTGAGATAGTGATTAAAACCCTCAGTGGCTAACCAAATGTTGGTGGTTCAAATCCACCTATCAGCCCACCAGAGAAAGAAAGGGAAATCTGATTAAATGAAAATGCACAGCCTTGGAAACCCGAGGGGTCAGTTCTACTCTGTCGCGGGGTCACCCTGAGTAGAAATTGACTCTGTGTCAGTCGTTTGGGGGTGAGTATTCAGGGGTTCAGTGAAACTGGAGAAGGAAAAAATTCCACCTTTATTATCACTGACCTCTCTCTAAAGAACTCTAGTGGTGGAGGGGGTTACACATTGGGCTGCTCACCACAAGGTCAGCAGTTTGAAACCATCAGCTGCTTTGAGGGAGAAAAATGAGGCTTTGTGCTCCCAATAAAGTTGTACTGGCTTGGAAACCCAAAGGGACTGTTCTACTCTGCCCTATAGGATTGCTTTGAGTTGAAATCAAGTTGACGTGGATGGGTTTGAGTGTTTGCACATCCTTCTGACCATCTGACCACCCTCTAGTGGAAATGTAGCATTTCCTTCGATTGCGAAAGGCAGCCAAAAGCCAACGTTTTATGAGTGTGAGCACATGTGACTGTCAGCAATACACATCTGGAGTGTTTTCATACCAAGTGACAGCTCTGGAGAGACCTGGACTCTCGCTGGGGGTATCACTGCATCACATGTACAGGAGCCGAAGCCTGCTGCCAGACCGTGTACCTCACAGTATTCAAAGAGAAGCACATATGTCTAGAGATCTCATATTGGATTTCTTACAATATTTTTCTAAAGCTCATTCAGTGTAATTTACCTCCTCTGAAGTTCCACTGATGATATTGATTACATTTCAAAGCTTTCAGGGGCTACTTCCTCTGAAGTGGATAGCCTATTACTTCTTTGTGTCTGTTCTTAGTCTGGAAGCTCTGTTCGTGTTGGGTAACCTTGGGTGTATTTGAAATACCAGTGACTTAGTGAGTTAGTTAAAGTTTATTGTGCCAACCTGGCCAAAAACACATGTAGGGTTAACTGAAGGACAGAGGCATAAATGGCTCAGTGAGCCTCCCCTTTCTAGTTCTCCGGTCTCTTGCTTTGTGATGGTCAGACCAGGGTGCAGCTGCCTTAGCCAGTTCCCTGCTTCAGCTTTCAAGGCTCACTTTCTGAAAGACATCCCCAAGGAGAAGCCACATGGACCTACCCCGATGCAGCCCTGGGTGCTGGAAGAGCCATGCGGAGACCCCTGCCAGCACTGAGATGCTTACACGTTCACTGATTCGGCTTTCCTCCTGCAGTCGGCATCATTGTGTGTGTTTCGTGAGATAGAGGAGAATTTTGTGGATTGGTGTCGGACATGTGGGTTAGTGTTGGACTGTGGGCTTGGGCAGCACTGAGCTAGAATGTTTTCTTGGTGTGCACTTTTTATATAAAACTGTCCCTTATACATATGAGTGTCTGTGGATTTGTTTCTCTAAAGTACACATACTAACACACTTAGCTTCCAGCATCACAGCAACAGGCAAGCCAACACAGTATGGAAAACTGACAGACGAGTACAATCAGAGTGGGCACGGATGGCGAGACTTTGGCTTACATCCTTCACACACGTTGTCAGGAGAGACCAGTCCCTGAAGAAGGATACCATGTTTGGTAAAGTAGAGGGTCAGCGAAAGAGAGAAAGGCCCTCAATGAGATGGGTTGGCACAGTGGCTGCAACAATGGGCTCAAGCATCCAGACAATTGTGAGGATGGTGCAGGCATGTTCAGTGTGTCCTTCGGTGGTGTATAGGCTCACTATGGATCAGAACCAACTAGAGGACACCAAACAACAACAACATTTGGACACCAAAAGAATGGAAGAATGCTTATCATCAAAGTCTCTCAAGGTAGACACTTAAAGCAAGAGAGATAGAATCCTCCTCCTCACCCCTACTCATGCCCAAGAACCCCCATTCAGATTTCTCCTCCCTTCTCTTTTTTAGTTTGGCCACACTTCCCCACGAGAAGTGGGGAAAACAAAACAAATTAACAAACAAGCAAAAGACCAGGGATATGAATGGAATTCCCTTATGCTAAACTAGTAGGCGGAGCATTGGTGGCACAATAGACAATGCTCAATTGCTGACTGGAAAGTTGGTAGTTTGAACCCACTCAGAAACTTTTTGGGAGAAAAATATGGCCATCTGCACCCATGAAGCTCCCAAGCAAGAAAAATCCCTTGGGGGCAGTTCTACGCAGAGTCACCATGAATTTGAAAGAACTTGACAGAATCCAACAACAGGCAGGTAGGTTGAAGCTATTTATTTACTTCTTCTCCTATGCTATCTTCCCTGAATCACAAATTAAACAGTGCAAAAGGATTTTTTGTTTGTCTATTCATGCCCTGCCTTGTTTCAAAGATGTTTTTAGAAATTATTAATAACCTACGAGTGAACATCTAAGATACAATTAATGGTCTCTACTTGTCTGAAATAAGAGTGGAAGAAGGAAATACAAGAATCGGAGAAGGAACTGGACTACAGGAGTAATGTCTTCATGAACGGAGATCTTCCTCACCTAGAAACCAGAGGAACTAGATGGTGCCCTTCTACAGCTACTGAACATTCTAATAAGGGACATCATAGGTAGATCCTTACAGAAAGGTAGATAAATGTGTAACAGAACATTGAATTATTAAATAATTCAGTTTTACTAGAGCTATTGGAACTAGAAAGGTCCCTGAGACTATAGTTCAGAGTTACTCTTCATACATTGTATCAATACTATCTCCTTTCCAACAAAACCAAATTCACTGCCATGGAGTCTATTCCAACACGTCGAAATTCTAAAGGCAGGGTAGAACTGCTCCTGTGGGTTTCTGAGACTATAACTCTTTACAGAGTAGAAAGTCTCATCTTTTCCCCACGGAGTAGCTGGTGATTTCGAACTGCTGACCTTATGGTTGGCAGCCCAACATGTAACCACTGTGCCACCAGGCCTCCTTTCATAATCTTCTATAGACACCTTTAAATTAACAGTTTAACTAAGAAAGCAGAGGCTCTCATGCTGGAGTTTTCACAATCTTGAAAATGACATAAGACCAGTGGACAAGAGCAATTAAAGCATAGATAAGTAGAATAAGGAACATGGAATTTAAGTCAATTGGGAGTGTGCAAATGTTAAGAATTTGTGTCACCTTGGCTGGGCCGGAATTCCTAGTAGATTGGAAAGTAAATACCTCATAATCCCCATGGCCTGACCTAACACACAAAGAAATCAAACCAGTCAGTTGTAAGCCTCTATCATGGGATAAGAGTAGGATGGAACACAATATCATTAGTATTTAAAGAAAATTTTCTTGTGGCTATGGCCTCCTTCCAAAATAAGGCTCTCATGGAAAAGCTTCCATTGCTTTTTGCTGGGTCTAGATTCTGCATCTGCATCTCCTACACATTCAGTTCTTTGGATGTGAGCCAACAACCTTCCATATTGCCTGCCAATCTTGGGAATCATCAGAGAGCTTCCATCTGACCTGCTCAACTTGGATCCATCCACCTCTGCTTGTGAGTCTATAGTCTTCCTGCCAATCCTGGGTTCAGCAGCCCCCACAGTTCCTCAAGTCAGGAGATGCCTCCAACTTAACATCTGACCGACAGACTTGGACTTGCACTCACCCACTTCTACAACTATGTGAGCCTTTGTCTTTATATAAACACACAGAGAGATGAGTCATTGGCTTTGATTCTCTAAAGAGCCCAACCTTAAACACTGAGAAACAACCAGGACAGAAATAAAAACAATGTTGACACAACACGAAGGATGTAACCACTGTTGATGATCATAATGTTGAATGAGAGCTGGTTTGGCTGTGGACATTTTCACCAGAAAATAAAACAGAGCGTTTTTTAAAGTATACTTTGTAAGACATTAAAGAAAGTAAGACCCTGCCATTGAATCAGTTCCAACAAGGCTGTACTATAAATCTTGACAGGGGCGGTTGGCCTCATTTTTCTCGTGCTTTAAGACACGGTGTTGTAGTATGGCCGGTGACACCTAACCCATTCCATTGAGCCAGTTTGGAACCACAGCACCTCCACGTATTATGTAACAGAATCAAGCTGCCTGAGGTTTGCTTCACCTATCTTGTGCAGTGCTACTGAGTGCGTTCCATGTGCCAAAGCACAGTACGTGCCACCCTATGCCAAGCACAGTACGTGCTACCCTGAGACCTTGTTTGATAGGGCTGGAGGATCCTTTGGGATCTCACGCACAGCGATCAACCCTCAATATAGGAACAGCTGCACTGCAAAAGGAGAAGCTCCCTGGGGAAACCGCTAAGGAACCACCGTACACTGAGGATGCTGCCCTCTAACTAATACAAGCTTAAAAGATAGATTACACGTTCTTGCTCCAGATACCACTTGTGTATTTGCACTAGATATGTAGATAAGGAAAATGCTTTCCCACTAAACTCAGTCTGCATCAACCCTTGCAGATAAACCACCTCCCTATTGAGATGTTGGTACGGATCAGAATCTTTCCACAACCAAACAGAGTTTATGATGGGTTTTTTTTCTGTTAGTATAAATTCTAATTATTCAACCAGAAAATTGTGCTCAAAGAAAAAAGGAGGGGGAGAGATGGAGAAGAAGGAGAGGAAAAGAGGTAAAAAGAAATTATTTAATCCTGACCTAAATTGGGTAAAGGAGCACTGGTGGCTATGTGGAATAAGAATTGGGCTGCTAACCAGAAGGTTGGCAGTTTGAAACCACCAGCCATTCATTCCACACTGCAGGAGAAAAATGGGGTTTACTGCTCCTGTTAGGAGTCTCAGAAACCCACAGAGGCAGTTCTACACTGCCCTCCAGGGTCACCATGAGTCAGAACCGACTTCAAGGCCATGAGCTTGGGAGTTTGGTCAATCAGTGAAACAGTTAAGTGCACAGCTTTCAACCAAAAGACTCCCAGTTCCAACCCACCCACGTGTGCCTCAGAAGAAAGGCCTGGCAGTCTGCTCCTGGAAGGTCACACCCTTGAAAACCAAATGGAGTTCGGCTCTACCCAGCAACACATGGGGGGGTGGGGGGAAGAGGGTGTCACCGGGAGAGGGAATCAACTTGACCGCAGCCTAAGCTTGGAATGTGAAGTTTAGTCTTAACGCCTTCCTTCCACTCGACATTTACTGTTCTTCCACCTGACTTTTCTCTGGAGAACTTCATGGGTTTTTCGTGTTTGTTTGTTCGTTTGTTTTTAAATTTTAGTAAAAGCCCAAATATTTGCCCCTAAGATTCAAGTGTTTGTCCTTTCTTTCAATCGTATCATAAAATCCTTCTTCATTTATATAACTATTTTGAAAATTTGTAGAATTTGATTACCTCCCTCCAGAGTTCTGCTTAGAGTATTGAAAGGGGAAAAAAGGGGAAATATCTCTCTCTCTCTCTCTGCCATATATTAGCCCTGAGTCCGTGACCATTGTCAAATGTCCTGTTCTGCTGGCGGGGCTCGGGGCATGCCCAGGTTGGGTAAGCCTGCTGCTGACAGAGCGCCGTGAGTCGGATACCTCCTTGCCTCCCTCCTCTGAGCCTCGGAGTCTCCTGTGATCCATCAGTTGGTTTGACCAGGTACATAGAAACGTAGGAAAGCAAAATCAGAACCGGCTCTTTAACTCAAAAGCTTCTTTATAAAGAGTCTGCTGAAGATGATGAAACACACACTGTGAAATGAAGAACTAGAGACAGATGGCGAAGTAATTAGTATCGTTGGCCTGTGGGCAGGCGCACACATACACAGGCTGGCAACAGAAGCACAACTATCACCGCCACTGCACCCAGAAAAGAAAGGACAGACGCCGTCAAGTTCTGACAGTGCCTTCTGCACCTTTCTTACGAACGGAGTGGTGTGGGTTCTTAGCCCCATGTAGCCAAAGGTATATGCTCCGCTCCTATCATGTTCTGATTCTGGTACCTGGAGACCCTGTGTTAGGATTCTAGACTTATCTCTTCTTGTGTTTCAGGGTGCTTCAGATCAGTGGGAAACGATTCTTAGTCTGAAATTGCTTTAAGTGGTGATTTTAAACACATGGTATTTACGGAGACCAGGGGAAGTGCAAATGGTTAACGTAATCTCAGCTCGCTGAAAGTTTAACAGTTCAAGCCCATCCAGGGGCCCCTTGGGGGAAAGACATGATGGTCTGCTAAAAGACCATAATGATGGAAAGGTAATGAGAACACAGACACAGGGGGCTCCATTAGTTGGAGCAGACGTGGATGACCACTGGCTTACCTGCCATATTCCTTTCTTTCTGAGTATTCTATAAGATTCTGGATACCTGTGTGATGTGGCCATATGGCTGTGCTTGCAAAGCCTTGATTGGACACCCTGAGTGACAGCCCAGAGGTTTGGTTCAGCCTCCTCTGAGTGGCTGAATGAGTTTTTTAAGCAACTGAGTTTAACTTCTAGACTGGATCCCTGCCTAACGTGGTTTCTCAGACTTAAGGAATTCATAGAATCCTTGAAAGTTCCAGGGCAGATACGTAAATATACTCCTTGGGACCCATGTTCAAGGTTTTAGAGCACAACCCTTCCCCCTACCTTACCAGGCCGGCAACCCCAGGAGTTCTCCATCATGCCAAGGCAGAGCATGTACATAAATAGCAAAGCATGATGTGTAATGCTAACAATTCATTGCTGAAATTAGAGGATGATACACTTTGTGAGTGTTATGTATTGAATTGTGTGTCCCCAAAAAGATGGATGAGATTCTAACCCCACCAGCTGCTCCTGGGAGAGAGAAGAGCCTGGCTGCTATGGCCAAGATGTACAATCTCAGAAACTATGGACAGAAAGGTTCACCCTGTGTTGGAATGGACTCAATGGGAGTGGATTTGGTACCAATGGATGGCATTCCACTGGGAAATAGAGTTTCCACTTTTATGCTAGCTAATGGGTGATAGTCTGTAGGGTATACCAAATGAAGCACTGTGATAATTGGGTGCATTATGCCAACTAGGCCAATGAGAACATGTGTGCAGAGTTTGGTCGGGTAGAAGCTTCATTGGAGAATGACCAAAATAGATAAAGCACAGCCAACATCTCATCTCCCTCTTGCTCCCTGGTGACCAGCATGCTGCTGCTTTAGCTAGTTCTCTGCCTCGATCTGTGTGCTACACTATCTATGAGCCAAGTCAACCCATAGATCATGTAGCTAGAGCTTGAAGCTCCTTTGAGACCTGTTTCACCACACTGCTGGTGCGTACACTGCTTGAGCTTGAGGCTGGTGGATTCTGTTGCCATGCTTGAGTTCAGGGCCTGCTTGGCTAAGCTCCCAAGCTACTGACTATTGCTGACCGTACAGGCAGACTCTGCCTGCCTTGCCTGAGAGAAGACTCTGCTGTCTGCTTCCTTGACCTTGGACCTGACAGCCCACATGAATTGAAGGACTTCTAGTCTATTAACTGTAATACGAAAGTGGGTTGAACTGAGCCCTCTGTACTGCTGTGTGGACTAATTAGCTGTTGTATTCCTTCTAGTTGTATAAACCTATCCATATGTGTATATAAAATCATAAGTGTCTTGGTTTTGTTTTTCCTAGATAACCCAGCCTAACACAAGTACAAACTAGGGAAGTGGGGGCGGAGGGGAGATGGTTGCCCTGTAAAGAACTTCAAGGGACCAAGGAATGCTGGGAGACCAGGATCTTCCTCCAGAGAGAGAGAGATTCCCCTAAAGTTGTTGCTCTGAATTCAAACTGGTAGCCACTTGGACCATGCGAAGATAAATTTCTGTACTTTAAAGTCATAATCCTTCAGGTAGAACCACTTGATGACTAAGACATTGATTTAGCGTCATGTCAGCTTATTCCTAAAATGGCAATTTCGCACACCCTTCCTCCTATGGAATGCAAAGATGCACTACTGCACTGCCTTGGTGGTGCAGTAGGTTATGCGTTTGACTCCTAAGGTCCGTAGTTAGAACCCTGCCAGTCACTCCACAGAAGTAGGACAAGGCTTTCTGCTCCCATAAAGGTTTACAGTCTCAGACACCCCCAGGAGCAGTTCTACTCTGTCCCAGTGGGTCACGGAGCCAGCATGAACTCGATGGCAGTAAAGGAGCATTGGGAAGCAGGCAAAGCCAAAGACCTATTTCATCTACACTACGTGCTCATAACAAGTGTGACAATAATAATTTTTTGTTGTAATGAGTACCATTTGCCCAGTCTCCCTCCTATTTCATGGTGTCAGGAAAATCCAAGTATATCCAGGGAATATGTTAGCCCACTGCCATTGTGTTAATTCTGACTCATATCAACCTATAGGACAGAGTAGAACTCTCTAGTATATCCTAGGTGGTTGATTTGGTTCCAATTCATAGTGACACTACTTGCAACAGAACTAAGCACTGCCTGGTCGGGCACCATTCCCACGATCATGGTTATGTCTGAGCCCATTGTTTCACCCATTGTGTCAATCCATCTCATTGAGGGTCTTCCTCTGTTTTGAAGACCTGTGGAGTAGGTCTACCCTGACACACAGAGTCACTGTGAGTCAAAATCAGCTCAGTGGAACCTACCAACAGCAATTGTGATAGAAATCCAACAAGAGGGGAAGTTTTACTTCCTTGATGTGTCTAATTGTACAGTACAGATGGAACTAAGTTGTCCCCACTGTCAAGATCCGACCAATTACGAGTTCAAAATGTAGGTGTGGCAATTAATGCTGCCAAGAGCTCACTCCCTCTTTTTAGTACTAAATCCACGGTCACAGTGCCTGGAATGTCCAGCCCTTCAGGTCAGGTCTTCAGACTTTTAAAGAATTAATTGCCAAGCTATGCATGAGGGAAGTGCCTTAATAAGCATTTTATCAACCGCAGTCTGATTAGGAGCACTGTAGGGTATTAGCAGAGGTTTTGACCTGTTGACATTGCCGGAGATTTCCGTCTACAACAAGGAAAGAAAAGAACATAGGCAGAAAACAGGCGGGAGGTGGGGATGGGGGAGCTTACTGGTTCTCTACTTATTGTGCATCAGTCACACAATAGAAGTTTCCCCTGCAACTCAAATGATGATGCACCACAAAAATCCATCTAGTCATCGAGATGATTCCAGCACATAGCAACTGCTCAGCGCACACATGCCTGAAGCTGTAAATCTTTACCGAAACAGACTTCACCATTCTACCTTGAAGCAGTTGGTGGGTTCAAACCACTGACCTTGCATTTAGCAGCCCAATGCTTAACCTACTGTACCACCAGGTTTCCGTGGTGATGGTGGCTAGCCGTAGAATGGCGTCTTAAAGGGGTCTGAACTCAGGTTAGAATTTACCACCTTGATCATTTGTGCTCCCTTTTGACCCACGGTAAATTTGTTCCAGTTTTTTTTTTAATTATTATTATTTTCTGCTTTCTTTTGGATTGAGGACTTTCTGTGTTTTGTTCTGCTCTTGCTTTTCGGGGTGGGGGTGGGCAGTTGTGTGTATGTTTTTCTTTATGTCACATTCAGGATAGGTAAATCTAAAGAGACAATAACTGGATTCATAGTTTCTTTGGGTTCTGGGCAGGGAAGGATAGGGGGAGAGGGAAAGCTAATGAATGCAAGAATGAAGAAAACGATCTCAAATTGATTGTGGTGAGGATTGCACAAATCTGGGTGATGTGTTCCAACCACTGAATTGTATGGTATGTGGATTCTGTCAATGAAACTGCTTTAAAAAACTGAAGAATGCATATCCCATGAAGGTGCAGTAAACAAAAATATTGGAAATCGAGAGAGTCCTAACTCAGTCATCGTAGAGAGCTGCTATCCAGATGTCATCACTGAACAAATGCCCATACAATGAAGTTCTGAGAGCTAGCCTGCTCCGCGTTCTGGAATTCTCTCACGCCTGGAGGAAACCAAGGAGACCTCTGGGACAGGCAACGGGCGGCTAACCAAAAGGGGAGACGGATGAATCATGCTGTTACCTTCAAGATTTACAGCCTCGGAAGGCGTCGGGGCTAGTTCTGTGCTGTCTGATAGGGTCGCTGTGAGTCGCAGTGGACTCCACGGCAGGGCGTTGGTGCTGTCAAAAGCGGATATGACCTCTTCCCTCGAGCCTTTGTGCTTCCTCTATCTCCTTGCTCCCTGGGCCATGGGGAACAATTTGGCACAGTGTGCTAAAAATAGCTTATGTGTGCTGTTTTTCCTTTCAGCTCCCGCTTGCAAACTGCGATCCAGCTCCAATCTGGGAGACGAGGAAGCGGCCTGGGGACTCAGTGCACCTCTCTGATGGACGCTCCCAGCTCCCCCCCCCCCCCACGCCCCGGCTGTCCCACAAGTCTTCAAACTCCCTGCGGCACACCGCTTTCCAAAGCCGGGTTTAATCGCATACCCTTGTGGAATGCCCCCCTCTGCCCGTGTCGAATCTGGGTATTAAATGGTTCTGAGTTGCTATAGTTAGATGAACTTTATTTTTAGTAACAGCCACCTCCCGGAGATCCATACAGCTGCTCAGTAGCAGAGGGTGTCTTTTGTACAAAGCGCGTATTCGCATCCTTCTGTTTCAATGCCGTGCAGGCTTCTGCAGGAAAATACAAACAGCCGCTCTTGGGTTTTCTCCTGCGCCCGGTCAAGCCCAAATCTGGAGGAAGTGATAAATGCCCCCCAACGAGAATGGCCCGGTTCCCATTCAGCAGCATTTTGATACCACACAGAGGATCGAGTCAATAGAGAAAAGAAAGCGTTTCTGAGGACCAGGAGACGCGTGGTTAAAGACGGGATGTGCTTTGGGAATGCGCTGAACGAGACGTGGGGTTGGCGTCTGCGTGACGGAACGGGCAGCGCCCAGTCGTGAAATGTTAGTGGGGTGGGAGATGATGCATAGCATTGAGCAGCTCTTCCCCAAAAAAGGGTTCACGGCTGGAGTGAGTCATGTCCTCTTGTATGGAGAGAACTTTAGAAAGAAATCACTTGTCTGAAAGCGCGACCTGGCAAACCCACGGATGGTCCAGCCCACGCCCAAGCATGGGTTCGACCCTAAGAGTTCGCAGGCTGTCTCCGTGGCTGCCGCCTCCATAATGAATATTCACGAACAAGGCGAAAGTGTGGATTAGGCAAAGGTGGCAGGTTAAAACCCTGAGACCTACCCCAACCCTCTCCCCGCTCCGCCCTCCCCCTGCCCGCTGCTCAGGAGTCACCCCCCATCAGCTCTTTAGCTGAACTGAAGTCCTAAATGCTAACGGAGGCTGAGAGGAGAGCGCCAAGCATCCTTCATACTGCTCAGAAAGCGCCTCCACGTGCCGGCAGCCCTGGTGGTCCGTTTCTCAACCCACGCTGACACCCTTTGACTCACGGAGACCTCATGCGCAGTGGGATCGGACCCATTGGGATCCACGGGGTTTGCAGTGACTGACCTGTGCAGGTACAGCTTCAGGAGTTTACTCCTAGGCTGAAATCTCCACTGAAACCAACCTGGAGGTTAGGAAGCCTCCCTTGACAGATGAGATGAACTGGCTGGGAATCGAACCGGGGGTCCTGTCTGGAAGGCAAGCATTCTACCATGGAATTACTGCGGCTTTCCCCGCCTCGGTATAATGTAGGGTGTTTGGTAAGGAAGAGCGGGCCTTTGGCGCTCAATAGGCCTGGGCTCCCTTCCAGATTCTGCAACCTTTACCCAGAGGATAGAGGAGAAAGCTGTGAGAGGATTGTTGAATTTCCAGACTTTGGTTTCTTTATCTGATGAAAAGGGGAGAATGACCTACCTCATAGGGTTGCCAGGAAGATGGCATGAAATGATGAATATAAATAATCTAGTTCTGTTCCTGGTGCTAGATGGACATGATCATAGATCTATACATTGAGACGAATGCTAATATCCCCAAGTCTACGAATTACACCTCCAGCAATCATCGTGACCTCAGACTTCTGTGTCTTTCTTCCTTTCAACTCTTGTCCATTTCAATTTCTCTCATTCCCTTCATCCTACTCAAGAACCCAAACAAGGTTCTTTAGAGATTCTAAGAGCGGTGCTAAGATACGCCCAGAGACCAAAAGAAGAGAAGCCATCATTTCCTAAATAAAGCATTCCAAGAGAAATATAGGACTTGGGATAGCGAGGGTAAAACATCCTTCAAATTAAGTCCAGAAAACTCAAAATAGCTTCTTCAGAATGTCCCCAGAAGATCCATAGCCTCCTAAATTTAACCTGTTCCTGTTCCTTTCAGCTGTGAACATTTAGAAATGAAACATGTTTTTCCATTTTTTTAAAAACTTTTTAAAGCAGCATCCACTAATTAATTCAGTGGGTTGTTAAGTGGGTTTCCATTATGAACTAATATTCCAAAGAAGAGTTTGTTTGTTTTAATTGCACACTTGCCATACTTAAGCTACAGGATGGATAAAGTAGACCATTAAGTATTATTAACCTAGAGAATTAGCATATCACAAAAGCATTGCCAAAGAAGATCATGTTAGAAATTCTGAATAAGTGATTTTCAGTCAGGTATGGAATGACCTAGTACAAGGTAGGGCCTGCTCTATAAGCATTTTCACACATTTAACACATCTTTCTCTCTGTGTTTTTCTTGGTTTTGTTTCCCCCACACTACATAAGGCACCACTTGTCTGTCAGTGTGTCGTACTGTGGTGGCTTCTATGCAGCTGGGAGGCTGAAAGCTATGCCATTGGTATTTCAAACGCCAACAGGATCACCCAAAATGAGCGATTTCAGCAAAGCTTCCAGACTAAGAACAGCGTATGGAAAAGGTATAAGTAGTCTGCTTCACATAAGCAAATGTGGCAAAGGAAGCTGATGGTGCCCGGCTATCAAAAGGTATAGTGTCTGGGGTCTTAAAGGCTTGAAGGTAAACAAGCGGCCATCTAGCTCAGAAGCAACAAAGCCCACATGGAAGAAGCACACCAGCCTGTGCAATCACGAGGTGTCGAAGGGATCAGTATAAGGCATCATCAGAACAAAAAAATCTTACCATAGTGAATGAAGGGGGAAGTGCAGAGTGGAGACCCAAAGCCCATTTGTCAGCCACTGGAGATCCCCTTGCAGAGGAGTCTAGGGGAGGAGATTAGTTGGCCAGGGTGCGATGTAGCACCGATGAATACAGCTTTCCTCTAGTTCCCAAATGCTTCTCCCACCCCTACTATTATGATCTGAATTCTATTTTGCAAGTCTGGCTAGACCAGAGGATGTACACTGGTGCAGATATGAGCTGGAGGCACAGGGAATCCAGGTGGATGATACCTTCAGGACAAGGGGTGTGAGTGGTGATACTGGAAGAGTAGAGCGTGAGTAGATTGGAAAGAGGGAACCGATTATAAGGATCTACATGTGACCTCCTCCCTGGGGGATGGACAACAGAAAAGGGGGTAAGGGGAGATCAATGGCTCATGAAGGAGGGGGGAGCAGTGAGGAAGGGGGGAAAAAGAAGACCTGATGCCAAGGGCTTAAGCAGAGAGCAAATGCTTTGAAAATGATGAGGGCAATGAATGTACAGATGTGCTTTACACGACTGATGTATGTATGGATTGTGATAAGAGTTGTATGAACCCCTAATAAAACTTTTTTTTTAAAAAAAACTAGTCCACTTCAGAATAATTAGCCCTTGAAAACTTGACAGACAGCATTGAAACATAGTCAGCTAGTGCAAACCAAATAAGCAGAAGAAGGACATTGTTAGAGATAGTGCCTAAAGATAAGCACCTCAGGTCAGAACCAAAAATACAAGGTCACTGCTATTGAGTCATTGTCTACTACTGATGACCCTATAGGACAGGGCAGAACTGCCCCTGTGGGTTTCTGAGACTACAACTGTTTATGGGAGAAGAAAACCCCATCTTTCTCCCAAGGAGCAACTAACTGGTGGTTTCGTACTGATGACCTTGAGGATCATAGCCCAACGCATAACCATTTCACCACCAAGGTTCCACCTCAGATCAGAAAATACTCAAGATATGACTGAGAGAGACCTGGCTTTTCAAAGTAGAACCCTAAACCAAACTCATTGCCACGGAGTCTCCGCTGATTCATAGGGACCCTGTAAGACAGGATAAAACCACCCTTGTGAGTTTCTGAGACTATTAACTATGTATGGGACTAGAAAGTCCTGTCTTTCTCAGTTAGAGCAACTTGTTGTTTTGAACTGTTGACCTTGCATATCACAGCCCAATGAGTAACTGCTACAAAACCAGGCCTCCTAAAGGAGATTTAACCGTAATGATGTGGACGGAGCAATGCCCAAGGGAATAAAGCCTTTGGGAACCTTCATTTCCTGATGAGGCATGACTCAAAATGAGAAGAAACAGCTGCAAACATCAATTAATAATTGAAACTTGGAATGAACAAAATATTAATCTAAGACAATTGGGGGTTATTTAAAATAAAACAGAGTGTATAAAGATGAATGTTTCAGGCACTAGTGAGTGGAAATAGATAGGTATTGGTCATTTTGAATTGGAAGATCATATAGGATTTACTAAGCAGGGAACAAGGGTAAGCAAAGGCAATGGAGTTGCAGTCATTGTCAAAAAGGACATTTCAAGATCTATCAAGGAGAACAATGCTATCTATGATAATAGTTCCTCAAATAAAAGAAAATCTAGTCATTACAACTATTGTTCAAACTTATGCTTCAAGGACAAAGCTAATAAGGACAAAGTAAAATATTACAACAACATGTGCAAAGACCTAGAATTAGAAAACCAAAAGAGAAGAACCCACTTAGCATATCTTAAACTGAAAGAATTAAAGAAAAAATTCGAGCCTCAGGTTGCAATAATGAAAGATTATATGGGTAAAATGTTGAATATGAACAGAACACACAGAATCACTGTTCGAAAAAGAACTAGTTGATATTTAGCCATTTAGAGAGGTTAGAGCAAGAAGCAATGGCATGGGAAGGAGTTCAAGCTGCACTGAAAGCATTAGCCAAAAAACAAGGCTCCAGGAATTGATAGAACACGAAATAAAATGTTTCTACTAGCTGATGAAGCACTGGAAGCATTTACTCAACTTTGCGATTAAATTTGGAAGACAGCTACTCAGCCAACGGACTGGAAGAGCTCCACAATTGTATCCATTGCCAAGAACAGTGAGTGACCCAACACAATGTTCAAATGATAGAATAATATCACTGATCTCTCATGCTCAAGGTCATCGAACAATGGTTGCAGCAGTACCCTGACAGGGAACTCCCGCAGATTCAGAAGAGGAAACAGAACAAGGGGTATCATTGGTGAGGTCAGGTGGATCTTGACTGAAAGCAGAGACTACCAAAGAGATGTTTACTTTTGTCTTCTTGACTATGCAAAGGTATCTGACTATGTGGTTCATTATAAACTATGGGTCGTCTTGGGAATAGGAATTCTATAACACTCGTTGTGCTCCTGAGGAACCTGTACATGGATCAAGAGGTAGTTCTGTGAACAAAACAAGGGACTAATTCTGTGTGGTTGAAAATCAGCATAGGTGTGCATCGGGGTTGTATTATCTCATTAGAGTTTCAACTTGTATGCTAAGCAAATAATCCAAGAAGCTGGATTTCGTGAAGAAGAATGTGTATTCATGATTACAGGGAGGTTTATTAATCTGCAATATGCAGATCACACAACCTTGCTTGTTGAAAGTGAGGAAGTCTTGACGCACCTGCTGATGAAGACCAAGCATTGCAGCCTTCAGTAGGGACTGCAATGCTATGTCAAGAAAATTAAAATCCTCACAACTGGACCAACAGATAAACGATAAATGGAACGAAGATTGAAGTTCTATATGTAACCCCCTCCCTGGGAGACAGACAACAAAAAAGTGGGTGAAGTCAGTGTAAGGCATGAAAAAATAATTATAATTTATAAATTATCAAGGATTCAGGAAGGAGGGAGTGTGGGGAAGGGAGAAGGAAAATGAAGAGCTGGTACCAAGGGCTCAAGTAGAAAGAAAATATTTTTTAAAATGATGATGGCAACATATGTACCAATGTGCTTGACATAATGGGTGGATGGATTGTGATAAGAGCTGTAGGCACCCCCAATAAAATGATTTTAAAAATTAATTTTTAAAAATAATAGTAATAAAAGAAATTTGTCTTTATTGATCCACAATTAATGCTCATAGAAGTGGCAGTAGAGATCAAATGATGCATCGCACAGGGTAATTCTGCTGCACAAGACTTCTTCAAAGTGTTAAAAAGCAAGGACAATACTTTGAAGACTAATGTGTACCTGATTTAGTATTTACATTTGCCTCATATGCCTCTGAAAATTGGACCCTGCATAAGGAAGACTGAAGAGGAATTGATGCATTTGAACTATGGTGTTGGCAAAGAATATTGAAAGGATTGGACTGTCAAAAAACAAACTGATCCATCTGGAAAGTACAGCCAGAATGTTCCTTAGAGGGAAGAACAGCGAGACTTCATGTCACATACTTTAGATATGTTGTCAGGAAAGACGAGTTCCTGGAGGAGGACATCATGTTTGGTAGTGTGGAGTGGCAGTAGAGGAAGGTCCTCACCAAGATGGATTGACACAGCGGCTGCAAACAATGGGCTCAAACACAAGAACAATTGTCAGGGTGATGCAGGACTGAGCAGTGCTCCCTTCTGTTGTACACAGGGACCATCTGAGTCAGAACCAACAGAATGACACCCAGCAAGAAACAACATGTGTGGATGTGGATGGGTTCCACGTTGGCCTGCAAACTTCAAGGCCAGCCAGTGGATTTTCACCCTGTGGATGATCACCGTGGCCTGACGGACAACAAATTAGGAGGATCATGGTGGATTGGGGTGTCGTTGTGTGCCACTGGGCAGGGGTCAACATGAGCAGAGGACTGACTCACTGACAGCTAACCACAGCAGCAGCAAGCCGCATGTGGCTACTTGAATTGAAATGAATTCAAATTAAGTAAATTTAGAAAGTCAATGCCGTATTTGCAAGAGCCAAAGTGGCTCCTCGCAGCCGTATTGGAGAATACAAGTATACATCATTCCTTTCAGTGAAGAAGCTGTCATGGACAATGCCACTCCCGCACATGGGGTGGTTGGTTTGTTTCTGGTAAACAAGCCTGGGGATTTGCATTGGACCAGATGATCATCGGTTTAGAGACCATCTTTGCTACTGTGGGCCCGCGTTCAAATGGACACTCCTTTCCACTGCCGGGGGGAGCTGATACCAAGGGCTCAAGTCGAAAGCAAATGTTTGAGAATGAGGATGGCAACAAATGTACAAATGTGCTTGACACAATGGATGGATGGATGGATTGTGATCAGAGTTGTACGAGCCCCCAATGAAATGACTTAAAAAAAAAAAAGACATCACAGTGCACAGCAAAAGGAAGCCCTCCCTCTGCGCCCTCTGTCCTAACCTCACAGACTCAGACATCTGCTGCTCGGGCGTAGTCCGGCCTTGGGTGAGCAGGGAGGCTGTCATCCTTTGTTCTAACCCGCTTTGTTGGCAAGCAGATTGGGCAAGGACAAGCATTCAGCTCTCATGGTCTCTCTGAAGGCAATCGGGATTGTGCATATGGAGTCTAGTCCGTAAGGCCATTCTGGAAAGAAGCCTTCCCTCGTTCACTGTGTCACATGGGGGTGCGATGAGTCGGAATCAACTCCACAACACCTCACAGCAATCACAAGATGCTTTTACTCCATGGAGCCTCTGGTGGGGGCGGGGGGGGGGGTGCAGACTGTTAACGAGAGGTTGCTGCCCATCACGTTAGAGGTTCAAGCCCTCCCAGAAGCATCTTGCAAGACAGGTCTGGTGATCTGCTTCTGAACAAGCAGGGATCAAAAACCCCATGGATGACATGAGTCATAATCAGTTTGACAGCCACCTTATTAATTTTCTATCTTGGTTTGTTTCGTTGACCACATGGCATTTGTGACCCATGCAAGAAGAGTCAACAGTTTCAAGACCCACAGCCCTGGAGCACGAGGACCAACTGCTAGGAGAAAATAGATCACAGAAAGCGGTTTTAATCCCAGGACCAAGGGAATCCCAGGCCACAGTCATCTCGGCTTAACCACATGCCATGGTCTTCTGACTTGATCCTGCTTTGTTATTTGGACGCTAATTTCCACCTTTGCAAACGCATCTATTAAAGTTGGCTTTCTAGTAAGTGTTTTATTAAACGTGGGCTGAGCCAGTTGCCTTTCACTTAACATTGCCATGAGCTTATTAAATTTTAAAAAAATGGTTAAGAAGATCAAAGTTCCTACTTTTAATTCCTTTAGATCCTTTGGGGAAACCGGTGTTTATCTCTGTAAAGTTCAAGTCTGTATAACTAAACGTCAGCCAAAACTGCAATCCACCCACCGACGCCTGCCGACGCCACTTCCCCCTCCTTTCCTGGTGCCTTGTATCCCATTCCCAGGCCAGCCTGCAGTTGGAACCGGCTGAATGAATTCACAAGCACCACCTTTTGCACTTTCACACACTGTTTGAAGGCAGAAGTATTAAGTTTCACAGCGCTGTGAAGAAGTTGGCAGCCACTTCAAAGCCGTTTTGAAGCCTCCATTACTTTATTCAACAAGGGCAGCAATGATCTACAAAGTGCCAGCTTGCTCGTGTTTTCCGGCTCTGCCTGGATTCCCTTGTAAATTCCATAGTCCCTCATTCCCTGCTTAAACACCAGGTAGTACTCTGCCTTGGACCTTACAGATCTGCCAGGCAGCTCCAGTAGAAAGCTAAGACCACGCAGCTAAGTGATTTCGTGAAGAATGGGGCTGACAAAAAGAAAAGGAAATAGACCACGGGTTTCCAAGAAGAAGGAGCAAGCCTGTCTTGGAAGAAGCACAGGCAGAAAGCTCCTAGAGGCAAGGATGGAGAAACTTCATGTCACGTGCTTTGGACATTGGATCAGGAGGGACCAGTCCCTGGGTAGCAAAGGGGAATGGAGGCAAGGGAAAAGAGGAAGGCCTTCAACGAGATGGTTTAACACAGTGACTGCACCGACCGACTCAAGCAGAGCAACAATGTTGGGACCGATTTGAGGGCACCTACCAACAACAAATGACTTAGGTAGATATGGGAGTTTTACAGGGGTCGAGAAATTGGCTTTCACATAATCTGTCCCATGTCCCATGCAATATATATATATATATATATATAGTCCCTTAGCACTATATATGCACCTTACTTCTTTGCCTCCCTTATTTCAGTCTTCCAAATGCTTCTGCAAACCCCTCTGAGACACAGAGGCAGTCCTTTCCGCGTGGTTAGTTCTTACAAACCCTCAAACAGATGTTTAAGTGAGTACTTCTAAGGAGTCCAACACCTGTTATAGTGGAGATAGTGCAAGACCACATCTTCTGCCCTATATTCAAGGAGCATGCAATGTAGCCATGGAGACAAGTCTGACCCACAGGAAGCAGCAATGAGAAATTCTAGACTTGAATTGGGGGACATGAATTAACCTGGTTCATATGAATTGTAGGGCTGCAATGACTAAGGGGTTTCACTATGCTTTAAAGGCAGCCAGTCTTACACATGTTAAGCACTGAGGTGACAATTGAACTGCCATTCCTGAAACTTGACCTTGTCACTTTTAACAAGGCTGGTTCTTACCAAGTGATTCCAAGCACTTAGGATCTATTTGTCAGCAGCTAGTGAAACTCTAGCCTAGTTAATATCTATAGCTACTTCTCCCTTCTCTGACAGACCACATGGGTTAAAGACATGGAGGGGAATGGCGTTCAAACTATAGTCGCCAAGTCTGGTAGTTTTAATGCTGTCCTGCACCGCTTTGTCCTAACTTCTGCAAATCCCTGTAAGTGGAAGAATCCCATTGTTAAATCTTGTTCTGATTATTTGTTACATGTAAAATAGAAATAGTTTAGCCAAATTCAAAAGAAGACATGGTACAAGGGCTATCAGCCAGCACTATGCTTACTATATGGTACAAAAACAAACAAACAAACAAACCCAAAGCCACTACCATGAAATCGGTCCCAACTGATTTGGATGTTGTTGTTAGGGGTCATCAAGCCAGTTCCTATTCATAGCAGCCCAGTGTCCAACAGAAGGAAACCATGCCTGGATCCCCATCTTCCTCACAATTGTTAGGTTTGAGCCTGTTACTGTAACAAACTGTGTCAATCCACCTCATTAAGGGTCTTCTTCTTCTTCTTTTTTTTCTTTTTTTTTTTTTCGAGCAGCCACCCTTCTTCTTTTTCTTGATCATCAACATTAAGAAGGACTACAACCTTCTCAAGAGACTGGTCTCTTCTGATAACATGCCAAAGCTCAGAACAAGTCTATATAGGGTTTCCAAGGCTGTAAATCTTTACTGGGTCAGATAGCCTCATCTTTATCCCGAGATGTGGATAGTGGGTTTGAACCACCAATCTTGTGGTTAGCAGTCCAAACCTGACCAGAAGGCACCACCAGAGATAGGATAGACCCCTCTATAAACATTTATTAGCTTATATCAATAACAGATGACTTATTTTTTTTTAATCTAACTTGTATATATTATCTTTGAAAATGTGTTGAGTTCATGAGGGAGGGAGAGAGGGAGGGAGAAAATAAGGAGCTGATACCAAGGGCTTATGAAGAAAGCAAAGGTTTTGAGAATGATGAGGGTAACAAATGTACAAATGTGCTTGACACAATGGATGGATGGATGGACTATGATAAGAGTTGTAAGAACCCCCGATAAAATGATTTATTTTTAAAGAAAGAAAATGTGTTGACTAAGAATGATAGTAAAATGCATGGGTGATTAGATGTCTTTCTGATTTAGTGCATGTGATAAACTCACTCACCCTTCTTTTTGGTCCATGGATATTTATATAGCAGGCAATGTTCTAAATTCTGAGGCTGCAACTACGTAAGATAGAATGAAGCTTACATTTCTAGTGATGAGAACAGGGAGAGATGCCCAGCAAACAAAAATGCAAAATATCTATTAAGTCAGATGGTTGTCCATAGGTGCTACAGAAATGTTCTGTTCTCTCTGGGGTTGCCAGCAATTAGAGCCAACCTGAGGGCACCTCTAAGGAAGTGGGCAGGGTAAGCCTGGGAGGAGCGGGCAGTGGGAGGTACAGGTGGGAACACAAGTTTAAGTAGGCTGCTTGGAGGAGCTTGCATTTTGCTGTTGTTAGCTGTCACCATGTCAGCTCCATCTCATGGGATCTCCATGCACAACAAAAGAAAATGTAGCTCAGCCCTGTGTCAGCATCTCAATTTTAGATATGACTGAATCATTGTTGAGGCTGCTGTAGAGTTTGAGTGCTTCCTGACCTATAAGACTCATCTTCCGACACTACAGCATAAAATATTCTGTTATGATCCAAAGGGTTTCCATTGGCTGATTTTCAAAAGTAGACTACCAGGCCTTCCTTCCTACTCTGTCTTAATTTGGAAACTGCTGAGACCTGTCCACCATGAGTGAGGTGACTCTGCTGCTGTTGGAAAGATCAATGGCATAGCTTCCAGAATCAGAACAGCATGTAAGTCACCAGAGTATGACAAATTGATGGACCAGGGAAGGAAGACCTCATGGTGGTACTTGAGGAAACACCCTAAGAGAATGCAGGATCAAGCTGTATGCTTTGTAGAGATGCTCAAAGAAACCACACCCATCTAGGAAGTTGGCAAGGCTTTGGCATTTCAGTGGGTGACCTGAGTTTAATATTCCCTTTGTAGAGTCCCATTAGGGACTCCATATGACTAACTCCTGATCCTGACTCACAATGTGTCATTGATGCTTTATTAGATGTCTCACTGAAGAGACTGAGTTATTTGAAAACAAAGTTTATCTCCTCTATCAACACAAAATTCATAATACACAATTCCTGGGCAACAGTGACAAATCAATATGTTTTTGTTGAATAATGACTAAATCTTGACTCAGACAAAGAATCCACCACTTTTGAATTCAAAGCATAGTTTATATGCTTTATAGTTTATATGCATTTGAACTAGATAATGTTTAGGTAAATATATTTGTTTTTAATATAAACACTAGGAAGACTTCTTTTGAAATTAAGAATTACATCTCTTATAAACCAGTCAAGGTAAAGCTGATACCACACTCCTTTTTGGCCTGTCTGCCTGGACGGTGGCGAGAACTCACCAAATATGGATTGGCAGCGGGGAAGCACATTTGCTACTGTTCAATAAAGAAGGAACACTAGTACAAGAAGATATGGTGCAAGTCCACACAAGAAAAGTTTCATCGAGCACACACTGTACTAATTTAGTATGGACATTTGAACATGAGGAAGGAGTAAAGTTCAAGTTATCCAAACATCCAACAGCAAATAAGACTGACTGCACAGCCTCCTCATCTTAATCATGATCTTACAGACAGCCTGCTTGCTGGTTGTTATGATGGAAGAGTAGAGACTATGAGGTCTGCGAATTCCTTCTTAACAACAAAGTACACTCTCACAGGACAGATGTTTTTGCTCTTTTTTTTTAAACTCATCTAAATTTCTTCCTTTATTGAGCCAGCAGCTTAAATAATCCAGAATGTGTCTTCCCCTGTGAAAGGGGACATCAACTTCCTGTGGATGAAATTTCTGGTAACAAAGTATCATAAGAAAGTTCATTCCAATCAAGTAAAGCCTACTGCGTGATAGTTGGTATAACAGGCCAAACGTAGTCACCGAGTAGCTCTCATCACCCAACGGGGAGCGTTCCAGGGTGTCTCTGGAAATACTTAGAGAAGCTCAGATGACTCAGGGTCCTGCCATATGCTTCTTGGCCCGGAGCTAACGCAGCAGTTCCAGTGAAACCTGCTACCAGCTTCCAACCAGCTGGGTCGGGTTTGCTAGAGTGGCTCTGGTCCTTTAATAAAAAGCTAGGTCTGGGTGCTGCTTTTATTGGTAGCTCTCTGTCATCCCAACATGCCAAAAGTTGCCCTTAACAAACTCCTAAAGCCATTTCTTCCAGCTCAGGTTCTATGTCAGGTCCACTTCAAATTCTCTTGTCTCCTCGCATGTTCATCCCATTGACTGGAACTCTTTTTTTCTCGGCATTTGTCATTCCTGACGAGCTATAGACTTCACTGGTTTTATAACTGCTACTCAGAGAGATTCCTTTAGTGACGGGGTATTAGCACATCAGGGCAAGGGACCGCCACCCTTGTTCTCCTTGATGCCATCCAACAAGAGTCTTCAGTTCCTCGGTGAAAATCCATTGCTACCCAATCAATTTTGACTCAGAGGGACTCATTGGGACCTAGAAGAACTGCCCCCTGGGATTTCCAAGGCTGCAATCAATTGAATCAGGCTGCCACACTTTCCCCTGCGAATCAATCATCTGCTGGCAGCTGAGCCCATAACCAGCCCCAGGGCTCCTCCTCTGTGAGAGGAGTTGTGAATTCAGCATCACGTATGGTTCCCTTGCCAACGAATCGTGCAAAGGGAATCAAGTGTGTGCTCCTAAATGCTCCTCACTCTGGAATAGCCAGCCCAGCAGGAAGGAACCAATGTCCTGTCCAGATGAGTTGGCCACAAGGTAGATGGTGACCCAATGTTCCCAATTCATAAAGAAAATTGTTTTCCTTAAATGATAGCAATGGATTCACTCAAGAAGCTCACTCAGTCTTCTGTTTTCTTGTGAATACAAAGCCCTACTCTATTTTTGTTTTTGTTTTTTTAGGTGTCAAGTATTGTTCTTTTTGTTTTTCTAAAGAGTTTTATTGGCATATAATTCACATATCATACATTTCAATAGTTTAATCATATTCAATAGACTTGTGTGATCATCACCACAATCAGTTTTAGGATATTTCTTCTTCCTTGTACTCATTGTTATTAGCTCCCAAGTATCCACCATCTAGGAAACTTGAGTTCCTATTTTGCTATAGTTGGCTTACTGTATGTATTGCTATCAAGATTTATTGGTCTTGAGCAGTATATTTACCCAATATATTCTTTTAATTATTTTTTATTTAATCATTTTATTAGGGGCTCATACAACCCTTATCACAATCCATACATACATCAGTTGTGTAAAGCACATTTGTACATTCATTGCCCTCATCATTCTCAAAACATCCACACTCCACCCAAGCCCCTGGCATCAGCTCATTTTCCCCCTCCCTCCCTGCTCCTTCCTCTCTCATGAACCCTTGATAATTTATAAATTATTATTTTTTCATATCTTGCACTGCCTGATGTCTCCCTTCACCCATTTCTCTGTTGTCCGTCCCCCAGGGAGGAGGTCATATGTAGATCCTTATAATCGGTTCCCTCTTTCCAACCCACTCTCCATCTACCCTCCCAGTATCACCACTCACACGACTGGTCCTGAAGGGATCATCCGCCCTGGCTTCCCTGTGTTTCCAGTTCCTATATGTACCAGTGTACATCGTCTGGTCTAGCCAGACTTGCAAGGTAGAATTCAAATCATGATAGTGGGGGTTGGGTGGGCAGGGAGGAGGCATTTAAGAACTAGAGGAAAGTTGTATTTTTCATCGGTGCTACATCACACCTTGACTGGCTCGTCTCCTCCCCTAGACTCCTCTACAAAGGGATCTCCAGTGGCCGACAAATGGGCTTTGGGTCTTCACTCTGCACTCTCCCCCTCATTCACTATGGTAAGATTTTTTGCTCTTTGATGCCTTATACCTGATCCCTTCGACACCTCGTGATCGCACAGGCTGGTGTGCTTCTTCCATGTGGGCTTTGTTGCTTCTGAGCTAGATGGCCGCTTGTTTACCTTCAAGCCTTTAAGACCCCAGACACTATACCTTTTGATAGCCAGGCACCATTAGCTTTCTTCACCACATTTGCTTATTCACCCTAAATTGGCATTCTGTGATGCTCACCTTCCTGACACAATCGCTGAAGACAAAGCAGGTGCATAAGCAAATGCGGTGAAGAAAACTGATGGTGCTTGGCTATCAAAAGATATAGCATCTGGGGTCTTAAAGGCTTGAAGGTAAACAAGCGTCCATCTAACTCAGAAGCAACAAAGCCCACATGGAAGAAGCACACCAGCCTGTGTGATCACGAAGTGCCAAAGGGATCAGTTATCAGGCATCAAAGAACAAAAATATCATATTATTTTGTGCTCACCTCCCTGATATGATTACTCTACTCTCAAGGAACAGTGACTAGTATGAGGTAGCCTGGCCATCAAGTCAAACCTGGTAGGCAGAAAACACCTGAAACGAATTTCCAAGAATGCTGAGGCTAGGTTTGAAATTCTAATTATTTATGTTTCTGAAAGTGAATTGGTGAAGGTTTACAAAGCAAATAATCAGTTTTCCATTCAACAGTTCGTATACTCATTCATTGAAAACCCCTCAATGTCCCATCACTCATTCCACTTCCTCCCTGAGTTTCTTCTTTCCTGTATTCATAATTTTATAGTTGAAAGTGCAAGGTGTTGGACAGTTAAAGGGAAACCCAGACCCCTGCTAACCCTTTAATACTGGATCTACTGGGTCCTCTGCCCCTAACTCTTTAACTGAGTTCATACATGCCTTGTTCACTCTCCAAACCCTGCCTAATAAACTTGAATATTAGACATTCCTTCCCTCAGAGAAAAAACAGGCAGGTTGCACACAAGTCTCCCCTTCCAACTTACTCCAAGATATGAGCCTAGAAGTCTCCCTATGACCCAGATGGTGCCATATCCTCATTGACCTCGGTCTCCTAAGCTTTACTATAAGCCCAACAAAAGCAGAAGCTCTTGCCTTGTGGTGGAACTTCCAGTGTTTAGCATACAGTTCACACTTGACATGAATACCCATGTGCTGAATAAATGGCTACACCCTTCTAATGTTAACAGTGTGGAGCCAATAGTGTTGAGTAGCAGGATTCTTGCCTTCTATGCAGCAAACCCAGGTTCAATTCCTCATGAACAAAGAAGGACTTGGCTCCCCACTTCAGAAGAAGAAGCCATGTAAAACTGTATGCATAGATTAGAAATACTGTCAGATACTGAAGGCTTAATAAATGGAAGCAGAATATTGTCAGAGTTAGGGCAGGAGGATAGGCCCCATTGGTCTGAGGGGACTTGAGATTTGACTGACAAAGAGTAGAGTTGACCATGGTGACAGGAGTCAGGTAAAGCCTGCGGGAGTGGAGCCTTCCGGATCTTCATTTGCTGGTGCGGCATGACTTGAGGTAAAGAGAAACAGCTGGGAAAATCTGCTATTTATCTGACCTCAGAATGTGCAAAGTATGAATCGAGGAAAATTTAGAAGTCGTCAAAAATGAAATGGAACAAGTAAAGATCAATGTCGCAGGCATTAGTGAGCTGAAATGTACTGATATTGGCCATTTGAATCGGAAAATCATATGACTTACTAGGCTGAGAATAACAAAAAGAGGAATGGCATAGCATTCATTTTCAAAAAGGACCTTGCAAAATCCATCATGAAGTACAATGCTGTCTGTGGTAGGATTATACCTGTCTTCCTTAAAGGAAATCCAATCAATCCAACTATTCTTCAAATTTATGCACCAATCAAAAAAGCTAATGATGAAGAAACAAGGATTCTACCAATAACTTCAGTCAGAAATTGATCAAATATGCAGTCAAGATGCATTGATAATTATTGACAACTAGAATGTAAAAGTGGGACAAAACTAAGAAGGAACCATAGTTGGAAAATACGGACGTGGTGATAGAAATGAAGCTGGAGATCGAATGCGATAATTTTGCAAAACTAACGACTTGTTCATAGCAAATACCTTTTTTCAACAGAGAAAGGCAACTATACACATGGATGTCTCCAAATGGAATACACAGAAATGGAATTGACTAGCTCTGTGGGAAGAGAAGATGAAGAAGCTTAACATCAGCAACTTAAACCCGGCTAGGGGCTGACTGTGGAACAGACCATCAATTTCTCATGTGTAAGTTCAGGATAAAGCTGAAGAAAATGAAACAAGTCCACAAAAGCCAAAATACGGCCTTAAGTCTATCCTACCTGAACTTTGAGAACACCTCAAGAATAGATTTTATGTATTAGACACTAATGAGAAGACCTAATACACTTTTTGAGGACACTTAAACGGTCATTTAAAAAAATTCATTAAAGGGCAAAGGTCATTAAAAAGAGGTCATTAAAGGCCAAAGGTCATTAAAAAGAGAGGAAAGTAAGAAAGGCTCAAAGTGGATGTCCAAAGAGACTCTGAAACAAACAGCGACTTGAAGCCCTTAGAAGTAAAAGAGCTGAATAGAAAATGTCAAAGTGCAGGTAGAGAAGATGAAGCCAAATATAGTAACGAAATGTGCAAAGACCTAGAATTAGAAAACCAAATGGGAAGAAGACATTCAGCATATCTTAAATTGAAAGGAAAAAAGAAAAAATTTAAGCTTCAAGTTACAATTTTGAAAGATTTATGGGCAAAATACTGAATGACGCAGGAAGCATCAAAAGAAAGATGGAAAGAATCCACGGTCACTTTACCAAAAAGAACTAGTCAACATTCCCCCGTTTCAGGAGGTAGCATATGAACAAAAACTAATGATGTTGCAAGCATTAGCCAAAAACAAGGCATCAGAATTTGTGGAATACCAATAGAAATATTTCAACAAGTTGACAAAGCATCAGAAGCACTCATTCTTCTATGCCAGAAAATTGGAAGACAGGTATCTGGCCAGCTATTTGGAAGAAAGGCATATTTGTACCCATTCCAAAGAATGGTAACCAAACAGAATGCTCAAATTATAGAACAATTTCACTGATGCCACATACAAGTAAAACTGTGCTGAAAATCACCCAATAATGGTTGCAGCAGTTGCATTTACAGGGAACTGCCAGAAGTTTGGGCTAGATTCAGAAGAGGAGGTGTAACAAGGGATATCACTGCTGATGTCAGATGGATTTTGGATGAAAGCAGAGAATACCAGAAAGATGTCTACTTGTGTTTTATTGACTATACCAAGGCATTCGACTATGTGGATCATGAGAAGCTATGGATGGTCTTAGGAAAAATGGGGATTCCAGAATACTTCAGTGTGCTTATTCAGAACTTGTACCTGATCAAGAGGCAGGTGTGCAGAGAGAAGAAGGGAATACTGCATGATTTATAATGAGGAAAGGTGTTCAACAGGGTTGTATCTTCTCACCATACTTACTCAATCTGCATGCTGAGCAAATCATCAGAGAAGCTGGTGAAGAAGAATGGGGCATCAGGATCGGAGGAAGGCTTATCAGCACTTGCAGATGAACATCAAGAATTACAGCCTTCAGTATGGATTATAAGCTAATGTAAAGAAGACCCAAATCTTCACCACTTCACTCATAGATAATAACATAAATGGAGAAAAGGTTGAAATTATCAAGGATTTTGTCTTGCTTGGATCCACAATCGATGCTCATGGAAAGCAGCAATCCGGAGATCAAAAGATGAGTTGCTTTAGGTAAATCTGCTGCACAAGACCTCTTTGGAGTATTGAAAAGCAAGCATGTCACTTTAAGGACTAAGGTGTCACTTTAAGGACTAAGGTGGCCCCTGTTCCAAGCTATGGAATTTTCCATTGCCTCGTATACATGTGAAAGTTGGACACTGAATATGGAAGACAGCAGAATCATAAATGAATTTGAATTGTGGTGTTGGAGAAGAATATTAAAAGTACCATGGACTGCTAAATGTACAAATTGATCTGTCTGGGAAGAAGTATGCCTAGAGTGCTCCTTGAAGACAAGGATGGCAAGACTTCATATTACATACTCGGCACATATTGTCAGGAGAGCCCATCTCTGGTGAAGGACATCATGTTTGGTAAAGTAGAGGGGTAGGGAAAAAGAGGAAGTCCCTCAAAGAGATGGATTGACACCGTGGCTGCAACAACAGCTCAAGGATAGGAGCAATTGTGAGGATGTCACAGGACTGGGTCATGTTTTGTTCTGTTGTACATAAGGTCACTATGGATCAGAAAGGATGCGATGATACCTAACAACCACAAATAGGGTTTCTAAGGCCATCGTCTTTCCATAAATAGTCTGACACGTTCTTCTCTCAAAAAGTTACTAATGGGCTCAAACCACCAGCCTTTAAGTTAGCAGCCAAGTGCTTAAACATTACACCACCAGGGATCAGCCTAGAAACCCTTAATAGCATTTCTCCTCCATCCTCTAGGATCCCTATGCATTAAAATCAATTCTATGGACACAGCAACAATAACACGGAAGAGTAGGAAAAGTAGGCAAAAGGCTTTGAGGATTTTGCTCCAAATTTATAGATAAAAGTTGAGCTATCCCTGTCAATTCTCAAGTCCAAAGAGTGGCTGGCTTTGATATATGACTTACAAAGCTTAGTGAAATTTTGTAGAGACAGAGAGACTGCAAATGAGATGCCACTGAGCATTGGTTCAGGATAGACAGGTGGTTGGAGGAGAGTTGCTTCTCTCAGAAGCATATATAGATTCCATTCCCTAAATATCTTGACCTTGAACCATGAGAGGAACATTGTAAAAACAGGAAGAGGTTATTATTAGGTGTTGGGTGCTGTGACTCACAGTGATCTCATGTGCAGCAGAATACAACACTGCCTGGCCCTGCGTCATTACTGCTTGAGTCTACTGCTGTAGTCACTGTAGAAATTCATTTCATTGAGAGTCTTCCTCTTTTTTGTTATCTCTGTGCTTTACCTGGGGTCCTGATGTCCTAGTGGGTTACACACTGGGCTGCTAACTGCAAGGTCTATAGTTGGAAACCACCAGCTGCTTCAAGGGTAATAGAGGTGGCTTTCACTTCCCATAAAAGTTTCTTTCTCCGAAACCCACAGGGACAGTTCTACACTGTCCCATAGGATCGCTCTGAGTAAGAATTCACTCAATGGCAATGAGTTCTACTTTACCAAGCTAGATGTCCTCCTCCTCCAGGGAGTGGTCCTTCCTCATGAAATGCCTAAAGTGTAGGAGATAAAGTCTTGCCTTCATTGCTTCTATGCATTCTGGTTGTACTTCTTCCAAGACAGATGTGTTGGTGTTTCTGGCAAACCATCGTGTCTTTAATATTCTTCTCCAACACTATAATCCAAAGGCATCGAGTCTTTGTGCTTCCTGGTTTATTGTCCAGCTGCCATTTGCAAATAAGGCCAATAGTTTGGGTAAGGTGCACTTGGTTCTCAACGTGACATCTTTACGTTTGAACACTTTTAAGAGGTCTCTTGCAGCAGATTTGCTCTACACATTATGTTGTTTGATTTCTTCGCTGTTCCATGGGCATCTCTTACGGATTCAAGGAAAAGGAAGTCCTAGACAGCTTCAATCTTTTCTCCATTTATTATGATGCTCCTCATATTAAGGAGTAATCTGTCTCAGCAAGTGCCCCAAGTCTTCCTTGCTTTCAGAAAGTAAGGTGTGTCTTCCTCTTATTGCAGGTTGTTGATGAGTCTTCTTTATTCACTGCTGCTGTGTTCTTCAAATCATCCTACTTCTTAGATTACTTGCTCAGCACCTTGATTAGTGAAATCTCAGGAAAGGATACAACCTGAGGCTTGCCTCTTTTGATATTAAAACATACCGTTTTCCTCTGTTCTGTCCAAATGGCTGCCTCTTGGTTCTGCACGAGCACATTGAAGTGTTCTGGAATTCCCATTCTTCTCAAGGTTGTCCATAATGTTTTATGACCCACATAGTTAAATTGTCTCACATCATCAATAAAACACAAGTTAATATCTTGGCCTTGGACCGCTCAAAGAGCCCTGTGAAGAGGAGGAAGGGGGACTCTGTTTTGCCGTTTGCTGTGTTCATTTTCTGTCCATGCCTGTGCTTTGGTGTGTTTGCTCTTTAATATAATAATAATAGAGATCAATAGATGTTTATTTTATAAAATAGATAGTCAGAAAAATATGAAACTAAAAATTAATCACACTTAAACTCACTATCATCCAATTGATTCTGACTGCCAGCAACTCTTTAGGACAGAGTAGAACTGCTGCTGGGGGGATGCTAGACTTTAAATCCTTATGGGAGTAGACAGCATCACTAGGAAGGGCTTGTGGGCTCGAACAAGTGAATTTGCATGTAGCAGCTCAATGTGGGGTCCACTACACCACCAGGGCTCATCAGACATGAATCATACCTATAATCTCATCACTCAGAAATGCTATTAACATTGTATCATACTCATGCTTGTATTGTTTGCCCAACATATAATAAAACCTTTTAAATTCAGAATTATTATAAGCTTATAACAAGAATCCTGTCTTTAAGTTTCTAAATGGTGTCATGTTTTATAATGTCATTAAATATTATTTTATTCTAATTAAAATTTTATTATTTAAAAATAAACGTGTGCACAGCAAATTAAGTTCCCATTTGGAAATTTCTATATAAACAGCTTTCACACGATGTCAATATTCTCATTCGCTGTGTTTGAGTTGTACCATTTCAAGGGTTCTATTTTACCTTCCCATGTTTGCTTTGGAGCAATTTTTGACTCTTTGGTCTCCTCTATATGATTTTTCTTAAAGAAGTTCAATACTCATGAGAGATATTCTTTATTTTATGAGCTAAAAGGTAGTCTCAAAATATTTTCAGTTTAAGGTTTAAAGCTTGTCTCAGGGCAATAGACTCAGAGAGTTCTCTAATCTCAGTGGGCCCAGTAAGTCTGGATTTTTTAAAAGTTTGAGTTAATTTCCACCTTTCTCTCCTGTTATATAAGGATCCATTTACTTTGGCCTTAATCTAAAAGTTCATATTAACATTTTTATGGCTGAATGGAATGCCAACATGACATGGGTGTCCTCTAAGTTTAGTAATAATCACCAATCACACTCACATTTCAAATGATTCTGACCTGTACCCTTTCTCTCACTCTCTCTCTCTCTCTGTCTCTCTCTCTCTCTGCCTTTTACTCTCAGTGAACTTGGGTGAATGGCTATGAATTGTTTTTATATTTTTATATTCGAGGTCAAAGTACCTTAAAAAAATCTACTACCTTGTAAAAGCACTGTGGATATGATGATACGTCAAACTACTAGGGATAGAAATTCCATATGATCCAGCAATCCCTCTGTTGGGTATATACCCTAAAGAAGTAAAAGACATCACACAAACAGACATATACACTCCCATGTTCGTCATAGCACTGTTCAAAATAGCAAGAGTGGACAATAGGCCAAATGTGTATCAATATAAGACTAGTGCATGCACACAACAGAATACTGCACATTGCTAAAACACAACGATGAAACCAGGAAGCACCTCATGGCATGGATAGACTAGAAACCATCATGCTGAGTGTAGTTAGTAAATCACAAAAGAACAAATATCATATGAGACCACCATTGTAAAGATTAAAAACCAAGACAAAAACTTGCATATCAAAGGGAATCGACTTTGGAGGTTTCCCAAAGAAGGAGGATAAACCAATGGACCAGTAGGGTGACAGGTATAGACTTGGATGTAAATGAGGATGAAGGTCCATACAAGAGAGAAGAGAAACCAGGGGAGTGGGGTTGGGATAGAACACGGGAGTGAGGACTGATGAACGGTTTGAGTCATTGAATGTGGACCTGACAGTCTGAAATCAATACTCCCCTACCGCATTTACGATAAAAAATTCATTGGAGAGAAAAAGAAAAAGTCTACTGGCTTAAGTGTCACCAGCCATGAGTGACTCCCATATGGTCACTAGCATTAAGTTGCTGTTAGTTGCAGACCCCAGCTCATGGTGACCAGGTGCTCACAGAGTAGGACTGCTTCATAGACTTGTATAAGCCATGAACTTCCAGAACCCACTTACCAGGCCTGCCTTCCACACTCCTTCTGAGTGGACATAACACCCCAACCTGTAGGCTAGGAGAGAACAAGCATGGAACCTTCCCTACGATCCAAGGGTAAATCTGTCAGGTTTTCATCTAAAGATTTGGTCACCTTGTAGTCTTCATTGCAGCTTATATTTGTAATTATTCCTGGTGAGGTTTCCCTAACAGCCATTAGCTCTCTGTATTTTCCCATGCAAGAGAAAACCAAAATTGAACTTTCCCTATTGTTCATATCCTTCAGCAAAAGAACAGAGAGCACACACCCCACCCTTCCCTGATTCTTGGGGCACCATTTTTCTCACAGTCATTTTTTTCTTCAATAAAATGGTTAATAAAAGAAAGGATGAGTAGCAGGATGGGGAGGATGCCAGCAGAAGAGGGCATGGAAAAGCTTGGAAAAGGGGAAAAGACAAACCGACAAGCAGGGAGTGAACCAGGTTTCCTGGAAGGAGTGGAACTCAGCATGGGACAAATGAAGCTGGAAAGGTAAGGAAGGTTCTAGAACTGTGTTAATCCAGGTAGACTAGAGAAACAAATCCATAGAAACTTCTATGTGTATAAGCAAGAGTTTTATATAAAGGGTAATTGTACATTAAGAAAGCATCCCAACCTAGTCCAGTCCAAGCCCATAAGTCTTATATTAGCCTATATGTCCGAGACCAATCTATAAAGTCCTCTTCAGACTCATGAAATACACAGCATGACGCCGAATGCAGGATGATCACAAGCCAGTGGGTAGAAAGTCATTGGGTACAGTGGTGTCGTAAGCATCTCAGAGCTGGCAGGGATCTGTCTCTACGTAGCTTCTCTGGCTTCAGAGGTCTGGTTGCATCGGGGTAGATCCAAGTGGCTTCTCTAGCTCAGAGCACTAGCGTAGTTCCAGGTGTCTCCTCAGCTGCAATATCTCCCAGGGAATGAGCAGAGAGAGAGAGAGGTGTCTCCCGCCTCCAAGGAGGAAATACTGGATTTCCCAGAATTCTCAGAAGGCCACGCCCACACAGAAGCCTCATTGGCTATGACCCAATTGACAGTCTAGCCTCCACCCCTTCATTCTTAATCCTCGCAAGTCCCAAATTGACACCAGATTATGTAACTACCATAAGAAACTTCAGGGTAGCACAGCTGCCAACATCTGCATCTTGGCCCAGTGAAGTAGCCTTCTGTATTCTGGCCTCCCAAACTATCCGAGAAAAAATGCATGTTCTTTTCAGATACCAGGCTTGTGGTACTGTGTCAGAGCCTTCGCAGGAAGCTGAAATAGACTCCTGCTTACTGGCAAGTAACAGCCATTAACAGCATCGAATCCATTGCTACTCAGTGGATTGCGAGGGAACGTACATCTTTACAAGAGTAGAGAAAGCCTCCTCTTTCTGTATTCCACATCTAGAACTTCCTAATTACCATTTTCATGGGTTTGCAGTGTCAAAGCAGTTTAAACGCCAAGGGTGACACAAATGTCTTCGCTAGATGACTTGCCTAAAATGTGGTTGCTCAAAACCACCCAGCAGTGCTTGTGGGTCAACTTCCATGGAGAATACAGTCAAGCAAACCCTACGGAACACTTTCTACTTTAACAGCAGAATGGCCATAAGTCGGTCTCAGCTCAATGGCAGTGACCGTGGCTTCTTGATATTTACTGGTTTATTGTGGCTTCCAGCCGCCCACCCCACACCCCTTCCTGTAGTGCATAACTTAGAAATCATATTCTTTTTTTGGAATATAAATATGTTTTTAATTACCTTTATAGGACAAACTGTACAAAGTAAGTCTTCTTCTCAACCTATATAGAGATGACTATTTTTCTGAAGGAAGTGGTTCACAAGCAGAAGTGGAAAAA
Organism: Tenrec ecaudatus; assembly: GCF_050624435.1. NCBI lineage: Eukaryota > Metazoa > Chordata > Mammalia > Afrosoricida > Tenrecidae > Tenrec > Tenrec ecaudatus. Next base: position 11,614,417 of record NC_134542.1, on the reverse strand, counting down.
AATAAAAAGCAGCTATTTCTCTAACTGCCATGGCTGTGATAGTCCAAACTGGTGATATGGAATCAAACATTTCAGCAAGGGCCACGTTTTGAGGGCCCTCCCCTGGCACCAAGTAGAGCCCCTGGCCTACACTGCTGGTTTCTTTGTGGGAGTTTTAATGAACCACGGGAGTCTTCAGAAGCTATCAACGACATAGACGTTGTCTTTACACATCTCCGGAAGTCATACTTGGTAGAGCGGAGGGGCAGCATAAAATGAGGAAGGCCCTCAACTAGATGAATGGACAGTGGCTGCAACAATAGGCTCAGGCAGGGGAACAACTATGAGGATGGCACAGGGACCGCGTGCCGTTTCGTTCTGGTGCGACAGAGTCCCTGTGGGCTGGAACTGACTGGATGGCACCTCACAACAACAACACCTCCACGGAATGGACACGTGAAGTCTCTGGAATCAAGACGCTCTGAATAAAGTGCTGATAGGGGAATTCATTAACGTGGCATTCATTTCTTCCCATTCTTCTTGTCTGCATTTAGTGGTCTCTTGGAATGTTGGGCTAGTCAGAGTGAATTTGAACTCCTAATGACTGCAAACCCTAATATGAGATGATCCCTTCAGGATAACCCCCCCCCCCCCCGCCCCAGCAAAGCATTTCTATTTATGGAGGTGTTTGATTTCATTGTAGGCATTGACCGTGGATTTTCGGGAACCTCTTTGGAGTCCCCCTGCATGGTACTAATAGTGGAGGTGCTTGGCCGCTAAACTAAAGGTTGGAGGTTCAAGTCCTCCTAAAGATGTCTCTGAAGAAAGGTCTGGTGATCTAGTTCCAAAATGTCAGTCATTGAAAATCCTACAGAGCACGGTTCTCCTCTGACACATATGCAGTCATCAGGAGGTGAAAGTAACCTTCTTGGAAACTATTTTTCACTCGTAGGCCTTCATGTTGATGGGTGTCCATTTATGTGTGTGTTCTGGGGTTGGTAAGGGAGTGGGGGGTAAAGATAGATGTTCTATTCATTTCTATTTCAGTTAAAGGAATTTTTTAATGTAATATGTTATAGTTTATCAAATAAATGTACTTTTCAACAAATATTGAAACAAAAGATTTCTATGGTTTGATCTACTAATTTGCCCAATTATGTTAAACTTCCTATTGTCAAATCATTCTTGTATTCTTGAAATAAGCCCTATATGGTTGCTACTCTCAGATAAGCATTGGGCGGCTAAGGGCAAAGTCCCGGGTTCAAACCCATCAGCCTCTTCTTGGAAGAGAGAGAAGTCTGTCTGCTCCTGTAGAGACTTCCGACCTCCTAACCCTGTGTAGGACACAGGATTGCTTTCTCTCATCATGCATATTCAATCTGTAGGCTGAGCCAAAAATCAGAGAAGTCGACTTAGATGTAGAAGAATGTGACATCAGGAATGGAGGAAGGTTTGTTAACACCCTGCAATATGCAGGTGCCCAACCTTGTTGCTGAAATCAAGGAGAACCTGAAGCACTTGCTGATGAAGGTCAAGGATTGCAGCCTTCAGTGTGGATGACAACTCAGTATCAAGAAGACCCAAATCCTCACAGCTGGACCAACAGGTAACATCGTGATAAACGGTGAAAAGATTGAAGTAATCAAGTATTTTTGTCTTGCTTGGATCCACAATCAATACTCATGGAAGCAGCAGTCAAGAGATCAAAATCTGCTGCACAAGATCTCTTTAGAGTATTGAAGAGCTAGGAGGTTACTCTGAGGACTGAGGTGCACATGACCCAAGTCATGGTATCTGCAAGTGTCTCGTATGCATGTGAAAGTTGAACATTGACTATAGAAGGCTGAAGAAGAATCAATGTATTTTAACGATTGTACTGAAGAAACCTATTGAAAATACCATGTACTGCTAACAGGACAAACTGATATGTGTTGGAAGAAGTACAGCCAAAGTGCACCCTTGAGGCAAGGATGGCGAAACTTCATCTTATGTCCTTTAGACGTGTTTTCCAGGAGAGGTCAGTCCATGAGAAGCGTCATCGTGCTGGTAAAGTAGAGGCCAGTGAAAAAGAGGAAGCCCCGCAACAAGATGAATGGACACCGTGGCTGTAACAGTGGGCTCGAGCATGGGCGCAATTGTGAGATGTCGCAGGGCTGGGAAGTACTCCATTCTGTTGTGCACGGGGTCTGACTTGATGGCGCCTAACAACAATAACTTTAGATAGGGTCACTATTAGTCAGAATCGACTCAACAGCAGTGGGCTTGGTTTTCTTAAAACTTCCTAGTAAGTCTGTGTGATCATTGTGTTCTTTGGGTAGATCTATCAAGATGGGGTTATTAAAAACAGCCTCCATAACCTTCGGGGCTGAATTTAACTGGCCCAAGAGATCCCCCCCGCCAACAACCCCTGTTTTAAGTGGACCTTGCTCTGTGGAGAGCATGGGCATATCCAAGACTCCTCTCTGATTATGTTTCACCCTGTAAGATCATCTCTGTTAGCTTCCATCTGCTCAAAAGACCGATGCGCTCTTGGCGCTAGCAGATCTTCACGCAATGCTTTTCCCATGGTACCTAAGGTATCTTGTTTGGGGCAGGCATTTTAGCATGGCTAAGAAGAGCGTTTGAGTGAGAAAACCTGTCTGCCGCCACCCACTGAACACAGAGACATGTTCAGACACACTCCGTTTGGGAAAATGAAACCCCGCTGTGTACGCATGAACTGGAACCTCAGCGGCAGTGCTTGTCGGCTAGCCTTCATGTTTAGGCATTTGGTGTTGATAGCTATGCCAGATTGTTTATAGCTTGTCTGGGGTGTTCTTTTTGCTGGTTTTAGGTATCAATATTATCTTGACCTCATAAAAATTGTTTAGAAGCCTTCCCTTTTCCTGCTCTGACCCCGCCAGGGTAACATCGGTGACGTCTGTTTTTTAAAGGTTTGGTGGAAGTTCTCTGTGAAGCCATCTGGGCCTGGGGCTTTCCAAAGTTTCGCGTTCACCACCCTCTTTGTGTTTACAGCATGTGGCAGGTTTATGTTCAGTTTTGTTTTGACTTTTCTTTAAGCCTCAGGGACAACGGCTTGGGTTCATTATGCTCCTCAATTCATGGTGCATCATTATCATCGGTTCACCCAAGGTCGTCCCTTGTTTTGCAAAAAGCGTTTCCTCGTTTTCATCCCCACCTTCTCACCTGTTCCTTTTCCCTGCTTGTATTTGCACCTATTCTAATGAGCCTGGTGGAAAACTCCTTTTCTCTCCTGGGAGTCTGCCCATGTCTTGCAATACATTTAAGTTTTGCTGCCTGCGTGTGGATGTCACATTCGTGTGCTTAAGCGTACTCAAAATGATCAGACGTTCATCCCGAATTGCACTTTTTATCACCTTACACTGTGCGACCAGTAGATCAGCATTAGTATAGTTCTACTTCACCTGCACCATTCAAATCTGTTACACCAGGAAGCTATTAACAACTCTAACAATATAATCTCAAATGGAGCCCAGACGGTGTAGTGGGTTACACGTTAGCCTGCTAACCACAAGGTCAGCACCTCGTCAAAACCACCAGCGACCCCACAGAGAAAGTCAAGGCTGTCTACTCCCATTACAAGTTACAGTCTGGGAAGCCCACAGGAGCAATTCCACCCTGTCCTATAGGGTCACTATGAGTCAGAATCAAGTTGACGGGGGTGAATTTAACTTGTTGAGTTTTATTCAATTTTAGCTTTATATATATATATATATATATATATATATATATATATATATATATATATATATATATGACAGTTCATATTCCAAACATAACCTGATGGTTGTTGATTCACACCCATTCCCTGGCGCCGAGTAAGAAAGTCGTGGCATTGTGCTTCTGAACAGATTACAGCCTGTGGTTCATCTTTCTACTCTGTAATGTGCAGGGTTGCCAGGAGTTGGATTTGACTCAATATCAATGGGTTTGTTGTTGTTGTTTACATCTATCACTTGACTTATTAGCTATCAATGACACATGTGGTCTTTCTTCTCAAAGATTGGTTGACTAGAGAAACAAATTCAGATATATATATATATATATATATATATATATATATATATATATATATATATATATAAACAAAGGGCTTTATATCAAAGAGTTAATTATACATTAAGAAAACATACCAGCTCAGTCAGATCAAGTCCACAAGTCTGATATTAGCCCATAAATCCAAGACTGGTCCATAAATTTCTCTTCAGACTCACATAGCTACTTGAAATGATGTCCAGTGCAAGAAGATCACAGGACAGTGGGTGAAAAGTCTTGTGGATCCAGTGGCAGTGGAAGCATCTCAGTGCTGGTGCGGGCCTCCATGTGGCTTCTCCAGCTCTCTGAGTGTGTCTCCTCAACAGGAGAGTGAAACAGAGAGAGAGAATGGCCCACCAAGGACACACTCAGACGGAAGCATCATCAGGCTATGACCTGATTGATGGGCTAAACTCCACCTCTTCGCTCTTAATACTCTCAAGTTAACATAAGATTGTGTAACTATCACATCATGTTATTTCCATTACATGATACTGTTCATGTCATGTGTACACTCTCCTGCTTTATAACATTTCCATTCAGTACCAGAATAGCGTACTGATGGGAATCTAAATGAGGTCCATTATGACAACCAGCTCTTGGTCTGGATCTTGATTCTGGCCCCAGGACAACACCCAGGAGTCTAAGCCCTCTAGACCAGTGGTGCTCAACCTTCCTCATGCCACGAACCTTTAATGCAGTTCCTCAGGTTGTGGTGACTCCCAACCATAACATTATTTTTGTTGCTACTTCATAACTGCAATTTTGCTACAGTAAAAATCGGGTGGGCAGCCCCTGTGAAAGGGTTGTTCGACCCCCAAAGGGTCGTGACCCACAGAATGAGAACCACTGCTCTAGACAGAGGAAACCTTTGTGCCTCTCCTACCCATCCAGCTCTCCATGAGACCCAAGGAAGGCAGTTGCTTTGAATACCTGAAGGGAAGTTGCTTTGGATACTTGAGCCCTTTGGCTGTGGAGCTCGAAGCAGGGAACATGGTTCCCAAGGACAGAATCTGAGAGCTTGTGGCCACTGTAGGGCCATCAAGGTCAAGGTGTGTGTGGATAAGGGAGCAGTGTCGCAGCAGAGGGGAGCAGTCCAACAAGAAAGATGTGTTTGCAGGCACAGCAACCACGCCCCCAAAGACTCAAGAAAAAAGGGCAGAAACTTTGCAGCAGACACAAGTCCTGCATGAGTAGGCAAGGGCTCTGACTCCGGACGAATTTGGGCTGGTATATAAAAATGATCACGTTTGGACCCCCCAGTCTTGATGGGTCTGGGAACACTTAGATGACATCTCAAAATAAAAGGTGTCTCAGTGAAGAAGCACGGTCTTTTGTAGATAAAGAGTGAGGCTCATTCAAACAGAAGTGTGCGATTATTAGTGTCTATATGAGGTTCGAACTTAATAGACAAAGATGTACACCTTTGCTCATTAAATAAAGAAACTAGACTTAGATAAAAGAACCCCCCCCAAAAAATACTCACTGCCAAGGTGTCACTGCCAACTTACAGTGACACAGGGTAGAACTGTCTTGATGGGTTTCCAAGACTGTAACTCTTTACAGGAGTAGAAAGTCCCATTTTCTCTCCAGGAGCAGCTGGTGGCTTTGAACTTCTGACCTTGTAGCCCAACACGTAACCACTATGCCACCAGAGCTCCTTTAGAGGAAGAAAATACGCCCTGGTGTGACTGGCTGCTACCTTTCTCAGAGAAGAATTCAAACGCCTCTTGTCCTTTTCTTCTTCCTACTTGACTATAAAAGACCTTGCGGTAAAATGGACTGTGCATTGGGCTGCTAACTGTAAGGTCTACAGTTCATATCCCCAGCTGCTCCTAGAGGAAAAGATGGTGCTTTCTGCTCCTGTAAAGATTTTCCATCTCGGAAACTCCTACCCTGTCCTATAGGGGGCTATGAGTCTGAACTGAGTGGACATCAGTAGCTTGGTTTGGTTTACTATTGGCTGTATCTCTGTATCTCTCTCTCTCTCTCTCTCTCTCTCTCTCTCTCTCTCTCTCTCTCTCTCTCTCTCTCCCCCCTCTCTCTCTCTCTCTCTCTCACACACACACACACACACACACGGGTAGCTTCTGATGTTTACCCTCAACATGCCCTTGGGTTTCACGAGCTTCATGGGCCGCCTTCCAACTGTCCAATTCCTACCACCAAAGTCCAGAAAAACAAAACTACCCTTTCCTGCCCCCCTTGTCCAGAGGCTGCTCCTTGGAATGCCCTCGTGTTTTATCTGCATCCCTCCTGGGGCTTATCGCCTTCTGCCTTGCAGCAGACTTGTTTATGCGCACTCCTCTTCATCGTCAAGGGCAGAGAACGATGGCTGTCTTCACTGTCAGGCTCGTCGGAGGATGGATCCCAGGTCCTTTCCTTACTAGGTGGGTGGCCTTGAGGGGAAAAAAATTCCAGCTCGTGGGAAACTCTGTTTATTCTTGGCATGAAATTTGGAAATTAAAAAACAGCACACAGTTCTTGTGAGGACTAGAGATGTTACATATAAAACGCAGGCTCCTTGAACATCGAATGAAGTGCCTGCCTTACAATTTTGAAAACACAGAGACTCAGTTCTAGCAGCCAGTCGCTGTTACTGCTGCCTGTGATGGGACCGTTGTTATAGCTCCTCGCCTCGAGTATTTATTTACTCATTCATTCAACAGACATCTTATGAAGGGAAAACGATGTGCCTGGCTCTGCAGGACACGTGCAGGAAAGACAAGGGGCTTGAAGGGTCAAGACAGAAATCAACAAGCCAACCATAGATGCGCAGCTAACTCCCGGATGAAGACAGAGCTGTAGAAAAGGCAACACAAGATAGACATTAGAGAGTGAACGACACAAGCTATTAGACTCAAAGACCCCAAGAGGGGAATGGGATACTTGAGCTCAGACCCAAATAAGGGGAACACATTCTAGAGGTTCTGGTGCCAGAGAAGGGGACTGTGAATGGGGAGGCTGGGAGGGGAGAGGGCTGGCAGCCACGGGAAGGGAGGAAAGGAAAGTAGTGGGGGTCAGAGGAGATGGGCAGGAGTCAGCTCTTTCAGGGTCATATGGACCCTCAGAAAGGGCATGAATTTCATCTCAATGTGATTGGGAACCTCCTTAAAGACATCTCAGACTATGCCTTACTTCTAAACCAAAGCAAACTCACTGCCAAGGAGCTTATTTCCATCTATGTAGGATTTCCTAAACTGAAAATCTGTACAGAATCAGACAGCTCATCTTTCTCCTAGCTAGTGGGTTTGAACTAACAACCTTGAACTTGGTAGCCGACCATCTAACATATCATCTCCAGGGCTCCTTACTGAGCGGACATTAATAACCATTTCTGACCCAGCAGCAGACACTCCACAGATTGGTTTTTTTTCTCTTCTCATAAGTATGTTTTTAATTTTATTGTGGTGAAGATGTATGTGACAAAACATATGCCATCTCCACACTGTCCACATGGACGATGCAGTAGTGCCGATGACATGCTTCATGTAGCGTGCCTATGCTTGCTACCTTTTTTCAATCCTTTCCACTACCATTCATATAAATCCAGTGCCTCCCCTCCCCCTAAGCAAAAGCCGTCCCTTCCCCTGTCTCCTTACCCTTGGTGTTGATTTTGGCTCGTTGCGGTGGAGCAGATCTGCTCCATACGGTTCTCTCGGTGTCATGCTTACGAAGGGACATCACCAACTCTCTGTGGCACAGAGCCACGGAGTGGATTCCAACACAACCTTTCGGTTAGCAGCTGCGTCATTAACCCTACACTCAGGGTTCTTTGACTTCATGCCAACCTGCAGTGACCTTGTAGAATGAATAGAACTGTCCCATTGGTTTTCTGAAACTATTAATTTCCAGGAAGAGGCTGCCTCATCTTTGAACCAGCGACCTTGAGGACAGCAGCTCGAAGTCTCATCCATATCACCACAAGGACTCCTTTCACACCCCCGGGGGTCACTCAACAGTGACCTTTGGCTTCTACACGCAAGCGGGTTTCAAAAAGTTCAAAGCAAAATCCCTCTCCTTTCATTTCATTTTGCAGGAATTTCCTGATGCCCCTCACATCTGTTTATTCTATATCAGTCAGAATACACACGTTCTGCCCTTTGTTGAGGGCCCGCTGCCCCCGCATGATATTTCCAAGGCTCGCCCATGTCCAGGAGAACATCAGAACTCGATTCCTCTTTGTGGCGGAGGGAATGCCGCAGATTTCTGTGAAAGGAGGAGAGGAAGAGAAAGAGACTGGGAGGGCAAGCGGGGAGGCAGAGGAGGTGGGAGGGGAGACTATCAAGCCAGCAGGCGCACTGATGGGACTGTCCCCCACCGTCAGGGACATGAGGCCAGACAGAGCCAACCGTGGTGGGTGGCGAAGTCTCCAACCTCCTGTGACCATTTGGTGTCACACGGCTCTGGTTCCTCCGGTGGTCCCAGATGGTCAAGGGAGCTTGAAAGCTGGGAGGTCCTGCGAGCAGAGCCACCCCTCACCATCTCTGGCAGCCATCTCTGGCAGCTCTGTCCCTCAGGTCACAGATAACAGCTGTCAGATGGTCTGACTGTGAGGCAGTGAGCCTCCCCAGCACAGGAAGAGCAGCCGGGCTCCAGAAACATTGTCATTTCCACAAAACACACAAGCCTTGGAAGAATGAAAAGTTCATGCGCCACGGAGCAAAGCACCTCGGGGAGCTACAAGGGGTTAAATGTAAGCACACAATGTTCCCGACGTCCTTGAATGCACAGCAGACAAATAATCACACATCCTTGGTAGGAAGAGAGAAACAAGTCAGAGCTCCCGTGTGAGGACTAACAATAAGTGTGTGAAAGGTTGGCCCCGCCCAAAAAAAAAAAACAGAGAGAAAGAGGAGGGAAGGGAGAATAGGAGATGGAAGAAGTCATCCGGGAGGAAATCACCCAGGGAAAGGTCCCCTTACCGCAGCCAGGCTCAAGATTCTCCACTGGCCCCTTTGGATTCTGGGAGAACTCCCCACTGTTCCCTTTGGATTCTGGGAGAACTCCCCACTGGCCCCTTTGGATTCTGGGAGAACTCCCCACTGGCCCCTTCGGATTCTGGGAGAACTCCCCACTGGCCCCTTCGGATTCTGGGAGAACTCCCCACTGGCCCCTTTGGATTCTGGGAGCACTCACCACTGGCCCCTTTGGATTCTGGGAGCACTCACCACTGGCCCCTTTGGATTCTGGGAGAACTCCCCACTGACCCCTTTGGATTCTGGGAGAACTCCCCACTGACCCCTTTGGATTCTGGGAGAACTCCCACTGGCCCCTTTGGATTCTGGGAGAACTTCCCACTGACCCCTTTGGATTCTGGGAGAACTCCCCACTGGCCGCTTTGGATTCTGGGAGAACTCTCCACTGGCCCCTTTGGATTCTGGGAGAACTCCCCACTGGCCCCTTTGGATTCTGGGAGAACTCCCTTCTCTGAACCCCAGATATCTGAGCCAGGCTTGGCAGGCCTCACAGACCTCCACATCTGAAAGACTGTGCTGGGGCAACCTGGACCCAAGAGTCTAGTCCAAAAGTCATCTTCTTTATTCATGTTGGCCTCAATTATGAAAAGAATTCCATTCAAGCCTGGACAACCCCAGTGGGCAGTGGTGCAAGGGAGTGTTGGTGAGAGGCCCCTCCAAAGGAAAGCTAATGGTTCGGAACAAAGCCGCGGCGTTCGGATGAGCCGGAAGTGTGCTAATCGGAACCTCTGACCAGTGCACATTGGTCAGCCTGTGTGGTTGAGGACCTGCTAGAAGGGCTTGAGGAAAGCTCTGTGGCCATTTGCAATCAAGGTCGAACAAGCTGGCCTCGTCATTATCCTTGATGGTCAGCTTCCCCGTTAGTGTCAGCTTTGTGCTCTTGGTCAGGAGCTTTCCTTGAGCACAGTCCATTCTCCACCTAGGCAAGAAGTTGAAGCAAGGATGCTCCTTGTGGCAAAGGAGTAAACATATATAAAAGATCGATATATAAATATATTTATAATATATATGTATATATATTATAAATATATAAAAAGGTAGGCAAACTATATTGGTATAAAGGAAGAGTTTGTCCAAAATTTACAAAGATGTGCAGAATGAAAATATTTGCACAATATCCACAATGTACCAGGTGCCAGATTTGGGTAAAGACCCTATGTGTTTTAAACAGTTAACACACGTGGCTGTTAATTGGAAGGTTGTAAGTTCAAGTCCACTAAGAAGCACTTTGGAAGACTGGGTGCTCTTCTTCTGACAAATCTGCCATCAGAAACCCTCAACTAAGTCCACACGGAAGAAGCACACCAGTCGACATGATCCAAGGAAGGTAAATAATAAAATTCAAACCCGAAGGAGGGAATGGTATCAGAGCTTCAAGGTGAGCACCTGATTTGCAAGAGGTATGGATGACAGTGGAAGCCCCAAATCCATTGACAGAGTGCCCACTTGGGTTTCGCCTCCCATGAATCCCCTCTGGCCACAGTCGACAGATATGAGTAGCCTTCCTCTCAGACAAAGAGCATGGCCAAGCCGAGTACGGCTGAGGCAATTAGGTTAAAATGCAATGCCGTATCATCTGATCGCACCTTTGACCCGTTTTAAAGTTGTTACCGTTTTTAATATTTTCTGCTTTCTTTTTGATTGAGGTTTTTCTATGTTTTTCCTAGTCATTGTTGTTAGGATCTTTGGTTCGTTGGTTTCCCCTCTGTATTTTGTACGGTGTTCTGTGTATGAAATCCAGGACAGATGAACCTGTACAGACAGGAGCATGGCAAGGAGGGGGTGGAGGGAAATGGGAAGCTAACAAAAACGAGTCTGAGAAGAAAATGTTCTGAAGTCAATGGTGATGATGATCGTACAACTCTCTGAATATGCTGAAATATAACACTGTACGAGACGTGATGTATATGCCAACAAAACAGTGTTAAAAAATAAGGAGCAATGAAAATGGGAACCATACTGAGAAGATTACAGTGGATGAGTTGGAATAGGATGTGATGAATTATTAATATGGACCCGATGATCTGTTCTGCAAACCTTCACCTAATTTCACACCCACACACACAGTTGAAATAAAAACAAAACCACCCAATGGAGCACAGCCTGACTTCAACACACAGTCGCCACAAGTTGGCATCAACTCCATGGCAGCTGTTTTGTTTTGTTTTTCTTTGTATGGGAGAAACCCTGCTGAATGCATTGCGCATGGCACAAGTGTCCTTCGTGTTTACAACCCTCTGAAAAGCAAGCACCATCGTCTCCTGATCCCACATGCGAAAACTATGGTCCGAGAAATGGAACCGTTTCCTACTGCCAGTCCCATCCCGTCCCTCCAACCATCGCAGAGGCACACAGCCCCACCCACAGAAACCATCCCCTTCCATATTGCAGAGCTATCAGTGTCAGGACCCCAGTGGCCATCGGATAATCCTTCTTTATTTTATAACAGAGATGTGGGGTGGGGGCAGAGTGGGGACACGCTGTGCTGGAAGTCACCCCTTGGGTTCTTAGTCAGCCAGGCGTGAGCTCAGACGTCTTCTCGCAGTCAGACGGAATACCTTCATGGGATTCCCATCTGTCAGACGTTTCGGCCAACACAGGTCGGACGGCAACTCTATTCAGGAAGACGGTTGTTTAATGCAGCAAGGGCTTGTTTCATTTTCCAACAGATGAAGTCAACCAGATGAAGTAAAACAAAACAAAACATCAGAACATATCTTTTTCTTCCACCTCCCACCCCCATCTATGAAGCATGAGAGCCTGCTAACTGCAGTAGTCGGGGTGTGGTAGGAAGGAAAGGAGGGTGTAAAATTAAGTGGACAGTGTGAGTTGGAATCAGAAACACACTAAACTAAACTTGAACCATTGCTGTTGAGTCCATCCTAACGCCTAGGGACCTGGCCCTACAGACAGGGTGTCCCAGCGACTCTGGAAGCAGGTCATTTTGTCTTTGTCTGCACCTCTGAGGGTTTCAGAGCCCAACTTTGCAGACAGCACTTTGAAACGGAGCGTTAAAACACTAGGCCACTAGCGCTGCTGGAATAAGTAAAGCAAGAGCTGGTTATTTGAGCACCACCATCAGCATTTCGTCCTTGTGCTGTGTGTGTTGGGGGGGTGGTATATATTAGTGTACTGTGTAAGCAGTATGGGCATATATCGCATGCGCAATGGTGGTGGTGGTTTGTGAGTGTGCATGTGATTGTGTGATGAGAGTGTATGGATAGTGGTGTGCTTGCATGTGTACGCTGTAGGGGAGGCTGTGAGTATACATGTAGGTAGTGGTGGATGCTTTTATATTAACATGTGCATGTGTGTGGGTGCGTGTGCGGCTTATGTAGTGAAGGAAGGGGAGTGTGTGTTTTGATTGTTAGGGACCATCAAGGAGGTTCTAGTTCATAGCGACCCAGAACAAAACACTTCCCGGTCCTGCACCATCTTCTCAATGGGTTTTATATTTGAGGCCGTTGTGGCAGCTCCGCTGTCCATTTCATGGAGGTCGTTCTCTTTTGCTCTGCACTTGCACTTCACCAAGGCTGACGGCTTTTTCCAGGAGCTGCTCTCTCCTGATAACATGTCCAAAGTACATGAGATGAAATCTTGCCACCCTTGCCTCTAAGGAACATTTTAATGAGTGTGCTTCTTCCAGAACAGATCTGTTTGTTCTTTGGGCAGTAAATGGCATTCGAACATTCTTGGTGCCAATGCCATAATTCAAGGGCAGCAGTCCTTCTCCAGTCTTTCTTAGTCAATATCCAACTTTCACATGCATGTAAGGCCATTGAAAACGCCAAGGCTTGGGTCCAGCACACCTTAGTCCTCAAAGTAACATCTTTGCTTTTCAATACCCCAAAGAGGTCTTATGCAGCGGATTTACCTAATGCAATGTGTCTTATGATCACTTGACGGCTGCTTTCATGAACCTTGGTTGAGAATCCAAGAAGGATGGAATCCTTGAAAAGATCAATTTTTTCTCCAATTATCATGATGTGACCTATGGATCCAGTTGTGGAGATTAGGGTTTTCTTTATGTCAACTTATAATCCATAGCGAAGGCTACAATCCTTGATCTTCATTGGGAAGGCCCTAGTCTTCCTCACTTTCAGCCAGCAAGGTTGGGCCATCTGCATACCACAGGTTGTTAAAGAAAGCCTTCCTTTCCCTCAATGCAAGAACACTTTGTTCTATTAATCTGGCATTCCATGATGCTCACCTTCCTGACACCTTAACTGAAGACAAATGTGTGCATAAGAAAATGTGGTGAAGCAAGATATGACAAAATAACAATCTATAAATTATCAAGGGCTCATGAGGGAGGGGGGAGCGGAGAGGGAGGGGAAAACAAAGAGGACCTGATGCAAAGGGCTTAAGTGGAGAGCAAATGCTTTGAAAATGATTAGGGCAAAGAATGTACGGATGTGCTTTATACAATTGATGTATGTATAGGTATGGATTGTAATAAGAGTTGTATGAGCCCCTAATAAAATGTAAAAAAAGAAAAGAAAGAAAATGATTAGGGCAAAGAATGTAAAGATATGCTTTATACGATTGATGTATGTATATGTATGGATTGTGATAAGAGTTGTATGAGCCCCTAATAAAATGTTTAAAAAAAAAAAAAGAAAATGTGATGAAGAAAGCTGATGGTGCCCAGCTATCAAAAGATACAGCAGGGGGTAAAAAAAGATATAGCATCTGGGGTCTTAAAGGCTTGAAGGTAAATAAGCGGCCATCTAACTGAGAGGCAACAAAGTCCACATGGAAGAAGCACACCAACCTGTGTGATCACAAGTTGTCAATAGGATCAGGTATCAGGCATCAAAGAACAAAAAATCATATCACTGTGAATGAGGGGGAGTGCAGAGTGGATACCCAAAGTCCATCTGTAGGCAACTGGACATACCCTTACAGAAAGGTTGCAGGGAGGAGATGAGCCAGTCACAGGGTGCAGTGTAGCAATGATGAAACATATAACTTTCCTCTAGTTCCTAAATGCTTCCTCCCCATCCATTATCATGATCCCAAATCTACCTTACAAATCCGGCTAGACCAGAAGATGTACACTGGTACAAATAAGAGCTGGAAACTCAGGGAATCCAGGACAGATAAACCCCTCAGGACTGAAAATGAAAGTAGAGATACCAGGAGGATAAGGGGAAGGTGGGGGAGAAAATGGGAACCAATCATAATGATCTACATATAACCCCCTCCCTGGGGGGTGGCCAACAGAAAAGTGGGTGAAGGGAGACATCGGACAGTGTAAGATATGAAAAAAAAGTATACAAGGGTTCATGAGGGAGGGGGAGGGTGGAGAGGAAGGGGAAAAAATGAGGAGCTGCTACCAAGGGCTCAAGTAGAAAGAAAATGGTTTGAAAATGATGATGGCAACAAATGAACAAATGTTCTTGGCACAATGGATGGATGTATGGATTGTGATAAGAGTTGTACGAGCCCCCAATAAAATGATTTTTAAAAGGACTTCCTCCAATCCTGATAGCTCATTCTTCTTCATCTCAGCCAGCTTTTCTAGTGATTGGCTCAGCTTACAGATTGAATAAATATGCAAGAAGCCCAGCTTTTCTAGTGATTGGCTCAGCCTACAGATTGAATAAATATGCAAGAAGCTTTATGGTGTGTGCATGCATGTGCAGAGTGTGTGATGGTGAGGAGCGTGTGTGTGTGTGTGTGTGTGTGTGTGTGTGTGTGTGTGTGTGCTGGGCTACTCTCTCCTTTGAAAAACTCATGGGAAGTGGCAATTATCCAAGTAGGGAAAGTCCTTAATTAAGACCTGAGCTTCAAAGGGTGGGTAAGAGTGAGCCCAGAGCTCTTTCATCATGACTTACCACTAGTCCTCAAGTCCACTGGGAAGAAGCTAGGTGAGTGGGTGTGGGACTGAGTTCTCGGACTCAAACTCCACAGGAAGCGTTCCTGCAAAGCCCCCAGAGGCATGAGGGTGTATCAGGATTTCCACAGATTTTGTTTTTCTGGTTCTGCGTATTTTGATGATTAAAACGTTGAATCTAAAAGCTATGGAGTGAGACAGGACTGAGTGGGAATCCAAACTTAAAACAACTGGGGGACATCAGAGCCTCCACAACTCAACAACCCAACTTAACTACAATTGAGTTGATTCTGACCCACAGGGACTCTGTAGGACAGAGCAGAATAGGAGTTTCCAAGGCTGTAACTCTTTATGGGAGCAGGAAGCCTCAAGTTTCTCCCATGAAGCAGCTAGTGGATTCGAACTGCTGGCCTGTGGTTAGCAGCCCGACATGAAACCCCTAGGCCACTAAGCCACTAAGCCACTAAGCCACTAGGCTCCCTCTCCAGAGGCCTCGCCCAAACTCGTTCCTCCGACTTTTTCTGACCTGTTTGCTCTGATAGACCTCCCTCCAGCTTTGAAGTTACTTCTTTGGTCTGATTTGGCTCAGACACTACCTCCCACTCTCCTTGCAGGCAGCTCTCCAAACCAGCGTCCACATAGCTCCCAAACCTGTATTTCACACACGGCAGCCTGCACTCAGGAGAACATTCCAAAACCTAGCTAGAAGGGAGGGCATTAGAGAACTTGCAGAATCCATTTAAATCGACCTGGAATAAATAGGACCCCGAGTTACGTCACATTAAATGAGGGCCGAGCTGACACTCACTTTCCACATCTCTAAAACAAGTGAGTCGGGCTGGTTGAGACGCTGAATGTTTCCAGGATGACTACGGAAGCTTCAAGGTCTTTGTCTTCACGGCCATTTCTCATAGGTAGCACCGTTTCGCAATAAATCTTGAGCATGTGGTGAGCAAATAAAGGAATACTGGGATGCCAGCTGCTTTAAGAGAGAACAGCTAAGCAAGATGAGGCTTTCTACCTACTCCTGTAAAACATTGCCATCTCAGAACCCGGCCCCCCGGCCAGTTCTATTCCATCCTATAAAGTGGCTATGAGTTGAAATCAACCCAAGGGTAGTGAATTTGGTTTGGATGATTTTAAAAATAATAACAACAGATTATCTTCCTATTTTATTTTATGACTGCACTTAGCACAATAGCTTAAATGTTAATAAGTTCAATAATCCTCAATGTTTCATTTGTCTCACAGGCTACTGGGGACTAACTCTGGACGAGAATTCACTCCCGACCCTACTCCCATTCTCAGCACCGCCGTCGATTCTCTGGTTAGAACAGAAGACTGGAAAGAAGGCCCCTGTTTCATCCACACTGTTCTTTGGGGGCCCTTGGGGAATCACTGGACTGCTCTGAGGGCGACGGCGGGCGGGGGGGGGGGCTTATTTGCCCCTGGGAAGGTTTACAGCTTCAGAAACCCCGTGCAGGGTGGCTAGGAGATGGGGCACGGTGATGGCAGTAGGTAACACGATTTGAAGTCTTCTTTTCCCAGATAACACAATCGAATTCAGACTTCCCTTGAGGAAACAAAATCTCTATTTGAGGACAACCCTTAACTGACTTAACTTCTCTTGAGGGGAGGGCACTGTTTTATCTAGAAAAAATATAAGGTGCTAAAATATAAATAGAAGTATCCATAGATAATAGTTGAGTGGATCCCAGATCTACTCCCATTCAGTAAAGCCTAACTGTAAGCCCAAACCTACTGCCAAGACTATAAATCTTTATGGGAGCAACCGGCCTCAGTTGGTGTCCCTCTGAGCAGCAGGTGGGTTTGAACCACCAACCTTGCAGTGAGCAGCACAACACCTAATGGTTGACTGTGGGTAGATTCAGAGCTTGTCAATAAAGCCATGTCAAATCATCGCTTGGGCATTTCAATAGCCAGCTGCACAGGGCTAAGTGATGAGAACAGACTGCCCAGCAGTGCTGCGGTGTCGCTGAGGTAGCAGACCAGGAGCATCGTCATCACAGCTTCCTTCGGGACACTTTCGGAAGCCCAGCACGAGGGACTTGTCTTCAGACTCCACCTCTCCCTCCACGGCAGAGTTCAGTAGGCATTCTCCCTAAAGGGCCTCAGGAGAAGTGTTCTGCTCTGTGGGTCATAGATGGTTGGGTACAATGTCTTCATCCTTCTGTCGAAGCACCACAGACGAGACACACACAAAAGGGCATGGCCACCTTCCAATAACACTTGCTTTACAAAAGCAGGTGCTGGGAAGGATTTTGTGCACAGGCTACAACTGCCAACCCTGAGTGAAAATCCAAGGAGTGGGCGTAATTAAGGTGTGATGGCGTCATCACGTGGGTCGGGGCGGGGGGAGGGGGTCCACCAAGAGTCCCAGCAGCCCTGTTGGTGGGTTTTGCAATGTTTTGTCTTCTTGTCTTATCATAAAATGTTCTTTAAGATCATTGTATAAGCTACTGAATGGTGATGATATATGAATTATATGCCAATAGAAGGTTGAAAAGAGAAAAGATCGTTATGAAAAATATTGGGAAAAAGAGAAAATTAAAATCCTCCATAGTCCCACCATGCCAAAATAACCACGTCTAAATATTTTAATTTTCCTAAATGTGTGTGTGTGTGTGTGAGTGTGTGTGTGTGTGTGGTGTGTGTGTGGGGGGGGTGTGTGTGTGTGGTGTGTGTGTGTGTGTGTGTGTGTGTGTGTGGTGAGAACATGGAATCCAGAGAGACAGAACCGGGATAATGCTGTATTAGCAAATGTGCCCAGTCCCCTTACTTTTACGCTAGTTACACTAGTTTGTACTTCCTAGGTTATTTTGCTCTTGGTTTTGTTTCATTCTAAGAAGTGGGGGGCCTGCAGCAATAAACTCCTTGTGCCCCATGTACAATTAGGAATGAAGACCCCTGTGACTCAGTGCTCTGAAGTCACTTCCAGAGAACCAAGCAGGTAGGACACTGCCAGTCAAACCAAAAGCACGCTCTTCCCCTGTCAAGGTGCCGAACAACCACAGAAAAGAAAGGGTGGTGTGTTTGTGTGTGTGTGTGTGTGTGTGTGTGTGTGAACAGCTTGTTACTAATATGGTTCCTTGTAGTCTTTCAGGAAATTCTGACGTGGGTCCACTGCTGCTTCCACCAGAACTGCAAGCATGTAGCGGACAGACACATTTCAATGCTGGGGAGTAATTTCAGCTCGCTTTCCATTTCAATAAACGCACACGCCTTCTACCTTCTCCATGTCTTCCTCATTGCCAAACCTGGGCACTTTTTCTAATCATCAGAATCCCCGTGAAAGAATGCTAGAAAGTCTAATTTTAAAGGTTTTTACGGGCAAACCCCTAATGACTACAAACCCAGCTGTTTGGATTATGTGTGGTTTTTACCGTCAACCTACTATCCTTGTGTGTTCTTAAAATAGCGCCAAATATTTCTCTTCTGCGGCTGAACGGAGGTGGGCTTACGGGGAAAGCAGCAGCGTGCCAGAACACGGCTGTGATGTTCATGGCTAAGCTAGACACGAAAACTAAGAATGGAAATAAAGGGGTGCGTTTCTTTGTTTGGTTTTTTTAACAGCAGCAAAAGGCCGTGTTACTGATTAGGGTGAAAGGTATAGGGTCCACGGCAGTTTTCTGCCAGGCTCGTGTGAGACCAGATTTGCTCCGCAATTTAGAAACACAAGCCAGTTTGAGCGCTAGCACTTCTCGTGTGGGCCACGTGGTGACTTGTCTTTCAAATGCTGGCCACCAGGATTGCAGTGCTGAGGATGAGTCAGGTAACCCACAGTCCTCAGAGCAAGAGGCCTTGTGCTGCTTGGAGGCTTGGGAGCACAGACGTGCCCTTCTCTCTACTGGGGTGCTGGGCTCAGGATCATAAGGACAGTCCAGGCAACTGGGAGGATGACACACGGCCTTTGATGTCAATCCAGGAGGCTAGCCTAGAACGAGCCTGGAGCGAACACGGCTACTGTTGGTAATAGAATCAGGGAGGTAATTACCGCTGCCCCTCAGCTAGCAATTCTCCCAGGCTTCTTACTGATGTTCCTGTGCTGTGGTCTGCTTCTGGAAGCGTGCGGAAAAGGAATAGGACTAGTATGCTATAAATGCCACCATCAATCCATCCCGACTAGACGCCCCTTGAGTTAATGCTAATGAGCAATGTTTATGTGTAATTTCACTTGAGGCCCCAGTGATGTTTGCCTTTGCAATATCGCTGGGGGGTGGGGGTGGGGGTGGAGGTGCGGGGAATCCATTCTATTTCTGGTTCGTGTGCCAATGGCGGAAGCCCCTAGGAAGTGAGGATCAAACCAAGGTCTTACGCTTTTGTTAAATCCTGCCTCGTGCTGCTGCCTAGCAGTGACACGATCACTGGCCCTGCCAGGTAGACCTTTGTAGTCTGACCCACCAAGTAACCATGGCAAAATTACCATTACTGTCTCCATTGGGGCCTCTTACTCGCGGAGACACTAAATATGAGTGGGAAAAGGTAACCTTCTATGTTTCCAAAATGTTCAACCCTCCCACCAAGAGAACATCAATCATCTCCTATTGGAAATTCAGCAAGAAAACCCACTGGGTTAAGGGAGGGAAACTGGGTACTTCTCTGCTGCTGTGCTTTTCAGGCGCCCTCCAGTCAGCTCCAACCCATCGGGACCCTGACACCACAGTGCCACACACTCCCGGCTGTGCCCTCCTCGCCATCGTTACCTTGGAGCCCTACCGCAGCCCCTGCGTCAGCTCAGCGCAGCGAGGGCCTTCCTCTCTTCTGCCGACTGCGTCTGCGCAGGCCGGGGGCTCCGTTCTGGTCAAACATTGACCGTCACTAGCCCTTCTGGTGGTGAAACCACCCAAGTCCCCACTGAGACCCAGCGCTGGGTCTCTCAAATTTGCTAACCTCAGGAGTCACCTGCTGAAGATAGTGCATCCTTAGACCGAGGCAGAGGATCTGTTTTCCTGCTTCGTGGCGCTTCTCCTCAGACAGGTCTGGGCCAACGGCACGTGAGAATCTTCTGGAAAGCAGTCAAAGCAATAACTGATGTCGAGCCTACACCTCCGTACCCTCCAATCCCAAACGAGCATCTTTGGGATTGACCTGGAGATGGAGATTATGAAAAGCCACAATCGAATTCTGAAGAATAGGTCGTTTGGGTTGATACAGACTCTCCTAGTGTCTTGGGTACTCCAAGTGTGATCAGCAGACCAAGAGTCACAATGCCAGCCTCTGCTGGAAGCAGGTTAGAAATGCAGAGTCCCGGGTTCCACCCATTTACTCCCCAGCCCCACTTCCATGGCTGTCGATCTAATTTTGATTTATAGCAACCCCACGGGTTAGAGTAGAACTACTCCATAGGGCTTTCTGGATCATAACCTTTCTAGAGAAGAGCTCTGATTATGCAACATTTAGGATTCAGCTGCTGACTGGAGAGCCAGTGGTTCAAACCTACCAGCCCCTTGATGGGAGAAAGATGAGGCAGTCTGCTTCCATAAAGATGACTGCCTTGAAACCCCTATTAGAGAGTTCTACTCTGTCCCCCAAAATCCAGGGTTGCTAGAAGTCAGCATCGCCTTGACGGCATGCACCACCACCCATCTATGGAAGTGGGTTGTCGGGCCTTTCTTAACAGTACCCTTGTATGGGTGGGGCAGAACCCCAAACTTCAGGTTAGGAATCAAGTGCAAACCATCTGGGGCCAAACAGCTCCTGCTCTAAATGCCCAAATGGTAAATCTGCCCTATAACAGGCTCTCCAGTGTGGCTGGGTCCCAGTCACAGTTGGCAGGCCTGGTGTTTATGCCCTCAAGTAAAGTCTAAGTGGGAACAACCTCATGTGACACAATAGAACTGACCCCTACGGTTTTCTTGGCTGAAATTTTTTAAGACCAAGGAGCAGGTCTTTTGCTCGTGAAGCTGTTGGGTGGGTTCAAATAGCCAACCTGTTGGTTAGCAGCCAAGGGCTTCACCATTGTCACGGCACCACCAGCATTACTTATGGCTGTCCTACTGCATACTGATGGCATGCTTATCTTTGCACCCTTGGAGGACGGATTTTTGCTCTAATCTCTCTCCTCGTCTTGCACTATCAACACCTACAAAAGCAGCTTTTGTAGAGGTCATTTTCTTTATAACCTCCGATAAGAAAAGTCAGCTGAAGAGGAGCAAACACAAAAATGAGGGAATTAAATAGTATCTGGGGTCTTAAAGGCTAAGTGAGGGGTCAGCTAAGTTCACACAGAAGAAGCACACCAGCCAGTGTGATCCAAGGATTGTAAATACTAAAATCCAAACCTGGAGGAGGGAATGGTGTCAGAAACTAAATTGCAAACACCTGGCTTGTGGAATGCTATAGATGAGAGGGGAAGCCCAAAATCCACTTGCAGGGACCCTGTGTTGAGTGACTGGTGAATCCTCACTGACCATAGTCTAAGGATGTGAGTAAACTTACTCACAAAGAACATTGTAAAGCAGATTTTAACAACTGTGGTTAGGCTGGGAAGGTGCATCTTTTCAGTTGATCTCCCTGTTCACCCATTTTGAGTTTATTCTAGTTTTTTAAATATCTTCTACTCTCTTTTTGTTTGAGGTTTTATTTGGTCATTGTTGCTGGGTTTTTGTGTGTTTTTTTGCTCTTTGTATTTGTTTTGTACATTTTTCTGTATAAAGAAGCCCAAGTGGGTGGGTCTGTAAACCCAGTAACTAGATTAATAACTACTTGGGGCACAGAAGGGGAGGTCAGGGGAAATGCGAAGTCCACACACATGGCCATACGAAGAAAGAAAACATTCCAAAGTTGATTGTGGTGACGATTACACACCCTTCTTAATATTAGCGAATTCTTGAATTGTATGCTATTAAAATGAGTTGATTTTGACTCACAGTGACCCTATAGGACATAGTATAATTCCTCCCTGGTGATTCCGTGTTATGCATATTTATGAGAGCACTGCCTCGTTAGCATCCCAGTGCATACTTCAGTGACACTATGGCTGATATGAACCCACAATTTCCCGTCATGTATGAGGTATGTTCAACGGTGTCTTCTGCTCTTACCCAACCAAATGCCCCCAGCAATTTCTAACGGGGCTACTTGTCTTTCATGTTCCATAATTAAAGGCATTGAGGACCACTAACACTCATATCACTGGATTCATTTAGACAGTTTTCTTTAATTAACGATGAGACTCTACAGTTCTAAGTACCAGACAGAATCAGGAAAGAGGAAAGAAAAAAAATCATTGTTGTTTTTAAATAAGCATAGCACTATAAAGAAAACTCGGAGAAGTGAAATACTCCTAAATGAAAATATATAACTGGCCTGGGACCTGTGACATAGATACATAATCCATGTTATACACATATGTACAATCACTGGTTTGGGAGCACACAGACCATGCACTGGCCTTTTGATACACAGATGAAGTAGCAGCCAAGCAGCAGCACCATCTGAAGATGATAAACCACACTGTGCAGACATGACATTAAAATATATCGCTGTATTCAACGTAGCCCACCCTGTAGCCAAGAGGGGAAAGGAAAGAACTTGAGAAAAAGTGTCCCAGGAACGCCTTTCTTCTGCTGCTGATCCAGTCCTAGGAAGGAAGGAGAACCAAAGCAAAAGCTAAATAGCAACCAGCACTAAGACGTTTGCTTACGCACACTCGAGCAAACGCCCCTGGTGAGGGAGTGTGTCCTATCATCCGGTATATTGATCAAGATTGGGGACAAGGACAACAGAAGCCAAGGACGGGGTCACGTGCCAAATGAACGACTGGCAGAAGCTAAGGCACCCTGACCTGTGGTGTGCGTCTCACCAAAGCCAAGTCACCAACCAACTAGGAAGGACAGAGATTCTCGTGGCAGTCACACGCCCAGCTAACCCCATGGTTCTCAACCTTCTTCATGACGCAACCCTTTCATACAGTTCCTCCTGTGGGGGTGACCCCCCCCAACCATCAAATTAGTTCCATTGCTATTTCATTGCTATAATCTTGCTACTGTTATAAACCAGGCAACTGCTGTGAATGGGTTGTTTGACCCCCAAAGGGGTCGCAACGCACAGGTTGAGAACCACTGAGCTAATCAAATTAGCTAGCATCAGTTCTTTTTCTCGTGGTAAATTCCTTCCCTTTCCCATGGGTCCCATGCCTTGCCATCATTCTGCCTCCTCCGAGCTGTTCATTTGACAGGTGACCAGATTTTAACGTTGGTAAAGTGAAACACCAGCGGGACACCATTGATAAAACTCATATTCTGGCGAAGTATCCACATGGCAGTCGAAAACCGTATACCCTACCTTGTCATGCATTCTTTCAAAAAATCAGGACTTTTAAAAAACGCCATCAGACACAGGAAAAATTGTTAAAAATCGGACTGTCCTGCCAAAAGCAGGACGTCTGGTCACCTTATATTAAACAGTTCATAGCCACTGCACCATCCATTCTCTATCCACTCAGGAAACTGGTAGAGTTACTAAGGCCCTCCAAGATTTGATCTGGGTCGGTGGCTGTTATGGACTGAATTGTGTGCCCCACCCCCACCCCACAATACATGTTGTAAACCCTAGCTCCTATATCTGCGGGTATAATCCTACTGGGATGGGTTCTCTTTGTGCTGTGAATGAGAGCATGCCAGTATGGGGTATGTCTTGATCTCTGTTGAGATAGAAAAGAGACCAAAGAAGCAAGAAAGAGGATCACGGGTAGAGGAAAATGGATGCTCAGACACATGATGGTTGCCCAGGGACAGGAGTTGAGGAGGGGACCCCAAACCTGGATATTTCTCCAGCACCCACAGAAATAGCCTTCCTCTAGAGTAGGAACCCTGAATTGAGACATCTAGCCTCTTAAGCTGTGAGAAAATACATTTCTGTGTGTCCTAGCCACCCACGTGCTTTAGCAGCATGCATTCA
Source organism: Tenrec ecaudatus (assembly GCF_050624435.1). Classification (NCBI taxonomy): domain Eukaryota; kingdom Metazoa; phylum Chordata; class Mammalia; order Afrosoricida; family Tenrecidae; genus Tenrec; species Tenrec ecaudatus. Next base: position 11,590,642 of record NC_134542.1, on the reverse strand, counting down.
CTAAGACGGTGAGAAGAAGGCTCACCGCTCTCACAAAAGATTATCTGCCATGTGGAGGTGGTTTTGGAATTGGGTGATGGGTGAGGGCTGGAAGAGTCGTGATTACGTGTTGGACTGCTAACCTCAAGGCTGGCAGTTCTAAATCACCAACTGCTCCCAGGGAGAAAGAAGAGGCTTTCTCCGCCTGTAAAGAGTTCGTCTCAGAAGCCGACAGGGGCAAGTCTACCCATCCCATAGAGTTGCTATGAGTCAGATTCGAGGCGATGGCACCGAGTTTGGTTTGGGAAAGTAAACGATAAGATGGCCTTGAAGAGACTAGTGGCAGAATTGGGAACATTGGAGACAATTCTGGTGAGGGCTCAGAAGGTACTGAGAAATGGTCACTCTATATGGTGCCAGCAAGAGAACGTTGTGAGAAATGTGGGTGCTAAGTGGGCTCTGGGCGAGGCTTTAAAAGAAAACGAAGGATACGTGATGGGACCTTAGAGAAGGGTGATACTTTTTATGTAGTGGCAAAAAACTTGTCTGAATTGCGTTCCAATGTATGGTGCAAGGTAGCACTTGTGATGAACTCGGACATGTAAGAAAACGGCTAGTAAGATCTTCAAGGGACCCAGTGGTTTCCCCTCACTGCTTAAAGTGCAATGTGAGAGAGAGCGCAAATTCAAGATTAGGAAAACTGGTGTACGAACTGAGGACACATGTCCTCGGATGTTTCGCCAAAAGACAGGGCGACACAACTGTTTTTGAAAGAGATTGAGCCTGTGGCTGATGCGCTAACCAAGTGCCACAGCAGAAAACCCATCAGCTTACACTGAAAGGAGCATGCTGTCTTGTTTCTTGAAATTCCACAGGCAGGAGACAGGCCAAATGAGCTACATCTGATGACCACCAAGAAAAAGGCCACCGTGGAGCCTTTTGGAGAGGGACATCAGTCTCCTGGATATCCAGGAGAGCAGCCACCGCCTCCTACATTTCCATCTTTTCATCGCCAATCTGGGGCTGCTATGAAGGGGTACAAGGAGGACATGGTGCTGAGCACATTCATAAAGGGGGGAAAGCACCGCTGGCCGGCCGGCTGATGGGGCAGTCACTACTCGGGCAGACTAGCAGAGAGGCACTCAAAGCGGAAGAAACAGGATTTTTGTCCCAGTAGGCCTGGCAGTTAGGGCTGTCGACTGAGGCTGAAGGACCCCCAGCCCAAATCCAGAGAGAATGCTACACACCCAGAGCCTGCAGGGCCTGACCTTTGCCCAAATGGTCATGAGAATCAAGGCTTCTTTGGAAGCCTTGAGAGCAAATGTAGTTTATTATCCTCCAGGTGGGGGCTCATCTGGCTCCTGTTACCCTATTCCTCCAGCTCATCCCATTTTCCAAGGAAGTGCTCCCTTATGCCTGTTGTACCAGGATGAGAACCTGTGTTACAGGTTCTCAAGTTCACAAACGAGGAGGGATCTTGTCCCGTGGTGGAATCTGCCTCGTCTCCCCCCATATTTGATTCAAGTGCTACAGAAGCTAAGATGTTGCACTGGGGTTTAATTTCAGACGTCTGAGACAATGTGTTGTGTTTTGCACGTGGCGAGGCTGTCCGGTTTTCAGGGCCAGAGGATGGATTGCTATGGAATAAATGGTCCCCCAGGCAGATAGATATGTGGTAAATCTTCACCCCTATATCTGGTTTGGGGAATGGGACTTCTTTGTTATGTTAATGAAGCAGGATGAGTGTAAGGTCTGTCTGAAATTAACGTCTTCTGAGATAGAAAAGAGATGAGCAGACGTGGGGGGAAGAAGAGCGCCTACCCACAGGAAGCCTGACTACCCAGGCACAGAAACTCAGGAGCGATCTTCCTGCAGAGCTGAGAGAATGAACCTCCCCCGGGGAGCTGGCACCCTGACCCTGAACCCCTTGCCTCCTGACTTGCGAGAAAAGCAATTCGCTTATGAGATCCCCTGACTCGTGCTCGTTTGGTGAGGGCAGCACTTGCAGAGACAGCTGTGAAAAGTGGCTCAAGGCACCTAGTTTCACTCTAGGTGTTCTGCTGACGGCAGGGAGGCTATTTCCACAGTCTGGGGTCCTCTCTGTACTGGCACCGTTGGCATTCCGCACATCACTGAATGTGCACGCTGGTGCCTCTCAAGTTTCTCAGCTGTCTGGAAAAATGTGGCATTGCCTCTAACTCATGGTCCCAGTGTCCTCGGAACTCCCCCACCCCCACCCCCATGCAGTGCCTGCAAAGCCCGTATTTGACGTCCGTCCATTCTTTACCTGCCTTCCAAAAGAACCTGGATTTGCCCAGCCACATCTTAAGTGCCATTGTCTCTGGTTTCAGTGCCTCCCGGTGTGGTGGGGTGGCTGGCAGAGCTCTGCCAAGTCACCATGAGGGCAGCATGGGACTAGGGCCACTAGCGGCTGTAGCATTTCACATCAATATTGTTTTATGGCTGCCAACCACAGCCCAGCCCCAAGGACACCTCCCCTACCTTTGTTTCTGAAGCACCTGCAGGCAGTAAACTTAATTTCCAACTATGCGGCATAGAGCTTCGATATAACCAAATATATACATTATATATAGTTTTTTAAACTTAAGTGTCACAAATTTAGAAGGTAGGAAGCAAAAATTAGGGGGGGGGATAGTTACCCAAAAATCTGGATTTCCTGCTAGGTGATTTTTTTTTTTAGTAAATCTACTCTTTTTTTTCCCTTTGAACTCGATCTAGATTAGTCTAGAGTCCCTGACCTTTGAAAGTCGGTAAGCAATAGCCACAAGTGTGCCATCAGTACTGATTTGGCGTTATTGACTCAGGAGGTTGATCGTTAATGGAGTCTCTTCATTTCTAGCTGGTTCTAGGTGTATTCTTTTAGGCTAGAATGAAGCTAGCCTCACTGAACCATTTTCACAAAGAAACCTTTTACACCTTAGCCGCAGCCTCTACCAGAGAATGCTGGGAAACACTGGCCCTCCTGGAGAAAGTGTCAGTGCCTAAGCCAAGCAGAGACCATGAGGAATCCCATTTGTAAGTCCACGGCTGGCCTACGAATAGTTTGAAATGGATAAAAGCCAAGGCTACTCCGTAGGAACCAAAGACCAGCAGGGCTAACAGCTGGTGTTGCTCAAAGTAAATCCCATGTGTAGTCAGAGCAGAAGTTTCTACCACGCTCAACTAACAACTTCTAGTTTCAATCAATACAGCCAGATATCGCCATCAAGCCCAGCTGAGGGACCACAGGCCATGTAAAGAAGCATTTCCCCTCAATGGTACTCAACTCACACAGGCAAGCGTAGGGGCCAAATACAAACCAAGTGATGTATTTTTCCGTCTGTTCCCACCTACAACATGTTGATAATTCTACATGCAGAGGCATCCTGATGATACACATTCAAGGTTTAGATTCCTTGAGGAAGAAAGCCCAACTTCAACAGGAAGAGGATTTCAGTGGACCTTGCGCGTTCATCTCTCGCAATTGCCTGAGAGCTCAGGAAGGGAGAGCGGGCAGCTTACCACACTAGAGGAGTAGAAGTCAGACAACTTGAAAAAGATTCCTGTTCCGACTGGCAAACTCGGTTAGTTTCCCCACTTAGAGGACGTGATGCCACTCAGCAAGTTCCTTGAAAACAGTGGACTCTGATGACGACAGGTCAAGTTATCTTAGGACAGGATGAGATGAGCATGCAGATGATGGAAGTCTCTAACAATGGACCTTGGACAGCAGCCTTGGGGTAAGTGCCATCCACTTGAATTGATAATAGCACAGGCCTCAATAGTACGCCGACTTTCATCGTTCTCCACTTGTTTTAGAGTCAAGAAGGGGCCCCATACACAGTTGATTATGGGTGGTCGCCCCTGAAATGCTCTCCAGTCCTGGCCCCTTCCTAGATGACGCACCCCATCCAGGGAGCTCACCTCTTTGGAGAAACCAAATGTTCCTCCTGCCCGAAGTGGGACTGGGAATTCCTGACAGGGAGCTTCCGCTGTTTGGGAAGGAGGCTGACATTTGCAGCCTTGGTCTGGACCACTGGAAATGTTACTGGTCAAAAGATGAGCCATTCTATAATCAATTCTAGAGGTGTGGTCTTTTCTTTCTCTCTCCCTGCTACTCTCGGAAAAGTCCCCAGAGGTGTACGCGTTGCAGATAAGAAAAGGATGAACACATTCACTACTGATTGGATGTTTCAACAGCAGGCTCCTCTGTTGGAGGCGTTCTCTGTGCATAGTGTTTTATGAATGAAGGCCTCCTTACTGGCCAATACCCAGTGAAGCTGATGGGTCAATGGCATTCAGTGAAATCCTGCAACACCGTGAGTCCTCAGAAAACACCAGGAGAGGTTCTTCAATGAAGTGGGGTCCTGGCTGTGGCAAAAAACATTTTCTGGAATTTGAATTTCTCACTCACTCATCCGATTATCTTTCATAAGACAACTCAGGAAGCGAAATATCAGAACAGTGTGCACACCACACAGAAAAGGAGGGGAGGGAGCAGAAAGCTTACAGGTGGTGGGGTAGGGGAGGGTTGGGAAGAGGGAGGGAGAAAAGAAAAGGTTAACAGTATCTAGTTTATTATGAATAGAAAGAAATGTCCAGAATTTACAAACACCCACATGAGTCATTCCAAAGAGAGCTTTTGATTTGAAAGGATCAGGCCTATCTCCCCCCCCCACCCGCATCCCCCCCTTTTTTTTTACAATATGTACAATGGAAGACTTTGATATCCTTTTCTTGTAATTTTGCTTCCATTCAATTGCCGATTTTAAGCCCGACACTTGAAAGTATCCAGTAGAGTATATCCTTCTTCAGTTTAATTGGCATGGCCTATTTTATTGTCTTACAGGAAAAATACAAAATTAAAGTCTTGTAAGGAACTCCGCTCCACATCCAGGTTATGTTACAAGAGACAGCATCAGTAAATATAACTCTATATCATTGAGAGCCATCTATGGCACTCTGATTCTTATTATATTAGCTTTCTCAATTATCATCTGAAAACAAGGACAGTACCCTAGGCCTCCTCCTTGTGACCTCGCTTGAAGTCACTGCTCCCCTCTTTACAACAGAACATTGTATACCTCAGTTCCACACCCCACCCCCACCCCCAAAAAAGATGTGCTGTAGGGAGAAAAAAAAAAAGAAGTAACATTTCCATTTTTTTTAAAATTACACATATAAATCAAAACCTATGTTAAATATTTAATACTCTCTCCACCCAACGTGAACAGTTTTATCTGAAATAATTTACAAGGGTGCGTTGCCGGAAACCATTTTCAGCAGCAGATGAAATGTGTCTTGTAAATGCACCGAGAGGAGACCCAGTCTCTCCTGACGTGGTGGTGGGCCCATCAGCTCCTTGCGGCCAGCTCAGTCCTTAGGGTTGAAGATGAAGTTTATGCTGACGCAGTGTTCTGGTGTCACAGTGCTGTTTTGTTTTGTTTTGTTTGCTTGGCACAATATAGAACGTGCAGTTCAGTCAACGAACTCCTGAGGATTGTATAAAGTAAACAAACTGAAATGGAGACATCGTACCATCTACTGAGGAGGAAGATGTGAGGTCCTGGTTGTGAGTCATGAACTAGTTCGAGTCTGGGTACCCATGAGTTGAAGGATTTGCTGAGGTCAGGTAGGTCTTCATTCTGTAAGACAAACGGAAAAGATGTGTCACTGGGGCTATCTCACATGCATGGCCCAGCCCTCTTTGGAGGACCCTTCTTTTCAAAACTCATAGCCACCCCCGTAGGCCAGGGTGAACCTGGCTCCTGTGGGTTTCTGGTCAATGAACTCTTGACAAGCGTCAAAAGCCCCATCTTTCCTCCATGAGGCGGCTGGTGGTTTTAAACTGCTGACCTTGAGGATCGCTACCAGGTCGGAAGAGTGAGTTTGGGTTGACTTTCTGTTTTAAAGGGCTGTCATTGTAACCCCAGACGACAGAGCAGAACTGCCCACGAGATTGTCTATTTAAGAAACAGTTCACGAGGCTGATCTTACCAGAAGTCCCTGGGGGGGAGGGGAGGTTCGAACCATCAACCTTTTGGCTAGTGATCAAGCACTTAACCACGTGCACCACCTTGAAAACGCTGGGGACTGCCGCGTGTGGGACACATGGAACTTAGAGGCACGAGCAGTACTGTGCGCCTCCAAGAGGGTAAATACGTGGTTTTTGAACTTTTTGGGGGGGGGGAATGCAGGAGTCCCCATCGCAAAGTAAAATATCCCTCCACCCCAGCTCTCAAGGCGAGTCTGACTCAGCGCGACCCTCTAGATAGACGACTCACCCAAGCAATGAATCAACATCCTTGGGGAGGTTCCCAGGTTTACCAACACAAACAGAACAAAATATGTTTCCGGGCTTATGTTTGGAGCCAATATACACACGCATGCTCCCCGGCAAGATGAGCGCAAAGAGTACACAGACGAAACCTTCTGCTGTCAGAAGGCAGCGGCAGCTTCCCGCGTCTGAAGTAGCAGCGTTTCACATAGTCGTATCTAAAAATCCAACTCTGACAGGCCATTGCTGGCCATGGGAATTTGTGACACAAGGGCAGGGAGGGAGAGCCAAGCCAAACAGGCCTAGCTAATCGGCAAAGAGAAAAGGAGGGCAATGATTGCAATTTAGGTCTAACGGAAATAAGTTCTTTGGGCAGGAGCACAATACTCTTTCTGTGCAAGTCAGACTTCAAAGGGCTATCATCCACAGCCCACCTCTTTTCTGTTCTTTTGTTAACCTCACAGTCTCTCTTTTGCTCAGGGGGATTATATTAGATAGTCCTTCTGGAATCCACCTCTTTCCACACATTTGGGAGCTACCTACCCACACTAGAACTCAGTCTACAGAGTAGCCTGCATGGGCATGCAAGGGCCCATCAATCAATACTTGTCGGAGAGTCAATGGTTCTCAAAGGAACTACGGAGGACACGGCGTTGGATTCCTCTGGCTGATCGAACACATTGCAGTCAAGTACACTGGGACTCAGGGCTACCCCCTGGGTTGCGAAGTAGAACTGTCCCTTCACGAGGTGGCCAAGGTATCGAAGCAGATCGCCAGGCCTGTCCTTTGGTGGATTCAAACCGCCGACCTTTCAGTTAATAAGCTGAGCCCTTAACCATGTGCTCCTTCCAGGGAGTCCTAAGTAGACTGTTACCATGGAGCTGATTCCAATTCATGGCAGGCGACTGGACTTAGCTTGCTTTAGGTAAGGCAGAGGATACAGAGGAGAGGATGTTTGCAGGACAGGTAGGCACGGGGGCTGGGGAGACATTCTAGAGGAGGCGGGAAGAACACTGCTGAGTAAGGACAAAGAAGCCTGTCCCTTGCCACCACACGAGGCTTGGCTAGGCAGGTAGCAACAGAGGCCATGTCTATGGTGCTTCAGTGTCACTCCCATCTTGAGAGCTGAACACAAGGCCTGGCACACAGCAGGGACTCCATTATGCCAAGCAGAATAAAAGAATGGGGGAGACACACATATTTCCCCTTGTGGGAAGCAGCTAGAGGACCCAGGAGAGCAGCAGTTCTTGACCTGTGGGTTGCGACCCCTTTGGGGGCCAAATGACCCTTTCACAGGGTTCACCTAATACATCCTGCAGATCAGATATTTACATGACGATTCATAACAGTAGCAAAATAACAGTTATGAAGTAACAACAAAAATAATCTTATGTTTGGGGGTCACCACAACACAAAAATGTCAAAGCATGAGGAAGGTTGAGAACCACTGCTGTAGAGGGTGTGGGTTTGCTGCATCCGACCGAGGGGGGACCCGGCAATAGTAAGAGTTGAGTCTGCATGTCTGGGGCTAGGATGGGGGGACCAAGAGCCTTGAATGACAGCTCAGGAGCTCTTTCTTTCATGATAGAGTCAGCATGGACACCCCAAGATATGATTGAGAAGTGGTGGTCATCTAGGCCAGCCCAGGAGGGCAGTAATTAGCTCTAAGATTCATCCAACACCTGTGTTCAGCAAGATCTTTCTCTCTCTCCTTCCCACCCACCCTCACCCTTCTCCTTCCTTCTCTACCCGCCTCTTTGAAGGGGATGGTGATGGGGATTAGCTAGCATTTTACTCTTTACCGAGTGGCTTTCAGGTAAAGTCAAAGTTTACCAAACAAGGACTCCAGTCTCACAGGGAGATTTCTGTTTATTTTACAACATCCACTCTGCCTCTGCAGGCGAGGTCAGCGGGTCACTTCTCTCCTTACAAATGAAGCCTAGACTCGAAGAGGCCAAGGTGAAAATGAAACAGGCACTTGGGGAAGTGTCCCTGTCACAGCCAGAGACGAGAGTCACTCACTCACGTGGGCTCCCTACACCTAAGAACAGAGCCCACCACCCAGCGGTCTCAGGGGACACTGCGAAGAAGCCTCCTGGAGCAGGCTCAGCCCTCTCGCTCCAGGCTCAGACTGAACCCAATATACTATCCCCCTAGCCCCCACCCCACCGCCAAGGTGTATCTGCGGCACAGCTGGGGCCAGTGTCGCAGCTCGGGGTCCAACAGGCCTCCCTTGAGGCAAGGGATCCTGAGCAGCAGAGCCTTTCACGATGACCTGGGGGGAGCAAAGGGCACATGGTGTTTCCCACTTCAGCTGGCTCCCCTCCAGAGTGCCTGAGCCAACAGCCCCATGCAGGAACAAACTGTGCTCGGCTCTAACGTCACCTGTGACAGCCTGCGCGGGGGCAGAGACCGGGGGCCCTCAAGGCAGAGCAAAGAGCACGGCTTCCCGGCCAGGGAGCCCAACCCCGCTGTCATTTTCCACAAGCCAGTGCAAAGCACGGGCACTGGGAGCACACATTTACCCCAGCATGTGTGCAGGCTCCTGCCACGGTCCGGGCACACTGCTTTTAAAGGTCCTTTGCCACACACCGTGACCCCCACACTGGGCCATCTGTCCCGATGCTGACGGGAAGGTAAATGCAAGAAGGGCACAGCTCTGCCGTGGAGGGGGACAGGGCCCTGGGTGGTCAGAGGCAATGACCACGTCCCGGGGAATCGATTCCAGCTGATGGAGCCCCTTCTCTGTGTCAGAGGGCAGCTGGGCTCCAGGAGGCTTTCAAGAGCTGATTTTTATTTTTAAAGGAGTACACTGCTCCCGTCCCCCACCTTTCCAACAGCAGCCAAGGGTTTTAACTATGCATATCAACCCAGGAATTCCCAACAGGTAATAGAACCTGAGCCCAAACCCACTGCAGTTGAGTTGACTCTGATTCAGGGTGATCCTACAGGACAGGGAACTGCCCCTGAGAGTTCCTGACACTAACTCTTCATGGGAGTAGAAAGCCTCACCTTTCTCCCTGGAAGCAGCTGGAGGTTTTGAACTGATGGCCTTGTGGTTCACAGGCCAATGCACAGCCCACAATACCACCAGGGCCCCAAGCAGTAAGTGAAACAAAAACCAAACCAAACTCACTGCCATCATGAGTCAATTCTGATTCATAGTGAGTGACCCTATAAGACAGGGCAGAACCGCCCCTGTGGGTTCATGAAAGTGTAACCCTTTACTGGAGTAGGAAGCCTACTCTTTCTCCCATGGAGTGGCTGGTGGTTTTGAACTAGTGACCCTCCAGTTCACTTAATCTCTGAACAGAATGGAACTGAAATCACTGCCATCAGTTCGATTCCGATTCGCAGTGACCCTGTAGAGCAGAGTAGAACTGCCCCCCGTAGGTTTCAATCCCTTTCCCACTTTCTGCTTTCCTAAAATATGAGTCCCAAGGTCAATGTTGCTGTTATTAGGCTCCATCAAGTCCATCAGGTTCCAACCCATAGCCACCCTACAGCAGAGCAAAACGGCCTGGTTCTGCACAGGCCTCCCAACCATTCCTATGCTTGAGTCCTTTGTTACAGCATGGTGGGAATCCATCTCCCTGGGGCTTCTCCAGAGAATGGTTCCTCCTGGTAATACGTCCATGGGACATGCAAGTCTCACCACCCTCGCTTATAAGGAACGTTCTGGCTGAGCCTCTTTCACGAATGGTACAGGCAAAATGTTTGGCAGAACCATGAAGGAAGAATTTCTTTCCATAAAAAGAGAAAGCCGTGGTCTGGGAGCAGAAGGAGAAGTGGGGGAAGGCAGATGAGTGCTGAGAGCCGGTGGGGATCTCTGTACCTTGTAAGAGATTCATGACACTATTATCTGACCCGGCCTGATGACTTCTTCTATATAATGACATTCAACACCATACCACTACGTACCCTACCCCATTTCTTCAGCCACCCAGAGTTAACAGAAAGTTAACACTTCTTAATGAGAATGCAATGGATTAATGACGTAAAGACAAATTCAGAGCCAATCAATTCTTTTGGAATTGTTGCCTATTCATACAGCAATGTAGAAAACACTGGAAAAATGGATACATTTTTAAAACAAAATAAAACACATAGGAACCTTGTGCAATGGTAGCGCATAGCTACTCCTTGTCTGAACACTCATGGTGATATTTACGATGGATAAATGAGACTGCTGTTCATCTGACAGAATGAGTCCTAGTGGCGCAGAAGCTATGCTTTGGGCTGCTAACCACAAGGTTGGCAGTTTGAGACCTCCAGCCTCTCTGAGGGAGAAAGATGAGGGTCTCCACTCCTGTCCAGAGTTACAGTCTCAGAAACCCACAGGGAACAGTTTGACCCTGACCTACCGGGCTGCTAGAGTCAGAACAGACTCCATGGCCGTGAGGAAGAGAGAGATTGATCTGATAGATGGCAAAGCCCTGATTACAGAGGGATGTCCCCATTTGGAGCCTGAATTCTACCTTCTGGGTTTGATGGCATTTTCTTGGGAGAGAGCAGCATTAGCCCAGCACAGCTCTCTGAGCTGTGGGAGTCAACCAAGTGGACTTAAAAGAGCACAGCCGGGCAGGGGATCTCAGAAAGGACGGAACTGAAGTGGGAAGAAATATCCACAGTTAAAAGTTTTCAGGATGCCAAAGCCTCTGGCTTAGTCATCCCTTCCATAAGCTCTCTCCCTCCTCTAGCCCCAGTCTCTGTCTCTCTGGCTCTATTTCTCTCTCTCTCTCTCTTTCTCTCTCTCTCTCTCTCTCTCTCTCTCTCTCTCTCTCTCTCTCTCTCTCTCTCTCTCTCTCTCAGTGCACATGCATGAGAGACAGAGAGAGAGAGAGATCACACTGGCATTAAACTAAAGTTACAGAAAAGGTCAAGAGGTCTGCTGTTTTATATTGAAAAGCAAAAACCCTATTTTTGCTCAAGAAAGAAAAACCAGAGCAGAGGACTGGGCGGGCCAGCTGGGCAGGCTCACGGCCTTGAATGGCAACGGCAACGGGTGAGCCGTGGCCGGGCTGGTGCTTCACCATTGCTACTTAGAGGCCACTTTTCCGGTGCCAGTCGCATGGAGCAGGGCTGGTGAAAACAGCAAGGTTGGGCTCAGCCTCACCAGCCTAGCCAGCAGGCAGGAACTCAGGGAGGGCAGCCAACAAGTGAGAGGCCATCTCGCTCCAATTCCCCCCTTTGATTCTGTGAAAGACCTTCTGGTGGGGCTGGCGACTTCAAGGGACCACCAAAGAAGAAAGGCCAGAAGAGCTCCTCCAGCCTGTCAGCTCCCTCTGTGGCCCACGGGTGACTTCTGACAGCACTGGAGACAAACGGAGGCTCTGGAAATGATTCACGTTGGTTAGACATTTGTAGAAGAGACAGACTAAATCTAATGAGAAATCAAAACAAAACATACAACCACAATAATGTACAGTGTTTGGCCAAGGGTCCTGCATTCAGGAAACGTGAGACACGTCAGAACCTTTTAAATCGAATCCTATTCATTCCCGTTATGTACTCCCCGCCCCCATCTTCATGAACAGGGATGAAGTAAGCCAAGCCCAAGATAAAATACGTGGCGTCACTGTCAGACGCCGAAAACGGTATGTCAATAGATGGGTTAAAATGTAACACCTTATTATTTGATCTCCCCTTTGATCCATGTTACAGTGGTCTCCATTTTTAAAAGGTGGGTGGGGTTCCACATGATTAAGCCTCCGGTGACAGCGTTACAGATGAAGGTAGGTAACAATGTAGCACCTCGTCATTTGACCTCCCTTTTGACCTGCTTTAAATGTGTTCTAGTTTTTAATATTTTCTGGCTTTCTCCTCGATCGAGGCTTAGTCTCTGTTACTGTAGTTACTTTTGTTATTTTCTTTTTAAAATGCTTTTTCTCTATATGAAATCCAGTAAAGGTAAATCCATAGAGAGAATAACTCTTAAGAGTATGGCAGGAGAGGTTGGGGGTAGGACGGGGGTGGATAGAGAGTTAATAAACAATTAGGACAAGAATAAAGAAAATAGTCTAAAATTGATTGCGGTGATGACTGTACAATTCTTAATAGAACTGATGTATAGAATCTTAAGGTTCGTGTATTAGATGCCAATACAATATTTTAAAAAAATTTAAAGCTACACCAAAATGCTGCAGATATCCCTTCTATCAATATTAGGTCCAAGTGGACCCAACAGAGTGGAAGATGAAAAGAGAAGAAAAAGCAATCCCTCACCATTTCAAGTCAGACCACCTGGACAGGAAGCTTGCATTTTAAGATTTCAACCCAAATAGACGGTAACATGAGACATCACCTGAGTAATGAAGCCAAAAACAAAACCAGGAAAAAATCCCAGCAAGTCTGTCTCCTGCTTTCTAGGGAGCCCCGTCGGCAGTATCTTGTCCCCAGGGGCCCCAAATCCCAGGCCTGAGGTTTAGACTGTAAATGCGCGTCCATGTTCAGTAATTCGCGGAAATACAGCAGGACGCAGGTTTTATCTGCCTGGCTTTGATTCGAGCCAGCAGACTTAAATGAACATGACCGACCAGCTGGCAGAGGGTGGGGGCGGCCAGGAAACCGAGTCTGTGATGCTGTTCCTGTAATTAGGCAAATGGGAATCCGGCTGACCCCCAGCGAGCGTGACTCTCACCCTGCCTTTTCTGTCAAGCAGCAAGTGGGCCCCAGCATCTCTGCCCACCCCCACCCCAAACCCTATTTGGGCTTGAAGGAAGCCAGGGCCTCCTTTGCCTCCCTGCAGTCACGCTCGGCCCCCTCAACTGCTTCTTATCAACTACGGTCCCTTTTTCCACTATTGCGCATGAACTAGGGTATGGGGCAGGCACCCAGCCCGGTGGGCCCTGGCTGGGTCAGGGCTGAGGTACCGATCCTTCACAGCCTGATGTCCCTCTTGGCTGTCAGAGGAAAGGGGAAATCTGTGTTTAATCGACTTCCTAGTCACCACACGTTGTAGCGGGACCCCAGAGAGTCTGGGTTGTGGTTGACTTTATAGAAGGCTTGAGTACTGGAAGTAAAATAAACTCAACAAAACAGGCAGCTGAAAGGGAAGCTTGAGGTTTGCCCGGCTGTGTGGCCCTCATCTCTTGACTCCGCCACCTGGCCTTGGAGGTTGTGACCATCTAATCAATTCCAACTAGCAGGGACCCAACCCAGGACAGAGTAGAACTGCCCCACGTGGCTTCCAAAGCTGTCATTTTTATGGGTTCAGAGAAGCTAGTGGTCTTCACCAGCCATCTTTTTGCCGGACACTTGCCCAACCACAGACCCAGGACTCCTGTTTAACAAGCCGACTGGTCAACAAGACCCCTGGTTGGGCTGCTCATCAGCAGTTTAAGACCACCAGCCACTCCTCAGGAGAAAGATGAGGCTTTCTCCTCCTGTACAGAGTGACAGTCTCTGAAGCCCCAGGGCCAGTTCTACCCTGTCCTTAGAGTCACTAGGAGTCTGAATCCGCGCAAGGGCAGTGCGCTTGCTTTGGGACAGTCAACCATGCTGCACCAGCCGCGTCTCGAAAGCCCAGTAAAGACTTTCCCGACTGCCCACATCTAAGAAACATCTCCTGGAAACTGGCATCTTAAACCACGAGCACAAAGGTTTTAGCCTTTGCTTTAGGAAGAACACTGAGCGAAAATGTGGGCATGAATTGAATCCAGGGTGCTTTGAAGTTAAGGGCAGCTGTCCCTTAAGGACAATAAAACAACAGCAGGCCAAATCATGAAAGAACTTTTTTCTGAAACCAACCGGAACTAGTCAAAAATATGCAAACATATGACAGCATATTTCAGTTGTATTCAATCCACCATTCTTAGTCATTTCACCTTAAGAAGTCTCTGTTAAAGACTGTTAAGTCATTGTGTATGAGTCTGGCAGGCATGGCTCTACCTTCATGAATGAGTGTAATCCAAAGCTTTGCCCTCTCATCAACCCCCTTTGTTCCTGGAAATAGTGTACAGTCACTTAAGAGTTTAATCTGTACAAGTTAGCAATTCATTTATTTTGGTCTGAAAAGCTGGCCTATACTTGAAAATTTCCTTTTCTCAAAAGTGTTTTCAACTCTACCCATGGCTAAATTAATGCCACTATCAAGATAATTATCTTAGGCCCAGGGGGATGGTTTATACAGTTCTCTGGCATAAGATGATAATGATGTTTCTAAAATGAACCAGAGACAAATATAAACAATAGGTATATAAATAGATTCGGGGCTCGCATTTAACTCTAGCCCCAATCTAAGAACATTTATTTCTGATGACATAACTCCTACTTGATACTCACCCTCATGAAAAGATCACTGAAGATATAGATGCTACAGCAAAGTGTAACTTTGGCTATCAGATGGCCCACAGCTATCAAAAGAATAGCACAGGGGTCTTCAAAGCTTATCTTAAAACAAGCAGCCATCGAAGTGAGGTGTCAATTAAGTCTACATGGAAAAAGCATGCCAGTTTGTGTGATCCAAGGATTGCAAATAATAAAATCCAAATCTAAATGAGGGAATGGTATCAGAGCTTAAATTATGAACACCGAGTTTGCAGAAGTCTATGATTGACAGTGGAATCCCAAAACCTATTTGCAGGGTCCCTATGTAAATTAAGCCTCTGGCGAATCCCCTCTGACCACAGTCCAAGGACATGAACAGCCTTGCTATCAGACAAAGAACACTGCAAAGTCAATTATGGCAGATACACCGTTGTTAGCTTACAATGTAATGCCTTATCATTGATCTCCCATTTGACCCACTTTAAAGTTGTTTCAGTTTTTGATATTTTCTTCTTTATTTTCAATGGAGGGTTTGCTCTGTTTTATTTTGTCCTTATTGTTGTTTTTGTATGTTTTTCGGTATATGAAATCCAGGGTAGGTAAATTTATACAGACTGGGTTAATGATTACCTTGGGGTATGGCAGGGGAGGTCGGAGGGAAATGGAGAGTTAAGGACACTGAGTAGGAGAAGAAAGTGCTCTGAAATTAAGATGACAATAATTGGAAACTCTTCTTAATATGACTGAGTGATTCCATTGTAAGATATGTGAATTAAATGATTCAGTTGTGTTAAACCCAAAACTTAATCCCGAAATCCATTTGGGACTAAGCAAAACTATGACAATGCTTTTTCTTACTATTCGCCTGCTTAAATCACAATGTTTGCATCTGTCACGCAGGACAGTCCCCCAATCCATAGGGTTGTCATTAAGATGGAATGAAATAACCTTAATCAAAAAGGGGGGAAATGGGAAACAGAACTTAAAATGTGTATGGAATCTAGACTTTCTGAAGCCATGGAGGCTAGAAGAACCCCAAACTTATTGCCCTAAAATAATGTTAAACCTGAACTCCCAAACCAGAAGCACTGCAACCAATTGATTTCGACTCATTGTGACCCTATAGGACGGGTAGAAGGTTTCCGAGACTGCCCCTGCATGTTTCTGAGGCTCTAACTCTTTACTGGAGTAGGACGGAGGCTTTGATTTTCTCCTGCTGAGCGCCCAGTGATTTTGAACAAACTTCTAGTTAGCAGCCCAATTTGTAACCACTATGCCACCTAACAGGGCTCTTAAGCCTTAACTGAACAGAAGCCTCCTTACAATCAAACAAGGTATAACTTAACTAGTAAAGAGGCTGAAGCCTGGTGCTCCTTTGAGGACCTGCCTGTGTGAGACCAAACTGACAAGAGCAACTTGAAGGATTACATAAGAAGTGACCATGACACTGTGGTTATGAGTTGGGTTGCTAGCTGCAAGGTCGGCAGTTCAAAACCACCAGCCACTCCTTGGGAGAAAGATGGCGCCTTCTCCACCGGTAAACAGTCACCGTCTCAGAAACTCACAGGAGCAGCAGTTCTACCTGTCGGGTTGCTGTCAGTCAGCATCCACTCGAAGGCAGTGAGTTTGTTTGGGGGTTTTGTTTTTTTGGGGGGGAGTGTTGGGATTGAGGGTGAAATGAGTTTATGCTAATGAGGCAGAAGTGACTCAGAAGAGAAGGTTTACCTTCACAGAGATTACCCAACTCAGAGAACATAATCAATACTGCAGAATGGTACATGCAGAAACTGGTGAGGGCCTGCATGTTCTCCTAAATCAGCGGTTCTCAACCTGTGAGTCGCAACCCCTTTGGGGGTCGAATGACCCGTTCACAGGGGTTGCCTGATTCATAACAGTAACAAAATGACAAAAATGATTATAGGGTTGGGAGGGATCACAACATGAGGAACTGTATCAAAGGTTTCCGGCATTAGGAAGGTTGAGAACCATTGCTCTGATTTTATTTTGCTTATTGTTGTTGAGAATATATACAGCAAAACACACACCAATCCAGGTGTCTGCATGTTTGTTCCACTCAGAGACAGTGATTATATCCATCAATTGGTTTGTGTGGGTAAATTATTAACAAGGACAAAAATAAACACATTTATCTAATGAAGGACTTTTACAATAAGCCCACTGCCATCGAGTCTATTTTGACTCATGGTGACCCTGTGTAGGTGATCTGAGATTGTAAATATTTATGGGAGCAGCCAGTCTCCTCTTTCTCCCCACAAGCAGCTGGTGGATTTGAACCACTGACCTTGCGATTAGTAGCCCAAAGCCTAACCCACAAGCAAGCACTACCAGGACTCCAGAATAAACAAGTAAATTAAACACAAAAGGTTTCCTCATTGTGCTTGGCAGATAATAAGCATTCAAATATTAGTTCTTATTCCAATGACCCTTTTTATTATTATTTATTTTTTAAGAACTAGAACTACTTGAGTCTGAAAATCTTCTCTTAATATCTGAAAATGCACCAGCTGAAATAAAGCTCTGGTGAGACCAGCAAGCAAGAAGGAATCCGCAGACCAGGTGGGAGCCAAAGCGAGAGGCTGCAGCCAAAAGGATTAGAGTCCTGCTTTGGAAGAGGGGGTGGTTTTGCTGATGGGGCTGCATGGGAAACTGCCAGAACAGAGACAAAGTGCCGTGAATGGCATGGTGAGAAGCGAGGTTGTGTGTGGATCCTCCTCCCTGCGACGGGGCTGCTGTTTGGGATGCAGGGTTTGTCTGTGCAGGAACTATCAGTAAGGACACCCAGATGGAGTTGGGGAGGGGGTCTTGGCATCAGAACAGGAAAAGGGGCACCCAGGGGAAAGACAGAGGCCATGTGGCCTCAGAAACGACACATCTACAAACAGCAAAGGGTCTCGGAAGATGCTGGAAGCCACCAGCTACCAGGTGAGTAGCACAGGGCCATTGGCTCTCAAAGTCCTCAGAAGGAACGCTACACGGTCAGTCCCCTGATGTGGGCTTCTAGCTCCCACAACCCCAAGGCAACGCTACATCCCCTTTCTTTAAAATCATGTTTATAGGGCAGCGCTGGGGGAACAAGGCAAAACAACCGGGGTCGGGATAGAAGAGCCACAAAAGTCCCTTGCTGCCACCTCCGTGTGGGCCAACCAGCACTTGGAGAGACTTTAAATCATGTGGAATCAGATTCCTCTTGTTCCTTCAGGTTTCCTCACCCCCGTGCTCCCCACCCCCCCCCACTATCATTACCCCATTCCTCCCTTTCTCTGTGGGCTAGGCCAAACCACGTACACAGGTACACATAAGCGCTCATGACACAAGGAATCCAGGTCAGATAAACCCTCAGAAGCAGAAACACGAGTAACGACACCAGGGGGGTGGGGGAGGTGGGAGGAGGAGGGGGGAAGAAACCCAGGGGGAAGGGAGGCAGTGGTTGATGTCGAATATGAAAATAATGATTTATCAAGGGGTCATGAGCGTGGAAGGGGGGGGGAGGGAGAAAAGAGGAGCTGATACCAAGGGCTCAAATAGAATGTAAGTGTTTAGAACATGATGATGGCAACCTGTGTACAAATGTGCTTGATACAATTGATGTATGGATTGTTATGAGAGCTGTAAGCGTCCCCAATAAGATGATCTTCTAAAAATAATTAAAAACTAAATAAATGATATGGAGACAGCATGAGCACACCTTTGGGCTGATCTTCAGTGAGCTACCTGTGCAAAGGCCGGGGAAGACTGCGTCTGCCGCCTTCCCAGCCGAACCTAGAACCTGAGGGGTGCTCACCAGGGGGAATTCCAGTGCGACGTGAAAGAGTTCCCGGAACTCTCGTGAACAGGCTCCAATGGTTGGTGAGTGAGCTTCTCATGCTCTCTTTCCGGGTTCTAACACATGTTTATAATGGTTGGAGGATGGAATCGCGGGACTTAGGCTCCTGCTTCCCACCCCCATCTCTCTCATGGGTGGGAACGGAACAGGCCGGGATGCAGCCGGCCACTGCGGGCTGAGGAACGAACGCTGACATGTGAAATTGCAGCCAGATGCACATCTAATCGCTGGCAGCTGAAGGCGGACGGGAGCAGAATCTGGACGATCATCTGAAATAATTGATAACGTGCACATTGCTGGCATCTCGACGGTCTTTGAAGCTGACAATGCTGCAAATTGCTACTTATTGAAGATAAGGTTTCTCTCTTCCTTTCTTCCTCCCCCCTCTACTCCTTCCTGCGGTCTTATCTCTTAGAAGATACCAGGATGCTCCTTGTTTACAAGTGGGGGGTCCCTTCTCACCTACGGATCTCACAGGTGCTGGCCCTGTGCCTTCATCTCTCAGCTCTTGTGGCCTCTGTGCACGATCCTGTCTGTTTCTCCAGCAACGGACATTTCGGCTTTTACCTCACTAATTCGGTAAATGTCATTGGATGAAAGTGGCCCAAACAGCAGGGACAGCATTCTGGGGTGCTACTGGGGTGGTCTGAGGAGTGGGCTGCTTGGAGGACAAGAAACCTCACGAAGACAGTGGCACACATTGTCACTTCAGAGCTGATGACAAGTCTTCACTAAGGTAACCTTGACAAGAGACATGCCGCTGTCCCTGAGGGGATCAGAGTCCCCTGGGAGATCAATGGGGCCCTCATCCTTGGCCAGGAGCCGACGGGACTTAAGCTGGAATCTGTTCAGGTGGCTGCATCCATTTCTGTATATCTCTCGAGGGGCTGCCCTTCCCAACCACCCACACCCAAGCTAGTCCAAGCGGGGGTGGGTGGGGGGTTTTGGGGAAAGTTCACGGAATCCCTAGAGTGAAAAACCTGCAGAGTTGATTCTGACACCTGGCAACTCAATGTGTGACAACTTAGAAGAGTGCTTCAAAGGCTTGGGCAGGTTCACACCTGAAGTCATTCAGGAAGTCATCCGTACGACCCAGGGGCATCTCCAGAATGGTGGTTACCAGTGGGATGCATGGGAGGAATTGGCCCCGAGGAAGACACGTGGAAGTCTAGAGACATGTTATAGGAGCCCTGGGGGTATATAGTTACAATCAGACCTGCTAACTGCAAGGTGCGTAGCTCGAAACCACCAGAGGCTCCAAGGGAGAAAGACAGGGTTTTCTAGCCCAGTAAATAACTACAGTCCTGGAAACACCCAAGGGCAGTTTTACCCTGTCCTATAGGGTCACTAGGCATAGGCATTTAGAGCATGGCAGTGAGGGTTGTTTTTGCTTTTGGGGTGGGTTACAGCTGGGAAGAGGAGTAGGGGATGGGGGTATTAAAAGCACCTTGTGGTTAAGGGTCAGGGATACCGCTAAGTAATATCTGAGAATACAAAGGGCAGCACCCTGTAAGGCTGGATCACCAGGTCCCAAGTGTCCACAGTTTTAAGGCTGAGACACGCTGCACTGAGCTATTGCGCTCTGGAACTGTGGAAGAGGAGTAGATCCCCAAACATACTGGTGTCAGTAGTTTCTGAGTGCCACGCCAGGTCCAGGAAGGCTGGTGTGAGAAGAGGTGCGTGGGCTGGCGGTTCTGAAGCGCCTCCGCTCCTGTGACTGCTGTGCCAGGCCTCCGGTGTCCTGAGGGTGCCCTCGTGGTGCTCCTGTCACTTGGGAAATCCTTCTCCATCTTAGGCCAAGACCACAGAGTTGAGGAAGACTAGCAGGTCATCATGCTGTCTAGCCAGACCATCATCAAAACCCCACCAGAAAAGACACTCTACCAGCACCCCCACCCCAACCCCAGTTTGTTTGTTTGCCCATTGGGATCCACTACCATCTGCACAGTCTTAAGCAAGGTGCTTGACTTCAAATTGAATAAAGTGGAGGGAGTGCCTGCCCTTCAGAAATGGGCACGACTCCGAGGGGGCATTGGGACACGAGAAGAACCGTACAAACACGCAGGCTCTCCCCACGTGTTCCTCGTTAATATTAGTCATGTGTGTTGCCCTTAAATATCTGGGCGCGAAATTTAATGATGGCTTGGGTTCCCTCTGTTCCAGAATTAGTTGACCTTTAAAAAATAAATCTATCTTTTTACCCCAAGAGGCTCCTCTTAAGTAAAAATACTATTTCCTAGAAGTTGTTATGCTTTACGAGATCAATTGCCATTTCAAGAGATTATTTATTACCAAAAAACAACCAGAGCCGCTGATGATCAATACTCAGACATAACCATAATCAATACTCAGCAAAACCAAACTCACAGCCATCGAGTGAATTCCAACTCACACTGAGGAAGGGACGCCCAGATCATCACCAGAGATTGTGCACAGGGCTCAGAACACTAAAAATAAGATGGGCAGAGAGGAAGTGTCGATTCACAGCTGGTTGCTTAAGAAGTTTTAAAGTTTGAACCCTAAGGTAACAGTGATACAAAGAGAGCGTTCTTAAAGTTCATCACAGGAGCAGCTGGGGTTCCAAAGAACACAAAGAAAACAATGGCTTCTTTTATCTCTAGACAGCCCATGACAGGACACAACGCTCTCCAAACTACAGCCCAGCCACATCATGTCACTATGACTATCAAATAGTGACAGCCTATCATTAACACCTAATTAACAGTCTTAGACTGAACCATACTTAATTCTGCTCAAGAAACACCTGAGATGTTTGGGCTTGTTTTTTGTTTGTTTGTTTGTTTTTTGTTTTGTTTGTTTCTGATGGAAAACCATATCTCAATGGGCAATGGGGTCTATCAGCTCATTTGGTTTCTCCATATTTTTCTTCCATGGCTCTATGGGAGTTATGATGAGGTGAGCTGAAAATCCAACCTTAGGCTCTAGAGAAGTGCCTCTTTCTTGCTGTCCCCCACCCTAAGCTGTCCTCAGTCCACAGCTGTCCTCACTCCCCGGCATCAGCAGGAGCCACCATGAACCCTTCCTGCAGCCACTAACTGGACCCCACATCACATCTGAGAGCCTCCTGCAGTGAATTTCCAGTAGAAAATAAAGTCCTCCCAACATCTTTCCAGCAGAGGCTGAAGGATGGTGAGCAACCAGCCCCTCACTGGTTTCCCACCGTCATTGCACGGTTGGAGAAAGCCAACCGAAAGTGGCTTGAGAACAATGTGACCTAAGAATCTAGGTTTGGACACATCATTGGAAAAGACCAATCGCCAGGAAAGGACATGCTTGGTGAAGCAGAAGGTCAGAGAAACAGATGAGGGAAATCTTCCAGGAGATGGGGCAGAAACAGTGATCTCAGGAGTGGGCTCAAACAGATGCTGCAGATGGTGGCAGACTGGGCAATGGCAATGTCATGTGATGTTACATTCAGGTCACCATGCGTTGGAGCCAAAGGGACTGCACCTAACAAGAAGCCAGGATCCTCCACCATCGTGTCCTTTTCCCCCATGCCGCTGGCCACTTATGGGTCTCCCAGCATTTCTTTGGAAGTGCCTTGTGCTGTAAGGGTTAAGCACTCTGCTACTGGAACAGAAAGATCAGCTCTTTGAACTCCCCAGTGGCTCTGCAGGGGGCAGCTGTGGCAGTCTGCTTGGGTCAATGGCACAGCTTTGAAAGCCTTCTGTAGCAGCTCTACTCTGTTCTAGGGGGTCGCTATGAGTCAGATCGACGCAACAGCAACAGAGTTAGCCATTCTTCACACACACACACACACACACACACACACACACACACACCATGTCAGTGACAGTCCAGCAAAAGGGGTCAAAGAGGACAGTGCAGTGGCTAACTTAAATACACATTTCAATGGCAATCACTTACATCTTTCATAGATTTTACGTTCCCATATCCCTAGGCAACCTTGACTGGAGGACCAAGCCATCAGATAACAAAGCCCCAAATTCATCTGAACAGACTGAATCAGAGCAACCTGACTCGGGCCTGGAATGAGGACTTGCTTGATTGCGTGGAATTGTGAACAGCTGGACTAAGTAACAGAGTTACCCATGCCTGTGGCTTTACTTGGTAGCAGCAGGGACCATGACGAGGTTGTCCCTTGCTTCCAAAGCAAGATTCTTCTGACCACGCCATGAGTAATCTCAGGAGCCCAACTATTTCAGAATGCAAAATGATTCCAAGAGAAGAGAGGGGGGAAGGTTGCTATTTCACATGAGTTAGGTGCAGAGCAAGATTTCTATCAGCCAGAAGGTCAGTGGTTCAAACCCACCAGCCATCCCATGAAGATTTAAAGTCTCACTAGCCCTCAGAAGCAGTTCTGCCCCACCTCAAGGGGTGGGGGAGGGATGTCACTGCACGTCCGTAGGGACTCAATGGCAGTGAGCTTGAGTGTCAGAATTAACTCCACAGCAATGGGTTTGGGGCAGGTAGCAAAAGCCACCAAACTGCAAACACATGTCTTATCTCAATAAGAAAACAGAGTGCATTAAAAGCCAAAATGATTCTCAGGGCCAGAAACGTCTTCAACTTCGGAACACCGGGATAACAGAGACCAAAGCTGCATCCCCATTGTCCATGGGGTTCGCCAACTGACTGCCCATTACCTTTCTGACAGAATCCCTGGGTGCAGGAGTCCCTGGAGGAGTCAGTCCACCCCTAGGCATCTCAGAAGAAAGGCCTGGCCATCCCCTTCCCGAGGAGCAGCTGGTGAACACCCTCCTGGAGCTCAGTTCTACTCTGCCACACCCAGGGTCGCCCTGAGTCAAGGAGGGCTCCCCGGGCAACCAGGCAAGAAATCTCGGGCCCGGGATCAGCGCATTCTTGATAAACAGCAAGGTAAGCAGAAAAGCCAGAATTACTCCAAGGCATCACCATTTGGGAAAGACGGGAATGAAGCCACAGAGCAGGAGGGGGAGGGGGGTATGTGTGTCACCATTCCAGGAAGCACACGGGCCCCACCCAAGCCAATGCTCACTAGGAAGTCGGTTGCAAGAATATATTTTAACGTCGAGGGGGTAGAGTTGCGCCCCAGTCCTCTTTCCCCAGTGGCAGCCTTCTCGCTGGGCCCCCTCTACTCTGTGCTCTGGCACCAAAGTCCTGGAGCAGAAGCCCAGGGAGTTCACACACGCAGAGAGGCTTCTGTTGGCTTTGGGAAATGATAGGGAGGAGAGCTGGCCAGAGACAGTACCCTAGAACGCATTCCAAAATCCAGTCTGGGAAGTGTAGTCACGCGCTGCCCAATTCCCAGGGGTCCTTTCCAAGCGTTGGTCCATTTCCCCACAGGTTAAGAGACAGGGCAGGAATGGAAACCGGCTGCCCAGACCCAAGACCACCATTACCCACCCACCCACTCCCTCATTCTTCCTGGCATGGACTCCTGGACAATTGCCTGGCCTCACTGAGCTGTAGTTTCTTGGAAAAATGGGGATCAAAGTACCTATCTGGTCAGCAGAAGCGAGCAGGTGTCTGCAGAACACCTGGCTTAGGCAATTCATGCACAAGCCTTAGTGGCGCTGTGGGTTAAGCATCACAAGGTCAGTGCAGTCGTTCAAGCCCACCACCAGCTGCTCCTTCAGGCGAAGGTGCGGCCATCTGCTTCCTTAAGGACTTACAGTCGTGGAAGCTATGGCTCAGACTACTTACTACGGAGCCCCGGTGCGCAGTAGGTTACGTGTTGGGATGCTACGTACAAGATCGGCAGTCAAAAAACACCAGCCATTCTGATGGAGAAAGAGGGAGGGCTTCGCTACTCTCATTTAAAAAAATGTATGGTCGGAGGAGTCAGACCCGACTTGGCCGCAGCGAGCTTCTGTTTGGATGAGTCCGTGTGGACTGGACGGCGGTGGGTTCGGGAGGCAATGATGGGAGAGCACGAGGCTCTTTGTCTCGGGGTCCCAGGCTTGAGTCCCCCACGGAGCCTTCATCTATGCAGGCCCGGTAATATTGATGGGTTACCCGCAGGGCCAAGCTCCAAATCCACCAGCCACTCTGAGTGAGAAAGAGGAGGCATTCGAGCCCCATAAAGATTTACAGTCTCAGAAACCCAAAGGGGACAGTTCTGCTCTGTCCCAGGGGTTATGTGAGTTGACCTCTCTGGAGGTGGGAATAGATGTTATCAAACTTGTCTCCCTCCCCCACCACGCATACACACACACACACACACACACACACACACAGAGCAATTGGATGCCTGCATCTATAGTCTATAGTGCGGTTACTCTTTTTTTTTTTTTAATTTTAACAATTTATTGGGGCTCATACAATTCTTTTCACAGTTCATATATATACATACATCAATTGTATAAAGCACATCTGTACAGTCTTTGCCCTAATCATTTTTTTCTCCTTTCTTCTTTTACATTTTATTAGGAACTCATACAACTCTTACCACAATCCATACATATACATACATCAATTGTATAAAGCACATCCATACATTCCCTGCCCCAATCATTCTCAAGGCATTTGCTCTCCACTTAAGCCCCTTGCATCAGGTCCTCTTTTTTTTTCCCCTCCTCCCTCCCCATTCCCCCCTCCCTCATATGCCCTTGGTAATTTATACATCGTTGTTTTGTCATATCTTGCCCTATCCGGAGTCTCCCTTCCCCCCTTCTCTGCTGTCCCTCTCCCAGGGAAGAGGTCACATGTGGATCCTTGTAATCAGTTCCCCCTTTCCAACCCACTCACCCTCCACTCTCCCAGCATCGTCCCTCACACCCTTGGTCCTGAAGGTATCATCCACCCTGGATTCCCTGTACCTCCAACCCTCATATGCACCAGTGTACAGCCTCTGTCCTATCCAGCCCTGCAAGGTAGAATTCGGATCATGGTAGTTGGGGGGAGGAAGCATCCAGGATCCGGGGGAAAGCTGTGTTCTTCATTGATACTACCTCACACCCTAATTATCCCATCTCCTCTCCTAAACCCCTCTATGAGGGGATCTCCATTGGTCGACACTTGGGCCTTGGGTCTCCACTCTGCACTTCCCCCTTCATTTAATATGATATATATATACATATATATATACATACATATATACATATACACACATATACACATACATACACACACTTATATCTTTTTTTTTTTTTTTGCATGATGCCTTATACCTGGTCTTGCTGTTAACTCCTGGCGCTGGCCAAGCGGTTTGCCAGGGGAGAGATGCATTTCATCTTTGAGACAGTCCCCTGAGTTTGTTTTAAAAGCCACAGAACCTGGAAGTTTAGAAAGGATGGATACATCCTTGAACATCTCAAAGCCGGTCCTCACATCCATAGGCCACACTGTGGGAAAATTGAGCCACCTTTGCCTAATTACCAGGGAGATTCAAAAAGTGTGTGGGAAAATGTCATCCTCTTCTTCCATTTTCCCACGAGCTGTTTTCCAGCAGGACATACACAGTCCCAAAAAAGGAGGGTGAGGAATTGTGTCAGGGGACAGCCCAATAAGCAAGGGAGGCACGAGCTTCCTAGTGCTTAGTTACCAATCCATAGTGAACCGCTCCGCACGTCGATGTGGGGAAACGTGTAACTGTTCACTACAGATCAGTAAGCACGAAGAAGCCCATGCTTACCTGGTTTACAGCGTCTTCTGTACCTGCTGTTACTACCCTACCACTCGCAGCTGCTGAATCAATGCTGACTCATCGCGACCCCACAGGATAGAGTCTCACTGCACCCTAGGGTTTTCTAGAACTATAAAGCTTGATGGGAACAGACAGCCTCAGCTTTCTCCCCAGGAGCAGCTAGGGGATTAGAATCGCCAAGCATGTGGTTAGCAGCCAATGCTTAAACTGCTGCATCACCAGGGTGGCGGGCTCCTGTCTCTGTCAGAGACTTGCGATCTGAAGAGGCTGTGATGCTGTTGAAAGGAGAGCAACAGATGCCAGCAAGTCCCCGAAGCAGAATATTTGATAGGAACAAAGAACGTACTGTAACTGTTCATTATAGGAAAGGTGCACAGGTGGGCCCTTGGTTACCTTGCTGCTAGGGTAAGTCCCCCAACCCCCAATGGAATCAGTATCATTGAAATGAACGTGCAGAAACTTGATGTGCTGTGTCATCTCCACAGCAACAAACGAAAGATAAAATAAAACATTATAAATATATACACAGTCGTTTTTACAAATGGAAAAGGGGGTGTGCGCCCCCTCTTTGGTCAAATTTGCAAAAAGAGAATGTATCTGATAAAACCAAGTGAAATCTGCTAGAGCCACCTTTTACCTCGCCAGGTAACCCGGAGATCAGAATTACCCACGCTTCTAGTTTGCAAAAGAGATTCCAAAACCAAACTAAATTCACCACTGCCACTGAGCTGATTCCGACTCACAGTGACCCGATAGAGCAACTGCTCCTGTGAGTTTCTGAGACTGTCACTCTTTATGGGAGTCGAAAACCTCGTTGTTCTCCCATGGAGTGTCTGGTAGTTTCAAACTGTGTAGGTTACATAACCCATGAAGCCACCAGGTTCCTATGAAAAGAAAGGGCAGATGCCCATCCCTCCATGATATATGTCCCTCAGTAAAACCCCTATATGTAAGATTTCTCCTTTCTCCAGGAGTCTAAATGACAGACACAAGCCACTGGCTGGGGCCCACAGATGGTGACAGACACGCCCAAACATGGGCCCCATAACCCAGAAGTCATTTTCACGGGAAGACTGGCTAGCCCCAGAAGCTTCTCCAGCAAAGCCTGGGCTACTCAGGGCTGGTTTTACCATACGGTGTTTTTCCTCCCGCCCTTCTGTCCTCTATTTGGAAAAGCAAACTAAATCCAGGGGAAAGAAAAGTGTACAATCACCTCCAAATCAATTTAAGACATTTACTTCTTCATTGTCCTCTGTGTCACCATCTCCCCCCTCTCCCCTCAACCATTCCTGCCGTCAAACAATCGATGCAGCCACTGTCTCCATAGCTCGCCCCCTCCTGGATTCAGACACAGAAAAATACAGACGATGAAATACAGGAAAAACAACACGAAACAAGAAAACCCACTGCACTCTGCATGAGAGCGGGGCTACTCACAGCCCTGGTCTGTGGTCAGAGGGGATTCACTGGAGGCTTTGTCCACGTGGACCCTGCGAATGGATTTTGGGCTCCCACTGTCATCCGTAGCTTCCGGACCAGATGTTCACAAATTAAGCTCTGAAGCCATCCCGTCCTTCCGGTCTGGGTCACTTTTACAGGCGGTTCTGACTAGAGTGCGGTGTCCCTGGGTAACACACACCGTGAAGTGGCTGGTCGCTAACCAAAAGTTGGAAGTCGACCAGAGGTGCCTTGGAAGAAAGGCCATGGCCATCAAGTCAATTCTGACCCATAGTGACCCTCGTGACCCATAGCCGCCCTTACAGGACAGAGCAGAACTGTCCCTCTGTGTGAGGGCCTCCGAGACTATAGCTATGGGAGCAGACAATCTAGCCCAGTGGTTCTCAACTTTCCTAATGCCTGGGCCCTTTAACACAGCTCCTCATGTTGTGGTGACCACCCCCCCACCCCCAACCATAACATTATTGTCATTGCTATTGCATCACTGTCATTTTGCTACTGTTGTGAATCGGTGACCCCCGTGAACGGGTCATTTGATCCCCAATGGAGTCGTGACCCACAGGTTGAGAATCACTGATCTAGCCTCATCTTTTCGCCAAAGATCTGCTGTTAGGTTCAAACTGCCGACCTTGGGGTTAGCACCCTAACATTTATCTCACTATGCCACCAAGGCTCCTTCGTTTGGGCCCCTATCACACAGTGTAACGTAAAGCCAGTTTGATCAGTCAAAATAACCTTTCTCAAGTGGACCACAGCCTGGCTGAAACACAGAGTAATTAGTAGGGGCCTTCAGTTTCTTCATCTCTGCTACTGCTCCCAACTCTCTTTTTTCCTTTGTTTCCTTAATTCCTTTTTCCACTTAGTATCACCCTTAGCTACTGTCCAGCTTCATTATTGACATTTCAGCTTAGAAGAATGGGTTGCCCCATCTCAACTTCAATTTTTGTTTTTTTGCCCTCGAGCATCCTACTGTAACAGAAAGCTCCCCTTAGGCATGTGGCCCTCCTGCCACATGCCTAAGGGGAGAAGGCGGGCCAGGAGCTATGGAGAGCTACATCTCTAACGTCCTGGTTTGACCTGTTCAAGGGGTCAGCAGTTGGCCAGTCCTTAGACCTTCGTGGCCTTACTTCATATACTGACTTCCACTGTCCATATAAAGAAAGAGGAGGCTTTCTGTTCCCATAGAGGTACAGCCTCAGTAACCCACAGGGACAGTTCTGCCCTGACCTGCCAGGTCGCCATGAGTCAAAATGGACTGAACGGCAGTGAATTTGTTTTGTTGCTGTTGTGCCTAAGGGTATAATGTCACTGGGGAATGGGCTGGCTGTTCGATGTG
Source organism: Tenrec ecaudatus (assembly GCF_050624435.1). Lineage (NCBI taxonomy): Eukaryota > Metazoa > Chordata > Mammalia > Afrosoricida > Tenrecidae > Tenrec > Tenrec ecaudatus. Next base: position 11,561,871 of record NC_134542.1, on the reverse strand, counting down.
AATGAGGCAAGATTGGTGCAGGATATATCTTCAGTCCATCTCTTTTGAGATAAAAAGAGGTTAAGCCGTCAGCAGAGCAGATGGGGGGGGGGGGCAAGATATGCCAGGCCAACGGAAGATCACCCAAGGTCAGAAGCTCCCAAGAGACAGCCACCTTCCCCCCTGAGCCCACAGAGGGAGCCTCAACACCAAACAAACAAACAAACAAACAAACAAACAGACTCTGCACCAACCAAACAAACTGCCCTCTTGTCAGTTCCGACTCACAGCGACCCTACAGAACAGGACAGAACGGCCCCTGCAGGGTTTCTGAGGCTGTAACTCCTGCCTGAAGTAGAGCGTCTCATCTTTCCCCCTCAGAGAGGTGGTAGTTTTGAACTGCCGACCTCACAGGCAACAGCCCAACATGTAACCAGTACGCCATCAGGACTCCATTCAAACTCTCTTCTCGTGTCCTAAACTGTGAGGAAATAACCTTCCGTTTGTTCAAGCTGCCCCTTTCAGGTATTTCTGTGACATAGCCCTCAAGCGCAAAGGCAGTTACGCTGACCTTGAGTTCCAGGAGAAAGAACGTTCTGTGGTCAGACTTTTAGGGAATATCTTCCCATGGACACATATTATATTAACACACTTCCCAGCCCGTATTAACGCCCTGGCATTTTGGTGTAACTATGCGCTTCCCACACTTACAAACCGAAAAAATATGTGCTGATTCCATGTCACACTGACCGCTCTGACACCTGGGAGACATTAGTTGGGAAAGGGCGCAATGCAATTTCCTCCCAGCGAGCCTTTCCTGCTGAACTTTGCTGTTCAAAAAAAAAAAATTACTGATAAAGTGCTAGACAAAATATATCTAGGCATGCACAACAGCAGTGTGTCTGTCTTCAGATAGAAAATCTGATAACTTGATTGGGACACAAAAATGTATCTGGTGAGAATGCCAGACTATTCCTAATATCAATGGGGGTCCACGAGGAGGCTATCGATCCACTTGATACAACCTGTGTCCAAAGACTCCTTTGCTGCTCTGGTTGTAGAGGGGCATGAATCTCTTTTAAAACTCAGAGAAGAAGGAAGAAACAGTGTTAGGCCCTGGTTGTTGACACACCCAGTTTGAATCCAGAAAACTCAACACATTGCATGACCCATGGACAAAAGCTGTTTATTTTTTGCCCTCATGGCAGGAATGAACAAAGGTCATATAAATGAAATAATCTGCTATTGCACAAGTGATCCTGAATGCTACTTGAAGAGCAAGAGACAAAGGAAAAACTATTTTACAAGGCTGGGGGTGGGGTGTAAACAACTATACTCATGTCCACTGTCATAAATAAACCCCAAAGCTGAGTACTTGAAGAATAAAAACAAACCGCCTCATAAACAATCATAAAGGAAACTCCATCATGCTTTCAGGGTATGCCAAATGATTATGCTACATCTTTTAGCCTCAATATAGCCTAATAGAAGGAGCCTACATGTTGGGCTGCGATCCAGAAGGCCAGTAGTTCAAAACCACCAGCTGCTCCATAGGAGAAAATGGGGCTTTTCTACTGGAGCAAAGAGTAACAGTCTTGGGAACCCATTGGGGGCAGTTCTACCCTGCCCTACAGGGTCACTATGGGGTGGAAATCAACTCCGTGGCAATGCATGAGTATGTGCATGCTGGGAAAACGTCAGATTGGAATGTCCAAATGTTCAGACTTCAGTAAAAATATCCCCTTAAGGCAGTGGTTCCCAGCCTTCCTAAGGCCACGACCCTTTAATACAGTTCCTCATGTTGTTGTGACACCCCAAGCATAAAATTATTTTCATTGCTGCTTCATAACTGCCATATTGTTACTGTTATGAATCAGACCACCCCTGTGAAAGGGTCGTACGACCCTCAAAGGGGTCTCGACCCATAGGTTGAGAACCGCTGTCTCAGGGATTAGACTTGGCTATCCTATAAATCATCCTAACGCATCCCAGCATCCTCCGGGTCTGTCTTCAAGGCCAACACGCTTTCAGGAGACAGAGTATTTCCTATGGTACCACTATGAGTGAGGGGCCTTCAAAAAAGGTCATGGGGGAAAAAAAACCAAATTAAACGATGGTGGCAACTTTCCATGACTTTTTTTAAAGCACCTTCAGCTAGAGATAATATAATATCAAAGATGTAGAAAGGAAGGGGAAAAGGTAGGATACATGTAGAGATGGAAAAATAAACAAAACGATAATGACAAAAAGGGTAAAGGAGAAATGAGGTTAATTTATCAGATACCAATGGCAACAACCTCAACATCAGCCAGATGAGGTACAGCAGAATCTGATTCCTCACACGCCCGAGGGAGTGGGGTTTGGGGGCTACGGATAGAGAGGAGGGTCCCCGGGCAGTACAACAGACTAACTGTCCTTGGCAGTGAACTTGGACTCCGACAGCCACGAAGGGGCTGTGAGTAGGTGTGGACTGGGTGGCAACCAGTCACGGGACACGACGGGGACAGGCATGGCCTTCAGAGACGTATTTGTAAGTTCCTCTCCCTGATGGAGCTCAGGGCGTGTTAGAGATCATTCTACCTGGGGATTCTGGAAGGAGCGGGCTGCATAATCAGACATTCGCTCCTGTCTGTGTGCCCAGAGTATGACTCAGAGGGGCCCCGAGAGGGGTAATGAAAAATATGTCCTCGTATCCAAAACACTCTCTTCCCGGGGAGGCGGGGAGGAGGATATGTATTACACGAGCCTCCAAGCACAAATAAAAGTCACAGCTCACAACAAATATTCACCAGGCCCCCGTGTGGTTTTGAAAGCCAACTCCAAACGCTTATTTATAAATGTGAGATGAGGTGACTGGAGTTTGTTGCGTATTTTTTTTTTTTAACAAGGCCGCTTTAGCAAGCAACTGGAAAAGTTCCTTCTAAAAAAAAAAATCTAAAACAAGTCCAGGGAACCGCTTCGACTGTGGTTTGGAGCAAATGAATGCCTAAATATGGTACCTGCATTTAATAAAGGGGCAAATAAGTGCTGCGTCCTGGAGCCTGGAGCAATCCGGGTTTGACAGGGCCAGGGAACTGGGACAGCTGGCAGATGTCCCCCGCCAGGAACCACCAAACAGCAGCTGAGGAGAGTCACATTCCGGAACTCCGGGGCACTTCCTATACCATGGGATGGGGAGGCAGGCAACCGGGTTCAGGTCTGCACCAGAGGGGCCACTATGTGCAGGACCAGAGCTCACGCACCGTGTGCAAACGTGATCCAAAGACTCCAAGGGGAAAGACCGAATAGAGAGAAAACCCCATTGCACCCCCAAATGCAGGCACATGCATACAGAAATCCTTTGTGGGCAGACATGAAAACATGGTGCTACGTCAACCACACAGACAAATAACGCAGGCCCAAAGACACGGTGAAATGCACCCAACAACACTACCCCCTCCAGTGCCCTGAATGGAAGATTTGGGAAAACTCGCAAAACTGCCAGGGCTCCTCTTTGAACAGGCTTGGATGAGAAAGAAAAGTCGTGTGTAAAATAAGCCAGCACCCTGCCCCCATCAAAAACAAAAGCCGTTTCATCTGTGCGCATACATGAAATTTGATGACTGTTTTCCACCGTCTGTGTATTTTGTTGATTCACTGCCTTAAGAAAGTAACAATGGATTTTAAAATGAAGATCCCCATACATGGCTTTACTGACAGGTTGCCTGGAATATTATTTCACCAAAACTGGATGGAAGGATCTTCTTCCCAGTTGTTGGAGAGAGCTGAAAATACCCGAGCGTCAATGGAGGGAAATCTTGCAAATAGCAAACCCAATAGTGTTCGAGTCAACTTCCCTGCAAACCTATGTAGTCCCACTTGCCCCGCTCCCCTGCCCCTTAATGTGTTGTGGCTCCATTAGTCCCACTGCTACGAGTCCTCGTAGACTGAGAGAGACCCTACTAGGAAGAGCAGGACTCCTCCGTGGGGTTTCCTAGGCTGTAAACCTTCCCAAAAGCAGACAGACTTAACTGTCTCCCGCAGGGCAGCTGCTGGGTTTGAACCACCAACCTTGCAGTTCACAACCCAGTAGTTAGTCCACTGGGCCAGGAGGGCTCCTTGGCGCCAATAGTAATCCCCTGAAAATGTAGCTTGGCAGTGACACGCTTGTCCACCTGGGATGCCTCTATGTCAGACGAAGCCTTCCACCTCCCAATAAAGGTGACCTTGGGGCCAGCTGGCTGTGACGGTGCCCACTTCCATACACACCCGGTTCAGCCTTTGATCGGTCCTTCCTGTTTTCAGGATGAGATCTTCTGCTTCCTGTGTTTGGAGGATGATCCCTTCTGGACGGGATACTGTACTGGCATCAGACAACTTTTTGTTGAAAAGATATCTATCTCAAGGACAAAGCTTGAACGCTGGCCACCCCAGCTGTCTGAAGTCCAAGGTGCTGTCATGTACTCCCGCTATAAGCGTGGGAAGCAAGCACGCTGAACTCTGCAGCCAACCTTACGAAAACCCCACTGTGAAACCTCGCTTGAGCTCCTCGGGCACATTTCAGCAGGGGCATCGGAATTGCTGAGGTTTCCACGCGGCTTCCATGAAAACCAATACTTCCCAGGTTTCCTCGCTGGCTCATGCTTGGGCGACTAAACTTAGAAAAGGAGCCAGGTTCCATATTAAGCTACAACACGTATCTCTGGGCAGCACCGTGAATGGAAAGACCACTCCAGTCCTCAACTCCTGGTTTTGATGAGCAAAGGCAGCCAGTAAAGGGCAACTCTCCATGTCATTTGAAGTCAACAGCCTACTTGCTCTGGAAGGCCTCGTGGTGGTAGAGTTAGCCAGCAGGGTATTAAATGTGGCAATTGTTGTGACCCAATAGCTGCAACCAGGGGCTCAAGCAACAATTGTGAGGCTGGTGCGGGGCAGGGCTGTGCGTGTCTGTCGTACAGAGGAGAGCGGTGACTTGGAGGAGGCTTGACTGGCACCTAAAGCAACAACAAATTGTGGGGCCCAGAATTCCTGGGTGGTCAAAGTGCTTGGCTGCTAACTAACCCAAGGAAGGCTGGTGGTTCGAGTCCACCCAGCGCTACCTTCAAAGAGGCCTCGGTGACCCACTTCTGACACCCACGAGGCCTGCAGGAGTCTGAATCAATCCACCTGACAGCGATTTGCTGATGTGACTCAAGTTTTGACCACAAGACCACTCGGTGCCCCACCGTCTGTATGAAAAGGACCCCGTGAAGTGGCACCACACCCCCCTGAATCGATGTGGGGGTCACTCGTTGCTCTCATGTCGATTGTGACTCACAGCAACCTGCAGGATGGGGTAGCACTGGCCCGGTGGGTTACTGAGACAGTCCAAACCAGCTCTCACAAGCTCGACCTCAGAACCAACCTGGAAATGATCCCTTTGCCCCCTTGAACCCAGCACAAGTCTTCCAAGCCACCAAGCTAATGCACATCCAACAGTGGTCATTCACAGGACCCACGCTCTGCTTCCTATCAAACCTTGTGCTAACTGGGGTTTCAGAGAGCTTGCCTCCCGCTGCAGAGAGCCCGGGGCCGCAGCTCACAGAGCTTCTAGAGATGTGAACAGAGTGAGGCTCCGAAACCAGATGCCAACTCTGCCCAAAGAAGAGCGGACCGACTGAGACCCTAGAAAATTCAGCGCTGCGTCACAACGGTCCTTTGCCCTCGTGGCAATGTCACAAGCCCCGGTGACAAAAACAGAGACGGTGGGGCTGGCATGAGAAGCACTTCCCACAGGAAACCCACAAGACAAGGGGAGTGCCTCGGGATGTTTAGCAAAGGTCACTGATGGGTTCTTATCCACCCTTCGACAGCAGGCCAGACGAATCCATTCAAACAGCAGAGCTGGGACCGTCCATCCACACGGAACTGCTCCGAACGCACACCCGGAGGCTCGTACGGCTCCCTCTCTGTCAACCACTGACAAAGATGGTCCGGGAGGAAAACAAGAGGTGTATCTGGTGTGATGTAAGTGGGTTACGCAATGGGCTGTGAACCATAAGGTGAGTCGTTCAAAACCACCAGCTGGTTGCTCCCCAGGAAAAAGAGGCGTGATGTACTACTCCCTGAAAGAGTTACCGCCTCAGAAACGCACAGGAGCATCTATCCCGTGGAGTTGTTAGGAGCCGGAATGGACTCCATAGCAATGAGGTTGGCCTTCTGGAGCTCTATCAGCGAAGAAAGAGCCCTAATGGTCTCGTGGTGACGGTCAGTCAGGCTGCTAACCATAAGGTCAGCAGTTTGAAACCACCAGCCACTCTGCGGGGAAGAGACAGAGCTGTCTACTCCCAAGGAAAGTCCCCGTCTCAGAAACCCACAGGGGCGGTTCTACCCTGTCCTGTAGGGCCGCTAGGAGTTTGGCAGTGAGTTAGGTTTGGTTGATCAATGACTATGAATACACGTTTTTTCCTACAAAAGCTTTCATAAATTGACATGGTGTTACCATCCATTTCAGTGGGAATTTTTTTTTTTTATTCTTCCCAGGCCCTGGAATGAACTCACGAAATCATCTCAGTAACACACAAGCGCCCAAATCAGCCTCACACATAGTGTCTGTTCCCCATACTTCAAAGAACAGGCGGTGAGACACTGAATGTGATGCCCCTCTCGCTCCTCAGGACCCAGGCCGGCCCTCGAGCAGCCGGCTGCTCCAGGCTGACCGCGAGTTTGCTCTTTGAAAAACAGAAATCCTGTCTGGGTACCTTCCAGAGGGAGAGAGAGAACAGGTCTAAAGCAGTCTTTCTTGCAAGCCAGGTGGCACACAGTGCCCTTTCCGGGGACACCTGTCTGCCAATCACCATTAGGTTGTGGCATCCCACAATGACTGTTGACTCAGAAATTGTCAGGGAGTCATAATAAGTCATCTGATATTGGCAATTAAAGGCATACAGCTCGAGACGCCGTCATCCGATTCACGCAATCCGAGAAGGGTGAATAAGAAAGATAGACAGGGAGAAGCCCAGTGAGAGCGTTACCTGCCGACTTCTCACTAACAGCACCTTGCACATCAGGGTGCCCTCGCTGTTCTACCTGGCACATTGGGGGCAGGTGTTTCATTGTTTTCTGGAAAAGGCCGCAGGGTGCATGTGTTCTGGCTTACAGGGCCACAATATGGTCACTGCAGCAACAACTCAGCTCTGCTCTTGCCTTCTGAATGCAGTCCCACACCAGACACAAAGCAACGGTGGGCCTGGGCTGTGTGTGCTGATCTCCTGACCCAGGGAAGACTGGGAAATATAACATTGCTCTTGCAAATTGGGGCTCGGAAAGGAAAAACAGTTGTTCATAAAAAACAGGATCAACTCAAACGAACAACTGTTCAAATATAAAACACCTTTCTAAATAAAGGAATCAGAGAAAGCAAAGAGCTCCCACGTGGTGCGACAAAGTGCGTGCATAAATAGGGCTATATTTGCTATTCTTTGGGGTCCCTGGTGGTGTAGTGGCTATGCCGTGGGCTGTGAGCCTCGAGGTTGGCAGTTCAAAACCACCAGCCACTCCTCAGGAGAAACACGGGTGTTCGACTCCCAACAACATCACAGTCTCGGAAACCCCCAGTCACTTCTCTAGTCGGCATCACTCAGTGGCAGTGAGTCTGAGTTGCTAGCCTTAAAGAGTCACCTCAGGGTCAGTGGTTCAAACCCACCAATCTCTCTGAAGGAGAAAGATGAGGTTCGCTGCTCCTGTGAAGCTCTAGAAGCTCAGAAACCCTCTATAGGGTCGCCAGGGATCGGTGTGGCCTCGGTGGCTGTGGATTTGGCTTGTGATGTTGACAAACTATCCCAATCCTATTGTTACTCTCCAGCCAACACAACATTGATCCAGAACATTCAGCAGCCTCCCCTTCCCTCTCCTGCCTTCATAATAAAGGCTGTGCAGTAATTTCTGAATGGAAAGATAAATGGGGGCGGGGGAGATAAGACGGCAGCTTCTGGGGCACACAGGGAGCATTGCCAGTCTGTGGCAGCCGGGAACTAGATAGCGAATGCTATGCTGGAGGCCTTGCAAGCTGGGAGGGGCTTGCGCTACTTTTATTTGCCAATCCATAAACAGTTCCCATATGATCCTATTTTGGGCTCCTTTTTATTCAAATTGCTACATTTTGGGTTTTTTTCTTTTCTTTTTATATCATGTTGTGGTTTCTATAGCCCTGAAATGATGCCAGATTCCGAGAGCCCTGCATTAAGGCTCTCTGGGAAGGCTCCGGGCCAAAGTCATGACAAAAATATTACAAACAAAATCCACAGAAAGGGCCATGGATGCGACAGCTCAAGGTCCTGGTGGTTACCACCCCCACCCCCGAATGCCAACGTGATTCTGAGCATTCCCAGGAGCTTGGATTTCAAGGAAATATGGGGATGGGGCTTTTTGATTTTGTTTTTTTTAAGGATGCCATCTACTTTTCTAAAACAAAACAGAAGCAGAAAGAGTTTCCTCCTGCCCCAGATCCAGCAGTCGAGATATTAAATCATAGTGCATTTGATCTCCAAAGGCCAAGGTGGCAACATTTTTGTGGTCTTCCACTCTTGGCTTCCATGGTCTTCCGCAAGAGCGACTCCATCTGGAATTATTCGTTATCTTTACAATAATTCCAAATCAGTGTTCAGCACCACCAAGAAAGAAGCCAGCATAAATCTTCCTTTCACAAAAGCGCTGACCGTGGAATCAAATGGGTTTTCAGCAATATGGAAGCTACCCTTTTTCTTCACTGTCAGTACTTACACTTCTATCTCATCCTGTTTCATGCACAAATCTTTGGGCTAATTACTTAGCAAGCAGGACTACAAAACGCTTTCTTCTTACTGTTGTTGACCAGTAACTGAACTTCAAGCACTAGTAAAACGAAAATCTCCATACACAAGCTCGCAGCTCCACCCAATGATGGAAGGTCAAGAGAGGGTCAAGTTCCTAACCGTACACAGTCCAAGAATCATGCCTATTCCATCTGAATAGAAGTGTGTTTTAGGATTTTTCTCCCATGACAGTTTTCCCAAATAATGTGTTTCTGCTTCCACAGTACTAATAAGAGTTCTCATTCCTTCAGCTAAAGGAACCATTAGACTTGTGAACATGGACATATAAATTTTGTTTAAAAAAATTCACTGCCACTGAGTCGATGTCAGCTCAGAGCATCCCTATGGTAGAACTGCCCCCTGAGGGTTTCCGAGACTCCAATGCAAGAGTCTTAAGAGTAGAAAGCCCCGTCTCTCTACCGTAAAGGAGCTGGTGGTTTCGAACTGCTGACCTTGTAGCCCAACATGTAACCACTACGACTGACACCGAGGGTGCTTCAATCATCTTTAAAAACAGGCTACAAGCCTGAAGCCCTTGTCATCAACTTCCACGAGGTCTGAGAAAAAGAGTGAGCATGGCATTACCGATCCTAAGAGAAAAAGAGCGCCCCCAAAGGTTAGCACTTGCAACGCCCGCAGCAGTTCTGATAGCAGCCTGGAAAACCGCCCGGGGTAGTTCTCCTCTGTCACACGGGGTCGCTGTGAGTTGACGTTGACTCAGTGGCCCCTAAGGACAAATGATGGCCAGTCATCGGCCAGCTCATCTTTGGAGGCAACAGTCACGCACTTAAGGCTCATCTGCATGTGAGCAGATCTGAAACGGATCAGCTGCCCCGCTGGGTTTTTGTTCCCTCCTCAGTCAAGTGCAAGACAATAAGGAACTGTCCCCGGAAGACATGATGGTGCACCATCACTTTTAGCAGGTAGTTTTAGGAAGGCCAGCAGCTTGGGACTTAGCCCTCCACCATACCAATGTTGACTCTTGTCGGTTTTCCGACTCTGATTACACATTCCGTAGCCTCTGCCTGGCTCATGTTCCTACCCATTCCACCCCTGGATGATCGTGTCACCAATTCATGCCCCCTTCTTAGAAAAAGTCTGCTCATACTCACTTCTTACAGCAAGTTCGGGGGAAGAGGTTATGTGACGGGAAACACTGCTAAAACATCATTGACGGACAAGTAACAAGTGTTCCACTGAAGACCTATGGCTTGTCAGACAAACTGTGATGGAAGAGGCTTTCTCCAGAATCAGTGACCTGCAGACATTTCTGATGGGGGTCCTGTGGGAAATGAACAAGCCATTGGGGTTTCTTCAGAGCTGATTAGCATCACTCTTGGTGAGTTCTCTAAACAACCCAGGCCCGTGAGGGCCAATGGTACCTCGTGGGCTCACAGAAGCGAAGGGTCTCTGGAACGCTGCCACCTGCCTACTCAACAACTTTTGAACAATGGGGCACATCAGGTTCCACTTTGAAAACTTTGGGGGCAAAAGAGGCTAGAGTTTCTCACGTCTCACTTTTGCCAAGTCAAATTAATTAATGAATGCAGGGAGGCTTCACCAACTAAAGTTAACCTGTGCCGGAAAAATGCCATTTGGAAAAGTAAGTCCATGTACAACGTGGATCTGATTTTGATAGGACAACGGGCTTAACTGGGACTTAATATTGGAGAAGGAAACCGAAATTGTGTGTGTGTGTGTGTGTGTTGGGGGAGGGGGATATTAAAACACTGATTTATAAACACTTAAGGTTTATAAACACTTAAGTTTTAACTGTATCTACTAGCAAGTTCTTAGACTATGTCCATTGTGAGCAAGTGTAGATTTTTATATTACTTCTTCCCATCGAAGTTATCCTTGAATTTCTGATTTTCACAGAGAATCCTAAGTGTGATCCTTTTTACAGAAAGAGTCGAAGACATTTTTTAATTTTCCCAAGTCCTGCGAGACACTGTGGCTGCAACAATGGGCTCACACAACAACCACCGCCATGCGGACAGCGCAAGACCACGCAATGTTTCCTCCTGGGGTGTGTAGTGTCGCGAAGAGGCAGAGCCAACTTGCTGGGACCTCACAACAACAGGACTGAAGCAGTCGTCCCTCTTGGCTTGAATCTTCACAGTCTACTCATCTAATTCTGCTCGGTCCTTCGATGTCACTGATTCCGCTGGTCAATCCCAGCACTGTTCTGACATCACTTTCAGTGACCTCATGAGATCCTGCATCTTCGGCCAGTGGTGTACTTCTGAGTTGCCGGAGGAGGTCGCTAGTCTTAAGTGCAGAGTGATGGCGAGCCAGGAGAGAGTTTAGAAGTGATTAGTTCATTAATGAGTGTTTTTATAACATCTACTTCCCTCCTAAATCCTTGTAATTACAGGAACTCAAGATAATGAAGATCAGTCTCCTACCACCTGCCCCGCCCCCACCATATGGCGGGATTTGGTTTCAACTGCCCGCTAACATGTCTCCATGAAACCAGCTGTCCAGAGCAGCTCACAACAAGAATGAGCACAGAATTAACACCTAAACACAAATGACATAGTCAACATCACCCCCGAGAGTTCACCCGGCCAGTATCATGGTCTATGAAGTACAACCCAGTTTAAACAAACTCACCAAAGCAACAACCCCACCCCACCACCCAAAAACAGTGAAAGTCAAAACTCACTCTCTCTACACCTGTTTGGTGCCAAATGCTTCCATTCTGGGTTTTAAATCTCATCTTAAAAAAAGGCTCTAAAACGAGGGAGTGAGAACAAAATAACATCTAGCGAACAGAGAGATGAAAGGATTTTAATGAATGAGTATTGAACTTCTAAGACACACAGCAATCTACGCAGTGTCAGTCAATGGGGCAGCCACCAAGTCTAATTTGGGATCTCATAACCCCAAACTCACTTCAAGTAAAATGAGTGCTGAAATAAGGGCCAGTGTATGAATGGGTCACATCAGTTCACGTGAATTCCCAAGCAAAATGGCCAATTCAAAGTATGCGTCAATTGGGTTGAACTATTATCCGATTAAAAAGCTTGTTGGAGACTTAAAGCACAAACCCCATCCCAGAAGGAAAGGTCTTAGCCATTTTTTCTAGAAGAAATTGGAATAGGGATGTCTTCCAATCTTGGAGTGTGTCAGTAATACTCAGGTGGGTAGAAGTGGACCAATACTCAAGTGGCTTGGAAGTAGGACCAAGAGGCTGAAATGACTGATAGGTTGCTCTAGCAACCAAGAAGACGAAGACATCTCCCTGAGGAGCCCCTAGCGTATGACTGGGTAATGCTGGAAGCTAACCTAAGACCATCTAGAGCTGAGATAACTTCAGTTCCCATCTAGGAGATCCCAGCTGATTGACTCAAACACAAATGGAGACAGTGGGTGCAGGGATGCCATGAAGAATCTCATTATGTCCCCAACAGAAAACCTCATGGGCATGTTGGATGGTCTTAGCCCATAACAGTAACCTTCCTACTAAGATTCTCATCACACTTAAATGGAATCCAAGGGGTCCCCAATGGTCTCTCAGGACTGGACTTCAAGATCTGGCCCAAGCCAACTATTCCAGCTGCATCTCCTGGCCCTCTCCCTACCTCCCCAGATACCCTGGCCTTGTCTGATCCCACTGTAGGTAGCACTCTGTAGCTGCTGCTCCTAAAATCCCTTTCCCTCCCTTTGTTATTATTCCTCCCTTCCATTAGAATAATATGCAAGCAGATCTTAGAGGCTTAGTTCCAGGCCACTGCAATACAGCAAACCAAGTTAGTCATATGCATTTTTGTCTGCTTTCCAATACATCTGAAAATTGTGTTTACATTTTTCTGTAGTCTGCTGTATGTGTAATTAAAACAAACAAACAAAAAACCCACTGCCACTGAGTACGCAGGGCCTGACCCCTAACAACTCTGCAGGACCAAGTAGGAGTACTCCACAGGGTTTCAGAGCCGGAATAGCTTAACGGGAGCAAACAGACTCCTCTTTCTCCTTTGGAGTTGGCTGGGGGATTTGATTAGCAGCCTACCCCTTAACTCACTATGCAACTAGAGCTCTTCAGTGTGCAATAAAGAGCATTATGGTGGGCGGGGAGTTAGAAGTACTGTGAGAATTACATGCTGTCAGGGGTTGGGGGGGAGGGGAAGTGGCCCCAACAGACTTGGTGGCTGTAGGGTGGCCGCAGACCTTCGATTTGTACAACACGCACTGTCTGTGAGCTCAAGAGGTCAGAGGTGCTCGATTTGCACGGCACAAACATGCACGATGATGCCTTATTCACCAGACATGCCGAGAAGTTATCTGGTAGACCAGGAGGTACTCCATTGGGTTGCCATGGTTGTGACATTTCAGAAGACAGCTCACTAGACCTTTCTTCCAAGGCACCCTGTGGGTGCTTTCAACCCCACAAGCTTTTGGTGCAAAGCCCAGAGCATAGCCACTGTGCCACCAGGGACTCCAGGAGCTTTCCTGCCTCTCCTGTGACAACAGTTTCCCTGCTCTCCTTTCTGGTCCACTGTGGAGGGCTGGGAAGCACACTCATCCCGCAAGAAGAAATCCATAGGTGCGTCTGCATAATTGACTTCAACGGGAAGCAAGAGAGTAAAAATCACTAAAATCCTAACCCTTGCCTCCTGGGCAATTAGAGATCACAAATTGGCTATGGTCAACTGCTTTCTGTGAATCAGCCAAGTTGTTGATTTGTTCTACTGTGAATATATAGACGGCAAAACATCCAGCCATTCCACAGTGCCTCATGTATAATTCAGTGACAGTGACTACAACCATCACTAGGAAGAAAGGAAGGCAGGAAGGAAGGAAGGAAGCTTGGCCTCTGTTCAAGTGCTACAATGTACAGCAACTGTATAGGACAGAGTAGAACTGCCCTACAGGCACCCAACGCTGTAGTCTTTATAGACATGGAGCGGCTGGTGGGTTTGAACCGCCAACCTTTGCGTTGGCATCCCAGCGCTTAACCACTGTGCCACCAGGGCCATCTATTCTCAAGGCATTTTGCAAATGATTCCATCCGCATTAACACGTACTCGATGCACCCTAAGCAAACACTCTCTCCACCCCTTATCGAGTTTGGTTTCTGTATTTTTGTCAAGTTCAAGTGAGATCGCACAATTTTGTCTTATTGTGATGTTTTATAGGTGTGTCCATGAGGCTGTGTGGGTTCAGACATCACTTCCTTTGATGACGAAGAAATGTTTCCTTGTACACATATGCCACATTTTGTGTATTCATTCATCAGCTGAGAGACACTTCAGCTGTTAATCGTTGGGGATGATTGGGAGCTGTCACTGAAGTCATCGCTCCTCCAACCCACCCCTTTGCTTCTCATTTGCTATTCCCCTGGCCACTGGAGCCAAATGGCCTGAAATAATTTTGGAACATGAAAGAGCCTAGCGAGGCCCTTACGTGATTGTTCTGCTTAGCCCGATAATACCATGCACTTGTGCACAGGAAAGAGGACCCGCTGCAAGCCACTCATTAACCACTTAGCACCACTATCACCTTCCTGCAGGCCTCTGACATCGGCAACTGCAAATCAAGACCAAGCCGAAGGTCCCATCTCTATCACGCTCCCTTCCCTCCCGGAAATCCCAGCGCAGCCAAGGCCATCACATGGAGAGAGCAGCCACGATGAAAAGCCAAAGTCGGTGTGTCAGGGTGAGTGAGTACACTCCCTTCTCCTCTCGAATTCCTGCCCTTTCTTTGGGACAAGTCAATGGTCTCCTTTTGACCCTGTGGCCAGCCTCGAAGGGGACATCTAAGTCCTTCGGTCCCCCCGGAGGTGGTCACGCTGCTGGCTTTGCTTTCTTCATCTCTCCAAGAAGGCCCTCCCTTCTGCCTGGTCCCACGCCGAACACCAGATCCCTCGCCATCCCTGGCTTCAGGAGAGCCTGCGCCAAGCCGTGAAAGTAGGCGAGAATGTTGTGTAGGAGAGGGCTTCTCCGCTACCCAAGTAATACTTTGATTTTCCATATTCCACATATAACCAGATCCACAGGAACTATAAAGCGCATGCCGCAGTACCGCCTTTTAAAACGCAATAAAGGCATGACACCTCTAATCCTGACCTTCTCCTTTACAGCTAATAAAGTGGTGCGGTCCACATGTGGAACCTTTTTCTGCTCTTCTCCCTCTGCCAAGCTCAGAACCCACTTAACCTGGTTTCCTTGGATTGAACAGTGGGGGGGGGGGGGGGAATCTGGAGAGTTCAAGTCCTTCGCAGGCAGCCCTCAGTCGCGCTCCACTGTGTCCAGTCAAGACACGGAGGAACCAACTGGGTTTTGAATTTGTTTTTGTAACATGGAAGGCTAGTTAACCGGAGTCCCTTTGTGCACTGAGGGGGAACGAGGTGTGGTGGTGTTTAAGTCCAACGACTGCAAAGATTGGCTTGGAAGGCAATCGAACCTTAGAATTCCACTTCCTAGATTCTTCTCCCTGACCCTGGGAACAATACTCTAGGACAGTCTGGGGAAAGGGTCACCAGTGGTCATTGAGTTGACCCCAAATCATGACAACCCCAAGCGTGTGTCAGAGGACAGCTTAGATCCAGAGGGTCTTCAAAGACTGAACTTACGGAAGCAGGTCACCAATCGGTTTCAAGGCGCCTCTGAGGGAACTTGAACTCCAACCCAGAGATTGCAGAAAATCTGAGTGCGCCCAATGTCAAAAACAGAAAAGTGTATCCAAGAAGCATTGGTCCTTTTGTTATGGTTGTTGGTAGGCACCATCCCATCAGTTCCGACTCACGGCGACCCTGTGTACAACGGGACGAAACACTGCCCTGAGCAGTCCTGTGCCATCTCACGTGGGCTCTTGTGTTTGAGCCCAGGGTTGCAGCTACTGTATCAACCACCTCCTGGAGGGCCCCCCTCGTTTTCTCTGCTCCTCTCCTTTACCAAGCATGATGTCCTCCTCCAGGGACTGCTCTCTCCTGACAATATGTCCAAAGTACCATATATACTCAAGCATAAGCCAACCCGAATATCAGCCGCAGCACCTAACTTTACCACAAAAACTTCCATTAAAAAAGTGTGCTGAAAAACTCAGCTTATACACGAGTATGTACAGTATGTGAGACCAAGTGTCACCACCCTTTCTTCTAAGGAACATTCTGGTTGTACATCTCCCGAGACAGATGTGTTTGAGCTTTTGGCAGTCCATGACACTCTCAATATTCCTCGACAGAACCATCCCGCAAATGCCTCCATTCTTCTTTGTTCTTCCTTCGTTCAATGACTGGCCCTGGGAGGTGCCAAATCAGAAGATAACTCATAAATCCCCTTTTCGTATCCAGCCTGGTCAGTTCTATCATGTGACGCTTCATTGATAATATTCCAGCGAAGCTTGCATTCCAATGTATACAGAGTGAAGACATCACAGGACGTATGGAAGTGGGCAAATCTGCCAGACAAGACCTCTTTGAAGGGTAAAAGAACAAAGGCTTCCTTTGGAGGAAGAAGATGCCACTGCCCCACACCACAGGATTTTCAATCACCTCTTATGCGTCCTGTGAAAGGGGGACACAGAATAAGGAAGGCCAAAGAATGGGCGCATTTGAATGATGCTGTGCCTGGCAAACAATGCTCCTAGAAGGACAAACAAACCTGTCTTGGAGGAGACACAGCCAGGATGCGCTCCTGAGAAGCAAGGATGGGAACAAGTCATCTGACATGCTGTGAGCATGTGTTCACAAGGTAGACCTCCCTGTGGGTTACTGAGACTGTAACTATGGACAGGAGGGGGAAGCCTCATCATTCTCCCCATAGAGAAGCTAGTGGTTCGAACTACTGACCTCCAGTTATCGGGTCAGCACTTAACAACGATTCTGCAAGAGCTCCTCTGGAACAAGTCACTCGGAGGGACCGATCCTGGAGAAGGACATCAATCGTGCTTGGGAAGGTAGAGAGGGTCAGCGAAAAGGAGGGAGCCCCACTGAGGAAAGGGATTGAACTGACACAGTAGCTCCAACGTAACAATTGTGAAAGCAGTCTCCAGCGGGACCAGGCTGTATCTCATTCTGTTACAAACAGGGTTGATATGAGTCAGAACTGACTCAATAGCACTGAACAACCACAGAACATGCGCGCGCACACATACACAGAGTCTATGGAATAGACTTTTTCTCTTAGCCAAGCAAACACTAAGAGGGATAGGAAATGAGAAATCAACTTATCAAGATGGGGAAAGGGATGCCGGTAAATTCTTTCTTTTCCCACACCAGCCTTTCTCTCACTCTCAAATTTTTAATCCTCTTACAGGAACTGATTACAAGAAAGAAATCTTGAGATCAGGGAAGCAGAACTGAAACCTAAGGCTTATCATACTGATAAGGACACTTATACAGGAAGCAATAAGTTACCCCAGCTTCCGGTTTTAAATGTCCTTATCTTTGGGATACTACACCTTTTTTTTTTTCACCACAGATCCTCACATTTAGGACCCTTCCCGATATAGCATCTTTTGATCTTCAGCTGTTGGCTAAAGTGGTTTCATAAATAGCCCAGCAGATGTACACCAGGGGGGTTGGTGGCACTGTACATGCAAAAACAGTCCAGGAATACCAATTCCCTTCAGGCAGTGGTTCAATCCAGGATGTGTAAAACCAAGCCATCAAAATCCTACAGAGGATACTGTGAGCATCCCTGGTGAATGGGCGCTGGCTTTCTGTTTGCACTGTTTCTGGATATTTCCAAATAAAGGTCATTAAACCAAATAACCCACTGACATCGAGTAGATTTGTATGCATAGCAACCCTCCAGGACAGAGAAAACCTGCCCCATTGAGATTTCCACCCATGCTGTCAATCTGGATGGGGGCAGAGCACCTCGCCCTTCTCCAGTGGAGTCGGGCTGGTGGGTTTGAAACAGAGATCTTTCATCAAGCAGCCCTCCATTCAGCCCACTAAGCCATCCATCAAGATCAGGAGCAGGCACCTAGTCATCCTTTCAGTTCAGTCTGCGGTTCAAAAAACAGATCCTGAGCTTGCTGGCGGGTCTGCTGGGAATAATTTTTATCACTTTGGTGCAAGATTGATGTGTAAAGAGAGCCGGAGTCTTTGGCGTTTTCTCTTTGAAGAGACTTGTCCCAAGCTTTCGCAGTCAACAAGTACAGACAACAGAACTGATCAGAAGGGAATGTGTTTGAAAAATTACACATGCAACTCGAGATCAGAAGGGAATGTGTTTGAAAAATTACACATGCAACTCGAGGTTAAATATATGAAGAAAACACTCCGGCGGTTATAAAAGACACCTCGCTGGGACCAGTGTGATCTAATAGGTAAGGAATTCGAGACTGCCATAATTACCCAACAAGCCATGGCAGTTTCCGAAAGAAGGAAAAGCCATGTCTGTTTCCCAAAACACAAACAAACTTAAAAAGAGAACTATGTGGGATGGGACGGTGAAACACGCATGGTCTCAGATTCTTAAGTTTGCTCTGTAGCCGGGAATCGAACAAAACATGAGTGCCTTCCCCAACCCCTTCGGCCCCGCTCCCTTAGTCGCTGCCCCGACACCATACCCACCACCCTCTCATTGCCTCCAGCCAACTCTGACTCATGGCAATGGCCCCTTTGGCTTTCTGGGGCCGTAACTCTTCACAGGAGTAGAAGCCTTATCTTTCTCTCTTGGAGGAGCTGGCGGGCTTGACCAGCCAACCTTGTGCAGGGAATTAAGTATAGAAAATGTTGACAGATGCGTATAGGTATACAGATCAGTATACACAAATCCTCCTTTGCTCCATCAGCTAGAGGGCCGGGAGGGAACGATGGCCCAGGAACAATAAACACACCCTGTACTCAGAGCTTGCTTGCTAACACCATTCTCCAACACGTAAGGAAGTGCTAAGCAACAAAGGCTTGGGAGCCGCCCAAAGAGCTCCAAGTGCTCAAAGTGAGACCAGCACCATACATCGATTAGTTTATAACCTAGAGTGTAAACTGAGTAACTAATAATGATTGATTTATAAATTAAGTGGCGAAGGAGAAATATACCACACACATCAATATTAGCTCACTCCAACGTACTGTCATGAAGTTGAGTCCAACCCTAGCACAGGGTAGAACTGCCCCCTTTGGGTTCCCAAGGCTGTAAATCTTTACAGGAGTAGAAAGCCTCACATTCTCCTAAAGAGTGACTGGTGGGTTCGAACTACTTGCTCTGTGGTTAGCAACCCAGTACGTGACCCAATCTATACCAGGGCAGTATACAACTATAAGATACCCCAACCAGGGGAAGCTGGTTGTAGGTGCACAGGTAGCTATCATTTTACCAAAAAAAAAAATCTATAAAACTTTTCTAACGTTTTTTATTGATAAAGAAAGCTACAGAAGGGTCGCGGGAAGGTGAGCTTGTCAGGGTACAGGGTAGCAATGATGAAACTTACAACATACAACTTTCCTCTAGTTCCTAAATGTTTCCTCCCCACTCACTATCATGATCCCAATTCTACCTTACAAATCTGGCTAGACCAGAAGATGTACACTGGTACAGAGAGGAACTGGAAACACAGGGAATCCAGGGCAGATGATCCTTTCAGGACCAGTGGTGAGAGTGGCCATACCGGGAGGGTGGAGTAAAGAAAGGGAACTGATTATAAGGATCTACATATAACCTCCTCCCAGGGGGATGGACAACAGAAAAGTGGGTGAAGGGAGATATCGGACAGTGTAAGATATGTCAAGACAATAATTTATAAATTATCATGAGGGAGGGGGGAGAAGGGTGGGAAGGGGAAAAATGAAGAGCTGATGCCAGGGGCTTATGTGGAGAGCAAATGTTTTGAGAAGGATGAGGGTAACGAGTGTACAAATGTGCTTTATACAATTGATGTACACATGGATTGTGATAAGAGTTGCACAATTCCCCAATAAAATGATGAAAAAACACCACAAAAATAGATTAGCATCACTAGCAAAAACTGTCTACTAACCCAAAGGTTACTGACTCAAGCCCACCAAGAGGCCTGCATGGTGAACTTCTGAGCACCTTGGGAACCTGGTGGAGCAGTTTCACGCTGTGCCCATGGGGTCTCCATGGGTGGAGTAACTGACAGGCAACCAAGAACACATTTTCAGAGAGGTGCTAATTAGCACCAGTCTACCCCAGAGGAAGAACAGGAATGTGCAGAGGCTCAGATTAGAGAAGGGTTCTAAGCCGTCACAAACTTAATAACCAGCCTCTTTTTACAGACAGAGGTAACTGTGATAGAATAATTATTTTTCAAATAGCTTCCTCATTGCTTCAAACCACTGCACAAACGTGACGCTGGTATCTAGATCGGTAAGCCATAATTAACATCAAAAGAAGTACATGTATAGAACGGAAGTGGATGAGCTGCTGTTGGAAATGAAGACGTAAATCTTGTCAAAACAAGGCAAGGATGCTGTCAGTCTTTCAAAGGAAGGCTGGAAGGACCGTCCTGAAGCCTTTGCAATGAATTGGGACTGCAGAAGTAGGAACAATGCAATTGTAATTAATGTTACCTAGGTGCTTGTATCCACTCACAGATCCCAAGCATCCTTGTCATTTGAGGATGGGTTGTAATATGATATATTGGCATCCCTGGTTGGCACAATGGCTAAGCTCTCTGTGACGAACCAGAAGGTTAAGGGTTCAACCCCGCCTCGATGTGCCTCAGAAGACAGATCTGGCGATCCAGTTCAGAGGCCACAGCCACTGCAAACGCCGCCACCTGGGTTCCCCCCTCGGGTTGGAACTGACTCCATGACAAACTGCTTTGGTTTATTTGATGATGTTGGCAACTCTGGATTTAGGTTTTCAAAATTTTTGAGGACTGGCACATTCAAACTATTTCAAACATTCAAATGTTCACATATTTTGTGGTTTGAGGTCCCTGGTCAAAATATATCCCGAGGCTGTTTTTGTTCAAGACTGTTTTTAAAATGCCATCCTCTCCGGAAGAGCAAAAAAAAGGGTGCGTTTGAACTACAGTGCTGGCGCAGAACACTGCAAGTACCACAGACTGCCAAAAGAACAGACAAATCTGACACGCAAGAAGTACAGCCCAAATGCTCCTGAGCAGCAAGGATGGCAAGATTTTGTCTCACATGCTTTGAGCACGTGATCAGGAGAGGTAAGTCCTGGAGAAGGACATTACACTTGGTCAAGTGGAAGGGCAGTGAAACGGAGGAAGGGTCTCAAGGAGATGCATAGACACCGAGGCTGCAGCAATGGGCTCGGGCACAGGACGGGGCAGCACCGGGCAGTATTTCCTTCTCTCGTCCATAGGGTGGCTATGGGTCGGAACCAACCTGACGGCACCCATCTACCACAAGGATGTGCGTGCAGTGGGCGTGGTAGCGAAGCCGATGGCTCCGACTCCTACGGCCCTGTAGGCCAATGCAGAAGTGCCCCCTTGGGGTTTCCAGGGCTGCAATCTGGATGCAAAGGCTCCTTAGAGAAAAGATATCTGTGATTTAACCATGTCCCTAATCTTCGTGAGTGCATGTTACCAGTTCCAGAGCTTGGGGTTTTTGTGGGACATAGGAGGGTACTGGAATCCACCTGGTCGGCAGTTTGAAACCACCAGCAGCTCCAAGGGAGAAGGACGGGGCTTTCTACTCCCATAAACAGTGACAGTCTCAGAAACCCAATGGGGCCGACTCGGTGGCGGTGAGTTTGGATCTCATTTGCGGTTCTGATGATGCTAGCGCCCAGCACATGGGGGTCTGGTGGGCAGCCGGGCTTTGGAGACGCAGTAACGTGCCTCTCGCCTGTTTCAAGCTGGAGGGGAAAGACACAAGCCGTGCCTTTCCCAGCCCGCGACATTCCTCAGCCAGTTCACAGGCCCGAGGAGCAACAAGCCTGCACACTTTCTGAAGGGCGGCCCTTGTAGCAACTTGTGAGAGACCAAAGGTGCAGCGGCAACGTATTTTTAAAGACCTAGTTTAAGGAATGTTGCCCTTTTTTTATTGGGCTGCGTTTACACACACACACACACACACACGAGTTTATGCAAATTGGACGTTCTCATTATAAATCCCAATGACTTCCAGGATGCCCTACTAGTGGAAGCAAAATATTTTTATAAATTAAGTCAGGACCCATTCTTTTTTCTTTTCTTTTTTTAATGGCCTATTTATATTCCTTCATCTTACCAGAGGGAAAAGGAATCGGTTTTGAAAGGAAGTGATTGTTTCACTGGGGTTCAAAGAATGTGCTGGAAGTACGAGCAGGAGGGGCCAGGAGGTTGGTGGGGGCTGGACTGTGGCTACTAAGATCACACTATAAATAACCACCACTCCGTGGGCTCCTCATAAAACCTCGGGGGGATCCCCACCCCCTCCATGACAGACTGTAAACAGTGTTCCGTGGTGTTTTGCTCTGTCACCTTGGGAACATTCCAAGCGTTTGCGATTCGAGTACAAGAAACACGGGAACATTGGCTGCTAAAAGATCTAGGCAAAGCGGGAGGGAACAAGAGTCCTGCCTTGACTTTGGGAGGGGCATGGCAGATCGTGTGGACTGACGGCGCAATGAGAGAAATACAGGCAGAGTGTTCCTAGAGGCAAGGAGGCTGCGGCTGAGGCCGCGTCTCACGTCCTTTGGACGTGTTGCCAGGAGAGACTGATCCCTGGAGAAGGACGTCATGCTCGGAACGGAGAGGGGCAGCAAAGAGGAGGAAGGCTAGACAAGCTCTTCTGACTCAGGGGCTGCAATAAGGGGCACAGATAGAAGAACACTCGTGAGGGGACACAGGGGCCAGCAGTGTTTCATTCTGGTGTACACAGGGTCACTGCGAGTCGGAACCGACTCGAGGACATTGAACACCAACAGCCACACAAGCAACAGCAAGCTTGCAGCACCGAACCCCAGGTCTAAGTGTGCCGGGGAGGGAGAGCCCTCTTACAAAAGATGCTATGGGGCTGGACTCTTGTTTCTGCCACCGCACAATGCCACACTCCGCGCCAGCATCTCTGGATCCCCCAGCAAGGTTCACCAAGGGAAGCGGGGTCCGTTCCACACACTCACTACTATCAGGTCCATCACAGCTCACAGAGACCTGCCCAGGGTAGAACTGCCCGTGTGGGTTTCCAAGACTATAACTCGATGGAAGTAGAAAGCCTCCTCTTTCTCCTGAAGAGCAGCTCGTGGTTTTGAACCGCTGACCTTGTGGTTAGCAGTCAAATGTGTAACAACCGCACTCCTCTCTAGTCCTAGAGTCCCTCTTACCCAAAACCAGTGGCTGTGAAGTCAATTCCAACTCAAAGTGCCCCCACAGGTGTCCCCGTAAGGCTGTGCTCCACAGCGTGTCCAGGGCTGCGTTTCCAGAAGTCCAACACCGGACCTTTCTTCTGAGGTGCCTCATGGTGCACACAAACCTCTCACCTTTTGGTTAGCAGCCATTCCCTTTGCACAGCCTAGCAACTTCTCCTTCCACCCAAGAGCCACAACACACCGGCGTCCATCCTGCCTCACTCACTGTGACAGGGTTTCTGAGACAATACAACTTTACCAAAGCAGGCTGTCTCATTTTTCTCCCACAGAGCAGCTGGCGGATTTGAACCATTGACCTTGAGCTTAACAGCCCAAATGCTTAGCCTACTGTGCCACCACAAGTTGTTCACCCACTTTTCTATTTCCTAGAATGGAAAAGTGCCCTTCTCTGTCATACATAACATACTTTGCAGACACACATGTGTGTCCTGGTTTACTTGTTTATTCTCTATTTCCTCTAAGTCCCATGAGGACAGAGACACATCTATTTCAGCTTCCACTGCCTGGGCCACGGCAAGGACTCAATATTCATCTACTGACATGTTTCTAAAAGCAAAATTCAGATGAGAAGTGATGCTTTGGCATACATCAAAAGCTAAGTCGGTTCACATGCCTGCGAAACTAAACAACTCGTGAATGCAACTTTGTAAGAGTTTTGAATAAATAAAGGACATGGTCCATGTTAAGACAAGACTGTCATTTCTTCTGGTGATTTTAATAGATGGATCAAAGACTTTAATTCTCAAAAAATGATGTTTCCGTTTAAAATTTATGAAAGCAAACCAAAAAAAAATGTAAAGAGTATCTGGTTCTAATGGTTTGTACCGCTATGTTTTGAAAAGTCCCCTCATGTTGGTGAATTTCATGAAATGAAGTGCTCCTCCCTACTCCAGGTCGTCTGAGATCGCTCTTGTAGCTGTGCGCATGGAGCCAAGGGCATACCATCAAAGTGTGCCGTTTCCATCCGAATGATTAGTGTCTGTATTTGTTATCAGACGCTTCAGAAATCCTGTTTGGAACATATGTTACCTGGAACCCAATTAGCAGAAACATCAGGGCACTGGTGATACTTGTTTCTGATAATTAACGAATTCCTCTTTGGTTCAAAGTAAAAATTATCTCAGCCCCACATAGGTGGACTAAGAAAATCCACTGCCACCATCCAGTCAATTTCCACTTCACAGGACCCTTTCACCAAGTTTCCCAAACTGCAGGTCTTTACGAGCACAGACAACTTCAGCTTTCTCCCTAGGAGAGGTCAGTGGTTTTGAACCGCTGACCTTGCAGTTAGCAGTCCAATGCTTCACCAGCAGCACCACCAACACTCTCTATATGAGGGGTTTTCGAAAAGTGTGCGGAAAAATGCCATTATCTTTTGATTCCATTCTCCTCTAACTCTTTGAGGCCCCTTCATATCTTCCTTAAGAGACATGAGTCTCTAACCTCTCCTCCGGTCCAGCACTAATAATCTTGGAGAAAATGAGTAAGAGTCACTAGCACCAAGGGAGTTCTTAGATTATTTGTGAACAATATGATGTCTAAAATAAACTGCTCCCAGATTGTGAAATAGTGAACGACGATTCCAAGAAAGAAAGAAAGAAAAAGGCATTACTTCTTGGAAAAAATGAGAATTGTACCCTAATATGCAGAAAGTTTGCAAAAGGATCCTTAGGTTTTTACTTATTCCTATTCTGTTATATTCATTATCTGGTGAGGGCAATGCTTAAGTGCCACCATGAAAATGAACAGAGGGGGAAAGTGTCATAAAAGACTTAAAACAGTAGTGTTTGGAAGCATTCCCTTCATCAGTTTGCCCAAATTCCTAAAGGTTAAAGAAACTGATTTTTTTTTTTTTTCTAACCAGTTTTCCCTTCTGCCCTGATGAGATAGTTAGGTATGTGTCAACTGACTGCCTTGGGATTCTCAGTGGTTCAGCAGTGTAAGGCCTAGTATTCCCCCAAGATGTTATGTAATACAATGTAATCAATTCAACTGCTGTTGAGTAGCCAATCAACTCTAAGAAAAAAAATTAGGAAGTGACTGAATCCCCTTTCTCAGGTCGAAGTCCAAATACTGGTGAAAGGAAGTTCCCTTGGGGGTGTGGCTCAAGTCCTGCTGTGGGGAAGTTTGCTGGCTTTTTGCTGGGTCTGGATCCTGAATCTGGCCAATCAGCCTCTACTTCTTTGGAATTGACCCAAGGGTCTGCCATACTGCCTGCCAAGCCCTGGAGTCATCAGCAACCTGCCATCTGACCAGCCAACTGTGATTCATCTGCCTCTGCAGCTTGTGATGTTCCTGCTGATCCTGGATTCATCATCAGCTTCCAGAACTACTCAAGTCAGGCAAAGCCTCCTGCTTAACATCTGACCCATGAACTTGAAACTGGACTAGACTTACCTGCTTCTGCTTCTACAGCTGTGTGAGCCATTTTTTCTTTTTTTTAATTTCTTGATTATATATATATTCTCCCCAAACTGGTTTTGCTTCTCTAGAAAACCCGAAAGGAGCCTGGTGGTGTAGTGGTTATGATTTGGACTGCTAACCTCAAGCTCAGCAATTTGAAACCACCAGCTGCTCCAAGGGAGTAAGAAGGGATTTTCGACCCCGGTAAAGAATACATTCTTGGAAACTCAGAGGGGGCACTCTGTCCTGTCCTATAGGGTTGCTATGAGTTGGCGCCAACTCGATGGGAGTGAACTTCAGCTTAAGAGAACCCTAACATACCAAAGAGTAGATTCATGAGATGTGCAACTTTTGGAAGCTGGGGATTTAAAGAAAGGAGGCACTTTCTTTCTCTTTCAACAGCAGAGTTGTGAGCCTTGGATCACAGGCATGCTGACTACTGGGTTCCTTCCCAGCAGCGATGGAGGCTTGCTCCATACAGACATGAAGACACTGCTAGTTTGGATACTTCATCAGCATTCTATTGCAAAGATTCAGGATGCATGAAGGGCCTCTAATGCTGTACCATGTGAACAACGTATCATCCAGCCAGTCCCACAACCTATAAAACCCACAGCTATGTTTTTTTTTTCATATCCTCCTGAGCCCTCCAAGCATTTCACAATGAACAGTGTCATCAAGTTTCATTGATCTAAAGTTAATACCGGAACAAGATGATACTGAAGACGCAGCAGTCACTGTATATTTCAGTGACCTCAGCTAACTTATGTTTTTATAGCTAGACTTTTTAAATAAGAGTTCTTAGATGGTGCACATGGTCAGGCCCTAGACTACCCCCTGACAGGATGGCAGTTCTGGTCTACCTAGAGAAGCCTCACTCAGCAAATGGCAACATCGTCTAATTGTGTTCCCTTCACTAAGATCCTAACCTTTCTTGGAAGCATGACTGTCTGTGCACAGTCATGTTTCCCCACGTTAGGGCACCACACTACATACTTTGGGGGCGGCTGGGATGGGGTGGAGCGTCTCCTTGATTATTCCAACAAACAGGATCGGGCTATCAAGGTCTTAAGGGAGAATGACCCTGTTGGGCAACATGGCGTAAAGAAGATCAGACAATGCTTGCCCAGACATCCGTTAATCAACGAAAATGGGGGAAGTTGTATTCATTCAAGTCTGTTTTTAAGACATCATCTTTGGGTCATCCAAGGAACATCAGTTTTGCCTCTACCTAGAGGTGGGGGGAGGGGCCCTGGGGTGTAGTGGGTTCCATGTTGGGCTACTAACCACATGGTTAGTAGGTTGAAACCACCAGCTGCTCTGCAAAAGAACCATGAGGCTTTCTGTAGTCAAAAGCTACAGTGTCCGAAATCCATAAGAGCAGTTCTATCCTGTCCTGTGAGGTGGCGATGAGTCAAAAGCGCTGGGAGTGTTTGGGGAATTTCGTTGGCTTTTTTTGTTATTGCAGGGGAGGGCTGGTGTGAGAGGGACAGAACCGTGGAATTGGGTGCAGTTCAGATAACTCAATTAAGCAGTTAAGGTGGGGTGGGAAAACCACAAGACACAGTGTCTGCTTTCAGGCAGCTGCAGCCACTGTGTTGCTGAAGGTCTTGCAGTCTGACCCCAGCGGTCAGCTCAACAGCCCTTTGTGGGTGGAAATTCACAGGGATGGAAGATGTGAGACAGAAAAGCAGCCTTTGGAAGACTAATGTATCATCCTTAAGAGCCATATGACCCCAAGATTGCAGACTCATTGAGGAAGCACAAACAACATTTATCTGACCAAATTTCTTTCTAACAAATAGATTACAGAGAGCCTGCAGCAAGACTAGCATTATATTAAAATGGAAACTGTTTCTCCAGCGATGACACTACCTTCTACAGATCTCATCCACCTCCCCTTTCTCTGTGAATTAAGAATGAGAGACTCCAATTTCCATATTGTAAGACAAGGAATGCAAGTGAATAAATGCTATTTCCTAGTATCCAGCATTGTTTCAAGCAATAGAACAACTTTTCTAGTAGGAGTTCCATGTTCGCTTAAAATGTTACCATAGGGAATGTAGGATGTATGTTACCATAGGGAATTACCATAGAAGCAGTGGCACTAAGTTACAACAGAGCTAAACACTCCTCGGTCCTGCGCTAGCTCACGATCATTTGAGTCCAGTGTTACAGCCTCGGTGTCAGTCCATCTCCTCGAGGGTCTTCCTCGTTTTTGATGACCTACTTTACCAAACATGCTGTCCTCCCCAGAGACTAGTCCCTCCTGATAACATGTCCAAAGCACACGAGACAAAGACCCGCTATCTTCACCTCTAAGGCACACTCTGGCTGTATTACTTCCAAGACACTTATTCATTCTGTACTTTCTGACTAGGTTTCAATAACATTTTTTAAGAGCTGTTTAAAATCTATCACATGGCTATGGGCACATAACTAACAAATCAATTACATAATCATAAATGTGTTAGTGGGTATATCGTTTCAAAGGCAAAATTTAAAAAAAGTTGCAGAATCTTTCAAGGATGAAACTGACTTCAAACTGAGTTCACAGGAAGCTACTTTCCTTGAATACAGTTTCCAGTAACTGTAACATGAGGAAATAATTGAGGGAATGGCTTTCTTTAAAACACAACAAAACCTTACAACTGTGAAATGTTCTATTATCCTCAATTACCATCGTGCCCAACAAAAGAGAACCATTTATATCCTGCTCAGCTGGGAATTATATCCGACGATGGATGGCAGGATTGGAAGAGTCAGTCAAGGAAGTTATGAATGAAAGGGTGTGCCAGAAGTTGGAGGTGGCCAGGACAGGAGCTTCTGACTACACTGGTCACTCAATAGCTGGAAAACCTTGGGTCCGAAAAGCTCAACTAACTCTCCGCCCCCACCCCCCTCCCCCAAAGCAGACAACACTGATTTTGTCAGCACGAGAAGTACTGGGCTGTTTCACACACCTAACAGAGCCCAGGTGGCCTCGTGGTTACATGTCGGCTGCTAACCCCAAGGTCAGCTACTCCTCAGGAGAAAGATGAGGCTTTCTATTCCCGTAAAGAGCACAGGCTCGGAAACCCACAGGGCCAGTTCTGTCCTGTCCTATAGGGTTACTATGCATCGGCATCAACTCCATGGCAGTGAGTTTGAGGTTTTGTTGTTGTTTTCAATAGAAAAACAAACAAACATGTAAGGAGCACTGGTGGCACAGTGAGTTGCTAAGCAAAAGATCAGCACTTTAAATCCACCAGTCGCTTCGTGGGACAAAGACAAAGCCTTCTGTCCCCCAGGAAGATTTATGATGTTGGAAATCCACAGGGGCAGTTCTACCCCGTTCTACAGGGTCACTCGGAGTCAGAATTGACTCCCTGGCATTACATTTCGAAACACAAGATAGAAGACCTAGTCCCCGATTGGGCTCTTCACATTTATTTCCCACTCATTTCACTGGGTACTGAGCGGAAGGATTCTGCTGGTGTCGCAAACAGGCCATCTGCAAGAAAGGGAGGATTCTAACAGGATACATACTCTCACGGAAGGTCCCTGGGTGGCACAAATGATTTCTGCTCAACCAAGAAGCTCTGGTGACACAGTGGGTTAACATGAGGCTGCTAACGACAGGGGCAGCAGTTCTGACCCACCTTTCTGAGAAGCGGGTGGCAGGAGGGGGTGGCAAATAGGCAGCAGTATGACTCAGTCTTAACCTAAGTAGAGGGTCGGTAAAATAGAGGAAGACCCTCAATGCGGTAGACTGATCCAGTGGCTGCAGCAACGGACTCAAACATAAGTCTGGTGAGGATGGCACAGGACCAGGCAGGGTTTTGACTGGTGCCAGCGAGGGGGGGGGTCTGTGTTCAAGTCAGTCTGCCACAACCTGTAAGTACTACTCCCAACAAGGAAAGGTAACAGCAGCGTTGCCCAGTCTGGGTATTGCGGGTATCTGATCCAAGTAGCAGGGCAGAACTGCATATTCTAATGCAGTTCCATAAGAAGGCCACAGAGGCAGCCTACCCAGTCAAGAGTCGCATCACATTCAGCCCACGGAGGAATAGCAACAGTGTTCTACAAAATATCCTTCTGTGTAGAGTTGTGAGGGCTGTTCGAATGGTTTAGAACAAAATTCTCGCGTTCCTGGTGTGGAAACAGGTTCAGAGAGCTAAAACGGACTTGCCCAAGGTCACTTGGCTAGTGAAGGGCACAGACTGTTCGAGAACCCAAGATCTCTGGCTCGTAGGAGTGCCGTTTTTCCATTGCATCATTTGAGATAGCATAAAGAGATTTCCAGGAACTTTGATAAATAAATTTTTTTAAATGATTCGCCCTTTTGTCTTCCACCTCCTTTACTGGAAGGCAGTGGTTCTCAACCTTCCTCATGACGCAACCCTTTCATACAGTTCCTCTTGTGGTGGTGACCCCTCCAACCACAAAATTGTTTTCGTTGCTACTTCATCACTGTCATTTTGCTACTGTTATGAATCAGGCAACCCCTGTGAAAAGGTCATTCGACTCCCAAAGGGGTCGCGACCCACAGGTTGAGAACCGCTGCTCTAGGCTGTCTCTGTCAGTACCAGTACGTATCAAAAACCCTGCGTTTAGAGCTTATAGTTTAGTGACGGGAAGGAAATGCAGCGCTCCTCCTCTGCCCCTTCTGTCGTTTAGGAAGGACAACAGCAAACAAAGTATCCACCCTAATAGAGCACTGACGTGTGTGTTTGCTCTCATGACAGGGCGCTGCACAGATCTGGCAAGTTTCCAGAAAGAGCCGGCCCTGACACGGGCCCTTCACTCCAACAGCAACCTCCCTTGCACACCCCGTGCGCACCTCGTCAACGCCCTGTGGCACCTCTGAAGTCTTAGGATTCAGGAGGGTCACCCCTGGGTCCGCTCACCAGGCACCAAACTCAAAACCTCTCTGACAGCGAGTCGAGTGGACCCACAACGACCGACCCTACAGAACTGTCCTGGCGGCTTCGAAGGAGGGCAGAAAGCCTCATCGTTCTTCCATCGAGGGCGGGTGGCCTTAGGGGAACAGCCCAAAGCATGAGCCGCTGCGCCACCACGCCCAAGCACGCCACAGTGTGTGGCGCCCGAGGCGGTCTGAATCCCGATGAGGATTGGTTTTGTTTTCTGAAAGGCCCCAAACATTGGACAGCTGCGTTTCCTTCCCCTTTCATTCCTCCCCCGTCCCTGCCTTCCATTAGTAACAGATTTAAACGCCGGAATCGCGAGGGGAGCCAATTCGTCGCGCGCTCCCCTCCCTCAGCGTAGTAACTGCGAGCGGGAGACAAAATGGGGGCGTCACATGGCCGGGGCTTTACTCAATTAGACGCCGCCGGAGGAAGCGGTGTTTCCGGCCCCAGTCAGTGGGCTGGAAGGCCTTTCTCATTCTTGGGATTCTGGTCCAGATGCACGAATAACACCCTCGGAGTGGGGGTGAGGATGGGGGAAGGGTGGGAGGAGGGCGGGGTACGATGTGCCTCCACTTTGGAGCTCTGGGGAGAAGTGGTGTCGGGAATGGGCCGGGCGAGGCGCGCGATCGGACGGTGGACAGACCGCCGCGGTCCGTGGCCCCGAAGATCCCCGGGAGCCCAGACCCCCACCGAAGGCGCCAGCGCCCCAGGCCCCAAGCCCAAGCGAGGCCCCGCCCCCGCCCGAGACCCCGCCCTGCGCTTATTCGCCCGAGACTCGCGCTGATTGGCCCTGGCGGGGACCAATCAGCGTAGGGCTGCCCCTCCAGCCCGCCCCAAGCTCAAGCACAGGGCCCGCGAGCCCCGGCTCGGCTGCCCCCTGCGCCCGCGCAGCCCCGACTGGGGCCCGGCCACCCCGGGGCGCCCCAGACGGAAGCGGGGGCGCGAGGGGCGGGAGGCCTCGTGGCACATTACCCCCGCCCCCCGCGGAGGGGGCGGAGGGGCTAGAGAGTGGGTGGAGAGCCGCAGGCCAAACAGAGAGGGAGGAAGGCAGGAAGCGTTGGTTTCCCCGGGAAAAAGGGAAAGTGCCCGGGCAGAGGGGGTTCGCGCCAGACAAAAAGGCCACACAACTAGGGGAGTCGAGACGAGGGAGGGAGGGCGTCACAGAAGCCATGAATCACAATGAAGAAAGAGAGTGAAAGGGCGAGAACGGGGCAAACCCTGGTTTGGGGGAGAGGCGCAGCAAAGAATGAAAAACGAAACCCTGAAGGGATGGCCTGAACCTTTCCTTTCAAAACTTGCCGGAGGGAGGTGGGCCGCTACAACGCAGTTAGTTCGTTTTGCCTCCTTGCGTGTGCCACGCACCCTCTGGACACGGCAGGAAAGGTCACCAGGGCAGGAGAAGGCAGAAAAGACATCCTGCCCTCTAAATGACGATGCCCGGAGTCTGGTAGGTGAAACAAAGGCGATGGCGTGAGGGGAGAAAGGGGTACTAAACAGAACGAAGTTAGAGGGCACCGGGTGCTGAATGGGAGACCCACCACCACCACATCCTGAGTACCTGGGCCAATGATCCCCTCTAGGGGATAGTGACAATGGACTAAGAAGTCAGGAGTAGGGTGTGAGCTGAGGAGTTGGGAGAAAGAACACCCCAGCCCTCCTAGCATCTCCTCTCCTTTCACCCTGCTTCAGGTTTTACCAAAGAAAGGGACAGGCAGCAATTGCTGGGGAAGTTAGGACAATGGTGTTTTCCCACAAAGTACTCATTCCTGTTGGTCACCTTCAGGTCTGAGTTCTGCTCTTTTACAGATTTAAATACAACAGGGCAGTGACAGGCAAGTCGAAGTCAGGGTGTAAGATGTGTTGGCAGCAGTTGGTGTCCGACTTCAAACACACACACATACCCTTCCCATCTCTGTCCATTTCCGTCCTACAAATACACATTGGAGAATTGTTCCAGCATGATGTGGCCCAAAGGTGATATAGTACTGCTCCAGGACAGTTAGGGATAGGACGAGATGATGACTATATTTTCCCTAACTAAGCTGAGGTTTTCATTTTTTTCATCCAAGGAAGATTTCAGTGAGAGGGCCTGATTTAAAAATAAAAATTCTAGCTGGTCGTTGGTTTTCCTCCTAGGATACATTACCTGTTCTACCCTGTAAGAGAAAAATGAAGAAAGCCAGTAGAATACCCCTAGCCTGGTATTTCACTTTCTTGGAAAATCAAAATATTTGTTCTGATTTTTCTTCTTCCCCTTCATATCCCCACTACATTATCCACGAGCCGTTAGACAACACAACAGGGTCAAATGCTACAGCACTTTCAGCTCCACCAATAGCAGGTGAAATAAACAGGATTCTGTGCCGTTGATGCTGGCAGACGTTCACATACGTGCTGGTCAAATAAGTGCTCCTCAGAATAGGGCACAGCAAAGCATCATCGTCTAAATATTTATATGCTTAGCTCTTGTTCCACAACGCGGTGAATAGCTAGGTCACCTAGAGGAAATAGTTGGAGTCAAGGGGACCGTGACCACATAGTAAACAAACAAATGCCTATCGATGGCACCTCCGTGCAAAAATCAATGCAAGGATGGACATAGATTGAGAAGGATTCAAAGCTTGTAAAGGCTCAGACTGGGAAGCATATCTAAAAAGACAGTCACAAGATAATCACTTTGTCAGAAGAAAGTGTTCCCAAATGCTGGAAAGTTCCGTGTTGCCAAGTCATCGCATTATTTGCAAACTACTCCCTCTTTTCTACCCACAATTATGGCCACTAGAAAACAGGCTTCACCGACACAGAGGCAGGCTAATGATTTCCTATTACAAATGTTTTTCATTTTCAACGCAGCCCTCGCCACACAAGACCGAAAGCCAACTTTCAACATTTATAGAAGGAGAGACTCTTGAACTTAAAGGTGTACGACCTCTATTTCCATGTCTGTAGATTCAGGGCAAAATCAAACAACAGTAAACCCAGAAGGCACAAGTACTCTGTCTCCCCGGCTTCCTACCACTCTTTCTTTTCAACGTGTAAAGGTGAATCTTTCAACAGTGGTCCCCCCAGGCCTCCTCATGCTGTCTCTCTGTGAGGGCTTTTTGCAAAGGCAGACAACCACCACCAGGCAACACACTGGGATAAACTTCCCTAATTCTTCACCAATAATGGGTCCCAGGTGCCTGCTGTCCTGGGCACATCCAGTTCAGAAAGGACCAGGGCTAGAAGCAGGGTCTGAGTGTGAATGCTACATCAGGAATACTGGCTTATGAACAAAGAGAAAGAGTCATCCCTACTAGCCACTTTCCAGATCAACTCCTCATCAGATAAGCAGTGCTCTCTAAATACACGTAGGCCTATCCCAGTTCAGTGTCCTGGGTCACTTTTAGGGCAGGGTGAGTATCAACGGAGGTTTCCTCTGTGGCCCTTGTTAATGTTGTATGTTGCCTCCATGTTAGGGAGTAACATCTTCAAAGCACACAGAACAACCTGATCATATCACGATCAGGCAAGAGGGCTGAGAACTGTTGGGCAGAAAGGCTCCAACCTCCTCAGTGTTCACCAAGACATCAGTACACAGACCATCCCTTCCTGGGACCCTAAATACAGCCACCAGAACATCTCACGAAGCATGTCAAGGTGCTTCACCATGAACCTTGCACATCTCAGGACTGGCCTGGTGGCCTGGGAGCTTCCACAGATCGCACACAGGGTTCCAGCTGGGCACTTACAGCTTTAGAAACCCTCCCCTGGCTGCCTCTACACCTTCTGTGACATCCTGCCAGGGGTATATCCTGGTGCGTGCCCTGACTGACCATGGCCCTCCTGGGTCGGCTGGGCACACACACACATACACACACAGAGCTGTGGGAGGAGGGGGGGGGGGCAGAGAGAGAATATGGGGGCGTGAGAACTGGGCGGTCGCAGGCCCCTCGCCAGGAAACACACCTGCTGTGAATCCAGTGGAGCTACTGGAGGTCCTCTGGCTGCGTCTGGAAACTGATGCTGGCATAGGCGCTTAGATCCTCGCTGGCACGGCGAGTCAGGCTGCTCTCGCTACTGCTGCCAAGGGGCTGACGATGAGAGGGTCGCTCTGGGGCGGGCCGCGGGGCTGGGGGTCGCTCCGGAGGGCGCTGTTGAAAGTCCTTGACCAAATCCAGGTCTATGTAGTTAAGACCATTCTCGAAGCCCCCCGCAGCCCCT
This sequence comes from Tenrec ecaudatus, assembly GCF_050624435.1. Classification (NCBI taxonomy): domain Eukaryota; kingdom Metazoa; phylum Chordata; class Mammalia; order Afrosoricida; family Tenrecidae; genus Tenrec; species Tenrec ecaudatus. Next base: position 11,527,323 of record NC_134542.1, on the reverse strand, counting down.
CCACGCACCTGGGCCGGCTCCTTGGGGGCTCCCCCGAGCTCCCCGGGCCTCAGCCACATGTTCTCAAAGGAGGCAGAGCTGTGGCGCTTGGGATCCTCACTGCTGCAGCCACCATAGCTGCTGGCATTGACACCGCCCCCGGCAGCACCCCCTGCGAAGGGCACCACGTTGCCTGCCCTGGCGGCACTGGGTGCCGAGGAGAAGGTCTCGGAGCTGTGCCTCCTCCGGCACCCCTGCGGATCCGCACGGATAACTTTGGCACTCTGGTTGTGGTTGGGGCTGAGGTGCAGCCCGGTGAAGGCGCTCGGGCCCCCAGAGCCGGGAGGTACCCCCAGCAGTAAAGGGCGGGCAGCTAGCCCAGCAGCTCCTTGAGGTGCAGTAGGGGAGGTCGAGGCTGCTGAGGATGAGGAGGGGGTCGCCGCTGTGGCTCCGGGGAGGCTCACGTCCTCTGCAGCCAGGCCCGTCCGCATGTCAGCATAGCTGACTGGGGCCACCGGCGACGTATCCACGTAGCTCTGACGCGAACAGCCCACCTGCATGGTCATGTAGTCCGCGCGGCTGCTTGGCACAGCCCGCGTGGGCCTGCACACACTCACGGACCCAGGAGGCGCAGGGCCCACTCGGCCCAGGTCCATGCCACCGCCTTCCTGCCAGGCTGCCCTCCGACCAGGCCCCAAATCCATGTTCATGTACTCCTCAGCACCAGTCTCTTCCTCCCGGGGCGCTGGCTGGAGCTGGGCTGGGCAACTTACAGAAGGCAAGCTGTGTGAAGCCACCGGGCCGGACAGGTAGCCAGGCTGGCTACTGCCAAATTCAATATTCACATACTCCCCTGGGCTCTTGGGCTCTTGCGGTTGCTCACGGGCCCTGGGTAAGGTGCTGGCTTTAGGATCCCCCAGAGATAGCCTAGTGGGCCGGGCCAGGCGGCTGTGTGTGTTGGTCTGAGCGGCCATGTCAACTTTTCGAGGCAGATGGGGTTGCAGGACCTGATGGTGGAGAGGCGGGTGGCCGGGCTCGGGCCGCGGGCCACAGTAGCCCCCTCCCAGGCTGTCACTGCTGGTGGAGGAGGAAGAGTCTTCAGTGGCTGCAGCATAGAGAAGGCGGCCAGAGCTGGCGGAGAGGCGGAGGTGCTGGTGCCTCGCACCTTCCTCTGGCTCCCCTGGGCGCTGGGTGTGCTTAAAGGACCTTGGCAACGAGTAGTAGGAGAGGACCAGCTTGTGCTGGGGGTCCTCGGGGCCGTAGTAGCAGTCGGAGGGGCTGCTGGTGTTGGAGTCCCCCATGTTCATGTAGTCACCTGCGCAAGGCAGGATCTTGCACCCGCCGTTCTCCGCGGCTGGCTGGGGGTGAGGCAGGGCGTGCGAATGGGGCCCCCCCACCCCATTTGTCCACAGCTTCCCAAAGCTGCTGGAGGAAGGGACAACGCCGCCGCTGCCGCCGGGACCCCCTCCGGTGTCGGGGGAGCAGCTGCCGCTGGGGGACATCATCATGTAGCCATTGGGGTCCATTCTCTGCGGGTGGCGCCTGATGGGGTTGATGATCTGCTGTGGGGCAGACACGCTCTTAGGGCTCATGGGCATATAGTCGCTGCCCTTTCGGCTGCTTGGCACTGGGGCCACCCCCGGGGACATGGGCATGTAGCCTTCGTCCGGGTGGAGGGTGGTGGTGGTGTCCGGGTGCTGCTGGCCCCCACGCTGCATTTCCAACCCTTCCTCTGGGTAGGAGTGCGTGGGCACGAAGGCGGAGTGCCGGTAGCTGGGCAGTCGGCCTCCGCTGCCCCCTCCTGGTGGGTAGGCAGGCATCATCTCGGTATATTCCTCGATGGACGCCACTGAGGACTGGGACGGGGTCTTCTGGTGGGAGATGGTGGGGGACGTACCCGAAGAGTGTGTCCTCTTTCGGAAGCGGTTCTCCAAGTCCGCCACACTGGCCGCCTCGTCCGCAGTCAGCGCCGGGCTCGTGCCCAGGCTGGCCCCTGGGCCGCCGCGATGGCCACTGCCGCCCCGGGCCAGGATGTAGTGACCGTTGGGGGCGGTCAGCGTGGAGGCCCCTCTGCCACCCATGCAGATATAGGTGCTGAGTTCCTCCTCGCAGCGGGCCGGCGGGGTGTGGCCCAGCGAATCCGGCGTGACGCTGCGGAAGGAGCTCCGGAAATCGCACGGGCTGGAGCCGTACTCATCCGAGGAGATGAACCCGCCATCGCTGGGGGAGCCGGACACCGAGGCACTGGACCGCCGGGGGAAGAGGCAGTCTGAAGTGGAGCCGTGGCCACTGGTGCTGCTGGACGACAGGCTGACCGGGCTGGTGGCCGAGGGCGAGCAGCGAGAAGTCGGCATGGGGATGGAGCGGCTGTGGTTGAGCGGAGGGTGCAGTCGGGAGCTGGCCCGATGGCGGTGCGCGTGGGCCCTGTTGGTGCTGGGGCTCACAGGGCTGCCGTCCACCGAGGCCGGCCGCGACATGGTGCCCTCGCCGTCGCTGGAGGCGCGCACCCGGAAGGAGCCGGGTTTCCCGCCCACCATGCTGGCTGGGGAGGTGGCGGTGATGCTCTCCGTGCGCGAGCGACGCGTCAGGCCCACCTGGCTGGGCGGGGGGTTGTTGAGGTGGTGGCGACGCAAGGGGACACTGATGGGGTTGGAGCAGTTGGAGGAGGACTGGCTCTTGCTGCGAGGGCGGAACTCGTCGCTCATAGCCCGCATGGCCTCCAGGATGGTCTCGTGCATGTTCTGCGCCACCACCGAGTCATCCACCTGCATCCAAAACTCGCCCGGGCCGGTCACCGCGGAGCGGCCCACCTCGATGAAGAAGAAGTTCTCCGAGTGGCCGCAGCGGCGGATGTTCATCAGCTGGAGCACCACAGCGGCCGCCTCGGAGTTGAGCTTCACGAAGCTTATGGTCTTGCTGGTCAGGCAGAGGCGATAGATGCCAACCAGGTTCTTTGTCTGCCCCAGGCCCTTGGGTTTCAGCACCACCTGCCAGACCTCCTTGAAGGCTGGGCCTGGGGGTACGTCCCCGTAGCTCAAGTCCTCCCCAGCCTCCCCCAGGCAGGCGCTGCCGCTGCAGCTGCCTCCGCCGCCTCCCAGCCCGGGCGCCTGAGCCCCGTCGTGGTGGCTCTTGGCGCGGTTGTGCAGCTGCAGCAGGGCCTGGTACCAGCTCTCTTGCTCCGCCTCGCTGTCCGCCGCGATGGCAAAGTGCTCGTCGCGGGTGTAGAGAGCCACGAGGTGCTTGTTCTTGGAGTCCGCCCTCTTGTTGATGTTGAAACAGCTTTCGAGGGGGATGGAGCGTTTGGGGGCGCTCGACTTGTGCCGCCACTTCTTCTCGTTCTCGTAGTATTCGAGGCGCGCAGGGCCCCCCGCCTCGCTGGCCGCCCGCAGCACGAAGAAGCGCTTGTGCATGCTCTTGGGTTTGCGCAGGTAGCCCACCTTGCGCACGTCCGAGAAGCCGTCGGTCTCTGGAGGGCTCGCCATGCTGCCGCGGCTGCCGCCACCCCTGCTGCCGCTGCCGCCGCCGCCGCCGCCGCCGCCACTCAGAGGGAGGCGCGGACAACCAAGCGGGTGGGGGGCGGAGGCTCCGCACCGCGGCCCCGCACATGCAAACAGGGCCGGAGGCAACAGGAACGCCGAAGCCGGAGCCGGATCCACGCCGCCCCCCGCGCGGAGAGGAGCAGGAGGGAAGCGGGCAACGGCGGCGCCGGGGAGCTGGCCTGGACCTGGGTTCACGGGCTTCTCATGCCCGGAGGGGAGGCGGTGCGCGCTGGGCCAGGGCAGCCCTGATCCTCCAAGAGCCGAGTCCCCGCTCGACCGCCGCCGCTGGGAAGGGGCGCAGATGCATCGCTGGCCGTCCTGGCGGCGGCCGGGAGTCCTGGCGCTGCCCCTCCAGGCGCGCGCGCCTTCTCTCCTGAGTTCCCCTCTGGAAGTGGCGATTCCCGAGGCAAATTAAATATCCTCGGGCAGGGGGAGGCGGGCTGCCAAGTCCCAATGTTGCACGGGGTTCTCTCCTCCTCCTCCTCCTCCTCCTCCTCCTCCTCCTCCTCCTCCTTCGCCGCCGCCTCCGCCTCCTCCCACCCCCAACCGGCCCCGCCGCCACCAGCCGCCCAAATACCAGCTCAGTCGCGGAGACCGCGGCGCTGCGGCTGTTGCTGCGGCTGCCGCCCGCGGCCGTGTCCTCTGCAGCCCTCGTTCGGGCCCATGTTGGCGGGCGGAGCAAGGGACTTGTCCACGCGAAATGCTGCCAGGCAGCCGGGGGAGCCGAGGCCGGGCCGGAGGGCCAGGCTCATCCCTGTCCCTGGCTGCGATCGGCCGGGGAGGTTTGGGAAGGGGCCGAGAAGACGCCTCTGGCCCGGGAGGCGCTGCCGCTGCAGTGACTTCTCCCCTCCTGCTCCTCCTGCTCCTCCTCCTCCTCCACCTCCTCCTCCTCCTGCTCGGAGATTTGCCGAGAGCCCCAACCAAAACAAGCGGCGGCGTCTGGCTCCGCACGCCTGCCCCTCCGACCGCGCCGCCGGCTCACTCGGAGGGAAAAACACGTGACGGAGCCTTGGCGCTCGGCTGCCGGGCCGCCGCCGCCACCGCCGGGAGGCTCCCTCCCGGGTCGCTACATTCCGGGCCGACCCGCCCCGGCCCGCCCCGCTCCGCCCCCGGCCTTGCCGCAGCGGCCCCGCGCCCGGCCCCGGCCCCGGCCCCTGCCCCGGCGCAGCGCCACCCAGGGCGCCCGGCCCGCAGGAATCCCCGCCGCGGGCGCAGGCGGGGTGTTTGGGTGGCTACCCGAAAGCACGAGGGGGAGTCTGGGAAAACGAGGGAGGGGGCGAGCCTGGGCCGACGCAGGAGTGAGGGGGGGACGAGAAGGGGGGCACTGCGGCTGCAGAGCCCGAGTGGGAGGGCCAGGGAGGAGGGGGCGCGGGAGCCAGACTGCATCTTACCTAGCAGGTAAGATCCAGCCCAAGCGGGGGGGAGGGGGGAAGACGGGGGGGGCGGGGGGGGGAGTTTCCAGCCTTGGGGTTTTCTCGCAGGAAATAGAGAAACTGCATTTCGGTTTCTGGGTGATGGTTAGTAAGATGCGTGGTTTTGCAGAGGTTTTAAGGGACTTCTGGGCCAGCCTTCCATCTTAGAATGCCCAAATACGCTCCTAAGGGACAGCTGAAAGTCCAAGGGCAGTGATGGGGAGGGGTTGTCGTGGTCATTCTCAATTAAAAAAAAAAAGGCACACACACACACACACACCCCGAGAAGCTCGACGCTGTGGGATTCCAAGCTGGTCTACTATAGAGGAAATGTCAATGTCGCAGCTTCTCCCACTCCCCCCACCTAAGTGAGGGCTTTAGGGGAAGCCAGATGCTCCTAATCACGTTCCAAAATCTATTTGTGATTTACAGAGACATGCTAGGGACCCGCGAAAAGATGTTCCCACCCAGCGTTGGAAGCACCCCAGACATGCCCCCTCCTCCCCCATCCCTGTGATTTCCAGGATCCCCAGTGCGGTCCATTCGGACTCACAGGGACCTTGTAGAGCAGAGGAACGCCTCGTTTTATCTTTCCGAGAGCAGATCGCTGCATTTTTCTCCCAGGGAGCAGCTGGCGGGTTCGAACCATTAACCTGGTACGTTTTGGTTAGCAGCCCCCGCTTAACACCGGGTCCCAGGGCCCCCTGACCATAAGCGTAGTTGGGAGAAAACAGGGTTACTGGCAGTTCAGTTCCACAGGGGCGTGGGGGTAGCGCCTGGGGAGGGGGGTGTACTTCTTGAATGGCAAAGGTCCTCAACCCTGAAAAGGCACAAATCGCCTGAAAAGGTCTACCTGAAAAGGCACACATCACCTGACTCCAGTGATGTCTCACTGCACACACCAGCTCCTCAAAGGTTATGTTTTTATGTTATGTTCCTAATTCAAGCTGACCTATAAACACGCATTTTCCTCCATGCTCGCTCCAACGGCGTTCATAACCTTACCCGCGCCACCCCCCACCCCCCACCCCACCAATGACATTTGTCACTCCGCTTGAAGAGATAAGGCTTTACGCTCCAGACCGGCGTCATTTCGGGTTCCCGCCCTCATCCTACCCTGAGACCCTCCTCTCCTCTCCCCTCCCTCCCGCTCCCCGGCACTGCAGGATGCTAGCGCAGCAAGTTGCCTGGCCAGTCGGAGCAGGGCCGCAGAGCAAAGCGCCGAGGCCTACAGAGGGGCGGGAGGGGAGGGTAGAGTTGTGGGCATGCTGCTGATTGGTAGGACTGCCTGTCTCTCACGCCTTGCATTGAAAAAGGGGAGATAGGGAGGGAGGGTAAGGGTACCAAGGTAGGTTGCAAAGCGTAGTAAAAAAAATGGGGGCTGGAAAGAACCGTAGGTGCCATTTGGCTGCTGGCTAGAAGTGAATTGGGAATTGGATAGATCTGCAGAGGAGAGGCCCCCATCCGGGCCTGGGAATCTGTTTTTGATCTCACCTTCCTCTTCCAAACCTGGAATTCGCGTCCACACTGTTGAATAGAAAGCCCTTCCATCTGACTGCGTGGTGAGGTGGGCACACGTGCCCACTATAGCTGGGCTATAAATAGCTGGTGTGGTACCCAGGAGGCAAAAAAACAGCAGAGGGAATTCTAGGAGGGACGAGAGCTTTATGGGGGATGCGCCCAAATCAAGTTAGTAGGGAAATGTAACTGTGTGGGCTGTGACCCTGGGCAAGGGAGAAGGGGGGCGGGGCGGGGGAAAAAAAAGGGGGCTTGTGTACTGGTAACCTTGTTACCTGGGAAAGACCGACCCGGCATTTTACAGGATTAATCTTTAGCGCGGGGCGTTGAAGTGGGCTAGATATTTCACATATAGGAGAAAAGTCATCTAAACCCGTAGATTTGCTCAATGAATTCCAATACCATCCCTTCTCCATCTATAAGAACTATCTCTATGAGAAATAAAATACACTTGCTTCTTGCCTGGGGAAAAAAAGTGTGTGGGGGTGGGGTTTGAGATCAATTGAATTTATGAGTATGTTAGAGATACCAGAACAGAAAGCCTCAGGTTTGGATCCTATAAAATCAGTTGCTATTTCAAAGGCTTTCCAAAAATACCTTTCATTGACTTTCGGTCTGCTTTCAGATCAACTCGATGGCTAACGTAGTCTATAGAAATCATGAAATATCCCCAGATTGCGGGGACCATTCTGTGAGGCTGTGATCACTGTGTCCTGGGCGATCATCAGATTGCCATTTCGTGCTCCCGGCCAAGGTTTTACTACTAACGTGAAAGATGGTTAATAATTCTTATAATTAAGCTGTAGTAACTTCGATTGTTCTCTACTTTTTCAAAAAAATATGTTATTACTGGGTTTGTTCTGGAAATGCAAGTCTACATTTGGGTCACACACAATGAAAGGAGATGCGTCTGTGGTATCGAGCTGAAGCCATGTTGAACAGGTACAAGTATTATCCTGTCATCTCACACTAAATTAATATTGTGGAGCATGGTAATGAAATACACTATGAAAAATTCATTCCTAACTGAAAATTCCCGGGAATGGAAAAGCCACCTAGAACCAAAATATATTGCTCAATGCTGCCATCTGTAGGACAGTTAGACATGATTAGGACAGTTAGACATGATTTTGTGTGTGTTTAAAATCAGGAGCGCTTCTAACCTTTTCATCAAAGCACTGAGGAAGATAAGTAAAGAAAATAAGAGATGGAATTGTGCGATTTAAAAGAGTGAGGTTTTGTTCATCATTTTATTGGGAGTTCTTACAGCTCTTATCACAATCTATACATACATTCATGTGTCAAGCACAAATGTGTCAAGCACATTTGTGCATGTGTTGCCATCATCATTTTCAAAACATTTTCTTTCTTTCTACTTAATCCCTTGGTATCATCTCATTCCCCCCCCACTCCCTCATGAACCCTTGATAATTTATAAATTTTTTGTTTAAGCCTTACACGACCACTGTCTCCCTTCATCCACTTTTCTTTTTTTTCATCCCCCTGGGAAAGTGTTATATGTAGATCATTGTGATCAGTTTCCCCCTCACTCCCAACCACCTTCCCTTTTCCCTCCTGATATCGCTACACTCATTATTGGTCCTGAGGGGTTTATCTGTACTGGGTTCCCTGTGTTGCAAGCTCTTTTCTGTACCCATGTACATGCTCTGGTCTGACAGGGTTTGTAAGGTAGAATGGGGATCATGATAGTGGAAGGGAGGAAGCATATAAGAACTCGAGGAAAGTTGTATGTTTTGTCTGTGCTATTTTGCACCCTGACTGGTTTGTCTCCTCCTTATGACCCTTCTGTGAGGGGATGGATGTCCAATTGTCTACAGATGGACTTTAGGTCTCCTCTCTGCCATCCCCCTCATTAAGATCAATATGGTTTTAAAAGAGTGAGTTTTATGATGCATAAGTAATCTCTCAGGAAATTTCAAATCACATCAGGCAAGCAACCAAAGGAAAAAATCCATGCATTTGAATTATGGTGTTGGTGAAGAAGATTGGAAATAGCATGGGCTGCCAGAAGAACAGATAGCTCCACCTTGGGAGAAGTATAGCAAGAATACTCCTTAGAAGTGAGGATGGCAAGACTTTGTCTCTCACCTACTTTGGACATTTGATCCAAAGAGACCAGTCCCTGGAAAAGGACATCATGCTTGGTCAAGTGGAGGGTGGCTGAAAAAGAGGCAGACCTTCAGCGAGATGGATTGACGCAGGGACCGCCACCGCGGCCTGAAGTATACCGATGGTGAGGATGGCTGAAGTATACCGATGGTGAGGGTGGTGCAGACTGGGGCGGTGTTTCATTCAGCATAGGATTGCTATGAGTCAGAGCGGACTCAGAAGCAGCTGGTAATAAAAGAATTGGAAAACGATGGGTATTTGGGGGAAAAGCAAAAATTGGGACTTATAAAAATAACGAGCCCCTTCTAGAGCAATTGAAGCTTGCTTTGAACTTACAACAACAAAAAACACAACCCTGAGGTAGTTAAGTTGCAACCACAGTGCAGAGATCAGGCAAGGAGTGAAGGGTTAGATGCCATGGGTACACTGATAGCTACAATAAGTTTGAAAATAGAATTATTGGCCTTTATATGACACTCTCAGGAAGCCCCACAAAATATGCAGATTATTACTTGTAATATCCTGGACAATAAACTATTTCTAAGGAGGCCCCTAGCCATAGGGGTATTTTGGTTTCAGTCAGGACTTAAAGAGTTAAATATGCTTTCTTTTTCTAAAAACTAATCATTTTGTTGGCATCTACTTCACATATCATAAAATGTAATGCTTCAGTCATATTAGGAATAATTGTGAAATCACAATCCATTTCAAAATGCGTTCACCTTCTACTTAGGTTTGCTAATTCTCCATGGAACCCCAACCTCGCCTGTGATGTTTCTGGTGTTGGCAGGAGCCATCGAGCCAGGTTCAACCCATAACAGCCCCATGCTCAACAAAGGAAACACTGCACAGGCCTGTGCCATCCTCACAATTGTTTCTATGCCTGAACCCATTGATGCAGACACTGTGTCGACCCATCTCGTAGAGGGACGTCCTCTTTTTCCCTGTCCTTCTGCTTTACCAAACACGATGTCCTTCTCCAGGGACTGGTGTCTCCTGACAACATGTTCAAAGTATGTAAGACCAAGTCTTGGCATTCTTGTCTCTAAGGAGCACTCTGGCCTTACTTCATCCAATACAGATTAGTTTGTCCTTTTAGCAGTTCCTGGTACTTTCAATATTCTTCTCCAGCACCATAATTCAAATGCATCAATGTATCCAGTCTTCCCTACTCAATGTCCAACTTTCAAATGCAGACGATGCAATGGAGAATACCATAGTTTGGAGCAGGTGTACCTTAGGCCTCAAAGAAATATCCTCCCTCTACAGTACTCTAAAGAGTGCTTCTGCAGAAAATGTACCTCATGTTCTGTCTCGTGATCGCTTGACTATTGTCCCATGAGCATTCTCTGTGGATCCCAGCAAGAAAATCCTTAACAACTTCAACCATTTTTCATTTATCATGGTGTTACCGATTGGTCTAGTGTTGAGGATTTTAACCTTCCTTGCATTGAGTTGTAATCCACATCGAAGGCTACCCTTCTCGATCTTCATCAGCAAGTGCTTCAACTCCTCCTCCCTCCCACCAAGCAAGGTTGTGTCATCTATAGATCACAGGTTGCTAATAAGCCTTCCTTCGACCCTGATGTCACATTCTTCTTCTCTGATGATTTGCTCAGCATGTAGATTAAGTGAGTACGGTGAGAGGCTACAACCCTGACACACACCATCACCATTCCTGATTTTAAATAATGCAGTATTCCCTTTCTCTGTTGCCAAAACTGCCTCTTGATCCATCTAAAAGTTCCTCACGAAGACAATTAAGTGTTCTGCCATTCCCATTCTTCTCAAAGTTATCCTCAGTTTATTATGGTCCACACAGGCAAATGCCTTTGCGTAGTCAATGAAACCCAAGTAAACATCTTCCTGGTACTCTACTTCGAGCCGAGATCAGCAATGAAGTCCCTTGTTCCACGTTCACTTACTAAATCCAGCCTGGACTTCTGACAGCTCCCTGGCAGTGCAATGCTGCAACAGTTGTTGGATGATCTTAATCAAAATTTCAACATGTGTGATATCAAAGATATCATTTCTATAGTTTGATCATTCCATGGGTCACCCTTCATTTGAATGGACAAGAAATGGATTGCTTCCAGTCAGTTGGTCAAGGAGCTGCCTTCCAAATTTCCTGGAATAGATGAGTGAGTGCTTCCAGGGCTGAAGCATTTCAACAGGTATTTAATCAATTCCTGGAGCCTTATTTTTGGCTAATGCGTTCAGCATGGTTAATGTCTTTCCTTTTGGTTCTTGCTTATGTGATACCTCTTGAGACAATGGATGCCCACTAGTGTTTCTTTGGTACAGTGGATCTTCGTGAATTTTTTTCCATCCTCTCTTGATACTTCCTGGATCATTCAATATTTTTCCTACAGATTATAACTCGAGGCTTGAATTTTCCTTGAGTTCTTTCGGTTTCAGATATGTTGATCCTATTCTTCCCTTTTGCTTTTCTAATTCCAGGCTCTTGAACATTTTGTTGTAATATTTGGCTTTGTCTTCTCCAGCTGTCCTTTGAAAGTTTTTCTTCAGCTGCTTGACTTCGTCCTTTCTTCCACTTGCTTTAGCTGCGATTAAAAGCAAGGTTCAGTCTCTTCGGGCATCCACTTTGATCCTTTCTTTCTTCCCTGTCTTTTTAATGACCTTTGGCTTTCTTCATGAACGATGGTCTTGATGTCCTCCCACAGCTCATCCGCTCGTCTGTCATTAGTGTTCAGGGCCTCAAATCTGTTCCTGAGATGTTCTGGAAATTCAGGTGGGATCAACTCAAGGTCACATTTTGACTCTTGTGGACTTGTTTGAATTGTCTTCAGCTTTAGTCTGAAAGTTAAATATGAGTCACTGGTGGTCCATTCCATAGTCAGCCAGTCGTCCGGTTTTTGCTGTGATATTGAGCTTCTCCAACATCTCTTCCCACATATGTAGTTGATTTGATTTCTGTGTGTTCCATCTGGGGAAGTCCATGTGTATAGTTGCCATTCATGTTGTTGAAAAAACATATTTTCTATGAACAAGTCATTTGGCTTTACAAAAATTCCATCATGTAATTTCCAGCTTCATTTCTATCACCAAGCCCTTATTTTCCAATGACTGATCTTTACTTTTTATTTCCAAATTTTGCATTCCAATGGCCAATAACTATCAATGCCTCTTGATTTCATATTTGATCAATCTCCAACTGTAGTTCTTCATAGAATTCTTCAATTTCTTCATCACTAGCTTTTGTAGTTGGTACATAAATTTAAATAAGAGTTGTATTGATTCAATTTCCTTGAAGGTGGATAGATTAATTGGATCACAGGATTGTAGTCAGGATGGATTTAGCAACATCCTTTTTGACCATGAATTTCATCCCATACCTCTTGATTGTGTTATTCCTGGCATAATAAATCATATAATCTTCTGATTCAAATGGCCAATACCAAGTCATTTCAGCTCACTAATGCCTGGGATTTCGATCTTCATGTGTTCCTATTCATTTTGACTCCTTCCAATTGTCTTAAATTCATACTTAACACATTCCGAGTTCCGATCATTAGAAGATGTTTGCATCTGTTTCTCTTTACCTTGAGCCGTGCCCCATCAGCAAATGAAGATCTGGAAGCCTCCACTCCCACGGGCTTTACCCGACTCCTGTCACCATGGTCAGCGTCCCTCCAAGAAATCATCTCCTCTGCAGTCACATCTCGAGTGCCCTCGGACCTCTGGGGCCCATCCTCTGTCAGTATATCCAACCATGTTCTCTTAGGCTTTCAGTATTTGACAATGCTTTGAAGCTATGCATAAGGTTTTCAGTGACTGCTTCCCCTGAAGTAGGGAGGCAAATACTTCTTCTTTAGGTGTCCTTAGTCTGGAAGCTCCACTGAAACCTGTTCGCTTTGGGTGACCCTGATGGCATTTGAAATATTAGTGACATAGCTTCCAGAATCACAGCTACACACAAGCCACCACAGGAGGACAAACTGACAGAGAAGTGGTAGCCCCTTGCCCTGCCCCTAGGTAAGAATTGACCTGGCTACTGTCTCTATAGATTTACCTATCTGTGGCTCATAGACAGAAAGTCACACAAACAGGAAGCATACAGAAAAAAATGAACAACCAAAACAAAAAAGAAAAACCTCAATAAAAAAGAATGCAGAAAATATTAGAAACGGAAACAACGTGAAAAATGGGTCAATAGGGAGATCCGAGGATAAGGTTTTACGTTTTAACCTAACAAAATCTGCCATAACACGAGGCTCTCTGTCTGAGTGCAAGGCTGTTCACTTCCCAGGATTATGATCAGAGGGAATTAATTCCTTGGAGGCTTAATCCGGGTGGGGGGGGGCTTTAAATGGATTTGGGGCATCCTCTGTCATCCAGAGTCTTTGCAAACTAAGTGTTTTTGATGTAAGTTCTGATACTGTTTGTGTTAGGCAGGTTGACAAGTAAAACAAATCCAGTGGCACTCTTATGTGTGTAAGAAAGAGTTTTATATCAAGAATTAATTGTACATCAGGAAAACATCCCAGCCCTGTACAACTCAAGTCCATACGTCCTATTCTAGTCCCTAAGTCCCTCTTCAGCCTCATGAAGCCACATGATGCAGATGCAGGAATTTCAAAGGCCGGTGGGTATCAAGTCCCATGCATCCAATGGTGGTGGGCACATCTCCATGGCTCTGGCAGCAACCGGTGTCTGCCAGCAGGAAGGTGAAGGCTGAGAGAGAAAGGGAGTTTCCAAGGGCACTCCTTATGTGAAAGCCATGCCCACAAGGAGGCACCACCAGGCTATGTGATCTGACTGACAGGTTGGCTACCTCCCCTAACTTTTATATCTCTTCAATTTGACATGAGATTATGTAACTACCACACTGTTCCCTCCTCCATATTCAGACTTTATTGTTTACAATCCTTTGATCACACGGGCTGGTGAGCTTCTTCCACGTGCACTTAGGTGTTGCCTCACTCAGATGGCTGCTTATTTGCAGGCAAGTCTTTAGGACTCCGTATGCTATTCTTTCTGACAGCTGGGCGCCACCTGCTTTCAGCACCACACTTTGCTCTTGCACCCATATCTTCAGTAATCTCTTCGCGAGGCTGCCTGTGGAATAGGGCCATGTCATCAGAACTATTTGTTCTTAGATTCGGGCTAGAATTAAGTGTGAGCCCCCCAAAAATCCATTTCTATAGCTATGGTTTATGTATAGTTCTTCAACTAAATCTTTAACTTTTTATGATAGAGAACATTATAAATCATCCCCCTGAAGCATAAGATTATTCTATTGATAGTGTCATTAATTTAGCTAGTAGTATAGCATTTAAAACCATTAAGAAAAAGAAATTTTACAAGTATGGGCCAGCTTTTGAGAACACTATACAGGAATTTCTGACTTATACAGATTAAACTATTATGGAATGGTGGGATTGTGAGAGGACAAAACTTTCATTAACACTCACTCAAAAAGCAGAACCCTGTCTACCAGCTTACATGTTTCATTAAAAATCAAGGAGAGCATTAAACTAGTAAAATGAGAGTCCTGGGCTACCACTCATGGGGCACCCTCAAAGCAAGAGACGAGAACCCAAGTTCAATTCCATAACCTTAGAATAGCAGCCATCTGCTTCTCTCACACTAGGGCAGTTCAGCCTTAAATCTAAGGGAGTATATCAGTTCCTTAAATCTGCTGCAGGTGAGTTTGAGGTAAAGCCCATTTCGCTTAGTAGGGTTTCCATATAGAATCCTTCTGGGGTAGCCTATGAAGGAGTTCTACATCTCAAAAAGACAGAGTTTAAGATCCCGGTAGTCTATAATACCCGGCCTGGATCACCAAGGCCTGGGTAGAAACTAGGTCAAATATGTCCAATTAGGAACATAGTACCAGGTTTATTCTCCCCTTCGGTTCTGTATAAGTCTTAAGTACTTTTCCCCCAGATGAGAGGTTGCACCGCCCAGTGGACCCAACAACAGAGATATAATTGCCTATGCATCCGCACCCCATCCCCATCTTGACTTGAATTTCCGGTGAGTTTCACTTATCACTCTGGTAGAAGTGTCCCTTGATTTGGGGTGACCTTAGCACAATGTTGTATGGCCCCAATGGAACGGTCTTCTCCCTCTTCCCGTATTTTGAAAAACCAATCCCGGCTGAGATGAGATCTTCTCTGTTGAAGTGGTTTTTAAGATGTACCTATAAAGAGGAAGCTACATAGCCCATGGGCACTAGGCAGGCTCTCTACCTTATTGCTTGGGGAGCTAGATTAGAAGATTTGGGGACCTGAGAGCAGAAGCCTACCTTCCTCCTGGTGTTGATGTTTATAGCGGTGGGCTCAGAATATTTGTCCTTTTGTGATTGACTAACTGCACTCAACATAATAGTTTCCAGGCCCATCCCTGTCATGAGGTTTCAATGCTGGTTTTCCAGGACTGCCTAGTGTTCCCTTGTATGTCTGTACCAAAGTTTCTTTATCCATTCTCCTACTGATGGGCATTTGGGCTGCTTTCAGCTTCTTGCTATTATGAACTGTGCTGCAATAAACATGAGCCAACATATGCCTGTACTAGTTCTACCTTTTATTTGGGGGGAGGGGGAGCGCGGTTTGCCCAGCAAAGGTATGGTGGCATTTCCAGTCCCAGTTAAACGTGCATTCCTGTTGTGTGGTCAACACACACAAGGAATTACTGTGAAGGATAGAAGAAATCAGAAGGGAGTTTTCTGCAGATGCAGCCATTGTGTCAACCCCAACTCATGGGGACCCTAGAGGACTGGGTAGAATTGCCCCGAACTGTTGCCCGGACAGTCAGCAGACTTCCACATCTTTCTCTCACAGACAGGTGAGTGAGTTCAAACTGTGTTTCGTAGCCGGCTAGGTGTGGAGGACTAGCTACCTAAGATGTGACCCTGCCCACAGTGAGGACGCTCATCGTGGAGACTGCAGCGGGGTCCTCTGAGCTGGTTTGTGAAAGCATAGACGGAGGGGTGAACGAGACCTGCCAAACCATCGATTGCTCTTGACTTGAAAGTCATCCGTCACGGGACAATTTAGGAGACTGGAAGGGGTTGTTTTCTGTTTTAATTAAAAATCTGTCATCCTTTCAGATTAAAACATGGGAAGCAGTCGATGGAAATGGGAGCTGACAGGTCACGTTTGGCCTGCGGAGCCGAGTCCCGGAGTCAGTTGCAGGGCACGTTCTGATTCTGAAGATGCGGGGCCGAGGGAGGGGCTGCATCCTCAGGCAGCTCCAGGGATGCTGACTCGATGGGATGGGCACCACCCTCCCCGTGGTCTGGTTCGAGATACCACGTCAGCTCCAACTCATAAAAACCCGATTATAACAGAAGGAAACCTCGCCGGGCCTGTACCATCCTCACAATCTTTGCTGTGCTTGCGTCCATTGTGGCAACCATTGGTCAGTCCATCTGGGGGAAAGGCCGGGGGGTGGGATCTATTTGCCCTGATCTTCTATCTTGCCAGGCACGATGTCCTTCTCCGGAGACCATAGAGATTCCAGGGCCGGATAGCAGGTCCAGAGTATGTCAGATGAAGCCTCTTCCTCCCCACTGCTCAGGAGCATCCTGGGTGTGCCTCTTCTGAGACAACCTCGCTCATTCTTCTGGTCCTACAGACGCAGGGCGAGCTAAAGGACGCGGGATGTCGGGCTGTGCGATGCCAGCAATACAGAAGTAGTTCGTATTGTATGCCAAGTGGGAGCCCTGGAAGTACAACTCTTAAGAGCTTCATGGCCAAAATTAAAAGGTTGCTGGTTCAAACCCATCAAAGCAACTCCACAGGAGAAAACTCTGGCGATCTGCTTCTCTAAGGAACGGACTTGTTAGGTGCTTCAAGTCACTTCTGACTCATATAGAGACTGTGTGCCACAGAAAGAAACATTGCCTCACTTGGAGCAATGGTAAAAAACAACAAATGAAAATAAAACAAGACCAAACTTACTGTCATTGAGTCAGTTTCTGACTCATAGCAATCTATACGGTGTCTGAGACTATAAATCTTTATAGGAGCCGACAGCCTCAGCTTTGTAGCTGGGAGCAGCTGTGGGAGGGGACAATTTGAACTGCCAAGCTCACAGTTAGCAGCCCAAAGCTTAACCCATAGCTCTTCTAGGGCTTCTATTAGTATGGCCAAATATGTGCGAAGACAACCGGCCATCCTTGCTTCCTAGGGACATCCAAGCTATAGCTCCTTCGTCTATGACCAATTTAGCTTTATTGGCAATGTGGTTAAGTGTTGGGCTCCTACAGGAAAAGTCAGCAGTTCAAAACCACCATGGACTCTGAAGGAGAAAGATGAGACTTTCTAGTCCCTTTAAGAGGTACAGTCTTGGACACCCACAGTAGCACTCCTACCCTGTCCTATGGGGTCTAATTAAGGCCTCTAAAAGTCATAATGGTCTCACTGACAATGAGTGAAGACAAATTTGTTCAATTTTGGGGGTCAGCCCAGGGTACTTACTTTGCCAATACTGTAATTCAACTGCATATTGTCCAGCTTGCATATTCATATGAAACTATTGAAAATGCCCAGGCTTGAGATGGATACACCTTAGTCCCCACCCCACCCCCAAGTGATGGCTTTGTTTCTTCACACTTTCAAGAAGTCTTTTGCAGAAAATGTCCCCAAAGCAACATGGCCTTTGATTTGCCTGCTCCTTCCATGAGCATTGCTTGTGAATCCAAGTACACCAGATTCCTTCACAGCATTGCTCTTTCTCCACTGATGATGATGCAATCCATGGGTCCACTTGGGAAGATTTTGGTTTTCGCTGTATGGCACGATTCTATTACATCACATAGGGTCACTATAATGAAAACTCAACTCAATAGCACTTAACAACAACAACAACATTATATGCCAAGTATATACGAAAGAGGTTGGGGGGGGGGCGGCAAACTCACTGCCATCAATTCTCACTCATAGCCACCCTTAAAGGAGAGGGTATTCAAACTGCTGGAGAGGATGCGGAGAAATGGGAACGCTCGTACATTGCCAATGACGTTGCTGGCAGCGAGGAATCCAGGAAGCCTGTCACTGTATTAGTCAACAACAGAGACCAGGTTGATTCAAGAGATCCTAAGTTTATTCCTGTAAGTGCTTGCTGAAGGAAAACAGCCCATTTTCTCCTCTGAGCTGTGCGTTAGTCAGGGTTGACTAGAGGAACAAATGCAAAGGCGCTCATATGTGTATAAGAAAGAGCTTGATATACAAGAGCAACTGAATATTGAGAAAACATCCTAGCCCAGTCCAGATCAAGTTGTTAAGTCTGATATTAGCCCAAATGGCCGATACCAATCTATAAATTCCTGTCCAGACTCATGAAACACATGCAATGATGTCGAATGCAGAACGATCACAGTCCAGTGGGTGGAAAGTCCTGTGGATCCAGTGGTGGTGGAAGCATCTCAGCACTGGCAGGGTTCTCCATGTGGCTCCTCCAGCTCCAGGGCTCTGGCTGCATCAGAGTAGCTCCATTAGGCTTGTGGTCCGTAATGTCTCACCAAGAGTGAGTCTGTGTCCTGCCTCCAGTGAATTATTTATCTCCTTAGCGCCTCCAAATGAGGTCATCAAGCTGCAATCGATTGACAGGCTGGACTCCGCCCCTACACAAATTGACACCGGATTTAACTACCACAAGCTGTTTCCCAGAGTAGTCCTATTCCCAGCAATTGAATATACTTTCACCATGTTGACAAGAATCAGGTTGGTTTTTGTTTTTAACAGTGCTTACAGGAAGAGACTAGCAGGTTTTGACAATGGCACAGCATACAGTCGATACTCTAAGAAGGCAAGCTTTCCACTAATCATTAGGAAGTTATCTCTACCTATATTTCTCCAGGGGCCGTTAGACCTCCATCCCCTGAAGGTTCATGCACCCTTGTTTACTCCTTCCTCGGTCAGGACATCCCTGATGATTACGCGTAAAAGGAATGATTACTGCAAAGGCAGAGGCCCTTACATTTAGATTTTCAATAAACAAAGCCCTAAATTCTGTTATGTTTCTAGTATTTTGATCTCCAGTAGACTAAGTCATTTACCTTCTCAATCAGTGCGTGGCGTTTCCTTTAATAAATCCAAAAACCTTATGATCCTGCAGTCCCTTTACTGGGTATATAATACAGCCTAAAGAAAAAAGGAACACAGAGCAAACAGACACATGCCCACTTATGTTTATTGATACAATTTTCATAATAGCAAAAAGATGAAAACAACCAGAACCTGGTACATCCATGTAGGGAATATTATGCATACATAAAAAACAGGGATGGCTCTCTTAAACACAGCAAGACAAGGGTAAAACTAGAGAACATTATCCTTAGAAAGCAAAGTGAGTCAATCTTATAAAGACAAATATTTCAAGACAATCATGGTTATAAGGAAAACCAAAGAAAATTAAAAGTGGTTTTCACGCCAAAGGATGGTCTTGGAGACTATAGGAGGCCCGGGACTAAGACAGAGGGAGAGGGCAGAGAGAGAAGGGGGGCAGGAAACTATGAGAATCATTGGAACCACCTTCATGAAGGGCTTGACAAGACTATTACTGACTTGATTTAATGATCTGGCTGTGCAACTCCATAGAATATGTTTTTCTTTAAAAACCAAAATAAAGAGAACTAAAATTTTTTAAAAATAGGTGAAGATTCACAGTCTTAAAAATCCCTCCAGATTCCTTACCCCTCAGAATTCAACATGGGTCTGAGAGTCTGGAAAAAGAGGGAAATTCAAACTGAAGGTGACTGGCATTCTTCGGCGATATACACGCTCATCGCAAACAAACAAAAGGACAGAGCTGAACTGCTTTTAGGGTGTGGGAAGGTGGATATCTTTATACAATAAAATTGAATTTAACTAATTAATGTTAAAATCTTCCTAGGAACACACAGCCTCCTCTTTCATCCTTGGAGTGGGTGGTGGGTTCAAATTGCAGCCCAACCCACACCCTATTACCTAGACCCCTGGAGCTCCTGACCAAGTTGCATGTTCAGTAAATATGCAGCAATAACACTTAAGGTTCTATTTCATGGAAGTATTCTTGCAGTGGGGCTTCTCTGTTGGCAAGCACAGGTATCCAATCTTTCTGACCAAGTGGAAGGATCATTTTCTGTTTTATGTGTTTGTCCTCCAAGTCAAGAGTACAAACGGGATCTCGGGTTCATCCTAACCCCACTCAGCCAGCAGTAGAGAAAGGATGGGATCCCTGAACTTGCATTTTAAGCAGCACTTCCTGAACTTCCTCTGGGGGTGGTTATTCATTGCAATGGTGTGGGTTCTATGATGCCTGCTGGCTCCTGGTGACCTGATGTGCAACAGAAGGAAGTGTTGCCCATGCCTGTGCCATCGCGGTGATCAGAAGGAAGATGCCATGAGAATCATTGGTGTAAACGTGAAGGGAAAAAAACGTTAGATACTTTGGGAACAGGCCAGTGCACAACTTGATGACTACATAAGGAGCCTTGGTGCTGTGATCCTGAGCCCTGGTTGCTTCCTGGATTACACCTGGGGCTGCTAACTACAAGGTCAACAGCACCAACCGCGCCAAGGGGGAAAGATGATGCTTTCTAATCCCATGAAGGTTTACAGTCCTGGGAAACCCACAGGATCGGTTCTACTTTGTCTTCAGGGTCACTATGAATTGGAATTGGCTCAGTGACAGTGAGATGGCGGTGACTTGCAATAAGCGCTGGACAAGTAATCACAAGGATTGCCGTTTGAATCTTAAAGAGAAACTACAGGCTGTCTGCTAATTCAAGATCATTCCCATTTTCACATTTTGATTCCTCTGGCTGGGGACATATATATACCACTCCCCTATTGACCGATTCATTTCATGAAGATTAGACCAAATGTTTCTGTTCCGTTTACTCCATATAATAAAGACAATTTTTTCTGAGTATCAGGCAATCAGTTCTTAGAGACTAATTCTCATTCATTCATGCCACAAATATGCATTGAATATTTAACTTGTTTCAATCATGAGGCAGAGCCCAATCCACCCTTCATGGAGTTTATTTTCTCACAGGGGGAGACAAACAATGAACAATATAATGGAACATAATAAATAAAATCATATCTAGTATCTTGAAAGATGATAGATTATGTGGGAGAAAGGGGACGTAGAACATAGGTTCCAAATTTGTTTGGCGGTACTTCCCCTTGTTCAGAAAAAAAAAAAAGAAAGAAATTGCTCCCTGACCACTGAAACCTTTGGTATGATAGCTCATAATCCAGGATATAAAGTGCAGGTATCTGCCTTTGCAGCCCCTCTGGATGATTCCAGCCTCCCCCAGGCGGGGGAAGGGGCAGTTTCTCATTTTGAGAAACACGGATGTAGGCGGCAAGGAGAGTCAATCTCATTAAAGATGGCATTAGAGTAGAAATGTTAAAGAGGCAAGCCACTTAGCCAACTGGAGGACTGGGTCAAGAGTGTCAGGCAGAGGGAAGAGCCAGTGCAAAGGGTCTCAGTTGAAAGTGTGTTTGTCATGTTCAAGGAACTGAGGAGAAAAGTGTGGCTGAAAAGTGCAGGGAGGGAGGTAAAGTTCGTACTACAACAAGGGGGAAATCATAAGGATGGATTCTTGCCATCCTTGCCTCTAAGGAGCACTCTGGCTGTATGTCTTCCAAGACGTAGTTTGTCCTTTAAGCAGTTCATGGTATTGTCAATATTCTTCACCAAGAAGGACATCTGGACTACATCTACCTCTTGGTGGGAAGAGGGTCAACGAACTTGTAACTATACAAATATTTTTAAACTACCAGAGTGTCCCATCCCGCGGGACATTCAACGTGGATCCTGGAGGAGAGAGTGGGAATTGTGGGGGGGGGGGGTACAAGAGGCACGCACGGAGAATGAGGACAAGACAATATCCTGATCAAGTCCTGTTTTAATGAACAAAGAGTCACAGCTTATAATGGCCAGCAAAGGGGGGAAGCCTCAGCCGTACATGCAAATTAGGCTACCTTGGCAACAGGCCAATCAGGGAGTTCAGGGGAGCACGCCCTGCCCGTGAGTCAGTAAGGGCTTACAGTCTTCAATTAGGTACGCAGAGGAGTGGCATGTACACGCAAATCAAGCATAGGGGAAGAAGATCTTTGGCCCAATCAAGGGGATGCAGGGCACAGGTGCTTATCTAAAGAGCACCACCCTTTGTTTGCTCAAGCTTTACAACTGCAGTGCTGTAGGCTGGGGTAGAAGAATGCCCAGTCTCAGGCTAATGAATTCCAAGTAATGGCCGGGCCTCACGGCTCCAAGCAGGTCCTAATAAATTCCAAGCAATGGCCGGGCCTCCTGGCTCCAGACACCAGAGATTGGAAAATTAGGATAAACAGGCATGTGGGAGGTCAGGGTGAGTGTGGTGAAGAGCAAGAGTTTAATTCTAGATGGCAACTGAACCTGTTAAGTGGAAATATCAAGTAGACAGTTGTCTACAAGAGGTTGGTGTTGGAAACATCGGTCTAATCTGAAGACCTAAACATGGAGATTATCAGCATATGAATGGGATTAAAGCCCATGGTGTTGGGTATGATCATCAGAAGAGCTATAGTGGAAAGAGAAAAGAATGGTGTTATGTTGATGCTAGGTGCCATCTAGTGGGTTCCAACCCATACAAGCCGATGTACAAGAAACGGAAATACTGCTCAGTCCTGAGAAAAGAACAGGACAAAGAAACATCTTGTCACATGTGTACCCCTGGGGTCTCCCCTTCCTATTGCATGCACACCCCTCACTCATCCCCCTCCTGTTGCACGTATGCCTATTGTACAACCCCTTCCTGTTATGATGTAATTAGGGGGGCTTGCTTGTCCCCTAAGTGTATTTAAGCTGTGATTGAAAATATATTTGCTCTCTCTGCGTGAATCTGGCTGCTGACATCATGGCCATCCTGGAGGTGAGCCGCTCACATGCTTTATTTTGTCTGCTGTCTCTTTCATTTTACCCCTCAGTTACATAACTGCCCCTTGGAACTGTTTGATTGTGGGGGCTGGTACCCCACACCGTATAACGGAAATGTTATGCTCACATTACAAATGAGACCGCTCTACATGAGGCTGCTGACATTAAGGATGAGTGAGTCATCCCATGTCACAAAGGGCTCTAAGCTCCTGCATTTTCTCATTCTTGAGCTGACCCTGACTTTGCTACCAAGGACAGTTCTTAAAACTTTTTTTATTATGAATCAGGTGAAGGTTTACAGAGTATATCATTAGTTGTACATTCAAGGTTTTGTTTCATCCCATTCACTGCCATCCTTTCATGCACCATCACGTATCCGACTTTTTCCTTCTGTTTCCTATTTCCATTCCTCCTTCTTTTCTACCCTTTAACAACCTTTTTCCAATGACACATTTCCGTGGATAAAAGCTGAATTTCCTTGTAGATAGGATATCTGTCAGGGACATCTAATAAATGCTTTTCTTTACAATGGCCAAAAAGTCTAAGTCCTTAAATAAAAGTTTCTTTTTGTCCCAGATGCTTTGATACACTGCAGTTATTTCCTTAAGCTGTTAAGGTAAACACCAGCTCATAAATTTCATTAGAGAGCTATGCTTAATAACAGTTTCCCTCTCCAGCAGTGGGAGCCATTGAAAGATTTAATCAAGGCAATTACAGTGTCAGAGTTTTATGTTAGACAGATCCCTCTTGTGGCCTTGGATTTATAATGTATAATTGTATCATTGGAGAAGAGCAGCCAGACATAAAGGTTATTGACAGGGAAATTTGTAGGCTGCCCACTCACTTTCCCCATTTCTTGCCAAGAGTACCTTGTGAGTCAACTCATGGCATGGTGATTAGCTTAGTGTTTAGAACTGGACTTTGCTTAGGGCTTAAAACTTGGCTCTGCCACTTACCATCATTGTAAATCTAGATGCTTTATCTAACTTCCTTCATGGCACTAGTATTAGTAAATAGGAGTAGGATGAAGCCCTCGTTGCACCATGGGTTCAACATTGGACTAATGTCAACCACAAGTTCAGTGGGTCAAACCCATGAATGGCTCCGCTGAAGAAAGATGGCACTGTCTGCTCCCATGGAGATTTACAGTCTTAACCCTAAGGAGCAGTGATACTCTATCTTTTAGGGTTGCCATGAACCCGAATCAACTTAATCATAGTGAGTTTGGTTTTTGATAATAATACCATGTCATTGAATGAGGGTGAGATTTAATCATATAATAATACTTGTATTCCTCAAAAGGGATCAATAAATATTAGGCAGCCCATTATTAATTGTTGTCCTCACCATATTAGTTGAGTGAGATTTGTTTCAGCATTCTGCATTGCCCATCAACTTGCTATCACACATTAAAATCCTCCCCCTCTCAAGAAATACAAACCCATTGCCATTGAGTCAAATCCAACTAACAGCAACTCTCTAGAGCAGTGTAGAACTACTCCCTAGGGTCTCCAGGACTTTAAATCTTTATGGAAGCAGACAGCCTCACCTTTATCCTAAGGAGTGGTTGGTGGGTTTGAACTTCCAACCTTGTAGCTTTCTATCCAGCCCACTGCATCATCAGGGTTCCTTCACACTAGAAAAGGGGTGTGGCAGTTACATAATCTCCTGAAAACCTATGAAGGGGTGGAATCTAGTCTGTCAAGCAGGTCATAGCTAATGAAGCCTCTGTATTGGGCATGGCCTTCTCCTGAGGAATCTGGGAACTCTGGTCTTCCTCCATGGAGACAGGGCATACTCTCTGCTTTGTCTTCCTGTTGACAGCCACATGGACTCACACTGATGGACCCAGAGCCCTGGAACTGAAGGAGCCACATGGAGTCCAACACCAATGCTGAGATGCTTCTACCACCACTGGATCCACAAAACTTTCCACCCACTGGCCTGTTGTCTTCCTGCATTTGGTATCATTTCATGTGTTTCATGAGTCTGAAGAGGAATTTATAGATTGGTATCAGACATATGGACTAATATTGGACTTACAGACTTGATTTGACTGGGCTGGGATGTTTTCTTAATATATAATTACTCCCTGGGCACATACCCAGAAGAGGCAAGAAACAAACCAAGGACAGACATCTGTGCTCCAATGTTCATTGCAGCACAGTTCACAATTGAAAGGAGTTGGAAGAAACCCAAATTTCCATCAACTGACGATTGGATTAAAAAACTGTGGTATATACATACAATGGAGTACTACGCATTGCTAAAAAGCAGTGATGAACGTATGAGGCACATAGCGGCATGGGAAGAACTAGAGGAAATCATGCTAAGCGAAGTAAATCAGGCACAAAAGGACAATACAACATGAGTCCACTGAGGTAAGTGTTTTTTAAAAAAATGCAAAAGGGGCATAGGGAAAAAGCTACTGTATACAAACCTTCTTAGGGTGAGGACCATGGAGCATGGCAGAGATCAGATCAAATGAAGGGATGCACATGGTAGACGACTGGAGAGGAGGTGGGGAAAGGAAAAAAATGATGAATATAAGGAGGAAATGGGGAGCGGGGGCACAGGGCACTAACCCACCCAAGGGGAAGGTATTGTTTATATCTCCACAGGGAAAGAGGGATAGACTTCAACCCAGTTCCCCAAGGTGTCAATGCAACGTTCCGGTGTGGAGCAGGGAACCAGTGGAGAGGACTGGGGGTACGGGCCCCAGTACCAAATACTAAATGGATGCCGGCCCCTTCCCCCAGAAGAATTTATTTTAAAGGACGGCATTGAATCTGCAGCTCCAGGAGAGGGACATATGTGATCAGAGCACATGGGAGCAGATCAAGCGGGACTAGGAGAGAGTGGAGCACATACTGGCCCACCAGGCCTTGAGGACGATGACCCCAATTAGAGCAGCCAGTCCACAGAGAGGACCACATGGCTGGCCCCACTATGAGACATGATGCCCCTCACTGACCCATGGCCCTGCGGGGGGTAGCACAGGAGACAGTGTGGGAATTGTGCCCAATTCGATCCTGCCACACCGAGGCACAGCCCAGGAGGAGTGCAGTGGAACAGCAAGGGAATGGAGTGGCAAGGTCCCCAGGGAAAGATGAAGGTGGACTTTGGGGCCAGGACGTGGTGCCCCAATAGACTGGACTGGAAACCACTCCTAAAGGCCAACAAACAGTCCTTGAACTAACTACATGCTTTTCTTTCTTGTGTTGTGTTTTGTTTTTTTGTCATTGTTTTGTTGTTTTGTTGTATATTGTTGCTTGGTTTTTCTCTGTCTTGTTTTTCTGCATGTTATTATCTCCACAGGTCTGTCTAAATAAGATAGGCTGGATGATCAATCTGGAGGAGAAAACAACGGACCGACAGTTCCAGGGGACATGGGATAGGGATAGGTGGGAGGAAAGGAAGTGGTGTTAACAAATCCAGGGACAAGGGAACAACAAGTGATCCAAATTGGTGGTGAGGTGGGTGTGGGAGGCCTGGTAGGGCATGATCAAGGGTAATGTAATGAAGAGGTATTGCTGAAACCCAGGTGGGGTCTGATCATGATAGTAGAACAGGAGGAAAGTCAAAAGAAATAGAGGAAAGAGAAGGGAGACAAAGGGCATTTATAGAGGTCTGGATAAAGACATGTACATATGCAAATATATTTATATATGAGAATGCGGAAACAGATCTATGTGCCTATATTTATAGGTTTAGTATTAAGGTAGCAGAGGGACATTGGGCCTCCACTCAAGTACTCCCTCAATGCAAGAATACCTTCTTCTATTAAATTGGTATTCCATGATGCTCACCTTCCCGACACAACCACTGAAGACAAAGTGGGTGAATAAGCAATTGTGGTGAGGAAAGCTGATGGTGCCGGCTATCAAAAGATATAGAGCCTGGGGTCTTAAAAGTTTGAGGGTAAACAAGCGACTATCTAACTCACAAGCAACAAAGCCCACATGGAAGAACACACCAGCCTGTGTGATCACGAGGTGCTGAAGGGATCAGTTATCGGGCATCAAAAAACAAGAAATCATATCATTGGGTGCAAACCTGTATTATATGATTCGCTGAGGACAAATGGGTGCATAAGCAAATGTGGCGAAGAAAGCTGATCATGCCCGGTTATCAAAGGGTATAGTGTCTGGGGTCTTAAAGGCTTAAAGGTAAACAAGTGGCCATCTAGCTCAGAAGCAACAGAGCCACATGGAAGAAGCACACCAGCCTGTGTGATCACGACGTGTCGAAGCGATCAGGGATAAGGCATCAAAGAACAAAAAAATCTTACCATAGTGAATGAAGGGGGAAGTGCAGAGTGGAGACCCAAAGCCATTTGTCAGCCACTGGAGATCCCCTTGCAGAAGGGTCTAGGGGAGGAGATGAGCCAGTCAAGGTGCGATGTAGCAACGATGAAAAATACAACTTTCCTCTTGTTCCTAAATGCTTCCTCTCTCCACCCCACCCCTGCCCCCCAACTATCATGATCCGAATTCTACCCTGCAAGTCTAGCTAGACCAGAGGATGTACACTGGTACAGATAGGAACTGGAAACACAGGGAACCCAGGGCGGATGATACCTTTAGGACCAGCAGTGTCAGTGGTGATACTGGAAGGGTACAGGGGGATTGGGTTGGAAAGAGGGAACCGATTACCAGCATTTACATGTGACCTCCTCCCTGGGGGATGGACAACAGAAAAGGGGGTGAAGGGCAAGATATGACAAAATAATAATTTATAAATTATCAAGGGCTCATGAGGGAAGGGGGAGCATGGAGGAAGGGGAAAAAATGATGCCAAGGGCTTTACGTGGAGAGTAAATGTTTTGAGAATGATGAGGACAATGAATGTATAGATGTGCTTTACACAAGTGATGCATGTATGGATTGTGATAAGAATTGTATGAGTCCCTAATAAAACGATTTTTAAAAGAGAGATTATAAAAGACAAAGTTATCTTACTTGCATTCCGCAAACTCCAGATCTTCTCTTCTTCAGCTTCCTGGACCAGCGTTTCTGCCAGGGTCTTGTCTTCCGATTCTACACACATGTCAGACTCTCGGAGGTACTCTAGGTAGTCAACCTCCCGTTGGGCACCTTCCGATCGCATTGCCAGGTTATCTATTGCACTCTTATACTCCCTGGTATAGGTCAAGCATCTTCCCAGCATAACGGATATGTTTTTCGAGTACTCGTGCAATTCTTTAGTGTATGCCTGTGTTGCTTGTGTACATTTTTCCAGCCCTTGCTTCAGTCAGAAAATAAATTCCCAAGTAAGTTATTTCTAAGTTTTAAAATTATCCAAATATTATAAATAACTATCATTCAGGTAATATGTGTGCACATTTTAATAATAAAAAAGTCACCTGTAAAAATATATACAATTACTCTTTGATCTAAAGTTCTCTATTGCACACATATGAGTGTCTATGGATTTGTTTCTCTAGTCTACGTAGACCAACACAAAGGGCTAGTATATGAGGGGGGTACCCCAAAAAAGGTATGGAATGGTGTTGGGCATAGCAGAGTAAAGGTTTTGTAGTATGCATTTTTTCTCAGCTAGGCCAGCATTTCACTCTGAGTTAGTGCACCCAGTGGCATCCCCTAGGAAGGTTCTCTCTGGTTGTGGTGAATGTTTTCATAGAGTCAGTTACACTTGAACCTTGTTTTTTTGTGATGGCCGATTGAAGGGAACAGCGTGCAGCTGTGAAATTTTGTTTCCTGCTGGGGAAAATGCCGCAGAAACTGCTGTGATGTAGAACACAGTTCACCAGGACAGTGCTATGGGAAAAGCTCAAGTGTATGTGTGGTTTTCTCATTTCAATAAGGTAAAATGTTGATTAATGACAAACTTTGTTCTGTATATCCATCAACTTCCTGAATGAATGAAAATGTGGACTAGTAGTCATGTGGAATTCACTCCACCAGGTCAGACTGTTAATCAAGCTTTCTATTTAAAGGTTCTGAAAAGATTGTGTAACAGTGTGTGACAACGAAAAAGGCCTGATTTGTGGCAGACAAGGGACTGTTTTGTCAGCACAACAATGCACCTGCTCGTGCAGCCATCTCAGTCTGCCACTTTGGGGCAAAAAACAGCATGCCTGTCTTGCCCCACATACCTTATTAACCCGACCTCACTCTCTGTGACTTCTTTTTGTTTCCATGAATGAAGAGGGACATGAAAGGACAGCAATTTGATGACACAGAATAGGTGAAGACAACAATGAAAGGAGGTGCTGTCAGCTATCCAAACAGATGACTTTGAAAAATGTTTCCAAGAATGGAATCACAGATCTGACTAATGTATTACTGGTAGGTGTAATGGAGAGTATTTTCAAGGTGATAAGGTTGTTTAATAAAAATTTAAAAAATTTAAATTCATAGCTTTGGGGAAAAAATCCATTTTTTTATGGGTGTCCCCTCATATAGCGATGAAAGTCCCAAAAGGCTTCACAGGAATTTCATCCTTAAAGAAATGGCAAGAAGTTTCTGGTTTGGCCCTCTCTGTATCAACTTCACTATTATCCATAACACTTATGGGACATGTTTCATATTTATGTATTCCTTTGTTTCTGTAAGCCCTCTCAGAGTAAACAATTTATTCATGTTAGGAGTCCTGAAAAAAAAGGTGAAGCTGTTTGCTTCCATAAAGATTTATAGTCAATGAAACATACAACATTCCTCTGGTTCTTTAATGCTTCATGCCCTCCATAGCATGACGGCATTTCTACCTTACAAGTCCAGCTAGGCCCGAGCATGTACATTGGTACAGATATGAGCTCTTGGTACATGGAATCCAGGACAGATCAGGAACAATAATGCGAGTAGCAATACCAATAATGCGAGTAGCAATACCATGAGGGTAGAGGGAAGGTACGGGAAGAAAGGAGGAACTGATCCATGATTGGTTATAAATTATCAAGGGTTCATGAGAGAGGGAGGGGAGGGGAGGGAAGAAAGAATGAGGAGCTAATACCAAGGGCTCCAGTAGAAAGAAAATGTTTTGAAAAGGACGAGGGCAACATATGTACAAATGTGCTTGACACGTGGATGTGTGGATCGTGATAAGAGCTGTAAGATCCCCCAATAAAATGATTTTTTAAGAGAGTAATTTATAGTCTCAGAAGTCCTAGAGAACAGTTCTACTCTGTCCCATAGAGTTGCTGTGAATCAGAATCGACTCAGTTGCAGTGAGTTTGTTTGGGCTTTGGTCTTCTGGTGAACAATAATTACATGCTAGATGAGGGGGGAGTCCCGGAGTGGTGCAACTGTTAACACACTAGTCTACTCACTGAAAGGTTGGAGGTCTGGGCCCTCCTTAGAAGAAAGGCCTGGTAATCTACTTCCAAAATAGTGTTCATTGAAAACAATTCAGAGCACTGTTCTACTCGGATGCACATAAGTTTGCCATGTGCCAGACCGACTCAACTAACCTAATTCCCAGTTAGATCAAGGGGGTCAAAGAAAGCCAGTATAGAGACTCTTTGGTGGGAAAGTTATGGAGATAAAGGAGTCCATTCATGTGGAGTGGGGTAAAGGGAATAAATGAAATCAGGCAATTCAAGCATTTGACCCCTGATGGCCGTCATTGTAACTATTACTTGAAGTGGACAACCCACAAGTTTTTTGAGGAGAAGAGTGTTTTCTTCAAATTAGAATTATTCAGGCCATCCAATACCATGTTTGCCACATAGGTGTGTTAGGCAGGGTTCTCTAGAGAAACAAAACCAGAACCCTTACGATTAAATATAAAGATAAGGATAGGTTTATACAGCGAGGAAGGCTATAACAGCCAATTAGTCCACGCAACAGTACAGAGGGCTCTGTTCAACTCACTTTTGTAGAACAGTTAATACATTGAAGGTCCTTCAACATTCAGGCAAGACAGACAGAGTTGGCCCGCAGGCAGCAGGGTTGGGCAGCAACAGTCAGTAGCAGAGGAGTGCAAAGCAGGCCCGATCAGGTTTCAAGCTCTAACTAGGTCCATATCGAGACAAGATCCACTAGCAGTGTAATGTGGCAAAGCAGGTCAGAAGGAGACTCATACTCTATTGATGCATAGCAAGGTGACACGATCCACTGCTTGGTCTCTCCCACAGGTAGTGTGGCGCATGCTGGAGGCAAAGAGCTAGTCAAGCAGCAGGACACTGGTCTGATCACCAGAGAGAAAGAGAGACAGGAAGCCAGCCTCAGAAAGCATTTACCGTATATACTCTAGTATAAGTCAATCCGAATATCAGCCACGGCACCTAATTTCACCACAAACACTGCATTAAAAATGTGCTGAAAACCTGAACATATACATGAGTATATACGGTATCTCAGTCATCCTCCAAATTTTGCCTACAGGTTCGTATGGAGGCCTAGTAGGCACAATAAATCTTACAATAAGCATATACTCAATGTGTTTGTAGAATTATTATTGAAGAACCTCAACTCCCACATCTATGACTTTGAAGGCAGATCAAAGCATTAGATTTATCTTGTGGTCAATGAGGACCCACTGATCAACCTGGGAAGTAACATGAGCAGATCCAGGAAATAGAATCATCTGGAATATTCCTTGTGGAGGGCAGGTCAGGGATAGTCTCTTGTGGAGTCTCAGTTAGTGGGGAGGGTCTCAGTTAGGCTTGTGGCAATAAAGTGGGGAGGGTCTCAGTTAGGTTTGTGGCAATAGAGATGAAGAGGAAGGAATTGGTTCTAAAAAGAGCCAAATTCAGAGATGGAGTTGATGTACTTTGAAAACAGATCAGAAGTCTGCAACAATCAGAAGAGAAAAGTTAAAGATGAGTGGGCTTTTGATCTTGGGTCTAAGAAACGTCTAATGACTTTTCACATGTAACTGGCCTGAAGTTACTTATTTTCTTTGCCCAGATTCCACCAAATTCATTTTTACCTCCCCCAATTGTTTATTGATGAACCCTGATGCTTAGGAATGTTGAGGATATGGGTCATTTCCATCAGGAATTATGTGATGTGTGCATTTCTGGAAGGATCACGGTTGGAACCCTTTTCTTCCACCTTCCAAAAGAGCACTTCTTCATGAAAAAAAGAGAATCCCTCTTTTTATCTGACTTTAGGATTCCCCCCCCCCCTCTAAAACCAAGATCAGCATATCAGATAACATAGACAGCGCTTTGGAAATGTTGGGATTATATTCACTGACATACAACAAGGTTGCTTGGTTCTAAAGACCGATCTGGTTTTACTCACTCCATCCATTCTAAGTCAAGCTGTTGTAATGTGTTCTGTGGAAGAGAGAAGTTATTTTAGAGGTGCCAGTACGCTTGTTTTCAACCCAAGCAAGTTATGTTATTCAGTTCCTCTGCAGTGAGAGCGCTGAGTTTTCCTAGTAGTGCTTCACTGCAGAATACCCAGGACTCTGACTATATCCATGGTTTGTTTTGATCTTTCCTTAAGGTGTAACATAGTCAGCGATCCCACAGACATGAAAATAAAGGTCAACACTTAGGGGTGTGTGTGTGAGGGGAATTGAAAAGAGGTCATTTATAGCTTTTGGTTCTTTTGTATAAGTTTCCCCTTGCTCTGTGTGTCTAGTTTGTGACATGACACCAGTGATCCATCTCTGAGTCCACAGGTAGGACTGCCTTGGTCCATGACTTCAGCGGGGAGGTGGGGTCAATCATGTTGACTTACAGGCTACCAAGCCTCTGATTAAAGGGTTATTGCATCTGGCACCTGGTTTTATGTCCATCTCTGACCTTCTTTTCCATTATTCCTTGTAGACTAGCTCACTATTTCTATGGATATTTTATAATGCCAGCTTGCTGACTGAGATGAAGCAGTGACAAATGTAATGTCGCTTCACCTCTGCTGGGAGGAATTCAAGACCGGTCTCTGTGCCCAGAAATCTAATCATATGTGTAACTATTCCAAGCCTCGAGCCTGGTTCCATTAACTTAAATAGTATGGACATGGTGAGAAAGGACAAATTGTGCAGAAGTGATCGGTTCATCTCCTGGAGAAGGTTACCTCCAAGGTCACACTTTGCTTTTGTTTGAAGATGCTGGCAATGGTTGAAGGTGCAACCTACTTCTGAGATAGCGGAGGAATAGCCTCTCAAAGCGTGCCCCACAACATGACTCTGTTGTTTATTGGGTGGGGACACGAGACTGAAATATGGCCCTAATGCCCTTTCCTGATCTCAAGACTATTAATAAACAGCTAGCAGTTCGGTTTCCTTTTTTGCTGAAGCAAAATAACAATTTTCATTTCAATTGTGGGTTTTCTCTCAGACAGATGAAAATGCTCGGTTTATTGAACATGTCAGTCTACCATCATCGTGCAAAGCGAATGCTTCTGATGTCTAAGAAAGTGTGCCATCATCCAGGCCGTTTTCATTACCTGCTTGAAGAGCGCGCACGGCACTCGACAGGCTTCTTCGCTGATTTCCCCCCATGTGGAAGGGAAGATCAGTAGTAACCTTAATTATTTGGGCATGGTTTGACTGATCAATGCCATCAAATACTTTCTGAGAGCCAAAAAAGATCGGCTCAGTGGGTTGAAGTACGTGATGGCTCAGTTCAGTCGCAGAGAATTGATCTGGTCGACAGTGTCTTAATTAATATATTAGAATAACCCAAATCAGAGCCATCTTGGTTGAGTCGATGTCAACACAGAGCGATCCTATAGGACAGTATAGAACTACGCCGTCGGTTGACCACGGCTACCATCTTTATGAGAGCCTGTCTCCCTAAGAGTGGCTGGTGGGTTTGAACCACCGATCTTTCCGATTAGCAGCTGAGTCCATGTGATCATTGTACCATCAGGACTCTTCGATGCATTTTAATTGTCAATCAAAATTATTTACTATCAATCGAGTACACTACACTGATACTCAGTTGGAAGCCAGAAGGAAATAATAACCCACCAGGAAGGTTATTAGCGCAGCTGAAGCCGTAGACTGAGGAATCATAAACTGAATGCTAATGAGGTAAGTATTATTGTTATTAACCAGTAAGTATGTAAATGAGTGGCTCAAATGCACAGGTGTCTTCTAGGTCCCCTGAGCAAGTGGAGGGCTAAATCTTGCCTCTCTGCAAACAGGTGCTTTCGCTGCCTGGGAGAAGAAGGAAGATGCAGAAGTTGAAGAGTTATGTCGGTAAAGAGTTATGTGAGTAGGCCCCTTTATGTTGTCAAGGAGAGGGCAAGAATGGCATGGAGGCGGTATCTGGCCCGTTCTGTTTACACAAGGGGGCAGGGGATTCGAATTTTCAGCTCAGTGCTGATGCTTCAAAGGCGGAGGTCAGACATGTCTTTGCCCCATGTCTGCAGCCTTCTTCACCCTGTTCTGATACCAACTGCCCCTTCCACAGCTTTCTACTCCTCTGCTGGTTTGAGGTACTTGTATAGAGTCAGAATTCAAGGACCGACTTAAGGCCTCAACTCAAAAAATGTCAAACTTACTGACGTTGAGTCAATTCTGGCTTCTAGAGACCCCAGGGATGGGATAAAACTTCCCCTTTGGTTTCGGAAACTCTAACTCTTCAGGGGAGTTGAGAGCTTCTTCCTTCTCCATGGGAGAGGCTGGTGGTTTGGAGCCACTGACCTTGTGATTAGCTGCCCAGTGCATAATGACTACACAACCACCACAGGCCTAATAACTGCAATTCCAGCGTGTAAAATTTTTTTTCTGGACCATTGCTTTTTTTCCCATTAAAATATCATTTTATTGGGATCTCATACAGCTCTTATCAAAATCCATACATATAAAGCACATTTGTACATTCATTACCCTCATCATTTGCAAAACATTTGATCTCCACGTAAACCCCTGGCATCAGCTCATTTCCCCCACTCCCTCCCTGCTCCCCACTCCCTCATGAACCCTTGATAATTTATAAATTATTATTTTGTTATGCCTTACACTGCTCAATGTCTTCCTTAACCCACATTTCTGTTGTCTGTCCCCCAAGGAGGAGGTTATATGTAGATCCCTGTATTCGGTTCCCCTTTCTACCCCACCTTCCCTCTACCCTCCCGGTATCACCACTTTCACCACTTGTACTGAAGGGATCATCCGTCCTGGATTCCCTGTGTTTCCAGTTCCTATCTGTACCAGTGTACATCCTCTAGTCTAACCAGATTTGTAAGGTAGAATTGGGATCATGAGAGTGGCATGAGGAGGAAGCATTTAGGAACTAGAGGAAAGTTGTATGTTTTATCGTTGCTACACTGTACCCTGACTGGCTTGTCTACTCCCTGTAACCCTACCTTAAGGGGATGTCCAGATGCCTACAGATGGGCTTTGGGTCCCCACCCCACACTACTCCTCATTCTCAGTGATATGATTTTTGTTCTTTGATGCCTGATACCTCATCCCTTCGACACCTCATGACCACACAGGCTGGTGTGCTTCTTCCATGTAGGTTTTGTTGCTTCTGAGCTAGATGGCCGCTTGTTTACCTTCAAGCCTTTAGGACTCCAGATGCTATATCTTTTGATAGCCGGGCGCCATCAGCTTTCTTCACCACATTTGCTTATGCACCCATTTGTCTTCAGCAATCATATCGCGGAAGCGAAAATACATGATATGATTTTTTGTTTTTTGATATGTGATAACTGATCCCTTTGGCAGCCAGAATGTGTATTTTTAAATAGCTCCAAGCTAATTCCGAAGTAGATGTTATACAGCCATACTTTGATCAATACACTTTATGGATTTTCATTGATCTTTGGATCTGGACAGACAGAAGAATGAACAAATCTCTCTCAGAAGAAGTACATCATCACGAAAGTGCTAAACAACTGAGAATCATGATCTAGCAGAGTTGACATTTTGGTGTGGGGGGGGAGGGGTGGGGGGAGTGCAGCCACAATTCAATCCATAACAGACGTCATGTAGTCGAAAGCCCACACAAAAGAGGAGGGGCCTCAATGAAACAGATGTAGACAGTGGCTGTGGTCATGGGTTCAAACATCGTGAGGGGGCCAGAGGACCAGGCAACATCTTGTTCTGTTGTACATATAGAGAGTCACTAGGAGCCAGGACATGCTCCATGGCACCTCAGGGCCTTTTTAATGCTATATAAAGGCTACTGTGGAACATAGCTTTGGATTCTACTCTTCCTGGTTCCATCATGGTTCACAAAGCAAACCCAGGATGGACTGGACCTTGCAGAATGCGGGTACCTGAAATGATAACTGGAATGTGGAAAATTATGGGTCAAACCCTAGAAGGGGAAAATTGGGAGACGCACAGTGAGCTCCCCCAGGAGCCTGTTTGCCAGGACTGTGGAGAGCAGCACGCATTCAAAGCCATCCGATTGGCCACTATCTTGGAGCAGGACATGGTTGTTTCTCACTCTACCAGTCAAGAGTCTGCAACCTGCAGACTCCCCTTGTTTTCTACCCATTGTGAAAAACAACAAACAAACTCAGTGCCTCAAGTCAATTCTGATTCATAGCAACTCCTGGGCTAGGGGAAAACTGTCCCTGTGGGTATTCAAGACTGTCCATATTTGGGTGTAGAAAGCCTCACCTTTCCCCCAGGAGCAGCTGGTAGTTTCAAACTGCTGACCTTGAAGATAAGCAACTCAACGCATAACCATGATGCCACGAGGGTGCCTCAAGAATGACACAACTTCACTGGCTGGGAATTGAACCACAGGCTGTGGTGGTGAAAGCACCAAATTCTAGCCCCTAGACCACCAGGGAGAGGGAGACTAAGCTTATAGCAGGGCATTGTCCTATAGAATTCATAGTTTTCCCTGTTTGCCTATCATTCCAAGCACCCACATTTTCAAATTCTGGTCTTCATCTGCCAGGTGGAAGAACCAACCCAAAGTTGTGTTTGAAAGGATAAGAATTCAAAGCTATGAGATCATTTTAAAGGTCATTTCTAGCATTATCTGTTGCTTTTCCTTAAAGCAGACATTGTGGGAGCCAGGAGCCTGATGGCTAGACGTGGCCCCTGAGTTTTAGTTCAATTGGCCCATGTACTATTTTAAAAAATGAATTGTTAACATTAAATATTAAAAGATGCTACACATCTACATGTGAAATCCTAGTTTTCCTTCTAAAACTGGGAGCAGCAGGCTCCAATTCCCACATGGCCTTCATGACAATTGAGAAGCAGAGCCCACTTTTTGGAGGTTAGTTTTCCAGAAGCCCGTGACTCCATGGAATCTCCCTGACACCATGACCCAGTGTCAGCTGTCATTTGTCACCAGGAAGCTTCCAGTGCTTTCTTACAGTCAGCCCTCTTGGCTCATTTATATGACCTGCCGAGAGCCTCTAGGCAGTTGAGTTTGTGACCCCCTGTCTTCAGGGTACTTCAAAACCAATTGCTTTTGAGCAGTATTTGATGATGAAGACAGATATCCACATTCACACTTGTTCTACTACACTCTCCTGGGATGGCCATGCTATGCTCCTGGGCAGAATCTGAGCTAATTCATTTAACAAATGCCCATTAATCAACAGACGCTCCAATCTAACTCAAGTCATTCTTAGAGGCCGCATAGTTTTCCACGTCTAATTGATGTGCATATTTTATTTGGGAAACAACAAAATACAATAGAAAAAAAGCAGGGTGACTATGTGTGAAGACTCTTATTTTTATAGGAAACAAAGCTGCCACTGGCTGGTGGAGTGGCTGACTCATGGTCCTTTCCACCGGAATCCATTCTGATTGCAGTGTCCCTCAATGACGCTACCTTTTATGCCTCCTTTTAAAAAGTTACTTCCATTTAAGTCATTCAGGTAACTAAAATAAGAATTTTTTAAAACACTATACGGAATGCCACCTTCAATCAATCAATCGCATATACTTCACCAGCTGAGACTATTTAATGGGTCACATGTCTGTCCTATGACTCCCATCCCATACAAAATAAATCGTTAATAATATTTCATGTATTTTTCAGTAAGCACTTGAAAATAAAATATACTGGATTTTTTTTTCATGATACTGGGAGAAGCTGTGCCTGGTGCATTTTTGGTATATTCATAAAACCAGTGAGAGAATATTGTCATATTCTTCTTCCTATAAAATTTAAAATAAATAGCATGTGCCTGGCTCCATCTGATCCTGCGAGGACATTGTACAACTTTGTTCAGTCCTACTATTTTCTTTGTTTTCATTTTCCTTCTAGCGCTTAGTATCTCTCAATATTTAGACATGATCATAACTTTTTACTCTAAATTGTGTTATTTTAAGTTATGCATGGTTCTGTAATTTAGGGATTTCCTTTGTCCATAATTTTGATCTCTTCCTGTAGACTTTTAAGCAAAAAGATACATAAGGGGTCTTCAAAAAAAATCCCATTATCTTTTCATTGCATCCATCCACAAACCTTTTGAAGTCTCTTCTTATTTATTAAGGAGCCCTGGTGGTGCTGTAGAAGAGTCGTTGGGCCAATGCTTCAATCCCACCAATGGCTGTGAGGGAGAAAAATGAATCTGTCTGCTCCCATGGAGACATGGGATCTCAGAAAACCTATCCAAGGTCGCTATGTATGGGACTCCCCTTGATGGCCATTTATTGACCACTTTTAAAATAATTGGACATTTGCTTGCAGAAGGGCCACAGGGAGGAGATGAGCCAGTCAGAATGCAGGGTAGCAATGATGAAACATAGAATTTTCCTCTAGTTCTTGAATGCTTCCTTCCCCCACTAACATGATCCCAATTCTACCTTATAATCTGGCTGGACCAGAGGATGTACACTGGTACAGATAGGAACTGGAAATACAGGGAATCCAGGACAGATGATCCTTCAGGACCAGTGCTGAGAGTGGCCATAGTGGGAGGGTGGAGGGAAGGTGAGGGAGAAAGGGGGAACTGATTACAAGGATCTACATACAACCTCCTCCCTGGGGAACGGACAGCGGAGAAGTGGGTGAAGGGAGACATTGGACGGTGTAAGATATGACAAAATAATAATAATTTATAAATTATCAATGTTTCATGGGGGAAGGGAAAGAGGGGAGGGAGGGGGAAATGAGGAGCTGATACCAAGGGCTCAAGTAGAAAGCAAATGTTTTGAGAATGAGGAGGGAAACAAATGTACAAACGTGCTTGACACAATGGATGAATGTATGGATTGTGATAAGAGTTGTACAAGCCCCCAGCAAAATGATTTTTTTTAAAGTTAACTCATAATAGAGAACCAAGAGAGATTAGTATCTTGAGGCTGATGGATGAAAGTTTTGAAAAAATGAAGGCAAGATCAAATGTTTTAGATGAAACGATGGGTCCAATCATCTTAAAATTAGATCTGACGTTGTGACAGTATGAAAATTATTACTAAAGTTCATGAGAATATTTTTCAGGGAGTTGTTGTGGATAAAAATTAGATGAGGGTGAATTTGAGAGATGAGTTTCCTTCAACAAACTAATAGGGGATACCTTGCTTAGATCCTAGTAACATAGTAGGGGGGAAAAACAACGATTCATTCAATACATATTTGATTATATTATTCTTATATGTGATTTAAAAAAACATCTATTTTCTCTAACCCAAAATACAGCAAAGTTGCGTGTTTTATTTCTTTTTTGTTTTCCTATGAGATGAAAGCTTTAAAATGATACCATTGTATAAAGTCAGCAATTATGGTGATTCCTTATTTGTATCTGAAAACCTTATCTTGCCTCTGGCTCAGCAACTGTGCTAGTCACCTTTTCACTTCTTATTGTCCCTCTTGGGCCACCCCCACTGTCCTCCCCTGCCCCCAACTCCATTGTAATATTCCCCGCTCTGGGGCCTCCAAAGGTGGCCTCCAAAGGGAGCTGCTAATCACAAGGTCAGCGGATCAATCTCGCCAGCTGCTCCAGGGGAGAAAGAGGAAGCTATCTACTCCGAAAAGATTGATAATCTTAGAAACCCAAAGGGACAATCCTACCCTGGAATCCACTCAAGGACAGCGGGTTCTTTTGTTGTGTTGAGAACCTGCTATTTACCGCTTCCCCTGCTGTAAATCTTAGTATCTTAAAAATGCATAAATAGTGAGAGACCTTGAACTAATTTCCTGTCCTTCCCTCCCCTTACAGTGAGACAATTATATTT
Source organism: Tenrec ecaudatus (assembly GCF_050624435.1). Classification (NCBI taxonomy): domain Eukaryota; kingdom Metazoa; phylum Chordata; class Mammalia; order Afrosoricida; family Tenrecidae; genus Tenrec; species Tenrec ecaudatus. The sequence continues at coordinate 11,487,836 of NC_134542.1, read as the reverse complement.
CTGAAAAAAGTTGAATGACTCACTCAAAGCAGCGGAGCTAGAATGGGGGGCTGGAAACCATGCTCTATGCACTTTCCAATTTTCTGCGCACATTTTGGTACATTATAAGCCAGAAACATTAGAAACAAAAACCTCTATTAAGTCCCACAAGCGCTTTATGTGGCAGTAATTTCCACCGCCACCCATGAGACTCATTTCTTCCCCCTTCCTGGAAACGTGCTCCTTTATAGCTGATATTACAATCATTCAAGCAATTAATTTTAAGGCTCTGGACTCCTATTTAGTCAAGTAAGTTAAACATTGTGTTGGGTTCTGTTCTTTTGTGCTCCGGAAGAAATTTAAGAGTCACCTTGGCCCAAAGGGTCAATTTGTCTTCTGTTCTTTTGCAATTGTTGGCGATTCCGTTGTTTGATAGATGGAGGGTTGGCCCCAGGCATTTGGATGGGGGCATAAACATGGATAAAACAGCCAGGTCGATTCACCTTGGAACGTGAAGAGGAATAAGATGAATCAATTCTTGAAAGCGAATTGGTGTGTTTTAGGGAAACCCACTGAAGCAAAAACCAAAGCCATTGCTGTGGAATCGAGAGTCCACACAACAGAGCTGGACACTCCCTGATGGTTCCCAAGACTGGGAGCTCAACCGCTGCAAACAAGCAGCTCTCATCTTCAGCTAGCAGAGTGGCTGCTGAGTTTTAGCCTTTAGCCTTTTAGTTAACTTTTTAGTTACTAGCCTGAGGTTTACCTCATTGTACTCCTAGGGCTCCTTATATTGAAGGGAAAGGGTATCGCATTTAGAATTTATGTTCAAATTATCCGTGAGTGTATATTTACGTATGTGCACACCTGTATGCACAGCACCAAGAGGAGGCTTCTCTACTTCACAGGTCAGGAGTCAGAATTCACTTGATGACAGGGAGGTTGTTTTATACACACATACACGCACACATATGCTGTATTTTGTTGCGATGCTCTGACTCATAGAGACCCCACAGGACAAAGTAGAACTGCCCCATAGAGTCTCCTAGGCTGTTCTTCTTCACAGGGGAGCAGGTTGTCAGGTCTTTCTGTAGAGCCATGGGTGAGTTTAAACCTTAGCTGCCAAGGTCTTAACCACTGCACCTTAGCGTGTACACACACACATACAATAAACTCACTGCCCTGAGTCCTTCCTGCCTTACTAGACAGAGGAGAATGGCTTCTGTGGAGTAGACAGCCTCATGTGTCTCCTGTGGAGCACCTAGTGGTTTTGAACTGCTGCCCTTGAATTTAGCAGCCCAAGGAACCATGCCACATGGGTTCCTTGGCTGATGTATGTACATACTCATATAGATGGAGAGAGACTAGGACAAAATAAATATTTAGAGGATCTCGTGACATGAGTACAGAAATCCTCTGTACTGTGTTTGCCAGTTTTCTATAAGTCTGCAGTTATTTAAACAAAGAAACAGCGATTGGCAGCATGAAAACTTGTCTGACCTGGCACTCACTGGATGTCGGGCACCTTTATAATTTAAGAAAAATAAACAGTGGACTACACAAAATCTCTTTCCACATATATTCCCAGATCAGTGCCAATGAAGCCATTATTTAATAACTTAATTGATATAGCGCTGAATGAACAAATCCCCAAGGAAGAAAATGCTTTGGTTTAAAATCAGGTGTTTTCTATTAAAACAGAAAACAGCAAAAGATTAAGTTGTGTGAAGTGACGCTCGTGGTGCCTGTCTAAGACCCCCCCTACTTCCTTCTCCCTCCCCTTGGCTTCCAGTTTTCCTTGCCCTTTTGGAGTAAATGAAGGAGCCCTGGTGGCACTGTGGGTTAGGCACTGGCCTTTTAACAGAAAGATCAGCATTTCAAATGGATCCCCCCATACCCACCCCGGGCTCCCAAGGAGAAAGATGAAGCTGGCTATTCCTGTAAAGATGTACAGTCTTGGAAAGCCTATGGAGCGGTTCTACCATGTCCTACAGGACCACTCTGGGTGGGAGCCAGAATACAGGTAATAGGTTTATTTTTGTTTTATTGTGGTAAATTGGGAAGACTCTTGGCAATAATGATGCAAATTCTTCGACTGTGTCTGTCTTTGGCTCTTTCCATCCAAAAGTCTGCTGCCTCTACTTCCTCCTAAGTCACTTCCCTGGCCTACTACAGACAGGTGGCCAGGCCAACCAATTCATTGTCTTTCCACTGAAATTCATTCTCATTTAAATATTCCATCAATGGCCCTGCATTTTAAACATGGTAGGGCTCACTGTGGATGGGATGGCCTTTGGGGAAGGGCTTTTAGTTATCAGTCAGCAGGTAGCAGAGACAGGGCTGAGTGTATGTGGGAGGAGGCATGCTTGCATGTCCTCCAAAGTCCTGCCTGGAGTCACGTACAGACAGACTTCAACCTCCTGGAAAGCTGGGTCTAAAGGCCTCTACTACTTCTACCACCACAGCCCCTGACATTCTGATGCACATTCCTTGTTGAGCAATTTGTTTTGTTCCAGCAAATGCTCATAACTCTCCCTTTCCCGAGAATTCATTATCTAAATTAGTTTTTCATGAAGCTCATACCCAGAGCTCATGATACAAACCTGCCAGGTCTGAGGGGATGAGACGTAGGAAGGCTCCGCAGAGGTCTCCGGGGCATATAGGAAGCAGGAGTTGGCAGTTTCCCAGTAAGATTATCCATTGTCGTCATCGTGGATACATCGGTATTTTACTTAATATGAAAACAGAAGTGGTGGCTGCAGATGGTAAAAAAATGCTTTTAGAGGAATGATTATTAAAAATACACTGTTTATTTAGGATTTAAGCTTTGATAGAAATAGAAATTTGTAAACAGCATTTTATTATTATCCTATAAGCGTGAGCACAATGGGACAGCTGTAAACCCTATTTAGTTTTTAGATAATAATCATGAGGGGAAATAAGATTAAGTGTGATTTATACAAAACACTCAATAGAAAGATACTTCCTAGAATTAAAAAAAAGTTGGCAATTGAAAGAAAAATATTCAAAATGATTCAGAAATGGATTGGGAATGGCTGTTCTTTTCTTTTTTTAATTCTTTGGAAAATGAATGAAACAAGGGAGCCTTTATGTAAACAGGCTCACAAGAAAACCTGAAATGACCTTTCCTGTGTTCGATGATGCATTCAATGGACAGGTGTTAGACATTTAATATTGAGAAGTAGAAACCATGTACTAGAAAGAATGCTTAAACCACGAGTCCCACTGCCACGATGTATAAGCTTTGGTATTTCTTTAGATACTCTGACCCTTTGGTTCTTCACTAATAAAATGGAGGTTCTGGCCCAAGACCGATAGGAGTTGGCTATTCCAATTACAATATTCTTCTGGAGTACAGTCAACAATAGACAAGAGATGTTCTGAGATCAAATCATGCATAGGGCCTGGACAGTTAAGTAACTTATTAGGGGTTTGGTCTTCATAACAATGGGAAACCATTGAAGGCTTTGGAGCAGGCGTCCTCAAGCTACATCCCGCGGGCCATATGCGGCCCGCAGAGGACATTTATCCAGGCTGCTGGGTTTTGGGTTTTTTTTGCCCCATTTTTTTTTTTTACTTAAAAATAAGATATGTGCAGTGTGCATAGGAATTTGTTCCTAGTTTTTTTTTAAACTATAGTCTGGCCCTCCAATGAGTCTGAGGGACAGTGAACTGGATCCCCATTTAAAAAGTTTGAGGAGCCCTGCTTTGGAGTATGAGAAAGAGTTGATTGCACTTGTGGTTTGGAATGAATACTTTGATGGCAGTGGGATCTTGTTGTTAGGCGCTGTCAACTCGGTTCCTACACAGTGACCCTGTGCACAAATGTGCCAAACACTGTCCTGTCCTGGGCCATCGTCACAGTTATGTTTGAACCCATCGTTGCAGCCACGATGTCAATCCACCTTGTCAAAGATCTTTCTTTCTCTGCCCCTTTCTGTTACCAAGCATAATGGAAAAGGACATCCCGCAGTGTCATCTTAGAGGGAACTATAGGAGCAAACAGTGATCAGCCACAAACCAATTAGAAGTTGATCGCAATCCTCCAAAGAAGATTGTGAGCGTTTAGATTGTAACCAGGCAATGGGGGCGGTTATCTTGTCAGATGCCGTGAAGATATTAAATACAAGGAAGTTTGAAAAGAGCCCCTTGATTTAACAACACAATTCCCTTAGCAAAATATGTGTGTGTGAAGAGAGAGTGGGAAATAATTGGACTCAGTATCTTTGTTTTTTAGACCCAATATCTTAAAGAGTGGGGGAGCAAACAGAGAGGTTGGGTGCACACAGTATTTTGTGGAAGTTGGATGAAGGCAGGAACAGAGTAGTAGTAATTAGTAGTAATTAGTGGAAAAGGTGGGGAGGACTTGGCTTAGTCATCTACCCTGTAGACTGGGGACCACTCTTCAGAAAAGATGATTAGGAATTGTATGACCACCGATTGAGGTTTTACTCCTCTAACCTGTGGTATGAGAGGAGTATAATTTCTTTCTCAGCTTACTGGAATTAATCACAAAGCCATGCTGACTTTGGAACACGACAATATACATTACAGATATAAGGGTTTTTTTGTGGGGGGAGAATGGACCAGTGGTCAGTGTAAGATATGAAAATAATAATTTATAACTTATCAAGGGGTCACAAGGGGAGGGGAGAGAGGGTAAAAAAGAGGAGCTGTAACAAGGGCTCAATAGAAAGTAATTGTCTAGAAAGTAGTGGCAACATATGTTCACATATGCTTGATACAATTGATGTATATATTGTTATAAGAGTTTGTAAGAGCCCCCAATATAATGATCTTTTAATATATTTTTTTAAAGAATCCGCTTATAGCATTGTTGGTGGTTTTGATTCTGTGAGTTTTTAACCCCATTCCTTTTTCAGGGGGGGTCCTGGTAACTCAGTGGGTTAAGCAGTGGGCTGCTAATGGAACAGATGGCCAAGTTCAAAACCACTGACTGCTCCACAGGATAAAGAGCTGGCAGTCAGCTTCCATGAAAATTCACAGTCCAGGAAATCCTGGAGGGCAGTTTCATCTCTGTCCTACAGGGTCATTATAGGCTGGAAATCTACTTGACAGCAGTGGGTCCTTTTTCTGAGCGCTTTAAAGAAAAATGTCATTCTTTATGTCCAGAAAAAATTGAATGAGACGTTAGTGCCTTGCAAAGCTGCTGTGTGTGGGCTAGCAAGTAGTCTGGGCTCTGCAGGTCCCCTAGTCCCTCCTCTTCTCAACTGCCATTTCCTCCACCCTGATGACCAGGAAGCCACCCCTCCCGAGATCCTCCTGAGTACAAGTCCCAGGAGCTTTCCCTGATAGATTCACCCGTTATAGTCCTCTTGGGTGATACCAGGCAGGGAGGAGGAGGATCTGGGCTATTCATCCACCATGTCGATTGGGCACTAGTCTGCAGAAAAGAGTTTAGGAAGTAGTAGGTCGCTAGCTTAGGAACAGGGGCTTGTCTCTCCCATGCCTGCAAAGGCCCCCATAGAGGAGGTTGGAAAGAAGTCAGTCAATCATTAGAGACTAATAGGAGAAACCCAGAACTGAGCATGCTCATACACAAGTACCCCTGAGCCAGGTGGGAGGTACACCTGGGCACCCAAACTAGCCCAGGCTCATGACATGATGCAGGCGGGTATAACACTGCCAATGAGGTCAATCAATACCTTCGATCATGCCTCCCCTGGCCATGGGGTGGGCACGCTCCAGCACTCTCGCTTCCCCTCTCACTTTCTTGTCCCTCGCTCACTTGCTCTCTTGACCTCTCCTGGGATTCCCCAGTTCCGCATGTGTGGGTGTTCTTGTCATGATTTTTCAGGTCCAGTTGTGAACCCCAGCTTGGTTTCTGCACAGCTGGGCACACTTCCCAGAAATAGCATGTACCCTTTGGAGACTGTAAAAACGTAATTGGATCACAAAACGAACGTGCTTTGACGTGAATTCTTTCCACATGCAAAGCGAAGACCCACTCCAGAAATCTAACAGAAGTGCATGAAGACAGATTGAAGTTTGACTCTCTGACATCCCAATATGGGAGATGAACTGCCTGCAGTATGGCTAAAAACCAAGGAGTGGCTTGAGTTTAAGCATTAAGTTGGAAGCAATCAAATATCCGCAGAATAAAACGCACATAACTTTAGTGTTATCATAGCTCTTGGTTCCATTAGATTAATTGAGAGTTGGTTTGTACAAATTGGTAGGCTATTACAATAATGTGCATAATCATGTCAGGATAATTAACCATGGCTGATCTATGCAAGTGCATGGCTCCTATGTGTAGTTTTGGTAGCAACATTTTTCTCATTGTTTGGCTGAACACAATCATGATGGAGTCTGCATTTTAAATTTTTCTTTCTTTTTTTTATAACATTTTATTAGGGGCTAATACAACTCTTATCACAATCCATACATATACATACATCAATTGTATAAAGCACATCTGTACATTCTTTGCCCTAATCATTTTCACAGCATTTGCTCTCCACTTAAGCCCTTTGCATCAGGTCCTCTTTTTTTCCCCCTCCCTCCCCACTCCCCCATCCCTCATGAGCCCTTGATAATTTATAGATTGTTATTTTGTCATATCTTGCCCTGTCCGGAGTCTCCCTTCACCCCTGCTCTGCCGTCTGTCTCCCAGGGAGGAGGTCACATGTAGATCCTTATAATTGTTTCCCCCTTTCCAACCCACTCACCCTCTACTCTCCTATTACATTTTTCTTTTAAAGTAAGGGGAGACCACTTGAATTCTAAAGCCCTCGTTTCTAGATAAAGACTAAAAGGAAGACAACAATCATAATAGTTTCTAAGACAAGTCCACTAAGCATTCTCTCATCTCTCCACCTCAGATCAATCTCTTCTTCCTTTAAGTCCCCAAATTTAACTAGACTTCACTTTGAGCACTTTTCTACGGAGCCTTGTTGACATTTAGAAGGTCCTATAATATACGCTGCATTCTCACAAGAATAATGCCTTTACCAAATATGGTGAAGCCCGCTTTGCTCTTTCCTGTTGAGTTGGTTCCAACTCATGTGACCCTACATCCAGTAGAAACAAGACACTGTCCCGTGATGCACCAGGTCTGTTTGAGCGCATGGTTGCAACTACTGTATCAATCCATCTCTTTGAGAACCTTCTTTCTCACTGATGCTCTGCTTTACCAAGCATGACATCTTTCTCCAGAGATTGATCCCTCCTGATGACAGGAGTGAAATAAGAGATGAAGTCTTATTATACTTGCTTTTAGGTCACCTCTAAGAAGCCTTTGCTTAACTCAGGGTCACAAAGATTTTCTTCTTAAAACTTTTATGATATTAACTCTACCATTTCAGCCTGGATTGTTAATGGCAATGCATAGAAATATAAAAAAAAACATTAGGGTTGCTTTTGTATCCTGTGTGAAACCTATTAATTTTACGAGTTTTAATGTGTATGCGCTTTCCTTAAATTTTTCTACATACAGAATCAGGTTGTCTGTGAGTAAACACAGTTTTGCTTCATCCTGAGTTGGTTCTGACTCAGGGCACATCCAGGTGCGTCGCTGAATTGTGCTCTGGAGGGTGTTCAAGGGCTGATTCTGGGGGAAAGCAGACAGCAGGTCTTCCCTCCCCCCCCCCCACTGGCTCCTCCAAACTTGATTAGCAACTAAAGAAGTTAACAGTTTGCACCATCCACGGATAGCTCTCTTCAATATGATGACTTTCATTTCTTTTGTTTGATGTTAATTTGTTGGAACTGGAGCCAATTCTGCCACATCGTGACCCCCTGGGTGGTCAGAATAGCATTTCCCAATAGGGCTTTCACCTGCTGACCTTTTCTAGCAGTTGACAGGCCTGTCTCCTGAGAGGCCTCTGGGTAGTCTGCTAGCGGTCTAGCAGGGACTTCTCACTTAGCCATTGCAATCTCCTGCTGTTCCTGTTCCCATGGTCTACTACTTACTGGTCACTGCCGCTGTTGCTGGTCTTGTATCATCAGCATAACACACCATGCAATCTTGCCCTCCTCTTTTATCCAAGCCAAACCAACTCACTGCCTTCTGGGTCATGCCGACTCGTAGTGACCCGTGGGACGGGCAGAACTGCTCCCGGGCGTCTTCGCGACGGTAAGTTGTTTTTATGACGCTACAGGGCTCTCCCCAACTTGTACACAGCTCTTACGTTGTTCAGTTTCCAGCCTTTTTCCACAGGAAGAGACCTACCCTTCTTTGGGCCACAGCAAACACTTGATTCCCTAAAAGTAACTGGTTGGAGATCAAAATAATATTCGCCCTTAAACGGGAGCCGAGGATTTGCATGATTTTGCTTGATATTATACCTTCCATCAGGGTTCTGAAATAATATTCATTTGCCCTCATGCCAGTTCAAATCCTGGGTGGATGGATTGGATAAGAAAATCGTTTACCTCAAGTCTTCTGCTTCTAGACAAGCGTCACCTCTTAGCAGCACCCATCAAATCCATGATTGTTTGCTCTGCTGGCCTTTGACAAACTAGGAAGTTAGATAATTTGATGCGTTCTCTTACTCAAGGTGCAAACTGTGAATCATGTGGCCTTTCTCCTAATTAAAATCATGAAAACATTTTTAGCTTTTAGGAATAATTTTACAAGGTAACAAAACTTGCATACCTCTAATGTTCAAAGGACTTATTCTTGCACTGATTCCTTAATATTTTGAGCCTGGTCTCAATGAAAAAGGATATTGTTGAATGCTCCACATGTTAATATTCAAATACTTAATTATCATTCAAGTGATGCTTGTCAATTCCAGTGATACAACATGCTAATTTCAATAGGAATGCAAAAGAAAAAACACACCCCAACACTGGGTCTACTGAATGAATCACGTAAGCCAAAAGAAGTCATTAAAAAAAGAAGCTAGATTTTTCTGTCCTTTTTTCCTATGGAATTCTTCCCTGATTGTTTTTGAAATTTGATATAACTGTCTATATATAGTCTTCATCTCTGCATATAATTCCATTTATATGAGATGACTGCATTAAGAGTTCTTGATTTGTAGCCCCTTTAAGAGCACCTCTGTATTTGATGTATTAAAATCAAGGCAAGAGAAAATTGCAATTATAGAAAGGTACAGAGGGTCTTAAGAGTAGAAGGTGGGATTAGAGTTGACTTGCTGGTTAGATGATAGATCAGAAAGTCCAGCAGAGACCCCTGCCTTTTCAGACAAAAAAATTTCCTTCCTAGGGAAACCTTCTTTCTTTCTTTTTTAAAAAAAATCATTTTATTGGGGGCTTGTACAACTCTTATCACAATCCATCCATCCATCCATTGTGTCAAGCACATTTGTACATTTATTGGCCTCATCATTCTCAAAACATTTGCTCTCTACTTGAGCCCTTGGTATCAGCTCATTTTCCCCTCCCTCCCTGTTCCCCCCTCCCTCATGAACCCTTGATAATTTATAGATTATTATTTTTCATATTTTACACTGTCCAACGTCAGCCTTCACCCACTTTTCTGTTGTGTATCCCCCAGGGAGGAGGTTATATGTAGATCCTAGAGAAACCTTATTTCTATAAGCAGTTTGACTTCTTTATTTTTCCCAGGTCAATGAACTTATTTCTAGGAATGCAGTTCCTTGTCAGCCAAGCTTTCTGCTTTTGGAAGGGGTATTTTTTATAAAACCCAAGGAATACTTGCAAATTTGCTAAGAATTTTCTCTCTTGCTTTAGTCTGTTAGATCCTCCACATACAAGTGAAATTTTCATTTCAATTCCAAACTCCAAAGAAATGTTTCTGTGAATAGTGGCTGAGATGAGGGTTAGTGCTTTCAAGACACGATAGCCCAAAGATAATCAGAACTTGTGAGTTTGTGTTTGCTGTAGATCGCTAGCTAAACAGATGCCATGGCTGCAACAAGCACGGGGCAGTGGAAAACTCCCTTCAGCGTTTGGCTTCCTGGCAAAGGGCAATCTCTGGCCTAGTTGTTAGAAATTTTCCTATCAAATAGTAAGCTCATTTTTGGGGTGTGTTTTCGTGTCATAGGAAATAAAAACAGCCGCCCCGCATTTAACTTAACTTGAAACTTACAACTGGCAATAAAACTCGTTCCAGGGTAGAAGCAAAAAGGTCATTACAAAGGCCACAAATGGTACCTCTCTCAGAAGTCCTTAAACAAGACCAACAGTGAGAAAGGTAGCCTGGGCTCTAGGTGTGGGAGGCAGGTTTACTGGTTTGTTCCTGTTAGGTGCCATAGCGGTGGTTCTGACCCATAGCAATCCTGTGCTCAACGGATCGAAACACAGGCCGGTCCTGGGCCATCCTCACAATTTCTCCTATGGCCGAACCAGTCTGATGGGCCTCTTTTACATCCTGACACTGAGATGCGCACCCAGGCAGGCGCGTGATAGAATGGTGGGCGTTTGTCTCTTCCATCAGGCAATTCCCAGGGATCCAGGAAGTGCCAGCCTGTTAACTGGAAATTGGGACTAACCATTGGGGCTCAGCAGAGGCAGACCCCCAAACAGGGAAGCCCAGAAGCATCAGGACCCAAAGGATGAGGACCTGATCGCAAGAACACACCTTCGGGCTTGCCCGGCGGGGACCACTTTCTTCCAGGTGGGACCAGAAAGGCACAGCAGGTTCATGCAATTTACGTGCGGCAGGTGACTTATGGCCGCAAGGAATACGATTCTGCACGTTCCCTACAGGGCTCGGCGGCTGAGAACCCGTGCGAGCTCTCCGCGCGGCATCCGCCAAGGTCTTTCTCCAGCTGCAACGCGCAACCCAGGAGCCCAGCCCGCTGCCAGGAGGGCGCGGGGCCGAACTGCGCACGCGTGCGGCCAGGCCACCCGCTGGACGCCCCTCGACGCTGCCCGAGCGCCGTCCCTAGCCAGCCACGCCCCCATGCTGCTTTCGCCGGCAGTGAGGAGGCGGAGCGGACGAGGACGTCCGTGCGCGATGACGTAATGCGTGCGCCCGAAACGTGGGGACGCAAGCGAGTTCATTGAGCGTGAGTTTTAGCGTCGCCTTGGCTTTGCTCGCGCTGTGGACTCTGCGCGGTGCTGCTCTCTTCCAGGGGCCGGCGGCGGGACCGGAGCGCGGGGCGGCGGGGCGGCGGGGTGGCGAGCGGCGCTTCTGGGGCCGCGGTCGCCTGTTCCGGGTCCGGGGCGGGAGGGCGTGTCCTGAGGCGAGGGAACTGGGTGCCCGGGGGCCCCGGCTCTGTCCCCGCTGGAGACTGCCGGTCGCCCGAGACGCCGTGCCTAGGGCCTAGGCGGACGGGGCTGGCGCTGAGGGGCCGCGGGAGACGGTGCGTCCGAGCGGGAAGCCTGGTGTGGAGTGGCCTGCGCAGCACTGAGGGCGGGTTCCGGACTCGGGACAGTAACTTTCAGTTTCCGTGAACCCAGCGTGTGACAGTCAGAGACCCACGCCGGGGACGGGTATTCCTCATAAAAAAAACCCCAACTCCACTTCCGCGGATTAGATCCCGACTCACAGCGACCCAATGTAGGGTTTCTGGGACTAAAGCCCCACGGGATCCCACAGCCTCGTTTTTCTCCGGTAGAGAGACTAGTGGGGTTGAACCACAGACTCCGAGGTTAGATACTCGAAAGACGGGTCTTTCTACTCCCGGAAGCAGTTACAGCCCGGGAACTCACGCCAGGGTCGCCGTGAGTGGGCATGGACTCGATGGCAGTGTTTTAAATAAATTATTTTATTGGGGGCTCGTACAAATCTTATCACAATCCATGCATACATCCGTTGTGTCAAGCTCATGTGTACATTTTTTGCCATCATCTTCCTCAGCTTTTGTTTTTTAACCCATGCGTAACCCACAGCAGCGCTCAGAGCTCAGATGGGCTGCCGTGGTGTCAATCGTGGAGGCCACTTTGCTTCACTCCGCGCTAAACGATTGCTTCTTAGTTAAGCCTTGTGTTCCTTGGTTGGTGAATTCCTTACATTTGCGGTACCTAAAAACGTCAGCTTTACTGCGGCCCTGGTGTGACTTGGGAAGTGAATACAATGGGTTCCAGAAGCTCTCCCATTGGGGTCCCAGTGGCGTCGTGGGTTAAGCACCGTGGGTTAAGCACTGTGAGGTCAACAGTGTAAAAGCACTACTGCTCTGTGGATCAACGTTCTACTCCAGTAAAGAGTTTGATCTCGGAACCTCGCTTGGGGTAGTTCTACACTGTCCTCTAGGGGTCGCTTTGAACGGAGTAATCTTGAATTCCTGGTGGTGCAGTGGGTTAAGCCCTGGACTGCTAATGGAATGATCACTGGTTGGAACCCACTGGTGGGGAACGATGAGGCAAGCTGCTTCCCAAAAGAAATCCTAGGAAGCAATTCGGCCCTGCCCATACGTCTGTTGTGACTCCTAAGGGAGCCCCTGCCTGAATGCCCCAGGGCCACTGACACCAGCATACTGAGAATTTGTTAGAAACTGCATTGCTACACCTGTGTCCCTCTCCTCTTCCCAATGCTCTGTGGGCGACAGTTTGAGAGGCACTGTCTCAGAGCTTGAGGTGAACACCTATTGTGAAGTCACAGATAATAGAACTTGTATCCAGGTGAGGAATTTCCTAGATGTAGAACCTTGATCCAGTCCCTTAAACATTCCTTATTCACTATGATGATTCCAGGAGAAAATGTACAGCAAAAGCCAATTGCCAGCGCGCACGAAGATGAGGTGCTCAAATACACTTGTTAGGACTGCATACCGAATGCAGAACTTGGACCAGAAGGAGTCTCTGTCCGGCTTGGTTGGAGTGGTATTGCACAGATCATGTGACCACTGCTGAGAGAGTGTTTTCTTCATCTCTGGAGTCTTAGATATGTTCTGTTTAGTCTGTTGATCAGTCCAAGGTGCTCAGTTCAAAGGTGTGTACTGAAACTGACTTACACTGATGTTTGTACTCTGCTGACTTGAAAGAGGGTTATTGGGGCAGTTGTATTTTTAAGAATAGCATAATTAGTAACCATGTGAAACAGTTTTTAATTCTTTGGCCTTGTAGTTTCTTCTACTTGGCTATCTCTTCTCTTGAGGGAGATAGAGTAGATAATGGACCAGAGCTAAGCAGTCTGCTGAAAGCAGAAGATTACCTGTCAGTGAATTGGGAAAGACAAGGCTGAAGGTATTCTCAAAGCTCCATGATAGCACACACGTTTTCCTAACCCCCCTCCCACCTTCATTCTTCACAGGTCACAGGAGTTAACTTTGCTATGCCCTTACACTGCTGAAGGAGCTCTGGTGGCAGAATATTGTTACCTGGTAGGCTGCTAAAACTCAAGGTCTGTCGTTCGAATCTACCAGTTGCTCCAGTCGCGGAAGATGAGGCTTTCTGCTCAAGTAAAAGCTTCACAGCTTTGGGAAATCAAAGGGGCTGTTCTGTGCTGTCCTTAGAGGGTCACTATGAGTTGAGTGGACTGATGCCAGTGAGATTTTAAAAATGTATTTCTGATTGCGGGTGTTTTAGATTTTCAGCCATGGTGTTTTCTCAGCACTAATTTCCCCTTTTGTTATCAAAGGGCGGGGGAGCAAGATTCAGCACTTGAAGTCTAGCCTTCTTCTACCATTGAGAAGGGTCAGTGCCATCCTCGGCCTGAGCCACAGCCCCTTTGACTAGTGCATGCTGTTTCTGAGGCTGTGCCATGGCTCATGGAGCACATGGGTGCAACTGTGTTCAGATAAACATGGATCATTTGGATATCAACTATAAGTTCTGCTAACCTTGCTGTGTGTGCCGTCTAGTTGATCCCAACGCCTTAGCCATCCTTTTCCAACAAATGAATATGGTCTTGTCATGCACTGTCATGTTTTAAGGGTCCCAGCCATGTGTCTGGGGAGCCCTGGTGGCATAGTGGTTATGCTTTGGACTGGTAACCACAAAGATGAGGCATGAGCAGATACAGTCTTGGAATCTCACGGAAGCAGTTCTACTCTGTCCTCTAGGGTCACCGTGAGTCGGCATCTACTTGATGGCAGTGAGCTTGCAACCTGTGCCCACTCTCTGTGTTTGAGCTGCACAGCTCTGTGAGTTGAATTGGCTCGATGGCAATGAGGGTTTTTTGTTTTGTTTTGTTGTTAGAACTACTGGTGTTTTAGATAATCAGCTGCAGTATTCTCCCATCGTGTGTGCGCTCAGGAAGAACCTGCCTCTGCTAGGAAGTGGCTGTGCTCGTTTGACACGTGACTTCCTTCTAGCCTGTGCTTGCTCTCTGTAGAGGTCACCGGGACTGCCTGCTGCAGGCCCTTGAACTAATGTGTAAATCATGCCACTACGTGTACTAGACTCAGCAATCAGTATACTAGAGACTCAGAAACTAGTACATGTTGGGGAAGAGAAGACACACCTGGGTACGAGTTGCATATGTGAATGGGACACTACATGATTTGGATCTTGTGAACATACCTGCATCTTCCGAGGGCTGCAGGTCAGCTTCAGGTACATCAGGTGAGCCTTACTCAAGTGAGTACTAGGCTGTCCCTGGCCAACATACCTCCAGTTGTGAAGGCCTCAGGTGGACATTTTGTTGGCTGAGTCCCACCTGGTGGTTGCTGTCATTCTTGATCCAGCTTCAGCGCACCCAGGAGAACTTGCTCCACAAGGGGATGCTGTGGGCCATGGGGTCAAAGGTGCTGGAATCAGGACTGAGGGATGCCTGCGGTGCAGACATTCCCATCCACATCACAGATGCCCCCCTGGCAGAAGGTGCCGATTAGGCCTGTTAAATTGCAGGAGCTGAGGAGGAATGGGGTTGGGAGCCTGGGCCTGGGCTTCCATAGCCACAGGTGAAGTGGCTTCTGGGAAACACAAAGTAGCCAGTGAAGTGGGGCTCTGAGCTCTAGATGAGGGTCTGGCATCCTGTTGTGCAACCTCAGTGCCCTCACCCACTGATATGGGCACATACATGCACATACATGCAGTCGGCGGTCATTGCCTACAGTGAACGTTAACTGATGCATACCTGTATCTGCCACCTCAGACATAACTGTTAGTCCATTTTCCCCTGATATTTTCATTGTACATGAAGCAGTGCTGCTGTCCGTGAGCTGTACTACTTCGCCCCCTCCCAATGGTAAAACAGGTGGAAGAACCAAAACTCATGCTATTATGAATGAGAGGAAGCAAACAGTTGGAGGAAGTTAGGACTCAATGTGGTAGAAATGTCAGTTTTATCATGACAAGAAAGCACTTCCATATTATTTTGTGAATTTATTTGAAAGAGTCAGGGGAGATAATTTGTATTTAATCATTAGTTGTTATGCATTGGACTGCTAACCCACAAGATGAGGCTTTCTATTCCCGTGAGAGTTCATTCTTGGAAACCTACAGGGAAGTTCTGCCTTGTCCTGTAGGGTTGCTATGAGTTGGAATTGGCTCGATGGCAGTGAGTTTGAGTTTTGGTGTCACTGGTGTCACTGGGAACTGCTGCCTTGTAGAAACAGTACACCAGAATAGTAGAACGTACTACTAGCCTCAAGTTAATGTCGTCCAGTGTAAGTGAAAATGGAGCATGAAATGTCCCATTAAAAAAATAGTGATGCAATTTTTTTACGTATTGTAGCCATGTATATTATGTGAACAAGAAACATATTTGGAAGAATTAGTAAATCAGTTGCTGCTGTTTGATTCCAACTTATGGTGACACCATGTCTATCAAGGTACCACTGCGCCCTGTAGTGTAGAAATGGCTGGCGTTCTGGCAGTAGAAACCCATCTCTTCCATTAGGCCTCTGGATGAACTTGAACTTCAGACGTTTCAGTAGCAGCTGAAGCGACTTAACTGTGTACACCCACCCAGGGACTCCATACTTACCATACTGTTCTTGTCAAAGTGTTGTACCATCGGATAGATCAAGTAGACAAGGAGATAATTATGCACTTACATGAGATGTATGCATGCAAATGTAAAAATATTTTAACACCTAAAAGAGAAAAGAATCCTTCAAAAGATAAATTTCCTTTGAAGCTGCAGTGAGTCATTGAAGCAGAGTTTGAGCAGGAAACCCTTTTGTGTGAGGCCGCATTCTCCAGCAAAGCCAACCTAGGGTCACTACACATATATACAAAGAGAAGTTTATAACAAGAAAAATGGCTCACACAGTCGTAGAAGTGGTTAGGTCCAGTTTAGTTCAGGTCTTTATGTCACATATTAAGGTGGAAGCTAGGAAGCCGGAAGAGGAACTGAGCGCCAGAGGAGACAGAGTCCAATTGGCAGATCAGATGTTATAACAGACCACTGATATCGCCAGGATCAGCCCAAGTTCAAGGAACCAGAGGCGGTTACAACATGCAGTTCCACACCAACAGGAAAGAATGTTCCATCTAGGAACTCATTCTATGGATATCAAATAGGCCATACCCTCAAGGAGACGTCATAAGTGTGAGGTTGTGCTGCACCCACTTCTTACAGGCACAGCCAAGCTAACACAAAACCCTAACTTTCACACCTCTTGCTGTGAGCGCAGAGGCTGAGAGGCCCTTATAGGAGTGAGGTTGAAAGGCATAGGCCCTGTCTGCTGACACTTGGCTTGAACCACTGAAACTAGTGAGGCATGCCCAGGAGACCCAGGGTGCAGACAGATGCTTCTCGGGGCCATACAGAAGTCCAGCAAAGAAGAGCTATCACCATGAAGCAGTGGCATGAAGCATTTGGGGTTGGCAGTGACACACACTTGGCTTCTCATCGAGAAGTGAATGCTTATTTTTAAAAAGGGGGAAAAAATCCATCCTGCCAAGAACAAAGAGGATTCCAAACTCATTTTTGAGAATTCATCTAAAAAAATTTTTTTTAAATCCCTCTTAGTTGTGGCAGCTGTATCACTATTAAAAGCTATTCAGCGTTTTAAGGGACGGATGCTTAGCATTACAGATGACTCAGTGGAAAAGAGACCAGGCGTCTGGGGAATACATTGGGGTGTTTGTTGTGTGAAAGCAGCTGGTTTGGGTTTATATGGTAAAGTGTTTTCTAAATAGTTAACTTGTTAGTTAATGATGAGCTTTCATCAGGCAAATAATTGCAAATGCTCAGTCTTTGTGAGATTGTTATCCACAGTGGCAGTAATGATAATACATTGTCTTTTTTTCCTCTAGCACGTGGAGGGCTTCCCCTGGTGACAGCTGGAGGGTGGAGGAGGGGAAGTCACTTAAGTCAACCAGCTGCCCATGCAGTCTCAGGATGGGGATAGCTCAGAGCCTGGGGGTCATAGCTGGATCCACACCAGGAAATGGGGGCTGACTTTTGGGGAAGCAGGAGATGGGGTGCAGAGGCTGTGGGGAGCTAGATGAGGGCGGAGGACCAACCAAGTGAGTGCTCAGATTTGCCTGAGCACCATCCATAGGCTTCTGGTACAGTTACACCTACCTCCGAATGATATGGCCACAAAACCAAGCTCCCTGGAGGGGAGAAAGGTCCATTGCTGGATGGAGAAGAAAAGCTAAGCCCACTGGCATTGAGTCCATTCCGTCTCATAGTGACCCGCCCCAGGGTTTGGGAGGCTTTCATCCACCAAGTTGTGGTCGACAGTCCCACACTTGGAAGACACACTCTGGTCAGTGCCACATGTTTTCACCCCAGGTGCTGTTGTCTGCATCCCCCACATCACCCCCCTGGGAAGTAGCCAGGGTGTCCTCAGTGAGGGGAGGAAAATGGAGCTCAGCAGGGTGCATGATGACAGAATTTGGCCCCAAACACATCCTGGTCCATGTTGGCATTAGTGTCTCCTGGCTTTGACTCTGGGAATGCTATCCTTTCACCAACAGCTGGCTCTGTGGTGTTAACTTGTGCCTGCCTTTTTAATCCAAGATCACACTAGTAGGATAATGATGAATGGAATTTATAGACAGATTTCATGCACAGGTACTTATGATTTTTAATCCCCGCCACCTCCTCTTGAGAAAAGTCGCTGGGGTAATGCTGTGAAAGAAACTTCACAAATGCCAAGCATTTGCTGGTCTGTTTTGTAATGAATCAGTCGTGATTCTGAATTTGAACAGATGTAGGAAGAAATACTGTGCAGGCTGCCCATGTAGTTCCTTTCACCACAGGAAACTGTCCAAGAAAACTCTCTTGCTTTCAGTGCATGCTCCTTTTTATTAACGAAGAAGCTGGTGACTTCTCGGAGTCGTGGTGTCACTGTGAGCTAGGCATTGGGTTACTAACTGCAAGGCAGGAGGTTCAAAGCCTCCAGCCACTTTGGCGGAGAAAGATGAGGCTGTCTGCTCTCCCAAAGAGTTACAGTCAGACCCTTTGTGGAGTACCTCTGGAGCAGAATCTGCTCAATACTGGTGGGTAGGTTAGCTAGTAACACTCCTAAGTTTATGTCCTGGTGGCACAGTGGGTTACAGTTGGGCTACTCACCCTGAGGTCTGCTCCTTGGGAGAAAGGTGAGGCTTTCTACTCTCATAAAGAGTTACAGTCTTGGAAACCCCTAGGGCAATTCTACTCCATCTCATAGGATCGCTACAAGTCCAAATCGACTCGATGGCAGTGAGCTTTTGATTTGAGCTACTATGCCCAGCAAGTCATGTCTTCAAATCTTTTGTTGATGTGAGTTCACCCAGTGCTTTTGATAATGAGGCTTTAAAAAAAAAAACCATTTTATTGGGGGCTCATACAACTCTTATCACAAGGAGGACCGTCCTTCAGTCAAGGGTATATGAGTAGCTACGCTCCCCTGCTAGAACCTCCAAACAAGTCTTAAGGATAATGAGTTTTTAGGAGTCATTTCAGCTCCCTCCCTTGGGCCAAAGGATAATGTCCAACTGATCCATGGTGTTCCTCCCAAGCCTCACACCTCACACTGCTGCACAGTATTAAAGTCCCATTGTGCACCATTTTGTTTTGTGCCACCAAGTTGGTTCCGACTTCCAGTGACTACAGGACAGAGTAGACCTACCCCATAAGATGATCCTCACTGCGACGGATCGACACCTTGGCTGTGAGCGATTGTGAGGATGGCACAGGACGGGCAGTGGTTTCTGATGTACGTAGAGGTTCGCTGTGAGTGGGAACCGGCTTGGCGGCACAATCTGGAAGCAGACTATTGCCACATCCTTCTCTCGAGAAGAGGCTGCTGTTCTCAAACTGTCGACCTTTCTGTTCGCAGCCAAGCACTTTAACCACCTAACCACCCAGGCTCTTTAGTCTGGGAGAAACCGGCGCAGAGGGAGCAAGGGAGAAAGATGAAGCTGTTTGCTTTCATAAATATCCACGGTCTCGGTAACTCTCTGTAGGACCACCCTGAGTTGGAATCAACTCGATGGCAGTGGGTTTGGTTTCTTGAGTGGTCTCTCATACCTGAGTCTGAAAAGAAAGGTTACTTTGATGGACGGTCCATGACGACCACCTCCAATTTGGCTGGGGGATTTCTGCTGCTCAAAAGTAGGGTATAGAGTTAGACACAAGAGTACAAAAGACCAGTCCACCCTGAATCTGCCCCCTACCGCCCAGTGATTTGTGCCCTGAGTTCTTTGTGTGGGGACAGAGACATCTTTGAAGTGTGACATGTTTTCCTCCTCCTTGACTGGTACTTGTTTTGGGCCGGTTCCAGCTAATAAATAATTCAAGATTCATGTAAATGAGGAGTAGGCGATCATTCTTGCATTGACTTTAGGTAGACAAACAAAGGAAACTGGAGTGGAGCAAATGGGAGGGCAGAATCACTTAACTCCTTGAAGGGCGTGATCCTGGGGTGCTGGCCTTGCTGCTCCAAGTGCCTCCTGGCTTAAGGGCGGGCGGCTGAGGGCTGTCAGTGGGAGCACTTTAATGAGCCCTCATTACCCTCAAACGGGTCGTCGGAGCCTGCGAATGATTGATACTGGGAAACACCACTGATGATGGATCAGAATTGGAGTTGGCACTAATTCGCCAAGCTGCGGATTATACACAAAACCCAGTAGTCTCATTTTTCAGCCTTTATTATTTCATGTGTAAAGATAGTCTAATCATTTCTATTAAGACTATTTCACCTGAAAATGGAGTGAAAAGCAGCAAATTTTGCCAGCTGACATATTAAGCTACCCTTCTTTCCCCCTCTCCCCAATAACAGAGACTCATTAAATCCTCAAGTCACCAGATAATCCTGACAGGAACTCTGGTTTGAGCTTTTATTATAAAATGTATTTTCAGTAAAAAATGATTTGGTTTTGTGCCTTCCTCAAACTCTCTGTGTGTGTACACACACACCTGTAAATCATGCTGTAGGAAAACAGAATTAATTACACTAAGGCGATACACATGCCTTAGAATAATCAATCATTTGAGATAAAAGGGTAGCATTTGCTGAAGGTCAAAGTTCAGAAGGCAGGAAAGGGGTACAAAGGACTGGAAACCAGACACAGGAAGGGGGATAAATAAAAAATGTGTAGGATCACAGAGAGCCTTGGACATTCTAATTGGTTACTATGTTACAAAGCACACGTTAGAAGTATTCTAACATTTTAATCTTAAACCTTACTTTGTTTACACGGGTGTTTAAATTACCACTGTTTGTATATCTCTAACTCTATAACTCCTGTTGCCATCAGAACTGATTCTGACTCAGAGAGACTCTTAGGACGCCATAGAACTACCTCGTAGAGACTCTTAGGATGTAATAGAACTACCTTGTAGGCTGTCAATCTTTACAGACGCAGACTGCCACATCTTTCTCCCGCGGGGCAGCCGGTGGGTTTGAACTGCAGACTTTTTGGGTTGGTGGTCCACTGATTAACCAGTGTGCCAACAGGACTAGCTCACTCACTGTGTGCATGTGTATGTATGAAGGTCAGCACTGGACTGCTAACTGCAATGTTGGCTGTTCAGAGCCACTAACTGCCCCACAGCAGAAAGGTGAGGCCACTATGAGGCAGCATTGAGGAGAAGGGAGCAGGTTTTTAGGTTTGGGGACATACACATATATGCGACAAGAGTTTCAAAAAGTTTATGGCAAATGGAGTAGAACGATAACGGAACCTCCCCCAGTTTATTAATCTCCACAAAATAGAAAGCAGCCTACGCTATCTCCTTTGGCAGAAGAGAAAGCCGGCAGTCACGTAGCTCTCCTCGGGTCCCACAGCTTGTGTATTTGCGTGTTCTCCCAAAGACCGTGCCCTTAACCTGCCTGCCCTGCATGCAGGGGTGCGTTAATATTAGTAGCCTTGTATGTGATTTTGATAAAAAGCCTTGGGACAGTTCTTTTCCCCGAAGCCTCTCTGTTTGCCCCCAGCTCCTCCACAAGTTCTTTACGTTCTGAAGGTGTTGACATGCACCGCATTATCCATCATCTTGGCTCCTGTTTGTGGCGACTGTGGAAGCAGCCCTGAGTTGAAGCTCTGTGCCCTGCGAAGCCTTTTGTCCTTCATGTCTTTGAGCCGCCTGACAGCCTTTCATATTGAATTCAGCGTAAATTCAACAAAGCCGAGTGTCGCTGTCTAGGTGAAAAATAATTAAATGCTTTTAAAGATGCATTTGATTAGCAGGAGCGTAATCTGTGTAAATTAATTATAACTGTAATGATGTCATAGCCCTGTCTTTTGTTATTAACCAGGTAATTGACCAGAGGTTTGGAAGCTTATTGTAACCGACAGTTAGTAGTTTGACCTTGGACGCTGTCTGGCAGGGAGACACGCAGAGTGAATGTAAATGTCGTTAGTATGTTCCTTCAGCTGCACGTGCGGCTGGGACATCTGATGTTGGGTTTTGATCTCTATTTTTCCATGACCTCTTTCCTGAAATTGGTGGCCAAGGGTTAGAGATCAGAATTGAATCCTTGACTTATTTTTCTTCCTGAAAGCATCCAGCCAAACACAAATGTTGTCTGTATCTTCAAATCACTATGATCAGGCTCGAGACCGTGACACAGCTAGGGCATGCCGTCAAGTAAGCACATACCTGAATCCGATGTGAAATTTGCTTTTAAACTCTGTGTGAAGGAAGACGGGGAAGGGTGGAACAGGGAGGGTGGTGGCAGGGAGAGGGAGAGAATTTATCACCTCTTTTTCTAGCTTGTCCAAGGGATTTTGAATATTTGGATAGTGAGAGCATCTACCATTGGTGAGTTTGCTTAAAGAATAGGATTGTTGGAGTAAGATAGAGAATTCAGAAAACTCAAGAGGTGGGAGTAGGATCCATAAGGCTAACAGCTAGTGAGCAAGCAGTTCCCAGATGTTGGTTATCTGCCTTCTGGGATGTTTTACATTCTATTAGTGGGAGTTGATTCTGCTGGACCTTGAAGTCTGCCTAACAAGCCCCCTGATGTGCACTATCAGGCAGAAAGCACCACGACCCAGAAAGTGTGTGGGGAAACTCACTGCCATCCTGTCGATTCCAACTCATAGCAACCCTGCAGGGCAGGGTAGAACTGCCCGGTGGGTTTCCCAGACTAACTCTTAATGGGAGTAGAGAGTCTTGTCTTTCTGCAGAGTGGCTGGTGGTTTCAAACAGCTGACCTTGTGGTTAGCAGCCATATACATAAAGCAACGGTTTGCAACATTCTTAATGCTGCGACCCTTTCATGCAGTTCCTCATGTGGTGGTGACCCCCCCCAACCATAAAATTATTTTCGTTGCTACTTCATAACTAATTTTGCCACTGTTATGAATTTTAATGTAAATATCTGATATGCAGGATGTATTTTCATTGTTACAAATGGAACATAAGCATAGTGATTAATCACAAAACAGAAAATGTAATTATATATTATGAAATATTTATTTTTAGTTACACATAAATTAAATTTTGTCTTGAAGCATGGTATAGCATGGGTAACGATCTTAATATAACAGCAGTAAATGACATTGCTACATTTTGTGACAGTATGCATTAAAAAACCATCAGTGTGAAGATTGAGCTGGAAAACCCTGTTTCACAAAGATATGTTGTTGGAAATGGAAGACGACGATGCAACACAGCCTCAGACAGAACAGGATATGTCTGCAAACACTTGATCCAGAATTTTGTAACTGGCATTGTAGAGAAATCAGTTCTCACTACATTGCTGTTAGTAAGTTCAATGAACTCCTCTTGTGCTGTCTCAGCAACATCTTCACCTTTGACTGTGAATGGGCTTCTGGAAAGTTCAAATGGGGTATCAGGTAGATTTGGAAAGTATGAAATTTTGTCTGCAAGCATGTGCAAGTGTTCTTTCATAGAAATTATCATCGTAATCCTTTTGACTGGTTCAATGTCATGTTCCTCAAAGAAAGCAGATAAGCTAGGCAACCTGTAAATTTTATTTTCATCCAATTTTTTTTTGGCCAAAGCTGAAGTTTCATTTGGAATGATCAGATCTTTTCAGACAAATCGAAGCATGTTGCATTTGGTCCTTACAGTGATAAAGTGTACTCATTCAAGATGGCAAAGATGTTAACCAAGTAAGCTATTTTCTGCAGTTCACTTTTATTGCTGAAAAGTGCTTTGAACTGTGGTCTTGCTTTCTGATTAAAAAACGTTTGGAGTTCATCATGAAGCTCAAAAACACATTTTAAAACTTTTCTTCTGGACAACCATCTCACTTCAGTGTGAAATAGCCGAGCATTATTCAGCACATCCAACTCATTGCATAGTTGTGAAAACAGTCGGCTGTTTAAAGTGCTCACATTTACAAAATTGACAGAATTTATGACGCTTTTCATTACTTCTTGTAACACTTGTGGCAGTGTCTTCATTGCTAACATTGGCTGATGAATCATACAGTGAGTTCCGATGACTTTTGGGGACTCATTCAGTACCAAACGTTGAAATCCAGATCAACAGCATAGCTGGAGCACCATTTGTGCAAACACCACAAACCTTTTCCCAAGAGATCTTGTGCTTTTTCTGAAATGGACCAACTGTGTCAAATACATCACGTGCAGTAGTTGTCGTCTCAAGAGGTTTGCAAAAAAGAAACTCATCTTTAAAGTTGCCATCATTAATATACCTCACATAAGTCAGTAACTGTGAATGGTTTACAATGTTTGTAGATTCATCAAGCTGGATGCTAAATATTGGAAGTGGAGCAGATTTAATGTCCTGAATTACCTGATCAAGAATGTCAGCAGACAGGTCATCTATTCTGTGGGCAGTGTCGTTAGATAAGGAAATTGCACTCAATTTTGTAACAAATTCGTCTCCAATCATAACTTGAACAATGCCTTTGGCCACTGGCAACAGTAAATCCTCAGCAATGCTGTGAGGTTTCATAGCTCTGGCGATTCTGAGTGCCACCAAAAATGAAGCTTCAACGGCTGCTACATTTTGTTTGTGGTACTTGCCACCAGGGTCAACTCTGCCTTTTCTTCTAATATAGTTGGTATCCTTGCTGGCAAAGCTTAGATGCTTGCTATCATAATAGAGTTTCAATTTGTTCGGCTTCATGGACTCGGCTGATAGAACTTAACTACAAATAACACATTGCAGTCTCTCAATTCCTGCTGTAATTATTGAGGTAAAACCATACTGTAAAAAATTCTCACTATATTTTCTTTTCTTCACATTCTTCTGTACACGATCCATTGTCATGGGATGGTTTGCTAATGAAAATAATATACAATAGTTCTAATTATACAAAAGATGATACATGGCATAGTTCAGTCAATATAGTTCATTAAAGTTTCCTATGATTTACTGTTCTTTTTTTTTTACGTACCTGTTACTATCACAAAGGGGCAGTATTCACATTAACCACAGCTGAATGTAAAAAGACTGATCAGCATCCAGATTAAGTTCCCATGGTACAGCTATATATATAAAATGTTTTGCAGTAGTTGGTGCTTTTACAGTGCATGATTTGCATTTACCCAGTAATTATAATTCACGAAGTGTTGTTTTACCTCCCATACTGCTGCTCTCAACACAGTAGCTGCTTTAGCAGAGTAGCTGTTTCAACACAGCAGCTGCTCTTTACACAGTAGTTGCTCTCTACACATGTGTGACTGGTCCGCATAAGTACATTATGGTGCCAACCCTGTCACATACACCTGTATTTATACAGGGTGTATATGATAGGGTTGGTGTGATGATGTCATCACACCGGGTACTCATGTGGGCATATCTGCATGTGGGCGGACCTACCTGGAGACAGAGGATCGGTGTTTACCAGTGGTCTTAAGTGACCCCTGTGAAAGGGATGTTTGACTCCCAAAGGGGTTGTGACCCACAGGTTGAGAATCACTGACATAAAGGGTGTTATACACACACACAAACACACACACAATCTGGGAGATCAATAGCATAAAACATCATACTTATTAAAATAGTTGAAAATGGAATATTTGTCATCATTGAAAATATAGGGGGGTTGAGTCCACCTAGAGTTTCCTTCAAAAGAAGTGACTGAGTCAGCTGGAGGTCAGGCTAGAGGTCGAGATTACGTATCCCAAACTGCCTCACACCATCCATTCCAATGACCCTATCAGGGTCAGCTAGAGGTCTCGATGACCCTCTCAAACTGCCTCGCATGAGCTGTTCCATTAGAGGTGGGGATGACCCATCTCAACACCTCCATACTTGTTAATGATAAGCCACAAGCCATGAATTATGAGACCAACCACTGGGCTGGAATAAGGACCAATGGGAAAGCCCTATAGAGACTCAGCTGAGCCAGTGGAGGTGATGGAAGTGGTGGTGGTGGGGTGACCCCTGTCATCTGCCCCTTAAAAATCCCATGCCTTATCCCTAGACAGAAGGACCTCAGGCGGCGTCCTAGTAGCTTTGCTTTGTGTTGCGATCCACAGGTCAGCTGGAGAAGACGGGTTTTCTACTTCCATAAATTGTTAGTCTTAGAAACTCACAGGGGCGAAAATTCTCCTCTGCTTTGGAGGGTTGCTATGAGTTGGCATCAATTCAATGGCAGTGAGAGAGACCCCCAGGGTCTTCCACAAATCGTGAGGCAACCCACTTTGTGATGGCAGTGTACTTTTCTCAATAACTTTGCCCGCTCAGTGCCTTGTCTTGCTGTCATGAGAGGGTGGCTCCCTCTTTGGTGGCGGCACACTGCTCCAGAGAAACTTGGTAATTTTTCTCTGAGAAAGAACAGCCTGGTGATTTGGGCTCTTGGCACCTCACCAAAACCCTCGATGCTCTACTTCTGGAAAGTCAACTGTTGAGAACCACCTGGAGCCCAGTTCTCTGACACACCTGGGGTCACCGTGAGTTAGAATTCACTTGATGGCATACTAGACAGAGCCCTTGACTGAAAGATGTTCCCAGGTTTGCCGGTGGAATTGTGGGTCAGGAAGGTTCGCAGCTTGTGAGTTACTGCCAAGGGTTCTCAGAGAGTTTTCAGAAAGTTGTAACTGCAGGTGTGGATGGGCATAATTTACGGTACTCTCAGAGTGGTGGGTATAAGAGGAAGTGTGTGCATCTTATGGATTTCAATGTGGCTTCTTTCCCCTAGGTATAATTTCCTTCTGCTCGGGTTTCTTGCAGAATCCAAGGCAAAATTTGCCTTATCCTCAAACCACTCCCTCCTATGAGAGGGGCTTCAAAATATTTGTGGAAAAAATAGAATGAAAAGATAATGGAATTTCCCCAGGAACTTCTTGCCCTTGACCCCCTCATCCACCACCTGGAAGCAGTTTCCAAACAAATGTTACAGCAGAACTGACTCCTAATTCTCTTTCACCACACTTTGTTATGCTGTGTCTCCACACTGACAGCACTTCTCCCTTTTATCCATTCTTCATCCTCTTAAACACTTTTATTGGCATACAGTTCACATATCATACAATTTAATCATTTAATCATATTCAGAAGGGTGGTGAAATGATCACAATTTCAGAACATTTTCTTATTTCTCATTATTGTTAGCTCCCCATTGCCCCCACCCCAAACCTCTCATCATGCCCCTAGGTAATTACTAATCCAGCTACGTCCTCTAGGTTTTCGTAGCCTGGATTCATGTACAGAAAATTATATGAAACACAAATAATTACCCAACCAACCCCCAAAAACGAACAACAACAAAACACAACTTTTTTTTTTAGCCTAAAGTCTTTTAAACCTGCCTCAAGTGAGCAGGTTTCCTCTAGGCCTACTCTGAATTGGATTGGATAAAACACTTTCTATTTTGGTACGCATTTGTGCATTATTAGCCCGTTTCCAAAAATGCCACGGTCATAACGTAAGACTCAAGTCAGCAGTAATGGAAAACAAACCAGCCAATGCAAAAGCAAGCAAATGGCCACATAGCTCCCAGCCAAGGAAAGCACAGTCCTTTATTAGGTGAAATGAAGCATTTTCTGGGCCTGAGTACTTTGAATAGGGAGCAGTAACTACCAAGTGGCATCCTTGCAATTTGAAGATAGTTCCTGTGTGGCTGACTTTTAAAACCGAAGCCATGGAGTCAATGCTGACTCATAGCGACCCCTGTGGTTTTCTGAGACTATAACTATTCATAGGAGTAGAAAACTCACTCTCCCATGGAGCTGCTGGTGGTTTCAAACTGCTGACCACGCGGATCAAAGCCCAACATGTAACCACTACACCGTCAGGGCTCCATGGCAGACCTTGGGTGAGGCCAGTTGTTGGGTACAGAATTTAACTTTGCCCAAAGACTAGGGTGTTTCTCCTAGATTTCTAAGAGATCATTTCATTTTTCCTGGAACTTACATGTCTGATGAAGCTTCTAAACCACACCTGAGCAGGTGAGTCAGGCAGACGCTAGGTGCTAGCAGTCTGGCTTGAAGGGAGTGGGACTGATGTGATCAATCTTGAGTACGCAATGACGCCTCAATACAGACTCTAGACATGGACGCCTCCTGGGTTCCTGATTGGCTACAGGCATCAGCGTGTGGGGAAGGTTGTCGTTTTCCTTGCTGTGACATGGAAGACGACAGACTGAGAAGTGGGGCAGAGTATCTAGCAACGGAGCAATTAGAAAACATGTGAAGTAAACATAATGGGAATCCCAGAAGGAGAAGAAATGTTTGAAGTCATAATGGCTGAGACTTTTCTGATAAAATTAAGTCTATCCATCCTAAGACAGAGGGATAATGGGAAATTTTTATGCCCCTATATGGTGGTACCTCAGAAAAATGAAATCTGGTGACATGTCATCCTGTGGGTTTTCCCATAGCTGAAGGAGGGAGTGTGGGGGGCGGGATGGGTCCGTGAAATCTAAATTCTGAGATCCATTACTTTAAGTGCTCATCTGAGCATCTGTCATCTTCACTGGGTTTTGGGGTTCACTGGGTTTGGAGGTTCCTACTTACCTAGCAAATACTCCAAGAACAGGGGTTTTTTTTGTTCACTTTTGTAAGATAAAGAAACTAGACATGCAGCTTGGTAGAGAAAGCGGACAACCCTTGACAACATGGATTGACGCAGAGGCTGTAAACCCAGTGAGAGTTGTGAGGGGGCACTGGTCCGGCTGCATTGATGTTTTGGTTGTATACAATGTCCCGAGGTGCTGTCAGTATAAAGAGAACCCCTTTGCTCTAAATCTAGCAGGGCCTTGAACCAGATTTTCCTGGTTCCCGAGTGGCCAAAGAAGTAAAACTGGCATGACCTTCAATTACTAAAATGTGGTCATGCTGGAAAATCTCTCTCTCTCAGAAGAGAAAGGCAGCATGCAGTCTGTGTAGCAGTCGGAAGCAACAAAGATGGTGGCCGACCTCACCTGTGTGCATGCGTATTACTCAGCACAGCCAGGTCAGGCTCCTGAAGGGCCGGCCCACTGAGCCTCTTTCGAGCCTCCTATACTGAGGCTTTCACCTCTAGTTTCCCCCCACTCCCCTTCCAGTTGTTGTTCAGTATGCCCACATTTTACAAATTCTTTCCCAATTTCACGGCATTAGCCGTGTCTGAACCAGCTTGAAGCCTTGACGTTTAGTATGTGGTTTCAATTGTGTGAAGATTTTGAGAACTGCCTCGTATCTTTGCTTTAGTAACTGGTTTTATTGCTTCTAGTCAGAGTTAGTGTAGGATTATTTGATTCCTCCAGTACGCTGGGACAAATATTAGAATAAGAACCCTGCAGTAGAATTTGGCACCATCGGAAATGGTGTGTGTGTGGGAGGGGGGGTGGAAAAAACAAGCAACCAGATGAATCTGAGGCTGGAGGTAAGGGTTACCTACCTCTCTGTAAGAGTGTCTCACCTGACTACCAATGATGAAGGAAAATCAAGCTCTTCAGCTTAAAGCTGATTTCTATGAGGCAACAGGCCTCTACCCTCCCACCTAATTTACCAGTTCTGACACCAGCCATTCTCCCCAAGAGACTTTTTCTCAGCTGGGTCTGATAATTCATTGCTGTGGCCACAGGGAGCTCACAGTATGGGATTCCTTAGGGAAGTTAACGGGTTACAAATCGTACATCTCTACCGTCTATTGTCTCCTCAAGCGCCTTTTCAATTTTCTGATCTGGAGGCAGGTGACCAAAAAATATTCAACATCTGCTTAATACACAAATCTTTTCTGACTTAAGCCACTAGACCAGAGACACCCTTAATCCGAGATTAGCTACTTTTCATTGATATAAATGGGAAGCCCGCCACTCTGTCTTGTGCTCCCACTGCCACCACCTCTGCAGCCTCCTCTGCTACTGTCCCGTCTCCAAACAGACACCACAGGGTTCAAAGGACACTCAACATGTGTCTTCTTTCTCGGTGGTCATGAGGCTCCATTTGACCCCCACTCTTGCTTCTGAAGTGGCTCTCAAATACCCAACGGGTACTCCACTCTACAAACTAGCCTCCTACCTGAAGGCACTCAGTTTTCCTTGTTCTGCAGGCTGGGCAGCCCACTGCTCTGCCTCACGGTCACTGCGCTGTGCCCACTACTTCAGGCAGGGATGTGGCATGTGCTCTGCTCTGCTGGTAGTTCATTGATAATTGTGGGCTTCACTCTTCCTGCTTCTGATGCGGCTTACTCTTACCCTCAGGGGAATGGCGAAAACAACCAATCCCCAAGTTAGCCTTCTACACCTTATTTGCATGCTCCCACGCAGTCATTTGGTGAGAGTTACAAGGACCACAGGAGAGCCCTACTAAGTCATATCAGTTCACCGCATCCCTGGTTTAAGAGGATCACTCTATCATTTTAGGATGTATGGTGCTTCTGGGGGATATGGGAGGCTCCGACTGTAGAACCTAAAACACTTATGCCCTATTAAGATGCTTCAGTTTCATTCTTGTGAGATAGATTTGGTTAATATCAGATGCAAAACAAGAATGCCAGAATTTATAACTGTTATCTATCCTGGAAATTTAAGAGACTGAATTCTTACTGAATATTTAAATCTGAAATTGAGATCTCTACTGCCTTGTAACTTATAATGGGGAAATATTTCCTGCTTTGCAAGTAGAACAGACAATAGCCATCTGTTTTTCCTTTCTCATCCCCTTGGGATGCATTGGTTTTCCAGGTTTTGGATTCAGTTTTTGTTTGTTTGTTGCAGTCACTTAGTTTTGTTGTTGTTGTTGTTATTGTGTACCTGTGTTTAATTTCACATTAAAAATAAATATGGCTAATTTTCCTATCAATATTTTTACTTCCTTTTCTCTCTGTCACAGCCTTGATGTAGTGCTGTCTCCTGTGCACTCCCACCTCAGTAGAAGGTTGGTCTTTGGTCAGACAACTCTAGCCACACAACTTATTATTACGCTGTGCGCGGTTCAGATTTTGAAATCTGTGAAGTTTAGATAATATGCATAATTCTATGGAGGAGCCCAGTGGTGAAGCAGCTCATTGTGTGGCTGCTAACTGAGAAGGGGGCAGTTTGAACCCACCCAGGGAGCAGAAATACCTGATGATCTGATCCCATGCAAACCGCAGCCAAGACATGAATGTTGTTGTTTTCTTTTGTCTTGTTTTTGTACTTATTAATGTCTCTGCATGTCTGTCTAGATAAGATTGGTAGGATAAACTATCCGGAGGAGAAAACAACAGGACCGATATTTCCAGGGGGGACATGAGAGGGAGAAAGAAGGAGGCAGGGGAAAGGAGGGAGGGTGTCAACAAACCCAGGACAAGGCAACAACAAGTGATCTAAAATAGATGTCAAGGAGGGCTTAGGATGCCTGGTGGAGCTTAATCAAGGGTAATGTAACCGAGAGGAATTACTGAAACCTAAATGAAGGCTGAACATGATAGTGGTACAAGAGGAAAGTAAAAGAAAATAGAGGAAAGAACTAGGTAGCAAAGGACATTTATAGTGGTCTAAATACAAGCATGTGCATATGTAAATTTATTTATATATAGCAATGGGGAAATAGAGCTATGTGTAAATATTTATTTGTTAAGTATTAAGGCAGCAGATGGACATTGGACCTCTACTCAAGTATTCCCTCGACACGGAACAGTTTGTTCTAATAAACTGAGATTCTGTGATGCTCATCCTCCCAACATAATCGCTGAAGACAAAATGTGTGCATAAGCAAATGTGGTGAAGCAAGCTGATGGTGCCCAGCTCTCAAAAGATATAGCATCTGGGCTCTTGAAGATAAACAAGTGGCCATCTAGCTGAGAAGCAATAAAGCCCACATGGAAGAGGCACACCAGCCTCTATGATCATGAGTTGTTGATGGAATCTGGTATCAGGCATCAAAGACCTAGAACAAAAAATCTTATCAATATGAATGAGGGGGAGAGTGGAGTGGAGACCCAAAGACAATTGGACATCCTCTTAGAGAAAGGTCACAAGGACAAGACGAGCCAGTCAGGTGCAGTATAGCACTGATGAAACATACAACTTTCCTCTAGTTCTTTAATCCCTCCCCCCCCAATATCATGACCCCAATTCTCCCTTAAAAATCTGGCTAGAACAGAGCATGTACACTGGTACGGATAAGAGCTGGAAACACAGGGAATCCAGGGTAAACTCCTCAGGAACCAATAATGAGAGTAGCGATATCAGGAGGGCAAGGATAAGGTGGGGGAATAAAGGGAGAATCAATCATGATGATCTATATATAACCCCCTCCCAGGGGGAAAGACAACAGAAAAGTGGGTGAAGGGAGACAGTGGTCAATGTAAGACATGAAAAAATAATTTATAAATTATCAAGGGTTCATGAAGGAGGGAGGGTGGGAGAAGGAGGGATAGAAATGAGCTGATACCAAGGACTCAAGTAGAAAGAAAATGTTTTGAAAATGATGATGGCAGCCTATGTACCAATGTGCTTGACACATGGATGTATGCATGGATTGTGATAAGAGTTGTACGAGCCCCCAATAAAATGATAAAAAAAAGAACAGACCAAAATAAATTCTTAGCAAATTAAAAAACAAATAAAACCAACTCAACAGCCCTTAACATCAGCCTAAGGGAAGGATGCAACAATGACGGCAAGATGACTGTAAGAGGACCCTGTCATTGGGGTGCGTACATTTTCAGGCTTGACCGGGACAATCGGAATGTAAATTCCCTCCTGATTTACAATTAAGAAAAATTAAGGAAAAAAAAAACACAACCTTTTGCATTTCATCCAGAGAGTTGAAATGAAGCGTGTAAGATAAGTGAGAATATTCGCTGTATTTCAGAGTCCAAGTCCTTGACCTTCTAGTGAGCTGCTCGGATTAGAAAAACCTAGAACAAAAAATCATATCAATATGAATGAGGGGGAGAGTGGAGTGGAGACCCAAAGACAATTGGGGTAAGCGGATGCTTTGATGGGAAGGCAGGTCAATTCTACAGAGGAAACAGAAACCACTGGATCAGAACTTTTCCAGTCGCCTGTCTCCTGATCTGCCTGTTGGTATGTATCTCGACTGGCATTTGTATTATTTTTCCTGGTGTGATGCAAAAAGACTTCTTCAGGGGGCTTGAGGCTTTGTTTTGTCTCTTACACCCCCCATCCAGGTCTGTCTCCCACTGTCTCTTCACCAGCTCCACGCCATGAGCATACTCCTGTCCCTCTTCAAATCAAGTGTCCTCAGTTAGCATTTACTGTGAAACCAACACCCAAGCTTGGTGAACTAAACCAACCCCCATTGCTTCTGCTCACTGTTCTGTAGTCCAGAATCTTAGGCAAGGTTCAGCTGGGATCATTCAGTCCTCTGCCTTTGGCTGCCAGGCAGCTAGACAGCTTGGCCTGGGGGACATTGGCTGAACTAGTGGCCAGGGCCACCCAGGTGACTGAGGCACATGCCTTTCATCATCCCGCAGGCTGGTTTGGACTTGTCCACATGGTTGCTTGGGAGAGTTCGAGATCTAGGCCCATGACTCCTATGATGCCCCTTCCTTCACATTCTGTCAGCGCTGGATCAGGGTGGAGAAGCAGCTCGTGAACCACTGTGGCTCTTCTGCTTGCTAGCTAGCTGCACCTCCTCGTAAGCTCCGCCTCAGGCTGCGTGCACATTATTCTGGGCTCTCTGCCCCTGCTTTGATCATGTGTGCCAGCTTTTGGCTTATCTCTTAATGGAGAGTGAGCTCCTTCAAACCAGGGATTGCGTTTCAGTCCAGGGTTTGGCAGATAGTGGTTTAGTAGACTACACATTGGAATGCTATCCACAAGGTCACTGGATCGAACCTACCAGCTGTGCTGCAGGAGCATGATGAGGCTGTCTATTCCTGTAAAGATTTTTACGTCTCGGGACCGCAAAGGAGCGGTTCTCCTCAGTCCTGTAGGGTCACTATGAGTCAGGATGGCAGTGTGTGTGAGGTCACATTCAAAAGCTAAAGTTTGAATGAGAACAAAGCACATAGGCAGTTGTTCTCTGGAGGTGTGGATGCTGGCACTGGACGTCGTCTGTGCTTGTGGTGTTGAATTTGCTTGTTGGCGACACAAAAATTTTGGGGCCAACGCTGCCTCATGCATTAAAACAATGGCGAGGACAGAGAATTACTATCAGCATTCTGTGATAAAGTCATGATTACATATTTGCATACTCTCTTTTGCGGTTTTTCACTAGGTTAGACATTTGTTTATAGGGAAGGCATACTGTATTTCCCAGGCATATTCATTAGAGAAAACTTGGCAGGCTGTTTATTGGTCCCCTGGGGTTTAGGAGAAAATATCCATTTCAAATGTGACATGGAAGAAGGGTGTCGGCCAGCATCCTGGAGAGTGCTCTGAAAAATAATGAAAATAGTTGTTTCCGTTTGGCTAAAACTCAAACTCACTGCGGCCGAGTCCATGGTGACCCATGGCAACCTAGTAGACCAGGTGGAACTACCTGGCCTAGTTTCCAGACAGAAGCCCTTTATGGGAGTAGAAAACTTAGTCTTTCTCCCAAGGAGCAGCTGGTGATTTTGAACTTCTGACCTAAGAGTAGCAGGACACTCTGAAACCCACTATGCTACCAGAACTGCTTCTGTTTGAATGGGAGGTAGTATATTCATAATGTAAGCACCCCTTAAAGAGAAGCAACTAAAAACCAAAACTCACAGTGACCCTATATAGGGATTCTGAGACTGTAAATCTTTACTGGAGCAGACAACCTCATCTTTCTCCCATGAAGCAGCTGGTGGGCTTGAACAGTCAACCTTGCAATGAGCAACCCAACACTTACTGTACAGTATGTCTTATTAATGTACTAATCCTTACTTCATGGAGTTTCATTTACATTTTCTTACATGTTTTAGGCTCAGCTGTCTGTATTTCTCTCGGCATCACTGAATGCTCGTGCGTCCATCGCTGGGTATCTGTCCTGCGGTTGAGCCATGCAGCGGAGAGCACGCGGAGCCAGCGTCGGCCTTATTCTGCTTCTTTCTCAAGTCTTCCATGTTGGCATTAACAACATCCCCCCTGTCACCCTGGCAACACTGGCCCTGAACATCTGGCTCTTCCTGAGCCCCCTGAAGCCACTGCATGGCTCCTGCCTCAGCGTGGACCAGTGTTACTGGCAGGGAGACTGGCAGCGCTTACTTCTGTCCCCCGTTCACCATGCCGACGACTGGCACCTGTACTTCAACATGGCGTCCATGCTGTGGAAAGGAGCCAAACTGGAGAGGAGACTGGGCAGTAGGTGGTTTGCCTACATCATCATTACATTCTCTCTGCTCACGGGGGTGTTGTACTTGCTTCTGGAACTTTCTCTCGCAGTGCTTATGGATGAACCCAACTTTCAAAGGAACTGTGCCGTGGGCTTCTCAGGTAAGGCAGGTGAACTTGCGAGGCAGCACACGTGGAATGGCCTGGGAGGGGGCACCTGCTGTCATTCCATGCACATCGGGTTCTAGTTGGGGACTAGGTGGTAGAGACTCAGTCTGGCTCTTCTCCCCCAGGCTATGCCTTTCCCTCTTGGGCAGTCCTGGCTGGGGCCTTCTTGACGGTGTCTCTGTGGGAAGAGAGAATCTTTCATGGTGGGGCCAGGTGTACTGTGGTAGAACATTCTGGAAAAAGAGAAGGGCACCTGTCAAGGCCATGAAAACGAATCCCCCACACCCCCAGTGACACACACACTGCGTTTTTAGAAACCAGGATGGGCACGCCACCTAAGTCTGATGTCGTTCAGAATGGCCGGTCCACAGGCTGGCATGGTGTCCATCTCAGTGAGGAAACTTGCTCACCTCCCACAGCCTTGGAGCAGAGCTGCGATTGGAGAGCCGGGTCTCTGACTGTAAAACCAGCACGTGATGATCTCTCACTGCCCCTCAACTGCAACCATGGGACTCGAACATGGTACTGAGCGATGGTGCAGGGACGGGCGGCGCTTCCTCTGCTGTATGCAGGGGCCCCTAACAACACCAACAGTGTTTTGGTTTTGCTTGTTTGTTTTTTTGTTGTTGTTATTTTAGCATAGATTCCACAAGACTGAAATCGCCGTCAGGGTTGAAATCGGGTGTTGTAAACATTTGAATGTGAGGAGGCGGAAGGAATGGTTCTCAAGCAGAAGGACATGGAGGATCCTTCCCTTGTGCTTGCCCTGCCGGTCTCCCCACTGGCCGCCAAGATGCATCCTCGTGCAGCTGCTGTTAGGGATGGCATGGGTTTCTGCAGCAGTGACTTAGAGCGGTGAACACGTTGCGGTGTTACTGCACGTTGGGTGTTGCATACTCAGTAGCACACGGCAGGTCACTGTGAACGTCTATGCTAAGAAACCTCACAAAATACCTTGAACGTATTTTCTCTTTAACTGAACCCCGGGCACCGCATGTTGGAGGAATGAGAAAATGTTTCGAAATAAAACTGTTGGCGGTCGTCGAATGCTCTCTTAGCTGCTTCACTGGCTTGCTCAGCAAATAGAGAGGCCTCGGTTTCCCTCCCCCCTGGGATGGTTACTGACCCGTGTGTGTCCTTGCTTCCCTTTAGGCGTGCTGTTCGCTTTGAAAGTCCTCAACAACCATTATTGTCCTGGAGGCCTGGTCAGTGTCCTGGGCTTTCCTGTGCCCAACAGATACGCTTGCTGGGCAGAGCTCGTGGCGATCCATCTCTGCACGCCAGGGTGAGTGTTTTCACCAGAGAATCAATGTGAGGAAGTTGGTCTGTTTCCATAGAGAATGCATTGCAATTATGATGCGGTAACCTTTTAATATATTTTTTATCACGATGACTTATCTATAAGAACAGAATTGAGCCTGATGGTTTTTTAAAAAATCATTTTATTGGGGGCTCGTACAATTCTTATCACAATCTAGCCATCCATCCATTGTGTCAAGCAAATTTGTACATTTGTTGCCATGATTCTTAAAACGTTTTCTCTCTACGTGAGCCCTTGATATCAGCTCCTCATTTTTCTCCTTCCTCGCTGCTTCCCCCTCCTTCATGAACCTTTGATAATTTATAAATTATTATTTTGTCATATTTTTGTCATACAATGATATGATTTTTTGTTCTTTGATGCCTGATACCTGATCCCTTAGACACCTCATGGTCACAACAGGCTGGTGTGCTTCTCCCATGTGGGTTCTGTTGCTTCTGATGGTTTTAATATCTGACTCCCTCCTGGGTTTGAGCCCTGGCAGCCACCAACTTAGGTGACTGGGGACAATTGTCTTCCCTGAGTGCTGATCTTCTCAGCTTTTAAGTAGGAAAAAGAGGATCGACTGTACAGGATTGGAGAGCAGTATTAACCAGCCAAGAAACTCGTTAATTCTGATAGCAGCCATCCAGGGAGACGCATTGAAGCCACATGGTGATAGAAATGAAAAGGTCAAACAGAACAGCAATGTCTCCAGGGCTTCTTCACCGCGGACTGTCTTGGGTCATTTCTTGTTAGTTGCCGGATTTTGTTTCCAAATGGCTAATTCCTCAGAAGTGGACAGCCTGTTCCTGCTCCTAGTCCGGAAGTCCTGCTGACCCCCGTTATCAAGGGCAACCCTTCTGATCTCTGAAAGACCTGTGGCCACCACATAACCTCTGGTTGACAGATGGCCCGGAGTTCCTGGGAATAGAATCTTTTTTTTTTTTTAAAGCAAAAATTATTACTCACAGCTGCAGTATATAAGGGGACTCCACCCTGAGCAGTTTGGAGTTGCAAGGACGCCTGGTATGCAGCCTGTCTTGGAGGGCTTCCACAGAACCCTAGGACCCCAGGGATCTCAGTTCAATAGACAGTGATCCCTGTCCGTGAGCACTTTCCATCTACAGAGGCGAATGGACCTGAGGACTCATGGGGGCTGTGGCAGGCTCCAGGCCTGCTGTCCTGCCAGGCCTGCTGGATCTCCCCTCCCCCCATGCTTCCATCCCCCATGGGCCTCGATGCTCCTTCCTGTGGAGAAAAAGGAGGGTGATGTGGAGGAGTGTGCTCTCACCTCTTATGCCAGCCCCTCCTTCACCTGATTGGTCAGATGCAACCAGAAACACGTGGCTGCTTTTTGTGACGCTGCAGACCCGCTTCCCAGGTCTTTATTGATTTGTTTTTCAATAAATAGGGAGCCCTCTTGTTATTAGCTCCCCATTACATTTTCATGCTGTTTGTGTGCACATGTGGTATATGGTGTGTGTGTGGAGTGTGGGTCTATGGCGCATGTGTCTGGAGTGTGGTGTGTGTGATAGTATGTGTGTATGGTGTGTAGCATGTGTGTGGGTTGTCTATGTTTTTAGAGGTTTTTTTCATTTTCATTTTTTGTTTGTGGGTTTGAGAGAGAGAAGAGGGAGTGTGTGTGTGTGTGTGTGTGTGTGTGTGTGTTCAGGGGCCTGAGGTGAGATTCGGAGTGTGGGGATGGAGTCAGCTTTCTGTCTAGGGAGTTGGAATGAAGAAATCTTTGTCTCCCTTTTGGTTTGACGGCTTCTCCTTTGATGAACTTTTCTAATGCTGTGTGCGTGAGAGTACTCGGGAGACCAGGCCATAGACCAAGCCCAGGAAATGAGCAGGAGGACATGCCTGGAAGGTGGGAGCCCCCAGTGCCTTTTCTGCTTCACATTGTGGCGCCCCCAGTGACTGCCAGCCAGCATTGGCACTGGGAAAAGCCTGCAGGCCTAGAGATTGGAGGTGCTTTCTGGAAGGACCGTGAGACCCATGGAGGCATGCCCACGTTGTGTGGATCTCTGTGTTTTGTGAAAGCTTTGGGATGAGTGATTTCCCCCAGTTAGGGCATTTCATGAAGCAAAAACAAAAACAAAAACCAACCCACTTCCATTAATTGATGCCTACCTATAGCGACCCTATAGGGCAGAGTAGACCTGCCTCTGTGGGCTTCCCAGACTGTAACTCTTTAAGGGAGTAGAAAGCCCCAGTTTTCTCCTGAGGAGTGGCTGACGGGTTTGAACTGCTGAACTTTCAGTTGGCAGCTTAAAGCATAACTACTGTGCCACCCAGGGATCCCTTTAAGAAGTGAAGCCGCTCCAGACACCAGCCAGTAGGCAGCGCGGCAAGCAGCAGCGGCACCCTCATTGGCACGGTGCTTGTGCCTTCTCTCTGTGACTGCTGTGCCTCACGTTCTCCTCCTCCTGTCCCTGGGGACCCTGGGACGAGACTTGTTCAAAGAGGTGCAGCTGCTGAGATGGCACACCCAGGAAGGAGCCACCGCCTCTCATGGCCTGGCTGCTGTGCAGGCGCCCCCCCCCCCCCCCAACCCAGTGACACTGTCCAGGGAATCACGGGTGGCATAGTGGGCTGCTAGCCCTAAGGTCAAGAGCTTGAAACCATGAGCCGCTCCCCAGGAGAAAGATGAGTTACTGTCTGAGAAACCCACAGGGGCAGTTCTACTCTGCCCCATAGGGTCACTATGAGCCGGTGTTGACCCAATGGCAGCGAGTTTGTTTGTTTTTTGGGTTTGAGGTGCCACTGCAGATAATCATTGGACTGTAATCCTTAAGGTCAGCACTTCAAGCCCATTAACCATTCCATGGGAGAAGATGAAGCTTACCAGTCCCCATGAAGATCTACAGCCTCAGAAATCCTATGTAGGGTCACTTTGCACTGGAATCACCTCCATTGCCAATAGGAACTCAAATTATGAGTCTCTGCAGTTTGTCACGTGAGCCCTAGGCCGTGTACTCGGACAACTGAAGCTCCCAAAACATGAAGAGCTACCAGACTGACCAAGTTGGAGGGCAGGCAGTCAAGTGTGAGAGGACCTAGCCTCTCATGCCTCAGGCAGTTCTCCTGGCCTCTCCGAGCTTTGTTTTCCCATCTACCCAATGGGAATGTCACCTCCCTTCCAGTTTCCTCAGCATGTTCAAAGGAGTCCCCAAGAGCTAACTCATAGCAAAGTGCTTTACAAATGACAAGGCCCTTACCCCTTCCTACAAATGATGAAGTACATCGCGCAAGGGTGTGGTGTCTGCAGAATGAAATCAGACCGGCTGTCTTTTCTTCCTAAAACTGACAGCATGCATCAGGTGTCATCTTTAATGACCTTTGTTGCTTGTAATTCTCTGCCCACTGCGTTTGCTCCTGCTCTACTGGTCCACCCCAAAGACCAGCTCTGGGAATGGCTGTGAACTTCCCCTCAGCAAGATTAGGCAGCCCCTGCAGGGTGGACCTTAGTGCCAGCACACCTGGCATTTCTTGTGCCCCTCCGATACTGGGTGGTTCAGAAATGAAAGGTCTGTTGGCATCTTTCTTTCAGCTGTCTGGGCTTCGGTTGGGTCTCTGTGCCACACTGTGGTCATTCTCACGGTATTCCAAACGTTTTCATACTATCATGCCATTGCACTGGATAGGCAACAGTAAAGATAACTTGTGTGTGTTCTCGAGCCAGAACCATGGTGGGACCTGCTTGGCTGTGGCATCTGCTTAATTGTGGTTGTCTGGCTCAGACCCTGTAATATCACCAAGACACGCCTGTGTCCTATGGCCATGCCGAAGACAACACTCTTTGAGCCTACTAAAATGTTCTGTTTAGATTGACCAGATGAGAGACAAACTGATTTATTTGTTCTTCTTTTTAATTATGCGCATTTTCAAACATCAGGAGAGAAAAGTTGAAAGCAAAGTTGCTGAGCTTTTGGAAAGTAAGCTGTAAACATCAAGATGATTTACCTCCTAAAAGCTTACGCCTGCATCTCTTAAAAACACGGCTGTTTATGCTTTGACATCACCACAGAACCATGACCGTGATCGTGGCCGCAGTTGGGGCTACAATTGATTGCCACTCATGCCGACCCCTTGGCTGTGGAGGAGAACTGCTCTGTAGGGTTTCAATGGCTGCAGCCTCTGGGAAAGAGGAGGCCAAGCTTGCCTTCCGAAACTTCTCTCTCATTAGTAATTAAGCACTTAACTGTGTGCATTACCTACAGAGTTCTACGAGAGAGGGGATTCTTCATTAGGGAATTGCACCCTCCTCTCCTGACTGAAATGCACCTGATACAAGCCATTGGCTTTCCAGTGGTCTCATAGGCATGAGAAAGTTGGATTGTGAATAAGGAAGATCCAAGAAAAATCAGTGCATTTGAACGGTAGCATTGGCGAAGACTATTGAAAGTACCATGGATTGTCAAGAGGACAAACAATCGGTCCTGGAAGAAGTACAGCCAGAATGCTCCTTAGAGGCAAGGATGGCGAGACTTTG
Organism: Tenrec ecaudatus; assembly: GCF_050624435.1. Taxonomy (NCBI): domain Eukaryota; kingdom Metazoa; phylum Chordata; class Mammalia; order Afrosoricida; family Tenrecidae; genus Tenrec; species Tenrec ecaudatus. The sequence continues at coordinate 11,447,080 of NC_134542.1, read as the reverse complement.
CTCACGTACTTTGGACAGGTCGTCAGGAAGAACATCTTGCCTGGTAAAGTAGAAACCAAAAGAATTCACTGCCTTTCAGTTGCTGCCAACCAAGAGGAAGGTCCTCACTGAGCTGGATGGACACAGTGGCAGCAACAATGGGCTCAGACCTAAGAACAGTTGTGAGGATGGTGCAGGACTTGGTGGTGTTTTATTCTCTTGTACATAGGTCGCCATGAATCAGGACGGACGCAATGCTGCTTTCAATAGCTCTCACGGCACAGGGAGGGATAGATACTAGCCACTCTGCAAATACGGGGCTACTTTTGTCCTATAACAGCAGTTTAACTGTACATCCTTGCCTTATCTCACAATTGGCCCATGTTTAAATTTCCCCAGATCTCAAACTTTTTGTTTTGGGTTTCTTTTTGTTTGTTTGGGGTGGTGCTAGGGCGAGGACACAAGGGGAACAAAATTCAGTTAAGTGTCACGTACTGCCTTTGATTACCTTATCTTGTTAGAAAACACATACCGTATTTACTTGAGTATAAGCCTGCCTGAATATCAGCTGAGGTACCTAATTTTACCACAAAAATGACATTAACAATGTGCTGAAAAACTCAGCTTATACACAAGTATAGGTGGTACTCTGTAAGGAGAGCTACTAAAGGAAGAGCCAATTCGAGTTGGAAAGTGCCCAGTGGGTCTTCAGAGCACCCCAACCTTCGGGGAAGAAGAGTCTTAAACAAAGATGCCAGGAACCAGGAATGCGTAAGCAGATTTTCTGATTGGTGATATATTTTTTAAACCCTACCATTCAGGCAAAGGCAGTCACGGAGTAAAATCACAGACGTTTTGTTTCAGGCATCAGCCGTTTATACACAGAGCTTCGGGAACCGTCTGCACAAAATTTTCCAAGAACATCCTGCACAGGTAGCGTGTCACCTAGGTAAACGAAATCTCACTCTCTAGCCGTTGTCTTTCACCATTCCCCCAGCAAAATAAGTCACAGCCCATATACTTGTGGGAAAGCAGAAAAGCAAAAGGGAAAATGAAAGACCCGAAAGACCTGCACCCACTGCTGTCCAGTCGATTCGAATGGGGTCCAGTTTCCCACCTGTTTTGGCCATGGTGTTCCTGTCCAGGTCCTCGGACTTGAGATGGCTCTGCCATTCTCTCTGTTCTGCATTACCTACAATGGTCCTTCTGCCTTTGTGTTTTTCTTTGCCATTCATATTCCGAAGAGTCTAGATGGCTTGTCTTGTGGAATGTCTCACGTTCCAGATGGCTCATTTGTCTGTTTGTTTTCTTGTGGAGTTACTGTCACTTTAAAAAACTCATTGAAGGCTGATTGCAACTCAGTGGCCCAACGGGGCCTAGTAGAACAGCCTCATAGAGTCTGTAGCCTCTAAAAATTTTATTTTGGAAGTAGCCTGACTGATATTTCTTCCTCAGAGTGGCAGGTGAGTTCATACAGTAAGCTCGCTTCTGTTAACCTTTTGTTTTGTGATTTAAAAAATCATTTTTTTAGGGCCTCTTACATTCATGTGTCAGGCACATTTGTACATATGTTGCCATCATCCTTTTCAAAACATTTTCTTTCTACTTGAGCCCTTGGTAGCAGCTCCTTATCACCCTCCCCTCATGAACCCTTGATAAATTATAAATTACTATTTTCATATCTTACACTGCCCACTGTCTTCCTTCATCCATGTTTCTGTTGTTGGTCATCTTGGGGGTGTGTGTGCACACGCGCGCACGCGGGGGGGGGGGGGTTATACGTCAATCATTGTGATTGGTTCCCCTCCCCCCCACCTTCCCTCTACCCTCCTGGTATCGCTACTCCCATTATTGTTCCTGAGGGCTTTATCTGTCCTGGATGTCGTGTTTTGAGAGCTTTTATGTGTACCAGTGTACAAGCTCTAGTCTAGCTAGATTTGTAATATTCTGCTTTGTGATTTTATCATTGAGGATCCCTACATGAATTGGTAGGAGCTTTGGTGGCACAGTGGTTGTGTGCTGAGCTGCCAGCCAAAGGTCAGCAGTTCAAAACCACCAGCCAAGCCTCCAGAGAAAGACGGGACTTTCGGCTCCCATAAAGAGTTACGGTCCCAGAAACCCACTGGGGCAGTTCTACTGTGTCTTACATTGTCACCGAGTCTGAATTGATTCAATGGCTGTGAGTTTGAGGTGCTTTTTTAAATTTTTAAATATGATTTGGTTAGTTTCTGGGAAAATGGTCAAGGATGACTTTCAGGTTCCGTGATCCCTTCTGCATTTATTGTTGGGTGCACCATCAAGACTGTTTTGACACACAGTGGCCCTAGTAGACCTGTCCCTCAGGCTTCCTTGCTGTGGTCTTTATGGGATACAGATTACTGGGTCTTTTCTCCTGTGCAGTGGCTGGAGGTTTATCCAGGGCTGGAGGTTAAGACCCAAGAGAATGAAAGAGAATGATTTTAAAGGCTAGAGGCTTATTCATTTTTGTGGGTCCTCTTTAAGAAAAAAAATAACAAAATTAGACACAAAAGTAAACATGATTTTTTTCCCCTTAGTGCTTTTATTTCAAGTCTTTTGGCATATCGGAATGTCTGTCAGTGAATACATGCATACAAATTCAAGTAACTTCCTAAAATGTTTTCATGATTGGTAAGAGTAAATATTTAAAAATGAGAAGAGAAAGTACAATTTATGAAATATGAAAAGCGGACAAATCCTGTAAACACTGTAAAACACAAAAACGTAATCTTTTATTTGCTCCCCAGCATCGCTTGCTGGGTTTCTGTCCCTCCCGCACAGAGTTTCTGCACTCTTTGTTCTTCTCCTCGTGTGCTGGTTTCCGTAGAGATGAGCACGATGGATGGGTCCAGATGCATCTTTTACCATGGGGAGTTTAAAGAGTACCTTTCAGTCTCACAGTTTGTTGTATAAATTTTTAAAATCAGTGTCCAACTAGGAAGCAATTTATCAGCATGATTTGCCTACCAGACTCAGTGCCCATGGGGTTGATTCCCCTCCTAGTGACGCGATGGAAGGGTCCTGAGGCTGTAGATCTACAGGGAGCAGACAGTGTCTTCTTCCTCCCAAGGAGCAGCTGGTGGTTTTGAACTGTCAGCCTTCCCATCACCTGACCCACAGATTTGGGCAGTAACTGGTATTTTATGTCCTTTGGCTTGGGCTGGATGTCATCGGTGATCCTCAGTCACATAGTTGAATCCTATGATTCTTTCTCTCCACTGATATCAGTAGTTTATACTGAAGCTCAAATGGATAGTTTACTACTGCTCTTACAAGTTCTTCTTCTTCATTCACGGGATCCTCAGAAATCAGGATGATCCAAGACCATTTCTTGACTGTGATAAGTTTGTTGTTATGATTCACAAACCTTTTTGTATGTGGGTCTCAAACTCAACAGTAGAAGAGGAGGGGAAGGGGGCCACGCTTGCCCTGGTGTAACTGCGCAGTCGTGTCTAGACCTGTTTGAGAGATTGGCTCTTTTGGCTGTGAATAGATGAGAACTTGGAGATTAGGGTTTTCCATAAGGTTAGCAGTTCAAGGGAACTCTCTTGGCATAGTGGTTACATGTTAGGCTGCAACCTGAAAGGTTATCAGTTCAGAACCACCAACTGGTGCTCAGGAGAAAGACTGGGATTCCTTCTCCCAACAACAGTTAAAGTCTCAGAAACTCAGAGAGAGAAGTTCTACCCTGTCCTGGAAGGTTCCCATCAGTCGGTCTCCACTCAATGGCAGTGAGTTTTTAAGAACAGCTCAAACCCACCGGCCGCTCCTTGGGAGAAAGATGAGACTACCTGCTCACATAAAAATGGACTGAGGAACAGGGATGGGAATAGAGATACCCAAAGGGTAGGGGGAAGGGGGGAGAACTGGGGAGCGAAGGAGGCACCAATCGCAATGAATGGCACATAACCTCACACCCCCAGCCAGGGGGAAGAACAACAGAAACCAGGGGGGAAGGGAGACAGCGGTCGGAATGAAATTTGAAAATAATTGACAATCTACAATCTATCAGGGGCCATGAGGGTTGGGGTGGCGGGGGCTGGGAGGAGGGAAGGTAAAAAAGAGCTGATCCCAAGGACTCAATGGAAAGTAATTGTCTAGAAAACAATGATGGAATAAATGTACAAATATGTCAGATACGTCAGATACAATTGATTCATGGTTTGTAACAAGAGTTGTAAGAGCCCCCAATAAAATGATTGGGGGGAAAATTCCAATCAATTATACAAAAAAAGAATTGTTATCTTATAATATTTTCTCTTTTCATAGGAGTATGATTTTGCTTGATTGAATAAAATCCGTTTTCAAAATTCTAAAAAAAAAAAAAAATGTATGGCCGCAGTAACAGGGTCGGCATGAATTGGGACATGTTAGTCTGGGACTCAGTGGTTGCGAGTTTCGTATGTATTTGGGGGTCCAAGCTCTAGCTTTTTGTGCCAATCCCAGCTGCCTTAGGACTCTTTAGCTTGTGAGGTGACCTCTGCCCCTGTGCCCCATTACCCTCCTGCTACAATCTGGGTGTTCAGCTTGTTTCTGGGAGCCATTTTTATACCGAGATAACTAGCATACTTCACTGTACGCTAATGTGACTGCAAACCACATACTGTAATTTTACCCCCACAGAACCCAAGGAAACGCATCTCAGCCTCCATGTAGCTGACACCTAAAAATATCTGTGGCCCTCCAGCACCACCTGACATGTGGGTGGGGCGGGGCGTGTGACACAGGGGAAGTGGAAGTGGAAGTGGAAAGAGCAGTTTCAACTGATTGCGGTTAAAGATAGCTCACTCCCACAGATTTTACAAAAGCGTATGACCATGTGAACACCTTGCTGGAGACCCTCCCAGGGTCAGAAGGGGCCCGTGCATGGGAGGGTCTCACACCAGATGAGCTTCTCAGGCCTCCCTCTCATGAGTTCCGTTGAGAGGGTTGTTCCCGTGATGACGGTGACCTAGAAGAAGAAGACAACCAAATCCACTGCCATTCAGTCAATCCCAGTCAGAGTTTCCAAGGCAGGAAATTCAAGGGCAGGAAGCTAGAGGAGGTTTTCCTGGTGTGCACATCTGTGGGATGATCCCACTGAGGAGTGGTGGGAGAAAAGGCAGGGACTTTGGAGTCCAGGAGGGTAAGGTGTTGGATGATCGAGCCCATGAGCGGTGGGTGAGACCACCCAGGATGAGTCTAGGAGCTTGGATGGGGCTCTGTGGAGACAGGCAAGTGACAAAGATGTAAATCCAGGGATGACCCTGGATTAATGTGATGGAGGAGAACTCAGCAAGGAGATAGGGTTTTCAAAAGGCTTGTGGCAGCCCAGTGAGGGGCCGCTATTCAAATTTAGGTCTTTCAAGGGTGGGTAGTGGTATTTTTCAATTTCTCAGCTTGGGCAATTGCTGGTGTCACTTTTTCCCCGTGGTGGTGATTGTTAACAATGTCTGCGTTGACTACCATCATCTTCAGAAAAGGAGGTTTTAATAGGAATAATGTGATGGGAAGGAGCCTCAGTGGCACTGTTGGTTAGGCACTTTTGGGTTGCCACCACCCACAAGGTTTGCAGTTCAAACCCACCAGCCATTCCTTGGGAGAAGGATGAGGGTGTCTGCTCCCATGAAGATTTCTAATCTCTGGAAGCCTAGATGGGCTCAGTATGATGCTCCCAAGGTTTTGTGTGTGTGTGTGTACACATGTGCGCGCATGCCCATGTGGGTATGTTGTTCCAAAATAAAAAATCAGACTCACTGCCAGCGAGTCAATGCTGCCTCATAGTGACCCCATGTGGGTTTCCAAGACTGTAGCTGTTTACTCAGGTAGAAATCCCCATCTATCTTTGGTGGAGCTGCTGGTGTGGATCGAAGCCCATTGCATAACCGCTACCCCATCATGGCTCCTGTTGTTGTTAGGGGCCGTCAAGTATGTTCTAAATCATGACAACTGTATACAACCGACGGAAACACAGTTCAGTCCTGTACCAGCCTCACAAGGGTCCTGTGTGAGCACATTGTTGCACCCACCGTGTCAATCCATGTGAGAACATGTCCAAAGTACAGGAGACGGCGTCTCACCACCCTCACCTCAAAAGGAGCATCCTGGCTGAACGTCGTGTTCATGTGCATGCTAAGTGTATATGTGCATGCTAAGTCATTCATTCATGGTCCCGAAGGAGCATTTTCTGAAGCATGTGTACATTGCATGGTTATACTGTTTGTCTTTGTGTCTGCTGAAACTTGGCTTTTTTTTTCCTTTAACGACAGTCGCATTCTGCTCTATTTCGTGGACATTTGTGTTCCCAGTCGGCTACAGAGCCCAGTTCTCTGGACTGTCCCACACACCCGGAGAGCAGCTGTATGAAGCAGTGGAGCCTTCGGGCCTTCCTTGAGGCCCATCACGTCCATTTCCCTTCTCTCCTCGTCGTAGGTTCCCAGGAGAGGAGGGAAGTTATATGAATTCCCTAAGAGAGTTGGTTAAGTTCTCCTGTCTTGGGAACATTACAGGTGAGAAGAATGTGAGGTGAGAGCAATATTTAGTCTGATGCAATGGTTCCCCTAAGTTCAGACTTTATGAGGCAAGACAGAAATTTTGATATTGTGCCTTTGCCCTGGCTTAGAATTGGAATTCTTTGAGGGAAAAGGTGTGTAAGAATTGCCCCTGTGACTGTGAGGGCCAAGCTTTCCCAAGGCCTGCTGAGCGACCTCAGCTACAGCCCACCAGTCAATCAGCCCGTGTGTGGAAAGAGAGGAGACCCCACCTGTTGCCACCAGCTGGGTTGGGTGGCCTGGCCCATTTCCTGACTGCAGTCGGGAGAACTTCGGGCTGAATAGGAGGTGAATTAAGAACAAAGATGACAGCTTTGTCTGACTACTGAATTTTCCTGAGTTGTTTTTCTGTTTCTAAGATTTTTTGCATAATATTTTTTAAATGGTTAAATTCTACAGCTATTTAAACAAGAACGAATACAGTGGTTGATTGGAAAGGTCACCTCATTTCCCTGATCTTAAGACTCTTTAACAAGGAGCCCTGGTGCTGTAGTGGGTCAGGCATTAGCCTGCTAATATCAAGGTCAATGGTTCAAGCCTACCAACTACCCCGTGAGAGAACGATGAGGCTGTCCGCTTTTGTAAAGATTTGCAGTCTCAGAAACCCACAGGGGCCATTCTTGCTGTCCTATAGGGTTGCTCTGAGTTGGAACCAGCTCAGTGACAATGGTTGTATGACCCTCAATGAAATGGGTTGACATAGTGGCTGTAACTGTGGTCTGAAGCCTAGCAAGCATTTCAAGAATGATCCAGGACCAGGCACAGTTTCCTTCTGTTCTGTTGTCACAGGTTTCACCATGAGTCAGAGCCAACTGAGTGGCACCCAACAACAATGGAAAACACCATATTCCTTGTAGAAAAGCTGAAAATCATACAAGTCTGCTTCAGAAGAAAGGTTCAAAAGTCAGTTATCTTTTAACTCCATCTTTCACAGGAGCTTTTTGAAGCCCCCTTGTATAAATGGTCAGAAGTTCAAAACCAGCCTCTTGTCGGGGAAATACAAGGCTTTCTGTTTCTGTAAAATGTTAGTCTGGGAACCCCACAGGGGCAGTTTTACCCTGTCTTACAGGGTCATTGTGGGTTGGAATGGACTCGTTGGCAGTGAGCTTGGGTTCTTGAGTTTTGTATGAGTGTATGGTGAGGAAAACACACGGTCCTCCTTGTTTCCAACCAGAAGAAACCAGTGTGAGCCTCGTGGGCTCACGGTCGGCTGTCCTGGGACACAACCGCATCTTCTCCCTTCCCCACTTGGAGATGTTCCATAGAAGCTTCCTGTTTAACGGGTGTGTAATGGTTCTCCCAGAGTGTATTTTATCATTCATTATTTTTCCAGGACTAGTTGCCACCTAATCTCTCAGGTCACCATGGAGGACATCTCAGACCACAATTTTCAATCTTGAACTCAGGCCTCGCATGTTCTTTGGACAGGTTCCCAGAAGCAGAACCATGGGTTAAGGGCTGGAGCTCTTCACGGGCCTTTATAAGTATTATCAGCGTGTTCTCTGTAACTTCATGTCAGCAGCCGGGTTTCCCACTTCCTGGTGAGCCTGAATAGTCTTTTTGGAAATTTGATAAATTTGATTCCCTTGTTGTTTATAGTTCTTTCTTTGGTGCTTCTTGGTCGTGTGTGCATTTTGTTGTTGTGGTTGTTGTTTTGGTCAGTGTTTTATTTGATGCCCTCTATATAGTTTCAAAAACCTGTGATTGTTCACAACTGTGATAAAGACTGAGATACTAAACACCAGGTAATTCTTCTTTTCAGACCCTCCACCTGACCCTCACTTACTAATGCTCTATTTTGCCCATGACTTTCCTGTCAGTTTGTCTGACAGTAGTGGCTTGGGTGAGCTGTGGTGCTGGAAGCTCTGTCACTGGTATTTCAAATGCAGCAGGGTCACCCAAAGTGAGCAGGCTTCCGTGGAGCTTCCAGACTCAGAATAGAGGATGAAGAAGGAAGAAACTTCTGAAACCGTATGCATAGCTACGCAGCATTCTCAAATATGAAAGCCTAAGCAAAGGAAGCACAGAGCGTTGCCAGAGGATGGGCCCCTCAGCTCCAAGGACACTCGAAACGTGACTGCAGAGGAGATGATTGCTTGGAGGGATGCTGACCATGGTGACAGGAGTCGGGTAAAGCCCGTGGGAGTGGAGCCTTCTGGATCTTCATTTGCTGATGGGGCACGGCTCAAGGTAGAGAAACAGCTGCAAACATCTTCTAATGATCAGAACTCAGAATGTGTTAAGTATGAATTTAAGACAATTGGAAGGAGTCAAAATGAATAGGAACACATGAAGATCAATATCCCAGGAATTATTGAGCCAAAATTACTTGGTATTGGCCATTTGAATCAGAAAATTATACGATTTACTGATTGCTGGAATAACACAATCAAGAGGAATAGGATGACATTCATTGCCAAAAAGGATGTTGCTAAATCCATTTTGAGTACAATACTATCTGTGATCCAATTAATCTATCCACCTTCAAGGAAATCTAATCAATACAACTCTTATTCAAACATAGGTACCAAGTACAAAAGTTAGTGATGAAGAAATTGAAGAATTCTACCAATGACTTCAGTCGGAACTTGATCAACCATGCAATCAAGAGGCATTGATGGTTATTGATGATTAGAATGCAAAATTTGGAAATAAAGAACAGTTGTTGAAAATTAAGGACTTGGTAATAGAAATGAAGCTGGGGATCACGTGATAGAATTTTGCAAAACCAATGAGTGACTTCTTCATAAAAAATAGCTTGTTTCAATAACATGAATGGCAACTATACACATGGATGTCCCCAGATGGAATACACAGAAATTAAATTGACTACATCTGTGAGAAGAGATGATGGAGAAGCTCAATATCACAGCAAAAACCAGACTAGGGGCTGACTGTAGAACAGACCACCAGTGGCTCATATGTAAGTTTCAGGCTAAAGCGGAAGACAATTCATACAAGACAATTCACACAAGAGCCAAACTATGATCTTGAGTCTATCTCACCTGAATTTCAAGAACATATCAGGAATAGATTTGAAGCATTGAACACCAATGACAGAAGACCTGATAAGCTGTGAGAGGACATCAAGATCATCATGAAGAAAGCCAAAGGTCAGTAAAAAGACGGAAGAAAGAAAGGGCAAAGTTGATCCAGAAAAGACTCTGAAACTTGCTCTTAATAGTAGCAAAGCTAAAGCAAATGGAAGAAAGGATGCAGCCAAGGAACTGAATAGAAAATTTCAAAGGGCAACTCGAGAAAACAAAGCTCAATAGAACATCATGTGCAAGAACCCAGAATGAGAAAACCAAAAGGGAAGAAAACACACTCAACATATTTGAAAGTAAAACAACTCAAGAAAGAATTCAAGCCTCAAGTTGAAATTTTGAAAGTTTCCAGAGACAAATTATTAATGATGCAGGAAGCATCAAGGAAGATGGAAAGAATACACAGAGTCACTGTACCTAAAAGAACTAGTTGACAATCCACCATTTCAGGAGGCAGCATGTGAGCAAGAACCAATGGTGCTGACAGAAGAAGTTAACACTGCACTGAATGCGTTAGCCAAAAACAAGGCTCCAGGAATTGATGGAGTACCTATTGAAATGTTTCAGCAAGCTAAAGAAGTACGGGAAACACTTCCCCATCTGTGCCAGGAAATTTGGCAGATAGCTATGTGCCTAACTGACTGGAAAACTCCCATTAAAACGCTCAATGGTGTCATTGGTAATCACACACGAGTAAAATTTTGTTGAAGATCATTCAACAATAGTTGCAGCACACACTGACAAGGAACTGGAAAAAATTCAGCCGGATTCAGAAGAGGACGTGGAACAAGGGATATCATTGCTAATGGCAGATGGATCTTGGTTCAAAGCAGAGAACACCAGAAGGATATTTACTTGTGTTTCATTGATTGTGTAAAGGCTTCTGGCTGTGTGGACCAGAATAAACTGTGGTCACCCTTGAGAAGAATGGGAATTCCAGAACACGTCATTGTGCTCTTGAAGTCATGATATACGGATTGAGAGGCAGTTTGCATATAGAACAAGGGAATACTGTGTTGTTTAAAATTGGGAAAGGTGTGCATCAGAGTTGGTCCTCTCACCATACTTGTTCAGTGCATAGGCTGAGTAAGTCATCAGAGAAGCTGGGTTATATGATGAACTGGGCAGCATCAGGATTGGAGGAAGGGTTATTAACAACCTGTGGAATGCACACGACACATCTTTGTTTGCTGAAAGTGAGCAGGACTTGAAGCACTTGCTGTTGAAGATCAAGGAGTGTAGCCTTCAGGGCGGATTACAACTCAATATAAGGTAAACCCAAATCCTCAACCTGGACCAATAGGTACCATGAGGATAAATGGAGAAAAGATGGAAGTTGTTAGGGATTTTATCTTAAACTTAGATCCACATCAATGATCATGGAAGAAGTAGTCCAAAAATCAAAGGGCATATTGCATTAGATAAATCTATTGCACACAGCTCTTTAGAGCAGACGCCCTCAAACTACGGCCCACGGGACACATGCAGCCCGCCGGGTGTTTTTGCCCCGTTTGATTTTTTACTTCAAAATAAGATATGTGCAGTGTGCATAGGAATTTGTTCATGGTTTTTTTTTAACTATAGTCTGGCCCTCCAACGGGTCTGAGGGACAGCGAACTGGGCCCCTGTTTAAAAAGCTTGAGGACCCCTGCTTTAGAGTATTGAAGAGCAAGGATGTTATTTTGAGGACTAAGGTGTGCCTGAGCCAAACCATGCTTTTCTCTATTGCATCGCACGCATGTGGAAGTTGGGCATCGAATGAGGAAGGCCATAGAAGAACCGATGCATTTGAAGTGTGGTGCCGGAGAAGTATATTGATAGTACCATGGGCTGCTAAAAGGACAAACCAACCCATGTGGAAGAAGTAAGGCCAGAGTGCTCCTGAGAGGCAAGGATGGCAAGATTGTGTCTTACTTACTTTGGACGTACTGTGAGGACAGGCCAGTTCCAGGAGAAGGACATCAAGCTTGATAAAGTAGAGCGGGGCAGAAAAAGGAATGTCCTCAATGAGGTGGAGTGACACAGTGGCTGCATCTCTGGGCTTAGCATAGGTACAAGTGTGTGGGTAGCACAGTATTTCGTTCTGTTATGCACAGGGTCACTGTGGGCTGGAGCTGATTCCATGGCTCCTAACAACAACAACTCTATTCTGCACAATAACTTGGTGCCAGGCATAGTGACCATGGCTGCACAGTGTCCCCTCCCTGGAGGAGGGGGTCTTTGTTAACCTCTAGAAAACTGGGGACTGCCTAGCCCTGGGCTCCTTCCTGCTGGTGAGAGGTGGGGTGGAGTGCAGTGTCCAGCTGCCAGGCTAGCCTCCTACATGGCCATGGTCCTGGTAGTTTTACAGGCAGCACCAAGCCAGTGAGTACCTGTTCTTGGTCCCCAGCATCTATGTGGGCTGAGGCCCTGCAGCCCAAAGTTGCTGTGGGTAGGAAGGGGCTGGTATCTAGAAGAAATGCATGCAAGTACCATGACATCCCTAAGGGAGAGTTGGCTGTGCAAGCTCTGGCCCAGCCCTCGAGGGGCCTCCAGTTTCACAGCCCAGCCCTGTCCCCTCCAAATCGCATTCTCCACAGAGGACCAATTCATAGCTGCACTTGTCACAGTGGTGAGTGCACCAGTAGATCTTGGCTGCTCTCAGTTCTATGACTGGAAAACAAGATGGTCCAAAACCACAAAAAGAAACCCTGCATTTGCCCATCATCCTGATCTCCACTGGCCGCGTCTGTGAGTGAGGAGAGACAGGGGACTCCACTGCATCGCCCACGTTCTGCTCTGTGGAGAATGCCATGGACAATGCTTTCGTTGCTGGCTTAAATATAGGTGAGTATAGAACGACCTTTAGGTTGACAATAAAGAAAGGAGACGGTGGGCTGCTGTGGGGGCCAACAAAGGAAGATATGATTCTCCTATTTTTAAAATAATCTTTCTTAGAATAGCTCTGGTTTTACAGGAGAGACAGGCCAAGGTGGTACAGAGCAGGGCTGGGGAACGTCCAGCTCACAGACTTAGTAAGGGCTGACATCATCAACACCAGCTCACATCACTCGCCTCGCCGAAGAGAAGCAAGTAGTCCCAGCCATTGCGTTAGGGGTGAGTTAATGAGATGCTTGAGGGGTGCAGCCCGAGCATGAGCTTATAAATATCCAAATAGTCCTTGAGAGAAAAAAAAACAGAGGGATGAGGTGTAACCTGCCTGTTTCCTCCATCATCCGTGTCTTGCATCAGGTTGGCACACCTACTACAATTCAGGAAGCAATATTGCAGTATTGGGTCAGCAGTTCGAAACAACCGGCCGCCCCTTGGGAGAATGATGAGGCTTTCAACTCCTGTCAAGTGTGACTGTCTCAGGAACCCACAGGGGGCAGTTCTGCTCTGTCCTTACAGGGTGGCTCGGAGTTTTGATTGACTCGATGGATGGCATTGAGTTCTTTTGGTTCATTAAAGCTCATACTTGATTCAGTTTTTCCTTATCAGCCCCTTCTCTGTCAGGCATCTCAGCCAGGATGCATCACATCCATGCAGTGGTCTCGTCTCCTTAGACTCCACTTAGTTGTGATATTTGCGTCATTTTTTGAACCCAGGAGTTACGAACTCCCCTTGCCGAAGGCCTGTGCGTGTCTGCTCCATTTGTTCTTACGTCCTCCAGAAGCCAGTTTCCATTAGGCCATCCCCTCCCTCCCGCCTTTCCCTGGTACATTGTCCTCTCAGTGGCATGTGGATACGTTTTGTCTTCTGTAATTGGACAGCCCTGCCGGGGCCCCATTGAAAAACAGACACTTCTTCACGCTCAGAGGTGGTATCAAACCGCACGGACCAGGGACAACTCCAGTCCAAGCTGGGCACAGAGGCTCCCGCCGGCTGCAAATTAGCCCGACCTTGTTTAGAACCTGCTGTGCACCACCGGCTGCCTCAGAACCACAGAGCAGAGCAGGCAGAGGGGAAGGAGGAGGGAAGCAGATGCTTTCCGGGGCCCACACAGCGCTGGCTAGAAGGAGGCTCACTGCCCAGGTTGAAACTAATTGGCCAGCCTGCTGTGATGTAATGGTGGGTGTGTGGGCGATCACACCTACCTAATCCGTGCTGAACTAACTGAGTTCATTAATGACCCATTCTGGTGACTTGGTGACAGGTGCCAGACTTGGCTTTGCTATAGTGGATGTCCTGGAGAAATGATGCCAGAGTTTATTTTGCGGGGAGGGGCTGGGAGCTTAAAGAAAAACATTTAAAGGGAAATCCTATGTCCTGGGTTATATAGTAATATCAGCAAATGCCTGTAACCAAAGTGAAGAGCCCAATGTAATGGATTCTCCTCAAAAGGGGTGTTTTTATTAGGGAAAGTTCATTACCAATTATTCTGATTTGATTTTTTTTCTCTTACTAATATTTTTTCATTACAAAACCAATAATGACACTTGTGAGCATTCTCATTTCCCTTTGGAGCTTGTAGAATGTGCACTTTTAGCCTATTAGGAATTAAAAAAATTTTTATTAGGAGATGCTTTTGGAGACAAATGTTCTACAATTACACATTCACTCTCTGCTCATAAAATGATAAATCTCTGGAGATTTCACATGAATTTGCCTAATCCTTCCCATCTCAGCATAATGGAGGGATGTTTTTAAATAGAGAGCTCGTTCTGCCTGCACATATCCCCTTTTCTGCAGTATTAAGTGAATTTTTAGTTAAAAGTCAGAGGAGTTGAATAGGCAAGAGGGCCATTTCCCATTGACATTCAGGCTTGGTCCAATTTATGCAAAAAGAAGGCAGTTGGTGCTGTGCCCCCAAATCATTAGTACATCAATTATTCTGTGATAACCAGCTGGGAACAGGCTTGCGGCGGAACCAGTGTTCCTCCCAAGTAAAGTTGGCTCCCCAGGAGCTTCTCTGGGAACTAAGATAAGATCCAGATAACTCTGCTCTGCCTGGGCAGCAGGAATCAGTTCATGCAGCGACACTGAGGCCCTCCAGTGCTCACCAGAAGGTCAGCTGCCCGCCTGGACTAAGACGAGGCAGCCTGCTTCCGTAAAGGTTCACATCCTTGGCAGCCCTCGGGGGCAGTTCTAGCATGTCCTGTAGGGTCGCCACAAGTGGGTGCCGACTTGGTGACATTGGGCGCCTTTAAAATGGACACTGTGCCCCTCTGAATTCCACAGGGAAGCATTTTAATTTTGTCATCAAGGGGTGAATGCATAACAGGTTTTATTTGGGGCAGTGTGTGTTGTCCGTTGTCTCAATTATCAGAATTCCTTGATCCAAAGCCACATTTCCCACCTACCTCTTTTGGGGATAACATGAGTGGCAAACAAGATCAAGATAACATGAAAAGTCAGTAGGGAAAATAAAGATTATTTGGCAAATCGTTCCTGCATTATTTTTTAGACTCTTGGCTGAACTTAAGAGTTAGAACTTTATTTAACTGTTTCCCCAAACATTTCTCATGAATTAAGTTTAGAAGATTTAAGGACAAAAGTTGAAAGGACTGTCGCATCCAACCTCTGGATTTGGGTGAGCCAGTTAATTTGATCTGGGGTGGGGGTGGGGGGGGGCTTCAGCTTTACTGTCTGATGGCTGGCCAGGCATATGAACTCTGAACAGAGGACCGCATCCCTTCCCACCTTCCTCATACAGTTTTGTGAAGTGTGAGGTCCCACTGGGTAAAAATACTCCCGGACTTGCTAATGAAAGCGTGTGCAGATCTGCTCTTCTGGCACATGTTTTTATAGATGTTAAAAATGCTATTGTCAAACAGCATTTTAGAAACTGTCAGGTGTGTGTGTACGTGCGCGCATGCGTGTGCTTTTCAAATGAGCTTTAAATAATTCAGCACGATGCAGGCGGCAGAGCAATGACTTGATAACCTCTTAGTGCTCTTTTGTACTGAATGTACAAGTGGAGGCTCTGAATGAGCAATGCAGACTCCCCGATCCACCTCTGATCTCCTCACCAGTGTTGTGTCAATGGGAATGTGCGGTTCTGGTGGTGTCGTTTTGGCAGATCCCTGTGGGAGAATGGCCTTGATCGCTTGGGCTTCGATGCAACTGCATACGTAAGGAGTCCTGGAGGCACAGGACTTAAGCTCTCCTCTGCTCACCACAAGGTTGGCGTTTCGAACCCCTGGATGCTCTGTGGGCGAAAGCTGTGTGGGCGGCTGTCTGCTTCTTTGAAGATTACAGGCTCGGAAACCCTACAGCGCGGCTCTCCTGGGGCCTCTCCTGTCGGGAGGAGTTAAGCAATGTTGCTGTTGCTGTTGTGAAGTGCTGTTGAGTCAGTTCTGACTCACAGCAAGCCTAAGCACAACAGAGGGAAACACCGCCCCATCCTGTGCCAGCCTCACAGTTACTCTCCTGGGTGAGTCCACTGAGGCAGCCGAATGCCAGTCCATCTGGAGAAGGGTCTTCCTCTTTTCACTGCCACTCCGCGTACCCACCGGGATGTCCTATCCAGGGACTGCTCTCTTGCCAACATGGTCAAAGTACAGAAGGTGAAGTCTGACTATCTTTACCTCGAAGGAGCTGTCTGGCTGTACTTCTTCCAAGACAGATCTGTTTGTTCTTTTAGCAGTCCATGGTCCTTTGAATATTCTCTGCCATCATTCACATGCACTGAATTTTCTTCTGCATACCTTCGTCAATGTTAGATGTTCACATGCATAACAGCAGTGGAGCTGGTCAGTGGCTCCTGAAAGAGGCCTGGTGGCACCATGGTGACGTGCTTACCTGCTAATGAAAAGGTTTGAAAGTGCTGTCCCGCCCAGTCACTCTATCGGGGAAGGATGTCCGATTCATTAAAGATGGCAGCCTTGGAAACCATGGGAGTAGTTTGACACTGTTTCTCTGAGTAAGAACTGACCCAGTGACAGTGGGCTTGGACTTGACTCCAGACGTTCATGGTAGTGAACTGGGTGTCCAAAAGTAAGCCTTGTGTAGTCCATCTAGCCTAATGCCAACACCTGGTGTCCTCCTCTCGCCTCCTGGCCTCTGCTGAGTCACAGGGGAGGGGAGAAAAGACATGGAGGCAAGTTTACTTCCACTAAGTGTTTGCCTTAGGTGGGTTCTTTAGCGAAGCAAGACCAGTGAAATAAGTGAGAACACAATCTCACACACTTACAAAAATGTATTTATTTGAAATTGGTTCCCACCATTATAGAAATGGACAGGTCCAGTCCTAGCCCCAGAGGTTTATCCTGACTCACACAGCTGTAGGGACTGATGAACCCAAGACTAGCAAGAACACTGCTGGCTGATAGCTGCAGAGGTGGGTGAAGCAAAAGTTAGAAGGTGATGAATCCAAGGTCAGCAGGCAATATTGCCAGGCCATTGACTCAAACCCAAGGAGGTAGATGACTCAGATTCAGGATCCAGAACCAGCCCAAAAGCAAGCAAGCTTTCCCACAGTGTTCACTTCTTTAGGAAGTAGGCCACACTCCCCAGGAAACTTCCCTTCAATTGCTTCAGGCCTGTAGCCTGAGGAAGAGGGTTGCATTCCACCCTAATCTCACAATTGTGGGCTGTTCCCAGCAGATCCCATTATGGCATTGATTACAGCGGGCTAGGTCACATCACAGGGGCTTATTAGATCTCAGCTGCCCAAGTACCAAGAATCCTGGCCCAGCCAGTCAACACAAAATCTAACAGTCAGAGTGTTAGATCCCTCAAACGTTGCTTATCCAAGCCAGTGAGTTGGCTAGCAGCATTTAGGAATAGTGAGGGTCTCCTCCCTAACCAAACAACCTTATTTTGAGTGAAAAAAACAAAACAAAACCAAACCCCCAAAGAGCATTAATTAGGGGTCTCAACCCTACTTCTCATTGGCCTGGATGTGAGAGCAAACCTCAGGCTCTTCCTGATCTTGCAGCCTCCCAACCCCCGCCACCCCATTTGTTTCCTCCAGGAGCAAACCAGGCAAACATGTTTGTGTGAAGGGACTCAAGGATGCTCACTGTGCGCTTCAGGAGACTGGCACTGCTTCCACCATCAAGGATTTACCATGGGCACCAATGATCTTCCAAAGAAGAGGCCACGGGTCTGAATGATGATGCTGGCAAAGAACACTGTTAAGTGCCATGGAAACATGATAAGTACTGCCAAAAGGGGAAAACATGTCTGTTTTGGAAGAAGTACTGCTAGGGTACTCCTTAGATTAGAGACTTGGTTGGGGAGACTTACATACTTTAGACAGGTTCTCAGGAGAGACCAGCCCCCAGAGTAGGGCATCATGCTTGGCAAACTGGAGTTGGTACCAAAAAGAGGGAAGCCCTCGGTAAGATGGATGGACACAGTGGCTGCAACAATGGGCTCAAACATAGGAACATGTGTGAGGATGGCGCAGGACAGGGTACTGTTTCATTCTGTTGTGCACAGGGTCCCGATGGGTCAGAGCTGAATTGATGGCACCTAACAACACCACTAGTGATCTTAGTCATGTTCAGGTGTCACACCTCTACTCGGCCAGTCAGTAGACACCCACCTTTCCAGGTGGCAGTGGAAGGAGCTTTTCCTGGGATGTGGAAACTGGTCCAGAGTGCGGCACAGAGTGGCGGTTCATCAGAGGATGGAGCCATCTGTCTTGGATCATCCCATGAGAAGCTGTTTGCAGGGACAACCATAATTTGAAAGATTTTCCCCAGCAACTTCAACAGTCCATTTAAGATTCATCCATCCCACTCCATTGTCATTCATCCCTCTCCATTGTCATTCACCCCACTCCATTGTCAGACACCCCATTCTATTGTCATTCATCCCACTCCACTGTCAGACATCCCACTCCACTGTCAGACATCCCACTCCACTGTCAGACATCCCACTCCATTGTCATTCATCCCACTCCATTGTCATTCATCCCACTCCATTGTCATTCATCCCACTCTATTGTCAGACATCCCACTCCATTGTCATTCACCCCACTCTGTTGCCAGACATCCCACTCCATTGCCATTCACCCCACTCCTTTGTCATTCGTCCCACTCCATTGTCAGACATCCCACTCCACTGCCCATGATTGCTACCAAGTGCCTGGGGCCCACTGCCTCTCTACTGTGTATCACAGGCCATTTCTAAGGACCTTTCAAATGCCACAGAAGGGACAGGTGTTTGTGTGGTCTGGAAGGGCTGAGCAGAGCTACTGTCATCTACCCTCCGGCCTATGGGGAGGTGGGTGCCCCGGTAAAGAGAGGACAACTCTTCCCCCATCCTTGTTAGTCTGAGCTGCCGCTGAGGTCTTCATTCTTAATGGTGGTTCAAGGCCCCCTTTCACCAGGACACCATGGATTTTTACAAGTTCATTTCCATTCGCTTCTCTTCCCGCCCCATTAAGAATCAAGAATAAAATGGGGAGAGGGGAGAGAAGGGGTGTTAACAGATCAGAGAAAATAGTAAGAGATGGAACCCACCTGGTGGGACAAGTCTTTTAGGTGTGACAGCTAGATATGGTCAGCGTTCCTTTTTAGAGGGCTTTTGCTACAAAAAGAGAATGCAGAGGCTGATTTATTTCAGGCTGGGGAAGTATTGTATGAGCCAGAGCCTGACACGCTGCACTGGTAGCCCTGCCTTCTGTGAGCCGTCATGCGGATTTGATTCACTCGTTGAAAGGAGCCTTGTTCTCATGTTTGTCACCAGAGACTGTGAGTCCCAGTTATACTTTCCCAGCGCGGTATCCTATAAGCAGATGCACTCAGTCTGTGTGCTAAGCCAGTCATCGGAGACCCTGGTTTATGTGAAGAAGAATGTGGCATCAGAATTAGAGGAAGGCTTATGAACAGCCTGCAGTACGTACATGACACAACCTTGCTTGCTGACAGTGAGGAGGATGTGAGGCACTTGCTGATGAAGATCAAGGATTGTAGCCTTCAGTGTGGATTACAACTCCATGTGAAGAAGACCCAAATCCGCACCACTAGACCAGTAGGTACCATCGTGATCAATGGAGAAAAGGTTGAAGTTGTCAAGGATTTTGGCTTCCTTGGGTCTACAATCAGTGCTCATGGAAACAGCTGTCAAAATCAAAAGATGTGTCGCACTGGGTAAATCTGCTGCACAAGACTCTTCAGAGAATTGGAAAGAGGATGTTACTGTGAGCACTAAAGTACACCTTACCCAAGCAATGGTACTTTCCATTGTCTCCTATGCATTTGAAAACTGAGCATTGAGTAAGGAAGCCTGAAGAAGAATAGATGCATATGCATGGCAGTGCTGGGGAGAATATTGAAAGAATCGTGGGCTGTGAAAAGGACCAACTGATCTGTCTTGGAAGAAGTATGGCCAGAGTGCTCCTTAGAGGCATGGATGGCGAGACTTCATCTTGCATGCTTTGGACATGTTGTTAGAAGAGACCAGTCCCTGGAGAAGAACATCCCGTTCGGTAAAGCAGAGGGGCAGCCAAGGAGCAGAGGGTGCTCACCGAGAGGGATGGACACAGATGGCTTCAACAGTGGGCTCGGGCAGGGAAACAATGGTGAGGGTGGCGCAGTACCCGGCGGTGTTGCCTTCTGTTGTGTCTATGGCAGCAATGGGTTGGAGCTGACTCAATGGCACCTAACAGCAGCATACTTTCCCAGCAGCACAGAGGTGGTCCCCAGGCAGGCAGAGTGGAGGGGCGCCTGGGGCTCGGGGCCTGACTTCTGAATTCTCCTTCTTTCAGTACACACCTACTGAGTTCCATTCCCACCCCCAAGCCCCATTCCTCCACTGGTCTGTCAGTTTGTCATACTGTGGTGGCTTGTGTGTTTCTGTGATGCAGGAAGCTATGTCACTGGTATTTCAAATACCAGTAGGGTCACCCAAAGTGAACAGGCTGCAAGAATGGGCTCTGTGGTAGTTACATAAGCAGTTGTCAATTTGAGACTTAAGAGTGAAGGAGTGGAGTTTGGCCTGTAAGTCAGGTCGCAGCTTGATGACCTCATTTGGAGGCACTAAGGAGATAAATAGCTCATTGGAGGTGGGACACATGCTCTCTCCCTGTGAGTTATTTCTGCAGAAAAGACACATGGAGCTGTGTTAGAGCCCTGGAGCTGAAGGAACCACGTAGAGACCCTGCCAGTGCTGCCTCCACTGCCACTGGATCCACAAGACTTCCCACCCACTGGCCTGTGATCTTCCTGCATTCAGCATCATTGCATGTGTTGTGTGAGTCAGAAGAGGAACTTACAGATTGGTATCAACATATGGGCCAACATCGGACTTACGGACTTGATCTGGACTGGGCTGGGATGTTTTCTCAATATGCAATTGCTCTTATAATGTCCAACAACAACATTCCCCCTTCCCCCTAGTCCTCTGCTTCTTGACTTGTGATCTTGATTTTAAGAGCTCACGGGTAGCAGAAGTGAGTAGTTAAAAATGTTTCTCAGTTTATTAAAAATGTGAGATATTTGGAATTTGACTCAGTAAACATTTTTCTCAATGCCTACAAGATGTCAGGCAATATGTGGGATTTTTTTTTTTTTTTGCAAGTCTTCACATTGGATCCCTGCGGTATGTGTTTTTATCGCATCCGCACATGAAAGATGAAGCTGTTTCTAATACAAGGGGGTCTCAATCACTGCCATTGGATTTGTTCTAACACACAGCAACCCCAGAGGGTAAAGAACTGCTGCTGTGGGTTTCTGAGGCTATAAATCTTCACGTGAGCAGAAAACCACATCTTTCTCCTGAGGAGCAAGTGCTGGTTTTGAACTGCTGACCTTACAGTTAGTAGCCCAACACATCACCCACTTCACCACCAGGGCTCCTCCTCCTCCAAGGGCATAGTAGGTCCTGGGAATTAACTCTCTAACGCAAACACAAGAACGATCCTGTTGGTACTTCGGCTGCTGTCATCAAGCCCCCCCCCCCCTCACCTGGAGGCTTAGCCTTTGCTGAACTGGAACTCCTGCATGTGAGGTTCGGCGGTGCCTCTGCCACCCCAATCAGCTTAGACAGGGCCCTTAGAGTGACACCCCAGGGAAATCCAGCACAGGCCTACGTAACTTGATCAAGAAAGCAAAGGTGGGCAGAGACCCGGGCTTCCGTAATTCCTGGATCCAGTGATGCTGGTTCAGGTTGTAGCAGCTTCAGGTGTCAGGATATCCTGGAACTCACACAGTTCCATCACGATTTTCTGTCTCCCTCTGGCTTGATGTTTAATTATCCTGTGTTGTCTTTTGTATTAGATATCTACTGATGATCTTAAGTTTACTGGCTTAAAATAACACATGCTTTTTTTTTTTAACTTTGTATTGTGAATTGGGTGCAGGTTTACGGGATCAATCAGTTTTCCATTCAACCATCCATTCGCCCTTTGTTTCATCTCATTGGTTGCAATTCCCACAGTGAAACATCTTTCCTGTTCCCACCATGCCTTCTTTCCGAACCCTCGGAAGTTTGTCCTCAAGGAAATGCCGCCCTTTCGATCTCCAAAAGTTATCCAGTCTATGCTGTGAATACCTTCCCAGTGTCATTGCCCCTCCAGTGGACCTGTCTATTGTTTGTTTGAAAATGGGGCCACGGGTGTAAGTTCAGCTCCAGACCTGCAGGGTAGCTGAGAGCCAGTCTGAGGGTCCCACCAGTCTCTACAAGCGTGATGGCTTCCGGATTTTGAGTTTTGTTCATTTCACCCCCCTCCGTTCAGGACCTTCGGCTGTGGTCCCTTTCAGAACAGTTGTGTGGTAGCAAAGCACCTTGTGGCTCCTGTGGTCTCAGTGTCGTGAAGTCTAATGTCTATGTGGGGTATCAGTACTGGGGTCTGTTTATTTCCTTGTGCCTTTGGGCTATCAGCAGAGCACTGTAGCCACTGTGCCTCTGGGACTCTGCTACCAACAAAATGAACACACACACCCCACCAAGCCCACTAAACACATAGTGATCCTACAGGCCAGTCACACGGCTCCAGTGGGTTCCCCAAGGAGTAAATCTTTATGGAACCAGAAAGCCTCATCTTTCTCCCCCAAAGCAGCTGGTTGAGTTTGAACTTCTGATTCTGTGGTTTGCACCCAACCAATAACCTCGAGGCTACCACCAGGGCTCCTCTGACTACTCTGGGGCTTTGGAATCTCCAGTGAAGGCCCAGCTTACAAGAAAGGGGTCTTTGCTTTGTAACGGTAGCACGTGTTAATATGGGGCTATAAACAACCCAATTTATTTTCTCATTTTGTGTTTATTCTCGGGAGGTGATGCGCAAACACTCATTCACGTGGCGTCCAGAAATACTTTTGTCTATAGTAGGAGCAGATGGCAGAGTGTGCTCCCAGCCAAGGCGCATTCATGTCACCGCACTTCAACGTGGAAGTGATCACAGCCCCTCTCGGCCCTCACTTCCCATGCGCCTTTCCTGCCCATCACACCAGCATTCTCACCAAGAATTTTTGGAATCTGCACATGGTGTCGTCCCGAGAGGAGCACTTTAAAAAGAAATGACCTCTGAAGCCTCATGATTAAAGGTCATCGATCCAACTAACATTTCAAGAGCATTTTCCCTGTACTAAGCGGTGGGTTTCCCCCTCCAGTGAGGTGGCTTGGTCCTGGGGGGATTTGGGGATTTTTAGGGTGGTTGTCTGCTATCTTGCTATCTTACTGATTAGTGGGAGCACTGCGGCCTGTGGCGAGCAGGGGCCAGGCCGAGATAGTTGTCCTGCGGTATGTGCTCTGCCCCTCTCCGCTCACAGGAAGAGTTCTGTGCCTTGCCAACTTCAGACAGGACATGTATGCATGTGCAAAACCTGTTGATGATGATCTGAACTGACAACCTAATCCTGCGCCCCATGTGAACACACGGATTTGTTTTGGCCATAAGTTTCATACCCTGTGACTTTTCCGGCAAAAGAGCAATTGAATTTAGCTGCATTTGAATTGTGGGGAACGCATACTTTGCTTTACTTGGGTTCAGGACTCATTTACCCTCACACAAAACGCTGTCGCCGATGGAAGCTCGCTTGGTGATGCGCAGAGAACCAGCTTGATGCCAGGTCGCGGCATGGCATTGAGACCTGAGGAGTTGCTCTTCTCTGCCCATTGCCGCCAAGAATGTTCTGACCCCTAGCGACCCTGCACAGGGTTTCTGAGACAGTGAATCGAGCTGTGAATCAGGGCACCCCATCTTTCTCCCAAGGAACAGAGGGTTGCTTCACTATTAGCACTCCAGCACCTAACCCTCCGCACCACCAGGACTCTGAGGAGCTTCCAGGTGTCTTGTTATCTTTGCACAGCCCTTGTTTTTGCCCACCTCTTGTTAGCCTGGGCCTCAAGCAGACAGCAGTGGTCAGCAGCGCCCAGCCGTGGGACTGTAGTTGGCATTGTGCACAGCCAGTATGGCTGCCTTTGGTGGATGCCAGAGTGGTAGGTACCTAGTTTTTACTTTTGGGGCCACAGGAGGGAGGGAGGGGGCATGTGAGGAAAAGAGCAAGCATATATCAACCATGCCCCTCCCCCAACTGCTATTGCCAAAGGCAAATGCTGGTGTGGAGAAAGTGGCAAGGACAGAAAATTGGCAACATAAAGACAGAGGTCATTACGATCTCCCCTCTTATCCCAACTCACTGCCATGGAGTCTATGCTGACTCACAATGATCCTGTAGGGCAGGGTAGAACTGCCCCTCTGGGTTTCTGAGGCTGTAACTCTTATACAGGAGTAGAAAGTCTCATCTTTTTCCTACAGAGCTTCTAGGGGTTTTGAACAGCTGACCTTGTGGTAGCAGGCCAACACGTAACCCACTGTGCCACCAGGTCTTCTCATGTTTGCCACATCTTATTGTTGATTTGTTGGTTGATCCTGGTGGATAGATGAAGATCCTCAAATCTCAACTCTGATTAGCTCAGTCCTTACCTGCCATCAGTCCCCGTTACAGAGGAAATTATAGAAAGTACAACAGACCATACACCCTGCTGACTGCTTGTCTCCTCCCTGGCCTTGTTCAGCATTGCCTCTCCATCAAGCTCTACAGCACCACGAGAGAGTATGTCTTAGAGTGATCCGTTGTCTGCCTCTGGGCAGCCTCTTGGACCATGGAAAGGATTTCCGTTTAAATCCAGGAGGGCCTCACAGCTTGTCACAGGGCTCAATCATCGCACTGCATCTTGAATCTGTAACAGGTGCTTGAAGGCGGGCATGCTTTGCAGCATGGCTGAGCAATGCCTCCCAGCAGCCCCTTCAAGTGATGCAGACCAGCTTATGCTGGGTTGGTAGGAAGGAAGGCAGTGAGTGTGTTGCTGTTGTTATTTGCATGTAGTTTGCCCTACTGATGTCCTTAATCTTAATCTTAGTATTTTCAAGGCATAAGAACCCCCCCACCCCCGCCACCACTTTTAAGGAAACAGTTCTAACTCTGGTCCTAGTCCCCAAGAGTCTGCCACACCTAAGCCTGTGAGTGGGGTGTCCATTAGGAGTGTATGATGATCTTGCCTAGCATGTCCCCAAGACTCAGCCAATAAAAGGCCTGGCAGGCAGCGGTTCTCCAGAGCTTCCTGGGAAGGAACCCTGTGGTGCAGTGGTCACGAGTTGGGATGCTAGCCACAAGGTCAGAAGTTGAAATCTATCAGCTGCCCCTCAGGAGAAAGACAAGGCTTTCTACTCCGGTGAAGAGTTAGTCTTGTAAAACCTCAGACGCAGTTCTAGCCTGTTCTGTAGGGTTGCCATGAGTCAGAATTGACTCAATGCAGTGAGGGCGTACTCCCTGTTCATCTGGTCAGTGTTTGCAGTTCTAGGCCATTCACTTCACTAGATGTGGTGGTCATCTAGACAGAGTTGACTGGTCCAGGAAAGGTATCCTGGCAGCACGGCAGATTAAGCACTGAATGCAAACAAGCCAACAATACAAACACATCATCTTCTCCCCTTGAGAAAAACAAAGCTCTGCTCCCATGAAGATTTAGTCTCAAAAACTCTTTAGGTTGTAGCCCTCCCCTGTCCGATGTCCTACAGGGTTGCTATGAGTCACAGTGAACATAATGGCAGAAGGCTAAGTTTTGGGGGTACCATTAGTAATTTGTATTTTAAAATGCACCACCAGGTTTATGTTTCCAGGCCCCCAAGACATCAGTTTATCAATATACTCATAATAAAAGGCAATACTAATTAATAAAAGGAGGGGGAAGTATTTTACTATCAAAACTGATGATAAAGTTGTTTCAACTGATGGAGTTTCAGTTGAACTTGTAAGTCAGGAACTGCCTGTATCCCTCTTAAAGTGAGCCTCTGTTTACGCTTCATGGATGGTTTGCTTTTGTGTTGGGCTGGCTTGTCTGGAGAAACAAATCAGTGACATTCGACTATAAAAAAGAAAGAACTTTATATCAAGAAGGCACCTTAGCCCAGTCCAACTCTAGTCCATAGGTTCAGTGTTAGCCCGGGCCCTCTCCAGAGTCAGGCCGATGAGGCTGAGGTGAAGCCGTGAACGCAGTCACATAGATCCCAGGTCGGTGGATGCACGGGAGTGCTGACAGCTCTCAGGGTTGTGCATCCAGAAATACAGACACAGAGACCCAGTGATGTTCCAGTAAGGTGAAGTGGCAAAGAGGAATCAGTGCTGTTTGATCGTGCTCTTATGCAAGAGGCGACACCCGCAAGGAGGTGCCACCAAACTACCACTTGATTGACAGGTTGAACTTCACCCCTAGCCAGGAATGTCTAGTTGACATAGTATCTTTTTTTTCCCCAATTATTTTATTAGGGGCTCATGCAACTCTTATCACAATCCATACATACATCAATTGTGTGAAGCACATTTGTACATTCACTGCCCCCATCATTCTCCACGTAAGCCCCTGGCATCAGCTCCTCATTTCCCCCCCTCCCTCCCCACTCTCCTGACATAGTATCTAACCACCTCTCCTCCATTTGGTAATATTGAGCAGTTCTCAGTTTGGATCAAAACTTAATATAACTTTCCTATTTTCATTTTAACAATGCATACCTGTATATATATTAAGTGAAATAATCAGATGGGCTAAATTGTTGAGCTGGAGCTTCTGTGGGAACTGAAGGATGGTGTGCTGCAGTCTCACGTTTCCTGATTGGTTGCCATTGTTTTAGGGCAATTAGACTCTAACTCAGACTACTGAAAACCCACCTAGTGAGACAAGAAAGGCCTTCAGTTGTCTTGCACTCTACATTGTATGTGAGATAGAAGATTAATCGTTTGATTGGTTGGGATTTTAAATGAAAAGCCATCATAGAAGTTTTGTATCTATGTAAATCACCAGAAGACTGGTTTTGTTTTGTTGTGTGTTTTTTTAATTTAAAAATTCACTGTATGCCGTTTACAAGTGATACAATGTAAATGAAATTATATAGAAAGGTCCAAAGTGAGAGGATAAAATCTATAACATACAAGCAGCACCCACCCAAAACAGCAGAGGCAACTATACCAACATACATTAAAACAGAAAGTTTCACCATCTTTATAAACTAGGAGTATTCATGACAGAAAAACTACATTGCCCAAAAGATCAGGTTACACAGTCAGTGAGGTGTATATCTTTGGAGTGAATATGTCTGTGTGTGTGTGGTCGTGCCTGCATATGTGTGGCTTATGACTTTCAGTATGTGTGGACGCATGTCGGGGTTTGTTTGGGCAGTATGTCATTAGGTACTGTTCCGCGGCTTCCCACTGGCAGTGACCCTCTGGACGACAGAAGGAAACACCACCGGGGCCTGGACCATCCTCACAATTGGCTGGCTTGAAGCCGTTGTTGCAGCCACTTTGCCTACCCACCTTGTCGAGGATCTTCCTCACTTTCACGGACCCTCTGCGGTCCTTCACCAGGACTGATCTTTCCCGAAAACATGTCCAAAGTACACGAGATGAAGGAGCGTGGTGGCTACACGTCCTGCGAGTCGTGTGCCTGTCTGCCTTGTCACTAGTGAGTGAAATGATAAGCTCTTCGATTTCCTGTGTAATCAAGTGTGGTCTCCTTCCTTCCTAGGACTTCCTTCGTGGGGCACCTGGCCGGGATTCTCGTGGGACTGATGTACACTCAAGGGCCTCTGAGGAAAATCATGGAAACATGTGCAGGTAGCGAAAAAAGTGCCTCTGGCCCGACAGCAGTTTGGAAGTATCTGAAATCTAACGTGGACCAGGTTGCCCTGCAGTTCAGGAGGCTTTTTTGTTGTTATTCTTTTTCAGTTCAAAGATGAAGCAGCTTCTGCTGATCCTCATACAGCTCCAAAGAATAGACTGCAAACCCAGCTGTTAGGCCATAGGCTTTCCTCAGGATCTCACTGCCATTGAGTCAACACAGACACAGTGACCCTATAAGACAGGAGGACCTCCATCTTTCTCCCAAGGAGTGGCTGGCGGTTTTGAACTGCCGAACTTGCGAATTGCAGACCATCTTGTAACTGCTACGCCACCAGGGCTCCTTTAGGGACTTGATGGCGGTATCCTTAGCCTCAGTGCCACTTGCAGAAAGCCACTCACTCTCTCTTTGGTGTATAAGAGTGCCGTCTCCTTGAGTATTCTGAGCATTAAAACACGGACCAGGCAAGGACACAATGGAGCAGTACTCAAGTGCCTGCCCCGCCAAGACTCTAAAGAACTCGCATGATTGCTGGGTCTTTGGCCAGCAAGATAAACACATTCCTGCATGACTTCCGATCAGATGTGTTGTTGCTAAGTGCTTGGTCTCTGCTGTCAGTGAAATTGTCCTTTCCGTGTTTCCCTTCCGATTGATGCTCAGTGAAAATACTCGATGTCCGCTAGATATCAGTGCTTCTGTTTTAAGGCCTCTTTGTGTAAAATGCTACCCTGGTCTTGACTCATAAAGAGACTCTTCTGCACTCACTCGTTTTATAGATGGCACAAGCACCAGTATTTCATCTTTTATTCATGAGGAGTCTTCTGAGACTATTTCACCTTTTCTTGAACCATAAATAACTTGTTTTCACAGTTTTGTGCCAAAGACTGGCATTCTAGAACACCCTAGACTATTCATGATTTCAGAAAGGGTCCCAGGCCCGCCCTGGTGCCTTGCACAGTGGCAGTGTGCGCCCTGGAGGTGGTTTCCACAGCCTGTGTGGCATCAGGGACGATCCCCACTGCCCTGTATCTTCTCACCACCCCACTTCACCACCATGGCATCTACTGCAAATGTCCAGGTGTATTATAATTTCAATATAACAATGTAATTATGGAAACCTCCCGGTGAGTTTTGTTACCACCTGTTCTCAGCGTGGGTAGAGGAAAAGACATGCTTCTCACAAGCTGAGTGCCCTGTCCCCTTATTCTCTGCATGTCTCAAGATTACAACACTTAGTAACGGTGTCAGCAGATAGGTGGCAGGATTTAGTCACGTGCTCAGATTTTACAGAGTTTCCCCCTCAACACACGTGTGCAGGCGCATGCAATTTTAACATGTTGTCAAATGCCATCGAGTCACTACCCACCCAAAGTGGCCCGATGCGCAACAGAACAAAACACTGCCTGGCCCCGCACCATCCGCACAATGGTTCCAATGCCTGATCCCATTGTTACAGCCATTGTGTCAATCCATCCCATCGAGAGCCCTTCCTCGTTGTTACTGCCCCACTACTTTATGAAGCATGATGTCCTTCTCCAGGGCCTTGCCTCTTCTGAGCACTTGTCCAAAATATGTAAGGCAAAGCTTCGCCATCCTCACCTCTAGGAAGTGCTCTGGCCTTCCTTCTTCCAAATGTAAACACAGGAACTCTCAAGTTCTTCCTCTCAAACCCAGCCTGTTTTCTGTGGACTCTCAATTTCACAGCCCTCTACTTTTGAAGTGACACAAGAGAACAACGAAATACTAAACGCTGACTTTTGGGGCTGTTTGGGAATAGCCCATCAATCAGCCTTCTGCCCTATCAAGGATCAGGAGTCGAGGTAGCTCAGGAGCCCTGGGGGAAATAGCCCAGTGCTGAGGGCTGCTGTCTGAGAATGCTGCTGGGAGGCCAAGGGGCCAGTGGAGGAAAGTCTCAGCAGCCTAATTCTCTATGCCCAGAGTCATGGGGTTTGGAAGGCCGACCCCGGTGGCAGGAGGCTCCATAGCTATGGGATATCGATGGCTCCCAATATATATTTTCCAGATCGAAAATCATCCCCACTATCGCCACCCAGAAAGATGCCCTCACTCCACTGTGCCAAGTTGTTGATCCTCCTGCTTTAAAAATGTTTCTGAACTCCGAATTGGGTGAAGGTCTGCAGGACAGATCTGTTTTCTGTTCAGCCATTCAAACACATCTTATTTCCTGTCATTGACTGCAGGCCCCGCAGTGCAACATCACCCACCCCACTTTCTCTGTTTCCATTCCGCTTTCTCTCCCAACCCTTCTGAGCTTTGTCCTCTGGGAGGTGCTGCCCTTTTCATCCCAAATGGTTAAGTACCCGAAGGCGTGTCTACGTCACTGATTAGTGTTTTTGTTTCCTCTACCCACCTGTCTGTTGTTTGGCTGAAAACTAAACCATAGGGGTAAGTTCATTTCCAGAGCCAACGACTATCAAGCATAGGCTCAGAGGTCCTACCGGTCTCTAGCTGAGCCGTAAGTCTTGCTCTTCTTATGATTTCTGAGTTTGGGGCCACATTTTTGGGCACTCTAGCTAGGCCTGACTGCTGTGGTCCCTTCAAAGCAGTTGCTGTTGGTAGCCAGGTGCCATGGAATCCCTCTGGCCTCACGGTGAGGAGCGTGGACCTGATTGTTTTGCATGCGCTTTGATTCTCATCCTTTCTCTCAGCTCACAAGCTTTTAAGATCCCTGTTGTTACTCACCCACGCATCCTGTGGAACATTGTCTTTGAGCCTGTTATGCCAATCCTACTGTTTTTAGACCACAAGAAAGCCAAAGGGCTCTTAGGGCGAGGAACATTCCTTCTTATGGGGGAGAGTCCTCTTTATAGCTAGTCTATGTCTACCTCACGGAGACAGCAAAGCCCAAACTCGGTGCACTGGGAGGCAAAGAACCCTATATGTCAAAAGGAACACACACACACACCCACACACACACAAACACACATCATAGCCATTGAGTCACCTGTGCCTTGTAGGGATCCCATGTGCCAGGTGCTTCATAGGGTGCCAGTGGCTGATTTTCCCTAGTAGGTTGCTAGGTCTTTCTTCCAAGGCCAATTGAACTTGAATCACCACCCACTTGGTTAAAAATTGAGTGCTCAACGGATTCTACCACCTGCGACTTCAGAAATGTAAATGAGGACTTTGCTTCCCCTCCCCACCATACATTCTGTTTCCTGTAAGGTTGGCCCCCAAGGGAAAGGAAGCTTGTTTCAGCAGTCACTCAGCAACCACTTGATATGTTGCTGGGCATTGCCACTGAGAACCTGGTAAGGGTTGGGAACTGGAGCCAAGGGCAGCCTCTGAGGATTATTGCAATGTGTGTTTCTTACATCTTACAGCTGTTTACATTTGTTTCATTATTTAGGCATTTTCTCCTCTGCAGATTACCCAGGGCAGCAGCAGTACTTCCGTAGTTCAGGTAAGCACCTCATCTTATTGGATACATTTTGACTGTATGTCTGTTGACTCACAGAGGCCCTGGAGGCCACAGAATGAAATTCTCCACAGTCTTGCGCCAACCTCACAATCATCGCTGTCCTTGAGCTCGCTGTTGCAGCCACGCTGTGCACGTCTCTCCTTGATGGTCTTCCCCATTTTCCATGACCCCCTCTACCTTACCAAGCATGAAAGCCTTCTCCAGGGACTGGTCCCTCCTGACATTATGGCCAAAATATGTCAGATGAAAGAAATCTAGCCAAACGTCAACACTTCTGAGAGCCTTCTGACTGGGCTACTTCCAAGATTCATTTGTTGGTTCCTCTGGTATCCTGTGGTACTTCCACTATTCTTCACCGGCACGCTAATTCAGAGGTTTCAGTGGTTTGGGTTTCTTCGTTCACTGTGCAGCATTTCAGGGTCACGGGCATTAAGACTGCGTTCAGTCAAGTACCATAGACTGACCACACTTTGTAAGGCTTTTTTGGTGATAAGTGCAGTAAGTAAAATAACTTGGACTGCATTGGAGTTAGGAAAGCCCATCTGCATAGTCAGGAGCAAGCATATTTAGCTGGAAGAGAGGTCGGCAGGCATTTTGATAACAGATCACTCTTGGTGAGTTGAGGAAGTAAATATGCTCTTTCTGGAGATCTTTCATTAGCCCTAAGGGAGGTCTCATTCACAGGTTAGCCCGCATCTAAACAAGGCCCCTCTTCACCCCTGGGCTGCTCTGTGCTATCGTGGACCAAGGCCATTAGTTCTCAGGACTCCAGGCTGCCATGCCCTAGCCTTGACCCAAGGCTCCTCCACCACCTCCAGACTGCCTTGTGCCATCCTGGACCCACGACTTCCTTGTTCCTGGTTACCCCGGGCTGTTCTGGACCAAGGTCAGCTAACACAAGCCTATGGCTTCCCTTGGGGCCACATGGAGGCAGCAGGCTGTCCTGTGAAGGGCAGGAGCCACTGTTTTTGATTCCGGTGCCTGTGGAACCACGAGTGGCGTCTAAAATGCTTAGCCTGGGGTGGGCACACAGCAGCTGAAGACAATGCCACAGCGTGCCAGTCACACCTTCTTTACAGAAATACGGCCTGGTAAATTGGGGCCATGAGCTGCCAGGGCTTGACTTTTGACTTCAAGAAGCCAACACCAGATTCTGTGAACTCGACTCCATCGATGCAGCCCGTGTCCCCGTAGAATGGTGCTCCAGGAAGACCTGGGGCCTGTCTTCTAAGCTGTCTCTGCGGTCAGGCCCGCCTTCATCTGGGGGCGCCAGCTATGGGCACCACCCAGGAACTCTCTTCTTAAGACAATCTGTCACTTTAGCTTTGTTCTTCTGCAGAATGTTCTTCAGCTCAGATTAGTTGCGGATTCTTTGGGAAGTGGATCACCAAGCCTCTCCTCCGAGGCACCTCCAGGTGGACACTTGCACTCCCAGCCCTTTTCAGTGAGGTCCTAGGGCAGTGGTTCTCAACCTAGGTGTCGCGACCCTTTTGGAGGGTCAAACAACCCTTTCACAGGGGTCGCCCTGATTCATAGCAATACCAAAATTAGAGTTATGAAGTAGCAACAAAAATAATTTTATGGATGGGGCGGCCACCACAACACGAGGAGCTGTATTAAAGGGTCATGGCATTAGGAAGATTGAGAACCACTGCCCTAGGGTGTGATCATTTGGCACTGCCAGGGTT
The DNA here is from genome assembly GCF_050624435.1 of Tenrec ecaudatus. Taxonomy (NCBI): domain Eukaryota; kingdom Metazoa; phylum Chordata; class Mammalia; order Afrosoricida; family Tenrecidae; genus Tenrec; species Tenrec ecaudatus. The sequence goes on along the minus strand of NC_134542.1, from coordinate 11,414,385 downwards.
TGCCAACTCCCCCCCCACACACACACCGCCCTTTTCAGCTGGGCAGCAATTAAGCTTATTCAAAGACGGGGCCACAGGGCCAGGTGGCCGTGCTAATGGTCACTCGGGGTTTCTGACAGAAGCCATCTCTCTCTCCCTCTCTCCCTTCTCTCTAATCCTCTCTTCTCTCTCTCTCTCCTCTCTCCTCTCCCCTCCCCCCTCCCCCCTCTCCCCTCTCCCCTCTCCCCTCTCCCCTCTCTCCTCTCTCCTATCTCCTCTCGGAATGACTCAGGCTCCCCGCTGCAGTCAGCAGACCTTATGAATGTTTAGAAAGCTGGTCCCCATTTCTCTAATCTCGGTGGTGGTGCTTGAGCTCCTTGACCACGAACTCCTGGTGTGCGGATCGGGAACAGATGGAGTCCTTAACAGGGTAATGATAGCCAGCGTTTCTCCTAGGACACAGCCAAAATATATGGCTTCAGAAGAACATTAGAGTCTTGTTCCTTGCAGGATATAGTTCAGACTTACGTACCTTATGGGGCCGATCATCCAATTTTTGCAGGCAAGTTTCTTGCAAAGATAGAAAGACATCTGATTGGACCAGCAGAAGTGCTGTAGGAAATCTCTGGCCCTGAGAGCCCTGGTCTCCTTATACTCGATTTTGATGGGGTTATTGGTCTTGCTGATGGCTTCTGATGTATCCAGTAGAACCATCACCCGCAGGAGTCTTTTTGACTTCAACTTTCCCTCTCCTCTCCTTTCGCCTGACAAGCACTGAAGGTGGTGGAGTTTATGATACACAGATGGGTAGAGTTGTGGACGGTGTGTCACAGGCCCTGCGGGCTGGTTTCTGAAATCAGAAAGAATGGGATGAAAACATTTTGTCCAGACCTCGACTGAACGCGACAGCGCCCTCAGCACGTGGGTAGACACAAGCTTTTGTACCACTCACAGCAACCGGGGCCATCCACCTGGCTGGCGAACTACACGTGGCTTCAGGTGGATCAGCTGAAATGCCGCTTCCACTCTCTGTACCAGCGTGATCCCCATGAAGCTGGAAAGTGCTAGTGGGCCTTGTGGGGAAATGCCCTACAGGCATTTGTGGGCCAGAAATTGATGGACTGTCTTCCAACGGGCTGGGCTGATGTCTGCTCAGAGACTGCTGTAGCAGTCCATGGTGACCAGTGACCTCTCTCTCTCTCTCCTCTCTCTCTCTCTCTCCCTCCCTCTCTCCTATCTCCCTCTCTCCCTCCCTCCCTTTCTCTCTCACATGTACACACTGCCATGAAAAGTCATGTGTGTATGTGCGTGTGCGGAACACACGCACACATCAGTTTGAAAACGGCAGTTTGTAGTACTGTCTGTCTCCTTTACCAGGGGTGGGTTACCAGTTACCCAGTGAACATGGGTAAACATGGGCTTACCTGTGCGTGCTTACAGACCTGTAGTGATCCGTTTCACTCGGGTTTTGCCCTAGAGTTGATGCAATGATTGGAGGCCTGGGAGCATAGTGGTCTGTTCACTTCTGGTAGAGGAGACGCAGTATTACAGATTGCACTTTCCAAACTGATCTCACTCTCTCTCACATGCACTATCTATTTCATGGGCAGTAGCTCTGAGAAAGTTAGAAGTACCAAATGTGAGCACAGAGAAACAAAGTGACCACAGAACTGTTGGAAAAACAGTGCCAAGAGTCTTGACTCAGGGTTCCCATAAAACTTGCATTTGTAAAACCACTACATCTGTTAAGCACAGTCACACAAGGCGTAGACCTGCATCTAAGTCTGCCGCAAGACAAAGCCAACTGAATGGCAACGAACAACATTCATGAAGGCTGTTATGAGAAATGAACGTTTTCTTGAAAACCATTTATGCCAATACATATAATTACATTATATTATCAGCTGAAACCAGATTAAAAGGCTTGAATTTTATTAGTGTATTTTGATGCTTTTATTGTGTGTGTGTGAAATGAAGATTTGGAATGCCTGGCAATATTTTATGGGAAATAGACTTTTCCTTTTAATATAGCAATTGTAGCTTAGGAAAGCATTTTGGTCATGACCAATACAAAAGTAAATTGTAAAATAGCATGGTACTCAAATATAGAAAGATTCTGGGTTTATTCTTTCAGATAATCAGGTTATCCTGTACATTGTGTTTCTTTTGGGCTGTGCGTTTCCAGAAGGTCCATTCCAATGAAGTGGTTGCTGTCCAGTGTCACTGAGTCAGTTCTACCGCACAAGGACCCGGACACAACCCAGCGAGCATTGCCTGCCCCGCCCCATCCTTACAGTCCTGCTTACGTTTGAGCCCACCGTGGGGCAGCCACCGTGCCAGCCCATCTCACTGAACGCCTGTCTTTACTTGATGACCCTCGACCCTCTACTTGACCAAGCAAGATGCCCTTCACTAGGGACTGGTTCCTCCGGAAAGGGTCCAAAGCATGTGGGACAGAGACTCGCCATCTTTGTATCTCCAGCCCATTCCAGCTACTTCTTCCAGATCAGATTGGTCTTTCTCCTGGCAGTTCATGGTATAATCACTGTTCTCTGCCAACACAGTTATTCAAAGATGTCGTCTCATCTATTCACTGCCCGTCTTTCCCATGCAGAGAGGCAATTTAAAATACTAAGCTTAGGTCAGTATGCCTCAGTCTTCAAAGTGATATCTTTGTCACAGTTTGGAGCGAGCATTTGCTTGCAGCAGTTCGCACCAATGCAGTACATTGCTTTTGTCATAGTCCCCTCCCCCTGTCCCCACCCCACCACCCCCGCCCCTGCCACTTAGGGATTCAAGTAAGATGAAATCCTTGATAATTTCTGCATTGTTTCCATTTATCATGGTGTCACTTACTGGTCCAGATGTGAAGATTTGTTTTATGTGGAGGTGTAATCTATATTGAAGGTTGTAGCCTTCAATTTTCTTTTTTTTAACAATAGGTTTCAAAATGAGACCACTTGCTTCTATTTACATTCAAATGAAAGCACTGTAGGCTCTCATATCACCTCTACCCCACGCCCAGCGAGGTGTGTGTGTGTAAACTCAGATTTACAGTTCAGATTTTCTTTTTCTAAATCATCTTATTGGGGGCTTTTACAACTCTTAACCACAATCTGCACATGCATCCTTTATGTCAAACACATTTGTACATATGTAGCCATCATCACTTTCAAAACATTTTCTTTCTACTTGAGCCCTTGGTGTCAACTCATTTCCACCCTTCCTCATGAACCCTTGATAATTTATAAAAAAAACGTTTTCATGTCTTACATGGACTGCTCTCTCCCTTCATCCGCTTTTCTGTTGTCCGCCCCCTGGGAGGGGGTTATATTGTTGATCACTGTGATTGGTTACCCCTTTCTCCCTTCACTTTCCCTTCACCCTCCTGGTAGTCACTTTATGTTTTGCTTGCTGGGCACCATCCAATCCCTTCACCACATTTGATTATGCACCCATTTTGTCTTCACCGATGGTGTGGGGAAGGTGAGCAGCACAGAATGACGGGTTGTTAAAGTGTCCTTGCGTTGAGGGAGGACTTGAGTCAGAGGCCCAGTGTCCGTCTGCTTCCTGAAGCCTTCAGTTTTCATCAGGAAGTCTTCTCTTTCAGCAAACAAGTTGTGTTATCTGTTTATTTCAGGTTAATGAGCCTTCCTCCAATCCCGATTCCATGTTTTTCTTCATAGAGTCTGACTTCTTGGATTACTTGCTCAGAGTACAGATTGAATAACTACAGTGAGAGGCTACAACCCTGACACACACACTCTTCCTGATTTTGAACCATGCAATATCCCCTCGATACCCTTTATTTCATGCTGCAACTCATCTGGCCTGCAATCATTCATGTTCAGTCCATCAGATCTATTTTTGACATGGTCTTCAGCTTTAGAGGCCATACTTGTTTTAATTTTAGAGGCCATACTTGTTTTAATTTTCTTCAGCATCAGCTTGAAGTTGCTTGTGGGCAATTGATGATCCATTCCTCAGTTTACCCTGGCCCAATTTTGACCGATGATAGCATTTCTTTTGTCCCTTTCCATCAATATAGTCTGTTGAATCCTATGTCTTCCACCCAACACGTCCCATGTATATAATCCCTATTCCTATTGTTGAAAAATAATTTCGATAAATCATTGGTCATACATCATGTGATATCTAGGGTGGGTTCTTTCCCCAAGGGCCTTGTTTTCCAATAGAAGATCCTTCTTGCTTCCCAACTTTCACCTTCCAACTACCGGGAATTATCACTGCATTCTTCATGGCATATTTGATCAATTGCAGACTTCCGAAGTTCATAGACATATTTAATGTTTTCATCTTGACATTAGTGTTTGGTGTGCACATTTGACTAATAGTCGTATTAGCTGGTCTTCCTATGGATCTTATCAGTGACTGAGTGGCACCGCTGTATAGGTCTTGAGATTGTTTTTAACAGTGGATATAAAGCCATTCCTCTAGTTTGTCATAATAGCAGACTTTACGATTGTTTTATTTTTCAAAATGGCTCATACAGATCTAGTTCAGCTCACTCATACCTACCATATCAATCGGGATATGTTTAATTTCATTTTTTACAACTAGTTTTCCTAGATTCCTACTTGGTGCATTCCACACTGAAGTTGTTTATGGGCAATTGATGATCTGTTCCTCAGTTGGCTCTGGCCTAATTTTGGCTGATGATACTGAGCATTCTGATGAAGAATGCGCATTTGCTACTGTGTCTTATCATTTTGAGCTGTAACACATTAGCAAATGAAGCTTTGTGCTGTCCACATCATGTGCCATCCACGTCATTAAGGTTGACTCTGCCTTGAGGAGGTAGCTCTTCCCTGGTTGTATTTCCAGCGTCTTCCAACCTGAGTGGTCCATCTTTTAGCATTGTTCCACTGCCGACTCATAAGGTGCTCACTGGCCTTTCTTTTTTTTTTTCCCCCTCCAGAAGTAGATTTCTAGATCTTCCTTGCTAGCCTCTCTTAGTCTGGAAGCTCTCCTAGAATGTGCCCTCTATGAGTGACAACACTGGGATTTGAAAGATCAGTAACTTAGCTTCCAACATCATAGCCACATCCAAGCGAGCAGCTTATGACTAGCTGAGCGTGGTAGACCAAGCAATACAAACTTAAATTCAACCTTGTTGGGTGATATGGAGACATGTGCCACAATACTCCTAGGGTTTTTGTTGATAACCCAAAATGCATTAATTAAGCATTGGAATCTTCATCTTTAAAGGGTCAAATTATGCCATCAAGAGGGAAAAGGTTAGCAGATTAATACTTAGCTCCCATCCTACCAAAATCAGATTGATAATCTTCTAGGAAGTTGGTTACAAGAGTGGGGAATAACTTTTCCAAACAAAGTTCACAGCAGCAGATGATTAAGGGGAACCCTGGGGGTGGATTGGGTTACAGTTGGGCTGTTAATCCCAAGGTCAGTAGTTGGAACCCACCAGCTTCTCTGCAGGTGAAAAAGGAGACTTTCTGCTCCCATAGAGATTGAGAGTGTCGGAAACCTATAGGAACAGTGCTCCTCTGTAAATGAAAATATTATCCTGAGTCGGAATTGACTCAATGGCTGTGAGGTGATTAAGGAAAAGGTAAGGAATAAATTAAGGCTGATCAAAAGGGCTTAAGTGGAGGGAGAGAAAATGTTTTGAAAATGATGAGGGCAAAGAATGTACAGATGTGCTTTACATAATTGATGATGTATGGATTGTGATAAGAGTTGTATGAGCCCCAATGAAATGTTTTAAAAAAAAGAAAATATAGATGGATATGTGCATGTGAACTTTGTTCTGTTACTGACCTTTATTAACCAGGTGTCTGTGTTTGATGTTACAGTAGTATTTGACAGGCTGATTCTCTTTCTCTATTTTACTGAGTGACGAGTTGTATGACAGGACCTTGGTAGACACTACTGTCTCGGGCAGAGAACGATAACCACAAACTCATTGGCTTGGGTATCATGACATAGTTATCACCACACACAGCATGACACCCAACAAAGAGAATCTGTGCAGTGTGTGTTTGCCTAGGGGCTGCCTCTCTGTCTGGAGCCACCACAGTGTTGACTACTATTTCATATGTTCTCTTGACCCCAGTCAGTACGTGGCTGAAAAATACTTTGGCCCAGGTTGCAGGCTGGAGGCTCCACTCCATAAGTCAACAGCTCATTCCACTCCCTCTCCACTATCTCTTAGGGTGGGTTGCTAGCGAGTCTACTCCAACTTGTGTTGGGTACCTGGTTGCTCATCATATGGCTTTCAATGACTACACAGCCATTCCTCGTCCATTTCTCATAGTCTGCATGGCCGACGCCATGATTGTTCCAGATCAGCTGAGGCATGACTGTCATCAGACTGGAGTTTTGGAAGAGGATTGCCAGGCCTTTCTTCGCCATGCCTCTGGGTGGACCTGAACCTCCAACCTCTCTGTTCCCAGCCAAGCTGTTTGTACCACACCTTGATGCCGCCCCACTTCCAGTCATGCGTTTTGGTTTCTTCTCCCCGGTTTAGCATATGAGGGGCCCTTCCTGCGCAGCCCTGTGGTGGCCCCCTGGGTTACAGAATGACCAGTTCTGATGGAAAACACTCTCCACTCATCACATCATTGTCACATTTGGAAGATAATGGCTGTCCTCCAAACTCGGGTTATCTCCTAGTGTTGGCATACGCCAACTAGAAAGTGTGAAACCAATGAGCTCTCTCCCTGTGCCTGCAGGATACACTGGCTATCAGGACCGTGTCCCACCAGGCAGGCCAAGCTCCTTTGATGCCTCCCCCAGGAACTACGATGCCTACACAGCAGGGCTGAGTGAGGAGGAACAGCTGGAGAGGGCATTAAGAGCCAGCCTCCAAGACCGAGGTAGGAACCATATGCCTTATTTTCTAAAAGCCCATCTCCCGTGGGGAGGTGGTCGTTAAGGGAGCATTTGTAGCCCGCGAAACTTTACATAGTTTCTAAAAAGGACGTGCAGGTGAAAAAATAGTGTGTGGATTGTGATTTGAAAGAATGGGGCGTGATAACCATTTTCCCAGCAGCCTAAGCTAATGAGGTGCCAGACATGTCTGTATTGTTAAAGTGGGTCTTTTTATAGGCCTGCTGCACTCGGTGCTGTGACATTAAAGTTAAGAAACTTTAAAAATAACATAAAATACATTGTGTGTGCCAATGGTAAAAGCTGTCTTCATTGGGGTCCATATCTGTACCATGGACTGCATGTCTGTTACACTGTGTGCCAGTGTGGTTCATAAACCATCCACCTCAAAATCACACCAACAGCAAGAATTCCAACTCAGGGTCAACATGTTATCAACTCGTCCAACCAAAAACCTACATATAAGTTTTCTTAGGGAGAAGACTCAAAATAATAAAGACTTTTCCCAAAAATGCCCTTTCTAGGAGGCAGGGTGGATTTCTCACAGTTAAGAAGAGAGTCACAAAGCCTTTCAAAGAAAATAGAATGATCATCAATATAAACAATTTATAAAGCTACTTTTCAAAATAATAAAGACTTTTCCCAAAAATGCCCTTTCTAGGAGGCAGGGTGGATTTCTCACAGTTAAGAAGAGAGTCACAAAGCCTTTCAAAGAAAATAGAATGATCATCAATATAAACAATTTATAAAGCTACTTTCTTTGCTAGGGGCCAAGCGTTTTAATGTACCTCAAGAAGTCTGTTTGTATCTGTCTCCTTGGAACTGGCTCCATATGCTCTTGAACCCACCCCTTGAACAAAGTGCCATTGTTGAGTATGTCCACTGCTCCTGACCCTTCACTCAGTCTTGGCCTCGTGCCTGGAGAAGCTCTGTTGCTACCCAGGTTCCGTGCATGCTTGGGATGCATCGATTTGGAGACTTGCATCTGTTACTGTAATGGCCAGGGTGAAGTTCCTTTAATCAGAGGTTGCACGGTATATTTCTTCCACCTTTGGGAAAAAAAAACAAAACCTGCTTGCGGCTTTATATTTAAAGGAGATTTCCTGTAATAGCATATACTTGGGTCATCCTTTTCCATGAAGAGCTCTGGAATTCTCTGTACTTTTGTTTTTCCGTCCCCACCTTGCTATAAACACAGAAAACATTTGTGTTGTATGCCTTAACCTGCTTTCTCACTCAGTGACTTTCTCTGTGGCTGTATCCGGTGTACTGATGACCCCATTGACGGTGTTCTTCAGCCCGGTCACTTTTCTTTTAATTTCCATTTTATTCTCAGAGTTTTTTTTTGTCTCTACCGAAATTACTCATCTTAACCTTACACATCCACCTTTTTCATTCAAGCCTCACATAATATAAATTGTGCTACAAATTTTGTAATCTGTTAGTTCTGGAGTCTATATAAAGCCCACGTGTGATTCTGTTGATCTGATTGTCTCTTGGCAGTGCGTAACTTGCTTTTTCATATGCCTCGTACTATTTTGTCGAAAGCCAATACTTTGTAGAGTTCAGGAGAGATGAAGGCAAATCGTTGGCATCCTGGAAACCGGCACACCTTGCCTTTGGCTGGGGCTCTAGTGCACACGTTTGAGCTAGTAGAGCCCGGGCCTGGCTTCCTTGGGGGCTTTGCTGTTGCTATGGTTATATCCCCAGTTCCCTGCAGGCTTCCAACTCTGTGTGTAGGGAAGGGGCTGGTTGGATGTTCTTCCTGTGGGAGGTTTGTCTTCTGTGTTGTGCTTGGGGAGCCTCTCCTCCGCTATCTTGTCCCTCTTCCCGCAGGGTCCAAGCTGTTCCTTGTTGCTCCGAGCTTGTAACCGTGACCTTTCTTCTCCTGTTCTAAGCTGCAGTGGATGTTTTGTCTATGTCATGGAGGCAGGGTCTCAGACCTCTCCCCCTGGGGCTGCTGTCTTCCCCTTGGGGCTGGACCGTAGAGGGCGCTTCGATCGGGCCTCACACCCCTTGCTTTGCTGAGTACCAGGTAAGGTCCTCAGACGAGCCTTCCCGGGGTTGGGAATGCCCCTTTGTCTGCCACCCCAGGTGTTGGTATGTGCTCCTGCTTGCCGCTCCTGAGCTTGTATCTGCTGGCTCCTTAACAGTTGTGGCAGAATTCTCTCTCCTGGTGCCCAGCCGTCTCCCCTAGGCGAGCAGGGGCTCAGGCACCATAGTGCCTGCCGACCCCGTCTTTCCTTTGATGTCACTCTGGGTGGCTGCTGCCTGCGCTCACAGCACTCTGGTGCTTCAGGAAAAGTCACGAATTTGCAGATTGTCGTCCATCATTTCCTTTTCTTGTGAGGGCTGGGTGGATGCTCTTTCTGACTTCCTACACCCTCAGGTGGAAGGGACACCATGCTTGGTCGAGGGGCAGCGGAAGGCAGGAAGGCCCTCAAGGAGATGGACGGACACAGTGGCTGCCACAGTGGGATCAGGCGTAGGAATGACTGTGCGGATGGCGCAGGACTGGGCACTGTTTCGTTCTGTTGTGGACAGGGTCCCTATGGGTCGAATCGACCCAGTGGCACCAAGATCTACAGCCAAGTAGAAGCTGAGAGCATCCCTTCTCTTTATTTTCTTGTGTACTTATTTATGGACATTTTTCTGCAGAGAGGCGCTGTCCCTCATGAAATGGGTAGAAACTATAGCTTCCCCTGCATAGCCTTTACACATGCCTAGTTCTTTCCCGTTGGTCGGTCCCCATGTTCAGCGTAAGGGGCCAGTGTAATAGTCACTAATAATACAGAGTTTTGAAAGAGCCAGCTAGCAAATGTGTTTGGTGGAATGCCTGTTTGGCAAGAAAACACCCAGCCTCAATTTGTTCCCATTCCTCCTCCTCCTGTGAAGCGTATTCAGAGAGTAAGTCAAGGAACCAAGGTAGCCCTCTGTAACCTCAGAATTGGCCGCTCTCTCGTGTTTTTTTAAAAACAAAGCCTGGCCATAATCACAAGTCCTAGGGCTCGTGCCAGGGCTGATCGCCAAGTAGCCTTTTGCAGAAGAAACACTGAACCCCCCACGATTTCCAGGGGCTTGAGCATTTACTACTGCTGACAGAAATTCCGCCTTCTGCGCTTGGCAGCCTCAGCTGTGATAAACAGGCTGAGGAGGCAGCTGATGCCACACTCATGGGAAAATGTGGGACAAGTGCCCTCTCTCTCTCTCTCTCTCTCTCTCTCTCTCTCTCTCTCGACAAAAGGCAGATGCCAGCTAGGAGCCCGGGCTTATCGCATTTCTCCCCCCACGTCCTTTTGTGCATGAGTCCTGCCTCTTTGCTTTAAAGAGACCACCATCAAGTCCAGCTGATGCTGGGCACGAAGCTGTGTCCTTCTCTTCTTTCTGCCAGCCCGAGCTCGTGCCCTTGTTGACACGGAAGGTCATGGTGACGTGGGAGTAACCGGGCTTCTTTTCTTCCACTGTCCTGGAAGGCCAATGGCCACCACCACATTGGGGTTCCCTTGTGACAGTCGAGCGGCGCTGTCACTACTGTGCCCCCTCACCCGCTGTGGACATCAGGGTTGCTGTCCAGCCATAGGTGAGACTGGGGGAGCCGGCTCCAGAGACCATGGCTTGAGAATGAAGCTGACTGCGGCCTTGTCCTCCCGTCTTTAGTTGTGAAAGTACCAGGGAAGCCAGGTCAGGAGAGATTAAAACAAACAAAATAAAAGGTAGAATAGACATTAGGTCTGAATTACTCTCGAGTACTTTTCTTGACAGCTCATCCGACAGTGTCTTTGAATCCCCTTGACGGGCATCATACATTCAAAGGGACCCATTGAGATGCAGTTTAAGTTTTAAAAAGAAAAGACAGTTTAATTGGACGGCGTCATACATTTCCCTTTTCACCAGAGTGATCTCAGGTGCAGCACAAAGGCCCCTGCCCCGTGTCTTCACTGATGGGTGTAGGTTTATTCTTTGTTGATGGGAATAAACCATGTCGCATTCTTTCCATGTCTCCTGGTGTGGTGCAGAGATAATTAAAGGAAGAGAGGGGATTGGGTCTGCAGATCAGCCCGGGAAGGCCCATGTTCTCACTTGACTTGCGCTACATCGTGGGTCCTGGCAGCCATAATTGTGTAAGTTCTTCTTTTTTAATATGACAAAAGAAGTTGAATGAGAAACGCATCAAGCCCCATCCAGTTCTCTGGTAAGGAACTGAGGAGGGGACGTAACTAGAGAGAATGAGGAATTGGGGAAATCGCAGTAATACTGGTGGTGAGGAAAGAACCAGAAGCCAAAGGGCATTTATAGAGCTCAAAATACAGGCATGTACATATGTAAATATATATATGACGATGGGGAAATAGATCTATGTGCATCTATTTATAGGTTTTGTATTAAGGCAGCAGGTGGCCATTGGGCCTCCACTCAAGTACTTCCTCAATGCAAGAACACTTTATTCTATTAAACTGGCATTCCTTGATGCTCACCTTCCCAACACGATTGCTGAAGACAAAGCAGGTGCATAAGCAAATGTGGTGAAGAAAACTGATGGTGTCTGGCTATCAAAAGATATAGTGTCTGGAGTCTTAAAGACTTGAAGATATACAAGTGGCCATCTAGCTAAGAGACAACAAAGGCCACATGGGAGAAGCACACCAGCCTGTGTGATCATGAGGTGTCAATAGGATCAGATATCAGGCATCAAAGAACAAAAAAAATTATATCCTTGTGAATGAGGGGGAGTATGGAGTGGAGACCCAAAGCCCATCTGTAGGCAACTGAACATCTCCTTACAGAAAGGTCATGGGGAGGAGACGAGCCAGTCAGGGTGCAGTATAGCACCAATGAAACATACAACTTTCCTCTAGTTCTTTAATGCTTCTTCCCCACCACTATAATAATCCCAATTCTACCTTATAAATATGGCTAGACCAGAGGATGTACACTGGTGTAGATAAGAACTGGGAGCACAGGGACTCCAGGACAGATAAACCCCTCAGGACCAATAATGAGAATAGCGATACCAGGGGGGTAAGGGGAAGGTGGAGTAGAAAGGGGGAACTGATCACAAGGATCTACATATAACCCCGTCCCTGGGGGACAGACAACAGAAAAGTGGGTGAAGGGAGATATCGGACAGTGTAAGACATGACAAAATAATAATTTATAAATTGTCAAGGGTTCATGAGGGGGGCCGGGAAGGAGGGGGAAAATGAGCTGGTACCAAGGGCTCAAATAGAAGACAAATGTTTTGAGAATGATGATGGCAACAAATGTACAAGTTTGCTTAACACAATGGATGTATGTATAGATTGTGATAAGAGTTGTACAAGCCCCCAATAAAATGATTTTTTTAAGGAAAAAATACTGGTGGTGGTGGACGTATGGGTCTCGAGGCATACGGTTCAAAGACCATTTGTGTAAGAGCAGTTCACACGATTGTGCCATGTGAGGGGGAACTGATGGATACATGTGCGAGGAGGTAGTACCTCATTCAGTCACATGATCATATGAACCCTCATGGGCCCAGGGCAGGTATAATGCAGCCGACAGTTCTGACCAATGCAGATGCTCAGGGATGCCTGCGTGGCCTAGCAGGAGCATTGCAGGCCAGGGCTAAGTGAGCTTGGTGTGACCACTTCACTTTTCCCTCTCTGAAGTTAAAAGGTCAGTCTAAAAGCCACCCCCAATGCAGAGCACGCCTTGATTTTGGGTTGGTGGGTTTTCCTCACCGGCCTCTGGCGGTAGACATTTAACCAGGGGAGTGGGGCGGGAAAACAAGAACCACCTCTTGCAGTATCTACGAGAACTGTCTGGACATGGAGTTGAGGAATCAGTCCTGGCAAACGGCAGTAGCTCTATGTCAAACTGTTGAGGGTCTGAAGAACTTTCTAAGCCTAACATCGGCACAAAAGGGCGAGCCAAAAGAAAACCACCCTGCTCTTTTGAGTTGAGGTCCCCAAAGTTTGCTTCCTAGACTCCCTAGTTGGTATTTTGATAGACACGATTGTGTCCTCCTCCACCCTGAGCCTTTCTCGTTCCTTCCTGAAGGAGCATCCCAGGTGCCCGTGCAGACTATGATACCTTGCACAGCTGCATTGCAGCATTTTGTCTCCCAACCCGACCGGTCATCTCTGCTGGCCCTCACAGGGGACCCCTGCTTGGAGCATAGGAAGTGCCCGACTACACTGATTCCCTGGGGTGCGGGGACCCATTGCTGGGGTGCTCTCCTCAGTGTGTTTAAATTGCTTTTAAAGCAGGTGATGGGGCCAAGACAGGAGGCATCATTTTCAGGCAGCACTGTCATGTGCCAGCACTGCCAGTGACCTCGAGTCCATGTTGTTGACGCTACCCTGACCCATAACGGAATTGATTGTTCTAAGAAGGGCACCCCTCACCCGCCCCCCCTCCAGGGGTTGATGTTAGGGCCCAAGAGTTGGTTCCCACTAACAGTGACCTCATGGACAACAGAGTGAAATACCACCAACCCCCCACATCCCATAATTGTTCTTATGTTTGAGCCCATGGTTGCAGCCACTGTGCCTGTCCATCTTGTCGAGGGCCGTCCTCTTTCTCACTGCACTTCTACCTGAACAAATGATGTCTTTCTCCAATGACTGGTCTCTCCTGAAAGCATGCTCAATGTACTGTCTAAGGGCCATGGTCTCAGGTGTTCTACCAGTCTCTATCAGATCAATAAGCTTGCTTCCCCCCCCCTCACGATGTTGAGTTTCCTCCTGCATCTCTCCCATTCCATCCTGGAGCCCCTATGGTCACTGCCTTCCCGAACATTCAGTAGTAGTAGCTGGACACCAGGATTAGGGGTCAGAGAAGCTGTGACTGGGCTGAGTTCTAAGCAAAAACAAACAAAAACCTTAAAAGGAATTAAAAAATTGCAACCCAGGTCATTTTTATTAGGCAGGAAAAGTCCTGTTTATATATATATATATATATAAATGCCACATCCTAGGTACTTCAAAGGACACACATACACACAGTATTTATTATAGGCAATCATAAGTCAGCCACCAGCAACCATTTGTGTTGACACAATGATAGCCTACCAGTCTTCAAACTCAATCTTGAAACTGGGTTTAGTTGAGGACATTGGTGTCCCAATATTTTCACTGTTGGTTTGAGTAGGAGTCCATGTCTTTGCAGATAGTTTTCCTTCTAGAAAAAAAAATATTTCACAGCCCAATGCGATGAAGGTGGTGACATGGTATGCCCCTCGTGGGTTGAGGGTTTCCCTCGGAGCCTTTTCACCTTGTGGCATCATGTGCAATACAGAAACCAGTGGGGGGAGGATCAGAAGCACCAGCCGTCCGTTGGGAGAAGGACGGGGCCTTCTACTCCCATACGGAGTGAGTCTTGGAAACCCACAGCAGCAGTTCTGCCCTGTCCTACTCAGGCACCATGAGTTCGCATCGAGTTTGGGTGGTTCGATCAGTTAATGTTGCCAACTGCTAGCCAAAAGGGTGGGAGTTTGAGCCCACTCAACAGTTCCTCAGAAGAAGACCCGGCATCTGCTTCTGAGAAACCAGCCATTGAACACCACACTGAGCAAAGTCCTATTCTGGCCATCCATCAGAGTGGACTCAGCTCACCTGCGCACCTGGTTGGTTTGTTTTATGCCCCTGGGCACTATGGTTCCAGGCGGATCCATTTGATCTGACAAGATGCAAGATTGACAGCTTTCTAAGTTTTCTCCAAGGCAGTTCTTTCCCGGCTGGTCGGGTGACTCTCCGGGACAGGTGGTGCGCGTGGTGGCTGGAACTCAGCGGGTAGGAAAGAACAATGAGTGGTGCACTCTCACGGCCCAGTTGGTGAAACAGTGCGCGACTGTCCAGGCTGACTCTGGAATCATCGCACACAGGAATCCATACAACGCAAGCACCACAGCTCCAAGCCAGCCGCTGCTCACATTCAGCTCAGCGAGACTAAAGGAAACCATTTGCGTTTGGCTAGCGTGATGCTGAAATAAAACAAGACCACCAGCCTGCCACAGTAAGGGAGATAGTGTTTAATTAGTGTGTGCTGGAAGATGTGGCCACCGCATGGAGCACCTGCTGGCCTCATATGACTATACATCAGCGACCCCTCTGGGGCGTAGCAAGGCCTTCATGGCCTGTGGTTGGGAGCCTGCTTCTTGGTGAGACCTGGTGAGGGCTGGGGGAGGGAGGACCAGGCCCAGCAAGGCCCACAGTGAGGATGACTCTGGACCTGGGCTTGTTCCGGCTAACGGTTCTCATCTCTCCATGGCCCAATCGGCTAAGTGTTGTCATTTTCAGGAGCCCCGGCAGAACAGTGGTTAAAGCCCTAGTCTGCCAACCTGAGGACTGGCATTTTAAACACACCCAGCAACTGTCAAAGAACAAACATCTGTCCTGGAAGAAGTGCAGTCAGAGTGTTCCTTACCGGCAAGCATGGCGAGAGACTTTATGTGCTCGGGACATGTTGTCAGGAGAGACCAGTCCCTGCACAAGGACGTCATGCTTGGTAAAGTGGAGGAGGGGCCCTGGACAAGACAGATTGGCATAGTGACTGCCATGGCTCAGACTTAATAATTGGGAGGATGGCGCAGGACCAGGGGGTGGCTCATTCTGTTGCGCGTAGGGTCGCTGTGAGTCAGAACTGCTGAGATGCCACCTGGCAATAACAGACAACTCGCCAAGAGAAGGTGAGGTGATCTGCTTCCATGAAGATGGCAGCCTTGGAAACCCCGTGGGGGCCGTCCCACTCCATCCTTATGGTCCCTGTGGATTAGAACCAACTCGAAGGCAGTGGGTTTGTGTGATGCTGCCACTTTAATGCTTGGTGGATCTCAGAAGTAGGTAGACCTGCTGGGTCTGTGGACCTTGCTATTGAATAGAGTTCAATGGCAAGGGTCCTGGCTTGGGTCTGTTTTGCTTTGGTTCTGTACTGCCCTGCAGACAGGGCAGAGCAGGGCAGGATGGACATGCCAGAGCCCTAGCAACCACAGAGCTGAGTGATGTGAAATGCCTAGCCATTTTTGGCAGATTGCAATCTACCCTAGAGAGATTTCCATAAGCAGTGGCTGCAAAGTGCCCCGTGGCCTCGGAAAATGATATTTAATCAGCCATGTGGCTCATGTGACTTGCCTGAGGGGGGAAAAACCCAACTCACCACCAATTCTGCTGAATCACAGACAGGGTTTGGTAAGCCGGCCCCACGCACCCGCTGCTGGGGGCCGTCCTCTGGACGCAGGCAGAGCTGTGCAGCTGCTCGGCCCTCTGGTCTCTCGGACCCTGATACCAGGCGGCGGGACAGCTCCAGAGTTAATGAGCAATTAGGGCATGCTTTCCCGTCAATTAGCTGGCAGAGTAACGAGTCGCAGTGAGCTCTGCCTTAGAAAGCGCCCAGCCTGGCGTCTTCAGAAAGCTGTCTCTCCCGGCTGTCTGCCTTTCGGAGAACAGACAAGCAGCTGCTCCACCTGAGCGCATACAGCCCGTGGAAAAGAGAGCTTCACAGGGGCTTTGGCATGTACCCTGCACTTAGCCCTCCTCCCTCCCTGGCTCAGTGGCTGTCGGGACACAGGAACAACCACCTTCTCAGCAGCGAGTGAACCTGCATTTTCATAAAGCGGGTTTGACCACCATCGATTTAAACTTTGAACCTCATCAGTACTTCCGTCTCCTCCAGCAGAGAAGCTTTGGGCTGCAAACTGCAAGGTGGGCTGTTTAAACCACATGCTGCCCAATGGGGAGAGAGAGGAAACGGTCTACTCCCAGAAGGGAGCACCATAATCCAAGTGCATCCACTCTTCGCAGTCTTCCTCATTCCGTGTTCGACTTTCGCAATGTAAATGAGGTGATTAAAATGCCACTGCTTAGATCCCGCGCACCTTAGTCCTCAAAGGCACGCCTGTGCCCTTCAGCACTTGACGGAGGTCTCTCTTGGGTAGCCGTTTACCCAGCGCAGTATGCCACTTGCTTTCTTGACTGCTGCTTCCATGAGCATCGATTGTGGACCCAAGCAAGGTGCGATCCTCGACACTTTCGATCTTTTCTCCATTTTCCGTGCTGTGGTCCATGGTCCCGTTGAGAGGCATTGGGCTTTCTTCACACTGGGCTGCAATGCAGACTGGAGGCTGCAGGTTTTGATTTCCATCAGCAGGGGCTTCAAGTTCCCCTTGCTTTCAGCCGCTAGAGTTGCAGGTCGTTAATGAGTCTTCCCCTCATTCTGATACAGCGTTATTCTTCCTGTAGTCCAGTTTCTCGGATTATTTGCTCGGCACAGTACACTTGAAAAAAACTCAGCCTGGGGCAGGCTTAGCAAATTGAAGTTTTTAAGAGCCTAAAAGGTAACCCTAAAACCCGTACATGAACAATAGAAACTCGTTGGATCTTTGGAACCTCGTTTTCGTATTTTGTGATGGCACATAATTTATCTGAAGGGTAATAATACCCTTTTGTTGTCAGGACTGAGCGAGGTGATGCTGGTGGGAGCACCTGGGAAAGCGCAGAGAATTAGACAGATGCTCAGTTTCTTGTTAAAGGAAACCTGGAAGGGTTTGTAAAGATTTTATTTTTTACAGATTTGCTGAGATATAATTGGCAGACAATAAACTGCACTTACTTTAAGTGCATAATTTGATTCACATTTACATATGTGTATTCGTGTGGCACCACTAAGGAGCCCCTGTGGAAGAGCAGATTGTGAGTGCTAACCACAGTGTCAGCAGTTTGAACCCACCAGCTGCCCTCTGGGAGAAAGACCAGGCTTTGCGGGAAGCCCATAAAGATTTACTGTCTTGGAAACCCTCTGGGGGAGCATTACAATGTCCATAGGGTCTCAATGAGCTGGAATGGGTGGTTTGGTATTAAACCGTTGCCACCTTCAAGATAACATAGCCATCATGCTCAGCTGTTCCTTCTGACCTGTATAATTGCTATTTGACTCTTACGGAGCTTTGGTGGTATCCTTGCATCGGGCTGCTAAGGTAAGGTCAATGGTTTGAACCCACCAGCTGCTCCACTGGAGAGAGATGAGCCTTTCTGCTCCCATCAAGGTTTTCAACCTCAGAAGTCCCAGGGAGCAGGTCTGCTCTGCTCTCTCGGGTATCTAGGAGTGACCACATCACTCTGGTGTCGGTGTGATTTGGCATTGCTTCCTGATCCTTTTTTGCAGTCAACCAGTGGTAACCTTTCGGTCACTAGCGATTAGTTTGCATTTGTAACACAACTTGTTTGTAACTTGAAAGACAAGTACTCACCTGCTCTGACGGTTCACTCAGCAAGAGTTCCTTTGGAATCACCTATTAGTTCCTGCTTTGCTCTTTCTTGTTGCTAAGTAGAATCGTACTGCACAGGCACGCCATGTTTGCTAACCCCCTCACCTACTTAGGAACATTTGAGTCGTTCCCAGTTTCAGGCTGTTACAAATAAAGCCACCATGAATGTTCACCTCCACATGCATGGGGCCTTCAAAAATATCCCTGGGAAAGTGGAATGAAAAGACAACGGAGAACTCCTTGTGTGGATTTATTCTTTCCTTTCTGCTGAGTCAGTACCGTGGAGAGGGGTGACTGTGGCATGGGAAAAGTGTAGGTTTGAATCGTCTGTGAACTGGCACACTGCTTTCGGAAATGGTTGTGCCATTTTGCCGCAGTAGGTTATGAGAGTTCGAGCCTTTCCACTTCTCCCCAACACTTGCTGGGGTCCCTCTTTAATTTTGCCTCTCAAGTGGTGTGTCATGGTATCTGATTATGACTACTGTGTCTGTCCTCTGTGTCGAGTGAGGCGGACCATGCGCTCCCGTGCTTATCAGTGTAGTATTTGGTGTGGTTTGACTCCCCTTTCAAACCTACTCCGTGTAAGGGAATGTTGTCTCCTTGATCTCATGCACTTATTGGCGTGCTTTTCAGCTTCAGAAGGCTTTCTGTTGCCATGTATTTAACTGGGCATTCTTGATGGAAGGAGAGCGAGCATTTTCCCACTAAATTTGTGTTTATTGGATTGTCTTGACATTATAAAATTTCAGCCAGATTAAAAAAAAATAAGATAGAAATGTGTAGTGGGGGAACAGGGCACTAACCCACCCAAGGGAAGGGTATTGTTCATATCTCCACAGGGAAAGAGGGACCAGACTTCAACCCGGTGCTCCGGGATGTGAACGCACCATGCTGGCATGGAGTGGAGAGCCAGTGGAGGGGTCTGAGGGCCTGGCCCCAATCTCAACTCTGTGGGCAGCCGCCCATTCCCCCCCCCCCAGAAGAATTTATTTACTTTAGAGGACAGCACTGAAGCTATAGCCTGGGGAGAGGGACATCTCTGATCCGAGCACATGGGAGCAAATGAAGGGGGAGGAAGGGAGTGTGGAGCACATCTTGGGTCACCAAGCCCGGAGGACGATATCCCCGCTCAGAACAGCCAATGCACAGAGTGGACCACATGGCTGATCCCACTATGAGACACGGCGTCCCTCGCTGACCCATGCGGGATTGGCCCAGTCTGACCGCACCACACCAAGGCAAAACACTAAGGACATGCAACAAAGCAACAGGGGAAGCAGAGCAGGGAGAGAGTGCCAAGTATAGGCTTTGGGGCCAGGGCATTGCACCCCATCGGACTCGACTGGAGGATACTCCTAGAGGTCACCAAACAGACCTTTAACTAATTACAGGTTTTTCTCTCTTTTTTTTTAAATCTATTTTTTGCCATTGGTTTTTTGTTTGTTGTCATCATTTTGTCTTCTTTTGTCACTTTGTTTTGCTATGTCTTGTTTTTTGTGTGTGTGTTCGTATTATTATCGATGCAGGTCTGTCTAGATAAGATAGGCTGATGAACAATCTGGAGGAGAAAACAATGGGACTGGTGGTTCCAGGGAGACATGGAAAAGGGGGATGTGGGGGAAAGGAGGTGGTGTTGACTAACCCAGGGACAAGAGAACAACAAGCATTCCAAAATTGGAGGGTGTGAGAGGTCTGGTAGGGATTGACCAAGGGCAGTGTAACCGAAAGAGATTACTGAAATCCAAATGAAGACTGAGCATGATAGTGAGATAAGAGGAAAGTAAAAGGAAATAGAGGAAAAAACTAGGAGGCAAAGGGCATTTATAGAGGTCTAATACAGGCATGTACATATGTAAATATA
Source organism: Tenrec ecaudatus (assembly GCF_050624435.1). Classification (NCBI taxonomy): domain Eukaryota; kingdom Metazoa; phylum Chordata; class Mammalia; order Afrosoricida; family Tenrecidae; genus Tenrec; species Tenrec ecaudatus. The sequence continues at coordinate 11,394,430 of NC_134542.1, read as the reverse complement.
TTTATATATGATGATGGGGAAATAGATCTACATGCATATATTTGTAGGTTTGGTATTAAGGCAGCAAGTGGCCATTGGGCCTCCACTCAAGTACTTCCTCAATGCAAGAACGCTTTGTTCTATTAAATTGGCATTCCATGATGCACACCTTCCCGACACGATCGCTAAAGACGAATGGGTGCATAAGCAAATGTAATGAAGAAAGCTGATGGTGCCTGGCTATCAAAAGACACAGCATCTGGGGTCTTAAAGGCTTGAAGGTAAACATGTGGCTATCACATTGCTTCCATGTCTCTGAGGCGATGGTCATGGCGGCAAGAGCAGGCACTAATCTTAGGGTTTTGCATGCATTAACTTGTTAAAGGCTCATCATAAGTTCCATCGCTTCTTAAGATTATACAGTCGAAGGCCTTTGCATAACCAGTGTGACACAGATAGGTGACTTTCTGTTGTTCTCTGCTTCCAGCCAAGACCTCTCTGAGGTCAACAATGGTAGTGTTTGGTCCACCTCCTCTTCTGAATCTGGCTTGAATTTTTAGCAGTTCCCAGTACAAATGTTTTTGAATTATCATCAGTAAAATTTTACTTGCATGTGGGATAAATGATATTAATGTTCAATCATTGCCAAATTCTGTGGATCACCTCTCTTTGAAATGGACACAAATAAGCATCTCTTATAGTTAGTTGACCAGGTAGGAGTCTTCCAAATATTTTGGCATATACAAGTGATTCAAAATTCAATTTTCCGACATACTGGCTGAGACCCATCTTAATTGGTATTCTGTGAATCCCTGGACCTCTTTTGGCCAGTGTGTTCAGTACAGCTGGGGTTTCTTTCTTCAGTATCTTTGGTTCTTGGTCATATGCTGCCTCTTGAAATGGTTGTACATCAACCAGTTCTTTATTGTAGTGACTCTCTGTATTCCTTGCATCTTTGGGTGCCTCTGGTATCATTCAGTTCCTTGTCCGTAGTGTCTTTACAGGGCTAGGAGTTTTTTCTTTCAGCTTGAGAAATGCCGGGCATGGACTTCCCTTCTGGGTTTCTAACTCAAGGTCTTTTTACATATTATTACAATATCTTGTCCTCTCAAGATGCTCATTGAAATCCCGAGTTCATTTTTTTATGTCATCATTTCATTCACTGTAGTCACTCTGCATTCAAGAGCAAGTTTTAGGAAATCTTCTGACATCTGTCCTTTCCTTCTCGTCTTTTGATTTCTTCATGCATGACATCCTCCATATCTTCCAACAGCTCATCTGGGTTTAGGCCATTCATGTTCAGTGCATCAAAGCTGTTCTACTCAAGGCCAGACTTTGGCTCCCATGGAATTGCTTTCGTTTACTTCACTGCCAACTTCATCTGATGGTCTGCTCTTCAGCCGGGCCCTGGTCTCGTTCTGACTGCTGGTTTGGCTCTCCATCGTCCCCATCCACAGATGCAGTCATTCCTGTGTATTTCACCTGGTGAGATACACACGTGCAGTTGCCTTTGTGGTTGTGAAGGTATTTTCAATGAAGAAGCCATCGGTCTTTGCAAAGTTCTCTCCATGTTTCTATCACCAAAGCCTTAGTTTCCCAACCTCGAGACCTTTCTTGCTCCTGACTTTTGCATTCCAATCACCTGTAATTATTCATGCCCCTTGAGTGCATGGCTGTAGGAGTTGCCCAGCGGCTTCAGCTTCTTCGTCTTTGGCATCAGTAGTTGGGGGGTAATTTGAATCACTGTCCTGTTCACTGGCCTTGGGCGGGTGTGGCCATCCTCCTCTCCCTGACAGTGTTGTACGTGAGGATTTCCAGTCTGCTCCTTACAGCTTTCCAGGAAATGGCAGAGTTCTCGAAGGAGCCCTGGTGGTTCTGTGGGCCACAGGTTGGGCTGTTCAGCTAAAGGTCACCATGGTTCCTTGGGAGAAAGGTGAGGCTTTCTGCTCCCCTAAAGTGACACAGCCGAGGGAACTCACCGGGGAAATTCTAATCCGTCTTGGAGGGTCGCGGGGAGTGGGCATCAACTTGGTGGCAGGGAGTCGAGTTTTGCATTTGCAGAGCTGTGCGCTCACCCCTGCTCTTTGAGAAGGTTGTGGTGGACCGAAGGCCGAGCAGACACGCATGTCTAACAAGGAAGAAGAAATAGCACATTCATTCACTGGGAATCTATTTGCAGTCAATTCCCAAGGGCTCCTTCTGCAGTCAGCGAGTCTCCATCATTTAGTTTCTGCATCTCTCCCAGTGCCTCGATAGTTACTTTTCTCCTGTTTTACCATAGGAAACCTCATCAAGAAGCATAATTCACATGCTGACAGTTCTAATTAATACAAGTCATTAGTCCTGACAGTAGAACTGTAAAAGGAAGACCTATTCATAAATTTGCTAATTATGTTACTCGGCTCTAGGTGTAAGCGTGGTCTACTCCTTGATCACTTCTCCATCCGGGGAGAAGGGCATCGTTCAAAAATCTTGAGCCCCTCACATCTCGTCACGGAACGCGTTGTCAACGTTCGTTTGTCACTGCCTGTCTCGGCGTGCAGCGGTCGTCCTCAAGAACAGAGAGGGCCCCCCTTGCTGGAGAGACAGTGGAGGGCCAGGCAGTGGCTTCTTGAAGAGTCATACAGGATCGAGGGATGTCAGGGTTCCTCAGCGGCCAGAGTGCTCCTTAGAGACAGGATGGAGAGACTTTGCCTCACCTACTTTGGATATGTTGGCAAGAGGGCCCAGTCCCTGGAGAAGGACACCATGCTTGAGAAAATAGAAGGGCAATGAAATGGAGGAGGGGTGGGCCCTCAAGAAGATGGACTGGACATGGCGGCCACAGCAGGGAGCTCACGCTCACTGGAACAATTGTGAGGATGGCACAGGACCGGGCCTTGTTTCCTTCTGTGGTGCATAGGGTCACTATGGGTCAGCACCAACTCAATGGCACCGACCGACCACCGCAGCCCCCTTGGTCCTATTGAGAGTAAAGGCCAGATGACTGTGTGTGTTGTAGGTTCTGCAGCAACATCGCTGGCACTGCCCCCCAGATGCCAGCACCAAACTCCACCCCCCACTCAGGTTGTGACAAAACACAGGTTGTGCTAGGACATCCACATGGAGTGGGGGCTGGGGAGGACACACAATCCAAACCTAACACCGGGCATCATTTAGATGCAGTTTGTTGTTGGGTGATGTGGAGTCCATTCCAGCTCAGTGACCCACCCCCCGCCCCCACCCCCAGGGCAGTAGAACTGTCCACACACTCTTCTAGGTTGCTGTAATTTTAACGGGAAGAGATTGCCAGGTCTCTTCTCCTGCTGCTTGGTATGGTTGCGCATGTAACCATCATGCCACTGGCAGCACAGACTCTCCAGATCTGGGATGATTGTATTTGAATTATAGCACCTGCTTTGTACTTTCCACACCCAAGTCCCTCTGGTCCTCTTGGTCAGCAAGGATAGTGCTGGGTGGGAGCCAGCTGACTGTCCGAACAAGCCCCAGGTGATTTGGGCATCATCTCTGGGGTTTCTGAGTAAGAAGGTTGTGGGCAGGACCTGAGCGTATGCAGCTTTGATTGCATCCCTGGGTGCTGCTGGTGGTGGTGGTGCTGCTGCTGCTGCTGCTGTTGCTCCTGCTGCTGGTGATGGTAGAGGAGGCGATAGAGGTGGTGCTGGTGCTGGGGGTGCCGGTGGCAGCCTGAGTGTTCTGTGGGAAGCTGGCAGGGAAGATGAACCACCTGTCTTGTAGGAGTCTCAGGAATCCCACTAGTGGAACCTGTACTCGGGGACCTGCAGCACCTGAGAAAGGGCCCCCAGTATTTGTTGAGTGGTAGAAGAGGTGTGTGTTCAAGTCTGAGGGTAAGAATTCCTAACCCAGTAACTAAGGCTAAACTGTTGAGGGTTTGCACATAGGTGATCCATAATTGCACAGCCCGTTTCTGGTGCTGTCACAGTCGGGGCTAAATTCACTCTGTGACTCAATCAGCTATAGTTTCAAAAAGATAAGATTGGAGAGGGGTGCAGCACACGCCCACCCCCCTCCCCCAGGAGCCTTTTGGTATTGTGTATGTGGAAGAGTGTTTGGTTTCTGCAGTGGCGGGGTGGAGGTGGTGGTAGTGGAACAGTGATTATGTCACCTTGTTGAAATCACCTCCCAGGACAGTGACTGCCCTTTGCTCGGTGTGAGCATTTTGTCTTCGGTGTACTTATCTCCCAGAAACACCCGGCCTTACCTCACTGAATTTACCCAGAGAACTCTTATTCATAAGGCCAGGTGGACTGCTAACTGCAAGGTCAGCATTTCAAATTTGCCAGTCATTCCACTGGAGAAAGAGGAGGCTTCCTACACCTGCAAAGAGTCAGGCTTAGCAACCTACAAGGGCAGCTCAACCTTGTCGTACGGGGTCACCGTGGCTTGGCATCAACTTGATGGCAGTGGGTTGGGTGGGTGTTGAGAGGTGTTGGGTGGTGCCTTAGGTAAGGCTTCGCCTACTAAAGGATCACAGGAGAGCAAAACACTAGAGACGGGCTGAGAAACCCCGGGGGCTGGGGGGCGGGGGGTATGTGTGTGTGGTGTGTGGAATCTGGGCTTCCTCATTGCCGCTCTCAGGCCCTAGTCGTTCGAGTCTTATATAGCCAGGCAGCCGGGGTTGCCGAGTGCTTGGCGTTCCGAGTGTTGTTAATTAGGAAAATGAAGTAGCATTCTTTGGGGGTTAGTTCAGAGTGGGCTAAAACGGAACGGTGTCCCTATGTGGGTACTTGCTCTTTGAGCCGCGCGATCGACGCATGCGCTATACAGGTTTTCAGTAAGTACCCCGCCCTGCGCACTGCGTGCGCTAAACGCATAGGAGCGTTGTTTCTGGGGACGCGCTATGTGCAAAAGTAAGGTAGTCCCGCTCAGAGTGCCGCAAAAGATACCGGTTCTGTTGCACCCACCCTGGTCTGGCCCCACAGTAACACACACACTTTCCATTGTAGTAGAGCTACATACAGTAACTTGTTTCAGAACCTTGAGAGATTGGGGGGGGGGGGGAGTGGGGGAAGCAGAGCCGCTTATTCTTATAAGGTTTCTGAATACTTTGCCTGAATTGGAAACGAGTGTTAAACCATCACCCAGAAAGGGGTTCTGAATTTCTTACGTCATGGCCGTCGTGGCCAATTGGCTCCGACCCCAAAGAAAGCCCCAGAGAAGAAGCGCCTTTCGAAGAGCCTTGTCGGTTTCTACAGCTCCGAGCGACGTGCCAAGCCATTTGCCCCGTACGCGCATGCTGAAGGAAATTCATCCCGTATGTCCCCACATTACTTCTGTCTGAGTCATTCAAAGGCTATTCCGTAAATGTGACTTCGTGTTTGAAGTCATTTGAAAGTATTTTTAGTGCATCTTTATACCCCACAATGCTGCATGTTTTGTTTTTTCTTGGTTTGTTTTCGAGTTTTATTTAAACACCCAGTCTGTCATCTTAACATCTGTCCCGTGGTGAGACCCCAAGGGAGGGAGGCTTGGATGCAGACGGAGGGGCAGGCGGTCTGAGCTACATGCTGCAGACAGCCCGTGCCTATTTACAGCACCTTAGAGTCCGGTCTCCCCCACCCCTGCCAGGGGTGCTCTGGATCAGGCTGCTTGAGAGGACAAAAAATAGTATCAAAAAGCTACCAGAGTTTCAGAAGATTCATTGGAAGGATCTTTTAATTCCATTTCATCCACAACCCCTCGGATTACTGTGCCCCACCCCACCCCCATGTGGGACTTTGGGTCCCAAATGGAGTTTGTTTTTGCCATTTACCTCCCCCCCACTTACCTCTGGGAGGGTTAAGGTGTGTTAGCAAGTGCCTTCAAAGGAGAGAGAGAGAGAGAGAGAAATATTCCAGGTGCTTGTCATTCTTAGGACAGACTTGCTGTCCTCTGCGGGGAGCAGAAGCTGACTGGAAAGTGGATTCTCCTCATTTTAATACCTAAAGCAAGCCAAGCGCCTCCACCTTAGGAATAGCCCCTAGAAACGTACCCCCTCTGTGCCCCTCTCATACTCACTCTCTGTTTACCCCGTTTTCTTCAGCGGGGATTTTGTAGCAGTTTCTCTTTTGCTTTGTTTGTCTCGTCTCGGGTAAGAGGAGGTGGTACTGTAGGTCAAGGGTGGTGGTCGGTTGCTGTCAAGCTGGCTTAAGCTCTTGGTGCCCATGGGTGTAGCAGAATGAAACACTGCCCGTCCTGGGCCACCTTCCGGATCCCCATCAATCCCTCCCCTGGAAGGTTTCACTGACCCTCTACTTACCAACCAGGATGTGCCTTGCTAGAGACTGGCCTTTCTGATGGTGTGTCCGGGCCAGCGGAGGTCAGACAGCCTTAACTTCTGCAGAGTATGCTGATGGTACTTCTAAGAAGGGTTTGCCTGCCCTCCTGGTGGTCATGGTGTGTCCTGTGTTCTTCATTGACACCCCAATTGGATGTCGTCCTCGTTGCCTACCTTTCAGGTGCCTGAGGACTGTCACAGATCTTGGGTCAGGTGGAGCATCATCATCAAAGTGGCCTCTTGGCCCTTTCAAAACTACAGAGGGCTTTCAGGTGTCTAAACATTCTAGGGCAGTGGTTCTCAACCTTCCTAATGCCGTGGCCCTTTCATACAGTTCCTTGTGTTGTGGTGACCCCCCCCCCCCAACCATAAAATTATTTTTGTTGCTACTTCATCACTGTCATTTTTCTACTGTTATGAATTGGGCCATCCTGTGAAAGGGTCGTTGGATCCCCAAAGGGGTCACTACCCACAGGTTGAGCATTGCTGTTCTAGCACCTTTTACCCTTGGAAGCGGCCTTGGCTTTCATTGTAACTGCTGTTGCTGTGTTGATTGAGTGATAAGCAGGTGAGCAGGACCTTGACCTACTTCCTTTACCATCGTTGCAGTTGTGGGTGGTAACTTCCTTGCAGCCTTTGTCAGCAGGGGAATAAACTCCAGCGCCAATCAGTGCGAACGGGCCGTGTTGGAATTATAATTTGACTGCTTATCCTAGCGCCTGCCCTTCAAGTACTTTTTCATGTACTGGAACTACTTGGCAGCAGGGGGCAGGGGGGTTACCTCTCCTGCCATGAGCTTGAGAGTCTGGGGGAGGAGGGTCAGCTTGCCACAAACCTTCCATGTGCCTGCTTTGTCACCTGCTGTCACAGCCCTCAGCAGGCTCCAGCAACTTCTCTAGGTTTCCCTTTGGCCCCGCCTGAGCATAAGGATGCCTTACCAGTCAGTCAGCCTGGCCCTTCTGTGTCCCAGTGCTGCCCCAGGGGAGCATCCCTCACTGTCAAATGTAGGTCTTCAATTTGGGGGGCAATTCACTGGGCCATTTGCTCACTGCTGAACCCAGCAGGAGGAGCAGTCAGTGGAGGAGCAGAGGCCTTTGATGGAAGATGAACCACCTGCCAGCTGCACGGTTCCCCCGTTGTGGCAGCTGCTCTCACAGGATCGGGCGTGTGCGACATACAGCCAGTCGAGTCCCACAGTGAACAGCGCACTGGAGGCAGCTGAGCCCTCGGGGCGACCCCTTGCCCTGAGACTTTGCTGTGACGGAGGGAGAAGGAGGAGAGTTGGGTTCGGGTTCCAGCTCTGTCACAGCAAGCTCAGGGACCTTTGTCACCAGCCTCAGTAACACCCAGAGCCATTCACAGCCACCTAGGGGTGTGCTGCCCAGTTGTCATGGTGTGAATATCTGCACCGTGTGAGCCATGTGCCCTGGTCAGGTTCATCCCCAGGGCTGCCGTGGGCTGCTGCGCCGGGAGAAGCCAAGCCTTGCAGATCCACAGAGCCGGCAGCCTAGTACTTGGCTTGGCCCACAATAAGTGTTTTCACTTAATCTGGATGGTTTTAATGAAGGAAAGGTGGGAACAAAAGACAGGTTCCTAAAATGAAAGACAGCTTCAGAAAATTTAGTGGAATAGCTAGTTCCATTTTAAAACCGGAGTCAGGAGAAGTGGGAGAGATGCAAATGTGAATATTAGTTACTAGGCTATTTACTTGTAAGGCAAGCACCTCTTTGTCCCTAATTGTTAGGGAATTGCATCAGATCTTGCCCACCAAGCGCTAACACAGTAGCAGACATAAAGTAAGTTGTTAGCTCTTATTAGGAGGAGAAAGGTGAATTTTCTCACTAGCTAAAGATTGTAAGGTGGGCCCACTCAGCACTCAATGAAATGCCCTTTGAAAGCATATACTTAGCACTCTCTTTTACTAGCCTTTGTTGGGGCTAACCCCTCCACATCTAGCTGAGAGCTTAGCAGTTCAGATTCACCCAGATGTGCCTTGGAGGACAGTCTGGGCCACCTGCTGCTGAAAGGTCAGAACCTTCACGTCCAATAGCAGCTAACAAGGGCGTTTGACTCGATACTTGGTTTCAGGGTCCTCCAGTGGCTGGACATCAGCCCACAGGGTGTCTAGTCTCTGGACACAGTGGTGTGGTTATAGAACACGAGAAAGTTTAAACTAAACAAAGACTTGACCCTTGGTGATGGGCTGATGTCTCTTTTTGGGGGCTGTTGTGTATCCAATCTGCATGCTAAGCAAATCATCAGAAACTGGATTATGTGAAGAGTGGGGCATCAGGATTGGAGGAAGGCTTATTAACAACCTGCATCATGCAGATGATGCAGCCTTGCTTGCTGAAAGTGAGGAGGACGTGAAGCCCTTGCTGATGAAGATCAAGGATTGTTGCTTCAACTCAGTGTAAAGAACACCAAAATCCTCACAACTAGGCCAGTAGGTAATGGGATAAACGGAATAAAGATGGACGTTGTCAAGGATTTCATCCTGATTGGAGCTATGATTAATAACGTATGGAAGCAGCAGTCAGGAGATGAAATGATACCTTCCATTGGGTGAATGTGTTGTACAAGACCTCTTTAAAGCATCAAAAAGCAAGGCAGTTCCTATGAGGACTGAGGTGCCCTGGACCCACGCCATGGTATTTCCCATCTCCTCATATTCATGGGAAAATTGGACATTGAAGAAGGAAGACGGAAGAATTGGTGCGTTGGAATTATGGTGGTAGGAAGAATATTGGAAGTACCCAACAGACTTGTCTCGGAAGAAGTATGGCCAGCGTGCTTCTCAGGTACAAGGACAGAACGTCTGGATCTCACGTGCTTTAGGCATGCCATCTGGAGAGACCAGTCCCTGGAGAAGTACATCGTGCTTGGTAAAGTCACGGGTCAGTAATCAAGAAGAAGGCCCTCAGCAAGATGGATTGATATGACGGCTGTAACAGTGAGCTCAGACATAAGAACGGCTACTTGCTGGCCGCTCAGTGAGGAAGTGAATTCCCAGGGGCTGGAATTTCAATCCCAAGATGAGGCACAATGTGGGAGACAGGCCCCAATCCTAGCTTGCCCACGATGCCCAAGCACCGATAAACCTTGTGGAGATGTTAAGGGACATCACTGGAGCCTACTCTCTGTGCCCCTCCCCCCATTTGCCCTTGTCAGAGCCCCCATTCCCTGCCCCCTTCTTTTGTTTTGCATCATTCTGTGCAGTCTGGGTTTTATGACTGCCCCCCTCCTCTGTAAACATTAACAATGAGCACACTTGCTTTATTGCAAAGCACACCCTACCCCAAACCCACCCACACACACACCCCTGTCTCCCACAGAGTCCAAAATAGCTGACAATATTCATGACAATGTTGTCTTCAGATGTTTATAATCCAGAAAGAAAATAAAAAGTCCCTCATGGTGTCTGTTGTTGTTTTACATAATAAAGCTCTCTGGATGCAGGGATGTCAGTTGGAAAGGCAGGCCCACATGTCACACGGCAGCTGTTAGGAGGGCATGCATCCTGTAGACCCCCAGGAACGGTGGGGGGCGGGCCGGACCCCCGGCCGGCACCAGCAGGCTCAAACGCCCCGAGCAGAGGTGCCCAAAAGGTGCAAGCAGTTGAGCAGAGGGTGATAGGAAGCAGTATGCCGCTAGTAACAGCAGTTCCCCAATTTACAGAAAGAGCAGCCCTTCTCCCAGGCCTAGCTCACTCAAGACCCCGCCCCGCTAACTGAAGAGCTCTGGGAGGTCCGCCAGCTGCCCACCTGGCCGGGCCAACTGGTGTCTGTCTGCTCCCTGCAGCCTCAGCAGGAGGGTAAATGGAGGCGCTGCAGCCAACCTACATTTGAACGGTGCGCCTTCAAGAGACTTGGCCACACCAAAGAGATGGTTGGGGGTTGACTTTGAAAGCCTTGTGCCCCACCCCGCTGGTATCCCAAGCTGCCAACGACTCAGAGGAACACATACTATCCAGATCCACCCAGTTAACCTAAATGTCTTCACTGGAGCTTTCACTGCCACCCCCCCACCCCCGACCCCCTTTCTCTTCTCCTCCAAGAGAATTATCTGGTAACAGGACTAGGCTTTTTGCCACGTCAGTTGCCCCAACTCTACTGCCTTCCCTTCCATAAAGACAATTCAGGATGTGCGGTTGAACTAGAGAAGCGGTTCTCAACCTGGGGGTTGAATGACCCTTCCACAGGGGTCGCCCGATTCACAACAGGAGCAAAATGACAGTGATGAAGAAACCACGAAACCAGTTTAATGCTTGAGGGTCACCACACACACAGAACTGTAGCAAAGTGCCGCCGCATGAGGACGGTTGAGAACCACTGCTCTAGAATCTCGCAGCAACCTAGCTTAAGCCTCCTCCTGGTTGTCTTTGTCTTTTTTTAAATTCCTTTAATTAAAATATCAACTTACCATCTCTTTCCCCCTCTATGTTACAATTTTGGCCCCTGCCATTAAACAAGTAAAAACGCCAAATCCAAATTTCCCGCCGAGCCACTGGTGACACGAAGGGAGGCTGGTGGTGGGCTAGGCCTGAACAGCCACTTCCAAAAGCCAGTGCACCAGTGTGCCTGAGAGCTGGCCCCTGACTTCCCCATGCCACTTCCTGAGCCTCTGTTTAGCCACCTGTATCGTGAAGCCAGGCGGCCGGACAGGCCGAATGAAAGCAATCCAGTGCCTACCCGAGCTTTTAGAGAGCAGAGCTGAGAAGATGCGTGTTCTCTGGAAAACTGTCCCTGCCATCCTCAGTGTGGGGAGTACGGGGTGAGGAGACAGGGCGGGCCACAGGGCAGATGAGGGGTCTGGATGGATTTGGAGACTGTTGGGATCTTGACGCAGGGCTTGGGGCTGGGAGGTAGGCAAGAGTGCGGACAAGGATGGCCTGGGAGCCTAGTTGGGTGGGTGTGGGGGCGCCCCCAGCGTTTGAACAACCTGATCAGAGCCGTCTAGTGAATGTTGGATGCCTCCTCCCAGGTTCCACATCCCCATGTCTGTGGTGCATGCCCAAGGGGTGGGTGGGTGGTGCCACAGAGGAGGAGAGTGAGCATCGGTGAACTGAGCCCCATCTGAGGCCACCCCGCTGGGGCCGAGGCAGGATTTAACTCCCTGCTGCCGTGATGTCCTACCAGAGCAGTTGGCAGAAGGGCAGGTGGGTGAAGCAGCAGCATCCACCCCAGATCCACCAGCAAGGTTTATCGAAAGTAACAAGGGAGGCAGGCCGTCTGGACCCTCCGACACCACAAAGGTGCATCCTCTTGGGTCCCCAGCTCCTGAGTGTCCCCCGTCCTGTGCCTGCTGCCCACAGCTATTACGAGGTAGAAGGCGCCTCTCAGAGTCCTCCCCACATGTGGTGAAATGACATTCAGGATCAGCCGTCTACCTGGCCAGCCAGCCCTGCTTGCTCCAGCCACTCCCAAAGCCACCTGACCCACGTAAAGGCGCTTCAGCTCCTCCGTGGGAACAGAGACAGCGTCTCTCACAGCCTCTCGCCTCATCCTCCCCCGTCTGCACACCAGCCATCCCAGGCCAGCCTGCTCGGATGCCAGCCGGAAATTTCAGGCTTAAACTAGTCCTGCTCCCCAAGCACATTTTGTTTTGCTAGAAATTATTAACAGATGGGGTGGAAAATTCTCGTGTTTGGGTGTTATTGACAATCTCTAGCATGGACCATTCAAAAATGGTTTCTGAGCTCAATTCAGATTCAGTTAGAGGCAAGCTGGTTTACAAGTGTCTAGAGCGGCGGTTCTCAACCTGTGGGTCGCGACCCCTTTGGGGGGTCAAAGGACCCTTTCACAGGGTTCGTTAATTACTAACAGTAGCAAAATGACTGTAATGTAGTAGCAACAAAAATAATGTTATGGTTGGGGGGGCTAACCACCACATGAGGAACTGTATTAAAGGGTCGCAGCATTAGGAAGGGTAAGAACCACTGGTCTAAACAGACAGCCTCAGATTGTGCTGGGCAGGAGGGCCCACATGCTGTCGGAAGTTCTTCAGTCACAGGGCTGCCTCTGGCCTCTGCAAGTCCACACACACACACACACACACACACACACACTCATACTCATACTTTGTCTTTACACACACACACTCTCTCTGTCTTTACATACTCTCATCCTCTTTGTTTTACACACACATTCACTCTCATGCTCCGTTTTACACACACAAACACACACTCACTCATCCTCTCTTGTCCTACACACACACTCTTATACTCTCTCTGTTTTATACACACACTCACATACCCTGTCTCTCACACACTCATACTCTGTTTTACACATATTCACTCTCATTCTCTCTCTGTTTTACACACACACACTCTCTAGTATTCTGTCTTACACTCATCTTTTCTGTCTTACATACACACACACTCATACTCTCTCTGTCTTACACACACTCTCATCCTCTATCTTACACACACACGCACTCATCCTCTCTGTCTTACACACACATATCCACTCATACTCTCTGTCTTACACACACACACTCTTATCATCTGTCTTACACACACATACTCATCCTCTCTGTCTTACCCACACAGAGACACACACTCTCTCTGTCTTATACACACATATCCACTCATACGCTCTCTGTCTACATACACACACTCATACTCTTTGTCTTGTACACACACACTTAGCAAGCACACACACACTCATGCTCTCATGCACAGACACACACATGCTCAAACACGTATGGACCCACACACACACTATCTGACATATGCTCTCGGACATACACTGTCACACATGCACATACGCTCACATGCACTCAAATACACCTCTCCTTCTCTGGCACACACACGCACATACAGCCTCTCTTTCTCTCTCCCCAGCCTAAAGGAACACATGGAAATGGGAAGGTGTGCTCAGGGTCTGGTAAACATGGTGGAAAGCTGAGGCGTCGTGTTTTCAGGTTAGTCTGTCACCTCGGGGACACCTGACCTACTTCAAGACACCAAAGCTCCTTGGAGTGGAGAGCCTGCTGGCCGGTGGGCATCTCTGAATGGCCCTTCAGCCTCATGCTGGCCTCCAAGCGACCCACAGCGCAGCCCGGCTCCCTCAACCCTACTCAAGAGTATCAGGCTTGGGCCAGGGGTGCCGTCCCTGCTTCCCATCTGCAGTGCCCCCATTGGAGCCGGGTGGGCGGGCCTCGGTGGCTTTGTTTTCTCGCGGGTGGTGGCTGGGGCTGTGCCCCGTGGTACTGCAGACCAGCGCAGGCACACTCTGATCTCAGGTTTTTCTGAAGGCACTGTCTTTCCTCTGATCCCATCTACAGAGCCCAGGATGCCACATGGCAGGTGGCCTTCGTGAGGCCTCTGGACCCCACCATGCTCCTCTCAGTCACAAAGAACACTGCAGGGACCTGTTCCAAGGCCAGGGATAGTTTTATAATGCAGTGTCGGTATGGAGATCTCTGAACCCATCACTAGGCGCTAATCAGGCTTAAGGCATTTGAAAAGCAGAAATGATTTGAATGTTTAAAGGCAACATTCAGCATACGAAATAAACCCTTTGCCACCAGGTTGATTCCGCTGGAGTTGCCATAGGGGAGGGAAAGAGACCTAACTGCTTTCTGAAAGTGTGGGGCCTGGGCCCCTCTCACCTGTTCCTGACCCACTGTGTCTTGAGACTTGGAAGTCTGCATCCACCGCATTCATTTTTGCCATTTCACTTAGGAATCACCAAAGACAACTTCTAGGAATCAAAGGCTTCACTTCCCATGTCCTTTCCAGAAAACAACCCAGTAAACAGCATGGCCTCATCGGCCCTCCAGCTAGCCAGAGAAGGAAAACCACCCTAAGGCAGAGGTCAGACAAGCACCCACTCTCCATCTTCCTGATTTGCTTTTCTAGAACCCCGCTCTCCAGGTACCAGGTTGACTAGAGGAACAGATCCAGTGACACGCATCTATGTGTAAGAAAGAGATTTATATCAGAAAGTAATTGTATATGCAGCAAATATCCCAGCTCAGCCCAACTCAAAAGTCCGATACTAGTCCATCAGTCCCTCTTCGGACTCACACAGTCACATGCAACAATGCAGAATGCAGGAAGATCACAGGCTGGTGTGTGCAAAGGCGTGTGGATCCAAGGTTGGTGGGGAGACGGCAGGGCTCCAGCAGCTCTCAGGATGTCCAGCAAGCAGGAAAGTTAAGGGTGGAGAGAGAAGGGCGAGGTTCCCCAGGCCCTCCTTATGAGAAAGTCACACCCACAAGGAGGCACCATCAGGTTGTGGCCTGATTGGCAACCTAGATACCACCCCTACACTTTTCTATATCTTCAAGGTGGCATAAAATTATGTACGTACCACAGGTATTGAGCAGCTTCCCAGCCCCGAGACACAGTGGATGAGGGACAGGTGAGAGGGGCCCAGACCCCAACCCTTCAGAAGACAGTTCTGTATTCTCCTCCTCTATGGAATTTGCAGTTGAAGCCTGGTGGCACAGTGGTTACGTGTTAGGCTGCTAACTGCAAAGTCAGCAGTTTGAAGCCACCAGCCAGCACCCCCGACCCCCGCTTGTCAGCCTGTTTGTCCTGGCACTTATAACACTTATCCAAGTCACTTGCACTGACTGACCTTCTCAGTGGCCATTGTCAGCAGAAGTTCCCAAATCTGTCCCTCTCACAGTTCTCTTCCCATTGGTGCAACATCATTTTGCCTAATTCCTTGATTTCTTGGGATGTTTATTTGTACTTGTCTTTCCTTACCCCAAAGTTAAAAGGTTTTGTTAGAACTTTTACAAGAGATTGAGGTTTTCTGAAGGAATTTAAAATCTGGCTAATTTCAGATGGTCGATGACTCCAACTGGAAAATATGGCCCTGGGATAAGAGACAGCATCCGGAATCTCGTGGGAGGGTTTTGCAAGACCAGTGTCTTCCACACCACAAAGAGTGACTGTCCACATAGATCTCTACTGGAAGCCAACTGACTGCATCTGTGGTAGGAGATGGTGGGAAAGCTCAGGCTCATCAGTCAGAACAAGGCCAGAGGCCAACTGCAGAACAGACTTATCACCTGCTCATACAGCCAGTCGGAAGATGTACAGCCAGAATGCTCCATAGAAGCAAAGATGGTGAGATTTCATCTCACATTCTTTGGACATGATACCAGGAGGGGCTAGTCTCTGGAGAAGACCATCAGGCTTACTAACTTAGAGGGCCCATGGAAAAGAGGAAAGACCTTGTGTTAGTCTGGGTTGACACTGATATTGTGCAGACATCCTAGCCCAGTGCAGACCAAGTCCATAAGTCCGATATTAGACCATATGTCCAATACCAGTCCATAATGATGCAGAATGCAGGACGATAACAGGTTCATAGGTAGAAGGTCTTGTTGATCCAATGGCAGTGGAAGCATTGTCAACGCTGGCGGGAGTCTCCACGTGGCTCCTCCAGCTCCAGAGTTCTGGCTCCATCAGCATTGTCGTAGCCCTATGTGGCTTGTCAACAGGATTGTCTTGCAGGGAGGGTGTGTGTCCTGCCTCCAGAGAGAATCCCCAGGAGGAGACCATGCCTACCCAGAGACACCATTGGCTATGACCGGATTGGCAGGCTAGACTCCACCCCTTCGCTCAAGTTGACCGGAGATGATGTAACTGCCAGAGTCCTCAACCAGAAGGCTTGGTGGGCCCAGTGGCTGCAACTGTGGCCTCAAACATAGCGGCGAGTTGGAGGATGGTGCAGGAGCCAGGCAGTGTTTTGTTCTGCTGCACGTTGGGCCGCTGTGACTCAGAACTGTTTCCACTGCACCTAACGGCAGGACTCTAAAACCCAACGGAAAGGTTACCTTGCTCCTGTGCTCCCAGAGCTCGAGCTTGGGCTGCCTGCCAGTCAAAAGCTCAAACTAAAGAGAGTGAGAAATATTGAAATTGGCCCACATGTCAGCCAAAATGCCTTTCTGGAAGGATATCTGAACACAGGGTCTTAAACCTGTGTGGGAGAAGCCCAGGTAGCACAGTGGTTTAAGCTCTCGGCTGCAGATGAGCAGGGCTGGGGTGTGATTCAGAGCCAACAGCCCACCCCGCAGAAGATCGATGAGGTCGGCAGCCCGAGAGACCCTCCCGGGCAGTTCTCAGTCCTGTCAGGTTGCTATGAGTCAGAAGACCACAGGAGGCCTGGGTGGTGCTGCTGGGACCCGGGCTGCCGGCGGCACTGTTCCCAAGTGGAGGACCGACCACTGCCCAGGACAGAGGATGGTCTTTGTGAGCGCCGGTTCACACCACAGAGAGGGGGCTGACGGCTGCCAGATATGCTCCCGAAAACACACCATGCTGCCCAAGCTCCCGCCAGCCAGGAAGCACATCTGTCTGTCCCTCGGGTGTCCGGGGGCCTGCCAGAGCCACTGTGTCCAGCACCTGCTCAGCCTCCATGCCCTCGCCAGGCCTCCCACTCAGAGGCTTTGCGTCCTGGCCTGTCCATCCTGGGTCAGCTGGGTGGCAGCGGCCAAGCTGCTGTTCCCGCAGGAGGGGCCATCGGTGCTGGAAGCCTTTGCAGAGTTCCAGGACTGGAAATTTCAGATAACCCAGGCCCCAAGTCCCACTCCTGCTGATGAGCCCAGCATCAGGCCAGGGGAACCCTAAGTTTAACCCAGTTTTTGCCTGCCCTTACTGATGGTTCTCCTTCAGCTGACCTCTGACATTTCACTGG
Organism: Tenrec ecaudatus; assembly: GCF_050624435.1. NCBI lineage: Eukaryota > Metazoa > Chordata > Mammalia > Afrosoricida > Tenrecidae > Tenrec > Tenrec ecaudatus. The sequence continues at coordinate 11,377,519 of NC_134542.1, read as the reverse complement.
GGTGGGGCATGAAGGGAGAAGGAGGGCCAGGGGGCTAGTGCAGAGCAGGTTCCAGGGAACAAGGGAACCAGTAAAACCGGGCCCCTTTGATTAGGTGTAAAACACATCGTTGTCTGTATCGACCATCTTATTACCACAGATTGCGTCTATTGATCTCTTCTGATTTGGTATTTAAATACCAGAGGCTGCAGACCATTCCAAGAAAACACCCACAGCAGGGCACATAGTAGCCAGGTGGGATTCTGAGCTCAGAACTGGTCAAAGAGCCCTGCCCTCGCCTCTACTCACTCCAATGTCCCCATCAGTCTCCCATACTCTGGAAGAAATCTGAGATGACATAGAAACTGCTAGATGCTGGCAAATAACCCCCAGGTTTCAGACCATGTAGACAATAAGCAAGGCCATAATATGCAGTGCAGAGGCTTCTGTAAGAGCCCATCTGTTTGAAAATAACCCTAATTCTGCTTACGATGGGGAATGCTTTGTTGACTAGAATCTGTCCTAGTTTCCTGCAGCCTGTTCTCCATTGTAGCCCTCTGGCTCCACCTGCCGGCAGATGTAAGTGCTGGCGTGGACACCCCATACCCCCACCCCTCAGCCCCCACCCCAGTGGACGGCTTCCTTTCAAAGAAGAATTGGTGGGGTCCTGTGGCTTTTCCTGTAGGCTCATAATCATTAAAAACACAGTGACCTGGACTTCTTGCCAATCCTCCAAAATCACAGGCTGTATCTTAAGGTATCATTTGTATTGCTATAAAACAGAAGCCATCTTTTACATGCATGGTGAGCACATGACACACTGGCTAAGTGCTCGACTCCCTGGTGCATTAGTTCTTGGTGCGTGTTGTGCGCACTACATCGTATGCACGTTATTGCTGTGGGTGCGTCATGCTGAAAACACCGTCTACGACACATGCGAATTCAGCGTGTGCTCCACCCCCACCGGTACAATTTGTTGATACTGATTACATCAATCACCCTGCACCTCCGTCACAAAGGTATCCTTCTCACGACTGCCCTCGGCTTTCACAATTGCCTGGCACAGGTGGTGTGGGCGCAAAGGAACAGTCTCTAAGCGACTGTCTGAGCAGCCCCCACAAAGCTCTGGTGGCATGGTGGGTATGCGTTGGGCTCTGATGCACTTAAGGTCCGCAGTTCAAAACCACCAGCCACTCTGCAGGAGAACGACGGGGCTCTCTACTCCTGTTGAGAGTTACCGTCTCAGAATCCCACAGGGGCAGTTCTGCCATGCCTTCCAGGTTCGCTATGAGTGGGCATCAGTTTAGGGCAGAGAGTTTGTTTCTTTGGTTTCCAAGGGTCTGTGTATTGACCGTTTACAATGTGGTCCGGGGTCAACTATTCAGTTACAACCTAGACTCTGAAATGGACTCTAGAGTGCCACTTTGAAGTTGTACTTAAGATCGGGATTTCTCCGGAAGAGCTGCTGGTGGTTTCGAACCGTAGACCTTACGGTTAGTAGCCCAGGGAGTAACCATGAAATTAGGCAACTGGAGTGGGGAGGAGGTACATCAGGTGTGTGGAGCCCTGTTTTAGAACTTCAAGCCCCGCTGTTGCTGACGAGGTTGGTTGGGCAGCACGAGGTGTGACGTCTTTTCTCTCTAAGTCACATGTGAAGGGTCCCCTTCTCAAGATGAAGCATCCCTTTGTATGGAAGTGACAACTGCAGGTGAAGAAGGAGAATGAGGATGGATGGGTAGAGTTAGGGAGGTTCGTGAGTAGCTGTCCCTTTGCAAAGTGTTCTCACTGCCCTCACCCAGACACTTGTGCACCCCCTTTCCAATTAGCTCGTGAAGACCTGGGACCTGGCCTTCGTTGGTAAATGAGAAGACCTAGGGACCATTCTTTCAGGCATGTGGCTTGGGGAGCTTTACAGGCATGTTTTGTTATTGCCCGGTGCCATCAAGTGGGTTCCAACCTGTAGCAAAGCATGGCTTGGTGACGTGCCGTCCTCACAGTGGTTCTTCCGTCCATGAGACCTTTGGTCTGCCTGTGTTTCGGAGCTGTGCATAGGTTTCCAACGCTCCTTCCTCTGAAGTGCACGGACGAGTCCTTCCCTGCCTGCTCTTAGTCTGCAAGCTCCGCTGAAACCTGCTCTCTCCGGGTGACCCTGCTGGCATTTGAAGTGCCACGGCCTGTGACATCGCTTCCAGCATCACAGCCCCACACAGCCACTGAAGTGCCACAGACTAGCAGACAAGCGGTGGCATGGGTCTCAGAAAAAGTAACCTTTCCCACCGGGTCAACCTGGCTCCCAGCTGCCCTTCCTCAGTTCTCAGTTGACAGCAGAAATGTTATTTCCTGTGATTGTGTGTGTGTGTGTGTGTGTGTGTGTGTGTTTAAAGGAGTTGCTTCTTTTGCTCCTTAACTGAAGGGAAAGATATCGTGGCAGTGGGTTTAGGGTTTTTTTTTGGGGGGGGGGGGCAAAGTTAGGAGGAAATCAGTCAGTGTGATGCATCGATTGATATCATGGGATTTTTAATTACCATAAAATCAAGCCTAAGGAGAAATCAGGCCTCTGCTGCCGCCTGTCTGGTGTCCACTGTCCCCAGCCACTAGGTGGTCCTGGAATGCTGTCCCCCTTCTGGTGGAGACGGCACCCACGCTGGAATGCCATCTGCAATAGCGCTGCCATAGAAGCAGAGGGCCTGGTGGGGACCTTCTTGTTTTCCTCACTCTGGATCTCAGAGCCCCCACCTATCCGAGAGGAAAGCGGGTGTTCGGCGCATGGGTGGGAGGTGGGTGATTGTGTAATAGAGCTAGTGTTTGGGCACAGTGTGGAAAGATGTGGTGGGAAAGACCTGCCCTCCAGCATTCCCTGTGCCCTTGATCCCTAACCCTCTCTGAGCCTCGGCTCCCTCTGCTGTAAAACTGGGGTCTGTCACCAGAGCCTTGCTTGTTCCTCCTGCAGCACTCGGCTCAGCGCTGGTTCTCATCAAATTCCCGTGAGCATGTCTGCTGGCTGCTTCTTTCAGGGGCTGGGCCTCAGGAGACTTCGCCAGCTCCCTCTTCTGACTCTACTCCCTGGCATGGAAAGCATCCGTGCTCAGCCTTCCTCTTCTGCGGGAGAGCCGAGGAAAACACCAGAGGACACTGTCTCCTGCTGGGAGGCTGAGCACTCTCTGAGCGGCCACGGGCACGTGGCCTGGCCCGCAGTCAGCATGCCACGTCGGGCTTGCTTCTGCCTCTGCCCACGGCCAGTTCGGACAGCTCCCAGCTCATCTGGAGCGGGGTGTCAAACGCTGGCTGGCACTCAGAAGTGCAAAGAAGGAGAGCCTTTGTGGTAGAGGACACCGCTCCACGGTGGGCAGGGTTGGGACACGAGCGTGCCAGGCAGTTTTAAGCAACAGCCTCCTTGTGATCTGATCTGCTGGATGAGCTTGCGACCGCACGGCATTCCTCGTTTCGAACAGAAGGACATTTCTTCCTTGACAAAGACAGTATATGGGGGGCAGCGGCATCCAGTGAAACTCATTCTTGCGGGGTTCGTGAAACCTTGATGGTGAGCATCTTTGATACGCCTGTCATATGTGTTGAACACCGTCCTTCTTGAAGATTGACAAACTGACACAGTTTGCTCTTCCTGAATGCCTTCCACTGGAGCAGTGGTTCTCCGCCTTCCTAATACTGCGGCCCTTTAATACAGTTCCTCATGTTGTGGTGACACCCAACCATGAAATGATTTTCATTGCTACTTCATAACTGTAATTTTGCCACTGTTTTGAATCGTGCGACCCCCGTGAAAGGGTCGTTCGATCTCCAAGGGAGTTGCAACCTGTAGGTTAAGAACCACTGAGCAGGAGAGCATTTGGGGCTAGGTCTGCACTGTTTACCCTGGGGTTACTTGTGGCAGTGGACCGCAAGCACTTGGAAAGGCGTAATCCCAAGAGGAAAGGAGAACGGGATTCATGTAAGCCTGGGGTTCTCCGTCCTACTGGAGAGGCAAAGAGCACAAAGAGAGCTACCTGTCTTCATTTGTCATTGCCTAACAACTAATATTCGAATTGTGTATTGGGCCGTCTGAGGGTTAAGGATCATGCCAATTATACACTCCTGGGTAACAGCCTCATGGCAGCTCCTTGGGTACGTGGCCTTTTGTATAAGAGAGAGATTGAAAAGAGTCAAACTCTCTTTGGCCCTTTACCTCCTGCCAGAGCTGGATCTTGTGTTTAGTCCCTCATCACGTGCCAATCCAGGTACTGTCAGTGGGCTACCAATGGTGGATTCATTCGGCTGACTTTGGACCTCTGCATCCTCCAGCCTGTGCCCCTGCTGTCTGCTTCATCATCCTGCTTCCTGTTCATCGGCTTCCATGTATTAGGAGAAGCCTGGCTAGAATCAGACTGGAGTTACGTATTTCTGTAACCGCGTAAGGGAATAGGCCGTGGTTTAAAATTGGGAAAGATGTGCATCAGGGTCCTATTCTCTCGCCATACTTGTTCAATCTCTATGCCGAGGAAATCACCAGAGAAGCCAGTTTATAGGAAAAATGGTGGGGCATCAGGTTTAGGGGAAGGCTTATTAATAACCTGTGATGTGCAGATGACATAACCTCGCCTGCTGAAAGTGAGGAGGACTTGAAGCACTTGCTGATGAAGAGCAAGGATGGTCACCTTCAGTGTGGATTACAACTCAATGAAAGGCAGACCACAACCCTCACAAATGGACCAATAGATAACATCATGATCAGTGGAGAAACGAGGGAAGTTGTCAAGTATTTTATCTTAATTGGATGCACAATCAATGCTCATGGCAGCAGCAGTCGGGATCAAAGGATGTGTTGCACTAGGTAGATCTGGCGCTCAGACCTCTTTAGCGTGTTGGAGATCAAGGGTGTTACCGTGAGGACTGAGGTGCGCCTGACCCAAGCCATGGTGGCCGCCACTGCATCCGGTGCAAGTGAAAGTCGGACAGTGGATTTGGAAGACTGACGCAGAACAGACACATTTGAATTGGGGTGCTGGGACGAGTATTAAAAGCACCATGGACTGGCAAAAGGACAAACCGATCCGCATTAAAGCAAGTAAAGCCAGAGGGCTCCTCAGAGGCAAGGATGGGGAGACTTTGTCTCACAGACTTTGGACATATTTTCGGGGGAGACCAGTCCCTGGAGCAGGACAGCATGCCTGGTAAAGTGGAGGGGTAGCGGTAAAGAGGAAGATGGACAGGAACACTTGTGAGGACAGCGCAGGGCCAGGCAGTGCCTTGTTCTGCTGTGCATGGGGTCGCAATGAGCGGGAGCCAGCGCAGAGGGCCCTCACTAGAACATAAGTCCAGTCCTGGAGAAGGACGCCATGCTTGGTACAGCGGGTGGGGGGGGCAGCGGAAACAAGAAGGCCGTCAACGAGAAGGAGGGACCCAGGGACTGCGTCCCTGGGCTCAGGCATAGGGGTCGCTGTGGGTCAGAACTGACCCCGGGGTACCTCGCAGCAGCAGCGAAGTTGTGGGTGTGCTTGCAGCCCCAACCCCTTTGGCAACTTTGGCATATGCGTTTATGTCGCCTGCCTTTGGTAAGTATCACGTCTGCGTGTATGTCCACCGCTCAGATAGCGGTTGGCACCTTCACATTGCTGCCCAAGGCTCCCGATAACCTGTACATGTGTCCTCCGGCCCCGCCCCGTGACCTGTGTAGCCCTGTCCACGTCCGACAGGCAGATTTCCAATTGGTTGGTTGGTGCAGGAGGTAAGCGGGGGTGGGGGGGTGGGAGCCCACCAGGAGGCAGGGTGGGGAAATCATGAATGGATGACGAGTCACCTCCCAGCGAAGGCCCTGAGATCTGCAGAGCAGAGCCCAGCAGGAAGGGAAACCGAAGGCAGCAGCGGCGACATGCCACGGAGCCTCGGACACTCTTGAGTTCACTTAGGACCGTGGGTCCCACCGACGCTTCAAGTGCTGCACTGGCATCTTGGCGGCTGAAGCTGAAATGTGTTTGTCCCCTTCCTGTTTCATGTTAAAATGGGGGCGACACCAGAGCCGCCCCCCAATTCGCCGCCTTCCCCGGGGAGCCCCGGGTGTCAGTGACGTGTAGACATCAAGCCAGTGGAAGGCAGCTTCTGATTTTCCCCTTGCTCTGTCGCCACAGGGAATGCCAGGAGTACCCCGCCACCCTACGGGTTCCGCCTCTCGCCAGAAGAAATGCGGGTACACCGCCTTCAGAGATTTGACAGCCATTGAAGTGGCACCTACATCTCGAGAGACCACGGGTCAGCAGGGAGTGAGTGTCCACCCCTGTGCCCCCCCAGGCCCCTAGGCCATTGGAGCCGTCATCTCCCAGATGTTCCCACCTGCCCCGGACTGTGGCTCCCCGGCCCCCTGCAAGCCAGGATCTGGAAGCGGCTGCCTTCTCTTTCTGGGACCCTATAGGAGAGCAGGCTTCTCACACCCCCTGCCCCCCTCTTCCTGCCCCTGAAGGGCCACAGGCCGGCTCTGCAGTTGTGTGTTCGCTCCTTGCTGGGCCCGACGGGCACCATGTTTGACTTGGCCTCCCCTGGGCCCCCTGGCACCTGCCCACAGAGACTTTCTGGGAGTGACATGGGGCTCCTATAGAGTCCAAGTGTGCTCCAGCCTGGTGGCATAGTGTGTAGCTCACTGGGCTGCTAACCCCAAAGCCAGCAGTTTGAACCCACCATCTGTTCCTTGAGAGAAAGATGGGGCTCTCTTTTTACTCCTGTAGAGTTCCCACCTCAGAAACTCACAGGGGCAGTTCTGTCCTGGCCTTTAAGGTCGCTGTGAGTCGGCATCAACTCCATGGCCATGAGTTTTGGTCTGATCTGACCTCTCTTCTTGACCTCTAGGCTCTAAAGTTCATTAGAGTGGCCACTCAGATTTCACAAAGAAAATTCGTGATTAAAGGGTCTAAAGTTAACAAGTTGTAAGGCCGGTGAGAGATGCTCAGGGTAGTTGTTGACTAGGACATGTTACAGAGTTTCAGGTCTGTTAATAAAGGCCCAAAGGGCCATCATGCCTCTGCTGTGAGCCTCAACCCAAAGACTTTCAGCTCAAGCTCTGGGTCAGCAGACCAGCTCCCTGAGTTAAGCGCCTGGAGGCACCCACTCCAGTAAGCCTCGGCCCAAAGACACTCGGTTCCCCTTCAATGGGTCAGCAAGCCAAACTCACCCAGTTAGTTCCCAGAGGCACCCCACTGCAAACCAGCCTCCTGCACAAGAGCACTCAGCGCACTCCGTGGGGCGGGAAAATCCAGTGCTCTGTTCCACTCTCTGGCTCCCAGTGTGCTGCTGCTCTTCTGATGTTGTAGCTGCCGTTGGGATCCGGGAGGTGCACTGTGCAGGGATCTCAGATCCAGAGGACTCGCTCCACTCCTAGCTCTTGCTGGTAATGAGATCCCTCCTCCTGCTGCTTAGAAGGCTCATTTTATACACAGTAGAACTTCACCCCAGGGAATCCTATTCGCCAGTACTCATAGTTGAACCCTATCAGTATCTCCCCACACCTTCCTACCAGACCCGTGCAGGTCAACGTTGTTTAGTGAGAGTTGGAGGCAGCGGGTAGAGCCCAATTAGATAATTAAGATAATTCACTGCCCCTGCAGTGCCCTCGCCCAGGCTCTCACATTGGCCTAGCCTCCGGGTGGGACAGATGGAGCACAGCCTCTGCTGTATAGTTCTGCTTCTGTCTAAAGCTGAAGACCTAGGATGAGGAGGAATCCCATCACAGGCAGTGGTTCCAGTGACTCTGGTCTGGGAGACACAACTGGTCACTTTAACTGGACAGGCAGCAGCTGGTGCCCCGGCCAGTGTGCCCGAGTCGTCACTCCTCAGCCCTTGGGTTGGCCACTGAGGAATCATTCTAGCCACAAGCATTTTTTTTCCTCTCTCCCCCTTACAAAAGTGCCTCTTGCTGGGTCATTATGCCCACTCACCTGCCCGCCCAAGCATCCAGATGCGTCCCTGGCACCTGCCTAGCCTGGCTCCACAGGAGTCTCTGAGATTCAGTGTTTGTGTTTCATGAACCAAAGGCCAAAGGCAAACGTCTCCTTGTCCCTGGGCTGCCTTATTTAGAAAGGGAATTGGAAACAGAAAAAGATACTGGTATTTTGCTTCTAGCTAGCAATTATGTCTCGTTTTCTGGCTACAAAAGTAATATACGTGAAATACCTTGTGTATGCAAAAAGCAGACATCCAGAAGGATATATATCCAGATGTTAGCAGAGGTGATCTTTGGGGGCAGAGTACATAGGTTTAACTATTTGTGTTTTGTTTTGTTTTTACAGTGCTACAAGTATGCTGCTGTATTTTCAAAATGTGTATGATTTTGTATGCATGTATTTTGCAATCAGGAAAACTGACTTGTATAATAATAAATACATTCTCTGGGAAACGGATTTAATAGTGAATACTGTGTATCCCTTGTGGACATTCACAATATCAGCAGATGTAAATCTGTACACAGTTTTTAAGTCATGGATCTCTCCACCTGAGCCCTGTTGGCGTAGTGGTTGTGCCTTGGGCTGCTAACTATTAAGTCAGCAGTTTGAAATCACAGAAGAAAGGTGGGGGGCTTTCTGCTCCCACAGAGCTGCAGTCTCAGAAACAACCTGGGCTGTTCTAACCTGCCCTGTGGACTCGCTAGGAGTCAGCCATCAACTCAGTCAGTGACTGTGAATGAGTATCCCCCCCCCACACACACACACTTAGAGATACTCAAAGTGGGATGGGGTGGGAGGTGGTGGCCTCCTTGCTGTCTCTTGATAGGCAGTTGAGAACTTCTGGGGCCTGAAGACTGCAGTTTTAGATTCGCTTCCTAGTCTGAGTACAGATCTGAAAGTGTAGACACTCGTTGGCAAGTCTGGGGAACACCATCACCTGGCCAGCCAGTGCGAGGCTGAGCCCTGAGCCCCTTGGATTCCTTTATACCTGAGGTGATGCTGCTGCCTGCTCATAGCATGACTGTACCTGAGTTCAAACGTGGTTGCTCCAACTAAATGCCACTCCTCCAACCCAGGGCCTGTGCATTCGACTCCCATTTCCCCAGTTAGAAGAACCCCCTCCCCCAGTGCTATCTTTTCACAGCCCGCTGCAGATCCACCTGAACACTACTTCCTGCTCCTCTTAGCATTTGTGCCAGCTCCACACGGGTCGCCATGAGCCGAGGGCGAGGCGAAGGTAGTCACAGCCGCACAGCGAGGTGCCCCTACCCCACGAGCAGAGCTTGGAATGACTCTGCCAGCAGGTCAGACAGGTTCTCGCCCCCAACCCTACCCCAAGGCAGGGCCTCATTTCTGTTCAAAGGTGCCTTTATTGCAGTGTAAGTCCAGTCCCGGTGTGTGACACTTTCTAGAATGGAATTGCCCAAGTCAACAGCTACCTCCGCGACCTGCCTGCCTTCTCGGATGTGGAGACATGGGAATTGAGTACCGGACACTGTGTTACACAGTACCCACGCCTCTGTCTCTATTGAGTGAAGCCTGCCTAACTTGCAGAGATGTGGGAAAGGTCATTTCCGTTATAAATATAAACCATTGATCTTAGCACACAGTAGAGAGTCCTGGGAACTTAGAGAATGAGTTGACTCCATTAATTGGTTTGTAAATAGTGCTTACAATTTCCAGGGTGCACTGAATTCTTTTCTGACAGCACAGGAATCCCCGAAGCTGTGCCAACCAACTGGAATGGGGTTGAGAAAGCCGCCCCAAAGCAAGTGTACTCGGCGACGGAGCTCCCTCCGGTAGGGAAGGGGCTCTTAGAGTGGCTCTTCCATCGGGTCTCTGGGATGACCAGCAGCTTCCTCATGGTTGACATCCAGTTCCCACGGTCTGGTTGTGGTCAGTCAGCTCACGAGAGCTCCGAATCGAGGCTCCTTTCTTGGTTCTCAAGATGAGGGCGTAGTTACCATCACATTCTCTAAGACTGACTGAATCACATGTGATTGCAAAGTTGTACGTGTCCTGTGGTTGGTTGTTTGCTTTTGAAATCTCCCTGGCTTTAAAGAGCTGTTGGTGAATTGCCCAGCGTGAACAGTAAATAACTACTTGTAATAGATGTAGGGCCGGTCAGTCCACCTACCAGGGGGTTTCCAAAGGTGTGTGGGGAAATGGATGTTTTCTTTCCATGAACTGTGTAGCCCTCCCCCTTGTATTTGGTATCGGTCTGCTGCTGAGCGAGTGTGTAAGCTCAGGGAGGGTCCCCGCGAGGGTCCCCGCCCTGTCCAGCCACAGGATTGTAAGGCAAGGCGCCGGGGCAGACGCAGCCTCCTCACTCCCAGCCTGTGTGCTCCAGAGAGTCAGTCGTCACTGACGATTGTATTCAGCAGGTGACTAAGCACTCAGCAGGGCAGTGAACGGAGCAATGATAAAATCCATCTAAGTCAAGTTCCAGGGGCCTATTGTTGTGTGTTGTGTACTGAGCTGTTGTTGTGTGTTGTGTACCAAGTTGTTGTGTGTTGTGTACTGAGCTGTTGTATGTTGTGTACTGAGCTGTTGTTGTGTGTTGTGTACCGAGTTGTTGTATGTTGTTGTTAGCTGCTGAGTGTTGTTGTGAGCTACCGAGTCCATTTTGAGTCATAGCAACCTGTGCATCAGAGCTGCACTGCCCCTCAGGGTTTCTAGGCCGGGATCTTTGAGGGAACAGATCTCTGGTCTTCCTCCCCAGAGCTGTTGCCTGCTCTCGAACCACAAACCCTTCAGTCAGTGTCAGAGTGCCTAACCATTGTGTCCCCAAGGCCCCTGGAACTTGACTTGGATGGACCTTATCCTTGCTCAGTTCACCGCCCTGCTGAGTGCTCAGCTACCTACTCTCTCGTTTCCGCATCTCTCTGCCAGATTAATCTTAAAAACCCACATTTGTGGAAGTCACTCATCATCTCAAATAAAGGATGAAGGCCACAGCCACGGGCCTCCAACCTACCTTTGGACCTCCTCCACTGCCCCCTGCTCTGTGCTTCAGCCAACAGGTCCCACCGGACAGGCGATGGACCCACAGCTTTCTGTAACATGCTCTTTCACACGGAGCAGGCCCCTCACCCTCCTTGCTCACACATCCCACAGCCACCATGGTCTCCCTCTGTTAGACCCACTGCTCGGCTTGTTTCTGCTCCAAATGCTTGGTTTCCTCCCCCTTGAGAACACCAGCTTCCTAAAGATAGGGGCCACAGTCCCCATCCCCTGTTCCCCTCCCCTGTCCCCCTCTCCCGCACTCTGAACAATGCTTTGTTTGGAGTGTAAACCCCCAAACCAATAACAGAACAGTCATAAACACGGTGGACTGAAAGAAAGCTCAACTCGCTGGCAGCAACGTGCCCGCGTTGACTTGCTGAAGTTGTTTGTAGGTTTCTGAGTTTTCCTTTCCGTCTCACGAAAGGGACAGTAAAGAGAAGGAAGGGGGCTGGAGAAACCCCATTTGGGGCCTTTCGTCCTGGTCACATGCTTTGGGGATGTCACCCACTTAGTGTGTCCGCAGAGCTCTGTGACCTAGTAACACACACATCTAGTAACACACACCATCTCTGGTCATTGTAACTCTCACAGGTAAGTGTCTGGCCTGCTTTTCGTCTGCAGAAGCTGGGGCCCTGTTGGGAAGAGAGCAGAAATGAGCCAGCAGATGTGAGCATTGGCACACAGATGGGCCCTTTAGCAAGGAGAAGTGAAATAGTGCTTCTAGGACTATGTAATGCAACCTGGTGCTGCTGCATATTGCTAACACGGAGCCCTGGTGGCAATGTGGTTAAGCACTGGGATGCAAACTGCCAGTTCAGGGGTTCGAACCCCCGTGGGAGAAAGACGTGGTGGTCGGGCTCCCGTACTGATGACAGCCTCCAGGGCACGTCCCCGCTGTCCTGCCGGGTCGACATGCGTTACCAGTGACCACGGCACACCACGTGGAGACACGGATCTGTACCTTGTGGTTGAATTGAGGCTTTGGGGTTGCAGGGCACACAGAGCAAATCCCGGGTCACCACACTTCAGCCCCACTGCAAAGCCTGGGTCCCATCTGGAAGTGCTGGAAAGAGCTGCCGGCCCCCTGGCCGGGTTTCTGCTGAAAGCGTGTGGATAGCTGTAAAGGACAGGGTTGGTTCTTTCACCTTGAACGTGTGCTGACCCCTGACCTAGGGGATGGCAGCCGAGACTGGGTGTTCATGGAGAGCTAACAACTGACGACAACAAAGAAGAACGTGTTCTGAAATTGATTGTGCTGATGGTTGCACAACTCTTCTTGCTACGGTAATGTGAATTGTGTGACAATGAAACTATTAAAAATGTATCGCCACACCTTGACCCTGGGATGCTGTCTTTCCAAGATCTTCAGCCAATTATTTCAGCCTGCCTTGTATATCCAGAGAACCGATGGGGGTGCTGGGGTTCAGACACTTGACCCGATGACCTTTGGGTTAGCAGCGAGTGCTTTAACCACTGTGCCACCAGGGCTCTTTCTAGTCCACATAGCCGATGATTGTTAAACCACTGAACACGGTCTTCAGAATCCTAAGTATTCGCACCAAGGCCAACCATCCAGCCTCAGTACCAGCAGCACACGGGAGCTTGCTCGGAACGCAGTCATTTAACAAGTGCTAGGTGGTTTCAAGGTACCCTGATGGTGCAGTGGGTTAGGCGCTTGGCTGCTAACCGCAAGGTCAGCAGTTCAAGATCACAGCCGCTCTTCAGGACAAAAGGCTTTCTACTCCCGTCACTAGTGACAGTCTAAGAAATGGACGGGGCCAGTTCTTCCCTGTCGTGCACGGTTTCTATGAGGCTTCATCAACGAGAGCAGTGAGATGGGTTGAGGGATCCTGGTGGTGCATGCGTTAGGCATTGGGCCACTGGTCAGAGGTTCAAACCCACCAGCTGCTACTTGGGAGAAAGATGAGGCTGCCTGCTTCCACAAACACTGCCAGCCTTGGAAATCCCGGGGGTGCATTTCCACTCTGCCCTATAGGATATAGGGTCTCTTTGAGGAGAAATCAACTCAAAAACTGGGGTTTTGCTTTAGGTTCAGATGGCTTGTGGCAACAAAGTGCTTCTCAGATCTCACTGCACAAGTGACCGGTTTCCTCCTTGGAAGAAACGGTCATTTTATCAGAAAGAGAACCAAGTGTTTTCAGGATTAGCTACTGAGCTGAGAGGACCCCGTGACCTGCACGGGTCCATTGCCACCCTCAGCCTCTGAGGTGCTCAAAGGGGAACCATCTACACGGGAAGAGCAGCCACCTAAGAAAGCAAGTCCCCAAAGCATGCAGCACCACCCCTTGCCCGCAGGGGAGGGGCCCCGGCGGGAACACAGCTGCGCACAGAGCCCTGGCAGCGTGCGTTCTCAGCGATGCCCGTGTAGCAGCTGCAGGGGTTGCTATAGTTACTCCTGCTTCCCGTGAGAGCAAACGTGTGCCCCAGCTGGACCGCCCTTCCTGCACAGCCCCTGACACAGCCCTGCCGCCTGGGGGTCAGAGTCGCTCTCTAGCCCTCTTTCCAAAACCTCTTTGCTTTCCCCAAACACACGGATAAAATGATCACCAACCGAGGGCTCCCCTCTGCTGATACGATGCGGAAATACCATGGTGAGCAGTTCCGCGGTGGCTCCCGCGGACCATTGATGGGCTAGCCCTGGCCCGGCAGCATTTAGCTCTGCTGCACGGAGGGGAAGGGTCACTAGGAGTTGGAACTGATTCCCTAACAACGACATAAACCACAGGGCCATTAAGGACGCATGCCGCCCCCAGAACCACTGGGTCTTAGGACGTGCCCTGCTGGCAACAGGAAGGTTGAACTCTGCTGTCGAGTTGATTCCTGCTGTTGGTGACCTGTGAAGACAGAGGAGAGCGGCTCCACGGAGTTTCTAAGACCGTCAGTCTCTGGGAGCAGCCAGCTTCAATCGTTATCCTTCAGAGCAATTGCGAGGTTCAGGCTGCTGACTTTTTGGTTAGCACCCCAGTGTGTGACTCACTAGACCCCCTGCCCCCCCAAAAAAAAAACTAACCTCACTGCCATCTAATCACTGCCAATTCATAGTGGCCCCATGGGGCAGAGTAGCACTGCCTTTGGGTTTCTGAGGCTCTAGCTCTTCACAGGAATAGAGCCTCTTCTTTCTCCCGCGGAGCCGCTGGTGGTTTCAAACTGCTGACGGAGCAGTAGCAGCCCAACATCTAACCACTATGCTACCGGTTCTCCTTCAACAGAAGAGACGTGGCTGAGAGGGCAGGTGCCTCCAGATCCTTCGTCCTCCCACTCAGAATGGCTCCCTCTTGAGAGCTGGCTCGGGGGTGGCTTGGGGCTCGGGAAACCTGGCTGGGTTTTGGCCAACCCTGGAGTAGAGTAGGCCTTCTGTGCTCGGGCTCCTGGGTCCCCAACCTCTGTTACTGTTCCCCAATTGGCAGGCAGCTGACTGAGGACCAGTCCATGGGACTGCAGCGTGAACAGCCACGCAGAGTCCCAGCATGGCATCCATAGGGGCCTTTCTCTTCTAGCTGACAGTCACATGGGGGAGACCCTAGAAGGCTCCTGGGTAAGAGCAGTGTCCTCAGTGACAGACCACGGTTCAAGTCCCTCTTGCTGTTGACTGTATGACCCTGAGCAAGTTACCTCTCTCAGCCTCTCAAGCTCACCTGGTAAATAAGGTTGTTGTGAGGCTTAGCAGAAGGAGTTCAGGTAGTACAGTGGTTAAGTACTCACCTGTGAACTGGAATGTTGGCAGTTCAAACCTACCAGCCACTCGATGGGAAGATGAGGCAATCTGCTTCTGACAGATTGATAGTCTGGGAAGCCCTGAAGACCATTTCTACCCTTCCCATCAGGTGGTTATAAGTCAGAATGGACACTCTGGGTTGGACTGGGAGGGAAGCTTAGACGGTGGCATGTGACAGTTCTGTCACATAGTAGGTGCTGTGGAAGTGCTATCATTCTGTCTCTGCTGGGGCTAGAAATGCTTCTTTAAGTAGAAATTCTCTACTTAAATAGAAAAGTCATTCGTGAAGCACCCTTGGAATAGCTGCTCATATGGCTGGGGTTGTGGTTTAACACTGAAAAATCCAGTCGTCCAGTCAATTCCAACACAGTGCCCACCCACTGAGAAGCCAGCCCCCTCTCCTTTCTCCCGCAGAGTCGCTGATGGCTTCCAACTGGGGACCTTGCTGTTAGCAGCCCTGTGCTTAACCCACTGGGCCACTAGAGCATCTACACACTATGAGAGAACAAGAATCCACACCACACCCCTAGCTTCAAGTTCCTGTGGTGAAAACGTGCATCCTATTTGATGGGTCTTTACACTTGACTTTTGTTTTCTCCTCGTGGCCAACGCTGAAGTAAGTGACCGGATTCGCCCCAGGGTCTGAGCCACGTGCCTACTGGCCACCAGTTCAAAAGTGGTCGGGGCCACCCCTCCCCTGGGGCCTGACTTTGTTTCTCCAAGATCCTCCCCAGCTCATCGTTCTCCAGAGGAGAGAGTCCACTTCTCGACTCCCCAGCATAACTTCTCCCCTTGTGAAAATTGACCCTGTTGCGAAGCAGGTGAAAAGCTAACTCGTTTTAGCTTGGAAAGGAAGAAGTGCGCCAGGTCAGAGAGTTGGTTTGGGTGACTGTAGGCAGTTCCATATACAGTGATGTGCACACTTATTACGCGGGGACACAAGAACTTCAGTGGCCACAGCGCAGCCAGCTCCTTGCAGGAGTTACATGTGGAGAGCCTGTGACTGCGAGCTTAGGTGGAAAGGGGATGCAATTTATAGGGCGCATTTTACATCCCTCCTAAGATCCATCCAACGTGGGAGCATCCTAACATGCCAGCAAGCACTGCATGGCCCGGGACAGTCGGCTCTGGTGGCTTCAGGTCAATGACAGAGGCTTTGGCAGGCGGTAGGAGTGACGGTTGCTGAGGCCTCGTCTTCACGTCCATGGTTTTGTTCCTGGCAGGATTTCCTGCTATGGCCCCTGCAGGAAATTGTGGTTTGTGTGTATATGCGCGCATGTGTGTGTGTGGCCCATAACGTGGGGAAAATGACATGAACTCGCGGAGACTTGGTCTGGTCTAACTAAGTCCAATCAGTAATCTCGGGACTCGGCGGCATTGAGGGCAATGTGCTTGCTTTCGTCATATTTCCACTGTGATAAGAAACTGAAATGCCAGCCATGTTTTTCATGGTGTTGCCAGGTGCCATCCAGTTATAGTGACCTCTGTCCAACAGAATGAAAGACTTAGCTGCTCTCACGACCGTGTGTTCGAATCCATGGTTACCTATTAACCAAGCTGAAGCGAACACGTAGCGACACTATAGGACAGGGTAGAACTGCTCTCGTAAGTTTCCAAGACTGTAACTCTTTACCAGAATAGAAAGCCCTGCCTTTCTCTCCTGGAGCGACTAGTT
The DNA here is from genome assembly GCF_050624435.1 of Tenrec ecaudatus. Taxonomy (NCBI): domain Eukaryota; kingdom Metazoa; phylum Chordata; class Mammalia; order Afrosoricida; family Tenrecidae; genus Tenrec; species Tenrec ecaudatus. Next base: position 11,361,198 of record NC_134542.1, on the reverse strand, counting down.
ATTTCGAACTGCTGGCCTTGTGGTTAGTAGCCCAAAATGAACCCACCGGGGCTCCTTACTCTTGCAGCTAGACCCAGTAAATGTAAGTTGTCAAAATCGGTCTAGTGAGCTGATAGCAATCCAAGCCGACTATCTTTTGATAGTACACACTGAATGGTTTGCTCCCACATAGTCTCTAAACGGCTTGGCCTAGATTCTTTGGTAAAATCCAACTTTAGTAGGTCATTCCATAGACTCTTTTCCTAAAGTGCCGATGGCAGGTCTCCACACCTCCCTCCTGGCGGCAGCTTAGGACAGGAGAGCTCGTCACTCCAACCGTAGCCTGCAGTCCCTTGGGGTACCCACCTTGTTCCCTCGCAGACCTCGGCATTGCCAAAATCGCCAATCGTGGAACAAGATGCATTTTAAAATGATGACTGCAGCTTCTCCAAGGGCTGTCAATGGTCGTCATAGGAGACCGGGGCTCTGCGGGTGCATGGCCACCTTCAAATATGCTGTCAGATGCTGCCGAGTCAGTTCTGACTCACAGCAGAAGGAAGCCATCCTCACAACTGTATGTATGTTTGAGCACACTGTTGCCGCCACGGTGTCAATCCACCTTGTTGAGGTCTTCCTCTTCGGCTGCTGCCTCTCCACTTTACCAAATACGCTAGAATGCCCTGAATAACGGGTGCCATCTGCTGCCCCAGGCTCGCTGCGGACCAAATGGCCCACTCAACCCAGCTCCGTTAGGCCTCTCTGGCAAGTGTATGAAGACGGCGTTCTCCTGCCCAGTTCACAAGATGCCCTTGTCTGCGTTCTAGTTCGCACCCTCACCTCTTCAGACCATGAGCTCAGACCCTGATCATGAACGAACCCAATGACCTCTGGGGAACCCCGGCTTTCAGTCACAGAGAACGTGTGGGAAACAACCAAGCCTAATGACAAATAAAAGTGAGATCTCGCTGATTTTCAAGGCCTCATCACCCACCCACCCACCCGTCCCCCCAAAGCATGTCATAACCCAGTGAAAATGGAAAGGAATGGGGCAAACGAGCTAGAGGATTCTGCTCCATCGAGAAGCGACTTCATTTACAGTGAACGGTGACTCTCTTCTTACCACTAAGTGTTCTAAAATAAATTGCCATTCTGGGGCCAGCAAGGCTCATTTTGCAACATTTCTACACCTCTTGGTCTGGCAGAGACAAGAATCAATCATAACTTGAATTGCATTTGCTTTCAAGTATTTCTAAGTGTGTTGAAAAACAAATGATCGTGAGAGCCACCCTCCCGTGAGAAATGTTATTCTTCAGTTTTTCTGTAATGCCTTTTTTGTTTGTTTTAATGAGGAAGGGAAGAGTTTCCCCCCAAATCCTTTTGCAGTCAGCATTTTGATTTTTAGAATTAGACCGCTCATTTCCTAGAAGGGGGAAACTGTTTCTTTTGCGATTCAGAAATATTATAAGTGGACCAGGCATTGCCATCAAGCCAATACTGACTCACGGTGACCTTACAGGACAGGGTAGAACTGCTTCCGCAGGTTGCCAAGGCTGTAAATCACGGTGGGAGTGGAAAGCCTCAACTTTTTCTAGCAGAGTGGCTGGTGGTTTCAAACTGCTGGCCTTGCGGTTAGCAGGCCGATGGGAAATCATGACACCACCAAGGCTCACAGTGGTAAACAACAGGTTCTGGCCTTTGTGCACACCATAGGATAGAAAAGACTGTTTTAAAACAGGACGCCGCAATGCCTCTGGGAAAACCAGTAACCTGGACTCAAACCCGCCCTGGTGCCGTGGAGTGGATGCAGGCTGACGGCGACTCTCTGGGACACAGTGGATGACCACCTGTTTTCCCAGGCTGGGCTGCCTTATGAAAGCAGACCAAACCAGAAAAAAAAGCAGACTTACTGCCACCCAGTGGTTTTGGCTCATAGCAACCCTACAGGACAGGGTAGAACGCTATGGGTTTGTTTGCAAGACTTTTAATTCTTTTTGGGGAGTTGAAATCCCGTCTTTCTCCCGGGCAGCAGCAGGTGGTTTTGAACTGCAGACGGGTTGTTAGTAGCCCAACTGTAACAAGTAACCAGTACGCCCCGAGGGTTCCTCATGAGAGCTGAGGGTTGGGCCTTTCCCGTGCAGAGCAGCCGTTGGGTTCAAAGGGCCCTTAACTTTCTCCCAAGGGTATAATGACATCTATCATGTCCCCCCAGGAGATGGCATAATGTGTCCACAGGGAACCCCCCCCCATGGGAGCTGAGGGGCCTGGGCAGGCTCTCCGGGAGCTAAGGGCCCACCCGAGGGAGTCCCACTGGGCTTCTGTGTGTGTCAGGCACACTCTCAAGTCAAAAGGGACCTTGGCTGGAGAAAAGAATCTGCTTGGAAGTTCCCGGAAATGGCAATCAATTTTTGGGGAATTGATTGCCTTACTATTCATTGATTGCTCTTAGGCTCTTAATCCCTTATGGAATATATTTTGTCTCCCACATAACTGCTACTTCTTCAGAGGATTGCTGGAACAGCCTGTTGTATTGTGTGAACAATGCAGAAGGCAGCCTGCTTCCTGCACCTCAGTGAGGAGCTGATGCTAATGGAGCGGCTCCAACCCCCACCATCATCCGTTCCACTTTGAATGGAACTGCGGATCTTTGTTTGCGTGTTTGTTTCCTGGGCCTGTGGTTTTACAACGATTTTAAGTGTATGGAAAAATTAATTACCGAGGAACTCATTTTGAACTGCTGAAAATCTCGACGTGTGAGTTTTCTGTGCCGATTTATATAATTTCTTTGCCCGTACCAATCCATTCAGAAAACCAAACAACATTCTGCCATCTAATCAATTCTGAAACGTAGTCACCTTATGTGGGGTTTCCGGAATTATGAATCTTCATGGGATTAGCTAGGCTTATCTTTCTCCCACGGAGGGTTTGGCTGGTGGATTTGAACTTGAAGTTAGTAGTCCGACCCCTCACAGCCAGCGAGCACCACAGGGCTGCCTTGTCCATCCAGAAGCACCCTGTATTTTACACCATCGCTGACTTCAATTGTTCTGAGACGTAATTAAGCAGTGCATGATGTTTTCAGTGTTGTAATGTGTAGCCTGGCCTTTACCACCCATTACTTAGTCTTCCTGTGACTTAGCATGTGTTTTACAGACAGTCGGCACCTCCATCGCCCTCACAATCATTAAAATAACCCCATTGCATCGAGATTAGCAAAGAATATTCCACACACCAGGGACTGCCAGAGGAATGAAGGAATGTGTGTTGGAAGAGGTACAGTCAGAACGCTTCTTCAGAGTGAGGATGACGAAACCCCGTCTTCTGGGCTTGGGACATTGGGACCAGGAGCAGCCAGTCCCTGGAGAGAAGCATCGTGTCAGTGAACATGAGGACGGTGCTCCAGGAGATGGCTTGGGACCATGGCTGCGGCCACTGGCCTCGGACAAAGGAGCGATGTTGCAAACGGGCACAGGATAGGCGCAGCAGGAGTTGCTACCAACTCAAGGATGCCCAGCAGCCGTCAGCCTAGATGGGTGGGTCAAACAAGGCCACTGGGGACTGAGGAAAGCATGAATGTACCGTGGCCGGAGCAGCTGAAGCTGCCGTCCGAGACGAGCACCGTGGGATCTCTCAGCTGTGCCGATGACCCCTTCTTGCAGAAGTCCCTCCTGGCTGAGTTCTCTAGCCATGCTTCACGCAGACCTGGCATCGGCTGACTTTCTGGCGCTGGGCCTGACCTTCCTTTAAGGTGTCTGGTGAGGGTGCAGCGGAGAACTGCACATCGGGCTTTACGGTGGTCAGCCAGAAGCTATACTTGTTTGCAAAAAAGTGGCATGTCCCCTGCCGGCCCTGGCATTCGAGGAAAGGCGCCGCTCTGAAATCTTCCAGACAGCTGCCGGGTGACATGAGGGGCTGCCCCCCTCCTTGGGAGCCAGCTCCTGTGTGCTAGCCAGAAGACAAGAGATAATTAGGGTTCAGGCACAAATGGACACCCCAGACCCCATCAATGGTGTGCTGAGGCCTGTGCTCAAGTTTAACATTTGACTGTAATCATTGAAACAAAAAATAACTGTCTTCTCAAGAAAGGAGAAACAACAGCAATGGTTGGGTGAACGCACAAAGTGGGCCAATGTCACTGACGGCGGAAGCAGATGCAACTTCTAATTTCTACGAAAGTACTGAAGAAACCTCTAGCTGATGACTTAAAAGCAATGACTCTGCATCTCAGCAGGTTATGGCTTGTGGTGGCTTCCGAGACCTGAGAGCCACCGTGACTGTCCCCGAAATGACCGCAATCCACATCGAAAGAGCTAGAGAAGGCAGGGCAGCATGGCGGGCAGGCCAGGATTCGGTGGGGGCACTCACCATCAAGAAGGAATACCCGATCCAGAGGCCCCTCCAGGAGCGCGGACACGGGGGTATGGTCTGGTCCTGGCTGTGGACCGCTACCGCCTGGGCCGGGGCCTCGCACACGGCGCAGCGGCTGATGTACGGGCGAACCTCCTCTTCCGAGAGGGGCATCATGGGCAGCGGGGCGGCACTGGCCAGCCAGTAGGACTTGTCGTTTCTCCGGGCATAGTGGCACACTTGCTGGGTATTGCAGTAGGCAAAGGGCAGCGTGCTGAACAGGGAGAGGCAAGACCCGGCCTGGCCTTGGGAGAGAAGCAGAGCCGACGTGGAGGTCAGCACACATCTGAATGGGGGTGGTTCTGTCTCTAACCCCCACCCCCACCCCGAGAATTCTATGCTCTTGGATGAGCACGGCAGTCTTAGCATCCTCGGGGGCTCAAATTGTGCCCCCCTTTCAGTGTTCTCTGAGATTGAGGAATTACAGGACATCTGACGGGGGCACTGTCAGCGTGGATGGGATCAAGTTTCCCCATGAAATTCTCGTCGGACAGCCCTCTGCTACCCTTGAAAATGAGCGGGCGCGCTGTCACGGGGCGGGGGTGGGGGCTGGATTCCTCCACACCCTTCCCTGGCCTCTTTCTTATCAAGGCAGCTTCCAGATCCCGTAGAACTTCTTATTAAAGGCCCTACCCATCCTGTGTCCTTCTACATCTAGGAGGTCGATCAATATCATCACTTCGGAACCCCCCTCCCCTCCAGAAGTTGCCACCACCTTCTGAGCTGACCTGTCTGCCCTGCATTTGGTGGAGCCCATCCGAAGCCATTACACTGAGGGGATTTGTATTCATTTATCTGTGTTTCAGGTGGACTTGTGTGTGACTGAAGTCTCCAAGTGCATTTCAATTTTACTCCCCCCCCCTACCCCCTTAAGCCACTCAAACCATTATTTAGGTGTGAGGGATAAGGAATCTGGAGGGATGTAAAAAATTTTTTATTATTAGACCTTTGATTTTGAAGGCGCCCTAATGAGACTAAGGTGAGTGTTTGGCTGAGAAAACTTGTCTGCAGCCATCCGCTGACCACGGAGACAAGTCTCAGCAGAGTGGGTTTGGAACAAGCCCAGGCTTGCCTGGACGACGCTCCAGCACCTATGCTTTCAATTTACCAATCACTGACTTCTTCCTGGTGAAATACTCTCTATTTACATTTGGAAGTCAAAAAACAAAACAAACATTTTCTATCGGAATTATGTTTAACTTCTTGAGGAAGTGCCATTGAACCAATACTAGTATTAATACACTGTCACTTTAGCATGGTAAACAAACAAACAAACAATCCTTCTTAATTCCCTGCCATTGAGTCAATAGGGCAGGGTAGAACTGCCCCTGAGCGTTTCTGAGACCCTTTATGGAAATCCCCAGTAGTGTCAAACCACCGACCTTTCCTTTAGCAGGCCCAACACCTACCCATTATGCCACCAGGCTCCTTCCAGCATGGTACTTAAAATTTTTTTAAATCCCATAGATGATGATTGTTCATTTAAGATATTGATGAGTTCATAAAACGAACCTGAGAGTTTTACCCTTCGAGCAATGGATGGAGCAATGAGCAACTGTGTGGTGGCCACGTACCCAGGTCTTGGTTGTGAGCTTTCTCCTGTCCTTCCAGGTACAACAAACTATACCCCGTCCAGAGCTTGGGCATGCCCACGGGGCAGGCGGGTTCTTGGTCTGTCTGACTGTGGAGAACCAGGAGGAAGCCGCTGAGGTATCCATGTCCGTACCCTTTGGGCCCGGGATCCCCGGGGAGACCAGGAGGGCCTGGTGGAATGAAGAACACAGTGAAGGCAGTTTAGGGGGTTCTATTTAACAAATACCTCGGTGAACATCTGACCGAGCGCAGGGTAAGCGCCCAATGAATCAGGATGACGCCAGGCCCCAACAGCCTCCTGCAATCACAGAGGGACTCACTTCCAGGAGCTTGAGACTATTTGTATAAAAATAAACCACACGCAGTTCCTGCCTGCGTGGAGCTTGCATTCTACTTGAGGAGGAAGCATGATGAGCCAGAAGCCTAATGAAAGTCAAGAAGGAAGCATGTTGGAAAGTGTTGAGTGCTGAGAAGAACTTGGTAACCCGCCCATCTGAGAAGGCACTTTGTAAGAAGCATTCTTGCTGGCAATGCCAGACCCTGGCAGTGGGCGCAAGGCTGGTTCCATTCCAAGGGCAATGGCTTGGGCACCACTTTGGTGTGTGTGTGTGTGTGTGTGTGCATGTGTGTATGTGTGTGTGTTCCCATTGTAGCTTGGGTGAAAGTTTACAGAGCTCATTCGTTTTCCATTCAACGATACATGCATGCTGTTTCTGAACATAGACTTCAATTCCCTCAGCGGAACAGCACTCTGCCCACTTCCCCGCTGGACTTCCTGTTTCCATTTGTCTATCTTTCCCGCTGGACTTCCTGTTTCCATTTGTCTATCTTTCCCGCTGGACTTCCTGTTTCCATTTGTCTTTCTTTCCCACTGGACTTCCTGTTTCCATTTGTCTGTCTTTCCGGCCCCACAGGGCCTCCTGAGCTTTGTTTGGGGGAAATGCCGCCCTGCTGGTCTCTCCTGGCTGACTGCTTCTCATGGTGTTGCTGTTCACTGTGGGAACTGCCTGGTGCTTTTCAGAAAGGTGATCCCTGGGAGTGGGGGGAGTCCCGGGTGGGACCATCAGCCATAATCTGTGGATTTGGCTACCCGTTTGTTCTCTTCTTCTTTTAAGGAAAGGGAGGTAGGAGGAAGGCACGGCTACTGAATCCTACTTGGAGACAGGACATGAACGGTCCGACGGAACGCAAGCAGGGCACCTCTCAGAGGCAGATCTATTGAAGAGGGCCTGAGGCTATTTCTAAATGCCAAGCGCAAAAGGTGACTTGAGACAAGTGGGTGCTGGTCAACTTGCTTCTGGGAGCCGGGCGGGCAGGTTCTCCCCGTCTGCATTAGAATGTCGAGTGTACATAGCAGTCAATAGTTCGGCATCCATCAGGACACAGGAATGCTTTGCATCGCATCTTTAATGCCCCTGTCCGCCTAATAGGGGGCTTGGACTCTACAGTCAATGATTATACAAGATCTAGCAGGAAAAGCTATGTGAGAGGTTGGAGATCTTGTATTTTGTTCTTGGTGTACAGAGTCCAAGGAAGGGCATTGGGGGGGGGGGGTGTTTGGGGCAAGACTGAGTATACTTACCTGATACCCCAGGGCAGCCAGCGTCTCCCTTGTCCCCCTTGTGCCCCGAAGGTCCAGGCATCCCAGGAATGCCAGGCTCACCCCTCCTTCCATCCAGTCCCGGCTTCCCTTTGCACCCTGCAAGAAAATTCAAGATGGCGGTGGTGAAGACAAGCCTGGCACCTGCTAACAGTTCTGCGAGTGCTCCTTGGGCCAGCCCTGGTCTGTGCACTGGGATTATGTCATACTCCGGCTCTAGCCAGCCTTCCCAGACTTGTGGGGTTGGAATTATGCTTTCTCTCCTCCCCCACCAAGATACCCGCAGCTCAGACAGGTCAAGAAACTTCCAATCAAAGAGCTAGTATAGGGCAGAAGTAGTATCTGAAGGCAAAACAGGGATGTGATTAGAGAGAGGTTCTTACATCGTCTTGGCACACTTGAACTTTTTTTTATTAAGGAGCCCTTTTACCATAGTTGTTGAAATGTTCAACTGCCAACAGATAGGTCAGTGGTTCAAACCCACCAGCCGCTCCCTGGGAGAGAGATGCAGCCATCTTTTGTATATTTCACAATCGTAGCAACCCCAAGAAGGTAGTTCTATTCTATCCCAGAAGTTCCCTAACCCTCAGAATTCCACTGGATGGCGATGCTGTTGTTCACTGCTGTCGAGCGAGTCAACAGCACCCTGTGTCCAACAGAATGAAGCACTGCTCAGTCCTGGGCCATCCTCACAACTGTTATTGCAGCCACTGGGTCAATCCATCTCACCGAGGGCCTTCTTGTTTCCCTGCCCTTACACTTGACTAAATATGATGTCTTTTCCAGCGACGGGTCTCTCCTGATAGCAGGTCCATAGTAGGTGAGACCAATTTGCACCATCTTCGCTTTAAAGTATCTTTCTTCTAAGTACTGAATTTTTAACATTAAAGTATATTTTACAAACACATTAATTAAAAAGTGGAAAGGTCATGAACTGCTTTGTTTACCACAACTCCCTACATCATCAAGCACCATCTGAATTCAGCCATATTTCCCCCTATGCTACTAACATCAATGCTAAGACTTTTTTTGTACCTTATAACTATTTTAATTAAATTCAGTTCTAATTCCTTAATGCTGAAGGTAAGGAAAACTAATTTGTGAATTTATCACCTCTTAAATTACTTTTTATTTACTATCACTGACCCCAAATGTGGTATGTAATAATGTGAATGATGAGGTAGGAGCCTAAACTAATTTATAATCCTCATTTCCTGAATCCTTAAAGATTTCAAATTTCTGCCAAGTGGGCCTCCTCCCCCTAAAAAAGTCCCACTTAGAAGGAAAAATGTATAGAATGGACATTATTTAAATAAAATAATATTATTTATACCCTTTTCTCCTAGCTACAAGTACTTTTTAGACTGGCATTAAATTACAGTTGTATATGCACAGAATTTAGATAAAAAGAAATGAAATAACTTATTTTTAATAGTTTAGTTGAGTCTAAAACAGTAGCTTCCCTAGGGAGATGGAAGGAGAGAAAAATATCCATTTTTGTTTAAGAAACTGGTGTGTAGATAAATGAACTGCTTTGCGTTAATTTAAATATTAATGAAACTTACAGATGAAGTCCTACTCCCTTTCCCCCAAAGTGCAACACAGACGTGGCTATGGACACACTCAGTCTCCCGGACAGTTGTATGATATTCTAGATGGACAAGGACTGATGCTGGCATTCATTTAAAGGAAAGCATAACCCAAGTCACGGAAACATATGTTGACAAACATCTACTCTTCAAAAAGGAGAGAAAAGTGTTATCTACCACAAAAATGAGAACGATCAGAAAACATTTTGTCTATTTTTTTTAATGAATCCTCATTGCATAGAGGTTGAAATGCTTTTGAAGACTATTTGGAAAGCATTCCATTTTGTTTGTCTCAAAAGATAACCAACATGGTGGTTGGCAGGGGTCAAGACCGCTCTGAATGGAGGCAGGTTTGTAAGGAGAATGCAGTGATTTGGACTCAAGAAGGGCAGAATAAGATATCTAAATGCACAATGTATCAACAGTGCATAGTATGGATTCCCCTGCCCTGAGGTTTGTAATAATCTACCACATCTATTTTGAATGCATATACTTCGTTAGCGTTCTCTGTTCGGTTGCATGGACTATACGACATTCAAGTTACATAGATGCTGGTGTTTTACCCCGAGAGTTATCCTTCCTATCCCCAATCAGTCGTGCGTCATTGCACCTACAGTCACATACATTTTATTTCCATCTTCAGGACATAAGAGAGACCTTTCTAAATGATATATTTTGAAAAGATCGGGAAGAATTTCATCTGCATCATGCATTTAAAAAAAAGATCCTTGGTTTTTTTTAAACATAAATCTCTTTAGTACTGTGGCATGATGGGTTTAACAGGCGAAGCTTACCGCAGTAACTGCACTGCGTTGTGTAACGTAATTCCCACCTGTAAGAAAATGTCTGGTTTTGAAAATATAGCCCAATGGGACTGCATCATTCTGAGCAGTGGCATACCAGGAAACTGCGGGTGATTAAATGAGATGATGTTTCTGTTGTGCCCACTTGGTATTTTGCTTTCAGGAAGCTGGAAGAAATGGTCTTCTTTGGCTTTAAATGTTCTGGAAAATCTAGTGCTTGCTTAGCTCCCTCGGTGTCACCTGGAGTGACTGATGCAAGTGACTAACGCGTCAACGTTCTTTCCCGTCCCAGGAAGTCCACGCTGAGGACTTCCCCAGGGAAGTCTTCTTTGAAAGTCGGCCTGCTAGGACTTCTTCATATTTTTGTAGTGTGGATTCTGTCCTTTGCTCACCGCCATCTTCCAATGCCACTTCCAACACCGGCCCAACCGTAATAAAGGCATCAGTGGATTCATCAGCTGGAAGACTATCTAGACTTCTTTGGGAAAGGTAGCTGTGGAGGCGCCCAGGTGTTTCGAGTCGAGCCTAAGCCCTGCACCTCCTGGCCACGTCAGGAGTACAGCGAGAGCATCGTGGTGCTGCTGGTGGAGGGTGTGGGCTGTGGCCCTGGCAGCATATCAGCACAGTCGCTGTAGAAATAGTGCCTGGAGCCCCACCCCCACCCCTTGGACCAGCCAGGTGAGGGGTAGGTTGGGACTCAGGCCAGGCTTGGTCAGTCAGTCCAATCCATCACCTGCTGGGCTGGGCAGATGACCCTCCGTGCCTGGTCTTTGATGCTGCTGACCGCAGAGAGGCCCTGCAGTAACCAAACTGGAATGATTTTTCTTAATAAGCTTTGGTGGAGGAATGAATGAAGCGTAATAGCATTCAGATGGCAGCAAGATAAGGGCAGCTTCAGAAGAAAGTTAAAAAGCTTTGGACACGGTTTGACTATTTCGTGTGGTTGGCTGCCTTTGAGTTGATTCCAGCTCGTGGCTTGGTGTTTGCAATGTGCTAAGCCCTGTGATAATGATACCTTTCCATTGCTTTTCCAATACAGCCTTCGCAGCAGTCTTAATAGACTCGCTGTCATCGAGCGGATTCCAAATCATGGCAGCCCTATAGGGCAGGGTGGATCTTTCCCTTAGGGTTGCCAAGACTCCTGAAAGCCTGGTCTCCCCCCTGTGGAGCATTTGGTGGTCTCACACGGCTGATGTTGTGGTCATTAGCCCAACTCAGAAACCATCAGGTCACTAGGTCTACTGCACTAGGAAAGACCAGCCCCTGGAAAAGGACATCCGGCTTGGTAAAGTGGCCGGGCAGTGAGAAAGAGGAGGAGCCTGGAGATGAATCGGCACAGTGGCTGTGATTGTGGGCTCAAGACAACAACAATTGGGAGGCTCGCCAGGACCCGGTGGTGTTCCGTTCTGTTGTATATCAGGTTGCTTGGATCTGAACCGACTTGGTGGCACCCAACAACAGCATGAGCTGGAATTCACTCACCAGCACCCAAACGCAGGCACAGGAGGAGAACCGTCTCCTGGTCTCCATTGGGGGAGGGGAGCTCCTCCCCCTTCTGGGACCAGGCGAACACCTCCTGTAAGAGACGCTGCTGTGTGCATGCTGGTGTCACTTGTCATCAGCTTCGCAGAGCATATCGGGTTTAGGGGAAAGGACATAAGGCCTTCCTTGAGCTAAAAGCCAACCAGATGACACCAATATGCAGTGTCTGTGCTCAAGTGCTGACAACCCAAGGGGCCTTCTGGGTTGGTGGGAATTTCCTCTTTCGATTAAAAAGGCAGCAGGCATTCCTTCTATTGAATAGGCATGTGGCGAGATCATGGCCAATCCGAGACAGGCGTTCCCACATCAGATGTGATACAGAGCCTGTTCCCTTTAGGGAGCGGCACAGGGAAATGGTCAAGTTGAGGGTGTTTCCTGAGAGTCGAGGAGGAGGACGCTGGTTAACCACAGGAGTATGTGCATACAGCGCCTTCCACTATGGGACCGGTTCTTTGGAACATGTCTTCAGAAATAAAGCTTCATCTTGATAGGCCCCTCGGGTTGATGGATGACCTCCACGGAGAAGGTCAGGAATGGACATGAAGAGGAATGCAAGGCCATTGCCTGCAGATCCACCCACGAAGCAGTACGCGTGGAAAGCAGAGGAACGCCACCTTCGGAACGCTCTGCCTCGGAGAAGTCATTCTGCAAAACGCAGGAGGCCGAAGAGCTCTGAGGAGAAACGCTTTGGTCCTTCTTCTGGGGAAGACTCACGACAGACGTGAGTTAGGCTTGGTGTCTGCTGCCCACTCACTCTGGGCTGGAAAGGGACAATGTGTGCTTGCTTGCTTGTCTGTCTTCTGGTGGCAGAGTCAGCTTAGCAATGAGAGAGGGGCAGCAATCTGAAGGGGAAGCAGGAAGACGCCAGCGATGCACTTGTCCTTGGATAACAACGCTTTTTCTCCACCAGAAAAAGCCGCATAAAGAGCAACATACAACACAACACAGATGACCTAAACCACTCAGAATTCAGACTACACACTTGTCACTCTTCAATGGCTAGATGTGATGGTTCATACTGCTGGGAAATCAGTGGACACGGGAACAATGGACACATTGCAGGCAAAACAAAAGTAAAACTAATTCACTACCATTGAGCTGCTGTGGACTCACAGAAACCCTGCAGGGCAGGGTAGAACTGCCCCTGTGAGTTTCTGAGGCTATAATTGCTTATGGGAATAGAAAACCCCATCTTTCTCCCAAGGAGCAGCTGGTGGTTTCAAACTGCTGACCTCTGGGATTACAGCTCAATGTTGTAACCACCATGCCACCAAGGCTCCTTTGTAGGCAAAAGGGGTCTTTCAGAGCAGGCGCCCCTAAGGGTTCAACATAACTTTGGGAACTATTTCAACCATTGACTCATTGCCGTTGAGTCAATTCTGACTCATAGGGACCGACCCCATAGGGCAGAGCAGAAATGCCCCATAGAGTTTCCAAGACTGCAGATCTCTATAGACGCTGACGCCACATCTTTCTCCCATGGAGTGGCGGGTGGGGTAAAAGCACTGACCTTTCCGTTAGCAATGGAGCAAAGATGGAGCTGCCGCATCATTCCCAGGCTGTTCAGCTCACCTGGCTGAGTCTGTGCCCCTGCCTTCTTCCCACAGGACCGGTCTGGTTCCCCAGAGCCCAACCTTTCCTTAAAGGCTCCACTTCAAAGCCACCTCTTGCTGGGGTCTCAGCAACCCTGGACTTCCCCATGACGGAGTGAACTTCATCTTGTCCTATTCTCCTAATGCCAGCTGCTTGAAACTCTTTAAAATGCCAGTGATAACCTACTATTTATGAGTTTCTTAGGCTCTACAAGTGTTTCTGCCTGTACCCTGTGAAGGAGGGAGACACATTCATCTTTGTCTGGTCCACAGCACCCAGTACCATAATGTTTCAAAAATGGTGGGGATGTGTTATAAGTATTGAATTATAGACCCAGACATCTTGTTAGACGTTGTTTTCAAAGAGATGATCCACATAGTCTTTTATACATCAAGTGTCTCACAACAAGGCTGCCTGGTTCTTAAATGAAGTTGGGAGATCCGACTTACAGGGCCTACTGAGCACCCTCTCCCATGCAATTGAGGATCAAAGCCAAGAGACGTTGAACTGTGAAGACTTAATTGCCAGTGCGCTGGGTGTTTCAAAGGCGTCTCTACAACGGACACCTAATTAGCCGTGCACAAATACAAAGGCCATGTGGCAAACACAAACAACCACAAGAAAACCCCATTCATCTGGGAAAGTTCCAACACTGCTTTGGACACCTCCCCCCTCTAAATCCATGCAGACTCCAGCTGAGGGGGCCATCTCGTGGGTCATTAGCGGTTTGGGCTTGGGGACATATGAGGAAAACAGATGCAAAATTCCATTCTACTTCCAACCTCCCCGGCCCTGAACTCAAAAGAAGCAAAGTCCGAGCCGGGTGTGGGAGGAGCGTGGACAGGGATGGCTGGCTACTCTTCATACAATAGCTAGCATCACCACTGACTGGTCTCAAGAGATCAGGGACCTCAAGATAATCAGCCCTAGATCCCAATATCATTTTGTAAACTATCTAGACAATGAATCACCTGGAAAAGGTTTTCAAAAGAATGGTTTTGTTGAAATACTTTGCTCGGGGTTCTAAAAACTTGACAACTGTGGGACAATCCTCCTATCAATTAAGGGGGTGCTGCAGGGAGTCCTGGTGGCCTTGCAGGGTAGCCAGCAGTTCAAAACACCAGCTGCGCCTCGGGAGAAAAGAGGAGGCTTTCTATTGCCATAAAGATATACAGTCTCCGAAACCTAAGGAGGCAGCTCTACTCTGTCCCATGCGGCAGAATTCACTGGATGGCAGTGAGTTTGTTTTTTGGGTCATCCGTGGCAACAGATGCATATCCCACAGATACATATCACATTCCTTCTTCTAGGCCACCCCAAGATCCATTCCAATAGTTTGTGGTCTAGTTGTGTTCATTCAAACAATCAAGCCAACAGCTATCGATGACAGTTAACGAACATCTCCTCATTGTGTTCTCACTGTGGTCGTGGTCAAGTCCATTCCAGGCCATGGCAGCCCCACGTGTGCAGAATAGAGCTCTGCTTTACTGTGTTTCGAAGGCAATGCCTTTTTGGAAGTAGATCTTCAGGACTGGCTTGCCAGGTGTCTCTGGGTGGATTAGAACCATTAACCTTTCAGTAACAGTTGAAAAGTCCCGGCTATAGAAGCTGGCCAAGCAGAAAAGATTTAAGTAGGAGTGTGGAATAGAAGGGCGGGATAAACCCACTTAGTACATGATTAAGACTTTGGCTCAATGTAGAAAAAATGTACCCAAGGAGGGAATTTTCTGTTTCCCCCTCACTCGTTCAGATTCATGCACACACACAAAACAACATAGCAAAACCCAAAGATTTTTATTTCAGCAATCTCTGATCTAAATAACAAACATTCAGAGTGAGGCACATACCCAGTCCGGGGGTGCCTCTTATTCCTGGAATCCCCATGGCTCCTTCTGGTCCTCGGTGGCCCGGCACCCCAGGAAGCCCCGGGATTCGGGGGCAGGCATCTGCATCTGCAGGTGGCCCAGGTTCACCTGAAATCAGAATCACACTGTGTGACCAGTTCAATTTATTTTAACAAGCACCGTCAACATTCTCAAGTTAAAGGCCAACTTCTGACCTTATGCTGAAATGCATAACAAATTAAATGGTGTGCCTTCAAAGACATTCGATTTTCTAGACCCTGTCCCAAGACATTAGGCATGTTTGAGGTGTGAGGCAATACGGCGTGTAGTTAAGGGTACATGTTTGGAGCTAACACATCCTT
Organism: Tenrec ecaudatus; assembly: GCF_050624435.1. Classification (NCBI taxonomy): domain Eukaryota; kingdom Metazoa; phylum Chordata; class Mammalia; order Afrosoricida; family Tenrecidae; genus Tenrec; species Tenrec ecaudatus. The sequence goes on along the minus strand of NC_134542.1, from coordinate 11,345,889 downwards.
GACTTTAATCTCGATTGTAACACGAGTGACCTGTGGGACCCGGGACCCTTATTTGTCTGAGCCTCCTTTTTCTCATCTATAGCATTCTGACAACACCAGCACCTATACAGGCACAGCCTCTGCAGGCTCGGCCATCCAATGTAAGCTCCTGGGGGTTGTGATCGCATTCTGTTCCCTGGGAGGTGACGTGCTATGCTCCCAGAAAACAGATGTTGAATAGGTAAATGACTGAGTTTAACACCCTATCATTCCTTCTCCCTTTTGATTCATTTTAAATTTGTTCTGCTTTTAACTGTTTTCGGCTTTCTTTTGGATTGAAGGGTTTTTCTTGTTGTTGTTTTTATTGTTTTGCACATTTTCCTTTATATAAAATCGAGGATAGGTAAATCTATAGAGACAGTACCTGAATCAAGAGTGTTGTTATGACATAGGGTTATGGTTGGGGGGAAATAGGGAGCTAATGAGTAAAAGAAAGAAGAACATGTTCTGAAATTGATTGTGGTGAAGATTGTATCACTTGTTTAAATATAATTGGACCGTTGAATTGTATAAGTGAATGGTGTATGCTGTTAAAACTGAAAAATAAAAATAAATAACACAGCCAAGAAGCCCCTGTGAAACACTTTGATTCTGTCACACTTGGGTTAAATCACCAGTCTGGGGCCCAGCTTAATGGCAGACATCAATTGTGAAATAAATGCATGTGGTGTCCTTTACAGCAAGATCTATCCAACAAGCCTGCATACATGCTAGTGCTCCTAGAATGTTACAGAGAAGGAAAACGGGGCTCTGATAAGTCCGGGACATAGACATCAGAATCCAGATTAAAACCCAGGATGGTCTGGAGCCAAACAATTTTCCCTGACCAACACATTGCCTCGAGCCTCCCTCATGTCTATGATATGGAGTGTAGGAAATGTAATGGATTTTCTTAAAACACCGTTTGATTGATTACAGTTGTCTTAAGATTCAAATGTGCAAAATGGTCTCAAGATCAAGCAGCAAGAAAAGTGCTAGGAAAATGGAACCATGGTGACCCAATTTGAGTCTGACCCTGTACTCCTTCCTGCGGCAGTGCAAAGTGGCCCTGGATTCTGCAAGCTACTTGGAATGTAACCTCTTGTGAAATGAAGCATGAAACCACAGGCAGCACAGGGCCGCCTGTCACGTAAAAGTTGGCTGTACCCTGTGGTTGATTTGAGCAAATTGCGTGTGGGAACATTTCCGGCTTTCCCTGAAATGATCCGGGCCTTTTAGGACAGAGTGGTGGAGGAGGGGAATGTGGGGAAGAGAAGGAGAGGAGGCGTGTGGTTTGGGGCTTCAGACTCATATTTCAGCTTTTGATGGGATCTTCAAAAGAGTTTAATGCACATTGTCACAGACATACTAGCAGGATTGACATAAGAACTCACTCAATAGCCAATATTAATTTTTCAACTCAAGCAATGAATTTAGCAGCTTAAAAAAATCGGATTTGGCTTTTCTCTCTTTCTTCTTAAACCAGAAGCTGAAAGGCAACGGGGAGGCTTGGATCCTAGGCATCCAGGAGGGTCTAAGTCCAGGGGGATTTTCCTCCAGCTTAATCACATGCCTAGTGAGATGGCACAGTAGGCTACAGGTTGGCTGCTAACCGCAAGGTACACAGTTCAAACCCACTAGCTGCTTCGTGGGACAAAGGTGAGGCTCTCTGCTCCGGTGAAGATCTACAGCCTGGGAAAACCGCAGTGGGGTTCTGCTCCGTGCGAGAGGGAGGATCTCTGTGAGTCACAATCAACGCAGCCGCAGTGAGTTTGGTTTAGGTTTGGTAAGAAGCAACTCAGGCACTCCCAATTTTTGTTTTACTTTCCTTTGTTATGAAAGGTTCCTCTCTATTCGCTTGGAAAACGCTGATACAAACCAATCGGCTGCTGTTTCATAACAGAGGATTAAGTAAAGGCCAACTGAGCTACCCAGGGCTCAAGCAAAACGAAAATGTTTTGAAAAAGATGACGACAACATATGCACAGATTGTCTGGCACAGTGGACAATGTATGGATTGTGATAAGAGCGGTAAGAGCCCCCCCACAAAATAACCCTAAAAAAGGAAAGGCCAGATGAAAAGAAGGCTGGCAGTTTCTTTGGAGTCTGCGTGATAAGGATCATCCTTACAAATCGATTGTGTGGTGTTGACATCTTGGCCCCTCGGGGTTCAAGGCTGGCTGGCTTTTTGGGTGTTGCCGACAATACTCGTTTCAGGGGAGTTCTGTGTGTCTCGACTATAGAATTCGCCAAAGGAACCCGCCTGGGTAGGCTGGGCAGCGCTCTAGTGAGTGCCTGCACTGAAGTTCTGTGAACGGAGCCCCGCCAACTTCCCCGTGAGCTCCAATGAGGCTCAGAACCTGGATGCTCCAACTCGAGGCGATTACGCTTGCAACCAGGAAACAGAGCATGACACCCTAACACAGGAGGAGAAAGACTCTTTCTAAAAAGGTAAAAACGTCTAACTCACCAATACAGGGGGGCAACAAGGACTGGAAGCCACTTGTAGGGGCAATGGTCCATTGGATTGTCATGCTTACCTCTGGGGCCTGGCGGGATCCAAAGCCAAAATCGCAGGCCACGCGGTGATTTTCATGGGATGGAGAGAGATGTTGCATTTGTGAATTAGGACAGAAGTGAAATGGATCGTTGGAGGACAGACTACTTAGGACACCACCAAGGACAAGCCAGCGGACGGGGTCTTCTTTACACAGGACGTTCACGGCAATGCCACTGACAGCCAGCGCTACAACTTAGTAATGGTGGTTTCAGAGCGAGACAGATTTAGGATTCAATTCTCTTGAGCCATATGAAATTTTGGTTGATATCTTGCAGCAAAAATGTCACAAATTAATGTACACCAAAATTATGTCCATTTGAAGGCTTTTGAAAACCTCATGTTAATCTGGTGAGTTTTATAGGCTATGCATAGAAAGGAAATACAAAATGAATCATACTCTAAGTCCCTGATCGCCCATCTTGAAACAGCAAGTTAACTCATTCTTTGCTTGGGAGTGCTAACTGAGGAGACTGTAGAGTACCCTGAGCTGGTATCTCGTCACCATGATGACATTGAATTAAGACCTTGGAAGACATTACTTCTGTCAATCTCAGATAGACAGTTCTATTGGCCCTTCTGTCCTGGCTTTCCCCAAACTGTCTTGGCTTCTATTGACCCTCTAATGGGAAAAAAAAAAAACAACAACAGACAAACACATAGCTATCTCTACAATTTAAATGGAAAAGCCATTGACCTTCGGGGGAACTGAGGCCCTTTATTGAAAATGTTCAATAAAACATCTAGGAAAAAAATCCATGGAAATTCGTGGATCTGCACCAGCCATCCAACCCTCCCAGACAACAGTCACATCATTCTTTGCTTCTTACTTGAGAGAACGCCTATTAATCGATGTTAGAAATATCATATGCAAACTCAGATCTTAATTTTCAAGATTTGCTTGTGGTGCTGATTAGGCTATCTGTTGGCCACAGATGGCACTTTGTAGCTCAGCACAAGTTATCTATCTGTGGGGAATTCAGAAAGGAGCTGGTCATCACTGCTTAGTGAAAGATGACCAACGGAGACAATGTTTACGCCATATGCCACACACAGTTTGCTCACAGGAGAAAACTGAATCTAAGGGGCTTACCTGGAGGGCCAAGGGGCCCTTGGTGGCCTGGAGGTCCAGGAAAACCCTTTTCTCCAGGCATTCCAGGGAATCCAGGAGGCCCCTGCTGACCCGGAAAGCCCATTGGTCCTAAAAGGAATGGGCACAAATGAGAGCGTTGGCCTGAAGCAACAGAGAGACAATGACCAGTTCTGTTGGCTGGGTTGAGAGATTCGTCTCAACAAATCCGCAGGGCAAAGTCAGACCCAGAGGGGAGATTTGTCTTCGTTTCCCCTCGAAAGCTGGTGAGCCCCAAGGAAGTGGTTTCTGGCTTGATTTTTATAGCAGCAGGAGAGCTGCCTCTGTGGAGGAAACACCAAGACCAATCATAAGGACTAAGGATGGTGGATCCATGGTCAACACGAACTAAAATCCAAATGAAGAGCCTTGCAATCCCGAACTTTTCCAGGAGACACTCACAGGCCCAGATGGAAACTAAAGGGGATATAAGGAAGGATTTCACACGCATGTATTGGGTGCCTCCGGGATGGAGTGGTTATTAGCATTCATCGACATTAAGTCTCGGTCAGTTCACACAGGCCCATGTGTGCAGAGTGGAACTGCTCCATAGACTTCTCAAAGCTGTGACCTTTTAGACACGGCATCCTCTTCCCCGGTCTGGAGTTTATACCCATCTTTTCCTCAGTTTCTGAGTTCCGTCCTCAGCCGCCAATGTCGTTTTCAGTTTTCTGCAAACTTGTTCCTAAAGGTCCCCACTATCATACTGTCTCCTTGGAGAGACTCTCAAGCCTACCTCGTTAAGAGCTCATCAAACTGTCACCATGACCTTCTGAGCTGACCGCTCAGTTTAGAATTCAACTGGCCCAGCAGATCCCTCAGGAAGCAGCTGTTTGGATCAAACCTTTGGTCTGAAGCTGTTTGGATCAAACCTTTTGTCCCAACGAGACTAAGGCAAGCGTCTTATTGAGAGAACTTGTCCGCAGCCAGCCACTGATCATCGAGACATGTCTAAATGCACTTCAACTATGTACGACCTGGAACCCTAACAGCAATACGTTCAGAGTTATGCTTGAATTCCTGTTGTTCCATGATTTGGGTCTAGCAACGAACCCAGGGCTCTTCTCTGGATTGTCCAACTTTTACCCACACTTAGGACTCCGGGAGCAGAAGGACAATTCAGAGAGGAGAGACTGCCTCTATGGGAACTAAACACTGCATCTGGAATAGTCCCCAGCCCATCGCGGGCACAATGGTGACGTGCTCAGGCACGCCCACGGAGAGCCTCCTAGTCATACCTTTCTGGCCAGAACTTCCATCACACCCTGGGGAACCGTTGCATCCTCGAGGGCCCGGGGGCCCTGGGGGACCCGGTGGTCCTGGCAGGCCACAGTCACCAGGCTCTCCTCTCAGGAGGTCAGCACTCCCAGGGGGTCCGGGGCGTCCCGGAGCACCTGAGCAGAGGGAGGAGGCAAAAGAGTTCTTAATTTAGTCAAAGGTGAGTTTGGACGCAGTTGCCAGTCAGCTTCTTAAGACAAGGAACTTAGTGGCTAACGAGCACGGGGTAGCCAGCAGGAAGAGACTAAATCAACACACTCAGAAGCGAGGAGAGGATGGATCTCATTGAGAAAGGGTGTTGATGGCGAGAGCAATGGTTAGAGTGAGCCTAAGCCAAGGCTGGCTTCCGTTCATGGCCACCCCTTTTGGGGTTGCAGGTTGCCGCCACCGTCTGAGAGCGGAGTGTTCCTAAGACACCTTCTGTAAACTTAAATGGCCTCGAACCAAGCAGCGACTACCGTTCATGCAAATGGGAAAAATACGCTAACACGTTGACCCTTCTCACACCCTCCCCAGTCACACTAGCTAGCTCAGAGAGCCTAAACTCGCAGGAATAACACTGATGGGTGGTAACATCAGCGATGCTTCAATATGATCCCGAGGAAGGAGCTTGGCGAGGCCACCCGCACCTCTCGGGGGGCCCAGGGCCTCTTCCGTTCAGTGGCACGCTGCTGCACAACAGACACCGAGCACGGGGACTGCTTTCCCCGTCTTCCCCATGAACGTGAAAATCCTCTCGGGGTTTCCCTCCGTTAGGAAAGCAAGCCCTAAGGTCAGTCTCTTGTATCATCGAAGGGATTTAAAGCAAACTTTCAAAAGGTGGGGGACTACCCGTGTGAGCTCGTGACTTTTCATTTGCATTCCATCAACTCCCACCCTTTAATACTAAATAGATACATGTGTATATGAAGAGACTTTATAGAGTTTGGGCATACATTGGAAACAGAAGGTCATGAAAAATTAGGTATGTGTATATATGTACATGTGTGGATACATAGGTAGGTAGATTGGAAGAATGCAAAATAAAAAGAGAAGGAGGTTTGCAGAAGGCTCTGGATGACAGTGGAAGACCAAAATCCATGTGCAGGGTCCCCACATGGATTAACTATCCAGTGAGTTCCCTCTGATCTTAGTCTAGGGGTGGGAATAGCTTTGTTAATCGGGCAGAGCGCATTGTCAGGTCGATTAGGACAGACGTGGTCAGTTTAAAATGTAACACCCTATCATGCGATCTCCGTTTGGACCCAATTTTAAATGTTTTCTGTTTTTCAAGACTTTCTATTTTCTCTTTGATTGAGATTTGTCTATGTTTCGTCTAGGCATATTTTTGTTTGCTTGTTTGGTTTTGTCTGGTTTTCTACACCAGACACCCAGGATATGTGGATCTGTAGAGATAGTAATAGGCTAGATCCAGGGAGGGGAGGAGGGGGAAGGGAGGGCTACCAAAGAATATGAGAAGATAATGTCCTGAAATTGATGTGGCAATAACTGCACAAATATTTCTAACATGATAGAACAATTAAATTATATCTGCCAAGCAAATTATCTTAGAGAGAGCCAAAAAAGAGGGAGAGGGAGTGAGAAAAAGGAGGAGGTGAGACCTAATAGTAGAGTGGGGAGGTAAGAGGCTTTTGAGGAAAAATGGATATTGGGGGAAATTTGCACCCTGATAAACTGATAATCCAATTTGAAGTCAAGTATCCACATGAAGGAATGAGTTGGGGCACACTTTAATTTCTATTCAGTCTATGCATCCTAACCCATTTCAGAGTGCTTCTTTTTCTCAGTTTAAAACAGAATTATATAATAGTTTATCCCACCCTTATGAAAATGCCGAAGAGTCAAAGGCAGCAGGTCTATATCCTTGTGAAAAAGTGCAACACTGCGTTCCCATGATCGTGGCTGCGTGCGGCAAGGCACTGCACTGGGGCGTCTCTCCCCCAGCCCTGCTTCACTAACGTGGAGGTTTCTTCCAAAACCTTTGCCTGCCAGAGTTCATCTCTGTGAGGTGATGAGAGGAGCGAGCTGCGTCGCTTGCTGGCTGGCGACCCAAGAAGAGACACGCCCTCCTGTCTTTGGGCAGGTCTGCTCCTTGGCTCCAGTGGGCTGCAGTGGCTGATGTGGCAACAGCTAGAGAGGAGCCGTAGAGTGAGAGTTCCTTCTGCTGGCCACTGTCAGGTCCTCGTGGTCAGCAGCAAGCTGCCGATGAGAAATTCTTGCCAAGTATCCATAGAGAGGGGCCGAAGAGAGTTGAGATAGAAAAGGGAGGAGGGTGGGGGGGTCTCCTCTGGAAGTGGTCCCGAGAGCCCACCACACCCCCACTGCACGCTGGGCATCCCTTTTCCTTTGGTCAAATTGATTGGGCTACTGAATCACTTCTTTTCTGCCTCTCTCTGCCCCTCCGTGGGCTGGTATGGGTGGTGGCATTGAACTCACAGCAGGAGCGTTGCCATCCCTTGCTATGAGTCCTCTTACCTCTTGGGCCATCAGGACCTGGAGGGCCCGGCTCTCCAGGTGGACCCGGTTCAGGAATGTCACCTTTAGGAGCTCTTCCTGGGGAACCCGCAGAACCAGGGGGCCCTGGTCTCCCTGAGGAGGGGCATGTTCACACATTAGCCTCATGGCAACTGGAAGCTTTTGATTAGCTTACAGAGATAGGGTCAAAGCATACTGACTCTTACCTGGAGGGCCAGGAGGACCTTTTTCTCCAAAAAGGCCTGGAGGAGAAATTCCAGGACTCCCAGGGTCCCCTGTCTCTCCTTTCAGTCCAGGCATTCCCATGGGACCTGGCGGGCCCATTTCATGCAAACCTTAAGAGAAAATACCATGAAGGCCCTGTCTTCTCTCTGTCCCTGTATAAAACCAAACTCACCTCCATTGAGTCCATGCTGTCCCCCTGGGGGTTTCTGAGCCTGTAACCATTGACAGGAGTAGAAAGCCCAGTCTTTCTCCCATGGAGCTGCTGGTGGTTTTGAACTGCTGACTATGAGTATCACAGCCCGACTCATAACCACGATGCTACCAGGGATCCTTTTGTCCCTGTATGGAGGCTGGGAAGTAATGATCTACTTTCCAACAGAAGGGTGGCACATAAGCAGCTAGCTCATCACTGCAATGGTGGCCTGCATAGCTTTGTAATACTCCCGGGTCACAGCCGAGTCTCGTATGGCTCATTGTAAGTGGTCAGCTGGCCAACCACAGTGTTGCTTTCTTTTATGGTCATTTCTCAACGGCCTAGGTGACAGTACCAACCTTTCAACCCGGCAATGGATGCAATACCAGAGAGGGAGAGTGAGGAACATACGACAATAATGGGTGATGAACCAGCTCCTCTGAAATTCAAGGTGGAACCTACCCTACTGTCGTATTTATATTATGGTACTTCATATCAAGAAGAGCGGACATCACTGGTTTCTTGGAGGGGTACACCTTTTATCAGACTATTAGGCAAGCCACTAGGGGAATACTCAATCCCAAACCCTTGCCAGAGGTAGACTGGAGTGACTGTGTGTGTGTGTGTGTGTGTGTGTGTGTGTGTTGGGGTTGTTGGTGGAATTGGGTCAGTAATTTGAAGCCTTTTGTTGACCGGATACAAAATCTTTATACCGTTTGGGAGAGGCAGAAATAAGTTAGGGCACTTACAACTCTATTGTGGCTCCTAGTGACCTTCTGCAGGGTTTCCAAGACTATAAATCTTTACAGAGCAGACTTCTCCTCAGAGCAGCTGGTAGATTTGAACTGCTGACCTTGTGGCTAGCAGTTCGACGTCTAGGCTGCAGTGCTAGCGGAGTTCCTTAAAATGAATCCTAAGTGGCCTAAATGATTTCTTCCTCTTCCAAAAGATATAAAGATTTTGTTCCCAGTCAACAATATATTCCAACTTACTAAACCAATTCTACCTTGTCCCCCATAGTCCCTCCAACCTACCTCTCTGTTGCTAGCTACCTTGTCTGACCAGAAGCTAGCTTTCTGAGCAAGTTCTGCAACAAATGTACACTGTTCTAAAATAAATGGAAAAGCCAAAATGCAACACTGTTGAGGATTAGCCTATTTGTGACAGCAAAAATAACAACTGGGCCATGCAATTCATTTTAGCTAAATGTACTAATTAGACCCACATTGTTTTACTTGGCATGATTACACTGACAGCACTCTGCACACCTGCTCAAATGCACACACTCAAAAATCAAGAACCTCCACTCCTATATATATTGTTATTTGTGACAATTTGAAATCTGTCCCCCCACCTTAAACAAGTACTCATTAGTTTTAGTAGAGACAGACTCCCAAGGAATACCAGTGAACAGCACTGTTAACCAACCTTTTAAATAGCTCTCACTCTCAAATGTCCTTTTTCTATCTCTTCAGCACTGAAAACAGCTGTAATATCATGCCTCTAATATAAGCCAGTTTCTTAAAAGCTCCACTAGTGTCAGGACGTGCAGAAAAATCAGGCAGAGAGTCTACTTCTGTTTCACTAGAGAAAGGCCCCCAAATGTTGATACCTTACCTGAAGCACCTTTAGTTCCTTTCTGGCCTTTTAAACCATGCAAGCCGTTCAAGCCAGGAGATCCCAAGGAACCTGAAAGGCATCACAAGCAGGTGACCCAAATGAGAAAGGGCACCTCGGGCACCCCCACCCAGCAGAGCGTGCACTGTTGGGAAAGATGGACAGACCTTGAGTTCTGGACATCCCTTGTGATCAGAGCTGGAGGCCAAGGCAAGGTTATTTAACACATTCACTGGAAGGAAGTTCTCTGTCAAGACACCTTAACATATACTAGGGGGAACTCCCCCCCCCCCAGCAAAAAAGCTGGAATTTTTTTTTCCTTTGGAGCGATGCATTTAAATTTTTCTACAAAACAACCTTATCACCTTCAAAGCACTCTCCATTACACTTAATACATTTGTAAAATCTGCAATTCCATTCTTGGAAACATTTTTCAAACTCATCTGTTTGGATGGCTGACAGCACCTCCCCTTTTTTTTTAAAAAAAATCAATCACTTTATTGGGGGCTCTTAAACAATCAATCCATACATCAATTGTATCAAGCACCTTTGTACATATGTTGCCTTCATCATTTTCAAATTATTTTCTTTCTGTTTGAGCCCTTGGTATCAGTTCCTCTTTTTTTTTTTTTTTCCCAATCTGAACTGGTGAAGTGCCATGCCCTGCCCACCAATGCTGAGGTCTGTTTGGGGGATTTCTCGGGTACTTCAGTGTTTTGCTCCCCTTGTTGCTCTGCAGCGCTCCCTTCATATTTCACTCTGGGGAAGGGCGGGCGGGGGGGGGGGGGAGGTATCAGACCAGGCGCAATTCTGCAGTGTCAAATCGCTGTTCTTTAATGTCCCTCTTCATTCACGGAAACCAAAAGAAGGTGCATGGAGCAAGGTCATTTGAATAAGGTGTGTGAGGCAAGGTGTATGAGGCAAGAGCAAGGTCACGTGAATAAGGTGTGCAAGTTTTTCTCCCCCTACCCAAAACTGGCACATTGAGATGGCTGTGCGAACAGATGCATTGTCATAGTGGCAAAGCCAGTCCCCTGTCCACCACAATCAGACATTTTTTGTCACACTGTTATGCTATCTTTTCAGAACCTCTAAATAGAAAGCTTGATGAATAGTCTGACCTGGTGGAATAAACTCCAAATGCACTACAAGTCAGCATTTGTGTCCATGCGGAAAGTTGATGTAGGTTGATAAGAAGGTTTGTCATCAATCGACGTCTCACCTTTTTTTGAAATGAGCAAACTATTCTTACACTTGAGTTTTTCTCATAGCCCTGTCCTTGTAAGTTGTGTTCAACAGCACAACAGTTTCTGTGGCATTTTTTCCCAAGCAGGAAACAAAATTTCACAGCCGCACACCGTTCTCTGTTTTCTTAAATCAGCCATCACAAAAAAATGAGGTTCAAGTGAAACTGCTTTCAAGAAAAAATGCACTGTGATCAGAAAGAACCTTCCAGGGATACCACTGGGTGCACTAACTCAGAGCCAAGTACTATATGCTCAGCAAATGGGGAAACATGTTTTCTACAATAGCTCCACCCAATGGAGCTTTTTTTTCCCTTGGGGTTTGGGGGAGTTACCCCCATGCATGCTTCTTTATTTTAAGGTATTACATTAGTTTGTGACCTTATAACAAATATTATCTAATTCTCTTACTGGATAGGATTCAAAATGACTGAATCTTGGTATAGGAAATTATCTGTTTTATGGCAATAAAATCATTGCAGGTGAAGAAAGATACTGGATGGTAGAGGATTCAGACTCTTGGCTTCCAGGCTCAAGGATTTCCTATGGCACCAGGACTACAGATGCTTTCCATTTCTTCATTATGGATCAAGTATATGTAGAAAGACAGTGTCAAGTGAGGCAAATTCATTGTCAACGAGTCCATCCTTACTCACAGTGACCATAAAGGCAGAGTAGAACTGCCCCCTAGGCTTTCCAAAGCTATAAATCTGAGAGAGTGCAGCACATCCTGGCCCATCAAGCTCCAAGAACAATATTCCTGCTCAGAGAAGCCAATGCACAGAGAAGACTACAGGGCCAGTCCCACCATGAGACACAGCCTTCCTCAGTGACCCATACTTTATGGGGACAACACTGGAAACATGGTGTGAGAATTGTGCCCAATCTGACTCTACCACCCCAGGGGGAAACATTAAGGGCATGCAACAGAGCAGCAAGGGGAGCAAAGCAATGAAGTCTCCAAGGAATACCAAAATACCAAAAAATAGACTTTGGGGCCAGGGCATAGCAGCCCCATCAGGCTGGACAGGGAGACAGTCCTAAAGGTCAACAAACAGACCTGGAGCTATTTATAGGCTTTTGTTTTGTTGTGGTTGCTGTTTTGTTTTTGTGCTTTTTCATCTAGATAAGATAGGTGGGATAAACAATCTGGAGGAGAAAACTATGGGACTGATGGTTCTGGGGAACACAGGAAAAGGGGAGGTGGGGAAAAGGAAGTGGGGTGCAACAAACCCAGGGACAAGGGAACAACAAGTGATCTAAAATCAATGGTGAGGTGGGTGTAGGATGCCTGATAGGGTTTGATCAAGTGCAGTGTCACTGAGAGGAATTACTGAAACCCATAAGAAAGTAAAACATGATAATGGGACAGAGGAAAGTAAAAGGAAATAGAGGAAAGAACTAAGAGGCAAAGGACATTTATGGTGGTCTAAATACAGGCATATACATATGTAAATATATTTATATATAACAACAGGGAAATCGATCTATGTACATATATTTATATGTTAGGTATTAAGTTAGCATATGGACATTGGGCCTCTACTCAATTACTCCCTCAATGCAAGAACATGTTGTCTTCGCTGAAGACAAAGTGGGTGCATAAGCAAATGTGGTGCAGAAAGCTGATGGTTCCCAGCTATCAAAAGATATAGCATCTGGTGTCTTAAAGGCTTGAAGACAAACAAGTGGCCATCTAGTTGAGAAGCAACCAAGCTTACATGGGAGAAGCACACCAGCCTGTGTGATCACGCAGTATCAATGGGATCAGGTATCAGACATCAAAGACCCAGAACAAAAATTATAAGGAGGAGGGAAGAGTGAAGGTCCAAAGCCCATCTGTAGACAATTGGAAATCCCCTTACAATAGTGTCCTAAGGAAGAGCCATGCCAGTCAAGGTGCAGTATATCACTGATGAAACCTGCAACTTTCCTCTAGTTCTTTAATGCTTTCTCCCCCCACTATCATGACCCCAATTCTACCTTAAAAATCTGGCTAGACCAGAGCATGTACACTGGTACAGATAACAGCTCACAACACAGGGAATACAGGACAGATAAACCCCTTGAGACCAAAATGAGAGTAGCGATACCAGGAGGAGAAAGGGAAAGTGGAAGAGGAACCAATCATAATGATTGATCTATAACCCCCTCCCGGGGGATGAACAACAGAAAAATGGGTGAAGGGGGACAGCGGTTGTTGTAAGACATGGTAAAAATAATAATTTCTAAATTATCAAGGGTTTATTAGGGAGGGAGGGAAGGAAGAGGAGGGGTTAAATGAGCTGATACCAAGGGCTTAAGTAGAAAGAAAATGGTTTGAAAATGACGATGGCAACATATGTACAAATGTGTGTGACGCAATGGATGTATGCATGGATTATGATAAGAGCTGTAAGAGCCCCAATAAAATGATTTAATTTTTTTTAAATAGCTATAAATCCTTCCAGGAACGATTGCTCTCACTCATGGAGTTTGAGCTACTGTCTTTTTAGTTAGCAGCCAAGTGCTTTAACCTCTGCACCATCACTTTCTGGACAGCACACACCCTACTGATTGTTAGATTCATTCATGTCTAAGCAGGCTCTGGTTTTGTCATGATGAGTGGGAATCAGCTGGATAGCACTGGGTTTGGTGTTACTCAAGGACAAGCTGCGGGTCAAGTTTGGCTGCAGCTCTTCTCCACGACGATACCCTTTCACAGAAGCTAAATTATCTTAGGATGACCGCCGAAAACACTGCTCTCATGAACCATTATCCCACTGACTCCAGTATGGTCATTCAGAAGCTTCTATCAGACATCTCTGAAAGGATGTCTACCAGCCTGGCTACACTTCTGTGGTTGTCACTGAGTACTTCCAGTGGGAAATGGGTTCATACAATGTTCCTTCAATATACTGAGCGGAGTTTAATTTTTCCAAATAAATCTTAACCAGGCATCTCCTTTCAAGTAAGCATGACCTACATGTCCAGGAGAAAATTGAGAATGAGGACTGAGCAGAGGAGGGAGAAGGCAGGCAGGTACTGGTGATTCACAGAGCATCTCTCATGAGTGAGGCCCTACGTATCTTTCTGACTCGTTAATTTGGGGAACACATCTTCTCACCAGACCCTGGAGAAGGCAGTGAGCCTCTGTACTTCATCATTGAGTCTTCTATTCAGAAGTTGTTCTTTCTCATCCAAGATTGAGCACACCTTGGGGCCAGTCAGCTACTGTTGACTTCAGAAAACAGGTGGTGGCATCAGTGGGATAATGCCGATGTAAAGAACCCAGCGTAGGAGCATGGCCCTCAGCTCTGAAATAGCGACACCCCCAGTGTGTATGACTGAGCATACAAACGGCACCTCTCTGCTGATGCCTATGATGCATGTGTGCCAGGACACTTCCCATGCTGTAAAGAGCTCATGGCTGTGGGTGATTCTCCCTCCCACTCAAGGCCAAGTCAACTGTGTACAGTAGGTCCTGATAGTCCTTTCTAAGCCAGCACTTAGCATATTTCCTGACACAAAGTGTCCAACAAACATTCATTAGGTGAGCGAGAGAGTGAGACAAAATATGAGACAGAGGAGGCAGAGGGACTGGACAGGTGGAGAGAAAAAATGAAGAATAGATTAGAATTTCGTTGTTCATATCATAGCTTTATTTGATAGGTTTAGAGGAAGAAGAAAATTTTGGGATATTATCCATCCATGTATGAATAATTCAAGTGCTAATTATCTATTCATTAAAGCAAGCCCTCCACGAACTTCTTATTAGATGGCGACACAGTAAGTATTCCTGATCAATGCAATCCTCCCGAAGTACTTATCATGAGTACTCAAAGCAGATCTTTCCTATTCTCTTTTTGAAATCTAAACCCCGGACTTGTCTTAATGGGCCATATTGTCCTGCACCTAAAAGAACGGGAACTCACCCTTTTCTCCAAAGCTCTTATTTCCCAACCTCTCCGAACAACCCTGGCTTAGCTTATATTTTCCAATCCACTTTTCTATTCATGAGCTAACAGCCTCAAGAGAACACACAGCCCTTCTCCCTCTGCCAAATCTGGATAGTTATTGCAATCGATCTGAAAGGACAATAAATTTCTTTGAGAACACTTTGCTATCCCAACGTGTTTTGATCCCCAGCGTGAGCCACCAAGATTGATGGCTTGGTAGAGCTGGCTCAGGGTGGAAGATCTCAGCTTCTGCCAAGCCTCCACTGTCACATGAACACATCCCGATCTTGTCACAGCCCAGCCCGTCGCCATGGTGGAACTGGCCGACCCTCCTCTGACCCAATGTTATCTTCCTAAATTGAATGCAGCCACATCTGGGTAGGGTGTTCACAGTACTTTGGGCCTTGTTATTGAGAACCTTCTTTTAAATCACCCCACCTCTAAGTTTGAAAATCATTCCTGCCGAGAGTCATCTGTACAGTACAGATGAGGGTAATTAAGTTCACCAGGCACATTCCTTGGGAGGGAGGAATTTGTATTCACCCCTGCGGTCATTAGCCTACGGAGTAGCCATCTTTGAAGGTTATATCTCTCTATTCCCGGGCGAGGGAGGCTCACTCTCATTCTTGTGAGTGGCTAGGTCTGCACCCTCACTGTAACTGCGGTGTGCCGGCCATCTTTCGTGTTAGCCAGTCAACTAGCGGTGGCTGGAGACCACGCTGACATTTTTTTGTCCTAAAGTTTGAGAATTCTACTCTGTAGCCCAGGAGCCTTTTTGCAGGCTTATCCAGCTAGTGTCCAGGTGGTCCCTCTTTGCCTCGACTGTCTTAAACTTTTTGTCGTCGTTGTTCGGCGCCATCGAAGCAGCCCACAGGGACCCGATGCACAGCAGAAGGGAAGACTGAAATGTGTTGAGAATGATGATGGCAACAAATGTACAAATGTGCTCGAGACAATGGATGGATGGGTGGATCGTGTTAAGGGTTGTACGAGCCCCCAGTAAAATGATTTTTTAAAATAAATAAAAAATAAAAGCATCGACAGAGGAAAAAGAAGAAGAAAGGAATGATGTCCGGTTCTGACCATCCTCATAGTCGTTGCCGCCGCTGTCAATCCATCTCCTTCAGGGCCTTTCTATTCTTCGCTGCCCTTCTACCAAACATGATGTCCTTCTCCAGGGAATGGTCTCTCCTGACAAGTCTGAAGTCTGTGAGATGAAGTCTGACCATCCTTGTCTCAGAGGAGCACTCTGGTCTTACTGCTTCCAGATCTGTTTGTCCTCTTGGCAGTCTACGGAAAGTTCGGTATTCTATGCCAGCATCATAATTCAAATGCATCAGTTTTTCTTCTTTAATATCCTCTTTAATGTCGGTCTTCCTGATTTCGTGTCCAACTTTGCATGCCTATGAGGCAATTGAAAATACCATGGCTTGGACCAAGCATACCTTAGTCCTCAAAGTAACACCCTTGCCTTTCAACACTCTATAGAGGTCTTGTGCAGCAGACGTGCCGAATGCAATGTGTCATTTGATCTCTTGGCAGCTGCTTTCCTGAGCATTGATGGTAACAGAGATTCCAGCATCATAGCAACATACAAGCCACCACATAATGACGAGCTGACAGACAAGCGGCGGGTCCTAATCTTAGCACTGTAAATTTCCCATCCTGAGAGATCCCTCAAAAGAACATGAACTCACTGCTCCGAACCTGTTACAACTCATAGCAACCCTGTTGGACGGTGTAGAACCATTTCCTAGGGCTTCTAAGACTGGGCATCTTTACGGGTGCAAACTGTTTTCACCTTTCTCCCAAGGAGTGGCCAGTGGGTCCCAATGGCTGGCCTTGTGGTCAGCCCACACCAAATGGAGCAGTTCTGCTCTGTGACACGGGTCGCTGTGCATTGAAATCACTTCGACGGTCTCTTAACAGTAACATGTTCTCTACAGGTGTTTTGACGCCATAGCCACATGTCCCCAGTTTGAGGTGTGTCCTTCCCTTGAAATTACATACTTCATGGGACATATTAAACACAAAAACCCAGCAACTAACAAGTAAGGGATCGGCTCCAATAGCAAAATGACACACAGAGCCATCTCTAAACACACTCTAAGGCTGTGTCTTAAAACATGGGGTTTGGTAAAAGAGAAAAGGTTAGGAGACAATTACACGCATCCGCCCTTTTATCCGACGCCTCTGTGATGGTGCTTCCTGCCTGGGCAATGATGATCTGACCCTGCAGGAAGCCCCAGGACCACCAGGGTTGGACCAAGACAAAACAGCGCAATGCATTCCTTAAACATAAAGCCCCTGCGATGTGAGTTCCCTGGCGCAGTTTCTCCCGCTGCTGCAAAAATGAACTGCAGTCCAGCCGAAACACTTCGAACTGAGAAACTAAATATTTGAAGTAGGTTCTAAATAAGTCAAGGGGGCTGAGGATCTTGTTTGACTAAGCCAGCTGCTGAACTTGGGGTTCTTTGCTTTGCTAGAACAGGCCAAATGGGTGCTGGGCCCTGCTTTGCATTTGATCAAATTTAAATTTTAACTTAAACAAATGCTGAAGATGGCTTACTTTTGAGATTTCAAGCTGCAAGCATATACTCTTGTTGGGTGTCCACATCTGATAAGAAGTGTGGGAAACCAGAGGACTGGATTCCTGGAAGGGCAACACCTTTAGAGAATGCCTTGTTTTGATATCTCCACAGGGATGGATTCAAGATATAACCTCATCCGATCGATGGTATCCAGCCCTTGCTGGTTTTTGACATCGGGAGGGTAGGAAGAAGTGGGATGATGACAGGCATGATTCACAATGGGAAATGTTTTCATTAGTTCATTTCCAATTCAAAGGAATGTCAACAAAGCAAACCCTCAAAACCCTACCAGGTCCATAGGGATTGTCAGAGGAGTGAACCAGCCACATGACCAGAGAAAGTTTGAAAATAACAGGACCCAAACCTCCCATTTATCACACATCCCTGGATTTCACATTGCTAAAAAATAAAAATCACCAAATGTATAGAGGAGTACACACAGTTCACCATTTGAGAGAAAAGCAATGTGTTTATGTTGTGGTTGTTATTGTTACTGAGTCTGTTTGCACTCCTGGTGACCCTTACATACAACAGAGCGAAACACTGCCTGTTTTTTTAGCTGCAACAAATACTGTTCATCTGTGCCAACACCCTAACACAAAGGGTCTCCCTCCTTATGGGCTTGCACTAGGCAACACAGACCATGCCTTAACTTCTGGGAAATT
The DNA here is from genome assembly GCF_050624435.1 of Tenrec ecaudatus. Taxonomy (NCBI): domain Eukaryota; kingdom Metazoa; phylum Chordata; class Mammalia; order Afrosoricida; family Tenrecidae; genus Tenrec; species Tenrec ecaudatus. The sequence continues at coordinate 11,327,959 of NC_134542.1, read as the reverse complement.
CGAACTACTTGAAAGCAAGATGATGAGTGAAGGGGTGCAAGTGTGGAAATATAACTCAGGCTTTCACAGTAAATAAAGTGCTAAGTCCAGAACAAGGGGCTTCTGACTCTTTGGAGAGGAGATGCTTTTTATTTCCCACAGCATATGTGTGAATCCAAGACCAGAGAAGTTGGTGGAAGCAGAATAAAAAGGAGATAGCGGAGCCTTGGCTACAGAAACCCACCAACCCCCAAATCTGTCATTAAATCAATTCTGACTCATAGGAACCTTATAGGATAGAGTAGACCTATTATTTTGGGTGTTCAAGACTTTAACATTTTGTATGGACAGATAGCTTCATCTTTCTCCCATGAACAATTTGGTGGGGTCGAACCACTGACCTTGCAGTTAGCAGTTCAATATGTAGCCCACTATACCACCAAGGCTCCTTAAGTGTCAGCCTACTTAAGTGTTGGCTGGGAACAGAACTGGGGTCAACTTCCTGGAAGGTAGCTACACTCTCCACTATACCACCAACACCTCGAAGCCCGAGATACAACCAGTAAAGCTTAAAACCGTCACTTGTTGATTTAGGTGAAGACCCTTACCCTCAAAGCTACAGGTTGATTTGCTCTTTCTTCTATTCACCCATTCATCCATGTGTTAGTTATTCATACAACTGACCAACAGATGTATTGGGTATCTATTGGATGTCAATAATATAAAAAAATAGGGTGTTTTTTGCATCTCTAAATTATATTCTGCTTAGTGGATATTTTGGATTGAATTGTGTTCTCTGCCAAATATGCATCAACATGCCCGGCCCATGATTCTCAGTACTGCTTATGTAATTACCCTCCATTTTGTGATATAATTATTCTATGGGTGGTACATCTTAATCTCTATGATGTTAATAAGGTAGGATTAGACAGTTATGTTCATGAGGTTGCATGCAATCTACAGGATTATATCTTTTTTAAAAAATCTCAGTTACTCATTTTATTGGAAACTCTTACAGATGTCAAAACATTCCATGATTCCAATAGTTCGACCTTAATTGTACGATTGCTACAACAATCAGTTTCAGAACATTTTCTTTATTCTTGGACTCTTTGAAATCCGTTCCCCTGTATCCCCTCCTTTCCCCCAGGAACTCTTGTTATTGTTATATATTATTAATGTTCTATTATATATATACATTTTTTCACCTACAATTCTGTCATTCACACCCCTTGAGTGAAGTTATACAGACATTATTGTGCTCAGTCCCTACCCGTCTCCCCATATCCTCAGGGAATCATTACTCCTGTTGCTGCTTCTGTAGGGTCATCTATCCTGACATTCCTGTATAAAATGATCTTATTTATATACCTGACCATACTTAGGTCTAATAGTATTAATGAAGTGAAACATAAGCCTTAGTAATAAGGGGAGGAAATATTAAAGAACCAGAGGATAGTTATGAGTTTCATTTGTGCTTTACTATGTCCTGAATTCCTCATTCCCCCCCCCCCCCATACTACCTCTCTGTGAGGGACTGTCAAATTGTCTTGCAGGTGGGTTTTCGGTCTCCACTTTGTCCATGCTCCTTCATATCCATTTGATTGCTTGTTTTTGAACTTCTGATACCTGATCCCATCTACACCTCATGATCCCACTGGCTGGTGTGCCTCTCCCATGTGGGCTTTGTTGCTTCCCTGCTCAATGGCCACATGTTTGACTACAAAGCTTTAAGACTCCAGATGATGTATCATTTAACATCCAGGCCCCATCAGCTTTCTTTACCACATTTGCTTATGCACCCATTTTGTCTTCAGCCATTGTGCCGGGAAGGTGAGTATCATACAGTGCCACATTACTGGAACAAACCCTTCTAGTTCTTAGGTGAGATTTTAGTACAGGCCCAAAGTCCATCTGCTTCTTTATTGAATTTACATATATGTACATGTATTTACAAATACACCTATATTTATATAATTATATATCTATATTCATACCTACATATCAATTTTTGGCTTTCCTCTTTTTCTTTCCTCTTGACCCACAATTATGCTTAGCATTATTCACCTCTCAGTAATTCCTCTCAGACACTTTTCGACCAGGAACACTACACCCTCATCACTGTCAATTTTTTAACCCTTATTAGTCCGCTGTCCCTGTCATTATTGGATCCGCACTCACCTGCCTCTGCCTCCTCCCTTCCCAGTCACTCCACCCCTGCTGGAACTGTCAGTCCTGTTGCTGTCTCCATGGTTGCTTGTCCTACCTATCTTATATAGATAGACACCAAAAAAAGTCATATATAAATAGTACACCTGATGTCCTGACCTAGAGTCGATGAATGTCTCTGTGCTGAACAGTGGGCAGGACCTTTATAATGCATCAGTCCAATCCCCCTTCCTTTCAGGGTTCCCAGTACCCGCGTACCTAACATCGCTTATACCCTTTTAGTCCTCAGCCTTCATGTACCATAGGCGCACATCCTGCAGGCCCCTATTGCTCTCCCCGAAGTCGGGGACGATGAGGTTATTTGTTGAGTCATCTCTGTTGACTCAAGAGAATACACAAGCAAGCAGAGACTGAGAGACCTACCACCAAGAGAAATGAGGTCGCGGCAGAGCATGGATTTTGGACCCAGGATCCTTTGTGCTGATTACATCGCAGGCCTAGTGGAAGATTGATGCCAAGATACACGTGCATGTCCAAGGAACACCAGAACCGCAGGTGTCGTGAAGAGGCAAGGGCCACCCCCCTAGAGCCAACACAGAGAGAAGGCTGATATCCCAGAACTGGCATGCTGAATTTGCACTCCCAGCCTCTCAAACGGTGAGAAAGAACATTTCTGTCTACTCAAGCCATCCGCTTGTGGCATGCGTGGTATAGGAGCCCTAGATAACTAAGACATGAGCAAGCCCTCTAAATAAACAAATGTGACAGCTGGACATACTTTTTCTAAAACACTGGAACACCTAGTTGAAGATGGACCGAAGAGCAACAATCCAGTGAGGGCATGAAGACGTGTTAAGAAAAGGACATATATTATTATTATACTTGGTCTTATATTTTAACCTCTTCCAACCATGTCTACTATTACGTGAAAGGCCAAAAAGAGTTCAGCTGGAGGAAACATTTTTCTCTATCTAACAAAGAAAACAAATATCAGGGGTGTTGAGTTTTAATTTTGCTCATAGCACCTCTCCCTTTCGCTTATCGCAATCGAACAGCGCACTTCACTACGTACGCAGGTTCCGTGTGTAAGGTTCTCTTACAAGCCTGTGAGCTCCATGCAGGCAGGAGCCACGCCGACGTTCTTCAGAATTGCTACCCAGCATCAAACACAGTCTCGGCCATAACAGGAATTTAACCATCTAGAAGGAGTTTAAATAAGTGAACATCACAGAACACTGAAGAGAGTATGTCTCCAGAGACAGGTGGGCAGCACCATCCCTCTGGATGCTTCCACGCAGGAAGCAGGCCAATAGGTAGATAAGCACCGTCTGAAGGTGTAGGAAAGAAGCAGGTCAAAGTGGGTTAGCGGCATCTATGGTAGAAGATGGCCAAGACCAGTATCACTTGTGGGTACAAGAAACTGAAAAAAACTCACTGCTATCCAGCCGATGCCAGCTCATAGCGGGTCCAATAGGATGAGACAGAACTGTCTCTGCGAGTCTCTGAGATTGGAACTCTTTACGGGAATAGAAAACCCCACTATGAATTGGCTCTCATTGGGCTTCATCTTTCTGATAGGTGTCTTCCTGTGGACTTACCTTTTATTCCTGGAGGACCCGGTAACCCTGGGTGGCCCATGAAGCCCCTCGGTCCAGGGTCCCCTGTTTCTCCTGGGTGTCCCCTCAGCCCTGGCACCCCTCGATCACCTGAGGATGACAAGGGTGTTTTTTGGCCACTACAATATGAGTTCTATTGACTGAGAAACCATCTGGGCTCTTAGATGGGGGTTATGGGGAACATTGCTTGATTATTTTTTTCCTCCTAGATCTTTAACCTCAGAAGGAAACAGTGTATTTCTCAACAAATGAAGTTGCCAATTATGTTTTTAGATGTTTCCTTTATTCTGAGTGGGCAGGATCTGAAGGAAGAGGGCTCATTCAAACAGTATGCCACATGCATGATATTTGACTCACGTCTGAAAGAAAAACGGAAACCAGCTTATCGACGAATGGCGGGTAAAACGGGGAGGGCGAGAATGTGTGGTGCCGGGTTAGTCACCCTGCAGGTATGTTCCCGATTGATTCTTAGGCCAATCTTCCTGAGATAGGCCTAGCTTTGTGTTACATGCCTATCTAAATGTCCAAAATTAGTCTAAGAAATGATAGATTATCTAATCTATCATATAATAAAATCATTATATATATTTTAAAATTCATTAGCTAGAAATCCAAGACTATCTAAGTGAAGGCTGCCTCTTCCCCAAACACCAAGAGATCCAAGAATATCCTACAGGTCTCTCAACTTCCTTTCAACGTACCTGGACACCCAGGTGGCCCAGACAAGCCCGCCAGTCCTGGCCTTCCAGCTGGTCCTGTGGGTCCTTGATCACCAGGCAAGCCCTGTTCTCCAGGGACTCCGAAATGCCCTGAAGAAAGAAACATCAAACATCCGAATATTTGCAAATGGCTCTTGGAGATGTTGAGCCAATGGTCAACTTCAGCTCTGACTATCTTTTTTCCTATGTGGACATTTTTTAAAGTAAGAGTAAGGGAAAAAACTGAAATGAAAATATCTCTAATCCCACAGAATTGACACAATTTCCAGTACAGTCCCAGTTGCCATCAAGTTCCAGCACGTGACATCCCCTTGTGTGTCTGAGTAGAATTGTGCTCTGCAGGGTTTCCAGAGGCTGTGACCTTTAGGAAGTAAATCACCAAGTCCTTCTAGTCCATCCATCCATTCTACTATCCATCCATCCATCCATCCATCCATCCTACTATCCATCCATCCATCCATCCATCCATCCATCCATCCATCCATCCATCCTACTATCCATCCATTCATCCATCCACCCACCCAGGTGCAAATAACACTCAACCTTATAGTTAAGGTTTTTAAAAATTAGCATTGGGTCACAAATACTCTTTTATTTTTTATATCATTTCTCATTATAATTTTAAATGATTGTCATACTATTTTTGAGTTAATTTCATTGATCTAACTCCTCTCTACTCTTGGCCATTTAAGTTATTTGTAATACTTGCTATTTTGTGTAGTGATATTTATACACCTCTAAATTTTTTCTCCTATTAAATTACTTCCTTTGGAAAAGTTCTAGAGCATAGGTAGATATGCTGTTTTGGTTTCTTTTTAAAATAGAAATTTTTAAATGCTGAAGTACATCACAGACTTCCTGGTGTTCTTTCTATAAACCATTCAGGAGGGAAGCCTGAAATCTAAGAACACTGTCTAACATTACCAAGATAGCATTGTTACCACCAAGAAATGGATAGCAATCCCTTGGCGTATTGTCTAACACTCAGGCCACATTCAAATGTCTCCAACTGTCCCCTCCATGGTCTTCACAGGTGGTTTGTCCACACTAGATGGCACTTGAGAGTCCCATATTGCATCGCATCAAACAACTCTTAAATTTGGAAACTTGAGACAGCCCCTTTCTTGTGGCATTGACTTGCTGAAGAGAATGGATCGGTGGTTCTTTGGTTTTCTAGACTAGACCTTTCAGGGTTGGGTTCTTGACAGAGGTTGCTGTAGGGTTTGCAGGGTGTGCTGTCCCAGCTCCTACTCAGATGTAACCCTCCCAGAGTTGCACGATCACAGCTTCAAGAACAACCTATGTGCTCATTGAGGAGGGTTTGGTTCATTGGCTTGTTGTCTTGCTAAATGAAGAAGGATGAAAGGGTACATCAAGCACACTTTAAATCACATTTCTTGATTACAAGAGAGGATTTTCCCTACGTGTTTATTTGCCACTTGTGGTTCTAATCCAATTCATGTTTATAAGCTGAATTAATAGTCTGTGTTGTAAAGGACTTGTTGAGTCTGCAGATAAAATATAGCTCTGTTAAGAGTCGTGGAAAAAATCTGGAAACAGAATGGCGTTGGCTGAACAATATGACAGACAGATGACAGACCTAGAAAACATTACTGAACTATGCATGCGAGGGATGTTAAATGGCATGTGCTTTATTAAATATATATGTACCACCATAAAAACAAGACTTTTCATTGTGGTGGTGTTTTTTTTTTTATTTTCTTTTAAAATGATTTTCTTTATATGAAATTCAGGGTTGGTAAATCTACAGAAACAACAAGATGAGCAGTTTCATGGAGTTTTGACAGGGGAGGTTGGGGGGAAAAGGGGAGCTAATAATAATGGATATAAGAACAACAAAAATGTTCTAAAACTTGAGCCCTTAGCATGCAACTTCTCATTTTCTCTCTGTCCCCCACCCTCCTTTCTTCATGAACCCTTGATAATTTATAAATTATTATTATTATTTTTCATGTCTTACACTGACTGATGTCTCCCTTCACCCACTTTTCTGTTGTCCATCAGCCTGGGAGGGACTTATAACAGATCATTGTGATGAGTTCCCCCTGCCTTCCCCCACCTTCCCTTCCCCTCCTGTCATGGCTACTCTCAATACTGGTCCTGAGGGGTTTATCTGTACTGGATTCCATGTTTCCAGCTCTTATTTGTACCCATGTACATGCTCTGGTCTAGCCATATTTGTAAGGTAGAATTGGGGTCATGATACTGGGGGTTAGGGTGAAGGGGAGGAAGAATTTAAGAACTAGAGGAAAGTTATATGTTTCATCTTTGCTACACTGCACCCTGGCTGGCTCGTCTCCTCCCCACGTCCCTTCTGTAAGGGGATGCTCAGTTGCCTACAGGTGGGCTTTGGGTCTCAACTCTGCACTTCCCCTCATTAACAATAATATGATATTTTTGTTCTGGGTCTTTGATGCCTGATACATGATTATATTGACACTTCATGATCACACAGGCTGGTGTGCTTCATCCATGTGGGCTTTGTTGCTTCTCAGCTAGATGGCCGCTTGTTTACCTTCCAGCCTTTAAGACCCCAGATGCTATTATCTTTTGATAGCCAGGCACAATCAGCTTTCTTCACCACATTTGGTTATGTGCCTGCTCTGTCTTCAGCGATCGTGTTGGGAAGGTGAGCATCATGGAATACTAGGTTATTAGAACAAAGTGTTCTTGTGTTTCAGGAGTACTTGAGTGGAGGCACAATGTCCATTTGCTACCTTAATACTAAATCTATAAATATATGTGCTTAGAAAGATTTCCCCATCCTCATATATAAATATATTTACATATGTACATGCCTGTATTTAGATCTCTCTAAATGCCCTTTGCCTCCTAATTCTTTCCTCTATTTCCTTTCACTTTCCTCTTGTCGCACTATGATGTTCAGCCTTCATTTGGGTTTCAGAAATTCCTCTCATTTGTATTGCCCTTGATCAAGCCTACCAGGCCTCCTACACCCTCCTCGCCATCAAGACAAAGCAAAACAAAGCAACAACAACAACAAAACCACTACCACCACCAAAATAAGCTTATAAATAGTTCAGGGACTTTTTGTTGACCTTTGGGAGTATTTTCCAGTCAAGTCTGGTGGGGCGCCACGCCCTGGCCCCCAAATCTATTTTTGGTATTCCCTTGGGATTGCCTTGCTCTGCTCCCTTTGTTGTTCTGTTGCATGCTCTTAGTGTTTTGCCTTGGTGTGGTGGAGTCACACTGGGCACAATTCCTGCACAGTGTCTCCAGCAGTGTCCCCTGTAGGGCTATGGGTCAGTGAGGGACGTCATATGGTCCTCTCTGTGCATTGGCTGCTCTGAGCAGGAATATTGTCTCCAGAGCTTGGTGGGCCAGGATGTGCTCCACTCTCTCTTCCTCCTCCTTCATTTGATCCTGTGTGCTGTGATCAGACGTGTCCCTCTCCCTGAGTTGTAGCTTCAGTGCTGTCCTCTGAAGTGAATTCTTCTAGGGAGAGGGTGAACTGTCCACATAGTTGGGATTGGAACTGGCCCCTCAGACCTCTCTATTGGTTCCCTGCTACATGGAATGCACAGCTTTCTTTGATATATTTAAACCACTGAATTGCTTATGTAAATTATAGCTCAATAAAATGGTTAAAATAAGGCTTTGTATTTAAAATCTCAAGAAGATTATAATATAACAATATGAGTATAGTATTATATATAACATGTATTATAAGCTTATATAAGTCCATCCATCATTCTGGTTCTAATATGCTAACTGTAAAGTTGATAGTTCAAACCCATCAACCACCGCTTGGAAGGTATGTCAGGTTTTCACCCCCCAACCCCAAAGAATGTACTTCAGAAGACAGCATTGAAGCTACAGCTTGGGGATTGTTGAGAGGGGCACTCCTGATTAGAGAGCACAGCAGAAACAACGAGGAATGGAGAGTGACCCACCAATCCCCAAGGATGAGATTCCTGTTCAGAGCAGTCAATGCACAGGAGGACCATAGGGCTGACCCCACTTTGAGACATGATGTCCCTCCACTGAACCATAGCACTACACGTGGCACATCCCTGGAGACAGTGCGGGAATTGTGCCGATGACCCCATCTCACTAGGGTGAAACACTAAGGGCATGCAACAGAGCAGCAAGGGGAGCAAAGTGATGAAATCCCTGGGGAATACCAAAAATAGGCTTTGGGAGCAGAGTGTGGCACCCCATTAGACTCAAGGAATGCACTCCCAAAGGTTAAAAAAAAAGACCTGGAATTATTTATAAACTTTTCCTTTATTTCTCATTGGCTTTCCTTTTGTTATTTTGCTTTTATTGTTATTTTGTTGGTTTTGTCTTCCTTTATTTGGCTTTGCCTGGTTTTTGTACTTATTAATGTCTCTACGTGTCTATCTAGATAAGACAGGTGGGAAAAACAATTCAGAGACAAAAATAATGGGACTGATGGCTCTGGGGGGACACGGGAGAAGGGGAGGTAGGAGAAAGGAAGGGTGGGGGGTGGTCAACCAACACAGGGACACGGGAACAACAAGTGAACTAAAATCAATGGAGAGAATGGCATAGGATGCCTAGTGGGGTTTAATCAAGGGCAATGTAATAGTGAGGAATTACTAAATCTGAATGAAGGCCGAACATGATAGTGGGGCAAGAGGAAAGTATAAGGAAATAGAGGAAAGAATTAGGAGGTCAAGGACATTTATAGAGGTCTAAATAAAGGCATGTACATATGTAAATATATTTAAATATAATGATAGGGAAATAGATCTATGTACTTATATCTATATGTTGAGAATTAAGGTAGCAGAGGGACATTGGACCTCTCCTCAAGTACTCCCTCAACACAAGAACACTTTGTTCTAATAACCCAGTATTCTGTGATGCTCACCTTCTTGACAAGATTGCTGAACAAAAAATGAGTGCATAGGTAAGTACGATGAAGAAAGCTGATGGTGCCTGGCTATCAAAAATATAGCATTTGGAGTCTTAAAGGCTTGAAGATAAACAAGTGGCCATCTAGCTGAGAAGCAATAAAATCCACATGAAAGAAGCACATCAGCTTGTGTGATTATAAGGTGTTGATGGGATCAGGTATCAGGCATCTAATCAAAATCATACCAATGTCAATGGGGGGGGGGGTTGCGGTGCAGGGCATGGATTGGAGACCCAAAGCCCATCTGTAGACAACTGAACATCTACTTACAGAAGGGTCACAAGGAAGAGACGAGCCAGTCAAGGTACAGTATAGCACTGATGAAACACACAACTTTTCTCTAGTTCTTTAATGCTTTCTCCTTCCCACTACCATGACCTCAAATCTACCTTACAAATTGGACCAGACCAGAACATGTACACTGCTACAGATAAGAATCCACAACACAGGGAACCCAGGACAGAAAAACCCCTCCGGACCAGCAATGGAAAATAGAGATACTAGAAGGATAAGGGGAAGGTGGGAGGAGAAAGGGAGAATCAATCACAAGGATCACTCTATAACCCCCTCCCAGGGGGGACAAGCAACAGAAAAGTGGGCGAAGGTGACAGAGTACGATGTAAGACTCGAAAATAATAATCTATAACTTATCCAGGGTTCATGAGGGAGGGAGGGGGGAAATGAGGAACTAATATCAAGGGCTTTTAAAATGATGATGGCACCATATGAACAAATGTGCTTGATACTATGAATGAATGCATGGATTGTGGTAGATGTAAGAACTCCCAATAAAAGTATTTAATAAAAAAGTAAAAGAGGAAAACATATGCAAGGAGGCATTAACCCTCCCTGCCTAAAAGAAATACTTATAGTCTTGAAAATAGTATATAGAGGGGAAAGGTAGTGGTGTTAACAAACCAAGGGACAAGGGAACAACAAGTGATCCAAATGGGTGGTGAGGAGGGTGTAGGAGGCCTGGTAGGGCATGATCAAGGGTAATGTAACCAAGAGGAATTACGGAAACCCAAATGAAGGCTGAGGATGATAGTGAGACAAGAGGAAAGTCATAGGAAATAGAGGAAACAGGTAGGTGGCAAAGGGTATTTATAGAGGTATAAATAAGGGCATGTACATATGTAAATATATTTATATATGAAGATGGGGAAATAGATCTATGTGCATATATTTACAGATTTAGTATTAAGGTAGCAGATGGACATTGGTCCTCCACTCAAGTACTCCCTCATTGCAAGAATACTTTGTTCTATTAAATTGGCATTCTATGATGCTCACCTTCCCGACACATCCGCTGAAGACAAAGTGGGTACATAAGCAAATATGGTGAAGAAAGCTGATGGTGCCTGGCTATCAAAAGATACAGGGTCTAAGGGTCTTAAAGGCTGGAAGGTAAATAAGCAGCCATCTAGCTGAGAAGCAACAAAGCCCACATGGAAGAAGCACACCAGCCTGTGTGACCACGAGGTGACGATAGGATCAGGTATCAAGCATCATCAGAACGAAAAATCATATCATTGTAAATGAGGAGGGGACTGCAGAGTGGAGACTCAAAGTCCATTTGTAGGCCACTGGACATCCCCTTACAGAAGGGTTTCGGGGAGGAGAGGAGCCAGTCAGGGTGCAATGTAGCAACAATGAAACATACAACTTTCCTCTAGTTCCTAAATGCTTCCCCCACCCCTCCCACTATCTTGATCCCAATTCTACCTTAAAAATCTGTACACTGGTACAGATAGGAACTGGAAACACGGGGAATCCAGGGCAGGTGATCCCTTCAGATCCAGTGGTGTGAGTGGTGATATTGGGAGGGTGGAAGGAGGGTGGATTGGAAAGGGGGAACCCATTACAAGGATCTACATATAAATTCCTCCCTGGGGGACAGACAACAGAAAAGTGGGTGAAGGAAGACTTTGGACAGTGCAAGATAAGACAAAGTAATAATTTATAGATTATCAAAGGTTCATGAGGGAGGGGGGAGCGGGGAGGGAGGGGAAAATGAGGAACTGATGCCAGGGGCTTGGGTGGAGAGTGGATGCTTTGAGAATGATGAGGGCAATGAATGTACAAATGTGCTTTATACAATTGATGTATTATGGATTGTGATAAGAGTTGTGTGAGGCCCTAATAAAACGATTTTTAAAAATCACTTACAAAAAAAGAAGGAAAAGAGAACAAAGAAGTAATTCTAAGCATATAAAGAAATAAAAATAGTATGTAGAGATACTATGAATCAGAATCAACTTGATGACAGCAGATTTGAAGTCAATGTGTGTGTGTGTGTGTGTGTGTGTGTGTGATTTAGCCTGAAAACATTCTTGCAGCAAGGATAAGTAGCATTATTCTCATCTTGAATGAAGAAAATGTCAAAGCATTAAAATGCTTCCCTAATACAAGACGACCAAAAAAAAGGAGTAAAAAATATTTAAATGACTTGGACAGATATTAATCCAAAGAAGAAATATGGCCAGTAAGCACTTAAAAAGGTGCTCAACATTGATAGTCATTAAGGAAATTCAAGTCAAAAGCACAGTGAGATAGCCCCTCATACTCACTACAATGGTTCCACAGTTGTTAAGTAGTTGGCTATTAACTGAAGAGTCAGAGGTTTGAACTCACCAGTTGCTGTGTGGAGAACAATATAGCCATCTGCTTTCATAAGCATTATGGCCTTAAACCCTATGGTGCAATTCAACTCTGTCATATAGGATCACTATGAATCAGAATCAACTCAAGAGCACACAACAAGATAGCTATTATCAGAAAAAAATGGAAAATGATGAATGTTCGCAAGGAGAAACTGGAACCTTCTTCCACTGCTGTTGGGAATGTCAACTGGTATAGACACTGTGGGAAACGATTTTGCCCTTCCTCAATATGCTAAAGAATAATGACCATGAATGGAAAAACCCACTGCCAAGTCCACTTAATCGAGACCCTATAGGGCAGATTAGAACCACCCTGGTTGGTTTTCTAGACAACACATTTTTATGGAAGTAGAAACCCCTTCTTTCTCGTGCAGAGTGGCTGGTGGATTCAAACTGATGACCTTGTGGTTAGCAGCCCAACTCGTCACCACTATGCCACCAGGGCCTCTTTTTCCAGTCAGCAGAGGCTGCAAATTTAAATAAACTCTGTACTGCTGAAGAGCAAATGATGTCATTTAAAAAGTCCAGGCTGAAACAGGAAGAAGGAGAAAAGGAACCATTGAAATGATAAAAGCTACAGAAGAGTAGGCAGATGAGCACTAAGGCAAACTTAGGAAAAACAAGAAAGGGGGGAAAAGTCAGATTAAGTGTAAAAGAACTCAGATTCTTCATTTAGTTTACACAAGTGCTAGGTCTACTATGCTAGGAACGGCAAATTAAAGAACTGTGTAATATTCATTGTCACAAAAGGTATTTAAAGATCTATCCTGAAGTACAGGCACCCTAGTAGCATAGTGGACTATGCACTGAGATGTTAACCACAAGATCAGCAGTTCCAACCCACCAGCCACTCCATGGGAGAAAGATGAGGCTTTAAGAGTCAAAGACTTTAAAGATTTAAAGTCTCAGAAATTCACAGGGGCAGTTCTACTGTGTCTATTAGTTCTACTTATAGTACTTTTCTATCAGTTGCAATAGACTCACTGACAGGAGGATTTGGCGGTATTTTTTTTTGTTTATTTGGGGCAGGAGTATCCTGAAGTACAATGTTGTCAATGGTAGGATAATACCCACACACTTAAAAGGAAGAACAATTATTATGATTTTTCAAATGTATACATCAACCAGTAAAGCCCCAAATGAAAAGAAATGGAATATTTTTACCAACTTTTCCCATCTGAAATTGATCAGAAAGCACTGATAATTACTGATAATTAGAATGTGGAAACTGGAAACAAAGAAGGATTAATAACTATTAAACATGACCTTAGAGGCAGAAATGGCACTGGAGATCTCATGATAGAATTTTGCAAGACCAATGACATGTTTATGGGAAATATCATTATCCAACAACATACATGACAACCACACACATCTACCACCCTAAGTGGAAAACACACAAATGAAACCAACTGCATCTGTGTAAAGAGATGATGGGAAAGCTCAGCGTTAGCAGTTAGAACAAGCCCGAGGCCAACTGCAGGACAGTCCATCAATTTTATATGTGCAATTTGTTCAAGTTGAAGCAAAAAAATAAATAAAGCAGTCCACAAAAGTCCACTGAAACTTTGTGTATCTCACATAAGGTTAGAGATTATCTTAAGCATATGATTAGACACAAAAATATGCACTGGACACTTGTGAATGAAGAGCGGACAAGTTGTGGGACGACATAAAGAAACCAAAAGGCCATAAAAAAGACAAAAAGGGTGGCAAACACCAAGCTGGATGTCAGAAGAGGTGAAGGAACTTGCGAAAGCAAATGGAAGTGATGCTGAAGTGAAAGGTCTGAACAGAGGCTTCAGGGGGCAACTCGAGGAAACAAAGTATTAGAATGAGACGTGAAAAGATCTGGAATTAGAGAACCACAAAAGATGAATACCTTTGGCATTTCTCAAGCTGCTAGAACTAAAGAAGAATTGAAGCCTAACTTTATAATATTAAAGAGTTTTATGATATTGAATACGTTGTTGTTATTGGTGCTAGGCGCCGTCCAATCAGTACAGCGTCGCAGCGATGCGATGCCCAACAGGAGCAAGCACTGCCCGATCCTGTGCCGTCCTCACAATTGTGATCATTGCAGCCACTTTGTCCATCATCTCCTGGAAGCTCTTCGCCTCTTTTTCGTTGACCCTCCCTTTATCAAGCACGATGTCCTTTCCCAGGGACTTGTCTCTCCTGATAACACATCTGAAGCATGCGAGAGGAAGCCTCCTCATCCTCCCTTCTAAGCTTTCTGGCTGCATTTCTTCCACATCAGCTATGTTGGTGCTTTCGATCGTCTTTGCCAACATGACAACTGACGTGCATCAAGTTATTCTTCGATCTTCCTCATTCAATGCCCACCTTTCACAAGCATGCGAGGTGATTGAAAACACGATGACGTGGGTCTGGTGCATCTTCATCCTCAAAGTGACATGGCACAGGACACAATCACTGCCACTGAGTCCATGTCAACCCATGGCGACCCTATAGGGCAGGATAGAGCTACCCTTGTGGGTGTCCGAGACTGTAACTTTTCTACAGGAATACAAAGGCTCACCTTTCTCCCTCGGAGTGGCTGGTGGTTTCAAACTGCTGAACTGGAGGTTAGCAGCCCAACTTATAACCACTAGGCCCCCAGGGGTCCTCTTGACCAGCACAGGAAGTACCAAAAGGAGATGGGAGGACTATGCTAAGGAATGTACTGAGTCACTGTATATATATTTTAAAAATTGGTTCATGTTCAACCATTTCATATGCTCAGAAAAACAACAGTACTGAAGGAAGGCACTCAAGCTATATTAAAGTCATTGGCAGAAACCAAGACTCCAGAAATTGATGGAAGAGCAGCTGGAAGCACTCACTTGTCTATGCCAACAACTTGGGAAGACAGCTCCCTGGCCGACCAACTGGCAGAGATACATATTTGTGCCCACTCCAAAGAAAGGTGATCCAACACATTGTGGAAACCTTTGGACAATATAACGAATACCACATGCAGATGAAATTTGCTGATCATCGTTCCAAAATGGTTGCAGCAGTCCATGGAAAGGGAACTCCAAATACCCATGCCGGATTGAGACATGAGGACATGGAAGGGAGAATATCATCGCTGATGTTGGATGGATCTTGGTGGAAAGTAGAGACCACAAGAAAGATGTTGACCTGTGTTTCATGGATGATGCAAAGGCACTGAATCATGCGGCTCATGGCAAATTACAACCAACATCTAGAAGAATAGGGATTCCAGACACTCACTTGTGCTCATGCGAAGTTGTACGTAGACCAACATGCAGTCATTCAAAGAGAACAAGGGGGAATCATGTGGTTTAAAATTAGGAAAGATATCCATTAAAGTTGTATTCTTTCATCATACTTATTCAATCTCTTTGATGAGAAAATAATCCAAAGAGCTGGACTATGTGACGAAGAATGTCCATCCAGGTTGGAGGAAGACTCTTTAGCAACCTGTGACATGCTGATGACACGAGTTAGATTGAGGAGGACCTGAAGCCCTTCCTGATGGAAATCAGGCCACAGCCTTCAGAAGGGATCACAAAGCAATGAACAGAAAACAACAATCCTCACAATTGAACAATTAGCAATGTCATGATAAATGAAGAATATATGGAAGCTGTCCAGGATTTCATTTAGCTTTGATCCATAATGAATGCCCATGGAGACAGAAGTTCACAAATCTAAGGATGTACAACGTTGGTCAGATCTCTACCAAAGACCTCTTTGTAAAGTGTGCAAAGCTAAGCTGTCACCTTGAGGACTAAGACGTGCCTGACCCAAACCACTTTTAATGGCTTCATATGCATGTGAAAGTTGGACAATGAATAGGAAATCCATAAGAAGACTCCTTTTCATTGTTAGTGAATAGTATTGAGTGTACCATGGGCTACCAGAAGGATGAACAAATCCATCTTGGAAGAAGAACACCCAGAATGTCCCTTAAAAATGAGGATAGCACTCAAGTACTCCCTCAATGCAAGAATACTTTGTCCTATTAAACTGGCATTCCATGATGCTCACCTTCCTGACATGATCACTGAAGACAAAGCAAGTGCATAAGCAAATGTGGTGAATAAAGCTGATGGAGCCTGGCTATCAAAAGACATAGCGTCTAGGGTCTTAATGACTTGAAGGTAAACAAGGGGCATCTAGCTCAGAAGCAACATAGCCCGCATGGAAGAAGCACCCCAGCCTGTGTGATCAACAAGGTGTCGATAGAATCAGGTATCAGGCATCAAAGAACAAAAAAACATATAATTGTGTGCTCACCTCCCTGATATGATCACTGAAGACAAATGGGTACATAAGCAAAAGTGGTGAAGAAAGCTGATGGTGCCCAGCTATCAAAAGATACAGTGTCTGGGGTCTTAAAGGCTTGAAGGTAAATAAGCAGCCATCTAGCTCAGAAGCAACAAAGCCCACCTGGAAGAAGCACACCAACATGTGTGTTGAAGGGACCAGGTATCAGGCATCAAAGAACAAAAAATCAAATCATTGTGAATGAGGGGGAGTGCAGCTTGGAGACCCAAGACCCATCTGTAGGCAACTGGGCATCCCCTTACAGAAGGGTTGCGGGGAGGAGACGCGCCAGTCAGGGTGCAGTGTAGCAATAATGAAACATACAAATTTCCTCTAGTTCCTAAATGCTTCCTCCCCATCCCCCCGCCCCCACCCCGCAACTATCATGATCCCAATTCTACCTTACAAATCTGGCTAGACCATGGATGTACACTGGTACAGATAGGAACTGGAAACACAAGGAATCCAGGACAGATGATCCTTCAGAGCAAGTACTGAGAGTGGTGATACTGGGAGGGTGGAAGAAGGGTGGGGTGGAAAGGGGGGAACTGATTACAAGGATCTACATATAACCTCCTCCCTTGGGGATGGACAACAGAAAAGCGAGTGAAGGGACATGTCAGACAGTGTAAGATATGACAAAATAATAATAATTTATAAATTATCAAGGGTTCATGAGTGAGGGGGGAGTGGGGAGGGAGGGGGAAAATGAGCTGATATCAAGAGCTCAAGTGTAAAGCAAATGTTTTGAGAATGATAATGGCAATACATGTACAAATGTGCTTGATACAATGGATGTATGTATGGATTGTGATAAGAGTTGTACGAAGTACGAACCGCCCCCCCCACCAAAACAACAATTAAATTAAAAAAGCAAAAATGAGGATAGCAAGACTCTGTCTCTTAAATTTGGGGCATGTTATCAGGAGAAACCAGTCCGTGCGCAGGGAAACCATACTTGATGAAGAAGAGGGATGGGTGAAAGAGGAAGAACTTCAATGTGGCTGCTAAAATGGCCTCAAACTTAGCGACTCTTTGTGAAGATACCACAGGGCCAAGCAGTGTTTCATTCTGTTGTATGCCACCTAACAACAAATCGTCTAACACTAAAGAAATACACTCCCACAGTAGTCCTTCTCAGATATTTTTCTCTCTTTTATAAGAGATGAAACGCTGTTATGGTCAGAGAGGACTTTAAGGTAATGCACAAATTATTGATATGACACGCGACTCGTTTAGTGTCTACGCTGTCCATCATCAGTTGGATAACTTGGGCAGAATGTATTGAACCTATCACCTCTGGATGGAAAATTCTTCACCCATTTCCTGAATGGATGCTCCTGTGCACACATCTTCATTCAGTTGTCTGATTATTGGCTCCAGCTTCCTAAGAGTGGAATGTGTGAGTCAAAGGGGGTGCCCCTTTAAAAAATCAATGCATGTTTCTTTGGGTCTTTTGAGAAAAAAAAACTAGGTTATACTCCCTCCATCTCCTGAAAGATGAATACACGTGGCTGCAAACCAACCCTGCAAGATGCTCTCAGACTGCTGTCTCCTCGAAGGCCCTGTCTGTTGGCTTGAACTCCAAATATATTCCTTTCTCCTTCGAAGCATGGATTTGTGAAAGGCACTGGCGTCTCTTGACAGCTGTGGGTCATCTAATGCATCTGGCGTCAGCCTAAACCAGAGGACAGTCGCTGATCGGGACTGGAATTGCCTAGAGGAGCACTAACAACAGCTACATGATCCCTTCATGTTGGAGGGGCCCCAGGTTGTTTCTGATCAGCAAATCGTGTCGCTTAGAATGCCTTACCTTTGTTTAGCACCTTCCCAGGACTTAGCAATGCCAGTGAGCAAGAGGAAGTCCCTCAGTGAGATGGACTGATAGCAATGGGCTCAAACACGACACTGATCAGGATGGGCAGTGTTTCGTTCTGTTGTGCCTCTGGTCCCTGTGAGTTGGAACTGATTCGAGGAGCACCTAACAACAACCATAATACTTCTCAAAAGCCAACCCCATTCCTCCGGAGCCCACCCCACCCCACTGGACCCACAGGGCAGAGCAGAACTGCCCATAGGGTGGCTGAGGCTGCCGCATTGACGAAAGCAGACTGCTAAACCTTTCTCCCCCAGAGCAGCCGGTGGGCTCAAACCACCATTCTTTCGGTGGCAGAGGGACGCTTAACCACTGTGCCATCGGAGCTCCTGACAGCTCGTCTCACTTGCACTCGAATATGCTTCTCCCGGCAGGAAAGAAAGGGCTGGAACCACAACTTGTAGCTGCAGCCAGTGTACATTGCTGTTGCACATGGTGTGTGTTTTTGATTATGGAAATTGCAAAATTGCCCACGTTTTAATTGTTTGAAGTATTTGTTTTCCATGTTGTCAAAAGCTGGGAAGGCCAGGGGAGTGTACTGGTGTTGCCCGTGTCATGTGTCCTGGGCGTTGTGGCAGAGAAAGGAACCCAGCACCTCCTGGGTGTAACCCTGGGGTCCTCTTGCATCTGGAATGCTACCACAACGCTTACAGGGAGAGGTTTTCACATCGTTTGTGGAAAATGAAATCATGAAAATTCTCCACGAACCTTGGGAAGCCTCCGGTATATCCCCTAGTGTATATTAAAGGGCAAAGGAAGACCCAAAAAAGATCTGATCTAATCAATGACAGGTAGGAAGAGAAAAGTGTTCTATTTTCAAAACCTTTCTTTTTCGGTTTAATGAACACAGACACACACAAACACATATATGTAGCTATACCTGGACATCCAAGGCTCCCAGGCTCACCCTTTGGGCCAGGAGGGCCAAGCATACTAGCAGGATCGCCTGCGTTTCCTATAAATGAGAACAGGCACAGATTTAGGAAGATTTCATTCCATCTTAACACATGTGACATAATAACTTCGGTAGCATTTCTCTTTATAGTCTAGTTTTAACAATTTCAAGAGAGAATTATTTTTAATGGCCCCCCCCCCAAAAAAAAACCCAAGAACAGATGGAAGTCTAGGTGTGGAGTGTGATTCCAATACATGCATGCACACACACTCACTCACTCTGAATGTTAAAGGTCATAACAATCACAGAGACTATAGATCTTAAGTTGGAAATTTTCGGTCCTTAAGAAAGTTCAAATGTAGATTTTCATTGAAGATATGATTCGCCATTGATGCCTATACCCTTCTGTTATGTTTTAGCAGCAGAAAGTATCACTGGTTCAGCAATTGCAATTACATTTCAAGTTTCCTCAGGGAAGCTCAATTCAGTCTTTACAGTCAAACTGTAGAGGCATGCTTTACCCATGACCTTACCAGAGAGCATACTTTAAAAGGCATTGGTTACAATGACTCTCGCAGTCCCATGGTGCTGTTCGACTTTACCAAATGATGCTTCTTGGTGCCAGGATGCTCGTGATAACTTAGGGGCTGACTTGAAATGGAGGGCTCCCCATGGAGCAACAGGGAGGATAATACAACAGGCTTGGTGATGAGATAATACAGAGGGTGTGCTGTGCATGTTTTATAGCATCAGCCAACCTGCATTCACATCTTAGGGAAAGGTCTCTTCCACCTGATGCGATGTATAATCCAGGCCAGTTAGTCAACAGGAAGGAGCCTGATTCAAAAGGGGCCTAACCTGGGTAAGAAATCTTTTCTCAAGAAGATAGAATACAAGAAAATTAAAACATCAAGTCCTTGGTTATTGGATCAGAAACCTAAAGGATGAATCTCCCTGACACAGAACAGATTGGGGTACAATTGAAATGAACAGGATCTGGAAAGGATATGAATAGAGAGCGAGGAAGCTGGTTGGTAAACAGATAAGTAAAGAACAAACCAGGTAGAGAAGCAAAGTCCTAAGAGAGGACTCCTGGGCTGCCTACTGGAGCGTTCCTTCAGCTCGAGGGTCTGAAAGAGCTATGGCTTCTGGTGTTGGCTTCTGGAGACCCCTTGTTCTCCAGGGGCTTTGAGAGTCCTTAAGAGAATTCCCTGAAAACAAGGCCAAATACAACTATGAGGGGAATGGGAAGCCTAGGGAGTATAAAAAATGTATAAGTAAGCAGAAAATGAACTTCTGAATCCGAAAGCTAAAGTGATCATCAAAATCAAACAAGAAAATGGCCTTATTTGTGACCATTTCTGAAGAGGAGAGCTAGATTATTTTTCTGAATACCTAAGCATGCTCAGTTCACTTTGTGTGTGGGCGAGTGGAGGAATAAGAGATAATCATATTACTTATAGAGTATCTCCCAAAGTATAATTCATATACTGCTGACAGTGAGCAAGAGGATGATAGGTGGGTCATTAATAGGTATCTGATATTTCAAAGTTGTTCGTTTGAGTGCATATATTAAAAGAAAATGCAATGTATGTCACACTTGTGAAGGCACACGTAGTGATTAGGATGAGGCCAAGGTTAAGAAGGTCAATCATCTTCAAGTAGAATTTAAAGAAGAAAATGTCACTCCAGTGGTATACAAAGATAGCAAAAACATTAAAAGATTGATGCAAAGATTTAATAAATATTGATTGATGCTCATCTGTAACAAAACTTTTCTCTCTGAGGACACTCTTGACTTTGGGCGAATCTAGGCCCATTTCCTTGGAAACTTGATGAAGATAGGATGCCAACTGTGTTACCTAGCAACACTGTGTTTGGCAAGAAGCAAACAAAGGCCCGTGGGAACAAATCCACCTGCAGCCTTTTTGGTAAATAACATTTTATGGGGACACAACCATACCCATTTGTTTACAAATGATCTCTGACCACGTTCATGTCACTGCAGCACTGGTGAGTCATCCTGATAGAGACCCTGTGGCTCATGAGGCACTTAGTGACCCTTATCTTATGTTAAAAATAAGCTGCTTGTCAAGTACATGTAGTCCGGGAATGTTGTAAGTGAAGTAGACATCTAGTGGGAACTCAGGGGCCTCTGTAATGGCTTCTCTACAGTGACCTTTGTAAGTGGGATGCTAACAGCTGCACCCGTGGAGCTATTCGAAGAGATACTGACACCTGGGGGTCATGGGACTTCCAAGCCAAGGTGGCCATGATACGCCGATGGCCCACCTTGCCTCAGAGTCATCTGTCATTTGGGGGAGTCTGTCTGTGGTCACTATGTGAACTGCAGCCAGGCCGCCCACTGAAGAAGAAGACCTGATGTGCTCTGCTGATAGACGTTTCCAATCTGACATCCTTCAATCTGAATGAGAAGTGTGGACATGTTGAGTCTTGGTCCAGCAGAATCTAAGAAGAACCTCCTGGGGGTTGAACTTTGTTTCATCTACTTTGCTTTGAATGTCACATACAATGGTGTCAACACGACACGGAGGACTGTGCTCTTGACAGACGGCTGCTAGATTTCCAAAGCATACCTTTCAGTCCTTTCATGCCGTCCATCCCTGGAAGTCCAGTGGGGCCTGGAGAACCTGGAGAACCCTGAGAAGTTAATGAAACCGAGTGAGACGAGATTGGGTTTCATATATAATTGGCACATGCATGGCAACGTTCAGGAATCATTTTCTGCAACCAATTTAGTTTTCATGATTTTCAATGGTAAAGGAAATTTGAAATGCCATGCAAGCATACGACCGCAAAGATAAACACCTTCAGAAGAAGATGCTGATGATAACAGGTGTTCTCGACAATTGATTGCAAAAGAGTAGTTGCATGGCCTAACTTGAATGTTAAGCTTTGACTGGACAAGCAGATACCAACTAAACTATTATTAGAAGTCACATGATACCAACATTTAAAAAATCCATTTTAATCCACAAAATGGGCATCAAATTATATGGTGCACTTTCCAGAAGCATAATTTTGGCCACTATGTTTATTGTCCCTCCTAGTTTCTCAAGGGGTCGTTTTTAACTCACAAAATTTAGAATTGGCCTGAGTCATTTTCTAGAACAGCCTGGCATTCCTGGAACCAGTAGTCATAAGGCAAATCGCTACTGAGTTGTTTAAACAAGGCTGAGGAGTAGTGCACGAACTATGTAAAAGTTCGATCCTCTTTATCAGGGGAACCAAGTATGAACATTAGTCAAGAAAGTTCAGCTGAATTATGACCTTCCAGGTGTTTCCATTTTCACCTTGTCCTACTGTGTATGTCCTAAAATCAGTAAAAAGGCCATGGTAGACACCGGTAAATGTCTACCACTTGCCATGGGATCTGAGCGGAGGGTCGGCTTAAACTAGAAAGGCCCTCAGTGAGATGGACTGACACATTGGCTGCAACAACAGGCCCAAACACGGTAACTGTGATGGCCCCCAACGGGCCAGTGTTTCTCCATCATGTTGTGCAGAGGGTTGTGACAAGTGGGAACCAACGTGACACCATTTAGCAATATGAGATTAGGAGAACAGAGTGGTTTTTTTTAAATCATTTTATTGGGGGCTCATACAACGCTGATCACTTAGCATCCATCCATCCATGGTGTCAAGCACATTTGTACATTTCTTGCCATCATCATTCTCAAAGCCTTTTCTTTCTACTTGAACCCTTGGTATTAGCGCCTCATTTTTCCTACTCCTTCTCCCTCTCTCCCTCCTCTTGGGCCCTTGATAATTTATAAATTATTATTATTTGTTCATGTCTTACACTGTCCAATGTCTCTCTTCACCCACTTTTCTGTTGTCCATCCCCCAGGGAAGGGGTTATATATGGATCATTATGATCGGTTCTCCCTTTCTCCCCCACCTTTCCCTTACCCTCCTGGTATCACTGCTCTCATTATTGGTCCTGAGGGGATCATCTGTCCTGGATTCCCTGTGTTTCCAGCTCTTATCTGTATCAGTGTACATCCTCCGGTCTAGCCGGATTTGTAAGGCAGAATTGGAATCATGATAGTGGGGGGGGGGAAGCATTAAAGAACTAGAGGAAAGTTGTATGTTTCATTGGTGCTATACTACACCCTGACTGGCTCATAAGAACAGAAAATTTTATTATTTCCTCTTCCAGAGCACTTACCTGGTCACCAGGAAATCCTGGGAAACCAACGATCCCTATAGGGCCAGGTAAGCCTGGAGGTCCTGGGGGCCCAGGAAGACCTGGTTGGCCTTTTCTACCAGGCTCCCCGCTGTGGAATCCAGGGGGCCCGGGTCTTCCCGGTTCTCCTCTTTGTCCTTGCATCCCTGGGTCTCCTTTATCACCTGATGGAGTTGGAAGTGTTATAAACCTCTTTACAGAAATCCAGGGTCAGAGTGAGGCTGAGCAGTTTGGTCTTCTTTTCAGGTGAACCCAATGGTATGGGGAGTCTTATTTCCTGCCCCGAGTTGCACTGTCCACACACCTACTCGGGACCATGACAGCCGGTCGTGTGGGTGCATGGGGTCCTTGGGTCCAACACTCTCACTTTCCAAATGTGCAAACGTGCACCCAGGGAAATTTCGCCCCGTGTTCCCCAACAGCTCCTTAAAGAGAGTGGCAGGACAAAATCCCAGGTCTCGTGCAGATGAAGTGTGAGCGTTAAGAGAATACAAATGTGGTTGCCAAAGTCCTTCCTCCTTTGTGTCTCTGAGGATAGGCAGCCTGGGATCTGGACCAGTGATCGTGTTATAATGACAGACTCCAGCTTGTCCCAGAGCTGCTGACTGAGAATGTGCCTCTCAACCTGTGTCCCAGTGACCCTTCTGCACGCGATGGTTTCAGACGTGTTGGGAGAAATGAGTGGAAAGTCAGTGGGCTACTGATTGTTGCTTTCGCTACCAACTCCCAGACACAGAGGGGGTACCGAGTCTCCTCCAGAATATCCAAATCGATAAACAGATGCAACCTTGAGCTAAGCTTGAACATGGAAATGTTCAAATGTACCACCAGGTTCATCAGTGTATATTTTCATATCTTAAAAATGGCCTTTCCAAATCTCGGTTGTGACTGGGAAAAAATCACCAAATCCACGGGCTTGCTTGGATTTTCCGCTAAGAACCCAGCTTATTTGTTCGGGTCGAACGTCCCGAGTGACTACCTGTTTCTCCTGGGACTCCATCACCTCCAGCAGGTCCAGGTTCTCCCGTTGCTCCTTTTCTCGAAACCAGCTCCATCTCGCCTGCGTCCCCCAGAGGTCCTCTCTCTCCTTTGGGTGTTAGATGTTCGCGAGCAAAACAAACAGATGCACACAGGAGTCTTCTGCTGAAATATTCCACTTCCAGTTCATAAACCCACCCCCTTTGCTTTCCTGAGCTGCAACGAGGTTTGCATACTGCACAGTATCAGCCTCATCGACTGATCCCCTAAAGAAGGGTTGTCCCCGCAATCCAACCAGCACCCAGCCACTGCTTGTGAGATCCAGCCAAGCAGTATCAATGTCACCCGTGAGTTAAGACAGGCTGGAAAAGCTCTGGGTCTTCCAAATGTTTCTTGACCCTGTGAGATTCAAATGGCTCATCTCATATTTTGCAGTCCTTTATTTTCCACTACATAGGTCCCTAAGGTCAGCGAGAAAGAGGCAGGTCCTCAATACGATGGATGCAACAATGGGTTCCGGTGTAACAACCATTGTGAGGACAGAGCAGGACGGTTCTGTTGTCCTTAGAACCATTACGGGTCAGAACCAACTCAACAGCCCCTAACGACAGCAGCAGCCAACCCCTATCACTTTCCTTTCATTACAAAATTACAGAACAGAAACTGTCCTACGTGATGCGAAGGGTCCGTGCTCAACTAACCTACACGTAGGCCGTTGAACCCCACCTAGCCGCACTTCAAACAGAAAAACGTGTGAACAGCTGCCACAAAGATGCCAGCCCCTGAAGCCCTATGGGCTGGTTCTACTCCACAGCAATAGTTCTTTTGGGTTTTGTTTTTTGGAAAACAAGACAACAACACTTAACTTCCTCAGCTTAGTTCATGACCCAGTGACTTCCGTAATGGTAGAATGGTTACATAAAACAAAATGTATTTAGACTTGAATTTCCCAAGCACTGTCTAGGCATAAAAGCTTGCTGGAATGGACTTGTACCAGGCTGCAAGAGCCAATTCTACAATTTTGTGAACCAGTTGTTGAACCATGGGCAACTATAAGTCATCACCGAACTTCACCTAATTCTTTCGTGTTCTTTTATTTTTAAGTTGGGATAGTGGTTTTGTGTGTTTCTGGGTATGCAAATGATGTACACTCCAACCCAACTACTAGCTGAAAGGTTGACCGTTCGAACACACTCAGCCACATGGCAGAAGAAAGACGTAGCAATTAGTTTCTATAAAGATCACAACCAGGAAAATCCTCTGGAACAGTTCTACGCAATCACACATGGTAGGACCTTGAATCGGCAGTGACTCAATGGCAGCGGGCTCTAGTCTGATTAATGACACAGGAGCATAGTGGTGTAATAATATAGCAACCCATTCCTAGTCTAAGTTAGTAAAGAATGTCTCTTTGGGTTTTTTATTCTACACAAATAATTTACTGACAAATAACACAAATAATTGAAAAGTAGTATCAATTGATAAGAAAAATCAGTTGTGAACATTTTTTCTATTACTAGAGTAGTTGATACACTGTGGTTTAGTATACAGGTTTGAAAATAGGGAAAGTAAAAGGCATTTGTTTAACATTCTGAAAGAAATGACACTGAAGCAAAAGGAATCCAAGCTACAGGAGCATTCCTTTTTTATGTATCATATATATGTTCATATATCATATAATATATATTCATATATTGATAGGTTTGGATGAAACACCCCAAACAAACAAATCGCACAACATTGTTTTGTGCGCTTGGCTTACCTTTGGCCCCTCTCGCCCCCTGATCTCCCGGAAGACCAGGCCAGCCCTTCTCTCCTCGTTCTCCCTTTCTGCCAGGCCATCCCTCTGGGCCAGGCCTTCCTCTCTCTCCTGGAAAACCTGAGACACCAGGCAGACCCCGGGGTCCTGAGAAATGACCAGAAAGATGTTTAGGAAAGACTCGATCTGTCCTCCTCGTAATCCACTGAGAGATGCAAACCCCTGCCTAACTGAGTTTATAGTGAAGACCGGCAGCATGACCCAGGTGGCTGATTAGTAGCTCCACCTTCCCACTCAGGCCTTTTCAGTGTTCCTCCCCAGAGACCAGAAGTGCAGGCTCTCGGGGTTCAGAAGACCCGATTCCATATGCTTTCCGGGAATCAAAGCAGAGGTACATTAGCTTTGACCCTAGAACTTCACTGACTCCAGCCACCAGTCCTTTTGAGCAGAAGTGTTTATGGGCTCCGTCCACCTTAATATCCTCACCCTTTATTCCATTCACCTCCACCAAAGCTTTCCAGAAATCACAATACAGAGGATCGGAGAAAGGGGGCCAATTTCAACAAGGCTGTAACAGCCAAGTCAGGCTAGTGGAGCGGTAAATCCCATCAGGATGGTCATAGATCAGACTCCGATGGCAGGAGATGTCAAGGTTATAAAGTGGGAGGAGAAA
The DNA here is from genome assembly GCF_050624435.1 of Tenrec ecaudatus. Classification (NCBI taxonomy): domain Eukaryota; kingdom Metazoa; phylum Chordata; class Mammalia; order Afrosoricida; family Tenrecidae; genus Tenrec; species Tenrec ecaudatus. Next base: position 11,301,199 of record NC_134542.1, on the reverse strand, counting down.
ATGCAGATGCACTACCCACCCTGGGGGCCCGGAAGGCCAGGTAGACCATCAACCCCAATAGGGCCTGGGATCCCCGGCAGTCCTGGGAGCCCGCCAGCCCCCTGATGTCCTGGGGTTCCAGGAAGACCCTTCATTCCAGCTGGTCCAGGAAAACCTTCATCCCCTCGCGGTCCCTTCCAGCCTGGGGCACCTGAGAAAAATGACAGTGATGACCATGTATGAAGATGGAAAACCAGTTACATTCACAGGCAGGAACCACATGTGCAGGGTATGGTCTACGCGCAAAAAATAGGATGTGTCGGTTGATAACAATAGCCGCTTTGTGTCAGGCTAGGTAAGCGGTTGTCAGGGAGCTGATTCAGACTCCCGGTGAGGCCACCTGTAGAGAGTGACACAGCGACAGAGAGTTTTCAAGGCTTGCAAGGACTCTTTGGTAGCCGAAGACCAACCTGTCAGTTAGTAGTCAGTCCAGCACTTGACCAACCGTGCCACTTGGGAATTCTCAGGGACACCCGGGAACTGAAGTCCCTTAGTGGAAGGCTGTACTTTTCTGGCTGTCAGAGAAAGAAGGCTACTGAAGCTACATTGATGAAGAGAGATGGAGTTTCTGTTTGGGGTGACATATGCTTTTGGAAGTGGATAGCACAATATGATAGGATGGAATGAGTTATTGGATTTCCATTATATACATATTTATCTACCACCATAAAAGAAATTTTAAGTGGAGGTGATTCACTTGCACAAATATTTTCCAGCAGTTTTTATTTCTATTAGAACATGGATAGGGATAAGGAACAAACACGCTATATGCATTGCACTTGTAGGGGCAAACATAAAACAAGCTCATAGGGGAAAATGGCTTTCCAGGTGCTTGCTGGAGCTCTGGAAGACTATTCACGGGACAAAGGAACTTAGAAATCAGCGCAGTGCCATCGAGTACTTCTGTTGATGGAAAGGAGAAGGGAGAGGCGGGCTTTGTCCCCATCTTGTGTCAGTCCTGTGGGGGTGCATGTTCCTGGGTCAAGTCAAAACGATCAGATTTGGGGAATCCCCTCTGATCATAGTGGAGGGATGACAGTAGCCTTGCCATCACGCAGAGAGCATCACAGAGTGGGATATGGCCGATGTGGTTGGGTTACAATGTAACACCCTGTCATTTGAACTCCCTTTCGACCCATTTTAAGATAGTTTCAGTTTTTCATATTTTCTGCTTTCTCTTTGATGGAGAGTTTTATGTTTTGGCTAGTCACTGTTGTTGGGTTTACTTATTGGCTGTGTGTGAATTTTGTATTGTTTCGTATGATATTCTGTGCATGAAATTCAGGATCGGTAAGTCTATAGAGACAGTAACTGGATGGGGGCACGGCAGGGGAGGGTGGGGAAGAATGGGGAGCTAACAACAATGAGTCTGAGAAGAAAATGTTCTGGAATTGATTGTGGTGATTGCATAAATCTTCATATGACTGAATGATTAAATCGTACAAAGCGCATGCCAATAAAACGACGTACTTAAAAAAAGAGTGAGCAGATATCAAAGGCAGAGATTGGCAGTGTGCAAGGGGAAGTGTAGGCCAAATTGGAAATAGCCTGTGTTGAGAGGCATGTCATGGGGCTTCTCTAATCCTGGCTCCTGTCCCACTGGAGCTGCTAAGAGACCACCCACCAGCCCGTCTGAAGCCTGGAGTGGTCTGTGTGTGGTGTGTGCCGCCGGAAACTGTGCCACCTTGTTTCTAATGCCAGCAGCCTCATCCATGGTGGTCTTCCATGTCTCGGTCAAACTTTCAGAGCAAAACAGACCAGAAAGAGAAGCCTGGTGACCTGCGTCTGAAAAAGAGCCGGTGAAAGCCCATGGGACCACAGCACACGACTGCTCACCCAAGTGCTGGAAGACGAGCCCGTGGGTCGGAAGGCACTGAAAATACACAGAGGCCACAGTGGACTTGAGCGTAGCAATGATGGTGAAGATGGCGCAGGCCTGGACAGCCCTTTTGTTCTGTCGTCCAGGGGCCACCACGATGCAGAGTTCACTCAACAGCGCTTGACATCTCCCCCAGACAAAAGTAGATTTTATGTGTGTGAGTGGCTATAAAGCAGGGGTCGCCTGGCCTAGCCCCTCTTCATCCCCACCATGGGCCATGAAGGGTGGCATGAATGGAACTAAGGGGACTTAGAGAGCTGATGTAAACTCGCACAAATCTGCTGCGGTGCCTCAGTGACAAGTCCTTTGTCTCTGACCCGGGAGCCTGGTGTCTGCAAGGGTCCACAGAACAGCAGCAGATCGGCTTGAGTTTGCAAGAAGAGCTAAATCCGAGCCCCGTCACAGTTCTGACAGCTGCTGGCACCTACCTGGCATTCCTGGGGTCCCAGGGAGTCCTGGCTGGCCCGGTATCCCGGGAGCTCCTCGGTCACAGGAATGAGCAGCTGGGCCTGGGATGCCTGGTGGTCCAGCACCTCCCTCCCTGCCTTTAGGGCCCATGAGACCTGGAATTCCCGGGCTGCCAGGAGGCCCTGAAATGATACGACACATTTGTGACCTTTGGGACACAAAATTCTAGAGATGGCCCGCAGTAATTGCTTGCAGAGGCCGATAACAATGGGGTGGGGGTGAGGCGGAAACATTCTGATCCTGGCTCCCGGGAGAGGAAAGTCCACATGGATGTCCTTATTGTCAGCTGCAGTGAGCTCTGAATGAATGAAGGACCACCCCTTGCTGAGTGAGGTCTTTGATAAACTTAGTGGGCAACAAATCAAAGTACTCATGATTCTTCCTGGCTTCTCTCAGCAATCTCCTGCACTGACAACCTGGCGAGCTCTCACTTCAAGGGACATGGATTGGAAAGACAAGGACATCCAAAGATATCTTAACCATCATGTCACACCTTAACCTGGAAATGGATTTCTTTCCCAGCTCTTCACTGTATTTTGGCTGTGTGCAGTTAACGACTGGTCATCATGGTGTACACTCAGAATGTTGAATGAGCTCATTGAATTGTTTTCTATCTTGGTGTGATCTTCACAAATGCGGTTTCAGTTGCAAAATGACGATGTACTCTTTGTCCCCAAACCCGAACACTCTATTGTCCAGTTCATTTGCCTTGTATGGCTCCTACAGGACCAAGCAGAACTGCTCCGTAGGGTTTCCAAGGCTGTAGATCTTTATGGAAGCAGTCTGACTCATCTTTCTCCTGAGGAGCTCCTGGTGGGTTCGAACCACTGACCTGGGGTTAGCAAACCAATGCTCAACCACACCACCAGGACTTCCTTTTCTCTACATAGACTCACTGCCATCAAGTCACTGCCGGCTCATAGTGACCCTATAGGACAGGGTAGAGCTGAGTCTCTGAGACTGTGCCTGTTAATGGGAGTAGAAAGTCCCGTCTTTCTCCTAAGGAGCAGCTAGCTGATGGTTTTGTACTACTGACCTTGTGGATTGTAGCCCAACATGTAACCACTGCACGACCAGAGCATCTCTTCTCTCTATATAGTGCACCCAAAACCAAAGGAATAATATATGTGTCTATACAGGAGGTGACTTCAAAATGGAATTTTAAAATAATGGAATTCTTCCACATACTTTCTGAAGCCCCCTCGCGTCTGTGTTTTCCCCTCTTAACCTTGATTCCCAACAATCCTCGAAGGTGGACTGTAATATTACAAGGTCGTCTTCATGTCTCTGGCCATCATCCCTTCCACGAGAGTGCATTGTCACCAGCACGATGACTGTGTTATAATGATTTCCATGGCTTCTGTTTGCATTTCCATTCACTGCTCCTTTGTGTGTGTGTATTTTGACTGAAAAGCTCATCTCCTTGAGGACAAGGATGATGGCTTGCCCCGTGGGCTAGTAGATGCCGAATAAATACTGCCCATGCATTGTCTGACAAGAACCACACTATTTGTCAGCGTCTGCTCCGAGGCTCCATCGCTGCTTGTTCAAAGTGCAGACTTTGGGCCTGTCCCAGAATTGACAAATCAGAATTCCAGAGACTAAGGCCCACACCACAGAGATTTCAAGGCCTTCCTCCCACCCCCACCCAGGATGAACTTTAAGTACACTAGAACCAGAAAAGTGGCCTAGTATGTGCAGTGTTGAGCTACTGACAGCAAGATCAGCAGTTGAAACCCACCAACCACTTCTTGGAAGAAACATGAGTCTGTTTGCTCCCATATAGATTTACAGCCTGGGAAACCCCTTTAAGGGTTAACAGTAGTTGGAATTGACTGGACGGTGTGCAGGGCCTGTGGGACCGGACTGAGCTGAGTGAGTCCCAATGAGTCGTCCTCGATTTGAATACAACCCTTAAAAGTCAAAGGCAACCCATGAGATGCAGAGAGGCTTGGATGAAAATGGAACATTCTAGATTTAACACAAGGCAGCCTAACCATTCTTCATTGGCTTCCCCAGGATATGGCCAGGTCCATGGACCACACAGACAGCATGGGTCTCCTACCTGCAGCCCCTGGCAGTCCTGGGTCACCTCGGGGCCCTTTCACTCCTGGAACTCCTGCAGGACCACTCTTTCCCGGAGGTCCTGGGGGCCCATAAGCAGGGTCACCTGGGATGCCTTTCTGACCATTCACACCAGGGGAGCTGGGGAGGCCTGGGGGCCCAGGTGGGGAAGACCCCTTGTCCCCTTCAAAGCCGGGGTCTCCCATCTCGCCACGAAAACCTATTCAATAACAACAGCGAAATGTCAATTGTTAAAAATCCAAATACAGAGGCAGTACAAAGAGAGGACTGCCACTTGCAGTGGGGGGTGAGAGGGGGAAGGACACATTTTTAGAAACACTAAAACTCTGAGTTTCTTAGTAAGTAATATCATTGCCCCCACTGACAGGAAAGTAAACTATCCTTCCTATCTCCTGTAAGTCAATAAAGCTGCTCTAATTGCTTTCATTCGCTGGCGAACATTCTGTCTGACGTGGGCCGTTTCTATAGTGTAGGAAAGCAACTGTGGCCTCTGATCAGGCTTCAAGGTAGAAAGAAAGCCCAATAGCTGATGAAATGATCACAACTAAGGTACGGAAGCACGGCGAAGGGCCCCGTGTCCCTAGGAAGACCATTTCCCCATCACCCCGGGCTCCCTGGCCATCTCCCGAGGAAGGCTGCTGGTTTTAGAGGGAGTTCAAAGCTCCTGCGTCCTTGCACCAGAGCAGGAAAAACACCACCCTTACCAGGTGGGCCTGGTATCTTGGATGTTCCTGGTTTGCCACGTCGGCCCTTTGGTCCATCAAAACACTTCGGTCCAGGAGTGCCCTGGATACCCGGGAATCCCATGGGACCTAAACAATATCAACAACAAAACAGAGCCTCAAGACAACGCAGACCAAAGGAGAGCAAGCTGGCAAATCGCAGGGTGGAGGGAGGTCCAGTGGACAACCTAGTAGAAACAGATGGAGTTCTCCTGAGTTGCTGTCCAGTCAGCTCCGGCTCCCAGTGGCGCCTTAGGTAAGCCCCCAAACCCACACCCATGGCCACCCAGCCGGCTGTGACTCAGAGCCGCCCTACAGAGGGTTACTGAGGCTTTGCCAATCGTTAGCGAGTAGTCAGTCCCCTCTTATTCCTCCCAACCATCCACCTTGAAGGCAGCGGCCCAGGGCTTCACCCACAGACCTACCAGGGCTCCTGTCCACACGTGGTACACAGAGAAAGAAAGAAAGAGACATCGTTTCAAGACTCAAATGACAGATCTTTGAGCAGATAGGCGAACAGGGCCAAGTAAAATTTGAGATTTGAAAAACTCATCCAGAGGATGAGAGAATGCAACTGTGAGTTGACACACATGTTTTCCCATACTCCCTCAAAGCCTTCTAAGAATTCTGAAAACCTCCCAGCCAATCGTCTGAAAGTTTGCTGTCATCTCCGTGTGCCTTCTCCCAGAGGAGATGTGAATGGCAGGGGCTTCTCATGGATCATACCTGGAGGTCCATCGAGACCTGGAGGGCCTGGCCTCCCTGGGTAGGTCATGTTACATAAAATTATATCACCTGGAATGAAAAAAAAAGTGGCATTCAGGTAATTGATAGGTAACACAATTACAATAATTTGGCTCCAAACCTTTTTCCAGCAATGTGTGGAAATCAAATGCCAGAATCGTAAAGGTATCGTTCGATTAGAGAAGCTGTCCTGAAATCCAAACCTCCCCACTCCAAGCTTTGATCCATCATGAAACACAGCAGCAAACACTCAGCCCTGGGTTCCGAAATCTAAGTCCTTGTTTGAACTCGGGAAATTGTACTAATGAGGAAAGTGGTCTAACCCCCCACAAATCTAAACCCACTATTACAGTCAACTCTCATTCATAGGGTTGCTGTACATAAATTGTAAGTCTTATAGCAGACACCTGCCCATCTTTCTCCCAATGAGTGGCTGTGGGTTTGACCGCCAACCTAGTGGTTAGCAGTCTAATGCTTGTCTTCCATCTCTGTCTTATGATCTCGGGGTAGGAGAAGCTGTGGTGCACGTAGGCTAGACTCTAGAAGAGTTTGCTCTTTGGCCTCTTCTTTTTCTTTTGCTCCAGACAGGAACCAATGATTGTATCTGAGATGATCACGTGAAAACATTTAAGACCCCAGACTATTCACAAACTAGGATAGAGAACATCAACTTCATGAACCATATTATGCCTGTTAGCCAAGTTGTCCCATGAGACTATGGTCCCGAGTCTTCAATCCAGAAAACCAACCCCACAAGGGGTTTCATTCCGTCTAAGAAGTGTCTGTAGCCTTGCACGTATGTGCTTTGTTATATACATGAAAACAGAAGCAGTGCACACATAGTTGTACGTGTGACATTTGACTAAAGATAACATACTCATACATACATATATGTATATATACATGCCTATGAACCACATACATGTGTTTTTGGTGGTGGTTGTGAAAACTTTTAAGAAGCTGGGAAGAATGTGTACCTAAGATTCTGACTCACAGAGACCCTATAGGACAGAGTAGACTGCCCAGCGGGCTATGAGACTGTAACTCTTTCCAAGAACAGCCAGTCTCCTCTCTCTCCAGCAGAGTTGCTGATGGTTTCAAACTGCTGACCTTGTGGTTAACAGCCCAACATGAAACCCACTACATGACCAGGGTTGACTGTAGCTTCCTGAATTTCACTTGTATTTCTGTCACACAAACATTCACATTACCTCTCTGACCCTTCAGACCATCAAAGCCTCTCATGCCAGGGTGGCCAGGAGCTCCTGGTCTTCCTCTCTCTCCCGGCGGACCAGGAAATCCCAGGCCTGGACGTCCCCTGGCTCCTTCTCTGCCCGGAGGTCCCCGTGGTCCAGGAAACCCTGGACTACCAGGGATTGCATCTTCATGATCCCCCTGGAAATGTGTAATTTGTGAATCAATTGTCAACCTTAGAAAGTCCATGAACTCAATGTCAACAACTCCAATAGACAGTGAACTCATGAGGATGCCATGTGTATCAGAGTTGAGCCGCTGTCCCTACGGTTTTAGATGGTTAGTTTTTCCAGAAATGGATCACCAGACCTTTTTTCCAAGGTGCTTCTGGGTGGGGTCAAACTTCCCATCTTTCAGTTAGTAACTTGGCATGTTAATCATCTGTACCACCCAGAACTCTAGTTTATTGCTGGTAATTACGACTTAGAATGATTAACTTCATTAAAATAATAATCTATAAATTATCAAGGGCTCATGAGGGAGCGGGGAGCGGGGAAGGAGAGGAAAAAAGGGGACCTGATGCAAAGGGCTTAAGTGGAGAGCAAATGCTTTGAAAATGATTAGGGCAAAGAATGTACAGATGTGTTTTATACAATTGATGTATATATATGTATGGATTGTGATAAGAGTTGTATGAGCCCCTAATAAAATGTTTTTTAAAAAAAGAATGTACCTACGATGGGGCTTCCAAAAGTGCATGGAAAAATTCCATGATCTTTTATTGCCTTTTCCCACAAACTTTCTGAAGACTCCTAGTCTACCCATAACCCACTGCCAGTGAGCCAGTTCTGACTCGTAGCGGCTCTACAGGACAGAGCAGAACTGCACCATAGCGAGTATGGTGCTATAAATCTTCAGGGAAGCAGACTACTCCATCATACTTCCATAGAGTGGCTGGTAGGTTTGAACTGCTGACCTTTGGATTAGCAGCCCAGTGCTTAACCAACTGTACCACCAGGGCTCCTTTTAAAGCATCCATTTATATGTCATTCCAGTTTTTCTTCCACTCTTTTGAATATGCCCAAACGAGAATACAACATTGTATGTAGAGCCACTAAAACCAAATCTCTCTTATCAAAGATGATAAACATAGAAATCAGGAAATCCAGGGAGGTGGTAGACTTACAAATTGATCCATACTTCTAGATTTGGAATTCTTTTCCTGCCTTCTTCTCAGAAGGCACACAGATTCCATCACAGCACTGAGTCTGTAGGGAACAAGCTAGCAAGCACTCTGCCCTCCTGCTTGGGAACTTGACCTTGGGTTTACAATCTAGCTCAGTCCCGCCAGGAATCTGAACTTAGCCAGATTCCGGTTGCTATGTTTGCTTCAGCTCCCCAAACAAGCAAGTCAAAACCAGCTTGCCTTTGAATCGATTCCAACTGATGGTGGCCCCATGTGTGTCAGAGTGGGGTCAGAGTATACCTCTGTTCCTTAAAATTGTATGGCCGTGACCTTTTGGAAGTAAGCACCAGACTTTTCTCCCAAGATATTTCTGATGTCTTCAAGCCATCATTTGGTCAATAGCTGAACACATAACCATTTTTGCCACCCAGCATCTGGTCTGGGAAAATTACAAAAACCTAGTTTGGCCAGGGTTAAGAACCCTGGTAGCAGAGTGGTCACACATCGGGCTGCTACCTGAGAGGTCAGCAGCTCAAACCATCAGCTTCTCCTTGGGAGAAAGATAAGGCTTTCTGCTTTTGTAAGGATTTACAGTCCCGTGAGTTGCTATGGGGTCAGAACCAACCCCACAGCAGTGGGGATACATAAAAGCAGTAAACAGTTGGAAGTTTGATCCAACCAAAGGCGATTAACATGCTGGTTTATATAGAAAAACATCCAACCCAGCTCTGTGACCCTGTAAGCATCATGCGTTCCAAAGTGCCTCACACGTGCAAAAATGAGAAAGAAAGAAAGAAAGAAAGAAAAGAAAAAGACAGTCCCAAATACTGGGTCGTGTCTTGACTCCTTCCTTCATTCCCTTTCTTACCTGCACAACTGGGCACTGGTGACTCTGATGGGTAGACGTTGCACTGTTAACCACAGGTCAGTGGTGTAAACCTACCAGCCTCTTCGTGGGAGAAAGATAAGCTTGTATCCCCTTGGAAGCCCCATCGAGAGACACTACAAGTTAGAATCAACTTGATGGCAGTGGATCTGGTTATGGTTTAACCTACATGTAGTTTCCACCCCAACCATGATGAAAAGGTAAGGATATACGATTTATCAATGGCACTTCCCATGAGCAAAGTGGTGTTGCATTAGCTGGGCCTCTCTGCCTTGCTATAGCTGCTCATGGGTTTCTTCCCTGGGGAAAGAACCGACCTGGATCCTCAGCACCTGGGTCCCATGCTTCACTTGGCAGGGCCAGCTGGGCCATAGTTTGACATCATGGGGGGCTTTTCAGAAAGAATGGCCCCAGAAGAGAAGAAGCAACATGACAGTGAGACAGTCTGGGGACCAAGCCACCACTCTGGGCTTTAGACCATCTCCAAGGACACCACGTCTTTGAGCCTCATCCTCCTAATGACCCAGGGAACTGAAAGTGGATGCTCTGATTACAGCATCTTAACCCTTGGTCAATGGTGAAGAACTGCTGTGTGGCCATAGAAGACATACATACCGGGGGTCCTGGGTCTCCCCTTCCTCCTGCATGTCCATCCTGACCATCTTGTCCCTGTTGCCCTGGGAATCCCGGGGGTCCAGGAGGACCTCTTTCTCCTTTGTGCCCTGGGGATAGAGGCCAGAAGATACCCCAGCCCCATCAGCAAGGGGTGATGGAGGGAAAGGACTAGAAAAAAAGAGTGACCTTGATTCTGTGTACATCATCAGCATTTCCACTGAAAGCTTGGTGGCCCAAGCTCACACAAAGACAACCACGAAAAAGTTAAAGAGAAGGATGACAATTGCCAAACTCCTTAAACTACTTTATTTGGGAAGTGCTCCTTTTCCCATTGCAATCAGATTTGGTTTTGCTTTCCTAGCTGGACTTGACAATGAGTCTTTCCTTTCCTCTCTGGCCGTAAGAATTTAGAGCTCCTGGGGCCATGTACCTTGCAGTCCAGACAAAGCCAGCCAACCAGCCAATTGTGCAATGAAACATGGAAGATGCTGAAACAGCTTGCTGATGGACTGATGCCATATGAGGCTCTGGACCCAGTTGTTCCCAGGGCCAACTTTGTGTCTAGCCTTCCAAATTTGGTTTAGGTGAGTCAACAAGTCCACACAGCTTTGCCCCTCTCTTTCTCTTAAACTCCTTCAAGGTGGACTTCTGTCCCTTACAAACCAGAGCGTTCCTGGCGAATACTGTATATTAAAATACATCTGGCGCATAGCCACGCCCCCCATCCAGGGGGAAGAACAGCAGAAACCAGAGGGGAAGGGAGACAGCGTGCGGTGTGAGATTTGAAAATAATAACAAGGCCACGAGCGTTTTGGGGGAGAGAGAAGAGGGGGGAAAAGAGGAGCTGATCCCAAGGGCTCAATGGAAAGCAAATGTAAAAGCAAAGAACACTGGCAATATTTGTACAAATATTGTCAAATATAATCATACAAGGATTAACAAGAGTGGTAAGAATCCCCAATAATGCAGCCGGCAAACACCAGGCAGGTCCAAGGAGGCCAGGCGTCGCGCTCAAGTTCCCCACAGTGAGCATTAGAGAGCCTGGCTACAAGAGCAATTGCTCCTGCAAAGATTCAGCAGGGATTTGGGGCTCACCCTCCACAAGGCTTGAGGAAGGGCAGGGCTTCTTTCTCTACTCAATCTCAACCATCCTAGGTCTTGTTCTTGAACCAGTCTGGGTTCCCAGGCGAGACAGACACAGGCATACATCGTTTGATTGTGCTTCACTTCTTTGTGTTTCAGGAAGATTAAGCATTTGGGACAATGCTAGGGTGAGCGAGTGCATTCGCTCGTGGTCAGGTGTCCTATTTGGGTAATTCTGGTACTAGTTCAAACCTCTTCAGGATGCTACTGTGTCCTTGAGAGCCTAGCCTCTCTCTCAAGTTGATGCTGACTCACGGCAGCCCTACCGGACAGGGTAGAACTGCCCCTGTGGGTTCGTTTCTGAGACTGTCACTCTTTACAAGAGTACAAAGCCCCCTCTTCCTTCCTTTTGAACTGTTGACCTTGCAGTTAGTAGCTCAATGCATAACCACCACTCCATCCGGGCACAGACTATAGTAGAATGCACACCTTTAGTTCACAGTTCAGTGCATATACTTTTTACATGCGTACTAGACAGCAAGATATAAAGGTATACAAATGTACCTTTATATGCACTAGGAAACACAAACAATTCACATGGCTCATTTTCCTGCACTATTCCCTGCCGTGGTGGTCTGACATGAAACAGGCAATATCGTGAGGTCTGCCTGGGTAAGAGGGTTGGTCATAAACAACGCAGGATGGACCCTGCAGCATTCCTAGACGGGGAGCCAGGTGATCGGGTGGCTCACCTTTAACTCTTGATACAACCATGTCGCCCTTTGCTCCTTTTCCGCCATGCGGTCCTGAGGGGCCGGGCTTTCCCTGGGTGACAAATGAGAAGAACAAATTAGCTTGGCCCGTAACAGGTTCAAACTTATTCACCCTTGTATCTCTGATTCTCCTCTCCCTCTCGACCACATTACTTCCTAAAGAGTCGAGTCTGATTCTCTTGGTCTTTTCTTCTGCCTGCCTTCTAAGATCCCATCTTGGTTACTGTAAAGTCCTCCTTACAAAATTGAGGCTCTTAGACAGTGTGTTAAAAACGGTGTCATTTAAATAAGATCTGTTCCTGAGTTAAGAGAAATGGACCAACGTCCACTTCCTAGTTTGGACGAGGTGCGACGGTGACGTAAGATATTATTATGGGTGGGGAGGAGAGGGGGGAAGGGTACGTGGGAACTCTCGATGTAGTTTGAGCAACTTCTTGCAAGCTTTAAACTATCTCAAAATAAAAAGCTCAGAGTTGTTTTAAATAAAATTATCTTGGGATTTTCCCATATTAAATTGGGAGGGAAAAGATGGATTGTGGTTGGCAATGGGCATAGCCCTTGGAGGTGAAGAGAGAGGTGAAGGATGAGAGGCGAGAAGACAGTAACATTGGGGTGAGCTGACCAGAAAGAGAAAGCTCTCTGCTGTTATCAATGCATCTCCCCTGGATAACAAGGAAACTAATTTAGACTGATGGGCTCCCCCCACTTTGACCTCAGTGTGACTGAGACGGGACTATTTAGGTCGTGGTTTTACACGTGGCAGACTTCCAAAATAAGACCTTGGTACCCTGGAGGAATGAATACCGCAGCCCAGTATTCTGAGCCATTTATCAAAACACTAGCGTCACAGAATGTACGGTATTTTGTCCCCCTCTCTAAAACAGAGCAGGCTTGCCGGTCAGATAGAGACTGGTGGGACCCCCAAGGGTGGGGCCGTCAGTCACCCTTCAGGTCTGGAACTGAGCTGACCGCCGTGTTAGGATAATCAACCATTATGATCAAAAAGGCAGCATGTACCCAAGGATAACATTCAGAAGGTTAGGACAGGAGGAGAACTGAACCAGGACACACAGAGAGGAAACGGGATAAGAGATGTTCCATTGAAGGGATCGCAATGGGAGAGTTAAAACAAAATGTATATGTAAGTTGTCTGTGAAACGGTCCATCTAGTCTGTAAACCTTCACCTAATTCATAATTTTTTAAAGTTTTAAAAAATGATTTTTGATCATTAATATGTGCATAGGTTCAAAACATACCATATTAAAATAAAACTCATGGCCATCCAGTTGGCTCTGACTCATCGAAGACATAAATTCGACCACCATCCACCTCAGCTCACCAGAAACACTGACGAGCCCTACTCACCAGTGCGCCCGGCGAGCCTTCCGCACCAGGAGGGCCTGGGTCACCTTTTCCTCCAAGCCAACCAGGGAGTCCCATGTCGCCTTTACTGCCCTGCCTCCCAGGGGGCCCAGGGGGCCCGGGGGGGCCCACGGGACCAGGCTCACAGGCACAGAGCCCCTCATTTCCTAGGCAGGAGAGAAGTATGCAGCTCCATCATGTTTTTGAATAAAATTCACAATAAGGACTTTACTATATTCATAACCAATATTTACAGGGAGTAGGGATGACAGGGACCTGACGTGAATGACTTTTATTAAGCAATTGATAGTGTGCAATGTGGGGGCTTGGCTCTGTCTACCAGGGGCCAGCGAGTAAAGAATTTCTAGACCAAAAAAAAAGTGTTTCGTTTCTTAACAAGTCCCTTCTGAGAAATTCTTGAGCAGACATGTATATTTAATTCTATTGAAGGGCTTGAAAAATAAAGTCTCCTATGTTTTATACACTTTTAAGTTTCCTATTTTGTTTTTAGTAAAGAAGCACCAACAAAAATAGGGTCTAAAGTAAATTAGGTTGGAACAGAAACTCTGAACCATTAAAGTAACAAAACTGGGTGTGGACAAGAATTATTTGTCACATTCCATGTTACTCACCCACTGCCATCGAGTCAATTCTGACTCCGGGTGACCCCGTGGGACAGAGTTGATCTGCCCCTTTGGGTTTCAGAGACTTTAAAATCTTTATGGGAGCAGACAGCCTCTTCTTTCTCCTTTGGAGCAGCAAGTGTATTCAAACCACTGACCTTGTAGTTAGCAGCTCCATGAGTAACCGACTATGCCACCAGGGTCCCTACAGGGATGTTACAGTGCTAGTGACGATCCATGACAAGGTATTCCCTAATCGTTAGGGTTTTCCATCTACAAGAAACTAAAGGTGTTTTTCGGCAGAGTGAAACTCTCGGCCTATATACCCTCATATTACCTGGTGGTGCAGTGGTTAAGGTCAGCAGTTCCACCCCCACATGGCAGCTGTGTGGAGAAGGGGCTGACCCTCTGTTTCAGCAAAGACTCAAGCAAATCACTCCTTGCCGTGGTGTCTATTTTGACTCCTGGGGACCCTACCAGACAGAGGCGAACTACCCTACAGCGTTTCTGAGGCTGTCATCTTGAGAAGCAGACTGCTTCATCTTCCAGTAGTTTCTAAGGCATAGAGGTTACGGCCTTGGACGTCCCTGGAGCAATTCTCCTCTGCCTTATCAGGTTGCTATGAACTGGAATCTACTCCGTAGCCCACAACAAAGACATCCGCCGGACTAGGGGCATCAAAGAGGAGTCCGACGTGAACCTTAATGCAGATTGTGGGCTTTAGTAAATAATGCTGTGTCCACATTGGTCGATCAATTGTGCCAAATATACACAGGGATGCAAGATGTCAACCAATGGAAAAACCATGAAAAATGGAGAGGGGTTAGCCTACGGGAGCTCTCTGTAGTTTCTACACAATTTTTATGAAACCAAAAACTGCTATATAAAATAAAGTCTTTTTTTTAAGAGGCTAAACAATTTGGAGTGAGGAAATACATGATGATGGACATGTGATGCTTATCATGGCTTTGGGTCAATCTGCCTAGGTAAGACCTCTTTATGGTGCTGCGAAGCAGGGAGATGACTTTGCGGCCTAAGGCACACCTGACCCACACCATGCAATTTTCCATTGCCTCATGAGCAAGTGAAAGTTGAGCGTTGAATAACGAAGACCAACGAAGAGTTGGTGTGCTTGGATCACGGTGCTGGTGAACAATATGGAAGGTACTGTGGACGGCCGAAAGAATAAAAACAAATAGGTTTTGGAAGGATGATGACCTCTCCTACTCTGGATATGTTATTAGGAGAGACCAGTGTCTGGAGAAGGACATCGTGGGTAGTAAAGTAGAGGGGCAGCAAAATAAACAAAAACAAGGATAAGTAAAATAAGGTGGATTGACACAGTGAGCACAAACAAGAACCACTGTGAGGGGGTCACGGGGCCAGGCAATGCTTTGTTCTGTTGTACATGGGGCGCTATGAACCGGAACTGACTCAATGGCACCTTAACTGCCAAGGGGACCCCACGGATGGAGACTGAGGTAAAATACCAACCCTACCGTGAATCTGCTGTTATCAAAGAATCCTGAGGACCTGGTGGAAGACGTCAGTCTTCAAAGACAAATTCAGTAGCACAAGAGCGACCCCTTTAGTGGCGTTCGAGGAGGATTTGAGTCTCCCGAGGTGATTCAATCAGATCATAAGCACATGGAGCTGCTGGTGGGGCCATGACGGTGAAGGACAACTCTTGTAGATCTGCCACATCGTTCACTTTGTCTCATGCCTCCAAACCCACCCCATGGGACTGCCTTCCAGAAATCCCACCCAGATGCAGACTTGCCTTTTTCTCCTTTGGAGCCTCTTTTTCCGGGAGGACCCACGTGGCCTTTCAGTCCCTGTGGTCCAGGGTATCCAACACGACAATATACCACTTTGCGGTGGACAGAGAGAATCCCATTATTGTTATTGTTATTATATTATTCTTATTTAAGACTGTCTTCTCTAGGATCAGTCCTCCTCCCCCCCCCCCCCCCCCCGTCTAGCTTTGTTCCTTTCCTGTGTGCTTCCTCTCTGATCTCTGATCGTCTCTAGGAGCAGACCACAGGTGGCCCTGCCGCACAGCTGCTGTAGCGCCATCCCTCAGCTCGGTGAGTGGATTCCATGGCGGTGCAGAACAAGCCATGGGACACAAAACCAAGAAGCAAACCCCACAACCCATTTTTAAAAGACCACCCCCTCAAGGATTGACCATGAGCTAATGCGGGAAGCCTCAATCAGGGCGTTTTAAAAGCAGAATTCCAGAGACTTCTGTGATGGGACACAAACCACAGATTCAACCCTGTCTCTACAATCTCATGAAAAACAAACAAACACAACCCACCAGGAAACGGGTGTACTACAGCGGTCAAAGCTCACAGGACAAAGGGACAGGAAGAAGAGGCAATAGGAGCAAGCAGCATTTTCGAAAGCCCTGCAGACCTCGGGGAGCTGGGTGCTAACCTGGCTGTGGGACCAGTGAAGCTTTGCACACCAGCCACTGTCTCTTCTCTTATTTGCCCCTCTCTGACTGTCCAACATGTCTGCATCGCTAGTTCTTCATTGTTCTAGCTGGGCATTATCTTTGAACTTCCCTGAAGACTACCCTTCGCACTCCCAACCAAGTAACTCCACAGGCCCCTGTTGACATATGAGTCCAAGCTCGATTTACTTATTTGTAAAAACAGATTTCATGACTCACTTTGTTCGTGACACATTATACACATTATATCACATACATATTACATACATGGAAATATCCACTGCACCATGCATGCTAAGGAATGTGAAACATGAGGATCGTGTCACCTTCTGATCCTGGGGGTCCCTGCATCCCTGGTGCGCCGGGCAAGCCAGGGGGTCCCGGGTTCCCTGGTTTCCCTGGAGCTGAGTCAGCTCTCGCAGGAACACCGGCTGTCCCCGGAAGCCCCGGATAACCAGGAAATCCTCGGGGGCCAGGGGGCCCCATCATACCTCCAAGAGAAAACAATAATGAAAATCACACAGACTATGAATAGTAAGCTTTCTGAAGAAGAAAGCAAAATCCATGGCCTTCCTTAGACCACAGAACTAATTTCTGTTGCTCGTTTTTTAACAGTTTTGTTGGCATATAATGTACATCTTATGTGATTCAATAGGTTAGTCACACTAAGACGGGTCATACAGTCATCCCACAATCAAGTTTGGAACATGTTCTTCGTTGTTTTCCTCACTGATGTTCAAGGTCCCTTTCTTCCCCTTCCCAGCCCCCCCCCCCATTTCCCTGGCCATATGCCCAAGGAATCATTCATTAATCCAGTTACCAATCGTCTCTAAAGAACCTACCTTGGATTTCACATACAGAAAAACATACAAAGCAACAACAATAACCAAGTAGAACAGAGAAACCCTCGACTGAAAAGAAACCAGAAAACACTCACAAGGAGAACAAACCTACAATGGCTCGAGGGGGAGCTGACATGAGAATGTGCTCAATGTTAACCTGACGGCATCCGCAGCGAGCGACGCACCTTCCAATGCGCGCTGCATGGCAGCTGGACCACGGCCCCTCTCACTGCTGAGCGTGTCCATGGATTCGGTGTGACCTTATCTCAGTGTGTGTGGCATCAAGTGGAGGGCCTTCTCCCTGTCCCCCCTTCTGGAAGTAGTGACCCCAGCTGAGGTGATGTCTCTTTTTCGAGGTGGTTCTTAAGATGAGCACATAGGGGGGTTCTATGGAGCCTACAAGGGGGCTCCTGGAGCATATATTAGGGTTCCTGGACACTAGGCAGGCTGTGTACCCCATTGTTTGGGGAGACCAATCAAAAGTTTACGTATTCTAAGAGCAGAAAACTTCCTAGTCTATAGTAGTGGGCTTTGCCATTCTGTGATTGACAAACTTCACTCAGAACAATGGCTTCCAGCTCTTCCCATTCCATTCAGTTTCATGCTTTCCTCACAGATTTTCGGGATGCATGGTGTACATTGTATGCATGTACCATGACTTCTTTATCCAGTCTTTCCCTGTTGGACACATGGGCTGCTTCCAGTTTCTTGCTATTGTGAACCGTGCTGCCGTAAACATGGGGGAGCACGCAATGCATGTTTTGTCTCATTTCTTTGGGGGGGGGGTGTTCTATATGTGCATTGTGTGGGATTGGATTATGGTGCCGGCGATGCATATTGAAAGTACCACAGACTGCCAAAGAACAGCAAATCTAGCTTGGAAGACGTCTGGCCAGAGTGGTTATACGTCCCAGTCCACCAGCAGTGTATAGAAATTCCACTTTCTCCACATCCTCCCAGCACTTGTTGTTTTCTGTTTTGTTTTGTTTTCAGTTGGGCTATCATTGTGAGTGTAAGGTGGCATCTCACTGAAGTTTTAATCTGCGTCTCCCAGATGGCTGGTGATCATGGCATTTTTCATGTGTTTGTCAGCCACTTCGATGTCATTTTAGGAGAACCGCCTGTTCTTGCCTTTTGCACATTTTTTCAGTAGCCCGTTTGTGCTTGAATTATTTGGGGGCAGGGAAGGAGCTGGTATTTTAAGGCTGTTCGTTAACTATCCCCCACCCCCGCCCCTTAATTTAGGCATTTTTATTTCTGTGTTTCACATAGGACAGAAGAGCCGCCCAGGAGGCTGGAGAAGTGAATGGAACAGTAACTCTCGCAGCAGTTTCTAACGGTACCCATGGGCGATCATCTTATGAGAAGCCCGTTACAGAGATCTAGTCTTTAAGCTACTCCAGAGATGTTCTTGTTAGGCGCTGTTGAGCAGGTTCCCACTCACTGTGACCCTATACACGATAGCACAACTGCGACCCTATACACGACAGCACAACTGCGACCCTATACACAACCGAGCACAACTGTAACCCTATACATGACCGAGCACAACTGTGACCCTATACACGACAGCACAACTGCAACCCTATACACAACCGAGCACAACTGTGACCCTATACACGACCAAGCACAACTGCGACCCTATACATGACCGAGCACAACCATCCTCACCATTGGTCTTTGCTTGAACCCATTGTGACAGCTACTGTGCCCGTCGGCCTCACAGAGGAGCTTCGTTCTTCAACGCCGCCCGGCACCTATTGTATCCAGCCTGGCGTCCTTCTCTACGAACTGAACTCTCCTGATGCCATGCCCAAAGTTGGCGAGATCAAGCCTTGCATCCTCAGCCATAAGACCTATTTTAGGGTGCAGGTAAAAGGACCCGGTGGTGCCCTTCGGTAAGCACTGTCCTATCCTGCTACCCACAGGCGCAGTGACTGAAACTCACAACCACTCCAAGGGAGAGGAATGCGGCAGCATCGGCTCCTTCACGGAGGGGCAGCCTTGGAAACGCTACTAGGATTGCTGAGTTGGAATTCTCTCGACGGCAGCGGTTTGTATTTGTTGTTGTTGTTGTTGTAAGGTGAGAGTGGTGAGTACTTTGTTAGCAGGAGGGACCAGTCTCTGGAGAGCTACATCATACACAGTAGAGGGGCATCAAAAAGAAGGAGACCCTGAATGAGAGGGATGACCGTGGCGTGTACCAGGAGCTCAAACACAGCAATGATTGCAAGCAGGGCGCAGGACCAGACAGCATTGGGTTCCTTTGCACCCCAGGTCGCTACGGGTCAGAATCAAATCAGTGTCACCTGGCCACAACAGAGCAACAAGGTGATCTCAGTATTAGCTAGAGATGAGAACCACAGGGTGGAGGACGATGTGGGGGCGGGGGGGGAGCAAATCAATGCTTACCTGTTCGGGCTTCCCCTGGTCTACCTGAAACACCTGGGGGACCAGAGGGTCCAACTGCTCCCATTTCTCCATAGAGGCCAGGGAAACCTGGATCCCCTGGAGGGCCTGCAAAAATAATTACACATAGGGATGAATAAGTAGAGACATGAGGTTACAATGCACAATTTGTGGGGACCGATAAAGTGTAGCTAGCTAGATTTTTTTTTGGAAGTGGTCCTGTGTGTGTGTTTTACCATATTTAAAATGGATTCTCTTAGGTCTGCGCCTCAGCCGTGCCTCTTCTGCAGACACATACACTTGGACTAGAAGTGGTCAAAGGGTTCATGCACTCGACTGCTAGTGGGAAGCCTGGAAGCTCCAGTGGATGCTGAGGGGGTCGACTTCCAAACAAATCAGCAGTCCCTGATGGAAAACATTCTACGCTGAAATGTATGGGTTAGGAACCATGAGTCGGCCTTGACTTGATAGCAAATGGTTTACTCTGTTGATTTTTCTTGGTACTACCATTTTGCGGTAGGCATTATTTAAACGGTTTTAGACCTTTTTTAATGAGTATCCAAGAGTCACTTTCTGCTAATTGACATAAAACTTGGTATCTTGTATAATCCAATCCCCTAGAGTTACAGCCTCAGAAACCCACATGGGGCAGTTCGACCATGTCCTGGAGGGTCAGTATGGTTTGGAATCAACTCGATAGCAGTGAGCTTGGAGTGTATGCCCCTTGAAACATGCCAAGGCCCCATCTCTACCTGCACAGGGATCAGTACCTACTCACAGTCAGATTCAGGCACTGAGCCCTTCTATTGTGCAGACAAGAGGCTGTCTGCTCCAGTAAAGATGTACAGCCTCAGAAATCCTACAGAGGGTACTGGAAGTTGGACTGGGTGTGGTTGCAGGGGGCTTGGGGTTTCGTGTGCAAGCTAAGAAAACACTAGAGCAGGTTCACCTGCAGGGGCCACTCAAACCTGATTTCTGCATCATGTATAAAGGAACCCACTGGAGCACACACCTTTGAGTGGAACAGGTGGAGTCAGCACAACACCTGGTGGTCCTGGGCGTCCACGGTCTCCGGGATCCCCCTGAAACCATCATTCACTGCTCTTAGTAAGATGAACATTCCTCTCACGTTGCCTGACATTAAATCTCCAGTACACAGGACACGAGTGTATTTACATAAGCAGCAAAGATTATAGGCTGGGTAGGGAAATGAATGGCTTATGGATTCCTAGGGGAAGAACAATGCATCTACGTCCAACCTGTAAGAGAGACATCCCTGACCAACTGGCACTTCCCAGGCTCATAAAGCAGATACCTCGGATGCCATTGAGTGTCTTCACTGTGCTCTGAGCATGCACGTCTGAAGTCGACACTCCGGGGCAAATAGCTGGCGAGTTCTGAATCTAGGTTTTATTTTAGCAGCCCACATTGTCCCTCCTCCTTTATTCCCAGAATGCTCCCTTCGCTTGTTCTGAGTAGATGCTCTATCTGGGATCACAGAGTGGTCAGGGACATGGAAGACATTCAGTCTTGGTACAAGCAGGAGATCTCAAGCGTGTCCTCCGGTTCTTAAAAAAAAATTAGCCGTTGTTGAAAATAGACACAGCAGAACCTAAAAGAACTCAAGCATATTGACACGTACAATTCAGTGACTTGGATTATATACTTCAAGTTGTGCAAACGGTCCCAGCCTCCTTTTCCAAGTCATTCATCTCCATTAGCATAAACTCCCTACCCACACTTCCTTGCTACCTAACTTTTCAAGTTGCTGTTGTCTATTCGATCTCGGTATAGATGGTCTTTAAAAGAGAGCAATGCCCCAGGCAGCATTCTTAGCTAATGGGGCTCCCTGCAAGAAAGGATGGGTGGTTGGCTTCTGTCCAGATTTACAGCCTTGCAACCCCCAGGGGCAGCTCTGCTCTGCCCCACGGAGCTGTTTGGGGTGAGAATGGACTCCGTGGCAGTGGGTTTGGTTGCACGTGGTTTGGTGGTAGTTTGGTTTCAGGAAGACATCAAGGGATACTTTGGCTTAAGGTTTAAAGATGATCTCAGGACAGTCATTTGGGGGTGCTTCTAGTCAGTGGTTCCAGAAAGTCTGGATCCCATTAAGAATGAGAAATTCTACTCCAGATTCTCTCCCTTGTAATCAGGATGCGTCTACAGGATTGTTCATTAAGGCTTTCTTCTCCCTCCTCTCCCCCCACCTCCTTCCCTTCTCCCCCCTCCCTCTCCTCAGTAATAGAAGCATTTGTTTTCCTGTCTTCTCCACTAGCCAGCTAACCCTGAGCTCTGCATCTGTCCTAGCCCTCAGACGAGGTGCTCCATCAAAGTAAGTGTGTGGAGCCTGACGTGACTACCTTCAAAGACAACGGTTCTCAACCTGTGGGTCGCGACCTCTTGGGGGAGTGTCAAATGACCCTTTCACAGGGGTCGCCTAAAACCATTTAGAAAACACATGATTTCCAATGGTCTTAGGAACCGAGACGGCTCTTTCTGTCGTCTCCGGGCAGGTCTGCCCACGTGCAGATAGGTTGATCTAGTGAGAAAGAAGCTGTCTCCACCTTCGCACTGACGTTGGCTTTTTATCTATACTGTCGCAAAATGTAGCAATGCAGTTTACTGTTGTGCTATGAAGACTGTTACCCATGCTGCACCATGCTTCAGGGCAAATTTTCATGTATTCGTAATTAGAAATGAATATTTCACAATCTAGAATTACATCTTGTTTTTGTGATTAATCACTATGCTTTCATTATGTTCCACTTGTAACAAAGAAAATACGTCCTGCATATCAGATATTTACATGGCGATTCATAACAGTAGCAAAATTACAGTGATGAAGTAGCAACAAAAATCATGTTATGGTTGGGAGCCACCACCACATGAGGCGCTGTATGAAAGGGTCGCGGCATGAGGAAGGTTGGGAACCACTGCACTAAGACTTGTTTCCTCCTGACCTCTCCAGACTTGTCTTCTGAGCATTTGTCACAACCTCCTCCTCAACCTCTGACATGAACCTCTCCACCCTGTTTCCTCTTTGAGAAGGTCCACTGACCTTTCTGTGGACAAGCCCTGGGCTCTGCCATCCTGGTGACTTCATTGCTCCCTGTGGGTCCCCTCCTCCCCAGGAGCCTCTCTAGTTCCCCTTTGCTCCCCGGTGGCCTCTCTGATCCACTGAGGTGGTGTCCACCCCACAGTGCCCTCAGCAGAGCCTCCCCACCCCCACCCCGTCCTCTCAGTCAAGCCTTTCCTCGTCTGTAAACTCGAAACTGGCTTCTTTCTCTGCAGACTTTTAATCCTTCATTACTATTCGCCACTTCAAGGATCATTCTTGAAATATAAAAATTAATCAGCACACCACACATTAGCGTAATCCAGACAACATTAACTGTGTTTCTGGCAAAAGTTACATTTAGGAATGCTCCCTTAAAACACTTCAAAAAAAACAACAACAACAACAACAACTGTAGGAGGCCTGGTGACATGGTGGTTAAAGTGCTCAGCTGCTAATGGAGAAGAAGGCTGATGTGTGCACCACCAGAGAGAAACATGTACTGCCTTGTAAACCCTGAGGGGCAGCTAATACTATGAATGCTTCTCTAAATGGTTTTTTAAATTATTTTTTATTAGGGAACATAAACAATATAAAGTTTTATAATGACTCTACTCAAATAGACTCACTTATTTATTTATTTTTTACCTTTGAGCCAAGAAATCCAAATGGCCCAGGATTACCAATCAGTCCCGATTCCCCCTACAAAGAACCACAAACAAGCCTTTAGTTTCAAACGACCTGTGATTAGGTACCAAGCTGCCTCATTTGCATCTACTATGAATGATGCATGAGCACTTAGTGGCTCTGTAGTGTTCACTCTGCTTATGAGTTGCATCAGACAGTCTTGCACCCCATATCCAAATTATTCAATTCATCAAGTGAATGGGTCTGTCTTGCCTAACAACTTGCTTCTGAAGGTTTGCATGGGAGCATACAATCCTGAAGGATACTGAACTGCATTTACTAATGAGCAACTATTCATCAACTCCCTGGTGGTGCCTTTTACCTTCAGTCCTGGAAAGCCTGGAGATCCATAGAAACCAGGGTCGCCCTAATAAATTCACACAAAAGAAGGGACACAAGCAGAACTAAGTTAAAATGCAGGATGCAGGTCCACGAATCGTTTTCCGTCCGGTGAGCCTGTGGCATAGGTAGTCAATCCTGTCTGAAAGGTAGCTAGCTGCACAGAGGAACATGGAGGCAACCCCGCCCCTTCAGAACACGCTGTTTTAAGTGACCTTCGATTAGCCATACTCCTAAAATGCATGCCATTACCGGGGCTCTAAGTTAGGAACGTATTTTGTTCTCTTCGCTCTTATATTCTCAGTGCTTCCGCTGTAATGCTTGCCCTGGGCCAAATAGCTTTGAAATCATGGCAACATACTTTGTCTGGAGATTTAACAGTTGCGCCGAGCATTATCGACCTCACAAATTATGATCCCATTACGGACAAATCTGGAGCCACGTCAGCTCATTCAATGGCCATCTCGTCAGCGGGGTTCTGGCCCATATGATGATGCTAGGAATGGAAATGCCCAGTGATGTTTGGGCCTGATTTTTTAAATTTTATTTCCCCCCACTCTCTCTTTAAGTTGGTGACCTTATTTTATCAAATAGAATGGACATCATCTATCCAAAGCTATTGTCACGCAGGCACTGCACCAGACCGGAAATGCTGCCATAACTTCCCCCAACCCTTCCAACTCCCCCTTCCCGGTTTTATTTAGATGGCGTCCATGAGAGGAAGGGATGCTCTGGGAAGTTGACCTGTTAGCACCATTCCTGTCCCAAAACGGACAGCTTGTGTCCAAAGTGTCTTCCCCTTTTAAGTCCACAGGCATATTGGTCTTCTCTTTAGGAACACGAGAAAGAGAAATGGCTTCCACTGCTTTGAAGCCGTTAGGGATTTGAGTGATTCTTACCGGAGGGCCTGGAAATCCAGCAATACCTTTCTCTCCTTTTCCCCCAAGACCAGGTTTCCCCTGTAAGAGAGAACAGTACGAAGAGACTACCAAGGAAGGAAATAAATCCAAGCAATATGCAAAGCAAAGACCTTTATACAGCTTGAAGGAAACACTGTTCCTTTAGAACAGCCACCCTATCAAAGCCAACTACGACACCAAGGAAAGAGTAAGCTGGCAGCGCATCTTAGCATTTACAGTAGCGATAGAACCACGAACTTTTAAAATATTGAGATATTGTATCAAACAATTGAGAGAGAGAGAGAGAGAGAGAGAGAGAGAAGACATAGGTAAACTACCTTGAGTCCAGGAGGTCCGGGTGGCCCTCTACTTCCCGGCATTCCTTGGACCCCCTAAATGTCACAACAAAGATAATCTGGTTTGATCTTGGTATTTAGCACATCAGATTCAATCTCCTACAGCAATCTATTGTGATACCCTATTTTATTAGATTTGTTTACTTGTTTTAAATAAGAGATTTCCCTTGAAATTTTACTCACTAACCCCCTAAAACCCAAGCACACTCATACACTTGATGTTCTCAGGCCAGTTCCCCGTGTGAGAGGTGGGACACAGAAGTGGATGACCATGGGACCAGGCCTGTGGGAGCATTGAAAATGCAGCCATTGAGAAAAGCAGAGAAATGTAACCCAGTAACCAAAGGGCAGAATCTTCTAGAGCATCAGTAACATCCGTGCTGGAGGCTGGAGAAGAATTCATCTTTGCCAAGTGTGATATTTAGGTTTATTATGCCAACCCGGCCAATAAGAATATGTGGAATTAATCAGGTTGCAATTTGATTGGAGAACAAAGATATAAATGGTTCTGCAAGGCCCATCCCCGACTCTCTTGCTCTCTGGTGATTGGAGCATGCTGGAGCATTCAAGCTGCTTCTGTTGCTAAGTTCCCTGCCTTCACCTGTGAGCTACATCACCTGTAGGCCCGGCCCGCCTATGGATTGTGTCGCTAGAGATTGAGGCTCCTTCAAGGCCTGCTTCGCCAAGCTCCTGAGCTACTGACTATTGGTGACCCACCCAGCTGTTTGTTGCCTGTGGGCAGACTCTGCTTGCCTTGCCTCAGGGAGAACTCTGCTGTCTGTTTCCTTGACCTTGGACCCAGCAGCCCAGGTGAATTGAAGGACTTCCGGTATATTAACTGTTCCACAGAAATGAGTCGAACTGAACCCTCTGTATTGCTGTGTGGACTAATTAGCTGTTATATTCCTTCTTGCTGTATAAACCTATTCATATATATATATATATATATATATATATATATATATATATATATATCCTGGTCTTGTTTTTCTATAGAACCCTGCCTAACACACCAAGGGTCTTTGATGGGCCCAGCTCTCTGCATTTGTGGCCGTCTCAATTAGCTCATAAATAACTGGCTTCCAGTGGGCTTCTCAGTTAACAGACCAAGGGGCATTGTGTCTTGGAAGGCATGCTATAACTTCACATCCTCAGCTACGCTCTCCCACCCAGCAGCTGAGTAAATTTGAGCATGTCCGTAGCTTTTCCCAGCCTCATTTTCTTCCTCTGTACAGTGGGGTCATAACGGTGGACACCTGTGAAGGTTCTTGTGGGATCCAGAGGGCACACAGGGAAGGTGTTCAGTGCTTTGCCAACACAGAGTAACTACTGGGAAAATGCTGAGACTTTACCCCAGCAGGGTGCAGATTCATGGATGTTACCTTCTCTCCTCTGTAGAGACTAGAGTTAGGTGGCTCCACCAAAAGGGTTGGTCCTGGAGAACCTTGTTGGCCAACCTCACCCTTTGAAACAAAACACAAAACCAGAAACAGATTAAAAAAACAAAACATCAATTCGGAAATAGATTCTGAGCTCACACTTCATCCTAACTCCAATCTAGGAACAATTAATTCTTATGACATGGCCCTGCTCAATATTCACTCTCATGAGGGAAACACAGGAAATATAGGTGGTATGGCAAAGTGCGGTGAAGAAATTAGATGGTGCCTGGCTATCAGATAGAATAGCGTCTAGGGTCTTAAAGTCTTGTCTACAAACAATCAAACAAGCAGTCACCTAAGTAGGATGTCAACTAAATCCACATGGCAGAAACACGCTAACATCTGTGATCCAAGGATTGTAAATTATGTAATCCAAACCCAAAGGACGGAATAGTATCAGAGCTTAAATTGTGAGATAGATTCTGGTGTGCAGAAAACTAAGTATGTGGAAGCCCAAAATATATTCACAGGGTACACACAGGGTATACATAGGCCTCCAGCGATTTCCATATAACTATAGTTGGGGCATGGGAATAATCTGGCTATCAGAGTATTGGAAAGATGACTACAGTAGATTAAAATAAATCTGACTTGAATGGTTAAAACCTTGTCACTTGATCTCCCCTCTGATACACTTGAGCTTAAAAAAATAGGAATTAATATCAATTTATGTTTTGAAACAAAGAAGATTTTGGTCCATATTATGGTAAAGGATATAAAATCTCATGGATCAGGAATTTACCGTGTAAATCCTGGCACAACCATGAAGCTGTTTTCAATGATGTGTTTTTTGTTTTGTTTTTCTAATTAAAATTTTAATCCATGCTTATTGTTAAAAATCAAGTTAAAAAGTTAAAGTGACCCATAATCCTACTGCTCACTGACAATTTCTATTGAAAAGTTGGTACAGTTTTTTGTGGTGTGATCAATCGGTAACATCATGATAAATGGAGCAAAGGTTGACGCTGTCAAGGAGTTAGTTTTGCTTGTACCCACAATCAGCGCTCCTGGTAGCCCCCGTCAAGAGATCCAAAGTCGGGTTGCTGTAAGTAATCCTGCTGCACAAGACCTCTCCAGAGGATGGAAAAGCTAAGATGTTACTGTGAGGACTAAGGAGCATGACATTTTCCATTGCCTCGTGTGCATGTGAAAGTTCACATGGAATAAGGAAGACCAAAGAAGGACTGATGCACTTGAATGGTGGTGCTGGAGAAGAATATTGAAAGTACCATGAGCTGCTAAAAAGACAAACCCATCTGCCTTGGAAGAAGTACGGTCAGAGGGCTCCTTAGAGGCACAGGTGGCAAGACTTCATCGTACATACTTTGGACATGTTGTCAGGAGAGACCAGTCCCTAGAGAAGGGCGCAGTGTTTGGTACACTAACAAATAAACAGCAATAAAGGGGAAGCCCCTCCACAAGATGGATTGACACAGTGGGCCAAAAAATGGGCTCAAGCCAGGAACAATTGTGAGGGTGATGCAGGACCGAGCAGTGTTTTGTTCGGTGGTGCGTAAGGTCATTATGAGTTGGAACCAATTTGATGGTACCTAACAACAAAAACAACATATGTGTATGTGTGTGATATATATACCTATTACACACTAAGTATGTAAATTATGATTTAAAGTCATTTATTAATTAAATTTGAATCATTTTTAAATGTATTACTGATATAATAAAATTGACATAATATGAAATACATATAAAACACTGGTTCTGCTTTCGGGTAAATGCAGAACTGCTAATGGCGAGGTTGGGGGTTCAAACCTACCAGCTGCTCCTCAGAACATTTGCCATAAAAAATGTTCAGATTCAGAAATCCTAGATAAGTTTTCTACAAGTTGGAATCCACTCAGTGACAGTGGGTTTGGTTCTGAGGTGTACTTACAAATGTTTAGTAATTTTAATAGTTATTTAAGAATGTAAAATATACTATGTAATGCATAAGGACCTCTGGCAGCCTAGTGGGTTATATAGTGTGCTGTTAGCCCATAAGTTTGGCAGTTGAAACCCACCAGGCACTCTGAAAGATTTATTAGGGGGTACCACCCAAAGCTATGAATTTAAATTTTTCTACAAAACAACCTTATCACCTCCAAAGTACTCTCCATTACACTGAATACATTTATCAAATCTGCAATCCCATTCTTGGAAAAATGTTTCCAACTCATCTGTTTGGATGGCTGACAGCACATCCCTTGTTTTTGCCTTCACCCCTTCCACATCATCAAGTTGCTGTCCTTTCGTGCCCCTCTTCCTTTTCATGTTTCTTGAAATGAGAAAACCACTTGTACACTTGAGTTTTTCCCACAGCACTGTCCCTGTCAGCCAACATCGCAACAGTTTCTGTGTCTTGCCGCCAACCCCAATCCCCAACCCCAAACCCCAACCCCCGAGCAGGAAACAAAATTTCACAGCCACATGCTGTTCTCTTAAACTGGCCATCACAAAAAACAAGGTTTGAATGAAACTGCTTTTACGTAAAAATTCACTGTGACCAGAGAAAACCTTCCCAGGCAACACCATTAGGTGCACCAACTCAGAGTGAGTTGCTTGGTGCCCACCTCGCAGGCAAAATGCGTACTGTGAAAGCTCCACTCAGTGGAACTTTTTTCTGGTTTTGGGGGGTAG
Organism: Tenrec ecaudatus; assembly: GCF_050624435.1. Classification (NCBI taxonomy): domain Eukaryota; kingdom Metazoa; phylum Chordata; class Mammalia; order Afrosoricida; family Tenrecidae; genus Tenrec; species Tenrec ecaudatus. The sequence goes on along the minus strand of NC_134542.1, from coordinate 11,272,421 downwards.
CCCCTCAGTCTCAGATGGAAGCCCTAAGGAGTAGTTCCACTCTTTCCTGTAGGATCATTCAGAGTCAAAATTGACTCAATGGCAGAGGATTTGGTTTGGGCATGTAATTTATAGTCTATATTATTTATATTTTATATCCATCTATAACTTATAAGTTAATACTCTTATAAGTTAATACTATTGTGTGAACACTTTCTAATATACTAAAAAAACTCCTCACAAATCTAGTGTTTAATGCACATGCAATAATCTTTGTTTAGAAAGTACTATCATTTATCCGACCATCAAATTCTGGATAGATTTAGGTTATTCCTCATTATTGCTAGATATTATAAATGGAAATGTTTTTTGCCAATAGTATAGTGAAAATAACTCTGAAATGACCCCAAAGTTTTGGTTAAACCAACTCAAATCCTATTCTCATGAAAAAGAAAATGTGGTTTGAATTTATTTTGCCCCTCAAAAATCAAGCTCCTGGCCATCAAAGCAATTCTGACTCATCCAGCCCTAAAGGACAGGGTGGAACTGGCCCTGTGGGTTTCTGAAACTAACTTTCCGGATTCTCCCCCAGATTAGCTGGTGGTTTTGAACTGCCGACCTTGTCCTTAGCAGCCCAATGGTCGTACCACAGTATAACAAAAGTTACTCCCCATAATGAGAAGACAATTATTTGTTGCTTTTCTAAATATTGTTTGAGAGCAGGGCCATCCTCCCTGGGGTTTCAGGGCTCAGACGAGGCTGCGGACTAGGCCACCTGCATTTGCAAACCAGGCTTACTGGCTGTTACTTTGGGGCAAATTCCTTCAAATCCATTTCAGCTTTCTCATTTCCTTCACAAAAGCATTCCTAATGAGTGAAGTGGAATTAATAGTATTACTTTTCTCGAAGTATTCTTTAAAGACTTAGACTATTTGAAGTTTTAGACTACTACTAACCTCAGGGTTGGTGGTTCAAACCCACCAGCCACTTCACAGAAGAAAGTTGAGACGATCTGTTCCTGTAAAGATTTACAGCCTCAGCGACCCTATGAAGGGTCTTGTGAATCAGAATGTCCTTGATGGCAGTAGGTTCCAAGCACTTTGTTTACTTAATAAGATAATACCACTGCCATTGAGTTGATACCAACCCAAGATAGGATTTCCAGGAGGGTACTGCCTCATCTGTCTCCTGTGGAGCAGCTGGTGGGTGTGAACCTCTGATGTTGAGGTTAGCAGCCAGATGTGATCCCACGGCATCACCAAGTTCAGTGGAACAAGATGAATACTCAAGTATATAATTACACATCAATCTAGCTACAGTTTGCGTGTGTGCTTTATACTTGAAGCTATGAGGTCTTTTGATAAACGAGAGTTTGGGATGACAAAAGAACATTGCAAGTAACATTTTCACTTTTCTTGGAACTTCCTAATTGGCTCCATACCTCCCTCTATTCATTTCCTAACCACTCCACATCTACCACACTGTACAAGTAATATTTTTAATGAAATAAAGAAAACCAAGGGTTCAGCTGTAGAGATGGGCAGTGACCAGAGAATCAGCACACGTTGACTAAGAATCAGAAGCAGATCTATGGCACACAACCCACCACCAGCTTCTCTGGGCCAAGGCGTTCTTACCGGGTAGCCCTTCTGTCCCTTGACTCCCACGCCAGGGTTACCCTGGAAACGAAAAGGAAAACAGAGCAAAATACCAAGTTGCTTTTGTCTTAAGAAGGCTGGTAATTTCCTCAAAGATGTTAGCGCCCAGGATGAAAGTGTCATGTTGGGAAATAAAACCACACCAAAACTGGCTCTTGTCCAAAGGCATAACTTTTACAGAAAAGAAAAAGGACAGAATGCTTGATCTTTGGGTTTTGTTGCCTGTCTAAATTCAAACTCACTGCCGTTGAGTCATTGCCAACTCATAGAGAACTGCTGGCCTGGGGGTTAGCAGCCCAAAGGCTGATGATAGGCTTGAAAGATAGTGTCAGGAGATAGATCAAATATATATAAACTCTGGAAATATAAAAATTACAGTCTCCATCAATGAGACCATATTCTAAAACATCCTCTATAAAATATTATACATATAACTGTGATAAGCTCTGTATACCTTCACCTAATTTACAATGAAAAGTATTTTTAAATTTTTAATTAAAAAAAGAAGCTAAATGAAATAAGGCTTGGGGGGGGGGGCTGTTTTCAACTCATGTAAACAGTTGCAATCTTGGAAGCTCACCGGGACAGGTCTACTCTGCTGTCCTAGATGGTTGCTATGAGTCAGCACTGACTCAATGGAAGTAAGTTTGGTTTTTAAGGTTCTTAGCTAAGCAGTTTATTGAAGATGATCGAATGTTTTTTCAGTAGTTAGTTTCACAGTGACATCAAGAAATGTCATTCATTAAGAAAGACGTAACCACTCAATAACTGTGTTCTGCAGACACGGAGTTTTCTTCCTACAGATGGGAGATGTACAGCAACCCCCAGTGAGCAAGTCAATGGGCACCAGTTCCCAATAGCATGGGCTGACTCTGCATCTCGTGTCACATCCTGGTCATTCTTATCACATTCCACACTCTTTCACAAGATGGTTGTACCCTTGACAGACCACAGTCAAGGTCAGCATAACTTTTAGGTGCACCCAGAAACTTAAGAAGAAAAAGCAGTGGGACTATTACTAACAACAGTTGTCAGGAATCGAACCTGCAGATTCCCAAGGCATGTCTGCATTTGAGCTGAATTCCCACCTGGGGATGGAATTCTGTCACTAGACAGACGTTACAAAGAGAAAGGATGAGTTAATCTTTGGAAGGGAATGATTCAATTTTAAGCTTGAAGACAGAGAATATGAAGATGGGCAAAACAAGAACTATGTTATGAGGTCTAAGCAGAGGAAGGATATCACTCCAGGCATCGATGACTTCATAACTCTAAGTATCTTAACCTGTTTTTGGCCACCTACCTTCAAACCTGGATCCCCAGGATGGCCAGGAGGTCCCTAAATGAACCGTGAGCAAGCACAAAGCAATGGTCAGTCATAAAAGCAAGAATACTTCTGCATTGGTTGTCCCACGTTCCTATTTGGGGGATCCCTTAATGCACATGGATGGGCTGTTTATTTATAAAGATGCTTTAATCTGGATTTTTAAATTAAAATCATTGATATACACTAGTTCATCTGGTCATAATCTCCCAGAGATCTGCCATGTGTGCCCAAACCAAGACTACAATGCAGCTTCTTTGTTTGAGCATTAACCCTGAGTACTGGAGGGACATATATACTTACTCTTAACCCCGGCTCTCCTGGGTCACCCATTGGGCCTGCTGGTCCACTCGCTCCCCTAGATCCCTAAACACAGGAAAAATCAGTGCATTCACTACCAACAACACAGCTATGTACCATAGCAAGAGCATCATGTAAGGAAGCCCAGACCAATAAAAGCCTAGGCCTGTAGCCCCAAAGCATCCTAAGACCTCTGGTGGCCTCATGTGTGTCTGTGTACAACTGTGCTCTACAGGGGTTTTCAATGGCTGGTTCTTCTGAAGTAGATCGCCAGGCCTACCCCTACCCCAAAGGAACTACTAGGTGAACTTAAGTCTCTAACCCAGGGGTCCTCAAACTTTTCAAACAGGGGCCAGTTCAGACCGTTGGTGGACCAGACTATAGTTTAAAAAAAAAACTATGAACAAATTCCTATGCACACTGCACATATCTTATTTTGAAGTAAAATAACAAAATGGGGCAAAAACACCCGGTGGGCCGGATAAATGTTCTCAGCGGGCCGCATGTGGCCCGTGGGCCACAGTTTGAGGACTCCTGCTCTAACCAAATGATTCTGAGCCAGATTCTTGGGCATGAGAACTGGTAATCACCCCAGGCCCCACATGTGAAAGGTCTCAGTGTTTGGGTTCATGCTCGGCTCTCACCGACTTAAAATTTGCAAAAGAAGTCTGAACCAAGGGTCTCAGTTTCATTTCCCTCTCCCCACTGCTGCTGAGTTGATTCTAACTCATACTGAACCCACAGGACTGAGAACAGCTCAACAGACTTTCCCTCAAAATGTCCCCACAGGACAGAGTACAGCTACTGCACGGGGTTTCAAAGGTGGCCGATTTCCAAGGAGAGCAGACAGCCTCATCTTTCTCCCGCAGAGCGGTTGTGTGGGTTGGAACCACCAAAGTTGTGGTGAGCAATCCAACACTGAACTCGCTGTGTCGTCAGTGATTTTCCGCTTTGCTCTGGGTCGCACATATGAGGCAGGGCTAAGGGAAACTTGGGCTGTTTGAAGAGCAACGGCGACTTACCGGGAAGCCAGGAGGTCCTGGGTCCCCTCTGTCACCCTGCAATAAAGACAGATATGACTTAGAAGATCCACACAGTGGTCCCAAGCAGCAAGTTAGATGAAAATGGAAATACACCGAGGAAGCATCTGGATTGGCCTAAGCATTGGGTCTAGGCAGCTTTGCAGGGCTGACATGTCATAGATGGAGGGGCTCTCCGGGGTGACTTGTTCTCTCCATGATTATATCCTGAATTCTACAGTGCTACCATGGCAGTGACATGGAATCTACATGAGGTTTCCTCTTCCCACGAAAAACACGCTCTAAATATTCTCTCCAATGCTCCCATTTCTTCCGATGCTATCTCTGGACTAACACTCCTTCCCTTTCTTGCCCCATTGGACCAGGCTAGAGTGGTCCAAAAGAGAGGTGGTGTAGGAATTCCTGGGGATTCTGCAATGAGGTTCTGCCTATATAATGGAATCAAGGATGGGCCTTCCCTTGAGTACAGGCAGGGACAAGCGTTGCTTCCACAAAGGCTGACCACTTTGATGAGATGAAGCATTCTCCACTGACATTAGTTAAAACACTGTCATATGAACACTGCCATTCAATATAATAAAAGTCACTGATATTGACTCTGAAAATGATGGAAATCTTCCTAGCCTCATGCTCGGTAAATGAGACCCGTTTGCGTCTTTTTAGCAGGGAAGAAGCGCCCTGGTGGCGTGTCGGGCTATGCATTGGGCTGCTGGCCACACAGTCGGCAGTTGAGAAGGACCAGATGCTCCTCGGGAGACAGATGACACTCTCTGCTCCCCTGAAGAGTTACAGTCTCAGAAACCCACAGGGGCAGTTCAACTCTGCCCTCTAGAGTCCCTATATGTCGGATTCGACTTGATGGCAGTGAGTTTGAGTTTTTAGACAAAAAGGCATTCCGAAATGAGACCCCTCAGACACCATCTCATCTCTTGACTATGAGAAGCCATGAGCTCCATAGAAGGGGATCAGTAGACACGATGAATTCAAAAGAATGCAGCATACTTTCAGGGTATATGGTCATTTCTCTTATGGAAGAATAGTCTAGAGCCATCAGATCAAATGAGTTTTGGCATATTTCAATTAGATCCTGCTTAAACACACACACACACATACATAAGTAATTTATCAAGGCCAGTGCTCTAAAGATTTATCATTTTTCTGATTCGATATCAATGGCTTTCATTATATAGGATGGCAAGAATTCATCGTATAACATTCTGGCTACAAACAAATCCAGTAGTTCTCAATTGGGGGTGATTTTGACTCCCAGGGGATATCTGGCAATGACTGTAGATCTTTTGGCTGTCACACTAGGGAGGTGCTGCTGGTATCTAATGGGGGTGAGGCCAGGATGCTGCTTAGTGTGCTAGAATTCACAGAATGGCCCCACAAGAAAGAGCCCAAAATGTCTACTGTGCTGAAGTAGAGAAACAGGAAATCAAGGTACCCCCCAGTGCTCTGCAAGAATAACTGGGCAGCCCTGAGCTTTCACAGGGGAACGACCGCAGGCAGTGCCTTCTCTCAGGAAGCGTGGTAATGTCCCCTGAGTCAGATACCGATAAAAGTCAGTGTTCCGTGACTTTGCAGAGGAAATTCCTATCCACATGCTTCCGGCACGGGCTTACCTGCGTGCAGATCATCTGTGAAGAGCACAACCTGACGAGGCTTACCTGCACACCTTTGATGCCACCTAAAATGACCACCGACTCTCCCTTTTCTCCCTTTTCTCCCGGAAAACCCTGAAAATACAATAACCATGTAAGAGGCGGAAGCACACTATCATTCCTATGTTTCTCATTCCATATGAAGAGTTTTCATTGACAAAATTATCATAATAGTTATATTTTGCCGTAGAGAAATTCTCTATTGCCTTTTTATTGTCATTCTAAGGGGCTGATATATATGTTCATATATGCTCTATTTATTATACATTAATATATGATATTTATATGTTATATGGACCATACTCCTATATGTTAAGAACCAATAGACAGTATCATGATCAATGGAGAAGAGATTGAAGTTGTCAAGGACTTCATCTTGCTTGGATTCACAATCAATATTCATGGAAGCAGCAGTCAAGAAATCAAATGCCACACTGCATTGGACAAATCCGCTGCTCAAGACTTCTTTAGTGTGCTGAAGAGCAAGGGTTTTTGAAAAGCAAAGTCACTTTGGGGATTAAGGTACGCCTGGACCAAGCCATGGTATTTTCAATTGCCTGATAGCATGTAGAAGTTGGACACTGGATGCGGAAGACTGAAGACGACTGGATGCACTTGAATGACGGTGCTGGCCAAGAACAGTGGAAGTACCGTGGACTTCCAGGAGAACAAGCAAATCGGGCTTGGAAGAAGTACAGTCAGAATGCTCCTTAGAAGCAAGGATGGCAAGACTTCATCTCATCCATTTTGAACTTCTAATCAGGAGAGGCCAACCCTTGGGAAAGGGTGGCAAGCTTGGTAAAATGGAGGAGTTGTGAATAGGAGGAAGAATTGGGATCATGATAGTTGGAGGAAGGCATTTAAGAACTAGAGGAAAGTTGTATGTTTCATCGTTGCTACACTGCACCCTGACTGGCTGTGTTTGAGGCAAGGAGTTAATCTAAGCCAGCCTAGTCTACTGAAAGAATGACCGTGACCAGGTGATGAAGACAAGGACGTGGACAGGATTTAGAACACCAGAGGGCTGATAGACTACGGATGGAGCTGGGATTTTCTGGGTTTCTGGGATGAGAGGAATGTCTTACAGGGGGGCCTCCTGGACCCGGAGCTCCATTCTCTCCTGGAAGTCCTGGATCACCTCTTGAGCCGTTGTGGCCGTTCACACCAGGTTTGCCTCTTTGTCCAGGAGACCCCGGATGTCCCTACCAAAAAAAAAAAAAAAACCCAGAGGACAAATGAAGCATTTTTGCAAGGACATTAGGACAAAGAGTATGCGGTATGGTGCCCCAATTCTAACAACACTGGCTCACACAGTCACTCTTTAGTATTGTGACACTTCCTTCCACACCTGAAACGGATCTTCAATCCTCCTCCCATTTTCGGACTCACCAGAAAATGAAAACTTCCACTCTGAGTCCTGGTTTATTTCCAAAACACTGCACTTGACGTGACAAGTGTCTCGGGTGGAAAATCTTGCTCTTCAAGCAAACTATTCTGGCTCTCAAAATTATTGTACAATATCGCAACACATTACAGTTAATTATGTAATACATGACCCTGTCATACACTAAGGTGGGAAAAATAAAGAGGTCTCCTTCTAGTTTTTGATGGTGTAAATTTAGGAGTTTGGGAAATGGTTCGCACAAGCAAAGCCACTTACAGGTATGCCATCCAAACCGGGAAAGCCAGGAACACCTGTTGGACCCTAAAATCCCAGAGAGTGAAACAAAAACACAGACAAGTGTTAATATACTTATATATCACCTACTGTATATAATTCTTGTATGTCACTTACATCTCTGGGTTAAGGAGTGAATTGATGTGAAACACTAAAGAATGCAGACTGGATGTGAAAAACACTTAGCGGTCATTGCCACTGTGTTTGCACACTGATGGGCTTCAGTGCCAACACTGAGGAAGTCATCTTTGGGTATCTCTTTGTAGGGATCCCATTGGCAGCCTCCATGAAGATGAAGCATCTGCCTCCTGAAAGTTCGAGGCTCAGCTCGGCAGAGGTAGCTTCCAGAGAGATCAGCGCTTCATGAGGTTTGCATTGCACAATTTGCACAACATTCAATGGGGGTCAGATCTTAAATTCTCACCAATCAGAGACTGAACTCTATGGAACTCAACCTAAGGAGTACTGGGGATGGACTGGGTCCAAAACTCAAACCCACCGAGAACTCTGAGGGAAAGAAAGAGACGCTTGCTGTTCTGTGAGATGGCTACCCTCAGAAACACAAGGGGCAGTTCTACTCTGTCCTGTGAGGTCACCATGAGTCCACATCCACCCCATGGCACTGAGTTCATTTTATTTTTGTCTGTTTTATGGAAGATTATGCAGGATTTCAAAACAGAATATGTTCAATCTTTATTAAACGACATGAAATGATCTTTAAGACATCCTGGCAAGTGGGGGATGAAGGGGGATTCAGAATGGTACAAAAGAACCAAAACTCACTGCCATTGGGTCAATGCCGACTCATAGCGACCCTACAGGACAAGGGAGAACTGCCCCTGTGAGTTTCTGAGACTGTAACTTGGCCCCGTCTTTCTTCTGCAGAGTGGCTCGCAGTTTTGAACTGCAGATCCTGTGGATCACAGTCCAACGTGTAACCACTACACCACCCGGGCTCTTCTCAGAATGAGACGTACAACATAATATCATGTATTTTTTTTAAAAGCCACGCCACAATACTATGACTCACTGGGAACGTACATATTCAAGTGCACACAAAAGTGTGCAAGAGAATAAGGGTTGATTGTCATGAAGACGTTTAGACATCAGTTTACATCAAGTGCAAGTATGTGCTACCTGTGTCTATTTAAGAGATTAAAAAGCTGGCTTACTTGAACGAGTTCATGTAAATCTCTCTCTCCAGAAGAGGCTTACCTTATCTCCCTTCTCGCCCGCTTCTCCTGGAAGGCCACTGTCACCTTGTGTCCCTTTCTCTCCGGGAATCCCAATGGGTCCCGGGGACCCCAGGGGACCGATTGGACCCTGTGGCCCCAATAGTCCTGGTTGACCCTGAAAAGAAAGATGAAAAGGAAGGGGGAGTGGAACCTGAAGTAGAGTCTTTTGACAGCAATGTATGGGTGATGACTTAAGTGCTAGCTATTTTTAAAGTTGTTATAGTTACTTATTAAATGGGAAAGCCAACAAGTCACAGAATAACTGTCCTAACCCTATAACGCCAAGCATGACATTTTGTAACATTTAATTAAATGTATCTACTAATTATATATATATTGATAACTATGAAAGTAAAGAATAAAAACCACAAAAAGTTTCCCCTGAAATTAAAAATTCAGGCATTATAGGGCTATGGCCTACCTGTGGAAAGGCAAAAAAGAGAACAATTTGCTCAAAATACACATTTACCAGGTGAACATGCCGAGGAAGACATACAAGAAATGGTACCACATCTCAGATGAAGACTGCCAAGCCAGGGCTACATTCCATTTTGTGTGCAGCTTACCATTAAGTAAATGTACTCGTATCATAAAAATCAATGTTTTTTTTTGTATTTCTATATCTAAGGCCAATTGTCTTTCAACAATAAAGCTCAGTCCATTTGATGGGAAAACAGTCTCCAGCAAATGGTATCGGGACAATTGGATCTCCTCGTGGCCATGAATGAAGCAGGACCCCTTACCGCACATGAATGAATTTTTAGACAATTAGCTCAGAATGGATCAAGGACCTACATATAGGAACTAAACTCCTAGGAAAAACTTAGGCGTAAGGTCTCCAGATCTCATTTTCAGCATAAACAAAAAGAAACAAGTAAGTTTCATCAAAATTAAATGCTTTGTGCATCAAAGAATTTTATCAACAAAACGAAGAGCCAACCTATGGAACGGTAGAAAAAACTTGAGGACTATGAATCTGGTAAGGCCTTAATCTATCCAGAATAGATAAAGAGTTCATAGAACTCAATAACAAAAAGATAAGCGATACGATTTTTAAAAATGGGCAAAGAATATGAATGGGCATTTCACAAAACATAAAAAAATGTTAGTAGGGAAATGTCTATCAAGACTACAATGAAATATGAAGTCATCCCCACAGGGTAGCTATTATCAGAACAAAAATTTTTAAATAATAAATGTTGGCACCAGTAGGGTGAACTTGGAACCCTCATCTATCGTTGAGATTATAAATAGAGTAGTTCATTATGATAAAAAACAAACAAACAAATGGGCAATTCCTCAAAAAGTTAAGCATACAATCGCCACACAACCCAGTGACTCCTCCCCTAGGTATGTACCTGAAAGGCATGTTATCAGGATACAGTGTGTGGTAGTTGGATGACTTCAGTGCAATGGAACATTCCTGGACAGGGGTGGAGTCAAATCTGTCCATCAAGCAGTAACTTGATACCTCCGTGGGGCTGTGGCCTTCTGTATAAGAGAACCGTCCTTCTGGGAATTGTCACACTCTCTGCCATTTGCCTTCCTGCTTGCTGGGACTCTGCTGCCAACCCCAAGAGTTGCTGGCACCATGCCATGTTTCTACTGCCTTTGGATCCACAAGATTCTGAACCCACGGGCCTGTATCTTCTGCTTCCTGGTTCACCATTCTGCATCACTGGCATGTGGCTACATGAGTCTCAAGAGGGCTCTGGCTTGCACCCGGACTTGGGGACTTAGGTTGAACTGGGCTTGGATGCCTTCTTGTGATATAAAAGTCTTCTTGATATAAAGCTTTTTCTTGTTTCTCTAGACACCCTATACAGACGCACAGGTACAGATACATTGCAGCACCATTCACATCAACCATAAAGCAGACACAAGAACAGTGTCTGATGAGCAGATGAATGGACAAACAAGATGTGGTCTCTACATACAGTGGAATGGATTGAGCTTGGCAGAGAAAAGTTCTGATTCATGTTATGATACAGAGGAGCCTTGAAAACGTTATGCGGAGTGAAAGAAATCAGACGCAAAAGGACAAATCATGTGTGATCCCACGGATCTGAAATATCTAAAATCGGCAGATGCATGCTGACCAAAGTTTATCAGTGGTTATCAGGGTCAAAACCACCAGCTGCTCCGTGGGAGGAAGTTGAAGCTGTCTGCTCCCTTAACGAGCTAAAGCCTCAGAAACCCTTTATAGGGTTGCTATGAATCTGAACCGACATGCAGGGAGCGGACCAAGGATGGGCAGGAAACAGGGCAAGGGGGGTGATTGCTTAAGGACACAGTGTCTGTTAAAGTTGATGAAAACATCAGGAGGAGATAGTTACATAGCATGGTGAATATTATTAGTATCCTGAAGTATGTACATATGAAATCTAAAATAGAAAATGTTTGTTATATAGGTGTACAAATATGTAGGTGTATGTGACGATGTAAGGGGGTTTCAAAATATTTGTCCTTCTGTAATTGACCATTTTTGCTCAGCAGAAAGGTTTCCAGGTCAATTCATGTCATGTGGTTCTTTGTGGTTCATCACTGTTTTGGAGGATGCATAGTATTTCATAATGGGTATGTACCAAAGTTTCTTTATCTATTCTTCTATTAAGGGGTGTTGTTTCATAGTTCTAAGAAACTAGTAATCTAGTCACTGTCTTGTTAGAATTATCTACTCTGAGTTTTATATAAAGAAAATCATAACAAAACCCCAAGCAATAACAAAATTAAGCAAGTAAAACCTTAAAAAAGTTAGTGGTAAAATTGAACTAAAAGAAAACAGAATGCTTCCATGATTTTTTGAAGCCCCCTCATGTGTGTTTGTGTGCGTGTATATATAATTATATATGTATATGTGTGTGTATATATGTATATGTGTGTATATATATACATATATAATGCTCGGAAAAGTAGAGGGGCAGCCCTTAATGAGATGCATTGATTCAAGGGCTACAGCATCAGACTCAAGGATAACAACCATGGCGAGGATGGTACAGGACCAGCAGTGTTCTGTTCTGCTGTGCACAGGGTCGCTAAGTGTTGGCAGTGACTCGATGGCACTTAACAGCAACAAGAACAAGAACAATAACAACAACTACTACAGATTTAAAAACAATCAATTACCTTTTATTTTTCACCACTAATTAACAACTCTGTTGCCATCACTTTTAAATCTGTGTAAGTCACATATCACAATCGTCCATATTTCCCCTGCAGGCCTTTCCATCCCCGTCATAGCCATTGTTGATGGAGTATCCCGAAATATCCTGGAGACTGGGTGTTTTAAAAGAAGCCTGGATACCTAATGATGCATCACTAAGGAGATGGTTCGGTGAATGGAAAATGAGAGAGGGGGTCATCCAGATGAAGGCATTTTGTGACATCAGGGACAAAGAGGAATGAAGAGTATGAAGTTAACGACAAAGAGGAATGAGCGACCAGGGCGGGAGACGGCGTGGCGGCGTTCCGTGATGCATGTGGCCAGCTGCATAGTGTGTGGTTACCTGCATCACATCCTGGACAAGTCAAACTAGAGGGACCGTAGCGGGGTCTGTGGATGCCAGGGGCTCGATGGGGCTAGGGGAGGAGGGACGGAGAGGCCAGGACAGTGCCCCTCTTCTTTAGGATCTTGAAGTGGTGGGAAATGCATCTGTCACAACCTCACAACGACACAGCCCAGAGGAAACCCTAAGTACACTGTGAACTTTATTGCTAATGATCGATCGTCAGGAGGCACCGTGGAGTCAGCGCCGACTGACGGCCACCACGTGCCACAGAACGAAACACTCCTGGTTTCCACGGTGATTCCTGTGTGTGAACCGCTGTTGTAATGCCCGTGTGCACCCGCCTGTGGAGAGTCTTCCTCTTCTTCACCAACCCTCTACGGTAGCGAGCCTGATGTCCTACTCCAGGGACTGCTCTCTCCTGACAATGCCTTTCCAAGTAGGAGAGCTGCTTCTCAGAAGAGAAGGGGCTGCGATTCCATCTCTCTTACTTTGGGCTCATTGTCAGGAGAGGTGTTGTTCTAACAGGTTAGTTCGGGTTCACGTTGGTTTGGGTTCAAACGCCACCACACAGAGGCAAGATGCTGATAAAAGGAGACATTTCCGACAGAGGGAAGGGGGGTAGAGAACTCTCTACTTCTGAGCAGATCTTTGCAAACCTAACATTGCTCTTAAAAAATAATCAAGCCTCATGATTAAAAAAAATAAATCATAAAAATACAAATTATAATTATATGTGCACAACCCACATTAGGGGGCTGTGAGGGCATATTGACTAGTCACAGACACTGCCCAAAGCGTGAGCCACGGTCTAAAATCAAGAATAGAGACACCTCAGCTCACTTTTTAGAAAAAAATAATTTTATTGGGAGCTTGTACAACTCTGATCACAATCCATCCATCCATCTATCCATCCATCGTGTCAAGGACATCTGTACATTTGTTGCCCTCATCATTCTCAAAATATTTGCTTTTTACTTGTCAGCTCACTTTTTAAGTAAATTTATTTGCTGTGGGGAGAGGGAAAGTCCTAGGTAAAAGGTTCTGGAATCGGTGACTTTTCATCGTGACGTGTGGGATTGAGCTTTTTGTCTCAAGTGTCCTTTGTACACAAGCTACCCAGAGGACGGCCGGGAATGCTGCACTTTACAATGATGTCTATTTACAGACATCCCCCAAGCCTGCATGAAAAAGAGGCAGCCAATTAAGTGGCTCTGAATCTCTTTATAAAGTGTTTAGACATGAAATACTGAATCCAGTGAACTGCTGGGGAAGATTAAAAAGGAGTGGAAATATTGAACACAGCGGTGAGAATAATATAAGAAAATCCCATTTAGCGTTCAGTATAGGAAGGTGTCCTGACTTAAGAAAAACCAAAACCACAACAGATGCTACTAAGTCCATTTCGATTCATGACACCTGCCCGTGTGGCAGCGTGGAACTGTGCCCCATCAAGATTTCAGGACTGCTCTTTTCTCCCCCTCCCGCAGGAACCCTTGATAATTTATAAATTGTTATTTTTTTCATGTCTTACACTAACCTGTCTCCCATCACCCACTTTTCTGTTGTCCATCCTGGTGAGAGGGGGTTATAGATGATTGTGATTGGTTCTCTCTTTCTCCCCCACCTTCCCCTTACCCTCCTGGTACCGATACTCTCTATATTGGTCTTGAGGGGTTCATCTGATCTGGATTCCCTGTATTTCCACCTCTGATCTGTATCCATGTACATGCTCTAGTCTAGCCAGATTTTTAAGGTAGGATTTGGGTCATGATAGTGGGGGGAGGAAGCATTAAAGAAGTAGAGGAGAGTTGTATGTTTCATCAGTGTTATAGTACACCTTGACTGGCTTGTCTCCTCCCTGTGGCTCTTCTGTAAAGTAATGTCTGATTGCCTACAGATGGGCTTTGGGTCTCCACCCTAGAAGCTGATGCCAAGGGCTCAAGGAGAAAGAAAATGTTTTGAAAATGATGATGGCAACAAATGGATGGTTGCATGGATTGTGATAGGTGTTGTACGAGCCCCCAGTAAAATGATTAAAGAAAAAAAAAGACTTCAAGGCTGAGACCTTTTGGTAGCAGGTTGCCAGAGCTTTCTTAGGAAGCTCATCAGGATAGGCTCGACCCTCCAGTTTGAAACCACCAGCCGCTCCCCAGCAGAAAGATGAGCTTCTACCCCGGTAAAGAGTTAAGTCTCAGAAAAGCCCACAGGCACGGTGGAATTGACTTGCTATTAGTGAGTTTGGTGATTTGTTTATGTTTTGAGATCTCTCCTGCATCTTCCTCATCTTCTTCCTCCTCTGCCCCCCCACCCCCAACTCCACCATTTATCACCTGCCATCCTTACTTTTCTGAACCATAGCCTTTGCCGGTGTTGCCCTGTGTCAAGAGTACCCCTGATCCATCCCCTCTCTCAGTGCCCAGCCCAAGCATCCCTCCCTTCCTTCTGCCATCCACTGTCAACACCAGGTCCACATCCAGAACTCATCTCTAAGAGCATGACTACCCTGCCCAAGAGAGAGTTCCTAGAGGCCGGGGTCTAGGTTCCCAAAGCCACGAGGGTCAGAAAGCCAAGGCCCACCCCTGCCCCACCCCAAGGACCAATGCTCTCATCATCAGTTCGCCATCCCGTGGACTCGAAGTCAAGGTGACCTTGTGGGGGTCACAGTAGTCTGTCTCTCATGGCGTTTTACGATGGGTGATATTTTTAGAGGGAAGTGCAGCATCCGGGCTTTCTTCGAAGGAGCCTCAGGGTAGACTGGAAGCCCCCTCGTTTGGGTGACCAGCTGAAGGAGCCGGCCCTCTGGACCCCCCTGAGGAGCCCACCCAGAGGAGAACTAGTTACCATTGAGTCTGTCCCCATCATGACAACCCCCAAGCTGCAGGGGAGAACTGGGGTTCTTAAGATTTTCACAGCCATTCCCTTTTGGAACCAGATGGCCAGGCACCTTTATTCCAAGGTGCTGTGGAGGGGGTTCCAACAGCCAACCTTTGGGTCCATAGGTGAGCATTGAACTGCATCACCCAGGGCCTGGTAGCTCGCAGGAAGACTTAGAGTGAACAGAAAGAGAGACCTGCCAGCCTGGAAACCAGTCCTCCATCGCCGGGCAGATCTGTGATAGTTCCACACCAAGGTGGGCAGAGCAACACCCCACAATGTGAGCCCAGAGGGGTACGGGCCGGTGCCGTGTGTTGTCAATCACACCTGTTGTTAGTGATCTTGTTAAAATCTAACTTTATTACTACTCCATTTCAACTGTGTTCAACAGCACGTAAAACACAAATCCAAACCTACTGACTGATCCAGCTCATGGAGGCCCTAACCAGGGTCTCCGAGACTGCAGATTTTTACAAGAGAAGCTGCATTTTTCTCCCACGAGTCAGCTGGTGGGTTTGAACCACTGACCTTGTGGTGAGCGGCCCAATGCCTTACCTACAACAAAGAAGGAGTGAAAATTCGAAAGACTCAAGTATTGCTTAGCACATTGAGACGTTAATCGTTAACATCTGTGTTGGAAGAAGCATGGTCAGAATGCTCCTTCAAGGTAAGGATAGTGAGCCTTTGTCTTAGGTACTTAGGACATGCTCTCCTGAGAGACCCGTCCCTGGAAAAGGCCATCGTGCTTGGCAATACGGAGGCGCGGGAAGGCCCCAGTGGCTCCATCAATGGGCTCAACATACGAACGATTGTGAGGACGGCGCCCGACGGGATAGTGTTTCGCTCTGTGGTACATAGAATCACTCGGGACACCTAACAACAGCGTCATGGTTGATGTCTACAGAGAAGCTGGCCTCCTTGCCTTTTAAAAAATATTTGGTGGCAATTTAACTAGTCGCCACCAGATGTCACCATAACTCCATGTAAACAGAAGGCAGCCCTCACCTTTTAAAAAGCCTGTGGGGTCTTCCTCAGCAGCTTGGGTCCTACAGTGGTTACACGTTGGGCTGCTAACCTGAAAGCCATCCATTCAAAACCATCCCCAGCTGCTCGGAAAGCAGGTGGGGCTTTTTACTCCTGTGAAGGCTTTCAGTCTTGGAAACTCACAGGATGGTCCCATCTCACTCTATCAGCTCCCGATGGAGTTGGCAGTGGTTCCACATCTGTGAGTTGTTTCTGTCACAGACGGAGAGACCAGCTCACATTTGAAACAGCCAGGAAAGCTTTGACTCTTCTAAGAGGGCGCAATCCAACGCAAGGGTGAACCGGTAGGCCCTGTCCCAGGTCACACGGATCGGGGCTTTTTAGCTGGTTTTAAGGGGCAGCAGTTTGTGGAGAATGAGCACTGAGTTGAGGGCCAGG
Source organism: Tenrec ecaudatus (assembly GCF_050624435.1). Lineage (NCBI taxonomy): Eukaryota > Metazoa > Chordata > Mammalia > Afrosoricida > Tenrecidae > Tenrec > Tenrec ecaudatus. The sequence continues at coordinate 11,255,738 of NC_134542.1, read as the reverse complement.
AGGCATGGCTTTGCCACTGAACAAGCAAACAGCCCTTGGGTCCGGTTGCTCAGGTATAGATTTCCCTTTGTAAAAAGCAAATGGCAGTGAAAGTAATTCAGTATGCCCCCCCACCCCCCACGGTGCACACGCATGGTGTGCAGGCCTGGGATGCTCTGTGAGTCCCCATGAGCTGACTTCACCCTCTTCCACCGTGGCCTCCCCGTTCTTGCCCTCTCTTTGCTTTCTCCAACCTGTGTCTTCTTGTCAGGATTCTCCCTCCTCGTGCTCCTCCACTTCTTCCTCCTCCTCCTCCTCTGTCTTCTTTAACTTACTGGTGCGATTGGAGTGAAACGTTACAGGGAAGGTTGGTTTTGCATTCGATCCACACATTTTATCTCATGATGTCGGTTGCAGCCCCCACAACGCACGGCCTCTTCTTAGTTTCGCCTCCCGGTGTTTGGCCTCGACAGCTCCTCCTTCATTCTCCTGTTATCCCTAGGCAAATGCTGCCCTTGTGATGTTCTGTGGCTGATCGTTCTAGGGACTGTCTACCTCCCCGGGGTGTGCTATTGCTCCTCGGTCTGGAGACTGCTTGGCTGGGAGTGGAGTCACAGGGTGGGTTCATTTCAGGAGTGAAGAGTGGCTACGGGCCGTCGTCTCGGGATTCCACCAGTCTCCATCAGAGCAGCGAGCCGGGTCTGGTTTCTGATTTGGGGCTTGGCTCCCCTTTTGTCCCCCCCCTCCCCTCTCTACAGACCACCTCCTTTGTGGTTCCTTTCAGAGTGGTTACGATGGTGGCTGGGCACCATCTAGTTCTTCTGGTCTCAGGGTCATGGAGGTCAAGGTTCACAGTGGTCCATCCAACCTCTGGAGTAATCGCATCCACGTGGCTTCTATGTCCTTCATGCTCCTTTGACGGTACTTTGGTGCTGCCTCTGAGAGTAACAGAGAGCTTGCGGGTGGGGTGGGCACTCGACAGCTTGGCATAACTGTGGTCCAGAAACAAAGGGCCCAGCTCCCTTTCACACACGGAAGCTGTGTGGTGTCCGTGCACTGTGCACAAGTCTGTCTGGAAGTCCTTCTCCCCGCTCCGGTGAGCCATGTAAAGGGACAGCAGTCCAGAGGAGCTGCATGGTACGTCCCCATCGACTGCTCACAAACCCTTTGTCAGGACCCTCTTGTGCACATGGGGTGCCCCTCTGCCTTCCCTGGAGCTCTTGCCTTGGCCTCGTCTCACATCTTACTTAGCTTTTATCAGAGCTCAGCCGTATCCCTGGGGTTGGCTGCAGCCAAGAGAGTCCCCAAGAAGTTCATGTGGGTCACGCGCTTGCCTGTGAACCCAAAGGCTGGAGATTCAAGTCCACCCAGGGACACCACAGAAGAGAGGCCCAGAGGTTGCCTTCTGAACAAGCAGCCCTTGAAGGCCCTGAAGAGCACAAGGGTCCGACCTGGAGCTGACTATGGGGGTGGCATACCGGACTGGCCAGGTTCCTGGAATCACCATGCACGAACGACCAAGTCTCTGGTGGCAAACAGGGGTATTAGGAAAAATTGAACTTTGGATGCTTCCCATCACCAGTGCGCTGTCCAGAGCCCCAAACCCGACAGTGTCCCCTGTCCCGTCCTGGGACCTTCCTGTTTAGAATGTGGGCTGTGCCCTCAAGGCATTGGAACCTGCCACCTCAGATGGAGGTTTGATGATAAGAGAATTTACCAACATGTGACAGGAGCCAGGGTCAGTTCTTGGCCAGAGGCAGGGGGCGGGGACGGGGGAGCGGGAAGCGGGGAAGGCATGGCAAGAAAAATCAAAAGAGCAGAAAAGGCTAAGGGGTTATTAAGGGAGCTCTCTTGGCCACCTCCCCATTGTCAGCGGAACTGGCTCACACCCACACCTGTCATCCCTGAGATGGGTGGGCTGTGAGACACCGACATAACGGCTCAGACCCATGCGTCCTGTTAGAGCCAGCGAGCACGCAGACCCGCAGCTGCGCAAGGGAGAGGCATCCAGCACGCTGTGTGCAAACAGACATGAAAAATGTGGACGGTCCTTCTGTTCCCTAGGAAATTCCATCTTTATCGAGGAATGCGGCATCGTGCGCATACGGGGAGAGGCAGGGAGCTGCGGAGAAGATGCAAGCACATTCCTTTTAGTGGCTTAACATTCCCAAAGGAAGAACAACAGGAAGACTTACGTGTTCCAACCAAAAAAAGAAGACGAAGACGCTTCAATTTCCCCATCCCTTGAGCTCTGTGTCGGTAAAGCAGCGCGACACCATGCTTTCCAGTGTACGGCCGCCACCATAGTCTCCGGGGTGGAAAGCAGCATGGGCTTATTTTATTTTGGGGGGAAAAAGCCACAGAAGAGGTCTTTGTCATCATACTAGTTCCTAAAGCAGAACCGACAAGAGGCCTCATCTTGGTCCACAGAACCGGGACTATCCCTGCCAGCAGATGACCATGCACAGATTGAAGCAACGGTGTGAAGTCCTGCACAGAGTGACCTCATCCACAGCCTCACCGATGTGAAGAGTCCTTAGAGAATACTTGGGAAGCAAACAAAGTAGCTCTTGTGTGTGACAAGTGTTGCCTCCTACCACAGGACACTAGGGCTGTGAGGGGCGGGGCTGGCTGGCTCACCAGTGTTTACTTGCCACCGAGTCAGCCTAGACTCCTGTCGACTTTATATAGGAGCAAAGCCCGATCCCTTGCCACGTTCAGGACTGTCTCGTGTTTTGTCCCATGTTGAAGCCACCTTGCAACTCCATCTCGCTGAAACTTCCCCTGTTTTCCGGGACCCGCTGCTTACCAAGAACAATGCCCTTCACTACCTACTGGCCTCTCTCCTCATGACTTCTCCAAAGTGAGCGAGCTGAAGTCTGCATCCTTGCTTTCTAAGGAGCCTTCTGGCTTTGTTTCTTCTACGACTGAGTTGATTCTGATCTGATGGGACAGAGTAGAACGGCCCCTGTGGATTTCCGGGACCATAAAGTCTTATGGGAACAAATGCCTGCATCGTTCTTCTGAGGAGTTGCTAGTGGATTCGAACAGCAGACCTTGGGGTTTGCAGGCAAAGAGTAACTCACTGCGCCACTGGCGCTTTGGATCCTCTGAATTACTTTCAACGTGCTTCATCCGTGCCACAGCTCCAATTCATCAATGCTTCTTCCGTCATCCCTTTTCATGGCCTATCTTGCACATGCGAATGAGGTGAGGGAGACCAGGGAGAGCATATTCAAATTAGGGTCAAGGAAGAGTGAGTTATGTATGTAACGAATGACGACGAAGAGGGCCACAGGGAAATAAGTGGCTATGGATGAAAAATCTAGTCAAGGCTAGACTGTGGGGCATTGAAGATTCACTCTTTACAGAGTCCCAGCTTAAACTCACGTCCTAGCTCCTTCTCTGGTGAAAACCCTCCTGGAGAGAGTTCACGGCAGAGGGTCAGCCTTCCTCCCCACCAACTGTATTAATCACAGCTGCTTAAATAAACGACTCTCGGAGGCATTAACCCAGTGGTTCTCAACCTTCCTCATGCCACAACCCTTTCATATGGTGCCACATGTTGTGGTGACCCCCCAACCATAAAATTATTTTCGTTGCTACTTCATAACTGTAATTTTGCTACTGTTATGAATCTGGTGACCCCCCAAAGGGGTCGCAACCCACAGGTTGAGAACCACTGCATTAACCCATAGGCAAGGAAACCATTTCCTCCCACATAATGCCTGGCTCAGCCACTAACGGGTTGTACCATCTTAATTAGATCTCAAAACTCTTCAGACTTCTGTATCTTTCTGTTTCTACACGAAAGAGTTAAAAAGTATTGCTACTAGCTATTTTATTCCAAGGAAGTCATTTTAAGAAAACTGACAACAATCTTGGTGAAAGAAAGAAAAGGCCAGGCCATTTTGCGATGCTCACCTTCCCGACACAGTCACTGAAGTAAAAATGTGCGCACACAAAAGTTGATGGTTCCTGGCTACTAAGAGATACAGCATCTGTGGTCTTAAAGGCTTGAAACTAAACAAGCAGCCATCTAGCAGGGAAGCAAAAAAGCCTACAATGAAGAAGCACACCAGCCTGTGTAATCACGAGGTGTAGATAGGATCAGATCAGGCATCAGAAGGCACCCCCCCAAACAAATATATCAATACAAACAATGGGCATCAAAGCCCATCTGTAGACAATTGGTCATACCCTCACAGAAGGGCCATAAGGAAGGATGAGCCAGCCAGGGTGCAGTATAGCACAGATAGAACATTACAACATCCTTGGGTTTTTTAATGTGTCTTCCCCCACCCTGCCCCCCAGTTTCATGGCCCCAGAGCTACCTTACAAATCTGGCTAGACCAGAGCATGTACACTGGTACAGATAAGAGCTTTTGACACATGGAATCCAGGACAGATAACCCCTTTAGAAGACCTTGTTCTATCTGCCCAGTCCCTACAGGCTTCGTTTTGTTCCCCAGACTCCAAGGGCATTGCAAAGGAGCACAACGTAAGTTGCTTGCATGTGCCCAGACTGCCATGTTGCTGTGGTGTCTCCTAAGCAGCCAGCATTCAGGGGAGGCTGAGCGAGAGGACAACATGCCCTGCAGGAGAGTGTGGGCCTAGGCGGAGGACGTGTTGAGGAGCAACAGCGACAAAGTTGGAGACATTTGCTTTGTAAATGGAGCTCTGATCTGTGTGTGTACGTGTGTGTATGTGCAACCTTTGTGGCTGACTCCTGTACAATCCACCTTGAGGTGTCCTTACACTGTATAGCTCCAGAGAAGGTACACAGTGGGCTGGCTGCTGAGGGCCCAAGAATGTCACCTCCCAAGCCCAACCCCACGTCTGCACAGGCTCCACATTCCTGGCAGGAACATGTGGTCCACGGAGTGGGGGAAGCAGGAGGGACTCATCCGTCTCAGGAAGGGCAGACGTCGATGGGTGTTCTTTACACAGCTGCCCCTGACCACCCATCTGGAGACGCAGATAGCAGGACATGCCATCACAAGCCTCCATGACACACAATGTGCGGGCTGCGTCAGAGGGCACTCAATGGAATCACATTCCACGGTTCAGCAGTCAGATGCAATAAAAAGGGACAGGACTTGGGGTGCCGAGATGAGGACACCAAGGCTCAGGCAGGGTCAGGGGTCTGCTCAAGAGTGAAGCCCACACCCTGGGTGTTCAGAGCCAACGCTGGGGGTGCAGAGAGCTGGGTGAGAACCCTGCCTCTTCCACAGACCAGCGGCTTACTCAGAAGTCCTAGGAGTTGTTCCAGTGTTGACAGATGGACATAAAGACACCGGCCTCTCAGCATCATTGTAAGATGAGGGCAGGTATTTTCAATGGCAATACTGTAGGCATCGGGAGACGGTGCAGTCTGTGTCATGGGGATCAGCCTGTGTGGTATCTGTGTGGTGGGAGTTAGTCTGTGTGGTGAGGAGTAGCCTATGTGGTCGGAGTTAGTCTGTGTGGCGGCACTCCCCTGTGGGTAGGAGCTAGTCTGTGTAGTGAGGGCTGGTCTGTGTGGTGGGCACTCACCTGCATGCTGGAAGGTGTTGGGCAGCTATCCTGGCCACTACTGACCTGTAGGTCCCCATAGTACCTTCCTCCCAGTTTTCATACAAAAACCAAGCAATGCTTGGACACAGTGTGACATGCACATGGAAAGGTCTCCCGCTTTGTAACCAAAGGTGTGAGCGGGGAAGCGATTGCTAGAGGGAGTGGGTCAGGTCTCTTCCCCGAGGGAAGTACTTCTCAGTCTTGACAGGGAGGGTGTGCATTGCGGAGCTTCAGGGTGGTTACCCAGGATACACCACGTAACCCCCAAACCCCTCCTTCAAAAGGCCATTGACGAGACTGATGGCATACAAACCAGGGAACACTCTGACCCCAGACTGTCTTCTAAGCCTGACCCACAGACTGACCTAATTGAGAACGGATCCCTGGTGATACAGCAGGTTAAGCATTGGGCTGCTAATGAGAGGGGAAAAGACGAGGTAGATTGCTCCAGTGAAGACTTGTAACCTCAGAGACCCTATGAGGCAGTTCTACTCTGTCCTATAGATAGGGTCGCTGTGAGTCTGCATCAACAGGATGGCAGTGAGGATCAGAATGCCAGCAACTTTCTTCCTTATTTTTTTTCCACCCAACCAGAACCCTGTGATTTTTATCCCTTTTAGAGCAGACAGCAGTGGTAGCGGGCACCATCTAGTTCTTCTGATCTCAGGTGTCAGACACTGAGGTTCACATGGTCCCTGAATCCTTTGGACTAAATGTTTCACTATGTCTTTAATTTTCTCCTCTCTTCTTTGCTCCCAATGGGAGAGACCAGTAGTAACCCTTCCAATGGGAACTGGCACACTTCAAAACACCAAAGAAGCTATGAACAAAAGCAGAAGGTAGACCATTGTCTGTGTGAGCTCTGATATGCCAATTGACCTCGATGTCCCCTGCAACCACGGCCCTTAGCCTCCAGACCCAGGTACTCATTCCTTCCAGATTGTGGCCAAGAAGTTAGTATATCTTTGCTTCCTGTTTGCTTTACACCTTCAGGTCTGGAAGTGAACTCGCCCCCATTGTTCGATTTTCAGTCAAACAAAAGTCAGTAACACTAGGCAGATGCACACATCTCAGAAGAACCACTCGTTTGAGATCAAGAGGGCAGCTTTCACCCAAGGAGAGACATCATGAGGCAGGGAAGGGCAGGGAGGAAGGAGCAGTGGAGTCGAGAAACACAGGGAGGGAGTGGGCTAAGTGAAGCTGTCTGGTTAGGGCTGCGGTCAAGGACGTGGAAAATCGGTATGCACTGTTGAATAGAAAATCAATCTTGGTCTGTTAACCTCCACCCAATGCCCAACATGAAGTTGTCTGACAAAGAATGTTAGGAACTAGGTTTATAAAAGATGTCAACTGTTGTTATTGTTGTCCATTGCAGTGAAATTGATAGCAAGTGCTGGTGACGCGATGTGTGCAGCGTGGAAATGCTCCGCAGGATGTTCATGGTTGGGATCTTTCAGAAGCATGTCACCGAGCTTGACTTCTGCTTGACGAGGCGGGCTCAAACCGACAATGTTTCAGCCAGTGATAGAGAGATCGGCTGCTTGTACCACCCAGACTCCCGACCAGAATAAGCATTATCTACTCCCTAAACTGGAACCCTCTGGTAGCATAGGGGGTTACAGGCTGGTTTGCTCATTGCAAGGTCAGCAGTTCAAATCCACCAGCCTCTCCCAGACAGAAAGATGAGCCCTTCTGCTCCTATAAAGAGCTATAGCCTTGAAAACCCATGGAGGCTGTTCTATGCTGTCCTATAGGACCTTACATATTTTGGACATGTTGTCAGGTGTGGTAGTTACATAATCTGGTATCAATTTGGGACTTGAGAGGAGTAAGAGTGAAGGGGTCTTGTCTGTCAATCAGGTTGTAGCCAAGGAGGCCTGTGTGGGCATGGCCTTCCCCTGAGGATTCTGGGTATTCCTGTATTTTCCGCCTTGGAGGTGGAAGATGCTCTCTCTCTCTCTCTGCTCACTCCCTGTGAGACATCCCTGAGGAGAAGCCACATGGACCTACACTGATGCAGCTAGAACCCTGAACCTAGAGAAGCCGCATGGTAACCCCTGCGAGTGCTGAGATGCTGACAATGGCACTGGATCTACAAGACTTCCCACCCACGGGCATCCTGCATTTGGCACCATTGTATGTGTTTCATGAGTCTGAAGAGGACTTTGTAGATCGGTGTCAGACATATGGGCTAATGTCAGACTTATGGGCTTGGACTGGACTGGGTTGGGATGCTTTCCTAATGTACAATTACCCTTTATATAGAACTCTTTCTTATACACATACGTGTCTATGAATTTGTTTCTCTGGTCTACCTGGACTAACACATCAGGAAAGACAAGTTTCTGGACAAGGGCCTCATGCTTGGTAAAGCAGCGGGGCAGCGAAAAAGAGGACGTCCTCAAGAAGATGGATGGACGCAGGGGCTGCCACAATGAGCATAGGGCCGGGGGGGGGAGGGGCGGCACAGAACGGGCAGGGTTTCATTCTGTTGTGCTTACGGTCACTATGGGTTGGAACCGATTCGATGGTACCTACTAACCAGATGTGTCAAAATGGATGTCATGGTAGTGATTTTTTAAAAAAACACTACCCAAACAAGAAGCCTTGTTAAGCACCTGGAAAGTTTATGGTATAAGCTTACCCAGCGGCTCCTGGGAGGACAATCCTGGTGAAATATCTGTTCCCTTAAGATTTATAGCCTAGAAAACCTCATGGAGAAGTTTCACTCTGTCCCGGGCATCGACTTCGCGGCACCTCGCCCAAAAATTGCGAGAACAGGTTCAGGATCGGGGACTCCTTGCTAAACAGTTAACTACGGCTCAGAATCCAGCGATGCTTCCCACGTCCGTTTCCCCCGGCACTTACCCGAGCCCCCTTCTCTGGAAAGCACTGGCAAGTGGAACAGTCTCTTCCTCCACAGGGACCAGCATGTTTCTTCCCACTCTGAAAACCAAAGCATTGTATTCAGTCTGTGGGAATCCATCCCTTCGCTGGGTGCATGGCATATGCACATTGTAACAAGCGCTCCTGGGTTTACCCAACTCGTGGGAAGCCCACGGCACCCTTTGGCTTGTGAATCAGGGAGTAGGAAAGGCTAGTGCGGAGCTTAAAACTGTGGCTTGATATGAAAGAGGATGGAATATTCTAGCAAGAAGCTTCTAGAGCAGAGGAACTGGGAAGCGGGGAGTCACCCTTCATCTGAAGCCACTTAGCTTTAACCAGAGATCTCTGCAGCTTCCCTGTCCCTGTTAGCACTGAATTCTAAGTTGTGACCAATCTTAGGGTGTAAAATATGCTGTTGGCGAAGCTGTAAGTACAGTTGGCTTGCAAACAAAATCCTGAAAACTGACATTTCAGGACCCCGAGCTTGACCTCTGAGAACAGTGAGGACCTGTGTTTCTTACCATGACCTTCCTGGGTCAAGTAATCAGTTAGAGCTTTGAGCTTCGAATTAAAATAGTCCATCCCACAATGTGTTACATCTCCAATATATGGTTCTTCTAATGTGTCCTTCCACCACAAAGTTCCTGACCTTGAATCATTCGTCTCCCTTCCTCCACTTTTAGCTAGCCTTTCTTCAACATTCAGAATGCCGTTTTCCGCCTGCACACAGGCATACTTTCTTAACTTTAATGCTTTCTTCAAACACACACAGGCATACATGCATACATACATACATGCGAGCCACTAGGGGGAAAACCAGCACCTTGACTCATGAATCTTCATGATCTAGTTCCAGGGTAATCAGTCACGTGAATATACAAGTAGACCCCTGGAATAACTGTTTGCATGAGTGGATCCCTTAAGCATGAACAGAGTCACTATGACATACTTGCAATGGGAGGGAGGACTGGCTAGCTGTCTACAGACTGGGCTCAGCATTTAGGGAAAGAGTGGGATCACCCCACCACCACCACCTCCCACCCCAATCCCTGGTCAAAACAGTGCTGAGTTCTAGCTGAGGACATGAGTGGGAAGGTCAAGAAGGCATCCGAAGGAAATGTTGTCTAGTTCATGGCTTTGTCCATTCTTTGCTGCAACAGGCTCATGACTGGCACCATTCTAAACTGGATCGATCTTGTTTGAAACTCAAGACTCTAAGCCTGGGGGACCTGACTACCACCAAGAAAGAAGAGCTGGCAACAGAAGTGTGTTCTTCGGGCTGGGGGTCCTTGTGCTGAGAATCTCCTAGACCCAGGAGAAATGGATGCCAAAATGAGGACCATCCACAGACGTTGAAAGGAGACAAGGACCTTCCTCCAGAACAGAGTGATGGCCTTCCTTCGAGCAAGCTCCCTGCATTTAGACCGCTTGTCTCCTCAATGGTGAGAGAATGTTTTTCTTTTAAAAGACTATAAACTTAAGGTGTAAGGCCATCGGATAATGGGGATTCATGAAAAAGATGAATCTATTTAGTTTTGATGGAAAACATATATATACTTATATAAACAGGAACCCTGGTAGTCAAGATGAGCACTTCCAAACTACCATCTTCCTCCTTGGGAGAAAGGTGGGGCTTTCTACTCCCGTAAAGAGTTAGTCATGGAAACCGACAGGGGCAGTTCCACCCTGCCCTATAGGCTCATCCATCACAAGTCAGAATAGACTCGCTGGCAGTGAGGTTCATGTACATAAGTATGTCGGTGACTACAAAGTTAAGTACATGTGGCTAAACCAAAAAGTATTGCCGTTGGAGTTCCAGCTCCTACATGCTCGGGTTTATTCCAAACAAAACACGTTCAAACAGGCCCCTGTGATCAGTGGCTGCAGACAAAGACTCTTCGTAGTGTAACTACCTCAGTATTCTTGGGGTGCTTTCAAAACTGAAAACACAAGGTTTGATCAAAACAGTGACTTCCCGGGGGATGTCCTGGGTCAGTGAGGTTCATGATGGTGAGGCCATCTCCAAAGGTCATCATGGCTGTTTGGGGAGTGGGTTTGCATGGGGTAATCGAGGGGCATTAGTGAAGAGCATGTCAGGAAAATTGTTTCCTTCCATAACAGTGCACCTTCGCATTACCCCAGGGGAGCAAGGACTGTTGTATGAGGATTTCCTTGGGAAGCCTCACCTTGTACACCCTCCAGCCCTGTGATTGCACCTTCAGCCTTCTGTTTGCTCCCCAAACTCCACAGACATTGAAAAGGAACACGATTTGAGTCCCCTGAAGATGCCCAAACTGCCCCCTTCGACATGGTGTCCATTGAAGTGCAGACACCTTTGTGGAAGTGTGGGGGGGGGGAGGGGCGGGCTACACACAGCACCTGAGAACAGTACGGGCCTTGGAGGAGGCTATGTTGAGAAACTATAGCTTCGAATCTGGATATTTTGGTTTCACAAAGGCGTCTATGATTTTGCAGAAGCCCTGGTGGTGTAGTGGCTACTCATTGGGCTGCTAACCACAAGGTCACCAGTTCAAATCCACCCACTATCCGTGGGAGAAAAATGAGGTTTTCTCTTCCTGCAAAGAGTTGCAGTCTAGGAAAGCCACACGGTTAGTTTTATTCCATCCGACAGGGTCGCGACGAGTCAGAATTGATTCCATGACAGTGAGGTTTTTTTGTGTTTTTGTTTATTTTTGTAGTTTGATGGCTTTGAAGGAATATTTTTGTGTGTATATATATGTATGGGTTTTTATATATTATAGAAATGAGAAAAGAGTCTGGCTAGAACAATTTTCTATCTCACAATTTAGGTATCCCTTAGGTGTGGGGACATGTACCACATGCGCAGTTCTCCAGCGAATTAAACATTTCTAGAAACTAAGCATCCAAAAAGAAAGAGAGAAAGAAAAAAATTCAATTTTAGAAATAAACTCCTCCTGGTTCACAGAAAGCCTATAAGGATTTGAACCTTGACAGCTAATTAAATAATTCAAGTTAGAAATTAACTGACATGAAGTAATCTCAGGTAGAAAAATGTATTTGAAGTTTCAACCATGTATGCCTCTTGAGCCTTGAGCAGCATTGTTATCTCTGAATGCAGACATGCCGAGTTCAAAATCCTGATAAGGTTAAAAGAATGAATTAATTAAATGTCCGAGGCCAGATCGGGACAGCAGGAGAGCATTTTCAGTAACTTGTCCTGAGACTTGGGTTTGTTTAAGGTCAGGATTCCTTGCCCTGATTGGATGAAACATCAAAAGAACCAGAGAAATCCAAAGGCCTGTTGATGTGACAGCTTGATTATAAAGGCAAGTTTGTTATGCCTTTAAAAAAAACAACAACTTGATTTTGCCAAGCATCTCAGAGATATCTGAAACACAATGAGGCCTTAGTGCAGTGGAAGGAGTGATCTCAAAATAGATTAGAAGAGTCTAATAAAGAGACAGGAATCACCAACATTGATATAAATTACTGACTTGAACCAAGAGAAAAAGTAAAAAACAAAACAGTGATTTGCCATTTCTACCAAGTACCTCTTGGCATGAGACCTCTCCACGGACACATGGCTTTCAAAAGAGGGGGCCTCCAATAGAGGAAGAGGGTGCGCCTCAAAATAGACTTACAAACTCATTTTAAAAGAGATAAAGACCGTACGTGGGCAACGAAACACTCAGACCGCAAACCATCTCCATTGGGAAGGCGGGGACTTCTCAAACCCAACTTGGTCCTCTGCAGCGGGAAAAGGAGAGAGTCCCTCTCAGGGACTCCCAGAGTCGCTCCACAGAAAGCACAAGAAACCAAGTTCCCATTTCTGAGAGGATTAAAACTCATCCTACGTGCAGAGCGCTGTTAGTTTTGTTTTGAAAACAATCTGTGTACATGATAATTGAACTAATGGGCATATTGGGAGCAATAAAAAGATCATGGGAAAATGAATTTCTCTTCCATCCCTGGCCCCCCAGCTCCCTACCCCCAGAAGCAAACGTTCCCATGACACGCGCACACACACACACGTTTTGCTGATGGTTTCTGGCTTTGTTTTATTTTCCCCCAGATGGGATGATGGTCCTGTACCTTGCTGATTTTACTTCCTGGTACGTCTTCACCATCCTTCAGAAGACACGCCCATACCTTGTTCGCTCCGTTCCTATTGATGGTCACGTAGGTAGGACCTCGCCATCTGGCATTGACACTACTCTGTGATTAATCCTGCTTGGCATTGCTTGTTGAGTATAAGTCAGAGTCAATCCTTCCTACGAGGGCAATTCTTGCCCCAAAGGACCCCTGGGCATTTAAAATTCAGAGGGTAGTGCCCAACCGCCTCAATGTAGTTTCGACCTTTCAATCTCAACTACAGTAGAGCCACCCTCTGGGAGAAATCTGGAGAATCTCTGTGGGTCCTTGGTGGGTGGGAGGGTCTGGAACATATCACTCATGGGTTCAGGAATGATATTCAGAAGAAGAGATAAAACCCCAAACTCACTGCCATCGAGTCGATTCCGACTCACAACAACCCTATAGGACAGAGAAGAACTGTCCCTGTGGGTTTCTGAGACTGTGACTCTTTGCTGGAGTGGAAAGCCTCATCTTTCTCCCTCAGAGGGGCTGATGGCTTCCAACTGCTCACCTTGCAGTTAGCAGCCCAACCTACTACACAGCACCAGGGTTTCATATGAGAAGCAAAAGGGTGCCATGTAGGACTCTCCAGGCTTTTACAGCGGGGGGGGGGGGGCAAATAATACAGAGAATATGAGACAAAAATAGCCTTAGAAAACTCAGGTATGACAACCAACAAAAAAGTAAGCACACATCTGTACTTCATGCGATTCCTCTGGAACCTCAAACTGCTCTAAAAAAAGAAAGTGTACTAAATAGATCTGAACAACCTGTGCCTTGGTGAGTTGCCTGCCACCAAACGGTGAGAAACAAGCAGAATTCATCCATTTCCGGGGCGATTTTCTTTCTCCTTCCCCATGATACTCTCAAGTGCATCACCTGAGATAAGTTGGACAAGTCTTGCCACCCTACTCCACGCAGGGAGAAAACACGCCATGGACACGTGAAGGGATCTGCCCAGGTGATTTCATCAGTGATCAGAGAACCAACAAATACGGACTCCCGTATTGGAACCCCTTGCTTTCAGCTTTCAGCTTCCAACTGGGAACAGAAAAAGAAGGAGGATAACTTTCTATTTTGCTTTACTTCAACACGACCCATGAGAGCTGGAGGCAGAAAGGGGACTGAGTGGAGCCAAGCTGAAGCTCGTGGACAGATAGAATTGTGTGCTTGCGACTTGTGAACAAGACTGGCGCCATTTTGATTTCAGTCAGCCATGCTCAAGTATAATCAATTTTGTTATACATTTATGACTGTCTTCAAGGGGTTGACAAGAGTTTTGAATGGAATTACTATATGAACCCAGCTTGGTGTTCAATCGACCCCTCCAGCTTTCTCCATCATTGCACACTACTGATAAGGAGCATTCAGCTGGCAAGTCAATGTCAAGATAACGATTCACAGAATTCTCCTTTCATGAGCTATGCTTTAAATACGGCATTGATGGCTTTCTGTGACCTGTCAGGTATCTTAAGACTTAGAGCCCACCGCATATAATACGTGATTAACATTGTTAGATGAAATCACCATAAGTGTCGCTGGGAAATTGGGATATGGTAATTCAAGCACTGACTAAGCAGCTTGGTTTCTGTTGTATATTCCTTTGGCTAGCCTCCTAACAGTTGTTCCTTTTTTTGATTCTTCATGGAGTGCTACTTAATCAAGTGCTCTAGGACACAGGTCTGATCTTTGGGGTAACGTAGTCTAGATGGTATTTAAACTAGATCACTTATCTCAAGGCCCACCCAAGTTAACAGCAGACTCTGGTGAGATTTCCCAGAAAATTTTGAAGTTGGGCTATAAGAACTCAGATTCTTTAGCGAGGAAATCCACGAAAGTGCGTTTGTTACAGAATTTTCTAGGTTTATCTCTCTCCAGAGTGACCGTGTTCCCATCGAACCTGGCACTTCTTGATTTAACCTTGGTGTGGCTCAGCTGTTGCTTGCTTGTCTAAACAGCCCCCCAAAATATTTTTTTCAGGAAAGGTCACTGCATTATAAATACAGAAATCTCTAATATCCAGGCCAGTGGATCCGCAGGCTCACTATAAAATCAAAGAGGCAGCATAGATTCCCCCAGTCCATTTCTTCTCGCGGGTGAAGCAACCACACACCAGAGCATGTTTATTTAGACATCCACAAAACCAATACAATTCACATGTTATCAGCGTTCCTTAAGACACTTACCACATATGCATGTTGTACAGAGAGGAGAACAAGTGCAAGGAACCTACGAGAAAGCACAGATCCAGATTAAGGAATAGAATTCGTGCTCACCCACGTGGATTCTGACACACAGCAACCCAATGATGGGCTCCAAGGATTTGTGAATCCTTAAGGGAACAGCTGGTGGATTTGAGCCACCCACTTAGCAGTTCAAAGTCCCAGGCCTGCCCGACAGCCCGGGAGGGATCCTTAAAAGGAAGAAGGACAGAGGAATGCCTCCCAGAAAGCCTCTTTCTATCTCCAAGAGGCTTATTTGTCATTGGTGACAAGAGAAACGCCGTGTGCCTCTGGATACATGCTCTTCTCCCTCTCCTCTCTCCAAATCATCAGGAGGTGTGTGTGTGTGTGTGTGTGTGTGTGTGTGTGTGTGTGTGTGTGTGTGTGTGTGTGTTGACACTGGTGTGTGTTCCTGCTTGTGCTGGGCCCTCAGGCTGGCCAGAGGAGGGAAGGGAGGCCATGCTCGGTGATGAGGAAAGGCAGAGAGTATAGCTGCTAAGGGACAATTTGGACACCTGAGCATCCTGGATTGGAGGCTATAGGCAGGGATGGAAGGAAATCGAATGGAGTGCCAGGATGGTTTGGAGAGAGGAGAGATCAGGTGGGGTTAGATTGTCCAGGACCTCCTAAGTGAGTCAGATGGTATGCTGTAGAGTCAGACAACAACTGGAGTCAGATAGAATTATTACAGGAGCCCCTTGGAGGTGCACACAATTAAGGAGCTCAGCTGCTGAACCAGAGATTGGAGGTTCAAGTTCACTCACCGGCATTTGAGGAGAAAGCCCTGGAGAGCCACTAAAAATGCTGAGGAGGAAAGGCGCACTGGGACACAGGTAGGGTGCCCATGAGGTGGAATTGGCTCACAGACAATGGGTTTGATCACGATGACAAACTATTTCCGACAGGAGAAGGATGCAATCCTAAACACTCCTGATCAGCTAGGTACTGTTACCTAGGACTTCTCTTGCTCAAAGGAGCCCTCCTGGTGCCACGGGTTACTCATTGGGCTGCTAACCACAAGGTCAGCAGTTTGAGACCACCAGCCTCTGCAGGGGAGCAACAAGAAGTTTTCTCTTCCCCCAAACAGTTACAGTCACAGAAACCCACAGGGGCAGTTCTGTCATGTCCTCTAGGGCTGCTATGGGTCGGAATGGACTCAATGGCAGTGAGATTTTCTTGAAATATTTCTCAAAAGATTTCCACACTCATTGTGGCAATAGATTCTGGAACCAGAATTGAGTCACTTTATCCCCATAGATGGTAAAACTAACTAGAGTCCATCTGGAGGCTAGCTGGGATTTCTGGTCTCCCTAATCCTATGTCCTGCATAGAGCCTTCTCCATGAAAGGATCCCCTTATCCTAACTGGGTCTCCTTGGGCTATCCTGGTAGTGTGGGCCTCTCTCTGACTCTGAGATGCTTGCTAACATGACATAAAACCCTGAGTTCAGGTAGGGAGAGAGTCTGGCAATTACGTGCATGCATTTCAGTGTTTCTGTTGGATTATTGGGAGAAAGATACGGCTTTCTACTCATATTCTACTCAAATAAAGAAAGCATCCCAGTCTGTGAAGCCCACAGGGCCAGTTCTACCCTGTCCTATAGGGTCGCCATGGGTAGGCAGGGGCTTGATGACAGTGGGTTTGGTTTTTCTGCTGGTGCTGTATTGTTGGTGTGCTGAGTCCATTCCGACTCATAACCACTCCACATGACAGGGTTGCACCGTCCCATGGGGTCTTCTAGGCTGGCACCTGTACAGAGGGAGACCATCAGGCCTTTCTCCCGCTGGGCTGCTGGGCGCTTCAGACTGGCCGCCTTTCCATTAGCAACCACGCACCTAACCACTGCAGCCCGGATCCTGGCCTTTGGGAGATGACAATCAGTCACACGATGGCAGGCGTCATCGACAGATGCCTGGGACAATATGGCTCTATGACGTGGGAAGCACGCATTTGGGAGCAACAGCTAAACAAAGGAAGGCGACGAGGCTGAAGACACTCACCAGGGAACTACGCTGATGGGCTCAAGCCACCCCAGAGAGCACCTTCTGACCGCCATTTGTGGGGACTTCTTCAAGCAAGTCTGGATGCCTAAAGAACACCCACGGGCCTCCTCTTCTGTCTAGAGACCACGCATGTAGAGGTGCAGTTGTCTGTCCAGGGTTTGAAGTCTGCATATATTAAAGAGAAATAGAGCTCTTCAAACATAAGATATTTTATCACGTTGAACAGATGACTTTTAGGATTCATACTTCATACAGAGCGAGTCATACTTCAACATGGGCTGTTTTTCTTGACACCAACACAATCTTTCCTTACGGATGGCTAAATTTTATCTTTTTAGAACTACATATATACTGGAATTGATTATCTATCATAAATAGCAGAACTCTGGTGGCATGGCAGTTATGTATTAGACTGCAATCTGCAAGGTCAGTGGTTCAAAACCACCAGCGGCTTGTCAGGCTAAAGAAGGGGCTTTCTACTCCTGTGAACAATCACAGTCTCAGAAACCCACAGAGGCTTTAATTTACTGACTTGTGTCAAGTTTTCTTATCAAAGCTATTTCATTTTTCCCTTAAAAAGCCAAGATAAAATCTATTCAAGTGTTGTTTCATTTTTTGAAACTAGAAAAGGAATCCTTCCAGCATACAAATAAAAATACATATTTTTCACACACAACAACAAACACAGATAAAGGGGAATCACTAGAAAAATTAGCGCGGCTCAACCTGTAACAGTTAAACATAGAATGCGCATAGGATCGAATGTCTCCACCCCTAGGTACATAGCCAAGGGAGATGAAAATATACGTTCACACACGAAGTTGAACATGAATCATCTAAACTGTGTTACTCAGACTAACCAGAAAGTAGAGAGTGCCAAAATGTCACTCCACTGGTGTGTGTGTGTGTGTGTGTGTGTGTGTGTTAGGTATCATCCAGTTGGTTCCAACCCAGTGATTTTCTGACCATAAAAATGAAACACTACTCAGTCCCGTTCCATCCTCACAATTGTTGTGACGAAGGAGCCCGGAGTGGCAGCCACTTTGTCAACCATCTCCTCAGGGGGCTTCCTCTTTTTCAGCTCTCTTCAGCTATACCCAGCATGAGGTCCTTTTGGGGCACTGGTCTCTCCTGACAACGTGTCTAACGTATGGGAGAGAAAATGTCGCCACCCTGGCTTTAAGGAGCGTTCTGGCTGTACTTCTTCCAGGACAGATCTGTATGTTCTTTTGACAAATATTCTTCGTCAGCACCATAATTCAAACACATCTATTCTTCAGTGTCCAACTTTCAGATGCATATGAGGCAACTGGAAATTCCTTGGCTTGGGTCAGGCGCATCTTAGTCCCTGCACTTCCACACTTTAAAGAGATCTTGTGAGTGGACACACGAAAGAGGCTGTGTACACACAATGGACTATCACATCAAAGGGAATGAAGGATTGAGGCCTGCTACTCGACATGGATAGATTTGGAAAAGTGAAAGAGTTCGGATACAAACGGCCACATATTGTATGCTTCTATTTAGATGGAATGTCTAAAATCAGCAAATCCAGAGGCAGGAAACACGAGGATGGGGGAACAGGGAGGACCTGGTTTCTTTGGGAGACGATGGAAACCTTCCGGAATTCTTCCGTGATGACTGCGCAAATCACAAATATGAAAAGTCACTGAATTATATGCTTGAAAATAGAATGGTGAGTTTTATGTTTCATAAATTTTACCCCAATTTTTTCAAAAAAGAAACTATTTTAAAATTGTTTCAGAGAACTCTTTTACTTTATCCAAAAGTTTCTTTGGCTTAAAGAATTGAAATCTCTTATCTTAAAAATGTTGGCATCTTCGAAAAACTAAAAATGTTGGCATCTTCAAAGACTTGTCCCCAATAGGAGAGTTGGGCAAAGAGAGAGGGACAGATCATGTTGAATATTACAAGCTATTTTTAATTACTGGATAGGATGGGTGAACCCACTCACTGCTGTATCTACAGGAGCCTAGCTTTCTAGGTAAGTAGCAGACCAGCATTCCAGGATGCACTAGCAAACCCACGCAGGCGCAGAATCAATGTGAGCCCCCAGTCTTTTCCCACCCTTACATACTTGTAACTGCATTCTAGCAGCAGGGCTCTAGAATGCAAGCAATTGTTTTAGAGATGGAATACAGATTAGCTTAAAGCTAACCACTGAAAGGTGAGTTTTTCCTCAAATAGGAAAGTTTGGTGAAAAATTCAAGGAAACAGGAGATATTTGTATTTTAGGCCAGTAGTAGATGCATGACATCATTAATCTCAACCAACATTATAAGGAAATGCAGGGAAGGAGATTGCATTATTCAAATAGAGTATGGCTGGGGTCAGCTTCTGGAAGGAGAATACTGGACCATAGCCCGGTACCTAGAACTTCTCAGTAGGTCTTAGTTGGATGCAAGTGGAAGGAAGGAAGGAAGGAAGGAGGGAAGGAAAGATAGATGGATGATGGATGGATAAACAGAAACCAATTGGAAGGTTCTGTGTTAATAAAATACAGTTAAAAGAGGTAACCAGTGAATTCTTGAATAGGAATTTTTGTCTTTTTTATTAAGCCACAATCTTATCCCTAGAGCCATAAAACTAAAAATCTTGCCCTCTTTTTAGATTCTTCAGAGAATTGAGGTCACAGGGCAAATCTCTGATGTCCCCTAAAACTGGAAATGCAGAGAATCCCAGCTCACTAAGAGGAGGTACCCTGAAACCATGCAATTTGCACAATCTTTAAAGTTAACGTCTCAAACTTACACCTGCTCTCTAAATGGTCATGGAGGATATCATTTCTGGAGTAATGTAAGTGGTGACTTTAAAATGAAACTGCTCTATCGCTGTCTTAACAAGCCCTGGTGATGCTGTGAGTTAGGCTTGCCACGGCCAGCAGTTCAAACCTATCAGCCACTGCTTGGCAGAGAGATGAGGCTGTGTGCTCTCATCAAGATTTACAGTCTCGGCAAACCCTGTCAAGGTGGTTATGTAGCAGAATTGACTCAATGGTGTTGGTTTGGTATCATGGGGTTGTAATTTCACAACAACCATCATCAATTTAAAATATTAGTGCAAAAGCCGTTTCACCGTCATACATTTCACTCTGGTTATTTTTCTTCTGGATTCCACAATTCCATGGCACAACCACCACCGCCACTGACTTTTATCCTTATGCACTGCGTGTTTATACTCGCACATGGTCAGTGAGGTTGTAAACAATGAATGCTCTCATCTGCTTATGGAAAGGGTGGAGGATTCAGTCTTCCCAGAAGCACCTCAGAAGAAAAGTCTGGTGAACTACTTTCAAAAACCAGCCATCGAAAGCCCTACGGAGCAGAGTTCTTTGCTGACATGCATGGATGTTGCCATGACTTGATGGCAACTGGTTGATCAGGCTTCTCTCCTGGGACCATGGCGGGACATGCACCAAAGCCAAACTGCCACCGGGTCCATTCTGATGCATAGAAATTCCATAGACAAGGCTCCCCAGGCTGTGAGCCTTGACAGGAGCAGACGGCCTCCTCTTCCTCCCAAGGTTGGGTTTGAACCAAAGACCTTATGATTAGCAGTCCAGCACTTTTATTCACTTATTTTTAAACTTTTTTCTTTTCAAATTGGGTGAAGGTTCACTGAGCAAATCCGTTTAACATTCAACAGTCCGTACACATTTTGTTTCATTTCATGGATTGCAATCCCCACGATGTAGCCTGGCTCCTCCCTCTTCCTTGTACTTCCCGTGTCCACTCCGCAGTCTCTCCTAATCTTAGAAAAGCTTGGTCCCTGGGTAAATGCTGTCCCTTTGCTCTCACACAGTCTAAGGTGGGCATCTCCCCCCTGCCCGACCCCCCCACCCAGTGTTATTGTTCCCACTAGAGGCCTGACTATTGTTTGTCTGAAAACAGCCACAGCAGTAAGTCCCCTCCCAGATCTGAAGGAGGACTAAGGGCCAAGTCTCAGTGGTTCCACCAGTCTCTATCTGAGCAGCAAGCCGGGCCTTTTCTCTACAATTTTGAGCTTTTCTCCCACTCTATCGAAGACCCTCTGTGGCAAAGGGTCCCGGACTTATTTTGCCTACAGCCTCCTTTTCAGACAAAACCTAAAAGAAGCAAACAATTATTCAGTGTCTCTGACTCTCATAAACTTTTGTAGACTAGCCCATCATCCAGGACAAGGCGTACTTATCGTTTTCAGCAGTCCCTGGATTATTCTATGACAGCGAAGAGTGACAGTCTTGGAAACCCACAGGGATAGTCTTACCCTGTCCCTAGGATCTGAAGGGTCGCTATGAGTCAGCATCTGCTCGTGGCAGTGAGTTTGGTTGGGGTTTGGGCTGTTCCCACTCCCACCAGGGAATGGCTTTGTGCGCCTTGGGAAACAGCTCTACTGTGATCCCGTTCAGAGTGCTCAGCGTGGTAGCTGGGCACTGCTTAATTCTTTTAAAACGTGTGAGAAAGACACTTTATTGAAAAAGAAGAAGTGAACGTCTTGCCCAAAGACTTCCTCATGAACAGATCGATTCTAAGAAATAATTCATAATGGAGCCGAAGGCCTGGAAAGGTCTTTGCGTTTGCCTTGTCAGCTGCCTACAACCCCTGAAATCCTGCTTGTCTCCCGCCTGCCTCGGCTCCTGAAGCATGGTCTGTGGCTGTCTGGCTTGGAGGAGCTGCCAAAGGCACACCTGCTTCTTCTCGGTCCCAGTGGAGCAGGCATAGGACAGCAGAGTGCTCACCTACACTCCGGCCATTTGCCCTCTGAGAGGAGCTGTGGAGCCGCCAACTATTCTCCAACCTAAGATGCATCAGCACCCAGGTTGCTGCTGAGCCTGGCTCCCAGCATCCTGTCCGTCGGTCCTCAGGTGCTGTGAGCAGTGGTGTGCTCAGCCCAGGGCAGTGTGCAAACCCTGTGAGGCAATCCCAGGAGCAGGCAGGGTTTGCCTGGCTACAAACACCTGTGCTAAGAACACAATGGCTTTTGTCTGAATCAACAGAAATGCCTCATCCCTCAGAACAGCATCCTGTTCATTGGCCTTCTTACACATCCATGGCTTGCCCAGTGTGGGGCAGAGGGAAACATGAGCAATCAAACAAGCCGACACGAAGCTCAAGACTCCCCATGGAAGATGCTCTGTCACTCAAACACTGGAACACGACAGCTTCAGAGAACTGTTAGATAGGGAAACTTCTACAGAAATTCGCATCAAAATCCAAGCCCACTGCCACCAAAATGGTTCCAACTCATAGCAACCCTATAGGACAGAATTGTTCCTTAGACTGTCAATCTTCTTTTTTTAGAAATCATTTTACTGGGGACTCTTACAACTCTTATCACAATCCATACATCAGTTGTCTCAAGTACATATGTTGCCATCATCATTTTCAAAATATTTTCTTTCTACTTGAATCCTTAGTATCAGCTCCTCCTTTATTCCCCCCTCCCCTATTCACTCACAACAGAAAGGGAGGTGAAAGGAGACAGTGGATGGTGTAAGTCATGAAAACAATAACTTATAATTTATCAAGGGATCACGAGGGTGGAAAGGTGGGGGACGGAGGGTAAAAAGAAGAGCAGATACCAGGAGCTCCAAGAAGGCTTCAATAGACTTCGGGTTGGTTTGAACATTTTAGCAGAAAAAGCCAATCATGCACACGCAGCATTTACAAGGGTTTTTATGTGAAGCCCAATTCCTGTGTGGTCCTGGACCTTCTGGGATGTGACTGGTGTTTCATGTTCTCCAAGAAGCAACAGGAAAAGCCTGAGAAGTCCTCATGGGAATTCTTTTGTTTGTTTGTTTGTTTTAATCATTTTATTGGGAGCTCTTACAACTCTTATCACAATCCATATATACATCCATTATGTCAAGCACATTTGTACATATGTTGCCATCATCATTTTCAAAACATTTTCTTTCTACTTAAGCCCTTGGTATCAGCTTATTTCTCATTTCATGTCTTACACCAACCACTATCTCCCTTCACACACTTTTCTGTTGTTCGTCCTTCTGGGGGGTGGGGTGGTTATATGTAATCATTGTGATCAGTTCTCCCTTTCTCCCCCCAACCTTCCCTTTACCCTCCTGATATCACTACTCTCATTATTGGTCCTGAGGGGTTTATCTGTCCTGTATTCCCGGCGTTGCAAGCTCTTGTCTGCACCACATGCTCTGATCTAGCCATATGTGTCAGTTAAAATTAGGGTCATGACAGTGGGAGGTGGGGGTGGTGATTGGAAGCATTAAAGAACTAGAGGAAAGTCATGTGTTTCATTGATGCTATACTGCACCCTGATTGGCTGTCAGAGAATGTCCAAGTGTCTAGAGATGGGCTTTGGATCTCCACTCTACCTAACCCCTCATTCACATCAATAAGATATTTTGTTTGGAGTCTTTGATGCCTGATACCTGATCCCTTCGCCACCTCATGATCACACAGGCTGGTGTGTTTCTTCCATGCGGGCTTTGTTGCTTCTCAGCTATGTGGTCACCCTTTAAGACCCCAGATGCTATATCTTTTGACAGCTGGGCACCATCTGCTTTCTTCACCATATTTGCTTATGCACCCATTTTGTCTTCAGGGATCGTGTCAGGGGAGCTGAGCATCACAGAATGCCGGGTTATTAGAACAATGTGTTTTTGTGTTGAGGGAGGACTTGAGTAGAGGCCCAATGTCTGTCTGCTGCCTTAATACTTAACAAATAAATACATCTGCATAGATCTATTTTCCTATCATTATATAAAATACATTTACTTATGTACATGTCTGTATTTAGACCTCTATAAATGTCCTTTGCCTCCTACTTCTTTCCTCTTTGTCCTTTTACTCTCCTCGTGTCCCACTATCATGTTCGACCTTCATTCTGGTTGCAGTAATTCCTCTCACCTACATTGCTCTTGATCAAGCCCCACCTGGCATCCTATGCTTTCCTTGTCATTGATTTTTAGATCATTTGTTGTTCCTTGTCCCTGTGTTTGTGGGCACACCTCTTCCTTTCCCCCGCCTCACCCTCTTCCTCATGGGAATTCTTGACAACTCCTCCATGGCCAAGCCCACCCTCACTGCTCCCTCTCTCCAGATTCAGGTGGCTTATCTGGCAGTTCTGCAGAGTCTTCCATGTCACTGAAATTGAGTTTGCTAGTCTTGAGCCAACTGGACTGTATCTCAGTTCCTCAACCATTTTGCCAAATTAGACTATGATGATCATTTTCTTTCTTGAGACCTCCTTCTAGTGCCAACAGAACATCGGACCCCAGTTACAATGATGTCACTACTTGAGAACCAGAGAGGGGATGCATTGCGTGAGTCTGGGGAGATGAGAGAAACAAATCTATGGACACACATATGTCTTTAAGAAAGAGATTTATATACGAGAGCAATTGAACGCTGAGAAAAATCCCAGTCAAGTCCAGCTCAAGTCCGTAAGTCTGTTATCAGTCCATATGTCTGACACCAATCTGTAAAGTCCTCTTCAGACTCATGAAATACATGCAATGATGCTGAATGTAGAAGGATCACAGGCCGGTGGATCTTTGGATCCAGTGTCATTGGAAACATCTCAGCGCTGGCAGGGGTCTCTGCATCGGGGTGGGTCCATGTGTCTTGTCAGCTGCTAAGTCTCTCAGAGTATGAGTAGTGAGTCTCCCACTTTCAAGGAGGAAGTACTGGATTTCCCAGGATTCTCAGAAGGCCATGCCCACACAGAGGCCTCATTGGCTATGATCCGATTGACCAGCTAGACTCCACCCTATACACACTTAATCCTCATATTGACAAACGATTATATATCTACCGCATGTATATTCTAAAAATAGACAATTGATTTCCAAAACTAGAGGTGCCCTCTTCCTCCAAGTGAAGAAGACTAGTCATGACTCATCAATGTGTGAGAGGCACACTGGTCGAGATCAGGGAGTCAGATATAGCAGCCTAAGTATCGTCTCCAACCACACAAAGGTAATAGAAGTGTGTCTTTTCTTTTCCCAAGTAACACTAGATCTCTGATTCTTCTTGGTGATGGTTTTTTGTTGTTGTTGTTGTTATCGATCTTTCAGGGAAATAACTCAAGCAGTACGTGTTCTTTCCTTTGGACCTTCTGGCACCGACTGCCCAAAATACTCATTCTCCAGTTTTCTCTGCTCTGTGACTTTCTTTTACATTTAGGCAGAATTGGGATGACTTCATAGGAACTCTCTGGGGTTTTCAGATCCCGTGAAACTGCCTTTGGGTGGAGCTCTGGCAGTCAAACCCCAAGAACCCACTGGCCAGCACTCAGCCCACCAACCAGGAAGAGAAGCTCCCATTTGGCTTTGATGATAGCTCACCTCTGTTGCCATAGTGATACTGCCTTGTTGCTCTTTGGACTTGAAAGTAGGACTTTAGAGATAAAATCTGCAAAAATCTGCATCTAGATTTTTATACAGTTAGTGCAACCCTAGGCGAGTTCCTAATCCCTCTGAACCCTTGATTTCTCAATATGCAAAATTAATACTTAGAAAAATTAAATGATTCCAGGTTACTGGCCACCACAGTGCCTGCCATGTGGTAGCAATTCCAGAAATGTACATTTCCTTCCTTCCTTCGTAATTTGGTACAGAAGTATAGCCAGGTTGTTCCTTAGAGGCATGGATGGCAAGACTTGGTCTTACCTATTTTGGACATATTGTCAGCAGAGACCAAACCCATGGAAAAGAACATCATGCTTGGTAAAGTGGAGGGACGTCGAAACGGAGGAAGACCCTCAATGAGATGGGTTGACATCGTGACTACAATGGACTCAGGCATAGGAACCACTGTGAGGATGGAGCAAGGCCATCCAGTGTCTCGTTCTGTTGTACAGGGCGCCGCGCTAGGTTGGAATGGCTCGATGGCACCTAGCAACCACAATATTGAGAAGGGCTAAAAAAGTGGAGCACAGCTGGGAAGACCCAGGAAGGACCAAGACTTGATCTAAGAAGGAAGGAGAATCTGGGAAGGGGAAAAGGACAAATAAGGGATGGTTATATCTTTTAAATATCAGGAGAGAAAAATAATTGAGATGGGTGCATCCTTGGTTGGTGGAGAAGAAGGTATGTGGGAGGCCCTTCTAGGTAGAACCACAGAGCTAACATCAGTTGACTTGGAGACAGCACTAGGAAGAGATGATCATGTGAGTTCTAAACCAGTTAGCTGGCTCCATCCCCTTCTTCCTTCCAGCCCTTCCTCGCTCTTCCTTCTTCTTCATAAGGAATGTAATAGCCAGCCCTGGTGGCACAATGGATAGGCACCTGGCCAATAACCAAAGGTTGGCAGCTATTAGAGGTCAGACGTTAGCAGTAGTCCAACACTTAGCCCACTAAGCTACCAGGACTCCTGATCCAACCAAGAGGAGACCCTATTTGAATCAATACACAAAGCAGCAACTCCTGAACTTGGCGGCAAGTGGGAATCTCTCCTCAGGCCTGATTAAATCCTTAGAGAGTCTGATGCTGTTGGCCTGGCATGGGGCAGGCATGGGAATTTTGTGGATGCACCTCAGGCAATTCCACAGTGCTGCCACCGTTGAGAATAGGCATAAATGGCAGAGGAAAGACTGTAATATTCACTCTGCAGCCAAAGCCAAAAATGTGTTTGGATGTATGGGGTGGGGAGAGGGCAAATAGGGGCTGGTATGAGGTGTGTCTTCACTCAGCATCTGGGTTTTACCTACCTACAGGTCCACATAACTCCAAAGTACCTACCTTAAAGGGTGTTGGATTCTAATTGCAAACAAATGGTGTCTCACAGTCAGTGGCCAACCTACAGTTCATGTTTGGTATGTGATAACCAGAGGCTTCAGATATCAGCAGCCTTGTTCCAAAGCGGGGGCTTTAACCTGGAAATAGAATTCAGGGAGTGTGAGAATGTAAAAAGTCCCTGAGTGACCCAACTGCTATTGGCAGGCAGGTTGGTGGTTCAACTCTATGCAGTGATGCTGCAAAAGCAAGGCCTGGCAATCAACTTTTATAAGATTACAGCCAGAGAAAACCCTGTGGAGTGTAGTTCTACACTGATAACATCTGGGACACCAGGAGCTGGAATGCAGAGAGTTTGGATTTGGAGTTTGGTGAATTTGGAGGAATGGAGGGGAAAAATTACATTTTTCTGTTAATGTCTAGAGAAGTTTAGCCTTCCTTGTTGTTCAATTATGAACATGTTGGTCTTGTTGTTGTTGTTAGGTACCATAGAGTTGGCTTGGACCCATGGTGCCCCTCTGTACAACAGAATGAAACCTCACCCAGTCCTACAACATCCTCACAATTATTCTTGTGTTTGAGCCCATTGTTGCAGCCATGTTGTCAATCATCTCATTGGGACATCTTTTTCACTGTCCCTCCACTGTACCAAGCATGATGTCCTTCTCCAGGGACTCCTGACAACATGTCTGAAATACATGAGACAAAGTCTCGCCATGTTTGCCTCTAAGGAGCATTGTGGCTGTACTTCTTCCTCATAAGCTAGATAGGTTTGTTCTTTTTGGCAGCCCATGGTATTGTCAATAATCTTTGCCAACACCATAGTTCAAATGCATTGATTTTTCTTTGGTTTTCCTCATTCAATGTCCAATTTCCCTGCGCAAATGAGGTGACTGAAAATACCATGGCTTGGGTCAAGCACATTTTTAGCCTGAAAATAAGTAATATCCTTGCTATTCAACACTTTAAAGAGGTCTTGTGCTTCAGATTTGTCGGATGTAATGTGCCGTCTGATCTCTTGGCTGCTGTTTCCATGAACATTGATTTTGGATCCAAGTCAGATGAAATCCTTGACAACTTCAGTCTTTTCTCAGCGAATCATGATGTTACGTACTGTGATGTCCATTTGCGAGGCTGTTGGTTTTCCTTACACTGAGTTGTAATCTATACCGAAGGCTGCCATCCTTGATCTTCACCAGCAAGTGCTTCCAGTCCTCCTCACTTTCAACAAGCTAAGGATTTCATCTGCGTATCAAAGGTTATTAATAAGCCTCCCTCCAATCTTGAAACTGCATTCTTCTTCATGTAATCCAGCTTCTCTGATTATTTGCTCAGCATACAGATTGAATAAGTATGGTGAGAGGCACCCAGGGAACACAGGCACCCCAAAACTCAAAACAATAAAAAGGTAGTTATGCTATGAGTCAGAAATGACTCCTGCCAGATGGGTGGTTATTAGTTCTTGAGCATCTGCCACCCCCACCCCCCAAGCTGCGGTATTTTCCTTGCAGTCATTTCAAAATGCTACTTGCAACCCTCCCCACTTTGAAAATAACAGTTATGCTAACAGGTTTGCTGCTCCATCTATAGTTACCTTTAGGCCATTCGGAACATACACTAGCTATTACTATATTGTGACTTTGATGTCTTGATAGTGGCATGCCCATCAAACTTGATGGCGATTCTGGTCTCATTGAATTATATGCATTTAGCAACAGGATTCTAAGAGGGTCCAAAGGCTTCCCCGGGACCAAAGGAGTCCATTTGCACAAGGAAGGGCAAGCCTCTGCTCTGGAAAAGGTGTCACAGCACAACAGGGTGGCAGGTTGTCATCCAAGGCCACCTCTGAGAAGGGTGGCTGGGGCCAGGGAGCCACCTTGGACCACAGTTGGGGCTTGTTTCCCCTGCATTTCCGCAGATAAGATTGAGCCTGAAAATCCAGTTCAGTGCGGCAGAGAATAGGATGAACTTTCTCTCTCCTCTCCGCTGCCGCGCTCTTGGCATTTCAGAATGCCCAGACTGCCAGGCCCGTAACTCGAGCCTCCAAATTAATCAAAACA
This sequence comes from Tenrec ecaudatus, assembly GCF_050624435.1. Taxonomy (NCBI): domain Eukaryota; kingdom Metazoa; phylum Chordata; class Mammalia; order Afrosoricida; family Tenrecidae; genus Tenrec; species Tenrec ecaudatus. The sequence goes on along the minus strand of NC_134542.1, from coordinate 11,227,204 downwards.
CACAGCGCCGGGTTCAAGCCAGCTGGATAAGCTCTCCTCCGGTGACCTCCGGGGCCCCAACTCTCAGGTTGGCCCTTCACTCCTTGTCTCACCCTTAGGTGCCCATTTAGCCCCCGCCCCCCTTCCCCACTGTCCCTGCAGGTGTTCCGAGCCCCAGCTCTCCCCTGGGGGATCAGCGGGTATTGGTCAGTGCGGGGCGATGGGCGCCTTACCTTCAGGACACCCGCAACTCCAGGAGCCGACTCCGAGCTCGCGGGGCTCTCGCAGCCCGCCGCCTCTCAGCTGCACTAACTAGCTCTTCCTCCCAGCGGAGGCCGGAGGGGAAGCTCGCCGCGGGGGTCAGGTGGGGTGGGGGGCGCTCCGACCCCAATTGCCTTCACTCCGTGCGCACCGGCTTATTCCGAGCACTGCCGCTGGCCACACCCCTCACGCAACGCTGCGCCTCCCGGCCACCCCCCCTCCCCACAAGTCCCACCTCTGACCCGCACCCCACGCCCACGCAGCCCCAGGACCCTGGGACGCTCCCTTCCAGGGCCCCCGGCCCTGAGGGAGCGCCCCCCTGCCCCACCGGCGCGCCCCCCAGCTCTTCTCCTGGGCACCATGCCCGGCCGGAGGGCCACCACCCGGGGCACGGGGAAGGGGGGGACGAGGGCGGGACCTGCGCCACTACTTCCCTCCCGCCGAGTGCCGGCCAAAGCCACGGAGGGGAGAGACGCCGGCGCGGCCGGACCCTACCCAACCCTCCCGGGCGCGCAGGGCCGCCTTGGCTGAGCTCCTTGGCTGGCTCCTCGCAGCGGCCACCATGCGCCCCGGGACGATGCTGAGGCCGCTGGCGCTCCTGCTGGCGCTCCTGGCCATCGCGCGCGTGTCTGGCAAGGTGAGTGCCGAGCTGCGCGACCCCACGCGCGTCCTGAAGGCTGGAGGGGGTGTGGGGCAGCCGTGGGTCGCCGTCTTGGAGCCGCTGCGCTGCGCAGGCAGTTTGGTGAAAAGAGCTCTTGGCAAAGTTAGAGGAACAGGTGACCTTGGAGGACAAGACTGGGGGTGTTGTTGCTGTGGTCCCTAGGGTAAGGGATGGAGTGGGGGTGGGGTGGGGGTCTCAGAGGTCACAAAGGAAAAAAATAAGTCAATACTTCTCAGGGGAGGAACGGGTAGGAATGACATGGGGTTCGCGCTGTCACTGCTGGTGAATGGGACGAAGCGTCAGGGGTGCAGGGGCAGGGCTAGGAATTTGCCTTGACATCCCAATGGTTCAAGCCCCAGCTGTGACCTCACACTGAACCCTGACCTCTCTAGGGTGCTGTCTCTTCTTGTCAAAGCTTGCCCTCCAACTCTCTTCTTAACCCAACCCAGGGCCGTGCAGTCCGACTCCTGGTGACCTTATTTATAGGACAGAGCAGACCTGTCACCTAGGGTCTGTACATCTTCGCGGGAGCAGACAGCATCATCTTTCTCCAGCAGAATAGCCTACTGACCTTTCTGTTAACAGCCTAAGGTTTGCCCCCTGGGCCACCCCTTTAAAACCAGAGCAAACTCTCTGCCATCTACTTGATGCCGACTCACATCGACCCTATAAAACAGGGGAAATTGCCCCCTGTGAGTTTTGGAGACTGACTCTGGACAGCTAGAAAGCCCGCTGGGAGCAGCTGGTGGTCTAGAACTGCTGACCTTGCATATCACAGCCAGACCACTGTGCCACCATGGGCCACCCCTTAGTGTTGAGAAAATCAAATGCCCTCTTTGAATAATTAAAAGCACCTTAAAAGGCAAAGCCATGTTTGGATAAATGAAGCCATCTGTCACTTTGACCGGCATTCCTATTTCTCCTAATCCTAGGTATCTTTATCCAACCAAGTGGTTTGATTGTTTTCCACTAAAAAGCAAAACCAGGTTTTCTCAAAAAAAGAATAGATCTCCCAGAGTTAATTTTCTTGGGAAAATTGAAATGTAACTTTTCAACTGTCTTGTGTTATTTTGACACTTAAAAAAAGAATGTGGGCCTGAACTGACCTGGTGGCACTTGAGGTCATCCAGCTATCAGGTCGGAGGTTCAAAACCACTAGCCTATCCAGAGGAAGAGGAGGCTGTGTGTCCCGGTCAAGGTTTACAGCCTCTACCAAGAACCGCTGTGTCAGAAACCACCCCAGGGCAGTGAGTGCGGGTTTGGCTTAGCTCGCACAGTATAATTCCCATTCTCACAGTCGAGCAGGCGTTCCGCAGACTTTAACAATGAGATGATGATTGGAAATGGATAGTTGTTCCTCATTTGCTGACACCAAGGACTCAGGTAGAAAGAAAATGTTTTGAAAATGATGATGGGCAACAAATGTACAAATGTGCTGGACACTGTGTATGTATGCATGTCTGTATTGTGATAAGAGCTGTATGAGCCCCCAATAAAATTATTGTTTTACATGTGCTAGAACACTTAGCATATTATTTGCTGTAATAAAAAAATGGAAGCCAAAAGAAAGAAAGAAATTGAGAGTTGCAGAAATACTAATGTTTCACGGAGAGCTGCTCAGAAACTCTGGCCACACATACTCCAAAGGTGCTTCCCATCTGAATCAGATGTTAACTCAAGTCTTTACAAGGGACGCAAAAAGGACAGCCCTCCTGAAGCACTCTTCCCCACCGCAGCCTCTCTTCCCAGAGTATTGCTGTCCCTCCTTCCTGGTTTCCAGAAATTTCTAGAAGTGTTCTCATTGCATACACATGGACAAGAGCATATTTTTATTTGTGATTTTAAACATAACTGATATCATGCTCTATATTTCTTCAAAAGCAATGCCATCAGGCCGGTTCCAACTCATAGCGCCTCTGTAGAACAGTAGAACTGCCTCTGTGGGTTTCCGAGATTAAATCTTTACAGGAGTAGAAAGCCTCATCTTTGCCCCCCCCCCTGGAGCAACTGGTGGTTTTGAACTGCTTAGCTTGGGGTTAGCAGCCCACTGCCTCACCCACTGTGCTTCCAGGGCTCTTTCTCATGTCTGTTTGCAACCTGTAGCTCTCTCCGTCTCAGCATGTCAACTGGGCCTGTTTTCTTTTTGCACTGTTTGCACAATGGGAGAGTTAGTTAATTGAGCTGTACCGCCATTGATTCACATGGAAATTGTTTCCAGTATTCTGCCACTACATTCTAAAGGCCTCTCTTCCAGGGTCTGGCCCTCACACAAGCCCATTTTACAGACTTGCGATGCCCAGCCCAGGTAGCAAATATATCTTCATGTGATAACTAGGTACCATCTAAATCAGTGTGGTCTCTCTCCCACCTTTAACCCAGGAATAAATAAACCCAAGGAGTAAAAACCTTCACACCTGTGTGGTAGGGGGAGCTTGGAGAAGAGTTTCAGAATGAAGTTTGCACATCTTTCTTGGACTGCAGAGAAGGCGAGAGGAATTGGGAGGTGTTGCTGGGGGAAGGGAAGAATGATACTTGGGTAAGGACCAACCTACAAAATGGATAAGCTGTGACCATTCAACTTCTTCTTATGCCACTTTCCAGTCTGTCGCCATATTTTCTTGGGACTTTTTTTACATGTAAAATTGTCAGTGTTAGATTGGCCAAAGCGTGATGACTTCTTAGGGTCACTACAGTGTTTTTTTTCTAAGCATTTGAAATGTCTCTGTGAAAAGTTATGGGTCTGGATTCGGTACCTGCTAAGTCACATGGGAAATGTGTCATAAAGGGCTTACGAAAGGGGCCTTCACCTTTTAAAGAAAAGGAATGTCCGTAAGTTAGCTCTCACTTGGGCGATAGATTGCCAGCATGGGTCCCTCCACGGCCTAATTCTGACACTGGGCAAAGCACTGTACCTCTCTGGACCCTACTTCTGTTAACTGTAAAATAGGGGAATTGAAATGCCTACTGGGACAAGCGACTTAAGGACCGAAGCAGAAATAGGGGGATGATCGGAGGAGGAGGATGGATGCTCTCCAGCGCCAGTTGATGGAATTGAATAGAAGCACCCTTCCTGTATTTCAAGTGATCAACTAGATGTCCAGGTTCTGCGAGAATGTTCTCAAACGTGAAGTGTTTGCAGCCAAACCAACACTTTGAAATTAGCCCGATGCGGGCTAACCAATGTATAAGTGAGAGCTACGCTTGGCCTTCGGGCCGTTATATGTGTAATCTCCGTGGTGCACTCACCAAAGCCATGCTTGGCCTGAAATGGCTTCAGTTCTACGTTACTGGATCTCAGAACATGAACATACCAGGGGTGTGATCTGCTGAGTCTAGACGGGGAGGAAGTGCCCGCCCACACAGTTTGTACTGAAACACCCAGAGTGAAGCTCTTCTGCTACTTGACTGCAGACACCCAGTTCTGGGTCTAGTCCGGGGCCGAGTGCTGGGCGTGGGCTGTGCCAGAGCTCCTCTGCTGATCTCACAATAAGATGAGGCTCGAGGGGAGAGAGATGGGTTATCCTTCCTCTTGGTGCCGGAATTTGCTGACAGCGCAGGACCATGGGACCGCGTCCCAGATCAAGAACTGAGGAACAGCTGCACTGAAGGGGTTCACTTCCTCCGCTGGGTTCGTTGTTAAATTTCTAAATGGAAGTAGATGTAGAAAGTATTCCACACAAAGAAAAGTAATATACCAAGCATCAATTATTCTACTACCCTTGTGATTAGGTTGATATTTATGAACTTTGACTTGTTTACTTTCAGATCTCTGCCTTTAGGGTATGTGTGTGTGTGTGTGTGTGTGTGTGTGTATTCACACACACCCTGGTGGCATAGTGGATTACAATGCACTGCTAATCACAAGGTTATCAGTTCAAAACCACTATCTGCTTCTCAGGATAAAGATGAGGTTTTCAATATTCATAATGAGTTACTTTCACAAATTAACAGGGGAAGTCCTATCCTATCTTATAGACTCACTAGAAGTCAAAATTGACTCCAAAACAGTGAGTGAGGTTAAATACATACACAGAGAGAGAGAGAGAGAGAGAGAGAGAGAGAGAGAGAGAGAGAGAGAGAGAGATCCACACATTCCTTAATTCCTCTTCTATTCTAGGACATCTGTGTATATCATTCCTGCACACTTGTTTGCATGTCTGCAGAATGTGTGTATGTATAATCTCCATTTAAAAAGTAAATATTGTTGCCTTGTGGTGTTTAGAATGTAGTAAATCCCTTAATATTTTACACATATCTGTTGGAGGCCGAGCTTCTCATTTGGGTATTATGTTTTGTGATTTTATCCATGTTGAATCGAATCTATTAGTAGTAAGAAAGCCTGGAGGTGCAGTACTGAACAAGTGGCTGAGTGGCTGAGCCTAAGGGGAGAGGTTGAGCCCAGCAGGCAAGCCAAGGGAGAAAGACATAGCTGGCCACACAGTCTTGTCAACCCTGGGAGGCTACTCGGCTCTCCTCTACAAGGGTCACTGCGGCTCAAAATTGGCCGCAGGACAATAAGTAGTCAGTACGATAATGTCCACCTATATACATAAAGCCCCAGTTAATTTCCCATGTCCGCAAACACAGTGTGCTCCTTAGCATCTAAGGAGAGTAGGATGGACTGCTGTGTTGCCTAGGGAGTTTCTGAATCTTTCCATATTTTCATTGACTGAATATTCCATGGAAACCGCATTGCCCATTTATCTATTCTAGCCTTTGCCTTTCTGTTGCTAATTGAACAGGAGTGAAGTATGTGGCACTTGGTCACACTGTTGGGTAACTGTACTAACTATAAGATTGGCAGTTCAAACCCACCAGCCACTCCAAGGGGAAAAGATGAGGCTCTGTGTTCCTGTGAAGTTACACAGCCTTGGAAAACTCACGAGGTTATTATGGGTCTGCATCTCCTCAGGGGCAGTAGGCTTGATTTGAGTTATTGCTAAAAAAAAAAAAGACATATTCTTTAAGCAGACAATGTGGTAAAGTAGTATATTTCAGGGGTATTGAAACACCCATGCTTTGCTATGGAGTAAGTCTAAATTCATCATAATTTATCTTTAAAAATACATTTGTTATTAAATATAATACAGGAAGGTGAATTCATAAATTCAAAATTAAATGACTTATTTAAGGACGAAATCCATTTCTGATGTAATTGCCACTTAGCCAATTCCAAATCATAGTCACCCTGTGCAACTGCCCCACAGAAGCAGACGGCCCCATCTGTCGCCCAAGGAGTGGCTGACAGGTGTGCAGTGCTGCGTGCTTAAGCAGTGGGCCACCAGCGCTCCTTGTTAGGCTGTGAATTCCTACATGGAGATTATTCTGCTCAAGGAACAGTGCACTGGCAGCCCCTAAGAGGCTCCTTGCATCCCTTTGAAGCATAGTCCCCTTTATCTTCCCTGAAAGAAACCAGAATCTGATTGCTTCTCATTATTTCTTTTTCATTCTTTATATTTCACCATATAAATATGCACTGAATATGCTGACGTGGTCCTTTATGATCACTATGCTGTGGGGTCAGACAAGTATCCAAGTATATTCTTTAGTGCTTCTCTTCTCTCATTTGATACGAAGTTTGCAAGACCTACCTTGCACCTCTGTGGAGTTTGCTGCTGGCTTTTTCTTTTTCTTTCAGGCACGATCCTTGGCAAACCTGAATTAATTGAAATATGCCCTTTAATTTCCATGGTCATTTCTGCCTGGTTATAAGAGAGCTGGGTGTTACCTGTGAGGTAGATGAACTTTGTTGAATATGGTCATTAGGGGGTCGCCATTTATAAAGGTCACAGTGGTCAGCAGTTTAAAATCACCAGCTCTCCTCTGGAGAAAGAAGCTCTCTGCTGGCATAAACAGTTATAGTCTTGGAAACTCACGGGGGCAGTTCTACCTTGTCCTGAAGGTCACTACGGGTCGGCATCAACTCAAAGGCAGAGAGTTTTTGAGTTTAGTGACTTAGTGGGTTATGAGTTGGGCTGTCAATTCCCAGGCCAGCAGTTCAAACCCACCAGCTGCTCTGTAGAACTGCTACAGCCTGTCTCCTCAAACAGCAGGGCTGTCTGGTCTGGGAGTGCCCAGCAGTCTTTTGCCTACCTGGAGGTGACTAGTGTGTGGACTTGGCTATGTTTGTACTTGACCTTCAGCCAGAACATAATTCCCAAGATGAATGAAACACACAGTGCTCGGGGCAATGGGGTTCCCCCAAAGTTTATAATTGACCTCAGCCTTAACCATTTTGATCATAACAGACAGCAGCTCCTGCGTGAGTCACTTATCTCACCTGTTCTCACGATGAGAAAATAAGCAAACTGCAGTGATGTCCCCTCAGCACGATGAGCATCTTTCCTCAATCCGCAAGGTCAGCAGTTCGAAACCACCAGCAGCTCCGCAGGAGAAAGACTGGGCTTTCCACTCCCATGAACAGTTACAGTCTTGGAAACCCACAGGGGGTTGCTGGGAGTCAGCACCGACTTGATGGCAGTGAGAGTTGAGGCTGGAAGCCTTGCCACTTGGTATTTCGAACACCAGCCAGGGAAGCCATGGTGGGCAGGTTTCAGGGAGGCTTCTAGACCACAACAGAGTAGAGGAGGATGGCTTGGTGATCTACTTCCAAAAATTAGCCAGGGGAAGCAACAAAGATCACACACAGATGAATCATGATCCCACTCCCTTCTTTTGAACATGTCATCTGGGGTGGGGGGTGGGGTGTCAGTCACTAGAGAAGGACATTATGATTGGTGAAGAATTGGCCGGCCCAGGGAAGGGAGACCCTTAGTGCGGTCAGTAGCTACAGTGATGGACTCAAACATGCTGCTGATGAGGCAAGACCAGGTAGTCATTGTCCTGCATCTCTAAGCGCTCCACGAGTAGATGCCACTCAATGGCCATGCACCAGATCTGGGGCAGAGAGCTTGACATTCCCTTACAGTGAAGTTCCTGAATGATGTGGGTGAGCCTTTATGAGAAAACCTAAACTGTGACAACCATTACTCATAACTTCATGTGAAAAGTATGTCCCTACAGCACATGTAACAGAGCGTCTACAGTGAGAACTCTCCGCCTCGCATATCAGTAGGAATTAGGGGCGGTGCGTCAAAACCCTTGAATATAATGGCTAATTCTTTGCTCTTCTTTTGTGTGTGTTTGTGTGTGTTTGTGTGTGTGTGCACGCTCGCATGCTCACGCGTTTATTAAATACTTTTATTAGAGTCCCTTACAGCTCTTATCACAATCCACACTTTCATCCATTGTGTCACATTCATCCATTTGTACATATGTTGCCATTATCATTGTCAAAGTATTTTCTTTCTACTTGAGACTTTAATATTAACCCCTCATTTTCCCTCCCTCCCCCTCGGTCCCTTCTCTCATGCACCCTTGATAAATTACAGATGAAAGAACTCAACGTTATAATGGCAAAAACCAACAAAGCAGATGAACCTCCTAAGAAAGGATCCTTCCAGGAGATGTCGGACAGGGCAAGATATGACAAAATAATAATTTATAAATTATCAAGGATTCACGAGGGAGCGGAAAACGGGGAGGGAGGAGGAAAATGAGGAGCTGATGCCAGGGGCTTAAGTGGAGAGCAAATGTTTTGAGAATGATGAGGGTAATAAATGTACAGATGTGCTTTACATAATCGATGTATGCATGGATAAGAGTGATAAGAGTTGTGTGAGCCCCTAATAAAACGATTAAAAAATAAATTAAAAAATTCCAGACAAAAAAATAAAAGTCCCTTCCTCCCATCCACATTATTCCATAAGACGTCATGGGTGGCACCGCTTCCGTCTTAATTCCCACTTGACCTGTGACTGCTCAGTACAGCTTCTGGCTCTGGTCCGTTTTCTAACCAGGGTTGAATTAAATGACGCCAGCTCTCTACCCGTCTGTGCTTACATGCTGCCATAACTTGAGGCAAGCGCCGAGCTCTGCCCAGGCTGTTGTACGTCATCGATGTGGCTCAAAATTGTCTAGTATCCATGTGAAAAGAAAATAGTTTTTAAAGGATAGGTGATATTACCTTTAATAAATTTATCCCAATCCCTCCAAAATGTTATCTTTCAACAGGCAATCACTATTTAAAAGCCTGAATAAAATATTTTGTTTTCTTATTTCATATGCCATCTCCAAAATTGGATAGGTTTGTCATACTTCCCTCGCAAAATGCAAACTCACGGTCATTGAGCTAATTCTGAGTCATAGGGGCCCTGTAGGATAGAATAGAACTGTCGCCTCATCTTTCTTATTTGGAACTGGTGGTGGGTTTTAATTGCTGACATTGCGGTTGACAGCCCAACACATAACCCACGACCCCACCTTTTTTTGCTTTCTCACTGCCATTGAGTCGATGCTGACTGAAAGCAACCTGAGGACAGGACAGAACTGCTCCTGTGAGTTTCCGAGAGTGCGACTCTCTGGGAGTAGAAAGCCCTGTCTTTCTCCTGCAGAGCAGTTGGTGGCTTCAAACTGCTGATGTTGCAGTTAGCAGCTCATCTCGTAGCCGCTACCAGCCATCGTTTGAGAACCTAGAACCACCGGAGCAAGTGGTCATTATTCTGGACATTGGGGGTTTATGTCAGTGGCATCCAGCTAAGGGGAGGGCAATACAGTCCTTGAGCTTTTGTCTCTGGTTGGAGCACCTTGGGTTTGCTTTTTTGTCTGAGAAGTGTGTCAAACATCAACAACCTTCATTAAAGGCAGTGAGTCAGGCATGGGATATGCCTGAGTATCAGTGCATCCCTATCCTCAGAAAATTAAGACAGCAGGTCTTGTCTGTAATGTTTACAATGGCAAACCTTATCACTGATATGCCTACAAAATAAACCAAGACCACACACTGCCATCAAGTTGATACCAACTCATAGAGAACCCATAGGACAGGGTAGAACTGCCCCTGTGGGTTTTCCAAGACTGACTCTTTATAGGATTAGAAAGCTCCATCTTTCTCCCTGGGAACAGCTGATGGTTTCAAACTTTTGACCTTGTGGATTGTAGCCCAAACTGTAACCACTACACCAGGTGCCCATGAGGCCGGCATCAAAAGTTCGTGGAAAAATGGAATCAAAGGCTCATGGAATTTCCCCTGCACATTTTGAGGATCCCTCAAGTTAGGTCTATCACCAGAATAGAATTACGCATGTGAAGAATCGAAAGAAAAAGCTAACCAAAAAATCCAAACACTTGGGGAGCTATCTTGGAACCAAAGGTGCCCTGGGAGCACTGTGGGTTGAGTGTTGGGCTACGAATAGAAAGGTTGATGGTTCAAAGCCACCAGCTGCCCCTTGGGAGAAAGGTGAGGCTGTCTGATCCTGTAAAGATTTGTATTCTTGGAAACCCAAAGGCCCAGGGCTGTTCTGATGCCCTGCATCAGAATTGACTTGATAGCAGTGGGCTTACTGAAAACAAACAGACCACTTTGCCCTTCATCCAAAATTGTAAGTCAGCCTGTGATTGCTACGCTGTCCACATCCCGTCAGACTATCAAAACCATTTCCTGCATGCACGGTGAGCATTCTCCATGTGTGTATACACATAACTACTCATATGCCTATTTTAAAGGGTGTTTAATAGAATTTGATACAATTCCCATTTTCATGCTGAAGGGAGAGAATAATGGTGGTTTTCCAAAAGCACATCTGTAAATGTATGCAAATAATAGCTTTCATTCTGGAGTAAATTTGGATTTTTCCATCTTAATCTTTCAGATCAATGTTTGCTCATTAGATTGTGTCTCCAAATCAGTTTCTTGGATAAGTGACCTCAGTGCTTAAAAATGAGTTCAAGTGCATTAGAAAACATTGAGAGGATGGCCAGAGTTGACAAAACAGGGAGGTCCTTGACTTCTCCTCCCCCTCCACCCCCAGCTTAGTTTGCTGTTACACCAACTTTTGAAGGGGAAAAGAAAAAGTTCCACGGATGGAAAGTTATGAAGTGTTCAGGATTCTCCCCTAAGATCTGATGACGCAGGCTCAGATGACAGACCCCAAGCAACAGGTTAGATATTTAGTTTCTTTTACGAGGACAGCAGGACAATTTTATGCTGCGTGGTTTCTCTGTGACACAAGGAAATCTGAACCACCCACACGCTGGCTGGCTTTTCTTTCCTGTTTGCATGTGTTGTGCAAAAGGCAGACCTGTTATAGAAGCCCAAGTATAAAAAAGAAAACTCTTTCAGTTCCTTTTGGCCAAAGATAAATATCATAGGCATTATCATTTATTTTCATTCTGCTTTGTAGCACCTATTGATAAAAATTTCCTGTGTCATTATTGATTCTGATTCTCAATTTTAAACATCTGCATCATAGTTCACGATCAAATTGCCAACCTTTGACGTAGCAGCTACACATTGGGCTGCTAACTGCAAGGTCAACAGTTTGAAACCACCAGTAACTCCTTGGTAGAAAGATGGAGCTTTCTACTCCCATAAAGAGATACAGGCTGGGAAACCCACAGGAGCAATTCTCAGCTGTCCTCTAGGGTCACTATGAGTCGGAATTGAGTGGACAGCAGTGAGTTTGGGCTTGGGGTTTTCAGTTGGCCACATAGCACTTAACCATTTAGCTGCCATATGTGATACCAACCAACTCATAGGCGAGTATCAAGACTTATTTAAATAATGCTTTACTACTGAATATTTTAGGGAGTCCTGGGGGGCAACATGGGTTAAGTATTGGACTGCCAACCTAAAGGTAGCTGGTTCAACTCCACCAGCCACTCCATGGGAGAACGATGAGGCTGCCTGCTCCAATAAAGATGGACAGTTTCACAACTCTATTGGGCAGTTCTACTTTGTCTCTCAGGGTTGCTTTAGTCAGAATTTACTCAAAAGCAATAGATTTTTAGAATTTTATATTGAAAATATTGGTTGTTTCCAATTAGTCAGTATTACAAATAATGCTCCATTGAGTCCCTTGGAGAAAAGCACTTACTAAAATTCTACTTTTAAGAGTGTGTGTGTCCAGCCTGCATGATCATGAGGTACTGAAGGAATCAGTTATCAGGCATCAAAGAACAAAAAAATCATATCATTGGGTGCACACCTCCATGATACGATTGCTGAAGACAAATGGGTGCATAAGAAAATGTGGCGAATAAAGCTGATGGTGCCTGGCTATCAAAAGATATAGCATCTGGGGTCTTAGAGGCTTGAAGGTAAACAAGCAGCCATCTAGCTCGAAAGCAACAAAGCCCGCATGGAAGAAGCACACTAGCATGTGCGATCACAAGGTGCCAAAGGGATCAGGTATCGGGCATCATCAGGACAAAAAATCATATCATTGTGAATGAGAGGGAGTGAAGAGTAGAGACCCAAAGCCCATCTGTGGGCAATTGGACATCCCCTTATGGAAGGGTCACAAGGAAGAGACAGGCCAGTCAGGGTGCAGTATAGCAACAATGAAACACAACTTTCCTGTAGTTTCTAAATGCTTCCTCCCCACCAACTATCTACCTTACAAATCTGACTAGACCAGAAGATGTACACTGGTACAGATGGGAACGTAAACAGGGAATCCAGGGCAGATGACCCCTTCAGGACAAGTGGTGAGAGTGGCGATACTGGGAGAATGAGATGGAAAGGGGGAACCGATTACAAGGATCTACATATAACCTCCTCCCTGGGGGACGGACAACAGAAAGGTGGGTGAAGGGAGACATTAGACAGTGTAAGATATGATAAAATAAAATTTATAAATTATTAAGGGTTCATGAGGGAGGGGGGAGCAGAGAGGGAGAGGGAAAATGAGGAGCTGATGCCAGGGGCTTAAGTGGAGAGCAAATGCTTTGAGAATGATGAGGGCAGTGAATGTACAAATGTGCTTTACACAATTGATGTGTGTATGGATTGTGATAAGTTTGTATGAGCCCCTAACAAAATGATTAACCCCTCCTTACCCCTCACAAAAGAAGAGAGTGTGTGTGTGTGTGTGTGTGTGTGTGTGTGTGCGCACGCGCTATCTTGTTGGTTGTCTGCCTACGTGCGTTTCGGAAAGTTTGCTGGCAAGCTAAGATCAGTCCTGATTCATGGAAAAAGGTCTTGTTCGAGAACATTCATCAAGGTCAAGAGGGAGATGTGTATAAAACAGAGAACTCCAGTTATTCAGCCTCTACAATCTTGAAAGAAACATTTGAACCCACTCTCCTGGCACTTCTCCGCCTGACTCTTCAGAGGGAGGTGCCACGCCCTGTCCATCTCTGTGGCTCCAATTCTTAGCATCTCTGTGCTTCTGGGAAGGAAACACTTTATGAAGCATGAAAACAAAAAGCTCAATGTAGGACGAGTGGATTCTTTAGTCGCTGGGCATGAGAAGAAAAAAATATCTTTTCGAATGAACACCGGAATGCTTCATTAATCCAGCAATTTGACAAATGTTTGTCTAGATCCTGTGTGCCCGGTCAGGCTGAGATCCCAGTGAAACCAAAACAACTCCCCCGGGAGTGCTGCCTGTCTGGGTGTAACACACATCACACACACACACACAACCACAACTCGCTGTCATTACGCTGATCCCGACTCGTGGAGACCCCCGGAGGGCAGAGTGGCTTAGTGGCTTATGAGTTGGGCTGCCAAATGCAAAGTCAGCAGTTCAAACACACCAGCTGCTCTCTAGAACTAAGATGAGGCTGCCTGCCCCTGTAGGTATTCACAGGCTCAGAAGCCAAAGAGTCATTCTTCGGTGTTCTGTGGGGTCAATAAGAGTCAGAACCAACTCGATGGCATTGGGTTCTCTAGTGTGGACGTGTATTTGCTCTTCTATAACTCAGGAAGGGTTAGGTCGAGAACTCACCCTCCACTGGTATCACTGCTGCTTAAAATTAACTGTATGACATTGGATTGCCTTATATAAAGTAGTCTGGTCTACCCAAGGCCACCTGATTTAATCCCATGATTTAATCATAACCAAATATGCCCAGGCTTTCGATGAATATGTTTAGGGGAGGGGGGAGCACACTCTCTAACAGTGGCTAAGGGCAGAGTTTGAATCAGCAAAAAGACAATGATATGATGCATACAATCATGGGGCATTCACAGAAAAGCAAAGGGCAAGCAGTGTCGATCAGGAAGAATCCAGATGGCTGTGTGTGCAGGCCAGGGAATGGATCCGGGAAGCAGTTCAGATTTCCGTGGCAGGAATGCAGAGTTGATCTGCAAAGGAAAGTGTTTGGGAATGTTCGCAGGGGCTTCAGAAAGCGGCGCGGTGAGCTCCTGGGGGATTCTTGCAGCTTGTGCCTGACCCCAGCCGGAGCCCAAGCGATGACCATAGCGGGATGCCAGATTTGCATAGACGGGCTGAATTCGCTTTGTTTTGCCATATTGGGCAAAATCAGATCCACCATGCCTTACACACACACACACGCACACTCGCACACGCATGGAGATCCACGCTAGTAAGGGCACACACACCGTGTTAGAACTCAGAGCAATACGAGATCTATTTCATAAGATAGGCTTCCTACTGGTTAGAAACCGGACGCTGTGTCTCACTCAGGTGCCAATGTGCTCTAATTGCTACCGATAAGGCTGGAAGGCACCAAGATTTGGCTTTCTCAAGTACCACTGAGCCTGGGTCTGGGCCAGTGTTGGATGACCCAGTCAGCTAAGGAAGCCCGGGGTGACTTGAGCTTACTGGCTAATCCATTGTGGGAGTGTTAAACGAAAGGTAGGCAGTTTGAACCACCAGCTACTCTGTGGGAGAAAGATGAAGCTTTCTCCTCTGGTAAAGATTTAGAGACCCACTGGGGCAGCACGACCCTGCCCTGGAGGATTGCTACGAATCGCAGCCCAGTCAACGGCAGTGAGTTTGAGTTTGGTTGAGCCTACTATCTCCAGAGAGAGTGCCTCCGGGCCCATTGTGCCCACAGGGATGCATTCTACAAATGCCAAGAGTTATTGAGACAGGCGTGCCTGTCAATATCAGGAAAGTAATAGGCCAGCTATGTTTCCTCTGTGCACTTGAGTGCCCACTACTGTGTGACCTAATATCAACTTCCTGGAATGTCGCAGGCAGGAGTTTCTTATTTTCAGAACTCATCTCCAGGGCATTCTTGACTTCTGGTATTTTCTAATAACAGGATTTGGAAAGCTCAGCAGAAATGACATCCTCCCTTATGACTGCTCCCGTTTAAAAAAAGGGGCCGGCGATTGACCTTACCTGCCCCTTGGGACTGTGGCGGCTGCCGCTCAACCCAGGATTGCATCACCGCAGCCTCCTCTCACAAGCCTCTTAATGACAGAGGTGTCCCGGGGCCGCCTTTAATAGTACTACTCTGTTCCTTTCTTATCTTTAAACTTTAGGATGGTTTGGCACGGCTTGAAAAGAGAAGCCATGGCGCCACCTTTGGCACGATGCTGCCCCCCTCACATTCCATTCACGGGTCACTGGCAGCCATCGCAACGAGGGTGGCATCTCATTTGGTTCCCATTTCCAGGACCCCTCAGGGGCAGTGCCCTACATTAAGGGTCATCTTTGAGGGTCCTCTGAATGGAGGATGCTTCCAAGAGATGTTTCAAAAAGGAGCTGTTTGGCCCCTCAACACCAAACTCACTGCCATTGAGTCTGTTCCTACTCACAGCGACTCTGTGGGCAGGGTGGCACTGTCTGTCCCCTGTGGCTTTCTGAGACTGTCATTCTTAGTGGCGGGAATGAGCCTCATCTTTGTCCCTCAGTACAGCTCTTAGTTTCAAAGTGCTGATCTCGCAGTTAGCAGCCCAATGCATAACTATGGTGCCAACCAGATGGTCCTCTGCGTTTTTACATGCTGGTCTTTTTTCCTGTCACGAAGCATCATTTGTGTCCATTTGTGGGTGCTTGAGAGCTAGACACCAAAAAAGAACACAGTTTCCAGTTCTGACATGGTACGTCCACATGTTGCAGGATAGATGGGTGCTCTGTGAGGTTTTTTAGCCTGTGACCTTTGAAGGAGATTGCCAGGCCATAGTTCTGAGGCACCTTTGGGGGGATGTACATTTCCAACCTTTCCGTTAGTAGCTGCAGAGCTACCTGCACTCCCTAAAGGCTCACTTGAGGGCTATCAAGTCCCTGCTGACTGGTGGCCACCCCAGTTGTTGCGGAGCAGAACGCTCAGAGGGGGTTCCTGCCTGTCACCTGTGCGGAAGACCTCCAGCTCTTTCTTCCCCGGAACCACAGATTCAAACCACTGCTCTTTGGGTTAGCCACCTGCTTCTGCCACCCAAGCTTCCTTTCATGGTAGATAAATAGGTGCAAGAGCATGTGTTCTGTGGACACGTTCTCAGGAGAGACCTGGTCCCAGAGGCCACCACCCTGGTAAAGAATAGAAGAAGGGAGACATCAGAAAACCCTCAAGGAGGCGGATTGACACAGTGGCTGAAGCCATGAGTTCAAACCTCCTCCCAACCTTGTAAGGATGAGGACTGGACCAGACTGTGTTCCAGTCTGTGGCACAGGAGCAGAAGCGACTCCACAGCACCCAATGACAAAAACAAACAAAACAAGTTACTCCTAAGTAAACAAGCAGCCATCTAGCTCAGAAGCAACAAAGCCCACAGGGAAGAAGCACACCAGCCTGCGTGATCACGAGATGCCAAAGGGATAAGTTATCAGGCATCAAAGAAAGAAAAATCATATTGTGTGTTTATCTCCCTGATACGATCGCTGAAGACAAATGGGTGCATAAGCAAATGTGGCAAAGAAAGCTGATGGTGCCTGGCTATCAAAAGATATAACATCTGGGGTCTTAGAGGCTTGAAGGTAAACAAGCGGCCATCTAGCACAGAAACAACAAAGCCCACATGGAAGAAGCACACCAGCCTGTGTGATCACGAGGTGTCAAAGGGATCAGGGATCAGGCATCATCAGAACAAAAAAATCATATCATTGTGAATGAAGGGGAATGTAGATTGGAAACCCAAAGCATATTTGTAGGCCACTGAACATCCCCTTACAGAAGGGTTTCGGGGAGGAGATGAGACAGTCAGGGTGCGATGTAGCAACAATGAAATATACAACTTTCCTCTAGTGCCTAAATTCTCCCCCCCCCCCCACACACACACACTATCATGATCGCAATTCTACCCCACAAATCTGGCTAGACCAGAGGTTGTACACTGGTACATATAGGAACTGGAAACACAGGGAATCCAGGGCAGATGATCCCTTCAGGACTACTGGTGGCAGTGGCGATACTGGGAGGGTGGAGGGAAGGTGGGTTGGAAAGGGGAAACCGATTACGAGGATTTACATATAATCCCCTGCCTGGGGACAGACAACAGAAAAGTGGGTGAAGGGAGACATTGGACAGTGCAAGTTATGACAAAATAATAACTTATAAATTATTAAGGGTTCATGAGGGAGCAGGGAGCAGAGAGTGAGAGGGAAAATGAGGAGCTGATGCCAGGGGCTTAAGTGGAGAGCAAATGTTTTGAGAATGAAGAGGGCAATGAATGTACAAATGTGCTTTACACAATTGATGTATGTATGGATTGTGATAAGAGTTGTAGGAACCCCTAATAAAATGATTTTTTTAAAAAAGAAAGAAACATGTCACTCCTGAGTCCTGAGTAAGTACCCAGAGTCCCAGATCTCCCACTGATCTAGGGCAGCTCTTACAGAAAGGCCTCAACCAGTATTATTATTTGGGTGTATTTGTATAAAGATCAGTTTATATGTCAGATGTTATTCTCTATAGTATTAGTTTTTTTTTAATTTGTTTGAAACTAACCCAGGTGCTAGGAAAGCCATCGAGTCAGCTTCACTTTGTATTTTTCCTCCCTTAGTAGCCACTCAGGCCTGTGTTTAGAGCTGATGGGCCAGGACACTGGGGGCTTTTGAAGGCTGTGCCCTTTTTGTTTGTGTGGAGTAGGACACAGACAAAGCAAAAGATGGACAACATCAGTCCCAGCCCATCTCATCAGGATAGAGCCAGTGTCCCAGCAAGGCCCCAGGTCTGTGGCCCTTTCCTCTGTCTTTCTCCCCCTTCCCTCTCAGCTCCCTCCTTCCTTTCCCTCATCCTCACCGCAGTCTTCAAAGTCGAAGATGTGGAAACCATTTTCTCGTAGTTGTTTTTTTTAATCCTATATAATAATGATATCGTGAATTGTTTATCTTTATGAGATCGACTAACATCGATCTGACTAATGTCAGATACTATTTTGCATTCTGCTTTTTACACATTATATAGTTACTCTAGGAACCCAGGAGGCAGAGTGATTGCGAGTTGGGCAGGGATCTGCAAGGTCAGCAGTTGGGAACCACCAGCTGCTCAGAGGGAGACAGAAAGGGCTTTCTACTCCTGCAGACAGTTACCATCTCAGGAACTCACAGCAGCCAGTTCTAATCTGTCCTATAAGGTCACTATGAGTTGACTTTGACTCGATGGCAGTGAGTTTGGTTTTTAATTTTTGGATTATGGGTAGGTTTTCAGACTACTAAGCATCCTTTCAAAGTGAATGCATTCTATCCCATCATGTTTATATCACCACGCTTTAATCCAGACCTTTGATATTATAAAATATATAAATATAAAAATTTTGATGCTGTTGAATTTGGTTGCCTATATGTCTGTTTTCTTTTACTTTTTTTAACAACAGATGCGTATAGTAGAATCATTAGTTAAATCAACTGATATATATATATATATATATATATCCACACACACACATATATAATAGAACTAGTCCTATCTGTTAAATAAATAATAGAAGCAGTTTTCACACTCTTCAGGATAAAGAAAAGGAAATCCTTTCCAGTCCTAGAATTGGTGACATGGTGGTTACCTCTGGGCTGCTAGCCCCAAGTTCAGCAGTTTAAAACCACCAGCTGCTCTGTGAGAGAAAGAAGAGACTTTCTACCCCCATAGTTTTTACTCCCCCCGTTTCAGAAACCCACAGGAGCAATTCTATGCCGTCCTACAGGGTCACCTTGAGTATAAATGGAGTTGATGGCCAAGGGTTTGGTTCACAGTGGTAATTGTTTTGATGATATCTTCTGTCTTCCTTTTTCTTTTCCTTATTTAAATTTTTGCTATTCAATTCAGAATGTGCGTTAGTGTAGAACATGAGCTGGGAATCCAAAATTTAAAAGTTGCTCCCAAGAAAGCCCATTTTCCTAATATTACTTCGATAATATTCTAACCATCACCTATTAGACTTGTGACGATCTTAGCTCCACAAAAACAAGCAAGAAGAGCCACCAGATTGTCTTCGTTACTTATTAATAGGGAAGAAGCCTTGGAGGCAGAGTGGTTACATATTGGACTGCTAACTACAAGGTCAGCACTTTGGAACCAGCAGCTACTCCTCCGATGAGGCTTTCTACCCCCAGAACGGATTATAGTCTCAAACCCATGGCAACAGTTCTGTCCTATCCTGTAGGATCACTGTGAGTCAGAACCAATTTGACAGCAGTGGATTTTGAGGGTTTTTTTTAATAGGAATAGAGTCAGGATTTCCTTAGGACACAGACGGGATGGTGAAGTCTAACAGCTCATGGCCACAAATAGCAAATAGGGCTTACCTGTTATGTTCCTTCTTCTAGGCCACAGTCAGTGGGAGCCCCGGTGGTGTAGTGGTGCAATCTGCAAAGTCGGGGTGCAATCTGCAAGGTTGGCAGTTTGAAACCACTAGGTACCCCAAGGGAGAAAGGCTGGACATTATACTCCCGTAAACATTTACAGTCTCTGAAACTCAAAGGGGCAGTTCTACCTTGTCCTACAAGGTCACTATGAGTCGGCATGGATTTGCTGGCAGTGAGTTTGGGTAGAAAGACTGAAGTTAGGCACAAAACAAATAAACTCACTGCCATCCAGTAAATGCTGACTCACTGTGACCCTACAGGGCAGAGTGGAACTGCCCCTGTGGGAAATGTTTATGGGAGTGGTCTCCTCCTTCTCCTGCAGAGTCAGCCCAAACTGTGATAACGTTGAGGCCCTGCCCTCAGTGGGTCAGCTTTTCACCATGCCTTACTCTCAACTCACCAACAGTTATAAGCTGCAATAAAATAAGCTCAGGGATCACTCCCTGCCCACCCGCCAACCCCCCGCACTCATCCCCTGTACCATAGTCCATCACTATAGGATGTCCCAATAGGTTCCAGAATTGTCAGATAATTTGTAGAGTTGGGTTATTTCCAATAAATATGCCAAAGATGAATATATGTACATATATTTATATATGATGATAAGGAAATAGATCTGTGTGCATATATTTATAGGTTTAGTATTAAGGTCGCAGATGGACATTGAACATCCACTCAAGTACTCCCTCAATAAAAGAACACTTTGTTCTATTAAACTGGCATTCCATGATGCTCACCTTCCTGACACAATCACTGAAGACAAATGGGTGCATAAGCAAATGCGATGAAGAAAGCTGATGGTGCCTGGCTATCAAAAGATACAGGGTTTGGGTCATAAAGGCTTGAAGGTAAACAAGTAGCCATCTAGCTCAAAAGCAACAAAGCCCACATGGAAGACACACACCAGCCTGTGTGATTATGAGGTGTCGATGGGATCAGGTATAAGGCATCAAGGAACAAAAAATCATACCATTCAGAAATGAGGGGCAGTGCAGAGTGGAGACCCAAAGCCCATCTGTACACAAGTGGACATCCCCTTACAGAAGGGCCATGAGGAGGAGATGAGCCAGTAAGGGTGCAGTGTAGCAGTGATGAAACATACAACTGTCCTCTAGTTTCTAAGTGCTTCCTTGCCTCCACCCCCACCCCACTATCATGATCCCAATTCTACCTTACAAATCTGGCTAGACCAAAGGACGTACACTTGTACAGATAGGAACTGGAAACAGGGAATCCAGGACAGATGAACCCTTCAGGACCAGTGGTGAAAGTGGTGATACTGGGATGGTGGAGGGAAGGTGGAGTAGAAAGGGGGAACCAATTACAAGGATCTACATATAACCCCCTCCATGGGGGATGGACAACAGAAAAGTGGGTGAAGGAAAACACCGGACAGTGTAAGACATGAAAAAATAATTTATAAATTATCAAGGGTCATGGGGGAAGGTAGGGTGGATGAGGAGCTGATACCAAGGGCTCAAGTAGAAAGCAAATGTTTTGAGAATGATGAGGATAACAATGTACAAATGTGCTTGACACATGAATGGATGGATTGTGATAAGCATTGCATGAGCCCCACTAAAATGATTTAATAATAATAAAAATAAATATGCCCCCAAATTTCTAGCCCTACCCCACTTTTTGCTCCCCCACCCCACAAAAAAATAGCTGGAACAAAAATATCCAACAATCCCCTCTTGACTGTCACACCAAAAAAACAAGAAACTTTCATTTAAAGAAGTGAGCATGGATACAATTGTGTTTAAGACTTTTCTGATGTAAACTCAGACTAATACCGACTCCTCTGACATCCCCCAGCTAACAGAGTGTAAATGATTTACTGATTTACCTGGGAGACCATCTCAATAGGGTCCACCTTCAGAAAGCAGCTTCACTGAAGCTGAACTTGTCCCATGTGATGCCACTATGCTCTTTCCATTGGCTGAACCACCAGATTTGGCTAGATTGAGCAGATTCTTGGTTGTTGCTCTTAAGAAGCTCTTTGAGGCCCAGAGTTTTCCTGTTTATTTCAGGCACAGGGCAATGTGTTTCCTCAAGAAAGTTGCCAGGATAGCTCCTGACTCGGTAAGCACAGGGACCATGTCCTGTGTTGATCGTGGTTGTGACCACCCTTGTAGATTTTGACACATGAAATGGATGATCCTCTGTCTGACTCCAACATGCCCAAAGAAGGACAAGTCTGAAGACTTACACTTTCCTGTAAAACCTTTTGCTCTCTGGCAGAGAGTGGTTTGTCAGAGGAAAGCTATGCTCCACAGGGTTTCCCACGGCTGATTATTTGGAAGTAGATAGCCAGGCTTTTCTTCCTAGTGCCTCTGGGCGGACTCCAAGCTCCTGCCTTTCAGTTTGTGACCCAAATGCGTCCACCATTTCCACCACCATGGGACTTCAGAATAAAATGAAGGAATTGTGTGTTCCTATTATACTTTCCCCCTGACTCCAAATCTATGATCAGAATTTTCAATACTGTCATTGATCAAACATGTGTGAGTTGTTCCTTAAAAATGCAGTCGCTGCTTAGCCCGCTCCAGCAAGACTTAGCTCTGTGGCTTTGGAAACACCTTGGAGCTTCATTTTCCTTGTCTGGACACTGGGGATAATTTGGGTTCCAGGATTTCGGTAATGACTAAATACCAGAATGCCTCCTGCAGTGCCTGGCACCGATTACAAGCTCATGGCTGGGGCTCAGCGTGGAGGGTGAAGGGATTTGGGTGGGTTTGACCAAATCATGATCCAGCTTTTACCTACTAATCAAGCAAACAAAACAAAAAGTAGAAAAGAAATGAAGCCCAGTGCTATCCTGTCAATTCCAACTACAGCAACACTATACAACAGAGTAGAAGTGCCCCCATAGAGTTCCCAAGGCTGTAATCTCCTCAGAATCTGACTGTCACGTCTTTCTCCCTCAAGCAGCTGTTGGGTTCAAACTCAAAACCTTTGGGTCAACAGCAGGGCACGTTAACCAGTGCACTATGCCTTCTGAAGTTTAAAGAGGCAAACTCTTGTAATCTTTTGTTAACCTGAAGCAATCATCCGATGAATTACTTTTTATATTTGCTAACTAAGAGAGGGTTTTTTAGACTTTATTTTTATTTTAAATCATTTTATTGGGGCTCATACAACTCTGATCACAATCCATACATACATTCATGTGTCAACCACATTTGTATATTTGTTGCCATCATCATTCTCAAAACATTTGCTTTCTACTTGAGCCCTTGGTATCAGCTCCTCATTCCCCCCCTCCCCTTATGAACCCTTAATAATTTATACATTTTTATTATTTTGTCACATCTTATACTGGCTGATGTCTGCCTTCACCAATTTTTCTGTTGTCCATCCCTGAAGGAGGGGGCTATATGTATATCCTTGTAATTGGTTCCCCCTTTCTACCCCACCTTCTCCCCACCCTCCTGGTATTGCCACTCTCACCACTGGTCCTGAAGGGTTCATCTGTCGTGGATTCCCTGTGTTTCCAGTTCCTATCTGCACCAGTGTACATCCTCTGGTCTAGCCAGATTTGTAAGGTAGAATTGGGATCATCATAGTCGGGGAAGGAAGCATTTGATAACTAGAAGAAAGTTGTATGTTTTATCGTTGCTACACTGCAGCCTTACTGGCTCATCTCCTCCTCATGACCCTTCTGTAAAGGGATGTCCACTTGTGTATAGATGGGCTTTGGGTCTCCACTCTGCACTGCCCCTCATTTCTCAATGGTATGATTTTTCATTTTTTGATGCCTGATACCTGGTCCCTTTGACACCTTGTAATCACATAGGCTGGTGTGCTTCTTCCACGTGGGCTTTGTTGCTTCTGAGCTAGATGGCTGCTTGTTTATGTTCCAACCTTTAAGACCCCAGATGCTATATCTTTTGATAGCTGAGCACCATCAGCTTTCTTCACCACATTTGCTTATGCACCCATTTGTCTTCAGTGATCGTGTTGGGAAGGTGAGCATCATGGAATGCCAATTTAATAGAACAAAGTATTCTTGCATTGAGGGAGTACTTGAGTGGAGGTCCAATATCCATCTGTGAACTTAATACTAAACCTATAAATATATGCACATAGGTCTATTTCCCCATCATCATATATAAATA
Organism: Tenrec ecaudatus; assembly: GCF_050624435.1. Taxonomy (NCBI): domain Eukaryota; kingdom Metazoa; phylum Chordata; class Mammalia; order Afrosoricida; family Tenrecidae; genus Tenrec; species Tenrec ecaudatus. The sequence goes on along the minus strand of NC_134542.1, from coordinate 11,203,625 downwards.
TATTTACATATATACATGCCTGTATGTAGACCTCTATAAATGCCCTTTGCCTCCTAGTTCTTTCTTCTATTTCCTTTTACTTTCCTCTTGTCCAAGTATCATGTTCAGCTTTCATTTGGGTTTCAGTAATTCCTCTTGGTTACATTGCCCTTGATCAATCCCTAGTAGGCCTCTTACACCCTCCTTGCCATTGATTTTGGATCGCTTATTGTTCCCTTGTCCCTGGGTTTGTTATGACCACTTCCTTTCCAAGAGAGGGGTTTTTAACCCATTATTTTAAAACGTAAATCAAATTACCCCACAGAACATTTCCATTTTAATTCACCAAAAAAAGTAGCCATGAATTAAGTAATGTTATAATGGCCCCAATGATTTGTATGTACTCACTTCAGACAACTGATTGCTGAAAAGTTTGACTTTCGCAGAGACATGAAGTCATTCTGAAAGTAGTCGATTCACACTAATTATGCACTTCTTAACATAGTCCACAAAGACGATGTTCAACATCCTACTCTGATGAGTAGTGGCCGAGGTCTAAAAGATCATGAGTGACCATCTGGGGTGCATCAATTGCTCTCTGCTGTCCAGGGAAAGTAGAAATGTAAATAAAAGATGCATGAAAACAGTTTGTGCAATGGATTCATGGAGCCATCAATTGTCACTCTCCATTGACTGTGGGACCAGAGGAACTGGATGGTGCCCAGCATCCACTGCCAAGTGCTCTGAAAGGGGTCACATTAAAATATCCTGGAGAGAGTGTAAGAAGAAGAAGGTGAAGCAAAACTCAAAATTATTTTTAAAAGAGGAGGCTCGCTGGTCTGATAGAGACTGGTGGACCCCCTGAGACGGTGGTCCTTAGTCACCATGCAGGCCTGGAAATCAACTGACCCCCGTGGCTCAGTTTTCAGCCAAACAATCGACAGGTCTGTGTAGGGACTCACTAACACTAGTCAGTTGTGCATGCCTTACAGTAATCAACTGTTTGGGATCAAAAGGGCAACATCGATCCAAGAACAAAATCCAGAATGGTTCCGAAGGGAGAAGAAATGGAAACAGGAAACAGTGGGAGGAAGTGAACTCAATGCCGTTACATCAGATGATTGATTCTCATCAATGACATGAAACAAAATGTGTATGAATTGTTGGATAGAAAGCTGATCTGCTCTGCAAACCTTTACCCAATTAACAATAGAAAGGTGTTTTATTTTGTTTTTAGTTAAAGAATAAGAATTATGCATTTTTAAGATTCTGTTTCAAGCTCTGGCAGTGCCGCGGTTAAAGTGGCCGACTGCTAACTAGTAAGTTGTCAGCTGGGACCTGCCAGCCATTGGGTGGGAGAAAGATGCAGCAGTCGGCTTCCCTAATGAAGATTTGCAAACCCTCTGGGGCAGTTCCACTCTGGCCGGAGGGAGGGCTGCGAGTGAGTGGGCTCCCTTAAGTTTCTGTTTTCCAGTGGGTCTGTTTGCTTGCTTCCTTGCTTGTTTTCACTCTTCCTTTTTTTCATTTGGAACTACGGTGGATAGTTAAAAATTCCATTGTTATTTTATTCTATTTTCCACACACAAACATCAACATCTTTAACTGTTCTCCTCAAAACGAGCATCTGGGGCAAAAGAGCTTGGACTCAGGATGGTATGCAACTCTGGAATGTCTTAGAAAAGGGTGGCCTTGAAGATCGAAAGGTTACAAAGAACAGCACAGACTTGCGGCAAAGATGGGAGCCAAAGGCCGGAGCAAACGAATGGATAGAAATGAGAAAAGTCCAGCTCTCCTTTCTTGATCTTAGACTTTTGGTCCAGCCAGCTGTTGGGAAGCAAACAGAGATCGGACAGAAACAAGGAGGCATCAGAAAGTCGAGTGCTGTGGGTCTTTGGGACTTTTCCTGTCCTGTATCCTTCCCCGCTTTGAATGGTGCACCTTGACTTTCTTTGAGAAAATGCCAGCTCCTCGTTGCTGGTGGAGATGTGGGGATTTTCCTTCAATGCACCTAGCAAAGGGCACATAACCCAAACTAAGCTCGTCAACCTTCCTTTCCCAGAAATGCGAGTCTTCTTTTAACTCACATTGCAAGGAGCTCATTCATACCCACAGCAGTGCCCTGAAGGACCTGTACCGAGGTCCTCAGAACTGCCTTAGGACTCGGTCGGTTTGTTTAACTTGCATTGTCTGTGTGCAGTCTCATGCGATCCCAACAAATTCCTTTGTGATCACTGAGTTTCGCCTGAACCATTGCTCTTGCTTGCCACTGAGGCAAGCTGGCCAGGTCTCGGGGATCCAGATGGCAGTCTGGTCTGCGGGCCTGAGCCGTCAGCACTTTTCTGCCCCAGCAGAGAAGGCTCTCAGCTGACCATGTGAGCGGAAAGGTACTTGCAGGAGCAGCAAGCTCAGGGCAGCAAGCACACAAGAGTGCCAGGAAACGGAGCTGGCAGGCACCCAGGATGGCGGAGGGCATGCGAGGACTGAGTTACTGATTAATCACCGCTTTCCCCCAATTTTTGAGGTGCCTTTCGTTTTGTATTCATCCTGTATGAGAATCCACCCAGCTCAAATCAAAGTAGGGGACTCTACACTCGACAGGGGACATGGTAACTCCTGAAACCTGTGTCATTGTCATTCAATAGACTCCACCTAACAGCAGCCCTGACTCCTCTCCAAAGATACCATCTGAATTCACGCCCTGACTTAAAATGGTTACCCAGCTTGGCCCCAGCCCACCGCCTTGGTCCTCTTTGCCCCCTGAAATGGAGCGAGACTTGCCTTGTGTACTAGACCTCGTCCGTGTGTTTGCCAAGCTGTTCCTTATGGTGAGCTTTCCCAAAGGTTGCCCTTTCTTTTCCAACAGAGTTGATTTCCTAGGCAGCTTTTGGGATCATAACATGCAGAGCAAGCCCGTCTGAAGAAGCTTGGGAAAGCTGATGGCCAACTTCTCTTGTCTTTCAACTCTATTTCCCCACGGAGGCCTGGAAGCTCCCAGGATCCAACTCATAAGAGCAGAAACAACAAAAGATGAATCGGTTGAATGCACCTCCCCAGAACCAGGCACACCAAATAGGGCATTTTAAGTCTATAAAAAATGGGACCTGTTTTTCTACCCCATTTGGCACATTTTGGAAAAATTCCCTCTCAACTCGAGTGCACATTCTTGACCCCTGCTTTGCCGAGCTGGGCTTTTTGACATCAGGTCAAATTTCCTTCTTTCTTTTTGAAAGTGGACTCAACCAACCAATTTGTAGAAAAGAGAAGAAAAGCGCCTAGCCTGGTACAGTGTTTAGCTGATGTTTATTGGTAGGAGTGGGAGTAGGAGGAGTATTTAGTATTGATTAAGTGAAGGATGGGTGGATTGAGGTACCTTTTTGCCAGGTGGCTGTCAGTTTCCCCCGGGATAGTATGCTCATAAAGATTTATAGTTTCGGAAGTCCCCAGGAGCAGTATGACTCTGTCCTATAGGGTCACTACGACTCAGAATCAACTCAATGGCAGGGACAACCACACAAGAGATTGCTATTGTATGCCATCCAGTCCATTCCAAAGCAAAGTGACTTTATCAGACAGAGTTGAATGGCCCTCACAGTGTTCCAAGACTGGAATCACTAAGGAAATAGACTGCCACCATCGTCTTCCTTCTGCCAAGTAGCTGGTGTGTTCCAACTGCCAACTTTCCTGCCAGCCGCAAGCACTTAACCACCCAAGCTCCCTTCCACCAGAGGAATCTGGTCCGTCTACATGGTTAAAACAGCTTGATTCCTCCAGAGTTCTACTTCCACCATTTCCCTTCCACATTCATGCTCTGCCCTGACTGGGCTCCCTCCCACTCCCAGTTTCTGCCCTCTCAGTCAGCTTCTCCCTCCCTGGTCTCTGTTCATTCATATCTCCTCCTACTTTCTTTCTGCCTCCTCTCTCCGTTCATCTTCACTCTCACTTCTCAAGCATCTACATCCCCACCTCTCCAGAGAGAATCGGATTGGCCCAGGGACCTGCTGCCTCCCTGCTCGCAGAGCTTGGAGTCAGGACAATCCCAGGACAGGAGATTGGCTTACGTTAGGCCAAGCAGCTGTGCCCAAGCCTCTGGCCTATCCCAGATGCTCAGAGCACAAAAATGCTGGTGTGTTTTTATGAGTTCATAGGAGACCAGTGATATGACATGACTTCTTCTTTAAAATAAAAGTGGATATTAGTAAAGGCAGATGTCATCCAAATGTCCTGCTCTAATACAAAGGTATTTTAAACCCAAATCGGATAACCCTGCTTTATAGAATTCTTCATTTCTTTCTCAAGCTGATAAAGGATACTATAACATTTTTTAAAAGGTTAAACACTTAAAAAAAAGCACCACTTAAGATTAACCTTGCACTTTGTTTTTTAACAATCTACACAGCATTAAGGAGGCAACGAGTCCACAGGATTAGGGGTCCACGTGAACTTCAGCCTACTCTAAAATGAGACCAGAAAAACGAGATGGTGCCTACCCACCAACCTTGAACCACCCCGACCTGGAGTACCGTTGAAGGTGCTAGTTCAAATGGGTGAAGCAGAACAAAAGGCCCGACTCAAGAATCTAAAAGAGAGTGGAGAGAGAGGGGACCCTGGTGTCCTGTCCTGAGACAGCCTTGCCATTTGAATCTCTCCAGGACACCCTTGGAGGCCACCTTTCAGGCCCAGAATAGAAAGCTCTAGAAAAGAAACAGTCACATTGCTGGTGAGTGTGCTGCTCCTCCATACAGTCGACCTTAGGAGCCTCAAAGGGCAACATTGCCCCAAAGCGAAGATGAGAGACCAGGGAGGGGCAGGGAGTATGCTGACGCTGAACGGGGACTGAAGCCAATTTGTGTCTGAACTATTGGTTGGAAAATGACATTGCTAGGTAAATTTTTCACCTACAATGCAATAAAATGTGACAGCGAAAAAGAATCTCCAGTCGGAAAGTGGACATTGTACTTTATCTCTCAAAGGCTTGTCCCCACGGTGCTCAGAAGCAGATATTTAACCCTGCAGAAGTCCCTCCAGGTAGCCTTCTCCAAGCTCAGTGACCCATTTGGAGGCATTGGCTGAAACACCAAATGCTTTACATAACCCACGCCGCCGAGAGGGATATCCGGTCAGCTATTTTTAAAGCCCTTTCCCCACACCAGCTCACGTAACAAAGTCCCAGCCGTTTGCTCAGGAAAATCTGGCACTCACTCTGTGATTCATGAAATCAAAGCCCCAGTGGGATGATTGGCACTTGCACAAAAGCGGACTCACTCTCACTTAGATGTGTTACACACCCAAAGAGCGACCTAAAGTAGATGCATCTGTCAGTCTGCAGAACATGCTTTTTCTGTCTTGCTCTGTATGTGGTATTCTGTTTGGGGTTTGCTGTGTGGATACTTTTCTAATTCATTCAGGCAGGATGATAGAGCGCCTATTGGGTGCCTGGTGCTTTTCTAGGACTGGGCGCACGAGGGTGAGCAAAGCTACCCTTTCTCCACAAACTTCCAGTCTGTAAGAGCTAGGGGCTGTTGAAACGCATCTGTGAGAGGGTGAGAAGGTGGTAATATAGAGTCCCCTTAAAGGAGCACTAAGAGATGCCCAAGGGGCTTGGGTAGCATAGTGGTTTCACATTGGGCTGCTAATCATGAGGTTAGCTGTTCAAACCCACCATCCACTCTGTGGGAGAAAGATGGAGTTTTCTACTCCTGTAAAGAGTTACAGTCTTGGAAATCCACAGAGGGTCGTTCTACCCTGCCTTACAGGGTTGCTATGAGTTGAAATGAGCTTGGTGGCAATAAAAAGAGGTGTCCAACAAAGTGTCTCTTTAGACAGATCTGCTGCACAAGCCCTCTTTAAAGTGTTGAAGAGCAAGGGTGCCACTTTGTGACCTAAGGTGCGCCTGGCCCAAGCCCTGGTGCTTTTGTTAACCTCCTATGCACGTGAAAGCGGCATACCGAGTAAGCAATACTGAAAAAGAACGAAAGCATTTGAATGAGGGGCTGGCGAAGAATATTGAAAATAGTAAGGACTGCCAGGAGAGCAAGCCAATCTGTCTTGGAAGAAGTACAGCCAGAAAATCCTTAGATCAAAGACTGGTCAGGCTTCCTCTCATCTGCTTTGGCCGTGTTATCTGGAGAGACTAGGCCGTGGAAAATGCCATTGCCCTTGGTAAAGTAAGGGTGGGCAACCACGAGTGCAGCACTGGGCTCTCCCTGAGCAATTGTGAGCATGGCACGGGACCAGGCAGTGTTTCATTCTGTTGTACACAGGGTCTCGTCACTAGGCATGGGCACCGACTCAATGGCGCTCAACAACGAAACAGAAAGAGGAAGCCTTCTCAGAGAAGTTGAAGAAAAGCCCACAGGGAAGGGTGACAGGGGAGAGCTGTCCATGTGGGGAGCATGGCCCGTACTGCGCTGGGCTTTGTCTTTGAGGGCTAAGACCGATGTCTGAAGGAGAGGGAACTAGGAAAGGACAGAGGGGGCTGCAGAGATGGGGCATGCCATCATGTGGTGGCCTGTGCAGGAGGCTGAGCTTGGTCATGTGGAGGTACGAGCACCGAAGGTCTTTTGAGGGGCAGTGATGGGGTTGGCTTCGGCTTTTAAACAAGTGTGCTGGTGTGGTGTCTGGGGTGGATTGGAGGTGAAAAAAAGGGAAGCCAGGCCAAGGCCGGGGGCTCGCTGCTAAGCCAGGTGAGAGGTGCGGTGGTCCGAGGGAGATTTCAGCCAAGACGGTTGAAAGAAGCCTAGATCATATGGCTGCATTAATGAGGGCTAGATGGTTCGGCCTCTGTCCCAAACCCTTCTCTCATGGGGGCCACCCACGACATTCATGCCACAATGAAACAACAGTAAAGAGTTTGTCCTTCACTAGATTATATACATTCCTTGGATCAAACACAGTAAACCACAACAAGCAAAACACACAGCCGACAGGTTGCTCTGCCTCATCACAAACCCAGAGGACATTGTAGAACTGTCCCTTAGGGTTTTCAAGTGAATAAATCTTTTTGGGAATAGACTGCCTCATATTTCCCCCATGGAGTGGCTGCTGGATTCAAACTGCCATCCTTTCCGTTGGGAGTGAAGTGTTCAACCCACTGCATCACCAGGGTTCCCATAAGGAGCCTTGCCATTCTGAGTACCACCCTCCGTCTGTCAGTGCGAGGTGCCATGGTGGCTTGTGGGTTGCGATGATTCTGGAAGCGAGACCACCAGTATTTGAAATAACTGCAGGATCAGCCAGGTGGACAGGTTCCAGGGTTGACAGACTAGGAAGGACTGCCTGGCAATCTGCTTCTGAAAGCTAGCCAAGGAAGGCCTTCTGGATCACGGCACGGCATGGTCTAACTTGCTTCCTTTGGACACGCGTCATGGGGAGGGTTGGATCGACGAAGTAGGACATCAGGTTTGGTGAGTCAGAGGGCCATCAAGGGAGACTCCTGGTGAGGTGGACTGATACAGTAACCACAATGATGGACTTGGACAGGTTGTGAGGGCCATGCAGGACTCAGCAACGCTTTATTCTGTGTGGTTGCCATGAGCCGTGGTTGGTCCGTGGCAGCTAACAACAAGGGTGGGTAACTTAAAACTCCTTGTGTGAAATGTCATCAGTTAAAAAAATAATAAGATGTTTTTAGTTATTTGTCCTGACTTAAAGAAATACAGAGGCCATCAGGTACAGCTGTATTCGGCATGGAGGACTGGCCTTCTCCCCTCACCCACTTCCTTTTCCATTCATGCCTGCTTTGTTTTTCCTTCCGGTCCTAAGTACTTTCTTCTTGTATTGGGGTTTAGATCTGCTATGAAGATACTGTTCCACTCCTGGTCACACTTTGGGGGAAAAAAATCAGGAGAGCTTTTATATCTGAAATTCTCAGCAAATAACTAGGAGTTGCAAGTTCTAAAGTCATCAGAGAATCCAGGGGGGGGGGTGCTCTTTCCAAAAGGAAGGAAGATGGGTACCACATGGCAGAAAGAGTGAGAGAAGGAGGGTGGGAAAAAAAACACTCTCCTCAGCAAATTTCCACTTGGCTTTATTGGTACAAGAGCGGAGTGTTTAAAACCAAAGAAAAGGAAAAAGATTTGGAGTGTTTTCCAAAGAAGGGCATTTTGAAATGAATCCCATCTTTCTGTGTGAGGCTCATGCAGGCCACCCAAGGGCATGAGGCTTCTGAAGCAGCCAGCCTTCTTCCTTCCTGCCACCTGACCCACTGGCCCTAGGACATGCTCTGCTTTCTCCCATTTGTGGTGCTCCAAGCACCCCCACTTTCACTGTGCCTGGTGCCCTGTACAGACATTGGCATGAAATGCTGCTTCTTCCTGAAAAAGTAAAATTGAGATTCTTTGCCATCCAAAATTGGCATCTACATAGATAAGTGTAGTTCACTGTCATCATTGGTGGATTCTCCCCCAGGGTGACCCCACATGCACAGAGTAGGACTATTCTCCATAGTGTCACCCAGGTTTACAAAAAGCACCTTTGGAAGCCCCCTGGGTGGGTTTGCAGCACCAATCTTTTAATCAGTGGTCCAACCATCACCATTTGTGCCCCTTGGGGACCCCTATCTGTTTCATCATGAAAGATGAACTGGATGAGGGGCATTGTATGGTCACTGAGATAGTTTATTGTGCCAGCCTGGTTGATAAACACAAGTGGGATTAATTGAAGGGCGGAGAGATAAGTGGCTCGGTGAGCCTCACCTTTCTTGTCTCTCGCTCTTTAATCATCGGACCAGTGTGCAGCTGCCTTGCTTGTTCTGTGCCTCAATTTACAGGATACACTACCTGTGGGATGCCTAGCCTGTGGACTGTGTCGCTGTAAGTTGAGGTCCATTTAAGACCACACGATTGAAATTTACATCTCCAGAGCTGAGAACTGACAGTTGGTGACCTGCCTTGCTGTTTGCTGCCTGTGTTGGCATAGCCTAGCTCTCTCTCTCTACAGAGGACTACCTGACAGCCCTCAAGACTTGAAGGACTGCCAGTGTCTCACAACTCTCTTACGGGAGTGATTCGCACTGAGCCATTTGTACAGCTTTATAATTTAACTGCTCATGTCTTGTATTATAGATTTATCTGTTTATAATTTAACTGTTCATTTCTTGTGTTATATATCTATCTGTTTATAATTTGTTCATTTCTTGTGTTATATATATACACACATATATATATACATATATATGTGTGTATATATATATTTATTTATTTATCAGCAATCTGGTTTTATCTCTCTAGAGAACCCTGTCAACCACAGTCATGATAATAACACTGTGATAGATCACTATTTACACATAAAATGGGTTGCTCTTTAGCCATCTGAGAAGTATCCTATGAAAGAATATATGCCAAGAAAGAATGAAAGAAAATTTGCAAAACTCTGAAGAATTAAAAAGGAAAAGAAACCAATCAGGATTTTTCAATTGAAATGCAGTTAATATTTATGGTTTTCTGATTTTTCGCTAGCCTTTAAAAAAATGTATAAACCAGTTACCATCAACAAGACCATTCTAACTCAGGGCTACTCTAGGGTGTCAGAGTAGAACTTTGCTATATAAGGTTTCCAATGGCTGATTTTGGAGAATTAGATTGCCAGGCCTTTCTTATGAGTCACTTCTGAGTGGACTTAAACCTTCAGCCTTTCAGCTAGTACCCAAGTGCATTAACTGTTAACACACTCCAGAGATGTTATTTTAATGTGTATAAAATTGAATGCCCCCCCCTTGTCTTATAAATGTAGACTAACATAAAGAATATTTAGATGTTTTATACATATTTGCAATGTCTCTAATTTATTTATTTTTTATTAAATACTTTTATTGGGGACGCTTACATCTCATCACAATCCATACACTCATCCATTGTGTCAAGCACATATGCTGTCATCATCATTTTCAAAGCATTTCCTTTCAACTTCAGCCCTTGATATCAGTTCCTCATTTTCCCTCTCCCTCCCCCATCCATCCTCCTCATGAACCCTTGATAAGTTATAGATTATTATTTTCATATCTTACATCATCCTCTATTGTCCTTCACCCACTTTTCTGTTGTGCGTCCCCCTGGGGGGGGGGGTTATGTGTTGATCCTTGTGATCGATTCCCCCTTTATCCCCCACCTTCCCTTAATCCTCCTGGTATCTCTGTTCTCATTGTTGGCCCTGAGGGATTTATCTATCCTGGATTCCCTGTGTTGTGGGTCTTATCTGTATCAGTATGCATGGTCTGGTCTAATCTGATTTGCAAGGTAGAATTGAGGTCATGAGAGTGGGGGGAAGGAACCATTAAAGAACTAGAGGAACAATGTGTGTTTCATCAGTGCTATACTGCACCCTGACTGGCTCATTACTTCCTTGTGACCCTTCTGTGAGGGGATGTCCAATTGTCTACAGATGGGCTTTGGGTCTCCACTCCATGCCCCACGCCCCACGCCCCACTTCACATTGGGTATGATTTTGTTCTTGGTCTTTGATGCCTGATATGTGATTCCATCAACCCCTCATGATCACACAGGATGGTGTGCTTCTTCCATGTAGGCTTTGTTGCTTCTAAGCTAGATGGCACTTGCTTATCTTCAAGTCTTTAAGACCTCAGACACTATATCTTTTGATAACCAGGCACCATCAGCTTTCTTCACCACATTTGCTTATGCACCCATTTTGTCCTCAGCGATCATGTTGGGAAGGTGAGCATCACAGAATATAGGATTTATTAGAACAAAGTATTCTTGTGTTGAGGGAATGCTTAAGTTGAGGCCCAATGTCCATCTGCAACCTTAATTCTTAACATTATTTTTTATTGTAAATAATGCTGCCATGATCACACCTGTGTATGACACAGTACTCTAGGGTTAGGATAATATTCTTTGGGTGAATTTCTACCCATATAATTCCTGTATCCAAACGACCTAAAACTGTGAAGACATTTTCTAGAATCATTGTATTGAGAGCTTTTACTCTGAAGACTTTTAACATACAGACAGACTCCAGGTAATGAGTGTCCGACTTACATACAACCCACCATCATGAGCCAGCCCCACAATACCTATTATTTTTAAAATGTTAAGTTCATATAGTAGTTCATCATAACAAATGAAAACTACTTTGTAATGTACCCCCAAAACAATATTGCTCCTGTATTATCATATTAGAGATATTGGAGTGTAACATGAAATGATTCATGAACATTGAAGGGTGCACCATATACTACAAGAAACACTGGAATAGCACACGTTAGATATGAATTGTACTGAACTGTTCTGACTTACATACAAATTCAACTTAAAACAGACTTAGGTATAGAACTCATCTGAAATCTGGGACCTGCTTTTTTATCAAAGAGCTGTTCCTCAAAATCAGACTTTCGGGGGTGCAGGTAAGAAGTGGGTGAGGGGGTCAAGAAATGCCACCATCTGATAGGTATTTTCAAAAGCAGTGCACAGAGGCATGCCGATTCAGCTTCACCAACATGTTATGTGGCTCCATCCAAGAATGATACATGGAGCCACACTGGACCTCAAGGGTGAAATGAAGAACTTACCCAAGGGCCTGCATGCTGGACGATGAGGAGATGGGAGTAGAAAGTCTAGGCTGTCTCTCTCAGCGGCTGAGAGAACATAAGAATAGTTCATAAAGATCCCAGACCAGATGCTAGTGAAATATATGTATGTACATGAGAACCATAAAATAGAATAGAGAAACTTCCTGACCTCAAGGAGTTTGATGAACTGTAGTCAGAGACTCTGTGTTATGGAGACGTGTTACATTGTGGGAGAGAAGGGCAGCCCTGCCTCTCTCTGGCAGCAAGGTTGAAGGTCCAAGCCCTTACCCGGACATTGGTGGCTATAGAGAAAGGAGAGAAGGAAGACGGGCTAAAGGAGAGTGAGAGAGATTTCCAGAGTCACGAGATGCTCCTCCTTTCGTTTCTTGCATTTGAACTTATGCTGAAGATGACACAGAGCCAATGCAGAGTCTTTAGCAGGAAATCAACACACTGAAGGGTGTCTTAGTGGTTAAGCTCTTGACTGCTACCTGAAAGGTGGGTGATCCGAGTCCACCCAGCAGCTCTGAGGGAGAAAGACCTGGGAATTTGCTCCCATCAAGATTGACGATTTAAGTGTGTGTGTGTGTGTGTGTGTGTGTGTGTGTGTGTGTGTGTGTGTGAGAGACGTAAGATGCCTCGAAGTCCTCTCTGTGTCATACGTCCTCTTCATACAACAGGAATGTGCACAGCTCAGCCGTGCACCCTCCTGACAGTTGTCGTGTTTGAACCTGTTATTACAGACACCGTGTCAGGCCATATCATTTGAAAGTCTTCTTCTTTGTCGCCGACCCTCCATCTAGTGTGATGACCTTGCCCAGGTATCAGAAGGCCTGTGGAACTAACCAATTCTAGGGAGCAGTTCTGCTCTGTAAGCCAGGGGCTCACCATGATTAAAAGTGAGTCCAGGGGACCTGGTTTGGATGGGCTATTTGGGAATCTTGATGGAAGCCCCTCACCAGGTCTCTCTCCCTCAGCACCCCTGGGTGAGTTGGAACTGCTCAGGTTAGGAGAGGAGTATAAACCATTTGCACCAGGAAGTGGTCAGGAGCAAGGAGGGAAGGGATGCCCAGATGTAAAAGAAAATGGGAGAGATTATTTGTACTTATTGCAGAAATTGTTTTGAGATCAGAATCCATTCCCACTAAGCTATCTATGAATTGGCCTTCTCTTGCTACAAGGCAAATTGCTTTTGCTACAAGGCAGATTCATTACATCATAGACCTGCAGGCCTCACAGCCTGAAAGTCCAGGTGTCGAAAGGATGCTTTCTCTTTCAGAGCTCCGGGGCTGTTGGCTGAATTCCTCTCTTTGGAGTGGTAGGCTCAACATTCTCCTTCTTGCTGGTTTCCTTGGGGTTTCTCTCCACTCCTTAAGGCCACCCACGTTCTCGTGTGGCTCTGTACCTTGGGAATCAGCAATGGTGAGTTCTCCTGGGTTGTGCTTCCACGTTCCCTAACTTTTGAATTTGCCACCAGCTGGAGAAAGCTCTCTACATTCAAGAAATGGTGTGAGTGGATGAAGCCACCCAGGTATGCAGACTACATCACGTGTCGTCACATAATCATGGGGCCCTCAGGCTCATTGTCCCAGCTTCCGAGGATGCCATGGGGGTTACCTTCGAGAACCACTCTGCCTACCACAGCCGTAAATATTAATGTAGGAGTGTCATCTCCAAGAACAAGACACAGACATACAAATGAGAAAATAGAAATGGATCCACAAAGTGAAGGAATCCCATTTCCTTAGCCTCCACCCTACATCTCTACCCTCACCAAACATGGAACTCCATGTCTAAATATTAGCCATGTCCACAGAAAATCTGCAGGAGGCCCCCTCCCCAAGCTGGAAAAGACCGTGGATGAGGTGATGAGAGGAGACCTTGGGCTGCTAAGCACAAAGGCAGCAGTTCGAACCCACCAGTCACTCCTTCGGAGAAAATGAGATTGCTCCCATGGGGGCACTAATGGCTGCGGGTGTGTTCAGGATGTGCTTCCATAAAGATTTAGTCTTGGAAATTCTGCTCTGCCCTATAGGGTCTCTGTGAGTCAGAATCAACTCAATGGCCATGGATAAGCTAAACAATCCATGTGATGTTTTCCATGTCTGTGGTAGGCCAGGCTAACCAGAGAAACAAATCCAGTGACACTCATATACATGTGAGAAAGAGCTTTATTTCAAGAAGCCTTATCTATGAGGAAACATCTCAGCCCAGTCCAGCTCAAGTCCGTAAGTCTCTCTTCAGACTCACTTGGTCACAAGCAATGATGCAAAATACAGGAATATCACAGGCCAGTGGATGCTAAGTCTTGTGGATCTAATGGTGATGAACACATCTCCAGGGCTGTGGTCACCATCAGGTTCAGCCAGCAGGAAGATGAATGGAGGGCAGGGAGGGTTCCCAAGGCCCTCCTTATGAGAAGGCCATGCCCACAAGACAGTACCATCGGGCTTGATTGTCAGGCTAGATTTCACCCCTACACTTTTATGTATCCAGTTGACATGAAATTTTGTAACTACCACAGTGTTCAGACAAGATTTCTTTTGCTTGTTGTGATCTTGTTTTTACAGTAGAATAATCAGCCCTCTTCTTTCTCAAGGAGAAAGATGAGTTGAGAAAATTCAGGTTCAACACACAAAAGCAGGCTGCCAATCAGTGAGGACCGCTCAGGGGGCACTGGGCCACAGTGCAAGATATTCATCACAAGGGAAACTGCACATCCCTCTGGCAGACTTCCCCTGTAATGGCAAACCCCGATGTTTTATGGCAGCCTTAGTTGCCCATTTCATTCTCTTTTAACCCCACCCCCTTCCTCCGGAGTGGGTGGTACCCATCATGGGGAGTAGTTGGACTTTTTTCTCTCTTGACTTGACCGTGTCCCCTTGTCCCCTGCCAGCCCCTCCCCCCGCCATCCTTCTTGATATAAATATTTCAGAAACTGCAGTAGGCCCAGGTGCTCAATGCTCTCTTGTCGTTCGCTCGGGCTTAGTCTGAAACCACGACTGGGTCAGAAACGGGTCTGAGAGGTTTATCTCTAATCTGAAACATTCCAAAGAGATTGCTTTAAAACTTCCCGAAAGTCCCTGAGAGGGCTCTGCGAGGAATGGCCCCTGGCCAGGCTTGATCTTGTTTCAGAGTTTCTGAATTGTTGCCTCAAATGGGGTATCAAAACCATGGGGCGGGGGAGAGAAGGGTCCTTCTGAAATACACTGCTTCCTGGGCCACCACCCAGATACGTTGAATCAGAATGGGGCAAGGGTCGGGGTTAGGCTCAGGAGGATGTGTGCTTTTTGCTCCCCTAGGTATTACATGTCCACATAAAAATGTCAGAACATCAGCATAATGAATCCTACCTTTAGTGATTTTACATAGCATAGCATGAGGACAAAAAATGCTGCAGTGAGTTACATGGTAGTGCAGTGAGTTACATGGTGGTGCAGTGAGTTACATGGTAGACTGCTCACCCCGAGTCAGCTGTTCAAACCTACCAGACACTCCAAGACAGAAAGATGAGGCTTTCTTGTAAATCCATAGGGGAAGCTCTACTCTGTGTTTTAGGGAGGTTATGAGTCAGAATGTACTCCACAGCAGTGAGTTTGGTTTGACTTGGAGGGTGGGGCCAGAGGAGATTCTGTGATTGAAGTCTCACCACCCAGGAGATTCTGTGATTGAAGTCTCACCAGCCAGGTACGATTGAAGTCTCACCACCCAGGAGATTCTGTGATTGAAGTCTCACCAGCCAGGTGCGAGTTAGTTGGCCCTGGCTCATAGCAACCCTGTCTGTAACACTGCCCTGTCCTGTGTGGTCCTCACAGTTCCTCTTACGTTGGAGCCCAGTGTTGCAGTCACTGGGTCAGTCCATCTTGTGGAAGATTTTCCTCTTTTTTACTGCCCCTCCACTTTACCAAGCATGATGCCCTTCCACAGAGACTGGACAGCCTGTCCAAACGATATCAGACTAAATTCCCCCATCCTTGCCCCTACAGAGCACTCTGGCCTTACTTCTTCTAAGACAGATTAATTTGTCCTTTTGACAACCCATGGCACTTTCAATATTCTCCAGCACCATAATTCAAAAGGATTCATTCTTCTTCAGTCTTTCCCATCACATGACGCCAATTCACAATCAAGGGTTATGACTACATCTCGCAATGACCAATGTCAAATCTTCACTCCTTTAGCTTTGTTTGATGCCGCCCCCATCCAAATCTTATTATGAAAAAGTTCAAGCACACAGGAAATTTGAAGTAACCATCCCACTTACATTTGGTTGAGTGTAGGTTAGAAATGATATTTTCCACATTTAATGTTCATAAAAAAATCATGAAGGCGTTTGAAACCATTTTGCTCTCATGAATGCTCTTGTTCCAATTAGATTGTAATGTTATTTTGATGAATCTCAATTAGCTCCAAGAAGAAAGAACCCAAAAGGTGAAAGTTGAACCAGATTTACTTAGCATCTGGGTAAAAAGCACAAGGAACATGTCTATGAGGGCAAAAAAAAAAAAAATGAATGCTTGCCATGACAAGTTCATGGGTAGTTTTAGGACTTGAAAGTTTTCCACTGAAGAGGGGAAATTTTCTTCTGCTGGTAAAAATGTAACAGTCATTGAATAGGAACAAAGTTAGGCGGGATCAAAAGAGAAACCCAAAGGAAATCCCAGCAGACGCTGGGTGGGAAAAACAACAAACCTGTCACATCACAGAATTACATGGTGTTGGGGGTTGTCCTCTGGGTCAATGGTTTCGATTAAAGTCTGAAGGGACAGAAAGAATGGAGGCCGCAGATCACTTTCCAGTTGAGATTAACTTTAATAGGCTGTGAAATCTAAGGTGTGGGGTCGTTTACTTGGTGAAACAAATAGTTCATTCTGAAAACTGAGACATGCCTGATGTTACTATAGACACCAATCAGAAACTCCCCCATCCTTTTCAGCTCTAAAAGAGAGTGGACTCTGAATGGACCAGTGATTTAAAACCATCTATGGGACTCAAGCGTTCCAATTGTGTGTGGTTCTGCTGTTGACACGAATGGCTCTTATCTGTTGGAAACAGAGTCAGATTCCCTTGTCCTGAGCACCGCCTGATCCCGAATGCAGCACTGAACTCGTTTGCCATTGCTTGTTTCCACAAACTCTCCAGAAAGTATGGGATGATGTATTATTAACTAAAGTTCTGAATGGAAACGGCCGTGCTCTTTAAATACCAACCCTTAACCATTAACCTGAACACAGGTAAAAGGAGGTCAGGTGACTCGCCAAGTGTACTAAGTCCCCTTTAACGGGGTGATTTCAGGGCTGGTTAGCAGCACAGAAGTCCAGGTACAAGGTTCCTTTCTAGAAGTATTGTTAGGTGGATGGCCTCTGCTTGAATAAAATCAGCTTCCCTGCACCGTGGGGTGCTGAATGCCTTACAATGTCACCGGAAAGCCACGCTATAGGTGAACTCTGAGGGCCTCGCAAATGCTAGCTCGCCTGCAGTCACCGTGTCTCACCTGTGCCCAGACAGCTGTGTAATTTATACTTGTCTGTGTGTTCCTTGTGACTATTGCCGTGTGTCTTTCCACGTTCCATTGGCCTTCCTGTTCCAGGTCACCTTTGACTGCTAGGCGTGTTTCTTAAAGCTCTGACGGATATAGTGATGACAGTCCTTCTGTGGCACCTAAAGTTAGCCGTTTATGGCACACCACCTGAAGAGCCCGGGTGGCGTCATGGGCTACACACTGGGATGCCAACCACAAGGTCAGCAGTCTGAAACCACCAGAGCCCCATCAGAGGGACATAAAACTTTCTACTCCCCAAAGAGTGATAGTCTCAGAGATTCAAAAGGGCAGTTCTACTTTGGCCTGTAGGGTCGCTATGGGTTGGCATTGACTCGATGGCAGTGAGTGTGGTGTTTTGTTTGTTTGTTTGTTTGTTTGTTTGTTTGGGAGGGGAGGGCTCTGGCTGCAAGGAACTAATTATGCTGGGATTAAAATAAGAATTCTAAAGGCCACATATTTCACGGGAACAAGTCCATATTTAGTGCCCAGTTCATTTTATTTTCAGCAGATTGTTCTTGCACGTGAACTTCATATCAAGCACGTTTCCATAGAGTGTGAGCGTCTGGACTTCTAGTCAATGCAGCACCTTAAGTTTACACACTGCAGCTCACTGCCCCTGATAGCACCAAACCCAGAAGACACTGCCGTCAAATCGATGATGACTCTATAGAACAGGGTAGAACTGTCCCCTGTAAGTTCCTGAGACGGAAACTTTTTATGGAAGTAGAAAGTCCCATTTCTCTCCCACGGAGTGGCTGGGTTTCGAGCTGCTGACCTTGCCGTTGGCAGCCCAACTCGTAACCACGGTGCCACCAGACTTGAGAAGCTAGGTTAAATAGATGTCAACCATGACTTCAGATCCCAGAGCATCCGAAGTTGAAGAAACAGAAGCAGGTGGGAAGAGAGGAGGACGCCCAGCTGGGAAACAGAAATACTGGGGCCGATCACACGTTGCCTGTCCACGTGGAGCACCGTGGTCATTGTAGACGACATTGGACAGCCACAGAGAGAGCTCCGCTGCAGCCAGAGGTCCGTGCAAACGAGCAGGGAAAGGAAGGACAAGGTGGGCAGGACTCAGATGGGATGGGGTACCCCTGGGGAGGGAAGCACGGGGCAATGTTGCTTTGAAACCAGGGGGCTGTCGGCAAGTACCACTGGAGCAAGCAAAGAGAGTGGCGTCCTCTGAGTCGCAGAGGAGAAAACACACAGGGAGAGGTGGGTGGGGAGGACACCACATGGCAGGGGAGTGAAGAGGAAGAGGCTCCTGGGGAGGGGTTGACACAACGGCTGCAACAATGGGCTCAAACAGAGCGGTGGCCTTGAGGAGCGTGCAGGGCCTGCCTGGCAGTGTGTGGTTCTGTTGTGCATGGGGTTGCTGTGGGTTAAGGTGGACTAGATGACAGGAAGAAACATCAAAAGGATGATCTCCAGCCCCTGGGTGAGCGCAAGAAAGGAGGAAGGGCAGGAGGGAGGTATTTGTGTAGGCACTGATTGCTGGTGCCAGAAACTGAACAACAAACAGAAAAGATTGCCATCAACCTTATTTTGACTCACAGTGGCCCTATATAGGTTTCCTAAGCCTGTAAATCTTTACAGGAGCAGGCAGCTTTATATTTCTCCTTCTGAGTGACTGGTGGGTAGAACCACCTCTTATGGTTAGCAACTCAATGTTGATGGGAAAAGCACCTGCGCTTCCAGACCAGCCCTGTATAATCTACATCAGCAGATACCCAGGGGAGTGGGCTTGGCCCTACCTACCGCCCCCTCCCTCAATTACAAAAATCCCATGCTGAAGCAGAAGCTGCCTAACCACACCTTCCAAACCCTACCTGATACACAAGGGACTCACACTTCTGTAGGCCCACCTACACCCCCCCACCACCACCACCACAGAGATTGGGGATCCCCGTCCACCTTTGTCCAGACCACTTGGCAGCCAGCAGTGTGTGAACTGCAAGAATACTCCCTGAACCCTTGCTTTGGTGACCAGTGGGTTACCTCATCGGCAATGCCAAGCACAGCCTGCACTGGCACCTCAGCCAGACAACCAGTTCTGCAGGCACTGTGCACTTGCCCTGCACGTCCACCTCTTGAAGTTCCCACTGCCTACGTTCCTCAGGCCTCCCTGTCCATTTGGGTAGTGTTCCCTTACAGCAGAAACAGTGACATCGTGCCCTGACCTCTAGCGAGCATACAGACTACGACCCCCAGCCCAGGAGGAGTCCAGGGTCTTGCAAGAGTTGTGGAGGCATGCTGACCTCCCAACGCCTGCCATCCAAGATCAGGGAAAGAACCTGCTAACATACCACCCAATCCAGGAAGTAAAAATATACGAGCCGAACCACAGAGAATTCACAAGTGACCCACTATACCACTGAAGAGAGGGAATCACCCCCAGTCACTCAAAACCAAAAAGCTCACTGTCATCCCAATTCTGACTCATAGCAACCCTAGAGGACAGGGTAGAGCTGTCCCTGTGGGGTACCACCATTGGAATTCTTAACGGGAGTAGAAAGTCTCATTTTTCTCCAAGGGAGCAGCTGGTGGTTTCAAACTGCTCACCTTGTATAGCCCACTAGGCCACCAGGGCTCCTCACCCAGCCAACAGACTCCACCAAAGTCATGCAAAGACACGAACTACAAAACAGTAATTGAGCTAACACAATGAGAGGAGGACATGATAAAAAGAGAGGAAACAAAGCTCGTGGTCCATCCAAACAATTTTTTAAAACAAATATACATACAACCAACAAAGAAATATGTAAATAACTTAACACCTTAATACCTGGAAGATGACAGATAAAGAAGTAGGGTAAGATGGCTCCAGCATATGAGGAAAATAAAGGGGTGGGAAACCTTCCTAAGGAAGACATGGCAATAGAATAAAGTGACCAGATTTCAACATTGGTAAAGTGGGACACCGTTGATAAAACTCATATCCTGGCGAAATATCCACATGGCAGGCGAAAACCATATACCCTAGCTTGTCGTGCATTCTTTCTAAAAATCGGGACTTTTAAAAAAATGCCATGGGACACGGGACAAATTGTTAAAAATCAGGACTGTCCCACCAAAAGCGGGACGTCTGATCACCTTACAATAGAACCACCAAGATCTCAAGGAAAATACAGACCAAACCCTGCAAGAATTAAGGAAAACACTACAAGAACAAGATGACAAAATAAAGTGAAATTAGAAACCATGCAACTAAAAATCTAGAAGATTAGCAATTTAAAAAAATCAGAAATATACAACTCAATGAAGGAGCATTAAAATAGAATTGAAACACTGGAAGGAAGGGTTGATGAAATAGAGGGCAAATCCTTTGACACTAATCTGTTTGGGGAACAATGAGAAATAAAGAATGAAGAAAACCTAAGTATTATGTGGGGCATTATCAAGCAGAAGAATGTATGCATAATTGGAATTTCAGAAGAAGGGGATGAGGAAAAAGTGCAGAGAGAATTTTTCAAGCTTTATTGAGAAAAAATGCCTCTGTATCATGAACGATGAGATTTCCAGTCAAGAGAATGAACCCTATGCAGGATAGACCCCAACACAAAGTCATCACAACATTATAACCAAACTTTCCAACCCAAATGAAAGAGAGAATTCTGAGAATAATTCATGGAAACAAAATATCACCAGCAAAGGAACACTAATAAATGCTGATTTTCAGCAAAAAAATCATGCAGGCAAGCAGGCAGGGGGATTACAAATATAAATCCTGAAGAAGAAAATTTCCAACCCCAAATCATAAATCCAGTGGCATTGTCTTTCAAAATGATGGTGCAAGTAGGGCACTCCCAGATAAACAGAAAGGGACTTTTGAAAAACCAGACCAGGTTTATAAAAATATTAATGGGTGTCGTTTGGACAGAAACTTGGGAAATCAGACAACAACTTGAAAGTAAGACCCACAGCAGCATCTAATCAGACAAAGAATTGTTCTCTGGTGTATAATGAAGCTGAAAATTGAAAATAGGGCATGGGAACCAGACGTAGTGATCTGTAAATGCTGCCAATGTCCAAACAAAATAGGGGAGTCAATTGTGTAGTTATAGAATTTCCAGATGGAGGGGAGCTCAAGGTGAAATCAAGGCTTAGTAAGGCATAGCATGCTTTAAATTTAGGGAAAGAAAGGTAAATTCTAGAATAGCCAGAAAGGAAATTCATAAATTTACTCACATTAAAAAAAGAAGAAGAAGGAGAAAGATTCAGCAAACATACAAAGGGCAACAGTTAAGGAAATAAATGTACTACACTCCCTGGGGACAGACGGTTCACACAGGCACCTCCCAGACTGGCCTAGGCATCTGTTGCTTTGTTGGTAAGTGCCTTCATAGGGACACTGTATGCAGCACTGCCTGGCCCTGCAAATCCTCACAGTTGTTCCTACGCCTAAGCTCACCGTGGCAGGCATCATGTCCATCTGTTTCCTTGAAGGGTTTCCTTGTTTTTTACTGTCCCTCTACTTTCCCACGCATGATGTCTTTCTCCAGGGACTGGTCTCTCCTGCTCAACACATTTAAAGTGCATGGATGAGGCAATGTCTCACCATCCTCACTTCCAAGGAGCATCCTGGTGGAGATCAGCCCAAGATCGCACACTCAAAAGCAAAACTCACATCTTTTTGCTCACGGTCCAGTTCCTGTTCCTCTTACTCTGCACCAGCTGTCGGCAACCATTTCTACAAAGGGGCAGATAGTAAATGTAGATTTTGCCAGCTAAGAGACAATTTCCTCAATTCAATGTTCTTATTGAATGAGTAGCAAACTTTTTATAGAGTGCCTCTAAATATGTGAAATCATTTTGCATTCAAGCCAGAAACCAAACGGTGGCATCCTGCTCACACTGACCCCAGAGGGTTTTCAAGGCCCAGTTTTTCAGCAGTAGATTGCCAGACCTTTCTTCTGAGCTACCTCTGGGTGGACCTGAACCGCCAATCTTCCAATTAGCCATGGAGTGTGGTTTCTATCTTCTTTGCAATACCTTAGGGATTCCATTGATAATAAATGATGTTCTTGATCATCTCATTCAGTCCAATGTCTGTGTATAATCCCCCGGAAGTTTGTCCCAGGGAAAATGGGAATGCGATGCGGTAGACATTGGGCTGCTAACTGCAAAGTTGACTATTCAAACCCATCAGCTGCTCTGCCAGGAACAGATGAGGCTGCCTGCTTCTGAGCAGAGTTACAGTCTCAGGAACTGCACCTAGGATTCTTATGCGTTGGAATCAACTCGATAACACTGGGCTTGGGTTTGAGATTTGTGCCCTTGTTCCCTGCTCACACTCTCACGTGGGTTATTTTTCGCACTTGTCCAAACTCAAGTGTGTTCCAACGGTGACACGATTTTATTATCTCTAATCTTTCATTAGCGATGTCCTCTTAGATGTGGATTTTTGAGGCTGTAAGGAAGCCCGAATGCCGTCTTCAGGCTCGCGTCTGTGTCTCCAGTCTTCAAAAGCCTGTTCATGATGTGTTAGAGGCACGGGCTGCATCAAGTGAAAGACATTTCAGATAGATACTTCATAGGTAGTCAAGAACTTTGAGAGTCGCCACAGAGCCCTTTGGAATCCAGCCGGGTGAATATTGTGAGTCAACTCTTATTTGCTGGGTGTCCAAGATTCTGAAGAGCCTGGTTATAAACTCATGTGGTTCTGTTGGATGGACTCCTGGCTAGAGAACTTTCTTATCATAGCATTACACATTTATCAGCCCTGCAAAAATGCAAAGGGTACCTGAAGATATCTTATGGCAGACAGACTCATTCTGGAGTGTCTGGAACTCACATAGATAGTTTTGGGTTTAGAATGTAGGTGTGAAGTGAGAAAATCACCTCAACTGAAAGCAGGGGGGGAGGGGACAGAGACTATTCCCAGAAATCCAATTTGTAAAATACATTTTACCTTTTTATCATGATTCAGGTATACAGAACAAATTGGTTTTCCATGTTTCCAAAAATGGATGAGTTCATCCTAATTTCATTTCATGAAGCAAATCCATTTTCATTTCTTATTTACTAGCGAAGTCAACAGCTTGCTATTATTCCATCATGATCATCTCCATTTTCTATTTTGAAAAGCAAATAAGCAAACACCATTATCATTATTTTTCCTAATTATGAAGTACTGCAGCCTTGAAAAATGTTCAAACAACCCAAGAAAGTGTATAATCATAGAGAAAAGCTATCCCAATCCCGCCCCTAGGGCTAAAACTTTGAGCCATTCCATGTCTATACTTTCAGAATTTCTATTTATGCATAGTTCATACAAAAGGTGGCCCCCCTGTCTTTTCTGCAAGGGGCTGCATAGCGATCACCCCAGCTCTCAAATACCCACATGCCATGCCACTGCATAGGAATGTGCCAAAATGTATGTAACCAATGCCCAGTGAAGACTTGGTTCTCTTTGCTGCATTTAGAAGGCCCTCAGTTTTCCCCAGCATCATATGTGCAGACGGTGTATCGTGAGCTCAGGTTCAATGACAGGTTGTGTTAGTCCGGGTTAACTACAGAAAGAGATCCAGGGAAGCGCCTATGTGTATAAGAAAGCGCCTTATATAAAAGAGCAATTACATATTGAGAAAACATCCCAGCCCAGCCCAGATCAAGTCCATAAGTTCGATTTTAGTCCATATGTCCGATGCCAGACTGTAAATTCCTCTTCAGACTCACACAGCACATGCAATGACGCCAAATGTAGGAGGATCACAGGTGAGTGGGTGAAAGTCTTGTGGATCTAGTGACAGTGGAAGCATCTCACCACTGGTGTGGGTCTCCACCTGGCTCCTCGAGCTCCAGTGCTCTGGCTCCATCAGTGTAGCTCCATGTGGCTTGTCATCAGGAATAAGAAGCAGAGAGAGAGTATGTCTGGCCTTCAGTGACCTCTTTATCTGCATTGAGCCTCCAAATGAGGTCATCAAGCTGCAACCTGATTAACAGGCTAGACTCAACCCCTTCACAAGTTGATTACGTAACTGCCACACAGGTGTTCCTTGTTCCTCTTTCGATATTGAAATGTTAATTAGGAATAAATGAACAAGAATGTGTTAACAATAAGACTATTATTTTATTGTCATGTCTGTCTGCTAGCTATAGAAACACTGCCCTTACCTAACAGTTTCAGCTATTTAGAAGGGAAACAAGAACTAGAAAATGTTACAAAGCCCCGGAACTTCATATGTAGTTGAGACCTTCAGACCCTAGTCAGAGTTTCTTTATTCTGAATTTAGCCAATATTGTACCACGTGGTAGCTTCCTGATTGGCTAGTTCATGGCATTTAAAAAATGAGTAGAAATAGAAAAGGCTGCAGGAAGCAACAAGTAGGAAGCCACAGTAGAAAACAGGAAGGTGGGATGGCTAACACACACACACACACACACACACACACACACACACACACACACAGCAAAGTTAATGGCTCAAACAACGCACCATCCTGGAATCATATGCTGATGATGCAAGTCTCTGTTCATGTGTGCGATCCCTGCTACAGTTGTTACCTGTTGTCAGGTTAGTTCCTTTCCGAGCAACCTTACGTACAGCAGAACAAAGCAACCTGTTCTGCGCCGTCCACACAGCCCTTGCTGTGCTTGAGCCCTTTTGCTGCAGCTACTGTGTCAATCCATCTTGTTGAGGGTCTCCCTCTTTTCCACGGACCTTCGACTTTACCGTGCGTGACATCCTTCTCTGGGGGTTGGTCCCCACCAGGACCATGCACAATGCTCCTTAGAAGCAAAGATGGCGAGACTTTATCTCACATACTTCGAACATGAAATTTGCTGCCAGTACCAAGTCTTTTCTGACCCATAGTGATCCCATGTACAACAGAGCGCAACACCGCCTGGTCCCGCACCATCCTCACCACTGCCCTTACGTGTGAGCCCATTGTTGCAGCCACCGGGGCCGTTCCTCTCATCCAGGGGAGCTGTGGGTGGTGCCAAGTCTCAAGGTGCCATCTAGAACTTTCCTTACCATGTGAAGGTGCAGGATGCGATCTGTGATTCCCACAGTTGAATTCAATAATAAAGATCATTTTTCAAGGAAAAGAAGGAATTGGCCAGGTCTGTAATGTGAAAGAACTATAAGAGAGCTTCAGGAAGTCCTTGGGCACCCCATGAAATTTTTATTCCGATTTTCATGAACCTTTTAAAACCCCTTCATCTTTTCTTTGGAGATGGCATGACAATATTTGGATATCCTGAAGTCAGAAAGTGTTTTAGATATTGCAAAATTGGTTTGTTCTTTTGTCCAGAATGGTTTGGCAACAACCAATTCTGTGCTACTGAACTCAGTGCCATCAAGTCAATGCCGACTCATGGTGACCCCAAAGGACAAGAGAGAACTCCCTGGTCAGTTTCTAAGACATTAACCCTTTGTGGTGGTAGAAAGTCTTATCTTCCTCTTGCGGAGTGGATGGTGTGGTGGTTTCACTCGGCACACCTTACAGCTAGCAGCTCAACTCCCCCAGGGCTCCTACACTTCCATTTAAATATGCCCTTAGCTCCAAGGGTCCCTATGACTGAATGTGAATATGGATATGAATTTGAATATCATTGACTGCAGCAGAGCCCCTGGTGGACACGCTCGCTGCTAGCTAACAGGTTGGCAGTTTGGGTCCATCCTGAGGCTCTTTGCAAGAAAAGCCTAGAGATCTGTTTCCCTGCTGGTGTGCTCCCAGAGTGCTCCTCCTTATCTGGAAGATAAGCAAGTCAAGAGGTGAGGGTGGCCTTGTTTACTCTGGGCACTTTTTCAAGAGAGACCTGCCCTTGGAGAAAGACTTCATGCTCAATACAGTAGAGTCCATGTGAGGTAGGTAGTTTATTGTGCCAACCTGGCCAATAAACACATGTGGGGTTAATTGAAGGACGGAGGGATAAATGGCTCGGTGAGCCTCACCTTTCTGGTTCTCGGGTCTCTTGCTTTCTGATGGTTGGACCAGGGTGCAGCTTTAGCCAGTTCCCTGCTTCAGCTGGCAAGGTTGACTTCCTGCAAGACATCCCCAAGGAGAAGCTGCATGGACCTACCCCAATGCAGCCCTGGGTGTTGGAGCAGTCATGTGGAGACCCCTGCCAGCGCCGAGATGCTTACATGTTCACTGACTTGGCTTTCCTCCTGCAGTCGGCATCATTGCGTGTGTTTTGTGAGATGGAGGACGACTTTGTGGATTGGTGTCGGACTTATGGGCTAATGTTGGACTTGTGAGCTTGGGCAGCACTGGGTTAGGATGTTTTCTTGATGTGCACTTACCCTTGACATAACCCAATAACGCCGAGCGCAACGTTTTTGTAATATTTAATTAAATGTATATATTGATAACTATGAAAGTAAAGAATGAAAACAAAAAAATTTTTCCCCTGAAATTAAAAATTCAGGTGTTATAGGAACAAAACTCTCTCTTAGACATGAGTTTCTGTGGATTTGTTTCTCTAATGTACCCAGACGAACACACCATGAAAAAGAAGAAGCCACCCAACAAGATGGATTGGACCGTGGCTCCAACAATGGCTCAAACATCGGAACCGCTGTGAGGCCAAGGCACGTCGGGGAGTGCTTCTTTCTGTGGCGCAGAGTCTGCACCGACTCAATGGCACCCAACCACAGCAGTCATCTCTGTTTGTGATTCATAATTAGTACCTTTCCATTTTTCGTATCTTTCCGTATTCCTCCTAAACCATTTATTACCACACTGTGTTAGTCTGGGTAGACTAGACAGCCAAATTCACAGACACCCACATATGTATAAGAAAGAGGTGTACATACAAGAGCAATCGAATATTGAGAAAACATCCCAGCCCAGTCCAGATCAAGTCTATACGTCTGATATTATCCCATATGTTCAATACCAATCTATAAAGTCCTCTTCAGACTCATGCACCACGTGTAATGATTTGAAATGCAGGAATATCCCAGGCCAGTGGGTGGGGGGTCTTGCGGATCCAGTGGTGTTGTAAGCATCTCAGAGCTGGCAGAGGTTCCAAATGGTTTCTCCAGCTGAGGGCACTAGTGTAGTTCCATGTGTCTTATCAGCTGCTATGTCTCCCAAGGTGTGAGCTGAGAGAGAGTGTGTCTCCTGCTTCCAAAGGGGAAATTCAGGAGTTCCCAGAACCCTCAGGAGATGGCCATGCCCACACAAAGGCCTCATTGGCTATACCCAGATTGACAGTCTAGACTCCACCCCTACACTCTTAATCCTCAAATTGACACCAGATTATGTAACTACCATACATACAGTCTCAATTTATAATCTAAAATACAATAGCCTAGCCTGCAGTCTCCATCTCTGAGCCTTGAATAGTTCTTCAAGCTTCTGGTTGCGCACTCCACCCACCTGGTTTCCCAGATCCTGAGCTTCCTCTTCCCCTGAGTACCCTTCCTACTTTAATACCACACTGCTCCTTCTGGATTTGCTGTGTCCTCCCTCCAACTCCTCCCCCCCTCACACACACAAACACACACACACACACACACACACTCTAGTGTCAAGGCTAAGGATGCTGACACACTCTCCCCTGGCTTTCTCGTCCATCCGCATCTTATTTTACTTACTTGCCTTCAATCATCTAGATGAGAAAGAAAAAAATAATCAGTCAATCAACTGCATGTCTACAATATCCCAGGGTGTGTATTGCCTGAGACATGGCTTCCATTTTCTTGTGCTTTCTCGTGTGGCACGTCAACCCAGTTGGCGTCGGTAGTGTACTGCTGTGGATCCTGGGGTCATTGTTAGTGTGTTCGTGTTCAGACTGTTGTGGACTCAGCCATATAGGTAGTAGCACAGCAATGACTCCCGGGCCCACCCCCTCGCTGAAGAAATAGAACATTACAAATACAGCTGAAGTTCCCTGTGAGTTCATATTGACTCGATGGCAGTGGGTTTTATAGGTGCGGGGGAAATTATCTTAGTGTTTCGTGCCAGTGAAGAATAGTGTAGCTCCAAATAAATTATGATCTTATCTTGATAAGATCAGAAAATATTGATTACTTCTTTGCCGAAAGAATGTGACTGGATACTGGCGAACGTGTTTCATCAAGTGCTACTTACTGGCTCTCAGTTTTTCCTTGTGTCACCCAAAGACAATACCAACACACATAAAAATGTTAGATTACGTTGCCTCCATCTCCCATTCCTCTGGTCACCATGACCTTGATATTGACCAGTAACTGACCATGACCAGTAACTACTACAACCCCTTGTGGAACCTCCGGTCCACAATCTTTCTCTAAGCACCATCTCATCGTTCCGTCACCATTCCTTTAGAAGCACAAACCCAACCATCTTGCAGCTGGGACCCACTGTCCAAGCAGCCATCCCCTCCCGTCTCAAGCTTCCAATGTTTCTCTTCCCTTCTTAACACCAAGCCCAAATCCAACCTGCTGCCATCAAAACCATTCCAACCCATGGCACCTGTATAGTAGGGGCAAGCGGAAGTATCTATAGAGTTTCCAAAGTTGTAACTCTTCATGGAAGCAGACTGCCGCATCTTTCCCCTGCCCACCCTCCTTGCATTCCGATTCTATGGGCAATGATTTATCATAATCACAACTTACATAGACCCTCCTCTCACTTGCTTCATTGAACTCCTCTGGCAAATGACATACTTGCCAAATCCCATGACTGTGCAGTTGAATGTGGCCTCTCCTTTTGCTTCATGTCTTTAGTCTTAAAATCAGCTTCTCAGGTGACTCTTTCCTTGGCCATTCTATCTGACTTTTCACAACCCTCCCTGGGCTTTTTATTCCCTACCCCACCCTCCTCTCCTTTATTGCTTTAGTTTTTCTCAGCAATTATGATTGAGTCTGGTAGCATAGTGTTTGTATGTTGGACTGCTACCCTCTGAAACCTCCAGCTGTCCCTCAGGAGGAAAAATAAGGTTTGCTACTCCCTTAAAGATGTGCAGCCTCTGAAACCCACACAGGCAGTTCTACTCTATCCTGTAGGGTCTCTGTTCATTTGAACCGATTCAATCGCAGGGTGTTTTGTTTGGAGTTATACAAAATATGCATTTCTTATGTCGGTCGTTTTCCTCCCTGCCACAGAATGTGTGGTGGTGGTTATTAGCTGCTCAGGAGTTGGGGTCCATTCCCACACCGTGGGATGAAAAGCTGCCCAGTCTTGAGCCAGTCCCAGGATCAGTTGTGACAGGCCTTTCTTCTTAGTCCATCTTGGTCTGGAATACCGCCTCACTGTATCCCACAGCTCCCATTGATAGAGAGGTGGTGGAGCATATCCCCAGGGTCTAAGACAGAGCCCAGCACAATCAATGTTGGTTGAGTGGATGATGGATAACACCAGTTGGGAATAATGTTGAATTGGCTTTTCGATTTCAAGTTGGAAACTAGTGGGGGAAATGGCTCAGAGATCATGGCTATGAGAGAGAGGAGGCAGCGCGTTATAAACAGTGAGCAGAGATCTTTTCATTTAGTATCTCTGTTTTGGAAAGGAGTCCTGGGGACATGGTGGGTTAAGCATCAGGCTGCCAACAACCAGTTCTGCAGTTCAAACCCACTAGCCGCTCCAAAGAAGAAAGGTGAGGCTGCCTGCTCCCAACAATATTGACCCTCTGGGGACACCTGTGGAGCAGTTCTGCTCTGTCCTATAGGGTGACTGTGGTTTGAGACTTGGGTTGGGGAAGAAAGAGTACGAGTACCAACTGAAGTATCGCTGAGGACGCCAAAGGACCTTCCCTCCATTTCTCACCAGAAACGGAAAGGAGAGAGAAATCCCAGAGCCTAGCTTCTTTTTGTTACCCTCCTCTTGTCTCAGCAGCCTTGTGTTTGCTTAGTGGTTATGCATGGTGCTGCTAAATGCAAGGTCAGCAGTTGCAAACCACCAGCTGCCCTATGGGAGAAAGATGAAGCTTTTTACTCCTTTAAGAGTACTAAACTTTGGACATGTTGTAAAGGGAGACCAGTCCCTGGAGAAAGACATCATGCTTTGTCAAATGGAGGGGCAGTGAAAAAGAATAAGGCCCCAAGCAGTCTGGATAGACGCAGTGGCTGCAATAACAGACTCACACGTAAGAATACTGTGAGGATGGTACAGGACGGGGCAGTATTTCATTCTGTCGTACATAGCGTTTCTGTGACTCGACAGCGCCTAACAGTGGTCTCTATCCTCCGCCAAGGTGTTCAGCATGATTCTCTTAGGGCAGGTCCTCTCCGCCATGCTTTCTGTGCCGTTATTGGCTTGCCTTCACCTCTATCTCCATCACCCACGCTGTGTCCACGGGGCTCCATTTTATAGCCATGTGGGTCTAAGTCAGGTGACTCAGTGAGGAGGGCATTCCCTTCCTGGGAGAACTGCTTCCCCACTGTCTGCACCTTGACCTCTGCCCCGGACTATAAAGGAAAGAGTGCACCGTGAAGCCTCCTTTGAGCTCCGTCTGGTGCTGGAGAACAGCATGTCAATGTATAATGGCAGTGTAATTCACATCATGCTGTAGGATCACTTATGCACACAACAGATAAGGATTTAGGGAAGTACATCTTCCAGAAGAGAGGAAATCTTTGAACTTCTCTTTAAGAGTAAGGGGTGGAGAGATTCAGGCTTTTCAGGCCAAAGAAGAACCCTACAGAAGTGCTCAGGGACATGACAGAGGGCTGCGGTCTCCGGACCATGACTAGGTGATTCTGTCGTAGGGCCACTGGCCACTCACTGACCATATAGGCTAGGGACATGGGTGTGCCCAGAACACAAAAACCTCCCTGAAAGCTGAAAAGGACGAAGAGGAACTATTACTCCGTAAAGGAGGCTATTAATCAGGGAATGATTCCGTTCGAGCTATTATTTAAGGACCATAATTAATCCTAATTCTTCCATTGCAAAATAAATAAATATTGTTTTCTAATTTCATATATACCTCAAGGGTTAGTGTAGTGGTTTTCCAGTGAAGTCTTTTTTAAAAAGTCATTTTACTGGGGCCTCTTACAGCCTCTTATCATAATCCATACATATATGTTCATGTGTCAAGCACATTTGTATATATGTTGCCGTCATAATTTTCAAAACATTTTCTTTCTACTTCAGCCCTTGGTATCAGCTCATCTTCCCCTCCCCAAACCCCCTCCATCATAAACCCTTGATAATCTATCAATTTTTCTATGTCTTAAACTGACTGCTGTCTCCCTTCACCCACTTTTCTGTTGTCCATCCTCCTGGGAGGGGGTTATATGTTGATCATTGTGATCGGTTCCCCCTTTCTCTCCCACCTTTGCCTTCACCTCATGATATCAGTACTCTCATTCTTGGTCCTGGAGGTTATCTGTCCTGTATTCCCTGTGTTTCGGGTTCTTATTTGTGCCAGTGTGCATGCTCTGTTCTAATTGGATTTATAAGTTAGAATTAGGGTCAGATAGTGGGGGGAAAGGGGGAGGAAGTATTAAAGAACTAGAAGAAAGTTGTATGTTTAATACTGCACCCTGACTGGCTCATCTCTTCCTTGTGACCCTTCTGTAAGGGGATGTCCAATTGTCTACAGATGGACTTTGGGTCTCCACTATACCTTCCCCCTCATTCACACCAATATGATTTTTTGTTCTGGGTCTTTGATACCTAAACCCATGGACACCTCATGATCACACAAGCTGGTGTGCTTCTTCCATGTGGACTTTGTTACTTCTCAGCTACATGGCCACTCATTTATTTTCAAGCATTTAAGACCCAGACCTTATATCTTTTGATAGCCAGGCACCATTAGCTTTCTCCACCACATTTGCTTATGCACCCATTTTGTCTTCAGCTACCGTGTTGAGAAAGTGAGTATCACAGAATGCCGGGCTATTAGAACAAAGTGTTCTTGTGTTGAGGGAGTACTTGAGTTTAGGCCTAATGTCCATCTGCTGCCTTAATACTTAACATCTATGTACATAGATCTATTTCCCTCTCATTATATATACATGTATTTACATATGTACATGCCTGTATTTAGACCTCTATAGATGTCCTTTGCCTCCTAGTTCTTTGCTCTATTTCCTTTTACTCTCTTCTTGCCCCACTATCATGTTTGGCCTACATTCAGGTATCAGTAATTCCTCTCGGCTATATTGTACTTGAGCAAACTCTATCAGGCATCCTACGCCCTCTTCACCATCAGTTTTAGATCACTTATTGTTCCCTTGTCCTGGGTTTGTTGGCACCCCCTTCCTTTCCCCTGCCTCCCCCTCTCCCATGTCCCTCAGAACCATCAGTCCTGTTGTTTTCTCCTCTGGATTGTTTATCCCACCTATCTATCTAGATAGACATACAGAGACAATAATAAGCACAAAAATAAGACAAAGCAAAACAAAACAACAAAATGAAACTAAAAATAAAACAACAATAAAAGGAAAGCCTATAAATAGTTCCAGGTCTGTTTGTTGATCTTTAGGAGTGTTTTCCTGTCAAGTCTGATGGGGTGCCACACCCTGGCCCCAAAGTCTATTTTTGATACTCCACCGGGACTTCATTGCTCTGCTCCCCTTGCTGCTCTGTTGCACACCCTTAGTGTTTCGCCCTGGTGTGGTGGGGTCAGACTAGGCATAATTCTCCTGTAGCACTGTGGGTCAGTGGGGAATGTCGTGTCTTGTGGTGGGGCTGGCCCTATGGTCCTCTCTGTGCATTGGCTGCTCTGAGCAGGAATATCATCCTTGGGGCTTGGTGGGCTAGGATGTGCTCTGTTCTCTCTCCTTTGCTCCGTGTGCTCTGAGCAGATGTGCCCCTCTCCCTGACCCAGCAGGGTCTTAAATACTGCCGAGTGGGCTCTGACCTAGAGTGACTCTAATTGACGTATTCATGGATTGTGATACGAGTTGTATGAGCCCATAATAAAACGATTTTTAAAAAAAGACCCCTCTAGGGTTTTTACAGCAGCACATCTTTTTGAACACACACAAGCTCAACGTTCTCTTCAGGAACAAGCTGGTGGGTTTGGACATCCAACTTTGCAGTTAGCATCCCAGCACTTGATCCAATGCTCCACCAGGACTAGGTTCTGTTTAATACATGATGTGCTAAGACCTATCTCAGCGTGTGGTCCTAGGTTCTCTCGGATGCTCCTTGGAGACCCACTCTCTGTTGGGTGCTGTCCAGTTGATTCTGACAGGGACCCTAGAGGCCAGAGAAGATCTCCCTCATAAGGCTCCTAGTCTGCCATCTTTAGGGAAGCAGAGTGCCAGGTCTTTTCTCCGCAGAACAGCTCTAAGAAGCTCCTTGCTTTCGGGTCCATTCCGACGAATAGCCACCCTAGAGGACCGAGTTGAACTGTCCTGTGGGCTTCTAAGATTGTTAATCTTTACGGGATCGAAAAAAAGTCACATCTTTCCCCCACCAGGTGGCTGGTGGGTTAACCTGCAGAGCGTGTGGCTAACAGCCCAACATGGAATCAGCTAGCCCTCAGGGCACCTATGCCCCTGAGTTCGTGTTTAGCAGCCAAATGCTTAACTGCTGTGACACTGACCTCTCCAGGTGTGTTCTATACACCCAAATTATGTGCTCTAAAATACCCTAATTTTCCACTGTCCACCCTCAGTGTAAGGTGCTGAAAAGCAAAGACGTTACTTTGAGGACCAAGCCATGGTACTGTCAGTCACCTCATATGCCCGTGAAAGTTGGGCATGGCGTAAGGAAGACCAAAGAAGGATAGATGCATCTGAATTGTGGTGCTGGAGAAGACTATGCAAAGCAGGACGCACTTCCAAAAGAACCAAGGACTCTTTCGTGGAAGGACAGCCAGAATTCTCCTTATGTGGTTTGGACATGTTATCAGGAGAAGCCAGTCCTTGGAAAAGAACACCACATTTGGTAGATGGCGAAAAAGAGAGGCCTCTTGAGGGGATAGATTGACACAGTGGCTGCATTACGGACTCAAATGTGTCGACAATTGTGGGGATGGTGCAGGACCAGGGGGTGTTTTGTTCTGTTCCACATGGAGTCACTGAGTTGGAACCAACTCCACAGCACCTAACAACAACAACAACAATAGCCTCAGTTTGTCTTTCTGGGGTGGTTTGCGTGTGGCGATGATGCTGGAAGCTCTATCATCAGAATTTCAAATATCTTTCCGAGGAGCATTCCAAGTAAGACAGATTAGGACTAAAAGCCTGGTGATCACTTCAGTAAATTAGCCAAAGAAAGCCCTATCCATCACAACAGAAGATTGTCCCATAGAGTGCAGGGGATGAACCTTCTAGGTGGGAAGGCGCCCAATCAGCACTCAAGCCTACCAGTGCCCAGGAATAGGGTAGACGGCTGGACAGTGGTTTAGTCTCTTGTGCAGAGGGTCGCCTGATTTCAGCACCAACTCAAAGGCTGCTAACAGCAATGACAATCCAGTCAGGCTATAGCACTGGGCAGACACGTTAACCCACAGCAAAACCCAGTGCCACTGACTTATAGGGCCTCTATCTAGAGGTTCTGAAACTGTAAATCTTTAAAGGAGCAGACAGCCTCAACTTTCTCCCATGGAATGGCTGGTGGGTTTCAGCTGTTGACTTTGTTGTTCAAAGTTTGCAACACCAAAAAAAAAAAAACACCCACTGCTGTTGGCTGGATTCCAACTCAAAATGGCCCTAGAAGGCCGAGTAGAACTGCTCCCTGGGCTTTATGAACAGAAAGCTTCAGCTCTAGGGTGCTAGGAGCAGAGCGTCTCATCTTTGTCCCAAGGAGGTGCTGATAGGTTGGAACTTCTAACCTTCTGGTTAACAGCCCAATGCACGACCCACTACACCACCAGTCAGTGTGCCTACTGGGTTTGCAAAGTCTCCCCAAAGCACTGATAGCTCTTCCACTCCTGGGAAAATGACAAGTACAGGACTCCTAATAAAATCTAGGTGGAGCTTGGAATCAGTAGGAGGCAGGTGAAAGCTAAGGGGCCTTGCCATCTGTGTTAGTCCGAGTGGACTAGGGAAACAAATCCAGAGACACGCGTATATGTGTAAGAGAGAACTTTATATCAAAAAGCAGTTGTGGATTGATAAACATCCAGCCCAATCCAGATCCAGCCCATAAGTCTGACACTAGTCCATAAATCCCTCTTCAGACTCACAGAGCATATGCAGGAAGATCACAGGCCAGTGGGTGAAAAGTCTTGTGGATCCAATGCAGGTGAAAGCATCTCAGCACCGGTGTGGGTCTTCACGTGGCTTCTCCAGCTCTCTGAGGGTCTCAACAGCAGGAAAGTGAAGCAGAGAGAGTGTGGCCTGCCTCCAGTGAAAAGAGAGGAAGTTCCCAGAATCCTCATGAAAAGGCCATGCCCACTAGGAGGCATCATCGGGCTGTTCTCTGATTGACAGGCTAGACCCCACCCCTACACTTATTTATCCAGTTAACTTGAAATTATGTAACTACCACACCATCATTCTATCCTAAAATGAACTAAAGCGGAGAGCAGATAGACGGGGTGTTAACTTGAGTGAGGGGAAGGCAATGTACAGTAGGAGGGGGATCGGCACAACCTGGTGGACACAGGGGAAAATACAGGGGAGGTGGGGATGCAAGAGTTAGAGGTAAATACTGTTTTATATACAGTCTTGCAAAGCCATGAGAAGACATGTACGTAGACACACAAGTTGAACAGGAGTGAGGAGGAGAGTGGGCATGTGAGCACGGATTCACATAGGGGTGAATGCAGACATTTGTACATGGAATTTACCTGTACTGCAAATCTATCCCTGAACGTGGTCAACCCTACAGAGGACAGAGTTATGAAAACTTCTTAGATATAGCCAACTACCTTGAATGAAGCTCAGGGCCAAGGTCTCATGGGAGAAATGAAAATTCACGTGGAGAGTATGCATCAGCAACTCCCAATGCCTTCTGGGATTTGTCCGTGTCTGTGGGAGATGACTGTCAGCCCTAAGGGTGATCAACTCTCTGGGTCATTCTTTAAAACTTTCCGGAGACTATTCTTTCTCTGTTTACTTATTTGAAATACTGAGAGGTCAAAACTATGTTAGGAGTTTTCCACATTGGAGAAAACATCACTTCTAATTAACGATGGTCATAGTTGATTAAATACCTTTGTGTGTCCTCTCCTTTTGAACGTCACAATAAAAAGCTAGAAAAAGAAATGTGAGGAAGAAGGAAGCATATTTAAAGTGTGAGTAAGATTTCATCTCCAGAATAAGTCTTAGTTACTTGATTTAAGAGCTTGTAGGAGCCCTGGAGGCATAGGGCTAACTGCAAAGCCAGCAGTTCAAAACTAGCAGCTCCTCTGCAGGAGAAAGACAAGGCTTTCTACTCCCATTTAGTTACAGTCTTAGAAACCCACATGGACAGTTCTGCCCTGCCCCATTGGGTCCATGTGAGTTAGAATGAACTCATTGGCATTGAGTTTTGATTCTTTAGAAAAAATACACCGAGACTCAGCAGTGCCCATGGTTTTAGACAATATGGATCAGTCTTCTCGAGAATCCAGAGAAGGCTTCTATTTGGTAAAATGACAGCCCGTGATGGGCCCTCAGCTTCCTACACCTAGTAAATGCTCAACATCTGTCAGCCAGTCACCACTGACATTCTGATGTTAGGGATTGTCAAGCTGGTTCCCCCTCCCAGTGAGCCTAGGTACGACAAAGCAAAATCACAGCCCAGCCCCACCACCCTCCTCACAATTGTTATTGCAGCCACTGTGTCGCTCCATCTCCTCGACGGCCTTCCTCTTTTCCGCTGATGCTCTACCTTACTGAGCGCAATCTCTCTCTCTAAGGATTGGTCTCTCCTGGGACCATGTCCGAAGTTCATGAGATGATGTCTCGCTATCCTTTCTTCGAAGGAGCATTCTGGTTGTTTCTTCCAAGACAGATTGGGTTGTTCTTCGAGCAGCCCATGGTGCTTCTCCTGATCTACACCAGCACCCAGAGGCATCAATTCTCCCGCAGCTCCTTCATCCTTGTCCAACTTTCACATGCATATTAGGCGATTGAAAATGCCATGGCTTAAGAGTGGTAAGAACCCCCAATAAAATAGTTTATTAAAATTTAAAAAGAAACAGCCCTGGCTTGGGTTTGGGGTACCTCAGGGTTCGAAGTGACATCGTTGCTCTTCAGCACTTGAACAGATCTTGGGCAGCAGATTTTCCCAGTGCAGCACGTCGTTGGAGTAGTTGACTGGTGCTGTGATATTCTTATAGCTTCCACCCAAGTTCACGTCCTCTTATTGTTTGGTGCCGTCTAGTCTGTTTCAACATAAAGACCCAATAAAACCCTGCCAGGTCCTATGCCATCCTCACCACTGTGGCAGTGTTAGACCCTCTGGTCGCAGCCACCGTGCCCCCTTACTGACTGAAAGCCCCTGCCAGAGAGGCACTTCTGACTCCTTGGGACCCTTTAGGACAGCGTTGGGCACCTCCATGAGGTTTCTGGAGCTGTCAATCTTTACACAAGCAGCCTGCCTCCCTCTTTCCCCCGCGGAGCAGCTGGTAAGGGCAAACTACTGATGGCTCCGTGACTGGCCCGTGCCTACCTTGCTGTGCCCCCAGGGCACCTATCTCACAGATCACCCTTTTTAGTATTGCTGACCCTCAGCTTGATCAAGAGTACTGTCTTTCTCCAGTCTCAGCCCCTCTGATGACCTGTCCACACTAACTAAGAAGGGTACATGAGATGAAGTCTCCCCATTCTTGCCCCGAAGGAGCGTTCTGACCACACTTCAAGACAGATTTGTCTATTCTTTTGGCATTCACTCCATGGTGCATGCAGTGGTCCTCAGTTCAACCAGATGGGTAACCTCCAAAGGAGAGGAGACACAAAGATACACACAGAAGGAAAACAGCTGTGTAGTAATGGCGTGATGCTGCCGGCGCAAGCCAACGAGCACTTGGAGAGCCAGAAGCCAGCAGAGAAGAGGAGGGACCTCCCCCAGCACCCTCAGAGAGAGTCTGGCCCTGCCAGTTCCCTGAACTCAGACATCTAGCCTCCCAAACTGGGAAGGCATGCATTTGTCATGTAAGGCCAGCCACTTTGTGGTACGTGTGACAGCAGTCCCCGGAAACGCATTCAGATGGTCAAAGGGCCCTCGGTCCTTCTGGATTCAGAAGCTTTTCGAGAAAGAGCCAAAGGACCTGTAGTTAATGTTTAAGTGCAAATAGCACACACCACATTCCCCAAAATGGGCTAAGCCCTCATACCAGAATGTTTACCCCAGATAGACCAGAGACCTCTGGCCGCCAGCCCCTTCGTGGGAGCCAGTAGTCTGTGCCCGCCACATCCAGAAATTCAGTCAAAGGGGGCCGCTGGAGGTGTCTAGACTGGGGGTGCCTCTCTGGACAGGAGTTGAAAGATTGGACGGGGTGGGGACAGTGAGATGCCTGTGACAGCTAGGGCAGTGACAGCAGCCATAGGGTGTGGCAGAAGGGACCTGCAGAGACCAGCTCTTGGGTACCCTTCACCTTGACTGCTGGAAAGCCTGCCAAGGTTCACGGTCAGCTGCTGAAGGCAGACGGGGTGGAGGTGGTGTCAGGACCCTGCAATCACAGCTCTGCCTGGCACCATTGCAGCCACCCTTGGTCAGCTCTTCTTTTCAGATGCAAAAACGTTTGCCTCCAGGCTGTTGGCTGGCAGAGGGGCTGGCTGGGTCAGAGAATCATACTGCAGAATCAACAGACCTGCTCAGCAGAGTGTTAATTAGCGCCAAGCAATGCCAACTTCCCGTTGTGCTCAACCAGCCTGGGCGGGTGTGGGAGCAGGGAGATGGGTGCAGGGCAGGGAAGAGCACTGCTGTGTAAAAGAGGGTGACATGGAAACAAGACAGGCGAGGCTAAGAGAAAGTCAGATCTAAGAAATTGTCTCCTGGCTGATTCGGCAACCATAAAAAAAATGGAACATAAATTGGAAAAGTAGAGCATATGTCAATCCATTTTTTTTCAGGGTAAAAAGAGAATTTATGATGGCAACAAATGTACATATGTTCTTAACATAATGGATGGATGTATGGATTGTGATAAGAATTGTACGAGCCCCCAATAAAATGATTTTTTTAAAGAGCATTTAGACTTGTCCACCAGAGCTGGGGGAGATAGAGAAAAGTGTGAGACACAGTGCCTACTGGCCTTACTTGGGACGAGCAAGCAGGAACATGGAGGGAAAACAGAATCAAGGCAGACTGTTGGGTTCCCACCTGCACCTCTCCCTATAAGGATACAAATCACTGTTCCAAGCCTTGACCAGCCTTCGCTCATTGAACCCCATTTTACGGAGGTGGAGACTGGTGCAGAGAGTGGGTACCCAAGGTCACACAGGTGACACATGACAGAGCTGGAGTCCTGACCCAGGAAGCCTACCCTCTGCAAACCCCACCCTTCATTGCTGGGATATGTTGCTCTGGAAGTATGTCACACATACGTACCCCAAGAAGGCAATGTGGGGTGGCCCATGTGATGTGGGTCACCAATAAACGCCCATGGAAACAGCAGTCAAGGGATCAAACAATATACAGCACTGGGAAAAGCTACTGGAAGAGATGTCTTTCACATTCCAAAAGGCCCAGAGGCCCCACTGATGAATCTGGATCGCCTGCACCATACACGGTCACTGCAGGCCCTTCCTGTGCTTTGGGAAAACTGGACCATGAAAAGGCAGCCAGAAGAATTGGTGGAATCTAAGTAGGAGTTGGAATCGACTCAGGGCCTGGGAGTGTCATGTCCGATTTGTTTTTCATTATGGAGCTGTTGTGTTAGACCAGGATGACAAGAGAAACAAATCAAGAGACACTCGTATATGTGTGAAAAAGAGCATTATATCAAAGAGTTAATTGTATGTTAAGAAAATATCCCAGCCCAGGCCAGTTCAAATCCCTAAGTCCGATATTAGCCCATATGTCCCATATGTCTACATTAGCCCATATGTCTCATATGTCTATTAATTCCTCTTCAGACTCACAACACATGCAATGATGCTAAATACCAGAGATCGCCAGCTGGAAGGTAAAAAATCCTGTGGATTCAATGGCAGTGGATATGTCTCCAGGGCTCTGGCTGCCATCAGCATGGCTCCATGTGGCTTGTCATCAGGAATGTGCAGCAGAGAGAAAGTGACTTTGGCCTCCAGTGAACCATTTATTTCTGTCTCACCTCCAAATGAGGTCATCAAGCTGCAACCCGATTGACAGGCTAGACTCCATCCCATCCCTCTTAATACCCTCAAGTTGACAGGAGATTATGTAACTACCGCACTGCTGAAGACTACTGACCATTCCATAGACTAGCAGAAGAATTTACTCATTGATCTTAGAAGACAGCTAGAATACTCCTTGGACTCAAGGGTAGCAAGACCCCGTCTTGCCTTTTTTTAATAGGTCATCCGAAAGACCAGTCGCTGGAAAAGGACTGTTAGTTTTGGTAAAGTCTAGGGTGAACACAAATGAGGGGATGCTCAATGCAATGGGTTGGCACCAGGGGCCATCCCATGAAAATGGTGGAGGACCAGGCAGCCTTTCATTCTGTTATAAATGAGCTCCCCGTGAGTCAGCATCAACATGACAGCAGCCAACAAGAGCAAACTGGAGTGGCGAGGAGGAGAAAGGGCTAGCTGGTGGACATTCCCAGAAGCCCTTGTTGCCTTTGCCTAAGATGCAGTCTGCCCTCATTAGTCGTGGATTCCCTAGGTGCGCACTTGCCTCCTCACTGAAATGTATTCCTTGGTCACCTCCAGAGCAAAACTCACGGCACTTCCGTAACCCTTTGTGACCGTGCACAGCTAGACACACACTTGGAACCTCCTCGTGGGCATGTTCCCAGCTAAGGTCAGACAAGGTAACACTCTGCCTTGTCTCCAGGTTCATACTCTACATAAGCGGCCTTTCTGCGGTCTGTTCTGTGCATGCGTCTCTCATGGCTGCCAATCCCACACCATCCTTACCGCTGTGGATGTTTGAGCCCATTGTTGCAGGCACCGTGGCACTCTGTCTGATTTAAGAGTGTCTTCCTTTTTTTTGGCCTGACTATCCAGAACAGTGGTTCTCAACCTGTGGGTTGTGACCCCTTTGAAGGTCGAATGACCCTTTCACAGGGGTCACCCGATTCATGGTAGTAGCAAAATTGCACTTATGAAGTAGCAACGAAAATAATTTTATGGTTGGGGGGGTCACCACAACATGAGGAACTGTGTTGAAGGGTCGCCACATTAGGAAGGTTGAGAACCACTGATCTAGAATATTTAAAAGAATCCATGCTTTTGAACTAGGCGCTAGTGAAAAAATATAGAAAGTACATGGACACACCTGTCCTGGGTGAGACTTGGGCTCACATATTTTGGACGTGTTGTCAGGAGATACCATACCTTGGAGAAGGACATTGTGCTTGATAAAATAGAGGGTCAGTGAAGTAATTGTCCAAGCTGAAGTTTACTCTACATTAGCTTCCCCGAGGTCAGAAATCGCATGATTCCTTGCCCATAGTTCGTCTACTCTCTTTCCAATCCTCTGTAATCAACGTTTATTTTGCCTTCTGAATGAGGCCACAAAAGAATTAAAATGACCATTAAAATAATGATTTTCACCAGGTAAGCCATTTAATATTCCAATGTACAAAAATATCCCATAACCTTGGGTCCCTTCCTCATGTGTTAATGGTTAGCAGAGGCTGAAAGGCTATAAAATCATTATTAAGAGGTTTCTGCTCTTGACAAATGATTTCTTACTCCATTAGGACAGAAGGAAACTAAGAGAAACTTTACTATTGGAAGAAAAGGAGTCGTAAATGTTGGGGTTATAAAATATTTGTCACTTTTCTGCTTTCTTGATAAATAAAAAATATCCTCCTGCTGTTTTTTAAATGATTTAGCATTTGAGTCATCATTTAATAAATTACATTCC
Organism: Tenrec ecaudatus; assembly: GCF_050624435.1. NCBI lineage: Eukaryota > Metazoa > Chordata > Mammalia > Afrosoricida > Tenrecidae > Tenrec > Tenrec ecaudatus. The sequence continues at coordinate 11,161,792 of NC_134542.1, read as the reverse complement.
TTTTGCGTAAGCATAGTGTTTCAAAAGTGGGTCCAAAAGACAAAACTCCACATAATGAAGAAAAGATCAGAGACTGGAGAAACCCCCAAGGCTAAGACAACAGCCCTTACCAAGCACCAAACCCACTGCCATCAAGTCAAGCCCACCTCATGGTGACCCTGCATTGGGTTTCCAAAGCTACCAATCTTTACAGGAGCATAGAGCCTCCTCTTGCTCCCACAGAGCAGCTGATGGTTTTGAACTGCCAACCTTGAGGTTCGCAGTGCAATGTTTACCCAACATGGCCACCAGGGCTCCTAGAACCCCCTTTGAGAATAGATTCAGACTCATTCCCATGACTCAATTATCAGCCCAACAAGAGACAGACCAAGCAGGTGAACTACTTACAGCCATCCACCACAATAGGTCAGACAGCAGCATCTTGGCAGGGATAAAGGCTGAGACGACGGGAAGGGAGGCAAAAGAAGGCTGACTAGGAACAGCCAACATAGGGAAGAAGTGGGATGAAGCTGTTGCATTGTGAGGACTACAATCAACGTCGTGAAGCAAAACGTGAATTGTTCAAGGAAAACCCAATGGGCTCTATAAACGTTCCTCTCATCTCAACAAAAATGTAGACAACCATCCATGTGCACCCCCCGCCCTCCACCACTACCACCAAGGAGAAGGAAAAACCACAAGATTGAGACCATGGCCACTGTCGTTCAGTTTAAGTCATCTAGCTGAATGACAGGAGCACTGAAAGGTTAGGTGGACACTGAAGTGTGTATTTCAGGATAAGCAGCGTCATTGAGTGCACATGAACGCCTCGGGTTTCAGTCCATCCACCTAGTCATCAACAGTCATCGACACAGCCCTACAGAGTAGGGACGGTCTGCAGAGGTCCACAAGGTCGTACTTGCTTCTAGAAACAGCCAAACAAGAATCTCAAACTCATTCTGTCAACTGGAGTGTTTCCATATCAGCAAAATGGTCACACACCCCAAAAAACCTGGTCCCCCTCTCCACCCCCATTGTACCCATGCATAGGCTAGCCACACCTGGCCAATGACCTTAAGTAGTAAAACTGAAGCAAATTCCCCAGCAGTTCCGCTGACCTGGGTGTCTTCATTTCCCAGGGGTGCCATACACATCACCATAAACTGGGGGGCTCCACTGAGGCAGCTGTTCTTTGTCTCAAGGTTGGGACGCTCGCTGGCCACCCCCAGCATGCCAGCCCTACATACAGGCTGTGTGTGTCTGTTCTTGTTGTTTTCATTAAAAAGACCATTTTGGTAGTAGTGGTAATGAATTCATTTTATTCCCTTTAAAGATAAAGAAGCCTGGTGACACTATGGGTTAGACATTGGACCTAATGGCCAGGTCGGCTGTTCACACCCAGAGAAACAGACAGTCTCTGAAACCCCATGGAGCAGCTCTGCTCTGTCTTATGTGGTCACTCTGAGTCAGAATGGGATCGCTGTCTGTGGTCGTGGTTTCTAGTTCTCGTTCAAAGACGGAGAATGACTGTTGGTGATCTTTTCGGCCTTGAACATTATAAAGGAAAACCTGAGATGCACTGACCGATGTTATTGCCAATCACTGTACGGTCACTTTTCACGTAGACACACACGTTGTAGAACCCAAGAAATATTAGACCCCCTGTGCCTACAACACTGGCAATGCGCTGTGGCTCCACTGGATTCTATTCTGAGCTAAAGATGAGCAAAGAAGGTGGTCTTTCCCACAGACAAATGATTTCAAATTCTTCAACACGGCAAATATGATGGCCACTCCTCTGACCAATCTCCCAGTAGTCAACACCATCCTATTTTTCCTGGGAGCCCTGGTGGCATACGGGTTATGTGTCGGCCTGTGATCTGCAGGGTGAGCAGTTAGAAGCCGCGAGCTGCTCTCCAGGAGAAAGACGGTGCTTTCTCCTCCTGTCAGCAGTTACAGCCTCAAACCCACGGGGACCGTTTCACAGTCCTATAGGGTCACGTGAGTCAGAATTGACCGTGAGTGTGGAGTTTTGAGAAAACATAGCTGAGTTGAGGTCTCCTTTCCCCACAAAAAAGTACTGTGGCCCTGCTCCTAAAGGAGCCCTAGTGGCATAGTGGGTTACATGTTGGGCTATGAGCTGCCAGGCCAGCAGTTTGAAACCACCAGCAGCAACATGGGAGAAAGATGAGGCTTTCTACTGTAGTAAAGAGTTATAGTAAAGAGTTACAGACCCTATCCTATAGGGTCTCTGTGAAGTAGAATCAACTTGACGACAGTGAGGGGGATTGTTCTGGCTCCTAGTCAATTGGGTTCAGGGATCAAAGGACAGAACACTGGATTGGCTTCTGCCCTGTTCGCAGGATTTATTCAACTATTTGTAAACAAAATGTTCTCTCTTTGCCTCCTTCTAGGGCTGTGTCTGTAAAGGCAAAGGCCGGTGCTTCTGCTCCAGGACCAAAGGAGAGAAGGTAAAACCCAAGTCTGCTACTGCTCCTTGTCACCGGAGAGCTCATTAAGCAAGGGCCAGTCGCCTTGACAACACATCTGGTTCTGTTCCCCAAAGCCAAACTTACTAAGTCGTTGTCAACAGTTAACGTGCTCAGTGGCTGACCACAAGTTTGGGGCTTGAGATTCACCCAGGGGTACCTTAGAAGAAAGGTCTCACCATCGACAAGAGGCTTCGTAAAGTGATCGGGAAAATTCCATTTCTCTTATAATGCCGTATTTCTACAAACTTTTTTGAAGCTCATTCATCCTTGCGGGAGGGAAAAACAATCAGCCTTTGAAAATGCTACGGAGGCTGGTTCACCATGAGTCAGAATCATGTCAGTGACCACTGGTAAGGAGGCATTGACCTTCAGAACTATGCCCTTCTAGAAAGTGCCAGATAGCTTGTTTCCGTGATGGCAGCTTACTTTTTTAGTTGTCTTTATCTGCAAAGAATAATCAGGAAAAACTATGAGCACGCCTCCGTATGTAGACGTGATCACGCTTAACGCCAGGAAACAACTGACAGCCACTTAGTTGGCTCACTTTGACAGTTCAAGTGCTGCAGCACTGGTTCGAGATCGCCCCCTGGTGGAGCAGGACCCACCAGGCTCTCCACTGCAGACTAAAAATATTGAACTGTGGAATGATGTGATAACTGTATTAAAGCCAATTATTTGCTCTCCACTTAAGCCCTCTGCATCAGGTACGGATGTGCTTTATACAATTGATGTATGTGTATGTGTGGATTGTGATAAGAGTTGTATGAGCCCCTAATAAAATGTTAAAAAAAGAAAAAAAGCCAATTATTTTTTAAAAAGAAAGAAAACAAGGGACGCTGGCATGTCTCATTGATTCCCTCTGTTAACTTGGGACAAACAAATCTTTACCACAGAGACAGCACCGGCATTGTCGGGGGTTTTTTGTTTTGTTTTCCCCTCTGCCTTTCCTCAGAGACAATCATTAGTTTGTCTAACGAGATTGGAGGGAGCCAAGAAAAAGCACCCTTGAAAACACACATCTTCGGTTAACAAAACGGTTTACCTAGATGCAATATGCTCACAGTTTATTTATTTTACATCATAGTTTTTAAAAATCTTTTCTAGGTTGATGTATTTTTTTAAGTTATTTACTTTTAAAAGATGAGTTAGCACACATACAGGTGGATACAGACTACCTGGAGAAGCAGGCGTTTCTAGAACGTGTCAGACAGCTTGTTTACATAGTGGCAGTTTACTTTATAGCTGTTTATTCAAATCCCCTGCTTGTATTCAAGCACGATTGAATTCCTGCTCTCCGTTTACAAGCCATTGGGTTTCGAACCATCAAATTGGCAGTTCAAAGAGGCTGTCTGCTCCTGTAAAGATTTACAGCCTCGGGAAACCTTAGGGCGTTCCACCCAATCCTATAGCATCGCCATGAGGCGGAGCCCACTTGATGGCAGCAGAGAGGGTGCCGGGAGTGAGCTCAGTAGTGAGAGAGGCAGAGCCGCTGATTCTTTGCTGTTGTTACACACACATCTGCACCGTTGAAGTCGCTGACTTGGTTCTCATTTCTCTACTACGATCTCGCTTGCATGACTACTTTGGCAGGAGTCAACCAGTGGTCTTTACCTCGTGAGAGTGACCTCAGGCTCCACACCACCACGGGAAGAATGTTCCTCGGCTGAACCCTGTGGAATGATGGGCCTTTGTGACTTCCATTCACTCTCATCAGGGACTTGCTCATTTCATCTGATCGTTTCTTAATTTTAAAAATAATCACTCTTGCACATTTGATGATGCCACCCTTGATATCTCTGCTGCATCTCCTCCACCAACAGCTGCCCCCATCGTGAGTCCCTGTATCACCCAGAGAGGAGCGTGGGTGGGGTCCTGGCTTACACGTTGGGCTGTGAACCACAAGGTCAGCCATTCGACATCTCCTCCAGGAAAGGGACAGTCTCAGAAACCCACAAGGGCGGTTCTACTCTGTCCTGTAGGGTCGCTGAGTCAGAATCGACTCGATGGCAGGGAGTTTCATCGAGACGCCTACATTACAATTCTGTCCATTCTGAAAACACATTCCCATACCTTAGCCTTGTAGCCACCCACCTACCCAAGCCACCAACCTTGAATTTTCTAGCTGGGCTTTTGAGTCTTCCCAGTTCCTGACGCTTCTTCCTTCCCGTCTGCTCCGGGAAGCTTTACCATTGTGGGGTGTGGGTGTCATTGCTAAAACAATAGGTCGATGCTAACACTTTCCAGTTACCTGGAGCACTCGCTACCGAGTGCTAGTGATGTCTTTTTCAATCTAAGGAAATAGTATGCAAAGCGTCAAGTCATAGAGAAGAAGACAAAGGTGACTGTGTGTTTGTTGTTGGACAGTTGTTGTTCTTGTCTTGTTTATTTGTTTTAACAGGGAGAGAGGGGCTTTCCTGGACCCCCTGGTTCTCCTGGCCAGAAAGGATTCCCAGGTCCTGAAGGCTTACCTGGACCACAAGGACCCAAGGTATGTATGTCATCCTATCCCCTAGCTCTTCTTGAAGCTTGATTTCCTGTCCCTGGGTAGAACAGACGGTTTGACTACTAACCCCAAATTTAGACAGTTCTTCTCCTGAGTCTCACCTGACGATCTGTTGCCATGAAGATTACAGCAAAGAAAGTCCGAGGGAGCAGGTTCAGTCCTGCCGTGTCCCACGTGAGCTTGTCATGAGGCAGAATGGACTCAACAACAATGGGCTTCTTTTTTGCTTTGGGTCGCTGATTGCCTGGGGGTGAAAAAACCCAGCCGCTAGCCAACAGTGGAGGCAAACACACACCCCTGGTTTCAGATCTTAGCAGACCTGAGAACTGCAGCTTATCTAAAGACTCTTCTCAACCATCCTCACCAGCTTCCGGTCCTCTCTGCAACCTCTTCCCTCTCCTCCCAGCTACACACACGTTTTTACATCTTCCTCGACTCCCACCTTCTCTCCTCCCCACAGAAAAGACAAGCTCTTCCTCCATTGGTCAAGACCTACCCCTGAAATTCCAGCAAGGACCTTGGCCTTGAAGGTTTTCTTTTCCCTCTCAGAACATTCTAATTTCCCTTTTGATATTGGCTTTCCTCTTTCAGTCTTCAGTCATAGAATTCTCAGAATTCCCACAACGGAGCCAACAGACAACATCCTGATAAAGGGGAAAAAGAAGGAAGTTGGCCAGGACCTCATTTCAGTTGGCTCCACCATCAACGTTCATGAAAGCAGGAATCAAGAACTCCGATGATGGATTGCATCGGGCGGGTCTGCTGCACAAGACCTCCCTTACATGTCACGCTGAGGACAAAGCTCCGTCTGACCCAGACAAGGTGTTTCCCGTCACCACGCATGCAAGTGAAAGCTGGAAGGAGTAATAAGACAGACTGCAGAAGGATTCGGTTACTTAAACTATGCTGCTGGCGAAGAATATTGAAATTACCGTAGACAAACAGATTTGTCTTGGAGAAAGTAGAGGCAGAATGATTCTTGGAACTGAGAATGGAGGGATTTTATTTCACATACTTTAGACATGTGATTAGGAGAGAACCGTCCCTGGGAAAGGACCTCCTCCTTGGAAAAGTAGAGGGTCTGGGGGGGCAGGGGAGGAAGACCCTCGATGAGATGGATTGACATGGTGGCGGCAACAATGGGCTCACACAGTGTTCTGCTCTATTGTCCATGGGGTCGAGAAGGCTTCTACCGGATTCCACGACACCTAACAGCAAGGAAATCAATTTCCCATAAGTCCCCCAGGACCTACCACTACACCTGTCTTTCCCTTGGCTCGCTAAGCTTCCTCCAGAACCTCTGGGCGTGCTGACTGTCATGTGTCTTCTATTTATTCCTCAAATCAAACCTGCTGCCCTCTAGTCAATTCTGACTCATGGTAACCCCTTGTGTGGCCGAAGAGAATTTGGTAGCATAATCTTTCTGTAAGCAGATCACCCACCCTGCCATCTGAGGGACTGCTGGGGGTGTTTGAACCACCAACCATTAGGTTAGTAACTAAACACATTTCACCCCTTGGCCAGATACAGTTTGCTTGATAAAACCAAACCCATGGCTGCTGACTCTGTTTCTGTGCATAGTGACACAGAGTTTCCACAGCTCTACTTTTTGTGGAGGCTGACGGCCCCCCCCACCCCATCTTTTCCCTGGGAGGGGGCTGGGATCTGAGCCACTTGCCTTCTGATAGCAGCTAAGCCTTTGACCACTGTGTCCCCAGGACAACCCTTTGCAAAAGCCCTCCAACGGTCCTCACTGACCTCCAAATGGCCAATGTTCACGGACACTTGTGCGTCCCTACCAGCCCTGAACCCCCTTTCTTTGTTTCAAACCTAGTACCACTCTCTCCGCTTTGAAACCCGCATCTCTTTGTTCTCAAATCCTCATCCCCTGACCGCCTTCCTGTGTCCCAGCCATCACTGGGTCCTCTTTCTCAGCTGGCCCCTGTACACCAAGGCACCTAAGGTTCTGAACACCCATCATATGCTTTCACTTCCGAACGTCTGTGATAGACCAAAGAGCTTTGTTCAGGCACATATCCTGGAGGATTTACTAAATCACCCAGTGACCAAAGAGCTGCTGATTGGCCTTCCTTGCAGGGGACATTAAGCCTTTAATATGCTTGACTTTAAGGCCATTTAAAGCCTGGCCTCACACGCACTCAATTGTTCACTCCCCAGACAGCAGGCTTCCAGCAAGCTATGGACTAACTAAACCATAGGAAAGATGGTTATAATTGATCTGGCAGGCTCATTCCTCAATTTCATACATTGTGTATTAGAATAGGGTCTAGAACAGCAGTTCTCAACCTGTGGGCCAAGACCCATTTGGGGGTCAAATGACCCTTTCACAGGGGTCGCCTGATTCATAACAGTTGCAAAATTGCAGTTATGAAGTATCCATGAAAATAATTTTATGGTTGGGAGGGTCAGCACAACATGAGCAGCTGTATTAAAGGGTGGCAGCAGTAGGAGAGTTGAGAGTCACTGGGCTAGAATATTTAAGTGATCCTAAAAGACAACATTGGCTTCGTCTTCCTGGGCTGGACACTTGCACACTGATTCCTCACAGGAGCTCATTGAAAAATCCCGAGTGGCACAAACTGCTTGGACTCGAAATCCCACCAGAAAGGTGTCCCTGGGACCCGCCCCTGGTGCTGTGGAAACAAGCGCTGGCACCTGCTTCTGTAAAGATGATGTTTGGCCATTAGTTGGACACTTTCGTCCTTGTTTCAAACCACAACTGCCCCAAAGTGGAAACTTCTCAGAGAGCTGCTAAGCCAAGCATTTAAAATAGAAACAATTGTCATCTTTCCATGGCCGGCTGCCCGGCCCGGCCCATTTAAGGCTGCTTGTTTATACTTTTCTGAACTGTCCTTAAAGCCTTTGGGGGTCAAAATAAGATGGCCGTGGCTTGGTTTGGTTTTTAACATATGAGCCTGTGGAAGCATACAATCGAATTTTCCAACCATTGTATATTGAAACGAGAGTTGACATCAGACATCCAAAATTGGATGGGTGGGTCCATGATTTCTTCAATCAAATGACTGATACCTTTCCCCAAAGAACAAAAAATCGGCATCTTGACTGGTGTATGTGCCCGGTTGTGCGGGGCAACTGCTGTAAAGCCGAGCTGAAACCAGCAGTAACCACAGAGGGAATTTGCTCCAAGACAGACCATTGTGTTTACCAGCCTACTTCCTTTGCGTCACCTGTGGCTCACAGCGACCCTTTTGGACAGAGTAGAACAGCTCCCTTGGGTTTTCGAGTCTTTGAAACTTTACAGAACAGACAGCCTCCTTTTTCTCCTGAAGAGCAATGGATGGGTTCAAACCTGCTGACCTTGTGGTTAATGGCTCACTGCAGATCCCAGGCTGCCACCAGGTCTACTCACTATGAGTACTGATCTTTCAAACCTGACTAGAGGCTCCTCCAACTCTGGTCAGAAGAAGGCATTTACAAGGGGAAGTAACAACTATAAGTCACTTTTGTGCCTGCACCATGCATGGCAGTGAGGGGACCCACTAGGGCACACAGCCCTGCCCCAGGAATTCCACTGCAGTCAGCAGAGGTTAGCCATGGCCTTGACCGTGGCGTCTAATCTTAGAATACTCTGTAGCTGTCCTTTCTTTGAGCAATGAAAAATTACTGAAACAAACTGAAATGTTCTGGAATGATGCAAGCTGCCTTTGGCACATGAAACATGCACACCAATGGGCTTAGTAAAAAATAGAAACTTAAAAGCCTCCATTTAAGGTTATTCTGCAAGAAACAAGGTCTCAAAGCTGTGTCCAGTATGGACCAGAAGCAAGGTGATTTCTGGTTCCAGCGAGGTCAGCAGTTTGAACCTGCCAGCTGCTCTGAGGGAGACAAAGGGCGCTTTCCTTTCCTGTGATGACGTACAGGCTGTGAGCCCCAGATGGGCAGGCCTACTCGGTCCTTTGGGATTACGAGGAGTGAGAATCTACTGGATGGCAGCGGGTTGGGTTTGGTTTGGTTGGGTTGGGTTGGATTGGGTTGGGTTGGGTTGGGTGGGGCGGGGCTTCAGGCAGTTGTCATTTGACTAATTTACTTGAGCATGTCAAGTGCATTTTGTTCATCAAATCTTCCTTGGGCAAAAAAAGACTGCCTGTCCTTTTCAGCCATGATAATCATGTCATTGGTCCTCACTGTATTTCAGCAGCTGGCTGCCCAGCATGAGTTTTTCTCGTACTTAAAGGGCATTTCTCATACTTTCCCACAAGATCAGCAGTTCTCAACCTGTGGGTCATGACCACTTTGGGGGTCAAACGACCCTTACACAGCAGTTGCCCAGTTCATAACAGTAGCAAAACAACAGTGATGAAGTAGCAATGAAAATAAGTCACCAGCACATGAGGAACTGTATTAAAGGGTCATGGCATTAGGTAGATTAAGAACCACTGCACTAGATCATGTGAATATCCAGATTCCAAATCCAAAGTGCATCTCTAACAAGCTTCCAGACAATGCTGGTATTGTAGGTCCTTGGACGCCACTCTCAGGAGCAAGAACTTGAATGAATGTTTGTCTCTGGTGGCATAGTGTGTTATGCATTGGGCTGCTTACCAGTGTCAGCAATTCAAACCCACCAGCTGATCCACTGCAGAAATAGGGGCTTTTATACTCCTGTAAATAGGTCAAGTCTCAGAAACCCAAAGAGGCCGTTCTACTCCATCCTCTGGGGTTGCTATGAGTCAGAAGCAACCCCATGGTAGCATGTGAAGGGATTTGGATGTAAATATTTTAACTTGAATGCAACAAGGTGAATCACATTGCCTGTGAAACAGTCACAAGAATGACATAGTGTGGGTATGAGCAGGACCCTTCCTTTACAAGTTGCTCATGGCAAACGTCCCAGGATGGTGCAAGTGATTTGTGATGGACTGCTGACCTCAAAGAGCCTTGGTGTCATAGTAGCTACATGTTAGGCTGTTCACCACAAGGTGAGTGGTTTGAAACCACCAGCTGCTCCAAGGGAGAAAGACGAGGTTTTCAACTTCTATAAAGACAGCTTCAGAAATCCACAAGGGTAGTTCAGCCCTGTCCTACTGGGTCACTGTGAGTTGGAATAACTTGAAGGCAGTGAGTTTCAGAGTGAGTTTACTGACATACAGGTTGGTAGTTTGAACCCACCCAGAGGTGTCATGGGACTAAGTCCTGTTGACCTGCTTCTATGTTCTATAAAGGTGACAGCCAAGGAAGTTCTATGGAGCACACGTCTCTGTACCAGGTGGACCTGCCATGAATAGGAATCAGGGGATGTTTAGGGTTTTTTGGGGGTGGGGGGTATCAACTAATTGTCAAAGAGTTTACTTTTCAATTTTTCCTTTGGATCCAGGGTTCTCCAGGACTTCAAGGCGTCACTGGTCACAAAGGTGTCAGGGTTAGTAGTCCAACTGGTTCATCCTGATGGTTGATGAAGTATCTTCTTCTGTTCATGAGAATACCTCTGTGGTGCACATGTCACAGAGGTGTCCGCTGTGGCTGAGTCCTTTCATGATGTTCCAAAGCAGATAAAACCAGCCAGCATGGTAGATGGCCCGGGTTGAATACGGTCCTGGTTCCCACACTGCAGGTGGGTGTTGATTGTCTGGGAATGGGCATGAGGGACTCTCCTGCAATGGTGGAGACAACGGTGGGCATGCAGAGGTGCAACATATAAGCATCTGTCCAGAGGATCCCAGGAAAGTGGAGAACAATTAACAGGTGCTAATTGCATCTTTAATGTCCATCCCTTAAGGTATCAGGCATCAAAGAATGAAAAATCATACCATTGTGAATAAGGGGGAGTGCAGAGTGGGGACCCAAAGCCCATCTGTAGGCAACTGGACATCCCCTTACTGAGGGTCATGGGGAGGAGATGAGCCAGTCAGGGTGCAGAGTATTAACCATGAAACATACAACTTTCTCTAGTTCCTAAATGCTTCCTCTCCCTCTCCCCCTGCCGCTATCATGATCCCGATTCTACCTTAAAAATTTGGCTAGACCAGAGGATGTACACTGATACAGTTAGGAACCAGAAAAACACAGGGAATCCAGGATAAATGAGCCCCTCGGGACCAGTGGTGAGAGTGGGGATACCGGGAGGGTAGAGGGAGGGTGGGATACAAAGGGGGAACCAATTACAGGGATCTACATATAACCTCCTCCTTGGGGGATAGACAACAGAAAAGTGGGTGAAGGGAGATGTCAGCCAGTGTAAGATAGGACAAAATAATAATTTATAAATTATCAAGGGGTCATGGGAGCAGGATGAGGAGCTGATACCAGGAGCAAGTGTTTGAGAATGATGAGGGCAACGAATGTACAAATGGGTTTTACACAATTGATGTATGTATGGATTGTGATAAAAGCTGCATGAGCCCCCAATAAAATGATTTAAAAAATAATAAATATAGTCCATCCCTGAGAGTGGAAGAGAATCCTCTTTGCCTGTCTTTCCACCACTCCTCACAACCTTCCCCAGCATCCAAAGGGGAGGAAGAAGGCAGCAGGCTTTCTTGGAGAGATGCACTCGGTTGGAGTGATTGGCTCCTCTCTCCTCCCCATCAGATGGGGCCCCGTCTCGTTTGTCCCCTGGGTTGGGTGACTATCCCATAGATAGTGGGCAGGGTGACAGTGCGCACTGCCCTCACCTCCTTTCCTCCCATCCTCCCCAGCCCCACCCTCCTCTGGATTTAAGAGCCTTTTCCCTCAATGGTCCTTCTTGCTCTCTTTCTATTTCCTCCTCTTCCTGCTGGCTGGTGCTCTGTCTGGGGAAATGGTCCCTCCCCCACCCCTTTTTCCCCCCACCTTCAGTCCCAGGGGAAAGGAGGAGGGAATGGAGAAAATCAGGTTCTGGCTCAAATGGAACAAGGTGAGATTTGAGAAGCGGCAGAAATGGAAGGCAAAGGCTGTATCTTCACGCGTGGACACGTTGGGGGCCCCTCCCTGGGCACTTCCCCGACTTGAGAATCTGTCAGGGAAAAAAGTCAAGGGGAGCAAAGGAGGGAGCCACTAGGGCCAGAGGCAGAACAAGACATGGAATCTTAAGGGGGCAGGTTAAGGGGGAGGGATCCAGGGACAAGAGATGCTTCCTGGGAGTGAGGGAGACAGTCCAGTGGCCCCCTTTCCCTCTCACACCTCTGCTCCAGCCCTGGGTTTTCCTTTCTTTCTTTCTTTCTTTCTTTCTTTCTTTCTTTCTTTCTTTCTTTCTTTCTTTCTTTCTTTCTTTCTTCCTCCCCACGTGAGAAGCTGTGCCTCTGGCATGTCAACCAACATGTTCCTGCTTCCACAGCGTGCTCTCCACCCTCCTCTGCACCCGTACTGCATGGAGCCCATTGCAGTCAAGTTTTAGATAGATAGATAGATAGATAGATAGATAGATAGATAGATAGATAGATAGATAGATAGATAGATAAAAATAAAGTACATCCCCAAAACAAAACTTCATTCTCTTTGTTAGAAGTTCCGTAAATGGAAGGTTTACCTTGGGTTGCTAGATGGATTTCTTTGCATTTTACAAAGCGTGGTCAGCCATTTCCGACAGTAGGAGTGGATGGGAAGGGCAGTGCATTCATTTTTCTGTCTTTAACCATTAGCAAATGTTTTTCTTGTCCTTCTCCTCTTGTTTTTGTCTTTAGGGAATTACTGGTTTGCCAGGATTTTCAGGCCCTCCTGGACTGCCAGTAAGTATTGGAGAAAAGACCGTAGGTCTCCAGGGGAGCAACAAGTGAGCTCAGAACTCATACAGAGGCTAACCCAATAAATAGCACTGATTCAGTACAAGTCACCCAATAGATCACATTGTGTGTGTGTGTGTATGTGTGTGTGTGTGTGTGTGTGTGTGTGTGTGTGTGGCTTTGTCATTAGACTCTGAATGAAGTCATATTTCCTACAACAAAACCAGGATAGAACGCAGTCAAGTGGAGCAGACTAGAATAGAAATACTTTGTTTAAAAGTACAGGATACAAGATGGGCAGCTAACTGCAAAGTCTGCAGTTCAAAACCACCAGCTACTCCAAGGAAGAAAGGTGAAGCTTTCTGCTTCTGTAAACAGTTTCAGTCTCTGAAACCCACAGGGGCGGTCCTACCCTCCCCAAGCAGGTCCCTGTGAGTTGGCATCCACTCGACGGCCATGAGTTCTACGCATTGGTCTCTTTTCTTTCCTCCTTTTCCTCCAGCTTAAAGCAGCATGTCGGGAGACTTCGTTCTATCTAGCCAGGCCATTTGTCTTATCAAAATGTCCGCACCTCACTTGATCCTGCTTCTGCTTTGAATATCCCATTTCTTTGCTCTCATTGTTGTTCGCACGTATTTGAACAAATGGGCACGCTAACTACATAACTATGTGAAGAGCCACCTCTCTGTTTAAATATCTGTTGAACTCCTGTTTCCAACTGGTCCTGGCCCTTGTTATCAAGGGCTTTGAATGTGCTTTTTTTTTTAAAGGGCATCTCAGGCAATCCTGGACCTTTTGGACTTCTGGGTTTACCTGGGTGCAATGGCTCTAAGGTAAGAGCTTCTCTCACAGACAGTGAGTCATAAATGTTTTTGCTCAATAAATAAATCGGGATGGAGTAGCAATGGAATGCAGGTATGTTTACTTTTCACACATACCTTTCAGCCAGAACCAAAGGTAAGAGTTTTCAGGAGAGAGATGTGATTTTAAACCAGAAACCTTCCTATCCTTCCACCCCTACTTCTTCCCAACCAGCTCCATCCTAATGTCCACGTTCTCCCACCTAAAGACAACCGGGGGGCTTGACAGGTTATTTTCATGGAATATTATGAGTAGAAATCTAAGGGCTTCAAAAATTCCAGGGAAAATTCCTTTTATCACTTGATTCCATGTTTCCATGAACTACACGAAGCCCCTGTGTAGATAATAACTCAGACACGAAGCCTACGAGGGAACTGGCCTTTGGAAAAGAAGGACCGAGCTTCTCGGTGGTCCCCCTGAGCCTGTCAGTGGTCCCTCATCTCCCTTTGTTTCCTAGCTGTGCACAGCTTTTCCCCACCATGAGTGAACCATCATTAAGAGTGTCAAGGACACGGCAATTAAAAAGTTCTTGGCACAATGAGTGGTTGGCCGTTCATGTGCAAGTTGAGAAACAGTGGCTTCTCATTCTGATTTCAATTAGAATCATGGTTTTCCTGGCCTTCAGCCTCATGACCCAGTAGCCATAAAGTTTTGGATTACGACTGCAAGGTTGGAACAAGGGCACAGAAAGCATCTGAATACATGCTTCTCAACAGCTAAGAGTGACAAGCTTTGTGTTTTTCAGGGTGAACAAGGGTTCCCAGGAATTCCAGGGACACCAGGCTACCCAGGGATCCCGGTAGGTTTCCACCCTAACTGCTCATTCAAGATACAACATGTGAACAGCCCAACTTCAGAACGGTCGTGTACACAAATTCATCATGACCTTGGGGAGATTCGGGGCAGCCAATAGTCCTCATCCAACTGGTAGTTGTCCAATGGATGAGTAAATGCCTCGGGTGGGTCAGGTGGGACTTGGAGGCCTTGTTCTGCTCTTGAGGCTTCCAAGTGGAGGTGTGTTCCAGTTGGATCAGTGGCACCTCAAGGAGTGAGAGTGAGAGTGAGAATCAAGGTGCTTAGAACTTGAACTGGAGAACGCCAGCCCGGAGCACCTCCATCAAGTAGAATGAGCCCAAGGAAGAGGAGTGGGCCAACTGGTAGAAGGAAAATCAGTAGGATTCTGCTGTGCAAACCCAGGAAAACATGGTTCCTGTAGAAGGGCCTCACCCACGTCTGCCTAATACTTCTGGGAAGATGAGGCCCAACATTTTGTCACCAATGGCAATGTTGGTCTTAGCAAAGGATGCTTCTGAGACAGGCTGTGGGCAGGAGATGAGTTTGCTATACACTGAAGAATGAGGAGCAGATAAAGAGAGTGGGGAGATTACAGGTGGGGTGAAAGAAACAGAGGACAGTATTGGGAGAGGGTAAATGACGTCATAATGGAGACGTGTTGGTTTATTTCGATGGGAGCTCTCTGTGTGTGATGACGAGCCGGTGGGAAGAGGAGGCTGATGAGCGGAGGGAAGGACACAAATCGAGCCGGTCATGGATTTTATTTGCCTTTCCTCCTTCCTCTAGGGTCCTGTCGGTCTGAAAGGAGCAAAGGTAAGTCCTTTGTAACCTATTGTTATTGAACACCTCCCAACTTGGGAAGGGGACTTCTATTGGTTTTTTAACAGATGAGCATATTTATTCAAGGCTCAATTGTATCTTTGACTGCACTCAGCCTTAGAGGTGGAAGCCCTCAGCGAGGACAGCCTTGTCTCTTGGCAAACTGTGCCTGACGTTTCTCGTTGGCCGCCTGCGTTCTCTTGGCCAAAACCTCAGTCTATTCGGGAGCCTCCTCCTTGTTGTTCTTGGTGCATGGTGCAAGTCACAAGATGCTGAATCTCAGGCGCTTTGGTCCTGGGTTTCTTGCCTTCTTAGTTCAGGGGCTTTCTCACCACATACTGGCCGACGACATCTTCTTTAGAGAGATGGAAGAGTTTGCGGAGTCTGCTGGCTCTTGGGGCCCAGTTATATGAGTTAGTCCTAGGATCTCTTTCTCCCCTTTCTTTACAATGACCAGGTTGAGAACGCACAGCTTGGCATCCACAATGCAGTCCAGGACAGATTAGTGCTTCTTCTCCTCAGTTCTCCTTGGTCCATAGTGGGAGTGTCCCTTACCCCGCAGCAGGCAGACATGGCCGTGGGTCAAGACACCCAGCTTCATGGGAAAACCTTGCTTGTCATTCCCACCTCTAATGCAGACAGCTTAACCCTTCTATTCATCGCCCAGTGCCTCATTGGCGACTTCCATGGCCATTCGCGTCTCATCAAACGTGCAAAGTTTGCGTTCATCGTCCACTTCAATGAGTCTCTGGCAGCCAGTGACTGGGAAGGAGAGGTTCAGCTTCATGGTGAAGGAGCTGATCGCCTCCATGACACCATGGAAAAGAGCAAGGACCTCTATTAAATGATAAGCTATAAGTAGTTATAAATCAGATTTCATATTCTAGCCTTACTAGTCCAGAGTCCCTGAAAACTGGGATTGGATATGTAGTATGCCTATTGAACCACTTCTTCTGGGTCTTGTGAGTCTTCTTAAAGGATACAGGTTTTGCAGCATCTTTCAAAGAAAAAGGAAGTGGGAGAAGGAAACTGGCCTCAAGTTCAAAGACCCAAATTCTGGAATCATCACTACTTTTGGTATCTTAGCAACTGACTTACTATCCCGGTGCCTTTCTTAATCTCACAGTAAATTGGCAACAAAAGTTTAGAAAATGCTTTGAGTTGTTCCTGGCGGAATAACTACACAAACTTACGTCATTCCCTTGAGCATATATCCTGGAAGCACTTTTATCCTGCGTGCAAGGTGGCCTTGAATGAGCCATACATTCTCAGAGGGGGGTTGAAAATACAGCATCCATAATGTCTGATGAGCTTCTTCCTTTCCAGGGTGCCCCAGCTAATGGAAAAGACATAGAGATGAATGGAAAGGGTGACCTTGGCCTTCCAGGAACTCCAGGAGTCCAGGTACTTCTCATGTCTCTTTCTCTTCTCTCCCTTGCTTCCTCTCTCTCTCTCTCTCTGTCTCCTCTCTCTCCCTTCTCTTAAGAACTTTTGGAATAGTAATTTAATCTAGTTACATAATGGCCTCACTTTATGCTAGAGCAGTGGCTCTCAACCATCCTCAGGCCACGACCCTTTCGTACAGTTAGTTCCTCATGTTGTGGTGACCCCCCCACACCATAAAATCATTTTTGTTGCTATTTCATAACTGTAATTTTGCTACTGTAATAAATCGGGCGACCCCTGTAAAAGGGCCATTGGACCCCCAAAGGGGTTGCGACCCACAAGTGGAGAACTACTGTCCTAGAACATTCACCGTATTATAGGAAATCACATAATATCAATATACAAAGAAGATTAATTGCTTTAAATTACATATATGACTTTTAATCTCTTTTGTCTAGCAAGGGAAAGGCTTCGGTCACAGTTTTCCAAACTTTCCTGAATCTAATGAGTCCTCAATTAATTATTGTGTTCCAATTTTTTTTCATTTTTACGAACTTTTTACTGTGAGTTGGAGGTTTATGATGCAGATCACCGCTTTTACATTCAGCAACTCACACCCAGTTGGCTTCATCTCAGTCATTGCAACCCTCTTGTGTTAGTCTGGGTACACTAGAAAAACAAATTCATAAATATGAATATGTGTATAAGAAAGAGATTTATGTAGAAGAGCAATTGAACATTGAGAAAACATCCCAACCCAGATCAAGTCCGTAAGTTCGATATTAGTCCATATGTCCGATACCAATCTATAAAGTCCTCTTCAGACTCATGAAACACATGCAATGATGCTGAATGTAGAGGATCACAGGCCAGTGGGTAGAAAGTCTTTGGATCCAGTGGCGTCGTAAGCATCTCAATGCTGGCAGGAGTCACTACATGGCTTTTCTGGCTTCAGAGGTCTGGTTGGATCAGGGTAGGTCCATGTGGCTTCTCCAACTTAGGGTACTCATGTAGTTTCATGTGTCTTGCCAGCTGCAATGTCTCCCAGGGAGTGACAGAGAGAGAGAAGTGTCTCCCTCCTCCAAGGAGCAAGTGCCAGATTTCCCACAATTCTCAGGAGAAGGCCATGCCCACACAGAGTGATTGGCATGTGATCTGATTGACAAGGTAGACTCCACCCCTACACTCTTAATCCTCAACTTGACAAACAAGTATATATCTACCACTCCCCTCAATGCACCATCACTGAGCTTGCCTGCTCTCCGTGTACTGTTTCCACTCTTCATTCCTTCCTAACCCTGTGGTCTTTGTCCTTTGGCAAGTGCTTCCCGTTCCATAGTAAACAACTGATGCCTACAAGGTGTGTGCACCTCAGTAGTGGTATTGTTCCCCTTATTGACCTGTCGATGGTCTGATCTATAGTTTTTAAAAACAAGAATGAGTTTATAACATGCATTTAAGACAATTTAAAACTAATTTTAACTAACAGCCCTATTTTTAAACTATGCATGATAGAAAATCATGGGGTTTCATTTAAATGCACCTTCCTCCTATTAAATAGTTTGCTTTAGTTATCTACATGTATATATGTACATATGAATATCTAGCTTTAATAATCTGTATGTAGGTGAAGGGAGACATCAGTGTAAGACACGAAAAATAATAATAATTTATAAATGATCAAAGGTTCATGAGGAAGGGAGGAGGGGGGAGGGAGAGGGGAAATGAGGACCTGATACCAAGGGCTTAAGTAGAAAGAAAACGTTTTGAAAATGATGATGGCAACAAGTGTCCTTCACAAAATAGATGGATGGATGGATTGTGATGAGTTGTACAAGCCCCCAATAAAATGATTTAAAAAATAAAAAAGAATCTATATGTATATATCCTGAAGATAATCCAGAATAAAAGAGACAATGATTATCTTTGTAGCTGTAAGTGTTTAATTTATGATTCAAATGGATCCTTGGTAGACCTAAAATATACATATTACCTTCAAAGTTATTAACCAGAAATACAGACATCCTCAGGTTATGAAAGAGATGCATTCCTAACTGCACCTTTAAGTGGAATTTGTAGGTGAATCGTAACAGGTGTATGCATGTTCCTTATTTAGCCATGTGTGAAGGTTTTGAGGATCCCTGATGGGGTAGTGCTTACACATTGGACTGCTAACCAACAGGTCAGCAGTTTGAAACTACCAAGCGAGAAAGACAGGACTTTCTACTCCCATATAGAGTTAAAGGCTCAGAAACTAACAGGAGCAGCGCTACCTTGTCTTAGAAAGTCACTGTGAGTCAGCATTGACTCTATGGCAGTGAATATGGGTTTTTTATGGTTTGGCTTTGGGCTGTTAACCACCAGGTCAGCTATTCAAACCCAAAGCCACTTCATAGGATGACGATGAGGCTTTATACACAAGTAAAGATTTATAGCCCCAGGAACCCACAGGGACAATTCTACTCTGGCCTGTAGGGTGGCCATGAATCAGAATTGGCTCCATGCAGTGAGTTGGGTTTTAGTATGTGAAAAGGCTTAAAAGCTTTTCAGTGATTTAAAAGCTGTGCAGACTTTTAACAAGACTAAGAACTTGTTCCAAGTAGTGGTTGTTTGAACACATAGGGCAATTTTTTAAATTGTAATTTGGGTGAAAGTTTATGGAGCACATTAGTCTTCCAGTCAACAGTTTCCACACATTTTGTCTTGTGACATTGATTTCAATTCCCACCTCCCAAAAAATGTTTAAAAAGTGAGGGCAAATTCACATAGTGTGTCCCTAAGTCCAGCATTAGTAACGGGGATTGCCTGCATTTTACATTTTAGTTCAGAATTAATCTTCCTATTAAAGTGTATTCTACTCAAAGGTAGCAGTCTTGAGGGAGTTGACAAATGAAATTCTGCTTTCAAAAATAAAATTCAATTTGGGGATTTTTCCCCCTGTGTCCTCCTTTAGAGAGAGTATTTTCCAATGCCTGCCTGCTAATATTTTATTCAAATAAATATAACTGAAAGCATTTAAATCTACTGCAGCCAAAAATATTTTCAAATATTAGCTTCATCTGGCAAAAATAAAATTATTTGAGAATTCCAAAAGACTTTATTAAATAGGTTTCAGTAAGTGATAGAATGAATAAAAACACCACTTATAAAACAAGCTTGGTTTTACCTTTAAAGATATTTTATTCCTGACTTTTCTTCAATTGAGTCATGATGATATTTTAGTGTTTCAAGAAAATACAAGCTGGATGTATGTGTATTTTTAAGGCCTCAATATGGCCAATTTTTAATGTCTTTAAAAGACTTACTTAATAGTGTTTCTCATGGGGTTTAAAAATACAAAGGGGCTTCTCAAAGTTTGTGGAGGCAAATGAGAGGAAAGCGTAATAGAATTTTCCCACAACTTTTTAAAGCCCCCTTGTATTTGTCACTAATTCTGCATGCCAAGATAATTTTTAGCATGTGCCACCCTGGTGGTCCAGTTGGTTATACGTTGGGCTGCTAACCTCAAGGTCAGTGGTTTGAGAACACCAGCCGCTCCTCAGGAGAAAGATGAGGCTTTCTACTCCTATTAAGAGTTACCATCTTGGAAACCCACAGGGGCAGGTCCACTCTGTCCAACAGTGTCACCGGGAGTCAGAATGGACTTAATGGCACTTGAGTTTGGAGTCTGGGGATATAAAAATGGAGTCCAAGTGCGGTGTTGAGTAGGCCTTGGACTACAGGCCATGAGGTCTGGCTTTTGAACTCACCTGCTGCTCCTCAGGAAGAATAAGAGACTATCTGCACCAGTAAATATGTATAACCTTAGAAAGCTAAGGTTCCTAACCTAAGGTTTCGAAGGTTATAAACCTATTATATATATAACCTTAGGGTTATATAACCTTATAACCCTCTAGAGAGTCACCAACTGCAACCCACTCAATGGCACTGGTTTGGGGGGAGTTCTATTTATTATGTTTCAGGAAAAACTTCTGGAAATAACATCAATTGTTAACATCATGAGTAGCATTAGCATAAATACATTTTGATATCACGAATGAAGCTATTATTATCTTGAACTAGTCTATAAAGTTCTATTTTTATGAATCAAAAATAATTGAATATCTGTAATTTAATATAATGTTGTGATTTCATATAATACTATCGTTGTTAGGTGCCGTTAGTTAATGCAACTGATGTAGTTATCAAATGTTAGATCAATAAGGGGCCCTGAGAAAATTTAGCGCCCAGAGCTGTTTCAAAGAGCCCTAGTGGAACAAGAGGTTAACCCCTAACTGTGAAACCCAAAGGTCCCAGTGCCCGGCCCACTAACCACTCTGGAGAAGAGTGGACACAGGTGTACAACCTTGAAGACCCTAGGAGGCATTTACATTCTGTCTTAAATGAGTGTCAGGAGTTGATATTGAGTAAAGGGCAATGTTTTGTTTTTTCGTTGCTCAATTTGCATTCACTTGCACAATATTATTCTAGCTTTCTCTTGCAATGCTGTGTTTCCTATGCATCAAAATACAAATAATAACACCGGATTTTGTTAATCAGTAAATTTAATCCGGGGCTTTGAATGGCTTTGAAAACAATTCAGTGTTGGTAGATGGGAAAAAGAGCAGTATGTGTATCTGATTTTGATCTGAGTAGAAAACAAGAAGCTGTGCCCTGTGCAAAGATGGCAGCCAACATTCCCAGTGGTGTGGGAGGCTGCCATCTTTGAGCAGGACACCATTGTCTCTTTCCAATCCACGTCAAAAGCATATGCCCACAAGATTTGGTTGCTATGCAACACAGGCTGCCCTTGCTTCCACTGGCCACAGCTGCCTTTTCCAATCATGAAGATGTGGTTCAGTCTTGAAGACATTACCAAAGACCATAAAGAAAAAAATATGTGATAATCTAGGTTTTCTTTTATATAAAGCTTTCTAGAAATTTTCATAAATATTTTGAAAACTTAATTCCAGGTAGTTCTTATAAGTCACTTGGGGAAGCCCCTAAGGTTTCTTACCAGATGCTTAGGGGAAGCAGGGAGGAAATAGAAGATGCCACAGAGATGCCTCTTAGGAGTTCCCAGGTTAATAGGAAGCAGTCATGATAACTATTAATCATGATCACAGTTAATTTTATCCTCTGGCCGATGGCTGAAGTAATTAGCAAAACTGTGGGGAGAGGGTAGTTTAATAGCTTGAGCAGAAGGGGCGGGTATCGAGAATAATCACCCGATAGGTGTACCCAAGGCAGCAAGAGCTATGTTGGCAAAGCAAAGGGCATAGTTGGAAGTGGAAAGAAGAAATCCCTGAGTACCAAATTGGATATGTGCCTAGATGAAGAGAGTCCCAGTTGAGGTTGCTGAGCTTCTGAAGGTAAACCAGACTCGGTGACGATAAACTGTGTAGTGGAACTAGTCACGTACAGCGGGTGTGATTAAACTGAGAGCGTGGGGGCTTCTGGAGCCCTGGTGAAGGAGCGGTTACAGGTTGGGCTGTGACCTGCAGTGTCAGCAGTGTGGACTCACCCACCACTCTCAGGAGAAAGACGGGCTTTCTACTCCTGTAAACAGTTACAGTCTCAACACCCAAATAAGAGTTCGACCCTGTGGCTGTAAGTCAGCATAGACATGGTGGTCAGGGGGTTGGTTTTTGTATTGGCTTCTGAGAAAAGATGCAGAGTACGAAGACTCTCGTCTCCTCCTCGCCCCCTCAGAGAACATTCAGGGGCTCCGGCAAAAGCAACTTGATGTTGGTGGGCTTGTCTGGGGGATGGTTGTTATGTTAGAGATGTTTCCATGTACCTGGAAGTGTTTCCTTAGGATTTCTATGCATAGAAAGTTACACTAGAAGGAGAACCGATTACCAGGATCTACATACAACCTCCTCCCTGCGGGATGGACAACAGAAAAGTGGGTGAAGGGAGACATCAGACAGTGTGAGATGTGACAAAATTATAATTTATAAACTATCAAGGGTTCATGAGGGAGGGGGAGGAGGAGGGAGGGGGGAAAATGAGGAGCTAATGCCAGGGGCTTAAATGGAGAGTAAATGTTTTGAGAATGATGAGGGCAACGAATGTACAAATGTTCTTCACACAATTGATGTATGTATGGATTGTGATAAGAGTTGTATGAGCCCCCAAAAGATGATTAAAAAGTTTAAAAAGTTACACTACATATAGTTATACTATATACACACATTTGACTAATTTACATTAGACACAAACTGTACCTAACTGGTCCAACTTACATACAAATTCGACTTAAAAAAATAGATTTAGGAACGGGCCTCATTTGTAATCCAAGGACTGTCTATATATGCTTCTTGAAACTATTGTAACAAACTGCAGCTTTTCAGAAGGGTGGTGTGGGGCTTTTCTGATTTTATTAAAGTGTTTTAAAGCACTTAAGGAATGGGCATGGCTCTGAAGTGAGAAATAAAGCTTGATCTTATTCTCCTTTTACTTTACAGGGTTTTCCAGGCCCCCCGGGCTTCCCTGGGCCTATGGGACCCCCAGGACCTCCAGGTTTTCTTGTAAGTATCAAGACATCATTACTCGAGCCTCCAGAAGCTAAGAATTTTCGGCAAAAAGCTTTAGCTTTTAGGTTGGGTGTGTTTCCCGCTGCAAATGGAACATGTGGTTCTTTTCCAGGGCTTTCCAGGAACCAGGGGACCTCCAGGACCTAAGGTAGATTCCTGTTTGTGTTTCACACCAGTCAGAACACCCTAACCAATCTACAGGGCAAACCTGCTCTGATCCCACCTGTGGGTCACTGATTCCAAAAACACCAGCTCCTGTGAGACTGACAGTAGTGACTAGTTATGTGACTAGTCTGAGGGGAAATAGGCAGTAAAGGGAAGAAGTGGGGTTTACGGTCTTTTGAGTCCGTATTTTGAGGGTTGTTTTTTTTTCTTAAAAATTGCAGATTCAGAAACACAAAAGTTGGTGATATTGGCAGTGGGTTTGAATCTAACGCTCTACCAAACAATCAGGCGTTCTAGCTTAGCCAGGTTAACACCTGAAAGTAACCTCTACGAATCATGACTAACTAGTGACTGCTCCCGAGAAAGGTCCTCTGAGCCAGGATCTTCTGTATCTTTTGCCACCTCACATCTCCTGCCACCTGTCACAGTGGGAAGTAAATCCCTGAGACTCCCTACACCTCAGAATCCACACCCCACCTCATCCCCACCACCCCACTTTGAAAGACAATGTCACCATAATTAAGAAATAGCTAGAATAACTATTATAAAAGTAAAATATAAAGGTTCAGTTAATCATATTGGAAATGTTATGTTTAAACTTTTGTTTTTATTTTTGATAATGTAGTGGGGTTTTGTTTGTTTGCCTCTTTTTAATAGGGTCACATGGGTGACAAAGTGATCGGACCCAAAGGAGACCGGGTAATGTCAATTGTTCTGTTCATTCTCTGGGAGAAAGATCTTACATTCCACGGCACTGCAAATACATGGCAGTGGAGGGTCATAGTTGACCTCCTCTGGCTTCCCCAGTACCACATGGCAGGGGTCAGACGAGCCTTCCTGACCCATTCCAACACCAGTGGTTCCCACCATGTCACTCCACATCTATGCTGGGTTCAATAATTCATTGCAGTGGCAGGACAGAGCTCACAGACAACACTCACAATTAAGAGGGCTTCCCAGGGATGACAATAGATTACCGCAAATCAGGATGTGCAAGCAGTAAGAATACAGTTATGGGTCTCCTCCGTCAACAGCCAAGTCTCTCTCTGCTTCTGAGTCTCTCTGCTTGCCACGTGCTCCCTTGGGCTTTTGCCTCCATAGGTCAGGAAGCCAGCCGGCCTGTCCCTCTGCCCCATAATTCCATAGCCTTGAGCTAGATAAGCAGAAGTGCCCCCATAGTCTCAGTGCAGCTCTTCCGAGTCTCTGCACCACAGTCTGTGGGGTGTCTGGGCTCGACAGCTTCCATCACCTCACAAAGAGATCTTGAAGTGCTCTTCCAAGGTTTCACGGTTTCTCTCTTCTCTCTTCCAAGATGGCTCATCCTTGCATCAGATGGGATCCTAACTGACCAATGCCCTCGATTAGTGTTACACATGCTCTGTTTTCATAGTCCCCTCAATCACTTGATGGGCATCACAGAGATTTGACTAGACGAGCAATATTAAGAAATTTTTCCCCATCACAAAAACATCAGCCTATACATTTTATTCAGCAATGATGTTGACAGCGAATGTGTTTGGGCTGTGCCTCCGGTCTTCATTGGCTCTGCCTTCCTGCATAAGGACGAAAGGGGGAAAGTGGATTTGAACAGTGTAGTCCAGCTGATGATGTTCTACTTTCCTTCCCTGGGTGTGTTTGTCTCTAGGGTGTGAAAGGGTTAACAGGACCCCCTGGACTTCCCGGGACAGTTGTTGTGACACTAATTGGACCAGACAACAGAACGGTAACTCCCGAAAGATCATTTAAAAACATTTTCATCACCCTGAAATGATACCCCTTAGCCCTCAATATGGTTAATTTTTTTAATTCTCAAAACAAAATGAATAGGACTTCAAACAAATGTTATATGTTCCAATTAGTAACTAACATTGAAAATTCAGAGAATCCACCGGCGGGGCGTGGGAGAGGGGAGAAGTGAACTTTTCAGAGGCAATCAACATAAAATCAATAGTGTTAATGTAATTTGATCCAAAAGATATTTTTTTTTACAAAAAAGTATTTATATCGTTCCGGTGGCTCCTTGAGTATAAAAGTTGAAACAGGAAAATGGCTAAGTTCTGTTGGGTTGTTTCAAGAGGAGACCCTGCGGTAACTTCTCCCTTTTTTGAACAGGTAAAGGACTATCCTAAGTCTCATGGGTGACACCTTGTTTTACACGTTTGGGGTGACTTTGAGTTGTTTTGGCAGGAACTCAAGGGGGAGAAGGGAGACAGAGGAGCACCTGGTGAATCCGGACCTCCAGGACCCCCAGTAGGTTATTTACAATCGCAAACACATCAAAAAGTATCTTAGCTCATATTGTGACCAACATTCTACTTTTTAATAATTTTATTTTAATTTTTTTGTTGTGATGTGGGTGAAGGTTTGCAGACTCCATTGGTTCTCCATTCAGCAGTCCAAACACAATTCAACCCATGTCCTACAGACCTGCCCCACCATGTCAGAGCACTCTTCCCACCTCCTCCTTCTGTCCTGGTCCTTCCTGCCTTCTGAACCTTATTCAGGGGCAAGGGCTTCCCTTCTCATGTCAAATGGTAGATTATCCTAAAAAACTGTAACTCCCTGGTTGCTGTTCACCTTGTAGGCCAATCTGTTTGCCTGAAAGTTGAGCCATGGAAAGGTGGAAGGTATTAATGGGCAGGGGGTCAGTTCAGTTCCAAGCTTTAAGGGTGACAAGGTCTATAGTCCTGGAGATTTCACCAGTCTATCAGGTCACTAGCTATCATTTTGACTTTCGCTCCATATTTCCGCCTGATTCATCCAAGACCTTCCGTTGTGACTGCTTTCAGAGTGGTTGGGAGTGGGAGCCGGGCATCATCTAGTTCTTCGGGTCTCAGGGTCATGACTACATTTTAATGTTAATCTTAGTTCAAACATGATAGCGTTTGGCTACAGCAATCTGGAACAGAAGTACGTAAAGGTTACATGCAGCCTAAAATCTTTGCACTGCTGTACCTGCTTCAAATATTACTCGTCTTTTAGCTGAAGCATCTGTTGTTAGGTAAATACTCATCCATGAAGTTTATTCCTCTCACCATTGTAAAATAGAGTAGATGAATCAGGGGTCCTCAGACTTTCCAAACAGGGGGCCAGTTCACTGTCCCTCAGACCCGTTGGAGGGCCGGACTATAGTTGAAAAAAAAACTATGAACAAATTCCTATGCACACTGCACGTATCTTATTTTGAAGTGAAAAAAGAAATGGGGCAAAAACACCTGACGGACCGGATAAATGGCCTCGGCGGGCTGCATGTGGCCCGCGGATGGCTGGGATGAATCAAGAGGGACATGCAGGTCAAAATCAATGTTAAGTCGGAAAACAAGAATTCATAAACCTTGACCTAACTCTACTTAACACACAGGGGCTGCCTGGAGACTCGTATGGATCAGAAAAGGGGATGCCCGGAGAACCCGGACTTCGGGTATGTTTGGAAATGTAGTGCCATGTGCAACCTGTCTTAGCCAGAATTCTACCTGCCCATCTCAAACTCCCTTGTCTTTCTTTAGTTTTGGAGTATTGTTTTTTTGTTTTTGTTGTTTTTTGTTTAAAGAAAAAGTACAGGAGGAACTCTCTGGAAAGCCCAGGGCTAGAATGAGTTTCAGAAATGGCAAAGCCTGAGAAATACAGGCCAGAGTCTTCTCACTTCAGATTCTGTCTATCAGCTCTTCTTTCCATGGCCAGTGATCCTCTTCCATGGGGTCGGGGTGGGGGTGGAGAAGGGAGGATGCAACAGCTGCAACGTCAGGCTAGTGGTATCAGAGGAGAGACTGGGTGTTTAGCTCTCTCTGTTCATATCCAGGGAAATCTGAGAGAGCCAGAACTCAACAGCACTGCCTGTTTGTCCCCGTCTCACTAGTCTTCTGCCTTGGACAGGGTGCAGTAGGAGCACACTTCTGTTGCTTATTTTTACAAAAACGATTTGTGTTTTCCTTCAATGACAGGTTCTGACTTTTGCAGGTTTTGCTGTATAAAATCCCAAAGAATTCTTTTGATTGGCCCAGCTTGGTTCATAGCTCTCACTCTGGGGCAAAAAAGATCATAGCCACGAGGAAAAGCTACTCTGGCCAAGCCAATTGGGCCATGGGCTAGTGAGGTGTCCAGCCACAGGCTGAGGGAGGCACAACCCCCACACACACAGAAAGTGGGGCGTGCTAGGTAGGACAGGAGGTAAGTAGCATGGAATGCTGGGAAGACAAGGGCAACAAGGGCCCACAACCCCAATCAGCCTCATCTAGGAAAGATTGAAGCCTATATAGTGTTTAAAGACCCCCAAATTTTCACTTAGAGAAAAGCTTATGGGTTTCTTTGGGGGGGGGGAGTTGTTTGTTTGCTTTTTGCCCTAAGAAAAATGTTCAATCAACATGATTTTTAATTCTATCATGGAGAAGTTAGCCAAAAACCCACTCTTTGGACATGACCATCTACCATTTGTACATATATTTAAATACAGAGGCATCTGAAGTTCTAAGAATGACCAACATTTCTAATAAATAAGCAGACTTGGTATCTTCTCTTTTTTTCTGGATTTCTTCATTCACATAGCAGTTCAATGCTTTTTAAAATTTGTCTCCCAAGCTTGGGCTAGACAGCCTCAATTCCAGGTGAAGCTGAGGCTTTAAGTTCTCCCTATCCCTCATGTCCCATCTGCTTTCCCTTGAGCGCTTCAACGCTCTTCACTCTGAGGTTCGCCTGAAGTCAACAGGAGGTGGTGACAACATGTAAGGTGTCCGAGTTTGGGAACGTGACCCATCATTATCACGTGGCATATGTTTACTTTGTCTTCGTTTCAGGGAAAACCTGGAAAAGATGGCGCCCCTGGTTTCCCTGGCACTCAGGTAAAGAAATGATTGGGTCCATTGAGGCCGAGAGAATGTTGATACTACCTTATGAAAGATTTTTAGTCAACAAATAATTGTGTGTGTGTGTGTGTGTGTGTGTGTGTGTGTGGTGTAGTAGTAGTAGTAGTAGTAGTAGTAGTAGTAGGTACAAGAAAAAG
This sequence comes from Tenrec ecaudatus, assembly GCF_050624435.1. NCBI lineage: Eukaryota > Metazoa > Chordata > Mammalia > Afrosoricida > Tenrecidae > Tenrec > Tenrec ecaudatus. Next base: position 11,133,599 of record NC_134542.1, on the reverse strand, counting down.
AGGGAGACCCTCAGCAGACAGATGGTCACGGTGGTTGCAACAGTTGGCTCAGTAAAAAATAAAAACAAAACAAAGAAGCAGTGGGCTCAGTCATAGCAATAATCGTGAAGATCAGGACCAGGCAGGGCTTCCTTCTGTCGTACAGAGGATCACCATGAGTTTCAACTCTACGGCACCAACTCAGTGGCACCTCGGGACACAAGTTGTTCCAGGGACATCTGGTAGTGCAGCGGGCTAAGCGTGGGGCTGCTAACCCAAGGTCTATGATTCAAACCTACCACCAGGCGGAAGAAGATGAGGCAGCTTGCTTGCATAAAGACTGACAGCCTCAGAAATCCTTTGGAGCAGGTATCCCCTGTCTAAAGACCTGGGAGTTGGGATGGACTGAATAGCAGTGAGACAGGTGGAAACAGGTAGTCTCTAGTGGTGCACGCCATCCATATGCCCAGCTCCTAGCCGAAGGTTGGCAGTTTGAATTCATCTAGATGCACCTCCGAAGAGAAGTCTGCCCAGCCACCTTCCCCAACCCCAACCGTTGAGAACCTTAGAAAGCATAGCTCTACTCTGACGCCCATGGGAGTAGAATCAGCTCTATGGTAACCAGTGTTTTGGGGTTTCTTTGTTTGTCTTCTAACATTTCATAGTGACCTTAGAGGGCAGAGTAGACCTGCCCCGGTGGGATTCCAAGACAAACTCTTTATCGGGTCTCAAAGAGTTAGAACCAACTCAATGGTAACAAGTGTTCTAAGAGGAAAAGAGATCCTACATTCAAATATTTATAGAGGCACATTTAGTACGTCTCCACCAGGACAAAGACATGACACAGACAATCATTCAGATGAGAGATATTCCAGCATGAGGGCTAATGGTGTCCAAGGATTCTGAGCTAGGCGATGCTGGACCTGGAAATGCGAGTTGATACGGAAAACAAAGAGAACGGTCACAAAAATCATGATTGGTGGCAGATCAATTCAGCACAATTGCAAGCAGGCTTGCCCAAGCAGGAAAGGGACCATGATAGGATAGGTACACTCTTACAGATTAGAACAGCTTATAAGATTGATTCAGAGCCCTGTGACCAAGGCAGTGAGAGTAGGAGTCATGAGTAGTAATTGCTAGTACCCCAATTTTCATCAAGGGCATACCCAGTCAAGTCCCTGAGGGCAGGCCAAGGGAGTGGCAGTAATCTGCTTTAAAACACACTCTGCCCGAGAAGAGGGCTTTTCACATATCTGTCAAGGATCAGAAATATCTTGATGGAATCCGAATTATAAGGAGATGTAAAACCAGGTTGAAGGAACCCACTGGAAACTTTAGCCTTCCAAAAACATACCAGTGCTCAGAATTTAAGGGGGAATAGCTACTCACTCACTGCCATCAAGTGGATTCTGACTCAAAACAATCCTATGGATTGTTTTATAGGAGTTGAAAGCCTCGTCTTTCTCCCCAGGACTACTGGTGGTTTCTAACTGCTGAGCTTTCAACTCACAGCCCAACATGAACCCACTTCACCACCAGGGCTCCTCAAGCTCTAATACCGTAGTTTACAATCTAGCAAAAAGTGTAGAATGTCTTTTTGGGACTGCATGAGTTTCATAGTTTGACACACCCATTGCAGACAGGTATTACCTACACATTCCTTTGTAATACAAGAGGTGTGAGCGTGTTGCTGTTTCCTACAGAAGCCGTGTATGATCCAGTCTCTTCTATTTTACGCTTTTCTTTAGGGAGCCAAGGGCAACCGGGGCTTCCCTGGATTAAGGGGTGAATCTGGCATTAAGGTAACCCCTTCTCTAATATGCTAATATCTTTCTTTTAGTTTTTTAAAAAATTGTTTAGGGCTTACCTATCCACTCTACCTGCTCCCCATACTGTACACCTAACTAACTCAATTCAAGGAACCATAATCATGTATCTTATTAAAATGCCTCTTGAGCCATTGCTTTATTTTTTCAGTGAGGATATTTATTAAGAAAGAGAGAGAGATAACAGCTTGGCTTAAACGTTTGAAGGGTAGTTTTATGGGAAAGATATAAAACTCACTCAACGTAGCTACAGGAGAAAGATTTAAGATGACTGAGATTCCGTATCCACTTGAGGTGGGAAAAGGCCTACAGGCATCAGATTTTGAGTGGCGGGGGGAGGCAAGAAGTCAAGGATAGGGTGGACCCATCGCTTTTCCACCTGAGTCACAATACAGTAGAGGGTTGAGATCAATTTATTATGAATTATATTATGACACACGCTGCACATTTCCTAATAATTTGCATGCGGATGCATACATGAAAACTCAAGATTTATCTTAAAATAATACCGCTCCCAATCAATGAAACTCTGAAAGGCACTCTGGCAGTGGAAAGGGGTGATTGCAGCAAGGGCGCTGGTTTCCAGCCTCTAGTCTGGGTGAAAATACCAGAGTGTGCAGGCTGGGTGAACATTAGCCATGGAAGCAGCTGGAAGAACCACTAGGGATGCAGCAGTTATAGAGCAGACGTCAGGTCTTCCAGGAAAAGAATCTCTAAATCGGCTTTCCTCCAACTTGGTTTGTACATTACTGTGACCATCCATTTATTATCCAGTTACACTTTTATTTTTAAATATGCCAAGTAAGTCCTTTTCATGAATATGCTCATAATTTATAACTCTTTTGATACAGGGCTCGAAAGGGGACCGTGGCCCTCCAGGATTCCGTGGTCCAGTAAGTGTCGTGTTTTAATGACGATATCAATGTCAAATTCCATTCAGTCCCTCAAAGTATTAAAATCGATGTCTCTCATTAGCTGTTGCAAACCAGCACAGAAATAGCTGTTGTCATGATTTGCCCATTTGTGTTTTCTGTTTGAACTCTGGAACGTTCCTGGAATCCCCATCCTGGGTTTCAGAGGAGAGAGCAGGGGTCTCATCAGACCTGGTCCAGGGTTCCCTTGCACCTTCAGGGTGGGAAAGAGGGCAGCTGGGACAATGGAGGGTGATGGAGCTAGCTCCCCCGACCCCTTTACCTGGCCTGTCTATAGCTGCATCTGCTCAGCCATGGATCCAGTGCAGGACCAGGGAGAACCGGCTACCCAAGTTCCGCTACAGTGGGCATTCCTCCTCTTCGGTGTGGATGTGGGATAGGTGATTGCTGTCAGCACTGGGGGACCACATTCTACATCCTGTGGCCCTGCAGTCTGAGGAAAGAAAGGAGGGACCTAGGTTGGGAATTCTGAAGTTTGAACATCTGACTCAAGAGATGGTCATAAGCAATAGATGTGCACAGTAGATGTTGTCAAGTTGGCCCCAACTCTTAGCGATCCTATGTACTACATAGCAAAACATCTCTGGGTCCTGTAGCATCCTCACAATTGTTCTTACGTCTGAGCCCATTGTTGCAACCATGGTGTCCATCCATCTTTGCAAGCACCTTCCTCTTTTCTGCTGCCCCTCGGCTTTATGAAGCATGGGGTCCTTCTCCAGGAACTGGTCCCTCCTGACAATATGTTCAAAGCATGTAAAATGAGGCCTTGCCACCCTTGCCCTCGATGGAGAATTCTGGTTTTACTTCTTTCAAGACAAATTGGTTGGTTCCTTTGAAAGTCTATGGTACTTTCAGTATTCTTCACCAGCACCATAATTCAAACACCTTGATTCTTATTGGGTCTTTGTTTTTCAGTGTCCAACTTTACATGAATGTGAAGCAATTGAGAATACATTGATTTGAGTTCGTCGCACCTTAGGCCTTAAAATAGCATCCTTATCTTGTTAACCCTTGAAAGAGACTTTGTCTAATGGATTTACCCAATGCAATGTGTTGTTTTATCTCTTGACTGCTGCTTCCATGAGCATTGATTATGGATCCAAACAAGACGAAATCCTTGGCAACTTTTCTCCATTTATCTTGATGTTCCCTGTTGGTCCAGTTGTGAGGATTTTAGTCTTCTTTGCATTGAGTTGTAATCCACACTGAGAGCTGCAATCCCTGATCTTCTTCAGCAAGTGCATCAAACCCTCCTCAGTGTCAGCAAGCAAGGTTGGGTCATCCATTGAAGGTTTTTAGTAAGCCTTCCTCCAATGCTGGTGCCTTTTTCTTCTGCATCAAATCCAGCTTCTCTGATTATTTGCTCAACATGTGACTTGATGGCAGTGAGTTTGATTTGGGGGTTGGTTGACTAAGTGTGGGGAGAGGGTGCAGCCATGGCTCATACCTTCCCTGGTTTTAAACCGTGCAAAATGCCCTCGTTATATTCCCAGAACTGCCTCTTGACCCATGTTTAGCTTTCCCATGAGTATGATGAAGTGTTTTGGAATTCTCGAATTTTTCAAACCTATACAGAGTTTATTTTGGCCCAAATGGTCAAATGTCTTTGCATAGTCAGTAAAACACAAGTAAACATCTTTCTGGTATTCTCTGCTTTGAACCAAGATACAGCTGACATCAACAATGATATCCCTGGTTCCATGTCTTCTTCTGAATCTAGTCTGAATGTCTGGACGCTCCCTGTCAATGTATTGCTGAAATCATTGTTGAATGTTCTTCAGCAAACTTTTACTTGCATGTACCAATGATATTGTTCTGTAATATGTGCATTCCGTTGGTTCACATTTCTATGGAATGGGTCCAAGTATGGATCTCTTCCAGTTAGTTGGCCAAATAGTGATCTTCAAACTTCCTGGAATAGGCAAGTGAGTGCTTCCAATGCTTCATGAGCTTATTGAAACATTTTAATTGGTATTCCATCAATTCCTAGAGCCTTGTTTTTGGTGAATGTCAATAGCTAATTCCTTAGAAGTGGACAACCTACTCCTCCTTCACAGTCTCTTCTTAGTCTGGAAGCTCTGCTGAAACCTGTTTTCTTTGGGTGGTCCTGCTGATATTTAAAAATGACAGTGATGTAGCTTCCAGCATCACAGTAACACATGGCTGTCGCAATAGGACAAACTGATAGACAAGTAGTGTAGGCACTGCCTAGGGCTATATAAAAAAAATCAAATGTGCTGTTCACATGTCCTAGGGGAAAATCATCACAAAATTATAATAGTGAGGAAAAAAACAAAGTTTTATTCAGCATATGCTACAAAGAGAGGTGGGAAACAGGCTGACACCCCATCAAACAGATGTCAGTCCAAACATAGGAATACTGGATTAGCAGTTCATGTGCAGAGTTGGTGGTGGTTTAAGTCTTTCAGCAAAGAAAGTCAATCTACATTCAAAGCTTTCGTCAGGCAGCTAGTCTTCTGTTGATGCAGCAGGTCCGACTTGGAGAGGATCAAGGAGATAGCCCTGTACACTTAGGCTTGAGGGGTTCTCCCTTACGTCTACTTTCTGTACTCTGCGTGTGTGTTCCTACGTCATCTGTCTTTCTCTTGGGGAACCTGCTCCTTCCTCCCTGACTTCCCGGGTTCCCAAGGAGATCACTGGCTACCTCTGTCTCCTGGTGACTTTGCCTAGCCGGTTCGGTGTTCACCGAGTGAATGTGGAGTCCTCAGGCTGGCATTAGGACTAAGTCGGGGCTTAGAGAGAAGCCAGGGCTCTTGCTGGAGTGCCATTGGTTTTAGTATCGATGCAAATGTAACGTGAGTGATTCTGGGGGCCTGTTGAGAGTAAGTCAATTCAGGAGAAGGGGAAAAAGGGAGGAGAAGAGTATATTTTCAATACCAGTTGGCGTTCAAGGAGGAATATTGGAGCACAATTCCTCCCTAGAGTCTTGAAAAGTAAGGAGGTTACTTTGAGGACCAAGGTGCGTCTGACCCAACCCATGGTATTTTCAATTGCCTCATGTGCATGTGAAAGTTGTACATTGAATAAAGAAGACGGAAGAAGAATTTATTTACTTGAATTGCGGGGCTGGAGAAGAATGCTGAACGTACCATGTTCTGCTAAAAGGACAATCAATCTGTCTTGGAAGAAGAATGGCCAGAGAGCTCCTTAGAGGCAAGGATGGTGAGAGTTTCCGGCATATACTTCAGACATGTGTCAGGAGAAACCAGTCCCTAGAGAAGGACATCATGTTTGGGAGAGGGGCAGAGAAAAAGTAGTTCTTCGGGGAGATGGATTCACCATGGCTACAGCAATGGGCTCAACCATAGAAACAATTGTGAGACTGGTGCAGGACCAGGCAGTGGTTTGCTGTTGTGCATAAGGTCGCTGTGGGTTGGAACCAACTTGATGGTTCAATAACATTCAAGGAGACCGAGGGATCTGATCTGGACAGAACCTTTCTCCTCAAACAACAGCTTGTTCTTGTTCTTGTTGGGGGCCGTCCAGTCAGTTCTGACTCATAGCGACCCCTCTGTCCTGCTCCATCCTCACAGTTGTTACGTTTGAGCACATTTCGCAGCCTTTGTGTCCCTCCATCTCCTTTCTGACTTACTCTGCATCTGTGCCATGCCTCCTCACTCTCAAAAAACTCTGCTTGTTTAAGATACAAAGGACAGGTGGGCGGGAAACGAAGACTAGTCACCAGTCCTTAGGTTGGCGTGTCCTGAAATTTAGAGATGCAACTCTTATCAGTATTTTTTCTTTCTTTGTTTCCTTTAAGGCGTAGGACCCAGCATACTTAGAAATAAATGTAGTAGGTCAAGACCAGCATTTTTTAAAAGAAAAATACTATAGGAAATAAGATAGGTGAGAGTAGATCATACAAAGGAGACTTTCATTTCCCATATATGTACAGATGCCTAGTTGCAAATCCAATACAAAATACCCCTTTAATGTATTTAAAAGCAAAGGGGTTACTTTGAGGACTAAGTGCTCCTGGTCTGAGCCAGGAGATTTTGAATAAGGAAGGTCAGAGAAGCGCTGCCTTTGAATCACGGGGCTGGCAAACAATAGCTACTATCTCGAAGATACTTAAAGAACAAACCAATCTGTCTTAGAAGTGCAACCAGAATGCTCCTTCGAAGCAAAGGCAAGGAGGCGTCATCACACTCACCTCCGATATCCTTTCCGGAGGTACCTGTGCCTGCAGAAAGACGTCTTTTGGGGGTGAGCAAAGGAGAGGAAGACCTTCAAGGAGCTGGAGGGACTCAAATGTAGTGATGATTATGAAGTCAGGGCAGGACCAAGCATCGTTTCATTCCGTTGTTCATGGGATCACACTGTGTCAGAACTGGCCTGATGACGCTTAGCAACAACCACATATATTGTATTTTTCACATACAATGTGCCAGACAAATAACATGCACACACATATAATGTGCATAGTGCACAGGATTAGCATTAGGGTTAGGAAGATAAAATGCAAGGGGTTTATGGTTTGCACTAATAAAAATAGACATATAAGTAGACATGTAAGCGGGGCCACACTGCAAAATTAACTAAAAGTCTGTGAAATATTTAATCTTATAACAACATAAAGATCTGCTTTTACTTATAAATTTATCCATTTACGTATGTACCGAACATATCCCTCCTAAGAAATAAACCTATAAATTAGGGAAAATATGAAAGTATTTTATTGGATGAAAAGAAGACCAAAATGCTAAGAAAGAATTGTATTTGGAGCCCACATGGAAGAAGCACACCAGCCTGTGCGATCACGAGGTGCCAAAGGGACCAGGTATAAGGCATCATGCAAAAAAAAATATATATATATATATGTGTGTGTGTGTATGTATATATGTGTGTGTGTGTGTGTGTGTGTATACCATAGTGAATGAAGGGGGAAGTGCAGAGTGGAGACCTGAGGCCCAAGTGTCGACCATTGGAGATCCCCTCATAGAGGGGTTTAGGAGAGGAGATGGGTCAGTCAGGGTGCGATGTAGTACCGATGAAGAACACAGCTTTCCCCCAGATCCTGGATGCTTCCTCCCCCCAACTACCATGATCCGAATTCTACCTTGCAGGACTGGATAGGGCAGAGGTTGTACACTGGTGCATATGGGAGCTGGAGGCACAGGGAATCCAGGGTGGATGATACCTTCAGGACCAGGGGTGTGAGGGGCAATGCTGGGAGAGTGGAGGGTGAGTGGGTTGGAAAGGGGGAACTGATTACAAGGATCCACATGTGACCTCCTCCCTGGGAGAGGGACGGCAGAGAAGGGGAGGAAGGGAGACTCCAGATAGGGCAAGATATGACAAAATAACAATCTATAAATTATCAAGGGCTCATGAGGGAGAGGGGAGCGGGGAGGGAGGGGGGAAAAAAAGAGGACCTGATGCAGAGGGCTTAAGTGGAGAGCAAATGCTTTGAAAATGATTAGGGCAAAGAATGTGTGGATGTGCTTTATACAATTAATGTATGTATATGTATGGGTTGTGATAAGAGTTGTATGAGCCCCTAATAAAATTTAAAAAAAAAAACAAAGAAAATGATTAGGACAAAGAATGTACAGATGTGCTTTATACAATTGATGTATGTATATGTATGGGTTGTGATAAGAGTTGTATGAGCCCCTAATAAAATGTTTAAAAAAATAAAAGGGAAAGGATTGCATTGGGGCCTGTTGCCCATTTATACATAGCTAGCCATTCTCTTTATTCTTGTCTCTCTCCTTTAAGACAGAATATTATGACGCGTACCTGGACAAGGGAGCTGAAGGAAGGCCAGGCCCGCCAGGGCCCAAAGGAGCTCGTGGCCCCCAGGGTGAGAGCACATGTCTTCCTAGAGCATTTGCTTAGAGCGACAACACCTTCTGTAAGGTGAGGTGAACTTAGGATGTGTTGTTGTTGTTATGAAAATACATAGGACCCAACGTTTGGCAATCCAGTGTTTTCCACATGTCAGTTTAATGACGTCAGTTATACTAGTCATGTGTGCCACCACCACCAACTGACCAGTTCCTTATCACTGAAAACAGAAACTCAGTGATTCTTAACTAGCGGCTCCCCTAACCACAGTCCCATATATTGTTCAGTCTGGGAAAGAGGAGGGTCTTGAGCACATATAAATATATGTGTGTATATATCTATATCTATATGGACACACATATATATAATATGTATAATTCTCAACATTATTTTATTATGTCATGAGGATTGAGATCTGAGATCTAGGCAAATTATTGATACAAACAAGATTCTTTTTTATTTCCTCTCCCCCTTTCTCTCCCCCCGTCCCACAAACAAGATTTTGAAGGAGAGTTTTACTTAAAAGTGTAAAAGTTCTTAGTTTACTTAAGTAATTGAACTGGTAAATAGAGATGGGGCAAAACCTCCTTGCCATCAAGGGCTTTTAAAACAGTGAATCTTTGTGGGAGACAATAGTTTCATCTTGCTTCCACGGAGTGGCTGGTGGGTTTGAACCACTAACCTTTAGGTAAGCAGCCCATGCCTAACCCACAGTGGATCTCTAAAGATCTATATCTTTTAAAAATCTATACCAACCTGTCCCGTTGCCCATTCAGAGAATTCTGGCTTGTCGCAAACCTGCACAGAAGGGCCCTGTAGTTTTCAAAACTAACTCAGCCTTTCACGATTTCCTCCCACGAGCAAGTGGTGGGTCTGGGTTAGCACCGCAGTGCTTACCTTCCGCGCCACCAGGGTGTCTAAAGCCTGCTGTAAGTAGGTGGAAGAGTACTCGAAAACGGAAGCACTGGGCACAGCTGACATGGCCGGCACAGCCTGAGTTCGGACCCCATCCGAGGCCCCTGCTCCTGCTTTTTAGAGGACAGAGCCATGACCACAGTCTTGACCACCGTAACTTGTTCTGCAGTGTTCTGGGTCTGAGGTGGCCCACGCGGTCTGCTGGTGACCAGTTCCAGAAGGCAGGACACCGTGGCTACGGTTGAGTAGCCAAGTCAACAGACGATCTTAGCAAACGAGTCTTATGGAGATGCTGGATGCCAGCCAATCAAATGGACCCCGTACCCCCTCCCTGAGCAAAGTCCTGATAAAAGATGTGTGTGTCAGCCCTCTCTTCCTGCTACTGTTTCGAACTTTCACTTGCTGCTTCCCAATTTGAAAATCTTTGAATCTGAAAACAAACAAACAAAAAACCTTGTACTTGCTTTTCCAGAAAGTGTTTAGTGTGTAGCCCTTAACTGTAAGCCACTCACACATGAAACAATTAGAACTCCGTGGAAAGCTATGTGTAGAATGACCTAGACAAACACTTGGCCACCCTGCCATCCTTCAAGGCTCCTGGCGGGATTTATTTTGCTGGAACCTCCAGCAAGCGCTGAGCTCAGAGCAGGTTTTGAGTCGGTCTCTACTGAAGGATTTGAAAATGACATGAGGGCAAGTCTGCCTTCTGAGGTTCGGACATCTGAGCTAAGTCTCCTTTCCACATTTTATCTTTATCGAGATGTGAGGTTTTCTAATAGTTCATCAGTGTGGGAGTGTATGAAATATAGTTCTTCATTATTAATATAGGGCCAGCCAGCATTCCAAAATAGGAACTAGAGGTGGGCATTCATGTATTTCATGTGCCATTCATGTGTGTGCTGTCTTCACAGGTCCCACTGGCCCCCCTGGACCCCCTGGAGCCCCAGGTACACTTATGACTCTCCGGGTATAAGCAGACATGCTGTTCACAAGGAAGATGTACTGTACTCTGTTAGGTTCAAAAAACCGGACACAATTCAGATGTTTCCCTAATTTCTCAAAAATTGTGTGCTGAGCTTGGCTGTATTGTCTGGTTGACTTTAACAAGGCCATAGATGGAGGAAACCAAGATTACATTTTATTTGCTGGGCTTTGGGTGCCTATCTCTAGCTTGTGCAATGTCTGTGCAGAAGAATATGTCACTTTATATAATAAAAAGCATATAGAAGCGGGAGGAAAAGATAAGAGAATCGTACCTTGAACTATTAGAAGCCTCCTTGTATTAATCAGCAAAATGATGCTTTTCTTCAAGGATCATCGAGGCCTGGCCTGAGAGGAAGCCCTGGACCTCCAGGTGTAAAAGGAAGCAAAGGGGAGCCAGGACCCCCGGGGAGCAATGCAGTGGGGCCGCCTGGGTCCCAAGGTTGTCCTGGCTCACCAGGCCCTGTAGGACCGCCAGGGCCCTCAGGACCACCAGGTAAAGGCGCCTATTGAGCTTCTTTCATGTCCATTGTCTGATGACAGATGTGTTAAAATCACAGAACCTGACCTTGAGCTCGGCATGGGTCGGTGTGGTTTCTGAGTCCTCTTACTGGTTGCATTCTGTTTCCTATGCTCTCTGTGTGCGATGCTTTGAAGGGAGAAGAACCCCACCAGAGACACACGTTTGTCTCCTGAGTGGCCCAGAAAGCGGAAAGGGAGGCAGGGATATGGGGAGTGAAGCAGGAAAGTGGAGGTGGGGGATGGTGGTTACCAAATTGACCTTTTGTTCAACTGTTTGGTCAGTGGCTTGAGCTGGTCTCAAGACCCAGGTAAGAAGACCAAATTCCGAACCAGTTTCCAGCAAGTCTACTCCAGTGTGTGTCAGATCAGAGCTGTGTCCAGGGTGCTTTCAGCGGTTGCCATCTTTCCGAAGTAGGTTGCTGCATCTTTCTTCCAAGGTTTCTCTGGGTAGACTTGAACCAGCAGCCTTTCGTTTGGCACCTGAGTGTATCCAGCCAGAAAAAACCCCAAAGTTCAGGTTCGATTGACATCCCTGCACTATTGATGGCATGCCTGCTTTGCAGTGATGTCAAATAATGAACGCTATAGCCAGTTCCCTCCCTGAAGGCTCCGTGGACCTCTCACCTTGGAGAGAGACAGTGCTTGGACCAACTCTTATGCCATGTTTCAGACTCCTTCTTCGCTAGGCAATGCCCACATGCCCTTCTGCTGGAGTCTCAAGCCCAAGTCCTTCAGAAAGTGTGTGAGGCACACATGTCCTCTAACACCCACGCTGCCCCGACTACAGCATTTTCCACATTGTGCTTCTGTGTTTGTTGGTGTCCCTGACAAGAAGCAATGCTCTCAGTGTGTCATGTTTCCTGTATTATACCCAGTATGTAGCTTAGAGGATGGATGGCTTGTGGGAAGAAAAATAGCATGTACTGTATTCTTCATGCAAATAACACACACATAATGCTATGGATCACTATGAGTCAGAGTTGACTCAATGGCAGTGAGTACGGTTTTTTGTTTGTTTAACATGGTTTTGCAAACCAGGACACCCTCTCACCCTTGATTTCCTGTGTGTGTTACGTGCGTGGATGTGTTGCTTAAAGGGGCACACTGTGTTTGAAAATGTGGTAATGAACTTTTGAAGAACAACCACATAAAACCTCACTGCTCGCCAGTCATTCAGACTCAGTCACCCTATAGGACGAAGTAGAACTGCCCGTGTGGGTGTGTGAGGCTGTAAACCTTGACGGGAGCAGAAAGCTTCATCTTGGAGGAACTGGTGGGTTTGAACTACCAACCTGCAGTTGGCAGCCCAAAACAACTCACCCCTTCAGCAGGACCCTTAAGAACAACCAACAATATCAAAGGCATCTCCTCTATAGAACATGAAGGGAAGAGCTGGCTCATAATCAGTCTTTTCAGATACAAACAAACTTCAGAAGACCCAACTTCCGAGAAAAGCATGGAGAAGTTCATATAAACCATGCATGCATTAAAACACTCTGGCTAGACAGAGGATGTACTGGTACAGATAAGAGCTGGAAACACAGGCAATCCAGGACAGATAAACACCTCAGAAGCAAGAATGAGAGTAGGAATACTGGGAGGGGAAGGGGAAGGCGGGGGGAGAAAAGGGGAACCAATCACAATGATCGATATATAACCCCCTCCCAGGGGGATGGACGACAGAAAAGTGGGTGAAGGGAGGCATCGGTCAGTGTAAGACATGAAAAAAATTATAAATTATAAAGGGTTCTTGAGGAAGGGAGGGTGGGGGAGGGGAAATGAGCTGATACCCAGGGCTCAAGTAGGAAGAAAATGTTTTGAAAATGCTGGAGGACTAAGAAGGCTGAGTCTGATGAAGCAAGACTGCTAATAAAACCCTCCTAGACAGAAGGGGTGGAGAGAGCAGCCCTTATTGAGAGCATCCCAGGGCTGAAAAGAAAAGAAAATGATGATGGCAACAAATGTACAAATGTGCTTCACACAAGGGATGGATGTATGGATTCTGATAAGAACTGTAAGAGCCCCCAATAAAATCATTGTAAAACAAAAAACACTTCCAAAATTTTAAATGTCAATAGCTTACTAACTAAGACAAACACAAACAACCGGCTTGGCTGTTCTCTTTCTGTAGGTGACATTGTTTTCTGCCATGGTCCTCCTGGAGAACGTGGAATTCCAGGCCCTCTTGGGCCTCCAGGGCTCCCAGGACAGGATGGCCCCAAAGGTTGGTTTTATCTCCGAAATCCAATCCACTCAAAAAAGCCATTTTCACATTCCCTTATTATTTTCTCTAAGACAACAACAATCCCGAACAGTTCTTGATGCTTTCTTTTAACAAAGAATTAGCTGAAAGTAGTTTCTTAATTGAGAGTCCATCATTATTTAGCACCCAGGCATTACATTAGTGGATGGCTCTGAACAATAAGATTCATCTGAGACTCAAAAAGAGAAAACTGAAATATTAGGTATTTTGTGTTAGACTCGTGATACCTCTTCTCTCAGAAGGACTATCCAGCTCAGATTAATAAAGAAATAGATATCATAGATAATTAAATAGATATGGCGATGCATCATTTTTTTCAATATGTATAATGTCTTAGATGTATTTGATACAGTTTAAAAAATCACATTTCTTCATCAATACAATCTTTAAATGTAACAAATGTATGGTTGGAAAGGACCTGCCCTTATAGATGCATGGTGAGCATTGTGGGTAACACAAATCTGGTCTTGTTGCAGGAGAGCCGGGCCTCCTGTGCACACAGTGTCCCTGTATCCCAGGGCCTCCGGGTCTCCCAGGATTGCCAGGGCCCCATGGTGTCAAAGGAATTCCAGGTACAGACAACATGCACACCACAAATTAAGAAATCACAGCCTGTGATCTTGGAGCTGACTCCAGCTCATCAAGACCCACTAGGATTCAATCATCAATAGGTGTTGTTACTGTGGTTGTTAGGAGCCAGTTGGTTCCCACTCTGAGTGACCAACGTGAAACAATAAAACATTGCCTGGTCCTGTGCCATCCTCCCAGTTGTTGTTAGTTCTGAGCCCATTGTAGCCACTGAGTCAGTCAATCTCATTGATGTTCTCCCTCTTTCCTCACTGACCTCTCCTCTTCCAAGCATGAAGTCCTTTTCCAGGTCCTGGTGTCTCCTGATACGTGTCTAAAGAACATGAGATGAAGTCTCATCATCCTGGCTTCTAAGGGGATAAGAAGGTATTAGATTTCTGGATGCCATGATCAATGGTGATGCCATACATGTAGTGAAAGGGAGATTTTTAAAGTCCTTTAAGAACTCACACACACACACACCCTCAGAAGAGTGCACTTCTGAGGCCAGCACTAAAGCTACAGCCAGGGGACAGGGCACTCGTGATTAGACCACACAGGAGCAAATGAAGAGGGAAAGAGTGAGTGAAACACATCTTGGCCCACCAAGCCCCAAGGACCATATTCCTGCTCAGAACAGCCAATGCACAGAGAGGCCCTTAGGGCCAGCCCCACCACAAGATAAGACGCCCCTCACTGAACCATAGTGCTATGGGGGACAACACTGGAGACACAATGTGGGAATTGTGCCCAACCTGATCCCTTCACACTGGGGCAAAACTCCAAGGGCATGCAACAGAGTGGCAAGGGGAGCAAAGCAATGAAGTCCCTGGGGAATACCAAAAATAGACTTTGGGGACAGAGTGTAGCACCGCATCAGAATCAACTGGAAAAGACTCTTAAAGGTCACAAAACCTACCTGGAACTATTTATGGGCTTTTCCTTCTTTGTCATTGGCTTTCTTTTTGTTGTTATTTTGTTTTGTTTGGCTTTGCCTTGTTTTTGTGCTTATTATTGTCTCTGCATGTCTCTTGAGATAAGATAGGCGGGATAAACAATTCAGAGGAGAAAACAATGGGACTGAAGTTTCCAAGGGGAAACAGGAGAAGGGAAGGTGGGAGAAAGGAAGGAGGATGTGAACCAAACCAGGGACAAGGGAACAACAAGTGAACTAAAACCATTGGAGTGTAGGACATAGAATGCCAAGTGGGCTTAATAGAGGGCAATGTAACTGCAACGAATTACTGAAACCCGAATGAAGGCGGAACATGATCATGGGACAGAGGAAAGTAAAAGGAAATAGAAGAAAGAAGTAGGAGGCAAAGGAGATTTATAGAAGTCTAAATACAGACATGTACATATGTAAATTTATTTTTATATAACGATAGGGAAATATATCTATGTACTTATATGTTAAGTATTAAGATAGTAGATGGACATTGGGCCTTGACTCAAGTACTCCCTCAATGAAAGAACACTTTGTTCTAATAATCCGTCATTCTGTGATGCTCACCTTCCCAGCATGATTGCTGAAGAAAAAATGGGTGCATAAGGAAATGTGGTGAAGAAAGCTGATGTTGCCTGGCTACCAAAAGATATAGTATCTGGGGTCTTAAAGGCTTGAAGATAAACATGCAGTCATCTAGCTGAGAAGCGTCACAGCCCACATGAAAGAAGCCTGTGTGATCATGAGGTTTTTGATGGAATCACATATCAGACATCAAAGACCAAGAACAAAAAATCACATCAATATGAATGGGGGAGTGAAGGATGTGGAGTGGAGACCCAAAGTCCTTCTGTAGACAATAGGACATTCCCTTACAGAAGGGTCACAAGGAAGAGATGAGCCATTCAGGATACAATATAGCACCGATGAAACATGCAACTTTCCTCTAGTTCTTTAATGCTTCCTCCCCACTACTATCATGACCCCCAATTATACCTTATAAATATGGCTAAACTAGAACATATATACTGCTACAGATAAGAGCTCACAACACAGGGAATCCAGGACAGATAAACCTCTCAGGACCAATAATGAGAATAGAGATACCAGAAGGGAAAGAGGAAGGGGAAGGTGCGGGGAGAGATCACAATGATCAACATATAACACCCCCCCAGGAGGATGAGCAACATAAAAGTGGGTGAAGGGAGAGAGCAGATGATGTAAGAGCTGAAAATAATAATAATTTATAATGTATCAAGGGTTTATGAGGGAGGGAGAGGAGAGGGGGGCAGGAAATGAGCTGATATCAAGGGCTCAAGTTGAGAGAAACTGCCTTGAAAATGATGATGGCATCATATGTACAAATGTATGGGTGGTGATAAGAACTGCAAGAGCCCTCGATAAAATTATTATTTTTAAAAAACTCACAGAAACACATGGCTATTAACACAATAGAGACATAATCACATAGAAATGGGCATTTTCCCTATTCTGTTTTATTTGCTGAACTCTAGCAAATCATTGTGCTGGGAGCTGTAATGCCGATGCCTAGGAGGACTAGCAGGTAATGTAAGAAGTGAAGTACCGGACCAGGCATGTGGCACCTTCCCTCTCCCCTCAGTCCGCTGAGACTGATGGAATGCCTGAGACTCGCGCCCATAGACATCCTTCAGACCTGGAACTGAACTCATCCCCATAATACATCCAACGAGATGGATTGACAGAGTGGTTGCAACAATGGCCCCAGACAGAACAACTGTAAGGAGGTGCAGAACCGGGCAGAGTTGAGTTCTGTTGTGCATTGGGTCACTAGGAGTCAGAACCAGCTCAAGGACACCGAACAACAACTACCTACTCCTTATTTGGTCCATGGATAGTATGATTCTAAAGTAGCATACAAGCACCCACGCATTGAGAGCCATAAAAAGTCAAGGCATGTGCATTAAATTGTTAGCAAATTATTATCTTCTGGTGTAGCTTACAGCATATTGTCTTCTTACAGTGAATATATATTACTTTCACCATGGGAAGAAAATGGTCGTATTTTTTAAAATGATAAAAACGAGAATTCTAGAAAGGCCAGCCTTGAAAGGTCTTGTTGAGTTTCTTGGTTTGTTTGTCTGTTTTTGCATTAAGTCTTATCCCACCTATTTACTTCCATTATCTCCATGAACTGTATGTTTTAGGAAAGAATGTATCTTTCAAAACTTTTTTTTAACTCAGAGAACACCTTATTCTCTCATGGCCTGCATCCCATCTCTACTCTGAGTTGATAGACTCTAAATGTCACATGATTCATTGCTTTGCAGGGGAACAAGGTGAAGCCGGTTCAAAAGGAAGCTCGGGGTCCCCAGGAAGTCCAGGTCTCCCAGGATTACCAGTAAGATTGCTGTGGGTGTGAAGCTTTCATTTTGGTTTGGGAAATGGAGCCCTCTGGAAATATGGTTGCCTCTCAGAGGGGTTTTCCATTCAGGGCTGGGCAAAGATCAGATGCTTTATGCATCTCTGTTGATTAGATGCCTAAGTGTACAAATGAATGAATGAGTGAATCAATGTGTCTGTAAACCTTTAAAATCTACCAAAGACAGGAAATAGTTCAGTGGTTACCTGAGCCCAAGGGCAGGCATAGAGATGACTGTAAATGGGCTTAAGGGAATCTGGAGGGCTGATCAAAATTGGTTAGCCTTGGACTGTGTCGTCTTTATTGATTGACTGCATATGTAATATACCTCAGTAAAGCTTTAAACAAAATGTACTGGGGAGAAAGGGATGGGAAAGATCTGATTATTGTCATGAATCTGAAAGTCAGAAACAACATAATATGAACTATGATGGCTGTTCTTGCATATTGAATTATGTCATTGTATTTATTACACCAAGGAGACCTGGTGGCTTAGCTGACTATGAGTTGGGCTGCTAACCCCAAGGTCAGCAAGTTTGAAGCTACCAGCTGTTCTTCAGGAGAAAAATGAGGCTTTCTACTCCTGTAAAAAGAGTGGCATGCTCAGAAATTCACAGAGGCTGTCCTACCCTGAGATCACTATAGTTGAAATCAACTTGTTGCTAGTAGTAGGTTTGGGGGGTATTAAGTTGTCCTAGCTAATGAAATCCCCCCACACCTATCATTTGAGAAAATGCTTCTTTTTCTTTTTCTTCTTTTAAAAGCTTTTTGGTTGTGAGTTAGGTAGTGGTTGACAGAGAGGATCATCATTTTTGCATTCAACAATTCATCAAACCTTCCAACAGTTTGCCTTGTTTCACATTTTCTTCCCAAGTGTACACCTGTCTGCCCTCTCCCCTATTACGGCCCCATCCCCCCACCCACCCCCACCCACACCCATTTCTCCTCCCACCCTGCTAACCATCAAAGTCTGCTCCTTGGGATAGGAAAACCTTTCCTTGATTTTTTTTAATAACAATTTGGTGATGGTCAAACTTCACTCAGCATAATGCCCTTCTGGTCCAGTCCATTCATGACCTGAGATGCTTCCCAGATCCTAACAGAGTCCTTTCTTGAAAACTTCAAAGCTGTATTGGTGAGCTAAGACATTGTTCCCAAGACCAGTCCATGTTCATGAGCATGATAAGGTTCTTGTGGCCCTTGCGGTAAGATTGAGTCAAGACACAATTGACCCCAAAGCAATGCAGGCTCATCTCTGTCCTCCTCCAGGGGCTCCCAGGAGGTCAGGGTGACCCAGGACTTAAAGGACAAAAAGGTGAACAGGCTCTGCCAGTGGGACAGGTGGGAGCCCCAGGAGATCCTGGGGTCAGAGGCCAACCGGGAAGGAAGGGTCTGGATGGAACCCCAGGAGCCTCCGGAGTGAAAGGATCGCCAGGACCTAAAGGCCACCCGGTGAGTAGTTAGGCACCTTGTTCAGCTAATACTCCCTGTAATGTAATTACCTGAATTTGGGGCATAAGTGATTTCCTACCCAAGAGCTGCTCTCCTGTGGCCCCTCCATCAGACTCTCCTCTCTATTAATTCTGGTAAAGATGTTCTGGAAGGTGAGCAGGAGAAAATCAGGGAGGTGACTTGTGGAGTGTTGTGTCCTCTTGTGAAAGGAACCTGGTGGTACAGCAGGTTAGCCACTGGGCTACTAATGCCCTGTCGTTAGACAAATAGAAGTGCTCTTTTCCTGGGAGGAATCACGAAATGGGGTGCCTGGTGTTCAGCTAGGAAAGGAGAGAGACTTCAATTATTTGTCAAATCTAACTTCTTTCAAATATACACTGCAATCTACACAATTCAAAACTCGGTAGATGCCTTATGAGAAGAAGACACTGCAGATAGTTGATCCCCTTCATAAGGAAAATACATGGTGATGACCACACCAACAAAGTTTGCTACACTGGTTTTATCCTTGAAAGGGACCATTTAGCATGAACCATAAGCTCTAACGGATCATCACCTCTTCAGGAGAGGCCAGTCCCTAGAGGACATCGTGCTTGGTAAAGAGGAGGGGCATGGGGAAAGATGAAGGCACTGGACAAGATGGATTGACACAGTGGCTGAAACAATAGGTTCAGACAGAAAAACAATGGTGGAATTGAAGATTTCTTCCCAGGATTGGGCAGTACATACAGTCGCTATGAGTCATAATTGACTCAACACCTCATAGCAACAACAACCACATCACCTCTAGTGGGAGTTGAACTGCTGGCCAATTTGGACTTCATTTTAGGGGCCATTGTCATATGGGAGCAGGTCACTAGGTGAAGCAAACCACCTATTAGAGGGTCACTATGAGTCGGAATCTACCCGATGAAAGTGAATGAGACTAATTGAAAGGTCATTGGCTCACCCCCAACCAGCCACATCACAGAAGAAAGGCCTGGCAATGTCATCCTTAAAGATGACCGCCCAAACAGCTCCACGGAGCTAGCTTCTGCTCTTTAACGCACAGGCTCGCGGTGCGGCCTGATGTGCTGTGACCATAGGGGAGGCGTTTCATTGCAGGACATCTCCAGTGGAGCCGGGCCAGCGCCACCTTCACGGCAGGTCACAGAGTCGCACAGGGCGCCGAGCAGCAGAAACAGCTTAGCGCCTGTGTCTCAGTCGCTCAAAAGCGACAGCAGCCACAAATCCACTTGCTGGCAAACGCGTGTGTGTCCGGAGAGACCTGTGTGCCTTAGATGTTCAGTGGCTGTGAAGTTTGAGCGACTGTGACCGGTACAAGGAGCCTTGGCAGGTTATACACTCGGCTGCTGGCCACAAGGCCTACTGCTGCTCCGTGGGGCACCCACCAACTGCTCTGTGGGAGAAAGAGGAGACTTCCGATTCCTGTAAAGATCAGAAATCCTAGGGAGTGGGTCTACTCCGCCCCAAAAGGTTGTGGGGTCCAAATGAACTCAGAAGCTTTCAGTTTTGCTTTGGTGGTTTTTCACAAGTAGATCCCTGTACTTTTCTTCTGAGAGGCTCTGTGGATTTGAACCCCCAACCTTGCACTTCATGGCCCACTTCTTAACCCAATAGCTGCATTATGCTAGTAAAGATTCCCAAGGAATGCCAAAGGACCTACTTGGCACAGAGCCCTGGTGATGCCGTGGAGAAAGAGTCGGCATTGCAAACTCCCCAGCAATTCCACGGACAGAAGAGGTAGCCATCTGGGTCTGTAAACATTACAGCTTTGAAAACCCTGGGGTGCAGCTCTACTCTATCTTACAGGGTTACTATGAGCCAGAATCCACTAGTCTATGAGCTGAGACCAACTAGACCACAGTGTTTGTTTGTTTGTTTGTTGGGGGTTGTTTGTGTTGATCTATTCTAACATGATTCACCCCATGGTAAGAATGACCTGTAGGAGATGCTGGCATGAAGCCATATCCAGACATGTTCCTCTTGTCACAGGCCCTGAGTGGAGAGAAGGGGGACCAAGGTCCTCCAGGAGATCCTGGCACCCCTGGGCCCCCAGGACCCACAGGATCAGCTGGACCACCCGACTCTGGACCCCAAGGAATGCCAGGTTCAAAGGGAGAGCAAGGAGCTCCTGGAGCCCGCGGACCACCAGGAGAAGTCGGTTGGTTAGTTTTCTAGCCATTCCTGTTTTCCTTGGGCTTGGATGATGGTCTCAGAGGGAGCACAGCTCCATGGAGACGCGTGAAGATGCAGCAGCTTGCTTCGAATCAATAGAATGAGTCAACACATAGGCAGTGGGAGAGAACATGTCAAATGTATTAGAGAAAATCGATTTGGGGGAACAGGCTCTTGTAACTCATCAGCATTTGGGGCCCTTAATTAAAACCAGTCTAGCGGAGTGGCGCATGCTTGCCATTATTTGTTGGTTGACAAAGTCTCCACAGGCTGATCATCTGGCAGCTGGTTCACAATCCTAGGGGAAACAGGGGCTGACGTTTTTCTCGGAGCTTTTTTTCATAAACCTGTCATCATCTGTGCACCCTAAGAATGGGAAAAGTGACAATATGTGCATCACATTCCACGATCACACTTTTTCCTAAGGTCCTAAAGGAGAACCCAGTGTTGCAAGACCAGTCCCAGGACCCCCAGGACCCCCAGGGCCCCCTGGCCGATCTGGCCCCCGAGGTCCACCTGGTGAGTACCACTATGCCACATGTGGCGCACGGTACCAGATGACACCCGTGCTGTCTTGACAAAACTGTGTCATGTTGGCTCAAAACGAGAGCCCAGGCAAGGGTCATAGCAGAACGTCCTGCTGGATGCGCTTTGATCGGGGTGAACAGCCTGCCTGTTCATATAAGACACATGGTGCTTAAAGGAGAGGAATGCACAGGAGCTGCATAGTTTGCAAAAACATATCATGTGCACAGATTGGGGTGTGAAAATAATAGCATCCCTCCTTAGTGCTTCTGATTGCAAAGGATATTTCGTATAAATACTGTAGAGGAATGCTCAAGCCAGCCGTCTTCATAGATTTTTGGTCAGGGAGCAAGTAATCTAGCCCAGTGCTTAATTAGGATCTTCCCACCACTCCTTCATGAGCAAGTTTAATTTCTTTGCCAGTATAACCTCACACTTAAGTTTTCCACCAAGGGGGTTACCTAGAATATTTCCTTTTAGGAATAAAATTGTATTTTAAAAATTCTTTGTTCGTTGACCAGGGGTGGGGAACAGGGGTGTATAGTTGGGGATATACTATGAGTTTTCTGAATCGGTAGGTAAAGTGGTAGGACAGAGAGGATGGGACGGTTTGGTTTAAGGCAATGTGAAAGAAACAAATACTGATATCGATGTGTTTGTGTGTGTTTTAAGGAGTCCCAGGACCCATGGGAAAATGTGATCCAGGTCTCCCTGGGCTTGACGGTGAACCAGGAATTCCAGGAATTGGATTTCCTGGACCTCCTGGACCTAAGGGTAATTTAAAAAAAATATATATATATATAAGGTTCATTGTGGACATGTCGAAAATATAAGTATACACAAAGTAAAAGTATACATGCACTCAAGACTTTGGGGGGACATCCACGGCACCTTTGGGATAGTATCCAAAAGTCTTGAGTGGGAAAGTCTTACAATACTGTTGCGCAAAAAGGCAAAATTCAGGGGGTTTCTTTTATAACTATGTCGTCTCAGTTGCATTTTTTTTAATGCATGGGAAAGATACTGGAAAGAAATCATGTAAACGGCAGCAGTGACTTTGTCTTGATTGAGATCATGGGCACCGTTTTCCTTTCCATCTTTTGGCATCTTCTATATTGAGATAGTTCTTCATTGTAGTCGTGCCTTTGCTAATCCAGAAAATAGACAAGGACGATGGGTGCATGGATGGAGAGCTGCCATAGATGCTCACTCATGACAACCCATGTCCACCAGAAGGAAAGGTTGCCCCACCGTGTGTCATCCTCATGATAACTGGCATGAAGTCTTTCCTTGGGGCTATTGTACCAATCCATCTCCCTGAGGGGTCTATCTCATGGCCTTCTAGTGCATCAAATGTGATCCCCTCCTCTAACCATTGATCCCTCTGATGGGGATCCAGAACAAGCAAGTTCAAGGATGTTCTATGGTAGCCCAGAAGGTTTCATTGGCTCATTTTCAGAAGTAGATAGGCAACCCTAACTTCTTAGTCAATCATGGTCTTGAAGCTCTGCCCTTCTGCCTTCCATGATTGACCCTGCTGGTAGTTGAAACAATGGTCTCCTAGCTGGAAAAAAAAAACCAACAAAGAACATCACAGCAACATGGAAGCCACCACTGAATGGCCAACTGATGGGTGGGTGGTGGATCAGAAAAGAATGGAATCATTCAAATCACAAGTGGCTGATTTGTCTGTGTCCTCCACAATAAATCACAGGAGTCATTTTCCTTTAGGGGAAAAAATATTTTTGTCACCCAAGGGACTACACTGTCAAAAAAAAATCTAGATGCTGAAAACTCCAGACAGTAACCTGGGGTCGGACACAGCCGAGCAGAGCAAATTCCTGTCCAGAAGGACACACCAGTGACCTCTGCCATGGAGCTGCCTTGCACTACAGCAAATCCATGACCATTTCATGTTTCTTTCCATGTGACTTATTTGTCAAGATAGAATCTAGGTTTTGATGTTTCATCACTTGCATTAAAATCTCAATGATGATGGCATGTCAATTCTGCCCAAATATGAAAATATTGGTCTCAACTTATGACTATGTGAATTGGGAGATATAATCGTGCTTCCCTTCTGGAGCCACTGTCAGCTGACTTAGAGTGGATTTTGGCGGCGGTTGCTTCTGTGGCATGACATCAGGCAGTTCCGACGCATAGCGACCCTCTGTACGACAAAACCAAACCAAATGCGGGCTTGTCTTCACCATTGTTTTTGTTCTGACCCCACTGTTGCAGTGACCATGCCCATCTGCCCTGTTGGGGCCTCCTCCTTCGGGGTCTCCTGATCATGTGTGCAAAACACAGGAGGCTGAGTTTCCCCCTCCTTGCTTCATCCTGCCTGTGCTTCCTCCAAGGCAGGTTTGCTCCTCTGATAGTCCGTGATACTTTCAATATGACCCACACCCCATCATTCAAAGGTCTCAGGTCCTCTTTGGACTTTAGTCACTGCCCACTGTTAGATGCATGTAAGACCATTGAAACGACCACGGATTGAGTCCCACACACTTTCTTTGTCAGTGATTTTTTTTTTTAACTATGACAGTCGAATTCTCCTAAACTAGTCAACCATTTTCAAGTGGACAATTCAGGGCCATTGAAAGCATTCACAATATTGTGTAACCAACATCTCTGTCTAATTCTACCTCTTCACCTGGAACTTATTTTTAATTGCTCATTCGGCAGTGGGTTTTCTCGTCATTCAGACTTTGCTGAAAACATCTCGAGCTGCTTGCCTCACAAACCTTAAGTAAAAAATGAAATCTACTCTCCAGAATCTGTTGATAAGATGAACCCTCTAACCTTTGCTCTGTTTTCTCTACAGGAGACCGAGGTTTACCAGGGGTAAAAGGAGCCCCAGGATGTCCTGGAGAAATGGGAAGACCTGGAGTCCCAGGAGAGCCAGGCCTCCCCGGAGCCAAGGTCTGTGAGGATTCGAACTCAGAGGAGGGCCGGAAGGGGCAATGGCTGTAGACCAGACAGGATGCTCTGGGGTGTAGAAATGATTGTTAAGAAAAGAAATTATTGCTATTTTTGTTGACGATGAAGAATATCTTTACTTCTAAAAGATTTGGGTTTCTACATTTCCCTGGACCATCCCTCTTGGAAAGGAATTCTGAAAGGAATATAAGAGGTATGAGAAGTACTTCTCCCTTGATGACCTCAGAGGCAGAGTTTTTAACGTAAGAGCAGTTGAGAAAGAATGGCGGATCGCTATGACAAGAGTGGTCACAAGTAAAGATATCTTGGCTTTTCGGTTAGCAGACAATCCAGTCTTCGGAAAAAGTTTCAGTGACAGAGGCTGAAAAATTGACATATTTCTTCTAGAATAACCCAGCAACTTGAGTTTGAAAAAGGAAAGTTTGTGGAAGGGCAGTAGCCGGGCCCAACGGGTTGAAAGCTCCGTAACTGAGATGGGATTTTCCAGTAAATGTGAGGAAACTTCAAAACGCTCTTGGAGCAGCCACCTAAGTGAGGAGTCAGCCAAGTCCACCGGAAAGAAGCACACCAGCCTGTATGATCCAAGGATGGTAGTTAATAAAGCCCAAACCTAAAGGAGGGAACGGTACCAGGAACTAAATTCCAAACACCCAGGTTGCAGAACACTATGAAAATCCGTTTTCAGGGAATGCACATGGATTGAGTGTCCGATGAATCCTCACTGACCTCAGTCTAGGAATGTGACTGTCCTCACAATCAGACAGAAAGCACTGTACAGTGGAGTATAACCGCTGTAATTAGGCTGGAGAGTAACACCTTGTCAGTAGATCTGCCCCCTGGACCTATCTTTCATTTATACTAATTTTTTAATAGCTTTGGCTTTCTTTGCAAGTGAAGTTTTCCCCTGTTTTATTTGGTCATTCTTGCTGGGTCCTTTTTTCTTTGTTTTGTAGGTTTCTCTGTAGAGGCTAGTCAGGATGGGTGGAGCTTTGAAGGCAGTAACTGAGTTGATAATTACCTGGTGGAGCCGAGGAGAGGGTGGGGAAATAGAGAGTCAACAGCAATGGGCACAAGAAGGTAGAAAAGGTTCCAGAGATGATTGTGGTGATGCCTGTACAACCCTTCTTAACACGATTAAACTACTGAATTGTTTGATATGCTAATTATATCACAATACAGCTTTTTTTGAAAGTTCATGGGAAAATTCCATGATCTCTTTATTCCATTTTTTCCATAAACTTTTTGAAGTCTCCTCAAAGATCAGTCAACAGGGAGAGTTGGAAATTATATACTACAACTAATATAACAATGTCTACACTACAGGGAGAACCAGGGCCGGCCATACCTGGAGAACCAGGAAAGCCGGGTTTTCCAGGAGAAAGAGGCAATTCTGGGGGAAATGGGGAAATTGGACTCCCTGGACTACTGGGTCTCCCTGGAATCCCAGGAAAGCAAGGGCTCGATGGACCACGAGGTATGTCCAGCTGTGATTCTCTTTCTTCACTGTGGGCTCAGCTAACACGCAGCCATCTGAATGTAGGAGCGCTAAGCATGGAGAGTCCTTCTCAAAGTTCTGATTCACTAAGCCAAACCTTTGGAGCCAAAGTGGGCTTCCCACGTGACCTCGCCTTCCTCCTCGCCTTTCTCCTTTTCTTCTGTAGTTCTTTTCTTTTTGATAGATGTCCTCTATAGAGGCATCTATATGGTGTAATTATAGGCTTCAGTTTAGTGGGAGGTGGCTACAGCAGGGTGAAAGGGACAGAAATTCTAGGACCTTGGTTTTGGGCACCTGACTATACAGGCATACCTCAGAGACATTACAGGTTTGATTCCAGAGCACTGCAATAAAGCAAATTTCACAATAAAGTGAATGTTGTATCTGTTACCTAGTGTTTATGAAGGTTATGTTTATGTCATACAAAAATGACTGCCATGTGTCAATTCTGACTCATAATAACCCTTGAGAACAGGGTAGAACCACTTGCCACTTGTGTGTTTCCAAGGCTAATTCTTTACAGGAGTAGAAAGCCTACAAGGGGGCTTCAAAATTTTTATGGAAAATTTGAATTAAAAGATAATGGAATTTTCCTATGAACTTTCTGAAGTCCCCTCATACTGTAGTGTATTTCCTGTGCATTATGAAAAAGTTTGCAATATTGTAAGCATGACCTAATGTGACACCAAAGCATGAAAGTGAGCGGTCACTATAAAAAAAATGGCGCCACGCAGGGTTGCAACAAACCTTTCATCGGTTGTTGTTGTTGTTTTAAGCACAACATCTGAGAGGTAAAAAAAGTGAAGTGTAATAAAATGAGATCTGCCTGTGGGTTCTCTTTCGCAGGAGATCCAGGGTGGCCTGGGCCACCCGGAGGAAAGGGCACCCCAGGACGGTGTATGGAGGGGCCCAGGGGACCTCAAGGACTTCCGGGTTTGAATGGATTGCAAGGAGAACCAGGTAGGAGCAGGGTGGACTCAGCACCAGTCACTAGTTGGGCAGGTGGCATTGGATTCCTGCTCTGCGCTTTGCAGCTTTAGACAGGAACTCCAGTGACAAGCCCTGGCCACGGCACATTGAGAAAAGCCCCTTCAGAAACACAAGTCCGGCTGCCATGGAGGAGGGAGAGGTGGCAATGTGAGTGGATTCAGCGTTGGGCAGCTGCTAATGGCAAGGCCAGCAGCTGCAACACACCAGTTGCTCTGAGAGGGAAGATGGGATTCCTTCTCCCAGGAAGATTTAGTCTTAGAAATGCCACAGAACCACTCTACTCTGCCCTCTGAGGTCCCTGAGAGTCAGTGCTGGGGAAGAATCCTGAAAGTACCATGAAGTTCTAAGAGAACACTCTGATCAGAATTGAAAGAAGCAAGGCCAGAGTGCTCCTTAGAGGTGAGGACGGCAAGACCTTTGTCTTACAAACGTTGGATGCGTGGTCCGGAGAGATGGACATCGTGTTTGGTAAAGTAGAGGGGCAGCGAGAAAGAGGAAGGCCCTCGACAGGATGGATGGACACAGTGGCGGCATCAATGGGCTCAGGCATGAGAACAACCATGAGGATGACACAGGACCGTGCAGTGTTTCATTCTGTTGTGCATGGGGCTACTATGGATCGGAGCTGGTTCAATGGCACCTACCAACAACAACACATGTATGATGTTCGTGTCATGTACTTTGGACATGTTATTGGGAGAAATCAGTCCCTGGGGAAGGACTCCATGTTAGGTCAAGTGGAGGGGCAGCAATAAAACAAGGAATTCCCTAGATGAGATGGCTCGACACAGTGACATGATCATATGGGCTCAAACATGACCATCGCTGTGAGAATGGTGCAGGACCAGGAAGGGTTTTGTTCTAATGCACCTAAGTTGCTATGAGTCGGATCAGACGCTAAGGCACCTGACAACAATAACCAGGATGTGTGGTTGTTGTATGCCACTGAGTCTATTTTAACTCATAGCAACCCTACAGGGCAGCGTGGCACTGCCCGTATGGGGTCTAGGCTGTGACTCTTCCCAGGAGCAGAAGGTCATGTCCTTTGTCCCATGCAGCAGCTAGTGCGTTCAAACTGCCAACCTTTTGATTAGCAACAGAACCGTTAACCATGACAACATTCTCAGAAGAGGTCTGTACCTCCGGAATATACTTCCAGAAGTATATTAATGTATCTATCCTTTTAATTAAACAGAGTGAATGTGTTTAAAGGTAACATTTCAACATGTTAGAAACTAAAATCTGTAGTTGATTCTTTTACAACAAACGTCAAAGAAAGGTCGTAACATGAAATCCGAATCACACATAGGCATTCAAGAGCATGGGAAGTTTACTCTTTTTCATTCCTCTCCATCGGATCTTGGAAACTGTTGTCGGCAAAAAAAATACATTTGAGTTCAGTTGATCCCTAAAGACCCTCATACTTGAATCCTATAGGTATATAGCATATGCCTGGAAATGCCGTGCAACATAGTATGTACGTCCACACTGCCATATAACAGAGTATATATGTTCACAGTACATTTTCCCCGAGACTCTGGTTGTTATGGTGCCACTCTTGTTGACAGAAGCACCTAGGGGTCACCTCCATGCGGCTTTAAGGGGATCTTTGCCTTCTCCAGGTGAAGCAGGTAACGTGTAGCTCCAGGATCCACCTGAAGAACTAGAATAAGGATCGAAATGCTATACTAATATTACTACAGGAGAAGAGAATTTTGGATCCAGAGATTAATTAATGACTACTTCCACACATAAATGTGTGGTTTGCCCCAAATCCCACAGCCATGGAATATTTCTAAAGTTGGCGAAGAAAGCACGAGCTTGCTAACTCTTTTATTCGTGCGTTCGTATACAGGAAGAAGAGGTGGCGCAGGTTCAAAGGGAGACCCTGGTATACCAGGCTTGGATAGGTCAGGGCTTCCTGGAGAACCTGGACCCCCAGGAAGGCCAGGCCATCGAGGTGAGATTGGACCACCTGGTCAAAAAGGATATCCAGGAAATCCAGGATCTATAGGACCACCAGGTATTGATACATTTTCGTGTGGTCTTTTCTTTGTCTGTCCTTCTACACTTCTCTTTTAAGATGGCTGTGTAAACGGAGTACAGGAGCAGGAAGGTAGACTTTTGGATCCATACTTTTCTTCTGATTAACATGAGTATCTTCTGAATTCCTGTGCTACTAGTCTGCACTATAGTCAAGGGGCAGAGAATGGTCACATGTCACAATTATCCAGGATATAACTGTTCTTACTGTGTACTCTTTTTTACATATTACTTAATTGAGTTTTCTAGTATTTTGTTGAGGATTTTTGGCATCTCTATTCATAAGGGATCTTGGTCTGTAGATTCTGTAACTTGGGATGCCTTTTGCTGCCTTGACTACAATTGGAAGTAATATTGACTGTATTGAATGAGCTGGGAAGCGTTGCCTTCCCTCATGTTTCCTGAAAGAGTTTTTGAACAATTGGTATTTCTTAAACATTCTATGGCATTCCCCAGGGAAGGCATGTAGGTCTGGGTTTTTCTTTGTGGGAAGTTTGAAAATTACTAATTCACTTTCTTTCTCTGTTTAGATTTTCCATTTCTTCTTGAGTCCGTTGGTTTTTTTTTTTTTCTCCCTGGAAATTTGCTCATTTTGTCTATTTCATCTATGCTCTCTAATTTGCTGGTCTGTAATGGTTCCTGATGTTTCCATATAATCCTTATTGTTTCATGGATGCTTTGCGGGAGTTTACCTGTAGGAGTAGAGGGGGTATATTTGAGGACTGTCTTTATGGCCCAAGGACCTCATTGATCTCCCTCTCTGAGAAAAATGTCAGCAAATTGTAATTTGTTTTGTTTTTCATAGTACTGAACTGCTAACACACACCAGCACCCTGCTAGGCACTAACAACACATGAGTGGACAAGATTCCACCTCCCATAATGGGAGAGATCTTCACAAGCAAATACATTTAAAACCAAAATTCAGTTATAGACAAGTAATATGAATGAGATAATATATGAACACATAAAACTATGTTAGGATGGGGATGTTCTAAAACTTCACCATTATCTGTTCCACGTTCCATTCCATAAATGGGATTTCCTACCATTGATTTCCAAATCAATGACATAAAATAGACTGTTTACTGACCCATCTGTTACACAGATATGATTATTTTTCCTAACTGAAGAGACACTGCTTCGACTCTTGGCCTCCATTTCTAAATCTAGTTTGCTTTATGCGGAGGCTACTTTGCTTTATTGTTTCGTGAAACGTACACTGCTTTGTGTTCATTTGTTCCCTTAGGACAAAAAGGAATGGTTGGAATGATGGGCTTTCCCGGAAATATTGGCCCTCCCGGTCCTCCTGGGAACCCAGGAGACCCTGGCCAGAGGGGTGAGTGATGGAGTCTCCTTCCGAGAGTACTGGTGTCAGCCGCGGGGAGAGGGTGTGAGTCCATTGAATGGGCACAGAGAAAGGACAAAGCCAAACTCCTTTGTGCTCCCTGAGCAGCTTTCCCCTCAAAGGGACAAAGGTGTTTGCACATTGGGAGAACTCATGTCTTACATGCTCAACACTGAACTGCTGGGTTCTTGTGAGTGACTTTAACTAATATTGTCCTTCTGTCTGTTAGGTGGCCTTGGAATGACAGGGATAAAGGGTGAGACAGGGCTTCCGGGAGTCAAAGGGGAGCCAGGAGACAAAGGAGCCCCAGGACCATCTCAAATATCCCGCTTCCTGGGGGACAAGGGAGAACCAGGTCTCAAAGGTAAGTCAGTTCTTGTATTTAGAATCAGAACATCTGTGCAGATTCTGAACCTACGCTCCCTAATCCGGGGAACTCCCTTCAGTCGGCACATGCGCATGGTGAGACCCAGTGTTTAGTGACCTGTGCAAAGACCACAGAGTAAGTTGGGTGGCTGAGCCTGGATGGCAACAGGTGTGAGTGTGTGCCTTCCACAACAACGTGTTGCCTCCGCCTCTTTCTAAGTTAATTCTGCACTGTTGTCTGTCAGACGTATAGTGTTGTTAGACGCCATCGAGTCAGTTCCGATCCGTAGCGACCTTGTGCACAGCAGAACAAAACTGTATCTGCAACACCCTCACATTTGTTATATTTGAGCCCATTGTTGCAGTCACCATGTCAATCCATCTCACTGAGGGTCCCCCTCTTTTCCACTGACCAGGTGCACTGCCCTTTCCTGGGGACTGATCTTTCCCGAGAACATTCCACAGTACCTGAGATGAAGGACCATGGGGGTTGTACTTCCTCTGAGATGTATTTATAACTATCTTGTCCCTAGTTAAATTTTAAATGATAAGCTCCCAGATTCCTTAAAATTAATGAATTCCAAATTAATTAAAAATCATTTAAGGTGAAACATTAAACTGTTGGAAAATTGTACATTGAAACCTTTCCCTGGCTAAAATTAAAGTTTCCACCACAAATTTCATGATACTCTGTTAACTACCAGGGAGGATCTTTCTGCCGGTATCTAAAGACTACTTCTCATGCTCAAATCACTTAGAGAATGACCACTAGTAACAATGAAGTATTTTTAAATAAGAAACAAACCCTTTGGAAATGCTGTTAATATTAGGCATAGTGTACGATGATGAGCCTTCAAACCAATTCAGATGATCTGAGTACCTTTCCATGACACTTTTTCATGATATGATCAAGTAAAGCCAACATGAAATCAGTGTGATTAAAAGAAAAGTGTGGCCATCCTTGCTAGGTCCTTGACAAGGTTTGATCCCAAATGGCTTTAAAAAGCAGAGTCACTGAGTACATTGTTATTGGCTTCAGCAAATTAAACTTTCACATCACAGTGAAACAATGATGGGTCAATGTGTTTGCTATTGCAAAAACCACATCAAGTTTTGAGGCATTTCTTATGCACTTGGAGAGCTGAGATTGCATTTAACAAATATTTGCCATCTGGATAGATGATGATTCATGGCCCACGTAAAGACCCACTTTAAAAACTCGGGACTGGGAACTTCCCTGACCCAACTCATTGGGTCACAGAACCTACCTGGGGGCTCAAGAGATCCACGCCCCTTTCTCTGCTCTCCCTTCCCTCCCGGGAATTCTTTCCCAGCCTCAATACAATCTTTCTGAACTTCACATTCCTGGCTAAATTCTATCTCTGTTCTGTTTGTCTGTCTCTAACCTCTCACTGACCAAGGATCAAGTTCAATACAGTATAAGCGAATTAAAATGACCTCTGTCTGATAGTAAAGCTGTTTGAGACCCTTGCCCATGGCTGGAGGGGATCTGTCATGGGCCTAACCTGACTAGAGACTAGAGACTCTGGAGGGAAAAAAATGGGACTGAGTGCTGTAGATCTTTCTGGAAAGAAGCCCTCCTTCCGGGACTTAGAAAAGACTTGCTAAGATGTGAGGTCTTATTAGGCTTCTAAGAGTGGCTGCAGCCAGTGAATTTGCCACTGTTACAGGAAACGGGATCATCGCTGGGAAATTTGATTTATAAGAAGTGTTTTCTAGCCTGAACAAAGCTAAGAAGTAAACGCCTTGGTTAATCCCATTAAGCCTAAGGTCCATGGGATAATTTCATTTGGGTTGCAAGCAGAAGATGGTATTACATTGCTTAGCAGTAAAAGAGAACGCTGTGAAGTGGTTAGAAAGCTGTGCTCCAACCCCTCCAGATTCCTTAGCCCGCAACCCTAAACAGTGGTCTGAGTGGCTGAAAGAAAAAGGAGCAAAGTGGAACTGAAATGGTCTCGGAGTCTGTGACAAACAAGTTCACTTCAAGCAATAACACACACGCACACACACAACTGTGCTTACAGCACTGCTAATTCAAGGCATAAAGAACAATTCTCCAGACCCTGTAAACTATCTGTAGGAGCACAATGTCCCGACATTCTACAGAAACTAGACAGTTGGGGAAATTCATAGAAAAAATATGCATATTGTAGTTCTTAGCTCTCAAGTCATGTAGAACCAGCCCAGTTTGGGCTGCAGTTCACGGACTCCTGCAACATGGAAGAATGCCACCCCAGCAGGATATCTTTAGATTGTGATACGTCCCACGAGTGGGAAGACCAGAGGTGAGGAAAAAGACTTTCCTTACCTAGGAATCCGGTTGCATCCCATGTTTTCTCTGCCCAACCGCTTCCACTGGGTCTTCACGATTGAGCTGAAGGAAATTCCCTCTTCCAGAAATTCTTCACCATAGAAAATTGTGCCCAGCTCTCTTAGGACCAAAGTGAGCCTGACCCAAGCCATGATATTTTTCCATTTCATCATATGCATGTAAAAATTTTATATTAAAGAAGGCAGAAGAAGAAGCAGAGTATTTGAATTGTGGTGCTGGAGAAGAATATTGAAAGTACCATGGACTGCCAAATGGACAAACAAATCTGTGTGGGAAGAAGTACAAGGGGCACCAAAAAAAACCAAAATGGAATTGCACTGGGCGGAGCAAAGTTTTCAAAAGATACATTTTTTTCTACGAGGGGAGAATTGGCCGACTCTCACTGAATTAGTGCACCCAGTAGCGTCACCTGGGAAGGTTCTCTATGACCACAGTGAATTCGTTTGTAAGAGCAGTTTCTCTCAAACCTTGTTTTTTGTGATGGCTGATTTAAGAACAGTGTGCCTATGTGAAACTGTTTTCTGCTCAGGAAAAATGCCGCAGAAACTGTTGTGGTGTTGAACACAGCTTACAAGGACAGCACTATGGGAAAAACTCAAGTATATAAGTGGTTTTCTTGTTTCAAAAAAAAGGTGAAATGTCAATTGATGACACACCTCATTCTGGAAGTCCATCAACTTCCTGAATGGATGAAAATTTCGACTCATAGTACATTTGAAGTCCATGCCACCAGGTCAGACTATGAATCAAGTTTTCTATTTAGAGGCTCTGAAAAGACTGTGTACGAATGTGGAACAAAAAATAGCCTGATTTGTGGCAGGCAGCAGACTGGTTTTGCTACCATGATAATGCATCTGCTCACACAACCGTCTCAGTGCATCACTTTTGGTCAAAAAAAAAAAAAAAAAAGCATGTCTCTCTTGAACCACATACCTTACTCACCTGAACTCAATCCGTGAGACTTCTTTTTGTTTCCTTGAAGGAAGAGGGACATGAAAGGCCAGAAATTTTACAATGTAGAAAAGGTGAAGGAAAAAAATGAGGGAAGTACTGTCAGCCATCCAAACAGATGCGTTTTGTAAAATGTTTCCAAGAGTGGAACCACAGACTTGACCAATGTATTCAGTGTAATGGGGGGTACTTTAAAGGGATAAGGTTGTTTTGTAACACGTTTTTTAAAATAATAACGAAAGAGCTCTGAGAACATGGAGGGTCACATGCTGGGCTGCTAACCACAAGGTCAGCACATAGAACCACCAGCTGATCCTTGGGAGGGATGAGGCCACCTACTCCTTCTTGTAAAGGCTTACCGCCTCGGAAACCCAAAGGGCAGATCTACTCAGACCTGCAGGGTCGCTTTGAGTCCGAATTGACTCGGTGGCAGTGAGTTTTTTTAATAGGCCCGCATCGCCCCATGTTTCTCAAGATATGCTCTGCTTTGTTACAGTCATTTCTCATTAGGGTTCATGGATGAGTTATGGTGCTATGGATGCGTCTAATAGAATTCTAACCTGCATGTCTACCACGTGGTTCTTCATTTTAGGACTTGCAGGAGATCCAGGTCAGAAAGGAGACAGAGGCATTCCTGGGTTACCAGGTTTAAAAGGTCTCGAAGGGCTGCCAGGACCACCTGGACCACCAGGTATAAAGAAGCAATATTTCTGTGCTAGAAGCATAATACTTTAATGTGTTCAAGAGTTTGACATAGAAAACTTTTTTTTCCTGGATTTGGGTTGAATATGAATGTGTGTGTGTGTGTGTGTGTGTAACAAAATGAATCACCGCCAAGTCCTGGATCATCTTCACAACCATTGTTATGTGTGAGCCCATTGTTGCAGCCACTGTGTTGATCAGTCCATTTTATCCAGGGTCTTCCTGATTAATGATGCCCTTCTGCTTTACCATGCATGGTGTCCTGCTCCAGGATTGGTCCCTCCTGACAACATGTCTAAAGCCCAGGAGATAAACACTCTCCCTCCATGCTTCTAAGGAACATTCCCGCTGTATTTTGTCCAAGGCAAAATCCGTTTGCTCTTCTGGCTGTTCATGGTATTTCCAACCTTCTTAGCCAATACCATAATTCATAATGCATCAGTTCATCTCCACTCTCATTTGTTCACTGTCTGTCTTTCACACACACCTTTTGCAATTTAATACACCATGGCTGAGGTGCACACCTTAGTCCTTATGGGGTCATCTTGCTTTATAAGAATTTAAAGAGAACTTTGGCAGCAGATGTACTCGATGTAGTCTGTCCTTTTATTTTGTTGACTGCCGCTTCTAAGAGCTGTCCTTTGTGGACCGAAGTAAAATGAAACCCTAGACAACTTCAGTCTCTTCCCTGTGTAGCCTGATGCTGCTTATATTGGTCCAGTTGTGAGGATTTTTGTTTTCTTGTTGTTGAGATGTTATTCCTACTGAAGCCTGTAGTCTTTGATCTCCATCAGTCAGTGCTTCAAATCCTCTTTGCTTTCAGCAAGCAAAGTTGTGTCATCTGGGTATCTGTTAGTGAGTTTTCCTCCAAACCTTTCTCTAGACGCTAGCAGAGCTAAACCAGAACTTAAAGATGCTGCTGTGGTTCCCTTGTGTCGTTAACAAACAGTGAGGCCCTGCCATGCTCAGGAACTCTGTGATCTGTGTACTTACTGATTTTTCCTCAAGGCCCCAGAGGAGACCCGGGCAGCATTGGGAATCCCGGAGGACCAGGGCCATGTGGTGTTCCAGGAAGCATGGGGAACATGGGGATGCCAGGTGACGTATACGGTCTTATTATGAGTCCAGATGCTCATGGTGGGCCACGGATCTAGATTTTCTGTGCTGCTCATTTGTTCTTTGTTGCTGTTGATTTTTCCATTTGGTAGAGACTGTGAAAGAGTGTGATAGGAAAAATGCAATGTTGACAACCATAACATTGTGAGAAAACAGATTTGATGTTTACGTGTGTAAAAATTACCCACTATAATTACCTGAGGTGTTTGAGATTTGGGAGAACCCATTTCTTGGAGGAATGCGACTGGGGCAAAAGTCAAAAATAGAACAGGTTAAGCTGCCTCTGCTTAGTGACTTTATCTGCCTTTTCTCCTAATTTCAGGTCCCAAAGGGAAGAGAGGGGATCCAGGATTCCCAGGATTTCCAGGAAGGCCAGGCCTCCCAGGCCTTCCTGGTCTCCAAGGAGACAAGGGAAATCAAGGTTGTTCTGCAGATGCAAAGCCAGGACCACCGGGACCAAAGGTATAAGCCATTCCTGTCTCGATGGTGCATACACTTAGGGAACCATCAGAAAGTACCCAGGTTCAGTGTGGGTAGAAGAAACTGAAAATATTGCTGCACACGCAGGGAGTCATGGGGGGCGTGTTCAATCCAGTAGCCAGAGCTCAGGATACGTGTAGCTTCCTCAGCTCAAACCTTCTGACTCCATCCGCCCAGACAAGGAACTGCTCTTAACTGCTCCTGCTATTCTACGTGTTACCAGTAGGTGGCAGTGATCACAGGCCCACCCAGCGCCCGAGCGCAGTGCTTGTTCTTAAGGTATAAGATGATCCCTCACTGTTCACGGTCCCAGCTCACGCAGGCTGCGAAAAATAAATTTCCAGAGCTTGTCATCAAAAACGCTGGTCTCTTCTCAAGAAAGCATGAGATAGTAAAAGATGTAAACTCAAACCACATTAGCGTTAATCTCTTAAGAGCAGAAACAAACAAACAAAAATCCTAAAATGCATACATTCATCTTCGGTTATTTCAAAACTTATTTTTGAAATAAATACGTTTTTACCTAGTCTCAGTGCCCTGCCCCCACGCCACCCCCTGTGTCTGTGCTGTTCGTCAGTGACAGGATGCCAGTGCCCTCATTGGGGCATTCATTGTAGCACGAAGCCATTCGGCCTTTCTTTTGTGTCTGAGTTTTGCTCCACATCTCTCTCCCACTCTCTCTAGAACTTTCTAGTGTGATCTTTTCCCGAGAAGTTGGTAGTAGTAGCCGGGCACCATCTAGTTCTTCTGGTCTCAGGGTTATGGAGACTTAACTTTTATGTGGTCCATTAATCTATGAGGGCCTTTGGCTCTTTTCTGAGCCAAGAATATGCAAACCTGCCTTCATTTCTACCAGCCACGTTCTCCGACAGGAATTGCTAAAGCAAGCAGAAAGAAAAATATGTGTAATTCCACGCAGCCTCAAGGAAGCAGCATGTTACTTTTTGGAACACAAATTCCTTTGCACTTTATTTTTAGATTCAGTCTCAAAACCAAGAAGTGGCGCTTTAGCACTGAGTCCTTCTCTCACAGCCACTTCCCCTCACTCACTACTAAGAGTCGGCAGGGTAGAACTGCCCCAGGCGGGTTTCTGTAAATCTTCACGGGAGTTGGAAGCCTCATCTTTCTCCCTTTGGACTGTTGGTGGTTTCAAACTGCTGACCTTGTGGTTAGCAGCCCAACTTGTCGTAACCGACTACGTCACCAGGGCTCCTTAGACACAGTAGATGTGTCATGTGAATTGTTGGGTGAACGAAGAAAGGAATGGTGGATCCCAAAAGGACAAATATCGTCTGAAACCATTGTTAATGTTTGAAAATCACGATAATGGTTTCATACCTAAAGAAGCATTCTTTGATGGCTACCAGGGAGGAGTAGGAGGGGAAGAAGGGGTGAGGGTGGAGAGGGCTCATGGGGTGCACGGGAAGGTAATATTCTACATGACAGAGGTGGGTGATGAAGGGGAGGCCCGGGCAAGCTGCTAGAAACTTTCATACGTTGTTTAGTTGTTGACTACAAAGCAATGATTGGATACATAAACCTCCATCTAAATCACAATAAAAAGTTTTAAAAGGGATGAAATAAATAATAGTGTGAGCAAAACATAACACATCCTGTAATTCTGATCACATCAGCTGCTCATAGAAGAGTTATAAAGGTGTTTGTCTGAATTCAAGGGGGATCCAGGCCTTCCCGGGGACATGGGCGAGAAAGGACAAAGGGGACAGCCTGGGCCGCCTGGCCATATGGGGCCCCCTGGACCTGACGGCCTCCCTGGACATGCCGGAAGCCCTGGCCTCCCAGGTGAGTCTTGGCGTGACAACCCTGAAAGCCGGACTCCTTAAATCATCGCAGCCCACGGGCAGCGACTTGACACTTTGTATTAAAATTGCCTTCATTCAACATTGCGCTTCAACGTCTAAGACTCTGAGAAACAATGGCTTGGCCACAAGGAGCCTCGTCGGATTGATTGGCTTATCTGGCGGGCCAAAATCTAAAACCTTGCTGTTATCCACAAAGCTCCTAAAATGTGTCAGCAACCTCAGTCTAAAGACTCAAAATGGGAGTTCATGCTCAAGGGACACATTTCTATTTGATGGACTCATTTCTTTCTTACCCCCAGGTATCCATCACTGTTTCTATGTACGCATATGCGTGGCCTGTCTACCTCCCCACTGGGCTATGTAGGTCTCCATTATCCCTGTATTCCCTACGAGATCCCCTTTAGGAGTCCTATGGTGCTGTTCTGAATCTTCTCTTCTGGCTTGTCCCAGGCTTGATTGTTGGCTTTCTTTTGTATTAACATAATATGGGGAATTAAGTTTCCCCATTATCTGGTATTAAACACAACAGCTAAGCTACTTCAGGTTGTACCTTTAGGTCATTTACTGAAAGATGTTCCAACTCTCTTTAAATGCTGCCAGGTTTCATTGTTTGGCCATCCCTCCCCAAGAAAGCAGTAAGACAAATACTGGGCGACTCACCTGGTCTGCTGACACACACACACACACACACCTTTGGGAATGACCTGCCAGGTCTGACGAAATAATAACCTGGAGAAACGCTTGGGTGCTCACCAGGCAGAGTGCTTCCCTGAGCACCCAGTACCCATGGCTGTCAAGTGGATTGGACCCAGAGCAGTCCTATAGGACAATGTGCAACTATCCTGTGGGTTTCTGAGACTAACTCTTTCAAATCACCCACCTTCCAGATAGGAACCCAGCCTAGAACCCTCCAGGCCATCAAGACTCCTCCCACATCCATGTGAAAACTGCCATCAAGTCAATTCCAACGCAGCAGCCCCATAGGACAGAGCAGAACTGCTCCTGTGGGTTTGCCAGGCTATCCGTCTTTATGAGATGAGAAAGCCTCATCTTTCCCTCTTGGAGCAGCTAGTAGTTTCAAACTTCTGACTTTCTAGCTGCGTTGTTGCTGTTGTTGTTTGGGGCCGTCGGGTTGATTCCGACTCACCGTCATGCTTTGTACCACAAGTCCTGCAGCATTCTCGCGGGTGTCGCTACGTCTGAGGACCTCATGCAGCCACTGTATCTTATCAAATCATCTTATCAAGGGACTTCTTTTTTTTTTTGCAGGAACATTTTACTGGGGCTCTTCTAGCTCTTATAACAATCCACACATCAATTGTATCAAGCACATCTGTACATCTGCTGCCATCGTCATTTTCTAAGCATTTACTTTCTGCTTGAGCCCTTGGTATCAGCCCCTTTTCCCTCCTTCCCCACCCTAGTGAACCCTTGATAAATGATAAAGTATTATTGTTATTTTCATAAGGGGACTTATTTGCTGACCCTTTACTTTACCAAATATAATGTCATTCTTCAGTTTCTGGACCCTGACATATCCAAAGAACATGAAATGAATTCTGTCCATTTTTGCTTCTAAGAAGCAGTCTGGCTATGTGCATTAAGATACTGAAAATGTTTCTTTCCTTTTTTTATTATTTTATTGGGACTCATCCATCTCTTATCACAATCCATACATACATCCATTGTATCAAGCACATTTGTACATTTGTTGCCATCATCATTTTCAAAACATTTTCTTTCTACTTGATTCCTGGTATAAGCTCCTTATCTTTTCCTTCCCTCCCCCACCCTACCTCCCTCATGAACCCTTGATACTTTATAAGTTATTATTATTTTTTCATGTCTTACACTGACAAATGTCTCCCTTGACCTACTTTTCTGTTGTCCATCGCCCTGGGAGGAGGTTATATATAGATCCTTATGATTGGTTCTCCCTTCCCCCACCTCCCGACCCCTGCCA
The DNA here is from genome assembly GCF_050624435.1 of Tenrec ecaudatus. Taxonomy (NCBI): domain Eukaryota; kingdom Metazoa; phylum Chordata; class Mammalia; order Afrosoricida; family Tenrecidae; genus Tenrec; species Tenrec ecaudatus. Next base: position 11,093,729 of record NC_134542.1, on the reverse strand, counting down.
CTTTCCCCTTTCTCTCCTGGTATGGCTACTGTTATTTGTCCTGAGGGGTTTGTCTGTCCTGGATTCTCTGTGTTGGGCGACACCTCCTCCCTTCCCCTACCTCCCACGCTCTCATGCCCCTCCGGGACCATTGGTCCCATTATTTTCTTCTCTCATTGTTTGTCCAGCCTATCTTGTCTTGGTGGACCTGCTGATATAGTAATATGTGCATACAAATGCAGATGACTTTGACAGTGCCTAAGTGGCACATATGAACATGGCTTCGACACCAGCAACACTGACACACTGATAATCAGAAAAGCCACTAACATACAAAAGCAACAAAGCCCACATGGAAGCAGCACACCAACATGGGTGATCGTGAAGGGCAGAGGAGACCAGGTCTCAAACAACAAAGGCAGGTGTGTGTGTGTGGGAATCACATCACCGTGAATGAGGGGGAGTGCGTGATGGGGACCCAGTGCCCATCTGTAGACAGCTGGACATCCCTTCCAGAGGGGTCGTGGGGAGGAGATGAGTCACTCAGGGTTCAGTGTAGCAACAATTAAACTCAAAACCTTCCTCTAGTTCCTGAACGCTTCCTCCCCTCCCAATTATCATGACCCCAATTCTACCTTGCGGACCTGGTTATACCAGAGGATGTACAGTGACGCAGTAGGGACCTGGAAACACAGGGAATCTAGGACGGATGAACCCCTCAACACCAGCGGTCGAAGTGGCAACACCAGGAGGGAAGGGGGTGTAGAAAGGGAGAACCAATCTTGGAGATCTATGTGTAACCTCCTCTCTGGGAGATGGGCAATGGGAAGGTGGGTGAGGGGAGACGCCCGGCAGTGTAAGATAAGATATAATAATTATTTATAAACTATTAAGGGACCAGGGGGAAGCAGGGAGGGAGGGGAAGGGGAAAAAAGGGGAAACCAAGCTGATTCCAGGAACCCAAGTGGAAGGTGAATTTTGAGAATGACGAGTGCAATCAATGATAAGGGTGCTTTGCTCAACTGATGTATGTATGGATTGTGATAAGAGTTGTATGAGCCCCAATAAAAAGATTTATTAATAAAAAAACATTTAAAAATAAAAAAGGAGGAAGAACAAAATGTTCTAGAATTGTGGAACTTTTCTTGATATGATTGAATTACTCAATTGTATGACATGTGGATGAAGTGCTAATAAATTTTTTTAAAGATACTAAAAAATGAATGTGATTCACTAAACAGCAATTACTCTATTAATGTGGCCTTCAATTAAACCTGACATATCTCCAAGATAGACCCATAAATCACAGAGGAGAGCTGCTCCATGTTTCTCCCAGGGAGTGGCTGCTGGGTTTGATTCTCCAGGGTTCCTCCATGAGCACAGTTGACTATAAGAGAAAAACTGACCATATCAGTCATTGTGTTCATCTAGTCCATGATGTTTTTTTCTCTGTTCTCTTTCCCTCTCTCTTCATTTGCAGGAAAGCCAGGTCCTGATGGTGATTTTGGGTTTAAAGGCATCAAAGGCTTCCCAGGATCTCCGGGAATGAAAGGACCCCCAGGTTTCCTTTTTGTACTTTCTCTATTTCCTTTTCTTGTAGGGGACACACTTCCCCCTGTACACTCTAAGTCCTGGGCAAGTTGGCTCCATCAAAGATGCTTCCATTCACTTAATGCCCTGGGGAAAGTTGTTGTTGTACATAAGATTTTCAGAGGCTCCTTTCTCCGAAGTAGGAAACGGAGTCCTTTTTAGATACCTGTTCTCAGTCTGGAAGCTCCACTGAAACCTTTCACTTTGGGTGACCCTGCTGGCATTTGAAATACCAATAACATCGCTTCCAGCATCGCAGCAACACACAAGCCACCAAAGCACGACCAACTGACAGAAAGATAGATTGCATACTGAATTCAATTATCTGCCAACCTAAACATGCCAAGGTGATGATATCAGACTATGTATAGTTTTCACTGTAGACTTGGCTTCAAAATAAACTAGCAGAGCCTAGCGTCGTCAAGTCAAGTCCAAGTCATGGCATCCCAACGGGTACCAGACTAGAGCTGCTCCATAGAGCTCCCAGGGCTCTCGCCCTCATAGAAGCAGATCGCCACTCCGTGGGTCCGACTTCCCAACCCTTAGGTTAGCAGCTGATCACAATCTCCTTGTGCCAGCCTGGGACCCAGTATAATCACAGAGCTACAGTTCTGTTCTAGGGGCGGAAATGACAGCACCTTTAGCTAATTCCCATACACCTCTGTTTTTCCCATTAAACCACTTGGTAGGAAGGAGCTTCAAAAAGTTTATGGATTTAGAAGAAAATGAAAATGTTCTACAAATCTCTTGAAGCCCCTCATACGTCATGGTGTGTTGTTTTGGTTTGGTTTGGTTTTAGGCCCTCCAGGACTCCCAGGGCCTCCCGGACCAATGGGTGTAAGAGGTAACCAAGGACGTGATGGAATTCCTGGACCAACTGGAGAAAAGGGAGAAACAGGTACCACTTGCTCCTCATCTTTGATTCACTCAATTTCTTTTGGATACAATAGCTACTGACCTTGTGCCCCTTAACTTCCCTGAAGATTCTTCTCTGGGAAAGCTGATGCTGTCTAACAAGATGGGATGTGACCATTAATCCACCCTTCCATTGCCTGAGGAAATGCAAGCAGATGTGTTAGATGGAGAAGGTGATAAACTGCCATTGGTTATTATACCAATGTTTTCTCTTTCAGGTTTGCTGGAGCCAATTCCAGGTCCCAAAGGAAGCCCTGGAGCTCAAGGTAGGGTCTTCCTCCCTGAAGCCAATGAAGTACATTCTCAAGGGCAGCATCTAGTTTCACATGCGTGACATGGAAGGTACACTTAGCATATTAAATTCAAGAATCCCCAATGGCAATACATAGCCTATGCAAATTCTTTTTTAATCATTTTATTAGGGCTATGCAAGTTCTTAGCACTCATTCCAAATGCTTATTTGTTACCATCACAACTAAGTAAACTAATGAGAAACTGTGATCCAATCTTGGAATTATCTCTATGAAAGTCTATGAAAGGGAAAAAGCTTTCTTTGTTCTTCTTAGTGTGCTAAAATCTACCACATCCCCCAAATCTAAAAACACAAACCAAACTCACTGCCATTGACTCAGTTCAGACTCATAGTGACCCTACAGGACGCGGTAGAATTGACACTGTGGGTTTCTGAGGCTATAACTTTTCATGGAAGTAGAAAGTCTCATCTTTCTTCCGAAGAGCGGCTGGCGGTTTTGAACTACTTACCTTGCAGTTAGCAACCCAATATATAACTATTATGCCATCAGGGCTCTCCTTCTAAACATATGAGGGTGGTGGAGTTGATGACTTCTCAAAGCGCAACCGTGCCTGCCTGTCTTAGCTATCTGGTGTGGCTATAATAGAAATAACTCAATGCAACAAACCCAAAATAACTTTCACACAGGCTATGCTGTCCTGGATTGGTCTGCAGTACACAGCAGAAGGTAATTGCATCCGATCATACAATGACACTGTGGTTAGCATCCCAATGCCCAAGGATTATGCCACCAGGGAGCCTTTGTTTACCCACACAAAGGCATTATATCGATTTCTAAAAGAAGAAATCTAAGATTTGATCTGGTGAAATGACTTTGCCTAAGTCAAATCATTTTTAAAAACTTAAACTCCAACAGAACAGCAAGGGGAACAGAGCAACGAAGTCCCCAGGGAATACCAAAAATAGACTTTGGGGCCAGGGCTTGGCACCCCATCAGATTCAACCAGAACACACTCCTAAAGGTCAACAAACAGATCTTGAACTATTTACAAGCTTTTCTCTTTTTGTCATTGTTCTTTTGTTGTTGTGTTGTTTTGTTTTGTTGCTTTGCTCTGTCTTGTTTCTTGTGCATATTATTATCTCTTCATGTCTATCTAAATAAGATAGCAGGATAAACAAGCTGAGGAGAAAACAACAGAACTGATGGTTCTGGGAGGACATGGGAGAGGGAAAGGAAGTGGGTGTTAACAAACCCAGGGACAAGGGAACAACATGTGATCCAAAATTGATGACGAAGAGGGTGTAGAAGGCCTGGTAGGGCTTGATCAAGGACAATGTAACCGAGAGGAATTACTGAAACCCAAATGAAGGCTGAACATGATAGTGGGACAACAGGAAAGTAAAAAGAAACAGAGGAAAGAACTAGGAGGCAAAAGGCATTTATAGAGGTCTAAATACAGGCATGTGCATATGTAAATATATTTGTATATGAGGATGTGGAAATAAATCTATGTGCATATATTTATAGGTTTAGTATTAAGGTAGCAGATGGACATTGGCCCCCTCATTACTCAAGTACCCCCTCAATGAAAGAACACTTTGTTCTATTAAACTAGCATTCCATTATGCCCACCTTCTTGACATGATCACTGAAGACAAAGCGGGTGCATAAGCAAATATGGTGAAGAAAACTGATTGTGCCCAGCTATCAAAAGATATTGCACCTGGAGTCTTAAAGGCCTGAAGATAAACAAGATGCCATCTAGCTGAGAAGCAACAAAATCCACATGGAAGAAGCACATCAGCCTGTGTGATCATGAGGTGTTGATAAGATCAGGCATCAAAGAACAAAAAAATCACATCATTGTGAATGAGGGGGAGTGCAGAGTGGAGATCCAAAGCCCATCTGTAGTTAACTGGACATCCCCTTACAGAAGGGTTGAGGGGAGGAGATGAGCCAGACAGAGTGCAGTGTAGCAATGATGAAACATACTATTTCTCTCAAGTTCTTTAATGCTTCCTCCCCCGCCCCACCTCCCCACTATTATGATCCCAATTCTACCTTACAAATCCAGCTAGACCAGAGGATGTGCACTGGTACAGATAAGAGCTGGAAACACAGGGAATCCAGGACAGATAAACCCCTCAGGACCAATAATGAGAGTAGCAATACCAGGAGGGGGAGGGGAATGTAGGATAGAAAAGGAGAACCTATTACAATGATCTACATATAACCCCTCCCTCCCTTGGGGATGGACAGCAGAAAAGTGGGTGAAGGGAGACATTGGTCAGAGTAAGACATGATAAAATAATAATTTATAAATTATCAAGGGTTCATGGGGGAGAAAGGGGAGACAATGAGGAGCTGATTCCTACAGCTCAAATAGAAAAATAATGTTTTGGGAGTGATGATGGCAACAAATGTAAAATGTGCTTGACACAAAAGATGTATATATGGTTTGTGATAAGAGCTGTATGAGCCCCCAATAAAATGATTTAAACAAAAAACTCAAACTCACTGCCATCAAGTCAATGCTGACTCATAGTGACCCTATAGGAGAGGCTAGAACTGCCCCCCGTGAGTTTCCAAGACTGTAACTCTTTGTCGAGGTATAAAGCTCCATCTTCTCCCAAGGGGTGGGTGGTGGTTTCAAACTGCTGACGTTGCAGTTAGCAGCCCAGCTCGCAACCATTGTGCCACCAGGGATTCCAGTCAAATAGCTAACTATTCAGACTTACATTTCATTCATCAGCCTCTTTAAAAAAAAAAAAGATACGTGAATCTCAACCCTTTGAAGCAAAGTATCTATGTCATTGAAGGTAACCACAAGTTAAGGGGTATTATGGAAACTTATCAAGTCTTCTTGTTTTCTAGGGGCCAAAGGAGACAGGGGAGCCCCTGGCTTGCCTGGCCTGCCAGGCAGGAAAGGGACAGTGGGAGATGTTGGACCAAGAGGACCCACTGGTATAAAAGGCTTCCCAGGACCACCAGGTGTCCCTGGTGCATTTATCCCTGGCCAAAAAGGAACTCCAGGTCCCCCAGGCTCAAGAGGAAACCCAGGTAGAGGGTGGGGTTTTGAATATGATGAAAGAGTGAGAATGTTTGATATGAAAAGTATTCCATCTTGCCTTCATTAACCTCGTTGCTCCTTTTTCCGTCTGATCACTAGTCTGTCCATACTCACCTCATCTCACATACACAGATGCTGTTGGGTTGTTGGCATTGTTGAGGCAGAGGTTTGATAAGATTGGTAGAAACCTAGAAACCATGAAAACGTCTTAGCCTTCACCAAACATCTTGAGAGAGTGAGTTGCTCGGCCTGGAGACTGAGGATCAGAGTCTTAGGGGACACCAAGGTGAATTGGTATAGCACAGTCCACAAAGACAACGTTCTACATCCAACTCTGATGAGTAGCAACTAGGGCCTAAGGGACAACTATTGAATTCGCCCTATCTGGAGCGAGGAGGAGTGAAGAAAATAAAATACACGTGGAAGCGATTTGTCCAGTGACCTAATGTGTCACTCAACATCAGCTCCCACGACACTGAGATCAAAAAAACTAGATGGTGCCCAGCTACCACTACCAATGGCTTTGAACGAGATCCTATTGAAAGGTTCGGGACTGAGAGGGAGAAAAACGTAGAACAAAACTCGAAGTCATAAAAAAGACCAAGTTTATTGATTAGATGGAGACTAGTGGAACATTTGAGACTGCGGCCCTTCAGTTCTGGTACTGAACTCATCTCTGTGTTTCCATTTTCAGCAACACAAAAGCAATAGGTCTCTAAGGAGAACCATGACACTAGGGAGACACGCACACCTTAGAACAACCAACTATCTGAGCTCAAAAGGGAAGCCATTACCCAATGAGTTATTTCAGAAGGGCTAGCATAGGAAGACTGGAAATGTGAAACACAGGGAGGAAGTGGGGAGAGTGATGTTACATTGTGGGGATTGCAACCAATGACATGAAACAAATGAGTGAGAATGATGGAATGGAAAACTGATTTATTCTGTAAACGTTCACCCACATCACAATACAACCTTCTTTTAAAAGTAATAAATAATTTACAAGTCTAAAAGAGATGCACCCATTCAGCCAATATTTATTGAGCTGAATGGCAGGTACTGGGCGGGTCATTGCAGATGCAGGCACAGATTCTGCTGACATAGACGTCCAGTAGGGAGAAAGTGCTTTCTACCTTGAGGCAGGTGTTTCACTGGCATTGTTTCCCTTTACTGTTCCCGCAGTCCCATCAGTCCCACCCCACCAGGCCAGGGAAACTATGTTTGAGGGGCAGGATGCATAGGCATCAGTGGGACTTGCTGTTGGTACCCCTCACTGGCAATACTGATGGGCTCTATGAATGCAGGTGAACCTGGTCCACCTGGACCTCCAGGAAATCTTACAAAGGGCATAAAAGGAGACAAAGGCTTTATGGGCAGGCCTGGCCCCAAAGGTCCACCTGGAACCGTGGGAGATCCAGGACCACCAGGCCATCCGGTAAGTACAGAAAATTATTTTGACTTCTTCATCTTTTTTCAGGATTAGGCTTTCCTGTAGGTGACTATGTTAGTCCAGGTAGACTAGAGAAACAAATTCAGCAACACTGATACATTTGTAAGAGAAAGCTTTATATCAAATAGTAATTGTATATTGAGAAAACATCCCAGTCCAGTCCAGATTAAGTCCATAAATCCGATATTAGTCCATATGTCTGATACTAGTCCATAAATTCCTCTTTAGACTCACACAGTACATGCAATGATGGCGAATGCAGGAAGATCATCAGCCAGTGGGTAGAAGGTCTTGTGGATCCAGTGGGGTGGAGGCATCTCAACACTGGTGCAAGTCCCCACATGTCTTATCTATCTCCAGGGCTCTGGCTGTCATCAGCATGACTCCATGTGGCTTGTCACCAGGAATGTCAAGCATAGAGAGTGTGTGTCCTGCCTCCAGGGAGGAAGACAGGAGTACCCAGAATCTTCAGGAGAAGGCCATGCCAACATAGAGACACCATTGGCTATGACCCGATTAACAGGCTAGATTCAACCCCTTGATTGGAGTTGGCAGGAGATTATGTAACTGCCACAGTGACACAATGTGACCATCCACAGCACTTCTCTGCACTTCCTAAGGGCAAGCAAAGCCCACGTGGTTCAGAGAATCAGCGATCCTGCTCATTGATATGTCTTCCTGTTCAGTTCTCCAGTGTTTGCTTCTCAGAATTTATCCCCTGTTGTTATTGTTGTTTTGAAAAATAGGATATTTGCTCACCTCTAGTCCATAGGTCTCTCTCATGTTCTCCATGATTCTTTAGCACAGGACTGGTCTGCAGACTTGAACTCACTCTAATCCTCCAGTCCTCTCATAGTTGTAGCTTCGGTGTTTGCTGTGGAAAATACAACTCTTTTCGGTTGATATCTACCCTTGACCGGTGCCTTTCACAACCTCCTTTTGCAGGGGAACACCTGTCAACCCAAGGTCTCAGCCTTGGCAGTAGACCTTCCTCCCTGGACACTCTGCCTCAGGAGACCAGACTCGCTCACAAATGCCCCCCGAGTCCTTGAGGAGAGAGCTTGAACTTCTCTCTCTCCTTTTTAAATCTCACGCCACCTACTACAAGCAATAAAAATCTTTCTTCTTTGATCTGCTTGTTCCACAGACTTCTAGTATGCATGTTGTCTTTTTGACATTTAGTTGGCAAGTAATTACGTTTTCTTTCACTTCATATGGAATAGATGATAGATAGATAGATAAATGATAAATATATGGTTGATAGATAGATGAGATAGATAGATAGATAGATAGATAGATAGATAGATAGATAGATAGATAGATAGATAGATAGCCCAGCTAGCCCTTGAGTGAACTCCAACTCAGGATGGCTATTTAGTCCTATGGATACGGTTTGGTGGAAGTGAGGTTGCAGGCAGGGAAAACACTAGAATGAAAGGTATTAATTAATTGTCAGTCTTTGCTCATTCTTAATGAGTCAGCAAGTAGTCTGTCCTCCTTGCTTTCAAGGAAAGATGCGTGAACACTGTAAATGTCTGAAATTGCCCTGTGGTTCTGCTTCCTTCTATTGGAAACATAGGGCCCACCAGGAAAGCCTGGTCTCCCAGGACTCAGAGGGGATCCCGGGCTCCTCGGATTTCCCGGCATGCAAGGTATTGTCTCTGTTTCTTCTGCTGTGGTTCAAATGCCATCCTTAGTGTGTTCTGTATGCATGTGTTACTGTAATTGTTTTAAAAAGAAAAGGAGGGGGAGACTCCAAAAGAATATGCCCCACACTGTTAGAGGGGAAGAGTGAGTAGTTTGGTGCAGTAACAAGGTGACTTCAAAGAATTCATGGGGAAAATCCCTTATATTTTCATTCCAGTTTTTGCAGGAACTTTTTTAAGCCCCATCATAACTAGGCATGAGTTCTTTTATGGGACAAATATATTATACAAGGTGGGAGCATTCTGGCTCTATATCTTCCAAGGAAGATTTCTTTCTTCTTCTGGAGGTCTATAATTAATTTCAATATCTTTGTCTACCCCATAATCCAAGTGAATCAATTATACTCCCGTTTTCTGTATTCATTGTCCAACTTTCATAAGCTTATGAAGCGATTGAAAATACCATGATGTGGATCAGACAGACCTGAGTTCTCAAAGTGACATCCGTACTCTTCAATATTTTAAAGAAATCTTGTGGAATAGATTTGCCAAATGCAATACAGCCTTTGATTTCTTGACTACTTCTTCCATTAGCATTGATTGTGGGTCCAAGAAAAACTAAATTCTCCAAAATTTAATTTTTTCTCCATTTATCGTGTGTAGTCTTCTGTCTAATGTAGTCTTCTGTCATGAGCTATGGGATAACATCAAAAAGATCATGCACGAAGAAAGCAAAAGGTCACTTAAAGGGCAGAAAAGATCAACGTGGACTTCAGAAGTGACTCTGACACTTGCCCTCTTAGAGTAGCTCAGACAAATGGAAGAAATGATGGAAAGAGCTGAAGAGAAAACTTCGAAGGACTGCTTGGGAACAGAAAGCATTATAATGAACTGTGCAAAGACCTAGAGTTAGAAAACCAAAAAGGAAGAACAAGCCCGGCATATTGTAAACAAAAGTGGCTCAAGAAAAAAATTCAAGCCTCAAGTTGCAATTCTGTGGGCAAAAAAATTGAAAGATACAGGAAACATCAAGGGAAGATGGAAAGAGTACATAGTCACTACGAAAAGGATTGAGTTGACAAACAACCATTTCAGGAGTGAGCACGTAAGCAAGAACCAATGGTGCTGAAGTCTAAGGTGCCCTGAAAGCATCAGCCAAAACAGCCTGCAGTATGCAGATGACACAGCCTTGCTTGCTGAAAGTGTTGAGGACGTGAAGTATTTATTGGTGAAGATCAAGGATTTCAGGCTTCAATATGAATTACAACTTCCTGTAAAAAAAAAATCTTCACAACTAACCCAATAGATAACATCATGATCAACGGAGAAAATACTGCAGTTGTCAAGGAATGCGTCTTGGTTGGACCCACAATCAATGCTCTTGGAAGCAGGAGTCATGAGGTCAAATGACAAAATTGCATGGAGTAAAAATCTACTACACAAGACCTCTTTAAAGTGTTGACAAACAAAGATGTTACTTTGAGGACTTAAGTGCACCAGATCCAAGCCATGGTTTTTTTCAATTGCCTCCTATGCGTGTGAAAGTGGGACATTGAATAAGGAAGACTGAAGAAAAAGGATGCATTTGTACTGTGGTGTTAGTGAAGGATATTGAGTATCATGGTGTGCTGCGAAAAGAACAAACAGATCTATCTGGCAAGCAGGACAGTCAGAATGCTCCTTAGAAGCAAGGATGGCAAGACACCCTCTCATATCCTTTGGACATATTAGTAGGAAATACCAGTCCTTGGGAAAGGACATCATGTTTGGTAAAGTTCAGGGGAAGCAAAAGAAGAGGAGGAACCTTGAGAAGATGGATTGACACAGTAGCTGCAACCGTGGGCTCAAGCATAACAATAATTTTGAGGATGGTGCAGGGCTAGCGGGTGTTTGGTTCTGTCGTACATGGGCAAGCTGAGTCAGAACTGACTTGATGGCATCCAACAACAAAAAAGTCTATTTGCTCCGGTTCTGAGGGTTTGGGTTTTCTTTACACCGGGGCATGCAATCCAGACTGAAGGCTGCAGTCTTTGATTTTCATCAGCAAATGCTTTGTGTGTTCTCTGTTTTCCGTAAACAAGGCTCTATCACCTGCATACTGCGGGTGGTTAACGAGCCTTCCTCCAGTCCTGATGCCGCATTCTTCTGCATATAGTCCAGCCTCTCAGATTATTTACTCAGCCTACAGATTGAACACATGTGGTGCACATCAAAGCAACTAACTTTTGTTTAATCTCATGAACACTGAGAAGAAAAATTCTGGACTGTGGGCTATTTGAAAAGTAACGTACTGGAAAGTTGAAAACTACGATCGCCGGGCAACATAATTCACCAAAAATAAGTTTGACCCTGGCTTCTTATTTTACCTTCATTATTGGACTTAATTGTTGACCTAAAAAATAAGCAACCTTTCAAAACTGAAATACAACTTCTTAATGCCTGTAAGAGTTGTAACCATTTTTCACAACACCCCATCTAGCTAGCTGTAGCTTCCAGACCTTTGAGATTGTTGTCGACAGAAACAACTAGGAAACCTCACTTTTTAAACAGATTCACACTGCCTTTTTTCCTTTCTTTCTTTTGAAGGAGAGAAGGGTAATCCAGGATTTCTTGGATCAATTGGGCCTCCAGGACCAACTGGGCCCCCAGGACCACCTGGTAAATATTACTTGTTACTGTCATGGATCTCTACGAGTCTCAGTAGACTCAGCAACAATGGGTGAGGGTGGTGAGGTGTTCATTCTCCGTGGAGAACTGGTAGCTTCTCAATGAAGCCCTCCTCTTTTTGTGTCCATAGGTGTACGTGGAGATCCTGGCACACTTAAGGTCATCTCCCTTCCAGGAAGCCCAGGGCCTCCAGGCCCACCAGGAGGACCAGGCATGCACGGAGACCCCGGGCCACCAGGCCCAGTAGGAAACCCAGGTGCAAAGCTGGCAGCATTGTTTTGAACTGCTAGGAAATGTTTAAACCAATATCCTTCTAAAATGTCTTGGGAACACAATTATAACTTCACAGAAAATGTGAACCATTGTAGCGGTTTTCCTATCATCGGCTGTAGAACTGACTTCATATTACCATTGACCATAACATAAAGACTTTGGAAAGTCTTGAAAATGATTGTGCAAGGCACAAACCTGAGTAAGTAAAAACAGTGTCTCACAAACTCACTGCCGTGGGGTCTATTCTGACTCAAAGCAACCCCAAAGGACAGCACAGAGCTTGCACCTCTACGTTTCGGAGATGGTAAATCTTTCTGGGAGTAAAAAGCGTCGTCTTTCTCCCTTAAGGGGACTGGTGGTTTTGAACTCTTCTTTTTTTATTAAGTTAAAAGGATCATTTCCATCTCCCTTAACAACCATCATCCATGGAGCTCTGATTATTTCTAAAGGGCTGCATGAATACACCTGAGTTATTACCATTTATAATTTTCTAACACTTCGTTAAGTATGCGGAAGGGTAGCAGATATCAGGTGCAAATGGTGCTTGATAGAAACACTGGTGTTTGGAAATGGAGCTAGCCATGCTTTATGCATTCATCACACTGTAGTAGACTTCCTAATTAGACAGACTAATGTGCTCTACCTTTGCCTGAATCAAGCGGGGAGCATGAGGGATATTACTTACAACCTCCATCAATGCCTTGGGTGGATTGAATTCTAGAAGCGCATAAATCAAAATAGCTGCTGGTGGTGTAGTGGCTACACATTGGGCTGCTACCTTCCAGGTAAGCAGTTCGAAACCACCAACACCTCTGTGGGAAAAAGACAGGGCTTTCTCGTCCTATAAAGAGTTACAGTCTTGAAAACTCACAGGGCAGTTCTACACTGTTTTATAGGGTCACTATGAGTCGGCATCTACTATGACAGTAAGTATTCAGAGGATCCCTGATGGTATAGTGAGTTACATGTTGAGCTACTAACTGCAAGGTCAATCGTTCGAAATCACCAGCTATTGTTCAGGAGAAAGATGAGGCTTTCTACTTCCTTTAAGAGGTACAGTCTCAGAAACCCACAGGGAGAGTTCTACCCTGTCCTATAGGATTGCTATGAGTCATAATCAATGTAATGGCTTTGAGTTTGGCTCTGGTCTTTGGTGTTCATATACTCAGGGAATGCTGGTGAGACAGTGATTAAGTACTTAGTTGCTAACCAAAAAATCAGTAGTTCAAACCCACCAGCTTCCATAAGGAGTTACAGTATGGGGACCCTATGGAGCAGTTCTCCTCACCCTGTCAGGGGTTGTATGAGTCAGTCTACTTGGCAGCAGTGGATATGGGTTTACTTACACAGTCACAGTTCATCTGGATGGGGAGGGCTCCTGGGGAGTGGAGTTGATAAGTTGGGTGGCCAACCATCCTAGTTTGCCCATTGCAGTAACAGAGACCGTCTCGGGTGATCTGAAATGGCTAGTCATCTTTCCTTCCAACTCAGTACAACTTTGCCTTTTGCCTAGGACCCTGTGGGCCAACAGGTAAGCCAGGCAAGGATGGGAAACCTGGAACTCCTGGACCAGTGGGAGAAAGAGGCAACAAAGGCTCCAAAGGAGAGAAAGGTAAACTCCTGGCGTGTTTCCTTCACTGACATGGGGCTTCTGCAGGAGACGGACAAGTGGTGTTTGAGTATGAGTCCCTGTCTCAGTCTGTGCTGGTCAAACTACATCCAACACCAGGGCCAAATATGCCATTGGAAAAACCTTAGAGTGTGTGGAATTCAGAGGAGACTGAAGTGATATGTAATATTGGGGCTTTGAAAAATCCTGTGAAAGGTACCAACTTCTGAGTCAGCACTAACCTGGGGCACTGCCTGACACCCACAGCATGGTTGATCCCGACCAGTAAGAGTGATGTAATGCTTAAAGTGGGAGAAAAATGGGATGAAACTCAAAAATCATAAAAAGACCAGGTTTACTGGTCAGAGAGAGACAGGTGGAACCCTGGAGACTTGGTTTTTCAGGCACCCTGCAGGTCTAGAACTGAACTCACCACCACCACCTTTGAAAGATGTAAGGAGAAGAAACTAACCACTGTTCCAGAAAACACTCGTCTTCTCTGTTTTGCTGTGTCTTTCTAATTGACCTGAAACTTTCTTGGCTTTAATACCGTTGAGAGTAATTCTCAATTATTTTCAGAAATGTTCTCTTAAATTTATTAAAACCATAAGTGTTTTTTAACTGAGTTATAATGAACACATCGCACAAGTCAATGGTTCAGTCATATCAAGAAGGGCTGAGCATTCATCAGCACAATCAACTTGTGCACACTGATAGTGATTCCCCATGTCCCCCTCACTCTTCCTTCATGTCCCCAAGTAATCATCAATCCTCTCACTCGCTTCATGTTGCTTTCCATCCCATTTCCCCTGTACAGACACTATACGCGACTAGAGCGGACACTAAGCAGAGATCCATCAACAGTGGTCATGCAAAAATGAGAAAGGCCTACTCTGATCCCCCTACAGACCCAATGTGAATTTATTCTAAACTTTTAATAGTCCCTGCTCTCCAGAAGTATTATTTTTGGGCCCCTGGGCGGTGCAAACAGTTAAGCTCAAAGCTACTCACTGAAAGGTTGTCAGCTGTAACCCACCCACAGATGCCTCAGAGGAAAGACCTGGCAGTCTGCTTCTGAAAAATCATAACCGTCGGAAGCTCTGTAGAGCGCAGGTCTACCCTACTCCGGAACGCATGAGGGCACCACGAGTTGGGATCATCTCCATGACGACGGATTGGGTTTTCATTCTGTTTCAGAGCAGAATTTCAAAGTATAGAAATTCAACTTGGTTCCTCCCTTCTACCCCACCCCCACATTTTGGGAGGACCCATTGAATTATTCATGAGAGATGTACATCAGGCCAGATGCAGGTGACAGTCGGAGGTGTGACACATAGGAAGAAGACCTGGGCCTGCCGCAGGAGCTCATATAAGAGAAAGACCAGAAACTTTCTAGCACTGTTGAGAAGAATGCTCACTGAGTTTCTGGGTTGTTTCAGGAATTGATTTGTCGATGGTGATACCCCTTGGGTGGTACCCAAGTTGATGGTTAAGGTGACTGTTGGATCCTTTTAGAAGTTCTGCAGCCCAAGGACGCCTGTCTGTATTGGGGACTTAAGCAATGTACCTAAACCTTTAAATGAGGACTTAGTTGCTTTTAAAGATGTGCAGCTCCCCGTTGCAGCATTTATCATGTGCTTTCTCAAGGGCCACCTGGATCCGACGGGCGGTCGGGCTCAAAGGGAGGACAGGGGGAGCCAGGACTGCCAGCAGCTGGAACCACAATGAAAGGCTTTATCTTCACCCGACACAGCCAGACGACAGCCATCCCACGTTGCCCACAAGGGACGGAGCCTCTCTATAGCGGGTTTTCTCTCCTTTTCGTACAAGGAAATGAACGAGCCCATGGACAAGACCTTGGTAATGTCCCAGCTCTAGGGTCCAGTTGTTCTGTTCCATGTGCAGACGGGGGTTCTCCTAGTGCGCTGTGCTTTTCTCCAAAGCTAAATGAAAGTCGCTTTGAGTATCCTCCAGCACTTTTAGAAGCATAAAGCAACACTGGCTGACATCCTCATATTTCTCTCTCTAGCTCAGGGCCAAAGCACTGGTGGTGCAGTGGCTTAAAAGTCAGGCTTCTAACCTTAAGGTCGGCTGTTCAAACCCACCAGTCCTCTCCTTGGGAGAAACAAAACTTTTTGCTCCCGTAAAGATTCAGTCCCAGAAACGCTAAGGAGCCTTTCTGCTCTGTACTAAGAGGTTACTATGACTCAGAATTGACTCAAAGTCGGTTTGAGTTTATTTTGACCTAATTAATGCCTGATTTTCATTCTGGGGACATCAAGATAAGCAAGAGCCTGTTTGTGAATGCCATTCTAACTTGTCCTGTGCAACACAACTCTCACTGAAAACACTACATTAATCTTCGAAGTAAAATCATTTCTAAAGGCTCTCTCTGGTCGTGAGCTATGAAGGGGCTCAAGAAAATTCATGGGAAAATGGAATGGAAAGATCATAGGATTTTCCCATCGATTTTTTCAAGCACCCTCTATGATGACCAAATGAAGAAGTAACTGGGAGATTTCCTCCTTATTGTTGTTAGTGGTTATTGGGTTGATTCTGAAACAAAGATATTGTTCCAACCCACCATCAAGTGGATGTCAGAGGACAAAGTTGAACTGGCCCAAGGCTGTAAATCTTTAAGGAAGCAGACTGCTGCTTCTGTCTTCTGGGGAGCTGCTGGCGGGATTTGACCCACCAACCTTTCAGTTGGCAGCCAGTTAGTGACTGCACCACCAGGCTCTCTAAGCTGGCCTCTCATTCTCGATGGATTTGAAAGACTCCTGGTGACCCTACAGCGCATTACAGAACTGCCCCCTGTGGTTTTCCAAGACGGTAACTCATTACTGGAGTACAAGTCTCACCTTTCTCCAGCGGAGCGGCTGGTGGTTTCGAACTTCGGACCTTGCAGGCAGGAGAGAGATGGGAGGTGGTTTGCTTTGCTGGCTCTTTGATTCCAACCTCCACGGACTATTTCCAGACCACGTTTTGGAAAGAATGTTTCTGTGCCCTCCTTGCCCTGCATTTGCCATCGGTCCTGCTCAAAGTAGCCGCTCTCTGGTGGTGGAAACCCAGAATCCTTTCCTGAACTGAAACACTCCCCATCCCCCTCTTCTGATGCTTTGTCAGGAACCCTGGGCAGCTGCCTGCAGCGCTTTACCACAATGCCTTTCCTGTTCTGTGACATCCACGAGGTGTGCAATTTTGCATCACGAAACGATTACTCGTACTGGCTGTCAACACCTGCCCCAGTGCCAATGGACATGGCCCCGCTGACTGGCAGGGCCCTGGAGCCTTACATTAGCAGGTAAAGACGTAGCCTCTGGTTGTTTGCCGGGTTTGGGTGAGTCTTGGCTGGCGCGAGCCAGCGGGGCAGTATGAACTGGTGTGTTGAGCAGAGAGGCTACCATACTGCTGTGGGTTTGTTTCCTGCTACAGATGCACCGTGTGTGAAGGCCCTGCGATCGCCATCGCTGTGCACAGCCAAACCGCCGCCATCCCCCCGTGCCCCTCAGGCTGGGTTTCTCTCTGGGAAGGCTTTTCTTTTATAATGGTAAGGAACTAAGGGATCTCAGATGACCTCTTGGGACTTACCTTCCCAGCTCAGTGCTAGGGAGTAAATTCTAACAGGCCACTGCCGTCGAGTGGACTCCAACTCACAGCTAGCCTATAGGACACGGTAGAACTGCCCCCTGTGGATTTCTGAACCTATGGCTCGTTACAGGGGTAGAAAGCCTCTTTCTGTCTTTCTCCCTCAGAGCAGCTGTTGGGTTCAAACTGCTTGTAATTGTGGAGAGTAAACTGTGGTCCCCAAGACTTGTGCCACATGAACCCTGGTATAGTAATGAGTTATTCACTGAGCTGTTAACCACAAGGTCAGCAGTTCACAACTACCAGCTGCTCCATGGGACAAAGACAAGGCTGTCTACTCCCATAAAGGCTGCAGGTCTCAGAAACCCATAGGGACAATTCTACTCTGCCCTGTAGGGTAGCTAAGAATCAGAATCAAGTCAATGGCAGTGAGTTTCGATTTTAAGGTCATGAAGAACTACAAATAGACTCTCCCCCCACCCTATTTTTACTTCCAATAAGTTGATTTTGTTTTGTTTTTTTAATTATGAACAATTTAAAAAAAAGAAGTCCCAATGTGAGATTCCCCACACACTTGAAATAAAGGCTCTCATCTCACAGCCATCGAGTTGATTGCAACTCATAGTGACCCTTTAGGATGGGGTAGAATTGACCCTTTGGGTTTCTGAGGCTTTAAATCTTTATGGCAACAGCAAGCTTCATCTTTCTTCTGCCCGCTGGTGGGTTCAAACTCTGAAATTTGCCGTTTACAGCACAATGCCTAACCCACAACACCAGCAGGGCCCCAAGCTGACTTGTTGCTGTTGTTAGGTGCTGTCACACTGGCTCCAACTCATGGAAACCCTGTGTAAACAGCCCCAAACACACCTTGGTGACTAGTAGTTACCATTTACTGGTAGAGGAATACCAATGTTTTACAAGACACTTGCTTGGTGTACATTCTCTGTAATCCTGAGGACACCCCTGGAGGTAATCACCATCATCTACATATTCATCACCACCATTGGTCTAGCCGTTTGTCATACTGTGACACACTTGTATGTTGTTGTGATGCTGGATGCTATGTCACCAGTATTTCTAAGATGCCACCTAACAACAACAACATGTTTATAAAGAACAAAACAAGTTCAGTTCTTTTCCCCCAGTGTCACCCTGGTAAAATGGCCAAGCTAGGATTTCAACCCAGATCTTTAGGCTCCTGGAACATTGTGCCCTGGGTTGTGCCTCCCTGGTTTTCATAAGGTGCCCTGGTGGTGCTGTGGGATAGGAGTTAGGCAGCTAACCAAGGTAGCCAGTCCAAACCCACCAGCCGATTCATAGGGAAAAGATGAGTCTGTTTGCTCCCATAAAGGTTCACTGCCTCAGCTGGCATTCCATGATGCTCACCTTCCCGACACCATCGCTGAAGACAAAGCAGGTGCATAAGTAAATGTGGTGAAGAAAGCAGATGGTGCCCGGCTATCAAATGTGGTGAAGAAAGCAGATGGTGCCCAGCTATCAAAAAGTGTCTGGGGTCTTAAAGGCTTGAAGATAAATAAGTGGCCATCTAGCTTAGAAGCAACAAAGCCCACATGGAAGAAGCACACCAGCCTGTGTGACCACAAGCTGTCTATGGGATCAGGTATCAGGCATCAAAGAACAAAAAAATCATATCATTGTGAATGAGGGGGAGATGCAGTATGGGGACCCAAAGCCCAGCTGTAGGCAACTGGGCATCCCCTTACAGAAAGGTCACGGGGAGGAGATAAGACAGTCAGGGTGCAGTGTAGCAACAATGAAACATACAACTTTCCTCTAGTTCTTTAATGCTTCCTTTCCTCCTCCCCCCCACCCCACTCTCATGATCCCAATTCTACCTTACAAATCCAGCTAGACCAGAGGATGTACACTGGTATAAATAAGAACTGCAAGCATAAGAAATTCAGGACAGATAAACCCCTCACAACCAATGATCAGAGTAGCAATACTGGGAGGGTGGAGGGAATGTGGGGTAGAAAGGGAGAACCGATTACAAGGATCTACATATAACCCCCTCCCTGGAGGACAGACAACAGAAAAGTGGCTGAAGGGAGACATCAGACAGTGTAAGACATGAAAAAAAAATAATTTATAAATGATCAAGGGCTCATGAGGGAACGGGAAGGAGGGGGGAAATGAGGAGCTGATACCAAGGGCTCAAGTAGAAAGTAAATGTTTTGAGAAAGATGATGGCAACAAATGTACACATGTGTTTGACACATGGATGGATTTATGGATTATGATAAGAATTGTACAACGCCCAATAAAATGATTTCTTAAAAGGTTTACCACCTCAGAAACCCTGTGGAGCAGTTTGACTCTGGCCTGTAGCACCATTATGAGTCAGAACTGACTCTGGGCAGTGAGTGTGACATTCATGTGAAGGTGAGAGCTGAGAGGCGGAGCCTCTTGAAGTCAGATCTCCCAATGAGACTGTTGATACACTAACCTTCCGGTATTCTGGGAGCTGCCCAATACAGTGCTTTGCGTTAGGGAGAGCATTGTGGGAAATCCCTGGGTGGTGCAAACAGCTAATGCTGTTTGCTAACAGGATAGTTAGTAGTTCAGTTCCCGCTTAGAAGTGCCTCAGAAGAAAGGCCTGGTGAGGAATTTCACCTTGTGGAGCACAGGTCTACCCTGATACTCATGGGTCTCCAAGAGTCATCATCCACCTCAAAGCAACTCATCTTTTTATAAAAAATAGTTTTATTGGCATATACTTCACGTATCATAAAATGTAATCCTTCAATCACATTAAGAAGGGTTGTTCAATCATCACCACAATCAATTTCAGAACATTTTCTTCTTTCTTGTCCCCATTGTTGTTAGCTCCCTATTTGCCCCCATCTTCCCCTGCCATGCCTCTAGGTAATTATTAATACAGCTACTTATAGATTTACAGTATATATTCGAGTATAGGCCAACCCGAATATCAGCTGAGGCACCTAATTTTACCACAAAAAATGAGCTTAAAAGTGCATCTTATACACAAACATATACATTACCTATCCTGGATTTCCAATCTGGAACAACATACAAAATACAAAGAGGAGCAATCAAAAAAACCAACAACACTGACTAAACAAGACTTAGAGAAAACTCAGTCAAAAAAGAAAGCAGAAAATACTGAAGACAGGAACAACTTTGAAATAGGTTGGAAAGAAGATCAAATGATAAAGTATACATTTTTACTTCACTCCATCTGCCGCAATGAATGTTATAATGCCCTCAGTATGCTAGCAAGGCGGGTCCCTTCCCTAAACTATGTTCAGAGGGGATTCATGGAGGCTTGATCCATGTGGGGTCCTTGCAAGTGGATTCTGGTCTTCTGAAGTCATTCTGAAAACCAGGTAATCACAGTTTAAGTTCTGATGTCATTCCCTCCTTCTGATTTGGATTTTGATATTGACAATCCTTGTGTATTGGACAGGGTTCTCTAGAGAGACAAACCAGATTGCTAGTAATTATATATAAATATATTTATAAAGATAGATATATAATTCAAGAAATAAACCATTAAATAATATACAGATAGATAATACAAGAAATTAACAGTTAAATTATAAAGCAGTGAGACACTAGCAGTCCTTCAAGTTTTGAGAGCTGCCAGGTGCCAGTCTCCTTCTGTAGAGAGAGCTGGGCTATATATACCCAGGCAGCAAACAGCAAGGCAAGTCCCCAACTGTCATCCACTGTCAGTCCCCAGCTCCAGAGATGAACATTCCAATCGTGTGGGCTTAAAGGGACCTCAACATACAGCGACACAGTCCACAGACTAGGCATCCCACAGGTAGTGTACCCCTTTAAACTGAGGCACAGAACAACCAAGGTGAGGATCACTGAGCCATTTATCCCTCTGCCCTTCAGTTAATCCTACTTGTGTTTATTGGCCAGGCTGGCACAATAAACTGTAGCACCTTGGATCACACAGGCTGGCATGCTTCTTCCACGTGGACTTAGTTGATGCCTCACTTAGATGGCTGTTTGTTTTAATACAAGCTTTTAGGGCCCCAGATGATATTCTTTCTGGTAGCCAGGCACCATCTGGTTTCTTCACCATACTTTTCTGGAGCACCCATTTCTTCAGGATCTCTTCATTAGGAAAAGCATTGAGGAGAGCCATGCTGTAAGAACTGATTGGTCTTAGATCAGGGCCAGAAATAAGTGTGAGCCCCAAATCCATTCATCTGTCTATGACTTACCTTTGTTTCTGGTTCACATTAGACATCATTATCAAGTTATGATAGAGACCATTATCAATCATCCCCGTAGGGCACAAGGTATCAATGAATCATGTCATTAATTTAGCCAATGGTGTAGAATTGAAAGCATTGTTTCAAAAAGGAAGTTATACAAGTGCAGGCAGGCTTCAGAAAAAGCCATTGATCTTACAGCACTTTATATGATCCACTGTTCCCCCCTCTGAACCACCCTATTGACCATTCATGCAACCAGTAGTTTATTGGACTCGTACCATGGGTACAAATATTCTAGACACTGAGGATGCTAGCATGAGCCAAAGTGCCTGCTCCCGTGGGGAAGGGAAACAAGAATCGAGAAGGCAAAAGAACAGTCATTCCACGGGCCCGGGATGATGATCAGTGTGAGGAAGGTAGCGAGGCAGAATGAGGTGGGAGAACATTGCAGGGATTGTGGTCTGCATTCTGAGTTGGCATTTTAGCAGACAGCTGAATTTCAAAAAAAAAAAAAAAAAGCCAGCCAGACCTGGGGGAAAGGAACATCCCAGGCCAAGAGAATAGCTTTTTCTTTTTCCTAAGGATGATACTTCATCTCAAGGAGCTCTGGTGGCCCAATGGGTAAGAGCTGGCTTGCCAACAGGAATGTCAACACGTGAAACCCACACAAGTGGCCCCACAGGAGAAAAGTCCCGGCAATCTGTTCCCCTAAATGATTACCACCTTGGATACTACCCTAGAGGGCAGTTCTAGTCTGCCTGACCAGACTGTTACGAGTCAGAATGGGCTCAACAGGACCCACCACCATCACCACCAGACACCTCATCCTGGAAGGGACCTAGAATCTGAGCAAACCCATTGACAGGGAGTTGACTCTGAGTCATGGTAACCCCGTGTTATAGAGTAGACCTGCCCCATTGGATTTTCTTGGCTGTAATCTTTACTTAAGCAGAACGCCAGGCCTTTCTCCCACAGCACCGCAAGGTGGGTTGGAATGGCCCACATTTAGATTAGGAACAGTGTGCAAACTGTGTGCCTCCTAGGGACTACCACCTTAGCAAGTCTGAGTCATGAAAGTACAAGAAATGGTTTCATGATGAACAGGGATTTGCCATATTCATGAAGTTTAATTTAGGCTTCGGGGTTTGATTTTGTTTCCTATGTTACAAAAAAAAAGAGCACTGAAACTTTGAAAAAAAATTAACTCATTTATCTCTGTTGCGATAGTTCACAAGTGCAGGTTCAGAAGGAGCTGGACAAGCACTGGCCTCCCCCGGCTCCTGCCTGGAAGAATTCCGCGCCAGCCCATTCCTAGAATGTCACGGAAGAGGAACGTGCAACTACTATTCAAATTCTTACAGTTTCTGGTTGGCTTCCTTAAACCCCAAAAGAATGTTCAGGTAATGTCTCAAAGTAGAGCTTAACCTAGCAACTCAGCGGCAGAACGAGGCAAACACTGTTAGTTTTGCTTTGCCTGCATGAAATCCTCGCTCTGAAATCCTGTAACATCTGTTGAACTTGGCACTCCTAGCTCGCAAGCTTTCTCACGTTAACAAGTAGCCCTGGCATTTTATCACTGGAGATGTAAAGGCAAAATATGATCTTTTTGTCATCACTACACACCTAGTGGCATAGTGGGCTACCCATTGAGCTGCTAACCCCAAGGTCAGAAGTTCAAAACCACCAGTGGACACTCCAAGGAACAATGAGGCTTTCTATTCCCGTAGAGATTTGCAGCCTCAAAAACCCACAAGAGCAGTTCTATTCTGTCCTTTAAGGTTGCTGTGAGTCAAAATCGACTCCTTGGCCGTGAATTTGTTTTTCAGTGAGTTTCACGTGCCTTTCCCCCTGTACAAATGAACTGAGTTATGAGTTGTAGATTAAAAACCATGAAATGATCTGCTCATCTTGATTGACTGGACTGGGAATCATTTTTATCACATAAAAATGATCAGAAAGTTTGCTTCAGGGCTGCCGATCCATTAAATTTGGCAAAGTGATAAAGCATCGGCTTACATTTTCAGAAATATGTTTCTGGAATGTATTTCTTTCCTGTAATAAATTTTAGATGAGCTGAGAGTCCTGGTAGCACAATGGCTTACATGCTGGGCAGCTGACCAAGAGGTGAGCAGTTCAAAACCACCAGCTGTTCCAAAGATGAGGCTTTCAACTCTTGTAAAGAGTGAGCAATCTGGGAAATCCACAGGGGCAGTTCTACCCTGTCCCCTGGAGTCACTGTGAGTCATCAACTGCATCCCAGTAAGTTTTGAGTGAGACCGTATTCATGAGCAAAAGTCAAACTCTGCAAGTCTTCTCCTTTTTTATTAACAACTTCATGAGGTTGTGTATGTGTGTGTGTGCGTTTTACTCCAGAAAACCGAGTCCGTTGACGGTCAAGGCTGGGGAGTTAGAAAAGATAATCAGCCGTTGCCAGGTGTGCATGAAGAAGAGGAGGTGAAGACATCGAGGAAACCAAGCTGTTGATTTTCATCCTAAGTAAACAAGCGGTGGCACAGAACAGGCATGCATTTGGGAACGCCCGAACCAGACCATAGGGCGCTGTGATGATCTCATACAAATTTTCTATCGATTCTCCAAAACACAGAAGTGAGAGTGGTGCTCCTGACCTTGAAAACATAGTCCCCTGTGGGGAGGCAGCAGTTGTTTCCGTAGAACAAACCCACAGGAACTGGATCCCTGGTATGTCGCCGATGCACGACTTAGGTAGTGCCGAAAGAACATTAGAGTGCTACAGGTTAAGGGACACCTGGTCTAAGAGCTTCACTGCTGGTCCCCCCCTCCCCCCGGGTCGTTAGGACTCAGACAGGCTATGTCCATTTCAGATCACCCCCTGCCTGTCGGAAGTGTTGGGCTCTCAGAAGAAAGGATGGGAGGCTCGGAGAAGCGGGGCTGGGAAGAAGTCAGGAACAGAAGGGGCCTGCCCGGCACGGAAGCAACGCAGAGTTACAGGGAGGACAGAGCAGAGCTCCCCTGGAGTTTCTGAGGGCCTCTCAGGCATACCCAAGAAGAGGACCAAAGCTTTCCTGAATAGAACCCTGGGACCCTGGGAAGTCCTCTGTGGTTTTGTTTCTGGAAGGTTTGTTGTTGTGTATTGATTTCCTTTTGCTGCCTTGACCATAGACAAAATCTGTATGCTTGTTAGATTCCTGTGGGGCCCAAACTCTGACAGGTGCCTGCCTTCCACCCCTCTTTTACCCACCCTCACAGAAGACAAGGGCACCCGAAGTGGACCGTGCTCCGTCCCCCTCTGTCCATGTGGGTGCCGACCTGCCATCGTTGAGTAGCTCAGCAGCCTGGGAACAAACTGGAGGCGTCTGTTGGCTCAAATGCTGTCTTTGCTCTCAGTTTCCCATTGTAAACACACGAACGTCCTTCTTGCTTCTCTACATTTCCCTTTGTGAAACATAGATCCCCTTGGCAAGGCTTACAGACCACCACGGAACAGCCCACTGTGTGAAAGCCTTAATGTAAATAATGGTGTAGTCGGTCGCTGTGTGTCTGTGAGCTTGCTGTTTTGGGCATATTACATTCCCAAAGTTCATTTCTGTTCATTCATGGAATTGAAACTTACGTTTTATTCGGTACCAATCCTTGTCCTGGGTGCTACGCTAAATGATCAGGATAGGAAGAAGAAAAAGAGAGACCTCATTTCTGATCTCATCTCCCAGCTCAATTAGTAACTTATTTGTCTCTCTTGGAAATCTCACATAGTCAATTTATTCCTCCCAGGTTCTGTTTCTTTTCTTCCTTTGTCCTTGTTTTTTTCTTCCATGGTCATGAGTCATAAAGCTGACTTAGCTCTGTGCTTGTGGACAGCCCAGGATTTCTGGCTTCTCTGAGGCCTGGCAGGAACCAAGGTGCGGACAGTGTTGAGAAGCACAGAACATGAAAAAGTGTGTATGTACACTTGGTGCTAGCCTCATTGGAAGCGGCTCGGGAGCCAGGTGGCATGAGGCAAGACTCTGAAGCTGTGCGACCCGCCCCATGGATGTATGGTGCTAATATTTAACTTCAGGCCCCAACTTCCCTCTCAATGACAAGTGAAGACACGTATGACCCTGAGGACAGCTAGTTAACATTCGTCACTGCTCTTGTAATTGCTGTCAAGCCATTTTTACATCTAAACTCAGGTGCCTATTTTGTTTTCCTGATTTACCTAGATTCACCTCATATCAATGTGCTGAGGTTCCAAAAGCGCCCCGTTGTCCTAACTGCCCTATCACGGCATATGGGGTTCACTGAAATTCACAAAACCTCTGTAGGCCAGGAGTGCTCCAAGTGGGGCCGTGGGACCAGCAGCTTGCTGGAACTTGTTACAAATGTAAATTGCCAAGGCTATCCCAGACAGACTGAAGCAGGACCTCTGGAGTGGGGCTCAGTAATCTAGTTGTCAGAATCCCTCCCTCCAAGTGATTCTAATGTATTCTAACATTTGAGACCCACTGTTCCGGGAAAATCCCCAAGAATGCCCGAGACAGTTACCAGGACTGCAGACTACAATCTCTCCCTCCTTGCCTCTCTTGAAAGCCCAGGGTCCCAGATGATCTTCCAAAGTACAGGGGGATACCCTTGTGCAAAATAACGGGCCTGTGCTTGTGCCCAGGACTCCACTTCCTCCGTGCCCTTTATCAGTGTTGAGCTTCTGAAGAAGACACGGGAGGTGAAAGCCTTAGGTCCAAAGAAGCCATGCTCACTGCTGTTCAGCCATCATTCTGAGACCAAGCACTGACATAGACTTGTATGCATCCTTTTCCAGATACCAGTGAGTAGCTCATAAAGTTAACTAACTGATTTCCTTTCAGTGTAGGGTGTCGATTTGGAAATCTCACAGTGTCTCTGAGGTCTTTCTTTTTTGCAAGATACAATTAAAGTCGTTTATTTATCAAAGTAAAGTATTACACCACACTCACGCCTCACTTATCGTCAAGGTTAGGTTCCAAAGCCCAGGTCATTATGCAAAAATCATCAGGATGCAAACAATGGAGGGTGACCACATCAGCATGGAAGATAATTACATCATCACATAACCTGCAAACCACTGAGAACCATGACCCAGCCAAGTCGGCACATCACCTTGCCTACAGCCTTGCTCTCGCCTACCATGACGGCATTCAGAACTGGCTGACGTACTTCATTCATGAGTCAAACAGTCAGCTATGGGGTTTTCACTATTGTCAAAATTGTAAAATGTTGGATAATGGAAAAGTTGACAAATGAGCGGGAGGTGAAATACCCAAGTTTGAATTTTATTGCTAATTTGCAGAGATTTTTCTATGCATCAAATGTAACTATAGCCATCAAATTTGATACTCACTCTTTTACAAGATGAAATGCATCTAAAATATACTGGAGGTTTTATATTATTATTATTTCCTGATGAATTTCAATATTATGTGCACATATTTCTGTAATAACTAAAATATTATTTTATGTATTGTCTCAGAATAAAATCGGAAAAAAGCTTACATCTAGTCTTATTTTATCTTCAAAATGGAATTTTTATGTATTGGAAATAAAAACTACAGACCACGAAAGACACAAAAATATATAAAAATCACCATGACATAACCCATGTACCTCCATCAAAGATAACAGTTAAATTTAGATATATATTCTTTCTGACTTTATATTTTTAAACGAAAATGGAATTAAAACAGGTTGTTTCACAGGCAGATATTTTTTTTAGTGTAACAACACATTGTAGACTGGTTTACATACCAATGGATAGGAAATAATAGCCCAGGATGCCTTTTTACTTGGATCCATAATGGGTGTCCATGGGAACAGCAGTCAAGAAATCAAGTGACACACGCATTAGGCTAATCTTCTGTTAAACAGCAAAGGTGTCACTTTTTAATTTCCGCTAAGGAGGTTGGCTGTGTGATCTGCATGTCACAGGACGTTAATGAGTCTTCCTCTAATCCTCTCATCCTGACAACAACTTGTTGAGTTGGTTCCAACCCATAGTGACCTCATTTACAACAGAAGGAAACACCAGCCAGGTCTTCACCATCCCCACACTGTTCTTATGTTTGGAGCTCACTGTTGTAGTTAGCAGCGGTGATAAATTCATTAAGAGGGATGAGTGCATTTTTTACTCAAATGTTTTCGAATTAGAATTTGAGGGCCCTAAAATATTTAGTTTGGCAACCATTTCCTTGGTCTTTGTGGAATTATCAGGACATCAAATAATATTAGAAAAACACAATTAAAAATAATGGAAATTTCCATGAACTTTTGGAAGCTCCTTCATATTATCCAGAATCACTGTTTCTAGTAGGGGCTACAGAAAGTTGGTGGGAAAATGGAATTAAAAGATCATGGGATTTTCTCCGTAAACTTTTGGAGGCCCTTTTGTACCTTGTTCTTTGATTACATCCTTGCTGTCATCAATAAAACCTTCCTCACATCTGGGATATCTTACTCTCTCAACTAAAAGTGTTCATCCTAATTCTCTACATTTGGAATTTTATTAATTCATTACCTTGAATGAGATGTATTTCTATTTTAAATAGGAAAATCTATCAAAATATATGTTGTCCAATTTCTATAATCTGTATCTTTTTCTTATCATTTGTAAAAACTACTAGGTTAGGCAGGGTTCTCTAGAGCAACAAAACCAGGACACTTATGATTTTATATATAGTTAGTCTGGGTAGACTAGAAAAACAAATCCACAGAAACACATATGTGTATAAGAGAGAGTTTTATATAAAGGGTAAGTATACATTAAGAAAGCATCCCAACGCAGTGCTGTCCAAGCCCATAAGTCCAACATTAGCCCATATGTCTGACTCTGATCTACAAAGTCCACCTCCATCTCATGAAACACACGCAATGATGCTGACTTCAGGAGAAAAGACGAATCAGTGAGTGTGTAGACATCTCGGCACTGGCAGGAGTCTCCCCATGGCTTCTCTAGCACCCAGAGCTGCATCAGAGTAGGTCCATGTGGTTTCTCAGGGATGTCTGGCAGGAAGTGAGCCTTGCCATCTGAAGCAGGAAACTGGCTAAGGCAGCTACACCCTGGTCTGATCATCAGAAAGCAAGAGACAAAAAAAAAAAAAAGAAGAAGAAAGAAAGAAAGAGACCTGAGAACTAGAAAGGCAAGGCTCATGGAGCCATTTATCTCTCTGTCCTTCAATTAACCCCACATGTGTTTATCGGCCAGGTTGGCACAGTAAACCTTAATCTCACATACATATATACATATAGATAGATAAAAGTGTGTTAGCCTGGGTTAACTAGAGAAATTAAAAGACCCTCATGTATGTAAGAAAGAACTTTATATCAAAAAGCAATTGTACATTAAGAAAACATCTCAGCCCCGTCCAGCTCAAGTCCATAAGTCCAATATTACCACATATATTGATACTAGTCCATAAATTTCTCTTTAGAGTCACACAGCCATGCAATGAAATTGGATGCAGAAATATCACAGGCCAGTGGGTGGAAAGTCTTGTGGATTCAGTGGTAGTGGAAGCATATCAGCCTGGCAGGGGTTTCCATATGGCTCCTCCAGCTCCAGGGCTCTAGCTTAGTTCCATTTGTCTTGTCAGCAGGAAGAAGAAGCAGAGAGAGTATATGGTCTCCAGTGAGGTATTTATCTCCTTGTGCCTCAAAATGAGGTCATCACGCTGCAACCTGATTGACGGGCTAGACTCCACCCCTTTGCAAGTTGACAGATTATGTAACTGTCACCAAAAGGATGGGCTTATTAGTGAAAAGGAATGTGACAGCAAATTAGTCCACACAGCAGTAGAGAGAGCTCAGTCCAACTCACTTTCGTGGGACAGTTTCATGGGACTAATGGTCCTTCCAACTCCCACCAGCTGCTAGCCCAAGACCAAGGATGCAGACACTAGAGGAAGGTGAGATGTTGAGGCATAGCAGGAGTCAGTAATGCAGCATAGCGAAGCAGGTTGTAGTATAGCATAGCCGCGTGATGTCGTGATGCAGAGAGGGTCACCAGCAGTGCGGTGTCTGGAGTTTAGAGACTGGAGGCAGCAGACAAGGTGACATGGGGTGATGCTGCAGCATGGAACAACGATGAGGTCAACCACAGTCCACAGGTTGGCTTAGCCCACAGGTAGCATAGCACATGTGTAGAGGCAGGGCAGTTAACTCGGGCAGTTTGCCCATCCAATCACCAGGGAGGAAGAGAACGGCTGGCCTTGAAGAGTCATTTATCTCTGTCCAGCCTCCAAAAGAAGTCATCAGAATGTGACCTGATTGACAGGCTAAACTCCACCCACATCTTCTTATGGCTGCCTCGTTGGCACAAAAAAAACCTATCACTACTCCTGAGTGTTAAAAATGAGCAATAGACGAGGCCTTGCTCATCAGAGAAGAAAAAGAAATCCTAAAATTAAATACTAAAAGCAATTTAAAATGTTAATTCAATAACAAGTAGCCTCACTGAAAATGAATGAGGTATAAATTAAAGCAGAAAGATAAGCAAAGACATAGAAGACTGATAATATCCCATGTTAATAAAACCCAAAGAAACCCAGAACCATTGAGCCAATTCTGACCCATAGTGACCCTCTAGGACAGAGCAGAATTAACTCATAGGGTTTCAGAGATCACAACTTGCTATGGGAGCAGGCAGCCTCTTCTTTTTCCTGCTCAGTCACTGATAGATTTGAACTGCTAACTTTGGGATTGGC
Source organism: Tenrec ecaudatus (assembly GCF_050624435.1). NCBI lineage: Eukaryota > Metazoa > Chordata > Mammalia > Afrosoricida > Tenrecidae > Tenrec > Tenrec ecaudatus. The sequence continues at coordinate 11,063,784 of NC_134542.1, read as the reverse complement.
AGCCCACTGCTTAATACACAGCACCACCAGAGATCCTTCGTATAAAGATATTTTCTTTAAATTATTGATATGGCTGAAAATCTTAACCACCTTTCTGGGATATATGTACAAATATACCACAGATGTGCAAATATTTCTGTGATGATAGCTAAAACATTTTTTATGTATTGTTTCAGAATAATATTGAAAATCCCTGTGTCTGGTTTTTTTTTCAAAATGGAATTTTTATATATTGGATTTTTTATTGTGATGCTCACAATAAAAACCATAAACAACAAATAACACAAAGAATATAAAACTCACCAAGACCTAACCCATGTGTGTGTTAGGTTAGGTTAGGTTCCCTGTTGTCGTCCACAGGGGAAACAGCAAGCTCTGAGCCCCTGTGGTTTGTCAAGGTCCAGAGATAAGTCTCTCTCTCTCTCTCTCTCTCTCTCTCTCTCTCTCTCTCTCTCTCTGTCTCTCTCTCTCTCTTTCTCTCTCTCTCTCTCACACACACACACACACACACACACACACACACACACACACACACCAGCAGCAGCAGCAGCAGCAAAAGATTAAGCCAAAAGTTTATTAACATATAATCAAGTTCACAAGGACCTCTTAAGTATAGATAGGATACACTTTGCTCCGGAGGTGAAGCAGATCCCCCCTCAGGAGTTGAGGTGAAGGCGTTGTCTAGGGGAATGCTTCTAGTTTCTACATGGCACTTTCAAAGGGGGTGGGGTTGCTGCTCTCCAGGTGGTCAAGCAGCTTTCTAATTAATTACTCATTTTGTCCTTGGGTCTCCTACATCGTTTCTTTCAGCTTTATCTAAGCTGCTGCTTTGTGTCAACATGTCTCAGAATTATCTTGCAATACAGTCTGTGCCAGGGGTTTCCTGGGGCCTGGCTTCCAAGTTAGTATGTTTACCAAGCCAGATCTCACAATGTCCTTTGCTCATCACAGGATGATTTGTTCATCCACTTTGCAGACAGGGCAGAAGTCCTTGTTCTTACATAAGTGTGTGCATGCACACACACACACACACACACACACACAGGGTACCAAGAAAAACTGGAACTTTTTTTCCCCAAACTATGTGTTTAATTTTTTTTTTTACAAAACATCTTTATGACCTTCAAAGTACTCTATTACACTTAATACATTTGTTAAATCTGCAATTCCATTCTTGGAAACATTTTTCAAACTCATCTGTTTGGATGGTGCTGACAGCACCTCCTTCATTTTTCTTCTTCACCTCTTCTGCATCCTCAAATTGCTGCACTTGCATGTCCCTCTGCATTCACAGAAATAAGAAGTCACACGGATCAAAGTCAGGTGAGTAAGGTGCATGGGCAAGAGAGGCATGCTGTTTTTTGCCAAAAAACAGGTGTATAGAGATGGCTGTGAGCAGGTGCATTGTCATGGTGGCAAAACCAGTTCCCCATCTGCCACAAATCAGGCCTTTTTTTTTGGCGGGGGGGGAGGGGTTTCCACACACTGTTATGCAATCTTTTCAGAACCTATAAATAGAAAGCATGATTAACAATCTGACCTAGTGGGATGAACTCCAAATGCACTATCCCCAAAAGCAAATGTCTTCCACTGGCTTGATTGATGTTTGCTTTCCAGGTTGTAAGAATAGCACTATCTCCTCACTAGGAATGACTTCGGGAGGGGGGAGGGGGAGCCTGCTTGTGTCAGAGCTGTTCTTTTAAAGCACAGCATGTTTCCATTCAACGCTCTTTTTCCTGGTCAGTCAGAACCCAAAGAACAAGTTTTGCAACTACCATTCTCATTCCCAAATCTTCCGTTAAAATTCACTGAACTGAGCTCCAAGATAGTCCAAATACCTTCCCCATTTTTGAATGGTCTGTCCTTGGTCTTCGAGCACAAATGCATGAACTTTATTGACATTTTCACCCGTTTGGGAAGTTGACAGACGTTCAGGAAGAGGTTTGTCATCAATGGACATTTTCCCTGTATGTATTAAAAACAGAAAACCACTCATAGACGAGTTTTTCCCATAGCGTTGTCCTGGTAAACTGTGTTCATCAAAACAGTTTCTGCAGCATTTTTCCCAAGCAGGAAACAAAATCTCACAGCCTCACACTGTTCTCTTAAATCAGACATCCAATAAAATGAGGTTTGAGCTAAACTGCTTTTAGAAAAATATTCACTGTAGCTACAGAGAACCTTCCCAGGTGACTAACTCCACTGGATGTGTTAACTCAGAGCTAGTTGCTCAATACTCACCTAGCAGGAAAAAATGTGTACTGAAAAAAAAAATGCATACTATGAAAGCTCGGTCAAGTGGAGCTTTTTTCCATTGTTGTTTTTTTGGGGCAAGACGGAGAATACACCCTCTTATGTATGCATCTATGTGTGTGTAATGTATTTAAAAACTTTCTATACAAAGGCTGCGGTCTTTGATTTCACCAAATAAGGTTGTGTCATCTGCATGTCACAGCTTATTTTTAAGTCTTCCTCTAATCCTCATACTGTTATTCATAGGGTCTAATTTCTTGGATTATTTACTCAGTATGCCAATTGAGTAGTAAGCCTAATTAAAGGCTGCTACACTGACCCACTCTGTTCCTACTGTTGAACTCAAAGATGGCCTTTTTCTGTGCCAAGGACTGCCTCTTAGTCTGGGTGCTGGCTCTGCTTAAGCTTGAGGAAGGACTCCGGGAGTCACGTTTGCTGCGATATCGATTTTAGAACTCACTGCCATTTAGTTGATTCAAATGCCCCCAAAAGCAACATTCACAGTAAAGGCCCTAGGAAAATTCAGCGTGTGAAGTTCTATCACAAAATACCAAGTCTCTTGTTAAACAAGGGGTGGGGGTGGGGGAGAGACCACCTGGGATTTTGCATGCTTGCAGTGTTAAGGGCTTTCACAAGCAAAGTTTATAATATTTAACAGTATCAAATTTTGTAGAAAAATTAAAGGATGCCCTAGATTAAGGGAGGGGAGAGTACATTTTCTAGGTCATTAATCACAGTCTTTATTTCAAATTACTTTTCTTTGGGGGTGGAGCTGATGTTTCGATGATCGAGGGCTCACCCATCTATATCAATCTGCTCCCACAAGGTGGGCTTGGAATAAGTGGTTTCTCCCTAGAAGCAATCTATTCTTAAAGGAGGGTGTTTTCCCTCTAGGAAGAATGGGTTTTAGAATATGAAAGTTTCCCAAGTTATTTTGAGGAATTGTCACATCTCTGCGATATCTTTAAATTCCTAACAAGTACATGTAATTGTCCAGTTGCTCATTAAAACCAAGTCATAGGAAGTGTTCCGTGATTTGGCTTCTGACCTCCTCTGAGTAGGTGACTGTAATGCTACTAGTTTCAGTCACTAGGCCAAGGGCTCCCAGGTGGGGAGGTAGAGTGACCCACAGAACTTTCTGGAAGTGAAACAAGCCTGAAGGCTCTTCCTTCCCTGACAACTATGGTCTTTCCCCCTTTTAGGGGTTCTCACTTTGAAGGCTTATAGAGCCAATCAAGGCAAGAGTCGGGGTCACAAATGATGCTGTCCTACAATAAAAGGCTTTCAAGAGTGCACTCATTCTTGGGGCTGGCTGAATATGCAAATTACCAGACCTGTTCTTTTATTTATTTAAAAATCATTTTATTGGGGGGGGTCTTATAACAATTCACATATCAATTGTATTCATGAATCAATTGCATCAAGCACATTTGTACATATGCTGCCATCATCAGTTCTAAACATTTTCTGTTTGAACCCTTGGTATCAGCTCTTTTTTCCCTCCTTCCCCCATCTTTGTGAACCCTTGATAAATTACAAGTTATTATTATTTTCATATACGGACTGCTGTCCCCCTTCACCCATGTTTCCGTTGTTCTTTCCCTTTAGGGGGGTGCATGTGTGTTATATGTCGATAAACGCTATCAGTTCCCCTTTTTCAACCCCCCCCCCCACACCCTCTTGGTATCGCTACTCCCATTTCTGTTCCTGAGGGGTTTATCTGTCCTGGATTCCATGTATTGAGAGCTCTTGTTTGCACCAGTTTACATGCTCCGATCTAGCCCGGTTTGGAAGGTCCGGTTGGGGTCATGATCTTGGGAGTGAGGATGCCTCAAGGAACCAGAGGAATACTGTGTGTTTCCTTGGCGCTATGCTGCACCCTAGCGAACTCATCCCTTTCTTGTGACTGTTCTGTGAGATGTCCAATTGTCTACAGATGGGTTTGGGGGGCTCTATTCTAACTTCCCTCGTTCGCAACAATATGATGATTTGTTTCCGGCTTTCTGATGCCTGTTACCTGATCTTAGACCTCTTCTGATGAAAGCTGATGGGCCTAACAAAAGAAAAAAGAAAAGGTTATTTTAAATGCATACAAAGACTTGTTATGTAAATAAGAGGGTCTAATGAATGCCTCCTAAAACCTAAACAGGCACCAAGAAAGAAAGAACTGTAGCAGAAGTGTTGACTGTTGACTGCAATTGACTTTCTGTGCCCTTAACAAAGATGTCTGCCTCGCACCCTCTCCTTGCCCGACTCCTCTGCGCAGGCGTCAGCCCGCCCCTTCCCGCATCACATGACCCAACCCCGGCCTGAACTACGGCTGCTGGAAGGGGCCAGCCCCGGCCGTTCTCGAGTCTCTCTCGGCCCGCTGAGGGCCGCTCCGGCCGGTGCTTCGCCCCGGCGCCTCCGTGCGCTCGGCCAACGGCCTCCGAGAGCGCCCCCCCGAGCGCCCCGGGAGCCAGCGGGCGGCGGCCCTCGCCGGGGACCCTCCAGCGGGCCCAGGGGTGAGTGCTGGCGCCTTCGCTCCCGGGCCGCCGCCGGGCCTAGCGCCGTGGCGGGGGTTCTCCGGCCGGCCGGCCGAGGCAGCCGCGGTGGCCCGGGCCCCGGAGTCGCTTTCAAGCCGGGCCTTGCCTCCACCTCAGGGTCCGGTCGTCTCCTTGGTCCTCGAGGCGAGCGAGAGAGCTGCTCGCGGAGGTCGGGGGACGCGCCAGCCCCTCGCCCTCCCTGCCCCGGGGCCGCCCCGACATCGCCCCGGAAGGCAGCTAGCCCGGGGTGCGTGCACCCGGCGGCGGGTGACCTTGAGCCGGACGCCCACCGGCGTTAAAAACCGCCTTGTTTCATTTGTTGGGGGTGGCGGTGGTTCTCCTTTGTGTAAAATGCGTGTTGGCAGAGGGCGACTTGTGGGCCCCCGGTGGTCGTCGGCACGTCCCTGTCCAGCCCGGCGGCCTCCGCGCCGCTCGCTGCCGGGGTGCCCTTCCTGGAGCTGGGGCGCCGTGGGACGTCGTGACTCGCTTCGCGCAGCCTTGGTCCTGATCTGCATGGAGATAGCACTCCTGGCCGTGCCCCAAATCTTAGAGCCGGAGGCATTTAGGGAGACGGTCACCTCTCCAGCGCGGTGACGCCCTAGCTCTTGCAGAGCGTGAAAAGGCAGTGGGCCATTGCACCCAACTATAGCCCCGGGGTCTTAGTGGTCGCACGTTGGCGTGCTAATTGCAAGGCCAGGAGTTCGAAATCACAACCCGTCTGCGGGAGAAAGAGGAGGCTTTCTGTAGACACGCCCTGGGGCAGTTCGAGCCTGCCCTCTGGGGTCCTTAAGAGTCGCAGGAGAGACTAAGTGAATGAGACTAAGCGGTCCCCCTCTCTCCGATGCAAAAAGCCCGAAACCACCCAAACATTTACTTTTTGTCACTTTAGCTGGCTAATGAGATTCCCAGAGGGAAGAACCCTTCGGAAAACCGGGTTTGGAAAGATATTCATCGCACTGAGTGGACATTTCTCCGGTCTTGAAATTGGGAGAATTTGAGAGCGTTTGGGTTTTCAAAGCTTGTGGGTTGATTTTGCGGGTCTTTCCCGAAGGAAGTTGTGAGTTCTTCCACTTCCGGTCTGGTGAGGCGGCCTCGGTTCCTTTTCCTTTGCGGTTGGTTGGTTTTTTAAGAGAACGGCTCTCCTGCCTCCGGGTATTGTAATGTGCGGAATCGGAAGCTTATTATGAAAACCTGTGCTGGTTTATATTTTGAGTTTGCAGACACATTTCTTAAAAAGAACGTTTTCCCCTGTCTCCTAGCCCCTTTTGTTCCCCGTAGGACTTTTTGGGAAAGAACTTAAACGAATGGTTTCCATGAGGGGGCTTCAGAAAAGTCGTAAGCTTGAATTCAGAGATGATGGAGTTTTTCCATTTTTTTTAAGCACCCTTCATGTACATAAAAACCTTGAACTAAGACCACACCATATATGTTAAAAAACTGGAGGGTGTTTTTTGGTAAGTGGAAAATTAACAGATAATGTTTGCACCCACTGGCAGTTTGACCCAACCTAATTGTTGAACGCCCTAGGCCTAGAGTCTAAGAGCCTTCCCAGGTTCTTGAACAATTAGCGTGGGGCCTGAACCCTGCATTAGTCTGTTTTGGGGATCTGAGTTGACTTTAGGTGGCATATGGATGAGAGTGTTCTGGTTTGAGCTTGTTTTTGTAAGGATGTAAGTGACATTAGATAGTAAAGCAAAATGCTCTTTTGAAATACACTTATTTAGGACATAATTCCCAAACTTAATTGACCTACGACCCCCTTTCAGGAAAAAAATTACTCACTGCCTCACCTGATAATCAAAAACTTTTGTACGATAGCCAATAAGCCAGGATAGTTTCAATTCCTGCTTTGCTGTACTTCTGGATTATTTCAAGCCCACCCCCTGAGTGGGAAGTATTCCCCACTGATTTAGGGCGTAGTGGAAACTTGTTAGACATAACCAAATATCGTGGGAGAATGTGTTGTGCTTCGGGGCTCAGAATCATCTCTTGAGGGGCCACCAACATCAATTGGCATAACAGTCAACAAAGACAATGCTTATACATCAGTGGTCCTCAACCTTCCTCATGCTGTGACCCTTTAATACAGTTCCTCATGTGGTGGCCCCCCAACCATAAAATTATTTTCGTTGCCACTTCATGACTGTAATTTTCTTACTGTTAAGAATCCGGTGACCCCTGTGAAAGGGTCGTTGCACCCCCATCCCCCCCAGGGGTCATGACCCACAGGTTGAGAACCACTGTTATACATCCTGATTTGGTGAGTAGCCACTAGGGTCTTAAAGCTGTGAGTGACTCTAAATAAGTAAGTTACAGCTATTGATCTCTCTGTCCCAAGCTAGGTGGAGGATGGGGTGGGGAGAGAGATTCAAAGAAATGAACCCATTAGCCTGCAGGGCTAATGCACTACATGAGCCTCAGCCTTCATGAGTGTAAGCTCAGGGGAACTAGATGGTGCCCTACTACCCTTGCCAACCACACTGCAAAGGATCACAGTAGGAGGTCCTGATAGACTGTGTCTCGGCTCTCATCACTTGGAGACCCCCCCACATTGCCCCCCTAATAGTGGCAGCATCCAGTCTCTCATTTAGCCCCTGTTTTTCTTCCCCAGGGAACCAAGTGGCTCTAAATCCAACACATGCCCTTTGAAGCAAGTTAAAGGATTTACTATGAAGCCCAGAAGCAGATAGTGCCAAGTAGCAGGCTGTAGTAGTTACCCATTTGTAAGTAAGAGTCATTTTCTCTCTTGCCTCTTTCTTAGTCTTGAAACCATCTGCATGCCGAATCCTTACAATTCATGGTTTGGTAAATTTGAAAGTTCCTAACATTTTAGTAAGTAATCAAAGCAGCGAGTTAGCAGTCTTCAACCCCCAGTTAGTTGCTGGGGCTTAGCAGTCTTCAGCAGCTGCTGAGGATTTTGGGCAGCATCTCGGGGAAGTCCTCAGCTGTCTCTGATGTGGAGTGTAAGCACTCCAGCCATGACTTAACCACAAGGAGCGAAGCATTTAGATTGCCTGCAGGAGAGACTTTTACCATTGCTGTGCACCTCAAACCTTTTGCTGCACATTTAGTTTGAAGACGTAGTATAATTTGGTTCTCCAAGTGATCTCCTTTTGAAGGGGTCATCGCTCCATGCCAAAACGTTAGACTACCTCAAATATGCCCGCCCCCTTGAAATCCTCTTCATGACTCTGTACTGCATCTTGAAAAAGATGAGCTTTCTGTTTCACTGCAGAATACAACATGTAAAGAAGCAGCATGTTGGTCTTTCTAGCCTGGCTTCACGTCACGTGTGAGCACCTGGTGCCGCTTGGTTTTATCCTGTGTGGAAAATCCCAGGTTGCTGGGCTCTGCCTCAGCCTGCCCCTGCTCTGGAGGAGGCCCCAAAGAGCGAAGCTAGGGGGGATTTGAAAACAACTCTCTCAGATCACGCCCCAGACCATGTGCGAAGCTAAAAGGAATTTGAAGTCGCGATTTACTTTGCTTCATCGCTGTCTTGTGAAATGACTTGTTGAAATACTGATTTTTATTCTTTCTTTTTTTCAGCTGGAAAAGCAGTGTCCGTGTTGTTATGTACACCTCCAAAAAGAGTTCAGATCTGTAGGGGAAGTCTTGTGTAAAGTAAACTGAACTGCAGGGTAGCAGTGTTGTCCTAGCTCTTGTAGGTGGGTCTTTCCTGTGTTAACATGAGTAAGAGAACAAGCAGTGACACCCCACTAGGAAGGTCAGTGGCATTTTATTCAGCTGAGGGCTGAGTGACAGTGGCTTTCAGGCTGCTGCCAAAGGCTGGCCGTGCGCTTTCCGCTCTCAGCAGCCTGCGTGTCTCTGAGCTCAAGCACCCTTCTCTGCTAGGGAAGCTTACTTGATGCCTCTGGTCTGTCTGCCCCCTCCGAGGCATGCCATGCTTTTTTTTTGGGGGGGGGGGTTGGACCCCCTTTCTGCAAATACACACATGAATATGTTACTAAGGATAAATGAATTATGTTACATATTCGGCCCTTCAGACGAGCAGATACGTTAAGGATTTGTTTATGCAGACGCAATGCTTGGCGTCAGGCCTTGGTCATCAGCTAAGAGAAGTGTACAGTTATATATTTTTGTACTTTTCGGGGAGGGCTGGCAGTTTATTTTTCTTCCTTTTAAGTAAATTTTGAGTTAACTTGATTCACTTCAGAAGCTGGTTTTCATCATTAAAAGAGTTGATATTTTTGCGCATGGGGGCAGCTTTTTTGTTTTGGGGTTTTTTTTTGTTTGGTTTGGTTTTTCATTTTTATAAAGCCCTAGCAGCTTTCCCGCCAGTCATTGATTAGGGGACTTAAATTTTTAACATTTATTTCAAGCCTTTTTGCATTTATTAGCAGCATGCACATTTGTTTTTGCAGTCTGTCTCTGTCTGTCTTGTCTGTCTGTGTCTCCACACTTGTGTATATGAAATAGTTCTAAAACTTTGCTCCTAATCTATATCCTCAAGGTAAAATTTCAACTGATAAGTTAGGAGGCATTATGTTGAGGGAAAGAATTTTCTTCTGCCTTATTTGCCCTTTGTGTATATTCCGTACTCGCAAATGAGAAGTGTACTTTAGTGCTTTCTAGACGGCACTGTCTTGTACTTCACTACAAAGAGGAGGCTGGCGTTTGGACTCCCGGTCACCCCGTCTGTGCATTTTTCTCCCACAGGGTGAGTGGGGCAGCATTTCCTTCCCCCACTGCTGCTGAGATGGCGGAAATCAGTCGCATCCAGTATGAGATGGAATACACCGAAGGTATCAGTCAGCGAATGAGGGTCCCAGAGAAGTTAAAAGTAGCACCGCCGAATTCTGACCTAGAACAAGGATTTCAAGACGGCTCTCCAAATGCTAGTGTGATAATGCAGGTCCCAGAGAGGATTGTTGTGGCAGGTACTCTCACCGTTGCTTACAAAGCTCGCTTAGACACTTTTGCTCAACCTTATCCCCACCCCCACCCCCCACCTCCCTCCCATGTGTAACACACCACAGGTGGATGGGCGCTGACAGCTCACATTGAGAACCTGCCTGGTTATTTTCCCACCAGTCATGCTTGAGAGTTCTGTTTCTGCCAGTCTTCTTCATCAGAGCCATTTAAGTGGTCTATCTTTCTTGTGAAATGCCTGTTGAAATCTTTTGCCAGCTTATAAAATTGGGTTTGGTTGGTTGGTTATTAATTGCATTCTAAGAGTAAATTGTAGATGTTCTGGATACCATTATTTATATATAAACATATCTCCCCAAACAAAAAAAATGCTCCAAGCTCACTGTCATAGAGTCTATTCTGACTCATAGAGAACCTCTCTGTGTAATTTATCATTCCAGCAGCATACTAGTAAATGTTGGTGAAATGTGCATTCTTACGCTGAGAGTTTAGATTGAATGGTTCTCAGGCAGTAGCTGGGCTATCATGCCAAAGTAAGAAGTCAGTTATACAATAACATCTTAATGCCATCACTGTCTCTCTGAAACCCTCTCAGGAAATAATGAAGACATTCCATTTTCAAGACCAGCAGATCTTGACCTTATTCAATCAACTCCCTTTAAGCCTCTGGCACTGAAAACACCACCGCGTGTTCTTACACTAAGTGAAAGACCGCTAGACTTCCTAGACTTAGAAAGACCTGTACCAACGCCTCAAAATGAAGAAGTAAGTAGAGTTTAAACTTTACCTGAATTTGAAATCATGAACAAAAAGTACAAGTTAAAGAGTAATAACTAGGAGGCTATAGATTGTATTTTATATGCCCTGCTATCAGAAAAAATAATGTCTGGCATCTTCAAAGCTTATTTTAAAACAAGTAGCCATCTAAGTGAAGTGTCAACTAAGTCCACATAGAAGAAGCATACTAGCCTGAGTAATCTAAGGATTGTAAATAACAAAATCCAAGATCAGAGGGGAGAATTGTATTAGAGCTTAAATTCTGAGCACCTAGTTTGTGGAAGTCCACAGATAACATTGAAAGCCCAAGATCCATTTGCAGAGTCCCCAAGGAGAATAAGCTTCCATTGACAAGGAATACAAATACCCTTCCCCTTAGAGTACATTGGAAAGTAAAGGCATGCAGATTTAAGTTAAGTTTTAATATCATTTGTTTTCCCTTTTGACACATTTTTGTTCTAGTTTTTTTATTTTCTGTTTTCTTTGGGATTGAAGTTTTTATGTGTTTGATTTTCTTATTAGGAGGAGGTGGGGGTTGTATGATTTTCTAAACCAAGGTAGGTAAATCTATATAGAGAGTAACTAGATTAATAGTTTTTTTATGGTTTTGGCAGAGAGTCTGGGGAGAGATGGGGTGCTAATAATAATGAGTATAAAAATGAAATGTTCTGAAATTGATTATGGTGGGGATTGCATAACTTTTTAATGTTTTCACCCTATTGAATTGTGTGGCACCTGTCAGTAGAACTGCTAAAAATAAATTGTATCTGTAATGAATGAAATGAAAACTTTTCACACAGAAGACTGGATTTTGATTTATGCTGAAAACTAAACTCTACTGCCTATGAGTTGATGGCGACTTACAGGACCCTGTAGGACAGCGTAGAACCATCCACTGTTATTTTCCAAGACTGTTTACAGGAGTAGGAAGACCAGTCTTTCTCTTTCTGGTGGTTTTGAACTGCTGACCTTGCAGCTCACACCTCTCCCTGTAACCACTATGCCACCAAGGCTCCTTTTTTTATCTATAACGACGCCAAACAAGATTTGTTTTTGTTTTTTCAACTTAGATATTACATTTCAGGGAAAGTGGAACTTGATGGGTAGCATTTTCTTGTGAGAAGTCTTGAAGGAAAGAGTCCTTCATGCATTGAGCAGTACAGAATAAGTTGGGAAGTTCTGCAGTCAGTGAAACTGATGTGTGTGGCTTTGTTATAAAGGAGGAACCCTGGAGGCGTAGCTGTTATAAAATGGACTGACTGCTCAGATGGATATTGGACCTCCACTCAAGTACTAGCGCAATGCCAGAACACGTTCTATTAAATTGGCATTCCATGATGCACACCTTCCTGACACTATATCACTGAAGACAAATGTGTGCATAAGCAAATGTGGTGAAGAAAGCTGATGGTGCCTGACTATCAAAAGATACAGCGTCTGGGGTCTTAAAGGCTTGAAGATAAACGAGCAACCATTTACCTCAGAAGCATCAAAGCCCACATGGAAGAAGCACCCCAGCGTGTGTGACCACAAGGTATAGAAGGGACCAGGTACCAGACATCAAAGAACAAAAAAATCATATCAGTGGGTGCCTACCTTCCCGACATGATCACTGAAGACAAATGTGTGCTTAGTGAAGAAAGCTGATGGTGCTCAGCTATCAAAAGATCTAGCATCTGGGGTCTTAAAGGCTTGAAGGTAAATAAGTGGCCATCTAGCTCAGAAGCAACAGAGCCCACATAGAAGAAGTACAACGGCCTTTGTGACCATGAGGTATCTAAGGGATCTGGTATCAGGCATCAAAGAACAAAAATTCATATCATTGTAAATGAGAGTGAGTGCAGAGTGGAGACTCAAAGCCCATCGGTAGGCAACTGGACACCCCCTTACTGAAGGGTTGTGGGGAGGAGATGAGCCAGTCAGGGTGCAGGGTAGCAACAATGAAACATATAAGTTTCCTCTAGTTCTTAAATGCTTCCTCCCCACCCACTATCATGATTCCAATTTTACCTTACAAATCTGGGTAGACCAGAGGATGTACACTGGTACAAATAGGAACTGGAAACAGTAAATCCAGGACAGCTGACCCCCTCAGGACCAGTGGTGACAGTGATACCGGGAGGGTGGAGGGAAAGTGGGATAGAAAGGGGAACCGATTACAAGAATCTACATCTAACCTCCTCCCTGGGGAATGGACAACAGAAAAGTGGGTGAAGGGAGACGTCGGACAGTGGTAAGATATGACAAAATAGTAATTTATGAATTATGAAGGGTTCATGAGGGAGGGGGAAAATGAGCTGTTAAGGGCTCAAGTAGAAAGCAAAGGTTTTGAGAATGATGATGGCAACAAATGTACAAATGTGCTTGACACAATGGATGGATGTATGGATTGTGATGAGCCCCCAGTAAAATGATTGTTTATAAAAAGGGCTGCTAACCGCATGGTAGACAGTTTGAAACCACCAGGTGCTCCTCTGGAGAAAGTTGAGGCTTTCTACTCCCATAAAGAGATACCAGTCTCAGGAAAACCCACTAGGGCATTCTCACCTGTCGTGGGGTTGCTGTGAGTTGTAATCCCCTCTGGCTGTGAGTTTGGTTTGGGTTTTTTAAAGACAGGGTGGTGATTAGAGCAAAGAGAGCTCTTTTTCCCATTTCCCCTACTTGTTAAAAGGTTGCTTCCAGTAAGCTACTTGCTGTGGATTGAATCATATATGCTCCCGTCAGTCTCCCCCCAAATAAAAGGGGGTACCACCACCCCCAAAAAACGGGGGCGGGGAAGCTCTGCTGGGCGGAACTTTTATAGTACACGTTTTTCCCACTAGGCAAGCATCAGCAAACTTGCTCTGAGCTAGTCCACCAGTGAGGTTAGTCACCTGGGAAGGTTCTCTGGTCACAGTGAATTTCTCTGTGAGAGCAGCTATGCTTGCACCTCGTTTTGTGTGATGGCCGACTTAAGAGTACAACATGTGGCTGGGAAAATTTCTTGCTTGCGAAAAATGTCCAAGAAACTGTTGTGATGTTGAACACTGCTTACAAGGATAGAGCTATTGGAAAAACTCAAGTGTATGAATTTTCTTGTTTCAAAAAAGGTGAAATGTCGATTGATGACAAACCTCGTCCTGGACGTGTGTCAGCTTCCCAAACAGACGAAAATGATGACAAAATCTGTGCACTTGTGCTCAAAGACTAATGACAGACCATTGAAGAGATGGGGACGTTATCTGAGCTCAGTTCAGCAAATTGTAACGGAAGATTTAGGAATGAGAAAGGACGCTGCAAAGTTTGTTCCATGGGTTCTGACTGACCAGGGAAAAGAGCCGTGGAAACATGCCTGTGCTCTGAAAGAACAACTCTGAAATGCCCCCAACATTTTTCTCCAAGGTCATTACTGGTAAACAGACAAACAGACATGGTGCTATTCTTTATACCCCGAAAGCAAACACCAGTCAAGCCAATGGAAGACGCATTGTCACCTTGCCCAAAAAAAAGTTCATCAAGTGAAATCAAAGATCAAGACGATTCTCATTTGTTTTTGTTTTTTGGATATAATGGGGGATAGTGCATTTGGAGTTCATTCCACTACGTCAAACTGTTAATCACACTTTCTGTTTAGAGGTTGTGAAAGATCTCGTAATGGTGTGTGACAGAAGTCTGATCTGTGGCAGAAGGGACACTGCTTTTGCCACCATGACAATACACTTGCTCATGTAGCCATCTCATTGTGCCAGGTTTTGCCAAAAAGGGCATGCCTCTCTTCCCCACACACCTTACTCACCTGACTTTGCTCCGGGCAACTTCTTTTTGTTTCTGTGAATGCAGAGGGACATGAATGGACAGTAATTTGATGACATAGAGAGGTGAGGACAAAAGCGAGGGAGGCGCTATCAGCCATCCAAATAGATGGGTTTGAAAAATGTTTCCAAGAATGGAATCGCAGATTTTACAAATGTGTTAAGTGTAATGGAGAGTACTCTGAAGGTGATAGAGTTGCTTTGTAAAAATATTTGAATACATAGCTTTGAAAAAAAATTCTGGTTTTGGGGGGTACCCCCTCAAATGTCTTGGAAATCATACCTTCTCTGTTGATGGTGACAATCCCAGTGGGAATGGATTGTCTTTGTACGTAAATGAGATCGTGCAAGGTGTGTTTTAAGTTAGTCTCGTCAATATAAAAAAGATTTAAGCAAGTAAGTGAAAGAAGCGGAGGTGGGAAAAGAAAGATACTGTACCATATAAAGTTCGGCTGAAGGCAGGGACGGGGACTTTGCTCCAGAGCTGATTCAGCCTTCCCGTCGAGCCTCACGGAAGGATTGCTGTTATTGGCCTCACTAGGTAACTGACATTGTGAGCACCACTGTCTCCATTAATATCCCTACCCACCTAAACCCAGTGGAGTGGACGCATAAGTTGACCTGCCTCCGCCGTTGACTCAGGAGCAGGCTAACGGCTGGGCACCGTTTTCTGTAGCTGCTGGACTTCTAGCACAGCAGCGTGAGGCTAATCCCTGGCAGCGTGCAGACCTAGCTTTTCATCCGTCGTCTCACTGCCTGGCCTCTGGCAGTTCTCCCGCTATTGTCTCCAAGGAGAAATGAGGGCGGGCAGCTTCCAGTGCTGGAGATGCCTTTTTCTTGGCATGTAGGAATCTACTGAGGGACCTGGGCAGCATGCTTATCAGTGCCCGTTAGAACGCTCAGGAAGCTTGCTTGGTGAACTAACTGTGGGTGATTGCTTGGTCAAAAGGCACCAAGGTGCTTGCTGATGACTACTAGCTGCTCTGGGAAAGGAAAGCTGAGTCCTGCAGAAGTGGAGAGGAGCTGAGCGAGGAGCCGGGAAAGATGGGGAGGAAGCAGCGTTCCAGCACCTCTGAGGAGATGGTCTGAACGAGGGAGGCAGCTGGGCCCTGGGTGCTGCTCAGAATCAATCCAGTGAGATGCCGGGAACCAGGTTCCCGTGGCATCATCCCCCTCCTCCAGCAGCCTCAGCACTCTTGACATTCTTTGTTGGGGACTGTCCTGGAGTGGTGTGAGATACTGGGCAGCATTTCTCATCTCTTACTGACTAGCTGCCAGTAGCAAGAGCCAAATCGCGACATGAACACTGCTGCCAGTAGCCCAGAGGTGGAAACAACCCAGATGTCTGTTGACTGATGGAGAGGCAAAATATGGTATATACACACCCTCTTCGGTATGCCGAATCGCTACCAAAATATGGAAGGTGACTCTAGGACATGAATATCATTCAACCTGACCTGTGCTAAAGCATGGGTGAGCCTTGAAAACATTGTGCTAAGTGACAGAAGCTAGACAAAGAGGACCACATAGCATATGAGCCCATTTATAGGAACTGTACTAGCACACATTTATAGACAGGACACTGATTGCTGGTGCCAGGGGCTCGGGGGTGCGGGGAATTGGGAATGATTTCTTCACGAATATAGGATCTCCTATTGGGGTGATAGACATGTCTGGATCTAGATAGGAAGAAGGTCCTACTGTGTTGAGTGCCACTGAACTATTAAAACAAGGATGAGGACGAAGGAATGCTAAGATACCCGAGCGAGGTTTACCAGGAGAGGACGGCTTGGCCGGGTCAGCGGAGTAGATCGACACACAAGTAGACCCAGTGGATGCTCCTCCCCCCAGGAATCTGCGCAAGCATATAGTGCTTGGAGTATAAGCGTATTCTGGATGCTCTCAGTCATTTCTTTCTCCAGAATGCCAGTCATAAACTTGATACATAGGAGGCAACTTTCGAAACTTCATGGAGAAATGGAATGGAAGGATAACAGGATTAGTCCACCGACTTTCTGAAGCCCTTTCACAGACGTCCATGCTGCCCAGTTCCCAGGCAGTTGCTCTAGTGGTGTAGTGGTCACTTGTTGAGCTGCTAACTGCAAGGTCAGCAGTTTAAAACCACCAGCCGCTTTTAGGTGGGGCATTCTACTTCTGTGAAGAGTTAGTGTCTGAAACCCATGGGGGCAATTCTGTCGTGTCCTGTAGGGTTGGGTGAGTCTCCATCAACTGGATGGCATTGAGTTGGGTTTGTGAGTTCCCCGCTCCCAGGATGTTCTTGGCTATGACACTATGCAAGTTGGCCCTATACAAATAGAGTCCAATCTGAAGTGGGGAAAAGCCTAGTAGACTGCGCATCATCTGGTTGCCGGCTCTGTGGAGGACACAGACCCGATCCTTCCTATCCTGCTTAATCCTGGTGCTGGCGGCATAAAGCAGGAGTGGTTCTGATGGAGGAGCAGCTCCCCGCCCACATCCAGCTGTGGGAGAGCTGTCGGGCAGAAGTAGGAAGGCGCCGTCCTCGTCCTGCTCACGGACTTCCCTTGTTGAGGATTTGGGTTGCTCGGGTTTCATTTTGAATCTTTCTTGTTGTGGACTCGGAATCAACTCCTTTTCTGTTTTTAGAAATTATATATTTTCTCATTTAGAAGATTGGTTCCCAGTGAAATGTAAACCATGCTCTGAAATTACGTACTACATGACTGACTACGTTTCTATGGCATGAGACACTGGCTTAATTCTGCTTTGATGATAACTTTATAAACCAAGAAACGTCTGTTTTAAAAAAATAACAATAAAAGAAAACTACATTTTAAAATTCCTGTTAGAGTGTACTGGATTCACAGAGTAGTTGCCATTTACAGTAAATGTTATTGTTGTTTTTCTGGCATGAAGTTATCAGAACTATTTCTTCGTAGTTTTAAAAAAAGCACTTCCTAATCAAATGGGAATGGCAGCGGTGGGTTATCTACTGCTGGGTGACTGGCCAGCCCCAGCTTAGTGATGCATAAGGACACCAGCCCTTTCTTTGACTGAGGGACTCTGAATCAGGACTTTCACGGGCTCCCTGGTGAGAGCTCGTTTCCACACTAGAACACCAGCCGGTGTGGGTGGGGGAAGGGTACCATCAGGAGCAGACCCTCTGATGGGGTAGTGGATCCCTGCCATGGTCTGGGGCCTTAGCTCGGTACACCTGCACCCAGCCTTCCCCTGTTTCCACATGGGCTTCTCCCAGGAAAGAACGCAGCTACGGGCTGCTTGGTTCTGACCCAGCTTGGAGGCTCGTTGCCTCAGTCCTCCAGCAGTCCCAGGCTACCCCGGCTAAGCCGAAGGTGGGGAGGCCAAAAAGGAGCAGGAGGGCTGGGGGATCCTGTATGTGCTCCAGTCTGGGATGCCAAGGCTGCGAAGCCAGGAAGATTCCAGAATAGCTGACCAAATCTGGTTTGTCTTAACCTCACAAGCCAAGAGCACTCATGTGCAATTCAAATACATCCTATTCCTACCATTCATGTGACTCTGAAGACTGTACATGTGTTCTTAGAAATAATATAGAGGTGTGCTGGAAATGATAGTCTGATCATTGTTCCAAGCAAGGTGGCTCTGCTGTCGGTATGTGAACGTCTTGGAGTGATTTGCATGGAAAGTCGCGGCTTGAGCCCAGCTCTGTTGGTTGCAATTCTTGGCTACATGCTGCGCCCATTTTCCGAGCAGCCTCTGATGAAGGTTGTTGGGAAGCAGAGCCACGACGAAGCTCCTACGAGTGCTTTTCTCTTCCCCTTCCCTTTCTGTGTGCCCGAACAGATGCGGACGGTTGGCAGGCTAAAGAGAGAGCGCTCTATGAGTGAGAATGCTGTCCGCCAGAATGGACAGCTAATGAGGAACGATTCCATGTGAGTACAGCCTCTCAGCCCTGGGCCCTGCCTTGTTTGCTCCTTTTGCGGTGTTTCTCGCTGGCCCTCCAGATAGCTCCAGCAGCGTTGCACATCTGTTTTGCACCCCACTGGTTGTACATTTTTATAGTACTTTCTGTCGTCTTAGTAGCTGGCCATTCGTTAATTGTGAAAATACTTTATCTTCCTCTCTGTGTACAATTTGCTTGTTTTTAGAATCACTTCCAAGGTATACTTGCAACAAATCCATAAATGTTTAAGTGCTCAGCTGCATCCAACCTCAAAATATGCTCTTCTAGCATGTATGTAAACATTCCTGGGATGCCATGAGGAAAACATGGGCTAGAATGTTTACATTTTCAAGCAGTCACTTAGTCATAGAATTCAAGCCCTGCTCTTCATGAGTCCTGATAAATAACAGAGCCTAGGAAAATAGATCCCGATCCCCACCCCAGGAATATGGATTCATTGAAGTAATAGATCTCTTTCATTTTCTCAAAGACATCAGAATGTGTTGTGTGTAAGACAACAAGCCTTTCTTTTTCATGTGTGTTATTATACCCTGATTAAAAGCCAGTCCTATAGTGTTTTAGATGACGCCAATACTGCTTGTTGTTTTATTAAAATTAGAGTTTTACAAGTAAAATGTCCCTTGAAAAGCAATAGCATTTTACATCACACACCTATGGTGACTGGTCTTTTTAAATAGGTGGTTTTAGAGTGTCTGCGAAAATTGATATCTTTTTTTACTAGTTTTTCCGTCATTTTTCATGAGTTTCTTGCAAATCATGTGATGCCAAACTTGGAGCTTTCAGATGTAGTTAAAAGCAGAGAATTTAAATGTGTGAACATCACAACTAGACCATTACACATCAGTATTGTGCAGTGGTAAATTCTCACTTGGACCTGACTAAAGAACAGGGCTTGTGAGGGGAAGAGAACCTTTACTATCTCAGTGAAAAACATCTTCATATCTTTTATTCTTTCAAAGAAGTTTTATGAACAAGTTTCATGGTGTGTCAATCAGCCACTGAATTTCTAACTTCATTGTAAATGCTCTGTCTTACAGAAACTCTGTTTCCTTATGTTAGATACAAAGAAGACATTGAACTTTTCTCAAGAGCCTTGAAATCTCTCCTAAAGTAGTTACACTTAGTCTGAAGGGTTCTCTAGGAGGATACAGTTCAAATGAATCATCCTCTCTTTCAGAGAAGACTTAACCTGAAAGATGCAACCATGAATAATACAAATTCTATGTGACTAATGATACATCCCCCTGAAGTTAACCAGGGATGTCAGCAGACCTGCCTAGTTCATTTCTCTAGAACTTTCCAAATATAGATATGATGGAAAGGCCACATACTTCATAGCTAAACCAACTGCTGACACATTAGTCCCCAACTCATAGTGACCCTACAGGACAAAGTCAAACTGCTTCTGAGACTGTAAATCTTTATAACGGTAGACAGCCTCATTATTCTCCTACCAAGCAGCTGGTGGGTTTCAACCACCCACCTTGCAGTTAGCAGTGCAATGCCGACCCCTCTGTGTCACCAGGCCCCTTAATCACTTAAGTGGCTTTATGCATTTCTTATGTATAGTCTTTTAAAGGCAGCAACTGTTTCTTACAGAATTTTAATTGAAAAGATGTGGCTTAATTGTTTATGTCCTGTATGATTTAGACATTTCACGTTCATGAAACAAAAAATAGAGTTGGCTTAATGTAGTGTCACTCCCACTTTTACCTTAAAAAGTACAGCGTACACATGTGAGAGCCCAAACACAGCAGGGTGCCCTGCCCTTCAAAGTCTCCCAAGCTCCCCATCCTTGACAAGGTGCAGGTGGCCATTTTTCTATGGCCTGTTTCAGAGTTTGGAAAATACTGGCATTTGCTTCCTCTGACAGGTCTCTGCCTTGCTTTGGTTCTGGCTTTTGCAGGTCGTATTGTTCTTAACAGCTAAGAATAGGGGCCGCTCTCAGGTAGGTGTCTAGAAGCCAGTGCTGGGGCAGATGGGTTCCTGACAGGTGTGTTTGCAGTTAACCCAATCACCCACCTGCCTCCCATAGCAGAAAAGGTAATGACTCGTGCCAGCTGACACTTGACTTGTGTGTGTCATTCTTGTCTCTCGGACATGCTCTAAATGGTCAGTAGACTGGAAAGCTCATCTTTCGTTCACTTGGGGATTTTAAAGCCTTTTTTGGTAGTGAGAGTCACGTGACTGTTCGACTGTGCAGGTTCACGGTGACATGCTAAATTACTCCAGGTTTTGTTTTTACTCGTGATGAAGTTTGCCTTGGTTAATTTTAGTTTCTCATTGAATTCATCTTTTAAATTTAACATTGACTATTTTAACTTCATTATGAATTTTATCTGGTGAGCATGTATTCTGCTTTTGGTGTTGTTACTATGGTTAGGTAGAACACATTAATATGGTATGGCCCCATTTTAGTTGCTGAAGTACCGGTACTCTGCTACCTTCCCTGCCTCAGTCTTCCCTTGTAACCTGAGCTGGATTCCCGATGGCTGTGCATGGGCCTCTCTCTGCCTGCCCTCTGCCCTCCCCGATGTCTTTTATTCCTTGGCTGTAAGAATGGTCGTGCGCAAGGTCTTAGAGCAGGAGCACTTACCTCTGTTCTCTCCACTAACTTTCAAGAGGCAATAGGGTGCGTTGTTGTCAACGATTGGCAGGCACCAAGGCGTCCTGGTGGCACAGTGGTTAAGTGTTCTGCTGCGCATCACGAGGTGGGAACCCACCAGCCCCTCCCTCCTTGGGTGAAGGAGATGGCAGTCTGCTCCCATAGAGACGTGTAGTCCTGGAGACCCTTTGGGCAGTTCTACTCTGTCCTCCAGGCTCTGAGAGTCAGAAGGACTCCACGGTAAGCAGTGTGGTGTGGGTATGTATTGGCTCAGGAATGCTTTCTGACCAGTAGAATCATTTCTAGTTATTTTGTTGTGATATAAAAGTCAAATATGTAAAAGAAGCATAATTATTATTTAAGGTGGCACAGATCAGATTCTGCCCCAAGAAATAAACTGTCAAGGTTCCAGGCACCGATTTCTGCACCGGAGTACACGTAAGATTTCATCTGACCTGCTTTTCACAAGTAGGAGTGTTTTAATGTTGCAGGCTTATGTTGTACTAATCCATCTCACCGCGTAATTGGCATTTAGTACCCCAACACCCTTTACCATTTGGCTTTTCCTACCTCTGTTTCATGTGTTCTCAAACTGTCAGCCATGTGCGTTGGTTAAGGAAAAGAATAGCTTCGATCCACAAAGGACGCTTTGTATTACTTGGGGTTTCTTAACAAAAAAGTAAGGACCCTTGGTAGTGTAGTAGTTAACAAGCTGGGCTGCTGCTCACAAGGTCAGCAGTTCAAAACCGCCAGCCACTCCTCGAAAGAAAGGAGGGGCTTTCTACTCCCTTAAACCGTTAACAGTGTTCCGGGAAACCCACAGGGGCAGTTCCACCTGTCCTGGAGGGTGGACCTTCACTGGACGGGGTAACAGCAGCATGGAGACAAAGCAGAGGTTCTCTTCCCTGTTGTCCGGGCCCCTTTGGTGGTTGGCTCAGGGATCCCATTTTTCTGATTTCAGCACACTCTATTTTCAAAATCTCACTTTGACCCAGAAGGAGACTGAAACCTTAAGTATGGTTTGTCATTTGACATGTTTTAAAAATTATTTTTTTTAAGTTAAAATTATACCGGAACAAGTTTTTTGTGATCCTTTTTTCCAAACTCTCCATGTGTGGGCATGGCTGATGTCCCCATCCAGGGCTCCACCCCACCGCACAGCACAGGAAATGCAGGTGAGTGTGGCAACAGGAGAAGCTATGCTGCCGGCCCGCAGTTTATCTCTTGGGCTGCTAGGTAGGGGCCTGGACTAGTGGCGGCAAAGTGAAAGGTTTCCTTATTTAAAATGTCAGAGACATAATCCGAGCTTTGCTTCATTGGCCATATTTTTTTCTTTTACGCCTTCCTGGGGTTTTTTTAGTGGGAAGAGAGACACAGGCTAGCACCTCACAGTTTGAGAAACAATGTTCCTTTGAAAAGCACTTGGGAAAGAGGTACTTGGCTGGGACTCCGCTTCCCATAAAGAACCCGGTGCGCATACGGCTGACTCGGCATGCCCCTGCTGGTGTCGGCCAGTGTTCCTTCCCAAGCCCTCGTGTCACGAGCCTGTGGGAGACCGTGGGGGGCTGCTAACTGATGACGCAGCGTGCTAAACACCGGCCGCTGAGTCTCCTCAACTGCGTCTCACCTTTTCTGTCAAAGAGAAGAAAGGCAACGTTGAGAATTTGCTGGTTTATAACACTTAACTAAAGAGTGATTTATTATCAACATGCATTTTTATTAAATACTAATCGTTAACAGTTGTTTAATCTTCTGAATATCTCTCTTATAGAATATGCTTACTTTGCCATTGTTTACCTGTTTAAAAAAAAAACACAGAAATCCAGCCACTGAGTCTAAGCTGAGTGGGTGGACAGGCAGGCAGGCACTTGACTCTGCCGCCCTGCCCACTCGATGCCAGCGACAGACTGATGTCCAAGTTCAACTTGTTGTTTGTGAAAAAGTCTTCCAAGATAGCTTAAATCTTTTTTCTTTTTTATTGCTAGACTATTTTTATGTTCTTAATTGGGATTATATTAGTCATCTTCTGACTTAGCAAATGAATTTATGTGCAGATGGAAATTGACACTAACAATAAGGGTTGTTCATACGAGGAACCTTCAGAATATTCGTGGAGCATTCCATATTTCCAACTCTGTTTTTCCATGAATGTTTTGAAGCCCCCTCGGCACTCAGAAGTGGTCAGCCGTTTAAAACCTCCTCTACCTCTTCTGCTTTTAATGTGATGAAGCTCCATCGGGTTAGTGATTGAAAAGTTAAAGGTTAGACTTATCTTTGAAAACTTTCATTTCTTTCAAGGGGTTATCAGAAATTCAAGTATGTTATAGGTTAGTCTTTGATAAGATAAATAGCTTTAATATTTATTGATGAAAAATGGCTTTTGTGAATCATTAGTTTTATTAAGTTATAGTTGAGGATCTTTTCAGGTTTTTGCTTTTTGTTTTGAAAACTTAATTTTATGTGATTGCAGAATCTTAGAACTTGGAGAAGTCTTATAACCCGTTCAAGAGCCCAACCTTCCGTCTTCAGAATTCTCTGGGACTCTAAAGTTAGGTTAGGCCTGAATACTTTCTAATGCCTGTGCATGAACAGGAAATGCTTAGTTTTTTTTAGAAATTAAGTGAGCAATTTCTTATTAGATGTTTCTAGGAAAAATAATTTCTTTCCAGGAGGATACCCACGTCCTTTTTCTGACAAACTTGTAATGGACAAAAATCCATCCCGCTCTTTCCCTGGACTTAGATTATATTCATGGACATTATTGCTCTACTTTAACATGTCACTATGTAGCCAGTTCATATACTGAAACTGACTGATAAGCAATGACTTCCAGTTAAACCCCAAAATTTAAAGACAAAAACTCCCTATCAGCAGAATTTGCATTGGTTAGTCTTTTAAAACTTGCTTCTGCCCTTTTAGCCAAGTAGGCTGGCAGCGCCATCAAGAAGAGCTGGAAGATGGGTTCTCTATTGACAGTGATGCAAAACTGGTGCTTTTTTTCAAACCATTTTATTTATTAGCACCTAACCCAGACATCATACCATTCCATAGTTCAATCATATCAATCAGTATTATGCAATCACTACCACAAATCAGTTTCAAAACATTTTCTTCTTCCTTGTACTCCTCGATATCAGCTCCTCCTTACCCTCTCCCCCACCTCCCCTGCTGTGCGCCCCAGAACCCATGTTCTAGCTATTATCTCCATAGATGGATCCATCCTGGGTTTCATATGCCAAAAAAACAGAAAAAGACGTAGTGAGTCAAGAAATTTACCCATAATGACAAAACACAACAGCTAATATGAAAAAAACACAGTAAATATTAAAAACCAGAACAAGCACAAAATGAAGTAAAAGGGAAATCAGGTGACAAGATTTTAACCATTCAAGTCAGACTTACCGTCTTAATCTACTACAGTCGTCTCTCCAGTCCTCTGATCACCACGTTATTCCCATCCCTCCGTTATGGGTAGAGGAAATCGCTGAGAAAACTGACCCCTTTGATCCCTTCGTCTGGTAACCCTTTTCTAACTAGCTTTCGGTCTGGTTTCCTGGTGCTGCCTAAAGAGAAATCTGAGCATGAGGCATGTAGGCTACATCTGGAGGGTCTCTATAGAATGCCCAACGTGGGTTTTCCAGGTATCACGGTCACTGGATAGGTTGGTTTATACAAGGGGCTTCAGGAAGGTGTTGGGGAAAAATCTGTTTTCATTCCATTTTTTGATGAACTTTTGAAGCACCCTCATACATATCCCCAGAAGAAACCCCAGGCTCTGGACAGATAACAAGCCTGAGTCCACAGCGTTGTTGGAGTTTATCTTGATCTTGACACTGTCAGCCTGAGCTGTCTGATGAATCAGCCTCAACAAATCATTTTCTCACCGATCAAGATTTGACGCATCTACTCAGAATGTTCAAGACACTCCAAGTTATTCACAACCTTGGGAAGACGAATTGTTTTCTTTCTTTCAATTTCTGGAAATATTAATAGATGGCAATAGCTCACCTTCCCACTAACATTATGGTCTTTCAGAAAAGTCCGTGTGAAGTTAGAGAAGGGGAGGATGGGCCCCTTTCATCAAAGAAGAAAAGCTAAAGTCTGTTGTCAACGAACAACCACAGCCATTGTTTCTTTACTGTCTTGATCGTTTAAGAACCTGCCTGGTGCTCTCATCTGCGGTCCCAGCCGGGTGTTTGTCTGTATGGGGAAGCAGGCTGTCCGTCAGCGTGCACTCGTAGTGCGTTGGCTCAAACGTTCTGAGACTTGGTTCCTCTTTGAATCCCATTCCCCTTTCGAGTGCTGTCACTCATCACACATCCACTTGCTTCTTTGCCTTTGTGAAGTGTTTGAGATGGCAGTTTATGGAGTCACGTGTTTAAAATGTGTCTGACCCCTGTTTACTAGAAAAGACCCTCCCTCCTAAGGGAAGGTGCCATGCTGTTGGCTAGAGTTTTATGTCCTGGCTCAGAAGGCTTGCACTTAGAAGCCTTCAGAAGAACGGTGCGTCTCCAAGCTAGGAATCTAACCTATTCGTCCTTACCCTAGGTCCCTGCCCTCTCAGCTGGTCTCCTTTAATAATTACAGTGAGACATTTTCCAGAGCTGCAAGCACGCTAGTTGGTTTGGAAGACAATTCTGAATGTTTATTAACATCTTTTCTCTGACTTTTCTTGGGGGGACGTGTGATGGGGGGGGAGTAAGGGATGTGTGGGGGGTGGAGGTGGAACAAACCTAAAACCCTTCCGGAAAGGTTTGTGGTGGAAAGTGCTCAGCTGAAGTTGTATGAAAATCTGACTTGAGTCTCTCTCTCTTCGTTTGCTGTGCTGCGTAAACAGTGTGACGCCATCGCCTCCGCAGGCTCGGGTCTGTCCTCCCCATATGTTCCCTGAAGACGGAGCGAACCTCTCCTCCGCCCGAGGCATTTTGTCGCTTATCCAGGCCTCCACGCGTAGGGCCTACCAGCAGATCTTGGATGTGCTGGATGAGAACCGCAGGTGACTGGCTCCAGTGACTCTTGCCTGCTTGAGCTTCTGGTTTTCTTGGCTCCTTATTTATAGCGCTGGGGGACTTCCTTTTCTGTTTGCACCTTCTTTGTCTCCTGCTAAGACACTGTGCTTTGAACCGCTTGCTTTGCTGTCTTTTACTGTGAAACAATTGTCCAAAATTCACATTTCACGGGAGTCAGGCTCCTGAGCACCCCTTCAGTCATCGGGCGGGTCTGCTTGCTGACTGCCAGCTGATGGGCAGTGTTGATGATGGCCTCCTCTCAGGACTTGGCCCCCCTCTGGGCTTGGGTGTGGGACCGCCAAGGGCTACCCTCTGGGTTTAAGTGGACTTAGGGGTCAGGATCCCTGGTGGTGGTCTGGTTATACCTTGGGCTGTGATCTACATGGTCAGTAGTTTGAAACCACCAGCTGCTCCAAGGGAGAGTGACAAAGGCTTTCTCCTCCCATAAAGAGTCACCGTCTCAGCAGAAACCCTCAGGCAGTTCTACCCTGTCTTGTGTGTATGGGGCGGGGGTGAGGTTTGGCGGGAGGGGAGGGCTGTGTGTCAGCTGTGAGAGAGAGAGAGTTCCTCTGGACAGGGAGAGGCAGCAGGTCTGAAGGCAGGGGCAATGTGGCTGCAGGGTCATTTTTTCTCTCCTCCTCGCCTGGCCTGCCCTGGAATTCCCAGAAGTTCCTGTCTGTTTATATTGCTGACATTTCTCACTCTTGCTGGCTTGCCTCCCTCTGAACATCTCCTAGTAACATTAGGAGGACACTTTTTTAGACTTCATGGCACAAGTACATTTGGGTGCAGTGCTTTCAGACACTGTCCTCGCTTCATCACTGTGTCGTATTGACCATGTCCCTGGGGAATAAGGTTTGACTACTATATTTGCATGTTTATACAAACATTATTTAGACCATGCGGAAAAGTGTACAGTGTGGGAAAGATACACTAGGCTTGTTTTCAACTGCAGACCTGTTAGTGAGTATTGTGCTGCCGGGCCTTATTCAGATCACTAGACTGCTCATGGGAGAGTTTTAAAGAGGTCTCCAGGCCTGTGAGCTCACCCTTCAAGAAAACTTGGTTTCCTGCAGGGCTTGATCTGAACCAGAGTTTCCTGAACTTTTCTGGGATTGTGTCTGTACTGCTGGCCCAGAACCCACCTGTAAGATCTCTTGAGCAAAAGCCCATGGCAGGATGGGCAAGAAGAATGCTTTTATATATAAGGGGCTTCAAAATGTTTCTGGGAAAATGGAATTGAAAAATAATAGAAGTTCCCCACCAACTTTTTGAAGTCCTTTCTTAAAGCTGCCTTGAAGGGAGAATAAAGCTTAGATTTAGATCCAGCCTCAGTCTTGATCTGCCCCACTAAATAAGCTGCATGATAAACCAAGAAACAAAATTCATTGCCATCGAGTTAATTCCAACTCATAGCGACCCTGTAAGACAGGGTAGAACTGCATCTGTGATTTTCCAAAACTATAACTCTATGGAAATAGAAAGCCTTGTCTTTCTCCCTTGGAGAGACTCATGGTTTTGAATTACTGACCTTACAGTTAACAGCCCAGTACATAGCCACTGTGCCACCAGGGCGCCCAGATGCATTATAGCCCTGAACTAATCATTTATTTTTTCAGGGCCACTTTTCTCCCTAAATTTCACACGCACGCACGCACGCACGCAGTTCAAACGTGCATGGAAAAATGAAATCCAAAGAATGGAATTGCCCTTTAAACTTTTGTGTGTCTATGTGATATATATATATAGTCTAAATTGTTTGTTTAGGGAAGTGAGAAAGCCCTGAAAAGATAAAATATATAAAGTATATGACACTTAACTATTATTTATAGAGGCCTGCTTCCTCTCCCCACCCCCTCCTTAATGCACCTGGGTACTGCAGCAGCCAGCCCATATCTTGACTCTCAGCCAGGAGGGCCGCCGCCTCCCTTCTGAATAGGAGCTGGTGATCAGGGCTCTGTGCCAGGCAGATGCTGGGTGACTGGCAAGTGCTGAATGAGCCCTATTTCTAAATCCTGTGTAGATGAAATTATAACCCAATGATAGAATCCCAGCACATTGGAATCGTTAAATCCCAACACCCTGAAATTAGTTTTCCATACATACACAGTTCATTCTGGTATTCTGGAACTCAAAAACAAAACCACTCTTTTTTCCTCCAAAATAGAACTTTTTTTCCTTTGAATTTCACGTTCAAAATTACTAGTTCAAAAACTTTACTAATGTAAAATCTATGTTGTTGTTTTTTATTATGAAAAACCGTTCTAAGCGCTAAAGTGGTTTCACAGTTCTAATTCCAATGAATTGTGTCACATAATTTTTCCCCCTGAAATCTGATGACCTTACCACTTGCATGAGAAAGACGAGGCCATGTGTCTCAAAAGGCTTGCAGCCTTGGAAACCCCAGGGAGCCGTGCTCTGTCCCAGAGGGCCTCTGGGAGTCAGAATTGGCATGATGCCAGTGGGGGGTGGAGTGTCCCTTTAATAATTTGCTCTTAGATACATAGCATTATGTCACCTTGGAGCTTAAGTTCTCATTCATTTCATTATTGAAAGATAGTTTGAAAAAGTAAAAAGGAATGATAGTTTTATTTCTTCTCTTTTTTTCCCAGTTAAAGTCTTTTCATAATCTAAACATTGACCAAGATCAAATAATTGTGTTAAATCCATTTTTATATTGCTACTATGGGAACTCTTTAGATATAAGCAATAGGAATGTGAAATTTGGATGATGTTCTAGTTGCATGATTATCAAATACCACTGTTTACCAGCTTCAGTGCATACGTTCTTTGCTCTGTGCCTTGTTTTTTGTTTTTTTTTTCTGTCTATGTTAGTGTTCCCGGCTGTTCTGCTAACGTAACTAACAGTAGTGTCTCCTCGGTCTTAGGCCGTCCCCCAGGGACATGTAAATGAAGGAGCACTACTTGGCAGAAAGAAAACGCTGGAAAAAGAGCTTACTCCCTGCTTTCTTACTGTGAAAGAATGCTGACTCATAGTGGCTGGGCATGAGAACTGTTCTGACTTTCCACTTTAAGGGATGCTGCAAATAGGGTGATGGATGTGCGAGTTTTTAGAGCAATGATGATTCAAGCCAACCAAGCTCAGTGGGAAAACACGTCCTAGGTCTGCTGTAGAAAGGTTGATTTACAGGGTCATGGCCGCGCATTTCAAAACTGAGAGACTTGGTTCACCAGAATCCCTGGGATGAGCTCCAGAGCGGTCCTTTGGTCAGTGCAAAGTGAGTGGCCGTGACTGGTTAGGGAAATGCCCTGCCCTCTCCAACATCTGAGAGACGGGCATCTTGTTCTCCTTTGCAGCATCTCAACATTTTAAAGGAGGAACTTGATTTCTACAAAGGGATTATTTTTTAAGTATCCACAGACTAGACACGCCTAGCATACCTAGGTTTTAATTTTAGGAGGGACTTGATGATTTTTACGCTTATGATTTGTTTTTGTTTTTATAGATCATACTAGTTTTAAGTGCATAGACTAAGAGACCAGTATGTGGGGGCGAGTACATGTTATTACCAGTATCCCTATAAATATGTCATTTGGACGACCACCAGTGCAGTTACAGCTGATACTGTATTTGTGACTTGTCTTTTTAAAAATATTTTATGTCTGAGGAGACTTCAAAAAGTTTATTGAAGCCGTTTTATATAATTTCTGGTCCCCCAATTATATACCTATGCAGAAGTTTACATTTTCATAGCAACTAGCACATGTTCCATTAAGTCAAACTAGACATGTTAACAAGGTGATGCTGGTGCTTGTAGCTTCGGATTTTCTTTTTTCCACTCAAACTCCTACCATGAAAACCTACTGTGAACATAATATTTATCAGACTTGAAGAGATTTTTTGAATGTGTTATATCGTACTTAATGATAGAAATGGTACTTGAGTGAACTTTGCCAAATACCTGTCTAATTGACTTTCATATTATGTGTGTCGATTGCCAGTGTAAGAAGACAAAATGAAATGCGTTGTGAAAGGTAACTCATTCTTTTCTGCTCTGCCCTCTGAGAGGGAAATCTCTGTGGTGGAATATGGAGAATCGGGCAGACTCACTTTAGCTGGTTTTGTTTTTGTTTTTAATGGCTCCAGGGAAGCCCACGCTGGTGACTTGATGTGGTTCCCCATTCTCCTGTTAGTGTTATTTCAGATGGTGCTTAGCTCACTTTTCCTAATTCCACAGACATGGGTGAGGCGAATAGAATGAGCTTCACGCTGGCTCTTAAGCCGACAAAACACAAGTCTGTCCCCTGGCTCCCCAAAAGTCTCTGCATCCTTTGTCCTCTAGGCTCCAGATAGTCAACGCCCAGTAGTCCTTTTAGGCAAGGAGCCCTGGTGGCCTCGTGGTTACGTATTAAGCTGCTAACTGCAAGGTCAACTGTTTGAAACCACTCTCTCCAAGGGAGAAAGGATGAGGCTTTCTACTCCTGTAAAGAGTTACAGTCTCATAAACTCGCAGAGACAGTTCTATCCTGTCCTACAGGGTCACTATGATGAGTCGGCATTGACTCGATAGCAATAAGTTTGGCCTTTGATTTGGTACCTTTAAGAAGTGTAGAAGCTACACTTGTCAAAATTCAACAGTGTGACGAAGTACAGAGGAAAAATCTAGGCCATTAGAATTCAACAATGACTATTGTAATTGTCTTCCTACCTAAATTCAGGCCCAAATTTATCTGAGACATTCCCAAGGAGAGAGAATCCTACTGAAGACCATTGGAGAGGTCCTGTAGCCCCTCTTCTCCTTCCTCAGATTAATAAATGGTGCCGGCTGCTTTTGAGGGAATTGACCAGGACTACATAAAGCTCTAACTTTACTGATTTAAAGAATAAAATTGATTGGCACGCTAATGGCCTCTCTCAGAAGGTGGCCCTGTCTTGTAGGACCAGCATCTGCCGAGACCCGTGACGAGCCCCACAGAGTTTCCCCTCCGCCCTGTATGGCACTCCTGGTTGTCTCCTGGGGCGACCCCCTCTCAGATTGACTTGCAGCATCTGTAATGGGCAGCTCCCAAGAACTGAAGGTTCTCCTGAAGACATCAGACTGCTCGGATTAACTGGGCAGGGGTGGGGGCTGGGGTGGGGATGGCTGATTTCAGACGAGCAACCACGATCCTCATGCAGGTGCCACTCACTGGTCCCCACATGCTTCCTTTTCAAGCTGCTCCAGAAGAGACAGCGCCCCGTCTCAGGATTTCTAAATGGAAACACAGGTGCCAGCGTATATGTGCAGTATACACTGGCACCGTCTGGTGGCTACCTTCCGACTCCCGGCTTCTTCCATCAATTGTCATCTTGCACACTCTGAAAGCCATAAAACGAATGGAGGGCATAGTGCACAAAGATTGTTACAAATATTCACCAGCTTTATATTGTATCAGGACATACAGTATGCTCATGTTTGACATTGATTTGTCTTATTTTTGCTTTTATTTATTTACTTCTGTCTCCTGATTCTGTCTTGTGCCTTCTCCTGTAAACAACTGCCTTAGACCTGTGTTGCGTGGTGGGTGCGCTGCCGCCACTTCTATTCCTCATCATGACAACGTCAGGTAATTCCCCATCTGTGTCATCCTCGGGTCCACCGGCAGCCCTGTTTGTGCTCGGCAGTGCATGTGGTAGCCATGCCTCTGTGATCGCTCCCACTCCTGTACCTGTTCTTTATGAGCACCCCTTGCCCCTGCTCCCTCCCCCCAACCCCACCCCTGGCCTGTGTGGCGACAAGGAGTCCACTTGTTGAAAACACTGGGTCAGCCAGCCTGAGGGATGCGCACGTGGGCATTCTCGTGGGGCCTGTGATGCCTGAGGCATTATGGTGAGAGAACACTTTATTTGATAGCCTCTCTGGAGGGTACCATGCAAGCACAGGAGCGTGTGACACCTTGTTGGCATGTGTCATCCTCATTGGGCCCAGGACTTTGACCACTGGTCTGCATAGCGCCCCGGCTGTAAGGGTTTTCCAGGGTATCTGCTGCCTGGTTTCCCTGGACTGTTAATTCATGAGCACACACACCCATCCACCTTCACACCCCAACCGAACCATCATGGTCAGTTTTCTCTCGTGTTTGCCTGTGAGTCTGTGCTCCTGTACTCATCCTGTGAACGTGTTCTCAGCCAGGAGGCAGATTTTGGTGTATTCCTTCCTGGATTTTTGTTCTGATAAACATAAGCTTTCGTGTAAAACACGGATTATAAAGCTGTGGGTTCTTTCTGTTGCCAAAAGCCTGAGATCCTTTGCAAATGATTTTCCGTACAGCTGACACGTCAGCTAGTCCAGACGTTAGGGAGCTCTGGATTGAAGGTGGGATTGTAAGTAAGCGTTCTCGGGTGTGCTTCCCTCTGTATGTTCGGTCCAGTTCTGGATGCCCTGCTTTTCTAATGACTTGTATTCTGTGTGTCCTCGGGGAGGACAGTGCTACTTGAGGTGACCGTTGGGTAAAGAGAAGTCCAGAGCCCTTACTGTTTTCACGAGTCATTTAGTAATTCCAGTTAATCATCAAAAGAATCATTAACACGTGTCTGTAAACTTAGATATTTGCTAACTGATGTCTTGTGCTTGCCCTGTGATACTAAAATTTCTGCCCTGTTCTCATGGAAAATGGGCAGTTAACAGGAACGCACGTTCCTTTAGCCCGGCTCTTCTAGCGTCAGTGTGCCCTTGTCCGTAGCTGTCATCGTGCTGCTGTGGGTCACCCTGGTGGCAGCAAACCGCATGAAAGTTCACCAGACAGGCTGGTGCGGATGTGTCTGAGGAAGGCGGGGTGGGGTAGGGGGGGCAGGAACCGACCACTCCCTTCCTGGCCTTTGCATCTGATGGCTGTGTTAGGATGGGGACTGGCTTGTAGTGTTACAGTGTGGGGTCCCAGGTGCCCACTTTGGGTGGGTGGGTCTCATTAGAGTAACTTCTTACTTCCGTTGACGGAGCCTTGGTGGCACTGTCAGGTCAACATTGGGTTGGCAGTTTGGCACATCAGCTGCTCCGTGGGAGAAAGGGGAGGCTTCCTCCTCATGTTCAGAGTCGCAGTCTCTGAAACCACAGAGCAGTTCTACTCTGCCCTCTGTGTCGCTCTGAGTCGGGATCCACTCGAAGGGAGCGAATGAGTGAGTTCATTTCATTTATATTCTGCTAAGGATAGTTACTAAGTATTCTGCCAAAATCATGATACAGGACATAAAACAGGCACATGAAGTGAATTGTATGGTCGGTAAATTGCAGCTCAGTAAAGCTATTATTAAAAGAAACAAAGGTGTGGAGGTCCAACCAGAAGAGGAGTGGGTTTGTGTGTGTTTTCTTCCCTCAAGTCTAGAAGGCCCACTGCCCCATAAGGAATAGTAGCCTCTGAACAGACAGCGCTGGTACCGGTGCTTCCTCTGGCTTTGGTCCCAGGGCTTGCGAGCGTTGTCACATTCTATGCAAGCTTGTACTTGCTTCTGAGCCAGTTCCAAAGCTAAAGGTGATGAGGAGGTGTGTTGCAGATGTTTTGCAGTGGCCTCTCTGGGAGAGCCCAGTGGAGAGGAAATGTCTAGAAGCGAAGAAGAAGCGAATAGAAATGATGGGAGATGAGGCAGTGGAAGGAAGGGACACCGTTAAAAAGGCTCGGTCTTGTCTTTGTGTGCTCTAGTTAGAGTTTGTTATTTTACATGATGCTCCTCCGGTGAGTCTGCGGCCTGTGAGACTGTATGGGACCAAGTGGGTGCGTCCTAGGGGCCCCTCAGGCACTC
Organism: Tenrec ecaudatus; assembly: GCF_050624435.1. NCBI lineage: Eukaryota > Metazoa > Chordata > Mammalia > Afrosoricida > Tenrecidae > Tenrec > Tenrec ecaudatus. Next base: position 11,030,274 of record NC_134542.1, on the reverse strand, counting down.
AGCAGGGGCGCTGCCAGCCTGGCCAGTCTCTCCTGGCTGCCACCTTCAGTCAGAAGTTGTTCCCCTGCCAACGTTTCGGAGCGTGTTCTCCGTAACGTGCCGAACTGTGATTCAGGTAGTCCCGTTGTGTGGCGCGCCATGTTTGAACGGTTCTTTGAGCCTTTCTTGCTATGTCTGTAACCTGCAGTGTCTCTTGGTCTAGTGTAACACTCAATTGTGCTTTTGTTTCTTACCTGCTAGGTACGGCATTTCAAATATGGACACGTCCCTTGAAGTCGCTTCAGATGACATGACGGTTGTAGATGCAGCTTCTTTAAGACGACAGGTATTCACGTCTCCCCTGAGCTCGGAGGCTATGTTACATTGGCACGTTATATTGGCACCCAACCGGTTATCATTGTCTCGCCTGCAGAAACCATGGCCAGAAATCCCTGTTAGGGAGTAATCCGTCCGCTCCTGCTGTCGTGATTGTGGTAGTAAACCCGTGGTTCTCTGCTGTCATGACTGTGGTAGTAACCCCGTGCTCGTTCATTTCCAGACTGCAGTGGAGGAGCCCTGCACATGCTGGCGAGTGCTCAGTGCGTGGGGAAAGTGACTAGTCAGTCACTGGCTGCCCCGCTGGGGGAATCTGAGCTAGTACCAGCCACTTGTTCAGCCAGAGCAGCTCCTGTTAAGGACCAACCGCCAGGGCCAGTGCTGCCCCTCGGGAGACTCCTGGCAGCTGTGCAGTTGGCTTCCTGTCCTGGGGGCCTGAGGGACCTCCCTCCGGGAAGGCAGCTTCAGCAGACGAATGAGGAGCAGCAGGGCATGGAGAGAGGCAGGAGGACCACTTTCCTTCTGCTGTGGTTGGTCTGCTAACCACAACCCCCGCAGTTCAAAACCAGCCACGCCTTGGGAGAAAGTTGGGACTTTCTACTCCTGTAAAGAACTATGGTCTCAGAAACCTGCAGAGGCAGTTCTGCTCTGTCCTATAGGGTCGCCATGAGTCAGAATCAACTCGGTGGCGGTGCGTTACAGGCTCCGTGCCCAAGTCCCTGGTGTCTTTCCACCAGATAGCAGGTGCAGCTGTGCCCGCGTCTCACTGTCTAGTCATGTAAAGAAGGATGGTCCTCTCTGACTCAGAAGTTGGAAGAAGGGGAATGAAAAGCTGCCTAAGCAATCTGGGTGGCATTTTCCCCCCTTGATTGTATTGGTTAATTTTCCTGCACATGCAGTGCTGCATTTCCAGCTCCTTCCTGACAGACTGTTATGCTGCTTTCAGACATCTGCGCTGTGCCTTGGCCCCTCAGTCCCGTCTGTGGTTTCCTCCCGCAGATAATCAAGCTGAATAGACGCCTGCAGCTGCTTGAGGAGGAGAACAAAGAGCGGGCCAAGCGAGAGATGGTCATGTACTCCATCACGGTCGCCTTCTGGCTGCTCAACAGCTGGCTCTGGTTTCGGCGCTGAAGGGGATCCCAGTGCTCAAAGAGATTTGGCTCAACAGCTAGAAATATAAACAATTTGCAAACGTCTTTGTTTCTGTCTTTGCATTGAATGCCGTTTTAAATAGTCCGTGCCCTGAAAATGTATTTCTCCCGGAGAGGCAGGATGGCCCGGTTTGCCGCAGTGAAGGTAGCCTGTGTCACCCCACCACGGTGTCCTTGGAGCCGGCCCTGCAGGAACACCTGTGTACCCTGCCCCCACCCGTGCATGTTCTGTAAATAGGTGCCAGTGTGTGCGTGAGGGGCCTAGATCGTCACTGACTCAGTCCTCACGACTGATTCTCTTAAACGGGAGAAAGGGTGCGCAGAGGAAGGATGGAGGAGAGGATCCGAAAAGAGCAGCTCTTCCTTCCTTTGTCCTTTATTCTCAGACAGTGTTTGATCAAACCTATTTGTTCCCCACCGTTACTGTGTCCCCATCCCAGCACTAACGCACCTGCAGCCCTGGTCTCGGGCCAGATGGAAGGAAACCAAGTCCCCCCAGGCTTCCTGGGCATCTTCAGTTGGCACCCGGACCGAGGAAAGCCCAGCGATCCCTGACCTGTCCGCAGCTTGTCTAAGAGGGGACAGTGCGTGTCGTCTCCATTTGAGTTTTGCAGTTGGTTTTCTGTATGATGCGTTTCGACTCAGCCTAGGTGTGAATAATTTTAAGATCTGCAGAATAAGGTACAAATGTAGTGTATTTAATAAACTGGTCCCCCAAAGCAGTGTTTGTCTATCGAAAAATTTTATTTCTTCATCTTGAGCCAAGAGTGACCTCCCGAATCAGATCTGAGCTGACGAAGCGAGGGGGTCTCCAGGGAGAACCTCGGTTTCCTGTGACCGGGAGGCTCCCATCTCTGGAGCCAGTCCAGTGGGAGATGATGCGTGGCTGCCAAGGAGCTACTTACTGGGCCTCTTTTCCCATCTTCGGCCCTGTGTGGTGGCCATCAGATGCGTTGTGGGTGCTTTTTCGATTGGTGGAGGCATGTAACTTTGCCATCGAATGCAGTTTCGTTGCTAACATTTATGAGAGAAGCTGAGTCATGAGAGCCTTTTCCCTCTGCAATAGAATTCTTGTTAGCTGCCGCATCCTGTCCTCCACCCGGCTCCTGCCTTCCCACCCTGGTGCCTAGTGGGTGAAACACCAAAACAGCCATGCACGCCGTCCAGGCAGTTCTAACGGGTAGTAATGCTATAGAACGTACTAGAATGCCCCATGGGGTTTCCAGGGCTGTTAGTCCTCACAGAAGCTGTCGCATCTCACTCCCAACAAGCGACCTCTGGCCACAAATTGCGACCCCAGCTAGTAGCCCGGGTGATAGCCCCACTGAAGGCAGTTGAAGGAAACTCCTCGGATAGAGACAGATTGGTATTCCTATTCTCCCCTGGCCCCCTATTCTTATCGGCAATAACGGGGAAATTCTTTTCCGTACATCATAGGTTTATTATTGTTTGGTGATGATTTTTTTCTCAGGAGACACTTAAACTTTTGGATAATGGCCTAATGATGGATTTATATTGACTAAATGTACACGTGTCTGCTGGAGACTAGAATTTCATGAGAAAATGGAATTGAAAGATAATGAAATTTTTCCACGGATGTTTTGAAGCATGTGTGTAAACGTAAAAAAGATTCTGGGAGCGAAAACCTCGGAGAGAAGATGGAGGTGATGGCTGCGATCTAACTAGCCCCTTTCTCCAAGCCAAAACAAGGGAAAGCGAGCCACCTGGGAGTCGTTCTCCCTGATCATTTACCACCCCACGCCCCACTGGACTGAAGGCCTGGGGCTTCCTCCCACCCCCTGAAGACTGCAGGGGCAGGGGAGACAGAACTGCCTTCTCAGTGAGAGCAGACTCGTGATAGCAACCGAAGAGCTTGCCCTTGGGTGGGTCAGTGGGAAGTCCTGTGTATAGTGTGCCAGAAGCAAGCCCAGCCAGCCTTGCCCGGGGCTACAGCAGTGGTGCTCAACCTTCCCCAGGTGGTGGTGACACCTCAACCATAACATTATTTTCGTTGCTACTTCATAACTCATTTTGCAACTATTATGAATCAGGTGACCCCTGTGAAAGGGTTGTTCTACCCCCAAAGGGGTCTCGACCCACAGATTGAGAACCGCTGGTCTAGAGTCAAATGCAAGCCAGTTACCCTCGATTCAGTTCTTCATGCTGGGACCTAACCCAGGTGGACAGGTTTTCCTTAGGTTCTGTTGGTGGCTTGGGGCTTCCAGCCTTCAGGTTAGTAGCCCTGGCTCACTGCCCTCTAGACTTCTAGCTTATAGCGATCCTATAGGATGGGAGGAAGAACTGGCCCTGTCCGTTTCTGAGGCTGTCAATCACAGCTTCTCAAACTTATTTGGCCTACCACCCCCTTTGCAGTAAGCACTGCCACCCCCATTCCCCCAGCGATTAAAACTTATACTACACCTCATAATCCAAGAAAAAGCTCATCTACTTCTGCAGCCTGTTTACTACCACCACCCCCAATCATTCCATTGCCCTCAAGGGTGTTGGGGGGGGGGGTAGGTATCACCCACTTTGGGAAACACTTGTAAATATTTTGAGGAACAAAAAGCCTCATCTTTGTCCCAAGGAAAGATTGGTGGGTTTGAACTGCTGAACTTGCATTTAGCACCCCAAGTAGCCCATTACCGGCCAGGGCACCTTGGTGAACAGAAGAGCCTGGATTTAATCCAGATTGCTAGGCCGCCAGAGTGGTGCGTTTTCCTCCGGTCCAAGGTGTGCACCTTCATGGGAAGGAGGGGAGGAGGAAGTCATCGTGGTCGGGTGAGTGGGCACTACTCAGAGAGCTGGTGAAGTTCAACTGCATGTGTGCAGGCAATTCAACAAGCAGGAATGTAGACAGACCCCAGGTGTGGAAGCAGCATAAGGCGAGCTGGCAGCAGGGGCGTCAATCTACTTAGTGTCAGCTCCACCCCGTGGTATCCATACCACAAAGCATGAGTAGTAAGTACATGAGTCAGTCAAAAAGTGCTGCTGCTTCGGTTCCAGGTCGCACCTGCACAGGCTTATTTCAAATAAGCTGCAGACAAATTCTCTCGGTCGTACACCCTGGCCTTCCTCTGTCTCAGTGTCCTTAGTGAGGGGTGTGACTAGCTAGCTGTCAGCATTGTCAGATGGATTGTGGCAGGGGTCATTAGGTGAAAATGTAACGCCTGATCACTTGATCGCCCTTTTGAATGCATTTTAAAGTTGCTGATGCTTTTTAATACTTCCTGCTTTCTGTTTGGTCTAGGCATTGTCGGGTGGTGTTTGCTTGCTTGCTTCCTATCTGCGTTCTGTAGGATTTTCTGTATACGAAATCCAGGCTAGGTGGCTCTGTAGAGGCAGACATTGGAAGGATGGTTGCCTAAGGGTGGTGGGATGGGGAGCTAACCACAATGAATACCAGAAAGAAGAAAATGTTCTGAAAGTGTGATGATTACACAAATCTTAATGTGGTTGAACGATTAAAACATATGTGAAGTATATAACAATACAACTTTATTTTTTATATAGAGATCTGATCAAAAGAGCAACCCCAAGAGAATCTGCTGGGCCTCAAAATTCAAGGCAGGGAGGTTGGCTCAGAATGTTCCAGTGACTCCCAAGGGGTGATCGTGATAGGCTTTCTCCCCAAACAGAGAGCTCCCGGGAATTCCTTAGGAAGAATTTGGAAGGAAACAGAACTCCACTGCTGAAGAAAAGGTCAGGAAAGTTGTGCCAAGAAACGGGGTTCCTTCGCAGGGGTGCATCCTTCCAGGAAATCTCGTCCTTATCACAAGAGACCCTCTTGGAAATCCACAGGGACAGTTCTCTGTGCCACAGGGCCACTAGAAGTCAGTGTTGACTTGGCCATGAGTATTCAGAGAACTCATGGGAACATAGAATTAGAAGATAGTGGAGTTTTTCCTCAAACTTTTTGAAGCCCCCTCGACTTTTTCTAAGCCTCACGTATTTTAGTCTGGGCGTGTGGACGAATGCGTATCCATGGGAGCAAAGGACAGGAGTCCTCTACAATAAACCGGGTGGGGGAAGACGTAGGTTCTTGAAGTTACGCCCAGGTGGAAGTCACTCACTGCCACCGAGTCCGCTCGAGTCGCAACAACCCTACAGGACAGGGTAGACCTACCCCTGTGGGTTTCTGAGACTGTGAACCTTGATGGGAGTAGAGAACTTCATCTTTCTCCCAAAAGTGATTGTGCAGGTGTAAATTACTCCTAGAACCTTCCTGAGTTAGCGTAGAAAATGCAAGAGAAATAAATTGCAGGAGTCATCAGTCAGAACACTGGTTTCCTCATATGGTCTGTTTTAGACGTTTTAATAGGTTAAGGACCCTTCCGGTGTCCCATCTTTTTTAAAGGCTGTCATATCAGAAACTAACTCTTGACAGGTTGTCTTTTGCTGTAGGTATTGCTTTTCATTATTATTATTTTTTTAAAGGCAAACATCAGAAAGTAAAAAGTATAATAAATCATAATGTATCTATCACCTAAATATAATAACCAGCTCTTTCACCCTGAAATACTTTAGAAACATAGTTACCCCAAAGACATAAATGTGCATTTTTCATGGCATTACCATAAAATCATTGCCATACCTTACAAAATGAATGATTTTTAAGATATCACCCAATTCCTAGATCCACCTACCCACTGCCATTGAGGCAGGGCTGACACTGAGCCTACAGGACAGAGTGGAATGGAACTTCCCCTGGGAGTTTCCCAGGCAGTAAATGTTCACAGAAGCAGAAAGCCTCACCTTTAGCACCCCACTGAGTAGCCCCCTAAGCCAGCAGGGCCCCTAGTTCATCTATGCAGATTTCCTCCCTGATGCTCAGCAAGATCTGGTTAAATCTCATCTCTCTGGAACAGTTCTTCAAACCCATCCCATCTTTTCTTCACCCTGTGACCTTTTTTCTTGAAAAGGGGTGGGGGCAGTTATTACCTACTATCCCCCTCCTGGAGGTTATGTGAACGCTTCTCCCCTGTATGTCCATCAATTGGTAATTGATCTAAAGACAACTATATTCAGCATATCTTGTGGTAAAGGTGGTGCTGGTGTTTTTTAATCCTCAGCCACTGAGCCAGTTCCATCATAGCTACCGTAGATAGAGTGTCCCAAGTTTCCAAGCCTTCCCATTTTTATCCGAGCAGCTGGTGAGCGGGAACCACCCACCCAGCAGTTTGCAGCCCTGTGCTCAACCCACAGCACTACCAGGACGCATTGAAGTAAAAGTATAATTAAGTCGTTTGACCCAGTCTCCAGGTCAGAGCAGGTAGAGGGGAGAGGAAGCCTTCACGTGAGCCCAAAAGATGGGGCAGTAGGGAATGCTTTCCCTTACCCCATCACCCTCTTCAAGAAGACAGTATCAACTATTTATTCCTATTTCCTCTTCCCCCAAACACACAGAGAGAGAGAGAGAGAGAGATGGTTACAAAGTTTGCATAGTACACAGGTAAACTGAAAGCGTTTCTTTCGCTCCAGGACGAGCCACAGGGGGTCCTCTCCACAGGAAACCAGTAAGCAAATAGCAGCACTTGCTATGCATGAACGATGGCCCCCAACGTTATCTTCTGTGCCAGAAATGGTACGCGTGCTTTCTCAGGTTGTTCCACCACTGTACCTAAATGTACCTTAAATGCAATCCCCCAACAACTCACAGACTCAATTCCACTTTATTCCCATCAGCGGTGACTAGACAATTCGACTTCTCCGTCTAGAGACCCCACACAGGCAGCCAAGGAAGCCAATGACCATCTGACTGAGAGCAAAGAGCACCTCCAGATTCCCCACCAGCAGCAGGCCCAGGAACACGGAGAAGTGGACCGTCCGGTATAGCTTCTCTTTGGAGTCAAAGTGCAGGCCCCCAGCCCTGGCCACGCTGGAGTTACTGGAAGCAGCCTGCACACAAGAGTTGCTCAGAAACCACTCCAGGTTAAAGGATTTCAGATCAAAGTCACTGAAAAACAAAAAGGGGCGGGGCAGAGGGACATTGAGACACTAAACCAGACCGCATGTTGGGCCCAGACAGTAACAGATGGTAAAACCAGGTGTGCTTGTGTGTGAATACTCCTGCCCAGAAACCACAGCAAGTATGTGCCCATGGTTGTTAGGTGACTTTGAGTCAGTCAGTTCCGACTGGTGGCCACCCACCTTCTTCCCGAAGGAAGCACTGCCCAGTCCTGCACCATCTTCGCAATGGCAACCATGTTTGAGCCCATTGTTGCAGCCACCGTGTCGATCCAGCTCATCAAGGGTTTGTTTTGTTTTTCTTTAAGGTGTGCACTTTTATTGAACTGTTCAAGTCCGTGTCCAGGTAAAGCCCTGGCTCCTCCATAGCTAATCAACCCAGGGGGACCCAAAAGCCTTCATATCCTTCCAACTTTGGGGGGACAAAAAGGGGGGTGCCCAATGGCTGACCATTCAGAAGGAAACTTTAAAATCAGAAAAGAAATTAAAAAAAAGGTGGTGGAATTATATTTTTAAAAACCTTGGGTTACATAATTTACACAAAAGCAATGCTCTTGTCCCTTGCACCCCCGTGTGGGCTTGGAGGGGAGGGGACGAGGGCTGGACCCCCTTTTTGGGAAACAGGGTGGGGCCTGCTCTGGAGAAGGGCAAGAGTCTCCTGTCACATGGCATCGCACGGCTTTAGAATGACTATTTTAAAAAAGAAAAACACAATCATGTACAGAGTCCTGGCCACATTGTAGAACTTGGGGATGCTCGCTCCCTCTGCTGTCACCTCACCGGTCCAGTTTTGAAATCCTGAGTCAAGCGCAAAAACAAAAGCTGAAAAAAAGAGAACAAAAGCAAACACATAAAGCCATGCCGAACTCTTTTTTGTTTTCTGCGCAAGTTAGGTTTTCTCAAGAAAGGGTGTGACGCAGCTAAGGAACAGTCCGCCTAGAAGCATCTGCGGTGGACGATGGAGGGGCTGGACCCGCACTCCTGCTTGCTGATCCACATCTGCTGGAAGGTGGACAGCGAGGCCCGGATGGAGCCGCCGATCCAGACGACGTGCTTGCGCTCGGGGGGGGGGGGGGGGGAGGGGAGCAATGATCTTGATCTTCATCGTGCTGGGCGCCAGCGCTGGGATCTCCTGCATTCTGTCGGCAATGCCGGGGTGCATGGTGGTGCCACCAGACAGGACTGTGTTGGCGTAGAGGTCCTTACGAATGTCAACGTCACACTTTATGATGGAGTTAAAGGTAGTTTCGTGGATGCTGCAGGATTCCATTCCCAGGAAGAGGGCCTTGGGGCAGCGGAAATGCTAGTCACCAATGGTGATGACCTGGCCATCGGGCAGCTCTTAGCTCTTCTCCAGGGATGAGGAGGAGGGGGCGGTGGCCATCTCCTCCTTGAAATCCAGGGTGACATCACGCACGATCTCCCTCTCGGCCGTGGTGGTGAAGTTGTAGCCCCACTCCGTCAGGATCTTCAGACGCAGGATGGCGTGGGGGAGGGCATATCCCTCATAGATGGGCACAGTGCAGGCAACCCCATCGCCGGAATCCACACCATGCCAGTGGTACACCCAGAGGCATAGAGAGACAGCACGGCCGGGATGGCGACGTACATGGCGGGCTTGTTGAAGGTCTCAAACATGATGGGGGTCATCTTATCTCGGTTGGCCTTGGGGTTCAGGGGAGCCTCGGCCAGCAGCACGGGGTGCTCCTCAGAGGCCACACAGAGCTCGTTGTAGAAGGTGTGGTGCCAGATCTTCTCCATGTCGTCCCAGTTGGTGACGATGCCGTGCTCAATGGGGTACTTGAGGGTCAGGCTGCCTCTCTTGCTCTGGGCCTCATCACCCACGTAGGAGTCCTTCTGGCCCATGCCCACCACCACGCCCTGATGCCGGGGACATCCCACAATGGAGGGGAAGGCAACCTGGGAGCGTCGTCACCCGTGAACCGGCATTGCACATGCAGGAGCTGGTGTCGCCCACGAGCACAGCGATCTCAACATCCATGGTGAGCTTGGGGGTGGCGAGTGTGAACCGGCGGGAGAAGCTTGTACTCATGAGAGGGACGCCGTCTCCGCTGTTTGTTTGTTTGTTTGTTTGTTTGTTTCTTAACCAAGCATGATGTTCTTCTCCAGGGTCTGGTCTCTCCCGATGACATGTGCAAAGTACATGAGATGAGGTCGTGCTGTCCTTGTGTCTAAGGAGCTTCCAGAGTTTCCAGGTCTCTCTGTCTCTGTCTCTGTCTCTCTCTGTCTCTCTCTCTCTCGTTTCCTGCCTTTGACATGCAGTTCTTTGAGAGGCAAGGATATATGGTTTCCTTTTCCGTTAGCTCATGAAACTGTGTCCTTGTCTTCCACTTTTACAAATGGTGTCACTCCAATTCACAGCCCCCCAGTCAGAGGAGAACTGCCCTCTGGGGTATCTTATTTGTCCCCCCTTGGTGAGAATCTTTTGCTTGTTGTGGTGGTTTAGTTAAATGAGGGGCTGCCCCTCAAAAAACGGACTTTTTTTATTTTCAAAGCGATGTCTTTAAGATTCTTTAACAAAACAACCTTATCACCGTCCCAGTACTCTCCATTACACTTAATACATTTGTCAACGCTGCGATTCCATTCTTGGAAACATTTTTCAAACTCATCTGCTTGGAGTGTTGGCAGCACCTCCCTCGTTTTTTCCTTCACCTCTTTTATGTCGTCAAATCGCTGTCCTTTCATGTCCCTCTGCCTTTGTGGAAACAAAAAGAAATTGTACCGAGCGAGGTCAGGTGAGTAAGGGGTGTGGGGCAAGAGAGGCAGGCTGGGTTTTGCCAACAACTGGTGCACTGAGATGGCAGGGCGTTGTTGTCGTGGCAAAATCAGTCCACCGCCTTCCACAAATCAGGCCTTTTCCCCCCTCACACGCTGTTACGCAATCTTTTCAGAATTTCTAAATAGAAAGCTTGATTAACCGTCTGACCTGGTGGAACGAACTCCAAATGCACTATCCCCCTTGTATAGTCATCTATTTATTTTTACAATTAATCCTATTGAAAAGAGTTGTACAATCATTACCACAAGCAATTTTTATAGCATTTTCTTCCTTTTTATACACATTATTAGCTCCTCAATTTCCCCCCAACTTCCTCTGCCATAACCCTAAGAAATGACTAATCCAGTTACTATCTCCATACATATCCTCTCCTGGATTTCATATAGATAAAAGCATACCGAATGAAACAGAAAAATCTCAATCATAAAGAAACTATTAAAAGCTGGGGGGGTGGATTAAAACAAGTCCAAAGGAAGAACAAATGATAGGGTGTTAGATTTTAACTGAATGGAATCTGCATTAATCCCCTGTACAATGCACTCTGCAGCAAGTCTATCCATGCTCAGAAGGGATGCTCTAGAGGTGTAGTGACGTGGGGACCCAACAAATAGATTGGGGGGAGGCTTTCCCTGTCCTCCATAGCCTTCTGCAAATGGAATACTGAAAACTTAAAAGCATCGTTCCCTCCTCTGATTTTATTATTCACAATCGTTCCCTCTTAGATTTTATTATTCACAAACCTTGAGTCACACAGGCTGATGGGCTCGTGCTTTCTGACCGCTGGGCACCATCTGACTTCTTCACCATACTTTACTATAACACCATATCTTCTGTGAGATCTTCATGAGGGCAAGTATTGAGTAGGGCCACATCATAAGAAGTAATTTTTCTGACACTAGGGCTGTGATTAAGTGCAAGCTCAACATCCATTCTTATCACTATGGTTTATTTATGTCCCTGGTTCACTTTAGAAACATCCTTATCATTTTATTAGGGAACCTTATCATTCATCCTCATGAGGTATGTGGTAATTGTGTCAGTAGTGTCATTCATTTAGCCAATGGTAGAGAATTTTAAATACTGTTGAGAAAAGGAAAGCCCTCAGGCGTAGGCCAATATTTTTTAAAACTAAAATACATGGATCATTGACTTTAAAACTAAAATACATCGATTCATAGCTTAGGGGACTGGACACTATGCAAACAATGGGGGGTAGAGGTGGGGCAGAACGTCACTGAGACACAACTATTCCTGGTGGACCTTAGTCCATGTCATAAAAAAAACAAAGAGTATGAAAATAGCAAATAGATGGTCGTTCCAAGGGTGTAATCTTGACAGAAGCTGACTGCCACAACTTTCTCCCTTAAAGTCGATGGTGGGTTCAAACCCCTGACCTTCTGGTTAGCAGCCAAGTGCGTTTCTGCTGCACCACGTGAGCTCCTTTCAGGTGGTCCCACGACATCATTTAAATAAACCGCTCACCTATGTGAGCCTTATTGAACTTGTTCAGCGGGAAGATGATGGAGAAGATGGGGAATACATGGTAAAACTCTTCCGCTATTTCTGACCACCTGGCTTTTGAGCTTTGGCTCAACGCGTCGAGCCCCTAGCATGTTTACGATACATCTGCTGATTTATCTGATGGGTTGGTTTCCCTTTGTGCAAATGTGCAAGGCTCTTGGTTTTACTGACTGGGTGTATTCTTCCTTTAAAAATTCTCATCATACAGGTAGCATGTGCTTCGTGGCTTGCCGATGTTGTTACAAGTGCAGAGAGTAAATGAACTTTTTACTCCCCCAGGAGTTCTCCAAACAGCATGGGGAAATTTCTGGCATATCTTTCTGGATTTTTTTTTATCTCTCTGTAAACATTTAAAACTTATGGAAGCTGGCTCAGGTAGAAACCTGTCAGAGAACGTAAACACAGATCTTTCCACTAATGGGGAACCATGCAAAATCATGAGGCAGCCCTGTCAAAGGTGCAAGATCTGGAAAAGCAGCCCCACCGAGTCCTGGCTTCCACAGGCTTCACTGTGTGGGGGGCATCTTTAAAGGACACACGTAAGCCAGCGAGACCAGCGAATTCGGAGGATTCCAAGCAGTAGCTCGGCCACTCCCAGAGGAGACTGTTCCTATGTGAATGCATGTGCTAGATGCCCAAGAACCAGTTCACCCCAACAAACAAGCAGAAACACAGCCTGGTGTCTACAGCCCACAGTGTGAGCTGAGCCAGAGACAGCTGTACAAACAGTAAGGAACAGGACATGAGAATTAGCTACTCACTTCAGGTCTTTCAGGGAAAGCTTGCAGTTGGCAGTACTGTTCTGTTGAGTGTTACAGATGAGCGGTCCTACGATGAGGGCTTGGGTGGACACCAGTATGCAGTACACGGCGCCGACGATGGTGAGGATGTTCGTAAGGGATGAGAAAAGCATCTGAAACATCAAGCAGAGCCGTTGGCGGATGTCTTCTGACATGTCCGTGACCTTGTTCCCAGCGCAGCTGCTTCTGCAGCACTTTTCCTCAGTCGCTGCCCCCTCAGTCACCTTGCTGTGCCACATCTTGGGGTCACAGTCGGGTTGGGCATGATGAATTCGAGAAGACAGACAGAGGAGTCGCTGCCACTTGGCTGGACCCACCAGAAACGCTGAGCTAACTCCTGTCATGTGTTCGCATGAGCTTGGAGCAAATTAAATAAGATGGTGCATTTGAAAGTGGTCTGAGCTGAGTGACATTTCAGTGTTCCTCAATACCTGTTCTTTTCCTTGTCTTGTAACCAAGTTACAAATTGGGACATGTGAGGGGGTTGGGGGACTCCAAAAAACTCCATTTCCTCACAAAGTTTTTGAAACCCCTCTGGAACGAGTACAGGTCTAAGGTCCCTACATGATGTGAATGGTTGGCCATCGAGACCCAACCAAGAGGTTGGAGGTTTGATCTCTTCTCCCCAGGCACCGCAGAAGAAAGGCCTGGTGATCTGCTGCCATAAGATTTTCTCACAGCCAAGAAAAACCCATTCTCAATTCGACTCCGTGACACCGCGGGTCCCCATGAGTCACAATCGACTCCACGGCCACGGTGTGTTTGTATTGGGTCGTTTGGGGGTTGGGTTGTTGATGCTCAGAGGAATTGTACACAGTGTTTAAAACTGTAACCAGCCTCTCCTTGAAGTTAACTGGATGAGGACAGCTCTCCTTCCGGGTCTGACTGACTGCTCAGATGCAAGAGAGAACGCAAGATCTGGTCTTCACGCAGGGTTTGTACACTGCACACATCCAGACAGCCTTGGGACTATGGGGTTTGCACACTGCACACAACCACACAGCCTTGGGACTATGGGGCCCTGGTCACCCTGCCTGACACATCCAAGCCCAGGCTTGGATGGCCTTTTGACTGGTGAAGCCCAGGATGGAGGGAGGGCCTAAAAGCTAGCTGCAATGCTAAATTCTTAAGAAAAAAAGAAAGAACCGTCTCACATTCCATCTGCTCATGTAACCATCCCAGAGAGTGATGCGTTGCTGAGAGCTCCCGTGGCTCCGTGGGCACTGGGGCTGCTGGGGGTGTCTTGGGGACAGCTTGGGGAGGGGCTCTCTTTAGCCGATGGTGGAGTGCATGTCTCCGGCTGCGTGCTCACATACTCACCCCAGTCTTGTGGTTACAGCAAGCTCTCTTCCTTGCTGACAAGGACATTGTGGTCGCTGGAATGGCCTGGGAATGACAGGAATAGGAACCGTGAGTCTGATGACTTCCTGTCCCATGAAAGAGCGGTGGTCCAGACTTTCTCCCCCAAAAGTTCTAGGGAACCCAGACTCAGATAGCAGGAAGGCAAAGGACAATATGTTCCTGCGGCTGCCATGCCCAATTTCAACCCGAAAGTTACGGGAGAGGCAAGCGATGGGGAGGCACGCAGGATGGTAAACTGCAACTCGGCCTCCTAGGTTCTGGGTTCCCCTCATGTATTCTGGAGAGGCTTAGGCCGCATGCCTCTAGGGTAGTGCTGTCATTCATTCCTTTGCAAGGAATGTGCTTGGAAGAATTGGTTGCATCCACATATCGACTTTTTTTCTTTTAAGATACTGCAACCTGCAGTTGCTAATCCCACTTTCCAAGAATGGTGGGAATTTGATGAGCCTCCAGCCAAGGAGCGGCCCATCTCCTTGGCCTGATGGCTGGGAACTTGGCATGGCATCCCCACCTCTTCTCTCCTGTCCCTAATGTCCTTGTCTCCTCTCAACCTACCCTCCCCCAGGTCACCGTCCTCTCCACAGTTCCCCAAGGCCAAGGGTACAGTCTAAGAACACTTTTTGCTTCAACACTTCCTTCCCAACTACTGTCTTCATGATACGTAGCCGTCTCATTATAACACAGGCATTCCGAAAGCCCACCCAGGCTGTGTTTGGCAACATGGGCAGTAGCACCCTGGGAAGCTGGCAGAAATGGCGCCATGGTCTCAGGAGTTGGCTTTAAACCATTAAAGGTAACCCATCCACAGTGACCGTGAAAGGGTCCTTCCCGGAAGAAGTTGTGTCATTGTTAAAGAGTGATGCATGGATGGATGGATGGATTGTGATAAGAGTTGTATGAATTCCCACTAAAACAATAAAAAAAAGGAGTGGGACACAAATGACTTCCTCCCAATCGAGAAATTTCAGCCTTCAGGTTTGTGGTGGGGGGTTGTTAGTTCAACACCTGCCCTGACCTGTTCTCTCCTTCCTTCCACTCTTGCCTTCTAGAGCTTTCTTCACCTCGACGTGATGCCAGGCACTGTGATAATGCTCCTCATGTTTTAGCTCATTAGAGCGTCTGAGGAAGTCTGAGGCCAGGGCTGCCACCATCACCCCCGTTGAACTGAGGAGAAAACGGAGCCACAGAAAGTTCCAATAACTTGCCTGAGAACCTGGGAGAGTTGAGATTCAAAGCTGAGGAGTTGGGCTCCAGAGCCCAGCCCCCAGCCCTTCCTTTTTTATTTTTGTTGAGAACTAGGTGAAGGTTTACAGAGCAGACCCACATTATCTTTTCAACCATTCAACCCATCCATTGTCTTTGGGTAAATGCTGCCTTTTTTCTCTTAAGTGGTTGATGATTCCATCATAGGAGGGCATTCAATTCCAGCCATGAAGGAGGCATAAGGGCCATAGACTTGAGCTATGCAATATCTAAGACCTAACAAAGGATTCTGGGTTACAGCCCAGCACAGGGTCGGCATAGTAACAACTCCATCGATGTACATTTGCTTCCTTCCTTCTTTCCTTCCTCCCTTCCTTCCTCTTCCTCCCTCCTGTTCTCCCTCTCTCTCAAGGAAAGAAACAATACTATTTTTTTTATTCCTTCAGAAACCCCTACTTTTACCCAAAGTTTGAAAGGTGAGATACCCAATTTTATAAACGACAGAAGCATTTCACTTTGACTCACTAAAACGCTCAGGGGGAGAATTCAAACTTTCGGAAGCCCCCTGGAGTCCCAGTGGCACAGGATGCTAAGGTGGGGCTGCTAACAAAGAGGTCAGCAGTTTGACCCAACAGCTTCTCCTGGGGAGAATCCCCCTCCTGTGATGACTTACAGCCTCAACACACACACACACACACACACACACGGGCAGTTTTACTTGTCCTGGTGGCGTCGTGGCTCTAAGTGGAGCCGCAATCTGGCAGATTGTCAGTTCAAAACTGCCAGTTGCTCCACAGAAGAAGATGGGGTTCCAGAGTTAGGGCCTCAGAGACTCGCAGAGGCAGTTCTACCCTGTCTTGCGGGGTTACTGTGAGTTGGCATCAACTTGGATGATAGTAAGTTTGGATATTGGGGGAGGGCCCCTGAGTTCGGATTACCTTGAGAGCAGGATGTTGTCTTGGGTTTTGGATTGAAGAGTCCCCTGGACACTTCACCATGAAAGCAGGACCCCAAGCGGTGATAAATAGAATAGTTCTATTGGGCAAACGCCTCTTATATATGTCTTCTCATTGGGTTAGCTTTGCACAATTTGTCCTCTGTTACGTCTTTAGTAATGGTGATGAATTAGCATGAAGCAACAAACAAAGTCAGAGGAGATGCATGATGTGAATCAGAAGTACAATGAACTTCAGCTAACTTTTCTGCTCACTCCCCCACCCCCAAAAAAAGAAAGCCCTTTCACTTTTTTTTTTTCTTGGAAAAGCCCCACGAGCATTGATTTTTTTCCATTTATCAGTACACACGGGAATGGTGTCATAGATAATGATTCTTCCCTTCAGCGGTCCAGCAGGTTAAAAACAACAGTTTTATTGTGGTTAGTCATGGTTTTCAGGAGATATAAAGATTTGCCTTTGTTTGGGGTGTATCATAAAACCATAAAACGACTGCATTTCCTGAAGGGATCAATAATGAAGTCCATGATTTGTCTTCCTGAGAGAGCCCTTGTTTTCTGAGCAGTGCTAATTTAGCCTGTATATCACTTCTCGGCCTTTTGGCTAAGATCAGGTATAGTAATTTAGCCTGTGTGTCACTGTGGGTGCTAACCACAAGGTTCATGGTTCAAACCCACAGTCTGCTCCAAGAAAGAGAGATGAGATTGTCTGCTTCCATCCAAAGGTCACCTGACATGGACCACTAGGTCTGCTCTTTGAAACCACCAGCAGCCCTGCAAGAGAAAGATGAGGCTTTCTACTCCAGTAGAGTGACAGCCCCCGAACCCCAAAGATGCAGTTCTCCTCTGCCCTATAGGGTCGCTGAGTCGGCATGGAGTTGATGACAGTGAGTTTGTTTTTTTAGTTTACATCTCGCTGACTCGATGGCGGTGGGTGGGGCTTTAAAACACTGAAGACGTGTTGGAAAGACTTCAAGAGTTATGACCAAAGTACTTATTACAGGTGGCAATCGCATCTTACGTATTAATGTGTCTGCGTCAGCTTTCTGAGGGATGTGTTGAAAAGACACAATTAGTTTTGAGAGAAAACACTGTTCCTTCCTTCCACAAGGAGGGGAAGACCACGAAAGCCCACTTGTGCTGGAGCCCTGCTGCCCACAGATCTTGGCGCTGCCTGTTGGGCGTGCTCTGTGCTCGGCCCCTCTCACAGCAGGACTTGACGTGGGGTAATAAAGATAGCCAGGTACGGAGCCTTTCATTACTAATGACTGAAAGTAATAAAGTAAACGGTCCCGGAACAAGGAAGTTCAGATTCCCCATGAAACTCAGCCGTGGCCTTCTTGAAATTTGATAACCTTCAGGAACCCGCTGCCTGGAATGTGTGGATTGTACCCATTTCCACTGTGAGCCTGAAACAGGAGGGTGATGGCACCGATACGGGTAGAAAACAGGTAAACCAGGAGTTAGAGTTAACTTCTGTAGCATGATGGTCGCGAGTCTGTACAGTGCAAGTGATGGTACCTGCTCAGGCAGATGGTCATGGGCACAAATGCAGGACCCACTGGCTGGACCAGAGCAGTAGACGAAAGGCTTCTGCCATCTATCTGTGTCTTTCTGGTCTTTTCCTCACCTTCCCAAAAGACAGATACAAGGAATGTGTGTGTGCGTGCGTGTGTGCTTGCGTGTATCCATCCTCTCAGGTTCTTATGATGCCTCACAGGCTGAGACTGGCAGGAGCTTTTTCACTCTGAAAGGCTTGGTGGCCAAGCACATTTCTACCTAAAGCAACCTGGGTTGTGCTGAGTGGGTTGTTTTAATTTGGAACCTTTAGGCGCAGCAAGGAAATTCTAACACAAAATTACGTTTAACCAGCTGCTCCCAACTGCTGGCCTGACCAGAGACAGATCATTTGCTTATGGCTCCAATGGAGAGCAGTCTGCACAAGGGGAGAGGATTGCTACGACATTTCTGGAAGAAAGACACTCAGGATTGAAGAGGTAGCCCAAAACTTTCCAAAAGCTTTCCCTTTAAGTAGCTCCTTCAACTGGCCCCCACCTAAAAGAGGCTCAACTAAACTCGCCATCATCAAGTCAATTCTGTCTCATAGTGACCCTATAGGATAGAGTAGAACTGTCCCTTTGAGTTTTTGAAGCTGTGAATCTTTGCATGAGTAGAAAGCCTCATTTTTCTCCCTGGGAGCAGCTGGTGGGTTTGAACTGCCCAATCCATAACCCACTATGTCTCCAAGGCTCCTTTCTGTGCAAAGCAGGGTGGGATAGACTTTTCTCGGTCTTAAAGTGAAAAAACAAACCAACCAACCAGCAACCTTTGGGGAATGGTTCTTAGAATGGCCTTTTGGATGTCAATGCAGTCTCAAGTTCAGTGTCCCAACCAGAGGAGATTAAAAAAAAATCTAAAGTTGAATATATAACAATCTACGAGAATTATGAAGGGGGCTTCAGAAAGTTCATGGAAAATTCCTTTATCTTTTCACTCCTTTTTTTTCCTATGAACTTTCTGAAACCCTGTCATAGTTATAATTCTGGAGATGAGACTAGTCCCAATAACTGGTTATTGTGGGTTAGTGATTCAGTAGAAAACTGTATCCTGAAATTCTTTAAAAGTCACTCAGCCATGATCCTCATCCCTAACACATTTAGATAATACTCAGCACTGTGATATTTTCATACACACACACACACACACACACACACACACAGTCATTTCTGTGTCATCACCAGACCCCTGAGGGAGCGCTAACAAGTATAAAAAACAAAAGTTCCTGATTTTACAACTGTGGAAATAGAAATGCAGGTTAATGATTTGCTGAAAGGAGAAATGACAGATAGTACTGTGGCTGAGGGGTGCCGCCAGGTCCCAACACACCACACAAGTAGGGCTAAGCCAAGTCTTCTGCAGCAGAACGCCTGAGGACCTATCGAAAGTATCTCAGGTGATTCATGAGCAAGTATCCTGGGGACCTCTTTATAAAATAATTAACTGTAGGAATCCTGTCTTACCTGCGGATCTCCACAAAGGCCAACCTATGCATGGCCGTCAAACTATTGAATGAATGTCCTAGTCTCCTGAGTCAAAGATCTGAATCCAAAGTCCAGAAGATCTGAAAAGTAGGGCATCGAGTTCCAAATCTCTTAGCCCAGCCCCTTTGGATGCAGGCCCCACCACTTTGACATCCAAGGGTGCTCATCCAGGAGGGTCGTCATGCCTGGCCATGCTTCTTCCCATCCCCACGGCCTTCCCTATAAACATCGACAAACCGGCACTGACCGCAGAGAGGTTGAAGCACAGCCCAAAGTATGCAGAACTGTGATACGTAACAATTCAATCCTTTTCCCTCCAAACTACCTCGTCTGTTTAGTGAGTTTACCGCTCTTCCCTGATTACCAGCATGAATGAATGCCAGAGTAGTTGATTTCCGCATTGTATATAAATAATCAGCCGCGGGGCTGTGAGTCTTTGGCCACCATTATGACCTCCTATTGATGGCCTCCCCCATCTGCAAGGATGGCCTTTACCCTTCTTTGTCCCATCTAAAACTTAATAAAGGGATCTCCATCAATACCAATCAAGCAATCAATATCCTATCTTTCCTCTTCACCTTGGAGCTAACAACAAGACGGTCTTCCGGAATTCGTTTGGTAAAATAGGGCCGCCCCTTCTCCAAATCTGGCCAAACAGTATTACTCACCATCAAACCTGCTCCTATAATTCCTGGTAGCCACCACTCAAAGCAAGAGATGGGGTTCTCAGAGGCTTTGTTCCCCTCGAGTATGCTGATAACCAGAGGCACCGCATTGAGAACGACTCCAAACAGCAATAGAAACAGCAGGCTGAACCCATTGCAGGACGTCCAGCCTTCACAGCAGGTCATGGTCACCCCTGGGTCGGCGAGGAACCTCTGTCAAAGTGGCAGTGTGCGGCAACATCTTGCCTTTTTATCCGGGAGCTTCCGGTTAATGTTTAGCGCTTATGAAAAATGAATTACGGAAAGTAGTTCAGAGTCCAGGAGGGCAAAATGTGATTATGAGCACAATTACAGGAATCACGGATATGATGGAAGAGTGAAGAAAGGTGGAGGAGATTTTATGGATCTGCTAGATAAATGTTCACATGAAAACTAAGAGGCAGGGGGAGCCTTAGGAAAGATATATATTTTATTAGCTGCTGTTATCCCAGGTTATCTAGAGAAACAAGGCTGATGACACTCGTTTATCTATAAGAAAGAGGTTTAGATCAAGAAGGTTTCTGAACCC
This sequence comes from Tenrec ecaudatus, assembly GCF_050624435.1. NCBI lineage: Eukaryota > Metazoa > Chordata > Mammalia > Afrosoricida > Tenrecidae > Tenrec > Tenrec ecaudatus. Next base: position 11,009,926 of record NC_134542.1, on the reverse strand, counting down.
ACTACAACTTAAGTCCTTAAGTTTGATGCAAACCTGATGAAAATCTTTAGACCTTCGGTGAAACACACCGTAGACTGAGCACCAGGATGCTCATGGAGGCTGACCGGGCAGGCAGCAAAGCACAATGCAGGGTCTATACCAGAAGGACTTAACAGAGAGGTCCCACTGAATAAACTGAACCCTATCTCAAAGCTGCCTGAACCCTTGGACTGAGGGCTGGGGTACTTGGATGGGAGAAGAATCAGAAAGTGACTACCCCAGGATTGTGGATGTAGTGGTGACTTTGGGGGGAACCCCCGGCTTGGTGAGGGTCCGGTAAAAGGGGACCCAGGATCACCATACTTACAGTGCCTCAGTGCCCACCCTGCAGTGACACGACAAGTTGGGATCCGTTGAACAGGGATCCACACTTGGGGGAAGTGACCCAGGAAGGCCCCCACTGGCATCAACCCCCATGGTTAGGGTCAACAAAATCCAATCGAATGAGAAATCAAATTGTGCAATGATGAAAACTCGTGGGTTGTGGCTCAAGGTGAAATTGTATTCTCATAAACTCCTCATACTGACAGTGAATGGAGTGCTGGTCATTGGGAAAACTGGTGATAATAGTGCAATCGACTCTACCCCAGGAGGGTGATTGACAATGTTGTACTTCTTTGTGCATATGGGTTTTTTTATTTCCTGCCTGTAGCTTGTTTTTTTGTGTTTTTGTTTCTCCTTTTCTTTTTTCTTTTTGGTGTGTGTGTGTGTGTGTGTGTGTGTGTGTGTATGTGTTCTGTTTGGTTGCTGATTGACTTGTGGCTGCTATGGATGCAGTTGATATTATAGGGCTGTGATTTTGTCATATGACCACCAAAGTAAACCTGAGACATGCAAATCCCATGGACAAGCAGATGGAGTCTGGGCTCCTACTTAACTCTAGCCCCAATTCAAGAACAGTTGGTTCTAGTAGCAGGGCCCTGCCTGATACTCATCTTCATGAAAAGATCACTGAAGATCAGGGTACTACAGCAAATTGTGGTGAAGAAAGTAGCTGGTGCACGGTTATCAATTGGTATAGTGTCCCGAGTCTTAAAGGCTTGTATTCCAGCAAGCAGAGTAACCTCCCTGCTTTTCAACACTCTAAAGAGGTCTTGTGTAGCAGATCCACTCAGTGCAAGGTGCCGTTTGATCTCTTGACTGCTGCTCCCATGCGCACTGATGCATAGCGACCCTACCACATGAAATCGAACTGTCCCTTCGGGTTTCCGAGACTGTAAAACTTTATGGGAGCAGAAAGCTTCCCCTTTCTCCCATGGAGCAGATTGTGTTTTCAAACTGTAGAACTTATTGTTCGCTGCCAACACGCACAGAACACACTATCCCACCAGGGCCCCTAAGGAGCTGTTTGGGTCGGGTTTTGTAGGTAGGGGCCAGGCTAGTTAGTTCTGCCTGATATGAGACCCAGGAGTTTGATTGTTAAACTCTTTGCCAAAAGGAAATTAAGTAGCATGCTTTGCTCATGGGTCTAGCAAAACTTATTTCTAGCTGAGTTTTCTCTTTGTTTGCTGACCCATCTTACCAAGTTTGATGTCCTTTTCCAGGGACCGTCCGTCCGGATAGTACACCCAAAATACATGAAATGAAATCTCACCATCCTTGCTTCTAAGCAGCATTCTGTTTGTACTTTTAAAAAAATCATTTTATTGGGGGCTCATACAGCTCTATCATAATCCATACATACATCAATTGTGTAAAGCACATTTGTACATTCATTGCCCTCATCATTCTCAAAACATTTGCTCTCCACCTAAGTCCCTGGAATCAGCTCCTCATTTTCGCCCCTCCCTCTCCGGTCCCCCCTTCCTCATGAACCCTTGATAATTTTCAAATTGTTATTTTGTCCTCTCTTACACTGTCTGATGTCTCCCTTCACCCAATTTTCCGTAGTCCATCCCCCAGGGAGGGGTTTATATGTAGATCCTTGTAATCAGTTCCCTCTTTCTACCCCACCTTCCCTCCACCCTCCCAGTATCACCACTGTCACCACTGGTCCTGAGGGGTTCATCTGTCCTGGATTCCCTGTGTTTCCAGTTCCTATCTGTACCAGTGTACATCTGTTTGTACTTTTTCCAGGACAGATTTGCTCATTCTTCTGGAAGCCTGTGGCATGTTTAATCTTCTTCAACAACACTATAATCGAAACACGTCCATTTGTCTCTGGCCTTCCTCGTTCTGTGTCCAAGAAATCCCATGGCTTGAGTCAGGTGCATCTTAATCCCCAAAGTGACATTTTTGCTCTTTAACACTTTAAAGAGGCTCTGTGCAGATCTGCCCTGTGCACTCATTCTTTGATGTCGTCACTGCTGCTGCCAGGAGCACCACTTGGGCATCCAAGTAGAATGAAATCCTTAACAAGTTGGATTGATTTTCCATCCATCATGTTAGCTATTGGTCCAGTTGTGAGGATTTTTGTTATCTTTACATTGAGTTGTAATCCACATGGAAGACTGGAGTCGTGGACCTTCCTCAGTAAGAGCTCAAAGTCATCCTTGCTTTCAGCCAGCAAGGTTAGGTCCCTTATGCAGTGAACATGATCGATGAGCCTTCTTCCAATCGTGTTTTCTGTGAGGTCGCTGTAACAAATGCTCTCTCTTACCTGCAGTAAGTGGGCCACCATTTCTGCCAACAACAGAACTGAAACTGAAAGTTGCTTCTGAGAAGGATGGAAATGATAGAAGTTTCATACTGGGCTTGCCACGGCCAGGACGCACGCCACAGCCAAGGGCCGCAACACGGTGGCTCGCAGGGCACGGAGGGAGATGCTCCGACAGAGCTCCTGGAGCTGATGTGGGCTCAAGACTCCTCTCCACCAGACAATGAAGACAGCAACAAGTCCCCTCACCACGAGGATGGACCGGGGAAGGAGATCGCTGGTGTGAAAGCGCTTAGGCAGTGTAAACTCCACTGGCGGGGGGTTTTCATGGCTCACAAGGTGCCACAAAAGCCACAAAGCACAATGACATGTAACTCTCTTAAAGGCAGATGCCAAGCAAAATGAAAATAAATTCGATGTTATGCAGCCATTGTAGAGGAAAACATGCCTGCTCTGGCTGAAATGTGGCTAAGGAAGAAAAGAAATAAACAAATATGGGACCACATTAAGATTTTAAAGGTGCATAAGAAAAGATTTTAAAAATAATACGTAGACATATGGATTTATATCTATACACATGGTATATTCTACACATAGGCAGAACATGTATATGTACAGTGTGTATATGTATGTATGCATCCATAAATATATAGAATTTCTGATGATGTACATCTTTATGGGAACAGATAACCTCAAATTTTTCCTTTGGAGTGACTGATGGATTTGAACCACTGACCTTACAATTATCAGTCCAACTCTTACTCCACAGCAAAACAAAGATTCCATATATATACTACCTAGATGCAATGCGTATGTGTGTGTACCCAGCATACATGTGCTGCTGTTGGGCCCATCAAATCAATGCTGGCCCCATGGACACCAGGAGACAACAGTGCCTGGTCCTGTAGCATCCAGTATTGCAGCCATTGGGTCAGTCCTTCTAGTCAAGGATCTTCCTTTTTTAGCTTTGCTGCCCCTCTACTTTACCAAGCTTGGCATCCTTCTCCAGGGACTAATCACTCCTGAGGACTTGTCCAAAGTACCAGAGACAAAGTCTCACCAGCCTGGCTTCTAAGCAGGAGCATTCTGGGTGTTCTTCTTTAAACACAAATTTGTTTTTCTGGCAGTACAAGGTACTTTCAATATTCTTCACCGGCTCCACAATCGAAAGGCATTAATTCTTCTCGTCCGAGTGTGCACGTATCTGTATGTCTATATGGTGTCCCCCCCCTCCCCCAGTGGGCCCCCTGGAGACTCCTGCCTGCGGCGCACAGTAGGAGCCGTGAAGATTGTGGCTGACCCGGGACACCACGTTCGCAGGGGTTCCATGGCTTGAGCCTCCTGCCCCTGAAGCTCCACCTCAAGAAAGAGTCATGTGGCCTCGAGAAGTTGACCGCCAGCTCTGACATGCCCAGGTACCCTAAACAACTACCCGGAACATAATGCAAGCGTTTTGAAAGCATGCTAATTATCCCCCAGTGCATGCCAAGGTAGGCTCTTCCACTCCCTCGAGTGCAATCAGTGTCACTGGAACGTGAGGTGAACATGATGGACACAGCGAACTGTCCATCAAAGGACCTGCTTTTCCCTTCTCGCTAGAGCAGTGTGGCACTTCTCGGCCCAGCCACGGACTACATTTCCCAGGCTCCCCTGTAGCTCCTACGGGTCATGTGACCACTGCTAACCAATCGGAAGTGAGGCGAAGTGGGCTGTATCTCTTTTAAACCAAGGAAACCGCAGTTTGGGAAGCTGTGGGCTGTGTCCGTGCTCGTCTTTTCTACCTAAACATTGGAGACGATCAAGCTACCTTGGAAGATGGCGGGGCTTCTTTCTACCCTGATGGCTGAGTGGTGCACACATGGCCGCACTCCTGGTCCTCTGCCCACCGAACGGCTCCCATAGCGTCCAGCACTAAACCTCGGTGGCACTGTGCGTTCTTAATGTCAACTTGATACAGCGAGTACACAACATCGCCCTGAAGACGAAGACACCGCCACCACTCCCACCCCTCTTCAAATCCAATAATAAACAACTCCAATCAATCAAAACAGACAACGAGATACCATTTTCCCCGGTATTTTATTAATCAACTGCACTTAAGAAAATTGAGGAATATTTGGAAACGGTAAGGATCGTACAGTAGGTAACCAACATGAACAGGGATGTAAGTACAGAGTAGACCTTTCCTAACAATGGAACATATTTTAAGAAGCTCTCATCCATTGCCAGAGCTAATTCCTTGCTCCTGCAGGAGATCAGCGGTGGCTGGTGTTATTTGCAGTGGGCATGATGCCTGATGGATCGTGCTGGATCGAGAGGTTTGGGTGAGGACTTGTTTGCTTGCTTTTACTCTGAATGAACAGATGTAACACCCAGAGTAGCTGCATTTTCCATGAGACATCAGAAGAGCCTGTGAGTTCAGTTTCAAAGGTTCAATAAACAGACTTACATGCTGTTAAGGCTGACAAAGTCCTTCGAGAAACCTACATCCAACCTTGTTACTTTATAGGCGAGAAATGAGGCTCAGGGAGGTTGAGTGGCAGGTCCTTGGTCAGGCCACCCTGGTAGAGCACGGGCTTGAATTCAGGCCTTCTGACTTCTGATCCAGTGTCTATCTAGTGTATCACCAGCTGCAGCGACAGCTCAGAATCATGATTACCAAACAGATCACCAGCCCTTTCTTCGGAGCCCACCTCTGGATGGAGAGGGCTAGAACCTCCAGCCTCCTTGTGGGCAGTCATGTGCCTCAGCTGTTTGCCCACACACCCTCCCCCAGGCCTCCCAGCTGTTTCACTCAGCTCGACCTGTAAGAGAACTAGGAGACAGGTTTAGAATGCCCAAGCATGGCTGCCAGCAGGCTGGCTCTGCCCTCTCAGCAGCAGCATTGCTTCTTGCAGCAGCACTTCTGTTGGCAGCACTTCTGCTGGCAGCAGCCCTTCCCGCAGCCGCAGCCACACGAGCCGCAGCCACACGAGCCGCAGCAGCAGGGGACACAGCGGCAGGTATGGCGGCGGCAGCAGACCACGGGGGTGCTGCAGCAGCCCCCACAGCAGCCGCAGCAGCAGGGGCAGCAGCTGGAGCAACAGCCCACACGGTAGCACCTGCAGGTGGTGCAGCTGCCACAGCCGCCACCGCAGCCACTGCCACAGCCGCCACCGCAGCCACCACCGCAGCCGCCCCCGCAGCCACCGCAGCCACCGCCACAGCCGCCACAGCTTCCACAACCACAGCAACCCATGGTGTCAGTCGAGAGGACTCAGAGGAGGTGAGGAGAAAGGATGCAGGAGGTGAGAGTGAGAGGTTGATGCCCCATGGCTGCAAGGCCCTTCCTTATATACCGGCTTGGTCCTGGGCTTGAGCCAAGCACGTGAATCATTCCTTGTTGATGTTTGTAGGAGCTTCCTTGGGAGAACTTGACTGTGCCTCACTTTACTTCCTCCTTGGAGGCGTTTGGCCTCCTAACGTTGCTTATTTTAGTCCTGCTGTATTTGTTTGCATAAGACCATTTTTAAGATAAAACTAGGAGGCTCTGAATGATTTCCCCAAGACCCCTGCTTCCTGCACAGACCACAGAGGCCGTGGGAGTGTCCCTCTCAGACTCGGGCCGTGAAATGTTCACATCTAACCTTCCCGACTGTTCCTGCAGACTCCTCGCTGGGCCTCCAGGGGAAGATGTGTAATGCAGACAAAACCCTGGACTGCTACTAACAGGTGAGGGGTGGGAAGGACCTTGGAAGAAAGGCCTGGCAATCTACTTTTGAGGGGGAAAACGGCCATTGAGAGCACAGTTCTCCTCGGGCACACATGAGGTTACAGTGAGTTGGAATCGACTCAGCAGCAAATGTGAAAACCTGTAAAACAAAAAGAAAATCTCTGCTGGGACAGAGATCTCTGAACTTTTTTTCCGGCCATCAAGTTAATTCCAATGCTTAGTGACCCTACAGGACAGGGAAGAACTGTCCCCGTGGGCTTCTGAGACTGTAACTCTACGTTAGTAGAACACTTCTTCTTTCTCCCTCGGTGCAGCTGGTGGTTTGAACTGCTGACTTTGTGATTAGCAGCCCCGAGCCCCCTCTCTCCGAATTAGAAGCCTCAAAACAAGCATTTCCAAAATCTCGCAGGTCCTAGATGGCAGAAGAAGAGCATGTGTGGGGCCTTTGCTGCCCTTTCTCAGACTTCCTGATGGCCCTAGTCCAGCGCTCAGCTCTTGCCAACGCAGAGAAACAGGGAAAAATCCCCATCATTTTCATAGATGATCAAGAATTTTTCAAAACAAAACAAAAAAGAATTTTTCTTCCACCCAATCTGATCCCATCACACCGAGGCAAAACACTGAGGGTGTGCAACAGAACAGTAAGGGGAACAGAGCAACGAAGTCCCCAGGGAATACCAAAAATAGACTTTGGGGCCATGGCTTGGCTCCCCAACAGACTCAACCAGAAAACACTCCTAAAGGCCAACAAACAGTCCTTGAACTAACCACAAGCTTTTCTTTCTTGTTTTTGTGTTTTGTTTTGTTGTCATTAGCTTGTTGTTGTTGTTGTTATTGCTGTTTTGCTTTGTTGCTTGGTTTTGCTTCTCTTGTTTTTGTCCATGTTAGCATCTCTGCAGGTCTGTCTAAATAAGATAGGCTGGATGAACAATCTGGAGGAGAAAACAACAGACTGACAGTTCTGGGGGAATGTGGGAGTAGGGGACGTGGGGAGAAAGGTAGTGATGTTAACAAACCCAGGGACAAGGGAACAACAAGTGATCCAAATCGGTGGTGAGGAGGCCTGGTAGGGCGTGACCAAGGGTAATGTAATCGAGAGGAATTACTGAAACCCTAACGAAGGCTGAACATGATAGATAGTAAGACAAAAGAAAAATAAAAGGAAATAGAGGAAAGAGCTAGGAGGTAAAGGGCGTTTATAGAGGTCTCAATAAAGGCATGCATATATGTAAATATAGTTATATATAAGGATGGGGAAATAGATCTATGTGCATATATTTATAGGTTTAGTATTAAGGTAGCAAATGGACATTGCGCCTCCACTCAAGTACTCCCTCAATGCAAGAACACTTCGTTCTATTAAACTGGCATTCCATGATGCTCACCTTCCAAACACGATCACTGAAGACAAAGCGGGTGCATAAACAAATGTGGTGAAGAAAGCTGATAGTGCCTGGCTATCAAAAGATATAGCATCTGGAGTCTTAAAGACTTGAAAGTAAACAAGCGGCCATCTAGCTCAGAAGTAACAAAACCCACATGGAAGAAGCACACCAGCCTGTGTGATCACGAGGTGCCAAAGGGTTCAGTTATCAGGCACCAAAGAACAAAAAAATCATATCATGGTGTGCCTCACCTCCCTGATACAATCGCTGAAGACAAGTGGGTGCATAAGCAAATGTAGTGAAGAAAGCTGATGGTGCCCAGCTATTGAAAGATATAGTGTCTGGGGTCTTCAAGGCTTGAAGGTAAATAAGCGGCCAGAAGCAAAAAAGCCCACATGGAAGAAGCATACCAGCCTGTGCGATCACGAGGTGTTGAAAGGATCAGGTATCAGGCATCATCAGAACAAAAAAATCATATCATTGTGAATGAGGGAGAGTGTGGAATGGAGACCCAAAACCCATCTGTAGGTCATGGGGAGGAGATGAGCCAGTCAGGGTGCAGTGTAGCAATGATAAAATATACAACTTTCCTCTAGTTCCTAAATGCTTCCCCACCCCCACCCACACTATCATGATCCCAATTCTACCTTACCAATCTGGCTTGACCAGAAGATGTACACCAGTATAGATAGGAACTGGAAACACAGGGAATCCAGGGCAGATGATCCCTTCAGGACTAGTGGTGAGAGTGGCGATACCTGGAGGGTGGAGGAAGGGTGGGATGGAAAGGGGGGACCGATTACAAGGATCTACATATAACCTCCTCCCTGGGGGATGGACAACAGAGCAGTGGGTGAAGGGAGACATCAGACAGTGCAAGATAGGACAAAATAATAATTTATAAATGATCAAAGTTTCATGAGGGAGTGGGGAGTGGAGAGGGAGGGGAAAAATGAGACGTGATGCCAGGGGCTTAAGTGGAGAGCACATGTTTTGAGAATGATGAGGACAATGAATGTACAAGTGTGCTTTACACAATTGATGTATTTGTGGATTGTGATAAGAGTTGTATGGCCCTAATAAAATGATAAGAAAAAAGTATGTGATTACACAACTCATTTTAAAGAAAATTTAACCATGGAGTGTGGGGGGGAGATGTTCTAAAACTGATTGTGGTAATGATTGCACAATTCTTGATATGATCAAAATATTAAATTATGTGATATGTGGATTATGCACCAATAAAATTGTTTAAAAAATAATTGTTCTGAATGGAGTTAGGAAAATGCAAGCATTCACTTTTGCTTTTACAGATCCCTACACCTCATCCAAGCATCCTGGTCCATGGACAACCCCCAGGCTTTCACTGCACTAATTAAACTCTGTTGTCTTTGATGATTTGCCAGAAGTCACGGCAGATTCACAGGTCATTTTTTTCTCCTCATGTTGTTGTCAGGGAGGTGTATTTGACAAGGCTGGAGGACAGAGCACGTTTTATGTCACAGCCTCGTGGCATGACCTGTGGCTTATAAATATTCAGAGATCCAATATGTGGGCTCCCCTTGCGTACTCCAACCTCAGCCCTGCGAATGTTAGGAGCTGGTCTGCCAGACCCAAAAGGGAGAGCATGCCAGCCCAGGCCACACACACAGCGGAGAAGCCAAACGGGCTCTGCAGGGCCTGGTGTGCCAGAGACACGAGATGGTGTGGTGGGGCCTGAGCACAAGGAGCAGAGACCCCTCGGTGAGACCCCCTGGGAAGACAGAGGACCCACTCCTGGGAGTTCTGGAATCCACTCACAGCTATTCCTGTTAATCCCACGAGTTATTGGCAACCACTGAACACCTGGGGTGAGGGTGGGCAGGGCTTCCTATGGACCAGGGAATGGACAAGGTGAGCCACCCCTCCTGCTGGGAAGCCAAGTGCAGTTGGGTGCCGGCAACCACATCTGCTAGAGCAGGAGTGGTGAACCCTTTTTCTGCCAAGGGCCATTGGGCTATTTATAACATCACCCGAGGTCCACCACACTGGTCAAGCACTTAATTAGCTCACCCCTAATGTGGTGCCTGGAACCGCTTCTCTTTGGCAAGGCTGGGATTGGTTTCCCAGGCCCCAGTTCTAGACGGAAGACCTGGGGTGCTATCCCGCAGCAGCCAAGGGATGGCCGGTGGGGTGTGAATAGGTCCATCTTCAATATGATGTGTGTGTGGAGATGTCACCCTCTTCCCAAAGAGGGGGCTGTTTGTTGTCCTTTCCTACATTACCTGAGGTGAGGAAACTCCAGGAGAAAAGATCATGTTCTTTCCAATACCATACCAAGCACTTCTTCTCTCCTTTCACGGGATGCTACAGGATCAGAGACCATTTGGGAGAAAGTTGGTAACCGTGACATTGGGAGGGTTGTCACGATGTCTCACAACATTACCTTGGGCATGTGGGCGAGCCCTCTCCAGGTGGGCAGCTCCCTGGAGCTTCCTGCATCTTTCTCACACATAGTCCCTTTATGCCTTGGGTTTCCATCAGGCAGTCACACCCCCTGTTCTTCCAGAACATTCCACAGTTCACTATCTGTGCATGTGAGTACAGATGGTCCTTCGAAATGAGCTCTGGTACCTCTCTCCCATCTTCCGAGATTGCTCGGCTTCTCCCTAGGCTCCCACTGTGAGCAATTATCAACGAAGTAGCCAGAAGCCCGCTATCCCTTCCTGCCTTTATATCGCAAGCATAAGGGAATCTACATGTGTATCCACATGACAAGCACGTATTATCATGAAAAAGACCAGGAGAGTGGCCATTGACCCTTTTGTGGCCCTGTGCCCTCTCTAAGCAATGCTAATCATCAGTTGTTATGCAATAAACAAGCATGAGGCTAAGCTTATTCAATTTGTACGCTGAGCAAATAATCAGAGAAGCTGGTTCCTATGAAGAAGCATGAGGCTTCAGAATTGGAAGGAGGGGTACCAACAGGAAGGCTTAGTAACAACCTGTGTGGAATGTGCACAACCTAGCTTGCTGGAAGTGGGGGAGGCTGGAAGTACTTGTTCACGAGGATCAAAGGTTGCAGCCTTCAGTAGGGGAAAGAACACCGAAACTGGACCGATGGGTCACATCATGAGAAACGGAGGGAAATTTGACATGGTCAAGGATGTCATCCTGCTTGGATCCACAATCAGTGCTCAAGGAGCAGCAGTCGCGAGCCCAAACAAAGCATTGGATTCGGTAAACCTGCTGCACGAGGTCTCTTTAAAGTGTTGAAAAACAAGGAAGTTACTTTGAGAACTAAGGTTTGCCTGGCCCACGTCATGGTATTTTCAGCCCCCTCATATGCATGTGAAAACTGGCCACGGATTAACGAGCACCGAAGAAAACTCGGTGCACTGGAATTCGAGAGCTGGTGAAGAACATTGAAACCACCACCAACGACCCAAAGAGCAAAGCAGTCTGTCTTGGAAGAAGCACAGCTAGAACGCTCCTTGGAAGCGAGGATGGCAAAATGTCACCGCCCGTTCTTTAGACATGTTGTCAGGAGAGACCAGTCCCTGAAGAAGGACACCGTGCTTGGTCAAGTGGAGGGACAGCAGAACGGGGAAGACCTTTGACAAGCTGGGCTGACACAGTGGCTGCATCGATGGCCTCACACAAGAGAAAAATGGTGAGGATGCCCCAGGACCAGCGAGTGTTTGGTTCTGTTGTAACCAGCTCGACAACATCTGGAACAACAGCCAGCTGAGGTGCAGTGATTTCTCTCTTCTCATCTGGAGCAAAGAAAGGGGGAAAACATGTCCTACATCCTCTGCTCTGAGGGGAGTCGCCCTTGGTTCTAAAAATTCCCTCCTAGTTGTTGAGGGATCTCAACAAATGCCCCCGGGTTTTTTTTAACTATAAAACACAATTTTCAGAGTCCTTTGTAAAGATTGGCTTACAACCAGACTGGTTCCTAAATTACTGGCTGGCGACGTCGAATCCCTCTGTCAGTAGATTGGAGTTGCCTCCCGTGCACCATTATCCTGGGCTCATGGAGATTTCCTATTCCAGTTTTAAGGATGAAGCTGTTGAGACCCAGAAAGGTCAAGGTCTTGGGCCAAGGTCTCTCAGGTGGTGACACAAAGAGTGAGGATTGTAAGCCTGGGCTCAGTGGTTTCCCATAGAGAAGCTGGCACAAGGCAGAGGGTGCTGGTCACCCCTCCGGCTCCCCTTCCAGCTCGGTTCTGGTCTGCTTGTTCCACGCCTTGTTTCTCCCTCCTTTCTCTGTTACTTGGGCCCTTGCTCCACTTCTCTCCAGGGACTGAGGTCCACTTCGGGGTTGACTTCCTCAGTCTCTACCTTTAGAACAGAAAGTCCCTGGTCTTCCCTCCTGCCCCACCTGGCATAAGTCTGCATAAGAGCCCAATAGTCTCTTGTCAATAGCGGGCCCTGCTTGGAATGAGCCAGCTACCCGTCTGCCCCAGTAACTGACAAATGGGGGGTGATGGAGGTCCTCATCCTGTGATGTCCCTGCGACGATCTTGAGGTGGAAACCTTGACCCTAGCCAACCGTGGTGCATGACTCAGCACAAAGGTGAGCCCTTCTTACCTGCTGGTTCCCCTTGTCCTTGCTGGTCTGTGAGCCCCATCACCTTGGCCTTGCCACAGGTGTGTCACATGTGCCGTAAGTAATTGTTTAATAAGCACTAATTGGCAAGTGGTGTGTCATCTTCTTAATCATGGTTACATAACTAATGCCAGATCTATAAAGCTGTTAGAAGTTCAAGAGTGATGGTGTATAATCCCCAGACTTTGTACTCTTAGCTGGAAGGCAAAAAAAACAACCCTAACCTGATTATTATATGCTTCCAGAGAAGCAGACTTTCTGAACACACAGAGCAAAATACACAGCATCTTGATAAAGATAGACACGGGGTCAAAAGATCTACACTTGTGGAAACTGAGGAAATGGTCTGACTTTTCCTGGCTTAGAAGATTGATGACCGCCACTAGTCTGGTGGGGATGTAGGGTAGAGTCAGACATGCCTCCATCCTCCTGAAACCAATTCTGACACCAGCTAGCCCTCTCCTGGCTCTCTACATCTGTGCTGGGCTCTAGAATTCATTGCAATCCACGCACAGAACTCACAGATGATACTCCCAGCTATGGGGCTTATTAGCAAAGGGAGCAGGTTACAGTTCAGGTGAGACATGCTCTGGAGAAAGTTGTTCCGTCGGGATGTTTTTTCTTTGCTGTGCCCACAGGCAGGCCTCACTCTAGCTCTCAGCCATTGGGCTTGACCTCTGCCCTGTTCAGGTAATGTCACACAGCTCCTTTAAGCCAATAAATATCTAAAAGGCATGCCACTCCACCCTAAGTCTCAGTCCGAAGACATTCAGCTCCAGCTCCATGGGTCAGCAAACCCATCTCTCCCAATTATGTGCCAAAGGCTCTCTACTCCACAAGTGGTAACACTCGGCTGTACTTGCTCTGTGAGCTGGGAAGCCCACTGCTCTGGCTCAGGCTCGGGCTCCTGGTTCCGCTGCTGCTCTGCCTCTCTTCTGGTGTCACAGATGGTGTCTCTGGACTCAGGAGGTTCAAAGGACTTGCAGGGATCCCAGCATCCCAAGGACATGCTCCACTATTAGCTCTCCTCTCTTGCTGGTAGTGAGATCCCCGTCTTGCTTCTGAGATTGCTGCTTTTATTTTATTATTTTTTTAATAAATCATTTTATTGAGGGCTCTTCCAGCTCTTATTAACAATCCATACATCCATTGTCTCGAGCACATCTGTATATATGTTGCCATCATCATTTTCAAAACCTTTTCTTTCTGTTTGAGCCCTTGGTATCAGCTCCTCTTTCTTTCCCTCCCTCCCCCACTGTCCCACCCTTATGAACCTTTATTTTATGAAAAAAATTATAAATTATTTTTATTTTCATATCTTATGCTGTCTGCTGCTGTTTCTCTTCACCCATGTTCCTGTTGTTTTTCCTCAGGGGGTTATAGGTCGATCATTGCAATTGGTTTTCCCTCTCTCCCCCTTCTCCCCACCCATTTGGTCTTTGGTGAGCATGTCAGGAAGGTGAGCATGAGGTGGCTGATTTTATACCCAGCAGGGTGGACATCACAATTAACCAGTTAACAGTCACAAGGAGCTGAATCTCTTCCCCCACCTTCTTATGAAGTCCCATCTTTTGCTGGGAGTCCCAAAGGCTATGGCTTAATGAGATGAGGAAACCCATTAGGAGGCTGGTGTAATAGAGGTGTCCAAGGCTGGGATGGTGCTGTGGCTTTGGAGCTAGAAAGAAGTCAATGATTTGACTTATCTTTAGAAAGGCCCTAAAGATGAAATGGGTAGTCGGGGTAGGGGTGGCAGCCGTGGTAAGTGAGAGGGAGAGGAGGGGCCAAGAATAGCTCCAGGTTCTGACCTGGGGGACCTGGGGGAGGGGAGGAACAATGCCTTGCTGAGGCTGTGCATTGAGATGTCCTCAGGTGGAGTTGGAAGTACCTATGAGTCACCTCCATGCAGGTGCTGAGTCAGAAGTGCAGGTCTGGGACTCAGAACGGGCCCAGGAGGAGCAGCTCCCAAAGGGGATGGAGAGGGAGAGCCCTGGGGAACCAGGCAGTGTGCAAGGGCCTCTGGAAAGAGCACGTTGTCAGAGCTCAGGTATCCAACTCAACAGGGAGGATGGGAAGGAGGGAGGGAGGGAGGTGGGCGGGGGGGGGGGGGGAGCTCCTGGGGAGGAGGCAGGCACAGTGCTGAGATTCAGCCACATGGAGAGGTCCTACAAGCAGAGCTGTGATGATGGGGCAGGGTTCGGATCTGAGTGGCCTGGAGAGTGGGGGAAAGTAGGGGCCAATTACAAGGCCTCTCCCCACCCCAACGCACTCCCCATGTCTTCAAACAAAGGAAGATGTCTCCACAACTAGATTTGAAAGGCCTGTGCCCCATCTCTGTAGCTAGGCATCCCTGCCCTGAGGCTGGAGACCACTGAGCTACTGTTTCTCCAGCAGAGCCCACCCTTTCCCCTCGGGCTCAACTACTCAACAGAGGGAGGGGGTGGACAAATGTGCTAGGATGATTAAATGCTCCTCCTCCTAAGCCCCAATTACAAGGCACAAGTCACCAAGGTCTGGGAAAGGAAGGGAGAGGGGGAGGAGAGGGGAGAGGAACCAAGTGGGAGGGGAGGGAGGAGAAGAAGAAGACTCATTTTTTGATTTTAAACAAGAAGTTTATTTAAACAACAAGACGCTTGACTTGAAGGGAAAACTATCCAGGCTTCATTTCTTTGAGAGTAATTTACCCCTACTTAAAGACAGATTGCCCTACATGTAACAGCTACGTACAAAAAAAGTTATAAAATTGTCCTTGGTTTTACAATGATAAATGAAAAACATTAAAATTCTCCAATCCAACAAGGTATGCAAGGATTTTTTTATGTCGTTGTTTTTTGTTTTTGTTAAACAGTGAGAGCAAAATAACTTACTGGAATATAGAGAGAGGAGCTGAGTGAGCATGCCGCTGATGGCGAAGGGGGGGTTTTCACAGAGCCAGTGTTTCCCCATCCCATCTCCACTTGGTGTCGATCAAAACATACCATTGGCCATTTAGTAAAAAAACAAAAACAAAATAAACAAAGGGGAAAATGCAATATGCGTGTGCACATGCACCAGTTACTTTATGTACAATAAAGGAATGGGGAAGGGGAAATAAGAGAAAACTACACTGTAGTCGTCAGGAGGTGGTGCAACCAAATTGTGGTTTTCTAATAGAGAATGGATTCTTGGTAGGTGGGAAGAGACTTCTGGAGGAAAGGAGCAGGCTCCCTTTTAGAAGACGCCTCCTGTCTGCTGCTGGAACACATCAATTGTATCTTCATCCTCCATTTCCAACTGTGCAGGTGTGTCTGTTTCATTGATTGGCTGTCCGTCAAATCGGAATCTGATCTGCCTCATTGACAAACCCTGTCGTTCACAATAGGCTTTCATTAGTTTGCTAAGTGGCATATGCCTCTTAATCTTAAACTGCACCACGGAACCATCCTTCCCCGCCACCTTCAAATTAATATGATCGTTGTTCTGTCTTGACTCCTTCCTTGGGTTTCTTGTCGGCCATGGCGAGCGCCGAAGTCTCCTCAGCTGCTGCTTCACAAAAGAGGTACCAGGTCCGCACCAAACGAGCACACAGGCAGCTCCAGGAGCGGCAGAAGAAGGAGGCGGCAGTCGATTCATCTTTCACAGAGATGGCAAGTACAGATCCTGAGTTTGAAGTGGCATGGGAAACTCCACACGTTCGCCCTACGTTACTGGCCTTTGAGTTGGATGGAAACCAAGATGCACCTCCAGGACCAAGGGTACAGAAAGCAGTGAGACCCTTAGGGAGAGGCACCTAGTGGTGGGCTGGGCCTCCAACAGGAATGCCTGGGGACCCCTGGAGGCACTGAGGGCTAGATTTCAGCACCAGGCTGTTCACTGCAAGGTGGGAGGTTCAAACCCACCAGCCACTCCTCCGGAGAAAGATGAGGCTCTCTGCTCCCGTAGACATTTATAGTCTCGGAAATCCAAGGAGTGATTCCCCTTCGTCCTCCAGGGTTGCTCAGGATCAGCATGCACTGGATGGCAGCGAGGGTGTGTGACTGAGCCTTCATGTTGTAGCTCTCAGCAGAAGACTGAGTAGACACATGCAAATAAGGTGTATGGGTCTCTAAAGCAGGGATTGGTCAGTTTTTGCCAACCTACAGTAAGCCATCTCAGAAGAAGGAAGTTGGGAATCTCAGAACCATTAAGAAAGAAGGGTCAAGAGCAGAGAATGCCTTTTGGACCCCAAGAACCTTGTGTGGAGAGGTGGTGCCTACAGACATGACAGCTGAGTCAGAGCTGAGTCCTTTGGACAGGGAGGCTGACTTTCAGAGTGGGTGAAGAACAGACACAGCACAGCCTAGAACAGATACTTCTGTCAAAAGAACTATATCCTTAACATTTCTGATCCTGAATCGCAACCTGCTAACTTTCCTAATAAACCCCGTAATTGTGAGTGCGGTACTGTCTGTGAGTCTGTGGCCATCATAATGAATGGCCTAATCCAGCAGAGAAGTAGATTGCCATGGGAGGGATGGTGGATGCCAGCATAGGGTTAAAAGGCTAGAGGGTGGAGGCGGTCCGACCTCTGCCTGGTGGGAATTGGCACCAGGTGCCTGAGTTGGATCCTCACTCCTTGTGAAGTCAGAGAAGGTCAGATGCCACGTGTACACCATTCACAGCCATTGAAAACCCTACAGAGCAAGCCGTACACTGACACACACAAGTCACACTTACTTTCCAAGTTCCCTTTATGTAACACGTCCGATTCCATTGAACCAACCATTGCCATTGAGTCAATTCCAACTCATAGCTAATAGGACAGACACAGATTAGACCTGCCCCGTGGGGTTTCCAAAGCTGCACATTGTAACTGGAGCACACGGCCACATTCTCCCTCGGAGCAGCTGCTGGGCTCGGACCAAGCCCTTTAGGTAGCAGCAGACTGCTTACCCACTGGGCCACCAGGGCTCCCTCAGAAGGTAAAATTGTCCACCTGAGGGCCTTTGGACTTGGATATTTTATTCTGCTTTGTTTAATATTCAAAGCTCTGGGCAGGGCCACTATCAGGGCTATCTTCAGAACTTTCCCGACTATGCTAGCCTAGGAGGACATTCTTGGTAAATAGTCCTGTTTCTTCTCCCGCCCCATCTTCCTGTGTTCATTCCTGTAAGGGGTATAGAAAGCTTCGGGGTTCGCTGTCCTTGAACAGATGTAAGGAGCCTCAGTAGCATAGTGGTTAAGCATTAGGCTGCTAACTGCAAGGTCAGCAGTTTGGAATCACCAGCCTCCCTGCAGGAGAAAGATGAGGCTTTCTACTCCCATATAGAGTTACAGTCTCCGAAACTCAAAGGGGATAGTTCTACCCTGTCAATAGGGTTGCTATGCGTTGGACTAGAGTAGATGGCAATGCATTTCGGGTTTTGTGATTAAAAATATATATAATAATAACAGATGCTGAGAACTATGCTAGTAAGTGTATTTGGCCACAAGAGGGCAGTATGTACCCAAAAGTCAACCAGGGCAAGAAAAAAAAAAAAAAGACTAAGACTTGGATGGGCTCCTGAGGTTGTTGGTTTACCTCCCAGGCGGACAAGAATTTGCAAAGCCTGTTTAGGAGGCGTGAGACCAGCCCCCATGGTAGTCAAAGAGGCCAGAGTGAAAAGTCAGGGAGTGGAGCACCCCTCTGAGGTTCCGAGACTGTAACTCTTTCTGGGATCGAAAGCACCATCTTTCTCCCTCAGAGAAGCCGGTGGTTTTGAACCACTGACCTTGTAGTTAGCGGTCCTGAGTAAGACTGTGTGCCTGCAGCGTCCTTCCTATAAGGGAGGAGTGTGCAGGGTTCTAACTCTGGGCAGAGTCCCTGGGTGCTGTCATCAGTGCCTCAGGGAAGGGGTTGGCAGGGGTTGCACACATCCAGGGGTGCCTCCACAGAAAGGTCTGGTCACTGCCCGAGCCGTGAACTTGTAGAGAAGGTGCGCTCTGCACACAGGGGTCATTGTGAGTTGGATTCTATTCCAGAGCCACCAGAAGCAGGGGACCAGTGTCAGCCGGCAGTATGAAGCTGCAAGTCACGTGGTCCATGCCCCACACCTGGCCGCAGGCTGCCTGCTCAGAGATGCCATCTGGGCCCAGGGCAAGCCCTGGGGGGCAGAGGGGGTTAGGCTGCTAACTGCAAGGTCAGCAGTTTAAAACCACCAACTTCTCTGAGGGAGAAAGATGAGGCTTCCTACTCCCATGGCGAATTAAGGTCTCAGAAACCCATAGGGGCAAATCTACCCGGTGCTCCAAGGCAGCTATGGGCAGTGACTATGGGTTTTCATGAGCAGAGAGTGGTGATTCCAGCAACCTGCTACCTGAGGGGAGGGGGTGGTCGGCCTGCTTGGCATCTGCCCCACTGACTCTCATGCCTCGGGCTTTGGTGCTTTGTCTGCAAGCTGCATGAGGCCTGCCCCCTTTCCCCATGCACCTTATTGCTTTTGTGGGAGACCGTTCCTGCCTCTGATCCCTGTCTTATCGCCTGCTCTCTAGTGTTATGGAAGTTGCTTTTAAAAGGAAGAGTGAATGGAAAGGCTGCCTCTGGGCTGCATACCTCCCTGCAAACTCCCCGCCCCAAACCTTTGCGATCTTCCAGGGGCGAAGTCATTACAGGCGGTGGGCCGATGAATTAGACATGCCCTCAGAGTCACTCGGAGTGGAGGACAATTGGTCTCTCTCTCTCTCTCTCTCTCCATGGGACTGTGGGAAGGAAGGGGGGGGGGGCTCTAGAGGATTTTCGCCTTAGGCTCTGGCTCGGTTTGGGTGACAATTCCAAATTCTGCCGGCCCCTCGTCCCACCACCTGTCACCCTGTAGTCCAGTGGTTCTCAACCTTCCTGATGCTACCACCCTTTAATACAGTCCCTCATGTTGTCATGACACCCCAACCATACAATTATTTTCGTTGCTACTTCATCACTGTCATTTTGCTACTGTTACGAATTGGGCGACCCTGTGAGAGGGTTGTTCAACCTCCAAAGGGGTCTTGACCCAAAGGTTGAGAACTGCTGCTCTAGAGGGTAGAAGCTGTCCCACATTATGGCTGGGGCAGATGGACTCTTCACTGTGGAAGACAGAACTGCAGATGTTGCAGCGAGAGGGGAAAGGACTGTGATAGGCTAAGAACACAACTGGCAGACTTGAAAGGCTGACAAGGCTGGTCCTGGGGGTGTTGGCCACATGCTGGGGTCCTGGGCCTCTGGCGGTTGGGTCATGAGTCATGACCTGGTGGCCTTGAGTCATATCCACTCAGCCCTGCACCCCAAGATTTAAATAGCTTGTATTTGTCAATCACTAGGGCACACCCATGCAGGTCGTTGAGGGCAGGACCGCCCCCTCCCTGGTGTGGTAAATTCAGAGATCTTGTTGCCTCTGAGCCACTTGTGACTCTTAGCGAGTCTACAGGACAGGGTGGATCGGCCCAAGTGGTTTCAAGCTCTCGACAGCTCAACTCGCCGTAACCTACAAGGCTCTCCAGCTCCTCGGCCTGCAGTGAAATGGGAGCTGTAACCAGCTTTCCCATCGGTGGGCAAGGACCACAAAGGACTCCACAGAGACTGAATGTCTATCAAGACTCACAGTGGAGCTGGGGCGCCCATCCAAACCCACAGTCTTCCACCAGGTGGTCTCCAATGTAGGCCCTAATTCATGTATCCCCCCCCCCCAGCAGGAAAGAGACGAGGTTACTGCTTCCATGAAGATTTGCCATCTCCGAAACCACAGGGGCAATTCTACTCTGTCCCACAGGGTTGCTATGGGTCCAACTTGACTCGTGGGCAGTGAGTTTGGCGTTGGCCTCAACAGGGCTCCTAGGGTCATATGGAGTGCATGTTGCCCCCTCTTCGTACCCTCGAATTGACATATGGGTAATCCCTGGGTTACAAGTGAGATCTGCTCCAAAGCATGTCTGGAAGTTGAATCTGTACGTAAATCTGACTGGGTTCATAGCTTTACTTTAGTGTAATGAGGAGGCCTGGTGGAGGAGTGGTCATGAGATGGACTGTTAGCCTCAAGGCCGGCAGTTTGAAACCATCCGCTGCTCCATGGGAGAAAGACGAGGCTTCCTCCTCCCACAAAGAGTTACAATCTTGGAAACCCACCAAAGCAGGTCTACCCTGTGCTCTGCGGACTCCATGGCAGTGACTTAGTGAAAGAAAGGGAGGCCTGGTGGCACTGTGGGTTCAGCGTTGGGCTGCGACCCACAAGGTAGGGAGTTCAAACCCTCAGGAGAAAAATGAGGCCGTCTGCTCCCATATAGCTTTTTTTGCCTCGGAAGATGGATTGACTCAAAGTAACAGTTCTACTGTTACTCTGTCCTCCAGGGTCAGAATCGACTCAGGAGCAGTGGCATGGTGGGTCCGGGTAAGAAAAGACTCCAGACTTTACCGTGGTTTCAAAGCGGCACCTGGAGCAAGTGAAGACATTATTGAAGAATGTGTGGTGAGAATCACAGCCATTTCAAAACTCACTGCCATCGACTCGATTCTAACTCACAACGATCCTATAGGCCCAGGGAGAACTGCCTCTGTGGGTTTCTGAGTCTATATAACGCTTTATGGGAGAAGGAAACCTCATCTTTCCCGAAGGGCTGAGCTTGCAGTGAGCCGTCTACCTCATTTCTCCCCACCCCACCCCATGCCAACAGGGCTTCTGTAAGCATTTCAACACGAGGGCAAAGTACATACTATTAAAGGGCAAGGGAGTCGGCCCTCGGTGTGGAGGAGAGAGAGGGTGGAACTGAAACCAAACCAAGCCCTCTGCTCTCCAGAGGGCTTCCTAGAGTCCAGCTGCCCCATGGGTTTCCGAGGCTCTGGATCTTTACAGTAGACTCCCATCTCTTTTTTCCACAGCGAGGCTGGTGGGTTTGAACCACTGACCTGGCAGTCAGCAGCCCAAAGCACCACCAGGGCTTCTGGTATAAGGCCTCTGATCAACTGATCCCACTGTCATTAAACTGGTTCCCACTCAGGGCGACCCAGCAGGAAGGGGAGAACTGCTGACATTGCCGTTAGCAGTCCAATAGACAAGCCGCTCTGCCGCCAGGGCTTGTTTGTTTGGTCCCACTGGGGATAAATTCTTGGGCACAAAAATGTGTAGTCTTTTAGATTTTATTCAAATACCACATTCCAGGGCAGTCGCGCCACTGAGTCACTCTTTCTTTAAGGAGAAGCAGCAGCTTCGGAAAGACAATCAGCTAAGCCCAGGGCACAGACAAAGCACCTGGGCTGTTTTCTCAGCAACTCTGGGTCTGAGTAACCTTTGAGGCTTCCTGAGTTCGACTCATTTCTTCCTGCTTGCTCTGTGACTCAGCTCGCATTCTTCTCACGGGCAAGCAGAGGCCAACCACCCAACACGCTCAGCCCGACCTCGAACCTACGGAGAAAGGAGAGAGTAGTTCTGGGGTTTGATTTTCACCTCTTTCAGCAGGTGGTCCAGGTAGTTCTGTTTCAGATAAGAAGCTCATTGCCCCTTATCTAGTGCTTTTTTGGGGCTTACTTGTTTTAACTGTCTTCTTGTGTTTGGGTGAAAGGTTACGGAGTAATTTGGTTTCCCATTCAATCATTCATGCACCTGTGGTCGGTGGCATTGAAAGCCTGCCCCACCATGTGACAGCCCTCTTCCTACCGACCCCACCCCCACCCCAGGGTGCCAGCACCACTGGTTTGCCTTTCTCTTTCTTCTTGCCTTCTGAGCATCACCGCTCAGCAAATGTTGGCCCTGGAGCTGAGCTCGCGTGCCTGGTTGTTCTCTGATCTGTGGCAGCTTGTAGGGGACGCTGTGGGTGAGAATCCCCACCTTCCTGCTCTGTTGTTTGGCTGAAAACTGAGCCTTGGGGGTGGTTAAAGGTTGACTGAGGGCCATGGCCTTGGCTGGGAGTTCTACCAGTTTCTCTCGGCCCAGTCAATCGGGTGCTTTGTGTTTATTTGCTTTTTGGCTCTGAGTTTTAATCTGCATTGCCCACCCCCCACACACACACTTGATCCAGAACCCTCCAATTATGGCCCCTTTCAGGGAGTTTAACAGTGGCAATCAGGCTCCATCTAACTCCTCCTACCCAGGGTTGTTGAGCTCGAGGGTCACGTGGTCCATTAGCCCTTCTGAGAATGGCTTCTCTTCACTCTTCTTTGTTTGGGATGGGAGGAGCCCGCTGGTACCTGGTTACACACAAGGCCGTTTGCCAGGCGATGCGTGGGACACAGGTGTGGCAGTGTCTTTCCTGGAGGATTGCCTACAGTCTGGGACACCCGATGGGGACGGTCTACTCTGTCCTCCGGGGTTGAACGGAGTCTGAATTGACTGGGTGTCAAGGACGGTTTATGCTAATCTCAGTGGTGTCATCATTACTGTGGAATATAGAAATAAGTTCTAAGAGCTGGGCCACGGCTTCTCAGCTGGGTGAAGCCACCGGTGCTGGTGGCAGGTCCAAAACAAAAGCCAGTCCAGCTGCTGCTGAGTCCACGGGGCCCCAGGGCAATGCCACATGTTAGTGAGTAAAACCGCTTCTTACATTTTCTTGGTTGGTGGCCCAGTGACTAAGTACTTGGCTGTTAACCTAAAGGCCAGCACTTTGGACTCATCAGCTGTTCCATGGAGAGAGGTGTGTCGGTCTCCCTCTGAACAGAGGACAGCCCTGGAAACCCTGTGAGGCAATTCTGCCCTTTGGGGTTGTTAGGAGCTGGAATCAAGCACACTGCTTTGAACCACCAGCAGTTCCATGGAGAAAGACTAGACTCATAGTCAGAACTGACTTGATGACAGTGAATTTTGTCATGGGTTTTTTGTTGTTGTTTTCTTTTGTTGCTTGGTTTTGCTCTGTCTTGTTTTTGTGCATGTTATTTTCTCCGCAGGTCTGTCTAAATAGAATAGGCTGGATGAACAATCTGGAGGAGAAAACAACAACGGGTCATGGGAGAGGAGGAGGTGGGGGAAAGGAAGTGGTGTTAACAAATCCAGGGACAAGGGAACAACAAGTGGTCCAAATTGGTGGGAGGCCTGGTAGGGCATGATCAAGGTTAATGTAACCAAGAGGAATCACTGAAACCCAAATGAAAGCTGAGCGTGATAGTGGGACAAGAGGAAAGTAAAAGGAAATAGAGGAAGGAGCTAGGAGGCAAAGGGCATTTATAGAGGTCTAAATAAAGCCAGGTACATATGTAAATATATTTATATATGAGGATGGGGAACTATATGTGCATATATTTATAGGTTTAGTATTCTTTTTTTAGACAACAAAGCCTGTTTTATTGCTCGGGGTGAAAGCAGCAGAGATGGGGCCTGGGTTCTGGGCCTCAGCACCTGGACCTGCTGGCCATTGGCTTGTAGGCTGGGCCCTCACTGAAGTCAAGTGCCTCAATCCTGGGAGCCGGGTCCCTCCTCCTCCTCAGAGTGGCCCGGGGGACTTCCTGGAGACTGGTCTTGGACACGGGGGAGGCCTTTAGGAGGTCTTCTTGGCCTTCAGCAGTGCCAGCTTCTTGGGCAGACTGCTGTTGGCCTTCATCATGACGTCATGTTCGATCTTTTTCCGGATGCCAACCTCCAGGTCCTTCTTGAGCTTTCGCTGCTGCACCACGCGCGCCATCTTGGGGGCGATGACCCGGCCGCCCTTCCTCGGGCCCCGGATCCGCTCCGAGGCGGCTGCCGACGCCGCTGCCTTGCTCTTGGCCGACTTGTGCGCCTGGAACTTGCGCTGACCCTGCGCCATGGCCCCGTGTGCACCGGCGGGGGCCTAGGTTTAGTATTAAGGTAGCAGATGGACATTGTGCCTCCACTCAAGTACTCCCCCAGTGCAAGAATATTTTGTTCTATTAAACTGGCATTCCATGATGCTCACCTTCCTGACACAATCGCTGAAGAAAAAGCGGGTACATAAGAAAATGCGGTAAAGAAAGCTGATGGTGCCAGACTATCAAAAGATATAGTGTCTGGGGTCTTAAAGGCTTGAAGGTAAACAAGCGACCATCTAGTTTAGAAGCAACAAAGCCCACGTGGAAGAAGGACACCAGCCTGTGTGACCACGAGATTCCAGTTAGCAGGCATCAAAAAATCACATCGTTGTGTGCTCACCTTACCAACAGTGAGGTTTGTGAGAGCACTTTGCTGAGCATAATGCTCTCCAAGTTCATCCACACGCTGAGGTGTTTTCACAGTTTTATTATTTTACTTCTTGACTGCTGTTTCCATGGGTGTTGCTGTGGGTCCTACTAAAATGAAACTTATCAACTTCCATCCTTATTCCAGTTTATCTTGATGTTGCTTATCGGTCCAGTTGTGCGCGTTCTTGTGTTCTTTATCTAGAGGGGTTGTCCTCACTGAACACTGTAATTGCCTCTCTTCATCAGTAAGTGCTTCCAGTCTTCTTGGTGCTCAGCAAGCAAAGTTGCGTCATTGCATATCACGGTGTTGCGTGTGCCTCCGATGCTGATGATGCATTCATCTGCAAATTATCTAGCTCCTCAAATTATTTACCCAGCCTCCAGACTGCCTCTGAGGGTGGTGAGAGGATCCAACCGTGACATACACTTTCCCTTGTATTTTGAATGCCTTCCAACCTGAGGGACCTACAGCTCTCAAACAGCAAGCAATTGAAGACACACAATTCTCATGACATACTGCGAAGGATGAAGAAGAAATCGATAACGGCCTCAAGGGTGGGGCCTAGAGGATTCTGGTCCAGGTCACGGTGTGGAGGGAGGCAAGTCGGGAAGGCAAACCAGAGGAAATGAAAAGAGAGCAGATGCATATTGGCTCGAGAGTTGTGGTTGTCGGGTGTCATCAAGTTGGTTCCAACTCCTAGCGACCCTATGTGCCACAGAATGAAGCACTGCCCGGTCCGGCACCATCCTCACAATTGTTCTTGTTGGAGCCCATTGTTGCAGCCACCGTGCCAATCCTTCTTGTCGAAGGATCTTCCTCTTTTTTCCTGCCCTGCTGTGAGGGGACAGAGCCCCTAACAAATCATCACGGGTCCGGTAGATGCAATTGTACGGCGATAATAAGTAAAGATTATAGTAAAGTCACGGAGAGCATGAGAGATTGAAATAATGGAGTCAGACACAATTCATGGTAGCATGCTCACCTCAGCCCCACTTGGTGGTCCACGTGGAGAGAGCCGGAGGGAGGGCGGGCCGGAGAGAGAGATGTTTATTGCTAACCAAGGCTTAGAACTACTCCGGGGGGCGTGATTACAGGTAACCACACGTGTCACAGGAAGGGGAAGGAAAACAGGCATACACATAGGAAAGGGATATACCATGGAAATAGGCATAACAGAAAGGGGATGAGTTAGGGCTATACACATGATAGGAAGGGGCGGGACTAGGGGTGTACATGTGACAAGATGGGCGGACCCTAGATTCAAGATGGCAGCCTAACCTTGGTCACCCTTGAGTGAACTTGACCTCCCTGAGCTCTCCTTCAGGGAAACAATTTACTACTGTCCTTATCAGAAGGGAGTGGGTCCTACTTGTTGTGGGCCCTACTTGTGGGTGTCTGCTTGCTCTGGATGGTGATAACCCTTAGAGAGAATAATGCCTGACCTACTTCAATTGATCTCCAAGTGTAGTCATTTGCTATGTGTAACAAGCAGCTACATTAGGCATATATTTGGGGGAGACAACTTGGGAGAAATCTTTGTTTCCCACACCCTGCTACTTTACAAACCAAGATGTTTTTCTCCAGGGACTGGTCTCTCCTGATAACATGTTCGAAGTACATGAGATTGAGTCTCACCATACTTGCCTCTAGTCTAAAGGGCATTCTCACTTTACTTCTTCCAAGATAGATTTGTTTGTTCTTCTGCAAGTCCATGATGCTATTAATATTCTTCACCAGCCCCATAAATCAAATGCATCGATCCTTCTTTGGTCTACCTGATTCAATGCCCACCTTTCACAGGCACATGCCCAATACAATGCGTCCTTTGGTCTCTTGACTGCTGCTTCCATGAGCATGGGCTGTAGTCCAAGCAAAATGAAATCCGTGAGAATTTCAATCTCTTCTCCATTTATCATGATGGGACCTACTGATCAAGTTGTGAGGGTTTTGATTTTCCTTACACAGAGTCATAATCAATAACGAAATCTGCAATCCTTGATCCTTATCAATAAATGTTTCAAGTCATCCTCATTTTCAGCAAGCAAGGTTTCGCCATCTGCATATCACAGGTTGTTAATAAGCTCCAGAGTAGATTTGTTAAAGAAAGGTAAACCATCCACCAAAGGGACAGAAACACTGACAAGAGGATACATGAAGGAGGTCATTAATTGACAGGTGGGGGGTAAGGGCTGGAGATGTCTTATTTGAAGCCTTTGACATCATGGGCATCAGAGATGTCGAAGAGATCACCCTGGAACAAATTGAACAAATTGTGAATCAGGAAGGAAAGGGAGTCACTGCTGACCGACTTTAAGAAGTCTAATGCCTCATGGCCAGGAAGAAGAGAGGAGGAGGAGGTGCCAGCTAAGATTCCAGGAAAGGAACCGCCAGAGAAGTAGAAGGAAATCCACAGCTGGGGGTGTCTCTGAAACCCAGGGAGGACCACCTCACCAGGGAGGTTCCCTGTGCAGATGGAATGCTACTGAGGAGAAGGCCTGAGGGCTCCCTGATCTGGACCCCAGGGAGACCTTTGGTGGGAGTCGGAGGAGAGCTGGTTGGGTGAGAGGGGAAGGGAGAGGTGAAGACCAGGAGGGGGCTGTCTCAGACCCACTGGTAAAATCTGGCCCGAGGCCTGTTTTTTAAATAAAGCTTTATTGGAACACAGCCACCCCTGGTCACTTACAGATTGTCCTTGGGTGGTTGTCTTGAGCACCTTGTGACAGTCCCCTTAGGAATCAGTCTGCTTATGCCCCGGGGAAGCCACGTGCAGACGCTAAGCTTCCCACAGTGACTGGCCATGGTCTTTCACGAGCATCACACACTCTATGAGCCAGACAGTCTTTAGCCCACTGATTCCCATGGTCATTCACACATAGTAACATCAAGTCAAGAAAAGCAGGCAAGACTGACCTGCAAGAGCGAGGGAACAGTGAGAGTGCTGCTCCATTGCAGCGATCAAGAAGACTCTACCCCCTGGGCTCTTGGCTGGATATTTATACAAAAATTTGGGGGGGGGTTAATCGCCATAAGTGTGATTATGGGTGTTCAGTCCGGTCGCCTTGGACTCTGGTCAGTTCAGGTGTCCTTCTTGAAGTCCGCCATTTTGTTGCTGACGTTTTTATTCCCGGTGGCCCTCTTGTCAGCCTTTTTACTGTTCATGGTGGCTCCATTCTGTGTGCTCTATTCCGAGGAGCAAGCAGCTAGCAAGCTTGGCTGCTAACTGAAAGGTTGAAAGCTTGCGTCCACAAGAAAGGCCTGGTGATCCACGGCGGGACACATGTCTGTCACTGGAAGCTCTCTGGAGCAGAGGCCTGGTCTGACTACGTGAGCGCCTCATGCATTAGAATCAGCAGGAGGTTTCTTGGGAAGACCTTGGCACGACAACCACAGAAGCTCCAGAATGAGGTTGGAAGCATGTCCCACCAGGAAGACTTTGCCTGTCTTGGGGTGTGCAGACAATGGTTTCAAGGCCCCAATGTGGGCTCAAGATTTGAACTTGGTTGAGCTGAGCCAGCTCTCCCCACCCAGCGCAGCGACTCTCTCAGCCAGGCGTGCTGTGCTGAAAGGGCGAAGTCAGCATGGGCCTTTCATTTCCCTCCATTCCTGCGCTGCCCTGTGGGCAGCTGTCGTGAGGAAATGCCGAGTCATAAATAATTCTCCCATTAATGCCACAGCAGCCGGAAGGGAAATGTCAGAGGGAGATGGTCTTTCGAATAAGTGTGAATTTCATAATGCAACCAATTTCGTTAGCCCACTTCCCACAGCCTTCATTTTACTTATGATCAACTCTGAGGGTCATTCATAAATGGGGAAGACACACGCTTCCGGTGGACTTTTGGCCCAGATGGAGACGTGTGATGGGAACGAAGGCCTTCGCCGGTCGTAGAGAATCAGCCAAATGGGCCAGAGCAAAGAGGGGAACAGTTGTTCTCATTGACGAGGCCTGGAGCTCGCCTCAGTACACCCCCCCCCACCCCCAGTACAATTGCAGCACTATGGCCTTCTCCTGTTGAGCTCATCCCTGAGAGAATCCAGGAAGCCGCCATGCCCACGGAACAGAATGACTCATTCTGGTCCTGGTGCCCTTTCGGGAATCTACAACACGAGCCGGCCCTCCCATCCAGCTCCATTCCGCGAAGGCCCTTTCTGGGTAGACTCTAGAGAAGCGGGGCCTGCAAATGCCAGGGGGTGATAGAGTGCCACGGGGTGGGTGGCGAGAACAGCTGTCCTTCCTGCCCGGTAGGGGAGCAGCCGTTGTGGCCCTGAGGAAACGGCCCAGCTGTTTTTCCAGGACCTTCTGCTTTTCCACAAGAAACCGGAAGCCCAGATTGTATCTGAAGTGTCCCAATTTCTAAAGCTTGGCAACAGGTTCAAATTCAACAGCAACTGTGGAAGCCAAACGAGTCTTGCTGTGGGCTCCTCCCTTGCTGTGAGCTCCAGGGCACAGCTCCTGCCCCTCAGGCTATATTATCAGGTGGAAAGTCTACCAAGTAGGAGGTCAAGACTTCTGTGAACTGTGACGCGCTTGTCTTGATGCAATTCCAAGTCTCCTTTCAGCCTGCGGTCTTCACCTGATGTGTTTTGGTGGCTGGATCTGACACACCTGGCCTCACACCCAGCTTCCCTCTTCCTTTTCATTGTGAACACTGACAGGTTGTGGTGACGTCATCAGGGCCACCACAGTTGCAGGTGGCACCTTCTAAACCAAGGGCTCTCAAGTGAAGTGTCAGGCCAAGCTAAGCCAGCAAGGAAGGATGGGACATAATTTTTCCGTCACCCCGAGCACATTTTCTAAACCTAGAGTGATGTTTCTAAGGTTTGACTCCATCTGGGCCACTCTTCACATAAGCGTTGCCAAGGAACCGTGAGAAACCCAACTCAACCCCATTGCCTTTGAGTCGATTCCAACTGGCAGTGACCCTGGAGGACGGCCATGAATGGTTCCATATGGCTTCCAAGGCTGTAGCCTTGATGGAAGCAGATGGCTACATCTTCCTCTCTCGGAGCAGCTGGTGGGTTCAAACTCCCAACCTCTCGGTTAGCAGTTGAATGTTTAATCACTGCATCACCAGGGCTTCTCAAAGAGAACAAAGCTCAAAACCAAAGTCACTGCTGTTCAACCCATCCTGACTCACAGGGACTTTATAGGACAGGGTAGAAATTGAACAGAGAGTAGCTCTGGTTTTGAGCTTTGGGATTTTACCTTTTCTCCATGAAATGCCTCTGTTCTTCTTAAAACCCTTTTTCTTCCTTTGTTCTTCCACTCATTCTTTCAACAATCATTTCTTAAGCAAATGATCCGGTTCATCCATTCTTCTTGTTCACATAAGAAGAACGGTGTGGGCCACACACAGGGCTGGTGTGGTTTGAAGCCACCAGCCACCCTGTCGGAGAAAGAGGAGACCTTCTACACGCAGGAAGATTTACAGCCTCCGAGACCCACAGGGCCGTTCCACTCTGTCCTACAGGGTCACTAGGAGTCGACTTCAACTTGATGGCAATTGAGCTTGAGTGAACTGGAAGTCCATCTTAAGTTTTCTCAAGAGACACGTGTTGAGCCCCTGCAAGGTGACAGGAACCGGACTCAGGGTTGGGATACTGTGACATCTAAGGCAGACAAACTCCTTGTCTCTTGGGTGAGAAGGGCCACGATTTTGAAACATAGTGGGCCCTTTTGTACCCCAACTCCAGGGACTGGAGGGAGAGATTTCAACCCCCACCCTCTAATCTACAAGGTTAATGGTCATTTAGCTTCTCCGTGAATGTATAACACTGAAAGAGCCAATGTCCCCCACCTGCTTCATACCCACTGACCGATGTCCACATTAGGCAGTTGGCTGTGCTCTCAAAAATGGCTGTGCTCATGAAATGTTAGGTAAACCAGTATGACGGGTTATGAAGAATAAGCAGTCCTCTGATACAAACTCAGTTACAGGAGGATTGCTTTCCACATTACACGAAGGTTGCACACACAAAATCCAAGTCCAAGCTTATATCACGTGTCCACCAAGGATGCTTTGTCTCTGTTTTCTTTATCCTCAAAACCTACCATCCCAGTTTACTCATGAGAAAGAAATCAGGTCAACCCAGGATGGTGACAGTCTTTCTATAGGATACCTGGCCAGCGTACTTCTCCAGACTAGCAAGGTAACAAAAAGGCAGGAAAGACTGAGACACTATCACAAACCAGAAGAGACAGGACAGATAGGGCAATAAAATGCAAAATGGATTGGGATGGAAAAAGAGACACTGGGGAAAGGCTTGGTAAGGTTAGGTGGCGTCTCAATTGGGTGGCAATTCCAACTCAAAGCAACCCTTTGTACAACCGAAGGGAGCACCACTCAGTCCTGCACCATCCTCACAAGAGTGGTTCTGTTTGAGGCCATTGGTGCAGCCACAGTGTCAGTCTAGCTTGTCCAGGGTCTTCCTCTTCTTCGCTTCCGGTGTAATTTACCAAGCATGATGTCCTTCTCCAAGGACTGGTCTGTCCTGAAAATGTGGAAAGCCATCCTTTTGCAGGGTCCACCTGTGGACTAAGGCTCTGGTGATGCCCCTCTGACCAGAACCCAGGAGGTGAATGATTAGCTTTGGTAACAGAGAACATTGTAAAATCGATTTTGGATGATGTCGTTAGGATAACATGGCAGCTTACCACTTGGGCTCCCTTTTGACCCCTTTTAAATTTGTTTCAGTTTTTAATATTTTGCGCTTCCTCTATTTCTCTATTTTGTTTTGCCGTTGGTGTTTTCTGTTTGTTTCTTGTCTGTGTTTTGTATGATTTTCTGTATGTGAAATCCAGGCTAGGTCAATCTACAGGGACATTAAGTGGGTTAATGATTTCCTAGGGCAAAGCAGGCGGGGCTGGGGCAATTGGGAGGCAACCACAAAGAGAAAGAAAAAACGGTTTTGAGCTTGGTTGTGGTAGAGATGGCCCAGCTCTTCTTGGTGCGAATGAACGATGAGACACGAATTACTTGCCAATAAAAGTATTAAAAAATCGAGGAAGGAAAAGTTATCAGTTTCTTTCCAGGAAATTTTGATATTTAAATTAACAAAACAAAACATGTGAGACCAAGTCTCGCCGTCCTTGTCTCTAAGGAGCATTCTGGTTACAGTGCTTCCAAGACACACCTGTCTGTTCTTTTGGCAGTCCGTGGACTTTCAACATTCGTCACCAGGCACCATGATTCAAATGCATCGATTCTTCTTCAGCCTTCCTTCGTCACATCCTTAGTCATGTTTGTAGTTGTCCTCAGGTAATCTACAGGTGAAGAGTTCAATTAATAGTAATATAATCGATGTTGGTTTCTGGCTTCAACGAGCGTGCCAAGGTCATGTCAGCTGTGAATGGCAGGGGCAACGGGATGGTGGGCATGCTGGAATTTTCTATACTTCCATTGCATTTCGCCGTAAATGATTCTGAAATTTTAAAAGTTTGTTTTTTTTAAAAAAACAACAACTGCTAAATTACTTGCTTTGGAAGATTTGCTAATGGTAGGTTGCATTTAAACAATGCTGTAAAATTAGGTGTGGGCGAACACTGCATTGTAAGAGATAAAAAGGAAAACGACAACATCTTCCTCTTTTCTTACTCTAGTTTTCTTATGTTTTGTTCTCTACTTTGACAAATACCAAAACCGGAAATTATAGAGGATGCTGTATAGTTGCCGAATCTGCAAGCAAGATAATGCAGCGTTTAAACCCACAGGTCTTAGCCTTGGATGCTCCCAGTCGCGGTCACTTTGACACAGACATATGGTGGCCTCGGACTTTTCAGTGTAACGCGCACTATGGGATTTTCAACAACGGAACCCTTGGGAGTAGATTTCCAGGCCTTTCTTCTGAGGTGCCTAGGAGAGCAGCCGAACATGTAAACCCTTTGCTTTACCATGGACCCTGGTCTTAGATCACATTGAGGCCAAGGTTAGTGGAATTTTGTTTTTCTGCTAAGGGCCATTTGGATATTTATAACAGCATTCTTGGACCATACTAGCTAAACATTTCATTAACTCACCCCTAAGGCAAGGAGCCCTGGTGGTGTGGTGGTTACCGCATGGTCGGCCGTTCAAAACCACTAGCAGCTCCGTGAGAGCAAGACTGTTCCCATAAACATTTATAGTCTCAGAAACCCACAAGCGGTCACTATGAGTCAGCATTGACTTGATGGCAACGAGTTTGGGGTTTCTTTTTTACACACACACACACACACACACACACACACACACACACACAAGGGAAAATAAAATTCAAAGACAATGGAATTTCCCCCAAGAACTTTTGGAAGGCCCCTGGTACATATCATTCCATCCGCCTTGGTATATCTCTCATCTTTAAGTCCAGGCATATGTATTATCAATACTCCAGGTAAAGCCGTGATCCAGGTAAGACCAGATTGGGCCAGAGTTTAAACCGGCCATTTTCATCGCAACATCAAGGAAGGTAAGATTCAAAGCTGGAGCGTTGGCTGAAGGATTCTTTTGGAGAACCTTGATGGCAATGAGTCGGGCTGCCAACTGCAAGATCAGTAGTTCGAAACCACCAGCTGCACTGTGCTACTCCATTAACAAGCGACAGTCTCCAAAACCCCTGGGGCAGGTCTACCCTGTCCTATAAGTTCACTGGGAGTTGGAATCAACTGGATGGCAGGGAGTTTGCTTGTTTGTTTGATGCATTTTGTGGGTTTCCCTGGGTGGTAGAGCCAGTTAACATGTGTGGCTGCTAACTACAAGGTTGGGAGGTGAAGCCCACCCGGAGGGCGGTGTGCGTGGAAGGAAGGCCTGACTCTTCCATCCCGAACACCCTCAGACGGATACACATATGAGAAGAGGCAGCTGAAATTTTTAGGCGTTTCTTGATGATAATCTCAGAAAGGAATGTTCCTGTGTTCAGCGAGTCATTCTCAAACCCAGAATCCGTTCGTTTGTGTTCAGTGATAAGCGAAACCACAGGCCCACTCACACCGGTTTCATTACCACCCGCTTGATACGGGCAGCCAGTGACTTAGACATTCCTGGGACTGCAAGCTCAGCAAGCAGGAAGTCTGGTTATCGACGAGTGGCATCTGTTGGCTCTTACTGGGCACGCAGTGGAGAACTTCATGGATACGCTCAGGAATGTAGTGGAAAGCAGAAGCTTTTCCCTGCTAGCTCCCAGCTAGCAAAAGCCACAATGGGAGTCATCTGTTTCCTCTTGTCCAAAGCACACCCCACAGAACACTGGAAACCCACTGTTGTCAAGCCAGGGTGGCTCCTTGTCACCCCTGCGTTACAGAGCAGAACTCCACCACAGGGCTTTCTTGGCCGACCGCTTCATAGACGCGGTTTGCCAGGCCTTTCTTATACAGAGCTAAGAAAGCTTACACCACCACCCTTTAGGTGTGCATCCGTTCCCAAGATCCCGGTGCCACCAGGCCATCTTTTATAGTGACTGGGATGGCATAAGGGGTCCTGGTGGCGCCATGGGCTAAGCGGCGATGGTGGTCTGCTTATCAAAAGGCCGGCTGTTGGGATCCACACGCCGATCTGAGGGAGAAAGATGTGGACATGTGCTTCTGTAAAGCTGCAGCATTGGACGCCCCAGCGAGCAGTTCCTCTCTGCTCTATGTGGCCGCGCTGCCAGTTGTAATGGACGGCACTACTGTGGCTGAGTAGGCAGGAGGAGGGGCGCCCAGGGCAGGAACAGAGCAGAGCGTAGGGCTTGGGAAAGCACCGTGCATTGTGTGCCTACCTGTGATCTACAGCTTAGAATCCTAGCAAGCCAGATAATTAGAGCACTTGGTGCAGCGCCCCGCCCCCCGATGAGGAAACTGAGGCACAGAAGAGGCACTTGGGCAGGACAGTCAGGGCAGGACAGTCAGGCCAGGCCCTCAAGGCCAAGCCCCCAGGCAGTCTGCTGCCTCATCCCACGTGGCAGTGTGAGGAGTGTCCGAACCCAGCCTTCGGCTGAAATGGCTTCTGCTTGGACGAGCACAGCCTTTTGCTCCTGTGGCCTGCGGACCCGTGTCTCGGGCCTCTGCTGACCCTGGCTGCCTGCCTGCCTGTCTCCTAGGCTTTGATAACAGAATCCTTTCACAGCAGGAAACAGCCCACCGTCCAGCCCTGACCCCAGGTCGAGTTAATTTCTAACCTCCTGTGAGATGCACGACAACCAGACGCCTTCTCTGGAGGCCAGCAGTGGCCATAAGGCCTAACTTCTCAGTGACCCTAAAGCCACCAACATGCTTTCGATTGATTTTCCCTCTTTTTCCTAACAGTGAAAATGTAAAGGCTTTTGGAGAGAGCTTTTCTTGGCAAGGCGAGAAATTTTTTTAGACAGGAAAGATTCTGCTGCTTTGTAAACAGGCTGAAGAAGAACCAGCCAGCGCAGCGGCAGACCAATGAGGTGACAATGACAAATGAAATGCAATGGAGAGAGCGGCAGGCCCTCCCATCTCATGCCTCAGGCCAGCCAGCAAATCACCAGTGTGAACTCCTACACCCACGAATCTGAAAGTGAATGCATGAATTTTGCTGGTGTAAGGTGCCATCAAGTCAGGTGACTCACAGAGACCCTGTGTCCCCCAGAAAGAGACACTGCCCAGTCCTGTGCCACAGAAGAGCCACTCTTACGTTTGAGCTCATGGCTGCAGCTCTGGTGTCAATCAATCTCCTTGATGATTTCTCTCACGTTTGCTCACCCTCCTACTTGACCAAGCAAGATGTCCTTTCCCAGAGACTGGTCTCTCGGGATAACATATTGTGGTCGATGTATATCATTTGTCAGTTTGAGGATTAAGAGTATAGGGGTGGAGTCTAGCTTGTCAATGAGACCACAGCCAATGAGGCCTCTGTGTGGGCATGGCCTTCTCCTAAGAATTCTGGGAACTCCGGTACTTCCTCCTTAGAGGTGGGCGAATCTCTACCCACACCCTGGGAGACATAGCAGCTGACAAGACACATGGACCCACCTTGATGCAGAGACCCCTGCCAGCACGGAGATGTTTCCATACCACTGGATCCAAAGACTTGCTACCCACTGGCCTGTGATCTTCTACATTCGGCATCATTGCATGTGTTTCGTGAGTCCAAAGAAGACTTTATAGATTGGGATCGGACATATGGGCTAATAACGGACTTATGGACTTGATCTAGACTGGGCTGGGGTGTGTTCTCAATGTTCACTTGCTCTAGTATATAAATCTCTTTCATATACACATGTGTGTGCCCATGGATTGTTTCTCTAGTCCACCCAGCCTCACACACATGTCCAAAGGACAGGAGATAAAGTTTTGTCATCCTCACTTCTAAGGACCATTTGGCTGCACCTCCTCCAAGACAGATCCATCTGTTCTTTGGTGAGTTTGTTCTCTCCGCCGCCTTCCTCCTCCATTGTCTAACATTCACATGCACATGAGGCGGTCAGAAATCCCAGGACACCCTAGCTCTCAAGCTGACATCGTTGCATTGACTTTCATAGGAATTACATGGTGCCTCTGCCCACCCCCGCCCCCCTCCCAAAGATGTGTTGGAGTCCTACCCCCTACTGCTCTGAAAATACTGCTAAGGTAATCCGGTTTGCTTTGCTACGTTACTCAGATGATAGCTGGGTCTAGTGGGTCTAAAATCTAGTCACTCCTCAGCTGTGCAAAGAGCCGATTAGACACAGAGAGACACAGACACCGGGAGACACAAGCACTATCTAATGACAGAGGCCAGAACTCCGAAGTTTGGAGGCGTCTCATGCTGAAATAAGGAACTCTGACGGCTGCGAACCCAAAGGTTGGTGATTCAAACCTACCACCGACAGACGGAGTCTATTTCCATCAGTGTGTAGCTTCCGAAGCTCTAGGGCGTAGTTCTACGGTACCCAGTAGAGTTGCTATGAGTCGGAACCAACTGGAGGGCAGTGCATTCTGATGCTGAAATCCGATTCACAACACACAGGCAAACTACAGCAGATCACAAAATGGGGGCAGGGAGTGATTACATACAGCTGAGAATGATGGCTTAGCTAAGCGGACACATTATTTTGGGGTTTACAATCAATCGGTAACCACCCTAACATCTGCAATCCTCTAGAAACCTTTAGCCAGGTGAGTCTTGAAGCAGTAATTTAATTGTGATTCGGTTTTCTGTGCTTAGAACACTGGAAATCTTTTTTTTAAAACACAGGAAATCTTATCTATATCAGTAAATGTGTCATTGTTAGATGGTCAAGTGAGAAAGACAATGTTATTTCCTATTTTCTAGTTAAACTTGAATAATAACTTTATGGTTGAGATTTTCAAGCCCGAAATGAAGCTCTGCTCCAACATTGCCAAACACGTTCCCAATGAATGTGACGCCGCCGACATCACCATTGACGGCGTCTGCTTTCGTCTGGCTCTGATTCTGTGTGCTTTTCTGACACACAGTGGATTGCGTGAATGGACCGACCACTCAAGTTTTACCACCATGAGGTCCCCGGTCAGTTAACCTTCTGGAATAAGTGTTTCTACATGAACTTTCCCAGCAGTCGATTGGTTGGCAATTACTAGACAAGAATTATATTCACCCTCGAAACCATATTCTAGGATTTTCCTTTCCTTTGTTATTTCTTCAGAAGCGTGAGAAAATCATCAGTGGAGGTTTCTCAAAGCAAGGCTCTTACCACTAAGGGAAAAAACAGGGCTGGATTTGAGACGCTTACTCACCACTGAGAAGGGTTTCACATCACCAAAGCACCAGACCTCCAGTGTCAGGTGCTTTCTCTCCTCCCTTTTTAAATAAGAAATGGGGGTCCAGGGAACACGCATCTTAGTACTAAGCAGGACAGGGAAGCTGAAGCTTCCCGCTCAGTTACATTTCATTGACTGACCCTCAGAAGCAGGAGAAGCCTCCTTCTCAAACACAATCAAGAGAACTAAGGCCAAAGGCCAAACCAAATCTACTGCCATTGAGTCCATTCCAACTCACAGCGATCTGTAGGACAGGGTAGAACTGCCCCTTTGGGTTTCCAACCTTATAAAAATCTTTTTTTTTAAATCATTTTATTGGGGGCTCATCCAGCTCTTATCGCAATCCATATGTATATCCATTGTGTCAAGCACATTTGTACATTTGTTGCCATCATCATTTTCCAAACATTTTCTTTCTACTTGAGCCCTTGGTATCAGCTCCTCATTTTCCCCTCCTTCCCTTCTCCACCCTCCATTTCTCACGAACCCTTGATAATTTATAGATTGTTATTATTTTTTCATGTCTGATGTCTCTGTTCACCCACTTTTCCATCCCCCAAGGAGGGGGTTAATGTAAATCATTTTGATTAGTTCCCCCTTTCTCCTCCCACCTTCCCCTTAACCTCCTGATATGGCTACTCTCATTATTGGTCTTGGGGGGTTTATCTATCCTGAATTCCCTGTGTTTCCAGCTCTTATCTGTACCAGTGTACATGCTCTGGTCTAGCTAGCCAGATTTGTAAGGTAGAATTGGGCTCATGATATGGGGGTGGGGGGTGTGGAAACATTAAAGAACTAGGGGAACGTTGTGTGTTTCATTGGTGCTATACTTCACCCTGACTGGCTCACCTCTTCCTGTGACCCTTCTGGAAGGGATGTCCCATTGTCTACAAATAGGCTTTGGGTCTCCACTCTGCACTCCCCCTCATTCACAATGATATGATTTTTTTTGTTTTGGGTCTTTGATGCCTGATAGCTGATCCCATAGGCACCTCATGATCACACAGGCTGGTGTGCTTCTTCCATGTGGGCTTTGTTGCTTCTCTGCTTGTTTATCTTAAAGGATCCCTGGTGGCTTGATAGGCTACCCTTTGGGCTGGCAACCACAAAGTCAGCAGTTTGAAACCACCAGCTGCTCCATGGGAGAAAGATGAAGTTTTCCGCTCTAATAAAGAATTACAGTCTTGGAAACACACTGGGGCACTCCCCCTCTGTCTGATGGAATTCCAATGGAATAGCTGAGTCAGCATTGGCTGTCAACTCAGCAGGGAGTGAGGGTTAAAATCTTTTCTTTCTCCCTCAGAGCAGCTGAGGTAGTTAGTTCATTGTGCCAACCTGGCCAATAAGCACAAGTGGGGTGAATTGAAGGGCGAAGGGATAAATGGCTCAGTGAGCCTCGCCTTTCTAGTTCTCAGGTCTCTTGATTTCTGATGGTCACACCAGGGTGTAGTTCCTTAGCAGTTCCCTGCTTCAGCTTGCAAGGCTGGCTTCCTGTAAGAAACCACATTGACCTACCCCGATGCAGCCCTGGGTGCTGCAGCAGCCATGTGGAGACCCCTGCCAACGCTGAGATGTTTACATGTTCACCGACTCGGCTTTCCTCCTGCAGTCGGCATCATTTTGTCTGTTTTGTGAGCTGGAGGAGGACTTTGTGGATTGGTGTTGGACATATGGGTTACTGGGTTAATGTTGGACTTGTGGGCTTGGGCAGCCCTGGGTTGGGATGTTTTCTTGATGCACACTTAACCTTTGTATACAACTCTCTCTTGTCCTTAAGTTTTTGTGGATTTGTTTCTCTAAAGTACCCAGACTAACACAGCAGCTATGGGGTTTGAACTGCAGACATTGTAGGGAGCGCTCCAACTCACAACCCACTATGCTGCTGGGGTTCCTTGGGAAAAGAAATGGGTTTGAAAGCCCTCCTGGCACAGTGGTTGCATTCAAGCCTACCAGGGACTCCCCTGGAGGAAGGTGTGGCAGACTGCTTCCGTAAAGATGTACAATCTTGTAAACCCAAGGAAGCAGTTTTACCTGGATTGTCGGGTCTGTGTGCACCCGTCCATGTGACAGGAGTGAAGGTTTGGAGTTTGGCTTTGGTCTTAAGGCTTCGGAGTGGCACCAATTATTAAGGACCCTGTGTGGTACAAATTGTTAAATGCTGAATCACTACACCGAATACTGGCAGTTCAAATGGACCCCTTGCGATGATGTGCTTGTGATGGGCGAAGCCACTGAAAACCCTAAGGAGGGCAGGTTTATTCTCACACGTGCGGCTGCCCTGGGTCAGAACTGACTTAATGGCAACCGACAATGACAACACCTGGACACCGACCAAATTTTCACACCACAGGCATGTTGTGCGCTTTAGCCCACCTCATACTCTCCCACCCATGGAAGAAATTCGTATAGCGTGCTTTCGAAAATATGATGGTGGGGCGGGTGTGGTTTGCAAAAAATGCTTAAAACATGCATGATTTGTGTAAAAACATGCTACTTGGCCTCCTTGTCTTTCAAGTCCTTCCTCTGCTCCCACATTGCCTGTGAATTGCCCTCTGTCTGGCCCACCCACGAGGCCTGGATCCTCCTGACATGCTGTGGCTGTGGCCATGCCCCTTCTAACCTGGGACACTGCTTTCTGTGGAGGGATTCCTGAGGCACCGCAGGCCTCTGAACGTGTGACGGAGTGTTCCAGTCTTCACTGCTATCACGTGGTATTTGGTAGCTGGAAAGAGACTTAAAAGTAATCAAGCACAATGCTCTCACTTTTATGGAAGAGAGAAGAAACTGAGTATTTAAAGGAATTACCAAAGCCCACCGTCTGGTTGATAGCGCAGGGCTAGACCGTGTGTGTGCGCGCGCACGCACGCTTTCCCAGGACCAAAACCAAGCAAACCAAGCTCTTGCATGGAGTCCATGCTGACTCATGATGACCCGATAGCACAGAGTAACTACTGCCTTTTGTGAGTTTCAGAGACTGCAGCTCTGGGCAGGCGTAGAAAGCCTCATCTCTCTCCCACATTGTGGTTGGTAGTTCTGAACTGCTCACCTCTCCGTTAGCAGCACAATGCATAACCCCTATGTCAAGACTGATTCTTACAAGAAAAGATGCTCCCCTCACACACACAAATAAATAAGTAAATAAAATCACACTAGAAATCCTAATTCCTCCCAAGTTCTTTACTTACTGCCGAATTAACTGAGGGCCCTGGAACAAGTCACTTCCTGGGATGACGGGCCAAGAAGATCAAGTCAAAGGCATAGTGACAGATGACTTCTGTCAAGCTTCATGTCTAAGCAGTGCCCCCCAGAGAACCATCTAGAACCTGTTCTGTTTAATAACAGTTTCCACTTCAGAATCGGGTGTCTAGGTAACCTAGGGTCCTAACCATTGTGAACTTTTGTTCCTAACACCCTCTCCACTTGCAATTCCTCCTTCTCCCTGTCAAAAAGGTGCAAGCCAGGAATGGAGCTCGAAATACACAGTGTGAGTGTAAAAGAACGCTGCAGAAAGATGAATCGAGAACGACAACGTCTGCGTACATTTGCCCTGGGTGTTTCATCAACCCTGAGTAAAGGCCGCCTTTCTGGGGACCAGTTCTCTGAAGTTTGACAAATGAAGGCAGCCCAAGAGCCACCAACCCGGCCAAGAAGCAAACCAGCCGAGGCTCCGTCGAGAAATCTTCTTGTGCTTCCCAGCAGGGATCTTAAATACTGCAAGAACAACACCAAACAAAAAGCCCCTTGCCCGGAAAGTGAGTCAAGTTTGACTTCTATGAACCCTCAAGGGTCTATTCCAAACGCTAGCTTGGTGGTCTTTCTCTTCTGGGGGCTCGAGGGAAGCGGTGTGACAATACAATAGTGACGTGAGAAATCCTTCTGGGCTGGGCATGCTCTGAACCTTGACTATGAATGCAATTTGAAAAGGCAGCTTCCCCCCATCCTATTTCGAGTGCCTGCCAAGCTGAGGGGCTTACCTTCTAGCTGTTAGCTGTTGAACGCTTTAACTACTTTTTTTTTAACATTTTATGAGGGGCTCATACAACTCTTATCACAATCCACACATATACATACATCAATTGTATAAAGCACATCCGTACATTCTTTGCCCTAATCATTATCAAAGCATTTGCTCTTCACTTAAGCCCTCTGCATCAGGTCCTCTTTTTTTCCCCTCCCTCCCCGCTCCCCCCTCCCTCATGAGCCCTTGATAATTTATAGATTGTTATATTGTCATATCTTGCCCTATCCGGAGTCTCCCTTCCCCCGCTTCTCTGCCGTCCATCTCCCAGGGAGGAGGCCACATGTGGATCCTTGTAATCCATTCCCCCTTTCCAACCCACTTACCCTCTACTCTCCCAGCATCTGTCCTCACACCCCTGGTCCTGAAGGTATTATCCACCTTGGATTCCCTGTGCCTCCAGCTCCCACATGCACCAGTGTACAACATCTGCCCTATCCAGTCCTGCAAGGTAGAATTCGGATCATGGTAGTTGGGGGGAGGAAGCATCCAGGATCTGGGGGAAAGCTGTGTTCTTCATTGGTACTACATCGCACCCTGACTGACCCATCTCCTCTCCTAAATTTTTTTAGCAATAGAGTACCAGGTTTTTCTCAGCCTCGGAAGCCCCTGGATCCTGGCCACTGTTGAGGACCCAGAGTTGTGTGAAATCTTGGTGGCACACAGATGGCAGCATCATAGCAGGCACGCCACCCAGCCCTCGCGTGAAAAACTGGAAGATGCGAGGTGAGGCAAAATGTTCGTCTTGATCAGATACTAGCTTACGCTAGATGAAAGTAAATAAACAGCATAACAAGATACGACATGAGAAACATGCTAAAGAAAACACACACACATACACAGAAATATCAGCATCAACGGTAATGTTCTTCATTTGGGGAATCAATAATAAATAAAGAAACATATCGATGGCTAAATGAAGCTCATAGAGAAAATTTTCTAAATCCTTTTTGTTCCTCAACCTTCCCCAACCATAAAAAGAAAATTCTAAGTAAACTCTAATCTATCACAAATTACTATCTAGAAAAACTACTGTACTAAGAAAATTGATTAAACATTATATAAATTAATTTGATATTTCATTTATGAGGAATGATTGACTACAATTGTTTCAAAACTATAGTATTGGAAGTACATGAGAATACTATGAATATGTTTATAGTATGAATTCTCCATCTGAAAATCCTTAAGCAGAATATACAAATTTATATTTTTAAATTTGTAGTAGAGTTCATAAAGCCACAACTAGTTTTTAAAGGAATAATACTTTTATTAGAGTTGGTAAATTACCATATTCTTGTACCATAACTCAAATGAAGACACCTTGGTTCTTTTCCAGATAGCATTGCAACAAATCTCTAAATATTATACACACAAAAAAAAATAATAGGTCGGTAGATACCTGCATGCTCCTTCTCTACGTTTCCTGAGTTTTGTATTTGAAAGAACTGTTTTCACTTTAAGACTCAGGTCAAATATCATCTCCACCCAAGGCTACTGTCACTTGGAATTACATTAATTGCTCTTCCTCCCTGACCCTATGTGGGTGCAAGCAGGATCAGAGCCTCGTAAGTCAGACACAATATCATTCATCTTTCTGCACATCTCATTTCCAGCCCCCATAGTGAGTCCAGCACCAGGATGAAATTTTGCAGGAAAAAAACGTATTTTATTGTTTTTTCCCTGGTGGTTGAGACTATCCACCCAGCAGAACCTGCACCAAGTCAACAGTGTCTATGCGGACAATTGAGAGGGGCGAATGTGATGGTGAGGCAGGAGGAAGGTAAAAGGAAACAGAGGAATGATCTAGGAAGCAAAGCTATGGCTAGAGGTATAAAGAT
Source organism: Tenrec ecaudatus (assembly GCF_050624435.1). Lineage (NCBI taxonomy): Eukaryota > Metazoa > Chordata > Mammalia > Afrosoricida > Tenrecidae > Tenrec > Tenrec ecaudatus. The sequence goes on along the minus strand of NC_134542.1, from coordinate 10,966,964 downwards.
AGTACATATGTAAATACATTAATTAATAAAAATAGAGGTGATGGCCTATATATATTTATTATATATATTTATATGCATATATTTATATGGCAATGCAGTGAAGTAGTGGACAAACTTTGGGCCTCTGCTCATGCCCTGCCTCAACACAAGAACATTTTATTCTAACAACCTGCCATTCTGTGATGCTCACCCTCCTGCACAATCACTCAAGACAAAGTGGGTGCATAAGCAAATGTGGTGAAGAAAGCAGATGGTGCCCAGCTATCAATAGATATAGCATCTGGGGTCTTAAAGGCTTGAAGTTCAGGAGATAGTTTTGTCTTCTGTTTTTGTTTTTTAAAGCATTTTATTGGGGGCTCATCCAGCTCTTATCACAATCCATACATGCATCCATTGTGTCAAGCACATTTGTACATTTATGGCCATCATCATTTTCCAAACATTTTCTTTCTACTTGAGCCCTTGGTATGAGCTCCTCATTTTTTACTCACCCGTCCCCTCCCTCACGAACCCTTGATAATTTATAAACTGTTATTATTTGTTCCTGTGTTACACTTACTGACGTCTCCCTTTACCCACTTTTCTGTTGTCCATCCCGCAAGGAGGAGGTTGTATGTAGATCCTTGTGACCGGTTCCCCTTTTCTTCTCCACTTTTCCCTTACCCTCTTGGTATTGCTACTCTCATTATTGGTCTGGGGCGGGGGTTATTATCTGTCCTGGTTTCCCTGTGTTTCCAGTTCTTATCTGTACCTGCGTACATCCTCTGGTCCAGCCAGCCTTGTAAGGCAGAACTGAGATCAGGATAGTGGGGGGAGGAAGCAGTAAAGTTGGCTTCTGTTTTAAGGTTATCTCCTGACAGTAGGTTTGGGGCCTCGTGGAGCTTCAATGACTCCAGAAAGTCTGGAATCCCTGGGGAATTTGATGAAAACGTTTTATGTGTACTGATACTGCCTTCTGTCGCTGTTGTTTTATTTGGATATTTTTCTGTGTCCTAGGTTTCTAAATCAGAAAGAACAAAACTCAAGCAGGCACACAATAGCCAGGTCTTCTTTCCATACCAAACAAATAAACTGGGCCCAAAACCAATACAGTATATTGTAGACATTCAATGGAATCATAGTACATTGGAGTGAGCTTTTTTCCCCTCCAAAGCAGTCTGTTTGCTCAGAGGTGAGGGTGGGGGGCAGGGATGAGGGGTAGGCGGAGGTAGTGGGGAACAGGACAAAATGTGGTTTGTGGTGCAGAAGCTACTTTTGTTTGTGCTGGGTTCTCGCTTTGTTTTGTTTAGAATGCATTTGGTGTCGAGTAACGGCTATTGAGTTTTTCCAGCTAGGCAGAGACAGTTGCCCAGTCTCGGAACATTAGAGCAATAATAGGACAGAGTCAAGGTTGACTGAATCCAGAAGCGCCAAGTCCATTGCCCTGGGTCCTGCAGTCCCCCGTGGGCCAACTTCAGCCTTAGGCTCACTCTGAGAAGTTCTGGGCCACAGAGCCTCACATGATGAGGGCCAGAGGGAAAGAAAGATTTGGCTTTCTCCTCAGGGTGAGAGTTTCCCAGTATGTCTCTCTTGTCTTCCTGGTTGGCATGCTCATCTCTGGTTGCAGCGTGAGATTCTTCACAGGCCAGACCAACCAACCTCTTGCCCATCTTGGGCCTCACCTTCTCCTCAGGGGTTGAGGGTTGCCTGGGAGAGGCATGCTTAGCTGGGATACTGGAGGGATGGTGGGAGGCTGATCATGAAGTCCCCCCACTCGAATCTTCCTTCCTGTCAGCTCTCAGTTACCCCTGGCTTCTGTGTATGCCCCTCATCTTTCCTTGCATATGAGCCTAGTTGTATTTCTATTCATGAAGCTGACCGGGGTGGGGGGGTCGGGGAAGCGGGGGGGGGGGGCTAGTGTTCCAGGCTGACATGAATTAAAAAAAAAAAAGAAAAACTTTACTCCATATGTTTTCTGTTAGGGATTGAATTGTGTGGTTCCCCCCCCCCCCCCCCCCGCCAGGCCAAACATGTGCTGTGAATCCTAACCCTACATCTGTGGGAGGAGCCCTGGTGGCCCAGTGGATTAAGCATTGGGCCGCTAATTGAAAGGTTGGTGGTTTGAGCCTGGGAGAGAGATGAAGCGCTCCACTTCCATAACCACGAACAGCCTCAGAAACCCTGTGGATCAGCCCCTCTCGGTCCTATGAGCAGGAAGGAATCAGAGCGTTTGGTGTTTGGTATCCTTGTGGTTGGCACAGGAGTCCTGGCAGTACCGTGGTTACGCATTGGGCTGCTAACGGCAGGTGCAGCAGTTTGAAACCACCAGCCACTCTGAAGGAGAAAGATGAGGCTTTCTACTCCCGTAAAGAGTTATAGTCTCAGAAGCCCACAGAAGCAGCTCTGCCTCTTCCTATGGGGTTGCTATGAGTCAGAATCAGCAGGATGGCAGTGAGTTTGGTTTTGGTCTGGTTCTTGGAATCCTATTTGGGAATGGGAGGTTTTCTTCTGGTCATGAGGCCGTACTCGTGTATTTCTTTTGAGATATAAAAAGATCGGATTGAGCAAATGAGCGAGCAAATAGAGATGCCACGCCACATAAGACTTCCAAGGGAACGAAGAGACAGAAGCTGAAGATCCTGAGCCCTTGCATTTGGACTTCGACCCTGCAGGTTGTTGTTGTGGTTGTTGTTAGGTGCCGTCAAGTCGGTCTGACTCATAGCAGCCCTCTGCACAACAAAAGGAAACACCGCCCGGTCCTGCACCAGCCTCATAACGGTTCTTACGTTCGAGCCCATTGTTGCAGCCACCGTGTCCATCCGTCTCATCAAGGGCCCTTCCTCTTTTCCAACTGTGCCTCTGCTTCACCAGGCACGATGTCCTTCTCCAGGACGAATCTGTCCTGATAGCATGTCTATGAGACAGTCTCCCCATCCTTGCTTCTAAGGAGCATTCAAGCTGTACTTCTTCCAAGAGAGATGTGTTGGCAGTGTAGGATACGTTCTTATTTTTTGATACTTTCCATATCCGTTGCCAGCACTGAAATTCCAATGCAGCAGTTCTCCTGTGGTCTTCCTTAGTCAAGGTCTGACTCCATCGCTGTGAGGAAATACATTTCTGTTTGTGCTTCTGCAGGAGCGGCACGAGAATGCTGAGACACTGTGCACAGTGAGCCGGGCTAGGAGGAGGCCTCAGGCCAGGGCTGGTGGGCTGCATGATGGACTAGACCAACTGTGGGCCTCAGTCCCGGGAGGACTGCAAGAGACACGGCAGATTCCAAGTGGACAGGAGGCCAAAGTGTACCTGACAGGACATAGGAAGGCAGAGGACGTGTCCTAGTGGAAGCCCTGAAAGACTTAAATGATGGAGATGCTGTCCTCTAATAGACAGTATCCTTGGGGGAGGTGGGCTAGGTGGGCATGAAACTCAAATATTATCAGTGTGTTCCTAGTACCCCAGGTAGCATAGCGGGTTACGCACTGGGCTGCTAACCTCAGAGTCAGTAGTTCGGAACCACCAGCCATTCTGCAGGAGAAAGATGAAGCTTTCTGCTCCCATAGCGAGGCACAGTCTTGGAAACCCACAGAGGCAGTTCCACTCTGTCCTACAGGAACTCGGCGAGTTGGAATCAGCATGATTGGTGTGAAAACTTGTTTTGTTTTGCCATCTAACCAAACAGCTTACAACTGAAGGATTTCCCCAGGAAGAATGAGGAATCAGTTAGAAAGGCGGCCTGGAGAGGAGGATGCGCTCCCCGTGTGGGGTCTGGAAGGAACGGGTGGGTGTCGGGTGCTGAAGCCACAAACTATGCAGGGGCGTCGACCCTCCCCGCTGCGGTCTGTAAAGGACCATGCTGCGCCCACGATGCGCAAAGTCCTTCAGGACTCCCACTCGTCCCAGGAAGCCCATGCCCCTTTTGGAATGAAAGAAGCACCACGCAGCTCAAAGTGGGCCTGACTGGAAAATAAACTAAAAGTCGTGGCCTTCCTGTCCACGCTGACTCCCGGCGGCCTCATAGGACAGGGTGGGATGTCCCTGTGGGTTTCATAACCATGACACCACCAGGGCTCTTTGACTGGAAAATAGGTACACACGGGGAGAGCATCATTGAACGCCTGGCACGGATGTGACTCAATGCAACCTCTTACTCTCCCTGATGGTCTCTCTAATTGAGGTGGCCTAGCTTGAGACAGTTAGGGACGTGGTGGTAGATAGTACGTGGGAGCTCTGGGGAAGGGATTGAATAAAAGGAATTGGGGCACAGGGAAAAAAGTTTTTTTTCTCTCCTCTTGTCTGAAAATGTCACAGAGAACACAGGTGCAACTGTCCGTTTCTGAGCCACGGCCTGAGGGGCCGGGCGCATCGGGAAAGGACATTTCATTCTCACCACCATTAGACGAGGTGGGTCCGTCTTTCCATCGTGAGCTCATGGGACGATTGCTGTTTTTATAAATCCAGACCCAAAGTTCACCGCCACCAAGTTGTTTCCGTCTCCTAGCGACCCTATATGACAGGGTAACACAGCCTCCGCGAGACTGTAACTGAGACAGGAACTCTTCACGGGGGTAGAAAGCCTTGTCTTTCTCCCGGGGGAAGCTGCGGGGTGGCTTCCGGCTGCTGACCTTATGGTGAGCATTCCAAAGATAAATCCAGGCAGATGGAAATCCATGGAGCGAGCTCATGAAAAGGCCCTCCAGCATAGGGAGATAGTTGGGACCTGGCTTCCTGACTCTGGTCTGGTCCGCCCAGGCCTCTTGTCTGCCGGGGAAAGAATTCCTGTTTATCATCCTTGGCAGGATGCGTCAGCGGAGAGGAATGTGGGTGACTGAGTTTAAGGGCAAGAAAAGACCAAAATCCGACACTGTCTGACACAGACGCTTCACATACTAACAGCACCAGCACATCTCCACAAAACCTTTCGCTGGGCCAGTCCCTTAAATACCTGAGTCTTGCTGGCATCTTGGGACAACAGTTCAACCCCATCAGCTGCTCTGCTGTGGAAAGTGAGGCTGTCTGCTCCTTAAAGATGTATAACCTTGGAAACCCACAGGGGCAGTTCTACTCCATCCTGCAGGGTCGTCATGAGTTGGAACTGACTCAATGGCAGTGAGTGTCTTGAGTTTCTAGTACTCTGAGGAGCAACCCGGCACCACTCACTAGGAGTCATGGCCAAGTTGTGCTGAACATAGGCGACGGATTTTAATTCAAGTTAGCTCAGGGTGCAGAAACGCCCGATAGGTTTCTGGAGTGGGCAATACCTCAGTTCTTCACTTCTCATGCGGAAAGAATTCACGCCGAAGCACGCTTTGCAATCCTAGTGAGATTTTGTGAGGGACGGGAAAAGTTCCAGGTTTCGCAGTCTCAGAAGGGTACACACTATTTATGGAAAGCGTGCCAAGCCTCTGCGAAAGCTGTGCTGGGGTTCCCAACTGGGCGTTAAAACCATGTGAAAAAGCACACCCACCCATGCGGAACTGGGGAATCCCAGGAGCCCAGGGGGCCCGTGCACGTGAGCCCTGAGTCGGCCCGGAGTCGGCCCTGAGAGGGCAGGCAGGAGTTGTGTGCCCCACATGCTACAGGCTTACATCATGCCTCTGAGCCAGCACGGTGCAAGAGACTGGAGGTAGGCCAAGAGAGGGTGCCAAGAGGTCAAGTGAGCAAGGGGGCAGAAGGGCGAGAGAGGGTGCCAAGAAGGGGTGAGCAAGGGGGCAAGAGCCTAAGAGGGCAAGTGTATGTGGCCCCCCAAGCAGGCGTGGAGCGGCAGCTATGTGCTCCCCACCCTCCGACTTGCCACAGACCAGAGCAAAAGAGAGAGACTGACTTGTCTTCAGGGTGTTTTAACACCTCTGCCTGGAGAGGCATGGTTGAAGGTATTGGCTGACCTCCTTGGCTCAGTTAGGCCTGCCTGTGATGCCCCTAAGGTGGGTGTGACCAAGGTATTGGTTTTACCTGGGCCCAGGGGGCTTGCTTGTGTCTGTGCATGCTCAGTTTTGGGGCCTTCCCATAGGTGTCCAGAGGTTGCCTGATTTCTTTCCAACCTCCTTTAGGGGGGCCTTTGCAGGCAGGGGAGAGACAGCCCCCTGTCCCTAAACCTAGTGACCTAACATGCCCCGCCTTGATTTGCTTGGAGATAAGAAACAGTACCAGCTTCAAGGCACACTTTCAAGGAAAGGATGATTCTTCAGGACGCTAAAGAGCTCGGGTATGATTGGGGGTGGGGCTTCAAGAAGTGCGAGGAACAGTAGAATGAAGAGATGGAGATCTTTCCACCCGTTTTGGGGAAGCCCCTCCTGGGTACTATAAGGAGCTCCAGTGGTGTGGTGGGTCTGAGTCGGGCTGCTAAGCACAAGGTTGGCAGTTGGAACCCAGCAGCTGCTGCACAAGGAAAAGGTGAGGCTCTTGACTCCCTGAACACACACGTCTCAGAAACTTGCAGGTTCTATCCTGTCCTATTGGGTTGCTCTGAGTTAGAATAGTCTCCATGGTGGTCAGTTTGGTTTTGGTTTGGAGAGCCTGACAAAGTCTCTCTTGTTTCTGTTCTTTTCATTTTGTTGCCGTGCCTTAATCTGCCATTAGATTTTACCCCCTTTATTTACTGAAGAAGACAAACAACACACACACACACACACCCCTCATTGCCATCGTGTCAACTGTCACCCAGAGCTGCTCTCTGCAGCCGGCCATGTGAACCACCAGCCACTCGGTGGGGGAAAGAGGATTTCTGCTCTCATAAAGACTTCAGCCTCGGAAACAGACCGAGTGTGCTGTTCCACTCAGCCCCACAGGGTCCCTCTGAGTTTCTCTCTTTACTACCTGAAGCAGTGAATGGCGAGTCTGATCTGGGTTGTAGGGTGCGTCTCTATTGAAGACCCTTGAGCTATTTGCTACAAAGGAAGTTTCTCACTTGTACCCGTGCACATGCTCCGGTCTAGCCAGATTTGTAAGGTAAAATTGAGGTCATGATAGTGGGGGGAGGGGCATTAAAGAGCTAGAGGAAAAGTTGTATGTACAAGCTCCCAATAAAATACTTTATTAAAATAAAAGAATGAAATGGGGAAAAAAAGATTATGGCTTTAAAGAACTATTCTGACTATAAAAACTTTTATTTGAAGAATATGTGGAAACACAAGAAGATAAGCCTCTGATTAAAATGAGGCCTCATGTGATTAAAGCACATCTGATAGCTTCTTTTTCCCGTATGCATTTATTGATTTCTTCTTCTTAGGCCAAAGACCTCTGGTGGTACAGCGAGTTAAGCACTGGACTGTGAACCACAGGGTCAGCAGTTCAAGCCCACCAGCCACACCTCCATGAGCGATGAAGCTGTCTGCTCCTGTAAAGAGTTACGGTGTCTGAAACCTCGAGGAGCAGTTTTTCTTCATCCTCTAGACTCTCTGTGAGTCAGGACTGATTTGACTCAAAGTACATCGTTTGGTTTTGGTTTCTTTAAGCTTCTACTTGATACTGGTTAAACATTAAGCTGCTAACTGCAAGGTCAGTAGTTCTAAATCACCAGCCGCTCCTAGGAAAGAAAAAGTGGCTTTCTACTAGAAAGAGTGTCAGTCTTAGAAACTCATAGAGACATTTCTACCCTGTCCTATAGGGTCTCTATGAGTCAGCATGGGCTCAATGGCAGTGTCAGAGGTTTGGTTTGGGTTATTAAATTGATAAGGGATGCTGGTAAGCTCAACAGGCCCGAAGTCTTGACATTTCTAGAAAAGGTGGTTGTGTCTATCAATAACAGTGCAAATATGTGTTTATCTTCAGACTAAGAAATGGAACTAGTAAGAATTTTAATCAAAAGACTTTATTTCCAAATCGTGTGCTATAGATGAGCTTACTAGTTTGTCGAGGAATCTAGTTTGGGGCTGTGTGAATGGTTCATCAGGAAGAAATACAGGCTTCAAAAAGATCAAAGCTAAGGTTTCGCAACTTTGTTACTACTAGCAACATTTACAGGCTGGCTAATTCTCGGTGGGATTGTCCGTCCTGGCCGTCATCGGATGCTTAGCATCATCAGCCAGGCTGGTCTCTACCCACTGCATTACCAGGAGCACTTTCAACTCACCGCCACCCCACCAGTGTGACAAGTACAGAAGTCTCACCTGTACCGCCAAACATTCCAGACCCGTCTTAGACCAAAGCAACAGCCATCAAGTCAGCATAATCTTTCTCCTCTGGAGTGGCTGGTGAGTTTGAACCTCTAACCCTGCTGTTAGCAGCCACTGCTTCACCCACGGGGTCCCAAGGGGAGGAGAAACATTGTCCCAAGTTGTGAACCAGTTGGCTTAAAGTCAGCAGTGTACGTGTGTTTCCTGATTTATTTCTGGGGAGCTCTTTCAGAAACTTTTGAAGGTCAAAAGACTGTTGTTCAGTACTGTCCAGTCAGCTCTGACTCATAGCGACTCTGTACAAGAGAAGAAACATTAGCGGGTCCTGCGCCCTCCTCCCAACTGTTGGTCAGCTTCAGCCCATGGTCGCAGCCACAGTGTCCGTCCATCTCATCCAGGACCTTCCATTTGATCTCCCTGTGACTCTCTCTTTTACCAAATATGATGCCGCTTTTCAGGGGCTGGTCTCTCCTGATAACGTGTCCAAAGTACACAAGACAAAGTCTCCCCCTCCTCCCTTCTCAGAAGTATCCTGGTTGTACTTCCTCCAAGAAGCCAGGCTTGTTCTGGCAGTCCACGACGCTTTCAATCTGCCTTGCCAACAAGACTCTAAAATGCCCTTGGTCATTTGCCTAAGATGGTGTATTGGGGTCTCGAGGGAGGGTCCAGCCCACTCAGGGAGTGGACTTTGATGGCCTAATAGATTTTTTCTTGTCTCAGCATTCTGGCAAATGACAGCATCATCAATTTGAGGATGCTGAAAACATGCTGAGGAAACAGCAGGAGCCGAGTCCAGTTCTCCTGAAGAAATATCTTTCCGAGTAGCCTGGGCCAAGCAGGACATTGCAGTGTGCAGTTTCACAAGGCAGACATTTCTAGTCAGTCAAGACAAAGGGAAAAGTCAACTTCTTTTTAGCCCGTGCGTGCGCTTTTTACCCCCTGTATTCAAATCCAGTACTGTGATCCGATAGAGATGGAGCTGTAAAATACGGTCACAAAAAGGAGTAAGCATGAGACATAGCCCCCTAGTGTGACAAACACAGCCAAAGCTGTACTCGGATATTCTGTTTGCCAGGCAAGCACCGGATTGCCTTTTGCCGGGAAGCTATCACACACTAGGTTTTCACTAGTCAACCGAAATATGAAAGGCAGAAATTGAGACGTGGGGACAGAAAGTCAACCACTTTCCTCCCTCCCCCTTCCTTCCGTTTGCCAGCTCTTCCTTCCCTTTTTTCTTTCCCCTAATGGCATTCACACGTACGAGAAGAGTTGATTCAACATATCTGTATTGTGAAATCAAATGACGTATGGCTCCCCCAGTACAAGTACTGTGCTTTGTTTGTGTTTATTTGAACATTCAAAAGTAAGCAGCTGTCTTAGAAGCTCTGTAAAGAAGCAAGTAGGGGGCTTTGCTGGCGTCTCCCAAGGTTGCAGGTATTTCCAGATAGAATAAAACCAGGACAAGACCTTGGTTGTACAAGGGAAGCGTCAGTCTGTACTCTGACCCTGGATCCTGGCAGGAGCTTTCGCCACCTGGTTGCCGTGGAGTCTAATCTAATTCAAGGCGAGCCAGGTGCTCAGCAGGATTTTCTTTTCTCTGTTAGTACTTTTTATTGTGAATTGGGAGAAGGTTTACCGAGCAGGTCATCCTCTTCATATTCAACAATTCATGCACAATTTGTTTCGTCTCACTGACTGCAATCTCCTCAGTGTGCAATCATCCATCCCACATCTTCCCAGGGTCTCCTGTTCCATCCCGGCTACTTTCCTAACCCTTCTGAAGCCAAAGGTTTGTGGGTATATGCTGCCATTTTCCATCTCAGATGGTTGATTATTCATAGGTGTTCGTACCTTGCTAGAGTTATTGTCCACCTTATAGACCTGTCCTTTGGTTGGCCATGGAAATTGAGCCAAGAGAGTGAGTCAGTTCTAGACTTGAAGGATGACTAAGGGCCATAGTCTCAGGAGCCTATCAGTCTCAATCCAACCACTAAGCCTGACCTCTTCTACGATTCTGAGTTCTCCTCTGCCTTTTCCTCCCGCTCTATCCAAGAGTGATCCTGTTCAGAGCTGTTGGCAGTAGTCACTGGGAACCATCTAGATCTGAGTTAGGATCCCGGAGACAGATGTTCATGTGGCCCCTCGGTCCACTGGAGTACCTGAGTCCATGTGACCTTCCATTTTCCCCACTCTTCTTTCCTCCAGACAGAGAGAGACAAACAGTCACACACTCCGTAAGGTTTTCAATGGCTGACCTTTCAGGAGCAGATTTCCAGAACTTTCTTTCTTTTAAAAAATTCATTTTATTGGGGGCTCATACAGCTCTTATCACCATCCCTCCATACACCTATTGTGTCAAGCATATTTGTATATATGTTGCCATCATCATTTTCAAAACATTTTATTTCTACTTGAGCCCTTGGTATCAGCTCATTTTTCCAGAACTTTCTTGAGAGGGGCTTCTAGGTGGACCTTTCAACTCTCAGGTGAGTGTATGATTCACCTTTGGCACCACCTGGGGAAACTCCATGTCATTTCACAAGACTGCTCAACATTTTTTTTCCCTTCTCCTGGAAAAGCGGAGATGAAGTCTAAAGAAAGTAATAAGCGGTTACTTTATATAAACTTTTCACTTTCTTGAAAGACACCCAGATTCGTGCTTCCTAAACACAAGGAACAGAAATTACAGTCAAGGATGAAAAAACAACAACCATAATCTGACCTTCAAGTACCCTGCACTAGAAGCAAACTGGACTCTCTCTTCCATGGGTGGGCCCTGCATCTCCCCTTTCCCAGTCTCTACTGGAGCTATGCCCAGCATGTGCCTGGAATGTTCTTCCTTCCAGGCCCCCTGCCCCACCCAGCTTCCCCGTCACGCCTTCCTGTGAGCTGTCTTAGCATGTCCCCTCACTGCCCTTGTGAGTCTCTCCTCCTGCCCTGGTTTCTCTCCTACTACACATCACCCTGAGGGAGATCTCTGGGTCTGGGTCCTGGGCTGATTTCCCACACCCATGGCTTAGCCCTGCGTATAATGAGTTCAGTAGATAAGATGACATATCCACTTCTGGTATTTGCTCAACTCCCAAGACGTCCATCTGGAGAGGCAGATACTGCAGCGAGGTTCTCCAACCCCCATGGGCTGTCCCAGGTGAAGGAAGGCTCAGGCCAATGAGAGATCAGCTCCCTGGACGGGGTGTTGCCATCCTTGCCTGGGGAAACACGCATCAGCATTTCTGTCTCCATTCTTATCCCTTATCTATGAAGACCAAACTCCTCAGCCAACACGGGCCTCTTCTTGAAATGGGACGTGCCACTCAGTCCCTGCCACCTTGTCCATGCTGATTCATGGCGACCCACCCGGAGGACTGCCCCTGTGCGTTTCTGAGACTCTTAACTCCTCACAGGCGCGAAAAGCCTCACCTTTCTCCTGTGATGTGTTTCTAGAGCCCTGGTATGTCCAATCACTGCCTAGGCATGTGCGAGCTGGGAAGGGCTAAGGAAGACAGGAGAGGGAGACTGAAAGTACCACGGACTGCCTGAGAACCAACAGCTCTGTCTCGGAATGCTCCTCAGCCACCAGGCTACAGAGACTTTGCCCCACGCACTTTAGACAAACACGTTTGATCGGGAGAGACCAGGCCCTGGCAAAGGACACCTTGCTTGGTGAAGTAAAAAGGCGCTGACCAACAGGGAGAGCGGTCAGGAGATGAATTGACACAGTGACCGCACCAATGAGCCAATGCATGGCACCAGATGCAGGGCTGGCGCCCGAGCGGGCAGTGTTTCCTTCTGCCGTCCGGAGGCGCACTGTGAGCTGGCCCGGGCTGGGTGGCACCTCACAGCAACTCAGAGACGCTAGACAGAGCCATTCTTTTGCTCTCTGCTCTCTCTGCCACGAGCAACCTGCCCTTTCATATTTAGAAACACATCCGCGATTGCATCACCCAGTCCCACACCTGGGTGGGGGTGCCCCCACAGAGATGTTGAAAGGGCCCCTCTGCCTGACATCTCTCAAAACCAACCAAACAAACAAAAAGATCAGGAGATTGCTCCTGGGTGGGGTGGGGGAAGAATTCTCATGAATGAGAAAGGTCTAGGTGTAGAAATCCTAAAAACTCTTATTACTTTAAGTGAAACCATAGTTTGAGTCAAAAGTGGGTTCGCTGAGCTTTGTCTCTTCTCCTGCCGGAGGAGAATTAGACCTGTTTAACTTGGCTAGGCTCTGGGTCTCTCTGTCTCCTTCCTTTCGGAGAACTGGACACTGAAAGGCGACGCTGTGTTATGCTTTCTGCTGATTTGTGACCCTTGCCGGTGCTTCGCGTGTGGCGCTTGAGATTTGTGCAGTTAATTCTGCCTCCTTGACTCTGTGCCCGGAGCTGGGTCTTAGGTGGTGCTGGGGAAAGGGCAGCAGAGCTCTGCTGTTGCTGGGTGCTGTAGAATCAAACCTGGCTCGTGCATCCCTGTTGGGTAAGCGGTGGACTACTAACCTCGAGGCTGGCAGGTTACATGCACCAGGGGGTCCCTGGGAGAAAGATGAGGCTGGCTGCTCCTATAAAGATGAACAACCTTGAAAACCTTCGACAGGGTTGCTATGAGCCAGACTCGCCTCCGTGGTAGAGGTCAGGGTTAGGTGAGGTTAATCTCCACTAAAGCACAGTGCCACAGAGTGGCTAGTAGGTTCCAACTGCTAATCTTTGGGTTCACAGGCAAGTGCTTAACCTTTACACCACCAGGGCACTTAACAGTGGTCTAGTACCCACCCCTCACTTGTCCACATGCTTAGGTTTCAGAGTCCGGGCAGTTATGTGACACTGGTGTTATGTGATTCCTGGGGCGGTGGCCCAGCTGTGGCATCAGAGTACCTGTCTCTCACTCACGTAACCTTGGATGTCTCAAAACACACTCCAGGTATGGCAAGCTGGCCACCAGAGAGCCTCCAAGGACGGCCCACCACCCCCTGCCTCCCACCACCTGCTCTGAGCAGGAACCCCTAGTTGTCTGCATGAGCATCAGCCCTAAAACCCAACAAGCCCCCCTTCCCTTTCTCCCCCTCCCCACCTCTCCTCCACCAGCCTCCTTGGCACCTTGGACCCTTGCCAGGCCTCTCCAGCCTGCCAGCAATTTCTTGCCATCTCAGTGCTGTCCTGTCTCCTCCGTGCACGGACAGAGATGTTGCAGACACATGGGGTAGGGAAACCTCTGCTTACAGGGGCATCCCAGATGGCTATCAGGCGCTACCTGAAAAAGTTTGTAAATGCAAAATGTCGGAGAATGAGACAGTTGATAAGTGAGAAGAAGGTGCAGGTGGAAGAGGACCTGGATCTGAACCCTGTGCCCAGCCAGTTCCTGGCAAGTTGGTGTAAAGAAAGCCAACTAACCTCTCTGCCCTCCAGTCTGCGATCTGAGAGGAGCAAGGTCCAGACCCAGAGCTGGAAGCAGACCAAGCAGGAGGAATCCTGTCTGAGCCTATCCGCTCCACATGACTCTGGGAGAAGAGAGGATGTGTGAAGGGAGGACCGACCAGAGACCATGGCCGCGGAAGCCCCTACGGTCTCCCGGGGATGGAGACTTTTTAGGGATGAAAGGACAAGAGGGACGGCACTGTCAGCAATGTCACAAGCTCACAGAAGGGCCTGCCATTGAACCTGCTTAATGCCTGCTGACTTCCAAGGCAGTGCCCCTAGTTTCCTAGAGTGGTCATTGCAAAAATCCCACCAAAGAGCAGAAATGATCTCTTCACAGCCCGTAGGCAAGAGGTCTCCATCACGACAGGGTTTGAGGGGCCGGGGTGGGGTGGAGGTGGAGGGGCTGAGGGGATGTGTTCTTTGTCTCTTTCAGTATCAAATAGCAGTCAGCGAAGACATGCTGTTTTTAGAACTCCAAAGAAATTAGGTTTAGGATCCACCCAACTCCAGTATGAACTTAAGAACAGAACAAAAGAAAGTCCCAGTTTCTCAACTGGGTCCTCTTTACAGGCGCAGCCGGATGCATTTCAATGCAGGTTGGGGGCAGATGCAAGTCACTCTGTCAGCCACAGCAAGAACAAGGGTTCTGGCCAGCTTTAAACAGCCGCTCTGGGTTTTTCTGGCTGCAAAAATAACAACACTGAGGTTATCACCTTGTTTGTCCACAGCGTGCTCCTAAACCTTTGACGTTCCCCAGAGATTAATCCGCAAAGCATTCATTTGTGCCGCTCATCAAGCTTGGCGATTCTGTGTGCTTTTTAAAAAAAGGTTAGACTTGCCATTTATCCCCCACCCCCACCAGCTCGCAGAGTAGAATGTCATTGTGTGCATATTTAATTAATTGAGTTGACATCTAGATGGTGAAAAGTCTTTCTGCAAAGCACGCAGGAGGAAATGAACGCTCTTTGGGCCGCAAAACAGAAGCACCAACACGACAGAGGCCCATTTCCCTCAAGAAGGATAGATGAGGCACACCCATCTGGTGACATTTGGCAGGAGAGTCCCTCTGCTCTCTCCGGGCAGAGTTTAGTGGATATGATTTCATGGGACCCCCAAGTGTCAAGAGTTTCTTCATTGAGATCTGCGATGTCTTTACAGGCTCTGGTATTGATAGCATTCAGACTCAAGGCTGCTGCTTCAGCAACAATTAATTGGATGGGGTGATGGCTATTCAACGGAATGCATGACGTGGCTTCTATGATACCCCTGGGCCCACCGTTTTCATTAATCGGCCAGAGAGCACGTCTCAGGAAGGCTTTTTGGATTTTAATCACCCGAACTCACCTCTGCATGCAAAATCAGAGTCCCGGAAAGGTCGTTAGCATAAATTATCCCATCACTCAACCACAAAAGCATCCTTCCTTTGGCAAAATATTTGTGACTTTTAAGCAACTTCCTTACACATGCACTTGTGCTCCATCAAACTCTTCATGCAGTGAAAGAGAACCTAATGTTCTTACCGAACCAACCAGGCAGATGTGTGGTTTTGCGCCTAAAGACTCGAACTATTGCTGCAATCTTGCTTTGCGTAACTCTGTGACTGTGCTTTGTTTTTAACTCTGTGACTGTGCTTTGTTTTTAACTCTGTGACTGCACTTTGTTGTGTTTTGTTTTTTTCATTTTAAAAATCATTTTCATGAACCGGCTTCTGGCAGTTTTATCAGCTGTGCTTCTGTTAAAGCAGATGAACTGCATCCCTGGGTGTATGTGTTAAGAAGAGAGTCTGAATCTACAGAGTCCTGGCAGAGTACTGGGTTACTGGCTGCAGGCTGTCAACCACAAGCCCACCACCAGCCGCTCCTTGCGAGAAACTTGAGGCTTTCTACTTCTGTAAAGACTTACAGAAACCCTGGAGCCCACAGGGACAGGTGCACCCTGCCCCATAGGGATGCTATGAGTCAGACTCCACTTGATGGCAGTGGCTTTTGAGTATCACATGTAGCCCTTTCTTGCTCCTACACCATCAGTCCAGAAGGCAGGCTCTCTTCATCTGTTTATTACTTGCTCTCCAGACAGTCATTGAATACCTGTGTAATACCTACGGAGGTCAGATGGTGAGTTTGACTCCACCAGCTGCTCCTCGGGAGAAAGGGGATGCTTCTGATCTTAGATAGATAGATAGATAGATAGATAGATAGATAGATAGATAGATAGATAGATAGATAGATAGATAACTAAATAAATGACTAAATGAATAATAAATGTTTCAGAAACCCAAAGGGGCCACTCTAGCCTGTCCTATTTTGCTGTGAGTCGGGATTTGCTCGTAGGTTAATGGAAGTACCCAGTAGTATTCTGGCACCTGGAATACATCTGCCAAAAATAAGAAGAGCTTCTTCCCCTTGTGTAGCTTACCCTCCCATGGGGAGTGTAAAATAGTAACCAAGAGCTCTAATTGTCATTGTCAGGTGCCATTGAGTCAGCTCCTAGTGGCCCCATGGACAACAAAACAAGACTCTTCCTGGCCCTGAGCTGTCCTCCCCGTGGTCCCCTTGTTGCAGCCACTGTGTCAATCCATCTTTTTTCTTAGCAGCTGGGTGCTTTAACCACTGCACCACCAGGGTTCCTTATTCCAATGTCATCAATGCTCTGGGGAAAGTATAACCGGGAGGATGGGGAGCTGGGGGTGTGAAGAGGCTGGTTGCCGTATTAAATACACTGCAGTGGTTCTCAACCTTCCTCGTGCCAAGACCCTTGAATACAGTTCCTCATGTTGTGGTGACCCACCCCCCAACCATACAATTATTTTCATTGCTACCTCATCATTGTCATTTGCTACTGTTATGAATAGGTCGACCCCTGTGAGGGGGTCATTCAGCCCCCAAAGGGGTCACGACCTACAGGTTGAGAACCCCTGCCCTATAGGACAAGGTAGAGCTGCCTGTGTGGTTTTCAAGACTGTAACTCCCTAGGGTAGTGGAAAGCCTCTTCTTTCTGCAGTGGAGTGGGCTGTTGGTTTTGAACTGTGGGTTTTGTAGTTAGCTTGATTTGTAACCACGATGCCACTGGGGCACCACTGAAAAGTTCCAGAAATGGCTCTGGAATGCCTGGGGACCCAGGAAGAACAGAGTCAAGAAAAGGAGCCCCCTCCCCCCTCCCTTCGCTCTGTGCTCAAAGCACCTCAGCAACACATGGGAATCATAATCTTCGGCACTTAGGGTAAGAAGACACAAAACGTGACCACGCCTTCTCTTTCCGTGTGAGTGCCATCAAAGGGACACGATGCCGCTAAGATTCGGGTCGGCGTCCTTTTGGTCTTGTTTTCCCAAATCTAATGAGAGATGGCAATTTTGGATGTGACAGAAGGAACCACAAACCGAGACCCGAGATGGACGGGTCACAGTACCGTGGAGCTTGAAGCTTGGGGAGCACTGTCGCCATAGTCTATGTAAACACAGGTAAGTTAGAAGCACACCTCTCTCTCTCTTTTTTCATCGTGTCATGTGACTGGTGCTGTGAAAAGGCAGCTATGAGAAGTCCTCAGAGAGATCACTGCCCTAGAAAGAGCACTCTTGGCCTAGCTGAAGCAAGCGACGCCATCATAAAGTCAGGGAAATAGCTAATCACCAGAGAGGGGAGGCAGGTGGGAAGGTCACGTAAGCTGTGTGGTGGCAAATAGGTTGCAGACATCATTGCCAACTAGGCTCATTGGGGATTGGCTTCTGGGCAGTGAAGGACTCTGGGCTGTGCCCGGTCTTGGTTGGCAGTGGTTCTCTGCTGATCAGTAGTGGCTGCTCTGGGTGAAGGAGGGTGGGATGCGCATGCACACATGCACGTGGTTCCTTCTCTGCCTGCCTTCAGACCGTTTAGAAAGGTGGGCCGCTGCCCTGCTCTTTGATTTTTTTGAGTGCTGAAGAAAATGTGATAGGAACATCTCCCAGAAATGCAGCAGTGGTGGCTTGGAGCAAATCCTCCCTGTGTGGTCGAAAACCTTTACCCTTCAGTGTAAGGCTATTTGGTGATCTTGGCACCGTCGTTCTAAGGTGCAGACTGGATGATACACTTCTTCTGGCTTCTCGCTTCCTTGGGCTCAGGCTTCCTCTCCCTTGATCCTCCCTAGCTTTGTTCCATGCAGGAAGACAGGGGGTAGGGGTAGGGAGGCACACATCAGATGGGATCAGAGGCCTTGAGGAAAGGGAGGGTGAGGAGAAGCAGGGGTCTTGTTCTGCCATCGGGACCTTTGCTTTACTTTTGGATTCTCATTTTTCTTAGCTGTGAAGCACAAAGGGGCTTTCACCCTGGCCTGAGGATCCGAGAATTTGGGGGCACAGTTTGGAAAAGAGACAGCTCTATCCTTCATGAGATTCTCAAGAGGGGTTGTGACCCACCCATTGTGAGAAGTCATTGACCTGGGAGAAGTCTAATAATCTTCCTCTCATACTTGGTATGTGGTCATCCTTTGCCACGCAATTGGAACTTGGGGTCTGGCTCACAGCTAGGAAATGTGGCAAAGCAGCCCTGGTGGCACTGTAAGTTAGGCGTTGAGCTGATAACCTTAAGGGTCGGTGGATCAAACCTACCCGCTGCTCTGAGAGAGAGAGAGATGAAGCTGTGTGCTCCCATCCAGATTTATGGTCTCAAAAAACCCTTTCTAGGTTTGATAGGAGTCGACACCAACCAGATGGCTGGAGGCAGTTGGACTCTTGGAATAGCAGCCTCCCTTTCTCAGAGAGAATGGACCCATTCATTGGATGACAACCAATACAGAAGGAAAAAAGCAGCCCACATAAGAAAAAAGGTGAGTTGTGAAGGTCATCTCGAAGGCCTGGAAATTTTATATATATATATATATATATAACTTATATATAAACATATATGTGCACATATATAATATAGAAATATTTACATATAAATACATATCTAAAAAGGCATGGGTTTAGAGAATTTGTTTGACTTTCTAAATTTGGGGGGAGTAAAAATGGTATCATAGAAAATTAGCCATGTAAATAATACATGGTGCAGCCACCCTCTCTGGTTCCAAAACATTTCCATCCATGGAAAATAACTTCTACAAGCAATAAGCCGTTGACACCCACCCATCCCTCTTCCCCCTTCACGGTGTTTCTATGCATTACTTCTCTTGGTACCAATGTAAACCCATGTGTCTGACTTCTTTCATTTGGCCCGGGTGTTTTCAAGGTCCATCGGCGTGGCAACATGTCAGCACTTCATTCTTGGCATGGCCAGGTACTATGCCATTGCGCCAGCCTACTGCCTGTGGTTTACCCACTGAGGGACCTTTGGGCCCTTCCGCCTTTGGGCAAGGGTGACTCCTGCTGCGGCACCCTGGCGGATATGAACCTATTAGAATCTCTGCTTTCAATTTTCTTGGGTATATGAGGGGCTGCCCAAAGTTACTGGAGAAATCTTATTACCTCTGCGTTCCATTTCCCCACAAATTTCCAAGTTCCCCTTGCTCTAAGGTGTGGCATTACTGGACTGAAGGGTTTATAGAGATCCTTCTGGAGGAACTGTCCTTGACTTTTTAAATGTGAAGTATTTAATCAGCAGGAATCTATCTCCCCAGATTCAGAGGCTGGCAGTCTAAGTGCAGGGTGCGGGCTCCAATGAAAACACCCCTCTCTATGTGGACTCCAGAGGCAGGTCCTTGTCCCTTCTGAGCTTGTGTTCCTGGGAGATAGATAGATATATACAGATATACAGATAGATTGATATATAACACAAGAAATGAACAGTTAAATTATAAAGCAGTACAAATGGCTCAGTGCAAATCACTCCCATGAGACGGTTGTGAGACACTGAAAGTCCTTCAAGTCTTGGGGGCCTCCAGGTAGTCCTCTGTAGAGAAATTCAAGCTATCCAAGGCAGGTCACCAGCAGTCAGCCAGGTCACCAACAGTCAGTCAGGTCACTAACAATCAGTCCCCAGCTCAAGAGGTGTAAATTCCAACTGTCTGGCGAAGCAGGTCTTGAAGGAACCTCAAATTACAGCCACACAGTCCACAGGGTAGGTGTCCCACAGGTAGTGTAGCTTGCAAATGGAGGCACAGAACAAGCAAGGCAGCCACACACTGGTCCAATGATCAAAGAGCGAGAGACAAGAGGTGAGGCTCGCTGAGCCATTTGTCCCTCTGCCCTTCAATTAATCCCACATGTGTTTATCGGCCAGGCTGGCACAATAAACTAACTACTTTAGAGAGCATCCTGTGACTTGTTGTCAAGTGCTCCCTCCATCTGGCTGCTCTTGCCTTTTAACGACTGTAAATCAGGAATGCCTCTCATGTCCCCCAAGATGTTCTGTCCCCTGTCCGCTGGCTGCAGATCGGATGGAGCTATACAGTGTTGATTGGCTGTAGTGGAGCTATACAGTGTTGATTGGCTGTGGCTCTGCCCACAGGTGGTTGTTGTCTGCGAGGTGCAACAGGGTGGATGTGTGTTCAAGAGCACAGGTCAGGACACCAGAGGGTAACAGTGACACAGCCATTGGGAGAAGCGGGGGGGGGGGGGGGGGTGCAGCAGGGAGTGTGGCAGTGGACCAGAGAAAATTTGGCTCTACTAACATGGTCGGAGGTGTTTTAGAGAGGAGAGTGTGTGACTTATGATATTAAGAAACTGAGTGAAACAACCAAAATAGATGCTATAGGAAACCAACACGCGCGCGTGTACACACGCACACACATGCAAACATGTTCGTTTGCTTTGGCTAGATTATAGTCGAGGTCCTTAATGGCAAAAGAAATGAGTATAATAACAAGAGTGGACACTTAGGGAAGGAGTCTGGTCACCAGGGACACCCTTGGGGGTTGGTGTTACCGTGCAAACCATACAGAATCCTGAGTTAGGCTTATCCTCCATTTTCAGCGTGCATGATGAATGCAGCTGCAAATGGCCCCCATTCACCATTTCTTTGGTTACATGCACACCAACAGCAGAGTTGTTTTGTAAAATCTTCCTACGTTGAATCACAACATAGTTATAAGATTAACAGGAAGCCTTTTAAATGTTTTCTCCTCCTATTCCTTTAGTACAACTTCATTCTCAAAAGAAAAGTTATTGAAATAGGTCCACACATACTATGGAGCTGAAACACAAGCACATTTGATAAAATCAGCGGCCGGGGGAGACCCGGACAGCAGTGAATACACCAGAGCATTACAGAAGTCTGGTTCAGAGGGCAGCTCTGACCAGAGCGCATTAGCACGGAGTGTTCACTTTGTGGAGAAAAACATTCGAGCCAGACTTGCAACAGCAATGTTTTTCTTGTCCTAGCTAATGACGGTGATGTTTTCCTTAAACGATGGTATGTTCCTGTGGAAACAGGGCACAGGAATGATGTAGAAGGTCATTGTGGGTCACCCCCTCTGACCGGGTCACTGGTGCAATCCACACCCCCTCTACTCTCTTAGTGTTGCCTCTGCTGGTGAGGCAATAGAGAAGCATGTAACTGCTAAGCTTCGGGGCACCATCCTGACCCGCCAGCCCTTCTTGGGACAACAGTCGTGGCTCTCTGCTTCTGTAAAGACTTCAGTGGGGGCCGGGGGGAATCCACTCTGTCACGTGGGGTAATTCGGATTGGGCATTGGCTGGACAGCACTCAGCAAGTTACAGTGTTGTATCTGCCAGACACTGCTAAAACTATGTGTACATGTGTTTTAATATTAACTTATGAAAACCTCGTAGCAGCCTTACGAGGCACATAATACTGACATTCCCATTTCACAGGTAAGGAAACTGAGGCACAAAAGGTGACGTGACGCCCTCAAGCTGTAGGGAGAGGCAGGGTAAGAACACACTTTGACTCAGAAACATGATTCATAACTATTGGGGTCATATTGTTCTGAGCCAACTGGACACCCCTTCCTAAACACACACAGACATCACACTGCCCCTACCTCCAGATACAAAGACATTAAATGACCATCCTTCCTAGAGCTCGGTGTGTCCAGGGCATTCCCTCTGCACAATCTTTTGAAGTGGACTGTGTCAGAGATTGATGTAAGCAGCACAACATGTTGGGCTGGTAACCAAAGTCAGCAGTTTGAAACCACCAGCCAGTCCGGGCGAAAGATAAGACTTTCTATGGGGGGTAAAGAGCTCTCATCTTAGAAACCCACAGGGCCAGTTCTACCTTGACCTATCGTGTCACTATGGGTCGGCGTCGACTCGGCGGAGTAAAAGCTAGTTTTCAGTGTATGGCACTGGCTTCCCTTGGGAACGCCTCTAGACCACAAGTGATCTCAAGCAAACAACACACAGCAACGCCTGGGTCGAAGGGCAGCAGTGCCCACAGGTTCACATGTTGCAGCTTCTGTAAAATGACAGCCAGGCTGCCGCTGCCCTTCAGCTGAGGCTGTCTCAAAGCAAGGCGCATCGAATGAAGCAAAGGGCATTCACATCCTCAGAGGGGCAGGAATCACGAGAGCATCGCTGACACAGATGGCCGGTGCTGGGCGGAGTATACAGCCTCATCTCACCCTCACCGCTGCCTGCTGACATTAATAGCCCTGGTGATGGTAATGACTCTCAGTCAGACAGTGGGGGTCTCCAAATGGTGAACGGGCTGAGGCCGCTTCCTGTAACCTGGCTCTAGGGACTTCCCCACCCCACCTTCCACCCCCGACGCATTGACTGTAAACGGCCCCTAGTACAGTCAGAGCAAGCACGTGGGTGCCAAGCCTGTGCTAGATGAATGTTCAGGGCGTTCTCACTGTGGGAGTGTGCAGTGCGAGCTTCACAGGTGACCCCCCTCGTCTGACGAACCTCTTGCTGCACAAGACCTCTTTAGAGTGTTGAAAAGCAAGGATGCGCCTCTGAGGACTAAACCAGGGTATTCTCCACGGCCTCACATGCATGTGATCGTTGGACATTGACTAAGGAAGGCCGAAGAAGAACCGAGACATGTGATCATGGTGCTAGGGGAGAGATTGGAAGTGGGCTGGTAAAAGGTTGCTCCTTAGAGACAAGGATGGGCACGCTTCATCTCACGTCCTTTGGACGTGTTTTCAGGAGAGACCAGTCCCGGGAGAAGGACATTATGTTTGGTAAAGTGGAGGGACAGAGAGAAAGAGGAAGATCCTCATGGCGATGGACTGACACAGTGGCTGCAACGATGGGCCAAGCTCAGGCATCCTGGTGAGACTGGTGCAGGACCGTGCAGGGGGGACTGTGGGTTGAAGCCAACTTGATGGGACCCAACAAAAACAACTGCACAGTCTGAGGCGCTGGGTACGGGTGGTGTCCTCAGGTGCACAAACCTCAGGTTAAACAAGGCCAGTTATATCCCCAGGCCCAGGTAGAGAGCTGGAAAGTATTCTAGCATTTCCAGGTCTGGAGGGAGGTCAGGTTTGGGTCTTAAGGAGAGACACCAGCAGAAAGTAACAGTGCTGAGGTACAGGTAAAGTCATGAGCTCTGAAGCCAAGCCAAGCCAACAACAACAACAACCCAGCTGCCTTTTGCTTGCCCCCGACTCGCGTGGCCCCACTCCTTGGTGTGATGTCTGGCGGGTTGCATGTTTCAAATACCAGCAAGGTCACCCATGGTGAACAGGTTTCAGCAGAGATTCCAGGCCAAGAACAGACCAGGAAGAAGAAAGCAGTGATCCATTTCTGAAGGATTCAAACAGAAACTCAGTGCCAGCAAGTAGATTCCCACGCAGCAAGTCTAAAGGACAGAGTAGAACTGTCCCCTGAGTCATTCGAGCCTGTAAATCAGCGCTTCTCAACCTGTGGGTCCCAACCTCTTTGGGGGGGGTCAAATGACCCTTTCACAGGGGTTACCTGATTCATAACAGTAGCAAAATGACAGTTATGAAGTAGCAACAAGAATAACTTTATAGTGGAGGGGGGGGGGGTCACCACAACATGAGGGACTGTATGAAAGGGTCACGGCACGAGGAAGGTTGAGAACCACTGCTGTAGATCTTTATGGGAGCAGAAAGTCTCAGTTTTCTCCACTGGGGCAGCTGGTGGTTTTGAACTGCTGATCTTGCAATTAGCAGCCGCTAAGGAGCAATTCACTATACCACCAGGGCCACTGAAAACCTTAGGGAAGGTAGGAGAACATTGACATAGGGCATTTGGTAAATCTGCTGTTGATGTCTTTAGAGTATTACAAAGCAGTGATGCCATTTACAGGACTAAGGTGTGCCTGATCCTAGCCATGCTATTTTGATTCTCATCAACCAGAACCCAAACCACTGCTATCTAGTCAATGCTGACTCAAGGCAGCCCTGTAGGACAGGGTAGAGCTGTCCCTGTGAGTTTCCAAGATTGTAACTCTTCACAGGAGTAGAAAGCTCCATCTTTCTCCCTTGGAGCAGTTGGTGGGTTTGAACTGCTAACCTTGCACTTAGCAGCCCCATGGGTAACCACAATGCCACAGAGCGCCTTGATTTACCTCATAGGCCTATGAAATTTGGACAACGACTAAAGAAGATGAATGTTGAATCGATGTATTTGAATTATGGTGTTGGTGAGGAATATTCCAAATGTCATGAACACCAGAGGAACAAACCAATCTCTCTTGGGAGACTGACAGACAGCATGCTCCTGAGGAGGAGACGCTCAATGAGATGGAGTAGAACAGTGCCTAAAACAATGAACTCAAACATAACAACATCTGTGAGGAGGGTGCAGGACCAGGTGGTGTTTTGTCTGTTGTGCATAGGGCCGCTATGAGTTAGAACTGACCAGACAGGACCTAACAACAAGCACATAGTGACCCCATAGGATCAAGCAGGGCTAGGGACTGTCCAGCCTGTGGGCTGTCTAAAGCCCATAAAATCATCAATACCAGCTAACATCACATGCCTCACTCACTCATCATATTAGGGGCCAGTTAATGAAATGTTTGATCAGTAGGGCCTGTGAATGAGGTTATAAATATCCCAATGGCCCTTTGCAAACAAACAAGCAAGGTTCCCCACCCCAGTGTTGGGAAACTACTCTTGGGGTCTTCTGGCACTAATCTTTATGGGATCAGATTACCAAGTCCCCTCCCCTCCCCTCCGTGATTCCATTGCTTGGATTCAAACTGCCAACCTTTGTTGTTGTTGTTGTTAGGTGCCATCAGGTCAGTTTTGAGCCAGAGCGATGCTGTGTGGGACAGAAGGACACCCTGCCGGTCCTGCGCTGTCCTCACTGTGGTCTGATGCTGGAGCCCCTTGTGGCAGCCCCCGTGTCCCTCCCTGGGGGCAGTCCCCCTTTTTGATGACCCTCTACTTGACCAAGCATGTTGTCCTTCTCCAGGGACTGGTCTCTCCTGACAACATGCCCAAAGTAGGTGAGACGAAGCCTAAGTTAGTCTAAAACCAAACTCAACCTACTGTCATCGAGTCGATTCTGACTCATTTCATTCTTCTAGGACAGGGTAGAACCTCAGAAGTGTCCTGAGCTCCTGTCTCAGGGGAAGGGGCCCAGTGGAAAGTCAGCCAAGGGCGCACAGGGGAATTCCTTTATTCTCAGTCCACCCAGGTGGCGTGCTGAGCCCCTCCTCCTCTGCTGGCATGGGTGAGATCTGCAGAAGAAAGGAGGGGTGCTTGGTGGAGACCCTCTTTGCAGACGCCTCCCTTTCTGACCCCACCCAAATGGAGGGCCAACCGGTGAGGGGACAGGCTCAGCAAGCCCTGCTGATGTTTCTTTTCCAATAACCGTGGCAGGTTCCTCTCCCCACTGGGGCTGCCTTCTTTCCCCGGAACCAGAGGGGAAGGTCCCCTTTCTCTCTGCAGCAACGCCAAGAACAACGTTCCATTGACGACGTGAATGGAGCGTTTCTTACTTACGCTGGGCCTCTCCTCCCCCTGCAGAGTGGGCCTTGTTCTTTCTCCTTTGGCTTCTGCGGGTGATGACTCACGTTCTCCACAGGCAGCCGGGGGAGGCTGCCCAGGGCCCCAGACAGACGCCTTCGCCACAAACCAGCTGTAGCAGAAGGGAGGCCGGTTGCAGACTCTCTCGGGTCTCTGTACTGGTGGGTTCTGATCCGATCACAAGTCTTGAGAGTCCCCCTTACATCCAGGGAGCCCTGGTGGTATAGTAGGCTAAGGGTTGAGTTGCTAACCACAAGGTCAGGGGTTCACAACCCACCACCTGCTTCATGGGAGACTGATGAGGCTGCCTGCACCCATAAAGATGTATACAAACAAGCTCACTGCCAGTGAGTCGATGCCGACTCGTAGCGACCACTGGTGGGTTTCTGAGACTGTAATTGTTTGCGGGGACTGGACAGCCCCGTCTTTCTCTCTTGGAATAGTTGGTGGCTTCGAAGAGCGGCTCAACACATAACTTCTTGTCACTAAGTCTCATAGCCACCTGATAGACAGCGTAGAGCTATTCCTCGGGGTTTCTGAAGCTGTGAATCCTTAAGAGAGCAGAGAGCAGCTTGCTGGTGGGTTTGAACTGCTGGCCTCGTGGCTAGCAGCCTAATGCCTAGCACACAGTGCCAGGTCCTGGAAGCCAGTCCATCTGTGTGTTCTCTGCAGGTTTTGCCCCTCCTCCCCCGCATCCTTTGTGATCTCACTGTTTCTTGCATTTTCAAAAGCAAGTCAGGAAGCTAGGTTAAACGTATTCCAAAAACCACAGCGATAGGAACGAACTATCCAAAGAAGGAAAGGAAAGACTGACGTTGAGCATTACTTCCAAGGCGGGCACTTTATGCCGGAGAGGCACTGTGAGCCCTGGGGTGGTGGCGGGCTGTCCTGAGGAGTTTCGCATTCCTTAAACGGGTCATAAAAATTGCCACCGACTGCCTGGCCAAAGGCCTGCATACTTCACGTTGTCAGGCTCCGGAAGGAAGAGTGGTAATAAACACGGAAAACCCTTATCCCCAGTGTCCCACACAAAAAAGCTTACTGTTTTCAGATACCCCCTCTCCAGATTGGAGATGAGCTGCAGACATCAGGAGGGCCACGGGGCAGCGAACAATCTGACAGCCCAGCTTGCTGTCCATCCTTGTCCTCCAGTCGGCACTGGCTCTTAGCAACCCCCTAGACAGCCGAAGGAAACACTCGCCAGCCCCAGGCAGTCCGCACTGTAGTTGCTGTGGGTGAACCTGATGATGAGGATACTGGCTTGCCATCTCCCTGAAAGGCCTCCTCTTTGTCGGTGAGCCCCTGCTTTACCAAGTGTGATGTCCTTCTCCGGGGACTGTTCTTTCCTGATACCACGTCCGAAGCTTGTGAGAGGAAGTCTTGTCATCCATGCTTCTGAAGCGAATTCGGGCGGTACTTCTTTGAGAACTGTTGAATTAGTTGAATTGGGTGTCATTGAATCAGTTCTGATATATAGCGCCCGATGGACAACAGAGAGAAACACTTCCTGGTCCTGTGCCATCGCACAATGGTCTAGTTCCAGCCCGTCATTGCAGCTACCGGGTGAATCCATCTCCTCGAGCGTCTTCCTCTCTTTTGGCGCTCCTCCACTTTACTAAGCACGATGTCCTTTTCCAGGGACTGGTCTCTCCTGACAACACGTCTGAAGGCAGTATTTCTTCCAAACGTATTTGTTTGTTCTTCCGGCAGTCCTCTGTACTTTGAAGTCGTCACGGCTCTTCTGCGGAAGTGCATGGTCTTGAACTGCACCGTACTGCCAAGACATCAATTCTCTGGCCTTCTTTATTCATGGTCTTGCTTACTTTTTACTTTTTAAAAATCATTTTTTTGGAGGCTCGTACAATTCTCGTCACAATCCATACCTACAGCCATTGTGTCAAGCACATTTGTACATTGGTTGCCATCATCATTCTCAAAACATTTTCTTTCAACTTGAGCCCTTGGTATCAGCTCCTCATTTCCCCCCTCCCTCCCCGCTCCCCTTCCTCATGAACCCTTGATAACTTATAAATTACTATTATTTTGTCATGTCTTACCCTGTCCGATGTCTCCCTTTACCCACGTTTCTGTTGTCAGTTCCCAGGGAGGGGGTTATATGTAGATCATGGTGATCGGATCCCCCTTTCTCCCCCACCTTCCCCTTCCCTTCCTGGTATCTCTACTCTCATTGTTGATCCTGAGTGGTGTATCTGTCCTGGATTCCCTGTGTTTCCAGTTCTTATCTGTACCCGTGGTCTTTCTTTCACAGACACAGAAGGCAAGTGAAAAAACTGTGGCTTAGGTCAGGTGCACCTCCATTCTTAGGGTGACATCTTTGTTCTTTAACCCTTTAAAGAGATCATTCGCAAAAAAAATAATTAATTAAAAAATAAAGAGATCATTCGCAGCAGATTTGACCAACACAATATATCCTTGATTGCTTCCACAGGCCTTTGTAAGTCTAAGTAAAATGAAATCCTTGACAATATCAGTCTTTTCTCCATTTATAACGATGTTGTTTGTTGGTCTAGTTATGAGGAATTTTCTCTATGTTGGGATATAATTTCCAGCAAAGGCTGTAGTGTTTAATCTTCATCAGTAAGTGCCTCAAGTCTCCTTGGCTTTCAGCAAGCCAGTTGTGTCATTTGCAGACAGTTACAGAGTCTCCTTATGATCCTGAAGCCAAATTCTTCTTCAGATCATCTGCTTGGGTAGAGATGGCAGCCTAGAAAGCCCTATGGGTCTGTTCCACCCTGTCTTGTAGGGTCACGGTGAGTCAAGATCGACTCGAGGGCACCTAGCAGCAAAGGCATACCTGATGGAAACTGGGGCTCATGGGAAAGATTTAGCGGAAGTCTTCCTGACCAATAGCCCTCACCCACAGCCGCCCTCCTGTCAGTGGTGACTTGTGTGTTGCTACGATGCTGAATAGGGCTCGGTGGTGTTTCTAGACTAAGACAGACTAGGAGGGAAGGCCTGGTGACCTCTTTTCTAAAATCAACCATGAAAATCCCGGGGACCACAATGGTCAGATTCCATTGCCCTGGGTCTCCATGAGTCAGGAACACCTCAGTGACTGCTAACAGCAGTGTAATGGGGAGCCCTCCAGCCAAACCCTATTGGCCCTGGCTTCCTCCCCTCATTCAGACACTTCCAGGGACAGAGCCACCACTGACCAGTGGGGACATGTGTCCTTGCTTGTCCTGCTTTGCTCTCTATGACACAGAGCTGGCCGGTCCTCCTTTCTGGGCCCCAAGACAGGGAAGGAGGGTGGAGGGGGGGGTGCCCAGACTGCGTTGGCAGCTGGCTCTGTGGGGCCTCTGCAAACACCAGTGTTCATTCAGGGCATTTTTCTCTGACTCACCCCGGGTGATAAGCCAGGCGGGAGACTACAGGCCAGTCTGGCGGCATTCAGGGAGGGTTTAACTTCTTACTGTTGGGGGTTGGATTTCAGAATATCCCAGGGCCTTGAATGAAATGACTGTAGCGTGGACAGAAAGGTAGCCATTCCGGGAGCCAAGACCCCAGAGGGAACAGTACACAGAGTGATGAACTTACTGCAGAGGATGAGAGAAGCTTTATTCTCTCGTTTCCCATTGCTGCCTCTATTCATGGATTCGGCCAGTGACCTAAGTGCTGGAGAAATAATGGCGAGCACACACACGCCTGGTCCTGGCCCGGCTGATGCCAGTGGGGTGGTTAGGATGATGGAGCCTTGTTGAAAACCACAGGCAGTGTAGGGTAGCAGCAAGTGCTGCGAAGGAGGGGTCCCTGGGGAACTGCTCATATAGTATGGGGGGGTCTGACCTGGTTAAGGAACCCCAGGAGCATGGTATGTTAGCCTCTGACAGTGAATCGTAAGGTCAATGGTTCAAGCCCACCAGCTGCTCTGAGGGAGAAAGGTGAGGCTTCCTGTTCCCTTAAAGATTCCCAGCCTTGGAAATCTAGGGAGCAGCTCTCTTTGCCCCACGGTGGGTCCACGAGCAGGCATGGACTCCGGGGCAGTGGGTGGAGAGTAGACCTGGTTGGGCAGGTCAGGGAAGAAGGCCGGGGAAGAGCAATGGGGCTGGTGCTGAGGAAGGAGAAGAAAGGGAAGGGGAAAAACCAAACTCCAAACTCACTGCTATCGAGTTGATTTCCAACTCATAGTGATCCTACAGGATAGAGCGGAACTTCCTCTTTGGCCTAGAGCGGAAAGCCTCATCTTTCTCCTGGAGAGCAGAGGGTGGGTTCAAACAGCCGACTTAGTGCTTAGCAAGTAAACATGTGACCCACTTTGCCACCAGGGAATCAGAATGTGGGAAGTAGAGCTGGATCCGTGGAGTTGAGAGCTGGGGTAATGACAGGAGGAACCCATGGGTCTGGGGCAGGGGAGGAGGGAAAGAACAAGGCTTCCTGGGAGGGGTCCTGGGTCTCTTGGGGTTGTGTTTGAGCCAAACAGCAATGAAGGAGTCTCTGGGGGTGGTGCAGGTGGCTAGATGTTTGGCGACTATCCAGAGCTGTGCCCCTAGACAGGTCTGGGGATCTGCTTCTAAGTGATGATAACTGACAGTTCTGCTCGGGAGCTTGGTGGTCCCATGAGTCGGCATGTCCTTGATGGCCACGAGCAACACAGAGCTTGAAAATGCCCTGACCGTCTTTAAGGTGTGGGGGAGGGACCAGGAGGGCTGGGGTTGCATTTCATCTTGAGAAAACTTCCCTGGCTGTGGGTGAAGGCCTTGGGAGCTAGTCTCTGCTTTGAGAACTCGGCGAGCAGGGCCAGGACATACACGTTGGAGACCATCGTTGAAGCTTGGCTTGAATCCTGGCTTCACGCCTCGATGCTGGCGTCACCTTGGGCATGCCAGCCATGCCGAGCCTCCGTTTCCCCATCTCTAAAGTGGAGATAATAATACCACCCTGAGGATTGTCGTGGGCATCAAGGAAGTAGAGTCCCCATCTTGCCAACACAGCAGACGGCTGAAAGTCGACGCTTCCATTGATATTAGATGTGACAGGTCACACACTGACAAGAAGGCAACATCTTGGGCTTCAACCTTCCTACAGATGCATAATTTGGAAATGTCCACTCTGGCTTCTTGACAACAACAAAACTTGATAATAAAACCAGCGCCTGTTAAATTGTTTACACCATGTGGTTTCCGAATGTATCAGATGATAGACAGGAGAGAGATGAACCACCGGAGAATACACAAACACCAAGTGTGGATTGTAAACATAGAAGCCAATAAGTAAGTGGTTGGTTGTGGCGTAAGTGCATTTCTTAAGAGATGAAGGAGAGGCTGATAAGACATCTTATATTTAGCCAGAGTGGGGCAGGTGGGTGAGCCTTCTCTTTGAGCAATCTAGGATTGAAATTTCTGGGCTTTCCACTCCTCAGTAGCCCAGGCTCCTTTTGAAATGGGACTCCAAGAGACCCTAAGCCAAGGATCTGGTTAAAAACCTGCAGGGGCCAACTTTAACAGGCTCCCACTGGCCAAAGACGATACAGTCTGACCACCAGAGATATGAAATATGTCAAATATATCTAGACTCTCGAGCTTATGGTGCCATTGGTCATCCCTGGAAGAGGCCGTGAAGGCAGTATGTTATTCTGAAACTTTGTACATCAAGAAGAGGAGCCAGGCAGCGTCGTCTGCCTTTCCGACATGGACTGAACCAAGCAGTAGCACAGCTGGGCCACTCTTCTTTGTAAAATTGTTTCAGCTGATCAACAAAGAAGGAATGGCAGATGTAGGGTTTCGCCATTTTGCAAGGCTTCCTGAATGAGCGACTCCAGGCCTGAGTCCACAATGGCTGCTAATGTCATAGAGACAGCACTCCATTATTTGCCTCCTGATGGAAGAACATGATGAAATGTTAGAAATTGCCAAGAGAGAAAGAAACTTGAACCTGATCCAAGTGGGCAAGAGTCAACCACGATTTTCAGGAAATAGAGGCGACAAAGGGACCAGTGAAATGACAGCGGCTAAGGGAGGCCTTGGACAAAGGGCCCCGTTCTTCAGTGAGTGCCAGCAGCCTTCGTTTGGTTACTCTCTGCCTCACTGTGCTTCACAGAGCCTGGTGGTGGAGTGGCTTCACCTTAGGCTGCGAACTGTTCTCAAGGTGAGCAGTTTGAAACCACTAGCCGCTCTGAGAAGGCGATCCGCTCCCATACAGAGTCACAGTCTTGCTACCTGACAGGGCCACTTCTACCCTGTCCTGTCAGGTCACTCTGACGTGGAATTTATTTGATGGCAGCTAGTTTGGTTAGTTCATTTTTACAGTATATGCTTTTGGGTTAAAAAACAAATTTTTTTAAAACGAATTGATGGTTTGTGGCAACCTTTCCTCAGACAAGTCTACTCACTTCGAGTCTCTGTCACATTTTGGCCACTCTCATACATTTTCAAACTTTATCATAATGACATTGCATTAGTCACAGACTCTAGTGTGTTCACGTATTTTTCTCTGCTCTGGGAAACTAAGGCGTTTGTGTGGCTCCCTGTATCAGGACTTGGACTTTATTATGGGGATCTGAAAGAGCTTCCTGGAGGTTTCTGAGACTATAATTCTCAAGCGGGAGCCAAGACCTCATCTTTCCTTGGAGGAGAAGCTGGTGGGTTAAAAGTGCCGACCCTGAGCTTAGTCACCCCAGAGGTGGCCAGTGCACTGCTGGGCTCTCGATGGAAGGAAAGAATAAAGCAGATTTTCCAGGACAGATCACTCAATCCCAAAGCACAGACTCAAACAAACAAACAAACAGTAAAAATAATTGTTAAATGTTGATGAGGAAACTGGAAACTTGAACGCTGATGGAATAGTCGACATTCAGGAATCACTGTTAAACATTTAGGTGTGCTAATGACATAGGTCTGACACCATGATACCATTATACGCTTATTCTGAATCAGGGTGGATTTGATGGCAGTGAGCGCCTTTTTTTTTTTTTTATGGTATAGAAAGGAGCCCTGGTGATGCAACAGGGTGTTGCATTGGATTGATGACTACAAGGGTAGTGGTTCAAACCCAGCATGTGCACTTTGGGAAGAAGATGAGGCTGTCTGCTCCTATAAAGATGTACAGGCTCAGAGGCCAACTGGATGTCCGTGGGTTTGGTACAGAACCAGAATGCTGCTTAGAAGCAAGGATATGTCATCTTTGTCTGGTTTGCTTTGGATGTGTCATCAGGAAACACTAATTGTCAACAAAGGAGATCATGTTTGATCAAGTAGAGAGTCCCTGAAAGTGAGAGACACCCTCCATTAGATAGACAGAACTTACACCACAAGGAGCTCGGGCACACCCAGAATCAGGAGGGCAGGGAAGGTCCAGGCAATATTTCATTCTGTTACTCACAAGGATGCCATGAGTAGTCACCAACTCAACAGCAACTACCAACAACAATGGTGTTTTGGTTCCTTTTTATGAAAGAAAAGTTCTTGGTTTTCATGATACAAGGTGAAATATTTGGAAATGAAATGATGCAATGTCTAGGATTTCCATCAAATCAATAGGTGAGGGGATGAGTGAGGCATATATAAAACAAGGTTAGCTAATCGATAATGCTTATTGTCATGGTGAGGTACGCTCTGGTCACCTACAACTCATAGCAACCCATGCACCACAGAAGGAAACACCATCTAGTCCTGCCCCATCTTCACAGTTGTTGTTAGGTTTGCGCCTATTGTTGCAGCCACCGTGTCAGTCCAGGGTCTGTCTTTTGGATGGCCTGCTTGACCAAGCATGACTTTCGTTTCCAGGGACTAATCTCTACTGATAACATACCCAACACATGTGAGGCGAAGCCTCCCCATCCTCACTTCTAAGGAGCATTCTGGCTGTCCTTCTTTCAAGACAGATTAGTTTGTTGTTCTGGCAGGCTAGGGTATATTGAATATTCTTCGCCAACATCATAATCCAAGAGCATCACTTCTTTGTTGGTCTTCTTGGTTCATTGGCCAGTGTTCACATGCATATGAGGCCGTTGAAAATACCATGGCGTGGGTCAGGTGTGCCTGGGCCCCCCAAGTGACTCCCTTGCTCTTCAATCCTTCAAAGACATCTTGTGTAACAGATCTGTCCAATGCAATACATCGTCTGATTTCGTGACTGCTGCGTCCAGGAGCACGGATTGTGGATCCACACAAAATGGAGGAAGTTCTCTTGAGGATGAACAGTGGGCTCCTGGGAGGGAATTCATGCTACAGTTCTGTCTGCTTCTGTATATACATGATTTTTTTCATAGTAGAAAGATTTAAAAAATCAATCGACCAATGCCACATCTGTTCCTTTCTTTGAATATTAAAATACTAATGGTTATGAATAGTCTTCTACTGCGATTAAGTCTCATTTGGCTGCTCCATCCATCACTTTTATTGGAGACATGGGGCTTGGCTTTGGCAATTAGGAAACCTAGATCTAACCCTACTTTCCATTCCCTGGTGTGGCAGTGATTCCGTAATGGGCTACTTAACTAAAGGCTCAGTGGTTTGAACCCACCAGTCCCTCAACGAGATGGACTGACCTGGGCTGCAACCATGGCCTTACGCAGAGGAACAATGGTGAGGGTGGTGCAGGACCGGGCAGTGTTTTGTTCTGTTGTGCTTAAGGTCACTATGGGCCAGAACTGACTGTATGGCGCCTAACAACGGTCCCTCTAGGGCAGAGGATGAGGTAGCTGTTGGATAAATTTGTCGTTGTTGTTAAGTGTCCTTAGTTGCGTCTTTCTGACTCATGGTGACGCTAGGAGAGGGATGCAAAAAGTTCATGGAAAGGGGAATGAAAAGAAAATGGAAGAGTTGGACGTATTTTTGGGAGCCCCCCCCCTTGTATGTACAACTGAGTGGAACACAGCTGGATCCTGTGACTTCCTCTGGGTCACTTGTACTGCGTCCTGTCAGGTCACTGTGAGGCAGATTCCATTCGAGGGCAATGGGTTTGGCTTAGCAGCTCAACTTTGAAACATCAGTTCTCTCAGTCTCCTCGCCGTGTGCTAGGGGGTGGGGAGCCGAGAATTCTCCTGCTGACTCCGGTTCTTGATGTGATTGAGGGACTTTGGCCTGGGAGACTGGCAGTCTTGGTTAGAAACCGAGTCCACCCACAGAATACGTATCCCCGGGGAAACAACTTCATCCCCGGGAGCTTCAGTTTCCCAGTTTGTAAAATGAGAATATCTATAATTCTTCCCTCAAAGGGCTCACTGAGATAGGCACAAATTATAGAGCTACCAGCTCAGGGAGGCCCAGTGTGTAGAACAAACCAAAGGAAACCAAACTGGCTGCCAGCAAGTTGAGGCTGGCTCATAGCGGCCCTATAGGACAGGGTAGAACTGTCCCTGTGGGTTTCCCAGACTGGAACTCTCGTTTGTTGTGGTTGATTGGTTTTATTTTATTTTTTATGTTTATCTTTTCACTTGAACAGGATTGATATTTCATCCACATACAATTCAATGATATAAACATATTGAAAAGAGTTGTGCAATCACCACTACAATTAATTTTAGAACAAGACTGTAAGGGAGCAGAGAGCCTCAGCGTTTTCCCACAGAGCAGCTGGTGGTTTCAAACTGCTGACCTTGTGGTTAGCAACCCAATGGGTAAGCCACTACAGCAGAATAGCAAGCAAAATCCCCTGCCAGATGGGGTTTCCCTTAAAAGGTGAGCTCAGCAGAACATTGTAGACACAATTGAAGATTCCAACCCCCACTCCCACTGCCCCCCAGTCGATTCTGATTCACAGCGACCCTGTACAGAATTTTCCAGGCTATAAATCTTTAGAGGAGCAGAAAGTCACATCTTTCTCCCTCAGAGCAGCTGGTGGATTTGAACCCCTGACTTGGCAATTCTTATTGTTGTCACGTGCCAGTGAGTTGGTTCCAAATCATAGCGACCTAATCATGTGCACAGCAGAAGGAAACGCTGCGGGTCCTGCACCATCCTCACAATTGTCCCTTCCTAGGCTTGAGGCCATTGTTGTGGCCACCGTGTCAATTCATCTCATTGAGGGCCTTCCTCTTTTCACTGCCCTTCCAGTCTTAACCAAGCATGATGCCCTTCTCCAGGGACTGGGCTCTCTGGACAACATGTCCAGAATACGTGTGTGGGCCCTGAAATGCGCTCTAGGGGCCTGCTCGGCGGGGGAGGGTTCCCTTACTCTGCCTGCAGTCACACCCAGACTCACTGGGTTCCCCCAAACTTAGCCTGCCCCTTTCCCACCAGAAGTCAGGGCCCTTGCCCTTCTCTCGGCATCTGATCAGGGCTTCTCACCCCCCACACCTCTGCCCGCTTGGGCTGGCTCCTTCTGCTGTGGGGCTGCCCTGGCTATTACAGGATGTTTAGAGGTGTGGCTGGCCCTTCCCACTAGATGCCAATAGTGGCTCCCCCGGTCATGACCACTCAAGATGTCTCTAGACGTTGGGAAAGAGCTGGTGAAGTGGGCTGACTGAAGACTCCCACTCCACAGGAAGGCCTAGATCGCTATTGCAAGGCACTGCCTGTGGGTCAGGTGGGATTCAAATGCCACCTTTTGCTAAGGCTGCCCCTATCAACCTGTTTTCTGTTGCTTTCCCTTCCTACTGCCCCCGCCAGGGTCATGTGCTATCAAGAAAACATGTTGCTTTCATTTCATAAACTTTATTGCCTCGAAGCATCACAGACAGGTCTAAAAGAACAATCTCGACAGGAGCTGGGCACCTCTTGGAGCTGACTCATCAGCCTGCTGAAGTGTTTCTTTTTCAGAAACAGATACCATCCACAATTGTTCAGATAGTCTGGTTTCAATTGCTGTGGCTTGCTGAATTAAAGCAGCTGCGGTTGATACATGCTCGATGTCATTTCCTTCCATAATGAACACATCTTTCTGGGCTTGAGAATCGGAACAAGCAATACCTGTCCTCATGCGAACCCTCTGGATGTATTTTTCACCCAAGAAGCCCCATTTTCCCGAATAATCACATGGATGGGGAAGTGGGCATACACAGACTTCCTCTTGTACCGGAAGCCCAGTATCTCACCCTTGATTGTATTTTTTAAAAGTCATTTTATTAGGGGCTCATACAACTCTTATCACAATCCACCCATACATCAACTGTGTAAAGTACATTTGTACATTCATTGCCCTCACCATTCTCAAAACATCTGCTCTCCACTTAAGCCCCTGGCATCAGCTCCTCATTTTCCCCCTCCCTCCTCGCTCCCCACCTCCCTCATGAAGCCTTCCTAATTGATAAATTATTCTTTGTCCCATGATCATGTTTGAACGTGACTACAGAGAGCGGCTGAGGCCAGTTCCTTTCTATTTCCGCACCATATGCCAACGTGAAGCCTCTTCTTTTTCTTTCCAAGGAGACTGAGGTCTATGTTGATGTGATTGAAGTTGCTCCCCAGGATTCCTCTGTGGCCTGTCACAATAACTGTGGGCCCTTTCAGGGAAATGTCAACATTATAAGGAATGTCAGCAGTCTGGTTATTGAGAGTGGTCTTCAGTCTCGCAGTAGATGGAGCATAGAGGACCATCAAATCTTTTCTTCATTAAAACAACAACAACAACAACAACAACAACAACAACAACAGCTGCCACTTATAATTCTGACCCTTGGCACCCACCACAGTCTTCCCAAATAGATCACCAAGTCTTTCTTCCAGTGCACCTCTGCACCCGGGCTCTCTCACACACCCTAACCACATGGTCAGTAGTCTGGTGGAACTGTCTCAGGGACCCACAGGGGAGGTTCTACTCTGCCTCTAAACCCAAACCAAACTCACTGCCATCGAGTCTATTGCAATTCATAGTGATCCTATAGGACAAGGCAGACCTGTCCCTCTGGTTTTCAGAGACCTTAACTCTTTAAGGAAGTAGAAAGCCTCATCTTCCTCCTGCAGAGCAGCTGGCGATTTTGTAGGGCCGACTTTGCCTGACTCCTAATCACCACACCACCCAAAACTCAGTGTAAAGAAAACCAAAACCGGACAGGCCAAGATATGACAACATAATAATTTATAAATTATCAAGGGTTTATGAGGGATGGGGTGCAGGGAGGGAGGGGAAAAATGAGGACCTGATGCCAGGGGCTTAAGTGGAGAGCAGATGTTTTGAGAATCATGAGGGCAATGAATGTACAAAAGTACGTTACACAATTCATGTATGGATGGATTGTGATAAGAGTTGTCTGAGCCCCTAATGAAACGATTGAAAAAAGAAAAAAGAAAACCCAAATCCTCACAACTGGACCAATAGGTATCATCATGAGAAATGGAGAAAAGTTGAAGTCCGCCAGGATTTGGTCTTGCTTGGATCCACAATCAATGCCCACGGAAGCAGCAGCTGAGAGAGCACATGGGTCAATCTGCTGCCCCAGGCCTCTTTAAAGTGCTGAAAAGCAAAGATGT
This sequence comes from Tenrec ecaudatus, assembly GCF_050624435.1. Taxonomy (NCBI): domain Eukaryota; kingdom Metazoa; phylum Chordata; class Mammalia; order Afrosoricida; family Tenrecidae; genus Tenrec; species Tenrec ecaudatus. Next base: position 10,929,277 of record NC_134542.1, on the reverse strand, counting down.
TACTTTGAGGACTGAGGGCGCCAGACCCAAGTCAAAGTCTTTTCAATGGCCTCATGTGCAGGTGGGAGTTGTACATTGAACTCCGCAGACTGCAGAAGAACGGAAGGGGGCGTTTGAATTGTGCTGTCAAGGAATACTGAAAGTACTAGAGTGCCAAGAGGACCAATCAATCTTGTCTTGGAAGAAGTGCGACCTGAGTGCTCCTTAGAGGCAAGGAGGACAAGACTTCATCTCTTTTACTTTGGACATGTTACCAGGAGAGAGCAGTCCTTGGAAAAGGGCGTCATGCTTGTTACAGTGGAGGGGCAGCGTAAGAGAGGAAGATCCCCAGGAGGAGATGGCTGCAACAATGGGCTCACACAGAAGGAGAACGGTGAGGATGCACAGGCCCGGGCACAGTTTCGTTCTGTTGAGCACAGGGTCTCCACGACACCACAGAGTCATCCATAAGAACTAGTGACTCCATGGTGGAACACCGGGCTACTGACTAACAAACAGGGTCGCAATTTAAACCCATCAGCTTGGGAGAAAGATGTGGCATTTGACTCCCTCAAAGATTCACATCGTTGGAGACCCGATGGGGGCAGGTCTATTTTGTCTTGTAGGGTCGGAAATAGACTCAGTGGGACTGAGGGGTTTTTTGTGTGTGTGTGTTTTTTTTTTTTTTGGTTTTGTCGCAAGCCTGGCCTCGGGACGGCCGCAGTGACTCCTCCTGGCCAGCAGAGGGCGCCGGTCGACACTTGGCCTCCGGCCGCCCCGGGCAGGCCTCCTCTTGCCGACTCCCTTCCTCGTCTTTTCCCCTCAGGAGAAGTCGGGAAGGTGGCGGTGGCAGCGGCGGCGGCGGTTGTCCCGGTTGGGCCGGTTGGTGAGGTCCGACAGCCCGCGCTCCATAGCCGCCGCGCCGCGCCGTCCCCCACAGAGCCGAGCCGCGGCGGCCAGGTCCGGCGGGGGCGCGCGCGGACGGAGGGCGGCGGTCGCGGGCGGGGCGGCCCGTGGGAGCGCGGGGCCCCAGGCGCAGCGCCGCCCGGCTCCTGGCCCTGCCGGCCTGCTCCCTCGGCGCCGCGGCCATGGCGGCCAGCGCGAAGCGGAAGCAGGAGGAGAAGCACCTGAAGATGCTGCGGGACATGACCGGCCTCCCGCACAACCGAAAGTGCTTCGACTGCGACCAGCGCGGCCCCACCTACGTGAACATGACGGTCGGCTCCTTCGTGTGCACGTCCTGCTCGGGCAGCCTGTGAGTGCGGGGCCGGGTCGGCGGGCGGCGGCGGTTGGGCGCCGGCCACCGGGCCGGGCAGGAGGAGGGATGCGCTTGCGCTTCCGCGGGCCGGAGGTGCCGGCGCCGGTCGGCGGGGTCGGGCCGGGCTGCGGGAGACAGGGGCGCCAGCGCGGCGGCCGGCCCTTTGTGTCCCGTCTCTGCGCGGCCCCAGCCGGGCATCTGCCGGGCGCTGCGGGGCCGAGCCGACCGGGCCCTCTGGGGGCCCTGGAGGAGAAGCCGGCCTGAAGCGCCGGGGTGTCAACCCCCGGGGGGAGTGCTCCCGCGGGCGAATGGAGGGCGGGGAGGCCGAGAAGCAGATGGGCGGTCGCCTCCTGCCCTAAAGACCCGCGGGGTAGCGGGGTGGCGTGGGGTGGGAGCGGAGTTGCAAGTTGTAATGGGAATTTGGTACCGACTCGGAGTTACTGGGGCTGCGGATCGACAGTGCCGATCGATAAGCGAGTGCCCTGGCTGTCTACACAGACGGGGTGTGGGTTGGGGGAGCCCAAAGCAAAACGTCGTCTTCGGGGTGCGTTGGGGGAGCCCAAAGCAAAACGGAGGCTGCCGTGCCGAATGAATGACTGGCACGATGTCTCTGTGTAGTTCGCGGTTTCGCTTTTGCTTCGTTACGTTCCAATCTGCTCTGCGTTTTGGCGCAGCCAGATTTCATTTGGAAAGTTTGCCGATGATGTCGGGTCTGGGGACGAGCTGCCTACCGGTACTCGTTTCGCCGAATTCCAACGCGGTGGCTTCTTGAAGGGTTGGTTGGTTGCCAAATGCTGTTGAAACCGTTGACGGTAGGATTCATTCCTAGTGAGGCAGCAAGGGACTGGGCAATCTGGGAAAACGATTTGTCAAAGTTTGGAAAAACGCAGGGCCTGCCCACTGGTGTCTGGTTTTAAACATATATTTTGAAGTGGGTGGTGTATTTTCATTGTCCATGGCTAACACTTCCTCTGTAGACGTTTATTCTTGAATCCCTCAGAGAATGTTCTGGATGAGGCCTTGGGGTGCACTGATAAACCCAACAAAGGCCATGTTCTCCGGTGCTTTACAGCCTAGGAGGGAGACTGCAATAAAGGATTAAGTCCGGAAAAACGTCAGGGGAAGTGTTCTGCGGAGCGATTAAGATCCAGTGATAACCAAGGCCTGAAAGGTCACTCACTTGTAGATTGTGTAGTTCTAAAAAAACCCCTGAGAAGTTGATGCTTACTGACTGATGACTTTGGGTTGGCTGGGATAGTTAGTGTTTTGTTTCCTTGTCACAGAAAGACCACGTTGGTAGGACTTTAGCCCTACAGGGAATTATTGATTTTTTTTTTAAGGCATCTGACTTTTAGTAGCTGAAAAAGTAGATCTTTTAAATATGCAGGTCCTTTGATGCCTTTAGGAATTTTAGAAATTTTCTTTTTGGAAAAGAAAATGAACTATATATATGTATGATATAATATAACATAAAACTAACCTCACCGCCACTGAGTTGATGCTGACTCATAGCGATGCTGTAGGACAGCGTAGAACTGCTCCCATCTTCTGCAGAGTGGCTGGTGGTTTTGAGCTACCGACCTTGCATTTTGCCCAAAGCCTAACAACTACACCCACCACCAAGGGATGGAGATTTCACCACAAGGTCAGTAGTTTGAAACCATTGACAATTGTGCAGGAAAAGGATGAGGTTTCTGCGCCTGTAAAGATTTAAAGGGCAATTCTGCTTGTCCAATAGAGGCACTATGAGTTGGAATTGGCAGTGTGTATGTGTGTGTTTCTGGCCTCTCTGTTCTCGCGTTTTGAAAGAGTACAAAAGGAGCAGCATTTCATATACTGCAGCATGCGTATCATACCAAGCTCAGAGCTAGGCAAACCTAGCTTGAGTCTTGACCCCACTTCTAGCTGTGCGGCATGGATAATGACCCTCGATGTCCGTAAGCTTGAGTTGCTCATCTGCCAAATGGATTCCTTAGGTTTGTTTTTAGTATTAAAATTGCTAAACATGGCACACACTGGCTGCTCTGTGCTCTGTGTCCACTAGATTCTCATGAGATGCCACATTTCAGAAATACTCCATTATCTGAGGGTAATGGTAGTTGTTTATTTTAATGAGATTTAATCTGTGACAGAGGTTATCCTTCTCTTGGTTGCTCTCCATCAGTGGAGAGGCCCTGGAGGTACCGGGATCTTTCTGTTATGGTAAGGAGCTTGCAGTGTGAGGGAGTCAAGTATGAAAACATGAGAGGTCTTCAAAGAGTTCATGGACAAACTGGAGAAGATACTGGACTTTTTCCCTTGGACATTTATTTTGAGCCCCCTGGCATTTCCTCTCTGTAAATGAGCTGCCCAGGTGGCACGTGTGTGGCTGGCGTGGGGAGCAGGGGAGAAGCTTTGGGAAGCTTCACAGAGATGATGCTTGAGCAAAACATTTGAAGAAGACAGGTTCCATGGGACAGGCAGCTTAATGTGGTTGGGAGAGTGAGTGCTTAGAACTAGACAAACCTAGTTTTGAGTCTTGGCTCCACTTCCTAGCTGTGTGGCATTGATAATGGCCTACAATGTCTTTTGAGGTTGAGTTTTTCATCTCCCAAATGGTTTGCTTTTAGTATAAACATGGGACATCCTGGCTGGTACGTGCTAGATGAAAGGTAGCACTGGCCAGGGGGAGAAGGACAGTCTTTGTGTGCAGGGAACAGTATGCGAAAAACATTGAATTGAGAAACAGCTTTGTGTCAGCTCATAATTTTTGGGTGTAACTTAAAATCTGACTCACATTGATTTGAAAATAAGGAAATGTGTTGCCTGGCTTTCAGGCAGAATTTATCCAGTGTCTTAATGATGTTGCCTAGATTTCCTTCATCAAAAGATGATGACTGTCCCAGCTTTGAGGACTGCTTAGAACTGAACCCACTGCCGCCGAGGCGGTCTAATTCCTAGAGTTCATAGAGCCTTAGAGAGTTTTCAAGGCTATAGTAATTGCACTATTGCCCCATTGCAGTGCATTCAAGTGGGCCACATGGCTATGCTGAGCCAGCAAATGAGTGTGGTCATTGGGACACCCCAACAAACTAGGTTGGACCACTGACCTTTGAGCCCCTCCTGAGTCACAGCAGCCCCTTGTGTTGCAGAGCAGAACTGCACTCCATAGACTGATGCCTTTCACCCCGGAGCAACAGACATGCACGGCACCTGGGGCCAGGTTTGAATCAATAGCCCTTTGGTGAATAGTGGAGCTTCTTTGCTTTTTTTGCACCACCCTGAAATTCCTCCCAGAGCCAAGGAGCCCTAAGTGGAATTCCCAGATCTGGAGTCTGGGGCTGGAATGGCAGCCGTTAAAATGTCACTGCAGAAATACTGAGGGGAAAATGGGGTCTGAGGAGGATTTTTGTTTTCTCATTAAAAAGCAATATTGCAGGACAGATTGACCAGAGAAACATTCATAGACACTCATATGTATATAAGAGTTTTATATAAAAGAACAATTGTATATTCAGAAAACATCCCAACCCAGTTCAGATAAGTCAAATATTAGCCCATATGTCCAATACCAGTCTATAAATTCCTCTTCAGTTGCACGCAACACATGCAATGTTGCCGAATGCCGGAACAACATAGATCAGTGCGTGAAAAATCTTGTGGATCCAGTGGTGGTGGAAGCATCTCAGTGCTTGCCTGGGTCTCCAAGTGGCTCCTCCAGCTCCCGGGTTCTGGCTCCATCTGGCTTGCCATCAGGAATGTGAAGCAGAGAGAGTGTGTGTCCTGCCTCCAGGGAAGAAGACAGGAGGTCTCAGAATCTTCAGGAGAAGGCCATGCCTACACAGAGGCCTCTTTGGCTATGACCTGATTGGTAGGCTAGACTCCACTCCTTCACTCACGTTGACAGGAGATTATGTAACTACCATAACAAGACTATGAGTGTAATAATTAGGTTTAATAATGACTATGTATTTGCTGTTTACATGACATAAAAAGGAAGGAATATGAATTTGGAAGTGTTGACACTGCCACTAGCTTTGTGATTTAGGGCAAATAGGAATCCAGGTCACTGTGTAGGGATCCACCTTCACTTTCTTTATGGTACAATGAGCACGCATATCTTAGGGTTGAAATGTGGATTCAACAACAGAACTTGTTTGACAACAGTAGCTGCCATCGTGAACCTTAGGATGGGCACCTACCTATCATTTCCCAACCTCTTGACATAGATGGAGCCAGGATCTCCTTGCAGTCTTACTAGGCTCTGAGCTAATCTTTCCTGTCCTGCCCTCTCTGTCTTTCCAGATGACTGTGTGTACATGTGCGTATAAGGTGCTCACTCAGGGTGGATCATGGAAGTCAGATTGTGAAGCTTTATAGTAGACTTTGGCTTAGACACAGTAAGACTAATGGTTTTGGCTTTTTTGAGATACAGTGGAACGTTCTAAGACAGTGGTTCTCAACCTTCCTAATGCCGTGACCTTTTAATACAGTTACTCATGTTGTGGGGCTCCCCCAACCATAAAATTAGTTTCATTGTTGCTTCATAACTGTAATTTTGCTACTGTTATGAATCAGGCAACCCTTGTGAAAGGGTCGTTGGACCCCCAAAGAGGTCATGACTCTCAGGTTGAGAATTGCTGCTCTACACCATTGAATTGTTATTTTCTTACTCACTTACAGAAATAGTTAAAATTGTGACTAGAAATAAAAAAATATTCTGCATGGATAATCCGAACATTTAAATTAAATACAATAGTAGGGAGTTGCCTTCATGTTAAAGAACTTTCCCGGGATTTTAGGAATTGTTTTAGATCAAATTATCTGTATTGTAGAGACAGTCAACGACTACTGTATTAGTGTAGTATAGTGAAACAATAAATAACTACCGTATTAGTGTAATACAATAAAAGATGGTCCTGTCCGTAAAATAAATTACTAGTAAATTCTCAGTGATGTGTATAGGTAAAATACAAGCTTACATTTTGAAAAAACACTCTGAGCACCATCTGTTTTATGTGAACTAGCACATTTAAGTGGGCTTTCCCTGGTGTGTAAATGGGTCTAAGAGTAACTCATTCTCTCAGTTTTATATGCATTTTGACTCTAATGTGGTTACTTGTTATAGCAAGAATTTAGATTTTTTAATTATTATTTAAAGTTGGGCAGATAAAAAGTCATTTATTTATATTTAATTATTGTGTAGTGTTGGGTTGATAGCAGTCAAGTATATATTGGAAGCTTGATTTTTATTATTTAGGGCCTCCTGAAGCCACAGTGGGTAGTGATTTATATTCTTTTTTGGGGGGAGTTTTTAATATTGGCATTTTACTTTTTTCTACGATTATTTCTTTTTCTTTAACATTTTATTTTTTAAAAACATTTTATTAGGGACTCATGCAACTCTTATCACAATCCATACATATATCAATTGTGTAAAGCACATCTGGACATTCCTTGCCCTCAGATTTATATTCTTAATTCTTGTTTCAGCTTATTTTTGGTACTGTATTATAATTTGGCTATGTTTTGTTTACTGATCCCTCCTGATAACATGTCCAAGTACACGAGATGAAGTCTTACCATCCTTGCTTCAAAGAAGCATTCTGGCTGTACTTCTTGCAAAACATTTCTTTGTTCTTCTGGCAATTCCTGGTGTATTCACTGTTCTTTGCCAGTACCACTATGATTCAGAGACATCGTTCATTCTTATCTTGCTTATTTCATTGTCCTGAGAGCATGCTTCTGAGGTGATTGAAAATAACTGACGTGGGTCAGATGCACCTTTGGCCTCAGTCACATCTTTGCTCTTGAACACTTTAGAGAAAGAAGTCTTTTGCAGCAGATTTGTCTGTTGCGATATTCCACTTGGTTGCATGATGACTGCTTCCATAGGCTTTGCTTATGGATCCAAGTAACATGAAGTCCTTGACAGCTTCAGTCTCTTCTCCCCTGATCATGACGTTGCTTATTTGCCCAGCTGTGAGCAATGTTTTCTCTCTCTTGAGGTGTAAGCAGACAGAAGGCTGTATTCTTTGACCTTCATTCATTAGTGCTTCAAGTTCTCTCTCAACAAGCAAGGCTGTGCCATTTAAGTGTCATAGGTTGTTAATAACTACCCCCCCACTCCCGAGTTACAGGGTTTACTAGAGAAGTGACGGTTTATAATTTAGCATTCAGAATGACTCAGGGTAGTTGTCCAGTCATGATAGCTTTTCTGCCATGTCAGAGATCAGTCCCCTCTCTCAGTCCCACTGCTTGCAAATGTAGTAAAGTTCCTCAGCTTTGTTAGTGTGGTCCTGGAGGCAGTGAACTCTGCCAGTATGCCTAGGCCTTATTCAGCTCTCTGTCTCAGTGGGCTCAGTGGTCAGGCAAGTACCTACCTACAGCTCTCCAATTTACCAGCAAGCCTCCTGTCTAAAGGCACTTGCTCCTTGCCTTGGCACACCTGCTGTAAGCCACCTCACTCCATGGACCAAGCCCACCGTATTCCATTCAGATCTCCTGGTTTGCTTGCTGCACTTGCCTTTGCTCTCACTTGCCCTCACTTGCCTTGGCTCTTCTTTGTTTGATTACTGTAGTGCCTGACATTTGCTGAAAACAAAAAGTGAAAGACTAAACAAAACCTGACTTGTGCAGGTGATGTGGAAAAGCTGTCCCAAGAGCAGGGACTATCTGTTTGAAGGAAAGGCACACACAAAGATACAGGTGCACACACTAAAGAAAACGGGATTTGGGATAAAACTAGCTGGTTCCCCAAAGAAAAGAAGTGACTACTGGATTTGTGGATTTGGCTGCGAGGCACACCTGGGTCCTAGTGGCTGCCTGTCAGGAAGGAGGCTAGGTGCTAAAGAGTGGGGCTCTTAGGAGCCCACTGCAGGGCAAAGGCTGTGCCTTTCAGAAGGGTGGCCAGCTGTGTGACCTATTGTCTAGTGGCCGAGGTCCTGCCTAGGTGAGTCCTGAGGGCAAAAGGTGGCAGTCTGTCTATGGGATGCCAGGAAACTGGCAGAACACATTGAGAAATGTCTGCTTGATGGACATTGGGCCTCCTCATGCATAATCCCCCAATACAATAGCACCTCGCCCTGCTAAACATTCATTGCAGGATACCCATCTTCCCAACATGATCACTGAAGACAGACGTGTGTGTAAGCAAATGTGGTGAAGAAAGCTGATGGTGCCCGGCTATCAAAAAAAGATATAGTGTCTGGGGTCTTAAAGGTTTGAAGGCAAATAAGCGGCCATCTATCTCAGAAGCAACAAAGCCCACAGAGAAGAAGCACACGGCCTAAGCGAATACAAGGTGTTGAATGGACCATGTAGCAGATACAAAGGAACAAAAACAATTATTGTATGATCACCTTCCTCACATAATCGCTGAAGACGAAAGTGTGTGTAAGCAAGTGTGGTGAAGAAGACTGATGGTGCCCGCCTACTGAGAGATATAGTGTCTGGGGACTTAAAGGCTTGAAAGCAAACAAGCGGCCATCTAGCCCAGAAGCAACCAAGCCCACACGGAAGCAGCACACCAACATAGGTGACCGTGAAGGGCAGAGGAGACCAGGTCTCCAACAACAAAGGTGGGGTGGTGGTGAGAATCACATCACCGTGAAAGAGGGGGAGTGCGTGATGGGGACCCAATGCCCATCTGTAGACAGCTGGACACCCCTTCCAGAGGGGTAGTGAGGAGGAGATGGACCACTCAGGGTTCAGTGTAGCAACAATGAAACTCAAAACCTTCCTCTAGTTCCTGAACATTTCCTCCCCTCCCAATCATCATGACCCCAATTCTACCTTGCCTTGCGGACCTGGTTATACCAGAGGATGTACAGCGGTGCAGTGAGGACCTGGAGGCACAGGGAATCTAGGACAGACGAACCCCTCAACACCAGCGGTGGGAGTGGCGACACCAGGAGGGAAGGGGGTGTAGAAAGGGAGAACCGATCTTGGAGATCTATGTGTAACCTCCTCTCTGGGAGATGGGCAATGGGGAGGCGGGTGCGGGGAGACGCCGGGGAGTGTAAGATAAGATATAATAATTATTTATAAACTATCAAGGGACCAGGGGTAGGATCGGGGAGGGAGGGGGGTGGGGGGAAAAAGAGAAACCGAGCTGATTCCAGGAACCCAAGTGGAAGGTGAATTATGAGAATGACGAGTGCAACGAATGTATAAGGGTGTTTTGCTCAATTGATGTATGTACAGACTGTGATAAGAGTCTTATGAGCCCCAATAAAAATATTTAAAAAAAAAGAGAGAAATGTCTGCTTGTGGAAATACACAGTAGCCACACCTCCACGCTGCCCCTGCAAAAAGAGGCACCTGAGCAGCAGCTTGACTTCTGGTGGCTCCATGTCTAGCTCTCAGCTGGCTTGGGGTTCTTGCTGAAGGTGTATATGGTCGCAATTATGAAAACTCCCTTATGTCATGCTTTCTGATTTGCTGGAGAGAAAGGCCTGGCCATGAGACGACGGCATGGAGACTCATCATCACCTGCTCCCCTCGTGACCTGGAATGACTTGAAATGCCAGCCCCACGTTGTCACAGCATGAATAGTGGGAGAGTCAGGCTACTCCAACACCCTCTCACTCCCCCCACCCCCACCCCCACATACACAAACACTGGAGGGACTGACCAGGGCCACTTGTCCAACCTACCCTGTGAGGCAGGACTGACCACCAGTACTAGGCAGACATTTTCTATATACAGGGTGAAATTCTGCTTCTTCCCAGGATCACACTTCCAGGCTCTTCTATAAATTATACAATTTAGCAAGGAAAAAAAACCGCTCTTTGCAATACTAACCATAATTACCATAATTATGATCCTCATAGATGTTTTGTCATAGTCAATAACATACAAGTAAACATCTTTCTGATAGTCTCTATTTTAATCCGAGATCCATCTAACACCAGCAACGATAGCTCTTATTCCATGTCCTCTTGTGAATCCAGGTTGAATTATCTTCAAACCTTTTTGCTTGTGATATGAATAAATGGTGGAACCCACTCCCACTGAGCTGTCCAGTGGGGATCAGACGTGCCCCTCAGGGTTTCCGAGCCTGTAGAGATAGCCTCATCTTTTGTCGATGGAGTGGCTGGTGGGTTTGAACTGCTGTACTTCCTCCTGTTAACAACCTAATTCTTAATCCAGTGCATCATCACAATGCCTTTCAGTAACATTGGTTGATAATGTCTACATTCCCTTGGATCACCCTTCTTTGGGATGGTCATGCATATGATCTCTTTCAGTCAATTGGCCAGGTAACTGGCCACAAGTTCCTTGGCATAGACAAGGTGAGGCCTTCTAGCGTTGCAGTTATTTGTTGAAGCATCTCAATTTGGTGTTTTATCAATTCCCAGAGACTTGTTTTTCTCCAGTTCTTTTAGTGCAGCTTGCACTTCTTCGATAACATCTGTCCTTGATCATGTGCTGCCCTCTGGGATGATTGAACATTATCCATCCATTTTGTGTAATGACTTAGTTTCCTTCCATCTTCCTCTGATCCTTCCTTGCATCGTTCAGTATTTTGCCCATAGAATCTTTCAATATTGCAATCCAAGGCATGATTTTTTTTTTCTTTAAGCTTGGAACTGCAGATCTTTTCACATCTTGTTATACTACTTTGTCTACTCAAACTACCTTCTAAAATATGTTTAGCTCTTAGTTCATCGCTTCTTCCATTTACTGGGGCTGCTCCATGTTCAAGTACATGGTGTCAATCCAGCATCTTTTCCTTTCTCTTTCTTTTCTGTCTGTTTAATGGCCCTTTTCTTATTTATATGTGTTTCCTTGATGTCACTCCACAGCTCTCTTGGTTTTTGGTCATTAGTTTTCAATGCTTTCAATATGTTTTGAGATATTGTCTAAGTTCAGGTGAGATGTACCAGGAGGCAAACTTTGGTTCTTATGGACGTGTTTTCATTTTCTTCAGGTTCAACAAGAACTTGCACGTGTGCAATTGATGGTTTGCTCAGCAGATGTCTTCTGCCTTTGTTCTGATCAAACTTTTCTCTGTTGTCCCTTCCCACAGATGTAGTTGATTTGATTCCTGTGTATTCCATCTGGAATAAGTGCAAGTATGTAGTTGCTAGTTATGTTTTTAATAAAGATATTTTCAATGAATAGATAATTGGGTTTGGCAAAAATGGAATCACCAAGGCCATATTTTCCACTACTGATAGTTATTTTTTGTTTCCATTTTTTGCATTCCAACCTCCAGTAATTATCAGTGTATCAATTGCATGCTTGGTTAATTTTATACCAGAGGAGTTAGTAGAATTCTTCAATTTTTGTCATGACTAAATTTAGTGATTGTGTATATATTTGAATAACAATCTTATGAACTGCTCTTCTTTGTTAACTCTATTGATACGACAGGGTGGTACTTCAGGTAGATCTTAGAATTTTTTTTTAACAATGAATGTTATATTTTCTCTCTTCCATTTATATTTCTGGCATATTGCACCCTATGATTGTTCAGTTCCAAATGGCCACTACCAGTCCAGTTCAGCTCACTAATGGTTATGATAATGAATTTTATGTCTTCATTTCATTTTTTACAATTTCTAATTTTCTTAGCTTCATATTTTGTACAATCTATATTCCATTTTTAAAGTTGGAATTTATTACATATAACAGTTCATATTTCAATTACATCAAGTAGAATTGTACAGTTGCCATCACAGTTTCCATCCATTATTTTTCTATACGGACTCCTTGACATCATCTCCCTTTTATCTCTCCCCACCTCCCATTCCTCTCCCCCTCCAAGACCCTTGTTCTATTTGCTTTCCCTATAGGCTCAGTGTTCCTGAGTTTCAGTTAACAACAGACAGAAAAACAACATAATTTCAAGAGGGTGACCACACTGGCAATGCACCTCTGAGATATACCCTAATATGAACAAGCATAAGAAAAATCAAACAGAATGCCCGTCACCAGGTTGCTGAATAATATATATCTTAATACAGCATATAAGGTGTTGATAATAGCCAGACTTTGTCTGCTCCAGTTCTTAATAAATGTTTGCTGCTGTTTATTCTCATTTGGAGTGTGCCACATCCACAAACATAGGTCCCATTCATCCCATCCACATCATTAAGGCCCAATTGATGTAGAGGAGGAAGCTCTTCCCAGTTGAGTTTTGAGCGCTTTCTAGCCCAAAGTGCTCGTCTACTGGCACTGATTACACCAGACCGTGTTCTTGAAGCGCTGCTGAAGCTTGTCCACCACAGGAGAGCCTGCTGGTACTTGGAATACCCATAGATAGCAGAGCTTTCTGCATCAAAACAACATGGCAGCCACCACATTGTAACAGACTCCCAGAGGAGTGGAGGCAACAGGCGTTAGCTGTCTGGGTTTTGAGAGGGAATGAGAAACATAGCTTAGCCAAGAAGTTGGTGAAGAGGGCCTTTTTATTGCACTGCTCCTGTTCCCTGGAGTGAGAGCCAGGCAGGGAAAACTCCGGCTGCAAGGATGGTAAAGTCACCTGACCCTAACTGAATACCAAATACTCAGGAGGCAACTTTTTCACACTGCTTTTGTTATACAATTTATCTAGATTAAGTTTATATTAAAGTCTCAGTATTTCTAGTGAGTTTTGTTATAAATGAAAACAACTTGTTTCAAGGAACTTGCTGAACCTCAGTTTAAAAACTACTGATTTCTTTTAGAATTTCTGTTTATTCCAGTATCTCTCTGGGAAATGAGGAGATTTCATAGATTGCTTCCCCGATCTGTTCTTCCCGCACTCTTGAGAAGCCCTTCTGTGAACTGTGGTTGCCCTTCTGTGTCTCCTGTGGAGAAGCACTTGAAGTCACGGTTGTCCAGGATAGCCTCGAATGCTCCTCATTTGCATATTAGGAAGCACACCATTTATAACTTTGGGTACTTTGATTAGTATCAGCTTCCTTTTGACAACTGTTATAGCCCTACAAGGAGCCAGGAGTCCTGGTGGAGTAGTGTTTACACATCGGGCTGCTAACCACAAGGTCAGTAGTTCAAAACCACCAGCCACTCCATGAGAGAAGGATGAAGTTTTCTGCAATCTTTGAAATCCATGGGTGCAGTTAGACTCTGGCATACAAAGTCTCCATGGCAGTAAATTGAGTTGATAAGCCTCACAGATGAGAGATAATGTCCTAAAGATACCTGATTAGTTAAGATCAAAATGAAGTTAACTTTAGAGTAGAGCTGGGGGAAATTTATCTCAGCTGTTGGAAATATGGAGAGTGGCCGTTATTTAATGTTAGCACATATTGTTTGAAGGTGACCTGTAGGCTGAACTAGGAAACCAATGTGTGGAATTAAAAACTGTTTTCAGGAAATAATTTTCAGATTCTAAAAATTTTTTTCCTCTTTTTTTTTTTGGGTGGGGGGCAATCTCTGACAAAAGAAGCTTGAAAATCAGAAAAACTAATTATGTGGAAAGATAGGAAATGTTCTTCATTTTCCTCTTCAAGCTTTTATCCGTTTCTCAATGAAATCTGGGGGCTCTAACATGGTTGTGTTCAGCAGGTGCTATTTTATATATAATGACATTGTTATATTATACATAAACTTGATATTAATTTTGAAATTAAACAATTCCTCATGCCATCTGGGAAAGCTTTTTCATTAATTAAAGGAAACCTTTCAGTGTATATCAGTTGAATTTAAATTGAAGAGCAAGAAAAGTTTATTTTGCCTTCGATCTTGGGACGCAGGACAGTAGGTTCAGCACTGGGCTGCCAAGAGCTGAAAGGTTGGCAGTTGGAGTCCACAGTCAGTCTGTAGATGAAGAAGGTGTCTGCCTCTGTGATTTATAGCCTCTGAGGAATTCTACTCTCCAGTCCTTATGTGTCAGAATTGACTTGTTAGCAGGGGATTCGGTTTCTGGTGTGTTTATTTTTACCCCAATACTATTTTTATGAGAAGAATGTTGGTTGCTAAGTGCCTTTGAGTTGGTTCCGACTCAGAGTGACCCTGTGTGTGACCGAGTGAAACACTGCCGGTCCCGCACCAGTCTCACCATTGTTCTTATGTTTGAGCGCATTGTTGGGGCCACTGTGTCAAGTCCATCTTGTTGAAGGTCGTCTTCTTTTTCATGGCCCCTTTATTTTACTATTCATGCTGCCTTTCTCCAGGGACTGGTCTCCTGAGAACGTACGTGCTCACGTACATGAGATGAAGTCTCGCCAACTTTAACTCTCAGGAGCAGTCTGCTATACTGGCTATCGAGATAGATTTGTTTGTGCTTTTTGTTTTTGCAGTCCACGAAACTTTCAGTATTCTTAACTAGCATCATAGATCAAAAAGCATCTATTCTTCTTTGGTTCTTTGAATATTCAGTATACAATCGTCATTGTCCAACTTTCACATGCATATAAAGATTAAGCAGCAACAACAAAAACACCAGACTCACTGTCACTGAGTCAATACTGACTCATAGCAACTGTGTAGGACAGAGTAGAACCACCACAGTGAGTTTCAGACTCTGTACAAGCCTAGAAAGTCTCATCTTTTTCTAGTAGAGCAGCTGGTCTCTCTGAGTCAGAATTGGCTAGATGACAGTGAGTGGTTATCTTATATCTAGACCCATTACTAAGCTCTCTTCTAAGACTTCTCAGGATACAGCATTACCTTCAAATCATGACTTCCCCCAACATTTATATTCATTGTTCTGCTTTTTGAGAGCTTATGGCTCTAAACTATAGTTGAATGTTCATGTTAGTCCAGTTGGCTTGTATTGGGGTTTGACCCCTTGCCATTGATGGTTTTATTCAATACTGGTATTAGATTCTAGTTGAATGAATGGCTTCTAAAAACCAGATGAAGCAAAAAAACAAACAAACACAGATGAAACTCCTGGTGGCCCTTTATCTCAGACTGTTAATTTATGAGACACACTATTTGTTGTGTGATGCTTTTATTAACAAACTAGGATAGGGGCAGGTTCATATCTCCAGTTAACTTTGTTATTCCAATATTTTTAGCAACCATAGAAATTTCTGTAGCCTATTAAGCGATTTTAACCAGCTTTCATCCCAGCGGGAGAGAAACAATTAATAAAACTAACGACATAAGCTTTCATACTTACTCAGCGCAGATTTGCTGGCTATTTGCAAAGGTGGTTTTAGGCCTACTTGAGAGCAACCTGCTGGTGGACAGCTGGAATAAGTCACACCATCTGGCTGCAGGCGTACCTGGGTGGTGGTGGGCCAGAGGAAAACTCGGGTTCTGCGTGGGACTTAGTCATTATTTGGCAAAACCACATT
The DNA here is from genome assembly GCF_050624435.1 of Tenrec ecaudatus. Classification (NCBI taxonomy): domain Eukaryota; kingdom Metazoa; phylum Chordata; class Mammalia; order Afrosoricida; family Tenrecidae; genus Tenrec; species Tenrec ecaudatus. The sequence continues at coordinate 10,913,803 of NC_134542.1, read as the reverse complement.
TTTAATCCCACCAGTAGAGACTTTGGGGTGTCTTGAGCCCCAGTGAGCAGGAGTCATGCTTTCCGAGGGCCAGTGCTGCTCTCACTAAACGACACCGTTGATTTAATTTGTCTCTTCCTAAATCTGAAACTTTAAAATGTGTATTTTTAGGATCTGGAACAGGTGGTACTTCACTTTGGCACCGTAAAAATACTGTTTACTTGCCCAACACTTTTCATTTAATCGTTATGACTAATACCATTCCAGTAAAATGTTTTATAAACAGTAAATTCACATGAAAGCTCAACTAGGCTTAGCAAAAAGTGACATGTCACATGGATGTGTGTATTTATATATATATTATATATATTTCCATTATGATCCACTACAGATTTTTTTACTTTAAGTGATCAAATTAGGTGGAGAAGATGATCTTCCAAGAGAAATTTAATCAGTGAAAATACTATCAAAGTTACTATAGTTAATAATAACATGGAATCAGGATTATAGTTTTTAAAATTAGAATACATTAAAATTACATTTTTGGTATGTAAATGGTACACCAGAAAGTTATGTGGTGATTTATTTAATCACCACATCATCAGAATATGTAATTTTTATTTTATTTCAAAAACTCTCCCTGATACCCTGTCAGACCTTGTGGTTATTGGCTGCCTTGGAATTGGCCCTTCACCGTTGCCACATGCTCACTGGAATGAAACCCTCTCAGGTCCTAGGTCATCCTGTGATAGGTTGCAGATTGTACCATTGTGACACACAGGGCTTGTTACTGGTTGGCTTTCAGAAGTGGATCACCAGGCCCTTCTTCCTAGCCCATCTGAGTCTAGAACAGCGGGTTTCAACTTGTGGGTTGCCACCCCTTTGGGATTGAACGACCCTTTCACAGGGGTTGCCCGATTCATCACAGTAGCAAAATTACAGTTATGAAGTAGCAGCGAAAATAATTTTATGGTTGAGGGGGTCACCACAACATGAAGAACTGTATTAAAGGGTCGCAGCATTAGGAAGGTTGAGAACCACTGGTTTAGAAGCTCTGTTAAAAGCCCTGGGAAGTACTGATCTGCAGTGTATAAACTTTACATACGCTTTTACATAGCACCATCCCTTTAAGATTCATCTAAGCTACTTGCATTTTTCAGTAGTTTTTTTTCTTACTGTTGTGCCATATTCCATTACAAGCTTATTTATCCATTCCTCATTTGAGCAACATTTTGGGTTTCCACTCTTAAATGTAGCTGCTTTGACCACTTAGGTACTGATTGGGGATTGAACATGTGTGTTCGTTTCACCCGGGTAAGTACATAGAAGTGGGATTGTTCAGTGAAACCGCAAGTATGTGTTTAGTTTTATTTTGAAATGGGACAGTTTTCTCTAGTGACCGTGTCATTGTAACCCCGTTAGCAGTATCTGAGACATCCAGCTGTTCGGCATCCTTGCTACTTGATTTTTTCCTTTTCTTTAATTTTCAACAATTGTATGTCAAAGCATAGATTTCTTTGGCTATACCTCTTTGGATTTCCCGATATTCTTGAAACTTTCACTTAATATGTTTTCCTAAATTTGGGGAGTTCTCAGATATTATATCTTCATATAATTTTTCCTGAGCTGTGTAATTTTCCCCCCTCTCTCTGGAACTCCATTGAGAACCATATTTGGGTGTTTCCCGGTCTTGGGGCTCTGGATTTTTTTTGTTTTACCCTCTCCAATTTTTCCCCCTTTATGGTTTCATGCTTTCTATATAAATATCTTATATGTAGCTTAGTAATTTTTCTATTATTCTTGTTCTGCTCTGGAAGCTAGCCAGGGAAGCTTTTAATTTTAGTTTAAAAATTTGAGTCTCTTTTTTTCTATGTGTCTGAGCCGCAACTACCAACAAGTTATTGCATTGAGTAGACTTAGCAGCAGTGAACTAAGTTTCCCCTAATGAGAACCAGGAAACAGCATAGTAAATGGAGAAAAATTTTGACAATTTTATTCTATTTGGATCAATAGTCAAAGCCCATCCAGGAAGTAGCAGTTGAAATCAATGGATATATGTACAAATGGCGAATATGCTACAAAATACTTTAACCCTTTTATGATTTGATGTTTTCTGTTGGGGTGTAGTGAAATGGTCTTATGGCCCATGGGCCACATGCGGCCCTCCGAGGACATTCATCTGGTCCGCCGGGTGTTTTGCCCCATTTTGTTTTTTACTTCAAAATAAAGATATGTGCAGTGTGCATAGGAATTTGTTCATAGTTTTGTTTTTTTTTTCCAAAAAAACTGTAGTCTGGCCCTCCAGTGGGTTTGAGGGACAGTGAACTGGCCCCGTTTAAAAATGTTTGAGGACCCCCACACCCTTTGTAGCTCATTCTGCCATCTGGTGGGGGGGGGGGTCCTGTATTAAAGCATCATCTGAAGAAACTGGTCTCATTGCTCATTTACCCCAGCACTAGAAGCCCCTAGGAACATGTGCCTCACTCACTGTATTAAAATCCATATTACCTCCAAAACTTAAAGGGCCATTAACTATGGGGAACAAATGGCTTTAATTAAAAAAACTTCAAAGTAGGAAATAATTCAGTGTTGAAAATGTTAAAAGTTTTTATTGTTGTAAAAATAAACATATGTCAAATCAACATTGTCCTCCTTAAAAATTTAAAAAGCATAAAAAGCAAGGATGCCACTTGGACTAAGGTCCCGTATAGACTCTAGTATAAGCCGACCAGAATATCAGCGGAGGCACCTAATTTTACCACAAAAACCGCATTAAAAATGTGTTGAAAAACTCAGCTTATACACGAGTATATAGTGTACCACTGATGCACGTCATGGTCTTCTCAGTTGCCCCCTGCACCCTGAAAGCTGGACAGTGAATAAGACCGTAGAAGAATGGATACATTCAAATTACCATGTGGTGAAGAACACTGAAGCAAACCTTCATGGCTTTCCAGGAGAGTAAGGAACCGTGGTGATGTGGTAGTTAGGTGGTCAGCTGCTAGCATTTAATGCTGGCAGTGTGAACTTGCTGGCCTCTACTTCAGAGAAACACGTGGCCGCTTGTTTCTGTAAAGACTCAGTCTTGTAAACCCTATTATGGTTCTGTTCTGTCCTCTTGTTTCTCTGCATTGGAATAGACTCTAGGACAGTGAGTTTGCTCTTTTGTTTTTGACTAGAAAAACAAATCCATCTTTTAAGAAATGAAACCAGAATTCTCCTTAGAAGTGAGAATGGTGCGACTTTGGGGGGGTGGGGGGGGAGACATCCTCTTTGATTTAGTTCTCACAGGCTTCAAGTCAATTCTGCCTCCTAGGGACCCTATCGGATGAGGTAGAACTGCCCCCTGGGAGTTTCCGAGACTAACTCTATACAAGAGTAGAAAACCCTGTCTCTCTCCTGCGGAGTGACTGGTGGTTTAGAACTTCTGACATTGGTAGTTGCAGTCCAACTTGTAACTACTACGCCAGTAGACCTCCCATAGTTGTTAGGTGTCCTTAAGTTGCTTCCGACTCAATAGCAACACCATGCACCCAAAATGAAATGATGCTTGTTCCTGGGCCATCCTCAGGATCCTTGCTATGTGTGAGCCCATTGTTGTCTGTAGCCACTGTGTGGGTCAATCTCATTGCAAGTCATCATTTTTGCTGACCTTTACTTGACTGAGCATCATGTCCTTTTCCGGGGCCTGGTCTCTCCTGGTAACAAATCCATATGAAATCTGAAGCCTCACCATCTTTGTGACTAAGGAGCATTATGGTTGCACTTCTTCCAAAACAAATTTGTGTGTCTGGCAGTGTACAGTACTCTGAATATTCTTCACCATTATTTTAATTCAAATTCAATTATCTTTTGGTCTTCTTTATTCATGTCCAATTTTGCTTTCATAGAGGCTGGTAGTAAACACCATGGCTTGGGTCAAGCAAGCTCCCCGTCGCAAAACTCATTGTCATCAAGTTGGTGCTGACTCACAGACACCTTCCTGTGGGTTTCCTAGGCTGTGACTGTTTCGAACTGCTGACCATGCAGATCGTAGCCCAACAAGTAACTGCTGTGCTACCAGGCGCATCTTAATTCTGGTTGCTCTTTAGTACTTTGAACAAAGGTCTTTTACAACAGATTTGCCCAAAGCAATATGACATTTAATATCTTGACTGCTGCTTCCATAGACATCGATTGTGTATCCAAGTAAAAGGAAATCCTTCCTTGAAGGCTGTGTCTTGTGTCTTCATCCATAAGTGCCTCTTGGCTTTCAGCAAGCAGAGTTGTATCATCTGCGTCCTACAGGTTGTCAATGTGCTCCCTCAAACCCGGTTGCTGTGTTAGTCTCCATATAAGCCAGGTTCGTAGACACTTCATGCCACATATGCATTGAATAAGTGTGATGAAAGCTCCACCTCTGTTGCAGCCTTATCTTAAACCATGTAGTATCACTTTCTTCTTAAAGATTTTACATGAGCGTAGTAGTTAGGTGTCCTGGAGTTTTCGTACTCTGTAATGCCATGCATAACTTGGTGGGGAGGTTTCTCAGAAAGGGCTGAGGAGGGAGGGGTCTGAGGGAGCTCCGCAGGAGCCACAGTGATGGATTCAGACATGCTGTGAGTGTCAGGGGGCACTGCCCTGGGTAGCCTTCTGATGTACACGCGGTGACTGTAAGAACTGATGGAATGGCAGCTACTACAAGATGCATTTCCATGTTTTCCATATAATATTTTAATCCACAAAAGCACTCACATGATTTCAGAATACCAGCAACCCACATTTCCCTTCACTTTGCTTTTTGCTCTTTGCAAATTTTTTCCTCTTACAAATGGAAGGTTTGGGTGACCTTGCTCTCATGTATCTTGTGCTGCTATCCATGTGTCTTTTAAGCTCATCACAAAATATTTTAAACTTATTTATGATGGAAATTCACCTTTAATTGCCTACAGTATAGTGTAAACAGAACTTTTATGTGCACTGGGAAATGAACCAAATGTGTGTGACTTGCTTTATTGTTGTGGTCTGGAACCGAGCCAGCCTTCCCCTGAAGGCAAGAACTCTAAATGGGGATGCGTTTACTGATGTGTAGATATAGTTATGGAGATTCGTTGTATATTTTGGATTAAGAAATGCTACTGTGTGACTTCGTAAGTTCAGTGAAATAGGGAAGTCAACTAACCCTTTGTTTACCTCAGTCAGGCTTTGTGGTGGCACAGTGGTTTAGTGCAGTTTGAGAGGCGATGTATTTGCAGAGCAGAAGTTAAGTGACTTCTGTATTTCAGATAGGTCGAGGGACCTTGTATGCATGAACTTCAGAATTTTGGACCGTTTTATTCATTTTGGTTTTTCTTCAGGTATGATGCTTTCAGGCAAAAGGTCAAACGCTTTGCCTTAGTTTACCAGGCTGTACAAGGAGATGGTCTTTTTACTTTTGGAGTTTTGTTGACCTCCCCTTCGTATTTGACTTGATAATATCTGGCATATAATGTGGTTACCTACATTTCAGATTCTTTCCTTTTTTATTGTGCTGTTTAACTTTTTATTGTGAATTAAGTGAAGGCTTACAGAGCAGATCATCAGTTTTACATTCAGCAGTTTGTCTCCACTCATCCCTTGCAATTCCCTTAAGGTACCATCCCTTACCCCACTTCCTCCCCATGCTGACTCTTTTCATTGCTCCTCCTTTTCTAACCCTCTGAACTTTGTTTTTGGGCAGACGGTATCCTTCTGATCCAATCATTGATTGTTTTAATGAGGCATGAGTTCAGTTCTAGACTTGAAGTGTGCTTAAGGGCCACAGCCACAGGCATCCCACCAGCCCTCTCTCTGACCAGTCCACCTGGTCTCTGTTTTATGATTCTGAGTTCTGGTCCACATTTTTCTCCCGCTCTATCCAGCACCTTTTGATGGATGTGATATTTCTCAGAGTAGGTGGGAATGGCAGCCAGGCACCATTTAGTTCTCATTATGGAGACAGATGTTCCTGAGGTGCATTAATCCCCCAGACTAATTGTTTGCATGTGTCTTTTTATTGTCACCTCATCTTCGAGATGGAGAAAGACCAGTGTTTGCTCCTTAAATTCACTGCCTTTGAGTCAGTTCTGACCCATGGCAGCCCTATAGGACAGAATAGAACTGTCCTTTGGGTTTCCAAGGCTGTAAACCTTTAAAATAGCCAAGAGCTCATCTTTCCCTATAGAACAGCTGGTGGGTTCCAGCTGTAGCCTTGCCATTAACAAACCCGCTCGCAACCACTATGCCAACAGAGTTTAAACCCCAGTCATTACTCACCAAAGTAGGATGTAGAACATGGCGTGAAGTTTGTCAGTAGACTTTGATGTCCCCTAGCCCATGGTACTGATCCCTCAGGGCCCAGTGACTCATTTCCCCAGTGTTTGCTTTTATATAAAAATTGATTTCATAACTTTGTCCCTTGTATACTCCGCTGCATTCATGGGTATATTGCAGCAAAGCTAAATACGGTATACATATACAAGTAACCTCTGGTGAACCCGCATTATATTATTTGCCCACTCTCCCTCCCACACCTGTTTACCCTACTTGTCTCTGGGGGGAGGTCAGATGCTAGCAGGCATCTCCTGAGGGTGATGTTACCAGACTGCAGTGGGCCCCGCTCCTTGCTGTTAAAGACAATGGACAGGCCTTCAGTCATTTGTTTGGTTCCTGTAGGTGGGGTTTACACCCTACTGATAATGGTTCCTATGGAGACCCAGAGAACAGGTCAAAGTTAGCTGCCATCCTAAATCTAGGATCCGCCCATCTTGTCACATGTATACCCCCAATCCCTCCTCTTCCTATTGCTTGTGTGTCCCTAGGCCACCCCCTCTCATTGCTGTATAACCTAGTGCAACCCCTTCCTGTGACGCATGTCTACCTGTAATTAGTGGGCTTGCACACCCCCAAAAGGTATTATAGACCTGGGTTAGCAATAGAGACCTCCCTTCCTCTCTCGCCCCCTCCTCTTCTTGCTCCCACTCCTCTCCCATCCTCGCTCCCTTGTTCCCTTGCCATCCTTCCCTTCCCCCTCTCCACATGGACCACTAAGCGGGACTGAGGTGAGCAATGCTACCATGTAATGTGTCTGACTGCATTATTATAATATCTCTTCTATCGCTCATGCTCTCGGTGACTTTAATATAATATGTATCTCAACCGTACAATTGTGTTTACTGAACTAGTGATTAGTGGTGGGGGCTGGAATCCCCCAACTCACACTACACTTGTCTAGCCCAGAATTTCCTTGTAGATCACAACTACTACAGAGTTGTGTCACAACCCAAACTCACTTCCAGCTAGTCAATCCTGACTCATAGCAACACTGCAGGGCAGAGTAGAACTGCCCTTGTAGGGTTCTGAGACTATAACTCTTTATGGGAGTAGGAACCTCATCTTTAACCACCGAGCAGCTGGTAGTTTCAAACTCTGGACCTTGCCGTTAGCAGCACAACTTGTAACCAACTACACCACCAGGGCGCTTATGGGATTATGCATATAGCAATATTTGCCTCTGCTCTCTTTAACTATTGCAAACCTTCCCATGTCATCCCTAGTCTCCATTATTTTTTCCTAATTTATTGTACATTGCCTTCCTTTCACTCAACTTAAAACTCGTTACCATTGTTGCTATTGTTAGGTGCCAACCAATTGCCTCTGACTCATAGTGACACTGTACAACCCAAAGAAACACTGCCTGGTCCTGCACTGTCCTCACAATTGTTCTGATGTTTGAGACCATGATTGTAGCCACTCTTTCAGTCCATCTTGTCAGGAGGCTTCTTACTCTTTCTTTTCTTCCTTCTTCCTTTTTTGCCTTCCATTTTTTTTTTTTTGCTGCCCCTCTGCTTTACGAAGCATGATGTCTTTCTCCAGGGACAAGTGTGTTGACAGTATGTCCAAAGTATGTTTCTACCCTTTCCCCTCAACTTCTCCTTCCGCCCCTTCCTTCCTCTCCCTCATCAAACTGCTTGACCATCAAAGAATGTGTCTTTTCATGTGAAAACCTTTTGTTGACTTTTTATAACAGTGGCCTCACAAGTTTTTATAAAGCTATGCTTTTATGGTTAGTTTATTTCATCAGTGTAATGACTTCCAAGTTCACCCAAGGAAGGTATGCAGAGTTTGACAGATTCACTGTTAGTCTTTAATGGCATGCTTATTCAGTCTTGCGCTGATGAACATTGCTTCCATCTTTTTGCATTGTGACCAGCACTGCCATGGACATGAGTATGCATGTATCTGTTTTTGTCACAGCTCTTCTCTGGGATTTACACTAAGGAGTGGGGTTGCTGGGTGTCGGGCATTTCTCTTTCTGAGAACACACCACACAGACGGATACACAGTGCTCTCACCATTGACAGGCTCAACAGCAGTCTCTTTGTGCCCTCTTCTGCTTTTGCTGTTAAAGCTGGAGTGAGGTACTGCTTCATTGTTACTTGTATCTCTTCATTGTCTAATGATCATTAGCATTTCTACATGTATTTGTTGGCTGCTTGAATGGTGAAATACCTGTTCTTGTCCTGTGTCCATTTTTTCCCACTGGACCATTGGTCTTTTGCGTTGTTGAGGTATTGAAATTTTATAAATTTTAGAGATCAGTTTCTTGTGTAATAAATGTCATTGCCCTAAATCCCACCCTCCCCCCGCCCTAATTTATTCTTGGTGAATTCTTTTGATGGACACAAACATCTAATTTTAGGATGTCTCAATCATACAGTCCCTCTTCTTGTGTTTATGGGCTTTTCTTTAGTGGCTTTGTGCCATGTATTAAGGCTCCCAAAGTTTGTCTCTGTTTTTTCATGGGTAATTTTTTGAGTTCTAGGTTTTACATTTAGATCTTGAGCTGTCGAGTGTTCTTTTTATGAATATGGGGTAAAATGTGGGTCCTAATTCATTTTTCTGTTAAAAAACAATGATCGCTCCTCCATCCAATGCTTTTCAGCCCTTTGTCAAAGTTGAAGCTGACTATAGGTAGCTAGAACAACTTCTGCGCTCTCTTTCATACCAGCATCAGGCCTGTAGTAGGTTTTGACAGGTCTCCTTCTTTCTTCTTTAGTAATGCTTTTCTCATCTGAGGATTCTTCTTTTCATATAATATTGGTGATTACCGTTTATCAGAATTCTTTGGAATAGGTTCTCAAGTGGTCTTGCAAGGTGAATTGTAGTGAATGAGGCTCTTGATAAATGTTGGTGGATTTATCCAGCCATGAGTGTAAGACTTCTTGTGTTTATGAATCATCAGATGGCTTCCTACTTAACAGGTCCATAGTTTTCCATTCTTCACCAAATCCTTTTATAAACATGTAAACATTTATGTAGGAAGCCTTCATTGAGAATGTAGTCAACTGCTCAGATAAATGGAACATAAAAGAGCAATTAGAGTAGCAAAGTATCAGGAATAAAGCTCACATTGCCTTTGAGTTAGTTTATGTCATAAATGTGACCTTGGAAAAATGGTACCTCCAAGTTTTGTAGGTCTAGTCCCATTTTAAGTACACTGAGAACCCTTTTAAAGAAACTGTGTAGTGATGGCTCTTGGAAAGATTCTGAGTCTATTTGTATATGTGTTTCATAAATCCAGTTTGCTCACTTATTTAATATGAAAACTTATGGCTTTTGTGATATGACTTTAAAGAAGTTACATGTTATAATTTGATGCAATTTCAATGTGAAATGTAACTTACAAAGATACACTTGGTTTTATGAATTGCTATCTTTTTGTCATAGAACAATTTGAAGTATGAGGATATACTGGTTTGCTCCAAAATGTATGTACCCCTGTAACACTGTTTGACATTTCATTATTAGACTGTCATTCACCTTTTTACTGTGTGTGTGTGTGTGTGTGAGTATAAAAGGCACTAGGAAGGCAGAGGGCAGGCCCAGTGTTAGCCAGAACAAGGAGAAGAGGAAGTATTAGGACGAACGTGCCAAATGATTAGTGAGAAGTAGATGTTTGACAGAGCATTCTTGAGTTTGTTTCTTCTTCAGTAGTTTCGGAAAAAGTAGGTTTAAAATACAAATCATAAATTAATACAATTCCCACAAAATGGTAAATTCAGGTGTATTTTTTTTTATTTGGATGAGATATACTTTGTTTGGAGACAATGTGTTATATTTTAAATGAGAATCATGAAAGTGATCAGACTTACTGGTTGAGTAGAGACAAGTGGGAGCCCCCCCCCCCCCTTCTTGGCCCTTTGTTAACATTGCAGGACTGGACCTGTAACTCAGTTTTCAAACAGTAGCCAGGTTTACAGGGGCACAGTGATGTGAGGCGCACAGGAGCACACACCTTACAAATAACCATTTAAGATCAAGGGGAAGAGGCATTTGCCCCAAGACAAAGTTCAGGAGGGTTAGAAGAAAAGCGGGTGGGGTGGGGCCTGAATGAATGGTATTGCAAGGAAGGAATTGACAGTGAATGAGAATGAAGCCAATTGTGGCTGTAACATTTAAAAGATCTGCACTGTAAACCTTCACTGAAGTCACAATAAAAAGTTGGAAAGTGGATTTTTTCCATGAATTTTTTGAAGCCCCCTCCCATATTACTGATCTGCTTTAGAGTCTGAATATTTTTATTAGAGGATATGACAGATAAGGTTATGAATTTGCCTCTGATGTCTTTCTGGTAGTTGGACAGAATGAATGTCTTCATTTCTCTGTGCATGTTTCATTTCTCTGCATATTTCACCTTGTCATGTGCATAATAAAAGGACCCCTAGTGGTACATCAGTTATTCATTGGACTGCCAACCACAAGGTTGGTTGTTCAAAACCTCCAGCTGCTCCCTGAGAGGAAGACGAGGCTTTCTGCTCCTGTGATGCTGCTTACTCTGAGAAACCCAAGGAGGGTTGCTGTGAGTTTGAATGGACTCAGTAGCAGTGGGTTTGGTTTCGTTTGGGTTTATACAGAAAAGGATTCTGGTTTATAAGGGACCTTTAAAGTTAATCTTCTACCCAGCTATTTCGTCAGCCCCCTCACAATATCCCTACAGTTATTTCTTGAACAGGTTTGCTTCCTGAGGTGATTGAAAATGTTTACTGTAAATCCTCCTTGAATTAATAGAGGTGGACCTGGTAAATTACTGACATCTTCCTTGGGTTAATTCTCATGTTATTCTAAATTAGCCTTAAACTTACCCAGAGGTTGTGTACAAAAATAAACAAAAATGTATATATGTGTAGCTCCAAACTTAAGGTATGTATGAAAGTATTTTAACTAATTACTTCTTGAAATCTACCCAAAGCCTTTCACATGCATAGTCTTCTTCCACCAGAAACTCCCAGAAATGGTCTTCTGTTCCAGGGACTATGGGCATCTAAGGACATTGCTGAACCTCTTTTCAAATAGAGTTTGAGTTTGTTGTTAACCAAAGTTTACTTATTGTACGGATTAAGATCTTCATTGATTTAAAAGTACTTTTTAGTCTATGGGGTGAACACTGTTTTGAGTTTAAATGTGCTAACTAAAAATGGTTTGGTGGGGGGAATGGTTTGAATTATTATTTCTGTAACTTAAAAAATTTTATAGCATATAATAATACATCTTTAAAATATTTTCTCTTTTAGGCGAGGGTTAAATCCACCCCATAGGGTGAAATCTATCTCTATGACAACATTCACACAACAAGAAATTGAATTCCTGCAAAAGCATGGGAATGAAGTAAGTGTTTCTATAATTTTCAACTTTAAATTCTTTTATGGCAATCATTTTAATATGTTGCTTGGTTAGGATGGTGAATTTCACTGTAAAAGTTCTTCTTAGATTCTGGCTTTTTCATAGATTAGGCTTTATTGAAACATGTATTTGGAAATCATGCCCAGTAGCCCCGGTGATGCAGTGGTTGTAGTGCTCAGTTACAGTCAAAAGGGCAGTAGTTCAAACCCACCAGCTGCTCTCTGAGATCTCTTGTCCTATGGGTCCCTAGGAGTCAAAGTGGACTTGGTGGAAGTGGGTTTGTATACCTTAACAAGAGGTGACACGTATTTGAAGTTCATTGGTGTTGAATGTGAAATGTGTTTGTGAAGACATGTGGTAATGGAGTAATTACAGTCTTTGCTTTAAAAGCCAAAAAGAAGTGTGAAACCTGTAAGCACAGGTTAGCTTTGTGGTACAGTATTTAACTTCTGTTACACTCTGTGTGAGCACCTTCCACTGGAGGCTTGTTCCTGCTTTCCTCTGCTAAGTGTACCCGGCGTCTTGTACATCATGTGGTCCTTGCTGTTTAGAAAGATGTTGGTAATCTGGAGGTTAGTTGTTCTGAGGTCTTCGGTAATGGCAGGTACTACCTGTGAGGGGAGGGAAGTTTTCTTTTCTACTCTGTTTAACCTTTGGTCACTCTTTCTTTTGTTTTTTTCCATTTTAAAGTTCTGCGTGTTGCTGTAAGAGTAGTAATTTCATTTATTCTTGAAATTTATGATAGCTGCCACGGTGTTTGTCAGAAGGCTATGTAAGAGAAGCGTCAACATACAGCTAAAACATGGTCTGTACTCCTTGGGTGTCTGTCCTGGGTGCAGGCGAGTCTGGGTCCCGGTCTTGGCGGGCGGGCTGTCCACAGTTGATTTCAGAGGCATCGGGCTTCAAGTGGCACAAAGAAAGGGCATCCAAATGCGCACTGGCCTGTTCTCAGCTCTTTGACAGTGCAGGATTACAGGGTGTGTGTGTGCCCACTGTTGCGTATTAAACTGTTGCTGTAATGGTTTCTGTCTTACGGCTTCACCACTGTATTTCAGAATACTTAAATGAATGGAGGTGAAAAGGCCTTTAGTGAATCCATAATCTTCCCCTTGGTCCTTCTATCCTAGTGTCCACGTTTCAGAGAAGTACAACCCAGAATTTTCCAGACAAGTATGCCAGGATCCTTTAGCAGTAAATAAAAGGCCTTTCTTAAAGATTTTTTAAAGAAGGTTTTGTTTTGTTTTTAAGAAAGAGAGTATTGATTACCCAGTCTCAGTAATTCCTTAGTAATCTGTGGAATGATACATTTAGACCATGTAAATGCCCTTGCTTACCCAGACTGCTTTTAGTGTTCTTGGGTAATGAGAAACAAGATATTGGATTCTGTACTTTAGTTCTCTATATTACTAACAATATCTGTGCTCTTAACAGGGCTTGCTTTGTGCTAGTTTAGTCATGGCTGACAATGTGACACCAGGAGGGATGACTTTGAATTTTCTTAATGTAAACAGGAATGCTATGAGAACAGGTAAATGACAGGTTACAACCCTGCTATAACTTGGTCTCCAACTTGATCTCCATTTTTAAAAATAAGGGCAAGATGTGTGTTGCATAGGAACCAAATCTCTGGAACTCAGTGGAAACCAACGGGGCCCTACTCAAAGATGGCAGCTAATTGCACTGCTTTGAATTTATATGTTGCTCTCCACAGTTCCTTGCAAGCATCCAGTGACTCCGGTGTGTCAGGCTCCTGAAAGGATTCTCTGGAGCCTCCCATAGCAGGACTTTGATTATAATTCTCCCATTCCAATTAGTGTTCCAGACCAGCTCTGTTCTGGTTTTTCTTCATCAACCATGACTGAACCGGTTTCAAAACCTGGGCCCTAAACACTTGAGGATGAAGAAGTAGAAGAGAATTTATAACAAATTCATAGACTTCTTGTGCCAGTAGTATCAGTTTATCTCTTGTAAAATACAAAATTTTGAGTATAGCATACCTAGAGATAAGTACACAGATCTTAAGTCTACGTTTCAAGGTTTGTTACCATATTTTGACCATTCTCTTCCACAGAGAATAGCTTGGAAAAACTACAGACAGACTCACTGCTATCACGTTGATTCTGAATTCTAGCGACCCTACAGGATCGCGTAGAACTGCCTCTTTGGGTTTTCTTGGGTATAAATCTTCACTGGAGCAGAGAGCTTTATCCTCCTTAGAAGTAGCTGGTGTGTTCAAATTACTGATCTTGCAGTTAGCAGTCCAAGTAAACTACTACCACACCAGGGCTCCTGTAGGTTAGAAAAGACCAATTTAATCACATACAAGTTTTGGACTAAAAAGGTACTATCTTATATTTTGTGCATGTTAAGATGATTGTTTTAAAAATTGAGGGGTCAGGAGGCATATACCCTAAAGCAGCACCCTTGAATCTTCTCTCCTCAAGGGATGTTCTGTTGTCACTGTTGACAGGTGTTGCCAGCTCAAGCAGACAAGTGCCACGTGTTGAATGGCCTATGGTTTGTTGAACTCTTCTTCTAAAGAAGAATAAATTTGCGTGCTGCAGGTTTTGAATATTTCTCCACTTATATGTGGCAAAACCCTGCTTACAATCTTTTAATGTGGTGGAAAAAATTTATATTCAGAATTAGCCATCTGGACTTGGTTTAGATGGTCCCAGTTTTGTTGGCAACATCCAAAGTAATAGTACCCAGGAATCAAGGAGCCAACTGAGCTTATGCCTTCTTGCCTCCAGGCCCTGCCACTGTCACGTCGCTCCTCCCAGAATGTGTGGTCTGGTGCCTACCAAGCTGACCTTGCAGCGAACACTGTGTTATGGGTGTTTTCCATCGTCTTCATTGCTGACTCATGGTCAGTGGGAACTTGATGGCATTGTGGTCAAGCTGGTCTCTCCTGGTGGAAGCTGCTTGGACTGTTTTTTTCCCCTGTGGATGCTGTTCTATACTCCTTCTAGGTCTCTGATGCCTCCTTTTGGCTTCAGTTTTGGCAGGGGAGGCGGGCCTTCCTTCCTGCTTTTGGTGCCATCTTTGTAGTTGACATGATAGGGGGGCTGCCTTAAGGAGTAGAGAAGCCAGTAATGGAGACTCTCAGACACATAGCCAGGAGAGATCTCTCTTTTGGTTTAGAATTAGACCAAGAATTGCTCCTTGTTTTGAAAGTCACAAAAATAAAAGCAACATAATTCATGGTGTTTTAGTCAACAGTAAGGTATACTGATGTTGTATGTAAGCAAATGTTATCACTATTAATAACTATGCACTTAGTATTTATTACAGTATATGTCACTTGTTTCTACAGAGTGGTTTACAAATTGCTTCCATTTTCCCAGACTCCTACAATGTAGTTAATGAAGCTGCGAGATATTGATCATGATCAGGTTACAGGACATGGTATAACTCTTGTTGGTAAAATGCTAGAGAGTAAAGAATGTTACTGGATTTTGTCTTTTTTTTTTTAACAATTTATTAGGGGCTCATACAACTCTTATCACAGTCCATACATATACATACATCAATTGTATAAAGCACATCTGTACATTCTTTGCCCTAATCATTTTTTTTCTCCTCTTTTCTTTTTTTTACATTTTATTAGGGACTCATACAACTCTTATCACAATCCATACATATACATACATCAATTGTATAAAGCACATCCATACCTTCCCTGCCCCTGATTTTGTCTTGTTTTGCTGAAATTATTTTTGACATTTTTATATAAGTAATGTATTTTAAAATTCCAAATATTGTCATGCTTTCTTTGATTCAAAATGCTACATATAAACAACCAGTGCTTCCTCTGTGTGTCCTGCCCTCTTGCGTGGAATTTCACTGCCAAGTTAGCTCCTGAGAATCCAGGCTAATGGAAGGAGTATTGGCAGTTTCTGGATATTTCGATGGAAAAGAAAATGTAGAAATGTAAACAGTTCATTTACACTCATACGAGTTGTTCAGCTGTCGCCAATCTCAGTTCCGAGATGTCTCTTCTTCCTTGTACTTGTTGAGGAGCCCTGCTGGGTTGCTAACTGCAAAGATGCCAGTTGGAGACCACCAGGTACTCGGGAGAAAGATGACATTTTCTACCCCCATAAAGAGCTACACTATCAGAAACCCACAGGGGCAGCTGACCTGGGTCACAGGATCACTATGAGTTGGCATCGAATCCATGGTAGTGAGCTTTTAGGTTTAAACAAGATGGACTGGCACAGTGCTGCATCAATGGGCTCAGGTGTAGGAACAAGTGGGAGGATGGCACAGGGCTGTATAATGTTGTGTTCTCTTGTGCATCGTGTAGCTATGGGTCTGAGCTGTCTTCGATGGTATGCAGCCATATGCAATGATACAGAATGCAGGAAGATCACAGGCCACTGTGTGCAAGGTCTTGTAGATCCAGTGGCGGTGAATGCATCTCCAGGGCTCTAGCTGCCATCAACACAGCTCAAAGTGGCTCATCAACAGGAAGGGGAAGCAGAGAGAAAGTGTTAGTTTCTTTCTCTAGTGACAAATTAACCATCCTTCTGATTTATGGTTTAGGACTGAAAGTGAACAGACTTTTCTAATACTCTTTATGTACACAGTCTGTGCACGTAGGGATAAAATTGTGGATTGATGAGTGGAGTCCCAGAGTGGCGCAAACCCTTACTCACTTGACTAGCCCTGGCACCCTGGCAGTCAGCTTCCCAAAGGTCACAGTCTGCAAACTTGGTGGAGCAGTTCTGCACTGACACACGGAAGTGGCTGCGAATAGGAATCGGCTGGATGGCAATGAATCTCTTTTTAAAAGTGGGGATCGTTTTAAAATACTTTGCTTTAATTCCAATGGGGTTTCTTAGGGGAAGCCCCAGGTTCCAATTCAGGATCAGAAGTGACTCGGGATACAGCAAAGTTCTTTGCTCAGGACTGCAGGCACTCCCAGGCAATGAATTGCTTATAATAATTCTGTTAATGTACAAACGTGCTTGACACAACAGATGTATGTATGGATTGTGATAAGAGTTATACGAGCCCACAATAAAAGTATTTTTTTTAAAAGAATTCTTTTAAATTAGACCCATTATATACTTTTACTCTGTTACTATGCATGGTTGTCACCCTTCATTTCTGAACGGAATCTTCACTAATCATCTCCTGGTTACCAGGAACTGTCCTTGAGTTCTAGGGATAAAGAGATACAAAACCAGATACAATGTATGTAGTTAGTTGGGGGAAGATGTCTAGTCAGGGTAATAAGTGATCCAGATAGATTTCCTTCAGTCCCATTTTGGTGGAAGAGTCAAAAGCAGTTTCAGGTTTGGAATTGGAGGGTTTTAGGCTTGTGGACCTGATGATTCTGACTACAGTATCGATGTTTCAAATAGGCCTTAACTTTATAAGACAGGTAGCCAGACTTTTGAGGTAGTTATATTGCATCTTTGGGGTGAAATGGGCCCATTTTTGTAACCAAAAGCAAGTGCTACCATGAGTAAAAATCCTTTAGTTTCTAAAAAATGTTTTTAAACTTTGAATTCACATGCCACAATTGTACTAGAATAGAATAGTCCAGGTGTTTTTTATCGCCGCGTGATTAGGTTAAGTAGAGCACTAGTAGTTATTCCCTAAATCACCCTGTTCCATCAACTCGAGGCTCGGATCATGTCATTCTCTGTACAGTGTGGTGTCCTCTGACAAATTTGTAGAGCAGTGTCAGGTCAGAGATAATGAATGAGCTATTAAATGTTTTTTGCACCAGTGCCTGGAACTGTCTTGTATTTATTTTAAGTTTTCAGAATCCAACCCAGAGGGTCACTAGGTATTAAACCGAAACACCAAACCATTGCATTGAGTCAGTTCCTATCCATAGGGGCCTGTGGGACAGGATAAAACTGCCTTTGTGGATTTCCAAGACTGTAAGTTGTTTTCTTTTTTTAAGATTTTCATGTTTTCATTATTTTAAAGGTAATTTTGTTGGCACATAATTGATACACAATTCAGTAGTTCAGTCATATCAAGAACAGAGTTGTACAATCATCAACAGAATCCGTTTTAGAACATTTTCTTTTTTCTTGTACTGTTTTTAGTTCCCCATTTCTCCCTGAGGCTGTAAATGTAGATAGGTGTAGGAAGCCCCATCTTTAGGGGCAGGAGCTGGTGGTTTTGAACTGCTGACATTGTAGTTAACAACCCAATGCATAACGCCCCACGCCACCAGGGCTCCTTGCCACTAGGGGCGGTCACAACATTTAGAAGGGACTTGTTAAGTAGTTATTGAATTGCAGAGGCTGGTCTAGGGCAGAGAAGATCCGATGGACTCCGCAGGTTGCAAGGTGCAAAGGTGTAAAGTGGCCACAGCAGCCTGTAAGTTCAGCCAATCTGAGAGGTCCCAGCACAGTTCTTGCCAAGTTATAAAGGTATTTGGGGATTTGTTGAATCTGAATCTGAAATAGTAGATGTTCTGGGAAAGGATCATCAATAACGATGGTGTCCCTGCTGAGGGCGGTTTCTTTGTGGAGCTTTTCCCAGTGATTGTCTGTACTGGTGGGTTGTGTGTTAAACTCCTGGAGCGTTTAACTTCCATTTTATGTTAAGTTTAGTGGCAACATTTGAAATGTCATTTCTGAGTGGCCAGCCTCAGTTCTGTAACCCGACTCAGGGAGACAAGCCTTTCCCTTAACAGCACCAGGGAGCACGCCTTTTAGAGTTGGCCACACATGGTCTGCTGTGTATCTTCTTATTTTTTTTGGAGAGTTTTGTTTTCTTTGAAAAGTTAGGTTTTTCCCCTTATTATTTTTACAGCCTTTAAAAAAAACATAAAAGCTATCCTTAGTTCAGACCCAGTGCAGACAGGTTGGTTAGTGGCCGAGTTTAGGGCTGCAGGTGATAGTTAGAAGATGTATGCCTGTGGTTTATAGAATTAACTCCAAAATGTCCAACTCCCAATGTAAACTGCTTTATTACCAGACTTGTTTTCATAGTTTCCTTCCCAGCATACATAGTTGACTTGTGGTCATGCTTTTGTTTTTTCAATGTGCTCTCTATGTCAAGATTTTCTTGTTGCTATTCTTTGGTCATCCCGAATATTGAACCCTGTCAGAATTACTACTTTTCTATGAAAGCTCCCAGGATTATTTTAACTTACAGAAACTAGAACCCACTACCAACATATGAACTTTTAAAAAAAGTAGCATTTACTGTCTGACTCATGAGATTTTACGCAGCTTTGTTTACTGCTTTCTTATACACAAGAGGAGAGAGATTTTAAACTTCATTTCTAGATGGATTTTATTTAGTATAATTTGTGGTGCCGACTAAAATAGACAATTAAAATTTTTTCTATGTAAGCACCCCTGGACTCCTCTGCCCAGGATTCTGACCCTGTAGTGGGTGGGACACAGGAGTCTGCCCTTTTAACCAGAATTGCACGTGATTCTCATGGAAGTGACCTTTGTGCCACAGTTTCAGAAGCTCTCTCCCCAGATAAAACCTTCAGACAAGGAAGGAGTCAGTGGAGAGAATCTATGTCCAGGACCAGGCAGTGCTCTGTTCTGCTGTACCTGGAGCCACTATGAGTTGGAACTGACAGGGCAGCACTCAGCAGCAGTAATACCTGAGCTTTGTCACCGTGGGCAAACCGTTTTCCCTGAGCTTTGTTTTCCTTCGTAATTTGTGGACAGTGTCTGCTCCATTCATGAGGTTCATTTAAATCTAAAAACCAAATCAAGCCCATTGTTTTTGAGTCAATTCCAACTCATACTGACCTTAAAACAGGGTAGAAATGTGCCATGGGGTTTCCAAGCCTGTAAGATTTTTTGTTTTTTTTAAAAATAATTTTATTGGGGGCTCGTACAACTCTTACCTATACATACATACATCCATTGTATGTCAAGCACATGTGTACATTTGCCCTCATCATTCTCAGAACATTTGCTTTCTACTTGAGCCCTTGGTGTTGGCTCCTCATTTTTTCCTTCTTCCCCGTGCCTGTAAGTTTTAAGGTAGTAGACTTCCGCCTATTTCTCTCATGGAGCAACTGGTGGCTTGAAAGCACCACCAATCTTTCATTACCTGCTGAATGCTTAACCAGTTGAGCCACCACCGTCCCATAGTGTATGTGAACTGTTAGTACTTTTTAAATTGATTTTGAAATTCAGAAAATAAGTATTGAGGAAATGTTGTGGGGACCATGATTGACAGCCTGTGAATCCAATTCCACCCCAGCTGAGGCCATTTGCCACAAGGCGGAGGTCAGACATGCCTTCACCCCTCCATCCTTCTTTACTCTGTTATGACACCAACTACCCTTCTCGTGGCTCTGTACTTCTCTGCTGGGTTTATACTTCATTGCAGTGGCCGCAGAGAACTCAGTCAATATGCACAGTTGTGGTCTTATTAGGGAAGCTATAATCTCGGCTCTACTGGCAGGCATGTCTCTTTTTCTGATCCTTCACTTTTCGGCCATATAGTCCCTGGGCCTTTTCCCTGTGGTACTGCTCCTCCGCTGTGCCTCGGCAGCTCCGGGCTGTGGCCTCTGATGACTCTGCTGCTTCAGACAGGAGCTCACATGTGCTGTGCTGGTGGCTTGCTCTTGGTGGTTGGGGGCTCTCCTTCCTCCTGCTTCTGAAGATGACTCATTTTTATATGCAGTAGAATGGCAGAACTGACTAATCCCCCCAGTAGTGTTTCACACACCCAATTTACATTGGGTGAGCCCAACTGTTAGAGGGGAGTTAACACGGAACAGCCATCAAGTCGATTTGATCATATAGCTACCGTATAGGACAAAATAGAACTGCCTCTGGTTTTTCTAGGCAGTAAGTATGGGAGCCAAAAACCTCATTTTTCTACTTCAGAGTGACTGATATGTTCAAACTACTGACTTTGTGGTTAATAGCCAAGTCATAGCCCGCAATGCCACTAAGAGCCAAACAGAGTTATTTCACTCAATCACAAGTATATAGGGTAATGATATTTTGAGTCAGTTTAGTAAAGGTAGAAATTTGTGCTTCATTTTAGTCAGTGTGGCATTTGTAAATGTGAAAAGATAGTAAGCTGGGTAGTGAATAGGAGGGCAGAAGAATAATTGATATCTTTGAATGATGCTGTTAAAAAGAATATTAAATATATCATGGGTGGCCAGAAGAATAATCAGACCTATCTGGGAAGAAGTATAATAAGTATGTTCCCCAACCCCAGCAATAATAGCAAGGTTTTAAAAAAAAATAGAAAAGTCCCGTCATTCTTGCTTTTTAGGAGCTTTCTGGCTGTATTTCTTCCAAGACAGATTTGCTTATCTGCTACAGATAGGGTTGCCATAACCATAATTGGCTAAATAGCACCTATGTGTCAACATTCAAAGCAAAAACTACAAATGCATTGTAATAACTTCTTAGGTTTAGAATACTCTAACTGAACCACTGGACCATACTTTGTTGTATTTGTCAGAAGATGCTTATTCAGTTTCTGCCTATTCATGAAACAGCCGCATACTTTAGCCTAGTTCCTATTTTATTTGGCAGGAGAGACATAGTGTTATAGGCGGTTCTTTTTTATTTCTACTTGAATCTATTCAGTCGTAATGAACTAATCTGAACGGAGCCCTGCTTTTTGGCATAGTGGTTATGCCTTGGACCTGCTAACCGCAAGGTCATCATCTTGAAACCACTAGCCGCTTTCTTTGCAAGAGAAAAAAATGAGGCTTTCTACTCTGCAAAGAGTTAGTCTTGGAAACACACAGGGACAGTTATGTCTACCCTGGTCTATAGGGTCACTGTGCATCTGAATCTACTTGATGACAGTGAGTTTCTTGATTTGGAATGTAGTAATCTAAAATATTGAGAGTGCAGTTTTATATCAACAGGGCTTTCAGAAAGATATCTAATAGTAACAAAAAGGATGTAGAGATACACTGTTTTATGTTTTCCACTTATTGCAGTATGTAGACATTTTTGAATGGTGACTGAAACCCACAGTAGTATGGAAGGAGGTGGGTTTTGTGCATGCGTAATTGCTGGGAGAGCTCACTTCACGTTCTGGCACGTGGCTTTCCCAGGTCACAGTGACTGATTTTCTTCTGGCTGCTGCCCTTCACTGTACTAGCTCCCTGTCATCTCTCACTTTATTTCTTTGTTGACCATTAGGCATGTTGCCTTCAAAACAAAACAAAAACTTAATGTGACCCTGAAAGTCCCACCTTATGTGTGCTCACCTTTTGATAGTGACTGGCATTGGGGCTGAGTGGTTCCAATTTGCACGACACGGTGAGACACCCAGTAAGAGCTCTGGACTGTGAAGATCCATCAACTTCCTGGTTGGAGGAAACAGCTTTTTTTTTTTTTTTTTAGGAGGGTAACACACCTTTTGGGGGACATGGATGGACCGTGTGTTGGGAACCCTTGTGTCTCCTCTTCATCTGGTACTATGTTTCAGCCTTTAAAATAAAGCCCTGATTGTAAAAATAGCATTTTCCATGAGTTATATGAGTCATTCTAGCAGTCTGCAGATCAGAATTGAGGGAATTCTAGCCCCCCCCCCCCCCGCCACCCCCCAACACACACACCTGAGCTCGTGGCTGGTCTCCTAGAAGAGGAGAGAGATATGCTGGACCTGTAGCCATCAGGCTGAAAGTGTAGGTGTCCTGGGTTCTTCCCCGCTTGCAGCTGACTGGAATCAGGGGCTTGTTTTGGAGATCTGAGTCTTGTATGAGCAATGACCTGGCTCTGGTAGCTGATCAAGAAAGTGCACCACGGCCTGTTGGGGTCAGACTGAACAAGAATCAAAAGTAAGGGATTTGATCGTGCTGATTTTTATCATCAGAGTTGTTTTAAGGAAAAATTGTATTTGCTCGTTGGTTATATTTGAATTGATCGACATAGCTGTAAGTAGGGTCTGGGCCCGTAGGTTTCGAGGAGTTGGCGGGGACTATTCTGTTTCGTAAACTGAAGCTCTGCACTGGCAAGAGGAGCTTTCGGTAGAAATACTTAGAGGCCATGCCCAGGAGGAACTCTTGGAGACTGGGTAATATGTTTTGTCAGCTTCATGACGGTCCCCTGGGTGCTGTGGTGCTAAGGTGGCGTGGCTGTGAGCACTTGTTCTCCTTCCTTTACTTGATGGTACCCCCAGAACCAGTGTGCTACCGCAAGTCTGATTTCAGGTTAGCAGGATCTTCTAGAATGGGTAGGGCAGTAGTGTAGCAGCTGGTCAGCCTGCAGGGGTGGGCCATGTGCTACATGCCCTCTCAGGAATGATCACTTCTCAGAGGTGCAGCACAGAGAACAGATGATTGACCCGTTGTCTTCTTTCTTCTTCATCCTCTAATATTGTGGTATAAGAGCCTGGTGGTGTAGTAAGGTTAGCAATTCAAAACCATCAGTCAATCTGAGGAAGAAAAATGAAACTTTGTACCCCCCAAAAGAGTTACAGTCTTGGAAATCCGAAGGGTCAGTTTTACTCTCTCCTGTAGGGTTGTATTGTATTATGAAAACGGAAATATCCATAAAAGTTAGTAATTCTGTAGGTGCAGTAGCATTTTCCTGCATTTATTTCAGCAAATATCTGCTCATTCGTCAAGCCTTTTGCCTCTTTAAAGTAAGTTGAAAACAGTTTACCTGACCCCTAAGCACTTCAGGCTTTCTGTCAGTAACTGGAATTCAATTTCTTTTCCTCTTTAGGTGTAATTACATTCAGTGATATGCACAAATCTTAAATAAACCATTCGGTTAATTTTAACAAATGCATCTACCTTTCTAACCTAACCAAAAGCCCTATTAAGATGTAGAACATGAGTAGGGAACCAGTGGAGAGGTCTGGGGGACCTGTCCCAAACCCAGCTACTAAGTAGACACCTGCCCCTCCCCTCAGAAGAATTTATCTCAAAAGAACAGCATTGAATCTGCAGCTCCGGGAGAGGGACATATCTGATCGGAGCACACGGGAGCAGATGAAGGGGGAGGGGGAGAGCATGGAGCACATCCTGGTCCACCAGGCCGTGAGGACGACGTTCCCAATTAGAGCAGCCAGTCCACAGAGAGGACCACATGGCCGGCCCCACTATGAGACATGACACCCCACACTGAACCATAGCCCTACAGGGGACAACACTGGAGATACAGTGTGGAAATTGCGCCCAATCTGATCCCACCACACCGAGGCAAAACACTAAGAGGGTGCAGCAGAACAGCAAGGGAATGGAGCTGTGAGGTCCCCATGGAATGCTGAAGGTAGGCTTTGGGGCCAGGGCATGGTACCCAAACAGACTGGACTGGAAAACACTCCTAAAGGCCAACAAATAATCCTTGGACTAACTACAAGCTTTTTTTAATTGTTTGTGTTTTGTTTTGATTTTTGTTATTGGTTTGTTGTTTTGTTATATATTGTTGCTTGGTTTTGCTCTGTCTTGTTTTTGTGCATGTTATTATCTCTGCAGATCTGTTCTAAATAAGATAGGTTGGATGAACAATGTGGGAGAGAAAGCAATGGGACCAACAGTTGTGGGGGCATGGGAGAGGAAGGTGGGGGGAAAGGTAGTGGTGTTAACAAATCCAGGGACAAGGGAACAACAAGTGATCCAAATCGGTGGTGAGGAGGGTGTGGGAGGCCTGGTAGGGCATGATCAAGGGTAATGTAACCAAGAGGAATTGCTGAAACCCTTGTGGGCACTGAGCATGATAGTGGGACAGGAGGAATATCAAAGGAAATAGAGGAGAGAGCTGGGAGGCAAAGGGCATTTATAGAGGTCTCGATAAAGACATGTACATATGCAAATAAATTTATATATGAGGATGGGGAAATAGATCTATGTGCATATATTTATAGGTTTAGTATTAAGGTAGCAGAAGAACTTGAGAGGGCCTTCACTCTGGGGTCTTAAAGGCTTGAAGGTAAACAAACGGCCATCTAGCTCAGAAGCAACAAAACCCACATGGAAGAAGCACACCAGCCAGTGTGATCACGAGGTGTCGAAGGGATCAACTGTCAGGCATCATCATCACAAAAAATCCTATCATAGTGAATGAGGGGGCTAGTGTGGAGTGGAGACCCAAAGCCCATTTGTAGGCCATTGGACACCCCCTTACAGAAGAGTCTAGGAGAGGAGATGCGCCAGTCAGGTTGCAATGTAGCAACGATGAAAAATACAACTTTACTTTAGTTCCTAAATGCCCCCCCCCACCACCACCACTATCACGATCCCAATTCTCCCTTTCAAGTCTGGCTAGACCAGAGGATGTACACTGGTATAGATAGGAACTGGAAACACAGGGAATCCAGGATGGATGATCCCTTCAGGACCAGTGGTGTGAGTGGTGATACTGGGAGGGTAGAGGGAAGGTGGGTTCAAAAGGGGGAACTGATTACAACCATCTACACGTGACCTCTTCCCTAGAGAACAGACAACAGAAAAGTGGGTGAAGGGAGATATTGGGCAGGGCAAGATATAACAAAATAATAATTTATAAATTATCAAGGGTTCATAAGGGAGCGGGGAGCAGGAAGGGAGGGGAAAAATGAGGAACTGATGCCAGGGGCTTAAGTGGAGAGCAAATGTTTTGAGAATGATAAGGTCAATGAATGTACAAATGTGCTTTACACAATTAATGCATGTATAGATTGTGATAAGAGTGTATGAGCCCCTAATAAAAACAATTAAAAAATATGTAGATAGAGCATAACCCCACACCCTATTAAGATATAGACGCATGACTTCAGAAAGTTTCTTCTTGGCACACCTTCCCCCACCCCCTTTCTAGTCAGTCCTTGGTGCCTCCCAGAGGCACTGTAACTTCTGTTATTAGTCATAGGAATAAGATAGTAAAGAGCATTGCTCTGTTACACAAAGTTGCTGTGGAGATTTCTGCATAGGGATGCATGTGCCTTGTCCTTTTCATTACTCAGTGCTTGTTTAGTGCACGAGGGGCCTCAAAACATTTGTGGAAGTTGTAGTTAAAAGATAATGAAACGTTTCCACAAACCTTTTGTTAGCCCCCTTATATGAATATATCAGAATTGGTCCATTCTTTGTCAGAAAGAAGTTTAGTGACAATTTCCCCTCCCCCCCACCCCCCCAACTCCTTGGGTTTTCATTCCATTTCTAATTGGTATCTTTTTTTTAGTTTTTATGAAGTCTAATTTTTAGTTTTGTGATTATTGTGCTTTCCTAAAGTAATCTCTTCCTATTCCTACATCATGAAGATAATTCACTTTAGGACCTTAATAAAGAGTACCTTTCATGTTTGCATCTGTGATCTCTCACACATTAATTTTAGGGATGATTGTGATGGCTTTGAGGTTCATGTCTTTCTGTGACTGTATACAGCAGGTACAGGTCCATTTGCTGAAAACCCTTTTCCACCTGGATCTAAGTGTGGTTTATTTCTTGTTTCTATCGAGCTCCATTTTGGTTAGTTGTCAGTCTTTATGCCAGCCCCTCACAACTTTGATTACTGCTGTTTTGTTGTAAGTCTCCCATCGGGCATTGTAAGTTCTTTCATCTGTCAACATTTGCTCTAGGTACATTCTTGGCCAGGGGTTGCAAACTCCTGCTCCCAGGCCAAACCTGACCCATTGCCCATTTTTGAAGGCCTGTTTGAGTGAGGCTTTCATTGTGAGACAGAAACCATCTGTGATCTCTCTCTCTCTCTCTCTCTCTCTCTCTCTCTCTCTCTCTCTCTCTCTCTCTCTCTCTCTCCATATTCAGTCACAACCCAATTCACCATAGCAAAAAGATTCCCACACTAAATGCTCACTCAACAGTTGATTGGGTAAACAAAATATAATGCATACAATACATCTTAGCCACAAAGAAAATTCTGATGTATTTCTTAAAACATGAATGGGCCTTGAAACTGTTATTCTGAGTGATCTAAGTCAACCACAAAAGGACTGATACTTTATGAACTCACTTCCTCCATGACTAGAAGAGATCCATCTTTGTGTAAGTCCCAAAGAAAGTGATCCATCATAATGGAGAAATTAACAAACAATGTCATTGACAACATACACATGAAATTTTGCTGAAGATCATTTTAAAACAGCTGCAACAGTACACTGACAGAGCTATCAAATTCAAGGTGGATTTTGAAGAATACGTAGAATGAGATCATTGCTGATATCAGATGAATGTCAGCTGAAAGCAGTGACTACTAGAAAAAAGCATTTGTATTTTGTTGACTGTGAGAAGCACTCAGCTGTCTGCATTAAAAGAAATTACAGTTGACATCATGGAAATTCCAAAATGCTTGATTGCGCTCACACAGAACTTTCTGTGTACCCACATAATAGTTCTGTTGGTTTGAAGGTTTGGGGTAATGGCTGCATTTGACTGTCTGGTCAATAAGCAAATCCAGTTTTTAGAATTAATGTGTTAGACTCTCTCTTTTAGTGAGTAATGCCTTAAAAAAGCTGTCACCACGGACTCATCTAAGTTACAGCAGTTGGCGTCTGTTCTTGGGCTGCTGAGGAAGGAGGAGACCCTGGAATTGAACAGAATTATAAATTATTACAGGTTTATCTGTTGTGATTGGAGAAATCCTTATATCTACTACTAATATCAGAAAATCTCTAAGCCACAAACTGAAATTATCCGCTGAAGTCATCTTTAAACTAGACAACTGTGTATCTAAACTAGTAAAGAATGTTTGCCTGAGAACTGTGCTATTTTAAGGAATTAGCTATATGAGATCCAGTTGTCAACACCAGTGCCTAGATGAGGAGTAGTGAAGGAGTAGTGAAACAGTGAGTAGTGAAACAGTGAGTAGTGAAACAGGAGTAGTGAAACAGTGAGTAGTGAAACAGGAGTAGTGAAACAGTGAGTAGTGAAACAGGAGTAGTGGTGGTGAGACGGGTGACACAGTCTGGAGAAATGTCACCATTATTGAACACTATGTGCAGTAACTTGGTGAGTGGTATATTGCTCTGTAGATTTAAACTAAAAGGAAAACTAGATTTGTGGATTTCTGTTCATGCTTTAAGCAACTTCCATGATGCTGGCTGGTGCCTATTTTCACAGGATCTCCAGGTCCTAAGATTTAGGTTTGATTTGCAAGGAGAGGGAGAGCCACTGCCTTCGAGCTGGTACTGCATGTTTATCAATGGACCCTGATGCACAGTGCCCACACCCATCTTTTGGGAATTGGATGTGGTGTAACTTAGTGCTTCTCCAGGTGGGGTCAGTGATCCTTTTCTAAGGGTTCCGTAAGGCCAATGTTATTTTTATATCCAAACACCCTTTCATGATTGCATGTGGCGTGTTCCAGAAACTACATAACATACAGTAATAGAGACCAAAACCCAAACTCACTGCCATCAAGTCAATACTGACTCATAGCAGCCCTGTAGGACAGGAGAGAACTGCCCTGTGAGTTTCCGAGACTTGTAACTATTTATGTGAGTAGAAAGCCCATCTTTCTCTCAAATAATAGAGAACAACCCCCCAAACAAACAAACAACGAAACCAAAAGCCCAAACCCTCTGCCATCAAGTTGATACTGACTCAAAGTGATCTTATATAGTGCATTCAGTGTCGTAAATCTGTCAACCTCCTCCAGAGTGATGAGTGGTTTTAACTACTGACCATCTGGTTAGCAGTCCAAAGCTTACTTGATGGTGCCACCTGGGTGCTTAATAGAGAATCAGATAGGACATATTGATTGTGTTTTAAAAGCCAGGCAATTAACCTATGAGCAAACATGTAAAAAGTACCATTTTTTCTTTAGAAATGTAAACTTTTTATAAATATAAGTCCCATTTCCATGCAGTGAGCTTACTTTTTTAATACGTGAAAACAGCTTTTAACGTAAGTATCAAATATAGTACACAACTTTTTAGTATATGTGCTGCCAAAGCGAGTACATAACTTATAAGTGTGAAATATATTGTGTAGAATAAATAAATAAAAGCTATTTAACAGTTTTCAGAATAGTAAGTTATAAAGCTTGTTCCCGTAATGACCAATTAGTTGGTTGGCATTTGCTTGTTTTTAATATATGTTTGATAAGATTTATATATCAAATTTTAATCACTTGTAGTTATTCTTGTTGGTGGTCAGAGTCCAGCGTGTGGCAAATGGGGATCATCTGTTTTGAAATTTATGTAACACTCATTCCTCCGGTCGTTCTCAATTTTACTTTGACGAGTTTTGCCTAAGGAATCCATTTCATTTCTTTACCTGTGAGCTGCTTATGCCCAGACGTTCAAAGACAATGAAGTGCCTTCTCCCTCTCCCATGATTGACTTATGTAGAAAGAATATGCTGTAGATGGGGCTTCATTCAGAGGCCCGTTTTCCATGTGAGCCAGTTAGCCTCTGCTTCTGGGCCAGTGACTGCACCTTACCCTAACTGCCTCACAGTGGCGCGCTGTCAGCCCCAAGAAAACCAGACAATAGTGTATTGGTGCCAGTTGATCACTGTTATTGAACCTTACATGAAATTCAGAATGGATGGCGTCTTCTGTATGAGGTCACACGCCAATATTAGTGTTGTCACTAAACCGTAGGTAAGCCACAAATAATTCTCATTTCATATCACTGAAAGCATCAAAAAATGTGTTCTTAATATTGATGTCTAAAAGGAATGTGATCAGATTAGCTTCCCATTCTACTTCCTTGCTTAGCTCCTTCTTGTTATATTCCAAAAAATGTAGCTGTGTGTGTGTGTGTGTGTGTGTGTGTGTGTGTGTGTGTGTGTGTGTAGAGAAACAGAAATAGACACTTTGACTAGTATTCCTTTCTTGGCAAGCTCACTTGAGGCACACTGCTTAAAAGTGTTTGGCTACTAACCCAAAGGTTGGCAGTTCAGACTCACCACCCACTTAAATGGAGAAAGATGTGGCCATCGACTTCTATAAAGATTTTCAACCTTGGAAACCCTAGGGCAGTTCTACTCTGTCCAGTTGGGTCTCTGTGAGTCAGAATCTACAAAATGACTATGGAGGAGGTATTTGGAGGGGTGAGAGTGGGAGGGACGCAAGCTTCACATATTATCATAGCTTGGAATTATGATACTAAGTAAGCTTATTAATAAGAATTCTTATTTTAGAAGTAAAAATGCTTTGCTTTAAGAGCCTTCACGAGTTAATTTATAATTTTCGAACTATAAAAATTAAATTGGTAGAAAAACTGCTAGGATTTTTTTTTCTTATGAAAGTAATTTTAAGATTTATCAGAAACCACACACAGCTAGGAAGAATTGGAAAAACCAAAAAAAAGAGAAAGCAACCAGTAAGTAATCAGGATGTGCTCTATGAAATATTAATTGACTCTATAGAAAATGATTTTCAGTTGTTACAATCT
The DNA here is from genome assembly GCF_050624435.1 of Tenrec ecaudatus. Classification (NCBI taxonomy): domain Eukaryota; kingdom Metazoa; phylum Chordata; class Mammalia; order Afrosoricida; family Tenrecidae; genus Tenrec; species Tenrec ecaudatus. The sequence continues at coordinate 10,883,872 of NC_134542.1, read as the reverse complement.
GAATCTAGTATAGAGTAAGCATAGATTTGCTAGCTAGATCTGCAGCCTTCATATAAAATGCAGATCTGAATTTTTCACAAGTAACTGAAGTTGAAGCAGTCCATTGTGTAAGGAATTGATTATTCAATAAGTGGAGAAGCCTCTGATCACACACACTTGCTTCTGTGGTCCTGTCGCCCAGACTGCGGGACAGGAACATAATTGTGCAGAAACCACACTCACTTCCAACATGAGAATCTGCCTACAAAATACCTGGCCCCAAGACTACGAGGCTCTTCCTGGTTTTGACTTGACAGCCATGTGTTTTCAAGCGGGGGTGGTGGTGGGTAGAGTGGGATGGGAAGCAGGAAGTTAAAGAGGCGCATGACATTCATGGTCTGTGGAGGAGGTAAGTGCAGGGGAAGAGGGTGCTTCTCTGATTTTAGTGATTGTACTGTTCTACAAAAGAATGGTGGTCAGTGTAAGATGTGGAAACATTAATAATTTATAAGTTATCAAGGGATCACAAGGGTGGGAGGGAGAGAAAAAAGAGGAGCTGATACCATGGGCTCAAATATAAAGTAAATGTTTAGAAAATGATGATGGCAACATATGTACAAATATACTTGAAACAACTGATGTTATAAGAGCTGTAAGAGTCCTCAATACAGTGACTTAAAAAAAATGTCCTCTTCTAAAGAAAAGACATTGAGGTGAGAGGTTCATTATGACTCCACTTTGGAGCTGGACATGTCTGATCAGAGCACATGGGAGCAAATGAAGGGGAGGAAGAGAGAGTGGAGCACATCCTGGCCCACCAGACCTTGAGGATATCCCTGCTCAGAGCACATGGCCAGCCCCACTATGAGACATGACATCCCTCACTGACCCATAACCCTACAGGGGACAACACTGGAGACACAGTGTGGGAATTGCACCCGATCTGATCCCACTACACTGAGGCAAAACACTTAAGGTGTGCAACCGAAAAGCAAGGGCAATAGAGTAACGAAGCCCCCCAGTGAATACCAAAAATAGACTTTGGGGTCAGGGCTTGCCATCCCATCATATCATTGTGAATGAGGGGGAGTGCGGAGTGGGGACCCAAAAACCATCTGTAGGCAACTGGACATCCCCTTATGGAAGGGTTGAAGGGAGGAGATGAGCCAGTCAGGGTGCAGTGTAGCAACAATGAAACATACAACTTTCCTCTAGTTCCTAAATGCTTCCTCCCCACCCTCTATCATGATCCCAATTCTACCTTACAAATCTGGCTAGACCAGAGGATGTACACTGGTACAGATAGGAACTGGAAACACAGGGAATCCAGTAAGAATGATCCCTTCAGGCTCAGTGGTGAGAGTGGCGATACTGGGAGGGTAGGGTAGAGACGGGGTACCGATTATAAGGATCTACATATAACCTCCTCCCTGGGAGAGAGACAACAGAAAAGTCGGTGAAGGGAGACAAAATAATAATTTATAAATTATCAAGGGTTCATGAGGGAAAGGGGAGCGGGGAGGGTGGGGGGAAAGTGAGCTGATGCCAAGGGCTTTACGTGGAGAGCAAATGTTTTGAGAATGATGAGGATAACGAATGTACAAATGTGCTTTATACAATTGATGTATGTATGTATTGGGATAATACTGTATGAGCCCCCAATAAAATGATTAAGAAAAAGGACAAATATTTGAAAATACAATATATCACACTTATAACAAATATAAGGCAAAGGGGTCTTTATCTGATCTATGTAAAACAAATGGCTGTTAATACTTTTTGAAATAAAGTAACAACTTTGGGTTATAAATTAAAAAAAAAATAAGTCTGAGGAAATGGCATGGAGGTCACATCTGATACCCTCAGACTATACAAGGTAGAAGGAAAATCTAACTCTTCACCTACCCAAGGACAGTTGTCAGACATGCCTCCATCTTCCATCCTTCTTTCCCCAAGGTGTTCTGTTCAGCTGAGTTCTGTAATTTCTTGTAGTGGCTACACAGAATTCACAATTATGGGGGTTGAATAGGAAGTTACTAGCTCACCATAAGTTACTAGCTCACTGCTGCTCTGCCTCACAGTCTAACAGTCTCTGGTCTCAGTGCTGCAGCTCCTCTGCTTTGGGGCCTCTGCTACTCAGGCAGGGGTGACCTTGGACATGCTCCTATGGTTCCAGGAATTCTCTCCCTCTATTGACAAGGCTGACTACACACAGAGGAGTGGCAAAACTGACCAGTCTTTGTGAGTATTTCATAACCATATGTGCATGGTCCCACCCAGTCCTTTGGTGGGAATTACAGACACAAAGGATAAATGGATACATTTAGCCTTCTGAAAAGCAAATACAATGGGAAGCAGAGCAGTAACTGTGACAGTCACTGTACTGTGTGGATGGAGTTAAATTTACAGTGTTTGCTCAGTTTGAGAAAACAGTAAAATTATTTTCTGTTTTTATTATTGATGCTGACTCACAGTACTGAGGCAGCACTAATAATAATTTTTAAAGTCTAATATATGTAAAGCCCTTAATTTACACTGCACACTAAGAAACAAATGTGTCTTGGGGGGTCGGGGTTGCCTAGCTCTTGTGCCTTGAAGGAAGGGGAGACTCTCAGGAGGAACACCCACCCACTCCTACCCTCATCCTAATTTGGACCAGAAATGGACTCTTGGCCCTGGACAGCACATGCATAGTCAGCAGTCAGTGACTAATCAGCTCTTTTCCCTAGAAATTGAGTTGACAGAGTCCGTATTCAAACAATGAATCACTTGACGTAGTCAGTATGTAGCTGGTCTTGTAAATGATCAAGAAACAGAAAAGGTTCTGCTGAGAGAAGCATGAGCAGGGATCAGACACAGTGTATTGGTGGGGCTAGGAAATGCGCACTCAGGTGGCCTATGTCCCAGATGGCTTTCTGTGTGCAGCTCCAGCCCCATGAGTTTTGCTTGTTTCCTTGACGTGTTCCTGCTTCCTTTCTACAAATCTATTTTATCCGAGCTCATGTGGCTGGGTCTGTGTTCTTTGCAACCTGTCAGGAATTCAATTCAGTCTTATATTAGGGACCTTAAATGAAATAAGGTGGAAGAGTTCATGGTGTGTCCAGGTTGTCTCTATAACCTGGTACTGCTGCAGAGTTTATGCCATTTCCACTGCGTTTCATTTCTTGTTTCCTAGATGTGTACTTTCCTTAATTTTACGTATGAGCTTTTCTAATCCTTTGTTGTTTCAGTTTCTTTGCAGTTGACCAATTTTATCTGTTAATCTTTCACTGCTCCTTATTCTGAAAACTTTTTTCCTATATACTCACACGATTGAGTTGTCTAAGGGAGGAACGTCTGGGCTTTGGAGTCTCCTCTGACTTCCCTGTTGCCATGTGGCAGAGATTAGACACGCTGACCCCCTTCGTCCTGCTTTGCCTACTCTGACACCCACCTTTCCTCCCTGGGTGCTCTTCTCCCATGCTGGGGTTGAGAATTCATTGTACTAGCCACAAAGAACACTCAGACAATATTCTTGATTAAAGACCCTATAAGATAAACTGGGAGTGTGACTTTAGATTTCCGAAGCTGTAAATCTTTATGGGAGCAGATAGCCTCATCTTTTCCCATGCAGAGACACTAGTGATTTCAAACTGTTGCATTGGCCAGTTAGCAACCCACTGCCTAACCAACCTACCACACCACCAAGGCTCCTTGAGTGAGTGTGGGCATTGTTAATAATGTGTATTCTTCCAGTAAGTAATTTTAATCATTGATATATGTTAGAGACACTTTTCCAATTGTGGACTTTCTCCCTGTTACTGTTTGTGATTGGATTTTATGTTCATTGATTTTTTTTCTGTTCAGTTTTTATGCTTCCAATAGGAATGGGTATTCCACAGCTTGTTCATCCATTCCTCTGTGGATATACACTTTGACTTGTTTCCAATGCAGATGCTGTGAACACTCGTTTACCAGTTTGCATCATTCTTAGGTAAATTGGTCTGTTTCACTTCTTGAACATTCCATTTGCTATCCTCACCAACCTGTTGTTGGATTGACTTTTTATTAACAGAGTGGTGGACAGCTATTCTAGTGGTATCTCTGTAGAGAAGTCTCCTTGTTGTTTTATTTTGTACTTTCCAAAAGGCTTTGGGGCATTTTTATGCCATTTGCAAATCTTTTGTCCCCTTTTAAAAGAATTTGTCCTATCTTTACAGAGAGGCTTCTAAAAGTTTGTGGAAAAATTCCATTATCTTTCAGTTACCCTTTTCTACAAGCTTTTTGAAGTCCTCTCATATACCAGGGGTTACTAAACACACACACACACACACACACACACACACACACACACACACACACAAACAAACAAAAAGCTAGATTTTTCCCCCAAAGCTATGCATTTAATTAAATTTTTTTTTACAAAGCAACCTTATCTTCGAAGTACTATCCATTACACTTAATGCATTTATCAAATCTGTGATTCTAGGAAACTTTTTCAAACTCATCTGTTTGGAGGGCTGGCAGTACCTCCCTCATTTTTTCCCTTCACCCAAGTTGTCAGATCGCTGGAAATGAAGTCACACTGAATGAGGTTCTGGTGAGTAAGGTGTGTGGAGCAAGAAAGCATGCTGTTGTTGTTTTTTTGCCAAGAGCTGGTTTACTGAGATGGCTGCGTGAGCAGGTGCATTGTAGTGGTGGCAAAACTAGTCTCCTTTCTGCCACAAATGGTCTTTTTTGTCGTACACTGTTAGCCTATCTTTTCATGACCTCTAAACAGAAAGCATGATTAATAGCCTCACTTGGTATAACAAACTCCAAATGCACTATCCCCCTCACATCAAAAAACCAAATGAGCATCCTTTTGATCTGTGATTTCATTTGATTAGCTTTTTTTGAACGAGATGACAACGGCGTCTTCCACTGGCTTGACTGATGTTTGGTTTCAGGGTTGTAAAAATAGCACCATGTCTTGTTACTAGTAATGATGACCTTGAGGGAAAAGTCTGGGCCTCTTTGGAGCTGTTCTTTCAAAGCATAACATCTTTCTGCCCCATGCTGTTTTTCCTGGTCAGCCAGAAGTTGAGACACAAATTTCACAGTACCTCTCTCATTCCCAATCTTCCATTAAAAGTCACTGAACTGAGCTCCAAGATAGGCCAGAAAACTTCCCCATCTCTTCAATGATATGTCATCAGTCTTCAAGCACAAGTGGCTGAGTTTTGTCTACATTTTCTTCAAAGAAGTTGAGGGACTTCCAGAAAAAAGGTTTGTCATCAATTGACATTTCACCTTTTAAAAAACTAAAAAACCAGCTCGTACACTTGAGTTTTCCCCATAGCACTGTATTTATAAGCTGTGTTGTACATCATAACAGTTTCTGCGGCATTTTCCCAAGCAGGAAAAATTTCACAGCCACACGCTGTTCTTTGAAATAGGCCATCCAAACAAGTGAGGTTCAAGTAAAACTGCTTTCATGAAAAAATTCACTGTGACCAAAGAGAACCTTCTCAGGCTATGCCACTGGGTGCACTAACTTGTAGTAAGTTGGTTGATGCACGCCTAGCGGGGAAAATTCGTACTATGTGAGCTCCGCCCAATGAAGTGTCCCCCCCCCCCTTTTTATTTTTATTTTTTTCCTTTTTTTTCACATTTTCTTAGGGGCTCATACAACTCTTATCACAATCCATACATATACATACATCAATTGTATAAAGCACAGCCGTACATTCTTTGCCCTAATCATTTTCTTTCTTTTTTTTTTTTTTTAAATTTTAACAATTTATTGGGGCTCATACAATTCTTTTCACAGTTCATATATATACATACATCAATTGTATAAAGCACATCTGTACAGTCTTTGCCCTAATCATTTTTTTCTCTTTTCTTCTTTTACATTTTATTAGGGACTCATACAACTCTTACCACAATCCATACATATACATACATCAATTGTATAAAGCACATCCATACATTCCCTGCCCCAACCCCCCCCTTTTTAAAAGTACCCCTTCATATGTCTTCGTGTACACTCAGGAGTCCTGGTGGATTGTACATTGGGCTCATAACCATAAGGTCTATAGTTTGGAACCATGGGCTGCTCCAAAGAGTTTAAATCTCAGAAACTTGCAGGGGAAGCTCTACCCTGAGCTATAGAATCATTATGCGTCAGAATCGACTCTGGCAGTGAAGTTTTTTTTAAAACATATACACACACCAACAGTAACAAAACGAGTTGCTGTTGAGTCGATTCTGACTTGTGATGTCCCTGTATATATCGGTTGAACTGTTCTAGGTTTCAGTGCCCCGGTTTCTGGAAGTTATCACCATAGCTTTCTTCTCATGCACCTCTGGGCAGACGTGAGCCCCAGTCTTTTGTTTTGCAGCCGAGTAAACAAATTGCATACACCATCACTGAGGGATTTTTTGTCATATATGTGTTTTGGGTAAATCTGTTTTCCTAATTGGTGGCTTTTTGAAGAGTAAAAAATCGGAAATTCTGTTGTAGTCTGCCATATTTTTTCTTTATAGGCCTTTTGTATTTTGTGCTTTTGTGCCCTCTTTGAGTTCTGCATCATGCCATATTGTTTCTCTTCTGATTCTTTAAAAATGTTAAATACCTCAGATTTCTCATTTTTGTAGCTATGAGGCAAAAAGAAGGCTTCTTTACAACAGAAGCTGTGCTCTGCCTAGCATTTGTGCTTGCTGCTGCCCTTTCTTAGAGGAAGGATTGTTTATGATTCTAGTACTTTTGTGGGTTTTTAAACTAGTAAGAAACCGTGACTTGGAGTCTAATCGATACTTCTGTGTTATTGAAAGGGAGCTATGGTTCAAAAAAGTCACACGACACTTTGTTCACTGCGGGTGGTTTGTTTACAGTTCTGTCAAGACCATAGAAATCTAGGTCCTTCCAAATTCTGTCTCATTGCTAGTTTCCTTCCCTGCGAGGTGCTGTTCTTTATGCTGCTGCTGTGAAGATATTTCTGTCTGCTACAACATAGTGCAGTAAGCCTAGTTCTCGTTCTTCAGTTCTTACTGTAATTTATATCCTTGTTTAAAGCAGTGGTATTAAAACTGTTGTGTAGGTTGTCTTTTTGAAAGCATTATAATTTCCCCTTAAATTTCAATGAAAATGTTTTGAATTTAACAGATTTTTTTTTAATTCTTTCCTAAGGTCTGTAAACAGATTTGGCTAGGATTATTTGATGATAGATCTTCAGCAATTCCAGACTTCAGGGATCCACAAAAAGTGAAAGAGTTTCTGCAAGAAAAGTATGAAAAGAAAAGATGGTGAGTGAATAGTTTATATTAGAGTAAAGCCTCCCCACATCACATTAACTGTGAGTTAGTCCAAAATGACGGACGGTTGGACAGGTGGAAGGAAGGAAGGATGACGCTGATAGATGCCCATTATTTTATTTTTATTTAGCTGAGCTTCCAGAACTTCTTTCTCTTCCACTTTATGTGAACACTTCTACGAGGGACTTCACAAATGTATGTGGAAAATTCCAATATCTTTTCGTTCTATTTGTGCACCAACTTTTGAAGCCTCCCCGTATGCCTAGAAGTAGTCTTCTCATTATAATACTTAGCAGGACACTGAACCCTTTTTGACAAGTTAAATCAAAAACCAAACTCAATGCCATCCATTTGAATCTGACTCACAGTAGCCTTATAGACAGAGTAGAACTGTCCTGTATATTTCTGAGACTGACTCTTTACAGGAATATAAAACCTCACGTTCTCCTTTGGAGCACCTGCGGGTTTTGAACTGCTGAAATTAGTGGTTAGCAGCAAAATGTGCTACTACTTTGTCATTTGTTCATTTGGCAAGTGTTTATTAAGTAGGTTCTATATATCAGCCAGTAGTGCAGTGCTGGAGCACTGATAGCTCAGTGATTTAAGCACTCAGCTGCCAAACCTGGAGGTCAGTGATTCCAGCCCACCAGGTGATGCATGAAAGAAAGGGGAGGCTGTCTGCTCCCGTAGAGATTTACAGTCGCAGAAACCCAAACCACTAGGTAGTTCTACTCTACCTTATTGGGTTGCTGAGTTGAACTGAGTGTGTTTGGTTTTGAGCATGGCGTAGTTATCTAGCCACTCCCATGCACCTTGCAGTTTTTACGCAAAAATACTGAAGCTTAGACTTGCTAGGCCTCTGAAGGCGGGGCAGGAACTCCATAGGAGAGTGTCCAACTCCTCAGGGTACTTCATTCCAGCTCTGGGAGCTGGAAATGTACTGCACATCTCTAATGGGAATGATTGAACAGCCATTGATTCCTTTTTTGTACTTAAAAGAAAAGAAGGAAGTCACAAAGAGAGGGTTTGAGTGGCCAGATTGTCATCCAGAGAATGATATATTCAGGACCCTGTGCTTGTTCTGAGCAAACACTTGCTTTGGCTCATTTGTGAGAGATTTAGTCAATGAAAGCAGTAACTCCAATTTGTATACTTTGCTGAATTTTGTATTCTTATTATTCCCTAGGTAGGACTACTTTTTCCAAAGTAGCATTAAACCCAAAGCCAATAACTCCCTGCCCCCCACACCCCCCATGTCCAGTAGATTTTGACATAGGCAACCCCTCAGAAAGCTTTCAATTGCCAGATAACCATACTTTGTTCCGACGGACACATCTGGATTGATTGAGTCAACCACAGCCAAGTGCGCTGACCCTTTGCACACTTGCTGTTGTTAGGTGCCATGGAGTGTGTTCCAATTCCTGCTGGGACAGTGCAGAGTGAACTGCCCCACAGAGCTTTCAAATCTGTGGCCCTCAGTGTCTTCTCAACCTTTCGGTGGGCTTACACCCACAGCCTTTTGTCCTGTACTAACAACTGTAGTCATTGGTCCCACCTAGTGACCAAGCAAGGTTAGGTGTGTTCTGACAAGTAACATTAGGTAAGAAGATGTATAAAAGCACCAGGGTGGCCTTTTCGCTCGGGAAAGAAGGCGGCATTGGCATGTGTAGTGGTAGCGAGAATATGATGGCGTGAGTGATTCTATTCAAATGAAGGCTAGAGTTATGCTTTGATCACTATAGTTCTCACCTTCCTAGACCACTTAGCTTTGTAATTATGACCTTTCTTGTATGGCCCTAAGGTACTCTGGTTTTTCAGCAGTCTTATGTTTACCAACTCAAATCATTTCAGTAAAAAGACTTATCTGGGGTTATTGATAATTTAGCATTTGCTAGAAAGGGCAGAGTGTGAATATGAGTTGATAGAGCTAAAACTCTTAGCTCCCCATCCACCTAACACTGTGATATTCTCACTACTGTGGGGTCAGGTCTTATTCCAGGAACCCTGTAGAACCCAGTAGAACTGCCCCCCGGGCTTCCAACGCTGTGAGCACTGCCACACTGGGCTGCTGCTGCTTCTCCCACACAGGAGCTGGGGGGGGGGGGAGGGGGGTCCAGACAGCTGACTTTCAGCAGCTGAGCGCTCGGCCATTTTACCTAGTGCTAGTTCAACCAGAGCCCAAATAACCAAAAACCTCCGCTAATGACAACTTATGGGTTCTCTTGGTGGAATGGAAGGGTGGTTTGTTTTGCTTGTCTGGGAAGAGTGAAGGCCCATATTTTTTTTTTCCTTCACCCAGGTAAGGAGCCTTGGAGACGTAGTGGTTACTTGTTGGTCAGGATTGTATCCCTACTGTTCCTCTCCCTCCCTGAACTTCTTCCCACCAACCACATGTTTCCATGACTGGGATCTTCTGAATAGTTCAGTGTCCAGATTTAGATGAGCTACGTTGTGCTTTCTTATACCATCCCTTTTAAATAGTTCTCTCCGGACTGACGTTTGGTTCATTACCCCATATGTTTAAATTTCTAAATGAGTGCTATAATAAAGGTCAATGTCTGTATGTGTGTGTCAGGAAAGGGTGTTCTCTGGGGAAGAACACTGTGGTTGGCAGGGAGGTAGTAAGGACTAGAGAAGCCTCTAAGGAGGTGATTAACACCAGTAGTGGTTTGTCACTTCACCATGCCCACGAAAATTAAGATGAGACGGAGCCCGGCAGGGCTTCCTGTTAGCTGACGGTAGCCCTGAACCACAGCCAGACCAGCGGCAACTAATAGCAACTGTAACAGCGATCCTTCAGGATAAGTTCTAGACATGACCTTGGCGTTGCTAGGCAGAACAGAGTGATTTATATAATTCAATAGATTGTTGTGAACTCTATGTACGAGAGCTTTGTGAAAAATGGAATGAGTTTTTAAAAAGCGCTCTGCATGAGCTCTGAAGCCTGTAAGGACACACATCTCGAGCTGTTCTTTGCTGTCGTGTGGATCGCGGCTCAGAGCTGCCTCGCACACAGCAGAACATGGTCACAGTGGTTAGATTGGAGCTTATTCTTGTAGCAGCCAAGTTCATTGTTTAGTCTATACTCGGGTCAAGAGTGAATATTTTATTTTCAGTCTTCCATTTTCTTAGGTTACAAGTGTTTTTCTTGTTTGATTAGCCATGTGTACGTCTCTTGTAAATGGTACTCCATGTTAAAGTTGGGTTGTTGATGGTATATTTGTAGCAGGCCTTTATAGTTCAAGTTATTAACTGCAGTGGATGAAGTGCGTTCTTTACATTCCCATCTATCTTCACATGGAATTTGTGATCATCAGATATTTCGGTTTTAAAACTGAAGTACAATAATAACTATTCATCATGATGACTGAACTGTATGCCCTCAGTTATTAAAACATTTATTTCCAACTCTGTGTTTTCACTTAAGAAAAATTGTACGTAAATAATTGAAACAAGTTTTGTGGCTAGCCATTATTACTGCTAATCTTTGAATGTTTCAATTAAGCTATTGTCGTAGGCCCTCATAATTCTAAGCAAGAGAGTTTTCTAATAAGATTAATACAGTCTTGAACAAAGTTAGACTCAAGCTTGTCGCCTGTGAGTTTGGGATTCCTTATCATTTGATGTTTGCATGTTTTAGGTATGTTCCGCCAGAACAAGCCAAAGTGGTGGCATCCGTTCATGCGTCTATTTCAGGGTCCTCTGCCAGTAGCACAAGCAGCACGCCTGAGGTCAAACCACTGAAATCTCTGCTCGGAGATTCAGCAGCAGCATTGCACTTCACCAAGGGCACCCCAAGCCAGGTGAGTGTCCCAGGCCATCTGGAGGGCCTTCTGCCAGAGGCACAGGAATGCCTGAAAGCAGTACCATAATCAATCGCATGTGTCCTAGTGGCTTACAGTACATGAAAAGAGTGCTGGTTAAGTGATTCGAACATGTATCCTCTTTGTTCTTTGAGCTACTTAAGAGTGTCCGAGTCCCCACAGCTCCATAAAGACTTATGGGAATGCTGCTGTCGCTACCTGTTTCACAGCAGACATTCAGTAAACGGAATCTGGTGGCCGCCAGAGTCAGAGCAGCATTGCCCCTGTGGTATAGCGTGACCAGGAAAGCCATGGGTTTTTCCTCAAGGGGCTGACCCTGGAGCAGGTGGTGTACCCTTGAGGCACAGGGAACACGGAGCAGATGGAAGGTGGTTACTGAGCTGCACCAAGCACTCTGAGTTGCATTGCATCTCTCTCTGCATAAGATTCTAAAGTGTGGTAGTGTTTGGATGAAGTCCCGCCCTTTAAGCAGCACCTTATTAGAGCATCTCTACAAGTCACCATTTTCACAAAAGAATCAAACAGCAGAAAGAGATTTGTGTAAGAGAAGATATATACCATGGAAGTCTGATTGTAGTCATCGTGGCTGTAGTCAGTTATCTGGTGGCCTGAGTCTACACAGCCATTAGAACTGCATTTGCTTGCTTTGAACAGTGTATTTACACTGAGAGATGTGAGGACTTGCCACTAGACAGCAGGGTGCTCAAACCTGTAAAGATAAGATGGTGTCATCTTTAAAAAGTGCTTTTAGAGAGGGAATTGGAAATAGTTTCATGTCTAACGTTGGTGGACAGACTGGAAACTCCGTATAGCTGATGTGTGGTTTACAGTCCCCTGTGGTAGGTCGCTCTCAGGGCCAGCAGCCGGAGAAGAAGCAGTTTGACCTTTTGAGTGATCTTGGCTCAGACATCTTCGCTGCCCCAACTCCTCAGTCAACAGCGACGGCCAATTTTGCTAACTTTGCACATTTCAACAGTCATGCAGGTAAGTGGAGTTTTTTTTTGTTTATTTTATCATCTTTTACCAAAGTAGCATCAAAAACTTTAATACCTCACTCCTCCCCAAATATATTGTGTTCTTGTTAAGTATTTAGAAGTCTTCGTGTTTGATTAAATGGCAGTATCAGTAAACATAGTCTGTTGAGAACATTTGTTGATCCATATTTGCAGAACGAGTTATAGTCTCCTCGTAACCCCACCGGGGCAGTTTTGCTGTGCCCTACAGGGTCACTGTGAGTCTGCATCGACTGGAGGCCCATGGGTTTGGTGTTTGGGGAATCACTGATGTCTAGTATGTAGTCATGTATTTTCACTTGCTAATCATAGAAATGACAGGACCTCCTTCCATGGAGAAAAGTGGAGACTTTACATGACATAGACGTATTTTCCCTTTTGTTATGAAAAATGGAGATTCAAAAGTGATTGACTAGAACCTTCCTGGGTGCTCACTCATGATTAGTTTTGTGTGTCCATAGTACACCCAGTAGCGCTACTGCTGTTGGTGTAATTCATTTTGAGATGAATTTCAGACATTAGTTCTTCCCTGTTTTGTTTTTATCTGTCAAACTGAAGGACTTCTTATTAAACCATAACTATAACAACGTTATCATTCCCTATTAATATTTCATTAATCCACTTAAATAATACATATATCATTGTTCTCAGATGCCAGCAAGTTGGTTCTGTCATATAAACTACCTCGTGTCCAACAGCATGGAAAACTACCAGCCCACCTCATTGAGGGTCTTCCTCTTCCACTGACCCTCTGTTTCCCTATTCATAGCATCCTAATCCAGACACAAGCCCCTCATGATCACAGGTTTAAAGTGTGGGAGATGAACTCTCACTGTCCTCACTTCTTCACGGGAATTCTGGCTGTACTTCTTTTTCAGTGATTTGTTTTTCTGGCAGTCCAAGGTGCAGTTAGTATTCTTGGATGGTCCCATTAGCCAGAGGCAACCGTTCTTCCCTGACTTGCTTTGTTCATTATCCAGCTATTGCATGTGATTGAGAGTATCGTAGATTGGGTCAAGTGCTTCTTAGTTCTAAAAATGCCACTTTTGCTTTTTGGCACTTTAGATCATTTACAGGAGATTTGACTAATGCAACACATAGTTTGATATCATTCACACACCCCTTTTCTACCATGGACATTGATTGTGGATCCAAGTAAAATGAAATTCTTGACAGCTTAAATCTTGTATCCATTAATCACGTTATTTATTGATTTAGTTGTGAGGATTTTTATTTTTCTAGATGTTGAACTGTAATCCATACTGCAGACTGTAGCCTTTGATCATCATCAATACTTCGGGTCTTCTTCTCGTTCACTAACCAAGGTTGTGTTATCTGCCTATCACAGGCTGTTGATGAGCCACCCTCCAGTCCTGATGCTCTGTTCTTCACACAGTCCAGTTTCTCTGGTTATTTGCTCTACACTCAGATGAATAGGATATGGTAAACACACGCAACCATGACACAGACTTGTCCTGATTTTAAACCACAGATAATCCCTTCGTGTGATCCAGAGACTCTCTAGATCTATATACAGGTTCTGCATGAGTACAGTGAAGTATTCTGGAATTCTCATTCTTCTCAGTATCCATAATTTACTATGTTCCACGTGACCGAGTGACTTTGCATAATCAGTCAGACACTGGTATTCTCTGCCAAGCTCCATCTGATATCAGCAACAATGTCCCTCATGCCACATCATTTCTGGCAGTTCTTTGTTGATAAACTCCTGCAACCATTTTCTAATTATCTTCCACGGGTGATATTGATGATATTATTGCTCAATAATTTCCAAATTCTCTTCAATCTTTTTTAATTTTTATGTTAATGGGCACAAATACGGTCTCTTGCCGTTGGTTGGTGAGGTATTTTGACATGGGCAAGCAAGTACTGTGCCCATTGTTGGAAACATCTCAGTTGGTATTCCAGTAGTTCCGGAAGCCTGTTTTTGACCAGTACTTTGAGTCCAGCCTTGAGTTCTTCCTTCATTACCATGAGTGCTTGATGTTATGCTACTCCTAAAATGGTTGAATGTGGACCAGCTCCTTTTGGTACAGTGATTCTGTTTATTGACTTTTCCCCAGAAAACCAACCAAAACAAACCCATAATCTTCAAGTTGATTTTAATTCATAGACCCTGGATAGGTTTTCTGCAAACTGTAAATCTGTACAGAAGCAGACAGCCTCATCTTTCTCCCTGGGCTTGAATCTTGCAGATACCTGCCCAACCCCCGGCCTACCAGGGGTTCTTTTTTTGGCCCTTGACGAGTCAATTCTAACTCATAGTGACCCTGTGGTACATTAGAACGAAATTCTTCTTGGTCCTCCTCTATCCTCACAATTGTCCTTAGGTTTGAGCCCCAGTCAGTATGTCAACCCCTCTCATCAAGGGTCTTTTTCATTCCCCGATACTTTACCAAGCGTGATGTGTCTTAGAAGAAGTGCAGCCAGAATGCTCCTGAGAAGCAAAGCGGGGGAGACTTTGTCTTGTGTACTGTGTGCATATTGTCAGGGAGACAAATCCTTGGAGAAGGCATATCATGCTCAAAACAGGGACATCAAAAAGGGAGGACGACCTTTAACACAGTGTTTTTTGCCCATACAACCTTCCATTAGGCCACATGGAGCTTGGAGCTTTCTCTTCGATGATTTGAGCTTGTGAGACGCATAGTGTCTTTTTTGGGGGCTTTCTAACTCCATGCTTTTGCACATTTTATTTTACTACTTGGTTTGCTTAAGGGCTCCTTTGAAATCTTCTTTTAGCTCTTTTCCCTCATCATTTCTTTCTTTTGCTTTAGCTACTCAACATGAAAGAGCAAGTTGCCAGAGTCTCTTCTGACATCCATTTTGTCACCACCACCCCGTCATTTGAATGAGGTTTCTCTTTCCTTATGTTGAGATTTCTTGATGTCATCCCACAACTCATTTGATCTTCAGTCGTTAGCGTTTAGTGCATCACATCTGTTTTGAGATGCTCTGTAACTCAGGTGGGATGCACTCAAAAGTTGTACTTTGGCTTTCATGAACTTTATTTCATTTTCTTCAGCTTCAACTTAAAATTGAAAACGAGCAATTGATGATATGTTCCACAGTCAGCACCCTCTGGTCATATTTTGACTGCTGTTGTGGAACTTCTCCATGATCTTGTTCCACAAATAGAGTGGATTTGATTCCTGTGTTATTCTATAGTCACCATTTATGTTGTTAAAATAAGGTATTTGCAATGAAAAAGTTGTTGGTTTGCCAGTCTCTCTGTTTGGTCTTGTTTAGGTCACCAAGCACCTATTTTACAAAGACCAATCCTTGCTTCTCACCAGCTTTCACATTCTAGCCTGGTAATTGTCAGTGTCTCTCAGTTGAATGATCAGTGGTTTCAGACTGCAGACAGTTGGGTGGATTGGTCAGAATGGTTGTGGTTGTCCATTAAATTCGTGTTGTGGTTCAGTCAGAAAGTCTCTTCCCAGAGCCTTCACACATTCCGAATCTTCCTTTTTCCACGTGTATGTGTAGTTCCCACAGTTCAAGCCCTCGGAGCTTGAGTTCTCACCCTGAAGTTCCATGTATTTTTAAAAATGATTACGTGAAAATCATATCCTGAACACGTTGATGTGGCGGTGGAACCTTTACTAGCCAATGAGACGATTCGGAGCTGCCGTTCTGGTTAGAGAAGGGATGTTTTTTGGGTGCACGGAGAGGAGTGCCTTAAAAGTTAGAACCACGCTTTCACTTTTGTGTCGACATTCTGCCTGCAATGGTATGTGTGGATATGTGTGTACAGAAATATCGCTTGTTGCCAGCTGTACCAACATCATATCACAAACCTATGCATTGTAAACTGAAGGGAATTTTGTCCCACTCTATATACTACCTTGCTATCCACGTAAGACAAGGGAGAGTTATATGAGTGGGAGAGGAAGGAACCCTTGGGCACCTTATAAACAGATGTTCCAGTATACTCTTGCCACATGGGAATGTGAGCTCAGTATTTGTATATAGACTAATGTTTCTTTTTTTAAGAAAAGCAGAGACTTTTGTTGGTTTTATCTGTTTTAATGTGAAAATGCCATATATACTTGTGTATAAGCCATTTTTTTTAATAAGCCGAGTTTTCCAGCACACTTTTAATGCAGTTTTTGTGGTAAAATTAGGTGCCTCCGCTAATAATTGGTTCGGCTTATACTCGAGTATATACAGTAACCTCTTTTTTAAATGTTAGGAATTGATGAAAAAATTAAAATTCTGTGTAGACGACACAAAAAATGTCTGTCCTCTGAAATTGCTGAGGGCTGCCAGCTCATATGCTCTGGACTCTCTGTCTTTTTCTTTCGTAAATTCTTGTTTCTCTTTGGAGAGGAGAGCCCTCCCAGCAAACAGGAAGTTGGCGACTCGTAAATTCAACACACTGAACCCACAGACATTTTATGAACTGAGATGGTTTGAGAAGTACTTTCCTGTTTGACCATCCTCTGGTTGGTGTGGATTTCTCTACACAGAGATTGATTGAAGATTCAGATAGCAGTTTTTTACATAATTGAATGTGGGAAGCATAACTTTGGAACTTATGTGCCACATACAGATTCTACAGCCTTTATAAAGCTTCTAAGCCACTTATAACTAGTCTCTGAAGATAGTGACTAGATTCATTACCGACAAATGAAAACTCATATAAAAGTATTAGCAAGCCCTGCCTTGCCGTAATGAATGAACGGGTAATGGGTTAGTATCTTTGGTGCTTGGAATTGGAAAACACGGCGAAAATAGGAATCTGATTATATGAGCATGAATACAGAAGTAGATTGTGTTAAACTGTTATTTTCCCTGATGTTATATTGTGGTAGTGTGCCTCCAAGTCCATTGTGATGCATGGTACCCCTATAGGACAGTGCAGAAATTCTGCATAGGGGTTTTAAAGACGAATTTCTGTGGAAGTAGACAACCATATCTTTCTTCCTTGAAGTGGGTTTGGACCTCTGGTCTTTCAGTTAGCAGCTGACTGCTTAACCTCTGCACCACCAAGGCTCTGCTGTTTATTATTATAAATGTGCAATGCAGACTTCTCTCTCATGATGTTACAGATGCAAGTTATGGGTAGACTCTTACTCAAATATATTCTAGGTTATGAAGAATAAACCAGTTCAGGGACCTAATACTTTTTCTACAAGGTATTTGGAGTACAAAACATTTGGAATGTAACCCACTCTAAGTTTGAGAACTTAAGAGTTCTCCAGTCATTGGTTTGTAGTTGCCTGTATTTCACCTTAACTCCCGTTTAGTCTCCAATAGCACCCTCTGTTTTTATTGTTCTGTCTCCCACAACATTCTCTGCTTCTTGCCTGGGGTTGATCATGCATTGCAGTGGCCACACAGAAATCAGGCTTATGGGGTTTATTAGGGAAGTTAACAGGTTACAATTCGAGTGAGTGAGTGAGTAGTGCTCAGGATACATTTCAGCAAGACAGTTTCTTCTTTGCTGTTCCCACAGGCAGACCTCTCTCTGACCTTCAGCCTGATGGCCTGCTGGTGCTGTGTTACAAGGGGCTTTGAGGGCTGCCAATAAATGCCCAAAGGGCATGCCGCTCCACCATAAATCTCAGCCTGATGGCTTACACACTGGCTTGAGCTCCGTGGGTAAGGAAGCTTACCCTCTGTTAAAGTCTTCAGAGTCTACCATACTGCACAAGCCAGCTTCCTAACCTCAAATCTCAGCTTTACTTTCTCTGTAGGGCAGGAAATGACTCCTGGTTCAACTGCTGCTGCGCCTCTGCCCTTCTTCTGGTGTTACAGCTGTCTCCTGGATCAAGGAGGTTCATGGTGCAGGAATCTCAGGGTCCAAAGGGCACACTCCACTCCTGGTTTTTTTCTCTTGCTGGCAGTGAGATTCCTGCTTCCTGCTTGTGAGAGGGCTCTTTTTATCCCCACCAGATGGCAGTCACAATTAACCCTGTTTAACAATCACTCACAGCTGAATCATTTAATCCTGTTAGTGTCTTCCCCATATGTGTTAGTCTGGGTACACTAGAGAAACAAATCAATGGACACACTTGTGTATAAGAAAGAGATTTGTATACAAGAGCAATTGAACATTGAGAAAACATCTGAGCCCAGTCCAGATCAAGTCCTTAAGTCTGATATTAGCCCATCTGTTTGACACCAATTCATAAAGTCCTCTTCAGACTCACAAAACACATGCAATGACACCGAATGTAGAAGATCACAGGCCAGTGGGTAGAAAGTCTTTGGATTCAGTAGTATTGGAAACATCTTAGCACTGGCAGTGGTCTCTTCATGGCTTTTCCAGCACCCAGGGCTTCATCAGGGTGTGTTCATGTGTTTTGTCATCTGCTATGTATCCCAGGGTGTGAACAGAGAGTCTCCCACCACCAAGGAAGAAAATTAAAGCAATTCCCAGAAACCTCAGGGGAAGGCCTGGCCCACACAGAGATCTCATTGGCCATATCCTGATTAACAGCCTAGACTCCACCCCTACACTCTTAATCCTCAAGTTGACAAACGCTTATATATCTACCACACCATCCTTCTCTTACTCAGATTCATCAGGAAAATAGAACTCGTTTTGTGGAAGCAACAAAGGCTAAGGCTCCAAAACTAAACCAAACTCACTGTAATTGAATTGATTCTGGCTCATAATGACCCTGTAAAAGTCTTTCTGGGCGCTGTCCGCCTCATCTGTCTCTGGTGGTGTAGACTGGTGGGTTTGGTTTGAACCACTAACCTTGTGGCTAGCAACTTGATGCTTGACCCAGTAGACCACAAAGGTTCCTTTAAAGCAGTGGTTCTTAACCTTTCTAATGCCATGGCCCTTGAATACAATTCATCAAGTTGTGGTGACCCCCAGCCATAAAATTACTTTTGTTGCCACTTCATCACTGTAATTTTGCTACTGTTATGAATTGTAATTTAAATATCTGATATGCGGCATGTATTAGGCGACCCCTGTGAACTTGTCATTCGACCCCCCAAAGGGCTAGGGACCCACAAGTTGAGAACAGCTGCTTTAAAGAAAGACTGGTCAGAAGAAGGATATGGGTTGTACTGCTAATTGCCAGCAATTCACAACCACCAGCTGCTGCTCCTTTGGATAAAGACTGGGCTTTCTGTTCTTGTAAAACGTTCCAATCTCAGAAGTCCACGAGGCCTGTTCTATCCTGTCCTAAAGTGTCGCTATGAGTCAGCATCCGACTAGATAGCAGTGAGTTTGTCTGTTTGGTATGGCTAGAAGAACTGTATTAAGTAATCTACTGCATTGCAACTCATGTTGTCTTTCAGTGGGGTTTGGTCTTTGTCCACTCAGTATTGCTCTACCACACGTCTGCTGGCTTGTATGTGACAGTCTCAGTGCTGGATTCCTAAGTAGAGACCATCGAGTAAGCCCTCTCCCAATCTGCTCATGGGAAAACTGGCAGAGCCAGAGCATGGGCAGGGCTGGTCCAGACAATAGACCACTCCTTCCTGGTTCTTAGCCCAGTAATGCCGGGCATGCTTATATTGTGTGGTAACCACATTTCATACATTTCAGCCTATATTACAGTTCTTGTGTGAACTTGTGTAAATATTTCTCTTGGTCACACCATCCATGTGCAGAAACATTGCCTGGGCCATCTTTGCAGTGGTTCTCGCTATGTTTCAGTGCATTGTTATGGTCACAACACATTGAATGCCTTCCAATGTAGGGGCTCACTTTGAACAGTTATGTTGGATGGTATCCTGTTGTGAAACTCTCAAAACCTTATGGTTTTTAAGCGGTATAGCACCATGCCCTTCTTCCTAGCCTAGCTTAGTTTAGAAGCTCTGGTAAACCTATCCACCAGGGCGATCTTAATATTGAGATATTGGTGACAGAGCTTTCAGCTTCAGGTAGCAGGCAAGCCGCCATTGTACAGTAAACGGAAAATAGCATCGTTGTTAGGCTTAAGTGGTAAGCATTATTAACCAGGGCACTTCGCTGTAGTGTTTGGGAGATTTTAAAATACATGTGCCTGAAAACCATTTTCAAAAACAAAACGGTGACCCTTTGGATTTTACCTACTTTTCAGAAGTACAAACTCGCATTGTAAAAAGAACCACACATTGTATAGCTTTTAGATAACCACCATCTTCTTTTGTAAGATTATTTGTTTAGGAGAATTGCTAATAAAGGATTCGACATTGACTCATTAACTATTTGGGGTGTTTCCCTCCTTTCCTCTCTTCCGGAGCACTGGGCGCTTCTGTCGTGCGTCCCAGGCCACTTCTGGGTCTCCATCATGGCAAAAGTCAGCTGCTGCTTGGGCCGTGGTTTGTTTTGTTTTGAACTTTGGAATTGTGTTATTTATTAACTTAATCAGTTTTAAGTTGATGGAAGCCTAACATCTTGCTCTGAAGCAGAGGACCAGGTAGGAGATAGCACGGGGTCTTCGTCTCTGAACGTGAAGTGCAGCTACACTACAGTTGCCCTTGGCTTTCATAGTTGCTTAAGTTTCTGTTCAAAACAACATTCTCCCAGAATATGACTGTCCTTCATTTGTTTGCTGAGATTGTGTTGCTGTTGTTCTACTTTCAGGTTTATTTTTACCAATACTACATTCTGTGGTGTGACATATTTATCAACCTACAGTGAAACTTCACTAATGTGATTTAACACCGTTGTATCATCATTTTATATTCACGTACTGCCGGGTCACTCAGCCCCATTCTTGACCCCTGAGCTCTCCAGAGGACTCCTCCGTTTGCTCTTGGGTCTAGTCCTGAGTGTGAAGCGCTCCCTTTGTTCTCCCTGTGCCTGGGGAGAGGGAGAGGGACTGAAGAGAACCATGTAGAGTGGGAAACTTCTGGGTAATCTTTAATGTCACTCAAAATTGGTTTAAACACTAGTATGACCTAGAATTTGATTTCTGAATGTATTCTCTTTAGAGTAAGTGGTGATGTATAGAAACGCTTATTAAATTGTTACCTTCATTTGTCATCTATGTTCATTTTGTAGTTTCCACCATCATTAACATATTTTGTTCCTTACCATTTACAGCTCAAAATTCTGCAAATGCAGAGTTTGCAAACTTTGATGCATTTGGACAGTCTAGTGGTTCCAGTAATTTTGGAGGTTTCCCCACAGCAAGTCACTCTCCTTTTCAGCCCCAAGCCACAGGTAGAGCTTCTCCAGCGTGTGCTTAAATGTTTCCTTTGAGAAAAGAAAGAAAAAAATCTTTCAGTGTAGTTTTGAAAACTTACGCTAAACTTAAATTCTGTAATGATCTGATTTTAAAATCATTCTCTCTTATCTACCAAGCTCTGGGGAAACCTGAATTTTTCTTTTTTGCTGTATTTTTTGTTTGTGTTTCTGAACTTTGGTGTGCTGTGTAATTCATTGCATTCAGCCTTTTCCTGCACAGGGACTTTGGTGTTCTGGTACCAGGGGGACTCCAGGCTGACACTATGGGTCTGCATAGACGTGAACTGCCTGCTTCCAAAGAACTAAAATACAAGCCATTCATAAGAGCAACAAATGTAAAAAAAAATTGCTCATTGTTTTCAGTCAAGATTATTAGATGGCCTATGGCCACCTCATGTTTTTCTTTTTTTGGTACAGAATGGCCATTTAAATCAAGCTTGGGAATTGTGTCTGTGCAGGAATTGAACTCTCGTTTGCTAAAATGCAGTGAACACTTTTGAGCTTTGGCTTTTTTCTTTTTAACTCTGTGTTGGTCTGCAAGCCTTTCCTTTCGATTTCCCCTTTTCTTTTCCTTTAAATTTCACAATTTACATAATCTGGGGCTGTCCAGCAATTAGAATGCGTCCATCTGGCTGCAGTTTTGGTGAATCTGCTTCCACTTGCCCTCTCCATACTGCCCACAGTAAGTTCTCTGTCAAGTAGGCTTCTCAGTGATGTGTATATTTTGTGCCGTGTTTCATAGATTTTTCTACTGTAGATTTGTTAGTTATCTTTCTATGGTAACCTTTGAAGCTTCACTTTCACTTCTCTATTAATAACCTCTGACAGCATTAGATATCATAGTAATATACGATGCAGTGAGTAAATTGAGTTGACCGCTCAGTTTTTAATAAGTTAAAATGTATACAGATGTTGAAGCTTATCATCTGCTTTGTTCACCAGCTATGTGTAGCAAATGAGTCTTCTAAATGCAGCCATATATTTAAGAACTCAAAACCCAAACCCCTGCCATGGACTCTGTTCTGACTTATAGTGACCCTAGAGGACAGAGTAGAAATCCTTCTAAGATTTCTAAGGCTGTACAGGAGGAGATGACAGCCTCATTTTTTTTTTCTTTCCATTGGAGAGAGCGTTGGTTTCTAACTGCTGACCTTGTGGGTTAGCAACCCAACCTTGAAGTTAGCAACCCACTGGACCACCAAGAATCTTTAGAACTACATGCTACTTAGTGTTGATTAAAACAACCAGAGTTTTATTTCAGAGTCTTCAAAAAGTTTGTGAAAAAATTCCATTTTCTTTTCATTCTATTTTTCCATGACTTTTAAGCCCCTCCACATTTGTTTTTCAGCCACATCTAAAGAATTGATTGATAGAAGAAAGGCCTCTCTCTTTTTGAAGGGGTGGTATCATCAGTTCTTTGTAACTGTCTGTTGATGTGCTTTGTTATCACTTTATAACAGAAGAACCCTTTGTGATGAAGCACTTAAAGCTCTCAGCCACCAACCAAAAAGTTGGCCATTCATACCTACCAGCCACTGTGTGTGTGTGTGTGTGTGTGTGTGTGTGTGTGTGTGTGTGTGTGTGTGAGAGAGAGAGAGAGAGAGAGAGAAGGGGGCGGCGGGGGGGGGGGGGGGATAGAGATATCTAGCTAGCTAGCTAGCTCTGGGGCTGAGACTAGAGGGAGGGACGGTGAGAGAAAGATTTCAGTCCGGGGAACCCTACTACGGAGTAATTCTACTCAGTCCTGTAGGGTCACTGTGAGTCAGAATCAACTGGATAACAATGGGTTTGTTTTTATTGTGTGTAAGAAATTACTGACCTGCTCGCTGGCCGGAGTTGAGGGGTGTAGAACTAACAGGTATGGTATTAGAAGTATAGAATCAAATCTACTGGTCCTGGTAGAAAGGCCATATTTCAAGGGGCGAGTTCTCAAGAATAGAATATACAGATTACCACATTTTGCTGCTAAGAAGTAATTTTTTTCTGGAATATTTGAATTTCTGTTTAGTGATACTACAGTTTTTATTCCTTAAATTGTATAGTAGGGCTAGCTTTAGCTGTGTGCATCGTGGTATTATATGCAATTCAGTTACTGTGTGGTGTTAATTCAGTCCAGTGCTCAGTGTCACTTTGAGAGAAGTTCTGGATAAAAGGGTGCGTCTGAAACCTGTCCCATCAGTCATTGCGGAGTTTGTATGTGTCGTGACTCCATGGAGTTGTCACTGCTTAAGCCTTAAGTGAGACAACTTAACAGTACTAGTATCAGGTCATACTGTGGGATGTTCTGCAGGTCTTTCAGTGGCACAACTAGCTAATACCCCACTACTAACCTAAAGGCTGTCTGTTTTTATTCAGCCAGTGTGCTGAAGCAGAACAGCTTTGCTGCCTGCTTCCATTGAGACGGGAGCCCAGGAAACCCTGTGGAGCAGCTCTCCTGTAACACATGGGGTGGAACTGAGTTTCAGGACAAGTAGCATGCTTCTGGCTATCAAGGTCTTTATTGTTTGTCACTCGACATTGTCATAGCCTTTGAAAACCCAGCTTCACAAATGACAAAAAGCCAAGTTGGAATACATTTGGATGCCACTTGGCAACTGGTCTTACAGGTGTAGCGTTACTACTTACTGAGTACTTCACGTAGGAAGAAATAATCATGATGTCTACCAAAGGGGATCGGGAAAAGTCTAGAAATTTTAAGTGTTCTGTTTATTCTGTTACAGGTGGAAGTTCTGGATCAGTAAATGCTAATGTTGCTCATTTTGATAACTTCCCCAAATCCTCCAGTGCTGGTTTTGGAGCCTTCAGTACTTCCCAGAGCCATCAGACAGCACCGGCTGTTAGTAGAGTGTCAACGAGTAACAGTGGTCTCCAGACAGCGGACAAATACGCAGCCCTTGCTAACTTAGACAATATCTTCAGTGCTGGGCAAGGTATCACTCTTTCAACAAAGTGAATACTAGTGTGTATATGAAACCGTGCTCTCATTTTAATGATAGTCATGACACCGTGAGGATGTTACACTTTTCTCACTTGTTTCACAATTTTGTGTACACTCAACATTTCTAAGTTAGAGTTTATGATTCCTTGGTACATTATGGATCTAAAGTATTTTTTGAGTCCTGATCAGGATGAGCCTTCTCGATATAACCCAGAAATGTGTTAATAACTCCAGCCACTGACTAGCCATCAGGCTGCTGTCCTGGTTAGAGGAGCAGCGCTGGTCATCTGTACACATGGACTAAGGTGAGGACCCTTTGCTAGGTTGGGGCCTCATATTAGAAGTGTCTCATGGCTGACTAATTAAAGATCCGTGGAGTTGGAGTCCCTGTAGCACAAGGAGTAATACACTTGGCTGCGAAGCAAAAGGCTAGCACTTTAGGCCAGCCCTTCCAGGGGTATTTTGGAAGATGTGATTGACTTCTGAGAAATCAGCTGCTCAACTCTGACAAACACAAGGTCCTCAGGCAGGATTCAGGGTTGATCTTGATGGGTAGTCGGCTGTATTTTCAGGTTTTCTGTGGTAGCTATGAAGGAGTCCTGTGCTTCTCTGTTGTGCACTGCACCTAGCGCAGAGGGAAACAGTGCTGCCGTTGCTGAGACTGACTGCGTGGGGCTCACTCACTTGGTTTTTAGTCATCTAGTCAGACATTGTAACGCTACCTTTTAATCCTCTTAAAAGTCCCTCCTCTGCCCTGAGAACCATTCCGGATGGTTCTGTATAGCACTGAGCATGTATAACGGTGTGGGTAGGCTATTAACTTTTTTTGGCCAGTCATCTTTTTAAGTTGCAGCGTCATAAAACTGTTGGTGCACAGAACCCCGCCTTCCCTTCATTATCTCCCATCTTGTCCACACTCCCCTAACTGAAACCTGCCCATTACTAGGGATCAGGAAGCACTACCCTGAGGGGAGAGCCCCCTCTGACCCCAACGCCCACTTTGTGGGCGTAGGAGGTTTTGTTTTGATTTTCTAAAAGTCACTCACTATGCCAGTGCTGCTGGCATGTGCCAGCCCATTGTTAAGATTTGTTGGAAAAAGGTCTTATAGCTTCCTCAGAAGAGGAGTCAGTAAACATGACTCTAGAGAAGCTCGGGGTACAGAAGGATCACAGAGGAGTCGTTAACCTTCTGGAGGTATGAGCTTGTCCTCCCCCTCTTTTCCTTTGGGGGGCGGTGAGGGGAGAGCAGTGACATCACCGCCTCCCTGTGAGTCTGCCCTATTCCTGCACAGAACGAGCAGCAGTTCATTGGTGCTTGCTTCACTGTGCCCAAGGGGGTCTCGCCTAGCCCCTCCAGTGCCCAAATGGACAATTTGAGCCTGAGCCTAGAATATTACTGACCAAACATCACCCAGACAGAAGCAAAGTTTGGGCCTGTCTGGAGGCTCTTGCTCTGTGTCACTTAAGCTGACTCCAAGAGAGAAGAGAGAGATAGAAACATTGTGTGCCAGGAGGTAAGGGAATTTATCTGGTTGATTTCAACAATGAGTAATTCTTGGCAACTGTAAGTCCTTACTACCAAGTAAGAATGGATAGATTCTTTTAAAACGTCTTGGAACAACATGCTTCAAAAGAGGCATCCCTGGTGATCAAAGGGTTAATTAAGTTGCTGACTGCTAACCCAAAGAAGCAATCAGAGAGGCCTATAGGTCAGTTTCCAGAAACCCAGCCTTTGGGAACCATGGGGCTCGGCTTGGCCCTCACTCAAGAAGGCAGGCACTGTGAGCCAGAGTAGGTTGGATTGCACCTGTTTTAAAGAGGAAACACCAGTGGCATTTCAAATTTTGTTCAGAAATTCTATTAACAGCACTGAATGAAGGATTATTTGGTAGCTTTTATAATATATTTGTTTTCACCTTTTTTAATCAACATCTTGATGTACTGCATGATTTAGTGTTTTAGGATTTTAAAAGTAAATTCTTACAGAACAGAGAATTATTTTCTCTCAGTTCTGGAGACTAAGACCAAATCGTGAGCATGTAGTTTCCTTCTTTTGCCAGTAGGCCCTGGTGGGCATTTTCTGGCATATTTCCTTACTTGGCAGTGGGGTGTGTGTGTGGTGTGTATGTGTGTGTGTGTGTGTGTGTGTGTGTCTCCATCCGTCTGTCTTTCTGTATCTGTCTACGTCTCTTCTGCTCATTAACACAGCAAAAGGATAACTTCGTTCCAAACAGGATCACACCCACAGGAATCCAATATGCATTTCAGTGCAGAACAAATGGCGGGAAGCATGGTTGTGGTGCTGGACTAGATTGTGCACCTGGACTGCTGGCCCCAATCTTGCCATCCCCGGTATGAGGACAATTACAGCCTTGCCCCGACACAGTAGTGTTTTGTGCACTGGTGCACGTAAGGCATCCAGGCCTACCTGGCAGTCTGGCCAGTGCTATTGCAAGGCGAGCCCTTCGGTGGCAGCTTTCCCCACAGCTCTGGTGGTCCTGTCCTCCTGTGGGCCTTTCTCTTCCCTTCTGTGGCCTACCAGCAGTGTGTGGCCGTCCTTGCCCTAGGTCTGCCTGTCTAGCTCTTTTTATAAGGAGTCAACTTGGAAGTGATTAGGTCTGGGATCCACCCTGCTGTGTGACATGGCTTCATTAACATAACAAGAATCCCCACTTCCAGAAGGGTCCTACTTGATGGGTGCAGGGCGTGTGTCCTGCCATTACTATCCCTATCTTTTCCATGGAAATTCATATACATTTGGTTCCAATTTTTGTGTGCATTTTTATATTCATCTGGGTGTGTAGCTCTGTCCTCACTTTAAGCTGGATCTAGACTTGTTACAGATTGATACAGAGTCCCGGGGAACATCGTTTTATCTTTCCACAGTGGTGTCTATGGCAACTAATGCTGTCCAATACCATCTTAACTGGACGTTAGTTTAATACTCCAGAAGCTGTCAGCTTGTTCTTCTTGCTCCCCATCAGTTTTAAGCGTGCCTGTGCTTCGTGGCATACATACTAGCTAGGGTTAAAAAATGACTCCAGATTTTGGGTGTAATTGTGTTCCTGGTTTCTGCTGCTTCCCAGGTGGTGATCAGGGCAGTGGCTTTGGGGCCGCCGGCAAAGCTCCTGCTGCGACTGTGGTTCCAGTTCCCAGTCAGCCAAGCGCCTCTTCTGACAAGTATGCAGCCCTGGCGGAACTCGACAGTGTGTTCAGCTCAGCAGCCACCTCGAGTAATGCGTACACGTCCACGAGTAACGCCAGCAGGTACCTGGCCTCTCACTGGCCACACTCCATGGGTATTTTCTTCAACGAAATGATAACGTGGTTAAGTCATGAGAGTTTCTGGGCATAACATTTGGACATGACATTTTTTAGGGCTTTGTAAACGTGAGGAAACGGAATTGAATCTGCTAATTAAAATCGATTCCTTGGCCCTGGCTGCCGTGGTTCAAACTTTTTGTTGGAGGCAACATTTTAGTTTTGATCCTTGAGCACTCACATATCCGAGGTTATGTATCCCTCACAGTGGATAAAAGCAGATTTAATGTATCCTTCTGAGTCAAGAAAATGGAATAAGGAAAGTATCACCTTGAGGTGTGCTGGCTAGTATTGTTTTAGAAAGACTTGCATCAGGGCTCAGCATCCTGTGATAGCTTTGAATCACCAGCCTTTTGTTTTGCTGCCAAGTACGAAACCATCACACCTCTTGTCTCTGAAACAATGACTGACAAACCCATGGTTATTCAGGGTTAGGTCGTTGGCAGACATTTTCTCACCAAAAAATCACCTAAGCTTATCAATTTAAGGTTCATTTAAGTGCAAGTCAGACTTGTGAGTTTTATTCTAATATGAAAAAATAATTCATAGACCTCATAGTCTACATTATAAATGACGTAGGAAAGTATCCCTGTTGACTCTTGGAAAGGCAGGGATGGTTCGGTATCCACAATTACTTGAAAAGTCTGTTAAGATACTGCTAATTTGCTCACTTCTATGCCTGGGTGAGGCTGGATTTTCTTGATCCACAAGGTGAAGTCACAAAGTATTCCTATAGAATCCGAGAAACCTTTAATAAACAAGAGTATTAAAATGGATAGCTTTTGTTTCTTGACACGTTGTCCCTCTAGGGCTGTAGAGTATACAGGTGAGGGTTCCAGCCTTCTAGCCTGCCTAAGGAGCTCTGCTCTTTGGTAAAAATGGCAGGTTCTGTGTGCTCAAGGGACTCAAACCATGTACCTTGGAAGTGGTCTTTGAGTTTGGGGAACAAGCAAATCTGAGGGGGTATGATTGGGGCTGTAAGGTAATTCTCCCAGGACAGCCCTTGTTACCCTCAAAGAATAGGTAGATAGTCATGATGGGAATAAATTCTTCCTCAGCAAAACTCCTGGCATTTTCCTCAGTTTTTTAAAAGTGTCTTCCCAATAATGTCTCCCACCACCCCCACCCTCCCATGGTTGTCCTGCCTCCTCCTCACCTTTTATTTAACAGACCGCGGTCAACATTTGTTTTCAGCAATGTCTTTGGAGCAGTTCCAGTGGGTGCGTCTGCACAAACACAGCCTGCTGCTTCAAGTGTGCCTGCCCCCTTTGGAGGTACGTGCTTCTTGTGTGCCGGAGTCACAGTGGGCTCTGATGCTGAGTGGGATGAGCTGTGTAAGCATACCAGGAGGTAGTCAAAGCAATGGTTCATCATCAGAAAGCTGGAGTTTTCTCTCAATGTAGTAAAGGGAACAAGTATTTTTAACTACTTGAAGGCAAAAGGATGGGGGTATGATCATGTCGTTTCCAATTTTTTAAAGCTCCACCTTCCACAAATCCATTTGTTGCTGCTGGTGGCCCTGCTGTGGCGGCTTCCACAAATCCATTCCAGACCAATGCCAGAGGAACAGCAGGTAAGGAGCCACTGCAGGCTCTGATTGGGTGAGTGTTGAGAGGAGGTGTGTTGCAGAGATGCCCAGGAAAGGACCGCTGACGGGGCTCTGAATGGAGTGTAGGTGGAAGATTCTGTCCGTAGTAAAAATACCACCCACAGATTTCTAAAGTCTTGGAGTCGAGTAGCTGACAAGGACTTTTGAGGTGATCTAGGGCCCAGCACTCCCCAATCGAGCTTTTATCTCTGAAGAAGGACTCTAGTGAGACATTGTGACTTGGTGGTCTGAGGTCAGGGTCCCTGGCTAAAATGTTTTCAGTCTTCATAGAACAGTTTCGTAAGAGGGTTAATTAAGTATGAAGGGTTTTCAAAATATCTGTGGTAAAACAAGGAAAAGTGCTTGGAGTGGTCCCACAGAGTATTTGAAGCCCTCAAGTTTAGGAGCTCTCCTGGTATGAGGTGCAGGGCCTTTGGTTCCTGAGCTTCGTAGTAACCAGGTCTTTCACTGGCGCATAGCTAGTCCCGGGGTTGGGGAGGCGGAGATACTTAGACGGCCTGATTTCAGGAACTGCAGTCTGTATGGGCTGTGTAATCTTGTTTTTGTTTGAGACTCAGTAGTCTTAGAGCTGAAGCTTCAGTTGTAGCAATGTTGGCACAAGAGATACCTGTAACATTACAATTAAATCAGCACCACTAAGAATTAATACTTACTTAGAAATATGTCAATGTTAAGTGTTATAGTAGGAGTTTGAGCTATAACTTCTAATATTTGCCTTTTTATATAAGTATTTTTAGCCATAGTTTGTCAGTATTTAATATACTAGGCTTTTAATAAATATTTGAGGTTTACAAAAAGTTCATGAAGTTTAATTTTTTAAATGCTTTGTCTTAATTGAAAGTATCTATTTCTACATTTTATCAATTATATATATGAAACAGCTCTTTCTTAATATACATTGTTTTGGATTGATGGAACTAGCTTGAAATGGAAGTAGATGTGTTTGGGGGTGCAGCCAGATTTGTGTTCAAATTCAAATTTCATATTTGCTGGTTGACTTTAAGAATGCTTTGTGGATCATTATTTTAGTGAATGGGATTTAAAGATGGTAAGGCGATCTTCTAACACTTATTGAGTACTAACCATTATCTGTGATGGGTTCTAGGTGCTTATAAACACATGTAACAGCTGAGGAGTGGAAAATGGGTTTTTACCTTGCTGCAACATAATTATATTGACTAAGTTTCTCTGACATTATTATCCATCTCTGTAGCAGTGTTCTATGGCTGTCAGGGTTGTTGGGAAAAGTAGGATTCTGGGACCAACCCAACATGGTCTCTGCATTGTTGTTAGAATCAGGCTGGTCTTAGTCTTGAATATCAGGGTCTAGCTGGGATCAGAAACATGCTGTGTATGTGGAGGCATGATGTGAAATCAAGTGCGAGCTCAAGCACACATCTTGGTAATTGGGGAATGTCAACATAATATGTCTGCAAAGTTCTATACTCCAGTAGGAATTTAATAGCGTCTTACTTTTAAGGGTGGGGGTGAAGGAGTGATGTGGTATGGTGGTGATAGCGAGGAACATGATTTCTTTCTTGCTGCACACTGCAGTATGTCAACATTTGAAAAATTGGCAAACATTGTAGAGCCTTTCAACTCTTCATTTTTTTCCACTACAAAGGGTTTTCAATTTATCTCATTGATCACCCTCCTACAATTACAGAGTGTGGACAAAATGGAGACCCAAAA
The DNA here is from genome assembly GCF_050624435.1 of Tenrec ecaudatus. Taxonomy (NCBI): domain Eukaryota; kingdom Metazoa; phylum Chordata; class Mammalia; order Afrosoricida; family Tenrecidae; genus Tenrec; species Tenrec ecaudatus. Next base: position 10,853,052 of record NC_134542.1, on the reverse strand, counting down.
CCCACCTGTAAGATAATTGGGCAGTCCCTTACAGAAGGGTCACAGGGCACAGATGAAATATATAACTATCCTCTAGTTCTTTAATGTTTCCTCCCCTTAACCATTATGGTCTTTGTTTTACCTCCATTAATCTCATTATACCTGCATATGTTCATTTGTATAATATCATTCAATGCATGAAAACCAAGAGAGATAACCCTTCAGAAACAGTAACGGGAGTAATGATACCCTGAGGGTGTAGGAATAGAGGTGGGGGAAAGGGGAACTGATAGCTATTATGACTTATAACCCCATGGAAGGAGAACTGAGGGAAACGAATAACAGAATTGTAGGTGAATGGATACATTGGATGGTGTAACATACAACTAAATATATTAGTAATAATAATAATATAATAAAGGTCCCTGGGGATACGGTGGCGAGAGGAGGGGAAGGGGGAACCAAAGTTAACTATGCGTCTACTGAAGCAGAAATATAATCATTATTTCCCACAGATGAACTTTTCCTTTTTTTTCTTTAGAAAAGACTTTTGTTTACCTCTGATGTTTATTTTGTTAAAATATATCTTGAGATTCCTTTTAAAAGATGGAATCAAGGAATAGTTGAATATGAAATTGATGACGTTTTAGTGATATTTCTCAGTCTGAAAATTAGTATTTTACTGATAGGTGTTCTGGATATATACTAAACTTGAGGATTTAACTTTTTACCCTGAAGCCTTCTGCAGGAGACTGACTACAATGGTCCAAGCCTTATTTTGATAATGTAGTTTTCTTCTTAGATTTTTTTATCAGAACCTTTTGTGCAAATTTGATTTTCAGTGATTAGAAATCCTGTCTTATAATCTTAAGACCTCCTTATCACCAAGAGAATGACTTTTTCTAGCCTCTATTGTAATGCTGCTGTGGTAAACCTGCAGAACCGCTGAGCTGAACAAGAAGGGGTAGCTTTGTTTTACGACCCGGCCAGAACAAATTTGTCAAATTGTTCACGGACTTGCCCAAAGGGTTCAAAATTAGCTGGTGGCTAGTCTGATACTAGGGGTCAAAACCTAGGGGTAAGCCAACATAACTTCCAATCCAAATAGCAGCCTGCTTCTGTAATTACTGCATGTCTCTATAGACTTTACATGGACAGATAGGCTTTCTTCCTCTTTTGAATTAACCTTCATACTTACTGGTTTTCTTCCCTTTGGAATTATAAACATTAGAAACCAAGAAGCATGTGTATAATTTAGTTTTGTATTGATGGAAAATAGGCCAATCAGCATTAATCAGTACTATTTTTTATTAATCTTTACGTACTCAGTAAATCCACCTGATTTGTGTATTATATCCTGAAGAGGAACATTAGAACAAAAACATTTGTGGTGATGTGGAAGGGCAGGAGGGAGGAAAAGCAAAGCAAAAGCCAGAGTAGATGCTGTGTGGGGCATGCGAGATATACTGTGGTATAGTAAAGTTGTTGTTGCTTTTTACTTGTCAAAGTTCCACCCTCAAAGTAATACTTGCACAATTCTAACATTTCATAGTTTGTAGTTGATACTTCTTACAGAGAAAAGCTTAATTGCCAGTTTGAAAATAAAGAAACAGAAAAGTTAACAAAACCCAGAAAATTTTAAGTGCAGAGTAGTCCAGAGAAACTGTGTACATCACATATTTATAAGGGATTTGTGTCTAGAATGTACAGAGAGTTCCTATAAGTCAGCATCCTAAAGAAAAGCATGAAAAATAGATTACACAGGTCTCCAAAGAAGATCTGAAAATGGCCAATAAGAGACATCAAAAATGTCCCACATCATCATGATTAAAACCGACGTGAGGTACCACTTCACATTTACTAGGATGGCTGCAATAAAAAAAAGATAGGCACTAGCAAGTGTTGTTAAATAGAAATTAGAACTCGAAACACTACGGGTGGGAATACAAAACAGTACACCTGCTTTAGATAGCAGTTTGATGTAGGTTGAGTTGGTGGGGTGGGGAGGGCCTCCCATTGAGTCAGTTCCAGCACACAGTGACCCTCTAGGACAGAGCAGAACTGCCATTGTGGGAGCAGAGAGCTTCCTCCAGAAAAGCAGCTAAAGGGTTTGAATCGGGATTTTCACTGCTGACCTTGTGGTTCGCAGCCTAACTCACAATCCATTATGCCACCTTAACAAGCTTAATGTAGACGTAGTTCCCACATAACCCAATAATTTCACTCCTGGGTTATATATCTACGAGGAATGAAAACACGTGTGCACAAAAACTTAGACACACATGATAGTGCCAAGACTTTTTATGTTAGATCAGGTTGAGCAGAGAAACAAATCGTGTATGTATAAGAAAGAGCTTCATATCAAAGAGCAATTGTGTATTGAGAAAACATCCCAGCCCAGTCCAGATCAAGTCTACAACTCTGATAGTAGCCCGTAAGTCCATTACTACTCCATAAACTCCTCTTCAGGGCTCTGGCTACCATCAGCGTGGCTGCATGTGGCTTGTCAACAGGAATGTGAAGCAGAGAGAGAGAGAGAGTGTGTCCCACCTCACCAGAGGAAGTCCCAAAATCCTCAGGAGAAGGCCACACCCACAAGGAGGAATCACCCCTTCTTAACAGCCTCAAGTTGACACGAGATTATGTAGCTGCCACAAGTTTCATAACCCTCCAAATGTCTGTCGTCCGATGAGCAAACTGAACTAGCCATATAAGGGAGTATTGCTTAGCCATAAAACAGCAACGTCTGATACAGATGAACCCTGCCTGAGAGCACTGCAAAGGGAACGCAGCGGCTACACAGGGTCACAGTACTATAAGATGCCGTTTATCTGGAATATTTCAATCTGTGAAGATAGAAAGTAGCTGATGGAGTTACATGACAGAAAATGAGTGCAGATTTCTTTTAGAGGGATGAAGATGTGTGAAATCTAGACGATGCTGCCTGTATCTTCACAGGAATAAGCTATTAGCATGGATTTTAAAAAGTGAATTGCTTCCATGTTTCTTCATCTTAATTATGATTCTAATCTCCTTTATTCCTAACAGTGTACCTCTGACAGCACCATGAATGTAGTTGAGATAAAAAGGCTCTCTGATGGCCGTGGGCTTTCTCTAGGCTCACGCTGCCTGCTTTGCAGCTGGCCCACCCTCTTAGAATGGGGAGGGAGCACCAGTGCATTTGTAGCTGTAAGCGAATTGACACCGCTCTCTTTCTGGCTTTCCAAAGGCCTGTCTGGAGCACTCCACTCTCAAGTCTTTCCTCATGCTCATTTTGGTAGGTGGCCACAGCTGGTTCCGCGGTCTGTGGCGGTGTGTCTATCTGTTTGTGGGGGCTTCTGCTGACGTGCCGCCTTCTTGCTTCCTGCATGTGGCATAGGGTCAACCTCTCTCCCCACCCCCCCACCCAATGTTTAAAATGCACAGTGGGCATGGATGTGTGGCATACAGTTGCATTGCACTCAAAGTTACATGAAAATTCATGGTGGTCATCTGTAAATGCCAGCCAATGTTACTGCCTCCCTCTATGGTCACCTTAGACTTGTCCCTGCTGCTGTGATTAGTTTCCTTGAGCTTGAATTCATAGTATCTGGAGTGACACGCTAGGGAGGGCCCAGGCCCTGTTAGCGCATCATTCCTTAGTGTTTGGTTTTGCTTCAGCGAATCTGAGTTGTGTTTTCCTCGCGCTTCCTGAAACGTGTTCTGTTGGACCTTGCCCGCCTGCCCCCTCACCCTGCTGCTCACTCACTCTTGTGCTGCTCACTGGCTCCTTTCCTAGTGTGCTCATTAAGAATAACAATGAAGGTCATTTTAAAAATAGTGATTCTAATCTGGTCCATCGGTTATATGCATGAGAGCCATGCAGATGACTCAGGAGACACCTGTAACGTGTATCTTGACTGGTCAGCTTTAACAGAAGCCTGACTTCTTGCCGTGCTTGCAGATCTTAGCTTCTGAGCCTAAATCATTGACCATGCTGGTAAGTCTTAAAAGTCAGGATTTCCATTGACTTGGACCTTTTGATAGCGTCATGTACTATCTGTATTAAAGTAGCGGGGTCGGCCTCCTACTTCTCAGAGAGCCTTCCGGGAACATACCGTTGAGCCTTTGTTGGACATCGCCCTAGCATCAGTGGCATCTGTCCTGCTCTGGTGCAGACTTCATCACTGATGAGTCAGGGCCGGTGGGGGTGATGACAGCATACCTAGTGGGTCATGATTCTTCACACACACAGTCCCTCCAACGTGCCAGATTCTGTTGCATGAGTCAGTAACAGCTAGATACATGCAGGGCCGGACACAGTGTTTGCTTGCCCACCCGACTTTCTATAGCTTGTCCGTGAAAGGCTTTTTCAGACCTTTCCCAATCTCTGCACTTCCCTGATCTTCATGACTCAGCAGGCTGCCCAGTCTTGTTCTGCGAGACCTCCTTTCATGCTGCCTGCATTCACCTTGTACATGAGGAAGATGCATTTATTAGAAACGAACACAGCCTTTTGAATGTGCCAGTGATTGTGCTAGAGTTTGTTTTTTACACGTTTTCCTCTGGTAACAGGGCTGTGTGAGTTTTTAACGGTCTGCCTCACACCTGTTTTCTCCTATAAGCCCTGTTGAGTGAGCTCGTTACACAGGACACCCTCCGCCCTGATACTCGAGCAGATGCTCCAAGAGGTAAAACTGAAAACTTGGATGTTGTTTATAGCAAAACTGACTGTAAAAACAAATACGGTTTATTGTATACATGGCAATTGAATGCTGATGAACTTTAAAACCTAGATTACCTTCTTAAAATGAAACTGAGTGGTTGATGTTGTGTGGGCCGTAGCTTTATTGGTTCCCTCTGGGGGCTGGGATGTAAGGGAACACACTTCACAGGGCCAGTACCTGCATCTCGCAGGTGGTCAGTCATTCAGTGACCACACGTCCATCCTGATTCGCAGTGACACTAAACCTTACCATTGCAGACCTGGTTGGGATTTTAGATGCCTTTAGAACACATCAGTAGTTTCCAAAGGAAATAGTACCTAGTCTGTGATATTGAGCATTGGAAACCAACCCATCCCGCCATGTGTAACTCTTCTCCCCTCTCTCCTCCAGCCGCCACTTTCGGCACGGCATCCATGAGCATGCCTGCGGGCTTCGGGACTCCCGCCCCCTACAGTCTTCCCACCAGCTTCAGTGGCAGCTTTCAGCAGCCTGCCTTCCCGGCCCAAGCCGCTTTCCCTCAGCAGACAGCATTTTCTCAGCAGCCCAATGGTAAGACCCTGCACTGCCCTTAGTTAGCCTTCTTTTGTCACAGTAGTGGTAAGGGTATGGACAAAGAGAATTGTCTCCTGAGTGTTTGCCACACAAAACAGAAGCCTCTGGGGACGTGGACCTCGATTGACTCACCGGATGACCAGGTTGCAGCTCTATGAGTAAACCCTGGCTGTCTGCAGAGCGCCCCTCCCTCTCAGGTCCCTCCCCCAGGGACCTTCCTGATGAATCCTATTGCATGCTTGCCAGCTGCTTAGTTTCATAAGGGCCGTGTGGACCTTCTATGGGTTCCACGTGTTTCTGGTCTTGACAGCACTGTTGTGCGTGTGTCCTGTTGTAGAAGGGTGCTTTACTTGAACTAAGACGGTGCTCGAAAGAGGTTCGTGTGCTGTAGTAAACTGTAGTTAGATGTCCGTTTCAGAGAGAGACCATTTCTCTCATTTGCCAAAGTGTGCAGGTTACAATTTTGGAAGTCACTTGAATGACAATCACATATTTTCTTTTTTAAAGCCCATGGTTGGGTCAAGGTTTGGAAGCGTAGTCTATGAGAGATCCATGCATAATGAAATACTGGACTGCTGTTCACCTAGAAACCAGCATGGTCCTTAGCGAACCAGCTGCCATCAAGTAGATCCCAACTCACAGTGGGCCCGCTGGACAGGGTAGACCTGCTCTGTAGGCTTCCCAAGGTGCCAGTGTTTAGTACAGAAGCAGACTGCTCATTTTTCTCCCACAGAGGCTGATGGCTTTGACCTGCTGAGCCTTGGTTAGTTGCAGAGTGTTTTAGCCACTGTGCCACCTGGGCCCTTGCTGCCCTACAGCCCTTCCCAAATAGTCACTAGTTCACCAGTGAAATCTTCTGGGTGCCCAAACTGTACAGGTGAGACAGTGTGATGCACCCATTCCAGAGAGTGGCCAAAGCACTCCTTTGACTTTTGTCTGTGGTGTCGGGGAGGGGGCATGGGAACCGGCAGTTAAACACTGAGGTGTGCTCCTGCTGCTCCAGTACACTTGTCTCTGAAGCTCATGAGAAGGGCCAGAAGTATGGGGTTGTCTTTCGTCAGGTACAGGTTCTGATGGGAGCTTCTCTTCTAACAAAGGTGCAGGTTTTGCAGCATTTGGACAGACAAAGCCAGTGGTGACTCCTTTTGGTCAAGTCGCAGCTGCTGGAGTATCTAGTAATCCCTTCATGGTGAGTTGTTTTGATTTTAAGGCCTTCTTTAATTGTTAGATGTGTTTTCAGATTCTGAAACGCAGGAAGGAAGTGAGCGTGAGATGCTTCCACCTGCTCTGACTCAGGAGATGTTCAGAGGGAGGCGGTCCTCGCTAACTTTAAGGAAGGATTCATCCGCTTACGCACCGAAGTGCTGGCCGGCTGCTATAGGGGGCTCACGTGGCAGCCATTGTGAGCCTGGCACAGCCCAGGCAGTACTGTGGGCTGTGGTCTACAGGCTCTCTGTGAGTGAGAGCCGACTTGACACTTAACATGCCGTGGGTGCGCACGTAGAAGGGGTCTCAGTGCCATCGTGCCTTGAGGGGCCACCTGTGAAAGGACAGCACCCCTATGAAATGGTTTTGTTGTAACCGGTTCACTGCCTACGCATCTGTTCTGGACCTGGAGCCCCAAACCAAGCCAAACCTTACCTACCATCAGCCAGTCCATTCCAGACCCAGCCCCCCAAAGCAAAGCAAACCCACAGCCAGCCAGTTCAGTAGAACCCTAGCAATCCTATGCAGGGCTTCTGAGATTGTGGAGCTTGGTGGGAGCAGGCAGCCTCCCCTTCCTCCCACTGAGTTTCCTTAGAGTGTGTCCCACACGGGAAGCGTGAGTAGTCTTCTTAGGTAGGGAGAGCTGAGCAGCGCTCACTCTGCTGAGACGTGCGCTTTTCTCGTGTTTCCCACACTGCTCGTGTGCTTGTCTGTTTATTTCTGTTCTGTCTTGTGCTTCTCTTCAGACTGGTGCACCAACCGGGCAGTTTCCAGCAGGAAGCTCATCAACCAACCCTTTCTTATAGCCTTATGTAGACACTTTCCCGGAACGAACTTGAACGTGGTCACATTACATCTCTCCGCCTCTTGCACTGTTGTATTGTTTCACTGATTTAGCTTTAAACACAAGAGAAGTCTTTGAAAAACCTGCATTGTGTATTAAACACCAGGTAATATGTGCAAAACAGAGGGCTCCGGTAACAACTTGTAACCTGTGAATTGGCAGAAAAAGGTAGCGGTATCATGTATATTAAAAATTGGCTAATAAGTTATTGCAGATACCACATTCATTTTGCTGCAGTACTGTACATATTTTTCTTAGAAATTAGCTCTTTGTGCATATCAGTATTTGTAACTTTAACACATTGTTATGTGAGAAATGTTACTGGGGAAATAGACGAGCCACTGTTAAGGTGCGGTCGCACATCTGGGAGTGAATGACCCAAAATCACTTGACCCAATGCTACTGGAAAGTTACAAAGTCAGAATTGGAAGGTTTTATTCAGAGTTGAATTTTTCCTTTCTAAAGAGCTCTTCTATTTATACATGCCTAAATTCTCCAAAAAAAAAAATGTAGAAGGATACCTGTCTGCATAGAATAAAGCTGATCATGTTTTGCTACAGTTTGCAGGTGAACAATAATAAATATGAAAAAATATGCCATTGTTTTTGTGTTTTTGCTGCAATGCCTTTACCAAAGTGGCCTTAAATATGAGCAGTGAATTGAGAACATCTTGAATTCTTGAATCGGAATACTAGAAGACTTCCTCATGACTGACTTTTGCATAAAAAGAAAACTTTATAAAAAGGCCATGTAGACAATTCATTGAAACGACAATGACTGCTGTGTTTGGGAGTATGTCCATGGTAAAGCATTTAAATGTAGCTGGTCCGTCAAATCCACCATACCTTTTCTCATTTCTTTGCAACGTCATGATTTTGTGAAAATTTGTATATATGAAGAATTTGCATGTATGTATATTACAATTTTTTAAGGTATCTGGAATTCTCTGACTGAAAATACAAAAGGCCTATTTTAACTATTGATTTTTAAAAAAATATCGTCTTTGAATGTATTGAAAAGCAGACATGACATTAACTGTGACATGATTGCACCTCAGTTTTTGTTTTGTGTTTGCTTTTCTGGGGGACAAACTGATCTTAATAGACATTTGTTTATTTTCACTTGGTTGGGAAAAAACTGGAACGTTAAGCAGAATGCCCAGGTTCCCTTAAAGTTACAGAATACTTTGTTTAAAGAGGTAATGATACTAATGTTTAGTCATATCTTTTTGTTATTCTTCAAAGGAACTTGTTTAATTATTTATGTACAGTAATGTCTCATTCTTCCAGAGACCATCTGGCAGTCTTACCACAACCAGACACAAGGGAAATGCTTGGGGTTTGGGGGAGAAGAGTGCCTCCGCGAGCAGCCCACCTCCATCGCTGCATCCACCCCACCCCACCCCACCCTCACCCCCCAGTGACCGGGCACTGGTTTAGTGGACATTTTCTATCGTTTTTCCCCAAGCGTCACATGGTAGCTGGAAGGCGACTGACAGCCCTGATGGATAAACATGTTCTGTTGAGGATGGTGGAGGGCAGGAGCAGCCCACCAGCTTAGAGGCGATCACTCTGTCCCATCTGTGCCCCTCACGGTCATTGTCCACTGCCAGGGCTCTGTGTCACCCACAAAAGCTGGAAAGCATATTTGGAAAGTTTCCTCTTCAAATGATTTACTTTAACAAACAAACCTGGAAAGAAGTGAACATCTGTTTTCCGAACTAGTGATTCCTGGTGAATACGGTTTCCAATTGTGGCCTCCTGAGTGGCTGCACTGTGCTGTGCCGCTCAGTCTGTGTGGACAGAGATCACGTGACACCGCTGCAAGCCCTTACCCACCCAACCGACTGGGCTAAGAACCAAGTAAATCAAACAGTTGTTGTCCAAATACTTTTCAGGACTATTTTCTTCTCTCCCAGGTGAAATGTAAAGTTTCCAACAAAGGGGAACCCCCTGAGGCATGGCCCTGTTTTCAATGAGTGCTCCTAGAACCCAAATGTTTGCTTTAAGAGGAGCTCCAATGTTATTTACTTCTCGTGGTGCTGTTTACTGTTAGAAACTGTCACGGGTGTTTTCGATGGCGACTAGCTCCTGTGGAAACGTCGAACATGACAAGACTGAAGACAGACCACACCCCCAAAGGTCCCGGCCGCTGGCTAGGGGACGCACATCTCCTCTCCTCTCCTCTTCTGCACTGGGATGCCTTTTCTTTTAACCTCGGTAATCTCATTTGCAGGCATGTTTAGCTCTAATTCTGACAGTAGAGATTAGCGGTTCCTTTTCTTCCTTAAAATAATTCCTTCTGTACAATTGAAGAAGCATATCAGTACTTTCTTTGTGGTCCACCTGTCCCACCCCGCCTCCATCACAAACCCTGTCTAGAACAATTTCTGTAAATTGGACAAAACAGAGGGTGTAGCTCTGCTTCCTTACTGCCATCCAAAAGCTTCTGCTCATTTTTCTTCCAGATCCATAACTTAGCAATCGTGGAAGACTCCAAGGAACTTTGTGTGGGTGGCTTATGTCAATGGAAACTTACTGTATTAGAAATTAATATTGAAATGTTTTTAAAATGTATTTATTCACTTAAAAACAATAAACTCATTACATGTTAACATAAATTACCCTTTTTTTCTTAAGTGAAAAATAGCCATTTTGGAAACAAGCGACGTCCATGTGAGGTGGGTCATCTTTGTCGGCTGGCTCCCCAGCAGTGTTGGCCTCACAGCCAAATCAGTAGGCAGGCAAGCTGTAGCAGCTGGGCCTGCCTCTGTGGGCTCGGGAGGAAGTGAGTGAGCACATGTCTCGCTCGCCCTAGTGATCTCATGAAAACCGTTTTGATGAGCACACAGCTTTTTAAAATTTTTTGAATCATTTTATTAGGGTCTCACACAACTGTTATCACAATCCATACATCAGTTGTATAAAGCATATAAAGCACATTTGTACATTCGTTACCCTCATCATTCTCAAAACATCTGCTTTCCACATATGCCCCTGGCATCAACCCCTCATTTTCCCCCTCCCTCATGAACCCTTGATAATTTATAAACTACTATTTTGTCATATCTTAAACTATCTGACGTCTCCCTTCACCCACTTTCCTGCTGTCTGTCCCTTACATGTAGATCCTTATAGTCGGTTCCCCTTTTCTACTTCACCCTTCCTTCACCCTCCCTGTATCACCACTCTCACCACTGGTCCTGAAGGGATCATTCATCCCGATTCCCTGTGTTTCCAGTTCCTCTCTGTACCACTGTACATCCTCTGTTCTAGCCAGATTTGTAAGGTCGAATAGGGATCATGATAATGGGGGGGCACTTAGGACCTGGAGGAAAGTTTTGTGTTTCATCGTTGGTACACTGCACCCTGACTGACTCGTCTCCTCGCGCCCCTTCTGTAAGGGAATGTCCAGTTGCTACAGATAGGCTTTGGGTCTCCACTCCACACTAGCGCCCGCATTCACAATGATACGATTTTTTGTTCTGATGATGGCTGATACCTCATCCCTTCGACACCTCATGATCACACAGGCTGGTGTGCTGCTTCCAATGTGGCCTTTGTTGCTTCCAAGCTAGATGGCCACTTGTTTTCCTTCAAGCCACTAAAACCCCAGGCACTATATCTTATTTTTTTTAATTTTATTTACTTTTAATCATTTTATTGGGGACTCATACAACTCATCACAATCCATCCATCCATCCATCCATCCATCCATCCATCCATCCATGTGTCAAGCACATTTGTACGTTTTATTGTAATCATTCTCAAAACATTTGCTTTCTGCTTGAGCCCTTGGTATCAGCTACTCATTTTCCCCCTCATAAACCCTTGATAATTTATAAATTATTATTTTGTCATTTAAAAAAATCATTTTATTGGAGGCTCGTACAATTCTTATCACAATCCATACACCCATCCATTGTGTCAAGATTCTCAAAACATTTGCCTTCTACTTGAGCCCTTCATATCTGCTGCTCATTTTCCCCCTCCCTCCCCACTCCCCTACCTCATGAACCCTTCATCATTCATAAATTATTTTGTCATGTTACACTGTCCGATGCCCCCCCCCACCTTCTCTGCTGTCTATCCCCCAGGGAGGAGGCTATAAGTAGATTCTTGTAATCAGTTCCCCTTTGCTACCCCACATTCTCTCTACCCTCCAGGCATCGCCACTCTCACCACTGGTCCTGAAGGAGTCATCTGTCCTGGGTCCCTGTGTTTCCAGTTGCTATCTGTACAAGTGTACATCCTCTGGTCTAGCCAGATTTGCAAGGTAGAATTGGGATCATGATAGTGAGTGGGGGGGAAGCATTTAAGAACTAGAGGCATGGTTGCTACCCTGCACCCTGACTGGATCATCTCATCCACAAAACCCTTCAGTAAGGGGGTATCGGGCTGCCTACCAGTGGGCTTTGAGTCTCCACTGTGCACTCACCCACATTTACATTGATAGGATTTTTTTCCCCTTGATGCTTGAGACCTTGTCCCTTCGACAGCTCGTCATACAAGCTGGTGTGCTTCTTCCGTGTGGGCTTTGTTGCCTCAACTAGATGGCCACTTGTTTATCTTCAAGCCTTTAAGACCACAGGCGCTATATCTTTTGATAGCTGGACACCATTAGCTTTCTTCACCACATTTGCTTATGCACACGTTTGTCTTCAGTGATCGTACCAGGGAGGTGAACACACAATGATTTTTTGTTCTTTGATGCCTGATACCCCTTCAGCACCTTGTGATCTGTGGGCTTCGTTGCTTCTGAGCTAGATGGCCGCTTGCTTGTTTAAACACCCAAGTCTTCCTGCAGCTGAAATCCCAGTTAAATGGGCACATGTTTTTAGCTCTGTCTTCCGGAAGTATGTTTATAATGATAAAATGTGTAAATACCATCGTTGTGTCCCAGTTGAATGCTACAAGTTGTGATTTGACAATACTAGTGTTTGAGAGTCATGGAGTCTTCTGATCACAGTGAAATTTGGGGACTGCCCTGGCGAACCATTCCAAAGCCAATTTAAAATGTTTGGAAGAAGACATTGCCAAAGATGAGCTTGCTTGTAGCTCCGAAGCTTCTTGTTTTCAAAAAACTTACAAAGCCCATTTGATTTATTTGATACTTGCCAACTGCTTTTCGTGTATTATTATCTCCTACAGTCTCTAGCACGGCCTCTCTCCTAAAGCCCGACTCAGGGTTTGTAGGGTGACAGCTTATGCTCACGATAAAACACTTGATGTTGAGTTAAAATGCCATCATGTTTGTAGATCTGGAGATGCGTAAAAACCTTCATATATAACACATGATTTGGGTTTCCTTTGTATTTCAATGCTAATACAATTTATCTAAGGTTTTATTTAATTTTCATAGGCAAATTAATAGGATAATTAATGGAGCATTAATAAGGTAATTAGTGGAGTGTGTTTTAGACTAAGAATACGCCTGAAATACCACCAGGACTCCACGTCTCTGAAAGGCAATTTTAGCCTAGTTTGTACGTGCCCTGTACTATTTAAAATGTTTGTTTTAAAAGAGAAGCTCTTGCTAACATTTGCGTTAAATTAGCTTATTGATAATATTAAATTATATCATGAAATGCGAGTGTCATTAGTTACAGCATTAATCTTTGAACCAAAGCACCTTTGGGTGCCACAGTGAGGTGCTCAAGTACTAGCTGCAGCATGATTGAAACCACAGGCCTGGCAGCCTGGGGACAGTTCTATGGCACCATGAATCAGGATCAACACAGGGGCAGCAGACTCAGGGTCCATGAGTGGGAAGCCACTTGGTAGTCCAGTGTGGTCGGGGCAGTTGGTAAATGTTTTACAGCCATTTCTGCCCCAAGCCCCGGATTTGAAGTGTTTTCTGTGGTCTGATGCTCTTACCATGGTCCGTTCCATCTACCAGTCTTACCTTGTTAAAACTGTCGGTCAGAAAGTCCCTGCAGGACAGTGGCTCTCCCTGCCTTTGGCAGGGCATCCCAGCCCCTCCATCCACCTCCCTTCTTGTTTTGTACTGGTAGCCAGTGTTGGAGTGCAGTAGCGTTGTTTTGTAGATCAGTGACGATAACAGTTTGCCTCTCGTTTTGGTACGTTACCGGTGAAGATGTCAACATGGTTGTGAGCTTGTTAGGTTTTTTGGGGGGTGGTGGGGGTGGGGGGACGGGCTTCATTTTTGTTGGTATTTTGTCTTTTTATGTGATGTTAGAATGAGTAGTTGCTGAGATTCTCAACCAAGTGAATGAAGGGGGTGGGGGTACCATGAAAGAGGCTGTAAAAGTAAGCTTTCATTCATTTATCTGTAAGTTCACCTTGAAGGCCTACGTTTTTCTGATTAAAGTTAAAAAACATTTTCTGTGCCAATAAATTACACGAGTGTTTTAAAAATTGGTTTGTTGTACCTTTCTAGTATATTGATATTGATCAAAACTGTTAATATTGTGCCTATTTTATTATATAGTCTGGGTAGATTGGAGAACTTTATAAACACACATATGTGTATAAGAAAGAGCTTTATATACAAGAGCAATTGAACATTGAGAAAACAGCCCAAGTCCAGTCCAGATCAAGTCCATAAGTCTAATATCAGCCCATATGTCCAATACCCATCTATAAAGTCCTCTTTAGTCTCACGAAACACATGGATTGATGCTGAATTCAGGAAGATCACAGCCCAGTTGGTGGGAACTTTGGGATCCAGTGGTGGTGTAAGCATCTCAGCGCTGGCAAGGGTCTCCACATGGTTCCTTCAGCTCCCAGGGAATGGGGTCTATCAGCATAGTGCCATGTGTTTTGTCAGTAGCGCGTCTCTTAGGGAGTGACCCTGAGAGTGTCTCCCACCTCCAAGAAGGAAATAAAGGAATTCCCAGAATTCGCAGGAGAAGGGAATGTTCACACAGAGGCCTCACTGGCTATGATGCAACCTAGACTCAACCCCTTCACTCATTCCTCTCAAGTCCCAAACTGACACCAGATTATGTAACTACCAGACGTGTAGAACTTTTGTGTTTTTATAAGGTCAAATCTTAACAGTAATTTCTGACTTGAATCCATGCTTAAGAAATCACCTTCTTCCATGTGGGCTTTGTTGCTTTTTAGCTAGATGTCCACTTGTTTATCTTCAAACCTTTAAGACCCCAGACGCTATATCTTTTGATAGCCGGGCACCATCAGCTTTCTTCACTACTTTTGCTTATGCACCTATTTGGTCTTCAACAATCATGTCGGGAAGGTGAGCATCACAGAATGCCGGATTATTAGAACCAAAGTGTTCTTGTGTTGAGGGAGTACTTGAGTTGAGGCCCAATGTCCATTTGCAACCTTAATTCTTAACATATAGATAAGAGTGCATGGTTCTATTCCCATCTCATCTTATATAAATATATTTACATATGTACATGCCTGTATTAAGACCTATAAATGTCCTTTGCCTCCTGGTTCTTTCCTCTATTTCATTTTACTTTCCTCTTGTCCCACAATCATGTTTGCCTTCATTTGGGTTTAGTAATTCCTCATTGCTATATTGCCCTTGATTAAGCCCCATTAGGCATCTTACTCCCTTCCATTGATTTTGGTTCACTTGTCCCCTTGTCCCTGGGTTGGTTTCCCCACCCACCTTCCTTTCTCCCACCTCCTCTTCCATATCCCCCCAGAACAATTGGTCCCATTCTTTTCATCTCCAAATTGTTTATCCTGCCTAACTTATCTAGATAGACATGCAGAGATATTAATAAGTGCAGAAACCAGGCAAAGCCAAGCCACATGGAAGAAGCACACCAGCTTGTGTGATCATGAGGTGTCAATAGGATCAGGTATCGGGCATCAAAGACCCAGAATAAAATCATACCCAATGTGATTGGGAGGGGGGTGGGGGGGTGACATGGAGTGGAAACCCAATGCCCATCTATAGGCAATTGGACATCCCCTCACAGGGGTCACAGGGAAGAGATGAGCCAGTCAGGGTGCAGTATAATACTGATGAAACAGCTTTCCTCTAATTTGGTGCTTTCCCCTGCCCGCCCCCCCCCCACTATTATGACCTCAGTTCTACCTTACAAATCGGATTAGATCAGAACATGCACACTGCTACAGACATGAGCCTGCAACACTTGGAATCCAGGACAGATAAACCCCTCAGGGCCAACAAGGAGAGATCAGGAGGATTAGGGGAGGGGAAGGGAGAAAGGGAATTCATCACAAGGATCAACATAAAACCTCCTAAGGGAACAACAATGGAAAGGTGGTGTGTGGTGGAGGACAATGTAAGATATGCAAATAATAATCTAACTTATCCAGGGGTCCTGGGGGAAGAAATGGGAAGCTAATGCCAGGGGCTCAAGTGGGAACAATGCTTTGGGAATGATGGCAACATGCAAATGTGCGTGACACGGATGAATGTATAGATTGTGATGAGATGTAAAAGCCCCCAAATAAAGGTATTTAATAATAAATGTTTTACCAAACCAATTTATATAACTATTCATGTCATCAACATGTTTCTTTGGCTTAATGTTTTGGTAAATTTCTAAAATACAGGTGAACTGAAGGAGGAAGACGTGCTGATTGGATATGAAACTAAATTGACTGCTCTCGAGTCAATTGCCACTCAACAACCCGGGATAACAGAGTAGAACTGCCCATAGTGTTTCCAGTACTCTAATCTTTACAGTAGCAGACTGCTTCATCTTTGTCCATCTAGTGGGTTGAAGCCGCTTGCCTTGCCGTTGGTAGCTGTGTGCTTGACCACATGCCGCCAGGGCTCTCCCTTAGGCATTAGCAAGAGCTCAAGGATATGCAACTGACACAGGAGCCACTGTCATGCTGAGACCTCTTGGAGCAGAGAATGGGCTCCACTGTGACATTTCAGAGTCCGGAAGAGGTGACAGTGTGCAACTGCTCCTGCATGGGGTTTTCAGGGGCTGGTCTTGGAAGTAGATTCCTCCAGTACACCTCTGGGTGGGCTGGTACCACCCACACTTTGGTTAGACTACCACCTTAAGCACCCAAGGACTTAAAAGGATGCTAAATAGGTTAAGTTGAGTCGGGGTGAGGAAGCTCTTAGCAATGGACTAAAACAGTGGTAGAATGGATACAAGGCACCTGAGTAGGAGTCAAAGGATTCAGGCCAACATGTAAATGTGTACATACGTGTGTGGTAATAGAAGATGTGTCCTCTGTTGTAGAATGCTTGCACTGTCCGCGTAGCTGGAGCCTGGAGAAGTGTGTTGATAGTATTAATCTAGAGGAATTTGCCATCTATAAGGAAACAAGATTATAATGAGAAGGTTGGACTGTGTGGTGGGAACTCTTAAGAGCCAATGAGTGTTCCCACTTAATGGCTTTAGGAATTCTCAAGAAAACTTACCGTAAACCTCCTGTGTATGGGTCAACTCTTAGTGTTCCGTGTTCGCAGTAGGTTCCTCAGAATATGAGCCGAAAATAACCGTTTTAGAAATTAAATACTCCTTGAACATAATAAGGGGGCAAGAGAAACATTGCAAGTGCTCGCGGTAAAGGAGACGGTCTCAAGGAAAATGTGTGCACAGAGGCCACAAGATAGGGTAGCAATGTCTTCAATGACGAAGAAAGCTGTCAACCCAGAATTAAGATATCCAGTGAAACTATTCCTCAAGAGGGAGCTAAAAGAAAGACATAGGTCAACACAGCAACTTGCATGTGAATGTTGGTAGCACTGTAACTCGTGTTCGCCTGGATGTAAGAACACTAAATCCCTGAGTGATACATGAACAAACAAAATGTGGCATGACCAAAGAAGGGATTCATGATGCAGCCTGCATGAACCCTGAACGCGTTCTAAGTGGCAGGAGCAGGACACAAAGGCTACATATTGTATGGTTTCATTGACAAAAAATGTCACAGTAGGCAAATCCAGAGAGCTGATAAATAAAGTCTACTTTTTGGGGTGATAACAATTTCTGGCATTTGATTTTGAGATGGTTGTGCAACTTTGAGAGTATGCAAAAGAGCACTGAATTGTACACTTTAAAAGGTCATGTTTTATGACGAATTTTATTTCAACAAAAAGTATGGGTGAATAAATTATTCAAATGTTTTCTCTACTGGACTGTGAGAACTTATGAAACACTAGCACCTGGCATATATGAGACATTCCATTTTTCGTTTTGAGGCATTAAATGCTAAGTATCGAGTGAACCAATAGAGACATTCTTCTAAACAGTGTTCAGTTGGCCTCATTCCCCCGGGGTGACCCTCTCTACAGGGCATTTCCCAGTGATGATGCGGCCGCCCGCCTGTCTTGGGGTGGGTCTTGCCATCAGCCACAGACCGATTTCTTCCAGCTTTTTAAAAGCAAGCTCAAGTCAGTTCGCTACTAGCTGACTTGTAAGCACCTTGTTGAACATCCAGGAGTTCAGATTCACAGGAGCGTGCCATCACACGGGGCAAGGAAACCAGATGGGATGTTGCTATAATTGAAAACCGTGCTGTAGAAGAAGGGGTGCGTATGAGCTGACATGGGAGGAGGAGACACAAGAGGCAATGGGGACAGCAAAGGATGGGCCAGCTGAGGGGCTAAATGAGAAGCTGGTGTCTTGGTTTCTCTGCAGGAAGCCAACACTGCTCAAATCAAGAAAGAGCCTGGGTGTCCAGATGTTTCCTGATAAGCTGATTCTCCTTATCCAGAAACAATGACAGATGCCAATCAAAACTGCTAATACTAAGGTTCTCATCACCTTCCCCCCGCCCCGCCCCCTTACATTCTGCATCTGCCCTTGTTTACCAAGTGGCTAGAATCCGGCTGATGTTTGCAGTGTGGTGACTAAGGACACGGGCTGTGGAATCACTCGAATGAATCTAAAGCCACATCCCGGCCACACAGCTTTGTGTACAGAATCTTTGTTCCTTTGGCAGCTTGTTTCCTCTCCCTGCTTGTTGATGTTGTTAGGTGCCATCGAGTCCCAGCTACTCTGTGTACAGCGGATGGCAGCGCTGCCCGCCTCTGGACCGTCCTCGCAACTGTTCTTAAGCGGGAGCTCATTGTTGCAGCCACTGTGTCAATCCATTTCCTTGAGAGTCTTCCTCTTTTTCCTTTCTTCCACACCAAGCCTGCTGCCCTTCTCCAGGCAGGCACCGGCCTCTTTTCATAACATGTCCAAACGACATGAGACAAAGTCTCCATCTTGGCCTCTCAGGGGCACTCCGGCTGCACTGCTTTCAGGACTGCTTTTATTTAAAAAAATTAAATCTTTCAGCAGGCCTGATGCTTGCAATATTCTTTGCCAGCACTGTCATTCAAATGTGTCAATTCTTTTGTTCAATTTTCACATGCATATGAGGTGGTTGAGCATACCATCCACGGGGTGAGTTAGGTACACCTCGGGCCTCAAAGTGATGTCCTTACTCTTTAACACTTGTGCTGCAGACTCACCTGGTACAACGTGTTATTTGATCTCTTGACTGCTGCTTCCATGAGCCTTGATTATGGATCCAAGCAAGATAACATCCTTGGCAACTTCAATCTTTTTTCCATTTACCATGATGTTACCTCCTGTTCCAGTTGTGAGATTTGGGGTTTTATCTTGAGTTGTAATCCATACAGAAGGCTACCGTCTTTGATCTTCGTCAGAAAGTGCTTCAAGTCCTCATTTTCGGTAAGAAAAATTGTGTCATCTGCATATTATAGGTCATTCATAAGTGTACCTCCACTCCTGATGCCACATTCTTCATATGACCCAGTTCCCTAATTATTTGCTCAGCATCCAGATCGAATAACCCCTGGCACACACCTTCCTTGATATTAAACCATGTAGTATTCCCTCGTTGTTTGTACAACTTCCTCTTGATCCATAAACATGTACTTTGAACACAGTGGAGTGTCCTGGGATTGTTGTTTTTCTGCTTCCATTTTGTTTCCAACTTCGGCATTCCAATCGCCAATAATGATCATTGCACCTTGACTACCTGTTTGATCAATTTCAGACTAAAGACAGTAGAATTGTCCAACACTAGTTTTAGTGGTTGGTGCATAACTTTGAATAATAGTTGTATTGACTGAATTTCCTTGCATGTGGATAGATGCCATCCTATCTCAGACAGCATGGTATTTCAAGATAGATCCTGAAATGTTCTTTTTTACAATGACTGCCTCACCATTTCTCTCGATAGATCATCTTTGGCACAGTAAACCATATGATTTTTTCTAGCCTAGTTCATTCAGCTCACTGCCACCTAGGGTATCTATCTCATGTGTTAACATTTTCTTTTCTGCAACCTCCACTTTTCCCTGAATCGTAATTCGTGCACTCCATGTTCTGATTATTAAGAGTCCTGTGCAGCTGTTTCATTTTGAGTTATGCCCCTTCAGGAAGTGAAGTTCCTGCAGGCCTTGCCTACCATGCCATTCTGCACCGCTCTACTGCGAGAAGGCAGCTCTTCCTCAGTCATATTTTGAATGCTTTCTGACCTAAGGTGTTCAATGGCGAATTCCTCCAATGTGGACAGCCTATCCTTCTTCGTGGCGTGCCCTTGGCTGTATGGATACCTAAAACACAAGTCATTGCCGACTCTCATAGGCCTGGGGAGAACTGCTTCTCTGAGTTTCCAAGACGAGCTCTACAGGAATAGAAAGTTCTGTCTTTCTCCCATCAATCACCTTGTGGTTTTGAACTGCTGACCTTGTAGTTATCAGTCCAATTCATAACCACTACCCCACCAGGGTGCCTTTTTCTAGAAAGCTGGTTATTTTCTCCATCTCCCGAACGCATAATGTGGGAATCCGGAGAGGGATTACATTATGTCTGTAGATGGACACTTTCACAATGTTAAGTCTTATCCAGGAGCATGGCATGTTTCTTTCCAGTGAAGTAGGTCTCTTGGTTTCTTGTAATAGTGCTTTGTAGTTTTCTTTGTATCGGCCGGCCGTTTGCTTCTCTGGTTAGGTTTTTTCCTGTGTTTAATCTTTTGAGCAGCCATTGTTCCTTACCAGAATCTTTAGTAAGGTTTGTTCTCAATTTGGAAAATAATATGTGACATAACATGTAATATTTCTTGTATGAATATCATGAACAAAATTGGGAGCCTTGGTGGTGTCGTGGGTCACATGTTGGTCTCGTAGCTTCAAGGTCAGCAGTTTGAAACCATCAGCCACTCCTGGGAGAAAGATGAGGCTGTCCACTCCCAGAGAGAGCTGCACTTTCAGATGCCCACAAGGGCAATTGTACAATCCTATAGGGTCTCTCTGAGACTCAGAATCAACCTTGGCTGTGAGTTTTTGGGAAGAATTATGTACAAATCTTTCAACATTGAATGACTACATCATTAGTCGCTGGAAGCCTGTTATGATTTCTCTCCTTTTTCATTACAAGTCCATTGAAGAGAGTTACTGATACAGGCCCACAAATACTGCTTACCACAATATGGCCGCTGAAACACCAGAAAACATGACAAGAATTCCAAACAGACATGAGTGAACAACGACAGTGTGTGCTTACTGTATGTGTGCAGAGGAAGCAGCCATATGACGCAAATCTTCACTGTAACTGAACAACGATGACAGCTCTGACTGAGGCATATTAGGGAATTCCAACAGTCGATTGGGACAGAGGTTTTAGCCTTGAAGGTATATTGATACATGAAAGCTTAGACTTACAAAGATTTTTATCGCTGTAACTATAGGATACTTTAGATGAATTTTTTAAAAAGAAGAAAGATGATAGACTTTTGATAAAACCTTGCAGAGAAATTTGATAGTCTTTTTGGTGCCCCAGCCCCACCCCGATGATGTCACCCATTGCTGTCTGTACTCTTCCCCCATGTCGCCCTGCGGTGGCCACTGGCTGTGAGAGACCCCTAGAGGGCATGTCCCTCCATGTTTCTAAGGGAAGAAATCAGAACTTTGAGAGCTTTAGTGACTTCCCAATGGGCAGACAGCTGCCAGAAATGTGGACACAAGTGAGACACAGCATCCCCTCCCAGTCAAAGCCATTTCTAAGGAGTCTGTTCCTGGGTTAAGAAGGAGGCCAACCACGACCCAGATGTCCCTGGCACATTGGTGGCTTTACTTCCTTTTATCCCTCTGCCTCCCTGTTTACTCCTAGTGCTCCTCCGCTTAAGGGGCTTGGTGGGCTGGGAGAGTCTCCAATTGTCCTGGGTGACCCTAACCTATCCACCTCAAGACACCCAGGCTCTTTTCTGACCTCAAGTTCAAAAGATACCTTAGAGCCGCCGGTGGTAATTACAGCCACCCACATTGTTCCCGCCATACGATAAACCCTTACGGAGTTGGTTATTTTGGGTAAAGGTGTTCAGGGCCCCCTCCGCCCCCATGTCCTGTGGCTTCTCATCAAGATGGGTTTGATGGAGGTTTCACTTGCTGCCTCCAAACGAGGGCCGATACTTCCCAGCATCTGTTCTCGGCTTACTTCCCACCGCCCCCTCCACTTCTCTCACCCAATCCTTTGTTCAACGCCAAGGTAACAGAAATAACTCAAAGGAAATGAACACTGACTAGCATTCTCCTCCAAAGAACGTACAAAGCCAGAGCCAGTTCGAAAACCCTGGCTCCCAGGGAGCAGGCCTGGGTTGTGCGCCTGCAGGACAGTGGTGAGATGGAACACAAGAGCTAGTCCTGCAGCCACTGTGGCTGCTGGACACTTGCAGGCGGAGGCAGCGGCCACTCCAGGCAGGCGATCCTCATCTCTGATGGCTTGGTCTCTGGCCGAGGTGAAAGGGGTGGGGGCTGCACCTGCTGAGACCGTCAGATGCTATTACGAAACCGTCACATAGATAGGCATTCCAGGGCCCTACCAAAGTATTCTTTATACTATCTAACTATTTGGCCTAGATTTTTCCTCCTCCTCCACCCTTTTTTAAAACTCCTTTTTATTTTCAACTGTAGATTAGGTGGGGGTTTACATTTAGGATCCTCAACTTGTTTATAAACGACTCATCAACCCCTAAATAATCTACCCTTCCCTGCTCCTCGATTTCCCCGTCTTGTGGACCACCATCTTCCGTTCCTCCCACGGAACCCCCATCCACAGTCTAGCCCAGGGCTCCGCAAACGTTCTTAGAGATGGAAGAGCCAATCCCGTCCCTCACAACAATTTAAAAATTATTGGAGAGCTGTACGGATATTTGTACATACAAATGGAATTCCCGTGCTCTGAATACTGGCCTTTAAAAGGTTAACGAATGAAGCTATGATAGTGTTACTTTCAATTTCGGTTTTACTTCAGAGCCACACATATGGACGAGACAGCTGCATGTGGCTGGAGAGCCCGCTGCTTTTTCCTCGCCTTCCTCCCCGCCCACCCGCACCCCGACCTCGGGCATGGGAATTTACCTTGCCCACATCCGATCACAGTGGTCTCGGCATGTTTGTCCTTCTACATTCCAATTTTTTCTTGCTAACTGGGATTGGCTCGTATCTAAGGTATTTTTAAAAGGTGCCCCCAAACCAGCAACAATAGACAGAACTAAGTGAATTGCGTGTTTATCTTCATGTGTGTCGTTAGAGAGATCCACGAGGTTGCAGAAGGTGGATGGCCAAAGGAATGGGTGCTTTGAAGGGGGCCCTTTTCTGGGCCCATTGCTTACCTGCTCAGGTAACTTCCCTAGAACACTGGTGACGTGGCCTGGCTGCATGAATGGTATTCATTTGATTTTCAATGAGATTCAAGTCACAAGGGTAGGGGCAGCTGCAGACAAGCTCTGTCGGTAATTCACACGTCTTGGTTTGGTTAGGGGTCTTGGCTTCTGAGGGCATCTGTGGAGCTTGTTAAATCCCAAGCAGAGAGGTCAGGTCAGCTCAGAAGATACGGCTGCGCCCCCTTTTTTT
Source organism: Tenrec ecaudatus (assembly GCF_050624435.1). NCBI lineage: Eukaryota > Metazoa > Chordata > Mammalia > Afrosoricida > Tenrecidae > Tenrec > Tenrec ecaudatus. Next base: position 10,829,958 of record NC_134542.1, on the reverse strand, counting down.
TATCCCAAAGGCGTGGTCCTAACCGATTTTCTAGAAGGAGATGCGACGGTCACTGAGGTGATTAGAAGTTCGAAGGAAATGGAACACGATATTGATGAGGAAAGGGTCAGGAAAGCTGGGAGGAGGAATTTTTTCCCATCCCAACATTGAGCCTGCTCATTCTTCCAGGAGAGTAAGCGCTATCCTAAGAATGTCTTTGGAAAACCTCTTCCCATCCACCCTGATCTGTCTCCTCCAGACTTCTTTTTGTTCCCAAATCAAAGGACGTTGAAAAGGACCCCAGTCTGAGGCCTTGGGGAATGCCGGAGGTGCCATTTGGGTGTAGTATGAATTGACCCGCGTGGATCCTCCATGCCAGAGCCTGTCTTTCTCCTCTTGGCGACGTGTTTCCAAGGGCGCTGTGCCCCACAGGCAGCTTCCGCTCTCGGGTGTGCGGAAGGAGAAACAACAGCCAGAATAAGGGACTCCTCCTATTTTCCAGGGAAGGAGACATGGTTGCCCATTCTCCTGAGAGCCTAAGCCAAGCTCTTGGTTGAAGGTGGATCATGGGAATCAGCACGCTGGACCGCAGGAGGAGGTTCCTGGGGCCTGAGAGGCCACAGGACGGAAGTGGGCTGAGTGAAGAACGGGGCTTCTCAGAAGAAGGAAGGACGGTCACACGCTGGCTCCCCTGAAAGTGCTCCCTTTTAGTCCTTCAGTCAGTCATTCAGTGACACCTGGGTGGGCTTGCTTGAGTCCGAATCGACTGGTGGCCACGGGTTGGGTTTGGCTGTCGGTGTGTTTGTTGTTGTCTCATTCAATGTGCTCCACTGAGGAGCACAGATTTCCGGGCGCATTCAGATCCCACCACCAGAAGTGTGGGGACAGAATATACCCGGGACCTCGCTCCTTACAAGGGACCCTGGTGGCCCTATGGGTTAGGTGCAGGCTTGTGAAGCTCAAGCAGTTCAAAACCGCCAGCTATTCCACGGGAGAAAGTTGAGGTTCTCTGCTCCCCATAAAGATTGACAACCTCGGAAACCCCATCTGGGATCGCTATGGGTCGGAATGGACTCCACGGTGTGGGTGGGCTTTCTCTTCGTGCTGTTGTTGGCAAACTAGTTCCTCTTCTTTCTAAGACTCACTACCATGGGGTGATAAGGACTCAGCAGCTTTATAAGATCTGCCCCCTGTGGGTTTCCAAGGCTATAACTCCTTAAGGAAGTAGACATCCGTGTCTTTCAAAACCCTACGGAGCGGGTGGTGATTTCGAACTGCTGACCTTGTGGTTAGTGGCCCCGTGCAAAATCACGATGCCGCCAGGACTCCTTCTTCCCAAGACGTTTCATGATCCCCGCTCCATCCCTGAATCAGTCTGCAGGTGAACTCGAACCTTACAAGATGTGAAACTGATGCCAGAGGAGAGGTCTTCCCCCAAAGGGCTTCTTTAATTCACCTGGTTGAAGTCCAAGAACCAAAGGGCCCTCTAGTAACAGTGGGCAGGGCAGTAAAGGTGCAGAGGAAGTCTCTGTCCACCCTCGTCTTCTACTCGGGCTCCAGTTTCCTCCCCGCGAAAGAGCGGAGACATGGTCCGGGGAACTGAGCCCCACGGAAGAGAACTGCAGGCTCAGACGTTGGAGGGAAGAATCCCGGGAAAAACAAACATGTTAGTGACCCTAACAGTTAGGGCCTAACTGCTTAACCTGGGAGTTCCTGCTTAACTTGGGAATTCCTGCTTAACCTGGGAATTCCTGCTTAACTTGGGAGTTCTCTTTCCAACAGCTCATGTTTCTCTTTTTTATTTTCATATCCATTGCTCCCATCTACACAAACAAGCAAGTTTCTTTTTTTAAAGGATCATAGGACAGGGACTATAGCCGTGGTCCCGGGGTCCATTCTGACTCATGGGTGCCCTTCAGGGCAAAGTAGAACTGCCCCACAGGGTCTCTGAGGCTGCTGTGCAGGATTTTACAGTTAGTTTCTCTGAGTGGAGTGTTTCACATTTGTACATTCCCATGCACATGAGTGCCTTCCAGGCCACGAGGAAAAAAACAGGGAGGGATGGAGGGACAGGTTCCCACGGGAGCTAGCAGCCCACCTGCGGGCTGGCTCCCCTAGGAGCAGCATTACTTCATACAGCGGCACTTCTGCTGGCAGCAGCCCTTCCCGCAGCCGCAGCCACACGAGCCGCAGCAGCAGGGGACACAGCGGCAGGTATGGCGGCGGCAGCAGACCACGGGGGTGCTGCAGCAGCCGCAGCAGCAGGGGCAGCAGCTGGAGCAACAGCCCACACGGTAGCACCTGCAGGTGGTGCAGCTGCCACAGCCGCCACCGCAGCCACCACCGCAGCCACCACCGCAGCCACCACAGCCACCGCCACAGCACAGCCACCGCCACAGCCACCACCGCAGCCACTGCTACAGCCGCCACTGCAGCCGCCGCCACAGCTTCCACAGCCACAGCAACCCATGGTGGAGTCGAGAGGACTCAGAGGAGGTGAGAGAGAGGATGCAGGAGGTGAGAGTGTGAGGTCTGACGCCCCTTGGGCTGACAGGCCCTTATATAATATCAGCACCGGACACAGGAACAAGTGGCACATGGCCACTTTCTTGATTATTTCATTGTCTACAGGAAAGTCTGGCTCTTCCTGTTTGTTTCCCTCCTTCAGTCTCATCTAGTCACTCAGTTTACAGTTAGCTGTACCTGTCTCTGCTTGGCCCAATGGTAACACTAGTTCTTGGTCAAGTACTACCTCCTAGTTTCAAATCAATTGACAATGGGCAATTATCCAGCTGTCTGTTGCTGGTTTACACACACATACACACACACACACACACATCACGTGTGTTAAAGGAGAAGACTCACGAAGGGAACCCTCAGTGAGCTGGTGGGCACCCTACCCTCAGCAATGGTCTGAAACCTAGCAATGGTCATGAAGATGACCCAGGACCGAGTCGCCCCTCCCTCTGCTCTAACAGCTGACTGGGGAGTAAGTCTTAACAGCAGCCTTTTCCCAGAGGATATCCTGTCACCAGGTGTCCCTCCTGCTCTTTCGGGTAAGACGCTCCTCCCCTCATCCTGCCTGCTGCTCTCCCTGCTCTGCAGACCTGGGTTGAGTTCCCATCTTTCTGCTGTCTCAATTCTTCACTCTTAACATTTCCAAACGAGCAAAAACCGACTAGCGCAGTGGTTCTCAACCTTCCTAATGCTGCGACCCTTTAGTACAGTTCCTCATGTTGTGGTGACCCCCCAAACCATAAAATTATTTTGGTTGTTACTTCATAACTATCATTTTGCTACTGTGATGAATCGGGCAACCCCTGTGCAAGGGTTGTTCAACCTCCAAAGGGGTTGCGACCCACAGGTTGAGAACCGCTGGTCCAGTGGAAGAAGCTGGAGGGCAGCCTAGACCCCAAGTCACCAATTTGGTGAGACCACAGCCCCTTCCCTTTGGTGTGATGGGCGGGCTCACTTGCCCTGTCCCCATGCACGGCTCCGTTCCTGTTTCCTCTGTGTTCCTGGTACTCACACAGGATTTCCAAATGCCCCATAGAAAGAACGAAATGGCCATATTTAGACAGTCTCCTTGAACAGGGACCCAATCACAATGCTTGATTGGTAACCACCCCACCCCCCACCCCAGGAGGATGAGCAACAGAAATGTGGGTGAAGGGAGACAGCAAACTGTGTAAGATATGAAAATAATAATAATTTCTAATTTATCGAGGGTTCATGAGGGTGGAAGTGGGGTAGAGGGAGGGGGAAAAGAGGAGCTGATACCAAGGGCTCAACTAGAAAGTAAATGGCTCGGAAAATGATGATGGCCACATATGTATAAAGGTGCTTGGTACAATTGATGTCTGGATTGTTATATGAGCTATAAGTGCCCCAATAAATGATTCATTAAACATACAAAAAAACAAACAACAAACCGTTCTCCTGGCCTTGCTTCTCTGTTTGACTCTTTGTTTCTTCAGAACCTTGAAAGCCTTTCCGTCTGCGTACACAGGCCACGTGGAGGGCCTCAGGATGGACTTCCAGAGCCCGCCCTTCCCCTTGTAGTGATGGTTCTCCCCAAGCACCCATCCAGCCTCCGGAGGGGGAGTCAGCCAGCTTCACTGATGAAACAGGGCAGCCCCCACACCCCAGACACGGGCACTCCTCGCCAGACCCCACAGGCACTTCAGAGCCACGCTAAAGTTTTTCTTTTATGATGTTCAACCTTTCTCTTCCCTGCTCTCTGTTCTCTGTGTAGGAGCTTCTTTGGGATTAAAAAAATTTTTTGTTTTTTTCAGTGCCCTGAAACATTCAATGACAAACTCTTGAAATATTTCTTAACAAAATACAGTAGCTCATCATCATGGCCTTTCCCAGATGGCTCTGTCTTCTCCGCTCTCTTCAGCAAAAATAATCATGGAAATGTCATATGTGTGGTGTGTGTGTGCATGTGTGTAATTCTCAAGGCTTCCTGAAGCAGGAGGGGCTTTCTTCAACATCTTTAATTTAATTAGAAGCTCCTTCCCCCTCTTCGTCTCTCCCCTCCTCTCCCTGCCCCCTCCTGTTCTGTCCGTCCCCTCTCTCTCATCCCCCCGTGGGACAGGGTAGAATGGCCCCTGTGGGTTTCTGAGACTATCACTCTTTATGGGAGTAGGAATCTGCTGGTGGATTTTAACTGCTGACCTCGAGGTTAGCAGCCAATTCAGAACCCACGATACCACCAGGTCTCCTTTAGGCTGAATAAATTATGCAAATCTCAACAGAAAAATTCTAGCAATGACTGAAAAATAACTTTCATAAAAATGCTAAAAGGGACAAAATCCACAAGTCATACATAAAAATGGCTTACAGTTGACATGGATGGTCTTCACGGGGGCTTCTAGAAATTGTGGGGAAATTCCATTATTTTTCATTCCATTTTTCTATGCGCTTTTGGAAGGTCCTTCACTACTAAATGTGGGGGATTTGGGGCACTTGCCAATCCTCTCTCTGTTTCTGTTCTTACATTTGTAAAGTCAACAGACCTGCCTCACATACATAGACACGTACATATAAATTTGTGGGCATATTTATTGCTCATGAATTAAAAAGTTGCCTGCTGTTGTCGGGTGCTGTTGTGTCTATTCCAGCTCAGCAAGACCCCAGGTAGAACAGAATCAAACAGGGCTTAGGAAGCAAGGGTTTAATGCGCTCTGTTTCTATGTTTATGCAACCAGCAGTCAAGAGATCAAAAGACACGTTGCACTGGGGAAATCTGCGGCAAAGAGCTCTTCCGATTGTTGAAAAGCAAGCATGTTATTTTGAGGACTAAGGTGCACCTGACCCAAGCCATAGTATTTTCACTTGCATTATATGCATGTGACAGATGGTCTTTGAACAAGGAAGACCAGAGAAGAACGGATGCATTTGAATTGTAGTGCTGGAAAAGAATATTGAAAGTACCCTGGAGATGCTGTCAGGAGAGACCAGTCCCTGGAGAAGGACATCATGCTTGGTGGAGGGGCGGTGACGAAGAGGAGGGCCCTCAGTGAGCTGGAGTGACACAGTGGCTGCAGCACTGGGCTTGGTCATAGGAACAATTGTGAGGAGGGTGAGGACTGTGTTTTGTTCTGTGTGTATAGAGTCATTATGGGTCAGAGACGACTCGATGGCACCTAACAACAACAACAAAATATTAGATATCCGTGTTTTAGATATGTTTCCTATCGGTAGGCCCAGAGTTGTTCCTATAAATAGTAGTAATATATTTTAATGGGCTTTATAAGGTTTTACTATTGTTTTCTGTTTCTCTTTACTGGGAAGTTTAGCTTAGCATTGTTAGATTTTAAGTTTTTGCCATGGGACATTATAAAGAAACTCATAAGTGGGCAACATAGTCTATAGGACGTGTGCATAGCTCTAAGGCTCAGTCATCAGGACCTGTTCATGGTTCTAGTTAGGTTGTTAGGTACCATCAAGTCAGTTCTGGCCTACAGTGACTTAAAGGCCACTATTAATTCTGTAGTCCTTCACCCTTTTCCCTTCTGAATTGGTCTGAATCCTAATTACAAAATTCGATAAATATTTCAGCTTGTATCTTTAAAAATCCAAACAAATACCAGCGTAACTACAAAACCACAATCATATCGAGAAAAACGAACATTTCCTCAATCTCTTCCAATGTTTTGTCAGTGTTCATCTGTCCCTGATTATCACATCACATTTAGTTCCTCGATAGGAATCAGGATTTAGAGATGATCCACACATAGGCTCTCTTTTCAACTCTCTCACTGTCATCGAGTCGATGTTGGCTCATGTCAACCTTCTAGGACAGGGTTGATCTGCCCCTGAGGGATTCTGAGACTGCAACTCTTTATGGGAGTTGTAAGCTCTGTCCGTCTCCCACAGAGTGGCTGTGGTTTTGAACTACTGACCTTGCAGTTAGCAGCCCAAGGTGTAACCATTCTGCCACAAGATCTCTAAGATTACAAAGATCCTTTGCATCTTGAAATGTATTTGTTAAAGAAACTGCAATGTTCCCTTTGGGAGTTATTTAAAAATACAACCACAAAAACCAGCCACTGTCACCAAATCGACGCCAACTCTTAGCGACCCTGCAGGACAGAGCAGAACTGCTCGCTCAGGGTCCTGAGGCAGGCAGCTCGTCTTGCTCTCAGGAGTGCTGGTGGGTTTGAACTTCTCATGACATTATCAGCCCCAACTGTGTCTTTGGGAATATCTATGTCGATATTGATATCGAGATCTCAAGCCATACTTCCTTCCATTGAGTCTATGCCAATTCATGGCGACCCTATACGACTATAGGGTCTACGCTATAGGGCAGAGCTGCCCCTATGAGGAGAAGGTTCCACCTTTCTCTTGAGTAATGGCTGGTGGTTTTCAACTGCTGACTTTGCATTGAACCCATGACCATGATGATACTCTTTAATGAATTTCTCTGTCCTCTCTATTTGTTGTACATTGGTCATTCCATTTAGAATTTATTTCTTACCTTAATCATAATTGAACTATTTGGATTTATTTTTAAGCCATATTTTATTATTTCTCTTGAATGGAAATGTATTTTCTCACCATTTAGGAGGTTAGAAGATTGAGTTTCAGGTACCTGCTCCCGGGCAAGGCCTTCTTCCTAGTGGCTTTGGGGTCGGGTCCTTGTCTTCTTGCTATTCCTTGGTGTGTTAGGCTAGGTTGACTAGACAAACAAATCCAGTGATGCTCATATATGTATAAGAAAGAGCTTTAAAAATTTAAAAAAGAAAGAGCTTTATATCAAGAAGAAATTATATACTAAGAAAACACCCCACCCCAATCTAACTTAAATCTCTAAGTATGATACTGGTACATGAGTCCCACTTCAGACTCACACAGCCACATGCAATGATGCAGAACGCAGGAAGAGCACAGGCCGGTGGGTACAAAGTCATGTGGATCCAATGGCAGTGGCTCTCTCAGCAATCAGGGTTCACCAACAGGAAGGTGAAGGCAGAGAGAGAAGGGGAGGTTCCCAGGACTCTCCTTATGAGAAAGCCACGCCCACAAGGAGGCACCATCAGACTGAGACCTGATTGACAGGCTAAACTCCACCCGACACTTTTTATATATCTTCAAGTAGACCTGAAATTATGTAACTACCACACTTGGTTTCTTGGTGCCTCTTTTTCCTACTCCTTAATTCTCTCCCTTTTGGAGTACAATTTTGCTACATGATGTATTTTATTTTTCTCTTCTGTTGAAGTTCTGAAACCAAACATGCGGCCATCAAGTCAATTCTGACTCCTACTGACTCAATGTAGGGGGTCTGAGACTATAACTTCTTTATAGGAGAAGGCAGCCTCATCTTTCTCCCAAAGAGTGGCTGGTGGGTTTGAACCATGGACTCTGCAGTTAGCAGTCCTGCTTAACCTACAGTACTACCAAGGTGACCTATAACACATATGTCTGTGTTTTAGCTGTTACATTTTCACACTGGACACCCATTGCTGAGGAGTTGTGGGGAGGAGATGAACCAGGCAGGGTGCAGGGTAGCAACGATGAAACATATTACTTTCCTCTAGTTCTTAAATACTCCCCCCCCCACTATCAGTATCCCAATTCTACCTTGCAAATCTGGCTAGACCAGAGGATGTACACTGGTACAGATCAGAGCTGGAAACACAGGGAATCCAGGACAGATGACTCTTCCAGAACCAGTGATGAGAGTGGCAATGCCTGGAGGGTGGAGAGAATGTGGGGTAGAAAGGGGGAACTGATTACAAGAATCTACATATAGCCTCCTCCCTGGGGGAGGGACAGCAGAGAAGAGGGTGGTGGGAGACATCAGGCAGTGTAATATATGAAAAAAAAATATGAATGATGAAGGGTTCATGAGGTAGGGGGGAGTGGGGAGGGAGGCGGAAAATGAGCAGCAGATATTAAGGGCTCAAGTAGAAGGCAAATGTTTTGAGAATGATGATGGCAACAAATGTACATATGTTCTTGACACAATGGATGTATGTATGTATGGATTGTGATAAGAATTGTACGAGCCCCCAATAAAATGACAAAAAAAAAGAAAACACATAAATATTTCACAATATAAAAAAACAAACATTTTCACACCTTATATACAACAAGGCAGCAATGCATCAAGGGAGGTGGTTGTCCAGGTGGATTTCTCTGAGTACAGGTGGCAATACTGACTACACTCTAGCATCGTCATGTAACATGGAGTGGGCCAACAATTCTGAGTATGGGGATGGAAACATCTTATGCCACAAGATCGCCCTCCAAGATAGGCCACTCTAACAGTGTCTGACCAGTTCATTTTAACCTCCTGCACCAGTACACCTACCTTTGTCTTGAACACCCTCTCTTGGTTTGTGGCAGTGCCAGAGGCACTCGGTAGAAAGGCCTGGCAATCTTCTTGTGCAAAATCAGCCACTGGAAATTCTACGGAGCATGGTTCTACTCTGACCCACCTGGTCTGTCCTGCATCAGAAATCAACTTGATAGCAATTGTCTTGGCTTTTTTTTTTTTTTTGCCTACGGACAGGCACTACAGCTGTCTCTTGTTTCTAGCTTGATCTCTTGTGAAAGCCCCTCATGACAGAAATGGTATCGTTGTTTGGCGTGGTCAGTGTTCGTTTCTCTTCACTCACCTGTGTGGCTTTTCTTCCACATGCAGCCTTCCTCCCGGGGTTCTCGTCCTCCTTCCTCAAGCACATCCTCTGAGATTTCCTTTCCGCAGGGCCTGCAGGGGACCGACATGCCCACTCTATTTCTGTCTGTCTGAAAACGCCTTCATTTCGCCCTTGTTTTGAAAGCAATTTCTTGTGATTGATCTAAATTTAGCGGGCAGTGGTTTTTCTTCTGTATCTCTGAAGGACGTATTCCGGGGCTGTTTGTTTGGGGGTGCTGGTGGGAGGCGGGGGCCTCCCCTGTGGTCTACTGAGAAGTCAGTTGTCAATCTAATTGTCACGTTCCTTTATTTCCTCTGGCTGATTAATAGTTTTCCTTTGTGTTTCTGGCATTTGACTCCATTTGTGTTTTGACATGAATTTCTATTCATTTATCCTTGCTGAGGTTTGTTGGGCTTCTGAAATTGGAGAAATTCTATCTTTTATCATTTCTGGAGCTTTCTAAGAGAATGATTCCGCAATAGCCCCTCTCTACTGCACAGTGGTTATGTGTTGGGTTGCTAACTGCAAAGACAGTGGTTTGAAACCACCAGCTGCTTGGTTGCAGAAAGACGAGGCTTTCGACTCTATGAAGTCTCAGAAACCCACAGGGGGAGGTCTACCCTGTCCTGCAGGGTCAAGAGGACTCCGAAGGGACTCACAGCAGTGAGTGACTGCCCATATTTCATCTTCAAGAAAATCAACAAAGATTCTTGCAAAATCTCATCATTGTACTCTCCTTGTGTAGTAATGATTTCCCCCATATCTTTATCTCTCTGTGGTAAGTGATTCTTAGTTAAATATACAGAATATTATATATGACATAGATTTCCTTTTTGGATCTAAATGACTTTCGACATGCTTACTAAGTTTCTAATTCTGATGAATTCTTTTCCTCCCAAATATCTGCGACCATGTAGGATGCCTGCTTTGATCCTTTTTTATTTTGTTCTGCTCGTTGGTGCCTAAACCTGATTCTAACAATTTCATACCTTAGTGGCTCTCTTATCTCAGTTGACTTGTTCAAAGTAGTTCCTGTCCTTGCCTACCTCTGTATATCTATTTGAGAGGGCTTCAGAAAGTTTGTGGGCAAAGACAATGAATGTTTAATGGAATAGTTCCATGAACTTTTTGAAGACCCCTTGTGTATGTAGTAGCTTAGATTTGGTGGAGTTCACCTGTGGGCATATTCTGGTTCCTGTATTAAGGAGAAGATAGACCTTGGATAGATAGTTTTGATCTATTCTATCATTGCCTGAGGGAGCAGCCCTTTGGGGTCCCTGGGATCAGCAAGTCCCTCAAGCACCTACAGTGCCACTGCTTCCTCATCTTCGGGCCTTTCAGTTCCTAATTTGACCTGAGAAGAGTTTTCATAGCTTCTTACCAAGACAGCCAATCATTTAGAAAAGAAAAACCAAATAAAACTTTATTAGATTGTATCTGGTTGTTTGGTTTTGTACTTAGGGAGCCCTGGTGTCATAGTAGGTGATGCTCTGGGATATGAACTGCAAGATCAGCAGTTCACAATCACCTGCTGCTCCAAATGAGAAAGATGAGGCTTTCTACTCCTGATAAGAGTTACATTCTAGGAAACCTACAGGAACAGGTCTACCCTGTCCTATAGGGTAGGGCTTCCACTCCATGGCAGTGAAAAAATAAGTGGGAATTTTAGGGATTTTTCTGATACCTAGTATTTTCTTGCTTAATACAAGGAAACTTTCTTATGTTGACATTTCAAAAAATCTGTTGCTTTTCATGGAAGTAAACCTTTTACAATGCCATATTTTAAAAAACCCCAAAGAAACAAAACACTTTGATTTTGCTTATATGTCAAACAACCTCAAATGCAAACCTCTTTCCTCCAGCCTCCTTCATCTCTTCTCTCTTCCTTCAAACGCAGCCCCTTCCTCCCATTTCCCCAAGAGTAATTACCCTGAAACCACTGCCTTTAGATAATAAAAATAAGCAGCCAAGAAAAGGTGTGAATCATCAGGATCCTAACTCACGGAGCCTTCCTCCACCAACCGATGCAAACAGAAGTAGGATTTCTTTGGCTTCGTAACAAAACGCTGGCCTTGCCCTCCTTCTGCAGTCGGCAGGAAGACATCACAGTGCTTTGTGGAAGAGGGGACCCTAAACGGAGAGCCTGTGACTGACATCACGGAAGGAAGACACGCCGCTGGGTGATCTGCGCTGGTAAAGATTACACGTGGTAGACACACAATGAAAAACGTTTATTTTGCTGTGTGTGTGACCCTCACCCCCCCACCCCGAAGTAATGAACGAATTTGCATTTCCTGCACTTAGAAGATATAGCATCCGTATTCTGCTTCCCGGGGTACCTTTCTGTTCACAGTGCGCCCCCCTTCCTAAGCCCTTTGGGGCTACCCCATCCATGTCATAATCCGGACTTTTATTTGATTTAGACCCAATGGCCTGTGATCCTGGTGAGATCATCCAACAGGGCAGGCAGTCAGTGTCCACGTGGCCAGTGCCTCGGTGGCTGAGTGCAGCTGCCACTGCCAGGAGGATGTGGAGAATAGTCACAGCGACACTGGTTTAGGGGCCACTGTTCACCACTGGCCTTTCCTTCTTAGCCTCTGTGGACACATCCTTAACTGGGGAGCAGGAGATGCCAAGTTCATAGGGTCAACAGATAACCTTGGGTATCACTCACTCAATGTCATTGTGTCGATTCCTACTCCTGGCACCCCGTGGCTTTGAGTATATACCACAACTGGATGCAGAGCCCATTTCAGGAACAGATTTGCCGCATGGAAGGACGAGGATCAGAAAGGTTGTGGGATGACCTCAAGGACTTCCCGTGAAGAAAGCCAAAGTCATTAAAACGACAGGAGTCAGGGGGGCTGAGATAGCAGTTGGTGACTGGCAGCCTTGGGGGGCTGCTGGGCTGAAGTGAGGCCAGGAGAACCTGTCCCCTGTGGGACAGCAGCACTGGGCTCCATAGGGCTTCCCATGCCTGGGACCTTTTCGAAGAAGCCCTGGTGGCCTCGTGGTTAATTTCTCAACTGTTATCCGAAATGGAACCCATGGGAGAAAGGTGTGGCAATCAGCTTATGCCTGTAAAGATTCACAGACTTGGACACCCAGGGGGCTGGCTCAGTGGGTGTGGGGATCCAGGGATAAGCTCACCTCCCCCTCCCTCTCCAAACCCCTCAAAACCCTGGGGGAAGGCCTGAATTTTGTTGGATTTTCAAGCTTCAGCTTTCTCCCACTGAATTGCAAGTCTGTGTTTGGCCCATGAGTTTCACCTACCTGGGAGATTCAGACTCCAAGTTTTTGGTTCTTTTTAAGCTTTTGGGATCTTTGCTTTGGAAAGCATGGCTATAGAGCAGCAGTTCTCAACCTGTAGGTCGCGACCCCTTTGGTAGTTGAATGACCCTTTCACAGGGGTCGCCCTGTTCACAACAGTACAAAATGACAGTTTTGAAGTAACAATGAAAATAATGTTATGGTTGGGGGGGTCACCACAACTTGAGGAACTGTATTAAAGGGCCATGGCATTAGGAAGGTTGAGAACCACTGCTATAGAGCATCTGCCTACAACCACGTACAAAATCATACTTTATATACTCCATGTTCTGATTATTAATGGATGTTTACAGCCATTCCTTCTCATTTTGAGGCATGCCCCACCAGCAGGCAAAAGTCCCCCAAATTTTGCTCCATCAATCATGACCCTACTTTGAAGAGGCAGCTCTTCCTCAGTCGTATCTTGGGTGCCTTTCAACCCGAGGGGCTCATCTTCAGCACCTTAGTAGACAGTGCTGTGTTGCTATCCATAGATTTTTCAATGGCTGATCTTTCAGAACGGGCTGCCTCTTCCTTCTTCCTAGTCTATCCTAGTCTGGAAGCTCCACTGAAACTTTTTCACCACGAGTGACCCTCTTGGTAATTGAAACACTGGTGGCAAAAGTTCCAGCATCACAGCAACCTGTTGGCCACCCACAGAATGGCAAACTGACAGGTGAGTGGGGATCCTAGCATAGAAGGCTTGTCATCTCCATGGAGTAAAAGTTCAATCCACTGTACAGCTAACTATACAGACTTGAATAATCTGGAGTCAAAAAACCTGTTGAAGTTGATGCAACCAAGAATGCTGGGTCAAAGCAAATGTATCAGATTTTTGCCTTATGTCTGTTGAACTTGCCAATTAAAATGAAAGACATTGTCACGTCAATTGTTCTTCCAACAACACCCACCACCTTAGCTCATTTGCTCCCCTTTGAAATTACTCTGCATCAGATATTTCCTACTTTAAAACCACTGTGTGCATCAGTGTTTATTATCTTTATATGCAGTTAATAGCTTTCCCTGAAGATAGTTGATAAAGTGCATCAACCTATTTTTGAAGCAATTTAAGTACAGGGAAGATCAAAAAAGAAAAATAAAATGAAATAGGTCTAAATAAGATAGACGTGTGTTTTGCTATTTATAATGATAAAAAAAACAAGATCAAAACCTAAAGATGTTCATTGTAAGAATTTTGACCCCCCCCCATTAGTAATGTTAATCCGATCCCAAGATAAATAAAAGGAGATATGTAGATAGACTGCTTATATATTGAGCATCCAAATAGTCAGCAGTTTGAAACCACTAGCCACCTGGAGGGAGAAAGATGAGTCTTTCTACTGACGCAAAGAGTTATCACAGATACTTGAGTATAAACCAACCCAATTATCAGCTGAGGCACCTAATTTTACCACAAAAACTGCATAGAAAATGTGCTGAAAAAACCCAGCTTATACTTGAATATATATGGTACACTCTCCAAAACCCACAGAGGAAGTTCTGTCCTTTCCTATAGGATTGCTATGAGTCAGCATTGGCTCAATGGCAGTGAGAGATATTGCTATTTCATTTTCAAAAGGAAAACCCTCACAACTGGATCAATGCACATCACGATAAATGGTGAAGAAACTGATGTTGTCAAGGATTTCATTGTTCTTGAAACAATGATCAATGCCTGTGGATGAGGCCGTTGTGAAAAGCAAGAACCCAAGGACATATTGCAGTGTTGCCCTGCTGTACAATTGCTCTAATGTGTTACAAACAAGAATGTCACTTTGAAGACGAGGGTGCACTGACCGTGGTCTTCACAATCACGCCATATGCCCGTGCAAGCTGGACACGGGTGGTCCCGGAAGAAGGGATGCACTTGAACTGCGGTCTTGTGACTCACTGCCATCCAGTCAATGTTGACACATAACAACCTTATAGGACAGGGCAGAACTGTCCCTGAGGGTTTCTGAGAGTGTCACTGTGTGCGGGAATGGAGAGCCACATCTTTGTCCTGCACAGCAGCGGGTGGTTTCAAATGGTTGACCTTGTGGATTGCAGGCAGCTCCTAGCCACTGCACCCCCAGGGCTCCCCGTGGTCTTGGGAAGGAGCACTGCATGTGAATGCCAGAAGAGTGAGCACACAAGTCTTGCAGGAGACACAGAGAGAACGCTCCTTAGAAGTGAGGATGGCGAGAGTTTGTCACACTTAGCATCAGGAAGAAACTAGCTGGCAGAGAAGGGCACAGCATTGGTAGAGGATGAGGGCAAACGAGGGGAATTCGTCATGAGCTGGACTGACATAACAGCTGCAGCGGTGGTTGGAGCAGCCCCACACTCGCGAGAACAGTGCAGTGGTGTTTTGTTCTGTTATACAGAGGTTGCCAGGAATGAGCCCATGCAAGGGCAGCCAACAACAACGACACCAGGGGCTTCAAGAGTTCAAAACAATCCATTATCTTTTCATCCCTTTTCTCCACGAACATTTTGAAGTCTCCTTGTATGGTTCCATTGATTACAATAGGGGTGTGATTCCATCAGGGGCCCTAATTGTACACTGCGGGTTAGGCACTGGGCTGCTAAGCACAAGGTCAGCGATTCAAACGACTGGCCACTCTAGGGTAAAGATGAGGCTACACACTCCCATAAAAATTTAAAACCTCAGGAACCACAGGGTTGATGTGAGTCAGAATCTACTCAATGGCTGTGGGGTGTGGGGAGTCATTGTGTAATGATTAAGTGTTCACCTGATAAGTGATTTTAGACATATGATCGGGGGGGACCAGTCCCTAGAGAAGGACACCATTCTTGGTAAAGTAAAAAACTCATTGCCATCAAGTTGACTCCAACTTGAAGTGACCCTACAGGACAGGGTAGAACTGCCCTGTGGGTTTCAGAGACTGTAACTCTTTACAGGAGTGGAGAGCTTCATCTTTCTACCATGGAGTGGAAGGCGGTTTCGAACTGCTGACCTTATGGTCAGCAGCCCAACATGTACCCACTATACTACCAGGGCTCCTTGGTAAAGTAGAGGGTCAAGGAAGACCAACAACAAGATGGATCCACACTGTGGGTGCAACAATGGGCTCAAATAGAACCATGCTTGTGAGGATGACAGAGTCATAATGAATCAGAGTCAACTCCACAGCACCCACCAATAACAAGTGTGAACATTTGAGAAACAAATTCAGAATTTTCATACAGCTGCCATAAGACTTATAAAGGCTCTGACCTAACCTAAGTCTAACAGGAACCCTAACTCAGTGATTCTCATCCAGGGGTATTTTTGTCTTCCAGGGGCATTTGGCACCTTTTGAAGATACTATATATACTTGTGTATAAGCCGAAGTTTTTCAGCACATTTTTTAATACAGTTTTTGTGGTAAAATTAGGTGCCTCAGCTGATATTTAGGTTGGCTTATACTTGAGTACATAGTGTTTGGGCCGGGTCAGGACCAAGGCAGCCCCTTGTATCAGCTTCTCGAGAAGACAAATGGCATGGCTGAATTTCAAAGCACCTGAGCTTCAAAGCACCTGCCTTCAGCATTTCACAGAGCTTACCTCCCCAGACAGAACACAGTCCACCCTCTCCATAGCATTGTTTCCTAAGAACAAGAGAGCCTCCTTGGACAGAACACAGCCCCCCTCTCGATAGCATTGTTTCCTAGGAACAAGATGACCTCCCCAGACAGAACACAGCCCCCCTCTCCCTAACATTGTTTCCTAGGGACAACATGATTTACTAACAAAACGTCACCTGGCCCTAGACTTGTAACAGCAGTACAAAGAACCTCCCTTCCCCTTACTGACCCATATGCCTTTGATCTCATACCCTATAGATGTCCTGCTGCCCTAGTACCAGGAGTGACTTCCCTGACCTAACTCGTTAGGTTGCGAAACCCCACCGGGGGCTCAAGATGTTCCCGTCCCATTCCCTGCTCTCCCTTCCCTCCCTCAATAAAATCCCTTTCTTTCACTTCTTGTTTTTGTCTAAACCCTGTCTCTGTCTTATAACCCCGTCTCCATCTCTCATATACGGTACTTGCGTTGCCATGATGGGGAGGGTGTGGAATGCTACTAACATCTAGAGAATAGAGTTAGAGGCGCTGCTAAACATCCCACAGTGCACATAGAGAATTATCCATCCCCAAATATGGAGAATGTTAGGGTCGAGAAAGGCAGACTCAAACTCTGCCTAACTCTACCCAAGTACTTAGGAGCACATGTGGCCTCATGACACATCCCTAGGAAAATCCATATTATAGTGCACATTCTACTGAAGTACTCCGATTGTGTTCTTACTATGTGCTGTGGACTGAGCTGTCAGTTGTTGTCAGATTTCTTGCCATACTCACGACCTTCTTTCTTTAAGCCCTGGCTTCATTTATCTGAAGGCTTGGGGGCAGCAAACCAATCCTACCTTACTGAACTTTTCCTAAAAAATCGACACTATCGCTTCTCGGCCTTTTGGCTAAGATCAAGTGTAGTATCTGTTCTTATCAGTTTAATATCTGATAACGTCCTCTATCTGAGGACAATATATTAAATGGATTTTTGGAATTAGGAGATGGAATAGGAGCTTGCTCCATCCACTCCACGCATCGACCTGGTATTGCAGTACTTCCAGGAATGGTACATTAAAAAAATAATAATAATAAATAAATAAATAGATTGACACTAGTTGGAGTTCTTGTTATCACAAGGAGATCAAAGAGAATTTGTGCTAAAGGACCTTTCAAGGATGACTTTTGTGAAACATTTACCTCTTCTTTTCTTTAAATCATTTTATTGGGGGCTTGTACAACTCTTATCACAATCCATACATACATACATTGTGTCAAGCACACATGTACATTTACTACCATCATCATTCTCAAGACCTTTGCTTTCTGCTTGAGCCCTGATATCAGCTTCTCATTTCCCCCCTCCCGCTTTCCACTCCCTCATGAACTCTTGATAATTTATAAATTATTATTATTTTGTCATACCTTACACTGTCCAACATCTCCCATCACCCACTTTTCTGGTGTCCATCCCCCAAGGAGGAGGTTCTATGTAGATCCTTATAATTATTTCCCCCTTTCTACCCCACCTTCCTCCACCAATACATGTGTATTTTCTAAGGACACATTATCTGAAGAGGTCATTTTTTATTAATTGGGATTAATACATATATCAAATCATCCCAACCACATCCAGCAGGATTGTACATTTGCTACCACAATCAGTTTCCAAACGTCCTTCTTTTATCAGGGCCTCTTGATGCCATCACCCCCACACCCCATTCTTTAATGTTCTGTTTTCCCCCCTCTGCCTCTCCAGAAGCAAGCCTTTAGAAAGGAAATGAACTTACACTTCATCAGAGCTTCTAGTAGTTTTCTAGAAACCAAGCAGGACTTGTCAGAAAGGGAAATGAAGAAACTGAGCTCAACAATGGGGTCTGAAATGATCAATGGGCATGTGGGTGTGGATCCTCCAACTTCAAAATAAATACCTTCAAAGTCTCATTTGATGTGAAAGTATTGTTGGGCCAGGAAAAAATGTGTGCCTTGTTGGGTGGACTTCAAAGCTGGTTTCTAGCTCGGTGCTGGTATCTTCATAACACAGATGCTTATTTATATCAGCCAACCCACCCGACCCTCCTGACAACACACTCCCTGTGAGAAAGTGTCTCAAACTCTACAAAGTATCTTCTAGAAACAAGCAAACAGAAAAGAGTACGTGGACAGGCCACTCTATAGCCTCTGAGCTGGGAGGGGCTTTTTTTTCCCTCCATGAAGCACAAAGCACAAATTGAAAGCTAACTCCAGTCATGAAAATGGCAAACCCTCAGTTCCACTTAGACCTTCTGGGGCCTTCTCTCGGCTCCTCCATCTCGTTGCCTTCTTCATGTTGCACAAAAGACAGCACCAGAAAGTGAGTAAGAATTAATAGATCCTCACTAAACAAGTTGTCAAGGATTTTGTCTTGCTTGGATCCACAATGTTCACTGTAGCAGGAGTCAAGCGATCAAATGACTCATTGCTCGGTCAATCTGTTGCACAAGCAGCATTGAAAAGCAAGGATGCTACTTTGAGGACTAAGGTGGGCCTAACCCAAGCCATGTTGTTTTCAATTGCCTCATAGGCATATGAAAGTTGGACATTGAATAAAGAAGATGGAAGAGAAATGGATGCATTTGGACCATGGTGTTGCTGAAAGATATTGAAAGGACCATGGACTGCCAAAGAAACATCCGTCTTTGAAGAAGTAGACCCAAAATGCTCGGTAGAGGCAAGAATGGTGAGTCTTCATCTTGTGTATTTTGGACATCTTGTAGAAATACATCATGCTTGGTAAAGCACAAGGGCAGTGGGGGTGGGGGGTGAGAAGGAAGACCTTCAAGGATAGGGATTGACATGGTGGCTGAAACAATGCCCTCAAACATAAGAACAATTGTGAGGATGGTGCGGGACTGCGCGGTGTTGCATTTTATTGTACATAGGGTCGCTGTGAGTCAGTACTGACTCAAGAGCATCTAACAACAACTAACACACTACACAAGTCAAGACAACACATACTCACCCCTCCAACCTGAGACCACACAGACTCCACCACACCTTGTCTCTCTCCTTCCCACAGTTCTCCATCCTTGGCTGCCACTATCACCACCAACAAGGATGACTTGTTAAGGCACACCTGTCTTTGTTCTTACTAATGGCAATGGAATGGAAATGCCACACTTATAAAGTCTAAAGAAAAGAAATTATATAAGATAGGACACTAAGGAGGTTGTGGAGATGGATAGGATGGGAGGTTGCTGAACAATTAGATTGGAGGTAGCTTTTTAAAGTAGATACCTGGCTATGGTGAGCAATGGGGAAGCTGGGTAACAGGTGGGGCAAATGCCAGCTTGTAGAGCTAAACAAATACAAACATTTCGTTGTAGTTGTCTTGATTCTAGAGTAGTAGCTTACAAACGTCTTTGAGCATAGCCCAAGAAAGAAATCAATCTCAATTAGTCCGTATGTACAAGGGGACTTCAAAAAGTTCATGGAAAGGGGGTACTAAAAGCTAATGGGCATTTCAACTAACTTTTGGAAACTGCTTTGTGTGTGTAATCAGAATTTGTCCTGAGAAGTTAATATGCTCCCTAGTCCAGTCCAATCTGCCTTTCCTTTTATGATGGGAAGACCTCTTCTACTCTTGCTTTGAAAATACTAGCAAGACCTCTGCTTGGCATACCTGTACCCGCATCTGCCAAGAAACAGACCACTTGTGCTGAAAAGAAAAAGAAATGTGTGTTAGCAACTACTCAGTTGAGTGTAGGTTTATGCTCTGTGAAGGTCAAACGATCTGTCTTTGAAGACATACAGGCAGGTTACTCCTTGGAGGAAAAGAGGGCGAGACTTTATCTTTCATGTCGTCAGGCGAGACCAGTCCCTGGAGAAAGACAACATGTTTGGAAAGTCGAAGGGCAGTGATAGAGGGGAAGTCCCTGGAGGAGCTGGATTGGCACAGCGATTGAAACAGTGGGCGCACGAATAGGAACAGGCCTGGGCAGTGTTTCATTCTCTTGTGCCAAGAGTCCCCATCAGTCGGGACCATCTCGATGGCAGCTAACAGCAACCCCAATGTTTGGGTCATAGTTATGTTACTCTTCTTGGGGTTCCACAGGACAGAGATACATCGGTTAAAGCTATTTCCAAACAGGTCGAATTTACTACCATAGAGTGACACAGTTACATGGGGAGAGTAACTCAGAGTATTACATTGTCCGCATACCGATAAGATAAAGCTTTGAAGACCTACAACCAGAGGCTGAAAGAGCTGCTGCCACTTCAGTAGATGTTGTAGAATTTTGGGGATGGTGTTTTGTAATCCCATACCTGTAGCGCAACACCTGGTTAAAATCTGCTGTAGAAAAAGCCCCCCTCCAGGGCCAGTGCAAAAGATGCTTTTGGAGTAGCCCTGCTTGGAATCTTTGAGCCACTGCTCAAAAACACTCAAATGCACGCATTCTGGCTTTGGTGGTCTCAACCAGTGGGCAGCTAGGTTCTGGGAAATGGTGGTAAATTCTTGGCGATCTCTATGAGGTTCTTCTGATCCAGCACCTTTTCTTAGTGGCGTTTGAGGGAGTTCTTTGCTGGGTTTTGCATGGAAAAAACAAACAAACTCTTCTTGGGCCTTGGTAGAACAAAACAGAAAAGGAAAACCACAGAGACAGAGACCAAAGGCATGACTTTGTGGTAAAAGTAGGAGAGGTTCTCCCGGGGTTCTAAGAGTTGGGCCAGCACTGAGGTGCTGTGGAGGCCACCAACCAGCGTGACGCTCCTGCAGTAGCCGCTGACATTCTGATAATGCTCTGGACTGACCACGTTGCAGATGTAGGCATATCAGGCCAGAGCTCACATGCCTTTTAGCCCTTGACCAGATGTAAGCAGCAGCCAGGTAGCAATGACACTAATTCCTTACAAAACGGTGATGGGCTTGTAGAGGACATAATCCGAAAGGATGACCAGAGGGAAGCAAACCGAACCAAACTCACTGCCATCGAGTCAATGCTGAGTCACAGTCACCAGTTTCTGAGACTATAACTGTTTACTGGAGTAGAAAGCCCAGTCTTTCTCCAACAGAGCTGCTGATGGTTTTGAACTGCTGATCATGAGGATCACAGCCCAATACGTAACCGCTACACCACCAGGGCTCTTGCAACACAGGGATGAGGAAGTGCCAAGAGAAAAGCAGTCTTTGTAAACTGAAAGATGAAATAGGAGAACTCGAGGACAAAAATACTAGTGTCAGCGAGTGATTCGGACACATCCAGGATCTGCCCCCGTGCCATGGTGGGTTCAACTTGGTACTTCCCATGAATTTCTGCCAATGCAATGGAAAGCCAGGGGAAGCTGGAATTCCCAGGTATATAACAAGGCATACCATCCAGGCAACATCCAGACAGGTGGCTTCTACCTGAAGGCCTTAGAAAAAGAGCAGCAATTGCCCTTTGTCCTCTTCTTTTGAAATTGTTAACACGGCACTGGATCTGCATGTGCTGTTGAGCTTGGGCAAAGCGGCCATCATGGCCCAGTTAACCTTCCACTCTTACCGGGGGCCCTCAAAGCAGTCCGGGCTGCTCAACCACTGTTGCCTGTGAGTGAGAAGTTATTAGCTTTTCAAAAACTGAAACACGTCTGGATGTGAGTGAACTTTGAACTTTGAATTGTAGGGTCTACAGCAAAACCCAAACTCACCGATTATAAGGATCTGCATGTGACCTCCTCCCTGGGGGACGGAAAACAGAAAAGGGGGTGAAGGGAGATGTCGGACAGGGCAAGATATGACAAAATAATAATTTGTCAATTATCAAGGGCTCATGAGGGAGGGGGAGCATGAAGGGAGGGGGAAAAAAAGAGGACCTGATGCAAAGGGCTTAAGTGGAGAGCAAATGCTTTGAAAATGATGAGGGCAAAGATTGTACAGATGTGCTTTACACAATTGATGTGGATTGTGATAAAGTTGTATGAGTCCCTAATAAAATGTTTAAAACAAAAAAACAAACCCAAACTCACTGCTATCAATTCTGACTCATGGCAATTATGTAGGGCAGGGTTCTTCAGAGCTTACCCCTCTTCAAAGTTAGAACCACAGTAGGTTTTAAAAAGGTAAGTCCGTCTTAGAAGGACCTGATCATCTTCACGTGTGTTTGATCTACATCGGCATGGGATTCGGTAACAAACCCAAACCAAACTGACTGCCAGCGAGTCCATTCTGACTCACTGAGACCCCATAGGACCAGATAGAACTGGGTTTCTGAGAGTAGAAAGCCCCATCTTTCTCCCGTTCAAACTGCTGACCATGCAGCTAGCAGACTAACGTATAAGGTGACCAGATTTTAACATTGGTAAACAGGATACCATTGATTGAGGTGGGGGGGTGTTCTTGATTAAAAATTTGGTCTATATGGAGCAACAAAAATTTTCATAGAAGGCAAAAATAGTATTGTAACATATTTTTTTAAATTTCAGCATAAGTACAATTTACAAATATAATACATTAAAATTATATATAGTATTATTTTATTCTTTGGCATATTTCTCATTTAAGTAAAATTTTTAGTAGACTGCTGTCGTTGTTTAAAAGGTCATGAAAATTTTCACAAGAATTTGTTAAATTATATTTCACACATAAAATGGCTTTCAAAGTCTCAACATTTAATTGTGATTTTTCTGATGTCCACACTTTATTTACCATAGGAAAAAACTCATTCAGTCACAGCATTAGTTCCTGGTAAGGACAGCGCGTATTCCAAAATTTTTAGTGCATTATTGTATGGAACATGGTTTGTTTCAAATTGATGAAATATTTCTAACCATTTGTTCTCTATTGTGATTTTTGCTGATGCCCAAGATTTAACCTTTTCCTTATCAATATATATTTTTAATAATGATACCTTATTAAAAAGATCATTTTCAGACATATTACTACATGGGAAATTTTGAGTAATATGATTGAATGATTTTTGCATATCATTCCAATTAAGTTCTTGTTTTAATGTAATCCAATGAAAATGTTCAATATCATTGTAATGTACCATCCACTCTTCTAAATAATCTATGCAGTTACTATAGAACTTTTTAATGTGATGCATGATGTCGGCATGATTTTTTGCACCTTGTTCTTCTAGCTGGCTTATACTATTATGGATAGTTAATGGAAGAAAATTATTTTCTAATCGCTCTTGACACTGAAATTTTAAATTATTAACTTCATTTGATACTTCGAAATTTTTTTACCTTCAGTAAGTTTTATAGCATTTTGAAAAAGCGCTGCTTGATTGTATGCAAACTCTAGCCAAATTTTTGAAGATTCTTTTTTAAAAAACTCTTCTAAAATTCTAGGACATTAATTCTGTGATAGAAAGTAGGATTTCAAAGGATCATATATTTTCAAAACTCTTTCAACAGCTGGCAAAAGAGCTAACCAGCGCGTTTCACTGTATCCAAGTATTTTCTGATATTCAACTTTCGCAGTTTCACAAAATTCTTTAAGCATTTCAACACGCACAGTGTATATCTAGAAATAAGAATATATTTTAATAACAGTATTTTCCACATCTATGGGCAACAAATCAGCAGCTGTTTGAATCGCATTAAGTATTATGTGTGCTGCACAACCAACACCAATAATGTTTTGATTAAGGTTTTTGTTTAATTTATAAAAAATATTTGTATCTCTTCTTGCTTTTCCTCCAAAATTTGCATTCGTGCTGTCTGCACAATATGCAACCATTTTATGTTTTAAATTGCTTTTTCCAAAATATTAATAATGGAACTGAAAATTATTTCAGAAGTTTTGCCGGGCACAGAAATGAAATCTAAAATTCTAATTTTTATTCGTTTCCAAATAAAAAAATCTAATAATGGTTGGAAATAACTTTATATCCTTATGATTAGATGCACCAGAATATATGGATATAAAATTAATTTTTTCTATATTTTTGTTTAATTCTGAAAATGCATATGGGGAAAGCACATTACACACAATTGCCTCAGATTTTGTTCTAGCACAGGCAAATTTTTTGTTGATTAACTTTTTGACAACTTGTGATGTTCAGTCCATAGATCTGAAGGAATGATTGTGATTAATAGCATGAAAAGACATAAGTCCTTCTGCTAATGCTAATTTCTTTTCTTTGTCTCCATAAGTTGTTTTCCCTCCAAATTCCTGTATTTTGGAGGAAGATGCAGCGGTATTTAAATATCTTTTATGTTTCTGTGTCTCCAAGTGATTTGAAATATCATTCTTCCTGCCGTGTGAAATAGAAAATTTATCATTACATTTCTCCCATTTTACCATGTAATCACTTTTGGTTTTTTTAATAAAAGGAAATTCACTTCTTAGACCATCACTGAATATGCATCCTCTTTTCTTACTCATTATGTTAAAAATCTAAAAAAATAATTTGAAATCATATTATAAATGAGTATATACATATTGCTTAAAATATAGCAAGTTGGTACATGATTACATCAACATATTTTGTTAGTTTATAAATTAAATTAATTTGATTGTTATAAAGTAATTATATATTTTAAATTATTTTAATTTTAATCGTTTTTTAAAAAACATTTTATTAGGGGCTCATACAACTCTTATCACAATCCATACATATACATACATCAATTGTATAAAGCACATCTGTACATTCTTTGCCCTAATCATTTTCTTTTTTATCCTAATTTTAATCTTATATTTCTTTCTAAATAATAACAATACTAACTTGTATCATTTTTTCTCTGAATTTGCCATAATGTAAGTCTTAAGTGTCACTTTCAAGGCCAGCACTAGACTTTTTGCTGCCACTATAAAATATAAATAATACAAGTACTGTCTGTTAAATTCAAGAAGATTTATGTATTTATGAAATAAATAAATTACATAAATTATCTGAACAGCTAATTCATTGACATCACTTGTTTAACTAGCACTAGCATGCAGTACAATGTGTATCATCTGAGAGACAGTTACAAAATGTTTTCGTAGTTGCCAATGCCAAAAAATACCATTGTTAATAAGTCCAAACAATGGTGGTCAAATTCTAACAACTGATCAACAATGTGAACTTTGATAAGCAGTTCTCGATAATCAGTTCTCAACAATTATTTGTTATTATTAAAGTTTAACATTATAAAATTAACAAAAATAATATAAAACTCATATCCTGGCGAAATAGCCATGATATTGAGTGCCGCTGATTTGAATTGTTGCTCATCTTCGTAATTAGTCAAATGTGTAATTAATGTCAAGGTGATAATTTTAAGTTTGCACCAATCAGTTCTGCTGGCAGTTAAGGGGGCAGGTCCCGGGACATGTCTGTTCATCAGAAAGAATCCCCAGAGTGAGGTATTCAATAATTGCATATAAATAAATAACAACAAAACAAGTCAGCTGCTTCATTCATACTCAATTCTGACTCATAAGTGACCTTAAAGGATGGAGTAGAACTGCCCTGTGGGTTTCTAAGACGTTCGAACTGCCAACCTTTCAAATAACTGAAGGTCACTTAACTAAAAATGATCCCGATTCTCTCTCTCTCTCTCTCTCTCTCTCTCTCTCTCTCTCTCTCTCTCTCTCTCTCTCTCTCTCTCTCTCTCTCTCTCTCTCTCTCTCTCTCTCTCTCTCTCTCTCTCGCTCACTGCCAGACCCATTGTAACTTTGTGGTGATTGTTTGAGAATAGGCATTTGTGGGCTATTCATAGTAGGATGCAGGCGAGAACAGAGTTTGTAACAGATGTTGGAGCCAGAGAATGCCATGCTCTGCTTCTTACCCCACTCTGACTGTTTGCGGGGGCACAAGACGTCACTCACAATTTCTGAGACCAGACACGTGGGCTCGGAAGGGACCATGGCTTTATGTCTCTACCTTGGAAACACTTATAGATCCCACGGCCAAAACTGGTCGCCAGTTTACAAACAGACTGTTGATTTAACTCTAGATGCCTGGACTGGTTGTCTTGACTAAATCAGCAAATTCATCACCACCATAATTTTTGAAACCTTCCCCCCAAAACCAGAATCACAAACGGAGAGGATCCTGTGGAAAGTGGCTCCAACAAACCCCCACAGATGTGGACTTTCTGCTCCAGTAGGGTGCCCCTCCCTACTGGGATCTTCATTTCTTGTAAAATGACAACGTGTTGGCATTTTGTTGGTTGATGTTCTAATGGCGTGCCTTTCTTTGTTGTTTGCTGCTGCTGTTGTTATTGTTAGGTGGCATCCAGTTGGCTCTGACTCATAGCAACCCCATGCTCAAAAGGATGCACCCCCCTCCCGTCCTGCACCCTCCCCACTGTTCTTATGTTTGAGCCATTGTGTGGTCACTGTGTCAATTCACCTCCTTGAGGGCCTTCCTCTTTCTCACTGCCCCTCTGCTTTCCCAAGCCTGATGTCCTACTCCAGGGACTGGTCTCTCCTGACCCCATATCTACAGCACATGAGAGGAGGCGTCACCGTCCTGGTCACTAAGGAACATTCTGGCTCTAGTTCTCCCAGGCAGAGCTGCTGTTCTTTTGGCAGTCCACGGAACTTTCAGTATTCCTCACCAGCACCAGAGCTCAATGCCTCACTTTTTCTTTGGTCTTCCATGACATGGACAAGTTAGACCTTAGTCCTCGAAGTAATATCCTGGCTTTTCTACACTCTAAAGAGATCCCTGCAGCAGATTTATCCAGTGCAATGTGTTGTTTCATCTCTTTGCTGCTGCTTCCACAAGCATTGATTATACATCCAAGCAAGATGAAATCCTTGACAACGTCAACCTTTCCTCCATGTATCATGAAGTTACCTATTGGTCCAGTTGTGAGGATCTTGATCTTCTTTACATTGAGTTGTGCACAGCAGAATGGAAGGCTGCACAGTCCTGCACCCTCCTCACAATTGTTTCTATGCCTGAGTCCATTAATGCAGCCATTGTGTTGCTCCATCTCTCGAGGGCCTTCCACTATTTTGCTGGGGCTGGTCTCTTGACAATATGTCCGAAGTATGTAAGGCGAAGTCTTGCCATTCTTGACTCTAAGGAACACTCTGGCCTTACTTCTTCCAATATAGATACATTTGTCTTTTTTAGAAGTCCATGGTACTTTTAATTTTCTTCTCTACCTCCACAATTCAAGTGCATATCAATGATATTGCTCTATAACTTGAGCGTTCTGTAGGGTCACCTTCATTAGAATGGGCACAAATATGAGTTTGTACCAGTCAGTTGGCCAAGTAGCTGTCTTCCAAATGTCCTGGCTTAGAGGAGCAAGAGCGTCCGGCCCTTCATCAGCTTCTTGAAACATTTCAGTTGGTGTTCCATCAACTTCTGGAACCTTGTTTGGGCGATGCTTGCAGTGTAGCTTGCACTTCTTCCTTCAACACCATTGGTTCTTGTTCACATGCTATATCCTGAAATGGTATCCTGCATCATTCAATATTTTGCCCACAAACATTTTCAATATTGCAATTTGAGGCTTGAATTTTTCCCAAGTTCTTTCATTTTAAGGTATATTGAGTGCGTTCTTCCTTTTTGGTTTTCTAAGTCTTTGCATATTTCATTATCGTCTTAGACTTTGTCTCCTCGAGGTGCTCTTTGATTTTTTTTGATTTCATCATTTCTTTTATTTGCTTTAGCTACTCTACAATGAAGAGCAAGTTTCAGAATTTCTTCCCACCCCCAATTTGATTTTTTCTTTCTTGTTTTTTAAATGACCGTTTGCTTTCTTCATGGATGGTGTTCTGAATGTCCCCCCACAGCCCTTCAGGTGCTCTGTCATCAGTGTTCAATGTATCAAGTCTGTTCTTGAAGTGTCCTCAACATTTGGATGGGATAGACTCAAAGTTGTATTTTGGCTCTCGTGGACTTGTTTAATTTATCTTCAGCTTCAACCTGAACTTATATATGAGCAATTGACGGTTTGTTTCACAGTTGACCCCTGGCCTGGTTTTAGCTGCTGATATTGAACTTCTCTACAGTCTCTTTCTGCCAAACTCAAACTCACTGCCATTGAGTCAATGTCAACTCATCGTGACCCTAAGGACAGAGTAGAACCTTCACTGCGAATTTTTGAGTCTAACTTTTTACAAGAGTAGAAATCCCTGTCTCTATTGCATCTGGGGAAGTCCACCCCACATGTATCGTTGAAACAAAGGTATTTGCTATGAATACATTGTTGGTCTTGCAAAATTCTATCATCCAGTCTCCAACTTCTTGTTTATCACCAAGTCCATATTTTCTGACTGTTTTCTTCGCCAACAATTATCAATGCATCTTGATTGTATGTTTGATCAATTTCTGACTGAAGAAGTTGGTAGAATTCTTCCATTTCTGCATTGCTAGCTTTAGTGGTTGGTGCATAAACTTAATGTGATCTTAGACAGACAGCATTGTACTATAAGATAGACCTTGAATTGCCCTTTTTGACAATGAATTAAATGCCATTCCTCTTGATTGGGTCATTCCTGGCACAGGAAACAATATGATTTTCTGCTTCAAAACCAAGAGCGGCCCATGACAGCTCACTAATGCTTAGTACATCAACATTTATGAGTTTTATTTCATTGTTTAACAACTCACAATTTTCCTAGATTCATACTTCATACATTCCAAGTTCTAGTTATGAATAGATGCTTGCAGCTGCTTCTCATTATGAGCCATGCTCCATCAGCTCCTGAAAGTCCCAGAGGCTTTCCTCCCACAGGGTTCACTGCAACCGCATTATTCTGGTTGACAGCACTTTGAGAAAGCAGCGCCCCCTCAGTTTTAATGTTAGTGCTCTCAGACCTGCGGGGCCCATCTTCTGTCACTGTCTCTGACAATGGTCTGCTTCGAGTCATTCGTTTTTCAGTAACTGGCAATATTTTCATGCTATCCATAGGGTTTTTGATGGCTTATTCCACCTAAGTGGACAGGCTATTCCTTCTTCATAGTCTGTTCTTAGGAAGCTCTGCTGAAACCTGTTCCCTTTGGGTGGCCCTGGGGGCATTGTAAACACCAATGACATAGCTTTCAGCAGCACACACAGCAAAACAAAGTGACAGACAAGTGGTGGTGCCTTTCTTTAACTCCAAAACCAAACCCACTGCCACTGAGGGGATGCTGACTCAAAGTGACTCTACAGGACAGGGTAGAACTGCGCCTGTGAGCTGCTGAGACTGTAACTCTTTACGGGAGTAGAAAGTCCCCCCTCCCTTTGCTGATATGATAGCTGTGATTTATTTTGAATAAATGATGCAAAGATCCCAACAAAGCCAAACCCAACGCCATTTTATTGATTCCCACCCTTAGCGACCTTGCATTTGGGTTTCTGAGACTATCCATCTTCATAGGAGCAGACAGCCTCATATTTTTCCTGTAGAGGGGCTGGTGGGTTTGAACTGCTGACCTAGGGGTTAACAGTACTACCCTGTCCTATATGGTTGCTATGGGTCAGAATGGACTTGATGGTAGTCAGTTTGGTTTTCTTGGTTTGCTGAGATTGAAGGAACTCAACATGAAAGATGAAAATGTTGGCTGGGTTTTTTTCAGCATGTTTTTCCCCTCCTGAGTCCCAAGAGCCCTGGAATTAGAAGTGCTGTGGTCAAAGGATAGTCACTAGGTTGGTGGTTCAAACCCACTCAATGAGAGAAAGATGTCGGCACCCTGGGAAGCTCAGTGGGGCACTCTCCTCTGTGTTGCAAGGTCGTCAGGAGCCAGAACTGACGCACTAGCAATGGGCTTGGTTTTCCTAATTTCATGTCTCTTTCCCCCCTCATTTTAAAAATGAATGGACCAGTTATAACTGTTCAAAATAAATAAAACCAGAATTTATACTTTCAGGTTATACAAGTGGCTTAATTTTTAATATTTTCAGCAGGAGGCAGTTTTTAGTTAATTTTTATCCTGCTGACTCAAAGGTCACTGGAAAATCAGTTAAAATGTTACCAAACAAATGCACTGGTGTTCTCCTAATTAGGTTAAACAGCAAATGTCTTACATCACCAGGAGGAGGCCATGGACTTTATTCTGGGAACACTGGTCTGTTCTGGACTTGTGTCCAGAGAGTGCTGGTACCTGAGGGCTTAGGCATTGGTGGGTGAAGTGCCCAAGAAGGATACGGATGTTGAATCAACTTTTAAAGTTCACTTCCTCACAGCTGATTGACCTCACTGAAATCCAGTCACCTTTCTGAGTTCCGTCACCACTGTGAGATGGGCACGACCCAAGGCAGCACCTACCACCCACAATACTTGCCTCTTCCTCCTTTCTCCAGGATGGGAATGTGTAAGGCCCCAGGAAGTCCCCCTGACCCAGGAAATCAGAGAGACGACTGAATTAAACCAATGCATTTCATCTTATGATGCTGAGCTCTGTTGATTTGAGCTGTAATCATTGGGACAAAAGTGTGTAATTAATTTCAAGGTTACATTTGTAAGGGAATAAACCCACTGACAAGTGGATGCTGACTCCTAGTGACTCAGTGTGAGGTTTCTTTATGGAGCAGACAGGCTCCTCTTCCTTCCTTGGAAGAGTTTGAACTGTGGACCTGGTGGTTAACAGTTCAACACCTGTCCGACAATGCCATGAAAGAGAGATGGAAAAGATCAGCCCAGAGTTTCAAAGGTTGCCAGCGGAACTGTTTCTTTAAGGAACTGCATTTTTGCAAAAACACTTAATAAAGATGAACTGACCATACAAAAGCATAAACTGTGCTTATGAGCCTTTAAATCACAACTTCATGGCTGTCTACCAGGGAGACCTTGAGTATGTTCCCAGGAGAGATACCCAGAGCAGGACACTGCTTCCTAAAGCAGAAGGATGGCAATGGATGAGGGTTGACACAGTGGCTGCAACAACGGGCTCACATGTAACAATAATTGGGTGGATGGAGCAGGACCAGGCAATGTTATATAGGGTCACTGAGCCAGAGTGGCTGCACAGCACCAAGCAACAATGAAGATGAGACTGTCTCTATGAAATTACAGGCTGTCCCTGGGTGGTACGATAGTTCAGTGGTTGGCTACTACAGCAAGATTGGTAGTTGAAATCCACCCAGAGGTGTAGAGGTGGGTGGAGGGGGAAGGCCTGGCCATCGGCTTCTGAAAGGTCACAGCCAGGAAAAACTCTAGGTGTGCAATTCTGTTAAAAACCAGATCAGGTCCATTGTACATCAGAGGGGATCCACTGACAAAGTGTTAACTGTTCATGTTAGATTTATGCCTTTGATCTTCTTGAGTATATTTGTTATCCAAATGACTTAAATACAGCGCTCCAGGCCCTCATTTCCCACCTGGACTCTGCCCTGGCCTTCCTCCCAGCAATGTCGGTGAGCACTCATGGACCGTGTAGCCGCGTCACATATATTCATTATGATTTAGTTTAAGCTGAAGTTTACAGAGCAAAGCTATTTTTCATTCAACAAGTCTTTTAAAATAATTTTATTAGGGGCTCATATAACTCATCACAATCCGTACATACATCAATTGTGTAAAGCACATTTGTACATTCGTTACCCTCATCATTCTCAAAACATTTGCTCTCCACTTAAGCCCCTGGCATCAGCTCCTCATTCCCCCCCTCCCTCCCCACTCACCTCTCCCTCATGAACCCTTGATAATTTATAAATTATTATTTTGTCATAGCTTGCACTGTCCAAAATCTGCCTTCACCTACTTTTCTGTTGTCTGTCCCCCAGGGAAGAGGTTATATGTAGATCCCTGTAACTGATTCTCCTTTTCCATCCCACCCTCCCTCCACCTTCCTGGTATCGCCACTCTCACTACTTGTCTTGAAGGGATCATCCGTCCTGGATTTCCTGTGTTTCCAGTTCCTATCTGTACCAATGTACATACTCTGGTCTAGCCAGATTTGGAATCATGATATTAGGGGTGGGGGGGAAGCATTTAGGAACTAGAGGAAAGTTGTATGTTTCATCATTGCTACACTGCACCCTGACTTGCTCGTCTCCTCCCCCTGACCCTTCCGTAAAGTGATGTCCAATTGCCTACAGATGGGCTTTGGGTCTCCACCCCGCACTCCCCCTCATTCACAATGATGTGATTTTTGTTCTGATGATGCCTGATCCTTTCGACACCTCGTGATCTCACAGGCTAGTCCATTCAACAATTATTAAGACATCACATAAGAAACTGGTGGGCAGGGCCACGTTCATCAACTACTTCTCAAACTTGGCTTGGTGATGTTGGTGGCAATCTTCTTGGTGTCTCAGCACCCTCCCTCCCTGGATTCCCCCCTTCCATTCCTCCTTCATTCCCAGCGCTTCCTGCCTTATGAACTGTGTTCTGGGGACCAATGTTGCCCTTTTCATCTTGTAGGGTTGATTGTACTGAGGTGAACAATCCTCCCTGATGTCATTGTTCTCTGTATGTTTTTGCTGGTCTTAGATGCTGACCGACAGCAGCCCTCTGCACAATGGAAACAGTGCGCGCGCACGCCTGCCTCAGCCTCACACTTGCTACCAGGTGTGAGTCCATTGTTGTAGCGAGGTGTCAATCACCTCGTTCTCCTGAAGGAGCTTCCTCTTTTTCAGTGACTCTTTTTCTAGCATGACTTCACTAGAAACTAGTCTTCCTGATAACATGTCCGAAGCCCATGGACATGTTATCATGCGTTTGTTTTTACTTTATAGGCCTGCTTATTTTTTTTGGCAAAGAGACCTGGTTGCCTATTGGGTAGTGTGATGGGCTGTTAACTGCAAGACCAGTAGTTCGAAACCACTAGCCGCTCTTCTGAAGAAAGACGAGGCTTTCTACTCCCACAAACAGGGGCAGGGGCAGTCCTATCATGTGCCTATTAGTTGGAATGAACTTATGAGCAGTGAGTTTGGTTTGGAGACTGTTTGGCTGAAAGTTGATCCCTGGGGTAGGTTAAGTTTCAGACATGTTGGGTATCTAAGGATCACAGTTGCTATTCATCTCGGTTAGTGGTTTTCTTATGTTTTGTGATTTTATGTCATATCTTTTTTTGTGCTTTCCGACTTTTTCTACATTTTCCCTGTTTTTCTCGGCTCTGGACTTTCTATTGTGATCTCGATCAGAGCAGTCAGTAGTGATTGCTGGGCATCATCTAGTTCTTCTGGTCTCTGGATAGTAAAGGTGGTGGTCCACATGGTTCGTTTCTTTTTTAGATTAACAGTTCCCTTGAGTCTTTGATGTTCATCACTGGCCTCATTGTCTTAGACCATTCTTAATGGTTACATCACTCATGTTGCTCTTTTGGACAGCACGAGCTAGGACTCAGGGCTTGCCTGGAATTTCTGAAATGCCTTGGCCTTTGCTTTAGCACTTCTACCCATCTGAATTTGGTTTGAGAAAGTCAGAAATAACCATTGTAGAATGGAAGAAGGCTGCGGTTTCTTTCTAAAG
Organism: Tenrec ecaudatus; assembly: GCF_050624435.1. Taxonomy (NCBI): domain Eukaryota; kingdom Metazoa; phylum Chordata; class Mammalia; order Afrosoricida; family Tenrecidae; genus Tenrec; species Tenrec ecaudatus. The sequence continues at coordinate 10,796,647 of NC_134542.1, read as the reverse complement.
GAGGTGAAATGGATTTGAAAAGGCTCTAGAATAAAGCAAACCAGAGAAATGGGAGCAATGATCTTGAGAGAGAAGAGATGTGGAAAGCTCTTCTTCCACCTAGAAGGGGAACAATGAAGCTGCTCGACTTTTTTCAGATTTTTGAGTTCAGCTATCAGCTTAGGGCTTTCACTCAAATGGAAACGATCCACCTATATTATGAAGGGCAATTTGCTTCAGTTACATTCGATTTAAATGTTAATGTTATTTATGTCTAGATTATTGTTTGACCAAGCAACTGAACAGCATCGCTCAGCCAGCTCAGCCCAGTTGACACATAAAATTAACCATCACATTGCTCTTGACCCAACAGCCTTCTTCAGTGGCAGGAGTTTGCGTTCTCTCCATTCTATCACAGACATACCTCCTGAGAAGAAATCAGACATGCTTCTGGTGAAGGTATCACTGTTGATGAGACCATCCCCTCCTCTTGTTCTTCAATCCATCTGAAATATCTCCTGCTACAACAAGGTCATTAGTTGGAAACCATTAGCTGCTCCTTGGGAGAAAGATAGTCATTCTTCTCCCATCAAGATCTTTAGTCTTTGAAACCCACCGGGGAAGTTCTACCTTGGCCTGCAGGGCCACAATGAGATGCAAACAACTCAGTGGCAGTGAGTCTGGAGTTTGGAAGGACACAAAAGGAACTTCATGGCAGTGGCACCACAAAAGTTGGTGTCACCAGCGGGGTTTCTCATGGTGTCACCCCGTGTGGGTGGAGCTGGACAGTGGAACATACACCGACCTCCAGTGGAACCCTCCGGTGGCTTACCACCATGACCCACCCGCCAGGGCTTGAGAAGGCAGGGTGTGGGGCAGTGTAGATCCTGTGATTATTTCCTGCACCTTTCCACCTCTGTCAGGACCCGTTGTCCATGCTCCAAACCAAATGAAAACAGTTTAACATCTTAAGTAGAAGAGCAATTAGCCGAAGATGGGTTGTATTTTATTACTCAGTTACTTGATTTAGACACCCATGCAAAGGGTCCTAGAACGAAGTCGGGAGAAAGAAAATCAAGAGGGCTTTTGGTTTCTATAGCTATCCAGGGAAGAGAATGTTTGAAGCAAGAGAGGGTGCTCAATCGTATTACATGGTGCTGAGAAGTTGAGTAATATGATGTTAAAATGATTGGCTCATGATTCAGGACGACCTATACACAGTGGAACAGACACTGCCTGGTGCGCCTGCAGACTGGATGACAGATGCATTGGCCAGGAATGAAACTTGTGAGAATGCAGCCTAGAACTACTACAACCACCTTCATTTGAATCAACCAAAAACACCCAAACGACTGCCATTGAGTCAATGCTGGCTCATAGCGACCTGCTGTGGGTTTCTGAGACTGGGAGCAGAAAGCCCAGTGTTTCTCCCTTGGAGCTGCTGGTGGTTTTGAACTGCTGACCATATTGATCACAGCCACACATGGAATCAGTACACTGCCAGAGCCACCTATAATGTCACTGGAAGTACCCATCGTTCTGCATTTCTTAGGACTCTACATGCTTACTTTGCACTCCAAATGTGCACTTCCCCATCAAAACCAAAGAAATCCTTCCCGAGACGGTATTGACAAGGACAGAGTTACCACTGCTGGGAACAGTCATTCTGCCCTCAATGCTAGAGCAGACACGATGACCACAGGGGCACCACCAAGGTTCAGTCCTGCCGCTTTCCTGTCACATTTACTGGAAAAGTTGTGCATCCTTCTCTGATGGTTTTCTGATTTATGCGGGTTCAGGCTCTCACAGGTGACCTTACTGTGGGCAATTTCCAGAGCTGGTTTCTTATCTTTTTGAACATTTGCAAAGTTGAGGGAGTTTTCATGCCGTGGATGAGAAGCTAAGTCTCGGGGAGATGAAGGAACTTGTCCAATGTCATATAGGGAAGGATCCAGTTCTGTGGGCTCATAAATTCCTACTCTCTCCTGCCCCCGAGGGACTGGAGCATGACTTTCTCAGTCCTTCCTCTGATTCCTGTCAAGTTATTCCATTTTATTCTCATTTACTTCTTCCTCCTTCTTTTCTGGCTACCCACAAAGGTGGAACAGATGTGTATGACTTCAGGTTGACATATAAAATGATGAGTATCATGAAACAATCATCTACCCCAACCTGGTAACAAATGAAGCATACATTCCTGAAATCAGTCCAAGAAACGCTTCTTGGAAACAGCTTAAACCCTCCCAGCAGCTGATCAATTGTCCAAAGGGCAATTTCTGAATTGGGAGCAATGTTATGAATTTTCAGACATAACCAAACACTTTGAGGGAATGAGTCATTGAATCTGAGGGGTCAGAACCATAGTTTCTGGGACCCCGAGGTCAATTGGCATAACATGATTCACAAAGACAATGGTCTACATTCCACCTTGGTGAGTAGAGACGGGCCACATCTAAGACGCAACTATTTGTCTTTCCCTCAGCAGAGGAAAGAGAGATGATGAAAATTCAAAGACGCTTGGATACAATTAGACAAACAGCAGTTTCGATAATCCTGACATCAGAGGATCTAGATGGTGCCCGGCAATCATTACCAACTGCCCTGAAAGCGGTCATGTTCAGAACAGTCCTGGCTACAGTGAGGCAAAAGTGAAAAATCCTACAAGGCACCAAGCTTACTGGTTGGATAGAGACTGGTGGGACCCCCGCTCCCTGCCAAGCCTATGGCCGTGAGTCACCCTGTACATCTGGAGTGGAACCCTGCTCTGTCAGATCTAAAGACGAAGTGCAAAGGGCCAGGAATATGGAGCCACTGAGGCAGCAGACACAGGGAGAGAAGAGGGTAAGTGCTGGTACATTGAGGGGATGGCAATGGAAGAGCTGAAAGAAAATGTCTGTGGATTGTTGAATCGAAACCCAATGATCTGCTCTGTAAGCTTTTCCCCAGTTCGCAATTCACAATACAAAGTAAAAATCAAACCAGGAAACTTTCAAACAAACAACCCCCCACGCTGGCCCTGTCGACTACTGTGAGTGACAGATACTGGGGTCAACTGGTATTGCCAGGCTTTGGGTCAAATGGGGCTTCATCGCCATGTGTGAAGGTTGCCCCGTGGACAGTTCAAGGTAAGGGCAGGAGCATCTGTGTTGAGAACCGGCCCCGCCTTCAAAGGGATGGAACAAGGGATACCACTTGTTCCTCTTTTCTCCAGAGTCTAGCCTGCTGCAGGGGCCACTGGCTGAGCAGCAGAGATTGGATCGAAGATGCCTGGCTTTTATTACAGCCATAACAGGAGCCCTGGTGGCAGGGTGGGTTAAGTGATGGGTTACAAACCAGATGATCATCAGTTCAAAACTACCAGTGAGAGAGAAAGATGAGATTCTCTACCCTTGTAAAGAGTTAAAGTCTTGGAAACTCACAGGCGCCATTTTACCCTGTTCTATAGGATCTCTAGGGGACCTGGTGGTGGAGTGGTGACACCTTAGGTTGTGATCTCCATGGTCAGCAGTTTGAAACCACCAGCAGCTCTGAAGGAGAAAAACTGGGCTTTCTAAAAATTCCTGTAAACCGTTACCTTTTGGAAACCCACAAAGGGTGTGTGTGTGTGTGTGTGTGTGTGTGTGTGTGGTGTTGTTATGAGTCAGCATTGACTCATTGGCAGTGAATTTGAATCGTATTTGAATAGGACCGTTATGAGTCACCCTAGATTGATGGCAGTGAGAGAGAGTTGGCAGTAATACTCATTGAGTAGGAGGAGGCATGGTGTCATGACTGTTAAGTGCTCAGGCTCTCACTGAGGGCTGGGCAGTTTGATCCCTCTCCCCAGTCTTTGAGGGAGACAGGCCTGCTGGTCTGCTTCCATAACAAGAGAACCCCACAGGGCAGTGTCTGTATCATGGGGTCGCTACGAGTCAAAACTGGATTCAACAGAACCCCAAACCAACAACAGTAGCAGCAACAGTGATTTGATAATATCCCAACCTGATTGTTTGGAGAAGAGATCACAGGCCCTCTTCAGTCAGAGGCCACCGGCAACCAATTAACTTCCAGTCCGCTCATGTCAAGGATCATAACTGATCCGATGGGGAATAAAAATATGAATCCTGTGCAAATTACAATTTTGAAATTACCCTCTTTCTGCTCCAGCCTCCATCTGATCTTCTGAGGGCCTCGTTCATTCGCATCCCTCATGTGCCTCTAACTCCCGAGCGCTGGGCTGCAAGGCCAGCAGTTCGACACCCAAGACACCCCTCAGGAGAATGACGAGGCGTTCTGCTCCCATAAACACCTGCAGTCTTGGAAACCCACCAGGCATGTGTCCTCTGTCTTATGGAGTCGCTGTGAGCTGAGAGACTCGATGGCAATGTGCTCGTTTTTCCTCTTTGGGCATCCCTCTCACTCGTGGACCGTCAGTCAGACTGTCGGAGGGAGCCTGAGGAACACAGTGTTCCGGTGCACCTGTCTTTGTGTGGCCAGCGATGTGAAACAGGACCCCAGGCCCGCTGCCACTGAGCGGCTCTGTGGAGGGCTTCTGCGGCTAGATAGCATTATGTAGTTAAGCCTCATCTTTCTCCTGAGGAGCGGCGGATGGGTTTGAACAGCAGACCCACAGTTAGCAGCCCAACACTTACTTACAATGGACAGCATCACCGTACCAGAACCAGAACAAACAAACAACAACAACAACAACAAAAACCCTCACTGCCAGGGAGTCCATGCTGACTCATAGTGGTGACCCTTCAGGACAGGATAGAACTGTCCCTGTCGGTTTCAGAGACTGCCATTCTTTACGGGAATAGAATGCCTCATTTTACTCCCGAGGCACGGGTGGGTGGTTTAGAACTACTGACCTTGATGGGTAGCAGCCCAGCATGTAACCACGACACCACCAGGGTCTGGTCAAAATTTTCGACAGCAATCCATTCCAAGTTCACAAACTTGGTCCCCACACGTACAGTATGCTCCAGTCCATATCGTGGTGGCGAGGAAGCAGAGGCATGCTGGCCGCCCAGCTCAGCTTCCTGCCCAGAAACAGAGCGGCGTTAAGAAGGGCTGATGAGCAGAGAGTGGTGCACTGGGGAAGAGAGTGTGCTGACACGCCTGGCTGGACCTGTGAGCGGTACTTCAGACATCCTTACAGAAACGGGGTGATTGCTTTTTAACATCCAAAGTTGCCGCGGCTGTTCATGTGGCCAGCAAGGCGAGTATCTGTCCTAGAAAATAACTCTCGGCTGTGGCAGAAACAAGGGCAAAAGAAGTTGAGAGCTGTGAGCCCACTGCTGTGGAGTTGGTTCCAACGCGTAGTGACCCTGCGGGGCAGCGGAGAACTGCTCCCTAGGAAACTCCATCTTTACCGGAGCGGACTGCCTTCATCTTTCCCTGCAGAGTGAATTCAAACTCGGTGGATTCAAACGGATGACCTTACAGGCTAAACACTCTGTGCCCCCAGGGCTCCTGGAGAGCTGGGAGAGGAGAACTGAAAAAAAGGTTATGGGGGCTCTAGAACCCACCTTAGAGAGTCCTGGTAGTGCAGTGGTTAAGCACCCAGCTGCAGACTGAGAGGTTGGAGGTTCAAATCTACCCAGCGGTTCCACGGGAGAAAGGCCTGGCAATGCAGCACGCCGTGCTTTCTGCAGGAGCTGCAAGTAAAAACGAACCGGCCTCTAACAGCGCTAAGTCAGCAGGCTATCCTTCAACGGGCTACGTCAAGAGAAAAGGGGTCTGTGTGTGTTGCTACGAGATGGGGGCAGCGCCTAACTCAAGACCCAGGGAACATCCTCAGAGCATCGGCACTGGGCCCCTGCCGTCGAGGATGCTGGCACGGGTGTGGCTGGTGGGGAGTGGTGTTGAGAGAGGAGAGCCAGGAAAAAGCAACACCATTTTGCCCTTCCAGCCCTTCTCCCACCTCTGATGTATTTATTTTCAAGTTAAAGGCTTGAAAAGAATAAAGGATGCTTTGTTATCCTGGTCAAGGATGAATAAAATGGACATTTTCCTAGCATCCCAACCCAACCCAAGCCCAGTGCTGTTGAATCGATTCACACTCATGGTAACCTTATAACACCAGTGGCCTCATTGGGTCTCCAAGGCTGTAAAACTTCCCAGAAGCACATGGGCACATCTTTCTCCCGGGGAACAGCTGGTAGGTTCAAAGTGCTGACCTTTGGGCCCGCTGCCAGCCCTTAAGCACTGCTTCATCACCTTAATTGGCCTGCAATCAGGCCCAAGGGGCCCAGTACTTGGTGAAACCCTTGTCTGAAGGCACAGACCAGAAAGATGACTTTTATCAGCTGCTCCTCCCAGGAAGTAAGCCAAGCTCGGCTGACTTCCCACGCTGGTCTTGCACGCAAGACACAAAGGGGGCGGGTTAGCTAGACAGCAGAACCCCAAACAAGGACAGTGAGTGTGCACTTCTTCCCTCTGCTACACAGGGACCCATGCCAAGCTGCAGCCAGCCCCATCGCAGCATGCCGGCCTGCAGGACCAAGCAGAGATCGCCATCCCACACCTCCATTGAGCCACAAAGCCTGACAAGGATGAAGGGAATTAAATATTAATTAATCAATTCTGCCCAAGGTCATGGAGGTATGGATCCAGTTTTCTGGGGAAGCAAAGTTTTCCCTAGTGCTTGATCCTCAGGAGGCAGGCCGGAGTGTGTGACATCACCAAGTCAGTGTCCCCTCACCACAGATTAAAGTCAGCTCTGCCTTTGCATCTAAGGGGCCCTGGTGCCTGCAGGTGGACACTGAGCTTCTGGTCACAAGGTCGGTGATTCAAACCCAGCAGCTGCTACGTGGGAGAGAGACGAGGTCATCCTTCCCTATGAAGATGTTAGTGCCCGAAACGTAATGCAGGGTCACTATCAGTGAGAATCAATAGAAAGGCAGTGGGTTTGGCTAATGTGGAAGCTTTGCGTCTGGAGAGACTCGTTTTATTTTACTCAAAATACATCACTACCATCATATCCACAAAGCGAGAGATGGGGCCTTTGACTCCTGTGACGAGTTATAGTCTCAGGGGCAGCTCTACCCTGTCTTGTAGGGTGTCTTTGAGTCAGCACCAGCTCAATGGCAGTGAATTTGGTGTTGGTTTATTCTATCAACGAAGGTGGCATAGTGGCTACATGTTGGGCTGCCACTGGAAACCTCCAGCTAGCTGTTCCATGGCAGAAAATGAGGCTTTCTCTTCCCATACCGAGTTATAGTCTGGGAAACTCACATGGGAAAGTTGTACCTTGTTTTATAGGGTGACAACAAGTCAAAACTGACTTGATGGCAGTGAGTGTGGAGATTTTTTTGGATAATGTCAACAAAAGGAGCCCTTAGTGACATTGCCGTAAAAGCGTGAAACTGCCAACCCTGTCTGCCGTTCAAACTCACCAGAAATTCTGGGAGAGAAAGATGGAGCTACCTGTTCATGTAAAGATTTATAAACTCGGCGATCCTATAACCAAACCAAACTCATTGCCAATGAGCTGATTCGGATTCACAGAAACCCTATTGGACAGAATAGAATGGTCAATTGTGGATTCTTGAGACTGAAACTTTTTATAGGAGTAGAAAGCCTCCTCGCTCTAGTGGAGCTGCTGGTGGTCTCAAACTACTGACGTTGATGTCAGCAGCTCAACGTGTAACCACTACCCACCAGGGGCCTCAGAAACCTCATGTAGGGTCACTGTCAACTAGAATCAACGGGATGGCAATGAGTTAACACCTTCTCTAAGAAGCCAAGTTTCCATCCTCACCACTCCCCACCCCACACACATCCCATCTCCCTATCCTAGCACCTGGTTGAGTCAATCCCTCAGAGAGTCAAGCAGTTAGCATTCACCTCTAACCAAGAGGTTGTTGGATTGAACACTCTCCCAGTGGTTCCTAGGAAGAAAGGCCTGGCAGTCTGCTTTCTGAAAAGAGAGTTGTTCATTGCTATCAAGACCATTCAGAATGTGGAGGCAGGTCCTCCGTTTGGTTTCCCAGAGCTCCTCTGCGTGGCTTTCACCTGCCGTCCTTTCTGTAGTAGTCAGGTGACCCTTTGTGTCACCCAGCAACTCCACATATAAAATTCTGTGGTCAAGGAAACCCTATGGCAGTGTTTCTCAACCTGTGGGTCACAACTCCTTTGGGAATCGAACGACCATTTCACAGGGGTCGCCTAAGACCATCAGAAAACACATATTTCTGATGTTCATAGGAACCGAGACACCGCTCACTCTATCCTTTTCCAGGTGGGTCCACCGCATGCAGATACACCCACATATGAGTACCCGGCATGAAGACTGTTACCCATGCTACATCAAGCGTCAAGACAAAATTTCATTTGTTTGTTGTTAGAAATAAATATTTCACAATATCGAACCACTGACTTCTTTTGACCCAATACAATATGTCATTTGGTCTCTCGACTGCTGCCTCCATAAATATTGGTTGCAGATCCAAGCAAGATGGAATCCATAAGACCTTCAATCTTTCCTCCATCTATCATGATGTTACCTATCGGTCCAACTGTGAGGAATTTTGTTTCTTTACATTAAGTTTTTATCCAAATCGAAGGCTGCAGTCCTTGATCTTCAAGTTCTCCTCACTTTACGCAAGCAATGTCGGGTCATCTACATAATGCAGGTTGTTAATAAGCTTTCGTCCAATCCTGTGCTGTGTTCTTCTTCTTATAGTCCAGCTTCTTGGATTATGTCCTCCTCATCGGATTGACTAAGTATTGTGAATAGATGCGACCTTGATGTTCACCTTTCACAATGCTGTACCATGCAGTATTCATCTGTCCTATTTGAGTACCTCCCTCTTGGTCCGTGTACACGTTCCGCATGAGCACCACTAAAGGTTCTGTAGTTCCCGTGCTTCACACATAAAAGAAAGCCTAAAGAGGGAGAATGCGCTCAGCACATCTCAAGCTGAAAGAACCAAAGAAAAGAATTCAGGTCTGGAATTGCAGTGTTGAAGGATTCTATGTGTAAAGTATTCAGTGATGCAAGAATCGTCGAAAGAAGATGGAAGGGATAGATGGAATCGCTGTAACAGCATTCAAGAAACAACGCTATGGAACGAAGCCCAAGCCACACTGAAGGGATGAGCAAACCCCCAAGCTCCAGGCATGGAAATATTTCAACAGGCTGATGCCACATGGGAGGCACTTGATTTGGAAGAAAGCAACCTGGCCAGCCGACAGGAAGAGATTCATATCTGTACCCTTTCTAAAGAAGGGTGGCCCAATCGAATGCAGAAATTATCAACAGTATCGCTATAACATGCGAGTGAACTTGGCCGAGGGTCCTCCCACAAGGGTTGCCGCAGTCTGTCAACGGGGAGCTGCCAGAGATTAAAGCCAGGGTCAGCAGAGGAGGTGCTGTGAGGGGTATCATCCCGGATGTCAGACAGATCATGAATCCCAGAAAGATATTTGCTTGTCTTTGATTGACTATGCAAAGACTGGGTGGCGCTTCACAAGTTATGGGTGGCATTGAGAAGAGCAGGGATTCCTGGGCCAGCTAGGAAACCCGAGGGCAACCCCTTCCACATTGTTGGTCAATAATCAGAAAGAAGTCAGGGCAGGCTGTAGCCCAGTGGAGACTCAAGAATGGATACACTGGAAAAAATGTCTGGTTCATTAAAAACCAACAAGCAAACATTGCTATTGAATTAATTCCAATTCACAGTGAGCCCAAGTACCACAGAGCAGCATTGCTCCTCAGGGTGACCTTTACAGAAGCAAATCTTCAGGTCTTCAGTGCTCCTGGCTGGACTTAAACCGTCAGACTTTAGGTCAGTATGTGAAGGCAAATCATTGGCAGTACCCTGGGGGTGCCTATCAAGCACTCAATTAATTTCAGGTGAAATAGCTTATGATCATGACATTTTCAAAGGCTTCTGGGCTGTCTCAAGTTCTGCCATTTTTCTCTTGATCCAATGACCAGTTTGCAAGATCCAAACCTGTGCGCTGCTACCTGATCAGTGAGGAATGGAGGCTTCCCTGGAAAAATACCAAAGACAGATCTGGAGCCAAACATTGGCCGTCAAGGTCTTTCTAGACAAAGCACATTTAACGCCAAAAACCAAACTCCCAGCCACAAAGTCAATGCCGACTCATCGCAATAGCAATCCTAGAGGACAGGGCAGAAATGCCCCTGTGCGTTTCCAAGCATGTAACGGTTAGCAGGAGTGGAAAGCCCCATCTTTCTCCTGAGGAGTGGCTGGTGGTTTCGAAAAGCTGACCTTGGGGATTGCAGCCAACGTGTAACCAGAACATCCCCAGGGCTCGTTAGCACACTTAGATAAGTACTTATTAATAGAAATAGCAAGGCCAAGGCCTTGCCGAGCGTCTGCCTTCTTCCAAGCTGCAGCTTTTAAAATCTGGACTCTCCAAACTCCCAGTTCTTTAAGGTTATTCGGGATGATTAAAAACAGCGTTTGCTGACAGATGAGAATAAGTCCAGGAGAGAAAAGCGACAAGAGAAACTGCATTCTTCCAAGGCCACATTCTTGTCTTTCACTCATTCAAAGGGTTTCAAAACCTGGTGCCACCAGGGTTCCTTTTATTTGTTAAAATTTTTTTTCAGGGTTCCTTTTAAATGAGCTAAAAAAAACCCAAAACCCAAATGCCCCCACAAACCAACAAAAAACCAAACTCTTTGCCACTGAGTCAATTCTGACTCATAGCAACCTTACAGAACAGGGTAGAACTGCTTGTGTGGGTTTCTGAGGCTGTAACTGTGTACAGGAGTAGAAAGCCTTGTCTTTCTGCCACTGGTGGTTTCGAACTGCTGATCTTGCGGTTTGCAGCCCAAAGCATAACCCACTAATGCCAGTGGGGTACCATTTTAAATGAGCCAGATGGGGTCAAATGATAGATTTCCACAGATTGATATGTTTCCATGTAGTAGGCTTCAGGAGTGCCTACAGCTTGCCTCCCGGCTAGGTTGGTAGTTAGAATTTTTAAATATCATAGTATAAGGTCCTGGGTGGTTCAGTTTCTATTCAACCACTAACCTAAGGGTCGGTGGCATGAACTTACCCGGTGGCATGCTCAAGAGAGGCCTGGCAGTCTGCTGCTGTCAGGTGACACTCAAGGAAACCCTGTGGCATGTAGCTTTACTTTGAGGCATGTGGGTGGCCACAAGTCTGAGGCAGCCAGAATGCACACCGCTGCATGCTGGGATCCTTATTTCCTGTCCCGGGCTGCCCACGTAACTTCTTAGTCAGTACTTGCTTTCAGACACGATCTGTATGTTTCGAAGCAACAATGATGGGGGCATCCTGCGTCTGTGTACAGAAATGGCTTCTCTAGATTTTAAAAACCCACTGTACTCACATTAAAGGAAGCTGTAAAAGCTCTTGGTCCATGCCACCCTGTTTGGGCGTGGAGGAAAGAAGCTGAGAGGGACCCAGATGGTGGCCAGTGCCAGGCGGCAAGATGGAATTGTGCCTTTGGCTAATGCACTTAGCTCAGGGTGAAATGAGACATTTGGACCCAGACAGTAATGATCTATTCTATTTTGATGACTTTTTTTTCTAAATGTAATCACATTCCTTTATCTCCTGATGGAAACAACCAGCCAGACCTTTAGTAAAATCCTGCGGATGTAATATCATTATCTCTGAGGAAGGACGAGTTGGCTCTGATAATATATTTACACATGGATTGTGAGCTTGGTTATTTGGTAATATCAGAAACTACCAAACTCAGTAGTATGAACTTTCCAATTTGTACCCGTGTCAATTCAGTAGATCCAAAGCACTGAAATAGTTAAGGTTTATTGTGCCAACCTGGCCGATAAACACATGTGGGATTAATTGAAGGGCGGCGAGATAAATGGCTAAGCGAGCCTTGCCTTTCTAGTTCTCGGGTCTCTTGCTTTCTGATGGTCAAAGCAGGGTGCAGCTACTTTAGCCAGTTCCTTGCTTCAGCTTGCAAGGCTTACTTCCTGCGAGACATCCCTGAGGAGAAGCCACATGGACCTACCCTGATGCAGCCCTGGGTGCTGGAGCAGCCGCGTGGAGACCCCTGCCAGCGCTGAGATGCTTACATGCTCACTGATTCGGCTTTCCTCCTGCAGTTGGCGTCATTATGAGATGGAGGAGGACTTTGTAGATCGGTGTCAGACATATGGGCTAATGTTGGACTTATGGGCTTAGACTGCACTGGGTTGGGATGCTTTCTTAATGTACACTTACCCTTTATATAAAACTCTCATATATATATGCGTTTCTGTGGACTTGTTTCCCTAGTTTACCCAGACTAACACAGCACCTCAGGACCATCCACCACATGCGACCAAAGGGGCAGTGCTTGTGCAAAGGCCAAGTTCAGGAGGCGAGAAGGGACTTGAAAAAGGGAGTGGATACAGGGAAGCCAGGGAAGAAGCAGGAGGGGTGCTGTCCCGGTGGGGGAATGGTGAGCAGTGTTATTGAACACAGGGGCATACCTTGTGGAAAGGAAAGCTATTTTGTTCCATAAACTTCCACCCAAACCACAGTGAATCTGATAGATCTGGGGGGTCTCCAGGAGTCGGAAAGGCCACCCGGACAACTGGAAGGTGGTCATGGTGGCCAGCAGCTGCTCACTTGAAGGCAAGAAGAGTCTCAAGTCCACAACCAAACTCACTGCCATTGCGTGGATCCCGCCCGACTCACAGCACCCCTGTAGGACGGGATAAAATGGCCTCGGTGGGGTTTCTGAGACTGGAACTCTTATTGAGAGTAGAAAGCCTTGTCTTTCTTCCACAGAGAGGCTGGTCCTATTGTACTGCTGACCTTGTGGTTAGTGGCCCAACTCATAACCACTCTGCCCCAGGGCTCCTCATAAATAATGGTCTCTGCCTTCTCTCAAAGTACCGTATATCCTCAACTATAAGCCGACCCGAATATCAGCCGAGGCACCCAATTTTACCACAATACTGCACTAAAAATGTGCTGAAAAACTCGGCTTATTCATTAGTATATACGGTAAGTGTCTTTGCCATTTGACGGTCACAAATGCCCAGAGGAATTTGGCTTCCCTTCTTAACTCTTGCTTCCTTACGTTCTACTTAAGGTACTATGAGGCAACAGAATGATGAACCAAAAAACGGAAAAGAGAAACCATTTATTTTTTTTAATTTTAAAAATCACTTAATTGGGGGCTCTTACAGCTCTTATCACAATCCATCCATCCATCCCTTGTGTCAAGCACAGTTGTACATATAATGCCATCATCATTTTGGAAACATATTCTTTCTACTTGAGCCCTGGGTGTAAGCTCATCCTCCACCACACATCCCCCATCTTCCCTCCCTCGTGAACCATTGATAATTTATAAAGTATTATTTTTTTCATGTCTCACATTAGCCACTGTCTCCCTTCATCGACTTTTCTGTTGTTCATCCCCCTGCGAGGAGGTTATAGATTGACTACTGTGATCGCTTCTCCCAGAAACCATTTATTTTTAAAGATGAAAGTCGTAATGAAAATAGGCTTGGAGGAAATTTGAGCTGAAATCTGTGCCCTCACTGGAATATGTTATGTGAGTTTCAAATAAAGTTTTCAGTAATTAAATAAGAGCGACAATTAAATATGAGACAGCAGAGAGCATCTATTGCCAAGATGGGTTGCTCAACTAGCATCACTGCAATGGAATTCTTGAGCCTAATGAAGAGAAACTGCATCCAGCAAAAATCAAAGCTCACTAGGAAATTACATGCAGGAATGGGAGTTTCAAAGCTCTTGTTCATGAACTTCACAGCGTGACAGTGATAGTTCACCACGTGAAATAGGTGATGTGTATTTCAGAGAGGAGGTGTATTTTATAATAGGCAAAATTGACTTTAAAAATGAAGCTAATGACATATCTCTATATTAAACACTTGAGCATCAAACATCAGAATGAAAGTTTCCATACTCTGTAAGTTGACAGAGTAGGCGAAGAGGAATGTAGCAGCTCAAAAAAAGGGTTATCTTAGGAACCAGAGAGTTCAAAACTAGTCATTTTTTAAATCAAGATTTAAGATGGTTTAGTGTCAATGGGTCTGTTCCGACCCATAACAACCCTTTATTACAGATCCGTATGACCCATTGGGTTCCCAGGCCACAGTCTTTATGGGAGCAGATCTCTAAGTTGGGCCCGTATCCACCCACCGCAGTGGCTGAGGGTCCAGTGCTTAGCTATTGTGCACCCAGGGCTCCTTAGGGGGAAAATACATCCCTGTTTTTAAATGTTCCACATTTACAATGGCAACACTAAAATTGGAGGGTTGATGTTCACATGAAGAATCGTAATGATTACTAAGTTATTCCATTGTTGCATCGAAGGGAAGCCAAACCTATGACTATTGAGTGGATGCTGACCCATGTTGACTCCATGTATAAAACTGCTCCACAGGTTTGCTTGGCAGTAACCCTTCTTGATGATAACACTGGCTGGGTTTGAACTGCCAACCTTTCAGTTAGCAGTCTACTGCAAACTAATCATTTGTGCCATCCACGGGCCTTAAGGGAAGAGTCAAAAGCCCATTATCCTGAACCTACATGGGGTTTCCATCTTTCTGTAGCAGATGACTTACACACACCACACCCGCACCCCCCGCCCCTCGGGGCACACTGTTGCAGTTGTTCTGTGTCCTATTCATAGCGGCACCATGTACAACAGAATGATATTCTGCCAGCCCTGTGTCATCCGCACAAGCTTTGGAACCCATTGTTCCAGTCACTGTGTCGATCCATCTTATCGGGGGTCTTCATTTTTTGCTGCCCCTCAACTTTACCAGCGACTGGTTGCTCCTGATAACACGTCCAAGGTACTTGAGATGAAGTCTGGCGGTACCTCTTCCAAGACAGAGTTGTTTGTTCTGGCAGTGCCTGGGTACTTTGCCAGCACCGTCATTCCTTATTTAATGTCCAAGCAGGGCACCTTGAGGAAGGACAAATACTTGATAATCTTTAACGTTTGTTTTCCAAAGGCTCACACCTGGGGCTCGGCTCAGCTCAGCCTGGGGCTCCGCTCAGCCATCAGTACTTTCTTTCTGAGACGGGCAGGTTAGCTTGAATGATCCTCTTCTGTGGCTCCTGAATCTGGGACTCTGATACAAAATTAGAGCCCCTCTCTGAACGTCAGCACACTCTTCTGACTGCTGGTCTTTAAAAGGACAAGCATCACCTTTGAAGGAATCCAGTCAGGATGGTTACATGAGAAATTCTTTTCAAAACATGATTCTTTAGATCAAAATGTTTCCTGGCTAACCCTGAGTTCATCCACAGTATATATTTAAAACCCACAGCTCCCCATGTTCCCAAGCTTTCCAATTAATTGAAAGCTTGCTGTTTAATGGGGCCCTCTGGAGGTCATTAAGTTCCCCAAACTCCACAGCCATCAAGTTGATTCTGACTCACAGTATACATGCACCGGGTTTCCAGGCTGTGTATCTTAAAGAGAGCAGACAGCCCCAGCTCTCTGGTTGGGTTATCAACCGTGACTCTGTACAGGAGCAGAAAACCTCACCTTTCTCCTGAAGAGGGGTTGGTGGGTTGTTAACTGCCGACTCTGTTGCAGTTGCCTCCCCAGTAGTGCCACCTGGTCTGGTGGCGTAGTGGCCTATGTGTTGGGCTACTGGTGGCAAGCTCAGCAGTTTGAAACTGAGGCTTTCCACTCCTGTGAAGAGAAAGTCGCAGAAACCCACAGGACTCAGTCCTAAAAGGTAGCTGTGAGTTGGGATCGACTCAATGGCAGTGGATGTTTTTGTGTTTGTATGTTGTCATGAATTAACATACGACTCTTCGCTGGTGTACACTGAACTCTGGTGGCACAGTAGTTAAAGCACGTAGCTGCTAACCAGAGAGTCAGAAGCTTGAACCGGGGAGAAAGATGAAGCATCTGGCTTTTGTAAGAATTCTCTCTGGCACTGCCACAGAATCTATTCTGACTCTTAGCGACACGATAGGACACGGGACCACTGCCCCTGGGGGTTTCCGCGACTGTTCCTTCTTCACGGGGATAGACGTGTCATCTTTCTCCCTTGGAGTGACTAGTAGTTTCAAGTTGCTAACCTTGTGGTTAGCAACCATATACATGAATCCTATGGGACAGTTCTAAGCCATCCTATAGGGTCACTCTGAGTCAGAACAGACTCGAGGACAGTGGGCTGCATTGAAATAAAGAAGAGCGTGGAAGAATAGAATTTCTGTGGTCAGACAGAAGGACAGCTTTTGAAGCTAGACAAACTGGAGTTCAGATGGCATCTTCACTATTCCCTGCTTGTTTGACCTGGGACTTCATTTCTTATGCTTATGAGCCCGAGGATCCCTGGTGGTGAAGTGGGTTATGTTCTAAACTGATGTCTACAAGATTGGCAGTTCAAATCCACCAGTCTCTGTCTAGGTCCATGAAGAGTTATAGGCTCTGAAACTCACATGGGTAATCCTACCCTGTCCCATCAGGTTGCTATGGGTCAGAATGGACCCAATGGCAGTGAGTTTGGTTTTTGGATGAGCCTCTTTAACAACAGAGAAGCTGCTTATTAACCATAAAATCAAACCTTCTACATGATGGGAAACCTTTACATGCTTCAGCTTCCTTTTCTAGGACATGTGGGGGTGTGTGTTGGTTCCACATTGTGCCTACTGAGAATCAACTCTTTCCTCTCTGGCCTTCCTGCTCCAGGTACCGATGGTTACAAAGATCATACCCATCACCTGCCATTTGTTATCATCTTTCCATTTTTTAATGGTCTAGAACTTAATTTCAACTACTCTTATACAATAAATCTAATATAATCTTCAAGATACCCTCAGGAAGTGACTGCTATTTTGATTTTGTAAGTGAACAGTGAAGGCTTCTTTTCATTGCCAGCCCGATTTTAAATGTTCCACGCAGGGGCTGAGCACGGCTGCTCCAACCTTCAGCTCCAAGCCTGAGCTCTGTTTTGTTTTTTTTTTTTAAATGTATTAGCTTTTATTTTAAGCTTCATGTACTCCCAAGCCATACGTTTTTGCTTCTTCAGTGTCTGTCTTCTGGGGTATCTTTTTCTTCTGTGCAGCCTCTTCTTCTGGTTTAGGGACAACGTGATCCCTTCCATGTGGCAGGCAGGGCAGCGCACGTAGGGTGTAGCCGACAGACCACGAGCTCTGTGAGCCCAGCAGTGCACTTGGGGGCTTTGTGTACCTGCCTGTTCTCACTGACTGGAGAATCCACATCTAAACCCTTAAGTCCAGAATTCCTTTCTGCATTTTTACGCATGGGCAGCCAAAAGCCAGCATTTTTTTTTTGGGGGGGGGGGTGGAGGCACTAACTCTAGGTCCAACCTCACTGTTTGGTCTGGGCATACCTACCCACTCCACCATTGTTATGTAGGAAGGGCACACACTGCTTCGGCAAAGGGCACCCTTCAAATACTCGGTGGGACCCGGGCAGTTTCATGGGTGTTCTTAAAATGACCCCAAGATTTGACCCTCTAGATTCGCATGATTTTGGGGGGTGTTTGTGGGTCAAGTGAGGAGCGAACCATTTTGGCAGATCACCTCCAGCCACTAGAGGAAGCAAGAGCCTGAGCTCTTAGCCCGTCTTCTATGCCACGGGGAACCAGGGAGTGGAGCGGATTTCTTTTTGGTCCCGTAGTTGGTTGGTGTTGAGATCTATTTGAATTCCAAATATAATGAATCTGCGTTTCTTATTCCCAGGAACAGAACGCTCAGGGGACCCCTTCCCTACTGTAAGGTTTATTTGGGCACGAAACAGAACCAGAAATTGTCCAGATCCTGTAGAACGTTGCTGAGACAAGGTCCTGGAGATTTGGGGGAGATAGGGGGGCTCTCCGGGTTCCCCCAAAGGAGGGGGGAGCCACACACCTATTCCGGGTTTTGGCACCAAATGTAAGGTTTATTTGGGCGTGAAACAGAACCAGAGATCCAATTAACAAAGTTTTAGAAGCAGGCTTTATTGAGAAGCTTGCGGGCGGGATCAGCAACTCCGGGCATTGAGTTATTGAAGCCGCGCAGTGGGAAACTTTAGCTGTGTTTTTATAACCCCCTTGCTGGCAAGCACAGCGGGGGTGTGGGGGGTAATGTGCCTACACAAGGGATTGTAAAAAAGGCTAACAGTCGTTAAATTTTCCGGGAATTGGGTGGGAGTTGGGCAAACTAGCTGAGCAAGCATCCTGTTAGTAAGAACATGCACTTTTGGACATTTGTGGTTTACTGAAGGGAGGGGGAGGTCGGTGAGGAATACGTTTCAAGAACTAACATGGAAGCGCCTGATTCAAAATGGAGTTTCTTGTGCCAAGGCCATTCACCTACCAAGTGCACCCCCTCCCTAACAAAGGAGACACGGCTCGGAAAACCCACAGCAAAAGAGGGGCGAGGCCTTGTCATGCGTTTGCACACATGCATCCCAGTCTTCCACCAGGAAACCCATTACATCAAAACAAAACAAGTCTGCCCCGCAGCTCCTTTCTTCTGTAAAAAGTACTTTTAGGCTAATGAGCCTTTCAACTTCCTCAAGGAGGTTCAGTCTCAGAAGCCCCCAGGGGCTGTTCCACCCTGTCCTCTAGGCCCCCCAGGAGGCAGTGTACTGGATGGCAGTGAGTTTGGCTTGTTTCCTCTCCCCTCGGTCCCCTGTAAATTCCTACTTCGTTCTTTCACTCTTAGGAGAGACAGGACACCATGCAGACACTGCATCTTGGCTTGAGGTAATGGTGGGCAGAAGGCTCATCGGCTTCCGCCAGCGTCTCTGGAAAATGACATAAGTGAATTTGGAGTGATTGCCGAGGTCGAGTTCCTCCACAGAGACTACCTAAGCACACACGAAAATGACCATGACCGCCTATTAGCTTCCGAGCAATGTGTTATTGTGAGGGGTGAAGAGGAGGTCTTTGAAGTGGGACCCAACTTTGTCATTCTCTCCCACCAAAATCCAGGGTCAGTGAGTCAATTCTGACTCATAGTAACCCTGGGAGGGCACTGAGTTTCTGAGCTGGGAAATCTTTATGAGAGCAGAGAACCTCCGTGCTCTCAGGACGACGGGTGGGTTTGACCCCTGACTGTAAGCTGAGAGTCTGAGTCCAACGCTCCATGCTGTCAGAGTCGTGAGTTGTGCATAAATGTACTTGATGGATGAGGAAGGGAGATGGCTCATGTGGCCACAAATGACTTCTGAGCAGCCTGTTGACATGACATCATAAAAGTGTGTGAAACGAGCTACAAGCCTTCCCGGCAACGGGGCCTGTCCGCAGCTGGAGTCGCCTCATGGTTTCCAGGCCGTTCAAACACCCTTGCCAAGTGATATCAATCAGGACTTTTCGGTCCGAACTCTTGGTTTGGATCCCCCGACGGGCTGTTTCTCTCGGGAGGTTGGAGCTTGACCAGCTGAGGTTTTATTGCTGCGGTGAGCTCCGTGAGCTCAGGCCATCTGGCTGATGGTGCTCCGGGGGAACTCTGGGGCCAGCAGAAGGCTCCCTCTGAGCCCTCAGTGATGAGCCAGGGCTTCTACACGGTGCTCCCGGGCCTTGGGTCCTCTGCGTGTGGCCCGTAGAGATTCTGATGTGGAGCAGAGCTCTGGGCTGGCTTTCCCCACTTGGCCGAGTAGATGATGTATCCACTTCTCATGAGGAAGATTCCCGCAATGGCAGCAAAGTAAACCCCGTAAACTAAAAACTGGAGGGAGAAAAGAGAACAATCAGTCACATGTGAAATCTGACTGTCACCCTCTTTAAGCCTTGAATGAAAACTCTCCCATGAAGCCACTGGTAAACTAAACCACTGTATCTGCCCCGGTTGATGAGAGAAGCAAATCCAGAGGCATTCATATATATATTTAAGAAAGAGCTTTATATCAAAGAGTAGTGTAGATTAAGAAAACATTCTAGCCCCGTCCAGACAAGTCCATAAGTCCAATATTAGCCCATATGTCTGATACCAGTCTGTAAGTTCCGCTTCACACTCACGCAGCACATGCAATGATGCGGAATGCAGGAAGATCACAGGCCAGTGGGTGGAAAGCCTTGTGGATCCAGGGGTGGTGGAAGCAGCTCAGCACTGGTGTGGGTCTCCACGTGGCTCCTCCAACCCCAGGGCTCTGGCTTTATCAACGTAGCTCCATACGGTTTATCAACAGGAATGTCTCTCAGGGAGAGTGTGTGGCCCACCTCCAGGGAAGAAGACAGGAGTTCCCAGAATCCTCAGGAGAAGGCCATGCCCACCCAGAGGCTTCATTGGCTATGACCTGATTGACAGGCTAGACTCCACTCCTTCGTTCAAGTTAACAGGAGATGATGTAACAGCCACAACCACCAAAACCCAAAGCCACGTCAAGCCACTGCTGTCTGCACACAGTGCTTTATAGGGACTGCCCTTGCATGCTAAGTATAACATGCTGTCGAGTTTCCAATGCAATGCTGTGATTTTTAAGGAAGCAGACCCCCTCGTCTTTCTCTGAAGGGCAGCAGAATGGCTGATCCTCATCCCAGCGCTCAGCCCACTGCACCACCATGGCTCTTTACACGTTGAATGGAAAGTATCCCAGGAAGCCACTGCTCAAGTGGACAACAGTGAAGCCCACTGAATCAAGAATGTCTTCCCTGAGCACTGCGCTCCGATCTGCAGTTTAAATGACCACCAGTTAAGGTGGAGCACAGATGAGAAGTTTAAGCAGGAAGAGAGCTGACATTGTTGGACAGGGAACAAAAGAGGTAGCGATGAAATAGTGTGCAGTAGTTACATAATCAGGTGTCAACTTGAGGAGTGGAGGGGTGGAGTTAAGCCTGCCAATCGGGTTGCTGCGGAGGTACAATGGAGATATGTAGCTCACCAGAGGCCAGATCCACCCTATCTACCTTCCTTTTCCTGCTGTTGAGACACTCAGAGAGCTGGAGGAGCATGCGGAGACCCGCACCAGCACTGAGATGCTTGCACTGCCACTGGATCCACAGGACTTTCCACCCAGTGGCCTGTGAACTTCCTGCATTCAGCATTACTGCATGTGTTGCGTGAGTCTGAAGAGGAATTTATGGACAAGTATCAGACAGATGGGATAATGTCGGACATATGGAATTGATCTGTACTGGGCTAGGATGTTTTCTCAATATTCACTTGCTCTTTTATATAAAACTCTCTCTTATACATATGTGAATGTCCCTGTATTTGCTTCTCTAGTCTACCCAGCCTAACCCATGGTGACACAATGCAAAGTGTGTAGCCAATGTCACTGAACTGTTGTTGCTCATGTAAAAACTGTGAGTGGAAGTGTATTGAGTTGTGTATAATGCCACAAAAGTAAATAAAATATTTACTTAATTAAATATTTTTTAAAAGTTGACCATCTGTGTCATTGGTAAGCAGCCTTGGTGACTCTGTGGGTGGCACTGCAAGGTTGGTGGTTCAAAATTACCTGCAGGAACTCCTTGGGAAAAAGATGAGGCTGCCTGCTCCCATAAAGATGTATCTCAGAAACCCGACGTAAGATCTCTGAGTTAGAGCTGATGCTGCGGCAGTGGGGTGTGATATAATTGGTAATGCATCCGGATGCTGTTTGCTTGGCTTGTGGGGTAGCCGAGACCCAGGACCTCACAGGAGTCATTTAGATTCATATAAAGCCTTTCTCTCCCATGTTCAGAAGAACCCAGGATGAAAGTGTACGTGGTGCAGTGCCTACCACTTAGCACCTAAATCCTACCTCTTAGCACCTAAATCTTACTTACCCACCCGAGATTATACCAGAAGGATAATACATGCAATGTCTCTGAGAAGAAACTTTTGATAGTGAGGTGACCTTGAACCTGCCTTGCCCCTCTTTGTTCAGACCCACACATGTAACGTGGGGTTGAGCTCGTTTTCAAGTATGCAGTGGAGCAACAAGTAGGGTCAGCATGCCTGCCTCTCTGGTGAAAATCTCAGGAAGCTTCAGAACTGGACGATGATCAGGGGACACACATGGGGGGTGGACATTGATGGAGGCACTGTCACCAGGTATAGCTTTAGGAGCAAAAGTAAATATCAAACTCTAAACTCAAACGCATGGCCATCCAGTCCATTCCAATCCAGTTGTGTCTATTGTCCTGAAGCCCTTCAGAGTGTGTTGTACCAACACAATTTGACCAAACCCATTGCCATTGAGAGGACTCCTGGCCACCCCCTGTGTGATGGAGGGGTGGAACGGCTCCACGAGCCCTTCTAGGCCATCACCGTACAGAGACACTTGGTATGACCGGAAGGAGCTCCAATCACCAACCTGCTTACACCCCCTGGGGGACTCGGCCTGTAACTATTAGGGAACTGCTGGGTTTAAATTTTCCTAGTCTAGAAATTTAAAGGTTTGGGCGGGGGGATAATGTTAAACAATTGCTCAAAGTAAACCCCTATTTCATAGAATTTTGAACTAAAATAAATGAAAAATTTGTATAAAAGGTTGATGTTATCATTTATGTAGAATACATTAATGATTAATGTTTTGTTTGTTTTTAAACATAAACCTGTGTTGTAACATTCAGGATAAGAGTTGGATGCCATATCAGTAATTTTAAAGTTATTTTTCAAAGTGCTTCTTCATATATCTCTGTGATAAAGATAAAAATGTATATCTGAAACAGTTCACAAAGAACTCACTGCCCTTGAGTCGATGCTGACTCATAGTGACCCTATCAGACATGGTAGAATGGCTCCTGTGGGGGAGGGTTTCTGAAATTGAAACTTCACAGGCATAGAAATACTAATCTTTCTCCCTCAGAGCAGCTGGTGGTTTCAAACTGCTGGTTTCAAACCTTGTGATTAATAGCCCACTATATGAGCATATCCCATAATCAGGGATCCTTACAAAAGAAAAACACCACAGAACAATGTATGTTTGCTATTGCTGTTAGGTGCCTGCAGCCGGCTCTGACTCACGGTGACCCCGTGTACCGCTGAATTGACACTGCCCAGTCCCGTGAGTCCTCACAACTGTTCTTCCGTCGGAGCCCATTGTGGTAACCGTGGCGTCAGTCCATTTTATCGGGGCCTTCTTTTTCACTGCCCCTCCAATTTAGCAAGCATGATGTTCTTGGTCTGTCCTGTTCTGTCTGGACTGCTGACATGCATGCAAGACTGCTTTAATAAAAATTAGTTGCTCATGTCAAATGTATATATTTTTGTCTGATGATGCAAACTCATTCGAAACTCTATTGGTTTGCAATATAATGCTCTTCTCGACTATAATTGTAAGGTCTTTGGGAGTCCATGTTTCTCAACTGCTACTCACTGTTGATATTAAGGAAGCATATGCATACCTGTGATATAATCAACCTGGTATTCAAACATAATGCGTTAAGGGTGGATGGACACAGGGGATCTTAACAAATCCAGAATGTGTACGGTCTTTAAAATAAATGAATATTAGTTATACTTTTGACTAGTATTGTATTGATATGTATTGAATATGTTTAAATGAGACACATAAATATACTTGGTGTGGTAGATATACATTTCCGTGTCAACTTGAGGGTATTAAAAGTGAAGGGGTGGAGTCTAGCCTGTCAATAAGGTCACAGCCTGATGATGCCTCCTCATGAGGATTCAGGGAACTTCCTCTCTCTCTGCTTCACTATCCTGTTGAAGAGCCACATTCAGAGAACAAGATGAGCCATGTGGAGACCTGTGCCAGTGCTGAGATACTTCTGCCCCCCCGCCCCATTGGGTCCACAAGAATTGGCACCCCTGGTCTGTGAGCTTTTCGTATTTTGCATCATTGCATGTGACTGCATGAGTCTGAAGAAGGAATTTTGGACTAGTATTGGACATATGGGCTAATACTGGACCTATGGACTTGATCTGGACTGGGCTGGGATGTTTTCTTAATAAACAATTATTCTTTGAAATAAAGCTCTCTCCTACACATACATGAGGATCACTGGATTTATTTCTCTAGCCAACCCAGCCTAACACACTTAGTTTTTAAAAATGTGAAGAAAAGTTCCTAGGTGTGTGTGTGTGAACCTTTGAAGAAGTTACCTCATAAATCTGCACTCTCACCCACGACATCAGTAGAAAGACAAGTAGGGCGACTTACCTGACTGCTGATGGGCAGGTTGAGCCCCCTGGGATCTACCACAGTCACGGTTACAATGGTCTGGATCACCAAGGCAACAAATGAGTTGATTCCAAATACCAGTGCATAGCGCTCCACGCTGAGATTAACTGCGATCTGAAATCTACCAGGACATGCATGAAATGGTCAGGAAACACATTTAACAAGAATCCATGGGGGTGGGGGGTGGGGAGTACACATATTCCTTATTCAAAAACAGGAATCAAAGAGTAAGCAGTGTTTACTAGCCATTCTTGTCCCAATCTCTAGTGTAGACAAAGAGACAGCGCAAAGAAAGAGGGTTAAACAGTGGCCACTGGGTCCTCAGGAGCCCTGCGGTTATTTGGTTACATGCATGGACAGCAGTTCAAAACCACTAGCAGCTCTTGGAGGGAAAGAGGATGGCTTTCTGCTCCCGTCAATAGTGAGACTTGGAAACTCACAGGAACAGTTTATACCTTGGAATTCTTAACCATTGGAGACGACAAGGCGGCATTTCCCCAAGGACAAAGCTCCAAAGGTAAGGAAAGAAAATAGTAACAATAAAAAATACCAAACCCACTGCTACTCAATCAGTTCCAACTCATCGCAACCCTAGAGGCCAGGGTTGCACTGCTCCTGGAACTGTTTGCCGGAGTAGAAAGCCTTAGCTTTCTCCCACAGAGTGGCCAGGGGTTTTGAACTGCTGATCTTGCTGTTAGTAAACCAATGCATAACCCTTACGCCACCAGGGCTCTTGATTGGGGAAAGAGGAATGGAAACAGGAAACACAGGGAAGAAGTGGGATCAAGGATGCTTGATGAAGGGGAGTGGAATGAGTGAGATACAACAGACTGGAAACAATGATCTGCTCTGTGAACCTCAACTCATTTCACCAGGAAAACTTTTTAAAAAGGCTGTTGGCACTGAATCAATTCCAAACACGCTACCAGGCTAAAATGGTGAAAAAGAATGATTCTGAACAGATGCTGAGCAGTAGTAACAGCAAGTAAACTTTAGCTTGTTTGATAATCCGACATCACCAAGGCTTCTTTAAGTTGAATCTATGGCCACTCCAGATCCATTGTGTTTACTTTTTATACAGATAAATATACTACACTCTTAAAAACTAGGCTGGATATTTTCATTATAAATGGCAACATTCCTGAACCAACCCATTGTAATGCTTCCAGAAATTTAGCCTAATGACTGTAATTTCTCAGAACTGGAGAATATACGATGCTATTTGATTTAAGGTCCTGGCGGCATAGGGTAGTGGGTTATGACTTGGGCTGCTAACCGCAAGATCAGCAGCTCAAAATCACCAGCTGCTTCACAGGAAAAAGATAAGGATTTCTATTCTTGCAAAGCTTTATGGTTTCAAAAACCTACAGGGACAGGGGTACCCTGTCCTATAGGGCCAGTATGAGTCAGCATTGACTCGAGGGCAGTAAGTTATCTGACTTCAGATCTGGTTTAGCAGTGAGTTTTAATGAAACACAAAACATTGCCCAATCTGACAGATTTTTTTGAGAGTTATTGTTGTTAGGAGCTCATATGGCACAGTGGCTCAACTGTTAGGTTGCTAATAGCAAGGTCGGTGGTTCAAACCCACCAGCTGCTCTGTAGGAGAAAAACGAGGCAGTCTTTTCTCTTACAAGTTTCAGAAACCCTACGGAGGAGTTCTGCTCTGTATAGGATGGCTAAGAGCCAGAATCAATTTGAGGGCAGTGGGCTTATTTTAATTTTATTCATTCTTTTTCCAATTGTCTAAATTGACAGCGTCCATGTTCAATAAACGAATTATTCTTTGGAAATTCTTAACCATAAGTGGTTGTACCATTTTGTGAGTCTTATAATACATTTCAACCCTTCAGATAGATTTAAATATCTCATGACAACACATTTATGAAAAGGATAGCAAAAAATTCCAAGAGCCCTTGTAGTGTAGTGGGTTACCAGTCAAGGTCAACAGTTCAAACCCACCAGCCGCTCTGTTAGACAAGGACAGGAATTTCTGCTCTCAGAAAGATTTCTAGCCTTGGAAACAGGGAGTGTTCTGCTCTGTCTGAGAGTGTTGCTATGAGTCAGAATCAACTCGAGTTTGGTTTTTGGGGGAGAAAAAATGTACATTTTTTAGAGTTCTTCTTTGGGATACAAGTAAAATCTTTTGATTATGAATATATTCAAAATTATGCAAGAAAGCAATCCCTTCCCTTTAATAAAATCCTTGCCTCAAAAAGAAATGGAGACATTTTGATAAATATATGAACTTACCAACACGTTGCATCTTCTTTATTTGTGTTATGTTCTATTATGCCCCGAGCACTTACATATTTCAGTGCTGTGTGTGTGTGAGTGCATGTGTAAGATCTCTAGAATTTAGCTTTTCTTGTAACCTTTGCATCTCCTTTTTTTTTTTCTTCAGCATCAAACTCTGTAAGTTTCCTAAGAATCTTTCATCTTATGCAAAAATAGGTGGTTTGGATTATGAAGCACTTCATTACAAGTGAAATGAAGGCTGGAACCAAAATGCAATCATTCCAAGTTAGCGCGCATCCTGCCTTGGTGTGGCAGATCGCTTAAAATAATGTAGCGCTGCTTCCCATTTATAAACCTACAGATTTTTTGGGTCTGTTTTCTTTGTTGCTTAATCTTAGCAATATTCAAAGAGCAAATTAAAAATCTAGATGAGTTGCATCTAATTTAATAAGACGTAGCCAGACATTTAAGTAGTCATGTTTAAGGCGTGGGTTAAGGGTTGGATTGCTAACTGAAAGGTTGGGGTTCCAATACCCCAGCCAATCCACAGGAGAAAGATGAGGCCGAGCAGTCTGCTTCCTTAAAGATGGACAGCCTCAGCTACCTTACAGAGCAGACCTACTCTGCCCCACAGGGTTGCAATGAGTCAGAATCCGCTCAATGGCAGAGTTCTTTGTAGTTCTACTTTCAGTATCGCAATGAATTAAAATTCCTCTGCTCTCAGAGGAACCACAGAACAACACAGGAAAGCGGAGACCGTGTTGGTTTCGTTCTAGGAGCTGAAAGAAAGGTAATACTTACACAGCTATGGTTATAAGTAGCATATAGCCTGACTTGAATACCAAATAGCCAGCATAGCACACCCAGATGTTGGCGGTGTAATGCATGAGGAGCAAGGCACCCGCATTGGCCACGGAGAAGACCCCCAGTGCCAGCTCGCCCAGCAGGTCCCAGTTGACGTTCACATAACCGACGGCAAAGGCAGCCAGGGCCGCTAAGAAGCAAGATAGATCAACATAATGACTGCACATGGCAAGCATCAACATGATCCCCCAATCCCAAAGGGCTTTCCAGTCATGGGCAACACTCAATGTGTTCAGTTGGGTAGTCCATTTTATTCATCTTTACCATGACTCTTAATTCATATTCATCTGTTTTCCAATTTCCATCTTGGTGTGGCCAAGGCATGACCTCAAGGTTTTCCGGGTATAGATTTACATACCCACCCTTCACTTATTGATATGGTTAATTTTGAAAGGCCAGGCTGTTACGTGGAAATGAGGGTGATCACCGCAGATCACAAAGCGGAAGACGATGATATCATAGCACAGCTGCCAAACCATTGAGAATCATGACCAAGCCAAGTTGACACATAACATTAACCACCACAGCCAGTGTGACTGGTGCCCCGAACCTTGGCATTCTTTACTGCCAACGCTACTAAGTTGGATAGCAGATTGTTTTACTGTGGTTGTAAATATGAATGATCAGATAGATAACCAGAGAGTCGATAAATGAAAGTCAGGAATATAATACTTGTAGAGTTTGGAGATTCAGTAACTAATAACACTGTCTACCTATATCCTACACATGCATGACACATATACATATATGCGAAGACGCACAATACATTGTAGTAATTAGGGTTCACTTCATAACCTGACAATATGTTTCAAATTAAGTTGATTAGTGTGAATTAGGTAAGAACTACGGCAAAAGAAAATGAAAATCTGTCTCACCTCCCTTCTAAAATTACAACGTAAGAAGAATGTCAAAAGCCTTTGAAATTGGAGACAATAAATAAATCAGAATAGGTTTTCTGAAACTTTTGGTAAATAAGGGTGTGGGAGAATATCCACTTCCTAGAAAATATCTTCAAAGGTCTCCACTGTCATTTCCATTTTTCAAGATATAAATATTTACATCAGAGACAGCTTCAAAGACTGGCTGTTCCCTGATTGTGGACACCTGATTTTCCCATGTCCTCCATCCTCCAGCAAACCTCCTTAAAGCTAAGTTTGGGGGGTATTTTTGTCCGAAGTGGGGACTGTGAAACTAAGTCAAATTGTTTATTAACCAGGGGTCATAAGGAAGCATTAACAATCCCATTCATGTTTGAAAATAAATAAAACTCTTTACTTCTATATGTGGTTGTTATTATCCAAAAAATAAAATCCCCCAAAAACCTCACTGCCATCAAGTCGATTCTGACTCCAAGTGACCTTGGGAGCCCCAGTGGTGCAGTGGGTTATTCTTTGGCAGTTTGAGGTTGGCAGTTTGAAACCACCATCTGCTCCTTGGGAGAAAGATGAGGCTTTCTACTCCCATAAAGAGTTACAGTCTCAGAAACCCACAGGGTCCCTGTGAGTCAGAACAACTTGAAGGCAGTGAGTTGTTTTTATTAGATGCCAGCAAATCAATTTAAATTCTTTCCTCTGCACATGAATAGGGGCTTTATCAACACTTTCCAAGGATCAGAGGGAATTGTAGGTTTAGTGTAGAACAGAATCATTTGAGGCTTAGTCCCAAACTTTGGAATTACTCATTTGAACGATGCAACAACCACTCACTAAAGTGTCCTGTCCTCCTAAAATTTTCTGGTGCCTTCTAGCCCTGCAAACACCTGTGTGCCTTCTGAACAGCACCCACTGACCGTGGAGAAATTCATATGTATGGGATTTGCAGTGAGGAGTAAGTGAACAGAAGCCCTGATGGTATAGTAGACTACACACTGGGCTACTAAACACAAGGTCAGCAGTTCAAACCTACAGGGTGCTCTGTGGGAGAAAGAGGAGGCTTTCTGCTCTGTTTCCAAGACTTACATCTCAATAACCCACAGGGCAGTTCTACCCTGGTCTGGAGGGTTGCGATGAGTCATCATCAAGTCATGGCAGTGAGTCTGATTTCCAGTTTTGGATGAAATCAGTGTGGGTGGCTGACAACTCGACATGGTAGCTCATCTGCTACTGCCAAAAAAAGGGAGCGACATCAATGTTGTCTTACCTTGAAAAGTTGCGATGGCTTCTACTGCCCCATTATAGACGGAAGAGTTCTGAAACTGGACCTTGTAATCCCAGAGCATTTGAACGTAGTTCAAAACCTGGTTAAAACCCGCTGTGGAAAGAGCCCACCACAGGGACCAGTAAAACAGACGCTTTGAGGCATAGCACTGCTTCACATCTTGGACCCACTGTACAAAGACTCTCACAGCCATGTTTTTGGCCTTTGGACTACTCAACTGGCTGGCCTCCACAGTCCTGGAGAGGGTGGGAAAGTCTGTAATGCAAGTCTCCTCTTGAATGTCTGGACCACCAGCATTTGTGCTAAGGGAGTCTTTGCTGGGCTTGGCATGAAAGAACAAGCTCTTCTTGGGCATTGGCAGAATAAGTGAGAAAAGGAAGGCCATGGAGACACACACCATGGACATGACATTGAGGTAAAAGTAGGAGAGGTTTGCCAGGGAGACCAAGAGTTGGGCCAGCACCGAGGCCGCTGTGTAGGCCACCAGGGTGACGCTCCTGCAGTAGCCGCTGACTTTCTGGTAATGCTCTGGACTGACCACGCTGTAGATGTAGGCGTAGTAGGCCACCTCGGTGGCGGTTACCATTCCGAAGAAGAACTCCACAACCTGCATCGCCATCACTCCTTGGCCAAGCAAGAGCAGCAGCCAGGTAGCCATGAAGCTAATCCCCTGGAGAACGATGACTGGCTTGTAGCGGACGTAATCGGTGAGGATGAACACAGGAAACAGCAGTGCCAGGTAAGAGTACGTCCAAACGGGAAGTATCTCATTGGTGATCTGCAGAGTTGTAAGAATGGATCACGTGACTCAGGAGCTCTAGGAAGCAGCAAGGCTGCCTACTCCACTAGTGTGCCTTGCCCAATGTGCAAATCTGCATGCACCTAGTTAGTCTTCTTCATATTGTGGAGAAGTAAGAGAAGAGAGCCCTACCAACCAAACACAAGCAAAGAAACACCCCCCAACATCCAGTTTCTATGCTCATGTACATGTTTCTGGCTAGAAGAGTATATTAGGTTAGCATTCAATCTGATCAATAAATGATCACAGATGACTAAATGTGTCACACATTCTTCAAAATGCTTCTGAGTTGTCCAGGCTCTGTTGCCTGGGAAATGCTTCCTAATATGCCATCTTGGTCAAAAGATGGTCAACATCAAGTCAAGAGACTTCACACGTTAGAAGAATCTCCATCTTTGCCCACATGACAATCCTCCATGACAATCCTCCATGACCTGATCATGGAGGATCAGAGAGTGGCAGAGTTTGTGTGTTTCATCCCCTTCCTGGACCCATTGGCTGGGTTTCCAATACCGCCCTCCCCACCCATTCTATTGCGTGTATCTTGTTCAGCTCACAGAGGTTCGTCGGAACTGCATGGAACCCAATTTTCACAGGAGGAAGGGCCAATGCTCACTGGGATTGCATGGTGGCTGAGAGTAGAAGCCTGCAAAGTCACCAAACCATCTTCTCTATTGAAATTTAGATTCACTGCAGTTGCTGTAAGGAGCTCTGGTGCCCCAGTGGCTATACCCTTACCTTCCAATCAAAGGCTGGGGGAGTCGGCTTAGAAGCTCTATAGGGCAAGTCTACCCTGTGCCAGAGTTACTATGAGTCAGAATCCACTTAGCTCTTGATGTGGATTTCTTCTCAGAGGCTGTTGTAGAAAGTCGCAGGCCCACAAGGCCCAGCGTGACTAGCTGCAGTTACCAGTTGAGTTTCTTTACTGGCCCACAGGTGCCTATCTGAGCAGATGCTCGGGCTGCCTCTGAATCAGATCTGCCTTTTGTTTGAGTCTTCATTGTGATAAGATTCAATCCAGGCCACTTGGAAACACAGCTGTCCCCATGTGTTGGGGACATCACAGCAGAACATGCTCACCTTTGTGTCCTTGAAACTGGCCACCTAGCAAAGAAGCACCGGTCAGTCGCTGGGCCTGGTGAGGTCACTTTCTACCCAGCATTTTCATGACTCGGCTGGAGACTATAGCCACTCCATGGGATTCTCCAGCTGGGCCAGTGCAATTTCTTATTGCTTCTTCGAATCAAACGGTACGGCTACAAAAATCACCAAACCCTTTGTCATCATGCAAAAATGTCAGCCTGGGAAGCTCTTGTTTGACACAGCCTCCATGTGGGAGCACACACCCTTCGGAGCGCTCTGCTCCCATCCTCCCAGCCCTGCCCGGGAATCCTGCATCTGTGATTTACGCCACACAGTTCTGGTATTTTTCCAGGGCTCACATTGCCCTCTGGTGAATGTTCTTTAGAATTTTAGGAACCAAGAAGTCAGACAGGGGCAAGAGCAGGGCTGTAGGGTGGATGGGGTAGGGGTTCCCAACAACACCTGCCCAGGACAACCCTTGCCGTCTTCCAAAAAGAAGCAGGTGCCTCTTCGTGTTTGGGGGAAAAAAATTCCTCAGTGCAATTTCTCTGGCCTTTTCCTCATCAGTGTGGGTTTCTGTTTTCCTAACATTTCTTCCTGAGAAAACTCTGCAGCTGTCTTGTGTCCTTTGAGAAAAATCCATCCTTTGGATACCCAGTCACCATCCCCTTCTGAGCTGGCCTCTCTGCCTTGAATTAATCAGGGTCCACAGATTCCCTAGGAAACCCCTGTTTTGATTGGATCTTATTTTGGAAGCCCCCCTCACTAGACAAAGAGGAGAACTTGTCTGCAGTCAACCACCAATGGCAGCGACATGTTTAAACACAGTTCATTCGAAACCAACCAGTGTTTCTCCGAACGGGAGCCCTCATGGTGATGCTTGTTCCTCTGACTTGTAATACAAGGAAAGGAAGTTGATCTTTTGGTATTCTGGGCCTGAGAGTAGGGCTGAGAGATAATGTTGTTCTCGTCTTATCTGCTGGGAAACACTTTTCCAAAAACAGTAAGAGATGTCTCTGAAGAAATGCTACCATTCTCTAACAGAGACAAGTCTGCTTGTGCTTCAGCAGCATAGAGCTTACCGACTCACTCCAAACTCCCTGCCATCGGGTTGATGCTGACTCATAGCAACCCTGCAGGACAGGGTAGAATGGCTCCTGTGGGTTTCCAAGACTGGAATTCTTCAGGGAAGCAGAGAACCTTATCTTTCTCCCATGCACAGGGACTAGTTATACTCAGACTCAAAAACTGACTGCCATCAAGTCAATCCTGACTCCTACCAACCTTAAAGGACAGAGTAGAGCTGACCCCTGGAGTTTCTAGACTGTAACTCTTTACGGGGGCAGTCAGCCTCATCTTTCTCCTGAGGAGTGGCTGGTGGTTTTAAGCTAGGTTTCATATAATGGAAATAGTCATGGAAATGGGACACCTGAAATGTTGCCAAGCATGAAGACTCATGTCAGGACTCTGAGGTGTAAAGATACTTGGGTGTTTCTCAGCCATGTTTTTGAATGTAAGGGAAGAGTAGTTGAGCAGTTCTAATAGGAAAATCATTACGCATTGAGGTCACCATGTTAATCTCCCCCCAATGGATGGGGCTCTTGGCTCCCTGCCCTCCCCCAAGTCCCGCAGACATGGAAACCACACTGAGAGACGCACATGCTGCTGAACTTACCTGCTCACTTGTCAGGTTTTTGTCTGGTCCCGATAAATACGGGATGAGGAAGGGTTCTGAAGGTCTCATCATGGAGAAAAATCCAAACAGGCAGAGGATCACGGTAGGATAAATCCAGGAATGACTCGGCGGGGAATCCATGGCTGGCAAAGGGAAACAAAGCCAAAACCTACTGGTGCTTATCTCTTTGGGTTTCTTAGACGTAACACAAAACTGATGATTTCCAAAGGTTTGCGGAAAAGATAGTCTCATTCACAGGGGAAGGTAACTGCTCTAAATAAAATTCCTTCAGTGAACTAGTCTAACCCTCCTTTGTCAATGAACTTGAACTTCTTAGGTCTTTGACCTTCTGATGGGAGCACTTCTTTGTGCTCTCGACCACCAGCATGGGAAGAACTTGGCCAAAAAAATCCAAACAAATCCCAGTGCCCAAATTCATGGAAATATTCTCCTATTGATTCACATGGAAAATTGGTGTATTTTGCCATGACAATCTAAAGGATTCTTTGTAAGCCTCTCTTCCATGACCTGTTCCTCACACAGCACATTTCATATGGACTAGGGATGCCCAGTCCTGATAGCTAGTATTTCTTGGTGGGAGAACTCTCTCTCATCGAAACCAGTGTGGTTTATCGCTCACCTGTAACTCAGGAATGAATACATCCAAAAGAAGAACAATAGCCGTATGGCAGGATGAGGGGTCTTGAGGAAGAGTTTCGGAACAAAGTTTGCACATCTTTCTGGATTCCAAAGAAACGACAGCAAAACCCCAAACAGTGACAGTCAGGTCAATTGGGACTCGTAGGGGCTCTGTATTAGGTTTTGGAGATTGTAAAACCTTATAGGAGCAGACAGCCTCCTCTTTGTCCCAAGGTGAAGCTGATGAGTTTGAACTACTGACCCTGCAGTAGCAGCCCAGGGTTAACCTCCTGTGTCACCAGAGCTCCTTACTATATGGCGAACAGGATTAGAACGTGCACCACAGGTCTATTTGTTCTGCACAGAGAAACCTGGGAAACCACAAACCCTGCTAAATGAGGACTGGATTATACCCTGGTGGCTTATACGTTGGGCTACTAACCACAAGCTCAGCAGTTCAAAACCACCAGCCTCTGTAGGAGAAAGATGGGACTTTCTACTACCCTAAAGAGTTAGAGCCTCAGAAATCCACAGAAGCAGTTCTACCACGTCCCATAGGGTCACTGCGAGGCAGAATTAACTCAATGGCAATGATTCCGGTGTTTGTTTTTTCTTATTTGAAAGATAGAATATTCTTGAAAAGGAAGACGAAGAGCATTAAGAAGAAGGGAACCATTGGCACAGTCAACAAATCTGATGAATTTTAAAAACATTGTTATGCAAGAGACTAATCCAGACACAAACATGCGTGCGTTAGTTAACGTACACACTAAGTCCCAGAACAAACAATGGTTGCTAATAGAATAGTGGGCCTTGAACGAAAGTCCTCGGAACTATTTCTGAAA
The DNA here is from genome assembly GCF_050624435.1 of Tenrec ecaudatus. Lineage (NCBI taxonomy): Eukaryota > Metazoa > Chordata > Mammalia > Afrosoricida > Tenrecidae > Tenrec > Tenrec ecaudatus. Next base: position 10,762,338 of record NC_134542.1, on the reverse strand, counting down.
ATCAGAAAACCCTGTGACGTGGAGGTCAATCCTGACACACACAGGCTCGCCATGAGTCAGAACCCATATCATGGCAACGTTTTTCGTTTAAAAAACAAGAAAAGTCGTCTACAGTGAAGAAATCATTCAAGGGTTGCCTGGGGGCAGGAGGCAGAAGCGAGCTCTTTGTGGGGGCGATGAAAATGCTTTCTGCCAGAGCTGATTCGGGTAAACCCTTTTATCCATGTACCAAAACCGGTTTACAGGCTACCATACCTGGTGCATTTCATCCTAATCAAACTACCCCAGTAAAGACAAAGGAAAACACATTGCCGAGATGAATCTCCAAAGCATTGTGCTGTGTTGAAGAATTCAGACACAAAAAGAACATTCTGTATGATTCCATTGACGCCAAGTCCAAGAACAGACACAACTACGGAACACAATCAAAATCCACCTCTGAGGTTGGGGTGGGTGGTAACTGAGTGGCAAGGGTGGCAGAGAACTCCCTGGGGGGGGGGGAGAATTGACACAGGGATGCAGACAGCTAGGAACCCTGGTGGCCCAGAGGGTGAAGTAGTGGGCTTGCTGACAGCAAGGCTGGCAGTTCAAACCTACCAACCACTCTGTGGGAGAAAGATGAGGCTCTCTGTTCCCATGAAGATTTACAGTTTGGGGATACCCCACGAAGCAGTCTACTCTGCCCACAGAGCTGAAATCTACTTGATAGCAATGGATTTGGTTGTTGTTGTTGGTGGTGGTTTGGGATTGGATGTATGGATGTAAGTGATGCCTTAATGTGAGAAAAACAAAAAACAATCCTACCTACCCTCCCTGAAAGTATAGACCATGTACTGACAAATCCCCACAGCCTAGTGATTGGGACACTGGGTTTGTCTTCCAAATCCCACAACAGGGCAATGCTGAGAACAAGACAGGCTCTTGGAAACTGGGTCCAAACGAAGACAAGTTGACAAACCTGGTCCCATTTTAACTTTCTGCAGCTGACCAGGCCATTATGCCTTCAGCTAACTCCACCCCACCCTGTTTGGCTTTCTCCCATTGCTAGCTGGCTGTAAAGTAGGGCTTACCCGGTATTGCTCTGAGTTTGTTTACCTCTGGGACCGGGTCCCCAGTTTCCTGCCTTGAGATCCAAGCCTTGCTCCTTCCTGCTGCCAACCAGGGGAAGCTGATCACAACACCACCTTCTCAGCAGCGTGGTGATCGCAGCACCTTCTCAGCAGCGTGATCTACACCAACGCCCATCGCCTTCTGCGGCCACCCTCTCTACAATCCCATTAAAGCATACAAAGACACTCAGATTTACAGTCTTCTGAAAAACAAATGACAAGAAAGGTAGATGGAACCAAAACACCTTTCTGTGCAGGCGCCCATGGAAGGAATCCCATTTCACTGGCTGCCACTGAGTTGACGCTGACTCACAGCAGCACTGTAGGACAGAGTAGCACCGCTCCCTTGGGTTTCTGGCCCTTCGCAAACCTCCATGGGCGCAGACAGCCTCATCTTTCTGCCACGGAGCGACTGGTAGGTTCCAACTGCTGACTTTGCTGTTAGCAGCTCAACCCACTATGCCATCAGGATTCATAATCCTGTGTCTCACCCCTCACAATGTTCCCCTCCTCCCCCACGGGGTGTCTACAGAGGAATGAAACACCCAAGGAACGTCTACCGGTTGAGTTAGGCCCACATTTAAGTACGCACGCTAGAAAAAAAGCTTGCTTTGAGTCAAAGACCAAGAGTGGTTATGACACTCTTTAGGAGATACACACTTCAGATAACATCCTATCAGTGAATAATATCATGCATGCAAAATGCTTGCATCTAAGGCATTTGCTGATGAATTCATGCTCCCCTTCCAGACCGTGTTAATTCTCCTAATGCTGCTGGTTAGATCTAATCTAATCTTAGGAGAAATATGCCTAGTACAACCACACGCCAGTTGACAGCTTGAACAGATGTCCGTCACGCATTGCAGCCACAGAAATGCGCTGAGGTGGGGATAAATGTGACCTAAAAAAAAAACCTGACACATTGTTTGAGCTATTTTTGTTATTGTTGTTAGTGGTCAGGCTTCAACCCATGGAGATCTTATGCACACCACCACAAAACACTGCCCAGCCCTGCGTCATCCTCACAATCGATCCCCTGCTCGGGCGATATTACACATCTGTAAATTGAAGTTAACTGCAAGTGGCTTGCAATTGGCTGCTAACTGAAAATCACTTTCGCTTTTCAATATTCCGGATCCAGTCAATGCACTTCTGATCTGGTTGCAACAGTCTTATCTTTTCCTATCAATGGGCGCAGATCTTTAACGTGTGTTCATTTTCATGTCTACCATCTAGGGTGGCAGGGTATGTGGTGGCATAGTGGGCTATGCCACTGAGCTGTTAAACCACACCCACGCGGTTGGCAGCCTGTCAGAGAGGGAAAGAGGAGGCTCTCTGTGCTTGTAATGATCTTCAAAATCTTGGGAAATCCACAGGGGCAGTTCTAGCCTGTCACTTGGGGTCTCTATGAGACAGAATCGCCCAGACCGCAGAGCGTTTTGCGGGGAGGGGATCTGTGAGATGGAATGAACTAGTCTCCGGCAGTGCTGGCACTCAGGCCAATGACCCAAAGTCCCCTTTCAGGTCCTCCCTGGACCTTTGGGCGATTCTTGCTTAGCTCTCCGCTGGGTAAAAGCTGTGGCCACCGCTGTGGGCAGGGGGCGCTCGTCCTCCGCCGGGGCCGCGGGGAGCGCACTCGCTATCCCTCCACGTGGACGCGCGGCCGCGCCGCAGCCCGGGACCCAGGGGACACTAGAAGGAGCTCCGCTCACTCCCCCGCCCCGAGCACAGCAACTGGCAAAGAGGGATGCGGTGTTTCTGCAGTAGTGACCTTACCTACTGGAAGGCGTCGCTCCCGCCACCGGGCTCACAACCCGGGCCACCGCGTCCAGGACCTGCACGCCCCGCCGTCGGGGAGCCAGGCGCGGGATTCAGGGCTGGAGGGGCACCTGCTGGCCGGGACCAGAAGGCACGCCCCTCGTTTGCATATGCTAATCGGATGCCTGGAGGCGGGACCGGAACTGAGCTAGTACTCCACTCAGTCTGCAAAAGGCGTGGGGACCGAGTTCTTTCATTTCCTAGGGTTTCTGAGGCTGGAAAACTTTTGGGGATCCCACAGCCTCGTCTTTCTCCAGCATAGTGGCTGGTGGGTTCGAACCCCTTGATCTTGTGGCTACTGGTCCAGGGTGTAACCCACTGCGGTCTTCATCTTTGAGGAGCAAGGGAAGGTAATGTGATATCCAGCGTCCCTATGCATACCTAGGATGACTTGAACCCACAGGCGATCCTTTGTTCTATTTATACAGGCGTCATTTTCTAAAATCCCTTCATTTCCCTAAAACTTAAAGAAAGGTGTTGCTCGGGCCCCTATTCTGCCTACAAAGAAAGAAGAAAGCGAGTACCATTGCTTAAATCACCGCACATTTCTCTCTCTCTCTCTCTCTCTCTCTCTCTCTGTGTGTGTGTGTGTGTGAGAGAGAGAGAAAGAGAGAGAGAGAGAGAGAAGGAGAGAGAGAGAGAGAGAGAGAGAGAGAGAGAGAGAGAGAGAGAGAGAGAGAGAGAGAGAGAGAGAAGTACCTAGAGTTTTGAGAATCTTCTAATAGGAACAATTCCTTTATTGAAGTAATAACTTTTCTGAAGAAGAGTTTCTGCTAAAAAAAGGCATTTACAAATTCATATGAGTTCAAGTGGAGCGCTTTTTGTTGATCTAAAGTTGTGCTGTGGGGTAAGTGTTGGGCTGCTAACTGAAAGGTTGGAGGTTCAAACCAGCCATTATTCCACAGCAGAAGGCCTTGGCAGTCTGCTGCAAGGGTCTACAGCCATGGGAACCCTGGGAGCAGTTCTAGGCTGTCCTGAGTCCCTATCAACTCCACAGCAGGGGCTTGCTACTTGCATGTGTGTTTACTTACTCCTGTTGGTAGAAATGGGAAATCTTCCTGGAAGGTTAAAAACTACTTCCTTTCTAACGGCCAGCAGTTGCTGGTTAGCTGAATTGAAGCTTCATTTGAAATCTTCCAAGGAATCTTGAGCCGGTGCCGTAATATCATGCATTTTCTATTCTCAAACTTCTGTCATTTGACCCAAATCTGATATAATTGCTAAGATGTACCTGGAAAAATCTATGAGTACTGACCAAAATGGATGTGAGAAGAGGCTCTGAAACTTGCTACAGTGAAAAGGAGGAACGATGAGGTAAAAGAGTTAAACAGCCCTCACTGACCCGTGGTGCTACAGGGGACAGCACCGGAGACACAGTGTAGGAATTGCGCCTGACCTGATCCCACCACACCGAGGCAAATCACTGGGGGAGTCAGCGGAACAGCAAGGGAATGGAGCGGCAAGATCCCCAGGGAATGCTGAAAGTGGACTTTGGGGCCAGGGCGTGGTGCCCCAACAGACTGGACTGGAAAACACTCCTAAAGGCCAACAAACGATCCTTGAACTAACTACAAGCTTTTCTTTCTTAATGTGTTTTGTTTTGTTCTTTGCCAGTGGTTTGTTGTTGTTGTTTTGTTATATACTGTTGCTTTGTTTTCCTCTGTCTTGTTTTTGTGCATGTTATTATCTCCACAGGTCTGTCTAAATAAGATAGGCTGGATGAACTATCTGGAGGAAAAACAACGGGACCGACAGTTCTGGGGGGACTTGTGATAGGGGGAGGTGGAGGGTAAGGAAGTGGTGTTAACAAACTCAGGGACAAGGGAACAACATGGGATCCAAATTGGTGGTGAGTAGGGTGTGGGGGGCCTGGTAGGGCATGATCAAGGATAAGGTAACGTAACGAAGAGGTATAGCTGTAACCCAGGTGGGGACGGAGCATGATAGTGGGGCAGGAGGAAAGTCAAGGGAAATAGAGGAAAGAGCTAGGAGGCAAAGGGCATTTATTGAGGTCTAGACAAAGACATGTATATGCAAATGTATATATGAGGATCGGGTAATAGATCTATGTGCCTATATTTATAGATTTAGTATTAAGGTGGCGGAAGGACCTTGGGCCTCTACTCAAGCACTCCCTCAATGCATGAATACTTTCTTCTATTAAATTGGCATTCTATGATGCTCACCCTCCCGACACAACCACTGAAGCCAAAGCGGGTGAACAAGCAAATATGGTGAAGAAAGCTGATGGTGCCCGGCTATCAAAAGAGATAGCATCTGGGGTCTTAAAGGCTTGAAGATAAACAAGCGGCCATCTAGCTCAGAAGCAACAAAGCCCACATGGAAGAACACACCAGCCTGTGTGATCACGTGGTTCCAAAGGGATCAATTATTAGGCATCAAAGAACAAAAATCATATCATTGGGTGCACACCTGCATGATACGATCGCTGAGGACAAACGGGTGCATAAGCAAATGTGGCGAAGAAAGCTGATGGTGCCTGGCTATCAAAAGAGATAGTGTCTGGGGCCTTAAAGGCTTGAAGGTGAACAGGCGGCCATCTAGCTCAGAAGCAACGAAGCCCACATGGTAGAAGCACACCAGCCTGTGCAGCCATGAGGTGTTGAAGGGATCAGGTATAAGGCATCATCAAAAAAAAAAAAATCTTACCATAGTGAATGAATGGGGAAGTGCAGAGTGGCGACCCATAGCCCATTTGTCAGCCACTGGAGATCCCCTCACAGAGGGGTCTAGAGGAGGAGATGAGTCAGTCAGGGTGCGAAGTAGCACCGATGAAGAATACAGCTTTCCTCCAGTTCCTAAATGCTCCCCCTCCTCTCCCCCCACTACCATGATCTGAATTCTACCTGGCAAGTCTGGATAGAGCAGAGGTTGTACACTGGTGCACATAGGAGCTGGAGGCACAGGGAATTCAGGGTGGGTTATGCCTTCAGGACCAGGGGTGTAAGGGAGGTTAGCGGTTAGAGGGTGAGTGGGTTGGAAAGGGGGTACCAATTACAAGGATCTACATGTGACCTCCTCCCTGGGGGACGGACAACAGAAAAGGGGTGAAGGGAGACGCCAGATAGGGCAAGATATGACAAAATAATAATTTATAAATTATCAAGGGCTCATGAGGGGGTGAGGAGTGGGGAGGGAGGGGAAAAAAGAGGACCTGATGCAAAGGGCTTAAGTGGAGAGCAAATGCTGTGAAAATGATTAGGGCAAAGAATGTACAGATGTGCTTTATACAATTGATGCATGTATATGTATGGACTGTAATAAGAGTTGTATGAATCTCTAATAAAATGTTCAAAAAAAGAGTTAGACAGTTTCCAAGGATGGCTTGAGAAGTTGGAGTAACATGTTATCATGAAATGTGCACAAATATCAGGAGCTGGAAAACGGAAGGGAGCAAGCATCACATTCATGTTGGTGTAGCTCAAGCTGAAAGAATTGAAACAAAGCAAAACAGAAAAACCCAAGTTTTGAGAGGAAATATTGAAGGATTCTATGGGCAAAATATTGACACCCCCCCCAAACAAACTCACTGCCAAGAAGCCGATGCCAGCTCATAACAGCCCCATGGACAGGATAGAACTGTCCCTGTGAGTTTGAGCCTCTTAACTGTTGATGGGAATAGAAAGATAAACAAGATAAACAAGCCCAGTCTCCTCCGCTCCTCCCTTCCGAAACATTGAAGGATGCATTCAAAGACAATGGAAGGGATACCCAGAGTCACTGAACCAAAAGCAATTGGTTGCCCATGAGCTCTTGAGTGGAGAAAGAATCGGTGGCGTGTGCCGCAGGGGCAAGAACAAGAGCCCTGGCCAGGGTGGTGCTCTAGAGAGCGGAGAGGCATCTCCCAGGAAGAAGGTCAGTTTGTCTATGTGGCTGGGCTACCATGTGACAAACACTGTGGCATGCAAAAATACCCACGTGGACAGTTTAGTGAATAAAAGCAATCAGGATCTCCTGGTTGATACTTAATGACATACTTAAAAATCGACTTGAATATGCAGATACAGATGGTGTAATCAGGTATCCAAACCAAGCCCAACCCATTGCCGTCAAGTTGATTCTGATGCATAGCGATTCCGTATAGAATTTCCCAGGCTGAAGATCTTCATGGGCGCACATAGGCTCACCTTTCTCCAGAGGAGTGGCTAGTCGCGTTGCACTGATAACCTTGTAGTTAACAACCCAATTGCCATTCCATAGTGCCACCAAGTCACATGTTTGCTGAATAAATGAGAGTGAAAAAGAACTGCAGTGGGGGTGGGGGCTGGGAGCAGTAAAGGGGTGGCACATCATGATGGGGCTTTGCAAACCCTAAAGCGAGAATTCCGTTGCAGACTAAGATCCAGGGACGACCTGTAAGAAAGAACAAGAAGGGCCTTCCATGATGCCCATGACCAGATGATTGAGTGATTTCCACCCACATTTCTATCCTTATTGTGGCGTTAGGATAAAATTACCACAAAGCTACAAACTCACTGCCATCGAGTTGATGCTGACTCATAGTGACCACAGCAGACAGAGAGAACTGCCTCTGTGGGTTTCCAAGACAGCAAATCTCCATGGGAGTGGCTGGTGGTTGAAACTGTTGGCCTTCTTATGAGTCGCCGACTCCTATCAGGGCCATCACAGGAAAGAAAAGAGACTCTATCTGCCATAAGCCGCAGAGAAAACACGTGGGAATCAGATGGACGTGTCTTCAGAACAATGTCTTCCTGGGTTCAAAGAACATGAAAAAGTCTATAGGAAACATGAGAACGTTGTGTTGTTGTATGGTTTCTAGTGGGTTCTGACTCCTAGCGACTCGACGTGGCTGCCACAGAACACAACACTCCCTGCTTCCTACCTCATCTCCATAGTCCCTGCTGTGGCCAAACTCACTGTTGCAGCCTATTTGTCAATCCATCTCCAGAAGGATCTTCCTTTTTACAGTGTTTTGTTGTTGTTGTTGTTTTGTTTTTTTAACGGATCCTCTGCTTTATCAAGCATGTGCCCTCCAGGTCCCGTTCCCTCTGATAATCTATACAGAGACAGGAGACAATCCAGACTTATATTCAGTATTGTGGCTGAAATTCTTCCAACAGACTTGTTCTGATACGTTGAGGTGTACTCAGTTATCTTCAGCAACACTCTAATTGAAATGTTATCAATTCTTCATTGGTTTTGCTTATTCATTTATCCGGCTGTCACAGGCCTAAATACCTCAGCTTGGGCCGATACACCTTACTTAATCTTCAAAGGGAATTTGTTAGCTATATAGCACGTTAAGGATCTCTTTCATGTCAGCTTTTCACACTGCAATTCCCAGTGTCATTTATTGACAGCTGCTTCCATGAGCACTGATGGTACATCCATGCAAAATGAAATGCTGGACCTTCTCCACGCGGCTACTGGTCCTCTTGTGAGGATTTTTGTTTTACTTTCTTTGACTTGTAATCCACCCTGAAGATTGAAATGTGATAGGCCTCTCACCTTTCCCTACGATTGCCAGAAGCTGTTGACTTACGATGATTGTTTTTTAGGTAATCACTGGCAAAGCAAACTACCTTTGAATTAATGCTGACTCAGAGCAGACTGCCCCGGTGGGTTTCCGAGATTGTAGCTGTTTATGGGAGTAGAAACTTTACTTTTCTCTGTGGAGCTGCTGGTGGTTTCAAACTGCTGCCCTTATTGCTAACAGCCTCCTGAATAATCCACTGCGCCACCCGTGCTCGCCCGGAAAGAAGCAGGAAATTTCCTTTATCTAAAAGCCTTGTTTGTTGTACGGAGCCCAAGTGTCACTGTTGGATAAGCATCAAATTGCTAACCCAAGGACAATGGTTCAGATTTACCAGCCATTCCTCAGGGGAAAGTTGAGGCTGTGTGCTCCTATAAAGATTAAATATCAGAAACCATTAATAGGACTATTATGTTTCTGAATTTGCTTGTGAGTAAGTTTGGACTTGATCTGTTGTAAGTTAGTCTTTTGTGAGCACCTTTTTATTGTATTAGTTATTGTACTCGTGCTGAGGATAAACTGTGCAAGCATGGCAGCATAGGTGTGTTCATATTTAGAATTTTTGGGGAAGAAACACAGAAAACCAGAATGGCTTGTGAACTGATGCCGAGGCCCCAAATGGAGCCAGCGCTCCAACTGTGGACTGCGTCCTTCCACAATCCAAGTGTGTAAGCTGCAGAGAATTGTCAAACTCATTAGAGCAATGCACGGGGCCAGTCACCCACTCATTGAAGCCCATCTCCATCTATTGAAGTACCATGCGTTGTCTTCTGTTCTAATGGTTGACTTCCCTCTTCATTCATTAAATTTACCTTTATTGTGAATGTGGTTGGGTGTTACTTCTCCGCTTATTCCATTTTGCCTTCCACAGCTGAACCAACTTACCTGCCTTCCTCTCGATTTGCCCCAACCCCACCACCACTTTTCTCTCTCCTTTTAGGATATTGTCTCCCCCTTCACCCAAGTTAACGCCTAACTCCCCTCTAACCTATTAATTCCTCCTTTCTCTTACCTTCTAGCCCTGGTAGCCACTGAAGTCTATTTCTTATGGTATGAAACCTTTTCTTATTTTTCCCCCATATGAGTGGTCTCATGTAATATTTGTGATTGATTAGCTTCACTCAGCGTATTGTACTCCTAGTCCATCTATAGCATAAGATGTTCCAGTTTCCTCCTTATTTTTCAGCGATTCACACTCTTTCACTGTGTGCATATGCCAGAGGGTGTTTATCCATGCTTCACTGATTGTACATAGCACTGTGATGAACTTGTTTGTGTATATTTTTGCTGTGCTTTGTTGCTTATTTCTGTAGGGTAAATCCCAAATAGCATGATTGTAGAGTCATATGACGTTTATATTCCCAATCATTTGAGGAAATGTCACACCTCTTTCCACAAAGGTTGTATGGTTTACAGTGCCACCAGCAGCATATGAGGGTTTCAAAGTCCCCACATCCTACGCTAGCATTTGATGTTTTCAAACTTTTTTAAACTTTGACATCAATGCCAGGGTGCGGTGGTATCTCACTATTGTTTTTAATTGCATCTATCAAATGGTTAGTGAATAGGAGCATTTCTACCTATGTTTGTTGGCTGCTGAGATGTCTTCTTTGAGGACCACTGGTGGTTAGATGTTGGGCTGCTGACTCCAACGTCAGCAGTTCAAAAGCACTAACCAGCTGCCAGGGAGAAAGATGAGCCTTTCTACTTCCTTAAAGGGTTACAGTCTTGGAAACTCAGGGGGGAATTTCTACCCTGTCCTACAAGGTGGCTATGAATCAGAACTGATTGGAAAGCATTGAGTTTTGTTTGTTTGCTTGAATGGCTTCTTCGGCAAGCTTACTGTTCATGTTCTCTGCCCATTTTTTTTCATTTGGTGATTCATCTTTTTCTTGTTGAAGTATTACAGTTTTCTATAACGTTTAGAGATTTGTCCCTGTCTGATACATTATTCATTGCCAAAAATCTTTTCACCCTCTGTGTGGTTTCTTTGGACTCTTAAGGAGAAATATTTGATGTACTTTAGTGTCTTATTTCTGAGAGGGCTCAGTATCTATTTTGTCTTCGGTGGTGTGTATTTTTATTGTGTGTTTCTGCCATGCCTTAGAGCCCCTAAGTGTGTCTCTATTTTTTCATTTATCATCGTTTTAGTTCTAGGTTTACATTTAGGTCTCATCCTATTGAGTCCACTTTTGTGTATAGAGTGATGCGTGGGTGCTGCTGCAATCTTCAGAAAATGGGAATCCCGTTTTGCCAGCACCATTTGATGTTGAAGAGACTCTCTCTTCCCCATTTAATATGTTTCAACTCTTTGTCAAAAATCAGTTGTCTGTAGGTGGATGGAATCATCCTGTGTTCTCTACTGTGTTCTACTGCTCTATGTACCTATCATTGATATTTCTATCATTGTACTGGTACTAGCAATTTTGACTACAATTACTGTGCAGATTTTGAGATTGAGAAGTGAGAAGTATCCTATTTTGTTTTCTTTAGGAATGCTTTGCATAGCCTGTGTCTCTTTCCTTTCCCCACAAAGTAGGTGATTAATGTTTCCATCTCTTTGAGTAAAGATGCAGAGAGCTCGGTCAGCATTGCTTTTTATTTAAAGATTGATTTGGATAGTATTGGCATTTTCACAAGGTAAATCTACCTATCCATGAACATTGTATCTTTTTCCATTTATGTAGTTCTCTTGTTTTCTTATTGTAGTGTTTTGTAGTTTTTATTTGTACAAGCATTCTGTTTTTCTGCTTAGGTTAATTACTAAGTATTTCATCTTTGGGGTGGTTATAGTAAATGGTATTGCTTTCTTGACTTCCTATTCAGTGCTTTCTTTGTAAGTATTCAGGAATCTGATTACTTTTTGTGTGTCATCTCATACCCTACTACATTGTTGAATTGTTAGGTAACTATCTTAGGGCCAGAGGGTTGTCCCTCTGGTGCCTGCAAAGGGACAAATAACAACAACAAAAACAACAAAATGCCTTATCTGGCAGTCTAGGGCTATTGGTGATGGCAGTTCTCAGAGTGTGGGAGTCGAAATCCTGCCCCATTGTCCTATTTCATAGGTCGATTTATTTCTTTTTTAGAGAAAGGAAGGAAAGAAGGACAGAAGGAAGGAAGGAAGGAAGGAAGGAAGGAAGGAAGGAAGGAAGGAAGGAAGGAAGACATTCCAGAGCCCCCCTGGCACTCCCTTCCGCCAAGTGAATGATAGGCCCATCACTCCTCCATGTCCTCCAGAGCCCTTGATAATTAGACCCAGCCCAGGTCCCAGTACAGAAGCCTCCAGGTATGGTGAAGTGGGCTCTATCTCACCCCTCTCGACTCCTTCCAAACTCCCAGCCCCAGGAATTCATCACCTGCTGGTTTTTGCAAGGATAGTTTAGTGCTTTTAGCTTTCCACTCTTTCCCCAGTTTTTCCATCTTATCGATATTCTCCCGTATTTGTTATAGAGACTGTCTGTCGTTCTTCCGTCTAGGCTGCTAGTTTTTACTGGAAGTTGACCTCCCCCATCTTATAGAACAAAGAAACAAGGCGCAAGACAAGACAGTTTTTAGGGATTTTATTGTTTTTATTAAAGAGTTGGCCCCCTTTCACCCCAAAAAGTTAAACATGAATTTTTTAATTGAAAAGTTTTTCAACCTGTTTTTAAGAAGACTTTTGATTATAAATTGGGTGAAGGATTAATAAGCAAATCACATTTGATTCAATACTTCGTTCACATTTTGTTTCCAGTCATCGACAGCCATATCCAATGATAACATTACTCATCCCACTTTTATATTTCCTGTTTCAACAGCGTGGCCTTATGAAATTTAAGAAAGACCTAGAAAGGAAGTTAGTTAATGTATAATATAACAGAACAAAAATATAACTATGAGCAATTTCTTGGGAAAATGAATACTAGATACCTTTTATAATTGTGAAGTTCATCCTCTAAGTAAAACTTTACATGGGATAGCTATACTCTCAACTCTAATACCGATAATATATCATGGTCTTTCATGTATTACTTCAGATGACGTCAGGATGACCGAGATATCACAGAAAACATGCCGTCCAGAGGCCAAGTTCCAGCAGTTAATAGAAAACAGAACATGATGTAGTCATGCTGTCATCCTGCAGGGACAGAAACAACTGCAACTTCAGAGGGTTAGACACACGAGCAACAAAATCATCAACTCTGCGACACCAGGAGGGGAAGGCAGGGAGAAAGCAGACACGTGATGAGCCAAATGGCCTGAGAAAAGCTCCCAGCGTCTCTTACCCCAGGCCGTAGCTGCCCTCTCAGCAGCAGCATTGCTTCTTGCAGCAGCACTTCTGCTGGCAGCACTTCTGCTGGCAGCAGCCCTTCCCGCAGCCACAGCCACAGGAGCTGCAGCAGCAGGGGACACAGCGGCAGGTATGGCGGCGGCAGCAGACCACGGGGGTGCTGCAGCAGCCCCCACAGCAGCCGCAGCAGCAGGGGCAGCAGCTGGAGCAACAGCCCACACGGTAGCACCTGCAGGTGGTGCAGCTGCCACAGCCGCCACCGCAGCCCCCACAGCCACCACCACAGCCACCGCAGCCACCACCGCAGCCGCCACCACAGCCGCCACAGCCACCGCAGCCACCACCGCAGCTTCCACAACCACAGCAACCCATGGTGTCAGTCGAGAGGATTCAGAGGAGGTGAGGAGAGAGGATGCAGGAGGTGAGAGAGGAGAAGTCTGATGCACCTTGGATTGTGTGGCCCTTATATACCAGCTCTGAGGGGGGAACAAGGAAGACACGTGATCTTTTCCATGTTGCTATCTGACTCAGTAGTTAGGAAGGAATCTCACAATATCCTTGATCTTTCCCTTTTGGATATTTACTCGGTCCAGTAGATGACCCGTTTTGTTTGTTGTTCTAAGTCATATGCCCTAAAAATCCCTTGGGCCAGGGCCATGGAAAAGGATGCTCCTAATGGCAATGGCCTCCCGAGGCAGGCATGTGGGCATGCCTCAGGAAGGGGACATGCTGGGCTGGAGTGGGTGGGAACACCTCAGATTGAGGGAGTGAGCTCTTCCTGGCTAGAGTCTTCTTACTGAAGGATCAAGTCACCTGAGAGAGGAAGTAGCAACATGCTCAGTGGACACCGCCAAGCGCCCCAGCAGCCCTGTCTCTCTCAGCAGGTCTGGCTGCCTCGCAAAGGCAGGTCTCACTCTCTTTTCCAGTGAAGCTGGTCCCTGCTTTCAGAGATCCACACTCCGGAGAAATTACAGGGAGGCGTTTGCACTGATCCATCTTTTAAACTTTTTCAGACACAATTCATACTGTACATAAAATACAAAATCATTTAAAAAAACATTTTGTTGGGGCTCTTTCAGCTCTGATAGCAACCCATCCGTCCACTGTGTCCAGCACCTTTGTGCATAGGTTGCCATCTCCCTTTTGAAACCTTCTTTTTCTACTTGAGCCTTTAGTATCACCTCCTCATTCCCCCCCCCCTCTCTCTAGGAAACATTTTGCAATTTGACTGAGAAATGAATTTAGGTGCTTAGGAAGTAAAAAAACATTTTTTAATCAATTAATATCAAAGAAGAAAATCTAGATGCCAAATAATATAGCCGACAGTGACAGACAAATTGAGATAAATAAAACAATAGGTGCGAGGGAAAACTACATACTCTAGAAAACCAGTAAGAAAATATAACCAGAATAGACAATGAGGCAGTACAGTGTGCAATATTGAAATTGTAGTATTTATTATTATCAGTAATTAATTTTACTAGCAATGGTGATATAAATATATTGGCAGTGGTGTAAGAACTCAATGTCTGTCTGTTTAACAGGAACTAACATGGATGATCAAGAAATAGCTATGGAAAGGAATGAACAAGAACGATGAAGGCTGCTACAGGCAGAAGCAGCTAGCAAATGGCAGGGCTGCCTCTGTGGAGCCATCTCTGGTAGTTAGATATTATGTCAACTAGACACTCCTGGCTAGGGGCAGAGTTCAACCTCTTAATCAGCCTAATAAAGCCTCCTTCGTGGGGGGTGGCCTTTTCCTAAGAAAGAAATGGAGCTTCTCTCTCTCTCTCTCTCTCTCTCTCTCTCTCTCTCTCTCTCTCTCTCTCTCTCTCTCTCTCATCTCTGCTCCTTCACCTTCCTGCTTGCTTGGCGCTCTGCCTACCCAGAGAGGCAGCCCCATCTGGGCTGCACAACCCTGAATGCTGTTGTCACTTTCCCATGTTTCCATTGACCTTGGGTTCATGTTACACTGTACCCACTGCTCTGTGATCTTCCTGCTTCACCTTCCTCCTTCATTGATCTGCAGCTACATGAGCCTGTAGAGGGCCTTAGCTAGGATGGGGCTTAGGAATTTGAGTTGGACGGGGCTGGGATGCCTTCTGGATATGGAATTCCTTCTAGAAAGTTCTTTCTTGAACATAGTTGAGTGGCACTGATTTTGTTCCTCTAGAGAACCCAGCCTAACTATATATATATATGATTCAAGATGTGTCTGAAAATAACTGGTATATAACTCTTTTTATAATCTAAAAAGTATTTTATTTTGGGTCATAGAGCTCTTATCACAATCCAACATCCATCCATTGTGTCAAGCACATTTGTACTTTTGTTGCCATCATCATTCTCAAAACATTTGCTTTCTACTTGAGCCCTTGTATGAGCTCCTCATTTCCCTCCCCTCCCCACCCCCTCCCTCATGAACCCTTGATAATTTATAAATTATTATTATTTTATCATGTCTTATACTGTCTAACATCTCGCTTCCCCCACTTTTCTGTCGTCTGTCCCCCAGAGAAGGGCTTATATGTAGAACCATCGATTGGTTCCCCCTTTCTAACCCACCTTCCCCTTCCCCTCCTGGTATTGCGTATCTTATTATTGGTCATGAGGGGTTTATCTGTCCTGGATTCCCTGTGTTTCCAATTCCTCTCTGTACCAGTGTATATCCCCTGGTCTAGCCGGATTTGTAAGGTAGAAATGGGATCATGATAGTGGAAGGGGAGGAATCATTAAACAACTAGAAGACATTTGTATGTTTCATCGAGGTATATAACTCTTGACATAGTTTGTGGTGTGCTCTCCGTTGCCCTCTGGACCAGCCTTGCTCCCAACTCACAGGTTGAATACAACAAGTATTGGCACAAAGGTTCCATTAGGAAATGTCCCCAACACAGTACTTTGTACATACCAGGGTCTCCATAAGTCCTTTCTAAGTCAACTGTGGAATAATTTTCTTTTCGGTGACTCTCAAAAAACTAGATTCTTCTGTCCTAAAAGATAGGGAGGACTCTGGAAAGTCTAGACATTATGGCAGGGTTTCTCAACCTCAAAGACATGGGTATTTGGGACTGGTAGTTCTTTGTAGGTAGCCCTGGTGGCGCAATCATCTATTAATCACAAGGCCAGCAGTTCTGAACTACCAACTGCTTCATGGGGAGGCTCTCTACTACCTTAAAGAGGTATTGCGAGGGAAACCCCCAGGGGCTAGTTCCACCCTATCTGATAGGGTTCCTATGTGCTAGAACTGACTCAATGCCATTGAGGTTGGGTTTTGAGTTCTTTGTGTTCAGTGACTGTCCTGTACATTTTTGGACATAAAGCAGAATCCCTGTCCTTTGTTCACCAGTCACTTGTAGCATATCTTCCCCCAAAACAATGACAATCCAAGATGTCTCTTATTTCAGGGTACAAATGAGACCTCATCTCAAATGTTTTGTAAAGAGAACACATGTTGATGTTAGGTGTTATCCAGTTGGTTCTGAACCACAGCGGCCCCATGCAGAGCAGAACGGAACACTGCCTGGTCCTGCTATAGCCTTGTAATTGTTCCTATTCTTGAGCCCATTGTTGCAGCCACGATGCCAATCCATCTCCTTGATGGCCGTTCCCTTTTTCACTGCTCCTCCACTTTACCCAGCAGGATGTCTTTCTCCAGGACTGATCAGTCGTGACCGTATATCTACCACCCTTGCCTTTATGGCTCACTCTGGCCATAGACAGAACGTTGTGTGCTTTTTCTTTTCTTTTTTTTTGACATGTCCCTTCTTAACTGTATCCAAACTTATACTGCACCATGAGTTTTGGGTTGCAAAAGAGGATTTATTCTTGCACCTCCCTTTAAGTGTCTGCTAATTATTACTATTTTTAAAATAAATCATTTTATTGGGGCTCATACAACTCTTATCGCAATCCATACATACATCAATTGAGTAAAGCATCCTTATACATTTGTTGCCTTCATCATTCTCAAAATTCGCCTTCCACATGGGTTCCTGGAATCAGTTCATTTTCCTTTTTTCCCTCCCCCTCCATTGCCACTCCACCATCCCTCACGAACCCTTAATAACATATAAATTATTACTCTATCCTATCTTACACTGCCCGGCGTCTCCCCTCACCCAATTTCCTTTTGCCCATCCCCAGAGATGAGGTTACATGTAGATCCCAGAGATCGGTTCCCGCTTTCTACACCCCCTTCCCTTCCAGTGTCACCACTCTCACCGCTGGGCCTGAGGGATTCATCTGTCCTAGATTCCCTGTGTTTCCAGATCCCTACTGCATCACTGTGCATCCTCTGGTCTAACCAGGTCCGAAAGGTAGAATTGGGATCGTGATAATTGGGAGGGGGGAAGCATTCAGGAACTAGAGGAAGGTTGTGAGTTTCATTGTTGCTACACTGAACCCTGAGTGACTCATCTCCTTCCCACTACCCATCTGCAAGGGATGTCCAGCTGTCTACAGATGGGCATTGGGTCCCCATCATGCACTCCCCTCATTCACGGTGATATGATTTTATGCCCCCGCCTTTGTTGTTTGAAACCTGGTCCCCTCAGCCCTTCATGATCACACATGTTGGTGTGCTGCTTCCATGTGGGCTTTGTTGCTTCTGGGCTAGATGGCCGCTTGTTTACTTTTAAGCCTTTAAGTCCCCAGGCGCTATATCTCTCAATAGCTGGGCACCATCAGCCTTCTTCACCACACTTACTTATGCACACATTCGTCTTCAGCGTTTATGTGAGGAAGGTGATCACACAATGATGGTTTTTGTTCCTTGGTGTCTGCTACCTGGTCTGTTCAACACCTTGTATTCACTTAGGCTGTGTGCTTCTTTTCTGTGGGCTTTGTTGCTTCCAAGCTCGATGGCCACTTGTTTGCCTTCAAGCCTTTAAGACCCCAGATGCTATGTCTTTTTGATAGCCGGGCACCATCAGCTTTCTTCACCACGTTTGCTTATACACACGTCTGTCTTCAGTGATCATGTCGGGAAGGGGGTTATCATGGAATGACTGTTTAGCTGAGCAGGGTGCTATTGTATTGAAGGAGTCTGCGCGAGGAGGCCAAATGTCCACCTGCTACCCTACTACTGAACCTATAAATATGTGCACATAAGTCTATTTCCCCCATAATCATAAATATATTTACATGTGTACATGTTTGTATTTAGGCTTCCATGTACGCCCTTTGCTTCCTACTCCTTTCCTCTATTTCCTTGCGCTTTCCTCGTGTCCCACTACCATGTTCTGTTTCAGTAATTCCTCTCAGTTACCTTGCTCTTGGTCACTCCCTACCAGTCCTCCCATCCCCTCTCTCCACTGGTTTTGAACCACTCGTTGTTCCCTTGTCCCTGTGTTGGCCAACACCTCCTCCCTTCCCCTACCTCCCACGCTCTCATGTCCCTCCCGGACTGTTGGTCCTGTTAGTTTCTTCTCACACTGTTTGTCCAGCCTATCTTATCTAGGTGGACCTGCTGATATAGTAATATGTGCATACAAATGCAGATTGCTTTGACAGCATCCAAGTGGCCCATGAGAACATGGCATCGACAGCAACAACACTGTCACGCTGACAGGCAAAAAAACCACTAACATACAAAATTTAAAAGAGAAAAAAAAAACCAAAAAGCCAGCAAAAAATAAATTATGTTAGTAATTTGAGGTCTGTTGGCCTTTAGGAGTGTTTTCCGGATGAGTCTGGTGAGGTGCCACGTCCTGGCCCCAAAGTCCATCCTTTATACACCCTCGGGATCTCCTTGCTCTGCTTCCCCTGCTGCTCCGTTGCACACCCCCAGTGTTTGTCTCAGTGTGGCGGGGTCAGCTCAGTCACATACCCCACTGTGTCCCAGGTGCTGTCCCGTGTAGGACCATGGGTCGGTGCAGGATGTCACATCTCGCTGTGAGGCCGGCGGTATGGTCCTCTCTGTACAATGGGCCCTTTGAGCCGGGCTGTCGTCCTCTGAGCTTGGTGGGCCCAGGTGTGCTCCGCTCCGTTCTTCCTCCTTCCTTTGCTTCAGCTTCCTTCTGGGCGTGGTGTGGTAGGTCAGTTCCTTTCCCACACCAGATGATCTATTTCCATTTTCTGTGGCACTCCCTTCGATTGTGTGGGTCGAGCTAATTTTGGATGGGCCCGGCTTATGGTCCAGTCTCTTTGCATATTCTTCCGTACTTTACATTGCCCTCCTAGTTTGGTGTGTGTCATGATGGGGTCCGTATGCATGTTCTAGTTCTGTGGGGACACAACCAGTACTCTCCCCTGGGTGGGTTAGTGCCCTGTTCCCCCCATACCATCCACTAGGTTTCTCCCCACCCCGCTCTCCCTCCCCCTGCCCCACTTCCCCTTCTTTATGCTGGGCTCTCATGTACCTCCTTAAGTGTGGCCTGCCCTCCCTCCAACTATCTATGCTTCCACCCGTTTATTGTGAGATAGGTGTTTATTCTTCTATTCCTGGCATGCTGATTGTACTTACCTCAGGGGACTCATGTTATACCTGTCCTTTTGAGTCTGGCTTACCTCGCTTAACATGATTCCTTCCAGCTCTTCCCACGAAATAACATGTTTCATGTTCGCATCCCTGCTTTTCAGAGCTGCATAGTACTCCATTGTGTGTATGTGCCAGTTTGCTAATCCACTCGTCTATCGAAGGAAACTTAGGCTGTTTCCAAGTCTTTGCGATTGTGAATTGTGCTGCAATAAACATTAGAACGCATATTACTTGTCGTGTTTTATTTTCTGCTTCCACCGGGTATATGCCCAGTAGAGGGATGGCTGGGTCGTAAGGTAGATAAATTTCCATTTTCTTTAAGTGTCGCCAGATTGCTTTCCACAGTGGCTGTACAAATCCACACGACCACCAGCAGTGGAGGAGGGTTCCTACTTCACCACAGCCCCTCCAACCCTTGTTGCTCTCTGATTTGCTGATCTGGGCTAGCCTCAGGGGTGTTAGGTGGTATCTCAAAGTTGTTTTGATTTGCATTTCTCTTATGGCTACGAACTTCGAACACTTTCTCATATGCTTATTGGCCATATGGGTCTCCTCCCTAGTGAAAGTTCTTGTCAGTTCTTTTGCCCACTTCCTTAGGGGGTTAACTATTTTCCTCTTTTTGCGGGTCCTGATGGTGTTGTAGATTTTAGTAATGAGCCCTTTGTCTGATGTGTTATTACTGAAAATCCTCTCCCAGTCTGTGGGTTGTCTGGTCACCCTCTTGGTGAAGTCTTTCGAGGTGCACAGGTGCTTTATTCTTATTAGATCCCATTTGTCGATTTCCAGTTCACCTGTGTGTGTCCCCTTTCATATTGCAGTGAGCCTATGAGCTCCCAGTGCTCTGAGGTTAGTCCCAATTCCATCCTTGATGGTCCTGAGGGTTTGTGGTTTAACTTATAGGTCTGTGATCCACCTTGAGTGTATTCTTGTGCATGGGGTGAGCTAAACGTCTTGTTTCATCTTTCTACATGTGGATATCCATTGTTTCCAGCACCACTTGTTAAAAAGGGCATCTGCTTCCCACTTGATGTTTTGGGACCCTTGTCGAAGATCAGTTGTCTATATGCTGATGATTTTACTCCTGGGCTTTCTATTCATTTCCACTGGTCTGAGTGTCTATCGTTGTGCCAGTACCGCACTTTTTGACCACTGTTGCTGTATAATAGGCATTAAAATTGGGTAGGGCGAGTCCTCCAACTGCGTTTCTTCCCTCTCCATATGAAATTGGTGGTCAGTTTTTTCCAATTCTTTGAAGAAGGTTGATGGTATTGGAATTGGTATAGCATTGAACTTGTAAAGTGCTTTAGGTCGGACTGTCATCTTTACTATGTTGAGCCTCCCAATCCACGAGCAGAGGATATTCTTCCATTTGTGGAGTCACTTTTGGTTTCCTGTAATAGGTTGTTAAAGTTTTCCTTATATAGGTCTTTAATATATTTTGTTAAATATATTCCTAAGTATTTCAGGTTATTCTTAGCTATTGTGAAGGCTACTTCCCTCTTCATCCCATCTTCCATGGCCCTGCCTGATGTGTATAGAAAACCTGCCTACCTCTGTTTATTAATCTTGTATCCTGCTACCCTTCCATATTCTTGTATCGCTATAAGCACTCCAGCTGTGGAGCGTTTGGGGTCTTCAATGTACAGGATCATGTTGTCTGCAAATAGTGATAGTTTCACCTCCTCCTCTACCATTTGGATACCTTTGATGTCCTTCCGCTGTCTTATGTTGTTAGCCAGAACCTCCAAAACGATATTGAATAGAAGAGGGGACAGGGGGCATCCTTGTCTTGTACCCTTTTCAGTGGTATTGTTCTTGTCTTTTCTCCATTGACTATGATGTTGGCTGTTGGTCTTTCATAGATAGCTTGTATGAGCTTGAGGAACTTACCTTCCAGTCCTATCTTCATGAGTGTCTTGATTAGGAATGGGTGCTGGATGTTGTCAAATGCTTTTTTTATGCATCTATGGATATTATCATGTGTTTTTGTAATCATTTTTCTTCTCAATATGATGTATGATATTGATGGATTTTCAGATGTTAAACCATCCCTGCATCCATGGGATGAATCCTACCTGGTCGTGGTGGATGATATGTTTTATATACTTTTGTATTCTATTGGCCAATATTTTGTTAAGGATTTTAAACAACTATGTTCATTAGAGATATCGGTCTATAATTCTCTATACATGTGGGGTCTTTGCCCTGTTTGGGTATGAAAGTAATGCTGGCTTCCTAAAATGAGTTTGGGAGTTTGCTGTCCTCTTCTATGTTATGGAATACTTTGTGGAGGATTGGTGTCAACTCTTCCCTGAATGCTTGTAGAATTCTGTTGTGAAACCATCTGGCCCTGGGTCCTTTTTCCTTGGCAGGATTTGATGACCCTCTCTATTTCTTCCTTCGCTATGGGTTTGTTGAGGTTCTTGATCTCTGTCTGAGATAATCTAGGGAGAGACTGTTTTTATCCATGTTTTTAATCCACAATATTTATCCATGTTTTCCAGGTTTCTGAATTCTTTAGAATACAGCCTTTCTTAGTTATTTGTAATTATTCTTTTTATCTCATTGGGGTCTGTTATTATTGGCCCTGATTCATTCCTCATCCTGGCTATTGATGTTTGTTCCTTTCTATCTTTAGTAAGCTTTGCCAGAAGTGTCCACTAATTAAACAAACACAAACACAAGTGCAGTGGTTGTGTCCTTTCAACAGGCCATGGTAATTTTTTGTCTTCATAGAGACAAGGAACACAAAGACATCGGCAAAAAATTAGGATGAGGGAGGTCATTAGCATGAGGTAAAAATGGTGTCTTAGGGAGCTAGATCAATAGAGTAGGAACAAAGAAAACAGTCGCAAATTCATGACCGATGGCAGATTCACACCTCACAGCTCTAAGTGGGATTTCAGACGCAGAATCGGAACCATGATGAGGACACACACATTGTTAGATAGAGAGGCTTATAAGATGGATCCAGGGTCTTTTGACCAAGGCAGGTTGAACGAGACTGATGTGGCATGAATCATGACTATTTAACCCCATGACTATACTGCCCTCAGTATGGTGATGTCCATCAAGGACACATCCAGATAAGCCCCCTAAGAGAGAGACTGCCCTCCCTGGGCTGTCTGGAGAAGGCGGGAAAAAGGTTTTTACGTTCTTAGGCACACAAACTATTTACACACTTAATTGATGATCAGAAAAAAATTCAGTGGAGGCTTAAACTATTTGGGGACGCTGAAAATGAATTCTGGGCTTCTCCTGACATTCATAGCTTTTTACCAACCAGAGTGCTCAGAATTTAAGCTCCAATACACTCTGGACACCACAACCTCACAGCCAGTTGAAAAACCACTGCCCTACGTAAATGTGAAAGGGGACTATGCTATGTAATAATGTTCTTGAAAAGTAGACAAGTTTTGGAAAAGCCCCTTGAAGTCTACAAAAGGATTTATTGTGAATTCTTCCCTTTCGGGCTGTTGGAAAGAATACATGGGTCATATGGGTCAGAAGAGTACCCGGGGTGACTGTGAAATTGGACAAGAGGGGTGCACGTGCTCTCAGTCACTGTGGACACCACATCTATAAGTAACTGCATCCGGGTGTAGGAGGCCTCACCTTCCCTACAGGAAGGTCGTCACAAGATGGGTTGACACATGGCTGGTGGTCTCAAACCGCTGCCCGTTTTTCTGCTTAGCAGCTCAAATCAAACCCTGCGACGCCACCAGGCTCCTTAAAAAGTGGACGAGAGCTGAAAGCACAAAAACAAAAGTGAAGTCTGTTGAGTGCTGGTGAACAAAATCCAGCTTCTTGACTTCTGATGCCCATTGTTGAGGTTATTGTGTCTTGTGAGTACCTTCCAACCTGGGCAGGAAGGGGGTTTCTTCCAGCACTCCATTAGACAATATTCTACTGTGTTCCATTGGGTTTTCATAGGCTCACTTTTGTCAGGAGACCAGCAGACCTTACTTGCTCACCTGTCCCGCTCTGGAAGCGCTGCTGAGACTGGCACCCCATGAGTGACTCTGCTTGTATTTGAACTACTGCTGGCATAGCTTCAAACATGACCACGATACACAGCCTCCACAGTGTGATAAACCAATCGATGAATAGTGAGTATTTTGAATTAGACATCATTTCACCTGAACTGAGAAAACAGTGTCAACCAGGGGTCATGGCATTCATCAGGACATGAAGCCAAGCAGTAGCAGGGTTAGTTGATCCCTTTGCCCATTGGCAAAGAAGGTTGGAGCTGGGGTGGGAAGCTGGCGCTGGAATTCTTCCGGACAAGCTTGTAAGAAAATACAAGAAGATCCTTCCATGATGCCCTTGGCCAGAGATTAGTGATTTCCCCCCACATTTCTATCCTTATTGTGGCGTTAGGATAAAATTACCACAAAGCTATAAACTCACTGCCATCGAGTTGATGCTGACTCATAGTGACCACAGCGGACAGAGAGAACTGCCTCTGTGGGTTTCCAAGACAGCAAATCTCCATGGGAGTGGCTGGTGGTTGAAACTCTTGGCCTTCTTATGAGCCGCCGTCTCCTATCAGGGCCATCACAGTAAAGAAAATAGACTCTATCTGCCATAAGCTGCAGAGAAAACACGTGGGAAACAGATGAACGTGTCTTCAGAACAATGTCTTTCTGGGTTCAAAGAACGTGATAAAGTCGATAGGAAACATGTGAACATTGTGTTGCTATACTGTTTCTAGTGGGTTTTGACTCCTAGCGACTTGACGTGGCTGCCACAGAACACAACACTGCCTGCTTCCTACCTCATCTCCATAGTCCCTGCTGTGGCCAAACTCACTGTTGCAGCCTATTTGTCAATCCACATCCTGAAGGATCTTCCTTTTTACTTTTTTTTTTTTAAAGGATCCTCTGCTTTATCAAGCATGTGCCCTCCAGGTCCCGTTCCCTCGTGATAATCTATACAGAGACAGGAGACAATCCAGACTTACATTCAGTATTGTGGCTGAAATTTTTCTAACAGACTGGTTCTTCTGGTAGTCTGAGGTGTACTCAGTTATCTTCAGCAACACTATAATTGAAATGTTATCAATTCTTCATTGGTTTTACTTATTCATTTTTCCGGCTGTCACAGGACTAAATACCTCAGCTTGGGCAGATACATCTCAAAGGGATATTATTTGCTTTTTAACACCTTAAAGATCTCTTTCATGTCAGTTTTTCCCAGTGCAATTCCCAGTGTCATTTATTGATTGCTGATTTCCATGAGCACTATTGGTACATCCATGCAAATTGAAATCTTGGACCTTGTCCACATGGCTACTGGTCCAATTGTGCGGCTTTTTGTTTTCCCTTCTTTTGTAATCCACCCTGAAGATTGAAATGTGATAGGCCTGTCACCTTTCCCTACAATTGCCAGAAACTGTTGACTTAAGATAGCTGTTTTCTAGGTAATCGCTGGCAAAGCAAACTACCTTTGAATCAATGCTGACTCATAGTAGACTGCCCGGGTGGGGTTCTGAGATTGTAGCTGTTTATGGGAGTAGAAACTTTACTTTTCTCTGTGGAGCTGCTGGTGGTTTCAAACTGCTGCCCTTATTGCTAACAGCCTCCTGAATAATCCACTGGGCCACCCGTGCTCGCCCGGAAAGAAGCAGGAAAATTTCCTTTATCTATAGCTTGTTTGTTGTATGGAGCCCAAGTGTCACTGTTGGATAAGCATCAAATTGCTAACCCAAGGACAATGGTTCAGATTTACCAGCCATTCCTCAGGGAAAGTTGAGGCTGTCTGCTCCTATAAAGATTAAATCTCAGAAACCATTAATAGGACCATTATGTTTCTGAATTTGCTTGTGAGTAAGTTTGGGTTTGGGCTTGATCTGTTGTAAGTTGGTCTTTGTGTGCACCCTTTTTATTGTATTAGTTTTTGTACTCGTGCTGAGGATAAACTGTGCAAGCATGGCAGCATGGGCATGTTCATGTTTAGAATTTTTGAGGAAGAAACACAGAAAACCAGAATGGCTTGTGAACTGATGCCGAGGCCCCAAATGGAGCCAGCGCTCCAACTGTGGACTGCGTCCTTCCACAATCCAAGTGTGTGAGCTGCAGAGAATTGTCAAACTCATTAGAGCAATGCACAGGGCCAGTCACCCACTCATTGAAGCCCATCTCCATCTATTGAAATACCACGCGTTGGCTTCTGTTCCAATGGTTGACCCTTCATTCTTTAAATCAAATTTTATTATGAATGTGGTTGGGTGTTACTTCTCCGGTTATTCTGGTTTGACTTCTGCAGCTGACACAACTTACCAGCCTTCCTCTCGATTTGCCCTATTCCTGCCATGACTTTCCCTTTGTCCTTTTAGAATATTGTCTCTGCCTTCACCCAAGTGAACACCTAACTCCCCTCTATCCTATTAATTCCTCCTTTCCCTTACCTTCTAGTCCTGGTAGCCACTGAAGTCTGTTTCTTATGGTATGAAAACCTTTTCTTATTTTTCCCCCATATGGGTGATCTCATGTAATATTTGTGATTGATTAGCTTCACTCAGCGTATTGTACTCCTAGTCCATCTATAGCATAAGATGTTGCAGCTTCCTCCTTATTTTTCAGCGATTCACACTCTTTCACTGTGTGCATATGCCAGAGGGTGTTTATCCATGCTTCACTGATGGGCAGTAAACTGTGTCTATTTTCTTCAATTGTACATAGTGCTGTGATGAACTTGTTTGTGTAAAAATTTGCTGTGCTTCATTGCTTATTTTTGTAGGGTAAATCCCAAATAGCATGATTGCAGAGTCATATGGTGTTTCTATTCCCAATTGAGGAAATATGATAATTCTTCCCACAAAGGTTGCATGGTTTTACAGTTCCACCAGCAGCATATGAGGGTTTCAAAGTCCCCACATCCCCTCTAGCATTTGATGTCCTTTTTTGAACTTTGACATCAATGCCAGGGTGAGATGGTATCTTGCTATTGTTTTTATTTGCATCTATCAAATGGTTAGTGAACAGGAGCATTTCTTCCTATGTTGTTGGCTGTTGGAATGTCTTCTTTGAGGACCACTGGTGGTTAGATGTTGGGCTGCAGACTCCAAGGTAAGCAATTCAAAACCACTAACCAGCTGCCAGGGAGAAAGATGAGCCTTTCTACTCCCTTAAAGGGTTACAGTCTTGGAAACTCAGGGGGGAAGATCTACCCTGTCCTGCAGGGGAGCTAGGAATCAGAACTGACTGGATAGCATTGAGTTTTGTTTGCTTGCTTGAATGGCTTCTTTGGTAAGCTTACTGTTCATGTTCTCTGTCCCTTTTTTTTTCGTTTGCTGATTCATCTTTTTCTCGTTGAGGTATTACAGTTTTGAGATTTGTCCCTTGTCTGATACATCATTCATTGCCAAAAACCCTTTCACCTTTTGTGTGGTTTCTTTGTACTCTTAAGGAGAAATCTTTTGATGTACTTAAGTGTCTTATTTCTAAGAGGGCTCAGTCATCTATTTTGTCTTCTGTGGTGTGTATTTTTATTGTATGCTTCTGCCATGCCTTAGAGCCCCTAAGTGTGTCTCTATTTTTTCATTTATCATCGTTTTAGTTCTAGGTTTACATTTAGGTCTCATCCTATTGAGTCCACTTTTGTGTATAGAGTGATGCGTGGGTGCTGCTGCAATCTTCAGAAAATGGGAATCCCATTTTGCCAGCACCATTTGGTGTTGAAGAAACTCTCTCTTCCCCATTTGATGTGTTTCAACTCTTTGTCAAAATCAGTTGTCCGTAGATGGATGGAATCATTCCTGGGTTCTCTATTCTGTTCTAGTGTTGTATGTACCTATCTTTGATATATGTATCATTGTACTGGTACTAGACCATTTTGACTACAATTACTGTGCAGGTTTTGAGATTGAGAAGTGAGAATTATCCTATTTTGTTCTCTTTAGGAATGCTTTCCATAGCCAGTGTCTCTTTCCTTTCCCCACAAAGTTGGTGATTAGTGTTTCCATCTCTTTGAGTAATGATGCAGAGACCTCGGTCAGCATTGCTTTTTATTTAAAGATTGATTTGGATAGTATTGGCATTTTCACAAGGTAAGTCTACCTATCCATGAACATTCTATCTTCTTCCATTTATGTAGTTCTCTTGTTTTTTTATTGTAGTGTTTTGTAGTTTTTATTTGTACAAGCATTCTGTTTTTCTGCTTAGGTTAATTACTAAGTATTTAATCTTTGGGGTGGTTATTGTAAATGATATTGCTTTCTTGACTTCCTATTCAGTGCTTTCTTTGTAAGTATTCAGGACTCTGATTACATTTTGTATGTTAATATCATAAGCTACCACATTGTTGAATTGTTAGTTAACTAGCTTACGGCCGGGGGGTTGTCCCTCCAATGCCTGCAAAGGCCCCCAAAGAGGAGGTTGGAAAGAAATCAGGAAAGTATTAGACCCCTATGAAGACCCTAAACCGATGAGCTCATACTCACGCCGCTGAGCCATGTGGGGAGTACACCTGGGCGTGTCAAACTAGGCCCAGGCTCATGACATCACCTATGTGGGCCTAAGTCGGCTATTGAGGTCAACCGTTACCATCAACCACACCTTACCCCAGCCAGGGGGTGGGCTAGAATAAACGCAGGGAGCACGTTCTGGGATGCTCTCTTACCTTGCTCTTGTTCAGAGGCAGGTAGATGGGAAGGGCCTCCTATTCGGGGACCACAGGCTCTTGGCCCACATGCTCTCAACCTCTCGGGTTCTTGGGCTTCTGGCCTCCTGGGAATCACCTCTAAGATCCACATGAATGGTGCTCTTTCCCATGTGTTTTTTAGGGCCCAGTTGTGAACTCCTTTGAGACTGTAAAACTTCAAACTTGTTTTGTCCTTTATAAAAACATACTTGGATTACCAAATGGACTTCAGAGAAAATTCTTTCATCATGGGAAGCCAAGAATCAAGGTATTACTGACTCCAGAAACCTCACAGAATCTTTCAATTGCTGTGGTTGAAAAATCTAACAATTTTCTTGTCCAGTCTTTGATGCTTGATCATAATTTTGTTTGCTCTGTTTTGATATTTTCTTGAGTTCTTTTGGCTAGGATTTTGTTGAGAATTTTTTCGTCTATGTTCATGAAAGATGCTGGTCTATAGTTTTCTGTTCTGGTCACGTCATTGCCTAGTTGGGTATCAGAGTTATGCTTCCTGCAAAAAAGGATTTGAGTTTTCCATCCTGTTCTATCTTGTGGAATGTTTGGAGTGGAAGTGGTTTTCACTTTTCGCTGAGTGTTTGACAGACTTCTCTGGAGAAAGAGTCTAGGTTTGGATTTTTGTTGTCGTTGGGAGGTTTTTTGTTTTTAATTTACAGAGAACATTTATTAAATTTTAATTATGATAGATAACTACAGACACATATTATACATGTGAGGATGATTATTAGCCTGAGGTCATGAAGGTGTACAAGGGTGTGCTGAAATTTAGAGCTTAAAAAAGGACATGGGAGGTCAAAGAACACTGTCATAGAAACATGGTTGGTGGCAGATCAATAAATTGTAGTTACCAGTGAAACTCACTAAGCAGGATAGAGGACGCATATATGATGTTAGACAAAGAAGCTTATGCTATTGGTACAGGGGCTTCCGCTCAGCAATCAGAGCATGACTCTCAACTATGGGCATCATACATCAAGACACACACAGGGAATCTTACTGTGAGTTTTGTTTTTTTAATGACCTGATCGTTTTCTTCCTTTGTTATGGTTCTAGCCACTTTTTCTACTTCTGTCTGTGTTAGCTTCGGTCCATGATGTGTTTGTAGAAAAGTTCCCACTTTTTCTAGGCTTTCAAATTTATTGGAGGACAGACCTTTCTAGTACCTTGTTATTATTTGCATTATTTAATTTTTTTTCTATTGTGATGTGGCCCATTTAATTTCTTATTCATGATACTTGCATCTTTTCTAACTTTTCCTCTGTTAGATTTTCCAGTGTTTTGTCAATTTTGTTAATCCCCCCTTTGTTAACCAACTTCTTGTCTTAGCCATTCTCTCTGGTGTTTTCTTCTTCTTCTTCTTCTGATTCATTAATTTTTCTCTGGTTTCTTTTATTCCAGTGGCCATCCGTTGATTTCGCTGTTCTAGTTGTTGGAGATGTTAGCTTTAGTTGTTGATTTTGTGTTTCTTCTTTTTGGCTGCGTGTGTTAGTTGCCATAAATTGCCTTCTGAGCACTGCACTGGCTGTGTCTCATTCATTTGGGTACATCACATCTTATTCTTGTGTGTTTAAAAGAATTTTTAATTTCCATTGTGTATTTCTTCAATTACCTAGAAAGTTTTTAAATTTGGTGTTATTCCATTTTCCTATATTTGAGTTTTGTGAGTGGTCTGAGAAGAATCATGCAGGCTTGTTTTGTGACCTAACACATGGTCTATTTTAGAGATCGCCCCATGTGGGCTGGAAGAGAATCTGTGTTCTTTGTTAGGTGGAGTGTTTTACGTATGCCTAAGAGGTCAAATTGATTGTGTAGTTTAGTTCTTCTTTGTCTCTGTTGAGTTTCTTTCTAGTTGCTCTGTCCTTCCCCAAGAGTGGTGTATTTTAGACTCCTACTATATTGTAGGTGTTTTGAAAAAAAATTCTTGCTTTAAATCTGTAAGTATTTGGTTAATATATTTTGAGACTTATTCAATGGATACATGGATATGATCTTTTCCAATAGTCCCTTCAATCATTGGGTAATAATTTTCTTTGTCTTCTCTGATGGTAGATTTTTCTGTCAAGTCAATTTTATTGGAGATTAAGATTGCCACTTCTGCTTAAAAAGATTGCCATATTTTCTTATCTTTGCTCTCTGTCAAAGGTGTCTTTCTTATAAACAGCATATGGACGAGTATTGCTTTCTTATCTAGTGTACTATTCTGTCTCTTGACTCATGCATTTAATCTATCTGCAGTCAATATCAGTATGAATAGGTATGAATTTATTGCTGTCATTTTGTTGTGTATTTAGGTCTTGTTGATTTCTTCATTTCCCATAATTCTCTATGCTGAGTTCTTTCTCTTTTGCTGCTGCTTTATTTGTTATGTCTTTGTGATTTTCTTCTTTGAGGTTGCCTTATTATTGATTGATTAATTTCTTTCCAAGTCTGTTCTCTCTTAAAATCAACTTGACTTCCTCTACTTGAATGTTTGCATCACATTATTTCCTCTTTTACTTCTCAGTTGTCTTGTCAATTAAGATTTCTGGTTTTGTATTTGGGGTCCTCTAAGTTTGTTTTACTTTGTTTACTGTAATTATTGGTTGACTTCTGGGCAGCTTGTCCTGTATTGCTCTCAGGCTGATGACTGTGTTTGTTGATCCTGTGCAAAGAACTCCCCTTAGGGGCTTTTGATATGATTTTTCTTGTTTTTCAAAAAGTCCTTTCATTTTTCCCTAACCAGAAATATCTTTACTTGTCTGTCATATTTAATGGCCATTTTTTTCTGGATAAAAGGTTCTTGGTTGTTGATTTTTATTTTTATTCAGGGTTTTGATGTCATCCTCTTCCCTTCTTGCCTTCCTAATTACTGCTGAAAAATTCAAGCTCAGGTTTACAAGCTCCTCTCAGAATTCTTTCTTTGTCTTGTTTTGAAAAGTTTGATTATGATATTTAGCGGCGATTTTCTGTTGGGGTCAGTGCTTATTTGGGTTATTTCAGCTTTTTGGATGGGTATTTTCTACTTTTTAATGATGGTAAGGAAGTTCTTTCCCTGTAGATTATGAACTATTCTTTTTCTGGAATTCTTATTACATATATATTATTTTTTTTGATAGTATCCCATGAAATTGATAGTCTTTGTTCAGATTAAAAACAGTCTTTGCATGGATCACTCTTAGTTTGATATTGACAGAATTTCCATCAAGCTCACTAATTTAGCCTTCTATCTCTTCAATTCTATTTCTTTGATCTTTCTAGGTATCATCTATTTTTAATATCTTCTTATTTATCTTCTAAATTTCTATTTGATATTTTTATATGGTTTTTAATTTATTTTGTCACATGGCTATTGTACTGTTTTTCAGAATTATTCGATATATTTTCTATTCTTAACATTGCCATCTCAATTTTTCTCCCCATAGGTGTATTGTACTTAAGAATTATTCCTCTGAATTCTTTTTCTACTAGTTCCAGTGCCTTATCTTCTTCAGGGAAGTCTTTTGGTTCTGCATATGGGTCACTTGTGCCATTCTGCCTTGTTTCCTTGTATGAACTTGAATTGTCTGTTGTCTCTGAGATATCCTGGTGCTTTAAAAGTTGTGTTTGTTTGTGGATCAGGCAGTGCTGGGGCGGGTGGTGCTCCTTGACCATTCCATGTAGCTGTTGGAGGTGCTAGCATGGCTGGGCCTTTTGGGGATAATTGTCTCCATCAGATGGAGAAAGACAGGGATTATTGAAAAAGAGACAAATCTATAACAACAAAAAGAATCCAACCAACAGTCAAACTGAAAAAATACAGAAGGGAGGAAAGAAAGGCAAAGAAGAAAGAGGGAGACAGCAGCTGAAATCCAAAAGGAAACCGTGAAAGGGAGAGAAAAGAATGAGAAACTAAAGGCTATTTATCCATGGTTGGGTGGATAATGTTCTAAAATAGATTTTGGTGATGATTATACAATTCTTCTCGACATGTTAGAGTGATTGAACTAGTGGAGTGCAGGTATGTGGATTAGGTGTCCATATCTATATCTCTATCATATGTGTCTACATCTATATTTTAAAAAGTACACGCAAACTCTGGTAACTCTAGAGTATGGTCAACTTCCGTTGGTACTGAGTTGGTATAGCTACTGCACCCCCAGAACACATAAATACGAGGCCTCCATACTTGTCTAGATCTGCTGTGAAAAAACAAACAAAAACATTGTTAACATTGTCTGGGCACCCACTCCTCTGTCTGTGAGAGCAGCCTGGAGTGTCAGCCCTGCCCCTTTAACAATCCCTGGTGGGCAGTCACATTTGCTGAGGAGCTGGAGTATATGTGCCCCTCAAAGAGAAAAGCAGGGACAAATAACAACAACAACAACAAAATGCCTAGTCTGGCAGGCCAGGGCTATTGGTGATGGCAGTTCTCAGAGTGGGGGAGTCTATATCCTGCCCCATTGTCCTATTTCATAGGTCGATTTATTTCTTTTTTAGAGAAAGGAAGGAAAGAAGGACAGAAGGAAGGAAGGAAGGAAGGAAGGAAGGAAGGAAGGAAGGAAGGAAGGAAGGAAGGAAGACATTCCAGAGCCCCCCTGGCACTCCCTTCCGCCAAGTGAATGATAGGCCCATCACTCCTCCATGTCCTCCAGAGCCCTTGATAATTAGGCCCAGCCCAGGTCCCAGTACAGAAGCCTCCAGGTATGGTGAAGTGGGCTCTATCTCACCCCTTTCCACTCCTTCCAAACTCCCAGCCCCAGGAATTCATCACCTGCTGGTTTTTGCAAGGACAGTTTAGTGCTTTTAGCTTTCCACTCTTTCCCCAGTTTTTCCATCTTATCGATATTCTCCCGTATTTGTTATAGAGACTGTCTGTCGTTCTTCCGTCTAGGCTGCTAGTTTTTACTGGAAGTTGACCTCCCCCATCTTATAGAACAAAGAAACAAGGAGCAAGACAAGACAGGTTTTGTAGGAATTTTATAGTTTTTATTAAAGAGTTGGCCTCCTTACACCCCAAAAACTTAAACATGAATTTTTTAATTGAAAAGTTTTTCAACCTGTTTTTAAGAAGACTTTTGATTATAAATTGGGTGAAGGATTAATAAGCAATCACATTTGATTCAATACTGCGTTCACATTTTGTTTCAAATCATTGACTGCAATATCTGATGATAACACTACTCATCCCCTATTATAAATCCTTTTTCCACAGAATTGACTCAAAAATTTTAAGAAAGAGCTAGAAAGGAATTTAGTTAATGTATACTACAACAAAACAAAAATTTAGTTATAATAAATTTTGGGGGAAGTGAATACTAGATAACATTTTATAATTGTGAAGTTCATCCTCTAAGTAAAACTTTACATGGGATAGCTATACTCTCAACTCTAATACTGATAATATATCATGGTCTTTCATGTATTTTTTCAGATGACGTCAGGAAGACCGAGATATCACAGAAAACATGCCGTCCAGAGGCCAAATTCCAGCAGTTAACAGAAAACAGAACATGATGCAGTCATGCTGTCATCCTGCAGGGACAGAAACAACTGCAACTTCAGAGGGTTAGACACACTGAGCAACAAAATCATCAAGTCTGAGACACCAGGAGGGGAAGGCAGGGAGAAAGCAGACAAGTGATGAGCCAAATGGCCTGAGAAAAGCTCCCAGCGTCTCTTACCCCAGGCCGTCGCTGCCCTCTCAGCAGCAGCATTGCTTCTTGCAGCAGCACTTCTGCTGGCAGCACTTCTGCTGGCAGCAGCCCTTCCCGCAGCCGCAGCCACAAGAGCCACAGCCACAGGAGCTGCAGCAGCAGGGGACACAGCGGCAGGTATGGCGGCGGCAGCAGACCACGGGGGTGCTGCAGCAGCCCCCACAGCAGCCGCAGCAGCAAGGGCAGCAGCTGGAGCAACAGCCCACACGGTAGCACCTGCAGGTGGTGCAGCTGCCACAGCCGCCACCGCAGCCCCCACAGCCACCACCACAGCCACCGCAGCCACCACCGCAGCCGCCACCACAGCCGCCACCGCAGCTTCCACAACCACAGCAACCCATGGTGTCAGTCGAGAGGATTCGGAGGAGGTGAGGAGAGAGGATGCAGGAGGTGAGAGAGGAGAAGTCTGATGCACCTTGGATTGTGTG
This sequence comes from Tenrec ecaudatus, assembly GCF_050624435.1. Taxonomy (NCBI): domain Eukaryota; kingdom Metazoa; phylum Chordata; class Mammalia; order Afrosoricida; family Tenrecidae; genus Tenrec; species Tenrec ecaudatus. The sequence continues at coordinate 10,728,381 of NC_134542.1, read as the reverse complement.
GCCCTTATATACCAGCTCTGAGGGGGGAACAAGGAAGACACGTGATCTTTTCCATGTTGCTATCTGACTCAGTAGTTAGGAAGGAACCTCACAATATCTTCTGTATTTCCCTATTGGATATTTACTCGGTCCAGTACATGACCCGTTTTGTTTGTTGTTCTAAGTCATATGCCCTAAAAATCCCTAGGGCCAGGGCCATGGAAAAGGATGCTCCTAATGGCAATGGCCTCCCGAGGCAGGCATGTGGGCACGCCTCAGGAAGGGGACATGCTGGCTGGAGTGGGTGGGGACACCTCAGAATGAGGGAGTGAGCTCTTCCTGGCTAGAGTCTTCTTACTGAAGGATCAAGTCACTGGAGAGAAGAAGTAGCAACAGGCTCGGTGGACACTGCCAAGCACCCCAGCAGCCCTGTCTCTCTCAGCAGGTCTGGCTGCCTTGCAAAGGCAGGTCTCACTCTCTTTTCCATTGAAGCTGGTCCCTGCTTTCAGGGATCCACACTCAGGAGAAACCACAGGGAGGCGTTTGCACTGATCCATCTTTTAAACTTTTTCAGACACAATTCATAGTGTACTTAAAATACAAAATCATTAAAAAAAACATTTTGTTGGGGGCTCTTTCAGCTCTTATAGCAACCCATCCGTCCACTGTGTCCAGCACCTTTGTGCATAGTTTGCCATCTCCCTTTCGAAACCTTCTCTTTCTGCTTGAGCCTTTGGTATCAGCTCCTCATGTTTCCCCCTCTCTCTCCCTAGGAGACATTTTGCAATTTGACTGAGAAATGAATTTAGGTGCCTAGGAAGTGAAAAAAATGTTTTCAATCAATTAATGTCAAAGCAGGAAGCCTAGATGCAAAATAATATAGCCGACAGTGACAGACAAATTGACATAAATAAAACAAAAGGAGAGAGAGAATACTACGTACTCTAGAAAACCTTGAAGAAAATGTTACCTGAATAGACAATGAGACACTATAGTGTGCAATATTCCAATTGTGATATTTATTATTGCCTGTAATTAATTTTACTAGAAATGGTGATATAAATATTTTGCCAGTGGTGTAAGAACTCAATGTCTGCCTGTTTAACAGGAACTAACATGGATGATCAAGAAATAGCTATGGAAAGGAATGAACAAGAACAATAAAGGCAGCTACAGGCAGAAGCAGCTAGCAAATGGCAGGGCTGCCTCTGTGGAGCCATCTCTGGTAATTAGATATTAAGTCAACTAAACACTCCTGGCTAGGGGCAGAGTTCAACCCCATAATCATCCTAATAAAACTTGCTTGGTGGGGGGTAGCCCTTTCCTGAGAAAGAAATGGATCTCTCTCTCTCTCTCTCTCTCTCTCTCTCTCTCTCTCTCTCTCTCTCTCTCTCTCTCTCTCTCTCTCTCTCCTTGCTCCTTCACCTTCCTGCTTGCTGGGGGCTCTGCCTACCCAGAGAGGCAGCCCCATCTGGGCTGCACAACCCTGAATGCTGTTGTCACTTTCCCATGTTTCCATTGACCTTGGGGCCATGTGACACTGTGCCCGCTGCTCTGTCATCTTCCTGCATCCTGCTTCACCTTCCTCCTTCATTGATCTGCAGCTACCTGAGCCTGTAAGGGCCTTAGCTAGCACTGGACTTAGGGATTTGAGTTGGACTGGGCTGGGATGCCTTCTGGATATGGAATTCCTTCTAGAAAGTTCTTTCTTGCACATACTTGAGTGGCACTGAATTTGTTCCTGTAGACAAACCACCCTAAGTGTATATATATATATATGATTCAAGATGTGTATGAAAATGACTGGCATATAACTCTTTTTTTAATCTAAAAAGTATTTTATTTTGGGTCATACAGCTCTTATCACAATCCCACATCCATCCATCGTGTCAAGCACATTTGTACATTTGTTGCCATCATCATTCTCAAAACATTTTATTTCTACTTGTGTCCTGTATCAGCTCCTCATTTCCCCCCTGACTCCCTCATGAACCCTTGATAATTTATAAATTATTATTATTTTGTCATGTCTTACGCTGTCCAACGTCTCCCTTCACCCACTTTTCTGTTGTCTGACCCCAGAGAATGGGTTATATGTAGATTCTTGTGATCAGTTCCCACTTTCTACCCCACCTTCCCCTACTCTGCAGGTATTGCTAATCTCATCATTGGTCCTGAGGGGTTTATCTGTCCTGGATTCCCTGTGTTTCCAATTCCTCTCTGTACCAGTGTATAACCTCTGGTCTCGCCGGATTTGTAAGGTAGAAATGGCATCATGATAGTGGAAGGGGAGGAATCATTAAACAACTAGAAGACATTTGTATGTTTCATCGAGGCATATAACTCTTGACATAGTCTGTAGTGTGCTCTCCGTTGCCCTCTGGCCCAGCCTTGCTCCCAACTCACAGGTTGAATACAACAAGTATTGGCACACAAGGTTCCATTAGGAAATGTCCCCAACACAGTACTTTGTACATAGCAGAGTCTCCATAAATCCTTTCTAAATGAACTGAAGAATATATATATATATATATATATTTGCGATTCTCAGAAAACTAGATTCTCCTGTCCTTATAGATAGGGAAGTCTCTGGAAAATCTAGACATTACAGCAGGGCTCCTCAACCTCAGAGACACGGGTATTTGGGACTGACAGTTCTTTGTAGGTAGCCCTGGTGGTGTAATCATGTATTAATCACAAGACCAGCAGTTCTGAACTACCAACCGCTCCATGGCGAGGCTCTCTACTACCTTAAAGAGTTGTTGTGAGGGAAACCCCCTGGGGCTAGTTCCACCCTGTGTGATAGGGTTCCTATGTGTTAGAACTGACTCAATGCCATTGAGGTTGGGTTTTGAGTTCTTTGTGTTCAGTGACTGTCCTGTACATTTTTGGACATATAGCAGAATCCCTGTCCTTTGTTCACCAGTCATCAGTAGCATATCTTCCCCAAAAACAATGACAATCCAAGATGTCTCTTATTTCAGGGTACAAATGAGACCTCATCTCAAATGTAAAGTAATGAGAACACTTGTTGTTAGGTGCTCTCCTGTTGGCTCTGAACCACAGCGGCCCCATGCACAGCAGAACGGAACACTGCCTGGTCCTGCTACAGCCTTGTAATTGTTCCTATTCTTCAGCCCATTGTTGCAGCCACGATGTCAGTCCATCTGCTTGAGGGCCTTCCTATTTTTCACTGCCCCTCCACTTTACCCAGCAGGATGTATTTCTCCAGGACTGATCGATCATGGCAGTGTGCCCACCATCCTTTCCTTTAAGGACCACTCTGGCCATAGACAGATAATTGTGTGCTTTTTTTTTTTACAAGTCCCTCCCTTCTTATCTGTATCCAAACTTATACTGCACAATGAGTTGGAGTTGCAAAAGAGGATTTATTCTTGTACCTGTCTTTAAGTGTCCACTAATTAAACAAACACAAACACAAGTGCAGGGGTTTTGTCCTTTCAACAGGCCACGGTCCTTTTTTGTTTTAAAAGAGATGAGGAACACAAAGACATCGGCACAAAATTAGGATGAAGGAGGACATTAGCATGAGGTAAAAATGGTGTCTGAGCGAGCTAGATAAATAGAGTAGGGAGCAAAGGAAATGGTCACAAATTCATGCCCGATGGCAGATCCATACCTCACAGTTGTAAGTGGGACTTCAGACACAGAATCGGGACCATGATTTGGAAACACACATTGTTAGATAGAGAGGCTTATAAGATTGATCGAGGGTCCTTTGACCATATTCAATGCCATGACTCTACTGTCCCCAGTATGGTGACGTCCATCAAGGACACAACCAGATAAGCCCCATAAGAGAGAGACTGCTCTCCCTGGTTTGCTTGGAGAAAGCGGGGTAGAGATTTTTACGTTCTTAGGAACACAGACCATTTACAACCTTGCTTGATGATCAGAAATAAATCAATGGAGGCTTAATCTATTTGAGGTCCCTGACAATAAATTTTGGGATGCCCCTGACACTCATAGCTTTTTTCAAACCAGAGTGCTCAGAATTTAAGCTCCAATTCACTCTGGACACCACAACCTCACTGCCAGTTGAAAAACCACTGCCCTACGTAAATGTGAAAGGGGACTAGCCTATGTAATAATATGCGTGAACGCTAGGGAAGTTTAGCAATAGCCCCTTGAAGTCTAAAAAGGATTTTGTGTGAATTCTTCCTTTTCAGGTTGTTGGAAAGGATACCTGGGTCACATGGGTCAGAGAGTACCTGGGGTGACTGTGAAATTGGACAAGAGGGGGTTCATGTGCTCTCAGTTACTCTGGCCACCATATCTATAAGTAACTGCCAACAGGAAGGCCGTCAGCAAGATGGGTTGACACATGGCTGGTGGTCTCAAACCGCTGCCCATTTTTATGCTTAGCAGCCCAAATCAAACACTGTGATGCCACCGGGCTCCTTATAAAGTGGACGAGAGTTGAAAGCACAAAAAGAAAAGTTAAGTCTGTTGAGTTGCTGGTGAACAGAGTCCAGCTTCTTGACTGCTGATGCCCATTGTTGAGGCTACTGTGCCTTGTGAGTAACTTCCAACCTTCCAGCATTCCATTAGACAATAGACTACTGTGGTCCATTGGGTTTTCATGAGCTCATTTTTGTCAGATGAGCAGACCTTTCTTCTTCACCTGTCCCACTCTAGAAGCACCATTGATACTTGCACACCATGAGTGACTCTGCAGGTATTTGAACTACTGGTGGCATAGCTTCCAACATGACCCCAGTACACAGCCTCCACAATGTGATAACCAATTGATGAGTGGTGAGTATTGGCAATTAGACATCATTTCACCTGCACTGAAGAAACAGAGTCACCAGGGGTCATGGCATTTCTCGGGACATGAAGCCAACCAGTGGCAGGGTTTGTTGACCCCTTGGTTCACTGGCAAAGAAGGTGCGAGCTGGGGTGGGAAGCTGACGCTGGAATTCTTCCAGACAAGCTTGTAAGAAAATACAAGAATATCCTTCCATGATGCCCATGGCCAGAGATTAGTGATTTCCCCCTACATTTCTATCCTTATTGTGGCATTAGGATATAATTACCACAAAGCTATAAACTCACTGCCATCGAGTTGATGCTGACTCATAGTTACCACAGCGGACAGAGAGTACTGCCTCTGTGGGTTTCCAAGACAGCAAATCTCCATGGGAGTGGCTGGTGGTTGAAACTGTTGGCCTTCTTATGAGCCGCCGTCTCCTATCAGGGCCATCACAGTAAAGAAAAGAGACTCTATCTGCCATAAGCTGCAGAGAAAACACGTGGGAAACATATGGACGTGTCTTCAGAACAATGTCTTCCTGGGTTCAAAGAACGTGATAAAGTCGATAGGAAACATGTGAACATTGTGTTGCTATATGGTTTCTAGTGGGTTTTGACTCCTAGCGACTCGACGTGGCTGCCACAGAACACAACACTGCCTGCTTCCTACCTCATCTCCATAGTCCCTGCTGTGGCCAAACTCACTGTTGCAGCCTATTTGTCAATCCACATCCTGAAGGATCTTCCTTTTTACTTTTTTTTTTTAACGGATCCTCTGCTTTATCAAGCATGGTGCCCTCCAGGTCCCGTTCCCTCTGATAATCTATACAGAGACAGGAGACAATCCAGACTTATATTCAGTATTGTGGCTGAAATTCTTCCAACAGACTGGTTCTTCTGGTACGTTGAGGTGTACACAGTTATCTTCAGCAACACTATAATTGAAATGTTATCAATTTTTCATTGGTTTTACTTATTCATTTATCCGGCTGTCACAGGCCTAAATACCTCAACTTGAGCAGATACATCTCAAAGGGACATTGTTTGCTTTTTAACACCTTAAAGATCTCTTTCATGTCAGTTTTTCCCAGTGAAATTCCCAGTGTCATTTATTGATTGCTGATTTCCATGAGCACTGATGGTACATCCATGCAAATTGAAATCTTGGACCTTCTCCATGTGGCTACTGGGCCAATTGTGAGGATTTTTTCCCCCATCTTTGACTTGTAATCCACCCTGAAGATTGAAATGTGATAGGCCTGTCACCTTTCCCTACTATTGCCAGAAACTGTTGACTTAGGATGGCTATTTTTCAGGTAATCGCTGGCAAAGCAAACTACCGGCTTTTGAATCAATGCTGACTCAGAGCAGACTTCCCTGGTGGGTTCCGAGATTGTAGCTGTTTATGGGAGTAGAAAACTTTACTTTTCCCTGTGGAGCTGCTGGTGGTTTCAAACTTCTGCCCTTATTACTAACAGCCTCCTGAATAATCCACTGCGCCACCCGTGCTCACCCGGAAAGAAGCAGGAAATTTCCTTTATCTAAAAGCCTTGTTTGTTGTACGGAGCCCAAGTGTCACTGTTGGATAAGCATCAAATTGCTAACTCAAGGTCAATGGTTCAGATTTACCAGACATTCCTCAGGGGAAAGTTGAGGCTGTCTGCTCCTATGAAGATTAAATCTCCGAAACCATTAATAGGACCATTATGTTTCTGAGTTTGCTTGTGAGTAAGTTTGGGTTTGGGCTTGATCTGTTGTAAGTTGGTCTTTTGTGCACCCTTTTATTGTATTAGTTATTGTACTCGTACTGAGGATGAAATGTGCAAGCATGGCAGCATGGGCATATTCATGTTTAGAATTTTTGGGGAAGAAACACAGAAAACCAGAATGGCTTGTGAACTGATGCCGAGGCCCCAAATGGAGCCAGCACTCCTACTGTGGACTGCATCCTTCCACAATCCAAGTGTGTGAGCTGCAGAGAATTGTCAAACTCATTAGAGCAATGCACGGGGCCAGTCACCCACTCATCGAAGCCCATCTCCATCTATTGAAGTACCACGCGTTGGCTTCTGTTCCAATGGTTGACCCTTCATTCTTTAAATCAAATTTCATTGTGAATGTGGTTGGGTGTTACTTCTCCGGTTATTCTGGTTTGTCTTCTGTAGCTGACACAACTTACCAGCCTTCTTCTCGATTTGCCCTATTCCCACCACCACTTTTCCCTGTGTCTTTTTAGAATATTGTCTCTGCCTTTACCCAAGTGAACACCTAACTCCCCTCTATCCTATTAATTCCTCCCTTCCCTTACCTTCTAGTCCTAGTAGCCACTGAAGTCTGTTTCTTATGGTATGAAAACCTTTTCTTATTTTTCCCCCATATGGGTGATCTCATGTAATATTTGTGATTGATTAGCTTCACTCAGCGTATTGTACTCCTAGTCCATTTATAGCATAAGATGTTGCAGCTTCCTCCTTATTTTTCAGCGATTCACACTCTTTCACTGTGTGCATATGCCAGAGGGTGTTTATCCATGCTTCACTGATGGGCACTAAGCTGTGTCTATCTTTTTCAATTGTACATAGCGCTGTGATGAACTTGTGTGTGTATATGTTCACTGTGCTTTGTTGCTTATTTCTGTAGGGTATATCCTGAAGAGTGTGGAGTTGTATAGCTTTTCTATTCCCAATCATTTGAGGAAATGTCACACCTCTTTACACAAAGGTTGTATGGTTTTACAGTTCCATCAGCAGCATACGAGGGTTTCAAACTTCCTACAACCCCGCTAGCATTTGCCCTTTCAACCTTTTTTAAACTTTGACATCAATGCCAGGGTGCGGTGGTATCGCACTATTGTTTTTAATTGCATCTATCAAATGGTTGGTGAATAGGATCATTTCTACCTATGTTTGTTGGCTGCTGAGATGTCTTCTTTGAGGACCACTGGTGGTTAGATGTTGGGCTGCTGACTCCAACGTCAGCTGTTCAAAAGCACTAACCAGCTGCCAGGGAGAAAGATGAGCCTTCTACTCCATTAAAGGGTTACAGTCTTGGAAACTCAGGGGGAAAGATATACCCTGTCCTGCAGGGGGGGCTATGAATCAGAACTGACTGAAAAGCACTGAGTGTTGTTTGTTTGCTTGAATGGCTTCTTCGGCAAGCTTACTGTTCATGTTCTCTGCCCATTTTTTTTTTCATTTGGTGATTCATCTTTTTCTTGTTGAGGTATTACAGTTTCTATAGAGTTTAGAGATCTGTTCCTTGTTCTATGCATCATTCATTGCCAAAAATCTTTTCACCCTCTGTGTGGTTTCTTTGTACTCTTAAGGAGAAATATTTGATGTACTTTAGTGTCTTATTTCTAAGAGGGCTCAGTATCTATTTTGTCTTCTGTGGTGGATATTTTTATTGTGTGTTTATGCCATGCCTTAGAGCCCCTAAGTGTGTCTCTATTTTTTCATTTATCATCGTATTAGTTCTAGGTTTACATTTAGGTCTCATCCTATTGAGTCCACTTTTGTATATAGAGTGATGCGTGGGTGCTGCTACAATCTTCAGAAAATGGGAATCCCATTTTGCCAGCACCATTTGATGTTGAAGAGACTCTCTCTTCCCCATTTAATGTGTTTTAACTCTTTGTCAAAATCAGTTGTCTGTAGGTGGATGGAATCGTCCTGTGTTCTCTATTCTGTTCTAGTGCTCTATGTACCTATCATTGATATAACTATCATTACCGGTACTAGACCATTTTGACTACTATTACTGTGTAAGATTTGAGATTGAGAAGTATCCTATTTTGTTCTCTTTTGGAATGCTTTGCATAGCCATGTCTCTTTCCTTCCCCACAAAGTAGGTATTAATGTTTCCATCTCTTTGAGTAAAGATGCAGAGAGCTCGGTCAGCATTGCTTTTTATTTAAAGATTGATTTGGATAGTATTGGCATTTTCACAAGGTAAATCTACCTATCCATGAACATTGTAGCTTCTTCCATTTATGTAATTCTCTTGTTTTCTTATTGGAGTGCTTTGTAGTTTTTATTTGTACAAGCATTCTGTTTTTCTGCTTAGGTTAATTGCTAAGTATTTCATCTTTGGGGTGGTTATTGTAAATGGTATTGCTTTCTTGACTTCGTATTCAGTGCTTTCTTTGTAAGTATTCTGGAATCTGATTACATTTTGTGCGTTCATCTCATACTCTACCACATTGTTGAATTGTTAGGTAGCTAGCTTAGGGTTTTGGGGTTGTCCCTCCAGTAACTGCAGAGGCCCCAGTGAAGGAGGTTGGAAAGAAACCAGGCAACTATTGGACCCCTGTGAAGTCCCCAAACTGAGGATGCTCATACTCAAGCCACTGAGCCATGTGGGGAGCACACCTGGGCGGACCAAACTAGCCCTAGGCTCATGACATCACCTAGGTGGGCCTAACTGGGCTATTGATGTCAACCAATACCATGAACTACACATTCTTCCAGCCAGGGGGTGGGCTAGAATAAAGGCAAGGAGCACGCTCTGGGACACTCTCTTACCTTGCTCCTGTTTAGAGGCAGGTAGATGCAAAGGGCCTCCTACTCAGGGCCCACAGCTTCTTGGCCCAAATGCTCTCAGCCTCTAGGGTTCTTGGCTTCTGGCCTCTTGGGAATCACCACTAAGATTCACATCATGGGTGCTCTTTCCCATGTGTTTCTTGGGGCCCAGTTGTAACCCCTTTGAGACTGTAAAATCTGGAACTTGACTTGTCCTTTATAAATACTCACTTGGAATACAAAATGACCTATAGCGAGAATTCTTTCATCATGGGAAGCCAACAATCTTGGTATTACTGACTCCTGAATCCTCACAGAATCTTTCAATTGCCGTAGTTAAAAAATATAACATTTGTCTTGTCCAGTCTTTGTTGCTTGCTATGTATGGAATCATCCTATTTATAAAAGGACAGTTCCACTTCTTTGCCAATTTGGATGACTTTTTATTTATTTATTTATAATGAATTTTTCATTGTGATTAGTTGAGTGCTTTAGTTTGATTTCTTTTTGTTGCCTAATATATCCTTGGATTAGACTTCCGATACAATATTGAAGAAGGTGATTAAAACCCCATTCTTCCAGGTTCCTGTTTGCAGGAAAATTGCCTTCAGTTTCTTTACATTTTTGTGCGCATATTCTCTTTATTATGTTGAAGAATCCCCCCCTCTATTCCTATTGGGTTGAGTATGTTTTATCCAGTGTGGGTGTTGAATTTTTTCAAGTGCCTTTTCGGTATCCATTGATATGATCCTGTTGTTTTTCCTTTTATTTATTTATATGGTAGATTTTATGTGTTGATTTCCTAATTTTGAACCATTCTTGCATATCTGGGATGAATGGCCCTTGATCATGATTTTGTTTGGTTGTTTGCTCTGTTTTGATATGTGGTTGAGTTCTCTTGGGTAGGGTTTTGTTGAGAACTCTTCCGTCCATGTTCACGAAAGATGCTGGTCTACAGCTTTCTGTTCTGGTCTCGTCATTGCCTAGTTGGGTATCAGAGTTATGCTTCCTTCAAAAAGGATTTGAGTTTTCCATCCTGTTCTCTCTTCTGGAATGTTTGGAGTGGAAGTGGTTGTCATTGTTCTCTGAGTATTTGATAGACTTCTCTGGAGAAAGAGTCTAGGTTTGGATTTTTTTTGTTGTTGTTGTTGGGAGGTTTTTTGTTTTTAATTTACAGAGAACATTTATTAAATTTTAATTATGATAGATAACTACAGACACATATTATACATGTGAGGATGATTATTAGCCTGAGGTTATGAAGGTGTGCAAGGGTGTGCTGAAATTTAGAGCTTTAAAAAGGACGTGGGAGGTCAAAGAACACTGTCATAGAAACATGGTTGGTGGAGGGGAATACATTGTAGTTACCAGTGGAACTCACTAAGCAGGCTCCAGGATGCATACGTGATGTTAGACAGAGAAGCTTATGCTATTGGTACAGGGGCTTCCGCTCAGTATTCAGAGCATGACACTCCACTATGGGCATCTTCATCAAGACACTCCAGGGAATCTTACTGAGAGTTTTGTTTCTTTAGTGATTTGATCGTTTTCTTCCTTTGTTATGGTTCTAGCCAGTTTTTCTTCTGTCTGTGTTAGCTTCGGTAGGTGGTGTGTTTGTAGAAAAGTTCCCACTTTTTCTAGGCTTTCAAATTTGTTGGAGGACAGACCTTCCTAGTACCTTGTTATTATCTGCATTATTTAAGTTGTTTCTATTGTGATGTGGCCCATTTAATTTCTTATTCATGACGCTTGCATCTTCTCTATCTTTTCCTCTGTTAGATTTTCCAGGGTTCTATCAGTTTTGTTAATCCCCCCTTTGTTAGCCAACTTCTTGTCTTAGCCATTCTCTCTCGTGTTTTTTCCTTCTTCTTCTGATTTATTTATTTTTCTCTGGTTTCTTCTTTTATTCCGGAGGCCATCAGTTGATTTTTCTGTTCTAGTTGTTGGAGATGTTAGCTTTAGTTTTTGATTTTGTGTTTCTTCTTTTTGGCTGCGTGTGTTAGTTGCCATAATTTGCCTTCTGAGCACTGCCTTGGCTGTGTCTCATTCATTTGGGTATATCACATTTAGTTCTTGTTTGTTTAAAGGAATTTTGAATTTCCATTTTTTATTTCTTCAATTACCCAGAAGGTTTTAAATTTGGTGTTATTCCATTTCCATATATTTGAGTTTTGTGAGTGGTCTGAGAAGAATCATGCAGGCTTGTTTTGTGACCTAACACACGGTCTATTCTAGAGATCGTCCTATGTGGGCTGGAAGAGAATCTGTGTTCTTTGTTAGGTGGAGTGTTTTACGTATGCCTAAGAGGTCAAATTGATTGTGTAGTTTAGTTCTTCTTTGTCTCTGTTGAGTTTCTTTCTAGTTGCTCTGTCCTTCCCCAAGAGTGGTGTATTTTAGACTCCTACTATATTGTAGGTTTTTTGAAAAAAAATTCTTGCTTTAAATCTGTAAGTATTTGGTTAATATATTTTGAAAGTTATTCAATGGATACATGGATATTATCTTTTCCATTTTTCCCTTCAATTATTGGGTAATACTTTTCTTTGTCTTCTCTGAAGGTAGATTTTTCTCTGAAGTCAATTTTATTGGAGATTAAGATTGCCACTTCTGCTTAAATGATTGCCATTAGGTTCATATGTTTTCGTATCTTTGCTCTGTGTCGAATATGTGTTTCTGGTAAGCAGCATATGAATGAGTATTGTTTTCATATCTAGTGTACTACTCTGTCTCCTGACTCATGCATTTAATCTATCTGTAGTCAATATCAGTATGAATAGGTATGAATTTATTGCTGTCATTTTGCTGTGTATTTTTGTCTTGCTGTTTCTTCCTTTCCCATAATTCTCTATGCTGAGTTCTTTCTCTTTTGCTGCTGCTTTATTTGTTATGTCTTTGTGATTTTCATTCTTTGACGTTGCCTTATTCTTTATTGATTCATTTCTTTCCTAGTCTGTTCTCTCTTGAAATCAACTTGACTTCCTCTACTTGAATATTTGTATCCACATTTTGTCCTCTTTTATGTCTCAGTTGTCTTGTCAATTCATATTTCTGGTTCTATATTTTGAGTCCTCTCAATTTGTTTTACTTTGTTTGCTGTAATTATTGGTTGATCTCTGGGCAGCTTGGCCTGTGTTGCTCTCAGGCTGATGACTGTGTTTGTGATGCTGTGCAAAGAACTCCCCTTAGGGGCTCTTGGTTTGATTTTTCTTGTTTTCAAAAAGTCCTTTCATTTTTCCTACCCGGAAACATCCTTGCTTGCCTCTTATATGTAATGGCCATTTTTTCTGGATAAAAGATTCTTGGTTGTTGATTTTTATTTCTGTTCAGGGCTTCGATGTCATCCTCTTCCCATCTTGCCTTCCTAATTACTGCTGAAAAATTCAAGCTCAGGTTTACAAGCTCCTCTCAGAATTCTCTTGGTCTTGGTTTTGAAAAGTTTGATTATGATATTTAGCGGCGATTTTCTGTTGGGGTCTGTGCTGATTTAGATTATTTCAGCTTTTTGGATGGTTATTTTCTCCTCTTTAATGATGGTAAGGAAGTTCTTTCCCTGTAGGTCTTGAACATTTGTCTCAGTTTAAAAAAAAATTTCTTCTGTTCCTGGAATTCCTATTATATATATTATATCTTTTGATTGTGTCCCATGAAATTGATAGTCTTTGTTCAGATTAAAACAATCGTTTTACGGATTATTTTTAGTTTGATATTGACATAATTTTCATCAAGCTCACTAATTTAGCCTTCTATCTCTTCAATTCTATTTCTTTCATCTTTCTAGGTATCATCTATTTTTAATATCTTCTTATTTATCTTCTAAATTTCTATTTGATATTTTTATATGGTTTTTAATTTATTTTGTCAGATGACTCTTATAGTGTTTTCTAGAATTATTTGATATATATTTTCTATTCTTAACATTGCCATCTCAATTTTTCTCCCCATAGGTGTAATGTACTTAAGAATCATTCCTCTGAATTTTTTCTACTAGTCCCAGTGCCTTATCTTCTTCAGGGAAGTCTTTTGGTTCTGCATATGGGTCACTTGTGCCATTCTGCCTTGTTTCCTTGTATGAACTTGAATTGTCTGTTGTCTCTGAGATATCCTGGTGCTTTAAAAGTTGTGTTTGTTTGTGGATCAGGCAGTGCTGGGGCGGGTGGTGCTCCTTGACCATTCCATGTAGCTGTTGGAGGTGCTAGCATGGCTGGGCCTTTTGGGGATAATTGTCTCCATCAGATGGAGAAAGACAGGGATTTTGAAAAAGAGACAAATCTATAACAACAAAAAGAATCCAACCAACAGTCAAACTGAAAAAATACAGAAGGGAGGAAAGAAAGGCAAAGAAGAAAGAGGGAGAGAGCAGCTGAAATCCAAAAGGAAACCGTGAAAGGGAGAGAGAAGAATGAGAAAGCTAAACGCAATCTAACCATGGGTGGGTGGGTAATGTTCTAAAATTGATTGAGGTAATGATTATACAAATTCTTCTTCATATTCTAGAATGATTGAACTAGTGAAGTGTATGGTATGTGGATTAGGTGCCCATATCTATACCTATATCACCTGTATCTATATCTATATATCAAAATGTACACACAAACTCTGGTAACTCTAGAGTATGGTCAACTCTGTTGGTACTGAGTTGGTATAGCTACTGCACCCCCAGAACCCATAAATATGAGGCCTCCATACTTGTGTAGCTCTGCTGTTAAAAAACAAACAAAAACATTGTCAACGTTGTCTGGGCACCCATTCCTCTGTCTGTGAGAGCAGCCTGCAGCGTCAGCCCTGCCCCTTTAACAGTGCATCATAGGCAGTCACATTTGCTGAGGAGCTGGATTATATGAGCCCCTCAAAGAGAAAAGCAGGGACAAATAACAACACCAAAGTGCCTAGGCTTGCAGGCCAAGGCTATTGGCGATGGCAGTTCTGAGATGCGAGAGTCTATATCCTGCCCCATTGTCTTATTTCATAGGTCGATTTATTTCTTTTTTAGAGAAAGGAACGAAAGGATAGGAGGAAGGAAGGAAGGAAGACATTCCAGAGCCCCCCTGGCACTCCCTGCCTCCAAGTGAATGATAGGCCCATCACTCCACCATGTCCTCCAGAGCCCTTGATAATTGGACACAGCCCAGGTCCCAGTACAGAAGGTGTGGTGAAGGGGGCTCTCACACACCTCTCTTCACTCCTCCCAGACTCCCAAGCCCCAGGGATTCACCACCTGCTGGTTTTTATGAGGCTAGTTTACTGCATTTAACTTTCCTATCCCTCCACAGAGATTCAAGGCCCCAGTTTTTCAATCCTCTCGATGTTCTCCTTATCTGTTGTAGAGTGTGTCTGTCGTTCTGCCTAGGCTGCTAGTTTTTACTGGAAGTTGACCTCCCCCATCTTATAGAACAAAGAAAAAAGGAGCAAGGCAAGACAGGTTTTAGGGATTTTATAATTTTTATTAAAGAGTTGCCCCCCTTTCACCCTAATAACTTAAACATGATTTTTTTAAATTGAAAAGTTTTTCAACCTGTTTTTAAGAAAACTTTTGATTATAAATTGGGTGAAGGATTAATAAGCAAATCATATTTGATTCAATACTTCATTCACATTTTGTTTCATATCATTGACTGCAAAATCCAATGATAACATTACTCATCCCACTTTTATATTTCCTGTTTCCACAGATTGCCTTAAAAAATTTAAGAAAGACCTAGAAAGGAAGCTAGTTAATGTGCAATGCAACAGAACAAAAGTGTAATTATAAGCAATTTTGGGGGGGGAATGAATAGTGGATAACATTTTATAATTGTGAAGTTCATCCTCTAAGTAAAACTTTACATGGGATAGCTATACTCTCAACTCTAATACCAATAATATATCGTGGTCTTTCATGTATTATTTCAGATGACATCAGGATGACCGAGATATCACAGAAAACATGCCGTCCAGAGGCCAAGTTCCAGCAGTTAACAGAAAACAGAACATGATGTAGTCATGCTGTCATCCTGCAGGGACAGAAACAACTGCAACTTCAGAGGGTTAGACACACTGAGCAACAAAATCATCAAGTCTGAGACACCAGGAGGGGAAGGCAGGGAGAAAGCAGACACGTGATGAGCCAAATGGCCTGAGGAAAGCTCCCAGCGTCTCTTACCCCAGGCCGTCGCTGCCCTCTCAGCAGCAGCATTGCTTCTTGCAGCAGCACTTCTGCTGGCAGCACTTCTGCTGGCAGCAGCCCTTCCCGCAGCCACAGCCACATGAGCCACAGCCACACGAGCCGCAGCAGCAGGGGACACAGCAGCAGGTGCGGCGGCAGCAGCGGCGGTAGCAGCAGACCATAGGGGAGCAGCAGCTGCAGCAACCACCACAGCAGCCGCCACAGCCGCCACAGCCACCGCAACCACCACCGCAGCCACCACAGCCGCCACCGCAGCCACCACCGCAGCCACCGCAGCTGCCACAGCCACCACCGCAGCCACCACAGCCACCACAGCCGCCACCGCAGCCACCACAGCCGCCACCGCAGCCACCACAACCACAGCAACCCATGGTGCCAGTCGAGAGGATTCAGAGGAGGTGAGGAGAGAGGATGAAGGAGGTGAGCGAGGAGAAGTCTGATGCACCTTGGATTGTGTGGCCCTTATATACCAGCTCTGAGGGGGGAACAAGGAAGACACGTGATCTTTTCCATGTTGCTATCTGACTCAGTAGTTAGGAAGGAACCTCACAATATCTTCTGTATTTCCCTATTGGATATTTACTCGGTCCACTAGATGACCCATTTTGTTTGTTGTTCTAAGTCATGTGCCCTAACAATCCCTAGGGCCAGGGCCATGGAAAAGGATGCTCCTAATGGCAATGGCCTCCCGAGGCAGGCATGTGGGCACGCCTCAGGAAGGGGACATGCTGGGCTGGAGTGGGTGGGAACACCTCAGATTGAGGGAGTGAGCTCTTCCTGGCTAGAGTCTTCTTACTGAAGGATCAAGTCACTGGAGAGAAGAAGTAGCAACAGGCTCGGTGGACACCGCCAAGCGCCCCAGCAGCCCTGTCTCTCTCAGCAGGTCTGGCTGCCTCGCAAAGGCAGGTCTCACTCTCTTTTCCAGTGAAGCTGGTCCCTGCTTTCAGAGATCCACACTCAGGAGAAACCACAGGGAGGCGTTTGCACTGATCCATCTTTTAAACTTTTTCAGACACAATTCATACTGTACTTAAAATACAAAATCATTTTTAAAAAACACTTTGTTGGAGACTTTTTCAGCTCTTAGAACAACCCATCCGTCCATTGTGTCCAGCACCTTTGTGCATAGGTTGCCATCTCCCTTTTGAAACCTTCTCTTTCTACTTGAGCCTTTGGTATCAGCTCCTCATTTTTCCCCCTTTCTCTCCCTTAGAAACATTTTTCAATTTGACGGAGAAATGAATTTAGGTGCTTAGGAAGGAAAAAAACATTTTAAAAATAATTAATGTCAAAGAAGAAAATCTAAATGCAAAATAATATAGCCGACAGTGACAGACAAATTGAGATAAATAAAACAAAAGGAGAGAAAACTATGTACTCTAGAAAACCTGGAAGAAAATGTTACTAAGATAGACAATGTGGCACTATAGTATGCAATATTTAAATTGTAGTGATTATTATTACCGGTTATTAATTTTACTAGAAATGGTGATATAAATATATTGCCAGTGGCGTAAGAACTCAATGTCTACCTGTTTAACACTCACTAATGTAGATGATCAAGAAATTGCTATGGAAAGGAATGAACAAGAACAATGAAGGCAGCTACAGGCAGAGGCAGCTAGCAAATGGCACGGCTGCCTCTGTGGAGCCATCTCTGGTAATTAGATATTATGTCAACTAGACACTCCTGGCTAGGGGCAGAGTTCAATCTCTTAATCAGTCTAATAAAGCCTCCTTGGTGGGGGGGTGACCTTTTTCTCTCTCTCTCTTCTCTCTGCTCCTTCACCTTCCTGCTTGCTGGGGGCTCTGCCTACCCAGAGAGGCAGCCCCATCTGGGCTGCACAATCCTGAATGCTGTTGTCACTTTCCCATGTTTCCATTGACCTTGGGGCCATGTGACACTGTGCCCGCTGCTCTGTGATCTTCCTGCTTCACCTTCCTCCCTCATTGATCTGCAGCTACATGAGCCTGTAAGGGCCTTAGCTAGCACTGGACTTAGGGATTTGAGTTGGACTGGGCTGGGATGCCTTCTGGATATGGAATTCCTTCTAGAAAGTTCTTTCTTGTACATATTTGAGTGGCACTGATTGTGTTTCCCTAGACAACGGAGCCTAACTTTATATATATGATACAAGATGTGTCTGTAATGATGGGCATATAACTCTTTTTAAAATTAAAAATATTTTATTGAGACTCATACAGCTCTTATCACAATCCAACATCCATCTATTGTGCCAAGCACATATCTACATTTGTTGCCTCCATCATTCGCAAAACATTTGCTTTCTAATTGATCCCTTGTATCAGCTCCTCATTCTCCCCCTGCTCCCTCCCTCGTGAACCCTTGATAATTTAGAAATTATTATTATTTTGTCATGTATAACACTGTCTGACGTCTCCCTTCACCCAATTTTCTGTTGTCTGTCCCCAGAAAAGGGGTTATATGTAGGTCCTTGTGATCAGTTCCACCTTTCTATCCTGTCTTCCCCTTACCCTCTTGGTATTGCTAATCTTATTATTGGTTTGAGGGGTTTTCCTGTGTTTCCAGTTCCTCTCTGTACCAGTGTATAACCTCTGGTCTAGCCGGATTTGTAAGGTAGAAATGGGATCATGATAGTGGAGGGGGAGGAAGCATTAAACAACTAGAAGACATTTGTATGTTTCATCGAGGCATATAACTCTTCAGATAGTTTGTGGTGTGCTATCCGTTGTCCTCTGGCCCAGCCTTGTTCCCAACTCACAGGTTGAATACAAGTATTGCCACACAAGGTTCCATTAGGAAATGTCCCCGACACAGAACTTTGTACATACCAGGGACTCCATAAATCCTTTCTAAATGAACTGAGAGGTAATTTTCTTTTTAGTGACTCCAAAAAATCTGGATTCTTCTGTCCTTATAGATAGGGAAGTCTCTGGAAAATCTAGACATTACGGCAGGGCTCATCAACCTCAGAAATTCAGATATTTGGGACTGACAGCTATTTGTAGGTAGCCCTGGTGGAGTAATTGTCTATTAATCACAAGGCCAGCAGTTCTGAACTACCAACTGCTCCATGGCGAGGCTTTCTACTCCCTTAAAGAGTTATTGTGAGGGAAACCCACAGGGCCTAGTTCTACCCTGTCTGATGGGGTTCCTATGTGTTAGAACTGACTCAATGCCATTGAGGTTGGGTTTTGAGTTCTTTGTGTTCAGTGACTGTCCTGTACATTTTTGGACATATAGCAGAATCCCTGTCCTTTATTCACTAGTCACCAGTAGCATATCTTCCCCCCAAACAATGACAATCCAAGATGTCTCTTGTTTCAGGGTACAAATGAGACCTCATCTCAAATGTTTTGTAAAGAGAACACATGTTGATGTTAGGTGTTATCCAGTTGGCTCTGAACCACATCGGCCCCATGCAGAGCAGAACGGAACACTGCCTGGTCCTGCTACAGCCTTGTAATTGTTCCTATTCTTGAGACCATTGTTGCAGCCACGATGCCAATCCATCTCCTTGAGGACCTTCCTCTTCTTCACTGGCCCTCCACTTTACCCAGCAGGATGTCTTTCTCCAGGACTGATCAGTCGTGACTGTACGTCTACCATCCTTTCCTTAAGGACCACTCTGGCCATAGACAGATCATTGTGTGCTCTTTTTTTTTGTTTGTTTGACATGTCTCTTCTTATCTGTATCCAAAGTCATACTGCACAATGAGTTGTGGGTTGGGAAAGAGGATTTATGCTTGCATTTGTCTTTAAGTGTCCACTAATTTAACAAACACAAACACAAATGCAGTAGTTGTGTCCTTTCAACAAGCCATGGTAATTTTTTGTCTTCAAACAGATGAGGAACCCAAATTCATCACACAAAATTATGATGAGGGAGGTGATTAGCATGAGGTAAAAATGGCATCTGAGGGAGCTAGATAAATAGAGGATGGAACAAATGAAACGGTCACAAATTCATGACCGATGGCAGATCTATACCTCACAGTTGTAAGTGGGACTTCAGACGCAGAATCGGGACCATGATTAGGTCACACACATTGTTATATAGAGAGGCTTATAAGATGGATCCAGGGTTCTTTGTCCAAGGCAGGTTGGATGAGACTGATGACTATTCAGCCCCATGACTGTTCTGTCCCCAGTATGGTGATGTCCATCAAGGACACATCTAGATAAGTCCTCTACGAGAGAGACTGCCCTCCCTGGGCTGCCTGGAGAAGGTGGGGTAGAGATGTTTACGTTCTTAGGCACACAGACCATTTACATCCTGGATTAATGATCAGAAAAAAGTCAGTGGAGGCTTCATCTCTTTGGGGACCCTGACAATGAATTCTGGGCCACTCCTGACATTCATAGCTTTTACCTACCAGAGTGCTCATTTTTTAAGCTCTAATACACTCTGGACACCAAAACCCCACTGACTGTTGAAAAACCACTGCCCTACCTAAATGTGAAAGGGGACCATCCTATGTAATAATGTGCTTGAAAATGAATCAAGTTTAGCAAAAGCCCCTTGAAGTCTACAAAAGGATTTATTGTGAATTCTTCCCTTTCGGGCTGTTGGAAAGGATACCTGGGTCACATGGGTCAGAAGAGTACCCGGGGTGACTGTGAAATTGGACAAGAGGGGTGCACGTGCTCTCAGTCACTGTGGACACCACATCTATAAGTAACTGCATCCGGGTGTAGGAGGCCTCACCTTCCCTACAGGAAGGTCGTCAACAAGATGGGTTGACACGTGGCTGGTGGTCTCTAACCACTGCCCGTTTTTCTGCTTAGCAACTCAAATCAAACCCTGCGACGCCACCAGGCTCCTTAAAAAGTGGACGAGAGCTGAAAGCACAAAAACAAAAGTGAAGTCTGTTGAGTTACTGGTGAACAGAGTCCAGCTTCTTGACTTCTGATGCCCATTGTTGAGGCTACTGTCTTGTGAGTACCTTCCAACTTGGGCGGGGCGAGGGTATCTTCCAGCACTCCATTAGACAATATTCTACTGTGTTCCATTGGGTTTTCAAGGGCTCACTTTTGTCAAGAGACCTGCAGACTTTTCTTCTTCAACTGTACCACTCTAGAAGCCCTGCTGAGACTGGCACACCATGAGTGACTCTGCTGGTATTTGAACTACTGGTGGTGTAGCTTCCAACATGACCCCAGTACACAGCCTCCACAATGTGGTAAACCGATCGATGAGTGGTGGGTATTTACAATTAGACATCATTTCACCTGGACTGAAGAAACGGTGTCACCCAGGGGTCATGGCATTCCTTAGGACATGAAGCCAACTGGTGGCAGGGTTTGTTGACCCCTTTGTCCACTGGCAAAGAAGGTGGGAGCTGGGGTGGGAAGCTGGCATTGGAATTCTTCCAGAAAAGCCTCCCAATCTAGACCTATGCAATTCCAAGTGGCCTCATATTTTGACGTGTGAGTCAAGGACAGAATGGAGTCAAATAAATGAGATACTTTTTTTGTTGGTCTTTTAGCCATAAAGCCTTTCTGACAAAGGAGACATGCAAATTTAGTTGGTTTCCTTACCCACAGAGAGCCCAATTTTTCTTGTGCTTAGCAAGTGACCAGCCAGCTAAGAAGGGTCCCTTTCCAACCACGGAAGGGAATCCCCACTCGCTGTCACAGTCCTGAGTGGCAACAAGGACATGAACCTTCATCAAATGAAGACTCTGGGACAAGCTGGCTTGTCCTTTGAAGGCAGCTGAGTGAAAGCAAGATCCCACAGGCTCTGGAAGGCTGGCGTCTTCCTTAGAAGATTAACTTGAGGAAGACATAAAGGCTAAAATAAGGTCTTGTCTCAGGGCAAAGGTATGTGATAAGGAAATACAGTCAGGGTCTTGTGAAATTCTCCCAGAGGAGCAGGGGAACAACAATGAGGAAGTTGATAGGAGTCAAGTCATATGTTAGCCCCTGAACAAGGTATATAAGGACCTTCCAGCCTAGGTGGCATCAGACCTCTCACTCTCACCTCCTGCATCCTCTCTCTCAACTCCTCTGAGTCCTCTTGACTGACACCATGGGTTGCTGTGGTTGTGGAAGCTGTGGTGGCGGCTGTGGCGGTGGCTGCGGTGGCTGCGGTGGCTGTGGCGGCTGCGGTGGCGGCTGTGGTGGCGGCTGCGGTGGCGGCTGTGGCAGCTGCACCACCTGCAGGTGCTACCGTGTGGGCTGTTGCTCCAACTGCTGCCCCTGCTGCTGCGGCTGCTGTGGGGGCTGCTGCAGCACCCCCGTGGTCTGCTGCCGCCGCCATACCTGCCGCTGTGTCCCCTGCTGCTGCGGCTCGTGTGGCTGCGGCTGCGGGAAGGGCTGCTGCCAGCAGAAGTGCTGCCAACAGAAGTGCTGCTGCAAGAAGCAATGCTGCTGCTAGGGGGGCACCTGGCCTCTGGGTAGGGACCCCAGGTCAAGGTGCCACAGGTAAGATTTCCATTCTTCTTTACTGCCCTGAAGTAAAGGCCAGTGGCTGAGCCTGGCCTCAGGCTGAGGAGTCCAATCCATATCCCTGGGAGGGCATCGGTGAAAAGCCACCAGCCCCCACCCCGGTAGCAAGATGAGGCTGTCTACTTCCGGAACAGTGGCAGCCTTGGAAACCCAAAGCGGCAGTTCGACTCTGTACAGCCGGCCGTGATGAGTGGCAATGACCAGGCTTGGTTTCAGGTGCTCTACTTTTGGAACGCTTGTTTCTCTTCCTCCGTCTCCTGTAACATCTCTGTCCTGTGTCTCTACCCCTGCCTTGCCTTTCTGTCAACCTAAAGAATCTGTTTCCTAATAAATGGCACCAGCCGGACTTCACAGAGTTGTCAGCATCTCTTTCTTTCCTTGTTCTAACGTGTATAAGGGAAGATGCGATTTAAACCCAACAAACTAAGTAAGGCCCAGGGTTTTAGTTTGGGATACTTAGAGGGGTATACGGTCCCTCCTGGGTTTCCAGTGACCGGTGGAGATAGATGGCTTGAATCGTCTTCTGACCAAACCCAAAAGCCCTCATTGCCACGGTGTCCAGTCGGACTCATGGCGACCCTATAAGACAGGGTAGAACTGCCCTTGTGGGCTGTGGATATGAGTAGAAAGCCTTTGTAAGGAAAAATCTTAATAGGGAATTTTAACTGTTGGAAAAGAAACCCAGTGCACTGCCTCACCCTATGTACTTCCTCATTCCCATAGTGCACCCATCCCACCCTCCACCCACCTCTTCCTATACTGCACTCGAAATCCCTACCTATTCCACTTCTGGGACCTTGTTCGTGCAGGTAACGTATAAAGGCTATGCCTACCTGTGGTAATCAGACCGGGAAGAGAGTGTATTCAGACACACTCTCAACATTCACATGTCAAGGAGTCTGGGAGGCCAAGGCTCCCATGGAAGAAACCTTCACGTTCATGGGTTCGAGATGCATCCCACTCACATTCTCCTAAGTGAAAGTTATTCCCCACGATGTCCCCCCATAGTAATGCCAATTCTAAGGTTTGCAAACACATGGTCACTGACTATACACACTTGGGGTCAACTGCTTGAAGGTTATCTGCCTGAAGGTTGTCAGCCATCTAAGGTAACCAGACCCTATTGTCTGTCCCACCTTAAGTAGGACCCACCCCCAGGGGATAAGCACACTATTATCCTTGAAGAATAAGTCCATCTTTGTTCCTCTGTAGGAGAGCTCAAAGACACCTAAGGCCAAGCCAACTCAGGGGTGACCAAGGTGAGGCTAAGGTATGTATATGCAACGTTAGGTATATACCTTCCTGTGTCACATGTGTGCCCTAGGGAAATCCTTTCCTAGTGCATGTATACTCCTAGCTCATCCTCCCTGTGTTACATGTATGCCACCTCATAACCTCTGTGCACAGATCTCCTTATCCTCCGACCGAAGTCAGAAAAGGGATTCTGGGACTTTTCTTGATGGACTCTTTCTTCATCACTTTCTCTCTGTCCCCAAAATTCAACTTTTTTCCCATTTTTAAAAATCATTTTATTGGGGGGCTCATACAACTCTTATCACAATCCATACATACATCAATTATGTAAAGCACATTTGTACATTCATTTCCCTCATCATTCTCAAAACATTTGCTCTCCACTTAAGCCCTTGGCATCAGCTACTCATTTTCTGCCTCCCCCCCCCAGTTCCCCACTCTCTCATGAACCCTTGATAATTTATAAATTATTATTTTGTCATATCTTACACTGTCTGACGTGTCCCTTCACCCACTTTTCTGTTGTCCATCCGCCACGGAGGAGGTCACATGTAGATCCTTGTAATCTGTTCCCCCTTTCTACCCCACCCTCCCTCCACCCTCCCAGTATTGCTACTCTCACCACTGGTTCTGAAGGGATCATCTTTCCTGGATTCCCTGTGTTTCCAGTTCCTATTAAGTGTGCATTCAGTGTATATCCTCTGTTCTAGGCGGATTTGTAAAGTAGAATTGGGATCATGATAGTGGGGGTGGGTTGGGGGTGGCCAAGGAAGCATTTAGGAACTAGAGGAAAGTTATGTGCTTCATCCTTGCTACACTTTAAAAAATTCGCTCGATTTGGGGTGAGGATCATAGGAAATTCAACTCTGAAGACACATAAGAAGGACAGTCGAAAATTTGGTGGAGAAATTCTGTTACCTCTATATTCCTTTTCTGCCAACTCATCGAAGCCCCTCTTCTATCCATTGGGGGTCTTGGTTACCTTAGGTTGGAGTCCCTGGGAGGTGCAGAGAGCTGAAATAGTTGGACACTATGTTAGTCTGGGTAGACTAGAGAAACATCCATGGACATACATATGGGTATAAGAAAGAGATTTATATACAAGAGCAATTAAGCAATGAAAAAACATCCCAGTCCAGATCAAGTCCATAAGTCTGATATTAGTCCATATTTCCAATACCAATCTATAAAGTCCTCTTCAGACTCACAAAACACATACAATGACACTGAGTGTAGACGATCACAGGTCAGTGGGTAGAAAATCCTTGGATCCAGTGTCATTGGAAAAATCTCAGAGCTGGAAATCAGGCAACCATTAGACACCTATGAAGACTCCAAACAGAGCATGTCCACACTCAAGCCCCTGAGCCAGAAGGGAGGTACACCTGGGAGACTCAAGCTAGGCCCAGTCTCATGACATCATCCAGGTGGGCTTACCCCAGCCACTGGGCTCAACAAGTAGCTTCAAGCACACCTGCCCACAGCCAGGGGTGGGCTAGAAGAAAGGCAGGGAGCACGCTCTGGGACTTTTTCTGACCCTCTTTTACCCTGCTCCTGGTCAGTGGCAGGTTGGAGGGTGAGGGCCCACAAGTGCTACCTGTGTCCACATGTGCCCACCTATACTCAGGGCCACAGCCTCTCTGGCCCCTGCGCTCTGACCCCCTTGCTCTCTGGTCTCTGTGTCCTCTTGTTCCTTGGGCCCTGGGATTCCACCCCCCCCCTAGTTCTGAAAATGTGGGTGCTCTTTTCCATGAAGTTGCTCTTGCCCAGTTGTGAACCCTTTTGAGACAGTAAAACTTCAAACTTGTCCTGTCCTTCATAAAAACCCACTTGGATTATGTGGTAGTCACATAATCTGTTGTCAATTTGAGACTTAAGAGAGAAGGGTGGGGGCAGTTTACCTGTCAATCAGGTTGCAGCTAATGACCTATTTTGGAGATGCTAAGGAGATAAATAGCTTGTTGGAGGTGGGACACATGCTCAGTCCCTGGCAGACATTCTTGTTGACAAGTCACATGTAGATAGGGTGATGGCAGTGAGCCTCGGAGCTGGAGAAGCCACATGGAGACCCATGCTAGCGCTGGGATGCTTCCACTGCCACTGGATCCATAAGACTTTCCACCCACTGGCCTGTGATCTTCCTGCATTCGGCATCATTGCATGTGTTTCATAAGTCTGAAGAGGAATTTATAGCTTGGTATCAGACATATGGGCTAACATTGGACTTATGGACTTGATTTGGGCTGAGATATTTTCTCAATATTCAATTGCTCTTGAATATAAAACTCTTTCTTATACATATGAGTGTCTATGAATTTGTTTCTCTAGTCAACCCAGACTAACACAGATTACAAAATGGGCTTCGGCTTGAATTCTTTCAGTGTGCGAAGCCAAGAACTGAGGTATTACCCATGTGAGCAGCCTACCAACACCCCACAGAAAGGCTTCCCAAACCATCAGGCATTGCGAGCTGTATGGGACTCCATTCTACTCAGCACAGACAAGAGGACCCGGGAGTCAGAACTGACTCAATGACATCAGTTTTCTTTATATTTGAAGTTGATTTGATTAAACAAGCTCAAATTCTTGTACACTCTAATAAGGTTTAAATTTTCATTCTATCTCCAGTTCACTGTCTCTGAAATTGGATGGTGACAAGCTTCCAGTGTGGTCTTATCTAAATGAATCCATTCGTGAGTGAGCTCTTCAAGCCCTTGGCCTAGTCTAACACAAGTAAAAACACACACTTGTGCCTACTGTAGGGCAGCGCAGAACCACCCTATAAATCACTGAGACTGTAACTCTCCATCAGAGTAGAAAGCTTCACCTGTCTCCTTCAGAATGGCTGGTGGCTTCGAACTGCTGACTTTGAGGTGGGGAGCCCAAAGCAGAATAAGAATGTGAAAACCAGGTCAGGATGGGCTGTTTTTGTAACCCTTCCTCTCGGAGGCCTCTGAAGATGAACCCCTTGAACATCATTAAATCCCCTCCTGAATGCAGGCCTTAGCTGCAAGGGATTCTTCTGAGTTTGTGCTGAGCTCTGTTGACTGGCTATTTCTTGCCCAAACTATCCCAGGCGGTTGGCTCCTATAAAGACCCACCATATATACTCGAATATAAGCCAACCCGAGTATAAGCTAAGGTACCTAATTATTTCCTGGGAAACCAGAAAAAACTGATTGACTCCAGTATAAGGCTAGGGTGGGAAATACAGGATGTGAATTAACACAGAGACCAGAGTGGAGAGGCGGAGCGCAGCCACAGACACATCCTTACCAGTTCAGCTGTACGTGTAAGTGAATCACGACGGGTGCTTCTGCGAATTGGAGCCATCCATGTCATAGGACGGCTCTGATTGGTTAGATGGGAGTAAACAAACATTCAAAGCCCTGCAGTGTCAGCGGGGCTGGAGGAATGGCAATCACCTGCAAGATAACAGGCGCCAGTTACCTCAGGGGGTCCCAGGAAGATGTTACACCTCGCCAGGGTACCACTGACCTGTGTATAAGCTGAACTCCAGTTTTTCAGTACATTTTTTTGTGCTGAAAAACTCGGCTTATACACGAGTATATATGGTAAGTTGTTTTCAGGATGACAAAGGGCATAAATAAGAGAAAGGGCCAATCTTCAGTAAGGTAACTGAGATAGTTAGTTTATTGTGCCAGCCTGGCCGATAAACACATGTGGGATTAATTGAAGGGCAGAGAGATAAATGGCTCGGCCTTTCTTGTCTCTCGCTCTTTGATCACCGGAGCAGTGTGTGGCTGCCTTGCTTGATCTGTGTCTCAATTTGTAAGCTACACTAACTGTGGGATGCCTAACCTGTGGACTGTGTCACTGTAATTTGAGGTCCCTTTAAGACTTGACTTGCCAGAGAATTAGAATGTACATCTCTGGAGCTGGGGACTGACAGTTGGTGACCTGGCTGACGGTTGGTGACCTGCCTTGCTGTTTGCTGCATGTGCTGGGCTAGCCTAGCTCTCTCTACAGAGGACAGACTACCTGGTGGCCCTCAAGACTTGAAGGACTGCCAGTGCCTCACAATTCTCTCACGGGAGTGAGTTGCACTGAGCCATTTGTACTGCTTTATAATTTAACAGTTCATTTCTTGTGTTCTATATCTATCTATCTATCTGTATATAATTTAACAGTTCATTTCTTGTGTTGTATATCTATCTTTATATATATATATATAATTATTAGCAATCTGGTTTTGTCTCTCTGGAGAACCCTGTCTAACACAGTAACTCATGATCAGTCAGCAAAGCTCTGACACGCCACTAACAGGTTAATCAGTAGAAAGGAGAGCAGCAGAGTGGGGTGGGGGCATGGGGTGGGGCTGAGGGCACTGATTTACTGGAGCATACCTAGGCAATCTGGTTTAAGTCCCAGAGTGCTCCCCCCTCCCCCCTTCCCGGCCCCAAAGTCTCTTCCCCTCTCTCCCACTGAGCAGCCCTTGCACCAGTTAGAGGTTACCTAGAGAGGTGGATTTCCATTCTTGGGCGGCTGCCTAGCGGAGTCCCAGGGATCCCCTTTCAAACACACCCTGCTGAGGGCACATGGCAGGTTAATCGCCAGAAAGAACTCATTGGGGCTTCCATGATTCGTCCTAAAACCAAGTGTTTAGAGTTCAAGTTCAAATACAGAAGGTGACCCAGGATGAGTAAACAAGGAAGGAACTGCTTGTCCTCGGGGAGCATGTGGTTGAAAGTAGACTAACTAGTATGAGCTGACTAACTAGCAAGTCCTTAATGATGTACCAAAAATATCTTCAAACTATTTATCAAAAATAGCTGAAGAACTTACTTTAGCCATTGCTGTGGTTGTGGGTAGTGATACGTGCCTTTGAGCCATTTCCAACTCACAGGGACTCTGTGAAGAGAACATGCCTAGTCTGGTGCCACCCTCACAGGCATATCTCAACCATACCTATATATTGCTAGTTCCTGATACTTTAATGTTGAAGTCGGACAAAGCTTCCAACTCGAGCATGTTATAACTGCCTGATTGCTCTGAGCTAGCCCAATGCAGGTGTAGATGTATTCTCTTGTAGGGGGAAAGGACCCCAAAGTGAAGTATAATTTATAGAGACCCTGTTATGACACGGGACAAAGACAAATCTTCTGGATGAGGGAGAGGATTAGTATGGGGCCATGATGGCACACATGGATTGGCTGATGAGAGAGCAGAGGGAACTGTCACGAAATCACCATTGGCAACAGATCAACTCATCACAGTTTCAGGTTGATCTAGAGCAGCAGTTCTCAACCTGAGGGTCACAACTCCTTTGGGGGTCAAACAGCATTTTAACAACGGTCACCCAATTCATAACAGTAGCAAACTTATAGTGATGAAGTAGCAACGAAGATAATTTTGTGGTTGGGGGTCACCACAACATGAGAAACTGTATTAAGGGTCATGCATGGCATGAGGAAGGTTGAGAACCACTGGTCTAGAAACTCTGGAAAGGGACTTCGATTAAGATAAATCCACCATTGAAGATTGCAGATTAGAAAAGCTTACAAGATTGGTCCTGGGCACTCTAACCAAGGCACTGAGGGTATGACTCATGACTATGCCACCATCACCCCAATTTCCACCCAGGGTACACCCAGGCAAGTCCCTGAAGGCGAGGCTGCCCTTCCTCGGGGTGGTTACGGGAGTGGTCGTAATCCACTTTCAGACACGCTCTCTGCCCTAGGTTAAAGCTTTTTCTCCATTGTCCGTCAATAGTCAGAAAGAACATTCAGACTGAATCTATTTGGTGAGTGACTCAATAGTGGATTTAGGGCTGACTCCCACTGTAAATGGAAGCCTTCTGCAAACACAGTGCTCAGAATGTAAGCTGGAATACAATTCTCCCATAACCGCGTTCTGCTGTATGTAAGCAGGCACCCCAATGTTGGCCTAAACAACGACCCATTCCACTCCTCCTCCTGATTTACTCACCACTCGTAATGACTACATACTTGCCAAGACTAGATATTTCATTTAAGTGGAACTATAATTTTATAGGAACACTACATTTAATCACTTTTACAAAGATGTGCATGATACAGCCAGGCACGGCGTCTAGTTACAGCGACTACTCATTCATTCAGACTCATTGCCAACGAGGCAATGCCAAGTATGGTAACTCTAAGAGATAGAGTAGACTTTAACTGGAGACTGTTGAGTCCTGGTGGCATAGTGGTTATGCAATGGGCTGCTAAGCATAAGGTCAGCAGTTGAAAACCACCAACACCTCTGTGGAAGAAATAGGAGACTTTCTTCTTCCATAAAGAGTTACAGAGGGGATGGGAGTTGGGGGAAACACAAAATTTTCTGTGTTTGTAGGAAATGGAAAATAAATACAATAAATCAGTATAGTCTGTTTTCGGCTCAGAAATTCCATTGCTAGGTGTGCATGCCTAAGACACATTTCTGAACACTTACCCCAGAGAGCGTGTTCAAGGATGTTCACTGCAGCCTTGTCCAAAATAGTAAAAATCTACAAACAACCCAAATGTCTCTTCCCTGGGAAGGAGATAAACCCATGAATTATAGTTCATAAAAATGGAGGCATAGACATGCAAGAAAATGGCAGTCCAAGTGAATCAAAGAGTGATACACACAAGCTTCCGGTAGAGACTACCTTGGGCTAATGGTGTCAGTGAAGAATATTGCATCTGCCATCGCTGCCAGAAGAACACATATATCTGTCTTGGAGGAAGTGCATCCCGAATGCTTCTTAGAAATGAGAATGGAGAGATTTTGTCTCTCAGACTTTGAACATGTCATCTGGAGAGACCAGTTGTTGGAGAAAGATCATATTTGGTATATTAGTCTGGGTATACTAGAGAAACAAATCCAGAGACATTCTGTGTTAGTCTGGGAAGACTAGAGAAGCAAATTCATAGACAAATTCATGTGTATAAGAGAGAGTTTTATATAAAAGAGCCATTGTATATTAAGAAAATGCCCCAGCCCAGTCCAGATCAAGTCCATAAGTCCAATATTACCCCATATGTTGATACTAGTCCATAAATTCCAGATCAAGTCCATAAGTCTGATATTACCCCTTATGTCAATACTAGTCCATAAATTAAACTTTAGACTCACACAGCCATGCAATGATGCTGAATGCAGGAAGATCACAGCCCAGCGGCGGAAAGTCTAATGGATCCAGTGGTGGCAGAAGCATCTGAGTGCTGGTGTGCGCTTCCACGTTGCACCTCCAGCTCTGAGGCTCTGACTGCCATCAGCCTGTCTCCATGTGGCTTGTCAACAAGAATGTCTCACAGGGTGTATGTGTGTTCCACCTCCAGTGAGCTATTTATTTCCTTAGCACTTCCAAATGAGGTCATCAAGCTGCAACCTGATTGACAGGCTGAACACCACCCTTCACTCTTAAGTCTCGAATTGACCACAGATTATGTAACTGCCACACATTCATATATGTATAAGAAAGAGCTTTATATACAAGAGCAATTGAATATTGAGGAAACATCCCAGCCCAGTCCAGATCAAGTCCATAAGTCTTATATTAGCCCATATGCCTGACACCAATCTAGAAAGTATCCTTCAGACTCACGAAACACATGCAATGATGCTGAATGCAGGAAGATCACAGTCCAGTGGGTGGAAAGTCTTGTGGATCCAGTGGTGGTAGAAGCATCTCAGTACTGGCAGGGGTCTCCATGTGGCTCCTCCAGCTCCAGGGCCCTGGCTGTATAGTGTAGCTCCGTCAGGCTTGCCATCCATAATGTCTCGCAGGGAGTGAGTGTGTGTCTCACCTCCAGCAAACCTTTTATCTCCTTAACGCCTCCAAATGAGATCAAGCTGCAACCTGATTGACAGACTAAACTCCACGCCATTCACTCTTAAGTCTCAAGTTGACACCAGATTACTTAACTACCACACTTCATACAGTAGAGAGTGAAAAAGAAGAAGTCCCTCCACAAGGTGGATTGATACAAAGGTGGCAAAAATGAGCTTGAACAAAGCACCGATGGAGAAGATGGTGCCGTACTGGATAGTGCATCTTTCTTTTGCATATCGGGTGGCTAGGAGTTGGTACCTACTCAACTCAGCACCTATCAACAGCCACCACCACACAGATGCAGGAGGACCAGAGGAGGTGGTAAGAGACCTTAAAGTTAGTCATGTGGCCTTTTTAAAATGGTGAATGAGTTACATTAAGAGGGCTATGCTCAGAGTGCATTATGAGCCAAAGTCATTATGGTCTATTCCTTGCTGTCTCTCTCAGGTCCTTAAAAAAATAAAGTCAAAATGTGGTGTCATGGGGGCAAAATTGAGCAGGATAAAAGAGGTGGGGATTGTAGGGAGGTGGATTTCAGTTTAAAAGCGGGTGGCCCAAATAGGGGTCAAACAAGAGCAGGTGACATCTGAGGAAAGACTAGAAGGCTCCGTGGTATGCTCTTGTCCCACACAACCCACCGGCCAAGGAAACATACTGGAAAGAGCACACTGAAAAGTAGGCCTACAACAGTGAGAGGTCAGTTCCCCTGCAGGAGACTGAAAGCGGGAGCCAGGAGGATGTGCAGGCAGGAAATTGGGGTGGTGATTAGGTGTCCCAGAGTTGGTTCTGACTCATAGTGGGCCTCTGAAGAGAACAAAATACTGCTCAGCCCTGTGCATCCTTAACATCGTTACATGAGAGTCCATTGTTGCGGCCATTGTGTCAACGTGTCTCTACTTGGACCCCTCTCTTTCACCTTGATGAGGTTGTTAATTTTTAAACTTCTGATGCCTGCTCCCGTTGACACCTCATGATCACACAGGCTGCTGTGCTTTTTCCATGTGGGCTTTGCTGATTTCCTGCTAGATGGCTGCTTGTTTGACTTCAAACTTTTAAGACCCCAGATGCTATATCTTTTTAATTTAAAGATCATGTTATGGGGGCTCTTATGCTATATCTTTTAATAGCCAGGCACCATCTGCTTTCTTCGTCACATTTGTGTATGTACCCAGTTTGTCTTCAGCGATTGTTTCAGCAAGGTGGGCATCACCCAGTGCCACATTGCTAGAACCAAGTGTTCTTGTGTTGAGGGAAAACTTAAGTAGAGGCCTAGAGTCATCCACAACCTCAATGTATTGTCATATAAATATATGTACACAGGCAAGTACCTCAGTCTTTATGTACTAATATATTTACATATGTACATGCCTATGTAACTCTATAAATAGTTTTTCTTCCTAGTCCTTTCCTCCATTTCTTCTTATTGTCCTCCCGCCCCATGCTCAATCCTTATTTGTCTCTCTGTAATTCCTCTCGACTAGATAGCAGTGGCTCCAACACCACCAGGAACTCGACACACCCCTTGCCATTGATTTTTTGACCCCTAGTGGTTCCCCTTTCCATGATGCTATTTGCTCACCGCTCCCTTCCTCTCACCTCCTCTTCCCCCAATTCCTCCCAGGAACCATTGGTCTCACTACTTCTCCATGGGCTTGCTTCTCATGCCCATCTTATATAGACAGAATAAAATCAACAAAGGTCAGGCAACAAAACAAAAGAATCAAAGAAGAAAAAAATAAAGAGGAAAACAAAAAGAGAAAAAAACTATACCGTGAATCCGAAGTCTCTTTTCAGGATTCCTCAGGAACTTCATGGCTTTGCTCTCGATGCAGGCCTGTTATGTTCCCTTCATGGACCACCCCACTATCAGGAGGTCAGACTGGACTCACTCCCTACACTGCGTCCCCAGTATTGTCCTCTGTGGTGCTATGCTCTAGTGAGGGGACATCATATGGGTGTCATTTTAGATCATACATTACAAGTACTTCAGCTCTGAGTGAAGTAGGAACCAGCTAAGGATGAGTTTCGGAAAGATGACCTGCTTCACGTGCTAACAGGACTGCTGGAAACAAGCTTTGAGAGAGTCCACAGGAGGGGCCAGGGGAAGAGGATCCTTTGAGGATGTTCTTGATGTGGTCAGAGGATTCCCTTTGGGAATGCCAATCTGATTTGCTGATACATCCAACTAGTGGGGAGGGAGTCAGCGTGTCTGGCAGGTCCTTGGGTCCTGCGCGCACCTGAGAAGATGGAGTTACTGTTAACTGAAATCAATTGAGAAGGGTGGAAATCCTATTTTTATTTTGATTTCTTTTGAGGAGTAAGGGGTGGTAGAAGTCCAAGAGTTAAGTTTCGAACCTGTGAAGTTGAGGTTGTCTAGTGCCTCTCCGCCTATAATCATGTCCCCTGTAAAACCTTGGTGAGAGCAGAGAAAGGTTCCCTATAAGATTTAATGGGTGTTCTAGCTAAGATGTGGAGACTTCAAGGTACCTTTGACTTGGGTGCACAAAGGTAACCAAGTATCCAGCCCTGTTCCTGGGGCAGAGGCAGACCCCTAGGGCTCTTGGTGGACAAGTCACTTTGGTATGTATTTCAGTTGGGTATGTACAAGGCTGAAGAGCAGTTTGGAAAGACTTGCTTCTTGTCTTTGTGGCTCCCTTGCCTAGGTAGGCAGTGTGTCCACTCTTGATCAAGAATATGGGGCCGGGCACCTGGTATACAGAAGGTTATGGATGACAGTGGGAACCCAAAATCCATTTGTAGGGTCTACACATGCATTTGGCCTTCAGTGAAGCTCCTCTGGTCAAAAATGAGGGTTGTGAATAGCCTTGTCATCAGAGAGCCTTATAAAGTCTATTATGGCAGATGTAGTTAGGTTCTAGGTAATACCTTTTCATTTGATATCTCTTTTGAACCATTTTAAAGTTGCTTCAGGGGGGAAAGAAGTGCAAAGGAGAGACACATGGATGGGGCCTGTAGTGAGTCTCCTCTGGCATAGACCAGGGATGTGAACAGCCTTGTTATTATTGGAAAGTGGATTATTGCAGATGCAGTTAGGTTAAAATGGAACACATTTTCATTTATCTTCCTATTGATCCATTTTGAATTTGTTCTAGTTTTTAATATTTTCTCTTTTCTTTTCGATTGAGGTTGTTTATGTTTTGCATTGCTATTGTCATTAGCGTTTTTGTTTGTTTTTACATGTTTGTGTATATGAAATCCAGGATAGGAAAACCCACAGAGCCAGTAATTGGGTTAGTGTCCTTGGCGGGAGTGACAGGAGAAATGGGGACCTGATAACAGTACAAGAAAGAAGAAAATGGTTTAAAATGGATTGTGGTGATGATTGCACAATTCTTCTTGAGGTGATAAAGTTATTGAATTGTATGATGTGTGAATTATATGTCTCTGCAATGGTTAAAATAATAATTAAAAAACACAACCCCCTTGCAATATTTTGGGCCTGATTGAGGCTTAAAAAGATGCTGCAGCTGAAGGTAGGGCAATGAAAACCAACACAACTGAGTTGGGCCTATTTCAACAAGAGGTAGTATTAATATCCCAGGTGCCCCCTTGAAATTAAATCCTGAAAGCATTGAGATCCTAATATTGGTTTGCCGAGTTCCCAGGCAATGGTCCTGTTGTGAATCAGGATGGACAATGGCCAATGGTGAGACTGGGATTTGCCTGGAAGGGAGCAGATGCTTCTATGGTCCATTACCTTAAACTGATCAGATCTAAAAATAAGACATGAGATGAGGCCCTGAAAGAGCCTGGGGAACCCTCCTGCTTTTATTAGATTTTAATTAGGGACTCCAGTGAGGGCAAGAATGCTTGAAGCTATTCTGGGGAGGAGGGGACGATGGGAGCTAAATGCTTCATAATTTGAATTGCTATGTCCACTCTAGACCTTGCCTACACACACACACACACACACACACACTCACACACACACACACACACTCACACACACTCACACACACACACACACCCCACCCTAAAAAAAAAGACAAAACTTCAAATCCATCTTGTGGACTGGTTTTGGATCAGAGAGACTCTGTAGTCCAGAGTTGAACTGCCCCATTGGCTTTTTCCAATCTGTAATCTTTATTTTTTAAACTTTAACTTTTTATGGCAAATCAGGTGACAGTGTACAGAGCAGGCCATAGGTTGTATACCCAACAACTCTTACATAGTGATCTATTTCATCTCATTCCTTGCAGTCTTCTCAAAGTAGCAACCTCAATGTAAATTCCATTCTCCTTTCCTAACCCTTCTGAAATCTGTTTTTGGGTCAATGCTGACCTTTTAATCTGAAATGGTTGATTGTTCGATGGCATGCATCCCACACGAGTGTTATTTTCCCCTCCCAGACCTGTCCATTGTCTGACTGAAGAAGGAGAGGAGGCCTCAGGAAGAGCATAGTAAATTGAGCTCCAGACCAGGAGGGGGTCTATGGCCGTAGTCTGTGGAATTCTGGCTCTTTGATAATGTTGAGTTTGCTTTTCTCCTAGGCTATCTAGAACCTTCTGACCGGGCACAATGTAGTTCTTCTGATCTTAGAGTCTTGGAAGTTGATGGGAGAGTGATGCATTAGTTAGTTTGACCTATGGTTTCCATACATGTTGATTTTCTTCACTCTGCTCCGGATAGGGACGGACGGTCCAATGCACCTTAGATGGCTGTTCACACATGCGTCAGGTCTGTAGCACTTCTGGAAGCAGATGGCCACGTCTTTCAGAGCAGCAGGTGGATTCCAACCAGAGATATTTTGGTGAGCTGCTGAGTGTTTTAACCACGGGGCCTCCAGTGCTCCTTATGTCCACAGTAGCCACTCAGGAAGCAACCACGGCCCGTGCCTTTACACCACATCTCCACTTACACAGATGGCCTTGGACACTCAGTAACTTCTCATTTCATAGCACTCCCTCCATTCCTTCCCAGGCCAGTGAGCTCTTACTTCTTTTTGACGACCTTGTACTATTCTGCTGTACGGATTTAATCTGGACCAATGAAAGACATCAAGTTTTTGTCTCATCTTTACATGTACTGCCATCAATAGCCTCATGCAGAACATAATTTTGCACAAGATATGTAATTTCTGAGCTGGAAGAAATATTGTTTTTCTTTCTCTTAAATCATGTCCAGATGACCCATTTGCCGCACTGAGAAGTCATCCGCAGAACATTGTCTGTGGCTGTAGGTGGTGGCAGCTTCCTCAAGGGCGCATCACCTGGCTGCCACTCCCTTCCAAAAACCGATGAGTGTGGAGGGAAAGAGAACCATTGGCTATTTTTATTTAGTTATTTTTAAATTAATCATTTTATTGGGGCACTCTTACAATTCTTATAACAATCCATCATTCATTTGTATCAAGCACACTTGTACATATGTTGCCATCAACATTCCCAAAACATTTTCTTTCTACTTGAGCCCTAGGTATCAGCTCCTCTCTTTCCCCCTCCCTCCACAACTCTCCCACTCTCCTGAAACCTCGATCAATGATATATTATTAATGTTATTTCATGTCTTATACTCTCCGTTGTCTCCCTTCACCCACATTTCTGTTATTCGTGTCCCTGGGGGGTGTGCGATATATCCAGCCTTGTGATGGGCTTCCCCTTTTCTTCCCCCACACCAACCATCTCCCTAGCCTCATGATATCAGTACTCCCGCTACTGTTCCTGAGGGTTTTATATGTCCCGAATTCCATGTGTCGAAAGCTCTTATCTGTACCAATGTGTGTGCTCTGGTCTAGCCAGATTTGTAAGGTAAAACTGAATCGTGGTAGTTGAGAGGAGGAAGCATTCAGGAACTAGAGGAATGATGTGTGTTTTGTTGGTGCTATACTGCATCTTGGTTGAATCAGTTCTTCCTTGGAACCCTTCTGTCAGGGGATGTCAAAGTGTCTACAGATGGGTCTTGGGTCTCCACTCCAACTCCCCTCTTTCACATGGATAGAATTGTTTGTTTTAGATCTTTTGATACTTGATCCTGTTGACACCTCATGATCACACAGGCTAGTGTGCTTCTTCCATGCGAGTTTATTTGCTTGGTTAATATCAAGCCTTTAAGACCCCAGACACGAGGGAGAGGGGAGCTGGGAGGGAGGGGGAAAAAAAAAGAGGACCTGATGCAAAGGGCTTAAGTGGAGAGCAAATGCTTTGAAAATGATTAGGGCAAAGAATGTACGGATGTGCTTTATACAAATGATGTATGTATATGTATGGATTGTGATGAGAGTTGTATGAGCCCCTAATAAAATGTAAAAAAATGAAAAGAAAAAAAAAGACCCCAGACACTACATCTTTTGTTAGCCAGGCACCATCTGCTTTCTTCACTACATTTGCTTATGCACCCATTTTGTCTTCAGCAATCATGTCAGGAAGGTGAGTATCAAAGAGTGCCAGGTTATTAGAACAAAGAGTTCTTGGTTTAGGGAGGCCTTTAGTAGAGGTCCCAAATCCATCTGGTATCTTACTTAACATATAAATATATGCACATTGGTCTCTATCCCTTTCCTTATAAATTAATGTGTTTACATATATATGTCTATAGCTATACCTCTATAAATAGCTTTTGCCTCCTAGTTCTTTCCTCTATTTCCTTTCACCTTCCATTTGTCCCACTATCATGATCACCCGCCATTTGGCTTTCAGTAATTCCTCTTGGATACATTGTACTTTATCAAACTCCACCAGGCATTATACACCCTCCTCACAATCAATTTTAGATCTCTGTTGTTCCCTTATCCCTGAGTTTGTTGGCTCCCACTCCCCCTCCCTGTCCCCTCCTCTCCCATGCCCCCCTCTCCCCCCCACAAACTGCCAGTCCCATTGTTTTCTCCTAGGGATTGTTTGTCCTCACTATCTTATATAGATAGACTTAGGGCAAAAGCAAAAGAAAAACAGAAACAACCAACCAACAAAAACAACAAAACAGAACAACCTAATAGATAGTTTCAAGTCTGTGTGCTAACCCTTATGTATGTTTTCCGATCAAGTCTGTGAGGTGCCAAGCTCTGTCCCCCGAGTCAGAGTCTATTTTCAGGATTCCTTGGGGCCTTGGTTAGTTTACTCCCCTTGCTGCGCTGTCACATTCCCTTTGTGTTTCACCCTGCTGTGTATCGGGCAGACCAGCCACACTTTCCGCACAGTGTCTCCAGTGCTGTGCCCATTGGATACTTTTGAAGGCGCTGATTCGTAGCTTTCTCTATCCATGCTGATGGAATACTAACCAAGAATGGAAGCACTTGGGTGTGCGTTTGGTCCTCTGTAAAAAGTTCACCTTAATAATAATGATTTATAATTTATCAAAGGGCCACGAGGTTGAGAGGAGGGGAAGAAGAGGAGCTGATACCAAGGGCTCAGATAGAAAATAAATGCTTAGAAAATGATGATGGCAACATATGTACAAACTGTGCTCAATACAATTGATGTATGGATTAGTATAAAAGCTGTAAGACCCCCCAATAAAATGATTTATTAAAATATTCATCTTGATGAAAGAAATAAAAGTGTTAACCTGAAATCTTTATAACACCCCAAAAGCCCCCAATAAAATGATTTATTTTTTAAAAATTCATCGTGGTGAAAGAAATCACAGAGTTAACCTGAAATCTTTCTAGCTCCCCAAAGACCCTTGGTGGTGTAGTGGTTGTGTGTTGGCCTGAGATCTGCATGATTGGCAGTTTCAAATGACCAGCAGCTCCACAGGAGAAAGACAGGGCTTTCCGCCCGAGTGCGCCCAGCCAGCTGGACTCCCTAGCAGGGAGTCACAGCTGAACTGGAGAAGGGGAAGGCAAGAGGAGGAGAGCGAGGTCGGGGAGGGAAGGAAAATGCAGGAGTGTTTTCCTGTTCTGTTTTAAAGAGCACCTTGAGGAGTAGCCTGGAGTAAGCAAAACGTTCTACAGAAATGAGCCTTTTGTGAAGAAATGAAGATTTTTTTCAGTGCAGTCAAGTAAATCCATTTCCCAAGGATACCAGTCTCAAGTTGAATGTAGACTGTGAGATCCACAAGTTCATGAGTTGTGTAACAAGGGCTGTGCCTGGTCAGATCGCAATGGCAGAACATCGCGCGCGCGCGCGTGTGTGTGTGTGTGTGTGTGTGTGTGTGTGATTTCTGTTGCAAGTTGAGCTCAGGCCCTTTGAAACACTTAGGTCATAGCGTAGATTCAAAGCATTTGAACACTCTGATGTTGACTGATGTCATCGGATTTAGAGAAACCCACTTTCCTCCCAAGCCCATTCCACCCTCCGCTTCCACCTCCACCACCACCACCACCCCGTAGCCCCCCAGATTAAAAAGCCGTTAAGAGTCAGCATTTTAAGGATCAGGTGGTATCATTTATTCAGGATTGTTAAAGGTCTCTGGGTTACTGGTAGCTGTACCGCCTTGGAGAGATCAGGAAGCTGACAGGGCTCAGTGAGATGAAAGAGGCATAGGGGCAGTTCAAAGTCTACGGACAAGCAGCACGTCCCAGGCGCATGGGCAAACATGTAAAATACAAGGCTAGGAACTATGTCACCATTCGATTGGTCTGAGATCAAGGAGTCTGAGATTCGTGGGCTAGGAGGTGCTCAAACCCTTAAACGCAAATCAATATTTTGATTTCGAACCTTGCCAAGTGCAACGGCTGGAGGCCCTCAGAACAGAAAGACGAGACTATAAAATCCAGGTGCCCAAACCGAGACAAAGAGATCTGTGGCCCCACAACACCTGGGCCAGGAGTCAGAAGCAGCAGGCAGGAATGTGCAGGGTGCAGTCTGCCTGGGCAGAGGCTGATCGGGCTACCCCAGCAGCTGTGCAGCTGGCAGCATGTGGACTGGCAGCAGCTGAGCCATCCAGCCACAGATCAGCCACCAGGACGGTCCCATCTTTTCCCTCTGGGAGACCTTGTCTCAAACTCCATGCTCCTGGCCCAAAGAGGTGAGGGCTCAGCGGTGTTGCAGAGTATGAGCCACACCATCGCAAAGAATATGCTTGTGAAGTCCACGTGCTAGGGAGGCAGGGAGGGGGTGGGGGAACTCTTACCCACAGGAGCAAGCAGCCTCCCTCTGGCACCTAGCAGCAGCATTGCTTCTTGCAGCAGCACTTCTGCTGGCAGCACTTCTGTTGGCAGCAGCCCTTCCCGCAGCCGCAGCCACACGAGCCGCAGCAGCAGGGGACACAGCGGCAGGTATGGCGGCGGCAGCAGACCACGGGGGTGCTGCAGCAGCCCCCACAGCAGCCGCAGCAGCAGGGGCAGCAGCTGGAGCAACAGCCCACACGGTAGCACCTGCAGGTGGTGCAGCTGCCACAGCCGCCACAGCCACCACAGCCGCCACCGCAGCCACCACCACAGCCGCCACAGCCGCCACAGCCGCCACAGCCACCACAGCCGCCACCGCAGCTTCCACAACCACAGCAACCCATGGTGTCAGTTGGGAGGACTCAGAATAGGTGAGGAGAGAGGATGCAGGAGGTGAGATAGGAGAAGTCTGATGCATCTTCGATTGTGTGGCCCTTATATACTTGCCCCCCCAACTCTGTTTAGCCCAATTTCTAAGGAAGATTGTCACAAGATCTTTATTGACTTCCTTCTTGAGTATCGTTGACATGAATCATTTGCTATTTTATAGCAACAGCCTCTAACTTCTCTGTTGCAACTTTTCATGACTTTGTCCAGAAGAAGAAAACTCAAGGCCAGAATATAGAAAAAAGGTGGTCCTAGGGTGTGGGGATCCTGCCTGTGAGGTTGGTAGTTCAAACCCATCAGTTGCTCCTTGAGAGAAAAGTGAGACTGTCTGCTCCCATAATGGTGTAGAGACTTCGACACTTGATAGAGGGTCATTTTAAAGCAGAACCAACTCCATGTTTTGGAGACTAGGGTCCTCTAGGAGTTTTTGAGTAGTACAAACAGTCACATAGCCACCGAAAGGTTAGAGGGTCAAGTCCACCCAGAGTGCCTCACAAGAAAGACCTGGTGATCCATTCCTGAGACATCAGCCACCGTGAACTTTGGGGCACACTTCTTCTCTGACAGGCACGGGGTCCCCACAATTCAGAGGCAACTTGTCAGCCACTGGTCTGGTGGATTCTGTAAGGACCTCCACATGGGACCTGCCTCTCAGGCCTGGGTCATCACAGAAGTGACATGAGTGTCGGGAACATACGCTTAAACGTCTCCAGGATACCGAGCAAGCAGAAGACAAAGCTCAAAGATTTCCAGTATCCTCCTGGGGGAGGAGAAGAGCAGTTCAAAGCCTCCCCAGCTTTCTGAAGACAAGTTCAGGAAGGATATGTGCATGGATGGCCAAACCAGATGCTCCCACCACCTGGGGGATGGACACGGACACGCTTCCCACTTGGTCCTTGATCCCAAAGCCAAGGTAGGTCCGGAGGGAGTGGGCTTCTCAGTATTGAGACCCTGTAGCTGATTAGTTTAGTCTCTAACCTTGCAGATTCGTCTCTTCATTCTCCACGCTTGATGGGGGTGAGGAGGCTCAGGGAATCCCATTGGGCCCCTCTCATTGGAAAATTTCCCTCGAATCTGACCTCCCTGCCACACATCAACATTTTTGTTGGCACACATTTTGATAGGTCTGTCCGCTGAGATCTCTTACAGGACCAGACACCCAACAGGACTGTGGGAACAGGTGACATCTACACGGGTAAGCATTTCACGTGGCTGGCGTATTCTGGCACCACCTGAGGGTATGTTCAACTCTGAGAGAAGGCACTGATCTCCTTTTCTGGCTTCTCTGTAAACCCTGTAGCAGGTAGCCCTTCCTGGGTTTTACTGCGGGTGGTGTTTCAGGAATCTGTTCGGAAAGAAAAAGGCCCTGACTTTATCAGATATTTGTTTTTGCTTCTTCAAAAGACAGTCCTAGAGATAGCCAAAGAAGTACATAACAGACCACCTGCCATCACAGCCCAGCCTACCTGGGCAGGCAGGGAGGCTCAAAGCCAGAGTCAGGTGCACGGATGCGGACTAGTGGTTTCAACCTCCCAGCCCACCGGGCCATGGTCAGGCATGAGACCTTAGCCCCAGGTCCTGACCTGAGCCAGACCAGGGCCAGGGCCAGGGCCAGCCATCTGGTGACATGGCCCCTCGCTCAACACTTTAGCCATCAAGAAACCAAAAACTTCATCCTGGCAGGTGATGTTGGGGAGTCAGCTGCCCATGGTGGTATTTTGAGTGTGTGACATCACGCAGGTCATTGTGTGTCCTTCCATGTCCTTGAGGAAGCAGTCCTCTTGTGACTGAAGAGTTTCTGAGTGCCCCAGAGAGAACAGCTGTGCTTCAGGGATGGCTTCCAAACAAAGAGAAGCTAATCCTGGAGATAGTCTATTATCTTTTAATTCCACTTTCCCACAAACCTTTGGAAACCTCCCTCTTACTATGGGGTCTAGGGTCTTGAGGGGGGCCTGTGTTTCCCCTTTCAGTTCTGGGTTTTC
Source organism: Tenrec ecaudatus (assembly GCF_050624435.1). NCBI lineage: Eukaryota > Metazoa > Chordata > Mammalia > Afrosoricida > Tenrecidae > Tenrec > Tenrec ecaudatus. The sequence goes on along the minus strand of NC_134542.1, from coordinate 10,686,019 downwards.
ACTTATTTTTATAGAGCAGTGGCTCTCAACCTTCCCAATGCCGTGACCCTTCAGTACAGTTCCCTTGTTGTGGTGACCGCCCCCCCTCACCCAACCATAAAATTATTTTTTCTGCTACTTCATAATTGTCATTTTGCTACTGCTATGAATCGGTGACCCAAAGGGGTTGCAACCCACAGATTGAGAACCGCTGTCATAGAGGGTTCCTGCCCCACCCCACCCCCCTCCTTAATTAAGGTATGTGACCAGGATCCCTGGTGGCATAGTGGTCATGCATTAGGCTATGATCTGAAAGTTGAGCAGTTCGAAGCCCCCAGCCGCTCCTCAGGAGAAAGATGGGCCCTCTCACTCCCATAAATAGTTTAAGTCTCAGAGACTCACAGGGGTGGGTCTACTCTGTTTTATAGGGCAGTTGTGAGTTGTCATTGATGTGATAGCAATGAGTTTTGATTTTAAAGACTCCCTAGGGAGAGAAACCATGTTTCTCCCCTGCTCTGCAAAGATCCAGAACAAAGCCTTCGTGCCATTGAGTTGAAACCAACTCATAGACACCCCGTAGGACAGGGTACAACTGTCCCTGTGAGTTTCTGAGGCTCTCACTCTTTATGGGAGCAGAAAGTCTCCTCTTTCTCCCTTGGAGCAGCCAGTGGATTCGAACTGCTGACCTTGTGGCCTGCATAATCCATTACACCGGCAGGGCTTCTGCAATGACTAAGATGCATAGAGGAAAACAGGAATTTTATATGGCTTTGGGTCCAGACTTCCAAGGATAGATATAGAAATGAAAGCGAGTGTTACATATTTTAGATATTTATTTCAGCTCAACTGCTACCTATTGGAGACTTTCCGCGGTTCAAGGAACTGTGCCCTGCTAAGGGGAAAGCCTGCCTGTGTATGACATATATTTAAGCATATTGTGTCCATATGCTTATGGACACAAGCCCCATAAGAGTGTGTCCTGATCTAAATATAGGTTTAAGAGACAACTGAAGGTCAGAATTGGCCATACTGACTGGTCACACTGTGTTTACAGCAATTGGGATAAACACAAACAAGGAATTGAATGTGTGTCCTGGACACACAGAGCTGGTATATAAGGGCCTCGCTCACTGTTCAGGGCCATCAACCTCTCACTCTCACCTCCTGCCTCCTCTCGCCTCACCTCCCTGAATCTTCTCGACTGACACCATGGGTTGCTGTGGTTGTGGTGGCTGCGGTGGCGGCTGTGGTGGTGGCTGCGGTGGCTGCGGTGGCGGCTGTGGCGGCTGCGGTGGCTGCGGTGGCTGCGGTGGCGGCTGTGGTGGCTGCGGTGGTGGTTGCGGTGGCTGTGGCGGCTGTTGCGGCTGCTGTGGTGGTTGCTGCAGCTGCTGCTCCCCTATGGTCTGCTGCTACCGCCGCTGCTGCCGCCGCACCTGCTGCTGTGTCCCCTGCTGCTGCGGCTCGTGTGGCTGCGGCTGCGGGAAGGGCTGCTGCCAGCAGAAGTGCTGCCAGCAGAAGTGCTGCTGCAAGAAGCAATGCTGCTGCTAGGGGGCTGGCCGAGGGCAGCCTGCTCCTCCAGGTAAGACGTTTCTCCCCCTCCTGTCTGCTCCTGCTGTCTCCCGGGCCGTGTGCTACTTTCAGCCTTTCTTTTCATGCTCTGTAATCTCAGAAGATGTTTCCGTTTTTTGAGATGTAGCGTGAGCACAGTACACAATGTCATTCTGCGACAAAAACGGACAACATCCAGATGACAGAGGGGCGCTGGATGGCATAAGGGTATTGACTGTGATTTCTTCTTGGGTCCCCTTTTGCTATCGACATATTCTCTCTCTGCATGCTTGGCCCGTAAACATTTGTCCTTCCTGTCACCCCTCTGCGTTAACATGTTCCTAAAGTGAAAAATAAATAAAATGACAAAATAAATCCTGAACAGCCTCCTTTGTCTTTATCTTTATCAAACAAGCATTCATTTTGGTCCTCCACGGACTGGGCCCATCCAGGATACACATGTAATTGTGTGCTTGTGTGATGCACAACCTATTGAGACACACCTATTCTGTGAACACGAGGTGGGACAATATTCAACGTGTGTCACAGGCTACACATTGAGGGGGCCTGTGTCACGGGGAGGAGGGTGTCCATGCGGTTTTAGTCATCAACAACACTGGAAGAGCTTTTGGTGGGAGGGGTCGCCTGAGGATGAGTTTTGGAGAGCAAGGCGGGGGGGGGGGGGAGGAGGGGTGCTTACGAGTGAGGAGAGTTGGGGGAAGATATTTTGAGATGGGAAAAGGGTGAGGCATGGGAATGTTTATCATATTATATATGGGAGAGACCAAAGCATGAATGTGACCTAAATATAGAGTAGGTCAATACAAATAGAAGGACGAGGCCTACAATTTAGAAGGCAGAGGGCTTGCTAATGAATAGTCACAACACCCACAATTGTCGCGCACGTGTCCTGATTGCCTGCCTGGCATTCTTGTCAGAAGTTGGAACACAAAAAATCCTTTGCTGTTGACTCCACATAGGACCATGTCGAACACCTATAGGGCTTCCAAGGCTCCAACCCACGGTGACCAAGGCTCTAACCCACGGTGACCAAGGCTCTAACCCACAGTGACCACAACTCTAACCCACAACGACCAAGACTCTAACCCACAGTGACCACAACTCTAACCCACAATGACCAAGACTCTAACCCACAGTGACCACAACTCTAACTCACAGCGACCAAGACTCTAACCCACAGTGACCACAACTCTAACCCACAATGACCAAGACTCTAACCTACAGTGACCACAACTCTAACTCACAGCGACCAAGACTCTAACCCACAGTGACCAAGGTTCTAACCCACAGTGACCAAGGCACTAACCTACGGTGACCACGGCTTCTCTAACCCACAGCGATCAAGAATACCCCACAGTGACCACGGCTCTACCCCACAGTGACCACGGCTCCTCTAACCCACGGTGAGCCTACACTCAGGAGAAGGATATTCTACACAACCCTATGCCTGAACCCCCAGCTGTAGCCACAGTGTCGATCTCAAAACTGACTCAAGAAGAAGGAGCATGGATGGTATTTGGGTGAGCTGTGGAGCTGCTAACAATAAGGTCGGCAGTTCAAACCCATCAACTACAAGAGGAGGCTGTCTGCTTCCGTAAAGATTCACAGTTTGGGAAATCTCAGGGAACCGAAGAAATCATTCTGCTCTGTCCTGGAACGTTCCTGGAGTTGGAATGACCTGGCTAGGAGTGTTTGTTTTGCTTTGCTCTGTTTTGTTTTGTTTTATGAGTTGGACTCCACTTGGCACCAGTGAGTTTGGGTTTTGAACTCAAAAAGCAAATGAAAAATCTGAATTGGTAACTTAGACCAATGCCGTTTGGGGGCTGGGGGGTGCCGAAGTGTGCTGCAACATGTACACACGATGGGCTCAGAGAGGGAGACAGCAACCAGAGGCTCTGCCAGTCACCTGACACAGAGAAGCAACAAGGCCTGTCTCAATGGCTTCAGTGGGACTGGCCGATGTGTTTGTGGCCGTTTCATTCAAAGCCCAATGATGCGGAGGGTGTCTGACTATGAATTGGGCCAGATGAGCACAGAGATATAACAGCACATCACAGTGACGTCTGCTCTTGATCTGCGACATTGTGCAATGTAGCCTGTTCTTGATTCATATTAAATATGAATTCTCAGCTGAGAAATGGTTTCCTCTAATGCTCTTTGTTTTCCTGTGAGCGAAGAAGCGTAGGATGTTCTCAACCTCCCGATGCTGTCTCACCAAGCTATGGGCTCATTTCCCTCATCCACTGGGTCAGATGCATTTCTTCTACTGGCAGCCGCAGCCTGGCAGGCCTATTTTGAGAAGAGATGGTTCTCTTCACTGTACTATCGTGACCTGACCTAAAAAAATCTAGCCTGGGGGAAGACTGCCTTTTTTAGACCTGCTTATGTAATCTGGATCTTTTACCTGCAGAGAAACATTTAGATTGAGTTCCCAAGCAAACGACACCCACTCCCCATCTATTGACAAGGTTCCCCAAACTAGGACGCTATGTGGAAATCAACATTCTGGGGAAAATGGAGGCTGAGCACATGAGATCTGGAATGGAGGGAGGATGGCTGCGTCATGACATAACTGCCATATGACTTTACTGTGGAATTGTCGGTTTTCCTGCCCCCCCCCACACCCCGAGAATCACGACTCAGCCCTGGTAGCACAGCCAGAACCACTCTCTCCCAAGATCAGGATTCATTACGGACAGACGTGTGTCTTTAGTGAACTGCATAGTCAAGATTCGGTTTTCTACGGTACTACTGTAAACCTAACTGCCGATAACGACAGTTGTTAAGTGGGGAGTAGGTGTAAATGGGTCATAGGACTTGGCACAAATTAGGGGTGGCTATTAAATATTGCTGGAATAAGCTGACTTTATCTATATAGCTAGAGCTAGAGCTATAGATTAACTACAGAAAAATCTATGTCTACATAGATATATAGAAACAGTTCCAGATATACCTAGTGTGAGATATATACACATCTCTAGAGACACATACATGTATACGTTATAGATAAGGAGCTTCAAACTGTCAAGGAAAAATAAGATTAATAGACTTTCAGATTTTTCTACAAACTTCTTGAAGCCCCTTTATTATTCTTAGTCAGTGGTTCTCAACCTGTGGGTCGCGATCCCTTTGGGGGTTGAACAACCCTTTCACAGGGGTCACCCAATTCATAGCAGTATCAAAATTACAGTGACGAAGTAGTAACAAAGATTATTTTATGGTTGGGAGATCACTACAAAATGAGGAACTACCTGTATTAAAGGGTTGTAGCATGAGGAAGGTTGAGAACCATTGTCCTCGGTCTTCAGATCATGTTTTACGAAGCCCTAGTGGTGTACTTATTGAATGCTGGGCTGCTCACAGAAAGGGGTTGGTTCAAACCCACCAACCACTCCCCAGGACAAAGATGTGGCACCCCATTTCCGGGGAGACTTAGAGCCTTGAGAACCCCATGGAGCAGCTCTACCCCATGTGTCGGTCACTATGGGATGCAACCATCGTAGAAGCCTTTATGACACAGAAATATCAAAATGTCACATTATTGTTTCTTGACATATCCTCTCTGAAGTCTATACACATTTGAAGGCCGTGTTGCCATCTCTCTAACCTCCCCCAGTCAGCCCTGGTGTCTGGGTCGGTAAACATTAGCAAACCGCAAAGTAGGCAGTTCAGCACCACCAGCCGCTCTGCATCAGACAGATGGGGCGTTCCACACCTGCAAAGAGTGACTGTCCTGGAAACATGCAGGGGCAGCCCTACCTTTGCCTGTGGGGTTGCTATGGGTTGGCACCTACTGAATGGAAACGAGCGAGTTGAACCCTTGCTCCAAACAATTCTGCATTCTTTGATTTAGAACACGTCAAAACGGCAGTTGGGCATCCTCCAGGGGCTCAAGTCAGGCGCCTTTAAAATATTCGTTTACTGTTTGGAACAAGAAGAAGCGAGAAGGGACAATATTAGGCCTGTAGGGTGGATGGGATAGGGCTTCCCAAGAAAATCCTCATAGGACAGCTCTTGCCATCTAAACCTCTGGTGATAAAGAAAAAATAATATTTGAATAATTCGTTTTATAGTAGATAAATATTGAGAGTCAATACTAAGAAATTTTAAATAAGTAGCTAAACCTTCTTTTGGTCAGCTTTTTTTGTCCATCATCTACCCTGGGTAGCAAATCATTATTATATGCCCACAGAGGAATAGTAGTATGGAAAATCACCTGGTGTTGGGAGGCCCCAAACTAGATTTGAAATTAAAATCTAAGACTAAAAGTAGGAAGAACTGAAATTCAATTTATACATCCTAGGATATACTCCTACATGTGCAAAAAACACCGTGGGTAATCTTTTTTAAAAACAGTTTTATTGGCACTTAATCCACATATCATGCAATTCAATAGTTCAATCGTAACAATGAGAATTATATAATCATTATCATAATCAATTTCAGGACATTTCTCCCTCTACCCCCCACCCCCACCCATGATTAAATCAACTTTAAATGAGTTGTGTGTCAGAGGAAACCAGCCTCCGGCAACCGAAGGGCCCAAAGGTGTAAATATACATCAATAATATATTAAGATTATAGTATAGTCATAGAGGATAAGCAAGATAGGAGAGCGAATGTAATAAAGGAGTCCGACACATTGCAGGGTAACATGCTCACCTCCGTTCCTCTTGATGGACCACGTGGAACTGAGCGGGTTGGGGAACTGGGAGAAGTGAGAGCGAGGCTTTATTGTCTTGGGATCTTTATAAGTAAGCCCAAGACATGCACATTCCATAGTTACATACATCACAAGGTGTGCGGCATCTACATTAATGGTCCCTGAGCTCACAGGTGAGGAAAAGTAACCCTACATTGGGGAAGGTACAAGGCGGTTTGGGTGGGAAGAGAGAGCCAAAGGATAAGGTCTGCTTCTGTCGGGAGATATAATCAACCAAGTGCTCACTGTAAGGCAGCATAACGGTTAAGGGGAGAGTCTGTGGGGATGATTTTTGAAGCAGGATAATGTTCCTGGGCTTTGCCGCTAACTTACCAAAGTGGAGGTTTCCCTACCGTGGAATACCAGCTTCCCAGATTCTCTCTGTAATAAGTTAGGGAACATAGTTCCCATCATATTTCCCTCAGTTTTAGTTACCCACAGCTGTGTAATTTAGTGCTCACCGCCCCCCACTTCATTGTTTACTACTGAAATCCCCTCACCCTCCTCATCACCCTCCACACCCTGCCCCACCTCTACATCCCCTACAAAGCCTTCCATCAGTTATGATCGCTGTGCATCCACTCCTTCTGTGCTTCACAAGCTTGTAAACCTAACAGAAACAATAAAAAGTCATAATAATAAAGAACAGAAAGATATCAAAGTGGTAATGACGAAACAATAGCAATATAAACACAAATTGCAAATAACGAGTAAGGAAAAAGGATCACCTACAATATTTACAAAGTCAGAAGAGAAACTTTTGTCACGGAATAATCAACAGATCCTTGCGCCGAGAACAAATTCAGGGCGGGTCTAGAGGGAGATCAACTGACCCAGTGTGAAGCTTGATCCAGCGTAATCCGGATTACAATGACCTATGTTTGACCTTTGCCCATGGCTAGAGGGGCTCTGCCATCGCTGTAATCTTTACAGAAGTAGAATGCCAGGACTTTCATCCATGTTCCTGCTAGGTGAGTTCTGACCCCAACCTTTAGGGTAGGCTTAGCCATCAAGGGCAAACCACGTAGAGTGTCTTTAGGAAGATACTAAAAATGTAGCTCTCATCCTGAAATTGGTCCTCAAGCATGAGGACTTGATGGTGGGATTTCTGGACTAGGAAGGTGACATTCTTCCACCTGCCGGGGGATTTCAGGGGGTTTGTTTTTCAGGGAGTATGCCCAAGGCAAACGTGATGATGAACCTCCCGCATTAACGGGGAGTCTCTGTGCCAGCTTCTAATCCTTTTAAATGAGGGTGGTGGAGGTGAACTTCTTCGGGTGAGTCCTGTCTGAGGTGTCTAAGGTGGGGCCTGCATGAGTCATCTTAGGAGCTTCTTAACGTCTTAACTTCTCTGTCTTACTCTCCACCTCCCAGGGGTACTGTGGTGGAGTCTAATGGGCTCCCTAATCTGTGTTCTGTTCAGACTTCCCACCATGTAGTTGCTTCCAACACATACCAGTTCATAGGACAGAATGAAACCTGCCCTTTGGGTTTCTGAGGCTTTGGATTGTTATGTAAGCAGACTGCCTCAACTTCCTCCCGTAGCGTGCTTGGGCAGGTTAGAACTGCTCACTCACCTTGCTTGTAGGCCACTATGCCACTCACTCACTGCCATCGAGTCAATTCTGATTTCTAGAGAGCTACAGGACAGAGTAGAACTCCCCCTTGGAGTTTCAGAGACTGTAACTCTTTAAGGGAGTAGAAAGCTTCATCTTCCTTCCTCGGAGCAGCTGGAGGGTTTGAACCGCTGATCTTGTAGTTAGCAGTGCAGTGTGTAGCCCACTAAGTCATCAGGCCTCTTTTTGTGCGTGTGTGGGAGGTGGGGTTAGTAGCTTAGTGCTTAACCATTTGTACTATCCAGGGTTGGTGGTTTCGAACTGCTGACCTTGTGAGTAATTGCTACAACACCAGGGCTCCCCCGTTAGTAATTAATAGTGACCTATTAACAATAGTGAAATAGAACTTGTGTGATACTTCTGCTTTGTATGACTAGAGTATTTTATTTAACTTTAATATTAGTTTTGAGATTAATGTCTTCTTTTCCTACTACTGCTGTTCCATTGTTACATTCCACAATGCTTATTGAGATGTGGTAAATTTGAAGAGCAAAAAAAATCATACTAAATCAATAAATGGATGGCTAAACAAAACAAAACAAACCCCCAAGGCCAAACTGACTATCATTCTTACTCATGGCTATCGAATAGGGCAAAGTGCGACTGGCCCTGTGGGTTTCTGAGCATGTAACTCTTTATGGGCGTAGTAAGCCTGTCTCCTGACGATCGGCTGGTGGTTTCAAACTGCTGAACTCATGTTCGTACTCCAGCTCATAGCCATGACGCCGTCACCAGGGCTCCTCTAATGGGCGGCCAGACAGCAGTTAAGCAGCAACAGGATGAGTTAGCAGCCTCAACAGGGAGAGAGATTATAGTACTGGTGACAACCAAAGCAAGATGCAGAATTCATGTACATTTTATAACACGCGAGACCAACTTCTACCCTTTTGTTATATATCGGCGTGGATATGCATACCTCAAAGCGAACCAGCTGTCATTCTGACTCCCGGCCCCAGGTGGGTCAGAGTAGAACTAGTCTCGGTTTTCAAGGCTGCAAGTAGGTGGCTAATTCTTTCTTCTGAGTTGCCCCTGTCAACCTTTTGGTTAATAATCCAACCAAAACCAAACCCACTGCCATTAAGTTGATTCTGATGCATATCAACCCTATACAATAGGACATGGTAGAACTGCCCCTTTGAGTTCCCCCGATTTTAACCCTTTATAGGAGCAGATCGCTTCATCTTTCTCCATGGAGCGTTCGAACTGCTGACCTTGTAGTTAGCATCTAAGTGCGTAGCCCACCATACCATCAAGAAGTCTCTCTCTCTCTCTCTCTCTCTCTCTCTCTCTCTCTCTCTCTCTCTCTCTCTCTCTTATTACTCTAGTAGTTTACCATTTGCACCACCCAGGGACCCCATAGCTATACATAAATTCAAACCAAACTCACTGCCATTGAGTTCATTCTGACTCATGGTGACTCTACAGGACAGAGTAGAACTGGCCCTTTGAGTTTCCAAGGCTGTCCATCTTTACAGGAGCATAACGCCTCATCTTTCTCTCTTGGAGAAGCTGGTGGTTTTGAACCGCCCACCTTGTGATTAGTAGCTGAATGCATAACCCACCACACCACCAGGACTCCTTATACTTATATGTACACATTATAAAATTATATTTAGAAGTGAGAAAGATGCAATCACTGTTGTATTAAGCCCCAGAAGGAATAAATTAATTTTGTTTGTGGGGAGGTGCCTCTTAAATCTTTTGTGAAATGAGGCAGAATAGAAATAAACAAGCAAGCAAATAATCAAAATTAATTGAGACTTCAGCCAAGACTACTGTTTGTCATCACTCCTCTGCGAAGAAGGTTGCCACAGTACATCCTCTCTGGTTGGTTCCTATTGGTCCACCTGAGCCTGTTTCTTCCTGGGGAAAGAACATTCAGCTGGGATCACCCTTTTCTCTACAATAGTCCCTACTGGGCAGTCCTCATTCCCATCTGCTGGATTTTGATGTACACTGAGAAAGGAAACCAATGGTTTCTCAACATAGTCACTGGCATCATTCCAAAAGGGGTAGGGGGGGGGTGAGATAAGATGGTAGAGATAAACTTCATTTGTACAGGTAGTGGAAATTTTGAAAAGATGTGCATTAAGATGATTCTTGTTCACTCTTCTTCACTGTCAACATCTTTTTCATGGATTAGATGAGTCGCATCCGAAATTACCAGCCTCGAGGCTGTTTCTGCTAACTGAAGCAGTTGATGGTACATTACCTACACGGTTAAATGCTTGAATGCTCATTGACCAGTTGGCAATGCAGGTCCATACGGAGAGAAAGAAAGGCCTGGAGATCTCTGGGCTGGCAATCTCCTTCTGAAAAACCTTACTCCTGAGGACTCAATGGAATATGGTTCTCTTCTGACATACATGAGGTCGCTGTGAGTCATAGTCGACTTGATGGGGTCAGCCTAACAAGGTAAGCAAAAACTCATGATTCCCAAATCATGAGGCCCTTTATTAAACAATATCAAAATCGGAAGCGGTTGTTTCTTGATATGTCCTCCATCTAGGTCTTTAGTATCTGAGACCCTGGGTCACCTCTGTAGCTCTTCCCACAAGAGTCCTGCCCCTTTCCATTTACACCATCTCAAAACAGAAGCCTTGCCTTCCTACAGGGGCTTGAAACATGAACTGTTCTTTGAGTTCGAAGAACAAAAAGAAGCCTGAATGGGGCAAGGGTGGGACTGTAGGGCAGAGGGAGTAAGGTTTACAAGAGAAATTCTTGCAAACTAGCCCTTCCTCTCCTCAAGAAGGTGCTCTTTGTGATGGAAGAAAAGAAAGAAAGAAAGAAAGAAAGAAAGTTCTAAGCATCCCTTTTCTGGATGTTCCCTCACCAAAGCAGCTCTCAGTCTTCTGGAAACTTCCCCGTAAGCCCTGTGTCCTTGGAGAAATCTATCAGAATGACCTCTTTGGAATGAAAAAGAAAACAAAACCCCAAACAGCCCCCCCAATCTGCTGAGCTGACCTCGCTGTTGCGAGTGCATTTGGTCCAGCAGATTCTTTGGGAAGCCACTGTGGGATTGAACTCGGTCCTATTTACGATGAGAAGACAGAGAACTGTAGAGTAAATCATTAATTGCATAGACATATTTAAACGTGTTTTGCTTGGCATACATCTGTGTGTGTGTGTGTGAACTGGAACCCCACTTCCAATACTGTTCGGCTTCGTCTTGTACAGGGGAGAACAACAGCTTGAGTTCCTTTGAGACCTACCCCAACACTCTTTGTCTCCCTCAAAAAGACAGTCACACTTCTGTCCTGACTGTGTACTTATTTCTGGGAGTAATGCGCCGGATCATTTGAAACGCTAATCTCAAGATTTCTGCCCCCCATCTTTTTTGTGTGTGAAAGTCATGTCCGATGTCCCCCTATCTTTTTTTTCATTGTTATTCTTTCATTCCTATATGTGTTCTCGGGGGGGAAACTCTTGCTTACAGCTCAGGTGTGTGGAAGAAAGTGGTTCATGACTAGTAGGTAAGAGGACCATATGTTAGAAAATGTGTTTTTCTTCTCCTTTACTTTGAGACTAAGCCAGAAACAAGTTTTCAGTTGGGAATAGCTTGGTAAAGAAAAGAGAGCATCATTGATTGTTATTTATCTTTTAAATCACTTGTGACTATTTGCATCCCTTCATAAGTACACTGTTAGTTCATAATCTTCATTCAAAGGCAACTTCCTTTTCCTAAGACTTATTTTTATAAAAATCATTTTATTAGGGGCCCAGACAACTCTTATCACAATCCATACAGACATCAGTTGTGTAAAGCACATTTGTACATTCATTGCCCTCTAAGACTTATTTTTGGTGGGCAAAAGAGGACGGCTCTCAAAGAGAGGGCCTGGCATGGAGGCTTCCACAATGGACTCAAACATCCACTACCATGAGGAGGATGCACACCTGGCCTTGTTCTGGTCCGTTCTTCACAGGGATTCACATGAGTTGGAACCAACTTGATGGCTTCTCACACAATAACTTAACTGTCATCACAATCCTAGTCATTTCTTGACACATATGGACTCCAGTGAACGCAACCCAAGACTCAAACAGTTCGCAAAGGAAGATGATGAGCAAACCACATCAGGTTCCTGTGAGCCCTCCTTGTTCCACATGAACTCCAGTGTGGTCGTTGGGTGATTTTTTAAAAATCTTTTTATTGGGGCTCATAAGGCTCTTATCACAATCTGTACATACATTAATTGAGCAAAGCACCCTTATACATTCGTTGTACTCGTCACTCTCATAATTCACCTTCCACTTGGGTTCCTGGAATCAGCTCGGTTTCCCTTTTTTCCCCCATCCCCCTCCCTCCCCGATCCCACCCCTGGTCCCTTGATAGTTTATAAATAATTATTATATCTTATCTTACACTCCCCGGCGTCTCGCCTCACCCGCCTCCCCATTGCCCATCTCCCAGAGAGGAGGTTACACATAGATCTCCGAGATCGGTTCTTATGTCAACCAGTCACTCTGTAGGAGAAAGACAAAGCTTTCTACTCCCATAAAGAGATACAGGCTCTGAAACTCAGAGGAACAACTCTATTCTGTCCTATAGGGTCACTATGAGTTGGCATGGACTTGAAGGCAGTGAGAGTCACTCATCGCTAGAGGTGGAGGCGAACCTGTCAAACAAATCAAGTAGTAGGTTGGTAACACGTCCTTGGGGGTGTGGCCTTTTGTTTGAGAGTGGGGTACTCTGGGAACTGCTTCTCTCCCTGTCTTTCCACCTTTCTGTATGCAGGAAACTCTGCTTGTCTCCCCTGGCCCACATGGGCCACCTAACCCTGGGAGCTTTGGCAATCTGCAGTGTTTCCAAGATCCACATGACTCTGTACCCACTGCCCTATGATCTTTCTGCTTGTCAGTTCCCCATTCTGCATCAGTGGCATGTGCCAACATGAGTCTCATGGACTAGCATCGGACTTAGGGACTTTGGTTGGACTGGGCTGGACTGCCTTCTTGTGTTTAATTACTTCTTGATGTAAAGCTCTTTCTTATGCATAGATGAGTATCATTAGATTTGTTTCTCTCGCCCACCGGGCCTCACACACACAGTGAGGCTGATTTACGTGGGGCAACTAGCATGGTTAGTCTGGAGCAATGTGCGAAGGAAGAACAGTTTGCCCTTTGTCTGCTTGCCATTCTCCTCACTCATTATTTTGGGGCTGTTGGTGTTGGTAAAAGTTTGTATAGCAAATTGGTTTTCCATTCAACAATTCATACACATTTTGTTTTGTGACATTGATTGCAATCCCCATAATGTGACAGCATTCGGCCCACACGCTCTGTGTTCCTTTTTCTATTCATCTGCTGTTCCTATCTTGCCTTCTGAGCCTTCTCTCTGGGCATGTGCTGACTTTGGTCTTATGTAGTCGGTGGTTCCTAAGACTAGGTACCACCTGGTGTTAATGGTCACCTTAACAGGCCTGTCTACTGTTTGGCTGACCTAAGGGTCATTGTCTCCATTCTCAGACTTTGATGGGGGTGGAGGCAGCCTTACATGTCTACCTGACTTCGTGTGTTTTGCCTTTTACAAAATCTCCTCCCAGGAAATATCTGGTCGCAGGGAACAGTGGTTCAGAGCTGTGAGGTGAGAGATTGCAGACTGCCTTTCTCTTAACTCCTATGCTTGACTGGGACTCATTCGCCTTCGATGGTGTCTCTGGGTGTCACACACAGTAAAAGGCTGGAGGCTTGGTCTCACCCTTGGGAACCTGGGAAGAAAGACCTGGTAATCAACTTCCAAAAGGCCCCCAAGCCAAAACCAAATTCACTGCCCTCAAGTTGATGCTGACACATAGCAACCTCTAGGACAGGGTAGAACTCCCTCTGTGGATTTCCAAGACTGGAACTCTTTATGGGAGTTGAAAGCCCCATCTTTCTCCCATGAGTGGCTGGTGGTTTGAACTGCTGACTTGGTAGTAGCAGCCCAATATGTAGCCACTATACCACCAGGACTCCTTCCAAAAGGTGTCAGCCATGGGAAACCCTATGTCCAGTTCTATCCTGCACCGCTTGGGGTTAGCATAAATTGGAATCAACTTAACGCCAACTGGTTGGTTGGTTGTCTGCCTCGGTTGCTAGTTCAGGCTGGAGATGTGTTTGTTTGGACTCAGTTCTGGTTCCTAGAGGAAAGCTGTTGCATGACTAGTCCAGGGAACATTAATTCAAATAATAATTAAGCAAATAAGGGCTAATGGTTCACTTGGTGCTCACTTAGCATATCTGTGCCGACTCTGGGTCTTAGAGCACAAGAGAGCAAAGTACATCAGGTCTGGATAAGGGCCAGGCATAATAATTGGCTCTCATACATACCTATTTATGGCCACACCTGGCCCTAAAAGACTCTGCTTTTCCAGTTGCTTTTTCTATAGTTCACAGCTGACAGCCACCGCTCTGAAACCTAGGAAGGGCACAAGGTTTTTCTGCTGAGTATGCCCTGTGAGCATTAATTGACCATGAACAGAGGCCATACAAGGGTCCCTAGTCTTCTTCTGAGCTCTTAGCACCCACCTCATTGTTTCTGGGCTACATCGCTGTCCTGTCTCACATTTATTCAACGATGCATCTCATCCTTCTCATGGCCTGGAGCCACATGCATCTATACGTTGTTCCATACAAGATGGTGTTTACATGGATACACACTATGCAAGCGTATACATATGCACACTCTCTCAAGACAACTACCCTATGAAACGCTCCACACCAAACTCACTGCCATGTGGTTGTTGCTGAGTCATCGCAACCATGTAGGACAGTGAGGAATGCTTCCCAGGGGTTTCTGAGGCTCTAACTGTTTACGGGAGTAGAAAGCCTCATTTTTCTCCCTAGTACCCCATAGCATCTGCAATCATTTCAGAGTTCAGAGCTGGAAGAAGTCCAGCAAGACAAATTGATGGGAACTAGGAAGGATGGATGGGCTGGGCAGGGAGCAGACTGGGTAAGAAAATAGACAGGAGGGAGAGCAGAAGTCCAGGCTGAGTTTGTTGAGGATGAGGGAGTAGCTTTGGGAGTGTTGGGGAGAGCTAAGGGGCATGTCCTGCTCTGATGGGAGGGATTGTGGGGAGACGGGAGGAGAAATATCATGAGTGTATTTTGTTTGGATTTCTGTAATGTGCTTCCAATATGGCTTGATTGTGTCCCCTCGAAATATGGGCTGACTTGGTGGGGCCATGATTCTCAATATTACGCAGTCACGCGCTGTTCTGTGATCTGGTATAAGTATCTCATGTGTCATGAGTCATAACCCGACGATGTTAACAAGGTATGCGTTGTAGTCAATTAATATGGACCTTTATATCCTCCATTCCTTATGTGACGTGCTTTAATTCTGGGCTCCCTACTGGGGCCCGGATTGTTTGGGAGGGGGTTCTCTATGAACTAAGGGGCAGGACTAGGGTGGCATTAGCTGACTTTAATAGATGGTATGAACCAAGTCACATCCTTGTGGGGCATCTTTAAGACTATTTCCCTAGAGGGTGTAACTTAAGACACTGTGTTAGTCCAGGTTGACTAGAGAAACAAATTCATAGACACTCATATGTGTATAAGAAAGAGCATATGTTTATATCAAAGAGCAATTGTATATTGAGAAAACACTCAGTCCAGATCCAGTCCATAAATGTATGATACCTGTCTATAAATTCCTCTTCAGAGTTATGTAACACATGCAGTGATGCCGAATGCATGAAGATCACAGGCCAGTGGGTGGGACGTCTTGCGGATCCATTGGTGGTGGAAGCCCCTCAGTGCTGGCATGGGTCTCCACATAGTTCCTCCAGCTCCAGGGCTTTGGCTCCATCAGTGTAGCTCCATGTGGCTTGTCGGCAGGAAGACAAAGCAGAAAGAGTGTGTCTGGCTTCAAGTGAGCTATTTAATTCCGTAGTGCCTCCAAATGAGGTCATAAAGCTGCGACGTCATTGATAGGCTAAACTCCACCCCTTTACTCTAAATAGTCTCAAGTTGACATCAGAGTATGGAACTACCACAGACACCATCCTTTGTTTCCCTTGGATGAGGTACACATGTGAGTGTCACCATAGAATATTAAATCTTCTGAAAGAAATGATTACCCCAGGCAGACTGGAGTCAGTTATGTGTGTGAGGCAGGATGCAACCTATAGGATGAGGTTGTAATTTGAATCTGTCCCTCTAAGATATAAAGAGATTACACAAGTGAGTAGGGACCAGTGGGGCCTACTACCACTAAGAAAGAAGAGGTGGGAGCTGAACATGTCCTATGGATCCAAGATCACTGTGCTGGGACTCTCCTACACCTTTTGAGGCCCCTGCACATATGTGAACCCACTGCTCCCTAGCCAATCAACAACCAATACAAATCTAACACCTTTTTGGGAATATGAAGAATTACCATTAGGTTAACAAGTTCTTCCTCATTTCTGTAGAAAATGAAACAACAGGTCTAGAGTCAAGTTCTCACTGCCATCGAGTCGATTCGTATGCCCAACAACCCTATAGGACAGGGTAGACCTTCATCCTGTGAAAGAGTAGAAAGCCTCTTCTTTCTCTCCTGGAGAGGCTGCGGCTTTTGAACTACTGACCTCACGGTTAGCAGCCCCAGGCTCACTAGAGTCAAGTTGTTGGGATTTACATTCCATTCAGGTTGATTTGTTGTCCATTTACTTGGAACAGCTCATTTTTCCAGAGTCCCTGGGTGGTACAAACAGGCCTTGCATTGCAGATAAAACAACTGTGTCCTTAACATTTCTCGTAAAGTCCCCAATAAAACCTTATAATTGCAAGTACTGACTATGAGTTCTTTGTGTCTACGGCAGTGGCTTCTCTAACCCAGCAGCGACGTGGGAGGCCCTCAGCTGCTCACTGGAAGATTGGTGGTTTGAGCCCTTCAGGAGGATGTGCCTTAGGAGAAAGGCCTGCTATCTACTTCCATAAAGTCTCGCTCAGTCACTGAGACTCCGATGGAAGACAGCTCTCCTACGAGTGGTATTATAGGGTGTTGTTATGAGTTGAAATGGACTCAATTGACTGGTCGGCTGGACTGTGTCCAGAGATGGAGGAGGCTCCCTTGTCTGTGTCCTAGAAGGCCACACCATATTGCTGTTTAGAGACAGGGACGAGACTGCTGAAGTGCCTTTTGTTACACCGTGGGGACAGAGAATGCAACTCCCTATCTGCCCAAGGCTGAGTTCTCTGAGGCTGACATCAGGCACTTGGTCACCCACCAACTCTCTTTATCAGTTCTGACACCACCATCCCTCCCACTTCGTTTCTGGGTTAGATAAACAACGGCAGTAGACACAAAGCACTCACAGTGAGTACTTGAAATTATGAGGTTTATTAGGGACTTCAGAGAAATTTTAAGGACGCACTTCTTTGGTCTGCAGTGCTTCACCTCTGTAACTCTTTGCAGGAGTAGAAGGACCTATCTTTTTCCCAGGGAGCAGCTGGTGGTTTTGAACTGCTGACCTTGATGTTAGTAGCCCAACTCACAACCACTATGCCCCCAGGACCCCAGAGGTGGTGTAACATGAGCTGAACTATCCAAAGCAGCCTCCTGCTAGGGCAATTAAAAAAAAAAAAAGGCCCAGGGCCGCCTCTGGAAAGTCCATGGGGGCAACTTGAAGGCCCAGGACATAACTCAACCAACCTTGAAAATGGGAGCCCCGGGATTCGAACTGAAGGAGCCACTGGTTCAGCCAGCACTCTGAGGTTTCAGCAGGAAATGCTCGTTTGTGAGGTGGCACCTAGTATCCCAGTTGGGGGGGGGTGATTGGGAAAGCGATGCTTCGGGACCGGGTGGGGTGGATTGGATGGAGTCCTTGTGCTGGAGTCCTGTCCCTGCCATCTGCTCTGACGTTGAGCTCTGGGGATAGTGTGGAAGTTTCTTGAGCTTTGGCTTCCTTCATTCTGGAACTGGGGGAAACTTGAAACCAAATTCAATGCCATTGAGTGAATACAATTCATAGCGACCCCGTAAGTAGAACTGAGAGAGTAGACTGAAGCTCTGCAGGAGTGGAAAGCCGCTTTCTTCTCTTGCAGACCATCTGGTGGCTTTGAACTGCTGGCCTAACCATGCTACCAGTGTTAGGCAGGGTTCTCTAGAGAAAAAACCCAGGACACTTATGAATATATATATTCATAAGTATATATATTCATAAGTATATATATTCATAAGTATATATATTTATAAGTATATATATATATATAGGTTTATACGGCAAGATGGAATATAACAACTAATTAGTTCACACAGCAATACAGAAGGTTCATTTCAACTCACTTCTGTGGAACACTTACTCTACTGGAAGTCCTTCAACTCACATGGGCTCCTGGCTCCAAGGTCGAGGGAGCAGACAATAGAGTCCTCCCTGGGGCAAGCCAAATAGAGTCTGCCCACAGGCAGCAAGCAGCAGGGTGGGTCAGCAACAGGCAGTAGCAGGGGAGCTTAGTGAAGCAGGCCCAGATGGGATATCGAATGCAAGTAATGCAAGGGGACAGGATCCACAAGCTTCAAGCTCAAGCGATGTATGCACCAGCAGCATGGCAAACCAGGTCTCGAAGGAGCCTCAAGTCCTAGCAACATGATCCTTGGGTTGGCTTGGTCTACAGGTAGTGTAGCCCACAGGTTGAGGCAGAGAACTATCTACAGCAGCAGCATGAACACTCCAGCATGCTCTGATTACCAGACAGCAAGAGAGAGGTGGCGGGGGGTTGGGGGAGCAGGCCTTGCAGAGCCATTTATCTCTTTGGCCTCCAATCCAACTGAGACCAGATTAATCCCACATGTTCCTATTGGCCAGGTTGGCACAATAAACCTAACCCCCACACCACCTATGACATTAGGACTCTTGGAACCACGGATCGTTTGGTCTATTCCACTGCTTTGTGGCATAGTGCCTACATGTTGGGCTGCGAACTTGCAAGGCCAGCAGTTTGAAGCCACCAGCTGCTCCACAGGAGAAAGATAGGTCTTTCTACTCCTGTGAACAGTTACAGTCTCAGCAACCCACAGGGGCAGCTCTACCCTGTCCTAGAGGGTCGCTGTGAGTTAGAATCCACTCAATTGCAAGGAGTTGGGGTTTTGTTCCGTTTTTTTTCCACTTTGTTCTAAAAAGGGTGATACTTTTCTTCCTCACTGCCATCAAATTGTTGTTGACCCATAGCAACCCTATAGGACAGGGCAGAACTGCCCATGTGGGTTTCTGACACTGTACTCCTTCACCACAGTCGAAAGCCTCCTCTTTCTTGGGGGCTGGTGGTTTTGAACTGCTGAGCTTGATGTCAGCAGCCGGCCCTACTGCTTAAGAGAAAACAAAGAACTCTCTCAAAGGGCTTTGGGCTGCGTTGATTCGGATTCACCGCCTCTGAAGGCGCCGCACGTGCTGCAGGACAATTGCTCCACGGGTTTTGATTGGCTGTTCTCTTGATGGATCTAGATCCCAGGTCTTACTTGTGCAGTGCAGGTGGGTAGGTTTGAACCACCAGCCGTTCAGCCAGGAGTGGAGCGCATACGGTTTTCACCTCCCCCACCTTCCAGACATCTCATTACCCGGGAACTGATGCCCTACGACAAGGACTTGAAATGGACAGAAGTCTCAGCTGGAGTGAATCAAGCAAAACAAACGTGAATGTGACCTTTCATACACAAAACGCTGTCTCAGCAGAGCGAACAAGCCCCTAAAAACCTTCTCTCAAGCGCCCCACGCTCTGCGCTGATTTGTCTATCGCTCAGCCACACCACGGGGTTTACGCAGCAGTCTGTACGCAGGCAGCACTTGGAGAAGACTCAGGAAAGGTGGTCCCTGAGGTGAGCGTTAGGCACCCCGGAAGCCTTATTCTCCAGGAGTAAAGACAGGGCAATGACAAGCTAGAGGCTGAGCGAAATGCAGGCTCCGAACTCTGTGCCCGGAAGTCACTCCCACCCCACTCCCAGCTTTAATCCTCCCGCCTCCTGATACCAAGGTTGATGAGCTCAAGAACTGCCCAAGGAGAGAGTGAGGAGGAGTTTAAACTCACTCCGTGGCTTCGTGGGAGAAAAGACTGGTGATCCGCTCCCATTGAGGTTAGTTAACCCTCACTACACACACACACACACACACACACTCCAGGCAGCCTTTGGACAGACCACGTTGCCATTAGCAGCTCAATGCCTAACCCACAGCGCCACCAGGGCCCATCGCCCCCCAAAGATGACAGCGTAGGCCTAGCTCTACTCCATTTTGCAGAGTTACTGTGAGTTGGCCTGGACACAATGGCATAGAACAATGACACACAACTGTTGTCAGGTGCCAACTCCTAGCCCACCTGTGTACAACAGAGGTTTTTCACATGTTCTGGACCTGTGCCGTCCTCCCCATACAGTTATGTTTCAGCCCATGGTTGCAGCCACTGTGTCCATCCATCCCTTCGAGGGCTTCCTCTTTTTCGCTGCCCCTCCACTTCACCAGCCATGATGTCCTCCTCCAGGGACACGTCAGAAGTCTCCCCCATCCCTGCCTCTAATGAGCATTCTGGCTATCCTTCTTCCAAGACAGATTTGTGTGTTCTTTTGGCAATAGGCCCTTACAAAACTTTTAATTTTAAAACAAAACAAGAATCTACTTTGGGGGTGATTCAAGAGTATGCGTGATAACCCATTTGCTGTGAAGTCAGTGGCACCCCAAGTGTGTCAGAGCTCACGTGGACTCCAGTGGGGTTTTCAGTGGCTGGGGTTTTCAGGCGTGGATCGCCAGGTACTTCTTCTGCGGTGTCTCTGGGTGGACCAGAGATCCCAGTCTTCCTGTTGGCTGATGGACACATGAACCCTTTGTGTCATTGAGGGTCCCTGACAATCAGAGCTGAAACTCACTGCCATCAAGTTGATGCAGAATCATAGCGACCCTATAGGACAGGGGAGAACTACCCCCGCGGGTTTCCAAGACTGTTACTCTTTATGAGAGCAGAAAGCCTAGCCTTGGTCCCAGGGAGCGTCTGGCGGTTTTGAACTGCTGACCTCATAGCCACTCCGTGGGAATAGCTGGTATTTGAACTTGAACTACCAGACTCAGGACTTGCAGCTGTCGCTTCCTGCCCTGGGCTGCCACCTGGTGGTGCCGGGTGGCAAGTGCGGCCATGGAGGCGTGCCCGGGCCAAGGAGGGAGGTCCCAGGAGGCAGGCGGCCAGCTGGTGCAGAAACTGGGAAGTCCGGTGCAAGGCCTTCCGGGAGTGCAGGGGCGCGGAGGCCGCCGCGAGCGCGCCACGCGTGGGCAGCTGTAGCGTGACGATCCTGGTGAGTCCACAGGGAAGTGACAAGAGAGTGAGGATCAAGGAGCATGTCGGGATCTTGTTAAACGGGGCTTGCACTCTGTCCCTAAGCTGATGGGAACCTAGGAGAGATTTGCTTTTCACTACTGACCCTAGTGGCTGTCAGGAAGATGGGCCTGGGCAGGAGGAGACCAAGTTAGGCGCTGAGCCAGCATTTAGGGGCGATTAGAAACAAGCTGAGGAGGAGCAGAGCGGGGTGGGTGGGGGGAGAGGGCCGGCTCCCTAGAAATCCCCAGAAGGGAAAGCTATCAGAGCTTGGGGAGTGATGGTAAGGGGATGCAGGGGAAAGAGTTCACGGTAGTTAGTGACCATGTTTGTATCTTGGTTGATTGGGGCTCAAAAAAGCCCTCCCTGCCAAGTTGATTCTGATTCACAGTGAACTTATAAGACAGGTTATAATTTTCCTGTTGTTTCTGAAACTGTGCCTCTTTATAAGAGTAGAAAGCCTCATCTTTCTCCCCTAAAGCAGCTGGTGGTTTCGAACAGCTGACCTTTAGGTTAGCAGAAAAGCAGCAAGAGCTGGGAGAAAGACAAGGAACCCTGGTGACATAGTGGCTCAAATGTGGGGCAGAAACAGAGTAGTACTGCCTTTGTGGATTTCTGGGACTGTCACTCTTTACGGGAGTAGAAAATTTCATCTTTCTCCCCACGAGGGGTTGGTAGTTTAGAACAGGTGACCTTGTGGTTAGCAGCCCAACGAATAACCCACTATGTCAAAGGCATCAAGGGTAGTGATGGGTCAATGGCAGAATTCTCACTTTCTGTGCTAGAGACCTGGGATCCATTCCCAGCCAACACGTCTCATGCGTAGCTGCCACCCATCTGACACTGGAGGCTTGGGTGCTGCTCTGGTGGTAAGCTGAGCAAATGATCAGAGCATCTACAAGGACATCATGCTTGGTGAAGTGGAGGTGGGGAAAAAAGAGGAAGGCTCTCGGGGAGATGGACTGACACAGTGGCTGCAACAAGGGGCTCACACATCAGAACAATTGTGAGCAAGGCCCAGGACCTGGTGGTGTTTCACTCTGTTGTCCACAGGGTTGCGGTGAGATGGAACCAACTCAATGGCACCTAACAACAACAACAACAACATGATGGTGTGCAGAACTTCCAGACAAAGAAGGACTTGGCAGAAAGTCAGCCAGTGATATCCCTATGGGTCACAAACAGGCAGCCACTAACGTAATTGGCCACTCTTTAAATATATCACATAGAGATCCCATAGGACAGAGTAGAACTGCCCATCATTATGGGTACAGACAGCCTTAGGTTTCTCCAGTTTTGGGTTGAAACTGCTGACCTTGTGATTAGCTACTCAACACTAAACCACTGCGCTACCCAAAACCCACTGCCGCCGAGTCAATTTTGACTCATAGCGATCCTTTATAGGGTTTCCGACACTGCAGATCTTTATGGGAGCAGACAGCCTCATATTTCTCCTTCGGATTGACTGGTGTGTTCAAACCACCAACCTTGTCGCTAGCAGTTTAAATCTTACCTAACAGTGCCATCAGGATGCCTTAAAAAAAAACCACACCAAAAAACAAAAACAATCTATATATATATATATATATATATATGTAGTTAAAGAGCATTATAGAGGTGTAAATATGGGCATGTACATATATAAATATATTTATATATGTTAATAGGGAAATAGATCTATGTGCATTTATTTATAGGTTTAGTATTAAGGTACCAGATGGGCATTGGGCCTCCACTCAAGTACTCCCTCAATGCAAGAACACTTTGTTCTATTAAACTGGCATTCCATGAAGCTCAACTTCCCGAAATGATCACTGAAGACAAAGCGGGTGCATAGCAAATAAGGTGAGGAAAGCTGATGGTGGCCAGCTATCAAAAGATATAGCATCTGGGGTCTTAAAATAAATAAGCAGCCAACTAGCTGAGAAGCAACAAAGCCCGCCAGCCTGTGTGATCATGAGGTGTCGATGGGATCAGGTATCAGGCATCAAAGAACAAAAAAGTCATATCATTGTGAATGAGGGGGAGTGTGGAGTGGAGACCCAAAGCCCATCTGTAGACAACTGAACATCTCCTTACAGAAGGGTCACAAGGAAGAGATGAGCCAGTCAGGGTGCAGTACAGCACCAATGAAACATGCAACTTTCCTCTAGTTCTTTAATGCTTCCTCCCTGCCACTATCATGATCCCAATTCTACCTTACAAATCCGGTTAGACCAGAGGATGTACATTGGTACAGATAGGAACTGGAAACACAAGGACTCCAGGACACATAAACCCCTCAGGACCAATAATGAGAGTAGCGATACCAGAAGGGTAAGGGGAAGGTAGGGTAAAAAGGGGGGAACTGATCACAAGGATCTACATATAACCCTCTCCCTGGGGGATGGACAACAGAAAAGTGGGTGAAGGGAGATGTCGGACAGTGTAAGACATGAAAAAATAATAATAATTTAGAAATTATCAAGGGCTCATAAGGGAGGGGATGTGGGGAGGGAGGGGAAAATGAGAAGCTGTTACCAAGGGCTCAAGTAGAAAGCAAATGTTTTGAGAATGAGGATGGCAACAAATGTACAAATGTGCTTGACACGGTGGATGGATGGATGGATTGTAATAAGAGTTGCACGAGCCCCCAATAAAATGATTTTTAAAAGAAAAAAATTATTAGTGAACAATATTAATTGTTCACTCCTGAGTGTTGGAAGGAAGGAGCCTGGTGGGGCCATGAGCACATTCTCGCTTGCTAGTGAAGACGTCTGGGGATGTCAGCAGGTGCTTTTGGTGGACTTGGGGAGGTGGGCGTGGTACTGGCTTCCACACCCTTCCGTGCACAGCACCCTTCCAGTGCCAAAGTCAAGCGTACATTGGAGTGAACTGGCCTTTCAATCCGCTTTATTTTCACATGAAGACCAGGCACGTGGGGTCCCTTTGTGACAACAGTCGCAACTACAGTAGCGAGAAATACTCATGCCAGTTCTGTCAGAACTGCCCTGCTCTACAAGCACGCTGGTGGTGTGGTGGGTTAGGCATTGGGTTCTAATCACAAGGCCAATGGTTTGAACCTACCAGCTCCTCTGAAGGAGAAGATGAGGTTGTCTGCTCCCATAAAGCCTTGGAAACCTAAAGGGGCAGTTCTACTCTGCCCTATAGGGTGGCTACAAGTCCGAATTCACACAATGGCTGTGAGCTTCATTTGTTCTTTATTACCCGGCTCTACAGAAACGTAGGCAAGGGTGTTGGAAAGCAGGGGTGCGGGGCGGGAGGGGGAGGGAGGACCTGATTAAATGTTGTCCATCTGATGGCAGGCTTGGCCATAAAACAAACTACACTCCTTTCATCATTGACAAAGAGAAGACAAATACCATACTAGGTCTACAAAGAGAGCACTTAATGCTTGAACTCTTCCTTCTCTTCAATTAGGACCCCTGGTGTGTTACACAATGGGCGGACAACTGCAAGGTCAGCTGTTCAAAACCACCAGCCACTCTGAGGGAGAAAGAAAAGGCTTTCTACTCCCATAAAAAGTTACAATCCTGAAAACACACAAGGGCAATTCTACTCTGTCCTATAGGGTTACTGTGAGTCGGGGTCAACTCATTGACAATGAGTTTGGTCTGGTCTTTCTTTTTGTTTATTGATCAAGTTTTACTTTCCCCTCCTTCCTCAAATAATGTTTCTTGTAGTGTGAAAACGCGTTCTTGCCTTTGTAGACCAGTCATCTCATTCTGTGCTGGTCCTTTGGTGTGGGACCCATTTCACCCAGCCCGATGCCCTGAAGTGAACCCTTCTTTTCACATAGCATACACACCAGCAGAGGATTTCCCACATGCAATTTGAAAATCCGGGATGCTTTATGTTCTGCATCTCACTTAGATTCTACTCCCGTAAAGATTTGCCATCTCGGAAACCCACAGGGGAAGTCCTTATCTGTCACTTAGGATCCCTGTGAGTTGGCATCAACTTCATGGCACGGGATGAAAGCGGTTTTCTAAGGACACAGCAGGTTGTGACTGCTGGCTCCAACTCAGGATTTCCGTGACCTTGGTGCTATGGGCCTTTTGAGATTGAGCTCCGGCCTTGGGACAGGGGCCAGCAGGCTGAAAGTGAGAAGACAGGAAGGTGAACCCCAAGCTGGAGTGACCCAGGGCTGGCGGGGGCCGGGCTGCTGCTGGCTGGAAGATGACTCAGCTGCTTTGTGCAGTGCCCCCGCCCATGGGCACTAGCCCCAGAAGAGAGCCTGCTACAGTTTGAACTGGGAGTTCTGGTATATACAGCATTCTCCGCCAAAACCTTTTGTCACATGTGATAACGTTTACAGGTTCTGGGGCGCAGAATGTGGCTATCTTTGGTGACCATGATGTACCTTACACTATCACCTTTCCCTTAAACATCAGTCAAACTGGATGACTCAGGGTCATGTTTAATCCAAAGTAAAATGTCATAAAATCTGAAGCTAGTTGCTAAATATAGGAGCAAAGCAACGACCTTAATGGTGAATGTTACTTGGTCAGAGCATATGCTTCTGTTAGAATCCTGCCCTAGAAAGGCAGCTTGTTAGGGAAGAAAACAGTGGTTTGTTTAATCCACACTGGTTTGGCTGGCAGCCTTCTATTAAAATCCATATTGTTATTTTGTGTAGTATGACCATTCACTGGCATGCTACCTGCGCTCAGATCCCCAGCCTTGCCTCACAGGGCAGTCCCTGGAGTGCCTTTACCTCAGGTATTTGCTTTCCCCGTATCGTCTAAGGGATCATGGATTCGTTGAGCTCTGGGCTTTGCCCAAGTTCTGTTTTGCCCATGTGAACCAAGGAACATGCTTCCTTCCCATGGTGGGGGAGTGTGACAGCATGTCTAGGGGAGAGACAACTTTGAAAGTTGTCTTCCGCAGTGATCTGAGACTTGGGAGAACCAGCTCAGACTAATTAGCTGGCTAACTTGAGGTTGGCCACTGTCTTCCTCAGTCTGGTTCCTCACTGCAATGCAAAGAAATTTTCTAGATAATCTGTAAGCTTTCTTCCTGCTGTTCTGTATTGGGATTCTTTGTTGTTTATGAATAGTTGGATTGGCCTCTAATTTATGTGCTCTATACTTCAGTGGGTTCAATAGATCAGAAAGAGTGTCCAATTCTCATCCCAATGAATCTTAGCCATGTCGAGATTCTTATAAGCTAAATCGACTCTTAAGTTTCCCGTCTATTTGCTGAAGGCCTTTGGAGATTCTTTTGGATCACGATTGAGACCCTCCCTAGGTACTTTTCTCTCTGAAATCTCCAGAGGAACAACACTAACAATAAAATTCAAAGTGTGGAGCAAGCAAGAAGGTAAATAAAGCAAAACAAACACAAGAAACAAGAGACTTGGAAAGATATAGGAAGTCATTTTAACTAGTTCCTGGTCAGTAGGGGACATATTGTTTGAGTGACATTGGGACTTTTCGGTGACATGGCTAAGCCTTCTAAATCACTTAGCCCTCCCAGTTGACCACAATTCCAAATATTTCCCATGAACCGATCACATGAATTGACATATGTGTGTATGGTGTGATTCAAGGATTGCTTTGTTCCTGAAGATCTAACTCAATCTATCTCCTTAAGGGGTGTTCTACTGCCTGCAGTCTCCCTTAGAGATCTGACCGTGTCAGGGATGTTACTGAGAGGGAGGAATTCTGATCTCACTCATCTTCCTTCTATTGGTTTTCTACTTGAATTCTTGCTGTTTTCATCTAAAGCACTTTAGCATCCTTTATGTTTCCTTGCCTTTGCTCATGGTGAGTTTATATAAAGTACACAAACTAGAAACTTTATGCATATGTACAAACACAGTTCTTTCTCTGAGACATATGTATTCTCTTCATATTAGCTAACCCATAATATTAATGGGGCAACTAATGAGGTAGTGGGATCTTGCCTATAGAAAGTAGCTCTTCATGTACACTGGTACAGATAAGAGGTTCCAACACAGGGAATCCAGGACAATAAACCCCTCAGGAACAAAAGTGAGAGGACCTATACCATGAAGATAGGGGGAAGGTGGGGGGAGAAATGAGGAACAGATCACAATGATCGACATATAACTGCCCCCTCCCCCCAAGAGGAGATTAGCAACAGAAATGTGGGTGAAGGGATACAGTGGTCAGTGTAAGACATGAAAATAATAATACTTTATAAATTATTAAGGGTTCATGAGGGGAGGGAGGATTGGGGAGAGAGGGAAAAAATGAGGAGCTGATACAAGGGGTTCAAGTAGAAAGAAAATGTTTTGAAAAGGATGATGGCAACATATGTACAAATGTGCTTGGCACAATGGATTGTTATAAGAGCTTTAAGAGCCCCCAATAAAATGATCTTTTAAAAAATAAAGGAGAAGAAAGTAGCTCTTGGACTGAAGTATGAAATAAATCTTTGAAAACCTGGCTTTTCTCTGAAGTCAATAGTGAAAAATGAATATAAAACATAATCATTATAATCATCATTTATAATAATTGAGTAGTTAAAGAATAATGAGATAATTTGTAATAATTGAATAGCTAGCCCTCTACACCAGATAACTACTTGTTACATCCTAGTCCTCTGTTGGTGCATGCCTGATCTTTAGAGTATGATGAAGGACTTCAACTTTCTTCATAATCTAACCTTTTTGTCCAGAGTGAAAGAAGCAGCCAGGAGGTTGGGGGCTAGATCAGAAGCCACAATCAGAGCTAACTGCAGAAGACCTGGGTTGGAGTCTAGTTCTCCACTAAATGGATAACTTGCCTTGAATGCGTCAGTCCATTGATCTACGCACTCGTGTCCTTGTCAGAAACACTAGTGGGTGTGCCAGATGACCATGGACGTTCCTTTTAAAATCTCATTGAACTCTAAGTACATGCTTTCCCTAGTAGCTTTTTGTACATTCAGGTTACCCTAGAAAGGTTATCTTTGAAAGCTGATAAGATAGATTTCACTGGAGACAAAAAATATATATATAGAGAAAGAAAAGATGAATCTGATATTCTCCATTTCTTCATCTTAAACATCAAAGTTCTGGCTTTTTCTATCACAAGTCTCAGCGGTCCCAAAAAGGGCATTGGGTCCTTTACCTAGCTTTCTCTCAAGTCCTCGATGTTGTTTTTCTTTTGCTGGAATTGTAGTAATCCTCTATGTGCTTAGCCTTTTTAATGTTTGGTAAAGGAAATTCTCACCTTCATCTGGGAGTCCCAGGTTTCATAGCTGGTCCATGCACCTCATGTACATCTATCCCTCATCTGTCAGCGGAGGGTGATGTTGCCAGTGTGATGCAGCATGATGCAGAAGAACTTTGAGCAAAGCTTCCCAACTAAGATGGACTGGAAAGAATGGCCTAGTGACCCACTGCGGAAAATCAGCCAATGGATCACGATGTTCCGATCTGCCTCCACATTGTGGGCTGGTGCAGAAATAGGCAGTGTTTCTTTCTGGTGTGTTTGTGGTCAACATGAGCTAGAAGTCAACTAGATAACCTTTAACAACAACAACATTAACAAGGCAATGTGGATGCTGATGACACCATTTTCTAAGAAATATTGATGTTAAAATTATTTCCCCAAAGCGTTGCTTTTTTGTCTGATCTGACAGAAAGTGGAGAGTAATGTGAACAGTAAAGATCTTTCTTGTAAGGAAATTCACGTGCTTTGTCTCACCTTTGCCTCCCTGCTTACTTGCTGACTGATGCACTCCCAACCCATTGGATTCGTGTTTCGACTGGTTCCTCTTTAACTTGCCACCTATCAAATGAGCCAATTGCAAACGAAGAAAGAAATAACACAAGGATGGCCCACTCTACACTCATGGCGACTGTCCTCAAGCTTTAGGTTGCTTGGCGATGGTTTGCCCTTTATAAAGGCCCCAATAGAAAGCAGGCAACCCAAAAACAAAACAAACACCTCACTGCTATCAAGTAGATTCTGACTCATGGCTACCCTATAGGACAGTATAGAATTGTTCCTGTGGATTTCAGAGACTAAAACTCTTCATGGGAGTAGAAAGGCTCATCTTTCTCCTTCAGGGTGGCTGGTGGTTTCATACAGCTGAATTTTTAGTTAGTGTAACCCATTACACCAGGTGGGCCTGGTGATATGATGGTTTCTGAATTACCTAATTTTCTTGATGAAATGGTAAAGGACATGTGGAAGAGTGAGTGGAGGAGTCAGAGAACAGAAGGGACCTGCGTGTCCAGAACCAGACGCACAGGAAAACTAAAGACCACAATCCAACAGTGACTTGGTTTACTCTGGACTCAACTTGCAGTGGTGGGTCTGGAAGGATAAAGATATGAAATATTTTTCATGGAGATGAGCTCAAGGGGAAAAGGACAGGCCCTGGGAAGGCTGGGAGATCAGGGTACGTATAAGGGCCTAGTGGCAAGAAACACCTGTGAACAGATCAATAGCTTACACTGGGCTTGTTGGAGTGCCTGCGTGGAGCAAATGGTTAAGTGCTTGAGTACCAACAGTAAGGTTGGTGGTTCAAAACCATTCAATGGTGCTTTGGAAGGCAGGGTTGGTGATCTACTTCCGAGTGATCACAACCTTGAAAACCCTACTGAGCATGTCTATTGTGTGTACACAGGGTTTCCACGAGTTGGAATCCACTCGATGGCTGCTAACAATAAGGGAGGCAATAGAGAAAGGCCTTGTTAAAGTGAAACCATTTCCTGGACAACAGGAGAAACAACCAGGTCGGCTAAGAACATAATAACCGGCTGCTTTGAGTGGGCTGAATGTTATATATGGATATATATATATATTATATATGGATATTTTATTTTCCTTCAATTTGCACTTTTTAAATTAAATATGTTTATTGGGGGGGTTACATCTCTTATCACAACCCATACATTCATCCAGTGTGTCAAGCACATTGGCACAAAGGCTGCCATCATCATTTTCAAAGCATTCTCTTCCCACTTGAGCCCCTGATATCACCTTCCCATTTCTTCCCCACCGCCCACCCTCCCTTATGAACTCTTGACAAGTTATAGATTATTATTTTCATATCTTACATCATCCTCCATCGTCCCTCACCCACTTTTCCACTGTTTGTCCCCCTGAGAGGGGCCTATAGGTTGATTCTTGTGATTGATTCCTCCTTTCTCCCCCTAATCCTCCTGGTATCTCTATTCTCATTGGTGACCCTGGGGGGGTTTATCTCTCCTGGATTCCCCATGTTGTGGGCTCTTATCTGTAGCAGTGTGCATATTCTGGTCTAATCTGATTGGTAAGGTAGAATTGCGGTCATGATAGTGGGGGAAAGGAAGTAGCAAAGAACTAGAGGAAAATTGTGTGTTGCCTGACTGGATCATTTCTTCCCTGTGACTCCTCTGTGAGGGGGTGCCCAATTGTCTACAGATGGGCACTGGATCTCCACTTCATGCTCCTCCCCATTTCCCATTCACCTTGGATATAATTTTGTTCTGGGTCTTAGATGCCTGGTACCTGATCCCATTGACACCTCATTATCACACAGGTTGGTGTGCTTCATCCATGTGGGCTTTGTTGTTTCTCTGCTAGATGGCTGCTTGTTTATCTTCAAGCCTTTAAGACCCCAGATGCTACATCTTTCAGTAGCCAGCCACCATCAGCTTTCTTCATCACATTTACTTATGCACCCATTTTGCTTTCACTGATTGTGTTGGAGTGAGCATCACAGAATACCAGATTGTTAGAACAAGGTGTTCTTGTGTTGAGGGAGTACTTGAGTTGAGGCCCAATGTCCATCTGGAACCTTAATTCTTAACATATAGATATGAGAACATCGTTCTATTCCCCTCTTGAGATATATATATATATATATATATATATACATATATATATATACATATTTACATAAGTACATGCTTGTATTCAGACCTATATAAATGTTCTTTGCTGCCTGGTTCTTTCCTCTGTTTCTTTTTACTTTCCTCTTGTCCCACCATCATGTCTTAAATTTGCACTTTATTGGTTTTATTTTTTTAATCTATTTTTCTTTTAGCATAGTTCTAGATTTTCAGAAAACCTGCAAAGAGTGTGCAAAGACTTACTGAGGATGCTTCCACCAGCACCTCAAATGTTAAGAAGCCAATAAAATCAAACTCACTGTCATGGTGTTGGAGCCAACACTTAGTGACCCTGTAGGACAGGGTAAGAACTGCCCCTGTGAGTTCCCAAGACTGGAACTCCTTATAGGAGTGGTACGCAAAGAGATTGGCATGGCCCCTTGCTATGAACAAACTCCAGGTTTTAGTTCGCATTCTCCACTTTTCCCACTCAGCCCCTCTCTCTCCCAGAACCTGGCCCAAGCAACCACAGGTCTGTGTGTCTTGTTGGTCTCCTGTGGTTTGTCGCACTCTCTCAGGGTTTCCTCTCTTCTGATGCCATTGTTTGATTTTACGAGAATGCTTAAAATATAAACATTTATTAAAGCGATGGCCTGTGTGTGACCTGTGTAGATGCTGGCCACTGAGCTGGTGTTGTCCAGAGGTAAATAGAGTGGCAGGTGCCTAGAAGTCAGCTGGCTTTTAGGGTGCTTGGGTAGAACTGGAAGGGACTGCCTTCACCCCAATTTAGAGGTGTGATGATACCATCAAAGAAGAGTGTGGATTTCTTCAAAGCCTGGGTGCAAGAATCCCCCCGTGCTTCTAGTGCAAGTAGTCAGCACACATCCTTCTGAGAAACCCTTGAGTTAAAAATGGTTAGCAAAGCCCCTAGCAGAGAGCTTTCTTGGCAGTGAGTTAATATTTGTAAATCCCTTAGCACACAGGTGAGCAAGCGCTCAAGTGAGTATTTGCTATAAACAGAAAAACATTTCCCTTCCTCCTATGCTTTCGATAGTGAGGACAGAGGAGTCTTGCCTGGGGTTTCAGAGAGAAGACATTCGACAGATTACCTGTATGGGGTTGTTAGTCACCCAAGGAGCTGGAGGCAATGGCCCACTTTGGTTCCACTGCAATGGCACTGGCCCAAAGAAGAGGATCAGGCCTCCGAGCTACCTGGAAGAGACCGTCACTGGGCTTGATGAGAGGTAACACTGAATTCCCCATTTAAAGAAATCCCCTGGCCCAACAGAAAGAGAAACTAAGTGGACACTGAGCCTAGTTCTGATTCTCGAGGCCTAACAAGATACCCGCGCAGCTTCTTAGTGTAATCACTAGCCACAGGGATGGCAGACCTTGAAGATTCTGGGCTCAAATCTGTGATGGCCCTGTGAGAAGATCCATCTTCATCTCCCAGGACCACTCCAATTCAACCCCTTCACCGGACCCTCGTCCCTTTTTCTCTTTTCCAAATCCATATGATGCCAGGGAAAGATGATCCCCAATTCCTAAGAAGAGGTGTGTTCTGACTCTGTGTCAGCCTTTCCCCTAACAGAGAGTCCATGGGGGAGACCCCAGAAAGTAAAATCCTCAACAAGCCAGTCATGGCCCCTTTCAATCACTCTTGGGGAAGAAAGAGGCTTGGTAGAATCGACAAGATCTTGGGTGGATCATCTCCTACTGGAACAGAAGAGGGGGTGATGAACAGCTGGATAGGAACATCTACCCTGCCGTGGAAGGCGATTGGACCTCATAACTAAGACCTGAAATCCCAGCAAGGATGTTAGACTCAACTGCTGTGGATAGGAAATAGTTGGTCATAATTAACCAATTGAACAAGGAAGACTGTAGAAGACTCGATGCATTTGAATTGCGGTGCTGGAGAAGAATATTGAGAGCCCCATGGACTGCTTAAAGGACAAACAGATCTGTCTTGAAAGAAGTATGGCCAGAGTGCTCCTTAGAGACTAGGATGTGACACTTTGTCTTACATACTTGGGACAGATTATTAGGAGAGACCCGTCCCTGGAGAAGGAGATCATGTTTGGTAAAGTTGAGGGACGTCAAACAACGCAGAAGGCCCTCAGGAGATGGATGACCACGGTGGCTACAACAGTGGATCAAGTTTAGAAACACTAGTGTGTCGGGGTCTCGTCCAGCGAGACCCTCACGCAGTGACCCAGAGTTGGCAACAAACCTGGATGGAAGAAAGACAAAACTCAGGGTATATATTTACAACAGAGAAGGAAGTGGGAGGCACATATTCCAATGAAGCACACTGTGTAACAACCGCACACTGTACAACAACCAATCAGCCACAAATAAGGTACAAAGGGTGCGCAACAGTACTCAAAGACGTCCGTGGTGACGTCCGCATGCAAATTAAGTATTACCAGGTGAACTTATCACTATGTTCCTAACATGATATATCTGCAGTTCAATGGGTGCTCAGTACTTTGACTAATGGCAACAAGGTCAGTTATCGCAACTGCCCATGCTACTGAGCACGTAGCTTGGAATGTGGGGGTGAAGTTGGGCAGGAAACAAAGCCTTGCTGTTAGAAAGTGGCCAAGTTTCTGCTATGTGTCTGAGGCCAAGGTCTTAATGGCTATCAGCTCCCAACACTAGTGAAGATGGTACAGAACTGGGCAGTGTTTTCTTTGGTTGTGCATAGGGTTAGTTCCTATGGGTTGGAACTGAATCAATGTCACCATATAATAGCAACAATTAGCCAATCACAAAGCCAGTTGACAAATCTTCAGCTGTGGGCTGGTTAGATGTGCCCACAACTAGTTTGGTACTTGTGTCTTCCTTTCTTCTTCCATCTTTCCATCCACCCTTCCTCTTCCTCCTTTCTTTAGTGTAAGCATGAGTCTCCTGAGGTTGGGTGCTATGCACTGAAGCCTGCAGATCTGATCTTTATTGTTCAGTCTTCCTGAGTTCTTGGTTTAGGCCTTCAGGCAGGAAAGTTGTTCTCATGGAATATGTGAACATGGGCTTCAGTTTTCATGGTCAGGAAACTTGTGCACATAGAAACGATTGACTCAAGTCAAGAAAGCACATATGCATGTGTCTTGGGATTGGGAAAAAAAAAATCTCTTTTTAACTCTTCCAATATCTTGCTTGGATTGGGTGAGTACCCTCTAAAATCATCTATGGCATTGAAATTTTACTGTGGATTCCAGCCCCTCCTTCTAAACCAAGTACACATTGCTAACTGGAAGCTGTGAATTGATAAAAATCAGATGATAAGAATAAAATGGGTTCACATTCTTCATATTTCTCAATAGCCCTGGCTTTTCGTTTGGGGAACTTTTCCCAAGTCAGACTGGTTGGCTTAGCTCCCAGCACCAGGAAACCACCGGCTCTCAGAGGTCTCATGGGAAAGTTCAAGATAAAGGAAAGAGTCTCAGTTAGACTGTCTAAACAGAGGGCCTGCAGTGGCTCATGATCAGTGGAGCATGTGAATCTGGGCGAGGAACAAGGAAGGCAGTGCTGAGACTGGGAAAAGACCATTCTGGCCCCGTGAAACCAGAAGCTGAAGGGCTCCTTCCTTTCCTGAACAGTGGAAGGCAATTTAGAACCCATTTTTGTGTTGCAGCCAGAAGGAGCCCTGGTGGCACAGTGGCTAAGTGTTTGGCTGTTAACTGAAAAGCTGACAGTTCAAACCCACCCGCTGTTCCAGGGGAGAAAGGCGTGACCATCCACTTCCATTAAGTTCAGAGCTTTGGAAACTATCTGAGACGGTTCTAATCTGTCTTATAGGATCACTAGGACTTGAAATAGATGCCTCTGCAATGGATTTGGTTTGAGTTACGGAAATGACCGGGGAAAGTGAGTACCCTTGGCATTGTGAGCTCAAGCAGAGCAATGAAGAGAAATAAATGCAGAATACTTTTATACCAAACCCAAAGATTTGTGGGAGTGTACCAAAGCAGAAGTTCTGATTTTTGAAGTTATGGATCCCTTCAAGTCTTCGATGAAAACTGGGGCCTGTCTCCCCACAATCATGCACCGACACACCTAGACTCGAAATCATAGCTGACAACTCTTGGCA
Organism: Tenrec ecaudatus; assembly: GCF_050624435.1. Lineage (NCBI taxonomy): Eukaryota > Metazoa > Chordata > Mammalia > Afrosoricida > Tenrecidae > Tenrec > Tenrec ecaudatus. The sequence goes on along the minus strand of NC_134542.1, from coordinate 10,651,019 downwards.
TTGGGTAAGCATCTCAAAGACCACTTTTTGAGTTCCAGAGATCAAATATAAAACGAGGTTTACATTTCAGCTTGGAAATATTATAACACACCAAAAAGTGTAATAGTTATAAAATGGAATTGCCAGGAAAGGCTGGTTATTGTTGTAGTCGGGTGCCATTGAGTAGGTTCTGATCCTGAGCATCCCTCGCACAACCGAATTACGCGCTTCCCAGTCCTGCACCATCCTCACACGGGTGCTGCCTGGAGCACAGTGTCGCAGCCACTGCGTCAACTGAACTCTTTGAGGGCCGCTGTCTCCCTTCGCCCACTTTTCTGTTGTCTGTCAACCTGGGAAGGGGTTATATGTTGATCATTGTAATTGTTTTCCCCCACCTTCCCCTTACTCTCCTGGTATCACTACTCTCTTTATTGGTACTGAGAGGTTTATCTATCCTAGATTCCCTGTGTTTCCAGCTCTTATCTGTACCTGTGTACATACTCTGGTCTAGCCAGATTTGTAAGGAAGAATTGGGGTCATGATAGTTGCGGGGGGTGGGGAGGAAGCATTAAAGAACTAGAGGAAGGTTGTATCTTTTATCAGTGCTATACTGGACGCTGACTGGCTCAACGCTGACTGGCTCATCTCTTCCTTGTGACCCTTCTGTAAGGAGATGTCCAGTTGCCTACAGATGGGCTTTGGGTCTCCACTCCACACTCCCCCTCATTCATAATGATATGATGTTTTGTTCTGGGTCTTTGATGCCTGATACCTGATCCCATCAACACCTCATGATCACACATGCTGGTGTGCTTCTTCAGGCTGGTGTGGGCTTTGTTGCTTCTCAGCTAGATGGCCACTTGTTTTTCTTCAAGCCTTTAAGACCCACAGATGCTATATCTTTTGATAGCTGCGCACCATCAGCTTTCTTCACCAGATTTGATTATGCACCCCTTTGCCTTCATTGATTGTGTCATGAAGGTGAGCATCACAGAATGCCGGGTTATTAGAACAAAGTATTCTTGCATTGAGGGAGTACTTGAGTAGTGGCCCAATGTCCATCTACTACCTTAATAATCAACATATAAATATATGTACATACATCTATATCTCTATTGTTATATATAAATATATTTATGTAAGTGCATGCCTGTATTTAGACTTCTATAAATGTCCTTTGCCTCCTAATTCTTTCCTCTATGTCCTTTTACTTTCCCTTTATCCTACTACCATGCTCAGCCTTCATTTGTGCTCCAGTAATTCCTCTCGGCTACATTGCCCTTGATCAAGCCCTACCAGGCATCTTATGCCCTCCTCACCATTGCTTTTAGATCACTTGTTGCTCCCTTGTCCCTGGGTTTGTTGACACTCCTCTTCCTTTTCCCCACCTCCCCCTCTCCCGTGTCCCTCCAGGAACCAGAGGTCTGTTGTTATCTCCTCTGGATTGTTTATCCGCCTGTCTTATCTAGATAGACATGCAGAGACAAAAACAAGAGAGAGCAAAACAAAACCACTAAAGAAAAGAAAACAAACAAACAAAACCCCCAAACAACAATAACAGACACACAAACCCAACAACAAAAAAAGAAAAGCCTATAAATAGTTTGTTGACCTTCAGGAGTGTTTTTCAGGCAAGTCTGAAGGGGTGCCATGTCCTGACCCCAAAGTCTGTTTTTGGTATTCCTCGGGCACGTCATTGCTTTGCTCCCCTTGCTGCTCTGTTGCACACCCTTAAGTGTTTGGCCCCGTGGTCTGTCCTTTTAGCAGTTCATGATACTTTCAATATTTTTCTCCAGCACAATTCAAATACATCAGTTCTTCTTTGGTCTTCCTGATTCAATATTCAACTTTCACATGTATATGAAGCAAATGGAAATACTCTGACTTGGGTCAGGTGCACCTCAGTCCTCATAGTATCAGCCTTGCTTTTTAGCAGCAGCAACAACAACAACACACACTAGCGAATGCAACTCATCTTTTGATCTCTTGACAGCTGATTCCATTAGCATTGATTGTGTATCCCAGCAAGACAAGATCCTCGACACCTTCAACCTCTTCTTCTGAAGTTACCGATTGGTTCCAATGTGAGGATTTGAGTCTTCTTTCCACTGAGTTGGAATCCAAAAGCTCAATGGAAGAGGAAACCAGCCCTAAGATACCACAGGTTATAAGGGCAGGAGCAGAAGCAAATCCATAAGGGCGGGAGTTAAACACAACAATCGAAGAAGCTTGGGTGTTAGAATCAAGTAGATCAGGACCCAAATGCCAGTTCTACTGCAGTCAGGCCATGTGACCTTGAGCTTAGTGTCACCCTTGGCATACAGGATTCACGGATAGTTCCGAGATGCTTTGTATGGCTCATAAAGCCGAGCAGGTGTTGGAGAAACAAGCAGTGTGATCTATTGATGGAGAATCCGCTGGATTCAAATCCCAGTCCTGTCACGTATTAGTTAGATGACCTTGGGCATATTTCTTATTTTTTCAGTCTCATTTATCTGTAGTGCCTCAAGAATGGTGAGTATATAAATAGTTGGTCTCGTAGAGTACACTCTACAAGTTGATATCGTCAGAGGCTGTGAATTGCTTCTGACTCTTGGGGACTCTTATGTACAACAGAACGAAACACTTCAGGTCCGATGGCACCCTCCCCCTGGCTCTTGTATCTGAGCTCACATGCAGCCATTGTGTCAACGCATCCTGCTCAGAGCCAGGGCCTCCCTCCTTTTCCCTGCCTCGTTACTTCCCCAAGCATGATGTCCTTCTTGGGAACGGATCTCTCCTGACAACATGTGCAAAGTACGTGAGACAAAGTCCAGCCATCCTTGCCTTTCAGGAGCACCGACTGTGGATGCCAATGGGAGCAAGGATGGCTGCCAGTCCCCAGAAATCAGGAAAGAGGCCTGCAGGGTGTGGAAAATAGACGTAGGTCCTGATTTGAATCCCTGTTGTTGTAGTTAGGTACTATTGAGTCAGTTGTGACGCACAGTGGCCCTATGTACAACGGAAGGAACGCCCAGTCCTGCGCCCTGCTCACAATTGTTACGCGTGTGTCCAATTTGTGCAGCCACCGTGCCAGCCCATCTTTTTGAGGGCCTTCCTCTTCCCTACTTGACCAGGCATGAGGGCCTCTTCCAGGGACGGGTCTCTGTGATTCCATCGTCTAGCCCCAAGAAATGTGAGACAGGGAGGGACTTTCTGGTCTTTAAAACCACCTGCCTTGTGACCTTGCCAAGGAAGACACCCTCGACCTGGCTCGGTCTGGCTGTCTTCTTCTCTGTTTTGCATTTCCTTTCCAAAGCCATGGCCTCCCTCTGTCCTCAACGCCGAAGTCCTCATCTTCAGTCACACCAACCTTCCCTCCTTCGTGAGGGTCACATGCTCCCTGGGGCCTCGGTTCCTAGAAGACACGCCTGAGTCTCTGCTTGGATTTCTCCATGAGCATCCCTCTCCGGCCTTGGCGGAGGGCCAGCTGGTTTCTGTGTGATCATACGGAGGGTGGCTAGTCACTTCTGGGAACAGGGTTCTATTCAAGTTCTAAAGCTTTGACTGAATCGCTGCTGACAGATTACTCTCTACCCTACAGCCAAGTCTCTTCCTGACACACAGAAAACAGTAAATAGGTCAGGAGAGAGACCGAAACAGAAAGATCAGCAACTGTTAAAACTGCAGGAGGCCAGCCAAGGCGGAAGCTGGTGCAATCTTTGCAGGCCTGCTGGCGGAATGGCACAGGTGAAGGAAAATTCTGTAGGAAGGAGTCACGCATGCTGTGGGTGGATGGCATAGACGTTTTGCAATGCCGCCATGGGAGTGGTTGAGTGGAGAAATTTTTCTTCCTGGCTTTTTTTTTTGGTCCTCCCCCCAAGGACTTTCACACCAAAAAGATCTCCGCGTGCTAGAAGGTGCTCTTATCACACCTGGGGAATTCCACCATCATTTGTATCAATGTCGAATGAGATGGTTTTATTTACTTACTTTTTGGGTTGCTTCCCCTTTATCTTGTTCCCATTGCTGGTAGGTGTTTTGCCTCCTTAGGGAAGGGATTCTTAATGCGTGGCTATTCCTCAGATCAACATTGAGATCTTACAAGGGGAAAATGCCACGTAACTCCATTCCTATGTCTCTCTTTTTTGGGTAAAAATGTCACATGTTAGATTTCTTGCCACCTCACTTTTTCGATGTTTGCATTATTTACAACAGACAGGAGTCGTTCACAATGCCTTTGTTTCTTGAGAACAGCGTCCATTGTGAGTGAGGTAATGTAACAAACAGCATCCTGACGCCGACTCTTGGTTACCCCATGCATGTCAGAGTAGAACTCGGCTTGGCAAGGTTTTCCAGGGCTATATGTTCAGAAATAGATCGCCAGACCTTTCTTCTGAGGTACCTCTGGGCAGACTCCTGCCTCCACCCTTGCTGTGAGCAACCCCTTGCAGTGCACGACCCAGAGGCTCCCCCTTACAAGTTCCTGGGAACATAAAGTACAAAACACAGAACTAAAAGCTTTTTTCCCCCTTTCTCTTTGTTTTCCATCTCATTCTTTCTGGTCCTCGACCCCCTTTTTTCCCCATCCCTGGACTCCTGAGTTCAAATCTCATTTTTGTCACATAGTGTCTATGACTATGGATAAACTGCTTCATGTCTCTATGCTTCAGTTTCCTCATCTGTTAAATGGGATTAATAATCGTTATGAAAATATGATGTCTACATACACACATAAGAGGGGCTCAAACAGTTCATGGAAAAATAGAATGAAAACATAATATATTTTTCCATTTGTTTTTGAAGCTACTTTGTATTGATAGTGTATAATGATAATAAGCCAAAACTCAGCACCCATGTAGGACAGGGTAGAATTGCCCCGTGTGGGTTTCTGAGACGGTAACTCTTAATGGGAATAGAAAGTTCTGTCTTTCTCTCTCAGAGCAGCTGGTGGGTTTGAACTGCTGACCATGCACTTTGCCACCCAATACATAACTGCTGTGCCACCAGAGCTCTGTAATCACGATAGAGCCTACAGTCTAGTGTAATGGTAATGGTGAATAAAGGGGTCCTGATGGCAGTGTGGGCTACCTACTGAACTGCTAACCTCAAGGTCAGTGGTCCCAACCCACAGTTGCTCTGAGTGAGGAAGATGAGGCCGGCTGTTCCTATAAAATGTACACGCTCAGAAATCTAAAGGGGAAATTCTATTCTCTCCTATAAGGTGGCTATGAGTTGGAATCAACTCATGGGCAGTGGGCCCGTTGGTTGGTAGTAATTGAACAGTATATGCATTGCACAACTGGTTTTAAATGTATTTAAACCATTGGATTGTATGGTACATGAATTATATATCAACAAAAGAGCTAAATTAAAAATCAATAGGTACATAAAGAACTTCTACATTGTCTTTCTATCCATTAGTGACTCTCCTGTAAGTGCCTGCTGTCCTCATTCATTTTTCATTGCCTTCGATTATGTCTTTCTAACTTTACTGTCAGCTCCTCAGCCACCAGGCCTTGCGTGTCTTGGTCTTGGATGTCTTTGCTTAGTGCTGGGAAAATAATATCAGTCAGAACACCTTGTGTTAGATTCGTCCTTTACCTCTGACAATGTTCCTTCCCTCAGATTCTTTCACCGACCTTTGCAAACTTGGGGGCTTGGTCAGAGGCTCGTGGCTGCTGTGTGACCCAGCTGAGAGCAGAACCTAGTCTTCTTGCCTTCAGACCCAGTGAGGCTGTTCAACAACAGCGGGTCTGTCTTTATGTGTTTCCCTAACGTGATTCTTCTCCATATTTTATACAGTAGTTAAGCCATGGCTATCGTTCAATGCTGGCTTCCTATTTCGATCTGTTTTGCATGGCTACAAATCCTGAAACAGGATGCTCCTCAGTCTTTAACTAATGTGTTTTGCTCCTATGAAGGATAGCATGCTTCTGCTTCAGTCTTCTCTTTCTCCTGTTTGCTCTCTGCCTCCTCCTCTTCACTATTTTCAATGAAAGCTTTTACTAGATTTTGCTTTCCACACCGTTCTCTGCACTCTTGTTCTTATTCTCTTGCTGGAGTGATGTACGGTGACACTCAACAGGGGGCTAGTGAGTCGGGGGGTTGTGCCTGAATGATTGTTTAGTTGTCCTCACTTTAAAACAAAAGCTTTCTGATTCGTAATGACTAAATCAAGGAGTCCGTGTGAAAGAATCAGTGGCCTTCTTTTTTTTAATTTGGGACAGAGAATGGAAGCAAACATGTATGTGTTCATCAGCAAGCAGAGGAGTCCACACATTCTCTAGAGTATGGTAAGCAAATTTTGCTTTGGATCATCCTTGTTGTTTATAGTACGTGAGCACAGAAGAGAAGATGACACGGAAATAGATGCTCCCCATGTATATAGTATGCAATTTGCCTCAGTTCTTCTTGAACTCATTGGTGTGAATGCCCCTTCCACCCCCACCAGCATCCACCCCCCTGCCATCCCCTAGACAATTATCAACCAGGTATTGTCTTTTATGGAGCTATTTATCCTGGATTTCAAACACAGAAGAGCATATAAAACACAACCAGGAAACAAACAACAACAAAACCCAACACCAATGACGAGACAAACACAGGGAAACTTCAATATAATAGAAAGCAGATAATATTAAAAACGGAAACAATTTAAAACTGCGTCAAGAGTGAGATCAAATGGTAAGATATTGCATTTTAAACCAAGGACATCTGCCACAATCGACTTTACAATGCGCTCTCTCTGACAGCAAGCCTATTCACACCCCTGCACTGTGGCCAGAGGGGGCTCACTGGCATTCACACAGGTAGGGACACTGAAATGGATTGGGGCTTCCACTTTGTATAACCTTCTGCCAATTGGGTGTTCACAATTTAAACTCTGATACCACTCCCTCCTTTGGATTTTATTAAGTTTAATCCTTATGTTTAATGCTTCTTCCCTGTGGACTTCGTGGATGTCTCACTTAGATGGCCACTCGTTTTAAGACAAGCCGTTCAGACCCCGGGTGCTCTGTGTCGTTAGTAGTGAGCTCTGCATGGGGGCGAGCAAGTGATAGCTCCTCTTGTTATTCTAATAATCTTTTAAAACATTATCACCACTCCCTATTGATCTATGGAGGCAGTTTTAGGGTGGAGATGTCTCCAGTGACTTTTGTGATGAGTCGAATTCATTGTTGGAATCATATTGAACTTTTCTGAATTCTTTATACCCCAAAGAGCCTGCTCACTTTCACATTGGATAAAAGTTGCCATATACACTCCACTTGTTCCTGGAAGGTGTTTTTTCCCCTCCACCCAACCTGGAAACCCCGGTCTACAGGACACAGAGGCATTTAGAAGGTTCCCACCATTTTCACTTGTGAGTCTTGTGAGGGAAAGCAGGGACCCCCAGAAAGGCAGAGCATTTCAGAAGATGCTCAAATTCTATCATCACACGGAGTGCGTCCTATTTGTCAGGCTTCATAGGGGTCTGGCTTGTTCTGGCGAGCCTTCGCTGATTTTTACTCCAGTAGAGTGGTGTGCTGTCACTTACCCAGGCCCCTTTACACATGGCGGATCTTCCATTGGAAGTGAGGTCTATAGGGCAGAAACTAGTCAATTAGTCCATATCTGTGCCATTGGATCAACTATTCTTTCTTCTTCCTTCTCCGCCCAGTACCTGTAGCAGTCAGAATATCATTTGAACTAAGGAGAGATGCATGCCATTTCCCTAAAGCCAGGAGGAGCTATGGAGCGATAGAACCCTGACAGACTGGTGGCTCTTGGTCTGAGCTTGAGGGCACAAGGGAACATTCCGGTGACTTGCAGGACTCGACTGTTGGTTCATGCTCAATGGGCACTGGAATGCTCTGGAGAAACGCACCATATATAGTAATATATGTAGTCAGAGGTGACACAGTTTCTTAAGATTTACCCAACTTGCACCTCGAGAAGAAAGGATGACTGAGGTGGTGTGTGGTGCAACAGGAAATCATCAAGTCAGAAAGGCTGCTCCCATGAGGTCAGGTGGGCAGAAGAAAGTGTATATCAATGGCCTGGTTTAACTGGTTTGCTAGAAGCTGGTTAAAATTGTAAGGCTATAATACTGCAAGGTTTCATGAAAAATTTTATTTAGTGGAGATGAAGCTGCTAATTACTAAGATCTAGAAAAAGAGTTATATTATCAATGAATATGGTATTACTCCTCAAAGAAAATCCAGAGAGCAACTAGTAGTACACAGCAGGTCCCAGAGAACACGGTGACGTGCCTAGTCACTCAACAAATTGGTGGTTTGGCAAATTAGTCACTTTTCCAGCTCTCATTTCACATGGTAATGATTATTTCTAAAATTGTCTTGTGGACATGCTTCTATTGCTCAATAAAACAAGTTTACAACTAATTCTGAAAACATGGACTAGTGCATGTTAGCTTTTTTCCACTTATTTTCTTTCAACAATCCCAATACAAGATATATCCTTGATGTTCTCCTGGCTTAGCTATGTCTCTCCTAAGGCCTATCAAGACAATTCTGAGGGAAGTGAAAATTGTGAAGATTCACTGCAATGGTTTCATAGGAAGCCTGGGAGTTGGCATTGCAAGAAATAAAGCCTTTCATTCTATTCAGGTTATTTCAGGTAATTATTACTATTAGAAAATGTTAGACATACAAAATCTTCAAAATCATAAGTTTAAGTTCATTTTACTATATAGCTGAGGTAGAAACTGGTGTTATTTCTACATGTGTTTTTGGAAATAGGTTGGTTCTAAAGAGTTATTTAATTATGAAAAGACTACATGCTTTTAAGAAATTTTATATAAGTGTTAAAAATTATTGTGTGGAGAGGACATTCATGGTTCTATTTTGTTGAATTTCTTTCTGGTCACTTTCTTTTTTTAACCATGGTGACTATACATATATGAATTTCTTATAATGGGTTAATATGCCAATTACAGTTTTGTGTCCTAAGATCTCATGACAGGTAAGGAGCCCTGGTGGTGCTGTGGATTAGGCATCAGGCTGATCACAGCAGAATCAACAGTTCAAACCCACCAGCCACTCCTTGGGAGAAAGATGAGGCTGTCTGCCCCTGGAACGTCTGTCAGCTTTGCAGAGTTTCCATGAGACAGGGTGGCAGTGCCTTTGGTTTTTCTTTTGGGATTTTCCCATATAGATATCTTATAAGACTTTTAGTTCCTACTCTTCCAAATATTTGAGTATTTTTATTTACATTCCTCTTCTATGTAATTTTCAAAGAGCACATATGTATGTAATTTACAAGCGAGCACATTCCTGATTATAGTGTTAACAGAATCAGATGGCCTTAAATAAATGCTTGGAGAGCTTTCACTGGGACGCTGCTGGAAAAAGGACAGCCGACCCCTTCTCCAAAGAAGGATGTAAACTTTCCTCATTGGAGACTTTCATCAACACCCATGAGAACTTGAAACACATCAGCATGCTGACTTTTGGGGCGAGTGTAAGTCCCAGGGACTGGAGAGGACTTCGTAGCTGCCATAGTCTGAGAATCCAAAGCTTTGGTCTCAATCTGCCCACACAGAGCAGCCTTCCTTTGCAAATTTCTTTCCATACAATCCAAGCGTTATTATAGCTGGCTTCTTTGTGCCAACTCTGGTGGCATTTGGGGGAATTTTCTAATTTATGGTAGGGAGCTATCAAGATGTCATCATATTTAAATAACCCTTGTTCTACTATTTAAATACTCGCAACTCCCAGAGACTCCTTTGGAAAGTACGGGAGTGATGGGGAAAGCTCTTCTTTATTTCTTTGGTCCCTTCTTCCGGTTCTTCGATTTCCCTGGCATAATATTTTCTTTATTGCTCAGGGTGTGGCATGCATAATTCATAGAACATGTTCTCATAGTGCCAAGGGGGAAAACAAGTCTCGGCAGTGAGTGAGGGAGAGTCTGGGAGAGAAGTAGTTTAGGGCCTCAGTCACATTTGTGTTTCAAAGAAGACAAAGTAGTTTTATACCAAGCTCTACGTCAATACCTCTGTTTCTGGATCTGGTAAAAGGCACAGAGAAATGGGTCCATCGAACCAGAGATTTCTGGAAGATAGCTTTGACACCAGAAAATGACACATATTAAATCCATACATACTTCTTGACCCCCAAATTCCATTTTGTGAACTTGTCTTTTTTTAAAATTTCAGAATATATATATATATACAATATTGGACATAACTAAATATATATACACACACAAATATATACACAATATTTAACATAACTAAATATATATACACAATATTTAACATAACTAAAAATTTAGAAATAACTTAGGGTTTTAGATAAACTCTGAATCACTGTTTTTCCAGTTGCACTTCCGTTGGATCTGTGCCAACCCTCATGGAAACAGTGATCAGGAAATCAGATCACATGTTGTGTTGTGAACATCTGCTGCACAGACCTCTTTAAAGGGTTAAAGTGAAAAGAAGTCACTCTGAGGACTAATGTGCCTGTGGTAGTCCGGGTTGACTAGAGAAACAAATCCAAGGACAGTTATGTATATGGAAGAGAGTTTTATGTCAAAGAGCAGTCGTATATTGAGAAAACATCGCAGCCCAGTCCAGATCAAGTCCCAAAGGCAGCTATTAGCCCGTATGTCTGCTCCTAGTTTGCACATTCCTCTTCCGACTCATGCAGCACATGCAATGATACTGAATGCGGGAAGGTCGCAGGCCAGTGGGTGGAAAGTCCAGTGGCAGTGGAAGCATCCCGGTGTTAGTGCAGGTGTCCATGTGGCTCCTCCACCTCTCTGGGTCTGTCAACAGCAGGAGAGAGAAGCAGAGAGAAAGCGTGTGGCCCACCTTCAGGGAGAAAGAGGGGACGTTCCCAGAATCCTCATGAGAAGGCCACACTCACGAGGAGGCATCATCAGCCTGTGACTTGATTGACAGGCTTGACTCTAGCCCGGTACTTCTTTATCAAGTTGACATGACATTATGTAACCACCACAGTTCCCTGCCCCAAGCCTTGGCATTTTCAATCACTTCATATGCATCTGAAAGTTGGGCAGTGGGTGAGGAAGAGCAAACAAGGACCTGACACATTAGAATCACGGTATCGATGAAGAAAGCGGAAAGGGACAAACAAATCCGTCTTGGTAGAAGTTCAGCCAGAATGCTCCAGCATCGAGAATGCTAAGACTTTGTTTCACATATTGTGTACCTGTTATCCGGAGAGAACAGTCCCTGGAAAAGGACATCCTGCTTGATAAAGTTGAGGGACAGCGAAGAAAAGGACGACCCTGGATGAGGCAGATGGACGCTGCGGCTGCAACAATAGGCTCAAACATCCGAACAATTGTGGGGCTGGCACCGGACCAAGAAGCCTTTCCTTCTGGTGGGCATGTGTGCAGTGAGTCGGGACCAACTCAACAGCACCGGACAACAACAACAACAACAACACCATAACTGAGCAATGGAAAGTGGGTAGCTACTTAAAAAGACACAGTGATAGATATAGATATGAATATGGATATGGATATAGATATATGGCATGTCTTTAAATAAAAGGTCTAGGCTATACAATAGTTTATGCAGTATGATCTACTTTAACTTACATGTGCAAATAGAAATAAGTCTGGAAGGTGCTGCAAAAACCTTCTGAACACTCTCTCTAGATAATGAATTCATGATTAATCTTTGGTTTCTTCTTTGGACTTATTGTTAATTCTTATTCTTTCAACCAAGTATGTGTGATGGAGATTTTTATAAAAGAAAAAAGATACTTTTTTCCCCTTTCTTTCTATATTTTCGCTATGTGCTTTACACAATCGATGTATGTATGGATTGTCATAAGAGTTGTGTGAGCCCCCAATAAAATGATTAAATAAAAAGAAGAAAGGAAAATACCATGGTGTGAACCAGGCACCCCTTAAAGAAGAAGAAGAGGAAGAGGAGGAAGAAGAAGAAGAAAAAGGAGAGGGAGAAATTAGTGGGATAATGGAATTCAAAGATTTTTTTTTGTTGTTTTAAAGTTTTGATTGTGAATTGAGTGAGGGTTTACAGAGCAGATAAGTACTACACTCAGTAATTCTTAAATGTTTTCTTTCGTGTCTTTGGCTGATATCCCCTCAAGGTAGCCTCACTCACCTCACGTCCTTCCTATGTTTCCGGTTTCCATTCCTCCTCACCCTTCTAAACTTGGTCCTGGGGTCAACGTGGCTGCCCTTCTGATCTTGCGTGGTTGACAATCCAGGGGGTGCATACTTCACTCATGTTTTTGTTTCTCTTATTGACCTTTTTAGTGCTTGATGGAAAATTAGACCACAGGACTGAGATCATTTCCAGACCTGAGACTAAGGGTCATTTTCTTGGGGATCCCACCTGTCTCTATCTGACCTGTAAGCCTGGCCTTTCTCATGATTTTGCGCTTTGCTTTGAGGCTTTCTCTAACCCTTGTAATGTGATACCTTTCAGAACACTCAGTCATCGTAGCTGGGCACCAGCTTGTTCTTCAGGTATCAGAGTTGTGGAGGCTGAAGTTAAGTGACGCATTAGTCGATTGGACTGATTGTTTCTAGGTGCCTTAACAATGTTCACCACTTCCTTTTCCCCCAGACAGGTAGAGACCAATAGCTGTGCCTTAGGTGGCTGCTCACATGCTTTTAAGAGCCCCCTCCCCAGTCGATGCACATGAAAGTAGGATGTGGAACATTGTCTTTGTGACCCCTACTATTCCAACTGACTTTGGTGTCCCTCAAGAAGATAATGAGGGGTTTTTCCTTCCATAAAACATTGGAAACACTCTTCTATTTAGCAAGATAAAAATCTTCCTGTCACGAAAAGACTAGCCATTCAGCTATTTAATATCTGTTGTAAGATAGCAGTGAATTAATTTTGACTCACAATGACCCTAGGTGACGGAGTAGAATTTCCCCATGGGGTTTTCTAGGCTGTGGTTTTCACAGGAGCAGATTGGGGATCACCAACTTTTCATTAGAGGTTGAATTCTTTTAAAAAACAAAACTAAACATATATATGTATATATATGTACCTATACTTCACACATCATACAGGTTAATCCTTCTATCATATTAATAGGATTTGTGCAATCATCACCTCGCTCAATGTAAGGACAGTTTCCTCAAACTCATTTTTGTTAGAAACCCATTTCCCCCCATTGTCCCCTGCCATCTCTCCCCTATCCAGTTACTCTCTCTATAGCTCTATCTGCCTATCCTGGATTTTGCATACCAAAAATATCATACAAACCAATACATAATCATACAAAATCACACAGAGCAAGCAATCAATCAAACAAACAAACAAATAAAAAGCCAACAGCAAGGACTAGATAAAACATGGAGAAACTTCAATCAAAGAGAAAACTGAAAATATTAAAAACTGGAACAGCTTTAAAATGGGTCAAAAGGAAGATCAAATGATAGGGTATGACTTTTTAACGTGGCTACACCTGCCACAATCAACTTTACAGTGCTCGCTCTCTAATAAGAAGGCTATTCATATTCTTCAACTGGGGTAGAGAGGGAATTCTCTGGCGACGAAATCCATGAGGGGACTTTGCAAATGGATTTTGGGCTTTCACTGTCATCCATAGCCCTTTGTGAACCAGGTGTTCACAGTTTAAATGCTGCTACTATTCCCTCCTTGACTTTGGATATTATTATGTACAATCCTTGGATCACACAAGCTGTAGTGCTTCTTCCCTGTGTACTGAGTTGATGCCTCTCTTAGATGGTTGCTTGTTTTAAGACAAGGCCTTTAAGACCCCAGACACTATTCTTTCTTCACCACACTTTAGAAGCTGAACTCTTAACCACTGGGTATTCAGGGGTCCTTAATTATTCATGAAAATTATAGAGGTCAAGGGGAGTTGGGGATGCGAGGAGCAGATCTACCTTAACTCTAGGGTCCACAAACATGTTACCCTCTTGTCATAATTCCCCTTACCTAGAAGCAAGTGTTCTTAATACAGCATGACATCCTTTCCTCAGGGCTCTGCACTGAGCTTCAGAATCCTCAGCACAACATTCTTGTGAGAGATGGACACCTATTTACCACTTTAGGACATTGTCAGGTGAGTGGAGTCAGCCACCACTCAAAGCGACCTTATGCACAACCAGAAAAATCTTGCTGGGTACTGCTCCATCCTCACAGTTGTTCTTATGCTTGAACCCATTGTCGCAGCCACTGTGTCCGTCCATCTTGTCCAGGGCCTTCCTTTATTCCCGCAGACATTACCACCTGACAATCAGTCATAAGCTTCTTCATTAGTACATGTTGCACTGCTCCCTAATTGTTAAGCCTCCTGGAAACTACAAGTTGTGTTAAGATGGGTGGGGGGTGGGGTGGCGGAAGTATAGGCTAATGAGCTATAAAATGCATTCATTTGATAATTAGGTAATAAACACTTGGGGAGGAAATGAGGACTAGTTTAATGACCTAGGGAGGGGCCTCAATGGAGTTCCACCTCCTGGTCTGGTGAAGTGAAAAATCCCTTTAGTCTCATGGTTCTCTTCTTTAACACAAAGATATAAAATTGAGATAACTTAATCTTTAAAATTAAGAGGTTTAACCTGGTTGTCTCCAAGATTCGTTAGCTTAAAAAATCTATAATCTGACACTATTAAAAACTTGTGATATTTGATGATATATAAACACCACACATAATTTATGTATAATATAAAATGCATTATATCATATATGTATGCTGTATATAATACATGTAAATGCATTAACCTTGTACTATAAACCTGTCCACAAAAGAGGCTGAGGAGTTAGTGGGAGAGGTGATACTGAAAAATAACCATGGCATTAGGAAAGAGTTATTCTATTTAATATATTTATTGAGCTAGTAGAAAAAATACTTTTGAGAAGAATTGCTATACAAAATGTGTTAGTCTGGCTTGACAAGAGAAGCAAATTCATAGAAAATCATATGTGTATAAGAAAAAGCTTTATATAAAAGAGCAATTGTATATTAAAAAAATCCCAGCCCAGTTGAGATCAAGTCCATAAATCAGATATTAGCCCATATTTCCGATACTAGTCCATAAATTCTTCTTCTGATTCACGCAGCACATGCATTGATGTTGAATGCAGGAAGATCACAGGCCAGTGGGTAGAAGGTCTTATGGATATGGATCCAGTGCCAGTGGAAGCATCTCAGTGCTGGTGCAGTTCTCTACGCGTCTCCTCCAGCTCTCAGGGCTCTGGCTCCACCACTGGGTCTCCATGTGTCTTGTCAAAAGGAAGGTTTTGCAGGGAGAGTGTGTGTCATGCCTCCAGGGTGGAAGACAGGAGTTCCCAGAATCCTCAGGAGAAAGCCACACCCACACAGAGGTCTCATTGGCTATGGCCTGAGTGACAGGCTAGATTCCACCTCTTCACTCAAGTTGACAGGAGATTATGTAACTGTCACACAATATTTGCGTCAAATTTCATCTCAGAGATTTAAAAACAACCATTACATACCTATGGCATGTTTTCAGAGCTTAATAACAGCTGAGTATTTAAAATTTAAAGTTGAGTTTAGAGAGGCATTAATGATGTTAACATCCATTACTGCTTTACAGTTAAAATCTATGTTAAAATTATTCAAAGGCAAGTGCAAAAGATAACATGAAACATTGAAAGAATAAGTAAGTGCATTGTTGTGATAGAAAAAGAAATTTTCAGGGCATCTTTCCTGGTCTTTTTCAAACAATATTGTTTTCAATTTCCTTAAGAATTCTTCACAATAAGCTACCATGATCATCTTGTTTGATCTTTGTTCTTGTTGGGAGACATCAAGTTGGTCCCCACTCATTTCAACCCTGTGTACACAGAATGAGTCATTGCCAGTCGTGGGCCTTTCTCAAAGTCATTCCCTATTTGGAACCCATTGTTGCAGTTCGTATTCTCCTTTTTGCTGACCCCCTCTACTTTATCAAGATTTTCCCCTTGTGGGTCCCAAAACACAGCCACCATTGCCTTCACCAAAAACTTGAGTTTATCTTTGCAATTTTCCCACTTTTCCTTAAAACACTTGCTCCATCTAAAACCTGCTGTTTTATGTGGGCAAGCATTCCTCTAAACTTATTGCAAAGCTTCAATGATTTGAGGAGATGTCCACTTGGATTTCATTTAAAACTCTATATTAACCCTTGTGTTTGTCTCGATAGACTAGAGAAACAAATCCATGGACACACATATGTGTATAATAAATAGGTTTATATATTAGAGCAGTTGAATATTGAGAAAACACTTCAGCCAAGCCCAGATCAAGTCCCTAAGCCCAGTGTTAGCCCATATGTCTGATACCAATCTATAAATTCCTCTTCAGACTCACAAAGCACATGCAATGACATGGAATGCAGGAAGATCACAGGCCAGTGGGTGCAAAATAAGTGGTGTTAGAAGCATCTCCGTGCAGGCAGGGGTCTCCATGTGGCTCCTCCATTTCCCAGGGCTGCATCAGGGTAGGTCCATGCGGGTTCTCCTCAGGGATGTCACGCAGGAAGTGAGCAGAGAGTCTCTCCCAATTCCAAGGAGGAAATACACGAATTCCCAGAATCCCCAGGGGAAGGCCATGCCTACACAGAGGGCTATAACCCAATTGACAGACTAGACACTGCCCCTTCACTCTTAATCCTCTCAGGTCCCAAATTGACACCAGATTGTGTAACTACCACAGTCCGTATCTAAAAATCATTTTTTAAATCCCCCATGACACAAAGCACCCTTATTTTTGAAGGCACCTTAATGAGCCTAAGTAAGACAAGTATGGAAGTGAAAAGACTTGTTTGCAGCTGTCCATCGGTCATTAAGCCCCGCTAATACTCAATTTGTTTGGAATAAATAAAGCCAGGCGTGCAAGAGCTGGAATCCTAGGAGAAATTGCTTTAAATTTACTCTTTGTATATGTATTATATGAGGAGACGTCAAAAAGTTCCTGGAATAATTTCACTGTCTTTTAATCGCATTTTCCTACAAACTCCGGAAGCCCTCTTGTATTTGTTGTTATTGAGTTATTGGTAATATCTGGCTTTATTGAGTTGATTCCACCTCACAGGGTCACCATGGATGACAAAATAAAGCCCTGTCAGCCCCATGCCTCTCACTCTTCTTGGATGAACTTGGAAATAAGTCTTTTGCTATGAATGATATTTCTGATACAAAACCCTGTACAATCTCTTCTATATTTCAAAGATACTAACTTTAACAGTCTCCATATCCTAATACAACCTGGATGCCTGAGTTATATTTATCTAGTATATGAATCTACTGGCTTGTTTGCCCCTGAATCACCATATCAAACTGTGAGCCACTTCTCATGAATGACTTGAAAATCATTTGGTTATATTTGCCCGGGATGTAGGAACCTAACTCACTCCCTTCTCACATTTAACCCGTGGGGGCTGATACTCCATCTGAATACAAACTAGAAACCCAGCTACTTACTGGTGCGGTCAGTCATAGATTGTGCTTCCTGGCATTTTCACGGCAGTGACGTTTTGGAAATAGATCTCCGGGATTTTCTTCTGAGGTGCCTCGGGGCAGGGGGGGGGGGAGTTAGTAGCTGAGGGCTTGCCTATTGATGCCACCCAGTGATCCTTCATCTCCAGGGCCACCTGGCAAAGTTATCTCTTTCCTGTAGAAATCAGTGCTCCTGAGCAATTAAAACCATTTTTTTCTATCACCCCTAATCCAAGATAAAGTGTGGGTATCTGCTTTGGCAGTTGCCCATTCTTTCAGTGTCTCCTCAGGGAGCAGTACTGCCTACATTGGGGAACACTGCTTTTAACCTTTCTTTTTTTACGAATTGCGAGCATCTCCTCTTTGCTGTGGCACACCTGGTTTCTGTCATATTGTGATCGTTAACCACCTTGATCCACGTAGATAGGCTTATGTCCGTACATACATGCTTGTGCCCATGCACAGAGTGACGAGTGTGCCAAGATCTGTGAATCAGCAGTGTCAACAGCCCTGCCAGTGAATTCTGAAGGCACGTAATCAGGAGCACTGCTAAGGAAGGCTTGGCAGCATAGTCAGGGGTTCCCCTGTAGGGAGTTACGAGTTTTCAGCCGTTTGTTTCCACCAGTTGTGTCACTGGAAAAAGATGAGGCTTTCGGCTTCCATCAAGATGTACAGCCTTGGAAACCCAAGGGGCAGTTCTAGTCTGTCCTGTAGACGGTCTCACTATGAGCCCTAATCCATTTGATGGCAGCAGGCGTCGCTTTTGGATTTGCCATGGGCTAAGGACAGACAAATACACAAAGAGTACTTTTTGTATAAATAAATCATGAGATATAGCAAGTTCATTATGATTCAATTCTGAGCATGAGAAGCCCCGGATTATTTGAAGAAATTGATCAAAGAAACATTACAAACCCACCCACTGGCATCGAGTCCATCTTGAGGATGAATTGGATATAGGACATAACTCTTTTTATCGGGACAGTGTAGAGCTGCCCCTGTGAGCTTCTGGCAGTAAATCTTTACCAGAGCAGAAAGCCTCATCTGTCTCCCAAGGAATGGCTGGTGGTTTCAATCTGCTGACCTTCTGGTTAGCAGTCCAACACTTAACTCATGATACCACCACGACTCCTTACAGGCAAAGTTCTCATTAAATAAGCATTTTGTGATATCTCAAATTGACAACCAGTTAATGCCACAGATGAAATAAAATGTAGTATCTCTATGCAAGGGAATGCTACGCCACCTTTACAAAAATCACTTTCCGGGCCAGAGGACGGCAACTATTTAGCTCAGCCATTGTGGAGTGGATGTGTTCATAGATTCAACAAACGAGGGTAGTGATGTTCCAATAGAGTGTTATTTACAAAGACAAGCAGGGGGCTGACTGCATGGGCACTCCGGCTAGCCATAGTTTTAGACCCCGGAGCTAAAAGACTATTAAATACATGCAGACATTCTCACCATATATTCTTTTTTGCTTGTTTGTTTTTTCTCGCCATTTATTCTTAAAGGAAGCTTCAAAACAAATCCGAGCCCAAGATGCACAGGCTTTTCTGTTGGGTTTCTTTTCCTTTAAGAAACGGTATCCTTTGACAAATGTTTGGCTAGAATGGCAACAAAAAGGCTCATTATGATTCTCTTTGGGCAATAGTTCCTGATGGGGAGATTTAAGGGGAGACCTGTTATTTATTTTCTGGTTGTCACATTGGTTTTCATGGCTGGGCAGGAGATGGTATTGTTATCTAATGCCAAAAATCCTCACCCGCCACCAACAAAACCCAAATTCACTGTGCTCAAGTCAATTCCAACTCATAGCAACCATATAGGACAAGGTCGTCCTGCCCTGTGGGTTTCTGATACTAACTCTTTATGCTAGTAGTAGAAAGCCTTGCGTTTCCCTTGATAAGTGGCTGGTGGTTTTGAACTGCTAACCTTGTGGTTGGCGGCCCAATGTATACTTGCTATGCCGTCAGGACTCTGTACTCCTAGAAAAGAATGACCTCACTCCAAATGGCAAGAGTGCCTAGCGTGGACCCTGGGTTCTTGTTCTTCTTCTTAGTCACCATCCAACTGATTCCATCTCATGACAACATCCTGTGGCCAGAATAGAACTGCCCTGTACAGGTTTTAGGGCTGTGACCTGTCAGAAGCAGATCACCAGGTTTGTCTTCTGAGATGCCTCTGGGTGGGTTCGAACTGTGAACCTTTCAGTTCATAGCCTAGCCTTCTTAACTATTGAACCCACTCTGAGTAATGGAATGATGGATCCCCCCCACCCCTTCCTCTTCTTTTTTCAGTGTGAGTTCGAACTCTTCAGTGATCTGGATATATATAGAAATAGGAATGATTTCACTCCTGAAGGCTGGACCTTAATAAGCATGAGAGGACTTCTGTGGCAATGGATGAAGAAATGTTGATGAAGCAACACATTCGGCAAACAGGATGCATTTTTCAAACCCAGAAACCAACTATCAATGAGCGTCATCACTGTAGTACAGATAAAGAAAGAGAAATGTGTACGGACAATTTCATGAGCTAACATGTTTTGACATTGCTTAGTCATTTACTTCTTGTGAATATCGAGCATGATGTATATAACATTCTGGCTACCTATGCTCCAAAGTAGGGAGGGAGACATTGCAGAAATTACTAGAATGTTATTTCTGAAGGATATCATTGGAAACCCAAGTTAGTTGTTTAAAAATTATTGAAAGGAAATACTATTGTGTAGAATTATGAGTGGAGTCCTGGTGGCTTCATGGGGAAAGTATGGGGACGTTGACTGAAAGGCCACTGGTTTAGATCCACAAGCAGCTACAAGGGAGAAAGAAGAGGCCGTCTGTTTCCATCAATACATACAGCCTGGGAAACCTATGGAGCAGATCTACTGTGTCCTACAGGATTGTATCAGTCAGAACCCACTGATTTCTGAGCAAGATAGACATCAGGGGATTATGGCTAAAGGATCAACGTAAGAAGTGAGTTATGCTGAAAACCACCTATGTGCATCATGGTCCTTGTTTTTGAAAGATCATGCATCTGAGACTTCCTTTAAATTCCTATTCAAAGGCACATAGCCAGGGATGGAGTTAAGATCACAATCCAATGGAGTTCATCATCATTTTTCCTTTCTATTAGACTTGTAGGTAACTATCAGCATTATTTTTTCAATGGAGAGAGAGAAAGATAGATAAGAGATTTTAAATCGGTAGTTTCTTGGTGTGTAGGGAGGTGGCTAGGAATGTTTGAGCATGACATGTCAAAGGGAATTTCCTCCTGAAGTCCAAGCTCAAATGTCACAGCTTCTCCCACACGGAGCCAGAGAGGAGCCTCTTCCTTGGGGCTAGCTCCACTATTCCTTTATCGACACCCTGGCATTTTCCAAGTTGTGCAGCCAGCTGCTGACTAAATTGCCTGCTCTTTTGGAGTGATCTAACCTCGTAGGAATCGAAGAGTCTTCTTCCTTATTTTCACAGCGCCTTCCAGGTAAAACGGGGCGACACCTTGTAGGTGCTCCGTAAATGCTGTCTTGAGAGGACCTTCCACCCTCTCCTAAAATGTTCTCCCAAAGGAAGTACAGTTCCATGGACACTCCCTTTCATCGGCTCGGATATGTTTTATGTTCATCTGTCACGGGAGTGGAAGCAGAGTCAGCAATTTGATGGATCCTTTGATTTTTTTCATAGTTTTGCCTTGAATCACATCTTTAAACACTTAACAGATGGGCATCTATTCCTGGCTGTTTTGTCTTTGTTCATCTGTCACCCTCAAAATGAGAATTCAAACCCTTCTGCTATTTTTAAAGTATGGCTAGACATTTACCACCAGCCAGGCTGCTTAAACTTCCTCCTACTTTTGTCCAGGTCTTCACAGGGCTTAGCATTCAGTAAGGGCAGGGAACAAGGATGAAGACCTTTTACGAGATGGATCCACATGGCTGCAACAGTGGGCTCAAACACAGGAACAACGGTGAGGGTGTGCACGCCTTCCTTGGCAGTGTTTCCGTCTGCTGTGCATAGAGGATCGCTGGGTGTCATGGTGGACTCGATGACATCTCAAAATCACACCAAGGGCAGCCTACAGGGATTTCACAATCATCCTACTCCATGATTTTTCCGACCTGCATTTTATTGGTGTCTTTCTCACGGAGCTAACTGAGCATCAGGTATTTCCACGAAATGTTGAAACACTCATTCTCAGACCCAGCTTCATGCTTCCTGCCTTCCCAAGATGGTATGAATTATACGGGTTATGCGTTGGGCTGCAAACTCCAAGGTCAGCCGTTTGAAACCACCGCCCATGCCTTGAGAAAGATGAGGCTTCATTTTGCTGTCAGGAGTTATGCAATCTCTGAAAGCCACAGGGGCGATTTTACATGTTTTGGGTCTTTAGGAGCCAGAATTGACACGATGGTAGAGATTATTCGGTTTAGTAAGGAGCCTAGATAGGCATTGGACAGCTAACTCTAAGATTGGCAGTTCAAATCCACCTAGTCTATCGCAAGAGGAAGTTGAGGCCATCTGCTCCCGTAAAGATTACAACTTTGGGGATCCAATATGGTGTTACTGAGTCAGACTTGGTTTTATGACACTGGGTTTTTGGGTTACTGCTCTCTTGATCTCTTTGGTCATGAAATGTCCCGTCTGTCATCATGCTAGCATCAGACATGTCCTGACTCCCAGCTGTGGTGGTATCTTGACCCATCTCTGCTCCTCAGATTCCCTGTACCCTTCTCCGTTAAAATATTTCTTCTAATATGAGTATTTGATTGCTTCATCTTGCCTTGTTTTATAGTTATTTGTGGATATTTTAACTCTGTTATTGAAATTCCCTTTGAATCCAGACAGCATGGTCCAGCTACCTGTATCTGTATGTACCTTCCACATAGGAAGATTTTTTTCCAAACTTTTTGGAAAAAAAAGGGCAGGGGGGAAGACATTGAGATACTACTACATGCAGGAATTAGGACTCACTAGGAATTTAATAAATTGTTTTATTAGGTGCTCATACAACTCTTATCACAAATCCATACATACATCAATTGTGTAAAGCACATTTGTACATTCATTGCCCTCATCATTCTCAAAACATCCGCTCTCCACCCAAGCCCCTAGCATCAGGTCCTCTTTTTTTCCCCTCCCTCCCCATTCCCCCCTTCCTCATGAACCCTTGATAATTTACAAATTATTATTTTGTCATATCTTGCACTGTCTGAAATCTCTCTTCACCCACTTATCTGTTGCCCGTCCCCTAGGGAGGAGGTTATATGTAGATCCTTGTAATTGGTTCCCCCTTTCTACCCCACCCTTCCTCCACCCTCCCAGTATCACCACTCACACCACTGGTCCTGAAGAGATCATGCACCCTGGATTCCCTGTATTTCCAGTTCCTATCTCTACCAGTGTACATCCTCTGGTCTAGCCATATTTGTAAGGTAGAATTGGGATCATGATAGTGGGATGGGCGGGGGGGGGGTGAGAGGAGGAAGCATTTAGGAACTAGAGGAAAGTTGTATGTTTCATCGTTGCTACATTGCACCCTGACTGGCTGTCTCCTCCTCGAGACCCTTCTGTAAGGGGATGTCTAGTGGCCTACAAATGGGCTTTGGGTCTTCACTCTGCACTCTCCGCCTCCCCCATTATTCACAATGATATGCTTTTTTGTTCTGATGATGCCTGATACCTGATACCTTCGACACCTTGTGATCACACAGGCTGGTGTGCTTCTTCCACGTGAGCTTTGTTGCTTCTGAGTTTGATGGCCGCTTGTTTGCCTTCAAGTCTTTAAGACCCCAGATGCTATATCTTTTGATAGTTGGGCACCATAAGCTTTCTTCGCCACAATTGCTTATGTACCCATTTGTCTTCAGCCATCGTATCAGGGAGGTGAACACACAATGATATGATTTTTTTGTTCTTTGATGCCTGATAACTGATCCCTTGGGCACCTCGTGATCATGCAGGCTGGTGTGCTTCTTCCATGTGGGCTTTGTTGCTTCTCTGCTAGATGGCTGCTTGTTTATCTTCAAGCCTTTAAGACCCCAGATGCTATATCTTTTGATAACCATCAGCTTTCTTCACCACATTTGCTTATGCACATGCTTTGTCTTCAGCAGTTGTGTCAGGAGGGTGAGCATCATGGAATGCCAATGTAATAGAAGAAAGTATTCTTGCATTGAGGGAATACTTGAGTGGAGGCCCAATGTCCTTCTGCTACCTTAATACTAAACCTATAAATATATGAACATAGATCTATTTCCCCATCCTCATATATATATTTACATATGTACATGCCTTTATTTAGACCTCTATAAAGGCCCTTTGCCTCCTAGCCCTTTCCTCTATTTCCCTTGACTTTCCTCTTGTCCCACTGTCATGCTCAGTCTTCATTTGGGTTTCAGTAATTCACTAGGAATGTTTTAAAGAGCTCTTCAATAGTTAAATGGTGGACTGCCAGCCCAAAGGTTAATGGTTAACTCACCAACTGCTCTGTGGACTTAAACACCTATGAATCTACCACCATAAAGATTACAGGCTAGGATCCCCCATGGATTTCCTGTTCAAATCTTAATAGCTTTAGCTCTATCCTCTTCTATAGAGTCACCGAACTGAAGCAAACTCAATGGCATGCAAGAACAACAGGACTTGGAAATATTTGGAAATACTGCCTAGAAAAAAGTAAATCCCAGCGCATTAAAAGTTGTTCTTGTTAGGAGCCATCCGGTCGGTTCTGACCCTGTGTACCACCGGGCAAAACATCCTCCCAATTGTTCTTATGTGCAAGGCCATTGTTGCAGACTTATTGTTGGGAGCCTTCTAGGAGATTAAGCTTGAAATAATGTGCATCTATTAACTCGTTCATTAGCACATTTGTTGATTGACACCCCATCCCAATCAATGGAGACGTACATTAAAATATAAGTGACAAATATGAAACAATCCACCTATTAGAGAAGCACACACAAAATAAAATTTCCATCAATATAAAAATGTACCAAAGTATTAGCTCTCTTCCTTGACTCTTAGAGGATGCTGAAGGGAAAGATGTGAGTCAGAGGGGAGAGGGGGGAAGAGGGATTTCAAGGGAGCCAGAAATGCCACAGCAAACAGGAATGTAAGAAGGGAAATGCCCGTGGGCTTCAAGGTGGCTTGGGGTTGGCACGGAAAGATAGGATCTGCGCTCGGGGTGTTTTACAAAGTAGGTGGGTAGAGAATGATTTGCTATTACCAGCTTGATTGAGATATAATTCACTCATTTAAAGTGTGCAATGGACAGGCTTGTGCAATCACCACCATCACCTATTTTTATAACGTTTTGGCCCCCTTGGAAAAAACCACATACTCATTAGGAGTCACTTCCTGTTGCTCATCCACCTCTTCTCTTGGTACCCCCAGCCAGCCTTACACCAGATGCCGTTGAATGTCTTAGGATGACACGAATGAGACACCGTATGCAGGGGTGCATGACCCAGTGGTGAAACCCAGGTGAAATTGATCATTATAGAGTAGTAAGTAAGCCTACCTTACCTTGCTCACTGAGTGTGCCATCCTGGCATGAGAATTTCAACTTGAGAAGAGATTTTGATTCTATAGGAAAGTGCTTGGAGTTGGGAGAGAGGCAGATGCCCGCCATCTTTAGGAGCAGACTCTTTGATGTGGTGAAAGCCATGAAATTGTTCACTGCAGATTACGCAGCGAGCACAAAGGAGTCCTGTGCTTCCTTTGCTCGTGGGCAATCAGCTTCTGCAAATACCATGCCACTCACTTATGTGGCCTGTGTGCTTGTTATACGTTTGTTGAGAGTTTTCATTTCTTCTTGGGCCGGATTTGGTAGTGTGTGTGTTTCTAACTCTGCCCATTTCCTCTACGCCATCTAACTTGTTGGCATGCATTTGAGCAGGGTACTCTTCTACAGCCCTTTCTCGTTCTGAAAGTCAGTAGGGATTCCTCCACCTTCATTTCTAAACTTTAAAAATCAGAGTCTCTTTCTCTTAGCTGAAGTTGGCCATTTTTGCTGATCTTTACAAAGAACTAGCTTATTGTTTCAATGATTCCCTCTATTGCTTTCTAGTCTTTATTTCATTCACCTCCCCTCCACTCATCAGTTCCTTCTTCCTGTCCCATCTGCATCTGCTTTTCTCTTCCTTTTATACTTTCTTAAGTTGGAATTGTAAGCTATTGAGCTGTGATCATTTTTTTTTGCTTTTGTGTGTTTCATATTAAAGCAAGGTCAATGCCATAGATCCACAGGTGCAAGCTGGGTGGACAATGGAGCTTCCAGGAGTGGAGAGAAGGGCGCTCTCTCAGTCTGAGTTGACAGTGGGTCTGGAGAGGCTCCCACGTCGGGTCTGGCTGTCAACACCTGGCTGAGGTGTGGGGGCTGAGCGCTGTCAAGCCTTGCTCTCCTCTACTTTCACTGCCCGAGGCTTGATGGCGCCAGTGCGCTTCATCTGGGAGGCGGCTGACGGGGTGATAGTCTTTTTGAATGTAGGTGTGTACAGCAATCCCCCTCTGTTACATCTCATGCTTGTTGTTGTTGTTGTTGTTGTTATTTTCATTCATCTCAAAGTACTTCTAATTTCCCTTGTGATTTCTATATTGACCTATTGGTTGGGTATTTAGGAATATGATACTACCCACCTACTTGTGA
Source organism: Tenrec ecaudatus (assembly GCF_050624435.1). Taxonomy (NCBI): domain Eukaryota; kingdom Metazoa; phylum Chordata; class Mammalia; order Afrosoricida; family Tenrecidae; genus Tenrec; species Tenrec ecaudatus. The sequence continues at coordinate 10,624,978 of NC_134542.1, read as the reverse complement.
ATTCTCCAAGTTTCTGTTTGTTTTTGATTTCTAAGTTAATATTATGGTTCTTGTAGAGCATACTAGTATGATAATAATTGTTTTTTAATTTTATTTATGGCCCAGGGTCAGGGGGCTTCAAAAAGTTGATGGAAAAATTTCATTGTCTTTTAAGTCCATTTCCCACACACTTTTTGAAGCCCTCTCGTACCTAGTCTATCCTTGAATGTGTTACATTTTAATTCAAGAGGGATGTCTAAAACTGGGTGCATAAGCAAATGCGGTGAAGAAAGCTGATGATGCCCGGCTATCAAAAGAGATAGTGTCTGGGGTCTTAAAGGCTGGAAGGTAAACAAGCAGCCATCTCTCTCAGAAGCAACAAAGCCCATATGGTAGAAGCACGCCAGCCTGTGTGATCATGAGGTGTTGAAGGGATCAGGTATCAAAAGATCCAGAACAAATAATCATATTGATATAAATGAGGGGGGATTAGACTGGAGACCCAAAGTCCATCTGTAGACAATTGGACATCCCCTCACTGAAGGTTCACAAGGAAGAGATGAGCCAGACAGGGTGCAGTATAGCAACTATGAAACACACAACTTTTCTCTAATTCTTTAGTGCTTCCTTCCCCCAACTATCAATATCCCAATTCTATCTTACAAATCAGATTAGACCAGAACAGATATACTGCTACAGATAAGAGCTCACAACACAGGGAATCCAGGATAGATAAACCCCTCAGGGCCAATAATGAGAATAGAGATACCAGGAGGATTAGGGGAAGGTGGGGGGAAAAAAGGGGAATCGATCACAAGGATCAACATATAACCCTCTCTCAGGGGGATGAACAACAGAAAAGTGGTAAAGATCGACGGAGGACAATGTAAGATATGAAAATAATCTATAACTTATCAAGGGTTCATGAGGGAGGATGCGGGAGGGAGGGGGGAAATGAGGAGCTGATATCAGGGGCTCAAATAGAAAGAAAATGCTTTGAAAATGATGATGGCAGCATATGTACAAATGTGCTTGACACATGGATGAATGTATGCATTGTGATAAGAGATGTGAGAACCCCCAATAAAAGTATGTAATTAAAAAAAGTAGAAGGATGTCTATTCTATTGTTGGGTGAATTGCTTTAGAGGGCTCTGATGGGTCTAGTTGGCTAATAGTGTTCAACTCCTCTGTCTTCTTGTAGGTCTTCTGTCTATCAGTTATTGAAATATCCAGCTTTTTGGGAGATTTTAGTCTCTTTTTTCCTTCTTTCAAATGTATTGGTTTGGGGCTTCCTTCATACCTTTTGGAGGTACCGTAGTGATATGTATGCGATAATACAGTTTATATTTTTCTGATGGTGTGGCCCTCTTATCATTATAAAAGTCCTTTTTTGTCTCTAGGGACTTTGTTTTCTGTTTTCGTTTTAAAGTATGCTGTGTCTGATATTAGTCTAACAATCCATTCTCCTTCCATTTTGGTCTTCTTTGGTTTTCCTGCCCCCCTTGCAATGTCTCTTCTCCTCACCTCATTCCCAGTCATACCTTTCCCTTCTCTACTCTTTACAACCAGGAAAGAGAGCTGATATTTCGGTACCTTTCAAAACATTGTTCTCTTCTGCTTCCTGTTTGAGTGGTAAATATTTTCCTACCCTTTATGTCCAACCTATTGGTACCTCGTGGGTTATCTTTATTAGAGCACACGAAGTGTGGGACTAATATTGGACTCCTCCACCAATAGTTTTCTTGAGGTATAATTTGCATATCATACACTTGTTAAACATACAGTTCAGTTGTTTTTAAAAGGAGTTGTCTATACATCACTACAATCAGTTCTAGTGCATTCCCCCTGCTCCTGTATTCATTGTTTGCAGCCCATCTTCCTCCAGCTCCCCCTGCCCCTCCTGTATCCTCAACAAGCTGTTATACCACTCACCCTGTGCTCCATGTACTCGAAACACGAAAAAGCACGAACACAGCATATATATTAAAAAGAAAGAAAAGACCAATACCAATGTTAAAATAAACCAGAGGGGAAAAATATAAAATATTTAAAACTAGAACAAATCCAAAATGTGTCAAGAGGGAGATCAAACGAGGGAGACCACCCTTAAGCTCATTCGTCTGCCTTAATCAAGTGCACAATTGTCTCTGTCGGGTCGGCAGCTTCCTTTCTGAGGCCCTGTGTTGAACTGCGTAACCACACCAGCATGCAGAATAAAAGGCAGGTGGGCATTATTCCCTGGTCTGCCATAGTGACGAGAGTCATGCCACTTCAGAAGACTCTGTGGACAATTGACAACAAGTTACATGATGCCGGGCTGGAGGCTTACCTAAGGGTTGGTGTTTGCCATCCTAACCGGGGACATTGTCCGACGTCCCTGTGTTACCTGCTCTGAATGCTGGCGTAGGCATTCAGGGTCCTTGAAGACAAAGGGCATCCCCCATGCTACTGGCAATGCGTGTGGGAGGATGCCTGTCGCTCCATCTCCTTCTCTCTTAGCTGCGTTCTGGAACGCCAAGAGGGTATAGCACTAGGCATGCCGGAATGTTCCTGTGTGGGGCTGACCTTTGTCACTACTAATCCTGGTCCTCCCAGGCAAAAGAGATTATGTTAAAACAGGGCAGAAGTAGTATTGTTTTTCTGGGCTACTCAGCTCTTTTCTTTTCTTTTTTTTCTTTTTTCCTATTTAGCAACCAAAGGATTTAAAAGGCTTGTTCTGTCCTGTCCCGCCACCCCCACCCCCACCCCCACCCCCAGTCCGGAGCACAAACACTTCTTGCCCCCTCTAACCTTCACACCTTCCCAACCAGAGGGAAAGGCAGGAAATTTTCCCTTGGGCGTTTTTCTTTGTGACGACACAGTGTGGCAGGTTGATCAATGGGGAAAGCCCCGTGTCAGAGCACGCCCCGCCCCGTGTGTACATTCCCAATATTCGCTATAAGTAGGGCCATCGTAGCTGCTGCCGGAACAAAGAGCACTCCCAGCTCTGGGTACCAGCACACGGAGTCTGTCTTTGGGCTAAACATGATGTTCCGCAGACAGAATGTGCTCCTGGTGGTGCTGCTGATAGCGCCAGCCCTCCTGAGCAGCACGTCGAAAGGTAAGAACAGGTGGCTCCTTCTGCCCCAGAGAAGAATCGCCTGAATCTTCTTCAGAGGCTTGAGATCACCTGGAGGGACGGCGGTGGGTGCAAGCATTTAGGACAGGGTGGAGGAGAGGGAAGTGATCCTCCTGTCGTGGCTGGGGGTCAGCCTTCCAGCAGACTCTGGGGATGGATGGGCTCTGGGACAGAGGGCCATTCCTGGGAGTGACAGCGAGAGTGTAAACTCTCCAGGACGTGGGTTAATTCTGACATGGAGAAAGAACATGACGCTTTCCCAGTTTCCTCACCACCTCCCCCTCAACTCAATAGCTTTCAGGCCATTCCAGAACTCATCACTGTGGGCCATGTTAGGGCCCTGGACCTGACCATGCACTGCGAAACCTTGGGGAGGGGAGGTTGCTTGCCAACACTTTCTTTCTCTGAGTGCGGCAAGGTCTTGGGGCAGCACCATTGCTGGGCAACCTGTATCTCTTCCTTGACACTTGGTGGAAATTTACCAGGGCAGAGTGTCCCTAGATTGCTTTTTTACTTCTGTGCGAATGTGTCTCTTTTAGCAATAACCTTGACCTTGAAAATGTCCATGTTAAACTTTCATGGGACACCCCACTGCCCCCACCAGAAAAAAATCCCTGTTAGCTAACAGTATAATTTCAAAATGCTGCAACGTATATTTTCCTTCATAGCTTCTTGTCTTTCTCCAGCTCCCCATCTTCAGAGGCAGGAGATTCTAATGAATTTGCTTTTTAATTGGGAAGGTTATCTAAGAGGGCTTCTTAAAGTGTGTGCATGGGGGCTGTGGGCACATGCACTCTGGACTGGTGAGAGTAAATGGAAGTGACACTGGTGGTTTGTGTTCCTGACTCATGGGCGTCTGCTTCTGTGGAGCCACGGGCTCTTGAACCAAATGATCCTGGTACACACACACATTCACACACACACACACACACACACACACACACACACACACACACACGACGTCTTCCTTGGAAACACTCTTTAAAAAAAGAGATTTCTTGAAAAACATTCGTTTCCACGAAAATGGCAACTCTCCCCATTGCCATTGTGTTCTAAATAAAATCCCTAGGATTTCCCCCCCCATCCCTGCCCCCCCAACTTCCGGTAGCTCCTTAGTAGCTATCACCCACCCTACTGGCGGTGGAGTGGATTCTGTCATGTTTTGACCCTAGCACCCCAAACCAAAGAAACCAGAACCCCGTGCAGCACAGGCGATGCAGCCTCAACGCGACACTCTGACGGGATAGGTTTGTTCCCTGGGACTCAACTCTTCTTCTTTCTCTTACAGCAGCAAGCAACTTTGACTGTTGCCTGAGATACTACGAATCCTTCAAAATCCACCCCAGTCACTTTGTGGGCTTCACCATACAGCGGGCCGACGAAGTGTGTGACATCAACGCTGTCATGTAAGTTACAGAATCCATTTCATTTCTGGGTGGGTGTGGGGGCCGGAGCTATGAGGACAGCATCCTCTGGTGCAGTTCCCTCCAGAAAGAACAGAAGTAAAGGGGGGGGTGACCCTTGTTTGAGTAGCACACACGTACTTCAGAGATGACTTTAGTGAGAACCGGAATTAGGACAACAACCTAGCGAAAAAGGTAACACAGTGTGGGCAGGATGACTTTCTAACACAAAATTATGTATATGCTATTGTGGTGGCACACACACACACACACACACACACACACACACACACACACACACTCCCATCAAGTCTACGCCAAGGTACAGCCGTCCTACAGGACAGCATAGAACTGCCTCTGCAGGTGTCTGAGGTTGCAAATCTTTAATGGAGCAGCAAGCCTCTTCTTTCTGCTGTGGAGGGACCGCTGGGTTCAAACTGTGGACCTTGTGCTTAGCAGGCCACCGATGTGTAAATGACTATTACCACCAGGATTCTTCAGAGAAAAATATGGAGGCAAAATTATTTTGAGATGAGCATTTTCTTTCATCATTTTTTGAGGGGGCTAGGAAATGGTGAAGGCTGTAAATAAAACCTCAGGTGGATGCAGACAGCGCCCCCCCAATATTCTTGATTGCTGTATGGTGTTATCTTTTGGAATGGTATACGTGGCTGCTATGCTGTAAATAGTGCACGTAGCCAAAGAGCCAACACTAGTGGCTGTTTGAGCAGCACCCAAAGGAAGCCCAGGCACGCCCTGAAACCATTGTGGATGCTTTGGGGCCCTTTGTTAAAGTGGCCGGAAAATGGGGAGGGGGCATGGCTCATTCCACGCACCAAGCTTTTTCAGAGAGCAGCTTTGGGTGTTCGTATGCTCCCTCACCTGGTCAGTGGAAACCTTGAACGTGGACTGAGGCATTAATGGGATGGGACAGTTTCCACTGCACCTTCTGGGAGGGCAAGGAGGGGTCGAATAGAAGAGCCCGTTCCGCTTACAACAAATGTCCTGGCTTTCTCCAGCTTTCACTTCAAGAGTGGAGGTGATATCTGCGTCAACCCAAAGCAGCCATGGGTGAAAGCGGCTGTGAAGATTGTGAGGTAAGCCACGTCCACCCATGGGCTTCTCTTCAGATACTACGGCAAAGAGGCGCGTGCAACATTGCTGTGGAGTCTAAGGGCTGTGGCATCTCTTTTAAAAGGGGACATCTGGCTTGGACCCTGAAAAGGAAGACTGTGTTCTTCCCTCCCCATTCTCAACTTCTACATGATTTTCATTCCTCCCTTTAAGGCAGTCATTTTTCACATGCTGTCTGCAATCTCCCCGTATATCAGATGTCTCCTTTGGGGGTGGTGCCCACTGTCAATCGCTTGACTGCTCAGGGGCAAGGTTGGTGGTTTGAGCCCATGCCACGGGCCCTGAAAGAAAAGCCTGGCACCTAGTTTCCCAAAGGAGCAGTTCTGCTCCACAGCACACGGGGGCGCCACGAGTCGGAGCTGATGTCCCAGTGGCTGTTGGAGCCAGTTTTATTTGGGCTGTGCAGTTGACAGGCCCTAGCAGCAGGCCTGGTGTTGTCCTTGTGCTGCTAACCAAGAGGCCAGCAGTTTGAAACCACCAGCCGCTCCGTGGGAGAAAGACGAGGCTTTCTATTCCCGTAAAGAGCCCCACTCTCAGGCACGCACAGACTGTTCTACCCTGTCCTCTAAGGTCACTGTGCGTCGGCATCAACTCAGTGGCAGGGAGCTTTTAGAGGAACTGGTTGAGTACCCTTGCCAAGCCGCTTTTTGCTGCTACGGCTTGCCGACAGACATTTGGCTGTGTTAAAAAGGGGAAAGCGGGCGCTGCTAGGAAAGAGGGGGGTGCTTCTGAATTCCACGGCAGGCCGTAGGGTGTCCACAGCATTTCACCATCAAGGAGAAGCCACTGAAGACCAGTGTGCGTGAGAGGCGGCGTTTAGAGCCTCTCCAGAGGACTGTGTGTGTCCCAGGGGGCTCTCGTTCACTAGCCGGTGTCTGTTGGGTCTAGGCCATGCTCTCGGAACCTGGATTTGGCCATCTGGACACACTCAGAAATGCTTGGCCTCTGGAGATGAGCCTGAGGGGAAAGATAGTACCTTTAGGTACGCTAGGCAGCATGTCCCTGGGAGTTTTTGTTTATTTTCCTTTACCCTTTCCTTCACAGCAAACGCGTCAGGAACCTATAAGAATGGCTGTTCTTCGGGATTGGAATTGGACCCAGTCGGAGAAGAAGAAGAACCGGAGCAGGGCTGGCGTTTCCATCCGCACCTTGCTGTGGGGCTCTCATTGTGTGCCTGGCGTGTGTCTCTCTGGAAGTGTCCGATGAATGAAGTTGATTCATATTGCATCATAGGTTCTGTACCTCTTAGATTTGCTTTGTTAAAGCATCACTTTACCGTCCAACTCTATTGTACGTTATTTATAGATGTAGGTTTTCTGTGTTGAACTATTTAATGTTAACCTTTTATTTTCCTATAAGCTATTTGGTTTAGCACAAGGTATCACATGATGTTTGGGAGGCGGCAGGGAGGGACTGACATGACAGCAACTCTCTTGTCAGCAGCAAGCTCTCTAACCACAGTAATAGGGAGAACGATTGAAAAAGACTTTTGTTTTGAAAAACAGTTTGGTCTCTTCAATTGTTGCAATTACCTTGTGGAAAATCATAATGTACAAAAAGGAATAAATATTAAAAAATCAAAAAAAAACTCCTGCTGGTCGAGATATGTGGCATTTGTTACAATGTGTATTAAAGAGCATTTAACAACCTGTGGGAATTAAATGCTCTCTGAAGAATCATATCCCCCATTGACATTTGTCTGGCTGCCCCTTTATTTCGTCTTCCCCACGTAGGCATTATTATGGAAAAGCTTTTTGATTCAGAGTCATCTAATCCAACAATAAGAGAGATCAAGTGTCTGGGATCCACAATCTAGTTTCATTGATATGAAACATTTTTCCCCAAACGGCACAAACAGACCCATAGACTGTGTGAGTTCAGAGAGACCTCAATTCGTTAGAAGATACCCGGAGAAACTTAGTTCCATATTACCAACGGGGAGACTTCAAATACTGGAAACGCACCCAGCAAGAACCCATGAGGCGTCTTCACACAGTAATCATTGCATCTCAAATTCCAGAGCACAAGAAGGATCCCTAAAATCAGGCCCCCGTGATGTAACATAAAAACCTGGGCACGCAAACCCATCCAGGTGGGTGGTGGTGGAGCTAAGAAGCAGTGCCTTTGCCATCTGGCCCTGCAAGCACCTCTGTGGCCAGGTATGATAACAATGAGTCATCAGGGAAAGTATGCTCCACATCCTGTTTGTTTATTCATCAAACACCGGTGCAGTTGCAGTACCAATTAGGTGCAAGGCACCTTGCCAAGTATTAGAGAGATAAAACTGTTTTAGACTTGGTCCTTGAGCCCTGATAATTACAGCTGAGCACTGTTGTGAGAGCGAGGCATCCGTAAACAAGCCAGGTCTTACGATCCGGTGGGAAGGACGTTGGAAGAGTCTTCGTGTGCCATCGGGCCTCGTTAGTGAGGGGCTTCCCAAAGGAAAGTGGTGGAAGCATATGAAATAGCCAGTGTTCAATGCTGTGGACCCATGGACAGGATGACTTCATGTGGCTCAATCTGACCCTTGCTGTGAAAGACAGTGCGAGCCCAGGAGGCAGGAAAGGGGCAGCAGGGATACTTGGAAACACCAGGGCTTTTTGGAGTCGCCATCATGTCTGAGGGTGCAGTTCTATCGGCTTTCGGTGGGCAGGGACCAGAGGTGCTATTCCTCCTGGCACGCACAGGATAGTCCTGGGCAATGAAGGCTTGTTCCACCCAAATGTCAATGGTGTCACCATTGAACATGACAGGGTGAATTGGAATGTATGGTAGCCCTGGAGGTGGGTGGGTGGGTGGAGCAGCTGCCAGCGAAGTGAAACTGTTACCTCCCTGAGGGATACTGAATAGTGGTTTGCAGCTGATCGTGGAGGTTCTGGGGAACCACTGAAGAAGCCAGTGTACGTGTGGTCTCTGCGTGTCCCGGGAAAGCACGGCTGGGCACATGGGAAGCAGAGGGACTCCTTGGGAGAAGATTGAAATGACAAAGTTGAGAAATACTGATACCTCAGCTCAAATAGGGGCCCTGGGAGAGGACAGAGCGGTTGGTTTGAGAATCTGAGAACTGCTAGATGAATCTCCTCTCTCCAGTCATAGGCTCTTGGAGGAACATTGTCAAGGACGGTGGACTTGGCAGCTGCTCAGAGGGTTTACAGAGAATCCTTGTAGAGTCAGAAGTCAGATGAATGCAATACCTTATCAGATGGTTTCCCTTTGGACCCATGTTAGAGTTGTTTCAGTTTTTACTATTTTATCTTTTAAATGAGGGTTTTCTAGGTTTTGTCTCATCTTTGTTGAGTTTTTCATTTGCCTGTCTGATTACTTGTTTGCTCCCTGTCTGTGTCTTGTGGGATTTTCTATATATGAAACCCAGGATAGGTAGATCTGTAGAGACAGAAGCTGGATTCATGGTTGTCTAGGGGTGTGGCAGGGGAGGATAGGGGGAACAGGGAATTAACAACAGTGAAAACAAGAAGAAAATATTCTGAAATGGATTGTAGCCGTGATTGAACAAATCTCAGTTCAATCGAGTGATCCGGTGGTGTGACATGCGAAGTATAGCCCCCCAAATGTACTAAAAAATATTTTCCCCAAAAAAGTTATGCACTTTTCAAAATTCCTTTTATAATCCTTGCGCATAGCCCATCCTTGGATTTGCCTTTCTGTTATTTCAGGACAGTCTCTGAGTCCTGGGGCACCCCAAGAAGACTTGCCTTCCCTGTGTACTGCCCTTCAGAAGTCAGATAAGGATGAGGGAGCGTCTTTCTGAAGCTGGTATTCTGTACACATCCCAATAGGTCATTCGTATGTGTATGCCACTGGTGATGTCAGGAGAATGATTTCTGACATAAAACCCATTTTCTCTGCCCCCTTGCGTTCTGACTCAGTGTGACCCTACAGGACCAAGTCCATCTGCGCCACAGGGTTTCCAGGGCTGTACATTTTACTGTACATTTCACAAAAACATCTTCCTCCAGCAGAGCTGCCCATGGGTTTGAACCACTGACCTTCTGGCTAACAGCCAAGCACTTGGGCACTGTGCCGCCAAGGGCACAAGGTAACAGGGGGAAATATATTCATGATAGTGGGTAGAAGAGTCCGTAGTTTAAGGAAAAAAATGGAGTTGGCGAGTATTGATAGTTCTTGTTTTATTTTTTTCAGATAACCTGGCACTGAATCTAAGGGGAAATGAAGATGATAGCTAGAACAGAGCTTTTATTTTATTTATTTAAAAAATTTTTTGACAGGGAGATAAGTGTTGGTTCTCCTCCCTTTAAGACACAGAAATAGTTTCTAAAACCCAAGGTATATTAGTTTTCTATTGCTATTGTACCAAATGGTCGCTGCTGCTGTTGGGAGCAGCCATTGAGTCAGCGCTGATTCACAGCCAATCCACGGACAAGAGAAGAGCTGTGCCGTGTCCACAGGATCAGGGCAGACTACTCGGTGAGCAAGGCCAGCCCCATCCTCCCTTTTAGAGGGCATTTTGCCTGTACTTCTTCCGAGACGCATTTGTACTTGGTGGTGTAACAAACAACCACAACTTTAGTGACTTAAAGCAACATAACTCTGTTACCGCTCAATTCTGGAGACCATCATCCTACATCAGGTGTAGAAGTCTTGGTGGCATACTTTTTTTTATGGGCCGCTAACTACAAGGTCAGTAGTTTGAAACCACCAGCCGCTCCTTGGGAGAAAGGCAGAGGCTTTCCCCTTCCACAAACAGTGACACTCTCAGAAACTCACAGGGGCGGTTCTCCCTGTCCTTCGGGGTTGCTATGAGCCAGCACTGACTTGATGGCAGTGAGTTTGGTTTTGAGTGTGGAGGTGGAAACACTGTCTCATCAGGGCTGAGTTCCTTCTGGAGACTGGGGAGAATCCATTTCCTAGCCCTTTCCAACGTTTCCAGGGTCCCAGGTCATTCAATGGGCTATGCTACGGATACAGTCAGCTGTTCGAACCCACCAGGCTCTCTGAGGGGGAAAGATGAGGCTGCCTGATCCCATAAAGATTTAGAGTCCCAGAAACCCAAATGGTCAGTTTTACTGACTTGATGGCAATGGATAAAAAGAATCAATCGGTTCAGGCTTCCACTCTGCACCCAGACAGAGCACAAGGCCCAGGGGGGCGAGATGGTGCAGGAGAGAAGAAGGGGAGACTGGAGTGCTGAACAGGGGAGTCTGGGCTGGAGAGGGGATCTGGGCTCAATCTGAAAGATGGAGAGGAAATAGAGTGGCCCTGAGATACAAGGCTTCAATGTGACTAAAAAGCAGGAGCATGTTTGGGCTGGAGGCTCTCCAGAAGTCAAGGTCCAAGGGAGTGACTGAGGGTGGGTGCCCAAGTGGAGAGTGGCCTGGAAGACTGCCCGGCTAGATGAGTCATTTTCTCCAACTTTAAAAAATGTGTGTTGGTGTGTGTGTGTGGGGGGGGGGGGTTGTATACAAAAGCAGAGAGCCACAGAGGGAGCCCCTGTGTACCCATCACTCACTACTGACTAATGGCCAATGTGGTGTTATAGCAACCACTGGACTCACTCGGAATGACCGACATTCACTCAGTAGAACGGTCCTGGAACCTTCTTAATGAAGGAGTACTCTCCCTCTTTCACCTAGTTCATCTGGTAGAAATGGATGCACATTCTCAAGGCCAAAGCTGAAAACATAAAGGGTGTCCTTGGGTCTCCCCATGAGCATCTGAAGAACAGAAGAAGGCCTAGGAGCCTCATTTCTTTGTTTTAGGGTACTTCGGTAGACTACTCTGGGCATTTGTTTACTGAATATAGTCTCAAACTCACTACCATCGAGTCAATCCTGACTCATAGTGACCCCCTGTGTGTTCCCAAGACTGTAACTGTTTATAGGAGTAGAAAGCCCAGTCTTTCTCCCAAGGGGTGATTGATAAATTCCAACTGCCAGCCATAGGCTTGAAGTCCAACATGTAACCAGTGTGCCCCCAGGGCTCCAGACTATAGGGTAGATGTCCCCACAGAGAAAAGTCATCATGCGGTATCTGTCAACTGGGATAAGATCAGGTAGGTCACTGTTTCTGGCTGCGCAGATTCTGATGATTGGGTGCGGTCCCTTCCGGCCTAGAGGTTACATTGCATTTGTGGAAGGATGGCATTTTCCCTATTCCACCCCCGGAGTCCTTGCCCAGGGCTTGCTTCAGCTCCTCTCTCTTCCTGCTCTGCTCAGCAATACCATTGCCTGGACATAGCGGGAACCACCCCTTCTCCCTCCCCCACCTGTTCCACCTGTTGACATCATGAGCGCTGCCTGCCCATGAGTCAGCTAAGGTGGAGGTGTCAGCTGGAACAGAGAAATGTTTCCCGTCTCACAACTGAGAGTCCCTCAAGCAAACCCACTGCCCCAGGGTCCACGCTGACTCGTGGCCTCCTCGTGGGTTGTAGCACGGAGCTGCCCTGTGGAGATTTCTTCGCTGTAATCTTTATAGAAGCAGACCGTCAGGCCAGGCTCCCGCAAGTTGGGCACGAACTCACAACATTAGGTTTATTCTGTAGCTAAGTAGCCAAGTACAAAGGGGTTGTATCACCTAGGAACTATTTACCACCCACAGAGGGGAACATCTTGCCTCTTCCCTCTCCCCTGCCCCACAAGGTCCTGAAACAACAACAAAACCTCTAGATTTCCCATTCTACTACAATTGAGAAGAAGGAAGAAGTTTGCCTTTTTTTTTTTTTTCTAAGCCCAGGGAACATTGTATGCAATGGAAGTGCAATGGAAGCCAAGGGCAGCGCCAGCCCCGAGGCCAGGAGCCAGGAGCCCAGGGTGCACCTCTGTTGGTCAGGCGGGGGCAAGGACACGGTGCTGACATACGAGCGTGCGTGGGTGGGCACGGATGTCACAGAAATGGCTGGAGAGGCGGGTGGAAGAGGCGGTTGTCACATGAAGGAAGTGACCACAAGAAGCACTGCTGCACCCGGTTCAGCGGCTTGCAAGAGTGGAAATTGTAAACCAATGGAGCCAATATGAAGTTTTTCTTGGAAGGATTGTCAGCGGAGAGGAGACAGGGCTTCACCATCATGCTCCCGAGGACAAAGCACAGTCAAAGCTGTGGCTACGGAGGGGTGGAAGCAGTCCAGTCAAAGCGAAAGTGGATTGGCCAAGGGCAAAGGTAGCGGCAGCAGTTAGTGGAGATGCTTGGGATCTTTTGCTTGTGGCGGTGTTTTGAGAAAGTTCTTGGAAGCTTTAGCAGAAAACTCCAGAGGATCTTTTTCCACATGACAACGCTCCTGTTCATGGCTCTCCCCAAACAAGGGCAATTCTGGAAGAATCATGCTGGGGAATCATTAGGGATCTTGATAGTTGACTCCTTCTGATTTATTTTTGTGTCTTAATCTTAAAACAGTCTTTACACGACACTCGTTTTCTTCAGGAAATTGTGTGTAAAAGGCTGCATCGACATGATCAAATTCCCAGGACCGCCAGTTCCTTAGGGATGGACTAAATGGATGCTTTCGTTGTTTACGGGGAGAAAGATGGGGCTTTCTAATCCCATAGACACTTACAGGCTCGGGAAGCCTCAGGGGATTGCTATGAATCAGCATTGACCCAATGACAGTGAATCTGGTTTTTGGTTTTCATTATTTACAAAATTGTCTTGACCTTGAAGAACTTCTATTGAGAAATGAAATATGTGTGTGTTTATATATAATTTAATTCCATTTCCCATATATGCTTTGAAGTCTTCTTGTATGTTCCTATACACAGAGGGAATACTCCACAAGGAAAAGCAAACGGAACAAGAAAACAACCAACCAACCCAGAAGGGACGTCTTGAGCCTGCCCAGGCCGTTGGAAGGATGGGACCAGCTTCACTGGACCGCTTGTGTGGGAACCGGAGAGTAAGAAGGTAAGTCGCAGTACGAAGAAACACATCATTGAAAGAAGCAGGACAAAACGCAAATGGTACTTACAGCACGATCTTACATACTGTAGGAAAACAGATATGTTGATGCCTAGAAAAGTAAACATGGAAAGAGAAACACCAGCCAGATAAGTTTTCTAGGCTTTGGTGGTGCTGTTGGGTTGACATTGCCCTGCTAGCTGAAAGGCTGGTGGTTCAAGCCCACAAGGTGCTCCCCTGGGAGAAAGATGAGGCTATCTGTCTTGGAAAACCGGATGTAGGTTTGATATGATTGACTTGATGGTGGCGCACTGATTTCTTGTGTGTGAGTTGGAACGATATCTACGTTGGTGTTTCCTTCTTAACAATTTTCTTTTCTTTTAACAAACATTTCCCACAATAATGTGAAACCAAGCTTTAAAATCATAAAAAAAAACAAAACCCAAACACCTGAGCCTATGACCCTTAGACACCTCTTCAGCCTCATACAGGGCTTGCGCCATGGTGCGACTCTCAGTTAAATAATAAAGGGGACATTGACACAAGAAAGGCAGCCACCCTGCAGAACAACTCACCATAGAGATCAAAAGGAGAGCATTTGCCCAGGAAGAAAGTTTAGGAGCCAGCAGCAGCAAAGGCTGAAGGCTGAATGGAGGTAGGAAACGCAGGGAGGGAGTGGAGAAAGCATGGTTCATGGCGGAGATGGCAGTCAATGCCACAGAACTGAGTGGGCATTGTGGGAAACCCAATGTGCTCTCCAGACTCATCCAAATCACAAGGAAACATGAAAAATACTCTATCTATACATATGATCATTCCATAATCACACACACAATACACACTCATTATACAATGTCTTGCTGGGATATGAAGACTTCTTAGTAAACACGTAGGCTTTCAAGCACCTCTGGAAAATCTCTGTGGATCTAAGAGGACAGGAATGTTTCTGCTTCCCAGGAAGCTCAGGTACTACTCCAGCTCTAACAAGGCACCGCATGCCAACCTTTCCTATGTATCCTTTACTTCCAAATGTTTTATTTTTAGGCTAAACCCTGAACAAAGTTAAATGACTAGCTCTTTTCCATTAGCACATTGGGAGAAAAATTTCTCCCGTGGTTAGCGAGCCACCTGGTTTCATCTCTTAATTAGGATTTGTCTAGGCAGGAGTGATCCTGAAATAGTGCTTCTCCACATTATTTATTCAGAATAAAATGACCTGGAGTTTCAGCTTTATAAATATTATGTCTAGAGTGGGGTGGAGAATTCTGTATTTCAACAAGGAGCCAGGTGATTATCTTGGTTAGGTAAGTTGAGTTTCTGGCCAAGTGCAGGGGAGCATAGAAAACAGGTACCTGCACTTCTGTGGAGATCAGGACCACAAGTCCTAGCCTGATGGGGCTCTTAGGCTGGGAAGTTGATGCAAACAGAATCTGTAAGTACATTTTTGTTCCCTGCCCTCTGCCTCATCTGAGGGCTGGGGATGATGTTTCTGTCTCTCTGTAGTGGGGACAACCTTCTGTTCCAAAATGGTCTGAGTACGTGCCACTGTGGGGACTAGGAGAAGGACAGGCTTCTCAGGTGGGACAGGAACCCAGGATGACACATTCAGCAAGAAGTGGCTTTGGGATCAAGCCAATGCCATTTTGGACCTTGCCTTTCTCAGCACTCAAAAAAGACCATTGGCAGTGCTCCAGGGCCAAGGAACACATCTAGAATAGAAACGTCATAAAAAACAAAGACATGAGGTTTAATCCATGTGGGGAAATTTCACACGGACTTTGGGCTTCCTCTGCTATCTATTGTCTTCTGCAACCTGGGTGTTCACTATGTAAGCTCTGATGCCATTCCCTGTTCCAGATTTGGATACTGTTATTTACCATCCTCAGGTCACACAGGCTGGTGTGCTTCTTATATGAGGACATAGATGGTTGCTTTGTTGAAGACAAACGTTTCCTCTCTGACCACAGTTCAGGGATGTGAACAGCCTGGTCTCAGACAGAGAGCATTGTAAAGCAGAGAATGGCAGCTGCAATTAGGTTAAACTGTAACATCTGATCTCTGGTCTCCCTTGGGCCCATTTCATAGTTGTTTCACTTTTTAAGATTTTCTGCTTTCTTTTTGACTGAGGTTTTTCTGTCTTTTGCCTAGTCACCGTTGTTGGTTTTTGTTTGGTTGTTGGCTTCTTGTTTCTGTTTTGTAATTGTCTGTCTACAAAATCTAGGATAGGTAGATCTACAGAGATAGTAACTGTTTGTTGGTCCTTTACTTTCAACAGTTTTCACCAACACCATCGTTCAAATGTATTGACTTTTTCTTGGGTCTTGCTTATTCAATGTCCAACTTTCATGTGCATAGGAAGTGGTGGAAAATAGCATGACTTTGAATCCTCAAAGTCACATCCTTGCTAGTGAATACTATTTTAAAGAGGTCCCGTGCCACAGATTTACATCATGCAATGCGTCATTTGATCTCTCGGCTGCCGCTTCCATGAGCTCTGATTGTGGATCCAAGCATTTTCTTCTTGGAATAGGTCACTTATTCTGGACTTAAAAGACAAAAAATTAGAGTGTGTTGGCCAGGAGGAGAGATGTACACACCTTGAGCACATGTCCAGCTCGTCCGCTCTGTGGAGACCTCACTGTAATTCACAGCAGAGTCTTCCTCCCTCAGCCAAGATGTCAGTGACTCCTCAAGCACAGCAGTTCTCAACCTGTGGGTCGCGACCCCTTTGCGGATCGAATGGCCCTTTCGCAGGGGTCGCCTGATTCAGCACGGTAGCAAAATGACAGTGATGAAGTAGCAAGAAAATAATGGTATGGTTGCGGGGGGCGGTGGGGGCGTCACCACAACATGAGGAACTGTACCAAAGGGTCATAGTTTTAGGGAGGTCGAGAACTGCTACTCTGGCAGCCGATGCCTCCTGGTTCTTCCTTGTCATGTACCTCAAATGCAACTTTTGGAGAGACCACTTAACGAAGAAAGACGTGTCTATGGATGCATATTGTTTTGCCCTCAGCGTTTCAGGGAATTCTTCCAAGGGAAAATCATTTCTCTGATACGCGTGGATTTGACCAGAGCTGGGTATACAGATCTCTTTCAGATGCACAGAATCTAAAAGAGGAAATATTACAGAACGATATGAGTTTACCCAACTTATCACAGAGATCTTTACCAAAAAGTATTTCCTAAAAAAAGTTATAGAGCAATAACACATACCTTCCTAAGATATGGCAAGATAATAATAATTTGTGGATTATCAGGGACCCACGGGGGAGGAGAGAGTGTGGAGGGAGGGAAAGGGTGGGGAGCTGATACCAAGGGCTCGGGTGGGAAGCAGATGTTTTGGGAATGATGGTGGCATGTGTGCAAATGTGCTTGACACAATGGATGGATGTATGGATTGTGATGGGCGTTGTGCGAGCTCCCAATAAAATGATTTGAAAATAAAAGTATTTATTTGTGGGCGGGGAGATTTGCATGAGCAATACTTGCCTCCTGTCGCTCCAAGTGCCCTGTGCTTACAAGTTGCAGTTCCTTTCCGACTTCCTCATTCGGTCCATCTCACATTTGCCATTGCCCTTGGAGATGGTCTCTAGGTGAGGTCTGGATTTCTTTCCATATCTTCTGTTTATTAAAAAATTCATAGACACCTGTATGGTTAGGGGATTCGCTGGCAGGCATCTTTTTACTTTCTGAGGCTGAGCTTGAAGGGTGTCTCTTGGAAGTAGCTAGGGGTGGTCTACCCTGCTTGCATCCAGCCCCAGAAGTAGCAGACTGCTACCCAGGTCCCCGAGAAGTCTTTTGGATCTGGGGCTTCTTTCTGAGCTATAGTGGGAAGCCATCTTTTTGACCTTTCTCCTGACCAAGGGGACACTCTTGATCCTGTGTCTTAGGGCGATGGGCTGAAGACTTAGCTGAAAAGGCTCCTCAGCCTGATTTGCAAATGGTTTAGGCAAATGCGTCTCTGTCCCCCAGAAACACCAGGGCAGCAAATATTTTTCAGGGCAAAGAGAAGGACAGTTTCAGAAGTGTCCTTCATAGACATTTACCCACAAGTCCTCCCCAGGAGGGCCCTGGGGAAACAGTCAGGAGCGGAATAGGGTTGTGATGATTCATAAGTCTAAAGGAAATTTGTGAATTTGTAATGCTTAGGAGCACCCTCTAACTGTCAGGTGACTGGCCAGGCTCAGGAACACACTAACCCGCTGCTATTGAGCTGATTATGAATCATAGCAATTCCAAGGTCAGTAGTTCGAAACTATCAACAGTTCTGCAGGAAAAAGAGGAGACTTCTTGCTCCTGTGAAGACATACAGCCTGGGACCACCACACGGGCAGTTGCCCTCTGCCCTAGAGGCCGACTACAGTCAGAATTGACTTGATGCACTGAGTTTGATGTATAGGACAGAGACGAGTCCCACGGGGCTTCTCAGGCTCTAACTCTCTATGGCAGCAAACTGCCCTCTCTTTCGTTTAGGGAGCAGCTGTGGGTCCAAACCATTGGACTTCTGGTTTGCAGCCCAAAGCTGATCCACCGAGGCTGCTGGTGGGAACGGAAATGGCTGCGCAACCCTAGCCGAGCAATTACTCAGCAGTTTCTTCCCGCCCGTTCCCTGGAGGAAGGTGCGCTCATGTCCGCTGAGAGCCTTATGTAAGAATGTTTGGCAAGCGCGCAGTGTTAAAGTCTTACCTAACTGGTCTGTCAACTTTAGGACGGAGAAATCAACTGTGGCTGGCATATGCAATGGAAATCAAGGCAGAAGAGATCATAAACAAACTTCAACACAACCTAATGATATCCTCGATCTTCAACAGAGCGTTGAAAGGAAGAAAGGAGAGAGAGAACACTTGAGTTTTTATAAAGTTCCAAACAATAGGAGACACAAACCCTATTGCATAAGAAAACAGAGGATAGCGGTCATATTATAAAGTGAGGAAATGAAGACCCCAAAACCCAACCCACCGTCATCAAGTTGGTTTTGACTCTAGCCGGCCTGTAGAACTGTGCCGTGGGGTTCCTGAAGCTGTATATCTTCTTCATGGGGGCAGAACGCCTCATTTTCCTCCTGTAGAGCATCTGGTGGGCTCAAACTGCTGACCTCGCAGTTGGCAATCCAACTTGTAACCCACTGCACCACCAGGGCTCTCTAGAAAATTAACGATTCACAGCTACCCCCCTGTGGGTTTCTAAGACTGTAACTGTTTACAGGAGCAGAAAGGCAGTCTTTCTTCTGTGGAGCTGCGGGTGGTTTTGAACTGCCAAGCATGTAGATCACAGGCTAACGTGTAACCACTACACCACCAGCAGTCCATAGGGGAGCCTAAAAGAGAGCAGAGGAGATGGAGGAAAAGTTTGCAAGTGAAACTGAGGCATAGACACAAAGTAGAGAGAGCGCATAGGGAATGGGACAGGAGGGAGAAACGGTAGGACAAGCTATGGCAGACATAAAAGACTGCACGTGTGGAGGAGAGCTACAGCAAGAAAAGGAACAACTGGCGATGGGACGATCTTAGAAGCTGGACTGCTGAACCGACTCCTTCTCAGGGGCTGCGAACTAAAGCCAGACCCGCGATTTCAGTTCAACTGGTAGTGACCCTGTGTAGGGTTTTTGAAGCCGTGATGAATAAAAGGGAAACACAAGGCAGTGGTAGGGAAAATGAAAGAAGGGGAATTAACCAGAAATTGTCAGCAGTGATGTGAAATTTACACATCCATAGGGGATGCCTACAGTCCATCATTTTTCAAAGAATTAGCATTTCCAGGGCTGCCCTGGAACCCAGTGTCCAAGTTCAACAAGCTCAAGCAATGGAGAACACGCGAGAGAAGATGCAAGAAGAGTGAAAGAAAAAGATTGGACTCATGGACTCGTTTAAAGATGATGAAGACATAATCAAAAGATTGGAGAATGGTGCCGGCGAGAATACAGAAGAAGAAAACCAAAATCAATGCATTCCCCAAATTGAAGTCTCCTCCCAGGGGACACAGATGAGGCTGTCTGCTTCCGTAAAGATTTACAGCCTGGAAACGGAGCCGCAGCCCTCCTCTGCTACAGGGTCTCTATGAGTCAGAAGGCTCTCATGGTAAACATTTTTTAAAGTTGTCTTTGCATCCTACTCTACTGAAGACAGAAGGAAAGGGGGTGCGGTACACATTTAAAAAATCCACCTAAATACTACCCACTGGAGGCGGTCACAAAACACCACTTGAGCAGTTCAAAGGTGCTGGGCTTTGAACTCATGAAGACAGGGAGAGGAGCCCAGGAGTTCACAGGAGAGCAAGCATGCCGGCAGACAGTGACACTGCCCTCCCACGTAGGGCCCTGGGTGTTCACGCTAACGCTGTTTGGCTAGCTGATATTTCTCCCTCTCAGAGCAGTGGCCGAGGTGCAGATAAGTCCATTTTGGCTGAGGTATTTGTATGTGGATTCAAAAAAGATGCCGTGACTAGGGAAAATGAGGGGAGCGAGGGAGAAAGAAGGCAGCAAAGACAGGCTGGAGAGCATAGTATAGCTGCTATGCTGTGCTATCCTATTGTGCCAGTTACATAAGCTGGTGTCAACTTGAGGATTGAGAGTGAAGGAGTGGAGTCTAGTCTATCAATCAGATCGTAGCTTGATGACCTCATTTGGAGGTGCTGAGGAAATAAATAGCTTGTTGGAGGTGGGGCACATGATCACTCCCTGTGAGACATCTCTGTGGAGGAGACACATGGAGAGAGGCTGATGGAGCCAGACCTCTGGAGCCGGAGAAGCCACGTGGAGACCCCTACCAGCACAGAGATGCTTAGTTTGCCACTGGATCCACACGACTTTCCACCCACTGGCCTGAGATCTTCCTGCATTGAGCATCATTGCATGGGTTTCATGAGTCTGAAGAGGACTTTCTAGATTAGTATCAGACATATGGGCTAATTATCCGACTTAGGACTTGATTTGGACTGGGCTGGGATGTTTTCTTAATGTTCAATTGTTCTTGTGTATAAAGGTCTTTCTTACACACATATGCGTGTTTATAAATTTGTTTCTCTAGTCCGCCCGGACTAACACACCTATGCTGTGCTGTCCTATGCTATGGTGTTGCAGTTGGTTCCGACCCATAGCGACTCGGTATACAACAGAATGAAACACTGCTCAATCCTGCCCCATCCTCCCAATTATTCCTGTGTTACAGCCCGTTATTGCAGCCACTATATCAATTGATCTTGTTGCAGGCCTTCTTTTTCGCTGCCCCTCTACTTAAGCAAGTCTGATGTTCTCCATGGACTGGTCTCTCCTGACAATAAACATGTCTAACGTACGTGAGATGAAGTCTTACTGTCCTTGCCTCTAAGGAGCATTCTGGCTGTACTTGATAAGAAATGGATTTGTTTGTTCTATAACATCCTATATTATACTGTGCTTGTACAGAACTACACAATAACATAGCAATATGCCAGAATAACAGTATAGTTGTGGTATACTGTTATATATAGTTGTTTACTCATTCAATCACTACCATCAAGTCCATTCTGACTCACGGTGAGCCTACAGGACAGGCTAGAACTGCCCTTTTGGGTTTCCAAAAGAGCAGGCAGCTAAATCTAGAGTCATTGAACTACTGATCTTGATTGTGCAGGCTGCAATGAGGTTAGTAGCTCACCACACCATTCACGATGTCACCAGGGAACTCTTGTGGTTGTTAGATGTTGCCAAGTCATCTCCAACCCACCGCTGCCCAAGCACAGCAGAACAAAGCACTGCTGGGTCCAGCGTCAGCCTCGCAACAGCAGATACAGGTGAGCCCAGTGTTGCAGCCACTTTGTCAGTCCATCTCATTTTCAGAACCCTCCACTTGACACAGCACCACGTCCTTCCCCAGGGAATGGTCCTTAGGATAACATGTCAACGAAGGCTCTGGATCCTTGCCTAGGGGAGCATTTTGGCTGGGCTTCCTCCAAGACAGATTTAGCAGCCTTTTTCCCCTTTCTTTTCAACCACCATTGAGTCAATTCTGACTCATAGCAACTTTATAGGGCTGAAGGGAAGAGCTCCCTAGGGATTCTGAGGCTGTAAATCTTGAGAGGAGGCGACAGTCTTAGCTTTCACCTCCAGAGATCCCAGAAGGTTTGGATTGCTGACCTGTTACTTAGCAGCCCAACATGGAACTCACCCCACGACCAGGACTCTTCTTACAGTACTGTAGGGTCAGTATACACGGGGCAGGGGTGTCACACTGGTGACCCGTGGGCCGCATGTGGCCCCCGAGGTAGTTTTTGTGGCCCACAATGCTCTGAAATAAAATGAAAATAGAAAAAAACTGTTATGAAGAAAATAGCACTTAGTCTAAACCTCAGCTTTTCTTCATAACAATTTTGACACCCCTATAACAGTATTAGTATATAATATAGTCGTATAGACAGTATTATATAATAATTTGTATAGTATTAGTTTATAGTATATAGGACTCATAGTGACCCTATAGGGCAGAGTGGATCTAACCTCATGTGTTTCTGAGACTGTAACCATTTATTGGAGTAGAAAGCCCTGTCTTTCTCCCACAGAGCAGCTGGTGGTTTTGAACTGCTGACCTTGGAGTTAATAGCCAACCACATAACCACTATACTACCAGGGCTTGGCAGTGAGTTTGTGTAGTATACTATATGTTGCATCCATACTATAGTATTTTAGGATTAGTTAAGTGGTATTCATATATAGTACATCAACTCACTGCCATCGAGTCAATGCTGACCATAATGACCCTCTGTGGGCTTCTGAGACTGTTAACTGTTTACAGGAGTAGAAAGCTTAGTCATTTTCCCATGGAGCTGCTTGTGGTCTCAAACTGCCAACTATGCAGATTGCGGCCAAACGCATAACCACTACATCTCCAGGGCTCCTGATACAGGACATGGTAGTATATAATATTATGTAGTATAGTATGTATATTATTCATATGTAGTATAAAGTAGTATGCTGTTTATTAGTATAGTAGTATAGTAGCATGGAATTAGTATACAGGATTAGTATGGAGTTCGATTACATAATTTGCATGCAGTGGTAGGTTACAGTGGGTTTCCACAGCCATCAGGTTACTTCCAACTCATGGCAGCCGTGGAAGAGTAGATATGTCTCTTTGAGTTCGGAGACTCGATCAGACATCTATGGGTCTCTTGAGGAGTGCTTTGAATTGGTTGTTCCAGAGCCTCCCTCCAAGACAGGCTAGAACTGCTCCTGTGGGCTTCTGAGGCTATCACTCTTGACAGGAGTAGAACTCCTTAGCTCTCTCCTGCGGAGCAGCTGGTGTTTTCGAACTGCTGACCTTGAAGCTCAACATGCATCTGTAAACCATTTGCACAACCCAGGGACCTGAGTTTAGAAGAGGTAAACTGATGTTGACACAGAAAAACATTTTTGTGAAGAGAGTAAAGAATTCATAAATAACAATAGGTAAAAACAACAATTTAACCGTTTGTTTTCCTTTATGAGAGTGCATGTCTCTTTATATAGCTCTGGATATGCACAGCTCTTATTTGGCACTGTATCAAATGAAGTCACAACATCCGACTTCTTCCTGTTATTTTCTACCCCCAGCAGTTACTGTTGCAAATCCGTTCTCACAAACACGTAGGGCAGAAATAGCAATCATGCTCCTGAGGCGATTCCATTCCATCTGAAAGTTCCTGGGTGTCAGCCATTTCTCTTTTCCGGGCCCTCCATGAAGAAAGCAGAGGAGCCTCTGCCCCTCCCAGCATGAGCTGTGTGAGTGCAGGAGAAAAGCCAGCCATGTGGACACTGTCTGTCTGTTGCTGTCTGTCTGTCTGTCTGTTGTTGATTTCCCATCACATTTGGAAAGGGGTAGGCGGTTGCTGGTGGTGGTTCTCCAGAGCACATCGAAACCACCACGGAGTTTTAATCAGTGTCCTTACTTGGTCCACTCAGAGCAGGGGATGCGGGTCCCTGGGCATGAAGCATTGGCATGAACCCCGTTGCAAAGATTCGAGTGAGTGATGTGATGCCCAGTCTAGACCATGGCTGTGCACCAGAGTGCTTCTCCTTGGCTGCCCACCAGCAGATCACGGAGCTCTGTTCCACAAGTGATGCCCTGCCTCACCTGAGACTGGTTCAATGAGGAGAGCGGGGGTTTCAGGGCTGGGCACCAGGGTACTGAAAATCTCCCCAGCGGGGACTCGTGTGCAGACAGGAATCAGAATAACGGGAAGAGTCAGCCCACAAGTCTTTTCAAGAGTCTGAGGAACTGTAGTGGTGCAGTGGGGCACACCTGAATCGGGCCACTACGCAGAAGACCAGCAGTTCAACTCCACTGGTCACTCCCAGGGAGAAAGATGAGGCTGTCTGCTCCCAGGAAGGTCTGCAGCCTCGGAAACCCCACGGAGCAGCACACGCTGGCATGGACTCAGCTGCAAGGGGCTGTGGTTTGTCCGTTTAGCCCGAAGGATGAGCTGGACAGACACAGTGGCCAAAACAATGGTCCCAGGCATAAGGGCCACTGTGAGGACGGCGCAGGACTGGGCAGTGTTTCGTTCTGCTGTGCAGAGTCGGCACCTAACAGCAAAGCAAGGGGGACGTCGGCACACAGGATTTGGGAGTCAACCCCTCCTTTGCAGCAACATGCACAGCATCGAAAGCCAAGTGGATTTTCTCTTGGGGAGCAGATGGCCGAGATCCCCGAGAAAACACCGAGTCCCCCGCCACCCCGTTGAGAGTAGGGAATGTAGAAAAAGGAGAGAGAAAATAGGCGGAGGGTGAACAAAGGGAGAGGGAAATGAGAGAGGCAGATAGGTGTGTGCGTACAGAGACAGACAGACACAGCGGAAAGCGACAAGAGCGAGGCAGAGAGAGAAAGCGAGGAGGATGACTAACGCTCAGATATCGGTGAACACTTTGGTTCGGCGCGTGGACGGGACAGAGGAACAAAGGCACTGGGATGTCGATTCATTTGTCCCCAGGGTCTAGAATTGGGATCAGATCACTTAGTTCTGGGTCGCGTTGGAACAGTGCTTCTCAACCGTCCTGATGCCGCGACCCTTTCATACGGTTCCTCATGTGGTGGCGACCCCCAAACACAAAGTTATTTTCATGGCTATGTCATCACCGTCATTTTGCTACTGTGATGAATTGGGTGACCCCTGTGAAAGGGTCGTTCGATCCCCCCAAAGTGGTCGTGACTCACAGATTGAGAACCGTTGCGTTAGTAACTCAGGCTGCTAATTGAGGCTCTAAACCCACCAGCCACTCAGAGGGAGAAACAGGATGCTGTCTTGGAGACCCTCCCCAGGACAGACAGACACCATGGCAGGGGTCTGGATTGCTCTTCGAGCTCAGCTCTCTAGAGACGACCTTTGTTTGCCACCTTCCCCAAACGAGCATGTGCATCGACCATCGTGATGGAGAGCCATTCCTTGGCACGCTTTCCCTGGTCTTCATCTCACTAGTCCCATTTCCAATTTTATTAAAACTTCTTCCTGTTAGACCCCCTGACCACCTTGTGTTTTTAGAAAGGAAAAAAAAGTCTATCAAGAAGAATACCCAAACCCAGTCACTCTGGTCTCTTTAGCTTGAATGTCCTTGGCCTGGTAAACCCCCTTCAGAAGCCACTGTTTTGCTTGGCCTTTTTGGGGAGAAGATACCCTCATGAGACTAAGTCAAGTACGTTATTGAGAGACCTGGTCTGCAGGCCTCCCCTGGCCTCAGAGACATTTTATTTGAATACCCTGTGCATTTTTCTACTTGCCCTCATATCTGAATGGGATTCATACATTTATTTATTTTTTTAATACATGTATTAAACAACAATTAAATACTATATTTATATGACAATACACCAAAAAGTCTTTTTTAAAAATAACCTGTAGTCATAGAGACAACAATCAGATGAACATAACCTACACTGAAGCCTGTCCCTCAGTGCTCATCAGGCCCACATTGGGTGGTGATAATAATACGAGAAACATTAGGTTCCTCTTTCCTCCAAACCAGTTCTCAGAGATGAACTTCCCCCCTCCACCTTGGCCATGGGAAGTCCTGAGAAGTATACATACCGGGAAATACAACATTGTCACCGCCTGAGATGAATAGCTCTCTTGTTCTCTCCTGAGTTATCAGGTACCCAGCCTGGCTGGAACAATAGCCTCGGAAGGATCACCAAGCCTGCACGCTCACCTCACCCCATGATTGAAAAGTGGTGGTTTCCACTGTGGGAAAGAAAACAAACCAATCCACCGGTTTGTTTGCCCTTTTATTCTTTCTGTGGCTGGAGGTTGAAGTCATGGGTGTCTCTCGAGAGTACTGGCTCTCCATTCTAAAGAGAGCCTGCGTCGGGTAACCTTCCATTTCTAAGATGGTTACCAGATTCCAATTGGGGCAAGGTTTCCCCTGGCTCCATGCCCTCTTAGATAAAATTGCTGCTGGGTTCCTTTCTTCTCATTCCTGTAATGTGGCTCATCTGTTTTATGCAGATTGCAACTCTGGAAAAGATATGAGCAGCTGTCTGCTTGCCACACAGATCTGTCAGTGCTGGAGGGAAAGGGAACTGGCATTTGAGGACTGGTGCCAGGTACTCTACGGGGTGGTTTACACACCTTATCGCTTTTATTTCATGGCATCTTTTTTTCTAGCTTACTATTTTGTGCCCAGGATACCGTGGTTCAGCTTTGGGAAAGCCAGTACATCTACCCAACTTCTCACTGGATTATTAGCAGACCAGGGATATCAGCCTCTGCCTTCCTCTCCTCCTCATTCTTTGTGCAGTTAAAGGAGGACGTTAGCTGTCCCTGTCTTGTGGGAAACCTGAGCTAGAGGAAGTCTGGGAAATGTAGTCTTTATTCTCTCAGCCTTCCCTTGCAGGAAGGCCAGAAATAAGAGGATGGAATGAACCTGACAGAGCCAACATCTAGTTTCTGACACCGTTGGCAACTCCACAGGATGCATACCCTCTTCCCACACTTCAACTCCCACGGCATCGGTAGCAGCAGCAACAATGAGGTTCTCACCCAGCGCCATTAAAACCATTGTTCTCATGCGGGGATGGGGAGGGGGGGTGGGGGGGGGGAAGAGGGAGGGACACATCCACCTTCTCCCTCCCCAGAGAGAGAAAACACAGAATGTCACCCGAGGAACCATTTCTCTCCAAGTGTCCATTTTGTCTTCCTTTTCCAGCACGCTCTACTTGGTCACAGGTGCGGGCCGTGGAAGGGAAGTCCGGGGAGTAGGGAAGACGCCCTTAGGGTTTAAACCTTGTTCCCACAGTGACTTGGGCTTTGGGGACCATTCCAGCTGGATCCCATCAAGATGTGGGGTGGGTGAGTGTGCCTGGTTTTATATTGGTGAGTCCGATGTGGACCCCAGCTTCTGTCTGGGTATTGGATCCCTACCAGACCTTTACGAAGCCAAGAGTGATTTCTCAAAAGAGTAGTCGTTTAATGAAGAAGAAATGGTTTGCTCCAGAAGCCAGGCGTGTGATTCCTCCAGGAAGGCTGTGTAGCACCCAGAGAAGCTGGAGACCTTTTGACTCAAGAAAGTCCAAGTGACACATCTGCTTTGGGGGGAGTGGGGGGGTTGCAAGGTAAATGTGCTGAAGCAATCCTTACCAGGGTGCTAACAGGCCCACTAGACCCTTTGCCTTTTACTGAGATGGGATACAGAACACAGTAGGTCCATCTTCTCTTTGGAGGGTTCATCTCAACAAAATGATCACCACCCATCCCTATGGTGCTAGATCTTCGCACACAACAGAGTTTACTTTTGAGAACACTGGTCACCCAAGGGATTCCCAGTCACTCAAGCTTATCAGCCTGGTGTCATCCATTTAGCGAACCCGTATGACCTCCCGTGGGCTGGTGGGATGATCCAAGTCTGCAATAATTCTGACGTCACCTCAAACATGGAGAAGGGTCCCCACAAAGATGACAGAGAGCAACTCCCACTGTTCCCTCTTCTCAATGACCGATGAGGGAGCAGGCCTCCACGGCACTTTGGACTACAGTGATTTCAGTAAGGACGAAGATATTCTTGTAATCAATGGATGGGCTAGAAGAATTCTCAGAAAAGTCTTAAAAAATGAAAAAGTGGTGGACACACCCATCAAGGCTCTGCTTTTATCAGCCACCGTCCAGCTGATTGATGGTGGTGGAGCCCCAAGATCACTAGCCTGCTCCCTCCCTGCAAAAGGATGGGGCACACCCTGCTTTCCAGCACCCACGAGCTGCAGGGTATAGACATGGGCGCTCTGTGAACGATGCTCCAGAAAAACTCCAGCACTTCCAAGCCTGAGGGATAGTTTGCCAACGGCCGTCAGACGCGGCCTCACTATGTTGCTTCTGCTTCCAGGGGGCATGGTGTCACTGAGGTAATGGATGCCAGGGCCCACATGGCACCGGAGCTGTAAAGAAAATGTAGACTCTTTCAAGTGCCAAGACACCCATAAGGGGGATGAAGTGACACCCAATGAGTCAGCCGTGGACCTGCCAGAGTGGCCGTGGGGAGTCTGGGGAAAGACAAGGACCGATCAGCTGACGAGAAAGGCCCTTTGATGCTAAGAATTAAGTGCTTGCTGCTGGCATCTTGGTGGCTGGAACCCACCCCGCGGTTCTGCAGCAGAATTTCCACGCGAACATCCATTCCTGGTTTGATTGGTTGTAATCTCTAAGGACGTGGATTCCAGGGATTCTCCCATGGTGCCACTGGGTGGGTGAGAACACCCCTCCCTTAGGTTTACGTGTCGGAGTCAAGGGCCAGCAGTCAGTCCTTTATCACCCGGGCCGCTGACTAAACAAACGGACTAGGAGGAAAAGAATCTGTAAATGGCAGGCAGAGGCTGAAAGAGTCTGCTTAGAGGCCACGTTCCTCTTCATAAAATTTGAATCAGCTGTCGCTACTTCTTTTGAGTTTTGAGAGGATAAAATGAGGCAACGATGGAAGGAATGAAGCGAACTAGTGCCCGGCACAAAGGGAGCAGGCAGTTAATGCGAATCATTCCTGTTGTTGTTTTTGACAGCATGCTTCTGCGTGTGTGTCATCGGCAGGGCTGGTCAAAGGACGAGGTTGATATCTTTAGAAGCCTTTTCCACTACCATGGTGAGTTATCTTGTGTTTTCTCAAAGATGTTGGATTAGGAGCAGGAGCATGGCGGCGGTGGCATCTCAGGAAAGTTAAGTGCAGGCGGAAACCATGCCTGGACCTAGAGCCACCATTCTGAGTGGTTTTCAAAGCGCAGCGGGGGCACTTTCAAATGACGAAGACCACAAGCAAATGCAAAATTATAGAAAGAAAAAGAATCACATATGAGCCTGCCTCATGCACTGCCCAGGTACCTGCCAGGAACTGCCCTCAAAGGAAGGTGGTAGGCAGCCCAAAGACTGGCTTCCCTGGTCCAGGACTCTTCCTCTCTGACCCAGACTTCAGGTCTGCCAAAGGAAACAGGGCTAACTGCTCATCTACAATGCCTGAACACTGCTGCCCCCTACCGCCACTGAGCTACTTTGCAGCTGAGCTCTTCTGAGAGCATTTTTTAAAATTCCTCAAAGTGATCATTTTAAAAATTTGGAAGAAGAGGTTAAATATTCCATACCGGCCACTATGCATTCCAGCATGAAAGAATTTAAGCAGAGTAGTAGAGCACTAAACTATGGCCATGCTTAAAGAGAAAGATGGTTTAGGCGTCTGACCATGGAACTGTGGCTGAGGCAGGAACTAGGGAGAAGGAAAGGGCAGTCCTCTTCTGAGGGATTAGCCACCGACACGCCCACAAACGGCAGCAGAATATTGTCAGATGGCTCCTTGGTAACCTGTGATCTGTCGACGACACGGCCTCGCTTGCTGAAAGCAGAAAGAACCTGATGCACTTACCCATGCAGATCAGACTGCAGCCATCAGCATGGGTTACATCTCGATGTAAAGAAAGCAAAAGTCCCGAAAATGAGGCCAATGAACAGCATCGTGATCAATTGGAGACAGGGCTGAAGTTGTCAAGGATTTTGTTTTACTCGGTTCCACCGTCAACACCCAGGGAAGCAGCAGCCCGGAGATCAAACGACACATTGCGCGGGGCACGTCTGCTGCACAAGGCCTCTGGGCAGCGAGAAAGGCACTTGGAGGGCTCACGTGCCCCTGCACCAAGCCATGGCATTGTCGTTCACCTCATAGATGCAGGTCAACGGTGGACCACAAGTAAGGGAGACCAGAGAAGAACAGATGCCTTTGAACGATGGGGCTGGGGAAAAATATCAAACATGCCACGGACTGTCAGAAGGACAGAGATCTGTCTTGGAGGAAGTAGAGTCAGAATACCCCAAAGAAGCAAGGATGGCCACACTTGGTCGCAGGTACTTCGGACACGCAGCTCCTGCAAAAGGACATCTTCATGCTTGGCACAGCAAAGGGCCCGTGAAGAAGAGGGAGACCCTCAACCAGCTTTATTGGGCCCCGGGGCTGCCACAATGAGCTTAAACAGCCAGTGGGAGGAGGGCTGGGGACAGCACAGCGTTTGGTCTGCCGTCCACAGAATCGCTGTGAGTCAGAGCTGACTCCGGGGCACCTCATAACAACGGTAGGCTCTTGGGCAGTTACCCTGTGCCCAGCACTGTGTAGATCACCATCCAATCTAACAGGTAGGTCTTGCGAGGTAAGCACTATTGTTGCCCCTACGCTCATTGAAGTTAAGGAAGCTGAGGTCCTAGACACGGCACTGCCTGTTGACAGCAGCGGCGACACTAGAACTACTTGGGCTCAAATATGCGCTCCTTCTAAATCCTCGTTTGTGCTGGTTGTTGGGAGAAAGAGGAGTTGTGTTTGCACTCCTGGGACGATGCCCAGCCTTGGAAACTCGCATGGGGCAGGTCTCCTCCGTGCTACCGGGTCACTTTGCTCTGACTTGGTATCTCCTTCCATGGCGGGGTGCTTGGTTTGGTTCCATTTTTGTTGTTGTTCGGGGTCACGAAGTCAGTCTAACACCTCCTTTTCAAGGGAAGAAGGAGCTGCAGTAAGGAAAGTTTGCTTCTTGCCAAGGGTCATTACCTGCTCATGGATTATATCACCTATCCACCGTCTTCAAGGAGGTCTGGCGCTGCGGTAGGCGGGCTGACTAGACAAACAAATCCAGTGACATGCATAAGTGTAGGGACGAGCTTTATATCAAAAGTAATTATGTGTCAAGAAAACATCCCAGCCCAGTCTAACTCTAGTCCATGAGTCC
Source organism: Tenrec ecaudatus (assembly GCF_050624435.1). Taxonomy (NCBI): domain Eukaryota; kingdom Metazoa; phylum Chordata; class Mammalia; order Afrosoricida; family Tenrecidae; genus Tenrec; species Tenrec ecaudatus. The sequence continues at coordinate 10,594,290 of NC_134542.1, read as the reverse complement.
AATATGAGTCCACGAGTCCCTGTTCAGACTCCTGCCGCCACATGCAATGATGCGGAATGCAGAAAGATCACAGGCCGGTGTGTGCACAGTCCTGTGGATCTGAGGTCGGTGGTGGAAAGCATGGCAGGGCTCCCGCAGCTTCTGCAAGCAGGAAGGTCAAGCCAGGTGAAGCCAGAGAAAGAAAAGGGTGTTCCCTGCACCCTCCTTATGAAAAGGCCATGCCCACAAGGAGGCGCCTTCATGCTGTGACGTGACTGACAGGTTGGATACCATCCCTACACTTTATATATCTTCAAGTTGACATGAGGTTATGGAGCTGCCATGGGTGCCTACAACCGTGACATGGTAGCTCAGTTGTTCAATGAAAGGCTGGCAGTTCAAAGCCACCCAGCAGCTCCCTGGGAGAAAGACCTGGGGTTGTGCTTGTCAAAAGGCTCCCACCATGAGACTCCTAGGGGGCAATTCTGCTTTGTCCTGTGAACTCTCTGAGCTGAAATGGGCTTAATGGGCATTAAAAAATAATTTTATTGGGGGCTCGTACAACTCTTATCACAATCCATCCATCCATCCATTGTGTCAAGCAAATTTTTTTAAGGCTCTTTGGATGTGAAATGAAATATTTAAATATGCTACTTCAGCATTTGCCATATGTATGGTGGCATTAAGGATGCCTATCGTGTTGTCAGGGAGCCCTGCGGTGTGCCGGTGACGCATTGGGCTGCTAACCTCAAAGGAAGCGGTTTGAAACCACCAGATATTCCCAGGGAAAAAGACAAGGCTTTCTACTCCTGAGGAGATTTATAGTCTAGGAAACTACCAGGGAAAGCGCTCCTCTGTTCTGTAGGGGTGCTATGGGTTAGAACGGACTCAATGGCAGCGAGTTTGGTTTGAGTTAATCACCTTCTTAAACTGAGAATGTGATAAACTCAAACCACCACAACTACCCATTTCCAAAACCCTTATCAAGATCTCCCCCACTCCTCTGTCAGTTTGTCGTACACCGGGGGCTTCTAGTTTGCTGTGACACTGGAAGCTATGCCACTAGTATTTCGGATGCCAACAGGGTCACCCATGGTGACGGGTTTCAGTGAAGCTTCCAAACTGAGAACAGGCGGGGAAGAAGGGATAGGTTGTCCACTTCTGAGGAATGAGCCCTGGAAAAGCACAGGGAATACAGAGGACCAATGTTCGATGTCTTGCCAGAAGACAAGCCCCATTGTCTGGATGAGGCCCTTGGAATACAACTTTGGACTCTACCTTATCAGAGTAGAGTCAACCTGAATGACGTGGATGAGGCCCTCGGAATACAACTTTGGGTTTACCTTATCAAAGTAGAGTCAACCTGAATGACATGGATGGAGTAAAGCCTTTGGGACCCTCCTTCACCGATGGGGCAGGACTGAAAATGAGAAGACAACAGCAAACATCCATCCGTCGTTGGAACGTGGAATGCATGAAGTATGAATCAAGGGACATTGGAAGATGTCAAAAGTGAAATGGAACGCATGAAGATTGATATCCTCGGAATTAATGAGCTGAGAGGGACTCGCTACTTTGAATCAATCATAAGCCTTACTACTCTCAGAATGACACGTTCAGGAGGAATGGTGTGGTGTTCACCATCAAAAAGAGCAATTCAAGATCTGTCTTGAAGTACCATGCTGCCTGTGATAGGATGATATCTGTGAGCCTCGGAGTTACACACCAAGCTCGAAAGCTAGGGCTGGAGACAGGAAGAGTTCTACTAACTTCTCCACGCTGACATTGATCGGACATGCGATCCAGAGACGCTGAGCATGATTGGCGACTGGAATTCGAGCGCTGGAAAGAGAGGAAGGAGAAGGACCTTGGCAGATGGCATACACAGGAATCAAATTGACTGCATCTGTGGGAAGAAGTGGTAGAGAAGTTTAATGTCATCACCCAAAATAAGGCGAAGGGCTGACTGTGGAACAGAGCATCAATTGCTCACCTGTAAGTTCAGGTGGACACTGAAGAAAAGTAAAACAAATGCAAAAGAACCCAAATATAACTTTGAGTGTATTCCACCTGGATTTAAAGACCATTTCAAGTCCTCAACTGACATCGTTCCTCTTTAATACATTAAAAAGTGTTTTGTTTGTTTTGACAGCAGATTTGCTCCATGGACAGACACTATGTCATTTGATTTCTTCAAGATTGCTCTCCTGGTTATTAATTGGGGCGCCAAGCAAAATGAAATAATTGACAACTGTTCTCTATCTGCTTATCTTGTTGATCGGTCCATTTGTGGAGGGCTTTGTTTTCTGGTGTGGAGGTGTAATCTGTACTGAAAGCTACTGTGCTTGCTCTTCATCAGTAAGAGTTTTAAGTTCTCTTTGGTCAAGCAAGCCAAGGCGTGACTCAATTGTAATGAGTCTTCCTTCAATCCCGATACCATGTTTTCCTTCATATAGTCCGGCTTCTTGTACTGTTTGCTCAGCATACAGATTAAGGATAGGAAAAGGATGCAACGCGATGCACGTCTTTCCTGGTTTTAAACCACGCCGTGCCTGTTTGTTCTGTTTGAAAGGCAGCCTTCTGGCTTATCTAGAGGTTCTGTATGAACACAATGAAGTGCTCTGGCATTCTCATTCTTCAGAATATTCTCCATGATTTGTTATGATCCACACAGCCTGGTATCTATACACTTGCCTGTTTTAGAGATTTCCTCTAAGGGACAAAGGGTTTCCCAGTAGGATCAAGGAAGGTGGTGATGACCTGGGGGCGTGGGGGCATGAGGGGATGTGGCAGCTGCTGTGTGTGGTCTGCAGTGTAAAGCCTACAAAATTTTGTCAGGAAAGGTAAGGGGGTTGGGGGGGGGGGAGGGCTGCAGCTGATCCTCTGTCAGGTGTCCCACCTGTGGGAAAGTCCATGGGAAGCTTTGGCCAATTTCCTACCAGAGGACAAAAGCTAAGCACTTGTTTATATTCTATCCCAAGGTACGACTGTCCTCAAGGTGTTGCTGGGTGCCCTTACCGGTCTGTATCTCGCTCACCAGGCCTACAAACAAGGGCCTTTTCTCCTACAAGGCAGAGGGCTCCGAGGGAACTGACTCCATACCACCACCGGCACCACAATGAGAAACCAGCCGCCATCAAGCTTACCCCAATGCATGGCAACTCCATGTGGGTTCGAGCAGAACCTGGTGCCATAAGGTTTTCAGTGGCTGGTTTTTCAGAAGCAGATCACCAGGTCTTTCTTCGGAGGCACCTCTGGTGGACTTTGAACTTCCAGACAGCAGCCAAGCATGCTGTTTGCCAACTAGGGCCCCCCTCCCCCACTGCTCTGCCATATTTAGTAAATGACCTGTTTGGCTAGATTTAAAAAGCACACAACAACAACAACAAAACAAACAATGCCATCAAGTCAATTCTGACTCAAATGGACCCTCTAGGACAGGGTAGAACCGTCTTTGAGGGTTTCTGAGACTGTGCTTCTTTCTGGGAGAAAAAGACCCTGTCTTTCTCTCTCAGAGCAACTTGTAGTTTAGAACTGCTGATCCTGCAGTTAGCAGCCCAACTCACCACACCAGAGCTCCTTGGTTTAGCTGGGTCGAGGGAGGGGAAATGGAAGCGCTTCATCGTTGCTAGAGGTGAGGGGCTGGAAGTGGACATCCTGTGATGCCCCGCTTCTCTGGAAGGAGCTCTTAGACATCTTGGAAGTGGGTGGAAATGGAATGAAAATGGCAGCATCCTGCCAATGAGAGAGAGAGAGAGAGAGAGAGAGAGAGAGAGAGAGAGAGAGAGAGAGAGAGAGAGAGAGAGACCTTCAGATTCTGTGGACAGACAGCGAGCTAGTTGTCTGACTCTTCCCAGTGGGCCATCAGACTGAACAGAAAGAAAGCGCGCTGAAGGAGAGGTCGGGGTTTCATGGTCTGGCACGAAGACTCGGCAGAAGGGGCATGCAGGTGACACTGGTGCCTCTCAGCAGACTGCCAGCACGGAGGTGCGTGAAGCTCCTCAACAAGCAGAGGGGATCGTTTAAGGGGGAGTTAAAGATGGACCAAGGATGTCCACGATTGAGAACCTAATCCCTTCTATTTGTCCACCCGTGCACCTTGCATTTCCATGTAAGATCTCTCAGGAGTTTAGAATAAGCCCTGTTGGAGGAAGGAAAAAGCATGTTAGAAACATGGCGTGATCGAGGAGGAATCGTGAGGCTCACCGGAGTTGATCTGGAAGAGATCTGGTGAGATGGAGCTCTGCCTGGGAGCAGCAACCAGAGAAGGTATTTAGTCTGTGACGTGACATCAGCGCCCCAGCCCTGCCCCACACCCATTGCATCACGGGGGGATAGAGGGCTGGGAGGAGTAGATTCCAGCACGGTGAGCTTTTACAACAGGTGGAGTGGGAGGCTTATCGAGTGGAAGGAGTGGCAGGAAGAAAGGTCCCCTGGATGACCCAGCCAGGTGTGGTATATTGGAGCTGAATGGAACGAGAGGATATCAACGGCTGATGAGTGATTGAGGGACACAGAACCATCAGTGGGAGGGCCAGACCTGGGGCTTCTGTCTTCTGACATTTGTTTTCTTGGGCAAACACTCAGACACACTATCAACATGAACTCATAGGTTCATAGAATCAAAGGTAACACACACCTCTTCCCTCATTCCATTTTTCGGACTCTAAGCGGGCTTGCAATGTGGTCAGACCAGACACAATGTGACACCACCTTTCACACTTGTCACCATGCAATTGGACACATCGTAGACTCCTCATGCTAACTTGCTGCCAAGGAGTCAATGCTGACTCATAGTGAACCCCCTGTGTGTTTCTGAGACTGTCACTGTTTATGGGAGTAGAAAGTCCATTCTATCTCCCATGGAACTTCTGGTGGTTTTGAACTGCTGACCATGTGGATCATAGCCCAGCGTGTAACCACTCCACCACCAGATGCAAACATGGCTTTCCTAGGCATTGGGCACCACTTTCCTGGGAGAGTAGCTGTCTTGCAGTGATCTGGAACGGAAGCCAGAATATCTCTAGGTCAGCCTGCACTGTGTCCTACACCAGTGATGGCCGCTGCCCAAACAGCCTCCATGAGAACACTGCCAAGGTTGGGGCATTTTTCAGTAAATCTGGAGACAGACTCGGACAGACCTAGACAAATGGGCACAAGATTCTATATGTTGAGTTCAAGCTGCCTCTGTGTGTCCTGCTTGATGAGTCCCATCTCTTAACCTCCCACACATGACCACCGCTTCCTTTCTCCTCAAATGCTCACGCATCAAGCTTTATGCAAGGCGGCAATGCACACCCCCCCCCCCAAGTCTTCCTGCTTATATTGTGGACACCCTTCCTTCCCTCCACACCACCTATGTCTGCCTTGTGAAGGTGAAAACAAATCCTACCAACAGGCTGGTTCCAATGCATACTGGCTCACTGTGTTACCTTGGTTCCTGGGAGTAGAGCTTGGCCTGTGTGGCTCTTTGAGTACGAACATGTGGCTCTCAAGTAAAATTGAAAACGACAGTCAAACGCTCATAGTTTCATTTTCAGATAACGGTTATGTCATTTGTTTATAAATATATATTTATGACTCTCAAATACTTGTTGAATGGTAGCGAGGGACAGGATTGGCTCTTCCGTCACAAAATGTTGCCAGCCCTTGTCCCTGAGAAACAAATCCAGTGATGGTTGTATGTCTTGTATATAGAAAGAGATTTGTCACTAAAAATGGCTTACACAGTTGTAGAAATAGGTTCAAGTCAAAGTAGTCTGCCGACAGCTCCCAAGACCAGCACGCAGCATAACTGAAGATGGAGAAATCAGACCAGGATGACGAAGCAGAGACAGCAGGGGTCACAGGCTGGTGGATGCAGAGGAGGCCCAACATTGGCGGAATCAATCCTCCATCAGCAATAGTCTGCCGACGACTCTTGAGATCCCTCCATGATGCAACATGAGATTGAAGAAGGAGATGCAAGATCTGGTTTCTCTCTCTCTCTCTGTCTCATTTGTTAAGTTTTGTTCCCTCTCCTTGGATAAAGTCTAATTGCTCAGTGGAGACTGCAGGACTGTAAATCTGTATAGGAGCAGACTGTCTTATTTTTCTCCAGAGGAGTGGCTGCTTGGTGGGATTGAATGGACAACTTAACATTTAGTTTGATTCTTCACCCACGAGTCCTACCAGGAATCTTTTGTGTGACTATAGATTAAACAACTTCGTGTAGTTACGTTCCTGCAAAACTTTATTTGCAAAAACAGGCAGTGGGCTGGATGTGTGTCCTGGCTGGCTATTGTTTGTGTGCCATTGATCTAAGAGAATATTGAAAATGTCAGGCCAGTCTCACAATCTGTTGTTAAAAGAAAAATTAAAAACAAACCAAAAAAACCCCCCATGAGGTCCAGTTTTTTCTTTTTTTAAAAAAGAAGCTGTAGTCCCTTGGGAACAAATGTCTGGCTAGAAATGCAACTGAGTGTGATGACTCTCAAATGACAATGGTCTCATTTGAGGACTCCAGCGGACATTTGGCCATGGAGCCAGGAGACAATTTTCTTTTGGTTGCTACTACTGGGGAGGGGGTGGTACTGCCATCTAGTGGACATCCACTGCAATCAGGTCGATTCTGACTCCTACATCATTGAACCAATCCTAAATCTTGGACAGAGTAGAACTACCTCTGTAGAAAGTTTCCTCTTTCTCCTCCAAAGTGGCTGCTGGTTTCAAACTGCTGACCTTGGGATTAGTAGCTGAACTCATCATCCTTAACTCCACTAGAGCTCTTCCTTTCCATTCACAGTGAGCCTATATAGGGTTTCTGAGGCTGTAAATGTTTATGGGAGCAAAACGCAACTGGTGGCTTCAAACTACCAACCTTAAAGTTCAACAAGTATCCTATCACGAGGGCTTCTATTTAGTGCTAGAGCTCAGTAAAGCTGCAAACGTCCTAACTACCTCCTCCCCTTCAAAATCCTCACAGGCCATCTGTATCAACAGAGGAGGCAGTTAAGTCTTAAGGTATGTGATCTCGTTTTAATGTTTATCTAAAAGGAACATTGTTGCCTGACATTGCACACAGGATGCTATTTGGCATGCAAATGAAGATTGGGCTAATTGGTGACTTAGATTGCTAAATTAAATGGAAACAAATATGCTCTCACCCGTTTCCCAATTTCAGTGAAACAACCTGAGGGTAATGGTGCTTACAATTGTCCTGCTATCCCTAACCCTTCTGGAATATCTTCAAAGGAGACAGGCTTAGAGCAAGAACAATGCTCTATGGTACTGGGGCTGCTTCTGTTTTCCAAAGAGGAAATTGAAGCCCCAAGTGATGATGGACCCCATCCAAGATCCGTGGGCTCCAAGTCTGGGATTTTACTTTCATTCATGACCAGGAGAATCCAGTCCCTGGAAAAGGACATGCTGCTTGGGGGAGGGGGCGGAGCAGAGAAAAAGAGGCGGGAGCTCAACCAGATGAATTGACACTGTGGCTGCAACAATGGGGCTCAAATGTAACAACAGTTGTGATGACCGTGCAGAATGGGGCGTGTTTCATTCTGTTGTATGTAAGGCTCTATGCGCCAGAGCCCATGAAACAGCGCCTAACCAGCACCACCACCAGCACCACCAGCACCACCAGCGCCAGCACCAGCACCTCCACGAGACGCCTCAAATACATTTTCAGCCTTAACTTTTCTCTGAAGGAATCACCTGAAATATTTCCACTGTTCTTGTAACACACCTGACAATAGTACATCCTCAGAGCAACTTACTAAATATGAACTTGGCACAGTCTTCAGGTTCCAGGTAGGCTCAGGCACCATGGGCCCCTTGTGGTGGGATGGAGGCAGGCCAGGAATGGGGTTAATCTCTTTGTTAGGTGCCTTTGAGCACCTGAAACCTAATGATGGCAGGAATTCAATTTTCTTCCACATGATGTTTGGGTCCTCTATGGGTGTGAGGGAAACACACCTGTGGCTGCTTATGAGAGAAGGGGGCCGGGTCATGACCTCAGCTCTCCACGCTGGTGCGGGCTTTTCACTGCAGCCTTTGGGGTACAGCGGGGTGCCCTCAGTCCATTGTCATGCATCCCTACCCTCAGGACTCAGAGCAGAACTGCCCTGAGGGTTTTCCACAGCTGTGTGTTCCGAAGCAGATCGGATCGTCAGGCTTTTTCCAGTCACCTGGGGGTAGGGGTGGGGGTTGGGGGGGAGGTTTGAACTTACAACCTTATTCTTAGTGACATTATCCATTCACATCACTCCACGGATCTTTGTAAAGGAGCCCTTGGTTCCCCGTTGGGCTGCTAACTGCAAGGTCAACAGATCGAAATCACCAGCGGCTCTGTGAGAGTGAGGCGAGGCAGTCTACTTCCGTCCAGAACGACGTTCTTGGGAACCCACGGGGCAGTTCTACCTTGTCCAGTGGGGGCTATGAGCCAACATCGACCTCATGGAAGTGACTTTGGAGTTGCGACTCTATGTAGATGGTGCCATTGAGATGATTTTTCCTTTATGGGAACATGGTGCTGTCTTCAACCCTCTCCATCCCAACTGTGAGAAGACAGGCAGCTCGAGTCCGTAGGGGGAGGGGGAACAGCGGGGCTCAGGTTGTGACTGAGGCAGACGGACCTGGGCCTCCGTGAGGCCAGTTCCAGTGAGGACACGGGTCCTTGTCTGACAGTTCCAGACATGAGGGTGGGGTGGCCTTAGACTCTGGGGTGAAGTCCCCCCACTCTCCGTGCCCCGGAGCCCTCGGGTCCCCCGCGCGAGCCCTGCCAGTCCACTGACCCTGAGCCGGCCCGGCCCGCACAAGGAGCTTCCCTAACCTGGGCTGCACTACGCGGCCCGAGGCCCGCGCATGCGCGCCAGCGCCTCTCAGATGTTTGGCGGTTTCCAAGGCAACGAAGTCTCGGGGCTGAGGGTCTGTGGAGGAAAACATGAAACTGAAGAGCCTCCTGCTGCGCTATTACCCGCCAGGTACTTGAACACTTGCCACCTCCCCCCCCCCCCCCCCGCTCCCCGTGCCCGGTGGCCCCCTAGGTCCTCGGCCGGGGGAGGTGGGGGACCCGAGGGTGTGACGGGGACCCCGAGTGGGCTGACACGGGTGGCACTTGGGCGCCTTGCTCCTTCGGATACTAGACTCTGAGTCTCAAAACTGTTCAAAGGATTCTTCCAGGAGGTTTTCACCTAAATGGTCAAGTAGCGATGTTTTGGGGTCCTTCGGGAATGGGGGTGTGGGAGAGGTGACCACTGGTGTTGCTTTTAACATCAAACGGCCAAGTCAGGGTGTGCCGAATGAGAGGGGGAAACGCTTGCCTTGCAAAGCCGGTGACATTAGCTCTAGTGGGATCTGGATTGTACGTTTCTGCCCATGGTCATCTCTGGTGAGGACCCACCCCAGGACAAGCCCACTGCCAGCTAGGGGACTTCCGACACATTGCAACCCTGTAGAGCAGAGGAGAACTGCCCCCCCACCCCCACCCCGGGTGTCTGAGACTGTATGTCGTCCCAGGAGCAGACAGCCAGCCTCAGGATTCGAACTGCCGACTTTGCAGTTAGCAGCCCACGGGTAAAACAGTGCGCCAGCAGGCCTCCTACTGCATGCTAGAGTCCCTTAAAAGCCTTCAGGAGCCCTCGGTCTTGGTAAGTTAAAAATTATGATAAAACAAAACAAAACAAAAACACACCGATTGCCCTAGCTTTGGGAGGCGATGGCAACAGCCAGCCTCGCCTTTTCCCATGGAAGAGCTGGGTTTGAACTGATGAACTTCTTTCTGGTGAGCAGCCTGGCGCCTAAACCACTGTATCACCAACACTCTGTTTCATACGTGGGGCAGGGCCACTTTTAGAGACTGAGGTGTGGTTACACGATGGACTGTTAACTGCAAGGTCAGCAGTTCAAAACCTACCAGCTTCTCTGCAGGTGTCAGCTGAGGCTTTGTACTCCCTTAAAGAGTAACAGACTCAAAAGGTTACAGAGGCAGTTCTTCTCTGTCTTAAGGAGTCACTGTGACCACCATGTTAGCGGCCAGGTTAGCGGTTGGAACTCACCAGTTGCTTGGTGGGCGAATGAGGAGGTTTTCTGCTCCTATAAAGATGTGCAGCCTCAGATTGGCTCAGTGGAAGTTCTACCCTGTCCTGTAGGGTCACCATGAGTCAGAATGAACTAGATGGCAGTGAGTTTGTTTGCCAATGTCTTGCTTACCCTGTTGGGTAGTCAGAGAGGAGCTCCTAATTCAGACCTCTTCTCAGAACAGGAGCAATGTAAATAGTCTGCAAACTTGACACGCAGCAGTTGATGACCAGTCACGCTTGCCTAAGGAGAAGTTTGGACAAGTCATGTCATCCCATTGCACAGGAAAGGCAGATGCCTTTGGAGGAGTTTGGTGCCAGAGAACTTAATGAGGATGGGAAATATTTGGAGGACTATAACATTGGAAGTCTCAGAGTTCCCAGCTACGTCTCCTGCAGCTAAACGGACATGTCGGAGAAGTCCAGCAGGCACAGAACTGATGGTTCTATTCTTCTTCCCTGTCCCAATCACTTCACCACCCATCTAAATTTTCCTAGTGGACACCCCCATTTCTCTCAAGATCACTCAAGACCATTCTTGCCCTTCCCTATCCAGATCATCAAAATCTGTCAGCTCCCCATCTGAAGTCTACTGTGAATCTACCCAATGTATCACCATTTTGATGGTTTCCTGATCCAATTTTCCCTTCCTGATTTCACCATCCACTCTGAAGCCCCACCCAAAACACCATTGCCCCCCATCTGGGCCACTTCAATGGCTTCTCAGTGGGACTCCTTGTTTTCATCTTCACCCTCCTATGATCGATCTGCGGCTGCGCATCACAAGCGTCCAGCAGGATCTGGATTAACCTCCCTGGTGGTCTAATTATGTCAGTAATTTGTACCCAAAGCGGTCCATTGTTTTGCATAAAGTTTGTTGTTCTATATTGTAGGCCTGTAATTCTTAAGAAATTACTCATTTTAATCTCTCTAGTAGACATTCCAGGTATGATAAACGTCTTCTGACAGTTAACATTTACCCCGAGCCACACTTGGGATTACGGCCAATTAAACACCTCCCATATTTTCCCATCATGCTGCTGATAAAGTCTATATGCAGCGTGGTTTGGTTTGGCTCATCCTGCTGACCCCCAGAACTTCTCTACTCTCGGTACTTCAGGTGTCTTTCATTTTTTTTTTCAAGACCTAGTTCCCGGTCGGAATAAGAGTTGATTCTCATTCATGGCAATCTCATGTGTGCTAGAGTACAATTGTGCCCCTTAGGGGTTTCAATAACTGATTTTTTTAGAAGCAGTTCACCTGGCCTTTCTTCCGAGGTGCTTTTAGGTGAACACACACACTCCTGTTAGCATTGAAAGCATTGTTCCCACCACCAGGAAATCCCCCAACACTTAAGAGAGAACCTCTTACTCATTCTTTTCTCTCTAGCCATAGTGTCCTCCGTTATTGTTGTTCGGTTTTGTTGAGTTGGTTCAGAGCCTGTGTACAACAGAACGAAACAATGCCAGTCCCACATAATCCTCACAGTCCTTGCTATGCCTCAGCCCATCACTGCAGCCTCAGTGTCAATCCATCTCACTAAGGGGTCTTCCTCCCCTCCTCCGTACCCTCTGACTTTACCAAGCAAAATGCCCATCTTCTGAGATTGGTCCTTCTTGGTACCATGTTAGAGGTACTAGGGAGACCACCCAAAAAACCCACAGAATTTTTTTTTGTTTCAGAGCTATGAAATGTTTTTAAACAAATCAACCTTATTACCTTCAATGTACTTTCCATTATACTTAATCTATTTGTTAAATCTGTGATTCCATTCTTGGAAACATTTTTCAGACTCATCTGTTTGGATAGCTAACAGCACCTCTCTCATTTTTTTTCTTCACCTCTTCTATATCTTCTATCCTTTTGTATTAGTTTGGGTAGACTAGAGAGACAAATCCATGGATACAAAGAGATTTATATACAAGAGCAATTGAACACTGAGGAAACATCCTCGCCCAGCCCAGATCAAGTCCATAAGTTCGGTGTTAGCCCATATGTCTGATATCAAGCTATAAAGTCCTCTTCAGACTCAGGAAAACATACAATGATGCCAAATGTAGAAGATCACAGGCCAGTGGGTAGAAAGTCTTTGAATCCAGTGGCATTGGAAACATCTCAGTGCTGGCAGGGGTCTCTGCTTGGCTTCCCCAGCACCCAGAGCTGCATCAGGGTGGGTCCATGTATCTTGTCAGCTGCTATGTCTCCCAGGGTGTGTTCAGCAAGTCTCCCACCTCCAAGGAGGGAATACCGGATTTCCCGGAATTCTCAGAAGACCAAGACTCCACCCCTACATTCTTAATCCTCAAATTGACGAATTATTATATAACTACCACACCTTTCATGTCCCTCTGCATTTGAGGAAACAGAAGTTGCACAGAGCGAGGTTAAGTGAGAAAGGTGTATGGAACAAGAGAGGCATATTGTTTTTTTTGCCAAAAATGGGTGCACTGAGATGGCTGCAGGAGCAGGTGCATCGTAGTAGTGGCAAAACCAGTCGTGGTCTGCCACAAACCAGACCTTTTTTCGTCCCACACTGTTGCACAATCTTTTCGGAACCTCTAAATAGAAAGCTTGATTAACAGCCTGGCCTGGTGGAATGAACTCCAAATGCATTTTTCACATTTGGAGCTGACATTTTTGTTCGTTGGGGAAGTTGACAGGTTTTTGGAATAAGGTTTGTCATCGATTGACATTTCAATCCTTTTTGAAATGAGAAAACCATTTGTACACTTGAGTTTTTTCCATAGTGCTGTCCTTGTAAGCTGTGTTCAACATCACAGCAGTTTCTGCGGCATTTTCCCAGAGCAGGAAACAAAATTTTATGCTGTTTTCTTAAATTGGTCATCCCAAAAAATGACGTTTGAGTGAAACTGCTTTTATGAAAAAAACCACTGTGACTGGAGAGAAACTTCCTAGGCAACGCCACTGGGTGCACTAATTCAGAGTGAGTTGTTCAATGCTCGCCTAGCAGGAATAATGCATACTAAGAGGGCTCTGCTCCGCTCAGCACAATTCCAGTTTTTATTGGGTACCTTCTCTTATGATTCTCACTTTTGCGGAGTTTTCTGGTTGTACTTCTTCAAAGACAGATTGTTCATTCTTCTGGCAGTCCATGGCACGGTCAATAGTCTTCACCGAAACCATAATGCGAATGCACCAATTCTTCGTCCATCTTCCTTATTCGTTGCCGAGCTTTTACATGTATGTGAGGTGATTTAGCATATCATGCTGGGTCAGGCACACCTTAGTCCATAGTGTGACATCTCTGCTTTAAAGCATGATTTCTTGACTGCTGCTTCCATGGGTCTCAACTGTGGATCCAAATAAGATGAAATCTTTGGCAACTCTGGTCTTTTCTCTGGTGGTCAAGATGCTGTGAGGATTTTTGTTTTCTTTATGTTGAGTTGTAACTCATATTGAAGGGTGTAGTTTTTGATCTTCATCAGTAAATGTGAAAAGTTCTCTTTGCTTTCAACAAGCACTGTCATCTGAATGTTGCAGGTTTTAATGAACCTTCCTCCAGCCCATATTTAGTATTCTTCCTCACACAGTGCACCTTCTTGAGTTACTTGCTCAGCATACAGGTTGAATAAGTGTGCGGAATGGATATACATCTAATGAAATGGTTCTTGAGTTTAAGCCCCTCAGTATTCCCTTGTTCTCATTTTATCAACTGCCTCTTGGTCTATGTAGCGGTCAATTCTATCACCAAGGCTGCTAACCTCAAGGTCATCAGTCGAAAACACAAGTCACACTGCTGGATAAAGATGAGACTTTCACCTTCCCTGAAGTTTGACAGCCTTAGAACCCCACAGGGGCAGTTCTAACCTATGGGATTGCTATGAATAGCAATCAGCTTGATGGCAGAGAGTTTGATTTGGTTACGTCTTCATTTCCAACTTTCCCAGTCCAATGGTCAATACTTTCATTGCATTTTGATTGCATGTCTGATCAATTTCAGATCACAGAAGCTGGTAGAAATTTTAAATATCTTCATCTTTGTCTTAGTAGTTGGTGCATAATTTGAATAATAGTCAAATCTCTTGATCTTCCTTATAGTGGTATGGGTATCAGCCATTTTACTTCAAAATGGACCTTGAAATGTTCTTTATGGCATTGGATACCCATCATTTTTGGCATAGTAGACCATATGTTTTTCCAATTAAAATATCCCATGGGGGAAGGGAGACAGCATCCAGTGTGATATATGAAAATAATAATAACTTATAATCTATCCAGGGGTCATGAGGGCGGGGGAGGGAGGGAAAAAAGAGGAGCTGAAACCAAGGGCTCAATAGAAAGAAGATGTCCAGAAAAGAATGATGGCAACATATGTACAAATATGTCTGATACAATTGATGTTTGGATTGTAATAAGAGTTTCAAGAGTCCCCAACAAAAATGATCTTTTAATAATAAAAAAAAATCCCATGTCAGTTAATTCAGCTCACCAATGTCTAGGATATTATTGATGGTTACATGCTCAACTTCACTTTGGGAAAATTCCGATATGCCTAGACTCATATTTGGTACATTCCTCATGTCTATTACTAATGGATATTTGCAACTTGGGCTTCATCAGCAAGCGAGACTCCCAAGGCACATGATTATGACTCACTCTGCTGTCAGGATGCAGCTCTTCTCCAGCCCTATTGTTTTATAAAGCTTTTTATTGTGAATTGGGGTGGGAGGGCTTTATACTTCGGATAATCAATTTGTATTCAACTATGTATCAAACTTCCCAATAGTTTTCCCTGCCCCCTCTTTGATTTCTTCTCTCCCTCTTGTGGAATACTATCTCCCCCTTCACCCAAGTGAACACCAGTCTACAGTGACTTTACCTGCCCCTTCCCTCCCCCAGTGCCATCAACATTTGTTTCTTTTGGTATGAAAACCTTTGTCTTGGTTTTTCCTCTGTAACAGTTGCCTCTTAAAATATTTGTCCTTTTGTTATTGACTAACTTCACTCAGTATAATGTTGTCTGAGTCTCACAGTTTCATCATTATTCTCTAGCGATGCGTAGTATTGCGCGGGGCACCAAGGTGTGTTTACCTATTCCTCCACTGATGGGTATTTAGCTTGCTCCCATCTTCTTGTTATTGTGGACAGTGATGAAAGGAACACAGGTGTGCATATATCTATTCATACTTTGACTCTTACTTATTTTTAAATGCTTTTATTGGGGCTCTTACAGCTTTTATCACCACCCATCCATCCATCCATCCATCCATCCATCCATCCATCCATCCATCCATCCATCCATTGTGTCAAGCACATTTGTACATCTGTGACCATCATCATTTACAAAACATTTTCTTTCTACTTGAGTCCTTGGTATCAGTTCATTCCACCACTTCCCTCATGATCCCTTGATAATTTATAAATCATTATTATTTTCATGTCTTACATCAACTACAGTCTCCCTTCATCCACTTTTCTGTTGTCTGTCCCCCTGGGGGGTGCTTTATATATTGGTCATTGTGATAAATTTCCCCTTTCTCCCCCCACTTTCCCCTTCCCCTCCTGGTACCACTACTCTCATTATTGGTTCTGAGGGGTTTATCTGTCCTGGATTCCCTGCGACTCTTACTTCTGTAGGATATATATGTAGCACAGAGAATGCTAGGTCATATGATATTTCTATTCCTAGTGGTTTGAGGAATAGTCAGATGCTTCCCATGGTGATTGCACATTTTTACAGTCTCACCAGTGTCCGAGGGTTCCAATCTCCCCAGATCCTCTACAGAATTTACTTTTTCTTCTTTTATTTTAGCTTTGCTATTATTGTCGGTGTAAGGTGGTACCTCACCGTTGTTTTAATTTGCATCTGGCCAATAGCTAATGAATACAAGCTTTTCTCCATATGTTCGTTGGTCACTGAATGTCTTCTTTGGTGACCTGTCTGCTCATGTCCTATGCTCAATTTTTATTTGGACTGTTTGTCATTTTCTTGTGGAGGTGCTGCAATTTTCTATGGATTTTTGAGATTAGCCCCTTTTCCAATATGCTGTTGTCAAACTAGTCCCCCCATCTGGGGGTTCTCTTTTTACTCGTTTGGTGCACATAAGTGTCTTATTTTTAGTATAACTCAGTAATCTATCTTGTCTTCTGCTGAGTGTGTGTTCTTACTATGATTGGGAATGTGTTGAGGCTCTCTGTTAGAAGTTTGTCCCCATTTTATCATCGGTGATCATTATAGTTCTAGGATTTACACTTGGATCTTTAATCTGTCTTGAGTTCATTTTTTAAGTATGGGCTGAGGTATAGGTCCAATTCCATTCTTCTACAAATAGATATCCAATGTTGCCAGCACCATTTATTAAAGAGACTATGTCTTACTCAAGTGATGAATTTTGGTCCTTGGTTGAAAATCAGTTTTCTGTAGGTGGATGGATTTATTTTGGGGTCTCTATTCTGTTCCATTGGTCAACATATGTATCATTTTACAAGTTCCAGGCTGTTTGACTACTGTTTGATAGTTTTCGTCATTCCTCCTAAGTAGTGATTTGCTTATCCTAAGTCTCTTTCTCTCTATATAAAGTTTGCAATTAGTTTTTCCATTCCTTTAATGAATGATGCTGGGATCTGGATAGGCATTGTTTACAAATAGCTCCGGGAAGTATCGACATTTTCACAGTATTAAGCCCTCCTAGCCACGAGCATGGAACCTTGTTCCATTTATGTAGATCATTTTTGGTTTCTTGTAGTTTACTTGTACAAGGCTTTTGTTTCTCTGGTTAAATTTATTTCTAAGTATTTAATCTTTTGCATGGTTTTTGTAAATAGTATTCTCTTCTTGATATCTTTTTCTTAGCTTTTGTATATTGATCATGTACTCTGCCACACTGATGAGTATTTCAATTATTTCCAACAATCTTCTAATCAAGTCTTTGGGATTTTCTACATAGCAAATCATCTGAAATAATAATCATCTAAAACTCTGAAATAGAGTTTTACTTCTTCTTTGCCAGTTTGAATGCTTTTAATTTCTATTTGTTGTCTAAGAGCTCTTGCTGAGACTTCCAGCACAATACTGAACAACGGGCATCTTTAGTTCCCTCTTGCAGGGGCAATCCTTTCCATTTCCTCCTATTGAGTGAGCTGCTCGCCATTGGTTTTGCATACATGGCCTTTATTGTGTCGAACAATTGTCTTTCTATTCCTATTTTGTTAAGTGTTTTGATCAGGAATGGTGTTGAATATTTTCAAATGTCTTTTCTTTATAAATTGATAGGATCGTGCAGTTCTTATCTTTTGCTATATATCAGTGGTTCTCAACCTTCCTAATGACATGACCCTTTAATACAGGTTCCTGCTGTTGTGATGACCTCCAACCATAAAATTATTTTTGTTGCTACTTCATAACTGTAATTCTGCTACGGTTATGAATCATAATGTAAATATTTGATATCCAGGATGTATTTTTATTGTTACAAATTGAACATAATTAAAGCATGGTGATTAATCACAAAAACAATATATAATTATAAATGAAGTGTCATTTTACCTCCAATACTGCTGCTTTCAACACAGTAGCTGCTTTTAACAAAGTAGTTGCTTTCAACACAGCAACTGTTGTCTACATAGTAGCTGCTTTCTACATGCATGTGATTGGTCTGCATAAGTACATTATAGCACCAACTCTCATCACATATACCTGTATTTGTATAGGGTGTATGTGATGGGGTTGGCACAATGATGTCATCATGCTGGGTACTCATATGTGAGTGTATCAGCATGTGGGTGGACCCTCCTGGAGACGGTCCATCAGAAATATGTGTTTTCTGATGGTCTTGGGTGATCCCTGTGAAAAAGTTTTTCAATCCCCAAAGGGGTTGCAACCTCACAGGTTGAGAACCACTGCTTTCTATGGTATATGACATTGATTGTTTTTCTAACTAACCAATGTTCTTCTAACCAACCCATGTTGAACCAATCTTGCATACCTGGTCTGAATCCCACTTAGTCATGATGTAGCCCTATTACTGTTATTATTATTATTGATATTTTGTTGATTTCTATTGTTTAGGATATTCTTGAGAATTTTTTGCATCTCTATGGTCATAAAGGATATTGATCTATAATTTTCTATTCTGGAAACGTCTTTTCCTGGTGTCAAGGCATGCTTGCTTCATAAATGAGTCCAGGTGTTTGAAATCCTTGTCTATATTCTGGAAGAGTTTGTGTAGAATCAGTCTGAACTCTTCTCTGAATGCTTGGTAGAATTCTCAGAATTCTCCAGTTGTAGTCTGAGCACCTTCTAGTCTGAGGAACTCATGATACCAGCCAGTGTTTCATTGTGATTCATAAGGTTTCCAGGGGCCAATTTTTTTCAGAAGTAGATTGCCAGGTTCTTCTTTCTGGCTTATCATGATTGGACGCTCTGTTGAAACATGTCCACATGGGCCACCCTGATGGCATTCGGCATACACGTTTCACAGCTTCCAGCATCACAGCAACACACAAGCCACTCTAACAAAGTAACAGAATGGTGGAAGATTTTAACTGCAATCTTAAATTCCTGTTAGTTAGTTTTTAGACTTATACCATTCTTTGGTTAGGTTTTGTGAATTGATTCTGATTTACAGTGATTCCAATTCATTCTATGTAGCAGAATGAAATGTTACCTGGTCCTGTGCCACCTTCCCCTTAGTACATATTGTGAAATCCTTGGGCCAGTCCACCCACCGACAGTCTTTCTTTCTTTTTTTGATCTTCTATTTTACCAAGCATGATAGTCTTGTCTAGGCATTGGCCCTTCCTTATAACCTAAACAAAATATATGCGATGAAATCTTGCCAGCCTTGCTTCCAAGAAGCATTCTGGCCATGCTTCTTCCAAGACTGATCTATTTGTATTTCTTGCAGTCTATGGCATATTCAGTGTCCTTCACCCACGCCATGATTAACATGCCTCATTCTTTGGTGTTACCATTTCATACTTTTTCCTCTTGCTTTCGTGAATGATGATCTTATAATGAGGTCATATTATTTAGCACGATAGAAATGTCATTCCTAAATTCCAATCTTTGGTGTGCCATATTATGTGCCAGTTTCCAAAGTACTATTGAGTAGCAGGTAGGTGTTTGCAATAACAATATCAACGAGTGGGGAAAAAGAAAAGCATCCTCCCCCGATCCACTCCCCTGTTACTTTTATCCCTTCTGCATAGAAAGCAATTTTGCCTGCCCTCCTAATCCTGTGGCTTCACCCTCCCACATGCCCCTGAAAGTGGGCTCCCACGCAAGCCCATAGGTCGGGAGCAGTATCTTGCTGGCTTCCACTGAGCTATCCCTCTGCCTACCTAAATTCCTGATGACTGAATGTTCCTAGCAGTAACACCATTAGGCAAACACGGGGTATTCGCTTTTTATCTTAGTCCCATTCATGCATCCATATACTCTTTACTTTAACAAGAAGAGGTGTCAAATACGTGCTTGGCAAATGACTCAGTGCTGGCAGTCTTGACTTTTATTTATTGTGTGAAGTCCCCTCATTCTTTGGCCATGAGAAAGAACTAAAATAAATAGTCAGCATACTGGCTGATAGTCTGAGCACTTTAAATACTTGGTCGAATGCAATCTGAGTAAAGAATTCTAATGCTTTTGGAAGCATAGCTTTTGCATGCATTGCAGAATTAGGGGAGATACAGACTTCTTCCCTAAGAATTTGGGAAGAACCTTGAGAATTCTACCTATTGTGTAATGGTCTAGGGCCAAGAACAGATCAAGAACACATAGGTACTATGGGAACCAATCAGTGGAAGAAAATGTGTGTGTTTCTGGCAGTACCGTCATTTCTACATCCACTCACTCATCAACTATCACCTTCTCTGACAGTTTGTATCTATGGCAATAGAAAAAAATCGAGTCTCTTGACTATTTGGTGAGTTAATGACACACACTTGGCAAGGTGGGAGGTAAGGTGAACACTGGTTGTGATGGTGAAAGTTATGTGTCGATGTGGCTGGCCATGGTATTCATTGATTTGACAGTAATGGGATTATATAATTTGGTAGAGACATAATGGTGTCATTACCCATTTTGTGACCTGATGTGGTATCCCTTCCATTTTCACATCTCACATATTTTGCACGCTGACCTGGTTTTTGGAACCTGTCAAGGTCAATTAGTAAGGAGTGGGCCTACTTTCAATTTTAGTTTTAAAAAATTCTTTCCATCATTATAGACCACCTTGAATCCTAGCAAGAGCATGCCATCAGCATGGCATCCAAATTAAAAAAAGAACTATTCTATATTTTGTTGGCGATTTAACATGACACACAGCCTTTCTGTGTTCCTCAGCATAAAGAATAGAATATATAGTGATTGGCTCTCTGCAGAGGTGGTTACTGAAGTCTAATATAGTATTAAAGAAGAGCCATAGGAAGACTCTTTCAACATCTCGATCAGGTCATTTTGTCATCTGATTCATCACAATTTTGACAACTTTTGATACTCCTTTCCTGGTTCTTAATATGATGGATAATTTTTTATTGCATCTAGGGCATTTTTAGCAGGTGGAGTAGTGGTTACGTGTTAGGCTGCTAACCACAAGATCAGCAGTTCAAAACCACCAGTCGCTCTACAGAACAAAGGGATTTTCTACTCCCATAAAAAGTTACAATTTTGGAAATCTACAGGGACGGTCCTATCCTCACCTATAGCATCGCTATGAGTCAGCATTGACTCGATGGCAGTGAGTTTGGTTTGGTTTTCTCTGTCTACCATCTAATACTCTGTTTTATCAGGTCCTCATTCTTCTTTGAATGACAAAGTATATTAAATCTTAGTATGAACTGCCATCAGGTTCTCGCCTCAGATCTGGCTTTGGATCTAAATGACAATTGAGTGTTCAGAGCCCTTACAATGCTGATGTGGTCTGTTTGGTCCTGGTGCTGCTGAGGCAGCCACTGGGTGGACGGGATTACACGGAAGGGTGGCTGTTGTTTGTGGGGGGGTTAGGGATCCGTACCTGCTCTTTGCTGGGCTTCCCTTTTCCTGATTCTTTTTGGCCAGAAAGAACAAGCTTTCTCTTGTATTACACCTCTTGGTAGTTTCAATATGCAAATACCTTTTTGGCCCATTTCAAGGGTATATGCGATATCAAGAGGAAACTCAGCATATCATCTATCCTTCTCGAGCCAGCCTAGCTTCTTCTATCCAACTTTCAGAGTTCTTTCATTGTTGTCTCTTGAACAATTTCAAGGTTATTTAGTTGTGTATAGAAGTGAGGAACTAAGAACAGTGCTTCTACACCATCTTGTTTTAAAATCAGCCATCTCTCACTCTATATATAATTTATAATTCTTATTGGGAGTTAATAAATATTTATTAAGATACAATCTTTTTTTTTTTAAGATACAATCTTAACACAAACAATTATATGATGAAATATAAATAATTATATCTTGATAATGGAAAATGATAAACCATTAACTGATAATTATAAATGATTTCTATATAATTATATATTTATAATGATAAAGTATAATTATAACATAAAGTTATAAATATTTATCATTATAAATTTAAATATATAGATATATATTTAAATCATTTGTTGGGGCTCTAATAGCTCTTATAACATTCCATACATCAGTTGTATCAAGAATATTTGTACATATGCTGCCTTATAATTTTCAAAACATTTATTTTCTATTTGAGCCTTTGGTATCAGCTCCTGTTCTTTCCCTCCCTCCCTCCCCTCTCACCTTTGTGATCCCTTGATAAAATATAAAAATTTTTTTCATATCTAACACCAACCACTGTCTCCCTTTCACCCGTTTCTGTTTGTTCATCCCCTTGAGGTGTGTGTATATATTTTTATGGTGAAAAATTTTAAGTGGAAAAGCATAAATTTTAAAAAGTCAAAGTTGATTACCTTTAAGCATGTGCTTTGATTGTAATTTACTCTACCCAGTTGTTTGTTTTTACAGGAATTATGTTGGAATATGAAAAATGTGGAGAATTAAAGACCAAGTCCATTGACCTGCTTGATCTCAGCCCGAGGTAAATTAACAATAGAATGTCAAGGCAACATACATTTCATCTTCAAATTTTTTATTGACCACATCTGGCAGGATGATGTGTGGGGGAGCTGGATAAACCCAACAGAAAACCCATTACTCCAAAAAGAAAATGATTTAATTTTCTATTGCTTCCTAGCTCACTTTCAGAACATTCTGTTGGTGACTTGCTGAATGAGGCAGTGGAGAAAGAGATCAGCATTCCGTGGCCCTCCCCTTTAATTTAACAGCCTCCTCCCTCCTTAGGCCAGAGGAAGAGGAGACTGTCGGCTTTTGGAAAAACTGATAGTTTCAGAACCCTAGAGTAGGTCGCTATGAGAGAGAATCGACTTGGTGCCAATGTGTTTGGCTTTGGTTTATTGGCTATAGAGTTTTTTTTCTATTTAGTTATTTATTTGACAAACAAAACACAACCTTTTATTGTCATCTCTCCATGTTGTTTAAAGTGGTCCTAACGTATTATGCAATTATCTGCTTTAGATATGTCTTATATTTTAATTCCTTAAATGTTTATTTATGTTTTAGTCTTTAAAGACAAGGAGTTTACTTATTTTCTCTCCTAATGCAAAAGTGAACGCAGCGTTATTTTTTAAAAAGGATTTACTAACTAAGCCACTGTGGCCATTGCGTTATTGCCTTCCACCAGATGGACGTTGATTTTTAAACTTTTTAAGTGCAGGCTTTAAACAAATTATTTCCTCTATTTTTTTAGAGTCTTTTCTTTTTAAACCAGATTTTTATTACAGGATACTTTTAGATTTACAGAAAGCTTGTAAAACTCTTAGAGATATTCCCACACAGCCACACCCATGTTCCCTCATTACTAGTGTGTTACATTAATATGGAACATTAGGGGCAGCTGATGAATCAGTGTTGAGTCATGATGATCAACGAAAGCCCGTGCCATGTGTAGGTTCTCCCGGGTTTCCCCTAATGCCCCATTCATGCCCTGTGTTCCCACCAGGACACCACATTACCTTTAGTCAGCACGGCTCCTTGGGATCCTCGTGGCTGTGAAGCCTTCTGAGACTCTCCTTGTTTCTCGTGGCCTTGGAAATTTTGAGGATGACCTGGTGGCCTAGTGGGTTACACTTTGGGCTGCTGTCCACAAGGTTAGCAGTTCAATTCCAGTTGCTTCTCTGCGGGAGAAAGATGACTTTCTATCCTGTAAAGATAGCAGTTACAGTCTGGGACACCCCACCCACAGAGGCACCTCTGCCTGGTCCAATTGGGAGGCTATGAGTTGGCATGGACTTGATGGCAGTGAGTTTGGGTTTCGGTTGTTGTGTTTTCTGGATATCACTGAGTCTATAATTTTCTGAGTAAGCAAACACGTTCTAGGGTTGAGATCATATGGCATAGGGCAGAGGCAGGAGGAGCCTAATCTCTGTCTCTCAGACTTGCTCTTTCTTGTTCACTGTTCAATTTCCACCTTCATATGAGGCAATGGAAAATACCCTGGCTCCCACTCCTACCTGTCCTGTAATGCCCTCCTCACTTTCACAGACTGAACCAAGCCCTGCTCGCAACAAATGCGGCATCACAACCACTGTCACAGGCTGCCTGCACAGCGTTTAAATCCTTGGAACTGCGTCAAGCCTTTTCTTGCTCTAAATAAAGTAAGAAGCAATACAAGCCTGGTTCTACGCACCTACAAATTCTTAAAGACACAATTAAGAAGTGTGGCAGTTATATAATCTGATGTCATCTTGTGAAGGAGTGGGGTCTGGTCTGTCAATCAGGTCACAACTTGATGACCTCATTTGGAGACAAAGAGCACCATGGAGATAAATAGCTCTTTGGAGGCCAGACACACAGACTCTCTGCTTCATCTTCCTGCTGACAAGACACATGGAGCTACTTACTCTAGAGCCCTGGAGCTGGAGGAGCCACACGGAGACCCCTGCCAGCGCTGAGAGGCTTCTACCGCCACTGGATCCACAAGACTTCCCACCCATTGGCCTGTGATCTTCCTGCATTTGATGTCATTACATGTGGGTCTGAAGAGGAATTTATAGCTTGGCATAGGACATATGGCCTAATATCAGACTTATGGACTTGATCTGGACTGGGCTGGGATGTTTTCTTAAGCTACAATTGCTCTTTGATATAGAACTCTCTCTTACACACACACACACGCACACACGTGGACTTGTTTCTCCAGGCCACCTGGACTAACACAGAAAGCAATCTCTTTGGGAACCCAGGGGCCTTTCTCCTTGGATATACTTTCTCCCACAGGATGTTACAACTGGTGGAGGGAAGGGGCCCTGGGACCTGGGGCTTCCACTGCCCTTGACGTTTGGAGGGCAGAGGCCCTTCTGTTAGGGTGGGGACAGGGATTGTTTTAAGGGTGAAGACCTAGCCGTAGTGCAAGTCTAATTTTAGAAGCCTGGTCTAGAGAAGGTATTCAGTATGTGTGAGGGAGCTTCTGAATATTTGTGGACAAATGGAATGGAAAGATAATGGAATTAAATCTCCATCCATCCATCCATCCATTCATCCATCCATCCATCCATCCATCCATCCATCCATCCATCCATCCATCCATCCATCTACATACACATAGAATGAGCAGCGGCATAAAGGAGGCCTTTGATTTTGTGCACCACAGTCCTGTTTAATCCATGCTTTGGGAGAAGACAAGGCACAATATGAAATCAAGCTTTGTTACTTTTGCATATGGGCCATATCGCTGAATTTTATGACTGTTGGCGTGCAAAAGATCCTGTTAGACATTCACGTGTTCAATCAATCAGCAAATGCACATTTTGTATCTACTGTACACAAAGCCCTGAATGAGATTCGGTAGGTTGCAGATACTAGGAATAACACTTCCCCTCAAAGGGCTTATTGTCCATTTGGAACAATACATGCACAGTATAACATGTATGACTGGCCCCCATCAAGTCCTATGGGAGGGCGTAACTCCCAGCTGGAGAGCCAGTATAAGCAGACCCTAAGATTTAAGCATATGGATCTTATCTGCAGCTGTCAAGGAGCTGCATCATTAGATGCTTTTTTGTTTGCTTGTTTAGGCAGTGAGTTATGTTCTTCGTTCAAAATTTGAATCTCTGAACTGGGTTTCATCATTTTAAAAGATTAGTCTTTTCTTTTTAATGAGAAAGCGTGCATGTAGAGATCCACTCTAAGGATTCAGTGCGAGAGCACGTTCAAAATGGAAAGTATAGTGCCCCACTTCTTTTTATTGTAAAAATATATGTTACCCAGCTATTGCCAGCTTAAGGTTTTCCATGTATACAATTTCTCAAAACTTGCTACTATCCAATCAATGCTGATTCATGACAGGCGACCCTGTAGGACAGGGTGGCACTGCCTCTCTGCATTTTTGAGTCTGTGACGTTGCATGGCGGCAGAAAGCCCCATCTTTTCTCCTGCAGAGCGGCCTGTGGGATTGCCCTGCTGACCTTGGGGTTGGCAGCCCAACACGTAACCACTACACCACCAGGGCTCCTTCCAACAGCCAAACTCATGACCATTCAGACTCATGGCCACCCTACAGAGCAGGGCAGAACTGCCCGTGTTGGTTTCTGAGGCTCTAACTCTTCATGGGAGCAGACAGCCTGGCAGAGGGACTGGTGGTTTTGACCTGGGTTAGCAGTGCAGTGTGTAACCACAACGCCACCAGGGCATCGTGCTGCTGAGTGACCCTCCGATGCAGCCATCACATCGCCAGTGTCTGTCACCCAATTTCTTACCAGGAACAGAGTTGACACTTCCCTCCTAAACCCCCAGGGGCCACCAGCACACCGCCAACGTATGTTCTTTCCTTTATAAGCTTTTTTAAAATTGTGATTTGAGTGGAAGCTGGTAAGTTGGTTGCCCACTCAACAATTCATACACATTTGCTCCATGACGTGCCTCCTCCACCCATCACGTCACAGCACTTGCCCCGCTTCCTCCCCGTGCTGTGCTGACTGCCCCTCTTTCCTCCCACCTGCTTTGGGAGCTTTGCCCCTGGGCAGATGCTGCTGCCCTTTGAGGGGGTCTAAGGACTGCCACCTCCCTGGGCCTTCTGTTGGTCTGTCTGTTGTTTGATTTGAAGGTTTGAGAACCCTTCCCCCACTCCAAAAAATGAAATAAAGGAAGAGAAAAAGAAAGGAGAGAAAGAAAAGAACTTACGTTAGAATCAGCACGCCTTCTACTCAGCTGCCAAGGGGCAAGAACGACCCTCTCCTTGGAAAGTGCCTCTGCTTTTTCCCCCATCCATGCAATATACTCTTAGTTTGTGAGATGGATTTTTTTCCCCTAAAGATTTCTTGGGAAAGATGTTGGAAGCCTTCTCACGGCCACTTAGTGCATTCTGACTCAGAGCAACCCTATAGGACAGAGTAAGATAGCTCCGGCGGGTCTCCCAGACTCTAACATGACAAGGATCACTGGTGGCGTAGTGCGTAAGCATGGGGCTGCTGCCTGCTACTGTAAGGCACTGAGGGTTGTTTTACAAAACATTTTATGGAGTAGACAATCGCGTCTGTCTGCTGGTTTCAAACTTCTGGCCTTGGGGTTAGCAGCCCAACTCAATGCAGGGCTCCTAGGGTGGAAGCCTTGGTGTCTTATAAATGTTGAACTTCATAAATCAACAGGGATTTTTCAAGTAATGAATACATGTGATTATTTCAAAACAGAAAGAGAGGAACTCACTATTATTATAATTATTTTCTCCTGGTAAATTCAGTACCGATATCAGGGCCTTAGTGGATGAGATCCAGAAAGCGGAGCCTCTGATCACAGCTTCCCGAACAGACCAAGTGAAACTCTTAATCCAGAGACTACAAGAGAAACTCCGGCAGCACAAGGACCACCGATTCTACCTCTTTAAGGTAACGCATGCGTGTTTCAAAGCGCCAGGTAGAAAACTTCCCGCGGAATCATGGATCTGCTTATCTATTCGTTTGAAGTAAAATATGGACCATGTTTCTCTCTCCCTGAAATATTCCAGCTCCTCATGAATCGACTAACTTGTTAGCACATTTTTGACAGTAGTGAAAAAATCCATGTCCCAGCTACTTTGCACAGGGTGAATGCTGAGATGCCAGGAGGTGAGAGAGATGCTTGGCTGTGAAGGCTCAGGGTTGGTGTCAACCTGGCTGGCTTTGGATTTCAGTGGTTTGGAACTTAGGCAGTGATGTAATCTGGCAGCTGTGTAATGATGTAGTTATCCTCAACTTTGGGATCTGATGTGATCAGCCTCCATTTCTACATAACTACTGTTTCCCAGAATGACCCTGATCTTGGAAATGAACTAGGATAAATGAGGAGTCGAAGTCTTTTTCCCCAAGAAAATAATTATTTTTTTCCCATTGTTTATTTCATTGGCGCACATATGTTTACTGAAAGTAAGTCTCAATACACGGTTGATGAACAAATGAATGAAATTCAAGATATTTGCTTCTTGGGTGGTTGACAAGAGATTTGTAATAAATGTAGCCTTCCTGTTTAATGATACATTTTCAGGAATATCATTAAGGTAGTTTGAAATAATTGAATATTTTAAAGTTAGATTAATATTGAGATGCTATGTTTTATGGTATATTGAGATTCTGGGGTGGAGAGATGAGGCTCTGCTCCCGTACAGAGTCTCAGCCTCAGAAACAGTCGCGGTGCATTAGAAGACGAGGTTACACATGTTATATCATTTTGTCCAGCAGGTGGCACTGGTTAACTTCAAATGTGAGCATAAATGGCGTGACCTTGCAATCCAGCCTCCAAAGGGGACACTTTTTGAAAGTGAAACCAAATCAAACCAAACTGAACTCCCTGCTATGGAGCTGATTCGGACTCAGAGTCATCTGAAAGGGCACACTATTATGAGTTACAGCCAGACAGAAACGGTGCAGTAACATCCTAGCCAGCCGCTCAATAAACAGATTATCCAATGAATGTATGTTCGTTCCCCTAGTAAATATTTATTTAAAAACCTTCATGGCCAAGTGGGTCAAGCAATGGGCTGCTAATTGACGCCCGGTGTCAGTTCAAATTGTTCTAGTAAAACAGCTGGCCTGTCAGCTTGTCCTACTGGGCTGGCTTGTGTGAGCTGTGGTTCTGGAAACTCTGTCACTGGTATTTCAAATGCAGCAGGGTCACTCAAAGTGAGCTGGCTTCTGCGGAGCTTCCAGACTAATAACAGACAACAAAGAAGGACTCACCACCCCGTCTTGGTGGAGGAAGACACCGCTGACAGCTGTTTGCATAGCTTGGAAGCAGCACACGCTATTTAGTACAAAATATCCAGGCAACCTTCAAATGTACTGGTGTGCTCTCAGGTTGATGGGGGACTGTTACCAACAAGGTCAGCGGTTCAAGCCCACCAGCCACTCCAAGGCAGGAAGCTGAGGCTGACTGCCCCTGAAAAGATTTACCGTCTGGTAGACCTTTTACAGGGATTGCAATGGCTTGGAATTGACTCCCTGGCAGCTTGGTTTTCTAGATGTTAGACAAGGAGACCTGGTGGCACCGTGATTTAAGCAGTCTGTTGCTAACTGACAGGTCGGCAGTTCCTGCTTTGCTGCAGGAAGATGAGAGAGTCTGCTTCTTGGAAGGTTTACAGACTTAGAAACCCCAAGGGCAGATCGACACTGTCCTATAAGTAAATTGGAGTAGGAACTGACCCGGCGGCCATGTTAATTTCCCCCCTCAATAGTAGGATGCAAAAATTGGAAACTCATTTCCTATTTGTGCATCCACATCTACCAGACGGTACGCAATATGTAAAGCAGGTGTTCTCGATTCGCGCTCTTTGGCCTCTTATTGACTCGCCAGTATTTCTCCTCAAGGCAAATTGGCGGACAGCACGGGGCCATGGCTATGTAGCGATGAGCACTTACACGGTGTACTGCTGGGATTCAGCATTAAAGTGCCGCTTGTTCCGTCCTCCCTTCATTGCCTACCATGATGGCAGCACCGAGGGCTTGAAGGTAAACTTAATGGGATCCAATGGGGCTCGGGTTTAAAACAGCGTGTTCTTTCATTGCAGGTCCTCAGAGCCCATATCCTGCCACTGACCAATGTTGCTCTTAACAAGTCAGGCTCATGGTAAGAGTCTCTGTTTTCATTTCTGAGTTTCAACCATCAAGGGATGAAACATTTTATAGGGTGTTCGTTGTTGAAGATGCTGCTTTTTTAATTATGAAATGTGTGTCCGTCTCTCTCAAAGAGACGTAGCAGCATCGTGGGTGTTGTTGGTCTGCTCACCACAAGGTCAGCACTTCGAAACCACCAGCTGCTCTGTGGGAAAGAGATGAGGCTTTCTGCTCTTTTGGAGATGTACACCCTTGGAAAAGCACAGGGAGCAATTCCACCCTGCCCATAGGTTCCCTTTCAGTCAACGTTGACTTGATGGCGACGGGTTGCTTGCGTTTGTTTACTTTTCCTTTTACAGGAGTGGAAAGCCTCATCTTTCCCCTGCAGATAGGTTGGTGGGTTTGAACTGCTGACCTTGTTGTAGCTAGCAGCCTCGTGTGTAATCCCCTCCGTAACCAGGGCTCTCTCCCTTGAGCTTAAACCTGAGCCAAACCCATGGCCTTGGAGTCAATTCCGACTCAGAGCGATCCTGCATGGTGGCCTACTGCTGCCAGCTCCCCTCCCTCTAATCCACCCACAGGGCGGAGTGGAACTGCCCAGAGGGTCTCCAAGGCTGTCAGTCTGTCTTCCTGGGAGAAAGACGGCCTCATCTTCCTCAGAGTGGCTGGTGGGTTAGCCAAGTAAACGCTTTATCTAACATATAATAACATGAAAATGAAAACTGGCTGGAACCACCCTCCTAATTGCATCTCTATTCGTATTATGGTATTATAAAAATGCTTTATTAAGATTTTGCGATGACTCATTTTCGTGTCTGGGATAAAATTGGAGCATTTCGGTCAACGGATGCAGATATCGCTCCCAGTTGAATTCAGTAGTGTTCTTCACGCTTGACTTGCATTGTCAAAAGCAGCAAGAACCGGAATCATCAACCTGCAGGTAGAAACTGCGGTCTTTGTAAGTCGCTGTGTGTCGTCCTTACCCTCGGTGTGTTCCCTTGTCAGCTTTATCACAGGAAGCTATGACCGGACGTGCAAACTCTGGGACACGGCCTCTGGAGAGGAGCTGCACACGCTGGAGGGCCACCGCAATGTGGTCTATGCGATCGCCTTCAACAATCCCTACGGGCAAGTTCCCCCCCATCCCCCCCATCTACTTCATCCACCTCCTGGCAAAGGAAGGAAGAAGGGAGCCCAATGGATTGAGTGCCTGATGTGGGATTGGCAAGCTTTGAAGGTAGCTCCTTTCATCCTTGTAAAAGTCCCATGGGTCTTTTTGATGTCCTTGTGGCCATTGAGTCAACTCATGGTGACTTCCTGCGTGTCAGGGTGGAGCTGGGCCCCGTGGGATTTTCAGTGGCCGAATTTCAGAATGATGTTGCCAGATGCAACATAGAATCCAAGTGCCCTCCCCCAGGTTATACAGGAATAAAGGGGAGAGCTGGGGTTCAAGTTCAAGTGAGATGGACTCCCAGGCACCCGGCCGTTCTTTGCCAGGTTGTTCCTGTGACGTCCGTCCACAAGCTTGGTTGAGAGTCCAAACCACTGGAGCGAATGCAACGGACATCAATGGCAAGGATGACTCTCTTTAGAAGTTTCTTTACAACCTCTCCAGGGAAAAATCAAAATGCTTCAATCAACCACACGCAGGATGACAATACCATGGACAATTGAAGCATTTCCTAGACAGTCTCCAGCTCGTGGGTCCGGTAGATCCGTCAGAGTTCTCTAGTCGTACGGCCTTTACTGATGTACACTCTACACCCATGTGCTACTTGTCCCTAGGTCTTGTTGCTGGGTGCCAGTGAGTCTGTTGTGACTCATAGCGACCCTGTGCATGACAGAGTGAAATACCGCCCAGGCCGGCACCCTTCCCACCCTTGTTGTTACATCTGCGTCCATTTTTGCAGCCACAGTGTCTGTCCATCTTGTCCAGGGCCTTCCTCTTTCTCGCTCCCCCTCCACTTTACTGAGCAAGGACTGGTCTCTCCTGACAACACGTCCAACACCTGTGTCCTACCGATGTCCGTGTGCTCCCCGTACACTTGGCTCCTTGAATGCTTGCAGCGACCAGGCCACACGCTAGTATGTTTGACCTCTCTCCTCCTGGTTAGGGTTTATTCAGAATGGACGGTATTTCTTCCCAAACCAGCTTTCTCTGGTGAGCTCTCCACTGGAATTTCATCACCTGGTGAGCAGGGCAGTGAGGTAGAGGTGATGGAATTCTCATCTCCCCCTCAAGAGACCCAGGTTCCTTCTTAAGGAATGGGCCTGAAGCACAGTCAGGGCTTGTCTTGTCAGTGGAGGCTCCTATGTGGCTTTCATGCTGAACAGGTTTCCGCTGGGCATCCATATTGAGACAAACTAAGAGGAAAGGCCTGGGCAGATACTTCTGAAACCCAGCCAGCGGAAGCTGTCTCGGCCACAGTGGCCCCTTCCCACTGGGGAAGGGGCTCTGAGGAGGGGGGCTGTTTGCTCTGAGAACTGAGAGGTAAGTCTTTGAAAAGGTGGTCACTCCGTGCAGCTGTGGACAAGCTCAATGTTCCTGTCAGGAAAGGCGCCGTGAAACCTCGAAAGGAATTCTGCGCTCAGCTGGTTGTGCAAGTGTGTGTTTGCCCACCTAGCATCTATTGCCCTGCAAGCATAGGAGGTGGTGGAGGTGGGACGCGATCTCCCCGGAGCACCCCACATTCATGAGAAGGCTTCAGCTTCTCATCTGAACGCTGTCACCTGCAGGCACATTCGTTAAATCTTGTTGTTAATGACGGGCCAGTTGAAATGATTTCTTTGCCATTGACCAACCGGATCAATGAGAGAGCTTTTGCCAGCGAACTTTGACAATTAAGACAGGGCCGTCAGTCCTTTCAGAGTCAGAGGAGAAGGAGGCCCTACGGGTGCTTCTCGGTAGTGAGTTTCTTTTTAATCTTCTTGTGACTCCTGGGACATGGAATGACCGCTTACATTTCCCACCTGCAGAGTCTAGTGCTATTGCACCTGAAGTGCGTGCTGATGTCTCGTGGGGGCCAATGTAGTGGCACAAATGTGGAGAAATGGGTCTCATCTTACCGATCACACCACTAGAGACCCTTAGGGACACACATGCCCCACTCATGCTATCCCTTTGAGGACTAAGGGACACTCGAACCCAAGCCATGGTATTTTCAGTGGCTTCCTGTGCATCTGAAAGCTGGACAATGAATTCAAAGGACTGAAGAAGATAGAATGGCTTTGGATTATGGTGCTAGTGGAGGTTATTGAGTGATCATGGAATTCTAGAAGAGCAAACAAATCTGTCTTGGGTTTCTTAGACATGAGGATGGTGAGACTTTGTCTCATGTATGTTGGGCATGTTCTTACAAGGAGCCAGGTACTGTAGGAGGCCACCATGCTTGGTAAAGTAGAGGGTCAGAGAGGAAGAGGAAGTCTCCGTGAGTGGGACAGACACTCAGGAAGGAGGGCTCAAGCACAGGGACAATTGTAAGGATGGCCCAGGGCCACGCAGTGCTCTGCTCTGTTGGACATGTTGCCCTTTTCCAGGGTTTAGTTCCTCTTCATAACATGTCCAAAAGCACATGAGACAAAGTTTCCCATTCTTGTTGTCTGAGGATCATTCTGTCTAGATTCATATGCTTAACACTGTCTTAATTTGGTTTATCCATACGATACTTTAAGGTGCATTTAAAAGCCATATATATATTTTTTTACTTTTAGCGACAAAATTGCCACTGGTTCCTTTGATAAGACGTGTAAACTCTGGAGTGCAGTGACAGGAAAATGCTACCATACTTTCCGGGGCCATACGGCAGAAATAGTGAGTCTACTGAACACTTGCTTATGCTTTATATTGCTATTTTTTTAATTCTACTATAGAGGTAGTTGATTTACCCTTATCATAGACTTTCTAATCCACCCCCTGCCCCCTGCTTTCATCTATATGTGTTTGGTACGGTGGCGTTGCCATCAACTAAAAGTGACTTCAGTTGCCACCTCTTTCGGATACAGCCAAAGAAAGACTTGGGTTGACTGAGAAACCCCATGGTCCGCCCACCGGGCATCTTAGCTCAACGTGAACCTGCGCGTTTCGTCTTCACTGCCTCGTCTTCAGGGAGACGCAGTGGGAGTTATGAAGTGACTGAAATAGCGTCTAAGATAACTTAACAATATATATATCGTCATGTAAAATATTTCTGCTGATTGTTTTCATGCTATCTTTGGCATTCAAGTTTGCATAAATAGCCCCAGACTCTAAATAGCTCTCCCCTTTGGGAAGTCCTTGCCCTTGGCCAATTCTGCGTTACATACGATAGCAATTAGCGAGCTAATTGGCACCCTAGGAAACGAGTAATAGCCTTTAAAAAGAAGCCGGCTGCTTCTCGTTTTTAGGAGTAAATTTTATTTCGATCATCCCTCAACCTCTGGATAGACTCAGCCAACAGCAGCTTCAGGCATTTGGCACCTGAAGGGTGGGGTTCACTATACTTGAGCCAGTCTCCTCCCTCCCTTGGCAAGTATTGGCATAGTCATGTCTCCTAACAAGCCTAAGAACTCACTCACTGCCCTCCGGTCGGTGCCGACTCATAGCGACCCTAGAGGGCAGGGGAGAACTGGCCCTGGGGGTTTCCAAGATGGTGATTGTTCACAGGTGTAGAAAACCTTGCCTGTCCTCCATGGAGCAGCTGGGGGTATCGAACTGCATATCCGGAGGTTTGCAGCCCCACGTGTGACCACTCCACCATCAGTGCTCCACACCCTTGGCAGTCGCAGTGCTAATACTTGATGCTGGATCACAGAGAGCTTCAGGGACTTGCGAAGGGCAGCAGAAAGAGATGGCCCCTCATCCTCCTGGAGTGCCCAGAGGGATTTTTAAAAGAATTCCTTTATTCAGCAACTCTAGGAAGACAGTTGTGCTTTTCATGTGCAGGAGCAGCATCCATCCAGTCCAGGTGGACTTCGTGTGAAGCCATGGCCTCGGCACCCAGGTGGCTCCGACACGCTTCTCACTCTCTGGGGACTAGCAGTCCAGTAGAGGGAGAAGGACGTCAACACCTGCAAGGCATTGCAGGAATTCTGGGCCGGGTGTTTAGTGAGGGCACAAGGGCAGAGGCCCAGGATCCTTGGGCGATAGGCGTTGTTGTGGAAAGACTTCACAGAGAAGGAGGTACAAGCATTGTAGGCAAAAGGGACAGCACGGGCCAAGGCCCAGTGGGGTGGCTAACCGTGGTGTGTGCTTGAAGAACCATGAGGCTCTTCTCAGCCAGTGCCGTGGCTTCCCCCCCACGCCCCCACCACACCATGTGATAGAATGTACAGTGTATGTTAATACAGACATCCAGCACTTTGGGGTCATCTGCCTGAGGCCCATAGCCCCGCTGAGTGCCAAGGGCATTCAAGCCTTGGTACAGTTGTTGCCCACCGAAGGCCAGAGCACAGGGTGTCCGTGACTGAAGTGGGAGAACCAGGGAAGGGTCTCATGATGAAATTAGGTAGAAATTTCCATGCCACCAAAGGAGCCCCGGTGGCGTTGTGGGCTACAATTTGAGCTGCTAAGTGCAAGCAAGAGCAGTAGTTCAAGTCCATCAGCTGCTCCAAGGGAGAGAGGCTGTCTGCTCTGGTGACCACGTACAGCTTTGAAGCCCCTGGGGGTCAGTTCTACTCGTTCCCTTAGAGTTTTATGAGCCGGAATGGGCTCGGTGGCCGTGGGTACTGTGGTTGTTTCATGCCATCCAGAGGCGGCGGCGGTGTAGTGGGCTGCCAGCAGAGTGGTTCAAACCCAGCAGCTGCTCCATGGGACACGGTGAGGTTCGGCAGCCCGGGCAAATGTAGGGAGCGTTTCTGCACTGTCCTGTGGGGCCATGATGCGTCAGAATCAAGGTGACAAGATGGCAGCGGGCTTTGCTTTGCTTCGTTTGGTAATGTGATATCCCGTCCTTATGAATCTGGGTTTTATCTGACAGACAGGCTGGTGCTGTTGAGGCCCTTCAGCCTCGGGCTGTTATGGTCCGTGTAGCCGCTGGGCTGCGTAAAGGAGCTGTGGGGGGTGGACAAGGTCTTCTTTCTGTCCCAGTGGTCAAAATGGTCTGTTGCAAGCCTGCTGAAGAGAGTGTGACAGATGTGAAAAGAGGAGGGCTTGGTCGTCAAGTAGATAGGGGCATGGGCCCCGGACTTGGGGCTGGGTGGACTGGCAGGGCCGCTCACCAATTCCCAAGCAAGAGGGGAGAGGCAGGTTTGGTTTGCGTGACTCTCAGGTCTTAGGCAGATGGAGGCTATCCATCTGAAAAGGGATCCCAACCTCTGGCAGTTGACTCTCTGGGGCTGGCTTTGAGAATTGAGGCCTAGGAAGGAAGCGTGGATGTATGAGTCGCTGGCATGCAGGTGGCAGTTGAATCCACTGGGCAATTGATCATCCCAGATGCAAGGAAGATTACGATGAGGGGAAGGTCAGGAACTTGGAAAGATGGAGAGCAGGAGCCATCCCTAGACATGAAACAGAGAAAGACAGCCGGAGATGAAAAGGAGAGTGCTGTCCAGGCTGTCAGGAAGGGAGAAAAGATCAGGAACTGAGAAGCCAGCAGGGCCAGATGCCAGGGAGCTTTCAGCGAGATGACTGACTGAGTCTCTGGGAATGGGCGTTTAGCCAGGGTGGTGGAATACAGTGGATTGGATAGTGGATTAGAAGAGTGAACTATATTGGAAATATATTGATGGCAGACTTTGTTTATTTTGGTTTGTAAATGGAGGGGAGGGGTAGTCAAGAGTGTGACATTGACCCAAGGGAAGATGTGTTTTTATGTGGGAGAAACTCAAGTTCATAGGCCACCGGGAAAGCTCTGGTCTAAGAGTAGGATGAGCTGGGGGCACCTCCTTTCCAGGAGTGCATGGCAGGTGAGGTTTAGGATGGATGAAGGGACAGCTCTTCATCAGACTGAAGGAAAGAAAAGTGAGGGCCAGGTGAGGATGACCCCCCTTCCCACCCACCCCCACCCCCTAGCCCCAGCCCTCACAGGCCAGTATTCTCAGGGGAGTAGTAAGTGGCCAGGTTATCTGCTGAGGACTAGGCAAAGAGAGGTCTTGGGCAAGAGTATGGAAGGGGAGAGTAGAGCGAAGCCAGCCAGAGACATGTTACTATCAGGAGTGCGACTCGTGTGAGCATAAAGACATGGCTGAGCAACAGCAGGAAGTGGGCTGTGCGGCTCGTGTGAGCTCTCCCAGCTGAGGGTGAGGCAGGCAGAGCGGAAGATTGGCTTCCATCCCAAGCTGATAAACGTTAATGTCAGAAGTGTGCATGAAGGGTGCACTTGAAAGATAGGAGCTAAGGGAGTCCAGGATGCTACGTGTAGAACAATTGGGCAGGGGAGAAGAAAGGGGCCCAGTGAGATGGACGATACACTGGGGGATGGCGTGGAAGAGACAAGGAAGCTGTGGCCAGGCTTGATGCAGTTGGAGTGGGACCTTCTAGAGAAGATAGGAGAAGGCCCAGGGGTGGCCACGGAAGGGATTACCGAAGCGAGTCCAGGGCACGAGTCAGGTGTGCTGGTAGGCCTATCTACATCTCCCCCTCCTCCCCAGACTCACAGCTGGGACTGAAAGCCAACAGTCATAGCCCGCGATGGGCGAAGGCGTGTTTGAAAGGACTGGACGGGCAGCAGTAAGGAGAGGGAGGCAGATAGCTCGGATCTTTTGTTTGGGTTTCTTCTCTGGCGTGGATGTGGCGGAGGGATCCAGCATCCCTCCACTCCTGGGCAGGGGGATGTGGGGCGGGCAGGCAGCTCATATGTGGTGTGTCATGCTCTGCGTGTCTACAAGGAACTAAACAAGGACTCTGCTACCGTAGTTGCGTCCTGTAAGACAAGCCATGCGAAACCCTGCTGTTTAACCCTTTCTTCTCTCTCCTGCACATTAGGTGTGCTTGTCATTTAACCCCCAAAGCACCTTGGTGGCCACGGGCAGCATGGATACGACAGCCAAGCTCTGGGATATTCAGACCGGAGAGGAAATGTTCACGTTGAGGGTAAGCCGCTCGGGTGGGCCACCTCTGGGGCTTTATCCGTCCACCGGTTGCTATTTAGGAGAATCCTGCTCTTGATGTTACTTTTTTGCATACAAAAATAACCTCAGAGTGCTCCCTGGAAGCCCTTGGATTTCCGATTGCAACACCAGCGAGTCCCAGCTGGTTGAGCAGATTGCCATAAGACCCGGACCTAACATCCCGGGAAGCTGACAGGCCCTTCCTTTAGACTCACTTGAGTTGGTCAAACACATGATAACGCGGTGCCCTCACCATCTACCTGACTCTTGTTGGAAGGGGACGAACTGTGAACCATTTCAGCCCATTTGTTTAAGGAGCAACAGTTAAGAGTCTTATTGTTTCTTCAAGTGTCCGATGAAGTTTTAGTCTGAAATGCCAAGGGGGCGGAGGCCGTAGGTGAGAAGGTCAAAGGGCACGGCCCCGCAGACCAAGTGCAGCTAGGGAAGCTACAGAGAGCTGGGACTCACCATCACCACGCTCCCTGCCTCCTTCCTTGCCATCCCACCCCCACCCAAATTCCCAGAGCAGAAGCGAGTGCCAACCCTTGGCTGGGTATTCCACATTTTTCTTCTCCCTCCAGTGTTCTCGACGGATTCAGAAAACTAGAGCCCCTTCCTCAGAACACCCTTTCAAAGAAAGTCCAACCATAGGCTAAGCGGAGAGAAAAGGCACCCCGTTTAATTGAAGTTCACCCCACCCCCGCCAAAGAGAATACTAGGCATTATCCTCCGTCAATCCTGGTGCTGAGCATTACTATTAAAAGGACATTCTTATTACATTGTGGTTCCCATGTTGGGCTGCAATGTTCAAGGTCTGCAGTTCAAAACCACCAACCTCTCTAAGGGGGAAAGGTGGGGTGTTTTTTACCCCCATAAGGAGTTATAGTTTCACTCAGTGGGGTTTCCCCATTGAGTCCTTCTGGGGTGGCCAATGAAGGGGGTTGTGTGTTTCAAATGGACAATCTAAAGATGTAAGGCCTTATCATTTGATCTCCCTTTTGACCCATTTTAAGTTTTTAAATATATATATATTTAAATCATTTTATTAGGGACTCATACAACTCTTATCACAATCCATACATACATTAATTGCATAAAGCACATTTGTACATTCATTGCCCTCATCATTCTCAAAATATTTGCTCTCCACCTAAGCCCCTGGCATCAGCTCCTCATTTTTTCCCCTCCCTCCCCCATGAACCCTTAGTTTTTAAATATTTTAAGCTTTCTTTTTGATTGGGGTTTTTCCCTATGTTTTGTTTACAGTCCTTGTTGTTGAGTTTTATTTGTGTTGTTTTTGTTTGCTTCTTGTCTGCATTTTCTGTCATTTTCTCTATAAGAAGCCCAGGATAGGTAGATCTGTAGAGACAATAGTAACTGGATTAATAATTGCCTAGAGACATAGAAGGGGCGGTTGGGGGAAAGGGGAGCTAACGATAATGAGCACAAGAAGAAAATGTTCTGGAATTGATTGTGGTGTTGCGTGCACACATCTTAATGTGATCGGCAAATCAAATTGTATGGTATGTGAAGTTTAGCCCAATAAAAACATAATTGGAAAATAACAACAGTTACAGTCTCAGAAACTCACAGGGGCTAGTTCTACCCTGTCCTGTAAGGTCACTGGGAGGCAACTCCATGGTAGTGAGTTTGTGTGTGTGCACGTGCGTGTGGGTGTGCATTATATTACCCCTTTCTTCCAGTAAATATAAAGGAACAAAGCCCCATGAACACCCGAAGCTTCAAACTAGCCTCATTCTGCTGACTGACCTTGCCTAAGAGCGTTTGAAGGCAGTCTTGTGGTCTGTGCCCACTGCCACCAGGTTAGAACGAGGGTTCAATCACATGTAATTGTGGTCATTTGGAACCAATCAGAAAACGACTGTGTCATGAGGTTAATTTACTAAGATCCGTAGGGAAAATGGGAATTTAGTCCCCCCCCCCCCCCCCGTGGTTCCTGTCACCAGGGGATCTGCAGTAGCAAGGGGCTTCCTCCCACTCTCAGCCACTGGCTGACCCATCAGTGCTAGACTCTTAACTTGGTGGAAGGGAGGTCCACGGCTGGTCTTTCATTTACCTGTTTCATAGACAATGTCAACCTTTACAAATTCCCTCCACCTTTTTATATATTTTTAAGGTAGCCAGTTGACTCCTTAAGCTGTTTTCCTTTACCTCACTCTCTGCCATCAAGTCCATGCTGACTTATAGCGATCCTCTGTGGGTTCCCGAGACTATAACTGTTTACAGGAGTAGAAGGCTCAGACTTTCTCTGCTGCTGGTTGTTTCGAACTGCCGACCATAGGGATCACAGCCCAATGCTGAACCATAATGACACCAGGATTTCATTTTGGGGGCCTAGCATCCACTATCAGGAACCCTGGTGGGGCAGTAGTTAAGCACCCCAGTGCTAACTGAAAGGGCAGCAGAGAGACCTGCTTCCGGACAAATCCTCCGACTGGCTGATCCTGCAGAGTGGAGATGTTTCTCCCGAGGATCAGCTGGTGGTTTCAAAGTGCTGACCTTGCAGTTAGCAGCCTAATGCATTGCCCCACGTGCATTGGGATCTAGCCCTAGGCAACTACTAATCTACTTCCAGGCTCCACAGCGTTGCCTTTTCTTTTTGGTCATTTCCCTTTAGACTAAACTGTCATACACACACGGGCGGACAGATGTGCACAACAGGACTGCTCTCTTTCTAGGGACACTCGGCTGAAATCATCTCCTTGTCCTTCAACATGGCCGGAAGCAGGGTCATCACCGGCTCCTTTGATCACACCGTCTCCGTGTGGGATGCTGAGACTGGGAGGTAAGCACACTCTTCAGCCTGGACCAGGCCATTGAGAAGAAACTTGGTTATTTACTAGTTGAATCTGGAATCACCTATGTCTCAGGTTCTTTTGCTTCTGCACCCCATGGGGTCACTGTGAGTCAGAATCAATTAGATGGCTGCAAGTTTTTGGCGGGTGGGGGTGGGGGTGGGGAGTTACGTTCTATAGAAGTAGGAAGGCTTAAAAACATACATCAGGCATGCATGATTTTTTTTACATCATACCTTCATTAAGGGGTATTTCTTTTTTTCTTATTCTTACCCTTTTATTGGGATTTGAGTGGATGCTTACTGAATAAATTGGGTTTCCGTTCCACAGCGACAGACATTGTGGTTGGCGGCATGCATTACAATCCCCACAATGTCACCCTCGCCCTTCCCACATCCTCCCTGTGCTGATTGTGTCCACTCTTTCCCCTCTTCCTTCTGCCCTTCCAGCCTCTGACCTTGCCCTGAAGTGAATCAAATGCTACCCCTTCCCATCTCCTTGGGTGGATGGCTCTAAGGGGTGACCCCTCTCTAGTGTTAATTTTCACCCTCCAGGCCTTGTCCGAGAATTGGTTCCAAGTGTGAAAGGTGTGTAAGGGACATAGGTTTAACTGCCTCACTGTTTCATAGTTTCAAGTGTCTCACCGCTTAGAGGTTACTTCTGAACCACAATCATACATGTTTCTGAGGAATGTTTTTCAAGTTAGGACGTTATCCTCCAGGCTGGCAGTTTTCAATTACCTGCAGCTCCTCCAGAAAAAGACCGTGGGGGTTCTGTTCCCATAAAGAATGACAGTCTCGGCAATACCTCTTTGTTACATTACCCTTGATCATGCCCTACCAGGCCCCCCCCACCCTACTCACCACCAATTTGGATCACTTGTTGGTCCCTTGTTCCTGGGTTTGTTAACACCATTTCCTTTCTCCCCACCTACCCCTATCCCATGTCCCCCTGGAACTGTCGGGCCCATTGTTTTCTCCTCCAGATTGTTCAGCCAGCCTATCGTATTTAGACAGACCTGCAGAGATAATAACACGCACAAAAACAAGACAGAGCAAAACCAAGCAACAATATACAACAAAACAACAACAGCAACAACAAACTGCTGACAAAGAACAAAACAAAACACAAAGAAAGAAAAGCTTATAGTTAGTTTAAGGATCATTTATTGGCCTTTAGGAGTGGTTTCCAGTCCAGTCTGTTGGGGCACCACGCCCTAGCCTCAAAGTCCATCTTCACCCTTCCCTGGCAACCTTGCAGCTCCTTGCCTTGCTATTCCGCTGCACTCCCCCAGTGCTTTGCCTCGCTGAAACCCAGGTGGGGACGGATCATGATAGTGGGACAGGGGGAAAGTCAAGGGAAATAGAGGAAAGAGCTGGGAGGCAAAGGGAATTTATAGAGGTCTAGATAAAGACATGTAAGTATGCAAATATATTTATATATGAGGATGGGGAAATAGATCTATGTGCCTATATTTATAGATTTAGTATTAAGGTAGCAGAGTGGCATTGGACCTCCACTCAAGTACTCCCTCAATGCAAGAATACTTTCTTCTATTAAATTGGCATTCTATTATGCTCACCCTCCCGACATAACCACTGAAGACAAAGCAGGTGAATAACCTAATGTGGTGAAGAAAGCTGATGGTGCCCAGCTATCAAAAGATATAGCATCTGGGTCTTAAAGGCTTGAAGCTAAACAAGGGGCCATCTAGCTCAGAAGCAACAAAACCCACATGGAAGAAGCACACCAGCCTGCATGCTCATGAGGTACCAAAGGGATCAGTTATTAGGCATCAAAGAACAAAAAATAATATCATGTGTGCTCACCTCCATGATACAATGGTTGAAGCCAAATGGGTGCATAAGCAAATGTGGTGAAGAAAGCTGATGGTGCCCGGCAATCAAAATGTATAGCATCTGGGGTCTTAAAGGCTTGAAGGTAAATAAGTGGCCATCTAGCTCAGAAGCAACAAAGCCCACATGAAAGAAGTACACCAGCCTGTGCTATCACGAGGTGTCGAAGGGATCAGGTATAAGGTATCATCCGAACAAAATAATCTTACCATAGTGAATGAAGAGGGGGGTGTAGAGTGGAGACCCAAAGCCCATTTGTCAGCCACCGGAGAACCCCTTACAGAAGGGGCTAGGGGAGGAGATGAGCCAGTCAAGGAAGGTGCGATGTAGCACCGATGAAAAATACATCTTTCCTCTAATTCCTAAATGCTTCCTCCTCCCCCCACTATCATGATCCGAATTCTTCCTTGCAAGTCTGGCTAGACCAGACGATGTACACTGGTACAGATAGGACCTGGAAACAGGGAATCCAGGGCGCATGATACCTTCAGGACCAGGGTTGTGAATGGCGATACTGAAAGGGTAGAGGGAGAGTGGGCTGGAAAGAGGGAACCGATTACAAAGATCTACATGTGACCTCCTGGGGACGGACAACAGAAAAGGGGGTGAAGGGAGACGTTGGGCAGGGCAAGACATGACAAAATAGTAATTTATAAATTATCAAGGGCTCATGAGGAAGGGGGGAGTGGGGAGGAAGGGGAAAAAATGAGGACCTGATGCCAGGGGCTTAAGTGGAGAGCAAATGTTTTGAGAATGATGAGGGCAAATAATGCACAGATGTGCTTTACACAATTGATGTATGTGTGGATTGCGATAAAACGACTAAAAGGAAAAAAGTGACAGTCTCAGAAACCCGCAGGGGCAATTCTAGCCTGTCCTAGAGGGTTGCTGTGAGTTGGCCTTGACTGCATGGCAGTACGGGGAGGAAGAATGGCTATACAAAAGGTAAATGCCAGAGCCACCGAAAAGGAGAGTACCAGAAACAGCATGGTTTGATTGTTTGTTCTGTGCACTATATAATCAGTTCTTAGTGGCCTGTCATTGTGGAAGGCATATGGATATCACAAATACATAAAACTCATAGTTAATTTCCCAGATTTAATTTAATCCCAGGGCTGCGATTTCCTTTGTAACAATTTTTAGTTCTAGTTGCTAAGAAGTTAACCAAATGAGTCTATTTGTGTGCCAGAACTCCAACCAGCTTTCTGATGGAAGGGCTCTTGATCAGGGCTAATGACTGAAATGTAGGTAATAGGTAAGGGGAGAGAAGCCAGGGCTATTCAGGTGTTTGATTGGCACTCATTGGGTGCAAGAACCCTTCCAGAATTTCATCCCACCTTGCTTATTTGCTTTCTGAAGTGTGAGCTGTTCCATGTGATAGCCTTTGATGGGATGAAATTCTGCGTGTTTCTGTACTCTCACAAAGTGTCTCCGAAGAGTGCACGCTCTGCTGGGGTTGGGAGGAGTAGCTGAGTGGGCTCCTTGAGCTGTTCTCGTCAGCTCTATCATCAAGGACTTCATCTTAGCCACCTAGTGCTATCGCTACAGAAATACTCCACCCGGGAAGCCAGAAGTCTGACTCCAGGGGAAGGCTTGGTCTCTGCCAGCTCTGGGGACAGGCCCTTGTCTCCTTTCAGCACTCATAGACCCAACATTCCTTGGGGATTTCCATATGCCTTGGTATCAATCTTCTTCTGGGTCTAGGGGTGTCTCAGTGAAGTGGCCTAGGGCCTAAGAGTACCTACACCCCACTCCTGGCTCTTCTTTCTTGGTGGGAGGTGGTTCCTCCAATCGCTGGCCCCCTTTCTCTCCTTCTATCTTGTGTCACAGAGAAGGTGGTGCAGTTTCACCCCCACAAAGAACCCCCGCTTACACCAGCTCATGGTTACAACATGCGGCAGGTTGTCCAATTTCCCTTAATCCGTTTACAGCCGATTAGCTTATCTCATCAGCTCTCATCAGGGACGATCATTACACAATGTTACCTAAACCAGTGGATCATGGTTCAGTCAAATGGCACATAAATATATTTTGGGGGGGGCTTCAATCTAATACAGGACAGATACTTTTTTTGTATAAGCCAAAATTTAGCTTACCTTCCATTGATGTACTTGATCTCATGATCTGGGTACCTGTCAAGGAGCCCTGGTGGGATAGTGGTTGCATGTTGGGCTGCAATCTGCATGGTCAGCAGTTCAAAACCACCAGCAGCTCCTCAGGAAAAACACCAGGCTTTCTACTCCCATAAACAATGACAGTCTCAGAAACCCACAGGGGGTTGCCATGAGTCAACAATGACTTGATGTTCCTTACACCAAAGAAAG
Organism: Tenrec ecaudatus; assembly: GCF_050624435.1. Taxonomy (NCBI): domain Eukaryota; kingdom Metazoa; phylum Chordata; class Mammalia; order Afrosoricida; family Tenrecidae; genus Tenrec; species Tenrec ecaudatus. The sequence goes on along the minus strand of NC_134542.1, from coordinate 10,550,162 downwards.
ATGTCTTTGAGCTGCCTTGTGTTTTCTCATTTTGCAGGAAGGTGTATAATTTAATCGGGCACTGTGCTGAGATCAGCAGCGCCCTGTTCAACTGGGACTGCTCTCTAATATTAACCGGTTCCATGGACAAAACCTGCATGGTAAGCTACAGTCTGCCATCACTCTCTGACCCTCCATCTGTCCCCCTTCCTGCATCAGAGCATTGTAACATTCACACATTTTAAAGGTGCTGGAAGATGCGCATGAGGAGCCCTGGTGGGCTAGTGGTTACCCATGGGGCTGTAACCCACTTCTGAGATGCCTGAGAACTCCTTCCTGGAGAAGCTGGTCATCACCCGTCCCTAAGCTCCACAGGAAATTCTCTCCCAGCTTCTAATTTTCTTCCCTCTATCCAGCTACACGAAGGAGCCCTGGTGGCGTCGTGGTTACAAGATGGGCTGCTGGCCACACGGTCAGCAGTTCTAAACTACCAGCTGCTCCTTGGGGGTAAGATGGGGCTTGCTACTTCCATTAAGCGTTACAGTCTCAGAATCCCACAGGGACAGTTCTACCCCGTCCTGTAGGGTCTCTATGAGTCAGCATCACATCAACCCAATAGCAGCGAGTTTTGGTTTGGGAGCATGAACACACTCACTTAGCAATCCTGGTTGGTCATTGTCTTCGTTTCTAGTTTCTGACTTCCCAGATTGGCAGAAATGGAGGATCTAGCAAAGTTGTTTTCATGGACTCAAATTACTAAAAGGTCTTATTGCATAAGGCATATTCTTCTGCTGCTGCTGCTTTCTAAGCTTCTTTCTGTTCATTGATGAACCCTGATTTTTGAGAACCTCAAAGAGTCCTAACATACAGTCTCTTTGCCCCTAAGTTTCTGCACTCTTACAAGAAGGGGCTCATGAGCGCTCCTGTGCGGATACAGTTACAGGCAGGCCTCATTTTGTTGTATGTTGCTTCATTGCACTGAGCAGGCAGAGATGGTGTCCTTTGCAATTCAAGGCCTGGGGCAGCCTGGCACTGAGCGAGTCTACCCATGCCATCCCCCCCACCCCCACCCCCCAACAGCATGTGCCAACTTCATGTCTCTGTGTGGCATTTTGGTCCATCTCACACCACCTCTAGCTTTCTCATAAGGCTGCTGTACCCTTAATTGACTATAGTTGGGGGTAAACGTGACTTGTCTGCACCAGGACACTGAAACATTCACGGAACTTGCTTTATTGCAGTGCTCTGCAGTGGAACGCACACTGTCTCCAGGCTCTGTCTGTGTTTGATTTTGTGGCCAGTGTTTTGTACCTCCCCTGGAACCCTTATCATGGTGGCCTTGGTATAAAAATAGGACTTCTCCACCCCAATCCATAAAGCATGCCCTTTGAAGTTGTTTTGTGTCTTGGTTTTTAAATGAAATGGCTGACATACATAGACCCATTCAACCATCTGACTCGGCTGTGTGTCTGACAGAAAGGTATCTTGCTAGTTGGTTAGCTGTGGCCTGTGGCCATGAGCTGAGGCAAAAACCAAACACACCCAAGCCATGCATGTGATTTTGGCCAAGTTAGTCAGCCCGTCATAAAAAAGGCCATCTGCTCCCCTTTGCTCCCAGGCTGGATATCAGCATCTTTTCCTGTTTTAATTTGCAGCTGTGGGACGCTGAAAATGGAAAGTGTCTGGCAACCTTAACTGGCCACGATGATGAAATACTAGACAGCTGCTTTGATTTCACTGGCAAGTTTATCGCAATGGCATCGGCTGATGGTAGGTTGTCAGTTCATACATGTACTTATGGCGGCGGGGGGATAAGTAAGTGTGCTTTGCTTGATAAACATGGATAATTCTATCCTATGGGTCACCTCTCTGATTGATACGCAGCTATGGCGGCAACTATTTCTGCCTCATTTCTGGAGGATCTTTTCTACAGGTATTGTCAAAGATATTGCCTACAAAATTGTAGAGACCCTTAATTAAACAAAAATATCCCAAATTTCAAGTTACTGTTTCTCTACATATCCACCATCTAGGTCTTTCTGGGCCTAAGGCGTTGCTCACTGAGTAGCTTATTGACTTGTTGATGTTGATGTTTGCAGAAGAGTACATGTCGTAGACTGCTGCCTGCCGTAGAGTTTTGAGAGTCCAATAGTCATTATTATTGATTTTTACAGTTCAGTGGTTTGAATATATTAAAAAGAGGTTTGTGCAATCACCACCCCAAATGATCATAGAGCCCTTCCTTCATTGTTATTAGCTCCCCATTTCCCTCCAGACTTCCCTGCCATAGCCCTAAGAAAGGATTATTCTAGCTACGGTCTCTATCCATTTACCCTTACCTGGATGTCATATGAAGAAGCTAATGCAAAAGGCCCTGAACTACAATAGCAAACTAAAGCACAGGAAAATCTCAATCCCGAAGGAAGCAGAAAATAATAAAAAATGTTGGACGAATTAAAAATGTGTCAAAGGGGTAAACCCATGATAAGATGTTAAAATTTAACCCAACTAAATTTCATTAATTTACTTTCTGATGCTCTCTGTCAGAGGGCTTAATCTCTGTGGGGGCTCCGCAAATGGATTTGGGGCTTTCATTGCCATTCATGGTCTTGTGTAAACCAAGTGCTCAGAATTTTAAATCTACTATAAGTCTAATACAATTCCCTCCTCTGAGCTTGCATTTTGTCATGTATAATCTTGGTCTCACAAGCCCAATGGCCTTCTTTTATTTCCTCTATCTTCATTCTCTTTTGTTTCTTCTGATATAATGTTCTCAAAATTCCTGTAGGCCTCTCATTTATGTCATGGGCATCCACTTTGTTAGATACCAAGGTCCTCCCCAGATATAGACAGGGAAATGTATTTATTTCTGATGTTTGATGAGATGGGTGTGCATACCCATGAGTTACCTTATCCATTTCTTTTAAGATAACCCTGTGTGAAAGAATCATCTGAATCTTGGGTTCTTCTGAATGACCAGCAAAAGTTGTCTAATCACACACCTGCTTCTCTTTTGAGAATGACTTCCTGATAATAAATCTCCTAATTGTACCATCTTTAGCAGTTAGTGTAGGCAGATGATTTCCCAAATCACTGAATCTTGGTTCTATTTTGCTTCCCTTAATTTACCAGACTCCATTTGCATTTTACTATAAACAGTTAGAAGAAACAAAGCCATTTCTTCAACATTTAACATGGAAATCACTTCAGGTAAATATTCAACATCATCACTAGGAGTTCTGCTTTTCCTGTCACCGTAGGGCTCAATTCAGCTGCACTTACTGCCCCTGTAAAGCAAGGGCCTCCTTTCCTCTAGTTTCCACCAACACGGTTTTCCTTTCCTTCTGAGACCTCTACCACCAGTCCCCTTTACATTTATATTCCCATCAACACTCTGTCTTTGGCCACTTACGTATCCTCTAAGATGTGACACTGTGGGTCAACTATTGGACCTTTACTCCGGTTAAGATTTACAGTGTTAGAAACCCCAAGGAGCAGGTTTACCTTGTAACATTGACTCAAAAGCAGGGAGTAAAGATGATATTTCATTACCTTGATTCTTAGTTCTCCCTGATCTGTCACCACCGATCCTTTAACATCCATATCCATGCTTCCATCAACTATACATTTCAAGTGGTCTAGGCTTTTTCTGTCATGTGTGATACATTGAAGATCATCTTCTTAATGACTCTATATGGCCCTGCCCATTGTCTGGGTCATTTCCTTGCCATCAGGTATGCTGCTGCAGTGAATCTGTATCATATCCTTAACAGCTATAGATGACGGTACCCTATCTGTACTTCATCTCCTCGCTAATCATGATCCATATACTATATACCATCTCCTTTGTAACCATAGATCACACGGCACTATTTCTGAGACCTCACCTTGATAACCACATGTAACAATAAGCCATGTGTGTGCTCCACCTGGCTGAATTTCAGTTTGGTGCTATGCTCTCTGTTATCTCATGAATAACCAGAGATGATACTGTGCTATTTATGTTTCCCTCCTTTATAACCACACATGATGTAACAAGTTAGCTGCATGAAGAATATGAATAGTGCCGTGCTATATTTCTGTCAACTCTTTAATAACCGCGTATGATACTCATATTGTCATTGTCTTCATTGCCATGCACGACACTGAATTTATACCATCTCTTTGATTGCCTTTCATGATTCTATAACCTCAGGTCTTAAAATAAAACACATGACACTGTACGGTGTCTAGGTTATATTCCTCAGGACAACCTACTATGTGATATTATAAAATGACACCAAAATTCAAACCCACTCCTATCGAAGTTGTTTCTAACTCTTAGATGCTCTACAGGACAGAATAGAACTGCTCCTGCAGGGTTTCTGAGACTTTAAATCTTCATGGGAACAGCCAGTCTCATCTTTCTACCACAGAGCTGATGGTGAGTTTGAACTATTGACCTTGCAGTTAGCAGCAAGCCCACTGTACCAGCTGGGCTTTTGAGCTCATATATATTATACTATGCTTCTGTAATTCTCTGATGATGATGTGCGATGCCAAATATGCCTGCGCCTTCTGTCTTTAGACTGTGTTAGGTTATGTCATGTCTGTGTCGGCATCTTAAAATCATTTACAGTGTTTGCACCGAGTTCTCCTCTAACCATTAGCTCCCCAAAGACCATTTTAGATGCTATCCCATGTCTTCATTGTTTCCTCGATGAAAGCATATGATTCTCCACCGTTTCATCTCCTAGAAATCACATAGGACCCTGTATTAAAAGTGGGTCATCTTCTTTGGAAACATTTACACTGCAACTTTATGTATCATCTCCATAACAACCACTTGTGATACAATGCTAAGTCTCCATCCACCTGATCAATGTGTGGGGTGCTCTATGAAGAACCATTTTCTTGATGGCCCGTTAAGGTCCCCCTCCCTGACTCTGGCATACCATGTCACACACAGCACGCATCCTATCCTTCAAGACCACTGCTAAGGGTTGTCTTGTCTGTCACCAGCTTGCTCACTCTAGGCAGTGATTCTGTTTTTGCTAGAAAACAAACAATATATTTTTAAAATTTCTTTTTGTTTGGTCCTTGCTCATCCTTCCATTGTTAAAAATGACGATCTCATTCAATGGCTACATCTTTATATGCAATGCACATCCATTTTCTTTCTCACCAGGATTCCTGTAAAGGCTGAGGAGGGTTTTGTTTGTTTGTTTGTTTTTCTTTCTTGCTATGTTTATTCCTATTGAACTCACTCTCGTTTTGTCACAGGGTTTCAAACCACATTATTTTCTCTTTCCTAAGGTATTAAATATAGACTTGTGAAATTTAGAGTATCTATCTACCCAGAAGACTCCCTTGCATGTTATTAACAAACTCAACACCTGTTGATTGTTTTTCTTGAGGGATTTAGAAATATCCAACTATGTATCATGCTTTATATATTTAAGTCACGTTAATTCCAAAATAACAGTTTTTATCATCATGTCTACTTTCTCTTAAAGTTTACAGTAAAGATGGCAGTAAAGGTAAGTACAACTTTTATCAAGATATCTGGCTTTCTTCCAAATGAAGAGAAAATGCTTCACCTCTGTGTCATTTCACAATGTGCTTTCTGACAGCATCCTTCATCTGGTGAGGTGAACTTAACCTTGTTGTTTTTCTCTAACAGCAATTTCCCAACTGCCGTCTTCTTCTTTTTCTATTTTTATTTAAGTCATCCAATCCTTTAGTATAAGAAAAAGTATATGCTACTTCTTTCACTCAAATATCCATCCATCCAATGCTAATTTTTCATCTCTCAATTTGATGACAGTATTTGGATTTTCGGAGGTTTTTTTTGGTTCCCATGTGCTTGTCAGAGGAGTCTTGTTCATGCAGTGGTCACACATTGGGCTGCTAACTGCAAGTTAGCAGTTCAAAACCACCAGCTGCTTCAAGGGAGAAAGGCGGGGCTGTTCTCCTTCCATACAGAGTTATAGTTTTGGAAACTCACAGGGGGCAATTCTACTCAGTTGTAGAGGGTTGCTCTGAGATGACATTGACTTGATGGCAGTGAGTTTAATTTGCGCTTGTGCTTCTCATATACACTGGGGCGACTGCAGAGAACAGAACGTTCTGTGAGCTCTTAAAGACTTAGAGTTTCTGAGAGGACGGTGGAAGCTCAGTGGTAGAAGTCTTGCCTTCCACGTGAGAGACCTGGGTTCACTTTCCAGCCCATGCACCTCGTGAGCATCCCCTACTCATCTGCCTCTGTGATGCTGGGGTGCTGAATACGTTTCAGCAGAGCTTCCAGACTGAGGAAGAAAGGACTTGAGTGTCTGTCTGAAAACCAGCCAGTGAAAATCCTGTGGACCCCAGTGGTGAGATCCTGTTGTGCATGTGGTTACTGTGAATCCCCTGATTCAAGGGCAGCCAACAACTGCTCCTGAGTCATGGGTCAGTAGACTCACACCAGGCACATGATGCTGGCCCCACTGCTCTGTTCCCTCGGGAACTTATTTGGATTACTTTCTTTCTATTCAGAACTCCTTGTCGCCTCTCGTCAGATCAGGGCCAGAGAGGCTCTCCTGCATCCTGGGCCACTGGGTCCACCTCTCCTGTAATGTGACCAGCTCGTATTCAGGTTGCTGGCTCTCACCTTGAACAAGAAGACAGACTTAAGCACAAAGCTCACCCGTCAGTGCTTGGGATATTTATATAATCTCAAGTCTGTGCTTCAAAGTTCTGGATTCTGTATAAATAAAATGCATTCCTATTCCCAAGGAACAGCAAGAGTTTTCAGTGCTGATACGAGGAAATGCATCACTAAACTGGAAGGTCATGAAGGAGAAATCTCAAAGGTAAGTCACGTCCCTATTTGGAGCAGTTCATTTACTGTGGGGGAAAAAAGTCTAGGGTGCTTAGTATAATAGACCGATTGTTTAATTAATGCAGCCTCTTTGCTGGGACCGAGGTACTAAGGCTTGTTCAGTCTCCCCCCCCCCCCCTAGAAATCAGTTATGTGAAGACTCAAATTTTTAAGTGTGATCTCAAATGCAGTATGATACACGATTTCTAAAACCTTTAAAAAGGTATAAGACAGTATTCTCTTCAGCTGCCAGGGAAATATTTAATTAGCTGAAAGTACTTCTCAAAGCAATTTGAGGAGCTTATAAAGTATCTTTCTGGCCTTTCCTAAGCAGGTATTTCTAGTATGTAAACGTGGGCTGGGCAGCAAGTACAAAGCACGACAACGCCTCACTTAGCGACTATCTCATTATCTGGCAGCTTGCGTTTCTGACAACGCGAAACGATCTGCTAGCACTATTTTGTGTCCACATCTGGCAGTCCTGTCTGAGAGTAACCATTGCCAAGATGTGAGGCCAGAGCGACACTGTCAGTGATGGTGAAGGTCATGTCTCAACTTGGCTGGGCCATGATGCTCAGTGGTTTGGTTTCTGGTAATGATGCAGCTTGGCAGTTCATGTAATGAGTCGATTGTCCTCCATTTTGTGATCTGATATAATCATCCTTCCTTTTCACATGAAGCCTATTTCAAATAATGGCTTGGTGGTTTGAACCTAATCATGTTGGTGAGTGAGGAAAGGGTGTATTCTATACACTAGGTGAACCTGAGGTATTTTCTGGAAATATTTAGCATGTAAAGTATAAGGTTGCCCCTTTTCAAATGCTAGACCCACACTTTAGAATCCCTACCTTCATGTTATTAGGTGCTGCTGATTTGATTCCAACTCATGTTGGGATTGCTATTGGGTGACATTGGTTCTGGACCATGGTGACCCTATGCACAATAGGACAAACCGCTGCCTGGTCCTGAGCCATCCTCACAATTGTCCCCAGGCTTGAGCACTTTATCACAGCCACTGTGTCAGTCCATCTCATTGAGGGCCTTCCTCTTTGATCGCTACCCCTCTACTTTAAGCATGATGTCCTCCTCCAGGGACTGGCCTCTGCTGAGAACATGTGCAGGGTATGTGAGATGAAATCTCCCCATTCTTCCCTCTAAGGAGTATTCTGGCTGTACTTCCTCCAAGACAGATGTGTTTGTTTTCCTGGAAGTTCATGATGGTTTCAATATTCTTCGCCAGCACCAGAATTCAAATACATCAATAGTTCTTTGGTCTTCCTTATTCAATGTCCAACTTTCACATGCATATGAGGCCATTGGAAGTATCATGGCTTGTGTTAGGCACACCCGAGTCTCTTAAGTAACATCCTTGTTTTTCAAAACTTTAGAGAGGTCTTGTGCAGCAGATTTGCCAAATGTAATGTGCTTTTTGATATTTTGACTGATGCTGCCATGAGCATCAATTGTAGGTTTATGTAAGATGATATCTTTGTCAGCTTTCATCTTTTCTGCTTGTATCATGTGACCGGGTCAGTGGTGAGGAGCTGAGTTTTCATTACATTGAGTTGTAATCCATAACGGAGGCTGCAGTCTCGGCTCTCGTTGGCCTAACCATCACTTATCAATGAGGGGTCTTCATGGGAAATTTCCAATCCCCTTTTCTTCCTTTCTTGTATTTACTGTGAATTGGGTGATGGTTTACGGAGCAGATCAGTTTCTCATTCGTCCACACATACACATTTTGTTACAACTCATTGATTGCAATTCCCACAATGAAACCCCTCTTACCTCTTATCCCATTTGCTGTTTCTGTTACTCCTCCTCGCCCAATCCTTCCCTATTATCTTATAATTCCATTTCTTCCCTTCATATGACACAGATGTAATATCCTAATGCAGGTCGGGCATGGCATAGCAGTTCGAAAGAACTCAGCTTTGTTCTCACCCACCCCAGGGCCCAGTTCCCTGCACTCTCTGTGAAAGGGGTCAGGAGGCACTGGAAAGAAGACAGTGGGTGGGCACGTGACAGAGAGGTCCAGTCTTTATTCTTAGAATTGCGAAGAGTAGCACATTCCACTCTCTTGCCTACTTTCCGTTCTCTCCTGTGAATCCCTGCCAACGAGCCTTGGTGGTGGACCGGCTCCGCACTGGGCTGCTAACTACACGGTCAGAAGTTTGAAGTCACCAGCTGCTCTGAGGGATAAAGAGGAGGCTTTCTACGCCCATGACGAGTTAGAGGGGACAGCCACAGGGGCAGTTCTACCCTGGCCGCTTGGATCGCTGTGAGGCAGAATCGACTTGACGGCAGCGAGTTCGATGTCTTTTTTTAATCCCTACAATATTTATCCGATCATAAATGAACTATTTTTCGTGGAACTTCTCTGTGTGACAAGAAAAGCCAAACTGGGAAGGTGTTAGCCCCCTGGATGCTGATTAAAACTCTGCAGGGAATTGTCCCACGGATCCCCGCGGGGCATCGTTTGATGGTAGTTAAGCACTAGGCGGCTCACCCCAAAGTCGGTGGTTTCAGGCCACCTGCGGTTGTGCAGGAGAAACTAGACTGTCTGCTTGTCTAGAGGTGTGCGGGCTCGGGCTCCTCCCGCCAATCTGGGCGTCAGGACACTGCTGTCGCTGTTTTCTTCTTTCTTTCTCCTCGACAGATTTCTTTCAATCCTCAAGGGAACCGCCTGCTGACTGGCAGCTCCGACAAAACAGCGCGCATCTGGGATGCGCACACCGGCCAGTGCCTGCAGGTTCTGGAGGGGCACACAGACGAGATCTTCTCCTGCGCTTTCAACTACCGAGGCGACATCATCATCACAGGTGTGGGGGAAGCCAAACCCCTGGACCCCGTTTTCTTCTTAAGTCATCTGAACAAGTTGAACCAAAAAACTAGTTTGTCCCCGCCACCCACTGCCCTTGTTCCGGGGCTGCTGGCTCCTCTCGGCTGAGGCTCTTCTAGCTTCATTGCTTAATTGTAGTTGCATGGAGAACCGCAGGAGTGAGCCTTGCCATGTCCAGGGTGGTGCAGCGGGGAGGTCCCTGGCTGCCGGAGAAAACAAACCAACAAAATGACCAGTGAGTCTAACCTACCAGTCACCCACGGGAAAACAATGCTGCCGCCTGCAGCCTTGGGGACACCATGAGCTGGTCCTTTTCTGCTCTATAGGGTGACAGTGGTGGGAACGGATCAGATTTCAATGGGCTTGCTTTTCAATTTTGGACCCCTGAAAGTGACAGAGCCCTGGTTAGGCACTGGACAAACTACAAACTGCAAGGTTGGTGGTTCAAGCTCACCAGCCCCTTGGTGAAAGAATTCCCAGAAAACTTGTCTGCTCCTGTAAAGGTTTACAAAGCCTAGGGAAACTGAGGCAAGGTGGCTGTGGGTCATAATAGGCTTGAAGGCAGTGGGTGTCTTTTGGTTGGTTTTGTTTTTGACGTGAGAGGTGTATTAGGGCAATTGACTAGAAAAACAAAAGCAGCGATTCTCTACATATGTTTATATTATAATTTTATATCGAGAAGTCATCCCAGCCCAGTTCAACTCAACCTTGGCTAGCCTGAGGTCCCTGTCGGACTTAGGTACCATAGCTGCAGACAGAGGAAGCAGAAAGGTGAAGCAGAAGCAGGGAGATCACAGGTGGATAGGTGCAGAGTCGCAAGGGTCTAAGCATCAAGGCCAGTGGGGACATGGCAGGGCACAGCCAGCTCTTAGGATCAGCAGCCCACGTGGGCGGTCCCTGGAGGAAGACCTGGAATCCAAGCAAGGAGGGAGGGCAAAGAGCCAGAGCCAGAGCTTCCCAGTGCCCCTCTTATAGAAAGGCTCCCCCACCCCCCACAAGGAGGTATCATCAGCCTGGTTGACAGGTTGGACCTCACCCCTCCACCTTCATCCAGGTGGATGTTGACAGGTATTCTAACCACCATAGGAGCTGAGGTGAGCAGCAGCCAGGGCTTCTCCCGCCCAAGAGAGCCATTTCCAGAGATGGCAGCTGACTGTTGCCCCCTGATGGAATGTCTCATGGTTGCCACGGGATCTTGGGGAGGGTGGGCAGGGGGCTCATGAACACTGACTGGCTCTAAAGAAAATCATTGTGATGGGTGGAAGGTGCTGCTTCCTGACATGTGAACCCCTCAAAGCCGGAGCTGTTGGGAGCTAGGGCATTTCCTTTCAGCAGTGGGGAATGGGGGCAGAGACGGGGTGGTGGGGCAGCAGGGATACATGGAAGGGATAGAGGAGGCTGGGGCATTCTCAGGTCCCCTTCAGCCCCTAGATGCTGTGAGACCCGCTGTGCTGAAGACAACGGGGGCTTGCCCAACTTACCACCATCCGTGATCATGGGAAACAGAAGCCAAAACAAAGCTGCTTGGTCTACTGGGGGGGCTTATCTGGATCACCAATAATTGGCAGTGACCCCATCCCTGCTCCGCTGAGCCCATGAGAGACAGAATGTGGCAGAGTGTCCTCCTCTGCACACCTGACTCTGCCTCCCCCTACTGGAAGGAGTAAGGCCACAAATGGCTTTCCTGGTTAGTCTGGATACAGCCTTGGTTAAGATGTCCTTAGATCTGGGCTGGTCTTTCACCAAAACAGCCACACCCACTGCCTTTCAGGTGATTCTGAGCGTAATGACCCTGCATGGCAGAGCAGGACCACCCCGTTGGTTCTCCTCAGAAAGATTTCCAAGGCTGAAAAGCTTCATGGAAGCCGGCTGTCTCATCTTTCTCCCCTGCGGTGGCTGGCCGTGTGCACACCCTCACCTAGGAGTGTGCAGGCCAGTGCTTGACCCGCTGCACCAACAGGGAATTGGGGAGTGGCGGCAGGGACTCGGAAAATGCCAACTCGCGGACGAGAAGGTGAGGGGAGCACCTTGCCAGGAGGGATCATGTTGTGATCTTGGTTTCCTTAGGCAGCAAGGACAACACCTGTAGGATCTGGTGCTGACGGAGGGGAGGAACCAGTCCGGCACTCACTCCTGCTGTCTGGTCGCACTGATGGAGGCTGGGAACTTCAGAGAGAGCAAGCCACCTGCGTTCACACTTCATCTGCTGCACCGTTTCTTGAAGGTGGCTGTCTGCTCACCCTGCCCTTAGCTTCCCGTGTAGGGCGATTAAAACCAATGTCGTTCTGTAATTGTGTCATTGCACGGGGAGGGGAGGAAACCTCGCGGTGTTTCCGCACATGCCACGGTGTCTGCTGCTGGCTTGAGCGATTCTGAAGAGATCTGCACGGCATCACGACGCCCGGTCTCCTGGAATCTATTTGGAAGATTGCTATTCTTTCTGAGACATTCAGTTTGGGGAGAAAATGCTTCGGGGATTGGCCATCTCTATTCACGGTTTTCCAGGAAGGTGGTATTTTCAGTCAACTCCTACGCACAGAGAAGCTGGACAGTAAGTAACAAAGACCAGGGAAGAGTTGAGGTGCTGGTGGGGAATATGGAGACTATCAAGGGCAGCTAGAAGAGTGAACAAATCTGTCTTAAAAGAAGCACAACTAGAAGGCTCCTTAGAATAACGAGAAGGAGACTTCGTCTCACATCCTTTGGACATGGCGTCAGGAGAGACCAGTCCCTGGAAAAGGACACCTGGCGTGGCAAAGTAGAGGGTCAGCAAGAAAAGAGGATGCTCCTGGAAACTATAGCCCTGGGCACCTTTCAGGTCTGGAATTGAGCTCACCTCTGGTCTCAGTTGTCAGTCACACAATAGACCTCTAGGAGGAACAATAACACTAGGGGTATACATTCTCCTGGAGAGAATCAACCAGTGACATCCTAAGTGTGTCACTCTGGGTAGACTAGAGAAGCAAATTCATAAACATACCTATGTATATAAGGGAGAGGTTTATATACAAGAGGAATTGAACAACCAACCCAGTCCAGTCCAAGGCCATAGCTCTGATATTAACCCCATATGTCTGATATCAATCTATAAAGTCTTCTTGGGACTCACGAAAAACATGCAATGAAGCCAAAGTCAGGACAATCACAAGCCACTGGGTAGAAAGTCTTTGGGTCCAGTGACGCTATACGCATCTCAGTGCTGGCAGGGGTCTACACGTGGCTTCTCTGATTTCTGAGGTCTGGTTGCGTCCCTGGGGCTTGTCTTCTGTAATTGTCTCCCAGGAGTAGCAAGAGAGAGAGGTGTCTTCTGCCTCCAAGGAGGAAGTACCAGATTTCCCAGCATTCTCAGGAGCAGGCCATGCCCACACAGAAGTCTCATTGGCTATCTCCAGATTGATAGCCTAGACTCCACCCCTACACTCTTAATCCTTAAATTGACACCAGATTAGGTGGCCACCACACTAAGGGAAGCATTTACCCAAGGGCAGTGTTCAGAAGGGTTAGGAAAGGAGGAATAGAAACAGGAAAGGCATGGGGTATGTGATCGTACATTGAAGGAGGTGGGGGTGGGGACTGCACTATCAAGCACCATGCCACACACTGCTGAAGCAATCAAGGATTGCATTTTTTAAAAGGCAATGTTAGTGGAAAGCCAAACTTTCCCCTCCTTGCCCTCTTAAAAGCTGGACAAGGTGTGGCTGTGTTTTCCAAGGGCAGACACCTGCACGCTGTCCTAGGTGCCCTCGCACTTCAGCAGGTGGCACTGTTTGCCTTTGGACAGGTAAGTTCTTGCTTTTCTTGGAACTGGAGCTTCCAGAGCACAAAGCGTACACTTTCTGTGGCCCCGTGCCCTGGACCAGCGAGAGTGCTGTGCTCATCACGGTGCAAAGGCGACGATGGCATGGTTACCGCCCACGGCCGTCGGCATATCTGGGCCACGTCTCAGATCCCAGCAGTCGTGACACTCCGTGGCAACATTCCCCACCTCTTGGTGAGGACAAAGACCAGCAAGATGGATAAGGGAAAGTTCCGTTTTCCTCCATCGGCACCTTCCGTTGGAAGCTGTGGAATGAGCAGTTCCTTTTTTATGGCACCGGAAATGCTCCCAAGAAAGTAACGTCCAACGCTGTCTTTCAGAGTTCTCCTCCAGACTCTCCCCCCCCCCCCCGTGTCTTAACTTCAATGAATTGTGAGTATTTTCAGTGTTATTATCTTAGCAGAGCCACAGCACGGCAGAAAGTCAATGCGACTTATGCTTAGCAGTCAAAGATGTGGTTAAGTGCTAACTGAAAGATTGGTGGCAATCAGCTGCTTCAAAGATTCCAGCTTAGGGAGCCTGGGGGGCAGCTCTACTCAGTCCTCAGGGTTGACTGACGCGGGCGTGGTATACATAAATATTTTCATGCTTAAGGTAAAAAATGAATCCAGGACCAAATAAAGAAAGATTGCTCCTTCATAACCAAGAAAAGCCATCTGCTGTCACTTCCTTCTAGCCTCAGTTCAAGGTGTGAGGAAGGAGAGTTGGGTGTACAGAGGGGAAAATAAATTCGGAGGCAGCCTCTGATTGGCAAGTGTTCTGCAAAGGTGAGAGCTTTGGGAGTGGGGAGACTGGCCAATTATTAGACTATTAGACTCGAATAGGTCTTCAGGCACATGTGACAGTCCTTGAGGGCTTTAAAGGAGCCCTCAGGTGCTGTGGATCGAGCACGAGGCTGTTAAACCCAAGGTCATTGGTACAAACTCAGCCAGAGCTCCATAGGAGAAGGGCGAGGCTGTCTCAGAAAGCTTATGGAGCAGCCCCACTCTCCTCTGTAGGCCTGCTATGGGTCAGAGTCTGGTTTGGTGACAAGGGCAGCTTAGGGACATTTCAAAAGGGGGAGGACTGTCCAGTGTTGCAGGGAAAGCATTGCTATGATCACCCATCTCCTGGAACAAAGGAGGGCCAGTGAGTGCTTTCTTGTCCTGTAATTGCCCAAATGGTCCTTCTGGGGGATTTAGCTGGGCTGCCAGGGCAGGCACTTTCTCATGGGTGACAGTGTTTAGAGGATCAAAAAAAGGACCCAGGAGTCAGACGGCCTCTTTCAATATCCTGCTCCACCACCTCTTGCTGAGGGTCCTTGACAATGACTGAGCCACACCATGACTCAGTTTTTCCATCTACAAAATGGAATGATCATAGTATAGGGGGTTCTGTGAGGATTAAATAAGGTCATAAAACCTAACAATATACAGTAATCAGTTAGTGGTATTAATATTATCTAAGAGGAGACATAGGGGCTCAATCATAAAAGCTCAGCTGCCAGCAGAAGGTCATTGATGGTTCTAACCCAACGGCCAAGACTCCAAGAGAGAGAGAGAGAGAGAGAGAGAGAGAGAGAGAGAGAGAGAGAGAGAGAGAGAGAGAGAAAATACGCTCCCATAAATCCCATAAAGATGACTGTTTAGGAAACCCCATGGGGGCAGTCATGCATGTCAGAATCAACTCAACAGCACACAACAGCATTATTAATGGATGAGCTTCAGTGACTTAGATTCAAATGGACTGAAGAGCTGAGAAAGAATGCGCACCTTCAAAGGAAATGCTCTCATGCCTCTATTTTGGTTTGGGACATGACTGTAATAGACAAACACCATCCATTTCTTCTCCTAGAAAACAGGGACTCAAATGCACTGAATATTGTAAGGACCCGTGTCATCCCTTTCAGGGATGGGATTACCATTTTGACTCAACAAAATTCATGTGTTGGTTGTGGCTCCACATCTGCTAGAGTTTCAGTATTGTTGCCTCCCTGGCAAAGCCTCACACTTCTCCATCAGATGTGAAGTCTCTGCCAGTCTGCCCAGCTGTGGAAGCTATTGATGGGGAAGAAGAGGTAAATATTCATTCAGTGGAATTGCAAAACACATCCTAGAACATTCCTACCAGATCATGAGACAATACAAAGTTTTCTCTTCTTTTTTAAAAAGATCATCTTATTGGTGGCTCTTACAGCTCTATGACAATTCATGAATCAATTGTATGAAGCATATTTGTCCATATGTTGCCATCATTATTTTCTAAACATTTACATTCTATTTGAGCCCTTGGTATCAGCTCCTCTTTTTACCCTCCCTCCAAGACTCCCATTCTAGTGAAACAATCAGGAGTTTATCAAATCCTTCTGTGGCAGTTACATAATCTCCTGTCAACTTGCGAAGGAGTGGGGTTTAGCCTGTCAATCAGGTCATAGCCAATGAGGCCTCTGTATGGACATGGCCTTCTCCAAAGGATTCTGGGAACTCCTCTCCTCTTCTCTGGAGGTGAGATACACAGAGGCTCTCTGTGCTTCATTCTCCTGCTGACAAGACACATTGAGCTATGCTGATGAAACCCGAGCTCTGGAGCTAAAGGAGCCATGTGGAGATCCATGCCAGCATGAAGATGCATCCATCACTATAAGACTTTCGACTCTCTGGCCTGTGATCTTCTCTGTGTCCTTGCATGGGCTGTGGGAGTCTGAAGAGGAATTTACAGACTGGTGTAGGACATATGGGTTAATATCAGATTTAGGGACTTGATCTGGACTGGGCTGGGGGGTTTTCTTAATATACTATTACTTTTGTCTATTAAGCACTTTCTTACACACACATGAGTGTCTATGAATTTGTTTCTCTAGTCTACCCAGATGAACACACCTTCAAACAAAACAACAAAGCTGGAAACAGAAAATCCTCCCCTGGCTGTTGTTCTGATGTACTTCCTCTTGTAATCATCCATCTTGGAGAAGTTGACAGACAGCTTCCAATCTGACATGCAGTGGGTCCTGGTGCCTATCAAAGAAGCCAGTGGTCTGCATGAAAATGACCACAGAGACACTTCCCAGTCAAAGCTCAAAGTCAGCATTCCCCAAAGGAAAGGATGGCGTCGTCTGGGAGCGGGGCGCTGGGAGGATCCAGGGACCCTGCAAAGCAGGTGACTTCCCTCCGGTGTCAGTAATTGGAAGAGCCAATTCGGTCCCTCACAACAATTCACAAATTCTTCGAGAGCCAAAATATGTATTTTTACAAACAAATGAAATCATTACATTCTGAACAAGATCCTTTAAACAGAAAAAATAGTTTTATTTTAATTTTAAATTTTCCTTTGGAGCCACATATATGTCCCCAAAGAGCCACCCAGGATTGTTGGGCTGTAATGGCCGACTCCCGTCCTAGATGATGGGCTACAGTACACATGCTTTTCACTGCCAGGCTCCTGAGAATTCTATGTATTTATTTATTTATAATGAAAACAGGCCAGTAGGCAGATCGATTTGGAAATCTCTGCTCTAATCAGAAGTTGGGAACCTTTTGTTCTGCGGTGGCTATTTGTAATATCATTCAAGGGCCATACCCCTCATGCATTTAATTAACTCACCCCTACAGTCATGCCAAGGAGCCATGGTGGTGTAGTCATTAGGAACTGGCTTGCTAGTCACAGGTCAGCCATTCAAAGCCCCTGGCTGCTTGTTGGTGGAAAGTGGAGGCTTTCCACTTCTGGAAAGCACTACAATTTCAGCAACCCACAGGGGCAATCCTGCTCGCTCCTACGGGGAAACTGCGAGTCAGTATCGACTGAGTGCAGTGAAATTCTGGAACGTGATGGCTGGGCCTACTTCTCTTCGGTGAGGTGTGTGATGTCAGCTGGTTTTTATGATTTTGTCCACCTTATAAGGCCCTTGGCTGGATGTTCCCCAACCCAGCTCTAGATTCTAGGCTGTGGGGTTTTGTTTAACATGCAAACAGCTCTCCATGATGTGATTCCTGGTTTTAAACTTTTCTGCATCTAGGCACTTTCTTATTTGCAAGGATTTCTAGGACACGGTTAGCTTTAATACCGGAAATAGCAATTCCCAGGTGACTCTCTGAGTTTCTGGTTCATTTGGAGGTGTTTGTCCCCCCTCGTCCTGGAGCAGTGTGTGTTCCTGCAATGGAGATGGGTGCTGGGTACTTTCCCCCAGGCTTGTTCCCCAGGCTTGCTGGCTAGGTGTGCCTGAGGCAGGACACCCACCCTCTCTCGGTCAGAATATCTCCAATGGGAAATAGGTGATCCAACAGGAAGTCAGGGTGCTCTTGAGTGACCACCACAAAGAAACAGTTAGGTCAAACACTGGAATCGCCACTTTTGAAACATTTTTGGTTACAAAGAAGGAATTTCATATGGTTCAACGTAATGCATCTTACAGCTCATGCATAGTACAGGATGAGAGATATTTCTGGCCAGCCTCACCCTTCAGCAGACCTTTGAGAGCAGCTAGTACTCATTACTGCAGACTGATAGTCTCCCTCGCTAGAGGGAAGATGGCAGCCACAAGCCAAGGCTGTGGAAATCATGACGTACATGCTCACTGGGGAGACAATCTACTGAGTAAGAGTTGTAGCACAGGGCACAGAGTTGGATGGGTATCAAGCAGTGTTCAACCCCTCACCGTGTTATTTCCGAACACGTCCTATCACCGTTCTGAGTTTGTTCCTCTTCTATCTATGAATGGAAAGATAACAAGAGGACAAAATGTGATAACATACGAGGAAAATGTCAATATCCCTGAACTTCCTCTTGTCCCTTGAGAAGGTGCTATTTCATGTTTGGAGTCCGCTCTGGCTGAGGGGAAGGCTGAACTCACTGATGCATCACCTGTCCTTCTTCAGGAGCACACGGCCAGCTGGGCTGCTCTCGGGGCCACTGCCCCGGCTGCTGCACAGGCTCTCTGTTCTCACATGTGCTCTATGAGTCGCTCGCCAGGCGAGACTGACTCCCCTGGGCAAAGGAGGTGGCCTGTCTTGAGAACAGCATCAGCGGCTTTTCTCAAGTGTTTGAGGTATGCTTGAACAAGTATTAAGCAGCATTGCTTCCTGGCATTGCCTCTATGGAAACTTGCTTCAAACCCTCTTTTAAGTCTTTCCAGCGTCTGTTTCTTAGATTTGATTTGAAAGAGGAGAACAGAAACAGAATGCGAAGCGGTTGCATATAAATCTCTTTAAAGGGGAGTTTTCCTTATTGAACCCATGTTTCATCCTGAAAGAAGTACAGCCAGACCGCACCATAGAAGATAGTAGGGTGAGAGGTCATCTCACATAGGTTGGACATGTAATCCAGAGGGACCTGTGCCTGGAAAAGGATATCATGCTTGGTAAAGTCGAGGGGTCGTGAAAAAGAGGAAGACCCTCGAGGAGATGAGTTGACACCGTGGCTGCCTCCCTGGGCTCAGCCACAGGAACAGTTGTGAAGATGGTGCAGGACTGTGCGGTGTTTTGTTAGGCAGCATCTGGGGCTCCTACGAGTCAACATCGACTCCGTGTTCCTCAAAACAACAATAACCAGCTTCCAGGATAGCATCCATAGACTACGTGTAAATAAAGGTTAGTAGGGCTCTCTTCAATTTTTAACAGTGCGGTGAGCTGGGCTTGCCATGGCTGGTCTTCATATACTCCATCATCTACAGAGGAGGGTCAGCCCTGGTGGTGTAGGGGTTACGTGCTGGGCGGCTGGTCCCAGGGCTAGCATCCCAGACCACCAGTAGCTCCTTGGAAGAAAGTCAAGGCTTTCTACTCCTGTAAAGTGACAGGGGCAGCAAACTCCATTCTGATTGGGCTTGCTATGAGTTGGAATTGGCTCAATGGCAGTGAATTAGAAGAATTTTAGACTTCTATTTTTTTATGTTCAAGGCTCTGTGAGCTGACCTGCATCCACATTCTGGCCTGATCTTCCCTGGCCACCTATATCCCAGGTATCTAAATGACTATGCACATCTCAACTATGTCACATGTTTCTGTCGGTGTACTTTTTCCTCCCTACTCCATCATTCCTTTTCTCATGTCTCCAGCTGGGCACTTTCTTTCCTATGCCTGAACATTTTCCTCTAATTGCATTTCCCCCCTTGAACTCACCTTCCAGTTTCTCCCAGTTCCCCACTTTCTAGTTGGCTCTTCCCCCAGATTTCATATTCTACAAATGCCTCGTTGATAACTTTGAACCATGTTCTCCTTGAGAATGTACACCAAGGTTCTCTGAACTTTGCCTTGACTTGGAGCAGAACGAATGAAGGGGAAGAGGACATTTTAAGGTAATGGTGAATCATGTTCAGAACAGAAGATGTTTCTGCCTGATTTGAGATGCAGGAGATGGCATTCAGTCTGTGGAGAAAGAATGGTGAAGACGCAGAAGAAACTTGGTATTTGTGGAAACCAATAGATTGCATCCTGGTAAATGGACTGAATTTCTCAAGGATTTCACTTTATCTGGATTCAGAGCAATCAAGGATCATACTTGCATGGGACGGATCTGCTGTACAAGACTTCTTTAAAGTGTTAAGGAATGAAGAGTTTACTTTGAGGACTGACCCAAGTCATGACGTTTTCACTCACCTCCTCTGTATACAAAAGCTGCATAGCTAATGTGTTACTCTGGGAACTTTAGAGAAAGAAATCCACAGAAAGTCATGTATGAGAGAGAGCTTTGTATAAAGGTTAAGTGCGCATCAGGAAAACATTCCAACCCAGTGCTGCCCAAGACCACAAGTCCAACATTAACCCATTAACCCATATGACCAATCCACAAAGTCCTCCTCCATCTCACAAAACACATGTGATGATGCCAACTGCAGGAGGAAAGCTGAGTCAGTGAACGTGTAAGCATCTCAGCACTGCCAGGGGTCTCCACATGGCTGTTCCAGCACCCAGGGCTGCATCAGGGTAGGTTCATGTGGCTCTCCTCAGTGATGTCTTGCAGGAAGTCAGCCTTGCCAGCTGTAGCAGGGAACCGGCTAAAACAGCTATACCCTGATCAGACCACCAGAAAGCAAGAGACCCAAGAACCAGAAAGGCAAGGCTCACTGAGCCATTTAGCCCTCGGCCATTCAATTAACCCCACATGTGTTTAGCGGTCAGGTTGGCACAATAAACTAACTAAACTACCTCAATGAATAAGGCGCACTGAAGACGCAATGGTGCATTTGCATTCCAGTGTTGGTGAAGAATGCCAAAAGCACCTCCGACTGACAGAAGAACTACACTATCTGTTCTAGGAAAAAGGACGGTCAGAAACGCACCCCTTAGGAATCAGGACATCGAGACCGTCTCATGCGCTTTGGGCTCACTCTTCGGAGAGATCAGTCCCTGGGAAATGAACATCATGCTTGGTCACGTGGAGGGGAGTGAAGCGGGAGGAAGTGCCTGACACTGCACGAGATGGACTGACACGGCGACAGCAGATCGACACACAGCCACCATTGAGAGGGTGGCCCCGGCCGGGGTGGTGTTTTGTTCTATTGTGCAGAGGGTGTGAGGAGAAGCGGACTTGACAGCATCTAGCACCAACAGGTCCTAAAGGAGACAAGTGGTGGCCAGAGAAGACGGAGAAGAGCTGGGCATGGAAAAGAAGTAGCGTGAATTCTGAGCTAGAGGAGAGGGTAAGAGACAGCGATGAATTTAGTCAGGCGTGTGAGTGCAGGAGCCGGATGCCTCCATCTCCATGCCAATTATACTGTCTCTGCCATGTGGAAACCCCTCTTTGCCCATCTTCTTCAGTCTTAGGGTTTCCTTGTCTACAACAGGGCAAAAAGCTACTCCATCAAAGGATTAAATGGTAGCACATGAAGTGTTTGCACAGAATCTGACACAGGTGATAGTAGCTGAGGCCTCCAGCCACTGACCACCAGGAACACATGCAGAGTTAAACTGGGGGCGGGGTTGCTCCTGGGAGGGAGAAGGCACTTCTAGGGGCAGCTGGGGAGCATCATGGTCACAGGATCTCCAAAGGGCTCAGAGGACTTGATTGGGTGATTTTGAGACTGAATGAAGGAAGTGGGCTAAAGCTGTCGATTGGATGCTGTCAGGAAATGGGGGTGATTCTATGATGCCTCAGCTCACTGCCATCGAGTCATTTCCAATTAAGAGAGAGCTATAATACTTTGTCTTCAGGTGTTTATATGACATTATGGACAGACAAAGCAAGGTTCTTGGGTGGGTGGGGCTAAACTACTAACTTGATGGTTGGCTGCTCAACCCCCTCTTCCCCCAGCAGTGCCACGGAGGAGAAGCCTGGTGGGCTACCATAAAGATGACAATTCCGAAAACCCCATGCCGCAGCTCTGCTCTCTAACACATGGGTCACTCTGAGTCAGAATCAACTTGAGGACAACAGGTTTATTTTATTACAAGCCAGGAAAACTACCCACTGGCACTGAATGGATTTCACCTTGGAGAGACCCTATATGGGGCTTGAGAGGCTGTAAATCTTGATGGGACTAGATAGTCTCATCTTTCTCCCATGAAGTGGCTAGTGGGCTTGAACCACTGACCTGTCACCTAACAGTCCAGTGTTTCCCTGTAGAGCAGCAGCTCTCAAGCTGTGGATCGCAACACCTTTGGGGGTCGAACAACCCTTTCACAGGGTCGCCCAATTCATAACTGTAACAACATGACAGTGATGAAGAAGCAACGAAAATCATTTTATTTTCACCACCACCTGAGGAACTGTCTGAACAGGTCGCGGCATGAGGAAGGTTGAGAACCGCTGCTGTAGAGAGAAGGTAAGTTTACCCTTGGGAAAGAAGCAGCTGCCAATCCAATTAGCTGGAAGAGGGGGTGTTGGGCCATGTTTGCGCCTGGATGATATTCACACTTTTCCTGGCCTCGGACATAATTGTGGAGCAGTTTTGTGTTTGTGCTGATCCCTCATGATACTGGTTGCCTTGCCGGATGGTGCTCTTCTGTGACATTGTTTATGTTCAACAGGAGAACAGTGAGGCCTGGCTGTGAATGTCAAGCCAACTCTCTACAACACAAAGACCCGGCTGATTACGGCCTGATGATCTCGGCTTCTGTGGGATCATCTGACGAGAGTGAGGTGCTCAGGAGTTAAGAAAATGTTTACATTTGGGACAGTCACTGAAAGACTTGGCAAACACACGGAAGGTCCTGTCCAGATTGCAGACCACTGCGTTTTTGTAGCTGACTCTACTTAGGGTGGTGTGATCCTACCTTAGCTACTTAGCTTAGTAGCAGAGATGTGGAGAAGTGCATTCTAACGTTGGTCTTGGCCTGGGAGTTTACAGAGAGACCAGAGCAAAAGGCGCCATGCAGACTGGAGAGTGCTGGTGGGGATAGCTCTGTTGGTCCGTTGTGAGTCTGGGTCAGTTCATAAATGAGTCTGCACACTCGGGGACTCACCACCAAGAAGAGGCTGGATGTCTGTCTATAAGAGGGCTTTCTGAGGGAGCCTTCTGGATGAGAAGACTTCCGGTTGGAAAGTTGAGGGCCCTGGGAATAAAGGGGCACGAAAAGAAACTTAGAGGCTGCACTGCAAGACGGAGGAGACAAGTGGACTTCGATGTGTCCTAGAGCCATGCTGACAAAGGGCAGGGGGAGCGAAAAAGAGGAAGGGCCTCAAGGAGATAGACTGACACAGTGGCTGCAACAAGGGGCTCAAGCCCAGGAATAATTGTGAAGATGGTGTAGGGCCAGACAGTGATTTACTCTGTTGTGCATCCATTTGCAATGGTCCCAAGCTGGCATTACGGCACCTAACAAAAACAACAGGGTCATATTGGGTTTATGAGACCTCTTTTAGGATATATTGCCGTGAAGCTTCCCGTGGCCCTAGCCTTTCCCTCTTCTGATAGATGGAATACTATTTTTAGAATGCCATTTTCAGAGGTTGCTCCATCACCAGTGAAGCCGGCATCTTTTAGCTCCGTGTCTGTGTGGCACAGCCATTGCTCCACCATTGCCCCAGTGCCTCACAGGGCATTTTTTTTGAATGATGGAGCAGTTTTATTTTTGTCCCTTCTCCCAGGGCTCTGGCTCAAGTTCATGGAGGAGAGATGAGGTCAGAGAAAAACCTGGCAGGCACAGAGGCACAGTGTTTGCAAAAGTTGCCTTCATTGATCAGGACTGCGTTGTCTTTAGAATACTCCTCAGAGGCCTGCGAAGGCTGCTTCCCGGGAGCTCAGCCATTCCCAGAACTATCTGCACCCTTAGGAGGAGGCGTCTGCACTTCTCAAGCTGGCTTCTCGGGAATGTGACACGATTGCTGTCCGCCGCTCTAGAGTTGGCCCCGTGTTTAACTCAACCACTCGCTGCCCGACCCCGTGCCACCCTGACAGTCTCTGCTCTCTTTGAGCGGATTGTTGTGTCCATGGTGTCAATCCATCTCATTGATGGTCTTCCTTCTTTTGCTGACCTTGTGCTTTCCCAAGCACGATGTCCTTCTCCAGGGACTGGTCTCTCCTGAAAACACATCCAAAGTAGATGAGACAAAACCGCCCCATCCTGGATGCGATGGCACCTTCAGGCCGTGCTTCCTCCAAGACAGGTTTGTTCAATAGCAGAGCACCCTCAATAGCTACTGATTCACTTGATAGATTGAACAAATAGATGAGCAAACATTGATATAGCCCATGACTCTAGCATTGATTTTCAAATGATGCTTTATGGAATCTTAGCTGTCCCTTAGGGGTTTCTCCAGGGCATTCATATTTATGTGTGATGGACGGAGCCCATTAAACTTGTCCTTAACCAGAGGAGCTTTATTTAAAAGCAAACGGAAAAAAGGATGCTTTCATTGTTGTTGTTGTTGTTTTTAGACTATAAATAAAAAGGATCTATGAAACTGGATTTTCATCATCTCTCCCTGCCCCACCACCTTAATTGAATACCTACTAACGAAAATAATAAGCCATTCAAAATGTGGTCATGATTGGTTTTTCCAAACTTTCCTCCCTTTGCTTGGTCACATGAATCATTTGCCTAATCTCACTGATGCATGGTGTTTGAAGAAGCCATTTCCAGGCCCCGAGTTAGCACTCTCTATCTCTTCCATTCAACCCCGCTCAGGTCTCAGCTTTTCCTTGATGCCCATGGCTGGAGATGCTGCCTCTGCTCTCTGAATACTGACTGCAGTCATTGTGCCTTAGAGCACACATATTATGTTGTCAGCTTTATTCCCCTGGACAGATTGCTCATTCAGTTAACATGCATTCATTGGGTGCTAGGGGCTGGTAGTCATAAGGAATAAGACAGGCACTTCTGTCCTTATAGAGTTTGGAGTTTAATGGGGCTGGGATATAATCTAGTAAGAATTTACCTAGTGTGTTAGTCTGGGTACTTTAGAGAAACAAATCCACAGAAATTCATGTATAAGAGAGAGTTTTATATAAAGGTTAAGTGCACATCAAGAAAACATCCCAACCCAGTGCTGTCCAGGCCCATAAGACCAACGTTAACCCATATGTCTGACACAAATCCACAAAGTCCTCCTACATCTCACAAAACACAAACTATGATGCCGCCTGCAGGAGGAAAGCCACAGCAGTGAATGTATAAACATCTCAGCACTGGCAGGGGTCTCCACATGGCTGCTCTAGCTCTTAAGGCTGCATTGGGGTAGGTCCATGTGATTTTCCTCAGGGATGTCTTGCAGGAAGTGAGCCTTGCCAGCTGAAGCAGAGAACTGGCTAAGGCAGCTGCACCCTGGTCCGACCATCACAAAGCAAGAAACCTGAAAACTAGAAAGGCGAGGCTCACGGAGCCATTTATCCCTCCGCCCTTCAATTAACTCCACATGTGTTTATCGACCAGGTTGGCACAATAAACTACCTCACCTAGAGAAACAGAACCAGTAGAAGAAAAATGTTAAGAGATGTTTCTCAAGGAATTGACTTACATGACTGTGGGAGCTAACTAGACAAATTTGGAATTTGTGGGGCAGTCCAACCAGAAGGGCAGGCTGGAACTCTTAGGGCTGAGCTGAAGCTGCTGATCCCAGGAAGAATATGCTCGTCTTCTGTCTCACTTCCACTCTGAAAATCTTTCCAACGAATTGTGTCAAGGTCTCCCAGTTTATCTAGGTCAAGCTCTCATAAAGTATCAGATTACAGACTTTAGTCAATTCTACAGAATAAGTTCAGGGTGACACCCACAACCAGGGTTTGATTAAATAACTGGGGACTACAGTGTCTCAGAGAGAGCCCAGTGGTGTAGTGGGTTATGCATTGGGCTGCTAACCACAGGTCAACAGTTTGAATCACCCAATTGCCCCTTGGGAGAAAGCTATACTTTCTATGGTATAAAGAGTCACATCTCAGAGACGCACAGGGACAGTTCTCCCCTGTCCTATACAGTTGCTATGCGCCTGAACTGAGAGGACGGCAGTGAGGTCATTCGTTTTTGAGTTTACAGTTTATTAAGTTGACACATCTCATTGCTCATTACCAAGAGGAACATAAAAAAAAAACACCATTAAATAAAAACCAAATTGTGGTAGATTTCAGGAAAGAGAAATGTAACTTGTATTTCTGTTTCCCTATGGTTATTTAAAAGTTTAGAATGAATTTTATGTTAATTCCAAGACTTAAAGTAAATGAGTGAATTCAGCCCAGGATTTTTGTGCAAAGATCAGACTCATGGGATCATAAACTAGGGAACTTTGAGAAATGGCAATGTTTGGATTTCCCTGTAGACTAATTAAATATGAACTTCAGTGGGGTGGGACAGTAGCATTTGTATTTTGAAAATGCCCCTCATTCCCCCCCCCCCAAATCCAATGATTCTAATGTAGACAGGGTTGAGGGCAACTACTGTAAATGGATTTGAATTTTTATATCGACACCAACTCCTCATCATTGGAACTAGTTGCATATATATTAGAATTAACTTAATATTTTTTTAGCTAATTAGTTACAGATTGCATTGGGTAAATCTTCTGCAAAAGCCCCGTTAGAGTGTTCAAAAGCAACGGAGTCACTTGGAGGACCAAGATGTGCCTAATCCAAGTGTGAGAGCTAGACAATGAATCTGGAAGGCCGGAGAAGAGTTAATGCCTTCAGATGATTCCGTTGCCCGAGAATATGAAATACGCCATGGACTGCTGGAAGAATGAACAAGTCTTGGAAGGGTCTAGCTAGAATGTGTTTTAGAAGTGAGGGTGGTAAGGCTTTGTCTTACATTCTTGGGATGTGCTATCAGGAGGGCCAGTCCCTGGAGAAGGTCATTGTGCTTGGAAAAGTAGTGAGTCAGCAGAAATAAAAGAAGATAAATGAGATGGAGTGAAACAGGGACTCCCACAGTAGATTCAAGCACAGCGGAGCCGACGGCTGTGAGGATGTTGCAGGACAGGGCAGTGCCATACACAGCTATTGGAAATAGAGCGGCTATGCATGGAAACCCACCAAGCCCACCCAACAACACAAGGACAGTGATTTTAGCCATATGGGTGCCCATTAAAGCCTCTGAGGTACATTGCCACTTCCAGGTGTCCTATCTCTGCCTTGAGTGGCCCTGCTAGTGGAAGATCATGTGGCAGAGACTTCCAGAGGATGCGAGCTTCATGCACTTTCTCCCCGGGCACATTTGTATAGCAGCGTAGTGGGGAGGGCAGAAAGCACACTGGTCTTAGGGAAAGGAGGACTGACGCACTGGCCAGCTTCTATGATTTGCTGTGGGAACTTGATATTGTCCTTTTCTTTCATCATTTCAGGTTTGTCTTTTCTGAACGTCTAACATATAAAAGCACAGGAAGCATAATGACATTTTCTAAGCAATATGTGAGCTCAAGCCAAATGGTGTGTGCGTGTATTTTTTTGGTTGTTGTTGTTACATCGTTGATGTGCCTTTGAACTCTTAATATCCTGTGATGTAATATGGCTTTAGAAATACACCAGGGAGGGGCCTTGTATAAATTCAAAGGGATTTCCAGTTTGAGGAGACTTCTTTTCAGATAGCTCACCCAACAAATGAAGAGTTGTAGTTTTCAGTCCTAATTTCAATACCTAACTCAATCAAAAGGACAATGACAAAATGCTCAAAGAAATAACACAATTCTTGTGGTCACACAGGCTGGTGTGCTTCTTCCATGTGGGCTTTGTTGCTTCTGAGCTAGATGGCTGTTTGTTTACCTTCAAGCCTTTAAGACCCAGACACTATATCTTTTGATAGCCGGGCACCATCAGCTTTCTTCACCACATTTGCTTTTACACACATTTGTCTTCAGTGATTGTGCTGGGAAGATGTGCATTATGGAATGTCAACTTAATAGAACAAAGTGTTCTTGCATTGAGTAAGTACTTGAGTGGAAGTCCAATGTCCATCTGCAGCCTTAATACTAAACCTATAAATATATGCATGTAGATCTATTTCCCCACCATCCTATATAAATATGTTTGCATATATATAATGCCTGTATTTAGAACTCTATAAATTCCCTTTGCCTCCTAGCTTATTCCTCTATTTCCTTTTGCTTTCTTCTGTCCCACTATCATGCTCAGTCTTCATTTGGGTTTCAGTAATTTCTCTCAGTTACATTGCCCTTGCTGAATCCCTACCAGGCCTCTCACACACTCCTTGCCACGAATTTTGAATCACTTTTTGTTTCCTTGTCCCTGGGTTGGTCCACACCACCTCCTTTCCCCTGCCTCCCCCCAGAAAAGTGGGTGCAGGGAGACATCGGACAGTGTAAGATAGGACATAATAGTAATAAATTATCAAGGGTTCACGAGAGAGTGGGGAGCAGGGAGGAAGGGGGATAAATGAGGAGCTGATATCAAGGGCTCAAGTAAAAAGTAAATGTTTTGAGAATGATGATGGCAACAAATGTACAAATGTGGTTGACATGATGTATGTATGTATGGATTGTGATGAGTTGTATGAGCCCCCAGTAGAATGATTAAAACAACCCCCCCCCATTCTCAAAGGAAGCAGGCCAGCATTACTTTTGTACTCACTTTCAATAAATCTTCAGCCACTTATGTGCTTTATTGAAAGATCAAGCTAGCAGAAAAGGTGTCATTATAAGGGGAGGTCTTTAGTATGAAGATGAAAATGAACGAGATAAATCACAGGATTTTCAGATTTGAGTGGCTTTGACCAATGAACTTTGACAGGACTAACCTCAAATCAACATAGAAGATGTATGTCGTCAGAGAAACTCTTGTTTCTATCAAACTACCAAGCCTCAGTGTCTACTCCTCAGACATTCTGAAGCTGTCCATGGTGCATGTTTAACTGGGTATCTGTTTTAAGATATTTTATTCCAAATCTAGTTGAACAATTCTATGTGTGTGTTTACTGAGTCTAGGGTTGAGTTAATTGAAGGCAGTTTCCGATGCTAATTTGAAAGCATATTTTCCAGTAATCAAACTGCATTTCAGATTCACCCTTTCCAAGTTGATGCCACAGAATCATCACCAGGGATGGTGGCCCTGGAGCCCTGGGGGTGTGGTGGTTACGCATTGGGCTTCGATCCTCATGGTCAGTGGTTCGAAACCACCAGTAGCTCTTTGGGGGAAAGAGTGAGCTTCCTAGTCCCATGAACAGTTAAAGTCTCAGAAAGCCACAGGGGTCAATTTGAGTCAGCATTGGCTGGGGGGCTGTGGAGTCTGGTTTCGGTTTCTGGAAGGGATGCTGGCAGAGAGCCCACAGTGGAACTACTGAGATAAACACACACAAGCATGCTCTGAAAAGATCAGCACTTGAGTCTGCTTTCTCAGGTGACCATGAATACTTATCAGCGAGAACTGCATTGGGCATCCTCATCTCTAATCAGTAAAACCCCTGTATCCTTTATGTTTTCCACATCATCTATATTAACAATAAATGGAGAATAGCCTACTTTGAGGATTCAGAAGAATGATCTCATCCCTTGGTTAGCAGATAGGAATGGGATTTACTGTTAACTTCCCTCAAAGTTTGTGTGTGCTCAGTTTGAAATGGTGTGATCGGAGTGGTCAGCATGGTGCACCAGTTTGCCTTCAACTCTTATCCAGACATGATGAAAACTGTTCAGTGAATGTGCTTCCAGGTCTCTGGAATCACAATTGTAACTGAATAAAATGTAGGCATGGGATTAGACATACTTTTAAAAAATGCTTCATCTTGAACTAAGGGAATAAAGTTTTTTACATTTATTATCAGGCAAGTAATATATGTCGTGGTTAGCTTCCGACTCACAGTGACCTTGTGTCGGACAGAAGGAAACACCACCTGTCCTCACAATTGTTGCTATGTTTGAACCCATTGTTGCAGCCACTGTGTCAACTGATCATTCATGAATGCAGAATGACTAAGTTAAACTTCACAAACTCACTGAAATTTAAGAAGCTAAACAATTTATTGGAGAAATCCAGATAGTAAATGAGAGACCAGTCTCCGGCAGAAAGGCAGCATAAAAGAGGAAGGCTCGCAACAAGGTGTATTGACCGAGTGGCTGCAACAATGAGCTCCAACTACTGCAAGGATGGCACAGGGTACGGCGACGCTTTGGTCGGTCGTCCATAGGGTTATTTGGGTTGGTGCCAACTCTCAACACTTAACACCAACATACAAAGGTGGAAGTCACGAGACACTGTGATGGGACAAATATATCGCAAAAAGGTGAGTCTTCTGCGTCCACTAGTTGAGAATGTGAATTCTAGTCTGTGTAAATGGTGTGTGGAAGATCAAGGATCCTTGGCATGGTGGGGCTTTGGAATGTCCACACACTGTTAGGACTGGAGTCCATACGGCAGTGCAAAGTGATTGCTCTATGCTTTCCACGACCAACATTCTTTCTTTTGTTGTTGTTGTAAAATCAAAGTACTACTTTATTAAATGAGTTATTTTACACAATATGAACATCAATATAATTACAATTGTAAAAATTTTTTTTTAACAAGGAGGGACTGATTTTTGGATTTTCAAATCAGAGTCACCTGTACATTGACACAGAATTGTCTTTGCATGACGCCCAAAAGGGAACAGCATTAAAATGAGTGTTTCTGTGGCCCCTTTATTTTTGCTGATCAACAGTTTGTAGAAAAGCAGCTGCAGGCTTGTTACCTAAGGTCTGAGACAGTAGAAGAGTCAAAGGTGTCATGAATTCACCTGTGAACAACTTTATTCTTGAACATCAGCCAATTCTGGAGGAAGTGGAGTCTTAGGATGTTTGCTTTCAAAGTGCTGCTTGAAGGTCTTAGGGTCTGGCATTTGTGTCCTACAGACAGTGCAGGTATATATTAAAGCAGCTTTGGCAGCAGCCTTTTGGTCATGTCCTTGTTTCTTCTTTTGTCCAGCTTGCTTTTTGGCATTTTTCTGCTGAGACTGGATCTTCTGCTGCCCACGAGCCATATCCGGGCTGGAACAGTCCTGCGTCGGAGAGGCCGCGCAGCTTCAGAGGGCCGGCGGAGGTCGCCGGAGGGAGAGGAAGCCGGGAGCGCGCCCAGTACCGCTTCTGCCGCCTCCCGACCAACATTCTTTCAAAAATAAAATATCAGAGACCTGTCTTTTTAAGGAACTAAGAGTTGAGATAAAACAGACAAGGAGATATTTAGGAAATAATATAGATATAGGAAAATATGTACAGTGAACCAGAGAGCATAAATACAGAAATTTCATTCATAAATTATTTATGTCCTGTCACATCATAGCAACTTTACTTGAGACTTGAATTGACTCTTCTCAGTTATAGCTTCTATTCATAGGTCCACGAACTTGAGAGTTGAACTATTCCTTGAGAATCACCTGTCAAATATAGCCTAGTCTAGCTAAGAACTGTATTTATAAATACTCTGCCTGGTTTTAACTCTGTCTCTGTAGACTCCAGTGCTGCTTTTTCATCAGGCATCAGTTGGTGTGACCTTTCCAAAATACAGACAAGGATTTTGGAATCATGCTGATGACATACCCTTAGATTTCTTAAACTGGTTTCCGTCAAGTTGATGGTGACCGATAGTGACACCATAGGACAGGGGAGAATGCTTCCAAAGTTCCAAGGCCACACACCTGTACAGAAGCAGCCTGCCATATTTGTCTCCCACAGAGAGACTGGTGGGGTTTAGATCACTGAACTTTGTTGGATTAGCAGCCAAGCTGCTTAATCACTCTGTCAGTGGCTCTCCTTTACCCTCTGTCCCCCAGCAACAAAACTAATGCTGTCAAGTTGATTAGCTCATGGAAACTACAGAGGACTGAGTGGAACTATTCCCCAGCGTTTCCCAGGGCTGACATCCTACAGAGGCAGAAAGCCGCCTCTTCTGTCCATGGTAGAGCTGGTCCAGACCATGACCCACTGACTAATAGTCTAGCACTCAAGTATGACTCCTTAAACCAGTGGTTCTCAACCCCCTTTGGGGGTTGAACGACCCTTTCACAGGGGTCGCCTGATTTTTAACAGTAGCAAAATGACAGTGATGAAGTAGCAATGGACATAATTTTATGGTTGGGGGGGGGTCACCACAACATGAGGAACTGTATTAAAGGGTCACGGCATTAGGAAGGTTGAGAATCACTGCCTTATACTTTGGTTAAACCAAATTCACTGCCATTGCGTCGCTTTGGATTCGCAGAAAAGGGTGATGGTGGATAGTTTCATCCTTCAGAGCAGATGGTGGGTTTGAACTGCCGGCCTTGCAGTTAGCAGCCCAAATCAGACCAACCAGGGAGCCTTTATTATACTTTGTGTAGTGCCTTGCAATGGACAAAGCATGCTTGTGAACCTTGCCAGTATGAATGCTGACAATAGTCCTGTGGTGAAGGTGTACTCACATGTGCTTTTAGAGAAAAAGAAACTGAGGCTCAGAAAGGGGAATGATTTGCCACTGACTCAAGATACCTTGGTGGTCAGTGGCAACTAAGACTTACAGCCAGATTTCCTTTTGCAAGGCCAGTGCGCATTCTGTCACCATTTCCCATCACACACGACGCCGGCGAGGGCTGAGCTGTGATGTTCTTAGATCAGCCTGGAGCATCATCTGGGCTCTGCGGAGACAGGTGAATTCCTGTGAAAAATCAGAGAATGGAGAGAGAGAGGGGATGCTATTCAGTAGACCATCACACACTCCACTCCAGGTAGATCACCATATGTGATCTGCTTCTGTCCTGTGGAAACGACCCATGTAGCCCCGGGCAGGGTTGACGGATTTCCTGCGGGTTGTTCCGTGTCACGGGTCCTGTCCATTACTCAGTCAGGGGAGTAGCTCATGCCCAGACTCGGAAAGAGCAGGAGTTGTTTCCAGCATGCAATGAGTGACCGGGTCCAAACTGTCCCAATGTCTTAACTTAAGAGAAGACTCTTTTCACTCCCTGGCCCATCAGGAGTCAGCTTCGGCACTTGCTACCCTGCAAAACACTCTTTGCCTCCTACAGTCAAATGCTCCAAACAGGACTTATGACTCAGTTTCCAGTGTGCTTTTGGCTAGATCTGCCTCTTCATGCTGCCACGTGGCCTCCTGTTGGGGTATGTGTCCTCTTTGTCATGGCTGAGCTGCTGGCCAGGGCTCAGTAGAGCTTCCAGATTAAGATGGACTCAGAATAAAATTCTGGTGGATCTACTTCTAAAAACCAGTCTCTGGAAATCCTATTGAGTCCAGCGGGCCGTTCTGCAACATTATCGTGGGAGTGACCTAGAACAGGGCCGAGTTTTTCTCATGGACAGGGTCACTATGAGTCTTGGTGAACTTGATAGCAGCTAACACATAGTAATGCTGCCTTCACAGCTGTTGTGGATCCTAACCAGGTTAATCAATATAAAGCACTTAGAGAGTCTGGCACACAGACGAAGCGTTTATTATTGTTGTTAACTTCGCTGCCATTGTCAGGTCCCCTCACACCTCCAAATCTCAGGACCTGTTGTTTAGTGTGTGTGTGTGTGTGTGCAAAATTTGTTCCCAGTTATAAATAAATTAGAGGAGTCTGAGCATGGAGCACCCAGAGAGAGATCGTCAATACAAGGCTGGCTATTCCACATCAGGACCATCTGGCCAAGCCATCCTCCACTCTCCAGGCTCAGAAGCTGCCCACGCTTGGACTCCCGTCACATGCTCCTTGTCAGACTTCACTATCCTCCAAGGGCTTGCCAGCACGGCCCTGCGGAGCGGTTTGCCTTCCGCTCCTTCCAGAACACATTCATTTCTTTTTGAAAAAAAAATTTTTTTTTAAGCTATGACGCTTCTCTCTCTTTTTTAGAAAAACATTAACTTTAATTTTTTTGGTTTTTGTTTATATATGTATCTTACACACAGATATATATTTGCTGTTCTCTTTTGTTGGTGGAAGATGATAGTTACAAAGAGAAACAGATTCTACGTACTTGCACAATCCCTCTTGTCCTGAAGCCTCCCACCAAGTGTGTGTGTGTGCGCGTGTGTGTGCGTGTGCGTGCGTGCGTGTGTGTGCGTGTGTGCGTGTGCATGTGTGTGCGTGTGTGCGTGTGTGTTCTCACACTCCTCTCCCCCGCCCTAGTTTTCATCCGCTCCCTCTCCCCATCCCTGCTGCCACCTATGGCCTCCTTGCAGTTTTCAAAGTCTTATCTTTTGGTCTAAAAAACTATATTTCTTTTCTTTCCCTTTTCTTTAGAGTGGTGTTCTAAACTATTTATCTTGTGGAACTGACGGACTTTGCCAAGCATAATGATCTCTTATTTTGTCCATATCTTAATGTGTGTAACAGAATTGTCGATGCTTTTTATTGATGTATAACATTCCCTTGTAAGACTATACCTGAGTTTCTTTAGCCATTCCTCTATAGTCATTTAAAAAAATATCTTTGGCTATTATAGAAATTGCTTCAGTAAACATAGATGTGCATATGTCTGTTCCTGCTTTGTTTCTTACTTCTCTAGAGCAGACACCAAGGAGCGAGACTGCAGAAACATAAGGTGTTTGCCTTTGTATGTGTTTGGGGACATGCCCTGCTGGTTTCCACAGTGGTTGCATGACTCGACACACTTGCCAGCACTGCATGAATGTTCCAATAGCTCCACATCTTCTCCAGAAGTTATTATTCTGTTTTGTGTGTGTGTGTTTTGAAAAAAAATGTGGTATCTCATGGTTGTATAATTTGTATTTCTCTTATTGTTAAAATGGGAATTTTTTCATATGCTTCTTGGCTGCCTGGATGTCATCTTTAGTAAACGGTTTATTCTTGTCTTGTGCCCATTTTTCAATTGGGCTATTTGTATTTATTTTCATAAGGTGTTGCAGTTTTCCCCCTAGATTCTTGAAATTAGTTCTTTTGTCTGATGTATCATTGTTAATTTTTTCCCCAAGCTGTGGGATCTCTTTTAACTCTTTTAATGAAACCTTTTCTTTTGGAGGGGGGCTTTTATTTATCTTATTATTATATTTTTCCTTTTCTTAAAAAATCATTTTACTGGGGCTCTTACAGCTCTTATCACAATCCATACATACACCTATTGTGTCAAGCACATTTGTACATTTGTTGTCATCATCATTTTCAAAACATTTTCTTTCTACTTGAGCCCTTGGTAGCAGCTCCTCATATTTTCCTCACTCTCCCTCCCTCATGAACCCTTGATAATTTATAAATTATTATTATTTCATGTCTTACACTAACTGCTGTCTCCCTTCACCCACTTTTCTATGAGTCAGCATCTACTCGATGGCAGTGGGTTTGAGATATACATATTGGTTTTCACCAAACAGCAATCTGTAGGACATTCCATTTGGAAGTGAATTTATAAATTTGGCCATCCTTAGGCTCTATTTGTCATTTTAAAAAGACACAAAGAAAAATGCTTAATTTCAGATACACCGAGTAACATGCTTAAGGACACACTCAGTTGGGACTCGAAGTCACAGCTTTGGCGTCTACTTCCTTGCTCTCTTTTAAAAGAAGAAACCCATGAAGAAAGAGATATATAATTTTTTTTAAAGTGAGACATTCTCATGGGTTTCACCAAAGGTCAGCATGTGGCCTACTGCCTTTGCTATTAAAAATATCGCTTGGTTTAAAGTAATTGTCAAGGAGCTTGAAATAGTAGGCTGGACTAACCTTCCCAAATAGCACATAAGCAGCAAGAGTGGAGTCCAATGCCCTGAAAGGAGAAGGCCTCCTTGGTCTCACCCACCTTCATTCTGCTTCAGTAGCTGGTGACTCATTGCCTTTCCCTCTGCACGGAGAGAAACTCTTGTTCTGACTTCATCTGTGCTCGAGGTAACGCCCTGGCCGTCTGGTGCGAAGAAAGACTTGGACCCACGTCATCACTCTTTGCACCTGGACTTTGTGGTGTTGGGAGCCTCATGGTAGAACTCAGCAGTCCCTGTCACAAACGGGGTCTAAAGCATGCAGAACATAGTGATAATGGGACACTAGAGTGGTAGAAATCTTCCAAAGGAAATCGATACATGTTGGTAATGACAGAAGGGGAAAACCTGGGAAAGAGCGGCCTCAACAGGAAAGGAGAACATGAGGTTGGAGATGGATATGGAACTTGAATGGGACGAGATGTGGTTCAGCATCACCTGCTACCCTAAAGGTTGAAGGTTCAAACCCACCACAAACAGAAGAAAGGCCACAAGGGCTACTTCTGTAAAGACCCCAGACGTTGAATAATTCCTAAGAGTCTAAATAAAGTTAGAACAATGGCAGAGATCATGCAATTTGAGAATCAGACAGCACACGGTGTGCAATTGGGTAGTGCAGACCAAAGGAGCACTTTGGAGTTTTTATGGTCCATGGAACAGAGAACGCTGAGGAAGACTGTTTCTTTCTTTCTATTCAGTGAAGGCTGTTTCTACTGCTCATCATATGTCTCTTGAAAATAGGTTCTGCCTCTGTATTGTGCTTGGGCAAGAAAACAAGAGGCACAGGTGTCTGAGGGTCCATGCCTGTCATGTAGGCTCCCAGATGGCCAGACAGCTGCTTGTCTGAAATGCAGGAGTCAATAATCAGGAACTGTTCACTGTCCCAAATATGATGGAACAAACGAGTTATTATTTCTAGCAGTTAGATTGCAGCCCTGGTGGTGTGACTGGTTAAAAATTGGGCAAAGCTAAAACAAACAAACCAACAAATAAATAGTACATAACTAAAATAAGAGGCAAATGCTCATTAAAAGGCTATATTTACACAAGCCTGAAGGTAGTTACATAAGGTGTCCTGAGCAGCTTTGTAGGAGGTGCTTGTCTCTGGGAAGCCAAGAGAATTACAAAATCAAATTGTGTTCCTAGGATTCATGCCTAAGCATCATCACATGTAAGTCAAAATCTCAGTCCTCCCAAGACCTTTCGGACATCTACTCTGGATAAGAAGGAGTAGTGGGATATACGGAAGAACTTACAGATGATTAAGATATGTTTCATCCCCAAGAAGCTTAGAGTGTGAGAGCACAATCCATATTATTCAACTTGCCATGATAGGAGAGAGAGAAAAACACATCTTACAGCCATGAGGATCCCTTTACTTGTGAACAAAGTGAGTGTTAACGATAATTTTTCCATCTGTAAGAGAAAACATAGCGGGACCCCCATACCTTTGCTGATGTCACTCCTCTACTATGCAGATCTGGGCTTGTAACGCCTTTGCTTAAAAGCCCTCCTGCCCACAGAATACATCTGTGGCTCCTTGAGCAGCAGTAAAAAGTCTGAAAATGCAGCTTCAATTTCCATTCCCTGTCTCAAGTCCAGGGCCTTCCTCAGCTCACAGCCTGTCTTCTGCTTCCATCAAGCTCGTAGTTGTGTCTCAGACTGCCATACTCATATTTCATGTCTCTTCTTTCTAGATTTTTAGCGTCCTCACTAATTTTATCCTATTGTTAAACAACTCCACTATCCCTCAAAGGCTGAGCACCAAAGCTTTCCCTTAGAGGTGGCCCCAGATTGTCACCAAACAATAATCATTCTCCCTCTCTGTTCCTTCCTGTGGCAATTCATGCAACTGTAGTAGAGTGATTGCTATATTGTCTTGTTAGATTTTGATGTGTCTCCCCTGTCTGAATATTCTCCAGCTTCAGTCTGAACTTACGTGTGAACAATTGATGGTCTCTTCTCCAGTCAACCCCTGTCCCATGTGTACCTGCTGATATTGAGCTTTTCCATCATCTCTTCCCACAGATGTAATCCATTTGATTTTTGTGAATTCCATCTGGGAAAAGGAATTTTCTAGGAATGAGTCATTGGTTTTGCAAAATCCTGTGGTGCCATTTCCAGTTTTTTGTCAGTCAGCAAGACCATGTTTTTCAACTACTATTCGTTCCTCTTTGTTTCCAGCTCTTGAGTCCCAAATCTGTGTGTAATTCAAATCTTTATTTAAGGCTCCTACTATACTGTTCAACATTAGTAGCTACTAAATTTGGTTGGGAGACAAGGGCTATCCAGCCCTTTGTTTTTTCCTGTCTTTTTTTTTTAAGACTGGAGGACGCAGGCTCCTCCCTTTTTTACCGAAACACCCTACAAATCCTCAGACCCTGTCCCCTCAAAGCACTGTTTACACTGTGAGGTAGTTAGTTTATTGTGCCAACCTGGCTGATAAACACATGTGAGTTTAATTGAAGGGTAGAGGGATAAATGGCTCCGTGAGCCTTGCCTTTCTAGTTCTCAGGTATCTTTCTTTCTGATGGTCAGTCCAGGGTGCAGCTGCCTTAGCCAGTTCCCTACTTCAGCTTGGAAGGCTCACTTCCTGCAGGACATCCCCAAGGAGAAGCCGCACGGACCTACCCCGATACAGTCCTGGGTGCTGGAGCAGCCGTGTGGAGACTCCTGCCAGCGCTGAGATGCTTATACACTCACTGACTCAGCTTTCCTCCTGCAGTCGGCATCATTGTGTCTGTTTTGTGAGATAGAGGAGGACTTTGTGGATTGGTGTCAGACATATGGGTTAATGCTTAACATGTGGGCTTGGGCAGCACTGGGTTGGGATGTTTTCTTGATGTGCACTTAATCTTATATAAATCTCTCTCTGTTTCTGTGGATTTGTTTCTCTAAAGTACTGAGACTAAGACACTGATAGCTACACACTAGTGTTTTTAACCCCCAGGGCACATTTGATTGTGTTGACAGTTATTTTTATCATGATTAGGAGAGCGGCATCTAGTTTGCAGAGGTTCGGAATGATGCTAATCATCCTGTAAAGCAGAGGACATTATAACAAAGAATGGTCCTTGCTGAAATGCTGGCAGGATGGACACTGGAAGATTCTGATTTTTCTCAAATATAACTGATCCTAGCAAATCTAATTGGTGACCCTTTACTTATTAAGAAATTGTAGATCAGAACTGCAAAACTTGTCTAAGGATGAAGACACCACAGATTTTGGTGTCTCCACATGATATTTACAGGCCTTGAAGAAAAAAGATCAATCATTAGGCAACATAAATTTATTGATTTGTTTGCAACATTAGGTACAACATAATTTCATCACAAGTTATACAATCCAGTATTATAATTTGTGCTTGGTAGGATAAGTAAACGTTTGGTTGAACACAACGAAGTCTACACAAGATTATCCAGAATTGTTGAAAAGATAAAGATATCCGTTTGCATTTTGTAGCACAAAGAACTTTCAGTTTGAGGTGGTGAGTAGACTCTTCTAAAGGTTCACCTTTGGTGAATGCGCCAAATTAAAAATATAACCTGAATCCGACTACGTGTGCAATAACTGTTCAATGAGCAGTGCGAAGGATCTCCAGGGCAAAAGTCTGGCTCACAATCTACTTTGGAATTTCAGAT
The DNA here is from genome assembly GCF_050624435.1 of Tenrec ecaudatus. Classification (NCBI taxonomy): domain Eukaryota; kingdom Metazoa; phylum Chordata; class Mammalia; order Afrosoricida; family Tenrecidae; genus Tenrec; species Tenrec ecaudatus. The sequence continues at coordinate 10,511,047 of NC_134542.1, read as the reverse complement.
GCGGATGAATAGCTCAGGCCAACATTGATAGTGAGACCCTTTTTCACATATAAAATCATACCACAATCAAAAATATAATGTAAAAGCATAGTGCTTCGGGAAATTGTCAATACACACCTATTTTGAGCATGAACAAAGAAGCCAGGGTAGCTCATTCCATTGAAAGGACAGACGACTTGGGTGGGTGCGAGATATATTTTATTTTCAAAGCAGTAAATCTCTTTTATTAATACACTGAAAACACGATAACGTTTTCCTTCCCTCCAATTCAATTCCAATCTCTGAGTCAGGAAAGGAGACCATTTAGAGTAGGATCCTAATTGGTCATGTCGACCTCAAAGTTATTACCCTGTCCCAGCCATTATAAATATCATGATAGCAGTCATGCCAACACATTCACAATCAGACCAACCACTGCAATCAAATGTCAATCTATGACCGAAGGTAGCAATCTCTTTATAGTTTGTCAGTCTCTAAGCTAACTCAATATATTATTTAAGATGTCACTCTCTTCATACTTCATAATAAAATAAAGTCTAAGCTTGCATTTCATATAATTTAACACACATGTTTTATCTCAAAGGACTTTTTAAAATATAAAGAAAGCTTTCCCACATGGTAGGAACTCTATGATCATGTTACTAACGTCATGTAGTGGTGAAGACCAGACACTCTTCAATCTTCCTCTTTCTCAGCTGACGAGTGGTGGTCTGGGCAGCCTGGAGTTCCGATATTGTTGAGAAGAGGGAACATTTATCTGCAGCTTGCAGTGATGTTTGGAATCACCTCAGTAGAGTCCAGTGTTATATTCTTGCACTCCTGTAGATATCTACTGAGACTGGTTGACTGTGGAAATCTTTTACAGAAAAGTCCTTGAAATTTCTCACCTGTATCTGCATCAGTAGCCCCTTCACCCACTCAGATTAGGAAAGTAAAAGTTAGAGCCTTGTTTCCAAAACAGTCTTGACCAGTGAGTCATTTTCCCAGGTGATTCACATCGCTGGAGACATGACATATCATGTTACACTATGAAATGTACACGAGGACCGCTTTCCTGGAACTTGGACCTGGGTATGAGCTTTCTAAGTTGGGAGCCGCCGTGGTTCCAGGCATTTGAATGCAAGCTCTACTGAACGCATCCACAGGTGGGATTGGCCTGTGCAGCGCTGTGTTCCATTTCCCCCCTGGTGCCTTCCCTGGGCAGTAAACTTGAGCAGCAGATTTTTGTACAGCTCTGCTAACAGGATGCGATGTTTTGAGAGAGTCTGGAGAATTTTACAAACCACTGGGACCTAAGCTGGAGGGAAGGAAAGGGAGGCTGCGCAGTCCGAGTGGTCCAAGAGCCAATCAAAGAGACTCAGAGGCCCCTCCTTCCTCTCCTCACGCATCTTGCAGTACTGGACAACTGCATGGAAAATATCCCCCACTTTCCAGGACTTCCGATGTACCAGACGCACAACATCTAGAAACTAAAATAGAGCACAGAGTTAGGATGTTGATCACAGAGGTTCTTTCAAAGATTAAAAAAAATCATTTTATTGGGGGCTTGTACAGCTATTATCACAATCCATCCATCCATCCCTTGTCAAGCATATTTGTACATTTGTTGCCCTTAGCATTCTCAAAACCTTTGCTGAGGAGCTGATACCAAGGGCATGAGTAGAAAGAGCTCATTGAATCATTTTCCTAACACCGTCATCTTGTTTCCATTGTCCTGCCCAGAGCTCTCTCGTCTGTAGCTCTCTCTAGGACGGGGACCTATTGTCCAGGATGAATTTGTGCCTTTTATAGATAGCTCAGATCATTAGATAGCCCCTTTTTTCCACCGAATTGGTTGAGATCATCAACCAAAGATGTATACCAGGCATAGGGCCGGCAAGGCATGGCCTCACACTTTAATCAGATGGAGAAGAGTTCGAGTGGGATCAGATTCACTAGTGGGCACTAGTCTCCCGTGGCCAATGGGCCCCACTTTGCAGCCAGTGCATGGCAGATGTCCCCCATGTGCACCTCTTGTGTGGCAAAGGAGACCCCACGTCCTCCAGGATGGGGACAGGCACAGAAGTGGGGTTGGCTAGGTGGCAGTGCAATAGCAAGAGACAAAAAACATGGTGGGGCCCAGGACAGAGAGGAAGATTCTCTGGTAAAGTAAAAGATTTGGGAGAGAGAAAGACCTAATTCTCAGTCTCCTTTTATGAGACTGTTCTGGGTCGATGGCTTCTGCTGAGGCAGCTCAGATGGGAGGGGCAGGATAGACCACCCTCCCAACACCACCCTCCATGGATGAACAGCGTGGGGAGGGGGGAGTGCCAGATGGAACAATGCCAATTCTCCTCTTAAGGGTCAGTCTTTCAGATATTTGAAATATCTACTCAGGTCAGCTGGTTCCCGGGCTGGACTCCTTTGAGTTTGGTGGGTCTATAACACCGTGTCCCCAGTTCCCTCCACCTGTGTCTCAGATCATTTCTCATAGGATGGATGCCACAGGAATCTGAACAGATACCTGGCAAATGAAAAAATGTCAAATGAGCCCAATGTTAAGCTGGGGTAAGGTACTCATTTCTCACTCATTTGGGGTAATGTATTCATTCCTCACTCATCCGGACAAGCCTTCTCTTTCCCACAATCTGCTGAGCTGAAGCACCGAGAGAGTTGGTTTTGTGGGGAGAGGGGAGATCGTCATTTAGGAAGTGTCTGCTGGTGGAAAACTTGGCAAGAGATGATTGATGGTTGAGCAGTCTGATTAATCTAATGAGCGTCACTGAGTGATACAGGCAAAATGTCTAATTAGTTACGGTGTTGCATGCACTCTTACAAGAACAAAAAGGTTGCCTTTCCACAGCATTGACACCTCCCCCTCCCCCCTCTCCCGCCTCCCCCAGAGATATCCCCTGGCTACTGGTAATGGATTCGATGGGCCACCACTTAGCAAGTTCTGGGCTGCAAGTGTATTGTGCATTTGGACAGCCAGGAAATGGGTGAATCCTGAGAGAGAGCTCTCTTGATGGAACTGGGTGGTCACTGCCAGTATGAGGGTCTCTCAGATGCTCTGGTCAAGTGTTTTGAAAGAAACGGGATCCAATCTCATTCCGTTCTGCCAAAAAGCTTGTGAAGTAGGCATTTGCACACACACACACACACACAAACACAGACACACACACCCTAAAGTACAGAGGACTTGAGAGAGGAAAAGCTGATCTTGGAATCCATGGTATATTAACACTCTAATCCTATCCCCTTTTATGCTACTTCACTCTGGTGCAAGGTGAATAGGACATTGATATGTGCACGGGCACCAGGAGGTGGGATAGATTGGGCATCTGGCGCTGTTTTATAAGAATGAAAATCCTATTTATTAGAAAGAGGAGGACTGCAGTTTAGTTACTATTCCTCTTCAATGTCTCCTTCTAGGCGCAGGGCTTTGCACTTAGCTCTTTTTTTGTGCACTCCGACTTGTGAGCTTTACCCGCAACAGGGATACAAATCTACTCCCACGCCCAGCCTTGATCATCCCCTCATTTGTGTTATTTCATTTCAGTGACTGAGAAAGTGCCTCAGAGAGAACTACTCTTGGATTATGTACCTTCTCCCAGCTGTTACTACGCCTGCTATGTGCAATCAGGTCACGCAGAGCCTTTGGTTCTTGTTCGTCTTGAGTTGGCATATTCAGAATAAAGCAATCGTCTAGGCTGAAGTTGAAATACTTACCTTTTCACACCTGGAAACATATGCAGACCCTCAACGCATTTTCAGATGATGTGAACGGGGAGCCGGATGAAAGGGCAGGCAGATGGCAATGATACTCTAGGTTGCCGACTTCCAGGGGACGGGCGTGGTGACTGTCCATTTATATTTCATGCTGACACTTACGAAGTACTCAAAAAGTGATGGTTGAATGAAGATATGAATGATCAAAGGGAGTCAACTAGACCTTCAAAGTTGTTAAGGGTTTGATATACGGATCAACACCCAGTATCAGTGAGCATGGACCTGGAAGAAGTCTTCATTCTTAGAATTTTGACAATGGATTCCCACAGACACAATTCAAAATTAAGCATTAAATCTGCATATGTTCGAGGCAGCTTCTTATGTTTGAGAGACAGTGGGTGGTGTTTTTTTTTCTATTGCATATAGAGTCCCGATGCGTCCGAGTGGATTTGGTGACACTCAACAACAACTACAACTCCTGCTACAACAACATGTACATCTCACAGGAGTTGGCTCAGCACTTGCCTGCTGCAAGCACACGGCACAAAAATGGTTGGAGGTCATGGATAGAAGCAGACTGAAAGGAGGCCACCAGGACCAGTTTTGTGGAGTCGTTTTGTGACCCTGGCAATTCGATGTGGATCAGAATAGAACTGCGCTCCACAAGGTTTTCAGTGGCTGGTCTTTGCAAAGTAGGTCACCTCTGAATGGATTTGAACCTCCAGCCTTTTGGTTAGCAGCCAGGTGCATGACCAAGGGATTCTAATTATATATTATTGTACTTGTTTGCCCTGTGTTGGCTTAATCAGAATATATAGGTGTATATATATGCTCATATACATATGCTCTATCTATCTATCTATCTATCTATCTATCTATCTATCTATCTATAATCATCTAACTATCCATCTATTCATCCATTATCTAGCAAGTTCGCTAGCCACTACAGCACAGAGGAAACCATGCAAGGGCAGTCAGCATCTGCCTCACTGTCTCCAAGTCCAGGCAGATACTCGAGAAATCAGATGTCACCCAGTGCTCTAGCCCCAGTCAAGACAGCATGCTCAGAGGCTGCAATGACTTTATTACAGACTCGGAGTCCTTGAAACATCTGCAGAGCTTATGACCAGGAACGGCTCGAAATTTCTTTCCTCCATTCATTAAAACTAAGGGGGGAAATGACACCAAAATGAAGCTGAAATTGTGAAGTGGCCAGAGGGGACATTTCCGGCTCATTACCGCCGACAATGGCCCTTTTCGGCCGCATCTCTTTCCCAGCTGGCCCTCCGCGGGTCCTGTGATCGCGTGGTATTTTCTTAATGAGCTTGAGCATGTCAAGGTTCTGGGGTTTTTCATTTCACGGCATCAGAAATAGAAGAATCAAAACAAGTTCACTTCCTGCCATTTCCCAAATCAAGAGCAATCGGGTTTCTTTGTGCAGAGAGTGATTTGGAAGAAGCAAGACGAGGTTACGTTTTATGAATCCTGTTTCAGGAATCACTTGGCTGCTAACCAGAAAGGTAGGAGGTTTGAATCCGCCAGCCCCTGCACAGGAAGAAAGACGTGCTGCTCTGCTTCTTTCTGGAAAGATTACAACCTAGCAAACCCTCTGGACCTGTGCTTCTTTGTCACAGGGGTTTGCTATGGGTCAGAATCGATGGCAAAGTGCATCACCACCATATCGTTGGTAGGCTTATTGGAAAGGAATAATAATAATAAATAATAATAAAAATCTTCCCCCAAAACAACAACAACAAAACCTCAGTACCATCTAGTCCCTTCTGGCTCACAGTGACCCTACAGGACAGAATAGAATTGTCTCGGTAGCTTTCTGAGACTTTAACTCTGACGGTAGAAACCCTCATTTTTCTCCCATGGAAGCGCTGGTGGGTTCTGGTTCTGAATTGCTGACCTTGTGGTTAGCAGCCTAACCTGTAGCCCACTACACCACCAGGTTGCCACCATACTTGGCGGCCTTCATGTTGTCAGGTAAGCATTTTACTCTTTTGATGACTTGTTGACATAGTCTGATGATGGGGTCTGTCCACAGGAATTGTTTCAAGGTATGTGGTTTGGGAGACACAATCAACTTGGGTTTTTGAAAGCAGCTACCTTCTTTTGTGCCACATAGAATTAGATTTCAGCAGCACAAACAAGCCCACCAGGTCTTCCATTGTTCCTGGCAACTCTTTTCTGGCCCACAAGGCCATGATCCTCAATCTTGGCGATTCTCTGAAGCACCAGGGATCACTGATGCCTGGGTCTCTGTGCTCAGAAGTGATGATCATGTAATTGGTTAGATCACCGGGTGAGGGTTCTGATGAAAAACCTTCCCAAGTGACTATGTTTAGAAATCATAGCTAAAGGACAGCGTCAAAGATTGTTTCTTATATTTATAAATAATGAGCCTGGGGATCCAGTTGTCTTTATTTTTCCTTCTTTTTGGATGTACTTCTTTGAAAATGAGATGTGTGTGTGAGTTTGTGTGAGTGTGTGTGTGTGTGTGTATGAGTGTGTGTGAGTGTGTGAGTGTGTGTGTGTGTGTGTGAGTGTGAGTGTGTGAGATGTGTGTGTGAGTGTGTGAGTGTGAGTGTGAGTGTGTTAGTGTGAGTGTGTGTGATTGTGTGTGTGTGATTGTGTGAGTGTGTGTGTGAGTGTGTGTGAGTGTGTGTGAGTGTGTGAGATGTGTGTGTGAGTGTGTGAGTGTGAGTGTGAGTATGTGTGAGTGTGTGTGTGAGTGTGTGAGTGTGTGAGATGTGTGTGTGAGTGTATGAGTGTGTGTGTGAGTGTGTGTGTGTGAGTGTGTGAGTGTGAGTGTGTGTGAGTTTGTGTGTGTGTGAGTGTGAGTGTGTGTGTGTGGGTGTGTGTGTGAGTGTGTGTGAGTGTGTGTTTGTGAGTGTGAGTGTGTGTGTGTGTGTGAATGGTTATATCAACATCTTTTGTGCTCAATGTCTACTTTGCCTGTGGAATGGAACACAAAAAGGGACAAGAGGACGCTTCTTTCCTACACTCGGTTTCTGGGACAAAGGAGGGAACTTAGCTCATTTTCTCTCTTGGTACATTCTGTTCATGTTACCTCTGAGCAAAATTTAAGTTCCGGTGCAGGCTGACAGACAAGACGGACACTCCATTCACTTGAGTGCAGTTTTCAGCCCATCTCTGCTCCCTGACACGCGTGGCTGTTGAGTCAGTTCTAACTCAGAGCTAACCTACACACGAAGGAGAAGGGCTCTCTAGGGGCTCTGAGGCTGTACATTTTGAGGGACGCTGGTTGACTCATCTGTCTTCAGCAAAGTGCTGAGTGGGCTCCACTGTTACCTTAGCAGCCCCTCAGGTAATGGCTCCCCGAAGCTCGCGGAATTTAAATAGAAGAAAAGGAGTTGGATGTAGGGATGGTTTGCATCTGGAAAGTAGGACAATGAGCAACTTGGGTGTCTTTATAAAAGTTGTACACTTGTTGCTTTCCTGATTTAAAAAACATCATTTTATTGGGGGCTCATGCAACTCTTATCACAATCCATACATCCATCCACCGTGTCAAGCACATTCGTACATTTGTTGCCCTCATCACTCTCAAAACTTTTGCTTTCTACTTGAGCCCTTGGTATCAGCTCCTCATTTCCCCCTCCTTCTCTGCTTCTCCCTCCCTCATTAACCCTTGATAATTTATAAATTATTATTTTTCATATCTTACACTGTCTAATGTTGCCCTTGACTCACTTCTCCACTGTCCTTCCCCCGGGGAGAAGGTTATATGTAGATCCTTGTAATCAGTTTCCCCTTTCCCCCCACCTGCCCTCAACCACCCTGGTATTGCCACTCTAAGCACTGGTCCTAAAGGCATCATCCGTCTTGGAGTCCCTGTGTTTCCGGTTCCTATCTATATCAGTGTACATCCTCGGGTCTAGCCAGATTTGTAAGGTAGAATTGGGATCATGATAGTGTGTGGGGGGAGGAAGCATTTAGGAACTAGAAGAAAGTTGTATGTTTCATCATTACTACACTGCACCCTGACTGGCTTGTTTCCTCCCCATGACCCTTCTGTAAGGGGATGTCCAGTTGCCTACAGAAGGGCTTTGGGTCTTCAATCTGCACTTCCCCTCATTCACAATGATATGATTTTTTGTTCTTTGATGCCTGATACCTGATCTCATAGACACCCTGTGATCACACAGGCTGGTGTGCTTCTTCCACATGGGCTTTGAGTTGCTCTCCTGATTTGTTGAGTTTGTTTTTACCTCAAATTAAATAAATCAACTTTAACTGATACCAAGGTCACTATGAATGAAATATATAAACGCTTCTAAATTATTGGGCGTCAGGATTATCAGCAATCATTGTCTTGGCATTTCATATAATTTCTGGCCACTGTGAATTTGGGCACGTGGTTTGTTTTTGAGCACGGTGGATCTCAAGCTTCAGAGTGTGTGAGAATCATTTCATCTGGAGGACGTTGTTGCAACAAGCTTATGTTGGGCCCCATTTCCAGAAAGTGATCAAGGGCTCAGAAGAGCCCAGGATCCTGACTTAAGACAACAACGTGAATAGAGTTGGAAGCAGATTCTTCCCCAGAGCTACCAGATAGGAGCCCACACAGGAGCCATCTTGATTTCTGCCTCGTGAGACCCTTGGTTGGGAACCCAGATGTCCCCACCTGAAGGACAGTACATTTGGCCGTTGTTTTAAGGTGCGAAGTATAATTTGGAGCACAGCAATGGAATGTGAATATGGCAACATGATGATCAATTTGAAAATTTTAGAAGGCAGTACATTTTCAAATGATGCAAAATTGAGGTTGAAGAGATTGGCAACCGATAGGCATGGCTCAATCTCAGATTAAGACTGGATAATTGAGATGCTATCACAGGTCAAGGTAGGTCTTAGAGCCATAGGACGAGAATAATGGATGCTATTCATTCTGACATTGGCCTAGAGTTTTTTCCACCAGCTTTCTGTTTCTGGTAAGTGGGAACTATATGGAGAAAACCTTCGTACGAATATGTTCTGGTACAGAATTAAGCAATGTCTCCCCAGGCACCAAACCACAGCTTCCTTTAAATATGAGTGGTCCCACTCTGGATTCTAGTATATTTCACCTCCTCTGCTTCCTTCTTTTATTTAAATGGCTGCTAGGAAGAGGTTGGCTCCAGAGTAAGATGCTCTGAAAAAATGTAACAGACTCTTCAAATACATTTCTCATCTCCCCATTTTACTTGTCATCACCATTCAACCAGAGGAGCCAAACTTAGGGTCAAGAAATGATAAGGATGATTAAATTTATGCAGGTGGAAGGATCCAGAGTTCTAGCCACAGTGACAAGGCACTAAGCCAACAGCAAACCATTCGAATTCAAGTGGATTAACTGGGTACTGACTGACCTTCCAGTACTGACTCATACCCAAATCTCTAGAGGGATCCTGGCTGAACACAGAAAATGGATACCTTTTCAATTCGGCTCTCCTGAGATTTCTTAAAGTAGATGGCAGGGATCCCAAGTTCGGAGGCCGCTATCCATTGCAGCATAGCGCGGAGCTCAGCGTCGGGGCACTCTGGCTCCAAGTCAAAGTTGATCACCAGCAGGCTCCGCTGGTGGCTGGCCGTCCCCACTGACAGTCCAGAGGGTCGTTCTGAGCACAGACACATCACAGCCTTACTATGCTTCCCACAGAGAGATTGCAGGCAATTGTGTATCAAATGGATGGGAATGTGGCTTACCCGTCACGTGTTCTGACTGTCCTTTAAGGATCTCCTTGTCTTCCACTAATTCACTTGGGGGAGAAAACAACAGTATCTGGTTGGTCATGTTTAGGAAACTGTAAATGGAAGATGAAGTGATGGGTCTTATTGATCTAAAAGCTTTTGGAATTGGTTCTCAGTTTACGGTTTTCACAGAGTTTCGTGGATTATCTTCCTAACTAATGGCAAAGAAAGACCAATGTTGCTATAAAAGAGGATCATGGGGGCTGCCGTAAACATTCGCTCTTATCAAAAAAGGCTCTCTACCCTGTATGTATGGAGTTAGTTGGGATAGTGGGGTGGGAGGTTTCTGAAAGATATATCCTCTGTTCTACTCAGTTCACCTCCTGTAGAACTCTTCCCCAAGTCAAGCAGTCAAGGAGAGGATTTTATAGGTCATTAATTCTGATTAATGGCTGGACCCTTAAATCTCTTGTATTTACTTGTAATTTAAAGCCTTCATGTGTCCCGAGTGTCATGACTATACCTTTTTCTATTCTATGATGAAAATATAGACATATTTTAATCTTAAAAAATATATATCTGACTATGGTTCATTTTTGGAAAATAAGGGAAAAGAGAATTGACAAACTACCAAACTTAAATTATACCATGGACTACCTCAATTATGTTGATTATTTTCTCCTTATTATTAGGCAGTTTCATGAAAAAAAAAAAAACAACAACAACAAAACACTAGGACCAGTCTAATTTCCATGGAGTTTATGCTGATAGTGACCCTAGAGGACAGGGTAGAACTGGCTCTGTGAGTTTCTGAGACTGTAACGCTTTAGGGGAGTAGAACATCTCAGCTCTCCCTGCAAGTAGAGGCTGGTGGCTTTGAACTGCTGGTCTTGCAGTTAGCAGTCCCCAAAGTAACTGCTACACCATCAGGACAGTTGCACTAGGTTGGGGGAATTTGGAAGTAGGGACTTATAAGTGCTATATTTCAGTAGCTATGGTAATATTTAATATCTGAAGGGGTTTCTTATGGCAAGAACTGATAGCAGAGCCTAGTACAGGGGTGGGGGGAAGTCTGCAAACATTTCCCAAGTGAGAGCACATGGCTTCACAGGTGAAAGGAAGTAAGCGTCTGTGGTTGTCCTGTGTTTTTATCCTGTCAAGAAATCAGAATACAAAGCCTCTTAAAATGATGATAGAGGGATCCCCCTTTTACCCTCTGTGCCTGCTAAGATCTAGTTGGTAGATTCCATTTTATTTCTGATTTTGAGAGGAATCTGAAGTTGATAAGCTTTTATATAATTGCTCTTTAATTTATACCCAATGATTTACAGGAGACTGGTCAATTTCCCAAGGGCCTGTGTTTTCTGCTCAATCTGTACTAGAGTGACATGAGTAATAATGGCTGATGGCAAGCTCATTTGCTGCTACTCTGGACCTGCAAGATGGTGTCTGGCAGGAGAGGAGGTATCGACTATTCCTGAATGCATATAGGTGGATGGTCCTGGGTGCACACCCTAGAGAACCCAAACATGAAACCCACTGCTATCGAGTAGACTCCAACTCATAGTGACCCTTTACAGGGTTTCTGAGACTGGACCATCTTTCTCCCATAAAGCGACTGGTGAGTTTGAACTGCTGACCTTGTGGTTAGTAGTTCAATGCCTAACCCACATCACCACCAGGCCTCCATGATGCACAGCCCAGAGAGAGATATGGAAAAAACAGTTCATCAAAGTTTCCTGGAGGAGAAAAGTCCATTCGCGCCAAAGCAGTTTAGCTTTATTTTTTGTTTTCCTTTAGAAAAGGAGAACCAACCAACCCAGAAGACAACGCTCTATTTTTGAATAATGGATGTGCGGAGCGACAAAGGATGCACCCCACTTCCAGTCATGGCGCAAGCCTGAGTGAATGGTGAATTGAAAATGCTGTAGCTATGGATAGTGATTGGGGCCAGAGTTCAGGGAGCAACTTCTGTCCTTTACTTCTTTCTCGTTTGTTTTTTTCTAAAAATTCAGAAATATTCAAATGATAAAGCTAATTCACAAGGGTCAGGAATAGATATCAATTTCTTTCGTTGTCTAGAGTCATCACAAATCTTAGAAATCATCATGAAAGCATCTCACCTACCCTTTGGGTACCATATTTGATGTCATATCATATATATTGTATTTCTAGTTATCCGTGGTCATTTTGAAGGTGCCCATAATGTGGGAGCAGACTCACTATGCCAGATAGCTAGACTTGGTAGTGCTAAGTCCAGTCGTCTAAGCAGAAAGAGCAAGGCTTTCAGTTGTAAAGCACTACATTCTATTGAACTGTGGTCTTGCTTGGTTGATTTGGTATAAGTTAGATGGATTTTACTTCTTTGTATCCAATGAGGTAAAATGAACTAGACTTCTGATTGTTCTAAAACCCTCTGTCTGCCAGAAGTATTGCATAAGGAGTTGATTTGATACGCACAAAGCAGGTGTGGTAGAGTGGAGCCCACTTGAGACCTGAGCTCTTGTTCCTATGAACTAGAACCACTGGCTCTGGGGATCCATGGCCACACAGACATGATGAAATCAGCGACGGGGCACAAGCTGAATGATCTGAATGGATGGCCAGGTGAAATTGGCTGGGGGTGGTGGTCTCGCAATCACTCTATCTCAGTGGCTACTTACTTAATCATGGGTGAAGAGGGCATGGTTTCCTGATAAATGTCCAGGTCCATAATGCCAAGACTGCTAGTGGCACTACTGTTGCTATTGCTGACAAAGCAAAAGTTGACACATTAATGCCAGTCTCCACCACCTGGCCACACTGACAACACGGACATCCCACTCATCTCAGAGATCCTTCTGTGGGTCCCCAGAAGAATATTGCTTTGACCCTAGGCAGGGCTTCTAACTGGTTCATTCTGCTACAACCCTCTGCTGACAATTTGCATTGCCACATCCAGATAGACTGACTCAGAATCTACCTTTAAACAAAATATATACATAAGGATCGCAGGGGCCCGGGGGAAGGCAGGCAGTCTGTAAGAATGACATTGAGGTTTCCCCTGAGTGTATCTGCAGTGGAACGGCAGACTTTCAGCTGAGGGCTGCAGCTGAATGTTCCTTGCCCTGACTCTAGAACTTCTGGATTGCTTTTCTTCCTGCCTAAAGGAGGGGAGGGCAAAGACATATGCTTTCCAGGCTTGAGCCAAACCACAAGGAAATGATGGCACTAACACGACCATTAATAAAGATGTCTTCTGGTTTCTGAAGTGGTGTCAGGCCTAAACCCGCCGCCATGCGGTCAATGCTGAACCAGATGCTCAATGGGGCAGAGTAGAACTGCTCCTTGGGGCTTCCAAGACTGGACATCTTCAAGGAGCTGACAGCCCGATTCTTTTCCCTGAGATCATACCTAGTGGGCAACCATCAGCACGATCTTTACTTTCTCCTTCTAGGGAGAGTCAGAACATTATTCTACCATTAAGCCCATGGGCTTACCTGCAAAGGCTTCTGAAAGTGCTGGCCCAGGGAGATAACAGGAGGCTTATTGGCTTCTGACAGAAACCAGTGGGCTCATGTTTCCCCCAAGGGACATTCCACATGATGTACACCTGGCTTGTTATTTTTCCCATGGGACTCTTAGATTTCGCAAGTAGAAAGTTGGCCAGAGCTACAATGGATACCTCATGTACCACAGAGAGCGAGGGTGGGGGGAATCATGAATTGCATAATTTGTGGCGTAGTTACTAGCTTGGCACTTACTCCCTGAAATGCAACAGAACCGAGCCAGTTCTGAAGTTCTGTCTGTACTGATCCCACTTCACTGAACCCACTGTATTCTTTCGCACCTCCTCTCTTTCCCAAGGCTTCTCTTAGAAGCAACATGTTCAAAGAGCAAGTCCTGGGGTATCATGTCCTTGGACAGAGAGTTCCATGAGTAACCAACCAGACAACCTTGATCTTAAGTCTAGCCTTGGGTTTGGGGTGGGATATCAAATACACTCACAGATCGAAAGCTGATGACTCAAATGTTCCCCCACTGGGGGAAGGGGGGCAGCAACCCAATAAACTGCTGTTCGTGCTATTTGCTGGGACCTGTTTGCCTCTTTATATCAATTTTGTGGCCTCTCCCCTTTCATTTCTGGAATTTTCAACAGATTGTTGAACCCTGTGAAGTTTGCCTAAATATATAGAGAGGCTGAGTTGTAAGACCTAAAATTTTCAGAACCGATAGTTCTAAGCCACGTGCGCCCAATGACCTTTCTGAGAAGTGGTATGGTTAGCCCAAGGTCAATGACGACTTTGGGTGGAAATGTGGAGATTCCTTGTAGCGTCTCCACCCCACAGAGGGAGGCATGTTGGTTCAAGTCTTCTGATGGTCTCAGCCACTCCTAAGTTCTGCTCTAGTTGCTTTATTAATTTTTTTCCAGGGCAGTGGGGAGTGAGGGAAAGAATAAATTAGGCCAGACCAACCCAAGGCAGAGTGGAAAACCTTGCCCCCTGTAAACTCAGCCTGTGTGGCCACAGATGGCTCTTAACCGTGGCCGAGGTCACTGAAGCCATCATTGGACATGAACACAGCACTCATCACACATCACGGCTCACAGACATCTTGACCCCAGTTTTGCTCTCTTGGGGACCCTTTTCAAGGAACTGGGGTATCTAAGTTGAGCCCCGTTTCTCCCCAAAGTCAACTGAAGAGCAGGTAAATAAGTACCTCATGGATCTCTCACTGAGTTGCAGAAAGCTACTGGGATCATCTGGGTTGTCTTCCTCGTTGGCAAGCTGGGACCAGCTCGCTGTACTGTCCTCACCACTGCTGGGCGGGTTGGCAAACTCCTCAGGGTTTCTGGCTTCCGTCAAGACTTCGGCCTCGGGTACATCTCGGGCAACAAGGCTGTCACTGCAGATTAGTAAGAAATTGTTACCATGAGTGGCAGCACCAGGCAGAACTTTACAGGGAGCCATGCTGGCCACTCTGTTGAGTCTGTGTCTCTGACGTGGCAAGCAAGATGCTGTTGGACATAGCAAGAGTCTGTCTTTTCAGGCTCATCCTACTGGGGCCAGAGAGGCTACCTTCCCTTTTCAGGATTGCTGACCACCAGTTGTCCCTTCCTTTCAATTCATCTTGTTCCCCCAGCACCCTTCAATTATTTGAAAAACACGCACAAGTGGCCACCGGGGTTGTTATCCAGAAGGATTACTGTGAGATGCTGGTGTTTATCATGAAGATTCCCAAACTAGCTTGCTGAGAATTTGAGACTTTGTAGGCTTGGTGCGTGGCATCGACACTGAATGTTAATCTACCCTCCAGAAACTGAATTCTGGGTGAACCTTGTTTTCACGTGCTTCGCAGATAGTGTGGAGCTTAGCAAAGGAAAGGTTGGTGGCAACACTACTTTGAACATGTCTGTGGGCGCCATGCTTCCAACAGCGTGTGCTCACGTGGTGTCTCTGTGTCACCGTTTAGTCATTCTCTCAGGAGTTCCAACTATTTCATAAAACTATTGCATACATCGTCGAGTCAATGCTGACTCATTTTGACCCTATAGGACAGGTTGGAACTGCCCCGCTGAGTTTCTACAGCTTTACGTCATTGCAGAAGCTGGAAGCTTGAGCCTTTCCCTCCGGATTGGCAGGGGGGTTGACCAGTCAACTCAGAGGTTAGCAGCCCGTTGGCTGATCCACTACTCCCCCAGGACTCCTGAAGAGACTACGATAACCTTTCTATGTACTGGGAAACATCAACCACACACACACACAACGAAAAGATAGAAAAATACCCATGAATCCCTTTACTGAAACATTCACTTAATTCGAGAGGTCTGGAGCCCAGCTAGCTGGCAGTGTCTCTGAGGTCCACTTGGTCACTGAATCTAAAGATGCTGGCACTTGTGGTCACCTTTTCACTCTCATCCCCTCCCTCTGGACCTACCAGATCTCACCGCTCACCATCTCACTTAATGCTTGATGAGACAGGCTCTCTCCTAGAAGCCTCTCTGAGGTCTCCCGCGGCAGGCTGCTCCTTGCCTGGAAGCAGCTTCTGTTTAATTTGTGTGTGTCACTGTAGCCAGCTCTGATGGGCCCTCTGTCCTCCTGCCCACAGTTGGTCCCTAGGCAACCTCGCCTACACTCCTGCAGATGAAATCAGCTCCCAAACTTGAATTCCAGCCAAGGTCCCTGCTTCTGATTCTGGGTCTCCTGTTTCAGCAGATCTTCAGAACCGCTCTTTCAGCAGCTCGAAGTCAATCTATTTGAAATGAAACTCTTAGATTCCCACCTTTCCCCTGTGTCCCTGTTTCAACTGACCTTCCCACTATCTTCCCAGGTGTCTGTGCTGAAAAATCTTGCATTCTTCAGATTGCTCCCATCGGCCCTTTGTATTCAATCAGTGTCCATGTCATTTCAACTTGAGTTTGAAGTCATCTCTCAAATAGTCACTTACCCTCTCTTGTGTTCATTGAAATGAACCTAATTTAGCCTTCCTGACATAGTGGTTACCCATTGGGCTGCTAACTAGAAGGCCAGCAGTTCAAAACCACCAGCTCGTCCATGGGAGAAAGATGAGGCTTTCATAAAGACTTAGTCTCAGAAACCCAGTGGGGCCATTCCACCCTGTCCTGCAGGGAGAGTATGAGTCACGGACTCTGGCAGGGCATTTTGGAGGTCCTTCTACCAGCACTGGTCTGCCAGTGTTACATTGTGATGACGAAGCGGTGACCGTGATGCTAGATGCGATGCCACTGGTATTTCAAATCCCAGCAGGGTCATTCATGGTGGCTAGGTTATAGTGGTGCTTTCAGACTAAGACAGACTAGGAGGCAGGAATGTTGATTTGTTTCTAAGAATTAGCCAACGAGAACGCTGTGGATCGTAACAGAATATAGTCCAATTCAGGACTGGAAGATGAGCCCCCTAGAATGAGGTGCAGCGGCTGTGACAATGGGCTTGGAGGTGTTTTATTCGGCTGCACACACTCACCAAGACGGGCAGCTGACTTGGTGGCACCTAAAAATGAACAAAAAATCCCTATAATTTCAGATTTGGAAGAACCCTCAAAGCTTTCCTGCTGATGAGGATGCAGAGCGACACAGAAGTCAATAGAAAATCCTACCTTTTCCCTGTGTCCCTATTTCTACTGACCATGCTTCCCCCGGGTGCCAAGGTAGCTAGTCCCAGACCTTGGACCTCGAGTTATTTTAGGTTTGTGCAAGACATAAATGAGAAAACAAAATTCATTTTATGCATTTAGCTTAATTTCAAACCCAACCCACTACTGCCAGAGTGAATTTCACCTCTTCAGGGCCCTGTAGAACAGAGTGGAACTTCCCCATAGGATTTTTCCAGGCTATAATCTTTCTCAGAAGCAGACTGCCATCCCTTTCTCAAACATAGGAACTGGTGAGTGTGGGTCACTAATCATCTGGTTAGCCATCCAGTGCTTAACCACCGAGACACCATGGCTCCCATGCATTCGGCTTAGTCCCCAGTCAAAAGCACTTAGTAAATTCTTTTTAGTAAATTATATCAATAATTAATTCTTTTTAGTAAATTATATCAATAATTAATCATCACATGTTTCTGATCTTTGCTATTAATCAACTGTCAATGTCCAGCTAATTTATGGAATAAGGAAGACTAATAGGCCCTCCTTAGTTCTCCAGTTAGGGGTAACATGATGTTACCTATTGGTTCAGTTGTGAGGATTTTGGTCTTCTTCAGACTGAATTGTAACCCACACTGAAGGCTACAATTCTTCATCTTCACCAGCAATTGCTTCATCGACAAGATCTGGATTAGGGAGCGAGTGTTCATTTATTCTCAGAGCACCTTGCTCTGGTTCCCCATGTCCCAATTCCTCACTGCAGGAGCCCTGGTGGTGTATTCATTATTCATTGAGCTGTGATCCACATGGTCAGCAGTTCATTGGAAGAAAGATTGGGATTTTTCCTCCTATAAACAGTTCCAGTTTCAGAAATCCACCGGGGGAAGCTATGAGTCAGCACTGACCCAATGGCAGGGAGTTTGGTTTTTGGTTAATTCTTTACTGCATATTGTGTGTACAGTGAGGTCGATACCACAGGAGAGGGGCCTTGAATGATGAAGCTTGGGGATTATAGGGTAGCTGTGGGCAACTCCGTTTCTGGGGTGGTGGGGAGAGCTTTGGTCTGTGGCAAGAAAGAGAATGTCTCTTCTCTCCTGCGGCTCTGAAAAGGAAATAAATGCTCTCGGTGTCTACGTCTCTGTACCTCTCTGGAAGTCTCTGTATGGTATTGAGGTGTGGGTGGTCCTAGCAGTTCTGTTCATAGTTGGCGATAGGAGTTCCTTAATAAGCTTGCTTTTCCTTTATAAAATGGTGAGGTTTTAACAATTTGAGCAAGGAGAAAGGGGAAGACAGGGCAAGGCCCGAGAGATTAGGTAGTTAGGTAGGTAGGGAAATTCAAATGGAAGAAAATTCACGGAGGGCAAATGGAAACAATACACACATGTGGCCCAAACTATGAAGGAATGAAGTGCTGTCGGGAATGGAGGGGAATCCAAAGCCCTTTGTGTGCCTGGCTAAAGCCAAGCATCTTAGACTAATTTCATTCTAAATCAGAACCTTGTGCTATTAGTGGGGAAAAAACAAACCTGTATACCAGAATATTTCATACAGTGTAGAAGCCTCAGCACTTGAGACTGCATGTGGAAGTTAAAAATGAATCCGTCAGTATATTTCAGTTGATCTCAATTTTATGCTCGATTTACAGTAAGTCTCATGCTCTGTGCCGCATCACAGGAGATGCAGGGGGAATCAAGATTTCCCAGAGTCCCAGCTTTCATTTTCTGTAGGTAGAAACTTATAGCTTTGCTGTTGTGATTAAGAATATTGTGCAGATGTGATATGCGGATACATGCAAATGTATTTCCCCCGTCTGATCTTAGAGCTCACAAAGAATCTCAGAGGACCAAAGTCACATCAAATGTGACTGCACAGTCCCTGAACTGGGCGAGGCCAGAGAGGTCACCTGGCTCAATGGTGCCCCAATTGCACTTCTTTGCCAAGCACTTCCATGACTTTTGCCATATCCATATATTGAGATGAATTGGATCATCCCTTGGGGTGCAGTGGTTGCATGTTGGGCTGCTAACTACAAGGCCAGCAGTTTGAAACCACCAGCTGCTAAAGACAGGGCTCTCTACTTCTTTAAAGAGTGATGGTCTCAGTCTTGCAGAGGGCAGTTCTACCCTGTCTTATAGGGCTGTTGTGAGTCAGAATGGACTCAATTGTGAGTTTGGGGGGTTTGTTTTTTGAGTTTCTTTTAATACAAGCATGTCGTCAAATGGTAGCTAGTTGTCTTCAGGAGTAGAGCAAGTTCTGTCTCAGTAACTACTTTGTGGCTGCAAGCAAAAGTCTCTTCACTTTTATTTTTTACTGTGGCCCTGTCTTCAGATTTGCCAGTTTTGTAACCTTTTCAGTGAGGTTTTAATTTTAATGATACTTTGTTTGTTTGTTCATTTGAAGTGATTATACCCTTCATCTGTTATACTGCTGGTTGTTGTTTAAAAATAATTTGCCTCATCCTATGTTGACGGTGGTTTATTTCTTGCTCATATTTTATATAACTCACTTTCTCCATGGACCTGAAACATCATTATTCTACATTTTAAACCTTCTATAAGTGACAGTTCCCATATCTGAAATCCTCAAACCATGGCCACCTACTTGATTCCAACTCAAAGCGACCCGCTACAGCAGAGCAGAACTGCCCCAGTGGGTTTCTGAGACGAGTCGTTTAAAGGAGTAGGAAGCCCAGTCTTTCTTTCGGAGGAGCTGGTGGTCGTATTGAACTGACCATTCAGATCGCAGCCTAACGCATGACCGCTACACCACCAGGGATCCCTGGACGGGAGAAGAAGGCCTTGGCTTTTTCCAAAGCGTGACTGCTAGTTTCAAACCACCTACCTTGCGTTAGCAGCCAACCCATAACCCAGGACACCCTCAGGAGCCTCCTGCATCCTTTGAGGAAATCTATCAAGATTTCCCTTTAGAAATCTAAAAGAAAGCCTGGTTGCAATAAACTTCTAGGCTGGCGTCTCTGTTTTAAATGTAATGGGTGCAGCACACCCCTCGAAGGCACAGTGTGACTGGCACTCAGAGTACATGAAGCCACGTGTGAGATGGAGAAGCCTCGTCTGCAGCCAGGCACAGATCACAGAGGCAGACCAACCCCCGTTTTGTTGGGGCTTTGGAATGAACCTGTGCAGGTAGGAACCAGAACCCTCTGAGTGGCTTGACTGCTCTTGTAGACGCAACCATGCAATATGCTTCTAAAACACCCGGGCTGCATCAACTAGAGCGGAAACACATTCTTGTTTGCTTAGCATTCCCAGTTTGCTCCCCAGAGCAAACAGAAAGAACATTGCCTTTCAACTATCTCAGAGAGGGGGATACATTAAGGCCTCATTGCTGTCCTCCAATAGGATCCTCTTTTCCCTGGAAACCAGCAACAGGGCCACGCTAAAGCATTCAAACTCGGTATCCTTCAGGTGGCTTGGAAGATCTTAAGGGTCTAAAACACAACAGGTAGTTCCATTGGGGTGTGACTTCCAAAAGGGACCCTGAAGGTGTTACTTTATGAAATAAAAAAGGAGGAAAAGTGATTCATATTTCACCATAAGTCTTTATGAGATATGTAGTAAGAATTATGAATAGTCGTCTCATGAGTATGCTCAAAGGGTGGCCTAAAAACGTCCTCAGGAACTGGTATTAGTGTGCTTACGTCTCTACTAGCGTGCTTATGTCTCTCGACTAGCACGCTAATGTCACTCATGTGCACCTCGACTGAGGAGAAATGGTTTCACAAGGAATTGCATTTTGCATTGAGCTCCTTAGACACATCGATTTCCTTGCTAACAACTCTGAACTTAGGAAATGGAATCTACATGGGACTGATTATTTCTCTTTAAAAATGCTGCAGCGTCTCTTATTGGAACAGACTTCCCATGCTATTCCTAACAGTTTTCTCCTGGGACAAACCCCCCTGGCAAAAGGGCAATCATTCGAGCCTATGCTGAAACAACAACAAGAGTGATGGAGATTTAATGAGTGCTTACAATGGGCGAGGCAACAAGTTGAGTTAAGAGCCCCATGTGTCTTTCTTTGTTTAAGCCTTCAGATCCTCCTATGGTGGAAGCATTGTTGGTATTATGGACAAGTAAAAGGCAGTGACTCAAGTCTCTTACATTCCAACACGCTGAACTATTGAAATGACCACCCTGCGTTGTTCCAGCCACTATTATATCATGTACCTACAGGCCATGGAGAAACTTGAACTGAGAGGCCAAAAACACAGTGATGCCGAAAGAGCTAAGGTCAGATGTCAATAGTAATCTTCGTTTAATCTTTTCAAATATGCATATTGGCATCGCTGTTTTTATTTATGTCTTTACTTGAACGCTGCCGTGGATGAATACTAAAAAGTAGTAAACATGCAGAAGATCACAGTTCACTGCACGGAGAATCCTTTTGTCCTCTGTCATATAAACGCAGACAATTTGTTTATCAAAATCTAAAACCCCAAATCACTTCAACTTTCTATGACAAGCACATGTTAACCCGGGAAAGCCATATATGATCTTGGAAATATGGTTCCTGCATCCATAAAATCCTTTCATACATGATGTAGGAGTCCTGGTGTCTCAGTGGGGTTTAGTTATAGGCAGCTACCTGAAAGGTTGAGGGTTGAAACACACGAGCTGTCTCATGGGACAGAGATGTGGCAGTCTACTTCCAAAAGATTTAGTCATGAACACCTTATGGGAAGTTTTACTCTGCCCTATAGGTTTGAAAGGAGTTCGACTCCTTCTATGGCAGTGGGTAAGTCTGAGAAGCAGGGTAAAGGCAAATGAAAGAGAGGTCAAGTCCAATGTAGCAGACGTTCCACTCACCTGTGGTGTGGGCGGCTTCTCTCCTCTGTGCCTCTGCTCCCTTCCACAGCTGGGACGTTTCCTTCATTGGAATGCTCTTCTGCTTCTTCACGGGGGCTGCAATGGACATCTCCAGGCTCTCCCCCAGACTCTTCCCTTTGATCCGTTTCGATCTGGATAAGAGGCACTTCCCTGGAGCAAAGGGATCCCTGGGTGTGGTTTGTGGGAAGAGTGGAAGGGTCCTTTGTGGCATTTAGGCTGTTGTGACTCGTAAGAATCATGGTTTTGCTTGGTGATGACACTGAAGAACATTTGCTTCCAGTAAGCGAGTCTCGCCTTGGACAGTCAACCGACTCCTGAATGAGCAGCGCTGACCCGCTGGGTCCTCTGCTTGAAGCTAATCGGTTGGCATAGCTCTCCCGTGGCATGGGTTTGCCACCAGAAAGAGGTCCAGCATCCGCTGCCGCCGGAATGTCACCCACGATGATTTTGTTCTTGAGCATGAGGGCCTCGATGGAGTTCGCCCACGTTTCGTGAATTAACATGTTGGTGATCTGGTCTGTACCACCTCGGCGATATAAGCAAGAGTCGGATTTGCAGAGGCCTGAGGAGGGGGCGCTGCCCACTGGCTGCACGCTTAGGAAATATGGCTGGCTGTTTTGGGCAAAGCCATCTAAGGAGTTGGCTTTGATGGGTGCATTCACGGTTAAGCGGGTGCAGGGCGATCGGCTGTCTGGCATGGATGACTGTCTATGGCACAATGAAGCTCTTGGGGGAGGTGGCAGCAGACCAGCCGTCCAATCCTGGCTGCTGCTTCTGGAGGACGGCCCATCTTTGCTGTCTCTCTCCATGTCCTTCAGCATGTACCTGTAGAACTCCTCCGTTATGCTCTCTGTGCTGGACTGCTTGGAGGGACAGCTGGACCTCACACTCAGGTGGTCACTTCTTCGGCACGCCTGCTGCATGGCGGCGGTCACAATGCTGCTGGCGTTCTTGCCGGCATAGTAGTCCAGCAGGATCTCAAATCCGCGCCCTTCACTTTCCATCTGGTTCACCATGAACCTGGAAAACTCGTCCGTGATGCTCTCGCAGCTGGACTGCTTGGAGACGGAGCTGGCCCTGCTCACCGGCTGGCTCCAGGTGCTCATTAAGCCCAGGCTGTTCACATAGGCCCTGGAGTCAGCGGCCTCCTCTGGGATGCTTTCACAGCTGGAGGCCTTTCGCCGGTTCCATTTGTCACTGAGTAGCCGGTTCCGGGGATAGCTCTGGGCTTGCCAGACGCCGTCCACCATGGTGAACTCCGTTAAGTTCATGATCTTGGCTGCCACTTCATTTGCAAAAGAACAGACAGGATCCGGGGCATCTTCGACGTTCATCGACTCATCCACAACTCTGTTCATCAGCTTCTCTTTCAGCTCGGGGTGCTCGTCGGTCTTCCTCTTGATCTCACTGAGCCGAGGGGGCTTGTGCTTTCTGATGGTGGCCCCGCTGCTCTGGCTCTCCTTCTTTCTCTTCAAGGTGCGGCAGGATAAGTTTGGCGTAACCAGAAACTCACTCCCTCGTTTCCACGCACAAAACCAGGGTTGCCTGCCAGTGGCGTTGTCAAGGCAAATCGCTGCGATCTCAGTTGCCATAGAAACAACCGTCTCTGCTAATTCTTCTGCAAAGTCTGTGAGGGTGTGGATGTCTGTCTGCTTTGCTCGGAGCCCGGCTTGAGCAGTAAGCTGCCAATCATTCCCTAGCAAAGACAGGGGGACTTGCTCGTCACTGTGAAGAGGCGTGTCACCATTGGGCTTTTCTTGGGTGTTTGGGTTGATAACTCCTTCAGCCTCCTGGGACCTCTTCCTGCCTCTGTTGACCGAAGATGCCCTTTCTCCCTCTGGAGAAGCTCTGTGTTCCTTCTCACCAAGGCCTGGCAGCTGATGATGGCTTTTTGTAAGCTCTCCCGCTGTTCTTTTCAGATACATTTCCTGGGAGGGTGTTTTAGCTGGGGAGGACTCATGCAGGCCCTGGCAATAGGAGAATTCAGGTTGCAGGGCGGGGTTCTTGAAGAGGCCAGGCCGCACTCTGTCCTTGTTGTCCCGTTTGGGGTGCGTGTCCTCGCCGGTTTCTTTGATGGCAATGCTAGTGTTGGGCAGAGGGCTAGTTGGATGGCTCTGGGCACGATCAGAACCTTTGGGCCACACGTGGCTCGCAGCGTGGTCAGTTGATAGGCAGCCTATATCTGTTTCCTGCCACCTGGAGGTGTCCTTACCAAGGACCAGGGACCCTCCCCCGAGCTGCGCCATGTGGCTCATCTTCTGGAACGTGACGCACATCACATTGAAGAGCAGTTGGTTTGTACTTTCCATTAAGGCGTCCAGAGTGACAGACGGGGGCCTACCGTCTCTGGGCTCCATGATTTTGCTGTCTCGGTGAACTTCATCCATGGAATGCTTCAGGATCACATTGGACAGGTTCTGGGCCAGCTCATTCCCAAAGACATGTTCTGAGCACAGAGTCCGGGGTCTGGAAGCTGTTTCTACAATTCGCTCGCTCATGGGGCCCAGGAGGTCTCCCAGGCTGCTGCAGGAGTCGGGCCGCATCAGGAGCACCATGGCCTCCTTGAGCAGAGCCTCCGCAATGTCCTCATTCCTCATGTCCAGGCTCCTCTCCGTCACGAATCCGCTGCCGCTGCATGGGGGAACTGGTGCGGAAGCCGGAGTCACCGATGTGAGGTCACTTGTCGCCCCTGGGCATTCCACCTCTTGCGTGTAAGCCAGGCCACACACAGCCACAGCACTTGCTACCTGAGCCATGCCACACAACGCTGACGGGAAGGAGTACTCCCCGCCAGGGGCTTCTTGTAGGACCTGGGGGGCGTGAGTGCCCAGGGCTTCCTTGCCTCCCAGGGAACTGCTCAGGACCAGGGATGCTTGTTCCTTTTGGAGGATTTCTGTGGCCTGCGGGCTGGAGATGGTGCCGATGACAGTGGCTGCACAAGCCAACATGGCTTCTAGGGCATTCTGAGAGGACTGGCTCAGGTTCTCTCCAGAGAGGATGCTCGGGGTTTCAGCAGAGATTTCCACCTCGGGCCCTGAGCAGACACCTGGCTCAGCAGCAGCGTCACTGCCATCCGGACTCTGGACTATGACGATTTTGGGGAGCTCATTCCATGACTGAGGGACCCCTGTGTGTCCCGCAGGGCAGCCACTGGGAAGCTTTGCACCTCCTGCAGAAATACGGGGCGCAGACTCTTGGGGCAGGGCTGGCTGAGATCGAGACAACCTAATAAACGCATCTTGTAGCACTGATTCTGCCAAATTCATTGCATACTCCCCAGCTGTGGCCTCTTCATCCTGGATGGGAGATAGGGACTTTCTTCTGCTTCCAGGGGCTCCTGGCTCTAAGCTGCTGCTACGTTCAGTGACGGGACCACAGGCAGGGGACACATCTTCCTTAACTAACCTGGAGAAACAAGTCTCGTCTGGAGGATGGCACGCCTGCCGCCTTTCTACTTGACCTTTTACCTTTTCTGAACTGTGATCATGGGTGGCTGGTCCCACTGCACCCACCACTCCACCTTTCCATTGTGATGGCTTGGTTGAGGGATCCAGGTTGCTCAACTCGGTTTCTCCAGTGACTTTTTCTGGACTGCCTTCTGGCTTTATCCTTGGCGTGTGGCACTTGCTAAGGTAGGTGTCTTCCAAAGCATGCAACAACTTTTCCTTGTTGCCATTCCGATCTTCCTGGGGGGCCTCCTTTGGCCTATTACTTTCCAGAATGCTAGTGGAGGCATTTATGTTTTCCAAACCTAGTGAAGAGAAAATGAGACCCACTTTGAGTTTGGGGATAGCAGGTGCCATGGGCCCACCACAGCAATGGTGTTAAAAAATGCCTGAAGGCAGCGGTTCTCAGCCGGGGGGGGGGGGGGGGGTTGTGACGCCTTTGGGAATCAAACTGTGCTTTCACAGGGATGGCCCCATTCATAAGAGTAGCAAAATCACAGTTATGAAGGAGCAACAAAAAGATGGTGGTGGTGGGGGGGGACACCACAACATGAAGAACTGTATTAAAGGGTCGTGGCATTAGGAAGTTTGAGAACCACTGCCTTAGCAATTTTTTCCTCCCCCATAACCCCACTCCCACCTAAATATGGCGTATTGAATGTTTCTTAAGAAAAACGAATCTGAAATAAGTGTCTGAATTTCACTGTGGATACCACTTGTGGTCGTTACAAAACTTCACATGTCAACCTGAAGATATGTAAAAGTGTAGGGGTGGAGTCCAGCCTGTCAATCAGGTCACAACCTCATAATGACTTCTTATGGGCGTGGCTTTCTCATAAGGAGGGTCCTGGGAACCTCCCACTCTCTCTCTGCTTTCACCTTCCTGCTGGCGGATCCTGGTTGTTGCCATGGAGATGCTTCCACTGGATTGGATCCACACAACTGTGCACCTACCAGCCTGTGATCTTCCTGTCTTCTGCATCATTGCATGTGGCTGCATGAGTCTGAGGAGGGACTCGTGGACTAGCTTCGGACTTATAGCCTTGATCTGGACTGGACTGGGATGTTTGCTTGATATATAATTACATCTTGATATAAAGCTCTTTCTTACTCACGAGTGCTCCTGGATTTGTTGCGCTAGTCAGCCTGGCCTAACACACCACCAAACTCAATGGCTTCAAATGTAGGACACAAATAAAAGGGATAGTGTGGGAAAGGAGAGGGCTTGCAAGTGGAGTGGTGGGTGCCAGAACTCACAAGGGAATCAGTGCAAAATAACTGCCTCTGTGGGTTTGCTAGTGGCTACAAAGTGAGGAGGGGGATGTTCCGGATGGCCTCAGTAATAGGACTGCTCACAAGATTGGCTTTGAAGGATGTATAGTACTTGCCCTAAGGACAGTGACAATGGGTGTGTATGGGGCAGGGGTGGGGAGGGGATGTCTCTTCTATGGTGGATTAGATATGGAAAATGCATAGTTGGCTGTTATTATTGTTGTGGCTAGCTGCTTTTGATTCTGTGTCAAGTCTAGCAATCATATGCACACACAATGAAACACTGCCCAGTCTGGCTCATTGCTCACACTTGTTTGTATGTTTGATGCCCTTGGCACCACAATGGGCCCAAATATGGTTCAGTAGAGACAGAAAAAGAAGTTGGACACATGAGTCCTAAGAAGGATCCTTGGTGGTACAGCGGGCTAAGCACTGAGCTCCTAACTGAAAGGTCAGTGGTTTGAACCCACCAACTGCTTTGTAAGGGGAAACGTGAGGCAGTTTGCTTCATAAAGATTACAGTCTTGGAAAACATAGGGAGCAAGTCTACTCTATCTTAAAGGGTAACTATGAGTCAAACAGAATTGATGGGATAGCAGTGGGTTTGTTTTGTTTTAAGGACTTTCTGGAGCTCCTGGGTGGTACAAATGGTTAATGTGCTAGGCTATTGATTGAAGGGTTGTAGGTTCAAGCCCACCCAGAAGCACCTTGGAAGACAGACCAGGTGATTTTCCTCAAAACTCAGCCATTGAGGGTCTCATGGAGCATGGCCCTATCCAATACATGTGGGGTTGCTGGATGACAACCTTGTCATTTCTTTTTGGTTTATTTTTAAAGCACTTTCGCGGGAGCTCTGGTGGTGAAGTGTTTACCTGGTGGGCTTCAATCTGCAATGTCAGCAGTTTGAAACCACCAGTCACTCTGAGGGAGAATGACGGGGTTTTCTACCACGTTAAGAGTTTTCTACCACGTCTTAGAAAGCCACGGGGCAGCTCTTCCCTGTCCTACAGGAGTCAGCATCTACTCAATGGCCATGAATTGTTTGACCTTGGCTTATTCCTCTCCTCTCCCAACAACCATTTTGTTGTAGGCAGAATGAAACTCCCAAACTGCATATAAGGAGAGAGGTCTCAGAACGATTAAAGAATTGACCCCAAGTTACCCAGGCTGCGCTGGGGTTCAAATTCAGGTCAGTCCAAACTCACTGCCATGCTGTTTCATAGGCAGCTCTAAGCCAGCATGTGGTTTTATAGAGGTCTTAGGGACGTGATGAGGAGCCCTGGGGGGATAATGGTTACGAATGAGGCTGTTAACTGAAAGGTCAGCAGTTTGAAACCCCCAGCTGGAGTAAGAAAATGACTAGGCTTTCTATTTGCGTAAAGAGTTACAAGCACGTATACCCACCTGGGGAGTTCTATCCTGACCTATAAGGTTGCTATGAGTTGTAATTAATTTGATGGCGGTGAGAGCTTTTAAGGATGTGACATCCCCCTACCCCCGCCCCACCTCCAATGACATGTCCACCCTCAGGCAGGAGGATCTCCCTTTAAGCACACCCATGTCCTTCAGCATCTCTCAGGCACTCTGGGGAGTCAGGGAATCAACCATGAAGTCTATAACACGCATTAGTCAGCATCGTCCCTCGCCTCCTCTCACCTCTCCTTCCCTCCCCAAATGCAGAAAGTGAAGACTGAAGCATCAGCCAACCTGACATGACCTGAAAGGCCTCGCCACCTTCACCCAGGCATTTTACACAGTGACTAATTTCGGGGTCGTGTCGGTTTGAATGGCAGTTCTCACCGTTCCTATGTTCTTCCAGCTCGTTCTCCTCCTCCAGGTGCTCGGACGCGGTCAGGAAGTCCTCCTCAATGGAGGACAAGGAGCAGTTGGTGTCCTCCTCCAGGTTCAAGGCGCTTGTTTCCACCTGGAGCTGCCTCTCTCGCACCAGCTCCAGGCCAATCAGAAACTTGTTGATCTCGAAGATGATGCAATTGGTACTATTAGATCTGTTCCCTCGGGCACATTGGACCAAGCAGATGTCTGGGAGCCAAGGACACTAGCAGTGGAGAGAAAAGAGGGCACTTGGTGAAAGACGACATCAGATGTTTACTCCTGACCTTTCTTCGTCTCAATCTCTACTTTTATGGAGATGTCTTCTGGGCTTATGTGGATGAACCACTTGGAAAATAAAAATTCAAATGATGTTTGGGAACACAGGGTACCTAGGAGAAAATTTGACTGAAGGGAAAATGAAATAGTCCTATCAGATGTTCTTGTTTTCTCTTCTTGATTAAACAGCGTTCCAGCCTTTCTGATCAACATCTTTCTCCGTCTCGGTTTCAATGCATCCTCTGCCCATACTTCAGATGTGTATCAAGCAATGTATCAATGATGGTAGGCCTTTATAATTTGTTTTTCTCATTTGAAGGATCAGGGGAATATGAAGCAGAATAAATCAGTGAGAAATCAACTAGCACTGGAAGACCAGCTTATGCGGAGTGCCGTAAGAAGAGACTCAGATCACTGGCTGGGGTTGCAGAGAGACCGAATAAGAATGATGCTCAGGTTTGTGGAGATACAAACCACCCCTTGTCTCTCGTTTTCACTATTCATATCACGAGTCACTAAAATAACAAGAACAGACGTCTACTTGCTTGTGTGCACATTGCTAATAAACAAGAAGTATGCGTGGCTTTGGGATTTTCACTGCGTTTGGAAGAATAATATGCTAACTTGCTTTGGAAAAGAGATATTTTAAAAATTAAAGCAGGACTTAATGTGTTAGAGGGAGCTAAGCAAATTCATCTCAAAGTGCAGTTGGAAATGCTCAGGGGGATTATTTTATGTCGAGCTGCTCACTTTATTTGAAGATCATTTGAACCATGCTTGATACACCATACTACTAGTCTGAACATCAGCGGTTTGAGACCACCAGCTGCTCTGGGGAAGAAAGATGAGGCTTTCTACTCCTGTAAAGATGGACCATCTTGGAAACCCATTTCCCTGTCATACAGGTCTGTGAGGAGTTGGGATTTGACTGGGTGGGAGTGGATGTCCGTGGTTGAAGTTACCTGTAGGTGGTGCTAGCTAGCTTGCCATTTAGAGTCCCTGTGACGAGGAATCGACTGTGTAGCAGTAACTTGTAGTTTTAGTGTTTGTTCCTGAAGGCATGGATGTGTGTGTACATGTTAAGGAATGCACATACATCTACTGAGGAGGTTTGCTCTGTCCCTTTCATTTTTTTCTTCATAAAAAAGCATTGATTTTTCTAACCACGGGCTTTTCGCTGGTTGGATCTCCTTCTCAAAAAAAAAAGAATTCCATCATCTATTATCACCAAGCTGATTGGTGGATTCTGACTGCGCATAGGGTTTCTGAGGGAGTAACTCTTTACAGGATTGAACTGCTGACTTTGCACTTAGCAGCAGCCTGATGCATAAAGCACAGTGCCATCAGAGCTCCTTAAATACATACCAGTTGCTGCCAGTTGACTCTGACGCAGGGGGGCCCTGTGTGTGTCAGGGAAGAGCTGGGCTCTTCACAGCGCTCTTTTTCAAAAGGCATTAAAAGATCAGCAGGCTTTCTCCTGAGGCACCACTGAGTGGACTTGACCATCTAACCTTCTGAGTAGTGGTCAAGCATGCTGACCATTTGTGGAACTCAGGGATTCCTAACCCATTCTCTGGATCTAAGCTGTCAAATGGATCATTAGCATCTCAGCTGTCTAGACTGGCCAACGTAGGGTCACAAAGATCCAGCTCTGTGGATATCAATTACGAAATATATTTTCTTCCTTTATGTTGCATTCTTGGCTAGCAAGATTCAAGTTATTATGAACAGTGGAATTCTTGATTCATTTATTAAAACTGTCACCAGATGTGCATGGATGCACTTAATCTACCAGGACAGGGGAGGAGGCTTGTCTCTATCTTAATGCAGCGGGACAAGGCCCAGGAGCATTTAGTTCTACTTGAGTTGCTGCCTTTGGAGGTTCATGTGTCGCATCTAAGGCTCTCGTCCTAAACCAAACCAACCAAGCCAGTTGTCAAGTGGACTTTGACTCATGGACACCCCAAGTGTTCCATCCTAGATGAAGCCCAGCTTTTACGAGTGAGGCCGGAACTCAGTGCCAGGTAGTAGCATCAGAGGCTGTAGCAGTCTGGCCCAAGAAGGCTTTTAAAACTCGGTTTTGAATATTACTTCCGCTCCTTATAGTTTGGCCTACCATAAGGAGCAGGCACTTTGAGCCTTCATTTATGTTGCCTTTCCAGAAGAACCCAACCCTTCTATCCAAAGGCATGTGCTCTTAGAATGAGTGGGAGGAATCATTTGCTGGTCTCCATTAGCAAACCATAGTGGCCTGTATGTAGGTCTTTATGAAGGAGCTGCCATAGACCAAGAAATGGTGGGACTCCCTCTAGGATTCTGAGGTGCTTGATGGATTTAAGAACAAACGATTTTAAGACTCGTCAGCAAAGCTAAAAGAACAATAGAGGAACACAGATGCTCATCATTTTAATCTGCATCTGCCTTGTGTATCATTGTTTGCATACCTACTTCTGCAAAGTAGCTACCTTTAGCATACAACCAAAATCTGTCCTATATTATTCTTGGAACCGGAGTAAGGGAATTTACCCATTCTTCTTCAAATACGTGTTATCGTAATAATTTACCTGATGGCAATGAGTATTAGGACATTAAAGATAATAAGGGTCAGCTAGATCCTTTGTAACTATTACTATTGTTACAGCTTAACATAAAACAAAAATCCTCCTAACTGGCTCAGTGGACAGCATCATGGTAAAGAGAAGAGACAGAGACTGCCTAGGCTTTATTTTACTCAGATCCACAATCAACACTCATGGAGGCAGCTGTCAGAATATGTATTGCAAATTCTGTATTACGCATAGTCAAGTGATGTATTGCACCGGGCACCTTTGCTGCCCACGGTATCTTTAAGGTATGAAGGAGCAAAGATGTCACTTTGAAGACTCAGGGGTGCCTGACCCAAGCCATGGTATTTTCGGTCTGAAATATGAAAGCTGGACAATGAATAAGGAATGCCACAGAAAAGTCGCACCACTTGAACCGTGTTGTTGATGACGGATATCAGTATGTTCTTTAGACACAAGGATCGGGAGACTTCAGCTCGTGTACTTCAGCCATGCTATCAGAAGAGACCAGTCCCTGGAAAAGGACATCGTGCTGGCAAAGCAGAGGGCCAATGACAAAGAGGAAGCCCCTTAAGGAGATGGACTGACATCGTGGCTGCAACAAGGGGCTCAGATGTAACAATTGTGGGACAGACTGGGCAATACTGTGTTCTGTTGCTGGAGCTGATTCTATGGTATCTCACATCAACAATAGCATGTTGTTTTCACGGTGACTTTTACTCTTTTGGGTCCAGGAAGCTCCCTTCCTATCTTTGAGCCTGTCATCCTGGGTCCATTTGCTTCGCTGGTTTAGTATCCCATCAGGATAAATAAGGGGGCCCTGGTGGCACCATGGTTAACCACTTGGCTATAAACAAAAGGCTGGTAGTTCGAACACACCCAGAAGTTCTATGGGAGAAATACCTGGTGATTTGCTCTTATAAAGTTTATTGCCTAGAAAACCCTCTATGACAATTCTACCCTCATATGGGGTCACAATGAGTGGAAATTTACTTAAAGGCACCTCACAATAACAATAAGGGACCAATATCATCCAGAAATATGAAACTGTGGGATTCTTGGATCAGATGGTACGGACTGAAATTTTGGTATTGTTCCTGGAACAGAAGATGATTCTATTTTTGAATGTCTACCAAATTTTTAGAAAATCAAGTGAATTAGCCCTTACCTAGTGCTCTTGCTCTAGTTCAACTTAGTACCGTAGACTTCAGAAGGTGAATGTTAGGAATTGATATAAAGGAAGCTATATCAACTCTGAGTGGTGATACTTAGAAGAAATGCAAATGAAGACTAGGCTACAATACAAATAAATCTTTGATTCTTATACTAAGAACGCTTATACTATAGCCTTTGCTTCTGACTCTTGCTGAGTTGAGTTGAGAGTTAGCTCCAGGAAACACACGCACTTGTTATGAGCAGCCTATGAGCAGCTTCTATTTCTTACCTGCGAAACTTCAATGTCTGCTTGGAGATTTCCAGATGTTAAGCCACTGAGTAGGACAATCTCATTTTCTTTGGGCTGTTGGACATTCATGGAACTGATGAATTTGGGGAGATCTGGTGAAACGTTGACCAATTTCTATAGGGCAAGAATCTTTATTAGTGTAGACGGTTCCATTTCACTTTCAAAATACTACCCCCAATATTTTTGCTTCTTCTTTTTTTGAAAAAAACACACACACATTTTTTCACGGATATATACATAACAAAATATACACTCATACATCATTTTCCACGTGTACAAGTCAACGAACCCTGGTTACATTCTTCTCAATGTGTCACCATTTCCGCTCTTTCTAGCCCTATTGTCACGCTGCCATTAAGCTACACTCCCTGTGCTCTGAACTCCCCTCGTGGTTTAGAGTTGCTGTGGTCAATTGGATTTTGTAGGGATAATTCTTTAAAATAGCACAGGACTCCAGGCAAACCTTACCGGATGAGCTAGACTGTTGTTTGCATCTTTCAATGCAAACATTTAAAATTTTTATCAAGAGCATTGCTGTCGGGTTTTTTTAAGGGGCTCTGTTTTTCTCCAGATGAAATCCAGGATCCGTAAATCTATGGAGACCGTAACTGGATTAAAGGTTTCTAAGGTGTGGCAGGAGAGGTTCGGGGAAAGGAAGAGCTAATAACACCAAGTAAAAGACGGAAGAAAGTATTCCGAAATTGATTGTGGTGATGATTGCACAACTCTTCCTAATATGACTTAAGTACTGAATTGCATATGTGAATCATATGCCAATAAGACTGTTTAAAATGGCTTTCTGCAGTTAAAAAAAGGTATAAGTAGTAGCTTGGGAGAAATTTATTTTTTGGTATCTCTAATAAGATGATAATTGAATAATCATCTGTTGAAATAAAGCCAATGATCATTAAATAATGACCAACATTTTT
Source organism: Tenrec ecaudatus (assembly GCF_050624435.1). NCBI lineage: Eukaryota > Metazoa > Chordata > Mammalia > Afrosoricida > Tenrecidae > Tenrec > Tenrec ecaudatus. Next base: position 10,477,921 of record NC_134542.1, on the reverse strand, counting down.
CTCTTTTTTGTTGAGCACGATGTTAATGACTGTACATTTGCCATATCTTATTACTTATAATCCCCAAACAACCCTGAGTGGATCAGGCACCATGATTATCTTTATTTAAAATATAAGCAGCCTGAGGCCCAGAGAAGATTAGAAACTCACCCAGGCTTCTGTAGCTCAAACAGAGACAACAGGTCCTATCAACCATAGTCGGAGGCTGTTTTAAATCACTTCATAAACATAGTTTCCAAGATTCCAACTTGATTAACCGCCTCTTGCTTTCACTTCAATGATCTCTGAGGCATGATTTCATCAAATGAAACGTGTGAATAGTATTAGGAGGGAGGTTGGAAATCTAGAATGGGTAATCTCCGTGGACAACTGCGTTTGAGAAGTTTCAGGGGTGCTATTGTAACGGGAAATGGCTACAGGAGTAATAGAGCCCTTTTAGGTTTACCATCCCGTGAGAACTAAACCGCTCTGGTGTGTATGGTAGCCTTTGAGCAATGTTACACCAAACGGTTGCCTCAAGCTATTTTCAGCTTTGGACCTAGACGTGCAATCTTTTCACAATAGTAAGTACAGCCAGGATGCTCCTTAGAAGCATGGATGGTGAGACTTTGTCTCATGTACCTTAGACAGGCTAGCAAGACCCGTTCCTGGAAAAGGACATCCTGCTTGGTGAAAGAGAGGGACCATGAAAAGAGAGAGCCCGTTGACAAGATGGCCTGATGTAGTGGCTGCCACCATAGGTTCCAACATAAGAAGTTATGGGGCGAAATGGGCTGGCTCAGCAGTGTTTCATTCTGTTGAACACAGGACAGCTATGACTCAGAACAATAATTCTTCTCACCATGTCACATGTTCTTGCTTCAAAGGACTGGGTGGGCCTTCCAATTCTTTTTTTTTCTTTAAAATTAAGTTTTAAAGTAAAAACAAGCAAACAAGCCCTTCTCTTGTGAACTGGGTCAAGGTTTACAGAGCAGACCAGTTTCCATTAAACTATTCAAATGCATTGGTTTCCTGTCATCAATTGCAATCCTCACACTGTAACATCTCTGATCTTCCCTCCCCACTGTTTCCTGTTTCCATTCCTCCGTCTTTCCTAACCCATCTGCACTTGGTCCTTGGAAACATGCTGTCCTTTCCACCTCAAATTATTGATTATTCTAAGGTGTGTGTACCTCCCTACTGTCTCTGTTCCCCTTACAGACCTGCCTCTTGTTTTGATGAAAATTAAGGCCTGTGGGTGAGTTTGAAATGAAGGGTGACTGACAGTCATAAGCTCAGCGGTTCCTCCAGTCTCTATCCAACCAGTAAGCCTGGTCATTTGGGAGTCCAATTTTTCCTTCTCTGTTTTTCCCCAGTCTATTTAGGACCTACAAATGTGATCCCTTCCAGAGCAGTTGGTAGTGGTAGCTGGGCACCATCTAGTTCTTCTGGTCTCAAATCAACAGGATCCTGGAGGGTGGGATGGAGTAAAGTGGTCTATTTATTAGTCTACTGGACTAATTGTTTCTTTGTGTCTTTGGTTTTCTTTACTCATCTTTCCTCTGAATAGAGATAGACCAATCGTTGCACATAAGATGGCTGAATACACAAGAGCTTTGGGGTCTTGAAGTTCTTACAGGCTGTAAAGGATTTTCATCACCACCTTGAATGGGCTGCACACATTTAACTGATGCTTCTACCTATTGTGAAATGGACTCTTGAGTCATGGTGACCCCCTGCACAATAGCATGGGCCATTGTGATTCTTGGGAATTGTACTGGTCTTACTTTTCTGAAACAGATCACTGGGCTTCCCCCCACCTCAGAGTCTCCCTTAATCTAGAAGCCGTGTTGTATCATAGCTACTCATAGAAAACTTCCACTGACAAATGGGGGCTATTAGTGCTTGGGATAAATTGGCTTGGAATTAAACTTGGGTTTCCCACTTGGAATGTGAGAAGTCTATTGCTGAACCACTCAATTGTCAGAGGATGAGGTGAGTGAAGGACGGGTAATCCAGGTTGAGGCATGAAGCATTCAACTAAAGCTGTAGGGAACCGCAAACCTGAGGGCCAAAGGGAAGGGTTGGCCAACGCCAAATAGACTTTGGAAAGGTCATCTCAGACAGGGCATTAGAATACTGGGCGATCAGAAAAACAAACACAAACAAAACAACACTTTACTGAGCTGGTGGGTAGGAAGAAGCAGGTGTTTAGAGCGGAGCCCTGTCTATCTATGAGTCCCACCAATGTAGAAGTGCATACTATAAGACATGTCAGGAAAAGAAGGGCCAAGGGAATTAATAGGCTGTGAGGAACCTATCTAATGAAACCATCGAATGAGAGAGCCTTCTGAAAAAATGAGTAGGGTTTACGATAAAACCATATCAAATCTTCCATCTCTGCAGACATCCTTTGTATCAAGTCCCCAGGGACCTCAGATCCCACTCGTTACCTGTTGCAGATGCTCCATGCTGCATTCCTTCTTGTTCACATCCAGGTTCACAAAGCAGACCTGGCAAAGAGGGGGCATAGGTGAGTGAAATACTGGCCAGCTGTTTTCAAAGTAGACCGGGCAAAGATGGAAAACATACTTGAGTGAAACACCAGGCAGTCCCTTCCTATGAAAAAAGAAACGGGTTGGTGCAAATGATTTGAGTGTCCTCCATGTTTTACGAAGGAGTTCTGGTAGTGCTGTGGGATACACATTGGGCTGTTGCTTGCAAAGTCAGTGGTTCAAAACTACCATGTAGTCTGTGGGAGAGAGATGAGGTTTTCTGTTCACATAAAGTTTTACAATTTCAGAAACCTTATACAGGATCTCTGTGAGTTGGAACTGACCGCACGACAGTGGGCAGGTACACAATTTATGTTGTCTTTCTGGAGCAGAATTGGTCGTTTTTCTCCTTGGGCTTCTAAGTTGACTTCCAACACTCTATTCTTGTTGACCTTCACTGACCCCATGAATGCCTCTTCCTTTCAGTTCCACCAGAATAAAAGTAATAATAAAAAATAATAATCATAAGTTGTACTAGCCAATCAACTATCAATAAGTGAGAGTAGAATTGTTCACTTTGGTTTCTGAGGCTGCAAATCATTACAGGAGGAGACAGACTCATTTCCTCCTGTAGAGCAGCTCTGCTGGGTTCAAACTGTTGACCTTGCAATAAGAAACCCAAGGAGTCACCTACTATGCCACCAGCTTGTCTTAGAGTCAGTGCAAAAGGGAGGGATAGGAGTCATCAGCTCCATCAGGCCCATAGCAACCAGCAATCTTATCCGATAAGATTATCTTGATGGGATTAACAATGATAAGCCACCCCTGCCCTGGAGGCGCTCTCCCTTTGGGTTAGTAAGATGGATACATAGGAAGGAATCGGGCATTTTGGCCTTCACAGCTATTGAACATGGGCCCACAGAGCTCTGCAGGGAGTGTCACAATTTAGAAGAGTTTGGCACTATGCAGATGGTGGCGGCAGCAACTCGGCACCTAACACCACGTTGAAACGATGCCCTTGGAAGCCTGGCTCAAAATCCATTAGAACTCAGTTATGGAGCTGATGAATGGGTTGCCATGCACCTTAAAGAAAGGTGCATCATTTTCCCACTGGGAACGACGAGGCTCTTCTCGCTCTACCACCGTGAAAGAGGACAACATAGAGAGACCAAAGCAAGGCAGGCATGATAAATCTCCTTCCAGGGTCATCCTTAGTTCTCCGAGGACGAAGGCACATGTCTTTCACTTTGGACTGAATGTAAGCTCTTGCTTGCATTTCGAGGCAGCCTTCCGCACTTGCTAGCTGGACCCAGAAGGGACCCAAAGTGGGGGAGTAAGCAGCTATGTCCTTTTGTGCTTGGCATGGACATCTAGTCTTACCTTGAGTGTAGGAGCACCTCGAGCCAAGTATTATAGGACCTCATAGGAATATAATTTTTTGATATCTTTTCTATAAAAGGAGAGAAATTGGGCTTTCTACTTCCATACTTAGTTTCAGAAATCCACAGGTGTAGCTCTATCCTGTCTTGCAGGGTCACTATGAGTCAGAGTCTACTCAATGGCAGTGAGATGTTATTTTTTGTTTTGTTTTGGGTTCTCTAAGAAAATGAGCAACAGAATTAAAAACTTGAACTTAAACTTGAATATGAACATTTAATCCCAGGAGGAGAAGACAGTGCAACAAATCTCAGATTTAAGGCACGTGATGAATACCACAACATTACCCTTTTAGAAAATGTTCACCAAGCCAAATGTCCAACATGCCTCCATACTAGGGTCCCCTACAGTTGTGGTTAATATTCTCTGATGGATTCTTCATATGATAACCCCTTGGTAGTATTTTTTTATAGACAGATAATTCACACCAAGATAGTTCACTCTTTCTTCAATCTTGTAAATATTTTTCAAATTCATATTTTCACTGATTGTACCATATATTTTGGCAGTTGTAAAATTTGGTGAAAAACATTATATCATATTTTAGAGTATGAATTCATGTGGTTTACTCATTGCTTATGGTACTGTTACAGGTCAAAAGAGGAAAATTTAGCAAAAGAGGAAAAATACATGACATATTCATAGTTTTCAATATTGCATTATTCAGATACACTTCTTCCAAGAGAGAACCTCTGTGTGACTAAGCATCAATGAGGAGGCGTTCCTGCATTCACACCTCTGATGATTGGAAGTATTTGTCCCAGACCAGCTTCTGACCCTGAGATCTCACTTGCTCTCCCAGACCTACATGTTTCTGGCCCTGGGAAAAGTAGAACATACTTACCTGGGGGATGCCATGTCTCGTCTCACACCTTCACATCTCAGCGCCTAGTTAACAACATGACACTGTTGCTTCCAACCAGACATTGAGTGGAATGCCAGGCATATAAAAAAAGTCAGACACAGAAGGTGAAATTCTGAATGATCCCACTTCTCAGGAACTATCCAGAAGAGGCAAATGCACAGAGACCAGTCCATTGGTGGCTGTCTGTGGCAAGAGGGAGGGGGAAATGATGGTGCCTGCGCACACGTGTTTGTGTGTGTGTTTCTTGTGGGCGATACTGTCGAAATTGCAGTTTGTTGTTAGATGTTGTTGAATGAGTTCCAACTCTAATTGATCTGATGTACAACAGAATGGAATACTGCCTGTTTCAGCATCACTTCTTAATTAAGGATGATGGAAACAATGTGGAAATAGCGAGGAGTGACGATCCATGCACAACACAGTGAATACAATGTATAAGAGTGATTGTAACAGCAAATGTTTTGTTGTATCTATTTCACCACAATGAAAACTAAATTACTAGGAAAGGTTAAGAGCCATGAATTGGTCACAGGACCATGTAAAACGTGTTCATGTTTTCCTCGGAACGGAAGCACCTTTCTCTCCAGATTAAACATACTCTGGTGCCTGCGGGTGCTCGTGCTTAGATTCTCTACGGACCACGTGGAAAGGCCACATGACCGCAGAGGGGAGAGCCTAACGTCTTTCCTTGCCTGCTTTACACAGTTAATTTTTGGGTCTATGCCCCAATGCTGACCTACGGTTACTCTTGCAATTGTAAAATAAAAATCACAGTAGAAGTATCACTTGGGGAAATAATGCCACTTTATGATTTCCACTGCTACAGTATCTAATACAACATCATCCAGCAACCTGTATACACAGTAAACATTTGAAAGCCCACTGGTAACATGCTATATATTTTTTTAATCTCAGTAACATTATGGGTTAGTCAATCATCTCAATTATTTCTGTTACTTACCATTCCCTTCTCACAAATGAAAGGAAACTTTGAAAATAAAATTTTGCTGTGGTATTTCTTTAGCTATCGACCGAAAGCACATTTTTGTGAAGGGTTAGGTGGCGTAGTTATACATGTTGGGCTGCTAACTGCAAGGTCAGGAGTTTGAAACCATCAGTCGCTCAGTGGGAGAGAGACTGGGCTTTCTATTGCTGTAAAGAGTTACCATTGTTGTAACTCACTGGGGGCAGTTCTCCCCTGTCCTCCAGGACCAGGCTGAGCTGGCATCAACTTGATGGCAAATGAGAGAGTTTTTGAGTCTCAGGAACAGGCTAATCTTGTTGTTGATAGTTGCTGTCTCCTGATGTGCAGAAGCGAACTACTCATTATTTTCAAGATCATCAGGCCTTGCTTCGGAGGCCTGAGTGGGTTCAAATCCCCAGTCAACTGACAGTCATCAAGAGTTTCAGCATGCTCATCACGTATGCTAGAATGAAATTCTAAGCAAGAAGGAAGAAAAATAAAGTAACTGAACAATGGGTTTGGGAATCCTTATCAAACTTTGTGAAGTAACTGAACAGAGTAGGACTGTTCTGTTGAGAGTATCCCGGACTCGAAGTCTTTGTTTGTAGCACAGTATCACAGATCTGAGAAAAGAAACAAAACTCACTTTGTGTTTAAATTGAGAGTTGAAAAAGAACATAGTATGATTATCAGTATAAAATTCATATTCCAAGTGGATCCTTTTACTTTGCCATGTATTAATTTTTGTCAACCTCTTGGGCTGTTGAGATCATTCACTGCCATCAAGTGAATTCTCACTCATAGTGACCCTGTCGGATGGGGTTGGGCTGCCCCTGTGGGTCTCTAAGACTATCATCTCTTGGGAGCAGAGAGCCTCATCTTTCTTCCGCAAATTAGCTGTCAAGCAGGAGAGGTGACCTTGTGGTTAGCAGCCCAACGTGTAACCACTGTGCCACCAGGATATCCACTCTTCACAAGAAAGTCTGAGACACCGTTGGATTGTGCATTTGATATGGACAAATCCACCAGCTCTCTGTCATTTTGTCATACTGGGGCGGCTTGCATGTTGCTACGATGTTGGGGGCTGTAACGCCTATATCCCACACACCACAGTGGACAAGTTTCAGTAGAGGTTCCGGATTAAGACAGATGAATAAAGAAGGCCTGACATTATACTTCTAGATATCAACCAATTAAAAACACTCGCTGTTACAACAGCACAGGGTCTGATAGGGTGCTGGCAGATGAGCCCTGTAGGGGGGATGGCACCGAAACCCACAGTGGTTGTGGCAGTGGGTTTGAGCAAGCCAGCAGTGCTGAAGACGGCACGGGCATTTCGCTCGGTTGCATCAGGCATGGCCATGAATCGGAGATGACTAGATCACGGATCTCCTCTGCTGGGTATTTTTTCCATCTCTCTGGAGTTCAGCTAAACTCTCTCCACGAAATCATTCTTAATAGATGCAGTAGCAAAGCATGACCAGAAACATGACGGCAAAGCGCCTCAAATTCTAGGCGTTTGGTTTGTGAATATGAGCAAATACATGCTTATTCTTTGTTTTCCAAGAAAGCCAATTCCGTTTTCTAGCAGCTTCTAATAATGCAGCCATCTGGCCAAGCAGGATCAGAGCAGCCCCCTTAATTCGATGCTACCAACATGCGGATGCACAGAGCTTTCACGGAGAAATGAAAGAAAACCTCCTTTCTTCTCTCAAGCAAGAGAATTGTGCTAGGTCCAGAATCCCAGGCGACGGCTCTTTTAATGAACATGACTTTCCCCCAGATTGACACTTGAGGCGGATGGGAGCTCAGATGGCAATTTATTCAATGTCAATGTTATAGTACTTGCTGTCAGAGATCCGACAGCACTCTAGGCTCTTGGGGAGGATCTTGCTTTTGTACCCAGTTATTATTGCTTTGAAATGAGAGCTGCAATCTCACAAAATGAAACGCCAAGTTTTATTTACACTCGAGACTAGCAGGCCTCTTGGTTTTCATATTGTCAGTATTAAAAAAAAGTAAACCACCACAACAAAAATTATTTTTGAATCACTCTTTTTGGGGTAGCTCTGCAAGCAATTTGTGACAAAAGACATACTGAGAGCTACAAAAAATTCCCAAGATGAGAGAGCTTTTAACTAGACACATGCAAGCTTATTGCTGGCTTGGCAGCAGTTAAACCAAGTGTGCTTCTCTTCAGATGATGATTTCCTTGTGAAAAAGTGGAGAGTTTGGTTGTTCTAAAAGATATTTCCTTCGGAACAAGAGGATAAAAAATCCATTGCCACAGAGTCTATTCTGACTCATAGCCACGCTACAGGACAGGGTGGAGCTGCCCCTGTGGGTATCTGAAACGGTAACTCTTTATAGGAGTAGAAAGCCTCGTCTTCCTCCCTCAAGAAGCTGGTGGGTTTGAACTGTTGACCTCGTGGTTAGTACTACCAAGAGTAACCCACTTTGCTACCAGGTCTCCTAATAAGAGGACATACTGATATATAATGCCTAATATACATGTATTACATAAATAGCACATTCTCTCTATTTAACATTTCCATTTTAAAGGTCTGCTAAAGGGATCTTTTTCTCAAAAGTAGGTACTAAGGGAGTATGGGTCCAGTACAAACCAGAGAAGCCATGTTATTTTTGTTGGGTACTGTGGAGTCGATTTCAACTCATAGTGATCCTGTGTACAACAGATCAAAACACTGCCTGATCCTGTGCCATCCTTACAATTTCATTGTACAATCCGTAGACCAGTTCACCCAGTTAAAGCAAACCATCGCATGGCCATTGGAGTATGCGCAGAACCGCGCAGCCAGCATTTTAGCGCACTGTCGTGGTTCCCCCCAAGGAAACCCTATCTACGATGAGCAGTCACTCACCATTCACCTACGTCCCAAACGCCCTGTTCGAGAAATCAAACGATGCACTGCATCGGTCAAATCTGCTGTAGAAGACATCGTTACAGAGCTTAAAAGTAAAGGTGGACTATTCGCCACTGTAAATAGGGAGGAGGGTCAGCTTTGACCACAGACGTGTTTAGCTTCAAAAGCCGACTCCACCCGTTACTACTTGTGCGGTCTTACTACACCATACAAAAACTGGGGACAATGGAAGCCTTTTGTTAGAGAATGTCTGCGCAGATTAAATGAAATAAAGAGAGCTGAGAAGGTTGATTTTGCCCTCCTCTTCCGAGGTGACACTGTTGGCGAGACACTGGGCTGCTAACTGCAAAGGCAGAGCTTCGAGTTCACCATCAGCCTTGTGGAAGAAAGATGTGGCTGTCTGCTACTGTAAAGATTTACAGTCCCAGAAACTCTGCATAAGGTCGCTCTGAGTCAGCATCTACCCAAAGGCATTGGACTTGGTCTTTTTTTCCTCTTAGGATCATGTTCCTGTTCAGAAAAAGAAGGATGATATTTTATTGACTGCTGGACCATGAAAGTTGTACTAGAAAGAATTGCTGCTCTGAAATTTTTTTCTTTGAAAAATTAAAAATTAATAAGCTTAAAACCTAAGCAATGTCAGAATATTTATAAATAGCAGTCACTTTTATGAAAGTAAAACAATTATTATTTGGAGCTTTGTATGAAACAATTGAAACCCTTAAACCAAGACTCCCGTCCTACGACTCCCTGTTTGGTACTCTGTGATCCACCTTTCGACTGACTTGCTCTTCCACCTTGTGAATCCTTGTGATTGGCATTCCATCTTAAGACCCTTCTGCAAAGAATGGCCTTAGAATCCTCTCAGTTTGGGCTGGGTTTGAGAGCATGTGCATTCTATATATCAGTGTCCTCCAACATGGACCTAAGTCACCTGGACACAAGGACCACCGTAAGGAAATGTGTTACCTGACCCACTGTTCTTTGAAAGTCTATTTTCAAGTAAACAGTTTGTCATCTAGGGAATCTCCAGGAGAACATGACTTAACAGCTAGACCATCATCTATGGATAGAGGCAGGAAGAAGACAGAATTCTGTAAGCCTAAAGGGATTCAGGATCCCAAACTCAAACAAACTCAGTCATTGGGTCAATTATAACTCATAGCAACTCTAAAGACAGAATGCGGGAGCTCTGGTAGCTCAGTAGGATATGCAATGAGCTGCTAGCCACACAATCAGTGGTGTGAACCCACCAGCTGCTTCACGGGAAAAAAAGATGAAGCTGTAAAGAATTAAAGGCTCTGAAAACCCAAGGGGCAGTTGTACTTTGTTCTATAGGGTCTCTCAGAGTGAGAATCGATGGGATAGCAGTGAAAGATAGGACACATTAGAACATCCCCTGGGGGATTCCAGGACTGGAAACTCTTACGGGGGTTAGTCTTCTTTCTCCAAGGGCATGACTGGCAGTTTCTAACTGCTGACCTGTGGTTAGCAGCCCAATTAGAAACCCACTAGGGTACCAAATGCCTCAGTTCAGAATGCATGAGGTATAATTGCTCCTTGTTTTCATAGACAAGAAAATCCTTTTCTGTTTCCCTTGCGCACAGTGTCTGCTTTATTTCAAATGGCAAATACAGTAGAAGAGGTGGCCAGGTGACACACAGCTTCTGCATTAGGCTGTGGCCTGAAGGGTGGGCAGTTCAAAACCACCAGCCTCTCCATGGGAGAAAAATTGGGCTTTTTAAAATGTAGTAAACCATTTCAGAAACCCAAGGGCCAATTCTACCCTGTGCCGTAGGGTCACTGTGAATCAGCATGTGTTCAGTGGCAGTGAGGGAGGAAAGTAGCACAAGGATCTGTAGGTTGGGTGACACTATCACTTTTCTGTCACCCAGTTCCTATTTACGTTGTATCAAAGCTTATTTCAATTCAACCAGGTGGACATTATCTATAGACTAAAACAACTCAATTACTTTTCTAAACTTTTAACTACTAATGTTTGCAGTTAATGTACTATGCATTATGTTCAGAGTGTTACCTTCTATTCCATGACAGGAACACTTAGTTAAGAAAGACTTTGCCTCTCATTCCGGAAAAAATTATGGCTCAATTCTCTTAAATACAAACCAATATTAAGATATGACAGCTGTTAAATTGGACATGTGTCATAAAACCAGGGAATACTTGGCACGGATTGGAAACAGGGCATCAACTATATATACAGCAGCACATACACGAAGAGGAAATCTGAAGCTGAAATGTTGACATTTGGACTTTAGGAAGTTCATGGAAAAAATCCACAACCTTTAAGTCCCATTTCTTCACAAACTTTTTAAAGACTCCTTGCCTGAGGATAAGGAGCCCTGGTGGAATAGTGGTTACGTGTCTGGTTACTGCAACTACTAACTGCAAGGTCAGAAGTTCAAAACTATCAGCAGTTGCCTGTGAAAATGATGACACCTCTACTTTCATAAATAGTTACAGTCTCCAAAATCCACAGGGGGCAGTTCTACTCTATCCTATATCTAACTGTGAGTTAGAATCGAGTTGATAGAAGTGAGTTTGGAGTTTTGGTTTTGTATGAGGGTAAGTAAAAAATATTACTAAAAAATTCCAGAACCATTTACTGAACAAAACTACAAAATATGAAGCAATTGTTTCCCAACATGTCCTACATTTAGGGTTTACTATTTCCAATGCAGTGTTTCCAGCTCTCTTTTTCCTGAAGAATTCAGCAATTGTTGTTGTTGTTGTTGTTGTTGTTGTTAGGTGTAATCAAATCGGCTCCAACCCATAGCGACTCTGCACAACAGAAAGAAACTCTGCACGGCCCTGCACCATCCACATCAAGGTTCCTATGGCTGAGCCCACTGCTGCAGCCACTGTGCCAATCCATCTTGTCGCGGGACTTCCTCTTTTTCACGGCCCCTCCACTTTACCAACATGATGTCCTTCTCCAGGGACTGGCCCGTCCGTTTGTCGCCCTGTGGGGGCTTGTGTGTTGCTGTGAGGCTGGAAGCGGTTTCACTGGTATTTCAAATGCCAGCAGGGTGACCCAAAGTGAGCAGGTTTCCACGGAGCTTCCAGACTAAGAAGAGCCAACGCAGAAGGACTCAGCTCCCCACTTCAGAGGAAGAAACCACTGAGAACCCTATGCAGAGCTTTGCAAAGCTCTTTCCTGCGCCTCAAGACAGCACTTCTGGCATCCGAAGGAACTCGAATGATGCTTCTTTTCAATGTTCTTTGAGTTTGGAAATGAAAAGAAGTCAGGAGGGGCACGATGAGGACGGAAAGGTGGAGAGGGTAAGATAGCCTCGCAAAATTCTCACAGGACCGCCTTCGCTACCCTTGAAGAATGAGGAGGGGCCCTGCCCTGGCGGCGGGGGAAATACTGGCCTTTTTCTTACCAATGCATTTTCCATCGTCTTACGAACTCATCCGTCCTCATAAGCCCCCCATGGCTGTCCTCTGTCTTTCAAAATATCTCAAAATTTCCCTTTGGAATCTGAAAAACAGTGATCACTATCATCTTCAGCGTTTCTTTCTCTGTCTTGAATGGAATGGTGCTAACAGATTCTCTGAGAAGTCACTGTTATGATGGGACCTTTTGGGGAAGACAGCCTACTAAGAAGACAACAACATGATGGAGAGAACTTGTCTGCAGCTATCCACTGACCGCAGAGGCAGATTTAAACAGGGTTTGTTTCAAATACACATGCGCAACCCTGATTGAATCTTCAGAACAATGTGTTTTGACTGAGACTTTATTGCAAACACCATCGCTCAGTTATGATTACTTATTCATTCATGACTTATTCATTTCATTAACAAGAGAACTTACAGACCAGGAGACAACAAGGATTCTATTATTAGGGGAAAACAATCTTGCGTTAGATTGATTAAACACCAATTTCTGTGTGGAGACTAAATCCATGAAGCTAATGCCCTATTTCGATTTCTCAATACAGTATATTAATGGATATGTTGGTTAGTTTTACTTGATCAGTTAAGAGTTTGCTTTCATTGATGTTGGAAAAAATATCTGCTCCCAGAAATCTTGGTCTTTCAGGACAGTGAATAAACCAATGATCATAATTCGGCAGCCATTGACTATGGTCTAAGAAGGACATTCTTTAAATATGTTCAACTAAATATGAAAATAACTACTCTGGCTTTAAACTTTATGTTATCTCTGTTGAAGACATATATTTTAATATCTTAAGCTCCCATTGAAGATTATAACTTTTTTCCTTTTTAAAGATAAATAGCCAATAGTTACCTTGTCCCTTTTCTTAAGGGAAGAAAAGAGAGACAAGGTGCAGGGAAATGAGAAAAAGCAAAAGAAAACAAAAAAGCAATCAGTAGGAACCTTTGTTTCTGGTTTTAGGGGCTCAATCCCTCTACTGTTGTTGTTGTTATTGTTAGGTGCCATGCAGTTGGTTCAGACTCACAGCGGCCAGATGTACAACAGAACAAAATACAGTCAGGTCCTGTGTTACTCCCACCACTATTACTGGACTTGAGCCCATTGTTGAAGCCACCGTGTCCGTCTGTCTTATTGAGGGCCTTCCTCTTTTTCACTGCCCCTCGACTTAACCAGGCAGGATGGTTTCCTTCAGGGGCTTGTCCTCCCCGAAGTCTGGCCAGCCTGACTTCTAAGAAGCATCCTAGCTGTACATCTTCCAAGACTGATTTGGTCCTTCTTTGGCCGTGCGTGGCCTTTTCAAAGAAGGCAATTTAATCACTTAACGTGTGGATGGTAATATATGATGGTGGCTCTAACTTTAACACACGACCCATTTGTCTAAAAGAGACATCTAATTTGCATCGCAGATTTTGGGCGTGGCAGGGGGCATGGCAGACAAAATTCTTAAATGACTCCAAACATCCCCTCTCCAACTTACCTCGGATACACTTGTGCATTTTCAATAATCAGAGGATGCCACCATCTTTCTAGCACAGACAGTGAAAACCAAACACTCCCTAGGAAATACCAGCCTACGTTTTGGGGAATACCACCCAGGGAAGGGGAGGGATTGCTTGGAGACCTCAGTCCTCAAACCCAGCTGCTAAAGGAGAAAAAGTATGCTTCCATTGTTTTTTGAGCAGAGCGATCCAGATTGAAGTTTGCAACATTGATGAAAGGCTCAGAGATTCAGGCATCTTGAATGCAATGGTTCTCTAAGAACCACTCTGTTTTCTCTGTTCCAGGTCTACAAATGAAGTCCTGAAGCCCCAGGCATTTATCCAAATTTATCCAAATTACTGTTCTACAGATGGGATTCCAAGGGGTCTTTTAGAGCATCATCACTCACTTAAATGCTCTCACCACCTGCTGAGTGGTGAGTAGAGTCCCAAATAAATGACCATTGAGTTCAAGCCTCTGGTTCCGGGGGCGGGGGGTATGGTGGGGAAGGAAGGGGATAAAGGGGAGCTGAACTCAAGGAGGTCATGAAAAAAATGTTTTGAAGCTGATTGTGGTAACAGTTGTATACAATTGATATGATGGAACTATGGAATGTGGTGATGTCCGTAAAAGCACCCAATAAAATGATTTTTTTAAAAGAAAGAAAAATAAAAACCCTCAGGTTCTGTAGTTTCCACACAGTGAATAGAAAGCTAAGTCAGCAAATTGATTTTAAAAATGAGAGAGAAAACAAAATGGTAAAAGCAAGGCTTTCATGGGCAGGGGATTTCAAAAGGTTTATGGAAAAATGGAATGAAAAAATAATGAGATTTCCTCATGAACTTTTGGGCAATCCCCCCCACCAAGAACAATGATTTTTATTACTTACTAAAATATCTGCATATCAAAATACTTTCTGCCTGATGAAAATGCTGGTATTATTTTTATCACTGGTTTATGGGCAAACCTGGCATAGTTTTTCATTTTTGTTGCTGTTATCTTTATCTAATTTTCCTTCCTTTAATTTTGTTTGAAGCCATGACTTCCTCAGGGAGGGGGAATGACCTTCCTGATAAAGACAGTGGCTTAAGGTAGCTCCAACTATAAAGTGCATTGCCTTTAGGTGCCATTAAGTTGGCTCAAGATGCTGTATAAAACAGAGCAAAACACTGCTTCAAGTTGTTAAGGAGAAATGGCAAGTAAATCTTGGCCCTTAGGCTCCAGGTGTGATTACCAGGGGTTCAGTATAGATGGGTGATTCAGGCGCTCTTTAAACGCCTTGCAATCTCTGTCCCCTCTGAAAACCATTGACAACAACATGGCAGGGAGATAATGTTTTTTAATGAGCATGTCAGCATTGCTTACATCAGTCATGGGCCAATCAACCAGTTGACATGGAGTTGACTAGGCCTTATGATAATCTCCTGTGTGTCCGAGAAGAACGGTACTCCAGTGGGTTTTCAATGGCTGATTAAAAAATCATTTTATTGGGAGCTATTAGAGACATTACAACAGTCCCTAGTTCAATGATATCAAGAAGTATTGTACAATTGCTATCACAGTCAGTTTCAAAACATTTTCTTTCTTCTTGAGCTCCTTGATATCAGCTCCCTTTTATACTGTTCTGACGGATTCTTTTAGAAGCAAGTTGCCAGGCAGGTCTTCCTTCTGAGATGCTCCTGAATCTCAGAAGCATCTTAGTTAGCAGCTGAACCTGTGAATGGTTCATGTCACCTGGGCAGTCCTCAGTCACAGGGGCACCCAACCTATTGCTGCCCAGTTGATTCCAATCCATAGCCACCCTATGCAAGAGAAAAACACTGCCTGGGGGTTCAAGACTGTGAGCGTCATGGCAGTAGACTACAGCACATCTTCAACCTGGGATATTGTCTACTGTTACTCAGAGAAGTACCCAGAACTCATTAATATGGCTTCAGAGTTTATAGATAAAAAGGAGGAAAAATGAAGAGAAACCTTTTCAATATCATATTTTCCTATCCAATTTTGAATTTTTGAAATTCCAATTTTCAATTGAAGCATATCTTGTACTTTCTATTTCTATGTCTTCAGAGAAACTGCAGAACGCATCCATTCTCTGCAAGGGAGATGGCTCTGTCGGGGCAGAGGCAGCTGAGCCTGGAAGCTCACTCCTTTGTCATGTCCAAATCTCATCTTAATTCCAGACCTGTGACAACCTGATAGCTTCCCTTTCATAAGAAAAGCAGAATCCAGCATAAAATTACTCTTGGACTTCAAGTTCTAATTGGACTTCAGTAGGAGCTCCTACTGACCAAATACATCTTTAATTCTCAGAGGAGTACATGAAGAAGAAGAAAATGAACAAACCTGAGCAATTGTTCCAAATGTAAGAGTGAAGAATTTTCTGAAATGTAAGGTTGAGTATATGTAAAAAAGTGTGTTTTTGATATTATTCATTACAATAGAGAATCACAGAATTTTAAAGCAGCGAATGACATTAAAAACGATCTTGGAAACTTCTTAGATTTAACCAGACACCTTGAGGGATCAAGTCATTGGGTCTAACGTTCAGAACGACAGTTTCAGAGGTCCCCAAGGTCAATTTGCATAACATAGGCCACAAGCACGTGAAAGTTGGACCTTGAATAAAGAAGACCAAAGAAGAACTGACACTTGTGACTTGCAGTGCTGGAGAAGAATTTGGGAAGTATCATAGAATTCTAGAAGGACAAACTGATCTGTCTTGGAAGGCATACAGCCAGAGTGCTCCTTAGAGGAAAGGATGGTGAGACTTTATCTTACATACTTTGTACATGTGATCAGGAGAGGCCAGTCCTTGGAGTAAGACATCATGTTTGGTCAAGTAGAGGGGCAGCTAAGGAGGGAAAAGGCTTCAAGGAAATGGATTGGGCACCATGGTTGCATCTACGGGCTCAGGCATAGGAATAATTGTGAGGATGGCATAGGACTGGACAGTGTTCTGTTCTGTTGTGCAGAGGGTCACCATGTGTGATAACCCACTCAATAGCATCTAACAAGAATAGCAGTCCACAACAACAATATTATACATCCAACTTTGTTGAGTAACAACTCAGGTATTACAAACTTGTAAGCACCTACTGGCCTCTCGCTATCTGGAGGAATCAAGAATGACTGAAATTGAAGGCCCATGAAAACAATTACTCCAATGAACTAGTGGACAAAGGAAGATTAGCCTTCATGATCCTGAGAGCAGCAACACTAGGTAGTGTCTGATTACCACTACTGACTATTCTGAAAAGGATTACATCAGAAGATTCTAGATCTCTCTCACTCAGTGGAGGACTGAGAATAGAGTAGAACTGCCCTTGTGAGTTTCTTGAGGCTGCAAACCTTTAAGGGAATTGAAAGCCTTATCTTTCTCCAGAGGAGTTGCATGTGGCTTTCAACTGCTGAATTGCGGTTAGCAGCCCAGTGAGTGACCCAGTATGCTACCAGGGCTTCTGAGGTCCTAAGTAGAGTCGGAGGAAAAGGTAGGTCAACATTTAAAATAATAAACAAGGCCAGATTTTCTGTTCAAACAGAATGGACTCATTGGCATGTAACAAATCATACCAACAACATATCCCTTCCCCTCTCTCAGGACCCCTCATAAATGCTACCACCTCCAAGTGACTTCCCTGCCCACCCCATTCACCTCGCTTGTGGCAGGATCTACCAGTGCATAGCAGTGACCCTGAGGGTTTCTTTTTTCCTAGTCTCTGTCTTCCCCTTCCAACTAGTAGGTAGTCTATTGTCTGTCACTGTCACCAGCATCTATTCAAGTGACAACCCAATGAATGGCAGCATCCTGGGTGGGGAAGACAGTTAATCACTTGCCTATGAACTACAAGTTGGTGGTCAGCATCCACCCAGAGGAACCTGGAGAGAAAAGCCTGGTGATCTCCTTCCAACCTATCACAGCCACTCTGACACACACAATGATCCCTTTCCAACCTATCACAGCCAGTCTGACACACACAAGGATCTCCTTCCAACTTATCACAGCCACTCTGACACACACAATAATCCCTTTCCAACCTATCACAGCCACTCTGACACACACAAGGATCTCCTTCCAACCTATCACAGCCAGTCTGACACACACAAAGCCCCCATGAGTAAGAGTGGATTCCATGGCCATTCCTTTTTTAAATGAATAAAGAAGATTAGCTTGTGGATCTAAGCACTGAAATGATGAAATCAATCTATAAAAAAGTACTGTTTTGAACAAGCCGATGCTGTTAGCCAGCCATCCCTTCGACCACCGGGAGCTGCGCTACAGTGGATTGGGCATACTCCAATCCTGCTTCCCCAGGCATGGAGCTTGTAATTCTCACGCTCTCTGGCTGGAGTGCTTCTTAAATATTTCTGGTTCCCACTAAGTCTGAGGGAGAAGGCACAGTAAATAAGCAAACCATTTTCTCTGCTCTTCAGGAAGCAGGATATGATAGATGAGCACAAGCCAGAGGAAATCATTCTTCCATGGGGAATAAATGCTCTCAATAAGAGCCTGTGTATGTAGACTTGGCAGATGTGCTTTTAAACCAATTATCAGGCATCTTTGAGTTACGAGGAGTCAGGATTGCCTTTATAATCCCCGTGGTTTGCCCGAGAAAGTAATTTTTCTTGAATGGCTACATAGGGATATAGTTATGCATATTTTAAGCTGAGTTGGACAGGAGTGTTCCTGAGGGGAGCTTTGGATGGTTCTCATTGTTAGAAAACATTCAATTCACAAATCACTCCTGCTGAAAAAGGTACATTGGACTTGCTCAATGATTCTGCTTTTGAAAACTTAAGCGTGTGCTTTCAAATACCACTGCACAATCAGGCAGGGAGGCAGGGCTGCAAGGAGAAATAGACGCGACTTTGTCTTCCATCTCTTTCTTCTTTATAGTTAACACGTGTAGCATCCATGCAGAAAATACTGTTGCACTCTTTGCTAGTATGCTAGGATGTCTCAAAAGAGCCTGGGGTTGTAAGACTCAAGGTCAATGCTAGCTGTTCTATCTAGAGGGATTTCTGACCCATTCTGACCCACTGTGTGCACAGTCCAACTGCTCCATACGTTTTCAAGGCTGGGACCTTTCAGAGACAGATCACCAGGCTTGGTGTCCAAGGTGCCCACAAAGTGGGTTCAATCACCAACATTATAGCTGGTATTCAAGACCTTAATTGCTTGTGTCACCTACAAGTTCTTAAGAACATTCAACAGAATATACCATATTATCTATCCCTACATACTGGGTAAAGGAGCCTTGGTGGCATAGTCATTAAGCATTGGGCTGCTAGCTATAAGGTCAGTAGTTCAAAGCCATCAGCTATGGCGCAGGAGAAAGATGAGGCTTTGTTCTTCCATAAAGAGCTACAGTCTCAGAAACCCCTAAGGGCAGTTCTACCTTGTCCTATAAGGTAACCATGAGTCGGAATCGGCTCAATGGCAGTGAGTGGTTTAAAAAAAATTATATATATACTGGATATAGTTCAAAAGGATATTGTAGGAATATACTATAAATCCTGTTTCGTGTTATGAAAATTAACTATAATTGTGTTTACATAACTCCTGCCTATGGTGAACTCAACATACTTTGAGATGCTATCATTGAACTTGCAATGTTTTTTTATTGAGGATCAAGGGCAATCAAATCCCCAAATGCAAAGTAAACCTCATGCCCATTTCTTGTCAAATAATATCTTCCTTTAATGGTCTCCAAAGAAACCGCTTAGCTGGGAACCCAGCCATCTCAGGTGCCTTCAACTCCGTCCATGGGAGAAGGATGTGGTGGCCTGCTTCTGTAATGTCGTTATCGTCTTGGAAACTCGGCAGGGCGGTTCTGCTCTGTTCTACAAGGTTGCTGTGACTTGATCTTGCTGCAGTGGCAACATGTCCATGGCCTCCATCTCTAGATGCTTCTTTGAAGTTCAAGAGTTAAGAGTTGCCTGGTTCGTTCCTTGGAAAAATTTGCGAGTGGTTAGGACTGTCTCAGTTTCTTTGATCATTTGCTCAGCATACAGATGGAACAAGTGCAGTGGGAAGATGCAACGCTGATGCACGGCTTCCGTTTCTGTATGGTGAGAGGACGCCACCTTGGCTCACCGTTTGTTCCCTTCTGTTGTGCACAGGGGGATAATGGGTATGGAGGACTCAAGGCTCCTAACAACAGCATGAGAGTCTCACTGCCACAGAGTCAGTGCTGACTGACAGTGACCCTCGCCGACAGGTGTACGGTCCCGCTGCCCCTGTGAGTTTATGAGACTGTAACTCTTTTTTTTTTTAATTTGTAGAAAATTTATTTGAAAAAATATTGCAAAAGTCTACATTTGAGGTATTAAGATATTTACATTTAAACACCCTTTAAAGCATTTTAAATGACAATGGTTTTATGTGAACATTGTAACAGAAAACATTATCCACATGTGTATGTGTTTTATTATTTGCTTTCTAAATTTCACATGTTCAAAAGCCACATTAAGAGTAATACTTGACAGAGTTTCTGGTTAAAAGAAAGCCCTGTCTCCCACAGAGCGGCTGGTGGTTTTGAACTGCCGACTTTTTGGAGCACAGCCTGATGTTTAACCACTACACCAACATCACAGTTGTCAAGGAGAGTACATGGTCTTGGAAAATGTGCAGCAGAAGCTATTGCTTGATTTAAAAAAGTGTGTGTGTGTGTGTGTGTGTGTGTGTGCACGCATGTGCATGAGTGTCTTCCAGAGGACGGGAAACTTGAGTGCAAGTCTGAAGGCAAAGTGGCTGGGGAGGTAGGTGGTGAGCACTACAGCTTGGGAAGAAGGCTCAAGTGGAGAACAAGTAGCACGTGCCATGGCTTGGGGACAAGGGGCAGCATGGTGCATTTAATGAAGGGAAAGTCACAGGGTGCAGGGAGGGAGCTGACACATGGTCGGAGTCAGAGGATGAGCAGTGTTCGATTATATTGGAATGTTTAACATACTCACCCATAGCCACTGGGTTGATTCTGACTCATGGTGACTCTAAAGGACTGAGTAGAGCTGCCCCCTTGGGTTCCTGATTTGGTAAATCCTTAGGAGAGTAGACAGCCCCTTCTTTCTTGCATGGATGGGTGGGTAGATTTGAACTGTTGATCTAGTAGGTAGTTAGCAGTCCTACATGTAGCCCATTATGTCAGAGAATTTATAGATGGATTTCAAAAATGCTCTCTTTATCCTGAATTCAATGAGAGTGAGTCCGGTAAAAAGACCCCAGTGTGTGGAGTGGGAAGGAGGTTGACATAATAGGTTTCTCTATTGGAAAGATCACCACCTGGGAGGTCCTTCCCCCTAAACTATTCCCTACTCCAACCTCCAACCGATCGGTCCTGCATTTCCTCAAGTTGTAGTTTGACATCTTTCCACAGGGTTCCTGAGATGGGCTTAGATTTCAATTTTGTTCTTACCGCCTCATTCAGGACCTCACTCTCTATGGCCAGTAGCCAAAGCATCCATTGACATCATAGGGTACAAACCCACTGCACGCAGATCTATTCTAACTCCTGGAGACTTTATAGGACAGAGTAGAACGTCTCCCTGGGGTTTTCAAAATTGTGAATCTTGGAAGAAGCAGGATCTGAATCACTCACCTTTCGATTAGCAACTCTCTGTTCTAGACACAGTACCACCAAGAATCCTCCTCCCACGCTGCAGTAATTCCTGCTCCAGTGCACTCGGTGCCCTGCAGCTTCTGGCCCCCTGCCAGAAATGTCTGTTGCCCTTTAATGTCTTGAGAAACCCCAGCAAGGGATGAGAGTCATTCCACGTACTGGACACAGATGCACACATTCGGTCATTACCAGACATTCTGTCTCATTGTATGCCCTTGAGTCCTCACATGCATGATGTCAGTACGCAGACAGTAGAGCACACATTATGTCATTCAGTTCCCACCTTCCCTAGACAAAATTGGCACTGCCATTTCACTCTCACCTCTGAGCCTTACACTCAAGCCAGGTCAGGTCATGGACGTATCTGAAACAAGTCTAGAGTGTTCTCCCCTCTGCACCTTTCACCTCCCATGTGGTCGACAAGGTCTGGTGCCTGTGCCTCCCACCCCAACACCTCCTCAGGACTCCTATCCAGACTCCAATACCCCGTGTTCTTCAATGACCCTCAAAAGCACCTTTTGGAAGCCCCGTGTTCCCCTGGACAACCTTTTAATTGAGATGGATTTCTACGGAGCCGATTTGTTTTCCATGCAACAGTTGAGATGCATTTTGGTTCTGGACCTTGTTTGTAGTCGACTGTGCTACAACACTCTTCCCACTCTTTCTGGGCCACTCCCACCTGTCCTCCTACCTGCTTCTTCCTGCCCTCAGAGCCTTGCTTTTAGCAAATGCTGTTCCTCGGGTCCCCCAGGAGTGAGTGTGCTGAGGGGCACCTTCCTCCTTACTGCTCTTGGAAGGTGATCTTCGTGGTGGGTTCACTTCTAGGCTTGATGGACATTTAAAGGTAGCCCTGATGGTATAGTGTTTATGCATTGGACTGCTTACTGAAAGGTCAGCAGTTCAAAACAACCAGCTGCCCCTCAAGAGAAAGATGGGGCTTTTTACTACCGTAAAGAGTTACAGTCTCAGAAAACCACAGAGGCAGCTCAACCCTGTCCTGTAGGGCTGCTGTGAGTCAGAATCAACTCGAAGGCAAGGAGTTTGCTTTGGGTTTTGTGTGGTGTATTCTAAACACTGTTCATTGATTGTGGATCCAAACAAGATGGAATCCTTGACAGCTTCCATCTTTCCTCCATTTATCAGGTTACTATTGGTCCAGCTGTGAGGATTCCTTTACACAAGATTGTCATCCATCTGGAAGGCTGCCATCCTTGATCTTCAGCAGTGAGCACTTCAAGTCTCTTCACTTTCAGCCAGCAAGGTGAAGCTGTGTTTCCTCCATCTCCTCCAAACCTGGTGCCATAGTCTCCCTTTTATAATCCAGCTTCTCTGATTAGTTCCTCAGCATGAGAGATTATAGAGCGAATGAATACGGTGAGAGGACCCAACAACCCTGGTGCACACCTCTCTTGATTTTAAGCCACGCACTATTCCCTTGCTTTGTTTGCACAACTCCATCTTGAGCCCTGTGCAGTTTCCATAGAAGCACAATGAGATGTTCTGGAATTCCCATTCTTCTCAAGGCTAGTCAGAGTTTGTTATGATCTATATAGTAAAATGCCTGGGGTAGGACTAGGAAATGTGTCCCTCTGTTGTGCAAAGGGTCTCTATGGGTCAGAAGCAACTCAGCAGCATCTAATAATATCTTGTGTGTGTTTCAAGAGCACAGGGAGAGAGTGCTCACTACTTTGTGAAAATGAGAACTCGACCCACTGACTTCATCTACAACAGGTATCTGTGTTTAAGAGAAACAAAGCCGAATCCTAAATAACACTGTGAAATAATCCATGATTTTTTTTAAAAAAAGACAACTTTATCGGTATACAGATAGCACATGTGATGAAACAATTGGTGGTCTGTAAAGGAAGACTGGAATTTTTAAAGCGCGTGATTGCATTATGTGCAAAATAAGTGTTCCCCTATGGAATTAGTTCTCCTTCAGGGAAAACGACTTGCTTGTGCAATGGCTTTTCACGGAAGGCAGGTCTGTTAAGTAGGGTTGATTGTGTACAGCAGAAGAATTGTGTCCTAAACAGAAACAACCTTTTGTAAATAAGATTTCATCTGTTGTTTGGCATGGTAAAGCTACTAATAATGACTTACCATTTAATTTGGAGAAAAATGCACTGATTTATGGCATTTGATGAGAGCATATACTTATCTACCTACCTACCATCTATCATTTATCTACTTAATACTGTCCTAGTTAACTATATTCTTATTGGATATGTTGATGAGAATTTTGGATATGTTTCCCCTGATGGCATACTATCAGAAAATTATTTACTTTGTGTATTGAGAAAATCCAACATACAACACAGTGTAAATATATAAAAGTCCTGAAATCGAGAAGAGTGAAGGATATGGATGCTTTTGGATTGTGGTATTTGCGTATTACATGGACTATACCATGTAATCTTGGAAGAAGTAGAGCCAGAAATACATGCTTAGAAGCAAGAATATTGAGGATTTGACGTTCTTTGGATCCATCATCAGGAGGGACAAATCCCCAGAGGAGAAAATCATGCTTCCAAAAGAGGAAGACCCTCAACGAGATGGATTGACACAGTGGCTACAATAATGAGCTCAAACATAGCAATGGATGTAGAGACAGCACAAGACTGGGTATGGGTTCATTCTGTTGTACGTTAGTTCTGAGTAAGAGTCAATGTAGCTACGCTTAACTGCAAGAACACTCACTGGGCAATGGTTTCTAAAGCCATTGCTGACCAATGTCAAAGGTCTGAATTAGTAAGCATGAAGAGAAGTGTAAGTCAGACATTGTGAATCTGACTTTCAAGGTAGAAAAATTCTTTATGAATAGACAATTAGAATTCATGGAGTGGTCTACGAGGTAGGTTTTTTGTTTGCCTTTGTTTATTAATTAAAAAGTTCAAGTAAGGCCATGTTATGAACCTTGTAATAATTTCAAGGACTCACATCCGCCTGTTCTTTGAATCACGGTCAGATGAGCGGGTGAACCAGATGTGATGTACTGTACAGAGTTTACATGGCATTGGTGCAACAAAATGTTGAAGGGAGTTTTAAATATTGAAACAAGTGAGCTCATCCGTGCATCCGAGAGGAAGTGACCAGCAAACATTGCATTAATGGCTTGGCCACATCGGTTGCCAGCACGACTCATCTAATCACTGATCTTTTTCCGCACGGGCACTTTCTAGCACTCATGGAACTGCATGATTTCATTCACGCATCCATCCTGAAGCTATGTGTTTGAGGAAGTCATTGTGGAGGGGATAAATTGGTCTGCTTTCATAAAGTCACTTTTCAAAAATGGAAATTGAACAATGTTCCTCAAACTATGGTTTCGAAAGTCTTGACTGAGATTATTGTTAAACTGTATGAAAAAAATCTCTTAATATTGCTCTATTTGCCTTTCTGAATATCTATGTTGTGAAAGAACTAACCAATGGAAATTATCCAACAACAGAACAATAAGTGTTGGCAGTGGGATGTGAAAATTTGATACTTCTTTTGGACGTAAACCAGTGGTCACTGAATTGACTCTGATGCATAGTGACTCCAGATGCATCACGTCAGAATTTTTCTCAATAGAGTCATCAATGGCTGCCTTTTCAGACCCGGATAGCCAGGCCTTTCTCCCAAGACCCCTGTGGGTGAAGTAGAGATTTCAGTTTCTCAATATAGCAGCTGAGCATGTTAGCAATTCGCATTACCCAGACACTCTTCTTTTAGGTCCAATTACCTTAATTTTAGAAACATAAACCCACTGGCATTTGGCACTATATGTACTATAGACCCATTCTCTTCACTATGGAAAGTAAGAAAATTGAACATCACATCCTTCTAGAGACTTCCTTGTTGGATTTTGTGCTTCACACAGTCGAGTGAAACATGATGCCTGTCACAGCTCTGCTGGTGTACAAGTAGGTTCCCTTCGATTGGGCATCCATTTATCCTGCCTTGTTATGTTTCCTCCTTGATGCAAACCATATCCTGGATCCTTCTTGATCACCTTCTTTGAAAAGATTATTTGTGGATGGGCTAGGCCAGTTTATCTCGAGAAACAAATTCCGTGTCCCTCGCCTATATGTAAGAAATGGCTTTATATCAAGAAGTAATTGTATGTCAAGAAGGCATCCCAGTTCAGTCCAACTCAAGTCTGTAAGTCTGATACTGGTCCATAAGTCGCTCTTCAGGCTCATGTCGATGCAGGTCAGTGATACATAAAAGCGAAGCAGGAAGCAGCAAGATCACAAGCGGGTGGGTGTGGAGGCACATGGATCCAAGGTCCATGGGAACCTAGCAGAGCTCCAGTACTCTTAGGATCAAGTAGACCACATGGAGCCACCCCTTGGGCAGGGACAGGGTACCAGTGAAGTCCAAGCTGAGAGGAAGGCAAAGTGGCAGAGAGAGAGGCAGTCTCCAGAGGCCCTCACTCGCATACAAAAGGCCATACCCCGAAGGGGGTATCACCAAGCTACCACTTGGTTGACACATTTGACTCAAGATCCATCCGTGAATGTCTAGTTGACACAAAATCATGCAACTATCACAGTGACTTTAAAGGGGCAAACCAAAGAATATAGTGGGAACATGATGATGTCATGGTAGGAGGCCATTCTGCTTTGGCATAAATATAAAAGGGACTAAGGTGGCAGGAACATGTTCGATCCCTACTCTTGGTACTGCTGGCTGCTGATGAGTTGGCTTCAATGCATGGAGGGGTACAATTTATCATTATCGGGTCCTGTGATATCTTCACCATCAATGCACTTGTTTTCAAGTCCATGGCCGTGACCACTGTATTTTGAGTGCTTTCCAGCCTGTGGAGCTCATCTTGTAACACTGTATCAGACGAGGGTTTTCAGTGGCTAATCATTGAAAGTAAATCACCAAGCCATCCTTTCTAGTCTGTCACAGTTCAGAAGCTCTACTGAAACCTATCAACCTGGTGATCCAACTGGCATTTTCAGTTTCAGATCAAATTCTAATAACTCACAATATTAAAATGCCAATAATATGATTGTGATAGGTAGGTTTATTGTGCCAACCTGGCCAATAAGAACATATGAGATTAATCACGTCGCAGTTTGATAGGAGGGCAAAGAGCTAAATGGCTCGGCAAGCCCCACCCTCTTTCATGCTCTCTAGTGATTGTATCCTGCGGCTGCTTTAGGTAGTTCTCTGCCTCAACTTGTCAGCTACACTGCCGGTGGGACAGCCAATCCGTGGATCCTGTCACTAGAGCTTGAGGTTCCTTTGAGACCTGCTTCGCCACACTGCTGGTGTATACATGGCTTGAGCTTGAGGCTGTTGGATCCTGTCGTCTTACATGGCTTGAGTTTGATATCCCATCTGGGCCTGCTTCACCAAGCTCCTGAACTGCTGACTGTTGGTGACCCATCCTGTTGTTTGCTGCCTCTGGGTGGGCTGCCTGCATTGCCTGAGGAAGGACTCAGTTGTCTGTTTTGTTGACCTTGGACCCAGCAGCCCTTATGAGTTGAAGGACTTACAGTATATTACCTGTTTCAAGGAAGTGAGTTGTACTGAGCCCTCTGTACTGCTGTATGGACTAATTAGCTGTTAATTTCCTTCATAATTATATATATGTATATATATACATATATATATACATACATACATTAGGGTTCTGATTTTGTTTCTCTAGAGAATCCTAACACAATGATGTTTCCATTTATTAGAGTTAATCGTTTCAGCATTATAAAAATTTGGACTCTCTTTCGTGATCCTACATGGGCATCCTAGATGAGGTGTTTTAACCATGGTGCAGTGAAAAGGAATGGCAGATGATTTTATTTATGGCAGGTGCTGGCTTCCTTCCTGGTAAATGTCACTCACTTACATTGCTTCTATTTCTGTGGACATTTGAGTTTAATCAGATTCATTGATTTCATAGTTCAATTAATAGGTATTAATTAAAGCAGAAGTTCATTAGAGTCCAATGCAGCATTTTTGATAAATTGCCAACAGAGTTTGAAAATCAACGAGGAAGGTGAATAACCTGAGAAGCAGCTAGAAAAGCAGGCCTTGTGGAGTTGCAGACATCCAGGGATGATATATTGGGAGAGCAGCCAGAGCATCCATGTCTGTTCTTGCTGGGCATGCCAAGAATGTTGGGCTCGGTTTCTCTTTACCTGGACCATTTTTCAGTGCTGCATTTGCAGGATGACAACCTTGAAAGGTGAGGTAATGTGTCCCCATGGGTCACAGAGCTGGCTTGCGTGTTTTTCCCTATAAAAACAGCACAGTGGTCCCCCAGCCCAGTGATTCTTGGTTGTGATGCAAACCACTGGCATGGGTAGCATCCACCAGGGATTCCACTTGTTTGAGGGAGAAAAGAAAAACAGACAACCATGCAGGCTCGCTAGCACCTCTGTGCAGTAAGAAATAATGCCAGTTTTTCTCTAACCCAAAGTTTTTTGGCCAACATTCATCAAATGGTAACAGGTTAGCTCATTAGCTTGAAAGAAGGATGTCTTCAACCCTTTGTGGCCTTGACCAACACTGATTAAAAGATGGAGGTAGATGCCTTGCCAAGAGATTCAATAGGGTGAAGACAGCAAAGTGTGTACTGGGCAGTTTAAGGAAGTCCCAGATAAAAGTGGCAGAGAGCAGATTCCATGGCATGTCGAAGACTGAATCTGGGTTACAGTGGAGAGAGCAAACATCTATTATTTTAAAAGTTTTGCTTTGAGCAGAAGTAAAGAAAAGGGAGAGCCAAAAGAACAAATGGGGCCCAGGGAGGACTCTGTGTCAAGTGCTGAGTTTTCAATCATCTCCTTCCACCTGCACAAGGCAGTTGTTTTGGGCTGTGCAGTGTCATATAAATCCAGGGGGCACTATTCACTCTAGTTGTGGCAGCTAACTACAACATCAAAGTTCAAAAAACGCACTGCCATCCAATAAATTCTGACTCACAGTGTCCCTACAGGACTGTGGTTCTCAACCTTCCTAAAACCACGACCCTTTAATACAGTTTCTCATGTTGTGGTGACCCCCAACCATAACATTATTTTCATTGCTACTTAATCACTATCATTTTGCTACTGTTAATGTATCAGGCGACCCCTGTGAAAGGGTCATTTGACCCCCAAAGGGTTCATGACCCACAGGTTGAGAACCGGGGCTCTAGGACCAAGTAAAACTGCTACTGTGGGTTTCCCAGACTGCGACTCTTTATGGAGATAAAAACTCTTATCTCTCCCCCATGGAGGAATGAGTGGTTTTAAATTGCTGACCTTTGGTTAGCAGCCCAAGCATAGCCCATTATGCCACTAGGGCTCCAAAGATCAATGTCGTTTTGTAGTTATAGTCTTTCAGTGCAGGGGGCTTGGTGCCACAGTGGTTATATATGCATTGGGCTGCTAACCACAAGGTTAGCGGTTCAAAATCTCCAGCTGCTCTATGGCACAAAGACAGGACTTTCTGCTCCCACAAAGAGTAGCAGCCATGGAAACCCACAGGGGCAGTACTACTCAGACCTATAGGGTTGAATTGGAACCAATTCATGATTCCAACTATGAGTTGGAATCAATTGAATGGGACACGGCAAGACTTCAGCTCATGTATTTTAGACATGTTGTCAGGAGAGATGAGTCCTTGGAGAAGGACATACGCTTGATAAAGTGGTGCAGGAAAATGAGGACGGCCTTTCACAAGAGTGGCTGCGTGCATGGGCTCAAACACAAGAACATGTGAGCATGACACAGAACCAGGCAGAGCTTTGTTCTGTTGTACAGACAGTTGCTATGAGTCAGGACCAACTGGGTGGCATCCAAAAACAATAGAGAGGCTGTAAACTCATTTGAGGGAGGGATGTCCTTGGCCTGTGACAGGCCACCTCAGGGTGCTCTCAGGGAGAATCTAACTGAGCAAACCTGTCCAGACTCTACAAATGTTGTCCTTTGCTGCATTCCACCCTGTTAATTGAGTGCCAACCCCAAGCCAGGATCCAATCAAATTCAAACTCTTCAAATGGGTTCTGACTCATGGTGACCTCAAGTGTCACGGAGCAGACATGCTCTATAGGGATTTCCCGGTGTCCCTTCTGTGGTGCCACTGGCTGTGCTCCCACACCAGCCTTTACATTAGGAAACCAAGCTCACTGTCCGTGAGTCGATGCAAACTCTTAGCATCATAGGACAGAGGAGAACTGCCCGGGAGGGTTTCCAAATCTGTAAATCCTTATAGTAGCAGACTTTCACATCGTTTTCCCACGGATTGGACCTCTAAAACTCGCAGCCATTGAATCAATCCTGACTCACATTGCCCTCTATGGGTTTCTGAGACTGTAACTGTGTAGTGGAGTAGAAAGCACACTTTTTCTCCCGAGGAGCTGCTGCTGGTTTCAAACTGCCGACCATGTGAATCACAGTCCAGTTCATAACCATTATACCATCAGGGCTCTATGGAACAGTAATGGGCTCAAACTGCTGGCCTTTTGGTAAGCAGCCAAATACTTTACCCTCTGTGCCACTAGGGTTCCTTCTTAGTTTGTAGTTGAACACAAATTTGCACTAAACAGAACTAGGATCATGACACAGGTGGGGAATAGAGAGCCTACTACCTCAAGTTCCAGAAGCTGCTCAAGAAGAGAGGAGCCGAGTCAGGAAAGAGGAGGAGGAATTATCTACCAAAGCAGGCATCCAGGGTTTGGGGCTGTGTGAACAGTCACACACTTGAAGACTTTGTCAGGAAAGACACAGGTGACAGGGGCTAAGGAGAGGTGGGGTGAAGACCCAATGGCATTCTCCAAGTTGAAGAGTCCCAGAGGTGTATGTTTGAAAGACATAATCCACAGCGGAGCTGAGAAGTGCCCTTGGATGTTAATAAAAAGCAAAAAAGGTTTTGTCTTACCAAAAAGGAGAGATGAATGCTTTGGTCCTTCTAGTAATTATGCACTTGGCAGAGTTAGGGAAGGTCTCAATGACTTTTTTCATTTTTCTCATTTCCCCCTTTGTATTTTCCCCAGTTGCCTTTCCAACTAAAGGTGGTTCATCCTATCATTGAGCTGTTCGTGGACCCTTCAGAAGCGTTGAGCCCCAGTGTCGATGAGCACATGCACTGGCAATCCCCCACGATTGCATCCTGTGTCCCATCTCTCCCCCTCAGAGATCTCACCTTGACACAAGGTCATTCATTTCCTAGGCAATGGTAATTGGTACCTGAATGCTTCTCCTTTGGGAAAGGTTCTCCAATTACCCTCTGTCCTCCCATAAGCCCCAGTCAAGCTGTTTGAAGGTGCAGGTGCTGAATTGCTCTTCCTTTCCCAGAGGGACCTAAGAACAGGGTTGCTGGAGCCACTGGGCCCCTCAGCAGGGGGCCCGCCCAGCCACTGTGTGGGCCTGGAATGAGCATAGTTTCATGGTGGTCTCGTAGTCACACAGTGAAAAATCACACTCATTTCAACTTCCATGCAAAAGGTACCACTTTCCCCCAGCAAGTGGAGCTGTTTGGAGCAATATGAGCATCCTGCCTTCCATAGTGCATTGCCATTATGCACCCGTTTCCCAGAGCAGGTCATTACTGAGAGTCTGTCCACTGCTCTTCGTACCCCTTTAAATCAGGCCAGAAACAAAAGAGATCATACTTCAGAGATTGTAAATATATTTTGTGATGCACCGTTCTGCCTATTAAGCACCACTTCATTTTGTTATTCATTTTTCCTACTTCATTAGTCTACTCCTTCATACAAAACATATGCAAATCATCTTTCATAGGTGAGATTTTTAGAGTGTAAACCACAGAATATGTGTTGAAAGATTTAACCGGTGTGTGTGTGTGTGTGTGTGTGTGTGTGTGTGTGATGATCCCATGGGAGAAGACCATTCTGCTTCCCTGTTTCAGCGTGTCAAAAGATCTAAGAGATGGTACTAGCATGTTCTAGCCCTACACTATTGGTCATGGTTGCCAATGAATTGGCTTTAGTTTGGGGCAGTTTTGTCTAGTACTGTCTGGTCATGTGACATCTTCAAAATCAATGGGAGGCTTAAGGTCAGCACTATCTGAGATAATATTCTGTCATGACCAGTGGGATGGGAAAGTACATCATTAAACTTTTCTAACTGATCTGTCTTAGGCTGGAAACTCTGTTGAAACCTGTCGAACATAAGTGACCCTGCCATTACTTGAACTACCAGTGGCAAAGCTTCCAGAATTATAGAAACACAGAAGCCATCACAGTATTAAAAACGAAACAACTGGCAAAGGGGTGATGGATCTCTATACTCCAGAAACCTCAGTTATACCAGTCCCATTGGCTCACCGATACCTACGAGAAACAGAGGTGGGTACTCCCAATCATAGTAAATAATGGACCCACCATGAATCTACAAATTTAAGTCACACAATGAACTAAAGCTGCTAAAATAACAATCAAAATGACAATTTACAAAGCATACCCCTGAGTTAGAAATGTTGATTTAGAAATCTATATGTGTTGATATTTTGTTTCTAGAGTTTTATTCAGCTCAAATCTATATGACCCATTAAAATTACCTTGCAGTGATGTCTTGTGTGGTCAGGCCAACTGGGCAGATATTCAGAAGGTCTGAGATGCTCAGGAGTAGAAAGGAACTTTAAGATCATCTAGACCACAGCTTGCTTTAGAGATGAGGAGATCAACTTAGGGGTGGAATAACTGGCACAATATCCAACAGCTCATTCATTGTGGTTCAAGTGGTCTTTCCCTCATCATGCAAGGAGGGTGCTGGTCTTCTATGGAGCATCCCCTGCACCCTCTAAAAATTACACAAGGCACAAAGCCTTGTGTAATCTGAATGATTGTTGGTCATACAACTCCAGACCATTTGGAATGGACATAAGAAGGACCCAAAAACTCTTTGGATTTCTAAAAGTTCTACCACAACACTTCCTGCCTTGCAATATGCTAGGTAAAGTCTATTTAGAAACATGATGTGTGTGTGTGTGTGTGTGTGCGTGTGTGCTCAATGGGAGTGTAGAATAAAGGATTTATTTGGAACTCTGATGCAGTCAGATGTATGACCATGAGGTAGTGCGTCTAGGACCTTTATGTGGGTAGTTCAGAAGAAGTAAAACTGCAATGATTCTCAGAAGCAAGTCAGGTGAGACATCAGCTCCCTGAGTTTGGAAACATCACCAGGAAAGTGCAATCACTGTCAGAGGACAGCAAGTTTAGCAAAGCAGAAGGTCGCTGAGAATGAGGCACACCCTCAGTGAGATGGAGTCACCCACTAGCTACAATTGTCAGTGGCAAGACAACTCTCATTAAAAAATAATTTGAATATATTTGTTTGTGATGCAGAGTTATTCTAAGAGCTGTACAGAAAAGTGGTCAAAAGTGTCCAATTTGGAACAGTGAACCAGCTGCATGCTCCCCTTGAGTCTATGTACGTACTGTTAGGGCTTTTTCTCACTGCTGGCTTGGACCACCGGGTTGACCCATCATCAGAAATATGATCGTCTTCTCCGGTGCAGGCATGCTCCCCCCACCTCTGATCTGAGTTCCCAGTGGGTTCACTATGTACTTTTGTAGGCATGTTGATTTGGCATGATCATAAAACACTTCCATATGGCAGGAAAAGGCTGATCTTCCTCTCCTCACAACATGGGAGGTTGGTCCCATCTGGAGTAAGGCTACCACCTGTGAGCTAGTTTTTAAGATGTTCAAATAAGAGGGTGCCATATGGTTTATGTAAACAATGAAGGCACATTGCCTTGTTGCTTTGGGGACCAGATTAGAAGACGACATGATCTGAGGACAAAAGATTGTCTTTGTCTTTATCCGTATAGTAGTAGACTCATTACTGTATCTGTTCTTGTGGGATTGACTAGCTTCCCTCCCTATAATGGTTTCTCAGTCCATCCATGTCGTGAGGTGTTGCTTGGTTTTATCACTGTGTTCTAAGAATGTGTATTATTTCATTGTTTCTTTATCCATTCTTCAACTGGTCAGTATTTTTACTGTTTCCAGCTTCTTGCTATTGTGAACTGTGTTTCAATGAACATGGGAGAGCATACATCTGTTTGTGTTCTGTCTCATTTCTTGGGGTTATGCTCGGTAGAAGTATTGTGGGTTGTATAGTATTTGTATTCCCAGTTGTTTCGGGTAGCACCATATAACTTTCTGCAATTAGTGTACATGTTTACACTCCCACCAGGATTATCAATTAGATGAAGTTAGATGAATTAGATGACTTTGGATTAGAGTAGGTTATGAATTAGATGAAGGAATTAATCTAACCAAAGAAAGGAAAGACTTGTATAAAGAAAAGTATAAAACACTACTGTAAGAAAACAAGCAGAATGAAATAAAAATATAAAAGAAACCAAGCAATCTGCATGAATGCAAGGATATACATGCTCGTAGATAAGATGACTTAACATTGTGAAGACGTCAATACTACCCACAGTGACCGGTTGAATCACTGGATTTCAATGGGCCAGTTGCATGATAAGGAGCCTTGCTGATGCCGTGGCTCAGCTGTTCCTCTAAAGGCTGGTGATTTGAACCATCCTGCTGCTCTGTGGGAGGAAGACTTGATGATTTGCTTCCATTAATCTTACATCCCGAGAGTACCCCCTCCGGCAGTCCTACTCTGTGTCAAGAGCAGACTGCGTGGCACTGAAACAAATGAAGGTGTATGTTGTATTTTGTTGCCTATTTCCACATTTTCAAATCCATTTCTGCATGGGCTACATTCACTTTCATCTCTTTAGAGACTGAACTGCCCCTCTAGGGGGACCAAGCACAGAAATGTGGGTGAAGGGAGACAACAGATTGTGTACGACATTAAATAACAATAGTAATATATAATTGATCAAGGATTCACAGGGGTGGGAGGGTGGGGGAGTGAGGGGAAAAAGAGGAGCTGAATACAAGGGCTCAAGTAGAAAGAAACTGTTTTGGAAATGTTGATGGCAATGTGTACACGTGTGCTCAATACAATAGAATGATGGATTGTTATAAGATTTGTGAAAGCTCCCCAATACAAAGATTAATTAAAAAGTACAGCATGCACAATAAGTGGATCTCTAATTTGAAAAAAGAGAGAGACTGAACTGCAAAACATGAGTAATCTCCTTTTTAATGGATTCATATAGAAAAAAGTATTTCTGAATGCCGCAGGCTACATTTGTTAGCTCAGGTAACTGACTTTTCAGCTGATGGTCAGCCAATGGTAGCTCATTGGTGACAAATAACTCATGTTGGGTTATCCCTCCCTTAATTATGTCCCCACTCTGACTCCTCCCCACTATCTTCCATGATGGATTGATTCAATGCAGAATTCATCTTAATAGACGAAGAACATAATAATGGACGTCAATACTAGTAATGGACATGATCACAAAACAGATGGCTATGAAGGAAAAGTTTTCATACCTACTTTGTTTCTCTGAATCCACAAGCTGTGGGTGCATTGTCTTTTGAGGTGTGCAGATTGACTTCCTTTTCAAAATAATTAACATTTTAGTTGTGGTCCAGGTCTGGGTGTGGACATGCCTCTGTTAAATTGTCCCATGAGACTCAGTCGTAGGGAGAAGTATTCTCTGATACCACCCTCTTTGATTTGCCAACAACCTGCTTTCCTTCTTGAAAGACATGCCAAGTGTTTGATGCTCTGTGAGAACTGTCAACTGTACATCAAACTTCATTCCAACTCAGGCTCTGATGGTTTCTGGTAGGTTATGATTAACAGGCTACAGTAAACTAGAAGAGCAAATTAGGGTTCACAGGACTAAAAATACCATTGGTAATTACAGCTTTGAGAAAAACAAAAGCTAGACTTTTTCAGGAGCCAATATCGCTCTTGCAAAAGATGCCTGATGACTCTTCAGTGGGAAAAGAAAAGACAATATGGTTGTCTTGTTCTCAGATGCAGGTTGGGGGAAATGCTGTGAAACATGTAATTTCTTGAGACACTTTCGGGAGTTGAATCAGAAGTTTAGCAATAGAGCAGAGGAGACTTTACTAAAGTGAAACAACAGAGGGTACTGTGTGGGGAGTTGCTGTGAAAAGGATATGTTGCCCCCAAATGAAATCAAAATATAAGTTTAAGTAATAGGAAGAAGTGATTAAGTAATCAATTAATGTCCTAACACCATAGAAATGGCCATGAACTTATTCAAAGTAGACAAGGCAGAAAAGTAGTATTGAACTTTCAAAGTTTTACCTATAACAGCATTCAGCAAACTTTTTCTGTAAAGTGCAAAGCAGTAAATATTTTAGGTGTGCAGGACACCGAAGAACACTGGAAGCACGGTGGGTAAGTGTTTGGCTGTTAGCTGAAAGGGCAACAGTTTGAATTCATCTGCTCTTGCTCAGGAGAAAGAGGTAACAATCTGATTCTCTGAAGATGACAGCTTTGAGAACCCAAAATGAACGGTCCTGTGCCGTCGTGTGATGTCATTAAGAATCAGAATCTATGCCATACAAAGCCTTGGGTGTGGAAGGCTACAAGATCTATGCCACAACTTCTGAATTCTTTCATGGTGGTGGAGAATTGGTATAGACAACATGCTAACAACTGGGTGTACATGCATCCCAATTAAATGTTACTTACAAACACAAGCAATGGACTAGATTTGCAGGACCCTTCTCAGAACACCAAGGATCTAAAACCACAGCACTTTACTTTCCCAAAGAGTGATTGGATTTTCAGATTGGACAAGTCTATAGGATTGTCTTGTATGTAGAATTGCACCATTTGAAGTTCAGCACCAAGTCCATCACTGTAGACTCTTGGACAAGTACTTAACCTCTCAGAGTCCGTGTCTGTTTTGTCACTTACAGAACCTATTCTGGCTGCTTCAAAGGGCTTCTGTAAAAACCCAGTGAGTTGATATTTAGCAGAAGCACTTTGTAAACTTAAGTGTTGTACAAGTGCATGTTGCATGCTGTGATTTTAACAGATATAAGAGAGCATGAAAGTGTTCAGAGAGTCATTGACTGAGTAGTAATAAAAAGCGTGTAAATTTATGGAGTCTTTCAACCATCACTTTTATAGGTAAGGAATACTCGCCCTCTGTATCAACAAACAACAACAAAGAGCACATTTCTCATGACGTCAGAGGGTAGAAAAGACTATAAATAGAATATGAACAGTGCAAGAAGGCCCACGGCAGCGGCGCTCCACCTTCCTCAGGCCACGACGCTTTCATACAGGTCCTCAAGTGTGGTGACCCCCAGCCATAATATTATTTTTGTTGCTACTTCGTAACTGTAATTTTTCTACTGTTATGAATTTGGCAACCCCTGTGAAAGGGTCGTTTGACCCCCAAAGGGGTCACGACCCACAGGTTGAGGACCGCTAGGCTAGGAGGATGGACTCTTGGTGAGTACTTTGTCCTTAATCCTGACTCCAACCTTTATTGGGTGATTAGATAAGTCATTCAAGTCAGCCTCACTGCTCTAGGTAGAGGGAGTCCCTGAATGGTGCAGATGGTTAATGTGCTCGAGTACAAGCAAAACGTTCACAAGCAAAAAGGTCTGGCAATCTACTTGCAAAAAATAAGTCGTTGAAATCTCTATGGAGAATATGTACAGATCACGCCCCAGGATACACCACAGGTCAGGTCTCAAGGCAAGTCTTGATAATTTCAAAAAGAGTGAAATTATACAAAGTATTATTTTGGATCTCAAAAGAACAAAGCTAGTAATCAATAGCAAGAAAAAGTTGTGGGGTGGAGGGACACACAAATATGGAGACACTAAGTAACCCACTAGTAAGGGACCAATAGGTCAAGGAAGAATTCAAAAGAGAGACATTCACACCCTTCTCACTGTCGAGTGAAAATGAAAGCACAACATCCCTAGACTTTTCAACAAAACTCACTGCCATTAAGTCAACCCCAAGTCAGAGTGACCCTTTTGGACAGCACATAACTGCTCCTGTGGTTTTCTGAGACTATACCTTTTCATGGGACTAGACAGCCTCCTCTTTCTCCAGAGGAGCAAGCGGTGGTTTCAAACTGTTGGCCCTGTGCTTAACAGCCCAGTGCTTAGTGCAATCCACTATGCTACCCGGGCTCCTCCATCCTTGTGGGATGCAGCAAAAGCAGGACTCACAGGGAAGCGTATGCAAGAAATGCCTACATGAGGGAAACAGAAGATGATCTCAACTCAACCGCCCAACTTCACTCTTACAGGAACAAAGAAGAGAAAAGTAAGCCTAAGCCTACCAGAATAAAGGAACTAACAGAGATCAGAGCAGAATTAAAAACAGAGAAGCAATGGAATCATTAAAACCAGAAGTTGGTTCTTTGACAAAAGACCAATACAACTGACAAGACATTAACTAAATTGGCAAAAAGAAAATTTTCAAATACCAAAATAGAAGCTGAAAGATAAGTGGCAGTGGATGGGGTCAAAGGGAGATGGTGTCAAGGAGTCCAGGAGGAAAAATAATGTTTGGAAACTGATTGTGGTAGAAATTGTACAGTTCTGCTTGACCTGATTTTACTATGGAATGATATATGTATTAACTCGCACTTTCTCCCAAAGCAAATTCATTCTCCACTTCCATTTCCAGGCACCTGAGCAGGGCAGGTGTCCAACTCTTTGCATTTTGTCTTTCAAATAAACTTCTCTCCAGACCTGTCGAAACTATTGAATGAGTCTAGGTGTCACTGTGTCTAGGGAACCCTGGTGGTGTGGTGGGTAGGCATTGGCCCACTAAACACCAGCCGCTTTGTGGTTGAAGGATGAGGCTTCCAAGCCCTGTAAAGAGTTACAGTCTCAGAAGGACAGGATCAGTTTCAGCCTGTCCTATGGGGTCTATAGGGTCACTAGGAGTTGTCATAGATATGATGGCCATGGTGTTTTTAATTTGTTTTGCTGTGTTGATTCTTGATAGGAACAACAAAATCAATCACATTAAAGAACATCCTCTGGACACAGTTCTCCTTTGGCACACATCAAGTCTTCATGCAGCAGAACCCCGTGAGTGGCAGTGAGTTATCCTGCAGAGGGAGGTGTCCGCATGAAAGACTCCACCTCCCATACTTCCTGGAATGCAAAGCTTTCCATATACAGGAGCTCTTTTTTTGGGTAAGTTTTTTTTTTTTTTTTGATGATGCCTTATCCCTGATCCCTTCGACACCTCGTGAACGCACAGGCTGCTGTCCTTCTTCCATGTGGGCTTTGTTGCTTCTGAGCTAGATGCCGCTTGTTCACCTTCAAGCCTTTAAGACCCCAGACGCTATCTCTTTTGACAGCCAGGCACCATCAGCTTTCTTCGCCACATTTACTTGTTCACTCGCTTTTGTTTCAGCAGTTGTGTCGGGAGAGTGAGCATCATAGAGTGCCAATTTAATAGAAGAAAGTATTCATGCATTGAGGGAGTGCTTAAGTAGAGGCCCAAGGTCCTTCTGCCACCTTAATACTAAACCTATAAATATAGACACATAGACCTATTTCCCCATCCTCATATATATGTATATATATATATATATATGCATGTACATGTCCTTGTTTAGACCTCTATACGGAGCTCTTCTTTTTATTGAAGGGGTCCACAACATCACTAGTTTGGAAGAGAAGCACCCACAGAGGCCATTTGATGCTGTCTCTACACTTCCCCAAGAAATATCACGACTCTGAGATGACCTGCCCGCTGTTGGTGGAAGTTTGCAGTCGATGTTTCTAGGCTGTGTGTATGAAAATTATGAATTGGCTGACGGTTCCCAGAGCAAATCTGTTTTCCCTGCAGTCATGCGGGCACCTTTCACTTGATGTCCCGCACCACAGTCCTCACAATGTAGCATCATTCATTCCACTTCCTGCCTGTGCTGTTTCCCTCTCTCCTGCTTGCCTATTCTATTCTCAGCTTGTGAACATCGTCCTTTGGCAAATGCTGCCCTTTTGATCCCCACTGGTGTAGCTCTTGTGTGGCAGTTCCCCTTGAAGACCTGACTATGATTTGGCTAAACATTGAACCAGAAGAAAATTACATTTTAGAACCAACACTGTCCTCCCCACCCTCCTACAGATTCCTAAGCCTGGGTAAAACAATGGCCAGCATGTGGCCTTGGGGAACAGGGCCATGAGAGTCTGCAACAAGTGCATAGGACTCTTTTGCTGGAATGGGCAGCAAAACCCTGGGTCTGTCATCTCGCATGGAATGGGCATATGATCCCTTGTTTCCTGGCATCCATAATTGAAATTTCAAACAGAACTTAAATGAGAGATGAATATTCATCACGGAGGAGGCCTACCCACAGCAAGGTGAGGAAATGACTGTAGTGTCTGAAGTGTCCTCTAACCTGCCTGACTCTTCCACTTGATTATCCTCACTGCCACACAGTGGTCTCCTTATCTCTTCATATGCAAAGATCCTTCATCCTAAACTCTTCAAGTGCTGTTCACTGGCTTTGCTAGCCAACAGAGGGTGTGTGTGAAATCAATTTTCATGCACCGCAGGAGCCCATGACTTTTGAATCATCTTAAATGCCCTGGGGAATGTTGCTGTTGTTTTAGGCAATCTCTAGACAGTTCACCGGTGATTAATTTTGAAAAGTGCTTCCATCAGCTAAAAACCCAAGTGAACTTTGCCTAAGCAAATTCATTCTTTGCTCCCCGTTTCTAGGCTCCTGAACATGGCGGCATCCAATTCTTTGCATTTCCTCTTTCCAAGAAACTTCTCTCTGCACAGTGACCTTGGCCTTCATGAAAAGGGTGAGGACCGATTGTGATGGACAGAGAGGAGAAAAATCATCCTCATAACATTGAGTTGCCATAACAGTAGCTTTAGGTATGTGGCATTGATTGACGAGCTCCCTTTGCAGTTACCAAGGTAAACCAAAAATACACCCCTGCTTCTTTCTGCCTCTGAGGTCATTCAACAGAATGCATTTTCCACAGGCTGCTCAGCAGAGCAGTGGAGGTCTGCTGAGCAAGCACAATGCCACGGTGAAGGTCGTTGTGGAAAAAAAAAATACAAGAAAATAAAGCCAGCAAAATTATGCTGCTCTCATCAATTAAGCAAAATGTGACTTACTTTCAGTCCCACACTGTGAAGAGCAAAGAAGGGACACTGAGGAAGAGACTTCACCTGGGGGAGCCTTTTGCACTCATACAGGCCACTTGGGAATCTGTGGTGATGAATGAAGCTGAACCCTTCATTTCAATATCAGGTTCCTCTTAGCCTGCATCGACTTCATTAATGAATGCCATGAGATAGGACAAAAGTTGCAGTGACCAAAGGATTTTCTTGGCTGCAGATATGTTTGCTCATTATTTCTGGTTGAAAATGCGTCTTAAAAAATGCTGGTGGGTCAAGGATGCATGGCCGAATTCCCTTTTCAGGTTGATGACATAATCATATTGAAACAAACGAGTGGCATCAATAGAAAATCAGTTAGTTATTCCCAAGATTGGCTTCGTTTTAGCTATTAAATTGTTATTCTCTTTTTCTCCAACCTCCTTTATAATCTAAGTTGCTTCTAACGGATGGAACTCTGGTGATGCAGGAGGTAAGCTTTTTTGACTGTTAACCAACGGGCACGCAGCGGAAGGAAGAGGTAGCAATGTGCTATGGTCCAGAGCACAGCCTTGGAAATAATGGGCAGCAGCTCTACTCTGCCCCCATGGGGTGGCCATGTGTCGTGATTAAGTGGATGGCATGCATCAAGGGTAACCAGCTTGCAACCAATATCGCTATACCGCCAATCAATTCGTGTGGCTTGAAGGAGAACATTTCAAAATAGCTTGTTTCGTGAGCTCATCTTACAGTCATATACCTTAAACCATCAGTGTGACAATGTGATTTCAGTAAAAATATTGGGTGCATAAGCAAATGTGGTGAAGAAAGCTGATGGTGCCCGGCTATCGAAAGATATAGCATCTGGGGTCTTAAAGGCTTGAAGGTGAACAAGCGTCCATCTAGCTCAGAAGAAACAAAGCCCACATGGAGGAAGCATACCAGCTGGTGTGATCACGAGGTGTTGAAGGGATCAGGTATCAGGCATCATCAGAACAAAAATTTTACCAAAGTGAATGAAGGGGTGTTGTGGAGCGGAGATCCAAAGCCCATTTGTAGGCCACTGGAATCCCCTTACAGAAGGGTCTCGGGGTAGAGACAAGTCAGTCAGGGTGCAATGTAGCAACGATGAAAAATACAACTTTCCTCTAGTTCCTAAATGCTTCCTCTCCCCTATTCCCCCACTATCATGATCCCAATTTTCCCTTGCAAGTCTGGCTAGACCAGAGGATGTACACTGGTATAAATAGGAACTGGAAACACAGGGAATCCAGGGAGGATGATCCCTTCAGGACCAGGGGTGTGAGTGGTAATACTGGGCGGGCAGAGGAAGGGTGGGCTGGAAAGGGAGAACCGATGACAAGGATCTACATGTGACCTCCTCCCTGGGAGACGGACAACAGAAAAGTGGGTGAAGGGAGACGTCGGACAGGGCAAGATATAACAAAATGATAATTTATAAATTATCAAGGGTTCATGAGGGAAGGGGGAGCAGGGAGGGAGGGGAAAATGAGGAACTGATGCCAGGGGCTTAAGTGGAGAGAAAATGTTTTGAGAATGATGAGGGCAATGAATGTACAAATGTGCTTTACACAATTGATGTATTTATGGCTTATGATAAGAGTTGTAAGAACCCCTAATAAAATGATTAAATAGATAAATAATATGCTTTTTAAAAAAGAAAATGATGATGGCAACATACGTGAAAATGTGCTTGATGCAATGGATGAATGGGCTTGCGATAAGGGCTATGAGAGGCCCCAATAAAATTATTTAATAAAAGACAAATAAATAAATACAATTCTAACTAAAAAATTGACTATCTATGTATCTATGTATCTATTTGTCTATTCACCTGAGTGCTGGTGGTGCCAGAGGTTAGGCATTGAACCACTGAGCGCAAGGCTGGTGTTCACAACACAAAGGTGCTCTGTGGAAAAAGGATGAGGTTGTCTGCTCCTATAAAGATTTACAGCCTCAGGAACCCCGGGCTGCTGTGACTCAGAATTGTCTTGGCAGCAGTGAGTTTGATTGGGGTTTGGGGTTGTCGATTGTTTTCAGAAGGAAATGAACAAAAATCTCTTCTCAACTTGGACTTCATGTTCAAGGAGCCTCAATATTTTGTTCCCTCTGAAGAGCACATTTTTCCTTTTTTACACACAGGCACTCATGAACTTCATGAGAAAAATGGGGTGCTCTTCCTCAGTGACTTTATTCCTATGGAAAACTCTCATTCCCGATGTCAACCATAGCTCAAGCAAAGCTGAATATGAAATACTGTGAAGCTCCACTGAGTTGCTGAGAGTGAGGAGGACTTGAAGCTCTTGCTCACGAAAACCAAGGATTGCCCTCTTCTATATGGAGTATGACCCACTGTCAAGAAGACTAAGTCCTCACCGCTGGATGAACAGGTAACATCATGATAAATAGAGAAACGACTGAATTTGTCAAGGATTTTGTCTTGCTTGGATCCACAATCAATACTTATGGAGGCAGCAGTCAAGAGATCCAAAGATGTTTTGCGATGGGTAAACATGCCGCCCAAGACCTTTATAGAGTCTTGATATGCAAGATGTTACTAGGAAGACTAAGGTGAGCCTGGCCCACGCCATGGTATTTTCAATCACTTTGTATGCATCCACGAGTTGCAAAAAGAAACAAAAAGAAAGCAGGAAGCATTAAAAACTAGAACACATTAAAATGGGTCAAAAGGGAGATCCAATGATAAGGTATTTCATTTGAACTGAACTACATCTTCCATACGCAGGGTTACGATGTTCTCTGTCTCACAACAAGGCTATTTCCATCCCTCTACCAGGGTCACAGTGGATTCACTGGAGACCATCCTTGTGGGGACCCGGCAAATACACGTGGGCACCCACTGCTACCCATAGCCTTCTGCAAACCAAGTGCTCACAAGATAACCTCTGAAATCATGTCCTATTTTTGATTTGGAATGTATTATTTATAATCCTTGGCGACACAGACTTGGCTGATGCCTCACTTAAATAGCTGCTTCTTATCATAATTACTTTGTATTGTTGGACTTCTAACATTGATAGGTATAATATTTATAACCACAGTTACATAATAGGAAAAGAGACTATACCTTCATATTTTTAGGCGAATAAGAGATTCTTTAAAACGCAACTCTCCTCATGCATTAGTTTCCCGGGCACACTATTTATGTATGGGCGTTATATCCAGGCCCTCACCAAACGCAGAAATCACCCAGTTGCTACACAGAAGTGCAGGAGCTACAGAGAAGTGAGGTCTCTGTTTAGGTCCTGATAAATTAAAATGTCTCTGGGAAGCCCTAAAACAACCACTAAGGAAATGACAAAAATACAGGATAAACTATCACTACAGGAATTAAAAATCATATATTAGAGAGTGTTCACTTAGTGTGAAGGAGAGGAGTGAAGAAAAAATCGAGGAATGGCCACAATAAAAGTCAAGAGATATATATTGAAAACAAAAATCAGTACAGTAGACGTAGATCCAACTTTAGCAATAATAATTGTACCATTTCAGGGTAGGATTGTTGTGCATCATGGATGGCCCAGGTTCATCTTATTTTATGACCTTAAAGCTCCCCACTACATTGAGTTTTCTCAATTAAAATTTTCTTTATTTTCTTGTTTGCTGGCATTTTTTTGTTGACCAACTTTCATGTTGTTATTTTATATATATGTTGCCACAGGCTTGAGAAAGGATAAGTAAAAACATAAGGAATATGTTTTGCCATAAAACTTCCAGTTGTATTGAAATTTACT
The DNA here is from genome assembly GCF_050624435.1 of Tenrec ecaudatus. Taxonomy (NCBI): domain Eukaryota; kingdom Metazoa; phylum Chordata; class Mammalia; order Afrosoricida; family Tenrecidae; genus Tenrec; species Tenrec ecaudatus. The sequence continues at coordinate 10,434,030 of NC_134542.1, read as the reverse complement.
ACAGGAACCCTTTGCTGTCAAGGTGGATGTGTGTGGCAGTTACATAATCTATCAACTTGCGAAGGGGTGGAGTCTATCCAGTCAATTAATTCGCAGCTTGATGACCTCAAATGGAGGTGGTAAGGAGATAAAAGCTCACTAGAGGCCAGACCCAGACTCTCTGCTCAGACATTTCCCTCTGGAGGCAAGGGACACTCTGCTTCATCTTCTTGCTGACAAGCCACATGGAGCTACGATGATAGAGCCAGAGCCCTGGGACTGGAGGAGCCATGTGGAGACCCACACCAGTGCTGAGGTGTTTCTACCACTACTGGACCCACAAGACTTTCCACTCATTGCATGGTTGTGTGAATCTAAAGTGGAATTTATGGACTATTGGGGTAATATCTGACCTATGGACTGGCCTGGGATGTTTTCTTAATATACAATTACTTTTTGATATAAAGTTTTCTCTGACACACATAGGACTGCCTATGAATTTGTTTCTCTAGTCAACCCAGACTAACACAGTGTAGGATGAGAGAGGAGAGTGGGAACCAAAAGAGGTCACAGGGGGCTTATTCAATCAGGGCTACTACTATTTGAAAGAGAATTTTATCAGATCATTTCCACCTTTCCTTCTGGTTGCAATCCTATTCATTTTTGTTCCTTCCTTTCCTCCTCCAGCATGAAGGCTTGAGGTCATCCCTCTTGGCTACCAGGCGCTGGAGCTGCATAGACACAGCTGCCCATTCTAGCGCTCGTGGGAAAGCCTGGAAGAGAGTGGGTGTCACTGAAAACCTGGGTGTTATTGGTGGCCCCTTAGGTAGTAGGATCAAGGTGGTGTCCTTTCTCAAGCGTTCAAATGATCATTTATGAAATTAAGGAGTCTTGGCGGTGCAATTGCTAATTAATCAGCCACTCACTGAAAAGTCAGCAGTTTGAAACTACCATGAATCTGAAAGAGAAAAGAATGGGCCAATCCAGTCCCATCAAGACCACAGCCCAGGAGAAACCTTCTGGGTTAGTTCTACTCTGTCCACTAAGGGTGCTAGGAAGTTGGAGTAGACTCAATGGCACACAACGACTACAATTGTGTCATCACAATAAGTTGGATAAAAGAAAAGTTATAAGTCAGTGTAGATGTCAATCTAGCACTGGGCATGACGGCTGTGCAGTGTGACAGAGGCGATGGGTTCTCTTGGATAGGGGCGGCAACAGCAGGAGATGGATTGATCCTGACCTAGTGGCAAGTGCACGAAACTTGACTGTCTGGACTGTCTCAGTGGCCTTTCCATTTGAGGCTGTCCTCCTGGGGTGTATGGCCTTTGAGGTGGGGTGGGGGAGAAATAGAATCACTTTGGCAAAGAGAAGGCTGTCTGTGAAGGGGCTGCTGGGTGGAAATATCTGCATGGGAGGCCCCTCAAGGAGGATAAGGGTGCCAAGTCTGAGACCCTTTAGAATAATACTTGCTACTTGAAAGTGACCGTCCCACCCCAGGGGTATTTGGAAATACCCAGGGACATGGTCAGTTGCTATAACTTTACAGACTGGCTACTTACTGCATTGAGCTAGTGCAGTGGTTCTCAATCTTCCTAATGCTGGGACCCTTTAATACAGTTTCTCAGGGTGTGGTGACCTTCCAACCATAACATTATTTTCATTGCCACTTCATAACTGTCATTTTGCTACTGTTATGAACTGGGCAACCCCTGTGAAAGGGTCATTTGTCCCCCAGGTTGAGAACCTCTGAATTCTAGTGGGTAGGGGGCAGGGATGCTGGTAAGCATTCTATAAGGCACAGAACAGCCCACCCTGCAGCAATGCCACTCGTGTCAAGTTAAGATGCCCTGCTTTAGAAGAACTCATTGCTGGATCCTTAGTAGAACCAGGGCCCCAGATTTTGCTAATTAAAGCAGCCTGTGCCCTGTTTCCATTTTCCCAATCTGAGAGGCATTGTAGGGACCTTGATGGCCTAGTGGGCTACTCGTGCTGGTAACCGAAATGTCATCTGTGTGAAATCACCAGTCACTCAGCTGGAGAAGAAAAAATTCTCTGCATTCACAAAGAGTTACGGTTTCAGAAACCCACCGGGGCAGTTCTGCCCAGTCCTATCGGGTTGCTGTGCGTTGGAAAGAACTCAGTGCCAGGGTGCTTGCTTTGGATTTGGCCTGAGGCATTCTTTGAGAAGGGCTAGCTTTTCTCTCTCCCTTTCACCCAATTTGGATATTTAGAGCAAGTCCCGGGATACCTCACTTTATTGTTATTTGCTCATTTGCACTTGACACACAGGCGGCTTTTTTAAGAATGGAAGGATTGTGGCAACTTTGCCTGGACCAAACCTATCAGTACCAGTTTTCCACCAATATGTTCTGACCGTGCTTCTGTGTCACATTTTGGTCATTTGCACCAGATTGCACGCATTTTCATAGTGCTTCTACACACTTAATAATAACCCACTGCCACCTAGTCCTGCTGACTCCTGAGAACCCCATAGAGCAGGGGTGTCAAACTCAATTAAAATGAGCAACTTTGATTTTGTGATTTTACTCATCTTAGGCAGTTAAAGGGTAATGGGGGAATTGTGTGTATGGTATTGCCTCGATCTCCCATAAGTGCTAATTTCTTTATAACATTTATTTCTATCTTCATTTTATTTCTGAGCATCGTGGGGCACAAAAAATTACCCCTGTGGCCTGGGGGGGCCGCCAGTTTGACACCCCTGCTATAGAGGGGAGGGTTTCCCAAATTTTGTAAATCTTTAGGGGAACAGACAGTACCATATTTCTCCTGTGGAGCAGTGACCACAATGAATCAACCGCCAACCACAAGGAACAGTTCCCAAGCCACCAGCTGCTGTACTCTAGAGAGATGAGTTTTCTGCTGGAGTAGAGGATACAACTTTGGAAATCTACGGGGGCCCTTCTACTCTGTCCTATGAGCTGGAACGGGCTCAGTGATAGTGGGTTTGGCTTTGAGTTTCTGAAATATTTAAAAACAGAAATTCTGCTTTTAGAATTTCTGAAAACAGGTTGCAAAACAGCCTAGGCTTGTCATTAGCCTCCCCACACCCCATTTTCCATTTGTTTTCCTTCTTATTCATTTTTAAAATTGAGAATCTAAGTTGTTTTAAAAAGTCCATTAAAACTATACATTTCTAACTGTTTTCCTGAGATTTTAGTGGAACTGAATAAAACAGACATGTGAATCAACACAAATACATCTTCCAACAAAATAGAAAATGAAATTGTCAATATTCTTGAAATTTAAAGGGATTTTAATTAGACATTGCATACTGTTGTTGGTTTTTCTTGATTGATAAGCTTTGCACTCAGGAGAAAATTGTCCTAATAGCAGGGATTTCATAGAATTGGAAGCACAAAACTATTCTGAGATATATTAATAAAGCATTCTTCTGTCAAAATGAATATATATATATATTTAAAAGCAGGCTAACTCCCAGGTTTTTAAAGTGTAATTGGCATAATTTTAGTAACAAAATGTTACTCTTTTTGGGGTCTATTTGGTCTATTTATAAAGTGTACAGGTCTGGTCTATTTTTAGTAACAAGATTGTCAAGATAAATAAAATATTTCTGTATCAAGCCATAAAATATTTCATTAAGTCTTTGAGACTCAGGCAGCAATGTTAAAATCATCATTTCTTGCTACTTGGGACCCTTGGGAAAAATCACCAATAGAATATGTAATATGAGAATGCCCAGAACCCAGTTCTTAGCTTCCTTGGCTATTCACCAACACTCCTTGGCTTGGTTGATCTCCTATCCCCGAGCTTTGAACCACCTTCTTTTTGAGGAACCTCAAATCTCGATCTCTTGCTCTGACTGCCAGTAGCTCCAACTTACAGATCCAACTGCCAACCTCACATTCGCAATTGGATGACTCAGCATCCCTTTGCCTACTCTCAACTTCCCCCTGTCCCTCCATCCTAGAGCCTTCTCCATCACAGGCAATGCCCCTTCCATCCACCAGAAATGTAGGTTGGACACACAGGAGTTATTTTTGATGTCTCTCATTCTTTCATCCAAATCCATTAAGAAGCCTTGCTTAATAAAACTGATGGTTCATTAGCACTTGGGCACTTACCCATGAATTGGTGGATTGTGTCCATTTGGTGATTTCACAAGTAAAGACCTGGTAAATGTTTCAATAAGGATTACAGCCTGGAAAACCTGGTGGGGGTGTTCTACCCTGTCACATGGGGTTTCTATGAGTCTACATCTACCCATCAGTGCCTAGCAGCATTAGCAATCGCCATACCAGAGGGATCTGGTGTGGAGACTCACTAGGTGAACTAGACTCTACGTCAAAAACACCTGCAAACTGAAGACTTAGGATGGAAATTACATGGATTATTAGCACGATGTTCTTTCCCAGGGCCTGGTCTCTCCAGCAGCATATTCAAACCACCTGAGATAAAATCTCACCGTTCTTGCTTCCAAGGAACATTTTGGCTATGTCACACTTCCTCCAAGACAGGTTTATTTATTCTTCTTGTAGTTCATGTGCTTTCAATATTCCTCATCAACATCATAATTCAAATCTTCCAATTCCCCTTCAATCTTCCTGCATCATTTCCAGTTTCCATATGCACATGACGTTACTGAAAGCATCATGACTTGGGCCAGGTACGCCTCAGTCCACAAAGTGACATCTTGGCTCTTCAACACTTTAAAGAGCAACATGGACAAGATTTTCTCAATGAATTACATAGTTTGATTTCTTGACTGCTGCTTCCTAGATCCAAGGAGAAAGAAATCCTTGACAACTTCATGATGTTCTGTTTGTCATGGTATTGTCTGTTGGTCAAGTGGTTGCAAAGCTTCTTTTGGTAGATGAAGAAGTGAAGCACAGAGAGGTAAATACGTTGTACCAAGACCCAGAGCTTGAAGAGAAGAGAAGTGGGCTACATGCCATAGCTGCTGGGCTCCAGAACCGTTGTTCCACATTTGTCCACTGTCTGCGTGAGCTGCCTCTCCTAAGGCACACCAACTCTATTTCACACCAGTCTTTCTGTCCACTCTGATCATTTCTTTAGATGATACATATTTCTAGAAGTGCATCAATAAGCATAACTGCTTTAAATTGTCCTGCAGGAGAACTGTACTAGTTTTTATCAATTGATAGCCTAATGTCAATTGTTGGGAGTGCCCTTCGTTATTGCGCTGGCGTCAACATCTGGGATGTCTTAAGCCTGCTTCTGCAGAGAAGCAAAACAAGTAGAACTTAGAGCATGGAAACTCTCTACCACATGGAAAAATGGAATAGAAGGAAAAAGGAATTTTTCCACGAACTTTTTGTTGTCCTTAAATGGAGAGATTTTTATTACAAGGAAATGACATACATGGTTGTAGAGTTTCTCAGGACCCAAGTCTGTGGGTCAGACATCAGGCTGAAGGCTTCTTTTGACTACTCAAGGGCCAATGGATCCCGAATCAGCAGTTCAATGACAGACTCCTGACTCTCAGTCTGCAGAAGGAGATGAATTCCAAGGTCCTCAGACAATCTCGAAGGCTGTTGACTTGAGTCCCAAGACTAGAGGTCCGCTGATGAGTGTTGGATACAGGGTTTCTCAACTCAGCAACAACTCATTGCCATCAAGTCATTTCTGACTCACCGCAGCCCTATGGGACCAAGTAGAACTGCCTTTGTGGGTTGCTGAGACTAACTCTTTACAGGAGTAGCAAGCAACATCTCTCTCCCATGGTGTGGTTGGTGGATTTGAACTTGCAGTTAGCAGCCCGACATACAACATAGAACACACTATGCCACCAGGTTGCTTACAGATTCAGGGTTTAAATCCCAACTCATTGCTGCAGTGCTGATACATAGCGACCCCCTGTGGGTTTCCGAAACTGTCTTTTAGAAAACCAGTCTTTTCTACATGAGAAGTCTCACCATCCTTGACTCTAAGGAATATTTTGGCTTTATTTCTTCTAAGATTTGCTTGTTCTATGGGCAGCTTGTGGTACGTTCAGCAGGCTTTGCATTTCTTTGCCTACACTCTGTTAAGTTACCTTGCCTGCTAACCAAAGTTGGATGATCTACTGCCAACAAATCATAGTCTTTGCCCTTCCCTTAGTATGGTCAATGTTTCCCAGTTAGAGTTAGATGCACAATATTAAATGACAATTGGTCCCCAGAGATGTCACCTTTTGTCACTGCCATTTGTGACATTATTAACTGAGACCAACAGACTCCCCAAGCCCCAAATAACTTAATCAAATGTGAGTCATAGCGATCTTATAAGACAGAGTAGAACTGCCCCCTGTGGATTTCCAAGGCTGCAAATCTTTATGGGAGTAGAAAGCCTCAGCTTTCTCTCTTGGAAAGGCAGTTGGTTTCAAACCTCTGGCTTTGCAGTTATCAGTCCAACACCTAGGCCACTATACCACCAGCGTTGGCCAAGGCCTACAGAACAGCTGTAAACAGCGTAATTTTGCAAGGTCATCCATGGGATGAGAAGGTTCCCGGAGTGTTGGCTTTATCTATTTACCCATTTCAGGCAAACAGAACTCATTTTCAGACATGGTGTAAATTGCAGTGCATCCTGGGAGGAGGGTGTAATTCACTTAGGGGATGGTAATGAGGGCTCTTTAAATGATCGGGAAGCAAAGAGCCTGATAGGAACCACAGACTGGAGTGAGGGGGTAATTTTAACAAAGCATGAGACCAAATGGACAGTTTCTAAAAAGGCCAACAGGAAACTCTAGTAAATAGCAAAAGCAGTAACAGATTTTTTAAAAATTAGATTAGATTTTAATTAAAATGAAAGCCAAGCATGTGGAAACATCCAATAACTACTTCTTAAAGACCTCTATTAAGATAATGTCCCATCTGTTGGTTTTGGGGGTTGGCTTTGGCCTCTGTTATCCTCTCCACATCCCACTTCATTTCAATAATTAGGGTGTTTCTTTTGTTGTTTGTGTTTTACATGCTGACGGTTAGCATATGGGGTCCCCTGCTCCTGGGAATATCAACTCTGAAAGGAAATGAAATGGTATAATTTGATAGAAGAAATCTAGACAAAAGGTAAATCTGATCTTCCTTTGTAAAGTCTTTGGAAAGATAAATGAAAGGGCTTTCAGGGGATATCCGAGACAAAAAATGACACCCACTGACACTGAATCAATGCCAACTCATATTGACCTTCCAGGGCAGAGGGGAACCTCTCCCAAGAGATTCTGAGATAGTAAATCTTTGGGGCAACTGTTTTGTTTTTCTCTCTTGGTGTGGCTCTTGAGTTTGAATCGCTGACCTTGCAGCTAGGAGCCCAAAACTTGAAACACCAGGATGTCAGCTGAAAAACTGCTCTTGATTTTTCTCATTTTAGGTGTGAAATAGATGTAATTTCTCCCCTGAGGCAATGATTCACAATCTTTATTTGATGCTTCAAAACATTCTTCCTGGGACGCGGACATTCACTCCTCCCAAGTGCCTCAGACAGAAAGTTTCCAAAACCCAATATTTTTCCTCAATAGAAATTTTACATGGTCACCTTGAATGCAGAAAACATTGGCTTACTGTGGCATTTAGTTCTCAGAAACTACACGTCAGAATACTTGGAGATCGGTGTGAAAAATACGAAGCTAAGGAAAATTGGTATGAAAAAGCTGGCAATGAATGCTGGTCAGGAAATTAAAGAAAGGATGATGAATTCAGGGCAATGTCTCTAAGAACAGCTTTTTAAAAAGCAAACCAAACCAATTGCTGGAGTGCATTGTGACTCAGAGCAACCCAACGGGCAGATAGGACCGCCCCAGAGACTCCCCGAGGTTGGGCTCTGTCCAGAGGCCGACTGCTTCACCATTCCCCTCGGGGGCAGCTGGTGACTTCAAACCTGCGGCCTTACCGTTAGCAGCCGAGCGCTTCACCTCGGCACCACCAGGTCCAGGAAGCAAATACAAAGTCATACAGGAAGGGGTGCTATGGCTGCAGGGCCCTTAGATTCTAGTGTGATGAGCTGTAAAGGGGGTTACATGTGGGATAATGGAGGGAAATTCCATTAAAAAAATAAAATTTAATGAGGACATTATTTCCTAATCTAGTTTTTAAAAAATTTTTCCTTTTTAAATTACAATTCTATTTTCCTGCTGGTGTGGAGAATTGATTTCAACATTAAATTCCATACTTTTTCCTTGGCCATTTTGGCTACTCCTCCCATGTAGCTATTTTATTTTCACAAAGCTCCCTGTCCTGGTTAATAATTATTATAGTTTACCTCTATTTCTCCTTGAGTTCACATTTCTCCCTCAGCAATATCCGAAGCTAAGCGCTAAGTAGGGTCGGTCCACTCTAGGAATCTGGGCTTAGCAAGAAAGAGAAAAGGAACTGGAAAAAATGTAAAGTGATCATAGGATAGTTTTGAACTTTTAGGGCTAACTTTTCCTACGGAGATCCTTAGATGTCTGTTAGGTTCAGGATATACGGATAATTTTCAGAGCTTAGGTCCATCTTATGTATTATGAACTGTGGGGGAAAGATTAGTCTCCAAATATATTTTTAATCCATGTTTAGATTGTCCCCCACCTTAAATTTTTCCCCCTAAGAATAGAAATAACTCAGGAAGCAGGAAGAATCAGATCAGCCTCTTTGGTGGCCAACTATTCCTGGACAGTGATCATGGGGTAAACAGCAAGGCGCGTTGCTCTAAGTCTGCATTTGATTCAATCTATTGGCATTGGTGGGGGATTGTTTTCTTACACATTTAAAAAAACAAAGAAAAACTCACTGCCATCAAGTCAATTCTAATTCAGATCAACTCCATGGGATAGAATAGAACTGCTCCCTAGGGATTCCAAAACTGTACATCATGACCAGAGCAGACAGCCTCATCTTTCTCCTGTGGAGTGGTTGGTGAGTTTGAACCACCAACCTTTCAGTTATCACCAGTGCTTAAATCACTGTGCCTCCACACCGGATGATCCCATGGCAATCCTTACATTTAGCTAGAAACGTTAACCTTTCTCATTGAGATTTGCAATTCAGGCCTCAAACACATAAAACTTAGAAAAGACCTCCTTGCCATGCCTCATGCCAAGTTGGAATGCCTTTACTGTTGTGAGGCTCTTTGTAATTCGGAGACTGCTCAGATGACAACTTTGGCCACCTCATGGACATGGGGTGGGGGCGGGGAGGCTGTTCATGGTCCATTTGTCTTTCTTTTCTTCTTCTTCTTCTTCTTCTTCTTCTTCTTCTTCTTCTTCTTCTTCTTCTTCTTCTTCTTCTTCTTCTTCGTCTTCTTCTTCTTCTCTTTCCTCTCCCTCCTATCTATCTATCTATCTATCTATCTATCTATCTATCTATCTATCTATCTATCTATCTATCTATCACTGTGTAATTAATGGCCAGTGTCAGCAAATGCCTGGATTTTCCAACTCATCTCAGAATTGGATTAGCAAAGATGGGGCTCTATTCAATTACTATCCATCTAATCCTTTTAACTTCCCCCCAAAGATTTTTAGCCTGCCACAAGCTACTTGGAAAAAGAATCAAATGTGCTAAATAGAAGAAGGGTAATCATAATGATTAGCCTAAACAAAGGGATTGAATTCAGTGTGTTGAATGGCTCCACAGGCCATGGGGGGGCCTCTGCAGTGAGGAATGTGCAAGGCTTGACATCCTCTGTTTGCCGGTTCCAGTTGTGTTCATTAGAAAGAAAAAGGCTGCCTATCCCATTTTCAGCTTCTTGGTTTCTTTTTTTCCCCTATCTTTCCCCTTGGCTGTAAACAGAAATGCTGGCATGCAACTTACTTCCAGGAATAGCTCAGAGCCGATGCTCTTAATTTAGTCCCAAGAACTGCATTTCCTTCTTCTTGGGAAACACTCTTTCACCCCCCAATCTCTGTAATCATGACCCCAGAAAGGCTAGGTGTTTGCTTTCCCAGAACCTTAGACTCTGTGACTTTGACACCAGCGGATATGATGGTACCCAGAACTCATTACCCTAAAAGGACACATTATAAAGTCCTGGGTAGAGCAGGAGAAAAATGTGCACACAACTTTGAGGCATAAGAAAGACCAGGCTCACTGGGTGGAGCAGAACTCCTGCCACTATCGCCTTTAGCCAGCTTCTAGGCTGGACTGGAATGAGCTCACTCAACATTTAGCTAAGGTGAGAAACAACACTAGGGAGGCGTACACTCCTTAGGACAATCAATGAGTTTGAGCATTTAGATCAAAAGGCAGGATGACATTGTTTGGATTGCAGTCCGTGTCATGAGACCTAATGTGCAGGAATGGTTGGATGGAATATTGATTTGCTTTAACTTTCACCCAAGTCACAATAATACATTTTAAAGCTCTCAGAAAATAAAGCAAAATAACCATACTGCCACTGAGCTGCTTTGACTGGTTTTGATTCGAAGGGAAACGTACAGCTTTGTTGAACACACAGGAAAGGCCACATTAGGCACAAGGCCTAGCCATTCTCGAAACTGCATGAGTTGTAATGTTTACCTATCAGAACAGCTCTTTCCTGAAAAGGAAGATTCTCTAAGCAGGTATAGTTCAGCTCCACTGTATTAGAATGCATGCCTACTTCAAATAATGACTGTCCCTTGTAAGAGTGGTGGACAATTAGTATACAATTTTCACTTTGGAAAACTGTAGCAAGGATTATGGAATCTATTGAGAATACTCCAAGGGAATCTTATCTCGGGTCATACAATTCTAGTCCTGAATGTTTTCCTTAGTGATTTTTAAAATATACCCGTGTGTGCATGTGTGTGTGCATATGTGTGCATTTTTTTCTCTTCAGTGAGTTGATGAGATTCATTCATGGCTCAGCACTATGAGCTCTGTGTGTAGTTCATACAAACCAGGTAGGGGGTTTCCAAAAGATATTTCCCAGGTTTGTGTTAATGAATTATGAAACCTCTGCGCATGCCCCTGGCTCATCAGAACCAGATCCCGAGCATTCTGGGTACTTACAGAAGCACAGTTTTCGGACTTGTCTTCCACAAAACCAATTTGGCAGGGTGTCCTCTGATTCTGCAACCAGTAATCTGTGGACTCGAGCAGACTGTTGCTACGAAGAACCTGGGAGAATGAAGACACCCTGGTCAGTGTGGTTTGGCCAGGACATAGTTTCCTACTGCAACAAGCTACCTCCGCGTTCACCTTTTCTCCTCTAACTCTAGCTTGTAATTTGGGCAAAGGTTTATAGAGCAAATCAATTTTCCACTCAAGAATTCCTACACATTTTGTTTCATGTCATTGATTTCCATTCACACTTATCCCCACTTCCTCCTGGTCTTTCTGTTTCCATTCCTGTATCATCGGACAGATGTTGCTCTTTTTTATCTCAAATGTGGACCACTTGAAGGAGGTTGTGTCTACCTAGTGCTATTGTTCACCATATACAATTGTTGATTGTTTGGTTAAAGGCTGGGCCCCGAGAAAAGGTGGAGGGTGAGTTTAGCTCCAGGCATGAAACGCATCTAAGGACCAGAGTCGCTGGGTTCTAACAGACTCTCTCAGGCTGGTATGTCTGGTCATGACTATGATTTTGAGTTTGTTTCATATTTTTCTCCCACCCCTTCCAGGGCCTTCTAAAGTGATCTCTTTCATAGTGGTTGGTCAGGGTAGCAGGACACAATCTAGTTCTGATCTCAGGGACAAGGAAGCTGATGTTTCCTTGGTCCCTTAGTGCCTTGGACTCAGTGTTTCCATGTTCCAGTGTCTGTATTGGCCTTTCCTCAGAGCACGTGGACTTCAGAAAAGTCTTGCTGCAGGGAAGCACCCTCACTGTCATGCACACGATGTCCCTGGGAGCTTCCCAAACTGCAACTCTATGGGACAAGAAAGCCATCTTTCTCCCAACGAGCAGCCGGGGGTTCCAAACTGCTGAGCCCAATGTGGAACCGCTATGCCACCGGGGCTCCCCTAAAATCAGCATCCAGGAACTGGTCTTAGACACGGTGTCAATACTCCTGTTTCTTTTCTCATCAGATCTGGAAACTTCACTACAATTTCAATAAACCCCTTTTATATAGTTTGCAATCACATGATGATTTTGGACTTTGGTCCAACTGGCCATGACCATGGCTGGGGCTTAAACTGCCTTTGAATATTGTTGTTCATTCTTGTGATTGTAGATATTTTTTATTTTGGAAGATTCAAAATGTGTTGATCAATGTTGCTCCTGAAATAATGATTTGTCATCACTTCATGAGCTCGAGTAACATCTCTGTGAAATTAGGTCATTTTTCAGGTAGAGTTTCTTTTGAGAGTGTCTAGACTACTAGGTGAAGCTCAAACTTATTAGAGGTCAGGACATTTTGTTAAAATAATTTTCCCTGGCTAAATTGTTTTGTAGAGAACAAAGAATTCAAACACACAACTTAGCAAAAACCAGACGTGATTTATAAATGTTCTTTTCTTTTTTTTTAACAGCAAGACCCCAAACTCAAAGTCATCCAGTCCATTCTGACACACAGTAACCCTAATGGGCCGAACAGAACTGCTCCTTTCAGTACAGAGGCTGTAAATCATTGCAGGAGCAGACAGCCTCCTCATCCCCCCCCCCCCCTTTAAAGAGTGACCAGTGGGTTTGAACCTTCTACAGCACGAGGACTCGTACCAGCAAGAAAGAGAAGTGTTACTTCTGAGACCAAACCTTCTACAGATTCCGTCCCAGACGTAAACAAATGACTTAACTCCTAAAGTTTCTTAGCACTATCCAAATAGTAAATCACATTATTTTTCATCTTATAGAAGATTTCCAGTACTCTTGTGGTACCCTGCATACGACTAGGGCTATTATTCTTGTTGTTGGTTGCTGTTGAATTTGTTCCAAACCACTGCTCCGTCCTGCTCCAGCCCCACGATCTTTCCTGTGTTCGAGCCCATGGTTGTGGCTAGTCTGTCTGTCAGTCCACCTCACTAAGGCCTTTCCTCGTTTCGCTGACCCCTACCAAGCAAGATGACCTTTTCCATGGAAGGTCCTCACTGATAACATGTCCAAAATACGTGAGGTGCAGCATTTTGGCCTCCGGTCTTCCAGGACAGATTTGTTTATCCTCCTTGCAGTGCATGGCTTACGCAATAAGCTTTACCAGCACCATGACTCGAAGACACGGACTCTTCTTCACTCTTCCTTAGGCTCTCAGGTGGGTCTGAGGCAATGGAAAATACCATGGTTTGAGTACGAGGCCTAAAAGTGATCTCTTTGCTTTTAGTTCTTTTAAGATCTCATTTGCAGCCGATTTGCTCAAGATATGATGTTTGATATCCTGACCATGGCTTTCATGGACGTTGATTGTAGCTCCAAATAAAATGAAACTTGTTTCAACCTTCAACTTTTCTCCTTCGGTGATGATGTTGCTAATTGGTCCAACTCTCGAGACTTTTGCTTTCTTTATCCATACTAAAAGCTGCAGTGGTTGATCTTCATCAGCAAGTAGGCATCTTTGCTTTCAGTAAGCAAGGTTGTTTCATCTACATGTCCAAGGTGTTTAATAAATCCTCCTTCCTCCTCGATACTGCATTCTTCTTTATAGAGTACAACTTCTCGGTTATTATTGTTATTATTATTTGCTAGGCAGACAGGCTGAATAAGTGTGATGCAATGGTGCTGTCCTGATACACACCTTTTGATCTCAAATGATTGATCATTCTAAGGTATGTGAATCTCCCTAATACTGTTGCCCTTAGAGACCTCTCTACTATTATGCTGAAAGTTGAGCCACAGGGAGCGAGTTCAGTTTCAAACCTCTGGGGTTCCACCAGCCTCTATCCTACTAGTAAGCCTGGTGTCTTTTATGATTTTGAGTATCACTCCATAGGCTCCCCCTGCCCACATCTTCTCTATACTCAAAGTATTTTTAAAATGCGCCAAAAAATTGCTAGTCATTTTTATACTGTTTCTCCCCCGACTGCCCAGTGAGTTTTGCTGAGGCTTTGGGCATGTGATGTAGCAACCGACAGAAGGCAGAAGCACTTGGGAGAGTTTAGCTGTCTTCTATTTGATTAACCATTAAAGAATTTTTCAAAAATTGTAAACTAAAACCATTATTATCATGTAAAAGTTTTTTTTTTTAATTTTGAAAAAGAGCCCTGGTGGCACTAATATCCTGCCACAAGGTCAGTGGTTTGAATCCACCAAGTGCTCCACAGGAGAAAGATATGGTTGTCCGCTCCTGTAAAGAGTGAGCATTTCAGAAACCTGCAGGGACCGTTCTACTCAGTCCCACAGGGTCACAATGACACGACGGGTACTTGGCACGATGGCCAGGTGACCTGAGAGAGATAGAAACTTTAAAAAAAATAAAAACGTGTTACTTGTGTGTACATGCAATGTGTTAATTATCCTTCCTGGGATAGTAAATGAATACAAATATTTCTCAGCATTCACATATGATGTGGAAAACATCTGTAAGCACAATCCATCTCAACAATAGCTTTGTGAGGTCTCTGATGGTTTTTGACGGGTCAAAGCAATTCTGGCTGAAAAAACCTTAGAACCGCTGACCCAGAGTTAAGCCTATTTAAATAGAGTAAAGCTCTGGACTCCACCAGCTCAGCTGTCACTCATGTTTCTTTTCAGAATAGAATAGCCTTGAGAAGCCTGGAGGTTAGCAGTCTTAACTGCATGGGAATTCTGAATTGGTCACAAATAGCAAGTTGACTGTGAACAACTTTCTTTAAAATGCCGAGCCTCTGTTTCCATCCCTGTAAACTACAGATATCATACCCACCTCCTGGGGCTGTTTGGGAGTAGTCAAGAGATCATAGTTGAACAACACTGAATCCTGGAGCTGGAGCACTATCTTCTTACTACACTGGCTTTGTCATTTCTAAATAAACTGGAAATGACAAAAAAAAATTGACTGTCTTAGCCTGGAATAGTGGGTTGGAAGTATTTCAGATTATTTTAGCAGCTATTCTGATGTAAGGTATAAGAGCATTTTGTAATATTAATTGTTCCAGCTACCATTTTGAATGCTGAGCATTGTGCTAAAATTCAGTGTATGTAATTTCTAACTTTAATTTCTTCATTAATACAATATTATCAGACAGAATTCGTTGGACATTGGACTACTGCACATGGAGTTAAGGTAAAATTTAACATCTTATAATCTGTTCTTCATTTTGACTCATTTTTAAATTTCTTCTAGTTTTTATTACTTTCTGCTTTATTTGTGATGGAGGCTTTTCTGTTTTATTTTGATATTGCTGGGGTGTTTTGGTACGTTTTTCTCTGTATGAAATTCAGGATATGTAACAGTAGAGAGCTAATAACTGGATTGATAGTCACAGGGTCATGGCAGTGCAGGTTGGGCAGGGAAACATGGAGCTAATAATGAGGGCAAGAAAGTAGAAAATGTTCCAAAAATTGATTGAGGTGAAGATCACAAAGCTCTTTCTGATGTATTTGAACTGCTGCATTGTATATGTGAATTATTTGTCAATAAGACTGTTAAAATATTAGTTTATGATAGTATATCATGACTATAATAAGAATCTTTGTATTTTCCCCCATACACATCACTGACATTTAGAGATTATTTATTATTAAATATTCCAGCATTTAATTGTTGACCAAATGCTATATTTGTTGAGAACTTTCTGGGTTAAGGAGAGATAAAAAATCTAATCTAAAGGCTAATATATGTAAAGTACTTAACACGCATAGTAAACACCCCCATAACATTAGCTACATAACTTTTATACAGCTGTCAGTCATCCATGGCGGACAGATTTCAACAAAATCTCCAGATTACTGTTGATCTACTTTAAAAAAATTAACTATTGAAAACCTTGCATAATATGGGTGCTGGAAGACGATGCAGCCCCCTCTGTTGAAAGGCAGCAATTCACTCAAGTATACCAGGGGGCATGGGCACAAAGCCAGCCTAGATTGTGCTAGGCATCCTGTCTAGTTGACTCGCCAGTAACTAACAAAAGCAGCAACACAAAGATGATTATTCTTTTGCTCCAGGAGTCAATCATGTGCCTAGTTACTGGGACTGGGGTTGTAGTCAGCCTGTCTGACTCCAGAGTTCTCACCTAAGCAACGCTCCACGGTCATTTCTCATTCTCAAGTTCGACCACATCCCCAAGTGGGTCCTTAACTTCCTTTCTCCCTCTGGGCCTGGTTGGGAAATGGGAAGGTCTGGATTTCAGTGACGACTCTACTGCTAACTCTATATATCCTTTGTTATCATGTCACTCATTAGCTCCCAGCCTCCATGGTAAACAATTAAACCAAGCAATTGGACGGTCCCTTCTAGACCAGCTTCTTGTTGTTAGACCTGGTTGAGCTGGTTTTAACTCATAGAAGGCCCATGTGACGGAGTGAAACTGCCCTATAGGATTTTCTACACTGAAAATTCCACACCGCCAAGGGGTGACATTTATTTTTTTATTTAGTACTTTTATTGGGGGCTCTTATGTCTCTTATCACAATCCATACACACACCCATTGTATCAAGCACATTTTCACGTATGCTGCCATCATCATTTTCAAAACATTTTCTTTCTACTTGAGCCCTTGATATCAGTTCCTCATTTTTTCCTCCTCCCTCTCCTGCCCGCCCTCCCTCATGAACCCTTAATACGGTCTAGATTTATTATTTTCATATCTTACAACATCCTCTGTTGCCCTTCACCCACTTTTCCATTGTTTGTCCCCCTGGGAGGGGGGTTCTATGTTGATATGGAAGCAAATCATTAGGTCTTTTGTTGCTTGGAGCCATCTTTTGGTAACCTACCAAGCTCCTTCTTCTAGACCAAGAGTACATCATTCTCCTCGCCTGTTCATGCTCTTTCTGCATCTCTCTTTCCAAAGTCCATTAAGAGCCTAACATATTTATAGGTCTAGTATTGAGGCAGCAGATGGACATTGGATTGTTACTCAAGTACTTCCTCAATGCAAGAACACTTTGTTCTATTAAATTGGCATTCCATGATGCACACCTTTCCGACACAATTGCTGAAGACAAAGCAGGTGCATAAGCAAATGTGGCAAAGAAAGCTGATGGTGCCCGGCTATCAAAAGATATAACGTCTGGGGTCTTAAAGGCTTGTAGGTAAACAAGTGGCCATCTAGCTCAGAAGCAACAGAACCCACATAGAAGAAGTAAACCAGCCTGTGTGACCATGAGGTGTCGAAGGGATCAGGTATCATCAGAACAAAAAATCATATCATTGTAAACGAGGGGGAGTGCAGAGTGGAGGCCCAAAGGTCATCTGTAGGTAACGGGACACACCCTTACAGAAGGGTCCCAGGAAGGAGATGAGCCAGTCAGGGTGCAGTGTAACAACAAGGAAACATACATGTTTCTTCTAATTCTTAAATGCTTCCTACCCCCCACTATCATGATCCCAATTCTACCTTACAAATCTGGTTCTACCAGAGGATGTACACTGGTACAGATAGGAACCAGAAATTCAGGGAATCCAGGGCAGATGATCCCTTCAGGACCAGTGGTGAGGGTGGAGGGAAGGTTGGGTAGAAAGGGAAACCGATGATAAGGATCTACATATAGCCTCCTCCCTGAGGGACGGACAACATAAAAGTGAGTGAAGGGAGATGTCCGACAGTGTAAGACATGACAAAATTATAATAGTTTATAAATTATAAAGGTTTCATGAGGGAGGGAGGGGAAAAATGAGGAGCTAATACCAAGGGCTTAAGTGGAGAGTAAATATTTTGAGAATGATGAGGGCAACGAATGTACAAATGTGCTTGACACAATGGATGTATGTGTGGCTTGTATTAAGAGTTGCATGAACCCCCAATAAAATGATTTTTAAAAAGGAGCTAAATAAATAAACAAGGGACATAGATCTAAAAGCAGGCTTTGGGGGAACTAATATGGATGAACATAAGAAACGAGACAATGTTCTAAAAAGGATTTCTTAATATGAGGGAACTATGGAATCGAATGATTTGTGAATTATATGCCAATAAAACGGCTTGGAAAAAAAGGACAAGCTTCAACAAAACACAGAGTCACATGCTAAACAATTCTACCCCAAGGAAACTTTAGGTTTGATGGGGTTGGGCGCACCACTAGACAAAAAGGAGTGCTTGGCCGAAAGAATCTAGACTCGAGACGCTAATGACTTTGACGCCTTATGAATATCATCCACCCACAGAGAGAGCCACTTTCTGAGAGGGAGGAAAAGAGGAAATCTCACCAGGCTTTCAACCACTCATCTATTTATCTTCTATTTTTAGGTATGGGCTCACTTATTTCAGACTAAGAGATAATAAGGAGCGCGCTGTGTGTTCACAAGTTTGACATAATGATGGCACTTAAAAAGATGTCATGAGTGTCATAAACGATAAAGACAGATCCTTTTGCTCCATTTTCAAGTGATTTGCTCTCTCATATAGAGAACAGGAGCACCGGTGGCCTCATGGCTATGCATAGAGAACAGAGCTCAGAAATTCAGGACTAATGGGAGGGCACCCGTTTGCTGTGGAATGGACTTGTGCTCATAGCAATTCTAAGAGTTTCAGAGTAGAACCGTGTTCCGAAAGGTTCTCAGTGGCAGACTTTTCAGAAAGAAATGTCCAACCTTTCTTCCAAGGTGCTCCCTAGGGGACTTGCACCTCCAAACTTACATTGGCCACTGACCACAGTGACGATTTGTGTTACCCAGGCAGAGACACCATTGACCTAAGAAGGAGTGGCCAAGGACATTTTTCCTAAACTAGACCTAACCCAAGACAAGTGCTGCAATGCCTTGATATAAAAAATAATGGTAGGTTAGTTAAATGTTGCCCTGTTAACTGTAAGGTGTGCAGTTCAAACCCATCAGTTGCTCTGTAGGAGAAAGATGAGGCAGTCAGCAACCCTAGGGAGTGGTTCTACTGTATACTAAAGGGTTCCTATGAGTCAGAATTGACTCAACTGGCTCTCACTGCAACGGAGTAGTTTCTGACTCATAGTGACCCCATAGGACAGAGTAGAACTGCCCCTGGTGGGTTAAATGGCAGTGGAAGAGTTCGTAGCAGGATCTGGGAGGCAGAACTCGAGTTGAATCCTTTATCCAACATGTACTAATGGAATAAACTTGGGAAAGGGGTGTAGTCTCTTTGCGACTTCATTTTTATTTCTGCTTTGTGAAGACACTTCAGTTGCTTGTTCCAAGGATTAATAAGGAAACTTTAAAAAAGTGCAAGGAGTCTTGGTGTTACCATGGATTAAGCAATGGACTGCTGAAAAGGGGTGTGTGGTTTGAACCCACCAGTCTCTCCGGAGGTGGGAGAAGGATGAGGTGGTTTGTTTTTATAAAGATCTACAGGCTTGGAAATCCTCTGGAGTAGCTCTCCTGTGTCCTCTAGACTCCACGGCCGTGTCTTTTGTAAGTGCTAGCCTCTTAACAGAAGTTGATACATAAGAGCTATTATGATTAGTACATGGTAAAATTTAGACTGTTTCCTCCCATCTTAACATTTTCTTGGCCTTTTCAAAACACTTCACCACTTCTCTTCCTTGATTTATTATTTGTGATGCTCCATTCTATCTTTCTCTTCCCGCTTCTTTTATCATCTCCTTCAGTCAACAGGGGTTCCCTCTGCTCCTTCTGCGTGGGGCACTGGGGGTGTTAAGAGGAATGAATCACATAGATGCCCTTTCAGAGATGAACATGGAACGGATGGCAAACACATGCTCGAAGGACTGAGACAGAGGAAAGACCCTGATAAAGGTTCCTTTGATCAAAGGCAACCCGACACAACTTGAAACTAGAATAATTTCCACTGAAGCATATGAGGGGGCTTCTGAAAGTTCTTGGAAAAATTCCCAGATCTCTTCATTGTATTTTTCCACAGATTTATGAAGCCCCTAGTACTTGTAGAAACTGCCGAACTGGTGTATGTTTGTCTGTGCATTTTTTCTGAACAACAAATAGGCAAATTAAAAAAAAAAGTCAGTTATACTTATAGAACATATACATGTAGAAAGTATCTATGAAATTGTGGCAGTTCATTGTTGATTATTATCAATACTTATTTCAAATGTCTATTCAAATGTTTGATGATATTTGCTTCTAACGCCCTAGAAAGAAAAAAACAAATCAATCCTTCCTCTTTCCCTCCCTCTTTCCCTCCCTCTCTCTGCGCAGTCAAGGTGATCCAGCTCATAGAGACCCTGTAGGACAGAGTATAACTGTTCCTCTGGGGTTTGAGGCTATAAATGTTTCAGAAGCAGAGAGCCTCATTTTCCTCTCTCAAAAAAGATGGTAAGTTGGAACTTAACACCTTGTTGTTAGCAGTCCCGTGTGCAATCCACAGCCCCACTTGGATTCCCTACAAATCAATAAGGGAGGGGGGGGATGGACAAAAACAAAAAGAAGAATCCAAGTGTCTGTATCACAATACATGGATTACTCTGCTCTCCCTAGGAGGAAGTTCATCTTGACCAGATTACTGAAAGGAGAATTTGAGTTTTGAGAAGTCTCCTTTTAACTAAGTTTTATTTTTTCCATATTCCACGAATGACTATTCCCTCGAGTTCCGTCCTCAGTGAATTGCTCATTTTACTCCCTCTGTCGTTTCTCGCTGGAGACCTCATCCGCTCTCAGGACAGTAATTGCCACCTCCAGAGATGACTCAGACATCTGATCTTCAGCTCTAACCTTTCTCAGGAGCTTGGCTTTTCACATTTCTAACTTATAGTGATGACTCTGGTATCTTCAGCTGTCACTCGGCCTCTTCATGTCTAAATGCAAATTCCCTCCCTCCCTAAAAGAAATCCATCTCCCAGTTTCCAGTAAAAAAAACATGATGCTCCCAGTTCCCTCGGTTGAATCTTCCATGCCAGCTCCGGCTGTTTAAAAACCAGCTGTTGTACAGACTCCTCCAACTCTGGGTGGCCCCATGGCATCTAATTAGAAGTGTGCTCTCTGTGGTTTTCAGTGTCTGACTGTTTGGAAGTTGATCACCCGGTCTTTCTTCCGAGGGGTCTTTGGGAAGACTCCACTCCTACCTTTCAGTTAACAGTAAGCATTTAACCATGTATACCACCCAGAAACACTTATTTGTCTCCTGTCTTCTGCTTTAATGCACTGAACATTCACAAAGATTGTTTAAATGCATGTTGTTGTTGTTGTTAGGTACCGTCGTGACCCAGTTCTATATTACAAATATGTCTAGACCAGAGCATGTACACTGGTACAGATAAGAGCTCTCAACCCACAGAATCCAGGGCAGATAAACCCCTCAGGACCAATGTTGAGAGTAGCGATGCCATGAGGGTAGGAAGAAGGCGGGGAGAAAAGGGGGACAAAGGGGGAACCAATCACAATGGTTGACATACAACCCCCCCCTCGGGGGGACAAACAACAGAAATGTGGGTGAAGGGAGACAGTGGATGGTGCAAAATAGTAAAATAAAAATAACTTATAAAGTATCACGTGTTCACGAGGGTGGGCGGGGAAAAAGGAACTGACACCAAGGGCTCAAGTAAAATGAATATATTTTGGAAATGATGATGGTAACAAGTGTAAAAATGTGCTTGACACAACTGATGTATGGATTGTGATAAGAGCTGTAAGAGACCCCAGTAAAATTATTTATTTAAAAAATAATAATAGAATAAAATCTGGCATATGAGTCAAGTTGTACATAAGAAAGCAAGAGTCAGATAAATGTTTAATTACAAATTGCAAGTGTTATAAGAAAACTTAACATGGTGCAGTAATGGAAAATAAGAGTTGTAGATGATAGTTAGGTTGGGATATCAGAGAAGGCTGGTCACCCACAGGACCCCTAACAGTTGTATAGGTCTCTCTCTCCTCTCTATTCCCTTTGTAATTTGAATCTATGTAGCTCACAGAAGCTAGAAGGCAGGGAAAGCACAGAGGCTTGAAGAGTGAGCTGCTCTGAAATCCCAACTTCTCCCTTAATTCACTGTGAAAACCTAAGGCAAGTCACTGAGCTTCTTTGAGATTCAGTCTCCACATCTATAAGCTGAGTATATTATTCTATGTGGTAGTTACACAATCTGTTGTCAATTTGAGACTTAAGAGTGAAGGGGTGGACTTTAGTCCGTCAGGTCACAGCTTGATGACCTCATGTGGAGGCATTAAGGAGATATACATAGCTTGCTGAAGGAGAGACATACATTCACTCCCTGTGAGAAATTCCTGCAGATAAGACACATGGAGCTACGCCAGAGCCCTGGAGCCGAAAGAGTCACATGGAAACCCCTGCCAGCACTGAGATGCTTCCACTGCCACTGGATCCACAAGACTTTCCAACCCCTGGCCTGTGATCTTTCTGCACTTGGCATCATTGCATGGGTTGCATGAGTCTGAAGAGGAATTTATAGATTGGTATCAGACATATGGGCTAATATCCGACTTATAGATCTGATCTGGACTGGGCTGGGATGTTGTCTCAATATTCAATTGCTCTTGTATATAAAGACCTTTGTTATACACATATGAGTGTCGGAAATGGTTTCTCTAGTCAACCCAGACTAACACATCCTACTTTGGTGTCTAGTGACTGAGATCTTAAGAGCTTGTGAGCAACATATAAGATGAAAGGATTGTCTGGAGGAAAGAGCAGTGATGAACAATGAATACACATGGAAACAATTACTCCAGTGGGCGGATGGAGTCCTACAATTTCAGCCCCCACAATCCCATGACCAGAAGAAATCAGGGGCGTCCAGCTACCTCTACTAACTGCCCCGAAAGGGATCACAATAGAAAATGCTGGATAGAATGGGAGAAAAACCTAAGAGAAGCCAAACCCCAAGAGAAGCCAAGCTTAGTGGTTGGATAGTGACTGTGGAACTCTAAGACTATGGCTCTTAGTCGCCCTCAGGTTTAGAAATGAATTCACACCTGCGGTTCAATTTTCAGCTCAGTATGAGACAGGTTATAAAAGGAACAATTGCATGAATGAGTATGAACACTTCAGAATAATCAACTGTTTGACACTAGAGGGGTAGCATTTGCCAAAGGACAAGGTTCAGAAGGGTTAGGAAAGAAAGGAGAGTGAGCTGGGACATTGAGGGACGAGGTGGGATGAGTGGTGTTACATTGAAGGGTCTACAAAGAATGGAATGAAGCAAAAGGCGGGTATTATTGAATGCAAAAGCGATGATTTGCTCTGGAAATTTTCACTCAATCCACACTAAACAGTTAAAACAGAAGTCAGGAAAAGGAAATTCGTGTCGTTAAAAACGTGGCTGTTATGGCCATGGGCCACAAACGATGTCTTTGGGTATAATGCCCGTGATTCTGGGTAATTGTTGGTGTTCACAAGTACTAGAAAGCTATTATTATGATGTCCGTGGGTGGCCCAAACAGTCCTGGGGGGTCTCGTGCTACTCATTGGGGTGCCAATCACAAGGTCAGAGTTCAAATCCAGGAGCCCTCTACTAGAGAAAGGTGAGAGTTGATGCTTTGGTACAGATGTACAGTCGTAGAAACCCTCAGTAGGGTTTCTATGGGTTAGGATCACCGTGATGTCAGTTAGTCTTTGTTTGTTTGAGTAGGTGACACAGATGCTTTGTTTCCAGTGGTGACGTTGGACAAGGATGGATGACTCTAGTTCCTTAAAGATTACTACCAAGAAAAGTCTATGGAGCTCAGGTATACTTAGTCACACACGGGGCTGCCATGATTCAGTATCAACTTAATAGCAATGGGTTCATTATTATTGTTATTGTTGCGGTTGTTGATAGGTACAGTCAAGCCCGTTCTGACTCATAACAACCCTACGGAACAACATTGCTCAGATCCTGGCCATGATTACAATTGTTGCTAGATTTAAGCCTCTGGTTGCTGACCCTGTGTCAGTCTATCTCCTTGAGGATCTTCTACTTTTTCATTGACCCTCCCCTACACCAAGTATGATGCGCTGCTTGAGGGATTGATCTTTCCTGATGACATGTCCACGATAGGTGAAATGAAGTCGCATCATCTTGGCTTGTATGGAATATTTTGGTTGTATTTCTTCCCAAACAGATGTGTTTCTTCTTCTAGTGGTTCATGGTCTATTTAATAGACATTGACCTTAATTTATTAACTGATCCAACAAGCATTAGAGAGAACTTATTATAGTCATCAACATGTAGACTAATCTCTGGGATAGAAGGACAGTAGACAGTGGCTTATTGCTCATAAATACTCAAGATAGACATGAATTCATCTCATCCTTGTTAGACATTAATGTATTGCACTGATAACTATTTATCAAACTCTGGTATTTCACATATTACACTCTGAATAATATGGATGCTTCCAGGTTTTGTCTCCAACCCCTATATATACCCTCAGTCCACTTCCATCTGTTTTTCTAAATCAGTGGTTCTCAATCTTCCTAATGCCGTGACACATTAATGCAGTTCCTCATGTTGTGGGGACCCCCAACCATAACATTATTTTTATTGTGACTTCATTACTGTAACTTTGCTACTATTATGAATCTGGTGACCCCTGTGAGAGGGTCGTTCGATCCCCAAAGGGGCCACAACCCACAGGTTGAGAACCGCTGTTCTACATAATCCCAAACTATATTTTATGATGTACATGCTTTTTTCCCAGCTCATTCCACCTTCTTGGATTGCTCTCTGATTCCCTTTCATCCATGTATTTCTCAAAGATCTACCTAAAACTGAGTCCTCAACTATCTTATCAAATAGTTGTGTCCTCTTGTGAAATGTTTGTAATGAAAATGTTAATTTTTTCCAAGTCATCTTTTGGAATGTGTGTATGCAGTTTTCTTCCCACCAGGTCATTTAAGTATATGAGTATCTGATTCAGTTTATCACCCCCCTTTATTTCTGGGCAAAGAGTTTGTTGTTCAGCTCCGCAAGTCTCTTGTATTTGGGTATTTGCTGCAGTTTTCTGCCCCAGGGATGGTGTTTTAGAAGTGGGAGGGCACCCTAGAAGTATTTATTATGTGATTTCTTCAATAAGAAGAATATTTGAAAGTTCAATCTATATCCAAAGGCTCTGTGAAAAGGTAATAAAGAATTTTAATATTGAGCAAGACCCCCATTTTCATGTCCTATAGACTCAAAGCATCACCCCATTTCATTTCTGCTGAATATAAACATGGGTAGCAACCTGGAACCTTTCCGGGGTGACATTTCACCTGCAAAGTAAAGCTTTGTTGCATGTCAGCAGCCTGGCGACTGGCCCACTGCTGCTTAAGAGTAAGTGTGTATTATCGTTAGAACAAGGATTTCATTCTCTCCCGAACAAGTGAGACTCAGAAAATTAGGACATGCTGAGACATGGGGACAATGTTGCCCTCAGTGGTCTGTAGGCTGGACAGAGCTTGGGAGAGCAATTCCAAGCCAAGCCTTCCCAGTCTTCTGTTCTCTTCATGATTCCAAACATCTATTATTATGATTTTAAATGCAATGTTAACAAGATTAGAAAGAACTGTCTAAAAGAAACCTCCTTTGGGATGAGTATTTCCCTGAATGTGGATTGAAGGCAAGGGAAGAAAGGAAAGCCATGAAAAATCAGAGCAGGAACTAGAACCATCACAACATCTACATACATCAATCCGTTGAAGCTTGTGTTAAAATGTTTAATCCTAAGAAAAATGATATACAACAAACACGCATATAGGAAAACGTATGACATGGTTTAAGATCTACTGTTGTTTGGGGGATTTTTTTTGAGGGGGTGGTGGTGTGTGCATGCCGAGTATGAGAAGTATTGGATTTTCTGTTGGATAAAGAACAACAACAACAATAACCCATTGCCATTGGGTTCATTTCAATTCATAACAATCCTATAGGACTGCCCTTTTGGATTTCCAAGACTTTAAATCTTTAAAGGAACAAAGAACCTCATCCTTTTTCTCCTTGGAAAGATTGATGGGTTCAAACCCCTGACCCGGTGGTTAGTAGCTTAAAAGCTACCCACCCCCCTACCAGAACTCCTATTGTGTCAATACCTATTCATAGCAGTGCTCTAGGACTCCAGGAGGCTTCCAAGATGAACACATTCCAGAATCAGACATCTTTCTCCTGAGAAGAAAGTGCTAAGTTTGAACCACCACCTCTTAGTTCAAAGCTTAGAGCTTAACTACTGTGTCACCAGGTTTGGACCAAATAATTTAATGGTTGTGTATCATGCTTTTGACCTTTTGAGAACAGTCAATTCACTTTTCTCAGATTCTTCCCAGAAAGAATTGATGGAATATACTGGTAACTTCCTTTATAATATATCATTTAATTACTCTGAATATTAATAGATGAACACCTAATTTGCTAGGGAGTACTCCCGCATCTTGGGTGCTCCCTATCCTGGTGCATGTAAGTCCTGATAATGGCTTTCCTTCTATAAAGGCAGAGGTGAGCCTCATAAGTCCAGGCACAAACCCCTCCTGAACCAGAGGGGGCTTTAGGGAACCATGCCAATGTATCGACACCCTTCCCTTTCTTTCCAGTTGACCCTGGCAGAACTGCAAAGTGAGCACATTCATCAGACGGGCAAGCTCTTTCGGCTGATTCGGATGCCTAATCGAATTACCGAAGCTGGAAGGGCTTCTTAGTTTGCAAACTCAAAGAAAGGTGCGAAGGGCTGAGGCCCAGTGATGGGGAACAGCGTGCCCCATCTTCCCTTTAAGACGTGAAGAGAAGGGAGTGGTGAATGTCAGGTTACAGTAAGAAAACCAAATTTAAACTCCTTCCAAAGAAATACTTAATACATAATATCAAGAAGCTGGGATGGTTAGGTTTTGTGTCAACTTGGCTGGGTTAAGGTTCTCAGTAGTTGGGCAGTAATCCTCCATGATAGGATACAACAAAGCACAATCAACTCTGAGTGTCAGCACGGTAGAGCTCCCTTGCTTAGGTCACAGGCTTGATGCAACAAGAAAAAAGACTTTTTGGCTGGTGTGACCCACTCCTTTTTAAGCAGACTTAGGGGGAAAGACTCACTTCTACTGGATCTGGGTCCTGAAACTGGTTCATTAACTGCCTTCCATTTTGCCTGTCAATCCTGGGAGCTATCAGCAGACTTAGATTCAATGGACTCTGCATCTACCGGCCTGTGGTCCTATTGTTTTCTGGGTCATCAGCCCCTGAAGCTATACCAGCCTTGAGAAACCTTCACTTTACATCTGATCCATGAACTTGAACTGGATTAGATTTTCCCACTTCACATCTGTGAGAATTGAAACATAGGGTTTTTTCCCCCCAACTTTCTTGAAAATAAATCTCTTCCCATATAAATCTATGTACAGACATATCAATCCACACACATACATGTAACTGTCACTGGTTTGGCATCTCTAGAGAACCCCGTCTACCACAGAAGATTTGAGTAGTCATTAAAATAAGAACTAAAATGAATAAATAAGAAAAATAGAGGAATGTGGCTAATTCCGGTGGGGTAGCCCCAGTCATAATTCTACAAAATGTTGTAAGCTATTTTGGTTTTGCTGAGCTCCATTTTTTCAGAGGGGAAAAGACACTGCAAGATGCCTCCGGGTATTCTTCATGCACAGCAAAAAGATTTGAGGAAGTGAGCTGTGGATGAGAATTGAATTGGCCGAGCACATTGGGAGCCTGAAATATATAGAGAGTGTTGAAGGCCAAGGGAGGAGATGAGTCCTGGGAAGTGCTCCGATTGCCTGCCTTCTGGAATAAGAAGCTGAGACATTTAAACAGTGAGTCATGCTATAACTGACAGTTTTAAGTAACACTTACAAATCCAACCCACAAAGCCAAACCTGTTGCCAGCAAATTAATTGGGGTTCATAGCAATCTGACAGAACAGAGTAGAACCGCCTCCTTGGTGTTCCCTGGTTTTTCATCTTTGCAGAAGTGGCACGCCTCATTTTCCCTCGCAGGGTGGTTAGTGGGTTTGAACTTGTCCACTTTCAAGTGGGCAGTCAAGTGCTTAATCAGTGTGACACCAGGAAACCTAGTTTCACACATGGGATTACCAGCAAGTAGGCATGTTCCAAAGCAAGTGCTCTGCGAAGGTACGTGCATCCTGTCCCAGCTCCCTCTATCCCTAAGGACCGACCAGGCTGCCTCACAGGCAGGAGAAGGCATTTAGCCTTCCACAGTGGAATTAGGTCAGAAACCATCATCACCTGCATCTGTCCTCAGTGTAACCCTGAGGCATCCTAGGTACCCATGTGCTGCAGCTCACGCGGAAATTTCCGTAGGTCAGTGCAAATGGCCCTAGAGGGCACTCTGTGTCTGGCAAGGCCTGATCTGAATGCGTGGCTTTCCTCCCTGGTTGATCTCTCACCTCTCTGCCCAACATCCCCATTGGAACGCCTCATCTCTTGTGACTGTGCCCAACTCCCCCGAGTCCTTCTCTTCAAACTGCCCGCGGAGAGTGGCGGCTCTTTAGTAGGCTTCAATGGGGAGCTCGCTTTGACTCCCAGCCAGTGCACCTCATGCACAGTCACCACCTGCCTGTCCAGAGAGCCTGGATTTCTGAAAATCAACCAATAACTACCTTACGAATCACACAGGTCCAAGCTACAACTTAACACAGAGATGGTCCAGGACAGGACACAGTGTTTGCAATCACTATGCAGTGGAATCATAAGTTGGGTGCTGATCAGGCAGCAGCTAATGGCAAGTCATAGACAAGTCTCAAACAAACAAACAAAAACAACTCACGGCCATGGGTCAATTGGTTCTCAGAGAACTGCCCTGTGGATTTAGGACACTATAACTCTTCAGAGGAGTAGAAGGCACCTCTCCTAAGGAGAGGCTGGTGGTTTTCAACTGCTGACCTTAAGGATGACAGCCCGAAGCTTAACCACTATACCACCAGACCTGCTCAGAAGCCAGACACTTTCATCAAGTAGACTCTAACTCATAGAGACACCAGAGAACAAAATAGGTCTGTCTTTTGGGGTTTCTGAGACTGTGAATCTTTATAGGAACAGAAAGTCTCATTTTTCTCTCAAGGATCACTTAGTGGTTTCAAACCTGTGACCTTATGGTTAGCAGCCCAATGTGAGACGCATTTTGCCACCAGTGCCTAGTGATCATTATTTTGAAGTGCACTTCACTCTGGATTGCCAAGTGGAACTTTGCTTTCTTCCTAGCACCCCAGACTCCAATCTCCTTCTGCTCTGAGGGATGCTTCCTACAATTCCTGAAAGAGCCTTCCTTAAACATAACCTTTGATCAGGAAATTTCAACTTCTTTCCTTAAAATTATCCCTGTTTCTTCAAACCTTTGGTTACTCTTTCAGAATGGTGATAGAACGGGACATCTTGGACCAGACTAGAAGTGGATAGACCAATTCTAGGGTCAGAAGTCTGCATGTATCTATGGAGCTAATATTGGCCTATTCTCTTGGGGAAAAGTCTAAAGTTGATCCTATTAAAAAGGTGAATACAGCTAAATTAGATTTCTCTCTTTCGCCTTACCTTTCTTTAAAAAAATCATTTTACCTCCTCCCTGGGAGATGGACGGCAGAGAAGGGGGGGGGGGAGGGAGACTCTGGATTAGGCAAGATATGACAAAATAACAATCTATAAATTATCAAGGGCTCATCAGGAAGGGGGGAGTGGGGAGGGAGGGGGAAAAAAGAGGACCTGATGCAAAGGGCTTAAGTGGAGAGCAAATGCTTTGAAAATGATGAGGACAAAGAATGTACGGATGTGCTTTATACAATTGATGTATGTATATATATGGATTGTGATAAGAGTTGTATGAGCCCCTAATAAAATGTTTTTAAAAAAATCATTTTATTAGGGGCTCATACAACTCTTATGACAATCTATACATACATCAATTGTGTAGAGCACATTTATACATTCATTGCCCTCATCATTCTTATTGCTCTCTACCTAAGCCCCTGGCATCAGCTCCTCATTTGTCCCCTCCTACCTTGTTACCTCCTCCCTCATGAACCCTAGATAATTTATAAATATTTCTCCTTACTTTTCTTATATATTTATCTCTTTATCCAACTAAAGTGATTTTTTTCCCTCAGGGACCCAGCTTCTATAAACACAGACTATTATAACTCTTTTTCACCAGAGACTACCAATCTTCAAAACCCAGTGCATGTGCTTCTCCTTGAGAATATATTGCTGGAACTTTTGACCACAGGCAATATAAGTCTGATGCATAAAATATCTTTAGGAATATAGAGCAGATTCTGAAAGGCCTCCCAATTTCTATGCTCATGCCTGAAAACATTAATTGAATTGCGTTAGTTAGCTGCATGTCATCCATAAGATATAAATGTAGAAGACAGTGTATTTACAGAGGAAGATGAGACCTCAAGGGATTGGCACTCTGTCATCCTTCAGATGGGTCTGTGCTATCCTCTTCAAGGCAAATTTAAGTCTGTTTAAAGGGGTCTCACTGTAGCAAAGGAAGCTCTTGAAACTTCAAAGAGCTGATCACATGTCATACTAAGCTCAGACTCTGCCTCTGGGAATCCATGTGTTTCCAGTCTGCTGCCTTTGATAAGTGCACGATTAAGGCAGATTTAATTAACGTGAAATAGAAAGAGTAGGAAATTTGGGGTGTTGATTTTTTCCTCCAAAAATTATTTCCTCTCATGAGTCCTCTTCAGAGACTTGTTTCTTCTGTAATTCAAATGGTGAATGTTCAGTATGTGAAAATAAATCCTGGATGAAAGTGGTCAGCTATTGGGGACATATAACATTGGGTGTAATGTTTCCAAACTAGAGGACAATCTAAATGTTTAGTCTAATGAGGTGCATGGCATGTTATAGTCAGATTGCATGCTTAAGTCTATTTAAATACATTGTTGTCCTAGTGCAAGGAACGGTGACTTGGAAACAAGTGCACGCCTAACTTATCAACATCGTTAGATTCTAAAGACTAAGATCATAATGTAGAGAGTGACTACGTCATCACACAAATGGCAGTGACACCATAACATGACAGTCAAATCACATCATTGCTGTCAAACCACTGAGCATCATGCCTAGGTCAAACTGACACATAAACTTAACCCTCATAGCTGGGGCTACGCTTGCCTTACACCTTGGTGATCATTCCTATCAGATGTACACTGTGGTAAAAACAAAATGAAATAGATAGTAGATATTCTACCATTATAATACATACAAATGTCACATAATGAGTGTGGTAGTTACATAATCAGTGGGCAATTTGCAAGGATTAAGAGTGAATGGGTGGAGTCTAGCCTGTCAATCAGGTCATAGCTTGATGACTTCATTTGGAGGCACTAAGGAGATATATAGCTTTCTGGAGGTGGGACCCAGGCTCACTTTCTGTGAGGCATGCTTTCTGAAAAGTCACATGGAGCTACGCTAGTGCCCTGAGTTGGAGGAGCCATGTGAAGACCCCTGCCAGTGATGAGATGCTTACACCACCACTGGATCCAAAAGACTTCCCACCCACTGGCTTGTGATCTTCCTGTATTCAGTGTCATTGCATGTGTTGTGTGAATCTGAAGAGGAATTTATAGATTAGTATTGGACATATGGGCTAATCTCGGATTTATGGACTTGATCTGACTGGACTGGGATGTTTAATTTCTCTTGCATATAAAACACTTTCTTATACACATAGGCGTGTTTATGAATTTGTTTCACTAGTCTACCTGGATGAACACAATGCGTTAGTGAATAAATGTTAAGTTGGAGCAGCATCTATTGCTCCCACTGGTCTCTCAGTTTATTGAACTGAGGTGACTTCAGACTAGGACAAAGAAGAAATGCGTGGTGATCTGCTTCTGGAAATTAGCCACAGAAAACTGTATGGACCACAGTCAGATGCTGCTAGACACAGTGCTGAAAGAGCACTGAAGCTGGCAGGCACTCAACATACAAGGAACTCCAGCGTACACGAATGATGGAGATGGCGCAAGACTGGGTGGAAATTTGTTCTGTTGCACATGGCCTCTCATGAGTAGGAGCTGACTCAATGGCAGCTAATAAAATAATATTTGTTGATTATCCATTATGTGCCAAATGTTTTTACAAATATTATATGTAACCATCACACCAGGCCTAAGGAATCCAGGAAAACAATGTATTAACTGGCCAAGATCACACAATGGGAAAAGAAGCCTGGTAGCTCACTTGTGTCATTGAATTCCAGGTGCAGTTGGGAACACAACATGTTATTGCCTTCCTGGAAAGAACATATTTATTTATTAGGTAGAAACATAAAGAGTTTTTGCTTGAAATTTCTTCTTTGGCTTTGAAAATATTCTTGGTGGTATCTTCTTTTACTCTTTATTTTATTATTATTGTTTTCTTCTCTCTGTTTCATTTTTCTATGGTTTCTTTAGGTTTCCATTTTTGTGAAACACAAGAGTGGATGCATACAGACAACAGCTGATGCGGTGATTTATCGGGAATGGGAGGGTGGATAAGGGGTAGGGTGAGAGGGGCTGGGTCACAATCAATGAATGTGGGAGGGGTAGAGAACATTTAAATGGATTGTGATGATGTATATTCACTCTTTTAAAAGAGATTTAACTATGGAAGGGAATGATATATGAATATGAGGCTAAGAAAACTACTAAATAAAAAAAGAAACCACACTTGTCCTATGGTTACCATGAGTGAAGGAGAAAGAGTGTTTGCTTAGGGCATTGAGTTCCTTTTAATGTGGGTGGAACAGTTTGGAGAGGGATATCACAATGATTGTAAACATGAAGAATATAATCGATGGCACAAAATTATACATGCAGAAACTATTGAATTGGAGAATATTTTATTTTGCATAATTTTGCTAAAATTGAAAGAGAAAATGACATAACAATGAGTTCAAGGAAGAGGAAAATGTTCTCAAATTGATTGTGGTAAAGGTTGTACAACTCTTGATATGACTGAACTACTGAATTGTATGGCATGTGGATGAAGTATCAATAAAACTGTAAAATTAAAACAAATAATGTATCACGTTTAATGGAAAAAAATTCTTACTATTCAGTGTAACATCAGTAGTTATCATGATAGTTAAGGTTTTATGTGAACTTGGCAGGGCCAGTATTCTAAGTGGCTTAGCAATTGACACTTAATAATTTCTTATAACATCAATAGTTATCATGATAGTTAAGGTTTTATGTCAACTTGGCGGGGGCAGTATTCTAAGTGGCTTAGCAATTCACACTTAATAATTTGCTCATGACCTGATTAAACACAATGTAATCACTGCCAACCAGTTCTAAGTCTCCATGTTGTTGTTAGATGCCATCAAGTTGACCCCTAGCGACCTTATGCACAACAGAGTGAAAACATGCCTGGTCCTGTGACAACCTCATAAATCTTCCTCTGTTTGAGCTTTGTTGCAGCCAGGGTGTCAATCTAACCTCTGTGGGAGGGGATGCTATTAATAGCCAGGATAAAGGTATACATGGCAATGAAGTGGTGAGTTGGTAGATGTCTTCATCAATTTACAACTTATGGCAACAATTTACAATTTATGGCAACTCCAAGTGACAAATGTAATTGTCCCCTGGGGTTTGCAAGGCTATAATCTTCAAAGGAGCAGAGAGACTTGATTGTTGACCAAGGACCCTGCTGGATAGGCTTGTGAGTTCAGACAGCTAGCCTTTCAGTTACTCATCTTAGCGCTGGAGAAAAGGCAGTTCCTCAATGACATAGATATGAGACCCGGTTTAGGTGTAGGTATGGGTAGATATGGAAAGGGTTTCCTTTGTCTAATGAGCCAAACCTGCTGCCATACAGGTGATTCTGTCTCATGGAACCCCATATAGGGTTGCTGAAGCTGTAAATATTTACTGGATCAGAAAGCATCATCTTTTTCCCAAGTAGTGTCTGGTGGATTAGAACTGCTGACCTTGTAGTTAGAAGCCCAGTGCATAATTAAATAAGTGCCCCCCCAATCTCTTTCCTGAAGCTATTGATTTTACAATGCGACTTTCAGTGATCACATTTTCCCTATAGAAAAGAGAAACTGAAGCAATTACTCCTGGGTCTAAATTTTAAAATGCTTAGAGATGTACAATGAACCACAGGAAAGAAATTTAGTCAATTTGCTATCGATCAGAGGCTGATTACCCAGCTTATGCCTTATCTTTGGGACCCTTGGTTTATTTCTTTCACCAGTTAAGTTAGCACTATGCCACTTCTGGTCAGAGGGATTTGATGGGAAGAAGATGAAGCTATTAGATAAAAAGAGTTTGGGGAATTACTCATAGATTTCAATGACCTATTCTGAAGTTTGAGTGACAAGGAAGAAGGGAGCTTCACTTGGACAGCCTTGTGAGTTAGACACAGTTTAGATATATTTTCTCCTTGTTCCCTTTAGGAGCTCTGGCAGTGTAGTTGTTATATGTTGAACTGCTGTTACAAAGTCAGCATTGTGAAGCCACCAGCTGCTGAACAGGAGAAAGACGAGGCTTTCTACTCCTGTACAGAGTTACAGACTCAGAAACCTACAGGGCGCTTCTACCTTGTCCAGCAGGTTTGGCATCGGCTTGGTTTTGTTGATTTGGGGTCCTCGTTGCCTTTTGAGTAGAGACACGCAGACACCATGACCAGGAAGTGGTGAGACTGGCTGTTATATTTGGACACTCAGTTTTGGATCCTTTTTAAAAATACTATACCACACGGACTTTCAATAATAGCTATTGAGAATTATATTCTAGATTTTATATGTTTATATATATCCCATATTGTAAGAAACAGGTTGGATGGAAAATAATTAAACTTTTGAAATATACATCACCTGCTGATAACTTTATAGTCTGGAGCTACAGGGTTCAATAGAATATACCTAAGGCTTGGACACCTGGAGTTTGAAGTCTTTTTATAAGTTACTTAAAACCACTTTGAATTATAGTGTTTCAGATTCTATATTGAAAACTGGAATTCATGGCATTGACCCCTCTACAAGACTTCTAAAAGAGTAAAATGCCTCATAGCTTCTATAGCATGTGATACTAAGAGCCAATAGTTAAAAAGCCAATAGTTAAAAAGGTAAGTGCATTTTTAAAAAATTCGATGATGAATGAAAAGAAAATATTACCCAATTACAGTTTTCCATACCATCTAGAAGGTGTAGGTATTTGTCAATGTCTGTGGTACTTGAAAACTAGCAGAGGACATAAGACTCACATCGGCACAACAATGAACAGATCAACGCATAAATATATAATAATTAGTAAGCGATATTATAGTTATTTAAAATAGAATATGTGTAGAGAATTTGTCTTGATTTACAACTGTGAGGATTTTTACCCTTTTTATGCTAAATGAAACACTTAGTGACTTTCTCTAAGTTTTGATAAGAAGATGCATATGATCTGTACATGAGTAGAAATAAGAGCTGAAAACACAGGGAATCCAGGACAGATCATCCCCTCAGGACCAATATTGAGAGTAGCCATACCAGGAGGGGAAGGGGAAGGTGGGGGGAGAAATGGGGAACCGATCACAAGGATCTACATATAGCTCCCTCCCAGGGGGGAATGGACAATAGAAAAGTGGGTAAAGGGAGACATTGGTCAGTATAAGATATGAAAAATAATAATTTATAAATTATCATGGGTTCAGAAGGGAGCATGGGGGAGGGGAAATGAGAAACTGATATCAAGGGCTCAAATAGAAAGAACATATTTTGAAAATGATGATGGTCACAGATGTACAAATGTGATTGACTCATGGATGGATGGAGGGATTGTGATAAGAGTTGTAAGAACCCCCAATAAAATGATTCTTTTAAAAAGAGGCATATGTGCTTCACCATCAAACAGAAACAAAAACACAAAGCCAGAAATTCAGATCTCAAACGTCTGGACATTCTATGTCTCGGTCTGAGAAGAATTTACTAAGAAAATGAGATGGTTGGATCGGATAATTTTATGTGGTTTATTTATTTCTTAAAATCATTTTATTGGGGATCATACAAATCTTATTACAATCCATCCATACATCCATTGTATTAGCACATTTGTACATTTGTTGCCATCATTATTCTCAAAACATTTGCTTTCTACTTGAGCCCTTGGTATCAGCTCCTTATTTTCCCTTCCCTCCCCGTCCTCCCTCCCTCATGAATCCTTGATAATTTATAAATTATTATTTTGTCATATATTACACTGTCCAATGTATCCCTTCACCCACTTTTTTGTTGTCCATACTCCAGGAAGGGGGTTATATGTAGATCCTTATGATCAGTTTCCCCTTTCTACCCCACCTTCCCTCCACCCTCCCGGTATCGCCACTCTCACCACTGGCCCTGAGGGGTTCTTATGTCTTGGATTCCCTGTGTTTCCAGTTCCTATTTGTACCAGTATACATCCTGTGGTCTAGCTGGATTTGTAAGGTAGAATTGGGATGATGATAGTGTTGGGGAGGAAGCATTTAAGAACTAGAGGAAAGTTGTATGTTTCATCATTGCTACACTACAGTCTGACTGGCTGGTCTCCACCTTCTATAAGGGGATGTTCTGTAGGGATGCCTACAGATGGGATTTGGGTCCCTGCTCAATCTACACTCCCCTTCATTCACAATGATATAATTTTTGTTCTTTGATACCTGATACCTGATCCCATTGACACCTTATGATCACAAACAGGCTGGTGTACTTCTTCCATGTGGGCTTTGTTGCTTCTCAGCTAGATAGCTGCTTGTTTATCTTCAAGCCTTTAAGACCCCAGATGATATATCTTTTGATAGCTGGGCACCATCAACTTTCTTCACCACATTTTCTTATGCACCCACTTTGTCTTTAGCGACCCTGTTGGGATGGTGAGCATCATGGAATGCCAGTTTAATAGAACAAAGTGTTCTTGCATTGAGGGAATACTTGAGTGGAGGCCCAGTGTCCTTCTGCTACCTTAATACTAAACCGATAAATATATACAGATAGATCTATTTCCCCAGCATCATATATAAATATGTTTACATATATACATGCATGTGTTTAGACGTCTATAAATGTCCTTTGCCTCCTAGTTCTTTCCTCTATTTCCCTTTCCTCTTGTCCACTACCATGCTCAGCCTTTATTTGGGTTTCAGTAATTCCTCTCTGTTACATTGCCCTTGATCAAGCCCTATCAGGCCTCTAACACCCTCCTCGCCACCGATTTTGGATCACTTGTTGTTCCCTTTTCCCTAGGTTTGTTAACACCACTTCCCTTCCTCCACCTCCACTTCTCCCATGTCCCCCCAGAACCGTCTGACCTGTTGTTTTCTCCTCAAGATTGTTTATCTCACCTATCTTATCTAGATAGACCTGCAGAGATAATACTATAAACAAACACAAGACAGAGCAAAACAAAGCAACAAACAATGATAACTTCCTGCAAGTGTCTTCAAGGATGATCTACAGGTTTACCAACTCTACCTTCTTGGAGATACAATTCTGCTTCTCCTGATACCATAAGCCCAAGAACCCTCTTCTCTTTAGGAAGACATCAAAAGGAATCAAATATCTTTCTTAGATAAAGACTGCCTATAATAGTTAGAATCACTCTCAGGGACTGCCTATAACAAGTGGAATCACTGTCAGCCCATAACTATCTTTCTAAAGGGAAACCATGAAGCAGTTGCCCCATGGTTAAGTTTGGGAGGGGATTGAAGAGGAGGTGCGGGTTGAGGTGGATTGGGGAAAAGGGTTACAATTTTTACATGTATATGTATGTACTGTTTAAGCTCTCTTAGCATTTGCATGAATTTTAAAAAATCATATATCATGCCAAAAACGTGTCACATAAATATCATCAAGGGTTGCCTGGGCAGGGAATCATGGCACCAATTTGCTTTTTGCTGTGGTTCTTGTGTCTGCTTTAGAAAAAAATGCTTGAAATGTGTCACTTATGCTCATGTTTCCATTCATGTGCAAGAAGAAACCGGTCTGAGGCCACTTTACCTTTTTGCAAGCTGTGATGGAGCTACCGAAGCTGCTCGCAGAGCTGCTGCCACCGCTGCCTTGCTGGGGCTCTGAACCATCACACATCAGGGGAGTCTCTGCATTGCTGTTTATACGCCAAAACACAAAAGAGAACACATACCCGTGAGTCATCTCTGCGTTCAGAAATGAAAAATGTATGAGAGTCAGTGTAATGTACTGAGATTCCTCTGTACAGATCACATTCAACACGGCAAACGCTTCTGCTGACAAAGACATCTCCTGGTTGAGTTCACTCCTGTACCTTCTGGAACTACTGTGGCCTGTCTTGCCGTGAGTATGAAACTGCAACCCGGTGCTTCCACATCGCTCCCACAGGCACTTTCGCACCTGCCCGACTTCCTGTGATACCAGCACCTTTCCTCAAGCACACAGTTTTTAAACCCAAAGGAGGCTTTTTCAGACGTCACCTTGAACAACTTGCTGGCTTGTTCAACCTGCTCAACACGCCAAGCCAAATTCCCTGCCATCAAGTCAACCCCAACTCATGGCAAGCCTATTGGACAGAATGGAAGCGCCTCGTGGGGTTCCCATGCGGTACTCTTTAAGGAAGCCAAATGCTGCATTTTCCTCCCTTGGGGTGGTTGTAAGCCTTTTAACCATGTACCATCAGGACTTGTATTGCTCAATACAACATATAAAATGACACTCATTTTCATTTTTGAAAGAGAGAGAAACCATAGATTTCATCAATAGACAAAATGGTACCTTGAAAAACACACAAAATCAGAAAATGCAGATCAAAGCTCCACTAAACTATTAACCAAGCCCCCTGACATTGAGCTGATTCCAACTCAAAGAGGCTCAATCTAGGGGTTCGGAGACTGTGAATCTCAACAGGAACAAGCAGCCTCTTGCTTCCCCTGGAACATTTTCTTCATCCGTGCATTCATCGTTTATTAGCTACTCATCATTAGCTTTCCATTTCCTACCAACTCTGTGTAAAAGAAATGATCAATTCAGTCATTTCTCTTTAGATTCACCGATCCTGGATTTCATATGAAGAAAAGCACACCCCCCAAAAAAGAGACAAAACAATAACAACAACCAGCAAATGAAAACATGGGAAGCTCTCAATCCAAAAGCAAGTAGAGAATAATAAAAACTAGAACAAATTTAAAATGGGTCAAAAGGTAAAATATTGTAAGGTATCAAGTTTTAACCTAACTATTTCTTCATTAATCTACTTTCCAATGCATTCTGTCCGAGGGCAAGACTGTTGACATCCCTGGCCAACAGTTAAGGGGCGGTTAATGAAGGCTTATTCCCCATGGGAACGCTGCAAACGGATTTAGGACTTTCATTGTCATCCCTTCTGAAACCAAGTGCTCAGAATTTATGCTCTAATACAATTCTCTCGTCTGGCCTTGGGATTCACTCGTCAACCGTTGGATAACAGAGGCTGGTGTGCTCTGTTTGGATTTAGCAGATACCTCACTTAGACGGCTGCTTGTTTTAAGGCAAACTTTGAAGACCCCAGATGCTATTCTTTCTGATAGATGGGCACGACCTGATTTCTTCAACACATTGCTATAGCACCCGTAGCTTCAGTGGCCCCTTCATTAGGGTACGTATAGACCAGGACTGCATCCGACCAGCCGATTGGTGGTAGGCTAGAGCGTATGATTAAGCGTGAGCTCAAAATCCGTTCACATATCTAAGGGTTAAGAATATAGCCTTGTTCCCCTGTCGTGGCAGTATGATCAGCTTTCGGAGAGAAAATATAAGTAGCACTCGTGGGGTCTTTGGTAATCCTGATAATAGTATCTTTATACTGTAAATGATATAGAATTTAAAACGCGATTGCGACAAGACACATATTCACACATGTGTTTTAAAACTTACTGCCATTGAGTTGATTTCCAACTAACGGCAACCCTAACAGACAGAGTAGAATGGCCTGTACGATAGCCCGCCACGTTAAAGGCAAGAGCCCCGTGAAGCTCTTAAACATTTCTGTACGCTTGCTTTCTAAGAGTAATAATAATCATTTAAACATTTTAAATGCACTCGTATTTCAAGCCTATATTTTCCTTTTATTTTGGGGGTATCCTTTTGGATCACAATGCTCCTTGTAACTCCTCAAACATATATTTGGGATAGGAATAGGACAGCACGCCATTTCCAACCCAGATTTTCCTCTTAAAAAAGAAGCAACAGATACACAATCTGTTGCACTGCATATCTCAAACAAAAGAAAACCCTCGTGTTTGTGGTCTGAACATGTTCATTTTCCCTGCACTATAATTAGCCATCTGTCAAATGGGGCATGCGTGTCCTGGCCATCTATTAGCAATTGCATTATGAATTACTACAATGGCTATTTTTTTACGATGACTGATGGTGCTAGATCACAAATTATAGATTGGGGTTGAAATTGCATGGAATAATTCAAGTAAAATCCCTTCTGTTTTCAACTTTCAAATATTATTTTCTGGATAAATGGAGTCTAGAAGACTAGAGAAAACTCAATTTAAATAACAGGATAGCATCTCCATGTAATCTCTGATAGACAAGGAGAAACTATTTCCAAGGACAAGAAAGTAAATGGGTCCAGGTCCTAACTCTGGCTTTTAGCTATGAGCCCACGGGCCAGCCAGCAGTCTTAACAGGGCTCACTCTCCCCATTTATAAATGACATGTCTGAGTCCTCCTAGCTCTGGAAGTTCCTTACAACATCTCAGTGATGGTCTGTTATTTTCAGATTCATATTTTATACCACATACTGTCAATAACTTTTGCTGCTATTCCATTGGGTTTCTCTCTCAAACCCAACTGCAGACATTTCTCTAACTACTTTCTAAATGTCAGAAGATTCTTAATGACAAGGAAGTTGGCATTTTACTCAAAGGTAAAAATATGTCTCATTGCTGTGTTCTTCAGAGACCATGTGGAACAGCCATTTCTGCCCTCCTCTGGCCTCCCCACTGCCACAAGGTATGGTCAGACGTGCCTTCACCCTTCATCCTTCTATGTTCGCATGTCAACACTTCCCCTCATGGCATGCTCCTTCTATGCTGGGCTCGATAATGTGGGGCAATGGCCACACACCTCACAGGTAATACTCACAATGAAGGGGAATTTTTAGGAAAACTGGATTAAGAATGAATGTGAGAGCAGCACAGGAGCAGGCAGAACCTCATTCTGTTGTACACGGGGTCGCTACAAGCCAGCACTGACTTCACACAGAAACAAGGAGGAACGTTACTGAGCGCCAGGTTCAAACTACATTCAGGATACAATCACTGGTCCACAGCAATACCTCAGCACAGCCAGCAGCTAAAGTCTCTCTCCAGTCCTTAGCCTTTCAGCCACGTGGGTCTCTGCCTTGGTGGACCAACAAATCCATCTGTAGCTTTGTCGCACAGTCCAATAGCTTTAGCAATACGCCTCTGTTCTGTCTCAGGCTCCTTGGCTCAGCCTCGGGTCTAAGCCTGGATCCTTTGCCGAGTGTCAGGTGCCTCTGGTCTCAGGATTGCCCCCTTTAGGCAGCGATCTTGAATGTGCCCCGCTGCCAATGGTCCTGCTCTCTCTGCTTCTGCTTTGGAGATGGCGCTTCTACATCGAGGGATGGCTTTGAAATGTGATCATGTTATTTTTGCCTTTCAGCTAACCAAAGAAACAAAGGTGCATCTTGGTTCATACCTTCCTCAAAGGTAGAAATGTAACCTCACGTTAATTCTGTCCATTACCATAGCAGACAGCTGTCTCCAAAAGGGGATTACAACCACAGCCATAAAGGAGTAAATCATCAAAGGTTACGGTTTAAGGCAGCAGTTCTCAACCTGCGGGTCAAGACCCCCTTGGGCAGGGGGTGGGGGTGGGGGGGTGAATGACCCTTTCACAGGGATTACTCAATTCCTAACAGTAGCAAAATTACAGTTATGAAGTAGTAATGAAAATAGGTTTTTTTTTACATTTTGTATTCTAAATTTAATTATTTTCGGGTTTTTTAGAACTTCTGAAATACTTTATTTCTAAAGCAGTTTTTTAAAAATCATTTTATTGGGGGCTCATACAACTCTTATCACAATCCATACACACACCAATTGTGTAAAGCATATTTGTATATTTATTGCCCTCATCATTCTCAAAAGATTTGCTCTCCACTTAAGCCCCTGGCATCAGGTCCTCAGGGTGGCAGCATTAGGAAGGTTGAGAACCGCTGGTTTAAGGGATTATGGCTATTGTTGTTTTTAGGTGCCATCAAGTCGATTCTGACCCACAGTAACCCTATCTGCAGCAGAAGGAAGCACTGCATAGCCTTGGACCATCCTCACAGTTGCTCCTGTGCCTGAGCCCACTGATGCAGCCACCATGTCCATCCATCTTGTCAGGCACCTGTCTCTTTCACTGCCTCTCCACTTTATCAAGCATGATGTCCTTCTCCAAGGACTGTTCTCTCCTGACAACATGTCAAAGCTTTTAAGGTGATGTCTTGCCATCCTCGCCTCTAAGGAGCACTCTAGACTTCTTCCCAAACAGATCGGTTTGTCCTTTTAGCAGTCCATCATACTTTCAATATTCCTCTCCAGCACCACAATTCAAATGCATCTAGTCTTCTGTGGTCTTCCTTATTTAATGCAAAACTTTCACATGCACATGCTAACATGGGGAATACGATGGTTGGGTCAGACACATCTTAGTCCTCAGAGAAACATCCTTGCTCTTCAATACACTACAGAGGTCTTCTGTGGCAGATTGAACTAATGCAAGATGTCTTTTGATCTCTTGACTGTTTCTTTCATGAGCATTGATTGTGGATTCAAGTAAGATAAACTCCTTGACAATTTCAATCATTTCTCCATTTATCATAATGTTACCTCTTGGTTCAGTTGTGGGGATTTTGGTCTTCCTTACATAGAGTTGTAATCCACACTGAAGGCCACAATCCTTGATCTTCATCAGCAAGTGCTTCAACTCCTCACTTTCAGCAAGCAAGGTTGTGTCATCAGCATACTGCAGGTTGTTAATAAGCTTTCCTCCAACCCTGATGCCACATTCTTGTTCATATAATCTAGCTTTTCTGAGCATTGAACTAGATGGACAAGATACAACCCTGATGCACACTATTCTTGATTTTAAACAAGGGCCTCTTGATCCATGTACAAGTTCTGAATGAACACTATGAAGTGTTGCTGAATTTCCATTTTTCTCAAGGTTATCCAGAGGTTATATGGTCTATACAGTTGAATGCCTTTGCATAGTCAATGAAACACAAGTAAATATTTTTCTAATACTCTCTTCTTTGAGCCAAGATCCATCTAATATCAGCAATGGTATCCCCTATTCCACATCTTCTTCTGGATCCAGCTTGAAGTTCAGGCAGTTCCCTATCAATATACTACTGTAACTGCTGTTGGATGATCTTAAGTGAAACATCACTTAAATGTTACATCAATTATATCATTCTTTAGGGGATTTAGAAGGGCCATCTTAAGTAACTGACTTCATCTTAGGTTCCCCAAGTGGATTACACAGGAAGACTAAGACCATAAAGCAAGCAAACCTTGGCCCGTATGAACTTTGGCCAAGAATTAAGAGATATGTCTACCTCATTGCTTCTAGGAGACAGTCAAGTTCCCGTGTGTGGAGTACAAACAATGCAGTAGGGTTTACGTAGGTACATGCTTTGTGGATTCTGCATGCTTTGAGCATCTCAGGTGAGCAAATGGTTCCCTTCCTCCAGCCAATCCCACAATTCAGACCAGTGTCAGTCTATCCCTCAAATCTTTTTATAAGGCGGGGGTCAGAGCAGTGGAGGTGAGGGAGGTTGGGAAATAAGGCAGAGCTCGACCTGAGGCTGACTGCTTCTGATGTGAAACAGCAGACACCACGCCTCAACAACCTATGACTCCTCCAAAGCAGAATCACATTGTTGTTCTTTGGCAAAGCTGGTTGAATCCAAACTCAAGAAGGCAATTTGAAAACAGAGAAAAGTAGATTCTGACCTATGAATATTCATTCTTTTCCCAGAAAGCACATTGTGCACAGCGTTGTGGTGGTGGTGGTAGCTGTGGTTGTTTCATGGATTAAATGTATCAGCAGGGTCATGTGGTGGGACTAAAGTTGTGGATTACTTAACAAGTGTGATACAATTCCACTTCAGCAATATTAAAAGTCAACAACAATACATTATAAATCATTCCAGTGATGCCTAATATCCCAAAGCATATCGTGATGGTTAGGCATTATGCCAACTAGACTATCTTGGATAGGGGTGGAGACAAACCTGTCAATCAAGTCACAGCCTGATGATACCTCCTTGATGTCATAAGCCTTTAGTATAAGAGAAAGAGCAACAGAGACAATCACTGTGCTACGTTGGCTTCCAGCTTGCTAGGATTCTGCCTGCTTCTAGGTGCAGCCCCAAGTGGGCCACCCAAACCTGAGAGCTGTTGGCGCTCAGCCATGTTCCCACTGGCCTTGGATATATGTGATTCTTCACCCAATAGCCAGTGATTTTCCTCGTCCACCTTTCTGTGTCATCAGCCTGTTGCTATGTGGGTCTAAAAAGGTCCCTCGCTTGCATAGGACTTGTAAACTTGAATTGGACTGGGCTGGGATGCCATCTTGATATATTAATCTTTTTTGATATAAAGCTCTTTCTTCTATCTATATGAGTATCCCTAGATTGTTTTTCTCTAGACAACTCGACATAATACATATATGCAGGGAGGACTTATTTCTTAAACCATCCGACATGGATAAACATCTTCAATAGATGACATTGCAACCATGCACAATCGGTCCCCAAGCCTTTAGGATGCAATGAGCATTTTAGAGTATTTTCAAGGATGGTATCTCTGCTCTCTAGAGAAAAAGAAAATGCTGCAACATGACGAGCCAGACGCTGCAGTGACATGAAGCTCATGCATTTATTACAATGAGTTCAAATTATCATCAAAAGCTGCTGTCAGCATACAGCACAGCCTTTTAGCTTGCTCCCTATGGGTAAGGCTTCAGCTCCATCTCTGGGATTTCCTT
The DNA here is from genome assembly GCF_050624435.1 of Tenrec ecaudatus. Taxonomy (NCBI): domain Eukaryota; kingdom Metazoa; phylum Chordata; class Mammalia; order Afrosoricida; family Tenrecidae; genus Tenrec; species Tenrec ecaudatus. The sequence continues at coordinate 10,389,236 of NC_134542.1, read as the reverse complement.
TCGAGTTTGACAAGTGTTGACACTATTTATTAAGCACATCCTCTCAGACTGGCTTTGTGCTGAAATTGCTAAATGCGTTTCAGTGAGCAGATAGTTCATGGAGAAGAAGTGACACATCCAGATTTTGTGAAGACCTATTGTGGACAAACAAGCAGTCTTTCTATAGAAAAAAAATCTCATATCTGACTCAGGGCCTGGGTTGCCAAGACCACTGACACTCACTGCCATCAGTTAATGCTGACTCACAACAACCCTACAGGACAGAGGAGAACTGCCTCTGCGTGTTTCTAAAACTGCAACCCTTTATGGAAGTAGAGAGTCTCATCCTTTTCCATGAAGTGCTGGTGGTTTTGAACCACAGACCTTATGCTTAGCAGTCCAATGGATATCCCACTACATCACCATTTGCTACAGTACTAGAGTAACCAATGAGTCAAGCTATGTGGATAAATAGGCCCCATTAATAGTCAAACTGTTGTTTGAGGCCATAGGGTCATTTTCAACTCATAGCAAACAAAGGGATTTTCAAACTGTAATCTTTATGAAAACATAGTTCTTACGCCCACAGAGCCACGGGTGGGCTTGAATCATCAGCCTTTTGGTCATCACTGGGGTGATTGACCACTTCACCAAAGTGGTTCTGCATCACCTTAGGGATAATTCAGTTATTTCCAAGAGAAAGAAGTACCCAGTTATGTATGGATTGTGATAAGAGTTGTATGAGCCCCCAATAAAATGATGAAATAATAATACAAAAGAAGTATCCAGTTATTGGAAATAGAGCTATTTCCTATGAGATAGATTCGGATAGTGTACTGTCACTGGTAAACAGTTAAGAGGAGGTCAACTGGATGCATCTTAAGATGAAAGGCTTCCTTGTTATGTTTGAAGAGCGAAATTGCAACACTGACAGCAACAAGTGCAGCCAGCATAGGAAAGCCCTCCAGCAAGATGGATTGATACAGCAACTACAACCACAAGCTCAAGAATGGCTGATTTTGAAAATGGTGCCTGACCGAGCAGTGTTTCATTTTGTTGTCCATAGGCTATTCTGTGTTGGACCTGACTCCACAGCCCCTAACATTTAACGACACCACAGAAGACAGGAGTTAAGATGGTAGACTCTGTTACCCCAGTGTTGAGACACAAATCCTGGCTTTGTCATTTCCTTTGTCATTTCCTAGTGTGTAATCCTGGACCAAGAGAGGTGATGGTGACCTAAAGCATCTACATCTAGACTTATGCTGAGGATTAAATGAAAAACTCTCAGAATTCACTTGGAGGACATATGATATGTAGCACTAGTTATCTTTTGTTATTCTAAGTCTGAGGGAATTGTTTCCTCATTATGCAATGGAGACTTGAAAGAAAAGAAATAAGGGAAAAAATAAACCTGTTTGTCCTACCAGTTTTTGGATGAAATTATTTCTGTTACTTAACAAAAAGTGTTAGAAGTAATCCTATCAACAACAACAACTCCAACTAATCCATATAGTGGACCTTTGAGGTTGGTTCTGGAACATGCTTTCCAGGGATCTGGCTTGATAGTCTTCACTTATGGTAAGTGCCAGGAAGAGAAGTATCCTCAGAGAATACAGGAAACAATGCTCAGAGACCTCAGTCAATTTGGTTTTTCCACAATTAGGAAGGAGCACAGCTGGAATTTGAACCTAGGTGTGTTGCTATTTAAAACACTGCCTGCAACTATCCTAGGGAATGCAGCCACCTTGATGGACTTCTTGAGTTGTCTAGCCCATCTGACTCATTGCAATGGAGTAGAACTGACCCACATGTTTCCTAGGCTGTTATCTTAATGGGTGCAGTCATGGGGACACAGTGGTTATGTCTTGGGCTGTTAATGGCCAACTCAGAAGTTCGAAACCACCAGCTGCTAAACACGAGGATGATGAGGCTGTCTACTCCTGCGAAGAGTTTCAGTCTCAGAAACTCGGAGGGGGGCAGTTCTACCCTAATCTATAGGGTCACTATGTGTCAGGAATCCACTCCAGGGCAGTGAGTGAGCACCAGCCAGTGTTGACTGGATGACAGTGACTTTGGCTTTAGAATCATTATGGGAGCAAATTGCCAGTATTTTTCTCCCACAGAGATCTTGGTAGGCTTGAACAGCTCATTTTTGTTACCAGCTGAGCACTTAGCCAGGGATCCTTTCTAAAATATTAGACACCTCTGTTAATAATGAACGTCGCTTAGGTTAAAGTTTAGCACATTATTTGATTTCCCTATTGACTTATTTAAAATTCATTCTAGTTTTTCATATTTTATGCTTCCTTTTCAATTGAAGTTTTCTCTGTTATTGTTAGTTTTTTGTATGTTTTCCAGTATAGGGAATCTAGGAGAGGTAAATCTATAAGGACATAAACTGGATTAGTCATTTCTTGGGGAGTATGGCAAGGGAGGTTGGGTGGGAATGGGGAGTTAATAACAATGAGTACAAGAAAGAAGAAAATGTTCTAAAATGGATTGTATTGACGACTGTACACTCTGTTTAATATAGCTATTGAACTATATAAGTTGTGAAATAGGTGCTAATGAAACTATTAAAATAATGAACATTATCGAGCACCTATGGTGTGGTAATATGTCACACATATTTCAGATCTTCCAATAGCCAGATAAAGTGGTCAGTAAGCTGTATTACTACTCCCCACTCAATTTATACTTGAATAAACTGAGTATTACAGATTAAAAAAAACCTTCCTAATGGCTAAGTATCTAATATGTGGAATACAAAACAGAGTACACTCTGTCTTTAACCCATGCCCCTAAACATTTGTTATATAATATTTCATTGCAGCAAGAATCCATATTCTTTAGATCCATAAGACATGGTTGAATTCTAAATGCACCTTTTGATTTGAGTCCATTTCACTTTGAAGTGATCACGTTATGATATTCTTCATAAAACCAATAGATGGTTTCAATTGTAGGGAAGTGAATCATGCATGGCTATGATCTTTCGGTTCCTCCTCAGCATTGGCAGCAACCCATCCACAAAAATCAGCTGAGCACTAGCATTTTTTTTGCAAAAAATTAACCTAATTTCTATATGCTAGACTTTGTGCCAAGCTTAGCTCTATATGTAGTAGCTTGCATATGCACAGTTTTATGAAGTATATCCTCTCATCACCAATTTATACAGACGAAAAATGAGGTTTAGAAAAGTTAAATAATGCAAGGACACTGGTAGACTCTTACTGAATCTGTATCTGAACCCAGGCACTCTGAGTTGGTTCAAGACAGAAGAAGGTACAAGGTTCTTTGTAACATGATACCATTGGCTACTTAGAGATTCTCCACATGTGTATGTGTTGTTGATTTCTGTCAATTAATTTGGATATAGTTGATTTGCCAATGTATGCCTTTTCCATTGTTTGATGGGATGGTCAAGAATTAGTCTTAAGGCATTACATAGAAAAGAATTGCAAAGCATTTGGGGGAAATTTTCAAATTTAGGTAATATGACATAGATTCCTATTTTGTAGAAAAAAAACAGATCAAGTCTCTGGTAAAAGTGTTTTAAACAGCAGAGTGAGATCAAAAGACATCATAAACCATTTTGTTTTCAGATAATCAAGTTTTTTGTTCCAAATATATAGCACTCATATCATCAAAGAATAACCAACATTCTAAGACAGACGACCAAATATGAACAGCAATGATAGAAGAGGAGCTTAGAATCATACCCTAAGCACAACAATACAGAGAAAATGGAGTGGATGGGAAACGATGAAGAATTTGGGTATCGTTGATGGGATCTGAGATCATTTAGGAAATATCCAATGGCTAATACTTAAAAGCATTTGCTAAGGTTGAGTTTCTTATGTGAAATGGGGTGATAATCCTGAAACCTTTTAGTCATTGTGTTAGTCCTGGTCGTGTAGAGGAACAAATCCAGCGGCACTCATGGATAAGAATGAACTTTATATCAAGAAGTGACCTTATATTAAGAAGCCAACACAACCAAGTCCAACTCAAGTCCACAAGTCTGCTGCAAGACAGGGCCCTGTGAAGACTCATGTAGCTGCAGGCTGAAGACAGAGAAAGTTAAAGCAGGAAATAGGAATATCACAGGCTGGTTGGTTCAGAGTCTTGTGGACCCTAAGTCAATGGAAACATGGAGGGCTTCTGGAAGCTCTCACGGTCAGGCAGCCCACAAAGGGTTGCATGTGGAGGAGGGCAGAGACCACCTAGAAAGCAGGAGGGCAAAGGGGCACAGAGAGAGAATTCCCAAGATCTCTCACTCATATAAAAAAACGTTTATGACACCACAGAGCTGTCAGCAGACTGTGACCCATTTGATAGCTTGGGTCTTGATCATACCCTTTCCCTAGAGTGTCTAGTTGATGTAATTCCTAATTGTCATAGTCATTTAACACTTTGCTACTCAAAGATTGGTCCACAGACCAGCCATATGGGTCTGAGCTAGGTGATTCCATGCGGTGGCCTCTGCTTCATGGTGACCCCATACATAGTAGGATGAAATACTTCCCGGGTCTGTGCCAACCCTGCAATTGGTTGTGGATCAGAATCGGCTCCATACTGTTGTCACTAGCCAATTTTCAGACGTAGATCGCCAGATACCCGGATTCTCAAGTGTCTCTCTAAAGCTGCTGGATCAGGATTTGTATTTTAATGACAAACCCAGGTGAGTCATGTGCCTGTTAGAGTTTGAGATGCACTTATCTAACACATAAAAATTGAGCACACGCTCACACCTGCTCTTGAGACATTGCGCGTGTTATTTTTTTTAGGAACTCGCTTCGCAGGCCTCCTTCTGCTTCCTGGAAAATCCCTACACTATCACTGAATCACTGCTCATAAATCACAATTTAATCCATAACAGGCCACCGTGCTTCCCAACACACCTGCAATGCAAGGGTGCACTCTGATCCACATACGTCTCCTACCTCATGTTCTTACCCCATCCTATCTTATGAGGAACATATTTTCATGTGTGTTCCAACAGACCCCAAACCATGTCCACCTGTGAAAAATACTTATCGAATGGTACATAATTTCATAATGTTGGTCTGTCTCCTCCTTACACTGTGTTGTAGTTAGGGATTATGGACACTCCTGGCTAGGGGTAGTCAAATCTGGTCATCAAGTGGGCTGTGGCTTTTTATATGAGAGTAAGATTGAGTACATGAGCATGAGAGTGAGACTTTGATAACTACTTCTCTGCCACTTCACCTTCTTCCTTGCTGGTACTTCATCAGGACTCTGCCAGCCTGCCTCAAGTGGAGGGTGGCCCCATGAAGGCCACCTGGCCCTGACAGCTATCAATAACTTTCCATGTTTCCACTAACCTTGGATCCATGGCTTTGTACCTACTTGTCCATGATCTCCCTGTTTTCTACTTCCCCTTTCATCGTTAGCTATGTGAGTCTGAACAGGTCCTTGTTAGGATTGGACGCATGAACTTGACTTGGACTGGCTTGAAGTGCCTTCTTGATGTAAAGTTGCTTCTTGATATAAAGCTCTTTCTTGTACATTGATGCGTGTCACTGGATTTGTTTTTCCAGATGAGCCAGCCTAACACAGACCATATGTTCTGAAGGGTCAATGACATTTTAGAGCCTGAGCCTTGGCAGTACTAGGTCATGGTAGAGACCCAACTAATATTTATTGCAGTGCTTTTTCACTGATCTTTCTGAGCACTCTGGTTGAGCTAAAAGATTACGCACAGTTACTTGAATTCGATGTTACATTTGGGGCAGTGGTAACAGATGGTAGAATAAGCCACATCTGAGCAATAATCTGAAGGATTTCCCAGGACAGTTCTAGTGAAAAGAGCTTCTGATGCTATTGTTGCTGAAATGTCAAGTAAACACAGTGTCAAGTTAAACAAGCACATTTTACAAGATAAAGATTTTCTCTTCTTCCCACCTAATGAATACTTTCCCTAAAATGTAGTAATTACATTTTGATTGCCTCAATCCAATTAAAGGCTTCTACTCTTGAGCTTTTGACTAAATCCTTTCATCTCAACCCTGGGGGAATAAAAGAAAAACACAGGTCTGACATATGAGGTCATGAGCGGTGACTTGGGAGGTTCTCATTGCTATCAGGTCAATAATACAACACCACCAGGAACTGAGAAGTGTGAAAAAGGCACCTTCATGTGGAAAAAAAGAAGTTTGCTCAGATAAACATCCTGAGTTCACCCTCATCCAAAGGGACTAGCCTCCCATAAATCCATTGTGAAAGACTCTATTTGGACCCCTGAGCTCTTATAGAAGAGAGGGGAACCCCTGTAGGTTTCCAGGGCTGGAATGTTTACAGAAGCATACCGCCTCCTCTTTCTCCTGCGGAGTGGCTGCTGGGGTCAAACTGCCGACCTTAGGATTAGTATACATTCACTTAACTGCACACAGTGCTGCTGGAGCTTGTTTTAAAACCTCTTGTGATTGAGGTTAAAGTCACAAGAAATGTTCACCTCTCCCATCCTCATCTGTTTTCTAAATGAATTTTTTATTGTGAATTAGGTAGGGGTTTACATTTCAGACCAGCCACTCTGCTTCCAGCAGTTCAACTTATCCTTTTGATTTCCCTTCTCCTCTATGGACCTCCATCCTCCCTTCACCGAAGCCAAGAGGTGTCACATTTCCAGCCAGTTGCTTCATCTTCCTGCTCTTGGCCTCCCTCTCTTATCAGCCTTCAAAGTCTGTTTCCTTTGGCACGTAAGTTTCATCTTGGTTTATCGTTATAACAGCACTCTCATAGAGTCTCTGTTCTTTGTGATTGCCTAACTTCACTCCAGGGTCATCATATCATGAGTTGCTTAGTGTTTTCTTCAATTTATTCTTAAACATTTTTTTAGTAATGCATAGAATTCGACTGAATGAGAAACAAAGAAAACCAGAGCCAGTGTGGAGAGATTGGAACTATCATACCCAGTGGGGGAGTCTGTAGACAGATGTACAAGCACTGTGGAAAGTAGTATGGAGCTAGCTAAAACAATTGGGAATAGAAATCCCCTCCAATCAACACTTATGTTATATATATATATATATATATATATATATATATATATATATATATATATGGAACATAATGCAAACAGATGTAGGCACTTCCATGTTCATGGCAGCACTGTTCACAATAGCAAGAACTTGGGGAACGTCCCAATGCTCATCAGTAGAAGAATGGATAAAGAAACCTTAGTCTCCTAGAAAGAAGTTTCTGTGGGGTGAGTTGACCATGTTTTGCTTTTCTCTTCTAGGAAGTAGACACCAGAGCAGGAGCCTTGGTGGTGCAGTGGTTGTGCATGGGGCTGCTAACCACAAGGTCAGCAGTTTGAAACTACCAACCACTCCTCCAGAGAAAGGCGGGGCTCTCTACCCACTTAAAAGGTTACAGTCTTGGAAACCCAAGTTCTACCCTTTCCTCCATTGTTGCTATGAGTCAATTTTCAGGTGATGACAGTGGGTTTTAGACACCAGAGCACATTTCTCCTGCCATGCCATCCTCCCAACATGTTACCAGCTCATCAGTGACTGAAAGCCTAGGAAAGTCCTCCTTCATTTCATAGTATTTTTATTAAAAGACAAGAAGGAATAATCATCCTAAGCCTCAGAGAAAAAAAATCAGGCACTTTCCATTTCAATATTTAAAGACTAACCCATAATTATAGAAAGGAGACTGGTACAAAAACAGAAACAACTACAGCAACATCATCAATAACATAAAATGACAAGTCCTGTATTTCCTCAAGTGAAAAATATTAAAGACAAACAATGCCTCTCTACTTTTGCTCTCCCCATCATTTCTCAGGTCGGCTGTAGCCCCACCACAACAACAGTGTTTATGTTTTGTTAAGTGGAGAATGCTTGTAAGCTTTGCTCTCCTCTTAGAGCAGGGGAAATGTAGACCCCAGTGCGGGAACTGTTGCCTATGATGGTGTTCAATGACCATGAGAAAATGGAAATGGGTCTTTCATTATTAGACACAAAGTAAGTGGTTCAGTTTTAGTACAATGCATGGCCTCCAATGTCAACATTGTAATTCCATCTTGATTATTACAGAAACAAAAGAAAATACAAAACAGAAACATCCCCAAACACAATGGCATGATTATGGCCTTGCTCTTCCTTGGAGATATCTTTGATAACAGTCAATGACTAACAGATTACCCATTTCCAGAGTAGCTGTGCTGAAATATTTTATCCTCAAAAGTTTAGTGAACCATGTTCCGCTGGCTTTATGACTGGATTTATTCGGGCTTTATGACTTTCCACTCTGGAAACTCTGATCTCTATCAGATATGCCGAGTGAAACAAGGAACCTTATCATAAATCGACTCCATGAAAAACTAATTGAGTTGCAATATGAAAGGCAATTAATCAGGAAGATTTTTCATGAAAAACCACGGTTGTACTGCCAAGAGAATGTTATTTGTGGTGGGATTCCAACTGTAGAATAACATTTATTGAATCATCAGCTGTATCTCAATGCTGTGCTTTGCAAATTCAACTTTTATCTCTGAGGGGAAAGGTAAAAGCAGGTGATAGACTCGTGGAGAAGGGTTTTATCAGCTCTGCACCTGTAAACAAATAACCAATTTCACAGTCTCAAGTTTCACCAAGACCCAAAAGGTAATTTTGAAAATATGACTCCTTGTTCAGAGAAAGGATTCAACATGAGGTTGTTAGGGCTTAGGAGGTTCATGAAGCAGATTTGGAAAATATGCATGGACAAAGCAATATTTTCATGGAAGGCATGAAATACACATAACTGATGCCAAATTCATTTTGCATAAATATGAATTTACATACAATACATGGTGTGTGTTAAACTTACACCAGATACTACCAAAAGGTTTATTCTTGATGTGGTTTATTTATTTCTAAAAAATGAAGAAAGTTATAGGTTTATAGTTGTTGGAATAATCAAAGTACCTGAGGCACAGGTCTTCCTCACTGACACCTTGACAATGGAAACCCATAGTCAGTGAGGAAATTCCAGTTTATAACCCCTCTGTGGGATAGAGCAGAACTCCTCCTGTGCGCTTGCAATGCGGGGAATCTTCATGGGAGCAGACAGTCTGATCTATCTCCTCTGAAGCTGCTGATGGGTTCCAACTTTTGATTGACAGCTCAACGCATAACCCATGATACCGTAAGGGCTCCTTTGTATAAACGCATGAGTTCTGACAAATTTAGGATATGTAACCAACCCCATTCTCAACTCTTTCTCCTGAGCAAAGAAGAAAGCCCCAGATAACTCACCATTCCACACTCTTCTCTATAGTTGCATTAACAAAATTGACAACCATTGCATACAAAAGAGGCAATTAGGACTTACTAATTATTTAATTATACTCATATTCTGTTATTGTTAGGTGCTGTTGAGTCAGTTCTGACTCATAAAAACCTATGCACAACAGAAGACACCGCCCCACCCATCCTGTGCCATGCTCAAAGTCATTTCTAAGCCTAAATCTACGGTTGCAACCACTTACCAATTCAGCTCATAGAGAGCCTTCTTCTTCTTTTTTTTGCTGACCCTCTGTGTTACCAAGCATTGATGTTTTTTCTCCAGTATGAGAGACAAAGCGTCACCACCCTCCCTTCTAAATAGCATTCTGGCTTTATGTCATCCAAAACAGATCTTCTGGAAGCCCACGGTATGTTCACTATGCGAATGTTTACTTTTCAGCATCAATATCATGAATGCAAGACATCAGTTTTCCCCAGTCTACCTTACTCATTGTCAAACTTGAACATGCATACAAAGTATTTAAAATGCCACTGGCTTGAGTTAGAAGTAGTTTAGTCCTCAAAGTGACATTGTTGCTTTTTAACACTTTTTAAAAAGGCAAGGGCTCAATTGAAAGTAAATGTCTAGAAAAGAATGATGGCAACATATGTACAAAATATGCTTGATACAAGTGATGTATGAATTGTTATAAGAGTTGTAAGAGCTCCCACCCAATAAACTGGTCTTTTAATGAAGAAAAACAAAACCAAACAGAGGTCAGCAGGTTTGACAAATTCAATAGGGCACTTGATTTCCTGGAGGATGCTTCCATGGATATTGATTGTACATCCATGTGAAAAGAATTCTTTGACAATGTCAATCTTCTCTCCATTAATCAGGATGTTGCTTATTGTTCCACTGGTGGGGATTTTCCTCTTCTTTATGTTGTGGCTTCAGCCACACTGAAGTTCTCTGATCTTCTTTCGGGAGTGCTTCCCTACATCTTGCAGACTGCTGATGAGTCCCCCAATCCTGATGTTGCATTCAGCTTCTTGAATTATTTGCTCAGCAAACAGATCGAATCAATCTGGAGAAAGAGCCCTAACCTCCACCTTGCCTAATTTGAAAGCACACACTGTACCTTGTTCTGTTCAAACAACTATCTCTTGGTGTATGCACAGGTTCTTCATGGGTACAATGAAGTGTTCTGAAGGTCCCATTCTTTGCTGTGCTATCCATAATTTGCTTTGGTTCATGCTATCAAATGCTTTAGCATAGTCAAGCAAACACTGGTAAACTTCTTTCGCGTACCCCCCTTCGGGGAATTCTTTCGGGTATTCAGCAAAGATGCATCTCACAACAGCAGTGACATCCCTCAGGCCAGGTCCTCTCCTTCAAACTCTGTTTCCTTTGGCACATAAGTTTTGTCAATTCCTGCCCTCCTTTTGTTGAGGAACCACTGCAACCATTTTTTTAAATTTCTGCAGTAAAATTTTAGTTGTGTGTCATATTAATGATATTGTTTGAGAATTGTTGTTTTCTATTATGTCGCTTTTCTTCTGAGTGGCACTCATAAAAACTTCTTCAAGTCAGTTGGCCAGGAAGCTATCTTCCAAATGACTTTTGTAAAAATTCCCAAATAGTCATACTATAGATGAGGACCCTGACATAGCTGATGAGTAACAGACCTGAGATGGACCTGCGGCTCATCATACTATCCACCAGATGACTCTTGTTGCCCGCTGTGACAGCTAAGGTTCCTACTGCTTGTTTGCATTAGGATCAGGGCATCTGAGTGAGCTGTAAGCAGCTCCCAGGGCACTTGGATTTGAGACATTTCGGAGCAAGTTCCGGCACCACACACACCTCTTTAAACCTTCATTTCCTCATCCGGGAAGTGCAGATGTTAAATGAAGGCTTGTGATCAGGGCTGTTAGAACAGTTAAATGTGATCATTCATGGAAAACAAGTTCCAGGCACTAAGGGAGCCCTCAGTGTCATATTGAGAACTGAAATCACATTAAGCATTAAAATTGTATTTACTCATGTTTCCTTCTTTTTTAACATTTTGAATGAACTGGGTAGAGGTTCAGATCAGTTTTTGTCTCATGTTTGTCTCATGGTTGCAATTTCCACTGTGTAACATCCTTCATTCCATTTTCTGTTTCCTATTTGCATTCCTCTCTCTTTCCTAACCTTTTTGAATGTTATCCTTGGGAAAATGCTGCCCTTTTGATCTCAGATGGTAGATTGTTCTGGCTGCGCATACCTCCCTGGTGTGATTGTTCTCTTTCGATAACTGGTATTGTTTGGTTGAAAATGAGGCAGGGGGTCCAGACCTACACACTAACTGAGGTCTATCGTTTCCAGTATCCAACAGTCTCTAGCCAAGCAGTAAGACTGATCATTTTTATTATTTTGAAATAAAACAATTTACTCCTGGTAGTCCTATATAAAAATTGTTGATATTAAATATGCTATATATGCACCTTTTTAATAAATGCAAATACTTATTATAAATACATGTATCCTTCATATTATCTGTCCTGGACTTCCAAAATTTATACAATAAAGATTTCCTTATTTATGTTAACTCTTTTAATGACCACCTTATAAGTTTTACATGAATAATAGCAAAGACTGCTTTAGAAAATTTTTATTGTGGTAAAAATATGTTAAAAGTATATGGTGCTTCAGTAATGTCTACTGTGCAACTGAGACACTGAATATATTCCATAATTTGTGTAGTGATTCACATAATTTCCCCAACCATTCCACCATCATTAACATAATTGAATACCCTTTTAGAAAAATTAGCCCTCTCCTCATACTTCATACTCCTGCTAACTACTAATAACCATTTCTATATATTTGCTTATTATATGTAAGTGAGTTCACATGTTATTTGTCTTTTTAAAAAAATCATTTTAGTTGGGGCTCATACAGCTCTTATTATAATCCATACATCCATGTGTCAAGCACATTTATACATGTGTTGCCATCATCATTTTCAAAACATTTTTTTTCTACTTGAGTCCTTGATATCAGCTCTCATTTCTTCCCTCCACCCCTCCCTCATGAATCTTTGATAATCTATCATTTTTTTCATGTCTTACATTGGTCATTGTCTCCCTTTACCCACTTTTCTGTTGTCCATCCCTCTGGGAGGGTATTATTGTAGATCAATGTGATCAGTTCCCACTTTCTCCCCCCACCTTCCCTTACTCTCCTGGTATTGCTACTCTCATTATTGGCCTTGAGAGGTTTATCTATCCTGGATTCCCTGTGTTTTCAGTTCTTATCTATACAAGTGTGCATGCTCTGGTCTAGCTGAATTTGTAAAGTAGAAAGCTGCCGCTTAGGGAGGGGTGTATGTCTGATCAGAGCACACAGGAGCAAACAAAGAGGAAGGAGGATGAGTGAAACACATCCTGGCTCACCACACCCCAAGGACAGTATTCCTGCTCAGAGCAGCCAATGCACACAGAGGACCATAGAGCCGGCCCCACCATGAGACATAATGTCCCTCACTGAACCATAGCATTACAAGGGAAAACACTAGAGACACAGTGTGGGAATTGTGTCTAATCTGACTGAACCACACTGGTGAAACACTAAGGGCGTGCAACAAAGCAGCAAGGGGAGTACAGTAATGAAGTCCCCAGGGAAGACCAAAAATAGATTTGGGGCCAGGGCGTGGCACCTCATCAGACTTGACCAACTGGAAAACACTCCTAAACTCAACAAACACACCTGGAACTATTTATAGGCTTATCTTTTTAATCATTTTTTGTTTTGATTTTTTGTTTTCTTTTGTTGCTTTGTTTTGCTGTGGCTTGTTTTTGTGCTTATTATTGTCTTTGCATATCTATATAGATAAGATAGGTAGGATAAGCAATCTAGAGGAGAAAACAATGGGAATGATGGTTCTGGGGGACAGGGGAGAGGGAGAAACAAAGGGGGGGGTATCAACCAACCCAGGGAAAAGGGAACAACAAGTGATCTAAAATTGATGGCAAGGAGGGTGTAGGATGCCTGGTGCAGTTGATCAAGGGTAATGTAAGCAAGAGTAAGAACTGAAACCCAAATGAAGGCTGAACATGATAGTGGGAGAAGAGGAAAGTAAAAGGAAATAGAGGAAAGAACTAGGAGGCAAAGGACATTTATAGAGCAAAGTCTTTTAACAAAATCCAACACAGCATCAAACGCAAACTCAAACGTACTGCTATGTAGTCAATTATAAATCATATAGGACAGAATAAAACTGCCCTTTTTGGTTTCCAAGACTTTAAATCTATGAGGGATCAGACAACTTCATCTTTCTTCTTCTGAGCAGCTGGTGAATTTGGACCACTGACCTCAAGGTTAGTAGCTCAGTTAGTCTATAACTGTTCAAAAATGTGACTTGTCCATGTACAACAGCTTATTTCTAAGAATTCTGGGAAATATACAGATTATTAAAGTGGATGCCTAAATCTTACAGAAGACAAATCTGATAGTAATGAAAAATCAGAATTTAAAATGTTTCTGAAGAAGAGTACACCCATCCAGTTATGGGCAGCTGATCTTTGGCAAAGGGCCAAAATTCATTCACTGGGGAAGAGAAAGTCTTTTCAACAAATGTTCTGGGAAAACTTTGCATCAATTTGCAGGAAAATGAAATAGGATCCATATGTCATATCATATACACCACAAACTCAAAATGTATCAAAGATCTATATGCGAAGTCTAAAACAATAAAGAATATCCATGAAAAAAATAGAGACTAATTTAGGGGCCCTAAAACATGGTTTAAATACACCTGGAAATGGTGAAAACACACAGCAGAAGACACATGACTAGAACTTCCTAAAAGTTAGACATGAGGTACATTAAGCTTTTTCACCAAAATAATCAGAAGAGTACCTACAGTGCTGGAAAAATTTGTTTTGCAAGAACATGTCAGTTAAAGGGCTAATCTTTTAAATTTATAAGAAACGCCAATATCTCAACAACAAAAAAGACAATCCAATATCAAAATGTGCAGAGGACATGAACAAATACTTCACCAAAGAAGACATTTAGTGTGTCAGATGATTAGCCACTAAAGATGTAAGAAGAGTCGGATGATCAGCCACGAAAGATGTAAATCAAAACAACAATGAGATACCATGTACCCCGAGCCATGTGAGCAATGATAAAAATTACACAAAACCAGAAAACAACTAATGTGGTGAATGTGTGTAGTGCATGAGTTCCCAAATTTATTGGACTTACCACCTCCTTAAAAAAATAATTGCTCAGCACCCCCCTGGCAATTAACATGTGGTCCTCTAGCCCATCATACATGATAAAGTGTAGGTATGTGCTTGTGCAGGTCCTCTGGATCATTTGCTGGCATCCTCAAGGGAGCAGTGTTACCCATTTGGGGAAAACACTGGTAGAGGGAGTGGAATCTTCACAATAAATGTAAATATAAAATGATGAAATAACTGTGTACAATGGTATGACGCTTCCTCAAAAAGTCGAAAATAGAAATACCATCTGACCCGACAATCCCACTGTTGCTGCCAGGGGCCATGGAGTCAGTTCTGATGCACAACAGCCCCATGTAGAACAGGACCCAGCACCAGCTGGCCCGGTGCCAGCCTCACAGTTGCCATCATATTTGAGCCCATTGCTGCAGTCCTTTTGTCAATCTCTCTTTTAGAGGCTCTCTTTGCAGGGCCCCTCTAATTTACCAAGCATCACGTCTCTGCTGATACCATATCCAAAGATAAATGCTCCTTGCCTCTAAGGAGCATTCTGATTGTATTTCTTCCGAGACAGATTTACTCGTCCTTTTGGCAGGCCATGGTACATTCAAAATTCCTCAACAGCACCATGATTCAAATGGATTGATTTTATTTTGTTCTGCTTTTTTCAATGTCAACTCTCACATGTACATGAGGCGATTGAAAATACCATGGTTTCGGTGAGGCGCACCTTAATCTTCAAAGTCACATCCTTGTTTTTCAATACTACTTGACATGCATGCCGCTGAAATAAAAACCACGGCCCAAATAGATGTATTCATGTCCCTATCAATTGTAGCACTGTTCTATTCACAAGAGAGCAAAAGATGGGAACATCAGTGGAAGAGGAGATAAGCAAATCAGGGTGCATATGCACACCGGAATATGATTGCAGTGTTAAAGAGTGGTAAAGAAAGGAGGAGATAGATGCACCCGAGCACGGGTAAACCTGGCGGACGTTATATTGAGTGAAATCAGCCAATCTCAAAAGGACAAATAGGTGCGATCATTGTTATATCGTCAAGGAGAAGTTTTCCACAACAACAGAAATATTCTTTGATAGTGACCAAGGGAGGTGCAAATGGATGGGAAATAACTTGGGTAAAAGGGAAAGCAAAAAGAAGCGGGGAAGCGGAAAAATGAAAGGAAGGAAGGAGGGAAAGAGATGTGAGGGAGAAAGAGAAAGAGTGGAAGGAAGGAAGGAAGGAAGGAAGGAAGGAAGGAAGGAAGGAAGGAAGGAAGGAAAACAACATCATCACACCACAAATGAAGATTCCCTTAAAAGATGTATCTTCCGAGTGGTGAAGAATGCTGCTCTTGTTGACTTTATTTTCTATCTTGAAATTGTCTTAACTGCTTCAATCATTCTATTAATCTCTGTGTTGGGTATATTAGACTAGGTTTTAAATCCCAGTGACCATGGTACATTGGTCATGAAGAGCTGATGCACCCAGGAAGTTGGAAAGAGGTTGAAGATTAATCTTTTAAAGCTGCAACCCTTTAGTACAGTTCCTCATGTTGTGGTGACCCACAACCATTGCATATTTTCATCGCTACTGCTAAGAATCAGGCGACCCCTGTGAAAGCGTCATTCGACCCCCAAAGGGGTCTCAACCCACAGATTGAGAACCGCTGCTTTAAAGGGTGGGGAGCTTTAGCTTTGTCCAGATGATTCTTGCCGTGAAAGATTGCGACAAACACATCATACTTCAATGCATGGCCGCTCCCTCAAAAGGTAACTGGAGTTCATATTTTTATAGTTGTGGAATATACTCTCATAGCTCGACTAACTGAACTCCCTGGTTATTACTTGTTATGCCCATTTTATTACTTTAAAGAGCACCGCTGTCAATGTCAACTGATTATAAATAAAACTAGAAGAGACCAAATATTGAGGTAGTTTTCATATCGAGGGAACTGAGCAAGGAGACAACAAACAGGGCTCACAAATCAGGAACCATCTACCATTTGCCTGGACGGCATTAAACTACTTTCAGTTAGTTGCCAACACTTGAAAATAGGAGAAATGAAACTAAAAAACAGTCTGGATTTCTGTCTTCTCTTGACTAATCGGTCAACCAGGCTTTGCCTGGCAGGGATGGATGGCTGAGGGCCCTCAGCCCTGCTGAGTCAGGTATTGCCCTGGTAGATACCTCATTGGCTGAGTCCAGATTGATTTTTTTTGTCCCAGATTTCCTTCCAGTGTATTTTTGGAATTGTGGAGTCAATTTTGTCTCAGATTTGTTCATTATTTCTGTTTGCATTGCATTTTGAAGGAAAGCACT
The DNA here is from genome assembly GCF_050624435.1 of Tenrec ecaudatus. Classification (NCBI taxonomy): domain Eukaryota; kingdom Metazoa; phylum Chordata; class Mammalia; order Afrosoricida; family Tenrecidae; genus Tenrec; species Tenrec ecaudatus. The sequence goes on along the minus strand of NC_134542.1, from coordinate 10,372,456 downwards.
TGGAAATGGGATTGTATTAGGGTTTGGAGAGAACTTTTCTGCTGTCAGAGCTGAAGGTGTCATTGTTTATCTAGCCAGCAAAATACACAAGTAGTTGTGAGTTGCATTTGCAGGTGATGGGCGGGGTCTGGGAGACAGGAGCTGTGGAAACCAAAAGGCCATCAACGTGTCTGTCTGAGTGGTGGTAGGTGCCGGTCTCCATTGTGAGGGACATCTGCGTTTCCTATAGAAAGAAGACAGGCTTTACAACTGAGCTGAAGTGGAATTCCACAGTCAGATTTCTTTTCCAAAATTCCTATTTTGGATTTCCATTCCAAAATTTCTATTAAGTTCTTGAGGTGAAAAAGAATCTTTGATTCAATGTTGGAAATCATAAATGTCCAGCACAATGCCAGTTACTTAGTGTCCAATACATGTGGGATGGATTGGTAAATTTCACTTTTCTAGCCATTGAATCAGTCTTAGTGATTTTTTTTCAAAGTCTTATCAAATAATGATAATGACCAGTGGTGAAGAAGGTGGAGTAGAAAAAGGGGAACTGATTACAAGGATCTAGATGTAGCCTCCTCCCTGGGGCATGGACAATAGAAAAGTGGGTGAAGGGAGACATCAGACAGTATAAGACATGACAAAATAACTTATAAATTATCAAGGGCTCAAGAGGGATGGAGGAGCGAGGAGGGAGGGGAAAATGAGAATTGATACCAAGGGTTCAAGTAGAAAGCAAATGTTTTGAGAATGATGATGGCTACAAATATATAAATGTGCTTGACATAATGGATGGATGTATGGATTGTGATAAGAGTTGTACAAGCCCCCAATAAAATAATAAAAAATACTGTTAATGATACCCTTTCAATTCTAACTCCATGATTTCCTCCATGAGAGTCTGCAGTTCAGGGGAAACGACACTGGTGACACCCTCAGTCAGAGAGAACTGATCTGCACAAACCACAAGAGAACTTCATGTGATTTTGTCTTTTCTTCTAGACCAACCTCATGGGAAAGGTAACCGCAGAGTTTGAAACAGTGTAATGAATGAAGCAGCGTCCAAAGACCAAACCGATGCTCCCCGTGAGAAGACTATAAAAGGGAAAACAAAAACCAATTCCACCCCCACTGAGTGGATTCTGACTCAGAGCGGTGAGTGGAGTTTGGAAGTTTTAAACTTTATAGGAACAGATTATCTCATGTTTCTTCCTAAGAGCTGTCGGTGGGTTCGAACCACCAACCTTGCGGTGAGCACCCCAACACCTACCCCACAGTCAGCCTCCTTATAAGAAGAACAGCTATTATGTCAAATTTTTAAAAATCTATGTCATATGGTGTGGCAAAAATATTACTGTGTTCTGGAAATCTTGGGGCTGGGTCCTAATTCTGTGAGATTTACTAGTTGGACCATGAGTTTTCTTGAGCCTTACTTTCCTCATCAGTTAACTGGATCAGGATTATTTTGTCTACAAGTTCCACATTGGTGTCAATGGAGGATGATCACCTGGGTTCATATGCACCGGGCATTGGGACAGCACTCCCTTTACATTTCTCACTTCAAATACTGATGACATCGCAATGGGGTAAATACGATTCACCCAATATATGCATCAGAAAAAGTGGTTCTGGGTAAAACAGGTAAGCCGAAAGGCTGGTGGTTTGAACACACCTACAGTTGTCTCAGAAGACAGTCCTGACAATGTGCCTCCGAAGGGTCACAGTCTGTGGAGCAGTGTGACCTGAACACATATGAGCTGACTCCACAACAGTGACCGGCCGAACATCCCTCTGAAAGCTGACACTCAGAAGGCTGGATGCCCTCAAAGTGACACAGCTGATTAAGCAGCTTATGTGTGACCAAAGCATGATTCACTGCAGTCTGGGTGCTGCCCTGGATGCTCTACTTCCGCACATAGAACAGCTTGCTTTGGCCAGATAATAACTTTTAAAATATGTACTTTAAAAAAAATGTAGTGATAAGTCTATTATCTATCTATCTATCTATCTATCTATCTATCTATCTATCTATCATCTCTCCATATGTAAGTTCTTCCATCCATCCAGCCACCTACCTACCCATCTATCTAAATATAATAAAACATTCACTATTTCCATTTTCTCACGTGCATAGTTTAGTGATACTAACACATGTTGACCACTGCTCAGCCATCATCCTGATGCTTGTAGCACTGTGTTTTTCTTTAGGAAGCTCCCAGTTTATTGGAATGCTGATACCCAGGGAAGAGCAATGTAGATCAGAGAGGAGGACTAGCCTGCAGTTTCATTTCTGGTTTCCCTGGCGGGGGGCAGGGGGAGGGTGTCACACAGGTATTCAGGATGAGAGAAGAAGCACCATAGATGCAGAGCCAGCCTGTGCCAGTGCCTGAAGGTGGCATAGAGAACCATCTTCCTCTGTAGCCTGAGGGATACGGGAAGCTCTGCCTAACTAAACATTTCAGCCACCAGCCCAGGTTTGATGCTGAAACCACTGCTAAAGATTTGGATTCATTCATCTTAACAGGAGGGCTGGGAGCCTGAAGGGTTAGGATGTTTTGACAGCAAAGCGATGTAAGGTTCATAAGATGTCTTACAGATTCCCTGAAATGGCATTGACAACCAAGAGGCCTTTGAGGCCAGGATAAACTCCTGGGGTTGGGGCCAGAGAGAGCTCTTGGGATGATGAAATAAACTTGGAGACTCTGGTCAAGGTTGGGCTTGTCTTGGGTTCCTGGGAGTGTCTCCTGGCAGGTAAGATGGTAGATTTGGAAAGTAAACAGATGAGAAGGGCGAGGGAAAGAAACAAGCATTTTGATATCATTTCAGAGTCACAAGGTCTTCTTTAAAGAGAATGGAAATTGCCTAGCTGGTAAGATTGTAATGACTAAAAAATAGTAATCCCAGCAAGGAGAACAAAGATGGCATGCAAAGATGGACCTGCTTTGGATAACAAGCCAGATTCATGGCTGTGATTGAACACCTCATTTCCAATGCATCAAAGATGATTTAAATTTTGTTGATGAGGTTATTTAAGGCCTTCTAATCTGGCTTAAGGGCATCAGAAGATGAGGATCACACATTAGGTTTCTTAAGAACTGTATCTGAATGGAGAGAATGATGGGCGAGGGAAACAATGCTTTGAGGACATTGTTGCAACTTCGAGTGCCTTGCAACTAAAGTTTTTAATGCTTAACTGTACATCACTTTCTAATGGGTCCTTAAGTGGCACTAATAGTTAAATAAATACTTTCCTACTATCCAGAAGGTTGTTGGTTTAATTCCACCCAGAGGAATCTCAGAAGATAGACCTTCAGATCTGTGCCCAAGGGCCACATCCTCGAAAACCCTTCAGAACAGTTCTACTCTGTACATGCAGGGTTGCCAGAAACTGGAATATGCTTAATAGAAGCTAACAACTAGAAGCCAAGTTTGAAGATCTTTTGTTCAAAGCACATCCATAGCAAAGTCCTCTGACCATAAACGCCATGAGGGCAATATAACTAAATACTATCTGCTATCTATGATCTATGATGAAAAACTGAGGGTATTAAAGTAAGGAGTCAAGGCTTCCGTGAAAGCTCCAGGAATTGATGGAATGCCAATGGGAGTCTTCAATAAATAGAGGCAATGCAGGAAGAACTCACTCATGTGTCAAGAGACTTGTAAGTTACCTACCTGGTCAAACTATTCCAAAGAAGGTGACCCAACAGAAGGTGGACATTATTTCACAATAGCATTAATGTCACTTACATGGAAAAGGTCACATACAGAATTGCTGAAGATAATCCAAAAATTATCTGAAAATTATCCGAGTACAACAACTGGGAGCAACCAGAAGTTCAAGCCAGTTAGACAAGGATATGGAAGGAGGAACATCATTGTGAATGGCAGATGGATTGTGGTTGAAAGCAGAGAACACCAGAAAGATGTTTACCTGGGCCATATTTACTAAGCAAAGGCTTTTATCTATGAGGACCATAACAAACTATGGACAACATTGAGAAGGATAGAAATTCTAGAACATTCCATTGTGCACATGCCTATGCACAGACCAAGAGGCGATCCTTCAAACAGAGCAAGGGGAGAGTGTATGTTTTAATATCAGGAAATGAGTGTGTCACCGTTATATCTTTTCACCAAACTTAGTCAATCAGTATGCTGAGTATGTAATAGAAGCTGGAAGATATGAAGAAGAACACCACATTGGGACTGAAAGAAGGGTCATTAACAATCTCTGATAACAAAGTACAGAAAACTAAAGGGGACATGAAGCTCTTACAGATGAAGGTCAAAGCCTTCACTATGGGTTACAGATGAAAACAAGGAAAACAAAAATTCTCACAACTATATCAATAAGCAACATTGTAAAAATGAGAAAATATTGGAGTTGTCAAAGATTTTACGTATTTTACCCGAATCCACAACCAACGCTCACAGAAGCAACATCCAGAAATACAAGGCTGTATTGCCTGAGACAAATCTGCTTCAGAATACTTCTTGAAAGTATTGAAAAGCAAAGACGTCACTTTGAGGACTAATATGTGTCTGACATAATATTTTCAATGGCTTCTTATGCAAGGGAAAGCTAGACAAGGAATAAGGATGATGAAAATATGCATTTTAATTATGATGTTAGCAAAGACTACTTATTGTAACACAGACTGCCAGAAGAACAAGCAAATCTGCCTGAGAGAAATAACACCAGAATGCTCCTTACAAGCAAGGACGGTGAGACTGCCCTTCACATGCTTTGGGCTTGTTACCAGGAGGGGCCAGTTCTGAAGAAGGACATCACTGTGCTTGGTAAGTGGTAAGGGAAAAAGAGGATGACTCGTAAAGGGAATCAATGACCCAGGATCACTGCTATCAAGTTGATTTCAACTTAGAGCGACCCTGTACAGGCTTCGAAATCTAAAGGGGCACTTCTACTCTGCCCTCCAGGATTACTCTGGGTTAGAATGGACTCAGTGGCAATGATATGTCCATATATATAACTTACCACCTTTTCAGATTGATCAATTTATGCCTCCTCTTGACTAATACAATGGTTTATCACACTTTTAGCCTAACTGGTTATTGTTGCAAGTTGCAGCTGAGTCAATTCTGACACATGACAGCCCCACTAGAACAGAAGAGGGCTTTTGTTTGTTTGTTTCAGTCATTTTATTGGGGGATCTGACAGCTCTTATCACAATCCATACACACCCATCCAATGTGTCAAGCACATTTGTATATACATTGCTATCCTCTTGAAAACATTTTCTTTCTAATTGAGCCCTTGGTATCAACTCATCCCCCCCACCCTCCCTCCCTCAGGAACCCCTGAAAATTGACCAATTATTATTTTTTACATGTCTTACACCGAGCGCTCCCTCCCTTCACCCACTTTGCTGTTGTTCGTCCCCCTGGGAGGGGGTTATATGCTGAGCTTTGTGATAGGTTCCCCCAAAAAAGGATTTTTAAGGCCGTGATTTTTGAGAAGCAAATCACAGGGAACTGATCTAGGGCATCTCTGGATGGGTTCAGGCTGTCCACCTTTAGGATGTTAGTGGAGCACTGAGCCCCTAAAAACCGCAATTCATATTTTTATTTCATAATTTAATGCCTCTAACCCCATAAGAAATTATTATTGGTTACATTTATTAAATGTTTAAAATGTCTTTTGTGTTTTCTTTTTGTCCTAAGAATTCACTATGGGATTGATTTCCTCCTGTCTGAAGTGAATCCCTTCTAATTCTCTTTAGAGAGGAGTAACTCTTCAGTTTTTGCCTGCAGGAAAAGATCCTTATTTATTTTTGTAATATATTTGCACTGAACAAAGAATTTGAAGCTGGTAATTATTTTTCTTCAGCACAATAAAGACATCATTTATTATCTTGGAATTTCATGATTGCTTTTGTTAAAACAGCTGTCAATTTATTATTATATTTTAAAGGTAATATTTATTGTTTTAATTTTAATTGTTTCTGGTCGTTATGCGTCAGAATTGACTCGGTGGCAGTGGATATGGTATGGTATTTAAGAAGGCTTGTCTTTGGTGGTCTGCTGATATCAGACTAATCATTCTTTGTTGTCTTGCCAACTCTCCCATTCTTTATCAAACTCATTGCCATCAAGTTTATTTCAACTCGGAGTGACCCAATAGGACAGGGCAGATCTTCCCTGGGGTTTTCAATGGTTTAATGTTCACGAGAGTAGAAAGACTAGTCTTTCTCCCATGGAGCAGCTGGTGGTTTCAAACTGCTGACCTTGCGGTTAGTATCCCATGTATAATCACAACGTTACCCGGGCTCCTTTTCAATTATTACAGAATGCTTACAAATATGTCATTACTATTCTAGAAACTTTCAGCAAGAGAATTAATAGATAATTCTATTAGGTTACTGGAACTAAAACTCATAAACCTTAAGAAGGAGACAGATGGGCTTCAAGACCTTTGGCATTCTACATCCAAAATTGGCCAATGAAAATCCAACATATTGCAAAAATCGATCTTAGATTTCTAAATACATTCATAATGCTATTTATAAGTGAGGACAGTGAGATGTGGACTCACTTACTTTAGCCACGTCATTAAGAAAGACCAGTCACTATAAAAGGACATACATTTTTTGTAGAAATGAGGGCCACAGGAAATGAGAGAAACCTTCCATGTGGTAAGTTGACATAACAGCCATGTGGTAGTTACATAATCCAGTGTCAGTTTGAGGTTTAAGAGTGAAGGGGTACAGTTTATCCTGTCAATCAGGTCGCAGCTTGATGACCTCATTCGGAGGTTCTAAGGAGATAAATAGCCGCTGGAGGCAGGACATTGGCTCATTTCCTGGGAGATATTCTTGCAGACAAGACACATGGAACTAAGCTAGAGCCCTGAAGCTGAAGGAGCCAGTTTGGAGACCCTGGCCAGTGCTGAGATGCCTCTACCACCACTGGATCCACAAGACTTTCTACCCACTGGCCTGTGATCTTCCTGTATTTGGCATCATTGCATGCGTTTTGTGAGTCTGAAGAGGAATTTATAAATTAGTATACATATGGGATATTATTGGACTTATGGATTTGATATGGACTGGCCTGGGATGTTTTCTCAACATTCAATTGCTCTTGTATATAAAGCTCTTTCTTATACACACATGAGTGTCTATGAATTTGTTTCTCTAGTCTACCCGGACTAACATAAACCATCACGATAGATCAAGCTTACCAATGACCACGAGAATGGCAGAAGCCCAGGGGACATTTCATTCTGTTACAGATAAGAAGGCTGTGAACTGGAGTCAACTTGATGGCAACTTATAACGACCACTAGCCCTCCACCACCTCCATCACAACAACAGGAGAATGGAGATGTAGCAACATGTATGTGAAGAGGTAAACAAGTTAGGATGAAGTGGCCCTTTGCCTAAACAGCTTTTCATAAAGCATGAGAAGTCTTTGGAAGGAGAAGGCAGTACAGAACAGCCTGACCCCAAAATATCTAGCTGCTCGGATGAACTATTTCACGCTGTAGAACTTAGCTACAGCAAAGAGCCATCGCAACAATGGGAATGATGATTCGATAAAACCAACTTTTTTAGGGCGTTTCTGCTATAGCTCAAATGACCATGTAGCTGACATTTTCCCAAGATGAATCCGCTTTCAAACAATTTGTGAACCCGACCCTCAGAATGCATCCTTGATGGAATAGGTGTCCGGAGTTTCAGTTTGGAAACGATGTGCTTGGTATTGTATATATCACGACTTGAAAGAACGCATGCTCTGGGGACAACTTGCTCTTACACAATACAGCAACATGCTAAGGCAAAAGAAAACAAATTTACAAGGTGTGAATCTTATCACATCTGATATTTTTGTGTTGTGGAGTCCACGGAACAATATGCTGTGATTGTGTTGGATGATGGCACAGAAGAATCTTAGATGGGTGACTTGCAAATAAAATGTGGATAGGACGTATGCTGGCTCCCTGCCACACCTTAAGTACCTTCCCCGTAAAGCATCACTTTCCCTGATAAAAGTTGAACAGCAGCAGGCAATAGACTAGAGGGACAGGTAGAATGAACAATTTTCCATGTCTCTTCCCTGCAGTAAGTCCCACCAAGCAGCTTTCAAAATGATCTGCTTTTGTAATGAGGCCTCTCCACTCTGTGCAGAAATACAGAATTAAATGCCTCCTTTCTGTTTTATTACATGAATTTGCTCCACTAACCAGTTGGTTTTATTGAATCATCATTCCCATTGTTGCGATGGCTCTTTGCTGAAGCTAACTTCTACAATGGGAAATAGTTCATCCGAGCAACTAGATATTTTGGGGTCAGACCGTCTGTACGTCCTTCTCCTTCCAACAACTTCTCATGCTTTATGGAATGCTGTTCAGGCAATGGGCCACTTCGTCCTAACTTCTTTCCCTGTTCACATAAATGCTGTTACATCTCCATCCTCCTGTGGCTGTGATGGAGGTGGGGGTGGTTATAAGCGCCATCAAGTTGGCTCCAGCTCACAGCCCTCTTATTTGTCACAGAAAAAGAATGACAAAGGGCAGGCACCGCCCGAGGTCTAAGCAATGATGCTCAAAAGCACAGAGTTGGCAGAAGAAGAAATACCTGCATTTTCCCATTTTCCACTTCAGGCAAGAAGAACAGGAGTTAAATGGAGATTTAACACTTTCTCAAAAACTCTTACAAAAATACATGGGAGATTTTTTTTTTACAGTATTTCCCTATGGTTTTTAGAGTTGAAAGAGAATTTTACCTAGGAAATTCTACAGCTTGTTATTGGGTAAACCTGTTGGCGTCAAGTCGATTCCAATTCACAGCGACTCTGCAGGACAGCGTAGAATTGCCCCCAGAGGGTTTCCAAGCTCTAATCTTTGTGGAAGCCATTGCTCTCGTCACAGAGGAGCTGTGGGTGCCAGCCACCAGCCATTCAGTTAGCAGCTGAGTTACATAACCACTGCCCCTCAGGGTTCTTAAAGTATATCTTTTGCATCCTTTTAAAAGAAATTGTATCTTAAATTACCCACGTATAGGTTATTATTGAGCCCACGCAAGAAAACAAATGTCTAAAGTAACTCCAGGTTGTGTTCCGAAGCCCAAATGCATTCTCCAGATGCCACCGGTCATGACTCAAGAGCTCAATTATATTTCCTTAACCCTGGTGAATTTCAATGGGTGAGGGTTTAGAGAACTACCCTTTGTAGTTCATTCAGTTCTTTGGGACAGCCCTGGTGGTGTAAAGGTTACGCTTTGGGCTGCGACCTACATGGCCAGCTGTTCAAACACCAGCCACTCCGAAGGAGAAAGACAGGGCTTCTACTACCATAAATAGTTATAGTCTCAGAAACTCACAGGGGCAGGCCTATCGTGCCGTGCCCCACAGGGTCGCTGTGAGTCAGCAGCCACTCGACGGCAGTGAGTTTTCAGTTTGGTTTTCTGCAATCGGAGTAGGAAACCATGGCTCTAACCTGGGTCTGGCTCCCGCGCTGAGCAACTTCCAACGAGCTCCCTTCCCACTCAGTCAGCGTGGCTGTCTCTGTGGTAACATTCTGAGAGCAAAACTGGATCCTCCCATTCTACTTGTGATTTCTATAGGTTCCCCAGTCTTGGGTTTCATATCCCGAAAAACAGAAATACAGATAACAAAGAATCCAGAAGGCGACCCACAATGACAAAATACATCAGAGGGTACCAAGGGGACATGGTGGGGGAGGTGGGGTGGTAGCGGTAAAGGGGAGCTGATATCAAGGAGTTCAAGAAGGAAGAAAATGTTTTTAAACTGATTGTGGTAGCAATTGTGTAATATTATTTGATGTGAATCAACTATGGAATGGTATGATCTCTGTATGAGCTCCCAATAAAATGATTTTGGAAAATAAATAAATAGATAGATAAATAGATAGAAATTATTTCCTTCTAAAGGAAGAGCCAGGCAATAAAAAGCATGGGTTATTAAACTGCTATAACCCATAGCCGCTACAAGGTACTTCGAAAGTTCATGGGAAAATGGTAATAGAAGATAACAAATATTATGCCCTATGTGAGTCATAGCAACATTAAGGCTTACTAAAAAGGCCCCAAAAGACTTGATATGAATATGTGCTTCTGATTTCAAAACTCCATCCTTTCCCAAATAGCCAGGGTTCAGGAAACCTGGACCTGTTCTTGGAAATCACCTCCTATTCGGAGAAGCTGAGTGCAGAATTTCACTGAGACGGAAGTGTTTCATCTTCATTAGAACCACAAGGCCCTCGGCAGAGCGTGTTCACATCGCTGCTTCGTTAGCTGCTCCGGAGAAAAGTGAACCGCAAGTGGAAAGTGAGTGACTCCAGCAGGGACGATTATATAAAGAGGCTTCCGGGTTGCTCAGCGCCTCCAACTAATTATTCTCTGATTTCCAACATGTCCAAGAGTCCCAGGCACATATTTCTAAGAGAAACTCGGTGAATGGAATTGTTATTGCAAATTACAGTTGCAAATGGCGTACGTGCATGTATGGGCACTGGTAGAGACGGCAAAACAAAGCCTCAGAAAACACTGCCATCAAGCTGATTCTGACTCACGGAGATGCTATGGGACAGGACAGAACTGCCCCGCTGTGGGTTTCTGAGACTGGAACTCTTTGCCGGAGCAGAGTCTTGTGTTTTTTCTTAAGGACAGCCATTTATTATCCTGTTTCCAAGCTGCATGGAACTGGATGTGTCCTATACAGAAGATGCTTAAAGGGAACAATGTCTTTCCGTGTGAAGTATTTAAGCCAAGAAATACAAACCTAAGGAAACCCTTTGTCCCCACAAAGCCTGCTTTAAGTTAAGACTGTCATCTCACAAACACGCTTCCTAGAGTGACTATCTTATAGTTTCCCAAAGACTGAAATGCAGGTCTTAGCTGTAGCTACATTTCACGGTTGACGGAACTAGACACACGGGTCGAGAAAGCTTAGGATACCCAATGTGCCCCACCTGTTGGCTTGAACCGCTCAATTCTCCTCCCTGTAGATGTCGCTCCCACAGGTGGCAAGTGGAAAGGGTACCAGTGGGAAATGAAAGCAAAACCGAAATCATTGCTTCTAGAACGCCTCCTAGGATTTCCAGTAAACACAAGCATGTATTCCCAACCCTCTTTCACAGGATTTAGATGGACGTCCGAGGTCTCATTTTCTAGAAGTGCATGAGCATTACCTCTCCCTAATGTAGCCCATCCAAACGGAGCTTCTTTCTAAACACACACCAACGTTATCACTAGCCGCGTGGTAAGCAGAGAAAAAAACTGCTTTCTGTGCAAACAGAAGACTCAGTCAAAACCTATGTGCACATCTATTCATTCTTCCAACAAATCTTCTCTGGGCCTGAAGCATTGCCAAGGCACTCGAGACAGCAGTGCACAAAGCAGACAACACCTTTTGCTTTCATCGAGCCTGTGACTGATTTATGGAGTGAGACAAGCAGCAGCATATAAAGCAGTGGTTCTCAACCTGTGGGCCGCGACCCCATTGAGCGTTGAACGACCCTTTCACAGGGGTCGGCCAATTCATCACAGTAGCAAATCACAGTGATGAAATAGCAACGAAATTAACTTTATGGTTGGGGGGTCACCACAGCATGAACTGTATTAAAGGGTTGGGGCAGTAGGAAGGTTGGGAACCATTGATATAAAGTAAAATATTAGTATAGAAAATGTAAGGAAAAAAAACCCTTTTAAATACTACCCTTTGTTTCCCCTAGAAACAGTGCTTGCTTGATTTGGTTTGCTGAAGGGAGGAGCTGTTCCCTGTGCCGGTCCAGGTTCCTAACTCTGCATTGTAGGTAGGACTTGCTCCTTGAGGACCCCTGAAATGGGAACATGAGACACGGAGGAATACCTCATGTTTAATCAGGGAATTTTAGTCACCCCAAAGCGATGGTCTTACCTGCCCATGTATGCAGCTTTCCTGTTCTCCTGCGCCCTGGGCTAAATCCCCTTCTTTGAAAAGGTTTAGATTTGAGGATCGAGTTACAACCCACCAGATTGCAAGTTCAACATCGGTTCTCGACAGCATGGTTTCAAATGCCCCCTGTATCTGTGTTTCCCTATAAGTTATCCTTAGTAAGCTTCCTGGACCATAATATTTAGAAAGAAATTATGATAGTTTTATATTACATGGCAAAAGTCCCATGGATTCTCGGTTTCTCAAAGTTTAGCTCTTTGCTCAACGTTGTGCACAGCCTCTCCATGGCGTAAGTCTATGGATGAGAGCTATTTCAAATACAAACAACCCCCTAAGCCCAACAAAATAGAAAACCACAACCCTTCCTCGGAGTCATCTCAGCAAAGGTGGCCCATCTTCTCAGCAAGAAGCAAACTTTCTTTTGCAAGAAGGACAGACATCCCCACAAGCTTGGCAAACTCTTCTGATGTTAAAGGTCCCTTTTCTGAAACCGTCTCCAGGGCTGAAGTCACCATCTCCTCTTCCTTGTGTGACTGAAGCTCAATAACCGTGACACCACTATCGAAGACTCAAGTCTGAGAGGTAATTTCAGGGCATCCAGCATCATGCAGGTAGTCACTTAATCTTCAGGTGGAGCAACTCCACCCCTTGAGCCTGGTTTACTAAGCACCACACCACTGTCAGTGACATTCTGCCCCTCGTTCCTCTAAAGGCCCAGCTCTATGTGTACCTGAGCTGCAGGTTTCTCTGGTAACTGTGTGAGCGATGCCCATGCTCAGGTAGTAGGATTTAAACCGGATGGTCTCCTCTTCTGTGATGTTGCCTTGTTTGTCTTTAATTTTATTAGCTATTGATTTGAAAACTCCACCACTTCCTTGGCCTTGATCATGAGCTTTCTGGGGTCTTCAAAGGCCTCAGAAATGTTTTGAGTCCATTTTTTTTCTTTTTTTCCCCAATTTCCTTTTAATCCCTACAATTCCTACAGCCCTTAGTCTTCCTGATGGGGATCCTTTATTTGCTTGTCATGACTGGGAAACAGGCATATTCTCCCATCTTCTCTGGCCCAGTTCCTCTGATCAGTGCCTGTCAAACTCAGTCTGGCCTGTTCTTCGAAGGATGTAGGAATTCTCTGATGTAGGGATTCTTACTGCTCTGGGACAGACCGGGTTCTTTGTTAGGTGGGGCTGGGTGATGATGAACCACTATTCTTGCACCTTTTCCCAACTCCATCTACCTGTTTTTCCATGAGCACAACTTGAGGAAGAGGAATGGCCATACATCATTCCTGATTTTTCTGATCTCTCCAAATCAGTCAGTGTGTGCCAAGAAGGAGGGTCCCAGCACCAACTTTGATGTTTTCCTTGCCATGACAGATGCGCACCCCGCGCTGATGGACCAGCAGGATCTGGTTGATCTCCTGGAGGTCGCTGGTCCACAAGAACCAGCCCATGGCCTCCAAGCCGACCACTGGCGCTCGCCCGCATCTGCGCACCCAGGTCATGAACCGCAAGACGGGCAGCCCGAAGTGTCTCTTTGAATATTACTCATATCTATTTAAGTAAGTTGTTTTTTTCACAGAGGTTGACTAATTTTCTCTAAGCATAAATAATGAGAATCAAGTCATTAATAGTCCAGTTCAGGCCAGTTTGATAATTTTGCCGAATCATAATGTAAATCATGGAATATTATCATAAACGTGACGCAATTCCATTACTTGGAATTTTTCCACCAAAAAAACCCATCTACACACAGCCTCAAAGGTAAATTAAAGGTGCTTGGAGAGCTGATTAATGAATGTCATGGATAGTAAACATCCAAGTTACCTGAAACATTGAATGACTATCTGAACAATTTAGGGTTCTCTGCTCACAACCTCAAAGAAAGCAGGATCGACTTATTGAGAATAGAATGAAGTAGGCAGATAACCAGCAGGGGACCAATAAATGGGACACATGTTGTCTCCATTTTCTATTTGTTTTATTTCAAGAATTCTCAGCCTATTTTCCTTATTGCAGGTTCTTCTACCAGTAGCACTGTGTCCTAGTAACATGGGGAATGACATTGTGGCTGTCATATTGAACTGGTTTCAGTCATGCCCCTGGACTAACCTAAGCCAGGAAGAAATGCCTAATCTGGTTATCTATTTCCAAAATTTAGCCAATAAAACTCTTGGACCCAAGGTCTGATCCACAATTGATCTTGGGGATGGTACAGTACCAGCGTCTCATTCCACTGTGCATGGATTACCATGCGTCTGAAAGCAGCTAAATAGCAGCTATCACCAGCCAGAGAGAGAGAGAGAGAGAGAGAGAGAGAGAGAATAATTGTTTGGGTCTGAGTTATTAAACAATAGTTATTAACTGCTGCAAAATGCATAAGGGCAATTGAGTAATGCCAGGGGCACAACAGCATGCCAAGCTTAGTAAAGTTAATTATGACTGTGCTCTAGCAGAAGGTCAGGGATTATGTAGCAGAATGGTCAACACACACAGATTCATTTCTTCCAGGACCACACACACGTAAAAAAAAAAAAAGAAAAGAAAAATGGAGAAATGAGCATTCATCTAGTGAATGTAATCTGTGTCTGTGTCCAAGGTTGATCACCCATTCAAAGAGAATTCTATTTATTGCCCAAATTGCCCATCCGCTGTATTGTCCACTACCTCTTTGCTTGAGGACAGCAGAGGCCTATTTTAAATAAAATATGTGCATACAATTTTGGATGTAATTAAAGTAAATTTTGTTTACTAAAGTAGTTTTTATTTTTCCCCAGACTGGTCTGTGTGGCTATGCTGAAATGGTGCCAAGACTCCAGCAATACTCAGTTCAAGTCTGGTTATGGCAAAAATATCTATGAATGGGAAGAACCAGAGATAGTCATAGGTAAGATAAATCATAGGTAGAATTAAAGATTAAATTTCAAGATACTGATTTCTCTACTAATTATATAGTGTGACTATGACCCACACCAGAAAAAGTATTAAAAGCATTAAAATAAGCAGAGGGTGGGACTATACCTACGGCTATAAATCATTTTGACAAAGGATATTTCTACATTTCTGCAAATATATCCATCAGTATATATTTTTTGAACATCAGGGGAAAATTCTGAAATTCTCTTCGTCATAACATAACCTTGAAGCCATGAATTGTGGGATCTAAGAATACATAACACTTCATTGCACTCGTGTGGAACTTGTGCATGGATCAAGGGGCAGTTGTATAAACAGAACAAGGGCACACTGTGTGGTGTAAAAACAGGAAAGGTGTGCGTCAGGTTGTACCCTGTTACCACACTTACTCAATCTGAATGCTGAGCAAACGATCAGATAAGCTGTCGGCATCAGGATTGGGGGAAGCCTTAGTAACAACCTGAGGTATGCAGACGACACAACATTGGTTGCTGAAAGTGAGGAGGAATTGAAGCACTTGCTGATGAAGATCAAGGATTGTAGTCTTCAGTATGATTACAATTCAATGTAAGAAAGACTAGAATCCTTAGAACTAGACCAATATGTAAGATCAAGATCAATGGATAAGGGGTCAAATATCAATCAAATATATTCTGATTGGGAAGTGACTTTTTCAAATATATTATTTCATCATAATATAAACTTTTGCATATTTGTGAGTAATAATAAATTAATTTTAGGGTCTTTCATTCCATGCTCTTTTCCTTATATTAAATTTCTTGACCTTCAACATAAGATATGAGCATCTCTACCCTCTATCCTCACAGGTGAATTGGGTTCAGACATGGTGTTTATGCTCCATTAATTCATCTCACAAATACCTTCCATAGTCAAGTACAGGTCAGATACTACACTAGGAACTGTAGATAAAGTGGAGACCAAAGATCGACACGAATCCAGCCCTCAATAGCTCACAATAAGTGAGGAAGGCAGGTGTTAGGCAAAGAATCATATAAGGATACACATAACTATACATTTTATCAGCTATGATGAAGTGATACCTGTGATAGTATTTGACTAAGTGAAGGAGTTCAAGGAAAGCGCTGCTGAGAATCTGGAACCTGAAGGACAAATTGGAATTAATTAAGTGAAGAGAAATGAAGAGGTAAGGACGGTCAGTCCGCCCAGAGACCTGGTGAATAGCAGGACAAAAAGAAGGTCAACTTGCTGATGCACAGACCGCCAGTAAAATCGGGTGTCATTCAGTAGATTATGACTTACTTATGATTGGGCTATGTCTCACAAGTGTAACATGCTCCTTGAGTTTCCTATGACTGAGTTTTCAGACGTAGAATGCCAGTGTTTTCATCCAACATGGCCCCGGGTGGACTAGAACCAACAACTCTTCAGTGGGCAGCTAAGTACATTAGCATTTGCATTGCCAGGAACTTTGATGAGTAGGTGTGTGTGATAGTTCAGCTTTCTAGCACAACCCGAGTGGGACAGGATTCTTCCATGACATGATCTATCATAGTGTGGTCAACTCCATGAAGGACTATTCAGTGAGGCAGCCAAGCTGTTATTCAGGTCACAGTCTTGAGGCAAATGAGGGAGGCTCCATTCCTCAGGTGGTCTACGCGATGTACAGATTAACAGTGTGCAGACTTAGCTCACTTCCACTGCTGGATCTGGATCCTGCATCTGCTTCATAGACTTTCGATTGTATCAGCCGCCCATTCCAGAGGGAGCAGTGCTTGAACATTAGTAGCATTCTTTTCTTATTCTTTCAGCAAATTTTCATTGTTCCTATTCATTGTCTTTCCCTAAGAAACAACTTTTGAGTCATAGAGTCTGGATCCAGGTCTCTTGCCAAAGCTGGATTTTGCACTTTCTTGTATTTTATGCAAATATATTACGTTAGAGAAAAATAGATTCCCTAGAATGTGAAACTCATCACATGCTCAATGCTTCCGTATAACTGTATTAGACACTCATGGGCCTAAAGCTGGAAAATTTGGGCAACTGTCCATTATTAATAACAATAATGGAAATATGCTGTGGAAAGGTCATGTTTTCACTTGAATTATACTAACTGACCAAGTTAATTAAACTCATTCCCTTAATTGCACCTGGGTAAATGGTATCCTGGTTAACGCTTAAGCAAGGTCACTGATTTGGTCATTTTTGCTAAGTGAAATTAGTGCATCCACCCAAAAAGGGAGCCCTGGTAAGGTCAGCATTGGACCACTAACTGCAAGATCTTCAGGCCAAGCCCACTAGTTGCTCTTCAGAATAAAGATAAGACATTCTGCTCCTGGAATGATGGATAGCCTTGGAAATCCTTTCAGAATCAACTTGATGGCAGTGGGTTGTTGTTGTTGTTGTTGTTTGTGGGGGGGAGAGGGGGCTACCCATTCAAAAGTTTTCAACCCACCATGTTATGTGTTGTATAGCACTAAGACATCAGTGGAATAAGTTATTTACCACTAATAAGGCTCATGTGGCAGTTAGATTTTACATCAACTTGTGCCTGGAATGAAAGTGTATGGGGGGTGGGGGGAGTCCAACCAATCACTCAGGTCACAGCCTGATGATGCCTACGTGGGATGTGACCTTTTTTTAGGAGAGACACTGGGACCATCTCTCTCTCTCTCTCTCTCTCTCTCTCTCTCTCTCTGTTTTGTTTTTTTAAATCATTATATTGGGGGATTTTATCACAATCCGTCCATTGTATCAAGCACTTTTGTACATTTGTTTCCTTCATCATTTTCAAAACATTTGCTTTCTACTTGAGCCCTTGGTATCAACTCCTCATTTTTCTCTCCCTCCCTTATCCCTGCTCTCCCTCATGAATCATTGATAATTTATAAATTATTATTATTTTGTCATATCATATACCATCCAACGTCTCCCTTCACCTGTCTTCTCCACTGTCCCTCCCCCAGGGTGGAGGTTATATGTAGATCCTTGTAATCTATTCCCTCCCCACTCCTGGTATCACTACTCTCACCACTGGTCCTGAAGGGATCATCTATCCTGGATTCCCTGTGTTTCCAGTTCCTATCTGTACCAGTGTACATCCTCTGGTCCATGCAGATTTGTAAGGTAGAATTGGGATCTTGATAGTGGGGGGAAGGAAACATTCAAGAACTAGAGGGAAATTGTATGTTTCATCATTCCTACACTGCACCCTGACTGGCTTGTCTCCTCCCCGTGGCCCTTCTGCAAGCAAATGCGGTGAAGAAAGCTGATGGTGCCTGGCTGTCAAAAGATATAGAATCTGGGGTCTTATAGGCTGGAAGATAAACACATGGACATCTACCTGAGAAACAACAAAGCCCACATGGAAGAAGCACACCAACCTGTGAGATCACAAGGCACCCAAGGGATCAAGTATCAGGGATCAAAGACATCTTCCTCTCTGTCCTTTCTCCCTTTGCTTCCTGGTTGCTTGGATTCTATGTCTGTGTCTCCAGGGGCAGCTGCATGGGAGCCACTGATCCTGGGAGTTATTGGTACCCTGCCATATTCCCACTGACCTTGGGACCACGTGACTTTGTATCCACCTGCTTGTGAGCTCCTTGCTTCTCCCTTCACCTTTCTGTTTATTTGGCCTGCAGCAACGTGAGTCTGCAGAGGACTCTGTTTAGCATGGAGCCAAGGACTTCAGTAGGACTGGGCTGGGGTGCTTCCTTCATATAAAATTACTTCTTGATTTAAGATCCTTCTTAAACATGTCTGTGTGCCCCTGTTTTTGTTTCTCTAGGCAATCCAGCCTAACACAGCTCCTACAACATACATGCCTCACATACTGATATTGTAACTTGACTTTCACAGGTCACAGATGAAAGGAAAATGGAGTAGCGTACGGTGAGACCTAACCGCAGAAAGAACGTAGACTTTATTAAGCCAATGCCATGAGGAGGAAAACTCCAGAGGAATAGCTATCCTACACCTGGAGAAGCTGAATCATTAAGCATTTGGGCTCCCAGCTGGAATAAAGATTTTTCTGTCCCACTTTTGCAGTGAGCAGAGAGGCTGCATGTCAGTGAGTAACTGGATCCAACCACGACGAAAGACTAGGGGTTAGCCTATCTCTCCTTTCCCTTCTATGGGACCTTCAGATACTTGTGTGATCCTGAGAGGGACGTGGAATCTCTGTAACCGAACAGATGGGTCAATACATCACCTGAATGGCTCTCCCAATCCAATCAACACTTCCCTGATGATTTGTTCATTACGAGGCATACTTATTTTTTTAATACTGGTAAAATGAACTGATTTTCATCATTTTTATTATTTGTACAGATCAATTCCCCAACAAAACATATTCATATTTCACACGATGTTAATACACTAAGCCTTCATTGTTGTGAATTTACTTGGCTCACCATTTTTCCAGGTTCCGATGACGCTCACATGACAGAGACGTCATTCACAGCAGTGGGTTTTATTCCTTCCAAGGAAAGCAAGTAACTCTCCCCCTGCCCCTTGCCTTCCCCATTCCCAACTATCAATGTTATAGGTGTTAGGGGCCCCTTGATTCAGTTTTCCACCCACAGTGATCCCATGTGACAGAGTAGAACTTCCTCCTATAGGTTTCTAGGCTGTAATCTTTCACAGATAAGGACCATCAGGTCTCTTCCTGCCAGTCCACTGGGAGGATTCAAGTCACCAACCTTTCTGTTACCCACTGAACAAGGCTCCTGTGGCAACTAGATTTTATGTCAACGTGTGCCTCAACCATCGATTTCAACTCCCAGCTATCGAGTCGATTCCGACTCATAGTGACCCGACCTTACAGAATAGGATAGAACTGCCCCTGTGGGTTTCCAAGACTGTAACTCTTTACAGAGTAGAAAACCTAATAGTTCTCTCTTTCAAGCAGCTGGTGGGTTAGCAGCCCAATTGGCATGACCACTAAGCCACCAGGGCTCCTTGGTTCAATCATCCACTTGAGTCCCATATTATCTTCAAGTTTAAAATGTGGATTAGATCGTCACCTTTTCTACCTTCCTCAATATATATGCTCTTATTCATTCGTGGAAAATATCTCAGGTATGAGCTACAGGGCCTGAGTTGTGGTGCCAGCTTTCTGTTCTCCAGATAGCGCGCTTCCTCCTTAGATATTTGTTTTATAGGGATTTGTGTGATAAACTGCAGTTCATTTTCTAAATTACAGAGTTCAAGACCATATCCAAGCCCATGGCTGTGGAGTTGACTCTGACTCGCAGCAACCCCGTAGAGTACAGTAGAACCTCCCCATAGGTTTCCAAGGCTATAAACCTTTACAGAAGCAGAGTGCCTCATCTTTCTGCTACGGAGCAGCTGGTGGGTCTGAAACAGCATCCTTTGGGCTGGCAACTGAGCACTTAAACCTCTGTGCCAACAGGGCTCATCCAATGATGCCATCACATTGCCCTCTCATGCCTTTCTGCCACCATTACAAGAGACAAAGACCAAAAAATGGTCTTCAACAGAATGCCAGGTCATATCAGTGGCTAGTTGCTAGTGACATAAATGGAGCGCACGCATCATTTAAGTTGCTGTTTTGAAGTGCTGTTGATTCAGTCAAAATGAAAACAAAAATTAAAAGGCTCAGGTTTAATTGAGTGCATGAGTCAGCAAGAAACCCATTATACAGGGCCAAGACATCACTTAGTAAAATTTATTTCAGTTGGTTCTCTATTTATTTTTGATTGGCATTTTAGTGTTGGGCTGAATTACCCAGAAGGATTCTTTCATTTATTTATCCACAAATTAAGTGGAAGAATAGGCCACTAAAATGGTAAATGAGCAGGTAAGTCAATTCAGAGACACGGCTTTTCAAGTTAGTTATCATATTCCTATTATGCTCGAAATTATAAATTTTCAGAAGAGAATGCAATTCCTGTATTTTTTTGACATGTCAATTCTGAAATAGAAACAGAGAAAAAGCTCAATTCTGCTTGTATCTTTGGAAGCAATCTGAAAATATTTGAAATGTTCTACAATTTTATGGGACGATTTTTAATAGCCGAGAAAAGTACACTGCACTGCAGAGTTGGACTTTGTGGGAAGCAGTGCCCTGGACACAAAGCGTCCTAACGGCACAGTGGTGAAGAATCAGCTGCGAACCAAAATGTCAGCAGCTTGGACCCACAGCTGCTCCGCGGCACAAAGACCTGGCTAGCTGCTCCCTGAACCTCCTGTAGGTCAGTTCCACTTTGTCCTATAGAGGCAACAGGAGTGCAAGCCACCGAGCCACACTGGCAACCCTTCAGACCCATCAATGATACTCACAATATATGGACATGTGTTTAAAAATCAGGTGTAACATCATGCTTAATGAACAATTGATAAAGATAGCCCTTACTACTTTGTCACTGTGTTTAATGAAATATTTGCTCTCAAACACTTGGTTTTACTCTAATGCAGCAGTTTTCAACCATCCTAAGGCCTCCACCCTTTAATACAGCTCCTCATGTTGTGGTGACACCCCCCCAACCATAAAATTATTTTTGTTGCTACTTCATCACTGTCATTTTGCTACCGTTATGAATCTGGTGACCCCCGTGAAAGGGTCGTTCGACTCCCCAAAGAGGTCATGACCCACAGATTGAGAACCGCTGCTCTAATGCACTAATAATTATTTTAGAAAAGAATTATAATTTTTAGATACAATCTCTCACTGAAGAAAATCTGTCTAGTTTACAGTGAAAGAGCCATTGATTTACATGGATTTCAATTTTCTAGACAAATTCAATGTCGCTCATACTCAGAAAAATTACTCTAGTACAACACATTTCACAGAAAATTAGTGATAGCTGATCTGATTAATTCTGGATAGTTCCATCTCGTTGCACTAGAACTTGTGATAGATAATAGAACAATGTATGCTGGTTTTGTTAGGTGCCACTCAGTCAGTTTCAACTTATAGAGAGCCTAGGCACAACAGAATCAAACACCGTATAGAAAAACATACTCAAAAATAAATTAAAACTCTGCGTGAAGAAAAATAGAAATTACAAAGAGAGATCAATATCAGGGTTAAAGACAGGAAACATTTAGGTCATAAGCCCAACATTGCTGTTATAATTGAGCTTTAAATTTGCTTCTGGAATTTCTGGCAGCCCAAAGAAATGTGAAGGCATGAGAAATTAATTATGGAATTATTTTTCATTAAGGAAAAAAGGCATTTAGACAAGTTCTGCTGAATCAGCAAATCCCATGAAATTCCAGCTGTAGCTTGGGCTTTATTATTATTTAAAATGGGCCCAAATGCAGTCAAAAGTATAAGAATCAGGGGATCAGGGGTTCATCCTTGGCCCTATCTGTAAAACCTTGTATAATTTAGGGTAATTACTCTAACTTTTCTTTACTCAAGTTCCTGTGAAGTTGAGCAAAGTGACCTTTACCAACATCATTTCTAGTTCTGGAAGTTTATGGCCTTTGGGCTCCGATTTTTCTAACAGCAAGAAGGAAAAAACAAACAACATAAATCACTGCCAAACCAAATCACAAACCACATCTCACTGCCATAGAGTCGGTGCTGATGCACAGTGACCCCGTAGGGGTGGCAAGCCCAATGTCTCTCCCTTGGAGTGGCTGGTAGTTTCCAACTATTGACCTTGAAGCTGGCAGTCCAATGCATAACCACTCCATAACCACTCCATCCTGGCTCCTCACAGAGCGAATAGCTCATGATATTTCAAAGGCATATTTCATAGGGTAAATTTCTCATTTGGGAGGAACTATTTTAAGACACTACAGGGCGCCTGGCCATCATGTCAAAAGCTGTTGAGAATTACCTAGGCTGTCAATCTGTGTAGAAAGCAGGCAGCTTCATCTTTCTCCAAAGCAGGGGTTTAAACAACTGACCTTGAGGTTAGCATCCCAGTGCTTAAACTGCTGCGCCACCAGAGCTCCTATCCTTAAAGAGCGCATGCCCCAAACCAACAGCCAAGCTCAGTGCCATCAATTCCATTCCATCTAGTAAGGACGCTAGAGGACAGGGTAGAACGGCCCCTGTGAGTTTCCAAGACTAATTCTTTATGGGAGTACAAAGCCTATCTTTGGCGGTTTCAAACTGCTGATCTTGCACTTAGCAGCCCACGTATAACTCACTTTTGAGGGTGGGCACTTGGTCTTACTCTGTCCCAGGGTGTCTGAGGTGTCTGGAAGAGGATTCAGTAAGTTCTCTCTGTTGCTGCACTCCCCAGTATTCCATGTGCTCCCGGTGTCTTCTTGGCATTGCAGAGTGGGACTAAGCTCTGAAAATCCCTTAAACTAGTGTAAAGTAGGATATTTGGGGATTGGTGGGACAACCCTATAGAGTTATTTTGTACATGTACGTGAGTGCGCATTATGTCACAATGTGCAGTCTATACTAGAAATAGAAGTTAGATATAAATTGGTAGTATTTTCAATCCTGAGAGAGAGAAACAGGGAAATCAAAGAATAAAATTTTAAAAGCGGGGAAGTGAATGTGCACCAAATTTGTGAGAGTTAAAGGTGAAATTGTGAAATAGGAAATTTGTGAATCAACCCTATGATGAAAGCAATTCCTATTTCGCACTGTGCCTAGACCAAGAGACTGCAGGCCATAATACTTGTTCTCACCTGGAACTGGTCCACGGGGCCTAGAGAAACGTGGTTGGTAGCAGTCCCCTTTCTCCCGTCCTACAAACTTATTTTGATACCAACATATTCAAGAATATGAGGGGACTTCAGAAAGCTCACGGGGAAGCGTAATTAAAATGTAATGGGATTTGCATTGTGCAGGCATGGTACAGTGCTGGGTGTGTAGGCAAAAGTTCAATGTCCTCTTACATTGTTAGCCCGTGATAAAGCCTTTGGAAGTCTATAACAAAAAGAGATCTCTGTAGGACTTGTTAGAAACGTTCCCAAACTATCAACAGGCCAACATATCTTCCATTTCAACCCTGAAGCTGGCTGTCAGGTAGCACTGCCCAGGTAATGTCACAGCAACAAATAACCTCACAATTCCCATTGCTTAAGACCACAGAGATTGAGGCCTGCTCACCTTACACATCCACCACGAGTTTATTGGGGGGCTGATACAAGTAGCCCTCATTCAGAGACCTGGTCGTGCAGAGGTTAAGAATGACCATTTGAATACACTACGCCTCTGCAAGGGAAAGGCGTTCTCCTTCTGTAGAGGGCAAGGCAGGTAGCAGTCCGGTGGCTAAACTCCTTTACCACCACCAGGGTTCCTAAACGTAACCACAAGGTCCTTTAAAATCGGAGGAGGGCAGCAAAGAAAAGGTAATACAAGAAGTACTTAACTCACTGTTGATGACTTTGAAGATGAAAAAGAGGGAACCTCTGGAAACATCTCCAGAAAGGAATGTAGCCTCATCAGCACACTGGTCTGAGCCCATGACACCGATTGGGCTTCTGACTCACAAAATTGTCAAATAATAAATATGTATGTCTTGAGTGTTTTGTGATTTGTTACAGTAGTCAGGTCAAACATATAGCTCCTTTAGATTCTTTTGAAATTTCAAACTACAGAACATGGTGAAACAAACAAAAAACCCTTTGCTTTATCTTTGGTATTAGTTCGTGCTACATAAATTTGAAGAACAATGATATTAGCTGGTTTTCCTTGTAGGTATATGGGTGTTCTAGACCTCATGATATGCCTTGATATTTCCTTTTTGACAATGACCACAAGACCTCTTCTTCAACTTAGCATTATTGTCATAGTAGACCACATGATTGTCTGAATCAAAACAGCCCATTTCAGCTGGCTAATGCCTATGTGCGGAATGCCATTAAGAACATCATTCATGAAGAAAGAAAGGATTATTAAAAAGACAGATGTGTTAGACTGGGTTGCCGAGAGAAACAAATCCAGAGACATGCATATGTGTGTAAGACAGAGCTTGATATCAAAGAGCCATTGCACATTAAGAAAACATGCAGCCCAGTCCAGATCAAGCCCATAAGCCTAATATTAGCCCATAAGTCCAATATTAGTCCAAAAATCTTTCTTCAGACTCACACAACTCATGTAATGATGCCAAATGCAGGAAGATCACAGGCCGGTGCTGGAAAGTCCTGTGGATCCAGTGGTGGTGGATGCATCTCCAGGGCTCGGGTTGCCATCAGCATAGCTCCATGTGAATTGTCAACAAGGAGGTGAAGCAGAGAGAGAGAGTGTGTGTGTGTGGCCTGCCTCCAGGGAGAAAGAGAGGAAATTCCAAGAATCCTCATGAGAAAGCCATGCCCACATGGAGGGGTCATCAGGCTGTGACCAGATTGACAGGCTAGACTCCACCCTCCACTCTTGGTATCCTCAAGTTGATATGAGATTATGTAACTACCACAGAGGAAAGAAGGAAACGATCTAAGTGGCTGTCAGAAGAAACCAGAAATGTGCTCTGAATTGTGGAGAAGCAAAGGCAAATATCAAAGAGCTCAATAGAAAATTGCAAAGGGAAGCTTGAAAAGACAAAGTAAAAATATTATAATGAAATGCACAAAGGCCCAGAGTGATATTTTAAAGGTCTTCCCATCTGAGGCTTCGTCATCTGACCCTATATCAGGCAATGTTACGCTGCTATTCAGAAGGTGTTCCCTGGCCACTATTTGATCGGACATACATGTCCAGGTCCCCCTTTCCAGCCCATCTTGGTAGTCTGACAAAGCCTGTCCAGCAGGTGCCCATGCTGGTACCATCCAGCATCACAGCCGCATGCAAACCACAGGAGCACAACCACCTGGCAAACATGGGGTGGGGATTTCATTTAGGACTGGTTTAAATAAGCCGATTGCAAATCTGAGTCTATACCTCACTGACTCCCAGATTCATGTTGTATGGCTTTCTCCCTGGAGGTGCAAGATAAAGGTGTTATTCTTGAAATAAAACTCTGGGGGCCAAAGACAACAACAGTGTTTAAGAAGGCAAGTGGTGGATGAAGCCAGTGAAGACCTCCTTCCAATTCTGAAATTCAGACTCACCAAATCACGGCCATCCAGCTGGCTCTCGCTCACAGTGAGTCTACAGGGCAGGGCGGAAGGGTTCTCTAGATTGTGTAAGACTGTACATCTTTATGGGAGCAGTTAGACTCTTCTTGCCGGTGGGCTTGGACCACCAACCCCGTGCTTGGCAGCTGAAGGTCTAGTCCACTACACCACCAAGGCTTGGCAAAATACTTGTGTTTGCGCAACTTTCTTTTCAGCCATGGCCAGCTGTGCAGGTTGATCTTCTTGCTTTTGTGCTGCACCGTGTGTTCTAATGGTGTCATCATTTGGGACAAACAGTCCCGGAGAATCGTCTTATCTTTCTCCAAGTGCCATAAAGTGGGATTTTATATCCTTGGTAGAAAGGGAGCTGAACTCGAAGCCAGGAATTTGTGGAAGACCTGGCCCTGTTTATACTCTTGGTGTGGATTTTTAATCTAATTATTTACCTCATGTAATTTTCTAACAGGGATGTGGCCACCTAATAGCTTAATGTGAGGGATAACCTTTAATAAAAAAACATGAACCTTCATCTAGTGGATTCTGAAGCACAGTGACCCTACAGGACAGACCGAAACTGCCCTCATAGGTTCTAAGACTATAACTCTTTCTGAAAGTACAAAGCCTTAACTTTCTCCCAAGAAGCAGCTGGCGATTTCAAACTGCTGGCCTTGAGGTGAGCAGCCCGGTGTGCTGGCCACTACCGTGCCAGGCTCCATCCACAGGCTATTATCCACATGTAAACAACCAGATTCATGAAATGGATTTTATTTTGCAAGGAGTAACAATGCATTCTGCTTGAGTGACCTTATAAAAACAGGCAAACGTGTCATGAAACAGGTGTCTTAGGAAGCTCGACACAAACTTGTAGATGTTAAAAAAATATTTTCTGTATTTCCCCTTGACCTAAACCATTAGTTAGATAGCTGGTGGGTTCTGGGTCTATAACATAACTCACAGGGGAATATTTCATTTCGCATTGGAACCATCTTCCAGCTTTTAAGAAATCTGCCCTATAACCCACACAATATATTGCTTTAAAATGAAAATATCCCTAGTAAAAACTAGTTGAAGCTTTCAGTGATAAGATAGTGCAACTCATAATAATATAATAATAAGATAGCCTAATAACCCAGAGAACCATAAAAGCTCCCTATATAGAAATCATGTTTCAAAGTTTTAAAAGTATGCAAAAAACCAGAGCCAAACTGCCTCTGCAGCTTTTCTGGGCGGTGAAATATTCATAGAGGCAGAATGCCTCACCTTTTTCTCAGGGATCGACCTGTAGGCTTGAACTGTGAACTCAGCTGCTCGCAGCCCGACCTATAACCTACTAGGCCACCAGACCTCTTAAATAAGTACAAATCAATTTAAATTTACTGATAAAGTTTCAAAGACTAGTGCTGTGTGAGACTTTCAGTCATTCATATCTTTGGCTAGTTAAACATTTTCAGAAGTGTAAAAACCAACACAAAAAGTGCCTTTGTCATGAAACTGGTATATTACTCAGTCATTTTATATTTATTTTCTCTGCCAGTTTTCGAGCGTAGTGATTTACATCAGTATCAGTCTAAACTGAAATACAGTGGCTTCTAGCCACTAACTTTATTTTTATTAGATATTGAATACAATTCTGGTTATAAAGCATGAATCAAACAAAAATGGTTAGTTTTCCTGATGGTGAAGTCATGTGCTTGATGAGTCTCCAGTCATCAAGACTTTAAAATTCCAAGTTTTGTGGACAAGGGCTATGGCTAATCGATGGCTTCCACATACCATTTGAGGAGCCTTGATGTCATGGTGGTTACTCATTGGGCTGACATCCTCAAGGCCAGCAGTTCAAAACACAGCTGTATCTCGGGAGAAAGCCTGGGCTCTCTATTCCAGTAATGAGTTACTGTCTCGTAAACTCACGGGACCATTCCACCGGGTCTTACAGGATGGCTGTGAGCTGGCGTGGACTGGGTGGCACTGAGTTCTTTTCCCCACCATTTTAAATTCGAGAGGACTTTTATTTTCCTAGCAATACCTATGGTTTTCTCTTGTCTCAAAGACAAACAATGGCTATTCTTGTATTCAGTAAATAGAAGAACAAATGGATCTATTTTAGAACGCAAAGACGCCTTTGTGGCACAGTGAGTTAAGCGGAGTCAGCTGTTTGAAACCACCAGCTGCTGCCGGGTGAGAAGAGAAAGCAGTCTGCTACTGTCTGTCCCATAAACACTTCTAATCTGCCTGTGGGGGCTGTTGTAACTCAGAATCAAGTGGGAGGCAGGGGGAGGGGTTCGCCGTGGGTTATTGGAAGGAATGGACCACTATTGACCCGAATAAGCATCGCTAATGGAACAGCTGAAATGACCACACTGACATATGAAAATGTGACCTGTCTTGGTCAGTAAACAGACGTTGAGTCACAGGTGGAATTTGCTGCGGCGGAGGGTGAAATCTGTGACCATTGTCATAGATTAAGATGAAAAGTAAGGCGATCACTATGGTTTATCTCTTTCTACAGACCATGCCACTGTACTGCAAGAGACACGGCGTTCAGAAATTTTGACCTAAAGGGCTGCTAGGATGTTAGAAAATGACCACAGTGTGGCTCTAGGACGTCAGAAAATGCATAGGGAGGCACTCAGGATGTAAACTGGGCAGGAGTGTACATGGGAAACACTGGACGCCTAAAGCTAGTAAGCTCCTGGTCAAAGCACTTTTATGGAAACAATAACACCACCCAGTAAGCCATCCAGGGCTCGTGGCCTCGAGCAGGAGAACAGATGTACATAGAAACAGAGAAGTAATGCCTCCAATTAACTTGACTTTCAGAATGCTTTGCAATGTTACCCGCACACGTGTGGCCCTGGGATTTGTTTTTAGGCTTTAAAAAAATTTCTCACTCCCCCTTCCGGTCCCTTAAACACACCAGAGCCGAAGGGAAAGGCTGGCTTCATGGGGGCATGGAACTTGCTGGCCCTGACAGCTAAGACTTCTCTTTTAAGCTCAGCCGAAGGCAGCACCTAGAATTCACCACCAGCTTTGAAAGAGCCTTAGCTATGCCCCCAGGGAGAAGGGCCACTTAGGGACAAATGCTAGGGCAGGAAAAAAGCTCATTTATGGCTATATAAATGCTTAAGCTCTAGATGGCAGGCTCTGACCCCTTTGGCAAGCAGGCTGGACCCTACTCTCCCACCGCCACTTTGACTACTTGGAGATACAGTGTTAGCCAGTTGTGGGTTCTTTCCTGCTCTCCAAGAAGCTGAGCTTGAAATGTTTGCCCTGGTGCCTGATATTTGCACTGCGGGTGGCCGCAGTGTCTGCGAGGGGTGCTGGTGGGAGGGGAGGGACCACCATGGGCATCACTGAATTTCAGGGTGAGCAGAAGACACCTTTAGCCTATGCACAACAGCTCCATTCTGACAGGTGTGTGCCAGGCACACAGTGCAGAAGCCGCCAGCGCTCTGCAAGGGACACCTCTGGCTTTAGAGCCTCAATGTAAGCCTGGAAGTTTTTCGGGGATGGGGGGGCATTTTATGAATCTAGGGCTCTCAAGTCTTCAGAGGACTACTGACTTCCCCTGCCCCCTGCCCCCCAGGAGCAAGGTATCAGGGCACAAAAGGGAAAGATTGGGGGAGTTGCAATCCCAAGGGGAGGCAGGTTCCTGGCACCTGGCAGCACTGCAGGCAGGGTCCATGTGTGGACCTGGGCTCGGTGGAGGCAAGGGGTAGGTGCCACAATGTGACAGGAAGGACCCACAGAGGAACTGGGGATGGAGAGCGGACCTAGGTCTGTGGTGTCTCTGTTGCTGTCTAGGGTTGGGTCTGGGTTAGGAGTAGCCGTCACCCTCGGGGGTCTCCGAATGCTGCCAAGGACCAGATGAAAAACTGGAAGTGGGTGTACCTTGTACTGCCCCTGATCCCCCATCACTTGGACACCCCTCTCCCCCACAAGTCCAGGCACCTTTCCAGGCTGCTGGCACTGAACCCCGACACCCACCCTGCCCCTGCGCCTACCAGCTCAGCCTCCTGTGCAGTGGGGCCAGTGACTAGAACCAGGGTGGCCAAAGAGTGCCTTGCCCAGCCTGATTTGGGGGTATTTCCTAGGGGGCTGCTCTGCTGAAGCTTTGCTCAGACCCAGGTTAAGTTTGCCAGAGCCCAGGCTCGGAGGTGAGTTTAGGGGACGCTGGGGCAAGCACTGGGGAGTCCAGACCTACCTTGGCACCGAGAGCAGGGAGTTGTCGTCCATTGTAGAGGGGCGCGCGTGGGGAAGAAAGGCGGAGAGTGCCGGCGGAGGACCCAGGTGGCAGCCTGAGGCCGCCCGCGGGAGCTCAGGGATTGGCGAGTACAGGCGGAGGCGCACTGAGACCCAGCGCACTGGCTGGGGTGCAGGAGCCGCTGAGGCTAGCTCCTCCTCAGCCGGTCTCCGCCCTCCTCCCTCCCTGGGGTCGCTCTTCTCTCTCCAGCGCCAGCCTTTCCTTTGCTCCAGCAAGCCACTTCAGCCACAGCCTGAAGTCTGCTCAGGAAGACACTCTTCCAAGCTGGTCCAGCAGAGACTCCCACAGACTGCTGTCTCCCCGCCCAGCAGTCCAGTCTCCTCCCTCTGTCCCTCCCTCCCTCCCTCTCTCACTTCTTTCTTTCCCCCCACCCTTTCTCCTTTATTTCTCCCTCTCTCTCCTCTTCTCTTTCTCCGCCCCTCTCCTCACCCCTCCTCTCCCATTCCCTGGATTCTCTCCCCCTCTCTTCTTCTCCTTCCCTGCCCCCTCTCTCCACCCCCTCTCCCAGAGTCCTGATGGTGGTCAGGGCACATTCCCAGACTGACACCCTCAGTCCTGGCCATGCCTCTGTCCTCACTGCTCCTGAGCCATTTCCCTGGCTGCCTCTCTCACTCTTACCTGTTACTTGTTCTTCCACCAGGTCCTGATGGAGCACACATGGCAATGCTCTCTCCCATCGCCCACCTGCTTTCCCTTAGCTCCTGCTCAGGTTTGGGGACCTCCCAATTGTCCATCTAACTCATTTGTTTACTTAGGACACCATCCTTCATGAGGAGAAGACACAACTGTCTCAAAACCCAAGGGTCATGGCCTTCTGTCTCAGCCCAGAACTGGCTGACTTAAGAACACCCGGAGTAAGCATGATAGACACCTACAAAGGAAAGAAGTTGACAGTCACAAATGACTTGATACAGATAAGGATACCATTGCCTCTACTCCCTTTCTCATTAAGAAAAAAATTAAGGATAAATTCTCACAGTGTCTATCAATTAGAAGATGCAGTAGAAAACACTCATTTTTTTATTCCCTTAGTATGTTAGTATTGCCTCGATGGTAGTGATTTTGGTATGGATTTTGTATGTATGAATAAAAGCACCGGGAATTATCTTAACAACAAACTTTAAACAAGCCTGAAAGGTGTCAGAAAAAGGACCAGGAACTAGAGACTTTGGGACTCAAAGAATCCCATGTGCTGGGATGTGTTCTGGGTTCTCTTTTTGCTTCACATATCCTAGGCTTGAAGGTGAAGAAGTCAGCAATCCAGAGATGTCTGCAGACAAAAAGCCCCACAAATGTCTCTCTCGACTGAAGGCACTGAGGAAGGAGCAGTCTCACAAAACAGAACATTTATAGACAAAAAATGCTCTACATGAATAAGTAGGCCTCCTCCACCCACCTTAACACAGACGGAGTGGAGACTTAAGCCTCCCACCCACTCCAGGCTCTTAGAAGGCAGCCCAGCCCCTCCTCCCCCTTCCTGTGGTGGCAGAGAAGGCAAAGTAGGGAGCCAGCATTTTCACCCTTGGTAGGCAGGAGCAGCCCTTCCCCCCACCCCCACAGGGACATCAGTGGAGGCTGGACTTCCACACCCACAGAGTAATCAAGAGCCCCCGCCCCAAGCCTCCTACTCCTACACAGGGATGGTGTCAATGGGAACACTGGAAAATCAGGACTTGCACAGTCTACCAGTAATGAGGCCATCTGCCCCTCCACCAGTGGAGGCCACACGAGAAGCAATAACTCTCCAGTACTGTCAGCCCCAGTCTTGAAAGTATCCTAATGGAATCCTTAACACTCCCTCCTGCCTCAGGAAACTGACGTCAAACCTCCTATCAACCGAAGCCAACTGTCTGGACGTTTTATGCCCACCTTGCTGGATCCACCCTCTCTTGCCTTACCAGAGAAGTGTCAAGCGAAGTCAGCCCAATAATGGTTAAAATAAGAAGAATTTGCTAATATAAACCCACCAGAGTGCAAAGTTCAATAAAAAATTATTCATCATATCAGAACAAGGACCATCTATGAGATGACAGATGTTAGAATTATTCAACATAGATTTTAAAGTAATTACCATAAACATGTTTCAATGGGTAATACCAGATACCCTTGATACAAATGAGGGAAGAAATCTTAGAAAAGAAATCTATAAAATCAAATCAAAGGGAGTTTTAATATTGAAAAACAGAACAATCAAAGTTAAAATAAACCTCAATGGAAGAGTTCTTTTTAAAATAATTTTATTGGGGGCTCATACAACTCTTGCCACAATCCATACATCCATCCTTCCATTGCGTCAAGCACATTTGTACAATTGTTGCCATCATCATTCTCAAAATGTTTCTCTCTACTTGAGCCCTTGGCATCAGCTCCTCATTTTTCCCCTCCCTCCACCACCTTCCCTCCCTGATGAACCCTTGATAATTTATAAATTATTTTTTTGTTCATGCCTTACACTGTCTGATGTTTCCCTTCACCCAATTTTCTGTTTTCCATCCCCCAAGAAGGGGGTTATATGTAGATCATTGTGATCAGTTCCCCATTTATCCGCACCTCCCCCTTACCCTCCTGGTATCTCTACTCTCATTATTGGTCCTGAGGGTTTTATCTGTCCTGGATTCCCTGTTTCCAGTTCCTATATGTACCGATGTACATCCTTTGGTCTAGCCAGATTTCTAAGGTAGAATTGGGGGGATAGTGGGGGGAAGGAAGCATTAAAGAACTAGAGGAAAGTTGTATGTTTCATCGGTACTATACTGTACTCTGACTGGCTCATCTCCTCCCTAAGACTCTTCTGTAAAGGGATGTCCAATTGCCTACAGATGGGCTTTGGGTCTCCACTCCGCATTCCCCCTCATTCACAATGATATGGTTTTTTGTTCTTTGATGCCTGATACCCAATCCTATGAACATCTTATGATCACACAGGCTGGTGTGCTTCTTCCATGTGGGCTTTGTTGCTTCTGAGCTAGATGGCCACTTGTTTACCTTCAAGTCTTTAAGACCCCAGATGCTATATCTTTTGATAGCCAAACACCATCATCTTTCTTCACCGCATTTGCTTATGCACCCATTTTGTTTTCAGCAACCATGTCAGGAAGGTGAACATCATGGAATGCCAGTTTAATAGAACAAAGTGTTCTTGCATTGAGGAAATACTTGACTAGAGGTCCATCTGCTACCTTAATACTAAACCTATAAATATATGCACATCTATTTTCCCATTGTCATATAAATATATTTACATATGTACATGCGTATATTTACACCTCTATAAATGCCCTTTGCCTCCTAGTTCTTTCCTCTATTTCCTTTTGCTCTGCTCTTGTCCCACTATCATGGTCAGCCTTCATTTAGGTTTCAGTAATTCCTCTCTGTTACATTGCCCTTGATCAAATCCTACCAGGCCTCCTACACCCTCCTCGCCATCAATTTTGGATCACTTGTTCCCTTATCCCCAGGTTTCTTAACACCAACTTCCTTTCCCCAAACCCCTTCCTCTCAGATGTACCCCCAAAACTGTCCCATTATTTTCTCCTCCACATTGTTTATCTCACCTTTCCTAGACAGACCTGCAGAGATAATAACATGCACAAAAAACAAGACAGAGTTCTATAGCAGAATTCAGGCTGGAGGGGTAGGGAGTGGGGAGGAAGGGGAAGAATCAATGAACACAAAGGCAGACAATGTAAATTACCTAATCTGAACTCAGAGAGAAAAATAAACATGCTCTCCCTGCTTAAAAAATAATAATATTGGTTCCCTTGGTGAAGAGAAGGGGGATGTTGCTAAATAGTACTTGCTTTAAAATATGGCTTAAAAAATTCCCCAAGTGGCAAATAAATCTGAGAGAAATTGAAACATGATTCAACCAAATAAGACACACAGAGACTTATGAAAGTCAGAATCCTCAAATTTAGGAACAAAGGGGGGAAAAGTGCTACCAGCAGTAAGGAAGCCTTTGAAAACCGCTACCCAAAGAAGAGCAGCAATTTTATCTCAAACTTTGGAGATCAGATGCAAGTGGCCCGGCATGTTTCAATTGTTGAAGATAAAATATATTGCCACAGAACCATATGTTTAGTGAAATTATTCTTTAGAAATGAATGGAAAATCAGGACATTCTTAGACAAATAAAAATGAAGTTATCAGTAGCTGCCTGTCCTAACGTTACTGAAGGAAGGTCCCGACACAAAAAGGAAATGATGAAGAATCCCAGAGCACCTGGAGGAAAACCTGGTAAACAAAACACAGCAAACAATAAATCAGCTCTCTTCTCCTCTTGAGTCTCTTGCCATGCTTTCGACAGGCAAAGGAAATATATGTACAATATTGCGTGATGTGGTTGTAACTATCCAACCCGTAGCAACCCGATGCACAATGGAAGGAAACACAGCTTCATTCTGCACCATCCTCACATTCGTTCTTTTCTCGAGCCCGTTATTGCAGCCACTGTGTCAACCAGCTCCTTGACAGCCTTCCTCTGGTCTTCTCTCTACTACACCTCGTGGTCACACAGGCTGGTGTGCTTCTTCCATGTGGGCTTTGTTGCTTCTGAGCTAGATGACTTCTTGTGTACCTTCAAGCCTTTAAGACCCCAGACTGTATAGCTTTTGATAGCTGGGCGCCATCAGCTTTCTTCACCACATTTGCTCATGCACATATTTGTCTTCAGCAATCGTGTCGGGAAGGTGAGCATCATGGAATGCCAATTTAATAGAACAATGTGTTCTTGCATTAAGTACTTCATTGAAGACCCAATGTCCATCTGCTGCCTTAATACTAAACCTATAAATATATGCACGTTGATCTATTTCCCCACCATCCTATATAAATATATTTACATATGTACATGCCTGTATTTAGATCTCTATAAATACCCTTTGCCTCCTAGTTCTTTCCTCTATTTCCTTTTACTTTCCTCTTGTCCCACTATCATGCTCAGCCTTCATTTGGGTTTCAGTAATTTCTCTCGGTTATATTGCCCTTGCTGGATCCCTACCAGGCCTCTCACACCCTCCTTGCCACTAATTTTGGCTCACTTGTTGCTCCCTTGTCCTTGGGTTGGTCAGCACTACCCCCTCTCCCCCTCCTCCCCATCTCCCATGTCCACCAGAACCATCAGTTCTGTTGTTTTCTTCTCCAGACTGTTCATCCAGCCTATCTTATCTAGATAGATCTGCAGAGATAACACTATGCACCAAAATACAAGGCATAGCAAGACAAAAGCAACAAAAGAGACATAACGATGACAACAAAAAAGGAAACCAATGACCCAGAGAATAATAAATTAATTAAAGAAAGAAAAATTTTAAAAAGAAAGAAAAACCTGTACTAGATTAAGGTCTGATTTTTAACCTCTTGGCATGTCCTCCAGTCAAGTGCCCCAAAGCACTGTTGTTTCTTCATCATTCTAATCCTCCTTAGTGATTCGCAAAGAGCAGGTGCTTTTTCTTTTCTTTATAGTGCCAGCTAGCCCTTTGTTCAATATCAGCTGGCTGTGTGGGGTGAGTGGTACAGAGGTTATTCTAGTTTCTCCATTTCTGCCACAATTTGCCATCACCCACCTCTTGACGATTCTTCACTGTTGTGGTTACTTCGTAGGATAGCTGTGCCAATTAAATGGGAGGATACAAGAGAAGAATTTCATAACCTGCGCTGGCAGGTCACCTAATTGGTGCTTTCTTGGGATGGTGAGAGAAACCTGGCAGTCACCTATGGGTTCCAGGAGAAGTTTTCTGTAGACTGGAGAGCAATATGGCTTCCAGTCCTTCTTGAATCCTCCTGGATCTCCAAAAAAAAAAAAAAAGAGAGAGAGCTTGCTTTCACTTTCTCTTCTTTTCATCCTGAGGTAGGGATGGACATGGGCTTGATCAGGAGCAAGTAATGTGAAGCTAGTTTAAATTGTGCCAATAAATGTCAATATACCACAAGAGAAAGGTCAGGCTGTTATTCAGGAAGAATTAGCTATCGATGTGTGTTTGTTTTTTCACCAAGAAATGGTTCAGTTTAATCCACAGATTTCTCTTATGTAGATTTTGTAATGTCTTCTCTCTGAAACAATTAATGGCTGTAATTAGATGGTGAGAGGAGCCAAACCATCAATCAAAGGATGTGACTTGGCTTCGAGAATAAATTCTTTTGTCTGCAGCAGCTGAAGGTTCCTAAGGTGAGGTGACATCATGAACTGATTAGGAATTTAATGTTTAAAATTCTCTCCTATTTAAAAAAATACAAAAAATGATTTGATGGAACTTGAAATTTTCTCCAACCTAAGTTTGATCTGTTAGGATCAAAGAAACAGGGAGCAACCCACTGCCATCATGTTGATTTCCATTCAAATCCACCTTGAGGAGGACAGAGTTGAACTCCCTACCATTTCCAAGACTGCAAATCTTCATGAACACAGATGGCCTCATCATTTTCCTGCGATACAGCAGGTGAGTTTGAACCAAGCCTTGCAATTGGTAGTTTAATGCAGAACTCCTGGAAAATAGGGAGGGAAATAAGATCCCAAGACTCCCTCTAGGAAAAATACAGGAAGCACAGAAAATAAAATGGAACAACAACAAAATAGTAGCAATCTCAAATACTCGAACTCTGATTTCAACTGAGATTTGTTTTTTCTATAATGAATTCAAATTCTGAATGTTCATCTTATAAAGGTGTAGCAGCTCCCCATGAAACGGAGAACAATAACAACCCCAGATACATATGTATATAAATCAATGGCTGGTAACTCACCATTATACTTTAAATACACAAAGTAAGTGAACGATTTCGTTTTATGTATGGAGGTCTGTTTATATCTTTGCAGAGTCATACATAGCTGTGTACTATAAGGTACACATAATCCAATCACACCTCCCCTCCGAAACGCAGCACACAGTGTTCCCTGTTCTGTGCCATGTCGAAATGGGATGAATCCCATGTGAACTTGCTGACGACAGCTTACCAGGTAAACACAATTAGTCCCTGTTGCGATAGTTTATTGTGCCAGCCTGGCCGATAAACACAAGTAGGATTAACTGAAGGGCAGAGGGATAAATGGCTCGGTGAGCCTCGCCTTGCTTGTTCTGTGCCTCAATTTAAAGGGGTACACTACCTGTGGGATGCCTAGCCTGTGGACTGTGTCGCTGTAAGTTGAGGTCCCTCCAATCCCACAGGATTTGAATGTTCATCTCTGGAGCTGGGGACCGACAGTTGATGACAGTTGGTGACCTGCCTTGCTGTTTGCTGCCTGGGAATATATAATATATAGCCCAGCTCTCTCTACAGAAAGGGACTGGCAACTGGTGGCTCTCAAGCCTTAAAGAACTGCTAGTGTCTCACTGCTTTATAATTTAACTGTTAATTTCTTTTATTATCTATCTGTATATAATTTAACGGCTCATTTCTTGTATTATATATCTATCTTTATAAATATATTTATATATAATTACTAGAAATCTGGTCTTGTCTCTCTAGAGAACCCTGTCCAACACATAGTCCTGTATAGCTTGCTCCATGCACATTGGTGCATGGAATACTTCCTGGTGAATCCACAAGGCCAGTGGTACAAATTCACCAATTACACTGCAAGGTTTGCCTTCTCGGAAACCCAACCGGGGTCACTGTGAGCTGGAAGTGACTTGATGGCGAGGAGTGATGGCTTGGCTCCTGAAATCTAAAAAATGCAGCCTGAGCTTATGCAGATGATCAGACAAAGCCGTGAAAACACTGTACTGATGAAACTTCTTAAACCAAATACTTCAGATGAAATGTATCGATAATACAGAAATCATTACTCAACATATATAAGTTGGAATAAGGAAGTTTGAGTCCATTCTGAAATTTGTTAATTAAAAAAAATGCTCCCTCTACTCGTTGCAAAGAAAAATAAAAACTATGAGTACATTTACATTTTCTCGTCCTAATGCCAGGCTTAAAGAACTGGGACTTCGCCTATTCTGCCAAAGACCCAATTATATGTATAGCTTGGCAATGAGAATTATGGAGATTTGTTTAACTGCAAAGAGAAAAGGCCCTGCAATCAACCATTCGAAAATAAGACATGGAAAGAGAAGAGCTGGTGCTTCTATCACAGCATCACAGGGTGATGTTGGGCTCATCTTCCATGGGAAGCACAGAGTCCTGCCTTTGAGTTGTGTGTTGGGGGCAGTCAAGTCATTAATGGTGCTGAGGACATGAAGCCATGTGTGTGTGCTGATAGCCAACCCAGGAGGGGAGCGACTGCCTAACTAGGTATTCCGTTTACGCTCAGCAAATGGGCACACGAGATGCTTTGAATATTTCAGCGCTTTTCTCGGGCCCTAAAAATACCAAATGGAGTGTATCGTTAATTATTGCTCATCACTGGGCACAGCTACAATTAGTGGATTTGCTTCTGTCAGTTTTCTTTTAACAGGAAAAAACATGGAACAGAAAAAAAAATGTGGAACACAAGTCTTCCTGGAGTATTCCCCCCAAAGTCCCTTTGAGGTCAGTCTGAGATTTGGAAAGCTGGCTAAACCAGGTGGACCGTGAATGCTCTCAGCAGCAGGAAGAGGATGGTGCTGGTCAGAGGCTCTCCTTTGGGTTTGTTGGCAACACGCACCAAGACCTCTCTGGAGTCTGGCCATCTCTGTGTGGAGGGAACATTTTCCTTTCTCACTCTCCCAGTCTCTCTCCCTCCCCAGTTGCCTCCACTCTCCTCCTCCTCTGTCAGTGGCATTGAATGGTTCCCTGAGAGAGCCTTCTCTTCCTGCATCCAGACAGTGAGTACATCTGCTTTGATGGCCCCGCCCACACCCCACCTTCTTGGTGATGGCTTTCAGCCTGATCCTTTATGACATGTCATAAACAACTGAAAATTGACTGAGGATGCAGGGAGACGATTGATTTCGGCATTGTTTTTAGACAAAAGAAAACCACATAATAACAAGATAAGGTATTTTTAAAATATCAAGAATACAATATCTGAGAAATGTATGTTTTCCATATATATGCAAAAATCACGTAGGGATACACAGGCAGTCTTTGATTTAGGATGTATGTGAGGTACCATGAACCCCACCTACCAGCCCTCATTTATTGGTTGAAATATGCCATGTCGTAGCATGGAATTTGCTGATACCATCATATCTTTGAGTTTATAGGTCATGTTTTCAACCTACGGCGGCAAAGATTGGAATGAGAAAGATAGTGAGAAACAAAAATAAAACAACAAATCCAAACTCACTGCCCTGGAGTCCATGCTGAATCACAGTGACCATATAGGACAACGTAGAATTTCCCTGTGAGTTTCTGAGACCATAAATCCTTGTGGGAGTAGAAAGCCAGTCTTTCTCTCAGGGATATTAGAGGACAATTTAAACAAGTTTCGATGGCCATCTGTAGGGTCATTGGCAGAGCAACCCATAGTAAGTTGGGAGCCATTTGCCATGTTCTTGTTACAAACAATAGTCCGTAGGAGGAGACAATGAGAAGCCAGGTAGCAGAGTGAATAAAAGAAACCCAGGCTTAAAAAAGCCAGAGATATGTGATTCATTAACAATGAGATTTGGGGAGATTTTGTTAATTCCTAATTCTTTGCTTATCTTCCAGGAAATAATATCTTCTCAATGTGATTTTTATTTTAATTTGTTTTCTTTTGTAAAAGCCCCCTTTGTTCTTTAACAGGGCAGTGATAAGACGAACACACAAAAGAATGATCCAGATGAGGGAAACCCTCAGCATGAGGCCTTAGTGGTGTCCAAAGCATTCCCGACCATGTAGCTAATTATAGAAAATGGAAGACAATATTGTCACAAGGTCCTGATTGGTGGCAGATCAATTCATCATGGTGGCAGGCGGGGGTACAGAATCAGGAAAGGGACTGTTATTGGGATACACGAATTGTCATCATGTTCTGGGTCATTTTAAATGATAATAAAAATATACACAGATCAAATAATATAGTTGAAGAACACTGCAAAATATATCCTTTCTCTGCTGTTATAATGTCAGCGTAGCAGTCACTGACATATGCACGTACACAGACACTCAGGGACTTCAGCAAGGATGTACACTTTCAAGTCTTATATCTGGCATTTGAGAGAATAACTCCCATTTCTTTGGGGGAAAAAGAGTAGGGCTTAAGGAGAATCCAATTACATTAAAAAATCAAATACATAGGAAATATCAAATCTTTATTCTTTCCTTTTTGGACTTTGCCGACATAATGGTGTAGACTTTGTACACTAAGCCAATGTCTCAGATGGCGTCTAGTTAGTCTATATTTTTGGATCTCCATCTCTGAACTGTTAATACCTGGAAACGAATTGAATAATAAGGACTCACTTTGCATTATCCACGAATTCTTATTAAATAGACTTGACTGTGCATTTTATACATAAAATGGTCTTCAAATTACTATAGTGGTGACTCATTTTGTAGTTATTGTAGATGAATGTCTTAAAATCAGCCTCTCACCATGTCTGCCACTCTGGAGAACTCTGGATGCACTTCTTCCAAGACAGATTTGTCTGTTCTCTCGGCAGTCCGTGGTTCTTCCTGTATTCTTCAATAGCATCATCATTCAAATATATTGATACTTCTTTGGTCTTCCTTATTCAATATTCAACTTTCACATGCATATGAGGCAATTGGAAACACCATGACCTGGGTTAGACCAGAGGAATTCCAGAACCTTGCATTGTGTTCTCAAGGAACTTGTACATGGATCAAGAGGCCGTTGTGTGGAGAGAACAAGGGACTTCTACATGACTTAAAATCAGGAAAGGTGTGAGATGGAGCTGGGTCCTCACCGTGCTTGTTCAACCTGAGCAACTAGTCAGAGACTCCGGCTTATTTGATGAAGATTGGGGGAATACTGATTAACAATCTGCTATATGCAGATGACAAAATCTTGCCTGCTCACAGCTGGACCAGTTGATGACATCATAGTAAACGGAGAAAAGATTAATATATAAAGATTATATACCTGACCCCGGTCACCGTATTTTTGATTGCCTCACAGCACATCATTAGTGACATACAATATATGCTGCGTTACAGTTGTAATTTGCTGATGTTGTATCTGTACGTTTGTATGTAATATTTTCAACCACTGAAGACCAATCAAATTTATACGGTACTGATAGTAGAAGATAATGGGGGGAAGTACTCAGCTTACTTCAGAACTAACACTGGAGTCATCAGGATGGATTCTCATTGTAATAGGTATCTAATGGTTTCCAATGAAAGAAGAGATAATGTGATGATAGTATATGCCATTGGAGTTCACTCATTGGTGGGGAAGAATTTACCAAATTAGTTAAGTGTTGACCAAGGAAAATAACCGCTGCTATTTTATAATTGGCAGAAAGTTCTATGCTGAAAAATGCTTTCTATGCATTCAACAGTGACTTTGGATTTGCCCGTATAACAGTAATTTATATAATGTTTAGAACACACAGGGTGAAAGATATGGCTTTCCACTTCTGTCAATGGTTACACTCATGAAAAACAGAGGGGCAGCTCTCTCCTGTCCTGCAGTGTCACTGTGAGTCAGCATGGCCTTGATGGCAGGGAGTGAGTACGCATGAATAATGGTTACATGCGAGTACTGCAATTTTCCTGCAGATTCCAATCATTTATGATTGCTGTCTACCTCATCATCCTAGTAGTTAATCTTTATTCAGCACTTACTATGTTCTAGGCATTATTGTAGCCACTGTGCAACATTATCTCGCAACATGTCAATAAAGAAGGGAGCTATCATTCTCGTTTTACAGGTGTAGAACTAGATGTAGAACATTTAAATCACTTGCCACCATCATCTGGTCAATGAAGTGGAAGAATTAACCCCGTTTTGGTCTGGGGCTAAAGCTTGTGTCTGAGTCTTGTCCTTCTTCTTAGTTTTGTTGTGTTTGAACTTGAAGACCGTTCCCAGAAGTTGGACTGTGGAAGATGGGATTTAGGTGTCTGCGGTTGGCATATGGTCTTGCTAGAAAACTACAATTCAGGCATAATACTTTTATAATACATAGGGGGATTAGATGTTTGTGAACAATGCCTGCTTCTTCAATTTCATTTCTAAACAAACTTTTGCGAAACCTTCTCATATTCACTGAAGTGTTCCACTTCCTCTTGTGAACTGCAGACTACTTGAGGCAGAGGACAGTGTTATTCATATGCATCTCACATCTGGCACGATGACACTCAGGTTGTTAAGTACTCTCAAGTTTTCTTTGAAAGTAACAGGCTAGGAATGGTGGTTAGATGCCACAGGTGTCTGACTCACAGAGACCCGATGCACAACATAACTAAACATCGCACCATCCTCACAAATGTTCTTATGTTTGAGCCCATTGTGTCAGCCCAGCTTGTCCAGGGGGATTCCCCTTTTTTGCTTCCCCTCTACTTTACCAAGCACAATGTCATTCTCTGGGACTAGTCTTTTCTGATAACATGTCCACAGTAGGTGAGACGGACTATCACCATCTTGGCACCATAATTCAAATGCATCTATTCTTCTTTGGTCTTCCTTATTCAATATCCAACTTTCACATGTACACGAGTTCATTGAAAATACCATGGATTGGGCCAAGCACACCTTAGTCTTCAAAGTAACCTCCTTGATTCTCAACAATTTAAAGAGGTCTTGTGCAGCAGATTGACGCAATGCAAACATCCTTTAATCTCTTGACTGATGCTTCCATGAGCATTGATTGTGGGTCCAAGCAAGACAAAACCCTT
Organism: Tenrec ecaudatus; assembly: GCF_050624435.1. NCBI lineage: Eukaryota > Metazoa > Chordata > Mammalia > Afrosoricida > Tenrecidae > Tenrec > Tenrec ecaudatus. The sequence goes on along the minus strand of NC_134542.1, from coordinate 10,329,682 downwards.
GACCACTTCAACTCTTTCTCCATTTACCATGAAGCCACCTGTTGATCCAGTGGGGAAAGTTTTCAAGTCCTCGTTACTTTTAGCAAGCAAGATTGTGTCCGCAGTGTATCATAGGCTGCTAATGAGCCATCGTCCAATCCTGATACCACACTCTTCTTCAGATAAACCAACTTCTCTGATTATTTGCTCAGCGTACAGACTGAATGAGTAGGATGTGAGGACACATCCCTGACACACCCCTCTCCTGATTGTGAAACTTGCAGTATTTCCTTGTTCTCTTCCCACAAGTGCCTCTTGATACATATACATATGTTGCATGAACATAATTATTTCTCAAGGTTCTCATAGGTTATTATGCTATACACAGTTGAATGCCTTAGCATAATCAATACAGTACAAATAAACATCTTTTGGGCAGTCTCTTCTTTCAGCCAAGATTTGTCTCACTCAGCAATGATATTCGTTGTTCAATGTCCTCTTCTGAATCCAGCATGATCTTATCAATGTACTTTTGCAACTATGTTCAGCAAAAAAATGTTTACATGTGATATTAATGATATTGTTCTATAACTCAAACAGTATGTTGGATCACATTTATTTATAATGTGTACGAATATGGATCTTTCAGTTAGTCGGACATGTGGCTCTCTTCCAAACATCATGCATCAAATTTGTTTTTGATATTGTCACAAAACTCAGGTGGGGCTTAATCAGGGTAATACTTTGGGTTCCATAGACTTTTAATTTTCTTCAGCTTCAACCTGAAATGATGTATGAGCAGTTGATGATCTATTCCACAGTGCCCCCTGGCTTACTTTTAACAGAGAAGTGGTATGCCACCAGTATCTAAGGTGTTGAACCAAAATCCATTTCTCTTTAATTAAGTACATCACATAAATCCCAATCGTGGATGGACCTAGATTTACCTGAAGTTTTTTGTAAACTAAAGACATATAAATATACACAACGCTAAGCTAAATAATGTAGCTTAGTGATTGCTCATCTCCCTTCAGGAGAATGCCTCTAACTAGGAAGGATGACTCTGGAACATAAATAGATACACAACAATAAGTTATTTTAAGGTTCTTTTGAAGTTAAGCCCAGAAATGGACAGGGAGTGGATTTCAATAGAACTAATCAGCCTTTTATAGAATGCATTCAGATTTTCATCTGATAAGACGCTGAGCTGTCCCTTGCTCTTAAATGTTTCCAAGAAAATTACAGAACAAAGTAACTGATGACTGTGCCAAGTACAATCTGCTAGTCTTTTGAAAGAAACGGTGGTAAATTAGTGCAAAGAATGGCATGAATATATAATTCTGACTTCAGGTTTGTCAAGGCCTCTAAAACAAGTGTGAAATGGGAATATTTTCCTCCATATCCACATGTCCTAAAACATGAAATAACTTTTGAATCCTAAATTTAGAAATAAAACCTCACTTTCAGATGAGAAACTGAAGGTTTATGGAGTTCAAATACCTTTCCCAAGGACACACAACTAATTATTGCCAGAATTTCCTCAACCATTCATACTTTCTAGAATTCCTTGTGCTTCTTTCCATACCATGTCGGTGATAAGATTATAGAAAGCGTCTTGAAAGAAGTGTCTGGCAACCTCTGCTTTCACAGGGGGAAAGGAAATTGCCATCGGCATCAGCTGCCCAAGGCCGATTCCTGAGGCAGAGTCGGATATGCCTCCATCCTCCAACCTTCTTATCAATCAAGACATCAGACATCCATCCCAAGCCCTCTGTTCCTGTATCGGTTTCCAAAATTCACTTCATTGACCTCAGAGAACTCACAGACCATACTCACAATTATGGGGCTCACCAGGTCAGGTTAACAGATCACAGTTTAGGATCAGGAATATTCAGGATATAGTTATTTGGCTAAGACAGTTTCTTCTCAGTCTTCTCACCCAGGCATGTCCCTTTCTAGCAAGGGGCCTCTCAACCACATGGCCCCTGTCAGCTACTCCACACAGGCAAGTATAAAATTTTTTTAGTGATTCCATTAAATGCTGTATTAGTCTGCGTACTTTAAAGAAACAAATATGCAAAAACTGATGTATAATTGAGAACTCTATATAAAGGTTAAGTGCACATCAAGAAAACATCCCAACCCAGTGCTGCTCAAGCTGGCAAGTCCAACATTAACCCATATGTACGACACCAATCCACAAAGTCCTCCTCCATCTCACAAAACAGATGCAATGATATCGACTGCAGGAGGAAAGCCAACTCAGTTAATCTGTAAACATCTTAGCACTGGCAGGGCTCTCCACATGGCTGCTCCAGCACCCAGGGCTGCATTGGGGTAGGTCCATGTGGCTTCTCTTCAGTGATGTCTTGCAGGAAATGAGCCTTGCCAGCTAAAGCAGGGAACTGGCTAAGACAGCTGCACCCTGGTACAGCCATCAGAAAGCAAGAGACCCGAGAACTAGAAAGGCGAGGCTTACTGAGCCATTTATCCCTCCACCCTTCAATTAACACCACATGTTTTTATCGTCCAGGGTGGCACAATAAACTTTTACTATCTCAAATGCCCAACAGTCACGTTACTCCTCCATAAGCCTCAGCCTAAAGGCACTTAGCTGTAGCTTCCCAGGTCAGAGAACCTAGCTCCACAACGAATGCCTGAAAGCACCCTACATTCCAAACATGTTTCTTGCTTAAAGGCACTCAGTTTCACTTCCTTCATGGGCTGGGAAGCCCACCAGTCTGTCCTGTGCTCTGGCTTATGACTTTGCTGCTGCTCCTACTCTATGAAGCCTCTCGTGTCACAGATTCCTTCCCCTTGTTTGAGGAGGTCCCGTGTGGGGTGATGGTGGAAAAGAGACCCCATCTCAAATATAATGTAAGGATAATATTCTTCCAGTCTTATTTGAGGTAAGGACAATGCAAAGACTCAGACAAATCTCCAAGATTTGAGAGGCCACCAAGATGAGGTTGAAATGGCATTCCAGGATTCGTCGATGTACCCAGCTTTTAAAAGGGCATGGGGCATGGGTGGGCCAAGGAAACTTTTCATAAAAGCATGATTGGTGGTGGATCAAACATCACCGTTACAGGTGTGACTACAGAAGCAAGGATAGGACCATGACTGGGACATGTACATTGTTGGACGGAAGGGCTTACAAAATTAGTCCAGGGCCTTCTGACCAAAACAGCCAAGAAAAACGGACAGGGCAGGACTCTTGACTATGTGACTCCCTGTATGGTCCCCAATAGGGTCCCCATCAAGTTCTCACCTGGGCCAGCCTATGAGAGAGAGACTGCCCCTTTCTGCGCTGGCCAGAGGAGGTTGGAGGGAATCCACTCTCTCCAAGGCATTCTGTCTGGGAGTAAGATTATGTACAGCTGTGGTTCTCAACCTTCCTAATGTCGTGACCTTTTCATACACTTCCTCATGTGTGGTGACCCCCAACCATAACATTATTTTCATTGCTACTTCATAACTGTCATTTTGTGGCTGTTATGAATTGGACAAACCCTATGAAAGGGCCATTTGACCCCCAAAGGGGTCGCGACCCACAGATTGAGAACTGCTAATACACAAGCGTGGTTAATGTTGAGAAATCATGCAATGGAGGCTTCAGTTAGGAGGAGGCTCTGCAAATGGATTTTGGGCTGCCATTTTCATTCCATTAGAAAACAGGGTGCTCACTCAGAATTGAAGCTCTCCTACAGTGGAGAATCTGAGATCCAAAGATGGGCTCTGTTCCTGGTGCTTCATTCTTGATGATAGTGGGCGCTATCTCACTGTGGCTCATTTCATACCCAGCAGGTTGACAAAATTGACCAGCCTGTTGGTCTATTTCCAGGTTTTGACAATAATGATCCTGCTTCCAATCCCTCACAAAAGAATCATATAATCCAATCACCTTCTTTTACCCAGACCCATCAGGGAAAGGATTGATTGGTGGTAGTCATAAAGACTATGGTTACATGAGCTATATTAAAAAATTCACTGCAATTATGCAAGAAATTGATTTTAATTGAAGGTTTGATTTTCCCCCTTTCCCCTCTCTAGTACAGTTTTAACCATTAGAGGACTACTGTACTTCTGTTGTTAATCACTAAATTTTTCCATTAAGTATTTCTTGAAAATGTCCAATTTAATCCTGAGTGTCACTATGTCATTTTTTCTTTGTAAACACACCAAGATGTTTTGTAATGGAAATGCTTTCTATTTTAACAATGCTTTTGGTATTACAAAATGTTTGCACGTGCCCTCTGACACGAGGCCAGCAACTGTGCTGTAAGTCACCTCTTTTGATGGATGGTCCATCTGATCTTGTCCTTTTCCCACTTAAAATAATTCAAATGCTTTGAAATGCAGTAAAAACAGATTCCTAATTCTATATTGTAGACCAAATGCTGCTTAGAGGCAAGGATGGTGAGACTTCATCTCATATACTTTGGATGTGTTGTCAGGAGAGTTTAGTCCCTAGAGAAGGACTGATGCTTGGTAAAGTAGAGGGACAGCGAGCGATAAAGAGGAAGACCCTGGACAGGACAGACAGACACCATGGCTGCAAGAATGGACTCAAGCAGAAGCACAATGGTGAGGAGGACACGGGACAGGGCAGTGTTTTGTCACTGTGGGTTGCAATAGACTGGAAGGCCCTTCAGCTCCTTTCAAAGGAGCACTTGTGGTGCAAATGGTTACACGCCCTCAGCTGCTTAACTGGAAGTCTGTGGTTTGAACTCATCAGTTGCTCTGCAGGGAAAAGACCTAGCAACCTGCTTCTGTTAAAAATGACATGCTAGGAGACTTTTGAGCCAGGTCTGCTCTGTCACATGGGGTCACCAGGAGTCAGAATGAACTCGATAGCCCCTAACAATAACAACCCCTCCATGACCTGGACACGAGCCCCTCTTCCTCTTTGAAGATTGAACCCCTCATGGCCCCATAGATGAAATGAATGCTCTCTTGACTTTTGACTATGCCGTCGTCATCCCACCTCAGGGGGATTTGCACATGGCCTTTGTTTGCAATCTCCTGAGGAGGACAAAAAAAAAAAAAACTCTAAAAAGCTGACCTCCTCTGACTTCACCAGGGCAGAAGGAGAATCAAATTCCTCAGCCCAAGGTCAATTCCTTTGAGGTGGAAGTCAGACCTGCCTCCCACCTTGCCAATTCTAACACCAACTTCCCTTCCCACAGCACTCTTTACTTCTCAGCTGTGTTAAAGCTCATTGCCAAGGCCATACAACCCAGAAACCATATGGACAATAATGTGTCCGTTAGGGAAGTTAACAGGCTATAATTTAGGATCAGAAATATTCAGGTCACTGTGCATTCAGTTAGGACAGACTCTTCCTGGTTATGTCTTCCCTTGGCCCTCTCCTTCTCAGGCAGTGTAGCAGAGGGCTTTGAGGGCTACCAATACATACCCAAAAGGGTATTATAACTTTGCCATAAGTCTCAGTATGAAGGCACCTACCTCGAGTTCCATGGGTCCATAAACATAAACTCCACAACCCAAATCATCACCATTGAATTAGTTCCAACTCAGAGTGATGTCATAGGACAGAATAGCTTGGGATTCTGAAATCTTTAAATGTGTACGGGAGCAGAAAGCCTCTTTTCCTCCCATAGAGCCATTGGTGGATTTAAACCACTATCCTTACAGTTGGTAGATCAAGGCATAGCCCACTACTTCCTCAGGGCTCCTTTCAGCAAGCAAAGCTCCCTTAATTAAGGACCTGGAGGCACCTATCTTGCAAGCAACCTTCAGGCTCTCAGCTTTATACACCTGTGGGCCAAGGAGCTACCTGCTCACCTCAAGCTCTACCTTTTTCACCTGCTGCTTCTCCTCCACTCCTGTCTCTCCTCTGCCTGTCACCTTCATTTAGGAGGGTCAATGCACAAGAATCCTAATGTCCAAAGAAGTGCTCCACTCAGGGCTCATTTGATACCCAGCCCAGATAGCAAAAATGACCAATCCCCAGGTCCCAGTTCCAGGTTTTTACAATCACAAGGAACCTAGTCAACAATCACCCCATCACATCATCCTATCAGTATTCTCCCCCAACCTTGCACCTTCTTTTATCCAGACCTGTCAGGAAAAGAGGAAACACACACCTTGTTCAGGTTCCCATCCATTGGTTTAGTGGAAGTTATAAAGACTATATAGCAACAAAGAGCCATCTCACCTGTTTCTCTGCACCGCCTCAGCCTAAACTTCATTGCCTCACAGAAGTTTTTCCTGACCCCAAACTTGTTACTATCCTCCTGCTTTGTGTCTATAGCCTCATAAGACTTCCCTTAATCCTCCTCACCGTGCTACTTTCCATTTATTTTTATGATCATTTACTTAGTCTCCTTTGGTACCTACTAACCTGTAAGTTCCAGGAGAGTAGGGACTGTGTGTTCCATCATCTATGGCTGAGTGCACACCACCTGAGTTTGTTGTCTTCAGCAATAGTTTGTTAGTATTCTTGCAGGCTGGTGGATTGAACTCACCTGTGAAATCCATGTTTGGAATCCTCCATCGAGTTCAGGTCATTGGGCAACTGAGGGTGAACTCATTTGATAAGTTCCATGTAGTCTCCTGTCGGGACTGGGGTAGCTGGAATACCCGATCACTGACATAGCTAGCCTCTCTGCTTTCCTCTAGGGCTCGAGCTTGAACCTGGAATCTGGCATCTTATCACTTCCACCTGTTTTATTGGCCATCAAAGCCACAGAGCCCATCCAGATTCAAGGGCTTGGTAAGCAGATACCACCATGCAGGGAGGAAAGGGATTCCAAATACAGGTAGGGGAGGCACTGGTGGTAGCCATTTGGGAAGCCAGGTTCTCATTGGAGCGCACTCCATCGTACTGTTAAGACCCAGTGCAGTGGCTGGCTTGGAGCAGTCGACGGATATTTGCTTATTCAGTGAATGAATAGATAGGAAGGCTTTATAGTCCAGGGTGAATTCACCACTAAGCAAGGCACCCAAGGGCCTAATTTTGCTCATTTACTAATCTGTGGTGAACAATTTCACCAGGTGAAACTACAGATAAATAAACAAATCCAGTAAGTCTGGTTTTATTGGCTAATCCCTCCCACATATTAGGACAGATGATAATTTATGACTTTAAGAAATGGGTTTTTAGGTATCATGATATTTAAATGACCCTACATGTGCACAGCTAGGTGATCAGTGGAATGACAATAATCTATAGGAATTTTGAGACAATCTTGTGGTACAGAAGTAGACCAAGATTACCGTTGGGCTGTCCAAGAAGACAGATGATTAGACATCATCTTGGGACAATAGTCTCAGGAAACGTGCATTCTAAACTTCATTTCTAAACCCTTGAGGGGGGAGGCTTAATAATTAGAAGAATGAACCAAAGAAGCATAACAAAATGTACTGCTATCAAATCGATTGACTCATATCGACCCTACAGGTCCGAGAACCTACAGGTGATAGAAAACCTCATCATTCTCCAGGTTTTAACTACAACCTTGCAGTAATTGCAGCTCAAAGCTTACTGTCACTTACTATGTCACCAGGGTTTCCCCTTGAAAGGAAATGATTGATATAGTTCCATTCTTCAGAGTAAACCCCTGAATGAAATCACTGTTGGCAGCCAGTAAATGTAGAAGAATGTGTTGTCCAGCAAGAACTCCGAGCATTATCCATGAACAAATCTGAGCAGCACAGGAGAAGGTGAAGTGTAAGATGTTGCTGCTGTTTGTTTGCAAAAGTTTAGGAACTGCTTTACAGAGTTCTCCGATTCATCCAAATCAGGAAATGTGAGAAACCATTCCTAACACCCCATCCTTGAAAGGGTTCCGGTCCAATTTGTAAAAGCATTTCATTTTGTGAAGCTTTTACCTTCATGAACATTTAACCAAACCGCATTCACTCCCAAGAGATTAGTTCAAGGCCAGTAAAGGCTCGTTTTTATTCTAGGGAAGGGAGATAATATCCCCTTGGGCCTGAGATGAGAGACCTTCAGTGACTGGTGCTTCTAAGTTATCACACCTGATACCTTAAAACAACCTGTGAGTCATCCTCCCAGAATTCTTCACAAGCTATAGGAGTTTATCGCCGTGAATAGAATGGTTCTAACAGATCTGGAAGGGTTGATTGGTTTGCTCAAGCAGAAACTTTTATTAGTCTATGCACTGGGGAGTGCTTACACTAAGACTTTGATGTTCACTGAAGATGTGCAGGCCCAGCCATGGGAAAATCCATTGCCCTTGATGGCAAAGACCCACATTACCTCTAGCATGTTTGTGAACTACTTTCATTCCCTAGTTTACGACCCAGCTCGGATTCAGAGGACAACTCATGGACTCCCGAATGTAGATTCCTTTCTGGTAATAAAACAACCACCAGGGCATCCAGCTTGCTTCAATGGCCCAGAAAACAGCAAGAAGGCCCGGGAAGCTAATCTCCACGTGGCAGGTGAACCCACAAACCAAACTGTTGGTTTAGGTATTTTTGGTTGGCTTAGTTTTCAGCCACTTTTATCTTGGATGAAGCCACAGGTTTTCAGTAACTGTCAGAGATATCCGTAACAGTCTTAGCTGTCTCAACAAGTTGCATCGTGAGCAGCGTGTCAAGTAACTTTCAGCTGAGATGGGAATTTGTTGACGCAACAGGGATAGACCCTTTTATCTTGCGTTCAAGGCAGAGAACGCCAGCAGGCTGGCAGGTATGTTCGTTGCCGAGTCCGGCACGGGCATCGGTGACACATATTGTCTTGGTCATAGGGAGGTTTCTTAGTTGAAATACAAAGACCTTAGATGAATGAAAGTCACCAGTGGTTGATGAGACACAGTTCTGCTCTGCTAGGATCATAGACTTCCATATACGGCCCTTTCTGAAGGCAAGGTCACGAGTGTGATTCCTTTCAATTGCACCTGGAGGGAAAGAACCAGGAGGCCAGGCTCCTTCTCTCCAATGTGGAAACAGAGAGCTGCATTCTCAAATGTGGAAGAAGATCCAGTCACTCGAGCACAAGCTGTCACAGTAAGTTTTGTTAGTTGTGCCTGGCTGTCGAGCGGGACCCTGAATTCTCAAGGCTCCGCCTCACATGGCTTTTGATGCAAACTTCCTCTGACACATGGCTGGGCTTTAGGTGCCAATGCGCCTGGCATGGCTCCCGGCGGCCCACCTAACAGAAGGCAAGAACGCACAGTGAACCATCACTTCTCCGTGAGGAGTCATTACAACACCAGGAAACCCGGGAGGCACGACTGGCCAGGTCTAGGTAGGGGCTGTGCTGCAGGTCGGACACGGCAAGGAACTGCATTGGATTTAGTATTTAAAGTGATTGTAACATTCTCGCAAGTCTGAGGAAAGTTTGTGTCAGATAATCAAATAGAGGAATTGGTGGACTCTGACCAAGAAGTCTTGGTGATGTTATTAGGTATGTTATGAACTATGAATGGAAAGGTTGCTGGTTCAAACTCACCAGCCACTCCAAAGAGAAAGATGAAGTTTATAGGCTTTATAATCTTATACGACTCATGATCTTGACTGATATTTTTGTAGTTCTTGTAAGTGGATAGTCTTGGCAGCTCTATATAGGGTTTTCTAAGTTAGAATCAGCTTGATGCCAATGGGTTATAGGCTGTAAGTAAGGCAGCCATGGTGGCTCTCTTGGGGAAGTTTTGGACTGCTAAACAGTAATTCAACCCCCGTCCTCAGCTTCCCTAAGGGAGCAAGATTGGGCTTTTTGCTTCTGTAAAAAGCGACAACCTTGGGACTCCAGAAAGGGTCATTCTCAGTTGGAGTCCTCTCGATGGCAATGCTGTCATTTGTTTCCATTTTTAAAGTTTTTGTCTTAATTTTTAAAAGTTTATGGACTCTAAGAATGTTGTTACCATGAGAAGAAACACTTCAGTGGTTTCAAGACCTATTCAAGCCTCTTGGAAAGTCATCGGACGGCACCGAGGAAGCCACTCTTCGAATCCAGGGTTCTTTCAGGACAATGGTGACATAATTCCAGGCCCCAGTTCGTCGGAATCTCTAACTCCTCAGCCACGGTCTATGACATGTGGACAACTTCAGTATGAAAGTATCATTTCTTTATGAAAATACTATAGCGGAGTTCCCTCTCTCTCTCTCTCTCTCTCTTTCTCTCTCTCTCTTTCCCTGCCCCTCTATTTCTTCTCTTCCCCGTAGGAAATGGGTGTATGTTTTATGAAAATATAAAATAATCCCCTTAGAGATTTTCTTAGTGGATCTAGAAAATGAGCCATAATTCTTTCCCAGCTCAGTAAGAATAACCAAACAGGGAACCAAGCTTACCACACAAAAAGATTTATTAAAGAAAGAAGCACTTGCAAAGGTTTATTGAATAGAAAATGAAGGGGACACAGAACTACCAGTCACAGATAAGAGAAAAGGAGAGGTTTTTAATGGATTTGGGTTACTCATTGGGCTGTTAACTGCCAGGTTGGCAGTTGGAAACCACCAGCCACTCTGAGGGAGAAAAATGGGGCTTTCGATTCCCTTGGAGATTGCCAGCCTTGGAAATTCACAGGGACAGTTCTGCCCGGGAAGGGCTCTATAAGTTGTCAGCCATACAATGGCCATGAGGTTTTTGTTTTGTGTATTCATGAAAGGAGGTGGACACTTCCAGGAGTTGAGCACACATTGGGTAGGTTTATGGTAATTGGGTGCTTGCAAAACAGGTGTTCAAAATGGAGACTGTGACAAAAAGGATTCTGGGTAGGGTATCATTACTTATTACTGGATGGCGCCCATGTGCCCAACAGCCAGTTCCTCAGGCTTTAAGTTCTCTTTCCTGGTGTTCTTTGGTTCAACTGAGGTCATGGTTGTCTGGTGCACTGCTTCTGTATTCTGTCTGAGCTAGCCAAGAATTTAATGTTACATACAGATCAGGGAGTAAAAAGAAAACACATTATTCTTACAGGGACGAAAAACCCATTGTTTTTTCAGGGGAGAGGGAAGAAATTGAAAATGACATTGTTTATGTTGTCCAGGGCCATTGACTTTATTCTGACTCATAGCAACCTTTGTACAACAGAATTAAACATAGCCCTGTCCTGCCCCACCCTCACAATTAGTCTTACCTTTGAGTCCATGTTGTAGCAACTGTATTAAAACACCTTGCCGAGGGCTGTGTTAAGCCCAGGTTGTCTAGGGCAGGGGTGCTCAACATGTCAATCGCGATCTACTAGCCGATTGCAAATGTAGTGTGGGTAGATCGCATGGTATAAAAAAAAATTGACGTGAGCCTATCATCAATCCCGCAGCTTAATTGATATATAGCACAGCCAATCATCAATCCTATAACTCAACTGATATATAGCACAGCCAATCAGATGCAATCTTAGGTGTCAGACACATACACAAACAACTGCGCTAAGAGCAACAAAACTGACAAGCTAAGTTATCACCAATTTTTAGACCTTGTTTTTTTTTTTCTCTTAAACATAAGAAAGGATATTAAAATGATGGGGGAGTTGGACCAAGTAAGAAGACAAAAACGCATCACTTTGATATGGAATGGGAGATTTTGACGCTGAAGGTCGACATTTAGCTGGAGCCCAGAGCGCAGGAACAGTTCTGGAACTCGTGAGAAAATGTGCTATTTCCTTGGCTGCATTATTTGGTTCTACTTTTTTATGTGAGTCAGTCTTTTCCCACATAAACACCGTTACGTCCAAGTACTGTTCCACCATGACTGATGACCATTTGGAAGTGTGCTTGAGGCTGGCTGTCAGCAGTTACTGTGTGGACGATGCATCCCTGGCTCATTCCATTCAGTGAAAGTCATCAGAGTTAACTCAGGTCATGACCAAAAATGTACATAGTTAATTGTGTTGTGTTGTCCAATACAATGCATTTATGAATAAATAAGTAAATAAAATATATCTTTTACATTTTTGTAGTTGGTAGAGCATTTTGACTTGATCATTTTATAAGTAGCTCACATGCTAAAAAAGTGTGAGTACCCTGGTCTAGAGAAACAAATCCAGTGACCCCATCTATGTATAAGAAAGAGTTCTACAGCAAGAAGTAGGCCTATAGAAGAAGGTATTCTAGTCCAGTTCAACTCAAGTCCATGGGTCCGATGCCAATACATAGGGCCCTCTTCAGATTCACATAACCCACATGCCAGTGATGCGGAATGGTGGACCCAGAAGCACAGAGACCACAGGCTGGTGGGTGAAGAGCCTCCTGGATCCAAGTCAGTAGGAACATGGCAGGTCACCGGGAATTCTCACGATCAGGTAGTCTACATGGGGCCACCTCTCAAGGCAGGCACAGTCCCACTGACATTCCAGCAAGGAAGAAGGCGATGTCCCATAGAGGGAGATAATCTTGATTCATCTTGCTCTTAGAAAAAGGCTCATGACATAAAAAAGATGTCATCAGCCTGTGAATGAATCGCTAGGGTTGACTTCACCCCTGGCCAGGAGCATGTAGCTGACATAATCCTTGACTACCACAAGGGCCTTCCTCTTTCTTGATGCCTTCCTAGCAAACATGATGTCCTTCACAAGGATCCCGTCTCTCCTGAAAACATATCCAAAGTATTTAAAATCTCTCCATCCTTGACCCCAAGGAGCATTCAGGATGCACTTATTCCAAGGCAAACAAAGGATATGTTTTGTTAAGTTGTTAAGTGTCATAAAGTTCATTTCAACCCATAGCGATCGTAGGCACAGCTGAACGATACACTGCCCAGTGCTGCTCCATCCTCAACAATTGTCCTTATGCATTAGCCCACGGTTGCAGCCATGGTGTCAGTCTCGTTAAGGGCCATCCTCATTTTTACTTGTTCTATATATTACCAAGCATTGTGTCCTTTTCTAGGGGCTATTTTCTCCCGACAACAGGTCAAAAATATGTAAGATGCACCGTCTTTGCCTGTAGGGATTACTCTGACCATACTTTTTTTTAAGTGTTCCTTTCAAATAGCAATCTCTTCATAAGTAATTGTGGAGTTGATGGATTAGTAATCACATGTAATTTTGGGGGGACACATAATCCACATATCATATAATTTTTTCTAAGTTATTATTTTATTGGGACTATCAGCTCTTCTCACAATCCATACATATATCCATTGTGCCAAACACATCTGTATATATGTTGTCATCATCTTTTTCAAAATGTTTTCTTTCTACTTGAGCCCCTGGCATCAGCTCCTCATTTTATTCCCGCTTCCTCCCCCACCCTGGCCATACTTTTTACAGGACAGGCCTTGCCAGCACCACAATTCAAATGCATCAATTTTTCTATGCTTTTCCTTATTCAATGTCTAACTTTCTTTCTTTCTTTTTTGATAATGTCCAATTTTCACATCACTGAAAACACCTTGCTTTCCGACATGCTGCAAAAGACGTGCAGATCTCCCTAGTGCAATGTTTCTTTTGATCCCTGACTGCTGCTTCTATGAACATTGATGGTTAAATCAAGCAACACGGGTCCTGGCAACTTCCACCTTTTCTCCATTTCTCATGAGGCGACCTACTGGTCAACAGGGCTTTCTAGTCCCATAAAGAGTTGGAGTCCCTAAAACTCACAGTGGCAGTTCTAGCCTACCCTATAGGGTCACTATGGTTTGGCATAAACTCAGTGGCACATTCCTGTCCTGACCTTAAACCATATAATCTTCCCTGTTCGTTGCACACAGATACTTGAAGTGTTCTGGAATTCCCATTCTTCTCCATGCTATCCATAATTTACTGTGACCTACACAGTCAGTAAAACATCAGTAAACATCTTTCTGGTATGCTCTGCCTTCAGCCAAGATCCATCTGGCTTCAACAATGACATCCCTTGTTCTATATTCTCTTCTGAATTCAGGCTGATACTCTGACCTCTCTCTGTCAATGTACTGTCACAACTGTTGTCAAGTGATCTTCAGAAACATTTTACTTGCATGTGACATTAATTATATTGTTGTATAATTGACACATTTTGTTGGGTCAACATTTTTGGAAGGGGTAAAATATGGATTTCTTTTCAAGTCAGAAAGCCATGTAGCTGCTGGCAAATGTCGACATAGACAAACGAGTGCTTCTGGTGCTTGTTGAAACATTTCAGTTGGTATCCCATCAATTTTGGGGGCCTTGTTGTTAGTTAATGCCTTCAGTATAGCTCGGACTTATTCCTCACAATCACTGGTTCTGGACCATATACTACCTCTTGAACTATTTGAATATCTACTCATTCTTTTTGGTACAGTGACCATGTATTCTTTCTATCTTTTTTGGATGCTTCCCTGTATCATTCAATATTTTGACCATAGAATCTTGCAATACAACTAAGAGCTTGAATTTTTCTTTAGCAATTTTTTGTTTGAGATATGCTTAGCACTTTCTTCCCGTCTAGAGTTTTCTAACTCTAGGTCTTTGCATATTTCATTAAAATACTTTGTCTCTTGAGCTGCCCTTTGAAAACTTCTGATTGGCTATTTTACCCCATCATTTCTTCCATTTACCCTAGCTACTCTATGATTAAGAGCAAGTTCAGAATCTCTTTTGACATTCACCTTGATCATTTCTTTATTTCCTGTCTTTTAAATAAACTTTTGTCTTCTCCATGTATGATGTTTCTTGTCTTCTGTCACTAGTGCTCAATGCATCACACTTGATCTTGAGATGATCTTGAACTTCAAGTGGTATATACTCATTTGTCTGTCAATTTATCATACTGTGATGGCTTAAAAACTGTTGAGAGACTGTTGCTGGGTGCTGTGTCACTGCTACTTCAAATACCAACAGCATAACCCAAAGGGAACAGGCTTCCATTGAGTTACCAGACTAAGAAGAGACTACAGAGAAGGAATGGGCTATCACCCTTTCAGGAATTAACTACTAAAAATCTCATGAATAGGAGCTGGAGAAAATTCAGATAAGTCCACAAGAGCCTAAATAGGACCTGAATTCTACCGCTCTGGTTTTCCAACAAGTAGTAATGAAACAGATAGCAACTCATGACTGACTCCAACTGATGGCGGCCCATGCATTTCAGAACAGCACTGGGTTCCATAGGGGAGTTTCTATTAGTGAATTTTTTGTGAGTAGCTCACCTGGACTTTCTTTCAGGGAAACTCTGGGTAGACTCGATCCACCAACCTTTGGCTTACCAGCTAGCTCATTGACTATCTATACCAACAAGAGACTTAAAAAAAGGGGGGGGGGGATCTTTCTTCTATTTTCTTCCTTATCCTCACTATCAAACTCACAAAGAATTTCTTTTATTTGAGTGACTCCTGGTTACTATCTGCTTAAAGGAAGGTGAGTTTGTCTTTTTCTCTTTTCCTGTTAACATGCAAGATGAAATGTTAGAGAGGGAAGCAATCAGTGATTGGGGTACTAGCTCTGACAAGAGGTTCAGAAAGGAAATGTGACAGAGGAAGATTTTCTCTGAGTTACTCTTCCTTGAAAATGAGAATTATCACCCTTTCCATGAGAAGTCATTTGACAGTGATATACCAGTGATCTCAGATGAGTCACCAAAGGCACATTCTGCCTGCTTCACCAAAGGCCATGAAGCAGGAGCACACAGAGCATTTCCATAATAGTGCCGTGAAGGGGGAACTTGGCATGAGGAGAAGCTTCGCACAAAAATGTAGGCCAGAGCCCAGAGATTTTTTGTTTTTTTTTTCCTGTTACTGCCTATTTTCAGCTAACATTCTAAAGTCAGCTAGCCAGTAGGCCCCAGGAAGCCTGCAGGCAGCTCACTTCCTTCCCCCCACACACCTTCCTCTCACAGCATGCTCCCAGGAAGAGCATTCACTCTGGCCAGGCTTCCAAATAGCCTTAAGATAAGCTGCTACATCTTTGTCCATTAAAAGATGATTTTTGTAAATGCCAACCAATCAGAATTTTCTTCTTGTCAATTCCTGGATTCTCTGTTCTTAAGTTCTATGGGAATTTCTGTTCCCAGCAAGACTTTGGTGAATCCTTAGATCGTACTGCTCAATGCTAGATTGTTTTGTTTCTTCAATCAAGTCTTTAGTTTCATCAGATGTTCTTGTTTGTTCTTTGACATAGTATTTATCACTTCATGAAGCCACATGAAGATTCTTCCTAACCTTCCCACTGTGAGAAAATGATTGTTATTGAAAACATACAGGTCTGGTTATTGATGAAAAACAAACAAAGATAACAGTGATTGTGTATAATTGTTAGGCAGGCTAGCACAGGGATGGGAATGTCCGTTAACGCATGCCCAGAGAGCCAAGCACGGGGACAAGGAGCAGAGCACTGCACATGCTCAGAGGCTCAGGTTTCCCGCGGGTGGGCATGGGTGGGCGCTAAACCTGGATTGGCCCACCTGGGCCAGGTGAATTCAATTCAGCCAATGGGGTCAATCAGGGGTCGTCCACCACGCATCCCCATGGAATCCTTGAAAAGGCAGGAGCCTAGAGTCGAGTGGGGCCAGAGAACTTTGCATGATTTTGAGCAACCTCTGCCAGGCTGTATGGTCGGGAGGAGTCCTATGGGTGCCGTGTAAACCTAAAATTTATACTAACTCTCATAAAACTCACTTGGATCATGAACCAGGCTTCGGCGTGAATTCTTTCTCGTGCGGGGCCAAGGACCGAGGTACAACTCCATCTCCAAAGAGATCTAACATAATCACAATATAATATAGAAGCCCCACACCAACGACCGTGCCCAGTGCCATCGAGACCTCACATATGAAGCCCCTGAAATTGTAAATCTTAGGAAATCAGGCAGTTTCATCTTGTCGAGAGCCAAACATTTCTCCCAAATCTCAGTTGATGGATTTGAACCACTGACCTTGTGGTTAGAAGTCTAGTGCTTGCTGGACAGCACCGCCAGGGCTCCAACACTATAGACAGTGGCTGGTTTTGACTTTGATGCTCTCACTCGCCACCAGCGAGTCAATGTTGACTCTATAAAAGAGTAAAACTTGCCCTGTAGATTTCGGAGACTAAGTCTTGACAGAGGTAGAAAGTCTCATCTTTTCCCCTTGAAGTGGCTCTGTGGCTAGTCACTCAATAGGTAACACACTACGCCACATGGATCACTTTGCAGCTAGCTGTGGAAAACTCATAAAGTCTGAAAACAAAAGTCTTTTGCTGTCAGAAGACAGTTCCAACGTTGTCAAACTGTGGACTGAGAAACTGGCTAAGAATTTGTTTGGTAAGTTCCGTTGCATCAGCTCCAACTCATGGCGAGCTTGTGTGGAACAGAAGGAAACACTGTCCAGTGCTGAGCCAACCAGACCTTACAGTCATTGCCCTCCGTGGTCCCATTGTTGGCGCCGCTGTATCAGCCAATATTGTTGAGAACCCCGCCCTCCCACACACTTTTATTGGTAGACCCTCCCGTTTACCAAGTATCATGCCCTTCTCTAGGTTATGGTTTCTTCTAATAACACATCCGAAATAAATAAAATGAAGTTCTACCTTTTTTATTTCTGTGGACCATTCTGGGAGTATTTTCCCTCAAAAGATTTGTTTGTTCTTTTGGAAATCCATGCTATGTTCAATATTCTTCACCAACATTATAATTAAGATGCATCAATATTTCTCTGGTCTCCATTTTTCATTTCCAAGTTTTTTTTTCATGGCATTTGAGTAGATTGAAAAGAGCCTGGATAGGATAAGGCACACATTAATCCTTAAAATGACATCTTTGCTCTTTAATTCTTTAAATGGGTCTCATGCAGTAGATTTGCCCCAATGCAATATATCATTTAATTCCTTGGTTGCTGTTTCCATGAGCATTGATTCTGGATCAAAGTAAAATGATCCTTAACAGCTTCAATATTTTCTCTGTTTATTTGATGTTATAACTATTGGTCAGAAGAGAAATTCTCAAACCAAACTCACTTCCATCGAGTCATTGCAGACTTATAGTAGCTCTATTGGACAGAACAGACCCACCCACACCTCTCACAATGGGTTACATGTTTATCTTTCTGAGGTTATAAATATTTATGAGAGTAAAAAACATCATCTTTCTCTCAAGAAGTGCCTGGTGGTTTTGAACCGCTGACCTCGTTGTTAGCAGCACAGGAGAAGTAGGGAATCTGAAAAAAGAGCAGCAGGGGTATGCTGTGTTTGAGGAGCAATCCGATGGTCCTTTGAGACCGCTGAGGCAGTAAAAATGAAAAGCTCTTGCAATCTTGTAAGTTGGGTTTGCAAAATAGACCCTTTGTTCCAGTGATGTACTAGACATACTTTGAACTTCTATTTTTCAAGCCACATGACAAATCAAACCAGACCAAACCCAATTCACAGCCATTGGGTTGGTACTGATGCATAGTAAATCCATAGCATAGGGTAGAACTGTCCCCTGTGAGTTTGTGAAACCGAAACTGTTTATGGGAGCAGAAAACCCAGTCTTGCTCCTTTGGAGTGGCTGGTGGTTTCAAACTGATGGCTTTTTGGTTGTCAGTCAAACCCATAACTAATATACCACCAGGAGTCTTAAACTATGTGAGAGGTCCCCTAAAACTAAATTGGCAGGCTTAATTTTTAATTATATAGTTGGGGTGACCCTAGCTTTTGGGAAGGGCTTCAAAATTTCATAAGAAAATGGAATGAAAGGATGATGGTATTTTTCCACTTAAATTGTTAGATGCCATTGAGTTGGTTCCCATTCAGAGTGGCCCTTCATACGACGGAAGGAAACACTGCTCAGCCCTGTGTTGACCACAGAGTCATTGTTTTGTTTGAATCCATCGTTGCAACCATTGAATGTCTTCTGCTTAGCTGTCCCTCTACCAAACATCATGACCTTCTCCAGAGACTTGTTCTCCCTGATGATGTGACCAAAGCATGAAGTTGACGTTTTTGAATTGAAGTCTTTGATTTGAAGTCTTGCCATCCTTTAAGTGTGTCTTTGCTTCATGTATATATAACGAGGCTAAAAAGTTCACAGAAAATGGAATAAAAGATCATGGATTTTTTCCATGAATTTTTAAGCTCCTTTATATCTGTATATACATGCTTCTGGGTACCCCAGTGGTATAATGGTTATATATTGAACTGTGATCTGCTTTGTTGGCAGTTTGGAACCACAGCACACCAGCAGCTCCATTGGTGAAAGAGTGGGCTATCTACTGCCACAAACTGTTGCAGTCTTGGAAACCCACAGGACGGTCACTATGAGTCAGCATTGGCTCAATGGCAGTGATTTTTAATTTTTTAATGTATGTATATAATTGTCTATGTATATGTTGATACATACATATATATGTCCCTGGATTATACAAAAACCACTACACTGACACTTAATCATTATGCCACCAGGGCTCCTTGAAGCTCCCTCCACTCTGTAGTAATAATCTCTTTTAGAAGAATTAACACTAGACTAGTCCCAAGGAGTTGGATATTTATGATGTCCCCAATATCCAATCCTACCATGTTGCTATTCAGCTCCATATCCACCTCCACTCCTCTCTAAGGTAAATTCCTTCACATTCCTGGGATCAACAAATCACTGCAATATTGTACACCAGAGAGCAAGAGAGCATGGGTGGGCTTGGCAGAGCCATTTATCTCTTCCCTCCAATCATACTGTGACCTGATTAAGCCACAGAAGAGGTGGAACTCCCGTGGCCTAGGCTGTTGATACTTGGTATGACCAGGCGTCTTGAGTTCCTCTTCACTCCAGTGGCCATAATGAAACGCAGCTTGTTTCTTTTCTGAGAGGGAGATCTGCATGAGTGAAGAGACCCCAGCCCAGAAGGCTATAAGGTATAGTCTCAATGAGAGCGTGACAAGACACAATTAAAAAAAAAATTACATCAGCCACAATAGGCAGTTGAGCGCGTGCCAAACTCCTAACGCATTTCCTTGAGAAGAAAGTTAACCATTGAGTACTTGTTTCTCAGAGCATATTTGAGAATCAGCAGTGTATTAAAACAAGTCGACAAGTAAGCAGAAAACGAAACTGGGTCCTTTCTGCTAAGCTTTCCTTCCATCCATAGCGAAGACACTTCTCAAAACCAAACTCACTTCCATAGACACTGCAAAGACACCACAAAGGGCCTGGAAAAAGCCATGGGACAGTTCTCCTCTGCATCAAAGTCAACTGGATGGCACCTAACAACCTCAATTGTGACAAAAGTAAAAAATACCTAATGGTCACATATTATTCTGCACAAAAATATGAACACTAATATAGCATTGTTCCCTGAAAATGTGCCTCTGACTGTTAAAATGATTCGGTGTCTATACATGCTTATATTTAATTGATGAAGACATATTCCTAATATGAATTATGAGAGGTATCTTTCATATGTAGGAACAAGTCAAAAGATGGCAACAGTCTTAAGCATAAGGATAAGCTTGGCATAATTCATCAAACCTCATGTCATAATACTTTCTAGAAATTACAATACTATTTAAATCTAAATTTCTGCATCATGGATCCCAGAGGAAATCAAGTAACTTTGTAATTGAAATATTTCCATGAAAATATCTTCAACAGAAAACTCATTAGACAACTGTATTATATCTGAAAGAAACTTTCATCCTCCCCACTACCCACTCCTGCTACATACCAAAGACAATGACTGAGTGACAATGGACATTAATTTTATTTGACTAGAAACAGTATCTATGTCTTAGCAAAAATGATCAAGAAATGTAGGCATTAGCTTTTTGGGATTTTATGATAGTGTACAGCCACCATCTTCTGTCATTTCTGCTGTCAATATTCCATGAAATTTGATAGCGGTGGTATTGAAATCCCATTCTCTTGCATTTGCTGCTATTGTTGTCTCACGGCCAATGACTTCCTTCACAAGGACAACGTAATAGCCCATCGCATCGCTGTATGTTGTTCAAGTTTTATTCTGTCAGTTTGGAAATATATACTTGATTAGTCTCATCTAAAACTTCATCATCAGACGAAACACATTTACTCAGAAAAGAAAGAATTGCGATTTTTTATTCTTCATCTCTTGTTTGAGCCTAAAATTATGAAGATGATAGTGACATGAATTGGATCTAATTGAGCTTGAATGAATCCACATTTTTACTCATTTCACCTGTGAAATGGATGTGTGTGTAACTGAGGTTGTGTATGTTGCTGCTTGAGTCGATAACTCCAAGTTTCCCAAATAAATGTCCATGTAGAATCAACTTGCTGTTGTTAGATGCTGTCAGGTTGATTCTGACTCATAGTGATCTTGTCTACATGAGACTAAAACATTGCCTGATCCCTCATCATCCAATCGTTGCTATGTTTGAGGCCATTGTTGCAGCCGTGGTGTCAGTTAATTTCATTGAGGGTCTTCCTGGTTATTTACTCACCCTCTACTTTACCAAGCATGAGGTTCTTCTCCAGGGATTGGTTCCCCCTGACAACACATCCAAAGTATGCAAGGCAAAGTCTCTCTATCCTCAATTCTAAAAAGCATGTTGGATGCATGGCCTCCAAGACAGATTGGTTTGCTCTTGTGGCAGTCCACGGTTCTTTCAACATTCTTCACCAGCACCATATTTTAAATACATCAATTTTTCCAAAATCCAAAACTCACTGCCACAGAGTTGATTCTGACTCATAGCAGCGGCATATAGGATATATCAGGCTGTAGATATTTACAGAAGCCGACAACCTCATCTTTCTCCTGTGGAACTGCTGGTAGGTTTGAACTGCTGACCTTGTCTTAACCAATGCTCAATGGACAGTGTCAACAGGTTTCCTTGACAGTGCCTATGAGAACACTTTAATCTTCTTTCATTATTGTCCAGTTTTCACATTAAAATGAGGTGATTGAAAATACCCTAATTTCTGTCAGGCAGACCTTAGTCTTCATGGTAATATCTTTCTTTGCCTTTTTTTGTGAAAGATAAATTTTAACAGTTTGAATTCAAGAGGTCAATCATATCAAGCCAAATTGTACAATCAAGACCACAATCAGGTTTAGGATGCTTTTTTTTGCTGTGTAACGCTTTGTGTTTTATTGATACACAAAGACATTTGACTATAGATTCTAACAAATTATGAATAATATTGCAAAGAATGAGAATTCCAGAACAATTAATTGTGCTCATACAGAACTTGTACATAGACCAGGAGGCAGCTGATCCAACAAAACAAGGGGGTATCCTGTCATTTCAAATCAGAAAAGGTTTTCAATAGAATTGTGTCCTTTGACCATGCTTATTCAGGGTGTATGCTGAGCAAATAATCCATGACACTGGAATATTTTTAAAGACCTTGGTATCCGGGTTGGAGTAATACTCATTAACAACCTGCCCTGTGCAAATGACACAACATTGTTAAAAATTAAGTGACTTTGAAGCACTTACTGATGAAGATCAAGAGCTAAAGTCTTCAGTATGGATTACACCTCAACAGCAAGAAAATAAAACTTCTCACAAGACGAAACAGCAACTTCATGATAAAAGGAAAAAGGATTGAAGTTGTCAAGAAATTCATTTTAATTGCAGTGGTAGTTACACAATCTGGTGTCAAATTGAGGATTAAGAATGTAGGGGTGGAGTCTAGCCAGTCAATCAGGATATAGCTAATGGGGCCTCTGTGTGGGCATGGCCTTCTCTTGAGAATTCTGCGAACTCCTGTTTTACTCCTTGGAGGTGGGAGACTCTCTCTCTCTTGGCTCACTTCCTGCAAGATATCCCTGAGGAGAAGCCACATGGACCTACCCTGATGCAACCAGAGTCCTGGGAGCTGGAGAATCCATGGGGAGACCCTGCCAGTGCTGAGAGGCTTATGCCACCACTGGATCCACAAGACTTCTCACCCACTGACCTGTGTTCTTCCTGCATTCAGCATCATTATGTGTATTTCGTGAGTTTAAAGAGGACTTAATAGATTGGTATCAGATATATGGGGTAATATCGGACTTACCGACTTGATCTAGACTGGGCTGGGATGTTTTCTTAATATTCAACTGCTCTTATACATAAAGCTCTTTCTTATACACATGAACGTCTCTATGAATTTGTTTCTCTAGTCCACTCCAGAATAGCACAATTGCATCCATAATCAACTCCTAATGAAGCAGCAGTCAACGAATCAAGCATCATATACTGCAATGGTCTACAAACGTCCTCTTTAAAGTGTTAAAAAGAAAGGATGTCACTTTGGAGACTAAGGTGCACCTGACCCATTGCAGAGTAGTACATTTACTAAGTGTACAATTAAGGCTAATTTAAATCTTCAAAAATGTACTCAATGGATGCATGCTCTTGTTGATTGTCATCAAGTAGAGTCACACACATGGAAACCCTATTCATGTCTGTCAGAGTAGTAGTGTTCCACAGTGTTATAAAGGGTGGAAGTGCTTAGTGTTGCACTGCTTACAGTGGTTGGGACCCGCAGCTGCTCTATGGGAGAAAAATGAAGTAGTCTCCTTCAGTAAAAATATACAGCCCTGGAAACCCCATGTAACAGTTCTACTCTGCCCTATAGGACCTGTGGGTCAGAATCAACTTGCCAGCATTGGATTTTCTGACTGGTGCGAAGCAGATCACCTTGTTTTTCTCCTAGCAAATACTCCTTGCCACCAAGTCAATTCTGACTTCTACAGACCCTACAGAACAGGGTATCACTGCCCATTTGCTTTTCTTTATGGGTGTAGATAGCCTCTTTTTTCTCCTGTGGACTAGCTGGTAGGTTTGAATCACTGACCTTGTAGTTAGCAGCCCAACATATAACCAACTCCCCAGCCAGGTAGCTCCTTTCCCATAAATATGCAGAACAAAATATGTAACTTAAATTTACCCTATATTACAATTGTATTGTCTGATCTACACTCTTCGAATGAAAGTGCTTTTAAAAAGTCATGCCTAGGACACTTTTCACATGTTTTTTTCTTCTTCTTTTTTAAATAAAAGACCATTTTATTGGGGACTCACAGCTCTTATGACAATCCATACATCAATGATATCAAGCATATTTGTACATATATTGCCATCATTATTCTCTAGACATTTACTTTCGATTGAGCCCTTGGTATCAGCTTCTCTGTTTTCCCTCCCTCCTCTCTGACCCTCATGATCCCTTGATAAATTATAAATTACTATTATTTTCATATCTTACACCAACCACTGTCTCCCTCCCCCAAGCTTCTGTTGTTTTTCCCTCTAGAGAGTGTGTTGTGGTTATGTATTAATCATTGTGACTGGTTCCTCCTTCCCCTCTCCCCTCCTTCCCCCTACTCTTCTGGTATCACTATTTCCATTCCTGTTCCTGGATTCCATGTGCCGTGAGCTATTATCTCTTATTTGTGCCTGTGTGCAAGCTCAGGTCTAGGATGCAGTGAAAGGCAGGACTGGGGTCATGATAGTGGGGGGGATGAGGAAGCCTCAAGGAACCAGAAGAATATTGGGTGCTTCACTGCACCCTGGTTGACTCATCCCTTCCTTGTGGCCCTTCTGTGAGGGGATGTCCCATTGACAACAGATGGGTTTGAGGTCTCTGCTCTGATTCCATTAATTCTCAACAATGTGGGTTTTTTGTTTGTTTGTTAGTTTGGGGTCTTCTGATGCCTGTTACATGCTAACTTGCTAGAGATTCACAAATGTGTGAGAAAGTTGGACTTTGAATAAGGAAAACAAGATAAGACTGATGTATTTGAATTATGAGACTGGTGTAGAATATTGAAAGTACCAAGGACTGCCAAGAGAACAAACAAATCTGTCTTGGAAGAAGTATAGCCAGAATGCTCCTTGGAAGCAAGGATGGAGAAACTTTGTCTCACATATTTTGAACATGTTATCAGAAGAAACTAGTCTCTGGACAAAGACATGTTTGGCAAAGTAGAGGGGCATCAAAAAGTTATTGCAACAGTGGGCTCAAACATAACACTAATGAGAAAATAGTTGAAGATGCCTGGCTATCAAAAGAGATAGCATCTGTGGTCTTAAAGGCTTGAAGAACAACAAGTGGCCATCTAGCTGAGAAGCAACAAAGCCCACATGGAAAAAGCACACCAGCCTGTGTGATCATGAGGTGTCAATGGGATCAGGTATCTAAGACCCAGAACAAAATCATACCAAATATGAATGGTGGGGGTCGGGGGAAGGCATGGAGTGGAGATCCAAAGCCCATCTGTAGACAATTGAACATCCCCTCACAGAAGGGTCACAAGGAAGAGATGAGCCAGTCAGGGCGCAGTATAGCGCCGATGGATGAAACATACAACTTTCCTCTAGTTATAACTATTGACCTGATGGAAAGCAGTTCAATAGCACTACCAGGGCTCCTCTGGAGGAAGATAGAATCCCTCTATTTGAAGACACACATCATGTTAGAAAGGGGGGAATGAGTCACTTCTGATTCCCAAAGTTTCATTCCAGGCATGGAAAATAACCATGAGGTGAGCTAACACCTAGCTTCTCTCCTTTTAACCCACTTTTCCCTGGGAAGTGATTGCTTTGAATGGAAGATAGAAGAAAAGTATTTGAACAGGCTCAACTCAGCTCAGTTGAGTTTTTCCCTTTGCCATTGAAACTAGCCTATCTTCAACACAGGAAGACAGTTAACTCACCACAGGTATCCTCAGTGTTACTTGAGAAAAGAGGGGAAAACAAGTCTTATGAAGATGCGAGAATTCTCACAGTCTGTTAATGGGATTGACAAGACCACTTTGGACGGTGATTTGGAAATAACCACAGCGTTGAAGAATCTTCTGTTCACTTTCAGCTCAGGCCTGACCTAGTGCAGGAATGTGTAAGGGGAAGAGGTAACAACCAGAAATCCCAGCTCTGGAACTGGATATAATCCCATAAGACTGTCTTGTTGTTATGTGCTGTCGGGTGAGTTCCAACTCAGATAAACAGAATGAAACACTGCCCCAGCAACGTTAGTGTCCCTTTAAAATTATTATTAAATATTTTTATTGGGGGCTCTTACATCTCTTATCTCAAACCATCCATTGTGTTGAGCACATTTGCACGCATGCTGCCGTGATCATTTTCAAAGCATTTTCTTTTGACTTGAGCCCTTGATATCAGCTCCTCATTTCCCTTCCCTCCCCCACCCGCCCTCCCTCATGAACCCTTGATAAGTTATAGATTATTATTTTCATATCTTACATCATCCTCTGTCACCCCTTACCCACTCTTCCATTGTTCTTCCCCTTGGGAGGGGGTAATATGTTGATCCTTGTGATCAATTCCCTCCTTTCCCCCCCACCTTCCCCTAATCCTCCTGGTGTCTCTATTCTCATTGTTGGGGGCTATCTATCCTGGAGCCCCTGTGTTGCGGGGCTCTTATCTGTAGCAGTATGCATGTTCTGGTCTAATCCGATTTTTAAGGTAGAATTTAGGTCATGATAGTGGGATGGGAGGGACTTGTAAAAATGCTATACAGCCTCAGAAACCCTAAATAGAATCATTTAAATTGGAAACTACTCAATGGAAATGGGTACCTTACTCAAAAACTAGAAAATGTTTGGTCATATTGATATTGCCTATGTTGTGGTCTTCATCTTATGTTCTGAAACATGAACACTGTGGATACTGGTATTGTACCACCTGTGTTTCTTAGTCTCTCATTCATCTCTTTCTGTGCTATGCTTTGAACAATTTCATTATGCATCCATTGCTATCTGTTTCCATTATGAGACTCCTGTAATTTGGATCAGGCAATGCTATGGGTACCATGAAACTATATGGAAGTGATGGGGCAGTGACCCTCAACCTTGCATGCACATGGAATCATTTGGGGTGCTTTAAAAATCACAAGGTTGAGGCTGCTTCTCAGTAATTACATGGGAGTCTTGGGAAGTAAAGTCCTGACTATCAGCAGTTTCTAAAACTCTGTAGGTGGTTTCAAAGAGCAGCCAACTGTGAAGCTGCTGGGAAAGAGGAAAGAGGGAAGCTTTAGTTTCACACGTGTGTTTCTAGGTCATCCACAGGTGTCCCTGGCTAATCACAAACAGAATGAAAGGATACCATTCACATATTTGATCTCAAACATCTTTCTTAAAGAATGGCAATCAACCTCAATGTATTTGTTGTGTGCTTTTCAACATGTACGAGAGCAAAAAGATCTTGAAAAATGTATATCTCCCTTTACAAACATGAAAATTCAAACATTGTAACTGCTTTATTGCAAGCTCCAATTTATTTACAATATGGATGGTGATTTTTCTGGTGTACGAGAGTAGACTTTGGGTATGTGAGAAGACTTTGAAACAAAGAACTCATGGCCATTGAGGAGGTTACGACTCAGAGCAAATCCACAGGATGGAGTAGAAAATTGCCCTAGGGTTTCTCTCTGGGGGGGGGGGGGTAAATCTTAACCATCAATTCCTGTTTCTGAGGCTGAAGATCTTTGTGGGACCAGCTAACCTCGTCTTCCGCTGGCAGAACGATTGATGTTTTCGAACAGCTGATCGGGAGGCAAGCAGCCCAGCTCATAATCCACTTCACCCCAGGGCTCCTGGAAGAACTCTCAGGGACAATAAAATTGAAGATCATAATAGGAACATTTGAGTGCCTTCCATCTAGCACTTCATGTGGTTTATTCCAATTTTGAATGAAATTGGACACCATTTTCCCATTCTACAGATGAAGAAACAAATTTGGAAGGGTCCCGCTAGTTGGTCATGTTTGCACAAAACAAAAATCACAGAGCTGGGAACCAAACCAGCCTTTCTAAATTCACAGTCATTCCTTTCTTAGTGTACACCAGCCAGGGGTCCTCATTATTGGTTATTGCTATTGGTAACTGCAACCCTCAACTAGAATCAATTCCATTGCCCAACAGAGCCCTGTGGCAAGGCCTCTGAGACCATTTGTGTTCAAACATGGTCATTGTTGTCCTCTTCTCTAGAGATGTTTCAATACCCAGGCATGCTCCTGCATCGAAACAAAACTAAACACACAAAAAACCCAGTGCTAACAAGTCCATTCTGATTTCAAGAGCCCTTATCTGACAGACTGTACAAGAGTCCTCCCTGGGATTCCCAAGACTGTCGATCTTTACAGGAATAGATGGGATCATCTCATTGCTCCTTCTTAGATGAATTTGGGCAGCTACCCTTGTGTTTGGCTCTCCAAAACTTAATCTAATTACAGGTCACTTTTCTTTAGTTTTAGGACTCTATAAACTGTGATTCTGTTTCACCAAACCGCAGCATGATGACTTCAGTAGAGAACATGTTCAATAAAGATTTGTTCAACAAAATCAAGTGAGTCTCATGGGGACTTGTGTACGAATGTGAATGAAGCTAATAGTCAATTTGGATTCAGACCTGCTTTGGATGCTTACAGACTTTGGAAACATGAGTACAGTGTTTTGCATCTGAATGAAGGTGTTCTTACCTGGAGGTACAGTGCTTAGGCACTCCACTGCTACAGAAACTCCCCAACAGCACCACTGAAGAAAAACTTCTAGAATTGCCCCATAAATTTATCCTAACTGTAATCTTCATGGTGCAATTCTACTCAGTCACACAGGGTGACGATGCGTCAAAAAATAAATTAGAGGATATGCAACAAAAACAAAAGTGGAGTTAGTAAAATGGGCTGTCGTGGTGGAAATATAAAGCAAAAACCAAAAAGCAGCCAGAGAAGGAACCCACTAAGCCACCAGGGCTCCATTATAAGCTTTGAAACTCAAGGGGTGTGATTTTTCTTCACTTCTTTCAGCATGCTAGATGCTGAGCCTGTCCCTCCTTTTTGGCTTTCTAATTCCAGGTCTTTACACCGCTCATTAGCATACTTTCCTTTGTCTTCTTGAGCTGCCTTTTGAAATGTTCCCTTCAGCTCTTTTACTTCCACATTTCTTTCATTTGCTTTAACTAATTTATGATGAAGAGCAGATTCCAGAGTCTCCTCTGACATCCACTTTGATTTTGTCTTTCTTTCCTGTCTTTTTAATTACCTTTTGTTTCCTTCAGGTTTGATGCTCCTGATATCATCACAGAGTTTTCCAGGTCTTTTGTCATTAGTGTTCAATGCATCAAATCTGTCCTTGAGATATTCTTGAAATTCAGGTGAAATATAATCAGGGCTGTATTTTAACTCTCATGAATTTAACATTCTTTTCTCCACCTTGAGCTTACTTATGAGCGATTGATTATTTTGCCATCAGCCGCTGGTCTTCTCTGGTCTGCTGAGAGTGAGTTTCTCCACTGCAGTGTGTATTTTGATTTTTGTGTATTCCATCTGGAGAAGTATACGTGCATGGTTGTCAAATTGTTGAGAAATGGTATTGGCAATGGAGAAGTTTTGGTCTTCCAAAAGAAGTCGTTCATCTTGAAAGATTCTATCGTGGGATCCACAGCTGCATTTCTATCACCACGGCCATATTTCCCAACTACTTGTCTTTCTTCTTTGTTTCCATTGTTTACATTCCAATTGCCATTCATTATCAGTGCATCTTGTTTGATCTATTTTAGATGGAAGACATTTGTAGAATTTTAAAATTTTTGCATCACTACCTTTAGTGATTGGTGCATAAATTTGAATTATAGTTTTATCGACTGGATTTCCTGGTATGGGGATAGACATTATCCAATCACAGACAGCACTGTCCTTCAAGATAGATCTTTCTTATTTTTATTTTTTTTAAATCATTTTCTTGGGGACTCATACAATTCATCACAATCCATCCATCCATTGTGTTAAGCACATTTGTACATTTGTTGCCATCATCATGTTCAAAAGATTTTCTTTCTACTTGAGCCCTTGGTATCATCTCTGTATATTTTCATCTCCCTCCCCCACCTTCCTTACCTCACAAACCCTTGATAATTTATAAATTATTATCTTTCATGCCTTACACTGTCCAATGTCTACCTTCACCCACTTTTCTGTTGTCCATCCCCCAGGGAGGGGGTTATATGTAGATCATTGTGATCGGTTGCCCCTTTCTCCCCCGCCTTCCCTTTCCTCTCCTGATATTGCTACTCTCATTATTGGTCCTGAGGGGGTTATCAGTCCTGGATTCCCTGTATTTCCAGCTCCGATCTGTACCAGTGTACATCCTCTGGTCTAGCCAGATTTGTAAGGTAGAATTGGGATGATGAAAGTGGAGGGGGAGGGGAAGAAGCATTAAAGAACTAGAGGAAGGCTGTATGTTTCATTAGTGCTACACTGCACCCTGACTGGCTGGTCTCTTCCTTGTGACCCTTCTCTAAGGGGATATCCAGTTGCCTACAGATGGGCTTTGGGTCTGCACTCCACACTCCTCCTCAATCACAATGATATAATTTTTTTGTTCTTTGATGCCTGAAACTTGATCCCTTCGACACCCCATGATCACACAGGCTGGTGTGCTTCTTCCGTGTGGGCTTTGTTGCTTGTCAGCTAGATGGCTGCTTGTTTATCTTTAAACCATTAAGAACCCAGACACTATATCTTTTGATAGCTGGACACCATCATCAAGCAAGGTCTTAAAATATTATTTATAACCATGATTTCAATGTCATTCCTAATGAATTTGCCATTGCTAGTTCTTTTTGCTACATTGATGCTGCAATTTTTTTCCATCTTCTCTTGATGCTTCCTGCATCCTTCAATATTTTGCCTGTAGAATCTTTCAAAATTGTAATTCAAGGCTGGACTTTTTTGAGTTCTTTCCATTTTAGAAATGCTGAGCATGTTATTCCCTTTTGTTTTTTTCTACTTCTAGGTCCTTGCACATTTTGTTATATTTGGGTTTGTCTTCTAAAGCTGCCCTTTGGAATTTTCTATTCAGCTTCTTGATTTCATCCTCTCTTCCATTTTTTAGGTATTCTATGATTATGAACAAGTTTCAGAGTCTGTTCTGACATCCACTTTGATCATTTCTTTCATGTCTTGTTAATGACCTTTTGCTTTTTTCAAGAATGATGATCTTGATGTCTTTCCACAGCTCCCCAGGTTTTCTGTCATTGGTGATCGATGTGTCCTATCTGTTCTTGAGATGCTCTCAAAATTCAGGTGGGGAGACTCAGGATTGCTTTTTGACTTATGTGGCTTTGCTTTCATGTTCTTTGGCTTTATCCTGAACTTTACATATGAGCAATTAACGGTCTGTTACACACTGCCATGTAGATTCTTATTGGGAGCCATTCCAGCCATGCTGTCTAGCAAAGCTACAGACTGGTGGAAGAAGCATATGCAGAGCAGAGCTTCTGAGGGAGGCTCTCCAACATCCCTCAAATATTTGCTGTTGTTAAATCCATTCTTGAGAATTCTCTGCAGTTATGTTTACTGCACCTGGAGTGGGTGTGAGGGCAGTCTTGAGAAGTACGAGTGAAACCAGATCTAAAACTTGCTTCAATATGATGGGGCTTTCCTTAACTGAGACATTGGAGAGGATTAGACAGCGAGATATATTTGGGAATTCTGAGAAGGATGTGTTGGAATTGAGTGAGGAAGAAACCCCAAAGTTGAGGTCAGAGGATAAAATGAAACCCACCGAAAGACCCTGGATTCCATTCAGATTAGGTAGTGGGAGACTCCTTTGGCCTCCCTGATATAGAGGACCTTTTAGACTGCTTCCCCTAACCAATGCCCCTTTACCTTGGGCAGGGCTTACATAGAAGGAGAGAGAATGGTTAACATTAATAGAAAACACATAAAAGGGGAAACATTAAGTTTTTGGAAAAGAATCAGATGGCTTGGCTCCCCATGGTGCCTCAGGAGTATAAAAAATAAAAGAGACATAGGTAGACAATGGAACGGTTACCATAGGAGACTTTGTAAAGGAAAATATTTAACTCTGAGAAGCATTTAATTCTGCTTGTAGTCATTAGGCTTTGAAGTAGCACATGAGGTAGTTTCATTGTGTTAAGTTAGTCAACCAGGAAAGAAACATTGTGAGCAAAAAATAGGGCAGTGAGTAGGATAAGAGTCTAACCACATTTTCTGAACACCTCAATCAAGAAGAGCATGTACCTTATAAGACAAACAGTACAGTGGGAAAGAACCAGGAAGAGGACAGAAAGAGATAGAAAAAAGTACAGACCTTACAATGGTCTTTTATCAGGTTTTAGTGGAAACAATAAGGGTGATTTGGGAGTTAATCATAAAGCATTGTTTTTATGTATTGATCTGCAAAACTTTTTATGGTATAAATAAAGCTGTTTGGAAGAACTCAGCAGAGATTGCTTCCACCAGAACATTTCTAGTGTCTGTCTCATCTGTGTTCGCCGACTTCACACCTCCTTCAGGTATCCAGTTCAATCCTTCTGGAGCTGGGCTCGACAGATTCCCACAATGCTTGTACAATTTCACAGTTCTATCGACAGTGTGTGAGGTTTCCAGTTCCTCCTCATCCTGCCAGCATTTGCTGTTTTCTGTTTGTTTGTTTAACTTTGCTATTGATGCTGATATGAGATGATACCTCACTGTTGATTTGGCCTCATTCTTCTGTTTGTTTCTGTGTTTAATTTTGCTATTGATGCTGGTGTGAGGGGATGTCTCATTGTTGTTTTGATTTGTAGCTCTCAAATGACTGATGATCACAAGCATTTCTTCATGTTTGTTTTCATGTTTGTTGGTTTCCTAAATGCCTCCTTGGATGAAGTGTGTACTTAAATCCTCAAACCATTTTTAATTGGATTCATTGTCTTTTTCTGAGTGTTTTTGGTAGTTTTTATTTTATTGGAAGTTTTTACAGCTCTTATCACAATCCATAATCTATCCATTGTGTCAAACACATCTGTACATATGTTGTCATCTCATTTTTCAAAACATTTTCTTTCTAGTTGAGCCCTTGGTATTAGCTCCTCATTTTTCCCTCCCTCCCCTATCATACCTATCCCATGTCCCCTGGATAAATTATAATTTTTTATGTCTTACACTGACCACTTTTCACCCACTTTTCTGCTGTAAGTAGGTGTATATATAATAACAGGGGAATAGATGTATATACATCTATTTATATAAGTATTAAAGCAGCAGATGGACATTGGGCCTCCACTCAAGTACTCCCTTAACACAAGAACAATTTGGTCTACTAACACAGAACTCTGTGATGTTCAACTTCCCAGAAATGATTGCTGAAGAAAAAATGGGTGCATAAGCAAATGTGGTGATGAAAACAGATGGTGCCCGGCTATCAAAAGATATAACATCTGGGCTCTTAAAGGATTGAAGATAAACAAGTGGCCCCCTAGCTGAAAAGCAACAAAGCCCACATGGAAGAAGCACACAAACCTGTGTGATCATGAGGTGTCAATGGGATCAGGTATCAGACATCAAAGACCCAAAACAAAACAAACAAACAAAAATCCTATCCATGGGAATGAGGGGGAGGGCAGAGTGGAGACCCACAGCCCATCAGTAGTCATTTGGACACCCCTGTCAGAAGGCCAACAAGGAAGAGACGAGCCAGTAAGGGTGCAGTATATCACCGCTGCAGTACACAACCTTCCTCTAGTTTTTAATGCTTCCTCTCCCCCCACTCTCATAACCCCGATTCTATCTTACAAATCTGGCTAGACCAGAGCATATACACTGGTACAGATAAGAGCTTTCAACACAGGGAATTCAGAACAGATAAACCCCTCAGGACCAATAAGTAGAGCAGAAATAGTAGGAGGGTACGGGAAGCTGGTGAGGAATCAGGGGATACTGATCACAATAATCAATGTATGTGGGACCAGACTTCAATCCAGTGCCACAAGGTGTGAATGCAATATCCCGGCGTGGAGTAGGAAACCAGTGGAGAGGTCTGGGAGGCTGGCCCCAGCACCAAATATTAAGTGGATTCCTGCCCCTCCCCCCAAAAGAATTTGTTTCAAAGGACGACATTGATTCTGCAGCTCTGGGAGAGGACATATCTGATCAGAGCACACGGGAACAGATGAAGGGGCAGGAGGAGAGAGTGGAACACAACCTGGCCCACCAGGCCGTGAGGATGATGTTCCTGATTAGAGCAGCCAGTCCACAGGGAGAACAACATGGCTGGCCCCACTATGAGAAATGATGCCCCTCAGCGACTAAGGGCTATACAGGGGACAGCACCGGAGACACAGTGTGGGAATTGCACCTGACCTGATCCCACCACACCGAGGCAAAGCACTGGGGGAGTGCAGCGGAACAGCAAGGGAATGGAGTGGCAAGGTCCCCAGGGAATGCTGAAAGTGGACTTTGGGGCCAGGGCGTGGTGCCCCAACAGACTGGACTGGAAAACGCTCCTAAGGGCCAGCAAAGATCCCTGAACTAACTACAAGCTTTTCTCTTGTGAACTGTTTTGTTCTGTTCTTTTTCAGTGGTTTGTTTTGGTTGTTTTGTTATCTGGTTGTATACTGTTGCTTTGTGTTCCTCTGTCTAGTTTTCGTGCATGTTAGTGACTCCACAGGTCTGTCTGAATAGGACAGGCTGGATGAACTATCTGGATGAAAAACAACGGGACCGACAGTTCCGGGGGGACTTGGGGTGGGGGGTAGGGGGGTAAGGAAGTGGTGTTAACAAACCCAGGGACAAGGGAAAAACATGGGACCCCAAAGGGTAGAGAAGGGGGAGTGGCAGGCCTGATGGGAAATGATCAAGGGTAAGGTTGCTTAGAGAAGAGGTATACTCTAGCGCAGGTGGCGATGAAGCATGGTAGTAGGGCAGGAGGAAGGTCAAGGGAGATGGAGGAAAGAGCTAGGAGTCAAAGGGCATTCATGGAGGTCTAGACAAAGACATGTACATGCAAATATATATTGGAGGTTGGGGAAATAGATCTTTGTGTCGATATTTATAGGTCAAGTATTAAGGTGGCGGAAGGACCTTGGGCCTCTACTCAAACACTCCCTCTATGCATGAATACCTTCTTTTATTAAATTGGAACTCTATGATGCTCACTCTCCCGACACAACGGCTGGAGCCAAAGTGGGTGAACAAGTAAATGTGGTGAAGAAAGCTGATGGTGCCCGGCTATCAAAAGAGATAGTGACTGGGGTCTTAAAGGCTTGAAGATAAACAAGCGGCCATCTAGCTCAGAAGCAACAAAGTCCACATGGAAGAACACACCAGCCTGTGTGATCGCGTGGTCCCAAAGGGATCAGTTACCAGGCATCAAAGAACAAAAAATCATATCATAGACTACACACCTCCATGATAGGATCGCTGAAGACAAATGGGTGCACAAGCAAATGTGGTGAAGAAAGCTGATGGTGCCCGGCTATCAAAAGAGATAGTGTCTGGGGTCTTAAAGGCTTGAAGGTGAACAAGCGGCCATCTCGCTCAGAAACAAATAAGCCCACATGGAAGAAGCACACCGGCCGGTGTGATCACGAGGTGCCCAAGGGACCAGATATAAGGCATCATGCAAAAAAAAAAAAAAGATATAAGTGTGTGTATGTATGTGTATATATGTGTATATGTATATATGTATGTGTATATATATATTATATTAAATGAAGGGGGAAGTGCAGAGTGGAGACCCAAGGCCCAAGTGTCGGCCAATGGAGATCCCCTCATAGAGGGGCTTAGGAGAGGAGATGGGTTAACTAGGGTGTGAGGTAGTATCGATGAAGAACACAGCTTTCCCCCAGATCCTGGATGCTTCCTCCCGCCAACTACCATGATCCGAATTCTACCTTGCAGGGCTGGATAGGACAGAGGCTGTACACTGGTACATATGAGGGTTGGAGGTACAGGGAATCCAGGGTGGATGATACCTTCAGGGCCAAGGGCGTGAGGGACGATGCTGGGAGAGTGGAGGGTGAGTGGGTTGGAAAGGGGGAACTGATTACAAGGAGCCACATGTGACCTCTTCCCTGGGAGAGGGACAGCAGAGAAGGGGGGAAGGGAGACCCCGAATAGGGCAAGATATGACAAAATAACGAGGTATAAATTACCAAGGGCATATGAGGGAGGGGGGAAAGGGGAGGGAGGGGGGAAAAAAAGAGGACCTGATGCAAGGGGCTTAAGTGGAGAGCAAATGCCTTGAGAATGATTGGGGCAGGGAATGTATGGATGTGCTTTATACAATGGATGTATGTATATGTATGGATTGTGGTAAAAGTTGTTGGAGTCCCTAATAAAATGTAAAAGAAGAAAAGAGAAAAAAATGATTAGGGCAAAGACTGTACAGATGTGCTTTATACAATTGATGTATGTATATGTATGAACTGTGAAAAGAATTGTATCAGCCCCAATAAATTGTTAAAAAAAAAAAAAAGAAATGCGCAGAAAAATACAGAATGAATAAATAAGTCCTAAAAAAAAAAGGTATAAGGCATCATGCACACACAAAAAAAGAATATATATAAATATATATATGTTTGTGTGAATGCGTGTGTGTGTGTGTATACCATAGTGAATGAAGGGGGAAGTACAGAGTGGAGACCCAAGGTCCAAGTGTCGACCACTTGAGATCCCCTCACAGAGGGGTTTAGGAGAGGAGATGGGTCAGTCAGGGTGTGATGTAGTACCGATGAAGAACACAGCTTTCCCCCAGATCCTGGATGCTTCCTCCCCACAACTACCATGATCCGAATTCTACCTTGCAGGACTGGATAGGGCAGAGATTGTACACTGGTGCATATGGGAGCTGGAGGCACAGGGAATCCAGGGTGGACGATACCTTCAGGACCACTGGTGTGAGGGGTGAGGCTGGGAGAGTGGAGGGTGAGTGGGCTGGAAAGGGGGAACTGATTAAAAGGATCCACATGTGACCTCCTCCCTGTGAGATAGACGGCAGAGAAGGGGGCCAAGGGAGACTCCGGATAGGGCAAGATATGACAAAATAACAATCTGTGGATTATCAAGGGTTCATGAGGGAGGAGGGAGCTGGGAGGGAGGGGAAAAAGAAAGAGGACCTGATGCAGAGGGCTTAAGTGGTGAGCAAATGCTTTGAGAGTGATTAGGGCAAAGAACGTACGGAGGTGCTTTATACAATTGATGTATGTATATGTATGGATTGTGGTAAGAGTTGTATGAGCCCCTAATAAAATGTTTTAAAAAAATCAATGTATGGCCATCCTCCCAGGGGGATGGACAGCAGAAAAGTAGTCTTTTTCTTATGGGGGTGTTAACATTTTCTATACACTTTAGAGATTAATCCCTTGTTCAATATATCACTGTCTCAATTTTTCTCTCTTTTTACAGTTTTGGTGAATCTTTTGATGCACATCAATGTCTAATTTGGGGAGGCCCCTGTCATTTAGTTTGTCTTCTGCTGTTCCTGTGCTTTTTCTTATTTTGCTAGTGTATTTATACTATTGTTAGGGCTCTCATCTGCGCCTGTTGTTTCAGTGTTGATCTTTATAGCCATGAGTTTTGTGTTTAGGTCTTTGATCCAGCTTGAGCTGGTTTTAGTCTATGGTGAGAGATGTGAGTCCTGTCTCATTCTTCTACAAATGGATATCCGGTTGTGCCAGGGGCATCTGCTAAAGAGTGTCTCTTCCTCTTTAATTTGTTTAGGGCCTTAGTCAGAGATCAGTTATAGTAGGTGGATGGATGGGCTTCCGAGTTCTGATTGACTGATGGGTTCTCAATACTTTTCCATTGGTCTATGTATCTCTTGTCCCCAGACCTGTGGCTGTAAAGTGGGTTTTAAGATCAGGAAGTGCTATTGAGATCAGTAATAAAAGGCCTCCTCCTTGGTTCTTCTTCAGGAGTCCTTTCCTTATCCTAGGCCTCTTTCCTTTCCATACAAATGAAAAGAAAGGTGTTGGAATCTCTGTCAGAGCTGTGTTATCTCTGTGGTCAACTTGAGTAGAGTTCACATTTTCACAATGCTAAGTCTTCTTTTGCATGAGCATGGTAGATTTCCCCAGTTTTGCAGAGACCTTTTTGTTTCTTGCATTAGTGGTTTTCAGTCTTCTTTGATCTCTGCTGTTTCTCTGGTTGTATTTATTCCCAAGTGTTTCCTCTTGTGAGTGGCTATTGTAAATGTTATCATCTTTCTGACATCTTCCTCAGAGTTCACTTTATTAGCATGAAGGAATCCTACTGATTTTTGAATGTTGACTTTGCACTCTGCCACTTGGCTGAATCTTTCAACTGCTTCCAACACCTTTCTTGCGGTATCCTTGGCATTTTCTATGTATAGGATCATATCATCTGACAATTTGCCATTTTGCTGCTTTGCCTGTTTGTTGCTTTTAATTTCCCGTTGCTGTCGGATAGCTCTGGCTAAGACTGCCAGCACAATATTGAAGAGGGCCGGGGATGGGTGTGTGTGTGTGTTGTAGGCATCCTTTCTGTTCACAGATGGAATGTTTTCAGAACCACAAATACATTAAGTTTTTGATATTGTCCTATGCTTAAAAATAGAGTGAAGGAAAACCTGAGAAATGAAATGGCTTTACTCTAACAGGTGCAAGCAACTAACATCAGAGGTCAGTGAGAAACAAACTCCATGATATAACAGCTAAAAAACAAGATCTGTTTGAAGCAGAACTATCCTTCTGCACCCTAGCCAGTGTCACATGACCCAGTTCCCAAGGTATGCGCATACTGACTTG
Organism: Tenrec ecaudatus; assembly: GCF_050624435.1. Lineage (NCBI taxonomy): Eukaryota > Metazoa > Chordata > Mammalia > Afrosoricida > Tenrecidae > Tenrec > Tenrec ecaudatus. Next base: position 10,291,381 of record NC_134542.1, on the reverse strand, counting down.
TGCTTATTTACTCATCTGAAATGAACAATTTCACTCTTTTTTTCACATCAAAGATTCAGCTTCTAGGCTTTCCTTTCAACTGCACATGGCTCACCTCCAGATGCACAGTCTCTTAGCCACTTTCTGGTTCCTACCAGGTACGGAGTATTCAATAAACAAGGTGAGCATGGGCATGCACACTAACTGCTGTGAGGAATTTCTCATGCGGAACCCATAGGAGTCTGTTCACCACACTGGCCACGATGAGTAAGCTTAGGCTTACCTTACTTATTGAGTAATTAGTCCCTGGCACTAGCTCTAATGGGATCGATAGTTTAATGTTCTGTTTTTCAGGACTTTTATTGAATATATTTTAGTATAATTTGCTCTGAAGACCTCAAGAAATATTAAAGCCATAGATCACAGAATGATAAACATTTTGCATTGCTTAAACATTAAACTGAAGTTTAATGCCACAAATCAATAACACGAAGAGAAGAGATTTTAAATTCTAGTATATCACTACATTTTAATAGAATGGTTTCACTCAACCATTATTTATATGGAAATGGGTATACTAAAGAGATTTTTTAAATAAAATTTTATTTCTGTTGAGTATATAATTTTAAATGAGGCAACAATTAAATTTGTAAGTAACAATAAGAATTGGCTGCCAGTCCATTATTAAATTGCTAATACTCATATAATTTTTAACAGTAGCATCTCTAATCAGAGTATAAATAAGGCTTACAGATTCATCTTAAGCGTAAGTGCTCTGAGATTAGTTCAACTGAAAATTATAATGATAAATTCAAAGATCACTTTGCATGATAAGGATATACTTGATGTTAACTATGATGCTTTCTACAAAAGGACCCAAAGGCTTATACCCTTAGAGGTTAACAACTGCTTTAGTATTTTAACTTTTTAAATGTCACAGAATTAAAACAAAAATATAAAGTACCTAGAAATAAACTTAGCAAGGGCATTGTGTCTCCTGCAAGAAGAGGCTAAATGTGCAAGAGATTCATTGGAAGACTCCTGTGACTGTGGGAAGGGGTGGGTGAGCCCAAGATGCAGGGCTGGCGCCAGTGTGGGCAGAAGAAGGAAGATTGGGTAGAAAGCATATTAAATTGTAGTACGGTAATGTTCACGCTTTAACTAGCATAAGAGCAATGGATGGTCTTTCCGGTGGCCCCAGGCTCAGTTCTTCTGACCGATAATAGTTTCTCCATCATTTCTTTCCACAGATGTAAACAATGTAATTCCTGTGTACATATGTCATTTGGTGAGGTCCACACAGAGTCACAATTTATATTGTTGAAAAAGGGCAGTGCCAATGAGAAGATCATTATTAGTCTTACAAAATTCTGTCATGCCACCTCTGGTTTCATATCTGTCCCCAAGACTATATTATTAAACTACAGATCCTTTTCCTTTGTTTCCAATGTTTTCAATCCAATATAACGGTAATTGTCATTGCATCTTGGCTGAATATTTGACCAACTTTAGACCGCAGAAGTTGGTACATATCTTGTGCAGTTAATAAATTCTTCAAATTTGTGAACTCGAGTTGTATCCTTTCATGATTCTTATTCAATCAGTAAGCTGAGCAAATGATACCACATCCTGAATTATCTGAAGAATGTGATATCAGGCTTGAAAGAAGACTCACTAACTACTTACCCTATGACAATGATATAATCTGACTTGCTAAAAGCAAAGAGAATTTAGAGCACTTACTAACGAATACTCCTTCAGTAGTCAGCATAAAGAAAACAAAAATACTCACATCTGGCTCTAAAAGTCACATCATAGTAAGCCAAGACTGACGTTGTTAAGAACTTCATTTTACTTGGAGACAAAATCAACATTTATAGAAGCAGAAGTTAAGAAATCACTTGAAGTAATTCCCTGGGTACATATACTGTAAACAAACAAACAAAAAATACTTAACAACAAAACAAGCCAGCTCACTGACTTTGAGTTGATTCCACCAGAGCGAGACCCTAGGGAAGAGAGTAAAACTACCCCTGTGGGTTTCTGAAGCTGCAAATCTTCCTGGGGGGAGACAGCCTCCTCCTTCCCCACAGAGAAAGAGATGAACAGGGCCAAACTGGTGAGCTGGTGGCTAACAGCCTAGCTCGTAATCTACCAGCCCTCGTTAGACTGTTATGAAGAAAGGATGTTACTTTGAGGACTACAGGGTATCTAACCCAAGCCATAGTATTTTCAGTCACTTCAAATGCATTCAAAATGCTGGCAAATGAATAAGGAAGCTGGAAAAAGAACTTTGAGTTTTGTTGTTGGGAAAACTCCCGAATATAAAATGAACTGCCTGAAGAACAACCCAACTGTCTTGGACGAAGAACAGCTTGAATGGTCGTTGAGAAAGGATGATCAGGAGACTGTCTCGTGTACTGTGGACATGTCAGCAAGAGAGACAAATGCTTGGAGAACAACATGAAGTCTCATAAAGGAAAGAGTAAGTGAAAAACAGGAAGACCTTTAACAGGAGTGCAATGCGATGATGCGCTTACATAGAGTAATAGGTTGCACGGATGGAAGAGGATCAGGCAGTGATTCTCTCTGTCTTTCATAGGGTCGCTGTGAGTGTGACCTGACTCCACAGCACCTCACAACAACAGCAACAACTACAGGGTAATCCATTATGGTGAAATCCTTATTTAGTTAGGGAATAGCTCAAAGTTTGGTGGTTTAAACCCAACCACAACTCCATGTGAGAAAAAACCAACTGACCATTTTCTGTGAGTGGCTGTGAGGTGCTCTTGAGTCAACTTTTGCTCCATGATCCTGTGTACTCCTATGTCAGAATGAAGTGCTGGCAAGTCTTCTAGCACCACCACAATAACATGTATATGCTGACTTTGTTACAGTGACTGTGGCAGTCGTTTCATGACATTCATCTTTTTCGCCCAATTGCTACCACTTCACCAAGCATGATGTCTTTCTCCAAGGACAGGTCTCTCTTGGTTTTGTGTCAAAGTACATAAAAAGAAGTCTTGCCATCTTCACTTCTAACGAGCATTATGACTCTGGTTCTTCCAAGACAAAGATTTGTTTGCTCTTCTGATAGCCCAGGACATATTTCATATTCTTCAGCCACATCATAATTCAAAGGCATAGATTCTTCTTGTTCATTTTCTAACTTTCTCATGCATCTAAGGTCATTTAAAACACCCTGGCGTGGGTAAGGAACACCTTCAGAGTAACAGTTTCCTTTTATAGCCCTGTAAGGACATATTTTGCAGTTGATTTACCCAAGTTATTAGTTATTAGTTTTCCTGACAGAGGAAATCTGTACAGACTGGACAATTATATCCTGAAAAATTTTTGACTGGATTGTATTATGTTCACTTCCCTAATAAACTACCTAATAATGAACATCATCTCTGAGCTCTTTATGGTCCTTGTAGTGAATTATTGAACCAAGCTGAAAAGTAGAGAGCACCGTGGGGGAAGGTAGTTGATGTCAGACTGGTAGGAAGGATGGAAGGTGGGGCACTTCTGATCTGAACCGCATCAAAATTGTGCTTGTTCAGCCAAGGTTGATAATGGCGATTTCTGTTCTTTTTCCTTATGAAACTGGAGGTCAGACACCACTTCCCATGTTATTTTCTTTTTTTAAACACCTTGTATATTAAGTGATTTATTATGAAATTAATTCAGGCTTTGGCTCCAGAAATTCTGGATTACAGAAGAAGTAAGTGGGTTGTTATTTGTCCCTCCATTTAATCAGGATGGCTCTATGAAAGCTTTGCTCACAGTGTGCAGTAATGGTAGCCCAGCACCAACTAGTGCTGGTCTCCTGGCAAAGGAGGCAGCTGTTCATGGGGGCAATTAGCCTTGCCTTTGGTTTTCTCCTTCCGTTTCTAACTGCCCTTCCTTTGTTCCTCCTATGAAACTGAGACTAATTGCTTTATATGGGGTGTTTCCAGCCTTCTAAGGCTACAGGCACCACACTACAAAGTAGGTGCTACAACAGAAGCACTAAATATGTCATTAGAATGATGCGCTGCAATACCCCATGAAACCAAGACCCCAACACTCCAGGACCAAGGGACCGAATCCCATTAGATATTTGGTTATACATAAGCAACGTCAGCAGCTGCTCTTTTTATTGTTGTTGCTCTTCACACAATATGTAACATACCAGTTTTGGAAATTCAACTTTTTTGCGATTGTTTTACTTTGATAAGAGTTACATTAATTGGTAGCACACCTGCATCCTTATTCAATGTGTTTGTTATGCTTATAACGAATGGCGTTGGGTATATCTCAAGAGTTGGGTTAGAATTAATAGAGTAACTTCATTAATAGTTTTTAGTTTGGGTTGAATAAGTATTTTAATAAACAAATCTCCCTTCTTTTTAAATTATTTTATTGGGGCTCATACAACTCTTATCACAATCCATACATACATCAATTGGGTAAAGCACTCTTATACATTCATTGCCCTCTTCATTCTCAAAATTCGCCTTCCGCTTGGGTTCCTGGAATCAGCTCACTTTCCTTTTTTTCCCTCCCCCTCCTTCCCTGCTCTCCCTCCCTCATGAACCCTTAATAATTTATAAATTATTATTTTATCTTATCTTACACTGCCTGGCGTCTCCCTTCACCCACTTTCCTGTTGCCCATCCCCCAGAGAGGAGGTTACATGTAGATCCCTGAGATGGGTTCCCCCTTTCCACCCCCTTCCCTCCTGGTATCGCCACTAACACCGTTTGTCCTGAGGGGTTCATCTGTCCTATATTTCCTGTGTTTCCAGATCCTATTTGTACTGCTGTGCATCCTCTGGTCTAACCAGGTTGTCAAGACAGAATTGAGATCATGATAGTTGGGGGGAGGAAGCATTTAAGAACTGGAGGAAGGTTGTGAGTTTCATTGTTGCTACAGTGAACCCTGAGTGACTCATTTCCCCACTACCCCTCTGCAAGGGATGTCCAGTTGTCTACAGATGGGCATTGGGTCCCCATCATGCACTCCCCTCATTCATGATTATATGGATTTTCCCCCTGCCTTGTTGCTTGAAACCTGGTCCCCTCTGCCCTTCACGGTCACCTATGTTGGTGTGCTGCTTCCATGTGGGCTTTGTTGCTTCTGGGCTAGATGGCTGCTTGTTTACTTTCAAGCCTTTAAGTCCCCAGACACTATATCTCTCAATATCTGGGCACCATCAGCCTTCTTCACCGCACTTACTTATGCACACATTCGTCTTCAGCGTTTATGTGGGGAAGGTGATCACACAATGATGGATTTTGTTCTTTGGTGTCTGCTACCTGATCCCTTCAACAACTCATGTTCACTTGGGCTTGTGTGCTTCTTCTCTGTGGGCTTTGTTAATTGTAGTCTTCTCTCTGTTATAGTGAGAACATCTCAAACTCAGAGAATTTGTAAATTGCCACAAATGAATATGCCCCTAATCTTCAGATATTGCTTATACTTCAATATCTTTCACTTGCTGTGGTTATGAAGTCACTGTGCAAATATATATAGGAGGGAAAATGGCTTAAAATGTATTAGTCTTAATGTTGCTGGAAAAGGTATTAGTTAAAAAAACTCAAAAAGAGTAATTCCATGTTTAAAATTTCCACAAAACATAGAGGTGTACAAAATTAAAAGACAGACCCTTCCTCTTTAACTCCTCCTTCACAAAGACTTTGTATCTTGGAAATTACCATTAAAAAACTCATTGTATAGTAGCCAGGTTTTATAAGTAAACTGTACAGGCAATATGTAGGACGCCCAACCTAAACCCCTTGCTCTCAAGTTGATTTCAGCTGATAGCAGCCCTGTGACAGCATCAAACTGGACCGTAAGGATCCAAGGCTAGAAATATTTTATGGAGCAGACTTCTACACATGTCTCTGAGAAAGTGACTGACGAGTTTGAATCCCGGAGCTTTTCATTATCAGTTGCGCACTTAACCATCTGTGTCACCAGGGATCCTTAATGTGTAGGAAGTACTAGTAAAGTCAACAAAATAAGGGCTATAGAGAGAGGGCAATAAAAGGACCATGACCAAGGAGCAATTACACAGTGTTGATCTTAAGTGTTGATCCAAAGCAGGGCTCAGGCAGAGTGTGAAAGCTTTCTAGATGGTTAAATATTACCTGAAGCACACATGAGCCTTTCGGGCTTCTCGCACATGTGAGATATGATGAGTGTTTACACGATATAATCCCATATGGCACTGTGGAGCTTTTCTTTATTTCACCTACAACTCATTTTTATTCTTCGTAGCTTTGAAATTTTAGGCTCAGAAAATCTACTCTGTGAAAATAGTGCGTCGAACAGGTTGCCATCAGAGCCTTGATGTTTCCCATTTGTACTAATTTCAATGAAATGACAAGTTCAAAAACCTCAAGGCTCTTGATTACTTATACATCTCACCTTGGTTTCCTTCTTTGCACCTATGTGCTTATTCTTTCTCCCTTCTGTCATCCCATTTTAGAATTCCATCTCTTGCCCTTGATTCTAAAACAGCACCTATTGTCTTCAACAAGAGTGCCTTTTCTTTGTTGGGTCTTACTTATCTTTGAGTGCCTTTTCTTTGTTGGGGCTTACTGCAGGTCATTTGCATTACTCTTTATGCCAAGACCAGGGGCCATGGCCATTGGAATGTCTACTGAAATGTCCCTTGTTCATTGCTTATATACCTCACATTGGGAAACCTTGTTGTTTTGATATGAATATATAATTCACATATTAAAAACACCAGCAAACCCAATTAAAAATAGCTCTCAATATTAAGTTGATTTGAAGCATAGTGATCTTATAGAATGGACTAGAACTGCCTCACAGGGTTTCCAAAGTGCAGACTACTTCCTTCTCCCATGGAGGAGCTCGTAGGTTTAAACTACAGTTATTTCGGTAGCAACCAAGTGCTTTAGCCACTTCACAAGCAGGACTTCTTTGTCCACACATAGCAAGGCATTATTCCCACACAAGAATATGCTAACATTCCATCACCAAATATATACTGACCAAATAGTACTACTACTGCTCAATGCTACCAGCTATTTTCACATCTACGTATAAATGCAACAAAATAAGTCCCTATTCTTTGTGCAAACCTTTTTTTTTCTGTTTATATTGTCTCTTAAACATCATGTCTCAACATTTCTAAGTTCCACTATTAACATTCTATCCACTAGGATGATTTTCTCAATTTATTAGATTCTACTTTCCTAGTCTGAGATGTTTTTAAACAATGTCAAACTTTATTATTATTATTCCCATTTTATATATTCTGGAGCTAGAATGAAAATACACTAAGTTGCATTTGGATTTCTGAAAAAGGATTCTAGCATTCGGAATTACCTAGATGGATAAAATTTTGCTTTATAGCAGGGTGTTCACACTTTTTCAGCATGTAAGCTACTATAAAATGATCAAGTCAAAATGATCTGACAACTTCAAAAATGCAAAACATATTTTTCTTTATTTATTACATATATTCACAAATGCATTGGGAATTCTTTAAATATATAATGTATGTTTATATACCTTGCATAACTCCATGAGTCCATATTGTACAACACAACATATTAACTATGTACATTTTTTTGTCAGTACCTGAGTTTACTCTAATGACTTGTACTGAATGGAATGAGCCAGGGATGCACAGTCCAGATATTAGCTCCTGACAGCCAGCCTCAAGCACACTTCCAAATGGTCATCAGTCATGGCAGAACAGTACTTGGACTTAAGGATCTTTATGTGGGAAAAGGCTGACTCACATACATAAGTAGAGCTGCATAAGGCAGTCAAGGAGGTAGCACGTTTTCTCATGTTTGGGTATATTCCCTCTGCAAGTAAGTTCCAGAACTGTTCATGCGCTCTGAACTTTAGCTGAATGTTGGCTTGCAGTATCAAAATCTTCCATTCTGTATGAAACTGATACATTTTTGTCTTTTTACTTGGTCCAGCTCCCCCACTCATTTTAATACCGTTTATGTTTAAGAGGAAAAAAAACCAAAGTCTAAAAATTGGCGATAACTTAGCCTGTCAGTTTTGCTGCACTTAGCACAATTTTTTTGTACATGCTTTTGACACCTAAGATGGCATCTGATTGGCTATGCTGTATATCAGTTAAGTGACAGGATTGATGATAGACTTACATCAATTTTTTTTATTGCCATGTGATCTACTCACACTCCATTTGCGATCGACTAGTAGATTCCCGATCAACATATTCAGCATCCCTGTTTTAGAGAGTCAATTTGCATTTCACAAAGCAGTGATATTTTATAGTTTATTCTCTATTTTTGGCATAATGAAGCACACCACACATGTGATGCTAAACTATGGCAATTTGAATTGATATGATGCAATATTTTCATTCTGAATAGGAGGAGACTATTAGACATTGTCTTGAACTGTGTTATTACTGACTGAGTGGATGGTAACAAGTTATGGATAGCCTTGAAAGAATGGGAATTCCAGAAAATTTCATTGTGCTGAAATGGAACTTGTACTTACATCAAGAGGCACTATGCAAACAGGACAAGGGAATAAGGCATGGTTTAAAATAAAGAAAGTCGTAATTCAGGGTTGTATCTTCTCACCATACTCATTCCATCTGTATGCTGAACAAAAATCAGAGAAGCTGACTTATATGAAGAAAAATGTGGCATTAGGTTTTGGAGAAGCCTCATTAACAACCTGAGATATTCAGATGACATAACCTTGCTGCTGAAAGTGAGGAGGACCTGAAGTACTTGCAGATGGAGATCAAGGATTTCAGCTTTCTGTATGGATTACAACTTGATATCGTTAAAGTTTATTGTGCCAACCTGACCAATAAACACATACGGGCTTAATTGAAGGGTGGAGAGATAAATGGCTCAGTGAGCCTCGCCTTTTGAGTTCTGGGGTCTCTTGCTTTTTGATGGTTGGACCAGGGTGCAGCTGCCTTAGCCAGTTCCCTGCTTCAGCTGGCAAGGCTCACTTTCTGATAGACATCCCTGAAGAGAAGTCACAAGGATCTACCCTGATGCAGCCTTGGGTGCTGGAGCAGCCGTGTGGAGATCCCTGCCAGTGCTGAGATGCTTACACATTCACGGATTTGGCTTTCCTCCTGCAGTCAGTGTCATACTGTGTGTTTTGTGAGATGGAGGAGGACTTTGTGGATTGGTATGAGACATATGGGTTAATGTTGCCTTTTGGGCTGGACAGCCCTGGAATGGGATGTTTTCTTGATGTGCACTTACCCTTTACATAAAATTCTGTCTTATACATATGCGTACTGTGGATTTGTTTCTCTAAAGTACCCAGACTAACACACAACTCAATGCCATGGAGACCAAATGTCTACACAACTAGACCAATCTCCATCATGATAAATGGAGACAAGGTTGAAGTTGTCAAGGGTTTTATCTACTTGGATTCACAGTCAATGCTCATGGAAGCAGCAATCACAAGTTCAAGAGATGAGTTGCATTGACTCAATCTGCTGCACAAGACCTCTGTAGAGAAAAAAATTGGAAGGCAAGGATGTTACTTTGAAGACTAAGAAGTACCTGACGAAATCCATGGTATTCATGTGGAAGCTCTATACGGAGAGAAGACCTCAGAAGAGTGGGTGCATTTGAATTGTGGTGACGGAGAAGAATATTGAAAGTAATATGGACTGCTGGATGGAAAAAGAAATGTTTTAAAAGTAGGGCCATAATAGTGAGCCTTCATCTCACGTGCTTTGGATGGTTATCAGCAGAGACCAATCCTCGGATGAGGACATCATTCTTGGCACAGTGGAGAGGCAGCGAAAAAGATGAAAACCCTCAAAAAGGTGGATTGGCACAGTGGATGCAACAATGGACTCAAGCTTAGGGGCAATGGTAAGGATGGCACAGGACCCTACAGTGCTTTGTTCTCTTGTGCACAGGGCCATCTCAGTTGGAACCAACTCATGGCACCCAATAACAACAACCGTAGAGGAGGCCAGTGCTCAACTTTGTCTGTACCTGTCAAGGCCAGCACTAATCCTTCCCTATTCCCGTAATTGAACCAATACTGACCTTTGACTTGACTTAAAGCCTGCAGTGTCACATAGGCTGTTGTGTGGCCCCCTTAGCACAGTTCTTTTCAGTATGAATGGGACCTCATTAGACATTCAGATTCTCAGGTTTCACCCACACCAGTCAAGGACCAAACTTACAAGAAAGCTCTTGTAAGGTTAGCAGCCGCCCTAGGCCTGCTCTGATAGCTCTTTCCTGGACAGTAGTTCACTATTTATATAATTAATCAGGGTGATCATGATATACTACATGTTTAATTGGTTCAACATATCAAGTTTATTTTGCAATGATTTCAGGTTGATATTTACAAATGATACTATTCGTATAGTAAATGTGGAGGAAAATTGGGAAAAGTTTAATAACTCAGACACTGTTGTGTTAAGATTCCAGCCAGCACTCACTCCCAGCACTCTTACCTGCAACGGATCCAAACATAACACGGCCTGAACCGTTCTCACTGCCGTGTTTGTTGCTGTAGCCACCGTGCCAGCTCATTTCATTAAGGGTCTTCCTCATTTTTCCTGATGTTCTGCTTTACCAAGCATGAGGTCCTTCACCAAGGACTGGGTTCTTCTGATGACATGTCCTACATACAGGAGCTTGAGTACCGCCATCTTCACTTGCAAGGACATTCTAGCTGTACACCTTTCAACCCAGAGTGCTTCATCTCAGACCCAAGGACAGCACTAAAGATATAGTAATATATTTAAGTTTGATAAATGATCTTCAATCTGCTGTTTTTGAAATACTCGTAGCTTGCATCGGTGTCCCGGTGTATGAGGATCAGAGCACATTTAAGAGGCTTATAAAAACTGAAAGGTTAGTATGAAAGGTTATGTAACTATTTTTAAACTTGGGGGAAAGTATTAGAAAGGAATGGAACTATTTGTCAATGAAGCCAATAATGTTGGCCTTTAAGTTCAGAATTTTCCCCCCAACAGTTTTATGGGCATATAAATTACATATCATAAAATTGAGTAGTTAAATTGTTCAAGCATATCAGGGGGAATTTTATTATCACCACCACATCTGTCATAGACATTCCCCATGCCGCCCCCCATGGTTAAAGTACCTTCACTGTGAGTTGTGCGATCCCAATCAGTTCTAGTGCTGCCTCACATTCTCATGATCCACTCCAGACACTCCCTCTCCCTCCCTATCACCCATCCCTCACACCTGCGTTCCCTAGAACACTCTGTATCAGGTATCATCATTATACATCCCTCCTTCTGTGCTTCACCCTTGGGGAACCAAATACAACACAATGAAAAACAACTCGCACTAAGATCATATTCGTATCAAGATAAAAACAGAAACAATGCATGAGAAGGAGAAGCCAGGGAACATGCAAAAGCCGGGGGGGGGGGGGGGAATTCTGTCATGGAACAATTGAGAGATACTTTGACCCAGAACAATTTCAGATGGCGTCATTACGGAGGTCAACTGGCCAAGTACTGTGTTCCATTTAGTACAATCAATCAAGATTACATTGGCGTCTGCCCGATAGTAAGGTTACTGGGGATTTTTCCTTGTGACTTGAGGGGATCTGCCAGCGGCTCAGTCTGACCAGACACTCTGCAGATGGGCTTGGGGCTCCCACTGTCCCCCACAGTTTCCCACAATTGGGTAGGTAAAGCCGGTCACGTTAATTCTGTAAGACAGTGTAGCTCATGCTACAATTTTGTATTTACATTAAGGAGGGCATAGATATCGTCTCTTCTTTGAGTTTCTTAGCGTTTTCGCTACTTAAGAATAAATGTGCCTGACATGGAAAGAGTAGTTTTTGCAAGGAGGTTACAAACGGAAATAACTGTAATCTACCTTTGCAGACTGGAAGCCATAGGGGATGATGAGCACTGGGTATAATTGCTAATTAAGGCCCAGGGTTGGGAGCTCAACCTCTTTTATGATCTCGAAAGAAAAATTGTTTTCCTTCCTATTCAATAATGAAAAGGCTATTACTCTCAGGCACCAAGTGTGAAATTTATGACAAACGTTATACTATCACGGCCTAGTTGAGTTTGGAATTGAGCAGTATAAGTAATGTGGCCTAAATCCAAAATAATTCTGAATATAGCATTTTATACTGAATCTTAGAACCCAATAGAGCTATTTCTCTATTAAAATTTAATTTATACATGCTTGTAAGTTTACATACACACACACATAGGAGCTTAAAAAAATTGTGCGGGGAATAGGATACAAAAGTAATGGATTTTTTCCCCCACAGGTGTTTTGAAGCAGACTTGTTGTTATGAATACTAATCATGACTCATCAGAATATGAAATAGAAGGAGGGTATAAAGATCTCAGACTTATAAATTTTGTCACACTGACAGTCTTACATCTTCTGTGATATCTTCTGTTCTCTATTCTATTTTTCTCCCCTTTGCTACATACACCATCATCCACTTGATCTTCACCCATGAGACAATAAGCAGTCCCACATTATTCCACTGTCACGTCACGTTTACCTGTATCGTATTCAACGGTGGTATGGAGTAGGGGAAAATATCATGTTCTCATTCACTCCTCTTAAAACTAAGTTCTGAACTAAAGACTGTCCTCCCTCAATTGGATTGCAGATGCTCAGGGGTCTCTTTGGAAACACCAGTGACCCCGGCTGTGACTTGTCGTGGAATGAGATGGGAGGGAGGGCCTCTGCAATGGAATCCGGTGGAAAGACCATCAGTCCTTTAAATCCACTGCCATCGAGTTCCTTCTGACTCATAGTCACTTTAAGAGTCAGAGTAGAACTGCCTCATGGGGTTTGTAATGCTTTACCTTTTAATAAAAGCAACCAAAGTTTTCCTGAGTGGAGCAGCTAGTGGGTTCACACCACTGACATTTTGATTACTAGCCAAGTCTTTAACCCTTGCACCACAAGGAATCCTTTGGCATTGCCAAACAACAGCCAGCATCTTGATTGGGAATTCATATTCAGTGAGATTAGGGCCTAATGATAGAGGTAGGAATCTACATTTTTGGTCAGCAAGGTCAAGTACAATACAGATGCTTAGACTCCTAGAGAATTTTTCCCTTATGTCAAGAGGTTGTCAAAAAGTGAGACAAGAGCTTCAAGCTCAGATAGAAGGGCTGAAGATTCCAGTGGATTGTGGATGTTTGAACATCTCTGACACGCTGGAAATGAATGCACAACTCGCAGATGTCCTAATAGGCACTGACTGAGTGTCGTGGGCATAATCAACCGCTAGTTCCTTTAGGCTGAGAAGGAGCCCCTCAGAAGTGGAATGAAAGCCAACCATTAGGTGAGGGCAAGCCCAGTCTTTGAGAAAAGCACAAGGCTGTGATGCAGAAACAAGTGCATGCACTCGGCAGCTTTGGGATGCAGGTTAAATGAAAGGCGCAATGGGAAAGTATTGGGTCAGTTCAGTACTCTAGACAAAAGTTAACCTTACAATTCTACATGTTTCTTTCTAAAGTTAGTCAAACTCGGTCCAAGGAGCAATATAGATCTTAGTTGGTGCTGCGGCAGAAGGACTGTCTTCCCATCTACTTCCAGGATACTCAAAATGTGTGTCCAGGTCTTCCTGCTTCAATCATGGATCTGATCGAGCTCAAAGAACTTTCTTTTTCATGGAAACCTATCTGCTATGGAACTGTAAACCGAAATCCCATCAGCCATTAAAATGGTCAAGCAGACAAGCTGTGTTATGGGATAGTAAATGCGAGCCCTCTGGGTCTTGGTTAATAGGAACACCTTGGATAAGACCCAGATTCTCGGGAGCCTTGACTTCGAAATGAAAAGGACCCAATGCTGCTCTCGTGAGCTGCATTTCTGTCTTATCAGAAATATTTTCAGGCTTCTCTGTATCTTGAAGCCCTGATCGACACAACACGCATTGTTTTAACAATGTCACTGACTTTAAAAAAGACTGACAGAAAACCTATCTTTCAAAAATCTGATGCCAGCCCGTATTAGTATCTGCCACACAGAAAGTCTTCTTTAAGACCCTCCATACATTTGTGTCTATCTTGCCACTTGCTGAAAGTGAGGAGGACTTGAGGCACTTGCTGAGGAAGATCAAGGAGTGTAGCCTTCAGTGTGGATGACGACTCCAGGCGAAGAAAACTAAAATCCTCACAACTGGACCAATAGGTCATGCCATGGTGCCGGGAGGAAAGATTGGAGCTCTCAAGGATTTTTCTTGCTCGGATCTACAATTCATGTTCATGAAATCAATGGTCAAGAGCTCAAACAATGCGTTGCATTGAGTGAATCTGCTGCCGAGGACCTCTGTAACATATTGAAAAGCCAGGATGTTACATGAGGACTAAAGTATACCTGACCAAAGCCATGGTATTTTAAATTGCTTAATATGCATGTTAAAATTGGATATTGAATAAGGAAGACCAAAGAAAAATTGATGCATTTTGTGGTAGTCTGGGTACAATAGAGAAACAAATCCACAGAAACCCATATGTATAAGAGAGAGTTTTATATAAAGGGTAAGAAACATCCCAACTCAGTGTTGCCCAAGCCTTTAAGTCCAACATTAGCCCATATGTCCAACACCAATCCATAAAGTCCTCCTCCATCTCATAAAAAACACGCACTGACTGTAACTGTAGGAGGAAAGCTGAACCAGTGAATGTGTAAACATCCCAGCACTGACAGGGGTCTCCACACGGGGGCTCCAGCACCCAGGGCTGCATCAGGGTAGGTTCATGTGGCTTCTCCTCAGGGATGTCTTGCAGAAGTGAGCCTTGCCAGCAGAAGCATGGAGCTGGCTAAGGCAGCTGCACTCTGATCCAACCATCGGAAAGAAAGAGACCCAAGAACTTGAAAAGGCAAGGCTCACCGAGCCATTTATTTCTCTACCCTTCAATTAACCTGACGTGTTTATTGGCCAGGCTGACACAATAAACTTTAACTATCTCAATTTGAACTATGGTGTTTGCAAAGACTATTGAAAGCACCATGGATTGTCAGAAGAACAACGAGTTCCGTCTTGGAATAAGTACAGCCAGAGCATCCCTTAGTGGTGAGGATGGTGTGACTTCCCTTCACATATTTTGGACACATTGTCAGGAAAGACCAATCCCTGGAGACGGACATCGGGCTTGGTAAAGTGGAGGGGCAGTTAAAAAGGAGGCGGCCCTCGATGAGATGGGTTGACACAGTGGTTGCAAGCATGGGTTCAAGCACAACAATTGTAAGGGTGGTGCCATACTGGGCAGTGTTCCAGTCCTGTTGTACATAGGGCCACTGTGAGGTGGAACCAAGTTGCTGGCACATAACTACGACTACTACTTTGTAATTGGTCAAAATTAGAAAGCAAAAATCAAGGAAACCAAATACTACAGCACACACACATTTACAATCAGCTGTGTGGTGTTACTAAGCATCTTTCTTATGTAGAGTTCTTAGAGCGTTGATTGGCAGAGGTGAACACCTGCGTTTTGGGGGTGTTGTTTTCATGAAGAGCTTTGCCCAACAAGAACCTTCAGTGGAAGGAGTTGCTGACTGAGGAGGACAACCTTAGCAAAAGAATATATGTCTTCCAATGTACTATTTATTTTATTGTTTACAAGTGGGATGATTAAAAAAATGACATTATTGAACTACAAATAAAATATAGTATATCGCACAAATTTAAAGTGTATGGTGAGATCCATGTTATATGCATTTATACACCCATGAAACCATGATTACAATTCAGAGAAGACATTCATCACCCTGAAAATCTCTTGTGTCTTTTTGCAATCCCTCTGACCACTCCATCTCCTGTATCCTCTCCCCCGAAGCCCTTATCCCTCCTGCTATGAGCGATCAGTGTGCATGTTCTAGAACACTTTCCGTTGGCATTTGGTACCCTTCTTTGCTAGTCATTTCTTGGCATTGTATTTCGAAGAAAAATTTTAAATTTCCATAACTGTCATTAGTGCATTTTGTGTCCTGTTATCAAATTGTTATCAAGCCTAAAATCACTACGATTTTCATCTATCTTGTCTCCTAGAAGTTTTATAATTTTATCATTAGTATTTAGATCTATGATTCATTAACTTTCTGTAAGGAGTGTGTGTAAAAACATAAAATCCAAACATACTGCTTTGGAATCGAATCTGAAATGCACATTGTTGGGTTTTCCTTTGGCTATAACCTTATGGCACTAGAGTGCCAGGGCTTTCTCCCCTGGTGTTGCTAGTGTCATATGTAGGAGGGTAATCCCTTATTCCAACATCAGTTAGTGATAAGAGTAAATTATACCCCATTGAATTGTGTTGCCATGTTTGTTAAAAATCAATAGACAATGATGGAAAATTGCAAATGTGCTCGATATAACTGATGTATGGATTATTAGAAGAGCTGTAAGAGCCCCCCGAATGAAATGATTTATTAAAATAAAAAAATCAATAGACCATATTTGTGTAGATTTGTTTCTGAATTATCGATCAGGATCCAATTATCTATCGCTTTATCTTTACACAAGGCCACATTTTATTATTGTCACTTTATAAGAGGTTTCAAATTTTGATGACTAATTTTAACCATTATATTCTGGTAGCCCTTCAATTTGTTCTTTCTACATTTTTGGAGTTGTGTTGGTTATTCTTGTTCTATTGCATTTCCCTTGAAGTCTCAGAATTTCCCTATTAATGACCACCAAATGGTTGTGATTACCTCAAGTCTCCAGATCCCTATAAAGTGTATATATTATCAGTACCAAATATTCTGATCCATAGACACAATATATTTCCCCAAGCATTTAGGTTCTCTAATGTCTCAACATGTTTTGGTTCAGTTCTTGAGCATCTTTTGTACATTTTTGAGGTGATTGTAAATGGTATTAACTCTGCGTGGGTTAGATTAGAACCATGTCTCATAGAGTTTTCAAGGTTGTGACCTTCATCAAGCTGATGATGAAATCTTTCTGCCAAGCTGCCCTCATTGGAATCCAATTGCCAATCTTTCAGGTAGTCTTTGAGGACTCGTCTCTGTCTCTGCTTATATAAAGGAGTCTTGGTGGTGCACTTAAGCATTAGGCTGTTAACCACAAGGCCAATGGTTCAAAACTACCAGGAGAAAGATGAGACTGTTTGTTCCATAAAGTCTGACAGTCTCTGAACCCCTAAGGAAGACTTCTGCTCTGTCCTATACAGTCATTATGAATCAGAGTTGACTCAATGGCAGGGTGTGGGTACATGCATGTCTATATATGTACCTTGATGTACATTTAGTACCTTTTCTGAATTCTGTAGTCTTTCATGTGAAGAATCACAGTCATCGTTCCTAAGCAATTTGAATAAAAATATATGAGATCAAGGGGCTTACTGTATGTTACAAATGCCCTTCCTTGATGGAGTGCAGTCTATATTGACAAAATGTTAATTATTTTGAATCTCTGGCAAACTGGATTACGTGAATCCATTATGCATTATCTTATAATCAGAGATACATTAGGGATATAATTTGTTCCTGGGAAAGTATTCATCACTCATGAGAAAATATAATCAACCCCATCAGAACATAATAATGAAAGGAGAGCTAAAGGTTATTGAATAACTGACCCATAATATACTAATGCAGGGGATGGGTGTCCATGGCTGGGTCACTAGGAGAAAGGCCATCCCCTGTGGCAGGCACGGCATCCCTTGAGATGTACTGCGTGTACTGCTCAGCTACCCACTGCCAGCCTCCATCCGCAGTGCGGGAACTCTGGAACTGATGCAATGGGTAGTGGAGTTAGCCCGCTGGTCCTCAAATTCTGGAAAGATGACATGCTTTGAAAGCTTGTGTGTTTAAGACTTGGTTTGCAGGAAAACCAAAAAAGTAATAGCCCTCCACCCTGTGCCCCTTTGCAGTAAACCCCCCCTTTAAACTTAAGAATGTTGTAATTCAGGACATCTGGATAAACAAAGCCTTCTGGGTCAGCAAGGCCAGTGAGATAAGCACCTGCGCCTGAGACCTTGTGGGAGTGACACGGGGCTTCCTCCTTTTGGGAACCAGGCCTTTGTCCCATTGCTGACACATTTTGTGCATTGTTACAAACCTGTTGAACCTTCCCTGGACCTTGCCACAATGTGGACCTTGCCACATTGAGTTTATAACTTGCTCAGTTTTTCACTGAAATTTGGAAGCAGTTTGGTGATCTTTCAAACCTCTACTGTTTCCTCCTGTCAATGGCTTGCAGGAATAAGCCTAGAATTTCTCACATCAGCCTGGTCTCTGTATTTGGCTAAAATATGAATGGGCATCCTGGTCCTTATTAGCTGGCATCACAACCTGTGCTGAAGTGGATGGTAGAGCAAGGCTGTGGTGTGTGAATGGTACCCTGCATGGCCAGGTGGACTGAGCAGTAAGCCTCAGCCTTGCGTTGACCGGCTCTAGACACAGACTCAGATCACGCTATGCAAGGCTCAGGACTGGGTTGGACCCACTGCCTCAGCACATCCTACCAGGATGTGGTCAAGACCAAGCAAAATCAAACCCAAACCCACAAATGTTGCCACGGGGGTATAGCCTGGCCTCTTACAGGACTGGGTGATGTCAGGCTGGAACCGGTTCCTTGGTTTTTGTTCACATCTTGTTTACTCTGTGAATCACCCTGACGGCCCCCATGTAACATTTCCTCGCCAACCTTCAGTCATCTCCAGGCATCGCTGTGCTCCATTTAGAGAAGAATATTTCCCTTAGTCTCATATTGTTCGTTATTTCCTTCTCTGATGGGATGTTTAAAAAGAGGAAGATCCTTGAAATGATGAATTGATGCAGTGTTTGGTAAAGCAAAGGAGGAGGGTGGGTAAGTAGAGTTGGGTCGACATGGTGGCTGTATCAGTGGGCTCAGGCACAGGAACCATAGCGAGGGTGGTACAGGACCGGGCAGTGTTTTGTTCTGTTGTGTGTAAGGTCACTATGGGTCCGAACTGACTACATGGTATCTAATAACAACGACAGTGCTCAGAATAGTGCTTGGCTCAGGATGAAATCAGTCCAAGTGCAATTGAGTTGATTTGTTCTGTTCTAATACACAGACCAGAGATGTGATTCATATGGTTTCTGAAGGCTACTTTTCTTGAAAGTCGGTCACCAGCCCTTTACTCTAAGGTACTCTGAGCAGACCCGGACCTCCAACTTTCGCTCAGCAGAGGAGCACACTACCATTTGTACCATCCAGGGACTCCTGATTCATAATGAGTACTCAAAAAACATTTACTGAATGAATGAATGAATAGGTACAGTGTCAATTTCACCACATGATATCTCTAGTTTTATCGTCAAAGTCAAATGATAGGAAGGGAGAAGATTCCACCCAGCATCAATAAAACACAGTCTGCATCAATCATCCTCTCCTCAGCACTCACCTCTGACACACTGCTCTCCCTCTCTTCCCTCTATGTTACAAACACCTTCACTTTAAATGCACCCACCATAAAACGAGTCAGATAAAAACAAACATTCCACACAGTCACCTTCAATGAGAAATAAGATACCAGAAATTCACCGAGCGATTGTGTTAGTCATCTTCCTAAGAAGCAACTCCCTAGACACAAACTAAACCAAACCTCACTGCCATCGAGTCCTTTTGGAGACCCTATAGGGCAGGGTAGAGCTTCCCCTGCAGGTTTCTGAGATTGTCACTGTTTATGGGAGCCGAAAGCTTCCCCTTTCTTCCTTAGAGACACTGATGGTTTTGAACTGCTGACCTTGTGTTTAGCAGCCTTAATGATTGTCTCCCTCTTTCAGAAGTTACACTGAGCATCTCCCTGGGCAGGTTAGGAAGGCAGCCGTCGTGGAGAGGGGTTCCCAAACCGGGAGCTGTGTCGAAGAATCTATGTTCCTCAAGAGCCCTAAGCACTATGATGCAAGGGATCCCTGAACCAAGTCATACTTGGAGGCAAGGCTGCCACAGGTTGGCAGAGGGTATAATAATAAACCATTCTTCCTTAGTCCTCAGCACACCTTTCTTGGATGTTAGCATAAATGACATGGGCTCTGCTGGTGGCAAAGATGCCGAATGTGTCCCCACACAAGTGTGAGATGCTTCGCATTTAAAAGCTCTCTCTAGACTGGCCCCAAAGAAGACAACGGCATCAGGATCACCTCACAGAGAGTGGAAGAGGCAGGGTGAAGCACTGATCAAAGACATTGACTTTCTATGGAGCCCTTGGTATCAGCTCCTCTTTTTCCCTCCCTCCCCACCCCACCCTCATGACTTGATAACTTATTATTATTCTCATATCTTACACCGAACCACTGTCTCCTTTCTGTGATTTCGGTTGTTTGGCCCACTGGAGGGGGCTGTGTGGTTATGTGTCCATCACAGTGATCTGTTCCCCTTCCCATCGTAGGTCTTAAAAACTTGTCTTTGAACAAGCATCCACCTGAGTGAGGTGTCAACTGTGCCCACATGGAAGAAGCTCACCAGCCTGTGTGATCCAAGGATTGTGAATTTTACAATCCAAACTCAAAGGAGGGAATTGCATCAGAGCTGAAATTGTGAACACCAAGTTTTCAGAAGGCTACAGATGACCCTGAGAGCCCCAAATCCATTTTCAGGGTCCACACATGGATTAAGCCTGCAGTGAACCCCCTCCAGCCACAGACCCGGGATGTGAATAGACATGCTATCATTCCGAGTACCGTGTTTTTGTTTGTTTGTTTTTTCCTGTAGTTTGTTTTCTATGTTTTTCTGTATATGAAACCCAGGTGGGTAGAGTTATAGATGGGAACTGCACTGAGGGTTTCCTGGGAGGTATGGCAGGGAAGGTTGAGGGAAGGTGGGAACTGGTGACGGTGGGTATAAGAGTGAAGGAAATGCTCTTAAGTTGATTGTAGATTGTACGCTTCTTATTCATATGTATGAACTCTCAAAAATGTATGAACTCTCAAGTAGTTCTGCAATAATTCTATGGATACCAAAGTCATAAGAAATAACCAGAGACAGAATAACTGGGGCTAACCACAAACAACAGGATTCAGGTGCTATGTTGGTTTAGTTTTCTTTCATCCACAGAGACTTGAAACACTGTGTTGTGGTTTCTAAGACTTGTCTGACCTCATTTTTGTTACAAGGAATTAATTTCCTCTGTGAGTCTGTTTACACCAATAGCCTGCCCAGGAATTTCTTGTTTTCTCTGGAAATCGTCAATAAAAGAATCAGGTTTAAATTGTCGTTTTCTTTTTCTAATTCAAGAAGCCCTTAATAGCCCAAGTTGTACATAAAGATGTAAATTTAGTGGCTTATGGAATTTATTTTCCTTTCTCTCTCCCTCTTTCTTTTGTGTTCACACTGAAAAATGAACCTCAGTATTTTCTACTGATGAATAATTCAAATATATGGCAAAAAATGCAAACACAAAACAAAACAACACAGTAGTGTGCTGACATTCCCATAAGCTCCTGATTTGAAAGTCAACAATATTAACCTGGGGATTTTACACGGGATACTTAAAGTAGCTCAGGTGACTCCCCAGCATAGTGCCCACCCTGTGAACCCAAAGATTAGGGATGTGAACCCATTTGTATAGCTCACAGGAGAAAGATGTGGCAGTCGGCTGCTATACAGATTTCCATCTTGGAGCACAGTCCTGCTCTGTCCTAGAGAGAGTGCTATGACTCAGAATGGATTCTGTGGCCTGGGGCTCGAGTCTATTTATGGCTTCACCTACTATGGAGCAGGTTCGTAGCTGTTTCTGGAGCACATATTTCAAATTCAGAATGAAATGAAGGCTCTGCTTTTTCAATTACATTTCGGCAGTTGAATTTGGGAGTAGGCTTTGGCTAGAAAACAGATGAGTGCTGCCTGTGGGTAGCAACTGTTCATGAAAGGGGGATTCATGGTGCTGGGACAAAAGGAGCGCTCGCTGCTTTTATGCCTGAACTTATTCCATTATTTTTCCCAGGCTGGTTCCAGGTTCCAGTCAACACACAGTAAACGAAGCTTTCTCTTGGGAAAGACATATTCGTAACAGTGCTGAGAGAAATTGGGAAGCAGGTTAAACTTGTGTCGGGAGCTGTCAGGAGCTCTTTTTAGCCACTTGCTTTATTTAGAAAGTTCTCACCTGTGTATCAGGCTTCAGGCAGCTCTGCTTTCTTTCATCCCTCACTGTCTGTTCCAGGGGAGGGAGGGAGGGGAAGAGGGGGGAGGGAAAGGATAATGAAGGAGGAAGGACTGAGAGAAGACGAATGAGACACACAGAGAAAGCAGAGGGCCTGGCACACCACATCCTTGTGCCTTTGATCAAAACTCATTCACTAAGTCTTATTTATTTATCTATTTATATTTCCATCTGAGGGTCCCTTATAATGTAGTCATGTTGAATTATAAAAATTCAGTAGTAGAAAATTAGGGTGTCCACAGCCACGGAGTTGATTTCTACTCATACTGACTCTCAAAAAGAGTAGAAATGCCCATAGGGTTTCTGAGGTTGCACATTTTCGTGGGAACATACAGCCTCCTTGTTCTCCCAAGGACAACTGGAAGGTTGAACTATTAACCTTGTGGCCAGCAACCCCATGGTGACCCACTATACAAGCTGGATTTCTGGGATAAAATTTAAAAAAAATTACTGCCCTTGGTTCTATTCCGACTCCTAACAACCCTACAGGACAGAGTAGAACTGCCCCTATGGGTTCCAAGGCTGTGAATCTTTATGGGACTAGAAAGCTTTACCTTTTTCTGGAGCGTGGCTGCAGGTTTCAAACAGCTAACCTTGGGGTTAGCAGCCCAAGGCAATCCACTTTACCACCAGGGAAACTAGGAGAGGAGCTGATATTTTGTTTATGACATTTACTGTCTTTGTTTTCTGGAAGGGTTCAGCCTGTGTTCGTGTCTCTGGTGCTTTGACCGCCCATTTACACAATAAAATAAAATAGCACAACTTTTCAGGTGGACTGGGCATGGTTCCAGAGAACCATGTTTATGCAAACAGCGAGAACTTTCCTTATCAACCTCCCTGTGACTTCAGACAACATCTTTGTTGAAGTGGCATAATACATTCTCCCCCTTGAAGAGTTTGGAAGGTCAAATCCTTGGATGCTGTCTTCCCTTGGGAAAGGCTTGTTTGTCGTGCAGTAAAAAGGGGCCAATGGCCTGAGGATGTTTAGATCCTCATGGTTCAAGTACAGCTTTCTTGCCCTTCCTCCTGGCAAATGGGAAAATGCCCCCGGTGTGTGGCAGCCATTACCACTGCTGGCCAGTGCACCTTGCTCTGGTCACAGACTAGTTTGTACTTCAATTGTGCCCATTTCCTTACAGAATAAGCAGGAGCAAGCAGTACTGGTGGCCACACCGCGTTTCCAAGGTCCTATCGTATCTCCACTTTATGATGGAGGAAATGAAGAGACTATGAAAACTGCCCAGCTTGTGATTACCAAGAGAGAGTGTTGCACAGATACCATTTCAATCTTTGAGCCCCTGAGCCCACATATCTGACTTACCATCATGTTGACTTGAACTTTCTGAGGGATACGAAGCTAGAAAAGACAAGCAAAGCCCCCTTTCTGGGGAAATGTTTATGCTATGCTTATAGTCAAGGCAAGTGTTAAATAACATTGCAAGTTAATTATGCAGATAGTTCCAAAAGACTGCATCATGTAATGTGTCAAATGAAAAGAGAGAGCCAATAACTCTTTCTTAAAAAAATCATTTTATTAATGGCTCTTACAGCTCTTATACCATTCCACACATCAATTGTACCAAGCATATTTGCACATATGTTGCCATCATCATTCCCCAAATATTTTCTACTTGAGCCTTTGGTAAAAGCTCCCCCCCCCCCTCATGGATTTTTCATCAATTATATATTGGTATTATTATTTCTCATTTTACACTGTCCATTGTCTCCCTTCACCCACCTTTCTGTTATTCATCCCCTTCATGGCGGGGTGGGGTGGGGGAGGGAGCTATATATCCAACCTTGTGATGGGTTGCCCCTTTCTCCCTTCCCTCTCCCCAATCATCTCCCTAAACTCATGATATCGCTACTCCCACTACTGTACCTGATGAGTTTATCTGTCCTGAATTCCATGTGTCTAGAGCACTTATCTGCACCAATGTATCATCTCCGGTCTAGCCAGATTTGTAAGGTAGAATTGGGTCATGGTGGTGGGAGGGAGGAAACATTCAGGAACTAGAGGAATGATGTGTGATTCGCCAGTGCTATACTACACCTTGGTTGAATCATCCCTTCCATATAACCCTTCTGTGGGGGGATATCCAATTGTCTACAGAAGGGTTTTGGTTCTCCACTCCAGACCTTCTCATTCACATCAATATAGTTGTTTGTTGTGGATCTTTTGATAACTGATACCTTATCCCGTTGACACCTCATGATCACACAGACTGGTGTGCTTCTCCCATGTGGGCTTTGTTGATTCCCTTCTGGAAGGCTGCTTGTTTAACTTCAAGCCTTTAAGACCCAGACACTAGATCTTTTGATAGCCGGGCACCATCCACTCTCTTCACCACATTTGCTTATGCACCTATTTGTCTTCAGTCGGTAAGGTGAGTATGAAAGAGTGCCAGATTATTAGAACAATGTGTTCTTAAGTTAAGGGAGGCCTTGAGTAGAGGTCCAAAATCTGTCTGGTATCTTAATATTTAGCATAAATATTTGTACATTTGTCTCTATTCCTTTCATTATAAATTAGCATGTTTACATATATACATTTCTATAGCTATACCTCTATAAATAGCTTTTGCCTCCTATTCTTGAGCCAATTACTTAAGGAGTTCTGCTAGTGGGAAGAAGAGGAACTTTGGAGAGACTGATTTTTCTAGCCAAAGGAAGGTTGGATGAGAGGCTCAAAGCTCTTCAGAATCTCTGAGATTGCAAGTCTTTGTCTTCAGTGTTTTTCCCAGTTGGAGGTGGGATAGTGGACTATAGAAGATCTGTTGCTTCACTGGGGCATATCTTTAAGGGGAGTTTTAATGTTAATGCAAGGAGCTCTTGTGCTATAGTGGGTTATACATTGAGCTGTCAACCACAATGTCAGCTGTTCAAACCCATCGGGCACTCCAAAAGAGAAAATGAAGCTTTCTACTCCAATAAAGATCTGTCTTGGAAACCCAAAGTGATCATTCTTTTTTGGTCTTATATGGCTACTATGAGCCAGAATCTACTGGATGACAGTAGATTTGTTTGATTTTATGAAAGCAGAACACATGTCTTTTCTTGTAATATAAGAATGTCACAAAGAACTTCAAAGTTGAGGAACTGATGCTGCCTCTCTGGTCTTTCATAGTGATGCATGGAGGCAATTGTCTCAGTTCTGAAGAAATTACGGGTGGAGGTGAGGAATCTGGCAGTGGGCTCTTTCATATCATATTCCCTGCCCTTTAAATCATATTCGGTGACTCCTCTCATCTTCTGGTCTGAATTTGTGGGAAATTATATATGTGGTTGGACCTGGATCAAGTTCATAATAACTTTAGTGGATTGAGGTTGATTCAGGCGCTTCTTTATACTTTTAATTCATTGACCAATTATTGTTTGCGTTTTTAAAATAAGCATGCATGACTTTTCTAATTCCAATGATGAATATTAAAAATATATATTTTCCTGCATCTTATTGAATCTATTGAATTCTGCATTTCTGTACCAACATGAATTTGGATTAAAGGGGTCCATCTTACACTTTTATTTTAGAAAATTCTAGGGGTTATAAAAATAATAAGAAGAATGCTTACCCATAGCTAGCACAGTTGGAAATTAGAATTACTGCTAGCCACAGAATGAGTTTAATCCCTTAGTGGCTCTTTAATGATGGTCATTTCCAAGGCCTCAAGCTGCCTGCCCAGTCAAGACCTAGATGGCCTTTAGCAAAGGTCTATCATTTCTCCTAATGAGTACTAAGTGACAAATCATAGTGGGCTCAGTGAAAGTCATATCAGCTGTGCTGAAAAGATCTTTGCACATTTGGGATGGGGATTGGCAATGGTTTTGTCCATGAAGGGAGGTGATATTTTCCACAATTCATTCTTGCAATATTTCTCAAATATATAAAATCATTGCCCGTCTTTATAAATCATCTGACTAATCCTTGACTACTAAAACTATTATTAGGAGAGTCGAGGAATATTCAGCTTAATTTTCACAGAATGTTAATATTTTCAGTTGCCCCCATCAAGTCAGTTCGACTCAGGATGACCTTATGTAAAAAGAAGCAAACCCTGCTCCATCCAGTGCTATCCTCACAACCATGGGTGAGCTTGAGTCCACTGCTGGAGTCACCATGTTAATCTATCCCACGGGAGTCTGTCCTTGCTGACCCTCTACTTTACTAAACAGTATGCCCTTCTCTAGCGACTGGTCTTTCCCGAGAAGACAGTGCCAATGTAAGCAGGATGACGTCTCATCATCCTCACTTCTCAGGAGGGTTTGCTGTACTTCTTCCAAAACTATTTTGTTCATCCATTTGATCATCTCTTCTTTGCTCACTCCACAACTCAGATGTGTGAATTCTCTTCAGTATTCCATTTTCACTGTCCCGATTTTCCATGGAAAAGAATGGTTTGGGTGAGGTGCAGCTTAGTCATCCAAGTAATAATTTGGTGTTTCATGATTAAAGAGCTATTTACAGTGGATGTTCCCAGTGAATGATTTCAGCACGTTGGGTTTCAAGATCTCTTCCCTCACTGTATCCAAACATAGTCCAGACTGGAAGAAGGTCAGTGCCCTTTTGACTCTAGTCTCACAGCATGATTATTGACATGATAGCACAGGGGTCAACCATGGGCTGCGAACTGCAAGGTCAGTACTTTAATCCCACCAACAGCTCCATAGGAGTGAGATGAGGATATCCACCCCCAGAAAGACTCACGGTCTTAGCAACTTGATGGGGCGGTTCTACAAGGCCATTATGAGTTGGAATTAACTCAAAGGCAGTAGGTGCTGGGAGTAGTCGAAAAACAGATTTGATTCTGGAATACAAAATCTTCACCTTGGCAAAAATATTAGTTTTTACTATGTCGATAAATTCAAAACCATGCAGATTAAAGTGCCTCAAAGAATTTTATGTGAATTTAAAGAGAAGATGTTTACATAGAGGTCATTGCAATGAACGAGATGAAACAAAATGTATATGAGTTCTTGAATGGAAATTTGATGATCTGCTCTCTAAACCTTCACTGATTCACAACAAAAAAATTTTTTTAAACAATACTTTTTTTGAAAAAAGAATAACACAAAACCATCTAGTATTTTTGTAAAAAAGTAGGGTAATTGAAAGAGGGGACTAACTTGGCTAGACATTGCTGTTGTTCTTAGAACTCTTGACTAAGCTCTGGCATATACTGGCCCTGTGCACAACAGAAGGAAACACTGCCTGGTCTTTTGACCTCTCACAATTATTCCTACACTTGAGCCCATTGTTGCCGCCCCTGTGCCAATGCAGCTCCTTGAGGGCCTTCCTCTTTTTATCGCTCCTCCCTATTACCAGCCTGAGGTCCCTATCCAGGAGCTAGTTTACATTACAGTGTAGTATAATTTTACATTAAAATGTAATTATAATGAAATGTAAATTGCACGAAAGTGTAATTTAAATGTAATTACATTATAATGAAAATACTTAAATGAAGGAAAAAAATAGAAAAATATCAACAAAACTTAAGAGTGGCACAGTGGTTATTCATTGGGCTCCTAACTTCAAGTTCAGCAGAATCCACCAGCTGCTCCTCAGGGAAAAGATGAGGCTTCTTACTCCTGTACAAGGTTACGGTCTCAGAAAAGCACAGGGGCAGTTCTACCCTCTCCCATAGGGTCGCGCTGAGTCAGAATCTACTTGATGGCAGTGTTTGTTTTTTGGACTTCAAAGTCCTTATGAATAGGAATTGACTCAAATGACATAGGGGTTTGGGTTTAGAACCAAACTGAATTTAAGTAAGGCTTAAAAAAATAGGCATTCTAAAAAATAAAAGGATGATCTTTTTGAGTTAGCAAAAACATGTGGAACATACGACAATCACTTAAGTAGCATGTTTTAGAGTATAATGCAATGGATTAGATGTGGCAGCTTTTGTGGCTGTTTGCTCTGCATTAGACCTTTTTTGGGGGGGTTGAATTATAATACAGAAAAGTTCAAGTTCAAGTAGCACCAATAGCAGTTACATTCTAAATTGACTTCATGTTGCATTGGTGCACATTGCAATTCATGAACATAAATTGGATTTTTTTGCATACACGTTAATAACAAACATTGGAACTGATGCCTTTGAATTATGGTTTGGGTGAAGAATATGGTCTATTTAACTCAGTATTATACAGCAAGGATGAAAATGTCGAGGAGGAGCCTTTTTTCCTTTTCCAAGAAAGAAGGAAAGAAAACAAAGCTGCTTGCAGCTTGAGTGGATATTTTCCTTTCCCTTTTCTTCATCCTTTTTCATCATTATTCTCTCATTCCCCCTCCTCATTCCCCTTCCCAATTTTGTGTTTAACTCCCACCTAATCTATCTGTGAAAAACCATAGGAGGTGATTTTTTAAAATTATTATTACAAAGCCCTAGTATCCTAGGATAAACCTCCTGGTTCCATATAGATTTACGGTGTCAGCAATGAGCCCGTCAGGAGCAACACAATTCACTTCACAGTGAAAGGCCTGAAAAACTCACAGCGCTTGCCTGTGAGTGGACAGGGGGAGGCTCAAGCACAGACACAGGAGGCCGGGTGACAGGTGGAAGTGCTTCGGGCAGCAGTTGCATGCATTGCTCTATCCGCACCTCCATCTGTCAGCACAAGTGTGTTACTATTTTGAGACTGCATGTATCCATTTGAAGAATAATTTGCAGGCTTGCTTGCAGGTTAAAGTGAAATCTGTAACTCTTTTGCTACTGGATTCCTTCTCTATGTCACTACCAGTTGGAGGGGAGGGGAGAGGATACCTTCTAGGGAGCTCAGGAAGGACTAGGGGGGAGGAATTATCAAATTCTGACACCGAACACAATACCCTTACTCGTCACGTCCTTTTGAAAAAATATAAATCATTTCTTAAAATAATCCATACATACTCTTCACCTCTTGACTATCTCTTCCACCATGTCAAATTCAGAGCAATAGTGCAACATGGACTCTGGTTATTTTCCCTGTTAATGACATATAGCAGTAATGCATGTCAAGGGGTGGGGCAAAATTCTTACTGACTGTGATGGCTTAAGTTGGGTGTTGACTTGGCTGGGCCATGATTCTCTGTGGTTTGGCAGTTAGCTTAGGATGTGACTTAGCAGTTCCGCCACCGTGTGTTCTTCTTCCATGTTGTGACCTGATGTGGTCATCCTACGCGCTCACATCACGCGTACTTTTGCATCAGTACATGACCTGGTCTTTGGAATTAAGGCAGGTTAATGAGGGTAGAGAGGGTGTAAAGAAATTAAAAGGGGGCACTGAGGGCATAGTTTCTGGAGGGACATAGTGATTTGTGAACCAAACCCAAACTAATCTCCTCCCCTCAAGTCAATTGTGACCGTAAGGGCAGGGTAGAACTGCCTCTGGAGATTTCCAAGATGGTCAATCTTTACAAATCTTTCTCCTTTGGAGTGGCTAGTGGTTTTTCAACTGTTGACCTTGTAGTTAGTGTTCCGATGTGTAACCCACCATGCCACCGAACCAAATCAAACTCACTGCCATTGAGTGGATGGTGACTCATGGAGACCCTGTACCAGGACGGTATAGTGAGTTATACACTGAGTTGTTACCTGCAAAGCTTTCAGAGTTTCTCAGCCACTCCAAAGGGGAAAGAGGGGGCTTTCCGTTCCTGTGAATATTAAAACCTTAGAAAGCCACAGGAGCAGCTCTACCCTGACCTATGAGTCAGGATTAACTTGATGGCAGTGAATTTGTTTTGAGGGTTTTGTTTGTTTTTGTTTTTTTAAGAAAAGCCCAGGCTGTGGAGCATTTTTCTGTATTTAGAAGTAATAGCCAAGGATTGGATCCATTATCCAATGAAAATTCCCCTCCTGCACTGTGGACGTGACTGGAGGTGATATGAACAAAATAATGTTTCATGTCTGCACTGTGTGGTTAGCTGCCAAAGGGCCAGTGCTGCTTCACAGGAGTCCCATGCACACTAGGATGGGATGCCACCCAGTGCTGTGCCATCAGACTATTGTGATCATGGGATTTTCACTGACTGCTCTTTTCTGGACTTTTCTTCCTAGTGTGTCTTTGCTGGGAGCTCTGCTGAATGCTGTTCAGTATCATAGCAGCACAAGCAACCAATAACAGATGCTCGGTGGCTGTACATTCAGTATGTTGGCCAGAAATAAAGCCAGGTCTTCTGAATGGAAATCAAGGGTTCTGCCACTAATCACCAATGCCACTCAATGTCTCAGCGGGTGTTATTAGTGGTGATTGAAACAATTCCAACTCACTATGCACAGTGACCTTTGGAAACAGATCACCAGGCCTGAGGGTACGCCATGCTTACTTGGGGTGGGTTCTAACCACTGACCGTTAATCCAATAGTCAAGCAGTTAACCATGTGGGTCTCCCAAGGACAAAAGAAGTCTGTAACAGGGGAACATCACATTCAGATTGTCTGGGGAAGAGTCCAAAGGACACTATATTATGTGCTCCAGTCAAGGAAGTAGCTTTGAAAATGTACCTCCTTTTGCCTTAGAACAAATGTAGGTGAGCTTTCTATTTGAATTCACACTGAAAATAAAAGAAAGTGATACGTAACAAAGTAAATCTTACAAAATAAGATCTCAGGATGAACAATGATGATGCTCTTGGACTAAGATGTTTTATCAGACATTTCGGACACTGGCACTAGCTCTTATAAAAAATGCATCGTGAAAGATGTACGTGTCTGACTTGATTGCTATGGCATTCCCTCTGGAGTAGTAGATCTACCGGCTGTCATCCAAAAATATCTTGTGCGTTTTCATCTCATCCTTTCTTGAGCTTCCCTCCCCAGAATTGCCTTTTCTTCTGTCAGTTGCTTATCTACCTCTTGCACAGCCTATAAATACAGATCAGTTCTCTCTCTCCATGAAGTTCCACCAGATTGTTCTACTTTACTTCTAAACTATGTGACGTATAGTTGGTTGTAAATACCAAATACATTGATTTGTTAAGCTTGAGACAGAGTTAAGAGGGTAAGAGGTTTATTGGAGGGAAGGATACTCATTAAAGACAATGGAGAAGAAAGCAAGATTAGGAAGGGAAAGTCTTCAGGTTGGGATGCTGGTCCTGACACCTGTCTAAGGAAATGCAGGAGGAAGCAGAAGTGGACAAAGAGAATGTCACACTGTGATGCTTACCTATAATGCATGTCTCAGACAGTGACTATATACCAGCCAGGAGAGACGGAACCTGGGCGCAATGATTGACTGTTACAAGAGTCCTCTACCGGGCACAATGGCCAGGCTCTGTAGTTCCTGCAACCCGCAGTCATGGGCTCCCCAGAGAAACCCTGTCCTCTAGCCACATGCTGGTGTCTTGACTAGAGGAAGTCTGCTCAGAGTCCATCTTGACCCTGAATGTCATGTTTTCTCCTGAAGAGAACTCATAGGAGCAGCTAGCTTCCCTGTTGCCATGTTTATCCTGTGCTCTCCTCAAAATCACTTCCAATGATCAGGTAAGTAAAACCATGAGTTCATCATTTAAATCAAAACATAATCTGTCAGAGCAATATATGACTAGTTTGATAAAGACCAAGAATTGAACATTGAGCTCCTCCCAAGGGCTCTGTAGGCCATTCGCCATTCTGGCAAAGAGTACAATGTCTGGATTTGTCTGATGGCTGATTAATAACACTAAGGTCTGAGAGCAGAACAGTAAGAAAATTAGTGACTGAAAACTACTAAATTAATTCAGCAATACAGATGACATTAATTTTGTTAACTATTTGAAGATCTGAATTTAATTTCTTGTTGGTTTCTATAGTATAATCCTGTCTATTATTTGGAGCAAGTAAATGGTCAGTAAAATAAGACATTAAAAAAAATAAGACATTGATTTTCAAAACTCCGATAGTAGAAGAATTAGATGATGCCCAGCTGCCATGACCAACTGCTCTGGAAAAGATCACATTAGAAAGTCTTAGAAAGAGTGAGAGAAAGACATGGAACAGAACTCAAAATCATAAAACAGACTAGACTCATCGGTTGGATTGAGATGGGTAAGATCACTAAGACTATGACCCTTAGTCATCCTTTCATTCTGGACATGAATTAATGGTCCTGTTAGAATAATCAAATATTTAAGATCAAAGGGGTAGCATTTATTCAACAGCAGAAGGTTAGAAAAGGGGGAAGAATGGGAACTAAAAAAGCTGGTAGGAAGGAGGATAGAAGATGGTACATTTAGGGCATTAACACGGATGAGTTGAAACACAATTATGCATAAACCGTTGAATGTAAAAGTGATCATCTGTTCTGTAAACCTTCACCTGAATCACAATAGCAAGTTTAAAAGAGAAGAATATGATTTGATGACAATGAATATTATCGTTGTCGATACATTATTCAATTAAGAGATATAATGAATAATATAACTAACTATTATAGTGTTTTATAATGTCTATTATGTATAAAAACTAAAACGTACTGATGTAAGAAGAAATATCATGATATGGCTACGCAAGAGGATAAAATCAAAACAAAATAAGTCTTACTGGTCTATTAGTTTTTGGAAAAATACCTTGATATTATTCTCTCTGTATTTAACAGAAGTCTTTAGAAATAGAAGTCTATTCTACAAAGGTCCACAAATTGGCTTTTATAAGGAAACTGCTTTAATATGTACGATGCAGTTGTTAGGTGCTGTGGCATTGGTTCCAACCCATAATAACCTTACGCACAACACAACTGGACCATCCCCATCCTCACAACTGTCCCTATGTGTGAGACTACTGTTGCCACTAGGGTGTCAATGTATCTCCTCCAGGATCTTTCTCTTTTGCAGGGCCCCTCAGGATATCCTTTCCCAGGGACCGGTATCGCTAGATAACCTGTCCAACGCATGTGAGACAAAGTCTTGCCCTCTTTGCTTCTAAGGAGCATTTTTGAGCTTTTTCCGAGACAGATTTGTTGGTTCTTTTGGCAATCTATGGTACTTTTGATGTTCTTTGCCACAACCACAATTCAAAAGCATTGATTTTTCTTCAATCTTGCTTATGTATTAGCCAATTCTCACATGCCCTTGAGGCTATTACAAATACTATGCCTTGGATCAGGTGCACCTTAGTCCTCAAAGTAACATCCTTAGTTTTCAACCGCTTGCAGAGGTCTTGTGTAGTACATTCACCCATTGCAATGTGTCATTTGATACCTTGACTGCTGCTTCCATGAACTTTGATTTTGGATCCACGTAAGACAAAATCCTTAAATATTTCAATCTTTTCTTCATTCACCATGATGTTATCTATAGGTCCAGCTGTGAGTATTTTGGTTTTCTTTACATTGCATTGTAAATCCTTATGGAAGGTTCTAATCCTCGATCTTCATCAGCAAACTCTTCAGTGCCTCCTCCCTTTCAGCATCCAAGGTTGTATCATCTGCTTATTGCAGGTTGTTAAAAAGACTTTTTACAATCCTGATGGAATATTCTATGTCATATACTCCACCTTCTCTGATTATATGTTCAGAATAGAGCTTGAATAAGTATGGTGAGAGGATGCAGGTCTTTATCTTAAACCATGTAGTACTTCCTTTTTCTACTCACACAACTGCCTCCTGTGATCCATGCACAAGTTTGGCATGAGCACAATGAGGTGCTCTGGGATTCCCATTCTTCTCAAGGTGATCCATAGTTAGCTATGATTCACGCTGTTGAGTGCCGTGGCACAGTCAAGGAAACACAAGAAAACTTCTTTCAGGTATGCTCACCTTTAGTTGATATCCTTTGATACATGTCCTCTTCTGAATCCAACCTGAACGGCTGGAAGCTCCCTATCTATATAGTGCTGCAACTGTTGTTGGATTAACTTCAGTAAAAATTTTTTTAAATTATGCTGTATTTATTCCTTTTGAGATCTCTCCATGTCCATCACCCAGAACATTTCACCCACTGCTGTGTTTGGCAGCCAGTCTCTTGTCTCTCTCTTCCACAATGGTGAGGCGGATACCTTTCCCTCGGGGAAGAGAAATCCACGGTGTGTTGCCTTTGACAATAACGAAAATGTTGGAAAGCTGGGTGCCAAAGCTATTGCCATCGGCATCTTTCACATGAACGGCATCGAAAGAGCCACGGTGTTTCTCTCTGTTGGTGATCACGCCAATTCTTCCCAGGTTAGCACCTCCGGTCACCATACAAACGTTACCAGTGTCGAACTTGATGAAATCAGTAATCTTTCCGGTCTCCAAATCAATCTGAATGGTGTCTTTCACCTTGATGAGAGGATCAGGATAGCGGATGGTGCAAGCATCATGAGTCACCAGGTGAGGGATTCCTTTTGTGCCCACGAAGATCTTTCTGACTTTGCACAACTTGTACTTCGCCTCCTCAGGTGTAATGCGATGAAGAGCAAAGCGACCCCTGGTGTCATAGATCAGGCGGAAATTCTCTCGTCTTGTCAATGGCGATGACATCCATAAAACCAGCAGGGTGGGTTATATCAATTCGGACCTTGCCATCAATCTTAATGAACCGCTGCATGCAATTTTTTTTAACTTCATCTCCTGTCAGAGCACACTTAAGTCTATTTCTTAAAAAAATGATCAGGGGGAGACATTCTCTCAGTTTATGGGGACCAGTGGATGGATGAGGAGCAAACACGCCAGTGAGCTTGTCCAGCATCCAGTGCTTTGGAGCAGCCACGTGCTTCAGATGCTTCTTGGGACCATGAGCCATGGCTGTGCCGAGACCCAGCTCTTTCCGGTGTCTCCAGAAAACAGGGAACTTCAGTAAAATTTTCGTTGCACGTGACATTAATATTTCTTGTAATTTGAACCACCTTTCTTTGGCATGGATAGAACTATGGATCTCTTCTAGTCAGTTGACCATGAAGCTGTCTTCTAAATTTGGCATGGATGAGTGTGTTATTCCAGTGTTTTCTCAGTTTATTAAGGATTTCCATTGATATTCCATTTATTCCTGGAGTCTTGTTTTCGGTTAATGTTTTCAGTGCATCTTGGGCTTCCTCCCTCAGCACCATTGATTCTTAATCCCATGCTGTCCCACAATGTTTGGATGCCCGTCCATTCATATTGGTGTTCTATTTATTCTTTCTACCTTGTTTTGATGCTGCCTGCGTCACTGCGTGTTTGGCTCATAGAGCCTCTTAATACTGCATCTTAAGGCATGCATTTTCACTTTAGTTCTTTCAGCTTAACATATGTTGAGCATGCTCTTTGTTTCTGTTTTCTAGCTCTAGGTCTTTGAGTATTCTACTACAATGCTTAACTTTATGTTCTAACGCTGCCCTTTGACAATTTGTTAAGCTCTTTAGCTCCATCATTTCTTCTACTTGCCTTAGTTACTCTACGATTAAGAGGAAGTTTGAGCATTTCTTTTGACATCCACTTTGATATTTTCTTTCTTTTCTTTTTAAATGACTTTTTGCCTTCTTCCTGTATGATGTCTTTAATGGTATCCCACACATTAAGTCTTCTGTCATTATTGTTCAATTGGTCAAATCTGTTTCAGAAATGTTCTTGATATTCAGGTGAGATATACTCAAGGTCATATTTTTTTTCTTTTTTTTTGTGTCAAACCCTTTAGAGCTTTATTTTATTTCTTTCTTTTTTTTAAAACAATTTATTGGGGCTGATACAATTCTTTTCACAGTTCATACATATACATACATCAATTGTATAAAGCACATCTGTACAGTCTTTGCCCTAATCATTTTTTTCTCTTTTCTTCTTTTACATTTTATTAGGGACTCAAACAACTCTTACCACAATACATACATATACATACATCAATTGTATAAAGCACATCCATACATTCCCTGCCCCAATCATTCTCAAGGGATTTGCTCTCCAGTTAAGCCCCTTGCATCAGGTCCTCTATTTTTTTTCCCCACTCCCTCCCCTTTCCCCCCTCCCTCATATGCCCTTGGTAATTTATACCTCGTTATTTTGTCATATCTTGCCCTACCCGGGGTCTCCCTTCCCCCCTTCTCTGCTGTCCCTCTCCCAGGGAAGAGGTCACGTGTGGATCCTTGTAATCAGTTCCCCCTTTCCAACCCACTCACCCTCCACTCTCCCAGCATCGTCCCTCACACCCTTGGTCCTGAAGGTATCATCCACCCTGGATTCCCTGTACCTCCAACCCTCATATGTACCAGTGTACAACCTTTGCCCTATCCAGCCTGCAAGGTAGAATTCGGATCATGGAGATGATCATCAGCATATAGGCAACTGATCTTCGACAAGGGTCCCAAAAACGTCAAGTGGGAAGCAGATGCCCTCTTTAATAAGTGGTGCTGGAAACAATGGATATCCACATGTAGAAATTTGAAACAAGATGTCTACCTCACCCCATGCACAAGAATACACTCAAGGTGGATCACAGATCTAGAAGTCAAACCCCAAACCATCAGGACCATTAAGGAGGGAATCGGGACTAATCTCAGAGCACTGGCCCAGGGAGCACATAGGCTCACTGCAACAGGGAAGGGGACACACACAGGTGATCTGGAAATCGACAAATGGGATCTAATAAGAATAAAACACCTGTGCACCTGGAAAGACTTTGCCAAGAGGGTGACAAGGCAACCCACAGACTGGGAGAAGATTTTTAGTAATGACACGTCAGACAAAGGGCTCATTACTAAAATCTACAACACCATCATGACCTGCAAAAAGAGGAAAACAGTTAACCCCATAAGGAAGTGGGCAAAAGAAATGAGAAGAACTTTCACTAGAGAGGAGATCAATATGGCCAATAAATATATGAGAAAGTGCTCGAAGTCCCTTGCCATAAGAGAAATGCAAATCAAAACAACCATGAGATACCACCTAACACCCCTGAGGCTAGCCCAGATCAGTAAATCAGAGAGCAACAAGTGTTGGAGGGGCTGTGGTGAAGTAGGAACCCTCCTCCACTGCTGGTGGTCGTGCAGATTTGTACAGACACTGTGGAAAGCAATCTGGCGATACCTAAAGAAAATGGAAATTGATCTACCTTACGACCCAGCCATCCCTCTACTGGGCATATACCCGGTTGAAGCAGCAAATAAAACACGACCCGTCATATGCGCTCCAATGTTTATTGCGGCACAATTCACAATAGCAAAGACCTGGAAACAGCCTAAGTTTCCATCGATAGACGAGTGGATTAGCAAACTTTGGCACATACACACAATGGAGTATTATGCAGCACTAAAAAGCACCGATGAGCACATGAAACACGTTATTTAATGGGAAGAGCTGGAATGAATTATGTTAAGCGAGGTAAGCCAGACCCAAAGGGACAGGTACAACATGAGTCCCCTGAGGTAAGTACAATCAGCATGACAGAAATGGGGCATTAATCCACCCAAGGGGAGGGTATGGTTTATATCTCCACAGGGAAAGTGGGACCAGACTTCAACCCAGTGTCACAAGGTGTGAATGCAATATCCCGGCGTGGAGGAGGGAACCGGTGGAGAGGTCTGGGAGGCTGGCCCCAGCACCATAAATTAAGTGGATTCCTGCCCCTCCCCCAAAAAGAATTTTTTCCAAAGGACGACATTGACTCTGCAGCTCTGGGAGATGGACATATTTGATCAGAGCACACGGGAGCAGATGAAGGGGCAGGAGGAGAGAGTGGAGCACAGCCTGGCCCACCAGGCCGTGATGATGATGTTCCTGAGTAGAGCAGCCAGTCCACAGAGAGAACAACATGGCTGGCCCTACTATGAGACATGATGCCCCTCAGTGACTAAGGGCGATACAGGGGACAGCACCGGAGACACAGTGTGGGAATTGCACCTGACCTGATCCCACCACACCGAGGCAAATCACTGGGGGAGTGCAGCGGAACAGCAAGGAAATGGAGTGGCAAGGTCCCCAGGGAATGCTGAAAGTGGACTTTGGGGCCAGGGCGTGGTGCCCCAACAGACTGGACTGGAAAACGCTCCTAAGGGCCAGCAAAGATCCCTGAACTAACTACAAGCTTTTCTCTTGTGAACTGTTTTGTTCTGTTCTTTTTCAGTGGTTTGTTTTGGTTGTTTTGTTGTCTGCTTGTATACTGTTGCTTTGTGTTCCTCTGTCTAGTTTTCGTGCATGTTAGTGACTCCACAGGTCTGTCTGAATAGGACAGGCTGGATGAACTATCTGGATGAAAAACAACGGGACCGACAGTTCCGGGGGGACTTGGGGTGGGGGGGTGGGGGGGGTAAGGAAGTGGTGTTAACAAACCCAGGGACAAGGGAAAAACATGGGAACCCATATGGTAGAGAAGGGGGAGTGGCAGGCCTGGTGGGAAATGATCAAGGGTAAGGTTGCTTAGAGAAGAGGTATAGTCTAGCTCAAGGTCATATTTTGACTCACTTGGACTTGTTTAATTTTGTTCAACTTTACCTTGAACTTGAATATGATTCTAGTCTGTTTCATATTTGACTCCAGACCTAATTTTAGCTGCTGAAATTGAACATCTCCACGTCTCTTCCCACAGATATAATTAAGTTGATTTCTATGTTTTCCATCTGGAGAAGTCTATGTGTTGTTGAAAATTGATCAAATATTTAATCAAGATGTACTGAAAATTATCGATGATTGGAATGCAAAGTTTGGAAACAAAAAAAGGGAACAGTATATGGGAAATATAGTTTTGGTGATAGAAACAGAGTTATAGCCTTGGTGATAGAAACAAAGCTATATATGATGGGATTTTGAAAGACCAACCACTCATCTCAAACGCCTTTTATATAGCTATGTGGAGATTAAGTAAAACAATGTATTTTGTATGTGAATATCTATCTCATCAGAATTGTATAAAATATAAATTAAAAAATATTATTGAAGTGGTAAGGAAGAAAAGCAGTGCCATTTATTACTTGCCAGACAGCATTGGGATTAGTAATTTCCAAATATTTCAAAGGTAAAATTGGGCCTTGAGGATTTGAAGAGTTTGCATTCAGATGTGTTATTGAATTACTACAAGACAACATGCCACATTTTTTGCTGTCTGTCTTTGTTCTTTAAGATACGAAGGCTTTTACATTCTCTATCCAAGGAGTGATTTGTTCAACCTATGTACCTTTCTGTCTATCATAATCATTTCAGGGTTGAGCTTGTCTCAGGAAACACAGCACAGTCCAACCATTTAGACAAGGACTTCTTCCTGGGATGAAAACCAATAAACTGAGTTTAAAGAAGAGCATTGTTCATTGACTTCTTAGAGAACAGCATTTCCCTGTAACTGACAATTTATTTGATAATTCTTGTGACATTCTTTCAAAATTACTGGTAGCAAAATCTCTCTCCGTGTAAAATGGTTGTGAGTGTCACAGTGTTTGCCTCTGTCATGAAACAAGCTCACGGTAGAGTAAAAACTGTCATGATTTTTTATTAAATTAAACCATTTTGTCTAATTAAATTTTCCATGATGACAGAACTACATCTTGATAAGAGTCCCACATATTCTTCAGTGGTATGACCTTGTCCTATCAAGAGATATAATTTACTTTTTCACCTCTCAGTGAGCAGATTCTGTAACTTTGTGGACCAATAAAGGTGAGTAAAGTGATACTGGGGAATTTGCATACATTCTAGGCATACTTGACAAATTCTCCCTGCTATTTAGTACACTTATTCTTGATATGTCCCCTTTTGGAACCTGTCCATTATGCTGGTAGAAGCCCAACCTACATGGAGAAACCATTGACACATACTGGGCTCCACAGCTCCAGCTGAGCTTTCACTGGACATCTAGGATAAGTTAGGAGCCATGTGAGTGAGCGATCATAGATGTAGAGTTTAGACTCGCTTTCAGATTCCTGCAGCCCCTGCTGATATATAACTGCAACAGAGACCAAATCAGAACCACCCTGCGGAGCCCAGCCTACATAATAAGACATTGCCATTTTATCCCGCTGGCCTTTAAGATGATTTCTTATGAAGCTATGGATAATAAGACCAATTCCAAAGATCTTTTAGATTTTACTTTTTTAGTCTATAGATCTAAGAGATATTTGAATGGATCCAAGTGCTATGCAAAGCTCTACTTCTGTAAGAAAACTGATTTTCAAATCAGCAGCATGAAGTTATTAGTCCTATCTTAAGAGGTGGGGAAATTAGATTTAGAGAAATAATGCCGCTTGACGAACTTCTTAGTAAATAGTAACTAAGTATATGCTAAATTTACCCAAGGACTTATATAACTTCTAAATTCCTTAGGCATGTGACATCAGAAGAAAATATACCCAGGAAGGGGGAAGTGCAGAGTGGAGACCCAAGGCCCAAGTGTGGGCCACTGGAGATCCCCTCATAGAGGGGTTTAGGAGAGGAGATGGGTTAATTAGGGTGCGAGGTAGTACTGATGAAGAACACAGCTTTCCCCCAGATCCTGGATGCTTCCTACCCACAACTACCATGATCTGAATTCTACCTTGCAGGGCTGGATAGGGCAGAGGTTGTACACTGGTACATACGAGGGCTGGAGGCACAGGAAATCCAGGGTGGATGATACCTTCAGGACCAAGGGTGTGAGGGGCGATGCTGGGAGAGTGGAGGGTGAGTGGGTTGGAAAGGAGGAACTGATTACAAGCATCCACATGTGACCTCCTCCCTGGGAGAGGGACGTCAGAGAAGGGGGGGAAGGGAGACTCCGGATAGGGCAAGATATGACAAAATAATGATGTATAAATTACCAAGGGCACATGAGGGAGGGGGGGATGGGGAGGGAGGGGAAAAAAAAGAGGACCTGATGCAAAGGGCTTAAGTGGAGAGCAAATGCTTTGAGAATGATTGGGGCAGGGAATGTATGGATGTGCTTTATACAATTGATGTATGTATATGTATGGATTGTGATAAGAGTTGTATGAGTCCCTAATAAAATGTAAAAAAAGAAAAAAATAAGAAAATATACCCAGGGTTCCTAGGCACTCAGACATTGAGCAAGAATAATCTAGAAAGAACATCAACAAGGATATTGGTATTAGGTGCCATTGAGCTGTCTCAAATTTGTAATGAGCATATATAAAATAACAACTATGCCCTTGAAAGTCTTCCCTTTTTTTTTTTTTGCTGACCCTGTACTTTTCCAAACATGATGTCTTTCCCCCAGGATTAATCCCTCCTATCAATCTTTTTCTAGGCTCTCTGAGTATGCAGTAGTGGTCACCTGGAATACCACTGGAACATGGACATCCTATTGGTTCTTGTTCTTGAAAGAATTCAGTTGATATTTCTTATGCTTCCATTGTGCTGGTGATGGATTGTTTCCATTTTTATTTGTCAAAACACAGCTAATTTTCCTTACTTTCTGAGAGGTCATTTTAGTGACAATGGCACTGAAAGGTGAGTGTTGGACTGTTCCCCCTCAAGCCCAGCAGTCACTCCTCCAGAGAAAGAAGAGGTGATCTGGTCCCATAAAGCTTGACAGAGACTTGGAACCCTATGTGAGGCTGTGACGAGTCACACACAAGTAGATGGCAGTAAGGCAGCATTCTAAGGAGTGACTGATGATCTTTGGGTTAAGCACTTGACTGCTAACCAGAAGGCTGGTGGTTGGAATCCAACCAAAAGTTCGTCAGAAGAACTGCTTGGTGATCTTCTTTTGAAAGGTTGCCTTCATCAAAGACCCCCTGATGTGTACTGGGTATTAGTTTTAACTGTTGTTTTTTCTAAACGTGAATATATACATATTTAGATAGAATATCTAAAGTGAAATCAATGTTACTCTTTCACATCTCACGCCAGGATAGAATTTCAGAAGTAAGTTTTTATTTTCTCCGTATTATCCTTCTATCACTGAATGATATCATTCAGCAACATGCAGTGGCACTCTGCCACCAGAAATGAACTGGTCACCTTAATTCCCTCTGTAATGCTTATTAAGTCTCATGTGACTGGTTAGTGCAATAGACAAAAGCTAATGAGCCCAAAGCAGAAGGTTTAATTTCCCTGGGGGGTTAGCTTTATCATCTAAATTTACACAGAGATACAAATCTTTATTTAGATCATTTCTTCAGGGAAGGTACATCCAACCTGTCCTCTTGTAAACCCAAACCCACTGTCATCCAGTTGATTAACACTATGGTGAATCAATAGGGCAGAGTACAGTGGTCCCTTTGGGTTTCCAAGACGGTACATCTCTATGGGAGCAGAAAGTCTCATCTTGCTCCCATGAAGCAGCTGATGGTTTCAAACTGTTGACTTTCTATTTAGCAGTTCAATGCATAACCCTTTGTACCAGCAGATATCTTTCTCTTCTCCCCTTCCACATGGGACTATGAGTGCTGATTCCAGCTCCTTCTCTCACTCACAAGGAACTGCCTGAGCCAGGAGTAGACGTTCTTCCAAGGTGTAGCCTGCAGCTAATAACTGACTGATGCAAAGGAACAAGATCCAACTATATTCAATTAATTTAGGACAGCAATAAAAACCCATTCTGTTCAATGTTGTTGTTAGGTGTGTCCTATTGGTTTCAACCCATACTAACCCAATGTGATCAAATAGAACTGTGACATAGAGTTTTCTTGGCTGTAATCCTTACGTGAGCACATTGCTAGATCTTTCTCCTCTGCAGGCACTGGCAGGTTCATAGCAGCGAGCTCTCAGTTGGCAGCTGAGTGTTTAACCACTGGGCCACCAGACTCCTTAGCGTTCCACCATGAAAGAGAAGCCTTCGTTGCAACAGCATTGCAGATCAGCTTACCCCTCTATTCTGCCCATTCTCTCTTTCTCATCAATGCCACCGAGAACACCCTTTAACTCGGTACATTTCCTGCCTGTAGTTTGAATTTCAGAATCTGTTTCCAAAAAACACCCAGTTGAAGGCCAGATAAAGGATCTGCCCATCTTTCTGTTGCATGGGCATGAGCTACACCTATGAGAATTTGGATATGTTTCACGAGAAACTTTGGGTTTATGCAAAGTCTCCTTCCTCCAGTGACACACTCCTCAAAACCGCGAGGCTATTGAACACATGTCTCAGATGTATAGACCAGAAAATAATTTTAAATTTCCCCCAAACATGCAGATGAGGGTCATTAACTATCAGGAATACTTTGCATTATTATTATCACACTGTATTTCTTTAACAGCAAAGAGATGTGGCTAAGTCATCTGAAATTGTTGGTACAGCAAATGCAAATGCAGATTCCAACACCTACTGCAAGGTTCCAACATAGAAATGGCAGAAAATAAACTGCTATTTTAGATGTCAACCCATATGTTGGCCAAGCTAAGAAGAAAGTTGTGAAGTAGTAAGTTTAATGTGTAGTAGAGAGAACCTCAGAAAAGAAGAAGAGGCAAAATTCAAGAATGCCTTGCTAGTTTTCCAAAGCCTCATCTTTCCTGTCAGGCCCTCGTTGCCTTTGTGATGACAGTATTTAAAACAGTTTCTTCCCAGGTAGCCATGTTGCCTTAAATAACGGCTCTGCTCCATCATGAACTGCCTGCCCTTAGGCTAAAGGTCCATGATTTGTGGCTTTCCCAAGCAGCCAGCTGAGGGGAAGATATGCCTGTGTTGGTATTTATAAATCCCACCTTACCTAGAATCCTGTGAGGTTTCCTTTAGCGGACATTCATTTAGGGGTCTGTGCACTTGAATCCGGAGTCCATGTGTCAACTTCCCTGAAACCAGAAAAAGGTAAGTTTCCAGGTCTAGATTCTTATTGGCAGTACTCTACAAAGAACCTAAACTGTAAGATCAACACTTCTCTGCTGATCCTCACCACAACCCCTGCAAAGTTATAGGTCAATAGTTCAACTACATGGAAAAGGGGTCTGAGGGTTAACTAAGCTTAAATTCTGAACACTTGGTTTGTGAAAGGTCATGTGAAAGCATTAACTCCACTTTCAGCTTTGACTTACATTCATTTTCCATCTGAGTTTTTCTGACCATTAACCAGCATTGCAAATAGTCTTGCTCCCAGTCAGAGAAGTTTGAAAGTAGGTACTCATTGGGCTGCTATCATCAAGGTCAGATGTTCAAAATCATCAGGCACTTTGTGGGAGAAAGATGGGGCTTTCTACTTCAATAAACAGAGTCTCAGAAACTCACAGGAGCAGTCCTACCCTGCCCTACAGAATCACTATGAGTCAGCACCGACTTGTTGGCAGTGAGTTTTTTGTTTCTCTTTTGGTGTGGTCAACTCAGCGAGGTGCAGTCTTACACTCAAGGGACTTGCATGTATGTCATGTTAGTGGAAATTGCTATACTATATAGTCAGAAGTCCTACTTTGACCAAGATGTCCAGAAAGCCCCTGAACCAGTCACATAAAAGTTTCTAAGTTGTAACAGTGTACGTATCCCGATCATGATCCCATTTCTCTCCTAATTATGTATCTCTCCTACTACGGTGTTGAAATGATCTGCTTGTCAAGCAGGATTTCTTTTCTGTGTTCTATAATTAGCTT
Source organism: Tenrec ecaudatus (assembly GCF_050624435.1). Classification (NCBI taxonomy): domain Eukaryota; kingdom Metazoa; phylum Chordata; class Mammalia; order Afrosoricida; family Tenrecidae; genus Tenrec; species Tenrec ecaudatus. Next base: position 10,246,938 of record NC_134542.1, on the reverse strand, counting down.
CACAATCATAAATCCTCTGGACACCATTGTGGTTTCATGATGATGGTCTCCCTCATCTGAGTGATTTGTCTTTGTCTTTAATTTGTTGTACTAAGACCTAATAAAGATGACTCAATAAAATATATTTGAATTTGGAGTCTTTTCTTCCTTAAGAACAGGTTTTTGGTATGTAACTTCATGGAATTATTGAGAACAGATCTATTTGACTCTAGAGATCATTTTATTAGCCATACCAATGAAATAAGAGTGTTTTTCCATCCCTATATTTGTAGCTTTAGTTATAGTTTATTGTGTTGTGCATAGGGTCATTTGAGGGTTAGACCTAACTTGGTGGCACCCAACGGCAACATAATATTGACTGTTTACTGAGCAAGGAAGAACTTTGAGTTAGTAGAATAGGAGAGTAGGAAATTGGTGTAGTGATTCAGGATTACTAATCGTCTTACAGCCGTTTGTTGCATATGATTGGGTATAAGGTTGTGTGACTTGTTGTAGTTGTTCACATGTAAGATCTGGGGCTCTCTGATGACTCTGGGACCGAGACTGGACATGAGAGGACGGGCATGAATGGTATTTCCAAATGATTGTTATGGGACGTAACAAACACAATGTGGTGAGCAAGACACATAGAGGGAGCTAGGGCTACCAGAACATTCCTTAGAGGCAAGGATGGTGAGATTTTGTGTCTCGTGTACTCTGGATATGTTATCAGTTGAGACCAATTCCTGTGAAAAAGACATCATGCTTGATAAAGTATAAAGGCAGACAAAAGAGGAAGACCTTCAATAAGATGGACATCCAAAATGACTGTGAAAATGTGAGGATGGTGCAGGACTGAGCTGTGTTTCCTCAGGCTGTACATTAGCTCACTATGAGCATGAATGGACTCAATGGTACCTAACAACAACAGGACTGCTAGCCAAGATTGACAATTCACCTCCAACCATCTGTTCCCTGGAAGAAACTCCAGCCACTCCTCAAAATAAAGATGGGACTGTCTGCTCTCAAAGATTTATAGTTTTCAAAGCCCAATGTAGGGTTACTATGAGTTGAAATTAAGTAGATGACAATGTTTGGGCAGAGATTATAAGGAGTGCCATGGAGATTCTATAGGACAGAATCAAAGTGCTTCAAGTTCTCTTTACTTTCAGCAAACAAGGTTCAGCAATCTCAGGTTGTTAATTCATCCATCTCCCAAACCCAATGTTGTGTTCTTAAAATAGTCTGGCCTCTTAGATGATTTGCTCAGCATACAGATTTAATGTTGAGGGTAAAAGTATCGAAACCTAATGCACACCTTTTCGGATTTTAAGCCATGCAGCATCCCCATGCTCTTTGAATAACTACCTGTTGGTACATTTACAGATTCCACAATTAAATATTTGGGAATTCCTATTACTTGAAATGTCATCCATGTTGTTATTAGATGCCCTATAGTTACTGCCAACACATTGCCACCCCATGTACAACAGCACGAAAAACACTCCCCATTCCTGTGCCATTCTCACAAGTATTGCTATATTTGAGCCCATTATTGCAGCCATAGTGTCAATCCATCTCCTTAAGGGTCTTCTTCCTCTTCTTTTTTTTTTTTACTGTGGCAGTTACATAATCTGTCAACCTGTGAAGATATGGAGTCTAGCCTGTCAATCAGGTCATACCCAATGAGGTCTCTGTGTGGGCATGGACTTCTCCAGATGATTTTGAGAACTCTGGTCTTCTTCCCTGGAAGCAGGACACAGAGGCATACAGTGAAACATTCCTGATGACAAGACACACGGAGCTATGCTGATGGAGTCAAGAGCCTTGGAGCTGGAGGAACCACATGGAGACCCACACCAGCGCTGAGATGCATCCACAGTCTCTGGATCCCCAAGACTTTCCACCCACTGGCCCATGATCTTCCTGAATTCAGCGTCGTTGCATGTGTTGCATGAGTCTGAAGAGAAGTTTATAAACTGTATTGGACATATGGACTAATATTGGACTTAGGGACTTGATCTGGACTGGGCTGGGATGTTTTCTTAATACACAATTACTCTTTAATGTAATGTTTTCTATTACACATATATGAGTGTTTCTGGATTTGTTTCTTAAATCAACCAGTACAATGACTTCATAGATTGTCTTTTTCTCCAGGGAATGTTTTTTCCTAATATCAAGTTCAAAGTACCTGAGACAAATTCTTGCGATCTCCATTTTTAAGTAGCATTCTGGATGTACTACTTCCAGGACAGACTTATTTGTTCTTCTGGAAGTCCATAGTATTTCTAATATTCCTTACTATCACCATTATTCAAATACATCAATTCTAAAATGTTCTGCTTTACTCATTGTCTGTTTTTATCTATAGTTTTCTATAATCTATATATTCAAATGCCTTTTCAAAATCAATAAAACACAAGCAAACATCTTTCTGGTATTCTGTTTTCAAGAAAGATCTATCTACCATCATCAATGATATTCCTCCTTCCAGGTATTCTACTGTGTGTTAGTTTGGGTAGACTAGAGAAACAAATAAGTCCAATATTAGCCTGTATGTCTGATACCAATCTATAAGGTCCTCTTCAGACTCATGAAACATATGCAATGATGCCAAATGCAGGACGACCACAGACCAGTGGGTGGGAAGTATTGTGGAGTCAGTGGTGGTGTAAGCTTCTCAGCGCTGGCAGCAGTCTCCATGTGGTTTCTCCAGTTTCCAGGGCACTGGCTGCACCAGGATAGGTCCATGTGGCTTCTTGTCAGGACTGTCATGCTGTCATGCAGGGAGTGAAGACATACACACAGAGAGTCTCACACCTCAAAAACAAAACAAAACAAAACAAAACAAAACGGGAGTTCTCAGGATCCTTAGGAGAAGGCCATGCCCACACAGAGGCCTCATTGGCTGTGATCTGATTGACAGGCTAGATTCTTACCTTCACTCTGAATCCTAAAATTGACACCAGATTATGTAACTACCACTGACCACCTCTTGTCAATTTGACACTTTGACTTAACTCTTTAGCCATATATAATTTTCAAACAATAATAAAATCATATGTGTATGTAACACAATAAAATTAAAATGCATGCAATTAAAAATGTACCACCATCATTTAAACAAAACATTCTATAAGTGAACAAAACAAAAAATATCCTATGACTATTACAATTAAGTAACACCTACATCTTAATCCTATAATCCTACAAATATATTCCCCCATCTATGAATCCAATTTCTATACTGCCCGCTTACATCAATCCAGTGCTCTGAAGAGACAATCATATTCGCTGATGTGAGGAATCTTCATCGCAGTTGGATGAAGTCCGCATGTGTAAACAAAGTCAAATCAGGACAGGCCATCTAAAAAGTCTGCAGCAATATGCACCAGTTCACAGGCTCAACTATCTTCTATTCATCTGGTTGAGTTCTAGTCAACTCAATGTGGGCTGCCTTACTTAGTCTCTCCAGGGTGCCCATTGGTTGCCTTGCCTTTAGACCACGGGCACTGTCACAATTTCTCAACAACCCTAGCCCCCTTGGACTAGGTCATTAACTTCTGACCAGTCAACCAGCTCTCATCTTCTCCTCTAGTCTCTGTAAACTAGGTCCATGGGAGTCCATGCCAGACTCAACCCATTTCTCTACTGCTGCTTTTCTCCCACTTCTGCTCAACAAGTGGATCCAGGTGGTCACCTAGTTAGCATTTCAGCCTGTCACAGACTCCCTTTAACTTTTGGTCCCAGAGCGGAGTATTCTATGTAGTCTCAGAATTTTTTCCCCCAGTTTCTGACCAAAAAACACTAGTTCAAACTTCAAAAATTGAAAGTTCCTTTTTCTTCAATCTGTCAACAGCCCCTAGACATATCTCTTCACATTAGAATGTCCTGAGTACTTAAGACACTGGGTGGGGCTTATCTGTTCAGAGCCTCCTTTTCAGATGTGTCCTAAAACCATTTAAAGACCAAATTGTAATGGCCCAAGACAAGTGGGTTTACAAGCTCTCTATTTTAATTCTTCCCAATAATTATTTATGTTAATCCTTATATCAACAATAATAAACAGAGGAAGTCAGTATATACAAAGTAGAGTCAGATACTAAACTTAATTATTAAAACAGTCAAGTTCAATCCTTATCTAAACTATTCTATTGATAGAAAATATGGAATTAGGCCTCAGAGTAGCAAGCCAAATCCAAGTTTTTTGTTAGCGATTTGACCTCTGTCAACCGTTTTCCCTGAACAGCTCTGAAAAATTCAAGGGGCGATTTTGTCCCCTGAGCACAAAATATACATTAACAGCATTCATTTTTGGCAATTTACACAGGAATAACCAAAGACTTCAACCAAACAAAATAATCAAAATTTTAACTTCCTACATTCCCTCCAGAAAACAACACAGCAAACTGCATGGCCACATCTGACCTCTGGCTAGCCCAAGAAGAAAAATTACCATGAGGGAGAGGTCAAGCAAGCATCTACTCTCCATTTTCATGATGTGTTTCTCAGTACCCCACTCCCAAGGTACCATAATGTGTTACTCCGGGTCGACTAGAGAAACAAATTCATAGAAACTCATATGTATATAAGAAAGAGCTTTATGTACAAAAACCATCGAATATTGAGAAAACAGCACAGTCCAGATTAAGTCCGACATTAGCCCATATGTCTGGTACCAATCTGTAAAGCCCTCTTCAGACTCATGAAACACATGCAATGACGCTGAATGCAGGAAGGCCACATGCCAGTGGGTGGGAAGTCTTGTGGAACAAGTGGTGGTGTTAGCTTCTCAGCACTGGCAGGGGTCCCACATGGTTTCTCCAGCTCCCAGGGCTCTGCATCTAGATAGGTCCATGTGGCTTCTAGTCAGGGCTGTCACGTAGGGAGTGAACATAGAGAGAGTATCTCCTACCTCCAAGGAGGAAAACAGGAGTTCCAAGAATCCTCAGGAGGAGGCCATACTCACGCAGAGGTCTCCTTGGCTATAATCTGATTGATAGGCTAAACTCCACTCCTTCACTATGAACCATCAAATTGACACCAGATTATGTAACTACCACATCCTGAATCCAGCTTAAATTTCTGGCAGCTTCCTGTTGATATTCTGTTGCAATTATTATTGAATTGTCTTCATGAAAAAAGTTACTTGCGTGTGATATTAATGATAATGTTCCATGATCTCTGCATTCTATTGAGTATCCTTTCTTTGGAATGGGCACAAATAGGATCTCTTTCATTTGATTGACTGGTAGTCATCTTCCAAATTCCTAGGCATACGAAGGGTCGTGATTTTAGTGCTACATCAGTTAGCTGGGAGTTTTCAGTCGGTATTCCATCAATTTCTGGAGGCTTATTTTTGCAAATGCTTTCAGTGCAACTTAGACATTTTTCTTCAGTATCATTGGTTCTTGTTCACTTTGGGTGACTCCTCTGACATTTGAAATTCTGGTGACATACATCCAGTATCACAGCACAAATAAGCCACAACAGTACAACAAATTGTCAAGGATTTTTGTCCTGCTTGGCTCCACAATCACTGCTCAGGAAAGCAGCAGTCAAGAGATCAAAAGATGTGCTGCATTAGGTATATTTGCTGCACAAAACTTCCTTAGAGTAAGACTTTGTCTTACATACTTTGGACCTATTGTCAGAAGAGGCCAATCCCTGGAGAAGGCCCTCATGCTTGGTAAAATCAAGGGACAGAGAAAAAAGAGGAAGTCCCTCAACTAGACGACGGACACAGTGCTGCAACAGTGGGAACAGTGTGAGATGACAAGGGCCCTGTTGTGTTTTTTTCTGTTGTGCATAGGATCACGATGGGTGGGGACTGACTCAATGACACCAAGTAACAAATAACATTGTTGGTTCTTGATCATATCTTACTTCTCGAAATGGTTGGATGTCCAACAATCTGTATATAATTTTGATTTTATTTTTTATTTTAGGGGAGCATGCAAACGCAGTCCCCCACTACCACACACTATGCAGTCGAGTTTCCCACATTTGGGGAAATCGCAATGGGTCAGCACACCCGCAGTGCAATGGGTGAGCCTCGCCCTGCCAAGTAAGAATGACTCTGATTTTCTTTTGATGCCTTTGCATCATTCAAATGTTTCCCCATAAAATACTTCAATAGTGCAACTCGACAATTGCTTTGTCTTCAGTTCCTTTGATTTTTGAAAAAACGGGCAGCATTTTATTTCCTGTTGATTTCCTAACGCCATCTTCTCATCTAACACTTTAGACTCTCTTTTCAAGCGACTCTTGAATTTTTCCTTTTAGTTCTTTCACTTCATGATTTCTTCCATTATATGTTAAACAGAAAGTTTCAGAGTCTCTTCTGACATACAATTTGGTCTTTTCTGTCTTTCTGTGTTTTTAATGACCCTTTGCTCTCTAGGGATAATGAGGCTTTCTGTTCCTGTAAAGACTTATAGCCTCAAAAACCCACAGGGCTAGATCTATTATGTCCTATAAGATCCCGATGAATCTTACCTGATGCCAGGAAGGAGTGGGTTTTCATTCTCCATGTTTGATGTTCTTGATGTCATCCCCATAGTGTATCTGGTTTTCAGTTATTAGTGTTCAAATCTTTTTTTTTTTAAGATGGTCTTTAAAATCAAGTGGGATATCCTCAAAGCTGTATTTCAGGTCTGAAAAGTTTGTTTAAATATTGTATAGCTTCCATATGAAATTGATAGTGTGGTCTACAGTTGATTTCTGTTCTTGTTTGGGCTAGTAATATTGAACTTCTTCATTGTGTATTTCCACAAATATAGTCGATTTGATCCATTTGTAACCCATTTGGCAAGGTCCTATATACAGTGACCATTCATGTTGCTGAAAAAGGTATTTGCAATGAAGAAGTCATAGGTATTGCACATTTCTGTCATGAAATTTCCATTTGCTGAGGTGGAACAACTCAAAGTAAGAAAATAACCACTGCCAACATACATTAAAAATGCTTGATGTGATTGAAGTGTGGAATAACATGGTATCTCTAGTAGTTCCCAATAAAATGGTCTTGAAAAAAATCAGAAAAATTGAAATGTGGAACGCACACACTAACAAAAAAAACAAAACTAGGGGCTTTAAAAACTCATGATCCTCTCTAGTGGGCATGCCCTTCTCATGAGGTTTGTGGAAGTTCATCTCTTTCTTCCTTTCTCTCCGCTTCACCTTCCCGCTGACAAGCCACATGGAGCCACGCTAACGCAGCCCTGGAGATGCACCCGTTACCATTGGAACCTCGGAATTTCCCAGCCACCAGAGGCTGATCTTCCTGCCTTGGAAATTAGTGCACGTAGTGTGTGAGTCTGAAGAGGAATTCATAGGCTAGCATTGGACTTATGGGCTAATATTGAACTTATGGACTGGATCTGGACTGGGCTGGGATGCTTTACTGATGCATACTTACTTCTTGATATAAAGCTCTCTCTTACGCATACGTGACTGCCTCTGGATTTGTTTCCCGTCAACCTGGACTAACACACCAAGGTATTATTGTTTTATTGCTTCCTATGCGTGCAAAAGTTGGACAAAGAATAAGGAATGCCACAGAAGAATTGATGCATTTGAATTATAGTGTCGGCAAAGAATATTGAAAGTAACCGAGACTGCCAAAAGAAAAAAATATATGCGTCTTGGAAGAAGTACAGCTAGAATGGTGTTTTGAGAGGCAAAGAGAGAGAGATTTCATCTCATATACTTTGGACTTGTCAGGAGAGACCAGACCTTGGAAAAGAATAACGTGTTTGGTAAAGCAGAAGGGCAGAGAAAAATAGGAAGACCTGCAATAAGCTGGAATGACATCATGGCTGCGACAGCGGAGTCAAACGCCATACCAATTAGAACAGGGGTTCCCAACCTTCCTCATGCCACGATCCTTTCACACAGTTCCTCACGTTGTGGTGACCCCCAACCATAACATTATTTTCATTGCTATGTCTTAACTGTAATTTTGCTATTGTTATATATCGGACGATCCCTGTGAAAGGGTTGTTTGACCTCGGGAGGGATCGCGACCCACAGGTTGAGAACCGCTGGATTAGGAGGCTGGTGAAGGGTCAGAAATTGCTCATCGTTTAGTCTGATGTACATAGAGTTGTATGAACCCAACTTGATAACACCTAATGACAGCATTTTGTCTGATATTATGATAGTTTTGCCTGCTCTCATAAGGGTATTGTTCACCTGATTTCCCCGTTTCCTATTTATTTTCAATTCCTTTGCATCTTGAATCTGTGTGTCTTTGTAAGATCATTATAAATATGTCATTCTACGATTTTTTTACCCTTTGATGTTTGTTGATAGGCATTAGGATGCTAAATTTACAGTCACTGAACACAATATAGGCTCGGTTTGAGTCAGAATCACTTTGATGACTGTGGCCTTGTGTGTGTGTGTGTGTGTGTGTGTGTGTGTTCACTAACATATTTACAGATGAGATCAGATCTATGCCTATCATTTTTCTGTTAGAGTTCTACCTGCCTATTTTATTCCTATTTTCGTCCATTATTGTATTGTGCTGGGTAAATCACGGTTTCTTGTATACCTTTTAGATTTCCTTACAATTTCTTTGTTCTATTTTTGCACTTATTTTCTTAGAAGCTTCCCTAGGGATTTAAATTAGTATCTCAACTGATTTTACATTAAAAATATCAGTTCTTTCATTTTCCTATGTAGTAAGAGCTTAATCATTTTAGATATGAATGTTTGCCAAGGTTTCTGGCTGTAAAGCTAGTGGTTGCTATTACAATATTTCTAATCATAGCCTAGCTCTCTTGTGAGCAAGACTATTGTATTTTTCTCAAAACTGCTCCTGAAAAACTCAACTTGAAAGCCACTCTTTAGCCCTTTCTATTATGTTTTAATGGATCCAAGGTCAGGATGTCTGGCTATAGGAAAAAAATCAATGAAGCTTATGTAGGTCAATTTATACAGAGGGCTTTATATCAAGGACATGGCTCATATAGCTGTCCTATTGGATGAGTTCCAAGTCTATGGGTTAGATGTCAGGCTAGAGGCTTTTCTTGATCCATGTAGATTTAGAGATTGGTGAACCGAAAGTTCGCAGTGCAAGCTGCAGGCTTCTGGTTGCAAACATAATTGAATCCAAGATCAGCTGGTCAAATGGCAGCCCGCTTTCTCAAATTCAGAAAGTAGGATCCCAAAGCAGAAAGCAACCAATTAAGCTTTTCCACAGTGTCTACCTATATTGGAAGCAGGCCTCACTCCACTCCCAAAGAGATTTCACATTGGTTTTAGGGGTGATTGCTATGTCTAAACTATCAAACCATTAAGACTCCGGCCTCAATCAAGTTTCACAGAACCTTAACTTTCACAGTAAGTTACCTTATTGTTTAAGTCCCATCTGATTTAATTCATTCAGATATCATGAAAATCGCTATAAGACTGTAGCCTGGCCTGTGAAAAATAATTTGAAAGAATACTGGACTTAATCATGCAGGGAATAGGATAGTTGAAGGAAGTTTGCAATATGTAGTAAGAGGTCTCCACTGTGAAAGTTAGATGAAACTCTTCCATTATTACGTAACTTAATCAAGCAGGTAGTTGAGAGATTCAGCTCCATGTGAAGGATCTCCACAGAATGCACTATTCTCAAAGCAACTACAGCAACAAGGACACAGGTGGCCATCTGAATCACTGGGTAAATACCTTGAATATTATTTATCTGCTGAAAATAGTTGACCCTTAGATATACTCATCCAGTTAAGATAGTAACTGCAAATTGTTAGAGTTGGCTATCTTCATTTATCAGAAATGATGTCTGCTTGGTAGACAAATGCATGGATGTCCAACCATGGGAAGAACTAGAAGTAAATGGACTTGCTATAATAAATGAAGTCTATTGTATTCATAATCCTGCACTGGTTTCGGGAACAATTTGACCTTTATTTGGCATTTCTAGTGTTTAACATAAAATGCTGAATAAAATCTATAGCAGACTGGCTTGAGAGTTCTAGTGTAAATTCTGTGACTGATCTGACCTTGTCATTTTATTTGAAATGTATGTAAGAATCACATTAAGTTTGTAAATGATTGTGTGGGATGATAGGAGAATTTGAATTTTATAGTCCCTTTGATCTATGAGATTTATTTAATGTAGCTTTTAAAATATTATGCTTATAAATGTAGACTTGAGGAAATTTAATTGAGTTGTAAGTGGGCCAGTTAATTCAGAGCATTTCATCATTTAACTTGAGTTGATAAATATTAATCAAGGATATGGTAAAATGTATTAGATTTATAAATTGAATATTATCTCTACACTTTATGTCAGATTCCAGGTAAATTAAGTTTTAAAATTTTATAGCATAAATAAATCAAAGATTTATTAAAAAACCCCAAGGAAAAACCCAGTAGACCATTCTGTGTAGAAAATATCACATGTGAACATACAAAACTGACCTCAATCATAGTTTATAGTGCCAAGCTCGATGCACACTGAAGAAAACAAAATCACTGTCAAATTTTTCCATAAAAGGGAAGTAAAAAAGTATTGCTATAAAGTAATATAAATCTGTATCAAATAAAAACGTCTCAATGTGAAGCTATTATTTCTCAATATATTCTCCATCTAAGTCTATATACTTCTGAAGAGGATGGATCCACCTTTTAAACCTGGTCACCTAGTTGATTAAGCATTGGTTTGCTAAGCACACTTGCAGTAGTTTAAATCCATTCCATAAGAGAGTCTGTCTGCCTTTTTAAAGGCTATCTGCTTCTATAAAGTTTCAAAGTCTCAGAAACCCGATGGAGCAGCTCTATTCTCTCCTGTAACACCACTATGATTCAGAATAGATTCAACCACTGTGAAAACCTTCCTGGAAGAACTCTGCTCTCTTCAATTCACACTACGTAAAAATAGCAATGTGGGCATCCTGGAGAGACACAAATCCCCTTTCATTTGTAGGCGGAGTGTGGGGAATAAAAAGAAGTCTTAAAGGGCAAGATCAGGGCAGGAGGGTAAAAGGGGTAAGATTTCTCATTGCAATTCTTTTAGAACAGCTTTTACCACCTTTGAAGAATAAGCAGGTACATTGTCCTAATAGAAAATAATCCCAGGTCTCTTTTTCAGTAATCACAAATGCATTTTAAAATTTTTTAGAACTTCTTTTCAGTCAGATCACATGACTATCCTATGTCCTTTGAGAACAGCTATCAAGATTGCCCCTTCAAGGTTCCACATAACACTTCGCCTGGAACTTCTGAGCTGACCTCTCTGTATTGCATGTAACTAGCCCAGCAAATACCCTTGGGAGACAGTCTTAATGAAATAATTTTTTGAAGGTACCTTAACAACACTAAGTGAGTGAGTGAGCAATACTAAAATGAGTATTACTGATTGATCTTGTCTGCAGTCAGAGATATATTTATACATGTTTTGCTTGGAACAAAGCCATGAATGTATAAAGGCTGGAAGTAATAATTTTTGATGAAGTCCTCTTTCAGGGATTGGTCTTTTTTATTATTTTAAAAATCATTTTAATGGGGGCTCTTATGCTTTTATAACAATCCATACAGTCATTGTGTCAATCACATTTGTACATATGTTGCTATCATCCTTATCAAAACATTTTCTTTCTACTTGAGCCCTTGGTATCAGCTCCTCATTGTTTCCCTCCTTCCCCCCTCCCACCGCCATAAACCCTTGATAAAATAAATTATTATTATTTTCTTATTTTACACTGTCTGCTGTCTCCCTTCATTCATGTTTCTGGTGTTCATCACCCTGACAGGGGGGACGGGCCAGAAAATTATACTTTAATCATTGCTATCTGCTCCCCCATTCCCTCCCGACCTTCATGGTATCGCTACTCCCATTATTGTCCTGAGGGGTTTATCTGTCCTGGATTCTGTGTGTCAAGAGCTCTTATCTGTACCAGTGCACCCGCTCTGGTCGAGCTGGTTTTGTAAGGTAGAATGGAGGTTATGATAGTGCGTGGTGGGTGGTGGAAGCATATAGAACTAGAGGAATGCTGTATGTTTCAAGTGCTATACTGCACCCTGGCTACCTTGTTCCTTCCTTGGGACCCTTCTGTGAGGGGATGTCCAATGGTCTACAGATGGGCTTTGGGTCTCCACTCAGCCCGCCCTTGTTCGCATTAATATGATAGTTTATTTTGGGGTCTTCTGATGCCTGATTTCTGATCCTGTCAGTAGCTCATGGTCACACAGGCTGGTGTGCTTCTTCCACGCGGGCTTTGTTGCTTCCCAGCTAGATGTCTGCTTGTTTTTCTTCCAGCTTTTAAGAACCCGGATGCTATTTCTTTTAATAGCTGGGCACCATCAGCTTTCTTCACCCCATTTGCTTATGCATGCATTTTGACTTGAGTGATTGTCTTGGGAAGGTGAGCATCACAGAATGCCAGGCCATTAGAACAAAGCGTTCTTGCGTTGAAGAAGTACTTGAGTAGAGGTCCAATGTCTGTCTTCTCCCTTAATACTTAACATATAAATATATGTCCATAGATCTATGTCTTTATCATTATATATAAATATATTTACATGTGTACATGCCTGTGTTTATACCTTTATAGCTGTCCCTTGCCTCCTACTTCTTTCCTTTATTTCCTTTTAGGTTCCTCTTATCCCATTATCATGTTCGACCTTCATTTGGCTTTCAGTAATTCTTCTCAGCTACATTTCACTGGATCAAACCCCACCAGGCATTCTACACCCTTCTCACCATCAATTGTAGATCAACTGTCTCTTTTCATAATACATGCAAAGTGTGTGAGGCGAATTCTTAGTCTCATCCTATCTGAGGAGTTCTTCCTATTTACAATTAATCCTCAATCCCCAAGACAAAGAGATTTACGAAGGACCCACATTAATAACACATGAACACTTGTATGTCTTACAACAATGTCTGACAATGTTCCTGTGCGGTTACTTCCTCGAAAGTGGGAGCTGATGCCTCTCTTGTAGTCTGTGCTTCGTCTGGAAGCTCCACTGAAACCGGCTCACTTTGCGAGGCCCTGCTGACACGGGCAGTGCCAGTGACAGGGCTCCCAGCCTCACAGCAGCACACAAGCCATTACGCTATGACAAACTGGCAGATAAACCCACAGTCCCAAGCCTGCCCGTTAAGATTCTTTTTGTTCCCATAATGCAAAGACAGATAAATGGAAAATTATTTGTATCTATCAAGAATGTCCAAACTGCCATTTTGTCAAACAAATCTGTCTTGGAAGAAGTACAGCCAGAGTCCTCCTTAGAGGCAAGGATGGGGAGGTTTTGTCTCATTTACCTAGGACATGCTGTCAGATGAGATCAGTCCCTGGAGAAGGACATCATTCTTGGTAAAGTAGAGGGACGGTGAACGAGAGGAAGGCCCTCAGTGAGATGAACTGACACAGTGGCTGCCGCAATGAGTTAAGCATAACAAAACTTGTGAGGATGGTGCATTACCAGGGAGTCTTGTGTGTGCTGCCAATCTGACTCAGAGCCAACTCAATGGCACCTAACAATAACAACAGCGGAACAAATGTCTACTCTTTGAATAATACAAGTGATAAACTCGGATCTTGCCTAGCACCTTTTTCTCAATCTACTAGTCTATTTTATTATTAACCAAATGGTTGACTATGTTATACACTAAAACCAATAATTATACATGTTCTGTTCATGTAAAATAGAAATCTTAAAATAATACAGCATTAAGTATATGTAGCTGTTAATTTGTACCTCTTTTATTAAAACACACTCACACACACACACTCACACACACACACACACACAACCTTTCATTATGAATTTGGTGAAAGTGGACAGGGCAGCTCACCAGTTACCCTCCAACAAGTCATGCACATTTTATTTGAACGTATCCTTTGTCCATGCTGCCTCACGTGGCCCTCTTCCTGTGGCTCCTGTTTCCAAGTGCCCTTCTCTCCTCACCTTAAGAACACCATTCGTGGGGAAATGCTGCCCTTTCTCTCTCCTCCTTAACCCTGCATTGACGTTTCACTCCATTCTCAGCTCACCTTAGTGACTGTCCCATTAATCATCTCAGTTACCCTTCCTACCAGTGTTCATTGTGGACAGAACATTTATTGTGTACATCTTCCTATACAAATAATGTCGTACAATGTTGCCATTGGCTACAAAAATGAGCCAGACGTAGTTCTTCAGTGCAACTGATCCATAAACAAGACGTTCATTTTAAACTTTACTAACATGAACATAAAAGATTTGCTTGTTATGTGTCACTGAGTTCATTCACCTCTCGGTGATCCATAGAACTGTCCTCTAGGGTTTTCTAGGCTGTCTCTGTACCAGGAGCACCGGTGGAAGAGTGGTTATGTGCTGGGCTGCGTTCCAAAACGTCAGCAGTTCAAAACCATCAGCCGCTCCCCAGGAAAAAGACAGGGCTCTCTATTCCCATGAACAGTTACATTCTTGGAAACTCGCAGGCCAGTTCTACCAATGGGCTTGCTCTCCTGGAGCCCGTGAGTGGGTTTGCTCTGGGAACCTTCGGGTCCGTACCCGGGCACTGATGCGGAGCCACCAGGGCTCCCACTTTACCAGTATTTATCAGTTTTCTGGTACAGATTTTACCACTGTGGAAATGAGCTGACTGAAACCGTAGTGGCAGCATTTTCTGGTGATCTTGTTTTTCTTGTGGCAACAACAGGCGACTCGCATTATACTTTCCTAAAAATAACAATAAATGTACTTGAGTCTCTTTCCTTTCTTGTAGGTGAAGTGCTTCACCGAGTGTTACTTAAAATAGCACAGCTATTTGAGGCCCTGCCAAGATGCTAAAGTGGATTTTTCTCTTCGGCTGTGTTTCTGTGAGATGTTAATTTTGCTTGTTTGCAAAAAGTAAAGTCTTCTTTTTTTTCACAATCATTTGTTCTTGGTTCCTAATTTCTTGATGTAAATATTCAGTGCCTGAAAAATGAATTGGTCGGTAAAGTGTAAGTGCTCTCAACAGCTCACTCTCTATGAAATAATGTTAAAATGGAATACTTGCTTTGCTATTGACTTTAGCTTAACTGATCAAAATTCCAAGGAAATAGATCACCAGGATGTTTGTTTCTGATACATAGTAAAATTACAGGCTTGAAGATTTCTTCCTTAGGTAGTATTATCACTGATCTCGATTAAGATAGCAATTGGTCTTGTTAGTCGAGGTCTAGTTGGCTCTGACTCATGGTGCTCTCTTTATAAGAGTAGAAAGCACTGCCTGGTCTTGTGGCATCCTCACAGGTGTTATGTTTGAACTCATTGCTGTAGCCGCTGTCAATCCATCTTGATGAGAATCTTGCTCTCTTTTGCTGACCCTGGACTTCACCAAGTGTGATGTACTTTTCCAGGGACAAGCAATTCTTCTTCTTTATTTTTCCTTCTTTTAAAATTATTTTAAAAAATCATTTAATGGGGGACTCGTATAACTCTTATCACAATCAATACATACATCCATTGTGTTAAGCACATTTGTACATTTGTTGCCAGCATCATTCTCAAAACATTTGCTTTTGACTTGAGCCCTTGGTATCAGCTCATTTTTTCCTCTCCCTCCCCATACCTCTCCCTCACGAACCCATGATAATTTATAAATTATTATTGTTTTGTCGTGTCTTACACTGTCCGACATGTCCCTTCACCCACTTTTCTGTTGTCCGTCCCCCAGGGAGGAGGTTATATGTAGATTCTTGTGATTGGCTCCCCCTTTCTACACCACCTTCCTTCCACCCTCCAGGTATCAGGACTCTCACTACTGGTCCTGAAGGGATCATCTGTCCTGGATTCCCTGTGTTTCCAGTTCTTATCTGTACCAGTGTACATCCTCTGGTCTATCTGGATTTGTAAGGTAGAATTGGGGTCATCATAGTGGTGTGAGGGAGGGGGGAAGAAGCATTAAAGAACTAGAGGAAAGTTGTATGTTTCATTGTTGCTATACTGAACACTGACTGGCTTCCCCCCTTCCCATGACCCTTTCTGTAAGGGGATGCCCAGTTGCCTACAGATGGGCTTTGTGTCCCCACTCTGAACTCCCCCTCATTCACAATGACATGATTTTTTGTTCTTTGATGGAAGATATCTGATCCCATTGACACCTCATGATCACACAGGCTAGTGTGCTTCTTCCATGTGGCCTTTGTTGCTTCTGAGCTAGATGGCAGCTTGCTTATGTTCAATCCTTTAAGACACCAGATGCTATATATTTTGATAGCTGGGCACCATCAGCTTTCTTCACCACATTTGCTTAGGCACCTGTTTTGTCTTCAGCGATCATGTTAGGAAGGTGAGCATCATGGAATGCCAGTTTAATAGAGCAAATGTTCTTGCAGTGAGGAAGTACTTGAGTAGAGGCCCAATGCCCATCTGCTACCTTAGTACTAAACCTATAAATATATTCACATAGATCTATTTCCCATCATCATATATAAATTTATTTACATATGTATATGCCTGTATTTAGACCTCTATAAATGCCCTCCTAGTTCCTTCCTCTATTTCTGTTTACTTTCCTGGGACAAGCAATTCTTGATAAGAAGTCTCAGCGTGCATGAGACAAAGAAATCTACTTGTACATGTTTCAAGATAGATTTGTTCCTTCTTCCGGGCATCCATGGTATATTCAATATTCTTAACCAACACCATCGTTCAAAGGCAGTTAATTCTTCCGCCGTCTCCGTTATTCATTGTCCACCTTTCACATGCCTTGGATATGACCTTATTTTTCACAGTGACATTGCTCTTTAACATTTTCAGGAACTCAAGCTCACCCAATTCAATACTTCATTTGATTCCTTCATTACTGCTTTCATGAATGTTGATTCCAATCCTGATCCAAATACAATGAAATTCATGATATTATATCTTTGTTCCATTTGACATGATATTGCTTTTTCATCCACCCGTGAGGGCTTTTGGGTTTGTTTTTTTATTTTTACATTGCGTTGTACTTCCTACTGAAGTCTGCAGACCTAAAGCTCATTCATTAAGTGCTTCAAGTTCTCTTCATTTTCAGAAAGCAAGATAACATAATGATAAAGAACCTCCCTATGATCATGATATGTGGTGTTCTCGTATAGTCCAGCTTCTTGGATTCTTTGCTCAGTATACAGACGGAATAAGTATGCTGAAAGGACACAAGGTGGATTCACACTTTCCCTCACTTTAAATGATTCAATATCCCCTTTTTCTCCTCAAATAAGGCTGCCTCTTGATCTCTGAACAGGTTCCTACTGATCAAAATGAACTTCTCTGGAATACTTACACTTGGAATGTTAGCCATAGTTTGTTATGATCTGCACAGTCAAACACCTTCGCATTGTCAATAAAACCCTAGTAAACACCTTTCTGGTAGTCTTTGTTTTTAGTCAAGATCCATCTGACACCAGAAATGATATTTCTCATTCCATGTCTGCTTCTGAATCTGACTTAAATTTCTGGTAGCTCCCTATAAATACAACCATGTTGAATTCTCTTCAGCAACACTTTACTTGCATCTGATATTGGTATTGTTATTTGATAATTTCCACATTATGTTTCATCCCTTGTCTTTTGAATAGGCACACATATGACCGCTTTCCGTCAGTTGGCAGATAACTGCCTTATTGGTCATAGTGAGTGTTTCCAGGACTGCATCAGTTTCCTGAAACATTTTTAAGTGATATTCTACACACATCCTGAGTTGAATTTTTCACCAATGACATTGGTGGAGGTTGGACTTCTTTCTTCAGTACAGTTGGTTCTTGATCATTTGCTACCTCTTGAGATGGGTAGAGGTGGACCGATTCTTTTGGCACAGGGACTCGGTATCAAGATGTTCCTTAAAACAGTACACACACTGGTTACGAGATGGAAAAGTAACCTAATGCAAACTTTTCAAGATACATTATTAAGTTCATCTTTAAATTTAGAAAAGTATTTTAACCTTTGGTTTTAAAAAATTTCAGTTTAGTAAATCATATTTAGAAGGCAGCTTGACAGGATCACAGTAGCATAATGTACAAAGCTGAAGAGAAAAAAAAACCAGTGGGTTTTTGGAAATGCTATTTTAAGGAAAAGACTAATTTATGACAATTCCATTTGATAAATTCAACAGAATAAATAAATGTGATTTTCATCAAGCATGGTGAGTGAAATATTGGATAGAGACATGTTAGATACCTGCATATTTGCTCTTGGATTTAATTAACTAACATACATTAAACTTCCTTCAAGATTTTTTATATATAGTCAAATATTTTTAAATGAAAGAAATAAAGCATTTCATGTGTATTAGAAATCTTCTTTGCTTCCTTTCTTATATTTACTATCTTCCCTTCTCTCAAGACATCTCTACTTTAGGTAAATTGATATTTATTGTTCCTTTAAGTGAAAAAGAAAACTATCACATAATGAAGTACATCTGTACTTTTCATATGTTTACAAATGATGCTAATAAAAACGATCATAGCATGTCTGGCTTATTTCACCCTGCGTGTCTTTGGTTCAAGACATGTCTATGCCATGCATACGCCCATATACCTTTAGCTTATTTATTTGAACTGCATATAATCCTGTTATGAATGTATCCTATATCAGTTTTTGTTCATCTGTTGAAGACTATTTTAGTTGTTTCCAATTTTTCATCATTACCACAATGCTGTGGCAGCGCGTATAATTTTACACACGTGTGAAAATGCCTTGGGTCTAGTCTCATGTTGGCAGCCTTCACTGTGTTTCCCCCACACCATCTGTGCTATCTCTTTACTTCCCAGCCTCCTTTGTGGTTGGATTGGTCACTGACTTCCGGCCAGTGCAACTTGTGTGAAAGGGGTGCATTCCACTGACACACAGGGCTCTAAATTCCTTGTGTGATTTTTTTTAATGTTCTCTCTTTTCCATTGGCCGACTAAATGCAGACTGTGGAGTAGGAGATGCTAAAGAGGCCCTAACAAAGGGGAACGAAGGGGTCACGATCCTGTCCTTACAAGGCGGCAGCTTGGTAAAGACATGTTTCGCGTTTCAGTAGGAATGGAGCAAAAAAATAACTTTAACAGGAAAAGACCAAACCCAAGTTGGTTACTGTTCAGATGACAGAAGGGAACACTGCCTGGTCCTGTGCCACCCTCATAATTACTGTGATGTTTCAGCCCAGCGATGCAACCACTGTGTCTATCCTTCTCCTGAGGTTCTTCCTCTTTCCCACTAAACTTCTACTTTGCCAAGCACAATATCTTTCTATAGCTACATTCATGTACACAAGTAGATCTATATTCTATCCTCTTACTTAGAATCACATTTAATCATCAACACAGTATAAATATAGGGGCTCTTTATATATTTCATATGCTTCATATTATGACTAAAATAAATTATATAGAGAGTCATGAATAATTCTGTGTGCTGTAAGATCAGAGGTCTCGCAGGGAAGCGACTCCACTATGGTGCCGTGGAAGAAGCACACTGGCCTGTGTGATCACGAGGTGCCAAAGGGATCAGTTATTAGGCATCAAAGAACAAAAAATCTTATCATTATGTGCTCACCTCCCCTATACGATCACTGAAGACAAATGGGCGCATAAGCAAATGTGGTGAAGAAAGCTGATGGTGCCCAGCTATCAAAAGATATAGTGTATGGGGTCTTAAAGGCTTGAAGGTAAACAAGCAGCCATCTAGCTCAGAAGCAACAAAGTTCACATGGAAGAAGCACACCAGTCTGTGTGATCATGAGGTGTCGAAAAGATGAGGTATCAAAGAAAAAAAATTATATCATTGTAAATGAGGGGGAGTTCAGAGTGGGGACCCAAAGCCCATCTGTAGGCAACTGGACATCCTCTTACAGAAGGGTCTTGGGGAGGAGACAAGCCAGCCAGGGTGCAGTGTAGCAAAGATGAAACAAACAACTTTCCTCTAGTTCCTAAATTCCTTCCCCCTGCCCACCACTGTCATGATCCCAATTCTACCTTACAAATCTGGTGGCCTTGTTTGTATCTGCATCAGACACACAATGCCTCGAAGCTCTGCTACTCTGAGTCTTAGCAGAATGTCTCATGATCCTCCATGAAGGATGGGTTGGTAAGAAACATATGAAGAACTGTCTCTCATTGGCGAACTCATTTTTTTGGAGGCTATTATGAGGCAGTTTGTTATTGTCTCTCAGGTTTTGATGAATCTAAGATTTTATGCGTATCTCCCTCATTGGACACTTATAAATCTTAACTGCTGTAGGGTGTTGTGGTGGGGCAGTGGATTGTACATGAGGCAGCTAGCTACAAAGACCAAAGTTCTAAGCCACCAGCCATTCTTCTCTAGAAAAATGAGGCTTTCTACCCCTGCAAAGTCTCAGAAACCCACAGTGACAGTTCTACTCTGTCGTAGAGGCTCACTGTGAGTTGGAATTCACTTGCTGGCAGTGAGTTTCGGAGTTCTAGCTTATGGCAGTTACATAATCTCCTGTCAGCTTCAGCCAAGGGGTGGAGTCTAGTTTGTCAATCAGGTCATAGCCAATGGTGCCTCTGTGTGGGCATAGCCGTCTCCTGAGGATTCTGGGAACTCTGGTCTTCCTCTGTGGAGGCGTGACACACTCTCTCTCTGTGTCACATTCCTGTTGACAAGCCACATGGAGCCATGCTGACAACAGCCATAGCTCTGGATCTGGATCTGGAGGAGCCATGTGGAGATCCACACCAGAGCTGAGAGGCTTACACTGCCACTGGATCCACCACTGGTCTGTGATCTTCCTATATTCAACATCATTGCATGTGTTGCACGAGTCTGAAGAGGAATTTATACTGGTGTCGGACATATGGCATACTACCGGACTCATGAACTTGATCTGGGTTGGGCTGGGCTGTTGTCCTATATACAATTACTTTTCAATATAAAGCTTGTATAGATACATATGAGTGTCCCTGGATTTGTTTCTCTAGTAAACCTGGGCTAACACACAGCTACTGTTGTATTTGCTGTTGAAGAAGCTCTGGCTCGTGGAAACCACCTGTAGAGCAGAACAGCCTGATGGCCAGTCCTGTGCCATGCTCAGGACCATGGCCTACTCAAGTCCATTATTACATGCACAGTGGACTTGAGGGCCTTCCAACATCGGCGGTGACTCATTAAGTACTATATAAGACAACATTTTGCTATGATCCATAAGGCCTTCATTGACTAATTTTCGGAACTAGATCACTTAGGCCTTCCTTCCTAATCTGTGTTCGTCTGGGGGCTCCCTTGAAACCAGCCCTAGGCGGCCAGGCGGACATTTTAATACCAGTGGAAAGTCTTCCAGTCTCATCGCAACACGCAAGCTGTCAGAGTGTGACAAACCGACAGACAGGTGAGGGGGGAGAGTTAACACCTACTAGATGTTCGCTGTTTATTATTAACTCGAAAATTTAACATGGATTAGCCAAAAATGCTTTTTTAAATAAATGAGAAAGTCAGTAAAAATTTGAAGATTAATAGCCAAGTGCTTTCTCAATCTCAAATTCATGCTAAAATGTTCTTATTATACTTGGGCTATTTTAAAGGTTTGGTTTTATTCCCCCTGTTTGACATTTACAATAATTGACTGATAAAATGTTTATTAAGTTCAATTCTTGGCCACGCTAGGAGGGCATCGGCTGAATGTGGGGCCTTATATTTATTCTAGTTCCCTTTTCAAGCTGGTTTCCATTTTCAGTTCGAAGCCAACGCGCTTTTTACATCACCATCAAGTAGCGAACTTCTCGTGCGCCATCCGAACGTTTGGATTGAAATGCTCTGCTATCACTCTGCAGGACTGGGCAGCACGTTACAAGCACGGCCCTCGGTCCCAGGCCATCATCACTCATCTACATCATCTTATGCGCAGCTTCGTGGCTTTTTCCAGGAGAATCTTAACAACAAATTCACTACAATAAGAAGGGAACCTGCTTTCAACTGGAGAAGCATTTGTTTCAAAATGAACGGTTAGCCAGGGTCAGGAATCCATCATTTAAAACCCTTGCTTTAGCCCTGCTCTGGCCTTTGTCAAGAAAGGAGTGAGAAAATCATGAAGCGATACTGTAAAGGAGTTCAGATTTATATTTCTGTTAACTGCCATGTTTCCATAGAAACAAGTAGCTGAGGGGGAAACAGCAGTGTTCATTTTTACCCCATCTTCCCCGTCTTGATGCATCATTCTTACGTATGTATAAATGTGTGTTTTTATTTATATGCATCTTTACACACTATGCACACACATCTGCATGAGTATATATGGGAATATAGTATTCATGTCTGTCTTTGCTTTCATATATAAAAGCAATATTGTATTTCCTTATCGTTCCCATACACATAAGAAAACAATAGCATGTCTTCCTTTTTATCGACAACTATCCTGAAGCCTAACTCCTATATTGGTCTGAATTTAGAAAGTAGATCAAGTCCCAGAGCAAGCGAGCTTATCTTTCCTTACTTTTATGTCACCATATTTATTTCATTAAACCTATCAAAATCAATGTACATTGCATAAAATTCTAGATAAATGTTATATTGAACTACATATAAAGACTATGAAGTTTTACATAAGCGTAAGTTCATATTTGCATAACTCATTAGAAGTCTCTGTATAAACTAATATCAGAGTGTTCAACAGTCGTTGCCTTTATAATTTATTGATGTTTGATATTTTTACTTAAATAGCAAAGGCATACTTTTTAAACTGCTGGTTGAAAGTAGTCTAAGACATCATTTGGCAGATTTCAGGACCCTGAGCATTTTAAACCTAGATATTTCCAAGAGAATGTGCGGACTAGAGCCCAACCATGCTCAGGGAATGTGCCGTAAGTAGAAGGAGACATAATATATGTGAAATGCACCTTTACATTGTACACAATACACAAGCATCCTTTTGATGGGAAATGATTACAAGCTTTCCACCCTTTTTCCCTTTGAGTGTAATTTACTGTGAAACTGTCAGCTTTCCTTGCGGGAATACTGCATTTACCATCATCGCGGAGTATGGAAGGGCTGTGGAACTCACATGTTTTAGCTGCTTTGAAAGGCGAGCAGCCAGAAGGTTCAAGCGCACTGTCTATGTGCTGACATGTTCTCTAAAGCATTAAGCTACAGGGTGGAGATCAGGACACCCGAGGATCCCTTTATAGCAGATGTAGGGTTGTAATAATATACCTTTGGCAGCCTAGATTCTCATATCTCTAGAGTTTCTAGATGTTTCCTGTTCAACTCACCTAATCAATCACATTTGTGTCATTAATTGCTATTACTTTAGGAACCTTACTGTACACCAGGAATACTGTTCCTCTGACTCCTGGCCATTGAGCTGATCCCAACTTTTATTAACCTTACAGGGATGGGTGGAACTGACCCAAAGGATGTCTAATGCTGTGATCTTGACAGAAACAGACTGCCACATCATTGGATGTCCGGTGCATTTGAACATCGGTGGATTTGAACTGCCAGTCTTTCACTAGGCAGTTGCCTGCTTAACCAGTTGGGCCACCAGGGAATCCTGCTACCTACCTATTTATCATCTCATTAAAACCTTATCATTCTATAGGGCGAGTCCTAGAATCTTCCTGATATCACAGATGGTGGATAGAGAAATCAAAGCAGCCAGCTACACTCCAGAGCTCCATTCTTAGCCAATAGATGTGATACAAATTATTGATAAAAATAATTTGGTTAAAGTTCACCTCATTTCTACACATTGAAACAAATTTATCATGTTTTTCCAAATAAATTCAGTCTGTGGAAAGAAATCAGAGCTTCTTAGGCAACTCATGTGGGTCCAGTGATTATTTTTTTATATAATAACCCACATCTAGTCTCTGGGTCATTCACCTTAATTATTTAATGTGGAAACTGTGACATTTATAATATGCAGATAAATATCCAGTAGCAGACATTTCAAACCTCTTAAAAACTCTTCTTGATTCAATAGTTTGGGTCTTTAAGTTAATTAAAGTGATCTGATGCCTAAACTTTGAATCAAAAATAGTATACGTCTTCTTTAGTAGCTTTTAATAAGGTTTGGCTATTTTCTTCAAATTCTCTTGAACATGTTTTGTTAGATTTAAACTCAATTACCTTTTAAAAATTGTATATTTTTAAATTATATGTTATTTTAGTGTGTGGACCTCTTACACAACACGAAGGCTAACCTCACTCTTTGGTTCTCCACATTGACTGCCCTCCTGCATGGACACCTGGCGAGTGTTGGGCTACTAGCCATGAAGTGAAGCCCCAGCTGCTCCAGGGAGAAAGAGAAGGATTTCAGCTCCTGTAAAGACTTAGTCTCAGACACCCACCTGGGCAGTTTCCAACTGCCTACAGGGTTTTTGTGGGGGAGGGGGGAATTGACTCAATGGCAGTGAGTTTGTTTTGTTTTAATTTTACTATATCAATAGTAACCCTGGTGGTACCCATGGGGATCCAGGAAGAAAAAGTCTACAAAGCGTGTAGAATCTGCCTAGTTTTGTGGCACCAGTTGAAGTAGCGCTCTCACCAGCACATCTGTGGCTTCTAGCTAGTCCCCAGTCTCATTAGCTGAACTCTTCTCCAGAGTGTCCTGCTGTGTCCCCTGAGTGCTCTGTCTCATCTCTCCCTGAAGAGCCTGGTGTCTCGCAAGATTCTTGGCACACTTGGGAATGCTAGAATTTGATCAATTCCACACACATCGTGAAATTTGCTATTTGGCCAGATGCTTTGTGTTGGTTTTTCTTGGAAAGTTGAGCAGAATGGTTTTCCCTGAGTGCTCCATTTCTGAGCTGAAGACCAAAGGCTGGAGGTGGCTTTTAACTGCTTTTGTTATCTGGAATTGTTTTGCAGGTAGCTTTTCAACTAGTAATTTATATTATTTTGACAGGCAAAAAAGGTGGATGGTTTTCTTTAAATATTGATATTCATTAGATGTATGTCCATGCCATGTGCTCATTTCTTTATAACCATTAACACCATGCAGATAATCTCAGTCAACTTGGAACACGATGATGAATTTCACAATGGAAGTCAAGGTTTACTCCTTCCAAATCAGAAATGGGAAATTCTACCCATTCCTGATGTAATCATTTTAATAATTAAACAGAAGTCTGCTTAAGATAAACTTTGAAAGTTTTTCTCTTTGATAGTGGTGTAATGCTAAACAGTCTCTATTTCTTTCACTCTATTTTTCTCCTCTTTTATTTCTACTTTGTATGTTAAAAACTTAGTTATTAACTAAGTTGTCTTAGTTATCAGGTATTGCTATTATAGCTATACCCAAAATGATAGATTTAAAGTATAGAAAGGTATTCACTCGCTGTTTAGAAGGCTAGAAGATTAAATGAAGTGTCTCAGCTCCAGGAAAAAGCTTTCACTCTCCGTAAGCTATCGAATAAGGTCTTGTTTCTTTTCAACATGTGTGGGCCTAACAGCCCTTGAAGATCTCCATGTGTCTTGGAAATAATTTTCCCCTGGGTCTAGAAGGTTCTCAGTGTGGGATCCTGGGGTCCAACGGGTATGCTCTGGTCCTGACTCTTCTTGCTTGGGTGTAGTCAGGTTCCCCCAGCCCTACTTCTCTTCATTCTCTTTTATATCTCAAAAGAGATGGACTTAAAATGCAATCTAGTCATATCAATTGTATCATTTTCTTTAACACAACTACCTCTAATCCTATGTCATTAACAAAGAGATTCGGATTTCCAACAAGTATAATTGTATCAGGTAAAAAAGTGGAGGATAATTCTCTAACGCTAAGAATAGTGGTACAGACAGTTGGTAAAATAGTCAAGGAGAAAGGTGGGAGACTCATTCTAAATCATTCCAGTAATCGATTTAACGTATTTTTAAAATAACCTATTTTCTTTTGTTTACTCAAATACTTCACTACCACATTCTCCAGTTTTGTTGATTTATTAAATGAAGGTTTCTTCTTTTCCTGTTAGCATACCTTGGGAATTGTTTGTAAATGCCTGCCTTTGATGCTCAATATTTATTCAAAATGTCTCTTATGATCTCTATTACAAATACAATAAGGTGGGGAGGTTTAGGAAGCCAATATCTATTTCAGTTGTAAAGCACAATCCAAACCATTATCTTTTCAAGGGGTTCACATTCTAATGTTTAATGTACTTGTTTTATGAGATGGTTGAGAAAACAGTAGATACAGCAGCATTGTGTTAGTGTCTACTTTGATAGACACCTACATATTCTTCACTCATAGAGATTAGATTTTGATTTGTCCTTGCGGGTACTTGTGGTTCATCCTAACTACTAGTAACTGTGGCATTTCAAAATATATTTAAGAGGAAATACCGAATCCTGGTATGACGCTATTATTGTTGTTGTTAAGTGTTACTGAGTTGGTTCCAACTCACAGCAGTCGCAGGCACTACCGAGCAAAATATTGGCCTGACCTATGCTAGCCCCACATATGTTGTTATGTTTGAATTCATTGCTGTTGCACAACGCTTTTCTGTTTCATTAAGGGTCTTCCTCTGTTTGCTGACTCTGTAAAGCATGATCCAGTGGTAGGTCCAAGAGCCAGTTGCATGGCTATTATGAAATCAACAATATGAGAACGACAGAGTAAGTATTGAAAATGGAGGAAAAGATAGGATGTCCATGGAGTAAACTGCACAGGGGGCCACTGCTGAGCTCCTCTGGCTTCTCTACTGCAAGACACCATGGTCAGACATGGCTCTATGCTCCATCTGCTTTACCCACTAGGATGCCACTGTCCAGCCAAGGCCATTCTACTTCTATGCTGCATTCAGTAATTGATTGTAATGGTCCCCCGGGACTCACAGACAACACTCAGATCTCTGGAGGGTTATTCAGGAAGTTAATAGGTGACCATAAGTCAGGATCAGTGAACAGGAAGGTCATAACCATTTGTCCACAGGAACACCTCTCTTTGGCCAGCCTCCAAATCTCTCTCCTGTCCTCAGGCCCTCAGTCACACAGTCCCTTGGCTTCTGTTTCTCTGGGCCACTAAGCTAGCCTGTCCCTCTATCTCATAGGCCCATAGTCTCAGTGCTTCTCCTTTTGTCTCAGTGTCCTTGCCAGGCTCTACTGCCGCTTGTCTCAGCCTCTGCCACTTCAGATAGAGATCTGGAAGGCTCTTCCAATGGTGCTGGGATTTCTCTGTCAACTTCTGCTTCAGATAGCTCATTCTTATATCCACAGGGTAGGGGTGGGCGCTGGTGATGAAAACTGATGAGTCCTGTCAATTAGTGTTACACTTGCTCTATTTGCATTGTCCCATGCAAGCACTTGGTGGGAGCTTCAGAGACATGGGTAGAGGGGCCATATTTAGAATCTTCAATCTATCATAATCCACGAAAATAAATGCTAATTATTATTGCACATGATGGGTAAGGGTCAGATCATTTTGTTTTAAACTTTGCCACATGCCAACTGAATTGTTTCTCATAATGATACCATTCTCTTTTCCCCAAGAGCTCTTTTGTAATATTCAACTAATTTATTTAGGCAGTTCCACACATTGAAGGAAGAGTTCTGCCTAGGAAAATAAAGCTCATTTCTTTCTGGATTAAAATTTTCCCCTCAGCTTGTTTAAACTATTGCAAAGCAAAAGAGGACACTAAAGACTTGTGAATAAGTAAGAGAAAGGGAATAGAAAAATATTGATTACGAGAAACTATTTTTTTTCCAAACGTGTGTAATTTTAGTCTATCTTTAAAAAAAATAATTTATATCTCTACATCTTTTAGAAAAAGCTGCCTTAATGCACAACAATGTCTGGTAACATGGGCATGATGGAGAGGACATCAGCTATCTGGGGCAATTCTCTGCATTTATGACTCTACTGATCAATTCACCTGCATCATATGACCTTTGATTTTCTTACTCCATTTTCAAAAGAGTTTTTGCTTAGATTGTGTATCAAAGTTTATATACAGAACTCTAATATTCTAGATACTTCTAAGAGTCTAAAGACTCTTGAGACAAAACATTTGAAATGACCTACCACCATTTTATATACATTGAATGCTATAATGTCTCTCTATATTAATAGCTTTTATTCATGGGGGGAAAAATTTTATCCCTCTCTTTGAACTTATTTAACCTGTGTTAGCCAAGAATGATTTCTGCGTTATATACCTTGCCTGTGTAGTATAGACTTTTGCTCAGAGTTCTGTATTTTAGAGTGCTGCATAGCAAAGTGGTTTATTTACTTTACAAATCTTCCTTCTCTACTTTTATGTCATGTCACATTGCTTTGAAACGGCAAAGTTATTCACTGAGATTTATTTGCTATCAAATTGAGCAGTGTGATTATGGAATTCCAAATGACTCTTCATGGTATTGAAAAATACTATATTTTTAAATTGTAGTGGTATACATAGGAAAATGCTCTCACAAATTCCCTGGGTCTACGGCAGTGGTTCTTGACCTTCCTAATGCCGTGACCCTTTAATACAGTTCCCCATGTTGTGGTGACCCCCCCCACCCCAACCATAAAATTCTTTTTGTTGCTACTTCATAACTGTAATGTTGCTACTGTTATACATCGTAATGTCAATATCTGATATGCAGGATGTATTTTTTAAAAAGATTTTATTAGGGACTCATATAACTCTTATCACAATCCATACATACATCATTTGTGTAAAGCACATCTGTACATTCTTTGCCCTCATCATTCTCAAAACATTTGCTCTCCATTTAAGCCCTTTACACCAGATCCTCTTTATTCCCTTCCCTCCCCGCTCCCCCTTCCCTCATGAGCCCTTGATAATTTATAAATTATTATTTTGTCATATCTTGCCCTGTCTGGCATCTTCCTTCACCCTCTTTTCTGTTGTCTATCCCTCAGGGAGTAGGTCACATGTAGAGCCTTGTAATAGGTTCCCCCTTTCCAAACCACTCTCCGAGTATCGCCACTCACACCCCTGGTCCTGAAGGTATCATCTGCCCTGGATTCCCTGTGCCTCCAGCTCCTATCTGCACCAGTGTACATCCTCTGCTCTATCCAGATTGCAAGGTAGAATTCGGATCATGATAGTTGGTGGGGAGGAAGCATTTAGGAACTGGAGGAAAGCTGTATTCTTCATTGGTGCTACATCGCACCCTGACTGACTCATCTCCTCCCCTAGACCCCTCTGCAAGGGGATCTCCAGTGGCTGACAAATGGGCCTGGGGCTCCACTCTGCACTCCCCCCTTCATTCACTATGGTAAGATTTTTTTTTTCTGATGATGCCTTATACATGATCCCTTCGACACCTCGTGATTGCACAGGTTGGTGTGCTTCTTCCATGGGGGCTTTGTTGCTTCTGAGCCAGATGGCCGCTTATTTACCTTCAAGCCTTTAAGACCCCAGACACTATCTCTTTTGATAGCCGGGCACCATCAGCTTTCTTCATATTTGCTTATGTACCTGTTTGTCCTTGGCGATCGTATCATGGAGGTGTGCAGAAAACAGCAAGGGAATGAAGCAGCAAGGTCCCCAGGTATCTCCGTTCCTAAGACCATTGGAAATATGTACTTTCCTATGGTCTTAGGAAACCCCTGTGAAAGGTGGTTTGACCCCCAAACAGGTTGAGAGCTGTTGGCCTAAGGAATATTCAGCCATCACTACTTGAAATAAAACATAATAATTCATGGCAGATGTATTCATAGTTATCTCTTCTCCTATGCCTTCTGTAGCCACACCATTTCAATACCATTGAAGGTATTAGATGTAGCAAAATCATGATACAGTTACATGTCATGACCATTATATCCTTACACAATGCTGTCATATTAAAAGAGTGAGCATGTATTCACTTTCTTTATTTAAATCAATATTTAGTGGTAGTTTTAGTCCTAAATACGAATAAAATAATTAAATCGGGAAAAAAGTTTTAAGAATTATCTTAATTTCTCTCATTTAAGGAGCTATTGTTTGTGCTTCCCCCCAAATATCAAAAATAAAATAATCACAACAAAAGTCATAGCCTATTAAGACTAATAATTAGCATAATATAGCAAGGGCTTAGTATATACATTTCATTAGGATGATGGTCTATTTTACCTTTAAAGTCAACTGCTACTGGGATGATTTTTGAGCATATTTTTCAAGGACCAACTGCCATCGAGTGGATTCCAACTCATAGAGACCCTATAGAAAGAGTAGATCTGCCCTCTCTGGGATCCTGGGGTGTCAGTCTTTACAAGAGCATTGGCGGGCAAATTCAAAGTGCTGACCTCTGTGATCCGCCAAGCAACTTGGCGCCACTACAGTTCCTTCAGGCTGAAGACATGGACGACTCTAACACATTAGTCAGATGTAGAGAAAACTAAAGTTTAACGTTCCAAATCCAGTAGAAAATTTCCCCATTAAAGAAAGCAAATGGGCCCCACCAGGCCTTGAGGACGATGACCCCAATTAGAGCAGCCAGTCCACAGAGAGGACCACATGGCCAGCCCCACTATGAGACATGATGCCCCTCACTGACCCATGTCCCTACGGGGGACAGCACTGGAGACACAATGTGGGAATTGCACCTGATCCGATGCCGCCACACCGAGACAAAGCACTGGGGGAATGCAGTGGAACAGCAAGGGAATGGAGTGGCAAGATTCACAGGGAATGCTGAAGGTGGACTTCGGGGGCAGGGAGTGGTGCCCCAATAGACTGGACTGGAAAACACTCCTAAAGGCCAACAAATGATCCTTGAACTAATTACAAGCTTTTCTTTCTTGTTGTGATTTGTTTTTTGCCAGTGGTTTGTTGTTGTTTTTGCTTTGTTGTATATTGTTGCTTGGTTTTGCTCTGTCTTGTTTTTGTGCATGTTATTATCTCCACATGCCTGTCTAAATAAGATAGGCTGGATGAACAATCTGGAGGAGAAAACAACGGACCTACAGTTTCGGGGGAACATGGGAGAGGGAGAAGTGAGGGGAAAGGAAGTGGTATTAACAAACCCATGGATAAGTGATCCAAATTGGTGGTGAGATGGGTGTGGGAGGCCTGGTAGTGCATAATCAAGGATAATGTAACCAAGAGGAATTACTGAAACCCAGGTGGGGACTGAGCATGATAGTGGGACAAAAGGAAAGTCAAGGGAAAAGAGGAAAGAACTGGGAGGCAAAGGACATTTATAGAGGTCTAGATAAAGAAATGTACATTTACAAATATATTTATATATGAGGATGGGGAAATAGATCTATATGCCTATATTCAAAGGTTTAGTATTAAGGTAGCAGAAGAATGTTGGGCTTCCACTCAAGTACTCCCTTAATGCAAGAATGCTTTCTTCTATTAAATTGGCATCTATGATGCTCATCTTCCTGACACAAGCACTGAACACAAAGTGGGTGAATAAGTAAATGTGGTGAAGAAAGGTGATGGTGCCTGGCTATCAAAAGATATAGCATCTGGGGTCTTAAAAGCTTGAGGGTAAACAAGCGACCGTCTAACTCAGAAGCAACAAAGGCCACATGGAAGAAGCACACCAGCCTGTGTGATCACGAGGTGCTGAAGAGATCAGTTATCAGGCATCAAAGAACAAAAAATCATATCATTGGGTGCGCACTTCCATGATATGATCGCTGAAGAAAAATGGGTGCATAAGCAAATGTGGCGAAGAAAGCTGATTATGCCCGGCTATCAAAAGAGATAGTGTCTGGGGTCTTAAAGGCTTGAAGGTAAACAAGCAG
Source organism: Tenrec ecaudatus (assembly GCF_050624435.1). Classification (NCBI taxonomy): domain Eukaryota; kingdom Metazoa; phylum Chordata; class Mammalia; order Afrosoricida; family Tenrecidae; genus Tenrec; species Tenrec ecaudatus. Next base: position 10,215,356 of record NC_134542.1, on the reverse strand, counting down.
CCATCTAGCTCAGAAGCAACCAAGTACATATGGAAGAAGCACACCAGCCTGTGTGATCATGAGGTGTTGAAGGGATCAGGTATAAGGTATCATCAAAACAAAACAAAACAAAAAAAAACCTTACCATAGTGAATGAGGGAGGAGTGCAGAGTGGAAACCCAAAGCCCATTTGTCGGCCACTGGAAATCTCCTTGCAGAAGCGTATAGGGGAGGAGATGAGTCAGTCAGGGTGCGATGTAGCACCGATGAAGAATACAGCTTTCTTCCAGTTCCTAAATGCTTCCTCTCCCACCACTATCATAATTTGAATTCTACTTTGCAAGTCTGGCTAGACTAGTGGATGTACACTGGTACAGACTGGAGCTGGAGGCACAGGGAATCCAGAGTGGATGATGCCTTCAGGACCAGTGGTGTGAGTGGTGATACTGGGAGGGGAGAGGGAGAGTGGATTGGAAAAAGGGAACCAATTACAAGGCTCTACATGTGACCTCCTCCCTGGGGGATGGACAATAGGAAAGTGGGTGAAGGGAGACATTGGACAGGGCAAGATATGACAAAATAATAATTTATAAATTATCAAGGGCTCTTGAGGGAGGGGGCTACGGGGAGGGATGGGAAAAAATGAGGACCTGATGCCAGGGGCTTAAGCAGAGAGCAAATGTTTTGAGAATGATGAGGGCAATGAATGTACATATGTGCTTTACACAAGTGGTGTATGTATGGATTGTGATAAGAGTTGTATGAGCCCCTAATAAAACAATTTTTTAAAAAAAGAAAACAAATGGGTTACTAAAAACCATGGGAAATAGGGCAGAAAGGTCAAATTCAAAAGTCTTCAAGTGCCACATAGATCTGCTACCTGTCATACTCCAAAGTGGGTGCTGTCATTAGCCATGTTCCCAGATTCCTTCTGCCCACTTAACTTCTCCCAGGACCATACACATCTCTTTTAGCTAAGTACTCCAGTTCTTTTCCCGGGATAGTGACCTGCTTTTCACCACCTCTTAAAAGAGGGCAATGCATAAGCGCCACTCGAGACTGAGTTCAATGCTTGGACAATTACTTGGGCAAGCTGAGGACATCTTTGTGTCTCAGTTCCTCACCCATTTGCTCATCATGGGATCTTCCTCCTAAGTTTCATTGCAGTAGCTGTTGAATTGATTCCAATTTGTCACCTGATAAATGACCTCATGAGTCTTTCAAGCTTGTACTTTTGTGTGATTCGTGTTGACGCAAAAGAAAACTATAAAGGCTAGAATGGTACAAGGGGAGCACGGCGCGATTGGGTGGATTCTGAGAATACTTAGCAAGTAATGAGGTTGGCAGACGGCAATGAATTCCATACAGGCGATAAAAGGGTGAGGGAGGTGTCAACGATGACCCCTACGGTTGTGTAACTGGATGGAAAATGATGCCACACTCTGAGCGAGAACCTGCAGAAAGAAAGTCAAGTTTGAGGGGAAAGGTCATGATTTTGTTTTCTGCTGTAAACTTTTTTTGAACAGACAAAAAAAAACATTTCAGAAGAGCTGTCAGGGAAGCAGTTATATTTATAGACCTGGAACTCAACAAGAAATGCTCTAAGACTATCAATGTGGTAATTATTAGAGTCCTGGGGAGGGAAATACAGATACAGTAGAGAAGTGCATGCTGGACAAAGCATGAGTGGAGCCAGATGCGCCTGCAAAGACGTACAGGCAGAGAGATGGGAGGGAAATCTAGTGCCTGTTGGATTATGACAGTTTTATTAGTTTCCTAGTATTGTACTAATTGCCACTAATCTGGTAACTGAAAATGACACAACTTTATTATTTTCTACTTCTGTTGGTCAGAAGACTGGCGAGGTTCTCACTGGGCTAAAATCTAGAAACCCCAGCCTGTAGACCCCTTTCTAAGGCCCTAGATATGGTGTAGTCCTTGCTGTCCCGGCTTTCAGATGCTTCCTGCATTCCTTGGTTCATCGTTCCATCCCTCCAGCTTCAAAGGCAGCAGCACTGTACCAGCTCTTTGTCAGTCCACCATCTCTTTGATTCTTCCTCTTCTGCCTCCACTTCTACTTATAAACACCTGTATGTATGACGCAGCCAGATCATCTAGGATAAGCTCCCTGCTCTATGGTCACCTGCATATCTACAGGCGGCCTTGACTTCCTATCACCCTGTACAAGGGAGACATTCACAGGTCTGGGGAAGCGGGCATAGAAGTCTTTGGGGAGGAGTTGTTATTCTTCCTTCCACAGATGCCAAGGCTTCACCTACAGCACGGGTAATAGGGTGACCTTGGTGAGAGGTGGGAGGACGAGTGATAAAGGTTGAAATACTCTTTCACTGGGTGTGGAGGGAAGAAGAGGGTGCGAAATGGAGTGACTGACGATGAAAACTCTCCCAAGGTTAGAAAGTGAAGTGGTAAGACTGGGTAGAAGATGACTCTAGGCAGCCAGGAACAGCTTCCTGTACAGGAACCTGTGCCAATGTGAAAGCCCGGTTGAGAGAAAGCATATCAGAGAAAGTGATGTCCTTTACCTCGAGGCTCCAGAGACGAGAAGAGGAGGCTGCAGTTCAACATTATAAACAGAAGGCACGGAATGGGAGAGGGGCCCATACAGAAATCAGAATGGCCTCCATTTTATGTACATGCCTATCAGAAAAGGAAAATTGAGTTTGCAAAGGGGAAACACAATCCTTAAAAAGAAACAAAGCATACAGTAATCATGTGTCCCCAGAGCCTGAGCAGATCTGCCTGCTGAGTGAAAAAACTTGTCCCTCACATTGTTCATAAACCAGATAGCTTCCCGGGGCGCCCACTTTTTACATCCTGCCTAGGTTTATTGGGTTCATTATACTTTGGGGGAAGCATACACCATGCCCCACTGGCGCTATCCTCTTAAAGCACGTTGGAGTTTTGACAGAAAAATGGACTAAACAGCCATTTCCAAGATGAATGATGTCACCAAGTGATTTTTAATGGCGTCTCAGAAGCACCTGTGAGAGAGAAATGGTGCCATTAATGGGAACCCACGCAGAAGTGGAGTGACTAAATGCCCATTTCCGCATCTCTAGCCCAATTCATTACTAAGCGAGGGGCCAGGGCACCCATTATGACTCAGGGTCCCGGGTTATTAGTGGGTTTGTTCTTTTACCCTTCGGAAGACAAAGGCAGCAAGAAATGCATCCTACTTCCTTTGCTTGATAATTCGGTTCGGAGCCCTGGTGGCATAATGACTTCACATTACACAGCAGTTCAGAACCAAGATCTTTTCAATATTCCTACTCCAGTCAAGCGTTACAGGATTAGAAATGCTCAGGGGGCAGTTCTACTCTGTCCGTTTGGGTCGCTATGAGTCGGAATCCACGGGATAGCATTAACGGAGAGGGAACGGCTCAGTGGGATCAAGATGAGACTTTCTACTTCTGTTTCTAAAACTTAGAAAGACAGTTCCTCTGTCTTACAGGGTTTCTATGAATTGCAGTGAGTTTTTTTTCTTCTTCGTTGATCCTAAAGGTGCCAACTAGAGGGGGTACTTGGCAGAGTTTCTAAGTAAAACACAGGATTTTCCACTTGAATGTGAAACTGAGGATCTATTTCTAGTTAAGAGTCTGAATCTCCTAGTGCTGCAGTGCTTTGGCAGTGTTGGGGTTAAGTGCCTTGGGATGGTTCTGACTCATAGCGACCCTGTGGACAACAGAATAAAGCACTACCTGATCTCATGTTCTTCTCACTGTTGATTTTCTATGTGAGCCCATCGATACAGGCACTTCCTCAATCTATCTCATTGCAGGTCTTCCTTTTTTTGCTGCCCCGCTACTTTACAAAGCATGTCGTCTTAGTTGCTCCCTGTAAGTGTTCAAAAGGCCTGCAGGGTCTCACGGGCTGACTTCTTCTCCTACCTTGTCTTCCATGGAGGTCCTCAGACCCAACTTCCCTCCAAACTCCTGGGTCTTTCATCTCACCAAGGTCGTTTCCCTGGCCTTTGGAACATGCAATTCTAAGTGTCTCTTTATATACCACCACCTAACGCCAGCTCTTGACCAGAATCCTAAAACAAACTCCTTGTTTTCAAGCTAATCCCAACTCATAGCAACCTTACATAGAACAGAGTAGAACCCCTCCTTAGGATGAAGACGGTACCCTTTCCAGGAGCAGATGCTACATTGTTCTCCTGTGCAGTGATTGAAACTGCCCGCCTCTGTGAACAGTTAAGTGCCTGTCCCTTTAGCAACCTGTGCGCCCGTCTCCTGGACCACCCGAACAGAAGTAGCACCTCACCATCTTTCTCTTTGTCAGACGATTTTACTTCACTGCCTTGTATTTTCCATCGACACTTTTCTTATGGTGAGGCCCCTAACAAAATATCGAGATGTCACTATGAGCTGTTCCGTGGGAGAAAGACGGAGTTCTCTGCTTCCATAAAAATGTGCCTCCTTGGAAATCCTACACAGGCTCACAGTGAGTCAGGATCAGCTGGATGGCAGTGAGTGCGCTTTTGGGTTTCAGATAAGTCTGAATTGACTCCATGGCGATGGGATCTTGCCTCTCTTGCATCCAATTGATGGTCACCATTGAGCACAGTAATCATTGTTGGCTATGTGAGTGAATAAGCAACGACTGCATTGAGATCCAAGGTGATTGCAATGTTTGCTGTCTACTCTGCTACTTTCCTGGTGTGAAAAGAAGCCTACTCTGAGATTTGGTAAATACGGTGAATGCCTATTATCTAGATATGGTCATGAGAGTTTGGGGTGGTACTGTGTTTAAGTTCTTAGTTGCCAGCTGAATGGTTGAACATTCAAATCGACCCATCAAGTTCACAGGTAAAAGAGCCAGGAATCTGTTCGCATAAAGATTGCTCCTCCCAGGGAGGAGTTCTGTTACACAGAATGAATATGAATCAGTTCAACTAGACAACACCCAACAACAACAACAACAAAGAAGGCTCTTATCTTGATAAGTCAGTGAAAGGTTGAGAAATATACAAAAACATAATCAGTCTCTAAAAAATTACTTATGGAACCAATCAAAAATAGAAAATCAGTCCTCAAGTTGAATAAGACCTCAAGGAAACCTATGATGTACATATTAACCATAATCCCTATCCCCCACCCCCCGAGACTTGATGTAGCCATTTAGTTTAAATGGCAAATTTACTGTTGATTTTCCTCATAAGCTACGGAAGCATCTTAGAAAGGTTTCATTTTAAACAATATGGTCAGACTTCCTCATATCTAAAAATGGCTTCCGTGTGTCTCAGACATGAATCTATATCCGTCTGCCCATAGAACAGGAATTCCCTAGACATGGAGCAGTATCTGAATTAGCCATAGGGGTTGGTCACCAGTCTTATGGAATACAATTTTCGGATGCTCATTTGTATTTTAATTTTAGGTAAATAAGGATATTTGTGTATATGGGTACCATAGGATGTTCATACACATGAGTTTCTATGGATTAAATTGCAGCCCACTCCCAGATATACTTGTATATTCACGATTGGAATTCTACCCCTTTTCCTATGGATGCAAATCTGTTGGAGAATAAGCTTTCCTTTGTTAAGCCAAGGAGGCCAGGTAAGTGCTGGATGTGTCCCGAATCCCCTAGTCTTCTAAGTTACAAGCAGCCACTCAGAGAGGGGGAGACATGCCAAACACAGACCCCCAAGGACCAAATACCTGCATGTTACTCGAACTGAGACAGGCAACGAAGACTCTCTACTTAGAAACATGCTCTCCCTTCAGATTTCTGAACTGTGGGGGAATAAATCTCTGCAGTATCTTGGAAGAAGTACAGCCAGAGTGCTGATTAGAGACAGTAATGGCAATACTTGTTTCGTGTGCTTTGGACACGGTGTCAGGAGAGATTGGTCCCTAGACAAGGACTTCATGCTTGATAAAGCAAATTAGTAAGAAAGGAGGGCCTCCACAAGTTGAGTTGACACAAGAAACACAAAAGAGATAAACCCTCCAGGAAAAATAAGTGGAGCAGCGATACTAGGAGGATAAGAGAAGGGGGTCAGGGGAGAAAGGGGGAATGTATGCCCCCCCCCCACTCCCAGGTCATCAGACAGCAGAGAAGTGGATGACAAAAGACAGTGGTCAGTGTAAGACATGGGGGAACAAAATAATAATTTATAAATTATCAAGGGGACATGGGGGAGAGGGAGGAAAATTAAAAATAAGAAGCTGATACCAAGGGCTCAAGTTGAAAGAAAATGTTTTGAAAAAGATGATGACAACATATGTACAGACGTGTTTGACACAGTGGATATATGGATGGATTGTGATAAGAGCTGTAAAAGCCCCCAATAAAATAAAATTAATTTTAAAAAGAAGCATTGTACAATCATCACCACAATCTTAGAACATTTCTAAGAATGTTGAAAGTTGAATATGTCTCTTACAAATCAACAAATATAAACAACAACAAAGATGGGTTGAAGCAGTGGTAACAGCAATAGGCTCAAACATAAAAATCATTGTGCAAATTGTGCAGGACAGAGCAGTGCTTCGTTCTGTTGTACAAAGGGCTGCTAGGAAGCAGAACAGGCTTAATGGCATCTAAGAACAGCAGCAGTTGCTATATTAAAGGAGTCCTGGTGACACGGAAATGAAGGGCAACGTCATTAGCTTGACCCCACCAGCCACTCCCCCAGAGGAAGGTGTCCCAGTCTCCCGCAAAGATGACAGAAACCCTTTAGGACAATTCTGCTTTGCGCTCTAGATGGTTGGATATGAGGAGGAATTGGCTGGTCGTAAAGGGGTTTTCATAGGTTAGTTTATTTTAAATCTAACTTTTTAAAAAGTTTAATATATAATACTGCTTTCTGCATTTTCTGTAATTAAAATTCTAATTCCTTTGTATTTGACACAAAATGCTTATTGCTTTTTTTAAGGGTCATCTTAGAAAACATTGAAATGTTCATCTTTGGGACTGCTATGCCAAGTGGCATTTTATTCCAATAAAACTATTTTTTAATTGGTAATGAGGATGTGAAAATAGAAAGATAAATTGTAGGGAAAATCTATATATAACTCATACAGTTACACAGAAGTGGAATCTCAAAATATACTTGAGTCTGTCAGGATACTGAAAGCTAATTACCATGGTGAGAAGGATTGACCTAAATAGGAGGGACTGTGTTCCGCTACCGTTCTGCAAACTCAGGACCGTGTGTGTGTGTGTGTGTGTGTGTGTGTGTGTGTGTGTGTGTGTGTGTGTCCGGGGGTGGAAGTATGTTGGGAAGTGATGTGTTAAAACCATGAAACTCTGACTATTACAGATTCTAAACTTTCCTGGGCCACAGCTATAATTACCTTAGAATTTGATGCTGTTCAGACTCAGGAAGTGACTTTTTTTCCAATCCTTATTTTTGGCGTAAAAAAATGCCCAAAATGTCCACCCATTCAACTAGTTGTACCTGTACAGTTAATTGCCCATTCTCCCATCCTCTGCCCATTTGTTTCACCACAATTAACTTAGACTTTCTGCCCCTTAACATTCTCATATGTGTTAAAGGTTGTGCTGTGAACCACAAAATCCATGGTTCAATCCTACCAGCTACTCTGTTGGAGGAAGATGAGGCTGTGTACTCCCATAAAGATTTACAGCGTCAGAAACCCTAAAGAGCAGTTCTTTCCTGTCCTTTAGAGTCAGGGTGCTCTGAGTCAGAGTGCTCTCACTGGAAGCAAGTTCGATTTGGGGTTGGCTGTCCATTTAATCTCTCTCTTTAAAAAAAAAAAAGCATTTTATTGGGAGCTCATACAACTCATCACAATCCATGCACACATCCATTGTGTGTCAAGCACATTTGCACATTTGTTGCTCTCATCATTTTCAAAACATTTTCTTTCTACTTGAGCCCTTGGTAGCAGCTCCTCATTTTTTTCCCTCCCTTGCCTCTCTCCCTTTCCTCCTGAACCCTTGATAATTTAGAAATTAAAATTATTTTGTCTTATCTTACACCGTCCAACGTCTCCCCTCACCCATTCCTCCGTTTCCGTCCCCCAAGGAGGAGGTGATATGTAGATCCTTGTGATCTGTTCCCCCTTTCTGCCCCACCTTCCCAGTATTGCCACTCTCACCCCTGGTCCAGAAGGAATCATCTGTCCTGCATCCCCTGTGTTTCCAATTACATCCATACCAGTGCACATCCTCTGGTCTAGCCGGATTTGTAAAGTAGAATTTGGAACATGATACTGGGGGGGAGGGTGAAATAATTAAGAAGTAGAGGAAAGTTGTATGTTTATAGATAATTTAAAAGGGAGCAATGTTCAGGTGAAGTTGCTTTGTAAGATGAGCTAAGTTATTGTTTAACATAAAGATGACTTTGTGGGATAGTTGGGGTCCAAGCGGTTCAGGGTGCTCTAGGAAATAGATCTGGGGGTCTCCACAGATTCTATGTATCCAGAAAGCCTGAGTGTGGCAGCTGCAACATCTCCTGTCAACTTGTGAAGGGGTGGAGAAAATAATTTATAAATGATAAAAGTGAGATTCAGGAAAAGGACATACCATTTTAATGAAGTGACATGACAATATTCAATGTGTCTATGAAATGATTCTCTGTTGGAAGGGGAAATTTCTGTGTGGACAGACCATACCTCCTGCTCATTACTTCCAATTCATTATCTATATTTTTTCATTTAATTTTATTTTCAAGGAAATCAATCATATGCAGATTCCTTAAAGAAGCATGATCACAAATATGCCAACACAATACCCATTGCCATCCAGGTGCTTCTGACAAAGCTACCTTACAGGACGCACAAGAACTGCCCCAGAGGGTTTCCTCACCTGCAATCTTAATGGAGGAGCCCTGGAGGCAGAGTGGGCTCTGTCAGGGTGGTTTAATTGCAAAGTCAGCATTTTACAATCACTACCTGCTCCTCAGGAGAAACACGGAGCTTTCTACTCATACAAATTTACAGTTTCAGTGAGTTATTCTGGGATGACTAGAAAAATAAATCAAGGGAGACTCATATGTGTATAAGAAAGAGCCTTATATAAAAGAGCAATTGGATATTGAGAAAACATCCCAGCCCCATCCAGATCAAGACCACAAGTCCAATATTAGCCCATATGTCCAATACTAGTCCACGAATTCCTCTTTAGACGCATGCAGCCATGCAATGGTGCCAAATGAAGGATGATCACAGGCCAGTGGGTGAAAGTCTTATAGATCCAGAGGAAGTAGAGGATCTCAGCATTGGCATGAGTCTCCACATGGCTCCTCCAGGTCCAGGGCTCAGGCTCCATTGGTGTGTCTCCATGTGGCTTGTCAATAGGAATATGTAGCCCAGAGGGTCTCTCCCACCACCACCCACCACCCACCCTGCCTCCATGGAGGAATACTAGAGTTCCCAGAATCCTCAGGAGGAGAATATGCCCACACAGAGGCCTCATTGGCTGTGACATGCTAGACTCCACCCCTTCACAAGTTGACAGAAGATGATGCAGCTGCCACACTCAGGAACCCATGGAGGCAGAACAGTGTCACTAGACGTCAGAATCAGCTCTAGGGCAGTGAGTTTTTGTTTTCAATCATTTTATTGGGAGCGCTTACAGCTCTTATCACAATCCATACGTAGATCAGGCAGTGAGTTTTTAATCTTTACAGGGAACCGTGGTGTTGCACTGGCCATTAACATCAAGATAGAGGTTCCAAACCCACCAACCAGCTTTAAGAGAAAGATTCGGTTAGCGGCTCCCATAAAGATCTACAATCCTGAAAACCCCATGGAGCAGTCCCACTCTGCCTGTGATCCAAAAGGTTAGCTGTTTGAAACCACCAACTGCACCCTGGGAGAAAAACTGAGCTTTTCAAATCCTGTAAAGAGTCTCAGGCAGGCACAGGAGCAGTGCTACTCCGTTCTACAGTATCACGGTGCGTCGGCAGTGAGCGAGTTGGCAGTGGGTGGGTGGGTGGGTAGTCTTGAAAGGAGCAGACAGCCACATTGTTCTCTCACAGGGAAGCTGCTGGATTCCAACAGCCCAGCTCTGAGTTAGCAGTCAAGTTGCTTTGCCACCAGATAGTTTTCTCACCAGTCTCCTTAACAAACTTGTGGGATCCAACAATTTTTTTTATAGCCAAATATCTTTATTTATTTTTTTCTGTTTTTTTTTAACAATTTATTGGGGCTCATACAATTCTTTTCACAGTTCATACATATACATACATCAATTGTATAAAGCACATCTGTACAGTCTTTGTCCTAATCATTTTTTTCTCTTTTCTTCTTTTGCATTTTATTAGGGACTCATACAACTCTTACCACAATCCATACATATACATACATCAATTGTATAAGCACATCCATACATTCCCTGCCCCAATCATTCTCAAGGCATTTGCTCTCCACTTAAGCCCCTTGTATCAGGTCCTCTTTTTTTTTTCCCCTCCCTTCCCATTCCCCCCTCCCTCATATGCCCTTGGTAATTTATACATCGTTGTTTTGTCATATCTTGCCCTTTTTTGCCCAAATTCTACAAGTAAAGTAAGACTATCCAAAAAGCTGGAAAACTGATAGCTTGAATCCAATGTGCCCTTCCTTTCCATCGTTTATTATAGAAATGCGTCTCTAACCTAAAACATATTCTGTTTTAGCATGTAAGCTTTCCCTTCTTATACCAAAGGGATGGTACTAAACATACCCTTAAGGCTTCTTCAATAGGACCCATCTGCCCTATAAAGGAATACTGACTTCTTAAGCATTTGCCTGATGAAGTAGAAACAATTAGCTGCACATTTTGTGGAGTTCTCAATCATCTGGCCAATCAAGACAAAGCACAAAGGGTCTGTTAGTCGCTGAATAAATGAGCTAATTTATCTCTTATATGACAAGCAGATTATTGTCGGAGAGGACAAAGCTTGTACAGTTACAATCATGCCTAAAAGGACATCACAATTGCAAAGTCAAACTTCTCAATCAAACTGTATCATCGCTCAGGAAACAGGAGGTTGCTTATGAAACTCTAATGACTTTTCTCCTTTATAATCTGTGAATCAAGCCTTTCATCTCTGTAATTAAGGCCTTTGATATGTGTGGCAGTCAACAGCGTCAAGATAATAAAACAAATCAGGGCAAATATCCTGTTGTTGAAGTTGGAGACATTAATTTACTTTTTCCATGAGTTGTGGATATGAGAAAGAAAAACAAAACACAGTTCAATAGTTACTCAGATAGTGTTTTGAAGGTGTGGACAAAGTCAAGCTATTGACCAAATGTTCTGAGGCTGTGGGGAGCAGAGGGAGGGGCTGGGTGTTCGAACAGTATTTTGTTAAGACCATGCTGAGACCTGCACAAGATCAGGAGTGACAAACCTCTGGAAAAGGCCATCGTGCTTGGTAAAGTAGCTGAGCAGAGAAAAGCACGAAGACCTTGCTGAGATGGATTAACACAGTAGCTACCACAATTGGCTCAACCCTCAGAACCATTGTAAGGTTGGGTAACAAAGGACTGGGCACAGTTTGTTCCATGTTACGTGCAGCAGCTATGAGTTGGAACTGACTTAACACCATCTGATAACAAGGTGAACTTAAGACGACAGGAAACAACGAACAAGGTAAGGGAGACATCATGGTCAAGTGACCACAAGTCCTCCAAAGGGAGCCACCGATTTAGAGCTGAGTTAAAACCAAAGCCTCCATCCTTCTTCCTGTTTGTCATAGGAGCATTTGGTCCTTCGGTTGATTCCAATGTATAGCTACCCTACAGGACTTATTTCCACCCCTGAGTGTTTTCTTGGCTATAGTATTTAGGGGAGATGATTGCTATCCCTTTCCTCCTGTGGAGCCACTGGTAGGTTGGAACCAACAATCTTTCCGTGAGACCCGGAGCATGTAGCCGTTGTGACACCAAGACTCCTCCCTACCCACCATGAAAATCCATTGTCATCCATTTGCTTTTGACGAAGAGTGAACCGATAGGGCAGCAGAATCGGTACAACATGTCGGACTGCAAACCACGAAGTCCTCAGTTGGAAGCCACCACCCTCTCTGAGGAGGAAAGATGAGGCTCTCTAGACCCTTAAACAGTTAGAGTTTCAGAACCACGGGGGAAGTGCTCCTCTATCCTATAGGGTTGCGATGAGTAGGAAGTGACTGGACAGTGGTGAGTTGGAGTTGTTGAAAGACTTTCCGAGGTTGTAAGCCTTCATAGAAGCAGACCGCCACTTCTTTCTTCCTCTGAGCTGCTTATGGTACAGACCTTTTGATTGTCAGCTAAACACTTAACCATTGGGGGCACATAGAAACTCTATGCTTATAATTCTCATGTCTTACTCCAGAGGCCAATCATCATCCTACCAGCTTAAATCACACATGGAGATAGGTTCCTGGTGATGTTAGATACCATTGAGTTACATCTGCATCATAGCTATCCTACACACACAATGGCATTGTGCTAGCCTCACAATTGTGCCTGTGTTCGAGCCCATTGCTGCAGCCATGATGTCGATCCATCTTGTTGAGACCCTTCATCTTTTTTTCCGCCCCTCTACCAAACATGATATCTTTTTTTCAGAGAAAGGTTTCTCCTGACATTTCCAAAGTGCAGGAGGTAAACTCTCACCATTCTTGACTTTAGGAAGCATTCTGACTACTTCCCTGACAGATTTATAGGTTCCTTCTCAGTCCCTGGTACTTTCAATATTCCTTGTCAGCATCATAAACCAAACACATCGATTTGACTTCATTCTTCCTTATTCAATGTCCAACTTTCATTCATTTGACTCAATTTAAATACGATGGCTTGAGTTAGAGGCACCTTAGCCCTCAAAGTAACCTCATGGTTTTCAAAATTTTAAAGATGTCTGTGCAGCATATTTATGCAATGCAACATGTCTTGTGATCTTTTGACTTCTGCTTCCATGAGCATTGATTGTGAATCGAAGCAAGGCAAAATCCTTAACAACTTCCATTTATCATTATGTTGCCTGTAGTTCCAATTGTGTGCATGTAGGTCTCGTTTACATTGAGTTGTAATCCATACTGAAAACTGCAATCTTCATTAGCAATTGCTTCAAGTCCTCCTCACTGTCAGCAAACAGGTTGTACCATCTACAGATGGCAGGGTGGCATATGGCATCCAATCCTGATGCCAATTTTTTCTTCATATATTTCAGCATCTCTGATTAGTTTTTCAGCATATGGATTAAATAAGTACAGAGATAGGATACCACCCTGAGGCACACCTTTCCTGATTTTAAATCAACGCTATTCTTGTGTTCTGTCCATACAACTGCCTCGTGATCCATATGCAAATTCTGCATGAGCACAATGGAGTGTTGTGGGATTCCCTTTATTCTTGTATCGTGGTGGTTTGTGTGTTACTCTGATGCTGGAAACGATGTCACTGGTTTTTAAACACCACCAGGGTCACCCCAAATGAAAAATCGTCAGCAGGGCTTCCAGACTAAGAACAGGTTGCAAAGAAGGAGTCAGCTATCTACTTCAAAAGGATTAGTTACTGAAAACCTTATGTATAACATTGGAAAATTGTTTGAGATTGTGGTAGCAGATGAGCCCCCAGGTCAGAAGGCAGTGAAGGTGTGACCGCGGCAGGGATGCTTTCTCAAAGCACAGTTAACCATTATGAACGGGGTACAACCTGGGGCTTCACGTTGTGGCTTTTACCTTGATGCCATTTTTAGATTCTCATTTTAATAGAAGCTCTGCCTACATCCACCATTCTGCCTTAAAATATGCTAACCTACTATTCTAAAATATGTTGTGAGCTTTTCTGCTTGATAGAAATGAATGGATTCTGCCTTGAGCATTTCGGGGTAAAGTTAATCAGTAAAACATAAATTCAAGGCATGGGATGCGTGAACTCTATTTCATTTCTTTGGATGTTTTAGAACATCCACTTTGTGTTATTTCAGCATGCTTTGAAATGATGAGGTTGTCAGAGAACAGATTGTTATGGAACTAGTTTCAGAAACATGGCGGAAAGGAGGAAGTAAAACCATGCTTTATGTTCTAAGCAAAAACGCTCCCATGGAGTCCATGCTGATTCACAGCAGCTCCCTGTGAGTTTCTGAAATTATTACTGTTTATAGGAGTAGAAAGCCCAGTCATTCTCCCTTGGAGCCACTGGTGGTTTTAAATGGCCAACCATGTGAATCGCAGCCCAATTCGTAACCACTACCCCACCAGGACATCTTCTCATATGATAAAATATTTTGACCTGGGCAAAAGCTTGGATCCAAGCCACACATTGCTGCCTGTTTTTGTTGGGTCCCCTCAAGTCAATTTGGATTCATAATGACCCTGCGTACAACAGAATGAAACACTGCCCGGTCCTGCGCCATCCTCACAATTGTTCGTGTGCTTGAATGTTTGTTGCAGCCACGGTGTCCATCCATCTGGTCCAGGGCCTTCTTTTTCACCACTCTTACACTTCACCAAGCACGATGTCCTTCTCCAGAGACTAGTCTCTCAAAATAACATGTCCAAAATATGTGAGATGAAGTCCTTGCCTCTAAGGATCAATCTGGCTGTACTTCTTCTAAGACAATTTTGTTTGTTCTTCTGGCAACCCATGGTCCTTTCAATATTTTTCACCAGCAACACAGTTTAAATTCATTGAGTGTTCTTCAGTCTTCCTCCTTCAATGTCCAATTGTCACGTGCATTTCCAGCAATTGAAAATGGTCCTGAGTTGGCTTACCTGAGTCCTTAAAGTAACATCCTTGCTTTTCAACACTAAAGTGGTCATATGGAGCAGATTTACCTAATGTAATACACCCCTCAATCTCTTGACTGTTGCTTCTATGAGCATTAATTGTGGATACAAGGAATAGGAAATCCATGGCCAATTCAATGTTTTCTCTGTTTACCATGATGTTACCTACTGGTTCAATTGTGAGCATTTTGGCCTTATTTACCTTGAGTTGTAATCCATACTGAAGACTACAATCCTTTATTTTCATCAGCAAGTGCTTCAAGTCATCTTCACTTTCAACATGCAAGGTTGTGTCATCTGCATACAGCAGATTGTTAGTAAACCTTCCTCTAATCCTGATATCATTCTTCTTCAGATAATCCAGATTTTCTGATTAGTTGCTCAGCATGCAGATGCATAAGATGGCGAAAGGCTACACTCCTGAAATCCACCTTTCCTGATGTTAAACCATTCAGTATTTCATTGTTCTGTTTTCACAAATCCTTCTTGATCTGTGTACACGTTCCACATGAGAACAATGAAGTGTTCTGGAATCCCCATTCTCCTCAAGGCTATCCATAGTTCTTTGTGATCCACACAATTGAATGTCCTGGAATAATCAATGAAACATTAGTAAATATCTTTCTGGTATCCTCAGTTTTCATCCAAGAATCATTAGACATCAGCAATGATATCTCTTGTTCAGCATCCCCTTCTGGATCTGGCCTGAACTTCTTGTAGCTCCCTGTCAATGTACTGCTGTAACCTTGGTTGGATGATCTTCAACACAATTTTACTTGCCTATGGTATCTATGACATAGTTCTATAATTGATAAATTCTGTTGAATCACCTTTCTTTGGAATGGGTACACGGATGGATATCTTCCAGTCAGTTGGTCATGTAGCTGTCTTTCACATTTCTTGGCATAGAAGAGTGAGTGCTTCCCTTGCTTCATTATCTTGCTGAGACATTTCAATTGGTCTCCCATGAATTCCTGGAGCCTTGCTTTTGACTGATGCTTTCAGTGCAGCTTGGACTTGCTCCTTTAGTACTTTTTGTTCTTGATCAAATGCTACCTCTTGGAATGGTTTCATCTCGACTTGTTCTTTTTGGTACAATAACTCTCTGTATTCTTTCCATCTTTTTACTCTTCCTATATCCTTAATATTTTGATGTAGAATCATTCAACATTGCAATTGGAGGCTTGAATTTTTCTTAATTTCTTTCAGTTTAAGATATACTTAGCATCTTCTTAATTTTTGTTTCTCTAACTCTACGCCTTTGAAAATTTCATTATAATATTTTACTTTGTCTTCTGGAGCTGTCCTTTGAAATTTTCTATTTAGCTGTTTGAATTCGTCATTTCTCCCGTGCGCTACTCTTTGAATAAGAACAAGTTTCAGAGTCTCCTTTTAACATCCACGTTGATATTTCCTTTCTTTCATGTCTTTTTATGGATGTTCTGCTTTCTGTGTGAATGATATTCTTGATGCCATCCCGAAGCTTCAGGACGTCTGTTATTACTGTTAGAGTCCTAGTGCTGGTTTGCTGCCTATCAGGGGAGTTTTGGGGCCTTTTCTAGGGCTCTGCAATTATTATGTGATTTTCTATCACTATGATACCAACCCATCTCTTTCAATTACACATAAGCTCAATTGATGACACGAACAATACCCCATTCATTTCTGGCTCTTCAGAAACCGGCATGAGGCCGGGATACTAAGCATTGTTAAATGAACATTCGTTCAGCACATAGAACAAAGATATCACACAATGGAGGTGGTTTCCTAGGAGAGTAAGAATGATGCTATTAAAACTTCCTATACACAGTAATACATCTCCACAAACAGATCACAAACACATATTGTTACATAATTTCGCTGTTTCAATGATGGACCATTCGAACAGTCACTGCCATTGTAATACACTGTAACAAGCTCTCACAAAACTCACTGGCACACAATAAACATCTATGCTTCACATAAGCATCTGTGGAATGTCTAGAATTTCGCTGATTCAGGTTAGGCCAGCTAGGTTTAGTTCTAAGTTGTGAGTTGGATCATTTAGGCTAATTCTGTTTCCCATCTGTTATAAGTTGGGGTCTTGCACACAAAGCTCCCAAACCAAACTCACAGTCATTGAGTCAGTTCTGATTCGTAGTGACCCTGTAGAACAGGGTAGACTTGAACCTGTGAGTTTCTGAGACTGTAACTCCATATTTTTTTCTTCAGAGAAGCTGGTAGTGTTGAATTGCTGACCTTGTGGCTAGCAGCCCAGTGTAACTCTGAGTCCACCAAGGTTCCTGGATACTGCACACAGAGTTTTGTTTGGTTTGGTTTTTCCACCCCCTTCTCTCTCTCTCTAATGGTAGGCTCTAGGAGCACCAAGTAGTAAATAATCACTCCAACCCATGCCCATGTCATGTCCTCTAACAACTAGAAGACCAGAGAAATCATAATTGCATGATGCAGTCAAAAGAAAGGAATGGAGGCAGGTTCTTCATCCAGTATGAAACTCTTACAGTCTTGTGGGTGAAAAATTCTGTTTCAGAGAAAAGAATAATTGGGACCTCTAAGTGGATCTCCTACAGCCACTTTCACTGATATTTAAAGAGAGACAGAGGGACACAAAGCTGCATACCTCTGAGTAGCATCCTTCACAGCATATTCTTAGGCTTGACATTTGCCTTTTTTTTAATGTGATGGAATCCCTTGGAGTTTTTCATTCTGTAGATGTTATTATCTAATAGATTTACAGCTGGACAGCATGGGCTGTGCGGTGGTTAATTTTATTTCAAATTACTGGAGATGTACATGTAAAGAATTAAATCTATTTACAAAAATAATCCAATTAAATTTTTATTCAGAAGTAATATATTCTGATCAAACCAAATAAATTACTATAATTATTCCAAGAACAGAATTAAAGATAGGTCGGCTCCCTAACTTTCTTCTTAATAGAGCTTGTTTACAAGAAAAAGATATATTTTTTCTTAAGGTATTGTTAAGCGATGATATAGAGATATACATATATATACATCACACACATATGCATTATATAATACATGTATTGCACATGCAATACACATGCACTGCAAATGCATATATGCATGTACTTTTAAGTATGAGCATAAATTTTTAAAGTATTATTATAAAAATCAAAGGAATGTTTATTAACCCAAAACATAAAAATGTAAAGCCATTATTTCACAGAAGTTCGTACATCTGGACTCCAAAACAGCTCTGAAGACAATGTTTCCATCTCGACAGCCCTCTCCTGAAGAGTTGTGTGCTTTCCGTATATACTATTTCAAATTAGCTGTATAGGTATCCTTGAGCAACTAAAATTATGTTTTGATGAACTGTGATTTGAATTTGGGGAACAAAAGGAAGGCTGAAGAGGCGGGCTCAGGGCTGCAGAGTGAATGTGGCCGGGTTTCCAGTGAGCCGCTCATTGGACGGCCCCTGCCATCAAAAATAATGAACAGATGCATTGTCATCGGGGGTGGGGGGGTTAAAAATATACTGTTTTCAGGTACAAAATAACTTCTTCATAATAAGTCTGCATCATTGTCCTGTGTCCTGTGAGCATATCTATCAAAATTACCCATTTGGCATGCTCAAAATAATTATCGCCGTATCGTGATTCTTCTCTGGGTTGAATTTAGTTGGCCCAGCAGATCTCCTCAGAAGTCAGTTTGGTTTGAACTTTGGAAAAATACTAGTAAGTCCCCCATTACAATTCATTCTATCATCACTAGCTTGAATTTTACTTGAAAAACTGATGGAAAGATCAGCTCTTGGAGCTCAGAGTTCAAAAGCAACCAATGCTTTTAGCCCCTATCAAGACAGAGGCTTGCTAAAACCAAGGTGTTTACTTCAACTGAAGATGCCAAACCACCTGAGACGCCAGCTTCCGGAGAGACTGCGTCAGCAGTTATGCTGTGGTTTTCGGCCACAAGTCTGTGGACTTCACTGGCAGCTTCTTCATCTGTAGAGATTGCCAGTCTTCCTCCTTTGGGCTCATCTTTGAGATCTTCCCTACCTTCCTTAAAACATGCGATACCTCCCCAAAATATTGCTATTCATGGCGCAGCATTTCTCTCAACTCGTTGCGAAGTTTTCACGATTTAGGAAGTTTGTTTACAATGTGCTATTAGCCCTGACCTTGGTAGCATTATTTTTCTTGCCACAAAAGCACCAAAATGTGTCCAAGGCAACTGTCTTACTCAGAGACCCTTTCTGCAGCTGCCCTCCAGTCACAGAGACATTGAAACACGTGTTGTTTGAAACAGACCTCAGGATGTATGAAATGTAGTTGCAACACTGTTTAACTTACCCACCCATATGCAAAGGCAGTTTTCCTGCAAATCCCAGGAGGGAGGGGTGGGATGATAAAGCCATCAGTTCATTAATCACAGCAGGGAAAACGGTGAGGTGAAGTGCCTGGATTGTGATGGATTGTAAATGTGAAGTTAGAGGTAACAAGGAGAGTTCCCAAGCCAGATGGAATTTGAGCAAAGACTAGAAAAAGAGTAAAAGAGTGAACCGGCCTGTAGGTAGGTACCTGAAGAAAAAATATGCCAGGGAAAAGAAAGCAGCCTTGCGGGGGCTTTGTGGCAGATAGCTCTCAACTGCTCTCTAAGAAGAGCAGTGAGATCGTCACTGAGAGAGAGAAAGACGGTAGGAGGTGAGGTCACAGAGGTTATGGGAGCCCATCAGACAGTGATGTGTGGCTTTGCAGGATGCTGCCAGCCGTGTGACTGTTATTCTAGGTGGTATGGAACGTCGAAAGGTGTCCAAGAGAAGAGTGATGGGGTTTGACATGTGTGATGAAAAGATCCCTCTGGCCACTGCATTAAGGCCAGATTTCAGCAAAGCAAGGAGAAAGCAGGGAGATCTTTTAAGAATTTGATTGCAACACACAAGGCTAGAGTTGACCATGGGCTCTAGTGGAGAGAAAGAGGGAGAGAAAAAGAGGAAGGATACGTTTTTAGAAGTGGATTCTTCAGACTTCCTGAAGCCAATGAGACTGAAAGAGTCCCTGAAAATCTTGCCCTGAGATGTTCTTTAAACCTGAAATGAAACATATCTCCTGTGGTCCCTAAACCAAATGATTTAAAGCACACACACACACATACACACACAGACACACATACACACACGCACATACGCGCGCACACACGCACACGCACACACAAACACACATACACACACACTCACACACATACACACATATACACACATACACACACATACACACACAGAGACACATACACACAGAGACACCCATACACACACAGAGACACATACACACATACACACACAAACGCACACACACACACAGAGTCCTACAATAATTTAGCTTACTTAGTACAGAATGGCGGCCTTGAGAATTGGGCTAGTTTAAAGCCGAAGTGATCTGGGAACAAATTTACAATAGCAACTGGATAAGTTAGATAGTGAATTTAGGGACCAGGGAGTTTAATCCCCCTATGCTATTGAGCTATGGAAAAGTTCACAGCAAATTTGTATTTGAAAGACTTTGACCTACTACTCTGTGCATGATTGTCTCAGGACCATAGTCATGGAGATCAAGAACAATTGGCATGGCACAGTCTAAAAGGACAATGCTCTACATTCTACTTTGGCAAGTAGTAACTGGGATCATAAAAGCCTGTGAGTGGTCATTTAAAGTGGAACTATTGGTTCTGCCCCATCTACACAAAGAATGATGAAGAAAAGCAACATGCATAGAAAACAATATTCTAAAGAACCGATTGACCATATGGATTTCAGCCTCCACAACTCTGAGACCAGAAGTCCTAGAGGCTCCCCACTTACGACTGTGGACCACTTTGAAAGGGATCACAGTAGGAGGTCCTCAACAGAGTGGTAGAAAAAATATGGATCAAAACTTAAAATCATAAAGTAAGTTCAGGCTCACTCATAGAGACTCAGGACATAAGTACACGCCTGGAACTAACCTCATGCCTGCGATTCAACTTTTAAATAAGCAATAGACAGGACCTTTAGATGAACCGTAAAACTAGGACATAAGCACACCTCAGAATAATCAACTACACAAAATTTCAAAGGCAGCAGAATAAAGCTCAAAAGGCTACAAAGAGATAGGCAAGGATGAGTGGAAGTGGTAGACAGGGAGCTGCTATACTGTGGGCACTGCAATGGCATGAAACAAAATGTGCACGGATTACTGAATGAAAACCAATTTGCTCTTTAAACTATCCCTAAATCAATTTTTATAAAGTTAGACACAAAAACAAAAAAAATCAGTGACAGATAAAACTATAGAATTATTTCCAGCTAAAAGAGTGTCTTAGACACACTACACTATCTCTCCACAGCAGCATCCTAAGAAACTAAGTAAAATCTTGGAATTCTTCGTGCTAGGTGAAAAGATAAAGAGCTAGAGAGAACATATTGGAAGGAATAATTGACTGAAAATCAGAAGAAGTGAAGTGTTCTGTGAGACAAAGACAGCAGTAATTCTGGGTGAAGACCATAGAAGCCAACTTCCCAGGATGTCCAAAATCTCACAGAGCAGCTAGGAGACACCGTTGTCATTCTAGGTGCCATCCTGTGGGTTCCCATTCACAGTGACTTTCTATACCACACAACACAATACCATTCACGCCTGCGCCATCCATACCATTGTGATTATGTTGCTGTCACGGTGTCAGTTCATCTTGTTGAGATGAATTACTGCCCCTCTACTTTACCAAACACAAGGTTCTTTTCCATTGGTCTCTCCTAACAACATGTCCAAAGACTGAGAGACAATGCCTCACTCTCCTCGCCTCTGAGGAACATTCTGGAGTGAGACAATGCCTCACTCTCCTCGCCTCTGAGGAACATTCTGGAGTGAGACAATGCCTCACTCTCCTCGCCTCTGAGGAACATTCTGGAGGCACTTGTTCCAAGAAAGATTTGTTGGTCCTTTTGGCAGAGTCCATGATATTTTCATTAGTCGTTGCGGGCAGCACAATGCAAACTCATTGATTCTTTTCAGTCCTCCTTATTGAATGTCCAACTTTCACACGCAGATGAGGCGATTGAAAACATCATAACTGAACAACAACACAATCAGCATGGCAAATGAAGGCACTGCAGAATGTCCACAGTAACTATGTACTGACTGATATTTATATGGGATATAAATATTTTAAATGTACCTATCAAGAGTCAGTGAGTGGCAAAATAAAACAGAAAACATAAATAATCAATATGATATCAATAAGAGAGGTACCCTAGCCCCAAAGATAAAAATAATCTAAAGATCAAAGGGTGGAAAATGTATCACACAAATGGTAACCAAGAGTGACAATATTAATGTCTGATAACATAGGCTTTATGGCAAACAGAAATATAAAAAACAAGGAAGGATATTATATGTCAATCCAATAAGTGGATACAACAAAATAAATATGTATGCCTCCAGTGCAAGAGCTTCAACATACTTAAGATGAATCTTAAAAGATAAGTAGAAAGCTCCACAGTCATAACAGCAGACTCTCACACATTGCTTTTGATGAAGGACTGAAAAAGTAGAACAAGACTCCGTATCAACACACTGAACCCGATTCATCTCCAAAATCTATACAGAGCATTTCACCCACCACAAAGTATAATATACATTATATTGATCATTTTAGCAAACATTGATCATTCTCCAGGACAGACCATATGTTAGGCAATTAAGCAAGAATAAATAAATTAAAACACACTGAAATAGTACAGAGTATCTTCTCATATCACAACACAGTAAATTAGAAATCAATAACATGAAAAATCAGATACAAAGTAACTAAATAACATAAAAATTACTTGAAATTACATGTAGAAATCATATTTTCAAAAACTACTGGATCATAAACCAAAACCAAAACCAAACTAAATTCACTGTCATTGAATTGATGCCAACCTATATGGACTTTTAGGACAAGGTAGAACCACCCCTCTAAGTTTCTGAAGGTGTAACCGTTCATGGGAAGAGTAGGAAAAATAAAATATAAATTTTCCTAGGGTCGTATGAAAAGGAAAATACAATATACCAAACCTTTAGGATGCAGAAAATGCAGTGCTCTAGGTCAATTTACAGAAGACATGTACATCAAAAGGAAAGAAAGCTCAAATACTTTAACCTAACAACTTCAGCAAATGGAATAAGAACATAAAAAAGGCCCACAGTTACCAGAAAAGAAAAACTAATAAATTTTTGAGCAGAAAAAATGAAACAGAAAAAAACAATAGCAAGAATGAAAAAGACAGGATGTTTCTTCATTGAAATGACTAACAAAATAAACAAACTGCGGGCCACGTTAGCCAAGGGAAAGAGTGAAAAGATGGAAATAGCACAGAGGAGAAATAGATGGGTGACATAGAAACTAAACCAAATGAAATAGAAAGGAAAACAAAATATGAATAACTAGACTCCACTAAACTTGAAAACCTAAAAGGAATCGACAAATTTCTAGAAATACACTCCCTGTCAAAGCTAACACAGGGTAAAATACTAAATTTTAACATACTTATCACAAAAAATGCACTGAGTTTATTCAAACATTTCTACCACCACCACCCCCACTACCACTTTTCTGTGGTTTTCTGAGCCTGCAACTCTTTACTGGAGTAGAAAATCTCAACTTGTTTCACTTTCCTGCTCTTGTTCAGCAGCCTCTGAAGCTACAGGAGCCGCCAGAAGTCTCTAGCTTACATGTGATCCATGCCCTTGAACCAAACTGAACCACTGCAACTGTGTGAACCACTGTGTGAACCACTTTTAGACATACATCTCTTTCTATATACATACACATACAAGCATCACTGATCTTACTTCTCTAAAGAACCCACATTAACATAGAGTGAACACCTGAAATGGGGAAGAAACCATCTCTTTGACAAATGGTTCTGGAAAACTAGATATCCTGTCTCACACGACATACAAAAGCTAACGCCAGATGGAATCAAAGACCTAAAAGTAAAACCTAAAACTATAAAGATCATCAAAGGAAAAACCGAGGCACCTTTAGGACATAAATAATCTGTCATGGCTTAACTAAAATTCACAAACATCAGATCATAAACTCACAGATGGGCATTGAGTTGATTCTGACCCATAGTGACTGTATGGGGCAGGGTAGAAATGTCCCTGTGAATTTCTGAGACTAACTATTTATGGGGTGTGTGTATTTTGATCACCATTATCACTGCGTTTGGCAAATGTTCCCTTTTGTTTATTCTTAAGGGTAAAAAGAAAGACACTTAGATATAGCCATACATTTGCCAATTTTTATCTCCCCATGGTTTCTTGCTTAGAAATCTTTCCTTGAGGGTTCAATTACTCTTAACTTAAAGCAATTTCTTTAGTGAAACTGTAAAGAGGCCTCAAAGAGTTCATAGAAATTTTTCATTATCTTCTAATTTCTTTTATTTCATGAACTGCTTCAAGTTCCCTCCTATGTGGGAAACACTTTTGAAATTTTTTGTTTGAAAATGTCGCATATTTTAATGTTATTTTAATTGGTTATACAATTTTAGATGTGCAATTCCTTCCCTCGTTTGTACATTGTGTGCTTTCATTTATTGCATTTTAGAAGTCTATAATTAGTATACTTTTTGGTTCTTTATGATACTAATTTGGATGTGTTTGCTTTTGAAGTTTTATCTTATTTTGTGTTGTTCTGTTCTGTTTCATAATCACGTATCTAAGGGCCATTTTATTTTACTAATTGGGCTAGGTCAGGGGTTGCCAAACTGTGGCTCTTTCAGTACATACATAGGGCTCTGAAGTAAAATTCAAAAAATATTATTCAGATAATTGTGATTTCATTTTTTTGTAAAAATATATATTTATGGCTCTCAAATAATGTTTAAATTGTTGTGAAAGACAGGATGGAATCTTCCATCTCAAAAGTTTGCTGATTCCTGGACTAGGGGCCATTTTTTGACAAGGCCAGTTGGTACCTGCTCCACTTAAGTTATCTGTTGGTTGGCTGTTCCAATTAGTTCAACTGCTTCACCTACCTCGCCAATTAGTCAACGTATAAGCAGCTTCATTAATTTAATTTAGTTGATATATGTTATCTTAGGTTGGATTCTCTAAAGAAGGAAAACCAGCCAAACACCTTTTGTATGTATATAGAGATTTATCTCAATGAGTCGGGTACAGGTTGGCTATTCCCAAGCCTTGGGTCAGATATAAGGCTGGAGGCTTCTCCTGACTCATGTAGTTGCAGAATCTGACAAATCCAACATCAACAGGCTGCTGATGCTGATAAATCCAATCTAGGCTGATAAGATGTGAGGTTGCTGTCTCCCAGGGTACAGAGGACAAGGCATCCCCAAATAAGTAAACAATATGGCATCATGTCAGCTCCTGCTGATAGAAACTCTATAGGACAGAAAGCCATTTGGGTTTCTATGACTTCAAATCTTTACGGGAGTGGACAGCCTCATCTTTCTCCCATGGAGCAGCTGACAGGTTCAACCGCTGACCATGTGCTATGCCACGAGGATTCCTTTGGTAGATAAATATGGACATCCTACCAAACCTCTCCAGGTCTTCTACTCCGACAGTAGAATATACATATAGAGCAAAAATCCAGAGAGTTTTGTCAAGGTTTCTGTATCTTGGATGCAGGCCATTTCCCTGAGAAAACTTCCCTTCAATTGAATGGCTGGTTGGTCTATGATATCAATTGTTATCACAGGAGATGACTATATTATTACTGAGAAACCATTGAGAATCACTACCTAGCCAAGTTGATACACAGTCTTAACCATCACATACACGACACTGAGGAGAGTGCTGGCATACAATAAATGCTATGTAAGCTTCTTCTATGAAAATAATGAAAATAAATATTATAATAATGAAAATAAGGACACAGAGCAATTGGACCACTGATACCCAAAGATTTGAACAAGGCATACAGGCTACTCTAGTCAGGGTAACTCTACCGATGACTTGGTGAAATGGTCATAAGCGCAGCGGAGGAGGTGCATCTAATGACAGCCTTGACAAAGGATGTCCTAGAGAAGGAACGCCTGCCCCTAGCCCTACAAGCCAGGTGCAAAGGTAGTTACAAAGGTGGAGAGGGGAAGTTTGGGTAAACAAAGTTAGAATATTAGATGAAATGACAGAAAAGCATCGTCTTTAAGCCATGTCAAAACCAAATCAAATCCACTGACACGGTTGGTGTGTAAAATCTCAGCCAAATATTTGATCATACTGATGATCATTGTGAAAGGGTGGTGTGTACCGGGGTCGGCCAGACTGCTGGTTAAATAAATACTGGTTACATAATGATATCTATGTACAAACAGGCTCCCAATATAATCAGGAGGCTAGTGCTATCAGAGGAATAAATGTAATCTTGCTTATGCTTGATGGCTATCGCTTTTCTTCTCCATGAATCCTGTTTTTATCACTACGACTGCTGCAAAAGTGGAATCAAGCAGAAGAACAATTGTGAAGATGGCACAGGACCAGGTGGCGTTTCATTCTATAAGTTGAGACTTATTTGAAATGGATTACCAGCAATTTCTGTGCTCAACTGTGGAAGATACAACTGCTTGGTATTCATTGGATATCTTATTATTCAATATTTCCTAGCAACCGATGTCATAAAATCTACTATGTGACTAACTCATTGACAGCATACATCTGGCAGTAAGGAATACCAAGGCATGAGGTGAGAGTAATGCTGGCTATGACGGTTACACTTTCTGAATCATGATTATCGGTGGTCTCAAGTTGATGTATTGATGTAATTTGGCAGTTCTGTGATTATCCTTCATTTTGTGATGTATTTTCACATAACAAAGGTTTTCACATCATGATCTGGTCTTTGGAACTTAGCTATGTGGATAAATTAGGAGTGGATGTATATAACTTCAGCTAAAATCTATCAAAAGAAAGAGGAATCCTAGTGGTGTAATTGGTAATGCATTAGACTGCTCATTGGAAGGTCAGATGTTCGAGTCTACTAGCCAATCGCCATGAGAAAGATCTAATCCTGTAAAGATTTATAGTCTTAGAAACACACAGGGGCTGTTCTATTCTTTTCTATATGGTTCCTATGAGTTGTAATTGACTTGATGACAATGAATATATATACATATAGGTATACATATATATACATTATATGTATACATATATACATCCATATATATTATATATGCATATACATATACAATAGTTTTGTATTCCTGAATTATTAGTGTAAAATTAAATCAATTTATATTTCTTGCCTATCAGATTAGATGGTCATGTCTTGAAATGCAGTGTATCTTAAATGTGTGAAGCCCAGAAGCAGAGAAGTTCCCTAGAGCATAGATTTCAGTTCAGAATTCAGAAGTGAACTTTCCATTGGCCATATGCTCTGTGGGTGTGCTGCTGGCAACATAGTGGTGGAAAGAAGCTGAACTTCACTGTGACACACGTTTTGTTTTCCTTGTCCTACAGGAAAAGTAATAAATTAGTGATTATTAAATTCTATTATCATAGAACATGGCATGTTTATTTCTAAACACAGTGTATTGCAGGAGTTTGGAGACAATTATTTTTACCTTTTCTTGTCTTATGGCCATTGAACAATGAATCATTGCAGATGCATACTGTCAGCCTGTATTTCTCTCACTCACCAATTCTTTAACTAATAAAATCTGCAACATTAATAACAACAAATATTGCCTGGCAATATGCATGTGCTTTGCACCTGCCTTCTGTGCATTGCCATTTGAGTTCAGTGCTGCTAATTAACTGACAAGGAACCAACTTTCGGAGAAGTTGTGTAATTTGCATGCTAGAATTTATAAGTTCTGAACAAATTTGAACAAAGTTTTAAATATAAACTGTCACCATAAGCCACTGAAATCAATTAAAAATATCAATCTGTAGCTAGTGATTTACATAACTCCACATGATAATTAGAATGTTATAAATATGGCACCTAACAACATCAACAACGATCACTTTGATAAATTCTGTCTGGGATTCATCCATGTATAATAAATTGTTGTTTAACAAACTATATGCTGTTAGAAAATATGAGGTCAAAGAATCTCTCCAGCATGTACCACATGGGTAGAAATGTCTAACTTTACTTTTAGAGTATTTTTTATCTCCAAAGCTGATAATATATATTATTTCAATATTAAGTATCTTCTCATACGTTTACTGATCTTCTTGGAGAAATATCTTTTAGAATTCTTTGCCTCCATTGTGTAGTAGGTAAGACATGTGCAGTTTTTTCTTTCTTTTGTGAGTATACCTTACAAAACATGGATACATGACTTGTAAGAATTTTCTCACAGTATAGAGATTTTTTCACTTTCTTGACAATTTTGTCTCTTTTATTTTGCATAAAGCTTTTCATTTGGATAAAATTCAACTTATCTGTATCTTTCTCTTGTGTGTGTGTGTGTGTGTACTTCGTGTGTTATACAGTGATCTATTGCTAAATCCAAGATCCTGAAGATTTACTCCTATGTATTCCTATGTGGTTATTGCTCTTGTATTTAGTTCATTGATCCACTTTGAGGTTATATTTATTTGTTGCATAAGGAAATCCAATTGTCCCATCAACAATTTGTTGATGACACTGTTCTTCTTTCCTTATTGAATGATCTGAAAACTTTATCAAAATTCAATGGGCAAACACGAATGTGTAGTTTTCTTGGAACTCTCAGTTATATTCCAATGGCCTTTACCTATTCAGCGCAAGTTTTGATTAATACAGCTTTTTAATAACTTTGGAAATCAGGAAATGTGAAGTCCCCAATTTTGTTCTTCTGTTTCAAGTTGTTTTTGTTCTTCGGGGTCCTTTCACATCTTGATAAATCTGATCATTGAATTTTGAACTTATATAAAATGACTATTAGAATTTTCATAGAACTGGCATTGAATTTATAGATTGTTTTAAGTAGTGCTGACATCTTCACAGCATGAAGTCTTCCTACCAATGAATATGGGATGCCTTTCATTTATACATGCCTTCTTTAATTTATTTCAGAAAGATTTTATACTTCATGTACTTTAAAAATGTTTCTTATATCATTCAGATAATGATACAAAATTAATAATGAATTTAAATAATTAAGATTCAGTAAAACTACCTTGAGTAATTATTGTATACTCTATTAACAATTTGACATATAAATTTCAGTTAGATATAATTCCTGCCACCAAATTTTACATCACAGTGCGCTTGATACATATGCAGATAAAACTTAGAACCAAATTTAAAAAGTAAAGTGAAGTATACATTTGAAAGGTAACAGGTATTATACATGGGGGTTGTTCAAAAAGTTTACAGAAAGTGAAATTAAAAGATAATCAATATTTTGCACATTTTTTAAGCCACTTTGAATCTGCAATTTTATGGTTCTTTAACTCTTTAAAATCAGTTGTTACTAAAATAACCTGCTGCATCACTGCTGATTCCAGTAGATGTGTAGCTGTGAACCGGTGTGGTTGTTGTTGGGTGCCATGCAGTCGGCTTCAGCCCACGTGGCCTACGCCCAACAGAATGAGACACTGCACAGTGCTGTATCATTCTCACAATGGTGCCTATGCCTGGGCCCATTGATGCAGCCATCGTGTCAACCCATCTCACTGAAGGCCTTCCTCTTTTTAGCTTCCCTTTCACTTTACCAAATATGATGTCCTTCTCCAGGTTCTCTCCTGACAATATGTCCCAGGTAGAAAAACAAAGTCTTTCCATCCTTGCCTCTAAGAAGCACTCTGGCCGTACTTCTTCCGATACAGATTGGCCTCCCTTTTGGCAGTCCAGGGTACTTTCGATATTCTTCATCAGCACCACAGATCAGATGCATCTCTTCTTCTCTGGCCTTCCCTCTTAATGTCCAACTCTCACGTGATATCATTCAATGGGGAATACCACGGTTTGAGTGCACTTGAGTCCTCAAAGTAATAATATCCTTGCCCTTCAATAACCTAAAGAGGTCTTGTGCAGCAGATTTACCTAATGCAACACATCTTTTGGTCTTTCACAATATGTGGCCCACATGATCTCTGGAGACTGCTGAGCAGCCGAAGTTGATAATAAATATTTTTTCCCATTTCAAAACCAACAACAGAGCCACGGTAGCCAAAATAGCCTGTCATGGTTCAACAACAGACATAGACCCCGGAACAGAATTGAGATCCCGGAACTAAATTCATCCACCTATGAATATCTGAAAGGGGGATAAAACTGATTAAATGGACAGGAGAGACTCTCTTTGGACAAATGGAATGAGAAAGCTGGATATTCATTTGCAGACAAATGAAACAGTATCCATATCTTGCACCATATTATAAAAAACAAATTCAAGATGAGTCAAGGACCTAAATGTAAAACCTAAAATGACAAAATCATCGAAGAAAAAACAGACACTAATTTAATGGACTGAATACATAATACCAATGTAAAGGTCTTAAGATATATAATGTAATACAATTTAAAAACTTAAAATGAATCTTGCTGCCATTAAGTCAATTATGTCTCAGAGTGACTCTATAGGTAGGAATGGAGCTGCCCCCGGTGGGTTTCCAAGGCTCTACATTTTTATGAGAACAGAAATCTTCAGCTTTCAGTATCAGAGAAGCTGAGGGGTTCACACTGCTGATGTTTCAATTAGCAGCCCAACTTGCAGCCCATTCTGCCACCAGAGAACCTACAATACGACTGGAAATCACTGCAGTCAATGCCCACTCATAGCAAACCGCTGAGACAGGGTACAACTGCACCTGTCGGTTTCCAAGACTGTAACTTTGGGGCGTAGAAAGGCCCCTCCTTCTCCTTCAGAGTGGGCTGGTGGTTTCAAATTGCCAATCTTGGGGAATGCAGCCCAACATATAACCACTAATGTCACCAAAGCTCCTATACATACTTTTATATAATACAATTATGGTCCCTAAGTTTGTGCCTAGTTTTTCACTGATGGTCTCTCTATTGTTAAATTTTACATTTAAAAATATGGTATGGGTTAGGGGAAAGCCAAATAACGAGCTCTGATATACTGATGACACAACATGAAAGCAAAGAGGACTGAAAGCTCTTATTACTGGAGATCAAAGACTTCAGCCTTCGGAATGGATTACACCTTAATGTAGAGAGGGAAAACTTCCTGATACCTAGACCAATAACCCTCATCATGATAAACAAAGTATTGAAGTTGTCATTCCACTTGAATCCACAATCAGCACTCGTGGAAGCAACAGTCAAAAATTTAAAAAAAAAATGTACTGCCTTGGGAAAATCTCTTGCAAAAGAATTAAGGTTCTAAATAACAGATGTGCCATCTTGTGGCCTAAGGGGCATGCGATCCAAGCCTTGGACTTTTCAATTGCCTCATATGTATATGAAAGCTGAGCGATAAATAAGGAAGAATAATTGATGCATCTGAATGACGGTAGTTGTGAAGAGTATTGAACATGCCATAGACTTTCAGAAGAATAAGCAGATCTAGATTGGAAGAAGCCAGAATACTCCTTAGAAGCAAGGAAGTCACTGTTGGTGGACCTGTAGGTATGTACTATTACTATGAAAATCGATCTGGTGATATGTAAAACAGATGGAAATCAAGCTACCCTATGACCCTGCAATACCCTTACTGGGCATATACCCAGAAGAGGCAAGAAACAAACCACAGCCAGACATCTGTGCTCCAATGTTCATCATGGCACAGTTCACAATCGCAAGGTGTTGGAAACAACCCAAATTTCCATCAACTAATGAGTGGATTAAAATACTGTGGGACATACATAAAATGGAGTACTACGCATTGCTAAAAAGCAGTGATGAATATATGAAGCTCATCACTGAATGGGAAGAACCGGAGGAAATCATGCTAAGCGAAGTAAGCCAAGCATAAAAGGGCAAGTACAACATGAATCCACTGACTGACATAAGCTTAAGAAAATGCAGAAGGGGCACAGAGAAAAAGCTACTGTATATAAATGCTCTTGGGGTGAGGACCAGGTAGAATCGCAGGGGCCAGACCAAATCCAGGGATATATATGGTAGCTAACTAAAAAGGAGTGGAGGAAAGGAAAAAAAGAAATGGGTAGTGGGGCAGCAGGGCACTAACCCACCCACAGTGAGGGTATTGTTTATTATGGGGAAAGGTCAGATGTTCACAGGCATCCTTCCTGAGGGTGATCATTTGCCAAACTGCAGGGGCCCCCACTCCCTGCTGTTAAAGACAATGGACAGGCCTGCAGTCATCTATTTGGTTCCAGTAGGTGGGGTTTACACCCTACTGATAATGGTTCCTATGGAGATCTAGGGAATAGATCAAGGTTAAGCTGCCATCCTAAACTTAGGACCTACCCATCTTGTTACATGTATACCCCCAATCCCTCCTCTTCCTATTGCGTGTATTTCCCTAGACCACCCCCTCATTACTGTATTACCTATAGCACAACCCCTTCTTGTGATGTAGGTCCTCACCTGTAATTAGGGGGCTTGCATGTCCCCAGAGAATATAAAAAGCCTGAGTTAGCATTAAACACACTCTCTCTCCCTCCATGTGGCACCAAGTGGGGCTGAGGTGTGCATGCTACCATGAATTATGTCTGACTCCATTTATATCAATACTTCTATCTCTCATGCTCTCTATAACTTTACTATGATCTTTACTTATTATCGCTGTACAATTGTACATACCGGACCCGTATTGATATGTTAGGGGCTGGCTTCCCCTGACAGTTTATATCTCCACAGGGAAAGAGGGACTAGACTTTAACCCAGTGCTCAAAGTTGTGAATACAACATGCTGGAATGGAGTAGGAAACCAGTGGAGAGGTCTGAGGGGCTGGCCCCAATCCCAATTATGTGGACACCTGCCCCTCCCCCCAGAAGAATTTATTTCAGAGGACAGCACTGAAGCTGCAGCTCAGGGAGAGGGACATGTCTGATCAGAGCGCCTGGGAGCAAATGAAGGGGGAGGAAGAGAGAGTGGAGCCTATCCTGGCCCACCAAGCCTTGGCGACAAGATTCCCACTCAGAGCAGCCAATCCACAGAGAAGACCATATGGCCGGCCTCACTATGAGACATGACGTCCCTCACTGACCCATAGCCCACAGGGACAACACTGGAGACACAGTGTGGGAATTGTGCCCAATCTGATCCCACCACACAAAGGAAAAAACACTAAGGGTATGCAACAGAACAGCAAGGGGAATGGAGCAACAAAGTCTCCAAGGAATACCAAAAATAGACTTTGGGGGCAGGGCTTGGCACCCCATCAGCCTTCACTGGAAAGTACTCCTAAAGGCCAACAAACAGTCCTTGAACTAATTACAAGCTTTTCTTTATTGTTGTTTTGTTGTGGAGTTTTTTGTTTGCTTTGTCATTGGTTTTTTGTTGTTAATAATGTTTTATTTTCTTTTGTTGCTTGGTTTTGCTCTGTCTTGTTTTCGTGCATGTTATTATCTCTGCAGGTCTGTCTAAATAAGATAGGCTGCATGAACAATCTGGAGAAGAAAACAACAGGACCAGAGGGAGAGGTGGGGGAAAAGGAAGTGGTGCTAACAAATCCAGGGACAAGTGACCAAACAAGTGATACAAATCAGTGTTGAGGAGGGTGTAGGAGGCCTGGTAGGGAGTGATCAAGGGTACTGCAAACAAAAGGAATTACTGAAACCCAAATGAAGGCTGTGCATGATAGTGGGACAAGAGGAAACTCAAAGGAAATAGAGGAAACAGCTAGGAGGCAAAGGGCATTTACAGAGGTCTAAATAAAGGCATGCACATATGCAAATATATTTATAAATGAGGATGGGGAAATAGATCTATGTGCCTATATTTATAGGTTTAGTATTAAGGTAGCAGATGAACACTGGGACTCCACTCAAGGACTCCATCAATGCAAGAATATTTTGTTCTATTAAACTGGCATTCCCGACACAATCTCTGAAGACAAAGTGTATGCCTAAGCAAATGTGGTGCAGAAAGCTGATGGTGCCCGGCTATCAAAAGATATAGTGTCTGAGGTCTTAACGACTTGAAGGTAAACAAGCAGCCATCTAGGCAGAAGCAACAAAGCCCACATAGAAGAAGCACACCAGCCTGGGTGATTATGAGGTGCCGAAGGGATGATGTATCAGGCATCAAAGAACAAAAAATTATAGCATTGTGAATGGGGGGGAGTATGGAATGGGGACCCAAAGCCCATCTGTTGGCAAGTGGACATCCCCTTACAGAAGGGTTGCAGGGAGGAGAAGAGCAAGTCAGGGTGCAGTGTAGCAATGATGAAGCTTACAACTTTCCTCTAGTTCCTAAATGCTTCCTCCCCACCCACCCCCACTATCATGATCCCAATTCTACCTTACAAATCTGGCTAGACCAGAGGATGTACTTTGGTACAGATAGCAACTGGAAACACAGGGAATTCAGGGTGAATAATCCCTTCATGACGAGTGGAGGGAGTGGCGATAACAGAAGGGTGGAGGGAGGGTGGGGTAGAAAGGGGAAACCGATTACAAGGATCTATATATAACCTCCTCCCTGGGGGATGGACAACAGAAAAGGGGTGAAGGGAGTTGTGGGACAGAGCAATATAGGACAAAATAATAATTTATAAATTATCAAGGGTTCAGGAGGGAGGGGGCAGCAGGGAGGGAGGGGGAAAATGAGGAGCTGATGCCAGGGGCTTACATGGAGAGCAAATGTTTTGAGAATGATGAGGGCAACAAATGCACAAATGTGCTTTATTACACAATTGATGTATGTATGGATTGTGATAAGCGTTGTATGAGCCCCTAAGAAAGTGATTTAAAAAAAAAGAAGAAGCAAGGGTGCTGGGATTTTGGTTCAAGCACTTCGGAAATGTTACCGGGAGGCGCCAGTCTGTGGAACAGGACATTATGCTCGGTCATTTAGAAGAAGACCCCCAAGTAGATAGGTTTCACAATGGACGTAACCTGAACAGCAATTATGAGGATTGCCCAGTATGGGCAGTGCTTCCTTCTGTTTGCATAGAATCATTACGGGCCTGAACTGATTCGATGGCACCTCACAACACATGGCTTGAATACAGAATCTAACGTAACTGAAAACACAAAACCACAGAATCAGAATTTGGTGACCAGGACCTCTTCAAAATCAGACACTTAGATGCTTTAAAACACTTCATCAAAAGTATAAAAAGATAACTCAAAAGTTGGGACAATATTTTGGGCAATGACATGGACAAGGGATAACTACATAAAATTTATATAAAGCTTCAAAATCTCTCTTAACACAAAAAAGATAATGTATCTAATTATCAAATGTTCAGAGGGCCTGAATAGACACTTAACCAGAGAAAACACCCAGACGGCAAAAAATAAGGAGTATATAATTAATATATTTGAATATGAATATATAATGACATGAATATGTAATGTATTCAATCATTAGCTATTAGAGAGATGCAAATAAATACAGCAATGAATACAGATTAGATTATAATCTCATCTCAGTATTAATAGCACATTTTAAAAACAAACAGAAAATAAATTTATGAAAGGAGGCAACCCTCACACATAATTGTTGGATCTGTAAAATGGTACAAGCAGGGTGGGAAAAGGGTATGTCATGTCCTTACAAATTTGGAAGTAGTAATACCTATAATTGAGTAATCCCACTACTTGGCATTTCTCCAAGAGAAAGCAGAACTGTGACACAAATAGATATGTGTACTCATGTTCATCACAGCACTATGCACAATACCCACAACATGGACACAACTAAAGGGCCATCTATGGCAGAATGAATAAGCAAGCTAAGGGACATACGCACAATGGAGTACTATGAAATTGTAGAGAATAAAATGAAGCTAGGACAATCTTCATGACAAGGATGAACCTGGAGAATATTCTGCTGAATGAAATAAGTCAGTCAGTAAAGACAAGCATTGTACGAGTTGACTATTGTAAAAAGCAAAGGTTCTCACGTTGAAAGAAACATTCTTTGATGCTTTCCAGAGGCGAAAAGGGAGAGGATTGTAAATCACTAACTTGAGGGTTGATATGTATTCACTTGGGTAAAAGAGATAAGCAGGAAATCAGAGGGGAATAAATGTTAAATACATATATTGATTGATATTAAAAATGTTTGTAATATTGCTTTAAAAAGTAAAATTAAATAACATTTCTTATTCTAAATATCAGACTTTATTAGTTCTATAATTGATAATATAAAGTGAAAGATATGAGAAAAATAATAAAAAATAAATATAAAATTCTTATGTAAGGGCCTGAGGGAGGCTTGTTTTTAATTTTTCTAAACTGTTAATAGAGCTTACAAAGTGTCTGGTGTTAATTTTACATAAGCTAATTTAAATGTTTAACACAAAGAGAACATATCTAGGCAATTATTTTTAATATAATGAATGAATTTGTATTTTACAATTAAAGCAAATTATGTTCATATTAAAATTTAATCAAAACAATGCAGAAGAAAATCTGATGAGGACATTAAAATTCCTCATCCAGTGATAGCATTCAACATTATCGTAAATATGTTTAAGAATTTCTTTATACATTTATACTTATATAAGGTCTGTAATCCACACTGACCTGGTTGCTGTCTAGCCTGCTCCACCTTACAGTAACCGCATCTTTACAGGACAGAGTATAGCTGTCTCATAGGGTTTTCCGGACTATTGTCTTTATGAATTCAAACTTCATATATTCCGCATTCCGACTATAATTTTTCCCACTGTTTTCTCTCATTTTGAGTTGTGTTCTATCAGCAAATGAAGGACCTAGACACTTTGCTCCACCCATGTCACTAGGGTCGCCTCAACTTTGAGGGGGAGCCCTTCTTTCGCTGTAGTTTTAGGACCTTCCAAACTCAGGTGGTCATCTGTTAGCACTTATCAGACAACATTCCATCACTTGAAAGAAGAGTATGAATCTCTGGAAAATTGGAAACCATTCAAAATAAAATGGAAAACAAATAGATCAATATTCCGTACTGGTATTAGGAATCCCATAATCTGAGAAGCAACAAAGCCCACATGGAAGAAGCACACCAGCCTGTGTGATCACGAGGTGTCAAAGGGACTGTGTATCAAAGAACAAAAGATTCATATCATTGTGAATGAGGGGACGTGCAGAGTGAAGACCCAAAGCCCATCTGTAGACAACTGGACATCCTCTTACAGAGGAGTTGTGGAGAGGAGATGAGCCAGTCAGGGTGCAGTGTAGTAACAAGGAAACACAACTTTCCTCTAGTCCTTAAATGCTTTATTCCCTCTACCCACCCCCCCACCCCCCGCCGCTCTCACTATCATGATCCCAATTCTACCTTACAAATCTGGCTAGACCGGAGGATGTATACTGGTACAGATAGGAACTGGAAACACAAGGAATCCAGGACAGATGAACCCCTCCCTCAGTGAGAATGGGGATACCTGGAGGGTGGAGGGAAGGTGAGGGAGAAGTGGGGAACAGTTTACAAGTATCTTCATATAATCTCCTTCCTAGGGGACTAACAGCAGAAGAATGGGTGAAGGAGGACGTTGGACGGTGTAAGATATGACAAAATAATAACAATTTATAAACTATCAAGGGTTCATGGTAGAGGAGGGAGGGAGGGGGAAATGAGGAGCAGATACCAGGGGCTCAAGTAGAAAACAAATGTTTTGAGAATGATGAGGGAAACAAATGTTCAGGAGTGCTGAATGCAATGGATGTATTAATGGATTGTGATAAGAGTTGTAGAGCCCCCAATAAAATGATTTATATATAGTTTACAATGTTAGGAATGACAAATGCAGAAGGAATGGCATCACATTCATTATTGAAAAGGACATTTGAAGGTCAGTCTCAAAGTACAATGCTATATGTGATAGGAGGATATTTATATGCCTACAAAAAGGACAAGGTACTATAACTATTATTAAATTAATGCATCAACCACTAGCGCCTAAATGAAGAAAATAAAGAATTCTACCAATCTTTCTGGTCTGAAATTGGTCAAACATGCAATGAGAATGCATTGATAATTATAATTAAATAACTATCATTAATTATAGTTAATGGTGGTTGGAGTACAAACTTTGGGAACAAAAAAGAAGGATTAGTAGTTGGAAAATATGGCATTGGTGTTAACATAATAGAAGAAAGGAGCAATGAAAAAGAGGAAGCCCCTTGGCAATATGGACTGACATAGTGACTGCAAAATGGGCTCAAACTTATCAAATGTGACTGGCTCAGAAATAGGCAGTATTTTGTTCTGGTTTGCATATGGTTACTATGCATCACAATCAACTGAACAGTGCCTCCCAACAACAACTTCCTCATGGAAAATACCTTATTCCCACCATAAATGGTGACTATCAATTAGAATATTACCTCATGAAATAGAAAAAAAATCAAACGGACTATATTTGTGAGAAGAGATGTTGGAAATTCTCCATTACCATCACTCAAACAAAGGCAGAAATTTACTATGAAACAGGGCATCAATTGCTCGTAGACTAGACAGTTTCAGGTTGATGATGAAGAAAATTTAAACAAGTTCATGAGAGTCGAATTATAACCTTGAGCATAACCCCCCTGGATTTAGAGTGTACCTCAAGAACAGATTTGATACACTGGACATAATAAGCTGATGAGCTGTGGGGGTCCATAATTTGTGTCCATTGTGAAGAAAAGTGACCCAACTGAATGTGGATTCTTAAACAATTTTATTAATATCATCTGATGTAAGGAAATTTTTTCTCAAGATAATTTAAACACTTGCAACAGCACATTAACCAGGAGCTTCCAGAAGTTCAAACTGGATTCAGAAGAAGACATGAACCTAGTAATGTTATTGCTGATATTAGATGGATCTTGGTTGGAAGGAGAAGATATCAGAATGCTATTTGTCTGTTATTATTGACTACATAAAAGTATTTGACTGTCTGTGGATTAAAAAAAACTATGAGTAACACTACAAAAAAGTGCTGTTCCAGAACACTTAATTGTGCTTCTTTGTAACCTGTTAATAGATTACGAGGCAGTCAATCAAACAGTAAGATATACTGTATGGTTTAAAGTTGAATGTGTTACAGTTGTATTCTTTCACTTTATTTAATTTAATCTGTATGTAGAGAAAATCCTCGAGGTAGCTCAACTATATGAATAAGAACATGACATCAGGATTGTAGGAGATTCATTAATTATCTATAATATACAGATTGACACAATCTTGCTTACGGAAAGCCAAGAGGATTTGAGGTACCTACAGGTGAAGATGAGATACTTCAGCCTTTAGTATGGATTGCATCTCAACTTAAACAAAATCCCTCACACTGAACCCATAGACATCATGTAGTACAGTGAAAAGATTGAGGTTGTTAAGGAGTTAATTTTACTTAGATCCACAATCAGTGCTCATTGATGTAGCAGTCAGAAATCAGATGAAGTATTATTGGGAAAACCTACTTTACAAGACCTCTTTAAAGAGTTAAAGAGGAAAGAAGTCACTTTGAGGACTAAGGTGCACTTGACCCATCATGGTATTTTGAATCACCTGATATGCATATGAAAGGTGGACACTAAGACCTGAAAAGAAATGGTGCATTTGAATTATGGTGTTGGAGAAGAATACTGAATATAATGTAAACTACTGGAAGAAACAGCAATAAGGATCTTTTAGAAAGCAGACTGTCACATATTTCCCTTGTGAAGGAGCAGGTGGGTTAAAGCCCGCAACCTTTTGGTTAGTAGCCATGTGCTAACCAGTGCTCCTTATCAATTCTAAAAACATGTATAATTTATAAAATTAAAATTTGGATCATATTACTCATTCTGTTTTCATCTGTCAGGGCATAAATCCATGAAACAAAATACATATTTATATTTTTTTCTGAGTTACTTGTAGTTTTGCTTTTAATTAAAGACTAACACAGTGATATAAAAGTATAAAACTTATGTGTTCAGTTATAAGAATATTTACAAAGTGTGACTTCTCATATCACTGCCACCTGAGTCAAGACATAGGACATTACCAGCAGCCGATGTACTTTGTCTCTTTCTCTCTTCCTCTCCTATGACGATCAAGATGACGGCCCATTGATAACGACGCTTATATGTGTGCATCTGTGTGTGCGTTAAGTAGTTGTGGGATATTTTTATCATTTGATATTGTCTCTCTTTTGCTTTGTTTCGTTGTAACATTTTTGTTATCCTCTAATAACTTTATTACATGTCTGCTATGACTTGTCACTTATATATTTTTCTCTTCTTTGTGTTTTCCTTCCTTTCTGCCCTCCATCATTTTGAAACTTTCTACTAAGCTTCCATCTAGTTCTCTGATCCTCATTTCCAGTAGGTTCAATCTGCATCAAACCCATCTATTGGATTCTCAATTCTTAACTCTTATATTATTAGCATTAGAGTTTATCTCTGGTTATTTTAAGTAGAGAATATGGAAAGTACCACAGACTGCCAAAAGGACAAACATACTTGGCTTGAAAGAAGTCCAGCCAGAGTGTTCCTTAGAGACAAGAATGTTGAGATTTTTGTCTTACAAACTGACATGTTGTTAGGGGAGATCAGTCCCTGGATAAGGACATCTTGCCTGGTTAAGCAGGGGGTCAGCAGAAAAAGAACAAGGCCTTCAGGAAGATGGATTGACACAGTGACTGCAGTAATGGGCTCAAGCATAGGAACAAGTATGTATGAGGATGAAGCAGGACTTGGCAGCGTTTCTATCTGCTGTGCATGAGGTTGCTATGGTTGTAACCCACTCAGTGATACCTATCAACAGCACATTTTTTTCTAATGATATTTTTCATATTTTAATTTTTTAATCATTTTATTTGGGGTTCGTACAATTCTTATCAAAATCCATACATAGATCCATTGTGTCAAGAACAAATTACATTTGTTGCCATCATCATTCTCAAAACATTTGCCTTCTACTTGAGCCCTCAATATCTGCTGCTCATTTCCCCCCTCCCTCCCTTCTCCCCACTACCTCGTGAACCCTTCATCATTCATATATTATTATAATTTTGTCATATATTACACTATCTGATGTCTGCCCCACCTTCTTCTCTGCTGTCCCTCCCCCAGGGAGGAGGCTATACATAGATTCTTGTAATCAGTTCCCCCTTTCCACCCCACATTCTCTCCACCCTCCAGGCATCACCACTCTCACCACTGGCCCTGGAGGAGTCATCTGTTCTGGATTCCCTGTGTTTCCATTTGCTATCTGTGCCTATGTACATCCT
This sequence comes from Tenrec ecaudatus, assembly GCF_050624435.1. Classification (NCBI taxonomy): domain Eukaryota; kingdom Metazoa; phylum Chordata; class Mammalia; order Afrosoricida; family Tenrecidae; genus Tenrec; species Tenrec ecaudatus. The sequence goes on along the minus strand of NC_134542.1, from coordinate 10,174,455 downwards.
CTGGTCTAGCCAGATTTGTAAGGTAGAATTGGGATCATAATAGTGGGGGGGGGGGAGAGGGAGTATTTAAGAACTAGAGAAAAGTTATATGTTTCATCCTTTCTACCCTGCACCCTGCCTGGTTCATCTCCTTCCCACAATACTTCAGTATGGGTGTCTGGTTGACTACCACTGGGCTTTGAGTCTCCACTCACCCACATTTTCAATGATATGATTTTTTTTTTGTTCCTTGATGCTTGATACCTGATCTCTTTGACAGCCTGGTCACACAGGCTGGTGTGTTTCTTCCATGTGGGCTTTGATGCTTCTCAGCTAGATGGCTGCTTTTTAATCTTCAAGCCTTTAAGACCCCAGATGCTATATTTTTTGATAGCCGGGTACCGTAAGCTTTATTCACATTTGCTTATGCACCTATTTTTCTTTGGCAATCGTGTCAGGAAGGTGTGCATCCTGGAATGCCAATTTTATAGAGCAAAGTGTTCTTGCACTGAGTAAGTGCTTGAGTGGAGGCCCAATGTCCATCTGCTGCCTTAATACTAATCCTATAAATATATACACACAGATCTGTTTACCCACACTCATAAAAATTTATTTACATATGTACATTCCAGTCTTTGGACCTCTATGAATATCCTTTGTCACCTAGTTCTTTCCTCTATTTCCTTTTACTTTCCCCTTGTCCCACTATCATGCTCAGCCTTCTTTGGGTTTCAGTGATTTCTCTCGGTTACCTTGCCCTTGCTGAATCCCTAGCAGGCCACTCACACCCTCCTTGCTACAGATTTTGGATCACTTATTGCTCCCCTGTCTCTGGGTTGGTCAGCATCATCTCCTCGCCCCCTCCTCCCTGTCTCCCGTGTCCCCCCAGAACCATTGGTCCCATTGTTTTCTCCTCCAGACTATTCATCCAGTCTATTTTATCTAGATAGATCTGTAGAGATAATAATATGCACCAAAAATCAAGCTAAAGCAAGATAGACAATAAGTGAGAACACAACTATGACAATAAAAAGGGAAACCAATTACCCATGGAATAATAAATTAATTAAAAGAAAATAATTTAAAAAGAAAGAAAAACCTGTAAATAGATCAAGGTCTGGTTTTTTATCTCTAGGCATGTCCTTCAGTCAGGTCCAATGGGGAACTATGCTTTGGCCCCAGAGTCTGTCCTTTGTACTCCCTTAGGGGCTCCCTGCTCTGCTCCCACGGTTGCTGGTGGCACGCTTTTTATTTATTTTATTGGACATGTTTATCACCGTTGTTTAACTCTGTATCTGGTAGTTCCTAATAGGTAAACGGACTGTGTGTTATTTGTATTTACTCTCAATTCTATTACTCAGAAAACTTGTTTGACTGCTGGTTATTGTTATTAAAAATTGAGAAGACATTCAATAATACAATTTTTTCAGAAAAGTTTCCCCTGTCCTCTAGTTAACACTTTGAGGCAGAGCTATCCCCTAGATAAAACACTCAGTAAAGGAGCTGCCTTCAGGATGGGTTTCAGGTGCTTTGTAAGTTAGTGTGTATCTTCATCTTTCTACAACAGTTAAGCTCTCTAAGAGACACACAGAGGCCTGGGCTGGTTACTTGGGACACCTTTTGGTGAGTCCTAACTTCATTTTTCTTCTCATCACCAGGTAATTATTTTTTTAATGTATTAGATTTTTGTTTGGATTCCTATTCAATTTAAGGTTTTGGCAAATGTCACTAGGCTGAAAAGCACTGTGTTGTGCTAGATTCTTGATGCCCCCCTCTCCTGTGCAGAATCTTGTCCCTAGACCAGAGGTTTGTTGGTTATATGGATTCATGGCCCGAAGGGACAGCAGATAGGCACAAATCCACTAGCTGTCAGCATGTGCCTCTGTTGTCCAAGAGGAGTGTCATCTTTGAGTGATTTCCACTCTGATCTTGCTTTCTCGTTGGTCTGTGGCCCACTAATGATTATATGTATAATTGTATATAAATAAAGATATATAATTGTCTAGACTGGGATGTAGATACACAGATACACTATTTTTCTACTTAGACTGAGAAATATTCATATTTCTCTCCCTGGGCGATGGAAATATTGGGGAAGAGATGAACCAGTTAGGGTGAAGTGTAGCACTGATGAAACACACAACTTTCCTCCAATTCTTTGGTGTTCCCTTCACCCCTCTATCATGACGTCAATTCTACCTTACAAATCACATTAGACCAGAGCATGCACACTGCTACAGATAAGAGCTCACAACACAGAGAATGCAGGATAGATAAACCCGTCAGGGCCAACAAGGACAGTGGTGATATCAGGAGGATTAGAGGAGGGTGGGGGGAGAAAAGGGGGATCAATCCAAAGGATCAAGCTAGAATCATGTCCCAGGGGACAAAGAATGGAAAAGTGGATGAGGGATGACAGAGGACAATGTACGATATGGAAAAAATAATATATAATTTATCAAGGATTCGTGAGGGAGGGTGGGTGGGGGGAGGTGGGAAAATGGGGAGCTGATATCAAGGGCTCAAGTGGGAAGAGAATGCTGTGGACATGATGATGGTGGCATATGTGCAAATGTGTTTTTCATATGATTTTTTTCATGAACTTTTGAACATCATCTACAACATCATCTACATGGTGTTCTTCCAATGAACATAAATAGTTCATTTCTTAATAACCAAATATCTACATTTTAAGATTCTTTTTCCCTTGCTTACCCAAACCTTCATCTAAACCCTTTGAAAAGGGGTAATACATCTCTAAGCAATGAAATACAAATCAGATTACATATCTGAAAATGAGGGGAAGTAGTATAATATCTCATTTCATCTTGTAGAAATATAACCAACTCAGAAAAATAAGCCACAGGGAAATCATTTTCCATTATCCCTAACCTCCTTTAGTTGATATGGCTTTGAAGAGGCCCATAAAATCACAATTTCTGTTTCTAAAATGCTCCATCTGGTCCTGCTGTCTATTCCCCCACTTGAAGGTGGAAACCATTTGCTTCCCAATTATCCTCAATATCCGACTGTGATGATGGCAACAAGAGTGGTATAAAAGAGGATGTGGAACTAGGCAATAGTGATTTGGCTTTTCTAAGGCTAGGTCTAGGAAGTATATGAGACGAAGATGCCTAAAAGCTAAACAATATCCTCGAAACACTATACTTATCCAAATCATCACTGGTAAATCTTAACTTTCAGGGTAAGTTGTCTGTATGAGATGTTTCTAATCCAAATATTGACATCTACATATATTGGCCATGATGAATAAGATTAGATAAGGGGCCTAATAATTATTGTGTAACTACTATAGAAATGTTGTCAGAGGCTAAGTCTGTTCCAAATCACAGGGTTCCAGTGTGCAACCGAACAAAACTGTGCCTGGTCCTGTACCTCCTTACAATTGTTGCTATGCTTGAGACCACTGTCTGAGTCAATTCATTGTGTGAACGGTTTTCCAAATGGCAGGATTACATATGTGTACTGAACATTCCCCAGAGATATTTTCATTGTAAGACTGAGAGAAACAAGTTCTTACTCAACGCAAAAACACTTTGTTCTATTAAATTGGCATTCCATGATGCACATTTTTCCAACACAATTTTTGAAGACAAATGTATGCATAATCAAATGTGGTGAAGAAAGCTGATGGTGCCCGGCTATCAAAAGATATCGTGTTTGGGGTCTTAAAGGCTTGCAGGTAAACAAGCAGCCATCTAGCTCAGAAGCAACATAGCCCACATGGAAGAAGCTCATCCGCCTGTGTGACCATGAGGTGTAGAAGGCACTAGGTAGCAGGCATCAAAGAACAAGAAATCATATTGTGTGCCTACCTTCCTGATATGATGACTGAAGATAAATATGTGCAGAAGCAAATGTGGTGAAGAAAGCTGATGGTGTTGGGCTGTCAAAAGATATAGCATCTGGGGTCTTAAAGGCTTGAAGATAAACAAGGGGCCATCTAGTTCAGAAGCAACAAAGCCCACATGGAAGAAGCACTCCAGCCTGTGTGAACATGAGGTGTGGAAGGGATCAGGTATCAGGCATCAAGGAACAAAAAAACATATCCTTCTAAATGAGGGTGAGTGCAGAGTGCAGACCCAAAGTCCATCTGTAGGTAATGGGACACCCCTTACAGAAGGGTTGTTGGGAGGAGATGAACCAGTCAGGGTGCAGTGTAGCAACAAGGAAACATACAACTTTCCTCTAGTTCTTAAATGCTTCCTCCCCCATCCCTGCCCTCCGCCCTGCACTATCATGATCCCAATTCTACCTTACAAATCTGGCTAGACCAGAGAATGAACACTGGTCCAGACAGGAACCAGAAACACAGGGCATTCAGGACAGATGATCCCTGCAGGACCAGTGGTGAGAGTGGTGATACCAGAGGGTGGAGGGAAGGTGGGGTAGAAAGGGAGAACCAATGATAATGATCTACATATAACCTCCTCTCTTGGGGGTGGACAACAGAAAAGTGGATAAAGGGAGACATCAGACAATGTAAGACATGACAAAATAATAATAATTTATAAATTTTCAAGGGTTCATGAAGGAGGGGGGAGAAGGATGGGAGGGGAAAAATGAGGAGTTGATACCAAGGGCTTAAGTGGAGAGCAAATATTTTGAGAATGATGAGGGCAATGAATGTAAAAATTTCTAGACACAATTGATGTATGTATGGATTGTAATAAGAGTTGTATGAGCACCCAATAAAATTATTTTTTATAAAAAAGACTGAGAGAGATAAGATTTGCAGGTTCTATGTCACATGGACAAGATCACATAGCTAATTAAATGGAAGAGTTAGGTATAAGATGAAAATTTGTCAGATTTCGTGGCCCATGGCCTTTTAATTATTCCACCCTGCCCCTATGAATGAACGGAAACTTTTCATTACAGTGAAATGTTCAGAGCTCCATAATCAGACCCATACAAGTTACCTCTAAATTGGTTTCCCATTTTGAAAACTTTAATAAAAGTGTCCATCATATAGCATTATTGCAATGATTGTGTCACAAAATATTCTTAAACTATTTAGCATGATGTAAAATTAATTCAGAGGTATCATTGAAGAATCAGTTCTAGGCCTTTTGGCTAAGATCAAGTGTAGAAGTACCATTAAAGAAAGAGCAGACCCAGCTTAGCTCATTGTTGAAAGTCCCACGATTCTAAAACTATTCATGTTAAATTGTACAGTTTGAACAATCCTGTTGTCTTCAAATTTTAGTGTCTATATCTTGGAGGGACAAATTTTATATAGACCCGAAGCAAGAGGGCTAGACTGGTTTCTCAATTTATATGTCTGTGGATTATGTATCCCTAAATTAGAAATAACTGTGTGGGGGCGGTGTGTGTGTGTGTGTGTGTTTATCAGCTATAAGCAAAAAGTAGAGATCAGGGTCAGTCCTAAAAAATAGCCCCATTATTCCAAACCCAGTCTGCCATGATCTTTTGTCCTTGGTTCCCTGCGCTATCGTTTGTGTTTTTGTTTCAAGTGTGTGTTTCTTTGAATTTTGAAAGCATCTTCGCTTGTCTATTACATATCCTATTTTCAAAAAAGTTGGTACGTCAACATAAACACCCGATACTAAAGTGTTTATATTGAAATGTATAGTTGCCCATTTGGATTCAGTCCACTTTGTTGGAATCAATATACTTGAAAAATGTACATTTTTATAAAAGCATTGGCATCCCCAGCTCTAGCCTTAGGCTGCATTCTCTAAAACTCCCCCAGCACCTTGAGCCATAAGACATAGAGCACTCCTCTCACTGCTTTGAATTTCTTTGCCTAAGTGTTTTTGTTGTCAAAATCTCCATTGGATAAATCCATGAAAGAACGACTGTAGGAATTAGATAATGCACTCCTGTCAACAGAAGAGGAAAGAAGACTTATAAACAAATTTCTGAGAATGCAACAGCTAAATCAATACACAGAAATCATCAGATTAATGCAAGATATACATTAAGGGGATGTTCAATTGTCTACAGACGGGCATGGGGTCTCCACTCCATGACTCCCCGCCCAACCCCAGTCACTTTGGTTATGGCTTTATTATGGGTCTTAGATTCCTGATCCCAGTGACACCTCATGATCACACAGGCTGGTGTGCTTCTTCCATGTGGGCTTTGTTGCTTCTGAGCTAGATGGCCGCTTGTTTACCTTCAAGCCTTTAAGGCCGAAGATATCTTTTGATAGATAGCACCTTTAACTTTCTTCACCACATTGGCTGATGCACCCATTTTGTGTTCAGTGATCGTAATGGAATTTTTTCCAGGAGCATTTTGAAGCCTCCTTCTATTGCTATGGTCATTGTGATCATTCTGATTCCTGGTTTTAGAATGCTGATTTTGTTCTAAATACACTAATTGTTAAGGAACCTAAATAAAGCTGATGCAGTGGTATCCACCTATATTTAAGTTCCTTAACAATCTCACAAGAAATTGCTAGGTGGTGCAATGGTTAAGTCCTCCATTACTTACAGAAACTTTGGAAGTTCAAATCAAAGCAGAAGTCCACTCTCATTTACTTTCTCCTTCAGTGTATCTACCCCCTTTATTCCCTTTCCCCTTTCTTTTCTTGTCCTTCTATCCAATGCCTATACGTGGTATTCGTCAACATAACTGATGCATACAGAAAACGGTGCTACCAGTACTTAACCGGAATTCAGACTCTTGCATGCCTTTTTCTTAAAGAAGTGATTAAGTACAGTGTCTCCAACAATGGGCTGATAATCTAGACCATGAGATGAAGCCACTAGAATCTTCAAGAAAAGGTTTGTTTGAACAGAGTATAATAGTTAGATGATTTTATGTCAGCTAGAAAGTGTCAAGGCTGCAACCACCAGCCTGTGATCTTCCTGCTTTCTGCATCATTGGATGTAGTTTCATAAGTCTGAAGAGGGACTCGTGGACTTTAGTTGAACTGGGACTTGTGATCTTGAGTTGAACTTTCTTGATATATATAGTGATATAAAGATCTTTCTTAAACATATATGAGTGTCTGGATTTGTTTCTCTAGTCAACCAAGCTAAACACACATAGAAAATATAATTTTAAATCATCAGAAATGACTGAACTTATATGTTTATTGTCATGGACAAGACTCTTGTCATTCTGAGTCTCAGTAGGTATCCAGAGGGTTTGATCAACATCATCTACTAACACAAAGTATTTACCAGTTTGAAACCAAATTAATGCTCCGACAGCTGAGTGTCTCAACTATTCCTGAATCAGAAGACTCCCAACAATGTGATCTCCTTTTCAGTTACAATTTTAATATCTCTCCAAGAAAATAGCTGAATTGCTATTGATTGAATTTTCATGCTAGTCCCTTTATGAGGAAAGGTTTTCTAAATTAGTAATTCGGAGATGTCTTCCTTCTGAGGCACATATTTTTCTGGACAGAGTTAGTGTTTGATTACTATCATTGTAATGTTCTGTCACTTCTTATCACGGGGAGACCCTCTGCCCTTAGTCAATATGGCTTTGTATATATTAGTAATTTCATAAGGAGTTTTCATACTAATAGGTCTAGACAAAAACTCCAACCCAAACTTCCTGCCATCAACTCGACTATGAGTCAAAGTGAAACTACAGGATGGAACTGAATTGCTCCTGTGAGTTTCCTTGAGTAACTCTTGATGGGAGTGGAAAGTCTCATCTTTCTCCCAAGGAGCTGTTGATGGTTTCACACTGCCAACCTTGTCATTAGCAGTCCAATGTATAATCACCGGAACACCAGTGTTCCCCTTAAATATCCAGAGCTACCTAACATTCAATATGTTCTTCTCATCTCTTTTTGTTCAACTCAGTGGTAGTAATGTTGCCACACAGTTTACATCGATTGGGTAAAATGCATCATGATGCCTTGCCCAATAGTGCCTTACACAACAGACCCACCCTGAGTTCTCGCAGACTCGTGCCCACTGTCAGCCTAGCTCCAATGTGTGAACTCTGATCAGTGAGGAGCTAACCCTGAAAAAACAAAACCCCTACATACCTCATCTAGAATAACACAGTCAGTGCTCATAGCAGGGTTGAAGATATATTTTAAAACAAACGACTGTGTGCTGTCAAAATTTTAAATCTTCTGGAGGTGGCAATAGTTTCCACCCTAGGAGATTACATGAAGGCCTCATCCTGTGGCTTCCAGATGGCACAAAGTACAGCAAGTGTGACCTCTGCCATGGTGCTCCTCTGAGTTATTCTCAGGTCTCCAGCAAAAACGGCAAGTTCGGCAGACTCGACACTGATATGTCTTTGGTCATAATCCCCTTTCCAGTTAAGATTCTCTCAGTACAGAAGAGCTGAATAGCACACAAAAAAAATCACATATTGTTTTTCCCATCCTTTCTGATGTGTGGGGAAAATATATATATTTTTTTCTTTTGTTCATTTTTTAAACTTTAGATTATTTGTAAACACTCCATGAACAACTTCCTCCTTTGTCATGGAATCAGAAGAACTGGATGCCGCCCAGCCACCATTACTCAACATTCTGAGCAAAGACTATGTAGACCAGTGATGCTCTACCTTTCTAATAACCTTTAATACAGTTCCTCATGTGGTGGTGATCCCCAAACCATAAAATTATTTCCATTGCTACTTTATAACTGTCATTTTGCTACTTTCATGAATTGGGTGACCCTGTGAAAGGATCATTCAACTCCCAAAGGGGTCGCGACCCACAGGTTGAAAATCACTGATGTAGAAGGATCCTCACTCAAAGGGAGGAAATGCAAACGCCGGATCCATGGAGGTTAGATGAACCCTCCCCCCAAAAAACTACTGTCCCGAGATAGTACTTCAACCTTAAACCAAAAAATATCTTCTGTGGTGTTTTTAAAACAAACAATAATTAAGACTAACCAATACAGAATATGTCTGCCTTGAGGATTGTGCTCCTTTAAGAACGACATCGATAGACTGACTGACAAGAATAACTAAACCAGTTACATAGGGAAGGTGAGGGCCTGTGAGTTGATGCTAATGAGGGAAGAATTATTTGGAAAAAGATGGTCAGGATGGTTACGCCACTCAAGAAAGTAGTCGATGTCCCCGGATTGTCCACCTAGAAACTGTTGAACACTGTGTGCCATGCTGCGTGTACTCCGAACAACACAAAAGTAAGATAAAATATGGACAATGTAAAAAAATATTTCAAAGCAAAGGGTCAAAATAATGCCTAAAAAGTAAAATGAACCTTATTCAATGTTTCTTGAATTAAAGAGTGTTATTGATGCATTGCTTTGTGACTATACTAAAAACAAAGCACGGAACTGTACAGTTTTAAAGGATGTGCTGGTTATCCTTATGGTGTGTATGTAGAGTGAACTCAGGAAACCAAACTCACCGCTTACTCATAGCAGCTCTCTAGGACACAGAGAATTTCCCTTGAGGGTTTCCAAGGCTGTAACTTTTCATGGGGGCAGAAAGCCTCCTCTGTCTCCCAGGAAATGAGTGGCCAGTGGTTTTGAAATCCAGCCTTTGTGGTTATCAGCCCAACAAGTAACCATAATGCCACCAATAAATCTGCTGTTAAAAAGAAGAGGAATCCCATTGGTTTGTCCTTCAAAATACACCTTGAGGTTGACAACTTGTTATCACCTCCACAGCTGAGTCACCAGCAGCTCACCTGCCTGATCTGTCCTGCTGTCAATCTTGCCCTGCCACCAACACCGCTCAACCCAAAAGTCACAGTACAGATGTTAAAAGTCGGATCTTCCCGTACTGAAAACCCATCATGTCTCTGTGCTTCATTGAGAGCAGCAGCGAATGCACATTGAACAACTCCCTTCAAAGGAGTTCTAATCTTCCTGCTCTCAGGTCTTATACTTTCCTGCTGGCTGACTCTACTCTAGATCTATCTGCTTTCTTGTTCCACGTACTCACCAAGTACACTACTACGGATGGATTTACCCCCTAAAAATGAAGCCCTTGGGGCCCTGTATGGAAAAGGGCCTCCTTTTGTTATTTTTATGAGAGTCACCAAGTCCAAACTCGCTGCCAGGAGTCAGTTTGACTCCTTCCTGGGATAGGGTGGGTCTTAATCTAATCCTTTCTTAAGCAGTTGCCTTGGAGCTGATTTTTACTTGTGTCAGAGTAGAGTTGTGCTTCACAGTGTTTTCAAAGACGGATTTTTGTTTTTGTCAGATACAGATCACTAGGAATTTCTTCTGAGGCATCTCTGGGTGTACTTGAACCTCCGACGTTCAAGCTGCAGCAGAACATGTTAACTGTTTGCACCACCAGGGACTCCAGTTGTTTTTTATCCTCCAAACCCCAAACTTACTGCCATCTAATTGATGGCACCTCATAAGACTGTTTAGAACTGCCATTGTAAGTTTCCAAGACTGTAAGTCTTTATGGGAGTAGAAAGCCCTGTCCTTCTCCTGAAGGTCTCCCAGGCTGTAAACCTTTCAGGAAAGAGACAGACCATCTTTCTCCCACGGAGCAGCTGGCTTGGCCATTCGCAGCCCTACATTTACCTGGCAGCACCACTAGGGCTCCTAAATCCCTTATAGTGAACCCTTATGAAAGAGAAAATAGACACCTACAACCAGCAGGCAAAACGGATCACAGGTGAATCTGTGAGCAGGAAATAAACAGCTAACAGTGCCCAAAGCCACAGAAACTGAAAGAGACATGGCTTTTCCCTTAGAGCCTACACATACAGAGAGAGAGAGAGAGAGAGAGAGAGAGAGAGAGACTAGTCTGACCAACACCTTTAATTTAGATTCTAGGGATTTAAAACTATGAGTCATTAAATTCTTATTCTCTAAAGCTGCCCACTCGCAGAGCAAATGAAGACATATGTTTTAATGAAGACATATGCTATTTAACCCAGAATTTTCCCAGGTTGTTTCTCTGCTTGGAACACCATTTCTTTGCCATGCCTTTGGGTCCCAGCGCCCCACACATTTTTTGCTCCTTAAAATTGGCCTTAAATACTCCATTTAAAATAGCCCCTCTGGCCAGAAGAGTCACTCCACAACCTGACATGTCGATCACACTTTGCCCATTTCTTAGTCCCCTATGAAAGTGCTTATGCAAGTTACCTATGTATGACACTTATTGCTAATGCTTGTCTCCCCACCCAAGAATTTTTCCATGAGAACAGAATTCTGCGTGTTGTTTACATCTGAATCTAATGTACCTTGAACAGTGCTCCAGGTTTTGCAGTAAATATTTATGGAGTGACTGAAATGAATAAATGCTTATGATTAAGGGATCCTTTAGCTGTGATAAGATGGGTATCAGAGGATTTATGGACCCCTTATTTCATGTAGAATATGTGTGCCATATTTGTTCAACTGTTCATCTGGAACAACTGTCCACAATTCTCAGAAGCATCTATGATCCAAAAAAAAGTAACATATATTTGCTTCTGCACTCTATTCCTCTATCCATGCTCTGAATTAAACTTTTAAAAAAGTCAGACGTAATAATCCTTAAATTCTGTTGCATAAAAAGGAGTTGGTATTGACCCAGATCAGAGATGAAATCAAGAAATTTCTAGAAACAAATGAGAACAAAAATACAACATAGCAAAACCAGTGGCATACAGCAAAGGCATTTATCAGAGGACAGCTGATAGCAATATATGCACACATTAAAAAAGAAGAGAGACTTGTGGATGATTTGCTGACACAAAACTTACACCAGAGCCAAGAGAACAGCCTCACTAACAGCAAGAGAATAAATATAATAAAAATCAGAGCTGAGATACAGGAGAGGGAAAACAAGAAAATGATGGGAAAAAATTAATGCTGCTAAAAGTTGGTTCTTTGAAATAATTAACAGAATTAATAAACCTCTGGCAAACCTAACCAAAGAAAGGAAGGAACAAATGATATTTGCAAGGATGAGGGATGAAACAGGGGACATTACGACGGACCCTACTGAAATCAAAAGGATAATCACACAGTACTATGAAGGTCTATATTCTAACGAAGTCAACAATTTGGAAGACATGGACAAATATTTGGAAACACAATCCCTCCCTAGACTATACCTGATGGTTGTCAAAAACCTCAACAGACCCATAGCAATGGAAGAAATAGACAAGGTAATCAAGGGATTACCAACAAAAAAATCCCCTGGGCCAGATGGCTTCAGAGGAGAATTCTACCAAGCATTCAAGCATACAAACTTCCACAACATAGAAAAAGATGGAAAACTCCCAAAATCTTTCTATGGAGCTAGTATAACTCATATCTAAAGCAGGCAAAGATGCCACAAGAATCGAGAAATATAGACCAATATCCTTAATGAACACTGATGCAAAAATCCTTAACAAAATGCTAGCCAATAGAATACAAAAGTATATTTAAAAAATAATTCACCATGACCAAGTGGGATTCATACCAGGGATGCAGGGATGGTTCCACATATGAAAGACTATCAGCACTATTCACCACAATGGCTGGAAAAATGATAAGAACCACATGATAATATCGATAGATACGGACAAAGCATTCCACAACATACAACATGTACTCCTGTTTAAGACACTCAAGAAGATAAGAATAGAAGGAAAATTCCTCAATATTATACAAACCATATATGAAAAACCAATAACTAATATGGAAAAGACAAAAACAATTCCACTGAAAAAGGGGACCAGACAAGATGCCCCTTGTCCCCACTCCTATTTAACATCGTACTAGAGGTCCTAGCTAACAACATATGACAAAGGAAAGATATTAAAGGTATTCAGTGGGGAAGGAAGAGGCAAAATTATCATTATTCGCAGATTATATGATTCTATATATTGAAGATCCCTTAAACTCCATAAGCAGAGTGTTGGAAGCAATAAAGGAATATGACAGAGTGGCAGGATACAAAGTCAACAAACAGAAGTCTATTGGACTGCTCTACACATCAGACAAGATCACAGAAGAGATGATTAAAAAGGTAGTACCCTTTACAATACAATTAAAAAGGTAGTAGTCATGCACAAATTGAAATACATAGGTATATACCTGACTACAAAAATGAAAGATTTGTATGAGGAAAATTATAAAACACTACTTCAAGAAATCAAGACTGACCTCAACAAATGGAAGACTATCCCATGCTCGTGGATTGGCAGACTCAGTATAGTAAAGATGTCAGTTCTGCCCAAGGCCCTATATAAGTTCAATGCTATCCCAATACGAATACCAGCATCCTTCTTCAAAGAATTGGAAAACCAGATTACCAACTTCATATTGAGGATGAAGAAGGCCAGAATTAGCAGAAAACTCCCCAGGAAGAAGGACAAAGTGGGAGGGCTTGCTCTAGCTGACTTTAGCATGTACTATACGGCCACAGTAGTCAAAGCAGTGTGGTACTGGTATAATGACAGATATTCAGACCAATGGGAAAGAGCTGAAGACCCTGAAATAAAATCATCAGCATACAGGCAACTGATCTTTGATAAGGGCCCCAAAATATTAAATGAGAATCAGATGCCATCTTCAGTAAATGGTGCTGGAAAAAATGGATATCTACCTGCAGAAAAATGAAGCAAGGCCCTTGCCTCAGTCCATGCAAAAGAATAAACTCAAAGTGGATCACAGACCTTGAGATAAAACCGCAAACAATTAGGGCCATCAATGAGGGAATTGGGACAAACCTGAGAACCTTGACACGGGTAATACATAAGCTATCAGAAATAGGGAAGGATGCAAATCCAGAGGAGTCACAAATAGACACGTGGGATATACTGAAGATAAGACACCTGTGTTCAGCGAAAGAATTCACCAAGAGAGTAATAAGAAAGTTCCACTGACTGGGAAAACATCTTTAGCAATGGCACATTACACAAAGGCCTTATTACCAAAATCTACAATACTTTGCAGGCTTACAATAAGAGAAAAACTAATTGCCACTGAAGAGGTGGGCAAATGACCTGAACGGAAGTTTCACAGAATCTGAAATCTGAATGGCCAATAACATATGAGAAAATGTTCCCAATCATTAGCCATAAGAAAAATGCAAATCAAAACAACTATGAGATACCACCTAACACCCTCAAAGATAGCCCAATTAAAATAATCAGAAAGCAGCAACTGTTTAGAAGGACTGTGGTGAGATAGGAACTCTCATCCACTGCTGGTGGACCTGTAGGTATGTATAGCCTCTATGGAAATCGATTTGACGATTTCTCAAACAGATGGAAATTGAGTTACCATATGACCCAGCAGTCCCCCTACTGGGCATATACCCAGAAGAGGTAAGAAACAAACCACGGCCAGACATCTGTGCTCCAATGTTCATTGCGGCACAGTTCATAATTGCAAGGGGGTTGGAATCAACTCAAATTTCCATCAGCAGACGAATGGACTAAAAACTGTGGTACATACATACAATGGAAAACTATGCATCGCTAAAAATCAGTGACGAATGCATGAAGCATATTGCCCCAAGGGAAAAACTGGAGGAAATTATGCTAAGTGAAGTAAACCAAGCACAAAAGGACAAACTATAAAATGGGTCCGCTGAGGTAAGTTTATTAATATTTTTAAAAAAAGAACAGAAAGGTAAGTGCAAAAAGGGCACAGGGAAAAACCTACTGTATACAAACACTCCAGGGGTGAGGTCCAGGTAATATGGCAGGGGCCAGACCAAATCCAGGGGTACATATGGTAGCCAACTACAAAGGGGAGGGAGGGAGGAAAGGAGCAAAGAAAAAAAGATGTGTGATGGGGGAATAGGGCACTGACCCACCCAAGGGGAGGGTATTGTTTGTGTCTCCACGGGGAAAGATAGACCAGATTTAAAGGCAGTGCCAGGTGAATGCAGCATACCAGCAAGGAGTGGGGAACCAGTGGAGGGGCCTGAGGGCTCGACCACCATACCAGTTACATGGAAAACTGCCCCTCCCCCCAGAAGAATTTACTTGTGAGGATGGCACTGAAGCTGCAGCTAGGGGAGAAGGGCATGTCTGATCAGAGCAAATGGGAGCAAACGAAAGGGGAGGAAGAGAGAGTGGAGCACATCCTGACCCACCAGGCCTGGAGGACGATATCCCCGCTCGGAACAGCCAATGCACAGAGTGGCCAATATGGCTGATCTCAGCGTGTCTCTTGATGGCCCAGGGCCCTCATGGGGACAACACTGGAGACTCAGTGTCTGGACTGGCCCAGACTGACCCTGTGTCACCGAGGCAAACCACTGAAAGTGTGCGGCAGAGCAAGGGTGGGAGCAGAGCAGGGAGTCCCCGAGGGAGTACAAAGGACAGACTCTGGGCCAGAGCACGGTACCCCATAGGACCTGACTGAAGGACACACCTAGAGATCAAAAATCAGACCTTGATCTATTTACAGGTTTCTCTTTCTTTTTAATTTTTTTCTTTTAATTAATTTATTCTTCTATGGGTAATTGATTTCCTTTTTTGTTGTCATCACTGTGTTCTCATACATCACCTATCTTGCTATGGCTTGACTTTTGGTGCATATTATTATCTCTACAGATCTATCTAGATAAGATAGAATGGATGAAAATTCTGGAGGAGAAAACAATGGGACCAATGGTTCTGGGGGGCCACGGGAGAGGGCCAGGTGGGAGTAAGGAGATGGTGCTGACCAACCCAGGGACAGCGGAGCAACAATTGATCCAAAATCAGTGGCAAGAGGGTGTGAGAGGCCTGTTAGGGATTCAGCAAGAGCAATGTAACCAAGACAATTCACTGAAACCCAAAAGAAGGCTGAGCATGATAGTGGGACAAGAGGAAAGTAAAGGGAAATAGAGGAAAGAACTAGGTGACAAAGGGTATTTATAGAGGTCCAAAGACTGGAATGTACATATGTAAATATATTTTTATGAGTGTGGGGAAACAGATCTGTGTGCATATATTTATAGGTTTAGTATTAAGGCAGCAGGTGGACATTGGACCTCCACTCAAACACTAACTCAATGCAAGAACACTTTGTTCAATAAAATTGGCATTCCAGGATGCACACCTTCCTGACACGATTGCTAAAGAAAAATGTGTGCATAAGTAAATGTGGTGAAGAAAGCTGATGGTTCCTGGCTATCAAAAGATATAGCATCTGGGGTCTATAAGGCTTGAAGATAAACAAGAGGCCATCTAGCTGAGAAGCATCAAAGCCCACGTGGAAGCAGCACACCAGCTTGGCTGATCACGAAGTGTAGAAGGGACCAGTTATCAGACCTCAAAGAACTAAAAATCATACCAGTGGGTGCCCACCCGCCGGACACAATCACTGAGGACAAATGGGTGCATAAGCAAATGTGGTGAAGAAAGCTGATGGTACCCAGCTATCAAAAGATATAGCATCTGGACTCTTAAAGGCTTGAAGATAAACAAGCGGCCATCTAGCTGAGAAGCATCAAAGCCCACATGGAAGAAACACACCACCAGTCTGTGTGATCACAAGGTGTCTAAGAGATTTGGTATCAGGCATCAAAGAACTAAAAATCATATCATTGTAAAAGTGGGTGAGTGCAGAGTGGAGACTCAAAGCCCATTGATAGGGAACTGGACATCCCATTACTGAAGGGTTGTGGGGAGGAGATGAGCTAGTCAGGGTGCAGGGTAGCAATGATGAAACATATAACTTTCCTCTAGTTCTTAAATGTTTCCCTCCCCCCCCCCAACTATCATGATCCCAATTCTACCTTACAAATCTGGCTAGACAGGAGGATGTACATTGGTACAGATAGCAACTGGAAACAGGGAATCCAGGACAGATGACTCCTTCAAGACCAGTGGTGAGAGTGGCGATGACTGGAGAGTGGAGGGAATGTGCGGTAGAAAGGTGGAACCGATGACAAGAATCTGGGGGGTGGACAGCAGAGAGGAGGGCGGGGGGAGACATCGGAGAATGTAACATATGACAAAATAATAATAAATTATGAAGGGTTCACAGGGTGGGGGAGTGGGGATGGACGGAGAAAATGAGCAGCCGATAATAAGGGCTCAAGTGGAAGGCAAATGTTTTGAGAATGATGATGGCAACAAATGTACTTATATGCTTGACACAATGGATGTGATAAGAATTGTATGTGCCCCCAATAAAATGATTTAAATAAAATGATTTTTAAAAATTCTGTTGCATAATTAGATTATATAGTTATGATGGAAGTAAGTCTATCCTGAATCTTCCTTTCTTTTACCCTCTTTCTTCTTATTTCCAAGGTATATTTCCTAGAGTTGAGCTTCTCAAATAATAACAGGGATAAAAATCACCATGAGATTTGATAAAAAAATAGGTGTTGATTCATGGAGTTCTGTAGCCCAGGATATTTATTGTTTAATAAGCTCTCAGGGGATAGAGTCTGCCTTAGTTCAAATTCCCTTGTATATATGTAAGAAGGCTTCAACAACTTTTTTGGGAAAATTCCATAATCTTTTCATTGTATTTGTTCATTATCTCTTTGATGTTGTGTGTCTTATGCTGGGTTCTCTAGAGGAGCAAACCCAGTGAAACTTCTATATGTATGAAGTAAGGGAAATTTATATGAAGACAATTATTTACATGGTTGCAGAAGCAGTGAAGTCCAAATCTAGGGAGCTTCCAAGTCCAGGGAGCAGATGACAAACTGACTCATGTAGTGGTGGGAGCTGATGTGCCTAGGACAGTGTTCCTATGTTTTTCAAATAAATATTTGTGGAGTGACATAAATTATTAAGGGGGTGGGTATTACATGCACAAGAAGGCAACAGACTGGCAGCTGCAGAGGCAACTGCTTTATGATGATTGGAGAAGAAAGATTGGAGAATTGATGCCTTTAAATTATGGTGTCGGTTGAGAATATGGAAAATATCATAGGATGCCAGGAGAGCAAACAAATATGTCCTATAGGAAATATAGCCAGAATGCTCCTTAGAAGCAAAGATGAGACGCCTTCCTCTCATAAACATTGGACATGTTATTACGAAAGATCAGTTCTTGGTAAAATAGAAGGAGACCGTCAAGGGGCTACATGGACACAGTGATTCCAACAAGGGACTGAGACATAACAATAATTGTGAGGAGGAGGATGGAGGACTGGACAGGGTTTCCTTTTGCTATACACAGAGTTGCTATGAGTTGGAACCAACTCAGTGCCACCTAACAACAGCTGGATTTTGGATGGGCCAGTCCGTGGAGAAGGCCATCATGCTTGGTAAAGTCGAGGGTCAATGAAAAAGAGGTACACTTTCAACATGCTGGCTCAACAAGGTGATTGTAACAATGGGCTCAGACATAGCAATGTGTATGAGATGGTTCAGGACTGGGTGGTATTTCACTTGGGGCAGTGTATATATAGGTTGCTATGAGTAGGAATTTGGAGGAACTAGTGTTGGAAGCAGACGTCCACTGTATGTCTATACATTTTTCTCTTGTTGATAGCAGTAGCCATTGATATCAACACCTGTTGATCTTTTGGATTCTTTGAGTTAACCTTGAGGCTCCACTCAAAAGACCACAGCTCCATTTTATGAGGGTCGCAGAAAAACATGTTTATTCATGCTCTTTCTCATAGTTATCCAAATGACTTACTGCTCTTAATTACCTCATAATTTTATTGTATTTTTTATTTCCTCTCCACATAATTAAATCACTGACGTTCAAAAATTATGAATATTGTTCCTGATTTTTCTATCCTTCTCTGGCTAATGAAACTTTAGGCACAAGCCATTAACTACCCTGAACCTGTTTCTTCAAGCATTAAGGGACAATAGTGACAACCAACTTATCGTTGTATAAGTTATAGATGTCAATTGAAGTGGTGACAAGGACTCACTGAATATTGTTAAACAACTCATGAAAATGTATTATTATGATTATTGCTTACATGTTGTTAATCTATTTTGTCACTAATCTGTCATATATTCTTTAAACATAGTTGCCCAGAATCAGTTCCTTGAAATGAGGGTTGACTGGTGAGTCAGATGGAAACAATAAACTGGAACCAAGAGCAGTAGGACTCCATAAAGTTACTATTAATGGAAATAAGCATATATGTAGATGGCCAAGGACAAAGTTTAGACACCACGTTGATAGACCAGTGAATTTAAATTTTTTATCATGTGGGCTGCACATTTGGCATTCAACTCAACAGAAGTTTGCTTGATCTTTATTTGTGTATATTTAAAATAAAAATGTAAAATTCTATTCGCTATGAACAGACATATGAATCGATTGATTTTGAGTTGACTTAAATTCACAGTGATCTGGTAGGATGGGATGGAACTATCTCATACTGTTTCCAAGACTCTCTAGTCTTTACAGAAGCATACAGCCACATATTTCTGACTCAGCGTGGCTGGTGGTTCACACTGCCAACCTTTTGGCTTGTAGCTGAGTGCTTCAACTATTGTGAAACTAGAGTTTGTTAAATATATGAGAGCCTTTGAAAAAATGGAGTTGAAAGTGAATGGATTTTTTCCTCCATGAACATTTTAAAGTCCCACTGTGTGGTAGTGTGATAGTTAGGTTTATTGTGCCAACTTGGCTAATAGGAACATGTGGGTGGAGTTTAATCAGGTCACAGCTTGATTGAAGGGCAAAGAGATAAATTGGTTTCCAAGGCCCACCCCCCTGTCTTATCCTCCCTGGTGATGGACCAGCATGCTGCTGCTTGAGCTAAGTTTTTGCCTCTACCATGTGCTGCACTCCATGTTGGCCAAGACAACCTGTGGATCCTGTCTCTAAAGCTTGAGGATCTTTTGAGATCTGCTTTACCACACTCCTGGTGCATACATTGCTTGATCTTGAGGCTGGTGGGTCCTATCACCTTGCATTGCTTGCATTCGATATCCCATCTGGGCCTGCTTCACTGAGCTCACCTGCTACTGCCTGTTGCTGACTCACCCTGCTGTCTGCTGCCTGAGGGCAGACTCTGCCTGTCTTGCCAGAGGGAAGACTCTGCTGTCTGCTTCCTTGACCTTGGACTGGCAGCCCATGTGAGTTGAAGGACCTTCAGTATATTAACTGTTCCCTGAAAGTGAGTTGAACTGAGCCCTTTGCCCTGCTGTGGGCACTAATTCGCTGTTACATTCCTTCTCACAGTATAAACCTGTGCTTTCATATATTTATGTAACCATAAGTGTCCTGGTTTTGATTCTCTAGAGAACCCTGCCTAGCACAGGTAGTTACAAAATCTTGTGTTGATGAGGGTGTTGGGAGTGAAGGGGTGGAATCTAGCTGGTCAATCAGGTGATGCCTCCTTGTGGGCATGGCCTTCTCATGAGGATTCTGGGAACTTCTTCTCTCTCTGCTTACTTTCCTGCTGTTGAGGAGCCACACTCAGAGAGCTGGAGGAGCCACATGGAGACCCATGCCAGTGCTGAGATGCTTCCACCAACACTGACTTCAGAAGACTTTTCATCCACCAACCTGGGATATTCCTACATTTGGTATCATATGTGAGTGGCTACATGAGTCTGAAGAGGAATTTATACACTAGTATTGGACATATGGACAAATATCAGACTTATGGACTAGGTCTGGACTGGGAAGTTTTCTTAATACACAACTGCTCTTTGCTATAATGCTCTCACACACACATATGAGTGTCAATGAAATGATTTCCCTAGTCAAGCTGGACTAACACACACTGTATAACACAAAATAGTTCATTTCTCTATAAAAAAATTTGATGTTGAGTTGACTCCAATTTAATGGAAAGCTTAGATGAGTCAGCCCAGGTCCGTGCTTCATACATTTTACAGTGACTGTGATCTCAGAAAGGGGATCAGAAAGCCTTTCTTCTGAGGGCCCTCTGATTAGATTTGAACCATCCACCTTTTGGATAGAAGCCTAGTGCTTAACCATTTGTGCCAGCCAAAGATTTCAATTTCCTTATAACATAAGAGAAATACACGAGGGAAAATCATTTGAAGGGGGAAAAAGCGCATTCGTTCAAACTTCAAATGCAAACATGTCTTCAGTAACAAAGTACTCATTTCAGATTTTTTTAATATCTTAGAAAATTCAAATTGTGAAGCTTTGTGTCTCCTTGAAGTAAAACAAAACAAAACAAAAAGCAAGCAATCATCTGCTGAAGACTTGGTGACCTATTTCTCAGTGGTCATTTTTCATAACAATCATAAAAATGGCATTTTCTCACAGAGTAATCTTTGGACAGTCTTTTTTATTTTTTAGGAGAGAATTTGGTTTTAGGGATACAATAAAAGCATTTCTCGACAACATTATGAGAGAGAGTTCAAAAAGTTTGTGGGAAACTTTCAATCCCATTGTTCCATGAACTTTGTTGTTGTTTTATTGTGTACAAGAGCGCACAAGGGGAAAGATGCAAAATCAGCAGCACAGAATGACGTATCAGAACTTGGACAACAGTACCCTAGGCTCCCTTGTTCCAGGGACTGTTTGAAGTTCCTTCCAGCTCTACTTGGAAGGCTGAGGATAATAATACCACCTTTTTGTTTCATTGTTTTTGTCTGAAACTGTTGTTTTTTGCAATTCCCATATCACCTATTGTGGTGAAGTGAAATTAATTACTTATGGCTCTTCTATCCATGTCTCTGTAACTCTCACCAGATGCCCTAGGAGGACCATGCAAATGAGACTCTGAAATACCTTAGAGGGGATCAGTTTTGTCAGCCTGCTGGATTCAAGAGTGAGCCATCTCCAAAGCAGGACAGAGAGAATCCAAAGACTATCAAGAAAGAAGAGCCACCAACAGCCCACGTGGGAGATGGCCATGTGGAGTGGCCTCCTGTGAAGTGGCAGAAACACCAGCGGTACCAGAAGCTGCAGCACTGACATCAGGATACAGAGAAGAAGAGCAGCACCAAGACCATGAGCCAAAGTATGGCAGACTTCCCAGCCATGGAACAGGGCAGAGGCCATGAGGACCATGTGGCTGAAAGGTTGAGGACCAGACACAGCTGCTGCTCAAAAGGAGGCACTGCTGTGGATAAAGAACTGTATCTTCCAGGTTTTATTTTGTTCTTTTGTTTTTTATGCTGTCCTTTGGTAACCCATTAATGTTCGCCAAAAATACTCACAATTATAAATATTATCTGGGAGTTCTATGTTGCAATGGATGATTGGGGGCAACTAAAGGTAGAAAGTCCTGAGAAATGGTTAGTATCAGAATGGGGTTAAAGGAAGCGGGACAGTTGGGGCATGTCTGACCTCTGCCTTGTGAGGGGAGATGGCTGAGGACTGCTGTGAAACAGGGTTCTGGTTCCTCATGCCATTTTCTCCCATATTGATAGGTGCTAGCTAATTATCTCTGTCTTGGAAAGTCTTCCTTGGCTACTGAGAAATTCAGAAAATAATTTTAGTATTCTTTCCAACTGCTACCTAAAGCACACTCATAAGTCTCCATTGTAAATTACACTAATAGACATGGTTCAAAGTTTGGGAGGAAGAAAAAGCATTAAACACTCTTGGTCACCAATGTCTTCATGTGACATAGCAGTCACCTATTTTTGACTTCTCAAAAGGATGTCTGCCTCTGACACTTCAGGTAGCAGAGTCATGTCCTCAACACTCAATATAGAACCACAGCCCATGGATTGCAAGGATTAACGCAGAGATTTTCAGGATAACACATAGGATTCCAAGTGAAATTTGAATCTTTTCTAAACAATGGTCGTTCTGTTGTAATTGACTTTGTGCCATTTTGCCTGGGCCAAGATTCTCAAAGTCTTGGCAACAAAGGTCGACTAATCTCCCAAGGTTTGACCTACCATAACAGAATCAACTCCATAATGGAATCTGTTGTCAGTAGCCAATACGTTCTAAGAAGATTGGGGTGGAATTTGACACCCAGACTCTGTTCACAGCCGTGATGCTCTTGAAAGACCGTGTCCCCGGCAGCGTGGGCTACTTTCTGTATACGTGGGTGCTGTGGGAACAGTTGCTTGCCTTTTGCAGGCTCTGGATCCTGCATCTGGCCCTCTGACCTCTGCTTCTTTTGATCCAAATAGGCTATGCAATGATGGCATTTGTTTCCATGCCATAAGAAATCCGGGATTAGGATGTTCCACAAGATTTTACTTGCTTCATTTTTGTTTAGTTTTATTTGATTGTTTTGTGTCTCCATTTCAAAGTTACACTATCCCCCTCCATCAGCCTTGTCCTAAATCCAGTTCCCCTTGTGCTTAAGAAATGCCTACAATTACCATCAAAAGTGACTGCAATATAATAAATAACTTATGTTATGTGATGGTGCCTGGACAAAATCAGTTAGCAGAGAAGTAAAGCACATGCTGATTAAAATAATCAAGGGCTGCACCTGGAGGTGGGATGGAATTTTATTCTCCTGAATCCCATAAACAAATATAAGGTGTTTCCTAAAACACCATCAGGGAGGGAAACATCAATGTCTACCCCCATAATAAGAACTCCAGGTTGCTTTATGCCAAATAAACTGCCCCTTTGTTCCTCTTGCTGCCTAATGCTTCAGAAAAGTGAGGAATTTAGTTAAATCCAGGTGCCTCCATGATGCCCCACGCTGACCTTTAGTCTAAGTATTTCGGCTCATCTGTTCTACTTTAGAAAACATAGCATTTACCATATTTCACATTAACATTCGTCTTCTCAAAATTTACTTGATCTCAGTTGGAAACAAGAGCTGGAATTTCATGCTGATGCTTTCCTTGAATAGACTTGTGAGCAGCAGTTCAGAGCCTTGCCTGTCCTGTCCAAGTGAGTACAGCTGGCAGACACCAGTGTCATTTCATACTTCATTTAAACTTGCTACAGTGATTTTACAGAGCCAGGCTGTAATCAAACTACAACCAAATTGAAAAAATAAAATAAGAAAACCAGGAGCTAATTTTCAAAGTGTTTATTATTCTGTAACTTGTCTTCCTCTCTCATGCAACAAAATTGGGGTCGAGGATTGGGTGTGGTAGAGTGGGGGTCATGCAGTGGTAGAATTCTCCTCACAATGAAAGACACATAGGTTCAATTCCCAACCCCGCACAGCCTGGGCGCCCAACACCCACATGCCCGTGGAGGCTTACGGATCTATGATGCTGAACAAGTTTCACTGGAGTTTCCATACTAAGAAGAACTGAGATAAAAGGGCATCTACTTCCAAAAATGGGTTCATGAAAGTCCCATGGATCACAATGGTCCAATTCGCATCCGATCATTGTTATTATATAGGTCTGGACAGCACTTAATTCCATTGTACAGGGGTTGCCAGGAGTCAGGGGCTAACTCAATGGCACTATCAATAACAACATTAAAATCAGGACTCCTTCAAATATTTGATTTTTAAGCCTTGGGGTGGTTGCTCAGTCTTAGAGACACTTAAAGAAACTGTCAGCTAGGAACATTAGACAGACCTAAAGTCTGAACAACTTGACTTCTTCAAGTGCTTCTGAAAATCAAAACGAGATGGCTCCATCAATCATTGTCACTGCCTTTTCTAGTTTATTAGCTCACATTTCTGGAGGTCAGAAGTCCAAATTGGGTCTCTCAGGGGTAAAATGAAGATACGGTGCTTCCTTCCTTCTGTAAGTTGAAGGAACAAGGTTGTTCCCCCGCATTTTCTAGCTCCAATAATAGGTGGTGCCCCACCTATAGAGTTGGACTTCTAACCACAGTCTGCCATTCAAGCCCTCCAGCTGATGGGGCATCTACTGACTACTCTGGTAAAGATTTACAGCCTACAGTCAGAATGGACTGGGCAGCATTGTCTTTGTGGGTCTGAGTATAGGCTTTCTGCATCCCCTTTCCATCTTCAAAACAATATGAAATATTTCAAGTCTTTCTCCAGTCTCTTTGACACTGACCCTTCTGCCTCCTTCATTCACTTGTCAAGATCCTTATGACTAGATAGGTCTCTTTCATGTTAGAATGTGTTATATATTTGTGAGCTAAGCTTTACTATGTATATACTTTCAAGGCTCACAGAAAAATATCCTTTGATTTTTATTTTTTTGGTGCATCTGTTCACAGTTCATTGATCACGGTCCTCTATGCCTGCAAGTATGGACCACCACAGCCACAGATGGACATTTTCATGACATAGGTTGGTGAGGATATTTTTTAACCGGTGTGATGGAGTGAAATTTCTTAACACGGCTCTTCTACTTGTGCCCTGATAATGCTCATCAAATGTTTGCCTGGGACTATGCAAAGAAGGCATGTGGAACACTAACTGGGTGAGTCATTTTTTAAGTGGGAGCCAAGGAGGAAAGCCTGAGACCATCACAAGTGCACGTTCCGGATTTCTGTCTCCTGTGGTAGGGGCCACGTCTGGAGGCACCCGAGACTGTGGCATGGAAACTGTTGAGCAGAGCAAGAAGAGCAGCACCCAGGCTATGGGGCCGTGAGATAAAGTGATGGTGGGTCACCTATCCTTGAAGACAAAACACAGAGGCCACGGGAAGATGTGGCTGACAGGCTGAGCAGTCGAGATTGGTTGCTGGCTGAAGAGATATGTTGCTGTGAACTAATGATACATCTGTACTCTTTACTAATCTTGACTTTAGGCCACCTGTTCACTCCCTTAAAAAGCCCTCTTAATCGTCAATCTTGTCTGTAAGTACTGTGTGGCCTCTGCAAGAAAAATTTGAACCCAGCATGTCTTGAGCTTACTTGAGCATTAAGCGATTTATAATGTGGCTTTGATATCAGCTGTTATTTGGGGCCATTTCATGCTCCAAGTGGCAAAATTATTAAAAGTACGCAGCTGCTTATAGAAGGTAACATTTCAAACCCGACAGTTACTGAAAGGGACGAAGATGTGGCAATCTGCTGCCATGAGGATTGATGCTTTGATATATTGTGAAAAACTTCCATTCTGTCTGGTGACTAGGAGTCAGAATTGACTTGATGATAATTGGCTTGGTTTTGAGTTTACCATAGAACCGTTTCTAATAGTTTTCGGTCATTTACACGTCTCATTTATCCCTGGGCTGTCTTCCTTGCAGCACCCTAATTGCCATTCTCTGTCATTAAAGCTGTGTACAGAACAAAGAACTAGTCTTCCAAAGAAGCAATTTGAAAAATGTGATAGTGAAAAATGTTTCTCTTGGTAAGGATCTGGGAGTATAAAGTTGTCTTCTGAAGATCTTGCTCTTATTCAACATTGTTTATTGCTTTTCCTGTTCTTTGGCAGTATTGGCCTTGACATCAGTCTATAATGTGAAACAGATACCAAGAGTATACACTGTTCCATATACAAGTATACACTGTTCCTTGTGTACAAGTATACAAAAGTATCTACTCTTTCTGAGTTTTATTGCTGGGCTAAACTCTTGCACAATGAAAACTGGTGGAAGAATATTTGACATTTTGTAGTTATATAATTGCTCTAAACTTTTCGCTCTTTATTCTCAAAATGCCTCCATTTTCTTATTGCATGGGTTTTCTTAGCTCTAATGAAAATCCAGGCTTTTATCATTCTCAACAATTTTATGTTTAAGGAGCTCATAAAAGTATTTTGCATGTATGGAAGGATTTCTACACACACACACACACACACCAGTGGCTTAACACAAAGTTGTAAATAGCTGTTTATCTGTTTAGAAAAAAAATAGAACTTTGATTTCAACCTACAATGACATTCTTAATGAAAAGAACCTAGGTACAAAAACAGTGTAAGTTTTACTCTGGTTTCTGGTGCAGATCAGCTATGCAAAACATATATTGAAAATTAATTTATTATCAAGTTTTATCCATTAACTTTGCACATATGTAAGCATATGAAGGTTAATTAGGGTGGCTTCATGTAAATGAAAAAGGAGAGGCTAGATATCTGACGTTCATCTATGGATGAGAAATTTCTAAGATAGAGGGAACCTGTTTGTTGGAATTACTGAATTGTTAGAAATTTCCCCTGAAAGTTTCTCCACCAAGATAAAAGTCACTATCTCTTAATAACAAGGAATGAAGTTGACTAACTGATTTATGATATATAGTCAGAAAATCTACAAGCCTTACAAATGTTGAGTAAAATATTTCATATTAGAGTTATCCTGGATCAAAACCACTAGGAGTTATTTTGGGAGGAAAATGAGGCTATCTCTCCCAGTAAAGACTTGGACACCCCATATAAGGTGGCAGTTAATTGGAAATGACTTTATGACAGTTGGTTTGGTTTTTATATCGGAATCATCTCCAATTCTAGTTTTTTTAAATGAAAATATAGTTTGAGTGTGGACCACTAATTTCTTATATGCAAGTTCAGGTTGAAGCTGAAGAAAATTAAAACAAATCCATGAGACCCAAAATATAATCTTGAGTATATCCTACCTGAACTTAGAGAATATTTCAAGAACAGATTTGACATATTGGACCTTAATGACAGAAGCTCTGACAAGCTGTAGGATGATATCAAGAACATCATTCAGGAATAAAGGAAAAGGCCATTAAAAAGACAAGCAAAACAGCAAGAGCAAAGTGGATATGAGAAGAGAGTGGGACACTTGCTCTTCAAAGGAGAACAGTTAAAGCGTAGAGAAGAAATGAGGATGGAAAGTAGTGGAGCAGAAAATTGCAAAGGGCTGATTGAAAAGATAAAGTAGACTATTATAAGGAAATGTGAAAAGATCTGGATTTAGGAAGCCAAATCATGAACATACACAGCATATCTCAAACTGTAAGAACTAAAGAAAAAATGCCATGCCTCAGCTGGCAGTATTTAAAGACTTCATGGGCAAAATATTGAACAATGTAAAACACATCAGAAGATGATGGAAAAAATACAGTTACTATACCAGAAGAGAATTGGTCAATGTTCAACCATTTTGAGTGGTAGCATCTGATCAAGAAACAACTGTATTGATGAAAGAAACCCAAACTGCACTAAAGGCATTCGTGAAAAACATGGCTCCAGGAGCTGACAGAATATTAATTGAAATATTTCAACAGCCAACAAAGCACTGAAAGCACTCACTCATCTATGCCAAAATTTTGGTGGACCAACTAGAAGAGATCTATATTTGTGCCCATTCCATAGAAAGGTGACTCAATAGAATTCAGTGATTATTGAATGATATCATTATATCACATGGGAGTGTCCCCAAAACAATGATGGCACTCTGAAGCACTCCATGTCACAAATGGACCTGGGAATATTATGCTGAGTGAAATAACCAATCACAAAGGACAGATATCCTATGAGACTACTGTTATAATTAGAAATAAGAACAAAAGAAAATAAAGATGTTCATACATAAGGGAAGAGACTCTGGAGATCACCAAGGTAGGAAGACAAGGGGGGAATGATAAAATAATGGGATAGACTTTTAACAGGTCTTAACTTGAATGAAATGGAAGACAGTTGGTCACAAGATAGAGAAGAGAAATCAAGGATCCAGCAAAGGGTAGAGAATTGGGGAAGGGGCAGGATGGGGGGTGGGGTGGGTATTGATTAATAGTTTAAATGTTGACTATAACATCTTGTCACACCAATCCCGGAGGATGCTATACCTGCTCAGAGAAGCCAATGCACTGAGAGGACCATAGGGCCAGTCCCACCATGAGACATGATGTCCCTCACTGACTCATAGCACTATGGGGGACAACACTCGAGGCCCAGCACTAGAATCGTGCCCAATCTGACCCATGCACACCGGGATGAAAAACTAAGGGTGTGCAAAAGAGCAGCAAAGGGGAGAAAGGCAATGAAGTCCCTGAGGAATACCAAAAAATAGACTTTGGGGCCAGGGCAAGGCACCCCATCTGACTCTACCAGAATATACTTCTAAAGGTCACCAGACCTGTAAGTATGTATAGGCTTTTTGTTTGTTTTGTTGTTGTTGTTATTATTGGTTTTGTTTTGCTTTGTCTTATTTTTGTGCTTATAATTGTCTCTGCTTGTCTATCTAGATAAGAAAAGTAGGATAAGCAATCTGTAGGCAAAAAACAGGATTGATGGTTCCAGGAGGATACTGGAGAAGGGAGGCGGAGGAAAGGAATGGGGGTGCCAACACACCCAGGGTCAAGGGAACAACAAGTGATCTAAAATAGATGACAAGGAGGGCATGGGATGCCTGGTGGGGATTGATCAAGGGCAATGTAACTGAGAGAAATTACTGAAACCCAAATGAAGGCTGAACATGATATTGGGACAAGAGGAAAGTAAAAGGAAATAAAGGAAAGAAGTAGGAGGCAAAAGACATTTACAGAAGTCTAAATACAGGCATAAACATGTGTAAATATATTTAATATATAATTATAGGGAAATATATCTATGTACATATATTTATATGCTAAGTATTAAGACAGCAGACAGACATTGGGCCTCTTCTCAAGTACTCCCTCAATGCAAGAGCACTTTTTTCTTATAACTTAGCAATCTATTGTGGTCACCTTCCCTGACAGGATTGTTAAAGGCAAAATGGGTGCATAAGCAAATGTGAAGAAAGCTAATGGTGCCTGGTATCAAAAGATACAGCATATGGAGTATTAAAGGCTTGAAGATAAGCAAGCGGCCATCTCACTGAGAAGCAACAGAGCCCACATGGAAAAGCACACCAGCCTGTGTGACTATAAGGTGTTGATTGGATCAGGTATCAGGCATCAACGACCCAGAACAAAAATCATATCAAGGTGAATGAGGAGGAATACAGAGAGGAGACCCAAAGCCCATCTGTAGAAAATTGGGCATCCCCTTAGAGAAGGGTCACAAGGAAAAGTTTAGCCAGTTACGGTGCAGTATAGTACCAATGAAACATATAACTTTCCTCTAATTCTTTAATACTTCCTCCCCCACCCCACTATCATGCCCCCAATTCCTCCTTACAAATCCAGCTAGACCAAAGCATGTACACTGGTACAGATGAGAACTTGCATCACAGGGACTCCAGGAAACATAAACCCCTCAGGACCAATAATGAGAGTAGTGACACCAGGAGGAGAAGGGGAAGGTGGGGGGTGGGCACCAATCACAATGTTCTACATATAAGCCCCTCCCAGGGGGATGGACAACAGAAAAGTGGGTGAAGGGAGACAGTGGTCCTGTAAGACATGAAAAAAAACTAATTTATAAATTATCAAGGGTTCATGAGGGAGAGAGGGAGGGAGCGGGGGAAATGAGCTGAAACCAAAGGCTCAAGTCGAAAGAAAATGTTTTGAAAATGATGGTGGCAAAAAATGAACAAATGTGCTTGATACAACGGATGCATGTGTGGATTGGGAAAAGATCTGTAAGAGCTCCCAATAAAATGATTTATTAAAAATAAATAAATAAATATTGAAGAGCTACGATATCACTTTGAGGACTAAAGAGTGCCTGACCCAAGCCACAGTATTCATGGCATTTTCAATGCCTTATATGCATGTGAAATTTGGACGAGGTGATGGATTAATTGATGCCCTTGGAGTATGGTGGAGGAAAAGAATCCTGAAAGCACTATGGACTCCCAGGAGAACAAACAAATCTGTGACAGAAGAAGTAGAGCTCTAGTGTTCATTAAAAGCAAGGATGGTGTGCTTTGATTTCATGTACGTAATGTCAGGAGAAGTCCATTCCTAGAAAAAGACATCATGCTTGGTCAACTAGAAGTTCAGCCACAAAGAGGAATAACCTCAATGGGGTGAATTGACATAGTGGCTTTAACCTTGGGCTAAAACTAAACAACAGCTCTGAGAATGATACTGAATCTGGCCGTGTTTCAATCTGCTTTGTATCCAATAGCAGTGAGTCAGAACCAACTTGATGGCATCTCACAAGTGGGTATTTTGCTTTATTGTACACCTTATTCGTCTTTATTGAATCTTGGGTATGGTATGCAGAACATTAGTAGATGAGGTAACAGTAATTATAGCCAGAAGAGATTCATTTATTCTTCTAGAAACTTAGTGTGGAGACTTGGGGATTGTGTTTTTGCTATGGTTACACTAACAGGGGTTCAGTGGTTAAGTACTTCCCATCTAACCAAAAATTGACAGTTTGAATCCACCAGCCACTCTGGGAGAAAGGTGTGGCAAATTACTTCTATAAAGATGACAAGAAAAACTGTTACTACGAAGGTGATTCTGACTCTTAGCAACCCTCTAGGACAGTGGAAAATGGCTCCAGAGAGGACCCAAGACTGTACATTTTTATAGAAGTAGATATCCTTTATCTTTCTACTATAGAGCAGCTGGTGAGTTTGAACTGTCAACCACACGGTTAATAGCCCGAGGCCTAACCCTGTGTGCCACCGGAGACTTGGAAACCCTTTGAGACAGTTCTACTTTGTCCTACAATATCACTACGAGTCAGAATCAACCTGAGGGTAATGGATATGGTTTGAGTCATACATTTTCTGCAGGTTTGGGAAGCCAACTAACTCTCAATTCTTGTTCTGAGTGTTGTTGATTTTTGTTTCAGTAACAATTTACAAAGGACCCCTGGTGGCACAATGGGCAAGCATGAGCTACTAACCAGTGGTTCAAGCCCACCAGAAGGAAGATGCATCCACCGGCTCCTGTAAAGATTCAGTCTCAGAAACCCTACAGAAGTCCTGGTGATGTAGTGGTTACATATTGGGCTGTGATCCACATGGACAGGAGTTCAAAACCTCCAGCAGCTCTGCAGGAGAAAGACTGGGTTTTCCATTCCCATAAACAGTGACAGTCTTGGTAACCCACAAAGGGTCACTATGAGTCAACAGTGACTCAATGACAGTGAGCTTGGTTTTTCAGTGAGAAACTCTATAGAGCAGTTCTATCTGTCCTAGAGGGTCCTCATGTGTTGTAATTGAACCTCTGACAATGAGTTGGGTTTGGTTTTGATTTAGGCGTTTAGGAAAAAAGGGGAGGGGGATTTTGGCTAATGCCAGTTTGAACCAGAAAGAGGAGAGAAGACTGATATATTGACCCCGGGAGGGCATAGTACTAACTTGTGAAAATGCATCACAAGGTTCTGCAGCAAGATCCCAAATAGTCACCACTAATGTTTTTGTCCAGATTTCTATCTTGTGGCTTATGTATATATGTATGTATGTATGTGTGTGTATATGTATGTATATATTTTTCAGCCTGATGAAGTGCTGCTAGGAGGGTAGGCTCAGAGCTGTGTCCAAACACTTGGTTGGTCTACCTTCCTTTCAGCAGTTCCCTAGGGTTCAGGGTCATCTAGAAGTCAACTTTCCCTCATAATGAGACAGCTCTATTTTTCTGTGAACTTAAAATGTATGAAAAACTAATTTATGTGATAGATTAAAGTGACAGAAAAAAACACCCTAGGCACAACCATTTCACATAGTGCAACAGATTTCTAAAATAAAACAGCTTTTATTTCAACATGATATCCTCTGGAGGATCTGAACCAGTTTGGCTATTAAGTCCTTCACACATCATTAATTCCCAAGCAAAAAGGTGATAAATCTTACCAAAAAACCAGTTCAATGCATACAGAGAGACGGAAAAAAAATTTAGAGCTGAGATTCTATTTGGCTTGATCAAAATACATAGGCATTCTTTTTAAAATGAATAGGAAGCTGTACACAAATTCTGGTTGGTAAGGGAAATTTGATCCATCTAAATGGCTACTAAAATATATTTAGTCTCAATTTAGTGTCATTTGCTAGACTATAAATTGTATGGTGACTATAAAATTTTCTGAAGAATTTTGAAAGGGATTGACTCACAAAAACCATCTCACTTCCTGTTCAGCCTCCTTCCTCAATAGTTCCATGCCAGTGCCTTGACTTTGGTGTCCCACCAGGACAAACTTATCCTCCACACAACAAACCGTTTGCCACCAGTAGATGATGACATTTGACCCTGTTTAAAAATCACTGCCACTGAGCAGAATTACATGAGTAGAAAGCAAGTCTTTCTCTAACAAAGTACCTGGTGATTTCAAACTGCTGACCTTGTGGTTAGCAGCCCAATGTGTAAGCCACCATACCACCCAAGCTCCTCATAGTTTCCCCATAAAACAGAATATTACGTCTTGCTTGGATCCACAATCAATGCTCATGGAAGCACAATCAAGTGATCAAACAACTCATTGTCTTGTGTAAATCAACTGCAAAAGACTCCTTTAAAGTGGTGAAAAGCTAGGATGTTACGTTCAGGACTGAGGTGCATCAGACCCACGCCACGGTATTTACCATGACCTCATATGCTGTGGAAGTTGGACATTGAACAAGGAAGACTGACTAAGAATGGACACATTTGAATTATGAAGCTATTGAAGATTAAGGAAAGAACCATGAACTGCCAAAACAGTGAATCTGTCTTAGAAGAAGTAAATGCCAGAATGCTCCTTAGAGGCAAGGATGCTGAGACTTTGTATTATGTATTTGGGGCACATTGTCAGGAGTGGCATGGCCCTGGAGAAGGATGTAAGGATGGAGATGAACACCCTCAGGAAATGAGTTGATGCAGTGGATACAATAATAGATTCAAGGTTGGTAACAGTTGTCAGGATGAAGCAGGAGTGAACAGTGTTTCATCCTATTACATATAGGATCACTCACAACATGGGACAGAAAGGCCCCTAGTGGTGTTACAATTAAAGCACTCAAATGCTTGAAATTTTTGGAAAATTTTTGAACCTCTCTGCCCTGCCATGACACCAAGAGATACAGTGACGATCAGATTCCATAAAGATTTATAGTCTTGATAACTCTTATCAGTTTTATAAGATCCCATGAGTCAGAGATTAACTTAAAGGCAATGGGTTTAAATTTAGTTTGGGGATAGGGCAGAATAGAACTTCCCCATGGTGTTTCCAAAATTGGAATTCCAAAGCTGGATTTCCAAAGCTAGGATCTTTGTGGAAGCATACTGCCACATCTTTCTCCCACAGAGCAGATAGTGGGTTTGAACCACAGAACTTTTGGTTAGCAGAAGAGTGCTTAATCACTGAACTACCAGGTCTCCAATCCTATTACGACAAGACTTTTCATAGATTCCATAAGTTCAATATACATCCTTAAAAGCAAGCATGGCTTTTTAATATCCTTCCTTAATATGTGTTATTTTTCAGAAAAGCCTGGGCATTATTTTCACTTTGAACCCAGCTGGAAATATCCTGTGGAGGGACATAGTCTGCAGAGATTCCTGCTCGTGAGAGATCAAGGGTTAGCGATCTCTCATCTATTGCACATTGCAGCTGAGACTGCTCTGACAGTTTGGTTTTGTATCAGTTTGGCTGTGCTGGGATTCTCAGCAGTTGGCAGTTGAGGTTTCACTCGTGAGGCGATCTAACATAGTACAATTAGTGTCCTGGTGGGATCTCCTGTGAGCAGTCAAGCAGTTGTGGTAAAACCCGGGTGGAGTGCAGTCCTTTACTAGGCTCACAGACCTAATGGTATGACCTTGAGGATATGGTCTCCTTCATGAATAAGCAGACATGCTAGACTGCTTCTTTGCTTCTTGCTGATTTGGATGCTGCACCTGGCTCATTGCATCCTAGTTCTTTTGAACTCGAGCACGTAGCCTGCCATATTGCCTGCCAACCTTGGGAGCCACCTGAACTTTGATTCCTTTTCCTCTACATCCCCCAGCCATGTTTATCCTACTTCACCTTTCAGCTTTGTCTCTCTGAATCCTCATTTGTCAGCTTCAGCAGCTACTCAGTCAGGGAAATCTTCAGTTTAACACCTGACCCAGGCACTTGAAAAGGACTTAACTTACAACAAGGGCTGGCAGTGTTACTTGGGATAGAAAGTCTGAGAACCAAAAATTAAAAATAAAGGTGAGAAAATTAAATTAATGAAAAATTTGTAAATATTTTTTCTTTTGATATTATTTTAAAAGAGTTAAGGTTGCGTAGAGAAGAGGTATAGCTGTAGCCCAGGTGGTGATGGAGTATGGTAGTAGGGCAGGAGGAAAGTCAAGGGAGATGGAGGAAAGAGCTAGAAGTCAAAGGGCATTTATGGAGGTCTAGAGAAAGACATGTACATGCAAATATATATATGAGGATGGGGAAATAGATCTATGTGTCTATATTTATAGGTTAAGTATTAAGGTGGCGGAAGGACCTTGGCCGTCTACTCAAACACTCCCTCAATGCATGAATACTTTCTTTTATTAAATTGGAACTTTATGATGCTCACTCTCCCGACACAACTGCTCAAGCCAAAGTGGGTGAACAAGTAAATGTGGTGAAGAAAGCTGATGGTGCCCGGCTATCAAAAGAGATAGTGACTGGGGTCTTAAAGGCTTGAAGATAAACAAGCGGTCATCTAGCTCAGAAGCAACAAAGTCCACATGGAAGAACACACCAACCTGTGTGATCGAGTGGTCCCAAAGGGATCAGTTATCAGGCATCAAAGAACAAAAAATCATATCATTGGCTGCACACCTCCATGATAGGATTGCTGAAGACGAATGGGTGCATAAGCAAATGTGGCGAAGAAAGCTGATGGTGCCCGGCTATAAAAAGAGATAGTGTCTGGGGTCTTAAAGGCTTGAAGGTGAACAAGCGGCCATCTAGCTCAGAAGCAAAGAAGCCCACATGGAAGAAGCACACCAAACAGTGCAATCACGAGGTGCCAAAGGGACCAGGTATAAGGCATCATGCAATATATATATATATATATATATATATATATATATATATATATATATATATATATATATATATATATATATGTGTGTGTGTGTGTGTGTGTGTGTGTGTGTGTATACCATATTGAATGAATGGGGAAGTACAGAGTGGAGACCCAAGGCCCAAGTGTCTGCCACTGGAGATCCCCTCATAGAGGGGTTTAGGAGAGGAGATGGGTCAGTCAGGGTGTGAGGTAGTACCAATGAAGAACACAGCTTTCCCCCAGATCCTGGCTGCTTCCTCCCCCCAATTACCATGATCCGAATTCTAACTTGCAGGACTGGATAGGGCAGAGGTTGTACACTGGTGCATATGGGGGCTGGAGGCACAGGGAATCCAGGGTGGATGATACCTTCAGGATCAAGGGTGTGAGGGGCGATTCTGGGAGAGGGGAGGGTGAGTGGGTTGGAAAGGAGGAACTGATTACAGGGATCCACGTGTGACCTCCTCCCTGGGAGATGGACTGCAGAGAAGGGGGAGAAGGGAGACTCCGGATAGGGCAAGATATGACAAAATAACAATGTATAAATTACCAAGGGCACATGAGGGAGGGGGGAGTGGGAAGGGAGGGGAAAAAAAAGAGGACCTGATGCAAAGGGCTTAAGTGGAGAGAAATGCTTTCGGAATGATTGGGGCAGGGAATGTGTGGATGTGCTTTATACAATTGATGTATGTATATGTATGGATTGTGATAAGAGTTGTATGAGCCCCTAATAAAATGTTTTAAAAAAAAGAGTTAATGCTAGCAGGCAAACTACTAGTATTGGGCTAGATAAAGAATTGCTTTATTGTTATCATTGAAATGTTATCTTTTAGAAGAGTGATATGAAATAGCCAAGTAGAAAAATGTTACTATTAGGTCCTCCCTTAGGATATCCTTTTTTTAAGTCATTTTATTTGGGGCTCTTACAGCTCTTATAATGTTCTATACATCAATTGTATCAAGCATATTTGTACATATGTTGCCATCATTTCCAAAGCAGTTTCTACTTGAGCCCTTGGTATAAGTTCCTTATTATTATTTCTTATCTTACACTGTCCATCGTCTCCCTTCACTCACATTTCAGTTATTCGACCCCTTTGGTTGTGGGGGTGGGTATATATCCAATCTTAAGATGGGTTCCTCCTTTCTCACTCCCTGATCATCCTCCTCCCCTCATATCACTACTCCCACTACTGTTCCTGAGGGGTGTATTTGTCCTGAATTCTATATGTCAAGAGCTCTTATCTGTACCAATGTGTGTTCTCTGGTCTAACCAAGTTTGTAAGGTAGAACTGAGTCATGGTAGTCTGGGGGAGGAAGTATTCAGGAACTAGAGGAATGATGTGTGATTCATCGGTGCTATACTGCACCTGGGTTGAATAATCCCTTCCTTATAACCCTTCTGTGGGGGGATATCCAATTGTCTACAGATGGGCTTTGGGGTTCCACTCCAACCCCTTTTGTTTGCTTCAATATAGTTGTTTTGTTTGGATCTTTTGACAACTGAGCCTGTCGACACCTTACAATAACACAGGCTGGTGTCCATCTTCCATATGGGCTTATTTGCTTCCCTGATAGATGGCTGCTTGTTTGACTTCAAGCCTTTAAGACCCCAGACACTATATCTTTTGATAGCTGGGCATCATCAGCTTTCTTCACCACATTTGCTTACGCACCCATCTTGTCTTCAGGGATCATGTCGAGTATCAAAGAGTGCCAGGTTATCAGAACAAAGTGTTCTTGTGTTAAGGGAGGTCTTGGGTAGAGGTTCAAAGCCTGTCTGCTCTCTTAATACTTAACACATAAATATATGTATATTGGCCTCTATCCCTTTCATTATAAATCAATATATTTACATATATACATTTGTATAGCTATATCTTTATAAATAGCTTTTGGCTCCTATTTCTTTCTTCCGTTTACTTTCACCTTCCTCCTATCACCTTCCTCCTACCCCACCATCATGCTCACCCTCCCTTCAGCTCTCAGCATTTTCCCTTAGGGTATCTTTAAAAAGCAAAATTCAAACTCAATATGGAAATGATTACAAATACTTAAAATCAATATGAAACCTACCCCACTTTGCATTCATGGCATTCCTACCTAAATGGGATAAATGAAAATTATGAGGCAGAGGGATGCACTTTTATTTCTTTTTAGTCAATTTCTGACATTATGGTAACTTACTAAAATACCATCAAGAAAATATACCCTACCACTGAGTGACTCAAATTAGCCTTAATGGGAGGAATCATAAAATAAATGAAAAACAAAACTGTGGAAAGTTGGTAAAAGTAGTATGAGTCATTAAAAGTATTATCCTTGAGTTTATACTTATAACACCAAGTACCACATTTTCCACTTCACTGCAGTGAGTCTCTTAGATGCCAGCTGTGTTATACCAGCCATGGGCATCAAGAGAGCTCCTCATGATGATAACAGAATAAATTATCCTAGCAGGGAAAAAATAAAGGATGATAAAAATGGACCTCTTTACCTCTGTGAGTCATATCATTGTGATTCACTCCCATTAAGGAAAGTGGACAACATGTGTTGTGTGGCACAGAGAGAGGGGATCAGGACAATGCTTCAAAGGAAGGCTTTAAGTAGATAGCTAGATATTATGCCAGGAACAACTTGGACTCTCCAGAATTAATTCATCATATTTAACACAATATTCAATTCCACCTGGGAAACATATAAATGAAGCATCCCTAATGGTGTATATCTTTGTGATTTGTTTATGTGAGAATATGCTCTACCCTATTAGCTATTGTGTGGTATAAGATTACATAACAATGTAAACTATAAAGCAGCTATTGGCCAGCACTGCTGCATAAAGACTGGAACAGCTCCGGTCCTGGCTTTCTATGTTATTCATTCACTCATATGTTCATCATCATTGCTTTATCAAACATTGGTTGATAGCATGTTCTGTTTTTAGCACAGTTGTAGGGACTCAAGGAAACCCCAGATCATTCCAAAATTGTGGACATCTTATGAACTTGCAAGCAATTGATGACATTAAATTAATTTGCAAAAATAAGTTTATATGGGTAACCAAAAGTTACCAACAAATCTGTCTTTTTAATAGTGATTATTTTAATAGCAATGTTTCTCAAGTATTTTCAAGTTTGTTTTTTAAATATATATGGGCTTACCCAAATTTTACTCTCTACTCAATGGTTAGGATCATACTCAATGTAACACATAATCCTCCAGGGTCAGTCCTGTTGCTGCCTTTATTGGGTTGTAAAAACATAAGCACATTTTGTAAGTAAGCTTAGAGTCAGTTCAAACCTAAGCACTGCTGAAGCCATAACAAAAATCCAATAAAATGAAAGGACAAATATTGAATTGCATTTTTTAACCATCTCTCAACCCTTTGTTTTTTTTTAAATGTGTTGCCTTCATAATCAGACTGGTTCCCTTTAAGTCTCATGCATTTCCAGCTACTCTAAGATGTTTGCTTATCTTTTTTTGCTCTGAAATCCTTTTGTTTGCCCTCTTCTAAACTTATGTCTAATACCTAGTCCTTGTAAAGACTTCAGAATATACTAAGATGAAAGGGAAGAAAAAAAACACCTGATGGTTCCTTCAAGTCTTTTAGTACAATGTGAAAAGTTTTCATGAGCCTGAGATAATTGGTACTAGAAAAATGACATAAAATCTAATTAAAATTGGAATAGGAACTAACAGTCATGGTATCAGGGCTGCCAGATTTAGCAACTATAATGGGCACTTATTTAAATTAGAATTTCTGATAAATAATTAATTTATAATATGCTCTCTGCCCATGTGAAACATACCTAAATAAGAAAGATGGTCACGTGTTTAGTGTACAAATGTATGTATATAGCCTGTATCTAATTCAGTAGCTTTACGTAGTCCTTCCCTGGGTGATACAAATGGTTAAAATGCTCAACAACTAGCTAAAAAGCTAGAGGTTACAGGCCACGAACAGGCACCTCAAAGAACGGTCTGGTCATCTCCTTCTGAAGCATCAGCTACTGAAACCCACAGAGCACACTCTGTATTGACACACAAGGGGTGGCCATGAGTCACAGTTGACTTGATGATGACTGGGAACTAGAAACAATGGCAGCCTCCTGTGTTAAGAGCTTTCCGTAGCCTTTGCCTGTATCGTAAAGGGCCGACCCGCCCAGGAGAAGCAACAGGGACTCTAAGATGTACAATATGTCATTTTCACAAGCTCAGAGAATGAGCAAGAGGAAGAGTCAATAGCAATTAGTTGTTTACTCTAATTCAGCTGGATTGCCAGGAGAACAAACAGATCCGTCTTAAAAGAAGACCAGCCATAATGTGCCTTAGAAACAAGGGTGGCGAAATGCTTTCTCTCACATACTTTGAGTGTGTTTTTAAGGACAAGTCTCTGGAGAACGTGATGTAGAGGAACAGTGTAAAAGAGGAAGATCTTGAAGGAGAGAGAGTATCACACGGTCTGGAACAATGGACTCAAGCATCGCAATCATTTTGCGGATGACTGAGGGCCTGTTGGTGTTTCATTGTGTTGTCCAGAGAGTGGCTGTGAATCAGAACTCAATCCAGGGCACCTAACAATGGTAACAAACTGCAATCAGAGATGCTCACCGGTGGCAGCCTAACTTGAAAGAACAATTTTATATGTTTTTGCATATATATGTCTTAATATTGCACCTGAAATCTCAAACTAAAACTAAGTCAAACTACAATTAAGAAACGTTTTTCCATGTCCTCAATTTGTAGATTAATATTTTAAGGGTTTCTTTAAAGTACTTGTTCAGTAATTTTAGCTCAATGGGATTGCTTATCTTTTATCTTTTACCAGGACTGGATAACAATTCCACAAAACAAAAATCATCAAGTACTGGCACCCGGGAGCCTATTGTATGACCTGGTACATATTTATTGAATCCTGGCTTGAAGAAAGCATCACATGGAAACAACAACAGAGCCCACACTTAGTTTCTTCCCTGGTCCAGATGGTGCATCATCTTGGGAAATGGTGTAACCTGTCACAACATGTAAGTGTGATCTTGTGTGAAAAAAAATTTTTTTTTCAGCCTTGGGACACTCGCTGTGGAGGCCACATGCTATCTCTCATTATCCCAAGTAATTAAAGTTTTGCATGTTCCCTGTCAACAGCCCATCAAGGTGAACCACTGAGGACTGATGGGAATCAAGGAAACTTAAGTACTTGAAGGTGAGAAAGGAGCCTTCTTTCACTTGCTTTTGAATCCTCTTTTCTTATAAAGGGAGTATAAAACCATGAAAAAACATGCCCTCCAACGTTAAATGGAGAGGCACATTAAATGTAAATGTAACCATGTGGAGAAGAAAAAGAGTGTATGCATTTGGACGGGCATACATTCTCGTAATTGAAATGGATTAAAATAAAGCCATTAGTTAAAAATAAAAGCACTGACTTCTTCTAATCTGAATGCATTTATTCTTTTTCTAGCAAGATAAAACATTTATTTATAAATACACATTGAGGGGCGTGACTTTGCAGGCACTGAATAGTGCTCTAACAACAATAATGAAAGTGATATTATATTGGTAGGATAGGTGAAAGGAAATCCAGGGAGTCGCAATGTCCTCTCAATCTATACTGGTCGAGGCGCTCATTTCTTATGTATGATCATCTTTTATTTATTCACAATGTTTTAAAGAAACAGCTACGTCCTTGGAGTCAAAAGATCTGAGTTCTAATTCTGCCAATTATTGTACGATTTGGGGTAAATAACTAATACTCTTAATATAAATGTATGAAGAAAATGATAACTTTAAAGTTCTAAATCCCAGCACTAATTGAAAGAGACAATCCATGGAAACAATTAATAAATTGCAAATGATAGTTGTAATGACACAGTATGTAATATTATCATAAATCTAAGGAAATAAGTATGAACTTTTAAAAAGCAAATATGTCACTCTTTGATGACTAAGATATATGCCTGACACAAGCACCTCATCTATGGATTTTAAAAAAAGGACACTGAAGACGGGAAACAGAAGCATTCAATTTTTGGTGTTGGCATAAAACAATGAATATTCATACTATGGGCTGACAGAAGAATGAGCAACACATCTGTTTTGGAAGAAATAAAACTGAAATACGCCTTTGAAGTGCACATGACTAGGCTTTGCCTGGCTTACTTTGGACATCCTAACAGCAAAGATAATGATAAAGAGGTTGCCACGCTTAGCATCGCAGACAAAAACCAAAACAATAAAACAAAACCCACTGACATCAAGTCCATTCATACTCACAGCGACCCTACAATTTCTGAAGCAATACATCTTCCAGGGGTCAGGCAACTTCAGCTTTCTCCTGTGTGAGGCTGGTGAGTTAGCACCATTCACCTAACTTTCCAGTTAGCATCCCGACACCTAATCCACAACGCTCCCGGGGCTCCTGAGCAGAGTGGAGGGCCAGGGACTCCGCAGTTGTGTGGAGGGACACCAATTACCCACAACAATGAATGCAAATATACCCATGTCTGTGGAAATACCGGAAGACGGGGCACATTTCCCTCTGTTACACGTAGGCTGCCTTGAGTGAGATGTAACTGTATGACATGCAACAACATCCACATGTGTTGATGTCTTTATTTTTGTATGTCCTTGTGGTTTCCCTGGTTTAAAAATTCATCGATCAAATCACCGAGGAAAAAGATCTTGGAATAGATTAATAATTCACTACTGATGACAGTCAGTATGATAGAGACTCGGTTAAAAAGAAAGACCCTCAATGGGATGGATTGACAATTGGCTGCAGAAATGAATTCAACACAGCGATGAGTAAGAGGGGGTGAAGGATAAGTCGTGTTGTGCTCTGTTGTACATACAGTCATTATGATTCAGAACCATCTGGGTGGCAACTAAAAGCAACAATTGATGTTCTTGCAGAAGAAGAGGAAACCAGTCTCACTCTTTCAAGCAGGAAGGATGCTATGAAGGCAGTTGCTTGTACAGGTGTTGGAAGGGCTGGAGGTGCAAATGGAACAGAGGCAACCACTAGAGGAGCTTAAGAGAGGAGATTATCCAGAGACATAGGAGCTGTTATGTTCTCCAGGTTGGTGCTCAGCTCACAATTGCCAATGATTTCCTGAAGACCTAGACCCACTCACTTCTGCTGCTGCTCTGAAACTCAACCATTGTAGCCACAAAGAAGTGCAAGAGCCCTCGTGGCCCCTTTTGCTCAGTTCCTTGAAACGCTACCTCCCTGTCCCTTTCTCCTCACAGTGTCCCCCCCCGGAAAATTACACTCAGTTGACGAGGGAGTCTGGGGAACGCATCTGTGCAACTCCCCAGCAACCCTGGGAATCAGAGCCGTGACTGCAGCGGAAGCCAGCACACCACACGTACTTCATGACAATTCATTAGGGCAGCTGATCATTTTATCTGCTAACTATGAAATCAAGCAAATCCCTTTAGCTTCACACCGTCACTCATCTAGAAAACTGAGCTTTGGTGCTTATTAGTGAATGCTAATTTTCTTGTACATATTGTGGGCAAAAAGAACTATTCCAAGTTACTTATCATGCAGAGGGATTTTCGAGTAATATGTAATACTGAAAGAAGTTCTCAAATATGATCCATGGATCAATTCCATCTGAAGCTCCTTGTCAAACAAAACACTATGTAACACAGAATCAGTGTCTGTTCCTGGTAACAACAACAACAACCACAGCAGAGATACACAGATTCTAACATAAACCGGTCAAGTGGATTTTAACGTGCAGCCACTCCACACGCTTCGGCAGAGAAGCATGCTCCATCTGGTTTTCCAGTGATAATGTTTTGGAAGGAAATCAGCAGGATTTTCTTCCAAGATCCCTTTGTGTACACTTGAATCGTCATCCTTTGGGTGAGCAGCTGAGCTCTCAGAAATTTGTACTGCCTAAAGACTCCGGAGGGCACTTGGGACACAGCGAATCAGAGTTTGGGTCTCAGGACACTCCCAGGAGCCTGGTCGCTATAAGCATAAGTTGAAAATTAGACATGATTGGACTGTGAGCCTGAAAGGGACAGGATAATCCGTGCTTAGATGTAACAGAGACTTCCTGAGGTGTAGTGAATGACATCCAAAATGTCAGTAAAACCACCCAAAACATGTCAGCATATGCGTCATAATGAGATGACAAGACATGCCTCTCCCTGAAAGTGGTGACCATTGACTATTCGAGACCAAGAGACCTACTAGCAGCATTCCCTTGCTGCCAGAGTGCAGCAGACTGCAACACCCCTGTCCCTCCCTCACTCCCCCCTTACCCTCTACCCCCCACCTTCCCCGCAACTCCCCTGGAACTGATGATGATGATCCTTACAAGACATCGATCTTTGCAAGACAAGACACTGATACAACATCTACCCAGGGCCAGTAACATTGCCTTTATCACTTATGGGATTTGAAAGTGTGACTCTTTTCCCTGGAAGTTTTGCCGAGCCTCCTATGTGAGCTATCTCCACTAACAGCCTGTGTGAAGAGAGAACAAAGGGCTTATGTTTTTACCGTCACTCAAATGTACATGTGTGTCTATGGATTGCAGTGAATAAAACCTTATCATGACAAAGACAATTCAATGTCTGTGTGTGTTTTGTGGGATTTGCTTAAAGCATTGGTATGTGACTATCACAAATTGGGAGATGATTTTCTGTGGTTAGGTGGCGAATGGAGTGGGGCAGTGGTTGGGAGATGACTGGTTTCAGGATCTAGAGATCAATGCTCCCATCGTGGCACTGCAGCCTCCCGGGGAGCCCTGCATTGATACAGCAGGTATGCAAAAGCTGATTCCCACTCTGCATCCTGCATTAGGGGCAGTTGACCAAGACATTTCAACCACCAGGGGGATGCCAAGTTAAAAAAAATTGTAAGGAGCTGGTAGGCCAAATACATTTGGGAAATGATGCTCATCCCTTCCGCTTTGCGACTCCTTCCTCACCTCAGCGAGAATGTTGTGCATTTGGATTGAACGCACTCACCCTGCCACCGACTGGCTATCAGATTTGAAGGTCACTTAATTTACAAAGAAATGTTGAGACTTTGGGAATTA
This sequence comes from Tenrec ecaudatus, assembly GCF_050624435.1. Taxonomy (NCBI): domain Eukaryota; kingdom Metazoa; phylum Chordata; class Mammalia; order Afrosoricida; family Tenrecidae; genus Tenrec; species Tenrec ecaudatus. The sequence goes on along the minus strand of NC_134542.1, from coordinate 10,130,007 downwards.
GAGCAGCTTTCCATTGTTTTCTGAGCTGTGCACCTGTCCCAGCTGTATCCGTCCTCTAATTGCAAGCCTGGAGCTGCATGTTAATGTTCTGACTTTGACATTCACTGGGTTTGCTCTCGGCTGTGTCTTCAGGTTGTACTTCCCCGATTCAAAACATAGTGATTTACATTCTGACACCCCCTCCCACCTCTATCTAGGTTGAAATCCTAACCCCTGTTGCACCTGTGAATGTGATTTTCTTTGGAAACAGGACCGTTGAAGATGGTATCAGTTATGTCAGCAGAGGGTACAGACTGGAATAGATGTGTCCTAATCTAACCTGTGAGTGTTCAATACAAGAGCAAAAGAGATGTACGGAAACAGACAGACAGGAAAGATGGTCATATAAGGATGCTCTACATGCCAAAGAAGACTGACAGAGACCACCAAAAGCCAGGAGAGAAGAGAGTCTTCTCTTGGGGTCGTCAGAGAGATCTTACCTTACCAACACCCGAGCTTCAGACGACCGGCCTCCAGAACTACGAGACTTTAAATAGACTCCTGATTTAGAAGTCACCTAGTTTGTGGTCTTTCTTTATGACAACTCTAGCAAAGCTACGCACCCCATGAACAGCTTTTACTTCCTCCCACCAGCCATTTGTGTGACTCCTCCTTCTAGACTTTTTAGCTCAGGCTCCTTGTATTACATGTGGAAACCCGGCATCCTGCGTTCTGGAAAACGCTTGGCCAGTGCTCTCGAAGCTATTGTCCAGACCACATCAATAGTTGTTAACCTTGCCCCACAGCAGCCACCCACGGAAAGGCTCCTGCTTGCGTGAGCTGAGCTTCTACGGACTATGGAGCTGGCCCTCTGGTTCTAACGCAGCGGTTCTCAACATGTGGCTGACAATCCCTTTGGGGGTTGAAGGACCCTTTCACAGGGGTCGCCTAAGACTATATTTCCAATGGTCTTAGGAACCGAGACACCGCTCCTCTATCCATCTCCAGGTGAGTCCACCCACATGCATAGATGCCCACATATGGGGTCCCACGCCAGAGGAACTGTATTAAAGGGTCGCGGCATTAGGAAGGTGAGAACCATTGTTCTAAGGGGAGCAGCGGCTGTCACAGTCAATGCCAGCTCTCACTCCAACTTACTGGGCAAACTGCTGGCTGCCTGGCAGTTCTGTTTCATATCTATGGTATTTGTGCACTCTAATAATCTAACATAACTTTGGTAGTTATATAATCTGTTGTCTAATTAATAGTAAATGGACAGTATCTAGTCTGTCAATCAGGTCATAGCCAATCAGACCTCTGTGTGGGTATGGCCATCTCCTGAGGATTCTGGGAACTCCTGTATTAGTCCCTTGAGGTGAGAGACACAGTCCCCGTCTCTCTCTGCTGATGCCCTGAGAAACATTGCACCTGACATGACACACAGAGCTAACCTAGTGCCCTGAGCTGGAGCAGCTATGTGCAGACCCACACCAGTGCTGAGATGATCACAACACCACTGGATCCACAAGACTTCCACCCACTGGCCTGTGATTTTCCTGCATTTTGTGTCTTTGCATGTGTTTTGTGAGTCTGAAGAGGACTTTATAGATTGTTATCAGACATATGGGCTAATATCGGACTTATGGACTTGATCTGGACTGGGCTGAGGTGTTTTCTTAATGTATAATTATTCTTTTTATAAAGTTCTTTCTTATATACATATTAGTGTCTATGAATTTGTTTCTCTAGTCTGCCCAGATGAACACAATAATGATCATGGGATTCATGCTACATGTCTACCTTGGCTCTATTACTCATCATCATATCTTTACTTTTAGGGACTGGGAGGAACTCATTGAAGAACCTCCTACATAAGAGTTATGAGGCACCACTTTGAACTCTTACCCATCCACTTTCCTTGCTCAGAATACTGTTACCTCAGCCCCACAAGGTAGTTTTATTTTCAATTGGATGTTTTGTTTTTCTTCTCTAAATCATTACTAGGCTTCACCAATCCCTTAGGGATTTCTCCCCAAGTCTTTGTCAGTAAAAATGTTCTTTTCTGTAGCAAATGTTGTTTCTTTTGTACTTTAGTGTATTTCTAATTATGAAAGTTGACTTTGCCTGGAAAGGAACTTACCTCTCAGAAAATGTCTCTAACCTAGAACAGGGATGCAACTGAAGACTTTAGGAAGGCAAGGGCTAACTGGAAACACAGCTGTCTGGTTCTGCTTTATCCAGAATGAACCATCAGCATGATGGAGCCCTGGGAGTGTAGTGATCACATGATGGGCTGAGATCCACATAATCGGCAGTTCAAAACCCCCAGGAGTAACACAGGTGAAAGAATGGGCTCTTCACTCCCGTAAACAATTACAGACCGGGAAACCCACAGGGAATCACTATGAGTCAATGGCAGTGAGAAGAAACACGAACTATTCTTTTGACCCCCCGCCCCTTCCAGAAGTGCCTGGGCCTCCATCACTAGCAACTGGCTGATCTGAAGAACACCTGTAGAGTGGACAACAGAACCCTAGGAGCACTTGGCTGTGGAGGAAGGAGCCTATAGACTCTATGCTGTGTCCTGCGCTTATTCCTCTTTCCTTGTCTTATGACCTGTGCTTGTAAAATCAGAATCTGGCACTGCAGATTGCTCTGATGCTCTGAGATTCGGCAAATCTCTGATTGTGACTTCTGCTACCGATCTTGGTTATTGTTGTTGTTTTGTTTTTTTTAAACTATGTGTATAATTAATTGCTTCTCAAAAAAAATAATTAGACATACACAGGGCAGAAATGTTCATATGCTTAAGTGTAGAGCTTGGCAAATTTTTACAAGCTGAACAATGCCACATACCAGGCACCTGGATAAAGAAACGGAAAATTTCATCAACCCAGAGCTCCTCTGCTGGGTTCTTCTAGCCAACACCTCCCTCCCCAAAAGGCACTGTAATAATACCAGCCAAAGTACTACTCTCTGCCATTGATTTGATGCCAACTCATAGTAACCCTGTAGGAGAGAGTAGAACTTCCCCATAGGTTACCCAAGGCTTGAAATATTGTACAGAAGCCGATTGCTATTTCTTCTTGACTTGGAGAACAGGAGTGGGGGCATAGCTAAGTACTTAAGGACTGCTCTATGCTGCAGCAGGGGAGGAAAAACAGCCCCTAAAATGTTACTAGGGGGCTTTATTCAAGAAAAAAAGTGGGTGAAAGTACATTTGAATGAAGTGATACAGCAGGCTGCATAAATGAAAACTAATGACTTCATGACTAATGAGTCCGTGAAGCTCAATGTCGGGTTGTCATCTATGGGATAACTAACAAGTTCAACTCCCGTGTGGTTGGCAAGGGTCCAAAGATTAGCCTTGCTCACATCCATGCACACAGCTGCCAAGAGGTAAATGGCAGGTTTATTAAAGCATAGGATCACTTCAAAACAGACCACGCAGGCTCCCTGTCTCAAGTTGAGAAGGGACTTTGCCTAGGGGAATGCTTGCAGTTTTAAGTGGCACTTCCAAAGAGGAGGGAGGGGTTACTGCTCTGCAGATGGTCAAGCAACTTTCTATCTAATTAGTTGCTTGGTCCGTCCTTGAGTCTCATGTGTAGTTTCATTTTATGTCAACTCTGGCTCAGCTCCAGCTCAGTGTGTTTGGATTTACCTCCAGCGACATTCCTATAGCTGGATGTTCACCAGGGCCTAGCTTCAAGTTTAAGGTGTTTACCCAGCCTGTTCTCAGAGTTTTTTGTTTATAGCTTGTTCTCAAGGGGTCCTTGGTTTATAGCTTGTTTCTACGAGGTCCTTTTTTCATTGCTTTGGCTGCAGGGCAGAAGCCCCTGTTCTGTCCATCACTATCAAAGACAGATATAATGCTGGGAACAAAGAAATTATAATACAGTCATTTGAGTGGTTAATCTTTGGATGTAGGTCACAAGGAGGATGGGCTAGAGATGGTGTGATAGTCTGGGTACTTTGGAGAAACAAATCCACGGAAGTAAGTAGCAGTGCACATCAAGAAAACATTCCAACCCAAAGCTGCCCAAGCCCACAAATCCAAATATTAGCCCATATGTCCAACACCAATCACAAATTTCTCCTCCATCTCACAAAATATACACTGTGATGCCAACTGCAGGAGGAAATATGAAATAGTGAGTGTGTAAGCATCTCAGCGTTGGCAGGGGTCTTCACACGGGCTGCTCCAGCACCCAGGGCTGCATCAGGGTAGGTCCATGTGGCTTCTCCTCAGGGATGTCTTGCAGGAAGTGAGCCTTGCCAGCTGAAGCAGGGAACTGGCTAAGGCAGCTGCACCCTGCTCTGACCATCAGAAAGCAAGAGACCCAAGAACTAGAAAGGTGAGACTCACCAAGCCATCTATCTCTCTGTCCTTCAGTTAACTCCACATGTGTTTATTGGCCAGGTTGGCACAATAAACTAACTACCTCCTATGGGTACAGACCCTTACAATAATTTATGTCACTATTTACAAAGGTTTTCGATCATAAGTCCTTCAGGAAGGACAATAAAAGCACCACTGGTTAGTGTGTAAACAGCTTTAACCAGATGTTTCAGGACCTTATGATAAGCATTTGGTAACAGGAGCTCATTTTTCAGCAACAGCTGGCTAAAAGAAAATTCTTTAATTTGTCTGGAAGCTTTCTATATCATTGGCTCTAGAGTCTTCCCCCCACCGTCTGTGTATTACAGCATTGTCTTGGGCATTGTCATACAGAAATATCCCCTAGAGCCACCTTTTATAGAAGAGTGGCCAAGATCCTCTTCCTCACAGTGTCCCTTCACACCTAGCCTGAGCACAGAGCTCCACTCTCTCAATCCTAAAGGCCTCCAGCAGGTACAGAGAGCTGATTGTCAGGTGTGTGCAAAGTCACCAAGGGCTCTGTGGAATGCGGCTCAGCAAGGGATTTAAGAAGACCAGCTGGATTCAGCAAAAACGGAGTTTAATTCATTTTGTTCTGGTCACAAAGATTTCATGAACTTATCAGTGATGGCCACCATGGCTCCTTCAAAGTCCCTCCCACTGTCAATAAGTCTATTCTAAAACATAGGGCTCTAGAGGGCAAAGAAAAAACATGCTCATGGTGTTTCCAAGAGTAAATTGGTATGGGATCTGATAGTCTCATCCCAGCCCCCCACCGCCACCCCCAGGGAACAGCTGATGAGTTTGAGCTGCCAACCTAAGGATTAACAATCTGATTTTTTTTTCAATCATTTTATTGGGGGCTCGTACAACTCTTATCACAATCCATGCATACATCCATTGTGTCAAGCACATTCATACATTTGTTGCCATAATTATTCTCAAATTTTTTGCTTTCTACTTGAGCCCTTGGTATCAGCTCCTCATTTTTTTCTCCTCCCTCCCCGCTACCCCTCCCTCATGAATCCTTGATAATTTATAAATTATTATTATTTTGTCACATCTTACACTGTCTGACGTCTCCTTTCACCCACTTTTCTGTTGTCTGTCCCCCAGGGAGGAGGTTAGATGTAGATCCTTGTAATCGGTTCCCCCTTTCCACCCCACCTATCCTCCACCCTCCTGGTATTGCTACTCTCACCACTGGTCCTGAAGGGATCATCTGTCCTGGATTCCCTGTGTTTCCAATTCTTATCTGTACCTATGTCCATCCTCTGGTCTAGCCAGATTTGTAAGGTAGAATTGGGATCATGATAGTAGGGGAGGGGTGTATTTAAGAAGTAGAGGAAAATTGTATGTTTCATCCTTGACACACTGCACCTTGACTGGTTTGTCTCCTCCTCGAGACCCTTCTGTTAGGGGATGTCCCTTTACCTACAGAAGGGCTTTGGGTCCCCAATCTGCACTCCCCCTCATTCACAATTATATGATTTTTTGTTCTTTGATGCCTGATACCTGATCCCTTTGACACCTGGTGATCATGCAGGAACGGTCTGATTCTTAACTCACCATACTAACAAGGATCTTCAGTGTTCCATAAAATATGTATTGACAGAGGGAGAAAAGTAGAGGCCATTTTATGATGATAAAGGGGTCCATGTGTCAGCAATGGGCAGTCGTAAATTGGCACCCTTTGTAATGGAGCTTTGTAGTGCAAAGAATACCAAAACTCTGTCCTGTTCTCCAAGTAGAAGAAACAGAGAATCCTTTGCTGGAGGGTTAGCCACCCTGAGGGTTGGGCACTGCAGCCTCCCAGCCAATGCAATGCATTAAACATATAAAACAGGTACCAGGCCATGCCTGTCTTCCTCATGGTGACTTTCCTTTACATTGTGTTTATTTTTGTTCCACCCACATGAAAAGAAGTCAAGGTCTCAGCACTGTGGACTCCTGGGGAGGGCTCTAAGGGAGGCAATGCCCATGCCTCTCTCCCAGCCTCCAATGACCACAGGCAATCCTTTCATTGCTGCTTGTAGATGTGTCTTCATTTGGCATCACCATCTATGTCCCTCTGCTCCTCTTTACGAGGCACCCGTCATTTAAGATTAGGACCCACCTACTCCAGTATGATTTCATGTAGGTGAAAATATAGTCAAAGAAAGACCCCTATTCCTTCACTAACACATTACCTTCACAAATTGTAGGGCTATGAATTCAAGTTATCTTTTGGGGAGGACACAATTTAATACACAACAACCGAAGAACACAGAGCTTGAATAATGAGTCAGTCGCTTTTGAAAGGTTTTCAAACCTTATCATCCATGAATGGGGAAGGGCGACCAAGAACTTCAACCCCAAACAACATGACACATTAAATGCTAGAAATACATACCTTCATTTTTAAGCAGCTAAACATATTTGAAGAATTAAAATACAACAAGGGAGCATGTAAGTGTATCATCCATGAGTGTTAGAATATTTGTCTATTTCCCCCTAGAATCTCCATGCCCATTGCCAAATCTGAACACATCTGGAGGGGCTGTCTACCTTCTAAAGACATGTAGAAGGAAAGGCGTTGTGTTGGGGAGATGTCCGGAACTGGAGACATTATCACCAGGTATAATTTGTGTGTTTTCATACAGATCTTCCTCTTGCCTCTGTGCAATGGTCTGGAGCTTTTTGATAAGCACCAGATACAGGCACACCTCGTTGTATTCTGTACCACAGCGAAGATTTGTCTAACAAGTTGATGGGCACCATTTTCCTAACAGAATGCATCTTGATGTTACAGTCTGGTCCTTCTCACAGTATTTCAAATTGTCCAGAATGTTATGATACATTTCACAGACCACAGTCAGGCATCATAGCTGTCATATGCACGAAGAACCCAAAACACTCGTGTGCATGTGGCTTGTTGGATTGCACTAAGCTCTGTATTGCACTGCTCTGGAATCCAATCTGCAGTATCTGTGAGGCCTGCACGCACAGAGTGGGATGTACACCCAATAAATGAGCTGACAGTTGCCTTTACCAGATTTTAGTACTCGCTTCAATTTCAAGAATTTCTTAAAGAACTCCAGTGAAGAGAAATGGGCTTGGTTTTATTTTCTGGATTTCTAAATATATTTTCAACAGCTCAACACTTCAAAATGCTAGTTTGCAATTGGAACTGACAGAACTGTGGAACCTGAGCCAAGTCAGTTACTGTTCAAACAGGGAGCAAAGCCATCACACTGTTGAAACAAAACATCTCCCCAAACTCAAGGACATTTCTTCCCCCATCCCCTCATGTGTGGTCTCTCTGTTTTCCTTTTGGGGTGAATATGACTAATATTTATTGTCCTGAAACCAACAAACAAAAACAAGCAGTCAATCTGCTCAAGCAATCTAAGACTAACCAATCTATCCTCAATACTTTTTTAGATACTTTTACATATACAGTATATACTTGAATATAAGCCAACCCGAGGATAAGCCAAGGTACCTAATTATTACCTGGGAAACCAGAAAAACTGAATGACTCGAGTATAAGCCTAAGGTGGAAAATGCAGAAGTAATTGGTAAGTTTCAATAATCAAAACAAATGGAAATCTAAAATTGAGACATCAGTGGGGTAATAATGTATTTAAGTATTTATTTTAAATAAAAAACATAAATAAAATGACAACAAGTCATTTATCATTAGTAAACCAGCACAGTAAGTGGAAAATAGGTTCAACAAAAACAATAAGGTATCAACCATGATACCTTAAGTGTACTATTCCCTGAGCTCAATCAGCAACCAAGCTAAAATGGAAAGAGCTAAAATCCTTCAAAACTGGATTCCTCATCATCATCCATATTCCAATGCAGAGCTTCAGCTTGTGTGAGGTCATCATAGACGCTGTCCTCACTGAGATCACCGTCATCACCATCACTGCTGTCATTTTCATACAAAGCGCAGTCTTCACTGCCATCCATAGCGTTACTAATACTACATTTCTGGAAGGCACGTCACACCACATCTTCTGGAATGTCTTCCCATGCATCTTGAACCCACTTTGCTATTAACTCTACGTCAGGCGTCATGAGATTTCCTCCTTTAGTTAGTCGGGCTTGATCAGATGACATCCATTCATGCCACTGACCCATGTATAAGTCAAACCCCAGTTTTCAGCACATTTTTTTGTCCTGAAAAACTTGGTTTATACGCGAGTATATACGGTATCTCCTATTTGTAAGTTTGGGGGTGGATTTTTTTTTTAATTCATGAGAACTCATTTCTTGTCATAAAATAAAAGCTGTAAAAGCTGTAGATAAAGAAACCTTCCTTGGGTTGTGAGCAGTATAGTTGGATAGTGCTTAGTTCTTAACAACGTTGCCCTTTATGATTGGTTAGACGATTTGCTTGTGCATTTTCATCATGATGCTGATTTTGCATGATGCCTATGGCAACACTTGATACAAAAGAGAAAAGTGCAACAGTGAGACCCCCACGGAATCCTCTGCAGAGTGTTAGATGGGTTCTGGGTGAAATAAGAAAATCCACTTCAGGAGATTTGTTTCATTTCCAGACTCCCAAGGGAGAAGGGGAGGTTCTAAATTGAATCCTTTCTTAGTAGTGACACATAGCAAGGGCAAACAAGAACGTAGAGACTCGTACACTGGAGGATGAGCCCATTCAAAGGGTCATGTCTATGTCAAAGAAGGCCAAGGAGCTCTCAGGGTTACCAGCAAGAAGAGAGCCCGACAGCCCTGCCCTGACTTTGGACCTCTAGCCTATGAGATAATATGTGCATCAACCACCCACTTAAGGCATTTTTGCTACAGCAGCATGAGGTAATTAAGGTAGTGGCTGATTATGGTCCTTAAACTATGGAGATTGTCTTGGTTATTTGAGTAGGCTCAACTAAATCACAATAAAAAATCCCCCCCAGATGGTCAGAGAAGAGGAATCTAGAGTCAGAATGTAGAGGAGAGATCAAAAAGATGTGAAACATGGGAAAGATTCCACTTGTTGTCGCTAGCTTTGAACACAGAGAGAGGGGTTATAAGCTAAAGGATGCGAGAAGACTCTGGAAGGTGAAAATGATACCAAGACAACAACTAACAGGGAAACACAGACTTCAATCCTGAAATTCCAGAGAACTGAATTCTGGAACAACCTGATGGTGTTAAGCCAGGATGACTAGAGAAACAAATCCAGGGAGACTCGCGTGTGTAAGAGACAGGTTTATATCAAAGAGCAATTGTATATTGAGAAAACATCCCAGCCCTGTTCAGATCAAATACGTAGTCTGAGATTAGCCCATCAGTCTGATACTAGTCCATAAATCCCTCTTAGGACTCACATAGTCACATGTAATTATTCAAAATGCAGGAAGATTACAGGATAGTGGGTGAAAATTCTTGTGGATCCAATATCCTCCAGTGGATCCAGCCTCCAGTTCTCTGAGTGTGGCTCTTCAACAGGAAGGTGCAGCAGAGGTACAGGGAGGCTGGTCTCCAGAGAGCCATTTATCTCAATCGCCCTCCATTCAATCTGTGACCCGATTGACAGGCTAACCTCCACCCCTTCAATCTCCCTCAAGTTGATTGAGCTTACAAGCAGATTCATCTCCAGAGCCAACCAGAAAGGGAAACAGGCCTGCCAGAACCTTGAATTTGGCCTTGAGAGATCCTGAGTAGAGGACCAACTGAGCCAACTTAAAGAACTGTGCAAGAATAAAGGAGTTTTGTTTTCAACCACCGAATCAATGAAAATATATAATGGCAGAGCTAGAAAACGAACATGGGCAACGACATGAACAATCCCATGGGAAAGGAAAAGGAGAGACGGCAAAATAAAGGTGATCTGATCATAGGTCCTGAGGTGACGAAGACGAACAATACTAAATTCGACTTAACCAATAACTAGTCACCATCAAGTCCATTCCCACTCGTGGTCCCCCCACGTGTACCAGAGCCAACTGTGATCCAGGAGCCTTCCAAGACCCGGACCTTTCAGAAGCAGATCACTGGTCCCGTCTTCTAAGGTGCTTCTGGGTGTGTCCCAGCCACCAACTTTTCAGCACATGGTTGAGTGCTCAGCCATTGGCACCACCTGGGGACTCCAGAGTTTGGTTTATTGGTGGTAATTCAGATTTGTTAATACAAGGAGGTAAGATAAAAACACTGCTTGAGAATCTGACAAGGGTTAAGGAAGCAAAATGAGACCTTTCTCCACCACCTACTGGACAGCAGAAAACCCAGCACGAACAAGATCTTGGGGAATGAAATAGGCTGAGAAGTTCCAGATTCCCAGGCACAGCCATCTCATGCTTGGCTGTCTACAATCAGTAGAAGAAGAGTCTGTGTTCTGTCTCCTGAGGGGGTCAGAGGGAGTGTGCTTTCTGCTCCTGTCTGTCTTCTCTGTGACCTTTCCGCACCACGGTAAATGACAAGACACAAGTTCTCCTTTATGCCCTTCTGTAAAATTGAACCTTTATATTTTTCATTACCAACCAGAGCAATAGGGTGGGTTTGTATTGCGGAAAGAAAGGTAAATGTTATCAGAAATATAAAAGTAAACAAAAGCAGAAGTAACAGCCAGTGGTGTAAGGTTCACCTGAATTGGGAATTGAGAAAAAGGGGTGGGGAAGGCAGAAAAGCCACTAAAATGCTAACATGACTGTACTTAAAAAAGGGCTTGTTAAGTTCAACTAAATATGGAACGAAGCAAAACTAGCAAAACAAAGTCTGTGGCTCTGTGTTCTGTCACACACAATTATAAGGATTTTAATTTGTCTTCTGTCACACATAATTATATGGGTTTTAATTTGTTTATGATATTAATTTATTTATAGAGAAGAAATTTATACTCTCCTAGATTGAAAGCCCACACCTGATCTGTCTGTCATGCTCTGGTTACTGACATGTTGCTGTAATGCTGGAAGTGATGTTCCCATGATTCTAAATACCAGCAAGGTCACCTGTGGTGGACAGGTTTCCACAGAACTTCTAGGCGTAAATCAGGAAGAGAGTCCTGGCTCTCAACTTCTGAAAATGAGCTAATAAAAACTATCTGGATCTCAACAAAACATTTCCCAATGCACTTGTTTTAGACACGTCATCAGGATGGGTCAATTGCTGGAGGAGGGCCTCATATTTTGCAATGTATAAGGAACCCTGGTGATGTAGTGGTTATTTATTCAGCTGTTAACCATAAGGTAGGCAGTTTGAATCACTGGGAGCTCTGTGGAAGAAAAAAGAGTTTCTACTCACATATAGAATTACAGTCTTGGAAGTTCAAGAATTACAGAGGAATTTCTACCCTGTCCTATAGGATTGCTATATGTTGGAATTGACTCATGGCCATGAATGTCATTTTGAAAGGAACAACAAGGTCAAGGAGACACAGAGAGATGGATTGACCGGATAGTCTTAACAGCAAACTTGCACATATTGATGATACAAGACCAGGCAACATATTATTCTGCTGTCCAAAAGGTTACCAGGAGTCTGAGTTGACTTGTGACAGTAATCATCATCATAAGATTAAAAAATAGACAATAAGATGGGCAGTAAGCAAGCAACCTCGCGGTCTACACTTGTTCAATGTTAAGAGAGCGAGAATACCCAGAGTACATAAACATTCGCAATGAATTTGAGTTTCAAAACACTTCTGTCACCAGGGTTCTGAAGTGTAAAGGAAATGTTTGCCAAGCTTCCTGTGCTTTCTCTCACTGTCATGGAGTCTATTCCCATGACGTCACTGCTTTCATGACCCTCTAGGACAGAGTAGAGCTAACCTTGTGAGTTTCTCAGAGGATAACTATTTACAGAAGTAGAAAGTCTCATATTTATCATCTGGAGAAACTGGTAGTTTCAAATTATAGACCTTGCTGTTAGCAGCCAAATACACAGTCACCCCAAAAGTAAACTCACCTCTGTTGAGCCAATGCAACTCACAGCAACCTAATAGGACAGAATAGAACTGTCCTTTTTGGGTTTCTGTGCCTGTAAGTCTTTATAGAAACAGACAACCTTACCTTTCTTCCTTGGGGCATTCGGTGGATTCAAATTGCTAGCCTTGAACTTAGCAGTCCAATGTGCATCTCAGTATGACAGAGGGCTCCTTCTATGCCTATTCTACTTGCTACATAAATATGTAGGGTGGTGGAGAGGTAGGTAAATGGAGAAAGAAACAGCAGCCTGACCATTATCTCAACACTCCACAAAAGATAAATGGCTCATTAAGACAAAAGCCAAGTGTGACACAAGTTGAGCTCCACAAAGGTCAGAGTTGGCTTTCATTAGCAGAGGATAACACAATTTCTCTTTCCCTGAAATGCTTTGCAGTTTTCTTTCAATATTTGCAATTGTCCTCCAAGCTCTTGTTCTCAGCTCAGTCTCCAGGTTATTGTGGAAGGTTTTTGGAATGTAAGATGCCCTTGGGCAGGAATTAAGCCAACCCCCAATGTCCCAATATGGGTACTAATTCATTACAATCTTATCAGCAGAGTGCAGAAGCTCTAACTAATTGAAAAGTCTTTCTCTTTTTTAGCAAAGGGGAGATCTGAGGAGATGAGTCAGTTTCAGGGAGGGAAACTATGGGCAAGGTCTTAGAGTTACAGGATTGAAAAAATTTTAATTATTTCTGTCAACAACAAAAAAGTAAAATTGAGTTTTTAGAGAAAAAGTACTAAATTATTCCAAGGTCAAGCAAGGTTCATGTTTGAGTATAGTTGGATGAGCATAATTGGGTTTTTAAATAAAGGTTAAGATAATGGAATTTAGAGACAGAAAAACCTGGTTATAATTCAAACTTCACTGCTTGGTAAAAGTTTGACTTTGGGGAAGTTACTTAATTGTCCTAAACCTTGTTTGCCATCCATGGGATGGACATATTGACATCCAAATCATTAAACTTTTAAATATTAGATCTTATGTATGCAGAGAATTCAGCAAAATGTCCTGTTAGAACAGGCTGCCTTCTGCCTTGAGACAAGAGAGTATGTGGCTACCATTCCTTAATGTCCTGATTGTTAGGATCAGCCACAAGTCTGTATGACCCATCCCAAACTATTTTACATGATAATGAGGTATGCAAGGCGTGGATTATGAGACCAATCATTGTGCTGACAACATTGTGTGACTGATCAGATGCAAGAATAAGAGCCAATAAGAAAGCACTACAGGGACCGAGGTGAGTCAATGGGGGGGTCCCACCAGCAACCACTATAAATTCCAATGTTGCACCCCCTTGACAAGATCTTCTTCAAGTCGGGAGGCAACCATGTTTGTGATTTCAGCCACTTTGCTCATTAAATATTTGCTTCTCTGCTGTGTTGCCCTGCTGTCTTGAGTGTGGGGAAAAGCCTGGATACATCTGCTTTGGGCACAAACAAAGATCAAGGTACCAGTAGATATATCCTGATAGAATGGGAGAAAAATATGGAACAGAACTTCATATTTTCCAATAAGGCTGATTTATTGGAATCTTTGAGGTGAGCAATCCTGAGACTACTGGTCTGAGTTACATTTTTAAACAAAAGTGCAGATGAGCTCAAAGCCAAGAATATCACCCACCCTGAGAACTCACAACTGCTATTATTCAACATAAACTTTGTGAGATCAAGTGGTCAACAAGCGGTCACTCTTACTGGTTTGGGGACTATGAGACTAAGTTAACTAGTGGAACAGCTGGACTGGAAGGAATGAGTACAGAACAGTGAGCGGATATTAGGATGTAGCTGATGGTGCTGAACAGTTTGTGTGAAAACGGTTGAAAGGAGTCTTGTTTCCACTGTGCCCACGTTCACTGAAAATATAATAGAATCCTTTTTTGAAAGATCACCCTTCATATCTAAAACCGAACTTATCCCACAGCTCAATTTTGAGCCAAACAATCAACAGGTCTATTAGGTGGATCAGGATTACTTGAGCCTATTATTATCAACCCATCTTGTTAAGGTCTTCCTCTTTCTGCTGACCTTCTACTCTATCAGAATGTCCTTCTCCAGGAACTGCTCTCTCTTGGGAACATGCCCAAAGTCCACGCGATAAAACGTGGACGTGTTATTATCAGTTCTAAAGAGTATTCTGATTGTAGAAGATTTATTTATTCATTCTTTTGACTGTTCACAGTATATTCAATATTATTTGTCAACATCATAATTCAAAGACATCAGTTCTTCTATGGTCTTCCCTATTCAATGTCCAGCTTTCATATATATATATATATATGGAAGCTAAAAACACCATGGCTTCTGTTAAGTGCTCCTTAGTCCTCATATTCTAAAATCAATCCAACAACAACATATGCATTCAACAACATTATCACTGTCAGCATAATATAAGGGGGTACCCCCACCCCCCTTTGGGTTTTTTTTAATGTGAAAGGGAGAGTGCATTTGGAGTTCATTCTACCAGGTTAGATTGTTAACCAAGATTTCTATTGAGAGGTTCTGAAAAGATTGTGTAATAGTGTGTGACACAAAAGGCCTGATTTGTGGCAGACAGGAGACTGGTTTTGCCACCATGATAATGCACCTGCTCATGCAGCCATCTCAATGTGCAGTTTTGGGCAAAAAACAAAACAAAAACCAAGCTTTCCCCACACACTTTACTCACCTGACCTCACTCCATGTGACTTCTTTTTGTTTCCTCGAATAAAGAGGGACATGAAAGGACAGCTATTTGATGACACAGACAAGGTGAAAGGGGGGGGGCAGTGCTGTCAGCTATCCAAACAAGAGTTTGAAAACTGTTTCCAAGAATGGAATTGCATATTTGACAAATATGTTAAGTGTAATGGAGAGTACTTTGATGATGATAAATTTGTTGTTTTTTTAAAAATGTATATGCATAGCTTTTTTTAAAAATTCCAGTTTGGTGTGTGTGTGTGGGGGGGGTACCCTCTCGTATGTCTATAAGTGTTGGGCTGGTATTTCTAGCCTGCTTTTAAAGCTCATTTTCTATTGAATAAAACCATAGAACTAATGTGGTCTTCTTTAAATCTTATTTTTCAAACAGTTCCAAAAGATCTCATCCAGATATGTTTATAATTAATTAAATGAGAAACTTAATTAGGGTTTAGAGTGTACTTTTAGAAGACAGAACTCAAAACTTCCATATACAGAATATTTCCCTTGCTCTATGTAAATAAAATGCTTAATTGTTTTCTATATTCTTTCTGACCTATACTTTTTTGGGAGAAAGAAGAAGCTTTCTACTCCCATAGAGACCTGCAGTCTCAGAAACGCACAGGGGCAGTTCTATTCTGCCCTGTGTGGCCATGGTCACTATCACTCTAGGCTTTGCGGGGAGGAGGCTTATGCTTCTTTAATAAATTCTTAGAACACTTAAAGAAAATTTAAAATATATCCATTTATCTATTAAATCATTTTATTAGGGTCTCATACATCTCTCATCACAATCCATACATACATCAATTGTGTAAAGCACATTTGTAAATTCCTTGCCCTCATCATTCTCAAAACATTTGCTCTCCACCTAAGCCCCTAGCATCAGGTCCTCATTTTCCCCCCTCCCTCATGAACCCTTGATAATTTAGAAATTATTATTTTGTCATATCTTGCCCTGTCCAACGTCTCCTTTCACCCACTTTTCTGTTATCTCTCCCCCAGGGAGGAGGTCACATGTAGATCCTTGTAATCGGTTTCCCCTTTCCAATCCATTCTCCCTCTACCCTCCCAGTAAGGCCACTCATATCCATTTAATGGGAAGAATATAATCTGAAAAGTAGTTGCTTAGTGACCTTGATTCTCTGATATTGAAGAAAAGGGCTAGTAAAATAATATCTGTTAACTGTGGCTGGGGAGGCTTGTATAGGACTTAATAGGCTGGGTACTCTAGAGAAGTAATGCCAGTGATGCTTACATATGTATGTATATAGAAAGAGATGAGTCAGGTGGCAAACTGGAGGCTTCTCCTGACTTGTGTAGCTACAGCTGCCGATGAGCCAGGAAACAGGAAGATCACAGACCTAATGGATTCAAATCAAAGGAATCCAACTTTAGCAGTCCACTGATGCCTCCTAGGATTGACGAGCAGTATAATAAGAGGTCAGCAAACCAGATGCAGGATCTAAATCTAGCAGAAGTGAAGATCTTTTGCAGTCTCCTTAAAAGAGGAGCAGGGCACATTCCTGAGGAGTCTTTTTTGCATAAAGGCTGTAAAGTAATCAAGAAGGCTGCATTCCAAAATAGCAGCTGGCCACTCCAGTTTCTCTGATATGAAAAAGAATGTGGCATCAGGCTTGGAGGAAGGGTGATCAACAACTTGCAGTATGCAGATGAGTGAGGAGGACTTGCTGATGAAGATCAAGGATCTTCAGTGTGGATTAAAATTTGATGTAAAGAAGATGGAAATCCTCACAACTGGACCAATAGGTAACATCATGGTAAATGGAGAAAGATTGAACTTGTCAGTGATTAGGTCTTCCTTGGCTCCACAATCAATGTTCATAGAAGCAACAGTTTCATTACGGTAAATGTGTTGCACAAAACGTCTTGAAAGTGTTGAAAACCAAGGATGTTGCTTTGGAGGACCTGACCTAAGCAATGGTCTGTTCAATTGTTTCACGGCCATGGGAAAGTGACTCACTGCCGTCCAGTTGATGCCAACTCACAGCAACCCTGTAGGCCAGGGGAGAACTGCCCCTGGGGGTTTCCAAGGTTGTAAGCATTTTTAGAAGTGGACAGCCCTTCCCTCACCCACAGAGCAGCTAGCATTTTCCAGCTGCTGCCCTTTCATATCACAGCCCAACTCAGAACCACCCCACCACCAAGGCTCCGCGAGAAGCTGAACACTGAACAGTAAAGCAGACTGAAGAAGAATGGGTGCATTTGAATTGTGATGCTGGCGAAGAACACTGAAATTACCACAGACTGCCAAAAAGACAGATAAATCGGTCTTGGAAGAAGTCCACACAGAGTATTCCTTGGAGGCAAGAACGGTGAGACTGAGTTTCACATACTTTGGACATGTTTTTAGGAGAGGCCAGTCCCTGGGAAAGAACTTCATATTTGGTAAAGTTAAGGGACAGTGACCCAGAGGAAGGCCCTCGGACAGACGGACAGAGTGGCTGCAACAAGGAGCTCAAGCGCAGGAACAGTTGCAAGGATGGTGCAGAAGCAGGCAGCGTGCCCTTCTGTTGTGCACAGGGTCACGTGGACCTGAACTGACTCCATGACGCAAACAACAACAACAAGAGCTGGCTGCTCACAGAATTGATTGTGTTATGTTACATCCCATCGTGGAATGGATGACATTGTCTTAGATCGTACCAAGAGAGATTACTGCTAAACTAATGAGAACCCAGGTTCAGCCACATTGACACAACGCCTGTCACAGATCATATTAAAGGAGGGCTGAGTTGTCATCTGCCTAAGATTTATAAGGCCCTCTAAAAGGGACAAGCAGCCAATTCAATGAAAGTCCCTCCTGTGCAACATGTGGGATATAGTCCTTTATTTTGAATGTATCTATTTGCCAAACATACTGCTGTTGTTCTGGTTCTTACTTGGTTGTTAGTTGTGGTGGAGTCTGAGTCTACTCATAGGGACCCAAGTGCAACAGAATGAAGTTCTGGTCCTGCACCATCTTCACAATTGGTTTCATGTTTGAGCCATGTTGGCAAGCACTGTGTAATTTCATCTTGTCCTGTTTTTATTCATTTATCCTACCCCTCTATTTTGTTAAGTGTGATTTCCTTTTTCCACAGACTGGCCTCTCCTGATAACATGTCCAAAGCATGTGAGGTGAAGTCTTGCCATCCTTACTTCTAAGGAACACTTTGGCTATGTTTTTCCAAGGCAGATTGTTTTGGGGGTTTTGGCTGCCTATAGTACTTTCAATAGGAGACCTGGTAGCTTACTGGTTATGTGTTGGGTTAATAACTACAAGGTCAACAGTTCGAAACCACCAGCTGCTCCTCAGAAAAAGACAAAGCTTTCTACTTCCATTAAGAATTACAATCTCAGCAACCCACAGAGCAGTATTACCCTGTCCTCTAGGATCACTAGGAAGAGCCCTGGTGTGTACTGGTTAAGCATTGGGCTGTGAGCTGCATGGCCAGCAGTTTGAAACCACCAGCAGCATTACAAGAGAAAGACTGAGTTCTCTCCTCCCATACACAGGCAGTCCCAGAAGCCCATAGGGGTCACTGTGAGTGAGCATTGACTTACTGGTAGTGAGTCAGTTTATGGAACATTCTATATTCTTTGCCAGCATCAAAATTCAAGTGCATCTGAATTTCTGTGGTCTTCCTTATTCAATGTCCAACTTTCACATGCCTGTGAAGCAATAAAAAATATCATGACTTGAGCGAGGTATGATGTAGTCCTCAAATAGCATCCTTGCTTTTCAACACTCTAAAGAGACCCTGTGCAGCAGATTTACCCAATGCAATGCATCCTTCCCTAAGCTTGGATTGTGGATCCAAGAAAGATGAAATTCTTGACAACTTTAATCATTCTGTTCACACTTATCATGATGCTACTTATTAGTTCAGTTGTGAAGATTTGGGTCCTCTGTACATTAAGTTGTAATCCATACAAACAACTGTAACCCCTGATCTTTTTCAGCATGTGCTTCAGGTCCTCCTTACTGTCAGAAAGCACGGCTGTGTTGTCTGAATACTGCAGGTTGTTAATAAGCCTTCCTCCGATGCTGATGCTACATTTTTCTTCATATTGTCCAGCCTCTCTGATGATTTTATTATCATACAGATTGAATAAGAATGGTGAGAGGATACAACCCTGACTCACACATTTCCTGATTTTAAAGCATGCAGTGTTCTCTTGTTTTGCTTGCCTATTGATCCAGGGGCAGGTTGTACATAAGCACAATGGAATTCCCACTCCTCTCAAGTCTACCCATAGTTCATTGATCCACATAGTCAAATGCCTTATCATAGTCAATAAAATCCAAGTAAACACCTTTATGGTTTACGCTGCTTTCAGCCAAGATTCATCTGACATCAGCAATGATATCCCTTATTCCATGTCCTCTTTTGAATCCGGCCTAAATCTCTGACATCTCCTTGTCAATGTCTTGTTTTAACTGTTGTTGAGCGATCTTCAGCAAAATTTTACTTGCATGTGATAGTATAGATATTATTCTGTAGCTTCAGCATCCTTTTGAGTCACCTTTCTTTGGAATGCGTTCTTGAGACATTCAAAATCCAAATGGGATTGCTCAAGGTCATATGTTGGCTCTCATGGACTTGTTTTAATTTTATACCATTTCAACCTAATTAGCATATCAGTAATTTATGGTCTTTTCCACAGTCAAACCCTGGTCTCCTTTTAACTGCTGATTTTGGGTTTCTTTAACATCTCTTCTCACAGATGTAATCAATTTGATTTCTATGTATTCTCACTGGAGAAATCCACTTGTATAGTTGCAATTTGTGCTGTTTTAGAAAGGTATTTGCTATGAAGAAGTCCTTGATCTTACAACATTCTACCATGTGATCTCCAACTTCATTTATGTTACCAAGGCCATATTTCCCATTTATGGTTCCTTCCCCCTCGTTGCCAATTCTTGCACACCAATCATCAATAGTTGTCAATGCAACTTGATTGCATGTTGTATCAATTTCAACCGAGGACGCTGCTGGATTTCTTCAATTTCTTTATCACTAGCTTTTTGTAGTTGGTGCATAAATTAGAAAAATAGTCATATGACCGGATTTTCTTGTGTAGGAATAGATACCTTACATCCCAGAGAGCATTGCATTGGAAGATAGATCTTGAAATAGCCTTTTGATGATGAATACATTGCCATTCCTCCCGAATCCAGGCAGAGTAAACTACCATATATACTCATGTATAAGCCGAGTTTTCAGTACAAAAAATGTGCTGAAAAACTGGGGTTCAGCTTATACACGGGTCAGTGGCATGAATGGATGTCATCTGGTCAAGCCCGACTAACAAAAGGAGGACATCTCATGAAGCCTGACATAGAGTTAATAGCAAAGTGGGTTCGAGATGCATGGGAAGACATTCCAGAAGACATGGTGCGATGTGCCTTCCAGAAATGTAGTATTAGTAATGCTATGGATGGCAGTGAAGACTGCGCTTTGTATGAAAATGACAGTAGTGATGGTGATGATGGCAATCTCAGTGAGGACAGCGTCTATGATGACCTCACACCCGCTGAAGCTCTGCATTGGGATATGGATGATGATGAGGAATCCAGTTTTGAAGGATTTGAACTCTTTACATTTTAGCTTGGTTGCTGATTGAGCTCAGGGAATAGTACTCAAGGTATCGTTGTTGATACCTTATTGTTTTTGTTGAACCTATTTTCCACTTACTTTGCTGGTTTACTAATGACTTGTCTTTCATTTATGTTTTTTTATTTAAAATAAATAGTTAAATACATTGCCCCACTGATGTCTCAATTTTTAGTAATTTTATTTTCATTTGTTTTGATTATTGAAACTCAACAATAGCTTCTGCATTTTCCACCTAGGCTTATACTCGAGGCAATTAGTTTTTCTGGTTTCCCAGGTAGTAATTAGGTACCTCAGCTTATACTAGGGTTGGCTTATATTTGAGTATACACGGTATATTATTTTCTGCTTCAAAATGCCAATATGAATCCATCTCAGCTCACTAACACCTAGGATATCAATCAGTATGTGTTCCATTTCACTTTTGTCAACTTCCAATATTTTTAGATTCCTAGTTTACACATTGCAATTTCCAATTTTTAACAGATGTTTGCAGCAGTCTCTCCTCATTTTGAGTCATATCCCAGCAACAACCGAAGGTCCCAAGGCTTTATGCCATCTGACTCTCCTTTCAGAAGGCTGCACTTCCTCGGTCAGTTTTGGAGCCCCTTCAGCCACATTCTCTGCCAATGTTCTGCTACTGTGCATAATGAGGTTATTTTTCTTCAGCATTTGACAACATTTTGATGCTATGTCTAAGGTTTTCAGTGGCTAATTCCTCTTAACTGCGTATTCCTTCTTTATAGCCTGGTCTTGTCTGGAAGCTCTACTGAAAACTGTTCTCTTTGGATGACCCTGCCGGTATTTTAAAACACTAGTGATATGCTTCCAGTATCACAACCATACACAAGTCATCACAGTACAACAGACTTACAGACAATATTGGTACCTGTAACCAAATCTATTTACTTTCTGACAAGAGAATATTTCATTTGCTAATTGAAACAAAACCTTTGTCCTAGGGAAACAGCTTATAATTTACCAGTAGTAATAAAGTGATGAGGTGAGCATATTTGGTAGCAGAGAGACGTATGGAGCTCAACTTATTTCTGTCCGGAGGGACAAAGTACGGAGGCTAAGATCCCACACAATAAAGGCTCTTACTGGAATGCAGGGAGAGAAAGTAGACACAAGTCCTGTCCTTTTATGGATAGATGTATTCTCTATATCCAAATTAAATAGATATCATTCTATTTTACATTGTATAAGGTATCTCTTCTTGTCCTTTATATATTGGAGAATCAGGACCACCAATGGTGTCAACAACTGCTTCTCATAAAATCTTTGTCCCACTTAGACAACGTATATTTTTAACTCAGCCTACTTCTCAAGAGATCGAGTGTTCAGAAATGTCATTAATGGGCTATCTAGGAAAATAAATTGTTTTGATGCTAAAGTATTATGAGGGAGTACCCCCCCAAAAAAAATCAGAATTTTTTTCAAAGGTATATTTAATTTTTTTAAAGAAAACAACCATATTACCTTCAAAGTACACTCCATTGCACTTAAGTATTTGTCAAAGTTGTGATTCCATTCTTGCAAACAGCTTCCAAACTCATCTGTTCAGATGACTGAGAGAACCTCCTGTGCTTTTTTTCTTCACCTCTTCACCTCATCAAATTGCTGTACTCTCAAGTTCCTCTGAATTTGAGGAAACAAAAAGAAGTCTCACAGAGCAAGGACAGGTGAGTAAGGTGTGTTGGGCAAGAGACGAATGTTGGTTTTTGTTTTTTGCCAAAAACTGATGCACTGAGATGGCTGGGTGAGCAGGTGCATTGTCATGGTGGAAAAAACAGTCCTGTCTACTACAAATCAAGCCTTTTGTGTCTCACACTGCTGTACAATCTTTATAGAACCTCTCAATAGAAATCTTGATTAACAGTCTGACCTGGTGGAGTGAACTCCAAATGAACTATCCCTCTCACATTAAAGAAAAAATGAGCATCATCTTGACCTTGATTTCATTTGAGGAGTTATTTTTATGGATGAGGTGATGATGGTGTCTTCTACTGGCATGATCGATGTTTCCTTTCGGGGTTGTAAGAATAACACCATGTCTCATCACCAGCAATGACCTTGGGGGAAATGTCTGGGTCCTTTTAGAGCTGTTCTTTAAAAGCACAGCATGTTTCCACTTGACACTTCTTCCTGGTCAGTCAGAACCAAAGGCACAAATTTCGCAGCTACCCTTTTTGTTCCCTAATCTTCTGCTAAAATTGGATACACCCAGCTCTAAGATAGCCCAGATAACCTCCCCGCCTCGTTGATGGTCTGTCATCGGTCTTCAAGCACAAGTGCACGAATTTTGGTGACATTTTCATCCATTCGGGAAGTTGATGGACATCTAAAACGAGGTTTGTCATCTATGGACATTTCACCTTTTTTGAAATGAGAAAACCACTCATACACTTGAGTTTTCCCCACAACACTGTCCTTGTAATCTGAGTTCAACATCACAACTGTTCCTGTGGCATTTTTCCCAAGCAGGAAACAAAAACTCACAGCCACACGCTGTTTTCTTAAATCAGCATCACACACACACAAAAACGAGGTTTGAGTGAAACTGCTTTTACCTTAAACATTCACTGTGACCAGAGAGAACCTTCCCAGGAGATGCCACTGGGTGCACTAGCTCAGAGGGAATTGCTTAATGCTTGCCTTGTGGGAAAATGTGTGCTATGAAAACACTGCCCAGTGGAGATTTTTTTCTGTTTTTTTTTAGGGTACTCCTCATTTTTTACTGAACTCCTTTCCTAAATCTAATTGGTCTCTTCTGTTGAGGTAAATACTGAGTGAGATACCCTACAACTTTCCCAGCAAGGTCTCCCTCTCTCATTCATGCTGTTATTTATGGTTTTGGTGTTTTTTTCTCACTTACTTTTAAAATATATCCATTATTTCCTGGAAGCTTAACCCACAATGGTCAGATTAGTATAGTGTGAGGCATTATGACTAAAGAAAATCAAGATACAAAATTTCATAAAAAAAAGAAATAGATTTTGATGGCTATAGGAGTGGGGGGTGGGGATGGAGAGGGAAAGGGGGGTGATCAGCTGGAGAGCAGACATGTGTTACTTGATGAAAGGGAAGATAAAATCGCACAAGGGGAAAATGGACCCCAAAAAAAAAAATCAAAGCAACAACCATGAAAACCAGGCTGGGAGACAGGGTAAGCGATGGAGAGGTTTGATAAGGTATTTAAATTGTTGAATACAAAAATGACTGATATATTAATCCCCACCTACTCCACAATAAAAATTTATTTTTTTAAAAAGTTGAAGCAGTACAATTTTGTCTAAAATAAAGACAGCATGAGACTATGCACTATTATTTTTCTTATTATTCACACTAGCAAGAACCCTACTAAAAATAACAGGGTTTCCAATGTATCCTTTCTCCTAATTATTTACATATCCTGAATGATATGCTCAGGCATAAGAACAATTGTGAGGATGGCACAGGACTGGGCAGTGTTTCATTCCATTGTACATGGGGTCACTCTGCACTGGGACAGACTTGACGGCACTAAACCACAACAATGACAACAAGCATGATATGCAAAAATAGGGATTTATGACACTGCCAGATGCAATCCTGTGGGCAAGCTAACCAAAAAAAATCATAATAAAATCACCATTCAAAACCACCAGCCACTTCGTGGAAGAAAGACAAGGCTGTCTCCTCCCATACAGATTTACAGCTTCAGACACCCCATACTGGGCCACTATCAATCGGGATTGGCACACTGGTAAAGACTTTAGTACTTTGTTTTCTTTTTTTAAGTGGGAGCACTGGGTAACTTTATCAGTGAGAGATCAAGGAGTGAGGCAGAACCCGTGGGAGACAGTGTAGGAGACAGGTACTGAACGCTTTGTAAGCAAGTGGTTTATGGGATAATGGAGGCTGTCTGGCAAGGCAAAACCTCCAGGCTATAGGGATGGGTAGATTGCATGCATGTGACCAAAAAAAACTAACGATTCCTACAAAGTCATTCTTGGCCCAAAGCTTCCCTATCCGTAGGAGGATATAGTGAACACATTCATTCCAACGCAGTTTATAATAGCAAAATAAAAATCTCTCTCTTATAAATCTCTCTCTCAGCCATAAATACTAAATAGGGATTTATTCAGACAATGCAATTCTGTATTACAATAAAATGGTTCAATAAAAAGAAGGAAAAAGAAATTCTACAATACAGCTGGAAGTGGAGATAGATGGACCTGCATGATTCAAATTTGAATAAATCTCAAGCAATGTTGTATGAACCGTCAAAGGAGTTTTCCGAAGTTAGGTAGCATGTGGTACTCTGTATTCAAATGTGAAAAGTGCATCGACGAGGGAGTACGTAGCTTCAGGATATGCTGATAAAATGTGACTATATGCTAACATAATGACTTATGAAATAGTTTATTTTCTGTTTATTTTAGTTTCCTGTGACTGGCATAACAAAACACCACAGACCAAAGTGTCTTAAAAAACCAAAATGAATTATCTCGAAGATCAGGGGTCCAGGATCAAGGGGTTGGCAAGACTGGGTAATTCTGGAGGCTTCGCGAGAAAAGCCATCCCCGACCTCTTTCTGGTCTTCTTTGGGCTGTAGACGCATTGCTCCAATCTCTGCTTCTATCTCCCATGCCTTCTTTTCTGTGTGCTCTGGATCTAGGTTCTCCTTCATCTGGCATGAACCCACCCTGATCTGTATTTTCCTTGCATGTGCAGTGACCCTATTTCTCAAAGATGCTCAGATGCTGAGGTTGTGGCTCTACATGAATTTGGAGAGAATACTATTCAATCAGCTATGATGTACTCTACTGCCCCCCTTTCCTTTACCCAACCCTTAGAACCCCTGGTGACACTGCCTGGTACCTTTTGGACTGTTTATCTCAAAGTCTGTGCTTCAAACCCACCAGCTGCTCCAATGAAGAAAATCGAGACTCTCCACACCTGTAAAGATTTGCAAAACCTCAGACACCCTAGATAGACAATGGGATTTTGTTGTTGTTTATCATCAATACTAATGACTATTTTCACTATTATTTCTATTTCTCCTGTTATACTTGGTCATACTATCACTGCTATATGTATTTGTACATAAACTTTCACCATCAATACTTACCTTATGTTAAAGTTTCAGATGTATTTCAGGGAAATCCTCTAAAGCATTCTGGTTTTTTTCTAGTTGAGGAATAAGCAATTTGGAGAGACTAAGTGACAAGCCCAGTTAATTACAAAGCCAGAAAGAAACTCTAGTTTGTTTGTTTGTTTGTTTGTTTACCTTTTCCTCCTCTCCTCTACTCTCCCCTCCTTTTATTTTCCTTAACTTCTACATGTATAAGCCAACGACACTAATTACATTCAAGTTGAAGCATGGGCTTCTAATGATACATTCCTGCCTTAACAGGCAAGGAAACGGATGCAGAACCCTCGAGAAACTCCCAGATCCTACAAGGAAAACTCACTGTGAGTGAGTCGACTTTTACTCAGAACAACCCTATAAGACAGACCTGAACTTCTGACCAGGATTTCAGAGACCATAAATCTTTACAGGAGCAGACACCTCATCTTCCTCCCTTGGAGGGACTTGTGGGTTTGAACTGTTGACCTTGCAGTTCATTTCCCAATGTGTAACTCTAGCTCCAGAGACCATACCCCAACTGCTCCATCATTCCACCTCATTAAAAAAAAATAGATTTTGTTCCACAACCTCCTAGGAAATAAGGAAATAGAATAAAGCAGAGTTTTCTGAAGACAGTTCTGTATTGACATGTGACCATGAAAAGCACTCTCAGAGGGATTCTTAATGCTTGTTCATTTAATTTAGCTTATTTCTCAGCATGCCAAGGAATGGTTGTCAGTAAAAGAAAATATCCCCAAACTCAACTATCTCAATAATCGTTTAAAGGTTGCTTTCAACACTCGTTTCGATCATTTTCTTATTGCTGTACTGGTTTTTTTTATTCTAAAGAGTGCAGAGGCACCCGGGTAGAGTAGTAGACTATGAGCCGGGCTGCTAACCACAAGGTCAGCAGTTCAAAATCCCCCAGGGAGAAAGATGAGGTTTTCTGCTCCTATGAAGAGTTACAGTGGGAAAACCACAGGTGTTGTTCTACTCGGCCTTCAGGGGTCGCTAGGAGTTGGAACAGATGCAATGACAATGAGTAAGACAAAGCGCAGGCGACCTGTGCCACCAACTACAATGGTGTCTCCAACTAAAACCCCAGTTTATGACTTGAACAGCTACAACTTGACAGTTGATTCCCCCTCTGACGCGTGCCGAACCTGACCTGCTTTCAATGTTATCTGCATTTTTTCTTTGTTCTAGTTTGGGTTTTTGTCTGTTCATATTAAGGCTTATCTCAGAAGTGTCATGTCATTGAGGGTCATCTTTTGTGTCTGTCTGGGTAGACTAGAGAAACAAGTCCATAGAAACTCATATGTGTATAAGAAAGAGGCTTATATATAAGAGCAGTTGGGTATTGAGAAAACATCACTGCCCAGTCCAGATCAAGGCCCTAAGTCTGATATTAGCCCAAATGTCCGATACCAATCTGTAAAATCCTCTTCAGAATCACAAAACACATGCAATGATACCGAATGCAGGATGATCACAGACCAGTGGGTGGGGAGTCTTGTGGATCCGGTGGTGTAAGCGTCTCAGCCCTGGCAAGGGTTTGCATGTGGCTTTTCCAGATCCTGGGTTCTGGCTGCATCAGGGTAGGTTCAAGTGGCTTCTCCTCAGGAATGTCTCTCACAGGAGGTGAGAGAGAAGTCTTCTGCCTCCAAGGAGGAAAATCAGATTTCCCAGAATTCTTAGGAGAAAGCCATGCACACACAGAGGCCTCATTGGCTATGATCTGATTGATAGACTAGCCTCCACCCTTCACTCCGAATTCTCTCAAATTGATACCAGATTATGTATCTACCACACCCTCTTGAAGTTGTGCTATATATTTTTCTGTTTTTCTGTATAGGAAGTCCAGGATTGATGAACCAATAGGAAAAGCAAATAGAATATGGGTTTCCGGTGGGAGCAGCTACAGTGGTGGGGGGAGCAGTAAAAGGGAGACCATGTCATGGAGTTCAGGAAAGAAAAGAATGTTTGGAAACTTTTTTGTGGTAGCAATTGTACACTACTGCTCGAGGTGAACTGATATATGCATGAACTCCCAATTAATAATCATTTTTAAATTGTTTAATCTAAAAAATTTAAATAAAGAGAGCAGTCTTCATTTCAGAGTTGGTTTGAAAGAGAAAGAATGATACACAACCAAACATATTAATAAGCATCATCCTTATTTAAAAACAAATACACAACATCAGCTTAGACAGGGAGAAGGCAGCACTAGGAGAGGAGGAAGGGAAAGCAGAAGCAACAGCAGCAGCAGAGATGCTAAAGGAGCAGTAACCTCATCTGCATACTTTCCTTTTGGTAGAGAGGGATGGGGGTGGCCTCGGGGGGGTGGGTCTGGGGTGGGGGAGCTTCAAAATGTTCCTGGGTAAATTCCATGATCTTTGTTCCATGGGTGTTCGATTTTTGCACAGGGATTTTCTTAAGCCTTCTATTATTCTACCCCCACAAGTGTTCCATATAACCTTATATCTTTCTGCTACATGCTTACACATCGTATTTTCCACTCGTTCTTTCAAGCAACTAACTTCAGTCATCCTGTAGTTTTAGTTTCTAGTGCAAAAAAACCTTCTTTTGTTGTGAACTAGAATCTTGGATATTCTGGACTCTTGTTTCTTCCTCACAAGGTAATGACTCCATGCTGTTATTGTTGTTTGAAGTCCTATGCATCTCCTCCAGGGGTTCTTCTTGTGTCCTGGGTGCCTGCTCTGTTTGAACCTCTCTTGTTGGATGATTGGACTCCTTGGGTGTGTGGTGATAATGCTTGGCGATTCCTTTAAAACTCAGCTCTGATGTTCAATGCACCTGTGATGTGAACTAGACACTCCAATGTCAGGTTAGGCGGGGCAGAGTCCAACCTATCAGTTGGGCTTTATCCTGAGGACACCTCTGTGGTGTCATAAGCCTTTTGGTATGAGAGAGAAAAATCAAGTAGGATCAAGTCCACTTTGTCCCTTCGCCATTGGCTGAAATGGGATGTGATGTCTGATTCCTGGATCTCCGGTTGTGTTGCCTGCTGCTCCCAGGAGCCGTCAGCAGAGGAACATTGATGAATGCATTCAACTGACTTCGGACCTCTGAATCCATCAGCCTGCACCCTCTGCTGTCTCTGCTTTGTCATCCTGCTACCTGTTCCTCAGTTTCCACAAGTCAGGAGAAGAAGCCTTGCTTGAACCTCACTGAACTTGCCTGGTACTAAAACTGTTCAAGCCATTTCTTGATATCAATCACTTTCTATATGCCAACACATACACCTCACTGGTTTGGCTTCTCTGGAGTGCTTGACCTAGCACAGTACTGCAATCAGAGGGACTCTCATAGGGGATGTACGTTGGCTCGACATCTATCTACTTCTGGGGTCTAAAAGGGGCCCTGATGATGATGTCAATTAGGGATGAAGCTGCTAGCTGGTATGTTGACAGTTGGAACTTACCAGCTGCTCCATAAGAGAAAGATAAGGCTGGTGCTCCCATAAAGACTTCAGCTCGATGGCATTGGGTTTGGGATTTTTGTTCTTGTTGCTCTGTGGACTGAAGGTGTAACAATAAAGCCCACTGATGTGGAATCAATTCCAATGCACAGTAGCCCTCTCAAACTGTGTAGAACTGTCCCACGGGATTTCTATGACTATAAGCTTTCCAGAAGGAGTCCAGCACATCTTTCTTGTGAATTAGCGGCTCCGTGTTTTAACGACTGTGAAACCATGGCTCCTTAGCCATAGAGAGACAGCAGAAAAAGTCCTACACATGATCTGGTCTTTTAATTCACCCCCAGCCTTTAGAGAAGAAAGGACTTGGCTCAATTTTATAACTCTGCCTTGTATTTCATTTGTGCATTTTTCATGGCAGTGAAAATTTACATCACAAAACCAATTCAGCAATCCACACATCTACAATTCAATTATATTGATTATATTCTTCATGATGTGTCCCTTTTGCTCTGTTGGCCTTGTCATTGGGTGGCTAAAGAGAATTAGCTTATTTATTAGCATGCGCACACACACACATGTTGACCCCTCCAAATCTTCAGGGCTCTACACATTCCTCCAGACAGACAACCTTGTGTGCAATATTCTTCACAGTCTAATGTTTCTTGGTCCAGGGCATCTATTACCAGGATCTCCCGTCACATACAAGGAAGGAAAGCTCTTTACCAGCGCGTAGAGGAAGTTCTTCCCGTCAATCTCCAGAGCTGAGATCCACTCTCATAGTCAGGAATCCACTGTCTCCCATCGTCAGGTTAGCCTCATAAATTCTTAAAACTGGAGAGAAAGAGTCACGTATTCTCATGATTTCTCCAGAACCTCTGTCTTTTATCTATGTTCTTTCCTTGTAACTTTTATTAAGCCTTGCTGTGTTATACAGGGTTCTCTAGGGAAACAGGACCAGGACACTTGTGATTTTATAGATAGATGATAGATAGATAACATAAGAAATAAACAGCTAATTAGTCTGTAGAGCACTACAAATGGCTCAGGGCAACTCAATTCTGTAAGACAGTTAATACACTGGCATTCCTCCAATTCATGAGAGCTGCTGGGGACAAGTCAAGGAAGCAGAAAGCTGAGTCTTCTGTAGAACAATTTAGGGAATTCAGCCACAGGCAGCAAACAGCAGGGCAGGTCACCAACAGTGAGCCAGATGACAGCGTCCAATAGTCCCCAGCTCAAGTGATGTATATACCAGCAGTGTGGTGAAGCAGGTCTTGAAGGATCCTCAAACTACAGCAGCACAGTCCATGGGTTGGGTTTCCCACAGGTAGTGTAGCTCATAAGTTGAGGCAGAGAGCCAGCAAAGGCAGCCACACACTGATCTGATCATCAAATAGCAAGAGACAAGAAAGGCGAGGCTTGCTGAGCCATTTATCTCTCTGCCCTTCAATTAATTCCATATGTGCTCATTGGCCAAGTTGACACAATAAACCTACCCGTCACACTTGCTAATTAAATAAATAACTGAAAATGATTTTTAATATCTATTTTCCACTCTCCACTGCTTGCATAATTTCTTGATGTTTCTCTTACAAATTGCCTGTTCTTATTTATTGTTGTCTAGGAGTCCATGAGGAACCTTGGTGATACAGGGGTTAAGTGTTCTGACCTGCCAGGTGCTCCATGGCAGAAAGATAGGGCATTCTGTTTTTGTAACGGTTTACCTCCTTGGGAATCTTCTGGAGCAGTTCTACTCTGTTTCATAGGATCAATGTGAGCGGAAATCCCCCTATGTAGCAATTAGTTTGCTTGGGGTTTGGTAGGAGTCATTGGGTGACATAAATGGTTAAATGTCTGGGAACTAACCTAACTAGCCAATGGATTAGCCATTGGGATCCACTGGAGATGCCTTAGGACACAAAGGAATCTGGTGATCTGCTTCTGAAAGGTCACAGCCATGAAAATCACATACGGTACAGTCCCACTGTGGGGTTGTCAGAGCTGGAATCCATTTGAGAGCAATTAGTTTTGGGGGTTTTTTCCTATCATTTTCTTATTTATCTACAATGTTAAAGGACCGTGCAATAGACTCCATAATCAAATTCGAAGTCATCTCAGTGTTGTTGGAAATTATCTTAACAATTTTCGGTCTTCCTTGTAGGGAACAGATGAGTGCCTCAGGTAACCATAGTGCAAATCACACTGTCACTTCTCAAGTCTCCTTAGAACTGATAACTCAACAAGCCACAGAACGCTGTGAATCCTCATGGGTCAATGTCAATTCAAAGACATGCATGCTAGCCTTTCTAGGAGGATGAGTGGCGCTGATAGACCCAAGGATAGAAGGGGATATATTTGCCTAACCACGTATGAGCATAACTGAAAACCAAATGACCGCCAACAAGCAGCCTTCTATTAAACAGGAGGTGAAATGTACAAGAATGAGAGAAGTGGGGGGAAAGCCACATTCGTGATGTTGTGTAGCTGTGTTTTGACCTTGACTGACATTTCAACTAGTGTTCCCATCTACCAAACGATCTCATTAGCAGCATCCTGGAACAAGCCTTGGACCTAAACAAATGGACAGAAAGACAGACCATCTCATCAGGGATTTTTCACTCCTCTAATGGACTGCTTCGTATACCGCTGGGGGTGCAGACATTTTAAAGTCAAGGCCAGGAAATAGATTGCATTTCCTGTTTCATTCTACTTAGAATAGAAGCAGTAGCATACAAAGTTATATTTCCTTAAACATCCCTCACCCCTAACATCATTTTGGAACAGAGAGTGGCTTCAAATTAATCCCACATTGTATGTAATGAATCCTCTGATAAAATGTCTGAAGAGAAATAGTGTATTAAAATGAAAAGAGAGATAAAAAGGAGCAAGCCCTTTAAACAGTATCTGCTCTCAGGCAGTGGATTTAAAAAAAATTATTATACTCCTTTTACCAGAAAAATCCGTGGTACCATGACTAACCATTCAGCTGCTCATGGAAAGGTTGGGTGTTTGTGCCAGTTGCTCTGGGGGAGAAAAGATCTGACGGTTTTCTTCCATAAAGAAAACAAAGCAGGAAACCCACCCCAGTGGGCAGTTGAACTTTGCCATTGGAATCCATGATAAAAACAGCAATATGTCTAGTACAGTTTGGTGGTGACAGGAGCTAGTGCGAGTTCCGATTTCAAAAGCAAGAGAGCAAAACATAAATACAGAAATGTACTAATAAACTGCAGGGGACATCCCCCAGCCCACTGAAATGCACACCGTAACAGGGTGTGGGAAATGCCTGGTCTCCTAGCTCTGCTCTGTGATGGCGCCCTGAGCTTGGGAGGCCCTGGGGCTTCCCCCTGTGATGTACTCACGAATAATTCAAGCGAACCCATCGTGGGAACAACTCCCTGGGCATCACAGCAGAGTTACTGCACTGGTGTCTTTGAAGAGGGTCCTCAGCACAGCCGTGTACGATAAGTGGGGATCTAGAAGCAAAGACGCACTTTTATGAAGCTAGCGCTTTTATTTTTCCTAGCTATGTACAATCCTCCCTCTGCGACTTCCTGGCTGAAAGCCCACCTGGAGATAGAATCCAGGCTAGTGAGACTTCAGTTCACAAATGTATTATTAGGAAAGACCAGTCCCTGGGAAAAGGCCAGCATGCTGGGTCAAATAGAAGGTCACTGAGAAGAAGGATGAGCCTCAAGGAGATGAAGCGATACAGTCGCATTAACAATGGGCTCAAACATATCAACCACTGTGAGAATTGAGCATTGCTGTCGGGTACCAGGCCTGAGTGGGAACCAACCTGAAGGCACCAACAACAATGACATCTGTATTGAAAGCTGGACAATGAATCCTTTCTCCCTCACTGGAGGAAATTTGGAGGATGGAGACAGTCCCATGTGGTGCGATTGGTTCAAATGGTGACAGATCAATGGGACCCGCTCACTGCCATCAAGTCAATTCCGAGTCATAGAGGCCATATGTAGTCTTTCTTTCTTTCTCTCTTTTTCTTTCTTTCTTTCTTTCTCTCTTTCTTTCTTTCTTTCTTTCTTTCTTTCTTTCTTTCTCTTCTCCATTCTATTGTATTGCTATAGCTTTTTAAAAATGTTATCTTTGCTCTTTTTTTGTTTTGTTTTAATAGACTTTCTGAGACTGAAAATATTTCTGGGAGTCAGAGATAGTATGTAAAGTAGGTGCAAAGATACCTTTTGATTACTTGACAGTGAAGGCTAGAGCTAGGGCCACACGTCATGCCATAAGGATATAAATATGAGCATATTTTTCTTTTGTTTTCCATTTTAGGATAGAACAGCTTGAAATGTTTCAACTCTAGAATGGAGGCCCCAGCTGCCGATGCAGAGGGAAAAGTGTTTGATTGTGATAGGAGAGTGAAGATTCAGATCTGTCTTTGTGCCTGGTGTTAGGAAGATGTAGCTGTTGCTATATGTTTTTGTGTGAAGGAATCTACCATGTTCTGCTGACGATGAGGAAAGAACAGGCAGGCTTGGTGCAGGAACGAGCAGACTGGGGAGTAAGGATGCAAAGGTTGCAATAGTTACCCAGAGATAGGAAGAGGGATGGAACTAAAGTAGAATGATTGAAGTGTTGGGGAAGTGCGGAGAGTCCCAGTCTTCCCCTCACTGCTGCCCTCCTATCTATATTCAGCTTTAAAAATGGTCCAGATCTTATAGCATCCTCGTAGCAGAGTGTAAACACCTGTTTGTTGTATCTCCCTACATATGTAAGGAGCTGAGGTAGTTAGTTTATTGTGCCAAGCTGGCCAATAAACACATGTGGGGTTATTGAAGGGTGGAGGGATAAATGGCTCAGTGAGCCTCACCTTTCTAGTTCTCAGGTCTCTTGCTTTCTGATGGTTGGACCAGGGTGCAGCTGCCATAGCCGGTTCCCTGCTTCAGCTGGCAAGGCTCACTATTTGCAAGACATCCCTGGGGAGAAGCAGCATGCACCTTTCCCAATGTGTCCCTGGGTGCTGGAACAGCCATGTGGAGACCCTTGCCAGCCCTGAGATGTTTACACGTTTACTGATTTGGCTTTCCTCCTACAGTCGGTTTCATAGTGTGTTTTGTGAGATGGAGGAGGACTTTGTGGATTGGTGTTGGACATATGGGTTAATGTTGGACTTGTGGGCTTGGGCAGCACTGGATTGGGATGTTTTCTTGATGTGCACTTAACCTTTATATAAAACTCTCTTATACATGAGTTTCTGTGGATTTGTTTCTCTAAAGTACCCACACTAACACAGAAACTTTGGCGGCACAATAAAGTACTCCGGTGTTTGAATTCACCAATCATTTCATGGGAGGAAATGAAGCCTGTGCAAAGATGGACAGCCTGGGATTGCCCATGGGACAGTTCCACTTTGTCCTATGGACTTACTGTGAGGTGGAATTGACTCTGTGGCAGTGGTTTGACAATGGAACGCTGTTCAGTGGCAGTGATGTTGATGATTGTGCTGAGCAGAGGGCCCAATAGAGAAAAGGAGTGGGTACTCAATTTACAGATGTACCCTCCCCAGAATGCAATAGAAAGAACAAGAATATAAAAGCAACTGTCCCTGGTAGATGATAGCAAATATTTGTGAAGACCATGATGGTGAGGAGCCAAGGCTAGGCTGTCTTTCAGGTGATCCAGAATCTCACACGGTGCCCTGTTTATTATTTCCCAGCCAGATCCCAAAGCTTGTGCTTTAACTATGGAGACTGCATGGGTATACGTGGAAATGAAAATGATTCTAGGTAGGTGTTCACTCTTGGTAGCATCTCTCACCTGAAACCTCATGCTACTAGGCTGCCTCCCTGGATGAAACTCAATCACCTTTACAAAGTTGCTGGCATCATTGTCTTGGATTGTTTTCCACGAAAATGAGTTTGTTCTTAATGTCACTGAACATAATGTTTCTTATTCTTCACTTCCACCCCACTCAACCCCTGCAGAGAAATTTTAGACCAGTGGTGGGGAACTTCTTCAGGGATCTAGTATCCCATCTCAGGAACACATTTCTGTGAAATATCTTTGCACACCATCTGACCTATTTCTATGTTTTATTCTTCTCAGGTCCAGAGGTTTCAAAACATAAATAAATCATATATCTATTGCTTTTGAATTCAACTTGCATTTTTAACACTTAGAGGTAGGCACTTCAACAAAAATAATATTGTCTAAAACATTCTGGTTGACACTAGGGATTCAAAAAGAGGCAAAAGGCATTCACTAGCAATGAAAAAGGCAGAGCACAAATAAGAATAGAAACAAATACATTGGGGGAAACATTTAAAACTCACTACTATCAAGTCAATTCTGATTCAAAGTGACTTTAAAATGGAACTGCTATTTTCAGCTATAAATCTTCAGTGTATAAATCTCTACAGGAGATGAAAGTCTTACCGTTCTCCTTCAAAGCACCTGATGGGTTCAACCCCCTGACCTTGCTGTTAGTACTCCAAAGTATAAGCCACTATGATGCCAGTTCTGTCTGAAAGGTAGGAATAATATTTTATTCCCTCATGAGTTAATTAGCCTTGGGCACATTGATTTAACAGGCAGTCCCACATTAAGCAAATTCAAGAAAAGCCCAAAAAAGGGAAACATAATCCTGATAGATATAAATTATAGCCTTTCAAATACTACTATTAAGATTTTGATATATTTTACATTTCATTTTTCCACATTAAAAGGAAGTTAAGAGATATATATGTGTTCTACTACTGCTACATTTTTAATCATAGCATATATATATAGCCATTTTAAAAATAAAATTCTTTGCTTTTCATATTGTATTAGGCAAGGTTCTCTCGAAAAAACAAAAGTGGGTCACTTAAGGATGTGTGTGCATAGATGTATAGATAGCTATGCAGCAGAAATGAATACAATAGCAAATTAATTCGCATAGAAGCCCAGAGAGCTCAGTCCAACTCACTTTCATGGGACAGTTAATATACTGAGGGTCCTTTCAACTCATGCTGGCCACTCCTCCAAGGCTGAGGAAGCAGACAATAGGAAGATGAGATGTCCAGGCATTGTAGAGGCCAGTAAAGCAGCACAGGGATGCAGGTCAGTGGAGCCTCATGCAGTGGAGCGGTGATGCAAAGGGGCAACAGGATCTGGTGCAGTGGCAAGAGGGGTGTAGTCAGCCCGCAGGCAGCAGTCATGGCAAGGTGGGCCCACAGCATGGAACAACATGACATAGTGACGCGGTCCACCACAGTCCACAGGTTGGCTCTCGCACACGCAGCACACTACACTTGTAGAGGTAGGGCAGCTAACTCACGCAGCACTCTGGTCTGACCACCAGGGAGAAAGAAAAAGGTTGTGACTTCAAAGAGCCATTTATCTTGGTCAGGCCTCCAAAAGAGGTCATCAAGCTGCGACCCGATTGACTCACATATCCCTACGCATGCCATGTTGGCACGAAAGACCTAGCTATCAAGGGCTCATATAGAAAGCAAATGTATTGAGAATGATGATGGCAATAAATGTACCAATGTGCTTGACACAATGGATATATGTATGAATTGTGATAAGAGTTGCACAAGCCCTTAATAAATTGATTTTAAAACCCCACTATCACATATATCATATTCCTTTAACCGTTGTAGTTACTACACTTTGGGTTTTCCCATTTTGGCTGCGGCATAAATAGTAAAAAGTTAATACATACAATTAAAATAAATTGTAATACATACAATTAAAATAAAAAGTGAACAGCTTTCAATGTCAGGTGATTAATAAAAAATACAATGAAGAGACCCTGAACAATTGGTTTGTTAAAGAACAGAGCGAGATGTCTGCTAAAATTAAAGAGTTTATTGAAGAAACAACATGACCCAGTGTTAGGAAAAACTTCAGGAGGATTTACCCAAGTACTGAAACAAAGGGACATGTCCCCAGAGGTTCGATAGGGGGACAAGCCTGTTGGCTCCGTGGGCGAGGAGTTGGGCTGCTTGTAAACAGGTTGGCCGCCAAAGGGGCAGCCTATGGGTTGAACCACCCTTTTATAGGGGTCACACAATTCATAACAGAAGCAAAATGACAGTTATGAAATAGCAATGAAAATAATTTTATGGGTGGAAGGGGGGGTCACCACAACATGAGGAACCGTATGAAAGGGTTGCAGCATCAGGAAGGTTGAGAATCGCTGATCTATAGGGTCACGATGTGTTGTTGGTTTCATACTGGGGAATTTACAAAAGAAATTTTTATTGGTGGACATTTTAAAATTCCTCATTAATAGACATAAGGCATTGGCAAGACCCCTTAAGCGTTATTTTGCTAATCACAATTTGAGTCAGCTAACAACTTAACAAATGGGTATTTTGTAGGCAGCTTGAATGAATGTTCTTCCTGGGAGCATGCTTTCAGGTAAAGGAGCGGGGGTGGGGGGCTGTAGGCATCCAGAGGGATGCTGTCGCTCACAATAAGCAGAGAACAGGAAACAAAGAAACGGCTAAAACAGTCTAGCTTGTGCCACTGGCACAGTCTCTCCTTAGACGGAGCATGTAGTCGTTCAAGCTCCTCCACAGGTTCAGAGAAATAACAGATGATAGTTATGCATGCTGTAGGTGAGAAGAGACCTAAAATCTCAAGTACAGTTTAGGAAAACATGTATTGGTTCCAAGACAGGACAAAGACAAGAAAAAGACACAGCATCTGGACGAGACAGCTCATGTGCACAAAGTCATGTGGCATGTAAAGATTTACAGAGAGACATCCACTTAAAGAGGATATGGAAGTGCAAAAGAAGCTGCCACAAAAGCATGATCTGTGGCCCATCAATGCATCACAAATTCAGGCAGGTCCACAGAGACAAGGACGGACCCATGATTGGGAGATGTATGTTATTCTACAGAGAAGAGATTACAAGGTCTTTTTCAGAGGCTCTCCAATCAGGGTAGACCAGATATGAGTCAAAACCATGTGACTAGTAATCCAATTTCTATGAAAGCATCCTTACGCCAGCCTCTGCAGTGAGGCTGCCTCTCCCAGGGCTGGCGAAGGGAGTGGTAATATTCCATTTTTAAATAATTTTCACCCAAGGGCAAAACTTTTAATATTTCTGATCAATGGTCAGAAATAATTCAATAGAAACTCAGAAATGGATTTAGGGATCCCACTGTAAATTATAGCCTTCTGTAAACAAGCGCTCAAAAGTTAAGCTTCAATACCACCCCTGCGCTACTCCTGTACTTTATTTAAAATATCTTTGTGTTAGTCTGGGTAGACTAGAGAAACACATTCATAGACAATCATATGTGTATAAGACAGAACTTTGTGACCAGCAGCAACTGAATATTGAGACACATCCCAGCCTAGTCCAGATCAAGTCCATCAGTCCAATATTAGCCCATATGTCCGATACCAGTGTATAAAGTCCCCTTCAGAATCATGAAACACATGAGATGACGCCAAGTTCAGGAAGCTCACAGGCCAGTGGGTGGGAAGTCTTGTGGATCCAGTGGTGTTGTAAGCATCTCAGCGCTAGCACGGGACTGTGTGGATCCTCCGGCTCAGGGCACTAGCATAGTTCCATGTGCCTTCTCGACAGGGATGTCTCTCAGGGAGGGAGTCCTGGTCCTGCCTCCAATGAGCTATTTATCTCCTTAGTACCCCCAAATGAAGTCATCAAGCTGCAGCCTGATTGACAGTCACAACTCTACCCCTTCATTCTTAAGCCTCAAATTGACAACAGATTATGTAGCTACTACAGCCAAAATCACACTTGGACAACCATGCCTTTCCTACATACGTTAACTGACGCTTTCCTGGGATGACTGCTTGTTTTACAAGGCTTTAAGACTCCAGACATTGTGCTTTCAGGTAGGTGGACACCATCAGATTTATTTACTGTGCTTTGTTGCAGCACAAGCTTCTTCAGGGATTGTTTCAGAAAGTTAAGAATCAAGCAGGCGCTCCTTATAAGAATGAATTGTTTTCACATGAAGACTTATGCTTAAGGTTTGAGTTCAAAATGTCCAATCATACCGCTATGGTTTATATATCTATGCTTGTGTTATTCCATGTAGACTAGAGAACAAATCTTCATATGCATGTAAGGAGAGTTTTATATCAAAGAGTAATTGTATATTCAGAAAAAATCCCAGCCCAAATCCAGATCAAACCCATAGTTCAATATTAGCCCATATATCCAATACTAGTCTATAAATTCCCCTTCAGACTCATGCAGCACATGCAATGATGTCAAGTGCAAGAAGATCACAGGTCTGTGGATGGAAAATCTTGTGGCTCCAGTGAAATAATATCCAATGATTTCAAAGTCAATAACCTTAGGATAGCAATCCTCTTCTAAAGGCACCTCAGCTTTTAGCTCTCTGCAAACTTAGTGCTCAGAATTTAAGCTCAAGCAAACAGAGAGCAATGAAAGAGATGAAAATTTCCAAGAAAAACATGGCTTAGTCAGGTTGATTAATAATGGCATTCTTACAATAGCCATTTTAAATCAAGGCTTAATTTTAAACTGTCTATTGATGATCCACTACACAGTCCAATTAAAAATTCCACAGGCTAAAAATAAATCAGCTATATAAAGTATAAAGAGGAATGAATGAACTAAACATGACAAAAGCTGCTTTGCATCTAGCGCAGGAGAATCAGCTTCTAAAATTACTCACTGAAGATAACAACGCCAGACAAAACAATAAAGATGACTTCTTGAGGATCCAGTTTGATAGTTGAGACTGGAAAGAAGCCGTTCAATAGGGCAAGATTGGCTAAGTGCATGGGTTCACCATGAATCAGTGTTTTACTGCTTAGCACCTAACAACAGCATCTCACCCATCTTCAGTGAGCACGGTTTTTATGTGCTTTCCAGGC
The DNA here is from genome assembly GCF_050624435.1 of Tenrec ecaudatus. Lineage (NCBI taxonomy): Eukaryota > Metazoa > Chordata > Mammalia > Afrosoricida > Tenrecidae > Tenrec > Tenrec ecaudatus. The sequence continues at coordinate 10,090,022 of NC_134542.1, read as the reverse complement.
ATCTTACTGTAAACATTGATAACTGAAAAGTACCAATAGCAGAGTCCCAAACCTAGAGAACCTCTCCAGGTAGAGCTCATCATGTAGTCAAACACTCTTAAAATATTCCTTATGTTAATTTATAGGTTTGAGTCCAACCTGATGATCGTGCTCTTATTTTAAACTCTCCATGTCCCTTCCCTTGTCCATTAAAGTGCCAAAATGATCAACAATTGATGTCCATGGAAGCAATAGTCAAGAAGCAAATGATTTATTGCATGGGGAACATCTGCTGCAAAAGGGAGAACTCATCAAAATGTGAAGAATCAGAGATTGCACTTTGATGACTAACTCAACGTGTGTCGGACTCAAGCCATGGTCTTTTAAAATGTCTCACGTGCACGTGAAACCTGCACAATGAGATGGCACCTTTGAATTGTGTTGGCAAAAAATATCCAAGCCACCAAGAACTCCTGGAAGACGGACCAAGTCTGTCTTAGAAGAAATGCACAAAATGCTCCTTAGAAGTGACAAGGTGGTACTTGTCTACGTACTTGGGGCATGTCACCAATCAGCAGAAAAGGGCACTCTTGGTAAAATAGATGGTCAATACAAATGTGGAGACACACCCTGAGATGGGTTAGCATGTGATTGGAGGACAGGAGAATATTTTATTCTGCTACACATGGGGTTGTTCAACATGAGTTGAGCAGACTTTATAATCATGAAAAACAACAATTACGTTAGTCATAACATAAACCTGAGAGGAAGATTGTAATGGCCAGTTACATTTCTTATTTCTCCAATTGTTAGAAAGACATAAATTATGTTTCTGTGAGCAATGGTGTACCACATAGGGCAGAGGAAGGTGTTGGCAAGCCTTATACGTGTGCAATTTTGTTTCCTGTCACCTGTCCCCCAAGTGTTCCGTGTTACTTCCTTCTTCCTTCAATCATGAAATCTGTATGGGATATCTCTCCCTCCTTTTTACTGCTTTTGAGTCAACACTGCCTCATCACTATCTGATAGGACAGAGTAGAACTGTCTCTGTGTGGGTTTCTGAGACTGTAACTCTTTACAGAAGTAGGAAGTCTCCTCTTAATCCTGAGGAGTTGGCTGATGGGATTTAAATTGTTGACCTTACAGTTATCAGCCTGACACAAAACTGTCTCGGCTAGCAGGACTCATTTCTCCCTCCCTAGTGGCCCACATGTTCCCGAGATGCAGTGTTTTATATGATCAATGTTCAGATCTACCTCATCTCATACAGGTTCTCAGTATTTATATATTTAGAGGAATGATTTAAATTAAGGGATGACTTTATTTGTGCTAAACAGATACTGGTGTCCTGTTGTCTTCAGAGTCTTTTTCTGACTCCTTTCCCTCGCGTGGGACCCAGAGCTGATCTGCTATATCTGACTGCAACCTTACTTATAGGTTGTTATGGATTGAATTTTCCATGACTATATAAAATACATCTTACAAACCCTAAATCCTTATACATGTGGATATACCTGGGAAAAGACTTTCTTTGTTATATTAGTGATATCATACAAGTACAAGGTGTACCTTAGCCAATCACTTTTAAGATAGAACTCAGTCTTAAAAGATGTTTAAGACTCAGAGGAAATACAACCAGAAAGACCCTTAGAAGTTAGGATGTAGACTGGTACAGATAAGAGTTGGAAACACAGGGGATCCAGGACAGATAAACCCTTCAGAACCAATAATGAAAGTAGCAATACAGTGTGGGGTGGGGAGGGGGAGAAGGGAGGAACCGATCACAATGATCTACATATCACTCCCTCCCTGGGGGATGGACAACAAAAAAGTGGGTGAAGGGAGACATTGGACAATGAAAGACATGAAATAATAATAATAATTTATACATTATCAAGGTTCATGAGGGTAGGGGGAGCAGGGAGGGAGGGTCAAAAAATGATGAGCTGATACCAAGGGCTCAAGTAGAAAGAAAATGCTTGAGAATGATGATGGCAACAAATGTACAAATGTGCTTGACACAATGGACGGATGGATGGCTTGTGGTAAGACTTGTACAAACCCCCAATAAAATGATTTTTAAAAATTAAAAAAAGAATTTAGGATGACTACGCTTCATTTTGTACACTTTGGCCATGCTATCAGGAGAGATGAGCCACTAGAGAAGGACGTCATGGTTAGTAAAGTAGCAGGACAGTGAAGGTGAGGAAGACCCTCAAGGGCGTGGCTTAAACAAAGGACTCAAGCAGCAATGTTCACAAGAATGACGCAGGACTGGGAGCAGTTCAGTTCAAGTGTATGTGGAGTCTAGATAATTCAGGACTAACTTTAGGGCACTGGACAGCAACAATGTATGCATTTGAAATTTGGACAATGAATTAAGAACTTTGAATCTTGGAATCATGGTGGTGGTGAAGCATACTGACTATACTATGGACTTCCAGAAAGGCAAGCAATTCTGTTTGGGGAGAAGCACATCTAGAATGCTCCTTAGAAGCCAGGAAGCATGGAAAGACTTTGGACATTTGACCAGCAAGGATAAGGAAGGTGTGTTAAACTCAAGCCTCAAACTGGAGAATGATGTCATGCTTGGTAAAGTGGAGCATTGGTAAAAACGAGGAAGGCCCTCGATGAGATAGATTGAAATGATGGCAGCAACAATGGACTCAACACACTCATGATTATGCAATGGTGCATTCCAGGAGAGTGCTTCATTTTGTTACATGTACATGATTTTACAACTTTTAGTTGGAACCAACTCTAAGCCAGCTAACAACGTCATGACAGAGAAAGGGTAGTGCAGCAGAAAGGATAACCCCTCACATGAAGATTGTCAAGAAACTGAGGAACGGAAGCTAAAAAGAGTTAAAAATCGTATCCTAGAGCTAATAGAAAGCTTTCCACTAGAAGTGGTACCATGAATTTCTACTTCTAGCCTGCAAACTGTAAGACAGTAAGGCCTCCCACTGGTGACAGTTGTCTAATGCCAGCAGCAGACAACTAACATACAGGTGATCAGAGTTTCATAATATCCTTTATTTCATATGGTTTCATGGGATACGTGGACGATAAATTGTTTTGCTTTCTTTTTTCTGTTTTTGGTGTTTGGTGAATGATTAAAATTTTTTTCACATCTCCATGATTACATGGCAAACTAGAAGTGATGATATGTCTTTTACAAATTCACTCTTACATATCATGATGCAAATAGATAAATCTGAAAATCTGAATAGAAAACAGGTTACTATATGAACTTAAGATTTGCCTCAGCATTGCTATGTTCTCACTCATAGCCCATCTTGCTTTGGCTTGGTTTTTGGTGCATATTATTATCTCTACAGATATACCTAGATAAGACAGACTGGATGAATAGTCTGGAGGAGAAAACAATGGGACCAATAGTCCCGGGGTGGGGGGGGGCAGGGGTAAGGAGGTGGTGCTGAACAACCCAGGGACAAGGGGGCAACAAGTGATCCAAAATAAGTGGTAAGGAGGGTGTGAGAGGCCTGGTAGGAATTCAGCAAGGGCAATGTAACTGAGAAAAATTAAAAGGAAATAGAGGAAAGAAGTAGGTGACAAAGGTTATTTATAGAGGTCTAAAGACTGGAATGTACATATGTAAATATGTTTATATAAGAGCAAATAATTTATATAAGATCTATGTGCATATATTTATAGGCTTAGTATTAAGGCAGCAGATGGACATTAGGCCTCCACTCAAGCACTTACTCAATTCAAAAACACACTATTCTATTAAACTGGCATTCTAGGATGCACACCTTCCAGAAAGAAAAATGTGTGCATAAGCAAATGTGTTGACGAAAGCTGATGGTGCCCGACCATCAAAAGATATGGTGCCTGGGGTCTTAACGATTTGAAGATAAACAAGCGGCCATCTAGCTGAGAAGCATCAAAATTCTGACTGACCACGAGATGTAGAAGGGACCAGTTATCACACATCATAGAACTAAAAATCATATCAGTGGGTGCCCAGCTTCCTGATACGATCACCGAAGACAAACATGTGCATAAGCAAATGTGGTGAAGAAAGCTGATGGTACCTGGCAATAAAAAGATATAGTGTCTGGGGTCTTAAAGGCTTGAAGATAAACAAGTGGCTATCTAGTTCAGAAGTAACAAAGCCCACATAGAAGAAGCACACCAGCCTGTGTGACCACGAGCTGTTGAAGGGATCAGGTATCAAGCATCAAAGAATAAAAATATCATATCATTGTAAATGTGGGAGAGTGCAGAGTGAAGACTTAAAGCCCATCTGTAGGCAACTGGACACCCCCTTACTGAAGGGTTGTGGGGAGGAGATGAGCCAGTCAGGGTGCAGGGGTAGCAATGATGAAACATATAACTTTCCTCTAGTTCTTAAATGCTTCCTCCCCCACCACCCCACCCCCCCGCTAACTATTATGATCCCAATTCTACCTTACAAATCTGGCTACACCAGAGTATGTACATAGGTACAAATAGCAACTGGAAACACAGGGAATCCAGGACAGATGACTCCGTCAGGACCAGTGGTGAGAGAGGCAATGCCTGGAGGGTGGAGAGGATGTGGGGTAGAAAGGAGAAACTGATTACAAGAATCTACGAATAGCCTCCTCCCTGGTGGATGGACAGCAGAGAAGAGGGCGGGGGGAGATGTCGGACAGTGTAACATATGACAAAATAATAATAATTTATGAATGATGAAGGGTTCATGAGGTAGGGGGGAGTGGGGAGGGAGGGGGAAAATGAGCAGTCGATATTAGGGGCTCAAGTGGAGGGCAAATGTTTTGAGAACGATGATGGAAACAAATACACGTATGTGATTGACATTATGGATGTATGTATGGAATGTGATAAAAATTCTACAAGCCCCTAATAAAATGATTTAAAATTTTTTTGCCTCAAATCCCACTCAAAGGAGCTTGCGATAAGTCGTGGCTTTTGCATACAGGAACTTGAAGAAGTTATCTTAAAATGTTCACGTGACCACTGGTTAAATTGGGTATCTGCCATTTTATTTCCCCCTTGGATATTTGCTGAACTAAAGGAATAGCTCAGGAAGCAAACCTTCCAGTCTTGTGTTTAAGATTTTCCCGTTTGCTTATTCTTTCTTAATAAATCCATGAAAACATTGACTTTTAAATCAAGGTATAATTTTGCAGAATGAAATCAGATCATCACATTTATTTTCTGATAATAGCCAACAGGAATTAAAGAATACATTTTGCTTTATAAAGTTGAAGAGCGGCAGAGTATAAAATACATTTCCCTTTTAAAATAAAATAATTACTTAAAACAAAATTATATCACTGTGTTCAGTGGGATCGGTTCTAACTCATAACAGCCCTGTGCATCCCGGAGCAACATACGGAGCAGCTCTGAGTCAGCTTTATCATCAGTTCTGTACCTGAGGCCACTGATGCAGTCACTGTGTCCAGGAGCTTCCTTTCTATTCAACTGCAGCCCAGGAGATGATGGGAGGCAGTCCTACTCTGTGGAATGCCTTCATTGTGACTTGGAATAGACTAAGCGGCACCCAGCAGTGACAACATTAATGCAAATTTTGCTATTTCCTCTATGTACTGCAACCTGCTGGGTGTGGAAGTGGGGAATTCATGCACGTCAAGCCAATTCAAATGATTATTCAAAAGAAACGCATTTTATTTCCAAGTCTGATAGCTATGTTTATTCCTTCCTGCTCACCAGTACATCCCCCTAAATCAATAACAACCAAAAGTATGTAGTGTTTAGTGGAAAACAAAACCGCTATGAAAATGCATAGGAGGATCCTAAACCTTCTAAAAACTGTCTACCAAACTGTGGACAAATTGATTTTGGTGGGGTTGGGGAGAAAGACTTTAAAAGATGGGATAGAATGATTTGTCTGAGAAATAAACCAAGTATTCAATAACTTCCTCCAGCTAAATTGTGGGACACTGGGCCTCCATCAATCTCAGAGATAAAGAAATTGGTTCACAGATCAATCCACAAAAGCAATAACGACAACAAACAATGCCAGTCTCATAATTTTTAAATTCAAAGGTATCACCAGGTACACAACTCCAAACACAAACAAAGGACAGCCAACAGAGAATACCCTTTCCCACTAACTTCCTTTTTCAGATCCCTCTCTACCTCAACTAGGTCTTCCTTCATAAGCTCCCTGGGCTCGGGAAGACACAGGGAGTACTGGAAATAGAAAAAGAAGGATTAAAGGAGAAATCGAGGTTGTTCTCAGTGCTCTCATTAACTAGGTAGGAAATGTAGAAGTTAGGAATAATACTCGGGGGGAAGCACAATATAATTCTCATGGAATCACTTTTAAATTTGTTTTTTATTGTCAATGCGGTGGTGGCGTATAGAGCACATCCTCACTTTTGTCTTCAACAGCATTTCAAGCCTCCCAGTGGCTCTCCCTGTTTGACTCAGAGGGTTTTAATTAAAAAAATAAAAGCAATGGCTGAATTTCAGTCCCAGCCTCTTTTTCCTATAACCAGTCTCTTCAAGAGACAAGTTTAGCAAATGTCTTTAGGCTACAAGACCACTGAGAATCACAGGAATAATAAACCTGTCCCATGAGCTAAGGACAGTGGGGAACAATGTCACCTTCCTCACATCACATGATAAGGAATTCAAAAGTTTACAAAGGAGAACAGACAATCTATATCAGACACAGCTATTGTGTTTCTTGGATCTTAGAGTAGTGCGGAGGAAGGACATTTTATAGCAGACTGCGGTGAATAAACGAAAGACAACACAGATGTTGGATAGATTTTGCTTGGACTCACAATAAAGAAATTCATATTAATACACATTGCTTTTGGCCACCTCCAATTTGTTACTGTGCAAGTGTATCCCCTGACAATACTTCAGGTTAAACCATCCAGTGTTGAGAATGTTGTTTAAGAAATTAAAAAATCAAGTCAGTAACATTTTAGTCCTTTTCCGTTGATGGCTCAATTACCATCTGACCTCCTTTGTGCGCATGTCCTCGTCTAGAAAAGAGGCACTTGTATAAAGAATCCCATGTGCCAGAGTTAAGGGATAATTCAGTTGTGCAGAATAACCCACAATTAGTGAGCTGTTCTTTCCCTTAGTGATTTTTCTTCATTTTGTTCAAAACATTTAAGACGGGGTCAGAAAATAAATGAAACGTGGGTGAGGTGCTAGTACTTTATCTTCCTACTGGTCGTATTAAAAATGTTCCAATTATAACTCAGAATGATAAGGGCGCATATCTGGGGGATGAGAAGAAAGGTTAAAAAAAACTTGGCCAGGCTAATGAAAATGCTCATTAATTTTACTTAGGAAATTATGTCTCTTTGGATATAGAGAAGAAATTAGACTATACTGTAACTACATATAAGGATCCCTTGTGGCACCGTGGGCTAAGCATTGGATTGGTAACCACAACATCAGTAGTTCAAACCTATCAGCCACTCAGGCAACTTTTGATCCCATGAAGATTTACTCAGAAGCCCTATGAAACAGTTACACTCAGTTCTATCACCTCTCTGTGAGTATTTTCCCATCGCACAGAGTTCCTATAAGGCTCCAAATGCTTTCTGTATGCTTATTGTATTAGTCCAGGTTGGCTAAAGAAATATAGATATACTCACATATTTGTAAGAGAGAATTTTATATCAAGAATTATGCACTAATAAAACATCCCATCTCAGTCCTGATGACGTATAATATTAGCCCATGAATTCCTCTTCAGACTCACACAGAACATTCAATGATGCTGAATGCAGGAAGATCACAGGCTGGTTGGTGGAAGGTCCTGTGGGTCCAATGGCAGTGGACACCCCTCCAGGGCTCTGGCTGCCATCAGTGTGGCTCCATGTGGCTTCATTTTTGAACTTCTGGTATCTAATCCCATTGACACCTCATAATCACACAAGCTGGTGTGTTTATTCCAGTGGGTTTTTGTGGCTTCCCTGCTAGATAGCCGCCTGTTTAACTTCAAACCTTTAAGACCCAATAGCCGGGCACCATCAGCTTCTTTCACCATATTTGCTTAGGCTCCCATTTTGTCTTCAGCAATCACGTTGGGAAGGTATCATACATGGTCACATATTTAGAACAAATTGTTCTGTACTGAGGTAAGAAAGTCCATCTGCTTCCTTGTAGATAGAGTACATAGATGATAGAAACATTTATATTTATATGTTTCCATATGTACATATCTATATTCATACATATATATGTTTACTTTCTTGTTCTTTCCTCTATTTCTTTTTTCTTTTATCATTCCTACAGATCATTGTGTTTAGTCTAGCTTTCCTCCCCAAGATATCTGGTCTTCAGTCCAGGAATTGTGCAATATTATAATTTTCCCCTGTGCCCATTCTGTGGTTTGAACTTCCCTCCGTGGATTCGTGTTGTATTTGTTCTATTGTGTTGGCTAACTTAGCTCAGCATAATGTCCTCCAACTCCTCCCAGCAGACAAGGTGCCTCATTGTTTCAGCACTGTTTTTTAGGGATGCTTACTACTCCATTGTATAATATACCAGAGTTTTTTCGTCCATTTGTCTATTGATGGAAAGTTAGGTTGTTTACAACTCTTTGCTGTTGTGAACTGCACAATGAACATCGGAGAGCAGATGTCTGGTCATGGCCTGTTTCTTATTTCTTCTGGGTATATGTCCAGTAGTGGAATTGCTGGGTTGTAAGGTAACTCAATTCCCACCTGTTTTAGGTATCACCAAGTCATGTTCCACTGTGGCTGTACATATCTACAAGATCACCAGCAGTGAATGAGAACTCCTCTCTCATCACACCTCCTCCAACATTTGTTGCTTTATGTTTTTTTGAATTGGGCTCTCATTGTGGGTGTTAGGTGGTATCTCATAGTTGTTTTGATTTGCATTTCCTGCATGGCTAATGATGGGAAACATTTTCTCATGTTTGTTGGCCATTCAGGCTTCCACCTTTGTGAATTGTATATTCAGGTCTTTTCCCCTCTTTCTCAGTGGGTTGTTTTTGCCTTTTATTTTCTTGATGTAAGCTTGCAGGATTCGTAGATTTTAGTAGTAATCCCTTTGTCTGATATGTCATTACTAAACCCTTTTTCTCATACTGTGGGCTCTCTTATTACTCTCTTGATAAAGTGTTTGAATGTGCACAAGTGTTTTATCTTTAGAATGTCCCATTCATCTATTTTATCCTCCTTTGAGTTTGTATTCTTCCTAATTTCTGATAGCCCATGTATTCCCGGCACTAAGGTGTTTTGCTTTGTCTCAATCCTCTCATTGATGATCTTAATGGTTTGGGGCTTTACCTGGTGGTCTGTGATACACCTTGAATTTATTCTTGTGCATGGAGTGGGACAGGGGTTTTGTTTCATTCTTCTGCATGTGGATACCCAGTTTTTCCAGTGCCATTTGTTGAAAAGGGCATTTGCGTCCCATTTGATATTTTGGGGGCCTTTGTCAAAGATCAATTATGTATATGATGCTGTTTTACTTTCTGGATTTGCTTTGCTTATCCATTGGTCTGAGTGCCTATCGTTGTACCAGTACCATGCTGTTTTGACAGCCATGGCTGAATAATACGTTTTGAAGCCAGGGTATGCAAGCCTGACTACTTTGTTCTTCTTGAGGATTTCTTTGCCAATCCTGGGATTTGCCCCCATCCCTATGAAGTTGGTAGTCATTTTTTTTTTGCCATTTGAAAAATGTTGTTGGAATTTGTATCAGGGTTACATTGAATTTATATAGTACTTTGGGCAGACTTGACATCTTTACAATATTGAGTCTTCTGATCCATATGCATGGGATATTTTTCCAATGGTGAACATCGCTTTTGGTTTCTTGTAATAATGCTCTGTAGTTTTCCTTGTCCAGATCCATTATATTCTGGGTTAGGTATATCCCTAGATATTTAATTTTATGCTTGAATATTGTGAAGGGTGCTACCTTCATGATCTCTTTTTCGGTAATACCATCAATGGTATATAGAAAACCAATTGATCTTATATCCTGCTACTCTACCATATTCTTCTGTCTTTTCCAGCCATCCTCGTGTGGAGTCTTCGGAGTTCTCAATATATAAATTCATGTCATCAGTAAACAGAAACCATTTCACTTCATCTTTCCCCAGGCGTATCTTTGATGCCCTCCTGTTGCCTTATATTATTAGCTAGGACCTCCAAATGATGTTGAACAGAAGTGGGGACAAGGGATATTCTTGTCGGGTCCCCTTATTCAGTGGGAATGTTTTTATTTTTCCTCCATTAATTAGAACTCTGGGGGTTGTTTTTTGTATATACCTTTTATTTTTAGGTACATTCCTTCTAATCCTATCTTATTAGTGTCTTAATTAGGAATGGGTGTTGAATGTTGTCAAAGGCCTTTCCTGCATCTAGTGATATTTTCATGTGGTTCTTGACCTTTTTCTTGTTAATTTGATGGATAATATGGATGGTTTTCAAATGTTGACCCATCCCTGAATCCCTGGTATTAATCCCTCTTGGTCATGATGGATTATTTTTTAATATACTTTTATATTCTATGGGCCAGAATTTTGTTGAGGACTTTTGCATCTATGTTCATAAGAGATATCAGCCTGCAATTCACCATTCTTGTGGGATCCTTGCCCAGCTTTGGTATCAGTATTATACCAGCTTCATAGAATGTGTTTGGGAGTTTGCCATCCTTTTCTGTCTTCTGGAAGAGTTTAGATATGATTGGTGTCAGTCAGTTCTTCCCTGAATGCTTGGTAGAATTCTCCTGTGAAGCTGTCTGGACCAGGGTTTGTTTTATTTGGGAGTTCCTTATAACCTAATCTACTTCTTCTTTTGCTATGGGTCTGTTCAGGGTTATGATGTCCATTTGAGATAACTTGGGGAGGGCTTGTTTTCCCAGATATTTGTCCATGTCATCCATGTTGTTGAATTTGTTGAAGTACAGTCTTTTGTAATACTGTGGAGTAAGTCATTTAATTTCATGTAGTCCATTGTAATTTCCCCCGTTTCATCCCTCATCCTGGATATTGACATCTGCTCTTTCCTGTCTTTTGTAAGGTTTGCTAGCAGTTTGTCAATTTTGTGATCCCTTCAAAGAACCAGCTTTTTCCCAAGCTGATTTTTTTCCACTGTATTTTTGTTTTGTTTTCCTGTTTGTTTATCTCCACTCTAATTTTATCATTTATTTTCTTTTGCCATTAGATAGATTATTCTGTTGACTCTGTTCCAACTGCTGAAGATTTTTTTGATAGCGTATCGACCCTAAGTCTCTCTCCTTTCTTTATTTATGCATGTATCACTATCAAGCACCCTCTGGTGACTATGTTTGCTGTATCCCATAGATTTGGGTATGATGTATTCTCATTATTTAAAAAAAACTGCCTAATTTTGTTTCTATTTTGGGGCTACTACCCAGTCCTTTTTCAGAAGTACGTTATTCAGTTTTCATGTATTTTCTGTTCTTTTTTTCTTTACTTCCAGCTGTATGGCATGGTGGTCAGAGAAGGAGTGCTCTGTGACCTCTACATGTTTATATTTATTCATGCTTGACTTGTCCCCCAGCATGTGTTTTGTTTTCGAATATGTGTCATGCACATTGAAAAGAATGTGTATTTTTTTTTATGCATCTGGGTTGACAGCTCAGCCTGATGGTAACATTGCTTGATTGTAGAGTTTAGTTCTCCAGACTCTTTTCTTAGCTTCTTTCACACTGATGTCTCTCTTGGAGCAGTGTGTATTAAAGTTTCCTACCACTATTGCCAAGCCTGTGATTTTTTTTTTCACCTTTTGGAGGATTTGGTTGACAAACTTGGTGTGTCTCTTCTTGGGCATGTATACATTAATTATACTCGTGGGCTTTTGGTCTCCTGCTCCCTTAAGCATTATATAGTGCCCATGCTTATCTCTTGTTATGTCCTGAACCTGGAGATCTTTTTATCAGAGATTAGGGTTGCAGTTCTAAAGAAAGATATGTTTTCTTTAGGTTTGTTTGAGATGTTTTCTGTCAACTTTTAACCCTCAACCTGTGTTTGTCTGTGAAGTTGAGATGTGTCTCTTGCAGACAGAAAATTGATGGGCTTTGTTTCCTAATCCAGTCTGCTAGTCTTTGTCTTGTAATAGTTGAGTTCAGACGATGGATTTTTGGAGTAATGACATCCATCTGTGGGTTCTTTGCTGCCGTCTTGTACCTTTTGTGTTAAGTATGTTTCCACTCCCTTCCTCAGCTGTGTGTTGTGTAGGTGTAGAGCTTCATACTTGCCTTCTTTCCTCCATGAGTCAAAGAAAACTTGGGCATTGAGCGCTGTGTCTACTGGATAGTGTTTCACTATATGGTGGTCTCATGCGTGTGTTCTGTGGATGTTGGTCTTTTGTCCGAAGTGAATTGGAAAGTGGTCTTGGTAGTGCTGGCTTTCTTTTTACACATTCTCTAAAATGCTCCTTTATCTGAGGAAGCTCAAACCTCTCCTATTTTGATAGATAGCTTGGTGGGGTAAATGATTCACAGGCTACAATTATTCTCCTTAATCTTTCTGAAGATGTTACTCCATTCTCTCCTTTTCTTCATGGTTTCCATTGATAAGTCTGAGCATATTCTTATCTGATTACCCTTATAGGTGACTTCATTTTTTTCTCTAGCTGCCCTTATGATTTTCTCCTTTTGTCTCAAAGTTCAATAATTTGACTAGTACATGCCTTGGTGTCTTATTCCTGGGATTCAGTATATGTGGTGTCCTTTCTGCTTCCTTAATGATGATTGTCAGACCCTCTTTTATTATATTGGGGAAGTTTTCTTCCAGGAATTCCCTCGCTATTTGGCTGCTGATTTCTTTGTTACATCTTTTTCTGGCATCCCAATGATTCGAATACTGTTTCACTATATAGCATCACTCATTTTTCTCAGGTTTCCTTCAGCTCACTTATCTTGTTGTCTTTCACATGTGTTCAATTCATGGCATCTTCAAGGTCACTGATGTGGTATTCTGCTTCTTTCAGCCTGCTGTTGAGGTCTTTTATCTTCTTCTTTGTTTCTGTTGCATCATCCCACAACTCTTGTATTTCACTTTGGTATGTGAACTCAGTCCTCTTTTTTTAAAAACATTTTATTAGGGGCTCATACAACTCTTAACACAATCCATGCATATACATACATCGATTGTGTAAAGCACATCTGTACATTCTTTGCCTTAATCATTTTGGGTTTTTTTTCTTTTCTTTTTTTACATTTTATTAGGGGCTCATACAACTCTTATCACAATCCATACATATACATACATCGATTGTGTAAAGCACATCCGTACATTCTTTGCCCTAATCACTCTCAAAGCATTTGCTCTCCACTTAAGCCCTCTGCATCAGGTACTCTTTTTTCCCCCTCCCTCCCCGCTTCCCCCTCCCTCATGAGCCCTTGATAATCCACAGATTGTTATTTTGTCATATCTTGCCCTATCCGGAGTCTTCCTTCGCCCCCTTCTCTGCCGTCCATCTCCCAGGGAGGAGGTCACATGTGGATCCTTTTAATCAGTTCCCCCTTTCCAACCCACTCACCCTCCACTCTCTCAGCCTTGCCCCTCACACCCCTGGTCCTGAAGGTATCGTCCACCCTGGATTCCCTGTGCCTCCAGCTCCCATATGCACCAGTGTACAACCTCTGCTCTATCCAGTCCTGCAAGGTAGAATTCGGATCATGGTAGTTGGGGGGAGGAAGCATCCAGGCTCTGGGGGAAAGCTGTGTTCTTCATCGGTAACTCTGTCTTCTTTATTATTTCATTCTTTTTCTGTATTGATTCCCTAATATCCTGCATGACTAAGCAGCATTCTGAAGATTTCTTGCTGTGGTGGTTCAAAGTCTGCTCCTTCTTTGTACATTTCTAGGTTCAGGTCTTCCTCTGACATTGACCTTTGTTTCTCTTGCTTTCTTATAGTTGATGCTGAAGTAGGTTGTTGTCTCATGTCATTTTGTTGGGACTCAGCGCCATTTTCTTGGGAGTCTAGTCCAGTCAGCGTAGACTGGTCCTGGGAGAGGTGAATGGGCAAGGGAAGTAACTGACAGATGTGTGGTGCCCAGAAGGTAGTCGTCAGAGACTAGAGGTTTTCAAGGTGTGTTTGGAGTGCAGAAAGTGGCTAACGGGTGCAGGATGAGACTAGCAAGTCTCAGGAGTCTGGGAAGTAGCCAGCTTACACAGGAAGTGACCATTAATATAGGGAGTCAGGTAAATGTCATGTAGGCACAGGAAGTGACTGGCAGGCATGTGAGGGTCCTGGATCCAGCCTGCAGGGACGGAAAAAGCCCATGTGTACAGGGAACTCTGGAAGAGTTTGGAGAGTACAGAAAACAGCCTGTGTGTATTGGGGGTGGGGAGCAGGAAGGAAACAGCCTCAGGGTTTGGGAAATGGCTGGCAGGTGTAGGAATCCCCAAGGAGCGGTCTGCAGGTGCAGAGAGTAGCCAGTGAGTGCAAGGATCCAGAAAAGCAGCCAAGGGGCACAGGAAATGGCCAGTAGCCGTGGGCAGATGCAGTGAACTTAAAGTGTCACTGTGAGCCCTCAAATTGCTCTGTGGGAGAACACGGTAAGGGAAAGTCTAAACCACAAACCTCGGGACACTGCCATTGTATTTCTAGTACTCAGCCTCCCAATGTTGGCCTCCTTGCCTGTTAATTATTCGACCTAACACTAAGAGCACTGGACAGCTGATTCTACCTGGACAGCACCCTCTTGAGGACTCCTCTCCACAAAGGAGAGGCTCTACCTCTTCATGGGAGTGTAAAGGCTATGCTTTGTCCTCATTAAACCCTCCTAACAGTGAGTATTTTCTGTGAGTTCTGTGTGGCTGTTGCAATGAATTATTGATCATAGCAAAGAAAAAGAGTGCCTTGGAAGGAACGGTTGGTGACAAATTAGGTAAAGAAGACTGGAGTGTGGAGGCATGACTGACCCCTGTCTGGTGGCAACATGGAAGCTAGGGGAGGTCAGATATGGGCCACTTCCTTACTATTTTCGAGGAGCATGAGATGTATCTCCTTAGCTTACCAATCACAGCATCCTGGACCATATGAATGTCCAATTTAAAAATGGCCAATATCAGTCCCTTTTATCCCCAAAATGCCTGGGATATCAATCTTTGCGTGTTCCTTTTCATTTCTGATCACTTCCGATCTTTCTAGACTTGTACTAGGTATATTTTACATTTGGTACCGATTACTAATGGGTACTTTGAGTGGTTTCTCCATCATCAAGTGGACATGGACATGGACTCCATCCGCAAAATTAATGTGGGCGCTGCTTGGAGCAGCAGCTGCAGTCTTTTTCAGTATGATTAGTCGTATCTTCCAAAGGGTCTTACTTGCTAGCCCTACATCAGACAATGTTCTGCTGAGATGCATAAGGTTTCCACTGGCCCTTTTATTTTAAGAAATAGATCACCAACTGTTTCCTCCTGCCCATTTCCCTCCCCAAATTCAATTTTTGAGTTGCAGTATTGATGGAGTATATGGGCAAAATAGTTAACTCTTTGAAGAAATACAAACCCTCCTCATTTTCCTGCAGAGTGGCTGGTGGTTTAAGTGGCCTTAAGGTTAGCAGCCCAAGGCGTAACCACTGCGTGACCAGGACTCCTGATTGAACAGTGTGGCAAGCAACAAAAGGAAGATAAAGGTTTACACAGAGCTGCTGTACCAAAAAACCTGATTGATGTTCAGTCATTTCAAGAGGCAGCGTCTGATCAAAATTGATAGTACTGAAGGATTAAGTGTAAACTGCACTAAAGCCATTGCTGAAAAATGTGACTCCAGGAATTGACTAAGTACCAATTCCAATGTCTCAACTAATAAATGATACAATCCTAGAAGCTCACTCATCCATACTGAGACATCTGGAAGGAGAAAGGAGCTAGTGTCTTTACAATAAGCTGAATGAGACCAATAATGGTAGCAATTTCAATGAAAAATGATGCACCAGAATGCAGAAACATAATTAATCTCACATTTAAGGAAAACTTTGCAACAATCCATTGTCAGGCAAATTCAAGCCAGTCTCAGAAGAGACCATGGAAGGAGGAATACCGGTGCTGATGTCAGGTGCATCTTGGTTAGAAGCTGAAAATGTCTGCCTTTGTTTATTTGACTGTGCAAAAGAATTCAATTGGGTGGATCATAAAAGGATTATGTGAACAATAAGAATTCCAGCACACTTAATTGTGCTCATGTGGAACTTAACCATGGACCAAGAAACAGTAATTTGAACAGAGGAAGGAGATACTTCATTGTTTAATATCAGAAAATATGTGTGTCAGTGTTGTAGGTTTTCACTATTTATATTTAGTCTGTTAGCTGGGCAAAAAATTCCAAGAATCTGGACTATATGAACAAGAACACAGCATCAGCACTGGAAAATAGCTAATTAAAATGTTCAATATGGATTACATTGCAATATAACAGAAACAAAAATACAACTGGTGAATAAGCAATGTCATGATGATTGAAGAAAATAAATATTGAATTTGCAAAAGGTTTTATTTTATGTGGATCCACAAGTAGTATCTGTGAAAGTAGAACTCAATAAATAAAAAAGTCTGATTGCATTGGACAAATCTGGTGCACAAAAAGCCATTCAAAGTGTAAACATATAGGTATATAATTTGAAAACTAAGCTGGTCTTGGCCCAAGGCATGATATTTTCAATGGCCTTCTATCTACAAGAAAGCTGGATGATGGCTAAGGAAGACTCAAGAAGAGTTGATGAATTGGAATTGTGCTATTGGCAAAAAATACTAAATATGGGATGAACTTCCAGAAGCATGATCAAAGTTGTCCTGAAGTGCTACAGTCAAACTATACTCAAATTGGTCCTAAGCATGGAGAATGGTAAGGCTTTGTTTCACACACTCTGGACCTATTATCAGAGGGACAGGTCGCTGGATAAAGTGTTTCTGCTTATTAATATAAATGTTCAGTGAAAAGGGGGAACACCCTCCATGAGATGGGGTGACACCGTTGTAACAATGGGTGCAGCATAGCAAGGATTGTTAGGGAAAGTTTTATTTTGTTGTGCATAGGGTTGCTATTAGTAGAAAGCAATTTGATACCACCTAACATAACAACAATAACAACAAACTTAACCGAACCGAACATGTAATGCTGTTGAGCCTATTCTAACTGTAGGAACACCATAGGCCACAATATAATTATCTCATAATATGCCCAGGGCTGTAAATCTTTACCAAAGCAACGTGTTACTATTGTTCTGATTCTATAATCAGTGGAGTCACTGGTGGGTGCATGAGGGGAGGACCACTGACCTTGGGCCTAGCCGTTGAGTGGATAACTTCTCTGCCATGAGGACTCTGTAGTCACTCGCTAGGATTAGGAAAACTGCTCAACCCCCATCATATTTGGCTTGAAAAGATACCATTTGGACCCTCGTGTTGGATAGGAATCCCAGGGGATTGAAAAATGCTGAAAACTGGCAGCAGATTTTGTCCCATGTCCATGGACAGATCCTTGGGGTAAACAAATGCCTGGGATCCTATGTCTCTCAGTCCCTGGATGCTTGGAATCCCTCCACATTGATCCTCTCCACCAGTGACACCAGAATGGCCAAATCCCAGAGTCACAGATGTACCACAACTTCCCCAACTGCACGGTCAAAAATGTGTGCAAGACGGCCATCATTTTATTAATTTTCATTTTACCGTGTCCTTGGGAAATAGATTACAACCTATGCATTCTCTCTCCCCTTTGCCCCAAGCATCCTCTTGCTTAATTTCTTATAGTTCTTGGAGCCCTTGACTCTCTTGGCTCATCTATACTATTGTCACCCAGGGGACCGGTAATGCAATTGTCCTTTATGGACTCAACCCCCATACTGCAGAGTCCTCCCCTCAGGTACCCACATTCTCCAGATTTAATAACATTTAGGATTCAGCTATTCCGTTATTTTCGTCACCACAAAGAACACCAGTACGAAGCCTTTCATTCCTCTGTACCTCCTTTATGGCCACACAGGTGCCTTGAGTGGCAGAATAATAAATCTGGACTGAGCCTTGGACTTCAGCCATTTCCTCACGCTGAGTCAGCCTCTACCAACTCTTATTATATTATGCTTCCAAGGCTCTGACTAGATTGTTTCAGCGTCACTGCAAACTAGGAAATCTGTAGAGAACATTGAATCTTGTGGCATCAAGTTTTGCTTTTCTTTGAACACAGCACCCCATCTGCCCTGGCCCTTAGAGGCATTCACCCCATGCCCACCCCATAAGAAGGAATCAGAACAAGAAAGATCTCTTGGAATTTCCTTTCACTTTAGGAAGGCTTGTTTGAAATGGTGAAACTGTCCAACCCATGAAATAAATTCTATTCACTGATAAGGACTTTCCCAATTTTTATATGATTTTATATTACCAAAACATATAAAGTTAAATACCAAATCACATAGGGTTGAATGATAGCCACTGGAAATAATTCATGTTTTGTTGTGAGGTGCCATCCAAGTGGTTATGACCCATAGCAACCCTATGTAGAACAGAACAAAACACCGGCTGGTCCTGTGACATCTCACAATTGTTCCCTTGCTTCAGCCTATTGTTGCAGCAGCCATGTCCCTTGTTTCATTGAGAGCCTTCCTCTTTTTCTCTGTCCCTCCACTTTACCAAACAGGATGTCCTTCTCCAGAGACTGGTCTCTCCTGACATGTAAAAAGTATGTGAGACAAAAATTTCACCATTTTTGCCTCTAAGGAGCACTCTGGCTATACTTCTCAGACAGATTGGTGTGTCTTATTAGCAGTGCACTCTCTTCACTAGTCCCATAGTTCAAGTGCATAGTCTTCTTCAGTCTTCCTTATTCAATGTCCAACTTTCACATATGTATATGAGCCCATTGAAAACACCATGGTTCAAGTCTGGTAACCTGTAAATGTTACTTTATATGACAAAGGCTCTTCAGATAAGATTTAACTGAGGATTTTGAGATGACGTGGTTCTCCTGACTGTGCTAGATGCACATATCTTTATAAGAGGGAACTTGGGGAGAATTGACCTCACAAAGTAGAAAAGAAGTTGTGAGAGTAGAAAAGAGAGAAACAAAAAGATTAAAGATTGGAGAGATGTGGCCACAGACCAAGGAGTCCTGGCAGCATCCAGAGGAGGGAGAGGCAAGCGTCTGAATGGCTCTGTAACCATGATTGTAACCCAGGAAAATTGACTTTTGGAGTCTGTCCTCCAGAAATGTGCGAGAATAAAGAGCTATTGTTTCCCATCACCAAGTGCTGGCTATGATTTACAGAAGCCTTAAGAAGCTAATATAGTGATAAACTAACACTCCAGAATAAGAAGTTAAACCAAAGTAAACCAACCCAAACTTTCTGCCATCGAGTACATTCTGACTCATAGCAATGCTACAGGACAGAGTAGAATCGTGTCTGTGTTTCTGAGACTGTACCTCTTTATGGGTAGTGATTGCCTCATCTTTCTCCTGAGAAGCAGCATGTGGTTTCAAACTGCTGACCTTGCCGTTTGAAACCCAACAAGTTAACCACTCCACCAAGAGGGCTCCCCCAGGGATGAAGTAAAGCCACCAGAAAACGATTCCTATGAAAGAAAATTCACGTTTTCTCAACTGCAATTTAATGAATATTTTTCTTATCCCCCAAATAATATTTATTGCATACCTATGCTGCATTTCATGCCATACAACTTGCTTCGTGTGCATTAGTTTACTTTAGAGAACATTATAAGTCAGCTGTTTGCTCATTGGGCATCGGAGGGAAACAGCTTTGAGGGCAGTTATTGTGCTGACGAAGAATACTGAAAATTCCGTAGACTGCCAAAAGAACAAACACATCTGTCTCGGAAGAAGGTGAACCAGAATGTCCCATAAAAGTGAGGATGGCAAGACTTTGTCTCAAGGACTTTGGACATAGTATCAGGAGAGACAAGTCCATGGGAAAGACCTTATGCAGACGTGTAGCAAAAACTAAGAAGACCCTCAATCAGATGGCTCGGCCCAGTGGCTGCGACAATAGGCTCAGAGCTGAGAACAATTGTGAAGATGGTGCCGGTTTGCCAGTGCTTCGTTCCGATGCCGTAGGAGCTCTGTGAATTGGAGCCAGCGGTGAGACACCTAACAACAACAACAACAACAAAAATAATGTCTTGCTCTTACAGCTCTTGGTGGGTTTCTCAAAAGCGATTTGAGTGTACGTTTGTGGGAAGCAGCATGTTTTGTTACCGACTCTCTGCCAAGGTTATTGCTGCTGCTCATTGTTGTTGGGTTGGCTTTGACTCTGGTGACCTCGTGTACAACAGGACAAAATACTTCCCAGACCTGTGCCATCTTCCTGGTGGCTGTACATTTGAGTCCATTTTTGAGGCTATTGTTTCAGTACATTTCGTTAAAGGTTTTCCTCATTTGAATGGTCCTCTACTTTATCAAGCATGATATCTTCTTTGAGTGATTGGTCTTTCCTGAGGACATGTTCAAATTAAGCAGGATAACGTTTTGCCATCCTCGCTTCTATGGAGAATTTGGGTTGTACCTCTTATGAGACTGGTTTGTTTCTTCTTCTGATGGCCTGCTGTATACTAGGGCTTCTAACAGCTTGTAGAAAACGTCCATCATTTTTTTAACTCCATTTTCCCCTGAGTCTTTTGGAAGCTACCTCTGATATTCCATGTTCTTCATCAACACCACATATGGAACAAGCCAGTCGCCATCTTCCATGGCAGTGTGTGGTAATCCTGCAAACTTACTGTGCTTTGTTGAGCCCTAGTTATTGACTGTTGACCCTGAGCTGTGCACTAGGATAGCCTATTTGCACCCATTATTATTGACATAAAAGTCAATGGTTATTGACACAATTGCACCCATTATTATTGATACAAAAGTCAACCTTTTATGTTGTCCTACTGCACTATAGTGAGTCAACCCAAGGTCCTGTCACCTCACATTCCTCAGTTTCTCCCTGGCCCGTGCTACCTCACTGAGCTGTCACTGTATTCTCCTGTGTCACCACATTCTCCTGTGATGATACACTATGCTACGCCATCTGACTATCCTGTGTCACCTCACTCCCTTGTGTCATTCTACTGTCCCGTGCCATCCCATTTCCCTGAGTTGTCTCACAGTCCTGTGTCACTACCTATTCCTTTGTCACCACATTGTCCTGTGATGCAGCATCTGTCACCCCACTGCCTTCAATCACCACTCTGTCCTTTGCCACCGCATTCTCCTATATCACTATTCAGTCCTGTGTCACCCCCACTGCCCCATGTCCCCTTGTACGGACAGTGCTATTTAGTGACACTCATGTTTAGATGGTTTTAGTATGAAAAGAATTCCAGAGCTATCATTGTTTTACTCAGAACTGCTGACACTAGTAGCGCCTTGTAAATCCACTGCAATTGCTTGATTGCCCTTCCTCATTTGGGCTCCATCATCACCTCCAGCTAAAATATACTAAACGTTTAATGGAGCACTAATAGTGAATTAGCAAATGTTGTGACCTGATCTCTGCATTTTTAGCTGAGGGGACAGACTAATTCAGCAATTAAGCCTATAATAGAAGAGAGGCATTAAGCTAATATGTATCATGAATATGCAGTGCTTTTATAATTAAGATCATTTTAAAAGTGCGCTCTCATTCTGCCATCCAACTAATTTGAAAATGACCCACCTTCACTGGAACATACTGAAAATTGGCTAGGGGTTCTTGCTTTCCTGCTCATTAACTTAAACAATAGCAAAAGTATTTGGTTTGCATAACACATCACACAGAGCATCTGAGGAATGAAGATTGTCACTTACTAGTGAGAGAAATCAGTGTGTTCTAGCTGTCAATTGATCTAAAAATATTTTGCAATTTGATGACTGTGTGAGGCAGACACATGTTGACTAGAAGTGGTCAGCTGAAGGAATTTAAAATTTAAATGAGGCACCTGTTTCTCTACTTTCTACTGACATGCCTGTTTATGGTTTCTTTAAACCATTTGGTGTTTCAACATTTTATCCTCTCTCTATTTTGATTTTCTGCCTCAAGCAGACTCTCAAATGTTTCTGTGGATGAAAGATGGGGTTGTGATGGAGCCTAAACAGGCCATAATCTGTGGACATCTGCTTTCTGGATCTAACTCCTTCCTTATGATTGCTGCATTGTTTGCTGGTTGACTCTTGGCTTGTGGAGACCTCCAAACTGACAGTCCTTTGTGTTGCCCAGCAGTTGCTGTGCTGACAGTTGACCCCACACCTGGAAACGGGGAAGGAAGGACTCTACTGCAAAGCCACTGCAAGTTAGAAGCAGGCTCTCGGTAGAAGCAGCGGTAGAAGGTAAAGCATACAGTCCACTCCATGGATCAAGTGTCTGCCTTCCTGAGCAAGAGAGGAAAACACTGAGGTAAAAGTGATGGCAGACAGCAATGTGTGAGGGGCTCTTTTGTCCACACATCCCTTGAAAGAGTTCTCGCACATTTCTGTTCCTGAGACTCTCCGTGAGAGGAACAGCCTAATAGTCAGATGGCTTACCAGGAGTCTGGAAATACGATAGCATAACCCTCTCAGTAAGGAGGCCGTTACTCAAAGGGTTAGGGGCTCAATTATGAACCAAAACGTATTGGGTTTCAGTCTATGCAGAGGTGCCTAGTCATCTAAGTCCAGAAGATCACAGTCCTCATAACCCTCTGGAACAGCTCTTCATTGTAAAAGCTGTTGTGAGTTAAACTTATCTCTACAGTAGCAGGTTTGATTCATAGATCTTTTAATGAACAATTCAACATATTTTGTTTCAGCTCATCATTGCATTCGTCTCAACGTATTTTTACTTATTCAACTTTATACCTATCGTTTTATTTTTCCTAACTCTCAGTCCTGTCACTGGATAAATGTTGCCCTTTTGAGGCAAATTATCACTATTTTTATTATTATCACTATTAATTGGGAATCAACATACACATACTACATCATTCCACAGCTCAATCACATCCAGCAGAACAGGACATCTGCTACCACAATCAGCCTCTAAACATATCCTTCCCATATGCACTCCTTGGCATTGTCTCCCCTCCACTCTGCCAACCCCACTGTACCCCTAAGCCCAACCCCCACTCCACTCATCCCCACAGGTTCATCACTCCTAGGCCACATATACCGATAAACAAAAAACATACAACACAACTTCAAGAGGGTAACCTCCAATGACCCAACTCCTCTGAGAGACCCCCTAATGTGTACCAACAAAAACCCAACAAAACAATACAAACCAAAAACACAGAAAATTCTGGAAATCAGATCTTGTCCAGCATGCATCATAGGGGCAACTGCTGACAAAGTTTTCACCATTCAAGTGCAATGCATGCCCTTGATCTTCCACACTCAACTCTCCAATGCACTTTGCCCCATGACTCCTCTCCCCCCACCCTCCAACTGTGGACAGAGGGAGTGCAGCAGGGGCCTACCTCCCGTGTAGTTCCTTCCACAAAGGGGTCTTGGGTTACCACTGTCATCCATCACCTTCTGCAACCAGAGTCCCACACTTGATGCTCTGATACTAATCCCTCCTTCAATCTCGGATCGTATGCTTCACAATCTTTTCGTGACCAAACTCACTGCCATTGAGTCCACTGTGACTCCTAGCAACCCTATAGAACAGGGTAAAATTGCTCCTATGAGTCTCTGCGACTATAACTCTTTTTTAAATCATACAACAAAAATTGTTGGAGTCAGATTTGCTACATGAATTATGCTTTGAAATCACGTTTATATAGTGTCAAATTTACAACAACAACAAAATCATTCTGGGAGAGTTGCTGTACTGCTGAAGTTCTCTGGTGTCATCACTCTCACCACATCATACCCCTTCTTTTATATTAAGGATGGATGTTTAAGATTCATCAAAGTAGAGCTGCACTCTCCTTTGGAAGTAAAGAAAAACTCCATGGCTAGATGAACAATTTTACCACATATCATCAGTTGATGTAGAAACAGTGTCATCATTTTTTGTACTGATTCAGTCTATTGTAAACAGCTTCAATATGCTTGCCCATTGACCCCCTGGTGGGAGGCTAGAAATGTTTTCACTCGCTAATTTGTGCATCCCATGGACTAAGGAGACTGCAACTCTTTATGGGAGTGTAAATCTTGTCTTTGTCCTGTGGCTGTTGATTTAAAACTGATGACTGTGAGGTTAGCAGCCCAACCACTGCACCACCAGAGCTCCCTTTTGATCTTAAATGATTGAATATTCACCACAAAGGGGAGTTCAGTTCTAGACTTGAAATGTGTGACAGCCATGGTCTCAGGGATCCCACCTATCTCTATGCAATCAATAAACATGATTTACTTTTTGAGTATGAGTTTTGCTCCACATTTTTATGCTAAGGTCTTGCCTGGACCTTCTACATGATTCTTCACAGAGTAATTGGTAACAGTGAGAGGGTGCCATCTAGTCTGACCTCAGGCCTGTTAACACTGATATTTATATGGTTCATTAGTCCTATGGACTGAGTTTCTCCGTGTGTTTTGATGCTTATTCTTCCTGTTTTCTCAAGACAGGAAGGGAGGAATGGTGGCATCTTAGATGGCTGAGATTTTAAGACCCCAGTTGCTATTCATCCAAGTAGGATAGAGAACATTGCCTTTGTGAACTATGTAGTGATAATAGGTCTTGGTGCCCATGAAAACTATTGTTATGAAGAGATGAATATACTTTTGGCTACAATCCACATCATGTACAATTTGTCCCTATTTGATATCAATGCCTCTTGAATTTTCATTAGTGATAATTTTCAGTTGAGCCTATCCTTTAATGGCTTGGGTATTGTGGTAGTTACATAGTCTGTTGTCAATTTGAGACTTAAGAGTGAAGAGGTGGAGTTTAGCTTGTCAGGAAGGTCACACCTCATTTGGAGGTGCTAAGAAAATAAATAGCTCATTGGAGGTGGGACACACACTCCCTGTGAGACATTCCTATGAACAAGACACATGGAGCTACACTAGGGCCCTGGAGTTGAAGGAACCATGTGGAAACCCCTGCCAGCACTGAGATGCTTCCACTACCACTGGACCCACAAGACTTTCCACCCACTGGCCTGTGATCTTCCTGCATTCAGTGTCATTGCATGTGTTTCCTGAATCTGAAGAGGAATTTATAGATTAGTATTGGACATATGGGCTAATATTGGACTTAAGGACTTGATCTGGACTGGGATGTTTTCTCAATAATCAATTACTCTTGTATATAAAGCTCTTATTTTAAACACATATACATGTCCATGAATTTGTTTCTCTAGTCTACCCAGACTAATGTAGGTTTGTTTTTGTTTATTCTGAGATCTTCATGCCTTAATTGTGAACAACAGAATTCACAGACTTTCCAACTTCATGCTGTTTAGTTATCCTTTATGTCACTTCTCAATCGATGTTTTTCCTTTGCCGTTTGCTTCAGCTATCACTTGTCTCTTATACATGTGAGGGTTGGACAATGAATAAGGAAGACTACAGAAGAACTGGTGTACTTGCATTATGGTGTTGGTGAAAAATATTAAAAGTACATGGACTTCCAGAAGAACAAACAAACCTATCTTGGGGCAGATAGCCAGAATTCTCCTTTCTAGTGAGGATGGTGAGACATCATATCTCATATTTTGAACGTGTTATTAGGAGACACAAGTCCCTGGAAAAGGTCATCTTGCTTAGCAATGTAAGGGCTAGGGAAAATGCTGAAGATGAGATAGACTGACACATGACTGCACCAATGGGCTCAAACATAAGAACTACTGTGAGTAGAACACAGGATCAGGAAGTCTTTCATTCTGTTGTACATGGAGTTGTACATGACTCAGGGTACCTAAACACAGAAACATGTATTACACCATTATACACCTAACAGTGCAACCTCTTTGTATACAAGAGATTTGAAATGCACATATTTCATGGAGGAAGATATTGTCTTTGCTAAGTAATATTCTCTGATCAAGAATTCTATACTCCATTATAACCTTGTAGGACTACCTATGCAGTAAGGGGTCTAAATAAATCATAGTTTAAAACAATTAGAGAAAATCTTCCACAGCTTAATGAATAATAACTAGGTAACCATTCAGGAGGCTGAAAGAACACCAGCCTAGCCTGAATCCCAAGAAGTCACCAACATATATAATAGTTAAACTATCCAACTTTGAGGAAAGGAGAAAATCATAAGAGCAGGTAGGGGAAAAATTACCTATAAAGGCACCCGATGAAGCATATGCTCTTACCTATCAGTGGACACTTTGAAGAAGAACAGTGAAGTAACATATTCTGAAAATTGAAGGAAAATAACACAAATCACGAATACTCTATCCAGCCAAATCATGTTTCAAGGTAGATGGAGAAATAAGAGTCTTCCCAAAGAAAAACTCAAAGAATATATTAAAATAAACCCATCCGTACAAAATATCCTTGTCAACCCAGAAAGGGTAGAAAAAACAACACTCACTGATCACAAATAAGAGACTGACATGTAGAACAGCCCCACCTATGGCAACAAAGAGAAAACAGCCCCCAAGATAGCAGTGGCTCAATGGTAGAAAGAAGGCAGAATGAAAAAATTAATGCATCTAAAAGTTAGTTCTTTGAAAGAATTAACAGAATCAACAGACCGCTGGCAAACCTAACCAAAGAGAGGAAGGAACAGATTTCAACAGCAAGGATGAGAGGTGAGACAGGAGACATTACAAAGGACCCTAATGAAATTAAAAGGCTAATTACATAGTACTCCAAAGGCCTGTACTCCAATGAATTCAGCAATTTGAAAGACATGGACAAATATTTCGAAAAACAATCCTCCCTAGACTATCTCAGATGGACATCAAAAATCTCAACAGACCCGTACCAATAGAAGAAATAGAAAAGGCTATGAAGGGCCCGCCACCCCACCCCCCCAAAAAATCCCAAGTCAGATGGCTTCACAGAAGAATTCTACCAATGATTCGGGGTAGAACTGTTACCAATCCTACACAAACTCTACCAAAACATAGAAAAAGACAGCAAACCTCTGCACTCTTTCTATGACGCTAGTGTAACTATGATACCTAAAGCAGGCAAGGATCCCACAAGAATCGAAAACTATAGACCAATATCCCTAATGAGCATTGATGCAAAATGCTGAACAAAATATTGGACAATAGAATACGAAAGTATATAAAACAAACAATTCACCATGACCAAGTGGGGTTTGTACTTGGGATGCAGGGATGGTTCAACATACAAAAGACTATCAGTATTATTTGCCACATTGACATGGAAAATTATAAGAACCACATGATAATATCGATAGATCCATACAAAATTTTCGACAACATCCATTCCTGTTTAAGACACTCAAGAAGATAGAAATGGAAGGAAAATTCTTCAAGATAATATAATATGAAATATGTAAATATTTCATATATATAATAATACATATAAAAAACCAACAGTCAATGTGGTAGTCAATTGTCCCCACTATTATTTAACATTGCACTGTAGGTCCTAGCTAACAGCATAAGACAAAGAAAAGACATAAAAAGTATTTGTCTAGGGAAGGAACAGGTGAAACTATTGTTATTCATAAATGATATGATTTTATATATGGAAAATCCCAAAAGCTCAGAGGGATATGGCAGAGTTTCAGGATACAAAATCAACAAACAGAAGTCTATCGGACTGCGATACACATCAGACAAGACCATGAAAGAGGGGATCAAAAATGTAGTACACTTCATAATAGCCAATCACAAATTGAACTATCTAGGCATATACCTGAATAAAAAACCCAAAAGATTTGTCTGAAGAAAACTACAGAACACTATTATAAGAAACCAAGAGTGATCTCAACAAATGGAAGAATATCCCATGCTTGTGGATCAGAAAACTCAATATAGTAAAGATACCAGATCTGCAAAAAGCATATATAAGTTTAATGCTCCCCCGATACAAATACCATCATCTTTTCTCAAAGAATAGGAAAAACTGATTACCAACTTTAGGTGGAAAAGGAAGAAGCCCACAATTAGCCGAGAACTCCTCAAGAAGGACAGCGTGAGAGGGATTGCTTTACCTGTCTTTAGAAACTATTATACAGCCACAGTGGTGAAAACAGTGTGGTATTGGTATAATCACAGCTACTCAGACCAATGAAAAAGAACTGAAAACCCAGAAGTTAAATCATCAGCATACAGACACCCGATCCTTGATAAGGGCTCAAAAAATATCAAATGGGAAGTGGATGTTCTCTTCACTAAGTGGTGCTGGAAAAAATGGATATCTACCTATAGAAAACTGAAGCAAGACACTTAAGTTCAAGGTAGATCACAGACCTTGAGGCAAAACCCAAACTATTAGGGCCATCAATGAGTGGATTGGGACAAACCTGAGAACTTTGGTGCAGGGAATGCCTAGGCTATTTGAAATAAGGAAGGAAACAAACACAGAGGAGACCCAAATTGACAAGTGGGATATACTGAAGATAAAACACCTGTGTACTTCGAAAGAATTCACCAAGAAAGAAATGAGAGCCCACAGATTGTGAAAACATCTTTAGCAATGACACATCAGAGAAAAGTCTTATTACTAAAATCTACTATACTCTGCTAACTTACAATAAGAAAAAAACTAATTTCCAACTCAGAAGGGGGCAAAGGACTTGAACAGAAGTTTCACAAGGGCAGAAATCTGAAATGCCAATATACAAATGAGAAGGTGCTCCTGATCATTAGCCATCAGAGAAATGCAAATTAAAACAACAATGGGATATCACCTAATACCTTCAAAGATAGATGAATTAAAAAAATCAGAAAGTAACACATGTTGGAGAGGCAGTGGTGAAATAGGAACTCTTGTCCACTGCTGGTGGACCTGTAGGTATGTACAGCCATTATGGAAATAAATTGGTGATATCTAAAACAGATGGAAATAGAGCTACCATAAAACACAGCGATCCCCCTATTAGGCATATACGCAGAAGAGGCAAGAAACAAACCACAGCCAGACATCTGTGCTCCAATATTCATCATGGCACAGTTCACAAACACAAGGAGTTGGAAACAACCCAAATTTCTATCAACAGATGGATGGATTAAAAACTGTGGTACATATATACAATGGATTACTACACATCCCTAAAAAGCAGTGATGAATTCATGAAGTACATTGCTACATGGGAAGAATTGGAGGAAATTATGCTAAACAAAGTAAGTCAAGCCCCAAAGGACAAGTACAATACGAGTCCGCTGAGGTAAGTTTAAAAATGCAAAAGGGGCATGAGATCCAGGGACTATGGCAGGGGCCAGACTCAATACAGTGATACAAATGACAGCCAATTAAAAAGGAGGAGAAAAGACAGAAAAAAGAAAGACATGGATAATGGGGGAACAGGGCATTAACCCACCTAACGGTTGGGTATTGTTTATATCTCCACAGGAGATGGAGAGGGAACCAGACTTCAACCCCATTCATCAAGATGTGAATGCAACAAACTCGCATGAAACAGCTAACAAATAGAGAGGTCTCAGGGCTGGCCTCAATTCCAACTACATGGACCTGCTCCCCCATCCCCACCTCCCAAGAATGCTCTTCAGAGGACAGCACTGAAGCTACCGCTCAGGGAGAGGGGCACGCCTGAGCAGAGCACACGAGCAAATTAAGAGAGAGAGAGAGAGAGAGAGGAACACATCCTGGCATACCAAGCCCCAAGGATGATATTCCTGTTTGGAGCAGGCAATGCACAGAGAGGACCATAGGGCCAGCCCCACCATGAGACATGATGTCCTTCACTGACCCATAGTGTTACCGAAAACAATACTGAGACACCATGTGGGAACTGTGCCTGATCTGACCCCACCACGCTGGGGTGAAACACTAAGGATGTGCAAGGGAGCAAAGCAATGAAGTCTCCAAGGAATACCACAAATAGACTTTGGGCATGGCACCCCATAAGACTTGACCAGAAAACACTCCTAAAAGTCAACAAACCAATTGGAATTATTTATAGGCTTTCCTTTTTTTGTTGTTATTTTGGTTTGGTTTTGCTTTGTATTGTTTTTGTTATTATTTTCAGTGATTGTCTATCTAGATAAGATAAGCAGGATAAAAATTCAGAGGAGAAAACTATGGGACCAACACTACTGGGGACATGGGAGAGGGAAAGGTGAGGGAAAGATGTGTATGGGGGGGGGTGCGGTGTGCCAACAAACCCAGAGACAAGGGACCAACAAGCGATCTAAAATTTATGGCGAGCAGGGAGTAGGATGCCTGGTGAGGCTTGACCAAGAACAATGTAGCCGAGAGGAATTACTGAAACCTGAATGAAAGCCAGACATGGTAGTGGTAAAAGAGGAAAGTAAAAGGAAATACAGGAAAGAACTAGGAAGCAAGGGGCATTTATAGAGGTCTAAATACAGGCATTTACATATGTAAATATATTTATATATAATGATAGGGAAATAGATCTATATACATATATTTATTTGGTACGTATTAAGGCATCAGATGGTCATTGGACCTCTACTCAAGTACTCCCTTAATGCAAGAACACTTAGTTCTGCTAACCCAGAATTCTGTGATTCTCACCTTTCCAACATATTTGCAGAAGACAAAAATGGGTGCATAAGCAAATGTGGTGAAGAAAGCTAATGGTGCCTGGCTATCAAAAGATATAGCATCTGGAGTCTTATAGCCTTGAAGATAAACAAGCGGCCATCTAGCTGAGAAAGTGCACATGGATGAAGCACAGCCGCCTGTATGATCCTGAGGTTGTCAATGGGATCAGGTA
Source organism: Tenrec ecaudatus (assembly GCF_050624435.1). NCBI lineage: Eukaryota > Metazoa > Chordata > Mammalia > Afrosoricida > Tenrecidae > Tenrec > Tenrec ecaudatus. The sequence goes on along the minus strand of NC_134542.1, from coordinate 10,059,299 downwards.
TCAGGCACCAAAGACCCAGAACAAAAAATCATATCGGTATGAATGGGTGCATAGGTGCAGTGGAGACCCAAAGCCCGTTTGTAGACAATTGGACACCCCCTTACAGAAGAGCCCCAAGGAAGAGACGAGCCATTGGGGTGCAGTATAGCACCACTTAAACAACTTTCCTCTAGTTTTTAAATGCTTCCTTCCCCCCGTCCCCCACTATCATGTCCCCAATTCTACCCTACAAATCTATCTAGACCACAGCATGTACACTGGTACAGATCAGAAGTGTAAACACAGGAATCCAGTACAGATAAACCCCTCAGCACCAATAATGAGAGTAGCGATACCAGGAGGGGGAGTGGAAGGGGGGGAGGAAGGGGAAACTGATCACAATGATCTACATATAACTGCCTCCCAGAGGGGCGGACAACAGAAAAGCGGTTGAATGGAGACAACAGTCGGTTGTAAGACATGACAAAAATAATAATTTATAAATTATCAAAGGTTCATGAGGCAGGGAGGGTGGGAGAGGGGAGGATGAGCTGATACCAAGGGCTCAAGTAGAAAGAAAATGTTTTGAAAATGATGATGGCAACATATGTACAAATATGCTTAACACAATGGATGCATGTGGGGATTGTGATAAGAGCTTTAAGAATCCCCAATAAAAGATTTTTTTAAACATGAAATGTATCCCAAACATCATTTCCAAAATTGATGATAGAAATTAGAAGAATTTATCCAGGAGAAATGCATGTATAATAGGAAAGAATGTGTCTGACATTTCTCTGGCTTCCACTGCTCCTTTTGTTACCCAACCATGGATATTGTTAAACCCTGGAATCAAACAGACAGCGATGCTCTGGCTTCCTTTTTCTGCAGGGCACCTTGGAAAGTATTTCAACAGCTGCCTAGATTGCCCCGTTTTGAAGAGACTGGGTGAATGAAAGTGCCTGTAAGTGACTGTCTAGCTATTTATACAGACATAGATGAATGATGCATTCTCAATTGGTATACATCTGGTCCAGGCATAAGCATTTTAAAAGTTATTTTGACTAGCAAAGGAGCCTCCATTTGGGTCATACCTTCTAGAGTCTTTTACAAACACAAAGGACAAAACCTCAAATTACATAAAAACTCATCTTGCAGGCTGCGTGAAGGCTTCCATTTTTGTTTTGTTTCAGATATTTCGTCTACATAAATGCTTTGCCGCTTGTGTCCAAATCGTTATGGTCATTTGTAAAAGGTAAGCCTACAGTGCGAAGGCATGTGAAGGTTTATACCATAACCATGTCTTCATATGATGTATCATCCAATTGTGGATTTCCTAGTAATACAAGGGGATAAGAATACAGCCACGCAAAATTGTCATTAAAACTGAAACTTTCAAATAAAACCTTAAATTAAACAAAAACTTTGAAATCCAAAAATAGCAAAGCCACTCCTTAGATCTGTAAAGTTGTCATTTATAAGTAATTTGATTTTTACCTCTATTAATTAACTAATGATGATGGATTTTAGACGTTAAAAATCCAAAACAAAAACCACTTCACCAACTTACACTGAGTGAATTCTCACTCAGGGGTCTTTTATAGGGTTTCTGAGACTGTAAATCGTAACAGGAACCAATAGCTTCACTTTTCCCCCAAAGTTTGAACTTCTGAGCTTGTGGTGAGTAGTTAGATTAAAAAGGGTAAAAAAAATTTTTTTAAAACCTTACATTTTAGGAATATAAATAAACAATTGCATAATGCTTCTACTCTGTACGAAAAGTTTCAAAAGGAAAGAACAGTAAGTAATGCAAAGTATTTTGATGCAGGTCTTCCTGACTCTTCCCTTCTGGCTCTTGACTTCCCACCATCACATTGCCAGAACTATTGTGGACTCCATTAACATGCATACTTTTGGTCATGTCTGTAGTTGGGAGAATATTGACTCTACCCCACTCCCCCAAATAATGCCTGCACCCTAGCTTTCAGAACTCTATGTCACAGGATAAAAGGGTGTTGCTTATGTAATTAAGGTTGTAGCCTCTAATATGGGGAGTTTATGTCATATCATTTAAATGGATCCACTCTAGTTACATGAGCCCTTAAAAGCAGGAAACTTTCTCCCCACTTAGAATGTGCATAACACCTGGAGCAGAAGATAAAAATCAGAAATATTTGAAGTGTAGGAAGAATTTGAGGTGAGAATCTGAGCTGCGGGGGCTCATGTGAAATAATGGAATCATGTCCTCTGGGCACTGATGGAACAGGGACACCTGTAGGAGAAACGATCATCTCCTGGCTAATGCCCACAGTGTAAAGGGACACAGGGTCTTACAACCACAGAGAACAGGATCTGGCCAACAGCCCAAGTGAGCTTGAAAGCAGGTTAACTTCTCCAACCTCCAGTAAGAATTCCACCCTACATTCCAGCTCCATCCTGGTTACTGCTGTCCTTTGTTCTTTTCCCAGATCCTATCTTACTCCAAAGACGGGAAACCCATAGGGAGGATTGGAAGACCGCATCCAAATGATATTCCTTCATGAAGGAAATGAAGAACAGGCTCCCACATCACATTGAATATACACATACAAGAAATACACATGCAGAGTATACAATAGGTAACACATGCAACAGAAAGATCAAGCTTCCAAACTCTAAACTTGCCGTTTCTCTGTATTTGAATCATGCTTACAGAGATTGTCCTTTTAACCAATCCCCAAAATGACACTCTCAGGTGAACACCCAAGAGATCTGAAAGTAAGGATGCAAGCAGAGATGTGCACGCAATGTCCCGTGTTCCATGATTCACAACAGCCCCAAAGTAGTAGCAAGCTAAATAGCTTTCGATAGATTAACAGATATATAAAACGTGATATGCAGAAGGGGGCTCCAAAATGCTTGTATAAAAGTGGATTTTTTTCTATGACGTTTTGAAGCCCCCTTGTACACAAGATGGGATCTTACTCTGCTGTAGGGTGAACGTCCTGACTCACACTACAACCTGGATGCACCTTGAAAAGGTCATGCTGAGTGAAAGCAGCCAGACACACAAGGACAGACAGTGCACACGCTCACTAATATGAAAGACACAGAACAAGCACAGATATAGAGATCGCGGTGTGACTGTGGCCAGTGGTACAGGCACAAGAGACCAAGGGGATAATCATTATGCAAACAGCACGAGTCAGTTTGGAGTGATGGGAAATTTGGCAATGGGTTCTGGTGACTTTTGCCCTCACAGAACTGTGCACACAAAAAATGGCACAGTGGCAAATACTGTGCTAGATGAACAAATTGTATCAAGAGCAGGATACACCGACAAGAGATTATTTTCCTGAATCGTTTTTGTGAATGGATAAGCCACTAAATAATGAATCAACAAGAACTGCTGGGTCTCTTCTCTCCAGCAGATGAAAGGGCATTGAGAATGAACAGCTGCCTACTAATCTCTGGACACGGATGTGTTTTGAGCCCTTGCTGGCTCTAACTGATGTGCGATACACTTCATAGAACGATGTTCCTGGAAGACTGGAAATCAGTGAAGAGAGGTTGATGGGCAGTAGAGATCTAAATCAACGCTGCCCAGCAGAAATGGAACAGGAGCCACAAAGGAGAGGTAGAATGTTCTAGAAGTGGCCCTAGATTTAAGTAAATATTTTCACAGATGTCAACACATAAGTATGAAAAAATTTTTAAAAGCATTTGTTGATTTTGCATTCTCTTTTTTGTTTATTTGTTTTGCTTTTATACAAAGCATAAAGAATCCAAGGTATATTTAACACTTAGCACATATCCGACATCTGAGTAATTCCATTTCAAGTGCTCAGGGAGCCCATGTGTTAGTCAGATCTATACAACTTTGGTCTAAAGTGGAAAACCATCAACCTTTGTTTTAGCAGCTGAGTGCAAACTATTTGTCTACACAGGGGCTGCCTGCATGTAGGGGCCTCTCTTTCTGGCTTTGAAACTTTTCTTTGGCCTACACCAACCCAGCTCCCGCGGTTGTTTTTGTTGTTTTTAATACATGCACAGCCATGGGGTTATTCTGTCTCAGAACAAGCCTACACAGGGTTTTCTGGGACTGCCCATCTTTATAGAAACAGACAGCCTCATCTTTCTTCCTCGGTGTTGCTGGTGGGTTGGAGCCACCATCTGTGTGATTGGCAGCTCAATGTATCACCTACAATGCTGAGCAAACGGAATTGAAAGTTGAAAAACCCTATGGAAAAAGCAACATAAAGGAAGGCGGGGGAAGATTGAATTTATAAAAGGTGATAGATAGGTCACATTCCTGTAAACAAAACAAAGAAAAGCCGCCCTGTCACTGATGCACAAATGGCAAGATGAGTTGTCATCCATCATCGTATCCGTCTCACGTGCAATCACTTGTTCCCTAGAGCCTTTTCAACGTCTCCCTGCTGTGCAGCTTCTACAAGGTGCTTCCTCTGCCTTCCCTTGCTGCTGATCAGAGACCCGTGTCGATCCCTTCTTCCAAGAGCGCACCTGCTGCCTGATTGTGTGACTGGGGGATTCCCCTCTGCATCCAGGGCAATATTTTGGTGCCAGGGATATAATTCCTGATGCATACATGGAAAACGCTTTCTAGGAATGCTGCAGACAGGTCATGGAGTGGTTTGGCTAAGTAAGGGGCAGCAGTCACTTTTTCATACACAAAAATGATGTGGCCTGAGTTTTACTAATCTGTTTAATCCAACTGGCATAGCTAAGACGAGTGTCAGAGATTACATAAAATTAAACAGTAGCAGATTAATTATGAGCTGTATGGGGGAACTCAATAAATACCAATTGCACCATTTTAACTATAAGAAAAGTTTATATCACAAAGCCCCAAAGCAACAATTGCTAAACATCTCCATTACATCTTTGTACTCTTAACTAAAGAGTTGGAGACTCTAAACACGTATATTTGGTGAACAGTTGTTACACTGACATGAAATGGTGCTTTATTTTTCTTTCAGGAAAATTCCCATGAGTTAGAGTGTGTCAGTCCATCCAATCACCGGGGGTTATTTCTTACTGTTGTTTTTTAAGGATTTATTTGGAGAAACAAATTTGAACATTTGATATAGGGCCCCCAAACTCATAAGCAACTAATTCCAACATATTAGTATTATATACTCTTCCCCCAAAAAACAAACACAAAACTGCACTGTCATTGAGTGAATGCCAACTCATAGCAACCCTGTAGGGCAACACAGAACTTTCCGTGTGAGTTCCTGTGATTCTAACTCTTTACGGGAGTAGAAAGCCCACCTGTCTCCTTCAAATCCTACACACACATCTAAACACATGTGTTTTAATGTTTTTGCTGTGGTTGTCATATGCCATTCCATCAATTTCAATTCATGGCAACCTGCATCTGTGTCCAATAGAACGAAACACTCTCCTGTCCTGGGTCATCCTTACGATTTGTTCTTATGCTTGTGCCCACTGATGCAGCCACTGTGTTGATCCATGCTGTTGAAGTCTTCCTTTTTCTCAATGTCCTTTTACTTTAACAAGCATGATGTCCTTCTCCCGGGTCATCATGTCCCAGACCAGACTTCACTGTTCAGCAGGAAAATCAACATTATAAATGCAACCCACGTCGCATCGTTTGCTCACCTTCCTAGTAGAAATACCACACACATATCTTGGAGTTAAGAATTTTAGGCACCATATTAAATAAAACTAGTTGGAAAAAAGTCTTTGAAAGAATCACTTCAGCATTTTAAAACCAGGCCCCCTTTTTAGAGCACTGTATCCCCCATTAATTATAATATGAAGAACTGCCTTGGTCCCTTGAAGATCCTAATAGGAAAGAGGGCCTTGATTGTTCCAGAGTCAAGTTCTCTGTAACATTTTTTTTCTGCAAGAGTTCTAGTGAATGACCAGCATCAGCTGTAAGGGACACATCACTGCAGACTGAGTAGAAGTCACTGACCAATATGTGTCATCTGGTGGGAAGAAAAAGTCTTTCTGGATCCCATGCTGTGCTCAGAGTCATGCTGTTCTCTGTGTGAGTGAGTCGGACTGTCGTGTACAGCCTGTGTTAATGATTCATCATCATTTGCTCTACAGTCTCAGCCTGTGTTAATGATTCATCATCATTTGCTCTACAGTCTACACACACACTGGGAACCTTATTTAGGATAGCGCTATTAATACAAGTTAATGTCATTTACAAATAGTGCCTGCCCAGAAACAGTGTGTCCCTCACACTCAAACTGGAGAATTTAGTTTGACCCCAATTCCAAGCATAGAGAACTCAGTGTGGGGACTGTGCCCCCCCCCCATTGGCCCAGATTTTATTGTCTGATTTATTTACCACTAACCCACCTGCCAAAAGGACCCTAGTAACCCAGAGTGAGGAGTCGGCTGCTAATCAAAAGTCTACAGTTCAAATCTATCAGTGACTTCATGAGAGAATGATAGGCGGTCTGCTGCCACACACATTTACATTGTAAACCTTTGTCAGAAGATTCATAGCTTGGGGAACTCTATGGGGGTAGCTCTCAGTCCTAGGGGGTTGCTGTGAATTGGAATCCACCAGACAGCAGCAGGTCTGTAACACAGCTCCCAGTGTCCATGGCTATGGTCAAAGCCTCGATAGAGAAGAGTGCTTGGCTCTCTATCCTTAGAACTTCTGTTCCCAAAGTCTGGATGTATGTGTGCAGGAAACCCAAACCACACCCACTATCATACAGTTAATTCCAACTGTATGATCCAATAGGAGAGAGTAGAACTGCTCCGTGAAGTTTCTGAGGTTGTAAATCCTTATAGAAGCAGACTGTCTCATCTTTCTCCTTGGCACCAAATGGTTTGGAACACTGACCTTTCAGCCTGTGTGAGTCTGGGTATACTAGAGAAACAAATTCAGAGACCCTCATAGGTGTATAAGAAGAGTTTTATATAAAAGAGCAAGTGTATATTGAAAAAACATCCCAGCCCAATCCAGAGCAAGTCTATAAGTCTGATATTATCCCAACTGTCCAATACCAATGTATAAAGTCCTCTTCAGACTCACCAAACACATGCAATGAGGCTGAATGCACGAAGATCACAGACCAGTGGGTAGGGAGTCTTGTGGATCCAGTGGTGGTGTAAGCATCTCAGCGCTGGCAGGGGTCTCCATGTGGCTTCTCCAGCTCCAGAGCAATGGCTGCATCAGCATAGCTCCATCAGGTTGGTTGTCAGTAATATCTCACAGGGAGTGAGTCTCTCTGTGTCCCGCCTCCAGTGAGCTATTTTATATCCATTGTATCTCCAAATGAGGTCATCAAACTGTGACCTGATTGACAGGCTAAACTCCACCCCTTGATTTTTAAGTCTCAAATTGACAACAGATTATGTAGTTGCCACACAGCCCAATGCTTAACTCTCTGTACTACCATGGCTCCAATGTATATCATAGAGATGTTTACATTTGAAAATGTTGCAACAGGCCTTTGTACCAAGGAGCCAAGGTCATGCTGCAGGTCACACACTGGACTGTGAACTCCTAACTGAATTAGCAGCTGCCCAGACCCACCAGGATCTCCAGAGAAGAGAGAGCTCTTGTGCAGAGTTACAATCTCAGAAAACCCATGTAGGGTCATAATAGATTAGAATCATCCTTATGGCAGTGGGGTTGTGTTTGAGTTTGGGTTTGGTTCAGCATATCAAGGTATCACATATGTATTCCTTTCTGACTGGATCCTGGATGACTAGGATGGTCTTAGAGTAGAACTGTCTATAAAAAGATCTGCTTCTGAGCTCAGATTTTAAAGGCCCTCCTTCTTCTGCCAAGCCGACTGCTTTGTCCTGACCTTGAATTATGTGTGTGATAAACCTGCGATTTCAGATTCAGGGATGCTGACATGATTAGGGAGCACATGCAGGTTGGAAGGCAATGCCATGCACTGGGTGATAAAACTGTGGATGATGGGGACCTCAGGGTGATGACACAGATGCTGGAATCCAAATAGCTTTTTCTAAATAGTCAAGTAGTTGGGACACATACAATTACTTTAATTCTTTCAAAGTGAGTTCATTTTTTGTATTAGGTTGGTTTCATTCAAAACAGTTCAAAAAGCATATTTTTTTCCAAAATTAATCCAAATATTTCTTGAATAAAAAAATCTTGAATCACTTGCTGTTAAATTACCCATGTCTCCTTCTTCCTAGTGTAAGGAGTTGTCATAGGTACACAGATTCTTCAAAAATAGCCCAGTCCAGTGTGGCTCTCTACTTTGTAAAGTTATGTGTCTGTCTCCATGACGATGTTGTTGGATGCTGGTGGGTCAGTTCAGACTCATCGGGATGTTAGGGAGGAAGCCTATCAGAATTCCCCAGAGCCATTCTGTGAGGGGTTGCATCATTGAGTTGACAGAACATCACAGAGCTCCCACCCTCGTGCTTGTGGTACAGAAAGCATGTAGGTTTCACTGACTGGTTGAGAGAATAAGAAAAGCCACATTAGTGATGAAGTCTTGATTTTCAACTCCGCTTTTCATCTTTATTTTTAACTTGGAGGACTTACTGATCTCTTTGTTCAGTGAACTAGCTATGATTTGATCAAATAAATGTACGACCACATTTTATTTCCTAGTATGCTTCATAGAGACCCTGAAAGACAGGGCAGAACTCCCTGTGAGATTCTGAGACTGTCAGCCTTTCCAGGAGTAGATAGCTTCTTCTTTCTCTCTCGGAGAGGCTGGTGCTTTCAAACTGCTGACCTTGAAGTTAACAGCCCAACATGTAACCGCTACACCACCAAGAATCAGCATCAATTCGATGGGCGTGAGCTTTTGCTTTGGGAATACGTGTTTCCCAATTTCAAGCAACCTTGGAAATATTTTTAAAATAGACATACTTAGTGCTTTTATTGTATCACTCCCGAGAGTAGCCAACAAGGTTATTGAAGAATGAGTGAACCCCAAAACACAAACCCAGTGCCATGAAGTGGACGCTGACTCAGTGACCCTGCTCCAGAGTTTACAAGACTGTCACCTTCATGGAAGCTGACCGCCACACCTGTCTGCCACAGGGTGACTGGGAAGGTTCACCCCCTTTCAATGACCTTTCAGTGAGTAGCCAAGTGATTCGCCATTGTGCAACCAGGGCGAGTGCTATCCACTGGGGGAATAAACAGCAGCCCCCCCCCCCACAAGCTAAAGTAGGAGAATAAACAGCTTGGTTCATTTTACTTTTACATCCTTGGATGCCAACATGGTCATCCAAATCAGGTTGGATCAGCTTGTCAGCCAAGGCCGCAGATGCTCTCACTGGGAACCTCGCATTCTGGAACATTCTGCCCTGCACCCCACTCCCATGGGCTTGGCAGGGACCCAAGGTGCCAGCATTTGGAAAGCCATGCAGACATGCTGAGCTCAGTTTAATGATTTGTTATTTTTCCTCCTCCGGTGGCTGCCTCTCTCCACCAATTACAGTAGGACCGAATGAGAAGCTGAGGTTCTGTATGTAGTCTTAACGAGGTGAGTGGTAAGGTTTTTGCCGCTGGGACCATGACAGATAATGGAGACGTCCCAGTTTTCTCTCAGCCTCTAGTCCTGCTGCCTTTTGACATTAAGTGGGCTTCGTCATCCTTGGCGTGAAGTGCAGAGGAATGCTGCAGTGGCTGGGGAATGGCTTGGGTTAGGGACAGCAGCCATCCTCGGGAAATGTAGTGGCGTTAGCAACATGGTTCCTTAAGAACCGTGGACACGGGGAAGAGCCAGTGAACTGCTTAAGATTTGCAGAATCTTAAGTAGCCCCTTGAATTGTGCGCTAAAAATGACACATTGGGAAGAAAGTAACTAGCTGCTCACAAGAAGAAAGGAAATGTGAGATCAAATTCAGAGCTCTTTTGAAAGCTCTTGTTTGGAAGGATGAATATTTAGATGAATGCAGATTTAATTTAGGCTGAAAAATCAACAATAATAACAGCAACAAAAACAACACCTCGCTCCAAATAATTGAATTTTTCAGTCTCCGTTTCCCTTTGTTTTCCTTTCTTACCCGCCCCACCCTCATATCTAATGAACCCATTTAATTTTTAATATGATGCCAAGAGAACACTTTGAGGACACTTTGAAATTTCCATTTATAGTGTGTCTCCCTCCCCATAGTGAACGTAAGTCTGGGATACTCCGTCATTGCAATAAACTAGAGCGATTACAGTGATCCACTTTACAGCTTTGAGTTGGCGGGCGTTAGGGAGATATGCATGTCCACCCTGACAGAGCAATGCCCATTTACACAGTAGGCAGCCTGTCCATACAGAGTCAGAATTGATCTGAACATGACATTCTGTGGACCAGGAGGCGAATCAACTCTTCATTCCATCTCTCCATGATCGGAAGTAATCCCCAACCCACTGGAACTGACAGATCTAAGTGCTCAATACGTGTATATATATGAGAGGGCTTTAAAAGTTTGTTTTAAAAAGTGAGTTGCAAGTTTCATAAAAAATTCCACAAACTTTTATGAAATTTCTAAAAAAAGCCAGGAAAATTCATAAAGCCAATTGCAGTGAGCCATGTTATATTTCAAATATATCTCTTTAAATAACAATAGCTATAGCTATAAATATGGATATATACAATCCATAATTACATCATCTGGTGTCAATTTGAGAATTAAGAGTGTTAAGGGTGGGGTATATCCTGCCAATCAGGAAATAGCCAATGAGGCTTCTGTGTGGGATGGCTTTCTTCTGAGCATTCTGGGTAGATTCCCAGATCTTTCTTCCAACCTACAGCCTTTGATTTAGCAGGTGGTAAGTTTCTGTGCCACCCAGGGAGCCCTCCTGTTTAACCAAGGGCTTGATACCAGCTGACTGCATGGTAGTACTCACCACTGAGGGCGACTGAGAAGGAGGGGGTTTTTTCCATGGAAAAGTTGGAGGCTGAAGTCTTAGTTTCAGTGAGCACTTCACTCTCCAGGCTTCTGAATGTTTTTAATGTTCAAAACTTTGCTTCCAAAATAAACTCTTTACTCTGAAAGAGATCTCTGTTTGTGATTAAATTCTGCCAAAGTAGACTACACATATTCAGTCAGTTGTTAAGGTCTGATTTCTTCTTTGATTTGAAAGTGTGTGCGTGTGTGTGTGTGTGTGTGTTTAATTAGCTTATTTTCAGTGGCTTGAGTCAGGTGTACCTCAGGCCTCAAAGTGATATCCTTGCTCTGCAAGAATACCCTAAACATAAAAATATTTTGAGACCTTAGTTTTTAAGAAGGCACACATACTTTGACAGCATTTGGCAGAGTGAAGAGTCAGTGGACTTAGAACCACTATGGGTGTGATCATATATTTTGAATTCACGTTCTCTTGATAAGAATAATCACTGAGCGGTTTGACTCTGTCTCATCACATCATTATATATTGGAATCCACTGGCTAGCACTGTGTCTGTGGGGTTTGCTATCTTAGCTCATTAAGTTTTTGTTTATTTTCTGGTGATTTTTTCCCCCTTTACTTTGTCCCTAGCTTTTCTTCATATATTGGACCTCCTGGACGCTCTGAATTATGTTTTCCTTATTACATTTTTAGATACATTATTTTATTCATTCCATAGGTATGTATTGAGCTCCTATGTTCAGACACTTGTGTTTTCTGAGTTCTATCAGCACAAACAACAAACACAAATGCCTGTTGCAATGGAGTCCAGAGTCTACAGGAAGAAGCTAGAGCAAGCAATAAGCAGGAGTGAGCGACCTGTCAAGTAACGAGAGCTCAGACCAGAAGCAGACAAAGTGGCCTGTGAGGTTTGCAGAATGGGGTGGGGTGCAGTGAAATACCAGCTAGGGTCCTGAGGAGCCCCTTCACCGAGTGGGTTCCTCTTGAAGGAATGAAGGGTATCTCTAGCTGGGGAGCTTCATCCTCAGCAGAAAATGATTCCCCCCTCCATCTGTCCACTCGACTAGCGATATCCTAGACTGAATCAATAGCTTAGAATATTTATTTTAATTTTACTTTTCTAAAAGTGTTTTGTCCTTCAAGTCAGTTTATTCTTTTTTATGGTCTTCTCTGTTTTAATCACATTGTCTTCCCCTCTTTCTTTCTGATATCTTTATAAAGTGTGAAGCGGTTTGTTTTATTTTCTGAGTCAGGCGAGATCAGATTCAGTATCTGATCTTTCAGTTTTATTCCTTTCATACGCTGCTTTCTGTGCATGCATGTCTGCTTGCTTTGCTTTCATTATTCAGAGGCCACATTTCCCGGAGAGGGATGTGCAGAAATTCTTTGAAATCTGCTTATCATTTATTCTTGAAGCATCTTAAGTTACTACCAGCTCAGGACAACTTGAAACTGAATTCCTGGCTAGAGCGAACTCCCCATCCCTTATGAACAAGAGACAAAACACTGCCCTGTTCTGTAGCATCTTCATAATTGTTATGCTTGAAATGATTGTTTCAGCCACTGTATCAATCCATTTCCTTGAAAGACTTCCACTTTTTCACAGACTCTCTACCAAACAGGATGTCCTTTTCCAGGTCTCTCCTGATAACATGTCTGAAGTGTGAGAGATGAAGTCTGGCCACCCTCACTTCTAAGGAGCTTTCTATCTGTACTTATTCCAAGACTGATTTGTTTCTTCTTCTGACAATGCGTGGTAATCTGAATAGTGTTTGCCAGCCCCATAATTCAAACACATTACTTCATCTCTAGGCTTCCTTATTCAAGGACCAACTTTTGCGTGCACATGAGGTGATTGAAAATACCATGACTTGAATGAGGTGCACCTTAGTCCTCAAAAGATATCCTTGCTCTGCAACACTTTCAAATGGTTTGGGGCAGCAGATTTCCCCCACGCAATACGTCATGTGATTTCTTGACTGCTGCTTCCATGAGCATTGCTTGTGGAACCAGGCAAGATAAAATACTGGACAACTTCAATATTTTCTCCATTGTCCTTATGTTGTCCTTTCATCCAATTGTGAGGATTTGGATGTCTTTACATTCAATCCATATTGAAGGCTGCAATTTTTTATTTTCATCAGCAAATGCTTCAAATTCTTCTTGCTTTTGGGAAGCAAGGTGGTGATACATGCATATCACAGGTTGTAAATAAGCCTTCCGTCCATCTGCTGCTGCATTCTTCTCCATATAATCCAGTTTCTTGGATTATCTGTTCAGCACAAAGATTGTGAAAGGATTCTACCCTGATGCACATCTTTCCTGATTCTAAACTCTAGCCCTGTCTTGTTTTGTACATGTATAGGTTATGCGTGAGTATAAACAAGTACTCTGGAATTCCCATTCCTCTCAGTGCTACCCATACATGTTCATAAAATGGGTACCCTTATATCATGAGACCAAGACAAAGTTCACATCTGTCCAGAGTAGCAAATCCCATCAAGGAGAAAACTAAGTGTTTTTTCACTTTACTTTCCAAGTTTCTGACTTGGTCTTGCAAGTTTGCCAGTGTTTGAATGCACAAGAAAAACTATTATTTTTTTTTCAGTATTTGTAGTCATTGGAGGGGATGGGTGGGATTCTACCCTACTGATGGAAAAGAAATTTGTCCTTTGCAAAAATAAAATATGTTTAGATTTACATAGTATTCCAAGAACTCTTACAATGTGTCAGTTTTCTTATGTGCCAAAATAAAAATAGGGATCACGTTGTTACTGTATGTTCAGTCTTCTTACTAAACTATATCTTTAATAAATTGTCAATCAATTTCTCCTGATGGTGAATCTCTTTGATAGAAAACGTCTTTATATAACCCTTACTCTTGTTAGAAAATGGCATTATTTGGCCCTTGTTGCTGTTGAGATGTTTGGTAGCAGCTTAACTGTCATTCTTTTATAATAAGTGAAATAAATGTTCTTATTTCTCTGACATCCTTTGAAGTTGTTTTCTTTATGTTTCATATTTTGAAATTTGATTGCAGTGGGTCTAGCTAAAATTAGAGTTCACTTTCAATCTGAGGGCTCACATATTACTACAGCTCTGAAAGAGTCTCTAGCATGAACTATTCTTCTATGTTTCTGCCACTCCTTGCCATCCTTTACTTATAAAGCTTCTATTATGTAAATGTTGTAACCCCTCTACCTGGTCTCCAAGCTCTTAACTGTTTTCACACTCGGCCTCTCTCGCTCTCTGCCACATGTGAGTGCCCTAGAACTGGTACTAAAGTTTAGCACACTTTGTAGCTTATTAGAAGGCTGGAGGTTCAAATCCACCCTAAGGCCCTCAGCCTTGAAACAGCCTGTGAATCATAGTTTAACACACACAGGGGCCACAATAATTTGGAGTAAACCCTTTAGTAATGAGTTTACTTGAGTGAAATTCACAATCCATTAACTCAATTTGTTCTGGGTCTGGATCCAAAGTAGAATTTGTTTGCAATCTTTTCTTTGTTGACAATACCAGCATTTTCTTATCATGATTTCAGTAAGTGATTCCTATCTCTTATTTTTACTTTATATTCTCTCTCCTCTGTAGTCCACCACTTGTCTGTCAGTTTTTCATACTGTGGAGACTTGTGTGTTGCAGGTCACTGAAAGCTATGTAAATCTCAGTGGACGCTATGTCACTAAAAGCTATGTCAATCTCTATGCTGAGCAAATCATCAGAGAAGCTGGGTTATAGGAAGAAGAATACTTTATCAGGACTGGACGAAGGCTTATTAATAACCTGTAATATTCAAGTGACAGAAACTTGCTTGTTGAAAGTGAGGAGGACTTGAAACACTTGCTGATGAAGATCAAGAATTATATTCTTTAGTATGGATTAAACTCAATTTAACTAAAACAAATAGATACTATCGTGATAAACTTAGAAAAGATTGAAGTTGTCAAGGATTTCTTCTTGCTTGGATCCAGAATCAATCCTCTTGGAAGCAGCAGTCAAGAGATCAAAAGGCACATTGCATTGTGTAAATCTGCTGCACAAGACCTCATTAGAGCTTTAAAAAGTAAAGATGTTACTTTGAAGTCTACGGTGGTATTTTCAATTACCTTATATATATGTGGAAGCTGGGCATAGAGTGAGGAAAACCAAAGAAGAATCGTTGCATTTTAAGTATGGTGCTGGGGAAGAACTTTGAAAGTACCATGGACTGTCAAAAGAACCGACAACCCTGTCTTGGAAGAAGTACAACCAGAATTCTCCTTAGAGATAACGATGGTGAGACGTCTTCTCATATGCTTTGCGCATTTTGTCAGGAGAAATGAGTGCCTGGAGAGGAACATCATGGTTGGTAACTTGTGGTAAAGTAGAGGCACAGGGAAAACGAGAAAGGCCCTCAACAAGATGACTTGACACAGTGGCTGCATAGATGGGCTCAAACATAGAATGATTGTGAAGATGGCCTAGGAAAAGGAAAGATTTGTTCTGCTTTACAGAATCGACCTTCTGTTCTAGCCGATGTCCTTCTTCTGATTAGGGTCTCATTTCTCTTCTGTGTAGGATTTTTTGCTAATTTTTGTTTCACTGTGAGCTCATTTTCACTTCTCTGAAGCTGTCCTCTGTCTCACAGTGGGCTGAGGGTTTCAGGGGAGCAAGCACACAAGAGTCTTCAATGGTGCCTCTTGGGGATCTTTTGACTGACTCTACTACTGAACTCTAAACTCTGTGCTTAATCGTGGACAACCATTCTCCCCCTCTTGGTCTTCTTTTCCATGGTGATTCAACCTCACCACTTAGTCCCGGGAACTGCTCAATTTCGGACACCACTGCCCTCCTTTATAGTTTCCCAATAGGTCATGAATTTATGTTCTGGAAATTGTATAAAAGTAAGCACTCTTTCTGATACTACCTTGTGTTTTTCTCAAATTCTGTCCTTGTCCCTTTTGTCTCTTCTGCTTTTGGGTGGGAAGTTTCCCTCGGGCAATAGCACAGCTGTAGCAAAAGACTGGATCATCAAAGCTTCAAATTGATAAATATATTTGGCCAGGAGTTCTCTGTAATTGACTGGTGTGCCTGGCCCAGCCCCCTTACACTGGACAATATCTTCATACACAGTAATAGAGACTCCAGCTTAGGTCTAAAATGGCCTCAGTTACTCAGATAAATCAAAGTGTTTCATTCTGTTTCTCCAGGGCAATGAGGGTTGATGAACACACACTGCTTCCAACTTCTTCCTCTTATAATTTCGAAAATTCCTTGTTTACCAAGTTAACTATTAAGAAATTTAAAAAAACAGACATTAATAAAAATATAACAGCTCACCTTGGCAAAAAGAAAAAAGTTATGGAGCCGAAATTGTGCTTACTGACTCAATTTAACAACTATGACAAAAGACAAAGACTGGACCCATTTCTTTGTAATTTGCAGAATTGAGGGCCAGAAGCTAAACTACGTGCTATATAGCTAAGAAAGACCACTGTAAGACAGACCAAATGGTGGCTTCTTACAATGTATTTCCCATAGATTTTTGGAGTGAGTTACTTCTATCCAAACATTATTTCTAATATTGTCTAATGCAGAAACATTGTTTCTGTATTGTCTAATACCAGTTATTCTTGTTTGATCCCTTCAAGCCAATTCTGATCATAGCTACCGGATCATTGTATACAAGGGAATAAAGTGGTGTGCCATCCTGTGCCATCCTCCTGGCTAGGTCGGAGCCCACTGTCGTAGCCACGGTGTCAATCCACCTCATTGAGGGTCTTCTTTTTGCCAACCCTCTACTTGCTGCAGCGGGATGTCTCCAGGGCTTTCCCACTCACATATCCTAAACATTGGGCCACGCATCACATTGATTCCATCGTACACTGAGAAAGAATCCAAAATGGAAATTACATTCATCCTCTTATTTCGACTGGAAGTCAAATTCAAATTCTTATTGTGATAAAAGTGCCTAAGGGAAATAAACTGTTGTGTCTTCCTTTGAAAAGGGGAACCAAATGTGTAAAAGACTGAATTCAAACCTTATATTGGATCAATGAAGTTTATTTAACATTTGCTAAATAATTCAGTTATTAGAATACACTACTAGAAACTGTTGATTATAAATCTTTTTTACATGAAAACTGTTTGGACCAGGTCCCAACAAAGGCAGCCCCTTGTTTCAGCTTCTGGAGAAGACACATGACTTAGCTGAACTTCAAAGCACCTGAGCTTCAAAGCACCTGAGCTTCAAAGCACTTGCCTTCAGCATTTCACAGAGCTAACCTCCCCGGACAGAACACAGCCCACCCTCTCCATAACATTGTTTCCTAAGAACAAGAGAGTCTCCTTGGACAGAACACAGCCCCCCTCTCCCTAGCATTGTTTCCTAGGAACAACATGATTCACTGACAGGACGTCACCTGGCCCTCAGAGTTGCAACCCCAGCACAAAGCACCTCCCTTTCCCTTACAGGCTCCTATGCCTTTAAGCTCATGCCCTGTATATGTCCCGCTGCCCTTGTACCAGGTGCAACTTCCCTGACCTAACTCCTTGGGTCTCAGAACCCACCAGGGGGCTCAAGGTGCCCTGTCCCTTTCTCTGCTCTTCCTCCCTTCCCAGGAGTTCTTTCCCTGCCTCAATAAAATCTTTCTCAACTTCACATTCCTGGCTTAATTCTATCTCTGTTCCGTGCCTCTGTCTCCAACCTTTCAAAAACAATGCCCATTCAGCCAATTAGTTACTTTAGATAAAAATTATGGATAACTCTTTCATGTAATTCTAAAGTAAAAATGACAGAAAGCTACATAAAGCAATATTATTTCATACTTGATCAAAAAAACAGAGATAAAAAACCCATGCAATTTAAAAATAACATATTATTTGGGAATTTTAATTAAAAGGACATAATAAAATGACTAGAATGATTTTGTGGCAAAATTTTATATTATATGAAACTTTTAACTTGACATTTTACCAAGTTTACAGTGCTATAATGAATGTAATTCTAAAAAGAGATGAGGTTAGGAAAGGAATTAGAATCATTCTGACTAGAAATAATTCTGCCATGTCTTGATGTAACTCCTCCCAGTTCTTCCAATAATCTGGTCTTTACAGAGTCAGATAGTGTTAAGGAGAAGAAAATAAATTTTAATACTTTGACATGATAAGCAATTGAAAAGAAAATAATTACTCTGTAGAGAAATGTCTGGACTAAAAAATGAGAAGAATGGCCAAGAAAAAATTATCATATTTATCCTTTGTCTTCCCCTCATATATACATCAATTATTTTTTCTATGGGTGAGCAATAAAGTAAAATGTTAGAATGCAATAAACCTAAATTGATTATATTTACACAGCTTTAAAATGCTACTCATGCTTGCACCACTGTGGCTCATTTTGTTTTTTTATTTAATAAAATTAGCATTTTAATAAAAATAACCATGAACTCAGATGAGTCATCCATGAATGATATTAGAGGAAATAAGTTAAACTTCAACATTTCTGGTGGTTGTTTTGCTGCATATGTATGAGTGGGATAAGGAGATCTGATTATCAATTTCTGGAAGCTCAACGCTGTAAGAATGGGGACAAATTTAAATAGTGGTCTATTATTTTCCATATAGTAATTTTACATAGAGTCACTGTGCCAAGTAATAATAGTTCAACATTCAACTATTTCAAGAGCTAGCATATGATCAAGAATTGCGGGGGTTGGAGGAAGAAGTCCAAGTTGCACTGAAGCTATTAGTGGAAAACGGGCTTCACAAACTGATGGAGCACCCACTGAAAGGTTTCAACAAACTGATGAAGCAATGAAAGGGCTCACAAATTTTTCCAAGAAATAGAAAATATCTACTTGGCTAAAAGAGATCCATATTTGTGTCCATTCCAAAGAAAGATACCTCCACCAAATCCAGAAATTATCAAACAATATTATTACTATCACGTGCAAGTAAAATTTTGCTGAATATAATTTCAAAATATTTACAGCAGTACATCAATAGGGAGCGGCCAAATACTCAAGCTGAATTCGGAAAGGAACATGGCACAAATGCTATCAGTGTGACATCAGCTGGATCTCAGTTGAAAAGCAGACTGCCAGAAAAACATTTTCTACTAGTGTTTTACTGATTACACAAAGGCACTGAATTTTGTGGTTCATAACAAATTATGGATAAAATGAAGAAGAATGAGAATTTCAGAATATGCTCATGTGGAACCTATATATAAACAAAGAGGCAGTCATTATGAGCAGAACAAAGAAATATTGCATGTTTAAAATCAAATCAGGAAAGTTGTGCATTAGGGCTATATCCCTTTGTCATACTCAATCTGTATGCTGAACGAGTTAGTGCAAGAAAGTGAACCATATGAAGAAGAATGTAGGATCCAGACGAGAGAAAAGCTTATGAACAATCTGCCATTGACACAGTCTTACTGGCTTCAGTGAGGAGGACTTGAAGCACTTGCTGATGGAAACCAGAGTGCGGTCTTCAGTACGGATTGCAATTCAATATATACAAAGCATAAATCTTCATGATTCAACCAGTAGAAAATATTGTGAGGATTAGAGAATAGATTGAAGCTGACAAGGATTTCATTTTGCTTGGACAACCAATGTTGGAAGAAACGAAACCACTGTTGCATGGAGCCAATCTGTTGCACAAGACATCTTAAAGTTTGAGGGCCAGAATGTCCCTTTGAGGACTAAGCTGTGACTGACCCCAAGCCTAGGAATTCTCAGTCACCTCACATGCCTGTGAAAGTTGGACAATGAATGAGGGATTTGGCAGAAGAATGGATGTATTTGAATTATGGTGAAGGAAAAGTACTGAAAATGCCATGAACCATAAAAAGAACCAACAATTCTGTCCTGGAAAATGTACAGCCAGGATGCTACTTGGGAGGTAGGATGATGAGACTTCATCTTACATTCTTTGTCCATGTTATTGGGCTAGAAAAGCCCCTGGAGTAACACCATGCTTGGTGAAAGAGGGCCAGCGAAAAAGATGAATGAAGACCCTCCAGGAAATGGATTGACACGGTGACTGCCACAATGGCGCAAGGATAGCAGCAACGTGGGGGTGCCGCGGGTCCAAGTAGCATCAGCTCTGTTGTACATAGGTTTCCTGTGAGCCAGAACCAACTAGATGGGTGTCACCTGCCAACAATTACTGTACGACAGAGGAGAACAGAGAATATTTTAAGTCTAAAATCAGACCAAATGATATAAATAGGGGCAAGCGAATTGGCCACTTCTCCTTTCGTTTTTCCATTTATAAAATGAGAAGTTTTGGAAAATTCACTTCCAACTCTTACACCCCATGGTTTTGTCTTAAAGACTTAGTTTGATCCTAATTAAGAAGCAGGCTCCTTCTGAGGTCTTGATGTAGTCAGTATACTTAAAGGTGTCTTGAGTGTAAAACACAGATTCATCATTATGTGAAGTAATTGGAGCAATGCAATGAGCCCATACCCCATTAGCAGCTAATTAACATTTTAAATGACATTCGTAAATGAATAACAAAAATGGATGCCAGGGAACAAGGTTACCTCATCAACACTCCAGCTGTTATTTCACTCCGAGCTGTGCTGCTGCCCAATATTCCAATAAATTCTCTTTTATAAT
Source organism: Tenrec ecaudatus (assembly GCF_050624435.1). Classification (NCBI taxonomy): domain Eukaryota; kingdom Metazoa; phylum Chordata; class Mammalia; order Afrosoricida; family Tenrecidae; genus Tenrec; species Tenrec ecaudatus. Next base: position 10,038,867 of record NC_134542.1, on the reverse strand, counting down.
TTATGATTAAGCAATGTTTATGAAAAATAACAATATGCTGTAATTACAGGGGAAAAAAGATCCAAGTCCCAAATATTTCTACTTCGTGTTGTGCCTTCATTTTTCATACAATCCTCTGAAATGATTTTAAATATTATTTCATCATTCTTTAATCAAGTAACAATTATCAATGGACAGATAATCTAGAGGGAAGAAAAATGTTTTTCCCTATATTTTCATACTATAATTATTATTTCTATTTGGAGACATAATGCTCCTCCAATACCTCCCGATATTAAGTTGCTTTTTTCCCATTCATGTTTCATGTGAGGAGCATGCTATTGGTCCATGGTGAGCAACCTAGAATGATTTCTTTGCTCCTCATTCACTGTGGCTATGATACTTATCCATCTGTAAAGGGAATTCTATAGGAGATCCATCTGGAAGCTTTAGGCTTTTGAGATCCTAGAATAAATGTGGACTTTACCCATCACTTGGTCCAATAGGCTTGTTTATCAATGAGGAAATGGAGAAATTTAATTTGCACAATAAAATATATACTTCCACCCTTCAACTGCACCTTAGAGTTGTTGTGAAGTTGCTTTGGGGGTAACAGTGCTAAGTACTTGATCAGCACCCTAATTGTGAATCATTTGATCCAAGATTAGTAGAAAATGAAAGTGAGAAAAACAAAAGAGCAAGCCAACTTTTCAAGTGCTGCCATCTATATCATCTTGCATCTTCAGGGGATTTAGTGCTTCTGTTTTACTTTCTTTCTCTCAAGCCCCAAATTTACGCCATTGGACCACAGATGAACAGAATTGAACTTAATCATGATTGTTGTTCTGTGAATCCAGATCATCAGTGCGCATTGTACAGTCTTTTAAAAATATAGCTCCAAGTGTTTTAATAATATAATAAATTGAAAACCAACAGGAAATTAGAATTTTGACATTCAATGACAGAGTCTTCTTGCCTTCTTCCAAGTTAAAAGCTACACAGAAACTTATTTGCTTTATTTTTCTCTTTATAGCCATTTTTATTCGGATGTCTGTAATCATGTGTTATTTTTACTAGCTAATTTCACCTTGACAATTTTAACATCACAATTAGCACGTCACTCCCTTCTTTAAATCCTTGCCTGACTTTGCAATTCGTCCAGAAAATAATCTGAATGCTTGAGTATTACCTAAAAGATCTCAGCGTTCTGGCTCGTGTGCTTCTCTCGAGTGGCCCTGGCCATCTCCTCCAAGTTCACCCTTGCCTAGCAAGTCTGGGATTTGTTCAGCTCTTTGCAGTGGTCCGGCACTCCCTCTTTATGAGTATTGGATGTGTCCTTCCCCCTGCATGCCTCCATTCCCCGGACGGTTTCTGTTTATTCTTCAGAGTCTGTTGAAGTGGCATCTCTTCAGAGATGCCTCTTTCTAATGCAGTTCTACCTTATTTTCCCCATCTCTGTATTCTGATGTTTTTGTATAATGTGGAGGTTACATACTAGATGTTGAAATTATACGTCCCTCCTTGATGTATCTAAGGAGCCCTTATGGCTTAATGGGCTAAGGTCAATGGTTGAGCCTACCAGCCACTCCATAGGAGAGCAATGGAGCGATCTCCTCCCACGAGGATTTAATTTTGGAAACCGTATGGAGCAGTTCCACCTGCCTTGTAAGGTGGCCATACATTAGAATTGACCCAATGGCAGTTGGTTTTGTTTGTTTTTCTTCTTGGATTTGGTCCACAACTCTGAAATTCAGTGTCATCAAGTCCATTTCAACTCACAGAGACCCCTACAAGACCTAGTAGAACTGCTTCTGAAGGTTTCCAAGACTGTGACTCTTCAACAGAGTAGGATGTTTCATCTTTCCCCCATGGAGCAGCTGCTGGTTTCAAATTATTGACCTTGCAGTTAACAGACCAATACACAACTCCTACACAAACAGGGCTCCTTTTGGCTCAGTGTCTCCCCCGAATTAGAATGTGAATTCCTTAATTCTAGGGATCTGTGGACCTTCTATCCATGTCTCTATAACTCCCATCAAATTATGAGTGGCAACACGAACTGGAGCATGTGTAACACTAATAGAGCGGATTGGAAAGTTTCAGTTATCGCCACCCCCACCACCGCCACCGCCACCACCACCATCACCACCACCACCATCACCGCCACCACCACCGCCACCACCACCACCACCACCATCACCACCACCACCACCACCACCACCACCACCATCACCGCCACCACCATCACCACCAACACCACCGCCACCACCATCACCACCACCACCACCATCACCACCACCACCACCACCACCATAATTATAAAGATAGGCCATCTTTGAAGCAGAAGAGAGAGAGAAATCCTAGGACCACTGGAAGTGGAGTGCAACGTCCATCATTACTAGTTTATCTGGATCGTGTTATTGTTTGACTCCATGATGACTTATAGAAACCAGTTGCTTCAAGGATCAAAGGGACATTGAATGGGCAATGACGTGGGTAGGCTCCTCCAACTTCACCTACTCCAGAAACCTAGAGTCCAGAAGAATTTAAACTACCTCTGAGACCACAGCATTTTTTCCATTTGCCTTATTTTGTCTTTTTGAAGGTTTATTATCCATCTAGCAGTGGCAAACACAGTTATCAAAGATACGGATGCCCCAAGCTTGATGTGGAGGGATGATTCGTGAGATTTAAGAATATATATCTCAAAAAAGTTTTCAGTGGGTTGGAATGAAAGTCAGCATTGATAACATGAAATTTAACAGGACTGGCTTTAAAGTCATTTATTGCAGCTCAAATGCTATACCATAGAGATATTAAACTGGAGGGAGACAGTACCTGTCTGCGAGCAATATATGTAAAAAGAACCTCAGGGTTCTGATTGACAGCCAGATTAATATGGGAAGACTGTGCTGTGGCTGCCAGAAATGTTAATGGTTTCCTAGACTATATAAATAGAAGCCTGGTGTCTAGGTGAGCTGTGCCACCATCATCAGAGTGCAGAGCCCTGGGTCCATCCATCATTACCTGCTGTCTCCGTTTGGGTAAAGCCCCTGTGTGTGTGTTTATTGTATAAATGGTACTTTTACATGCACTTTTTTGGGTACATTTTAAAAGTTATAGTCACATTGTTATAAAATTCATCTGGATCAAATTTTCTGTTAATCTTATAGGAGAGACTTTGAAAAATGTGTGGGAAAAATCCATTATCTTTCCATTCCATTTTCCCACAAACTTTTTGAAGGCCACTCCTATGTAGGTTGTTCTCTCCCCTTCCTACATCCCTTTCCCCTTCCCATGCTTTCCTGCCTTCAGAGGTGTAGTCTCCCAAAATGCATCTTTTCTGGTTTTACAAGTGTCATGTAGAGCCAACAATGGGTCAACTGTTCTTCTCGACTGTATGGAGATTTAAAAAGCATGGACCCTGCTGTCCCCCTCGCTGTTGTTAACAGCTGCTGTCCTCCAGCCTGCAACTTGTGATGACACAGTGTGTAACAGAACACAGCACTATCTAGCCCTGCACTGTCTTCCTGATGACATTCAGGTATGGTCCTTGTGATAAGTAAGGATTTTCCCATTGGATGATTTTCAGGAGTAGACCGTTAGGACTTTCTCCATCTTTCCTCTTAGCCTAGAAGTGCAACTGAAACCTGTTCTGCATCATATCTACTTGCAAACCACCACAGACAGACAGGTGGTGTCCACACACAATGCGCTTTGACTGAGAGTCAGACAGAAGCCTCCACTTGGAAGCCCAGGTGCCTACCACTGAACTGCCACCCACCTAGCTGGGAAAATTCAACCTTTAGACAAATAATTATAACCCTAAGAGAAAAGATTAAACAAGGTGGTAAGTAAGAGCATTCATCTTCTGCAATCTCACAATGAAAATTATGCTCTTCAACCAGGAGACTCCTGTTAGTGGAAGTTGGAGAGTCACTGGCAAGGTCAAGTCAGGCTCTGTTCTCCTCACTTATCCCTCCGGGCCTAAGCTCATTAGGCCTTCTTGCGTCCCCCTTGAAGCCCCAGACACTGGTGCTGCTCCATGAGATCGCTGCAAGCTGTCTTAGGACAGCTCCTTGTTGTCCATGGAGTTTATTTAATGCTCCACCAGCTTCAGCACTTCTCAAACTTTATTGTGCATAACGACCACCTGGGGATCTTGTTAACACGGCCAAATCCAGTTCAGGAGGTCCAATGGAGACTGAAACCTACACAGCTAACAAGCTCCTTGGAACACTAGTGCTGTGTTAGAAAATTTTTCAGTTTTCATAAATCCTATTGACAAACTAATTAAAAACCAGCTAAAGGTTAAAAATGCTACTTGGGTCTATAAACTGCACACACAGAGATGTAAAGCATGTATCAAGAAAAGGACTCAGTAAAATGCTTAAGAAGTGTGAAATAATTTTGAAATACTCTTTCAAATAATTTAAGTAGGAGATGAAAAATTTGGAGGAGTGCATACACATATACTACTGCCTAGGAAATATTTCTAATTTCTTTTCCTTTTTTGGCTTTTCTTTCTAGGATGTCATTGAGGCTGTGGCTAATTTTATATCTGTCGATACCAATGATTAACTACTGTACATATCATGCTACCCTGTATATTTCATGGTACAATGTACATACAATTGTATATCTCCTGCTACAACTGAAAACCTCATACTGTAATGACTGATTCCTGAGTCTCCTCATTATGTGTATTTCTTTGGTGATTTCTTCATAGACAGTAGCTCAGCATAAAATAATTACAGAAGAAACAAAAGTATGTAGATGTGTTAGGTTGAGTTGTCTAGAGCAGGGGTCCTCAAACTTTTTAAACAGGGGTCCAGTTCACTGTCCCTCAGACCATTGGAGGGTCGGACTCAAAAAAAAATCTATGAACAAATTCCTATATACACTGCACATATCTTATTTTGAAGTAAAAAAGAAAAATGGGAACAAATATAATATTTAACATGAAGAACAAGTAAAGTTAAATCAACAAACTTACCAGTATTTCAATGGGAACTATGGGCCTGCTAATGAGATGGTCAATGTCAGGTTCCACATTTGTCCCCGCTAGTCCTAACAAGCGATGCAAGTGTACATCAGTTAGTCTAGATCTGGTTGGAGATTTCAGATGTTTCATTCTGGAAGAAGTCTGTTCACATACATAAGTGCTGTGAACATTTATGTTGAGTCACAGCAAAGATGGTGGCCATTTGAGTGCATGGTTCCCGAGATTAACAGATGTCTCAGAGGGGAGAGATGCATGGAAGTTAGGGAGGCTGCTTGACTTGAATGTGTCTTTCAGAGAGTCACAATTCTGCAGTTCAGGTCAGCCAGTTCCATTTGGTAAATTGTATCCCCATTTTCAATGTCAATTGAAAACGGGCTATGGAAAAGCTGCATGTCCTGTTCATGGAGATGAAGCTCTTTAAATCTAAATTGGAACTCCTTCTGCAACTTTTCCAGTGAATCCACATGTTTTACTTGGGAATGAAACCAGTGGTTTTGCCGCTAACAGATTTTGAGTTGTGGGGAGATGGCAGACATTTCCTCCTTCCCTTGTTCGATGAGGAGCCCTGATTTTACTTCAAGTGCTTTCACATGTGATTGCTTCTCACAGAGGCGCTTCCCCTTTCCTTGAAGCTGCACATTGAAACTGTTGAGAAGCTGTTACAGCTGTCAACAGGCAAGGTGCCATTTCCATTCTGCATCATTGAGCTCTGGTACTTCTTTGCTTTTTGAAAGCAGAAAAACTATAATCTGTGGAAATAAGTCATAGAAATGTTTCAAAACTCTCCCTCGACTCAGCCAATGGACTTCTGTGTGGTACAGAACATCTTCATGGGAAACAATTAGCGCTGACAGAAATTCCTGAAATTGTCTGTGGTTTAGTGAATTAGCTCTATTGAAGTTAACACAAGATCCACCATTTTCATAACAGAGTCCCACTTCAGTGATTTACTACACAGCGCTTGTTGGTGGATGAGGCAGTGTATGGCTATTGGATGAGAATAGTTTGTTTGTCCATCTCTTGGTTAATGTGAGCAATTACTCCTTTCTTAGACCCCCACCATGCTAGGAGCACCATCAGTTGTCACACTGGCGAGTTTAGCCCAGCCCACCTCCAAACCACTCACAGTTTGGCACCTTTTCATAGACATCCTCTGCTGTAGCTGTTCCTTTGATGCTTTGTAGTACAGCAAGCTCTTCTGTGACTTGAAAAAGTCATTTTTCCCACGAATAAAAATTAGAAATTGTGCAGAATCACGAACACCATTACTTTCATTGAGTGCCAAGGAAAAGTAAGAACTTGTGTGTGTGTGTGGCGTTTTGCAAATGCTGATGCAAATTGTCTCCCATTTCTTCAATCTTCCTGTAATTATAGGTCCTGAAAGGCTCACTATACTAAATAAATCGGCCTTCTCTGGACACATCTCTTTGGCAACGGAAAGAAGGCATTCTTTAACAATTTCTCCCTCCATGAATGGTCTGCCAGTGCACGTTATTAGCTTGGCAACTTGAAAACTTGCTCGCAGTGATGGAATATTTAGCTGCTTCTGCTTCACAAAAGTATTTTTCTGAGTTGTCAATGTATTTTTCAGTTTTAATATTTTATCTTTTACACTTCTATGACCAAACGATCGTATTTATCTGTATGTTGAGTTTGATAGTGTCGGCACAAATTGTATTCTTTGAACACAGACACTATATTCTGGCATATCCAACACACAGCTCTTTCCTTGTACTGCATGAAAAAGTAATCATAAGTCCACTGTTCTTTGAATGTCCTACACTCTGAGTCAACTTTTCTCTTTCTTGATATCATTGTTTCCTAGGGATTCCAAATTGCTATTAGTAAAATACATACATACATATATACATACACACACACATATACATACATACATATATACAGTACTACAAAAACAATATACCAGCAATAATTTTGCCTACACAGAGACATATAGACTGCACTGTCCATTAATGCATTCTGATCAGTGGCCATCAATGCAGCCTTGCCAGTCCACATCATTTCAGCCTTACCGGTGCCCATATTGGTGGAACTCCGTTTTTACCTTGGGCTCACACTGGTGTGGTGCGGGAATCAGCAGGAGCGCAGAGCCGGTTCCTCCGCCACCTTTCCGGTTCACACTACCCTGTGCGAACAGCACTACGATCTATGAACTCGCACAGGAAGAAGGTGCGAAGAAGGTGAGAAGACCCATGCGATCAGATTCCACTGCATGACAAAAGAAGGCACGTTTGCCTTTTTTCTTCCGAATCTAATGCGAGTTCAGTCAGACAAGCATATGGCTGAGCTCTCACTGCTCAGAGATCACAACAGTGTGAACCGGGTCTTACACAGCACACAACATACAACATCATACACAACAGTGTGAACCGGGGCTTACGAGCAACAGTGTGAACCAGGACTTACACAGCACACAACATACAACATCATACACAACTGAATACCAATCAGAATAGAAATGCACTACTGTCAATGAAATTGGGCTTCCTACTTCTTGGCTGCCTGCAGAGCCGGATTAAGTTCCCTTGGGGCCCTCGGCAGATTACCAGTTTGGGGCCCCCATGTGATAACACTGAAAACTGACCATTTGCATCCACACTGAGTACCTACAATTATCATTACCAGTGAGCACTATTTGCATGACCACTGAGCACTGACAATGTGCATTAGTACTGAGCACTATTTGTATCATCACCGTGATGCAACCCCCCCTAGAAACCACCCCCAACCAACTAACCAACTTAAAAAAAAAAAAAAAGACCTCCTAACTTCAGGGAAAAAATGGCCCTCGTTAACAGCAAAAAAAAAAAAAAAAAAAAGTCCTGCTAACTGAAAAATTAAAAAAAAATAGACCTCCTAACTTCAAAATAAATAAATAAATCCTCACATGTTCTCACCTCGGTCCTCAGGCAGCAGCAGGCTCTGCACACACCCGGGACTGGGAGGAGGAGTGGAGAGCCCAGAGAAGGAGAGGCGTATGAGAGTGCGGCGCACATTCCACACATGCGCACTTCGGGCCCAGGACCAGCCGGCTGCTAAGCAGGACAGGCAGTGGCAGCAAAAACACCCAGTGGGCTGAATAAATGTCATCAGCGGGCCGCACGTGGCCCCTGGGCTGTAGTTTGAGGACCCCTAGTCTAGAGAAATAAGCCAGTGACACTTGTGTTAAGTATAGGAAAGAATTTTATGTCAAAAAGCAACTTTGTATCAAGAAGATACCCCTGCCCTGGTCAGCTCAAGTCCACAGGTTTGATGTCAGCCAAGCCCTCTTCAGACACATGTAGCTGCAGGTGTCAAAAGGTGAAGCAGGAAGCAGAAGATCACAGGCTGGTGAATGCAGAGTCACATGGATCCACAGTCCCAGGAACCATGGCAGGGTGCTGACAGCTCCCCTGGAGGCAGACACAGTCCCAGTGAAGTCTGAGACAGGAGAAAGGTGAAGTTGCGGAGCGGAATTGCCTCTTCATTCTCACTCCTATGCAAAAGGCCATTCTCCCAAGGAAGTGCCATCAAGCTGCCACTAGATCGACAGGTATAACTTCACCCCTAGTCAGGCGTGTCTAGCTGGCACATATTCAACTACTACATCAGGCACCGCTTTTGGCTTAGGTGACATCAGAGGGTCCCACCAAGTTTGGGGGATGTCAATTATATTAAAATATGACTTGAGGTGGGTTTAAATTTCAGATCATTGTCCCATTCTAAGGAATGTGAAGAAAAAATCTGGGAGAAATATATCTTTTGGATGATAATATAGCCTCCATGTAAATCAGTTTATGAAATGAAGACAACTATCATGTAAATGAGAAGTAATTTTAGCAAAAATGTGTTTGTCTCATCACAATTCATTGTAATTTGAACTGTTTATCAATAGGATGAGAAATTCTACTAAGTGGAGTACATTGGAAAGGAAAAAATTATTTTAGCAACCTCAGAGAAATATGAAAGTTCCTATGTTTTATATGATGTCTAACTAAATATTTGCTGTCATTGAATTATCTGTGATTGTGTCAAAGGTAAAAATATAAATATGTTTTAAACAATAACATCCCCCTGATAAAGAGAAGTGGGTCAAATGAGCAAACTATTTGCTCTATTTCTCACCTCTCTCTTACAGAATCTGAGATAATCCCTAAGAAAGGGACCAAGACTTCATATAAGAGATCATCCATGTCTTTAGCTCATAATAATTAACTCCACCCTGATATTTTCCCTTTAAAAATAAGTTAACAGAAATCATTTTATATTGTACATTATGTATTACTTAGGAGGGGGCTTCAATTAGTATGTGGGAAAACTCTATTACTTTAAAAATGTTAATTAGGTGGCGGTCTAAAATTTCAGGTAATTAACTTGGTTTCCAACAGTACAAATCACTCATTAAACGCCCCCCCCCCCCAAAGTTTACCTTTCACTCACTCCCTGATTCTTCTTCTGCCTTTGGGGACAACTGTCTTCCATATCACCCACGCTAACACCCATCAGCAGTCAAGGCCATTGCTTTATCTTCTCTCTCATTTCCTTCCCTACTCCCTCGGAAAACCCCAAAGTCTGTTCCCTTTGGTATAAATGTCTTTAGCTTTGTACCTTCCCTAGAACAGTTGTCTCTTATATTAATTGTCCTTTGGGGCTTGACTAATTTCACTCAACATTATGTTCCCCAGGTCCATCCATGCCATGAGTGCTCTGTGGTTTTCGAGCAATACATAGCATTCAATTGTGTGTTTCCAAGTTTCCAGAAACTTTGTGAAGCCCATTTAGAGGGTCTCTTTTTATATTTGCATCTCTCTCAGTGATAGTGTTCAATATCTGGCATCTAAGGCAGTTTTTCATAAATATGTGTAGAATGAGTCCACAGATTCATAACCCCCTGAAAATTCTAGTGGCTACAGGAAAAAAAACTATATTGAGCTTTTTCTACAAGTATCACAAAAATGTAACATTTGGGGCTTTTCAGGTATAGATTCTCTGTGACAACTACTCAGCTCTTCCATCATAGGGCAACACCGCCCACACACAGATACTACCCTGTGATAAGCTGGGTTGACTAGAGAAACAAACTCAAGTGACACTGATCTACGTATAATAGAGTTCTTTAAGTCAAGAAGTAACTATATGTCATGAAGGCATCCAAGCCCCATCTAACTCAAGTCCATAAATTCAATACTCGTCCATAAATCCCTCTTCAGACTCACGCAGCCACACACAGTTCTGCAGAATGCAGGAAGATCACAGACCGATAGGTGCAACATCACATGAATCCAAGGATGACAGAAGCATGGAAGGGCTCCTGCAGGTCTCAGGGTGGCCAGCAAGCAGGAGAGAGAAGGCAGAGAGGTGGGGGCGTTCCAGGGCCCTCCTGATGAGAAGACCACACCTTTAAGGAGGCACCATCAGGCTGTGACTGACAGGTTGGATACCCCTCCTACATATATCTTTATCTTCGAGTCGAAATAAAATTATCTAGCTAGCATATAAAGAAATAAGCACAATTGCATAGTGTAAGCAGCTTGCAGTTGATTACTAACTTAAAAGCTGACAATTCAAATCCAGAGCTGGTCAATCTGTATCTATAATGGTTACATCTAAGAAAATGCTGTAGAATGTCTCCACTCAAACACATGGGATCTCTCTGAGTTAGAGTTGGGGGCTTGGGTTTGTTGTTGTTGTTTTGTATTCTAATAAGATTTTATTTATCAGAACAAGTTGCAGGAAATGGTTTGTCATTTGCAAAGAGACTGAAATAGAGTAACGTAGCTCACTGAGCTCAAGAAAGTGTGTGAGAATAAGATAAGAATTGAACAAAATCTCATTCAAATGTTCCCACCTAGCAAGGGTCGAAGAAGTGATAGTCAATTCAATTCATATTCCTAAGGAGAGAAACTGAAAACTGAATAAAATTAATAAAAACAAAAGTTGCTGTTCAGGAAGATTGGGGAGCAAGCAGGGCAGCCAACAGTCCCAGTCCACATAACTCCAGAGTGGGAAAGAGACATCTGGGTGAGCTCTAAATTCACACCTACCTGTCCTTGTGTGGGACCCTGGTGGGTCTGTGGGTTAAACATGGGACTCCTACCACAAGATTGGTGATTCAAACTCAGTAGCTTCTTTACCTGAGGAAAATGTGCTGTCTGCTCCCATAAAGATTTATAGTCTTATAAACCCTGTGTAGTCGTGTTGTATGCGTTGGAATCAACTGCATGAAAGTGGGATGTAATGTGTTTCCTTGCATAACCTTACTATCCTAGGCCTTTGGAAGACACTAGCAATTTGCTTTTTACTGCTAACCTAATGGTGGCAATTTGCACCTACCCTAAAAGAAAAACCTGGCATTCTGATTTGTAAAAATTACAGGCAATAAAGCCCTATAAATTTAATTTTACTCTGTATCTCATGAGGTTGCTTTGAGTTGAAATTGACTTGATGGCTCCAGATGTGGGCTTTCTGGTAATGTTGCTAACCACGATTCCAAATAGGGAGATGGGAGGCCAGGGTTGTTAAGACAGTTGGACATTAAATCGGGAACAACGAAGAAGAATGGACGCATAGTACTGGGGAAGAATATTGATAGTACCCTGGACTGACAACAGAACAAACCAATCTGTCTCGGGAGAAGCACAATCTGAGTGCTCCTTAGAGGCGAGGATGGTGAGACTTCATCTCATGCAATCTGGACGTGTGGTCAAGAGAGACTTGTCCCGGGAGAAGGGACTCATTGGTGGTAAAGTAGAGGGGCAGTGAAAAGATGACGCAGGTCCTTGCAGAATGGATTGACACACTGACTGCAATAATAGGCTCAAACAGAGCAATGGTGAGGATGGCGCAAGATCAGGCAGTTTTCATTCTGTTGTGCATAGGACCGCTATGAGCTAGAATCAACTCGAAGGCACCTAACAACAACAAGTGGGGCAAGGAAACAGTCATTCTGGGTCCCGCAATCACATTCCTAATTATCATGCTGTAATACTTCTCATTGAGCTTCCAACTGCAAGGTTGGCAGTTCAAAACCAGCCCTTCTTATGGAAATGATGAGGCTTTCTACTCTCCTAGAGAGATATAGTCTCAAAAATCCACAAGGGCAGTTCTATCCTGTCCTATAGGGTTGCAGTGAGTCAGAATGGGCTGGCTGGCAGTGAAAGAGTAAGGGGGTTTTGCTCTGTTTTGTTTTTAGTATTACCTCTCATTAGGAGCACTGCTAGTGCATTGATTGAGTGCCCCACTGCTAAATGAAAGGTTAGCACGTGGAACCAACCAGCTCCTCTGCAGGGGAAAGGTGAAACGATTCCTTCTGCCAAGACGCCAGCCGTTGAAAACCATCCACTGGGGGCAGTTCCACTCTGCCCTATAGGACTGTTCTGAGTCAGAGGGATCTCGGTGGCATTGGATTTGGTGTTTTTAATTATTGCCCTTCCTTAGAAACCAGCTTGGTGTTCCAGTCCCCAGTGAACATCCTGTAAGTTCCAGCCTCCACACCTTTGATCATACTGCCTCCTCTTCCAGGAATGCCCTCCTCATACTTCAAGACCCCGCTTAGTCATTTGTTCTTCCAGGAAGTTCTTCACCAAGAAACAGCTGCTTCTGCTTCCCTGGTGATGTTGCTCATTGCCCCTGCTGCCTGGGGAGTGATTAGCACCTACCCAGGGCTCAACGAAGGCTTTTTCAATGGAACTGAGATGACTGGAAGTGATCCATGATGGTTACTCATTTGGTGACATTTCATATCTTCCCACTTATTATATTTTGAAAGATAAATTGTATGTTATTTATTCAAAGAGGAGGGGGCTCACTGGGAAAGAAAACAGCTGACATATTGTGAATATTGGGACTGTGGCAAAATAATGTGCAGAAAACTGGGTATTTATTGATCTCTGTGTAGTGCAAACTAACATTCGAATTATTGCTGTTGCCTGATGGGCTAATTCTCATTGCGACCCTATAGGCTACAGTAGAACTGTCACTGTGAGTTTCTCAGACTATAACTCTTCACAGAAATAGAAGGCCTCCTTCTCCCACTGGAAACAGTGGGTGATTTAGAACTGCTGACCTTGTGGTAAGCAGCCCAACACATAACTCACTACCCCAAATTGACTAGATGGCAGTGGATTTTGTTTTGGTTTGATAGTAGATAACCAACTAAAATCACTAAACATACCTAGACTCCCTGGGGAACACACAGTTAAGTGCTTGGTTAGTAACTGGAAGATTGGGACCCTTTGGGAAAAGGGCTCCAGTTATCTACTTCTCAGAGGTCACAGACATTGAGAACCCACTGGAGCAGACTTCTACATGGAGATGCCCCTGGGTCAGAACAGAGCTGATATTTGACTGAGAAGAAACATTCCTGAGATCATACCTAAAATTTAAAATTGTGTTTATTTTGTGTACTTCTAATAAGATTGGTTTATGTTTATCAGTAAGTCAGAGTTTGGGGTTTGGGGAAATGTAACAGATTATTTTCAATCATGGAGATCAGAAATCCCTCATCCCCATAAAGGTGCTCGTTGATGGATTTGCTGTACCTTTAATCAAGACGTGGCATCTTTCTTCACTCTTTATGAACAGATCAATCTGCCAAGTGGAATGAGGGGAGCCTGATGCATGCCAACTTTTGAAGATAGGTCTAAAGAGACTTTGCATTTTCTGTTTTCACCTGCTTACAGCCCTGAATCCATTGCCCTATGAGCAGCCCAGGAGAACCTCCTGGAGGAGAGACCAAATGGAGGGTCACCAGGATTTGCTTGGGAAAGAGGCCCTCTTGAACCCTCAAATACCTGCTAAACCTCCAGATACCAGCAGCTGTATGAGCAATCATATGCCAGATCAGGAAGGAATTCCCAGTTCACCAAGCCAACAAACTTCTGAGTTTGGGATAGCCTGTGCAGCGATAGATCATTGAAGGATTGCTAATGTAATTGTTGTTAAATTCCCTCTAGTCTATTCCTACTCACAGTACCCCATCTATTCAAAGCACCTAACAAAATGCTGCCTGGACCTGCTCCCTCCTCACAATAGTTGCTCTCTCTATTTGAGCTCCTTGTTGCAATTACTGTGTCAATTCATCTTGTTGAGTCATCTGCTCTTGTCCTTTTCTAGGAATTGACCTCTATGAAAACATGTCCAAAGGACGTGAGACAATGTTTCACCATTCTCAAGTCTAAGGAACATTCTGATTGTACTGCTTCCAAGACAGAGTGGTTCATTGTTTTGGCAGTCCATGGGATACTCAGCATTCTTTGCCAACACCATAATTCAAAGGTCCCACTTCTTCCTTGTTTATTATTCCGCTTTATTAGGCATATGAAATGTGTTCGTTTGGGTAGAGCAGAGAAACAAATCCGGGGAGACTCATGTTTATAAAACAGAACTCTACATCAAAGAGCAACTGTTCATTAAGAAAACATGCCAGCCCAGTCCAGATCAAGTCCATAAGTCTCATGTTACCCCATGTGTCAATACTAGTTCATAAATTCCCTTTTAGACTCACACAGCCATGCAGTGACATCGAATGCAGGAAGATCACAGGCCAATGGTTGGAAAGTCTTGTGGATCCAGTGGTGGTGGAAGCATCTCAACACTGGTGTGGGTCTCCATATGGCTTCTCCAGTTCCAGGACTCTGACTCTATTAGTGTAGCTCCACGTGGCTTGTCAACAGGAATGTCTCGCAGGGAGTGTATCTGGCCTCCAGTGAGCTGTTTATCTCCTTCACGCCTCCAAATGAGGTCATCAAGCTGTAACCTGATTGACATGCTGGACTCTACCCCTGCCCAAATTGACAGGAAATGATGTAACTACCACATAAAGCAATTAAGAACTTCAATCGTGCATCTCTTTATCGTGATATTGCTTTTTAGCTCATTCGTGAGGATTTTTGTTTTCTTTATGTTTATGTATAACCTGCACTGAAGGCTGCAGTTTTTTATCATTACAGGCACATAGTGCTTCAGGCCATTCTCATTTTCAACTGGCACGATTTTATCAACTGAGTATTGCAGATTGATTGCGTTTTCCTCAAATCCTGATGCTGTATTCTTATTCATATAGTTCAGTGCCTTGGATTATTTGCTCAGCATATAGTTGAAATAAGTATGGAAGTAAGTTGAAGTAAGGATACAATCTCAACACACACACTTGCTAAGACCAGACCTTGCTCTGGTTGAGCCTCTTGGTCTAGATACAGGTTCCACAATAAAATCACAATCAAGTGTTTTGGAACACCCATTCTTCATGACATCATCTGTAATGTGTTATGATCCACACAGTCAAATGCCTTTGCATAGTGAATGAAATAACAGAAGCTCTCCTCTGCTAGTCTCTGCTTCCCGTGAAGATCCCTTTGACACATCAATAGGATTCTGTTTTTTTTTAACAATGCTATTCACACTTCATCTACATAGTATATAATTCAATAGTTCAATCATATCAAAAAGAGTTGTACAATCACAACAATCCATTTTAGAACATAGGGAGGCTGATTTATGAGAAACTTAAAAAGATGGAGATTTGAGGGTTTGGAACCAGGTGCTTCATGGGGGTAAGAAGAAGATTATGCACAGAAGTGGAAAAATATTGAGAAACTTGTCAATGAGACTTCAAAAGGAGCAACACGTGGAATTCTAGACACATGATCACTTAGAAGATTAAAAAGTTTGCATAGTGAACCTATGGAGATTCCCTTGGGAAAGTTTGCACACAATGCTTTTTTTTTGCTTCTGCTTCCTTTGTTTTTGGACTATATACTGATTTATGTCTACATGTCTTGCTCTTACCCCTCCTTTCTTTCAAAGAATAACATCCCCCAAATTGTGATTGGAACTATTTGATTCAGAAGCAGTGTTTGACTGGGGGAAGATGAGGGAGAGTTGGGAAGTAATAATTTCAAGAAGACTTGGTGATGCAGGGGGCTAAGCATTGGGTTGCTAAAGAAAGGTTAGTGGTTAGAATCCTTGAGTTTTTGTTTGTTTGTTTGCTTGTTTGTTTTACTCACCTCTGCTCTGGGAAGGAAGAGGTCAATATTTGTATCTTATATGCTGCTTGTAAGCTTCTAGGACCACAGACACAACTCACCAAAGTAGTTTAGAATGTCACCTGCCTGGACTGTATTATGCTAATTGATGTAGATCACCCACCCCACCCCCAATTCCCTCACCAGAGACTATGGTTTAACCCCTCAAGGGCAGTTCCTCAGTCCTTCCAGGTTTGGGGTGATGACTAAGACTTTCTTGCTCCCCCGACTCAGCAGTAGACTATGTTACCACTATGGCCACTTTCTTGGTTGGTTCTGACTGTGACAAAATTCTCCTCTCCTTGTTGGAAACGTCTTCAGGAACCCAGGGTTTCCCAGATAGTAAATGCTAGGTTGGACATTGAAGAAGGAAGACTGTAGAAGAATCAGTGCATTTGAGTTATGGTGGTGGTGAAGAATAATATAAAAGAACAAACAAATCTATCTTAGAAGAAGTACAGCCAGAATGCTCCATGGAGGCAAGGATGAGGAGACTTCATTCTGGCATGTGGTCAGGAGAGACTAGTCCCCAGAGAAATACATCACGCTTGATAAAGTCGAGGGGCACCAAAGAAGAGGAAGTTCCTCGACAAGATGGACTGACACAGTGGCTGCAACAACGGAGGCAAAGAAAAGAACAATTAGAAGATGAGGCAGGACTAAGCAGTGTTTTGTTCTGTTGGACTGAGGGTCACTATGGATTGGAATCAACAACAGTAACAACAACAACTTTTAGTTGTTTGCACTGACATAAAATTGAGGGATTTTGCTTTTTAACTACCTGGTACCTAAAGGTCATCTTTGTTTTTCTTGTCCATCCCAGCAGTGAGGTACCAAGAGTGCAGTGGAGCTAATGGCCTGCCCGGGTGCAGGTCACAAGGTGTTGCTTCTCTTTCGATAATTGGAAAATAATGAGCAGACCAGGAACAGGGGCTCTGCAGTATCCCTTGAGGGACAGAAGAAGGGCCTCCGGAGAACACTTACAAGGAGCTTGTGCTTCCACAGCTGCCTTTCTCACCTGCATGACTCATTAGCTCCTCTGGTGACAGCGAACACTGCTCTACCACACTTACACAGCACTGGCTCAGCGCTACCACACTTACACAGCACTGGTTCTCCTTGTGCCACCAAGGACCAGGTGTATAAACTCAAGGAGGTGATTTAGAAATCCTCAGAAGGCAAACAGATTTCCCTGTTGATGTACATGTGCAAGTGTTTCCCCAGGAGAGCTGAGGAGGCTGTTCAGGGTGATGGCTGCAGCTCCCAAGAGAGTGCAGAGAGAATTCCCTTTCCACCAAAGGCAATTAAATCACAGCTGAATTCATAATTGCTCTTAGACCTATCTCCTTCCCTATCCCACCTCTACCACACACACACACACACACACACACACACACACACACACACACGCATCTCTGGTAGTTTTAGGTATTAGGCAAGCAACTCCCTGGTCTAGGGCACAATGAAAGAGGCATCCACCTTTGGCACAACGTTTAAGAGGATTCCAAGAAATCTAGTCATCATGATACGAAACATTGTAATGCAATCTTTACAAGACATCAAAAGTAATATGAAGAAAGCATTTGATGAACAAAACAATGAAACTTAAAGCAAAGACAGGATTCATGTCGGTGATTTTTTTTCTTGCCCCTCAGGCTTCACTCTGGCTTGGAACAGCACTGGTTACTGCATTCAATTGCCAAAGAGGCAGCCAATGGAATGGAAGTTGGAAGGCTATTGAGAAGACCTGATCGAGGAGGTAGAGTTCGTGCTCCGGCTAGACCAGAGCATGTACACTGGTTCCTATCTAGGAACTGGAAACACAGGGAATCCAGGACAGATGATCCCTTCAGGACCAGTGGTGAGAGTGGTGATACCTGGAGGGTGGAAGGAAGGTAGGGTATAAAGAGGGAACCGATTACAAGGATCAACATATAACTCACTCCCTGGGGGACAGACAACAGAAAAGTGGGAGAATGGAGATGTTGGACAGTGTAAGATATGACAACATAATAATAATTTACCAATTATCAAGGATTCTTGGGGGACCGGGGAGGGAGGGGAAAAATGAGGAACTGATACCAAGGCCTCAAGTAGGAGACAAATGTTTTGTTGAGAATGATGAGGGAAACAAATGTACAAATGTGCTTGACACAATGGATGTAATGTGTGGATTGTGGTAAGAGTTGCACGAGCCCCCAATGAAATAATTTTTAAAAATTATGCTGATGTCTTAGTATCAGAAAAGAGCCCATGATGCCTGGCTTTGGAAGGTAGAAGGGCTCGGGGTATAGAAGCCTCCCAGGCCCAACACAAAGATGAGCCAACTCCTTCTGCTATAATGAACCTGGCTTGTTGCAAGAACCCGGACAAGCCCACATGTCTTGGATGTCGTCCAAAGCAGTTGTGTGGTGAGAGAGGGACAGAAAGGCAGGCAAAGTCTCTTCCTATAAAATTTTGAAAACCTATATTCAGATTTTAATTTGAACGCATGTCTAATTTTTTCTCCTAAGGAGTAGCTGGTAGTTTCAAACTACCGACCTTGCAGTTAGTGACCCAACAAGTAGCCCACTCTGCCACAAGGATTCTCATCTTTCTATGCACACTTAACCCCCATGCAATGACAAAGTAACACCATTTTCCATTTATAAAGTATCAACAATTCTTTACAAAATTGAAGGATTTCTCATCCGCTTCCCAAAGATGGAGACCACGTTATCAGACATTGCATCCGACCTTGACTATGAAGGTAAGTTCAAACGTACATCTATAAAGTCACAGCAGGCTCTATTAAATAAAAATATCAAAGCTTAAAGCACACGGATAAAAACAAAACTTGAGGCACACGAGTCTTGGTCTGTACACTTCTGAAAGTGGTGTTTCAATCTCTCAGTATTCCTGAAGAATTCTTCACCCTTCAATCTATATCCCTTCAAGCCAAGTGTTTTGGTCTCCTCCGGGGACTCAAATCATGTTCCTTTGAGATGTTCTTTGGATTTTGAGAATAAAAAGAAATCCCAAGGGGCATAATTAAAGCCGTGTGAGTAAAATTTCACAATGAAATTCTCACAAGCCAGCCCTTTCTATCACTGAAGAATGGCAGGTTCATTATTATGGTGGCGGTGGTGGGGGGGACCCTAAAAAACAAACACTTCTGGCACAACTTTTTTGGACTTTTTCTCACCAAGTTAGGTTTTAATTTTCTTCAAACTTCTTCCCCATAAGCTCTTGTGAGGAAATCTATCAAATTTTGAAATCCAAAAAACCTTCATGATAACTTTATGAGCTGATCTATCTGCTTTGACTCAAGTGTCCTAGAAGATCCCTGTTCTGATTACATCATTCTGGATTTGGGTTTCTTTGGTTTTTGTTTTGTTTGTTTTTTTAGACATCCTAAAGAAAGTAAGAGTAAGATTGTTCCTGAGAGAACTTGCTTTCAGACATCCACTATTATACAGACATGTTTCAACATATTTCGTTTGAAATAAACACATGCATGTAACTGAGCTGTAAGCCTATACATGTAGGCGTCTCCTTGGATATTAAGTTCTCCTGCCATTCAGCCACCAACCCTAAACCAGTTGCAAACCTTTCAGATGCAAAGATGGAGAACAGCTAGTTGACATTCAATCAGATGAGGGGACATCTCTGATTGTTGCCCACCCATTTCCATCTTCAAGTTGATTCTGACTCAGGATGAACTGCTTCTTAGGATTTCTAAGACTATACATCGGTACAAGAACAGACAGTCTCATTTGTCTCTCTAGGGTGAACTAGTGGGTTTGAACTGCTCAACCGTTTACTTTCCAACTCAACTGGGCCACCAGGGTCCCTTGAAGACTGCCAATTTCCCTCTGACTCTAACAGTCATTGAGTCCATTCCAACCCCTGGAGAAGAAGAGAGAACTACCGCTGTGGGTTCCTCAGATTATAAATCTTACGAGAGCAGAAAGCCTTTATTTTTGTTCTGTGGAGTGGCTTCTGGTTAGGCGCCCGATGTTACTTTTCGTCCTCATAATTTTAAAAGCTAATCTTCAGTTGGTAGATGTTAAAACTCTTTCTGATTCCACATTAAGAGAAAAGACGTTTTTCCATCGTGAGAGGCCTTACAGAGAGTAAATTGCTTTGGGGGAAAATCACAACAATGAAAATTTAATAAGGTTCTAAATGTGAAGTTTTTATTTTTATTTTTAAAGCCCATCCCCATTGTTTATTGAAAGACATTTCTGTAGATTTCCCCCTCAGAAGCATTTTTAAAACACTGCAGAATTATTGCTCAATTTAGAACTGGTTTCAACGGTTCCCCTATGATTGGAGTGTCATAAACACATCAATGTGTAATTTTTCCCCTTCATTACATGTTTCTTTGAAACATTTCAGCCATTTATTCCAAGCAAACATCAAATTGAATGACAATTTGGATAGAGGCATTTTAATAATACTGTCTCTTTATTTTGTTATTCTTTAAAGAAGATAGATAACTTAAGCTAAGCACTAACCATTAGTGCTTTACTTGACAAAATATTTAACTGTAGCAAAGGCAAACAAAGACAACTGGAATCATAACAGTTGATGTTGGGCAAGTGAGATTCCTGTCATCGCACTACGGCCGGCACCGCCTTCTCCCACCATGCTCAGTTATGGCCTAAAGGAGTCACTCAACAGCTTCTCATCACTTAACTGGAAAGCCACAGAAAAGACATCAGGCACAGAGTCTGTGTCTTAAAGTTCTGGGGTATCTCCATTATCCTACTAGTGTTGTAGTGATTATACTGAGCACAGGATGGGGGATCAACAAGAACTGTGGGATCTTGTCTCCAACATCTACAGTCTGTGACCTCAGGAGCATGGACAACAATGATGAATGCCACAAGACTGTGATTACTGACCCGAAATCAAGGTGACCCCAGGCACATGGGAACAGAATGCTGCCCAGTCCTGGGCTATCACCATGGTAGATGCTGATTGGGTTGCTATGATCCAGAGCCATTTTTATTGGTTGAATTTAGGGAATTAGGTCATTATTTCTTCATAGAATATTTCAGGCCGAAGAGTCATGGGAACCCTTTCAACATCATGTCTCCACCGACAAGTGGGTAGTGGCCCCACTTGTGGTGCTTAGGTCAAAATCCAATGCAAGTCTCCTTCAGTGATGGTGAGAATTCTACCACAGAACAACCAAAGCATCAAATTCAAAACAACAACAAAGTCATAGCTAATAATAGATAAGAGTTTTCAAAACCTATGGTATAATGGTGACGCATTGGCTATGATGCACAAGGTCAGCGGTTTGAGACCACCAACTGCTCTGCAGTCGAAAGACGGGACTTTCCACTCCCTTGAACAGTGACCGTCTCAGCTCACAGGGGCAATGCTACTCTGTCCTACAGGGTCTCGTTGAATAAGCATCAACTGGATGGCAGTGAGCTCTCTGTCAGTCTTTGTAATGCACACTTCATGAGCATTGGTCCTTCCAGTCTTTCCCGTGTTGGCAAGGCTAGGCACTATCAAGTTGGTTCTGAGTCTTAGTATTCCCAGATAAAACAGAAAGTAACACCATGCCATCCTCACAATGGCTGTTAGGTTTCAGCCCATTGTTGCAACCACCATGTCAATGGTTGCTTCTAGGGCGCATGATGACTGGACTTCTTTCAAGAAAGGGCTGTTTCTTTTCCTGGCAGCATGTGGTACTTTCAATATTTTCCTCCCACACACACTTCTACGCTTTAAATGCAAAGTAAACATTACTGAGGATTCTGTCTGCTTCCGGAAGCTGTCCATGGAGAAGGGAGGGCAACAACATGTATTTCCACAAGGGATCTCACCCCTGGTGTCTGCTGTCAGCACCCCTTGAGCTCATGACCATGCCCTCTCTACGCACGGTTAGCCAGAGCAGCCTGTGTCCAATAGCACCGGACATAAAAGTTCATCTCATAAAGCTTGCCAAATGTGTTTCATAAAACAATATTATTCAGAATCCTGGGACCTATTTCCAAAGACCCTGATTTAATATGTCTGGGTAAAGGCCTACAAACTTGTAGTTTTACCAACTGTACAAAAGCTAGTCCCACGAAGCCAGTCCTACAGACACATTTCTCTGCCACTGGTTATAGAAATAGTCACAAGCATTTACACCCAGATGAATATTTATACTTAGCACTTAATACCTTCAGGCTTATTGCCTTTCAGGAAACTTTCCCAAAACTCTGATTTCCCTAGGTGAACCACTGCCACTTCCCTTAGCCAATGGCATCTCTAGAAACAACATTCTGGATGGCAGCCATAGTGCCAATGTCTGCCAGCTTCTACTTTGGGCTTGATGATACAGGATTTGCTTCGTTCCTGAAATAAAGCATTCAGAACCCAGAACACAAAACTTGGCAAAGCTGAGGAGAAGAGAGAGGCTGCTGCACATGTCTCCCAGGCGCCTCTACCAGAAGGATGAGCAATGCAGAGAGGGGGAGAGCATTTAGGCAGATGCCACAGTCAAATCTTCAGTTGAATGAATGGTCATCCAGGACACACTGAAACTGCCTTGACCCTACGTGAGATTTGTGTCAATCCCATTCTCAGACGGTTTATCACTGAAATGGCAGGGACCACCAGGAGCATCAGCAGTAAATGTACTTTTAGATTCCAGGATCTCAGTTACTTTGGCAAGACAGAGACTCTCAACAATTTTTTAACTCTAAATGGAACTATATCATAGTTGGTTAAGTAATGGAGGAGGGGGAAAAAAGAAGACCCGAGCTAGAGGGACTGGCAGAGCGGCTGCACCAATGAGCTTAAACATAGCATCAGTTGTGGGGATGGCCCAGGACCCTGCAGTGTTTCCTCGTGTTCATGGGATGGAGGGAGTCAGGTCTGACTAAATGACATCTAACAACCACCAAGACAGATGAGGAAGAAATGGTGATCGACCTCCCCAAATCAGCGAACAACCCCACCTCTGGATCAGAGCAATCCAATGCTCTAACAACCAAGACCGCAGTTAAACCATCTGAGGAAGAAAGAACTGCTATGGAAGCGCTACAGGGTTGCTCTGAGTGGGAGTAGATACAATAGCATTCGGTTTGGTGTGAGTTTTATGGATTCATTATTATCTCCTAGAAGGATACGTTGAAGGTATTGAAACTTCGATCGCTGAGGCTTTGGAAACGAGATCTTTGAAGATGTTCTGAGTTAAGAAAAGATGAGGCCCGGCTAGATGGGACTCTATCCTAATCCTATTATGAACGATGCCTTTATATAGAAAGGTTTCCATCCCCATTTTGTTGCAGATGAAAGCCACTGCGACTGAATACATGCAACATATTAGAATTGTGTTCAGAAAAGAGAAATTATAATTTCCTATTTATTTGATTTTTAGTTACAAGTACTCCTTGGGGGGTTAACAGAGCTGAAGGCATTGGAGAGCACATATTTATTCCTAGTCTATAGTTTAATTATTTGAATTCGAATAATGGATACTGGATACGAGACGATAGAAGGCAAAGTGTGGTTGCCACTCTGCTGAGGGGAGGGCTGGAAGCAAGAGCTCAGACCCAGATGACTGAGAAAATAACAGCGAAGAGGTGGTGGCCAGGCCTGGAGTGGAGTTCAGCTCGGAGCATTAACAACAGCCAAGTCTTTCTGTGCACAAATGTCCTTGGGATAGTTTTCTTATTCATTTCTTTACCTTTTTTTTGGGTGGGTGGCGGTGGGGGAGTGTTTTATGGATAATTGTTTTCTAAACCAATATTAGACATTATGATTACTTTCTCACATAAACATAATTTTTAGAGAAAATTAAAATATAAAATAAGGCAACTCAGGTCAATACTGATGAATAATTTTAAAAATAATAGTCTAGTTCTTAACTGATCTATTCTTTTTTCCCCTTAAGTCCCAAGACCCTTAGTTCTTTTTTAAAAAATCATTTTATTGGAAGCTCTTACAGCTATCATAACATCCCAAAGTTCAATCACATTGTGCAGTGTTGTACAACTGCTACCACAGTCAGTTTCTTCTTGATGTTTTTGAGATCAGCTCCCCTTAATGCTCTCCTTCCCCAACCTCCCCCAACTAGGAACCCTTTATTTCCCCATTTTTCCCAAACCATCCAATATATCCATTTATGTACAATTCTATTGTTCGCTCCCTTCGAGTGGGGTTAGACAGTCATCAGTGCTCTCTCCACACTCCACCCTGCTTCCCCTTCCCTCAGGGAATCATTACTCTTGTTACTGTTTCTGAAGGGTTATCTATCTTGGCTTTCATGTATTGAACTATCTTAATTATACAAATTAACATCTACCAGTCTAACATGATTAATGAGGTAAAACAAATAAAAAACATAATAGCAAGGGTAGTAAATGTGGTTCAACAGTGCTATACTGCACCCTGGATTTATCATCCCTTCCACATGGCCCTTCTGAGAGGAACTGTCCAATTAACTTACAAGTGGGTTTCGTGTCTCCACTACATCCAAGCCCTTTCACAGCAATTTGGTTGCTTGGCTAAACATGATAGTGGGGCAGGAGGAAAGAAAAAAGTAAAAGAAAGACTATATATATATAATTATTTAAACAAGGGTATATTGTTTATATATGTATGTAAATACAAATGCAACAAGGCAACCGATGGATTGGGGCCTCTACTTAAATCTTAATTCAGTTCAAGGATGATTTTTTCTAATAATGTGGCAATCTATGACACCTTCCTGACAGCATGCTGAAGACAAAATGGGTGCATAAGAAAATGTGGTGAAGAAAGCTGATGGTGCCCGACTATTAAACGATAATGTATCTGGGGTCTTAAAGGCTTGTAGTCAAACAAGGGGCCATCTAGCAGGGAAGCAACAAAGTCCACATGGAAGAAGCACACCAGCCTTTCTGATCATGAGGTGTCTACGGAAAAGGTATAAGAAGTTCCTAAGTGATCTATTCTTGAAATAGGAAATGTTTTAAAAAGCACATTATCCTTTCAAATATTATCTTTTTATTTGAATATTGATGATTTTGAAGAAATCAGTTGAATAACCCAGAAAGACAGAAAACCTAAAATTTCTTGAATAAAAACAATGCTCATTGGCTCATCTCAGTCACCAAAGCTATCAGCTACTCCTCTTTCCCCCATCCCCTCCCCTCCCCCCAGCTTCCTGTTCCCTCAGGGAACCAGTTCTGTTACTGTTTCTGAAGGGTTATCTATCCTGGCTTTCATGTATCAAAATGATGGGCTACTATTTGTCTATCAGTTTGTCAGACTGTGGTAGCTTGTGATGCTGGAAGCTATGTCACTGATATTTCAAATACCAGAAGCATGAACTGCATTCAAAGGAGCGTCCAGACTAAGAACAGACTACAAAGAAGGAAGAGGCTATTCAGTTTGGAGGAACGGACTTCTGAAAATCTTATGAACAGCATCCAAGCAGCGTCGGACACTGAAGGCTTAGTGAGAGGACACTGTCAAAGATAGTGCCATCCCATGAGCTCCTCAGCTCAGAAGGCACTCAAAATGTGAGTGACGAAGGGTTGCCTTCTCAAATTAGACTTGACCAGAATGATGTGAATAAAGTCTGGGGGGAATGAGGCCTTGAAGACTAATTTACCGATAGGGCATGACACAACATGGGAGTAAACCGTGGCAAAAATCTACTGGTAATCAGAACTTCGAATGTATAAAGTATGACTCTAGGAAATTGTAATTCACCAAAAATGACAGGGAAAGAATAAAGATCGATGTCATAGGAGTTAGTCAGGTGGCATGGACTGGTATTGGCCATTTTTAATCAGATGACCACATGGTTTATTCTGCTTGAAAAGGCACATCAAGGGGAATGATGATGTATTCATCCTCAAAAAGGATGTGTCAAGATGAAGAGCAAGTTTCAGGCTCTTCTGACATCATTCTGAAATAGTCTATTTCCTTCATCCATTATCTTATGTCCCTTGCTTCCCTCTTGCCTTCACAAATTATAATAGAAACTATCCATAATCGGATAAAGTCCACTTTGCCAATGTTCCATGTTCTATTCTTTGTACTAAATGGGAGCCCTGGGGGCCGGGGATGGGGGTGGGGGAGTGTTGAAGCACTCAGCTACTAATGGAAAGTCTTTGGTTGGAACTCATATGCTGGCCCAGAGGAGGAAGCGATGCACTCGGTCTCAATCAAAATGTGAAGTCTTGGAAACCCCTTGGGGCAGTTCTACTGTGTCCCGCCAGTGCACTGATTGGAAGAAGAAAAGGGTAAAAAGATGCTACAGCTCACGGGCACACAAGACCTCTGTGAGACTGGCTTGGTGATTTCTTCAAGGCACGTACCCCAATATCTCACACAAGTGTCCAAAATAAATCTCTCTGTACTCTTGAACATTTCACCATCTCTCCAGCAAACCGGCTCAGTGGTGAGTCACACAGAGTCTAGAGATGCGTTCAGGCATTTAGCTCAAGCACAACCAGACTTGGACAGCGATTCTGAGGGCAGATGGCAAAGATATTTAGGACCTGCATAAGGTGAACGCCAGAAATACGTTTCATTTTTAACTAGGTCAAGGAGATCAACCTATTAAGTAGTTCTTGTTTTCAATGTCTTTGTCTAGCTTTCCACTTCACTTTGCTTAGAAAGTGTTTCACA
This sequence comes from Tenrec ecaudatus, assembly GCF_050624435.1. Classification (NCBI taxonomy): domain Eukaryota; kingdom Metazoa; phylum Chordata; class Mammalia; order Afrosoricida; family Tenrecidae; genus Tenrec; species Tenrec ecaudatus. The sequence goes on along the minus strand of NC_134542.1, from coordinate 10,012,245 downwards.
TAGCAGGAGGGAGATGGAGCACCATTCCTGTTTTAATTGCATTGGTTACTCTGGTGTTTCTCCCTGAAATGCCTTTATTGCTTTGTTAGGTGTTTGTGGGGACCAGGGACAGATATACTTTTGTTCAAATACTTCAGATGCATAGCTGCTATGAAACCAAAAATGGTTAATACATAATCCTTACTCCACAGGAACTTAGTTTCTGACAAACTGTAATACAAAAACAGAGACCAAATTTTGCTTCTAATGGTGATTTTATCATATATATAGGAGATGCTGATTTTTATTTTTGATCCTCCGTGATGGCCAAGAGTAGGAGTTGTCTGGAAGAGCATGCCTCCTTTCTCCATTTCAATTATATTCCGGGACACAGCTTCTTCCTTGGAAACTCAGCCCAACATCTAATTGCCCTCGATTTCCCCCAATGCAGTCTTTTGATTGCAGTCAGACTCTCATATTGGAGTTTGCCTGGGTCTTCGTGACACCAAAACAAAATGACACGAAACTATCATCATTTGAATTTTTCCAAGATGTTGAATAGCTATATTTGAAAACATGTCACCTACTTCTGACGTGTCATTTGAATAGTGTAATGCATACAATTCAACGGTTGAGTCATATCAAGAAGGGCTGGACAGTCATCGTCACAATCAACTTTGTATATGTTCTTCCTTCTATTATGAATTGATGTACATTCTGCCTTCCCCCCTCACCCTCCTTCTGTGCCCCCAAGTAATCATCAATCCCATTATTATCTTCATATCCCAATCAATCCCAGTTTCCCAATACGATAGAAGACATTGGCAGACACCAAGCAAGGATCCATCAAAATGACCATTCAAAACCAATGAAGATCTCAGTGGAATAGAAACCAAATCATATTAAAAGTGTAGATAAATTCACCAAAGAATATGAAAAGTGGAGATAAATTCACCTTGGGTTCATAGAGAGATAATATTGTATAATGCTATATTCCAGCTAGAAAAGAGTTGCCAAAATCCCCTTTATTATGCTTACCATTTGATTTGGGGGTTATTGTTATATCTAGCCAACTGGGAGTCACTGGAGGCTCGAAACAAAACTCAGCTTTATGGTCAACATAAAGATGGAGACTTGTGACAAAGGGGAAAATATGATTGCTTTTTGAAATGGAAGCCAGGCTCACATTCTGTTTCTGACAAGGGCTTCAAAGGATAGTTTGCAGTAGCTAACCACTGCCCTCCTGGGCCCCCCAAAACACCAGTGCCAGTGTCCTCACAGAGGAGCTTTCCACAGCTTTGAAAAACCACATGCAGCTACTTAGAGACATTCTACCGCTATGTATTCTCAGAGCTGCCTCATTTCAGAGGTTACAAAGGGAACATTTTCTATAAATCAAATACCATGCTCAGGTGATTCAATATTAGCCAAATGTTCCTGTCCTGTGCAGGTGGACACTGAGGATTGCACACTAAAAATGAAGATAGAGAATGATCACTCTCCATTTATTCTCAACTATACCTCCAGCCATGAATGGTGCTATTACTTCTACTGCTTTTGCTAAGTACGTCTATTCTCTTATGATTACTGGCTCTGCTATTAATATTGATAATGGTGATAATCACAGATAACATGTTGAATGACTACTTTATTGGAATGTGTTTAAACATTTTACATGCACTAGTTCCAAGTGGTACTGTCAGGTAATCATTGGACTGCTAACCAAAGGGTCAGAGGTTCAACCCCACTCACTGCTTTTTGGGAGAAAGATGAGTCCCCACCCGTTGCTCTATAGGACAAAGATTAGGCTGTTAGAGATTTATAAACCTCAGAAACCCTATATAAGTTTTTCATGAATTGGAATAACTTGGCAGGAATGTCTTAGTTCCTTTAGTCTTTACAAGGATGGCATGGACTACGTGCAAGTATGGTCTCCATATTCTAGTTGTGGAAACTGAGGCACGGCGAAGTTGAGTTAGGAACAGCTTAGAGATGGCAAGGCCAGGATTCAACCCAAGGACATGTGACTTCATAAATAATACTCTTACTCATCATGATCTGTCACTTCTGGAGGAACCTTCAACTGTACCAACTGTAACAAATGTTTATTATCTATCTCTGATCTTAAAATATATTTTTATAAAAGTCTAGACCTTTTAAGAAGGAGATGTGATTTAAAATTAAGCCAAAATTCTTGGGAGAAGACTGTTCTCCAATGGAAAGCATTTTTGAGCTTTAATTTTTTTTTCAAAATAGTTTGAACCACATTTAAACTTGCCCTTTGCACATGTTCACGTTTTAACCTCTACTGCTATCTGATTAACCAGCAAGCTAGTCAGATAACATTTATAATATGTAGAAATTATAAATACATTTCAAAGCATTATCATTTTAAAGTATGATGTATTAGGTCTACATGCACATAGATTTATGATTTACAAATACATGTGTACATAGATATAGAGAGATACTAAGTATCAATGACTACCTTTTGGACCTATCAAGTATCAAACTCACTGCCACCGACTCAAGTCGAGCTCATAGTGACCCTCCGGTGCACAATACAACTGCCTATCGTGTTTCTGAGGCTGTGAGTCTCCTCAGAAGCAGAAGGCCTCATCTATCTCTGGTGGTTGCTGCGTTCTTAGGTGCCAGTAAGTCAGCTCCACACCAGAGAGACCGCATGCACAACAGACTGAAACAGTGTGCGATCCTGCACCATTTTCACCATCGCTTCTATATCTGGGCCTATTGATGCAGCCACGGTGCCAATCCATCTCATCGAGGGCCTTTCCAATTTACCAAACATAATGTCCTTATCCAGGGACTGATCTCTCCTGATAATTTGTCCAAAGTATATAAGATGAACTCTTTCTAGCCTTGACCCTAAGGAGCACTCTGGCCTTAAGAGCACTAGTCAGTCACACCTTGAGCAGTGGCTCGTGTCTTCGAACTGGTGACCTTGCAGTTAGCAGCTCAATGGAGAACCCGCTATGCCACCAGATTGGTTTAGGCCTGCAGTTTCACTAAAAAATAGTCCACCTCTGGGAATACCATCATAATACAAGGTGCCATTGGGATAACTGATGGCTGCCTGGAAACCTTGGCTTTGCTATTTCACTAACAATAATAAGAATCCCCTTGGGGGTTAGGATGGAATCTTTCTTCCCATCATTTGAACTCTACATCTAGTTTTGGGGACATCGAAACACCCCATGTGGATTTACTGAACAATAAATGAGTCGCCACTTAGTCCATCTGCTGTCTGTTGTCTGTGTAGCATAAGGATGTTGGTGGCCAAAAGACCTTATACATAGGCTTCATGGAATAGACAGCAGTCCTCCCCGCTACCCCCTACCACCCAGGTGAGTGTTCACTTTGAGAGGGGGGAAGGATGAAAGAAAGCTGAGGTCCCCTAAAAAGGTTCATTATGTTATGAATGAAAATCTGTGATATCTACATTCTCCCACACAACCAGAGAGAGAACCAACTAAGCAGCATTTATCTTACTCACATTCTCATCAACTCTAATTAGCAAGTCAGGAAGACCTTTGTGCTAAGAATAAATAGTTATGAATAGTATAGGGACAAATTGTATGAGTTAAATATAGGCCCATCTCCAGTTACATGCAATAAAAATATCCTCCATTTCCATGAAACCCTGGAGAGATGTGATCATCGTGTAGCACTGACCACTAGAAATAAAATAGGGGATATTTTTATTGCTTATAAAGTTGGTCCTATATTTAACTCAGACCATTTGGGGGCTGTGATCCAGCAAGTCTAATGCCAGGCTTTGGGGAGAAAACTCATCTGTCCAATGACTTCAGCAGTTGACCCATCAAAGTAGGATTTCTGAAGGTGAAGTTAGGGCACTTAAAGAATAAAGCTTTTTTTTTTTTTTTTTGAAGGACTCACCTCACCCAGTTGGTTTATTTCTCACAGTCTCCAGCACATGTAGGCTGCGAGGCAGGCACTCACTTCTTCGGAAGCTCAGAACAAACAATTAGTACGGATGCCATATGTTGTTTTTGGAAACAGCAGGTCAAACGCCTCCTAAGAAATAAGACAATGGGCTTAGAACACAAGAGGCAAGATTTAACTAAATTAAATTACAAGTAACCTGTAAAATCCAATGCTAAATTTTCTGAATATTCTCTTATTATGGGTCAAAAGGATTGATCATGGACTGGCACACTCTTTATAGACTGAATAGAGTTCTTGTGGGGAAAAACATTCATTACCATGAAACAGAAAAAAAACCATTCTGTGTGTGCCTTGTCTGAGAACCCATGCCTTTACTTTGGGTGTCTGCATTAGCAGAAGGGGAAAAAAAAGATACACAGAGAAGATCGATCGACTTACTCTCTGATTGTCTTTGAGCTCAAAGGTGGAATTTAAGGAAGGAAAATCATCTTTTTATTAGTTCTGTTAGCATAGATGTTACCTAGTATGCAGTTTAATCATTAAGTCACAGTAGAAAGAGTTGGGCAATCACCATCACCCTCGAGTTCCGAACATTCTCTTTTTCTACTTGTTCCCATTTCCTTCCCATCCTCTGCTGTCTCTCTAGGTCTATCCAGCCTGGATTGTATATACAGAAATTCATACAAAGCTAATAAACAGATAAGAACACCAACAACAGCTAGACAGACAAGACATAGAAAAGCCTCAAAGAGGAAGTAGAAAATATGAAAAACCGGAACAACATTACAATAGGTCAAAAGGAAGATCAAATGATAGGGCATTACATTTGAACTTCACGGTGTCCACTGTAAACAAGGTTACAACCTGTTCTCTATGACAGTATGCTAATCACATCCTTCGACTACAGTCAGAGGGAATTCACTGGAGGCTTACTCCATGGGAGGCTCCTGTAGATGGCTTGAGGGCTTCCTCTCTCATCCATAATCTTCCGTAACCTGGGTTTTCACAAGTAAACTCTGATGCGATTTCTTCCTTCAGATCTGGGTTTTGTTATTTACAATCCTTGGCTCACACAGGCTGCTGTGCTTCTTCCAACTCATCTTTTAATAGTTCTTCAGGTCAGGATAAAATGGCAATGTTGTGAATATTGGAGGTGGGAGGAGGTGAGTAGTAGGACATGTAGCTCCAAGATTAATATCTGCCTGTTTATTGTCGGTTTTGCGGGGAACAGCTGTTGTCTACAGCAACTTGCTGCCAGCTCGTTGAAAGTTTAATTGTTACTTTGGTATCATGCTAAGCATTTAGAATTACCATTCATTCCTGAGAACAGGCATTGTATAATAATAATTATTCTGATGACTTTTATTGGCAGATAAAATTGGCTGAATGCTATTTTTCTAGGTCCTTTGTTAACTCTTTTACCTCAATCATCTCGTTTATTCTTCTCATTAGTTTTATGAAATAGACCCTATGGTTATTTCTATTTTACCACTTAAGGGAAAAAAAGTACCCCACAGAGATTTAGAGAGGTTAAATAACTTGCTTAAAGTCCCATGATTCATAAACAATGGAACAGAGACTCAAATGCAGATCTCTGCCCACACACGTTGGCCTCTTAGCTAAAATTCTCTATTGGCTTGAGTTTCTGGTAAGGCAAATGGATCCTGGCTAGTAGATAGATGTCAGAATGATAATACTCGAGCCCATTTTGGTTGACTAGAAGCTACAAAAATGAGATAGGAAGGATAAAATGAACTTCATGGAAACCACCCACCATGCCACCATGCCTGAAACATGCTGCCTCACCCATGGAGAGTCCATGGCTACATTGTCAAGGTCTCACCCCTGAGGGATCGGAAGGACTTGGAGTTCCTTCCAATGGTATCAGGAAAGAAATGGAAGACAGAGCTTCCGTTTTCCAATAGCTAGCCTGCGGCCTGTTGGGGAGATAGCCGGAGAATCAAGGACTCCGGCACGACTCTCTTCCTACAGTGACAAGTAGACTCACGATGGAAAGGCTGAAACTGCAGTGAGATGCAGAAGTAGCGAGAATGGCCCCAAGAACCCACTTGGCTCTACAAGAGTTGGCTTTGAATGCCTGCCACCTCCAAAGAGCACCAACTCTAGCTCAAGTTGATGCTGCACAGTCAGAACCATCTCACCCTATCTCTGCCCTCCCTTCACTAATCCTCTAATCTCCTTTGCTTTCGATGGGGAGGAAACATCAGGTATGTGAATAAGAAGCTGGGGTGGAGGCCGGAGGAAAGAGCTAGAAGAAGAGGAGGAGGAGAGAAGTACATGGGAGGGAGAGAAGAGATTCGCCTTGGGTGGGCTTCCTAAACTGAGGGTGACAAAGAGGACTAGCTCGCCTTTGGACTTGACGATTAAACTGAGCTGAGCATTTAACGAGATTGGAAGGCTTTGCATTCTTTAAAAAAAACCAACTGCATAGTGTAGTCTTAGCATTTAATTAATGCCACACAAAAGTTGATATGATACCAAGTTAAACTAACTTGTGGTTCACACTTTCTTTGATGTTGAGAGAATGATTTTTCACTGGAACTCACAGGAGCTTTCAGAATTGAGCAGTGACTTCCCTGGTCTAAATATTGTTGTATCAGATAGGCTGTGTACGTGTATAGTTTCTACCATGTAATTTAGAAACTAAAAAGACCATGTATAACTACAATGAAAACTGCTAGAAGAAACTTGAATATATTAGAAACCCTTGCATATTTTATTGTGAAAATAAAAACAATTTTAATAATACCAATAAACTAATCTTTTACATTGAAAAAAAAAGAGTTCCCTTAAAAATATACAGGACCTCCCTAAGATGTTACAGGAGCCCTGGTGGCATAGTGGGCTATGCATTGAGCTATCGACAACAAGATCTACAGTTTGAACCAACCATGTTCTCTGAAGAAGAAAGATGGGGATTTTTGGTCCCATAAAGATTTACTGCCTCTGAAATTCACAGGTCTATTCTATTGGGTCCATGGGGTAACTGTGAGTCAGAATTGACTTGACAGCAGTGAATTTGATTTTCAGTTTATCTAAAATCACAAATTTATCTAAAATCACAGGGAAAGATCACAAATTTCTTACCCATAAGATTAAAGGCATTGCTCTAATACGCACACGATTGTCTACCCTGTCCTAGATACTGGTTCCACTTTCCTAGCTGTTCCCCTATCCATGATGCCGTCCGGTTACCACACCCTTCTCCGGAGAGGAAGCACTAAGAGGTAGAAGAAGGGGGAAAGTGATGGCTGGGCAGGAGGAGGAAAAAGGAAACAAGAGGCAAGCTCTAGGAAGCAAAGGCATAGATAGGGAGATTAACCGAGGTGTGCACTTATGTACATACATTAATCCATAACAATAGTGGTATTGGCCTATGTACATACATTTATAAGGCAATACACTGAAGCTGCAGATGGGCCTTGAACCTCAGCTTATACCTTCCCTCAATACAAGATCACTTTGTTTTAACAGATTGGCATTCTGTGATGCTCACCTCCCCCACCCCCCACTACTACACAATCACTGAAGACAAAATAGGTGCATAAGCAGATGAGGTGAAGAGAGAGGATGGTGCCTGGCTATTTAAAGATATAGTGTCTGGGGTCTTAAAGACTTGAAGTTAAACAAGTGGCCATCCAATAGTGAAGCAGCAAGCCCACATGGAAGAAGAATATCAGCTGGTACAATCACAAGGTGTCATTGAGACCGGGCAATGGGTATCAGAAGACTCATAACAAACAGTACACTAACAAACAAAAATGCATTGGTGAGAATGGAGGGGGGTTGGAGTGGAGACCCAAAGCCCATCTATCAACAATGGAACATTCCCTCACAGAGGAGTCACAGGGAGGGGTTGAGTCAATAAGGGTACAGTAGAGCACCAAAAGATCACACAATATATCTCTGATCCCTTGAGGCCTCCTCACCACCCACTATCATGGCCCCAATGCTGCTTCCCAATCTAGACTAGATGGGAGCATGTACATAGGTATAGGCAAGAGAAAAACTCACAACACATGGAACCCAAGAACAGGAATGGGAATAGAGATATCAAAAGGGTAAGGGACAGGGGGGAAGAGGTAGGGATGGGGGGGACACTGATTGCAAGGAATGGAGCATAACCACACACCCCCATCCAGGGGGAAGAGCAACAGAAACCAGAAGAGAAGGGAGACAGTAGTCGGTGTGAAGTTGGAAAATAATTAACAATCTACAATCTATCAAGGGGCCACTAGGGTTAGTGGGGAGAGAGGGAAAAAAAGAAGAGCTGATCTCAAAGGCTCAATGTAGAGTAAATATCTAAAAAAGAACAATGGAATATATGTACGAATATGTCAGATACAATTGATGTGTGGATTGTAACAAGAGTTGTAAAAGCCCCCAGTAAAATGATTACTAAAAAGAAAAGATCATGCAAAAGCATTTGACTGTGTGGATAATTTAAAAAAAATGATTAAAAACAATAATGTTAAGGATAACAAAATAATTTTTGTTTTGTTTTGTTTTGCTTGTGTGCCTTTGTCAAGTTTTGCTTTTAAATAATGTTATTTTATGTGCCCAGAAATAGTAAAATCTATCTAAGTATGAGCTATTTTTGTGCAATGATTCCATACTTAATTTCACAGAGGAACAAAGGCCAGAGGAATCTATAAAAGGTATAAGCAAAAATTAACTTAGGATGAAGAAATATTATCTTATAGGACACCCTATGCATCTAAAAAGCTGATTGTTAGAACTATTGTGTCGGAGGATTGAAATAGATGATTAGTAAGCCCTTTGTGGATATTCAGACTCTAGGATTCACAATTCAACACTAGTTCAGGACCAAGTTCATTGCTTCCCTTAGGGTAGTCTCTGCATCTGCACATTAAGACTGTCCTTCCTACTTAGGTATGTTCAACAGAAACGCAGCGGTTTGTCTGTTTGCCTAAGCTCTGGGCCCAAAGTTATTAGCTTGCTAGAGAGAATGGATTGGCCTATAGAGGATGGGTCCATGGGTCTAAAGAAAATGTTTACCCAAAAAGAACCCATAGAATTGTCTTTTAATACATTTAAGAAGTGGCATGACTGGAGGAAGCGATGAATGAGCTATCTCAACAAGAACAGGTATTGTAAACAAGGGGAGAGTGTGGCACACAGTGGATGTAAACATTCTGAGCAGAGAAAACAAGACTTGTTTTCATTAAGACATAGATGTGACCAGAGGGCACATATGAAATAGTAAGTTTACAGTAAGGACCTTCCTATGTGAGGCAACTCGGCCTTACAGTCAGTTGGAAGAGATATATGGAATATGCAATAAACTTTTCATTAGTTTGTTTAATCATGTAAATACACTCATTCCCCAGTCTTTGGCACTCAGACAAAGACTTTCTTTCTTTGATTATAGATTGCTCGGTTAATGTAGTGAGCTGGTTAAGAGAAATCCTACTGAAGATATAACCAGAAGTCAGGGTTCCCAGGAAAATATTTGTCTGATTCTTCTCCAAGAAGCGTTAGCTTTGTGCTCAAATGGACTATTAAAGGAGGTATCAGTGAAGGGGTTTGCAGCAAATAATATAGTCAAAAGCAGCCCAGTTGGAAAATTGGTTAATAGGTCCTTTGGTAACTAAAGGTTGGTGGTTCAAACCAATCAGGGGCTCTGTGTCAGTATTATTTCATAATGACATCAGCCTAGGAAACACTATCGGGCAGTTCTTTGGGGTTACTGTTTGCAATCAACCTAGTAGCAAAGGGCTTGGTCTTTACAACTTGGTGGCAATGAGTTGGAGTTCAAGATGGCCAAAATGGAATATGAACTTTGGGAAGAGTAATGTGGAAAAGATCTGAGGCTTGTTTGTCAGAGCCATAAATAAGCATGCTTCCGTGGGCACTGATGAGAGAGATAATGGGGAAAGTCACAAAGAACGACATGGAGACACGGCCATGTGCTGCGAAAAGAGAAGAAATTGCATTGCCAAGAGTTGGGGCCCGATGTCCAATGAGACATGGGCGACTGGGTATCTAGAAAGACATTTCCTAGATGCCCAATTGCAAGGACTGTGGTGTGGGTAGAACAAAGATATTTTTTTTCTTGGTAGCATGTGCTGAGTTTGAAACAAACCCTTTGACATTCAAGTAGTGGTGATCTCTTAGAGATGTTAAACCAAGACTTAAGGCAACAAGATTAATTCCAAATTTATAAATCGACCATAGTGGAACTCACCACGTCTTTCCATTTGGGTCAATCCACTTTGGCCGAGAACCTGGAAGACAGCACCATGGGCTCTCAGACTTGCTACCAGACAAGGCAGGTCCCATTCATTACCGTGTAGCCCAGCTTCAAGATGCTTGCCTGCTAAGAGGAATGACTATCATACTTGGAGTAGATCACGAAGCTATAATATAAGCATCATATTTGGACAAGGATCTAAAGTCCTCATTCACCCTTAAGGAATTTAGATAATATTTTGCATCCTTACTAAGGAATCCTGGAGGATGATGTTAAATGTCCGTCGTCTCTGCTGAGTAATCAGTCTTTGTGAAGGACCGGATTCCTTAGGGAGAAGGAAACTAATGACTCACTTGAGAGGAAAGGCAGCTTCTAGGTTCAGGTGCCCGGAAAAGGCCATGAGTTTGGAGAGACAGGAAGAGCTGAGTGTCCTGTAGACATGGAAATGCTGACCTCCCCATAGCGTCCTGCAAGAAGACCCAGGATCCCGCTCTTCTTCCAACATCAACCCCTAGCTCTTTCAGTCCCTTCTTCTTTTCCAACATTCACCCCTGGAAAAGAAACCAAGCTCCCCCGCCAGTCAATCCTACAAGGGATACAAAACATGAGATTTAAAATGGCCCATGTTTAGTCAGAGAATCTGCTACAGATTATTTTGTGAGGTGGGGCGAGGCTATGTTTTGCTTCCTTTTAATAATGCCATTGCTGGTTAACCATAAAGGATCTTCCTGAATTAACTCTGGATGTAAGAACATCGACGAAGAAATGTTTGCAATTAAGAGACTTCGCTGCGATTGGGTTGGCTGGGCTTTTGGAACTCTCTCTGAGTTATTATTCGATTCTGTCTGTGTACCAACTAATTAAGCAGGGCCCTTTGGCCCAGCTGGAGTTGTTTCTATATATAAAGAGAACAGGGGAACGAGTCCCCAATTAAACGTTTCTGCATTCTAATGCCTGTAATTATTGCTAAGGGACAAGAGACGGCGCAGACTTCCTTATACCTGCTGTCTATTTATAACGGTTTTAAAAATAGAAGCCTGTGGCAGGAGTCTTAAAAACTATATTCCTAAGGTATGCGCAGTGTAGTAGAAACTTCTAGAGAAAAAGGAGAGCTAGTGACCATTGCTGGTTGAAAGGACGTGGTCACTTGGGTGCTTTCTGCAGGACCCTGGGCAAAGAGTCTTTAGTGGTTGCTTTGTGTTGAACTTGGATCTCCAGAACTTTCTTCAGACATATCTCTGGGTAGATTCAAACCTCCCTCCTTTGGAGCATATTAAACATTTGTACCACCCAGAACTACAAAACTGTGGAGAAATGCTCAATCAACCCCATGGTACACAGCTACAATCTCCTGTAGAGCATAAGTGTTGTCTGTGCCTGGCCCTATATGAGGGTAAGAAAAACAACAACAACGTACTGGGTTCTAGTTCATATATACATGGGTTTGTTCTAAACAAAATGTGTGGATGACTGCAGCCAAGTTCCCTCAGAAATCCACTTGTCTTAAAGTGCTTCTCAGGTGGGGCAGAGTTGAGCTGCCTTGGTGGGTTTCTGAGACTGTGACTCTTTAGGAGCATTGTCTTTCTCCTGAGGAATGGCTGGTGGTATGGAATTACTGACCTTGTAGTTAGGAGCTATCAGAGGCCTTAGTCTCCTTAGAGCACCCTTAAAAATACAGAAATAAAATAAAGCAATCAAATCAGTGGTTTCTGAAGGAATCTGCTGGGCCAGTTAAATGAAAGGCAGAGGAGTAAGCTCAGAAGGTTATGGCAATGCAGGGATTTCCAAGGTCTAATCTTGATAGATTCGAATGACAAAGGATGATTGATCATATGATGAAGTTTTATGACAACTGAAAACTACATTGGCCAAGAAAAGGCCAGAACATTCTTTTTTTACCCCCAAACAAAACAATGTACCTACAATAACAAACTCAAGGTGGGAATTAGAGACCCAGAGGTAAAACCCAAGGCTATCAGGTTCATGAATGAGAAAATCGGGACAAAGCTAGGAGCCGTAGACCAGGGAATACATGGGATACCAGAAATAACAAAGTAAATACACTATGTGGAAGGTAAAGTAGATGAATGGGACCTATTAAAAATAAAGCACTTGTGCATATCAAACGGCTTTATTAAAAGAGAGCCCACAGATTGGGAAAAACATACTTAGTAATGACACAACACACAATGGACTAATTACTAAGATCTATAGAATTTTATAAGCCTAGAACAAGAAAAACAAAACAAATGGCCATCTGAACAGGTGGCCAAAGGACCTGACCAGAGGATTCACAAGGGATGACACTGGACTGGCTCATAAACACATGAGGAAATGGTTCCAGTCATTAGCCATCCAGGAAATGCAAATCAAAACAACAATAAGAGACTACCTATAGTCCATTATTGTAGCCCATTTTTTAAAAAACTGAGAACAACAAATGTAGGAGAGGATGTGGTGAGATATGAACTCTTACTCACTGCTAGCGGACTTGTAGTTATGTACAGCCACTGTGGAAGGCAATATGGCAATACCTAAAACAGATGGAAATTGAACTACCATATGGCCCAACAATACCATTACTGGGCATATGAGTATACCCCAAAGAAACAAGAAATAAAGCACTAAGAGACATTTATTCCCCCATGTTCATCACTGCACAGTTCCCAAGAGCAAGAAGATGAAAACAGCCTAAATTCCCATTAATAGAAGAGTGGATAAAGAAACTGCTACATACACACAATGGAATACTACACATCCCAAAAAACAGCGATGAAACCATGAAACACCTCAACCTGTGGAGGGATCTGGGAGACGTTACGCTGAGTGAAGTTAATCGAGCCCCAAAGGGTAAACACTGTCTGAGTCCACTGCAGTAGGACCAAGCAGCAGAGCAGGCACCATCTTGCAGGCCATCCAGTCTTCTGGTGGAAGGTCAGACAGCCTGGTCGAGAGCCTGACCAGTGCCCATGAACCACACATCATCTGCTCCACGTATGTATAATGTAGATCACTTGGCTGGAGGGCACCTCATGACAGCTGGGATCAAATGCCCCAGGGTGAGGGTGGGGGGTGCTGTCTGCTGAGTGGCAGCGATGTGGAACTGGGGTGAGGTTCCCTTAGAGAGGGGCAGCCCTTTCAGAGGGATGAGGCGTACTGACGGGAGGAACAGCACAGGAGATGGGAGAGGGAATGGTCATGTCAGGGAAACCATAGGTGCATGTCTGCTAGGGGAGGGAAGTGAGGGCTGACTGCCAAGTGGGGGGAAGAGAAGCTGGGTATGTCCTGGGAATCACTAGGTAGGGAGGGTGCTCATTTATGGTAGGGAATATCTCCGAGGATGTCACCCTTGGGTCTCACTCGCTTGAAGCTGTGTTATTTGTTGCCTTAATGTTCAGTAAATGGAAGCCAGGGAGGTTGAGCCTAAAGGAAAAAAAACATTAACAAGGGTTTGGGGAAAAGGGGTTATAGCGGGGTGGGGTAGATAAGAGGGAGGTGATATCAAGAAATCCAGGGAGGAAAAGTAAGTTTTGGAAAACATATGATTATGGAAGAAATTGCACAATTATGTTTGGTGTGATTGAATTATGGAAAAATACAACATATGTATTGCCTGTCAAGTCACAGAAAATTTTTATAAGGGGCATAGATCCAGGCATGGGTTTGGAGCTCACACAACATGCTAGCTCCAACTTAAGAACAATTAGTTCTTACATCAAGGTCCTAGTACATATTCACCTTCATGAAATGATCACTGAAGACAAGGGTGCTACAGCGAAGTGGGATGAAGAAAGCAGACGGTGCCTGGCTATCAATGGGAATAGTGTCTCGGGTCTTAAAGGCTTGCATTGAAGAAGCATCGAGCTTGTGTGATCCAAAGATGATCCTTACAAAACTTGAACATGGTAAGGAGAGAAGCACCAGAGGGAAATTTATCAACACCCAATTTGAGGAGGATTATGGGGGACAGTGGGAGCTCAAAACCCATCTGCAGAATCTATTCAGGCTGAGCCACTGGCAGATCCACCCTAGCCATAGGCAAAAGCCTCGAACAGCCTAACAGGCAGAGACCATTGTGATACTTGATACTTGGCCAGTGGACCACCCTATAAGGTGGACCTGAACCTGCTCTGGGTGCAAGTATCTCTTAATGGTTCCTTGACAGAAATTCCTTCCCTGGCTTTTTGGATATTGCTGGACATCTGCCCTTTCTTGCACATTATTTGTATCTTTGTCTGTATACTATTATAATTTTAGCCTTATCACCTTGGCATGATTATTTTTTATTGTTTTCTGTTGGGTCTCCCAGCTGTGAAGGACAGGAGGAGTGCATGCGTAACGAGAATAACTGATACCAGAAACTATAGGGAATGCAGGGATTCGGGGTGAGATGGGTGGATGATGGGGAGGATAAGGGGATCTTGGGAGTGAATAGTGGGGTTGGCATGGGGGGGGGGGAGCACTAGACTGGATTGATTGCATAACTTACCTTAGAGGCGATTTAACCAAGGGAGGGGGAATGTTCTAAAAAACTTGATGTGGGGGTAATTGTACAATTCTCCTTCATATATTGAATTATACATGTAAATTACTTGCCAATAAAACTTGAAAAAAACGCACCTGCTCTTTCTCTGAAGGTTGCAAAGGTCGTCCTGTGACACCCCCCCAGGACCTTACCTTATTGAACCTACAATTCTGACCTTGTCCTCTCAAATGTAATTTTCCCCCCCTAAATCCAGAGAACATTTAAATGAAGACTTGAACCCCTTGAGGATGCCCAGTCTGCTGATTTAACATGGTGTAAATAGAAAAGCACACAATTCTTTGGGAAGAGGTAAACAGATGGAAACACTGGCTTTAGAAGCATAGAGACCTCAGTAGAAACTTAGGAAACAATAGCTTCACATTTTGGTATTGTTGTTTAAGAGTTTCTATGATATTGTAGCCATCCTCTGTGACCTAACTTTGTGCAATTCATACAGGAGCAGACAGTGTCTAGTTCTGTTGTCCACATGGTTACTATGAGTCAGAACCTCCTCGATGCACCTGGAACCATAACACCCTTGTGCAATTTGTTCTGTTCACTAACGAGCTACGTACAGACATTAAGAGGAAACTCTAGCCCAATCAGAATATCTTTTATGTGTTGAATTTAACAATTTTTAAAAATCAGACCTTCCACGTTGTTATTTCTGATGCTAAGTCGTTTGATTTCTCTTATTCTAGCAAGTCAGAGCCTGCAACCGACTAAAAATATTGGGACGATACCTTTTCAAGTGGTCCTTGACCTCAAATTGTAAAGTGAATTTTTTCTTTTTCCATTTTATTGGGAGCTCTTACAGATATTATAACAATCCATAGTTTAATTAGATCAAGCATGATTGTACAATTGTTGCCAACATCATTTTCAGAATATTTTCTTTCTTCTTGAACTCTTTGGTATCAGCTCCCCTTTATCCCCACCCTCCCCTATCCTACTCCCCAAGAATCCATGTTATTATATTAAATATTATTATTAGTGTTATCCCCCATATCTTACACCATCCAACATATCCATTCACCTGCATTCTGTTATTCATTTCCCTCAAGTGGGATTATATAGTCATCAGACATTTCTTTCTTCAGTCAAGAGATAAAGGGAGTGAACACTTCCTGGGAAAGCAGAGCTATTAAACATGTCAATAGTTTATCTAGGTTTTTATTTCTTGGACTGCTAACTAAAGAGACAATACTCACTCAAAAGTTCAAAGTGGCAACCAGATGAGAAGCATGGGTATTTCGTTTGGATGTAAACACAAAGGATTGGGATGACTTTGGTCTGGGAATGAGATGAGCAATGAGATTCATTCCCTGCCCCTTGACACTGTCTTATGGTGGAATGTGCTTATATTACAGGAGTCACCAGGAGGTGGATATGGGCTTGTGATCCTGTGACAGTTGGGTTTATTGTGCCACCTAGGCTAATGGGAACATGTGGGCAGAGTTTGTTAGGGTTGAAGCTTGATTGGAGGATGGCCTAAATAAATAAGGCACCTGGCATCCCAACTCTTGTTTGCTCCCTGGTGATCAAACCAGCATGCTACTGCTTTAGCTACTTCTCTGCCTCAACCTGTATGCTACACTACCTGTGAGCCAAGCCAACCTGTGGATCACATTGCTAGAGCTTGTGGCTCCTTTTACATCAGTAGATTGATGGTGGCCTTCTAAGGTCCTGATGGAATAGACCCTCATTCTGAATTTGTTTTGTTTGCCATGGTAGCAAATATTTCAACTACAATCCCAAATTAAAATATAATATATTGCTTCAATCTGGGTTTCCAGTTAAGATATTGTCTGATAAAGCAACCCATTCTTGTAGGGGTTGATAAATAAGCGTCAAAAAATCATGTACATTTAATTCATCCTCACTATCCACCAAACATGGAAAGCTGACAGAGAATAGAATGAATTACCCAATGTACACTGGTATTTGACGAAACTTATGATGACTGGCTGGTAGGAAAATAAACTAAGGGTTAGTTAGTTAATTAGTTAGTTTGTTAGTTTGTTTGTTTTAATCTAGGTCTCTTAAACCCACTGTTTCTAAAGATATATGTGCATCTTAACAGAAAAGGGATTTATTATGGATTCTTCATCAGAAGCAGATTTGATAGAGGAAGCATGGAATAAAACTACATGAAGAACTTTAAGTCAAGTCAGAGGGGATCTTGTGAATTGTAGAAAGACACAGATCATTAAGATGTTAAAGAAAACCATGCATGTGCCCATGGTTTGCCTTAGAGCTGCCCGTTTAGCGGGGTCATTGCTGACTCAGATTTTAATGTTGATTTACTTCAGTCGTTGGAATGAATTTGCATTCCAACTACTGCAGTCTGCATTTTTGACTTCAGATCATAAAATAGAATGCTTTAACATGAATTCATTTGATATCCTTTGGCCCATGACTGCATTTGATATTCATGCATTTTATCAATGCTTTAACATCAGTACAGGGAATTTTCAAGTCTTGTATAAAATTGTTTTAAAAATTGCAACATGTTAATAGAAATAAAGACATACTGTTTATAATACAGAATCCAAATAGAATTTGGAATAAAATGTCTTCAGACTGTACTAGGAGTGACTCAAACCTCTGCCTACCTACTTTCAACAAGAGTGACTCCCTCCTCAATTTGAACTTCCTGTTTCAGGATTGGTCATTACAGAAGTTACTGATATAATATTGATGAATTTTGCGATCATTAGTACAGAAAATAATTATGCAATAAAAGAATGCATTGTTCTCATAAATCATGAAACCACAAAAGACTTTCAGTTTGTTTGTTTCAAGTGAGCAAAGAAACTTTGAGAATCTGTTTTCTAGAAGCTCAACTACAAAGATATTTTTAAATGGAAACTAGGTCTCATAGTCTGAGTGGCCCAATAGAGAGTTCATTTTACACGGGATATTTCTTACTGTTAAAAAATACACACTTATTGTGTGGCTCCTCTTTATTAGGTGCTTATCCAACACTTAGCTAAGTGATTCACACCTTTGCTTCAACAATTCTTATAATATCCCTTCAAGTTGGCTAGTACTTGAGACTTTTACGCGAAGGGCATTGTTAAAGGCACTGTTTTTGAGAAGTAAAAGGAAAAACAAAACAAACACACAAATTCAATTTCCTTTTGGTCCCTTTTATATTAAATACAAAATTACTGCTTATGCTAGAGCTTTGAAGAAAGTCAATACTTACTGGATTGGTAGCTGGTCAATTATTTTGATTGTGAAGGTATTGCAGGCCAGGCAGTAATTCATTCTGGTGTATGTGGGACAGCTGTGAGCTGGAAGCAACTGAACATCCCCTCCTGATAAAAACAGCGATATCATATTGCTGCCTGTCACGCAGACGTGTAGACACGACACACAGCTGTGTGATATTGCTGTTATTAGTTCCCACTGGGCCAGCTCCAACATATGGCAACCTCATAGGCTAACGGAACAAAGCATTGCCTGGTCCTGGGCCATTTTCACCACCCTTAGTGTGTTTGAGTTCATTGTCATGGCAATTGGGTCCATACAAATTATGCCTCCAAACACAGTGTCCTTGTCTATCCAAACTATCCGGTAAACTATATTTAAACTCTGCACACACCCTAAATAAGCAGAGACCCTCCATGTTGATTGAATGGTGGAAGTAGTAGATGATAGCCCAGTGCCTTCCCCCACATGTCCTTTCTATCTGCTCTGCTTTGTCCTTCTTCCAAAGAGATTGATTGCTCTCCTTCTCTAGTAATGGATCACTGGACTAGAAATCAGATAAGCTTGGGAAAACTTGCTGGGACTGCTCTAGACGATGACCCTCCTTGCTGAAGAGGACCAGCATTCGAGGGCTTGGTGCCGTCTTTGATACTCATCGAATAAGCCTGTGCAGGGGGCACACAAGATCAGCACTGTGCATTCTGGAGCAGATGCGTCCTGGTGCTGTTAGGTAAAGTCTTCCGTCTCTCGGGCTTTGGGCTTCTATTAAAATGAGCTGAATGTAAATTCAACACCGAAGAACTGAGGAGGAGTGGTGGCCCATCGTAAAAATCAGCCCTTTATACCAGGTCCTTACAGGAAAGCCAGGTGCCCTGGTGGTGTACTGGTGAGTCGCTGGGCTGCCATCTGCATGGTGGCTAGTTTGAAACCAGCAGTGGCTCCATGGGAGAAGGACTGGACTTTGAACTTCAGTAAGGAGTTGCAGCCTCGGAAACCCACAGGAGGTTCACTGTGAGTCAGCATTGACTTGATGGCGATGGGGTGGGGTTTTATGTTTTTGTTTGTTTGGGTTGTTGTTGGTTTTTAGTTTTGTATAGGAGAGTCTTCCAGGGTAGGGCTGAGGTGGTGGTGGTGCCCTCAGCATTGGCTATTTTTCCTCCCAGGATTCCTGTGAAGTTGAACCAATTAACATTTGGAAACACATCTTCCATCTCAGAGAGAATGTTAGCACGTGTGCTTTTCACAATTACCCACTGTTAACCTTTCATGAACATGCTGTCCTGGATGCGAGTTTTGAACCCATTGTTCAAAGGCTTAGGTAGAAAGATGATCACTCTAGGGAAAAGGTCTGAGAAAGAGGCTTTTGACCTTCTAGCAAATGCTGCATTTGCCAGCTGCACCCCAGTGTCTACCAGCTCGGCCCCAGATCCTGCCTCCGTGATGAAAAAACTGATGCCTCAGTTTTCCATAGCCCACTTCAGTGCGTAGTTAGTATTTACTAGTCTGACAGTGTGAGAAATTATCATATTGGAGGCTTTGTGCAGACAATGCATGGCATGAGCAGTCTGTATGAAAAACTAATAGATGAATTAACAAAGGTTGGGTTTACAAAGGTTCTAGAAATGGTCACTAATATCCTCAAAAGAAGTCCAGAATTGTCAAAAAACTAAAACTCCCTGCTCACCCTCACCTGAAGCCTTCCCTCTAGTTTCTGTGCCATGAGAGCAGCTCTGCCTGCAGGGATGACATGGGACAGGCCTAGGGGCTCCTTCCAGGTGACAGTTTTTCAGATATTTAAAAATACTGTATATACTCATGGATAAGCCGATTTTTTCAGCACAAAAATGTGAAGCAACTTTTCCTTCTCTTGCGCATAGGGACGCTGTCACTGGATGGTCCCACCAGCACCGCCATCTTTATTTCTGACAATGGGAGTGTGGTTCGCATCGAGTATGTAGGTACCCCTCCTTCTTTGCATCCTACTCAACTCTGTCTCCTCCCTGGTGGCCCTGGTCACTGTTCCTTTGTCCCTCACATCCTGGTCCATGGAGGTCACTCTTTATGTTCCTGTGTCACCAAATATGATGCATTGCTACCACTTGATAAGTGGGAAGGCCACCCGCACATGTGGTTTTCCATAATTTAGTAGTTGAAGTGGACAAGTGGGTGGTCATCTTGGCCAATCCATAATCTTAAAACCAACCCTTGTCCTCTGTAGTTAAGGTGTAGGGGTAAAAGTGGGCCATCATTCCTATTTTAAATTGTGGTTCTTACTTTTTCAAAAGACACTTGATTTACTCTTACTCAAAACCCTGCTCAAAAAAATAAACACGCACTTTGATAAAGACCAACATTCTTGCCATCCTCACTTCTAAGGAGCATTCTGGTTGTACTTCTGCCAAGACAGTTTTGCTTGTTCTTTTGGAAATCCATAGTACTTTCAATATTCTTCCCTAGCTCCATGGTTCAAAACTTTCTATTTTTCCTCGTCTCTCCTTATGCAATGTCCAATTTTTACATATAGATGAGGCCATTGAAAATACCATGGCTTGGGTCAGGCACACCTTAATCTTCCAAGTGACATCTTTGCTTTCCAACACTTTAAAAAGATCCTGCGCAGCAGATTCGCCAGAAACAATGCATCATTTGGTCTTTGACGGCTGCTTCTATGAGCAGTGATTGTGGATCCACTCAAGACAATATCCTTGACAACTTCATTCTTTTCTCCACTTATCTTGATGATAACTACCGGTCCAGTTGTGAGGGGTTTTGTTTTTCACATAATTTGCCATCCAGATTGAAGATGACCTGGAGTTTATTTAAAAAACTACTCTATTAAGTAAATTCAGGTGATGAAATTTCACACTTTAAAAATCACCACATGTTAGCATTTGAGTCAATTTTATCATGAACACATTTTCTGAGTCGATGACTGCTGAGCTATGGAACCACAGAGGAGCAGTGACTTGAATGTTCCTTCAGCTGAATGTTCCTTTAGTTGTCCTTGTATGTGTATACTGACGTAAAAAGAATTTTTAAAAACCCCAAACCAAACCAGTTGCTATTGAGTTGATTCCAACTCATGACCACAAAGGAGACCTTAAACAAAGAAGTGATCTTAACATGAAGCAAAACAAGGATCGTGTCCACAGCATTAAGTATCTGCAGTGTGCCTGGCACATGGTGGGGAGCTTGGCTGCTAACTAAAAGGTTGGTGGTCCAAACCCCCAGCTACTCAGCTTGAGAAAGATTTGGAAGTTGGCTTCAACAAAGATGGTTGTTGCTTGGTGCCACCAAGTCTGGTCTGGCCCATGGAGACCCTCCATGCAACAGAAGGAAACATTATTTGGTCCTATGCCATCCTCACGATCATTCCTCTGCTGAAGTCCATTGCTGCAGCCACTGTGTCACCCCATCTTGTTGAAAGATTTTCCTCTTTTCTATATCCCTCTACTTTATCAAACATGATGACCTTCTCTAGGGGCTGGTCTCTCGGAACAGCATGTCCAAAGCATGTGAGACAAAGTCTCACCATCCTTGCCTGTGGGATGCAAAAGGGTTTTTCCCCAAGTTGTACCCCAAATATATGCCAAACCTAGGATGCTGCTCTCTAGCGCATGGTGGGAGGTCAGCTGCTTAGAGGTTATCTCCTAGAGGGCATCGCCATCTAGAGCAACCAGACACTCTTGTCTGTCCCACTGTAAGTGGGGCCCACTCCCCACTGATAAAGACAGTGGATTGTTTTCTTAAAGGAGAGCCCAGAGACAAGGTCAAGCCAACTCAAGGACAACCAAGGTTAGGCTGACATCTTGAATCTAGGATCCGTCCATCTTGTCACATGTGTTCCTCTAGTCCCTCCCCTTCCTGTTATGTGTACACCCTTAGCTCATCCCCTTCCTGTCACATATATGTCTATTGCACAGCCCCTTCCTGCAATGATGTGGTTTCCTATAATCAGATGGATTTGCATTTCCTCTAAATATTTATAAGCTGTGATTGGAAGGATACTCTCGCATTCTTCCTCTCTATGCATGGACCTGACTGCTGAGATCACGTGTGTCCCGGAGGTGAGAATGCTACTATGAAATATGTCTGACTCCTTTATTTTACTTTCTCTCCTATCTTCTATGACTTTACTATGATCTTTATATATGATAACCGTACAATTGTGCCTACAGATTCCGCAGTTGTTAGGGGCTGGATTACTCTGACACCTGCCTCTAAGGAGCATTTTGGCTATACTTCTTCCAAGACGGATTTGTTGTTTCTTTTCGCAGCTGGTGGTACATTCTATATATTTTTTACCAGCACCATCATTCAAATTCAATGATTCTTCTTTGGTCTTCCTTATTCAAAATATTAAAAGACAAACAAACAAACTCACTGCCATTGAGTTGATGCTGACTCATAGGAACCTTATAGGACAGAGTTGAACAGCCCCTGTGATTTTCCAAGACTGTGACTCTTTATGGGTATAGAAAGCCCGGTTAACCTCCCAAGAAGCAGCTGTTGGGTTAGAACTACTGACGTTGTGGATCAAAGCCCATTTCGTAACCACCACATGACCAGGGCTCCATTCAAATTATCACAGACTTGGAAACACTATGTAAACACACTTCTACTCTCTCCTGTAAAATGCTAAATCTATTCTGTCTTATTCTGCATTGTGGGGGCATAATGGGCGTAACCATTAATACTTGAACAAGTAGAGTTTCAATGAGCTTTTAATTTTAGTTCATTTTAATTGATTTAAATTTAGGTAGCTGCACTTGGCTAATTGTTACTATATTACCATCGCCTTACAGCAGTTTTTTTGTCTCCGTTTAAACAGAAGGCCTACACACACTAAAGGCCTCAACAAGAAATCTAGTGGTTGACATCAGTGCTTTAAAAATAACAAATTGGAATCGTACAGATGATCTCGGAGCTACTCACACACAACATGGCTGAGCATTATTTCATGAAGTGTTTGTCCGAGGAGAGAAGAGATGAGAAGCGAGCCACGGAAGAAAACGTGTTTTGCCCGATGCACTGCCCACTGCCCATGCCACGCCCTGGGAATCTCACTGCCGCCCAGCCCATGCAGACGCAGGGCCCAGAGGACAGGGTGGAACTGCCTCTGTGGGCTCCCGAGGCTGTAACCCTTCATGGGAGAAGAAAGCCCGTTTGGGGGCCCGGGGAACAGTGAGTGCTATATGAGGAGGGGAAGAAAAAGCCCACTTAAGAAACAAAGCCACTCTTGGGTCAGGCAGGAGAGCCAGCCAGAAGCGGTGAGCTGAGGGTGCCACCTTGAGGCGTCTGAAGATATTTCCTGCGTGAGAAGGCCAGAGGGCCAATGAAGAGGAACACCTGGATGACCCCTGAAGCTCCACACCTGCAGCATCGTCTCAATCAAATAGCGTGATGTGAGCCTGAAGCTTGTTTGCCAACCATTCCCGCCCCACTGGGGGCATTTAGCCAGGCCCTCCCGTGGGAAGCATTTTTTGTAAGTCAACTGAGCTCACTTCCATCAAGTTGACACCAATTCCTAGGGCCCTGGAGGACCAAGCAGAAGTGCCTCTGTGAATTTCCGAGCCGGTTGCTCTTTAGGGGAGTGGTAGACAATCCCGCCTTTCTCCCAGGGTGCGTCTGCTGCTTTCGAACTGCCGACCCTGACATTTACAGCCCAACACGTAACCATGACACCACCAGGGCTCCCGTTTCTGGAAGCATACGGTGCTCAGTATTTTCATAGCAACATTTTTTAAAGAATAAAATAACATGGGTAAAAAAAAGGTGTGAATGCCTTCTTCCCCCCACAGTCCCACAAATAAAGGCCCAGCACATGCCGGTCTTCTGGTGCCTCACTCACTCACTCACTCACTCACTCACTCACTCACTCACTGCCATCGAGTCAATGCTAACTCAGCCAATGAGGAGGAACACCTGGATAACTGAGTTTCTGAGACTGTAACTGTTTATGGGAGTAGAGAGCCCAGTCTTTCTCCCAGGTAGCTGCTGGTTTTGAATGGCCAACCCTGAGAATCACAGCCCAACCCTTAACCATTACAGCACCAGGGCCCCTTAGAACCTGGACTGGCCATCTCAAAATTCAGGTCTGAATTAGAATCTATGGCTCTGTCACAGGATAGCAAAACCAAACCCACTGCTGCTGAGTGGACTCGACTCCGTGGGGCCACAGGGCCAAGCAGAAGCGCTCTGCAGGGTTTCCGATAGATATTCTTTACTGAGAGGAGGTCTTGGTGGTGCTGCAGGGTAGGGATTGGGCCACTTGGCTCAAGGTGGGTGGTTCAAACCCACCAGTCACTGTATGAGAGAAAGACAAAGCTGTGGGCTGCTGTAAAGATTTACAGCCTCCGAAACCCCGTACAAGGGCGTCTGAATGGTTTCCATGGCTGTGGCCGATCTTTTCTGGGAGCAGATTAACAAGTGTTGTTGTTGTTGTTTCTCCCTTGGAGCAGCTTGTGGATTGTAACCTTTTGATTAGCAGCTCAGCACTTCATCACTGCACCCCCCTGGCTGCTCCTGGCACAGGAGACGCGTGTTGATATTATAGGTAAGGGTTCTGGATAATGAACTGCAAAGAAAGGCATCCAGTCCCACTGGGCTTTGACCCTCATCCTTTGCAAGCAGCTGTGAGTTTGGGGTTACTCACTCACTGCCACCCAGTCAATGCCACGCACAGGGGCTCCAACTTAAGAACAATTAGTTCTTACATCAAGGCCCTGCCTGGGTACTTGCCCTCAGAAAGAAAGCAGAGAAGACATGGGTGCTATAGCAAAATGTGGCGAAGAACGTAGATGGTGCCCAGCTAACAGATAAAATAGCATCTGGGGTCTTACAGGCTTGTTTCCAAAGAAGCAGCCATCTAAGAGGGAAGACCAAATGAAAGAAGCACACTAATATCAGTCACCAAAAGAAGGAAAAATCATATAATCAAAAGTCGAAAGAGGGACTTTTCTTTTTAAGCTAACAGTTATTAAGTACATAGAATATTCTTAGCACTTTACAGGTGTCAACATATAATATTCACAAGAACCTATGATATAGAAGTTATCATTCTTCCTTATTTATAAATGATGGGAATGAGACACAGGGAGGTTAGGTGATATGCCCACACTTACCACTAGTGCTGGGAATTGAGTTTTGAAGTTAGTATGCTTGTGTACTACTGTATGGTACTCCATCTCCGTACTAAAGAGGAATATTGTATAACAAAAATATTGAAAACAAAAAGTGAATATTGGCCGTAAATAAAACACAGTGGTACATTAGATTATCTATATAGCTCTCTATCATCTATCTATATATCTATCTAGTATCATCTATCTATCATTACTATATTTACACAGAGGAAAATCACAAGGATATCTAAGCATAATGAAGTCTTTATTTATGTTTTCACTTTTACCTCATTTTGAATTAGAGATATATTTAGTTTCATGATTTAATGGATCTGTAAATGGAATAAATCTGACTACTATAACTCAGTTAATATACTAACTCTATTGGTGGAGAGGCAAAATAATAAAATGGTGTAGAGTGGAAATGAAGAGGCAGAGGAGACACTGAGTCCACCCAACAAGCCAAGTACTACATAACCCTCCAACTGCCATTGAGTTGATTCTATCTCACAGAGTGCTTATATAGGGTTTACAAGGCTGCAATCTTTTAAAATTTAGCTACCTTTATTCTTTTATTATTATTATTATTGTATGTGCATGTATGCATGTGTGTGTATATATATATTGGTGGTGGTGGTGGTGGTAGGTGCTGTCAAGTTGGTTCTGACTCATATTGACCCAATCCACACCAGAGGCAAACACCGCTCTGCCCTATGCCATGCTCATGGATACTCTTAGATTTGAGCCCATTGTTGCAGTTGCTACCTGCAAGGTCAGCAGTTCATAACCACCAGCCTCTTTGTGGGAGAAACTCCCACAGAGTGACAGTCTCAGAGCCCCACGGGGCAATTCTCCCCTGTCCCATATGTTGTTGTGAGTCAGCATCGACTCCGTGGCAGTGAGTTTTGGGAGATATTAGTTACTACAGTGTCCTAAGCACGTGCTTGCCCTGCTCGCTGGGTGGGCTGTACTGACAAACTGCATGATGATAAATGGAGAAGACATGGGCCCTTGGATGACAGTTTTGAGGTGGAAGTCTGTCAGCAACCATGTACAATCCTGCACTAGTGATTCCTCTTCATCAGGTCAGGGAAGAGTCAAGTCCTAAGACCATGAAATGTGTGACTTCTTTGGCCGGCCCTCCTGCTCAGAAGGCGGACTCAAGGCTGAAGATAAACTGCTTCTAGGTCTTCACAAAATAAAGTGCCTTAGAGCTTTAGAATTGCAGTCTGGAATTTTAGTTCATTGATCTAGATTTTGGTGAAATAAAGTATTGGAATCTGACCTTTAAATCACTTTCTATGAACTTTTGTTGATGTGATGAGCTGTTTTCAACAACAACAACAACAAAGTGTGCATGTGGACTGGGGTTGTGGTGGTGGGGGGGTTCTGGATAATATGCTATTTGTCCTTCAGGATGTCGATATTTTAAAAATTGCAAGCAAAGATTTCCACTGAAGCTAATATACACTATGTTTGACCTGGAAGTTTCTGAATGTCAGAACTGCTAATTAGAACAGCTGCTTCAATTAAGGAAGCAATTTCAAGGTGTCCTATAGACTGAATGGAAAATACCTGGCAATGGTGGAGCTGTTCTCACATGACTGACCTGAAGGCCACATTTCCAGGTGTGATGAGTTCTTCCTGTCTGAACTGCATACATTCACAAAGTCAAAGCATAAAATGTGTTTCAGAAGAATGCATAGGGGAAGGAAGGTAAAACCTTACGGAGAGCGAAGGGAATTACATGTTTTGTCTTATCTTTGGTCTTGTATCTACTCTACAAAGTAATCATAACTGACTGCCATAAAATATCAAGCAAGTTTCAATAGCAATCTCTGTTTGATGGGAAGAAATTTAAATGGCAAACCATTGACCAAGAAGTTGGAAGAGAATATATTTTCATAAAGAAACAAAACAAATTTACTGCCACTGAGTTGATTCCAACTCATCGCGACCCTATAAGACAGGGTAGACCTGCCCCTGTGGATCTTGAGACTGACTCTTTCCAGGAGTAGAAAGCTCTGTCTTTCCCCCGAGCAGCGGCAGGTGATTTTAGTGATGACCAGCAGGTAACAGGATGCCTCCATGGCTCCTTACAGAGAGAGACGCTGTTAACACTTAGCAAAGCTAACGCGGTCCTTTCTAAGATTGTGCACTTGGATCCTCAGTGGGACTAAGTAGAGATATCTACTGGTTGTTAATAATGATATTTTTGAAAATTCTTTTCATTCTGTAGCTACTATAGGCATGCTAATAAAGTAATCTCCAAATATTACTTCCACCCGAAATTACGATTGGTGAACAGAAAAAATATTGACACTACCTAGTTACCTCTAGAGTACATAATTTTAATAAATTATACTATTTAACCTGTATTTCCATGTGTTGGGATCATATAGGACAGAGCAGAATTGCCAAGTGAAATTTCCAAGGATGTACATTTTTACATCAACCATTTAAGATTAAAGATCATGGAATTGATGAGCTTCACTTTAAAGCATTTCAATAATAAATGATCAATAAAAATAAAATAATAATCAAGAGTAACCAGTTGATAATTTCAACACCACAATAATGAAATATTAAAATTCCTGTTTACACAGCAGGCCAGGAATATGGGCAAGACACCAGTTACATATTGGTAAATTTGAGATTCGAGTGAATAAATTGTAGTTGTGAATATCTCCTTAAGTGAGTTTAATTCTATTTCTCTTCTGGAAGCCAGCCTTTTTCAAATCCTTTGGAACTTGAAGCAGCCTCTAAATACCTAGTCAACTTTTCCAAAGAAGAGCATCCAGACATGAGCTCAGACTATACCTGGCTTCCTTTCCTCCTTTCCACCTTTCCTGCATTCCACCAGCAGCCGCACCAAAATCGCACTAAATCACATCAGTTATCAAAACTTGCTATTTTGTTCCTCGGAAACCCTAATGGTCTTATGATGATCCTAAGTTATTTTAAAAGATCAGTAATTGAAAACTATCAGATGCTCCCAGGAGACAGATCGGGCTTTCTAATCCGGTACAGAGTTACAATCTCTGCAGTTCTATCCTGTGCTATCAGGTCACTGTGAGTAGGCACCGAGTTGATGGGTGTGCCTGGGGTTTGGGTGTCAGAAGTGCATGGCAGAGGAAGACTGTGGGCAATGGGGAGCCAGCAATGATGTGTAGGAGAAGAGAATGGACTGAAACTGACTGTGGTGGTGATTGCACAACTCCCCTGAATGTGACTGAACTATTAGATCGTATGATATGTGCAGTATATACCAATAAAACTATTTTTAAAAATAAACAAGCAAAGTGAGACTAAGAAAATCAAAGACACATGGATATTTATAACCCCAAAGACTTGAAATTCTGAAGTTTCTGAACAAGTTGGCCTAAAAATTACTATATGGCTAATCATTTGTTTACTTTTTCAGATTAAAAACAAATGAGCATGCTACTCAATTTATAAAGAAAACAGCATCAGAATATGGGTAATCCAATAGAGAGAGGTCTGACGGGCAAATGAAGGGGGAGGATGAGAGAGTGGAGCACACTCTGGCCCAACAAGCCTTGAGGACGAGATCCCTGCTCAGAGCAGCCAATACATGAAGAGGACCAAATGGCTGGCCCCACTATGAGACTCAACATCCCTCACTGACCTGTAGCCCTACGGGGGACAACACTGGTGACACAGTGTGGGAATTACACCCAATCTGACCACACCACACCCAGGCGAAACACTAAAGGTGTGCAACAAAACAGCAAGGGGAGCAGAGCAAGGAAGTCCCTAGGGAATACCAAAAATAGACTTTGGGTCCAAGGTGTGGATTCCCATTAGATCTGACTGAAAAACACTCCTAAAGGTCAACAAACAGACCTTGCACTATTTATAGGCTTTTCTCTTTTTTTAATTTTTACTTTTTGTTTATTGTTTTGTTTTCTTTTGTTGCTTTGTTGTGCTCTGTCTTGTTTTTTGTGCATATTATTATCTCTGCAGGTCTATCTAGATAAGATAGGTAGTATAAACAATCAGGAGGTAAAAACAACAAGATGGACAGTTCGGAGGTGGGGACATAAGAGAGGGGGAGGCGGGGAAAAGGAAGTGGGTGTTAACAAGCCCAGGGACAAGAGAAAAACAAGTGATTCAAAACCCGTGGTGAGGAGGGTGTAAGAGCCCTGGTAGAGCTTGATCAAGGGTAATGTAACTGAGAGGAATTACTGAAACCCAAATGAAGCCTGAGCATGATAGTGGGACAAGAGGAAACTAAAAAGAAATAGAGGAACGAACTAGGAGACAAAGGGCATTCACAGAAGTCTAAATATAGGCATGCACATGTGTAAAATATTTATATATGATGATGGGGAAATAGATCTATGCACATATATTTATAGGTTTAGTATTAAGGTAGCAGATGGACATTGGACCTCCACTCAAGTACACTCTCAATGCTAGAAAACTGTGTTCTATTTAACTGGCATTCCATGATGCTCACCTTCCCGACACTACCACTGAAGACAAGTGGGTGCATAAGCAAATGTGGTGAAGAAAGCTAATGGTGCCCGGCTATCAAAAGATATAGTGTCTGCAGTCTTAAAGACTTGAAGATAAACTAGTGGCCATCTAGCTGAGAAGCAACAAAGCCCACCTGGAAAAAGCACACCTGCCTGTGTGATGACGAGGTGTCAAAGGGATCAGGTAGCAGGCATCAAAGAACAAAAAATCACAGCATTGTGAATGAGGGGGAGTGCAGATTGGGGACCCAAAGGCTATCTGTAGGCAACTGGACATCTTACAGAAGGGTTGCGGGGAGGAGACGAGTCAGTCAGAGTGCAGTGCAGCAACAATGAAACATATATTTTCCTCTAGTGCGTACATGCTTCCTCCCACCCCAACATCCCACTATCATGATGCCAATTCTACCTTACAAATCTGGCTAGACCAGAGGATGTACATTTGTACAGATAGGAACTGGAAACACAGGGAATCCAGGACAGATGAACCCTTCAGGACCAGTGGTGGGAGCGGCGATACTGGGAAGGTGAAGGGAGGTGGGGCAGAAAGGGGGAGCTGATTACAATGATCTACATAAAACACCCTCCCTGGGGACAAAGGAAAAGTAGGTAAAGGGAGACACTGGACAGTGTAAGATATGACAAAATAGTAATAATTTATAAATTATCAAGGGTTCATGAGGGAGGAAGTTGGGAGAGAGGGGAAAAATGAGGAGTTGATACCAAGGGCTCAAGCAGAAAGCAAATGTTTTGAGAATGATGATGACAACAAATGTACGAATTTGCTGGACACAATGGATAGATGTATGGATTGTTATAAGAGTTGTACAAGCCCCCCCCCCAAATTATTTAAATAAATAAATAGAATCATACAATTTGTGTTATTTTGAAACTGACATCTTTAATTTTGCACAACAACGCCAAGGTTTATCTATGTTCTAGCATGTGTCAGAACCTTACTTTTTTTTTGCTGAATATTATTCTATTCTAAGTGTACACCACATTTTACTCATTGACTGATAGACATTTGGATCTTTTTCATTTTGGCAATTGTGAACACTGCTATAAACATCTGAATAGGCATATTTGTATGGATGCTTCCATTATTCCTGAATATACACCTAAGGGAGAAATTTCTGGATCACACAGAAACTCATGTTTCATATTTCAGGGTACTACCAAACTGTTTTCCAAAGGAGCTTCACCAATTTTATCTCCATGAATAAGATAAGTGAGTTTCATTTATCCATGTCCTCACTAAACTTATTATTGTTTGTCTTCATGAATACAACCATTTTCATGTGTGCTGCCACCACTTGTGTGTCAGTTTGTTGCACTGTGGTGGCTTGTGTGTTGTTGTGATGCTGGAAGCTATTTCAGAGGATGTGTTTGTCCTGGTAGACTAGAGAAAGAAATAGACACTCATATGTGTATAGGAAAGAGCTTTATATACAAGAACAATTGTGTATTGAGAAAACATCCCAGCCTAGTCCAGGTCAAGTCTGATATTAGCCCATATGTCCGCTACCAATCTATAAGGTCTTCTTCAGACTCATGAAACACATGCAATGACACTAATGCAGGAAGATCACAGGCCAGTAGGTGGGTAGTCTTGTGGATCCAGTGGTGTTGTAAGCATCTCAGCACTGGCAGGGGTCTCCACATGGCTTCTCCAGCTCCAGGGCTCTCACTGCCATCAGCATAGCTTCATGTGTCTTGTCAGTAGAGGGACTCTCAGGGGGTGAGCCGTGAGAGAGTCTCCAGCCTCCATGAAGAAAGACAGGAGTTCCCAGAATCCTCAGGAGAAGTCGGGCCCACACAGAGGCCTCATATGTTATGCTGATTGACAGGTAGCATCCACCCTTTCACTCTGAATCCTCACATTGATACCTTATTATGCAACTACCACAGCAGAGCTTGGAGACAACAAAGAACTCCTGGGCTCTCTACTGAGGAGGAAGGAGCCACTAAAACCGTATGCACATCTTCAAAACATTGGTAGATATTGACGGTCTAATGAAATGGAAGCAGAACATAGTTGAAAATAGAGAGGGGTTTAGGAGAGGAGATGGGTTAATTAGGGTGTGAGGTAGTATCGATGAAGAACACAGCTTTCCCCCAGATCCTGGATGCTTCCTCCCCCCAACTACCATGATCCGAATTCTACCTTACAGGGCTGGATAGGACAGAGGCTGTACACTGGTGCATATGAGGGTTGGAGGTACAGGGAATCCAGGGTGGATGATACCTTCAGGACCAAGGGTGTGAGGGACGATGCTGGGAGAGTGGAGGGTGAGTGGGTTGGAAAGGGGGAACTGATTACAAGGATCCACATGTGACCTCTTCCCTGGGAGAGGGACAGCAGAGAAGGGGGTAAGGGAGACTCCGGATAGGGCAAGATATGACAAAACAACGATGTATAAATTACCAAGGGCATATGAGGGAGGGGGGAAGGGGGAGGGAGGAGGGGGAAAAAAAGAGGACCTGATGCAAGGGGCTTAAGTGGAGAGCAAATGCCTTGAGAATGATTGGGGCAGGGAATGTATGGATGTGCTTTATACAATTGATGTATGTATATGTATGGATTGTGGTAAGAGTTGTTTGAGTCCCTAATAAAATGTAAAAGAAGAAAAGAGAAAAAAATGAATAGGGCAAAGACTGTACAGATGTGCTTTATACAATTGATGTATGTATATATATGAACTGTGAAAAGAATTGTATGAGCCCCAATAAATTGTTAAAATTAAAAAAAAAAAAAGAAAATAGTTCTGGAGGGTGGACATCAAATTGTAACAAAGGAGGAGCCCATTGTCAGAGTGGAATTGGCCATGAAGTGAGTGCGGTGAAACCTGTTGGAAT
Organism: Tenrec ecaudatus; assembly: GCF_050624435.1. Classification (NCBI taxonomy): domain Eukaryota; kingdom Metazoa; phylum Chordata; class Mammalia; order Afrosoricida; family Tenrecidae; genus Tenrec; species Tenrec ecaudatus. The sequence goes on along the minus strand of NC_134542.1, from coordinate 9,979,878 downwards.
GGAGCATTCTGGATTTCCATTGGCTGAGGGGCCGTTGTAAGGTCCAGCCTTGCAACCCAGAGGGTGTTGAGGAACAGCCGTGCACTTGAGGGGGAATAAAGAGACAAAGAATTCAGGGTGTTCAACTTTCTATGAAACCAGAAAGAGAGAAAATGTGTTCTCTAATGGGCTTCGTTTACCTTGGGACTAACAAGCTTCCGTAAGCACATAGAAACAAGGTGGGCAGGCACTAGAGTTAAGATGGCAGCTTAACCTTGGACACCCTTGAACTTTGGTTTTCTCCGTGTTCTCTCCAGGGAGAACATTTTTTGATCAGTAACAGAAGGGGTCTAGAGTGTACTGAGCTCTGCTGGGCTTTGGGATGGGCAGACAATAGGGCCTGATGGCTCTTATTGACAAATAGGCATAAACAGTCCTGTGATTGGGATTCATCGCCAATTTCTTAGGAATCGAAGAACATGGGTATGACTTTGAAGACTAAGGTGCATGTGAAAGTTGGAAATTTAATAAAGAAGACTGATTTCGTTAGTTTATTGTGCCAACCTGGCCAATAAACACATGTGGGGTTAATTGAAAGGTGGATAGATAAATGGCTCTGTGAGCCTTGCCTTTGGAGTTCTCTGGTCTCTTGCTTTGTGATGGTCACACCAGGGTGCAGCTGCCTTAGCAGTTCCCTGCTTCAGCTTGAAAGACTGACTTCCTGCAAGACATCCCTGAGGAAAAGCCACATGGACCTACTCCAATGCAGCCCTGGGTGCTAGAACACCCGAGGCTGGGAGAGTGGAGGGTGAGTGGGTTGGAAAGGGGGAACTGATACAAGGATCCACATGTGACCTCCTCCCTGGGAGATGGACGGCAGAGAAGTGGGGAAACGGAGACTCCGGAGAGGGCAAGATATGACAAAATAACAATCTGTGGATTATCAGGGGTTCATGAGGGAGTGGGGAGCGGGGAGGGAGGGGAAAAAAGAGGACCTGATGCAGAGGGCTTAAGTGGAGAGCAAATGCTTTGAGAGTGATTAGGGCAAAGAATGCACGGATGTGCTTTATACAATTGATGTGTGTATATGCATGGATTGTGATAAGAGTTGTATAAGCCTCTAATAAAATGTTTTTAAAAAAAGACAAGAAAAAAAAAACACCTTTAGTATGACTTCATTTTACCCCTAATTGTTATAAAACACTTGGACGGGCCCCTCTTTCCACCCAGTCATGCTGCCGAAGACACCCCAACTGGTTTCTAACAACTTTCACAGGAAACAAACTTGGCCTTTTTGCCTATGTCCTCTGGACAAGCCAACTGGCCTCAACTCCTCTTTCCGGCAGCTGTGTGTAACCTCCACCAGCATTTCAGTCTTCGCCCCACAGAAAACCAACTCTGATCTGTGTGGTCGGCAAATATGCCCTGGTAGTGAATCATGCCATCGCATCATGCACATTTCATCTTTTGATTCACGTGGTGGATGTTAATTGGGTCATACGAAGGGTCAGATTGTAGCGAAGGCCAGGAAATCACTCCTTCCAGTTCAGCACAGACCCATGTCCCCAGTTTGGGGGGCTGGCCCGATGGCAGATGGGCTGTGTCGCAGCCATGTCTGCTTCTGGGCTGCTCGCGGAATGCCCTCATCCTGACGTACGGAAAGATAAACATTGGCAGCCTTTAAAAGATGGAGGGCCATATGCTAAAATCCAAGGGGATTTCTTTACTAATTATGACAGTCATCGTTGAGGATGAGTGTCTCAGTTATCGGGGCCACCGTAACAGAAGTTCTACAGAGGGATGGCTTCGGCAAATCCAGTCTCTCACAGTTTAGGAGGCTGGAAGGCCCAGTTCAGGACCCCAGCTCTCAGGGAAAGCTTAGTGTCTTGGTGGACTCCCAGCTTGGGAGATAGGCCCTTGTCCCTTTTACGCATCTGCGGGCCCAGTGTTCCTTGGAGGCCTCTGTGTGTTGTCTTCCTCTGGCCCTAGGAGGTTTCCAGTGATGAGATCGACTCTGGGTTTTCACTTGGTTGTCGGTGGTCCCTCTGCTCTCACCTCCTCTCTCCTCTCCTCTCTTGGAGCCTAGAAGGAGCTGCAGACCACACCCACATCTCTCTCCCACGAGCAAGCCGTGGATTTGAACCGCTGTCCTTTAAGTTAGCAGCAGAGGGCTTTGCAACTGAGCCCCCGGGGCTCTTCTCTGTAGCACTGTCGGTCATTTAAACAAGGGTTCTCCCTTGAGAGAAGTCTTGCCCGGTTGTTCCTTAGAGGCAAGGATGGCGGCGAGATTTCGTCTTACATACTTGGGACACGTGATTGGGAGAGACCAGCCACACTTGGCAAAGTAGAGGGCTGAGAACCAGGGACAGGCCCTCGACGAGATGAGGTGACCCAGGGGCTGTGTCTACGGGCTCCCACATCAGAGCAGATGTGAGGACGGTGCAGGGCCAGGCGGCGTTTCCTGCTGTGGGACCGAGGTTCGCTCTGCGTCCGAACAGAGTTGACAGCAGCCATGGCTCATGAACACGCTATAGAGAAACGGGACAGTCGGAAGAGAAATGAGAAAAATGTTCACACCTTGTGAAGACAGTTCCCGATGACCCGGACTGTGCTGTGTAGACGTTGTTGAACGGGAACGAAATGCTTGTGTAAACCTTGACCAAGGACATAAGAAAAAAGAACGTGTTTAAAGCAGCGGTTCTCAGCCTGTGGGTCGTTTGACAGGGCTCGCCCGGTTCATCACAGCAACAAAATGACAATCACAAAGTAGCGATGAAAATAATTTTATGGTTGGGGTCACCATCACAGGAGGAGCTGTATGGACGTTAGGAAGGTTGCGAACCACTGACCGGCATGCACAGCTCAACAGAGAAGGCATATGGATGCTTCCCTAGTCCCACATGAGATAAAGCAGATCAATAGCACACCCAGAGAGCCAACAGACGTGCCCACACGGAAAGGTCCCGAGTAAGAAACAACCGGAAGAAAACGAGCTGCCGCAGCCTCGGCGTCAGCCATTGAGACCCTGCTCCCCGTCACTCCCGCCATCGCAGCAGCAAAATGGCACCACGGAGCCAGCACAGTAAGGCGAGCTGACCGCCACATGGTGACACAGACAGGGGGAACCCTGGTGGTGCAGGGTTAAAGCGCTCTGCTGCTGACTACAGGGTGGTCTGAAGCCTGCAGCTGCTCCTGGGGAGCAAGAGTGGGCAGCCCGCTTCCCTCGAGACTGACAGCCTCGGGGCCCCTGGGGGGCAGGTCTGCTCTGTTCTATCTATCTATCTATCTATCTATCTATCTATCTATCTATCTATCTATCTATCTATCTATCTACCTACCTACCTATCTATCTATCGAACAGTGAGCTGGAATTGACTCTGAGGCAATGAGATTAAGAGGAACAATAAGGATCCTTGGTGGTGTCCCCTTATAGAAGGGTCACAAGGAAGAGAAGAGCCAGTCAGGGTGCATTGTAGCAACAAGGAAACATACAACTTTCCTTTAGTTCTTTAATGCTTCCCCCCACCCACCCCACTATCATGACCCCAATTCTACCTTACAAATCCAACTAGGTCAGAGCATGTACAGGGGTACAGACTGGAGCTGGAAACACGGGGAATCCAGGACAGATAACCCCTCAGGACCAATAATGAAATTAGAAATACCAGGAGGGGAAGAGGAAGATGGGGGGAGAACTGGGGAACTGAGCACAATGATCTACGTATATAAAACCCCCTCCCTAGGGGACAGACAACAGAAAGGTGAGTGAAGGGATACTTCCGTCAGTGTAAGACATGATGAAATAACGATTTATAAATTACTAAGAGTTCATGAGGGAAGAGGGAGGGAGGGAGGGGGAAAATGAGGAGCTGCTACCAAGGGCTCAAGTAGAAAGAAAATGTTTTGAAAATGATGATGATAACAAATATACAAATGTGCTGGACCCAATGGGAATGTAAATATGTATTGTGATAAGAGTTATGGGAGCGCCCAGTAAAATGTTTTTGTTTTGTTTTTTGAAAGGAACCTTGGTGGTGACAGTTAACTGTCAGGATTGACCTTCCAGCAGCTCCACTGGAGAAAGCCGGGGTGGTCTGCCCCATCAATGGGACATTCAGGGAGGGTCTCTAGGAGTAGGAGCCCCTGAGGCTGCCCCTAAGGACAGGCATCCTTTCTCCACCACTTCCCTCCTGATGGCACCAGAGGGCGCTCTGAGCCCATTTATCAGATCCTCCCTCCACTTCCAAGCCTGCTACCACCCAACAGGCCCCCTTTGCTGAAGTGTCTGCTTTGTGGCCACCATTGTGAGGAACTACACCATGTCCTAAAGCCCAGCCTATCTGAGCGAGCAGTGTGCATGTATGCTCCGTCATTAGAATAATATTAACGACTTTTGAAGGCATCTAGTGCGACTCTGGCCTAGATGCGAAGTGTTCTTTGATGCACTTTATGCACGTTAGCGCTGCACCCTCACAACACCCCCGGACCTGGTCTTTCTTACCTGCGCGGTCTCCAGCTGCTCATGGACGGTGCTGACCATGACCGCAGCAATCTGACCCCTGAGTTCCCCCAACAGGCGGTGTCACTGGAAGGGAGAGGGTTGGATCTCAACCCGGTGTCTGGGGGCACGCGCTGCCCCAGCTTGGTTTTGCTGGAGCAGAAAATAAGAGAGGGGGTGATGGGCCACCAGGGCCCAGGGTAAGTGGGAGAGGCCTGTCTTGGAAATGTTCACTTTGCATCGATGTCCATAATGGTGAACGGCTCAGACAGCAACACCCTGGGACTGGCAACAACTTTGTAAGTTCTCTGAAAACCACATGGTAAGCACTGCTGTTGTCATGAGGTGCCCAGAGTCAGTTTTTGACTAGTAGCAACCCCATGGGGGTGGAGTAGGTCCCAGTGAGTCAGTTCCTCTGGCCCTCCACTGTACCAAGCATGTGGTCCTCGGGGACTGGGCTCTCTGACAACACGCCCACAGTACGGGCGACAAAGCCTTGCCATCCGTGCCTCTGAGGAGCCCTCTGGCGATCTTGCAGGACAGATGCCTCCTGGTGCTTCCGAAGCCGCCGCCTTTGCCACATTTGCTAGGTGATGCTCCCATAGACCTGCTCACTGGGGTTAAATGGTCAATCTTCCAGCTGGCTTAACCTTTGTGCTGCACCGGGGCCCTTTAGGAGTTTCAGGGGGAGGCTTCATAATGAAGTTTTCTGTGCTGTCTAGCAGGGCGTCGTAGAATCATCAATACCATCTCAGAACATCACATGGCTCACCAAAGAGAAGGCGCTCCGGCCCTCACCTTAGGGGTGAGTTAATGAAATGTGTGACCAGCATGGCCTGAGAATTTCATCGATAGCCACACAAGCGTTGGGCAGAAGAAAGCTTCCCCATCCCTGCTGTCTGAGATGCTTACAAGAAACAACTATAGGTGGTGATGGTGGTGGTGGTGGTGGTGGTGGTGGTGGTAGTGGTGGTGGTGGTGATGGGGGTGGTGGTGATGGTGGAGGTGGTGGAGGTGGTGGAGGTGGAGGTGGTGGAGGTGGTGGAGGTGGTGGTGGTGGAGGTGGTGGAGGTGGTGGAGGTGGAGGTGGTGGTGGTGGTGGTGGTGGTGATGGTGCAGGTGGTGGAGGTGGTGGAGGTGTAGGTGGTGGTGGTGGTGGTGGTGGTGGTGGTGGTGGTGGTGGTGGTGGTGGTGGTGGTGGTGGTGGTGGTGGTGGAGGTGGAGGTGGTGGTGGTGGTGATGGTGGAGGTGGTGGAGGTGGTGGAGGTGGTGATGTTGGTGGTGGTGGTGATGGTGGTGGTGGTGGTGGCGGCAGTCAGGGGGAGCAAGGAGAAGGTGGTTAGCTACTGCCCCGTTGGTCTCCTCTATGGATAACAGAATAGAACGCTGCCCTGTTCTGGGCCATTTCCCTGATGGGTTTCAGATCAGACTGCTGTGCTCCATAGATCCTCAGGCTAATTTTCAGAAGCAGAGCACCAAGAGCAACAAGAAAGTTGTTTAACATCACAGTCATGGCCATGCGAACAGCGGGTAAAGCTTACAATAATCTTTGGGCCGCAGTATCAGAGGGTCTGATTCAGGAGGCCGGAGTGGGGCAAAGTGGTGGCATTTCTACCAGATTCTCAGTGATGCACATGTTGTCAGCCCATGAGCCCCTGGGAACCTGCTAGTCTCCCTCTCTCTGGGTGGTTTCTTCCTGAAGAAAAGCACCTGGGTTTGCCCCCAGGCTCCACTTTGAGTAGCCTGACTTCAGTGTGTTGTGTCCTTCCAAGTGGGTTATCATGTACACAGTGTGAGAAAACCTTGAGTTTTCTAAAATCACATATTTGGATGTTTAAAATCTGGCCAGTCTTCTACCAATGATATTGGTTGATTTTTTTTTTTTGTCAATCATGTATTTTAATTCACTGTTTTCTGAACAGCTTAAAGCAAGAGGTAATGATGTGCACGATGGTTTCGCAATTGCTCAGCTGAGATGAGCACGCTGACAAAACTTTCCATAAAATGAGACATTGTCAATTTCACACATAATTAGCACGTGTGATGTGCCACTGAAACAGTTCCAGCCTTGAGTGCAACGGGATGAGAGATGCCCAGGCCTGCACAGCCTCTCAATCGTCCTTACATTTGAGCCTCTTTTTGCAGCTATCATAGCCATCCTTCTTGTCCAGGGCCCTCCTCTCATTTGCTGCCCCTCTCCTTGACCAAGCATGACATCCTTCTCCAGGGACTGGTCTCTCCTGACATGTCTCAAATATCTGAGACGAATTCTCGCCATCCTTGCCTCTAAGGAACATTTTGGTTGTACTTCTACCAAGACCGATTTGTTTGTTTTTTTAGGTAGTCCATGGGACTTTCAATAGTCTTATCCACCACTATAATTCAAATTCAGAGATTCTTCTTTGGTCTTCCTTATTCCGTGCTCAACTTTCTTCTCCTTTGTTTAGTAATCATTCTACTGGGGGCACTTACAGCTATCATAACATTCCATAGTTCAAGCACATCAAGCAGTGTTGTAGAATTGCTACCATAATCAGTTTTGAAACATTTTCTTTCTTCTTGAACTCCTTCATATCGGCTCCCCTTTATCCCCCCTCCCCCAACCCAACCCCCAGGAACCCCCTTTTTGCCATGTCTTACACAATCCAATATATCCATCCATACACAGTTTTGTGTGCAATCCCATTGAGCGGGGTTATATAGCCGTCAATGCTATCTGTTTTCTATTCCCTCCTTCCCCCATCGCTTCCTGTATCCTCTGGGAATCATTACTCTGTTACTGTTTTTTTTAAATGGTTATCTATCTTGGCTTTCATGTACCGAATGATCTTAAATATACAAATGAATATACACAAATTTAACATGATTAAAGAGGTAAAACATTAAAAAATCTAATAGTAAGGGGAGGAGATATTAAGGAACTAGAGGATAGTTATGTGGATTATTAGTGCCTCATCACACTCTGGATTTATCATCCCTTCTGGGTGGCCCTTCTGAGAGGGGCTTTCCAATTATCTGAGAGGTGGGGTTTGGGTCGCCAGTAAATCCACATCCCTTCACATCAATTTTGCTCAATGTTCAACTTTCATATGCACTTAAGGCAATTAAAAAGACTATGGCTTAGTCCTCAAAGTAATATCCTTGCTTTATAACACTTCAAAGAGGTCTTGTGCAGTAGATTTACCCAAGGCAATAAATACATCAACTGATCTCTTCAATGCTGCTCATGAACATTGCTTGTGGATACAAGCAAGAATATATTCTTGACAGCAGCAACCTTTGCTTCTCCATTTATCATGATGTTGCCTATTGGCCCAGTTGTGAGCATTTTGGTTTTCTTTACACTGAGCCATAATCCAGACTGAAGGCTGCAATCTTTCATCTTCATCAGCAAGCGCGTCCAGTCGTCCTCACTTTCAGCAAGCAAGGTGGTGTCATCTGCATATCGCAGGTTGCTCATAAGCCTTCCTTCCATCCTGATGACCCATTCTTCTTCATATAATTCCATGTTTCCAGTTGTTTTCTCAGCATTCAAATTAAATTAGTATGGTGAGAGGATATAATCCCGATACATACCTTTCATGATTTTAAAGCATGCATGTATTCCCTCGTTCTGTTTGAACCACTGCCTCTTGGTACATGCACAGGTTCCCTATGAGCATTATGAAGTGTTCTGGAATTCCCATTCTTCTCAAGGCTAACCATGGTTTGTTATGACCCAGACAGTGAAATGCCTTTGTACAGTCAATAAAACACAAATAGACATCTGTATTACTCCAGGTAGACTAGAGAAGCAAATTCCTAGACAGTCATAAGTGTATAGGAAAGAGCTTTATATAAAGAGTAATTGCACATTAAGAAAACATCACAGCCCAGTCCAGATCAAGTCCATAAGTCCAATATTAGGCCATATGTACAATACTACTTCATAAATTCCTCTTTAGACTCATGCAGTCATGCAATAATGCTGAATGTAGGAAGATCACAGGCCAGTGGGTGGAAAGTCTAGTGGGTTAGTGGTGGTAGAAAAATCTCAGCACAGGGCAGGGTCTCCATGTGGCTCCTCCAGCTCCCAGGGCTCTGGCTACATCAGTGTAGCTCCTTCATGCTCATTGTCAGTAATGTCTCACAGGAAGTGAGCCTGTGTCCTGCCTCCAGCAAGCTATTTGTCTCCTTAGCACCTCCAGATGAGGTCAACAAGCTGTGACCTGATTGACAGGCTAAACGCCACCCCTTCGCTCTTAAATCTTAAATTGACGACAGATTATATAACTACCACAACATCTTTCTGGTACTCTTTGCTTTGAGCCAAGATCCATCTGACATCAGCAATGATATCCCTTTATCCACATCCTCTTCTGAATCTGCCTGAACTTCTGGCAGCTCCCTGTCAGTGTATTACTACCACCATTGTTGGATGCTCTTTAGAAAAATTATGATCTCAATGATATTATTCTATAATCTGAGCATTCTGTTGGGTCACTTTTCTTTGGAATGAGTACAAATATGCCTCAAGAAACAGGAAGAGACAGGTTTGGGGTACTGAGAAACTGTGCTGCGTAAATGGCCATGATGAGCTGAGAAACATTAAATTAAAAATAGATATAAAGTGGGGGTAGGGAGAAAAGCTGATCTGGACAGTTCCTTTTCTTTCAATCCAGTGTCAGAATTCATATCAAAGTAATCCAGCCTACCTCATTGTTTTTCCATGTAATACCAAGGCTTACTTATGACATTGTTTTCTTACACTTAACTAAAACAAGTAGCAGGTAGACAGATACCTTTTATCTCAATAAGTGTATTCATAATTAAAGCACTGATCAGCTTCACTGTGGAACCCTGGTGATGTTGTGGTTACACAGTGGGCTGCTAAGCACAAATCCAGCAGTTCAAAACCACCAGTCACTCCTAGGGAGAAATACTGGACTTCCTCTAACTCTTGTAAAGAGTCACAGTCTCAGAAACCCACAGGGGGCATTCTACCCTATCCTATAGGGTCACTATGAGTTGGAATGGATTCAATGCACAGATTTTTGGTTTTGGAAACTTATTGTGAGCCAAGGTGTTATCTGTTCACATCTCTTAAATCTTTGCTCTCCAGACTAACTAGATCCATGCAGTGTTGTTTGATATGATCTTTAATATTATCCCATGAAATAAAGATTAGACTTACCTCATCTTGCCAATATTTCCATGACTTCCTGGTGCCTTTTCCAATAAGTTAGTGAAACAATTTCCATAATGAAGGAATTCGAGTTACCAATAAAAGGGGGTGGGGGGAGCTCTGGTTGTAAATCATAGGTCCTGAGGTATTCAACTGAATTAATTGACCAGCAAGCTTGGAAGTTTTCAGCAAATCCTGCATGATTTTATTTCTGGATGTATATATTCTCACATGTGAGATGACCAATGTAATGATATTATTTCAAGGATCTGTCTTTTCTCTCAGATTCTATGATTTTTTATCCAAACATATTACAATTAGAATATTGTTCAATTTTATGAAAAGGAGATCCTCCAATAAGCTCAATTATATTATTGAGATTTAAATATGACACAAATACAGTTTTTAGTAGCCATTTGCCCAGATAAATGAACAATGTTGTATTATAGCAAGTACTGGTGTCTGCGCTGTCAGAGATTTTCTTATTAACCATACTGAACACAAACTCACTAGCATCATGTCAACTCCATCTCACAGTGCCTGATAGGTTAGGGTAGGATTCAAGAGTGGGAGTCAGCTGGTTTGCAGAGAACCAATACCAGGTTTTTTTTGTTGTTGAGTTCAGTGAACCTGCTATCAAATGGCACTGGTAATCAGGGTTCTCGCTAAGGTGGGAGGCTGAGCACCCACTCAATGAGGAAATCACAAATTTGCATTCCTTACTGGTTTTAATATTTATCTGCACAACAGTCTATTCTACACACCTACAGTAATGTTGATTCGGTCCATAGGTAAAACAATTAGAGGAACCCATGGTTGTAATATTTATTCATTCATTTCACAAAACACCTTATGCTTTTGATGAAATACTATACTTTTATTCCCTTACTTTGCTTGTTACTTCAGTAAAGAAACATAGACCATAAAGACAAAAATTGTCAACCACTGAAGGGTGGCACGTGGTCATTCATTTCAGCTTTGTGTTATGTCCCAAATTCCCATGAGATATTATGAGTGAATTGTGCAATTCCTAAAGTTTCAAGATCTGAAAATATTGTCACAACAACTGCTGTAAGTTCAGCAGAAGAGAAAAAGGGGTGGGCACACAATCAATTAAGGAGAGAAATGATACCACTTAAGGGTCTCCAGATATTTAAAGGAACATTATGAACATTTTATGCCTAAAATGTCAATGCATTAAATGAAGTGAAAAATATGAAAATAATTTTTATGAAAATAATAAGGAATAATCTATAATGTTTTCTCCAGAACAAATAGATAACCTGATTAGCCCTACATTGTTTTTTTAAAGGAATTTGTCAATAAAACCAGAGATGAATGCATAAACATGATGTGATAAATTCATAAAATTGAAATAAAATCTTGATACATAGTAAAAAAAAGAGAAAAAAAGAAAAAGGGGTTTTCAAAGATGAACATAATATGTTCAGACAAAATATGTCACCTATTTCTACTATATCAAATACAACGACTATTGTCTACCTGGTCTACCTCTAAAGAAATGAATGGAATCCCACTCCTACAGTGAAAAGATGGTTACAGATAAAAGTGAAGATTGTTGTAAGTGAGGATGCCCATCAAGAAGCAAAATGGAATTATGTTAACAGTTTCATTGGGCTTTGGGGTCAGATTTTATTGTTAATTTAATATTTTTCATTAATATTTTAACACTTTCCTGTAACATAGGCTAGTTTCACGTTCCTCTTTTGTTGTTCTTATTTAAGTAGTAACCGAATGGAATCATAAACTACCTTTCCATATAGCGTTTTTTCATACTTAAAAACTCATTAGGACAGCGAACCAGTTGTCAGTTATCTGAATTCCACCCGTGGTTGAACTGCCCCTGTGGGGTTCTGAGGCTGCACATCTTTACAGAGGAAGAAGGATTCACCTTCCTGTCATGAAGTGACCGGTGTTTTCAAACAGATGACCTTGAAGTTAGCAGCTTCTTATGTTGTTGTTATGTGTCTTCCAGTCACTGAGCCATAGCCACCTGTGTACAACAGAACAAAATACTGCCCCAGCCTGTATCATCCTGACAACTGTCCTTATGTTGGAGCCCATTGTTGCAGCCACTGTGTCCGTCCATCTTGCGAAGGGGCTTCCTATTTCCCCAAACCTCCCTCCACCAGGCATGGTGTGCTCATCTAGGAACGGGGCTCTCCCGACAACATGTCCCAAGGGAAAAGAAATCTCTCCATCCTCACGTCTAAAGAGCATTTGGGTTGTACGGCTTCCGAGAGAGATTTTTTTTTGTTCTTCTGAGAGTCCATGGTATTGCCAATATTCTTCACCAGCACCATAATTCTAATAAGGATGACAGCCAGTGAGAAAGTGATTCTATGATTCAAAATGACATTAGGTGGCAGTGTAACACAGAATATGACTGTAACTCCAACTGTGTAATGAGAGCTGAGCTTGGCCTAGTCTCATCACCTTTAACTTGAATTACTTAATACCACCGACAGGCAACTAGACAGTGAGCATCCGTTGATAACACACTCTGTCACAGTTTTTCAAGAAGGTCGATATTTATAGATGCTATGGTGGAGTTTATCCTTTGAAATAATGCTAGATCCTATCATGGAGGTGTGCAGTCAATGATATGATTTTTTGTTCTTTGATGCCTGGTAACTGATCCCTTTGGGACCACTCGATCACACAGGCTGGTGTGTTCTTCCATGTGGACTTTGTTGCTTCTGAGCTAGATGGCCGCTTGTTTATCTTCAAGCCTTTAAGACCCCAGTCACTATCTCTTTTGATAGCCGGGCACCATCAGCTTTCTTCACCACATTTACTTGTTCACACACTTTGACTCCAGCCGTTGTGTCGGGAGAGTGAGCATCATAGAGTTCCAATTTAATAAAAGAAGGTATTCATGCATAGAGGGAGTGTTTGAGTAGAGGCCCAAGGTCCTTCCGCCACCTTAATACTTGACCTATAAATATCGACACGAAGATCTATTTCCCCAACCTCCTATATATATATGCATGTACATGTCTTTGTCTAGACCTCCATGAATGCCCTTTGACTCCTAGCTCTTTCCTCCATCTCCCTTGACCTTCCTCCTGCCCTACTACCATGCTTCATCGCCCCCTGGGCTAGAGTATACCTCTTCTCTAAGCAACCTTACCCTTGATCATTTCCCATCAGGCCTGCCACTCCCCCTTCTCTACCCTTTGGGGTCCCATGTTTTTCCCTTGTCCCTGGGTTTGTTAACACCACTTCCTTACCCCCCCTACCCCCCACCCCAAGTCCCCACGGAACTGTCGGTCCCGTTGTTTTTCATCCAGATAGTTCATCCAGCCTGTCCTATTCAGACAGACCTGTGGGGTCACTAACATGCACGAAAACTAGACAGAGGAACACAAAGCAACAGTGTACAACCAGACAACAATACAACCAAAACAAACCACTGAAAAAGAACAGAACAAAACAGTTCACAAGAGAAAAGCTTGTAGTTAGTTCAGGGATCGCTGAAGACAAATGGGTGCACAAGCAAATGTGGTGAAGAAAGCTGATGGTGCCCGGCTATCAAAAGAGATAGTGTCTGGGGTCTTAAAGGCTTGAAGGTGAACAAGCGGCCATCTCGCTCAGAAACAAATAAGCCCACATGGAAGAAGCACACCGGCCAGTGCGATCACGAGGTGCCCAAGGGTCCAGATATAAGGCATCATGCAAAAAAAAAAAAAGATATGTGTGTGTATGTATGTGTATATATGTGTATATGTATATATGTATGTGTATATATATATTATATTAAATGAAGGGGGAAGTGCAGAGTGGAGACCCAAGGCCCAAGTGTCGGCCAATGGAGATCCCCTCATAGAGGGGCTTAAGAGAGGAGATGGGTTAACTAGGGTGTGAGGTAGTATTGATGAAGAACACAGCTTTCCCCCAGATCCTGGATGCTTCCTCCCCCCAACTACCATGATCCGAATTCTACCTTGCAGGGCTGGATAGGACAGAGGCTGTACACTGGTACATATGAGGGTTGGAGGTACAGGGAATCCAGGGTGGATGATACCTTCAGGACCAAGGGTGTGAGGGACGATGCTGGGAGAGTGGAGGGTGAGTGGGTTGGAAAGGGGGAACTGATTACAAGGATCCACATGTGACCTCTTCCCTGGGAGAGGGACAGCAGAGAAGGGGGGAAGGGAGACCCCGAATAGGGCAATATATGACAAAATAACGAGGTATGAATTACCAAGGGCATATGAGGGAGGGGGGAAAGGGGAGGGAGGGTCGGGGGGGAAAAGAGGACCTGATGCAAGGGGCTTAAGTGGAGAGCAAATGCCTTGAGAATGATTGGGGCAGGGAATGTATGGATGTGCTTTATACAATTGATGTACGTATATGTATGGATTGTGGTAAGAGTTGTTGGAGTCCCTAATAAAATGTAAAAGAAGAAAAAAAAAAAAAGGTGGAAAAAAAAAAAAGAAATAATGCTAGAATATTAGAATTTCTCAGCATTCCAAAATTTTATGATAGAAAAGTTATGATAATGAAGTTCAATGATGATTTAAAAACAATAGGTTCATTGAATTCTTGATTGTGAAGAGGAAAACCCAGCATGAGAAAAGGTTTATTTATTTGCTCTTTTTTGCTGTTGTTGATAGTTTTTCAGGCTGGAAGGGTGAAGTCTCAGTTTCCTAGTGGTTGAAGTCAGGTGTTTCTGAGGACCCCAGCCTGAGGTAATGACCTCACTCAGAGGAGAAGAAAGAAACCTCAAGGTCATCCAATCCATGCAGACTGACAGCGACCCTCTAGGACAGGGGGAACTGTCCCTGTGCATTTCCCAAACTAACTCATTACACTACAATGGTTCTCAACCTTCCTCGTGCCATGACCCTCATGTTGTGGTGACCCCCAACCATAAATTTATTTTCATTGCTACTTCATCACTGTCATTTTGCTACTGTGATGAATCAGGCGACCCCTTTGAAAGGGTCATTCATCCCCCCAAATGGGGTCGTGACCCCCAGGTTGAGAACCGCTGCTCTACAGAAGTAGAAATCCTCTCCTCCTCCTGCGGAACAGCGGGTGGTTTCCAACTGCTGACCTGGCAGTTAGCAGTCCAACGTGTATTCGCTACACTACCAGGGATCCTCCACGCAAAGAACACACTTCTCAAATCAGGGAGTCCTCACAACGGAGCTCAACCACCTTCCCATGGACTTACTCAAAGGCCTCTATTCAGACTAAGGCATCCAACTAGTCCGAGCAGAAATAAACTCACTCAACATGACGACATTTCCACTCCAGACAGACTAAAGTCTAGTCTAGGATTTGCTAAGGTTCCCAGGTGTTATTACAATGCAGATTCGGATCCCATCTCTTCGTGGTGGAAAGGCAAGTATTTGGGTGGAGGTGGAAATGAAAGGACCCATTTGGTAGCCCTGGTTCAGAACCTACCGCCAACTTCACCCATCCACCCTTCATGCCACCCCAGCTGAGGGACTTGGAGGAAGTTGCATCAAAGTGGAGATTTTTAGTGAATTCGGGGTTTAGGAGAGATCATTCTCTTATCTCCAGATGTGGAGATGGAGGTAGGTTTCCCCTCAAGCAAAAGAGACCCAAGAATTACTTGTGAACATGGGAAAACTAGCAGCAGTGGAGGCTGGAGACTTGGTCCTTCTTATGGTCACCACAGCATGGGGAGCAAAGATTGTGAAGGATGTGGCCTGGTGACATTTCAGTATGACCTGGTGACATTTCATCATGGCACATACACACAAATCACCAAACTCAACGCCATCAAGTTCCTTCCAACCCATAGCAGCCCTACAAGACTGAGGATAACAGTTTCTGTTGGTTTCCAAGACTGTCACTCTTTATGGGAGTCAAAAGCCTCATCTTTCACCTGAGGAGCTGCTGGTGGTTTTGAACTGCTGTCTTTTCAGTTAGCAGCCCAACTCATAACACACGTGCCACCGTGGCTGCCTTCAGGATGACACAGGGAGGAAAATTAATGGGAGAAGTGCAACATCATTTCACATGCACACCTCATGCATATATGGTAGAACCCCGGACCTTAACGCTAATCCGTTCTAGAAGGAGCATCCAGATGCAATGCAGTCGAGTTCCGAATCAATTTTTTTCCAGAAGTAATAACTGAAAATGGATTAATCTGTTCTCAACCACCACGTTGTTACCCTAACCTTGTCCTTTTATACAAAACATTACACAGATATTTCAAAGTAAATATTTTCAGTTAAATAATATAATTTAAATAAGACACACAGCATTTAAAAAGTTTTTAACAACTACAGTATGGCCCATACCTTGAGATGGATGCGGATCTGGATCTGTGGACACAGACGTGGAGAGGAGGGATGGAGAGAGAGTCATTGTTTGGAAGGGGAATCTCCTTCCATAAAATCAACCAGTAGCTGCTTTTCAAAAGGTTTTTTTTTTTTTCCCCATTTTTTAACCTTTTTTTTCACTAGGACCTGGCTGGCCTTCTCTAAAACAAAAACCTGTCTAAGGTGGTCTACGGTTGGCGTTTCCTTAGCCGTTTTCTAAGAGGGTTTACTAAACTATCATCAATATTGATAACCCGGTTAACCAGTTCCTTATCATGATGATTCTTTCTAAAGGACTCGCTCTTGTGACCCATGTTTCTTTTCTAAAAACAGTACGCAAAGTCACAAACACTAAGGAAATAAGAGCAAAACGCTTGGAACACAAGCACCAAAGGTGTTTAAACAGCACGTACTAACAACGCCAACTAACGCCGAGTCATGGAAACACAATCTGTTTTGCTTACAAAAATCACGTGCGTCGGGCCGGATTCCGATGTTTTGTTTGAGCTCAGCTGCAAAATTTTCTCAACATTTCATGTCGAATTCTGATTATTTCTGGTCCTGATGCAGTCGAGTATCAGGGATCTACTGCACCATTATACAAAGCTACTTCTATTTGCTGCTAAATTTCTGTGGCCATCTCGTTAAAAACAGTCCCTTAGACACTTTGGTTTTGTGGTAACCCTGCTTCAGTTGCCACTTGGCTATACACACACACACACCAGGATATATATATATATATATATATATATATATATATATATATATATATATATATATATATATATATACCAAATTGTCTGGCACAGAAGAGCTATTGGATAAATACAGAACTAAAACAGACCTAGGTAATGTATCTTTTTCTACTTCATGCGACCTCATGACCCAATTTCCTGCATGTGGTTCTGAAGGCTATCTCATGTAGTAATTATCTGTGGGCCCTTGCACAAAGGAACTCATGTTGTAATTATCTGTGACACTTTCTAAAGTTCTTATATCTGGATCCTCTCCCCAGAGAATGTGGTCTAATTGGCCTGAGAATTTGCCTGATCAACAAGTGTTAAAAATAATTCTCAGAATTCAGCCAGGTTTCAGCACTGTTTTCTCAGATTAGTCTTCCAATTTACCAAGTGCTTCTTCAGCTGTATCTAATCTGCAATTTTCTCTATTTGTTGAGAGTTCAATTTCGGGAGCATCTGATTATTATTTTAATCAACTTTTAAAAAACTCGCATCATACCTTTATGATTATAATGCCTTCTTTTATATTTCCCATCATTTTGTTGTTAGGCCATTTTGACTCACACCAACTCCATGTGCCAAAGAGTAACTGGGTTCCAGAGGTCTCCTGGTTGTTATTTCTATAGAAGCTGCTGAGGAAATCTTTTTCCATGGAGCTGCTGGATGGTTAATGGATGCAAACTGCCAACCTTTGGGTTAGCAGCTGAGCACTCAGCCACTGAGCCACTAGGGCTCCCCTTCATCGCTGTAATCTATTTACAGTATCCATTGGATTAGTGGGTGCTCTGGTGGTTCAAGTGATTATGCACTTGAAGACCGAGCAAAAGATCCGCAATTCTAACCTAGCAGCCACTCTGTGAGGGACGGAAATAAAAGTCTGGTTCCATAAAGAATTAAAGCCTTAAAAAAAAAACCCTATGGGGAAGTTCTGCTCTGCCCTATAGGGTCACTATGAAGTGGGCCCAACTGAGAAGGAGTGGGTTTGTTTTGTTTCCTCTGGTGGCACAGAGTTGAAACACTCGGCTGCCAACTGAAGTCAGCAAGTCAAACACACCAGCCGCTCCAGCCCAGAGAGTGCTGTCTGCTTCCATAAAGGTAACAGACCTGTAAACCCCAGAGCCCAGGTCTACTCTGTCTTACAGGCTGCAATGCGTCAGAATTTGACCTGGCAGTAACGGATTTGGTTTTGAGATATTAAATTGTTATTTTATTGGACATTTTCGGAATTGCACTCCTTCTTTTGTGTGTGCGTGTATGTGTTTGTGAGCGCGGTCTCTTGGTCATGAAGGCTTGTTTCCCTGCTTGTTATATACTTTTGGATTGTGAGCCAAACTTAAGCAGGGGCCTACTGGGGAACCCTGTGAGCCCAGATTGCTCGCTCCTGAGGAGCTCGGTATTTTCTTTCCCCAGATGCCCTGATCATGTCCTCACAAACCTGGGGAACAGGGAGATTTTAGGTAAACTGCTGATACTTTTGCTTCTGGATCAAATAAGAATCATTCTCTTAGTACTGTCTAAATAGACCTTCTAATTTTAAAGTGGAGGGGCAGTGAAAAAGAGGAAGGCCTTCAACAGGATGGACAGACACTGGCTGTAACGATGGATTCGGGCACAGGAACAATTTTGAGGATGGCGCAGAACTGGGCAGTGTTTCGTTCTGTTGTGCATAAGGTGGTGATGGGTCGGAACTGACTTGTTGACACCTAACAACTTCACCTTAGTGGGCCGAATCAGGGTTGAGAATTCTCTGGGGGGAATTTTCCACACAGATTTGGCAAAAGGAGAGACAAGTTTTACCCTTATTTCCCTGTGCAGGTCGGCAGCACGTTAGGTGCTTTTGTCTTTGGGAGTGAGACGGCTGACTTTTTCTTTGTAATTAATGCAAACACATAGGTGACAACATTTTCTCATGTTCCATTCAGTGTAACCAATTGTATCAATCATGCTGCGTGGCCATCACCAACACCTGTCACCAAATTTTCTGTCAACATAAACGGATGCTTGCTTCCTAAGCAACGATTTCCTTCCTTCGCCTCCCCCCTCCACCAATTTCCAGGAACAATGATTAAACTCTGATCCCTATAGATTTGTCTGTTGTAGGTCTTTCATAATAATGAGATCATGCAATCCTTGTCCTTATTTCACTGATTTAATTCGTTAAATGCTTTGTCTTCAAGGTCCGTGGACAGTGTAGCAGGAAGAACTCCCTTCTCTTCCTGGCAGAGCGAGATTGCATGACACAGATGTACCACATTTTGTTTATCCATTCATCGGTGGCTGAGTGTCGGCTTGTGCCCCCATGCTGGCTGTTGAGAAGATAGCAGGAGGATGTTTTCTTCCTCACCGGATGAAGCTACCTGTTTCATGCAGGCTGACTCAACTCACCACCATCGAGTCAACCAGGAACCATAGTGACGCTAGAGGACAGGGTAGAACTGCCCTGTGAGTTTCTGAGACTAACTCTTCAGGAGACCAGAAAGCCTCGTCGTTCTCCCTCAGCACATCTAGCGATTTCAAACTTCTGACCTTGCAGTTAGCAGTCCAATGTGTAACCACTGTGGCACCAGGGCTCCCTCTATTCTTGGGTACAGAAGAGTGAGTCCAGCTCCCTGGTTTCCCTGCTCCCCTGAAGCCCCCCTCCAGGATAGCTGCATCTCTGCTCACACTCCTTCCCCTGTGTTCATTTCTGTCACCCTTCTACTTGCCATTCACCTTGTACTGACAAACTAGACGGTCCCTCCTTCTTATTGGCACCCCCACAAGGTACCAACACGAATGCTGGTGCTCCTTCATCTGGCTCTTCTATGCATTTCATCTTGTGTCAGCTCACTCCTATCCTATCCCCATCCCGCCTCAGCACATCGTATACGTAGATGCTCAATGATATTTCCTGATTCAGTGCCCACCACCCAAACGTAATCAATCAGCACCCGAGTCCCACCTCCAGCTATCCACTATCCCTCTTCCTCTCCCTTGCTTCCTGTGCTCAATTTCCTTCCCTCATATTCCCAGCACTAGGAACGTTTGCATTTTCAGCTTCCCAAGTGTGCTCTTCTTCTCGAGATCCTCGGTGCCCTGTGATCCACAAGGATGAGCACAGGATGATCCTTTGGAAACAGACACAGCGTTTTGAAGTTGTGATTCACTGGGGAAAAATCTATGCATTCATTCATTCATTTTCCATTTGAATGTCCAGAAAGATCTTGCAGGGACGCTGGTATGTCATTCTATGAGTTCTGCGAGGGAGATGAGATTGCTGAGAATTTGAGTACATGCTCTTTAGGAGACATCTGCTCCATATTACATTACATTATAAGCCCAACAGAGGTCCGTGCAATTAGCTACTTCAGCATGGTGAGTTTGCTGACGGTGACACCGGTGGGTTGTGCTGGAAGAGTCCTCCTTTATTGATGATACCTGTCTTACAGGGTCGATTGTGGTTTGTCGTCAATATTTTAAAGGGCATCTGGCAAAAGAATAAGAATGGGCAAGAGAATGAGAGGACTCCTTCTCCCGTGTGGGAAAAACGAGCAGAAATAATGACTGTACTGTAATTGGAGCTTGGTTTTTAAATTGCCTTGGTTAACTTAGAATTTCCAGGGACAGAGAACATGCAAGATAATACAAGTAACATCCATCAACACATTTTTCAGGTTGCCTTAAATGACCCTGCCCTGGGAGGCAGGGTGGGGGAGCATCACTCGCTTTGGGTAAGGCAGGCTTTGTTTCCATTGTGTTCTTGTGTGATGTGCTTGTTAGGGTGTAATGAGATGCAGTCCTGCACACAGGAATGCCCACCGCCTGTCAACGAGCCATCTGTCCACGGCAGAAAGGCAAGAGCTCTCTGTCTGCACTGAATAGAGAAAAATGGAAATTTATATTAAGATCGCTTTCCTTTGTTCTCTGTATATGACTGAACACTCGGCTTTTGTCCGATGGGACACTGACATTTTAAATATTGAGGGAACTATCTACTGACCTAAATCTGTGGCGTGAAATTAGGGTACATTCTGATATCTGCTCATCGGCCAATTAAACCCTTTGTTTGTGTGAAGAGTGTCCAGACATGAAAGCATTAATTCTGTACAAGTGAATAATTCGGGTACTGTGATATGGAGTTAGCCTACATTGACCCAATATCCCTCCCTCAACAGGGTTATAAAAAATCAGTACCAAAGGCTAATCAAAGACAATATTAACAGAGTATTGTTATGCCCCAGGGGAATGATTGATAAGATTCTCTACCATAAATTAACCTGGAGGTTTGGAAAGGGAGCCAAAGACAGATGAAAAACTAGCCAACTAGTAACAACAACAAAGAAAACATAGACCCAGGAATGGGTTTGGGGCTTGTACTAAATCCTAGCTCCAACTTAATAACGATTAGTTCTGCCATTTTGGCACTGCTCTGTATTCTTCCTCAGGAAGGGAACACAAAAGATATGGGTGCTGTAGCAAATGGGGTGGAGAAATTAAACGGTGCCTGGCTATTAGACAAAATAGCATCTGGAGTCTTAACGGCTTGTCTCTAAACAAGCAGCCATCTCAGTGTGCTATCAACTAAGTCCACATGGAAGAAGCACACCATCAGCAGTCACCAAAGGATTGTAAATCATATAATCCCAAATTGAAGGAGGGATTAGTATCAAAGCCTAAAATGTGAGAATCCGGTTTGCCGAAGGCAATGGATGACAGTGTGAGCCCAAGCTACATTTGTGGGAACGACATAGGAAATAAGCCTCTGGTGATCGGTGATCTCCCTCTATCCATAATTGAGGGATGGGACGAATGTGGTTAATAAACTGTGCATTGGAGAGATGGCTATGGAAGATGAAATGGATAAACTTGATTTGCACAGCGACAACTTTGTCAGTTGATCCTTCCTCGACGGCAGTGGTTCATTAGGCTGTGATCTGATTGATAGATTGCACTCCATCCATATCTGATTACAGGTTCACCAAATTGACAGAGAAACATCACCATCATTCTTAAGGCGCATGTGCATCCTCGGTGGTGAACAGGTGTTGTGTCTGCCATGAACTTCTGGAAGTCTTCTAGTTCATGTTCACGATGACTCCTGGGGACTGGTCTGTCTGGACGCAGAACTGTCATCGCTTTCTCTCCTTCATCAGTCCCTGCAGGAGCTGATGGGAATTGTCCTCATTTGAGTTTTGGTATGGTTACAGAGCTGTGTCTCTTGCAGGACTCATGAGAAAAGAACCACTGTTGAGTTATGAGGCCCAACCCTGGCTAGTCAATAGCTTGTAGTCATTCGTATGCTCCTTCAGAATCTACCCTGGAGCTTACATGTCTCAGGGCTACCTCCAATGACTGAAAATAGCTTAGTTTCTACCCAAAACAGGTCCTCTCTGATTGGAGAGTTTTTCTCCACAATTTCTTTGAATTGGCAGGGTTTTGTCAGTACATTTCATGGTCAGACGGCACTTCCACACCATCTTTTCTCTCACAAGTATCAATCCCCACAAAGCCTTGACTCACTGACTTCATGTCAACATTTACTTCATGTCAACATGAACCCTGTCTAACACAATTTTGTATGTCCTAAGTCCATATTTCATCTTTGGCTAATTTATGGGTTTTTTTAGTATACTAATTATTCCCCAAGTGCATATATGAGGGAGTTACCACCACCACCCCCCAAAAAAACAACGGAATTTTTCTCAAAGCTTTTGTATAGGTAGGTTTATTGTGCTCACCTGGCCAATAGGAACATGTAGGATTAATCAGGTCGCAGTTTGATTGGAGGGCAGAGATACATGGCTCAGCAAGGCCCGCCCCTCTCTCTTTTGCTCTCTGGTGATCGGAGCAGCATGCAGCTGCTTTAGCTAGTTCTCTGTCTCAACTTGTGAGTGACACCACCTGTGGGACAGCCAAGCTGTGGATCAGAGCGCTAAAGCTTGAGGCTCCTTTGAGACCTGCTTCGCCACACTGCTGGAGTGTACAATGCATGAGCCTGAGGCTAGTATATCCTGTCATCTTGCATTACCTGAGCTCCATATCCCATCCAGGCTTGCCCGCTAAGGTCCTGAGCTGCTGACTGTTGCTGACCCACTCTGCTGCTTCCTTCCTGTGGGCGGACTCTGCCTGCATTGCCTGAGGGAAGACTCAACAGTCTGCTTGCTTGACCTTGGACCTAGGAGCCCTCGTGAGTTACGGCCTTCCAGAAGTGAGTTGAACTGAACCCTCTGTCCTGCTGTGTGGACTAATTAGCTGTTATATTCCTTTGTGCTGTATAAATCTATCCATATATATAGATATATATAATCATAAGTGTTCTGGTTTTGTTTCTCTAGAGAACCCTGCTTAACACAGCTATGTGCTGTTTTCTTGTAACAAAACAACCTTATCACCTTCAATGGACTCTCCATTAC
Source organism: Tenrec ecaudatus (assembly GCF_050624435.1). Classification (NCBI taxonomy): domain Eukaryota; kingdom Metazoa; phylum Chordata; class Mammalia; order Afrosoricida; family Tenrecidae; genus Tenrec; species Tenrec ecaudatus. Next base: position 9,956,779 of record NC_134542.1, on the reverse strand, counting down.
ACTTACTATATTTGTCAAATCTGCGATTCCATTCTTGGAAACATTTCTTTTTCAAATGCATCTGTTTGGATGGCTGACAGCACCTCCCTCATCTTTTTCTTTACCTCTTCAACTTCGTGAAGTCACTGTTCATTCATGCCCCTCTTCATTCGTGGAACCAAAAAGAAGGTACATGGACTGAGGTCGGGAACACTTAAGAAATGAACCAACATAACAGCCCTAACATTAGACCAAAGATCATGAAGATGGCACAAGTACTATTTCATTCTGTTATACATGGAGTGTATGTGTACCTGTATAATTATATATGTGATATATGCATGTACTTATGTATAAAGAAAATCATTCATGTAATTGTAGAATGTCATAACTTCCAGTTAGTCCTCTACAGTTCAAGTCTGTGGTTCAGATGTTATGTCATAAGCTTCTCCTCACTTGCATAATGCAGGAAGTGACAGACCAGGAAGCAGGAAGATGGAAAAGGAAACAGGATGACAGAGACAGAAGCCCACAGGCTGGTGGATGCAAAGGCAGACGCATTCAAGGTCAGCAGGCCAGGCTTGTGACTGGAGAGGTGGATTAAAATAAAGCTGGCAAGTCATAGAACAGGCTGCTGATGATTTCCAGGGTTAGCAGGCAATATAGCAGGTCACTAACTCAACTCCACAGAGCTAGAGGTTCATAAGCAAGCTTTCCACAGCATCTATTTATATAGGGTTTATGATATGCTCCTGAGGAAGCCTCCTTTCAATTCAGTGCTGTGGCCTGAGTAAGGAAATTACACTTCACCCTAATCGTCTTACAAGTGCTTGGCTGTTGACAGATGATCCCATCATGGAAAGTTGGTTATGTTAGCTCTCATCATGGAGGTGAACAGGCCGTAACCACTAAATCACTGAGAATCCTGACCCTGTCAAATTGACGCCAACCTTATTACAATGGAATCACCATGATTTAGAGTTGACTCAACACCAGCAATAAATTCATCCTAAAGCCTTGACTTCCACTCTCCTCTTGCCTTCAAGCATGAAAGCAAGCCCCTTGGTTCTTCAGTCTATCTTGGTATGAGTTGGTGTCTATGTGGTTCTTTTGGCAGGAGGTGCTGAGATGCCATTTTCCAAGAAAGGGGTTCATTTACAAGGCAGCTTACTGCCTCCTTTGTGTATTGCAGTATGTTTTGGCAGTTTCGACAAATAGAGATTAGAAGAGCGTGACTCTCCCTTTGAGCACAACTTACTGCAACAATAAGGTCCTTATCGCCCCGATTTCAGAGATGCTTGCAGTCTAATGAGTCACAGGTGGACCCCCAAGATCTCCATTCACTAAACAACTGCTTTGGTGGGGCTGCGTTTTAAAAAGACCCTTGGCCAAGCACTCATAAATGGAAACATCCTCCTTGATGACAGGACATTACTTTCTTTGATAAAGCTGAGTCCTCTTATGATTGATTAGGAGTGTCAGAATCAAGTAGTTTGGTGATTCATCTAGATTTCTGCGTTGAGGCACAATTTTCACACCACTGACAAGTACCACCTGTGTCGTATAATGTCATCCTTTTTACTCTCGCTCTTCTAGTGTGTACCACTACAAACCAGTCAAAATACAAGTGACCCAAGGCTACTGCTCTCTTTGATAAAGAAATGTTTCATTTTATTTATATTTGCACGAATCTCACTTGCTGTTCATGTTTAAGTCTCTCCTCACACTTCTAGCAGAGAACCCTGTTACTGGGGTTCTCTTCCCTTAAAAGTCCTTTCACATACCTTCTACCACCTTCTTACACACATCTCCTGAGGCTTCATTTTTAGGGACATTTGCTACCAAAAAACTCTGTTAAGTTTTAAGAATCCACAATTTCAGTTTGATGACAAAAAACATGCCTGACCAAGCTGTGGTCTTTTCATTGGCCTCATACATACTTCAAAGTGTAACAATGAAAAAGGAAGAGAGAATAGTGATGCATTTCAACTACGTTGGCAAAGAATACTGATTATACTGTGGGTTGCCAGAAGAATGAACAAATTAGTCTCAGAAGAAATACAATTCAAATGCTCTTACGATAAGAAGATGAAACTACTTTAGCTTGTTAATTTTATGCATGGTCTGTAGGAAGATCAATCCCATTACAGCAATGTATATGATGCAGAAAGGCCATCATCACTGTGAACACTGTTGTCGTTAGGTGGCATCTAATCAGTTCTCATAGCGACCCTATGTACAGCCGAATAAAACACTGCACGGTCGTGCTCTCTCCTCACAGTCCACTTGTCCGGGCCGATTGTTGCAGTCTCTGGGTCAATCTATGTCCTTAAGGGCCTTCCTCTTTTTCATTGCCCCTCAACACTAACAGATATGGGTACGGTTCTCTCTTGAAAACATGTTCAAAGTAGGTAAGGTGATGGTTCACTATCCTTGCCTCTAAGGCAGTGGCTCTCAACCTTTCTAATGCAGTGACTCTTTCAGGCAATTCCTCATGTCGTGGTGACCCCCAACTATAAAATTATTTTCATTGCTACTCATAACTGTAATCTTGCTACTGTTATGAATTGTAATGTAAATATCTAATATGCAGGATGTATTTTTATTGTTACAAATTGAACATAATTAAAGCATAGTGATTAATCTTAAAAGCAATATATAAATATATATTGTGAAATATTTCTAGTGAAAAATAAATGAATTTTTATCTGGAAGCATGGTGTAGCCTGCATAGCAGTCTTAAGATAACAACAGTAAACTACATTGCTACATTTTGCGACAGTATGTGTAAAAGCCAATGTCAGTGTGAAGGTTGAGATAACTTTTTTCTCACCAGACCAGAAATTCTCAGGGCAGTCTTTGCAAGAGCACAATGAAAATCATCTTCCACAACAAGTCTACTTCTGTATTTAGACTTAATAACCAACAAGTTGGAAAACCCTGTTTCACAAAGGTATGTTGTTGGAAATGGAAGAAGGTGCACCACAGTCTCAGACAGAACAGGACATGACTGCAACACTTGATCCAGAATTTTGTAACTGGCATTGAAGAGAAATCAGTTCTCACTGCATCGCTGTTGAAAAATTCAATGAACTCCTCTTGTGCTATCTCAGGAACATCTTCAACTATGACTGTGAACGGGCTTCTGGCAAGTACAAATGGGGTGCCAGGTAGATTTGGAAAGTACAATGAAATTTCCTCTGCCAGCACGTGCAAGCGTTCTTTCACAGAAATTATCATCGTAATCCTTTTGTCTGGTCCAATGTCATGTTCTTCAAAGAAAGCAGATAAGGTAGGCAACATGTAAATTTTATTTTCAACCAAATTCTTTTTCCCAAAGCTGAAGTTTCATTTGGAATGATTGGATCTTTTCAGACAAATCAAGGCATGTTGCATTTGGTCCTTGAAGTGATAAATTTACTTCATTCTAGATGGCAAAGATGGCAACCAAATAAGCTATTTTCTGCAGTTCACTTTTATCGCTGAAAGGTACTTCGAACTGCAGTCTTGCTTTCTGATTAAAAAACGTTTTGAGTTGATCACAAAGCTCAAAATCACATTTTAAAACTTTTCCTCTCAACAACCATCTCACTTCAGTGTGAAACAGAGCATTATTCGGTGCATCCAATTCATTGCACAGTTGCGAAAATAATCGACTGTTTAAAGGACTCACCTTTACAAAATTCACAGAACATATTATACTTTTTGTTACTTCTTGTTACCCTTGTGGCAGTGTCTTCGTTGCTAATATTTGCCGATGAATCATACAGTGAGGTTCCAATGACTTTCCGTGACTCCTTCAGTACCAAATGTTGAAATCCAGATCGACATCCTAGCATAGCTGGAGCACCACCTGTGCAAACACCACAAAACTTTTCCCAAGAGATCTTATGCTCTTTCAGAAATGAGCCAACTGTGTCAAATATGTCACATAGTGTAGTTGTTGTTTCAAGAGGTTTGCAAAACAGAAACTCATAAAGTTGTCATCATTAATATACCTCACATAAACCAGTAACTGTGAACAGTTTGCAATGTCTGTAGAGTCATCTAGCCGGATGCCAAATATTGGAAGTGGAGCAGATTTAATTTCCTGGATTACCTGATCAAGAATATCAGCAAACATGTCATCTATTCTTCTGTGGACAGTTCCATTAGATAAGGAAATTGCACTCAATTTCATAATGATTTCATCTCAGATCATAACTCGAACAATGTCTTTGGACACTGGCAACAGTAAATCCTCAGCAATGGTGTGAGGTTTCATAGCTCTGGTGATTCTGCATGCCACCAAATATGAAGCTTCAATGACTGCTACATTTTGTTTGTGGGACTTGCCATCGGTGTCTGGCTTTCTTTGCTTCTAAAATAGTTGGTATCCTTGTCAGCAAAGCTCAGATGCTTGCTTTCAAAATGGCATTTTAGCTTGTTCAGCTTCATAGATTTAGCTGATAGAACTTCACAACAAATAACATATTGTGGTTCCTCAATTCCTGCTGCAATTATTGAGGTAAAACCATACTGTCAAAATCACACTATATTTTCTTTTCTTAACATTCTTCTCTGCACAATCCATTGTCGTGGGATGGTTTGCTAATGAAAATAATATATAACAATAGCTTTAATAATATAAAAGATGATACCTGGCTAATTTCAGTCAAAACAGTTCATTAAAGTTTTCTGTCATTTACCATTCTGTGTTTTGGGTTTTTTTTTTTTACATAACTGTTACTATCACAAGGGGGCAGTATTCACATCAACTATTGCTGAATATAAAAAGACCAATCAACATCTAGATTAAGTTCCCATGGTACAGATATATATATACATATATATATACACAGTAGTATATATATATTTGCAGTAGTTGATGATTTTACAGTACATGGTTTTATATTTACCCAGTAATTATAATTCATGAAGTGTCATTTTACCCCCATACTGCTGCTTTCAACTCAGTAGCTGCTTTCTACACAGTAGTTGTTCTCTACATGTGTGACTGATCTGCATCAATACATTATGGCACCAACCATGTCACATACACCTGTGCTTGTACGGGGTATATGTGATGGGGTTGGCGTGATGATGTCATCATGCCGGGTACTCATATGTGGGTGTATCTGCATGTGGGCAGACCCACCTGCAGACAGATGGAGGAGTGGTGTCTCAGTTCCTCAGACCATCAGAAATATGTGTTTTCCGATGGTCTTAGGCAACCTTTGTGAAAGGGTCATTCAACCCCCAGGTTGAGAACGACTGCTCTCAGGGGTACTCTGGCTGTACTTTTTCCAAGACAGATGTGTTTGTCCTTTTAGCAGTCCATGGTACTTTCGATGTTCTTCTCCAGTACCACACTTCAAATGCGTTGACTCTTCTTCTGTCTTCTTTATTCAATGTCCAACTTTGACATGTATATGAGGCACTTGAAAAACCATGGCTCAGGTCAGGTACAACCAAGTACCCAGAGTAACATCCTTGCTTTTCAATATTTCCAAGAGATGCTGTGTACCAAATTTATCTAACATAACTCATCTTTGGTCTTTTGACTTCTGCTTCCATGAGCATTGATTGTGGATTCGAACAAGACAAAATTTTTGACAACTTCAAACTTTTTTCCATTTATCATGATATTACCTATTGGTCCAGTTTTTAGGATGTTGGTCTTTTTTACATTGAATTGTAATCCATACTTAAGATTGAAATCCTTGATCTTCACCAGCAAGTGCTTGAAGTCCTCCTCACTTTCAACAGTAAAGTTGTGTCATCTATATATTACAAGTTTTTAAAAAGCCTTTCTCCAATCATAAGTATGTGTTTGTATTTGTTATAACTAGTATATGTATAACAAGTGTGTATTTATGATATATAGTATATATATAAAGGATTTTTAAAAGATGTAAGTACTTTGGAATACAATACAACATTTTTGTACATATAAATACTTCCATATATTTTAACCCAGTCATCTGTCTTTAATATATACTCAGAGTCATCTATCTCTAATATATACTCAAGAGAAACTTTTACATATGTGTATCTGGAGGCATATATAGTAATTTTCACAAAGTATTAATTGTAAAATCAAAACCTGAAATAGTATCAAAATGCATTGAAAGGAGAATGACTAGGAAAATGTTATTATTACAATGTACATTATTGAAAACGTAAGTATTTTAATAAAATGTTATAGAAAAATAAAATTCATAAACTATACATACATCAGAACTTCATAACTTGGGAACAAAAGAAAGCCGTGGCTGACTCTTATCATATGAGAACATTGTTATAAAACTCAAAAACTAGTAGTAAGGGTTTTGAGTCATAGACTATTATACTATAAAAGTATTAAAACCAATAAGCCATAAAATATATAAACAGAGTAATGAAAAACTAGTAATAAGGGGAGAAAGAGAAATAGCATACTAAAGGGACTCACAGGGGGATATGCTCTCATGTTAGTCATATTTAAGCTATTAAGTTGGGCAGTGAGCTCTTGTTGTTAAGTGACATTAAATCAGTTCCAACCTACAGTGACCGTATGCACTTCAGAAGGATAAATTGTCTGGTCCTGCTCCATCCTCAAAATCGTTCATATGTTTGAGTCCATTGTTGCAGCCACAGTTTAATCCATTTCACTGAGGGCCTTCCTCTCTTTCTCTGCCCCTCAACTTTATCAATCATGAAGTCCTGCTCCAGGGACTGGTTTCTCTTGACAACACGTCCAAAGTTTATTGCTTAGACAAGATTTCTTTTAAATGAACATAAATAGCCCATACAGAAGGGGGATATATAAAGTAATGATATAAATATAATGTTACAATAATACAAAAGGTTCATATTAAATTATATTCTAGAAAGAGAGCCATCAAAACAGCATAATTAATTGCCAATATTGTCTTATGTTTGGCAAAAATTTCTCTGTGTTTTGAGAAAACATCCAAAGGTACAAAGAGAAAGAAAAAATCATGTCCTACACTTTTATCATATAGTATTTCTCGTTGTTGAGGGGAGGGCTGTCTTGCATGTGTGCAGATTCAATATTTCCCTTCTAATTAGAAATGTCCTCATGAGGAACAGAAGCAACAGCCTCTAAGCAAGACCATCTTCTGAAGCTCGGGGAAACAGTTGGGCACAAAAATTTTCTTATTTTTCCTTCTTGTGGACTGAGTTGCTGGCCATATATTTTTCTAGACTAAAAATAAATATTATCCTTATGCTTCCATTGACTATTAGTCCAGTGTGTCCTGAGAGAAAACTAGGGGCTGATTACGGAAGCCAGTCAGCCTGGAACAAATGCACGGCCGTGGCTTCTGCTTTCTGGTTAGTTGGCTTTGACCAAGGAGTTTATTTGTAGGGATGTGGAAGTTCTTCTCCATATGTAGGAAAAGCAAAAAGCAAATAAGTCCCTTCAAATTTAGAAGGGTACAGCTGGTTGTGTCAGGGCTACACAAGGCACCTTGACAGATTAGAATGTTTCTTTTCAATGCGGAGTAGTGTGTTGAATGGAATACACCGTATTATGTTGCTCTATCTACATGTCCAACAACTTTCATTAGAATTTAAATTGTAAACTTCAAAAAGAGAAGCCAGAATACCCATAGAGGAATGATTCTTCTTTCAAAGACTAGTGCTTCTGCAGGCAGCTGATTTCTGGACTCTCTGTGCAGTGAAAATGGTGAACATGTTTAGAGGCAAACTGGAAGTTGATGGTTCGAGTCCCACAGAGGCATTTCAGAAAAAAGGCCTAATAATCTTCTTTCAAATATCAACCTCTGCAACCCCCTATGGAGTGCAGTTCTGACTTGACTGTGTGGTTGTAATTACTGTTCACTATTTTACCTCTCCAGGTTCTAATATCGTTGCAACAGAACTCACACATTTCATGATTGAAGGATTTTTTTAGGGAAGTTAACAAGTTATAATGTCAGTGAGAAATGTTCAGGTTTAATTGTTTATCAGGACATATTGCAAAGTTCTTTCAGGCCTGAAAATAAATGCCAAGAGGGCCATATCACCCCACTGTAAGCACCCAGCTCCAGCTCTGGAAGTCAGCAACCCCAGCTCCCTGAATTTAGTGCCTAGAGGCACCTCACTCCAGTAAGCCTTAGCCCAATGCCACATGGCTCCACTTCCATGAGCCAGCAAGCCCCGCTTCCGCAACTAAGTGCCCAGAGATACCTTATTTCACAAGTCAGCCTCCTGTACAAGAGAACTCAGCTTTACTTGCTCCGTGGGTTGGGAAGTCCGTCCCTCTGTGCCCTGTTCTTGCTCCTGGTTCTTCTTCCCCTCCTCTGATGTTGCAGCTATGTTCTGCATCCAGGAGGTTCACTGTGCAAGAATATCATGTCCAGAGGACATGTTCCAATTCTGGCTCCTGCTGGTAATGAGATCCTCTCCTGCTTCTCAGGGGGCTCGTTTTGTACACAGCAGAATAGCATGCACATGCTCCTCAAGTGGGCAGTCTTCGGTTAGTCTTGCATCAATCCCAACAGGTGGTGTCAACGCAGTCCCCTGAGAGACACCCTCATGTTTTTCTATTTCATATGTGGCTGGCCATGTAAGCGTAGGGCAGCATGTCCTGTTCAACATGCCCCTACGTATAATACAACACTCCAAATCTATATGGTGCTCATTCATCTTATGCAATATCTAGATAGCCAAGAGGTCATAAGAAAAAGAGGGTACCAATAGCTAATATGCATCACTCCATCGACATTACATCCTCCTTGTCAGAGCTGCACTTCAACACATTAGTGTTGTTTATGTTGTTAGGAGCTGTGGAGTTGGTTTTGACTCATTGCCATCATGTACAATGAAAACAAAACCAAACCACTGCCCAGTCCTGCGTCCATTGCTACAGTCACCATGTCAATTCATCTCATTGGGCGTCTTCTTCACTGACCTGCCGTTTCACCAAGCTCCACATCCTTCTCTGGGCACTGGCCCCTCCTGAAAACATGTTCCATGTCCGTGAGATGAAGTCTCATCATCCTCCCTTCCAAGGGATCATCCTTGCTTTGCTTCTTCCAACATAGATTTGTTCCTTTTGAAAATAACTTTTAGGATTAGAAGCTTATTACTTAGAATTTTGCCAGATCCTACAATGGCAGCAGTGGCTGATAGAGACTACTTCAATTGCTCTGCTGGCGATGTTAAAAAGAAGACCATACAAGTCCCATCACCAGCAGGCCCTTTCCCCCAAGAGCTACCTGGGTCTGCCGGAGCAAAGTTACGAAAACTTGTGGTTGTTAGGTACCATTGAGTGGTCTCCAATGCACAGCACCCCTGTGCACACCAGAACTAAACCCTGCCTGGTCCTGGGCCATTCTCACACGGTTCCTACGCTCAAGCCCATTGATGCAGCTACTGTGTCCATCCTTCTCCTTGAGGGACTTCCTCTTTTCCGCTGCACTTCCACTTTACCAAACAGGATGGCCTCTTCGTCAGAACCAAATCCTTGGCGGGTATGCGTTGCTTGACATCGAGGCCCAGGAAAATATTCTAGGGATACATACATTGGCATCCCACAGTCCATGAAGACAATGTTCTACAGCCTATGTTGATGAGCAGTCATTGACGTTTTAAAATCTTGTGACTGTCCATCTTAAGTGTAACTAGTGGCACTTCCTGCTCAGAGAAAAGACGTGTTAAGAAAATCAAAGATGCATGTGAATAATGAGTCCGAAAGTATAATAGACCATGGGAACCCCAACCGCATTACTGTAAAATCCAAGTCACCAGATGTTGCCTGACTACCACTGCTGAGCACTCTGAAAGGGGAACCAGTAAGAAGTCCCACACAGAGGGGGAGATAATGTGGAACAAAACTCAAATAATAAAAATGATCCTACTTAGTGACACAACAGGGAATCGGGAAACCCAAAGACGACTCTCCTTCCTCCTGGAACAGAGCTCATTCTTGTGACTCAACCTTCAGCGAAACGACACGCAGATCGGGCAATGAGGTGAGCAGTAAGGCCAGAGAAGTACAATCCTTCAACAATCAACCATAGTTGATCTTCGGACAGCATTTTCCCAGTGATGTAAATTCAGAAGACAGGCAGGGACAGGAAATAAGGACGAAAGAAAAATGAAAACAGAGCAGCAGCCATAAGAGCACTCTTATACTACAGGGATTGTAATCAATGTCACAAAACACATCTCTGAACTGTTGAATGGAAATCCAAATTGCTCTGTAAACTTCCACCCAGATGTCAAATTTAAAAAGAAGAAGAAAAAGCAAAAGTAGCTCTCTGGGCAGGAATAAGAACTGTTCTTTATACACCACCTTGTGTCAAGTGAAGTTGTTAGGTGCTGTCAAGTCCGTTCCAATGCACAGCAACCCTGTGAGGAGCACAATAAAGCCGTGCCCAGCCCTGCACTGGAGGGTCCCGTCTGCAGCCTCTCAGGGGAAAGATCTCCATGTCTCCCAGTTATAGAGCCACCTGGCAGGTTGGAACGACTGTGGTTTAGGTTATCAGCTAACTGCTGAACTGTTGCCCCGGGGCTCCTTATCCAGAATCCAAAATCACAATTGATTTAGGAAGAGGGGGATTCGCTTCTGGTGAACCACTTCACCATTTAGTGATCTACTGGGAGGATGATGGCCCCCAATAATTCTTAGAAATATGTCTTTTCTTACACATCAAAATCCACTATTTGGTGTCCAAATCCCATGATACCCTGATTATAAAGTTCCATAAAAACAAGGAAAGGAAACTTCTGATGTCTGCAAGAATGTGACTCACTCTAGGACAGTGGCTTCCAACCTTCCTCATGTCACGACCGTTTCCTACAGTTCCTCATGTGGTGGTGACCCTCAACCATAAAATTATATTCCTTGCTACTTCATCACTGTCATTTTGCTACTGTTATAAATCAGGCAACCCCTGTGAAAGGGTCGTTTGACCCCGAAAGGGGTCACGACCCACAAGTTGAGAACCGCTGCACTAGGAGATCCTGCCTGGATCATTTCAACACCTCAAGCATCCATATTTCTATGAATAAATTTTAAGAATTAGAAGATGCATCTATTCTCTCCCTTCCAAATAGAAAAGCTCGTGTGTTTGCCATTTGTGTTGTACCTTGTAGTCTCCAAACAACAGGTTGTGTTGGTGGATCCGGGTGGCTAGAGGAGCACCACATCAAGTATTGACAAGGAGGGCCAATGGAGGCGAAGATGGTAGGAAATAAAAGTATAATAGTTGCCTTATGAAAAGAGTCTTCTCGCTAATGATCATCTTTCTTGAATGTTAGAAATCTATGTGGTGTGAAGTATAATTATATATACACATATAATCCCTGCCGTCGAACCCATGCCGACTCGTAGTGACCCCTCTGTGGGTTCCTGAGATTGTAACTGTTTACAGGAGTAGAAAGCCCCATGGTTTTTCCCAAGGAGAGGCTAATTGTTTCCAACTTCTGACCTTGTGGATTTCAGCCCAACCAGTAACCAATATATCACCAGGGTTCCTTGTACACCCACATATAGTAAAACGTCTTATGGTGGCTTACGTGAAAGTGTACAGAGCAAATTGGTTTTCCATTCAATGTTTTATACACATTATATCTTGTGACATCAATTTCATAGAAGCATATATATGATTTTGAAACCATCTAGCTCTGTCATAAGCTGTAACTAACGTTTGTATATATCAAGAAACTGGTCCTCTATAAGAATCACCAAGGAACATTGTTAAGATATATAATCAGACTCAGTATATCTAGGAGAAAATGCAAGTTCTAAGCAGTCAAAGCAAAATGAACAGATTGAAAGCCCAAGTCTTAATCTTGTTTTCACCTTCATTCATATACATTTAATAGTGCCTTTCCCATGAGTGAATTACTGTGAGGTCTACTAGGAAGAACGGGCTCTGTTTACAGGTTCTGACTCACTATAAGATGCAATCATGCCTTTGAGTCAGTTGCTTTAATTTCTGTCTGTTGTGGATGGATGTCTAGATTTTGATAAGAAAGGGCCAGAGGGCAAAATGATTGCCACTTACCATATTTGGGTGGAAATATATTATAATCCCCAAACTACTTAAAATGCTTAGCAGCATGAAACTAGATATGATGAAAAGGTCTCAGTGACGAGGATTTGGCCATGAAGTGACCGAATTTCACAATAAATTATTGCAGGATGCACTTGATGACTCTCGAGCAGGAAAGCAATCTGGGAAAGGTTTGATGTGCCAAGGTGTCACACTCTTTGGGGGGACCCATTTGTCACTTTCTCACCTCATGCGGCTGTCAAAAGTAGGCAATGGATTTCACTTTGCCTGAAATGTTTCCAGCCTCTGGCAGATCCAGTTTTAGTAGCAAATGGTTTCAGCTGAGCAGGCCTCTAAAACAGCAGTTCCCAACCTGTTTTCACAAGGGTCACCTGATTCACAACAGTAGCAAAATTTCAGTTATGAAGTAGCAACAAAAATAATTTTATGGCTGCGGGGGAGTGGGTTCACCACAGCACGAGGAACTGTATTAAAAGGCAGCGGCATTAGGGAAAGTTGAGAACCACTGCTCTAAAAGGACCTTTGATCAGATGAGGCTAAATTCTAAGATTGAAGGCCAAAGGTTTAAGTAGGTTTTTGCCTTCCAGAGCTAACAATTTTCCAAATTGTATTACTGACAATACATCAGCTCATTAGAGATCACAGTCATCAGGAATCAGCCTCAGGTAATGAAAAGGCCAGAAGCTGAGAGGAAGGGAAGGGCATGGCTATGTCTACAAAGCTCTAGAATTAGAACATTCGTTGGTCCAATGGTTCTGAAATGGGCTGCCAATTGCATGGTGGAATTTGGAAACCACTAGCAGCTCATCTGGAGAGAGACTGGGCTTTCTACCCCCATAAACAGTTAGGGAGACGCTATGGGTGACATTGATTGTTTGTGATTCTATTACCTCTTGAAATACATAGAATTCTGAATATGGTTTGTGTGTTAGTCTGGGTACTTTAGAGAAACAAATCCACAGAAACTCATGTATAAGAGAGAGTTTTATATAAAGGTTAACTGTGCCTCAAGGAAACAGCCCAACCCAGTGCTGCCCAGGCCCACAAGCCCAACATTAACCCATATGTCCGACACCAATCCACAAAATCCTCCTCCATCTCACAAAACAGACGCAATGATGCCGACTGCAGGAGGAAAGCTGAACCAGTGAATGTGTGAGCATCTCAGCACTGGCAGGGGTCTGCACACAGCTTCGCCAGCACCCAGGACTGCATCAGGGCAGGTCCATGTGACTTCTTCTTGGAGATGTCTTATAGGAAGTGCGTCTTGCCAGCTAAAGCAGGGAACTGGCTAAGGCAGCTGCACCCTGGTCTGACCATCAGAGAGCAAGAGACCCAAGAACTCGAAAGGCGAAGCTCACCGAGCCATTTATCCCTCTGCCTTTCAATTCACCCCACATGTGTTTATCAGTCAGGTTGGCACAATAAACTACCTCAGTATGACTCTCCATATTTTCTTTCATTTTGTTAGTTGCTGTTAGGTGCCTTTGAGTCAGTTCAGACCCCTAGCAATCTAAGCACAATGGAAGGAAATACTGCCTGGTCCTGCTCCATCCTCACAATCGTTTCTAAGTTTGAGCCCATTGTTGCAGCCATGGTGCCAATCCATCTCCTTGAGGGCCTTCCTCTCTTTTGCTGCCCCTCTATTTTACCAAGCATGGTGTCCTTCTCCAGGGACTGGTCTCTTCAGACACCATGTCCAAAATATGTAAGATAAAGTCTCCCCATCTTTGCCACTAAGGAGCACTCTGGCTGAACTTCTTTCAAGACAGATCAGTCTGTCCTTTGAGCAGTCCATGGTGCTTAAAATAATCTTCTCCAGCATCACAATTCACAAGTATTGATGCTTCTTCTTCTGTCTTCTTTATTCAATTTCCAACTTTCACATGCATATGAGGCAATTCAAAATGCCATCGCTTGGGTTAGGCACACTTCCGTCCTCAAAGCAACCCCCTTTACAATGCCCTAAAAAGGTCTTGTGAAGTAAGATTTGCCAATATGTTAGGTCATATGTCTGGTCTTTGGGAGTATAATCATCAGACCTGTGCAGATAACTTGGTTCCAAAGGAATACTGACTCCTCAGTTTTTATGGTAGTGGAATTCCTTATTCCTGCCTCCAGGATGGCACATTTAAATATATCTATATACATATATGTATATTCACATATTTATAATTTTATTGGCATATCTTACACAAGCCAATGTATCTATTCAAATACAATTCTATTGTTCACTCCCATCCAGTGGAGTTACACAGTCATCAACGCTAACAGCTCCCCTTCACCAACTTTCCCACCCACTCTTACACCAATCAATCTTAAATACACAAATGAATATATGTGACTTTAGCATGATTAATGAGGTAAAACAAATAACAGTCTTAATAGTGAGTGGAGGAAATATTAAAGAACTAGTGGATAATTATGTGGTTCATCAGTGCCATACCACACCCTGGATTTATCACGGGACGGCTCATTTTATACCTAGTGGAAGAGCAGAATTAATTGATTCCCAAATTCAGATTTCACATACCTTATCTGCATGGTTTCACTGCACAAGGTATCACACCCTTTCTTTACATTATTAGCAATTGATCCTATCCCCTTGGTGGGCCATACACAGGTCACATTTGCATAGTCTACACACTCAGGTAAGTTGGAGTCAGCTATATAAATAATTCAAAATACTTCAGTTTTGAAGGACAACCTACCTATATAGGATAGGCACGGGAGACATGCCTGAGGAGAGTACAGAGGGACCAACAATCCCACAATCCCGGGGAGACCTGAGAGGTGAGGGCAGTGGAGGAAGGGGGTGGCGAGCAGGCTTTGCCATGGACAGAGGAACAACTGGGTGTTGCAGTTAATAACAGGGAGAAGATAGGGATCTGAGGTGGGGGGGGAGCAATCAACAGCAAACTAACTAAGAGGAGGAACCAAGAGGCAGAAATAAGGGGAAAGTGACAGTGGGGCAGGAGGAAGGTAAAAGGAAACAGGGGAAGGACCAAGGAAACAAAGTAATGCCTAGAGATAAGAAAATATCAGTGTACATATGTAAATACATAAATCCACAAAAATAGAGGCATTGGCCCATGCATATATACTTATACGGCAATACACTGAGGTAGGGGGTGGACTTTGGGCCTCTGCTCACACCCTTCCTCAATGCAAGGACACTTTATTTTAACCATTCGGCATTCTGAGATGCTCACTCACCCAACACAATCGCTAAAGACAAAGGGTGTGCATAAGCATATGTGGTGAAGAAAGCAGCTGGTGCCTGGCTATTAAAAGATATAGCATCTGGGGTCTTAAAGGCTTGAAGTTACACAAGCCACCATTCAGCAGTGAAGCAACAAGTCCACATGGAAGAAGCACCCCACCTGTGCGATCATGAGGAGTCATAGGGACCAGGTAATAGGCATCAGCAGACACATAACAAACAAAAATACATTGTTGAGAATGAGTGGGGCTGGTGCAGAGATCCAAAGTCCATCTGTAGAAAGTGGAACAATCTCCCCACAGAGGGGCCACAGGGAAGGGATGAGTCACCAGGGTGCAGTAAAGCATCGATGAAACACACACTATATTCCTCTGGTTCCTTGAAGCTTCCTCACTGCCCACTACCATGCCCCCAGTGCTGCTTCTCAATTCAGACCAGACCGGAACATGTGCACAGCTATAGATAAGAGATGGGAGCTCACAACACACAGAACCCAGGAACAGGAGTGGGAATAGTGATATCAGAAGGATAGAGGGAAGAGAGGGAGAAGAAGGGAGAAAGGGGGAACTGATCACAATGATCGACACATAACCATACACCCCTCTCCAGGGAGGAAGAACAACAGAAAGCATGGGGGAAGCGAGAGATTGGTCAGTGTGAGAGATGAAAATTATAACAATGTACAGTCGATTGGGGGGTTATAAAGGTGGTGGGGTAGGTGAACTGGGGGAGAGCTGATACCAAGGGCTCAATAGAAAGTAAGTGTTCAGAAAAGAATGAAGGCCACATATGTACAAACATGCCTGATTCCATTGATGGGTGGATTGTGATAAGAGTTGTCTGAGCCCCCAATTAACTGATTTTTAAAAAAGGACAGACGTGGCAGCAAAGTGGGGATCACAGTGCAGGAAGATGGGAGCCGGGGGAAGTGCATCGAGTGAAATGACATCATAGATTGCCCACCTTTGAGTAGCTGACATTGTCTGTCCTGATAGAAATTTCATTTTGGATAAAAGAGTCCCATGTGAAAGTTGGACTTATGATGTCCATGGTGACACCCTCAAATATAGACGTGTTTCGGGATGACATGCATTTGTGATAACTGTTTGCTACATGTTCTTGTTCTCAGGCGCTGCGGAGTCGGTTCCGACCCACAGTGACCCAATGCTCAACAACATGATACATTAGTCAGCCCTGTGCCACCCTCAAAATTGATCTTACGTTTGAGCACATCACTGCAGCTAGTTTCAGGCCACCTTGTCAAAGGTCTTCCTCTTTTTGATGCTCTGCAACTTTACCAAGCATGATGTCCTAGGGGACTGGAGGTCTCTCCTATCAACATGTCCCAAGTACAACATATATAGCATGTCTGAAGTTTGTCACAAAGACTTTGAAAATTTCTGGTTGAGGTATAAGAAGACACAGTTTCCATACGTGGTTCTGTCACTGACTTGTCTTGGGAAATTATTGGTTGATTGATTGATTGGGTATCTTCTTTTGTAAGATGAAAGCTGTGTTAGGCCAGAAACAAAGCCAGGGACACTCATATATGTGTAAGAAAGTGATTTATATCAAGAAGTAATTGAATGTTAGAAAAACATCCCAGTCCAGTCCAGGTCAAGCTCAGAAGTCCGATACACATCCATAAATCCCTCTATAGACTCACAGAATCACAAGCAATGATGCAAAATGCAGGTAGGTCACAGGCTGATGGCTACAATGGTGGTAGACGTATCTCCAGGGCCCTGGCAGGTCTCTGAGTGACTCACTGGCAGGGAGGTGAAGGCAGAGAGAAAAGGGGGAATTTCCAGGACCCTCCTTATGTGGTGGTAATGCCCACAAGGAGGCACCATCAGTAGTCTGTGACCTGATTGACAGACTAGACTCCACCCCTACACTTCAAGTTGACATGAAATTATGTAACTACCACAGAAGTGTACGGTTTTTTTAATGGATTCAGATATTAAAGACTAAATGTTTTCAAACTGCATTCATTCCAAGTTAAGAAATACATGTAGCTTCAATATGGAGGGTTTTCTTTGTTAAGTTAATAAAACAGCAACTTTACCAATTAGTAGATAAAAGACAATCATCCCCAAAGAAATGGGAAAAGTATAATAAGAGCAAATATAAGTGATCAAAAGGTATATGAAAATATTCTCAACCTCCCTAACAATCAGGAAAATTCAAATTAAAACCACATGGTTTCTATTTCACATTCATCCAATCTGTAAGAATAAGAAGTATTAATGTTAGCATAATACTCTCATTGTTGTACACTATTCATGTGCAGCATAAGTGGATGCAGTGACTTTGTAACATAATTTGCATAAAAATAAAGGACTTTCATTGTGATACACTATTCATATAGAGCATAAGTGGGTACAGTGACTTTGTAAAATAATTTGTGATGATGAGGATATTGCTGCAAAGATCAAGATCTCTATGCAGTGTGAATGCCAAGAACTAGAATGCCCTAAATATTAGTATGAGAATAAATTCATCAAATGTGAATTTGCCGTACACCACCAGGCTATAGAGAACAGAGGTTAAATGAAAGAGACATATATCCTATCATATTTATTATTCAAGGTAAATGCAAACTTCAGCATTACAGGCTCATCATTGAATTCTCCTGAAAGGTATGAACTTGGCAGAAGGGGTTTCATGATCCATGAGAGGAAGAAGATAATTCAAAGGAGGGAGTGTAAGGTGAGCTACTGGGAGGGCGGTAGTGGGAGTGGGACAATTAACTTTAACAGTTGAACACAAAACTGATGGTCGGAGATGTAAAACCCCCACCTAATTCACAATAAAAATATTTCTTATTTTTTAAAGAGGAAGATTCCTCATTGAGCTAGATTAGCCCCATGGCTGCAAGAGTGAAGTCACGCAGAACACTGATTGGGTGGATGGTACAGGGCAGTGTTTCATTCTTTTGTAAATAGGGTCCCTGTGAGTCAGAAGAGATTCAAGAACAGCTAACGACAGCAACTTATTAAGAAAGTAACCCTGGTGGCCAGTGGTTGACGAGTTAGTCTGCTAACCAAAAGGTTGAGCGTTCAAGACCAGCAGCCACTGTGTGAGAGAAAGAGGAGGTCGTGTGCTCCTGTAATATGACAGCTTTGAAAACTCATGTGACACTTTTCTTCTGCTGTTTAGGATTATGATGAATCGAGTCGATTTGATGGCGATGGGTTTGGGATTGGTGGCATAATAAAAATCACAACAGTAAGCATCAAATTAGTTGCATCCGGATGAGGAAGGGGAAAGGATTCAATTGGAAAAGTTACAGTTTATACCTTTTAAAATGTGGAGAAAATCAGTCAGACTGTAAGGTCAGTGTGGGGGAAAAATGAACTCAAATATCTAAAACTAAACTTTGAAAACCTACAGAAGGAGCTTCAAACAGTTAATGGTGAAATGGAATTGAAGAACAAGGACTTTTACCAGGACTTTTGTGATAGGACTATTCGATTTCAGCTACCAAAAGATTGCCCAGCTATCACACAATTAAGCGATCTCAGAAAGAATTTCAATATCCCTAGGAGTACCCTTTAGTCTCCAGTTCGATGTACTCAGATTGTCCTTCAGGGCTGCGAGAATGGACAGGAGTCTTCTGTGATGTGAACCAGATGAATGAACGGTCGTATTCATAGAAAGATATACTCCACCCGCCTCAGCCGTGCTGACTCTGCCCTCCACACTCCCACCCCCACCATCCACCATGCCTGGGGGAGATCGAAAGGTGCGGCCTCTCCTTTGCACGTTCAAAGTTAGAACTTACCTGGGAAAAGGTAAGGTCCCCCTTAGGACTTCTGCATTGTCTCCGATGATTTCTTTTTCGAAGAACTACTCTCTCCCAGGTTAGAATCCTGACCAGCAACTAGATCTGGGAGGGACATCTGACCCAAACTAGTCTAACGGAATGGATGGTTGGAATGAGAAGTATGACATGGTCTGGTCAGTGAGATATGGATTCTTCAATGGGGGTCCAAGAGTGTCCGAAGCCACTGAGTGCCCCTGCACTGCGTGTCCTGAACAAGAGAAGCAGCCAGTTCAAGGAAGGAAAGAGCCAGGGGTGGAACACTGGCATCCATTTTACGGTTAGTTCCTGGTCTTCATCTCCAAGAAGCAGCTGCATCCTTGAGATCAAAGAGCTCATGTTCCCTTTGTAATTCTTAATTTGTAGCACAAACATTCACCACCTCTACAATTGCTGCACACATAGTTAAAGGTACAAGGTAAGTTATACAAGTTATACAACCATTCTTGCCCATCTTTTCCAAATTATTCAACAATCCTTAACCTAAACTCTATGTCCTGTAAGCAAGTCACACACACACACACACACACACACACACACACACACACACACACACAGCCCTTCCCCTATTCCTACCATCTTTGGGGACCACATCTTTGGTTTCTATGCATTTTCTTATGTTGTGTAAGTGGGTTGGGACAGTGTATGTCCTTTGGGGATGGGTTTTTGTCGTGCTGTCTTCAAGGTTCATACACGTTGCAGCCTGCAGCTAGCCTTCATTTCATGGCTGAGTCCCCCCACTGTGAGGATGCACCACATGATGCTTATTGGTTCAGGACATTCCCACCTTTTGGTGTTTGTTCAAAGTGCTGCCATCAAGCGGGGCTCACAGGTTTCTGCTTCTGTTCTTGCTAGCACTTCTTTTGAGTTGGTTCTAGGGCTGGGATGACTGGGTTGTTTATTCTATGTTCAAGATCTTGAGGAACTAACCAACACACTTTTCCCCTAATATTTCTGCTTATATTAGAAAACCAGCTATGGGATGGCAATCGTATCGTTTTGTTCCCTTTGCAAAGCTTCACACAATTTCACATTCCTCCTATGAGGAAAACTGACTCAAAATGTGACTTACGCATGCATGCGTTTTGTCTTTACTCTCTGAGGGCTTACCTGGGCTGTTTGTACGCAGTTCTTCCTTCTGAAACCAGCTCACGGGCTTCTGCCCTCTCGAAATGACTTAGCAGTGAGTGCGGCACTTCTCTCACTATTGTGGCAGAATACCCGTGGTGTGATGTTTCCTAAAAGCCACAAAGAAGGCAATTAATTGTTTAAAAAGCGGGGTAAACAAAGAAAATAAGACCCATTGTGGTTCTGGAAGGCTCACTCCATCTTCTCCCTCTACTGCCAGACAATGAATGTTCAAAATAAAAAATGTTCTTCCCGAGATTGTTTTTATGTTTTGTTTTGAGCTGATTTCTTCCCAGCTTGGCCAAGTGTTTTCAGCAGGACAGAACTCCTTGGTGAGTAATTTCCATGGAGGCAATTTCAGGAAAGGACTGCATTCTTTGCATGTTTCCAAGCTCCCTCCTGCAATCCATTTGCAGGGGCTCTTGTTTTCAACTCCCTGAAGGCGCTGATTTCAACAACTTTCCTGTCGTGTCGCCCAGAAGGTCCACTGAGTCATGTCCCTCCCTCTCGTCCTAGCTTGCCAGGGTTCCACAGTGCCACAAGCTGAGTACAGAGATGTGAACTCATCTGAAAATTTTATGCTATTTTATGATTTTAATTTTTTTCCTGCTCCTGTTTTGTTACTGACCTGTGTGCTGGAACATGAAAGTACATGGGGGAACCTTCCAATGATGAAGTAATTTAACAGTTTTGGTTACAGAGGTTCTCAGTAGGCTCCACTTACATTCCATTTTTTTTAAAACAAAAAGAACATCCATGGTTTCTACAGAGAGCTCTCATTCATGCTGATCTTAGTTGGGCAATGTGCAGGATTTCTAGAAAAGCTTTCAAGAGATGCAGGGGTAGAAGTCCCCATGAGTAACATTCCTTTCATGAACACTAAGAGTTAAAATAAAGGGAAACATAGAGTTAATTCACTTAGTGATGTATGTGTACCCCACTTCAGCACACACCCATTATTGCTCCAGAATTATAGACTGCCTCATGATATACAGCTTCAATAACCCATAAAGATCACTCTAGAAACCCTGTCAACTCTGTATAAAATGTATTTTTTGTAGAGATAAAGTAGCTAATAAATTCATAGTCCATAATTTAACCATAGGAACATCTTTCTTAATGATAATACATTATAAGTAATACAGATATGGTTAGAAAATGCAAATATCTTACTATAAAATACAAATGAAAAGAGATGCTTTTCACCTATTTCCAGTCTTTTCCCCAAGGTTATACTGTAAGCAATCTGTGTGATTGTTACAGAAAGCTACAATAAATATCTTGTGTCTATGTGTGTGTGTGCTTGCACGTGGGTGCTTAGAACAACAAATGAAAGTATATATATTTTAATGGAAATATTTTAGGTATAAAACAGACCATAATCTCAAATATAACTTAAAGAGAACAATTACTAAGTCTTAATAGAAATAAAGATAATACAAAGACACGGACACATAATCTGGATGCAGGAGGCCATTAGTCTGAGGTCAAAAGGGTATCCAAGGATTGCCAGTAGGTCACTAGTTAAATACGGCATGGAACAAAGGAAACTGTCACAAATTCATAATTGGTGGCAGATCAATATATCACCATTGTAGGTGCATCCACAGAACAGGATCTGGTCCATGATTAAGACACATACATTATATTAGACAGAAGGACTTCCAAGATTGGCTCAGGGCCTTCCGACCTAGGCAGTCAGGGTGAGACTGATAGGGCAAGACTCGTGACTCCTGAATCCCCAGTACAATGATCTTCATGCCGGCAAGCCCATAAGAGAGCCTGCTTCTCCTTGAGCTGGCTGGAAAGGGCTAGAAATAGTTTACTTTTCAAGCCGCTCTGCCTGATGGCAAGATCATCTACATCCCTGGTTAGTGATCAGAAAGAATTCAATCAATGAGGACCCTGCTAACTAAACTATCCAAATGGATCCAAACTAGCCTACTGCAAGTGGATCCTGGGCTACGCCTGTGCTCCACAGCCTTTAGAAAAGCAGAGTGCTCAGTATGCAAGCTCTAACATAAAAGCCAGCTGTGCTTTAATAAATTTAATAATGTACTGGAAATGTTTTGCCATGCTGCAAAGTATACATTTTTAATAATTATACCTTGCATCTGCTCTGACTCATGATAATATTATGTGGAACAGAATGAAAGCTCTCCTGGTCATGTTCCACATTCAGGATCAGTTATGTTTAAGTCCATTGTTGTAGCTATCTTATCAACCCATCTTCTTGAGGATACCCACTCCCCTTTTCATTGATTTCCTGTTTTATCAAATAAACTGTCCTTTCTTTCTAATGACTGGTCTTTCCTAAAGACATATCCAAAGTAAGCAAGTAGAAATTAACCCTCCTCACTGATGGCTTCTCTCATTGTCATTGGCCCTTTATGAAATCTGACGGCCTTTTATAGTAATTTGAGAGTAAAAATGGAAGCTGGAGGATGCAGTTGGGCAATGGCATTGGTGAAGGCTATTAACTATATTATAAATTTCAAAAAAAATGAACAAATTATCCCCTCCATAAAACAAAAATGTTCTTAAGAAGCAAAGATGAAGGGATTTCGTATGATTCACATTGGACATGCAATCAAGGGGGACAATATGTGCATGAACTAAACCAAACTCCTTGCCATCAAGGTGACTCCAACTTCATAGCGAACCTATAGACTAGAACGTATAGAACACATAGGTCAAAATAGAACTGATCCCTGTAGCTTCCACGGCTGTCATCTTCACCGAAGCAGACTGCCATATCTTTGACTCATTGAAGGGTCGGAAGCTGCCAACTGCTGATTTTGGGTGATTCAAGTGTTTAATCACTATGAAATTCATGCTCTTACTCTCGGTTATAAGATTGGGGCCCCCATTCCTGCTCAACTCATTCTCTTTTATAATAGAATATACAGCATTGTTTTATCCCATCTCCTGCCAAGCCTTGTTTTAATTGAATGCATTTTTTAATGATTTTGAAAGCTTTCTTAATTGATTGTGTAATTCCACAAGCCTCTGTAGGATATTGAAACATGTTTTGCTTCTCCAATCATGCTCGGTTTTTTTGATGGAATGCGTCTCATGATTTAGCGTATCTTAGTTTAGTTCTATATTGGAATAGGATTTTAATTTAATCTCACCCATTCTACAAGACCTCAAGATAGTTTCTATGAAAATAGAAATATAACATTGCAGAATTAAGTCATCCATTTTAGAAATAGGCTGTACTTTGAACATTCTATAGTTTTAAAAGATGGAGTATTTTCCCATACCACAGTAGGTAGAAATGATGGATTTCTATTAAAAATGTTCAGATCTCTTTGCAATGCCGGGAGTAGACAGAAGAAACAATATATAGTAGAAAAATACTAAATATAGATATTTGTAGTTGTTTTTATTATTCATAGAAATGAGAAATTTACAGCATGGGAAACCATACAGGGTCACAATTAATCAAAATGTACCTGATTGTAATAGATTGTTGTTGTTGTTTATACATACGAGGGATGACTTCAAAAAGTTCATGGAAAATTGGAATTAAAAGATAATGTCATTTTTCCAGGAACATAAAATGCATTAATATTTTTGTTTATGAAAAGTTTACTTCTGATATAATAGAATATAATACTGTTGTGTGTGTATTAAATCATGCAAACTCACTGCCATCAAGTCAAATCTGCCTGATAAGAGCCCTATAGGAAGAAGTAGAACTGCTCTGCTGGGCGTCCAAGGCTATAAATCTTCATGGAGCAGAAAATCTCTCTTTCTACCATGGCACAGTGACTTGTGGGCTCAAACTGCTGACCTTGTAGTTAGCAACTCAATGCTTGTTTCATAGTGCCACAGAGCTGTAAATTTCTAGCTACAAATAAAATTTGAAAAGTCTTCTTAAAAATCACTTGAATGGTATTTAGGTTGTAGAATATTTTACCATTACAATGAAAATAACACACATCATTACTATATCCACATTGAACCATCAAAGAAGACATAGATTTTTTTTTTAATCTGTGATGTTCAGATACTATCAGGCTTCTTCCTGCCCTGAGAACTCTTTGAGTTAGTCAATGAGAAAACAAAACAAAGCAGAAATCTGTCCTTGACTTAGGAATTCCCTTTGATTAATTAAATGTACCAAGTCAGCCCTCCCCTCTCGGTTAAGATTGAATGCTACAGTTGCCAAGGCTGCCTTTGATCTTGGCAAACCCATTTTTCCCTTAGTTACACAACTACATGACTATGTGGCTGTTGTATTCGGCTACTTTAAATCTCAACCCAGTCCCATCCTGTTCATGACAGGGGCGGGGGTGGGGGTGGGCAGCGGCGCTCATTTCCATCTCATTGCATTTTCTGGTTTCTTAGTTATAAAATCTTGACTCCTCCCAACAGTCACTCATATGTGGTCTGATAGTCGGATGGTATTTCTCCACTTCAAACCATGAATAAGTCTGAAATGTTTCCCTCTTTCGGTTACAAATTTTTGACACAAATTATAATAAGAACATTCAATATAGATTTAGTTACCTCCCGTCCTAGCAATTGTGATGAGTCATAATTAGTATCCAATTATTATTTAATTTAATTCATACAGTACTTATTAAAGATATACTATATCAAGCACTTTGTTAGGTCCTGGTCATATA
Organism: Tenrec ecaudatus; assembly: GCF_050624435.1. NCBI lineage: Eukaryota > Metazoa > Chordata > Mammalia > Afrosoricida > Tenrecidae > Tenrec > Tenrec ecaudatus. The sequence goes on along the minus strand of NC_134542.1, from coordinate 9,931,975 downwards.
TATATTTAAAGACATGTAGTTTGTAAACTGTTTGAAATCTTAAACAGACAGGTAATTTTCCAAATGATTGATATAGATAGATAGATAGATAGATAGATAGATAGATGATAGATAAGGTAGATAGATAAGATAGATTTGGCATTTCATGAGTTCATTTGCTATTTTTGGCATGTTAGATGACATATTCAAATTCAAGGCCATTCACTTTCTTCTAACCCACAGTGACCCTCTGGAAGAGAGCAGGCCTGAGGATTTCCAAGACTAATGATTCATAAGAGCAAAGCCTCCTCTTTCTCTCGTGAAGCAGTGGGGGGTTGGGATTGCGGCTCCTGTGATTGTCAGCCCAGTGCATAACCAGTACCATGAGATCATCCCCTACAAAGTAACAATCTAGAAATGACCAAGGGCTCATGAGGGAGGGGCAGCGGGAGGGAGGGGGAAAGAGGACCTGATGCAGAGGGCTGAAGTAGAGAGCAAATGCTTTGAGAATGATGAGGGCAAAGAATGTACGGATGTGCTTTATACAATTGATGTATGTATATGTGTGGATTGTGATAAGAGTTATATGAGCCCCTAATAAAATATTTTTAAAAGATAGAAACATCACATAGAATGTGCAAAACAGGAATCCAAGGACATAGGGCATCGTCAAAATTAAAGGAATAATGTAAAAAGAACAATAACAGCAACTCTCATGTTTCTCCATTTATTTTTTTCCTTTATGATAAGGTGTTATTTCTGTATCAATGCCTTCGTTAAATAAAACAATTAGTTAAAACTAAAAAAAAAGATGTATAGTAACTTTAAAAATTGAAATATTCCAAGTGTCGGCCAATGGAGATCCCATCATAGAGGCGTTTAGGAGAGGAGATGGGTTAATTAGGGTGTGAGGTAGTACCGATGAAGATCACAGCTTTCCCCCAGATCCTGGATGCTTCCTCCCCCCAACTACCATGATCTGAATTCTACCTTGCAGGCCTGGATAGTACAGAGGCTGTACACTGGTACATATGAGGGCTGGAGGTACAGGGAATCCAGGGTGGATGATACCTTTAGGACCAAGGGTGTGAGGGACGATGCTGGGAGAGTGGAGGGTGAGTGGGTTGGAAAGGGGGAACTGATTACAAGGAGCCACATGTGACCTCTTCCCTGGGAGAGGGACAACAGAGAAGGGGGGAAGGGAGACTCCGGATAGGGCAAGATATGACAAAATAACGAGGTATAAATTACCAAGGGCATATGAGGGAGGGGGGAATGGGGAGGGAGGGGGAAAAAAAAAGGAAGACCTGATGCAAGCGGCTTAAGTGGAGAGCAAATGCCTTGAGAATGATTGGGGCAGGGAATGTATGGATGTGCTTTATACAATTGATGTATGTATATGTATGAACTGTGATAAGAATTGTATGAGCCCCTAATAAATTGTTAAAATTTTAAAAAAACAAAAAAAACCAAAAAATAAATAAATAAATTTAAAAAATTGAAATATTATAATTTTTATTTAAAATATTGGAGCAGGAATTACAGGTGTCTTAAGTTCCCCCACCCCCCCAAATAAAACAACCTCTCATTCCCTATCAAGCCAAATTTGTAGTACAGCCAAGTATGTATAATTCCAGCCTGTAGACATGGAGGGCTTTACAACTTTGGTAACATGCCAGTAAATTTCACTTTTCAGGGAGCACCATTTGTTGCCTACACTCTGTGTCACAGCCCAATGGAAGTGATATCCCTCGTGTTGAAATCTCCAGCAATGTTACACCACTTGGGAGCTTTCGCTGTAGAAACGGGGTCAGACATAAGAGTGCAAAACTATAACATGATGTGGAAACTGGCACAGGTAGCGCAATCTATGTGGCATCCCAAGAGAGTGGGCATATATAGGATCCATGTGAATCTAAGTCAGTGGTTCTCAACCTGTGGGTCGTGACCCCTTTGGGGGTCGAATGATCCTCACAGGTGTTTCCTGATCCATAACAGTAGCAAAATGACAGTTATGAAGTCGTAACAAAAAGAATTTTGTGGTTGGGAGGTCACCACAACCTGAGGCACTATATTAAAAGGTCGCGGCATTAGGAAGGTTGAGAACCGCTGGTCTAGGTGGAATGGGTGATTTGCTCTCAGATGCTACCCTCCATCATCTCTCTAGAATGGCTTTGGCAAAGGTAAGCGTTGCTCCTCAAAGAGAAGAGAAAGGATGTTATTCTGAGGACTAAGGTGTCCCTGACCGGAGTCTTGATATCTTCCATCGCCTCAGATGCATGAGAAAGCTGGACATCGAATAGGGAATACGGAAGAAGAATTAATCCGTTTGAATGGTGGTGCTAGTAAAGAATATTGAAGGAACGTGGAATTCCAAAAAGACAAGCACATCTGTCTTGGAAGAAATACAGTTTGAATGTTCTTTAGAGGCAAGGATGGTGAGACTTTGTCTCACATACTTTGGGCATGCTTTCAGGAAAGACCAGTCTTTGGAGAAAGGCAACATGCATGGTAAAGAGGAGGGGCAGTGAAAAGAGAGGCAGGCCCTCAATGAGGTGGATGGACACAGTGACACAGTGGTTACAACAATGGACTCAAGCATAGGGACACGTGTAGGAGGGCACAGGATGAGCAGCGTTTCCTTTCCTTCTGGTGGCTGTAGTGTCATTCTGGGTTCGAATGGAATTCATGGCACCAAATCACAATACCAACTCGGTGACACATCTGTATAGGGAGGAAACTGCTCCTAGGGTGGAGAGTAAAGGATGTACACTCTTATGCAAAGCAGTAGAAAGGAGAAGTCCTATTACCAGGTACAAACAGACTTTGATCTCCTTTCACACACACCCTCTCATCTCCAAATACAGGACAATCTCCATTTGCCTCCCATCTCACTGGACCCATCACTCCCACCGGAAGCAGCAGACTTTCAGGACCAAAGTAACCTTACATCCTCCACACCCACCATCATCCCAAAAGCCAAACCCACTGCCAGCCTGTTAATTCAGACTCAAGGTGGCTCTGTAGTGTGTTCCCGGAGCTGTCAATCTTTATGCTAACAAAGAGTTTCATCTTACAGCTTTGTAGACATTGGTGGATTTGAACAGTTGACCTTGATGTTAGCAGTCCAACATGTAACTGTCAGTCTCACCATCATAGGGTGTGCAAAATCCTACCTCTTTCCAGTAAGGTGAAAAGAAATGTTGTCCAATAAAAAACAGTGTTATGCATGAGATTCAGTTTGCTAAATTAGACAGCATCATTTCACTCAAACATAGTCCATGGGAAATAGGTTTTTATATTAGCCTGAGCACTCAGTTGTTTTTATCCTACTATCTGTAAGGAATTACCTGGAAAATACACTTTTGTTTCTGTTATTTATCTTTGTAGAGATACTATGCACAATGGAATCAGACTCCTGTCATCTATAGTCTTTTCACTGCCTGATATTTGGGAAGAGGCCTCCAGGCCTTTATTCCTAGTCTGTTTTAGTCTGAATGCTCTGCTTAAACTTGTTTAGCATCATAGCAATGTGGCTGATGACAGTACATGAGGTGCAATGACCAGGAAGCAAATCCATGTCTCCTACAAGGAAGGTGATAGTTCTATACCTGAACCATCTACCCGCTTGCAAGTTATTTTTTCATGAACATCTTTTCTTAAAGTGGGGTTCACTTTCATTCTACCTCCAATCACATACTCCAAAATCATATATTTTGAAGCAGCACTACTTGTGCTGGAGCCCTGGTTGACTCTGTAGAGTAAGTACTGAACTGCTCAGCACAAGGTTGGTGGTTCAAATCTACCACCTGGTCTGTGGGTAAAAGGTGGGGCTGTCTACTCTCAGAATGATTTACAGCCTTGGTAATCTTATCTAAGGTCCCCATGAGGTGGAAATGACAGGATGAGAGTGGGTTTGGTACACCTGTACTACACGGTAGTCACAATTTCACTTTTCTAATACTACCATGCCTTTAGGACCATCTTCAGTTTCCCTCTAGGATAGTAAGTTAAAGAATAAAATGCTTGGGACCACCAAAGAAGCTTTTGTTTTTTTTTTCCTTCTCTCTGCTTACTAGATATTACAAAAGCAAACAAGCATAGTCACTGTCATCGAGTTGTGCACCCTTATAAAACAAGGTAGAACCCCCATCTCCCTCCTTTGGAGTGGCTGGTTTTGAATTGCTGACCTTAAAGGATAGCCGCACAGCCCACAGGCACTATGCAACCTGGATCCTATTGGAGGTCAGAGTATATTTTTCAGTGCAGACAAGCATCGTGTGCTACAAACCTTCTGGGATCCCACTTGCTGGCGTCTTCGGTCTTTCCTTGTCCTTGGAAGCAAAACATTCATTTGCCTTTCCATTGTAGCCACCACACTTGTTTCATGTGTGTGTGAACTTGGAATCTGCACAGGATCCCGGTTACGAAGGATTCCTCTACTGCCAGCCTCAAGAAATGCTTAGGAAGGCTGCCTTTGAACTGTGGCTTGTGCATGATATCGGAGAGAATGGAGGTGCACACACATGAACAGAGTACATACACTAGTATACAAACTTATCCTTACTTAATATCCAGTACAGCAAGCATCCCCAAAGCCTCTGAGCACAGAATTCCTATGGATTTATAGCATAAGGGAGTTCAGCATGGCCCAAGGGGAGTACAAGGTTAACCTGTTACATCAACAACTGAGTAAATGGTGGAATGGGCAGCCCAAGGGAGAACCATGAGAATTTCTACTCCCAAAATGAATTAGTCTCAAAAGCCCACAGGGACAGATCTACCGTGTCCTAAAGGATCCTTCTAGGTTGAAACTGACTTGATGGCAGTGAGTTTGAGTTAGCCCCATGAGGCCACATCTCAGTTCAAACCAGAACTTGTTTAAAACGCAGAACCAGGACCGTGGCATTCTAAGACACGTAAAAGACCAAGGACACATATCTTAGCCTGCCTTTCTTGGGCTACTGGCCTCACACGAGTGGACCGTGTATAACAGGAGAGGGAAACGGATGTCAACCCCCACAGTCCCTTCTCCTTCTGGCCTTCCTGCTCATCAGTCAAAGGAGGGTGGAAAATGTTGGTAGACTGTGTGAATCAAGAAGTGGCATAAACACAGAGGAGCTTGGGGAGCGCATCCACTGTCCTGGTAAGAATGAAATTGGTGTGCAAGTACGAATGAGTAAATAGGGATTGTGTAATTTGCGTTCTGCATTTGGCTGCTAACAGAAAGATTGGCAGTTTGAACTCACCCACTGCTCTTCACAGGAAATGCATGGTACTTTACTCCTTAAAGATTATAGCCCCGGAAACCTTGTGTTGCACCTCTGCTCAGTTCCATAATCAGGGATGACTTGACAGCCACGGGTTTAAGTACCTGGTGTTTACACAGATGAGTAAATGCTCTTAAACATGCATTGGAATGGTCATGGAGCAATATAATGATGAAGGAGAAAGCCCATGCTAATAGTTAATTTTCCCCTTTTCCTTGGAGTGGCATCATCTAGCAAATCAAGAGCAAGAACACGGAAGGAAGGAATTCATTGTCAATATTAGCACCTCGGAGTCCCATTTTGAACAAAGGGACCTCCCTGCTTTCATGTTGCGCTGGGCCCTGAGAATGAAGGAGACAGCCTTGATCCGCAGTGTATGTTTCAGCGTAGTTGTCATGGGTAGAGCTAGCTCCTTGCTTTCCAGAAAATTCATGGTGTGGCAACGGTATGAATCCAGTCTCCATGTTAACAAAGGGGTGAACCTCAAAACAGTCACTTGTTTACAAGTCAAACTGCTAAGGCCACTTGGCATTTCTCACTTCATGTACTTGGTCATTTTCATTGCTATCATGAATCCATTTGATGTCCCAGCCCATGTTCTACCTTCTGCTCTGTGCCTTCAAAGGCCATTCAAGTAGCCACCAAAAATATATGACATCCTATTCTCTTCCCCCCTGGTATTGAGCAACAGAGGTACCCTGGAAATCTGGGGAGTGACATCACAAAAGTCTCATCCCCCCAGAGCCCATCATTAGTTCCTCTTCAGAAAAGCACGCTCTCTCAGCATGATACAGACAGCTTATACCTGGCATCAATGGCCATGCATTAGCAGGTGAAGACGGGAAATTTATTTGTTCCATATTCTTAGATCTGGTTCCCACAAACCCAGACTGTGATAACCAGCTGAGATAACCCAAAACTAATGAGCCCTTTATCCTTGACTTTGAAATATTGACTCTTCAAATATTGCTCCTTGCCCAGAAGTCTGCACTAGCCAATTCCCTCCTTCCCCCAGGATCCTCTATAAATGCCAACTCTGGTCATCAGCTCAGCCATTGGACCTGGCTTTAAACCTCTCCAGTTTTTCCTTAATGCCTGTTTGACTTCAGCACTACCCTTAAGATCCAAGTAACAACCTCTAGGTTGTTAGATACCGCTTATTGGGTTCCAACTCATAGAAACCCTACATACAATTAAAGAAACACAATCAGTCCCTACGCCATCCTCACAGCTTTTTGATAGGATTGAGCCCTCTTGTTTTAGCCATTGTGTTTATACGTCTCATTGTGAGTCTTTCCTTGGACCCTCTACTCTATGATGTAAAAGCACGATTTCCTTTTCCAAGGTCTAGTTCGTCTTGATAACATGTCTGTGTTGGTTGAGTTCTCCAGAGAAGCAAAACCAGTGAGTCTTGCGTTTGTATATACAGAAAGAGAGTATGTACAAAAAATGGCTCATGCAGTTGTAGAAGTTGCCTAGTCCATTCCAGCCCAAGTGTGGGGGTCAGGTGCAAGTGGGAGACTTCTTAGCTTTGTAGCTACAGGGGCTGATGAACAGGAAGCAAGAATACAAAGCAGGAAGAGCACAGGCTGGTGGATGCTGACCCAAATGAATCTGATATCAGCCAAATGAATGCAAGATCATGAATGAATCTCAGTGATAGCTCCTGGGGTTACCAGGCAATATAACAGGAGGTCAATGAACCAGGTGAAGAGTGAAAATCCAGTAGATGAAATGGGCGAGCTTCAACACCATCAATTTATACCAAGAGTTGCTCACACCCTGGCTGAAGCCCCACTCAGTTGTATCAAGGGTATGACTGGATTAAGGAGGCTTCTTCTCCCCACAACTGCTTGGCTGCTTCGGAGAAGATCCCATCAGGAGTTGACCACACGATGCTAGATCATATCACAGGAGCATCCCGGCCCACCCAAGGTGACATAAAACCTAGCACTCGATCCAAAGTACGGGAAATGAAGATGTCCCATCATTCGCACTCCCAAAGCACTCTCTGTTTCCCAGGATGGAGGAGTTCATTCTTGTGGCAGGCCTTGGTGAGTATATTTAATTCTCTTCCCTAACACCATAATGAATAAATTGTTATTTGACCTTCCTCATTCATTGTTCAGCTTTCACATATATAAAGGGGCGTTGGAAAATGCCACTGCTTGGGTCAAGCCCTTCTAAGTCTCCCAAATAAGTTCTTTGTCTTTGAGCAGTATAAAGAAGTGTTGTGCAGCAGATTTGCCCAATGCAATACAGGTTTGATTTTTTTGACTGCTGCTTCAATGGATATTTATTGTGGGTCCAAATAAAATGAAACCTTCAGTCACTTCCATTGTTTTTCCATTTACTCTAACCTTACTTATTGGTCTGGTTATTGAAAATAAGTTTTCTTTGTATTGAGGCATAATCCATGTTCAATGCTGCAGAGTCTTTGATGAGTAAACATCAGTAAGTGCTTCAAGTCCTCTTCGCTTTTAGCAAGCAAGATTGCGTCCTTTGCCAATTGCAGTTTATTAATGTTAATGTTTTTTTTTCTGTTGTTGTTAGGTGCTATCCAGTAATTTCCACCTCAAAGCAAGCTTGTGTACAGAAGAACGAAGCAGCACACCATTTTCACAATCATTACTATATCCGAGCTCGTTTTTCTTTTCAGACACTGCAGTAATCCTTATCATTGAGGGTCTTCCTGCCTTTTAATATCTTCCCCCTTTATCAAACGTGATGTCCTCCTCCAGAGACTGGTCCCTCTGGAGAACTTGTAAGGAAAGGAAGTCTCACCATCCTTGTTTTTCGGAAGTGTTCTGACTGTTCTTCCTAGATAGCTGTGTTTCCCCGATAGTCTCTAGTATACCCAATATCGCATACCATAATTCAACACAAATGCCATAATCCAATGGCACAAAGTCTTCCTCGGCGTTCCTTGTTTATTGCCTAGCTCTCAGACACAGAGGTGGTGAGTGAAAAGGTTATGGCTGAGATTAGGCACTCCATCCTCTTTTGCAGAAAATCCTGCCAATGCAATAAGTCGTTTGACTTCTCGACTGCTGCTCCAGGAGGTTCTTAAGGATTGCCAATCCTGAAAGAGCCTTGGGGCTGTCGTGGGGTCAGCTTTGGGCTGCTAACTGCAACGTTGACAGTTCAGACTTCCTAGCTGTTCCTTGGGAGAAAGATGAGATTGACTGCTTCTATAAAGATTTACATCCCTGAAAACACTTCAGAGCAGCTACTTGCTGTTCTGTAGGCTTGCTATGAATGGAAATCCACTTGATGGCAGTGGGTTTGAATTTCACCTTCTGTGGGTGGCACAAATGATTAAGTGCTTTGCTATTCATCAAAAGGTTAGTGGTTCTGGCCCAGCCAGTCCTACCTTGGAAGACAGGCCGGGCAATCTGCTTCCCAAAGGTTACAGCCTTGGACATTCTGTGGAGCATTTGTACTCTGAAGACATGGAGTTGCCATAATTAGGACACGATGTCAACGGACTACAACAAAGGGGAGCAATAGATGAGGAGAAAGTCTACTACACATGTGAAGGGGGACACCAAGAAAGCAGAGACTGGAAGATGCTCTGCCAAGGGGGTCTTGTTGTCTGTTCTCTGTGCTGTCCAGTGCTTCAATGAGTGTTTATTATGCAATGACAAGCTCTCCATTGGATACAAAGTGAAGAGAAAACACAAGTTGTGCCAACTCACCTTGAGGAATTTACAACTTAATATTACAGAATGTAGAAACCCAAAACACAAGTACGTTGTATGCCTTTGATTTATATGCCTACACATATAATGTTTATAAAGCATAAATATTTAAATACTCAATCATATATATAAATATGTAACATATATTTAAATATATTTCTATAATTGCTTATAGAAATATATACTACATTTATTTAAATATATTTCTATAAATATATACAATCTGTATTTAAATATATTTCTATAAATATATGAATATAATCATATCGATGTTTATATGCATATATTCATATAACTTAAAAAAATTTTCTCCAGGTATTAGGGGACAAACATGCATCAAAAATAATAATAAATAAGAACAACAACACGCAAAAATACTGAAAGCAAAACAAAGCACCACAGAGCTAAAACCAAACATGATCTTATCAATTTCACCTTGAAAGGCTTCGCTAAAAAGGGAGCGATTGAATCAACAATTTAAAGAAAGAATTTTCTTTTTTCTTTTTGTTTTGAATCACAGGTAGACAAGAATGAGGGAATTTATGCATCTTCAGAGTCATTTAAGAAAAGTCACCCTTAAATTAATATGGCAAAAAGCCAAAATGAATCAGACATTAATTATTATGATAACTTTTTCGTATCTGAGCTCCATTGCAGCTTTGGTAGAATTTCTCATCGTGCAAGTTTTACAAGCTCAATGTGTATATTTTTGGTGAGTTTGAATAAGGCCTCTGTGTGCTGAAAAGATTATTCAAGTGACAACTTTCAAAAGTATTAATATTTCATCATCAAAACTCCAAATTCGAAAGACAAATTTAACCTTAAGTGGTAAATTTAAATCTTTAGCATTATTAATCTATTTGTAAACCAGAATTGTTTTGGCAATTTTAAAATATTTTCTTATTGAGTCTTTAGTAGCTATTTGACTTTAATTATTAATTTTATCCACTGCATTCCCTGAAACAGTTTAAATTGGATATGTACATTTGGTGTTGCTGATTTTTCTTTAGCATTGTTTTTTTTAACTGGGAAAAAACACCTCATATACTATAATTGCTTTCACAATCTAGTGCGTGAAATGTAAATATTAGTAAAGTATGTTCTCAGTTACATGCATTCAGTGTTTGGGTCAAAATTTTGCTCCAAAGTAGTAGGTGTTCTTAGCAGTTCAAAGAGTTTTCCCTGGCCAGAAGCATTTTATACACTGAAAATTGGTTCAAAAATCAATCTCAATTGAATTTTTAAACTTGTTAAAAAGACATTGGGAAACTGCTGGAACATTGATTAAAGCTTTTGAGGTCCTTGTCAAGGCAAAAAGCTATCGGGGTTGTTCTGAGAAGAGGTTCTTAGATGATTAATGTCCATCAGACAATTTGTTTCAATGTTGGGTCAACCAGGAAAATTAAACCTTTTTCAAATTTTATTTATTCTGTTGGAGAAAATGATCTTTGTCACTGTTTAGCATACTTAGTTACATGGAATGTTTCTTAACACCAAAAATGCTGTTGATGTCCCTCAATGCTATCCAGTTGGTTGGACTTATGGTGAGTCTGGGTATCACAAGAATGACACATGGCTCGGTCCCACACCAACCTAACCGTGTCCACTGTGTCCATCCATCTCATTGGAGGTCCTTTTCATGATGTGACTCGTCTCTCTTGATATCATGTCCAAAAAGTTTGAGACCAAGTCTCAGCATCCTTGCTTTTAAGGCTCATTCTGTCTGTCCTTCAAAATAAAATTTTGTGTTCTTTTCGGCAGTCCATGATACTTCAATAATCTTCTCCAGCATCATAATTCAAATATGTTGATTCTTCTTCAGTGTCAATTTTCACATAATATGAGGTGATTTAAAATACCATTGCTTAAGTATGTCTCACCATATCCTCAAAGTGACATCCTTGCTTTACAACACCGTCTGTGTCAAAGATTTGCCCTGACAACATGTTGTTCTTCCTGTAGCCTAGGTTCTCTAATTATTTTCTCAGTATGTGGATTGAATAAACACGGTGAAGAAATACTGCAAAATGCTAACGTTACTGATTTTCATTTGAACAGATTGAGGGACTACTAAGTGACTAAAAATCAGGAAAACATGCATTAGGATTGAATCATTTCACTATATTTAATCTGCAGACTGAGCAAATAATTCAAGAAACTGGAGTATATGAGGAAGAATGAGGCATCATGACTGTAGGAAGACTCATGAACAACTTGCTATATACAGATAAAATATATTGTTTGAAAGCAAGGAAGCCTTGAGACACATGTTGATGAAACTCCAAAACCGAAACTTTAAATATGGATTGCAACCCATTGTAAAGAAAATCCTCACAACTATACCAAGAGACCCCATATGAGTAAAGAGAATAAATATCAAAATTGCCAAGGATTTAACTTCACTTAGATGCACAATCAATGCCTATGGAAGCAGCAGTCAAGAAATAAAAGGATGTATTGCTTGGGCTAGTCTGCTGCCCAAGACCTCTTCAAAGTGTTGAAGAGCAAGGATATCACTTTCAGGACGATGGTGAACCTGACTCAAATCGGATTACTTTAGTTCCTTCATATGCATGGGGAAGATGAATAATGAACATGGAAGAGTACATAAGATGTATTTGAATTATGGTGCTATTGAAGAATATTAAAAGTACCATGAACCCACCCAGAGACACCAATAAATCTGTCTTGGAAGAAATCCAGTCAGAGTGCTCCTTGGAGGCAAGAATGGTGCAACATTGTCCTATGAGAAGGAAACCAGCCCTTGGAAAAGAACATGATGTTAGGTCATTGATAGCATGGAAGATTCTCAGAAGGATGGATTCAGTGGCTGTAACAATGGGCTCCAACAAAGTAACAATTGTGGAGATAACACAGTACTTAATGGTGTTGTCCTGTTGCACAGGGTCGCTATGTGTCAGAACCAATTTAAGTATATATAACAACAACATGGGCAGAATTTTTAATGATATAGAAACTATCCCCAAAGTTGGAAAGAACACAAAAGAGTTGGTCAGTGTTGATATATTTTAAGAGGTAGCAGATCATCTAGAATAGGTGGTTTGAAGAACACCTCAAAGTCCAAGCTACACTGCATTTAGGAACTAGAGGAAAGTTGTATGTTTTATTGTTGCTACACTGCATCCTGACTGGTTCATCTCCTTCCCACGACCCTTCCGTAAGAGGATGTCCAATTGCCTAGAGATGGATTTGGGGTCTCTATTCCACTCTCCCCTCATTCACAATGATATGATTTTTGTTCTTTAATGCCTGATACCTGATCCCTTCTACACCTAATGATCACGCAGGCTGGTGTACTTCTTCCATGTGGGCTTTGTTGTTTCTGAGCTCAATGGCCACTTTTTTCACTTTCAAGCCTTGAAGACCCTAGATGATATATATTTTGATAGCCAGACACCATCAGCTTTCTTCACCACATTTGCTTATGCACCTCTTTGTCTTCAGCGATTATGTTGGGAGGTAAGAATCATGGAATGCCAGTTTAATAGAACCAAATATTCTTGCATTGAGGGAGTACTTGAATTGTTTGGATTACAACTCCATTTTTAAAAAAATTGCTTTCTCAAGATACAGTTTGAGTGGACGCCCAAGCCCATCTGCTACCTTAATACTAAATCTATACATATGTGCACATAGATCTATTTCTCTGCCCTCATATATACATATATTTACATATGTACATGCCTTTATTTAGACCTCTATAAGTGCCCTGTGCCTCTTAACTCTTTGCTCTATTTCCTTTTACTGGAAAAGATTCTTATTTGCGCCTATTCTAAAGAAATGTGATCCAACAGAATGTAGAAATTATTAAGCAACATCATTAATGTTGTGCACAAATACAGGTTTGCTAAAGATAATTAAGTTGCAGCAGTACATTAACAAAGAAGTTATAGGAATTCAATTGATTTCAGAGGAGGGCCGGGAATTAAGGATGTCATAAGCAATGTCTTGTGCATCTTATCTGAGAGCAAAGAAGAGCAGAATGATATTTAACTGTCTCTTTCTTGCTAGGAAAGTCGTTTGATTACGTGGACTATAGCAAATTACAGAACAGGAATTCCAAAACGCTTGATTGTAGATAGCCCAAGAAGCAATCATATGAGCAGAAGTGGAGTATACTGCCATGCTCTTAAATCATGATGGGGTGAGTCAAGGTTGTGCCCTTTTTCTATAATTACTCAATCTGTATCTTGAGCAAACAATCCAAGAAGTTCTAAGATATAAAAAAGAACAAGGGTTAAAGAAAATCTAATTTACAACTTGCAATATGCAAATGAAACCATATTGCTTGCTTAAAGAGATTTTTTTCAAAACCATTTTATTCGGAGCTAATACAGATATTGCATTGTTCCATAGCTCAATCACATCAAGCAGTGTTGCAAAATCACTTCCACAACCAGTTTCAAACATTGTTTTCCTTCTTGAATTCCTTGACATCAGCTCCTTATTTAATCCCACCCACACCATCACTGAACCCCCCAGAAATCCTTATTCTACTTGCTGTCCCTCTAGGTTCATCAAGCCTGGGTTTTGTATACTGAAAAACTGAAAAACATATAGCAAAAATTCAAGAAAGTCACCCCCAATGACAAAACACATCTGAGGCCAACCCCAATAAGAACAAGCAAACAAACGAAATTACAGAAAATGATGAAAATCAGATCAGGCCAACTTTCATCAGAGAAGATTTGAAACATTTATTAATGAAGATAAAAGATTATTTATCCCCCAAAAAGATTATATGACCTTATGTATGGATTACAACTCAATTTTTTAAAAATTCTCACAACTGGCCCAATAGACAACATCATAATAAAGAGAGCAGAGATTGATGTTGTCAGACATTTCATTTTACTTAGATCCACAATCAATAACCATGCAAGCAGCCATCAAGGCATCAAAGAAAATATTTAGTACATGAGACTAATATGCAGCAGAAGACCTCTTGAACACATTAAAAGGCGAAGCTGCCCTTTGAGGACTGAGGTGTAACTGACCCAGGTGGTGGTTTTTCTGACTGTGTTGCATGTGCGGGAAAGCTGGACGATGCATTAAGAAGGAACACTCGAGAAGAACGGCTGCCTTGGAAATGCGGCGTTGGTGAAATGAGGACTGCCGGGAGAATGAACAGACATGTATCTTAGAAGACGCATGGCCAGCATGCTCCATGGAACTGGGGTGCTCCAGGTTCCCTCGCAGACTTTGGACAAGTTTATCAAGAGGTATATTACCTGGAAGAGGACATCGTGCTTGATCCAGGGGCAGGAAGAAAGAGGCAGGCTTTCACTGAAATAGATCCACATAGTGACTGGAATGATGGGGCCATATGTGAGGATGGACAGGACCTGGGAATGAGTGTGTCATTCTGCCATACTTGACTCGAAGTCACTTGAAAAGATAATAAGAAGATATTAATGAAAAACTTGATAAGTATACAGGGACTCTTTCGACAAATGTCACAATTCTCCTGTAAATCTATAACCTTTAAAATAAGAAGTATATTGCAAAAATGACTAATAATTAGTCACTTCTTTATTTTGAATAGGAATCACAAAGGGTCTTTTTTATTCTCTTCCATGTTGTTGGTTTCAGTTGTAAGGTGTCATGGAGTCTGCTGGGATACAGCAATCCCAGGCACAACAGAACAAAACCCTGCCTGATCCTGGGCCATCCTGGTCTTTGTTCTTATACTTGAGCCCATTGTTACAGTTACTGTGTTGATCCTTCCTTTCGGGGATCCTCCCCTTTTTCCTGGCCCCTCTACTCTACCAAGGACAATGTCCTTTTCCAGGGACTGGTCTCTCCTACAACATGTCCAAAGTGCATGATTTGAAGACGAGCCATCCTTGCTTCTAAGGAACATTCATGCTACAAAGACTTGAAGGGCCACATGTGCAGTTTCCCTGCTTCTCCGCCCCTAATCCTGTCCCCACTGAGTTTAAGTCTGGCCTGTGTGCACGTGGGATCGGTGATAGGCTGACCACACCCAGGACTGGCGTGAATTTCCATCTGAAAGTGCCTCCTATTTATTCTCACACCCTAGTGGCCCTCCAGGAATCACTGCAGCCAAGATACACTGCCCCTGCCCAGGATTTCTTAGCCAGCTCTCAAAGGGGAAGGATCCCCACAGAAGGGTACCTCTGGGACTGCAGGCTCTCTCCGAGATGGCACTGAGGGGGACAGATTAACCTACAAGGCCTTATTCTTCAGCATAAATGTACTTGCACGTGATGTTAATAATCTTGTTTGCTACTTTCTATATTCCGTTGGGTAACAAATAGGGCTCTTCGAGGTAGCTGTCTCCCAAATTTCTTTGCAAAAACGGAGTGCTTCCATCTCTGTGTCAGTTTGGTGAAACATTTCAAATAGTAGTCTATCAATTCCTGAGTCATTTGGGAAGTGTCTACACCACTCTGGTTTGCCTCCCTCTTCCTGCTAGCGAATCTTAGCGTGCCTCACTGTCAGAGTTTCTTTCATAAGGCAGCAAATGCTTCAGGAGCTTCTATTTCAGCTCCCTCTCTCTAGAGTGGAACAGAAAGGGGAGTCAGAAAGTGAGGAAGAGGTTTGCTCCAGGTCAGAGTGAGCCAGTTCAAAATGCGGCCCGTAGAAGACTGGGGTTTCACTGAATGCAACATTTGTGACAGAGCATCCATAGACATCAGACTGACAGGGAGAAGTACATGTTTGCTGACTCCTCTTGCTCCTCCTCCGCTCCTCTTTCCCTCTACCTCCTCCTCCCCTTTATTTGGTCTGACATGACACAAACAGCTTTCATTTGATTCTCAGTTGAAAAGTTGGCAATTTGCACTCCCCCAGTGGCATCATGGAAAGAAAGCCTGGTAATCTGCTCTCATTAAGATCATTGCATAATGCTCCTATCTGCCTCTGGCTTACTCAGATATGGGATGCTCACGAGCAGTAATTACAACTGGGAATGGAGGTGGAAGACATTATAAATACATACACAGACTACCAACACCAAAGTTTGGGTGAGCTTTGTGTCAGCACAAGCAGTGGAAATTAAGCAACTCGACTCTAGAAGAAATCAAAGCAAAACAAATGCTATTTCACATCACAGGCAATAAAGACTAATGGTCCAGATACAGAGTATCATAAGAGGAAGGCAGAAGATGGAGTGTCCATCATACAAAAATCTTCATTTCTTTTTTCTCTCTTGGTATTGGCTCTCCACTAGGATGAAAATCAGGTCTGTACACACCTTGACTCTTCCTTGGCATGATGAATGATGGGGAAACCTGACCGTGTCTGGAACTTGGACAATTCCCTCTGGGAACCATGGCGGGAAACAGCATGTGTTTGGTACCAAAATGATCATTCAAAACCCTGTGGGTGTCTTTTCAAATCGAACCCTCATTTTCCAAGCAATTAAAGCAGAGTCAAACCAATAGCCAAGAACAAGGGCCCACGCTTCCAGCATCCCTGCTGTGGACTGCAGCAGAGTCTATCAGAGCAGCTCAGCCACAAATCCTGGGCAAGGGATCTCCCAGGGAGCCTGAGCAGCTCTTCGCAGGGCTAATCCAACTCCCTGTGTGAATCTGGGGGTCAAACCGTGACCATTATTCATTCTGGCAATTAACTCCTACCTCCCAGGAAGACAAGAAACTTCTGTTTCTGATTCTCTTCTCAGACATCACACACACACACACACACACACACACACACACACACACACACACACACACCCTACTACTCCTGTTAATAGAAATAAATAGTACTAAACCCTATCAGAAAGAGAAACAGTAATTAAACAACAGAAGCAGCTCGATCAGGATTAGTCTGACCAGGAGCATGACATTGGAGATAATGGAGTCGCATCACATCTCATCTTAACACATTCTCTAATTTGAGACCCACTATGTGTAGCAGATGAGGCTCCAAATCCTGGTTTAATCTTAGGGAAAACAACATAATCTTTTCTTTAGTTAGCGACACCTGTTCGTGGTGTCCCTAACATGTGTCCAGACCCTGGGTGGTGGAGACAGCTAATGTACTTGGTGCTGCAAAGTCAGAAGCACAACAAAATGGAATCAGTCCAACACAGATGAATGTCAATGTAGTACATGACCTCAAGAGGGGATCCAAGTTTCATTGGACCTAACACAATTTCTGCAAATGACCAGCTCTCTACAATAAAGGATTTTCATTTATGAATTCAAAATAGAGACAAAGTAAAATTTTTAGGGGAAAAAAACACGAGGGCACATTTTAAATGTTAATACATCTTGAAATAACACTGGAATTGCTCAACACTTTGTAGAATATTTTTTTTTAATTAAGTGACTTATACTGTCAGGGTTTAGAACCAGTTCAGATTGGTTCCATCATGGACAATGGAAAACACGGACAAAATAGGCATTACATAGTAGCTTAATTAATTCCTTATGGGATGGGTTTGGGTCCAAGTAGGAAATAGGTCGTGGTGCTCCACTCAGCAATGGTGGCCATTCGCGTCCATGGTTGTCATTTGGCTGCCATCTTGGAGGAAGACACTTCTTCCTACTTTTTTTTGGTGGGGGGTATTGGGTCAAAAAAACATTAGAGATCTGTTTGCTGTACAAAGTTGACATCTCTGTTGTTTTCCATAGCTCATGAGTAAACCATTTTGTACCAATTTGAAGCACATAACTATACTTTCTTTTTGCCTCCATTTTTGCCGGAATATTTCTGGTAGTCTCCCTTGCCTCATATGCATGTGAAAGTTGAACACTGAATAAGGAGGACTGAAGAACAATCGAAGCATTTGAATTGTGGTGCTGGATAAGTATATTGACAATGCAACGGACTACTAAAAGGATCAATTGATATGTCTTGGGAGAACTAAGGCCAGAGTGCTTCTTGGAGACAAACATGGCAACACTTTGCCTTACCTACTTTGGACATAGTTCCTGGAGAAAGACATCACACTTGGTAAAGCAGAGGGGCCGCCAAGGTGAGGAAGGCCCTCAAGCAGATGAATTGGTACAGTGGCTGCTGCAATGGGCTCAAGCATAGAAGCAATTGTGAAGATGGCTCAGGATGCTGCAGTCTTCCGCTCTGTTGTGCATGGGGTTGCAATGGGGCATAGAAGACATGATAACACCTAACAATAACAACAACCAGAGAAGGGAGACCACACAGAATACTCCAGTTATGCAACAATGACTTCATGGCAGTGAGTTTTTTGGTTTGGTATCCTTAATATTATATGCAAGTGAAATATTGCTGAAGATCATTCAATAATGGTTGCAGCATGACATTCACAGGGAATTGACGGAAATTCAATGCAGCTTCAAAAGAGAACATGAAACAAAGGATATCATTGCTGGCTGAAGTTATATAGATCTTGGCTAGAAGCAAGGACTATCAGATATATATATATATATATTTGATCATACAAAGGCATTCAGCCGTGTGGCTCAAAACTCAGGATAGCTAACATTTAGAAGAATGGAAGTTAGAGAATCCTTCACAAGTCTACCTGGGAAGAAGCCCAGCCAGTGTGATCCTTGGAAGTGAAGATGGAAGTACTTGACCTGATGTAGTTTAGGCCTGCTATCAGGAGAGACAGGTCCCTGACAAAAGACATCCTGCTTGGTAAAATAGAAGGGTCAAGAACAATAATAAGACCCTTGAAGAGATGGTGCAGTGAGTTCGCCATGGGATCCACCATAACACTAGTCGTCATGATGGCATGGGACAGGAGGGTGTTTTGCGCTGTTTCACGTCATATCATGGTGAGTTGCTCCTGACTCAATGGCACCCATGAACAACAAAAGGACATGTACATCTCCTGTTTCTCTCACTTTGAACTATTAAGGTAATTTCATATATATATATAAGAGCATTTCAAAAGTGTGTGGAAAATCTCCATTCTCATTTAAGTCCATTTTCCCACAAACTAATTGAAGCCTTCCAGTATATGTTTAAGAGAATGTATATACATATGTCCCAGTATACACCCATATTTGTATATGGAATATACATATAGATATATAAGTCCATGTTTCAGGCCTATCAATAAATACAAGATCCCAATAAATGATTTGTGCTGAACTTCTTATGAAAACTTGGTAGTCTGAACATACCAAGATGGGGTACCACATGAGGAACAGAATTTTAAATTCTTATGGGATCCAGTATTTCTGGATCCACTGATAATTCCTTGAAACCATTGTCCTGAGGTAAAATTTACATGTTAAACTTTAAACAAAAGTGTCCCCTAAAAGTCATTTTGAACCAAAGAGTAGCTTAGCTTAACTAATCATGAAGGCTTCTATAAACATGCATGTATAAGTCTTAGAGTACATGTTCTCATTTTTTTAAAAAATTGTCATTAATTGGGAGTTAACACATATTTATACCATTCCAAAGTTCAATCACGTCAAGCAGTATTGTACAATTGCTACCACAATAAGTTTCCAAAATTCTTTTCCTTCCTGAACACCTTGAAAAGTCCCAAAAGTGCATTAACTGCCAAATAAATAAATATGCAATGGAATATTACTCGGTCATGAAAAGGAAGATATGAAGTACTGACAGATACTCTAAAATGCAGGAACCTCAACAACAGTATGCTAAATGAAAGAAGTCCTATGCAAAAGAATGCACACTACATGTGAAAGCATTTGCATCTAGGAAAACAAGAAATAAACTTGTAGCTGCAAGGGGGGGTGATGGGGACAATGGGTAATTAGCTCATTAATGGGGAAATGGTTTACTTTTGAAATGATGAAAACATTTTGAGACTTATGTAATTCGGGTGGACTAGAGATACAAATTCATAGACACTAATGTGTATAAGAAAGAGCTTTATATAAAAGAGCAATTGCATATTGAGAACATATCCCAGCCCAGTCCAGATCAAGTCCATAAGTCAAATATTAGCCCAGATGTCTGATACCAATCAATAAATTTCTCTTCAGACTCACACAACACAAGCAATGATGCCAAATGCAGAAAGATCACAGGCCAGTAGATAGGAAGCCTTGTGGATCGAGTGGCAGTGGAAACATCTCAATGCTGGCAGGGGTCTGCATGTGGCTCCTCCAGCTGCAGGGCTCTAGTGTAGTTCCATGCATCTTGTCAGCAGGAAAATGAAGCACAGAGTCTGTCTGGCCTCCAGTGAGCTATTTATCTCTTTTGCACTTCCAAATGAGGTCAATAAGCTATGACCTGATTGACAGGCTAGACTCCACCCCTTCACAAGTTGACCGGAGGTTATGTAACTGCCACAGACTTGATAAAGGTGATGCTTGGAAAATATTGTGAAAGAACTAACGAGACACTGAATTGTTCACTTTAGAAGGATAAATTTTATACCAAGTTTATTGCACTTCAATAAAAAATGTTTATATAAATGAACTAAAAAGAAAACAAAACAAAAAGAATGCTTTCCTTCAGCCTCATGCACAAAGATGTATCTGTATGACCCAATAGATAATGACTCTGCAGGGCTCACTATAAAAGCATGCTTTAAGGTCCATCATTGCTTATGTCACTCTTTTTAAAGGAAACGTGACATGATTCTGGCACCATTTCATAGCAATACATTTATATGCAAGGATACTTTGATAAAACTTTTTATCTTTTTACTGGGCGCTCTTACAGCTATTGTGACATCCCATTGTTCAATTACATTAAACAGTACTGTACAATTGATATCAAAATCAGTTTCAAAACATCTTTCTCCTTGAACTCCTTTATATCACCTTCCCTTTATCCCCTCCTTCTACCACCCTACCCAGTCTCCCCCACCCACCCGGAACCTTTTATTCCCCCTCCCATATAATAGTTTTCCCCCCATATCTTACACTTCCAATATATCCATTCACATACAATTCTGTTGTTCATCCCATCTCACCAAGTGGGGTTATACAGTCATCTATGATATCAGCTCCCTGTGCCTCCCTCCACCTTCCCATCCCCTCAGGGAACTGTACTCCTGTTACTGTTTCTAAAGGGTTATCTATCTTGGCTTTCATGTATCCAACGCTCTTCAATATACAAATGAACATATGTAAATATACCATGATTAATATAGTAAAGCAAATAACAAATCACAACAGTAAGGGAGGAGATATTAAAGAACTAGAGGATAGTTATGTGTGTCATCAGTGCTTTACTGAACCCTGGATTTATCATCCTCTTTGTGTGGTCCTTCTGAGAGGGACTGACCAATCATCTTACAGCTGGGTTTGAGGTCTCCACTACATCTACACCCCTTCACATTGACTTGATTGCTTGTTTTTGAACTTCTGATACCTTTTCCCATCAATACCTCAAGATCACACAGTCAGGTATGCTTCTTCCATGTGGGCTTTGCTGCTTCGCCGCTAGCTGGCCACTTGTTTAACTACAAGCCTTTAAGATCACAGATGATTTCTCTTTTAATAGCCTGGGCACCATCAGCTTTCTTCACCATATTTGCTTACACACCCAGTTGGAAGATATTATGCTGAGTGATGTTCACCAAGAATGGAAGGTCCTGTACAACATGAGTCCATGGAGGTAAGTTCAGAAGAGGCTTTGAGAATTCTGTGAGAATATGGAATAACAAGATCCTGGAATTTTTCCATGAACTTTTTAAAGCCTCCACCATATAAAATCCTCATGGTAACTGCAATGAATTAGGCCTTTTTGTTGTTGTACGGAACACAATCGTCACTACCCATGCATATAGAATAACTGCTTAAAGGACTCCTTATGCTTGCACAAGCTTACGGAGCTATCTGGATACTTTGTTGTGGTCCCGCCGAGGCTGGGAAGGCTCTGCAGGCAGTAAAGGGGCTTGAATCTTGTTCTTCATTAACTGTAGTGTAAATTCCCCTTTCCATGGCCCATTTGCTGCCAGGAACCTGCTGGCTGTTTCGAGGGTACCGTGGTCTGAATGCCTAGACTTTTAACTGTGTCTGTCCTTCAAGCACTCACAACAGTCCACAAAACACAGTCTAGGTGAGAATCACTGCACAGGGTTGTGTCCAACAAGGTGCATACTTTGACAGAATTTCTAAGAACATCTTGAGACTCTACTTCCCACTGCACATAAAACAATAACTACCCCCTTCTCAAATCAGCAATGGAGTGTAAATGTAAAATCAGCAATGGAATGTAGCCTCTCAAAGGAATGATGTTGGATCCAGGCTGAGAGAAACAACGTTTTCCCTTGCTGATCTGGCAGAAGCTGGGTCACCTTTGTGCACCTGCACTTTGCCCCAGGGGAAGGCGCATCTCAATACACCTATTTACAGGATGTGCAGAGGCTTACCATGAACAATAAGATTAATTCACTTGTGGGAAAGTTGGATTTCCCAGGCCATGTGAAAATAGGTGTCATGATTTCGAACACATAATCTTGGAAGATGATCAGAAATATGTTGCTGTAAAAAGCTATCTGAGGAACGAGATCATTTAAGTAACTCATCTAAGGGTGCATTGTGAGGTACATGTTTTCAAAATATTGGCGCATGGCAGCAGACAGCATAATAATAATAATTACCAAAAGCTTGTGGATCTCAGTAATCACCAAAATGGCAGCTTCACTGGGTGAGAAAGGGTATTTTGTGGTGGCGGCATTCACAGAGTAAGGCCTTGTGGGACCGATCATCACAGTGACTCACCCCTGAAGTAGTTGTTGAGACACATCACTGCTCCTATAATAAGGACCTGGGTTTCTGCTTATGAAATGTTCCCGAAGCCAAACCAACTTCAGGGTGATGGTTTTGGATGCCGCAAAGCATCACGTTGGGTAAAGCCATCAGCAGAGTGTCTCAGCACGATGGGGTCTCTGATTTTCTCTACTTTTTCAAAAGCCCTTCTCCTTTTCCTTCTGCCTTCCTTGTTTACTGAGATGATTTCTTTCTAGGCAGTTGGAATCATGAGTACTATCAATTATATCATGGCCTTATCTAGCAAAAAATATATAATTCCGTCACCAAGCTCTGAAAAGGAGCATAGAATTCAATCTTGTGAGCCTCTTAATGTTGGAGATTAGGCCACTCTAACATAACAGACATGACATTCCCATAATTGCATTATGGAATAAGGGCTGCACGGTACATCATTAAACATCAATCGTGGTCTCTTCTGTGTCAGACAGATAGGGGAATCTTCATAACACACCGGCTCCATCCTGTCATCTCACTTGCTTCCAGGCTAAAATCTGGACTCCCAAACCGGGCATTCACAGCTTGCCAAGATTTGGTTAAAGTTATTGTACTCCTCACGTTCCCCGCGACCTGCCAGCATAAATATGCTACTAAAACCAGTTTGATCGTTTCCCTTCTTCTCTGACTGTGCCTTCGTCTCAGTGCCCCTTTACAGAACAGGCCAGAAAGACCTTCTTAGACACAAGGCTACAACCTTCTAAACAAGTGGTTGGCAAAGAATTTGACCTCTGAGATCCAGTCACTGAGAGAAGAGCGTCTTCAAAACATCGGAAACTCTCTGGATCCCGATGCAGGGAATTGTGTAGTGTTACAAAGCAGCGAATGCAGAGGTGAAAGCAAAGTATTAGCTAGACTGGCACCGACACACGTCATCATTTATAAAAGCAGGTGACAACAGGAAAGGAATCGATTCCCAAAGAGTATGCTGAGATCCGCCTCCAGAAGTCTGGAACAACAAGTAGAAACACTCGGGAATTCATTTCTCATAAAATCTCCTGGATCTTCCTTCCAGGCATCAGATGAAGCTAAGCGCAGTGGACAGCAGAATCATTTCTAGGTATGGAGGCCAAGCTAGGGACCTAGGGCCAGGCTCACATTTTCAAGTTCCACTTGCTGATCACCAGACTGGCAGCTGACACAAAGAAAATGGCACACACAATGCTGGCTCGCTCCATCCTTCAGAACCCAAAGTAAGACGTGCTTTCTGGAAGGCAGAATTCTTATTCCTTAACCTTCTAGGTTGTCAGTGGTCATAGCAGAAAAAGTTTGAAGCAGAAAATCTAGAACACACACACACCTACTACTACTACTACCACTACTACTACCTCTGCTACCCCTTCTCCCTTTCTATCCAAAACCCATCTTTCTTTTTCTTTCTGAAGGAACTTGAGGTGTTCACAATATTTACTCTCTGGGTGTACTCTTTCTGGGGTTGTGTTATCTGCATTGTTGTGGAATCATTTGTTCATTTCCTTCAGAGAGCAGATTAAGAACGGGAAAAAAAAAACTCAAAAGAGCAGTGCTAAATTCCATTTCAATACCCTGGTGCATGGCTACAAGACTAGAGTTTCTCTGAGTTCATCAGAAGCAGAGGCAGTGTGGTTGGGAGGGGCTTCCACTACTCCCGCATGAAGACGCAGGTCCGCCAGGGAGAAATGTGCTGGACCTGGGACGTCACAGCGCACGTCCTTTCCTGTAGTTACCTCGAAGTTCAACACTGTCTGCGTCTCAGGAGAGCCAAGGAAACCAGAGCAAGATGCATTTCTCCGAAATGTTTGTGAAGCTGAATGGATTCTGAAGCTGAATGGACACCAATGAATTACATCACTTCCAATTTAAGTGAAACACTAAATTAAGGGCTATTCTCTCTCTAGGTCAGTGGTTCTCAACCTCCTAATGCTGGGACCCTTTCATACAGTTGCTCATGTTGTGGTGACTCCCTCCCCCAACCATAAAATTATTTTTGTAGCTACTTCATCACTGTCACTTTGCTGCTGTTATGAATTAGGTGACCCCTGTGAAAGGGTTGTTTGACTCCCAAAGCGGTCGCGACCCACAGGTTGAGAATCGCTGCTCTAGGTGGTATACCTGCGCACATGGGAAAAAACAAAACAATGCTCTTGCTAGTTAGCACCCGCTTGGCTCCTATTCATGTGACCTTTTCGATAGCAGCAGGAAATAGTGCATGGTCTTACACTGCTCTCATGATCATTGATACGTATGAGCCAATTGTTTCAGAGACGGGACCAATCAGTCTTATTAAAGAACGCACCCATGTTCACTGGCCTGCTACTGCACCACGTGTGACGTCTCTTTCTAGGGACTGGTCTTTTCTAATGGTATGTGCGAAGTAAGCAAGTCAAACGCGTGCCATCATGGCGTCTATGAGACGTTCTGGCCTTCCTTTCTCCCTAGGCTCATTTGCTTACCCTTCTAGTAGCCCACCATACAATAGAACTCGCCGTCACTGAGCTGATGCCGACTCATGGGACAAGACAGAACTACCTCTCTGAGACTGTAATCCTTTATGGGAGTAGAAAGCCCCATCTTTCTCTCTCTGAGTGGCTGGTGGTTTTGAGCAGCTGACTTTATGGTTAGTAGTCCAACTCATAACGTCTACACGGTATGCATATTCAATCATCCTCACTGGCACCGCCCCGCTTTGACTACATCAGTTCTCAAACTGGGGAAATATTGATTCATTTACAACAATATGTGTTGAAGGAAGTGTACTAAATTGTTCATATTTATGGCAACTTCCATTTTCATGGAAAGTAATAGTGGCCACGGCCTTATTGAACACAGGCATGTTCACATGCTAAATATGAAAGAATGATTGTCTCATGAGTACACTGAATATTATGAGTAAATATCAACAGCCTTGTAATTGTTGTTTCATATCATCCAGCCCCTTATTTTTAATATCCATATGTACAACAGAACTGAACACTGCCGATCCCGTGCCATTCTCCCATCCACTGTGATGTTTGAGCCCATTGGGAAGGGAGGGTCAGCCGCTTTTTACTGACCCACTACTGAACGCAGCATCATGATCTTTTCAAGGGACTTATCACTCCTAATACCATGTCTGAAGTATGTGAGCTAATACTTTGCCATCCCTGTTTCTAGGAAGCATTTATGTTGTGCTTGCTCCATGATAAATGTATTTGCACTTCTGGTAGCCCATGGTATAGTCAATATTCTTTCCTCACATCATAATTCTAAGTTATATAATTTTCTCCTGTCTCCCACATTGTTCATTCCGGATCCAAGTAAACTGAAATATTTGACAGTGTACATCTTTTTTCAGTTTCTCCTGGTGTGGTCTGTCAGTCTTCTTGTGAAGATTGCTGTCCGCTGTACAGTGGAGAGGTGCCATTGGGTCATTTCAGACCCAAAGGGACCCGTGGGAAGCAGCACCAAACACTGCGGTCCTCGTTTTCTAGAGGCATCATTAATTGAAATGAACATTCAGTTTCTATCCTGAGTGTGACAATTTCAGAAAGCCCCCTGAGTAGCAACCATTCGTGTTAAAAGATAAATAAATAAACCACACACAGATTTGCAAACTTTTGTTAGGTGAGACTCATCTATTTGTCTTTACAGATGAGCTATATCCAACTGACCCCCTGAAGTTACCCCTGCTGTTGTTCAGCAGCAGCACACTAGGAAGACTCCCCTGAAGCCCAGCCAAGCTCTGCTCATGCAAAATTCCCCTGGAGCAGCCGAGCAGCCTCCGTCTAGGGCAGAGAGACCAAATGGAATCTGAACGGAAGGCACGTGCCGGGGCATCTGGTGCAAACTGTCTGGACTCCCGGCCTTCCAAGGGTATTTGGCCGACATGTGGAAATCTTAACTGAGGAGGGAGGCCCTGCCCTGCTCTCTCTCTCTCTCTCTCTCTCTCTCTCTCTCTCTCTCTCTCTCTGTCGGCTGCACATAGCTTCCAGGAGGCAAAGCTGTTTTCTAACTTTGGTCTGTATGATGCCCAGGCAAGAGGAAGTGGGGGCACAAAAAGTTCAAGACAGGTTTCCAATCAAAGGAAAATACCCATCCCTCGCTTGATCCAGATATAGAAAATTTCAAGTGCAAGAATAACTCTTGTCTTTGCAAAAGCTCTTCTTCGCCGTTATTTGCAAGCCTGTCTTTCTTTTTTTGGGCCACGCTGTGCTTCAAGGGCTCTTTGTTGGGCCCCTGAAAGAACAGAAGGTCTTGTTCATTTACATACAATAAACAGATGGTCCCTCCCGACAGCAAGGAATTGGGAAATATTTCTGCAACTCAATCCATTTTTTGCAACTTTGAAAAATCCTGGCTAACCAAGAATCCCAAAAGGCTGTAGTCCCAGTTGTTTATATGAGCAAATTACGTTATAAAAACATGTTTATGAAAGACCATTCATTTTTTTGTCCACTGCATACTGAGCTTCAGCTTAACTGCTATTTCTGTGACCAGCGTGATAGGGTACTCTCATTTATTACTCTGTGTTGTGATAAAACAGGGATTCATAAGCAGACTGGTCACATATTTGTCCTGGTTCAGCTTGGCTTCGGAAGCTGAACAGAAAATCCCATGGAGAAATATTTTCCTCTGGCAGGCATTGTTCAGTCTTCTTTGGTTGTGCGGACAGTGTTTGATTGCTTAGGCTTTCATTCTGGAGATGAAGAGCATGCACAGTATTTTATTTCGTTCCCCATTGAAATTAATTTTCAAATCAAAATCATGAATTTGCCATTTAGAACTACATTGTCCTCTCGGTCTTATAACCTGGATCCCAAATCGGGAACAACGACAATGTTCTGCCAGAATTTCAGGCTGCCATCTCTACTCATGCTCCGAAGAATTAAAACCAGGGGAGTATACAATTAGCTGACCCAAAACGAACATTTCATCTAAATGCTGTGGTTGCTAGCTGCTGTTGCCGAGTGCCTGTGATGCACAGTGACCCGGTGCTTAGCAGAATGAAACACGGCCTGGTCCTGCACCATCCTCACTGCCGGTCTTATGTTAGAGTCCCTTGTAGTCAATGTGATAAACGCTCTCATTAAGGGTCCTCTTCCTCTGCACTGACACTCTCTAGCTACTACCTAGCCTGATACCTTGCTGACAGAGTTTTAAAGTTTAGGGTGAAGATGTATTGCCTGTGAATAGTGTTCCTCCCTCCTTGGGTTGGTATCGGTAGGAATCCACGCTTCTGTAACTCAAGCAGGGAGTCTAGTCACTGGACCTAGAATATCCAAGATAAATGAACAAATAACTCTGCTTTAAAGTGTGGTTCTTCCTTTCTAAACACACAGTTGCCCCCAGAGTTTTCTTAAACAACATAGAAATGGAATCTGTAAAATACGCAACTTCTATACAGCACCGACCATAAAATGTTGAGCCCAGTGAATGAGACTGTGAGTGTGGAAAATGAGATGGGAAATATTTTTTGAAAGATCAGTTAACCTAATGTGGGATCCTAATAGTCAAAGAAGAAAAGGGGGAGCAAACAAGATGGGTGTACATTCTCACATTTAAGAAAAAGAGTTTCCCTGAATAGTAAGTAGCTCACACAAGGCCACATGTATCTTGGGGGCAGGGTGTGGGGAGGCTTTTGCAGTAGTTTACTGGGTGGTTGTTGATGCACATCCTCTCTTGCTTCTCCCCCTAAAATAGTCATCTGATTAATGTTTTGAGGAGTGTGGGTATTGTGTTTGTGTGGTGTGCCCATATGTGGTTAAGACGACCGACACAACATTTAGTCTTGCTTCAGCTTTGGGTTACACTAAACATTTTCCCATGGGAACAAAGTCGTACAGGAGTTAAAGTGAAGATGATAATAATGAGTTATCAAGAGCAGTATTCACAGTGGCTGGTCACAAGAGTGTACATGTGTAATTATCATAACTAGTACAATGGTAACAAAGCACAGCACACCATGGCTGGGAGAGAAAAGCAAGGTCCAAATTACCCAGGGGGTTTAGGCCATATGAAAGATTTTGCAAACTATTGATTGACATTAACCAGGAAGAGTTAAATTTAAAATTTTATGGGGAGTAAAAGTAAACAGATGACTGGTTGTTGTGATTGTTAAGTATCATTAAGTTGGTTCTAACTCAAAGCATGTTTAAACACAAGAGAAGGAAAATCAGCTGTCATCCTGATGATTGGTGCGATGCTGACTCTATTGTTTCAGCCACTGCATCAACCCATCTCATGGTGGAAGTTTCCCCTTTTTCACCGACCCTCTACTTTAGCAAGCGTGATGTCCTTCACCGCCAGGGACTTGTCCCTCTTGTTGGCATACCCAAAGGATATAAGTCTACTCATTGTTGCTTCTAAGGAGCATCCTGACTCTATAAGGCCAATTTGTCTACTTCTCTGACAACTGCGTGGTATCCTTAATATCCTCAGATATAGGCAGAAATATATAAAAGAAGATTAGTTAGGAAGATGTTGCAATATTTTAAAGGAGGGAAAACATCTAGCAAAATGAAAGTTGATACATAGTGACATATGGAAGATGAGACAGGACCTGTTGGATTCAGAAGATGAAGGAGATGAATGGTTTAGACCTCGACTAACCAATGGAACTATTCTGAACACTGTAAAAACTAAGTGCAGAAGAAGATGAGCTGGGAATATAATTTGGAAACATTTATTTCAAGGTATTCAAAGCTATGCAATTAAACATGGTAACTAGGTTCCTGACAACTTGGTTTTGATATCATAAATGGAATCTAGAGTAAAGGTGAAGATTGGGGAGTCATTGATATAGGCCGTGCTAGCCACTCCTTCTCTGTTACGAACAGAGACCTCCTTTTGTTCAATAAGGAAACAAGCACCTGGCATCCTGATGAAGGTCTTGTCTGCTAAACAAAAGGTTTATAGTTGGAATCCCCAGTTGCACTACATAGAAAGATGTAACAGTCTGCTTCTGTGGAGATTGCAGTCTTAGAAATCATAGGGGAAAGTGCTGCTCTTTCCTAGCAGGTCTTAATAAGTTGAAATCTACTCAATGGTAGATAACAATGAAGGATCCACCTTCTTAGACTCATGAAAGCTACTGGAGCAATCTTGTTGACATAATCAAAGGATATACCCATAGGTGTATACCTTGTTGACATACCCAAACGATATACCCATAGGTGTATACCTTGTTGACATACCCAAAGGTGAATCCGTGTACTTCAATGGACATGAGAACTCTTCTTAAGATTCCAGGGAAGACATTGACTTTCACCACACATGCATCACCCTTTTGACTGTATGACCTCCCTCACCTTCTCTCTGCCTGTCCATCATAACATATTCAAAGACCCAACAACTATACTTCAACAAGAGCAAATTCGCATGTGAAATGTCATGAAGAAAAAAATCAGAAAGAGTCATTGAATCACTGATAGATTATTACAGACATTTTTGATTGAGACTTCTTTCAGTACTAAATATTTAACTTTTAGAACACTGTGGCTTTTCATATCTTCTTTATTGTAGTCAATAACATTCCTAAAGTAGGTGGTAACTGGGTGGGTAATATGTGGTGCGAATAGATAGTTAAATGTAGAGTGAGAAATGGCTATATTCAAAGGCATTCCTTAAGTATGCCTTCAAAATTAATATAAATTAATATACCTTTAAAATTAAAAGGTTTGTTAGAGGAAGAAGTGCTGAAAAAAGAAGTGAGCAGTAGTCAAAGATGCTAGAAGAAAATGAACATGAAACGGAAGCAGAGAACTTAAGAAGAGAAAGTGTTTCAACAGTGAAAGGCTGTACCACTATTTTAAATGATATTGAGAAATTAATATGCAACCATTTTCCCTCTAAAAAATCAAAATGTCTAATAAGTATTTGCCATTTGGGATGGACAGGGATGATGTGAACTAAATGCTGGACAAGAATGGACAAGAGCTCAACCCATCAATTATGTTACGGCTTAATGATACCTTTTTGGTGTCATAAGCCTTTTTGTATAAAAGAGAGAGACCATTCAGAATCAAAGATGTTTAATCCCTTGCCTTCTAAGAGAGCTGGGTCGGTCATATAGTTCCACAGTCTCCTGTTGTGATGTCTACTGATCTCAAGCATGGACTGTCGATGGTGAATTCATTAGTCTCACTTATCTCTGCATCCACCAGCCTGAGCCCCACACTGTCTCTGCTTCCTCATCCTGCTTCTGGTTTGTCAGCTTCCACAAATTAGGAGAAGTTTGGCTTGAACTGATCTAGACTTACCTATTTCTACAACTGTGTAAGCCATTTCTTTCTTTCTTAGTTCTATTGGCACAAGATCCACAGCATATCATTCAATCATGTCAAGAAGGATTGTACAATCACTACCACAATCAAGTTAAGGACTTTTTCTCTGGCCCCCACCAATGATCAAATCACCTTTAAAATGAGTTGTGAAATCACATTCATTTCTAGTGCTCCCTCCCCTACCCACATTCATTTTTTAATCCTGAAATCCTCTCACCCTCCATCTCTCCCCACTACCCACCTCTAAATCCCCTACAAACCCTTGCATCAGTGACTATCTCTATGCACCCACTCCTTCTGTGATTCACAAACTGGTAAACCCCAAAGGAACAAATGATAAAATGAGGTGGTAAGGACAAAACAATAGTAATATAAAGATAACAATGTCAACACTGAGCAAGGAAGTAAAAACCTCCATCAATATTTAAAAAGCCAGGGAAGGAATTTTTTTCAGGGAACAATCAAGAGATTCTTGTACCTAGAACAAATTCAAGTTTGGACTAGAGGGAGGTCAACTGGTTAAGTATCAGTTTGATGCAGCAAAATCAGGAAGACAGTGATCTATGTTTGATAGTAAGGCTGTTCCAGACCTTTGCCTGTAGCTGGAACAGATCTGCCAGAGGCTTAATCTGACCAGGTACTCTGCAGATGGGTTTTGGGCTCCCACTGTCCTTCATAGTCTACTACAAATTGGGTACTCACAATTTAAGCTCTGATACATTTCCCTTCATCATATTTGGATTTTGTACAAGGCAGGGACTATCCCAGAAAGATTTAACATAGAGGTCTGGTTGAATGAACTAAGCCTGTCCTGAAGGTACCTACCCTTGCACTGAGGACTGGGGTATTCAGAAGGGAGGGGACGCAGAGAGTGGCCGCTCTAGGGTTGTGGAAATGGTAGTCACTGTAACTTGTGGGGCACCCCTGGCTTGTGGGGTCGGGGAGGTGCACAAGCAGATGAATTCTGGGGTCCTACTTAACTCTAGACCAAACCCGAGAACAATTAGTTCTGATGACATGGCCCTGTTCGATATTTACCTTCATGAACTGATCACTGATGATAAGGGTGCTAGAGCAAAGTGTGGTGAAGAAAGCAAATGGTGCCCGGCTATCAATTGGAAGAGTGTCTGGGATCTCCAAGGCTTGTATTCTAACAAGCAGCCATCTAACCGAGGAGTTAACTAAATTCACGTGGAAGTGCACCAGGTTGTGTGATCCAAAGACAACAGTAAGCCATGTCTTTATATAAATCTCTTTCTATATACAAATACAAGCCTCACTGGTTTTACTTCTCTAAAAAACCTAACTTACCACCCCATCACATTGATTCATGATGGGCCCATATATATCAGAATGCAGCTCTCCTCCAAAGTCTTCAATGGCTCATTTTCTACAGTAGACCACCTGACATTTCTTCTAAAATGTCTCATGATGCAATGGAACCTAATCCAACTTTGGGTTAGCAGCTGAGACTGTTAACCATTTTGCAAAACCAAGGAACAGGGGAATGTATAAAAAGCAAGCAAAAACAAAACTCCAAAGAACCAAATCTGTTCCCCTTGAGTTGGTTCCAATCCATGGAAACCCTATAGGACAAAGTAGAGCCACATCACGGGATTTCCAAGACTGATATTTATGAGAGCAGAATGCCCCATCTTTCTCCCATGAAGTTCTTGGTGCATTTGAATGGCAGATCTTTTGGTGAGCAACCAAATACTTAACCACTGCATCAGTAGGGCCCCAATACAATGTATAGAATAGTTCAATAAGAGGTTCTGATAGAGGATAATACTCAACATCTGTTCCAATTAAATTCCAGGACATCCTATGACTTTTCAATATTAATTTTTTCCCATGATTTGATTCTACTCTATTTTCACTTTAAAAAATTCTGCAAATCTTCTCCTAGTCAGTGCTAAAGGAGCCTTGGCACCACAGTGGTTATGTATTGGGCTGTGATCCACATGGTTGGCAATTCAAAACCACCATCAGCTCTGAGAAAGACTGGGCCTCCTACTTCCGTAAACAGTTACAGTTTCAGAAACCCACACGCGGCCAAAAGAGTCAGCATTAACAGGATGGCAGTGAGTTTGACTTTTTTGGAAATCATTGCTAGGATAGTTGGTTGGTGGTATTCCACAATTAAATTTTCACCTGCTGCAAATTGTTTACAGAAAAATGAATTTTTAATGTTTGGGAGATTTGACTCATTATTGTACTCCTCCCCCCACACACAAACACTATCCAGATTCTGAAGCCATCATTCTATAGAAAAGTCCTCGCTCATTCTATTAGAAAGATTCAGTCTTTATCTGACAGAGAATAATCTAATAGCAGTATTTAAAGGAAGCAAGATCCTAATCAGGCAGTTCATAATTTTCATTAAAAAAACATTTTACTGGAGGCTCTTACAGCTATTAACACAATTCATAAATCAATTGTATCATATTTTTCATTTTTATAAGAGAAAAGTGTTACTACATGGATATCCCTTTTTCTCAATATTTGGAGCATCTGTGGACATAACCATAATTATTCAGGACATTAGTCTTGAGAAGGATGCAAGAAAACACATGGCTGGATCCCTTTCATGTTTAGGGAGAGTTTACTTTACAAGGATGGATGTCATAGGCCATTTGTTTTTTCCTTCAGAAAATGCCCACTGTCTGGGTGCCAATCAATAAAAGATTCATTTTCTGCTGTCCTACCTTTGTTGAGGGGTGATGGAATATAATAGGAAGCATTACATTAGGGAGCTTTGAGATAGGAGGAAGCCAACTCACAATCTCTTGAAGTCAGACATGTGTGTCTGTGTGTCATTCCTATGCTTCCTGTGTTAGCGAATGAACTCAGTCCCAAGGACTATTTGGTGATCCAGGACTTAATGAGCTAGGAGAGGATAACAAAGAAACTTTGTCCTCATAGCCAGGTGTTGTATGTCACAATTACCTTGAAGTAAATCCCACGGAAACCTCTAATTTCCTTGAATTTTCTGCCTTTACACTTGAAAATGAAAGTCTGTATCCTTGCAGAGAATATAAATCAGAGGGCATATTGCATCCAGAAAATTTACTGCAAAAGACTTCTTTCAAGTGTTCAGGAGCCAAGATGTCACTTTGATAACTAAGTACATCTAATCCATGCCATGTTATTTTCAATCTCCTCCTCTGCGTGTAAAAATTGATGAATAAAGCAGACTAGAGAAGAACTGGTACAATGGAATTATGGTATTGGCAAAGCCCATAGATTATGCCATAAGGTTTCAGAAGAACACACAAATCCATCTTGGAAGAAGTGTACCAGGATGCTTCTTAGAGGTGAGCATCATCACCTTCCCGACATGATTGCTGAAGACAAAGTGCGCACATAGCACTGAAGCAAATGTGGGGAAGAAAGCTGATGGTACCCGGATATCAAAAGATGTAGTGTCTGGGGTCCTAAAGGATTGAAGATAAACAAGTGACCATCTAGCTCAGAAGCAATAAAGTCCACATGGAAGAAACCTACCAACCTCTGTGATCACAAGGTATCGGTAGGGTCAGGTATCAGACATCAAAGAACAAAAAAGTCATATCATTGTGAATGAAAGGGAGTGCAGAGTGGGGGCCCAAAGCCCATCTGTAGGCAACTGGACATCCCCTTATAGACGGGTCACGGGAAGGAGACAAGCCAGTCAAGGTACAGTGTAGCAGCGATGAAACATACAACTTTCCTCTAGTTCCTAAATTCTTCTACCACGCCACCACCCACCCACTATCATGATCCTAATTCTACCTTACAAATCCATCTAGACCAGATGTACACTGGTACAGATAGTAACTGGAAACACAGGGAGTCCAGGACAGATGAACCCCCAGGACCAGTGGTGAGAGTGGCGATACCGGGAGGGTGGAGGGAAGGTGGAGTAGAAAGGGGGAGCCAATTACAAGGATATAAATATAATCTCCTCCCTGGGAATAGACAACAGAAAAGTGGCTGAAGGGAGACATCGGACAGTGTAAGACATGACAAAATAATAGTAATTTATAAATTATCAAGGGTTCGTGAGGGAGGGGAAATAATGAGCTGACACCAAAGGCTCAAGTAGAAAGCAAATGTTTGGGGAATGATGATGGCAACATATATACAAATGTGTTTGATACAACGGATAGATGGATGGATGGATTGTAAAAAGAGTTGTACGAACCCCAAAAACATGATTTAAAAAAGAAGTGAACATCATGCAGCTTGGTCTTACTGACTTTGGAAACGTTCGTAGGAGGGACCGATCCTTGAGAAGGACACCATTCTTGGTAAAGTAGGGTCAGCAACAAAGAAATGGTTCTCAATGACATGGCTTGGGATCATGGATGCAACACCGGGCTCCAACCTAGCAGCCATGCTGTGATCGGTGCAATAGGAAATGCTCTGCTACATGGCTTTAGGCCTTCACACAGTTATGGTGAGCCTTTTATTGTCTTCTAATGCCATTGCTCTGTGAACTTTCAGAAGCTCTCTCAAACACAGGGAACCCACTTGAAGGCACCTAACTACAGCAGCAGCAACAAAATCCGGACTGTGAACCAACCATTCTGGTGCAGACCGCACAGAGGGCAGCTCCTTCTCGGCTCCTGAGCCTAGGTCCCCATCACCACTCCTATAGGAGGCGGACGCCAAGAGAGGGCTGGAGGCTCCATGCGCTAGCAAGGAGCTCCTCAAAGTGCTTCTGTGTGTTCCAACTTACCTGTAATGCGCTGGCAACAGTTCTTCAGGTAAGAAGGATTGATTTCAAAGGTAGCTGTTACCAGGTTGCCATGAAAAAGAGAGGTATGTCCAAACTGACTTTGGGAACTAGAAGCATTTGATTACTGTGAGTGGTTTCTAACCTGACATGCCTCCACACTAGCGCGAGGCTCTTTTGCATTGCCCCTGCTGCCTGATACTTTCTGACCTGGTTCTTCCACCTGATCCCTTGTCCCTAAGTCACTGATTACCCAGTGACCTCCTTCCCTTCCCATTCTTAATATTCCTGAGCTTGCCATCCACCTGTGGGCTGTGTGATTGTCACCTCAATGGATAGGCTGGCCTTCCTTATTACCTTAGGCTTCTGCAAGGTCTAACGCTTGAGGTCGCTTCCTATTTGTCTTTCAGCTGTGAAGTTAAAAGACATGGTGACCGTGGGGCCAAGCATGTACTCTTTCACATTCCTAGTAATCTAGCTTGTAACACCTGATTGGAACACCTGTCCGGTTCCCACTGCTGCTGTGAACATGAAAGAAATAATATGTGAGCACTATATGAAAATACACAGCACACATGTTATTATGAGACCGCAACACGATGGAGTGTGATTGCTGAAGGCTGAGCACAAAGGTGCTGTTGGTGGAACACAGAGCACTATCTCTGGCATTCATTCATTCTTGGGCAAGTCACGCCGTAAGGGAGACCTATTCCATACAGGGGCAATTGTAGCAAAGAACCATCTCGAGAGATTTTATATGAGCAGAAGCTTAAGAGGCTTGTAGTTCTGAAGAGTAGAAGGCCCCAACCAGGCTATCCATGTGGAGTCCTTCTAAGGGTTTTGAAGGATAATCTATTCCAACTCTCACCAAGCTTCTAGTGATTCCTAGGGATCCTTAGCATCCTTTTGACTTGTGGCTTTCTCTCCCACAACGTTGCCTCTATTGTCTTACGGTCATCTCCAGCTGTGTGTCCTGTCTCCTCTCTTATAAGGACACTACTCATTGGATCAGAACCCACCCTATTCTGTATGACATCAGGTGAGCTTAACTGACAGCAATGTCGTCCAAGA
This sequence comes from Tenrec ecaudatus, assembly GCF_050624435.1. Classification (NCBI taxonomy): domain Eukaryota; kingdom Metazoa; phylum Chordata; class Mammalia; order Afrosoricida; family Tenrecidae; genus Tenrec; species Tenrec ecaudatus. The sequence goes on along the minus strand of NC_134542.1, from coordinate 9,895,312 downwards.
CCCTATTTCCAAAGAAGGTCACATTTACAGGTATCTTACCCTCAGGTCTAGGACATCAGTGTTGTTGTTGTTGTTGTTTTGGAAAACAATTCAATCCACAACAGCAAGTATTGACACAAATTTCTGTCTCTTCAATTTGCTCTTTTGCCCTGCTGAAAGACTAAGTTCTCGGTGGAATAAAGAAAGGACTCCTTAGTTCCAGCCACCATAGACTGGCCACCTGGTTTCCTTCCACTTTGGTGGCTAACCTCTCTGCAGAGCACCTGCAACAGAGTTTGATATCTGAATGGTGTGATTCTTATCCTTTGAGGACTAAGGTGGGGCTGACACAAATAATCGAATTTTCAATCACCTCATCTGCATGTGAAGGATGGACAATGAATAAGGAAGACCTCAGGAGAATTGTCGCCTTTACATTATGTTATTGACAAAAAAGGTTGAGTATACCATGGACTACCAGAAGGGAAAAGCTGTCTTGGAAGAAAGCCAGAATGCTCTTTAGAAGGAAACATGAGGATGCTTCTCTCATATATTGGGCATCAGGGAAACCAATTCTGGAGATGGACATTATCTTTTTTAAAGTAGAGGCAACTGAAAAAGAAAACCCACAATCAGACGCACTGTCCCGTGCTACAACAGTAGTTCTAGCAGCTCAGTGGTTGTGAGGACGGAGCAGGGCAGAGAATCCTTTCTTTCCGTCCTATGAAGGGTCACTGAGTTGGAACCAACTTGATGTCACTTAACAGTCAGTGAGCTCACTCTTCCCCACACAGAACAACCAAATCAGCCACCAGATTCTCCCTTCACAGAGGACAAGTCCACGTGGAAAGGGAGATGGGAGGGACACGCAGCTCAGGATTGTGATGTCCAAACATTATTTGTTATTTGTGAAGCTTGCTGACTCCTCCAGTGTGAGAAGAACTCAAATTCCAGGTCCTCTCTCTAGTCACTGGTAACATTTCCACGTAAACGTCACCACCTTAACCACTTAAAATGCTTCCTCCTCATGAATTTCCTGATTCTCCTCCTTGTGCTCCTGAAGGCTCAGACAGCTGGATCAATTCAGCGTTCAAGGCCAAGTTCACTTTGGAAACAATATAACAAAAGTTACCAACTGTTTTAACAAGATATAAGGACGAAAGTCTGTTTAAATGGACCATTTTCAAGCAGCAGAACTCTTTGATAAGTATTGGTCGCCAAAACAAGTTTGCATTCTATATCGTGACCCAGAAAGTCCCTTTGTATACATGTATATGGAAAGGATTTGGTGGCTGCATATGCTCTCATTGGAACACGGGAGGGAGAAATTGAGCTCTTCGTGACTAGCACAGCCAGACAAGCGTATGAAGTCAGTCAGTGTTCACATCCAGTGCAAGTGGAAGGAGACATCAGGCAGGGTTATTTCCAAAGAGGTGGACATTTCTGGCAGTAACTCTGCTGGGTGTGAAGCAGAACAAGAGAGTGGGCTAGGAAAAGGCAGAATCTTCAAAAGATTTGGATCATGATTTACTGAAAGAAATGTATCTGACATTCTATTCTGCGTCTTTGTTGTTGAGGGATGTGGGATTCAATTTGGACTCACAGTAGCCCCTTAAGACAGGGAAGAAGTAACTGTTGCTGGGATTTTCTTTCCTGTAATACTTATAGCAGCAGATGGGCAGGTCTCCTTTCGGCAGAAGCACTAGGTAGACTCCTTGTAATTTGCATTGACCCAATGGAAACCACACCACACCCACACAAGCACAGAAAGATGACAGAAACAAATGCCCCATAGAGTGATACGTAACCTTCCTATCTAAAATTCAGTGTGCTACTTTCTTTTCTATTCTGCTTCTATATATGTATATAATGATGGACTACATTGGATGAGAGCCTCCATTTAAAACGTACTGCTCAAGAAGAGCACAGGTAAAGGAAAATCTTCAGAAGATCTGATGTGACTGTCTTACGCTCTTCATTCTTTCCTGCAAGTGAACTTTTGGTTTTGAAAGAGATGGTATTTAGGGAGGGGTATTCATAAGCTTCCTTGGACGCAGTTTGATTTTAGGAATACCGCCAAATTCACCTCCTTCCTTTCAGATTCATAACACTGGAAATGCATCATTGATAGTTCCAACAGAAGTATAAAGGGTGCGTGGTCTACATCAGACACTTATTTCAAATGATACAATCTTGTTTCACTATTTTATTTTTTCCATTTTGTGATGCTCTCCTTTTGTTTTGATGAATTTTATCTATTTTAAATAGAGATGTCTTTAAATTATATTCAGCTATGGGAGAAAATGCTGTATACAATTGTTTTTCTTTGTTGAGAATGTTTCCAACTGATAGACACAGGCTGAGGTAAATTGTTCATTAGACATTCGGGCTGTATAATGTCTTAATTACTATTTTCTATTTTTTCTCTCAGTTCTAGTATCCATTGCGATGACTGCACAGAACTCGGACAAAATTTATAATTGAAGAGTTTATTAAGGATGTTACCATGATGTAATGCAAATGAGGAATACTCAGAGTTGAGTGGTTTAACAGGACATTTTACAAAGTTTTGTCAATACTGCTAACAAATACCCCAAGGGTGTACCACTCTGCTATATGCCTCAACCCCAGGACATTATGCTTAAACTCTATAGGTCAGAAAACCCAGCTCCCTGAAATAAATGCCCAGAGGCACCTCACTCCGGTAAGTGTCAGCCCAAAGACATTCAGTCCCATTTCCATGGTAAGCAAGTCTAACTCCCCCAATTAAGTACCCAGAGACACCCAAATCTGCAAGCCAGTATTTTGTACAAAAGCATCCATCCTTTCTTTTTCAGAAACACTCATCTTTGCTAGCTCCATGGGTTGGGAGTCCATCACTCTGTACCGTGTGCTGGATCCTGGTTCTGCTGCTGTTCTTCTGATGGCATAGCTGTCTTTAGGATCCAAGAGAGTCACTCTGCAGGCATTTGGGGCACTCCTTTCCTGGCTCCTGCTAGTAAGGAGAAACCCCCTCCTGCTTCTCAGAGGGCTCATTGTATACACAGCAGGATGGCACTCTAGGGAATTTCTTCCCCCACCTTCTTTCTCATGACAGGCAAGGTCATTTAGTAGGAGTAAGAAACCACAGCTATAAGAGCCACATTAAGTCATTTGCTGTCCCTGCACAGGGTTAGTTTGATTTTGAGAAGGCCGGTAGTGTACCAAGGAAAAAATCTTAAATAATCCAATCAATGCTGAAATCTTCACAACCTTTATTAAAAATATAAAACTAGAGTCATTTACCCATGAAATGGAAAATTATTGGCCAATATTCTCTGTGGGAGAAAGATATGACTGTCTGTTCCAGTGAAGCTGTACAACCTCAGAAAGCTATGGAGCAGTTCTACACTGGCCCCTAGTGACCTCATGCGATAGTTAAAGTTTATTGTGCCAACCTGGCCCATAAACTCATGTGGGGTTGATTGAGGGGCAGAGAGATAAATGGCTCCGTGAGCTTTGCCTTTCGAATTCTCAGGTCTCTTGCTTTGTGATGGCAAGTTTCCTCCTTCAGCTGGCAAGACTCACTTCCTGCAAGAGATCCCCAAGGAGAAGCTGCATGGACCTACTCCGATGCAGCCTGGGGTGTGGGAGAAGCCGCACGGAGACCCCTGCCAGTGCTGAGATGCTTACACAGTCATTAATTCGGCTTTCCTCCTGCAGTCGGCATCATTGCTCATCTTTTGTGAGACAGAGGAGGACTTTGTGGATTGGGGTGGACCTATGGGTTAATGTTGGACTTGTGGGCTTGGGCAGCACTGGGTTGGGATGTTTTCTTCATGTGCATTTACCCTTCAGATAAAACTTTCTCTTATACACATATAAGTTTCTGTGGATTTGTTTCTCTGATGTGCCCAGACCAACACCCCTCATGAGTCTAAATCAAGTGGCAGGCAGTGGGATTGGTTTGGGTAGAAGAGTGTGTGCAGCCATGACTTTGGATACTCATTGGTATCGAGTCAATTCTGACTCATAGCAACCCCAGTGGGTTTCTGTGACAATATCTCTTTTTAAGAGTAGAAAGTTTTGTCTTTCTCCTGAGGAGCAGCTGATGGTTTTGAACTGGTGACCTGGGAGTTAGCAGTCTAACTTGTAGCCACCTGAGATAGAGCAACAAAGAATGATATGGCCCTTTTCATTAGTGCATGGTAAAAATTCATCTGAGTGGCTTATCTTTCTTCTAACAATGGCCTGAGAGTTTTCAGGGCCCCAGGTAATGGTCAGTGTTTCACAAAAATAGTTGTCTCTTCTCACCTCTATTCCAAAACTGTCCTGCTTCCTGGGGTTTTCCCCTCCACATGGTTCCTGGTTTCCCAGGATTTTCCAAGTACAGTGTTTTTATTGCCAGACACTTATTAAAGCATCCCCTTCCATGTTAAAAAAAGGCTCATTTTCTGTGATGAATTAATTGCATGGTCACCCCTTTGCTGTGTTCACCAAGAAGCTACCATTTTCTGAATGTTGGCCGAGGGCACCGACATAGAGCATCTATAGTTACTGACCCTCACAACAAATACCTTAGTATTGGTTTCTCTTTCTCAGTTTTAGTGGAAAACCAGGCCTTGGGTAAAGATTATATCATAAATATATTTCAAACAATCTGGATTTTAGTATTTTTATTTTTTTAATTTTAGGAGAAAACGAGTATAGGTATGCTCCATAGCTTGACATCATTTATATATGATTTCATCTAATTTGGCTTCACAACCAGTGCTCCTGGAAGCAGCAGTCAATAAATCAAATTACTTAATCCAATGTGCAATATGCTACGCAAGAGAAAAGATGGATGTCATTTTGACAAGAAAAGCATGCCTGGCCCAGATGAGAGTATTTTTAATTGCCTCATGCATGTGGAAGTATAGGAAATATGTATATTTCCTCCCTCTGCATTCTAATGCATGCCTATACCTTTCATGGTCGTATCTCGGCATGCTTTCCCGTGATACTTTAAAAGTCACTGTGTGTATGTGTGCGTGTGGGCAAGTGTGTCATGTTTTTGTTCATTGTTAATGAGTGAGCTCCCAACAACATAACCTGGGCTGCGATCACTTTCATGTCCCAGAGTTTAGGAAGTTGTCTGGCCTATATAAGACCCTCAGTAATTGGATCACGGTACAGCATATATGCATCTTTTATAGTCTCATGACTAATTCACCTTGAACCCAGGTGTTGACTTTAACTTCCGTGTTTTCCTGCCTCTCCTGGAGGCAGCGTCTCACATATTAATTTCACACCGCCCTCCCTCCTCTGATATCGTCAGACACAGTCTGCTGAACACAATTTCCACCCGATGATTAGAAAACGCAGTCCAATCAAAAGCACATCTGGCCCAACACCCTCCGTTATAATGTGTTAGCCCTGAGGGCCACCTCTTGCATTTTGGAACTGCCAACCCTTCCTCCTCCCCAAACCGCAGGGACAGAGGTGTTTCCTCCAGGTCAGGAAAAAAAAAAGGGACTTCCGGAATGCTCCATGCCCTGCTGAGAAGTTGTCTTTCCACCCTAGATAAGCAAAATCTCCGGTTTCACCTGCTTGTTATGTCTCCACAGAATTACCTGGGAGTCTGGTTCAAAGGTGTATTCAGATTCAGCCTATCGGAAGTGGAAATGCAAATTCTCAGCAGGCGGTTGAACCAGAATGAACCTGTTGGAAGCCCTGAAAAGAAATATGTTTTACTGTTATGTTCAGTTGGTGGAAATGGTTGAAAACAAAGGAAACAAAACAAAAACCTTTTTATATATTTTATTCAATGCCTGCCACTTACAATTCCTGTTTTCAGCTAGTACACGGGTTCTTTTTGCCTGATGAACAATGGAATCATCCAGGGAGCCCATTAAAAAAAAGCCCTAGTGCTTACAGCCTGCCACAGACAATGAAATCGGAATCTCTGGGCAGACACAGTTGTTAAAATCTCCCTGCAGTGATTCTACGGTGCAGCCAGGTAGAGCAATGCTAGGGTAAATACTCTGCTCTCTTTGAGGCTGCCGACTTTCTGTGAGACTCCTCAACTCAGAGAATAAGGAAATAAACAGAAGTGACAATTCTATATTCTGCTCAAAATTTGTAGATCTGTATGTTTAGCACTTACACAGCTTCTGCCAATAGTCCCACTCAAGTGCATCCTCACACATGACTGTTGGAGAAGCCGTGACTATGACCATGCAGGTCAGGTTCACTTTCAATAGCTGCCAATCACAGGCCCCCATCCTCTGTGATGAAGAGTTGTAAGATAACTAGACATCTGGATGATTAACAGATGTTTAAGTTATACTTGGGTATATTAAAAAAGAACCATTTCCAACTCAGCTACTTCTACTCAGAAGATAGTTTCTCATGGCCAGAGGCTGTTGAGTCAATTCTTACTCGTGGCTACCTATCCACGAGTGTCAGATTGAAACAGTGTGCTTAGGTCTTTCAAGAACAGTATATATATATATTTTTGGAAGTAGATCACCAGGCAGTTCTTCCATGACTCTGCTCTCAATGGATTAGAACCACCTACCTGCCCTTTGGTTAATAGCTGAGTGCTATAATCATTTGCAACATCCACGGATCCTAGTTTTGCACAAACATATTATGCATGAACTGTGGGTTCCCAGCTGGACCAAGAAAGTCCACTAAGCCTTAAACTATACTTTTTTAAACTCCCAGTGCAACGATGTGGACAGCACGATGCTAAGGAGTGGAGAAGGTAGTGAGAAGTGCTGTGGAGATGCATGGTTTCTCATGAGTACACGGGAAAGGCTACCGGCCAAAGACTATCTTCTGACAGCCTTTGTGGGAGGGGCCCAAATGCCTAACATGTGACTAAGAGTCTCTAAAACAGTCTGCAGTGGGTAACTTTATGTTCCCACTTTTTTAGCTCAAGTCGGTTCTAACTGAAGGTGGCCGTTTGTAGAGAGGAATAACACGCTGCCTCATCCTGCGCCATGGGTGTGAGCGCATTTTTGTAGCCACTGCGTCAAAGCTGTCTCACTTGCAGTCTTCCTCTTGTTCATAGACGCTTTGCTTGACTAAGTCTCCTGTCCTTTTGCAGGGACTGGTCTCTCGGACAGCATGTCCAAAGGACAGAAGAGGACGTTTTGCCACTTAGCTAAGTCAAGTGCTGTTTGGCCAAAGGCTAGTTGGTTGACTGTTCCTTTCAATCATCTAATGTGAATCACAATGGGATTTCTTTCCCCAATGTCATCTATCTCTTGAAAAAGGAGTGGCTCTAGGGCCTGGTTTGCCTTCAGGTTTTGCCTAGAGATATTTTGGCAGAACTTGATCCTGCACTTTGCCCCGCATTAGACCTGAGGGTCTTAGAATGCAAATTTAAAACAGTTTCAAACCTACCAGCTGACTGAGGGATGTTGGACTTGCCATTGGGCCCAAATCTCATATCAGATCAGCAATCTCCTTGAAGCAAATCTCTCTCTCCTCTTTCACACACACACACACACACACACACACACACACACACACACGCTGCAACAATGGGCTCAAACAACAATAATTCATAGAATGATGCAAGTTCGGACCCCGCAGTGTTTTGCTCTCTTTTATATAGGGTTGCAATTAGTCTGAGTTCACACGATGACACTTAACAAACACCACAGCAAATACCATTTATACTTGTGTATAAGCCGAGTTTTCCAGCACTGAAAAACTGGGGTTCGGCCTCTCCACACCACCCACTCCCAAGGTAATGGGACAAGCGCCCGTTATCTCGCAGGTGATTGCTGTTTCTCCACTGTTCATTCAAAGCCCCGCTGATACCGCAGGGCTTTGAATGTTTGCTTACTCACATCTAACCAATCAGACCTGTCCTATGACATGTATCTTTGAATAAGCCTTTTAAAGACCGTGTACGAAGGATGTGGCATGAATGGATGTCATCTGGTAAACCCCGACTAACAAAAGGAGGAAATCTCATGAAGCCTGACAGAGTTAATAGCAAAGTGGGTTCGAGATGCATGGGGAGACATTCTAGAAGACATGGTGTGATGTGCCTTCCAGAAATGTAGTATTAGTAATACAATGGATGGCAGTGGATACTGTGCTTTGTATGAAAATGACAGCAGTGATGGTGATGATGGTGATCTCAGTGAGGACAGCATCTATGATGACCTCACACCAGCTGAAGCTCTGCATTGGGATACAGATGATGATGAGGAATCCAGTTTTGAAGGATTTTAACTCTACATTTTAGCTTGGTTGCTAATTGAGCTCAGGGAATAGTACTCTTAAGGTATCATTGTTGATACCTTATTGTTTTTTGAACCTATTTTCCACTTACTGTGCTGCTTTACTAATGTTAAATGACTCGTCCTTTTATTTATGTTTTTATTTTAAATAAATATTTAAATACATCACCCATTGATGTCTCAATTTTAGTAATTTTATTTTCATTTGTTTTGATTATTGAAACTCACCAATAGCTTCTGAATTTCCCACCCTAGGCTTATACTTGAGTCAATCAGTTTTTCTGGTTTCCCAGGTAATAATTAGGTACCTCAGCCTATACTCGAGTTGGCTTATTTTCGGGTATATATGGTATATGCCCGTGTGTGTGGTCTAGATCCCATATAAGGAATCTGTCAGATGTATGTTTATATATCAATCAGTGGTTATGTCTCCCTGGAGACCCCTGAAACACAGACTATATAGAAATCAAATGTGTGTGCAAATTCAAGGTCTAAAAAGGTCGGTCTGAGTTTCAGATTCCTGAGACAGAGATGATACTTCTGTGGGCTCTGAAACAAGGAGGTGAGTTTCAGGCCTCCTAGCCTGAAGCTACAGGAGTCAAGTGTTAGAGATTGATTAAGGAAAAGGAGAAAAGACAGTTGGCCAAGCAGGAGTATAGTCTGGACCAGTGACAGAGTTTGGGGGCTGTTGGGGTGCCTAATACCCCTGAGCTCATCACCCTATTTTTTGGACACAACAGCTCCAGAAAAGACCCAAGGACATGCCTCTTCTTTCCTTGTATGGTGATGAGGCCACTGTCACCATCTCTGCATGGCGACTCTCTTTGTCCCCACCTCCACGCATCTCCTCTGCTCCCCAGCTCCCGGGCAAGCTGAGTGAGCCTCGCTGCTGTTGGAACACACCGCATGCTGTGCTGCTTAAGCAAAACGTATCGCATGCATCGAATGACTGCCACCCAACTCGGAATCCAGTGTCCCCAGTGCAGTGGTTCTCACCCAAGCCATTGGAAGCAATCTGTGAGAGTCCATTTACCACGGGCCAGTGGTTGACATCCCATTAAAACACTTGCAGGTGTTCGCATTTTCCATTATCAATGCCTGTCAACCTAAATGAATCTTTGTTTCCCGAAATGTCAGAGGCTGAAAGAAATAAAATGAGAAATCCCAATCGGTTTGGGGACAGCTTTGGGGGATGCGAGGGGAGCGCTAAACCAGCAGGACTGTCAGTCCTTCCCTCTGGTTTCAATGCCAATGACTCCAACCTCCTCATTGTTTCCTCTGTTCTTACTTCACAGCTTCTCCGGAAGACTCCACATTTCCTTCGTCGTTGTTTCTAAGGCTAAGGAATCTGTTTTAGTAACAATCACTTAGGGTTTGGTCATTCGGTTCCTTGTAAATTTGAGATGGCCTCTCTGTGTGATGGTCTTCGCAAGAACACTTTTTGAACTTGCCTTTGGTGTTCAGGACCTTCCAGTCAGTGCAACTCACAGCAACCCAAAATGTCACAGGATGAAACATCACCTGATCCTGCCCCACCCGCACAACCCTTGCTGAGATTGCATCCATCGTTGCAGCCACTGTGTCAATCCATTTCATTGAGGGTCTCCCTCTTTTCCACTGACCCTCTAGTTTATGAAGCACGCCTTCCTCCTGCAGGGGCTGCTCTCGCCAAAGGACAGGTCCAAAAGAGTTACTTTGCATATGTGAGAAAGAAAATGCATGCCAGGGAGAGAAGAAACATTCTGCAGAATTAAAATGCTCTGTGGTGCAGCTTGTGTTCTCCCTAAATGATGGAGAAACAGGGTGTTTGTGTTGGGTGGGGGCTTGGGGTTGCTGGTGGGTCTTGGAGGTGAATGCTGCTAAACCCAAATTCTTACTCTGTGTTGTGCAATTCTATGATCTAGGGCAAGTCTCCTAATTCATTACTGTGTGCTTTATGCTTTGATTCATTTAGAACTGGAAATATATGCCACCCCACATTCTCCCTAGGACGCAGCAAAGTAGCAGGTAAAACTCGGCGACATGTTGAAGGTGCTCAATCTCAGAATGTTTCTTGACTTCCTTGGAAGTAAGGCCCTAAGGATAAGGATGCTCTCATGGTTCTTTTCGGGTGTCAACCTGGCTTGCCTACAATCCCCAGAGGTTGAAGTTAAAATAGTCTAGCTATTACTAGGAAGCATTTGTACATGATTAAGAATTAAATAAAGGGCTCCTGGCGTCACAGAGGTTAAGAACTCAGATACCGACCAAGATGGCCTGTGCAAACCCACCGACTGTTCTGGGGGAGAAAGATGGGATAATCTTCGTTCATAAATCATTACAGAGGCGGCCTACGTCTCGCTCCATGGAGCAATGAAGTGGGTTCAAAGCCCTCCCTTTCCCATTAGCAGCCAGGCACTTAACTGAACTTCCAGGGTTTTCTCTTATCTCATTATCTTATATGCAATCACCAGGCCCACTCTGATGGGGAACCATTCATTCTGATTTTTTTCTCTCTCATCCAAGCCCTAGACCAGCCTGGTAAGTGAAACTCCATCTCCAGCGATGACCTTGGCCAAATGAATTAAGTGGCATGAATGTTATTGGCAAGGGACACTGGGCTGCCACGGCCCAGTAAGCTCAGTTGTTCAATACAATCCTGGATTCACTGGCCTGATAGATGCACACATTTGGGCAGAATTATAAAAACCATCATCATGCTCCTCAGAGGCCTTAATCCCAATTATGCATACTTTCTAGTACATTCTATAGTTCACCTTCTAGAGCATGCTCAGCTGGGCATGGTAATTATGTCTGGACTCCAAAATGGAGTATGAGAATGTCTCAAAAGATTCATATTTCAGAGTAATATCCAATTACATCTTGCATATTTTTTCACCACCCATTCATTTAAAAAGGTTAATGATTTAATTTCATCCCCTGCCCACACTTGCTCCACCCCCACTGTCACCAGTGAGGGCCCAGAGATACTGGAAGGACAGAAATTCACAGAACAGACAGGAGCTTGTATTTTCTGTTTGAGGGAGTTTTGTGATTGCGTCTTGCATTCATGGCACTAGCTCTAGAGCTGCAGGGTTCCCATTGCGCTTGGGAAGGTTCAAGTACATTCTCTGCTGGTAGGAAAAGGGCTGCTTGAGCTCCCTAAGGAGAAGAAACAAGTCCTCTTCGAAAGTCACCAAGGCTGCAGTGTGCACTTTCCATCGGACCGTGCCAAGTTGAAGGCCTTTCTTGAATCCAGGTTGTTTGCAGAGGAGCCCTGGTGGCCTAGTGGTTACACTTCCAACTTTTGCTTTTCATTCCAGAGCATCCAGTACTTGAAATCAGTGAAGAACAGAGAAATTTCTCTCTCTAGGGAACTTACCTATTAAGAGAGGCGGCACTCACATTATGTTAATGTGTGAAATAGGATTATCTACCTATCGATATAATATTGTTGTGTTCCATACCATTGAGTCTGTTCTGACTCATAGAAATCCTATGTACAGCCAAATTAAATATTACCTGTCCGGTAATAGCCTCAAACATGTTGCCATGTTTAATGACTCTGCTGCAGCCCCTGGACCAGTCCATCCATCCCATCTGTGCTCTTCCTCTCTTTCACGAATTCCCTGCCCTTCTCCCGGGACTGGTCCTTCCTGGCAACATGCCCAAATTTAACAAGATAAAGCACCTTCATCTTAGCTTTTAAGAAGTACTCTGCCTGTGCTTCTGCCCAGATTATTTCATTTTTCTGGCAGGACATGGTTTACCTAATATTCTTTGCTACCACCATAATTCAAACTCATCATTTCTTTGAACTTTGCTAATTGACTTGCTTTCACATGCAGATGAAGCGAGGGACATTGCTATGGCTTGGGATGGGTATGCTTTAGTCCTCAAAGTGACATGCTTGATTTTTAAAACACATTGGAGAGATTTTTGAAGCAGATTTTCCCAATGCAATATGTTGTTCGACTTCTAGGCTACTTTTTCCATAGGCCTTGGTTGTGGACCCAAGTAAATTTAAATCCTACATGTCTTCATTTGTTTCTTCTAAGTCAGTAGATTTTTATTGATCCGGTTATGGGTTCTTCTGTGTGTGTTTTGCTTCATTTTTATGTGCAGCTCTAATCCATGTAGAAAGTTGTAGGCTTTGGCCTTCAGCAGACAAGTGTTTCAAGTACTCTTAATTTTCAGTAAGCAAGCTTAGATCATCTATTTCAGTGATTCTCAACCTTCCTATAAATCTATGACCTTTTAATACAGTTCCTCCTGTTGTGGTGACCCACCCCCCCAACCATAAAATTATTTTCATTGCTACTTCATAACTGTAATTTTGCTATTGCTATGAATTGGGTGACCCCTGTGAAAAGGTGGTTCGACTCCCAAAGGGGTTGAGACCCGCAGGTTGAAACCGTTGACCTATATATTGTAGGTTGTTCATGAATCTTCCTCCATTCCTGAAGCCATGATGTCATTCATATAGTTATGATTTTTAGATGCTTTGCTTTAGCATGCAGATTGAATAACTGTAGTGCTGGAAGCATAGAACCCCACCTCACAGCTTTCCTGGTTTTAAACCATGCGGCTCCCCTTGTTTGGCTTCTTGGCTTATGTGCAGCCTCCACATGAGCACATTCTGGAATTTCCTCTTTTCATAACACTCTCCATGGCTTGTTGTCCACACAGCTGGATATCTTTGCATAGTCAATAAAATGTAGGGAACCATTTTTCTAATATTCTTTACTTTCAGTCAAGCTCCGTCTGACATCATGAATGACATCCATCACTCTCTCTCTCCTGAACTCACCTAGAAATGTTGGCATTTCCCTGTAAATATGCTGCTGTAACTGCATTTGAATTACCTTCAGTATCATTTAACTTGCATATGATATTGGTTGATAATCCCACATTTCACTGGATCACCTTTCTTTGGAATGGGCCTGTATTTCTTTGGAATGGGCCTGTATGCTCTCTTCTAGTCAGTTGGTTGATTTGCTAGCTTCCAAATTTCTTGGCATAGATTAGTGAGCATTTTGTCTGCTTAGACATCTCAACTGGTATGCTATCAATTCCTGGAGCCTTTGATTTCCCCCACCCCAAAAACTCCCTGCAACTTGGATTTCTCCCTGCAGTGCTATCAAGTCTTGATCAGATGTTGTCACCTGAAATTGGTGAACATCAATCAATTAATTTTGATACATTGACCCTGAATTCTTCTATCTTTTTCTGAGGCTTCCTGCATCATCCAATAGGTTGCCTATAGAATCTTTCAATATTGCAACTTGAGTTTTTTCTTCAAGTTTTTCAGCTTGCAAAATGCTGTGTCCTTTTGTTTTCTCACTCTAAGTCTTTCTGTATTTCATTATAGACTTTCCTTAGCTTTTCAAATTGCCCTTCACGTTTTTCTGTTCAGCTTTTTCAGTTAGTGATTTCCTCCTTTCACTTTAGGTTCTCTAGATTCCAGAGCAAATTTCAGAGTCTCCTTGACATCCTCCCTGTTTCCCAGTTCTTTTGCTTTCTTTATGCAAGATGTCATCCCACAGCACCTCTGGTCTTTGGCCAGTGGCAGTTATTGTGTCAAATCGATTTTTGAGATAGCCACTAAAATTGACTCTCAGGGACATTCAACTTTTAATTTTTTCTTCCACTTCGTCTTTAATTTGCATAGGATCAGTTGACAATGCTTGACCTTGTTTTGACTGGTACTACTAACCTTCTCCATCATTTCTATACAAATTATTTTTTAATTTGTAGAAATAATTAAAAGATAATGGACTTTTCCCCCAAAAAACTTTGAAGCTCACGTGTACATGAATGGGGGTTAAGTGTTGAGCTGCTAACCACAAAGTAGGCAGCTCAAACCTACCAGCCACTTTTCAGAAGGAAAAGACTGCCTGTTGCTTTAAAGATTTAGTCTCAGAAATCCTATAGAACTGTAGACTTTTGTCCCATAGGGTCACTGTGAGTCGGAGGAGAATCAATGGCAGTGAGTTTCGTTTTTGGTTTGGCTTACATACTGTGCATAGTAAAAAGTAGGTTCCGAATTGTTATCAAACATTTCTCCAGGTTTTGTTCCTCCTGGGATCATACATTCTTTGGGGTACAGTATTGTGTGAAAGTGCTATTCTCAAGCTTTCTTTTTGGTTTTGTTTTGATGGTCAATATCCATCCTGTGTTAGGCTGGTGTGTTAGATTATGTTCTCTAGAGAAATAATGACATGTATATATGTAGGCATATGAAAGAGATTTATATCAAATGGCACAAATGGGTTAGATAGGAGTAACTCCAGTGTGGTCTGAGTCTGTGCATCAGATGATAAGCTAGAGGCTTCTCCTGACTCATGTAATTGCAAAGGTTGATGAACCAGAGGACCGCAGGATGGTAGACAAAGGGTTTAATGAATCCAAGATTGACAGGCTGCTGACGGCTCCTGGAATCCACCGGCAATATGGCAGGAGGTTTACAGACCAGATGCAGGATCCAGATCTAGCAGAAGGGAAACTTTCCCACTGAATCTGCTTAAAAATAAGCAGGGCACAGCCCCAAGGAGTCTTTTTTTCCAATTGAATCAAGACTGTAACCTAATTAATGGAGTTCTCTCCACCACAACACTTGGCTGCTCACAGAGTTGATTACTTTATGCCAGGAAGTTGATTACCTTGGTATAGATCACATCGTGGGAGATAACTGCCAAACTACTGAGAGCCCTGGCCCAGCCACGTTGACACAAACATAACTATTATACTCTCCAATCAGTGAAAGCACATATCAGAACATTCAGGCCTCTCAACTATACTGAGGGGTTCACAGCACTCTGGATCCCAGTTCCTTACTGATAAACTTACTAATAAAATCAATAATTTCAACCTTCCAAATTCCTAATACCATATCATTCTACATTTGGCCAGACTAGATAGCTTTCTCAAAGCCATAGGTGAGAAGTTCCTTCATCCAGGCATGCCCCATCACATTATTTCAAAGTTACATCGTTGTGTCACCTAACTAACCCACTGCCATCAAGTGGATTTCAACCATATGGCAGCCCTATATGATGTTTCTTAGTCTATGGATCTTTGTGGGAACAACTGGCTTTCTTTAGTTTGAACCACTGTCCTTGAGGACAGAGGCCCAATGCTGACCCACCAGAAGCACCAGGGCTCCTTAGTTGGGTCAGAGCTAGCCAATAGCAAGGCTAGTGGTAGTGTAATTCAGGCCTTCCATGTGCAAGACTCAGATTCACCTCCTGGCCATTCCTTCTCATGCACAGCCCCCACTTGTTTGTCAGCGGAGACGTGTGTGTTGCTACGAGACTAAAAAGGTCCCAGTGGAACTTCAGGCTAAGACAGGTTAGGAAGAAAGGCCTGATGACCTGCTTCCAAATATCAGTCACTATCAACCTTATTGATCATCATGGCATCTCACTCCATGAATCAAGGTGATTTGACGGCAGCCAAAGAGCAATTATTCATTTGTCTCTTCTCAGTCCAATCCCCAAATCCAGTGGCTGTTATTAGGTACCATTGAGCTGTTACAGCCCATAGCGACCTCATGCATAGCAGAGGACATACTGCCAGTCCTGCCCCAATCTCACAAGAGGTCCTGTGCTGAGGAGCCCATGGTTACAGCCACGGTGTCAATCCATCTCCTTGATGGCCTTCTTTTCCTTCACCGCCACCTCTCCTTTACCAAACCTGATGTCCTTCTCCAGGGACTGGTCTCTCCTGACCACATGTTCAAAGTACGTCAGACAAAGTCTTACCATCCTTGCCTCTGAAGAGCTCTCTGACTGTCTGACTACTTCTTCCAAATCAGATCGGCTTACTTGTTAGCAGTCATGGTACTTTCTGCATTCTCCATTACCACAATACAAATGAATCAATTCTTCTTCACATTCTGATCCAATGTCCAAATTGCACAGGCAAATCCATAATGGCTGAATATTGCTGACTGCGTAACAGGCCATGTGACTATGTCTGCCATTGAAATAACCCATAGTGCCAACTTATTGTTGCTGCCCTCAAGTGGACTCATTCCAACCCTGTGTGTGCAGAGTAATGCTATTCTCTAGGGTTTTCAAGGTCGTGCCCTTTCAGAACCAGGTTGCAGGCCCATTTCTGAGTAAATTCAAACCATCAACTAACTGTTCAGTTAACATTGAGAGTTTTGTCAATTTTTACCAACCAGGGACTCTCTAGTGCCAACTCCTAGTTATGAATTGTATCTGCAGTATAAAATGGTCATTTCTTGCAATTATCATAATGTGCTCATTTTCTGTGTAAGTGGAGTCCAAATGATTAACATCCTCACTGAGAAGTGATCCTTTGCCTGTTTTCCTGTAATTCTTTAGATTGTTTAATATTTGAAAATTTGGGAAATAAAACGTAAAAATAAAATTCTATGAAGTTGTTTTACAATAACCTTTATAATTTATAGACATGAATTAGGAAATAAAATTCACAGGCATGACTTACAGATCAAATGTACCAGAAGTTGGAAACTCACAGGCCCCTTGACCATGACAGGATTGCCATTGTGGGTAAAATTTCCATAAAGAACGCTTGGGTTTTATTTTCCCTTAAAGGCACTAACTCTGGGTATGGAGTCATTCACGAGGCACATTAGTGAGATGCCCTAAGTACATTTTACCATTTACTCCACCCAAATCTAAACCAGGATGATACATTTTGGAGATGAGAGTGCAGCTGGTAAAATGGCACTGAATCATGATATTGCTGATGGTTGATTTTGTTGGAAGGCATCAAGTCATTTTCAATTCATAGCTATTCCATAGGACAAGGCAGACCTTCCCCACATGGTTTCCTAAGCTGTATATTTTATGGGAGTAGATCTCCAGGGTTTCTGTTCCTGTGGAATATTTGGGGAGGATTGAACCTTTAATCTTTCCATGACCAGCTGAGCCTCTAACCATTACACGACCAGGGTTTCTTCATAAGAGTGCCTTAAGAGCTAGGCACTTTCATCTGATAAACACCTTTTGTTGATTTCCATACTGGTTATAAAAAGTTAACCATTGTTATGAAACAAATGGGTTAAAATTTACCACAGGTTTCTCCACGGCACTTCAGTGTCAACTGGAGCTCAAAATCACTATTTGCCGACAAAGAGCTTTAGAAGTATTGTGGATCTAACATACGTGATTAGATTTCAACTTCCTTCTCAGATTAGGATGCCCGGGAGGCCTGGAATGCTATAGTCTGTGTTTTATTTATGGGTTTGTTTCATTTTCCATAGCACTGAAACCAGCCACACAGGGGAGATGCAGTAAGTCTTTTTATCCACTCTTATTTTGGGCTGTAGTTCAGCTGGGAGACTGATGGAAAGTGGAGAGAAAGGGAGGAGGGGGATGAGGGCACGCGGCAGGTTTTTCCCATCTGTGTAAGAGCATCTTGTCTTTCCACTGCCAAGTTCTCCAGAAAACTGCTCTTTGGCAAAAAAGAAAACACCATCATGAAAAGCTGTACCCTCACCTGTTGCTGTACTCTGTGCTTTTTTTGAGCTTCCTTCCTCCCTGTGCACATGACTTCTCTGAGGCTCAAGTTCATTCGAGTTTATGTGAATCTATCAGATAAATGTTTAAAACAATGAAGCAATGTGCATATTCATATTTCAGTACCATCCTAATCAAATCATATTCTGTCTAAAATTATTTCTGTTTAAAACAATGAAGCAGTGTGCATATTCATATTTCAGTACCATCTTAATCAAATCATATTCTGTCTAAAATTATTTCTTTAAGTTATCAGAGAAACCTACATGCTAGATTCTTTCCATATTAAAACTTCTTGTGGCTTGAAACTAAGAAGCAAACGCTAAGGCACAAACAAAGGAACAAAGAGCATGTCATCTATTCCCAACTGAGAATCACGACAGGTAAAAACCTATTTCCAAGGTCAGGTTTCAGGTACAATGTAATGTGAACAATAAGAGAAAGAAAAAAGAATCTACGGTCTTTTGATTTGCAATAACATTTGGGAGAAAAATATGAATATTGGATGAATGTAAGAAAAAATAGATAATGCTTGTATAATTGTTAGAACAGAAATGTGCAAGGATCTGAACACATTAAATGGAAACATCTATTTTGGCTCTTGGAAAAGAAAGACTTCCAGAAGAAAATGCCTGAGATAGCAAAGGAAGAGCCGTGTTATTCATGTGACGATGATGTGACCTTTATTGGGAGGATAAAAGAATCCAAATGGAGATTACAGATGAATTCCTCCAGAGCCTGGGATTTTCAAGAGGACTCTAATTTCTGAATCCTGATCACGTGGGGCTAGAGAAACACGTCTGACTCTCTTGTTTACAAGAAAACAAATCCCCAAAGGAAAAGAAACAATATCTGTGGTTTCAGAGAGAGAGACCGAATTGATGGCAAATGATATGAATTATTCACAGCAGTACAGAGTTGTACATTGGTGGGTATATTTTGAAGGCACGCTTTCAAACATCTGCATTTGTTTCCATGGAGAGAGTGGCTGGTTTATTTGGTTGTTAATATGTCATTTGGGCATGGAAGATGTTAGAGGAAGCTACCTGATGGAAAACTAAATATAGGCATGTCCAGACAGTCTGGGAGAAATTAAAACCTTTTGGCCCGGGCGGAAGATGATGGCTCAGCTCCTTGGTGAACTAAAGCCAAGTTGAGTGAATATTGGGCATTTCCCCAATATTTACAGCCTTGTTAGGAATGAATCTAGAGGATATTAGTCTTGATGTCCATGGGATGGGGTTCAACATTTTGGAACATTCCAGAAAATAAAAATACAATCATACCGCTCCGATGTTAAGAAGCCAATTCGGGATCTGAAGGCATCTAAGAAAGTTGCAAGGCCTCAAGGATCAGTTTCTTTGTAGGAATTCCACTTTTTTTTTCCTGCAAGGCTGATGTCTCCCATTATTTTTCTTACACAAATTTCCTATAAGACATAGAAGTATGGTTTGGCATTTTTGAAAATTATTGTGAAAACCTATATATTAACCAACATTTGCCCATAGCAATGTTTTACATTTGTACGATTCAGTGACTTCACTTAGATTAATCATGATGTACACCATCAACAATAATCACTGCCAAGTTTTTCTTCACCAGAAACATATACTCACTGAAACAGATGAGAGCAGATGAACCTTGGCTTATAATTTTTCAATGTAAGGGTTTATGTCACTTTTAGGTGCCATTAGGTCCATTCAGACGCATAGAACCCTGTGCACAACAGAACGACATACTTCCCAATCCTGGGTCATCCTCAATGTTTTTTTTGATGTTTTAGTCCATTATTGCAGCTATGTGTCAGCCCATCTAGTTAAGGGCCTTCCTGTTTTTTGCTGCCTTTCTGCTTTGCCAAGTGTGATGTGATGTCCTTTTCCATGGACTGGTGGCTCCTGACGATGCAGGGATGGAGAAATTTGGGATGATAAATGAAAGACAGCTTAGATTCCCAAACTGCTTCAGCTATATTTTTGCATCATCTCTCTTCTAGTTACAATTTGTTCTTTCATTAACTGTGTCTTTCCACAGTTTGCCTTCCTTGAACTATATTGATGCAGCTAAGACCTCTATCCTTTCGCGTACTCAAAGAGAAGGATCATTGGACTCTACAATTTGGTCACTGAAATTACAGAGCTACCGAGTCTTCCAGTGTTATTAGCTGATATCTCCCTATTATTACTGTTGTTAGGTACTATCAAACTGTTCCGATTAGTATGGACTCTATGGACAACAACAAACGCACCCCTCAGTGTAAACAAAGGGCAGTGTAATCCTGCCTTCGTTGATTGGCATATATAATCAACCCACAAGTAACCTCTGCAAAATTTATTATAAGCTTTTTATGAGAAAGGTGAATCTTCAGATAATGTTTTGATATAGATTTCAATATATAAATATGTAAAACAATAATATGCAAATAGAATTCATTAAGGGTTCCAACAAGCCTGATAATCTCGAGTACATTAACGTTCTTTGATTAACTTGGCAACACAATCAGGTCGCTTTAAAATCCTTCTTTTATTAAAGAAGCCAGAGAAAATCTTTTCACTATACAAAAATGATCAGATTCAGAATTAGTAAGATTGGGCCCTATTTTAGTACTAGTTATTATTTCTTCAATAATAGAATTTATTTTATTACTATAAAACTACCAATTTCACATTATCACTCATTGGAAATTGCTACCAGTAATATTAAACAGAAGGATAACTGTAATATAATTTCTGATTGATAGTACTGTATTATTTTTTCATCTATAAGTGTAATGTAGGTCCTAGTTTTAAAAATTGACACAAGGCAAAGGTTTTAAATAAGAATTGATGTAAATGTTAACAATATAACTCCAATGTAGTGATGAACTCTATCTTGTAATAAAACCTTTGTGAAATATCTCTATGTTTGTGCTTTATTGTTATTAAGCATATAAAAAATGCATAGTGACAGGTCGGTTCTCTAAGAGTGGAATTATTACCAAAGCAGGCTCAATTTTTGATATTGATAATGTAATTCAGGTATTTAGAATGGTTGTTTTTTAGCTAAAATAAATTTGGTGAGAAATAATTTTCAATGGGTTAGGATGAAATTGAAGGCATAATATCATAAGAGATATCAAGGGCAAATTGTAGAACTAAATATCTGACAAAATTATTCAATGTTTCAAAAGGATGCAAACTTTTTATTGTTCGTTTGTCTTATTGTTTTTGTTCCATTGAGTCCGTTACATTTCACAGTGACCTTATGTTCTATAGCAGACGTCCTCAAACTATGGCCCGTGGGCCACATGCAGCCTGCCAGGACATTTATCCAACCTGCCGGGTGTTTTCACCCCTTTTGGTTTTTTACTTCAAAATAAGATATGTGCAGTGTGCATAGGAATTTGTTCATAGCTTTTTAAAAAACTATAGTCTGGCCCTCCAGCGGGTCTGAGGGACAGTGAACTGGCCCCCTGTTTAAAAAGTTTGAGGACCCCTGTTCTCTAGAATGAAACATGGCCTGGTCCTGCTTTATCCTCTCAATCATTGCTGTGCTTGAGCCGATAGTTGCTTCTGTCCCCTCCACTTTACCAAACACAATGTCCTTTCCAGGACCAGCTCCCTCCTAAAGACAGCCCCAAGGTTTGTGAGACAGTCTCACCAGCTTTGCTTCCCTCGAGCCTTCTGGCTGTACTTCTTCCAAAAGATATCTGTTCATTCTTTTGGTAGTCCGTGGTATATTTAATATTCTTCTCCAATCCCATAATCCCAATATATCCTTCTTTTCTTCAGTCTTTCCTTTACATTGCTATATCCAAACCAAAAAACAAACTCAATGCCATCAAGTCTATGCCAGCTCACTGGGACCCTGATCGTATCAGACAGGGCAAAACATCCCCTGTGAGTTTCCAAGACTGGCACTCTTTACAGGAAATGAGAGCTTAGCTCTCTCCTGTGGAATGACCAGTGGCTTCAAACTACTGATCTGGCACTGAGCAGCGCAACGGACAACCCCTCTGTCACCAGGGCCCCTACCTGAGAAATAACTACAGTTAATTTTATATTTTGACACCAATATAAACATGATCCTTGTTTTTAATTTTGCCCCAATACTGCCCATACAAACATTTTGATAAATATTTCATGAATTAAATATATAGACAACTTTGCACCTGTCACAGATTTGTGGTTCTCAACATCTTAAAGAAAATCACACGAAGGCTGTAATGCTATCTTGCCTAATGGACTGCTTTACCTGTGCCACTTCCACTTAGATATGAATCTCTGAGTTGAATGTTCCAGTTATGTATCCATGCAATTTTAAATTGTAATTTTTCTAAATTTGGAAACGTAGAACAAGTCACTTCTAAGAAATGAGAAGGAAGTCAAACCGCGAGCACTAATTAGGAATGTTGGGAGGTCATCCTAGTCTTTAGCATCAGACATGTAGAATCCATTAAAATTAATGTGGTAGAAAATACTCTCTGATATCTGTCACCAGTTAACTCATTTGGAACACATTGAATTCAACTCCACTGGCTCTTTCAGCCCCTGCTTCTGCAAAGTGTAGGCAATTACGAGGGAATGTGCCTCCCTTCCTGGGCACCCTAGGGATTCGAGGTGGCATTCTGGTCATCATACACCATCTGCCAGTTCCAATCACCCCCCTCCCCCAAGCCTCCAATCTGAGGTTGGATGCCAGAAGCAGCAGGTTCATTATAGAACTGCCTGGCTTCTCTCCTGTTCTCAAAGGCAATCATCATTAAAGTGGTAATGAAACATTCACCAAGCATGTCTTCCTGCTTCTCAGCAAGAACAATCCAATCAAGAGAGTCTCCCATACCTTACTAGGACTAGGTACATGCTAACGTCTATTTTTGCTTTTGTTAAATCCCTTATTTATTTTGCAACAGCCTTACATGTTCAGGAAGAGAAAAAATGTGGAGGTGGTCTAGTAAGTTCATATTTACTCATATAGGGAGGACTTCAAAAAGCTTATGGGGAAAATCCATATCTTTGCATTCCATTTCGCTCAAACTTTCCTAGCCCTCTCCACACCATTCACATTGCACATTAATTTAGTATGGCTTTGTCACAATCATGAATCTATATTGATATAGTATCATTAATGAAAGTCCATATTGTTTTAGTTTCTACCCTATAGTCTTTTTCTATTCCAAGACTCCACCCAGGACATCACATAACATTATCATACTGCGTCCTCAGGCTCTTCTTGGCTGTGAGAGCATATAGTTCCAACACTTTAGGACAGAGTAGAATTATTCCCTAGAAACCCTAAAGGACTGTAAATCTTGACCAGAGTAGACAGCTGTCTATTTATCCAGTAAAGCAGCCTGTAGGCTCAACTGCCAACCCTGTGACTAGTAACTCAACATGTAACTCCCTAGGTCACCAAGGCTCCTTGGGATAAAGCTTAGATTAGAATTTGAAACCACCAGCAGCTGGAAAAGAGAGACTGGGCTTTCTACTCCCATTAGCAGTTATAATCTCAGAAATCTGCAGGGGCTTGCTATGAGTCAACATGTTACGGCAGTGAGTTTGGTTTGGGTTTGGATTGGTACATATCAATACAAGACAACATATTTTCAACATTATTTTTAAATATTCTTTTGTAATTCACCTCCCACCCCCATAAAAAAACAATGCTCTTGATGATGATGTTGGCAACAATACTGAAAGTATAGCAGACTCCTAGAAAAACAAACAATTCCGTCTCGGAAGAAGTGTAGGCAGATGCTCCTTGGAATCAAGGTTGGTAAGGCTAAGTCTAGCATACTTGGGAACTAATAGGAGAGCCCAGTCTCTGGAAAAGAGCATCATGCTTGGTAAAGCAGAAGGGCGGCGAGAAAGAGGAAGTGCCACAACCTGATGGATTGGCACAGTGGCTAAAACAATGGTCTCAAATATAAAAATCATATATGGAGATGACACAGGACAGGGAGGTGCTTTATCTGTTGTGGGCAGGGTTTCAACAAGTCAGACACAGCTGGAAGGCACCTCACAACAACCTAAGAGCAATTCTCTCAGGGCGTTTGCATTGAAGAGTTGTGAGTGTGTGTATGTGTGTGTGCATGCATCAGCCCTCCAGAGCACACCACACCATGTATCGCTGTGGGGATATGAGCCAAAATGCCACACCCACCACGATGCAATAGGCTGACTCACAGAAGTCCTCTATAGGGTTTCTGAAGCTGTACATTTTTACAAAAGCATAAACACATCTTTCTACTAAGGAGTGACTTGTAGGTTTGAACTGCCAACCTTATGGTTCATAGTCCAACTCATGACCCACCAGGGCTCCTCACTGTGGAACTATAAAGAATAATAAATAAGGCAACCTGATGGTAAATTCCTCATTGTCTTTGATAGAATGCAATCACTTATAAGTAACAATTACATTTGCATAACCCCTATTGTTTTGTACAATGTTCACACATTTGCATAAAGTCTAAGAAAGGGGAAGTAAAACTATATGTATACATACACACAGTTATATGCATATATCTACACATATACCTACAAATACATATCCATAAACAGCTGAATGCTTCTTAAAATATAACTGGAACAAAAGTTTTAACTTATGAATGAATGAATAAATGATCAGTCTGTGGGAAATGCTTAGTTGTTGTGTGTGTGTTTTCCCAGCAGAAGAAGCATGCAGAGAATTTATGATGATATTTAAGCACTCTGAATTTTTTTCTAAGAAGAGAAATGCTGAAGGAGGCTCTGTTCCTGTGGCCTTTGCAGTGTGACTTCAAATGAGCATTTTCTCAAGCCTTTTATCAGAACTTCAAAGGCATGCAAGGCACCATCGCATCCTCAGACTTTGTTATCAATGTCTTCATGCTCAGCGTCAGATGCAGCATCAAGAGCTAGCATTGCAGCTAGTGTCCTGTCCTTGCAGCCCCATTGTCACTGCCATGGTTGGCCTGTGGGGAGGGGTTCGTGAATAGACACGCCCACCCTTTTTGCCCGCCATCCCTTGACTCACAGCTGGTGACGCTGTCAGCCAGGCTTCCTTTCCTGTCTCATACCCTCTCACATCTCACTCACGTCAAGACCCAGAGAGACTAGAGTCACCCACGCAATTTGCCAGACCCAGAGGACAATCTGTGCCAAGCAAATCATCAGAGAAAACCAATTATATGAAGAAGATTGCAGCAGCAGGATGGGAAGAAGGCTTATTAACAACTTGCAATATGCAGATGACACAACCTTGCTTGCTGAAAGTGAGCATTGAAGTACATGCTGATGGAAGTCAAGGATTGCAGTCTTTAATATCAATTACCACTTAATATAAAAAATAAATTCTCAAAACTAGACCAATCATCATGACAAACTCAAGAAAGAGAGGGAGGTGGTCAAAGATTTCATCTTGCTTCGATCTATAATCAATACTAATGGAAGCGGCAGGCAGGAGATCAGACATTGCATTGCATTGTGCTGGGTCAATCTGCTGCACCAGTCCTCTGGAGAGTGTTGAAGAGCAAGGATGTTACTTTGAGGACTAAGGGTGCTTGACTCAGGCCATGATATTTTCAATACTCTCATATGCGTGTGCAAGTTGGACACTGAATAAGGAAGATGGAAGAACATTGCTATATTTGGTTTATGGCGCTAGTGAAGAATACTGAAAGTACTATGGACTGCCAGTAGGCAAAAAAAGAATCTATCTTGGAAGAAGTACAGCCACGATGTTTCTTAAAGGTAAGATGGCGCGGCTTCATTTCACGTACTTCAGACCAGTCTCTGGAGAAGGACACCATGCATGGTAAAGGAGAGGGCAGGTCAGAAAGAGGAAGACTTCAGGAAAGACAGCTTGGCACAGTTAAGCCATGGGCTTGAACACATTTCTGTTGTATGTGGAGTTGATGTGAGTCGGAATGACGTAATTGAACTCCGCCACAGTGGAAAATGAAAATGTGAGGTCCATTGGCTGAATAAGTCAAATTTCAAGATGGTTACAGCAGAATCCCCAGAAGAGACTGCCAGGCTGTTCTGAGCATACGATCCTGTCTGGTCACACAGTGTCCTGTGCCAGAGGCTGGTGCAGTGTTCTGGATGGGTGATGCTTGTGCTGTGGAAGCTTGATTCTCCAGAACTCGATCCCCAGGCAGCTGTGTGCAATGGAAAAGGACAGGAGTTGAAGCCATCGGTGACTGGGACGGGGCCAGAGAGTGACGTGGGAAGTTTGTATGGGAAAGAAAGCAAAGTACCTCAGCACTGGGGCGCGGGCTTTCGGGAAGCAAAGAGAAGGTGACAGAAGACAGAGTAGTTGGTGCCATTCAGAGTTACAGAAAAGCAGGTATAGAAGGGAAGATTGGGAGAAACTTCAAAATAAACGGAGTTAAATATCCTTTTAGGTGGTTTTTTTTTTCCCGAAAGACTGAAAAACATTCACATTTCTTCAATGATAGCAATGAAATTGCGTTGCCATTTCAATGAATATGTATCATAACAAGACTGGGCCGTGTGGAGCTCTTGGCTTCTTATGGATTATGCAACACAGCGGTTATTGATAAAAGTCTTTACTTGTACAAGTTTATCTGCCTTAATAGATATTCCATTGTTCGACTCCAAAATGCCAAACTCAAATTCATGCTCATGGAGAAGGAGGGGATTGTGAGAACTTATTCAACTGCAGGCTTTCCAAGAAACAATTGAGAACCTGACTCTTTTATTTTCTTTCTAGATGTTAATCATTTGATTGGGGCACTTGCAGATCACAACATTCCATAGTTCAATCACATCAAGTAGTGTTGCAGAATTGCTACCACAATCCATTTCAAAATATTTTCTTTCTTCTTGAATTCCTTGATATTAGTTCCCCTTTATCCCCTCCCTCCCCCACCCTACCCCCCAGGAACCCTTGTTTGTTTTTCCCCTATACTATTGTTGCTATTGTTTTTGCCATATCCTACACAATACAATATAGCCATTCACATACAATTCTGTTGTTAAATCCCATCAAGTTACTTAAACAAGTGGCCATCTAGCAGGGAAGCAGCAAACCTCACAAGAAAGCAGCAGGCCAGTCTGGTGATCTTGAGCTGTCCATGGGAAGCGGTATCAGAAGTTCAAAAACAATTAACCGAATTGATGTGAAGGGGTGTGGAGGTAATGGAGACTCCAAACCCACCTGTAAGATAATTGGACAGTTCCTCTCAGAAGGGCAACATGGAAGGGATGATAAATCCACGGG
Source organism: Tenrec ecaudatus (assembly GCF_050624435.1). Classification (NCBI taxonomy): domain Eukaryota; kingdom Metazoa; phylum Chordata; class Mammalia; order Afrosoricida; family Tenrecidae; genus Tenrec; species Tenrec ecaudatus. The sequence goes on along the minus strand of NC_134542.1, from coordinate 9,868,416 downwards.
GTGGTATACACTGATGAATTCCATAACTATCTTCTGGTTCTCTAATATTTCCCCCACTTACTATTATGCTTATTTGTTTTATCTCATTAATCATGTTAAATTTGTGTGTGTTCATTTGTATGTTTAAGATCATTCGGTACATGAAAGTAAAGACAGATAACCCTTCAGAAACAGTAACAGGAGTAATGGTTCCTTGAGGGTTCTGGAAGAGTGGGGCGGGAGAGGAATAGGGAGCTGATAGCATTGAGGAGAACCTGATTCTTTCTGATATTAATGCAACCGGTAGGTTACAGAAAGTTCGCTCTTAATGGTCTCAGGGCAGAATGAAATGACATCCAGCAAATGACATGTCTCATTAAGTTAAACAGTTTTTAAATAGCATTTTGGCTAACAAGAGTGCTCTCGTACTGTTACAGAATCAGACATTAATTTTTGGAGTATAGGGAGAAAAATATAAAGGCACATTTTAAGCGTCTCTTCAAATAATGTTTTCCGTAGCTAGACGTCTAACTTTCCTACTGCTTCTCTGATGTAACATGTACGTCACACGGAAATAATTTTTGTAAGCAGATGTGTATTTTCCTTATTCTGGAAGTTGAAAGTCCAAAGTAGTGTCTTGGCTAAGTCAATTTCCTGCTCACTGATAGCCCTAGGAACGCCTGTGTCCCTTGGCAATCTAAGCCTGGGCCTATCTTCCCCAGTATATGCCTCCTTCTGTGTCTAATCTGCTCCTTTAAAAAAAAAAAACCTCAGGGGCGATTCATTTTCAGACACACCCTACACTGATTTCTACCTCATAACATGATAAAGAAAACCCTACTTCCTAACATCAAAAAGTAAACGGTTTAAGATTTCAAAGCGATTTTGTTGTTGTTAAGTGCCTTCCAGGCAGTTCTGACTCATAGAAACCCTAGTAAGATAAAATAATTTTTTTATAAACTATTAAGGGTTCAGGGGGAAGGGGCAGAGGGGAGGAAGGGGGAGGGAAAAAAAGGAAAATGAGCTGATTCCAGGAAACCAAGTGGAAGGTGAATTTTGTGAATGACGAGGGCAACGAATGTATAAGGGTGCTTTACTTGACTGGTGTATGTATGGATTGTGATAAGAGTTGTATGAGACCCAATAAAAAGATGTATTGAATTAAAAAAATAAACAAACAAAGAAACCCTGTATACAAAGAAGCAACAACAAAAACGCATGGCTCTCTGCCATCCTCACAATTATGATGCACAATTACTGTTATGCAGCCCATTGCTGCAGCCTCTGGGTCAATCCTTCCCATCTAACATCTTTTTCTTTTTTGCTGACCTGTTATTTTGTCAAAGAACCGGTCTCTCTTGCCAACCTGTTCAAAGTTAGTGACATCAAGTTTCACTGTCACTTCTAAGATTTTTCTTTAGCCATCCTTATTCAGTGTCTAACTTTCACATGTAAAAGAGGCAATTGAAAGGACCATGGCTTGAGTCAGGTGCACTTTAGTACTTAGAGTAAACTTGCTTTTCCACACTTTGAAGAGGCTTTGTGCAGTAAATTTACCTAAAGTAACACATCATTTGTTCTTGACTATTACTTCCATTAACATTGTACAACCAAGCAAGATAAAATCTTTTTGCAGTTTATCAAGATGTTACTAATTGGTCCAGTGATGTGAATTTTAGTTTTCTTTACATTGAGCTTTGATTCACATTGAAGGATGAAATCCTTGAAATTTATCAGCAGTGCTTCAAGACCTCCTCACTTTCAGCAAGTAAGGCTCTGTCATCTGCATATTGCAGGTTGGTAATAAGCCTTCCCTAATCCTGATGCCTCATTCTTCTTCATGTCATCCAGCTTCTCTGATTATTTGTTCACCATACAGATTGAATAATTATTATGAGAGGATTCAACACTTATGCACAACTTTATTAATATTAAACCATGCATTTTAAGGCAATCCATAGTTGGTATGACTCACAGTTGAATGCCTTGTCAGAGTGCCTAAAATATAAGCCAACATCTTACTGGTATTCCCTGCTCTGAGTCAAGATTCATCTGACATCTGCAAGGACATCCCTTGTTCAAATTCTTCTTCTGAATTGGCCTGAAATTTCTTTTTCTTTCTTTCATCATTTTATTGGGGGATGCATAACTCTTATCATAATGAATACACACATCAATTGTGTCAAGCACATTTGTACATTTGTTTCCCTCATCATTCTCAAAACATTCTTTCTACTTGAGCCCTTGGTATCAGTTCCTCATTTTTCCCCTCCCTCCCTGCCCCCCCCTCCTGAACCCTTGATAATTTATAAATTATTATTTTTTCATGTCTTACACTGTCTGATGTCTCCCTTCACCCACTTTTCTGCTGTCTGTCCCCCAAGGAAGGGTTTATATGTAGATCCTTGTGATCCGTTCCCTTTATACCTCACCTTCCCTCCACCCTCCCGGTATCGCCACTCTCACTGCTGATCCTGAAGGGTTCATCTGTTCTGAGTTCCCTGTGTTTCCAACTCTTATCTGTACCAGTGTACATACTCTGGTCTAGCTAGATTTGTAAGGTAGAATGGGGATCATGATAGTGAGGGGAGGAAGCATTAAGAACTAGAAGTTGCATGTTTCATCATTGCTACCCTGCACCCTGACTGGCTCGCCTCTACTCCACAACCATTTATAAGGGGATGTCCTGTTGCCTACAGATAGGCTTTGGGTCTACACTCTGCACTCCACCTCATTCACAATATGATGTTTTGTCCTCTGATGCTTGATATCTGATCCCATGAACACCTCGTGACCACCCAGGCTGGTATGCTTCTTCCATGTGGGCTTTGTTGCTTTTCAGCTAAATGGCTGCTTGTTTATCTTCAAGCCTTTAAGACCCCAGATACTGTATCTTTTGATAGCTGGGCACCATCAACTTTCTTCACCGCATTTGCTTATGCACCTGCTTTGTCTTCAGCACTCATGTCAGGAAGATGAGCATCATGGAATGGAATCAGCCTGAATTTCTAAAGGCATCCTGTCCATGTACTGCTGCAACCATTGTTGAACAGTCTTCAGCAAAAGTTTACTTGCATATAACAATGATATTGATCTATAATGTGTGCATTCTGTTGAGTCACCTTTCTTTGAAATGGGTACAAATGTGGATCTATTTGAGTCAGTTGGTCAGGTAGCTGTCTTTCAATTCTCTTGGCATAGATGAATAAATGCTTCCAGTGTTTCATCAGCTTCTTGAAACATTTCGATTGATAATTTCATCAGTTCCTGGAACCTTGTTTTTCATTCTTGCCTTTAGAGTATCTTGCTTCTTTATCATATGCTTCCTATTGAAATGACTGAATGTCAATTGGTTCTTTTTGATTCGGTGTCTCTGTGTATTATTTCTATCTTCTTTTGATGCTTCCTGCATCATTTAATATTTTAGCCATAATACCTTTCGATATGTAACTTGAAGTTTGAATGTTTTTTCTTCAGGTCTTTCAGTTTAAGAAATGAGCTTCATAGTGTGGTCTTTTTGTTTGTTTGTTTTATAACTCCAGGTTTTTGCACATTTCATTAAATACTTTCCTTCACTTTCTTGGATTATCCTTTGAAATGTCTGTTCAATTTTTTTTACTTCATCATTTCTTTCATTTGCCTTAGCTACTCTAAAAAGAAAGCAAATGTCAGTCTCAACTGACATACATTTGATCTTTTCTTTCTTTCCTGTGCTTTTCATGGCCTTTTGCTTTTTCCATGTATGATGTTTTTTATGTTATCTCACAGCTCCTTGGGTCTTCTGTCATTAGTGTCCAATTCAGCAAATCTATTCTTGAGATGTTGTTGAGATTCGAGTGAAATATACTTCAAACCATATTTTGACTTTCATAGATGTGTTTTAATTTTCTTCATCTTTAACCTGGACTTACATATGAAAATTGATTATCTGTTCCACAATCAGTCCCTGTTCTGGTTTTAGTTGCTAATATTAGTTTCTGTGCATTTTATCGGGAGAAGTCCACGGGTATAATTGCTGTTTCTGTTGTTAAAAAAGATTATTTGATATGAAGAGATTTTTGGTTTTGCAAAATTCTTTCATGTGATCTCCAACATCCTTTCTATCACCAAGGCCATATTCCTATTACTGCTCCTACTGCTAAACTTCCTAACATACGACATTGAAAAATACGTTAGTACTGAGGGTTCCTAAAGTAGAGTGTTACAAAAACATACATACACAGTTATGGGGACGCTCGTCAAGGTGTCACTATATGCTATTGTGAATAAGCTTTCACCAACCTATAAAAGGAGGGTTCATTTGTTCAATATAAACTTCAAGATGGAATGTCCATTTCATTTCTTCATCACTGTAGTCCACATACTTGGATATCATCTCTCTCACACAGGATCATATCCTAAATGCAGATTCTCAGGCAACACCCCAGTTCTATTAAAGCAGAATCTCTGGGGCAGAGCCCAGGAACATGTATTCTAACACACTTTCCTGTTGACAAATACCAAAATTGGAAAAGCACATTTTGGAGAAGAGGCCTTGCACCCACAAATTTGGTGTGTAATTTTACATGTGACTTGGTTTTCTGAATTAGAACAAAATTTCTGGAAATATGTAATCTCCAAAGAAATAAAATTTGTGAATTGATTTACCTTTGTCAAGGAATTTGGCGATTAAAATATGTCTGTAAACTAAGGAAAGGGTTATCTTACTTGGGAAAATACAGTGTTGAGTTGCTAGGTCCAGCTGAGTTGGCTTTGACTCATAGCTACTCTATGGATAACGGAATAAAACCCTGCTCAGCCCTCTGACATCCGCACAGGCGTTGCTATGATTGAGAGCACAATTGTATGCACTGTATCGATACATCTGGTTGAGGATCTTTCTTTTTTTCATTGACCTTCTATTTCACCAGACACGATGTTCTTTTCTAGGAACCGGTCCCTCCTGGTAACAGAAGATGAAGTCTTTCTACTCTTGCTCTGAGAAGCTTTCTGGCTGCTCCGCTTCTTCCAAGACAGATTTGTGTGTTGTTCAGGCATCCATTTTACTTCAGCCTTCTCAATATAATAATTCTTGTTTGGTGCATTTTTTAAACATATCTGTTTTTGTCAGTTTCTAACAGAAGGCTGATAAGGATTTGGCATTCATTTGTCTAAGCAAGGGTGAAGAATGCATTTTTTCACCCCTGACAAGGACCATTTGGATATTTTGAACATTACTCATAGGCTATCAAAATTATCATCCTGAAAAATAACCTAATATATTTGGTCAAACATTAAAAAATAACCTAATATATTTGGTCAAACAATTAACAACCCTAAAGTGAGGGCTAGACCTGCTTCTTTTTGGTGAGGCTTGTGGTATCAGCTGGTATTAATGATTCTGTGGGCCTTATGCAGTCCATGGGCCAAACGTTGCTCATTCCTTCTTTAAATAGACTGAACCGAGAGTTATTGATTTAAGAAATGTCCAAGAGCTGGAATTTCTTCTTTTGGAGATCAGAGTCTACAGGTGCTCCATTTTTCCAAAACTGCTCAGTTGGCATCATCAAAAGCTTGAGTTCTCATCCTGAAACTGTAAGGAAGAGCTGCTCCCAATTCTTTCTCGTTAGGTCTTCATTATTTTCACTACTGGTCACTTCTGAGAAATAGCAGATAAGGAAACAGAGTAGAAGTGGGACAGAAAAGAAAGCCTCCCCATGGAGCTGACCATGATGCATTGAGTTGTGGCCCCCAGAGACTTGTGTTATAAATCTAAAATTCTTTGCTTTTGGATGCAATCTCTCTTGGAAATGGAATTTCTTTGTTATGCTGATATGGGACCAATTAGTATAGGATATCTTATAAATCAATTTCTTTTGAGATACAAAAACATTTAAACAAACAAGCAGAGTCTAGACCACACACACAAATTTAGCCTTCTAGCCTCCTAGACTTTGTTAAAGTTCTGTTTGTTAAAGACACCCACTTATGGTAATTCTGTTCAAATACTACAGAACTAAGGCCATGACTAAAGGCAGGCTACAGGGCATCTGAAGCAACTGTTCTCTCACCTGTCACCTGCGCTTTCTTTAATTAAAGTTTGCAGATATCTTTGGAAGCAGCTCTGGTTGTGTAGTGGGCTATGTATTAGGCTGCTAACCATAAAACCAGGAGTTCTAACCCACCAACAATTCCTTAAAGGAAAGGCGAGGCTTTCAGCTTCCACAAAGATTTATAGTCTTCGAAACCCAAAAAGGTAAGTCCACTCTGTTCTGTAGGATCACTGTGAGTTGGAATTGATTTTTTGACAGTGAGTTCTTTTTTTTAAAAATTGTTGTTGTTCTTTGTTTGGTTTTTAATGTCTTTGGATGTTTAATCTTTTCTACTATTCCTCATCTTATTAGCATTTACACAGTACTTCAAATGTATTGGTGTTCCTGAGTGTTGCAAAAGGCAAATAGGCTTGGACCCTAGACTGGTAGTTTTTGTTTACCCAGAGGCATCTAAGAGGAAAGGCTTGGGGGTCTGTGTTGTCAGAATTAATGTTCTTTAATTTATCTCTTTATCTTCTAAAATCTGTTGCAGTGGATACACAGAACTCATAGATAAAATTCATGTTTAAATTATCTATTAAAGAAGTTAACACATTGTACTGCCAGTGAAAAATGCTAGAGATAGTTGTTTATCAGGACTTTTGACAAAGTTTCAGGTGTGCTTATAAATGCTTAAAGGGGCATATCATTCTGTAAACCTCAACCCAAAGGCATTCAGCTTAAGCTGCATGGATCAGTAAACCTTACTCCCTGAATTAAGTACCCAGAGTTATGCTATTCCTGTAAGCCTAAGTCTGAAGGAACTCCACTCCACTTCTGTGGGTCAGCAAGTCCAACTTCCCCAATTAAATGCCCAGAGGAATTCCATTCTGCAATGCAGCCTACTGCACAAAAGCACTCCTCTCGACTTGCTCCACGGTTGGGAAGTCTAATACACTGTTCCGTGCTTGGGCTCTTGATTCTGCTGTTACTCCCCTGCTGGGATAACCTGTCATCTAGATTCAGGAGCTTCACTCCTTAGTCTAAGGGGGAATCTCAGGTCCAGAGGACACACTCCACTCCTGCCTCTTGCTGGTGATGCGATCCCCCCTCCTGCTTCTCAGAGGGCTCATTTTATACACATCAGGATGGCCCTCCAGGGAATCTTGTTCAGAATTACTCACAGGTTAATCCTGTTAGTATATCTCTGTATCTTCTTGGCAGGGCCATGCAGGGCAAGGTCTTTGGTAGGAGTTAAAGACTTTGGCTAATAAAGACACATTAAATAATTCTTTGCCCTTCAGGGTCTACTTCTGAAAAATTAGTCATTGAAAAGTTTATGAAGCACAAGTTTACTGTGACATAAATGGGTTCCCAATTAGAATAAACTGAACAGACATTGATTTTCAAGCTTTTGGGCATTCCTTAGTGCTATTTAATGTGGCAATTAAAAAATCACTGTTCCTATTTTCCTAATAAAGTATTGTGATTTCTGTTTACCTGGCAGTTCATATAACTGATGCATTTTTAAAGTAACCATCAATGAGCAATAGAGTCAATTCTGTAATCCTTACCTTCTGTGCTTAACGTCTTTATTACTGGACCAACACATTGTGCAAATAAAATCTAGGCATTGATGCAGTCATGAAAAGAGAATATTGATACACATATATGAAAATAATCTATTGCTCATTTGCTTAGACTAAACCATTGGAAATCAGAGAGAAGTTCTCATTTGAAAAATTGAAGACTAGAGGGGTATATGAATTATTTGCTATTCTTATTTGCTTATAGACTTACAATTATACTCCACTGGCCATACTCACAGAAACAAACCAAGTACACTTAGCCTAAGTCAGTCATGATGTAGCTGTTCATCTTTGGTCTGAGGTTGGACATGGGACCCAGCCCTGTAAAGTTTTAACATGAAGACTATTTGAGACTTCTGTGAAATGTTTTCCATCTGAAGTAAATGTTAACACAAGGAAAAGATCTCTGATGCTTCTGCCACCTTCCTCCATGCTTTGGATGCCAGTCGAGAGAGCATCCCACAAGCAGACCTGGGAGATATTACAGGTTCAGGTCCACACCATAGCAATAAAGTGAGTTGCAGCCAAGTTATGTTCACACAATACTGATGTCTATGAAGTTTGCAAGAGCATGATGAGCAGTTTGAAAAACTGTGAGAATGACCAAAATGTACACAGGGACATGAAGTGAGCATATGCTGTTGGAAAAATTGCACTGATAGACTTGCTCACTGATAGAGTGAGACTCGTGGCAAGATGACACCCAGGTAAGCAGCTTGCATCGAAAGCTCCTTGGCCATCGGTAGATTCACTGAGTAGGAGACCTAGTGGGGATTCAGGTAAGTGAATTAACTCCTATAGCAATGCAGAGTATGCCCTAGGCCAGGGAGGTAACTCTCCGCTCCCCCCAACTCCCTAGATAGCCACACTCCGGATACCCTAGCCTCTGCCTGAAGTTTGCCTGTGGCATTCACTGCTGCAAGTTGCCCCATTCTCCCCATGTGGTGCCCTGCCACCACACCTAGTACCCTCCCACCACCAGCCCATGGGCCCAGCAGCTATGGCTAGATTCCATTTTCAGTCTGCCCAAGGCAAGCCCTGAAGCAAATGACCCCACATACATCACCGGGCTATGGCCATACCCACCGCAGTTGGAACCCACTCCTGCTGCCCACATATAGCATAGCACCTGTGCCCGGGTTTCAATTTACTACAAATCATGGCCCGTGCAACTATGACCAGAGCCCGCCAGCTATCTGTGCAGGGCTACAACAGCCAAGAACGGAACACTTAAATAACTATGTGGATCCAACAACAACCTTTTAGCCTGAGGCCAGATCCTTCCACAAGTAATGGTGGCAGTTCTTAAAACTACAGTCAGAAGCCATCTGCCCTGTGCTACAGGGCCAACCTGGGCACTGTGGTCCTCTGGTGACTCTGTTCCAAACAAGTGGCTTCTCTAATGGGCCACCTGCAGCCCCAAATTTTCCAGCACAGCAGATTTAGCCCACAGCTTCTCCACAGGGTCACTTCCACCCCCAAGGGGCTACACACAGTTACACCATGACTGAGCTGCTTCTCCACCAATCCACCCCCAACACCAGGACTTTCCTATGGTACCGCTGTAGCTCTGCAGATTCTCTGCCAAACATCTACTGACCCTGGGGATTACCCATGGTATCTTTGCCAACCTGTGGCTTCTGGCTCAGATTTACAGTGTCCCGGCCAGCCCAGGCACACCCTGGTCTGTTCCATAATCATACCCAGAGGCACTGCTTGTAGACCATCTTCCAAGCACCCCCACTGCTGCTAGTCACTAAACTCCCTTGGCACTTCCCTTATGTAGTAGCTCCATACCCAAACACAGGAGGCCACAGACAAGCCCCACATTCGCTCATACTAGCCCACAGATATAAAGTACAGGGCCCACATAACTTCTGGGAATATGGCACCAAGCGACACCAAAACAACAGGCAAAGAGCAAGCTACCTCAACATCCTCGACAAGAAAACAAGAGAAACAAAATGCAATGGAGGTAGTCCTAAACCAAACAATACTCATAGAAGAAGCAGACATTGATCTGCCACAAAAAGATATCCTCAGAATGTTTCTTGGAGTCTTAGAGGATATGAGGGAAGCAATAAAGAATAAGGATACAATGACTGAGGAGGTGAAGTCTACAATTGAAGGGATGAAGTCCATGCACCACAGGGAAATACAAGAGAAAAAGGTGAGGTACCAGAAGCAAATAAACAAGATAACAGACATGACCAACAGACTAGAAGAGGCAGGGAATTTTACAAGTGATCTGGAGGACAACCAGACAGATTTCAACAAATGGCAGACCATCTAAGACAAGCAAAATGGGAAAAGAAAACCTGAGATCAATGACAGATACTATGAATAGGAACAATATTCAAATAATAGGACTACCAGAATAAAACACAACAAAGAAGGCAACAGCTAAAGCAGCGAGGGAATTCCTGGAAGAAAACGTCCTTAACTTAATGAATGAGAATCAGACAATCCTACAGGAAGCAGACAGCATATTCTGTGACAGGAAGAAATAGCTATTATATGCCAGGAAGAAATCACCAAGGCACATAATAGTTAAGTTATCCAACTTTGAGGAAAAGAAAAAATTCATAAGAGCACCCACATGGGGGAAAAAAAGCAGTCACATATGATGGTAGCCATATAAGAATATGCTCAGACTTATCAGCAGATACCATGAAGAGTAGGAGAGAATAGAGTAACATCTCCTGAAAGTTGAAAGAGAACAATGCCAATACAAGAATCCTCTATCCCACCAAATTGTCTTTCAAGACAGATGAAGAGGTAAGAGTCTTCCCACAGAAGGAAAAACTTAAATAATATGTTATAAGACACCTAACTTTGAAAAATTCTTGCCAACTCACTGTGATCAGAATATCAACATTCACCAAGTACAAATAGAAGACAACCACATAGTACCACCCCTAAAAACAACCACCAAGATAACATCCTCGCAATTGTGAAAAGGCAAGTAAGTACTTCTCCCAACCCCTCATATACTCAGTTCAATGTTATGTGGGGAGATAGGAAAACACCCACACAAGAGACACGGGATGACAACAATGGACCCAGTTGGTGGTAATAACTATGAATGTCAGTGGTCTGAATTCAGTCATTAAAAGACAAAGGCTTGCAGACTGGCTCAGAAAACATAACCCAGCAGTCTGTTGCCTTCAAGAGGCATACCTTCAACTCACAGATCAAAATAGGTTAAAAAATAAAAGGCTGGCAAAAAATATACCAAGCAAATGGCAACTAAAAAAAGCAGGGGTTGCGATCCTAATCCCAGACGAAAGCTATCTCAAGGTGCAAATCATAACAAGAGATAAAGATAGTCACTATATAATGCAAAAGGGTCAGTAGATCAAGAATCAGTTGGCATAATAAATTTATACATGCCTAACTTGAGACCTGAGAAATTTGTCAAACAAATTATTCAGAAAATGAAAACAGAAATCACAGTAAACAATCATAATAGGTGACTTTAATAACTACTATCAGAGAATGAGGGGTCACCAGGAAAGAAACTCAACAAGGTGGCTACAGAGCTAAACACAATTAGGTGACTTGACCTGATAGACATTTATAGAGCTCCCCATTCAAATGCAAATAAAAGCACCCTCTGTTCAAGTGCACATGGCTCTTGTCCAAAAAGATACCACATGCTGGGGCACAAGTCGAACCTGAGTAAATTCAAACAAATAGAGATCACTCAGATGTCCCTCTCAGACCACCATGTCATAAAGCTGGAGATACACAAAAGGAAAACCAAAAAAAGCAAGGACAAACAATTGAATAGCGATCTACTGTGGAATGAGTGGGTACGGGCCCAAATTACAGAGGAAATTAGGAAGTGTTTAGAAACTAACGAGAATGAGAACATGATGTCCCAAAACCTACGAGACACAGCAAAAGCTTTTATCAGAGGTTGTTTGATAGCAATTAATGCACATATGAAAAAGGAAGAGAGACTCGTGACTGATATGCTATCACAAAATTTTCAGCAATTAGAGCAGCAACAAAAGAACAATCCCTCCAATAGCCAAGAAAAGAAATCATAAAAATTGGGGCAGAGATAAAGGAGTGGTAAGGCAAGAGAGCAATGCAAAAAATCAATGCAGCAAAAAACTGGTTCTTTGCAAGGATCAACAGCATTGATAGACTCCTGGCCAACCCAACCAAAGATAGGAAGGAGAAAACAGCAGTAGCCAGGATGAGGGAAGAATCAGGGGAAATCACAACGGACCCTAATGAAATTAAAAGAATAATTACAAACTATTATGAAACTCTGTAATGCCAAAGAATTCAACAACCTGGAAGACATGGAAAAAACCTTAGAAAAGCAATCCATGTCTAGATTATCCCAGACAGAAGTCAAGAAGCTCAGCAGACCAATAGCAATAGAAGAAATGAATACACTGATCAAGAAACTACCAGTGGAAAAAATCTCCTAGGCCAGGCAGCTTCACAGGAGAATTCTCCCAAACACTCAGGGAAGAGCTGACACCAATCCTATACAAACTATTCCACAAGATAGAAAAAGATGGTAAACTCCAAAACTCATTCAATGAAGTTAGTACCCAAATCAGGCAAGGTTCCCACAAGAATAGAGAACTACAGACTGATCTCTCTAATGAACATTGATACAAAAATCCTTTAAAAATATATATTGGCCAATAAAATACAAAAGTATATTAAACAAATCATCTATCATGACCAGTGGGATTCATTCCAGGGATGCAGGGATGGTTCGACACCTGAAAGTCCATCAACATCATTCATCACAGTGAGAAGAAAATGTCGAAGAACCACATGATAATATCAATAGATGCAGAAAAGGCACTTGACAACATCCAACGCTCATTCCTAATTAAGACACTCAAGAAGATAAGAATGGAATGGGGATTTCTCAAGTTAATACAGCTATCTTCAAAAAACCAATAGCCAACATCACTGTCAATAGAGAAAAGATGAAAACAATTCCACTGAAGGGGACCAGACCAGGATGCCCCCTGTCCCCACTTCTATTAAACATTGTACTGGAGGTCCTACATAACAACGTAAGGCAATCAAAGGACATTAGAGGCATTTGTCTTGGGGAGGGGGAGTTGAAACTATATTTGCAGACGAAATGATTCTATACACTGAAAACACCCCAAAAGCTCAAAAAATAGTGCTGACAGCAATAGAGGAATATGGAAGATTGACTAGATACAAGATCAACAAACAGAAGCTTATTGGATTGCTATATACATTAGACACGACCAAAGAAGAGATCAAGAAGACAGTGCCTTCACAGCAGCAAAGCCTAAATTGAAATACCTAGGGATATACCTAACCAAAACCCCAAAATATTTGTATGAAGAAAACTACACAACCCTACTACAAGAAACCAAAGGTGACCTCCATGAATAGACAACTATCCTATGCTCATGGATTGGAAGACTCAATGTAGTAAAGATATCAGTCCTACCTTAGGAACTATATAATTTTAACACTATCCCAATACAAATACCAACAACTTTGTTCAAACAAAAGGAAAAAATAACTACCAACTTTATATGGAGAGGGAAGAAGCCCAGAATTAGCAGAGAACTCTTGAAGAAGAAAGACAAAGTTAGAGGGCTTGCTTTGCCTGACTTTAAAACATACTAAACAGCCACAGTGGTCAAAATAGTGTGGTACTTATATAATGATACTCAGACCAATGGGAAAGAACAGAAAACCCAGAAATAAAACCATCAGCATATAGATAACTGATCATTGATAAAGATCCAGAAAACATCAAATGGGAAGCAGGTGCGCTCTTCAAAAAGTCATGCTGGAAAAAATGGATAACTACATGCAGAAAAATAAACAAGATCTTTACCTCACCCCATCCAAAAGAACAAACTCAAAGTGGATCACAGACATCAAAGTAAAACTCCAGACTATTAAGGCCATCAACAAAGGAATAGGGATAAACCTGAGAACCTTGGCACAAGGAATACATAGGCTAGCCAAAATAGGGAAGGACACACAGAAGAAGCTGACATTGACAAATGGGATAAACTAAGGATAAAACACCTGTGTGAATTGAAAAACTTCACAAAGAGAGTAAAAAGAGAACCCCCAGACTGTGAGATCTTTAGCTATGATATATCAGACAAAGGGCTTATTACTAAAATACACAATACCCTAATAGCCTGCAACAAGTAAAAAGCAGAGAGCCCTCTGAGCAGGTGGGCAAATGACCTGAACCAAAGTTTCACCAGGGAGGAAACCCAAATGGCTAATAAACATATGAGAAAGTGCTCATGATCATTAGTCAACAGAGGAATACAAATTAAAACAACTATGAGAGAGACCACCTAATACTCCTGAGAATAGCCCAGTTCAAAAAATCAGAGAGCAACAAATGTTGGAGGGGATGTGGCAAGAGATGCATTCTCGTCCACCGCTGGTGGTCTTGTAGACTTGTGCAGCCACTGCGGAGAGCAATCTGGTTTCTAAAGCAAATGGAAATTGAGCTACCTTATGACCCAGCAATCCCTCTATTTGGCATAGACTCAGAAGAATTAAGAAACAGACCATGACCACTCATCTGTGCTCCAATGTTTATTGAGATACAATTTCAAAGATCTGTAAACAACTTATACTTCCATCGATAGACCAGTGGATGAGAAAACTCCGGCACACATAATGGAGTACTATTTATCCCTAAAAAAACAGTGATGAACACATGAAACACATTGTCTCATTGGAAGAGTTACAGTAAATTATGCTAAGCAAAGTTAGCCAAGCCAAAAGGACAAGTACAAGATGAGTTCACTGAGGTAGGTCCAATCAACACAGTGAGATCAGAAGAAAAATTACTTAATACATAATTTACTAGTTGAGGGTGAGGCAGGGGATAAACCAAGCTTAATGATGCATACAGCATACCAACATAAATAAGGGGAAAAGAGGGGCAGGACCTGGACAAGAAAAAAAAGGGGGAATACGAAGGCAGTGGGAGGAACAACCCACCATGGGATGGCACTGTTTATGTCTCCACAGGAAAACAAGAGAGGGACCAGACCTCATCCTGGCATGCCAACCCTTGAGGGCAACATACCAGCATAAGCAGTGAACTAACAGAGATCTGCAGGGCCAGGTCCTATCCCAGCTACATCGCCCCCCTTCTCCAGGAAGAGTGCACTACAGAGAATAATAGCACTGAAGATACAGCCTGGGGAGTGTGGCGGGCCTGTAAGAGGTAAGAGAGAGAGAGAGAGAGAGAGAGAGATAACAGCATTCTGGCCCAGCAAACATCTAGGATGACATTCCTGCTTGGAGCTGCCAATGCAGAGAGGACCATAGAGTTGGCCTCACCAGGAAACACTATGTCCCCTTACTGACCTACAGTGTGATGGGGAACAGCACTGGAGACAGTGCATGAGTTGTACCTGGTCTGACCCACCCACACCAAGGCATAATATGAAGAGAGTACAACAGAACAGCAAGGGGAGCAAAACAGTAAAGTCCCCAAGGAATTCTGAAAATAGACTCCAGACTCATGTCTATCTATATAAGATAGGCAGGATAAACAATCCTGAGGAGAAAACAGCAGACCGATGGTTCCAGGGGGGACAGAGGAGAGAAGGAGGCAGAGGAGAGGGAGCAGGAAGCCAACAAACTTGGGACAACAAGAGATCTAAAATCAATGGCGAGGCGGGCATTGAATGCCTAGTAGGTTTTGATCAAGTGAAATGTAGCCAGCCGAGGGGAATTATAGAGATCTGTATGAAGGTCGAATATCATCGTGGGACAGGAGGAAAGTAAAAAGAAATAGAAGAAAGAACTAGGAGGCAAAGGGCATTTATAGAGGTATAAGCATAGCCATGTACGTATGTAAATATATTAATATATAATGAAAGGGATATATATAATATATATAATGAAAGCATATAGGTATATGTAAATATATTTATATAGGTCTATGTAAATATATTTATATGTTAAATATAAAGGTAGCAGATGGGTATTGGGCCTCTACTCAAGTCCTCCCTCAACGCAAGAACACTATGTTGTAATAACCTGGCCTTCCGTGATGTTCACTTTCTGATAAGATCACTGAAGACAAATGGGTGTATAAGCAAATGTGGTGAAGAAAGCTAATGGTGCCTGGCTATTATAAAATATAGAGTCTGTGTCTTAAAGACTTGAAGTTAAGCAAGCAGCCATCTAGCAGGGAAGTAAGAAAGAAGTACGCCAACCTGTGTGATCACAAGGTATCGACAGGATCAGGTATTAGGCAACAGAAACCCAAAAACAAACAACCATTTTGATGTGAACTAGTGGGGTAAGAAAGGAGACCCAAAGCCCATCTTAAGACGGATCCCAAGTTTACTCGTGTTTCACACACCATCTGTTATGGACAGATCATCTTCTTTTGCCATCTGCTTGGATATATATTTAACTACTTCGTCTATTTAGGTGTTTACATCAGTAGTGAATGTATCAAACTCGATTGTCTTTGTGTTCTTTTTGTTTATTTAGTATGTTAGTGTATTTTGGTTAAATCAAATAGTTACTATTTGTTTGAATTGTTTTGCAAGGAGCTGTGCGTTTATCAGGATCAAGCCTCAGTGAGATGTAAAACATCACCTAAATCGCTCCAGTGGGCTCCCGTTACACAAAAAGACATAGAGAAATTCTGAGCCCAAATTCTTCTAATTTTTCAAAGTAATATGGATTATGTTGATTATTTTTACAAGAAGTTTATAATTTCATGAAGTAATAATGTTCATAAAAGTAATAATGTTCTGCATACATTGCAAAATATTGTTTCATAATGTGAGACAGTTTATATTCAAAACTGAAAGTTATAAATAAATACGATAAAAAAGTTGATGAGATGTAAACCCATTTATGGTTTAATGAAAAAAGAAAAAACCTAACAGCTGAAAAATACCGGCCACTTGGGTAAGTTAGTAACAAATATCTGGTCTTTACTGTGTTAAGACAATTGGACATCCCCTCATAGAAGGTTCATAAGGAAGGGCCATGAGCTAACCAGTGTGCAGTATAGCATAGAAGAAATACGCAACATTCCTCTAGTTTTTAATGCTTCCTCCCCCACACTATCATGACCCCAGTTCTATCTTAAAAAATCTTGCTAGACTGGAGCATGAACACTGCTACAGATAAGAACACTCGCCATACAGAATCCAAGACAGATAAACTCTTCAGGATAAATATTGAGAGTAGCGATACCATGAGGGTAAGGGGAAGGTGGGGAGGGGGGAAGAGGGAGAAAGAGGGAAAAATAGCAATGATCAATGTACACCCACCCCCTCCAGGGGGCGAACAACAGAAACATGGGTGAAGGGAGACCACAGACAGTGTAAAATATGAAAATAAAAATAATTTATAAATTATCAAGGATTCATGAGGACAGGAGGGTGGGGAAGGGAGGAGAAAAAAGAGAAGCTGATATCAAGGCCTCAAGTAGAAAGAAAATGTTTTGGAAATGGTTATGAAAACCTATGTACAAATGTGCTAGAAACAATTGATGTTTGGATTATTTTAAGAGCTGTCAGAGCCCCCAATAAAATGATTTATTTTTTTAAAAAGCATAATGAGATACAATGAGGTGTGCCTGTACTTCTTATCCCTCAGCCATGACCTTGATGACCCACTGAATGTGCCAGCACATGATGATTCAAAGGATCTGACCCATGGATGGCAGTGCTCCCACACTGGGGTAGCCCAGCTACAAACACCTGATAACATGGAACTGATACCTACCGCTTAGATAAGCTACACTAATTAAGCATTCCATCACCCACTGCCAAATGACCCTATGTAAAAAAAAAAAAACTTTTTAAATGGCTAAAAAATCTAAAATCTTATAAATTTCATAAGCTAGAGAACATACAGAAATGAAGTATCCTAGTAATCCATTCTATTACTATTACTACCCTCTGCTGTAGGATCAATACTCATCACAGTGACTTATAGACCAGAGCAGCACTGTTCCATAGGATTTCTTATGAAGCTGTAGATCTTTGTAGACGCAGACAGACTAATCCCTTTTTCTTTCTTTAAAAAAAATCATTTTATTGGGGCTCCTATAACTCATCACAATCCATACATACATCAATTGTGTAAAGCACACTTATACATTCATTGCCCTCATCATTCTCAAAATTCGCTTTCTGCTTGGGTTCCTGGAATCAGCTCTTTATTTTCTTTTTTCCCTCCCCGCTCCCTCCTTCCTCATGAACCTTTGATAATTTATAAATTATTATTTTATCTTATCTAACACTGCCCGGCGTCTCCCTTCACCCACTTTTCTGTTGCCCATTCCCCAGAGAGGAGGTTATATGTATATCCTTGTGATTGGTTCCCCCTTTCTAACCTGCCCTCCTTCTCTTCCGGTATTGTCACTCTCACCGCTGGTCCTGAGGGTTTCATCTGTCCTAGATTCCCTGTGTTTCCAGTTCCCATCTGTGCTGCTGTGCATCCTCTGGTCTAACCAGCTTGTCAAGGTAGAATTGGGATCATGATAGTTTGGGGGAGGAAGCGTTCAAGAACTAGAGGAAGGTTGTCCTTTTTTTTCAAGGAGCATCTGGTGGGTTTGAACTGCCAACCCTGCAGTTAGCAATCCATCTGTTAACCTACTCTCCCAGGGCACCCACAGTTTATTGGAGTCATCCAGAATCCGTTGGGGATTCAGATTAACTATAAAATGCTTCTTTTTTAATGTGATAAAGTCTGACTTGGCCATTTGTGGGGAGAGGTCAAACGCTTACAGACATCCTCCCCAGGGTAGTTAGTCATCAGACTACAGGGTAGTACTTTAGGGCAGTTAGTCAACCAGACTATATGGCAGGCCTCACTCCCTGCTACTGAGGACAATAAACTATTCCTCCTTGAGGCCTGTAACCAAGCGTTCTCACCCCACCAATAACGATCTCTATCAGCTGAGTCAGGGAACAGGCCAAACTGACTCTGTGACATCCAAAGTTAAGTTATCCGCCCATCTTATCACATGTATTGCATGTATGTCCCTAGACCACCCCCTCTCATTATTGTATTACCTATAGCACAACCCCTCCCTGTGATGTATGTACTCACCTCTAATTAGGGGGCTTGCATGTCCCCGGAGAATATAAGAAGCCTGGGCTAGCATTTAAAGGAGACTCTCTCCCTCCACATGGACCATCGAGTGGAGCTGAGGTGAGCATGCTACCATGAATCGTTGTCTGACTCCATTTATTTCTATACTTCACTTCTAACTCTCATGCTCTCTATGACTTTACTATGATCTTTACTTATTATCGCTGTACAATTGCACCTACCGGAACCGTAATGATGTGTTAGGGGCTGGCTTCCCCTGACAGCTGGTCACATAAAAGACAGTATTGAACTACTCCAATGCCACTGTTCATTGCTACGGCTCATTATGGGACAGGCATTGAAGGACTAAAAGAAAAGAAGCAGAGCAGGATAAGAGAAATGTTTTATATATATGTATGTATATATATTATTAATGTTGCATGATTAACTTCCAGATGTATGCATAATAATAATCATTAAAGGTGGTATATAATATACTTTTTTTCTGGAGTTAAAATGGGAAAAACCAAGATGGAAAGTTTTATTTTTCCATTCCAGAAATAAATAATAGTTAATAAAGAATTTTTCATGCAAAATAGACTAGCATAATGCATCATTTGTATGCTGTTTATCAATGAAAATGGAAAGTCATTAATTATAATAATCAGCAGTGCGTCAAACCTTTCAGAAGTATGTGCTGCCCTTAGGGAGTAATAGAAGTTAAAAAGCATGATATTATGCAGAGATTTCTTGGTGCTCTTTTCACTGAATGGCAGCTCCGAGAAGCCTGGAATGTGAGAAATCATGCTTCACACAGACGCAGTTGGTTTGCGCTCCCATTTAAGCTAAGGTGGTGTCACGGGGAAAAGAGATGTGATCCATGACCTCACAGAGCACATGCTGTTGCAGAGCAATGAAAGTTACCGACCAAGATGTTTCTCTCAGCCTATAGTAACTGTTCAGGAGCCTGGTGAACTGCCAACCCAATGGTTGAGGTGCAAACCCTCGAGCTGCTCTGTGGGAGAACCAGGAGGCAATCTGCTTCTGTAAAGATTTACAGCTTAGCAAACCCCAGGGAGCATTGCTATGCTCTTTTGAAATGGCTAAAAGTTGGAAGCATCTGGAAAGCAGCGAGTTGGGTTTGGGTTTAATAACTTTCATGTTCCTGATCCTTTCTCCCAGAAATAATCCTGTGCTCTCTGAACTTTTGTATAACCTGCGAATAGAACAGCTTGTAGGAGAGACCGGACTAGGTCATGAGTTGGAAATCTGAGGCTTGTTATTTTGTGGGTTGAGTAACATTGATCAAGTCACTTGACTTCCTGAACCTCCGTGTCTTTATCTGTAAACTGTGGTGGTTACAACAAAATGATTAGGGTGGGTTCTTCTAGCTTTGTTAAACTGAGTAGGTAAGATCAGCTTTGAATGGAGTACCTGACAAAAAACCAAAACTCATTGCCACTGAGCCAATTCCACCCCCCTAGTCATCCTATAAAAAGTTTCCAATGCTTTAATACTCAATTGAGACCAGTTGTTTGAACTCACAAAATGGAAGATAGGGAGTAGAGATATAGAAGTTATGCATGGCAGGTGATTTATGCATGTGGCCCAGGTAGGATGACCAACCATTGAATTTGTCAACTGTTGGGGGATTTCCCAGGACATTGATAGATTTTCAGTTCAATATCAAGGAAGTCTCCGGCAAATCAGGAAAAGCTGGTTGCCTTTAAGCCCAGGTCATCATCTGAAGGCAAACACCTTGAAATTCTTGTGACTGTTGTGATTGCTAGGTGCTGTCCAGAGGGTTCCAACTCTGGGTACAAGACCAAAACTCTGTGGAGTCCTGAGCCATCTTCACAATCATTCCTGTGTCTGAGCCCATTGTTGCAGCCATTGCTCAATGAATCCATCTCAGCGGGAGTCTTCCTCTTTTGTGCTTACTCTACTTTTCCAAGCATGATGTCCTTTCTAGATACTGACCCTTCCAGATAACATGTCCGAAATACTTAAAGTGAAATCTCATCAGCCTCATTCCTAGGCACGTTCCGGCTGCTCTTCTCCCAAGACCCAATTGTTAGTTCTTCTGTGGGTCTGTAGATTTTATTTAACATTCTTTGCTAACACCATAATTCAAAAGCATCAATACTTCAATTGTCTATAATCCTTGCCCAGGTTTCATATGCACAGGAGACCACTGTAAATATCACGGTTTGGTCAAGGGTACCTCCTCAGCCTTCAAAGTGACACCTTTGTTTCTACACACTCGAAAGAAATCTTTTGAAACGGATTAGCTTAGTGCAGTGGCCATTTGATTTCCTGACTGCTGCGTCTGCGGGCATTGACTGTGGGTCCAAATAACATGGAATCCATGGATACTGCAAACTTTTCACTCACGATTGATCATGTTGCGTTTTGGTCTCGTTGTAAGGAGTTGCATTTTCTTTTTGTTCAGATGTAATTCATATTGAAGGCTCCACTCTGGTTTATACTGATGAGTTCTTCAAGTCCTTGACACTCTCAGCAAGCAAGATAACTTCATCTACATAGCATGTGAAGGCTATATCCCCTTTATTTTATTATCCAATCTGAATGCTGAGAAACTAATCCAAGATGCGGACTACAGGAAGAGGAACACAAAATCAGGATTGAAGGAAGTAACTGCATCTGTTTACCCTAAAATATGCAACCACACCCGTGCAGATGACATCTGACACAGTGTTCATAACAACCGGGTCCTGCTCGACTGCGGGTGATTTTGTTTTCGGGTCTTACCTTTGGGGCTTCTTTCATGCCTTCTAGGTAAATCTCTTCAATGGGCACATAAAGAGATCACACAGTAGCTACTCCTTCATAGAAAAGGTATGGATACCTGTTATTCTAGCTGCCTGTGGGACAGGTCTCTTCAAAAGATCTCTTCAAATTGAATTTGCTATGATATTTCCACCACTGAGATCATTTGGGTAAAGTCCTGAAAATATCTATCTGCTGACCTTTTGTCAGTTGGAATATAGTTTTTCTAATGTACAACCATTTCATCAGATTTATGAGTTATGATACTTGAAAGAAAAACAACAGAAACTAGGACAGAAGCTAGCCCCAACAATAAGAAAATTTATAGCCACACAAAAGATATCCAGACATAAGGCAATCTTCAGGCATAAGAGGAAGAATCATGTCATTAAAAATGTTATTGTTCTTATTTTGTTGTGCACATTAAACAAAAGATATATAGATATATATATATCTTAAATGTAGACTATGAGGCATTAGTGGTTCCAGGGCAGAAATCTTGCCTTTCAGGTAGGGACTTGAGTTCAACCTCATAACCAACCACAGCCTATCTGTCAGTGAAGGCTGTTCTGTAATCATGATACTGAACAGGTTTAATCAAAGCTTACAGACTCAAATAGACTGGGAAGACAGCCTGGAAATCTACTTCAAAAATAAACCAATAAAAAAACCTATGGATCACACTGGACCAGTCCCCAACCAATAGTGATGAACGTACAGGACTCAACAGCATTTTGTTGTGTTGTGTAGATTACCATGAACCAGGACTGACCAAATGCCAAAAAATAGCAATAAAAATCAACAAGTAAACATAGACTACATAGCTACATGTTACATACACACCCCTACATCTATCACCAATACCGTGGTAATACCAATCAAGTATAATTTTGTTCTACAGAAAATGGTGCACACAATTAGGGAATGAATAAGGATACAAGTAGCCAACTGTACTTCACAACCTATGGTTAACTCATTCCTATCTCTGTATCTCTGACTCCTCTACATTAAAAGCCTAGAACAAGAGGTCCCAGCAGTCTTGTTCATATGACATTAGGACAAATTGTGCTACGAAGAAACAATTGTGTGAAGTGTAGAAAGCAGGAGGGATTTGGAGGCCATGGGTTCTCCACTGGCAGCAGGAGGTAGGCATGTGTGGACAGACTACCATGAAAAGAAGTTCAGCAACTTTCTGTGAATTACCTCAATCAGTAACAACACTCATTCATCCTGTAAGTCTTCTTTCCAAAACAGTAGTAGTTGTCCTTTTTCTTCCTTTCTCACAGCTTTCCAGTAGTTCAGTAACCAAATACCACCTCTTTCCCTCCTTTCAGAACCACTGATCTGGGATCATATTGACACAGCAACTGGGAAGACGAGATAGGATCCTTTGGGGACAAGGAGTGATACATGGGGCGCGGACAAGTCAGCAAAGGAGCATGAGAGGAGGTGCATCACTTGAAAAATGTAACCAGTGTCACTCAATTGCAGAAGAAGGCTTCAAAAAGTTTGTGGAACATGTCATTATCTTTTCATTTCATTTTTGCATCAACTTTTTGACAGCCCCTCCACCTCCACCACCACCACCACCACCTCCACCACTACCACAACAACCACCACCATCAAATCTGTGTACATGTCGAAACAACCAAATTAGTGTATGGTTTACTGTTAAGATTTACAAAATATCTAGAATAGAGTCCGTTCTCATACCTAAATTTTAAACATTACACAGGTAGCATCCACCATACCAAGAAGGGAAAGCAGAGCAAAGGCAGAAAGACGAGGAGCACAAGTGCTTCGGGGATATGCAGGAGGAGACGTCCTCCAAGAAGGAAATTCGCTTTTCAACTGTCATTTCTAATCTGCCCTTTCACAATGTTTCATGCAATCCATTTAGATGCATTAGCAATAAGCATTCACTGATCGATCAGATAGACACCTTTCATGTCTGCCATGGATGGCAGGAAAACCTCCCAAGCCCAACTGTCATGCCCGGTAGCAGTAAAAGCAACTTTGTGAAATGCTCGAGAGCAGTAAACCCATTCACACATTGAAAAGCCTAAAGTCACGTTCACCTGTGAAGGTACGATAAAGTTAAATAAATAAGTCCAAATGTTGCCTAAATGAAAGTCACCCCAGCTTTCTCATAGAGAGCTGACAGAATTGTGAGCTGATCTGAGCTGTCAACTTTGTAATTTGGCAAGATTTGTCAAGAATTATGAAAATGTTTTTGAATTCTGACTCAGCAATTTCAAACCTAGGAATGCATACTAAGAAAATAAATCCACATTGAAAAAACATGTGCTTGGCTCGACCTAGCACATTATTTTTCATAACAGCCCCAAAGCATAAACAACAAAAATGTGAAGCCATAAACCTTGGTTAAATGAAATTATGATAAGATACATCAACTCAACTGAATATTATACAGTTCCTTTAAATCATAGTTGCAGATATTAATAATGACATAAGACATTTATCTTATGTTAAGGAATGTAAAATATCATATACTATTGTAAACAGGATATAATTACAACCATACAAAGTATGTACAGACATAGTGAAATAATGAGACAAGGGGCTAAAAATAAATATAAGCACTCTATTTATTTTCAATTTTCCAAAATGTGAGGAATATGGAGATGTTACATTTATAATAGAAGCCTTTCCCCCATGGTTTTATTATTTCCAGCATAATATGATATATATTTGTTATGGGAAAATTACAGTGATTATATATAAAAGAAACCTGGTAGCACAGTGGATTAAGCATTGCTTGCTAAAGGTCCTTTGTTCAAACTCACCAGCTACTAATATGAGTGGAGTCTTAGAAACCTGATATAGCGTCTCTCTGCTATGAATTGTAATGAGCAGATAGCAGTGCATGTTTTGTTTTGTTTCGGGATCTAGACATGATCCACATATATTCTCTGATTCACTTCTCCCTCTACTGTACAACACACTTAACAGATCATTATACACACATCTCTTTAGATGTCTTTTCCTGATTGGGGAAAGATGTGGAAAATAAGCATTCACTTAATATACACGAACATCTTTTCTGAACACCTTTAGATATGCCAACGTACTAGAAGGCTTTGATTGCAAACCACTAACATTCTGTCCTCCATGTTGCCAAACAACAACCACTGAAAACATTATTCACAGGGAATCACCGAAAGTGTTGAATGTTTTTTCCCTGTTCTTTTACTTCACACATTGACGTTATGAGGGTAAAGATATCTATATTTCTAAAAAAGTCACACAAACCTTGTGTACAAGTATAAAAATGTAAGCTATTATTTCTCCCCCATCAACATCTACATCCTCCAGAAAGTGGTCTTGCTACCTTTTCTCTAAATGATTTGGCTCTTTTCAATTTATATCACATGAGCATGGCAGTTTGGGCATTGAGGGACTTGAATTGTGTTTCTTATAAGTGTGGGATTTTTTGTCTTTGCATTTGAAAACAATATATATATGTGAAGGAGTAAAATCAGGGTGGTAGGATGGATGGTGTAAATCTTCCCAACAAAATGTTGTAGGAGAAATCCTGCCTTCAAAGGATGGACAAGCGCATAGTCGGATGGAAAATGAATTCCTCAGCACAACATTTCTTGGCCTTTTTCTCACCAATACAACGTTCCGTTTTCTTAAACCTTCTTCCTAATAAGCTCCCATGAGCATCTTGTGACTGATAAGAAAATCAATCAAGATTACACCCATAGAATTCCCTCCTCCCATCAAAAAAAAACCCAAAAAGATGTAAAAACTTGGAGTTGACTTCTCTACTTTCAATTTCACTGAACCAGCAGATCCCATTAGAAGCCACAGCTTTGACTGGACTATGTTTTCATGTGTCTCCCCAATGAAACTAAGATATACTGCTGAGAGAATTTCCCTATAGCCCTTTTGAATACAGAGAGCTGTTTAACGTGTTTTGTTTGATGTCAACATGTACACGCATGGACTGAAAGCCTAATAGCAACACTTCTTTCCTTACTTACCTTCATATGTGCTTATTCTAGGATGTATTATTTATTTATTTTGGATATCACTTAAATTCCCATTGTGATGAGCACCTGCCTCCTATAATTTCCCCCTCCCTCAAGTTTTACTACCACCTCATCCTCCTACACTAAGAACTCACTATATATTTGTTTTGGACACAACTTTGTTCTCCCTCTTTCTCCCCCATCTTTCCTTTACCCTCCTGGTATCGTTACTCTCATTTTCGTTTCTGAGGGGTTCGTCTGTCCTGGAATCCCTGTTTCCATCTCTTATCTGTACCAGTGTATATCTTCTGGTCTAGCAAGATTTGTTATGTAGAATGGGGATCATGATATTGGGGGAGGGAGGGAGCGGGGAAAGCATTAAAGCACTAGAGGAAAGTTGTGTGCTTCTTCTGTACTATACTGCACCCTGACTGACTCGTCTCCTTCTCATAACTCTTCTGTAAAGAGATGTCAGTTGCCTACAGATGGGCATTGGGTCTCCACTCTGCACTCATCCTCATTCACAATGAAATAATTTTTTGTTCTTTGATGCCTTATACCTGATTCCATCGACACCTCGTGATCACACAAGCAGATATGCTTCTTCCATGAGGATTTTGTTGCTTCTGAGCTAGATGCCTACTTGTTTATCTTCAACCTTTTAAGACCCCAGACACTATATCTTTTGGTAGCTGGGCACCAACAGCTTTCTTCACCACATTTGCTTAAACACCCACTTTCTCTACAGCGATTATGTCAGGAAGGTGAGCATCATGGAATGCCAGTGTACTAGAATAAAGTGTTCTTCCATTGAGAGAGTACTTGAGTAGAGGCCCAATGTACATCTGCTAACTTAATTCTAAATCTATAAATATATGCACGTAGATCTATTTCCCCATCATCATATATAAATATACTTACATATGTGCGTGCCTGTCTTTAGACCTCTATAAAAACCCTTTGCCTCCTAGTACTTTCCTCTATTTCCGTTTACTTTCCTCTTGTCCCACTATCATGCTCAGCCGTCATTTGCATTTCAGTAATTTCTCTCAGTTATATTGCCCTTGCTGAATCCCTACCAGGCCTTGCACACCCACCTTGCCACTAATTTTGGATCACTTGTTCCCTTTCCCTGGGTTGGTCAACATCACCTTCTTACCCCCGTCTTCCCTGCTCCCATGTCCTCCTGGAACCATCGGTCCCATTGTTTTCTCCTCCAGACTGTTTATCAAGCCTGTCTTATCTAGATATCTCTGCAGAGATAAGCCATGTAGAGTAAGATCTGGGTTGTTGGTAACATTTCAAAAATGAAGTAATGCATGTGAATGCACCTATTTTTAATCTGTGTAATTGATAGATGATATAAAATGATAGTACTCAGTTGGGGTGAGTGAGCATTCAGAGGATATTTTCCTATAATGAGTTTATCAGTTGGCATGTATGTACTCAGGAGTGTGCACTTTCCCCCCCTACTTATGATGTACGAGACTGGACCAATCTCGAAGAACCCCTCCAGGCCTGACAGTGTAATGTTTTCACATAAATATCTGCATGATATCATCCAGTAGTCTAACTCTGATTCCCCAGCTTCTAAACACAGAACGCTGTCCCACTGTTAATAAAATACTAACTGCGTTAATCTAATATTTCTTTACAGTTTTGTTATATTTTACTTACAGTGTCAACTTGTGCAACTTAATTTTAACTTATATCAAATGATGATTCTTCACCCTATTTCCATGTCATGGTTCACATGCTTCTTTTACCTAAAGGCTTTCCCCTCCCCTTCTCATCTCAGATGATGCGCCAAGGATCAGATGAACAAGGCTGTCACTTTACTAAAACGTTTGATGATTTTTCCAAAGGAAAGAATCCCATCTTTTTTCCACAACACCTGATGCACCCAATTGTTACCATTCTCATCAAATTTTCCACCATCTAGTTTAGCACTTTGTGCACCGGTCTCATTTCCACTGCTAGAGGATGTGTTCTCTGAAGTCCATAACTACATCTTATAAGACTGTAGCATGCCTAGCACTACTTGGCTCAATGTCTTAGGCACATCTGTTGAATCGCAATACAAAAACAATGCAAGTAATAAACTTAATATGTGTTGTGTTTACTATGTGCCTGGAATTGTACAAAGCACTTGGTACAAATAATTTAATCCTCAAAACCCATTGAGATAGATGCTATTATTAGCTAATTATACAACAGCATTCTTAGGCATAAAGAGGATCAGCAATTTGCCCAAGCATAAACAAATTTATCCATGTGAGTCTCTCTCTCTCTCTCTCTCTCTCTCTCTTTCTCTCTCTCTCTCACCTATCAAGGGATCCTGGATGTTCATAGCATTCTTCCAGCATGCAATAACAAGAATGAGAAGAAACGAAAGCATGAGGGAAATTTCCAAAGAATAAAATCACAGGCAGATAAAAGGAGGCATTAAGAGGAGAAAATGAGGATTGGAGCCTAATGTGATCTCACAAGACAATGAGAGAAATGGAAGAAAGTGAAAGCCAGGAAAAGTGTATCTGCCATGGGAAGACTGTCGTTGAGAAAAATGGGCATTATATAAATTTCAAACCTAATCTTAAAATAATGGGGAATGGGGAGAAAAACAAAAATTTACATTTAAACCAAGTAGGTGTTAGAAACAGCTTGTCTTCTACCTCTGCTGGAATGAATATTTAAATGTAATTTGACTCTTTTTATTGATTACAGCTTTCTGTAACCCCATCCAACCTCCTGTTTAAAAGGAGTGCTAGTCTTGATAAGGACTACAGCGCTGTGTACTTTTCTATTTCACTTGGCATTTATTCAAACCCTGCAGCCCCATGATTTGTAGGATATTGAATTTGGATTAGCCAAGGGCCAAAAGAGCACTTTTAAAGAGTTTGAATTCGGTGGGTCTCATTTCAGAACAATGGAAAACCGTGGCTGCTTCTGCTTTGAAGTTCAGGGACTCAGAAGGCTCCAAACAATGTAGGCATTCACCAAGTTCAGATGGTGCAGGTTGAAATTGCAACACTGGACCGATTTGGAGTGTAAACTTAAACCTCTCTGAAAATAGGCAGCCTGGGTATGTAATTCATGGCAGGGACCTGCATTTGAAGAAGAGGAATGTTAGCAGTAATAAAAACAAGAGGAGATGAAGTGAGAATCGCAGAGCCTTCCCTGATGTCAGAATGAAGGTGACCGTGCTGTATTCTGTGCCTTTGTGGGTCTCTTCCACACCTGTTGCTGCTTTCCCGGGAAGTGAGCCAGAGGGATCAGATTTTTAACTCTTACCTATTGCCCTTGAGTTGATTCCAACTCATCTGGACCCTGCAGAGCAGACTAGACCTGATCCATAGGCCCCCACGCTTGTAAATCTTTCCTGAGGTAGACAGCCGCACGTGGCTCTGGTGGAGCTGGGTGGGTTAGGGCCATGATCCTTCGAGTTGGCAATTGTGGGCATTAACCCCTGTGCCATCCGGAATTCTTTCAAACCTTTAATGAGGAGAAATGATTCTGTCCCCAGAGCAGGAAGCCAAGGTTCAAATTTTCCACCATTTCCCCCACCCCCATGTGTCTCTGCTAAGAAAATACAGATTTAGTAGCTTGTCTCCGAGAAAGCAAGAAGCTACTATTATTACTTGAAAAGCAGTTAAGATACCTTTAAGTTTAATTATCAATGCATTACCCTGACTCAGAGCTTGTTTGTTATTTTGTTTTTTAGTTGATTGATTGGTTGATGGAGTATAATATTAGAGAAACAGCCTCTACCTGATGAATCAATTGTATCACCTGATGACTTCAAACCCACTGCCACGGAGGCAGTCCAAATTCCCAGGGGCCTGTAGGACACAGGAGAGCATCCTCATCTTTCCCACAGACTGGCTGGTGGATTCAAACTGTGCAGCTCCATGCATAACCCACAATGACATCAGCATTCCTTAATTTTGTAGCTACTTATTTGAAAATGAATGTGCCCTGGTGGTCAAGAAGATTGCATGTTGGGCTGCTAAGGCTAGACATTGGCACTTACCAGTTACTCTTGAGGGGAAAGGTAAGGCTTTCGTCTCCCATCCCAACGTAAAGCCTCATAAACCATACGCAGAGCACTGTCAGTTGGAATTGACTCGATAGCACTGGGTGTGGTTGTAATTTGCTTCCCTTCAAAACACTCAGTGTCTTAGACACGTGGTTACCAACGAATGTGCTATAGCAATAGGAAACTAAAAATTTCTCCTCCAAAAATCATAGCCTGTCTCTGAAGATTTTTAGAAAGAAGATCGCATGCCTCGACTCATCAGTTCTGTCTTAAGATCCAATATGATGCTGAACTATTGCATTCTTTCCTCTTTCTGAAAGATTTTCGTGGTTGTTAGGGGATCATGAGAAGGGCCCAATTCATAGTAACCCTGTACGCAGGATAACAGCAAAACACTTGCTATGCTGCAGTTGCTCGGCCAAGCCAGCTCACTGAGGGTCAACTTTTCTGCTGACCCTTTACTTTACCAAGCATGCTGGGCTTCTCTGGGGATCAGAATGTCCTGAGGACAGGTCCAAAATACATGAGACTAAGGGGCATTCCAGCTGTGCTTCTTCTGAGAGACATTTGTTTATTCTTCCTGCAGTTCATAGTGGATTTAATACTCCTTACCAACACCAGTACCCAAAGGCATCAATTCTTTTGTCTTCCTTATTCATTGTCCAGCTTTCACATGCATATGAGTATTGAAAATATCCTGGCTTCCTATTTGGGAAGAGGATTTGCTGTTATGTTAATGAGGTCCTGTCAGTGGGATGTGTGTGTGTGTGTGTGTGTTCTGAAGCCAGTCACTTAGGAGTTCTAAAAAGCACAGATAAAGCACGGAAACAAGTGAACATGAAAGGTGCCACACGAGGATCACGGATGGCACTGAACAACCCCAGGGCTACGGAAGCTGAGACAAGGCTCTGTCACCAGAGCCCACCAAGAGAAAAGACTTTCCCCTAGAGCTGATGCCCTGATTTGGATCTTGCAGCCTGAATGGTGTGAAAATAAACTTCTTCTCTTTAAACATGCTCACTTGTGGTATTTCTTTTACAACAAAACTCACTGCCATTGAGTAAGTGCCATCTCACAGGGTAAAACTGTCCCCGTCGATTCCCTAGATTATAACTCTTTCTGGGAGGAGGGAGCCCTATCCAAGACTAAGGCATGTATTATTTACCAGGAACCCTGAGATCTCTACCTGTACTCACCCACAAGATGTGGGCTGTTGACGTGCCTGGACACGGGGCAGGCTAACATCTGAGATGGGCCATCAGTGGTTCACTCACACACCAGAGAACTGGGACAATTCCTGATCACCACCCTGAGGCTGGGCAGACAGAATGGCTTTGCTGACAGAGATTTGGGAGCTGGGCTGGGTTAAGTAGTATGTCTTGTCTAGGAATTTAATTCATAGGAGCGAGGAGCAATAAAGAGCCTCCTACAAGGTCATCATCTTGCAATAAAGGTAAAGAGTGTGACTTGTGTGATTAGACACTCAGAGTGATTAGACACTAATCCAAGAGTTATTAGACACTAAGAAACCAAACCAAAGCCACTGTCATCAAGTCCATTGTGACAAAAACAAACAAACCAAGAAAGTCCAATGTGACTAACAGTAACCCTATAGAGCAATGCTAACTGCTCCCTAGGGTTTCTGAGACTGGACATCTTTACAGGGCAGACCGCTTCATATTTCTCCCTGCTCTTGGCTGGTGGGTTTGAATTGCCAACCTTGCAGTTAGCAGCCCAATCCTTAACTCACAGTGCCATCAAGAACGAAGCCAGAAGGAACCCCACAGGAAGTTGGACTCAGCAAGAAGAGATTTGGTTCATCCCCGGTGGTGCAGTTGGTTAAGTGTTGGGCTACTTACTAACTGCAAGGTCGGCCATCCCAAGCCACCAGCCACTCGAGAGGCAGATAAGGTGTTCCACTCCCATGAAAAAGCCACAGTCCCAGAAATGACAAGGGTCAGGTCTACTCTGTCCTAGAGGGTCACTGTGACTCAGAATTGACTCAGGGGCAATGGAGCTGGACAGTAATTATGTTAGTTTGGGTAACAAATTCATAGACACTGAATGTGTATAAAAAAGGGCTTTATATAAAGACCAATCGAATATTGAGAGAACGCCCCAGCCCAGTCCAGATCAAGTCCATCAGTCTGATATTAGCCTAGATGTGTGATACCAATCTCTAAAGTCTTCTTCAGACTCATGGAACACATGCAATGAAGCCGAATGCAGGAAGATCCAGGCCAGTGGGTGGGAGGTCTTGTGGATCCAGTGGCAGTGGAAGCATTTCATCACTGGCAGGGGTCTCCACGTGGCTCTTCTAGCTCAGGGCACCCGTGCAGTTCCATGTGTCTTCTTGACAGGGATGTCTCTAGGGAGTGAGCAGATCGGAGTTCCCAGAATCCTCAGGAGAAGCAAGGCCCCAGCAGAGGCCTCATTGGCTATGATCCATTTGACAGACTAGACTTCGCGCTTTCACTCTGAATCCTCAAACTGTGATCCTGTAATTACCACAGTAATGTTCCCATTGCTAAGTCAATTCGAATATACGGCAACCCTCTATAGGACTTCCGAGACTGTGAACCTATATGGAAGTAAACATCCTCATCTTTCTCTCATGGAGTTCCCGGTGGGTTTGCGTGCTATTCCACTGTGTTTATGTGCCAGCCTTTCTTTATCCATTCTTTTACTGGTGGGCATGTGGGTTGTTCACACCTTCTAGCTACTGTGAACTGGGCTGCAGTGAACCTGGGGGAGCACATAGCAGTTTGTGCTGTCTCTTATCCTTTGGGATATATGTCCAGAAAAGGTGTTGCTGGGTCTTACTGTACATCTACTCTCAGTTGTTTTACGTATCACGATGTCACTTTTCATAAACTTTATGAAGCGTTTCCAAGCCCACTAACGGTGTCAAGGAGTTTCAATCTCTGTACCCTCTTCAGCATTTTTCTTGTTCTCCTTTTGAATTGGACTATCATTGTCGATATAAAGTGTTATCTCTTAGTTTGGATTTGCATCTCTCAGATCCCTCACTGCCATCAAGTCAATTCTGACTCATAGGACCCAATTGGGCAGGGTAGAACTACCCCTTTGGGTTTCTAAAACTGTAACTGTTTATAGGAGTAAGCCTTGTCTTTCTCCCAAAGATTGGCTGGTGGTTTCAAACTGTTAGCCTTGTGTTTAGCAGCCTAACACATAACCTCTAGGACATCAGAGGTTCTCATTCCCAATGGCTAGGGATCATGACAGGAAAATTATTTGAATGAAGGGGACCATCCACAAGAACTCACATGGTTTCCAGGGATTCCCAGTCACATGACGACTTACATGGGACATGGAGAACAATGGACACATTCACAAAATCATGAATGGCGGCAGGTCTATTGATCACTGTTACAGTCTCAATTGCAGAAGTGGGGAAGGGACCATGACTGGGATATGTACACCACTATTACAGATAAGGATATTTGGCATGGTTGATTCAGAGCCTTCGGCCAAAATAGTAGGGGGATAACACAAGACTCTGTGACCCTAGTATCCCAGTTTCCCATCAAGGGAACAGAAGGCAAGTCCCTGGGGCCAAGACTGCTCCTCCCCAGGCTGGCTAGTGAATTGGCAGTAACTCACTTTCCAACATACCCTTCCTGAGAGCAAACCTTTCACATTGCCTATCAATAGTCAGAAAGAACCGGGGGCTGAATCTAGTGGACAAGCAGAAATGGGTTTAGGGCTCTCATTGTAAACCATGATCTTTGGCAAGCCTCAAACTCACTGCCATCAAGCTAAACCCAACTAAAGCACAAAATCTGTGGATTTTCAAGACTAAATCTTTACTGGACTAGAAAGCCTCACCATCTTCTCAAGGAGCCATTGGTGGTTTTGAACTGCTGCCCTTGCAGTTAGCAGCCAGCATATGGCCCACTGTGCCACCAAGACTCTAACACAGCACCTTATATTCGTTTATTTTCAATAAATTGTTAGATTATGCAGGACTGAATACCGCACGTCCTTACATGTGTTCCAATGCCTGGAATTAAAGTGAAAAAGTGACACATGCGTTTCCCCCCCCCCCCACTCTGAACAATTCCTGACCAAAAGATCTTCTTCTAGGCCAGTGGTTCTCAACCTGTGGGTTGCGACCCCATTAGGGGGTCAAATAACCCTTTCACAGGGGTTACCCAATTCATCACAGTAGCAAAATTACAGTGATGAAGTAGCAATGAAAATAATTTTATGGTTGGGGGTCACCACCATATGCGGAACTGTATTAAAGGGTCGTGGCATTAGGAAGGTGGAGAACCACTGTTGTAAGCTATATCTCTGGGTGTATATTTCTATCCATGAGTATTCATCTACTTAGGAGCATAGATGGTGTAGTGGTTACACTCTGGATTGCTATCTGCAGGGTCAGCAGTTTGAAACCACCAGCCTCTCTGCATGATAAAGATGGAGCTTTCTAATCCACTAAAGAGTTATTGTCTCCATAACAAACAAGCAAATAAAAGCATATTGTTGAGAATGAGAGGGGTTGGAGCAGAAATTCAAAGCCCATCTATAGACAATAGAACATCCCCCCACAGAGGGGCACAGGGAAGGAATGAGTCAACCAGGGTGCAGAAAAGCATCAGTGAAACACACAATATTCCTCTAGTTCCTTGAGGCTTCCTCACCCACCACTATCGTGATCCCAGTGCTGCTTCTCAATTCAGACTAGACTGGAGCATGTACACCGGTAGAGCTAAGAGAAGGGGGCTCATGACACATGGAATCCAGGAACAGGAGTTGGAATAGCAATACCAGCAGGGTAGGGACAAGGGGAGAGGGGGAAGGGGAACAATCACAATGATCAACACATAACCACACACCCTTCCCCAGGAGGGAACAACAACAGAAAACACAGGGGAAGAGAGGTAGCCGGCAGTGTAAGTTTGAAAATAATAATTTATAAGCTATCAAGGGGGTATGAGGGTGGGTGGGGGGAGAGGAGCTGATACCAAGGGCTCAATAGAAAGTAAATGTCTTGAAGAGAATGAAGGCAGCATATGCACAAACACAGCTGCTGCAATCAATGTATGAATTGTAGCAAGAGTTGTAAGAGTCCCCAGTAAAATGATCTTAATAAAAAAAGGAAAAGCAAGAAGAGCTATTGTCTCAGAAATCCGCAGGGGCAGTTCTACGATGTCCCACAGTGTCATTAGGAATCGGCATTGACTCAGTGACAGTGAGTTGTCATCTTATTATCTTGTGTTTCTAATTTCATTTGCCTGTGTTCTCAGACTCCTCAACCCTGCAAGGTTTGCTGACCTATTAGCCCATGTGAAACACACTTTTTCCTTTTTCATGTGCTCCATACCACATCCTCCAGGACCATCTGTAAGCATAATTTAGCCCATCAGTTCTTAAACCTCTTAGTCTCAGAACCATGACTTTACACGCTGAAAAATTATCAAGAATCCCCAGGAGCTTTTGTTTATAAGGTCATGGTTATTTACACTTATTGTACAAGAAATTAAAACAGACCATTTAAAATTGTTTATGCAACACTTCATTTACACTAACTATAATACATCCATTCTGCGTTGAACTAAATACCAGATTTTTGTTTAAAATATCATTCTATTTTTCAAATCAAAAACATTCTTTGCTGAGGAGAATGCCCGTTGTTTTACATTTTCCCAAATCCCTTTAATATCTGGTTTAATAAAAGACAGCTGGACTCTCTTATCTGATTCTGCATTCAATTTGTTGCAATATGCCACATCATATATCTTCAGAAAGTCTCCACTGTGTACTTCGGAGAATTTGAGAGTGTAATGGCAAATGACATCCTGGTGCTATGCGGAAGTCGTTTTGAGGGTGTGCACCCCACTGGGAGGATCTGGAGGATCCCAGAGTTCCTTCTTTTTCTTTGCAAAAATGCATGACATGAGAAAATTTGAAAAGAGAGTTTACCACTCAATTATTCTCCAATTGTTCAATTTCTATTAGAGCCTGATCCCAACACACTATGGAGAACAGATAATAAACACAAAATACAGCAAAGAACTTAACCAAGGACCACAGTGCTGTAACAGAATGATCATTTTATCTCTTCGTTAATTGGAGCTGGAGTGAAGATTTATATAGCTAATAACTTTTAAAAATCAGTTTATTGGGGGCTCATACAACTCATCACAATCCATACATGCCTCCATTATGTCAAGCACATTTGTACATTTGTTGCCATCATCAGTCTCAAAACATATTCTTTCTACTTGAGCCCTTGGTATCAGCTCATTTCCCCCCTCTCTCCCCTACCATCCCTCCTTCCCTCCCTACGAAGCCTTGGTAATTTATAATTTTTTTTCATGTCTTACACTGTCCAATGTCTCCTTTCATGAAACAGTCCACAGAACATTCTTTCTGGTGACATGAGTTGCATTTCCCTCCATGTAGCAGCAGCGCCCTTCTCCCTTCTTCCCTGATTCTCTACTTCCACGCCTCCTTCCTCTGGCCTCTCCTTGGCTCCTGGGTTTTGTTTGGGGGCAATTGCTGCCCTCTGAATCTCCGGTGGTTGTACCGAGAAGTACACCCAACCTTAGTGGTATTATTCCTTTTATTTATGTTTTTAAGAGAGTCTCTGGATGGTGCAAATGGTTAAGCACCTGACTCCCACTTAAAAGCATTAGGTTCAAATCTACCTAATGCTTCCACAACAGACAGAGTTAGAGATCCGTTTCTGAACACACCATGGAGCAGCTCTGCTCTGTATACACGGGGGCGCCATGAGTTGGAATTGACTGCATAGCCCTGAGCAACAGCACGGTAAGATAAATAATATAATATGGCAGAAGACTCTAAGATTTGAGATCTTATTTTATTCCACTCCTCCCTATCCTTAGAAATGGCCAGAATAAAGCCCCAGGTGGTCATCTTTGCAGCTCAGACTCTACTTTTTCACACGAATGTCTGCCCACAAGATTCAGAACCACTATCTATTTGTGGAATTTGCTTAAGTAAATTAGGTTTTGAGCATCTTGCTTTTTCTTAACCCCTAATCCTCTTTATTTATGTGTTGTCAATCGGCTCCAAGGGCAAGGGAGCCTGGCTGTGTGATCATTAAGCACTCAACTGGTACCTGAAAGGCTGGGACTCTCCAGTGGCTTCATTTGGCTGGAGAAGGTCTAGCACTTAGCTCTAGGAAGCACTCCAGCCGAACCCGGGACAGCAAGTGGACTCTATGCTACAGGGGACCTAGGGGACCAAAGTCAAGGGCACACAACAATAGCATTCCAGGGATTCACAAACCATAAGGAACCACTGGCCTGTCCTGCTTTATCCTCACAGCTGTTCTTATGCTAGAGCCATTGTTTCAGTCAAGGAGCTCATTCATCTCCTTGAGGGCCTTTCTCTTTTTCACTACCGGTCTACTTGACTAAGCATGATGTCCTTCTCCAAGGACTGGTCTCT
This sequence comes from Tenrec ecaudatus, assembly GCF_050624435.1. NCBI lineage: Eukaryota > Metazoa > Chordata > Mammalia > Afrosoricida > Tenrecidae > Tenrec > Tenrec ecaudatus. The sequence goes on along the minus strand of NC_134542.1, from coordinate 9,831,488 downwards.
CCTGACAACACGTCCAAAGTATGAACTCACATATGAAGAATTGATGATCTGTCCAACAGCTGGTTCCTGGACTGGGTTAGCTTCTGAGTCTGAGCTTCTCCAGTCTCTTCCAACAGCTATAGTCAATTTGATTTCTGTGCATTCCATCTGGAGAAGTCCACGTGTTCAATTCCCATCTTTGTTGCTGAAAAAAAAAGATATTTGTGATGATGTCATTAGGCTTTCAAAATTTTATCGCGAGATCTCCAGCTTCATTTCTATCACCATGGCCATGTTCCATCCTCTTTGTTTCCAACTTTTGCACTCCAATTGCCTATAATGATTCATGCATCTTGAGTGGATGTTTGATCAGGTTTGGACTGAAGACACTGGTAGAATTCCTCACATACTGCATCCCTAGGTTTATTGGTGTATCTCTATATTTGAATAACATTTGTAATGAGAGTGTTTCTTTGAATATGGATGGATGTTATCCTATCGTAGACAGCATTGTACAGCAAGATAGACGTTGCAAGGTCCTTTCTGAAGATGAATGCAACTCCATCCCTCTTCCGACTGGCCTTCCTCACATAGTAAACCCTAGGACTGCCTAATTCAAAATGGCCAGTCCAAGAGCAGTTCAGCTCACTAATGCCTAGGTTATTTATTGATCTATATGTGTTCCGTTTCATTTTTGAAGACTTCCAAATTTCCTAGACCCATTCTTCATACATTTGAACTATTAATAGATGTCCGCAGCTGTTTCTTCTTATTCTGAGTTGTGCCCCATCAGCAAAAGAAGGTCTGGAAGGCTTCTCTCCATCCACATCCTTAGGGCAGATTCTCCTTTACTCCCTCCGTGAGCGCTCGAGTGCCTTCTGACCCGTGGGGCCCATCTTCTGGCACTCCCTCTGACAATGCCATGGTGTTATTCAATAGATTTTCCCACATCTGACAATGCTTCTCTGCTCTCTGTAAGGTTTTCAGTGGCTAATATGCCTGAGATTGACAGCCTAGTCCTACTTTGTAGTCTATTCTGAATCTGGAAGCTTTGCTGAAACTTATGCACTTTGGGCGAGTTTGCTGGTATTTGAAAAACCAGTGAAATTGCTTCTGGCATCACAGCGAGCTGCCACAATAAGACAACCTGACAGACAAGTGGGGAGCAGTAATTACTCTGGTAAGTGTTCCCCAATGGCCTCTCTGGGTCTCTGTGCACATGGACATTACTAAACACCAGATGTGGCCGAAACCCTCTGTCCTTCTCCCTGCAGTATGTGAGCATGCCACCTCCCTCCGACTCTGTATTGTTTGATTCTATTTAGATCTCACTGTACATAATTACACCATCGGGCCTCCCTGTGTTAGCTCCTAGTGAGCCTTTGTAAATACTTACTGCATAAAGATTCCTTTGAGCATTTCACTGTGGGCACATTTTCACAATGGAGGTAGTGGTGATTCAGTAGAAGTCTCAATGTCCATACAAAAGAGATCCACGTTTGATTCCCAGCCAATGTACCTCAAGCATAGCCATCCCATGTGTGTCAGCCGACACTCAGGTGTTTTTTATAATTCTGAACAGGTATCAGTGGATCTTTCTGATTAAGACAGACTGCTGAGAGAAGCCTGGTGATCGACTTCTGGTAATCAGCCCCCGAAACTCTTACAGACCAAATGATCCTATGGGGATCCCCATCCTGTGGCTGGTGAGGGATGGCAGTGTTTTACTGCATTGTGAGCGGAGTTACCGTGACTTGGGAGCTGTTTGCATAGCAGCTTGTAGATGCTTTGTAAGCAAAGACGGTTACAGCTTTCCGAGCCCTGGATGATCCATTCAATGGGCCAGCAGGCTGTCCCTCAATATACTCAGGTCAGCGGAGTCTAAAATAGCCTCTGAAGGTTCTCTTGGTTGATGGCAGTCCAAGGACTTTGCTGTTTGCATAACATTCTATGAGCATTACCGCTCTCTGCTCAGCTTTTCCACATCCTCAGCCTTGGAGGCAGCTGTCACGCCTCTTAGGTCACCATCACTACAGCATGGGACAAGTTCATAGGAGGTGCTTCGTACTGGAGCCTTTCTGCAAGCTTGACAGCGGGTTGTGTGGTTATTAAGCAAGGCTGTGTGGTTATTAAGCAAGAAGGGACCGCTGTCTGCCTTCAATCAGACCCCTGTGGGCAGAATAGGATTGCTTCAAGACCCACAAATGCCAGCAACTAATGTGTATACAGCCACCTGGCCCGTGACATTGAGAGAACATTTTAAAATTAAAAAGGAGTGGCATGTCTCCTTGCCTGTGGCTGCTTTGTTTGTGGGCTATGTATCTTCCCATTTGAAGGGAGTCTCAGGAGTGTTTGTAATTAAACCTGATGATACTGTTGTAACCCACCTTAGGTTAACACCTGTGACAGACTGGGAAATGGTGTGAGGGCGTTTGTTTACCTCCTTTGACTTCTTAAAGGGGACCAAGAATCAAACTTGACATCGGCATAAGGCCAATTCCTAGGCGACAGAAGCCAGACATGCTCAACCCTCCAGTATTCTTTCTTGTGACACCGACTACCACTGCAAAGGCCCTTTCCCCTTCTCTGCTGGGTTCAATAATCCATTGTAGGGGGTCACACAGGAAGAACTCACAGATAGGACTCACGATTATGATTCTGGAGTATTTAGGGAAGCCGCCAACATACAATTCAGGATCAGAAATGTTAAGGATACATCTTCTTAACTGTGCCTGTAAGGATCCCCTCTCTGGTTCCTGGTCTTTCAACCAAGAACCGCTGCTCTGCTGGGGCAAGTGTTATAAAACTCCTTCAGTGCTGTAGATAAATGTTCACTTATAAGTGAAGTTCCTGCCAGAAGGCACTCAGCTATCTCAAACTGTCTCTGGTTCAGTGGCTACTGCTCTTCCGCCACTCCTCTCTGTTCCTGTGGCATCACAGCTCTATCTCCTGGATCAGAGAAGTTAAATGTGGGGATCTTGGGATCCAGGGGACTTGCTCTACTCCTGCTTTTCTCATGGATGGTAATGAGAATCCATTACCCTGCTTCTGCGATGGCCTTTGAAGACCTAACAGGCTGAAAACTAACAAATCCCCACATTAGTGTTCCATACACCCTATTTGCATGGTCCCACCCAATCATTTGGTGGGAGTTACTAAAACAGTGGCTAGAAGAACCATAATTCACTGTATCACACAGACCAGGCTTGTAACCATGTGCACCTGTGTCAGGAAGTAGCATACGTTATGTAATGAGTAGTGTGGCATGACATAGACCAGGCATGTTGATGCTATTGGGTAAGCACTGGACAGTTACCACAGGTCGCTGGTTCAGATCCACTACATACTCCTGTAAACTTTCAATATGTGGAAGCCCCATACAGCGTTGGAATTAACTTGATGGCAGTGAGTCTGGTTGGTTTTCTTGGGTGGAACTCTGGGTCAGGTGTCCCTGGGTGGTGCTAAAGGTTATTGTGCTCAACAGCTCATTGAAAGGTTGGCAGTTTGAGTCCACCTAGAGCAGTGGTTCTCCATCTCCCTGATGCCGCGACCCTTTCATGCAGTTCTTCATGCTGCGGTGACCCCCCAACCATAAAATTATTTCCATTGCTACTTCATAACTATTATTTTGCTATTGTTATGAATCAGGTGACCCATGTGAAAGGGTCATTTGACCGCCAAAGGGGTCTTGACCCACAGGTTGGGAACCACTGACCTAGAGGTTTCTGGTGCTGTAGGGGTTATGAATTGGGTGGAGACCCACATGGTTGACAGCTCAAAACTACCAGCAGCTCGCAGGAGACAAACTGGACTTTTAACTCCCGTCACCCCACAGGGTGGTCCCTGTGAGTCAGCATTGGCTCGATGGCAGTGAGTTTTGTGACAGAGGTTCCTAGGGAGAAAGACAGGACTTTTTATTCATGTTCTCTAAGGGTTACAACCACGGAAACTCACATGGGACAACTCTCCCCTGTCCTATTGGGTAACTATGAATGAGTATTCACTCAATGGCAGTGAATTTTTCTTGTGGGAGGGACGTTGGAGAAAATGTTGGTGATCTACCTAAAATCTATAGTGACTTCTAAAAATCCTATGGAGCATAGTTCTGCTGACACACATATTGTTATGATTTCCTTCTAAAAAACAGAACTCAGATTTTTACTGATAAATTAAGCAATGTAACATGTAGGGCAATTGGAAAGTAATATTGAACTCATTTAAAAATCAGTAACAGCCATATTTGGCAGCTGAGCTGAGGTATGAAGTGTGAAAGCCACTTAGCAAGATACTTCAAAAACCAGTTCAGAGTTGCCCCACCCACACATAACCCTTGCCTCTTCCCTCACCTCCATGTGTCTGCTGAGCTTCAGACCCTTGATCATTTCCAGAGAGAAGTTGAGGCTCACAGAATGTGCAATGGGGCCAGATAACTTGCATATTATCACTAGTTTCTGATCTTCCTAAATACTAATGTAACTACATCTGCAGAATGTGTAGAGAATGAAATCTATTTACCTGGACTGTAGCCATTTATCAACTGGGATATGGCTGCAAGTGTCTAGCATGAGGCTAGAAAGGACAATCCCTTCACCCCACCTCCCACCTCAGTCCTACCCATTTTCTCCAGGTTTTCTAAAAAGTCCTCTGGGATTTAAATACCCAGATGTATGGTTCATTTGAACCATAACCAATGCCAAAGTTTAGGGCTGAAAATTTTGGTTTAGTATTTTTTCTAGAATATGTACAGATACGCCACCTTTCTTTCTCATGAGAATAAATAAGCAAATTTGGGATAGCCAATATTTAAATGTGCATTGTCGTTAGGTGCCTTCAAGTTGGTTCCAACTCATGGAGACCCTCTCCACTACAGGACAAAACACCGCCCGGGCCTGTGCCTGCCTCACAATCGTTCTTATGTCTGAGCCCATTGCTGCAGCCACTACTAGCAACACATCTTCCTGGAGAGCTTCCTCTTAATCACTACCTGCTACTTGATCCTCCTCCTTGGACTGGTCTCTCTTGACAACATGTCCGAAGTACCAGAGACAAAGTCACAGCATCCTTTTCTCTAAGGAGCATTCTTACTATACCTTTTCCAAAAGTATTTGTTCTTGGTGGTAAACAAGTATGAGATAAAGATATTCTTTCTTCGGCCCCAATATACAGTCATACCCAGTGCTCTTGTGCTGATTCTCCCTCACGGTCAACATATGTGTTAGAGTCGAACTCCGTAGGATTAGCTTGGCTGTGATCTTTTTAGAAGCAGATTTCCCAGTGCTTTTATCTTTGGGGTGGGGGGTGTGGGCTTGCACCATTGGGTAGGTTGTAATTGCCAACCGTCAGGTCAGTTGTTGAGCACAGTCTGTCTCTGTACAGACTGTCGGACTCAGCACAATTCCATTCTCTTCTACATCAGGTCACCAAGGGTGGGTGCAACCTTGACCGCCACCACTAATAGTACAGTCCCTTTTGAAGGAGGAATCTAGTGAGCCAGGGAGTTTTAGTTTATAAACTTGAGTTCGTTTGGATTTTGTAGATCGCACTGATGAGAACATTTCCCTAGTGTCAGATACCCTGAGTACAAAACAGGGAAACACGATCAAGCACATGCTATCAAGTGGCAAACTCATTCAAATACAAAAGCTGAATTCCATTTACCCAAAACAAACAAGAAAAGGAAAGGAGCAAATCCATCTTTAAGCTGGGAAAAATAAATCCAAACTTCCAAGCACAGATTTGATACAATCTTTCCAAGAAAAATGGAGCAGGGGAAAAAAATGAAAAAGAAATCACATTCCTTTTCCTTTACATACTTTGGTTCAGAGAAACCAGATGCGGAGTGAAGCTTTGCTTCGCTGCCAAACTGTCGACTTTGTTTAATATATAAGTTTCATAGAATATAAACTAGAGAAGCAGGGATGTGTTGCCAGAGATGGGGTTCTGAATCTGAATCCGTTGTAACTGATCGCTCTATGTTGTAATCCTAGGCACAGAGATCGATATTCTCCAGCTGGTTTGGTTGTTTACCACTGCAGTTGGGGTGGTGATAAAATGTAGTGAGTTGAAACGCATGGGCATGTAGACATGCTTTACACACATGAGAGGGATTCAAAATTTTCATGGAAAATAAGATAATCTTTTAATTACACGCTCCTACAAACTTGTGAAGCCCATTTTGGCTTCAAGGTGATGATGCGTTGTTGTGAGGTGTCATCGAGTGGGTTCTTCTGACTCATAACAAGCCCATGTACTACAGAACAAACCACGGCCAAGCCCTGTGCCATCCTCACCACTGTCCTTATGTCTGAGCCCATCGGTGCGACCACTGTGCCAATCCACCTCGTCTACCTGGTTCTCGCTGCCCCTCTACTTAGAATTTGTTCCTTTTGAGGGACTGGTCTCTCCTGACAACATGTCAAAAGTACACGAGACATATCTTTGCCTCTAAGGAGCACTCTGGCTGTACTTCTAAGACATATTTGCTTGTTCTTTTGGCAGTCCATGGTCATTTTAATATTCCTCACCAACACCGCAGTTCAAATTCATCAATATACCATCAGTCTTCCTTATTCAATGACCAACTTTCACTAGCATGTGAGACAAGTGAAAATACCACACCTCGAGTCAGGCACATCTTAGTCCTCAAAGTAGCACCCTTGCTTGTCAATTCCTTACAGAGGTCTGTGTAGCACATTGACCCAATGCCACTTGCCTTTGGATCTCTCAGCTGCTGCTTGTACGAGCATTGATTGTGGATCCAAGCAAGAAGAAATCCTTGACAACTGCGAACTTTTCTCCATCTATCGTGATGCTACCTACTTGTCTAATTGTGAGGATTAAGTTTTCTTTGCATTGAGTTGTGGTTCCTACTCGCGGCTGTGATCCTTGATCTTCATAAGCAAGAGTTTCAAGTCTTCCTCACTTTAAGCAAACAAGGTTCTGCCATTTAATCTTGCAGGACTATTAAGGGGACAGTATTCTGCTATTGAAATTTGCAGAGATTGTTTTTACAGAGGATTAGTTAAAAGACCCCATGCTACAAAATACATTTTTGTGGCCACGGAATTGATTCAAGCTTTTGGAGACCCTCTGGGTGTCAGAGTAGTAGCTTTGTGCTCCACAGAGCATTCAGTGGCTGATGTTTTCCAAAATCGATCACCATGCCTTCCTTCCAAGTACCTGAGGAGTGAACCAGACCCACCAACCCTCTGGTTAACAGTGAATATGCTAACTCTTCCCACCATCCAGGGATCCCAAAGACTCCCATAAAGAGGTTCTTATTTGAGTCAGTCATGACCATGCTCACAATCGTGAGAAGTAATACTTCGTAAGCATTAACTCTGTGCTCAGTCCTGATCGAAGTCCTCTACCTATACCCATTAATTTCGTTTTCATGCAGTGCTTTGATTTAAATGACCTTTACTTTTTTTCTAATATGAAAAAAAAGAAAGCACAGTCATGCGACTGATTTCACACAAATTAGTCTACCCCTCTCCCACCCAAGATGAATTTTAATGGTGATGTAAGGCTGTGTTATGTCTTCATACTTATTCATTCACAATTACAGGGCCATACATCACCAGACGGAGCATGCTTTACTTTTCTCTGTGAACTCCAAGTTTGGGCATATGATTTGCTTTTGTCAATGGAACTCAGGTAGACATTTTAATGCTATGTTTGGAGAAGAACCTTAAAATGAACTCATGGTTTGATGCTGCCTTGTTTTGTTCTGGCTCACGTCTGTAAAAATAAAATGCTGCAGATATGCATAGTTCCTTTATTTTGGGGGCACAGCAAGAAGGCATGTGTAACCCAGTCAGACACCCATGTTAAACATAACAGCTGATGACTGAGGACGCTCATACAGTAGAAAAGAAACTTTTGTTGTAAACTACTGGATTAACATGGTTGCTAGTTAAGGATAAAAAAAAGTTCACAAAAGCAATGCCAATAAACTGGAGGGAGGTTGCCGAGAACCCACAAGAATCCAAAGAGTTAGAGAGAGGCCGTCTGGAGGTTAAAAAAAAAATCTCAATATTTTATGAAAGATGGAAAGGGGTTAAGAAACTGGTGATGGAACAGTTTAGACAAAACCACAAGTTAAAAAATACGAGGAGATGCTTTAGCCAAATAGAGAAGCGACCTGCATGGCAGAACCTGGGAGAGAATTTAAACCCATAAATATCAGAGGCTGAAAGCCCAAACTGCCGCTCATGTCATTTTCTGGGACTCACATTAAACCAGAATTCACTAGTGAGGATGCTTCACCTAGTTTGCAATGTCAAAGCTAATCAGTGTCACACCCTTGTTTACCAAGATCACTTGTCATGGAGAAGATTTAGTAAAACAACATAAAAAACCATGGTTAGAATGGATGAACGTATCTTTGGAGAAAAGGAGATAATTCATGGGCACAAGAGAATTTACAAGTAACTCTAGCTAGAATTCTCAGAGATGTTTAAGAGTAGATGACATTTCCTAAGTAAAAAATAGTATGTCAATAAAAATAGAAATCTAGAAATAAGAAAGAGGTCTTAAAAATGAAATGTGAGGTGCTCCAATATTGGTAGGGCTAAGTTTGATCATCGAACAAGGTGGTAGGTAATGACTATCTCTACGGAGAAGGTGTATTTTCTGAGGTGAATTAAAGAAATTATCAAGGGTAGTATTGTGGGGCTGAGAGTTTCTTTTTCAAAATTCTTTCTGTCCAGTCAATGATTTTACCATCCATTGATAATCCTTACTGGAAGCCAATATTCGTGGTGGCAAACATCCATCAGAGTCCGGGTGGCCTAATGTCCTACATAGTGGACTAACCACAGGTCAACAGTTCGAAACCACCAGCGACTCCCAGGAGAAAGATGGGGCTTTCTAGAGTTAGAGTTTCACAAACCCACAGAGGCGGTTCTCCTCCACCCTACAGAATCACTAGGAGTCAAAATTGACATGATGGTATCGAAAATGGTTTTTGGGAAACATTTCTTTTACTTCATCATGTGGGCCTCTTTCTTTTCTCCATTTGGATAGCCATTCTTAGAGCTATCTCTTCAGAGGTCACAAAAGAGGCGTGGATCTTTGTTGGTGTTCGCCCCATGTGCTGTTATCCATTGTGTTAGTTCTGTTTGGGGAATTCAGAGTCTACTCAGTGTGGCCCATGGGAGCTGCTATCAGATAGTCTTCATGAGCTACATATATCTTCAGGTTAAGAATTCCTGACCCGCCCACCCATCAAATAAAGCCACAGCTCTGAGACCATCCTAATCACAGCAACTCTACCGAACAGAGTAGAACTGGCCCTTTGGGTTCCGGGGCCTCAAATCTTTATGGGAAATCACTAGCTCAACTTTCTCCAGAGAAGCAGCTGGTTGACGGGGATTGTGGAATGGCTGCAGTTCAGCCGTCCAACTCCTAACACACTAGGTCTGCCACCGGAGTAAGAGAGCCCATGGGCAGGTTTAACACTGCAAACACAGAAACCCATAAAATCACTGTTATATAACACACACAAGAACATCTGAAGTCTTCCAAATTAAAAATGGGTAAACAAACAAAACAGTTAACCCAGTCGTAACCAAAAATATTTTTCTATCCAATCATATCCAGTATATATGTGGAATATTTCAGAGGGAATTTAAAATTTTTCAAATCTCAAATGTGTAATCAATTCCAACTCCAAATACAGGCTGTGAAGAATATACCACAAAGTTCGAAGACTCAGTAAGTTTATCCTGCAAATATTCTTTCTCAGGAAGCTATTTAAGCATGTATGCCAACAAAATTATTAAGAGAAAACCAAGAAGAAGGGAGCTGTGACCTGGAAAATAGTGGCTTCCATGCCGAAGAGCAGGAAGGGCAGACAGCCATGGGCAAGGTGCAGGAGCAGACAAAAGAGGCTTCTAGAAGCAGAAACCTGTGGAAAGGGTATTTGAGAGATTTGATCCAGTTAGCCAATGGCCATCGAGTCAACTCAAAGAGCTGGGATTTAGAGGAGAACTGTGTTTCTCAGGGGTTTCCTGGGCTCATTTGTGGAAGATGCATCACCAGGGCTTTCTTCCAAGGCACCTCTGAAGAGACTTGAACTTCCAACTTTGCAGTTTGCAGCCCAGTCCAGCCCAGCCCCTGTCCCACAGCATAGGCTATAGACTTGAGGTTCTTTGGTGACCTAGAAACATAAAAGAAATGTTACGCAGCTGGAGATTCCAGGAGAACTTAGGGAAAGAACCAGCATGCCAACAGTGCCATCTTCCAAAGCGAAATGTCCTGAGACTAGTTCTCGTTGGAATAGAAAAAAAAGCTATAACTCTTTCTATAGAATTGAAAACAGATGCAAGGAAATTCCTCTGGAGCAGGAAGGAATAGGAGCAGGAAACGTTTGCTTTCCATTAAAAGTCTCTTTGTATTAACAGATTTTTGTTTTAAATCATGGCACATATTGCTTTGACAACATTTTAAATGAATTAAAATTATATCCACTTCAGTGGGGTTTTTTAAAGGGGGTGGTTAGACAGTGTTCAGATCAAGTATTATGTAACCAAGTTATCCCTTTTAATAAAATAGATCTCTGTGCCATACACAAATATAAACCATAGCTATTAATTAGTCCCAGCTTAAAATTCCTGGAGAATCAGCTGAAGAATCCTTAAAATGGACATAATCCTATATATTTCAGGGTCCCCTGGTGGTGTTATGGAATCAATGTTGGGTTGTTAACCACAAGGTCAGTGGTTCAAAAACAACCACCACTCTGCTGGGGAAAGACAGGGAAGGCTGCCTGTTCCAGTAGTGTTATGCAGTCTTGGAAAACCTATATAGGGTCACAATGCATCAGAATCTGCATCTAAATCGGTATGCTGAACAAATAATTGAAGAAGCGGGGGTATAGGAAGAAGAATGCAGTGCCAGTCTTGGAGGAAGGCTTATTAACAACCCGCGGTATGCAGATGACTGACCCACCTTGCTTGCTGAAAGTGAGGAGGAGTTAAAGCACTTGTTGATGAAGATCAAGGATTGCAGCCTTCAGTGTGGATTAAAATTCAAAGTAAAGAAGACCAAAATCCTCACAATGAACCAAGAGGTAATATCATAATAAATGGAGAAAAGATGTAATTTGTCAAAGATTTTGTCTTGCTTGGATCCACAATCAAGGCTCTTGGAAGCAGCAGTCCAGAGATCAGAGTTTGCATTGTATTAGGTAAATCTGCTGCACAAGACTTCTTTAAAACATTGAAAAACAAGGATGTTAACTTTAAGCACTAGGGTCTACCTGACCCAAACTATGATACTTTCAATTGACTCATATGCACGTGAAAATTGGACATTGAGTAAAAAAGACCAAAGAAATATTGATGCATTTGAACAATGATTTTGGAAGAAGAATATAAAGTACCATGACAAAATAATAATAATTTATAAATTATCAAGTGTTCATGAGAGTGGGGGAGGGAGGGGGGAAATGAGGAGCTGATACCAAGGGCTCAAGTAAAAAGCAAATGTTTTGAGAATGATGATGGCAACAAATGCACACACGTGCTTGAAAAAATGGATGGATGTATGGATTGTGATCCGAATTGTAGGAGTCCCCAATAAAATGATTAAAGAAAAAAGAATATAAAGTACCATAGCCTGCCAAAGAACAAGCAGGTCTATTTTGATAAACTATGACCAGTATGCTCCTTTGAGGCAAAGATTGTGAGACTTCATCTCATGTACTTTGGACATGTTGTCAAGAGAGACCAGCCCTTGAAGATGGACATCGCGTTTGGTAAAGTGAAGGAGCAATGGAAAATAGGAATGTCTTCGATGAGATGGACTGACACCGTGGCTGAGGCTATCGGCTCAAACATGAGACCAACTGTGAGGTTAGCCAGGGACTGTGCAGTGTTTCTTTCTTTTCGCTCCAGAGCTGCTCTGAATCAGAACTGAGTCACAAAGATTTTACAATGAAAAGAGAGTAAAATTGGTGAATACTTTAGATAGAATAAATCAATCATTGTAAAAGCAAGGATAATCTCAAAATAATAGGGTTGTGAGATGACAGGCAAGAGAGAAATAAAGCACTCTAGATTACAGATGTGTGCAGTGGGGCTCTAGTAGGATATCCAGGAAGGCAGCGCAAGAAGCCAATTTCATTTTTCTTCATTGTTTAATTTCATCATCTGTAGCTGAACTTCCCACCCATTGTAGGAATTTATGCTGAAGGATTAATGAGGTCACTGTTTAAAGATTCATGGAGTCTTGTCAAAAGGACACAGAAGTCAGCTCTCAGGGACCTCCACCAGCCAACGGAGAATACATGAGCATCAAAGAGAATGACAGTGATGGATTACAACACACATAATTTTTAAAATCCATGAGTGAATCATAATACTCAGAAAGAGGGAGGGGTCGCCAGAAAGGGGACGTGAATGTTCTTTCCAGAAGAACATGGGAGATTTAGGTTGTTCTTAAAAAGAACCTTATGAAAATAAAGAAAACACCTTATGATTAACTAGAAAGATGCAGCATGATAGAGATGACAATCCTTCAAATCCAAACTGCTTTAATCTAGAAAGGGCATCGATCCATTTGTCATCCAAATAGCTTCAGAAGTCCATAAGGGATGTAGCAATGCTATATTGAAAGCTACCTCGAAAAATAAGCAGAGAAGAATAAAAGAAATAACTCAAAAAGAGAGACCGTGGGACAGCACGTTCGTAGAGACCAAAAATAAGAGACAAAACTCCAAACTCACTGACCTGGAGTCAATGCTGACTCAGCAACCCCCTCAGGTTTCTGAGTCAAAAACCGAGTCTTTCTCCAGAGGAGCTGCCAATGAGGTGGATTAAAACCAATGCATAATCACTACCCCACCAGGGCTCCCATTGGTAAAGAAAGCTGGAGAAATTACAATTCAGATACTAGTAATGTACAAGAATTGAGAGTGGACCGCTGACAGGCCAATGAAAGCATTCAGTAGAGAAACGCAGGTGGGACATATGCACATTGAGTATGTAGTTGAAATCATTTTGCATTTAAAAGGTGTTGTGTTGTTAGGTGGTATCCGCTTGGTTCTGATACATAGCAATCCTATGTGCACCCGAACCAGACATGGCTTGGTCCTACTTCATGCTTACAATTGTTGCTATGTTTCAGCCAATTGCTGCAGTCACCTTGTCCAGCCAGCTCATCCAGGTCTTCCTCTTTCTTGCCACCTCACCACTTTTCCAAGAATCTTCTCCTTATTCAGTGACTGGTCACGCCACGTACCAGGTCCACGAGTACATGAGACCAAGTCTCGCCATCCTTACTTCCAAGGAGCATTCTTTATACTGCATTTTAAGAAGATTGTTCAATAGGAGTGCTGGAAGAATGCTGTCTCTTGGCCACTTTCAATGACAAGGTTGGGCACCCCTCCCCTCTCCAGAATACACCCTACTTAAATATCAATCTGCTGCAAAATCCTGGGAGTGGTGAAATAGAGAAACAAGCATGGTATCTACTACACAAACATTCTTTCGGTGAGCGACATTTTACAAAGTATATTTCCTCCAAATCTGAAGTCCTTAGAGTGTTCCCCAAAGAAAAGCTTTATACGCTCAAATAATTTTGTATATTTTCCAAAATACCTGCATGTTCCCTCATGGAGGTTCATGGAAGCACACTAGTTGTTTGTCACATTCGGTCATAAACAACCGTGCCAATGCATTTAAATGACTAATGCATCAGTGTGTGTAACCAGGGGGACTTGAAAAATCACAAGGAATAACTGTGCAATGAACGACACCTGGGGAGGTTAGAGACAGCTTTCTGTAATGACATGATCACAGCTATCGTGATTGATAAAGGGAAAAGACTGGGTTTCTACTGCAGTAAGGAGTTATAGTCTCAGAGCCCTCGGGGGTCTCTATGGGGGGGGGGAGGAAAGAGAGAGAGAGAGAGAGCACTTCCTGGTATGGGCCCCCTTGTTGTTTGAGCGCAAGATTGCAACCACGTGTCACCATCTCCTTCTTCATTTGTGCATTTGCTGAGAGAGTCACAACTCCAGAGAAGGTTCTGTTTCAGCCGAGCAGATGAGGCATACAATTAACAGTAAGTCATAAATGCTAAACTTGCGGTATATTCACGGAACGGTAGAAACACAGAGAGATAGTGACTTGGCTGAACTTAATAGGAAGCATCTTTACATAGAAGATCTTAATTATGTTTGACCTTGATAAGCAGTCATGGTTGGCCAGGACGAAAGGCACCCTATTATTGAATAAGCCACCCTAATCAGGGGTTCCACGAGGAGGCTCTGCTTACTGGGGGCATCTGCTACCTCTGACAATACCCACCCAGGAAGTCCAGTCCTTATTCAGAGACTGGTCCTTTAATCTGCACCAGGAAAAGGTGAAAATCAGCTATCTACTGGGTCAAACAAGAGAGACTGTGGGGCACACCACAACTACACAACCAGCGTCAAGGTTAGAGAAAGCCTGGAATTGAACAATATGTTGAAGTAGACAAGGAATAACATAGACTCCAAACAGAATCTCCATCTACAACTATCTTCTAGTAGTTTTCCGCTGGGGAGCAAAGCGCAAGCACTGGTGAAGACATCGGTAGCCATGCTGGTGTCCTGCTACTTGAGCTCCATTCCCAGTTGGCATTTCCCTTTTTTGCTTCCTACTGGGACCACTTCCTTCCCAAGGATCCTGATGGCACAATAGACAAGCACTTAGCTGTAAACCAAAAAGTTGGTGGTTCAAATCCAACAGCCACTCTGTAGTAGAAAAATAGAGTGGTCTTCTGCCATACACATTCAACTCGAGAAACCCTGTAACCCACTGCCATTGGCATAGCGTTGGCTCTGGCTCATAGCAACCTGATGTGGTATTGTCAAGATTTCAGATGTTTGTGGGAGCAGACAGCTCCATTTTTCTTCCATGGAGTGGCTGATAGGTTCGAACCACTGACTCTTCAGTTAGCAGGCTAATGTCTGATCACGATGCCACCAGGGCTTACCTCTTGAAATCTTGCACATTTTCCACTTTGTGTTCTTATCAGAATGCCTTATCCTAGGATGTGTACTCCACATTTGTGTGCATTGAATTCACAAGCTAAAGATTACCCAACAAGCCAAGAGAGGCCTCTCCAAAAAATGCATGTGCTTAGAAAAGGGATTAAAGTCTGGGATTTGCTGTGTCCACTCACTCCATTCGCTGTCTCCACTCACTCCATTCGCTGTCTCCATTGCTCCAGCCAGGCCTGACCCAGCTGGTTGAACTGGAGAGTGTTGTCTCTGTCCTTCGTGTTGTTTGTTAGAAAGCTGCTTCTCATAAAAATAAATTTTAAAAAAAATAAAGGACTCTTTCCCAGTTAAAGAAGTGTTCTTCAGCTGAAGACATGAGAGACTTTCCCTACCAGTACTTCTGAAGGCCAATTGATGTTTTGAAAAAACAATGAACATTTGGAGATAAAACAAGTCTTTCAGTTTGGTTAAATTGGCATCTCATCAATTATAGCACATTTTAACTTAGTACTATGAAGAAAAATCCAAGAATATCGGTTATGATGTCTCCTGGCTATTGCCTCCTCTCTAATCTGTTGATGAATCAAGGGCCCCATCTGTGTGATTCACCAGCCAGATGAGCTTGCCGTGAGCCAAATTGTGCTTTGGTCTTAATACAAGATAATTATGATTTAATACAAACATCTGATAATTTAAACAAGCTGAGTACCACCAGAAAGCTCATGGGCCCCAGTATACAGCTACTTCTTCCTTTTTTTCCCAAAACAGATTGAGATGATAAATATGGAAGATAAAATGCAAAATACCTCATTTTGTAGCTTGCAGATGTGCAGATGTGTATCCGAGATCCTCCATTTGCAAACAGACCACAGAATACCTTGTCAGTACCCTGAATTATTATTAGAATACATTGGAAACAAAGGAATGCCAAACAGAATCCAAATACCAATAGATTCCAGATGCACCTGTTTTGATGGCTAATCTCTCCACAGTAGTAAATTCTGGTGGATACCAGGAGGATTAGGAACTTGGATTTGGGTTGTTCCCCAAACTTGTCTTTGATTTGGAGTATTGTCATTTACTTCTCTGGAGCTCCTTTATGGTTTAAATATTTCTGTATTATTGTCGTTTTGACCATGTTAAAAGTCACAGGAAATCTTTCAGAGTCCTGGAGAAGCACCCTTGTCTTCTGTCTTGAATGGCAAGTGCCCACAGGAAACATTTGTTGGCCTTCATGGTTAGTGAACCTGGGACTGTTCAATCAGCAAGAGAGTTTAGAGAGAAGAGGCAAAGTGGTCTTGGGTTAGCATGCCTCCAGTGTTCTCATACTCGAAGGAGACTTACTTGGACTGCCAAGGCCACCTCTCCTAGAAGCACCTGCTTAAAGAGGAAGTCATGTCCCCTAAAGCCTGGAGCTTTGTTTTATCCATTTTTCCCCTGTCCCTCTTGTGATTGATGAAGGACTGAAAACTAAGAGGACTTAAAAAAAAGAGAGAGCCCAAGCACTTATTGATAAAGATCAAAGCTTACAGCCATCAATTTGGATTGCACATCACAATAAAGAAAACAAAGATCTTCACAATCAGACCAATAGGCACCATTAGGTTAAATGGGGAAAAACACTTGAAGTTGTCAAGGATTTTATTTTAGTTGGATCTACAATCAACGCCCAAGGAACAGCAGTGAAGGAATCCAATGATACACTGCATGTGGGCAAATCTGCTGTGAAAGGTATCTCTCCAGTGCTAAAAGGCAAGGATGTCCCTGGAGAACTGAGGCGCCCTCAGGGTATTTTCAATGACCTCATAAGCATAAGAAAGCCAGACACTGAATAAGGAGGATCCAAGGAGTGATGCCCTTGAGTCCTGGCATTTGGTAAAGAATGGGGACCCCCCATGGACGCCAGGATGATGAGGAAAGTGGTTGTGGAAAGGACAGCTAGCATGATTCTTGGAAGCACGCATGGAAAGACTGCCTCATATATATTCGATCTGTTATCAGGAGGGCCTCGATGAAAGTGGAGACGTTCTACTCCCACAAACAGTTACAGTATAGGAAACACACACAGGGAGTTGGCACTACCCTGTCCTAAAAGATCACTATGAGTCGGAATGAACTTGATGGCAGTGAGTATGGTGTGGGTTTATGAGGAGGGGCAGCCCCAGAGAAGGCCATCGTGCTTAATACAATAAAGGGTCAGTCAAACCAGGAAGACCTGCAAGGAGATGATTGGCAATATGGCTGTGAGGCAGCTAGTTAATTGTGCCAACCTGGCCAATAAACACATGTGGGGTTAATTGAAGGGCAGAGGGATAAATGGCTTGGTGAGCCTTGCCTTTCTAGTTCTCGGATATCTTTGCTTTCTGATGGTCAGACCAGGGTACAGCTTCCTTAGCCAGTTCCCTGCTTTAGCTTCCAAGGCTTACTTCCTGCAAGACATCCCCAAGGAGAAGCCGCATGGACCTACCTTGATGCAGCCCTGGGTGCTGGAGCAGCCCATGTGGAGACTCCTGCCAGCTCTAAGATTCTTACACACTCACTGACTCGGCTTTCCTCCTGCAATAAGCATCATTGTGTGTGTTTTGTGAGATGGAGGAGGACTTTGTGGATTGGTGTTGGACATGTGGGCTAATGTTGGACTTGTGGGCTTGGGCATCACTGGGTTGGGATGGTTCCTTGATGTGCACTTAACCTTTATATAAAACTCTCTCTCATACATGAGTTTCTGTGGATTCATTTCTCTAAAGTACGCAGACTAACACAGGCTGCAACAAAGGCTCAAACAGCAACAGTTGTGAGGATGGTGAAGGCCTGGGCAGTGCTTTGCTGTGTGTGCTGCACTCAGGATGACTAGGAGCCAGAACCAACTCAGTGGCAATAACAACAACAATAATGTATCTGAATTATTGCAGGACAGAGAGGAAAGGGGCTACTAAACAGAGTGCATTAGAGAGATGAGAAAGTCACAGGGATAAACCCAGCTTGAACAGTTAAAATCTTGTCAGTTGACCCCCCTCTGCTGCACGCTGGACCTGATCTGGTTTTCAACATTTTCTGTATTTTTGTTGCTTCATTTTAACGTTTGTCTCAGAGGTGCTATGTCATTGGAGGGGGAGGGGTGTCACCCTTTAGAAGTTGTGTTATATGTTTTTTGCTTTATGAAATTCAGAATTGATGAACCTATAAGACAGCAAGTAGAATATGGGTTGAGGGGAGGTAGGGAGCCGGCAAAAGGTAGACAATGTCAAGGAGTCCAGGAAAGAAAAGAATCTTTGGAAACTGATTGTGGTAGCAATGATACAATACTGATTGATATAATTAAACTATGGAATGATATGATATATGTATTAGCTCCCAAGTAATAATAATTTTTTAATGAAAGATAAGCTGAATAAATGGCCTTTGATCTATTTAGTCAAGCTAAAATTCAAATCCGTATCTACTACTTGCAAGTCCTTGAGATCTTCAAGAATCACTCAAGCTCATTGGACACTGGTTTCTTTATTGAATACATTTATATAGTGCAAATTTAATTGTAAGGAGCTCTGGTGGCATAGTGGGTCAAGTGTTGGGCTGCTAACCCAAAGGTTAGTCCGTGAGCTCCATGAGCGGCACCTCAGGAGAAGATCAGGCTTTTCTCACTTAACAGTTTCCAGCCTCAGAACCCCAAAAGGTCAGGTCTTTTCTGTCCTCTAGGGAAACCATGAATTGATATTGACTTAGGGGCAGAGTGGGCTTGGTTTTTCTTGAGTGCTGGTAGCTGTCACTGAGCCCCTCAATAAAGTGTTGTGTGGTCCTGACCGACCCATCCTCATAGTTGGCGGTGGATCTCACCCTTGTGATAGGAAGGGTTTTCACTGTCTGATTTGGGGAAGATCATCAGTCCTTTATTCCTAGTCCCTCTTAGTGTGGAAGCTCCACTGAAACCCACTCAATATCCTAGAAATATATATGCCTATACTGACAGATGAATGGTAGTTACATGTGGGTTTTATTGGCTGAGAATAGAGCCCAGGCCTCCCAGGTGGGAGGTGGAACTCTTCCCACTGAGCAAACGATGTCTCTGTTGTACTAGTAAAATCCACTCTCTGCCTGGTGGATTCTAACTCATACAGACCTACTGGGCAGAATGTAGACTTCTTCAAAGAGTTTCCAAAGCTGAACATCTTTATGGAAGTGGCTGCCACATCCCTGCAGAGTTACTGGAGTGTTCCAAGTGTCCGCCTTTTGTTTGTAACTAAGGGCTTACCCCCCGGACTTGGAAATTACTAAGAAACAAGACCCAAACCCATTTCCATGGAGTCCATTCCAATTCCCAGGCTGTAACTCTTCAGGGACACCCACTGCCAACATCTTGCCCCATCAGAGTAGCTGGTAGATTGGAACCATTGACTTTTGGTTTACCTGCCAAGCACTTGAAGCCCGGCACCACGAGGTCTTATTTTACTAATCAAATAAAAATGAGAAACCACTGCCACGGAGCTGATTCAGATTCATAGCGACACTACACAGGGTCTCTGAGACTATAAATCTTCACCGAAGTAGACAGCCTTCTCTTGCCCCCTCCTAGCAGCGGGTGGGTTTGCACCCTGGAACTTCTGGTTCGCAGTCCAGTGCTCACCCTGCAGCACCAGTGGAGCATTTGGGATCAAGCCCATTGGCACCAGTTCCTTTCTTTATACAGCACAAATTTCCTTGTAAGGAGCCGGGGTGGCGTAGTGGGTGGCATTATTCCTATATTCAAAGTCTTCGTGAATAAATTAAATGATCCTTCCCATTTTTCCACGAGCTTTGAAGCTTCCTCTTGCATGTGAAATGAGCGACTGTATTGGGAAAGCATTGAATGAAGCACAATAGGAGAAACTAGTACTCATTTTCCTCGTTTGTAATTATTTGTTAACTCATTTCTAACTCATTATCTCCTCACACTTCCACACACAATTCCCTGTTTCTAATCATGAGCACATCCATGAAAACCAGTGCCTATCACTAGCCCTAAATCTCACTCTAGTCCATACATTGTGCACTGAGATCTTAGGTGACTTTTCCATAAGATCAAGGCAGGTGAGCAAGCATCGGGTTGCTAATTGCCAGGGCAGGGATTCAAACCCATTACGGAGAAGGACGCTGCATGGGAGAAAGATGAGACTATCTATTCCTGTAAAGATGTGCAGCCTCAGAAACCCTGTACAGCATTTCTCAACCTGTGGGTCGTGGCCCATTTGGGGGTTGAACAACCCTTTCACAGGGGTCACTCAATTCATAATAGTAGCAAAATTACCGTGATGAAGTAGCAACGAAAATAATTTTATGGTTGGGGGTCACCCCAACATGAGGAACTGTATGAAAGGGTCGTGGCATGAGGCAGGTTGAGAACCACTGCTATAGAGGGTCACATAGAGGGTTCATGTTAAGTCCGTGGCAGATTTACCATAATATATGAGCTCACGAATGCAAGCCAAGGGTGTTTATCTTTTGTTTAAGACCTTTTTGCACTGTGTTAAGATGGCAACTGCACCTTCCTAGTTTTCACTGATGAAGATCAGTCTTTCAAGCATTGTTTCCGGTTTCTCCTCTTTCCACACCCAGTAGAGCAAGACCAGTGTCTACCTTGGTCCAGGAAGGCTCCTCAAAGATGGAAGTCCGGATATGAGTCCATGGCATCCATTCAGATAACATCTGACCATAAAAGGGTTTGTTTTAGAGAGTAACCATCTCTCCATTCATGTATTATCTTCATTAATGGGGCTAAAGACCCCAAGCCCAGGCGCATCACTGGAACACAGACAGGGTACAGGTAGGTGAGTCTTGGCTGTGGGTCGTTGCTTTCAGTGTTTGTCACAGGGCCAGGCAGCTGTTGGTGGTCCGGACTGGGCCCCTGGAATGTTCCCGATTCTCAGGTGAGCAGAACTGCAGGCTGGGTGCCTGCGCTCACGTCCTCTCGCTCTGTTCCTGCTGCCTGGCTCTCAGCCACTGTCGCCATTTCTGCCTGTTCCCCTGGCCTTCCCCAGCAGCTCGAACAGTGGCAGAAGCAATGAGGATGAACAGAATTGGGCTCTCATAGGATTTAACATGATGTTTGCACCATGTCCAAGTCACCCAACGTCCCGTTCACGGAACTCATAGGGAACCTTCAGTAATGCATATGGTATTTGTTTTAAATTGCTGAATCCTCCCTCAACATGGTTGATGGACATTGCAATGGTGTGTAGAAACTTCTCAGTGGTGTGTTCCTTTAAGGGGCATCGAGGGTAGGTGCCAAACCCACCACCGTTTAGATATAACGGTTTGTAGCCAAAATGCTGTCGATCAGGCAGCAAAACTCGGTTGTGAATGTTCACTTCCCTTTACCTTGTAGATTAAAAAATCAAAACAAAAGCTAATCTCACTGCTATCCAGACTACTCTGACTCATAGTAACCCTATAGGACACGGTAGAATTACACCTGTCAGTTTCCAAGACTGTACCTCTTTAAAGGAAGAATAAGCCTCATCTTTCTCCTGCAGAGCAGCTGGTGATTTCAAACAGCCAACCTCACAGCAGCCCAATCCAATAAGTTGCTAGACCTTACAATTTGTATTGTCCCATGTGCCTTTAAGGTTTCCTCCACTGCCAATATTAATTCAAAGAAGGCATTCATTTAAAATCAGGCATCAAGTGATTAAAATAGATAAGCTTATTTCTAAGGAGAGGCTTTGGAATAAATAGTCTGAATAGATGATCAAGTTGACATTCATCAGGTTCCAGGATACCCTCAAAGATGACTGAATAGCTGAATGAGGAATTCCAGCTATGGCCAAGCAAGTGAGGTACTGGGAAGGTCACCTGGCTAATTCCCCAGAGGAGAACTCCTCCCTTCTGTCACACGTGGACTGCTTTATTGAGAGGTCCCGGGTCACAGCAGGACCAACTGAAAGCTCCTTGATGGTCAGGATTCTGTCTATCGTATTAGCCTTGTCCAGGGCTTATACTCATGACTGTGAATGGTGCTCAATAGAAGGACAACTTAAAATAATGGATCTGTAATGACCCTATTTCTTAATCTGCTTCCTTATTTTCCATTCCTCCACTCACTCATTCAGTAAACACCCAGTATCGGGTGCCAGCATACAATTTGAGGGACTAAAAATAATGAGAATGAAACATGAGGTAACAGAGAACCCTTTCTTCCTGACCTTATTTTCAATGCATGTATTCCATTTCTGCTCCTCATCTTTTTATGCATGCCTTAAATTGTCAAGAGAGGAAGTTCTGGTGGTTTCCAGGGGACTTGTCCTGTGGGCTTATGACCAGAAATAGAATTCCAGGTTTGTGGAGTAGTGAGAATCACAAGATCTGGGGGTGGGGAGGCTTCTGCTCTTGCTTCCAAAGTCTGGGATGTGTTGTTCCTTTTTGTTTGAAGCTGTTGAATAGGCCTCTGCTCAACTCAGACAAGACACTATCAAATTTTATCATCGGACTGTTGTGATTTAGAGAGTTTTTATTGACTGGCTGCTAGAAGTTGATCACTGAGCCTTTCTTTATTCCTTGTTCATTTTAGTCAGGAGACTTTAAACGAAACCTGTTCCAGTAGCTTCCATTGACAAATGGTGGTGGCTGCACATGAAATTCATTGACTAGGAATTGAATCTGTCTCTTTCATGAGAGGTATGAATTCTTCTAGTGAGCCACTATTTCTTAGGAAAAACAGGCTGGTCCCAGGTCTATGCCTCCTATAGCCATTAAAGAAATATTGCTTGAATTATCATGCTTCCTGAATTCCTAACTGCTAGTCTTTGAAATCATTGCACCTCTATGATCAAAGGGATGGGGTGGGTTGGAGGAAGGGAGGAGGATAGCTAATGTAAGACATGTTTCCAGAGATCAGTATGGATGTAAGCAGTTGATGATCTAGGTGTCTATTGGACTTTTTCTTTTCTTAAAGAATGTTTGTGTGCTCAGTTGATATGTCTTAGTTTTTCAGCTGGTAGTAGCCCCACTCCCACCCCCTACCAGGACCATCCTATTAATTCTTCCGGTACTTGGATCTCCCAGCCATTGAAACTATAGCTAAAGTCCCAATTCATGACATCTTCCTGGCCCATTCTATGTTGTGTGACTTTATGCTCATCTAAACTCTAGAATGCTTAGTATAATTTTGTTCCTGGG
The DNA here is from genome assembly GCF_050624435.1 of Tenrec ecaudatus. Lineage (NCBI taxonomy): Eukaryota > Metazoa > Chordata > Mammalia > Afrosoricida > Tenrecidae > Tenrec > Tenrec ecaudatus. Next base: position 9,808,372 of record NC_134542.1, on the reverse strand, counting down.
TGCTATATGATAATGGCTTACATTCACTGAGGATCACTTGGTACTGTTGGGTTTGTGTTAGACTGCTCCCTGTTGGAGCGACAGTTCAAGCTCACCAGAAAGGTGAGAGTGCAGGAGAAAAGAAAAACTATCTGCTCCGGTCATGCTTTACAGTTTCAGAAACCTTATCTAGGGTTTATTTACAGTAGATTGTTGTGGTTGGCATGAGGTAAGAATTCTTAGGTAGTACAGACAAGGCTTAGGGGCTTACCAAAGATTGGAGGTTCTTGGAAGAAAGGGCTTGTGATATACTTCCAAACATCAGTCATGGAAAACTTCACGGAGCACAGTGCTACATGAGCTTTCCATGTCTCAGAGTTGCCTTACAGGTAACTGGTACAATAGCACTCTAGTGGCTTAATAGTTCTGCATTGGACTTTGACCCATAAGGTCAGCAGTTCAAAACCACCATCCAGTCCATGGGAGAGAGATGGGGCTTTCTACTCCCATAAAAAGTTGTTGTCTTGGAAACTCATAGGAACAGTTCTATCCTTACCATTGGGATCACTAAGAGTTGGCATGGACTCAATGACAGGGAGTTTTCAGGGTTTTTTTGGGTTTTTTTTTTTGTACTCTGAGATGCTGCACTTTGTTTTCCATGGGCATTAAATCCTCTATGTTTCACAATAACCCCGTGGCATTTTGAATTACTCTAATGTCCTCAGGGCCATAGAGTCGATTCAGAGTCATAGTGAAGCTGTAGGACAGGGGTGGACTGCCTGTGTGGCTTTCCTCGACTGGAACTCTTTATGGAAGCAGGAAGCAGAGAGCCTCTTCTTTTTCCATTGGAATGGCTGATGGTTTCCAACTGCTGACCTTATGGTTGGCAGCCCATGGCACAGTCTCTATGCCTCCATTGTCTTCATTTTGCAGATGTGGCTCCCAAGCCCATACTGTCCGCCATTGCATGACACCACCACTTTCTAGCCAAAAGGAATGTTATTAACCTACAGACCAAATACTCTGAGTGTTAGTATTAGGGAGCATTGTCTCCCAGCTCTGGAGTTCTTTTCACTCACAGTACACTTGAGCATCCCTTTTAAAAATTGTCACATAACTAGTCTGATCTTTGCACGTGCCCCCTCCCACCCCAACTGAACAATAATAAAAGTAGAACTTGCCTGTGCATGATAAGTACCTCAGGATGGTCTAATTAATTTGGCCCCTCATTCTACAGCAATTCTGTGGTTGCTGTTGTTCTGTCTGCCCTCTCTGTCCTCTCTAGGTGATTACTGGCTATGGGTAGGAGATGAGGGTAAGGTTACCTAAAGGAGGGAGTGGGTATAAAAATGGCTTTCCTCACTGGCTTTCACTGGATTTTCTCTGTGCCTGCTATGGAGTAATTGGGCTAACATGCTTTCTAAAACAATGGTTCGCAACCTTCCTCATGCCGCAACCCTTTACTACAGTTCCTCATGTGGTGGTGACCGCCCAACCATCAAATTATTTTTGCTATGGTTATGAATCGGGTGACCCTTGTGAAAGGGTCATTTGACCCACAGGTTGAGAACCGCTGTTCTTGAAGGCTGACCTCTGTGATTCTCTTTATTTGAGTGAGATTATCTGGCCTATTACTCACTAAGGAGCTTTTGTGAAGTAGTGGTTATGTATTGGACTGTAAGGTCAGCAGTTCGAAACTGCCAGTAGCTCTGAGGGAGAAACAAGAGGCTTTCTCCTCCCATAAAGAGTTATAATCTCAGAAACCCAAAGGGGCAGTCCTACCCTTTCCAATAGGGTTGCTGTGAGTCAGGTTTGATTTGATGAGAGTGAGTTTGGGTTTAGGTTTATTACCCACTAGTGAGATCCTCTAAGAGGAATCTTCTAGATTCTGCTAAACCCCAGGTCTTTGCAGCGGGCCATTTATCCCTCTTCTCCTTTTCCCTAGAGCAGTCAGTCAATTTCAGGTTCTACAGCTTCTCGGAACTTGCCCTAGGAAGTCAGAAGTCCTTTGGCAGGGTCAGGGTCAACCAGCTCACATCACCAATCAACCCCAAATCAATTCCCGTAGGTCATGCTGGCCATGGCCAGGTGGAGGCCTCTCCTCAGGACACCCATTTATCATGTTACTACCTTCCCTTTCTGCCCTGCTTCTCTCTGCCCCTCTTCCACAACATCATCACTTATCCAAAAAAGGCTCAACCCCTCCCTGCCCCCTTGTCCAGCACAGACAGCTCTGCCATGTTCATCGTAGAAAGGGACCGACAGAGAAGATGGAGCACAGCGAGGGAAGATAAATGGGGGCGATTTAAAAATGCAAGATTGAAATCCGACCAGAGAACAGTCAATTTCCAGCACTCAGTAGATGCTCATTACTGTGCATTATTCTTCTTAGAATTCACTGAGCACATAATCTAAGCATGAGTTTATTAGAGGAGATCTATCAAATGATTTCATGGTTCAGAATCCAAGCGATGAAGCTGTTTCTTTTTAAACTCGTTGACCAAATTCCCGTATCAACACTGCTAACACTAGATGAAAACAGGCAAGGCAGGGCTGACCACAATTTTTCCATGCGGTTCTTAAGTCAAACATGGGCTTGAATTCTTTAAAGAAAGGGGAAAGGTACTGGATGAAAGAGCCAATTGCCTATGACCCAAGTCAATATACTCTGCCCCAAACAAAAAGCAATGGAATAGGAAACTTTAAAAATATACTTTTGAGACGATCCTGAAATAAAAGTGGCAAAAGGAAAATGGGGCAGGGGGAAGTAAGGGGTTGTGTGCTTTTGTATAAGATCTGTCATGGAAGCCTGAAGAAACCAATTACCATGATTTAGGGATATTGCTACAAACAAGCACAGACCAGGCATAAAATCATTGGTGATGATTTATTGCTTCTGACCACCACCAATGAAATGCATTAAGTAATGAAATGCTACCAAGGATGTTTATGACAGCTGAGAGGCCAATGCACATTTTTAACCTTGATCTGTTTTCCCTAAAGCCAAACGAAACCAAACCAAATAAAAATTTTAACAAAACAACCCTGCTCTACATCCCATAAATTGTAGCTAATGATTCATTACAGTTACATATTTTGATCACATAGGGCTCTACTTCTCTGATTTTGCCCTTGATTTGTCTAATGCTTCAACCTGTGATTGTTTAGAGCTCTCATTCTGGAAACCCTGGCTCCTTCCACTAGCCTTCAATTTTGAGACTAGTAACTCCAGGGGGGATATGCAGAGCTATTAATGAGCATGCAGTGATGTAAATTCATTTACCCTGTGAGAGGCACTGAATAATAACTCTTCTAAACACAGCATACCAACGTGTCACTACTAGCCAATCTGCATGGGCGCATTAGTGGTTCACTGTGAAAGAAACCTGCATCTGGGTTGGATTCCTGGTCCAGGAACTTCATGGACCACCTGTCTGTCAGGGGAGACTTCGTGGTGGTATGACAATGAGCAGGTTTAGGTGGAGCTTCCAACTTAAGGCAGACTAGGAAGAGCGACCTGGTGATCTACTTGTGAAAACCAGGCAAGGGAAATTGAAGGTCACAATAGTCCAATCTCCACAAGTTAATAAGCATGGTACAAGAGTGGGTATCACTTCGTTCGCTGTGCATGGGCTTGGCATGAGTCCGCAACTGACAATGAGAACTAACATGGACAACAGCCAATGGGCTATGGATGAATTTCATGATCAGCTAAAGCTTCATTAGGAAAACCCTGCCCTGATTTCGAAGCTGTCAGGATGAGGGCATGGCTCAGAAAGTTGGAGAAGCTCTTTCCCCATCCCTCTTGGTGAAGTAAAACACAAGTAAAGTGGGTCAAAGTCAGTACAGAGAATACAAAAATGCAGAAACATGTTTCAAAGAGAATAAGGGTCCCGTCTTATTGAGTAATGCCTCCTGCTTAGTCTTAATTATGTATTTATCTCATTTTAAGTGTTGGATTCGTCCAAGAGAGAAATAAAAGGTCAATCTCAACTGGATAAGGAGGTATGGTTCATTTATTCTCTGTGACTCTTTCTTGGATTAAACTGATTTAAACTTTCTCTGCGGGTAAGATGGTGGGTGTCCAGGTAAGCAGCCCACATTGGGAGCTCCATGATGACTAATGAACCCGGTGACTAGGAAGTTGAGTGTGGGATTCAGGCAGATGAACTGGCTCCCATGGCAACCCGGAGGATTTCCCTGGTCCCAGAGGCAACCTTCCCCACCATTCTAGCCCCACTCTGGAGACCCAGGGACCTTCAACCTGGTCCTAGGGATTCCCCAGGCCCTGTTGGACAAGACACTGCCGACCCCGCCACCACTATCACCTGTTTATTTGCGCCCCCCAACAGCCTGGTCGCAGCACCCAGATCCAGGAAGCTTCCCTACTGAGGCCCCAACAACCACAGCTGACCCCACACCATGACTGTACATCTGTGCCTCCCTTCTTCCCACAGGGCGGTGGCTCCCACCACCGAGATTGAGTCCTTCCGACCTCCTGTCACCCCGACAGCCGAAGCTAGATCCTGTCTGCAGTCCAGATGCAGTAAGTCTAGTCCCAAACAACTTCTCCACTCCCATTCCCACTCCATGGACTCCCTGTTGGCCTGTCTCTGGCCCCATGGCCTCCCCACAGAGTCACTGCAGTCCCATCATGTCTCCTCCAGGCCTCTCCCAGCCCCAAGACAGCTACGGAACTGTCATGATCCTGCAGTTTTTCTGAAAGATCACTTCAGCCCCAGGACCCACCTGAGGACACAGCAAGGCCAAGCAACTTCCCTGCTGGGCTGCTTCTGAATCCAGGACTGACAGGCCAAACAATTGCAGACCCATAGCTTCCCCACTGGGCAGTCTCCTGTCCAGTGACCTCCCCATGGAGTTGGCCCGACTCCCAAAGCTTTTCTGCTGGGTCAGTTCCAATCCCAGAGGAAAACTTATAAGAGCAGCTAGAGGGGCAAAAGGGAAATCACATATAATGGTACTCAAATAAGAATATACTCAGACTTATCAACAGACACCATGAATAGGAGAAGAGAGTTGAGCAACATCTTCCAAAAATTGAGAGAAGGCAATCCAAGAATATTCTACCCAGACAAGCTATCTATCAGCATCTTCCTGGACAAGCAACATCTCAAAGAATACATCATAAGAAACCCAACCCTGTGCAAAGTCCCTGCCAAGTGAAAACCAACCTTCACCAAGCACATCCAAGAAACCACCACACAATGCAACGTCACTAGAAGTCAACAGGCCAAAAGCAACCACCAAGATAACATTGCCTCAATGGTGAAAAGAAGGCAAGAATAAAAGAGACAGTCCCTCCAATATAAAAAAAAATAATACAAATCAGGGCAGAGACAAATGAGTGGGAAGAAAATAGAAAAATTCAAAAAAAATTTAGTGCAGCAAAAAGCTGGTTCTTTGAAAGGATTAACAAAATCAACAGATTGCTGGCAAGCCTAACCAAGGAAAGGAAGGAGCAAACGTCAATAGCCAGGATGAGGGCTGAAACGGGAAATCACCACGGACCCTAGCAAGACTAAAAGGTTTGTTGCAAAGTACTACAAAGGTCTGTATATCAATGAATTCAACAACTTGGTAGACATGGGCAAATATTTGGAAAAGTGATCTTACCCTAAACCAGTGGTTCTCAACCTTCCTACTACCACAACTCTTAAATACAATTCCTCATGTTGTGGTGACTTCCAACAATAAAATTATTTTTGTTGCTACTTCATAACTGTAATTTTGCTACTGTTATGAATCATAATGTAAATATCTGATATGCAGGATGTACTAGGCGACCCCTGTGAAAGGGTCATTTGACCTGTAAAGGGCTTGCAACCCACAGGTTGAGAACCACTGCCCTAGACTATCCCAGATAGAGGTCGAGAACCTTAACAGGAGAAATAGAAACTACCAATGCAAAAAACTCCTGGCTGGAGGGCTTAACAGAATTCTACCAACAATTCAGTGCAGAGCTGTCACCAATCCTACACAAACTATTCTGGAGCATTGACAACTATGGAAAACTTCCAAACTCATTCTATGAAACTAGTATAACCTAAACTGTGTAGGATCCTACAAAAATTTCCCTAATGAAGATAGATGCAAAAATCCTTAACAAATTATTGGTCAATAGAGTATAAAATTATATAGAACAAATTAGCCACCATGACCAGGAGGGATCCAGGGATGCAGGGCTAGTGCAGCATCCAAAAGTCCATCGACATAATACATCACATTAATAAGAAAAAGATAAGAACCACATGATAATATCAACAGATGCAGAAAAAGTATTTGACAACAGCCAACATCCATTCCTCATGAAGACACTAAGAAAAATTGGAATGGAAGGGATATCCCTCAAGTTAATATAACTATCTATGTAAAACCAGCAGCTAACTTTATAGTCAATAGAGAAAAGACAAAAACAATCCCACTGATAAAGGAGACCGGACAAGGATGTCCCTTGTCCCCACTTTTATTCAACGTCATATGGGGGTCCTAGCTAACAACATAAGGCAATGAAAGGACATTAAAGGCATTCATCTGGGGGAAGGAGACATGAAATTATCGTTATTTGCACATGACATGATTCTGTATATTGAAAACTGTATATACTCCACAACAGGAGTGTTGGAAATGATAGAGGAATGTGGTAGAGTGGCAGGATACAAGATCAAGAAACAGAAGTGTATTAGAGTACTTCACACATCAGACCAGACGACAGAGGAGATCAAGAAGGCAGTTGCCTTCACAATAGCCAGATACAAATGGAAATATCTAGAAACATACCCATCAAAAAAAAAAAAACCAAAAGATTTGTACAAGCAAAATTACACAACCCTATTACAAAAAAACAAAAATAACCTCCACAAATGGAAAAAATATCCCATGTTCATGGCTCAGAAGATGCAATATAATAAAGATGTCAATCCTGAGGCAGTATATAAGTTCAATGCTATTCTGATACAAATACCAACATCCTTCCTCAAAGAATTGGAAAAACCGACTGCCAACTTCAAATGGAGAGGGAACAAGCCCAGAATTATGAGAGGACTCCTCAAGAAGGCAGACAAAGAGGGCATGTGTTATCTGACTTTAACACCTATTATACAGTCACTGTGGTCAAAACAGCTTGGTACTATTATCATGACAGATATTCAGACCAATGACTAACTGAAATAGGGAAGGATAGACAAACAGAGGAAGTTAAAATTGACAAGTGGAATATTCTAAGGATAAAACCCATGTGTGCATAAAGACTTCACCAAGAGAGTAGTAAGAGAACTCACAGACTGGGAGAAAATCTTTAGCAAGGACACATAAGACAAAGAACTTATTACTAAAATCTACAATACCCTATTAGCTTCCAACAAGAAAAATTCAGATAGCCCACGGAGATGGAGAAAAAATCTGAACATGGAGGAAATCCAAATGGCCAACAAGCATATGAGAAACTATTCCTGATAATTACTCATCAGAGAAATTAAAATTAAAACAACTATGAGATACCTAACACCCTTGAGGGCAGTCCAATTCAAAAATTCAGAGAGCAAAAAATGTTGGAGGGGATGTGTGAGATAGGAACTCTCCTCCACTGCTGGTGGTCATGTAGATGCAGCAACTGTGGACAATGATCTGGCAATATTTAAAGCAAATGGAAATTGAGTTACTTTATGATCCAGTAATCCTTTTACTAGGCATATACCCAGAAGAGATAAGAAATAGACCATGACCAGTCATCTGCACTCCAATGTTCATTGTGGCACAATTCACAATCGCAAAAAATTGGTAACAACCTAAATTTCCATCAATAGATGAGTAGATTAGAAAACTCTGGCACATACACACAATGGAGTACTACACATCACGGAAAAGCACTGATGATCGTATGAAGCATATTGTGTCATGGGAAGATTTGGAAGAAATTATGCTAAGTGAAGCTAGCCAAACACAAAAGGACAAGTACAACATGAGTCCACTGAGGTAAGAATCATTAGCACAGTGGGAACAGAAGAAATGCTACCTAATACACAATTCACGGGTTCAGGTGAATGTCAATTCATGGCATTTCAACTTAAAGAAGGGGAAGAGGTCGGGAGAGGAAAAAAGGGAAAAAAACAAAATAAAAACAAAACAAAAAACTGATGGCATTGGGGGAGTTGGGGATTAATCCACCCAAGGGGAGGGTATTGTTTATGTCTCCACAGGAAAGGGGAAGAGAGTGCAGACCACATCATGGCACGCCAAACCTGGAGGGCAACATAGCCACATGGAGCAACCCATAAAAGGAGGACTACAGAGTCTGCCCCAATTCAAACTATGCTGACCACCTCCCCAGACAACACTGAAGCCTACATAGGAGCAAACTAAGAATGAAAGAAACAGATGGACTAGACCCTTTCTGCTTCACCAAGTCCCGAGTACAACGTCCCTGCATGGAGAAGCTAAGGTACAGAAAGGACTATAGGGCCGACAACAGCTTGAGATATGACGTCCCCTCACGAGAGCATAGCAATATGGAGGACAATGCAGGGAGTGAGTCTGGTCTGACTCCCCACAGTGGGGGCATCGGGGAAGGGGGCATAACAGATCAGCAATGGGAGAAAAGTCATGGAATCCTTGAGGAATCCTGAAAATAAACGTCAGACTCGGAGGGGCAGTACCCAGAACCCCGCTGTACCAGTCGGGACATAGTCATAAAGGTTAACAGACAGATTGGAACTATGTATGTTCTCTCTCTCTCTCTCTCTCTCTCTCTCTCTCTCTCTCTCTCTCTCTCTCTCTCTCTTTCTCTCTTTACTTTTTTTTTTTTTTTCTAGTCCCGTTTGGTGTTTTTGTTAGGTCTGTCTATATAAGATAGGAATGAGAAGCAAACCCGAGGAGAAAACCATGGGAACAATGGTTCCGGGAGGACTTGGGGCAAAGAGGAGTTAGGGAAAAGGAAGTGGTGAGCAATAAAGTCACGGGTAGGGGAACAACTAGGGATCTAAAATTGAGGGTGAGGTGGGTGTAGAGTTTCTGGAGGGACTTGAGCACAAGAGGTGAGGGTGATAGTCGGACAGGAGGAAGGTAAAAGGAAATAGAGAAAAGAACTAGGAAGCAAAACTATTTATAGAGATACAAACATAGATATATACATATGTAAATATATTAATACATAAACCTGGAGTATTAGCATATGTAAATATATTTATAAGGCAATATATTTGAGGGAGTGGACCAACTTTGTGCCCCTCCTCAAGTTTTCCCTCAACACAAGAATACTTGGTTCTTACAATCTGGCAATGGGCGATGCCCACCTCCCTAACACGACGGTTGAAGACAAATTGGGTGCATAAGCACATGTGGTAAAGAAAGCAGATGGTGCCCGGCTATTAAAAGATATAGCACCTGGGATCCTAAAGCCTTGAAGCCAAACAAGCAGCCATCTAGTAGGGAATCAACAAAGCCCATATGGAAGAAGCACACCAGCCTGTGTGATCATGAGGTGTTGATGGGAACAGGCATCAGAAGTTCAAAAATAAATAACCTCATCGAGCTGAAGGTGAAGAGTCAAGGTAGAGTCCCAGAGCCCATTCAGGAATAATTGGATATTCCAGCACAGAGATCCACGGAAGAGAAGATATATCCAGGGGCAGTATGGCACCAATGAAACACACAACACTTCTCGAAGTCCTTAATTCTTCCTCCACCCACTATTATGGTCTCAGTCCTACCTTGCAACTCCAGCTAGTCTGGCACACATACATTAGGTATAGATGAGAGCTTTAAATGTATGGAATTCAGGATAGACAAACCCCTCAGAAACAGTAACATGAGTAAGGACTTCAGCAGGGTAGGGATGGGAAGGAGGGGGAAAGGAAGGGGAGTGGAGTGGAAACTGTTAGCAATGATGGCAAAATGACCCTCCCTCAAGGGGGATGAATAACAGGAGGGTAGCTGAAAGGATAGAAGGAGCAGTGTAAGATATGTATAAATAACAATATATAATATATTAAGGGTTTGTGAGGGTGGCAGTGCAGGGGAGGGAGGGAAAAAGAGGAACTGATATCAAGGGGCTCAAGAAGAAAGATAATGATTTGAAATTATTGATGGCAATATTTGTACATATCTACTTAGTATAATGATGTATGGACTGTTATAATAAATTTAAGAGCCCCGAAAAAATGATTTATTAATAAAAAATTAACATGTCCCTCACTACAAAAAAAAGTTATCTGTGCCTGTGTTAGTCTAGGTTGACTAGAGAAACAAATTCATAGACAATCATGTGTATCAGAAAGAGCTTTATATAGAAGAGCAGTTGAATATTGAGAAAGCATCCCAGCCCGGTCCAGGTCAAGTCCGTAAGTCTTATATTAGCCCATATGTCCAATACCAATCTATAAAGTCCTCTTCAGACTCATGAAACATATGCAATGACACCTAAGGCAGGAAGATCACAGGCCAGAGGGTGGCAAGTCTTATGGCGGTAGAGGCCTCTCAGCAGTGGCAGGTCTACACATGGCTCCTCAGCTCCAGGGCTCTAGCCTAGCTCGATGTGTCTTCTCCACAGCAATGTTTTGCAGGGAGTGAGCCTGTATCCTCCCTCCGGTAGCTATTTATGTCCTTAGTGGCTCCAAATGAGGTTACCCCTTCACTCTTAATACTTAAATTGATAACAGATCATGTAACTATCACAGTGCCTAATCAGCTTCAATTGAGAAGTTAAGGGATTCTGAAACCTTGTATTGTAATGGGATGGTTTTCTAGTTTATGTGAAAGGTAAAACCCCAGGCAACATCACAAAAAATGATTTCAGAAATCATATCTTCATTCAAATGGGAATGCCTATTATATGGTAGTTCAAAGATAATAAAAACAGAGTAATACTTTATCTGCAGTTAAAAAGGCCTGGTGTCACAAGAACAAGTGCAGGGTGGATCACAGATCTTACAGTAAAACCCCAGACAATTAGGGCCATCAAAAAAGGAACTGGGACAAATATGAGAACCTTGGCACAGGGAATACATAGGCTAACCAAAATAGGGAAGGGCACAAACACCGAAGAAGCTAAAATTAGGGTGGGTGGAAAGGGGGAACCGATTACAAGGATCTACATATAACCTTCTCCCTGGGGGATGGACAACAGAAAAGAGGGTGAAGGGAGACATCAGACAGTATAAGATAGTGCAAAATAATCATAATTTGTAAATTATCAAGGGTTCATGAGGGAGGGAGCAGTGGGGAGAGAGAAAAAAAAGGAGGAGCTGACACCAAGGCCTCAAGCAGAAACCAAATTTTTTTGCGAATGATGATGGCAACAAGTATACAAATATGCTTGACACAATGGATGTACATATAGATTGTGATTAAAGTTGTACAAGCCCCAATGAAGTGATTAATATATACATTTAATATTATGATATATATTAATATAAAATAATATTTTATTTAATATATAAAATATGTATATATAAAAGAAGCTGAAATTGACAAAGGGATATACTAAGGATAAAACACCTATGTGCACTGAAAACTTTCACCAATAGAGTAATAAAAGAAGCCACAGACTGGGAGAAGATCTTTAGCAAGGACACATGAGAGAAAGGTTTTATTACTAAAATATAATTCCCTAACAGCCTGCAGCAAGAAAGAAGCAGAGAGCCCTCTGAGGAGGTGGGCAAAAGACCTGAACAGAAGCTTCACCAGGGAAGAAACCTAAATGGCCAATAACCATATGAGAAAATGTTCCCAATATTTGGTCTTCAGAGAATTTCAAATTAAAACAACTACGAGATACCACCTAACACCCTGGAGGATAGCCCAATTCAAAAAAAGCAGAGAGCAACCAATGTTGGAGGGGATGTGGCGAGATAGGAACTCTCCTCCACTGCTGGTGGTCTTTTTTTAATCTATTTATTTATTCCCTGGTGGTCTTATACATATGTACAGACACTGTGGAAAGCAATCTGTCAATATTTAAAGCAAATGGAAATTGAGCTACCTTATGACCCAGCATTCCCCCTCATGGACATATACCCAGAAGAAGTAAGAAATAGATCCTGACCACTCATTTGCACTCCAATGTTTATTGCGGTGCAATTCACAATCATAAAGCTCTGGAAAAAACTAAATTTCCATCAGTAGACAAGTGGCTTAGAAAACTCGGGCACATGCACCCAATGGAGTACTACGTATCCCTAAAAACAGCGATGCGCACATGAAGCACATTGTCTCATGGGAAGAGTTGGAGGAAAATATGCAAAGCGAAGTTAGCCAAACACACAAGGACAAGTACAAAATGAGTGCACTGAGGTAGGTCCAATCAACATAGTGGGAATAGAAGAGGAGCAATTCAATACAAGATTTACAGGTTCAGGGATAGGCACAGGGGCAGGGAACAGACCAAGCCCAAAGATACATAGAATATACCAACATAAAGAATGGTGAAAAGGGTTGGAGGAAAAGGGGGGGAAAGGGGTGGGGGACGATGAAGGCATTGGGGAGAGAGGACACTAATCCACTCATAAGAAGGGTATTGTTTATGTCTTCACAGGAAAGTGGGAGAGGGACCAGACTGCAACCTGGGGCGCCAGGCCTTGAGGACAATATACTAGCTTGAAGCAGCGAACTAACAGAGAGCTTTGTTTGGGAGTCCCTATTCCAGTTATGTCAACACCCAGCCCCTCGCCAGAAGAATGCACTATAGTGGACAGCACTGAAAATACAGCCCAGGAAGAGTAGCAGGTCTGTCCAAACCACACTGGAGCAAACTAGGAGGGAAAGACAGACAGACAGACAGACAGAGAGCAGCATCCAAGCCTATAAGCCCGGAGGACAACATTCCATCTCAGAGAAGCCAATGCACAGGGAAAACCATAGGTTGGTCTCACCAGGAGACAAGACTTCCCCTTACTAACCCAGAGTGCTACAGGGGGCACTGGAACACAATGGAGGGATTCTGCCTCCTTTGACACCCCACCTCCCCCAACCCACACACACTGGGGCCAAACACAAAGGGAGCCCAACAGAGCATCAAAGACAACAAAGCAACAAAGTCCCAGGGAAATCCTGAAAATAGACTTCAGACTCAATTGATCAGAAAACATTCCTAAGGCTCAGCCTGACAGACCTGGAACTATTTATAGGCTATTGTTTATTTCCCCACTCCACCCCCATGTCTATCTATATAAGATAGGCAGGATAAACAATCCTGAGGAGAAAACAAAGGGACTGATGGTTTGGGGGAAACATGGGAAAGGAGGAGGTGGGGAAAGGGAGTGGGGAGCCAACAAACCCAGGGACAAGGGAACAGAAAGAGATCTAAAATCAGTGGTGAGGGAGGCACAGAATGTCTGCTGAAGTTTGATCAAGTGCAGTGTGGTTAGAGGGGGTGCCAGCACCTACCACTAATCACAGCACAATTGTATGGTTGAGACATATAAATATTATATTAAAGTCATCAAGAGCATGAGAGATAAAAGAGAGATTGAAATAATGGAGTCAGTCACATTTCATGGTAGTATTGCTCACCTCAGCCCTGCTGGGTGGTCCACGGGGAGAGAGGGGAAGTGGAAGGAGGAGAAGGGGCAAGGAAACAGGGGAGTGAGGATGGGAGAGGAGAGGGGAAACTGACAAGAGGACACAAGAGGAGCTGAGAGAGAGATCTTTTTGCTAACCCAGGCCTATATATATTTTGGGGCAGCGCAAGCCCACTAATTACAGGTAAAGTCATAGGTCATAGGAAGGGATTGCACAATGGGCTACATAGCAATGAGAGGGGGGCAATCTAGGGATATACACACAATAGGAAGAGGAGGACTTGGGGGTATACATGTGACAAGATGGGAAGATCCGAGATACAGGATGACAGCCTAATGATGTCACTGAGCGGGTTTGATCTGTTCTGTGGGTCTCTATAGGAACCATTATCAGTAGGGTGTAAACCCCACCTACAGGCACCAAGCAATGGTCACAAGCCTCAGGGAGAAGTAGCCCATTGTCCCCAGCAGCAGGGCTCAGGCCCACCCATGGTGGGAGGAGACAGCAGTCTGGCAGCTGATTGCCTCAAGGGAAGTAAATTTTACCATTAGCTGCATGCAGTGTCCTCAGTCTAACAAATTTTGGGCAGGTGACTTGGGAGAAATCTTTGTTTCCCACAGCAGTGTAGCTGAGAGATACAGAGAGCCAAATGAAGGCTGCACATGGTAGTGGGACAGAAGGAAAGTAAAAGGAAATAGAGGAAGGAACCAGGAGGCAAAAGGCATTTATAAAGGTATAAACATAGGCATGCACATATGGGAATATTTTAATATAATAATAATAGTTCTAGTTCTGTAATGCTTCATTCCCCCATCCTCCACTATCATAACCCCAGTTCTACCTTACAAATCCAGCCAGATGGAACATGTACACTGGTACAGATAAGAGCTCTTGACACATGGAATCTAGGACAGATAACCCTCTCAGGAACAATAATGGGAGTAGCGATACCATGAGGTTAGACGGAAAGTGGGGAGGGAAAGGGGGAGAAAGGGGAACCGATCACAATGATGGATATATAAACCCCCACCCCAGGGGGTCAAACACAGAACCATGGGTGAAGGGAAACAGCAGACAGTGTAAGATATGAAAATTAAAATAATTTATAAATTATCAAGGGTTCACTATGGTGGGAAGGTAGGGAAGGGAGGTGGGGGGAAAAGCCAGGAGCTGATACCAAGGATTCAAGTAGAAAGAAACGGTTTTGAAAATGATGATGGCAACATATGTACAAATGTGTTTGAGAGAATTGATGTATGTATCTTTATAAGAGCTGTAACAACCCCCAATAAAATGATTTATTAAACTAATAAATTTTTAAAGGCCTGGTAGCACTAAGAGTAAATGCCCACTTCTAACAGAGAAATTGGGAGACTCAAACCAACCAGTGGCTCCATAGAATAAAGACCTGTCAAACTGCTCCTGTAAAGATTAGAGTTGAGAACACCCTGTTAGGTAGTTATATTCTGTCACACGGGATCATCATGATCCAAACTTAACTTGATAGCACTCATTAAAAACAATATATATTGCGTACATAAAACACAAGATCCCTGAATTGATTCTGGCTCATAGTGATCCTATAGGACAAGTTAGAACTGTTCCACAGGGCTTCCAAAGCCATACTACTTACAATAGAGAAGCAGAGAAAAAGAGGAAGATGATTGACAAGATGGGTCAACACAGTGGCTGGAACAATGGGCTCAAGAATAACAACAATTGTGAAATTGTGAGGATGGTGCAGGACCTGGCAGTTTCTCACTCTGTTGCACAAGAAGTCACTATGAGTCTAAACCAATTCAATAGCACCTCACAACAACAGCAACCTTTACGGTCACCATTTGTAGGTCAGCTTGTTACACTGTGGCGGCTTGCTGTGATGATGGAAGCGATTCCACTAGTACTTCCGGGATCAGTAGAATCACGCACAGTGGATTGATTTCATCAGAGCTTCTAGACTCAAAGGACTTGGTAAGATATGTCCCAACCTATCTTAAAGCCGTGTGAACAGCAGTGGGACATTCACTGTCTGACAGAGTACTGGAAACCAGGCTCCTTGGGTTGAGAGGTACTCAAAACACAACTGGAGCAGAGATACCTGCTCAGAGCTAAATGTCAGATCATGGATGGAGCAAAGACTGCAGGACCTTCATTGCTGATGTGGTCTGACTCAAAATGAGAAGGAAAAGCAGCAAAAATTCATTAGCAATTAGAACATGGAACAAAAGTAGGAATGGAAGACAATTGGAAGTCACTCAAAATGCAATTGGTCACTTGAAGATAGATATCCCAGGCATTAGTGATGTGAAATGGCTAGAATGATTAATCATATGTGAATAATGAATTGAAGAGCAACATCATTGTATTCATTGTCAAAAAGAGCACTTCAAGATCTACTCTGAACTATGCTGTCAGAGATAGAATAGTATTTATTCACTAAAAAAGGATAATCCATTAATACTACTATTATTTAAATTTATGTGTCAGCCCCTATTGTCAAAGGTGAAGAAAGTGAAGTGTTTTACCATTTTCTGTAAACTGACATTGACCAAGCATGCAAACAAGATGTATTGATAGTTACTAGTGATTAAAATGAAAAGGTTGGAAGTAAAAAAGAAGGATCATTGGAAAATATGACCTTCGTGATTAAAATGAATGCTAGCGATTGCATAACAGAAATTTGCAGACCAATGATGTGACTTTAAAAACTCTTTTCCCCACTAATATGGTGACTATCCATGTGGCCATCATCACATCGAATATGCAAGAATCAAATTAAATGTATCTGTGCAAAGAGACAATGGAGAAACTCAATTTCATCAATCATTAAAAGCCAGGGGGTGACTGCTGAGCAAATCATCAATTGATCATTTATGACACATTTTAATTTCTAGTTTTTAATATATTCTGCTTTCTTTTTCATTGAGCATTTTCTGTTATTTCTATTTTGTTTTTGTTTTGTTATTGTCATTGTTTGTATATTGTTCTGTATATGAAATCCAGGATAGTAACTCTATAGAAACAGTACTGACTTAATAGTTCTGGGGCTGTATAGAAAGGGAAGTTGGGGGAATTAGAAGCTGATAAGATGCCCTCAAGGGGCAGGGTTTAACACCTAACCAGACCCTATCAGAAAATATTCATGAGTCAACAGACAGACCTGTAACTATTTATAGACCTTTTAAAAAATGTCTCTCTCTCTCTCTCTCTCTCTCTCTCTCTCTCTCTCTATATATATATATATATATATATATATATGATAGGCTGATAAACAATCCCAAGGAGTAATCAACTGGACCTATGGTTCCAGGGGACATGGGAGAGGAGGTGGTAGGGAGAAAGGAGTGTGAAGCCAAAAACCTCAGTGACTAGGGAACAGCAGGTATCTAAAATCAAGGGTGGGGAGGGTGTAGAATGTCTGATGGGATTTGATCAAGTGCAATGTAACTGAGAGAAATTACAGAGTGCCAAATGAAGGTCACACATGATAGTGGGATAGAAGGAAGGGAAAAGGAGGAACAAAGTATGAGACAAAAGAAACTTATAGAGGTATAAATATAGGTATATATTTAAATATATTAATATATAATGATAGGGATTTAGGTCTATGTACATATATTTGTTTTAAGTATTAAGGTAGCAGATGGACATTGGGCCTCTACTCAAGTCCTTCCTTAAAGAAAGAACACTTTGTTCTATTAACCTGGCATTCTTTGATACTCACCTTCCCTACGTGATCACTGACAACAAAATTAGTGCATAAGTAAATGTGGTGAAGAAAGCTGATGATGGTGCCCGGCTATTAAAAGATGCCTAGTAAAATGGATGGATGTATGGATTGTGATAAGAGCTGTAAGAGCCCCCAAGAAAATTATTTTTAAAATAAAAGATATAGCATCTAGGTTCTTAAAGGCTTGAAGTTAAACAAGTGACCACCTACCAGGGAAGCAACAAAGCCCACATGGAAGAAGTACACCAGCCTGTGTGATCATGCAAGTTCAATGGGGACAGGTATCAAAAGATCCCAAGCAAACAATTATATTGAGGTGAATGAGGGGTCAGAGTGGAGACCCAAAGCCCATCTGTAGACACTTGGACATCCCTTCACAGAAGGGTCACAAGGAAGGGACGAGACAGCTAGGGTGCAGTATAGCACCAACTAAACACACAGCCTTCCTATAGTTCTTTAATGCTTCCTCCCCACCCACTATCATGACCCCAACTCTACCTTACAAATCCAGCTAGACCAGAGTATGTACATTGGTACAGATAAGAGCTCTCAACACATGGAATGTAGGACAGATAAACCCTTCATGAACAGTAATGGGAGTGGCAATACCATGAGGTAGAGGGAAAGCGGGGTGAGGGGAAGGGGGGAAAAAGAGAAAATTGATTGCAATGATTGACATATAACTCCTCCTCCCCCAGGGGAAGGAATAACAGAAATGTGGTTGAAGAGAGACAGAGGACGGTGTAAGATATGAAAATGATAAAAGTAATATATAATTTATCAAGGGTTCACGAGGGTGGAAGGGTTGGGGAGGAAGGGGAAAAAATAGAAGGTGAAACCAAGGTCTCGAGTAGAGTGAAAATATTTTTTAAATGATGCTGGCAACATATGTACAAGTGTGATTCATATAATTGATGTGTGGATTGTTTTAAGAGCTGTAAGAACTTCCAATAAACTATTTAAAATCAATAAAGAGAGATAAAGCACACCCACACAAATAATTTCAATGGGAAGTTGAAGAAAACTAAAACAAGTTCACAAGACCAAAAGCATGACCTTGCTTCTACCCTGCATGAATTCTGAGATCACCCCAAGAATATATTTGATGCACAAAATGAACAGTAATCGCCGAAGACGAGGTTAACTGTGGCATGAAATCAAGGGTCCCATACATCTCAAAAAACCCAAAGGTCATTAAGAGACTGGAAAGAAAGAAAAGACCTAAATGGATGTCAGAAGAGACTTTATAATCTGCTCTTGAATATAGATTTTAAAAGGTAGCAAGAAATTATGTAGTAAAAGAATTAAACAAGCTTTCAAAGAACTGCTAGAGAACACAAAGTAAGGTATTATAATGAAATGTGCAAAGACCTACAGTTAAAAACCAAAAGGGAAGGACCTGTTTGGCATTTCCCAAGCTGAAAGACCCAAAGGAAAGCAAAATGAAGCCTCAAGGCACAATATTAAAGGATTCCATGAACAAAATAATCAATGATGCAGGAAGCATCAAAAGAAGATAGAAGGAACACACAGAATCACTGGACCAAAAAGAATCGGTCAATGTTCAAATATTTCAGGAGGCATCACATGACCAAGAACCACGCACATTGAAGGAAGAGATCCACGCTGAGAGCAGCGGCATGAAATAAGGACCCAGGTAGTGGCTGGATACCAGTTGAGATATTTCCACAAACAAATTGACTGAACATCAATTGAAATGTTTCAACAAACAAATACAGCACACATTTATGCCATGATATTTGGAAGCCAAGTACCTGACTAATTGAATGAAAGAGATCCAAATTTGTTTCCACTCAAAAAAAAAAAAAATAAAAGGTGTTCCAGGATTATCTGGAAATTATAACACAATATAATTTAAATCACATACAAAGAAAATTTCACTTAAGATAATTCTAACACGATTGCAGCAGAACATCAATAGGGAACGATCAGAAATTCAAACTAGATTCAGAAGTGGAAGTGGAGTGAGTGATACCATTGCTGATGTCAGATGGATATTTCTGAAAGCATGGACTAACAAACAGATGTTTACTGCTATTTTATCGATTCTTACAAGCGATGATGGTAAGAATTCATCTCACATGCTTTGGACAGGCATCAAAAGAGGCCAGTCCATGGAAAATGACAAAATGCTTGGTAAAGGAGTGGGCAGTGAGAAAGAGAAAAACCCTAGCCAAGCTGGATTGGCAAAGTAGATGCAACAATTAGCTCGGACATAAAGAGCTTAAAACAGGGCAGAGTTCTGATCTGTTGTACATAGAGTTGCTGTGAGTTCAAACCAATCCGATGGCATCTAACAACAGAGTCATAATAAATGCATTATGGGTAACAAAGAATAGCAATTCTAGAACACTTAATCGTGCTTGTCGTAGGCCGGGTGGACTAGAGAAACAAATCCAGAGATATTCATATATGTATAAGAGAGAGCTTTATATCAATGAGTAATGTATATTGAGAAAACATCCCAGCCCTGTCCATACCAAGAGCCCCAATCTTAAGTCGACAAGTCCAATATTAGCCCATAAGTTCAATACTAGTCCATAAATTCCTCTTTAAACTCATGTAGCCACTGACATTGATACCAAATGCAGGAAGATCACAGGCAGGCAGGTGAAAAGTCTTGTGGATCCAATAGAAGCATCACCAGGGATTTGGCTGCCATCAGCATGATTCCCTGTGACTTGGCAGCAGGAACGTGAAGCAGAGAGAGAGTGTGTCCTGCCTCCAGGGAGGAAGAGAAGATGGTCCCAGAATCCTCATGAGAAGGCCATGCCCGTAAGGAGGCATCATCGGGCTGTGACGTGATTGACAGGTTGACCCCTTCACTTTTAAAATCCTCGAGGTGACATGAAATGATGTAACTCCCACAGTGCTCATGTGGAGCCTGTACATTAATAGAAAGGGATGCTGCATGATTCAAAATCAACAACAGCACATTTCAGGCTTGTATCCCTTCACCATATTTATTCAAATTGTATGCTTAACAAATAGGCTGAGAAACTGGATTAGAAGAAGGGAAACAGCTTCAGAATTGGAAGACTCATGAACAACCTGAGACGTAGAGTGAGCAGGGCCTTGCTTGCCCCAAACAATGAGGACTTGATGCACTTACTGATGACTATAGCTTGGCATTAAAAAAGCAAAAATCATCACAACTGGACCAATAAACTACATTATGACAGATGGAGAAAAATGAATCTGTCAAGGATTTCATTTTATTTGGATCCACAATCAACATTTATGGAAGCAGCCATCAAGGAATCAAACAAAGCATTGCATTAGACAAATCTGCTCAAAAAGATATCCTTAAATTGTTCAAACGTAAATTATATCACTTTAGGGACTACTCCTGACCTAAGCCATGTTATTTCCAGCATGCATATGAAACCTGTCCAATGAACAAAAAAGACCCCCCAAAAAGTGTATGTCTTTGAATTACAGTGTAGGTAAAGTAGAAATGCCAGAAGAATGAATAAAACTAGCTTGGAAGAAATCCAGAAGAATTGTTCCTTAGGAGGGGCCATGGTGAGACTTCATCATACATAAAATCTCATCAGGGGTGACCCATGCCTTGAGCAGGACATCATATTTGGTAAAGTAGAGGGTCAGTGAAGAAGAAGACCACCAATGAGATGGAGTGACACAACGACTGCCACAATGGGTTCAAGCATAACCGTGAGGGTGATGCCTGACCGGGAAGGGTTCAAGTCTGTTGACAGAGTTACTGGGAATCACAATTGACTTGAAGGCACTTCACAACTACAAGCATCTATCCATTAAAAACGAGCATACTGATAGAACAAAATATTAAATCCAGAAACAGAATCAAGTGCATACCTAAATTGAGCACAGAATAACTACAAGAACATTGGTGTTTTATTTGGATCATTTTGTGTTTTATTTTTAAAGGTTTAACTCAAAATTATAGTGTATGTTTTACATAATCACAATTCTACCCGATTTAGTACACTAAACCTACATAATTTTAAAACTTCCAGATAATTTATTTATCTTGATTCCCCTCATCTCTCATGTTATTGTTATCGTGTATTTTATTTTAAAATGCACATTATCATGATTTTTCTTTTAAATAATTATTAAACAAATTTAACAAGCTTCCACCACATTTACCATATGTGCTTCTATTCATCTCTTCCTGGAGATTCAAGATTCCATTTAGAACCATAAAGCTTCCTTATGAATCTTCCTTTATCGGTTTTACAATGCAGGTCTGATTGCAATCAATTCCTTAGTCTTTGAGGTTTCTATTTCATGCTCTTTCTGATTCCTTTGGATAGATTTTAAATTAGGAGCACTCCCTGTATGTATTTATTTTTCCATTTTCACTTCACATCATTATCTCTGATGAGCAACCAGGCATTTTTATTGTTGTTTTCTCAGATGTGAGGTCATTTTTTAATTCTGGCTGATTTGTTTTGTCTTTTCATCTATGGTTTTTAGCACCTTCGCTGTGAGGTGCCTAGTTGTGGCCTCTCTGTTTTTATCCTTATAGTCTCACAGCCTGTGTTTGAGTTCACTGTTTCCTTTACTGTCCAGAGCCATGCCTAGAAAATTCAATAAACTCATTTCAAATACTGTAATCTAAACTTCTAGAATTCATAGTTGGTTCATCAGTAGAGGTTTAGTTACTCTGTCTGATGGACTTTTTGTTTATGCATTTCTCCTCTGTTCCCTTCTTTAAAAAAATAGTCAAGGTAATAATTTAAAATTCTTCATCTGTTTATTTACAAATGAGACCTAATGGTGGTTTTCATTCATTTGTCTTTTTTCTGGATTTGGGGCCACATGGTCTTCTACTTATTTGCCAAATTCATGATTTGTCTTTGGGTGTCAAACCTTTTGAATAAAGGGTCAAGAGAAATTAAGGTTGACAATACAGACTATAGACCAAAGCAAAATAAAGCATCAACCCTGCTTTACAATAGAAGCAGAGATAGATACTCATCAGGATAGACTATCCCATGCTTGGTAAAGTAGAGGGGCAGCAAAAAAAAAAAAAAAAGAAGATGAAGCTCTTCAATGAGGTGGACCAATACTGGACTACAACACAACAATGGGCTCAGGCCTAACACCTGTGAGGATGGAGAAGGGCGGGGCAATGAATTCTTCTGATGGACTATGATGTCACCACGAGTCAACCTGACTGGTACACCGCCACAGGGGCCAGGACTCCAGTACCTTTCAGTTTGCTAATTCTGTTCACTGGCTTCAGAGGCGATTACCCAAATCTGTCTTTGTTTTACTTTGCTTGCCAAAGCCTGATTTACCCATGTTGCCCTGATTTCTAGAACCTTATCAGATTTTGAAGTACCAGGAGGTTTAGTTAATTTTAACTCACCCCTTGATTAAGCTCCAGTCCTGGGTGTCATGCACGCCTGCTACTCCCCCATACTGCTTAATTGGCAAAGTTCCCGTGGGGAGAATTTTCAGAATGAAGGGTTTCTTTTTACATTAGGGCGTCTCTCGGTTCCTAACCATTATGCCAGATCATTTCTATCACTAAAATTGTGGTTTGTTTTTCCTCACCCAGCAAAAACTGTTCTGCTTCAGGTAGTCCGGCTAGCTCCTGTCAGTTCCAAGATGAGGCTATGGTATCAGGCTTAAAACTGGTTACTGCTCTGTATCCATGGAGAATGGATCTATCCCTGTTTAGAATACAGACTTTTATGCCACCACCCTTGGGTGACTATAAAGAAAAATTGATTTTAGTGAATCTATTGTTTTCTTCCTTTTGTAATTGAAAGGATGCTCCTTGCATCACAAATGGAATTAGAATCCACTGGGGAGCCCGGTGGTGTAATGGTTTCGAGTTGGGCTGTGATCTGCATGGTTGGCAGTTCAAAACTACCAGCAGATCCATGGGAGTAAAACTGGGCTTCCTGCTCCCATAATATAGTTAGAACCTCAGAAACCCACAGGGGATCTCTGGGAGTCAGCAAAGACTCAGTGGCAGTTAGTTTGGTTTGGGGTATTTTGTTGGTTGGAAGGAGGAACCCAGCTGGCACAGTATGTCAGGTGTTGGCTTGCTAAAACCATTGAGCCAGCAGTTCAAACCCACCAGCTACTCTACAGGAGAAAGAGGAAGCAAAATCTGATTGCATAAAAAATTACAGCCTTGGGGGAAGTTCTACTGTGTCTTATGATTTTAATGTAAGTTAAAATCAACTCAACAAGAGTGGAAGTGTATTGATTTAATGAAAAGATAAAAATTTTAAAAATAAAATAGTTCTGTCTAGTTGATTCCAATTTATAGCAATCCTATGGGATGGAGTAGAATTGGTCTTGGGGGTTTCAGAGACTGTAACTCTTTTAAACAGTAGAAATTCTCATCTTTCTCCCACAAAGTGACTAGGAGTTTTGAACTGTTGACCTTGCAGTTAGCAGCGCAACACTTAAGCACGGCACTACCAGAGCTCCCTAATGAAAGATATAGCTCCTGTGAAAGCTATAGAATACGCAAATAATGGTGATGCCTATATAAGAATGTATATGGTTGTAAGTCAGTGTCTATATGGATGCCACAAAGAACAAATTATCCAGAGTTCAGAAAATGTGTTGTGAAATTAGGAAGGAATTCAATCATGAGGCTTGTTGGAAGAGTCAATTCACTGCTGGACGATAGATCTGAGAATAAATGCTTGATTATTAACAGGAACAAATAGGAAGATATTTAAGGAATATTTCACTAAAATTCAGTGACAGAGCCAACTTTTTGTTAAAAAAGAAAGGGAGGGGCGGGGTCAAAGTTATGTTGTTCCCATATGTAGCATAAAGAGAAAAATGAGCATTCCACCCAAAAGCCAACTCCATCCTTATCACATTTCAATCTGAAATCATAGGCGTCATCTACTAGAAATCCTGTTTGAAGAAAGGAAGACTGGAATCTGTAATTATTCTCCGACCTGGTAGGGAAACCACTATCTAGTTTTCTCTTCAGATGATACAGTCTACTCACAGCGATCACATGTTAAGGAGAACTTGTCTGAGCTTCGTCTCACACCAAGAGCCCAGACAAAGTGGCCCCACGGCCAGTGGAGGGATTGCCAAAATAATCTTTTAATCACAAAAACCCTAATTTGTGCTGACTTCAGAGCCAAGAATCTAAATGCATAGTTCTCTTGGAACTGAAATTGGTAGTTACAGGCCAACTGGGACCAAGCATGATTTTATGCTTTTTACCATCGTTTGCACAAGTGAAGGTCAAAGTTGTTTGTCCAGACCAAGTCAAAACTGTTCTATAATCTGTAATTCATTCGCTCGCTCAGAGAAAGAAGTAGAAGATAGTTTCCGCATTATCTATTGTGTGACCAGCCCAATTTCAGCATCTTTACAGCAGTCATCAATTGTTTTGCTTAAATTTTTTCCTGTATTTTTCCAATTATTTTCTAAGGCTGAGAGACAAAAAACAAGTCTAGGTCTTCTGTAAGATATATAGAAAGATATAGCTAACAGCAACAAATGCCGTTACACACACATGCGCGCACATGCACATACACATGCATGCGCGCACACACACACACACACACACACACAGGTATTATGTACCTTAAGTAGACCCACAAGTAAGAAGTTCCGGTGTGGCAAAAGGGAGTCATCATGGCACAGTGATTAAGTACTTTGTCCTTAAGTAAAATTGTCGGAAATTTCAACTCATCAGCCACGCTGAGAAAGACAGATGTGGTCATCAGCTTCCATAAAGCTTGACCTTGGAGACCTCCCTAGGCATTTCTATTCTGCCTCTGATAGGGTTACTGTCAGCTGCAAACAATTCCACTGCAATGGCTTTAGTAGGTTGTGTATGGCTAAGAGTGACATTCAACTACTGGTGGAAAGCTTGAATCTACCCAGAAGTCTCTCAGGAGATAGGCCTATGCTCAGTTTTCAAAAGACCACAGTCTTGAAAATGCTACCGAACAGTCCAGTGGAACACATATCGGATCCCTATGAATCAGAATCGATTTGACAGCAGCTAACAACTAAAGAACCATGTTTTGGTTTGTTTGTTTTTAAAGAAAGTTGTAAATTATTGCAATCAAAGCACAATTTGATATTTCTAAAATTTAACTTTGTTTTACATATCAAGAGGTTTAATTCCTTCTGGAGCTCATGTCTCTTTAGTTGCGTGTGATTTTTTTAAGGGATGTGTATGTATAATAATTCTTCTCATTGCCATCGAGTTAACATAGACACAAAGCAACCCTATAGGACAGGGTAGAGCTGGTTCCATGGGTTTCTGAAACGGTATTTCTTTATGAGAGTAGAAAGCCTGCTCTTTTTCCTGTGGAGGCAAAACAGACTTAAGCAAAATACCTGCATTTCCTGTTCTTATATTTGAAACCATTAAACTATGGAGACGTTGTAATAATAGCCTATGTTTTCTCAATAAGTAACTACTCAGTGAAGAGTCATTAACGTAGTGAATCAAATGTATACTTTTCTTTTAATTATTGTCCCTGTATGGTTAAGTAAAATATTCACTTGTTGAGATCAGGTCTTCAAGCCTAGATATTTTGCACACTTTATACCACATGATAAAGTTTTGGTTTCTTTAGTTTAAAATGATTCTTTGGTAGGGTAGTCATAGCATAAGCATTGGAGATACCCCCCAAAATGAGTGTAAATGTATCCTTATCCCATACCCTCTAGAAGACCAGGCGCTTTGTACCATTGTGAGGTTCCCTTCAGTCAGTTCTCACTCACAGTAAACTGTGACTGCCCGGCGCTGCGCATGCCCACAATTGTTCTTATTTTTGAGCTCACTGTTGCAGCCACTGTGTTAGTCCAGCTCCTGGGAGGGTCTTTCTCTCTGTCGTAGACTCTCTACCAAGAAGAAGGTCTTTTCCAGGAGCTGGTCTTTCCGGATAGAATGTCCAAAGTACAGGAGGTGGACTCTCTCACTGTCCTCGTTTCTAAGAAATATTTTGGCTGAACTTTTTCCAAGACAGAAATGCTTATTTTTGCTGGTAGTCCACAGTATTTTCGCAATTCGTAGCCAACACCACAATCCAAAGACACTGGTTCTTGGACAATCTTCCTTATTCATGGCCCAACTTTCACATGCAGATGAGCTGAGGGAAGCGCCCTGGCCTGGGCTGGCACACCAGTCCTCAAGTCCCCTTTGTTCTTCAACCCTGAAAAGTCTGCGTGGCAGTTAGGCCTTGTGCAACACGCCCTTTGATTTTTTGAAGGCTGTTCCCAGTAATGGTGATTATGGATCCAAGTAAAATGAAAGATTATTTTCTCTGAACCTGTTCCTCCATTTTTAAAATGAGTGACAACATTTACATTAAATAGCCCACTGGAAAGAAAAAGACGTATGAAAACACTTTCATTCAGCCTCACCAATAACAGCTCTCAAAATAATATAGAGTGTGGCGTGGCCGCTCTAAGCAAAAACACTTATGAATTAGCACTGCTTTTCATGAAAACTTAGCAAATGAAAAGAAACATTGTTTTCATTTCAAGCTAAACAGACTGGGCCATGGAATTGTAATCCAATGAAAATGCTGAACGATGAATAATATTTTCAAAGATGTAAAATAACCCATTGCCACCGAGTCAGTCCTGACTCAGGCACCTTACAGTGAGGGTAGAACTGCTCTGTTGGGTGTTGGAGACTGTCAATCTTTATAGAAACAGCCAGATTTATCTTGCTTCTGCCTAGTGTCATGTCAGTTCAAATCACTGACTTTATGGTCAGCAACCTAAAGCTTAACCCACTGCACCAAGTCTCTTTCTGATGCAGTGTCAAAGTTAAAACCCGAATGCAAACTGGTGTTTGCAACTCATCGTGACCTTCTGTACGATGTCCAAGACAACAAATCTTTCCTGGACAGATGACTTCCTCTTCGTCCCATGAACCAGGTGAGAGGTTTGAATCACTGACCTACTAGTTAGCAGTCCAACATTCAACCCACTATGTCACCAGAGCACCTTAAACCCTGACTATTCATTTTATTGATGAGGGCTGTCCCCTTTCACCACACTGATTTAATCTGTACATAAGCAAATCATCAGAGGAAAGGGATTAAATGAAGAAGAATGTGGGATCAGGATTGGAAGAAGGTTTACTAACAACCTGCAATAGACAGATGACACAACCTTGCGGACTGAGAGGGAGGAGAACTTGAAGCACTTGCTGAGGAAAGCCAAGGACTCCAGTCTTGAGGATGGATTACAAATCAATGTAAAGAAAAACCAAAATTCTCACATCTGGATCAATAGATAGCATCATGGCCAACAAAGAAAAGACTGATGTCAAGGATTTCGTCTTGCTTGGATCCACAGTCAATGCTCATGGAAGCAACAGTCAAGAGATTAAACAACACATGGCATTGGGTAAATCTGCTGCACAAAACCTCTTTAAAGTGTAATAGAACAAGGGTCTTAGTGTCCTAATTTCAGGACTAAGTTACCCCTGACCCAAGCCATGGTATTTTCAGTTGTCTCATATGCATGTGAAAGTTGCAAACTGAATAAAAACACTGATGAACAATCAATATATTTGAATCTTAGTGCTGGCAAGGAATATTAAAATTACCACAGGCTCCCAAAAGAATAAACAACCCTATCATGGAAGAAGTACAGCCAGAATGCTCCTTAGAGAGCGGATAGTGTGGCTTCCTCTCAGCTGCGTTGGACATGGTATTAGAAGGAGATCATGCTTGGTGAAGTGGAGGGGCAACAAAAAAAGAGGAAGGTGCTCACAGAGTCTGTAACTGTGGGCTCAAACCTATGACCAGTCAGAGGACGGTGCAGGACAGGGCTGTGCTTTATTCTGTTGTCTCTGTAAGTCACAGCCAAACCGACGGCGCCTAAGACATCAATCTTCAGTCCACTCAAAATTATGATATCATTCCATTGGTCTTGTGGAAAGGAGCGGCCACAAAGAGTGGTAATATAACAGAGCTCAGCCCTCTTCTAACATCGGTGGACATAAATAGATAATAATTGTAATGACATTTACATAAAATCTATGTTGTTGCATATGTTTCAGATGATGGATACTTGCAAACGTCCGACAGGAATTTGAAGGAGTGAAAACGTTGGCATGGGGGAGCTGGCTAGGCCCTCGAAGCCAGAACCTGGTGCTCTCTGCTGTTCAAGCCAGACAAGCTCATCCCCAGCAGGTTCACAAACCAGACCACTCGGCATCCATATCTGAACACAGACCCATCCCAAGCTTGGCACATGTCACAGAAATGACTAAAGCATCTCTTCTCCAAGTAAATAGGAATGACTTTTGATTCTTTCATGTAAGCCTCTGTCTAGTCTCCTCTTCTTCTAGATGCAATTGATCGAGACAGCCTACTATGGAAGAACCACATCTTGCTTACAGCACACAAGTCAGAGCAAAGCCCATGTCCGTATAGCTATCCTCAAATCACCTAACAGAAGCCTAAATCCTGTACCAAGTTTTCTTTCTAATGCTCCCCTAGCAACTCACCCAGAGATCCCATGGTATGTGGTCTCCCTTGTTACACCAAATCATTCACCCAACTCTCTCAAATCACAGGAATGTTCCTGGTGGTCTTTGGCTTGGAAGAGAAACCATTGGCTGATTTTGGTGTGAAGTCTTTTAGTACTCTGGGGTATGTTAAAATATGTGCAGACACATACTTACACACATGTACTTTGATACAATGAAATCAATTCTTTAGAACTGTGTTGTGTTTTACTCTATTGCTCACCAGCATGGGAAAGCCTATTTTGTACACTGTTACTATTCAAGGAACTTCCTTCCTTTCTTCCTTCCTTCATTCATTTGTTAAGCTTCCAGAGTGAATTGGGTCAAGATTTACAGATCAGATTGATTTTCTATTCAACAATTCTGACACATTGTATTTCGCATCATCAATTGCAATCCCCACAATGGAACATCGCTTACCCCACTTCCTCCTAGTGTTTCCTGTTTTCATGCCCCATTTCCTAGACTTTCTGGTTTTGGCCCGTAGGTCCTCCACTGGTTGATTATTCCAGGGTCTGCATGCCTGGTTCACTTTATTGTTGCCCTTAGAGGTTTGCCTATTGTTTGGCTGAAAAAAAAGTCCCAGAGGGTTCATTTCTAGGCCTGCAAGAACTAAGGATGAGAGTCTCTTTTAAAAAATGTTTTTGAGTTTTGTTTGGGGGACTTTTAAAATAGTTATTTTAAAGAAATATTGACCTGAGCAGCAGGGCCAAGAACTTTCAAGGAAGACCACTTTCTCAATCCTCTCTGTGTTACCCATTGAGCAAGGTCAACAGTTTGAAACCACCAGTCCCTCCCTGGCAGAAAGACAGGAGCTTTCTACTCCATAAAGAGTAAGCGTCTTGGAAACCCACAAGGGCAGTTCTGCCCTGTCCTACAGGGTTGCTACAAGTCAGAATAGGCTTGGAGGCTATGAGTTTGAGGGTTTTTGGTTTGATGTCCTATAAAGGGTAGCAGAGCCCATGCGACATAAGGTCAATGGGAGCCAGAAAGGAGCACCCCCACAGAAGTGTACTTGAATCTTTGTAAAGATCAAATATTAAGACCAGTGGAAAAATTAGTATGGCCATTCTAACAAATTTGGTTCACTGCTCAAAAAGAACTTGAACATACTCATTTATTAATGACCCAAGGGACAAAAATACTGAGCTTAAAAGCCTGATTTAAATTGTGGAGCATTCTCTGTGACATTGTGGACAAAATTCTAAAATATCTACTATGCAACCATGATGGTGGATCACAAAAAAATCAACCTCATTTCTAAAGCTAAGTCTATTTCTGCAGTTAATGTTAATGGTTTCATTTAATTACAGATTCTGTTCCCTCAAGGTAATTAGAATGGCCCATCGTTTTACAACAGCCTTTTAAAGACCTGTCTTAAATTATAGAGGGGAAATCGGGCCACCATCAGCATAATCACTCTCCAAATAATTGCGGAAAGGTGAAGTTCCGAAGCCTGAGAGCCAAACAGAAAGTCACAATTTTAGGAAGTGCCAGATTCCATAAACCTGAACATTCATCTGAAGTAAGTAAACCTGCCTTTCCCCCAAACCCCAGCTTCAATGTCTAATCATCCAGTGTCAAACTTTCTGACATGTGGTCAATATTTGTTTAATGAAGCCTCCACCTCACTTTCCCTATAGTCAAGAATATTTTAAGAAAATTCAAGATATCATATCAATTCATATATAAACACTTAGGAGACTTTCTATTTTTCTTTTTTAAAAAGACATTTACAACAATATATAAGTAACATTTTCACACCTAAAATGATTGCCAATAAACTCATAATACTGTATATATAAACAACCAGTCAGTGTTCAAATTTTCCCCAATGATATTATAAATATTGTCATAAAAATGTTGGTAGGTTTTAATTGGACCCACAAATATCCCACACATGGCATTTGGTTGATAGCTTTAGACAATCTTTTCAAATGTTTTGGTTTCTCCTTACTTCGTTTTATAATCTCCAGAACTTACTTTATCATGAAACCAGGTTGTTTATCCTGTAGCAGTTCTACAATCTGGAATTTTCTTGTAATTTGAAATTAAATTACTAATGAGATCTAAAACTTGAAAAATACAGGCTTGTTTTTGGGGGGGGCGTCTTAGTTTGTCTTTCTCTGTGTTTCTCTCTCTCTCTCTCTCTCTCTCTCTCTCTCTGTGTGTGTGTGTGTGTGTGTGTGTGTGTGTGTGTGTGTAAGTACAGGTTAAAAATGATTGATGATTTCAAGTGCTGTAAAACTCTATCCATTCACTATAAAAATTCATCATTAACTTTCCACCTAATGGTTTTGGAAATCACTCTGGTCATTAACTACACACATACTGCATTCCAAACCAATGGCCAATTCTGACCCATAGCAACCTTATGGCACAGAGCAGAACTGCTCCGGAGAAGCTGACTTACATGAAAAATAATGTGGCATCAGAATGGAGGCAGGCTCATTAACAACCTGTGATATGCTGCTGACACAACCTTGCTTGCTGGAAGTACGGAGCACTTGAGACACTTGCTGATGAAGATCTAGGATGACAGCCTTCATTTGGATTACAACTCAACGTAAAGAAAACCCCAGGCCTACCAATTGAACCAATAGGTAACATCATGATGACTGGAGAGAAGAGCGAAGTTGTTAAGATTTCATCCCGTTTGGATCCACAATCAATGCTCATGGAAGCAGCAGTCAAGAGATCACAAGAATCATTGCATTAGGTAAATCTACTACTTAAGGATATTGAAAAGCAAGGAAGTTACTTAGAGGACGAAGGTGGGCCTGATGTACATTGTGATATATGTGTGTGAACATTGGACATTAAATAAGGAAGGCCATAGAAAAATATATGCACATGAACTGTGGTGCTGGCAAAGAATAATGACAATCCCATGGACTACTAAAAGGACAAACAATCTGTCTTGGAAGAAGCATGGCCAGAGTGCTCCTTAGAGGCAAGGATGGCGAGACTTCACCTTATCTTTGGATATGTTGTCAGGAGAGGCCAGTCTATGAAGAAAGCCTTTAGGCTGGGTAAGGCAGAGGAGCAGGCAAAACAGAGGAATGCTCTCATCAAGACAGGTTGACCTAGAAATTGCAACAAGGGGCTCAAGCATAGGAACAATTGTGAGAATAGTACAGGACAGGGCAGTGTTTCCTCTGCTCTGCACAGGGCCACTGTGGGTGGGGACCAACAACAACACTATATGTTTCTGAATATTAATGAATTAGGATACATCTTTATAAATGTAAATGAGGTTCAACATAGTAATTCTTAAAGGTGTATTAACTTGAAAGAGTCCCAGGAATGTAAAAATAGTTAACCCTGTAATGCCGAGTGTGATATTTTCATAACATTTAATTAAATGTATATATTCATAGATATATTGGTTATTACTATGAAATAAAGAGTAAAACAAAAAAAATTTCCCTGAAATTAAAAATCCAGGAGTTATAGGGTTAAATGCTCAAAGGTTGGCAATTAAAACTTACACAAAGGCGCATCCAGTGACAAGAGGTCACAGTCTTGAAGACCTCTGGAATCAGAGCTGACTGGGCTTCATTGAGTAGTATTATCCTCATTGGTACCTTTAATTGGGAATGCAAGTGATTGCCAAATTAGTGTTGGAAATGCTCATTGGTTTGTATTTCATCAAAGTTCTTATCAAGTCATAAATGAAAATGATTAATAAATAGGAATTTAGAGAAAAATTTTCATGTGCATCCACACTGCCTCATGTGACGTTAAGAACCCTAGATGAGGAAATGCTTTGTGATTTGCGTCAATGCTCCCAGTTTTCATAAAATGCCACTTCTCCAGCTCTTTCTCTCTTTGCAAACATCATGTCCACCATGCTTTCTCAAGCTCACAGAGCTAAATAACCCTTTCTTTTCTTTTCTTTCCACATTGTAAAATTGCTTTTACTTCCATACTATTGTAATTCAAACAGTTTCCCATATCTCACCTCCAAATGTAACTCCAGTAGATTCAAGTATATTAAGGAAGAGGCAATTATTCTTGTGTTTCCCCTGCACCGATTAATGTAGCCTCAATCAGTTTTACTATTCTCAGCTCATGCCTTAGATTTGCAAGTACTTGAATGTGAAGGAAATCATAAAATGCCACATTTCACAGACTGCCTTCTGTGTTGCCTCACCCAGATTTATGTTTTTTATTTCTTTTTTTTAACAATTTATTGGGGGTCATACAATTCTTATCACAGTTCATACATATACATACATCAATTGTATAAAGCACATCTGTACAGTCTTTGCCCTAATCATTTTTTTCTCCTCTTTTCTTTTTTTACATTTTATTAGGGACTCATACAACTCTTGTCACAATCCATATATATACATACATCAATTGTATAAAGCACATCCATACATTCCCTGCCCCAATCATTCTCAAGGCATTTGCTCTCCACTTAAGCCCCCTTCCATCAGGTCCTCTTTTTTTTCCCCTCCCTCCCCTTTCCCCCCATCCCTCATGTGCCCTTGGTAATTTATACATCGTTATTTTGTCATATCTTGCCCTATCCGGAGTCTCCCTTCCCCCCTTCTCTGCTGTCCCTCTCCCAGGGAAGAGGTCACATGTGGATCCTTGTAATCAGTTCCCCCTTCAAAAATAATAACAATAGTTAAACAAGAAATTAAATACTTCCACCAAATATACTCACTTTAGTCAAAATTTTACAATCTGTTACTAGTCAATGCTACTCAATTTCAATTTATTGTGTTCGTTTCTAGAGGGGATATTGGGTGGGATCAAAGAACACGGTTTCATTAGGGAATGACTGACATTCATCTTTACGATTAAGTTGACCAACAAAATTGTGAGAAATGGTGTTTCTTGCTGGAGAGGAGTCACTCCACCCACCCATGTAATAGAATGAGAATGAGCCTCTGTCTGCTCCTCTCTTTACTTAGACAGGCTCCCTTTTTCCAGACTGGCAGAGCCAGAAATCTCTGGTGCCATTGAGAGCAAGACAGTGCTTCTTAAAACACGTTCCCCAAGCCACGGCATGCCTGTGGTTCAAATCATAAACTGTCCCCAGAGGAACCTCTGATGAGCGCCATTTTCACTCAATGGAGATCCTATAGTCCTTGCATGACATTTTAATGTCCTTTAATTATCTAAATGAGTCGCTGTGTGTGTGTGTGTGTGTGTGTGTGTGTGTGGTGTTCTCAGGAGGCTTTGCCTTCAGTGGATTTACCTTGACCAGAGTGGTTCATTAGATCACATTTCTTCTAATTAGATTTCTTTGGTGTGTGAGATGATGATGTTAGAAAAGACACATCCTCATTTTTCCCACTTCCCCCTCCCTTGCTTCTGCCCTGTTCTTGTGTTCTTAGTTATGCACCATGCAAGCCAGATGTTATATTAATAAGAGGCTGGCTTTTCCTCAAGGAGCCGTTCATCAGCACAGAGGCAGGCCCTGTGGCAAGGCCAGGGGATTCCTCAAATTCTTTCCTTCCTTCTTTTAAAATTGTTTTCCTAGTTTAAGTCACAAATCTTGAAAGATGCATTTGAAGGTACTATTTTATTGTTGTGAGTATAGAGCAGCCTCTGTTTACTATGAATGTTAATGGAGATGGGGAGTTTCCATAACTAAAATTAAGATATGCTAAGATGGTACGAAAAACATACTGTATGAACTGTTTTTCTTATCATATTATAGTTGAGATGTAGAAAATTTTTAAAAATCAATTTAGGTGCAATAAAGTTGCCTTACCAAAACAACCATGCATCTCGCACAAAATTGGGATTTTGTTGTCGTGCATCTCCCTCCCTTTTGGTTTTGGTTCTGTAGCTTCAACTCACCAACCAGACAAGGAAGGTCACCAAGTGTCCATGGGTACAGAAGCGACACTTGGTCCTGGGAAGAAAGGCAATGTTTGTCTGTCCACAGATGGCTCAACTCTCATGGCCTATGTCTGTTGTTGGCAACTTGAAGCACCCCTTTGATTTCACTTCCAGTGAATTTTTAAACTGTCACCACTAGCTCGGCCACCACTTTAAGAGTTACCCACAGCCATCAGGTTGATTTCCATTCACGGGATGATGTAGGACAGAGTAAAATTGCTCCTTATGAGACTGTCAATTTTTACGGGAACACATAGTTTCATAGTTATTATATGGAGTGAGGAGTGAGTTTGAACCACTGACCCTATTGTTAGCAGTCCAAACTTAACCCACTGTTATCACAATCCAGGCATTCATCCAGCTGTCAAGCACATTTGCACATATGCCGCCATCATCATTTTCATAGCATTCTCTTCCCACTTGAGCCCCACATATCAGCTCCCCATTTCTTCCTCCTCCTTCCTCCGCACACCCTCCCTCAGGAACACTTGATAAGTTATAGATTATTATGTCCCTATCTTACATTGTCATCCATTGCCCCTCACCCACTTTTCCTTTATTTGTCCCCCTGAGAGGGGGTTCTAGATTGATTATTGTGATCAACTCCCCCTTTCTCTTCCCCACCCTCCACTAATCCTCCTATTTCTACTCTCATTGTTGGCCCTGAAGGGTTTAGCTATCCTGGATTCCCTGTGTTTCCTGCTCTTATCTGTATCAGTGTTCATGCTCTGGTCTAATCCAATTGTAAGGTAGAATTAAAGTCATGATAGTGGGGTGAAGGAAGCACCAAAGAACAAGAGGAAAGTTGTGTATTTCACCGCTGCTATACTGCACCCTATCTCTTCCCTGTGACCCCTCTGTGAGGGGATGTCCAATTGTCTACAGTTGGGCATTGGGTCTCCATCTCACATACCCCACCCCAACCCCATTCATATTGAGTATGACTTTGTTCTGGGTCTTAGATGCCTGATACCTGATCCTATTGACAGCTCATGATCACACAGCTTGGTGTGCTTCTTCTGTGTGGGCTTTGTTGCTTCTCAGCTACATGGCCACTTGTTTATCTTCAAGCCTTTAAAATCCCAGATGCTGTATCTTTTGATAGCCAGGCACCATCAACTTTCTTCACCACATTTTCTTATTCATTTGCTTTGTCTTCAACCACCATGTTGGGAAGGTGAGTATCACAGAATGCCAGATTGTTAGATAGAACAAAAGGTCCTTGTGTTAAGGGAGTACTTGAGTCAAGGCCCAATGTCCACCTGCAAACTTATTTGGCTTTGCCTGGTTTTTGCGCTTTTTAGTTCCGTTCTAATGGTTGTTATCTGCAACTAAAAATCAAGATATGACTCATCCCTGTGCCACGTAGCTTCAGCACTCCATTGCCCATCAAAAGATGGGTGTGGTTCAAACCCACCAGCAGCTGCTTGGAAGAAAAGACCTAGTCATTTTTACCTGGAAAGATGAGCCCTTGAAAACCTTTGGGTTTATTGGGGAAGCTAAACAAGTTAGAAAATAGTAAGGATGCTTTTCTTTTATCTGCAAAGCCTCTTCTAACCTATACTGGAGGCATGTTTGTATGGTCCTCTGTCTGTCAGCCATGTGGACCTTTGGTCTTTGCCAGGAAGCCCCTCTACTTCTCTGCCTCACTAGCTTGGCAGCATGGCTCCCCTGCTGTTTCACGGTCTCCATCTTGTTGCCCACATTTCCTCCACGGTCTCTGCTACCTCACATGGGGATCTCACAGGCACTCCACTGTAGCCGCTTCTTTCTCGATGATGCCGGGATTCTCGAGTCCGTGAGTCTGAGATGGCTCTCTTACATGCAGAGGAAGGGCAAAGCTGACCAATCCATAAGTTCAGAGTTGTCTACGCCTTAGCGTGCATGTGGCCACTCAGCTATTGACTGGGCGGGAGTTACATAGATGATGGATGAAAGAGCCATACCAAGACATTCCACTTCCCCACACACACCTGACTTAAAAACTTAGATCTCCTTTCTCCTGAGAGCTCCAGGCCTGTATGTCCACGATCCACTGGCATGGCTGCTCTAGGGCCCAAGAGACCTCTTAATTGGTGTTCTCAGTGATGGGAGTGGCTGTTGAGTCAACTCCGACTCATGGCGGCCCAACCATTCAATAGAATGCAGCATGGCTTCAGGGTTGTCGGTATGCTTGAGGCCATGGGTATTGTAGTCCCTTCTAAGCCAGAGAGCTCACATTCTAGCACGTTATCAGACCAAGTTCTGGTGTTATCCACCATTTTCATTGGCTAAGTGGTGGAAGTAGATCACCAGACCTTTCTTCCAACTCTGCCTTAATCTGGAAACTTTGTTGACAACTATCCACCTTGAGCAACCCTGCTGGTATTTGAGATGCCACCAGCGTAACTTCTAGCACCTGGGTAACACACGAACCACAGTTTCCGACAAACTGACGTCACTGACTGATGAAAGTGGTCTCCAAGGCTCTTTATAGATTACCTGGTTCCTCACATATCTTTCCATCCCTATTGATTATTTCTCACCCATAGCTCAAACTCCCAATGTCCTTTCCTTGTACCATTTCCATAGCTTCCCAGCCATTCTGTTGGAAACTCCGTTCCTCTCCTACAATCTCTTCTCTAACACAATAGCCAGATTTATCCTGATAAACCATAAGATAGATTGTGTCACTCACGTACTCAATATCCACCCCCCACCTCCCACCCTCATTCTCTTCCCATCTCACTCAGAAGAAAACACAATGCATGTGTTGACACTGACCAACAAGACCCGATCACGTCGCTGGGACTTTCAGTTGGGTCACACTAGTCTCCTGGCTGGTCCTCCAGATCCTGCCTACCTTGAACTCACCCACTTCTTCTGCACTTGCACTTGCTCTTTTCTCTGTCTGCAGAGTGTTTCTTCCAGCTGGCAGCTGTGTGACTTGCTCCCACTCACTATCCCTTCTGCGATCGTTCTCCCTCACCCAGAGGCCATATGACATAGTGAGGGTTTTAAATAAAACATTACATTTGGTTTATTGCCTGACACAGTCCCAGGACAGTTCAGATTCCATAGGGTAGACTTGTTGCTTGTGCAGTCCACTGATCTCTCCCGATCCCTCAAAGCAATACCTGGCATAGAGTAAGCACTCAATAAACCAGTGTTAAGTGGGGGCATAGCACAGAGTCTTGCCTGCCACAGATCGGTGCTGTCTGTCTGCTGGCAAACATGCAATAACAGCATGCAGGAGTGGTGCTCACAGGGCATCGTGAACAAAAGGCATGAATCTTGTCAAGAAAATGACTTTCTACTTGGGAGTGAGACACACACACACGAATGATCCTAATGAACTAATGCAATATAGTAGCACCTTGAGTGAAATATGATTCATAATCAATGATGTCATAGTTGTAATTTGAGACAACACATGCAAATATACGTATGATTCTGAAATCTAGGTTTTAAAAAGCAAATTGCAAGTGTCTCATTGTTGAGGACAATGTCACATGTCAACAAAAAGATGGATCTCAAGGTAAATATGCATTCATTCATTTTTACACTCAAACATGGATGCATCCAAGTATCCCTCGACTTCCTTCACTAAACATTGCAGCTTCTCATGGGACAGATGCCAGCCTAAGAACATAGGTTCTAGTGTGGACAAGACCAGCTGGCTGGTTCCCTTGCTGGTTCCTTATCTCGTACTTGGGCTTTGACACTAATGCATGATGGGAAACTGAATTTCTTAGCACATATGTGAGTCTGGGAATTCTTTTCAAAAAAAATTGTTTCTAGTGTTTGGTACCATCCTTTCTGTTCTGGCTCATAGTGACCCAATGGAACTAAACACTGCCTCGTCCTGGGCCATCCTCACAATTGTTAGGTTTGAGCCCATTGTTGCAGCCACTGTGGGAACCACCACCTCTAAAGGCATTCCTTTCTCTCTCTCTCTCTCTCTCTCTCTCTCTCTCTCTCTCTCTCTCTCTGTCTGTCTTTTTTTAACTAACCTTCTACTTTACCAAGGATGATGCTCTTTTCCAGGGATGGGCTTCTCCTAACAACATGTTAAAGGTATATTTTCCAAATATGAGCTAAATAAAGAACAGAAATAAGGGAATAGGGGCATCAAAGCGGTGGAAGATAGTTTTACTAATGTTAGCCAAGCATTTTACTCCAGCCCAGAAGGAAACAAGCTGAAAGACTTGTACACGAACATCCATAACAGCTAAATTGCTACCATCCAAACACTGAAAACAATATAATTGCCACCAACAACTCAATGGCTGAACAGTGGTGTATCTGCATAATTGAATGCTACTGAGCAGCATAAAGGGTGCACTTTGATACAAACAACAATTAGGATGGAGCTCAAAAATCATTCTTTACAGCAGAGAAAATGCACATACACACAAGCAAGTTATGATTCCATTCAGATAAATTCTTAAAAAGTGCAAACTAATCCATAGGGAGAGAAAGTTGTTCAGCCGTGATCAGTAGCCCAAGTGGAGGAGAGGATGGATTAGAACAGGTCTCAGAGTAACTTTTGAAGGCAGCAGAAATATATGCTCTCTTTCTTGAGGTGGTGGGTTCATGAGTATATATTTCAAGATATGACCATGGAGGGCCATATCTGACCTCCTCTGGCCTCCCTAGTGCCAAGAGTCAGGGATCAGACAAGCCTCCACGGCCCTTCCTTCTTTACCTATTCTGACACCAACAGTTCCTCCCCCACCACTCTCTATCTATTCTGGGTTTGATAATTCATTGTGGTGGCCACACAGAGCTCACACACTGTACTCAACATCGAGGGAGTATATTAGGGATATTAATAGATTACCACAAGTCAGGATCAGCCAACAGTGAGGATAGCGTCATTGGTCTCCTCAGCCAGCAGTCAAGTGTCTCTCTGATTCTCAGTATCTCAGATACATGGTAATCAAACCTCTCTCCAATCAGTTCTTAGTCTCTCAGCTATGTGGTCCCTTGCCCTTTGCCTTCATGACCTAGGAAGCTAGGCTGATTGTCCCTCTGTCCCACAGTTCCTTAGTCTCAGCCTCGATGAGGAGATGGTGCCCCATGGTCTGGGAGGTGCTCCTCTGAGTCTCTCTTCCACAGTCTGCAATGTATACGGTCTTGATGGCCTCTACCAGTTCAGACAGAGATCTTAAGCATGCTCTTCCAAGGGGTTCCAGCTGTCTCTCTTTTCTACTACTTCTTCAGAAAGGGCTCAACAAGGATGGCTCATACCTGCTTATAGTCAAGGTGGTAACAAAAACAGACCAATGCCCTCTCTTAGTATTACACACACCCTATTTGCATAACCCCCCCCACCAATATGGTTATGAAAGCAACAGACACTTGGTTAGAAAAGTTATATTAGGAAATTTCACTCCACCACATATACATCTTCAAATACTCATCAAATTATGCCTTTTATATGTGCAATTATTGTGCAACAATGATACAGCAATAAAACCCTGTTTGTTGTGTTTGTCAGAAGAAATACTCTATAATACATCCAATAAAAATGTAGAACCTCATCTATACTCAAGAAAAATCACTGCCTTTAGCCCCTAGTATAGTGTCTGGTACATCTCATAGCCACCGAGTGGATTCCAACTCATAGCAACA
The DNA here is from genome assembly GCF_050624435.1 of Tenrec ecaudatus. Taxonomy (NCBI): domain Eukaryota; kingdom Metazoa; phylum Chordata; class Mammalia; order Afrosoricida; family Tenrecidae; genus Tenrec; species Tenrec ecaudatus. The sequence goes on along the minus strand of NC_134542.1, from coordinate 9,768,140 downwards.
CTGGAGGACCAAATAGAACTGCCCCCTTAGATTTCTGATGAATACATCTGTATAGGAGCAGGAAGTCTCATGTTTCTCCTTCAGAGAAGCTAGCTGGTGGGTTTGGATTCCTGACATTGTGGTTTTCAGCCTAGCACATAACTCACTACCCTACCAGGCCTCCTGTACTTGGTACATATTGGGTGCTAAGTCCATTATTAGTTTCTAAGACATAGTTGTAAATGCAATGGAAATGTTGAGAACTAGAACTTGACTCAACAGCCTTGTTTTTCTGGGTCACACAATTTTGGCGATTTCACACAGAATTCATATTTTTCTGTTATCCTCTACTATTATGGTTGTTGTCAGGTGCTGTCTAATGGGTGGACAGAAGATTACGCTGCCGTGACCCCAATTATTGCTATCCTTCAGCCCATTGTTCCAACCACCTGTATACTCTGTCTCGAGGGCCTTTCTCTTTGTGTGCTGACCCTCTCCTTAGCCAGGCTTGATGTCCTGCTCATCAGACGACCAGACAACATCCGAGGAGGCCTCACCATCCTTCCCTCGGGGCAGCATTCGGGATGCACGTCCACAGATCTGGCTAATCTCTTGTCAGTGGAAGACATTTTCAGTCTTCCTTTTCTTCCACCTTCCATAGGTTCCAGCTTTCGGAGGTTTTACTATAACAATTAGCATACACTGTGCTCATTATGGACTATGGGCAGTTGTTTATTTAAATATGCTGTTCTCTCCCATGTTGAGGATTAGGAAAATGAGGCACAGTCCCACTCCCTTCCAGGGCAGGACACAAGGCAAAGCTGCTAGGGTTGCAAGTTGGTGGACGAGAGAGGTACGATTGCAATGTGCACAGTGTGACACCAGTTGTGTGTTCTTATGTCTCATGGCAGAGACCTCTAAGACCATGTGTTCTTACGTCTCATGGCAGAGACCTCTAAGACCATGTGTTCTTACGTCTCATGGCAGAGACCTCTAAGACCAAAAGAAAGGTGGAATTCAGAGAAGAGGAGGCCTTCCTACATGCTGGGCTGTCAGAGATGTCTGTATAAAGAGACAGGAAGTTTTCTGCATGCTAAGGATTAGACTGTTTTCCTTAGAAATACATGAAGGAAGTCCTAATCTCCATATCTGCGACCATCACCTTATTTGGGAAGGAGTTTTCTTTAGTATGTGGATGAGGAAGGATTTGTATGAGGTGTGATTTCAGTTGATCTCTTTTGAAATATCAGAAGACTAGATGGAAGACATCACCAGGCAGGCAAGCGTAGATGTCATGGCACCCGAGGCTTCCCTGGGACACTAAGGAACAGGAGCTGAACACAGACAAGGACTTTCCCCCAGAGAGGACAAGCTCTTGGAAGACGACTTCTAGCCTCCTAAACTATGACCAATAAATGCCAATTTGCTAAATTCATGCCATGGTGCTATTTCTCTGATAACATCCCTGGCTAAGCAAGACACTGATCCTGGAAGATGGCCAAGCCTTGGAAAAGAAGGAGGGAAGAAGTGCCCCTCGGAAAACGCTGAGTCTACCATGGTCCTCGTCCTAGGAAGGTATTGGATGGCATCGCTTAAAGGACAAATCAACCCACATTGGAATCTTATAAATATTCCATGTTCATTGTAAAAGGCTAGATCAGGAGCGGAGGATGACAGGAAGGCAGTATCTCCTCTGGCGGGTGGCCCAATGACAGGAGAGAGACAGAACATGGGAGAAGAGCTGTCTACTTAATGATTAATGAGGCAATTCTTTTATTGAATGTATTACATGACAGAGAAAGGGGAAACTGGGGAGACTTGCTTATTCACACTGAAGAGAAAAGGTAAATCGTGCTTTCCAGAGATGACTTTTGCCAAGATCAAAATTGGGTGTCTGGATTACTAACAATAAAAATATTACTTGTAAGATTTACCACCATAGCAGAGATGGCATTTTCCAGACATCTTCTCAAATGTCACCCAACAGAACAAAATACAGTACTTAACTCCACCTCCAAGGACACCAGGAGACAGATTTCATGCCAAAGGACAAACGAGAGGACAGGACAGTCAGCTGAGATGAAGGCTCAGTTGCAAGAAGAGGCTTAGGAAAGATCAAGCGAAGAATGTGAGAAATCTTGCAGAGCAAAACCAAAAAGCCCTGTCTCTAGGAATGGAAACAGGATTGCAGGCTGGATTTGATCTCATCTTGAACCCATGGTAATGCGAAAGTGATGCAGGAGAAGGGAAGCGGAAGGAGACAGCCATAAACATAGCATGCTTGCTGGCAGGAACGTGTCATCGAGGAGGTGGGAAGAGAAATACTTTATCAAATGTGCTGCCATTTGAATGGTTAAGTGGAGGAATGGAAGATGAGATAGGTACGGTTTATTGAGTCAACCTGGTAGATAAACACATGTAGGGTTCATTGAAGGGCAGAGAAATAAATGGCTTGGTGAGCCTCGCCTTTTTGGTTCTCAGGTCTCTTGCTTTGTGATGGTCAGACCAGGGTGCAGCTGTCTTAGCCAGTTCCATGCTTCAGCTGGCAAGTCTCACTTCCTGCAATACATCCCTGAGGAGAAGCCACATGAACCTACCCAGATGCAGCTCTGGGTGCTAAAGCAGGCATGTGGAGAGCCCTGTCAGCAGGGAGATTCTTATACGTTCACTGATCTAGCTTTCCTCCTGTTGTCGGCACCATGTGTGTGTTTTGTGAGATTGCGGAGAACTTTGTAGATCGTTGTCGGACATATGGGCTAATGTTGGACTATGGGCTTGGGCAGCACTGAGTTGGGATGCTTTCTTAATGTACACTTGCCCTTTATATTACACTCTCTTATACATATGAGTTTCTGTGAATTTGTTTCTCGAATGTACCCAGACTAATACAGAAGATAAACCCAATCCTTAATACAATCAGCTCTCACAAGGAGAACTTCTGCTAGTCTTAAAAATGATTACCCCCATTGTCACAAGACTCCTGAGGACAGTTGATCTGCAGGAAGTTGGGTGCCTCAGGGCTGCACAAATGGTTAGCACACCCAATGGTTAATCAAAAAGTTGATGGCTCAATTCTACTGAGAGGCACCTTGGAAGCAAAGTTTTCTTGATCTAATTCCAAACATCAAACACTTAATACTCTACGGAGCACAGTTCTACTGTAGCATGTAGGGGTCACTGTGAATTGGAATCCACAGAACCAGCCTGGGGGGATTTCACTTATTCAAATAAGTACAATGGTCACACAGCTACCTAACAAAAGCTACTGCACACTCCCCACTAAGTAGAAAAATGATCAGCATGGACAAAGAGCAAATGTGGGCCCTCCTCAGAATTGTGGAGCTAGGACAAGTTCTTATTATGACCAAATTCACTACCAGGATCTGCAAAAACAATAAATCCATTTAAGGAAGCACATGCAGTCCTAAAGTAAGAGTTTAAAGCAGATATACCAGGCACAGAAAGCCATCTCAGACAGGAAGGCCGTCGGAAGGAGCAGAAAATACGACCACTGCTGACATGTGGAGAAGAACTTACTGGTGTGACTTACGGGAAAAGAAGTGGAAAACAGGGGCATAGAAGTGAAGCCACCAGAGTCAAAAGTCAAGAGAAAGCTGCTCCTTCAAAATGCACTAGGAGGGTCGTCTAATAAATGACCTATTGCTGTCTTTCATGTAAAGAAACAAAAGAATACATGCCCCCCCCCCCCCAGACGACCTAAAGACCTAATTCAAGATAAAATTCAAGAAAACAATTCAGACATCATGAGAATAAACCATCTCTTGTTGCTGTCAGTAGCTGTCGGGTTGATTTCCATCTCGTAGCATCTCCACTGTGTGGAGAACTCTCCCTGTGGGTTTTTAAAGCTGGAACCTGGAGAAAGCCACTCGCCACCCCTACCTTTTGAGGCTCCTCTGAGAAAGAGGGTAACCAAGCACTTAGCAGGGAGTCCTCTGCCTCTAATAGTGGACCAGCCATTGTCCTAGCAGCTACAGCCAACACCATCTAGTCTTTCTTATTCGAGCAGTATAGGCAATGGCATGGGAGCAGCATGGGTCTATTTCCCGGAGCAGGGAAGCCCAGCCTTCCTGGTACTCTGTGCCACCATTCCATAGACCTCAGCCACTTGAGTCTCCCATCCATGAGGACCCTGCAGGGCAGGCATGAGGTCCACCCGCACAGCGGGCATTCCCTTCCATTTCTTGGCCAACACAAGTCTGACTGACCACCCAGGGGCACCAGGGCCAGGGAAGTGCATGCCCACACCTTCATGGTACTGTCACCCAGCTTCTGGCGAGGTCAGCACAGGAGGACCTGGGTGAATTTGGGGAACAGCCCCCACTAGTCTTGGAGCCAGCCAATGCTCAGGCTGTAGCACGCACACACACACACACACACACACACACACACACACACACACACACTCCAATCCCTCTGCCCAATCCTCCAATCCAGTCCCAGCACAAGTGCCTGTGTGCAGGTCACACGCAGGGCCCTTCATTGCTCTCCAGAATAGTAGCCATGTGCCCCGGAGCAAGCACAGTTTCCATAGTTTATTTTCTACTGAGTAGTGTACTACCAAACTCTATACACAACTCCTTGACCATAGCGTAGATCTTGATTGGATAAATACAATTATAAGCAGTAACATTTTCAGACTGTTTGAATCAGGGTGAAATTCACATTGGGAAATGTCGCAGGGAAGCATAGTTTATACATATACATGAGTGCACTCTGCCAGAACTTTAAAATATAATAGCATCGTTTCCTCCCATTATGTGTGTGTGCGTGTGTGTGTGATGTGAATGGGCATGTTCTTTGAGGGGGGTGGGAATGCAATATGATTGGTGCTGGTGAGATAAAGAAAATCTCTACACTTGCTTGCGTGTAAGTTCACGGTCTGACCCATGTACTCCTTAAAGGCTAACTGGGAAATGGCAATTACTTTCTAAAAACATCCCTAAATAACAAGATCCGGCCTTAATTCAGAGGCTGAAATGTAATGAAGGATGGATGGTGCTTTTTGTGAGCTGCCTAACCATCTGCCTCCTGCCTGAGTTTGGGGCTTTCTTTGCCTGCTGAATTAGGCCTTTGTGTGCCTCTGGACAGCTAGCCTCACATCTTCCAACATAGGAGAGACGGCGTAGTATGCCAGCTCTGCTGCGAAGGCTGCGTTCAATGCTTGTTTATGGCCCAAGAGAGTGTGCACTGAGCCTGAAATGTATCAAGTAATTATATGGTGGAAGTCGAAGCTGGAGCTGTGCTTTATGTTCTCTTGGCTCAAGTCAATTATAACTTCTCTAAAGCTACTCCCATCATCTCCTGCTAATTGTAGCATGCATCTCCATGACAGAAAGGAAGCTGCCTTTCATTTGCATTGCGTCCCCCCACCCCCACCACCAATAAGCTTAAATATAGACAATCCTGACTGGACTTTTAATGAGTACTCTTCCCCTTGGGACATAATTGAGAGTGCTAGGAAGGCTCCCTCTTCTTCATGAACAGGGAGCATTGGACATTTTAACAAGATCTGAGGTTTCCTTCTAACGTCTATGAATGTGTTTGCTGTAATAACGGCAAGAGAGAAATACATATGGGAAATTGCCTATCTGGCTGCTCAAGGTAGCATTGCAGTTTGATCAACCAAGTGGAAGCTTCAGTCTGCCAAGGACAGCGTTGACATCTGCAGAAATTCATTATGTCCTCACTGTCCCTATTCTGCCCTTGACCACCAGAGAACTTACTCTAGGGCAGTGGCTCTCAACCTTCCTAATGCCGCGACCCTCTAACACAGTTCCTCATGTGGTGGTGACCCTCAACCATACATTGATCTTCATTGCTACTTCATAACTGTCATTTTGTTACTGTTATGGATCGGACAACCTCCGTGAAAGGGTCATTGTACCCCCCCCCAAAGGGGTCACAACCCACAGTTTGAGAACTGCTGCTCTTGGGACTCTCAGACTGTAAAATGGTTTTTCTTCATCAACGCACACCTGTCTTGTTTCTCATTCCCAAAGCCAAGGGAAGGCATCAACAGCTGATTAACTACAACAAGGGAAAGCCCTTTGGGTTACTTTTTAACAACAGGAATGAAAAATGCTGGGGCGTTGGAATAATTGCACTCTAGAGGAGTAAACCCCTTATGAATTACTTAATAATACTGTCTACAGATCAGGACATTGGCCTTGCACAGGTCACTTATGATTACAGAGGGAATTACATTGAAGATCTGAAACCTGAGCTTTCCTGTCTAAATGGCTGGCCTCAAGCTCCTAAGAAAGAAAGAAAGATGTATTAGTACATTCAAGTAGCATGGTTAACAAAGTATACAGTACTCTGGACTGCCAGAAGAATGTACAAATCATCCTAAAAAGAACACACTCAGGATGCTGGATGCTCCCGAGAAGAGAGGGTAGTGGTCCATTAATGTGCACCCCGTAGGTCAGTCCATAAGAAAGGATATCCTATTTAATAAAGTGGAGGGCCAACAGAAATGAGGAAACCTCAATAAAGTGAATTAAAAAAATAACCTCAATAATGGGCTCAAACATACCAAGGAACATAGAGAGAACACAGGACCAAGCAACACTTTTTTCTGTGCTCTATGACATTGCCATGTGTTGAAATTCACCTGATGATTGCAAGATAGCAAAAAGAGAACTATTTTCTATTTGAGTGTCTGGCAAAAATAGAAGAAGATCCCTACCAGATAGTGAAAAGGTGGGTTATGGAGCCTAAAATGAAGTTGTCCGATTGGGTTGGTTTATGGAAAAGAAGACTGATGAGGAATCGGGTCCTTCCTAATTGGTAGAAGTGTGTTATGAAAAAAACGTTTACATTGTAGACCATCTTTTTAAATTTTAACTAGGCAAAATTGGGTGAAAATAATCCAAGGGTAGACAAGAGGAGGAAATAAGTCACGGAAGAGTTCCAACCAACAAAGCAAACACATGACTGTAAAATCAATTCTGACTCAGCGTGATTCTCTAGAACAGAGAACTGCCCCGTGGGGTTTCCAAGGCTGTAGTCTTTGCTCAGGCAGGTGGCTACAAAGTGGCTGGTGGGTTACAATGGCTAATTTTTGCTGCTAGCTGCTGAGTTCTTAATCAATGGAAACTCTAAGTACCCTTACAATAGCATCAATTGCTTCTTAGATGATGGCTCATAGTACACCTTTTAGGAACGCTGCACCTTGTGACCAAAGGGGATGTGAGGACAGAAACGAGGGGTTCTGGACTTGACTTGGTTAAAGGAAATGTGGAAAGGATAAGAGGATGACTTGAATAAAGTTTCTTCTAGAGTAGGACATTCATAAATGAGGCTCTAGAATGTCCTGCTTAATAGCAATAATGGATGAATCACCTCCAAAGTCACATTGAGTCCCTCTGATCTACCTCCAGTCCTTTTTACTATTTCTCACCAATAATCTTGTCATACTGTCCCCAATGCTTGAAATGACCCCCAAAGTTAAATACTCTTCATTCCCCCTGCATCTTCTCCTGGCATCTCTTTGAAAGGGTGGGTATGCAATGGCTCCACTATCTGTAAATTTAGGACTCAGTGCTTGCTTTGGCAGTGTCTCTACTAAAATTGGAATGATACAGAGATTAGCCTGGGTCCTGCACAAGAATGACATGTACATCTGAGAAATTTTCCATGTTTCCACTCAATTCAATTCTTCCACATTAACAAAGATAACTCAGGCAAGGAAATCAGGAAAACAGTGCCATTTACAGTAGCCAGGAAAAGGTACAATCCTAAGAGGGAAGGGACTCTACTATACAATGATAAGAAATAATCAACAAAACTTTCAACCACATGGATAGATGAGTAAAATAAGACTCAAAAGGATAAATAGTGTGTGAGACCACTATCATAAAAATCTAGAATCTAAATAGATCTACATACATATATTTATATAATAAGTATTAAGGTAGCAGATGGACATTGGGCCTCAACTCAAGAACTTCCTCAATTCAAGAACACTTTGTTCTAATAATCCAGCATTCTGTGATGCTCACCTTCCTGAAATGACTGCTGAAGACCAAAATGGGTGCATAAGCTAATGTGGTGAAGAAAACAGATTTTGCCAGGCTATCAAAAGATATACCACCTGGGGTCTTAAAGTCTTGAAGAAAAACAGGTGGTCATCTACTGAAGAGCAACAAAGCCCACATGGAAGAAGCACGCCAGCCTGTGTGATCATGAGGTGTCAATGGGGTCAGGTATCAGGCATCAAAGACCCAGAGTAAAAAATCATATCAATGTGAATTGGGATGGTGGGGTGAGGAGACGAGTACAGAGTGGAGACCCAAAGCCCATCTGTAGACAATTGGATATCACCTTACAGAAAGGTCACAAGGAAGAGATGAGTCAGTCAGTGTGCAGTATAGCACCGATGAAACATACAACTTTCCTGAAGTTCATTAATGCTCTCCCACCCCACTATCATGACATTAATTCTACCTTAAAAATCTGACCAAACCAGAGCATGTACACTGCTATTGATAAGAGCTCACAACACAGGGACTCCAGGAGAGATAAATCCCTCAGGACCAATAATAATAGATGCACCACGAGGGTAAGGGGAAGGTGGGGGAGAAAGCAGGAACAGATCACAATGATCTACATATAACCTCTTCCCAGGGGCCTGGACAACAGAAAAGTGGGTGAAGGGAGACAGTGGTCAGAGTAAGACATGAAAAAATATTAAAGCATTTCATCAATTTAGAAGTTATCAATGTAGAGGTTATTCATCAATAAAGGTGTATACATACATGACTCTTCTGAGCACATAAATACATGTTCTAAAGATTAGAAAATATCCCTTTAAGGATTGAGGAACCATTAAAAGACAAATATAGCGCACAATGCAGTTGCTATACCCTCCATGATCTCTGGATGGTGTATTAGAACGGCACTTTGAAATAGGAGGCAAGGGGGCTTGCTTTGTGTAAATATTTCATGTTAGCAGATGGCTACCCGATTGCTTCTTTCTCTCTCTTGTTTGCTCTTCTCTTACATTTCTAAAACACCAGCTGATTGAGTATTAAAGCCCTATGTGATGGAGAACATAAAGGGATACTTAGCTCTGAAATCCTCACCTGCATCTCTTAATAGTTCATCTCTCTCCCTCCCCATCCCCAATCCAACCCTCCTGAGAACTCCCCCACCCTCCAAATTGTGCCCTGGTCCCCAGCTGGCACCTTGACAAAAAGTGAGCTTCACGGTCCAACATCCAGACCTATAATTTGCCACTTTATTCTTCAGACTCAGCAGGGTGTTTCCTGTTGCCAAGGATCCCCTGCTTTGAAATGAAAGATGAAATAGACACCTGCAGAATTCTCTTGAAATGGGCCCTCTGCCTGGGGAAGAGCCTGCATAGCACAGTGGCCAAGGCTTGCAAGACGCTGAGGAAATGCTCCTCAGCGCTAGGAAGAGCTCCTGAGGTGTGTGTCAAGATGATTGCTCTGCTCAAAGGGCAGTTGTCTCCCTGGAGAGAAAGGGGGATCTTGAGTTCTTCATCAATAAAAGATTCGACCGTGGGTTACCTTTTCCGTTTCTTTCAGCTGTGCAGACATTGCGTTCGCTTATTTTCTGGGGTTTGTGTTTTTGCTGTTGGTTTTCCTCCAAGACCGGGCTGATTTTGAATGACAGAGTGTTTTCTACAGAGCTGGGGGTCCAAATTAGCCTAGAAATGGCACTTCATTTTTTTAGGAGATCCAGCGTTTTAAACTAGGCTCTCGAGAGAAACAAACCCAGTGACTTTAATATGTACGATGTGAGCGGTTTTGGTTAAGTGCAATTGAGTTGGCTCTGACCCATCGTGGCCTCGAGCACAACGGAATGAAGCACTACATAGCCCTGTGCCTTCCTCATCGTGGTTCCTATGCCTGAGCCTATTGATGTGGTCACTGTGTCCGTCCATCTCATTGAGGGCCCTCCCCATCTTCACTGCCCCTTCACTTTAACAAACATGATTTCCTTCTCCAGGGATTGGTCTCTCCTGACATAGTATGCAAAGTATGTAAAATGAAGTGTTATTGACTTTGCCACTAAGGCGTGCTTGTGTTAGACTGGGTGGACTAGAAAAACAAATCCAAGAACACTGAAATATGTACAGGAAAGAGCTTCATACCCAAGAGTAATTGTATATTAAGAAAACATCGAAGCTCAATCCGGATCAAGTTCCTTAATCTGATATTAGCTCATATATCCTATACTAGTCCATAAATTCCTCTTCAGACTCATGTAGCCGCTCACAAAATGCCGAATGCTGAAAGATCACAGGCCATAGGGTGAATAGTTTTGTGGATCTAGTGGCAATGGAAGCATTTCGGCGCTGGTGTGGCTCTCCACATGGTTTCTCCAGCTCTCCGAGTGTCCCAACAGCAGGAAAGTGAAACAGGGAGAAACGGTGGTCCGCTTCCAAGGAAAAAGAGAGGAAGTTCCCAGAACCCTCATGGAATGGTCATGCCCACAGGAGTCATCATCAAGCTGTGGCCTGGTTGGCTCACTAGACTCCACCCCTATATTTATTTATCAAGGTGACATGAAATTATATAACTACCACACTACTGTAGCCTTATTTCTTCCAAGATAGATCAGGTTTCCATTTTAGCGGTCCATAGTACTTTAAATATTCTTCTCCAGCATCACAATTCAAATGCATCAATTCTTCTGTGTCCAACCATTGCATGCCTGTGAGGCAATGGAGAATACCATGGCCTAGGTCAGGTGTACTTTAGTCCTCAAAGTAACATCTTTGTTTGTTAATACTCTAAAGAGGTCTTGTGCAGCAGATTTATCAATGCAATATATCCTTTGATCTCTTGATTGCTGTATCCATGAGTATTTATGGATACAGCAAGGCAAAATCCTTGACAATTTCAAGCTTTTTTCCATTTATCATGATGTTACTGATTAGTCCAGTTGTGAGGAATTTTTCGGTCTTCTTTACATTGAGTTGCAATCCGTACTGAGGGCTGCAATCCTTGATCTTCACCAGCAAGTGCTTCAATTCTTCCTCACTTTTAGCAAGCAAGGTTGTGTCACTTGCATAGCAAAGGTTTTTTGTTTGTTTGAATAATTTTTAATAGATTACTTTATTGGGGGAGGATCTTACACAACAATCCATATACCAATTGTATCAAACACATTTGTACATCTGTTGCCATCATCATTTTCAAATCACTTTCTTTCTACTTGGCCCTTGATATTAGCTCCTCTTTTTTCCCTCCCTCCCACACCTTCCCACCCATGTGAGCCCTTGATAAATTATATTTTTTTAAAAATTTTATATCTCACACCATCTGCTGTCTCCCTTCAAATAAGCCTTCCTCCAATCCGGATTAGGAAAGCTTTTCACATGTTCTGGGTCTTCTCCAGGACCCAGAACACGTGAAAAGCTCTCCTATAGCATCCACTTATATTAGAAGCAGACCACACCCTCAAGGAGATCTCATCTTGGGCATTAATAAGACTGAACTCCAAAACTACTGAGAATCCTGGTCCATTCAACATGACAAAACTCTTAAATATCGTGCCAAACCTCAGAAGAAAATGGCTCTTCACCTGTAGTTCATAGGAAAACATGACCTTTGAATTAATCAGAAGAGACTAGCGAAACAAAATTCATAAACATGCATATATGTACAAGAAAGAGCTTTATATGGAGGAGCAATTAAATAGTGAGAAAACATCACAGCCCAGTTCAGATCAAGTCCGTAAGTCTGATATTAGTCGATATGTCTGATATCAATCTATAAATTTTATTTTCAGACTCTTACAACACATGCAATGATGGTGAATGTAGGAAGATCACAGGCCAGTTAGTGAAAAGTCTTGTGGATCCCGTGGCAGTGTAAGCATCTCAGCACTGGCATAGGTCTCCACATAGCTCCTCCAGCTCTGGGGTCTGGTTGTATCAGTGTAGCTCCATCAGGCTCATCATCAGTAATGTCTTGGAGGGAGTGAGCATGTGTTCCATATCCAGCGAGACATTTATCTCCTTAGTGCCTTCAAGTGAAATCATTAAGCTCTGACCTGACTGACAGGCAAAACTCTACCCCTTCGCTCCAGTCTCAAATTGACAATAGGTTGTACAACTACTACATCTTTACTACACTTATACCCCCAACCCGTCTACTCAAAACAAATCACAACTTGTTAACTTGTGCAGTCCTGTTTATGATCAAAGTATTAGGAGCCCTTCTTTCATCCTTGGGCAATTAATCTCTAGGATTAAAAACAGGTAGAACGTGCAGTATATGATATCAAATTATCATATATCATATTGTCATGTTATGTTATATCATATCATGGGGACTGTCAAATGATAGGTTTGTGTTAGAAATTTCTTCTTCCATGTGGAAGACCCACTTTGAATTCTCAGCCAATTCTCTTCATTGGAAGCTACTGCAAGTTAGTGGAGCCTTGTTTGCTCTTAGAGTGCTGAGCAAGTTTCTGGGGATTTCCCAGGGTAAGGTGCACAATGAAGAAAGGGGTACTGATTTACTTTGAAAATAGAATGGAATGCCAATTTAACAGAACAATGTGTTCTTACATTGAGTAAATACTTGAGTGGAGATCTAATGTCTATCTGCTGCCTTAATACTAAACGTATAAATATATGCACATAGATATACTTCCCCATCATCCTCTATAAATATATTTACATATGTACATGCCTGTATTTAGATCTCTATAAATGCCCTTTGCCTCCTAGTTCTTTCCTCTTTTTCCTTTTACTTTCCACTTGTCCCTCTATCATGCTCAGCCTTCATTTGGGTTTCAGTAATTTCTCTTGGTTACATTGCCCTTGCTGAATCCCTATCAGGCCTCTCACACCCTCCTTAGTACTAATTTTGGATCACTTGTTGTTCCCTTGTCCCTGGGTTGGTAAACACCACCTCCTTTCCCCCACTTTCCCTTCTTCCATGTCCCCCCGGAACCATCAGTCCCGTTGTTTTCTCCTCCAGATTGTTCATCCAGCCTATCTTAACTAGATAGATCCACAGAGATAATAATATGCACAAAAAACAAGGCATAGCAAGACAAAGTGACAAAAAAGAACACAATAATGACAACAAAGGAAAACAATGACCAAGAAAAAATAAATTAAATTTTACAAATTTTAAAGAAGAAATAAAAGCAAAACCTGTAAATAGATCAAGGTCTTTTTTTGACCTCTACCTGTGTCCTCTAGTCAAGTCCGAGGGGGTGCCATGCTGTGGCTCCCTCAGGAGCGCCCTGCTATGCTCTTAAAGTATAAATGTGTCTGTGGTAGGAAAATATTTATTTGGATACAAGGAAATCCAGTCAATATCGCTATCATTCAAAATTATGCACCAATCACTAAAGCTATTGATGAAGAAAATGGAATAATTTTACCAACATCTGCAGGCTGAAATTGATCAAACATCCAACCAAGATATATTCATAATTATTGGCAATTGAAATATAAAAGTTGAAAACAAAGAGGAAGAAATAGTAACTTGAAAAATTGTCTTAAAGATAGAAATTAATTTTTAATAGATAGAAATAAAGCTGGAGATCACATGATAAAATTTTGCAAGACCAACAATTTCTTCATTGCTAATACCTTTCCAACAGCAAAGGTGCCTATACATGTGGATTTTTCCAGATTGAAAACACAGAAATGAAGTTGACTCTATCTGTCGAAACAGACCTTGGAGAATCTCAAGAAGAGCAGCTAAAATCAGGCCAGGGGGTGACTGTATGACAGATCATCAATTGTTCATATGTAAGTTCAAGTTGAAGCTGAAGAACACGAAATTACATCCATGAGAATCAAAATACAATCTTAAGGATACTACGTATTAACGTCAAGACCACCTCAGGAACAGATTTGATACATTAAGCAGCAGCGACAAACAACCTGATGAGAGGTCGGATGACATTAGAACATGATACGTAAAGAAAATAGTCTTGAAAATGAAAGGAAAGATCAGAGGGCACGTCAGGTAAGGCTCTGAAACTTGCTCTTCATCATAGAGTAGCTAAGGCAAATGAAAGAAATAATAAAGAAGAAAAGCTACACTGACAAGTTCAAAGGGTAGCTGGAGAAGACAAAGTACACTAGTGTAATGAAATGTGCAAAGACCCAGAGTTAGAAAATCATAAGGAAGACCATTCTCAGCATATCCCCAAACTGAAATAAATCAAGAAAAACCGAAGTCCCCGGTTGCAATACTGAAAGATTATATGGGCAAAATATTGATGCAGGGAGCATCAATAAAAGACGGAAAGAATACACAGAGTCGTTGTACCCACAAAATAACTGATCAACAGTCATTTATTCCAAAGATGGCATATGATTAAGAGCCAATGGTACTGAAGAAGTCCAAACTGCACTGAAGACATTAGCCAAAACCAAGCCTCTGCGAATTGATGGGATATCAAGTGAAATGTTTCAATAGGCTGATGAAGCATTGGAGGCATTCACTCATCTAAGTCAAAAAATGTGGAAGTCAGCTACCGGGCCTCCATATTTCCACCCATTCAATAGAAGGGTGATCCAACAAAAGGAACAAAACTTAGAACAATATCATTGGTATCACACACGAGTAAAATTTTGCTGAAGGTCAACCAACAAAGGTTGTAGCATACATTGACAAGGAGCTGTCAGGTTCAGGCCGATTCAGAAGAGACCAAGGAACAAGGGACATCATTGCTAATGTCAGATACATCTTGACTGGAACCAGAAATTATCAGAAAGATGTTTACTTGCATTTTATCGACTGTGCAAAGTCATCGGATTGTGTGAACTATAATTAGCTAAGGATAACCAGGAGAATGAAGATTCCAGAGCATTTCCTTTAGCTCCTGCAGAATGTGTACATGGATCAAGCGGTAATTTCGTGAGCAGAAAAAAGGAATGATGCATGGATTTATAAACGAGAGGTCTGCACCAGGGTTGTCCTCTCACCATAATTATTCATTCTGTGTTGTGAGCAAATAATCAGAGGAAGAGGACTACATGTGAAAAAATAATGTGGCATCAGGATTGGAGGAAGGCTTATTAACAACCTAAAAAACTGCCAATGGCACAATCTTGATGGCTGAACATGAAGAGGATTTGAAGTACTTACTGTTGATGATCAAGGGTTACAGTTTTCCATATGGATTATAACTTTGTAAGGAAACCCCAAATATTCACAACTGGTCCAATAGGTAACATCATGATAAATGAGCCTTCTTACTCTCGAGAAAGAAGCAACAGAAGTAGAACAAGTCTTTTGGACCCTGAGAACCCTACATGTTGAGCCTCCTCTATGGAGACAGAGATGTGATACAAGAGAAGCAGCAGAAAACTGGCAGAGGAGTGCCAACTGCAGAAGCCACAGACCCAGGAGCATGAGACAAAGCAGTGGGCCTCCCTCCTCAGGGAGGAAATAAAGGTGAGCATCTTCAGGCAGGAGAATCCCTTGGAGAGCAGGGAACTTCTAGGCACTTAATCCAGAGAGTTAGATTTGCAAACCCATGGATCTAAAGCTGAGTGCCTTCAAACTGAGATTTACTCGAGGCAGAGTGGAGTGCTTATTGGGCATTTATTGGCAGTGTTACAAGAGCTTTGAAGCATTGCTAAGCAGAATACAGACCAATGTTCCATGCGACTGAGAGGCAAAGGACCAGCAAGCTCCATGTCTGTAGATATGGCTGACGATCATTTGATGACGATATTAACTATATCTTTAACATGCCTGATCCCGAATTGTAACCTGCTATCTTTAGATCTTGCCAAGTCAATTCCAGCTCATAGCTACCTATGTACAACAGAACAAATCATTGTTCCAGTCTGTGCCTCAATCACAAGTATCATTATTATCATGATCCCATGATTGCAGCCACCGTGTGTGTCAACTCTCAGAATGATGAAGATGGCTTGTCAATTCTGTGTGGCCATGGCAATGGAGGACCAAACCCAGAGAAGAAACAGGGCATGCCTTGTGAGAGATGGTTGATGTCAGAATTGGTTGGACGGTGGAGGCAGGCCTGCCTTCCACCTCATAGGAACAGACCATGAACTGATGTTGAGTTTGACTCCGCTTCCCCCTTGTGAAGTCAGAGAGATTAGAGATAACGCCATGACATTCTTAGAGAAAGCTTCTAAGTAATCCTCTTGTCCAATCTCCATGTTTACAGAACAAACAAGACCCAGAAAAGTTTAATATTTTGGCTCAGGTCTCCTTGTCTCCTACCTAAAGATATTCAGTGAGTAAGAACTAGGGATCTTAATAATAGATTCAATCATTATTTTAAATTTTTTTAAAAAGAGAAGGACCGTGACCTCTCTTCCATTGATTTAGTTCACTTGTTGTTCCCTTGTTCCTGGATTGGTTCCTACCACCCCTCTACCTTCCTCCCACCTCCCCTTCTCCCATATTCTCCCAGAACCATTGGTTCCGTTCATCTCTGAAATATTTATCCCACCTATCTTACCTACATAGACATGAAGATACATTAATAAGTACAAAAACCATACAAAGCCAAATAAAACAACAAAAGAAATCAAAACCAACAAAACAATAACAACAGCAGAAAACAAGAACAAAATAACAATAACAAAAAGAAAGCCACTGACAAGAATGGAAAAGCTTAGAAATAGTTCAAGGTCTGTTTGTTGACCTTTACAAGCATTTTCTAGTCGAGCCTGATGGGGTATCACACTGTCTCCCAAGTCTTTTTTGGTATTCCCCAGGGGGTTCCTCACTCTGTTCCCCTGCTGCTCTGCTGCATGCCCTCAGTGCCCCGCCCCAGTGTGATGGGGCCAGACCATGCACTATTCCCACACCGTGTCTCTCCTGCTGTTCCCCGCAGTGCTATGGTTCAGTGAGAGACACCGTGTCCATGATGGGCCCAGCCCTACGGTCTTCCCTGTGCGTTGCCTGCTCCAAGAAGGAACATCGTCCTTGGGGCTTGGTGGGCCAGGATGTCCTCTCATCCCTCTCCATCCCTTTGCATTTCTTCAGTGTGTTCTTATTTGACTTGCCCCTCTACCCAAGATGTAGCCCGGAGGGGCAGGCAGGTGTCCACATAGTCGGGATTTGGGCCAGCCCCGCAGATCTCTCTATTGGTTCCCTGGTACATGCTGGTATGTTGTATTCATGTTTTGGCACACTGGGTTGAAGCCTGGTCTCTCTCTCCTTCTCCTGTGGAGATAGAAACAGTACCCTCCCCTTGGGTGGATTACTGCCCTGCCCTCCCCCTATGCATGTCTTTTATTTTTTTTCCTCTTTCTTTCCCACTCTAGTTGGCTGCAGTATGTATCTTTGGGTATAATCTGGCATTCTGTGATGCTCACCTTCCTGACACAATCATGGAAGACAAAATGGGTGCATAAGCTGATGTGGTAAAGAAAACTGATGGTGCTCACTATCAGAAGATATAGCATCGGGGTCTTAAAGGCTTGAAGATAAACAAGTGGCCATCTAGCTGAGAAGCAACAAAGACCACAAGGAATAAGCACACCAGCCTGTGTGATCATGAGGTGTCGATGGGATCAGGTATGAGGCATCTAAGACCCAGAATAAAATCATATTCAAGGTGAATGGTGGGTAGGGCATGGAGTGGAGACATAATTCCCACCTGTAGACAATTGGACATCCTCTCACAGAGGGGTCACAGGGAAGAGATGTGCAGTCAGGGTGCAGTATAGCATTGATGAAACACACAGTTTTCCTCTAGCTCTTTGGTGCTCCCTTCACCCTACTATCATGACCTCAATCCTACCTTACAAATTGGATTAGACCAGAACATGTACATTGCTACAGGTAAGAGCCCGAAACACAGGGAATCCAGTATAGATAAACCTCTCAGGGCCAACAAGTAGAGATACCAGGAGGATTAGTGGAGGGTGGGGGAGAAGGAATCGATCACAGGATCAAACTAGAACCCCCTCCCAGGGGGACAAATAATGGAAAAGTGGGTAAAGGGCAATGGAGGATGATGTAAGATATGGAAAAAATCATCTATAACTTGTCAAGGGTTCATGAGGAAGGGTAGGCAGGAGGAAGGGGGGCAGCAATGGGGAGCCGATATCAGGGGCTCAAGTGGGAAGAGAATGCTTTGAAAATGATGATGGCGGCATATGTGCAAATGTGCTTGACACATTGGAGGAATGTATGGATTGTGATAAGAGATGTAAGAGTGCCCAATAAAAGTATTTTTTAATGAAGAGAATTATTTTATGACCCAGTTTGAAAAAGAGAGAGCAAGAAGGGCTGACTTCCTTTAAGCAGTGTGTTCACCTCAATGATTAGCACTCATTTTAATGTACACAATGTATTAAATCAAGACAAGAGCTTCTTTCTACTAGGGTCATTTGAACTGATTGTCCTGGTGAATTCCTTCATGTGGGATTCAACCCAAACACATAAGTCCCAGACACACTTAAGATAAACATTGTTATCTTCCACTTCTGAAAGATACAAATAGGCCCCAAAGCTAGCCACCCCTAAGGAAGGTGGTGAAAACCTTGCTGTTAGGCAGGGTTCCCTAACAAAACCAGGACACTTATGATTTTATATCTATCTATGAATCCATATATATATATATATATATATATATATATATATATATATATATATACACATACATACAGCATGAAGGAATATAACAGCTATTAGTCCACACAGTTCAGTTCAGAGAGCTCAGTTCAACTCACGAGGGATGCAGGGTCCAAGGTCAAGGAAGCAGACTGTTGAGTCTTCCCTCAGGCAATGCAGGCAGTCTGCCCACAGGCAGCAAACAGCAGGGAGGTACCAACAGTCAGCAGCTCAGAAGCTTAGTGAAGCAGGCCTGGATGGCATATCAAACTCAAGCAATGCCAGACAACAGAATCCACTAGCCTTGAACTCAAGTGATGTACACACCAGCAGTGTGGCAAAGAAGGTCTTGAAGGAACCTCAAGCTCTAGCAACACAATCCACAAGTTGGTTGTCCCACAGGTAATGTAGCTCACAAGTTGAGAGAACTAGCTAAAGCTGCCGAATGCTGGTCCTATCACCCGAGAGCAAGAGAGAGAAGTGTGAGGCTTGCTGAGACATTTATCTCTTTTCCTACCTTGTTAGTCCCACAAGTTCCTATTGTCCAGGTTGGCACAATAAACCTACTTATCACACAGTCTACCCATTACCAACTTGGCACCTGTACACAATTCTTTATCCATATATAATTTCCAGACATTAATGAAATCACACTTACACTTAAGATCATTCATGCGGCATATATATAAATAATAACACACTGAATCTAATTGTATCTGGTACATCACATGAGCAAAGGAAAGATATTCAATAAGCACATATAATGAAGATAAATTGACAATCACAAAGCTCACTTTTGTAATTGATCACATGGTCAAAACTGTTAGGTAGAACTACCTTCTTCTGCTACACATTCTGTATCACCTTTTTCCTCAGTCAGCACCTTAGCTGGCCACGGTTCTTTGCCTAGGGGCTGACCCAAACCTTAATTCCTGAGGGATCTGTGTCATTAGATATCTTTTCAGGATTGGGTTGCTGTAGTTTACCATTTACTATCACAGGGCATGGTAGTACTAAGAGACACCCTACAGGATCTCCTGGATACCAGACACATTCTTCTTTACCTCCATTAGGTGGCACCTGTCCTGACCTGTTGATCCAAAGGCAGGAGGAGCCCAAACTGGCCAGGGAACATTCTTAGCTGCCAGCTCAGTGGATCAGTCCTGTGTTTCCAGGTGGGAGAGTTTCTTCCTTCGGTATTAGGACCTCCAGACCTGAAGTACATAGGGTTGCTGGGACAGGAAGAAAAAGGGCTGCAAGAGGATCACTAGGAGTAATAGTGACTGGTGCCACTCCAGCTTCCACCAGTTTCCACTTGGTTCCTGGATCCATGAATCCTGGCCATTGTGTCTTTAGGAGGCCATTCCATCACTCTATCAAGCCAGCTGCTTCAGGATGATGGGGAATATGATACAACCAGTGGATCCATGGGCATGGGTCCATTGCCACGCTGCATTTGCTGTGAAGTGAGTTCCTTGATCTGAAGCAATGCTGTGTGGGATGCCATGCCGGTAGATAAGGCATTCTATAAGTCCACAAATGGTAGTTTTGACTGAAGCATTGCCTGCTGGGAAGGCAAATCCATATCCAGAATAGGTGTCTATTCCAATAAGAACAAAACACTGCCCCTTACATGACAGAAGTGGTCCTATGCAATCAACTTGCCACCAGATTGCTGGTTGATCTCTGAGGAATTGTCCCATACCATATTTTGGACTCAATTTTGGCTTCTGCTGCTGGCAGATGGGGCACTCAGTGGTGCCAGTGGCCAAGTCAGCCTTGGTGAGTGGAAGTCTATGTTGCTGCACGCATGCATAATCTCCATCCCTGCCGCCATGTCCACTTTGTTCATGTGCCCATTGGGCGATAACGGAAGTGGCAGAGGAAAGAGGCGGACCAGTCTCCACAGTGCGTGTCAACTTATCCACTTGATTATTAAAGTCCTCCTCTTCAGAGGTAACCCTTTGGTGAGAGTTCACATGAGACAAGATTATCTTTACTTTCTTGGCCCATTCAGAAAGGTCTATCCACATACCTCTTCCCCACACCTCCTTGTCACCAGTTGTCCAATCATATTCCTTCCAATTCCCTGACCATCCAGCCAAGCTATTAGCCACAGCCCAGGAATCAGTATACAATCTCACATCTTACCATTTTTCTTTATATGCAAACTGGACGGCCAGGTGCACTGCTGAAGTTCTGCCCACTGGGAGGATTTCCCTTCACCACTGTCCTGTAGGGAGATCCCAGAAAGGGGCTGTAGTGCTGCTGCTGCCCACTTATAGGTGGCACAGGCATATCATGCAGAGCCATCAGTAAACTAAGCGTGACTTTTCTGTTTTTCAGTTAACGTCTCATAAGGAACTCCTCAGGAGATCATAGGTGCAGACTGGGAGAAGGAAGGTGCTGTGACAAGAGTGGAGACTGTGAGCATTTGGGCCACTTCTTCAAGCAGCTTATTTGTACTTTCAGGTCCTGCTCCAGCCTGATCTTCTATGTACCACCTCCCTTTCACAATGGAGGGCTGCTGGGCCCGTCCAACTTTACGGCATTGTGGTCAAACAATACCCGGTGCATGATGAGCAGCTCAGGCCTCATGCGGACTTGGTGGCCCATGGTGAGGTGTTCAGTCTGCACTAAGGCCCAGTGACAAGCCAACAGCTGTTTTCCAAAAGGGATGTAATCTGCAGAGGCTGGCAGGACTTTACTCCAAAATCCCAAGGGTCTGTGCTGTGATTCATCAATAAGTACCTGCCAAAGACTCCACACTGTATCTCTAGCTCCAACTGACACCTCTAGCACCATTGGGTCAGCTGGATCATGTGGTTCCAGTGGCAAAGTAGCTTGCACGGCAGCCTGAACCTGTTGAAGAGCCTTTTCTTGTTCTGGGCCCCACTCAGAATTGGAGGCCTTTCATGTCACTTGATAAATAGGTTGAATAAGAACACCCAACTAAGGGATATGTAGCCTCCCAAATCTGAAGAGACCCACTAGAATTATTCTTCCTATTTGGTTGTTGGGGGTGGGGGTGGGAGATGCAATAACTTATTCTTCACATTAGGAGGAACGTCTTGACATGCCCTCTACCACTGGATCCCCAGGAATTTTACTGAGGTGGAGGGTTCCTGAATTTTCATCGGGTTGATTTCCCAACCGCTTGTATGCAGATGTTGTACCAATGAATCTAGAATCTTTGACACATCCTTCTTAGGGGGTCCAATCAATATAATATCATCAATATAGTGGACTAGTGTGACATTTTGTGAAAGACACAGGTGATCAAGGTCCCTTTGAACTAAATTATGGCACAGGGTGGAAGAGTTGATATACCTCTGGGGGAGAATTGTAAAAGTGTATTTTTGCCCCTGCCAGCTGAAGGCAAACTGCTTCTGGTGGTCCTTTAAGACTGGTATTGAGAAGAAGCCAGATGCTGCATACCAAGTACCAGAAGTATTAATTTTCTCAAGCAATGATATCACATCTGGAATTGCAGCTGCATTTGTATTTGCTACCTGGTTAAGTTTACGATAATTTGCTGTCATTCTCCAGGATCCATCTTTTTTTTTTTTACAGGCCAAATAGGTGAGTTAATGGGGATGTGGTAGGAATCACCACCCCTGCATCCTTCAAGTCTTTGATGGTGGCACTGATCCCTGCAATCCCTCCAGGAATGCAGTATTGCTTTGGGCTTACTATTTTCCAAGGCAATGGCACTTCTATTGGTATCCACTTGGCGTTTCCTAACCATGATAGCCCTTATTCCACATTTCAGGGATCCAATATGGGGGTTCTTCCAGTTACTAAGTATGTCTATTCCAATAATGCATTCTGGAACTGCGGAAATAACAACAGGGTGGGTTCGGGGGCCCACTGGACCCACAATGAGGTGCACCTGAGCTGAAACTCCATCAGTAACTTGACCTCCATATGCCCCGACTGTGACTGGTAGGCCTTCGAAACATTTCGGGTCTCCTGAAATTAGTGTCAGTTCAGAGTCAGTGTCCAGTAATACCCGAAAAATTTGATTACCTCCTTTCCTCCACAGAACAGTCACTCTAGTGAAAGGCCAAAGTCCCTTTGGGGAAGGCTAGAAGAAAGACTAACAGTATAAACTTTCGGTGATGTGGCAGGAACCTCCTTCAGAGGGACCCGGCCTCCCCCTCATTCAAGGGGTTGTGAGTTTGTAAACTGGTTCAGGTCTGGGAATTGATTGAGTGGTCATGACTCTCTATTTCGCTGTTTACCTGATTTAGCACTCTTCTACCTCTATAAATCATGTAAATATTTAGATTTCCCATGTATTTCACTCCTAGGGACACCATGGCTAAGTAGCCAATGCCACAAGTTCACATGAAACAGGTTGCTTTGATTATTACAGAAATATTGGTGTCCATTTCGATAACCACATCCACCCAATCTCTTATGATTGAGTGCTGACACCTGCCCTCTACCACCACAGGGCCTAATCAGCCCATTGTAGGCAAATGTTGGAGTTCACTTAGGGCAGTGTCCACTGTTAGTCCTGGCGCACATAAAATAGCAATCACAGGAGTCTTCAGAGATACTGGGTTCCACTTCACAAGCTTGTTCCTTATGGTTGTGGTGAAAGGTATGTCCTCAGGGCACTTCCTTTTTGGGTCTATGGGATTATTCAGATAGATCCATTCCAACATACCAATTTCCCTAAGCTTTTGGATGCCTTCTTCTACAGTGTACCAAGGTAGGTTAGGGACCTCAAGTTGCTCTAATCTAGGCCATCTGGCAGAGCATGCTTCAGTGAGCCAACCAAATAAACAATTAGATCCTCTCTTACTGAGACACTGAAGGAAGAATCTGTGCTCAGGGGCCCCATATCAAGAAACTCAGACTGGTCCCACACCCTTAGTAGCTATTGGCAGGGATAGTCCCCAGGCTTCTGCCCATACATATTAGAAAACTGGAGCAGATATTTATGAGTATAGCCCACTTCTTCCTGAGTCATCACCTGAACCTTACCTTTAGGAACTTTCTGAGACTTAATTCTAGTCACACGTATAGAGGAAATAATGGGTAGTCGGGGTGTTTCCTAGGCGGCTCTCAGCAATATTTATAAGCCGTCTCCCCCAGGCAATGCTGTAGATGCAGCCCCACTTAGCATTTCCATTTGAACAGGTTGTTTAATCTGCTCAAGTGTGACTTGTTTTACCATTTGTAGATTAATCCCCTCAGGTGGGATGAGTGGATCTATTGACTGGGGTGGCTCAATAACTCTAGGGGCTCAATATTCTACTCTTCTGGATCATCAGTCCTTGTGCTCCCATCTCATGTGTCACGATCCCAATTCTTTCTGATTAATGCCCTTAGTTTAATATCAGACACTGTTCTAGACCTGCAAGAAAGCTGACGCTGTAATTCAGCTGCTGTGTAATGAGACTCTGGACTTGGTTTTCAGCAATGTCAACTCTATAACTAGAGAAGAGAAAACTTTCCTTTGTAGCACATGCAGAAGCTTTTAGGTCTGTTATTCTGCACTTGAGATGTGCTTCTGAGGTTCTGAGAGTATCCCTTTCCTTGATAACATTTTTTATTGAAAGGAGGACCAGCCAACCAGCTTCCCTGTACTTCTCATCCTGACCAAACTGCTGGAAAATATCAAACACAGGATCACCCAGAGCCTCTCCTCTCACCAGCACTTCATGTATTGGTTGTGATACTGTAGATATCAGCTTTGCGACCTCACACCATGGATTAACACCACCCTCTCTAGTAATAATGACAGACTTATTCACTTTAGAGGTGGAGATAGAATTGTCAGTGTTGTTAAGCCTAATCAGGCTGAACAGCCAATTTGAGAAGCCCGTATGTATTATCTTGTTTCTCTAGAACCGCTTCCATTGCCAATTGTGTTAGGCAGAGTTCTCTAGAGAAACAAAATAAGGCATATATATATATATAGATAGATATAGAGAGAGAGAGAGAGTTATACAGCACGAAGGAATATAACAGCTAATCACCACATATACTCGAGTATAACTGACCTGAATGTCAGCCAAGGCACCTAATTTTACCACAAAAACTGCATTAAGAATGTGCTAAAAAACTCAGCTCATACACAAGTATATACGGTAGTCCACATAACAGTACGGAGGTCTCAGTTCAACTCACGAGGGCTGCAGGGTCCAAGGTCAAAGAAACAGATAGCTGAGTCTTCCCACAGGCAGTAAACAGCAGGGCAGGTCACCAACGGCCAGCAGCTCAGGAGCTTAGCGAATCAGGCCCAGATGGGATATCAAACTCAAGCAATGCCAGACAACAGAATCTACCAGCCTCAAGCTCAAGCGACTTGCACACCAGCAGGGTGGTGAAGCAGGTCTTGAAGGAACCTCAGGTTTTAGTGACACAATCCATGGGTTGGCTGTTCCACAGGGAGCGTACCTCACAAGTTGAGGGAGAGACCTGGCTAAAGCTGCCGAATGCTGGTCCGAACACTGGGGAGCAAGAGAGAGAGGGGTGGGGCTTGCTGAGACATTTATCACTTTGCCCACCAATCAAACTGCAAACGTTTTAATCCCACATGTTCCTATTGGCCAGGTTGGCATAATAAACCTACCTATCATACTTGGGCAAATCACCACAGCTGTTCTTTCATGCCCCTCGCCTCTTCCACCCCAACTCTCCTCAGCCTTGGGGATTTCTAGTTATTTGGCTCAATGGAAGACATCCTTTTGGGACCCAACCTGAAAAGAAACTCTATTAAAGTATAAGCGAGCAGACCCCCTAACTCAAAACTCCAGCTCCAAGCTACATTTTCCACTTTCTCCTGGGTGACCTTTAAAAGCTCCTAATGAGTTCCCACAGCAACGGTGCTAATGGTTTTTCATTACAGGTCTGTGCTTTCATCCATGTAAAATAAGAAAACCCCCTTACTCGGAAATGAATGCCATGTCTCCTGTCAACTTCTTCAATTTCACAAGTTCAAGCTAATTATGGCTACAGATGGTAATGCTGGAAAAAGTTCTCTCTTGTGGACACTTCATAAAATCAGTATTCTGGAGAGAAATGTCTCCTTCCATAGAAACCTGTTGCTGTGGGTTCGTTGAGATTTTTAAAGTCATGTTGGGAAGTTCTTTATCCTAATTTGATTCTAAGGCAAGGATCACTATGGAAACTCACAGGCAAGCTTAGATATATCTCATTAGGTTTCATTTTTTTTTCTCTTAGTGGTAAAAGAAATTCTGGCATTGTGGTAGCATTTAAACATGGCATGGCTTGTGCTAAGGAGCAAATAGCAGAGTTGGTGAGGTCATCTCCAAGTTCAACGATTGGTTGCTAGGTGGGTGTGACTTTCCCCATCTGCTGTTGATCTAGAACTCTTCTTTCAGCCATTGAACTATCTCATGGCAATCGAATCACCTGGCATGATTTCCGTGAGAGTTAAGCCTCAAACATGACCAAGAAAGAACTCCCCGCTCCCCCAGTTAAGCTTCTTTATGAAAGACTGCATTTTTTATTAACATTTTACTGTGGAAGGTTGAACCCAAGGGCAAAATGAGTATCTTTGGAGTGATCAAAGATTCTCAACTATCCTTCCCCCGCCACCCACCCCCATTGTCCGACAGCAATAAAGATCTGTCTTCAGCGACAGAGAATTAACAAAATCATGTGAGAAACGTACACACTATCAGGAAACAACAGTAATAATTTGGCTTTGATTTTCTATTATAGTGCCATGTGATAAACCCAAGGAGAGAGGAGAACCTTTGTACCTTGGTTCTATGGTAGGAAAGAGTGTGCCGTTTTTGACAAGATGATGGGAAGGCAGCATTCCCAAGTTCAAAAGGTGCTCATCCTTCTGGAATTCTTCCTTTACACAGAGCAGATCTAGCCAACTTCAGCCTATATGAAAATGTTTCAATGGGTGACATTGTGGTCTGTCTCTCTCTCCCACATACACCCCTCCCCCAATAAATAGTGAAGTCCTTGGAAATAGTGTATTTGAAGCTGTTACTTGGTGTGTTGGCATGAGACTATACTGGAAGAGGGCAGGTTCTAATCCAATATGACTGGCGTGCTTGCAAGAAGAGACAGACAATGGGAAGATGGCCATGTAAAGATGGAAACAGAAACTGGAGAGATGCAGTTCTAAGCCAAGACATGCTTGGGATCAATAGAAGCAAACAAGAGGAAAGGAAGCATCTACCCTTACAGACATCATATAGAGCAGTGGTTCTCAACCTTTCTAATGCTGAGACCCTTTCATACAGTTCCTCATGTTGCGGTGTTCCCCCCCAATCATAAAATTATTTTTGTTGCTACTTCATCATTGTCATTTTGCTACTGTATGAATCGGGCAACCCCTGTGAAAGGGTTGTTTGATCCCCAGAGGGGTTGTGACCCACAGATGGAGAACCACTGATGTAGAGCATGACCCTCCGACATCCTGAATTTGGACCATTCACCCCTAGAACTATAATACAATGCACTTAAACAGTTTTAATCCACTCAGGTTGCTGTACTTTATTAGGACAGTCTGTGAATATAATATGCAAAACCATGGTGACTCCTGGCCAGGTACTGGCCTCCTACCTGAATGATCTCTTGCTTGCTGGCCACCCCATGAGCTAGATCTCACAGTGTCCACATGCAGGTTTGGACACCTGGCCTATGGAGCTAGCATTTTGGGCATGGCCTTCACCAGCTCTATCTTGGCCCACTTGGCTCCTTCTAACCCTAGAGGTGCCCTTAGATACTCTTACTTCTCAAAGAGTGATCACCAGCCTGGTGGGGGGGGGGGGGGTAATGCATGTGATTCATGTGAGCAATTTTTATTTTATTACAAAATAATTTGCTTCCTGTTGTCGATATTGTTCCATCAGTTCCACTCAAAATGACCCCATATGACAGAGTAGAACTGCCCCCTAAGTTTCTTGACTGGGATCCACACAGCAGACTGTCAAGTCTTTCTCCCGAAGAGCTAGTTGATGGGTTTGAACAGCCAACCTTTTGTTCACTGAGCAGTCAAGGGCTAAACTGCATAGGCCTCAAGGGCTCCTCTTTCCCCACATACCACCCCTGGTCCACAAAATAAACAAACAAATAAATAGCTCTGAGACGCCAGCCCTTTGTATAAAGTATTAATTCTATATCAACTAGTAATTTTCTAGTAAAAAGCAAGTATCTTGACCTCCTGCTCCCTTTCTAAAAAGCAAAAAATATAAACACTTCCATTGAGTTGATTCCAACACATAGAAACCCTAGGGACGTTATAGTGCACTTCTGAGACTATAAATCCTTATGGGAACGGATGGTCTCACCTTTCTCCTGCAGAGTGCCTGGTAGGTTTAAGCTGCAGATCTTGTAGTTAGCAGTCAAATGCAGACCTAACAGATCCAAGAAGGATATATATATGTGTATATATATCTGGTATCCAAATTCCTGTTCAGCAGTGTTGTGGTAGGAGTCTACCCAATCCCTAACTCAGTTTCCCTCTTCCTGCTCAGTGTCAGCTCTGGACACATACCTACCCCCCACCCACACCCACCCCAGGGGAAGAAAGAGAAATTTTGGGGAAGGGAGACAGCAGTGCGTGTAAGATATGAAAATATATTATTTATCAAAGTTTCACATGGGCAAGAGGGAGGAGGGAAGGAAAAATGAGGAGCTGATACCAGGGCTCAAGTAAAAAGTAAATGTTTAGAAAATAATGATGGCAATATATGTACAAATATGCTCGATATAATTGATGTATGGCTTGTATTTTATAAGAACGGTAAGAGCCCCCAATAAAATGATCTTTTAATGTAAAAAAAATCTGCATTTGAGAATTTAACATTATATGTGAAGGCTTGGAGAGAACTAAACGCCCCCTAAAAGATTTTTTGAAATAGAGATTCAGAAGGGCCTGAGCTTCCAGCTGTTTCCCAACCTCTGCAATAGGATGTATCGTTCCTACTTCTATGTGAGTAAGTAATGGAGCCTGGAATGTGCTCCTCTCTTGTAATTAGAAAGGAACACAAGTTCCTACCTTGTGAAGGGATTCGCCTACAGTTTTGGCAAACAGGAGGGAACAAAAGATTACTTAATTGAATCAGAGCGAAGAAATTACATGTTGTCATATTATTTGCATTATAATAATTAAACATTTTTTTCAAATAGGAATCAAGTAAAAATAAAGTGGCATATATGGACGCTTTGAAATTATACTGGAGGTTTTGAGGACTCCATTAGCAAGTAAGTGGCAAAAATAATATATAATTTTCTAGTAAATATGCTGTTTAGGCTAGGGGTAATAATGAGAGATGATGCAACAAAAATAAACTTCTTGAATTTCATGAAGGTAAGGGAATTCCAACGTGGCAAGGAGCAAGAGGTGGACTTTGAAAGAAGAGGGTTCTTGGTGGTGGTGGTATATACCATGGAGTCGGCTCTGACCCATAACGGCCCTACGTACTTCCCGGGTCTGTGCCATGGTTAATAGAGGGCAGGCCTGAGACAATGGTGAACGTGGCTTGGTTCGTGGTATTCTGAGACTGAATATATATGGGCAATCTTTCAGATGTTTAGTTAACTTATCCCTTTGAGATACTCTATGTCGCCTGGGTAAAAAATGGATTGGAATCACCACAATAGTGAATCAGGCCATCAGATCCAATTTCTAGACTTGAGCCATTTCACAGACCTGGAGCCCCTTTCAGCGTTGGAAGGCTGACTCTGCTGAAAGCAATATAACTCACTCTCGGGACACAAAAGCGTGTCTGGCAGCTTTTCTTCCCAGCCTTCCCCATTGGGAGTTAGGGTCACTCACCAAGTCAGTCAATTAAAGCAAAGAAAACATTGAAAATTTGGAAGGATCGCAAGACGCTATCTCTTAATTGACACTAATTCCTACAGACCTCAAACATGATTGGGTCTGCCACTCAGACTACAGGCTCAGGCTTAAAAAGGCCTGATGACATTGGAGTTTGTCTTTGACCCATTTGATTATAATGTGTCCATTGTTTTCCCCACCCAGTATATGGTCATTTTTCTAGTTCTGGAAAGGGCAGTTGGAAAACATACCTAGGAATCAGCAGGATCCTCTTATTATTTCCCTGAGGGATGAAGTGACGGATACTATGTAGGAAAAGCCAAATGGAATTCTTTGCAAAATAGTAAATCAAAATCAACACTGCCTTCCTAAAAGACTGCAGAGACACTAACCAAATGGATTACTGGTGAAGGGATGGAATCTAGTCTGTCAATCGGGTCATAGTCAGTGAGGCCTCTGTGTGGCCATGGCCTTCTCCTATATTTCTTCTGGGAAACTCCTGTACTTCTTTCCGGGAGGTGGAAGACACCCTCTCTCTCTACTCACTTCCTGAGACATGCTCTACTGACAAGACATTTAGCACTTCACTGATAGACCCCATGCCCTGGGAACTGGAGGAGTGCTGGATGCTTCTACTGCCACTGGATCCACAAGACTTCACACCCACTGGCCTGTGGTCTTTCTGCATCCGTCATCATTGCATGTGTTCCATGAGTATAAAGAGGACTTTATTGATTGGTATTGGACATATGGATTAATATCAGATTTATGGACTTGATCTGGACTGGGCTGGTATGTTTTCTCAATAGTCAACTGCACTTGTATATAAAGTTGTTTCTCATACACATGTGACTCTCCTTGGAATTGTTTCTCTAGTCTACCCAGACTAACGCAGTCCCTAATAAAATCTTTTTTTTTTAAAGAGAGAGAGTTGAAGGATGACTCAGCAGAAGCTAACAGCAACTATAAGACATCTACATCTCATTTATACACTGTCTCATTATCCAACACTTCTCATGAATGGCAACAATAAAATATCTTCTATCAGGCTCTTCTGCACATTAAGGACATATCTCTGGTGGCAGAAATTAAAATCCAACTTTGCCATCATTATTCCCCCATTCATCCATTAATTTTAAAAATTGAGTGTCAATTACATAGCAAATGAAATTATGCTTGTTTGCAAGGAACAAAACAGAGTCCCTACCTTCAAGGACTTCACAAGCCAATGAGGGTGGTGTGTGTGTGTGTGTGTGTGTGTGTGTGTGTGTGTGTGTGTGTGTGTGTGTATGAGAGAGAGAGAGTGAGAGACAGAGTAACACGAGATGAATGGTATAAAACCACCTTCACTGACTGAAAAGATTCCCAAGGACTCACAGAAGAAAGAAAGAATATCCTTGTTGAAGAAATCAGGCAAGAAAAACTTAGATTTGAGATGACGATGGCTAGATAATGAGGAATTTCCACTTGAACTCAGAAAATAGTTTTTTCTGTGTCCTGCTTTCCATCCAGGATACAATGGAAGGTTTTCTACAAGGAGAAGAAGCCATTTGGGGGGAACATAACCAAAGTAAACATTGCCTTCAAGTCAATTCTGACTCAGTGACCCTACAGGACAGAGCAGAACTGCCTCAATAGTTTCCAAGGTAGAACTACACTGACATTCTTTCTCCCGCAGAGCAGGGAGTGGGTTCAAACCGCTGGCCTTTGGGTGCACAGGTGAGTGCTTAACCACTGCACCACCAGGGCTTGTTATGAGAAGAGGCACCCCTTTGCAGTGCGTTTAAAGGATTTCTTAGCAGGCTTACTACACAGCATATAAAAGCCGTCACTTACTCACCAGTGAGCGGACAGTCTTTATCACTTTAACAGAATTTTCAGTAAAGTTTTCATGGGTGACAGTTGCACTGGATGGGTTAGATGAAGTGCTTCGGTGTAGAATAAAATGAGTTTGTCCAAGAAGGACCTGAGCTTGGCTCAGGGACTTTTTGATGAATTTCCTTTCTGGGCAGTATATATGGCATCGTTTGGTGGTGCTAAATCAGATGTTCATCTTCTTGGTTAGGAAATAAGAAGGCAAGCAAACAATGTTGTGGAATTTATTCAAGGGTGCCTAGGATGTAGAATTGACCTAGAAATCCATTAGCAAAAACAGATCCCCCAAATATAGTGAAAGATTAAGGATCAACTTTCCAAACGCTCATTCCCCAGAGAGCTAAGTGAAGGAACCACAATGAAGGAAAGCAGGACCCACTGAACACCAGAGACCATGCAGGGAGAACGATGGAGACCTCCTAACACTGCTTGTGGTGATGGCTGATCAACATGCGTCGAATGGCACAATCAAAATGAGCGAACAGTAGAACATGTGACGTCTACCTTACTAAAAGTCATTATGAGAAACAAAAGATATTTGATACTATTTTCCCTTTTACACAGTGCAACAGGTCAGACCAGTTATGAATGATTTTCCACTTTCCCCATTCTTATCCTCCCAGAGACTGGCTTCACATTGTCATCGTCTAAGAACATCTGACAGGAGAAGGAGCAAGAAGTACAGCTAAATGCAGAAGGACTCTTGCCTCAAACCCGAGCATGTATCTCACAGACAGCTAATTCTCAATTAGCGGGACAGAGAGTCCTCACAGGGTTGTCAACATACAAGTGG
Source organism: Tenrec ecaudatus (assembly GCF_050624435.1). Lineage (NCBI taxonomy): Eukaryota > Metazoa > Chordata > Mammalia > Afrosoricida > Tenrecidae > Tenrec > Tenrec ecaudatus. The sequence continues at coordinate 9,736,135 of NC_134542.1, read as the reverse complement.
TCATGCTGTCTTCCCAGATTTGTTCTCAAGCAGAGACGATTATTTGCTCATTAATCTCAGTGGCCATTCCGCTCAACATCTCACGTACGACTTAGCCACACAAAGGACTTATCCACTCCAGGAGGAGTTCTGCAAAGAAGAACATTAAACCGGAGGCACTAATTCATCCCACTGATAATTATTCAGGAGGGCTCACGTGCCCATACTTTCAAGTCCAATGACGGCTCAAAGGAGCGAGAGCATCCCTGCATGCTTAATTATGAGACATCCTGCTACTAGATTCGAAAGGACTTAAAGGACATGAGGACATAATCATCATATCAGAAAAAGAAGTGTTGAAACCGTCTAGAATGTTGCTTCACCAGGTATGTTATTATTTCCTGTTTCTTGCTCTCTTTCTCATAAACACTGACAGACTTGCTCTTCCAGTGGTGTCAGTGCCTGCTCATGGAAAACCAATGTGCACTGGCATGAAATGCTGCCTAACCCAATGATTGATTTAGCCTTGGATCTTTGACCTCCTTGGGGTTTTTACGGGCCTGGTATCTTAGGCTCAGTTCTCTTGAGAAGCAAAATCAATTAAATATATACATATATAAATAATATATGTTAACTATAACATGTGTTAACATATATAATATAGATGTACATTAGCTCTATAGAGATCTTATATCTATCTACATTCCAAACTCACTGCCACTGAGTCAATATTGGTTTGTAGCAACCCTATATAGGATTTCAAAGACTAAATCTTTACAGAAACAGACAACCTAATCTTTCTTCTGCAGAGTGGCTTGTGGATTTGAACTACCAACCTTGCAGTTAGAAGCTCAATGCCTAACCAACGGCATCACTATATATAAATAAAGAGAATGCTATATATCCTGCCCAATCAGCCCAGTGTATATATCATAGAGGATCCTTACTAATATTTAGAGGTTAACATTTAGAACTTATAAAATACATCAAATCACAAGTACATAATATTGGGAATCATGGCCTTGCCAAATTGACACAAAGCAGTAACCATCACACTGATTTTCACATGGAGATTGCCAGGCCTTTCCCCCTAGTCTGCTTCAGTCCGGAAGCTCTGCTGAAACTTGTTCAGCATCACAATTATGCACACATCGACCTTAGAGCACATGAAGCACTTTGGCTGGGAACTGAACCCATGTTTCTTTCTTGGAAGGCAAAAGAACCTACCACTGAGTCACTGATGCCTCATATTTGACAGATGTCCACTGCTGCTTTCATTTACTCCAAAATACAAAGGGGCTTCAAAAGTTCATAGAAAAAAAGTGGAATTAAAATACAACGGAATTTTCCACAAGCTTTTTGAAGCTCCTTCATATTTACTGAACTCCTATGGCATGTGAACTATTTTTGTTTAATAATAAAGACTTCAGAAGACATGATCTCTGCCATCAAGGAGCTTTCAATTAAAGGATTTAATTTTTAAACCAAATGTCTCTATGAAAACATGACTGCTGAAGACAAATGAGTGCATAAGTAAATGTAGTGAAGAAAGCTGATGGTGCCCAGCTATCAAAAGATATAGCGTCTGGGGTCTTAAAGGCTTGAAGATAAACAAGCGGCCATCTAGCTCAGAAGCAAGAAAGCCCACATGGAATAAGCACACCAGCCTGTGCGATCACAAGGTGTCAAGGGATCAGGTATCAAGCATCATCAGAACAAAAAAAAATCTTACCATCATGAATGAGCGGGGGAGTGTGGAGTGGAGACCCAAAGCCCATTTGTAGGCCGCTGGACATCCCCTTACAGAAGGGTCTTGGTGGGGAGATGAGACAGTCAGGGTGCTGTTTAGTAACGATGAAAAATACAATTTTCCTCTAGTTCCTAAATGCTTCCTCGCCCCCTCCCACTGTCATGATCCAAATCCTACCTTGCAAGGATGGCTAGACCAGAGGATGTACACTGGTACAGAAAGGAACTGGAAACACAGGGAATCCAGGGCAGATGATACCCTCAGGACCAGTGGTGTGAGTGGCGATACTGGGAGGGCATAGAGAGGGTGGGTTGGAAAGGGGGAACCAATTTCAAGGATCTACATGTGACTTCCTCTCTGGGGGACAGACAACAGAAAAGTGGGTGAAGGGAGATGTGGGACAGAGGAAGATATGACAAAATAATAATTTACAAATTATCAAGGGTTCATGAGAGAGGGGGGAGTGGGGAGGGAGGGGGAAAAATGAGGACCTGATGCCAGGGGCTTGGGTGGAGAGCAAATGTTTTGAGAATGATGAGGGCAAGGAAAGTACATATGTGCTTTACACGATTGAGGTATGTGTGGATTGCGATAGGAGTTGTATGAGCCCCTAATAAAATTATTTTTTTTTAAAGAAAACACATGTCTAAAAGATCACTTAAAATTGCCTGGAAAATGATCATTTCTTTCCTTTTCTTTTTCAGTCAGAGTTTTAGGACAATTCTTGGTGATAGAAGCTCCATGGCTATTGGACAATCAGATCCACTCTACCCTCTAGAATGTATTGAGCTTGTTGTCCTGTATCATCTTATCATTAAGGAGACCTGCCTTTGTGTCACTGTCTTCATTTTGCAAGGGGGATTTGTAGCCTTTATTTTGCACAAGGCTTTATTATTTAACTCTGTTTTTCAAATGAAGGCCATTCCTCTGGGGAATTCTAGGAATGCTGCTTTCATGTTATTGTTTTTGTTGTTAGTTGCTGGTTAAGCTGATCCGGACTCCTGCCAACCCCACGGGACAGGGGAAATGCTCTCTTTCTTCATGGTTTTGAATATTTTGCATCAAATTTGTATGACTACCCTCTCTCAAAGCATACTAAAGCGATTTTGTTCAGTTGACTGAGTCACTTCTTCAATGTCTGCGTCACTCTCTGGGCCAGGTGTTCCTTAAATTCTTTGTGCCTGTTTGTAGACTGTGTGCATTCACTGTGGGGAGGTTACGCTGACTGTTCATTTGAGTCTTTTATTTCCAATTAGTGATTTCTATGTTCTCCTGTATCACTTACAGAACTAACACAGTGTTGATGTAGCTTTGAAAGAAAATTTACTCTTCCAGAGTTCCAATGTGTTTTGTGCACAGTCAAAATGAAAAAGAAAGGAAAGAAAAATCCCCTCCCCTGTTGTCTTCCCCTTCCCTTACATCAGTAATATTCCTTTTTCCCTTTATCCTAGATCGACCCTGCCAGGTGCTGATGTGTCTTCCCCATAGTCTAACAACAAAGGTGAGTGGGTGCTCTCTATTGATCCTTTGGTTCTAGTTCATGGATTGGGGCTTGTATGTTTATTATCAATTTTCTTGCTATCGCTGTATAGTTTGATGCATTTCTTTGCTAGTTGGATTGTGAGGTCATTACATTTAATCTTCTTTTCTAACACACACATTTACGATGATGACATTCCTGCCTATGTAGCCCTTTGTCTCTATCCCCTGCCCTTGACATGTAGCATTTACATTCCACTCAGCTCTGAATGTTTCTCTGACTCCCATGATGATTTCTGTTTACAGCAATCATTGTGTAGAAGTTTGGTTTACTCTTGGGGTGGGGAGGGGGAGCTAGGCTGGGTCTCAGTAGTGGTTTTTAATATTGAGGTGAACCACCAACTGGTCGGGTCAGGGTTTGGATCCAGACTGAGTAATCCCAACATTCCTGGGTGTTGCTCATAGATTGCCCTCAACTGGAAATAGAAAGGCTGGTGGTTCAGACCTACCCAGCAGTGCTTCAGAAGAAAGGTCTGGCATTCTATGTCTGCAAAGGCTTAAGCCACTGGAAGTGTTACTCTGCAATCCCCCAGGCTTCCAGAAGTTGAAAATGACTCAATGGTCAAGGGTCTGACTTGTGTGTGTGTGTGTGTGTACACACTCTAACCACCAGATGATACTGTCTCTCTATCAATCTGTCTTCACCTTCTCTCTGACTAGTGGACACACTAGGCCATACATTTCTTTCCTTGGAATAAACACCCTGCTGATTTGTTGTTGTTGCTCTTATCACTGATTCAATGTTTCTATATATGAGACAGAATCAACACAGTGACAGTGGGTTGTGGGAGACAGATTCATGTTAAATTTGTCACTGTGTGGCAGAAATCAGAACTCTCTCCTAATTTAAACTTCACATTCTAAGTTAATGAAGGTGTGCAAAGAACTCGTTATCATGGCTCTATAGGTGAAAATAGGAACCCTTATTGAGTTCTATAAGCTCAAGTAAGAAGCTCATATTAGTGCCATGGTGGTAGTGTTTGGACGCTGAGGTCAGTGGTTTAAAGCCACCAACTACTCCGTGAGGGGCAGATGTGGCAATGTGCTTCCATACACATTCACAGCCTTGGAAACACTCTGCGGCAGTGCTACTCTGTCCTCCTGGGTTGCTGTGAGTCAGAATCCACTCGATGGCAATGGGCTTCATTGTGTGCTCTATACTCGGACACAAGCATCTCTCCGTGGCTGGCAAAACGCGTGGATAGAATCAGGGGAGATGTAGTGGTGAACATGCTCACTTTGTATTTGCTGGCATTGGAATCTTGCTTTGTTTTCTGTACATGTCTTCTTAGCTGGATAGGGTTGAAAGCCAAAGAAGAAGAGCGACACAGGCAGGTGTGGATAGCCCCAAAGCTGACTTTCCAGGTCACGTAGAATTTACTGAATCCACTAACATTTTTTAAAGTATTCATAAAATTGATCTCAAGTGAGCATTCTTTCCCTCAGAATCTCGCTATGAAGTGGATCCTATAGACCTTACCTTTTCCTCCCTTTGCTTTATGCTCATCCAAAGCCCAGTAATTGACACATGTTCACTGAACAACAATCCAAGGTGCTGGTTAAATGCAGCTTAACATACAGGAAGGATCTTTGTGGCACCAGGTTTCTGTCAATCAACATATTCTTCTAACACATGCATTACAAAGTCAGTGCTTGTTGGAATAAAATCTTAGCCCCCATTGGATTTCATCCCTTCTTCAAATCAGATGCAGATTCAGACCAGAGCAATGGTGTCACGTTTTTGGTTTGGGTCCGACTGTACATACTCAGTCTTTATGTAGGTTTTAAAAATTAATAGTGTTGGTGACTAGGCAGGCAGAAACTAGAATATCATATGCCTCCGCTACAAGCAAAGGCAATTACATTGGCTTATAGAAAGTGACATGCTGGCTGAAGGTGATTTTCAATATCATTTTCAAGAAAATACAAAAGTAAACTCACTGATATTGAGTCAATTCCGTCTCATAGCCAGCCTATAGAACAGGGTCAAACTGCTCCTGTGGGTTTCTGAGACTACAACTCTTTATAGCAGTCGGAAGCCTCATCTTTCTCCCTCAGAGCAGCCTCTGGTTTTGAACTGCTAACCTTGCAGTTAGCAGGCCAATGATTAATCCTTAGTTCACAGTAATTCGATAAATGGATTAACTGACAGTATTTGGACTCGTGATTGTTCTTCCCTGTATATAAGTACAAGTTCCCTGGGTGGAACAAAACTGTTTGATGATTAGCATTCAGCTCTTCCCTCCCTCCAGCAGCACCACAGAAGAAAGACCTGGCAATCTACTTCCCTAAGATCATAGCCTTCGTAAACTTTATAGGGTACAGTTCAACAAGGTAGCCATGGGTTTTTGGCATGTGTTGATTCTGATTCACAGCAGCCCTGAAAGACAGAACAGAACTACTCTGTAGAACTTCTGCGATGATGAATCTTTACCCAGGAGTAAGATGAGGCTTTCTCCTCCCATAAAGAGTTAGTCTCAGAAGCCCACAGGGGCAGTTCTACCCTATAAGGTCCTATAAGGTCACTATGAGTTGACATCGACTCTTGATCAGTATGGTCCTACCTTTCTCCTGAGGAGTAACTTGTGGATTTGACCTTGAGTTTAGCCGCTCAATGCACAACCCAGTGCACTCCTGAGTTTAGGCTACACTTAATTAAGCTATTTGAAGTGCAAGTTCTATGTGCGGACAATATGTCAACTCTGTAGAGATGGACTGTGCTTTCAACTGCCTAGTGTATAAATAACTCATGCACTAATTGCGAATGATTTTTCATCTGCTCATTAGCATGCATTCCTTTAGCCTACATATGATTTAGTAACTATATCTCAAAGAAAATAATTGGGAATGCTTTGGAATATAGGATCTTTCAAAGGTCATATGAACTTAAGCTGAGTTTGTTTTTGAAAAGGGAGCTCCGGTGGACATTCAGGGTGTGTTGGACAGCTAACGGCAAGGTCAATGATGAAACCCACCAACCTGGCCAAGAGAGAAAGAGAAGGCAGCCTGCTCCTGTACAGCGTGACAGCCTCAAGAAAGCCTGTATAGGTGTGTGAAGGAGCCCTGATGGAGCGGTGATGAGGCACTATCTGCCAAACGAATGGTCAACAGAACAAAGATGGAGCATCAATTCCATGAAGATTCACAGCTGTGGAGACATCGTGGGGGGATTTTATGACTCAGACTCAACTTGAAGGCAATGGGCTTGGTATTTTGTTGTTCTTATTTGTTTGTTTGTTTGTTTGTTTGTTTAGAAGGTTGTGATCTTACCATGATCAAGGGAAAATGAAATCCAATGATAATGGAGCTGGTTGGTTTCTTTTGTTGTCTTAGTTGTTGTTTTACCTTCACAAACTCTTAAAAAATTCAACATACCACTGTCCAATCTCTTTAAAGAGACACTATTCACTAATTTCTGGTCAAGACCATTTGTGGGGAAGATGACAACATGTGCGTTCTCACCAGTTAGGACCCTTCCCATCTCGCTCACAATCTACTTCACACCGACTTCACAATTGATAGCTCATTAGACCCAGTCAAGCCAGGGAAATAGCAGACTCACTCCTCCTGACTACCCTCCCAGAGCCGAAGGAAGGGAATGGACCCGGTAAGCCCCTCTGTTCCCCATCACTGTAAATACTCGCTCACTAAAAACCAGTTCGTACGACCAAAGACTTTGCATTCATTCATCCTTCATTTTCCCTCTGAAATGTGTAAATATTCTGAGCACACCATGTACATGCTGTGTGTGTGTATGTGTGTGTGTGTGTGTAGAAGTTCATGCTATTTCTTTCTATCAGGATGTTCAGTAGAAATTTACACAAAGAGCAGTTTTAAAATTGGAGTCACTTGCAGCCTTTACACAGGATTTTATGAGCCAAAGGTCTGCTGGGTTAAGGCCCGGGGTTGGGGTCAGGAAGGTGGATGAGACGTTATGATATTTTCAACATGACAATAGGTATGGATGGATTGAGTAAGAGAATTCTGGGTGTGAGGAGGGCAAGGGGGAAACAAAGGAAGAAGTATATTTTGTTCCATCCATCCAAGTCTAACAACAGGACCGTTTAGAATCTTCTTCTTTTTTTAAAAAATCATTTTATTAGGGGTTCATACAACTCTTATCACAATCCATTCATACATCAATTGTATGTACATTCGTTACCCTCATAATTCTCAAAACATTTGCTCTCCATGTAAGCCCCTGGCATCAGCTCCTAATTTTTCGCTTCCCTCCCTGCTCCCCCCTCCCTCATGAACCCTTGATAATTTACAAATTATTATTTTGTCATATCTTACACTGTCCGATGTCTCCCTTGACCCACTCTTCTGTTGTGCACCCCCCAGGGAGAAGGTTACACGGAGATCCCTGTAATCGGTTCCCCCTTTCCACCCCACCCTCCCACTCCCCTCCTGGTATGGCCACTCTCACCACTGGTCCTGAAGGGATCATCCATCCTGGATTCCATGTGTTTCCAGTTCCTATCTGTACCAGTGTACATCCTGTGGTCTAGCCAGATTTATAAGGTAGAATTGAGAGCATGATAGTCAGCGGGTGGGGAGAGGAAGCATCGTTGCTTTGTACATGCAGAAAAATCAGCCCTGTTTTTCCCACTAATGATGGGGGTGGGGGTGGGGAGGGAGGGAGACATTTTTGCTTGAGTGAACAAGGCATCCTTGCTCTAGGAAAAACATACACACAGACTGAACAACACATCAGCACACGACTCCTTTCCCCCAAGACAAACTGAGGGTCTCTTTTTTTAATAACTCGTCTTATTGGGGGCTCTTCTAGGTCTTGTAACATTCCACATATTAAGAAAGATCTCGTGATCTAGTTCTGAAAGGTCGCATCCGTTGAACTCACTGCTGTGAAACATAGGTCAAGATCAATGGTCACTGGTTGTTTTCTCTCTTTCTGTTTTAAATCCCTCCCTTCTTTCCTTCTTTTCTTCCTTCCACTCAATTGCTCAGTTCCAGGGACGAACTATGGGATGGGATGGTGACAATACCAGTGACCTCATTCCTGGCCAGCTACTTCCTCCTTTGGGCTGCTATTCCTTGACGCTAATGGCCTGGAATGTCCATCTTGCAGACAACCCCAAAACTCATTTCTCCTTTTCTCGTCCTGCTTTGCCTAAATCTCATCTACCTGATTTAATAACAACTCTCATTGGTTCCCACGGAAGGCTGGCTGAACAGCTGACCACATGTTCTAACCACAAACTTGATGGTTCAAACCCACTTGCCACGCCAAGAGGGGAAGGTGAGGCTGTCTGCTTCCAAAATAATTACAGCCTTGGAAATCGAACATAACGTCGCTCACGTGTGTCAGAATCGAACCGTGCTCCCTGGGTTGGTTTGTTTGTTTGTTTGCTTGTTTGTTTCTCCTTTTGTTTTGTAGTTAGCCTTTTCCCTACCTTGCCCGTCTCTTTCCATCCCTGGTAGCCATCAGAGAAATGTCCCTTTGAATGAGTAAACCTTTCCTTGGTGTTTGATCCCAGTGGACTCATATGCAGTGAGAGGGCTTCACAAAGTTGTGGAAGAATTCCATTGCCTTTGCATTCCATTTTCCTACCAACTCTTCGAAGCTCCCTCCTCTTTGTGATGAACTGCTGTCTCTCAACATCCTGTCCTCTAGGTTCGCCCCTTCTGTCACGTGTTTTGTGGCTAGAAGAGACTCAACAGCTGAGGGTTTTAGGAGCAGGTCCCCAGGATCTCTTCAGGATCTCCTCTGGGTGGACTCACCCTCCAGCCTTTCAGTCAGCAAATGAGAGTGTGAACTGCACCAACCTAAGGACTCCAATCTCCCAAGGTGACACAGCAGTCATCAGCAGAACCAGGCCTGGGGTGCAGGTGGCCGGGTACTAGACAGACACTCAGAAGTCATGTTAATGTGTCATTTCTCTGAGAAAAGTGAGTCTCTGAGGAATTAAGTAAATCATAGAGCACGCCAAAGTAAAGAAGCCCAGCCCCGATCCAAGCCCATCACTGAAGACCAGATGTCATGTGGTTGAATTCAGTCCCTACGATTATTCTTGACCATGTTGCCACATTGTCTCCCTGCCCCGATCCCTTGTCCTCTTTTCATTGTTTAGATGCCCTTGCAGATTCTCCCCACTTCCAATATGTGTACGCTCATCGTCATCAAGAACTGAAGAGCGTGAGAATGTGTTTACAGAAGAACTGTTCTCAAGTCTCGGGTCAAAGGGATTACAGATAAACTCTTCATTTGTGTAATCTAGCACGTCTCTGGATTCTCATGCTCTCTTCAGCTGCTTACCCAGGCATCGCAAGTGACCCCAGCACTGCTCACCAACTCTGAGGGGGCACCCTTCAAGCAGCCTTTGAGCCCCAATATCGTCGTTGCAATTAATCCTCAGCAACCTTGTCTTCACCGGGGCCAGCATAGCACGGAAAGGCGGGGAAATTGCCACTCTGGGGTGACGGAAACTATTGCCTCGAGGAGTTCTCTTTTTACGGCAGGAGAGAGCAAGATCAGCTCATTTCAATGAGGTATACGATGATAGCATTTCGGACTTTTTAAGAGTCTGGTACAGCGTGTTCATTTGGAACTTATCTGGTTCAAAAAAAAAAAAAGAAAGAAAGGGACTAATAGCAAAGGGAGTGATTTTCCTCAAGAAATTACTTAATGTGAGAATTGGTTCCAAAACATGAAAAGTGTGGTCCTCCCTCTTCCAGCCAGCAGAAGTGGCAGAGAATCTGAGTACCAGATTCCCTAGCACATGTGTTTTCACCTTGCTTTACCAGGTCCCATCTGGTCCTGGTTCTACAAAGTATATTCTGTTGCTACTGTGAACCAGTCTAGTGTTGATGGGAGATGGAGAATATAGAAACCCAAGAAGAAAGGGAATGGGCTCGTTGAGCAAGGAAAGCTCCACAGTCCTTCCAGTGGATGCTTGATCCTGGGTTCCACCAGGGGCTATTGACTCTGAAGCACTATTAAGTCAGGCCAATGCCTCCGAGCATTTCTCAGTCATCCGCTAACAATTAAAACTGGGTCCTTTCCTTGCAAACAACTGCCCATGACCTCATCTTTGTGCTAAATAGAGCACTGTCTCTTCTGTGGGTGAGATTTGTGCCAAGTATCTGACTCAGCCCAACAGATAACATGGCCACCTCAGCCCATCGATTGTGATAACACTCCATTTTGAAAGTTGAACTCCAGTTTATAAAGCTTTGAAATATGCAGCCCCGAGTGAACCACTAAGTCAAGAGGTCACATTACATAGTGAGTCAAGTCTCACTCCCATCCTCTCCATGACCCCTCCTCCCAATCCCGCCCCCTACCCCCCGGAGTTCCAAGAAGACTCATGGCAACAAAAAGGAAGGGAGCAGGGAGGACCCTTCCATGATTTATTGTCTTGCAAGATATAAAAAAGATCTTTTCATACTAAAAAAAAAAAAAAAAAAGAAATGAAATTCAAGCATGGGAGCCAGGATCTAATTTTTCTATTTGGAAAAATCTGGAATTTACTGCTGTTTTTAAGGAATGGACATTCCATCAGCCCCATTTTCAGCTGGAAACATTTCTATTGGAACTAGTCGGTAATTCAATACAGGATTTCTCCCCAGACCACCAGTTCAGAATTGGCTTGGAGGAGAAAGAATTTAGACTGAGTATCTGATGGCTATCTGCCTGCCAGAATAAGATCACTTGGAATTGACCAGTTTCCATGTAGGAGGGCAGGCCCATGTGCACCAAATGTTATTAACAAAAATACTTCCTCAATCATCCCTCCCCTCCACCTCCCACCCCCCATCAACAGCTCCAATGCCAATAAAAGGCTGAGATAAAGACAAACTTACTGTTGCTGCATGTGTGGTCCTATATAGCCTCAAATCCAAGAGAGCAAACTGCACAGTTATCCTTGATAGAGAAGTTCCCAGCGTGTGCCTTTGCAAAGCAAATGTACCAGCACCTTCAAGGTCAGTAACGGATCTGCAGAGTGTCCGAGGACCGCAAAATATCACAATGCCCACTCAATTCCAAACGAAAACAGATGGAGCCTAAAGTGAAGGAAATTTAACAAAGTGCACTAGGGAGAGCGATTTTAAAACACCTGAGTGTTTGCAAATTCTTTGTCAATGTGGGAGATTTCTGCTTTGCTGATACCCCGACATGTACCTGTGCTGGGCACTGGGGGGTACCCGTGTGGCAGATAGTGCTAAAACAAACAGATAAACAAACAAACAAATAACTCACTGCTGTGGAGTTGATTCCAACTCGTACTGACCCTATAGGACAGAGTAGAGCTACCCCTTTGGGTTTCTGAGGCTGTAAAATTCTGGATGTGAAGTCAAAAAACTGTGTTCAAGGTTTGACTGTACCATTTGGGAGCTATGGAGCTTGGGTAAGCCTATGAGCCCCATAGCACCTCCATTTCCCCATCTCTGCAGCAGTGTGGAGCTCTGGTGGTGTAGTGGTGATGTGTTGGGCTTCTAACTGCAAGGTCAGTATTTTGAAACTCCAAGGGAGATAGATAGGACCTTCTACCCCTATGAAAAGTTAGTGTCTCAGAAAGAGGCAGTTCCATCCTGTCCCAGAGGGTATCTATGAATAAGAATTGACTCGATGGCAGTGAGTGAGTGAGTGAGTGAGTGAGTGAATGAGTGAGTGAGTGCAATGAGGAAGCTCTCTCTGTTACACATTCCTGTTAACAAGCCACATGGAGCCACACTGCTGGCAAACAGAGGACTGGAGATGCATCCACTGCCATTGGACTTTCCACCCACCGACCTGTGAGCTTCCTGCATTTGGCATCATTGCATGTGCCATGTGAGTCTGAAGAGGAATTTATGGGCTAATATCGAACTTATAGATTTGATCTGGACTGGGATATTTTATTAATGTATAATTACTTGATGATATAAAGTTCTCTCTTACATATATATATATATATATGTGTGTGTGTGTGTCTCCGATTTGTTTCTCTAGTCAACTTGGACTAACACAGATGTGGAGGGAGGTCAGGCGGCAGGCAGCATCACTTGATTGAGGAAAGGAGCTGTCCAATGAGAGCAGAGAGTCAGGGAGAGAAGTCTGGGAAGGAGGCCAGAGCCCGGTAAAGCAGAGTCTGAGGGGCCATGCTAAGCAGTTCCGCCATCCCTTCAGAACACGGAAAGACTCCGCTGTGCTTTTAGAAGCCGAGTGTGTGACCAGACAAATTTGACTTGTGTTGCAAACTTGCTTTGTCTGTAGAGTTAACGAACAAGGGCGAAATCCTAGACACGAGAGAGGAGAGAGAGCAGTCAGGAGACTGTTGGAATGGTCCACGTACGAGAGAATGGTTTCCTGGACGCCAATCCCTCTAACTGCCATTGAGTCAGTGCTGACTCACAGCAACCCCGTGTGGGTTTCTGAGACTATAACTGTGGACGGGAGTAGAAAGCCCAGCCTTTCTCCTTCAGAGCTGCTGGTGGTTTCAAACTGACAACCATGCAGATTTCAGCCGCATGCACAACCACTGCATCTCCAGGGCTCCATTCTGGGACTCCAGTTGTGGTGAAGTGGAGAGTTATGAATGGCTTGGAGATAGATTTTGGGTATAAAACTGAAAGAACTTGATGGGAGGGTGAAAGAAATTAGGAGATACGATGACATGTCATTCTGGGGTTTTTCGTTCAGCGTGAGTGTGAGAGGACTTCATGAAAAATGATGGAAGAACTCCACTATTTTTTAAGTCAAGGTTCCCCCAAACTTTTTGAAGGCCTCTTACATAATATTCTCTGAAGGGTCCAAGTTGGATGTTAGCTTGCTATTCCTCTTCACCCTGTAGGATTCAAAAATCTATGGCCACTTGTTCAGACCCTTTCCATCCGTGGTCCTTTTCCCCTACTGAATCTGTGGGGCAGCCCCCATACTGGTTTTTCCACAGAAAGGTTTCTAATGCTGCTCAGGTGAATGCAGATTTGGCCACAGAAACTTGAAATCATATGCGTTTCCTGGCTCCGTGTTTCTGTAACGAGAATTCCAAGTGCTCAGTGGTCCCTTTTCTGTGGACATTGCATCCCTGAGACGACAGCTGAACTGTTGTTTGATTCCTAGGCCGAATTAAAGTATTGATAAGAGATCCTGATACAAAGCACTCTAGCCTGATAAGTTCACCGCTTCAAGCTTCACATGAGCATGTTTATAGTAAAAAAAAAAATGAAATGAAAAGATGAAATGCTTAAGTAAAAAGGCAGTATTCTCATAAATGTGTGCAACAGACCAAAAACAATTTTACCAATGATCCGAATTACAAATAATCTGTTCTCTGTGATGCGCTAAGAACACAGTTCCGTCCCCCCTCACAGCATCCCTGATGGGCACTTTCATTAAGAGAATGGTTATTGATTCCACACAGTAATCATCATTGTATTTATGAAGCAGGCATTCCCATGAGAATACCAGTGCTCACCAGAGGAGTGTCATTGAGAAATGGAAATGACACTGTAATGTACTAAACCCATAGCACACAAGAAGGGTCACCTCCTCTAAGTTCATGGGTGTGACATCTTCAGGACCATATAAAAAATGGTCTGTGAGAGAAAGTTTTAATATTTACAACTGGATTGTGCATCCTGTCGTCCCCAAACCACCTTTCCTTTGGCCATGAGTTTTAAAACTCCTCTTCAATGAATGTGTCACGACCCCACTAAAACCTTCCTCACCTCTGAGGTAAGGAATGAGGATTCAAGGCTGACAAGGTCTCATATGCTTTCAGTGGAAATGAAAAATGAGTCTCAACCTGCGAACCATCTTCTCACCAAGTCAAAGGCACAAAGGAGGCTCAGCGACTCTTCTGGGCGCCTTACAAGTATCTGCAATGTGTCCACCTTCGATAAGGTGGCCCAGAAACATCCGTTTAAAAAGTGTCCAAGCACCAAGCAGAGCAAAACTTCCAGCAAATCCACTTAAGAAGACGGAGAAAGGTGGCAGGCCTTCCACCCAGACTCGACGTGGGCTGCTTTGAGTTTCTCATACCGCTGCCCCTGACAAGGCGGAGTTTCTCCATAGCCAATGGTTGTCTTACAAATATTTATTGAGTGCCTCCTGAGAAGATGGCCCAGGGACCATGTCTGACCTCTTCCAAGTATGCCAGGGGGAAGGAGACTCCAACTCCAAAGCCTTCCAAGGATGCATCCTATGAGGCAGAGATCAGACAGAGATCCGTCTTCCCATTTCCATTCCACTGTGCTGACACCACCAAGCCTCCTGAGGCACTCTGCTTCTCTACAGGGTTCAATAACGCATCACAATAGCCACGCATGACTCACCAACAATATTCACAGTGGTGGGGGTTGGTTAGCAGAGTTAGCAGGCTCCAGCAAATCAGGATGAGAAAATGTTAAGGATGCAGTTCTTCTGTCCTCACAGCCTCTGTTCAGTTATGTCGCTAGCTTTGTTTCTCTGGCCCTCGGCTTCTCAGCCATGTAATCCCTTAAACTCTGCCCTGCTTTGGCAAGTGCTTCTATGTGCCTAAGGGCACACCATTCTGCGAGCCAGTCTTTTGCCTAGAGACACTCAGCTGTATTCATTCAGTGAGCTGGGAAGCCTGCTGCTCAGTCTCATGGCCATGATGTCTCTGCTATTTCTGCCACTTCAGGCAGGCACCTGGCAGTGACTCCACTGATAGTCTTCTTTCTTGATGGTCATGAGAGTCTCTGTTCCTGCTTTTAGGGCGGATCACCCAGGAAATGTCACAGCCGACCAAACCCCAAGTTAGTAGTCCGCACCTGATTTTCATGTTCACACCGAGCGACGGAGTGAGGTGAGTTCAGAGACTGTGTGCAGAAGAGCCGTTCAAAGTCCCATGGCATCATTACACTTCTTTATTCTGAGCACTGTGCTCAGGGCTTGACCCAAACAAAGAGTCTTATTCTCATAAACACACAGACAAAAATGCATTGGTGAGGATGCAGGGGGTTGGAGCAGAGATCCAAAGTCCATCTATGGACAATGGAGCATCCCCCCACAGAGGGGTCGCAGGGAGGGGATGAGTCAATCAGGGTGCAGTAGAGCACTGAAGGGTCAGGCAATATACCTCTGTTTCCTGGAGGCCTCTTCACCCCCCCCCCCCCACCTATCACGACCTCAGTGCCGCCTCTCAATCTAGACGAGACTGGAGAAAGTACATAGGTATAAGCAAGAGAGAACTCACACACATGGAACCCAGGAACAGGAATGGGAATAGAGATACCAAAAGGCTAGGGGGAAGGGGGAGCGAGGTGGGGAGGGAGGGGGCACTGATCTCAATGAGAGGGGAAGGGAGAAGATGGTTGGAGCGAGATTTAAAAATAATTAACAATCTACAATCTATCAGGGGGCCATGAGGGTTGTGGGGAGGGAGTGGGGAGCAAGGAGAGAAAAAAGGAAGAGCTGATCCCAAGGGCTCAATGGAAAGTAAATGTCTAGAAAAGAACAATGGACTATATGTACGAATATGTCGGATGCAATTGATGTATGGTTTGTAACAAGAGTTGTAAGAAACCCCAATAAATAATT
The DNA here is from genome assembly GCF_050624435.1 of Tenrec ecaudatus. NCBI lineage: Eukaryota > Metazoa > Chordata > Mammalia > Afrosoricida > Tenrecidae > Tenrec > Tenrec ecaudatus. The sequence continues at coordinate 9,720,359 of NC_134542.1, read as the reverse complement.
TTTAAAAAAAAGAATCTTAATAAGTGGAGCAGAGGCGAGGGAGAGTCAGATAATACACACCTTACAATAAATAAGTCCTATGGTATTTCAGATAACGACAAGCACTATACAAAGATCCCTGGTGGTTTTGGGCAGTCATGTGACCCGCTGGACTAAGCCTCGCCTGTTCCTAAACATGTATATGATTTATTAAGCATGGGATTAGATAATTAAATAAATATCTTTATTTATGCCCCACCTCCAGATCCCTGGTAACACACTAGGTTAAGCATTAGCCTGCTAATCTAATTCAAACCTGTCTGCCACTCTAAGGTAGCGAGATGAGGCTGTCCACTCTTTGGAAATTTTATAGACTCAACAGGTTCAGGGAGAGGTTCTACTCTATCCTAAAAGGTGCGTATGCGTCAGAATCGCGTCAGTGGTTTTGAGATGTGGGGGAAAGAGAGTGGTAGAAGGTACAGTGGTTTGGAACAGGTGACAGAAGCAGTGCTGTCATGCCAACTCTGATTCATGGTGACCTCGTGCGTGTCAGAGGAGAGCTGTGCTCCAGAGAGTTGTCAATGCTGTTGCTGTTATTGTTGTTGTTTGTAACTATATAGTCAGGTCTTTCAGTCCTCTTAACTTTTTGCATCAGCCATGGACAAATAGCAGTTTTAAATAGGGTGTTCGTAGCAGGCATCATTGAGACATGGAATTATAGAAAGACTCAAAAGACAAGTAACCCTGGTGCACATGGAGAGATGCTGGGCATCACTAGCTATCAAGGAAATGCAAAGAAAAAACATTGACAAGATACTGCTTCACATCCACTCAGACAGTTAGCATCCAACATGAAGATAACAGCAGGTACTGGAAAGGGTGTGGAGCAGTTGGGTCCCTCAGACATGGATCAGCCACTGTGCCACACATTCTGGTATTTCGGTAAAATGTTTAACCTACAGCCAGTGACTATTTGACCTAGTAATTCTATTCCTAGGTGTCTGAGATAAATGAAAGCATATGTCCCCAGAAAGAGTTTTAAAACAACGAGTCCTCATCTGGCATGATTAAAAACAGCCCTAAAATATAAAGAGCTCAAACATCCATCAGCTAGTCAATAGAGAGTCTGCCCAATGATCTCACAGGACAACTAGGTCAACTGGCATAACTTAGTTGATAAAGATAGTGTTCCATATGCTAGTGTGGCGAGTCGCATCTGGAGTCTTAAAAGATAAGATACAGCGAGTAGTTCATTTTTGTCTGGAGCAAAAGCAAGTGAAGGAGACCAAAGGTCCACTGTATCTATTAGGCCCCCAGATGAAGGCCCAGACCAATCACACGCTCTCATAGCCTCGTCTGGAGCTAGATGGTGTCTAGCTACCCCTATTGACCATTCTGACCATGAACCAATTAGAGGTTCAGGCTAGAATAAAAGTAAAATTTGTGAAAAAGGCTCAACTTACTAGATGGATAGAGGCTAGTGGCTTTTTTTAAGCTAGAACTGAGGGTCACCATTCAGCTATATAATAGGTTGATCCAGAGAATAAACACCAGTGAAGAATATTCTCCATTAAACAATCCACTATACAAAACTGAAGGATCAACATGTGCCCAAAAGCAAAGATGAGAAAGCCAGGAAGAGCAGAGTGGGGAGGGTACTGACATGTTGCAGGGCCTGGAAGCAAAGTCACAGAACAATTTGTGTGCAAGTTGCAATGGACAATCTGATTTGTGGTGCAAACTTCACCTAAAGCACAATTTTTAAAATATATAATACATGATATATGTGATATGTTTTATATATTAAATATATTGACCATATATTCAATATATATTTAAGTTAACACTATATATATCATGATATATATGATGTATATTTAACTGGCCTTTACATACAATGCTATCTGACTCAGGAATGAAAGAGAATCAAGCGCTGAAACAGTACAACATGGGTGAAAGCTGACATTATTATGTAAAGTGAAAGAAACCATTCACCAAAAAAGCATCTAATATGACACTGTTGATCTGAAATGCTCAGGATAGGCTCGTGTATAAAGGGAGAAAGTAGGTTAGTAGTTACCCAAGACTGGCAGCTACTCAGGATCGGATGCGAGCATGGGAGTGGGGAGTGACAGCTGACTATGTGGGATTTCCTTTGGGATGGTAAAAATGTTTCTAGGAGTGATTGTGGTAGTTTTCCCAATGTTTGACCATATTAAAGAGCACAAGATTACATACTTTATCTGGCCAGATTACATGATAGGTGAGTTATACTCGGGTATCTCGATCAATCTGCCATAAAGCCCTATGTTCTAGGCACAAATTCCTCCTGACCCACTTGAGCCTTGACCAAAAGTTGTGATGTATGAATCCTATCTAACCACTCTGAAATGTATGCAAAAAACCTGCTTCCTTGTTGTTCTTTCTAAAATTTCAAGAATTTAAATTATAATAAAATAAAATAAAAGTGCAAAGCTACACAAGGCCAAGCTAAAGTCACCACCCTCTTTAGCCTAATCAATATTGTTCTTGGTGGTGCCAACAGTAAGATTCTTCTCTGATGATACAGCTAGTCTGTTGTCAGATAGACTTTGCCGTAAAGAGAAGAACTTTTCAAACAGACAGCTCCTTTGTTTTCCTGGCCAGAAAAATGGGTTGTTTGTGTTTGTTTGATTGTTTTTTAAGAGGAATGAATGATAATGAAAAAGAAACAGGAGAAACCAGGGAAAGTTCAGAGAAAGAAAAACTCAATGAAAGTAAGCTAGACAAGAACAAGTGGTGAAACCAGAAAACTAAATATAGAGTAATAACATAATAATTCAGAGAAGATACATTTTTGAAACAATTTCTAAAAACCTACAATGAAACATTTTATGAAAATAAAACCAATCCCACTGCCATTGAGTTGATTCCAACGCTTACTGACCCTGGAAGGAGTTTCAGAAGCTGCAAATTGGTGTAGGAGTTTCTCCCTTAGACTACATGAAGGGATTGAACTCTAATCGTGGCAAGCAAGCCAATATCTCACCCACAGTGCCAACCCGGCTCCTTTTCTTAAGCTACTGGAGATTAAGAAATTAAATTAGTTCCTCAATTCATAAAGTAAATGAATCAATTTATCAAGTAATTTCTCTGATAAATTTTAAATAATTATTTAAATAATCTAAATATTACCATTTATAAATTAAAGATAATTTGTGGCTAAATCATATCATTTATAATCCTATAAGTATTTAAAAATACACACATTAAAATTTATAAATGAAAAGAAACTGAAAATGATATCACATTGACAACATACTTATTTTCTGTCACGGAGAGTTGGTTTTCAAAGATCAGCCTTTGAGCTGAAGAACAGCCAACAGACTAGAAGGAATGAAGAAAATAAACAAAAAGGGAGATGCTTAGCTTTAAAAAGACAAGGAGGTGGTGCTGACCAACCCAGAGACAGGGTAGCAATAAGTGATCCAAAATCAGTAGCAAGGAGGGTGTGAGTGGCCTGGTAGGGATTCAGCAAGGGCAAGGTAACCGAGAGAAATTACTGAAACCCAAATGAACGCTGAGCATGATAGTGGGACAAGGGGAAAATAAAAGGAAATAGAGGAAAGAACTAGATGACAAAGGTATTTATAGAGGTTTAAAGACTGGAATGCACATATGTAAATATATTTATATGAGTGTAGGGAAACAGATCTATGTGCATATATTTATAGGTTTAGTACTAAGGCAGCAGATGGACATTGGGCCTCCACTCAAGCGCTTACTCAATGTAAGAACACTTTGTTCTATTAAATTGGCATTCCAGGATGCACACCTTCCTGACACGATGGCTGAAGAAAAATGCCTGCATAAGCAAATGTGATGAAGAAAGCTGATGGTGCCCGGCTATCAAAAGATATAGCATCTGGGATGTTAAAGGTTTGACGATAAACAAGCAGCCATCTAGCTGAGAAGCATCAAAGCCCACAAGGTCTGACCACAAGGTGTAGAAGGGACCAGTTATCAGACATCAAAGAACTAAAAATCATATCAATGGGTTCCCACCTCCCTGATATGATCAATGAAGACAAACTTGTACATAAGCAAATGTGGTGAAGAAAGCGATGATGCCCAGCTATCAAAAGATATAGCGTCTGGGGTCTTAAAGGCTTGAAGATAAACAAGTGACCATCTAGTTCAAAAGCAACAAAGCCCACATAGAAGAAACACACCAGCCCCTGTGACCACCAGCTGTCGAAAGGATCAGGTATCAAGCATCAAGGGGGAAAAAAATCATATCATTGAAAATGTGGGTGAGTGTAGAGTGGAGACTCAAAAGCCCATTGGTAGCCAACCGGACACCCCTTACTGAAGGGTTGTGGGGAGGAGATGAGCCCGTTAAGGTGCAGCGTAGCAATGATGAAACGTAACTTTCCTCTAGTTCTTAAATGCTTCCTCCCTGCCCCCCCCCTACTATCATGATCCCAATTCTACCTTACAAATATGGCTAGACCAGAGGATGTACATAGGTACAGATAGCAACTGGAAACACAGGGAATCCAGGACAGATGATTCCTTCAGGACCAGTGGTGAGAGTGGCAATGCCTGGAGGGTGGAGAGAATGTGGGGTAGAAAGAGGGAACTGATTATAAGAATCTATGTATAGCCTCCTCTCTGGGGGAGGGACAGCAGGGAAGAAGGCAGGGAGAGACGTCAGACAGTGTAATATATGACAAAATAATAATTTATGAATGATGAAGGTTTCATGAATTAGGGGGGAGTGGGGATGGAGGGGGAAAATGAGCAGCCAATATTAAGGGCTCAAGTAGAAGGCAAATGTTTTGAGAATGATGATGGCAACAAAAGTACATATGTTCTTGACACAATTGATGGATGTATGGATTGTGATAAGAATTGTATGAGCCCCAAATAAAATGATTTTAAAAATGAATAAATTAATTTTTAAAAACTATGAGAAAGTAAAACAAAGGAGGTTTTTAATCAGGAAAGCATAAAAAAGAAACCAATATATATCTATATATGCAGTTATCTCCTGTCTTTCAGGGTAACTCTGAGTCAAAAGTGACTCAATGGTAGTGAACTCAGTAGCATAAACTTACAGAAACTATGCTTACATTGCATTTGTATATTAGGAAACAGGTCACAAAAATAGCATATTTTTACCCTGCTTATTTGATGATGATTTTACTCATATAATTCATCATTTATCTTGCTGAACAAACATCTTCTATCTAGCCCATGTGGTTGTTGTGTTGTTATTGTTATACACATATCAACATATATATGCTTACATATATGCATATATATATGCTTAAAAATTCTTGTTTTCCAAAGAATGTGCAGTCGTTTAAAACATTACTTTAAATAATGAATTAAATGTTTGATTTTTCAAAAAGAGGTTCTTATTGCTGTTCTAATGGCTTAAGTTGATAGTGATCTAAGCAGACCTAGAGTCTGGGGAAGACCGCATCCGTGTACCCGGCTGCTAAGCCCATCTCCACTAAGGCATCGGGCTGTCGTCCAAAGAAGATTCATCAGACATATTGTTGTATCGTCTGAACATGCACATTTTGCTGAGCAAAACACAAACAAGAGAGTGTGACAAGCCAAAGATAAATTTGGCCTATTATATACTTAATTGATTCAATTTGCCTTTGATTATTTGGCTGGAATTACCACAGAAACAAATCAGTATACCCATGACCTAGCTCTAAGAATATTCTGGTCACTTTCTATGAGGGCAGCCGGCTTGGTGCTGGGCAGGTAACTCAAAAATCAGCAGTTCAAACCTAGGGAGTCTAATGGAGAAAGATGAGACTTTTGCTCCCATAAAGATGGATCGTCTCGGAACCCCCCGGGGAGTCCTTGTCTGTGTTGCAGGGGCACCACGAGTCAGAATTGGCTCAGGGGTAGTGAGCTTCGTAGAGCACTCTGGCAGAAACAAAGCTTACAAGGCTTATATTCTAGTAAACAGGTTGCAAAAACAGGGCATTTGCACCCTGCTTAATTGAGGATGATTTTGCTCGTATAATCCGTCATACCTCCTGAACAAACCGCTTCCATCGAGCCCAGATGGTGGTTGTTGCTTTTGCTGTTGTTGTTGTTCTTAGATGCTATCAAGTCCATTCTGACCCATGGCACTCTCGCGCACAGCAGAAGGAAACACTGCCCGTTGCTGGGCCATCCTCACAATCGTCCCCATGCTTGAGCCCATTGTTGCAGCCCCTGTGTCAGTCCATCTCTTCACGGGCCTTCCTCTTTCGTGCAGCTCCTCTATTTTAGCAAACATGATGTCCTTCTCCAGGGACTGGTTTCTCCAGGCAACATGTCCAAAGTATATAAGAGGAAGCCTCACCATTCATCTTCCAAGAGAGATCAAAGCGTTGCCTTTGGCAGTCCATGGCATTTCCAATCTGCTTCTCCAGCACCACAGTTCAAGTCCACCAACTCGTCTTTGGTACTCTTTATTTAATGTCCAGCTTCAACATGCATATGAGGCAAATGAAAATCCCATGACTTGAATCAGGCATACCTTCGACCTCAAAGTAATGTCCTTGCCTTTCAATACCCAAAGAGCTCTTGTGCTCACAGGTTCCCACATGTAGTTGGTCTTAGACTCCTTTTCAAAAAGAAAAATATATAAACAGCAGCCCCCTAGAAATGAAGACCTTTTGTACTATAGCCCTTAATCCAGGATAAAGTGTGTTGTTGTCAAGGGCAATCAAGTCCATTCGAACACAAAGCAACCGTACGGACAATGAAACAAGACACTGCTCAGTCCTGCGCCATCCTCATAATTGTTCTCATTCTTGGGGTATCTTGTAGATATCTGGTTTTGTAGTTCACCTTGATCATTCCAGCATCCCCCAGGGTGTGGTGTCCCCCCTCTTTGGGAAACAATGACAAGACTTCATCTTATGCACATTGGGTATGTTATCAGGATGGGTGTGGTATGTCCCTCTTTGGAAAACAATGAGCCCAGTAATCAAATGTGTAACTGCTCTATTCTATTTCATGATGATGAAATTAAATCCAGATAATCCTTAGAAAAAAAAAGAGGACTAGACTTCATCTTATGCGCATTGGACATGTTATTAGGATGAACCAGTCTGTGGAGAAAGACTTCATGCTTGGTAAAGTAGAAGGTCATTAAAAAAGAAGATACTCAACAAGATGCATTACAACTGTGGGCTCAACCATAGCAATGATTGTGAAGATGGGGCAGGACCAGGTAATATTTTGTTCTGTTGTACCTGGGGCTACTATGAGTCAGAACTGACTTGATGGCGCTTGAAAACAACAACAGCAACAACATATCTATATGAGATGATCATAGTGGCCAATAATTTTTTTGACTATTCATTTGCAAAATTCAAAAGTCAACTCTCATTAATTGAAACCCCCAAAGAAATTATTGGAATGGTGTTGCACTACTCATTCAAGCCAATCAAAAGTTAAGCAATCTAGGAGAGAGAGACACCAGGGTAGCTCTGAAGATCCGTGTTGCATCATTAGGCACACAGGGATATATTTGAGTCACATCCTCTACCTGGAGGGAGGAGGGAAACAAGGACCCCAAGTCTTCTGGGACCACATGGAAGACAGAAAGGCTGGATTCCTGAAAGGAGAACTGCTGCTTTCTGATCAGAAGATGAAGGACAACATGCTATCAGGTGAAATATGAGATCATGTCAACAGCTATTTTAAACCAAAGGAGCCCAGTGGTGCAAGCAATTGGCAATCACTGAGAGTGCAAAGGTTGGCCATTCCAACTCACCCAGCAGTTCCGCAGAAGAAAGGCCTATGATCTGTGTCTCTAAAGATGAGAAGCAAGAAAACAGTGTGGAACAGTTCTGCTCTGTAATATGTGAGTTTGCCATGTGTCAGGGATCGACACAAGAGGCAGTTCTCAATCACAACAACTTCCCGCCGACATTTACTATAATAAATTCACAACACGTTGGGTGCCGCTAAGCGTCCTATTACGCAGGCGTCTTCTCGCATCTCACTAACCTGCCTTGAATGAACCCACTGCCGCATCACCTCCCAGCTCCCGGGTTTCTTTGTTATTTGCTTCATTGCACGAATCAACCCCAGGATACCCGCACTTCATGAAAGCAGAGTCTTGAATGTTCAAAGGGAATGCATCAGTAACTGATCACATGTGTGAGCAAATTAACTAGTGAAGCCATTTCATATAACTGATCTAGAAAAGCCATGGAGGATGACTGATCATGGCTTCACTGACTTCTCAGCCTCCTTCTCTGTGACCCTCCCAGACCCAACCCCCTTGAACATAGGGAGAAACTCTGAAACTCATGTCTAGAGTCCTGTCCAGTGGAGGACTCCATGTGGGCAAAGGTTGCACCTGTTTGTTTGGTCTAGGAGAGCATTTCAGGGGAAGTAGACCTAGATCTGGCTCTGCAGCAGAGTGTGTCTGGAGGAGGCCACTCAGTCTCTCTGGGTTACAGTTGTCTTATCTCTGAATTGAGTGGCTGAGCCATGCTTCTCCGAAGCAGCAGGGCAGACACCAAGGAAGGATCGCATGAATCGGATGTGGTGGTGGTCTCTTTTGCTCAGTTTCTGCTTTTGTCGTTGAGGCGGCGGTTCTTGTTGTTGCTTTGATCTTTAAGAAGTCCGTCCTACGGAGTGACATGTTGACAGGTATGATTAAGAAGAACTAAACACATTTCTGTTGAGAGGATTCTGACTCATGGTACCCTCTTTTCAAAAGCACATTGTCTTGCTTTTGCAACACCTCTGGGTGGGTGCAAACTGAAAACCTTTTCATCAGTAGCTGAACGTAAACTGTTGCTGTCACCTGGGATCTTGAGGTGTAGAGTTCTACAACCTAACATCCTGTTACAGCTTCTTCAAAGGACTGAAGGCACTGAATTGTGGTTTGAAATTCTACTCTGTTTGTAGGTAGTTTGTGCTCTTATTTTAATTAGGGAACGTTAAGAAAGCTTCTCAAAGTATCACATAAAACAGAGAATATTAGGATCACTTGCTGTTGTAAACACTGTTGTGAAGTGCCACTGAGTTTGTTCCAACCCGTAGCAAGCCTCTGCGCAGCAGAATGGAATACAGCCCAGTTCTGTGCCATCCTCACAATCGTTTCCATGTTGGGGCCCATGGTGGCAGCTACCCTGTAAATCTCTCTCTCGCTAGCTCTTTCTCTCTTTCACTACAAGGTGGCAGAATATTCCCTGCAAATTCTCAGATCAGACAGTCCCATTCGGACTTCCAAACACAGACAATGAAGTTGCTCCGAGAGACTTAGGAATCTGGCCGCAGAATTTAGACTACTTCAGGGATGGATCTGACAAGACTCGGGGACTAAGGTCACCAGAAAGGGAAAGTTGGATAACATCAGGACGAGTCAAACAACGCTTGGGAACTCTTTCTCTGTGACAACATCAGCGTCTCCTTCGCATTCTGGAGCTCTCTCTGCCACCATTGCTTACGGCGTGTGAGTTCTTCTTTCCCGGGATGACTTTCCTTTCTCCCATCCCCATGGTGGAGGTGTCACACGGAGCTGATCTGCCATCAGCTTTTCTCATGGAGAAAATGTGTGGTTTGCTCTGAGCTTTGTCTACCATAGGGAAGCTTATCCCCACTTTACAGCACCCACCCTTAAATGCCCATTGGGAAGGATCACAGAGGAAGCAATGTGTTCACGTTAAGTTAGGAGCCTCATGGCTTTTATTCTGGAATGAGTAAAAGTCCTTATATTCTCCTGCTCTGTTCCCCATCCCACCATGAGAATGATCGATGTCATTTGCAAATCTCATTTCTCAAAACCTTTCAAACACTTCCCTTAGCTGGCATAAAGGCAATGTTCTTTGATGGCATCTCGGGCCCTGCCCAGGTCCCCAATCTTCACCCTCCTGGCAGAAACCTTGTGGCGAAACAGAACGGCAAGCCTGGTAGTTAATCTGCAGTGGACTAAGTACTAAAGAGTTGTAATGGCAGTGTGAGTTAAGCATTAGGCTGATAACTGAAAGGTCCGCCGTTCAAACCCACCAGCCATCCCATAGGAGCTAGATGAGGATTTCTGTTTCCATAAAGAATTGATAAGATGACAATAGGGTTTTTGTTTGTTTGTTTGGTGGGGAGCATTCCGAAGCACTATTTCCCTTAGGAAAATAGCGATGTTGGTCATCAAGCAAGCACTAATTCCTCTAAACGTGACTTTCCCTGCCAAAAATTCCCAGGCCCTCCTGTGGTTTTGCACGCCTCTTGCTCTGACCATCCAGTTACCACTTAGCCAGGCAAAGTAATTAGAGACCCACATTCTTTTTGGCTCCCTGAGGATGCTAATCAATAGTAATCTCAACTAAAAGTGGGTCACCAAAAGAGAAAAACAAGATGAAAAATAAAAACTATAGGAAAGATCTGTTCCTAAAAGACTGCCGGCCATGCACTGATCAAAGGCCATCTGTACTCATGGATTACTCTACAATCATCGTACTGAACATGACTTCAAAGCACGCGTGCTTATAGACAGAGCTGGACTTCATTTGGCAGGCAGAGATTCTCCTCCTCGTGGTACTGACAGTGCTATGAATTCATTTGTGCTGCGGATTCTTGGAAGATGGAAATCACGGTGTAACAACCATCAGCTGGTTAACTAACGTGAATCAGACAGAGAAAGAGGTCTTCTGCAGGAAGATGTGGTTGTTGGTGTCTTCAAGTTGAGTCACTACTGATGCAGAGTGACCTTCTTTGTACAACAGAATGAAACACTGGCAGGTTCTGTGCCATTCTCAAAGTGGTTGGTTTGCTTTAGCTCACTGCAGCCACTGTGTCGTCCCATCTTTTTGAGAATCTTCTTTTTTTTTTTTTTTCTACCTCTGACCTTCTCCAAAGCAGGATGTCCTTTTCCAAAGACTGGCCTCTCCTCATAACATGTCCAAAGTAGATAAGAAGTCTTGCCATCCTCACGTCTAACGAGTGTTCTAGCTGAACTTTCTCAAAGACATATTTGTTTTCAGCGAGATATTCTTGCCCAAGACATTTCCCAAAGTGGTGATATAGCTGACACCCCTTAATGTACACCATAAATCACATATCCCATGGGAGATTTAGTTACAGAACACAATGGTCACTTGAATCTATCCATGGGCTCCTGGAACGAAAAGCCTGGCATTCTTATTCAGAAAAATCAACCACTGAAACCCCCATGGGACACAGTTCTTCTCTGACACACAGCTGGAGTGGGTGGCCACAGCGTGCTGCTTTCGTGCTATTCTTTAAGTGCATGACATTAAAGGAGGAATTTGTTTTAACCGCAGAATAATCTCCTCAGAATAAAGTGATGCAATCCCAGCTGGATATGTGACCACTAGGAAAGTGCACCAGGACCATCCAGTGCCAACCTTAATCTTCCAAAGCCATATTTCATCCCTGTCCACACCTACAGATCCCTCTCCCATTACTGCCAGCAGGAGTTCCTGACAGCTCACAGTCTTCCCTGCATCTCGGCAAAGGCAGGAAGCTACAGCCTCAGAGATCTTTGGGTCTTTACACCCACTGTCCTCTCATAGCTGTGACTGGGTTGTGCAAGCCCACCCTGCCCTCAATCCCAGTGGTCTCTAGAGTTGATGATCCATGGAAGGGGCTCCATTCGTGTAAAACCCCACCTTTCTCCTTCTCCGGAGTAAGAGAACTCCTACTGCTGAGGCTGAGAGAGGAGTTGAGAATGCATAGGTAAGGCACAGCCTCTCTCCTTCTTCTGAGCAGGCTTTTCCTCGAGAGAATGGACTTGGGCTGTTCCACCGGGGTTGAGTTGCCTGGAGGCCATCCAGCTGGGTGAGGGTGTGTGTGATGGGCCCACCCTGCCTGTGATCGGTAGTTCAAAACACAAACAAAAGAATTAGCAGCAAGTCAATTCCAAGTCATGGTAACACCATGTGTGTCAGGGTAGAACTGCGCTCCTTGGGGTTAGCAAGGGCTGGTTGTTTAGAAGTCTATCACAGGGCGTTCTTTCGAGATGCCTGTGTGTGGACGTCAATGTGTAACCTTTTCTTTAACAGTTGAGAACGTCAATGGTTTTTGCCATCCAGAGACTCTATGATTGGCGAGTCGTCTTTGCTATTGTTCAGCGGCATTGGGTCAGTTCTGATCAGAGACCTTACATACACCTACATAAAACAGCACTGGCCAGTCCTGCACCATCTTCACAGTTGTGGATGCCACTGTGTCAACCCATCTCCCTGTGGGTCTTCTACGTTTTGATGACCCTCTGTCCCACCAGGCATGATGTCTTTCTCCAGCAATTACTCTCCTGATCGCGTGTCCAAAGTATGAGAGACGAAGAAAGTCTCGCCAATTCTGGGGCTCAGTTTGACAAGAGTTACTTGACCTCAGACATCTAGAGGACACGTTTGTCAAAATGAAGGCATTCTTTCGGTGTTCCGCTCACCATATATCTCAGTTGGTTCAGAATTCAATGAGGAGAGAGGCACTGTTTGTCGCTCACCCTGCAAGTTCCTGCTTATCTGTGCAGAGTAAGAAACATTAAGAAAGACAGATGGCAATGTTGGGTCAGAACTGCTCATGAAAAGAGACGTTTGCTCCAGGCACATGGCTTTAGACTTTGAACTACAATAAAGTGCATGAGCAATACATCCAGACTTTGCAGTTTTGTGGACTTATGCTGGGTCATGAGTATGGATTCGGAGCTTGCCGTTGGTTTTTTCTTATTAGATGGGTGTGTTAGGCTGGGTTGATGTGAGAAACAAATCCAGTGACACTTATGTATGTGTAAGAAAGAGCTTTATACCAAGAAGCAAACATCCCTGCCTAGTTCAGAGCAAGTCCCTAAGTCCCATACGATTCCTTAAGTCCCTCTTCAGACGGATGCAGCCACACACAATGATGCAGGATGCAGGAAGATCACAGGTCGGTGGGTGCAAAGTCATGTTGATTCAATAGCAGTGGTTGCTTCACAGGGCAAGATGAAGGAGAACAGAAAGGGGGAGGTTCCCAGGGCTCTCCTTATAAGAAGGCCACGCCCAGGAGGCACCATCAGCCTCTGACTTGATTGAGAGGCTGAATGCCACCCCTACGCTTTTGTATATCTTCATGTTGACATGAAATTATGGAACTACCACAGGAATTTAAATGTAAGTGCACCTCAAATGGGATCCTCACATTGGCGGCACAGTGCAAGTGGAAATTAATAACAGGAGATGATTTATATTCAATTTGGGGCATCTAATGTTGACATTGTCATTTTGGAAAGCATTTGTAGGATGAACTCTTCGACAATCTCTAATAGGTAAATTAGTAGCAGGTGGCCAGACAAAGTTTGAGATAAGAATTCTCATCACAAGCACAAAATTAGCCTTTTATAACAAAATAGCCTTGGGACTTGATTTGAATACGGCCCTGAACCTGATACATCCTAAAACCCTCTGGGGACCATCGACCCCACCGTTCAAAGGTCCTGGGAGGCTAAAGAAGGGCAGGGATGGGTGATGGAAGGTGATTTTGTAGACCAATCTCGCTCTTCCAGCCACACAGCACCTGGTTCAAGCCCACCTTTCTAGTTGGTGCAGAAGGTTCCCACATAACAGCAGGGAACACATTCCTTAGAATGTGTTTAAGTGGATCATTCACTGAGAGACAACACAAATCTGATCGAATCTATGACTGAGACCAGACTTGCTTCTCCAACCCTCTCCACCCACAATAGTGACGCTCGGCCTACCAAAGCAGATGGACTCCGGTCACCGTCCAGTGTGGGCAGTAACTACTTCAATTCACAGCCAGGATTTCCTTTTCTTTCTTTATTTTTTTTAAAGAATAGTCATAAGATACTCAGAATTGCTCGTGATCAATAACGCGGGAGAAAAGCCGCGTCTCTGAAATTGCTGAGCAAATTGAAGCACACCGGAAGAAACGTCTGTAACGCCATTTACTGGAAAGTCAAGTGTCCTTGCTGCTCACCGGGCCCATTTTCTCCTGGTTCTAAGTGTAAATCTGAAGGGGACCTCTGTCTGTAGAACACAAAACCTTCTCTTTGGGCAGCAGCTGGGGCAGAGCAGGGGTGACAATCCACCTGCAACAAATTGATAAACGACGCAAAACTGTCTCTGGGTCTAAATGTAGTCGAGGCAGTTCACCTGAGAAGCGGCATGAAACAGTCATGACCCCGAGCCATGGATGACAAAGGATCTGTCCTGGTGGTGGCCAGCCCTCCGCAGAACTGACGGGAGCTGAACGCATGTGCATTTTACCAGCATCATCCCCTGGTGCGGGTCAGAAGCAGAACTCACCCCAAAGTGGGAAAGTGTCCTGTTTGATGTCTTGGTGGCATTGGGCAGACGTGTGAGGAAAAATGGAAAACTACAAAGAGATGCTTCCACTGTAGCAAATTCAAAAACAGACAAGGAAACGTACAAACAAACAAAAGCCCCATGAACAACCACAAGGACTGCTGTCAAGTAGATTCCATCTCCCAGCAAGCCTGAGGGACAGAACTGACAGCGTGGGTTTCAAGACTCTAGAGGAGCCTTGGTTACTCCGTGGATCATGAACTGGGCTCCTATCCCCAAGGTCAGCAGTTCTGTCCACCAGTCATTCTGAGGGAGAACGATGAGAGGCTTACAGCCTCTAAAACGGAAATGTTCCCTTTCACACCTTCTCTAGGGTCGTTGTGAGTTGGTGTCAACTCAAGGGCAGTGGATTCCATCTTTATGAAGCTGACTGCCACAGCTTTCCTCAGCTGAGGGGCCGGTGGACTCGCCCAGCAGTTTCAAGGACCACGTCACCAGGACTTCTGGAATGGAGGGACAAGAATCGCCAAATTGCCAAACAACATTGCATTCCAAAGGAATCAGTGACAAGGTGAAAGTTTAAAAGATTCCACTCTAGCAAAGAGAGGAAAAATGGGGGAAGTAAGCATTAGCAAAAAATTGTGATGACCACAAACTAAGTTGATCTTGCAGTCATCATCCGAGTGCCGCAATAAAGCGGCCAAAAAGAAATGGAATGACGATTTCCTAGATTCGAATCCAACAAGAATCCTTCTAGCCAGTTTAGCCATCTCAGAGAGAGAGAGAGCGAGAAACAGAAACCTGGCACATTGCCCCTTTTCAACTCTAATGAGAAAGATTGAAAATATAACCCACGTGACATCTTTTTCTTTAAAAAAGTTCAGGAGAGTGACCAAAGGAACTAGATGACCTATTTTTCATATTCCATATGAACAGATCAAAGAAGATACATTTATGCTATGATGCGGACAAGGGATATTCCAAATATCATGACCTGCCAGAAATATAAACAGGTCTTGGAAGAAGTACAGCCAGAGTGCTCCTTACAGGCAAGGCTGGTCAGCCTTCGTCTCACAGATCTTTGGACATGTTGTCAGGAGAGACTCGTCTCTGCAAGAAGACATCAAGTTTGGTGAAGGGGAGGGTCTGTGCAAAAGACCTCTGACAAGATGGATCACCACGGTGGTTGCATCGGTGAGCTCAAACACAAGAACAAGGGTGAGGATGGCCGAGGACCGAGTAGAGATTCATTCTGCTGTGTCAGGGTCTCCTATGAGTCAGAACCCACTCCATGGCATCTAACAGTACGGACATTTGAACAGCTTCCGTGTGTTCAGAAACAGTAGTAGTGCAACCTCTATTCACTTTATTCTGTTGGCTTTTAGGTTTGGGTTATACACTTGTCATTTCAACCCAGTGTTATCTGCCCAGCCATCATTTTTTAGTAGCTGCCACTGACTTCTTTGGCTATAACCTGATAAGAAAATCTAACTCCGAATCACCCGGCAAAGCTATTCCCTTTGGACCACAGATACTGTGAGATACTAAAATAGTTACTGTTTTAATGCTCCAAATGCTGGCATCACTTGTGATGTAATAGTGTTCACCTAATACATCTAAAATGATACATATAATTTTTAAAGTCTTCTTTGATCCTGGAGTTGAGCTCCTTTGACCGTAAACCATTCGACGTGTTTTTGTTGTAATTCTCATTACTCTTGTGGAAGTCTTCGTCGGAAAACGGATCTCACCCAGGCAACCCTTTGGGATTTATCAAGGTTTTAATTTCTGCTCTGAGCAATGATTTTTTATATTGTCTAGGTGCTGGGAAAAGTAGTGTATCTCTGTGTTTATGGTGTAAACCTAATAAGTTAAGCTCGTAAATCATATTCAAAACTACATACAAAAGGGCTTCAAATATTTTGTGAAAAAGAAAATGGAATTTTCCCACAAACTCTCTGCAGCCCTCAGATCTGATCTCATGCTTTTGGATCTCTTGTTTTCAACACACTCTTCTATTTTTTTCAATGTGATATTCTTATGAAGAATTTTCCCAATAGCTTTATATTGATTATAAATTAATTCATTTAATACTCTAAGTGAGTCTTCAGAAATGCTATACTAATAAACATTTTCCATCATTCTTTATTATAGTCACTGAGAGCCTAATATGAGTATTGTTACATTCACTCTGTTTTGTTTCAGAATTTACTGATGCAGCTTTTCTTGTCCTTTTGATTTTTTGCTTGTTTGTTTCCTTATCATGAATTTGTTTCTTTAACCAACAGTTATTTAATTGCTGCACTTTTAATTGAGGGATTTAATCGACTTACATTTATTATTGCAATCATTTTGCTCTGAGCATTCCTCTTTTGCATCACTTTTCCATTGCTGACTTTTAATGTATGGGCTTCTGTTGTTGTTGCCTGCGGTTTTTGAAGTTCTATCTGCTCATCATTCTAATAATTCCCTTTATGGTTGTTAGAAGTGCCCTTTAACTTAGAGTGCTCTAAATATCAAAGACCAAAATTAAATGCTCACTCTTGGTCCTTCTTATGTGAGAAGAGCACTGTAGCACTCTTGTATTCTCCTTTATCTCTTAATCTATTTGAAGTTTTAGATCAAGACTAGTATACTTTTTTCAAGACATGGAAACCGACTGCTCAGAGATGAAGTATTTAAGGACTTTTTTTTAACAATCCAAGTTTATCTCTTTGAAAATAATTGTCATTTCTTCCTAGATTTTCTACTTCAGTCTTGCAAGTTGGTATTTTATTCTTCCCATATCAAAAGGAATATTCTACAAAAGCTTATGCAAATCTGCCATGAAGGCCACAGGTGAGAACACCTTTCTAACCAGGTGCCCACCTAAGACGACCTCAGGCTTACTTTCACTTTACCCAAGCTTCCGCTCTTCTCTTTGAACAGGCAAACTCATCTGTTTCTTGGATGAGGGGGGATCACTGGCCTAGAACACTTCCTATTTCCCGGGACCACGCGATCCTCTTTATGTTCTCCACTGGCTTCTTTTTAGTCTATCGTGGTGATCAAGTTTATATTTTGTTACCGGCCATCACCTGTAAAAACAAATTTAGGAATTACTTTTGACCTAGTTCCCATTGTATTTTTCAGAAATATTGTCAATAAATATATGTTTAAAACAATACGCTTGATATCCATTTCCAAGTAAAATAAAGTGGACTTGATGCCTTTTATTTGGGGTCCTACTCTAATAACCCCATTATCCATAAAGTAAAAAAATGCATTGTTTCTCTCAATATGAATATTGTTACTTTTACCTAATTGTCTATAGTACGATCATGCAATTTTGATTATGTTTTTCTTCAACTGTTTATCTTTTACACATGTATCTGAAATACAAATAAAATAATCTGGCCACAGATTTACTTCTAATTAATGCAGTGTTGGAGAGGATTGGGGCAAGTGTGTTAGGATTGAGAGGAAATCAAATTGAGTATGATTTGACAAATAGAGAAATTGAATAATGGTGCCCGGCTATCAAAAGATATAGTATCTGGGGTCTTAAAGGCTTGAAGATAAGCAAGCAGTCATCTGGCTCAGAAACAACAAAGCCCACATGGAAGAAGCACACCAGCCTGTGTGATCATGAGGTGTCGATGGGATCAGGTATCAGGCATCTACAACCCAGAATAAAACCATACCCAAGGTCAATGGGGGTGGGGTCATGGAGAGGAGACACAATGTCCATCTTTAAACAATTGGACATTCCCTCACAGAGGGGTCACAGGGAAAAGATGAGCCAGTCAGTGGGCAGTACAGCACCAATGAAACACACAACTTTCCTCTAGTTCTTTGGTGCTTCCTTTACCTCACTATCATGACCTCAATTCTACCTTACAAATCTGATTAGACCAGAGCATACACACTGCTACAGATAAGAACCCACAACACAGGGAATCCAGATAGATAAATGCCTCAGGGCCAACAAGGAGAGTAGAGATACCAGGAGGATTAGGGGAGATGGAGGGAGAAAGAGGGAATCTATCACAAGGATCAATCTAGAACCCCCTCTCAGGGGGATGAATCAAGGGAAAGTGGGTGAGGGGCGACGGAGGATGATGTAAGGTATGGAAATACTAATCTATAATTTATCAAAAGTTCATGAGGGACGATGGGCAGGGGATGGAGGGGGAAGAAATGGGGAGCAGAAATCAGGGACTCAAGTGGGAAGAGAATGCTTTGAAAATCATGATGGCAGCATACGTGCAAATGTGCTTGACACACTGAAGGAATATATAAAGTATGATAAGAGCCCCCAATAAAAATATTTTTTTAAATCGTTTTGACTTATAGCTACCCTATGTGCAGCAGAACAAAAGTGCCTGGTCCAGCCCATCCTCATAATCATTGTTATGTCGGACCCCATTGTTGCAGCCACTGTGATGAGTCTTCCTCTTCCTTATTATGCAGGATGTCTTTCTCCACTATTCGTCCTGCCTTCATGTAGTCATTAATTCATTCACTTGTTCATAGACATTTATTTATGCTCAAATATTGCAGGCCCTGGGCAGCATTTCTTTTTTGTTATGGAGCAAATCACAAAGAGTTGAAACCTTCCAAATGACACTCAACAATACTCTAGGCTAAACCTTCTTAAACCATGAGGTCACATAACTGATTGTAGAGGTCTAGACATATTTGGAAGCAGGAACAGATTTCTGAAGATGAGACAAAAATTAATTTAAAAGCAGACGTATAATGCATCAAAGGTGTTCCTGCCAATGCTATCGATTTCTTAGGCGCTAATAAAACAAGAGTGGGAGAGTTTAAGAAGCCCTGATCTAGGCAATATATTGGTTTAGGAATATCCTCAGTCTCTGGCTATGTGGAACATCTGTTGTTGGTGTTGTTGTTAGGTGCCATTGAGTCAGCTTCAGCCCACAGTGACCTTGTGTCCAACAGAAGGAAACACTGCATGGTCCTGCATCACCCTCCCATTGTTCCTATGCCTGAACCCATTTATGCAGCCACTGCGGTGATCCATCTTGCTGAGGGCCTTCCTCTTCTTCACTGCTCACTTCGCCAAGCATGATGTCCTTCCCCAGAGACTGGCCTCTCCGACAAGAGAGGAGTGTAAGACGAAGTCTTGCCATCCTTGCCTCCCAAGGAGAACTCTGGTCTTACTTCTTCTAATACAGATGTTTGTCCCTTGGCAGTCCATGGGACTTTCAGGATTCTTCGCCAACACCACAATTCACATGCATCTATTCTTGTCTTCCTTATTCAATGTCCAACTTTCACACGCTTCGGATGCAATTGAGAATACCAAGGCTTGGGTCAGGTGCACCTTCGTTCTCAAAGAAACTTCTTGGCTCTTCAACACTCTAAAGAGGTCTTGTGCAACAGATTTACCTAATGCAATATGTCTTTGGATCCCTCGACTTCTGCTTCTATGAGCAAGGGTTGTGGGTCCAAGAAAACAAGACTGGAATAGAACATCTATCTCAGTGCTAGCCATTCCTTGGGGACAGAATAAACACCTGGCTAGAGGGATGAGGAAGGAATTAGGGTTAACCTGCATCGATCAGGACAGGGGAACTCAAATTCCTACCCCTCCATGACTCTCTGGGTAAATAAAGCAAATTATTCTTGATCTGCTTATGCACAGAGTAATCATTCTCTGTACAAAGGCTCAGGAACGAGTTTGTGCTTTGTACATGGTTCCTAACTGAACTTTTACCCATTAATTCTTCAGAGTTTTGATATTGTCTCTGGCATTGAGAGGGTTAAGAGCCATTGACTTGCTAATGTACACGAAAAAAGACAATTCTTAAAGATGATATTGATAAATGGTACATTCTGGGAGACCACTGATGCATTATAGTTTCAGAATACAAAGAGATCCATTTAGAATGATGGATGGTTTAGTAAGGAAAGACTTTACAATCAGTCCGTCTCTGCCACGGTTGATTTTCTTCCAAGATATAGAGTTAATTATGAGCATTATTGATACCAATAGAATATGAAAGAGATCACGCTTCTTTTGGAGACTATGCTTATTAAAGAAAGCAATTGAGTTATTGTACTTGAAATTATCTCAATCTAAGCTCAGTATAGTGGTCCCAAAAGATAATGGCAGCAATTCTTTTTTTCCTCTCTGTGAACTTAATATCTGCTTGGTACTTATTAAATTTGGTTTCTTTAGCTAGCATTTGGTATTACACAAAGCCTTCTTAATGACACAGTAGAGTTAAGGCATATTTACATATTGAACTGTGATACCCTTGCCTCCAAATATTTGAATAGCAACAGATGTGTCTTAGAATAAACACTAAATGTATTCTCGACACTCTAAACATTGAATCTCAATACCACAAAGTATATAAACAATACACTATAGCTGTAGATAAATCTGGCAAGTACTCAGATATCAACAATACTTTGCTCATCATTAACCACTGTATTATATGAAATGCAGATGCTCACTTAAAAATTCTACCTCCCCCCCTCATCTTTGGAACATGAATGTGCTGTGACAGGTAGGAATCACTGTATATAATTGGAATATTTTTCTGTTGATACAGTTATTACCTCCAAACCCAAACTCCTCACCATCAGGTTGATTCCAACTCATAGTGACCCTATAGGACAGAGTAGAACTGCCCTTGTGGATTTCTGAGACTGTTGATCTTTACGGGAGGAGTGAGTCTCATCTTTCTCCTGAGGAGTGGCTGGTCATTTTGAACTGCTGGCTTTGTGGTTAGCAGACCAAAACATAACCACTATGCCACCCGGGCTTGTGTCCATTCCTTAGTATTAGATGGCAGTCCAAATACAGAACACTCATTTATGAATCTATATGGATCTCCATAAGAATTAAATAAATGAATATCTGGGGGGAGAAAAGGTGCATCTCCCATGCGTAGGAATTGCAAAGCATTTGTGTAGATACACTGCCCTCAAAGATGTCGACCATAATTCCTCACTCTTTAAGTATAGGCTGTGAGTTGGGACTTCATTCCGGAGTAGAGTAGAACAAGAGGGTGTGGAACTCACCCAATCTGGCGTCAATTTGAGGATGAACTGTGTAGGGGTGGAGTCTAGCCTATCAATCTGGAGATAGCCAAGGAGATCTCTGTGTGGGCATGGCCTTCTCCTGAGAATTCTGGGAACTCCAGTATTCCTGCTTGGAGGCAGGAGACACCCTGGGAGACATGGCAGCTGACAAGACACGTGGACTCACCCTGATGCAGAGACCCCTGCCAGTGCTGAGATGTTTCCAATGACACTGGATTCGAAGACTTTCCACCCACTGGCCTGTGATCTTCTGCATTCGGCGTCATTGCATGTGTTTCGTGCGTCTGAAGAGGACTTTATAGATTGATATTGGACATATGGGTTAATATTGGACTTATAGACTTGGTCTGGGCTGGGCTGGGATGTTTTCTCAGTGTTCACTTGCTTGTGTGTATAAATCTCTTTCTTATACACATATGTGTGTCCATGGATCCGTTTCTCTAGTCTACCCAGACTAACACAGAGAGTAAGCTAAAGATTAATTTTATAATGGAGAAATCTGACAAACACTGCCACACCCACGTCATCAGATTAACATCTGATTGGACATTGCCTCAGAGGACTTCCTCCTGGAATTCACCTCTCTGGTCTAATCCCGAGACAAACATCAGACAACTCCAACTGACAGACATTTGACCCAAACCTGACCAGCACTCCTTAATGCCCTCAAAGTTACCGAAAACAAGCATAGCCTGAGAACCTGACAGCCAAGAAGAGTCTAAGGAGTCAAGGTGACTAAACCTATGTGGTTTCCTGGATGCGATCTTGGAAGTAAGAAAGAACTGAAGAACTCTACGTAAGGAATGGCCTTGACATGGAGTCAGTACCAACTCACAGCAACGCTATGCACAACCGAAAGAAGCACTGCCCAGTCCCGCACCCTCCTCACATTGTGATGTTTTAACCCCTTCCTGCAGCCACTGTGTTGATCAAGTTCCTTGAGTATCTTCCTCTTTGGGGCTGACCCTCTACCAATCATGATATCCTTCTCCAAGGATTGGTCCCCTTTTATAACATGTCTTCGTCTGTGAGATAAAGGCTGTGGTCCTCACTGCTAAGGAGCATTTCGGTATACTCCCTCCAGGATAGATTTGTTTGTTCTTCTAGCAGTTTCTGATACTGTCAATATTCTTGTCGACACCATAATTCAAATGCGTCAAGTCCTTTGTGGCCTCCTTTATTCATTGGCCAGCTTTCACATACATGGGAGGGGATTACAAATAACAAAGCTTCGGACAGGCACACCTTAATCCTTGAAGTCGCACCATTGTTCTTTAATATTTTTAAGAGGTCTTTGGCATCAGAGACATCCAAAGCAATACCTTTTTTTCTGATTCGTGACTGCTGAATGCTTCAGGAATATTGGTTGTGGACCCAAGTAAAATAGAACCCTTGACGGTTTCCATTCTTTTCTTGATTCGTGATGCATTGTATTCATCCGGGTGTGAGAATTTTGGTTTTCTTTACATTCGCTTATAATCCATACTGAAGACTGCAGTCCTGACCTGTATCAACAGGAGCTGAGGTCCTCTGCAGTTTCCGCCAGCCTGGTTGTGTTTGCAAAGCAGAGCTTGTTCATGAGCCTCCTCCAAATCTGATGCCATTTTCTTTTTCGTATAGTCCAGCTTCTTGGACTATTTGCTCAGCATGCAGATTGATTAAGTATGATGAAGGGACTCAACTCTGAAACACACTACATGGACAGTGAATTATTTAGTACGGCTCTTCCAGCCAAAGTCTTCAACTCCCACCAAATGACCATTTCCTGTACGGGTCTGGGAAGAAGGTGAGGGGGAAGATGTTGGAAGCCTTCACTTGTAATTGTGAACAGGCTTCCCCAGAGGGCCATCCTGCTGCATATAAAATGAGGCCTCTGAAAAACAGGAGAAATCTCGATACCACCAAGAGCCATGAGTGGAGTGTGTCGTCTGGACCCGAGACCCTGTGCCTTGAGTCTCCTGGACCCAGAGGAGCTGGGTAGAAGCACAAGCCAGAGCTTGGTATAGGGTAGGGGACTTCCAAACAACCACGGAGCAAGTGAAGCTGAATGCTTTTGTGCAGAAAACTGGCTTGGAGAGTGAGGTGCTGCTGGCACTTAACTGGTGAAACTGGGCTTGCTGACCCAAAGAAACGGAGGGCCTTCTGGCCATGGCTTTCTGGAGTATGGTGCCCCTGGGCATTTAATTTAGGGAGGTGGATTTGCTGACCCATGGAGTTTGAGCAGAATGCCTTCAGGTTAGGTCTTCCAGTAGAGTGATGTGCCCATTAGGGCATTTTTACTTTTTTAGCAGACCAGAGAGAAATTTGTAACATTTCATAATAAACAACTATTCTCAGAGTTCCTCACAATTACTACAGCTTCAGTAGAACCCCAGACCTTGACACTAATCCGTTCTAGAAGGAGCATTGAGATGCGATGCAGTTGAGTTCTGAATCAATTTTTTCCCATAAGAAATAACTGAAAACGGATTAATCCATTCTCAACCACCAAGTTTTTACCCCAACCTTGCCTTTTTATACAAAACATTACACAGAAATTTCAAATAAATAAGTTTAGAGTTAAATACTATAATTTAAACAAGAAGCACAACACTTAAAAAAAGGTTTTAACAACTACAGTATGGCCCATACCTTGAGATGGATGAGGATGTGGATCTGTGGACAGGGATGTGGAGAGGAGGATGGAGAGAGAGTCACTGTTTGGAAAGATAATCCCCTTCCATCAAATCAACTGGTAGCTGCTTTTCAAGAGTTTTTTCCCTTCTTTGCCTTTTTTCACTAGGACCTGGCTTTCTCTTTTAAAATAAAAATCTAAGGTGGTCTCTGTTGGTGTTTCCTTAACTGTTTTTTTAAAAGCGTTTACTAAATTATCATCAGCAATATTGATAACACAATTAACCCATTCCTTATCATGATGATTCTTTTCAAAAAACTTTCTTAGGATACATCCATGGGTTTTTTTTTATCTAAAAACAGTACAAAAAGCCACAAACACTAAGAAAATTATAGCAAAACACTTGGAACACAGCCACAAAAGCTTCAAACAATGCATACTAACACCACTAACTAATGCCAATGACCAAAACACAAAATGCTTTTGTTTACAATAATCAGGTGTGCCAGGTTGGCTTCCGATGTTTTGTTTGAGCTCTGCTGCAAGATTTTTTCACGTTCCACATCGGAATCTGAATTATGCGGAGTACTGATGCGGTCAAGTACCAGGGTTCTACTGTTGTTAACTTTCTTAATAAACCATTTAATCATGAATTTTGTCTGTGAGCTCTGGGTAGCCATTACCACGGATATTACAACCCAGAGAACTAAAACAGAGAACTTTAATTAAGACAACACACACCCTTTCTGATCTTAAAACCTGCGGTATACTTTCCGATTCATTAGGCCATGCCAGCATGAAATTATCACGGGGAGCCGTGTGATGTGTGGCTCATTGACACCAATCAGTTCCTGGAATCGAAGGTTTGCACAGAGCTGGATGGTTTGTAGGAGCCCTGGTGGGGTAGTGCTTCTGTGTTGCACTGCTAAGTGCAAAGTCAGCGGTTCGAAACCACTGGCCACTCTGTGGGAGACAGATGAGGTTCCCTGCTCCAATAAGGAGTCTCTGAAACTCGCAGGGTAATTCTACCCTGTCCTTTAAGGGGCTCTTGAGTCGGCTTGACAGAGTGAGTTTGTTTGTTTTCAGGGTTTGGGATGGTTTGCAGAACCCCAGTAAAGTCAGGGCCTGGTAGCTTCCCTTTATTGGAATAGAAAACACACACATACACACATCAAAACCCCAATAGCTGTATTGCAGGCCCAAGGGCTCTATTGATTTGTTCTGTTAAGGAAGCCACATATGGTGCAACAGCTGTGATGAGTTTCATCACCTAATTAAACTTACAATTACCCATTGTCCCTGCAAGGTCAAGCTGGTCAAGCTGGAAAGTTCCATGGACATATGGTTGTCATCAGGACACATGTAGCTTTTGGATCTCGCACCGTGACGTTTCCCGTCAGCATCTCACACGGCACTTTCCCCTTGAAATGTACTGATGTTATGATTATTTTCCGACATACCTTCAGACTCCAAGATGTTTCCAAACCTGTTCAAAAAGCCGTGGGCATCCTCCCCCCGAGTCATTTACTGAGTTTGCTTTGTCCTTCCTTTTCCCTTCTTCTCTCCCTCCTCCCTTCTCGCTCTCCCTCCTCCTCCCCCTCTTGTGTTTATTGTGCTTGTTGGCATTTTATTGAAGACTTTAAGATAAATTGGAACCATGGTGCTTCTCTTAACTAAAATTCATCAATGTACATGTTCTGAAGTCATATGCATAGTATCAGTATAAAAGTAATTCCTTCGTCATCATGAATAAAGTATTTGATTCTAAAGGCCTCCTTCAGATCTCACCACAAGTCTAAGAATGTCCTTCATAGCAAAAATGAAACTACACATTAATCATTAGATTTAGTTCGCTCATTTGCCCTCTATTCTTATTTAATCTGATAGTTCATGAGTCTTTCATTACATGATGTTGATTTTTTGAACAGTACAGACCCGTCATTCACAGAAGACCCCTCAACTTGAGTGTGTTAGATATTCATCCCCTGTATATCATGCCTTTATTCCTTGAGATTCTTGAACACGATGCCCCCATTGCTATTTAGCTTTGTCTGTGGCTGTTGAGACATCTAATCATAATCTTTTAAGTATGTTGATTCTTACAGAGACCCTTTCTTTATTTTTAAAGTTTAGTACTTGTTACATACATTCCTCAGAGTCTAGTGTTTTGGATCCTGCTAACAATTGAAACGTTTCAAGTATGTACATACAAGTTTTTAATGTCGGGAGAGATTTCTTGAATTATTATGTTCTTTCAACACACAAACGGTGCTGTTCCACTCTCTTACAGCCACAATAGTTTCCAGTGAACCCTCAGCTCTTAACCCAATGATCTTCTCCCCTTTGTAGAAAGCATCATTTTGACCTTGATGCTTCCAAGGGATCTTCTTTAATTAGCTTTCAACAATTTGATTATGATGGATCAAGGCATGGGCTCTTTTTCTTTTTCCCAATAAGGGGTTTGGTAGGCAGAGGTATATCTCCGGTGATATTTTGCATAAACTTTAGCCATTATTTATTTAAATAAATTTTCAACTCCATACTCTTTCTCTTGCCATTATATAAGCTCTATTACCTGTGTGTACTTTTTAAAAATTATTTAACAGGGTCTTTAAATTTGTGTTTAATATTTGGTTGTTTTTCAATATTTTGGTTGTTATTCTAATTGTATATTTCCTACTGATTTATCGTCTAGCTCATAAATATCTCCTCTCTCGTCTCTATTTAATTCAATTCATTTGATACATTTCTTATTTTAGTTCTAAAAATTTGAGATAGTTATCTTTATCTGGCTCTCTCCTGACATTTATTTCTTTGTTTTTTTTCTCCATTGCAAGCATTCTTACTTAGTGTGAAGCAGACATGCGAACGTCAAACTCACGTTATCATGTGAACTCTGAAGCTTCAGATCAGATTAAAACTAATTTCTAGGTCTCTTGGAGGCACTTTTCAATAATATCCATATTTCTGCATATTCCTTTGGTCTAAATAAAGATTCATATATAATGTGATGCCATTATATATGGGTTTGGCTTATGAGTTCTAGCCTTCCACTAAGACTTTGGATCTGCGAACCAACTCCTATATCTCGAAATTTGATTCTAATTCAAGAAGACCTCAAGTGTTTTTCTTCCCCTTTTAAGTCTGTAGCTTACATTTTACATTTCAAATATCAGTTTCATGAGATTGTGCTCCTTATATTTAAGTCCCAGGGACTCCAGGATAAATAAGTCATAATCGAATTTGATTCAGGACATTTTGGTTTTCATCCTGGTCAAAATATGTTCCTATTTCTACACTTCGCGTGCGGTAAAAAAGGCGTCATTCCTTGACCTCTGACATCCCACATCCTCTCCCATCGTTGAAACCAGAGAGCCCATTCTAGTTGCTTTGAGTTGAAACACCGCTGCCAGCTTTCTGAGAACGCATTTAAAGTACACATGCACTAGTGTTCTCCCTACAAATAGCCAGGTTTTATGGGTTTGTGAAAGGTCTTTCTTCTCTGTCCTCCTGTGGGCTGTAGGTAAAAGACAGGTGACACACAACACCCCCACCCAGAAGCTCTGTCTCTGTGCTGTCCAGCAGAATTTCAGGCATCTCACAATCATTTGTAATGGGCCACCTTTGAATAGAACAAGCAACCTTTTAAAACAACTCTGAACTTCTCTAACTAGCACATTGACTCTCAATGTGTTTTCCAGGTTTTAAATAAAACACTCTGGCCTTTAGTTATATCCTGTCTTCTCTGGTGTACCATCCTGGGAATCCATGCCCAGACCCATGCTTGGAATTGTTGATATCAGTGAACTAAAAGCGGTAGTGCCCTTTGTGTGTGAGGCTTTTCCAGATCCCTCAAGAGTGTGGCAATCTGATGTTAGCTGTAGTCTGGAGAAAAATGGGGGGTGGGGGGGGTGGATGAGCATGGTCAGAATTATAATGACACTCAATGTATTTCCAACATCAGCCTATAACTTATCTTTTGGGCAACCCATTATATTAAATAACATAATTAGGAGTCCTTTTGCAAAAATAGTCAAGGGAAGTAGTGTCTTTAAGCCAAGCTGCAACAGTCCCTAATGACAAGGACAATGAGATTACTTCTGGATGCAAGGTGGACTCAGAACATCACGGAGAATACCAAATATTCCAAATCCTACCAGACAGATGATGACATGTATGACCATGCCAGTACTCTGAAGTACGTTCTTTTGCAATCAGTGCCCTAGTGGGCAACATTGAGCCAATGTCTTTATTTGGCAAAGCACAGAATCCCAAGTCACATTCGTCTCTCAGCTCCTGACCCCAGTGTGAAAGGAATAAAATGTATGAATGTGATCCTCAGTCTTGAGAGCTCTTGGTTTTCAGTTTCTGTCTTGAGACGGGGATATACTGACTGGAGCTTGTCATTATTTCCTTAAGCCATCTAGTGTTGTTAGATGTGAAAAACCCCACCCCCAGCTCCCTCCCGAATTCTTTGATTGCTGAATGCCCTGTATATTATTCTATGTCAGTAGCCTGACTTTCATTGGGCACTTTATTCCAAATCACAACAGGAAACAATTTAAGAAGTCATGGTACAAGTATATGTTGTAGGTTGCTAAAATCCAATATGGTGCACTGAAAAAGACTACATACATACGTACTTTCAAATCTATCCAGCCTAAATCCTATCAATGGTAGATACCCATCAATATTCTTACTGTTTTCCTGTTAGTGATGTTATTAGTTATATTGTTACAATGGTGAATGAAACCACTACTGATCTTTCATGCATACTCATTGAGTTGTACTTTTTCCCCTTCTTTTTTTAAAAATTTAAATCGTTTTATTGGGGGGGCTCATACAACTCTTATCACAATCCATATATACATACATTGTATCAAGCAGATTTGTACATCTGTTGCCCACATCAGTCTCAAAACACTTGCTTTCCACTTGAGCCCTTGGTATCAGCTCCTCATGTTTCCCTCCCTCCCCGTGTCCCCCCCTCTTGGGCCCTTGATAATTTATAAATTATTATTATTTTGTCAATTCTTACACTGCCCGATGTCTCCCTTCACCCACTTTTCCATTATCCAACCCCCAGGGAGGAGGTTATATGTAGATCCTTGTAATCGGTTCCCACTTTCTACCCCACCTTCCCGCCACCCTCCTGAGTTGTACTTTTTTTCTTTCTTTCTCTGAATAATTGCCAAGAACAATAATAATAATAACAGAAAGCGTAAACTTTCCTCATGTATTTATATTTCTACTGGAGGATTTATTTTAAAATATTTAATCCAATGCACTACGAAATCTTTCTCAGGGACATTTTAGAAAAATTTATTAGTGGGCACATTAAAGTTACTGAATGTGATACAATAACTGCGTTGGTTTTAACGATGAGTAAATGTTTTGATTCAAGTGAATCCTCTAGACAGCACACACACAAACACTAAGGGAGAGAGAGGAGGGAGAACACCCTGGTAGGAGAGTGGGTTACTTATTACGTTGCTAACTGCAAGATCAGAGGTTCAAACCCAACAGCTGCTTTGCGGGAGAGAGATGAGATGTAAGCCCGCAAGAACATGTACAGCCTCAGAAAGCTTGGGGGCCATTCTGCCCTATCCCATAGGGCATTGTCCTATACATTGAAATTAATTCAGTGGCAGTGAGTTTGGTTATTTGAGTTACACACAGAGCTAGAGAGAAAGAGAAATTAACTTCAAGAAAGGCTCATTCAATTGTAGGGGCTGGCACGTGCCAAATCTGTGAGTTAGGTAGCAGGTTGTAGACTTATGCTGGCTCAGGGTGGCCGAGTGTGGCAAATTCACAATCTGCGGGGCCAGGAGGGAGACGTCTGCAGACTTCTGCTGCTACAACGAGAAGTCAGGTGACAAAAAGAGTTCAGGATCGAGAGAGTGAGCTTTGCCAGAACCTTGATGTAAATGCTAGAGGCAGAGGACTGCCCCGAGGAAACTCCCCTCCAACTGATCTGCTCCTCACCTAAGATCACATTACAGGAGGAGATTACATGATATCACTTGATGGGGGGGAAAGGACCAGTCTAATGTCTGCCTCAACCACAGAGAATGACAGCCAAGCCACAGAATTGCATAACGCTAACCGGCACGGAGCCCCGCGTCAGCCTTAGGGAAGGCTGCCCTACTTTTTGGACTTGCCTCTGCTCTCCAGCATTCCGTGCCCTTCATAGGGGAGTGCTCCCCTTTTGAATCATCTTTAATTTATTCTGCTTTTTGATATTTTCTGCTTTCTTTGAAAGAAGTTTTTCCTTGTTTTATTTGGTTCTTGTTGCTGCGTCATGTTTTTGTTTTGTTTTTTTTGGTCTTTGCTTGTATCTTCTGTGTAGGGAAGTCAGGATTCATAATTCCCTGGGGGCACAGAATAGGAGTAGGGAAATGCGGAGTCAACCATGGTGGTACAAGAAGGAATAAATGTTCCAAAGTTGCTTGTGGTGATGAATGCACAAGCCTTCTGAATATGACTGAACTACTGAACGGTATGTGATGATGATTATTTCTCAATAAAACTAGTTTTTGTTTTAAAATGGGAGTTCTATTTTGCAGGATTTATTCTTATGGAACCACTGAGGTAAGGGTAAAATCAAGCAGAAATAAACCCAATGTGCTTGAACTGGCACATTTGAGGGAAAATTGGTGGCAGAACCATTTTACATGCATATTTTCATTTCCTTCAGCACCTGAAGTACCAAAAATATGGCGTCCTCACAGTGTGAACTGATGCTCATCTCCTTCGAACACCCTATAAATTATCTATAAGACAGCTCATCATATTAAATAACGCAATTATAGGACACATAAGAAACCAGCTGAGTCCAAAGTGTTTTACAGTGGGGAGAACACCATGTCTCATCATGGCTGGACAGGAAGTCAATGTTATGCAAGGTTGGTATTTCTTCTCGCTGAGATATTACCTTACATGTTGACTGCCAAGTCTCAGAGTGGCAGAGAATGAGTGTTGTCAGCTTGAAGAACTAGAAACGAGTTTACCTTGAATTGCATGACCTTCTTCTCATTGGCTGAACAAGCAGGAAGTGAGATCATTTGTATTCTGGAGACCGAGAAGGTGACATGTCATAGCCTGGGAGAAAAATGAGCATGTCTGGTTTCACTCATAGAGGTTATTAGCTGTCGTGAGCCCTTTTAAAAGTAAGTCGAATATAAATCGTTACTATTATTAAGAGTAAGTATATTAGGTATCAAAGCTAATCATCAGTATGCCGCCCTCTAACATAGCTATGATTTGAAATCTACTTACCACCAACAAGCTTAATTCTAAAGTATTTGGGTAGGTTTAGGCTGGGGTGAATAAAAAATATTCTTAAATCTGAAATGTGTTACTTTGGTGAAAGTTAATTAAAAGGGTCTAGGTGATTCGTGGTTAGAACCAAAAAGAACTAAAGAGAGAGAACTCTAAATAGAAGAGCCGCCTCTCTCCTTCTTGGTTGGCATTTCTCTTTGACTGTTATCACTCTGTATTTTCCACTATTCTTTCTGCTTTGAAGTGGTGCACAGTAGAAAAATGCTTTCAGACCCCATTTGCTTCCTTCATTCTTCAACATACGTAATGGAGCTGAACTTATGCACCAAACAAAGCATCTTCTCCAGCACACAATCCATTAGGCATCTGGAAAACATTGGAGGTCACAATTGGTGATCCTCAGATGAAAGAACTGACATGAATCAGAAATGATGGTTTTACCCCAGAGGATGGGCAAAGGGGAAAAGTCATTTGAAAACGAATTTTATCTTCTTCCCCAGATACATTTTCCAGTCCTTACTGAAGACCAACAAAGTGGACTCAAAACTCAACAGCAAAACACACATAAATAAATGAGCTGAGCTGCTGGCTCTTGGGCAATCTGCCCTGAAAATAAGAATGTTTGGTCAGTCTTACTATGGTAGTAACATAATTTCATGTCAACTTGTTGAAGTGTAGGGGTGGGGTTTAGGCTGTCAATCAGGTTGCACTTTGGAGGCATGACCATGATAAATGGCTCAGAGAAGAGACCCTCTTTCTCTGACTTTGTCTTCTTGTTGAAGAGGCACACTCTCAGAGCTGGAGGAGCGACATAGAGACCACTGCCAGCATTGAGATGCTTCCACTGCCATTGGATCCACAAGACTTTGCATCCACCAGCCTGTGATGGTCCTGCATTTTCCATCATTGCATGAAACTCTGTGAGTCTAAAGCAGGATTTATGGACTAGTATTGAGTTCATGGGCTAATATCAGACTCATGAAATTGATCTGCACTGGGCTGGGATGTTTTCTTAACGTACAATTATTCTTTGATATAAAGCTCTCTTACTTATACATATATGAGTGTCTCTGGATTAGTTTCTCTAGTCTAGCCTGCCTAACACACTTTAGCAGGCACGTTACTATCACTGATGCTGCTCTTAATTGCTGCATTTTACTCCCCGATCTTTAGAGCTAGCTTCATAGGAGAAAATTTAGGTACTTTCATCACCACCTGGCATTATAAGCTTTCAATACCCTGGTAGCTCATTCTACTATAACCCCATGTCCATCAAGTCTACCAATGCAAGTGGAGCAGGACTGTCAAAACCTCCTCATCATGCTCCGTTTTCATGCACACTCACTGAAAGTTCTTAACCCTTGCCTCCCAATGGATAGAATCGCATTCATGTTGAAGAGCGAAAAATTGACTTAATTTTTAAAAATACTACCTGAAAATTAACAATTTCATCAATTACAATTATCTTATAATAGCATTTTTAAAATTACAGAAAATGACAGGTTCTCTCTCTTTTTCTCCCCTCCCTCTATCCCTTCATCTTTGACTTTTCTCTTCTCTCTTTTTTTATTAGTTTATTGAGCCAACCTGGCTGATAAACATATGTGGGGTTATTGAAGGGCAGAGGGATAAATGGCTTGGTGAACCTCACCTTTCTAGTTCTCGGGTCTCTTGCTTTCATTGTGAGGTGGAGGAGGCCTTTTTGGATTGGTGTCAGACATATTGGCTAATGTTGGTCTTGTGGGCTTGGGCAGCAGTGGGTTGGGATGTTTTCTTGATGTGCACTTACCCTTTATATAAAACTCTCTCTTATACATATGAATTTCTGTGGATTTGTTTCTCTAATGTACCCAGACTAGCACACTTGCCAAAAAGCAAGAACCTGGCTAGTTAAGAATTTGCCTTGTTTCTCTGAGAAAATTGGAGTCCCAAAAGTTCAAAGTCCTGTTCAGTTTTAAAGGAGGTTCAATGTAAAGACTCTTGTTTCTTGCCTGCACTACAGAGATTAAACTGTGGGATAGTTTTGGTGAAAGTATTTCCAAAAATTGATGAGCAAATGAATGTAGATAAGAAATACTGAGAAGCATTGGTGACGTTGACGCTACCAATATCACAACTCTTGGCTGTGCTGTTTGGCGGAAAAGTGCTGATGGACACAGAATGATCTGATATTTCACCAGGTTGATAGTTGTAGGGTTATACATTTTTTACGACAATAAAATAAAATCCTAAAAGCCTTCCTAACTTCATAAAACAACCCCTCCAGAAAACTGTGATCACGAGCAGGAGCATGTTATACAATTTATATCATAAAATTCCCCAAAGATTGGTTTTAATTTTTCAAATCTATATATTTAATTTTTTAACGAAACAACTTTATCACCTCTCCATTGCACTTAATACATTTGTCAAATCTGCAATACCATTCTTGGAAACAATTTTCAAACTCATCCGTTTGGATGGCTGATACCACCTCCCTCATTTTTTTCTTCACCTCTTCTATGTGGCTAAATTGCTACCCTTTCATGTAACTCTTCATTCCCAGAAACAAAAAGAAGTTACACAGAGTGAGGTCAGATGCATAAGGTGCATGGAGCAAGAAAGGAATGCTGTTTTTACCAAAAACTGATGCACTGAGATGGCTGTGCGAGCAGGTGCATTGTTGTGATGGCAAAACCAGTCCCTGGTCTGCCACAAATCAGGCCTTTTTTTTCTTATACACCAATATGCAATTTTTTCATAACCTCTAAATAGAAAGCTCGATTGACCGTCAATTTGGTGGAATGAACTCCAAATGCACTACACGTTGATATTTTCATCTGTTTGGGACGTTAACAGATGTTAGAACGAGGTTTGTCACCAATCAATCAACATTTTACCTTTTTTGAAATGAGAAAACCATTCACACACTTGAGTTTTTCCCATAGCCCTGTCCTTGTAAGCTGTGTTCAACACCACAACTCTTTCTGTGGCGTTTTTTCCCAGCTGGAAACAAAATTTCTTCAGCCATCACAAAAACGAAATTCAAGCAAAACTGCCTTTATGAAAAAATTCACTGTGACCAGAGAGAACCTTCCCAAGTGTGCCTCTGAGTGCACTAACTCAGAGTGAATTGCTCTATGCTTACCTAGTGGAGAAAAATTCATACTACAAGAACTCTGCTCAGCGGAGCTTTTTTCCCTTTTTTTTGAGGGGGGAGGTACCCCCTCATATAGCAATAAGCACTTTAAGAAATGTACTAGAAGTGAGTAGAAGAGATCAGTGTACTAGAAGAGATCAATAGTATTCACCAGAGAGCCCATGGAAGGACAGAAACAACAAGCAGACTGGCGTCTTCCACGCGATTTGCATGCTGGAACTGAAACCACCTGCCAGGCCTTGCATTTTCACTTTAGTGGGGACTTATGTATACAGAGGAAAGTCCTCCCAGAGACTGACTGACAAAGTGGCTGCAAGAATGGGCTCGACGATAGGAAATATTGTGAGAATGGCCCTGGACAGGGCAGTGTTTTGTTCTGTTGTGCATAAGGTTGCCATGGGTCAGAATGGGCTTGATGGTACCTAACATATTGTAGCCAATTCTGTGATAAATTATAGTTATTGCCATCTTTTCTTGTTAAGAAGTCTTTCTTGAACAATTTTGGTCTAACCCTTTGAAGGCAAAAATATATTATAAGATCATTTTATTGAGGGCTCGTACAACTCTTATCACAATCCATACATGCATCCATTGTGTCGATCACATTTGTACATTTGTTGCCATCATCATTCTCAAAACATTTTCTTTCTACTTGAGCCCTTGGTATCAGCTCCTCATTTTCCCCCTCCCTCCCTACCACCTCTTCCCTCATGAACCCTTGATATTTTATAAATTATTATTATTTTGTCATGTTTTACACTGTTTGGTGTCTCCCATCACCCACTTTTCTGTTGTCCATCTCCCAGGGAGGGAGTTATATGTAGATCCTTGTAATCGGTTGCACCCTCCCTCCACCCTCCCAGTATACCACTCTTACCCTGGTCCTGAAGGGATCTGTGATGGATTCCCTTTGTTTCCATTTCCTATCTGTACCAGACAGTGTACATCCTCTGGTCTAGCCAGATTTGTAAGGTAGAATTGGGATCATGATAGTTTGGGGGAGGAAGCATTTAGGAAATAGAGGAAAATTGTATGTTTAATTATTGCTACACTTCACCTTGACTGGCCCATCTCCTCCCTGAGATCTTTCTGTAAGGGGATGTCCAGTTGCGTACAAATGGGTCCTGGGTCCCAATTCTGCACTCCCCCTCATTCACAATGATTTCGTTTTTTGTTCTTTGATGCCTGATCCCTTCGACACTTCATGATCACACAGGCTGGTGTGCTTCTTCCATGTGGGCTTTGTTGTTTCTCAGCTAGATGGCTGCTTGTTTACCTTCAAGTATTTAAGACCCTAGATATTACATCTTTTGATAGCCAGGCTCCATCAGCTTTCTTCACCACATTTGCTCATGCACCCACTTTGTCTTGAGCAATCATGTTGGGAAGGTGAGCATCATGGAATGCCAGTTTAATAGAACAAAGTGTTCTTGCATTGAGGGAGTACTTGATTGGAGACCTAATGTCCATCTGCTACTGTAATACTAAAGCTATAAATATATGCACATAGATCCATTTCCCCATGTGCATATATAATTATATTTACATATGTCATATGCCTGTGTGTATTTAGACCTCTGTAAATGCCCTTTGCCCACCTAGTTCTTTCCTCTATTTACTTTTACATTCCTCTTGTCCCACTATCATGCTCAGCCTTCATCTGGGTTTCAGTAATTCCTCTCGGTTACATTTCCCTTGATCAAACCCTACCAGGCCTCCTACACCCTCCTCACCACTAATTTTGGGTCACTGTTGTTCCCTTGTCCCTGAGTTTGTTAAAACCACTTCCTCAAAGCGATGATTTTAAAAAATAACAAAAGGTCTTACTTATCAATCACTTAATAACGTTATCGATCCTTTCACAAGGGCTAGGTTGAAGAAGGCTGAGTGCTGCTTACCTGCTAACCAGAAAGTTCAGGGGCTTAAACCCACCTGGCAGTTCCCTGGGTAAAGACTTGGTGATATGCTCCTGTAAAGTTTATAGCAGAGGAAATCCTATGGGGGCAATTCTCCTCTGTCGCTGGGGCTTTCTATGAATGAAAATCGACTTAGCGGTACATAACAAAAACAGCACCAGGCTCAGCACTTTCTGTGGTCTCATCTGCTCTGCATGGATCCCAAATGAGACCAGTGCCCTCATGTTCCCTAATGTACAGGTTAGGAAATGGAGGCTTAAAATCCTAAGTTGATATTTGAACCCAAGTTATAGGGTATTACAACCCACGGACCTGTAAATGGATGACCTCATCATCGGTTGTTTGTTTGCTTGTTGTTCCATGAGAAAGATGGGAAGCAAGCTGGCTGTTTCTCGTTAAGAATTTCTCATCACTCAGCTTCCTCCTCCTCTTCTTTCACTTCTGGCATTGTAATTTTATGTTAACTTTGTTCTGCTTCACCCCAGTCAAAGAAGTCCAATATATACAGTTACTGGGTCTTGAAAAATTCAAGTCGTGCACAGGATCTGAAGGTAAAGTTTTCACCCATATATCCTGATCCCCCTTTCCAAAGTTCAGAAGCCTCCAGCTTCTTTCTGGAGAGGAAATGAGGCAGACCGCGTCAAGACAGTGACCAGGAATGTTCTGGCTCTGTATTGAGCCTTGCAGGGAAGGGACCCAGCAGTTGCTTGAAACGTGACTCTTCCAAACAAACAGTTGGTTCCTTGCAGAAAACCCTCCTTCCCAGCTCTCCAAAGTGTTGACTTCATTTTTTGTATCTACCTACAACTATGTCGGAAAGGCCATTAAGGCTCATCTTTGTGCCTACTTAGAAAATCAAACCTAATGGCACCAAAATGAAGTCTTCCCTGAGCTTCCAGAGATCATCAGGAGTAAGCACATGATCTAGGCTGTCCACAGACAGCCCTCTACTCTGTCTAGCTTGTCCCTTTCACTGAGGAAGACCATTCCTCAGACCTGCCACTCCTCCGGGCATTCCTTACTACCACTTGAAAAGAATGGCAGCTATACAGCGTGTTGGACACTTGGTTTGGCACCCATTCTGCCTCCACTGGGTAGTTGATGTTAGCTGCCATCTGTGCTATTCGGATTCATGTTACCTCAGGCGTGCAGAGGAGAACTGCCCCACAGGTTTTCAGGGTGATGACCTTTCGGAAGCAAATCTCCAAATCTAATTTCCATGGAGCATCTGGGCGTATTCCAATCACCAACTTTTCAGCCAGTAGCCCAGTGCTTAATTATTTGCATAACCCAGGGGCTGCTTAGTCCAGTGTATCAAGCCCCAAACCAAACCCACTGCCACTGATTGGATTCCAACTAATTGAGACTCAATATAGGGCTTCTGAGACTATACATATTTATGGGATCAGGAAGCCTCATTTTTTTTTCCTTCAAAGAAGCTAATGGGCTTGAAAAACCAACCTGAGATTATTGGTCCACCAACTAACCCACGACGCTGCCAGGGCTCACTGCACCCAGTAGAGAAGAATAGAAATTGATTTTGTCCCTTAGCTCTAGATTTGCTAGAGGAGTTAGAAAAATAAGTCCTGAAAATAGCATACTTAAGTATTCATTTTCACCTGTTTCTATGGTTGAATCAGACTGACCTATCTACTGGGCAGAAAAATAGCCAAGAGAGCTCAAGATGTGAATTTGAGCATTTCTTCTCAGGGATTTCCTTTGAAGTTTTTCTAGCGTTTTATTATCCCCCAGGGCTCTGAAATAGCTTGTGTTACTCAAAGCCGTGCTGGATCTGGAATTCATTATGAATTCTTTTTCTTTTTTAAAATATTTCATTTTATTTGGGGAGGTTTGATGAAAAATCCTTTAACAATGGGTAGTCTTCAAAAATTAAAGCCATGTTTGTGAGCCTGAGACGCCAGGAGAGAAGTAAAGGTATATTATCAAGTGAAGTTATTCCAATTAAATAACCTACTCATAACTCTCCTTTAAAAAATTTTTTCCCTTTAAAATGTATCCAGATCATTTCTTTTCCACTCTTGACAGATATCTTGCTGGGAGAGATGTGGCTGAGGTCAGATGAATGATGCGATTTCTGGGAAAGAAAAGGAGCCGTCCAATGTGGGCCTCACACTCTGTAACCTTGGAGTAATTATTAGGAGAAGTTCTCAAAAATGGATACATTATTATGGGATAATTTTCCCCTGTAGAGGAAAATGTTTGCTTGGCTTTTGTGTTTCCATAGTGCATATGTAGTGAGACCTAGAGTCTTGGAGTGGCCCAAGCAGAAATCACTTAAAAATAAGAGAACAGCTTTCACTACATTGCTCTTTTCTGTGCGTCTTTCCATTTTAACAGCTCAAAACACATATTCAGAACATAAAGACCGTGTGTGCTAAGAACTGCCGGAACACTCACTAACTGCCACGGAGTCAATTGCAACCTATAGTGATATTATAGGATTGTGTAGAACTGACCCTGTGGGTTTGTGTGACTGTGACCTTGATGGGAGTAGCAAGCCTCATTGCTCTCCCTCAGAGCAGCTGGTGGTTTCAGAGCACTGACCTTGCAGTTAGTAGCTCAGTGCATCACCACAATGCCACCAGGGTTCCTGTATTTGCTAATATTAAAAACAGATCCCTAGGCTGTCAGTAGTGGCTCAAATGGTTTAAGCACTGGGTCACTGACAGAATACACCCAAGAGAGAGTCGCCGCAAAGGGGAGATCTGACCAGGGATCTTTCCAAAGACCACAGCAGTGAGCGCCCTCTGAAGCACAGCTCTACTCTGCTCCATGAGGAGCCACCATGAGTTGGAATCGACTCAACAGCACCTGGTTTGTGTTTCTTGAAAAAGTTCCACAAAGGGCAGGGGGAATGATCGATTAAGTTGAACTTCAAAACCAATCATTGACCAAATTAGGTAAAATTATTGACTTTGAGACACAGATGAGGGTGAAGAGCTGCTAGATTTAGTGAAGATAAAAGTGGAAATTAGAAGCATGGTTTGGTGAGGCCCTTCGGAGCTGAAGAGGGGGGATGAAAACAGAAGAGTGTGTTTCTCCAAAGCAAGCAGCAAATCTTGAGCACAGCAAGATGGACGGTGGATGCAGCGGAGAGAAGTGGGAGCGTCCTTGAACCCTTGTGGCATAAAGGAAACAGCAACTCATCCTAACCAGGAAGCATCAAATGCTAAAATACTCGCACATATAACCATGAATTTTAAGTAAACATCCCTCTAGTTTGGGGCATGACCTTTTGTCCTTCTTTAAAAATATTCCATGCAAATATCATTCAAGAACAAAGAAATTGTGTCAACAAAATCCATGTTGTAGTTGTTGTTGAGTGCAATGGAGGTGATTCTGATTCACGGTGTCCCTAGGTGACAGAGAAGGACTGCTCCAGGGGGTTTCCCAGCTGTACTCTTTATCAAAACAGAACCCCAGGAGCCTCTAGAGTGGAGTCAAGCTGTTCACCTTAAGGTTAGCAGATGAGCACTTACCTGTTTGTGCCACCAGGGCTCCTTGATATAATTGTTAGCAACGTGAGAGTAATACTCCCACTTCGCACTTATCAATATGGTTAGGTCGCATGGTTGGTTTCCAAAGACTAGGTTCTTATGCAACAATTGGCATAATGCCAAAATGGAGGATGACCTACCTATGGGATCACAAAATGGAGGATGAATACATCCTTACATAACTGCCAAATTACATAACTGTCAAAAATACATATTATATATCTGCCAAACCATAAGAATCAACTTGGCTTGTAAAAGCTTGATTAACCTCAGTTAGTTGATAGAGAAAGAAACTGAAACAGGAGAGGTTAAGAAATTTAGTGGGATTAAGTAAACTGCCTAAGGTCATGTAATAGAATGATATTATAAGATTCATGTGATATTATATTGGTTATATAATATTATTATATTATATAATCAAATGCATAATCAGCATTTGAATCCAGGAATCAGTTCTCAGCATCCAGGCCCTTAGTCATTATACCAGTAGCTCAAACTGTTTGGCTTGGGAATTCTTCACTTTAAAAATTATCAAGGATGCTTTGTTTTTGGAATACACACAAGAAGCATAGGTAGATGATTGATAGATGGATAGATAGATAGGTGCCAAATTAGTGAAATCCAAGACACTTAAAAAGTAAGTGAGTTAATTTAAAATGAACAAGCTCATTAAATGTTAAAAGGTTTATTTTTAATGTTAAAGAATATTTTCCAAGCCCTCCCATGCATTTTTAGGGGGTAAGGAGGGTGGCATTATTTTACATTTTTCAAATCTTTTAGTGTCTGACTTAATAGGGAACAGCTGGATTACAATCTACGGGTCTGCATTTAATCTCCAGAGATATGTTGCTATAGCCTAAATCAGCACAGAAAATCTGCTCTCACACAGGCATGTAGTTGAAAGAGGAAGAGCATTTTAAAAGTCTTTTCAAATCCTTGTGGCTACTCTTCTGAAATATGACAAAACTGGAGAAATTGTGGTTTCTTAATGGAGAGTTTCAATGTGGGATATAAAACCACAAGGGCAAACTGTTCTTACTCTATTACATTAGAATCGACTCGTCTAACTTGCGCTTCAAAGGGATCTTTTCACCCGGACCTGGTTGTGTTCCAGCAGTCACTGGTCATTCGCTTAACCCAATCAGTGCAGATCTTTTATATGCTAACACATTTCACAGAGGGCCCTGAGAAGCCCTATTGTTCATATCAACACTGAACGATCTGGAAAGTCTTCCAGTGGTGAGCCCAGCTCGACCTCAGAGTCTTAGGAGGGGGAAAAGTTTTCCAAAAACCTAATCTCCACATTAAATTTGAATTCTACGACTGGCACCAATTGTTACTTGCTATTTGTCTTCAATTAACAGACTCACTTGGATTGTTTTTGAGAAAATAGCTTCCAAATATTCACAACTGAGTAACCCTCATTTTTCTATTGATTATCTTGTTCAAGTAAAGATGATGTTCCATGAAAAAGAAGGTAATCTTATTTCAAAGAGCCATCAAAGTTGGGTACTGGACAGAAGGTTATTTTCTGTCTTAAAAATATTTTTCATGTTTAGTTCTCATTTAATGGTGTAGCGTATTTTTAAGATCTATACCTAAAGGTCAAAATTCTGTACAATTAATAATTATTGCTACATCATTAAAATCATTCTTACAAAAAAGAAGAACTGGCATTGTTTTGTGCTGTGATGCTGGAAGCTATGTCATAGGTATTTCAAATGTCAGCAGGGTCACCCAAAGTGAACAGGTTTCAGTGGAGCTTCCAGACTGAGAACAGACAACGAGGAAGGAATAAGCTATATACTTGAGATGAATTGCCTACAAAAAACTTGTGAATCGCCACAAAACAATTTCACATACAGAAAACCTACTGAGTGGTAGAAGAACACCGTCAGAGATAGGGCCAGCAGATGAGTCCCTTCGGCCCAAAGGCATTCAAAATGTGACTGAGGGAGAGCTGCTTTCTCAACGTAGAGTTGACCAGAATGAAGTGAATGGAGAAAAGCCTGTCTCTGAGACCTTCGCTTGCTGATGGAGCATGACTCAGAATGAAAAGAAACAGCTGTAAACCTCTATTGATGATTGGAACTTGAAATGTAAGAAGCATGGAACTAGGAAAGCGGAAAGTTCTCGAAAATGAAGTGGAATGCGCAAAGCACATTATCACAGGCATGGGTGAGCTGAAATACACAGGTATTGACATTTTGAATCAGAAAAACATATGGTCTATTATGGTAGGAATGACAAATTCAAAAGAAATGGCATGACATTCATCGCCCAAAGGACATTTCCAGATCTATCTTAAAGTATAATGTTATTATTCAAATCTATGCACCAACCAAGAAGGCTAGTGATGAGGAAATTGAAGAATTCTACCAATATCTTTAGTCTGAAATTGATTCATCAAACATGTAATCAAGATGCATTGATAGTTATTGGCATTTGGGATTCAAAAGTTGGAACAAAGAGGAAGGAATAGTAATTGGAAAATATAGTCAGTGATAGAAAAACTTTGAAGATTGCAAGATAGAATTCTGTAAGACCAATGACTTCTTCATTGCAACCTTCTTTTCAGCAATACAGAAGGTGGTCGTATACATGGCCTTCCCCAGACAGAACACACAGAAATCAAATTGAATGTATCTGTGGAAGGAGAAACTGGAGAAGCTCAATATCAGTAGCTAAAACCAAGCTAGGGACCACCGATGGAACAAACCATCAATTGTTCATATGCAAGTTTAGGTTGAAGCTGAAGAAAATTAAAACAAAAATACAATGTTGAGTATATTTCACCTGAATTTCGAGACCATATCAAGAAAGGAATTACTGCATGGGACACTAATGACAGAAGACTTGATGAGGAACAGGATGACATCATGAACATCATACATGAAGAAAGC
This sequence comes from Tenrec ecaudatus, assembly GCF_050624435.1. Classification (NCBI taxonomy): domain Eukaryota; kingdom Metazoa; phylum Chordata; class Mammalia; order Afrosoricida; family Tenrecidae; genus Tenrec; species Tenrec ecaudatus. The sequence goes on along the minus strand of NC_134542.1, from coordinate 9,677,665 downwards.
ATACATAGAGATTAAAAAAAGGGAAAATGCCGATGAATATCAGAAGAGACTCTGAAACTTTCTCTTAATCATAATGTAGCTAAGGAAAATGAACGAAATGATAAAGTCAACGATCTGACAAGAGAATATCAAAGGGCAGCTTGAGAAGACAAAGTGAAATATTATAATGAAATGTGAAAAGACCTAGGAGTTAGAAAGCCAAAAAGGAATAACACGTGAAGCATATCTTAAACTGAAAGAACTAAAGAAAAATGCAAGCTTCCAGTTGCAATACTGAAAGATTATATGAGCAAAATGTTGAGTGATGTGGGAGGCACCAGAAGATGGAAAGAAGACACAAAGCCACTGAACCCCCAAAGAACTAGTCTGCATTCAACCATCTCAAGATGCAGCATATGATCAAGAACACTTACACTGAAGGAAGACGTCCAAGCTGAACTGAAAGCATGAGCCAAAACAGGGATCCAGGAATTCATGGCATACCATTAGAATGTTTCAACAAGCTAATGAAGTACTGGAAGCACTCACTATTCTGTGCCAGGAAATGGAAGATAGCTAATTGGGCAACTGACTGGCAGGTATCCGTATTTATACCTATTCCAAAGAAAGGTGACCCAACTGCATGTACAGATTATAGAACAAACATCACTGGTATCACATGCGAGTAAAATTTTGCTTAAGATCATCCAAAAACAGTTGCAGCAGCGCATGGACAGGGAGCTGCCAGAGGGTCAGGCTGGAGCCAAAGAAAACCAGGAACAAAGGATGACATTGCTGATGTCAGATGGATATAGACTGAAAGCAGACAATACCAGAAGTATGATTAGTGGAGTTTTTGAGTATGCAAAGTCATTCAACTCCGTGAATCATACCGAACTATGGATAGCTTTGGGAAGAATGGAAATTCTGGAATATTGTGTGGCATTTGTTCATGGATCAAGAGGCAGTTGTGGCAACAGAACAAAGGCATACTGCATGGTTTAAAATCAGCGAAGGCGTACATGAAGATGCATCCTCTCAGCATACTGAAGCACTCTGTATGCAGAGCAAATAATCAGAGAAGCCGGGTTACATGATGAAGAATGTGGGAACAGAATTGGATGGTGGCTTATTAACAACCTTCAATATGCAGATGACAAAACCGTGCTTGCTGAACGTGAAGTGGACTTGAAATACTTGCTGATGGAGATCAAGGATTGCAGCCTTCAAGATGAATGAAAGCAAAGAAAGCAAAATCCTCACATCTGGACCAATATCGTGATAAAGACAGAAAGGATTGAGGTTCCCACCAAATTCCTCTTGTTTGGATTCATAATGCGCACGGAAGTAGCAGTCAAGAGATTGAATGACATTAGTAAATATGCTGCACAAAACGTTAAAGTGTTGAAATGCAGGATGTGACTTTGAAGATTAAGGTGCCACACCTAACCCGATCCCATGATAATTTCGATTGCCTCATAGGAATATGAAAGTTCGACAGTGGATTAGGAAGACCGAAGAAGAACCTATGCACTTGCATTATGGTGATTGCAAAGAGTACTGAAAGTTCCATGAATTGTCAAAAGGACAAAAATATAACTCTTGGAAAAATTATAGCCAGAATGCTCCTTATAAGAAAGGGTGGCATCTGTAGGCAACTGGAAATCCCTTACAGAAGGGTTGTGGGGAGGAGACGAGCCAGTCAGGGTGCAGTATAGCACCAATGAAACATACAATTTTCCTCTAGTTCTTTAATGCTCCCCCCTCCACTATCATGATCCCAATTCTGCCTTACAAATCCAGCTAGACCAGAGGATGTGCACTGGTACAGATAAGAGCTGGAAACACAGGGGATCCAGGAAAGATAAACCCCTCAGGACCAATAATGAGAGTGGCAATACCAGGAGGGGAAAGGGAAGGAAGGGGAGAAAGGGGGAACCGATCACAAGGATCTACAAATAACCCCCTCCCTGGGGGACACACAACAGAATAGAGGATAAAGGGAGACGTCAGACAGTGTAAGACATGACAAAATAATAACAATTTACAAATTGTTCGTGAGGAGGCAGGGCAGGGAGGGAGGGGGAAAAGGAGGAGCTGATACCAAGGGCTCAAGTGGAAAGAAAATGTTTTGAGAATGATGGTGGCAACAAAAGTATAAATGTGCTCGGCACAATGGATGTGTGCATTGATTGTGATAAGAGTTGTATGAGTCCCAATAAAATGAATTAATAAAAAGGAAAGAAAAAAGGTGAAAAACAAAAAGAAGCCAGGGTGGCAGTAGTTCTATCTCACATACACTGGACAGGTAATCGGGAGAGACCAGTCCCTGAAAAAGGACATCATGCTTCATAAAGTAGACAGCAGTGAAGAAGAGGAAGGCCCCCCTCAGTGAGATGGATGGACCCAGTGGCTGCAACAATTGGCTCAAACAGAAGAATGGCTTTGGGAATGGTGCAGGACCTGGCAGTGTTTTGTTCCACTGGGTTAGGGTTAGGGTTAGGGTTAGGGTTAGAGTTAAACCTAACTTCTGGTGACTCCATATGTGTCAGAGAACTATACTCTATAGGGGTTTCCATGGTTCCTTTTTTGGGAAAATAGATTGTCAGGCTTTTCTTTGGAGGCACCACGAGGGGAGGGGAACTTGTACCCATAATCTTTCAGTTAGCAGCTGAGTGTGTGTGCCCTTTTCATCGACAGAGACATCAATTCATGCTTCTCTCTCTCTTTCTTGCTCTTATTACCTGTAAATCGATGCCAATCCACAGTAAACCTATAGCACAGGGCAGAACTGCCCCTTGTAGTTTTCCAGGACTGTCATCCTTTATGGGAGTAGCAAGCCCAGCTTTCTCCTGAGGAGTGACCGACTGAGGCTTCGAACGGGTGACCTAGCAGACTGCAGCCCAGTGTGTAACGGCTACTCTACCAGGGCTCCTCACGATCCATGTGTAGGTGCTAGCATTTTACCCACCATTGCTTTTATGCCAGCAATATCAATATCAAAGTATCAAAAAGACCCATCTGGTTTTAGCACTATATCACAAGAGTTTTAACCTTGCGAGCCCCTAGAGAGTTCTCAGGGACAGCCAGAGTTCTGCAAGTCACCCTTTGAGAGCACTGTAACATACCCCATTCTCCACAAAGGTATAAATGAATAAAGACATAACAATATACATACAAATAGACTGCAAAGTACAAAAAGGAAAGGAACAGAAAAAACGACACACTTATACACTCACCAGAATTATGTTGCCAAGGGGAACACAGCTACAACTAAACATATTGTCAGGAACTTAAAAGACACTTCAGCGATGCCTGGGTAGAATAAAGACTCAGAGGCCTTGGTTAAGGGGTGGAAGCGTTGAGGGTAAATAGATGGCGAAACAGAGCTGGAGGGAAAGAACCAAAAGCAGGACAAAGCCGACTTTAAAAGCAAGTCCATTCTGGCCTCGAGGACAATTTGGCGGGAAAAATAGGAAAATAAGGGGCCAAGACAAACAAGCCAACCGAGATAAGGTGGAGGCCAAGTTTCAAAGGACAGCTGTAACAAAGAAAAGGCATCTCAGTAATAGTGATTGTACACGAGAACCAAATACGCTGACCGCGTGCTCAGTGTGAGTCTCGGTTCGTGACTTATCGCTCTCTACAATTCCTTCATGCGCTTGCAAACGCTGGCTGATGAATAGAAGACGCTGAAGAAGAATGGATGTAAATGCAAATGTGCCATGGCTGCCAGAAGCATGAGCCAGTCTGTTGGAAGAAGTACAAACACAAGGCTCAGAGGAAGCCAGACGATGGGACTCTGTCCCATCCAGATCTGACGTGTTCTGAGGAGCGGTCAGTCCCGGGAGCGGAGCAGCACGCTTGCTAAAATGCAGGGTGGGAGAAAAAGAGGAAGAAGCCTAGTGAGATGGACTGACAGCAGTAGGGCCCAAACATGGAAGTGCCTGGGAAGATGGTGCAGGGCTGGAAACTGTTTCCTTCTGTTTTGTTTAGGGTGGCCATGAGTCGGAATCAACTCCACGGCACCTACCAACAACAACAGCCTCCATGACGCCAAGCTCTGTGCCCACGTACTTGAACTCCTCCTGAGACAACTCTTGAGAATGGAATGATGCCGGGAAAATCTGCCTGCACACGAAGAGGAAAACTTGAGCGCCACTGAAAGCACTGCATTAAAGGGAGGAATAGCAACGCTCCTTCAGCTTTTAGCGTTATGAAGCAACGACGTTTTCCTAGGCCTCCGAAGGAAGCTTAGTCTACGGGAAAAGGCCATTAATCAAAAAGAACCTTGAAGCATCCTCCTAGAACAAAGGGTGACCTTCAGAAGGAAAGAATGGAATAACCAGCCGGAGAGTAATATTTGAGAGCTCCCTCTCGCAGCTGCACAGAAGTGCGTTGGTTGCTGGCCAGCCGAATGCTGGCTGGTATGGGCTTATCTGAGCTGAGTGACACTGACCAATTTAGCTGCTCTTTCCATGTCGGGACGATGCTCTTCCAGAAGGAGTAGAGGAATGTGACTCTTGGTGTGGTGCAGAACGAATGCTTACAAGTCAAACCCAGACATAACCACATGTCCGGGAGCTGCAGACACAGCAGCTGACCTACATGGCTGGTGATTTGCAGTCTGGCCTTCAAAAGCCGTTTTCGCTTTCTGATGTGGGGACTGCAGTTGGGTCACACTGAGAGGCCTGGAAAACACCATTTCCCAAAGAAAACAACAAGAGCCCCGTGAAGCCAAATGCGGGCATTGGAATGAACCAGATGGGCCCGGCCTGGAAACCTCAGTCTCGAAAGTGAGTTACTCTTGTGTTCAAGGGCGAAGGGCCATCCTGCCAGCTTCAGTTCCCTCTTTTTGCTTATTTGCAAACTGATTTCCACTCTCAGCTTCACTTTCCCCTGCAGACCACCCAAACCCGTGATTTCCAGATACCAAGACATGAATTAGAATGGAGAAATGGCAGACGGGAAAAGGTCAAATTCAGAGGAACTCCACTCCCCTCTAATGGACCTGTGTGACAGTAGCATCCTAATTTTATTTCACAATAAGGAATTACATACAAGAAGACGGCTTCCAGGAAAAAGCCCAGCGATGCACTTGCTGAGCATTCAGCTGCTCACGGAAAGACTGGTGGTTCCAGAGCAGTGGCTCTCTAAGAGATGAGAACTAAGATCTGCTCCCACAAAGATTTCAGCTCAGGAGGCCCCACGGCAGCTCTTCTCCGGCACACGGTGTGACGCTAAGTGAGGAATGACCCAATAGCTTCTCATAATAACAGCAATGCTTCCAAGATCCTATCTATTCTGGTCTTGGGAACTAGACTGAAGTGAAATGACTCGGGACAGCTCTTCTCTCCATCATCTTTTCAACTCCCACCAAAGACCTGCAGGGGAGCAAGCAACTAGTGTGTGTGGTATGTTAGTGAGGCGATCGGTCAGTGGTGTCGTTCCACTAGGTATGAAGTGAGCCTTCTCAGAAGCAGGGACAGAGAGCCCGTGACCATCAATGAAGAAGCCAGCAGGGGAGCAAAGCGGAGGATATGCTGAGGGAACAGGGCCAAGAGCACACAGCACAGAAAAGAGTAGCATCTTTCCTGGTCCATAGACCAATGGAAACTGAGTGTCTCTGAGCATCGATAATGCTAATGGAGTTTTTTTTAACACTTCCCCAAAGTAGGGCAAAGACTACTGGTCCAGTGGTTGAGAGGTCCAGGACCAGATGGAGGGCAATGTGCCTGCCAGCATGGCTGAGAAGAGATGCAGCAGACTAAAGAACTCCTGGCGCTGACTTGTAACCTGGCAATGTCCCTTATTAATGCACATAATCATGAGTACTGGGTGTGAATGGCTTATGGCCATTGCAATAGGTTATCAAAGCAGGAGGTAAGGAAAGAGGAGGTTGGTGTCAGACTAGATTAATAAAGTTGGAGGATGGAGGAGTATCTGACCTCTGCCACATAAGTACTGGCCTTAGGCAGATGTGGAGTGAGGTTGTCCTCCCTCCTTAGAGCCAGAAGAACTCAGAATAGGCATTTCTTCAGTAACTCACCCAAAATTTTGAGCAAGCAAGTGAGAAAAAGGAGAGTTCTGCACAGGGACTAAAGCAAATGGGGGTGTCGGGGGGAGAGTAGGGGGTATGGGATAGAGTGATCATCCCAATGAGCAGTCATCCAGGGTGCAATTATTGGTCTCTCCTCATCTGACGCACAGAAGAGTGGAGAAAAGCAAAGCCACATGGAGTCGATTAGTCCACAGGATGAATGGATGAGGTTAACCTCAGCCTCCACCATCTGGAGATCATAAGACCTAGATGGTGCCCTGCTGCCACCACCAACTGCCTTGAAAGGGATTACAGTTGCGTCGAGTGGGATAAAAGGTGGAACACACTCAATATCACTAGAAATAGCAGGCATACTTGTCTGATCGGAACTGTGGAACTCTCAAGACTGTGTCCCTTAGTCACCCTTCAAGCTCAGAACAGAAACAACTCACAGACTTATAAAAGGCACAGTAATGCCAGGGGGTGACATACGAGATCAAAGGGGCAGAATTTTCCCAGGGAAAAACTCAGAAGGCCAGAAGGTAGAGGAAAGAAAAATGATTGGAAATGGAAAAGGTAGGGAGCTAAAGGGAAGAGAGATGCTGGCTTGCAGGTCTCGCACTAAATGCAGTGAAACAAAAAACTCTGCAGGAATTGCTGAATGCAATGTCAATTTGCTCTGCAGACGTTCACCCAAATAGCAATAAAAAGTTTTAACTTGGGAATTGAACAACCTGGAGTCAAGCTCTGCTTTTCTCCTTTAAGCCATAAATCCAAGTCAACTGCCCAGGACCTCACTTTGACAGACATGTTCCTGGGATTGTCATGGCTGCCTCACATACCTGAGAGATTCGTTCGTGTTTGGCACTGTGTTCACTAGACAGAGCTTTAGTGAGCATGAAGGGTCATGCTGCAGACGCCGAGCTGTGCTCTGGACTCAGAGAGGGTCTGGAGATGGTTCTTGCCCTCTTGGACGGTGCTGCCCAATAAAGAAGCTATTCATGTGCAGCTATTGCTCAGTGGCAATGTGGCTGGTCCTGAACTGGATCTCAAATACGTAGTACATCCTGCATGTTAAATATCTCACGAGTACGTCTATAAATTGATTGCGTGTTGAGAATGACATATTGAATAGAGTGAGCTAAAGGAAGCTTACTCTTCATTTCAACAGTTTCTTTTTAATTAAAGTAAGTCAGCCATCAATAAAGACTAAAATTGGATACAGGCTCATCGTGCATCTCTGTCACACAGCATTGCTCCCCGATGTCTCTGCTAGGAATGGGGTAGACCAGGGAGTGGGTACCTGCATTATGTCACAGCAGTGACTTCATGGGTCTGCCACCTAATTGGAGTATCTCCACGGGTCTGCCAGAGGCAGTAAGAAGCTGGATCAACAAAGAGGAAAGCACGGTGTGTCAGTAGAATGTATGTCAAGACCCAGGAGTGGGACACATTTTTTGGGGAATTTCAAAGAGCTCTTTAAAGCTATATGTCCAAAACAACCAAATCTTCTAGCATGGAGGTCAGTCCAACTCATATCATCTCCAATGGACAGAATAGAATTAATTTTCAGTGCTTCTGAGACTGTACATCTTTATAGAAACAGACAGCCTCATTTTTCTCTCCCGGAGGGGCTGGTAAGTTCGAATTGCTGACCTTTCAGTTTGCAGTCCCACTCTTAACCACTGTGGCTCCAGGATTCCTTTCCTTTAAGCTCTGGCAAAAAACAAACAAATACAGCCCAACGATGGTGTGATGTATTGAACATTTACAAGGGAGCAGGTCTGGGCTACAAACATCACATATACTTATTCAGTTGTCCCAGCAGGTCTATGAATTAGCCATCTCTGGTCCTCATTTCCAAGATGGAGAAACTGAGGCTCAAGGTCTTAAGTATCTTGCAGGAGATATGATAACATCACGGTGTGAACTGGAGCCTTTATAATAACTGGTGAGAGCTAGCTTTTAAAGAAGGTTGTAGATGATGACATAACATTAAGGAAGGAAGGCACAAGGGAGGGAGAGAGGACATTAGCCGGTTGGGTTTGCAGCAAATTGAGGAGCTTATGGAAAGAAAATGAGAAAAAGTGTGGTAGAATAAAGCATGGTATACTAGAACAAGAGCTCCAGGACAGGGAAGCTAGGTGGAGGTGGAGCTGGACTTGTATTGAGCTGAAAGGCAGCTTTGCTGCCCTGGTGGGGACATGGGGGAGTAACCTGAAGGACTTCCCGACACGACAGCCTTGGATGGACACAGCCCTCTCAGGGCGCATTTTTCAGACAAAGGACAAATGTCCCATGACAGAATCTTGATCGAAGGATGCAGATCTGGTCTGGCACAAGTCAACCACTGGATGATGCAGGTTCTTCCCTCCTTTCTTCGGGATCTGTTGTCCTCAGACACTAGCTGTGCCCCTGCCCAGGGTGGGAGAGGCTGGCCTCAAAGACAGGACAGAGAAAGCAGAGGGACTAATGAGAGATTTCTGAGATCGTGTTGTCCTGAGCTGCTGTGGAGTCTGTCCCTAACTCCAGGGAGGCACAGATACGACAACACAAAACACCCACCTTTTGCTGTCCCCGTGATCAAATGGACACCAGAACACTGAGTTTTCACCGGCTGCATTTGGGGGAGAGTATCACTAGACTTCTCTCCTTGTCCATCTTAGTCCAGAAGCTCTGCTGAAGCCTATTCAGCATAATAATCACCGGAAAGCCTCCACTGGCACATGGCTGGTGGCTCCCCTTGAGGGCCATTGACTGGGACTTGTACCTGAAGATCTGAATAGAAGGGGTAAATTCTACCCCTGAACCAGAGCAGCCTCCTTCTGAGATAGGAGAAGGGAAGAGAGAAATCAGAGAGCCAGAGCCCAACCACAGGAGTGAGAGAGATGGCCGGCTGACCCTCGGGAGCTGGGCTTCTTTCCCTAGGACACAGAGTCAGTCTGACTCGGAATCCAACAGCAGCAACAAATCTCTACAGCAGTCACAGCCCTGGCTCCATTCCACAGAGTAGCTGGCGGGCTGGAACCTTGCTCTTTGGGCTAGCAGTTCAGCACCTCCATCACTGCACCAGCAGGGCCCGCTCAACCTAATTGAGTTCCCAGCTCATCCTGAGAGATCATGACGCTTCTGACGGTGATCAGCAATCATTTGGATTTGGTGTCTTGATAATGAAAAGTGAAGAAGACATATAATAAAGTGAAAATTAGTAAAGATTTGTGATGATAGAAATAATCCTAGTACCGATTTCTGTAATAGTTCTGTTTCTACAGGAAAGAGGAGGAAATAGTCTTTCTGTTGCTGTTCAAAAAGCCAAATAAATGGATCAGGTAGTGGGCTGCTAACTGCAAGGTCAGTGGTTCAACCCCACCAGTCACTACTCTGGTGACAGATGAGGCTGCCTGCTTCAGGTAAAGATTTAAAGTCCTGGAAACCCTAGGTAGAGTGAAAGTAAGCCAGAATTGACTCAAAGGCAGTGGAAAATATGAACTCACCGGTGGGACAATGCATGCAAATGATGACCATTTTGAAAGCGTACACATGGTAGGATTTTCAAGAGCTCTGCACCCTTGAACAGCAATCGCCATTGATTGCCCATTGGAGAATTCACTTTCCTCAGCAGAGCAACACGCCTTAACACCAGTGCATCAATGCTTGTTTGAGTGGTGTCAGCTCAAACGAAGGCTGAGTGTGCACCATGCCTGTAAACAGCTATTTTAACATGTGGAAGGAGTGTCCTGTCCCGTCTGAGCCAACACTTCCAGGGACCATGTTACAAACCTTATTCATTTATTTATCCATAAATAAATAAACAAACAATCAGAAAGCCTTCGTTTTTAGAGGCTAGACCCACAGACTCCTAATTAGTTTTAGTGAACGAGATTTTACTGAACACAATTCTAAGTGTGCAGTGTTTAATTCTAGGAAAAGCAGCGGCAATTAAAGCAGGACAAGGCAAAAAGATAATTTGGCAGACAGATGAATGAAAGGCCTCATTGCTTCCCCAGCCCGCACCCCCTACCCAATTAAGATGGGTTCATATCCATAACAGCTCTGACATGAAGTTAATCTAATTATGAACATAATGGCATGTTGGGTTGTTGGGTTTTTTTTGAATCTGAACAAAATTGGAATCCTACCTTCCTAAGCCTTGGTTGGGTCCAACTTTGCATCAAAAAGCATCCCTGGGATGAAGCCAACTCTTGGCTCTCCCTAGTCAGTGGGTGTTTCTCTTAGCCGGGGACAAAGAATGGCTCTGTGATGGCAACTAGGGCCAAGTAATGATGGGTCCAGCAGGGCATCACAGCTTGCTTCACTACTCTCACGCCTTCCACTGCCCCACCACTGTCTTTAAAGTGTATTCTTAGATAAGAGCAGGACAACATTTTCATTCAGAAAGTACTTGTGAAATGAAGCTATTGGCGATGTAGAGTGACAGGGTTCAAAATATGGGGAGCACATCAATAATTCCATTTTCAGACCTGAAGATCAGTAGCTGTTTATAATAGCTTCTAAGCCAAACTATTGAAGCTTTTTTGAAAGCAAAACCTATTGCGATTCTTTATGACTCACCCACTTTGGGTGCGTAAGTCAAACTCAAGTGCATCTCCTAGCATACTCCAGAAAACCAAACGAAAACACCCTTTCCTAAAATCCCGTTGTGTCTTTTTGTCTAACTGTTGTCAAAGGCCATATCTTAAGATGAATTTCTCATGGACTAATGTGTTTGCAAATTTTCACCCTTAGATGTGTTAAGATTTTTCTCAGTCTCCATAATGTGCTTTTGCTGACGCATCTTCTTTCGAAACTTGAGTTAATGTGCCATGTTTCTTTTCTTTCGTGTAACGATTACCAACTAGCACCTCTTCAGATGGGGCAGCCAAAGTTCTTAAGATGAATAAATGTGTCTCGGGAAATTATTCCAAAAGCCATATTGTGGAGTCTTTGCAGAGTTTGAAAATCAGTAAGAATTTGGTAGTTATCCTGAGCAATAATAGGAATGCCCACCCTGATTCTGAGATCAGTCTAGGGTTTATCTTCAAACAGAAATAAGATGTTTCGAAGCACTTAAAAAATAAAAAAACTATTATTAAATTTTCTCCATTTTCACTGTGCTATATCTGATTGAAACAAAATACTAATAAACAAGAGCAAGTTAGGATCACCTGCGTGCTTGGCAATATTGCCAGATTTAGTGGCAATAGTTAAGGCACACACATAGGTACGTGAGCTTAGTGTAAGATTCCCATACCTGTATGTGGGGAGAGGTAGTTTAAAAAATTCATGGAACACAGCATTAAAACAGAATTCTACCATAACCTTTTGAATTCTCTTTGTGTGTGTGTATGTGTGTGTACACTTTTGTGTGTGTGCACTTTTTGTGTGTATTTCTATGTTTCCAAAAAGAAACGCTGGGATAAGAGCACTTGAATAATTAAACAGTTCAACGCGAAAGGGAAGGAGTAAGGTAAAAGCAGGGCGACTAGAGGATGGAAGAAGTGGAAAAGTAGGGGAAAGCATAAAAGAGAAAAGAGATAAAAGAAAAACTAGAGTATTTCTTATTTAAGGAAAAAATGAATTCTTGTGCTTTCTCTTGTCAGAAAATAAAAATGGTTCCTTAATACCCAGGCTGACACTCGTGCTGTCTCACACACTTGTTTTTCAGTGACAGAAAGGAGAAAACAAGGAAGAAGGAAACATGCAATTAGAGTGCTCTACTCTGAAGAATACCGGCGACTTCTAGAGTATGTTCATCCTTCCTTTGTTCTATTCCAGTATTATAACTTACATTAACATTGTGCTAAAACCTATCAATGGTAACGGATTTTTGCCTTTGGAGCTAGCTAAGAGATCATTTCTTTTACCCCCAGTGAAGAACCATTTGCTACCAGGAAGCCTCTGGGTAAGACTGTCTCTGTGGCCCACTTAGGGTTCCAGTAGCTTGAGCTCAAACTTGTAAAGCAAATAACCAGGTAGAGATTTCTCTTTCCATTTGGCTTTCCACCATCCCTTTTGAATGGGACAATCCTGAGATTTGCTGAGAATGACAAAGTCACGAGGAACGCTGTCACATTCTGCTTAAAAAACAAACAATCAAAACCCATTTTAAGTTCTGTCTTCAGGTCTAATGCTGTCTCTGATAGGACGATAACTATTATTGACAAGAAAGGTCAATAAGTACAACTATCCTTGGACTTGACGTACCAATCTCTTAAGCCAATGGTAGAGACACTGAAGAATTCTACCAAACTGCCCTGTCTAAAATTGGCCAAATACCCAATCAAGATGCACTGACAGTTACTGGAGTTTGAAGGTCAGAAACAAAGAGAAAGGATCAGAAATTGGAAAATCTGGCCTTGGTGATAGAAAAGAAAGTAGAGCTTGAATAGAATTTTGCAAAACCAACAATTTCTTCATCATCAACACCTTTATCCAACAACATGAATGGTGAATATGCACATGAACTTTGCCAGATGCAATACAAAGGAATCAAATTGACTACATCTAGGGGAAGAGACAATGGACAAACTCAGTACCATCGGCCAAAACAAGCCCAGGGACCCACTGTGGAACAGGCCATCAAGGATTCATTTGTAAATTCAGGTTAAAGTTGAAGAAAAGTAAAACAAGTCCACAAGAACCCAAATATAATATTCAGTGTGTTCCATAAGAATTTAGATACAATCTCAAGTGTATTCCATAAGAATTTAGGTGCATTGAATGCTAATGACCAAAAAGCAGATACGCTAGGGGATGACATCAAAACCATCATACGAGAAGAAAAGGTCATTAAAGACAGGAAAGAAAGAAAAGATCAAAGTGGATGTCAGATCTCTTGCTGTTCTCTTATCCCTGGGCTTGTTGGCATCTAAAATTGATGGCAAGGAAGGCATAGAATGCCTGGTGGGATTCGATCAAGTGCAAGGTAGACTAGACGAAGTACAGAGGGTCGAATAATGGTCAAACATGATAGTGGGACAGGAAGAAAGTAAAAGGAAATAGAGGGAGAACTAGGAGGCAAAAGACATTTCTAGAGGTATAAACATAGGCATGTACATATGGAAATATATTAATATACCATGATAGAGACTTAAGTATATGTACATATATTTATAGGGTAATTATTAAAGTAGCAGCTGGTCCTTGGTCCTCCCTCAATGCAAGAACACTTTGTTCTAATAACCTAGCATTCTGTGATGCTCACCTTTTGGACATGATTGCTAAAGACAATATGGGTGCATAAGCTAATGTGGTGAAGAAAGCTGACGGTGCTAGAGTACCTAGAGTCTTAAAAGCTTGAATTTAAACAAGAGGCCTAGTACAGAAGCAACAAAGCCCACATGGAAGAAGCACACCAACCCATGAGATCATGAGGTGTCAATGGGAGCAGGTATCAGGCATCAGAAGAATCAAAACAAATAACCTTTATGATGTGAACGAGGTGAGTGGGAGCGGAGACCCAAAACCCATCTGTAGACAATGGGACATCTCCTCACAGAAGGGTCACAAGGAAGGGACAAGCCAGCCCGGGTGCAGTATAACACTGACAAAACACACAACATTCCTCTAGTTCTTTAATACTTTCTACCCTCTACTATCATGACCCGAGTTCTATCCTACAAATCTGGTTAGACCAGAGCATGGACACTGGTACAGGTAAGAGCTATTGGCACACGGAATCCAGGACAGATAAACCCCTCAGGACCAAAAATGAGAGCAGTGATACCTTGAGGCCAGGGGGAAGGTGGAGGAGGAGGAGAAAGGGGGAACCGATCGCAATGAACAATATGCACTACCCCCAGGGGGACAAGCAGCCGAGATGTGCGTGACAGGAGAGAGTAGATGGTGTAAAATATGATAAGAATGGTTATGGATTGTCAAGGGTTTGGGGGGTGGGAGGGTGGGGAAGGTAGGGGAGGCCGGGCTGATGGCAAGAGCTCAGGTAGAAGGAGAGTGTTTTGGAGGTGAGGGTGGCAACATACGACTGGACATGCTTGATGCCGTTGACATATGGATTGTTGTGGGAGGCACCAATAAAATTATTTATTAATTTTTGTAAAAGCAAAACAAAGTGGATATCGGATGAGACTCTACAACTTTCCCTCACATGCAAAGTAGCTAAAGAGAATGTAAGAACTGATGAAGTAAAAGACCTAAATCAAAACCTTCCAAAGGCAGCTTCAGATGTGAAAACCAAGCAATAAAATCAAATGTGCAAAGACTTGGATTTAGAAAATAAAAAGGGAAACCCATGATTAGCATATCTCAAGCTGAAAGAACTAGAAAAAAACAAAATAAACCTCAAGTTAAAATACGGAAGGATTCTATAGGCAAAATATTGAATAATGCAGGAAATATCCAAAGAAGATGGAAGGAATACACAGTCACTGAGTCAAAAGAAAACAACAACAACAAAATACCTGGTTTGACATGAAATCATTTCAATAGTTACAATGTGATCCAGAACGGAAACTATTGAAGGGAAATGTCCAGCTGCAATGAAGGCATTCATCAAAAACAAGGTTCTAGGAATTGACAAAATATCAATCGAAATGTTTGAGAAACTGATGCAACTCTAGAACCACTCCTTCATTCATACTTCATTCATTCATACCGAGAAATGTGGAAGAGAGTTACTTGGTCAATAGACTGGAAGAGATTAAGACCAGTGCCCATTCCAAAGAAAGATGATAAGCAGAATGCAGAAATTATTGAACAGTATCATTAATATCAGCAAGCAAAATTTTGCTGAAGATGAATAAAAAGTGGTTGCAGAAGTGCATTCACAGAGATGGGCTAGAAATCCAAACTGGATTGAAAAGAACACATGACTAAAGGATATCATTGCTGGCATTAGATGACTATTGGCTGGAAGAAGAGGCTACCAAGAAAGTGTTAAACTAAACTGTCAATAATTTTGAGAAAAATGTGAATTCCAGAATATTTCATTGTGCTCATGTGGAACCAGCTTCATGGAAAAGAACAAGGGGATGCTAAGTTGCTTAAAATCAGAAAGAGTGTGTGTCAGTATACTTATACATATTCAAACTGTGTGCTGATGAATAACCTGAGAAGCTAGCCCATATGAAAAACATTGCCCCAGGATTGGATAAAGCTCATCAACAACCTGTGGTCTGCAGATGACAAAGCTTGGTTCGCTGAAAACCAAGAGGACTTGAAGCACTTGCTGATGAAGACCAGACTGCAGCCTTCAGTATGAATTTCAGCGTAGAAGAGAGAAAACAAAAATCCTCACAATTGGAGCAATAATAGCAGGAGAACTGGAGAAAAGCTTGAAGGTGTAAGGATCTCATTTTACTCAGACCCATGAGTCACACTCAGAAGCAGCAGTCAGGTACTCAAACTGTGTATTTCTCTAACAAATTTGCTCCAAACGTCTCTTTAAAGTACTAAAAATCCTGAGGACTAAGGTGCACCTGACTCGAGCCATAGCATTTTTTCAATTGTTCCCTATGCCTGGGAAAACTAGGTAAAGATTAGAAAAGAAAAGAAAAAGGGGTGCCTGGGAATTACGCTGTTGGAGCAGAATAGACTATATCATGGACTGCCAGAATGGATGAATGGTATTTGTCCTGGAGAAGTAGTCGGAAGGCTCCTTAGAAATGAGGAGGGTGAGAGTTCCCCTCACATACTTTGGCCATGTTACCAGGAGTTAGTAATCCCTGAAGAAGGACATTGTGCTCATGCAAGCCCAGGGTTAGGGAGAGAAGAACCGTCCTCAGTGAGATGAAGTGACGCCACGCCCAGGCGGTGTTTCATCCACGTGTACACAGGGCTACGATTTGAAATGGACCTGATGGCACCTCACAACGTCTCTAAGGTGACTGTAGAAGGCGGCAGATGTTCTGGAGCAGCATCCCAGCTCTCCGTGCATGAGGCCAAAGCCAGAGTTCAATAACAGGCTGATGCACTTTGCAGCACTACCATCTGTCCGCCAGGGAAAGTCCTTTGTTGCTATGATGCTAGGGCTGTGTCAGTGGTGTTTCCAGACTATGCTGGACCAGGAAGGAAATCCTAGAGGTCTACTGAAAACCAGCAATGAAAACCCAATGGTTCCACAAAGTGCTGACCTGCCACTCAGCATGGGGACGGTGTAGTGTTTAGTTCTACTGTGCCCGCTGTTGTCAAGTGTCTGGAGCCTCTAAACACAGGGTAACTACCATCCCACCTTTGGAAGAGTGTGTTAAAAGGTGCCATGCGCCCGCGTGTCAAAGGAAAGAAGAGACAGCACTGAAATATAACCATCTAAATCTTCATCACCCCTAAGGTCATTAAACTCAGCTGCCCCCCCCAAAAAACCCTCCACTAGCTGTTTTGAAAGATAGTGTTTTGCATTGTCTGATGTGTGTGGTCTGTAGATTGCTTCCCACTCCTGCCAAAGGGAAGCTCCCACCTATGTTAACGGAACCAACTACTTAACACATCACCTGAGAAGTCTGCAAACCCAAATCAAAACAATCCAGGGCAACTGAAACCATTTGGGTTTCAGACTTTAAATCCTTGTGGAGCCAATGGTGGGTTCAAACCATCGACCTCTCGGCCGCTGCCTAACCCACAGCACCACCAGGACTCCTGAGAAGGCCACAGACCCTCCAACATTGCAGACAAGTGCTTCTTGCAGTAAATAACCAGACGTGCACTGTGGATTCCACGGTCACTTCGAGAGGAAAATGATGGTGTGCTTTTAAGAAACCTCCCTCTTCTCCATTGTTCCCCTAGACCTTCTTAGAAGCAGATTCAAGGACAACAGAGGAAAATTGAAATTGAGAAAAGGTCAACTGAGAGAAAAGCCATTTCAATCAGAGGAGTGAGGTAATAATTCTTCCTTGAGGTCATCTGCCGGGCAGTCACCTACATTCTCCATTTAGGAGCTGTTAGCATTGTGAAGGGCAATGCCACAACTGTGGACTCCCAACCATCATGCCCAGCCCCCCGCCTCTGCCCCCACGTTGTCCTGCTTGATGAATGGGACTCTTCCGAGAAATCGCAGCCAGGAGGTGCTGTTTTTAGCTAGTCCTGTCAGAACGAATCGCTCCGTGTTTCCTTTCGAGGGTTTTCAGCGGGGGTTCTCCAGCAGCGCACGCACGCACGCACGCACGCACACACACACACACCCCTTTGTAAACAGTCATTCCTGGAATTGTGTTCAGGCAGACTCTCCTCTGTGATAAATTGAGCAGACAGAATAATGATTTCAACTGCTGATACACTACATCTTAATGAAGATGGCAATTAAAAATAAATTGAGCCTTAATAAACAGAAAGGAAGATTGAAAAAATTTAAAAACATGCACCCACATGCCAACCAGGGAAGGGGCTATTTGTAACCGAGCTTAAAAATCTTTTGAGACAGAATTATCCTATTTATTTAATGTGATCTATTTGGTCCTTCAGGTTTCCGTGGCTTAAAATAAAAAGAAAGAAAGACATCGAAATGGTGAGAGTCTTCAGCATTATTAACTCAAACATCGTTTTTATTAAAGAGTGAATGCTTTTACGCTATAGAAGGGTTTACATATGTTGTAAAGCAACAAGCATATCTTCAACAGGTGAGTCCTCTCAGTACAACTCCATGCTTATTCTACATGCCTTAACATGGGACCCACATGTGGGGAGAGGGGAGGGACAGGTACACACACAGACACATACATGGACGCACAGAAACACAGACCAAACACGGACACCACATCTCTCGGGATTCCTTTCGCTCTCATTTAAGGCTTCTGTAAGGTGCTGCAGTGCCCCTATCATGACCAGGAGTCGAAACAGACTTAGACAAAGGAGCAGCATTCCCTGCAAAACCAGTCATCTGCTGTCAGCCTTAAATGTTGGCATTTTAACAAATACTTTCCGTTATTGTCCATGCTGACCCTCTGCACATAGGACATCTAACGAGCTATCAAAGTCAGAAATCTCGGGTGTATGTAAGGAGAAAGTCTCCTTAGATATCATGACCACACTGGCAACGATGACCTTGAAAATCTCTCCAATTTTAAGGTGAGCAGGTCAGATGTCCCTTTAAGATCTTCCTGGCTCCTTCAGACGAGCCAAGTGCAGGGAACTGATGGCCTCCGTTGAGTGCAATATGGAGGGATGGTGGCACGGCTCTCAGGGTCATTCCACGCCAGATGTGAAGCTGTCCTTGAAGGGTTCATCAGCCAAGACCATCAACTAGAGAGGTTTCCATACACCGGGGGGTGAGAAAAGGGCGGCTTGCATGGAATGTGCCCAATTATTTGAAAGCTCCTTTTCCATTTTCCAGAGTTCCTGTTGTCACGGCCAGTTGGTTGGACTGTTGATTTTATTTGCTTGGTTACTTTCTTTTCCCTTTGGGTGTCCTGTAGGGCAGGTGGAGAATCCATCTCTCAAGGGATATTGGCATGGGTTGGAATGGGAAGGAGGCTGGAGAGGGCAGGAGAAGGGAAGGGGTGGTTAGTAGGTGCAAGTCTCCTAAGAAAATAGATGATATGAATACAATAATAGGGCGCTACGTGAGAGTTATGCAGTAAACGCATTGTCTTCAACTGTGAATTAACTGCCAAGTGTTGGGCTGTCAGTTGTAAAGCTCAATAATGGCTGTGCTCGTTCCCATATTGAGGAGACATGCCAAGGGTATGGGCTGTGAAGAAGCATCCAGAGCATTCTCTCAGCCCTGAGGCCTCCACACCAGCATCAGCATCAGCATCTTCAACCTCCCATCAGGGATCCTAGAGGTGCATCTAACATTCGTGCTGGGTTTCGTAAGGCAAATTGGAACGATTCATCAAATGACAGCCGCAGAGTATTTGCCTGAGAGTGGTGAAAGTCAGCATGGAGGTCTCCCGCAGGGAGGCACTGGGAAATAAGGAAAACGAAGAAGAAGAAGAGGAAGGGAGTCTGGGACCTTTCTCCCCATCCACATGCCCACCCTCCTTCTAGTCACAGCAGCAGCAGATTTCAATGCAACGCAATCACTGTAATGATACATTTCTTTTGATTTAGAATTGCTCTTCTGAATTTAAAAAGCATAGCTGGCCAAGAGTTTGGCAGTCTTTTCATCCCAAATTAGAATCACTGATTTCTCATCGATCAACTTCCATTTCTTGACCATTGCTGCCTCAGCTAAAGCCCTCTAAGTTCATTCAGCCGTCATCGGATTCCAATTCCTGGGACACTTCTTCAGAGGAGCTATTCCTGTGGATTCGGCCGTCACTCTTCATACTATGGAAAGTCTTCCTGAAGGCCTCCATCATGGCGTGGGCCAGCTTCTTGGCCTCCAGCTTGCTCTCACACTCCACAGCGTGGCAGTCCATCTGGTACGACAGGTCATCGTTGATCTCCCTGTACACCCAGGCGAAGATGTTGGGACTCACGGCGTGGTCGGCCGTGCAGTAGGCAATACGGGCCACCTGAAAGGTATCCATGTGGACAGTGGCCTCACCTTTGTGGTCCAGGTGATGGAGCCACACTTGGAAGGGCCGAATTTCCAGGAGCGCATTGGCTGGGAAGACATCTTCTCGAGCTAGCGTGTGTTTCTTCCAGAGCTCAATGACTGGCTTTTCTGTGCAGCCGGATGAAAACTGCAAGCCTGTGGTGGGGACTTTACCCAGATAGGTGACCTGTAGAGGGGAGACAGGAAAAGGGGGGGAGAGGTTAATGGTAGGCTCTTCATTCTAGTTGATTAAGTGAAAAACTCAGTGTGGTTAGGTTGATTCTACTACATAGCAACGCTGTAGGATAGAGCAGAAATTTCTCATAGAGTATCTGAGGTTCCTGTGATATTTACAGGAACACACTGCCATATATTTTCCCCATAGAGTGGCTGGTTGGTGGGTTTCAACCACCAAAAGTTGGTTAGCAGACAAGGGCTTTAACCACTTCACCTCCAGGGCTCAGTTGAGTAGATACTTTCAAATGGTCACACTGGGAGGGAGGGGCAGCTTGTTTTTTGTTCTGAAATGAGTAACTATTTTCACAAATTCTACCTGCTTCCCCTGAGAAGGAGCCCTTCTCAGGCCAATGTATTTAAATTCTTCAAATAGAGTCTAATTTCAAAGAAAAAACTAATGTTTAGAAAATGATTCTCCCTCTGCCAGTTCCCTTTTTCAACTTCAAGTAAAATTACTTATCATGACCTCCTACATAAGTTGATGGCATTTCTTGAAAATCATAAAGTTATTTAAATTGTATTTCCAATAAATGTGCATAGAATTTAATGATAACTAGGAGTCAAAAGAATGGTATATAGGGAAAACAAACTTTTGATTAAACTTATCTCCTAGACAGATTCTCTTTCCAAATATCTTAATATTTGATTTCACACAGGCTGGTTCCTTTTAGCGAATACCGTGCCAAAGATGCAAAGATTGGATTATGTAAATTACAGATTAAACCATGGATGTTTCTCTTCCAAAGATAAAAATAAAAGAAAAGGGAAATAGGAAATGGTCCGTTGTTTTTTCAACGTCAACAATTTTGACCTGCTAAGCATCTGGTTATAATAATCATGAAGTAAAAGATCTCAAGATTACTAGAAAGCTGCCTTATCAAATGAAATCTACCCTTCTAAGATAAATAATTCCAGATGACTCGTTCAAATGAATGCTCTTTTAAGACATATTGATGATATATATCTATATATATATCAGGAAGGAGGTATTCATTCATTCATTTATCTTACCATTGGGACACTGCCATGAGTAGTTAATTCCATTATTAATGTATAAAGCCAAAGGGATAGTTCAAAAAAAAAAAAACACAAACTAGTATACAATTAGGTTAAAGATCATTGGCATGAATGTAGGTACTAAGAGTTTGCAGAGGGAAAGAACAGGAAAATATAAAGTTTTAAAGGTAATTGAATATGTACAAATATGCTTGACAAAATTGATGTATGAATTGTTATAAGATTTGCAGGAGCTCCCGATAAAATGATCCTTTAATAATGAAGAAAGAGAACTGAGAAAGGACCTTTGACTACAATGACTGCAAAAGAAAGACTATGCCTAGCAGAATCATCCCCCAACATTAACATGTAAAATAATTGATTCATGGGTCACAGACACAAAATTCAATACAGAGGTTACACACGATGGCATCTTTCTGAATCTCAGAGCTTAGATTATCACTTAACCAAAATGAATTGGAAAATCACTGTGAAAAGATAACCATCCACTGCTTTCACTGGGCTTGGTGACACCCAGTAGAATAAGTCATGATGTGCTCCCAATCCTTAGTGGAACTAGACAGCAAATCCCTTCCTCGTGGACACAGCTGGTCGACGAAACCCTCCCTCCCCAGAGCAGTGCGGTTTCCTGCAGGACACCCATTTCAGCCCCAACCCCTGTGGCTCCTCACAGTTTCTCTCTTCTCCCATAGGCCAAGATAGAGACCCTCTTTTCTCCAATTAGCCAAGTAAGAGACTCCTCTCTCCATCCCATGGATGGGACCCAGTATGCCCTCAGTGGTAGCTACATAATCTGTTGCCCATTTGAGGCATAAGAGTGAAGGGGTAGAGTTTAGTCTGTCAATCAGGCTGCAGCTTGATGGCATCGTTTGGAGGCACTAGGAGATATAAATAGCTCGCTGGCAGTGGGACACACACTTCCTGTGAGACATGCTTCCTGACAGGACACATGGAGCTACCTTAGAACCCTGGAGCTGAAGGAGCCACCTGGAGACACCTGCTGGCACTGAGATGCCTCTACTGCCAATGGATCCACAAAACTTTGTACCCACTGGCTTGTGATCTTCCTGCATTCTACGTCATTGCATGTTTCGTGAGCCCGAAGAGGGCTTTACAGATTGATATCAGACATATGGGCTAATATTGCACTTATGGACTTGACCTGGACTGGGATGGGATGTTTTCTCAATATTCAATTGCTTTTGTATATAAAGCTCTTTCTTATACACATATCAGGGTCTGTATGAATTTGTTTCTCTAGTCTACCCGGACTAACACACCATCTGATTGAGAGAGGCAGTGAAGAGTTATGACCCTGGGAGATGGGTGACATCATGGCCTCTTCCTTGGAAATACTAGTCCACTTTCAAGGACCCTGTGGTCATTTTGGTGTCAATTCCTCTGACTGTGCCATGGGGTGACTGTGACACTCCACTCCCATTCCATCAGCCATACCAGGGAACATTCCTAGTCATTATCATGGTCAGCACATTCAAGAAACATTTATTGATGACATACTACACAGAGTCAATGTGCCAGGACAGCATGGCAGAAGTGGAGATGGAATGAGCTAAGAACCTGTAGGAAGAAAGTCACTGGACAGTTGTCAAGGGCACGGGTTTTGAGGAAGGGAAGACTAAGTTTTAAGGCTCAGCTCCATGATTCATCGGATGGGTGGTTCTGGACAGACCTCTCATCTTCGTAAACGAACACACTTAACGATGGTACAGGGTAGCCTGTGCACAAGCAGGTTAGAAGTACAGCAGAAAAGCACGTGCTCACAGCTGAGGACGGATGCCACCATGCCAAGGGAAAGCCTTCAGAAAGGCACCATTGGGCAGCTAGGAGCTCAGTGGATCACAGTGGTGGAGAAGCAGAAGCATTAGACAAACAGTCCCTTTTGGCCTGAAACTCATAAGACCCAAGCCACGGCATTTTCAATCGCCTCATATGCCTGTGAAGCTGGGCATTAAATAAGAAGACTGACAAGGATCGGCGCATTTGCACTGTGGTGCTGGCGAACAATATTGAAGGTACCACGGACAGCCAAAAGACAAGCACATCGGTCTTAGAAGAAGTAAAGCCAGAGTGCTTCTGAAGAGGCAGTGATGGCGAGATTTCATCTTACATGCTTTGGACATGTGGTCAGGAGCGATCAGTCCCTAGAGAAGGACATCATGCTTGGTAAAGCAGAGGGGCACCGAAAAAAAAGGAAGGCCCTCCAGGAGATGGACTGACGCCATGTCTACAACAATGGGTCAGGGCGGAGTAACAATTGTGAGGATGGCGCAGGACTGGGCAGTGTTTTGTTCTGTGGTGCAGAGGGTCACTATGGGTTGGAGCCAACTCAAGGGCACCTCAAACACAATAATGGCTTAAAACCATCCTGGAGAAGAGGCATAAGGCCCATGACTGCTAGGTAAAAAAGGCTGAACTAATAGGAAACAAATTCCTGGTGATCTAACGGCTTGACTGCTAATGAACTGGTTAGTGGTTCAAACCCACCAGGAGCTCCTTGCCAGAAAGATCTTCTCCTATAAAGATTCTAAGTTTAAAAACTCTACGGTATAGTTCTACTCTGTCATATGATTTGGAACGGTCCCACAGTGGCAAACCACAGTTCATGGCAAGGATGTGGGGTGAATGGAATTGTAAAATGGTATGGCCACTGTGGAAAAGAATTTACCAGTTCTTCAAAAACCTCAAGATAGAATTAGCACCCTATCCCATGCACAGGTATATACTCCAACGAGCTGAAAGCAGGAACACAAAGAGACGTGGTACACTCACGGGCAATGCAGCACTGTTCACACAAGCCAAATGGTGAAGACAGCCTAACAGTCTAGGAATAGAAGTGTGGATAAACACAAGATGCCACAGACACACCATGGAATCCTACTCAGCCATAAAGAGAAATTAAGTTCTGATGCATTTTGTCTCGTGGATGAACATGGAAAACATGAAGTTGGGGGGAAAAGAGCCAGTCGCAAAAGGACAAATACTGGGTGAGGCCACTTGTCTGAATGATCTCCAACAGGCAAAGGCACAGAGACCCAAGGGTGTTAGTGGTTCACAGGAGCAGGTGGGAAGGAGGAGGATAACAGAACGCCATGCTTAGGTACACTGAGGATGACACATCCTGTGGGAGATGGATACGGTGATGGACTGACACAGTGGCTGCAATAACGGGCTCCGACACAACACAGGGGAGAATGGCGCAGGACTGGGACATGGGAGGATGGCGCAGGACTGGGTAGGGGTTGGTTCTCTTGCACGTAGGATCACTAGGAATTGGAATTAACTTGATGGCACCAAGAACAACGATTGGCAGAGAAGGTACTTCTTGTCGCCCCTTCATCGTGGGAGGCACTCTTTCTACCCCACTTGTGGGCACAGCCCCTCGATGAGTGAGAACACAGAACGCAATGTGCAAAACTGTCTTGGGAGTTGTCTCTAGCTGCATACCTCAACACTGATGTCAGGTCTGGTTACTGAGACTCCGTTACCGGTCTGTGTGTGAAAGAAGCGAATGTTTCTTAGATGAATAAGTCCCTTCTGAGCCCCATCCTGAAGAGCTCCAGTAATCCAGAGTCACAAATTGGACAGGAAAGACCAAGGCTGAGATTGATGAACCCATTTGTCCAACGTGATAGATTTTTTTAAAAAGAATTGTTACCACCCAAGTGTTGGAATGAAAGAACTTGGAAGGTGGCTCTAGAGTCTCCAGGGCATTAACAACTAGTTCAGTAAATTCCAGCATCATCTTTATGGCTGTGAACAAAGAGGCATTGGGCAAGAATTTTGTTGGGAATGAATCATTCAGAGAGAAATAAACAAATAGAGCCAAGCTGAGAAGTTTTCCCCGTGTGTCATTCACAGCATAAGCTGACGTCTCCAACACAGACTTTTGCAACATGTGGAAATGGGCTTTTCCCGATGTTCATGGAAGCATTTATTTGAGAAGAGTCACCATTTGTGGAAATGCATGGCGGTTGTGGAGTCAAGGGGCCCCCCTGCTGCCTGCAGTGCTAACAGCTTCCAACCATGAGAGATCAGGGTCTTTAGAATCTTGTATTCCATCCCAAGAATTTTCCAACAATGGTCAGTCCTTCATTCATGAATCACCTGGCCCTGGTGTCTGTCGCAAAACAAACTTGAGTTTGGTGATTTGTGATGTTTAGGTGCTGTGTTTGCTTGGCTCTTCCAGGGGCAGGCCTCTTAGGATCTATTCTAAGATGGGCTTTTCTATGAGGGGCAAAAGACTTGTGGGAAGATTTGGGAAAGAGGGTCCCACCCCTTAATCACAAAACAGTCATGATACCATTAAAGGGAAGCATTGTTAGGGATGTGATCTATTCTACTTTAAGGAGACTCCGTGGAAAGGTGTATCTCTCTTCCTGCTGGTCTGGATTCTGTATGAGGCTCATAGATCAACCAAAACGCCTTCTGACCTTGGGAGCTATCAGAGGCCTGTCTTACTGCTTACCAACCTTGGATTCATCCAACCCCACAGCCATGAACCTGACTTCCTGCCTGGATCAGCCTCCTACTTTCTGCTTCATCAACACCAATAGGTACCCAAGTTAGGGAAAGCCATGAGCCTGACTTGCTGAGCTTGGATTTATCTGCTCTGCCTTGGCCTCCACCAACCTGTGGTCTTCTTGCTTCCTAAATCATTAGCCCTGGCAGATGCTTAAGTGAGGAACAGCCTCCACCTTAACCCCTGATCCACAGTCTTGAGCCAGACTGAGTTTACTTGATTTTACAACCATGCAAGCCACTTCCTTGATATCAATTTCTTTCTTTATAGAAAAACGTGTCACTGGGTTCTCCTGAGAACTCAGCCTGACACAGTGCCTCGCTTTTCTCTTCTCTTCATATTTTGTAATGGCCAGAAAACCTCTGTGTTGAGTTTGGATTTGCTAATTCTGGATTGAACAGAAAGAGTAACAATCAAACCAAAGACACTGTTATTGTAGCAATTCTGATTCATGAAGAACTCGTGTGCTGTGGGAGAGAACTTTCCCATATGGTTTTCTTGGTTCTCATCTTAATGGAAACAGTTCACTGGGCATTTCTTCTGAAGTACCGCTCACCCACCCTCACGGCCATCGAGGCAATTTTGACTCATTACAAGCTGATAGGACAGAGTAGACGCTAACACTTCATGGGTGTAGAACGCCTCATCCTTCTCCCGTGCAGTGGGCTTGGAACTGCTGACTTTATGGTTAGCAACCCCACACATGACCATGAATTACATCACCAAGGCTGGGTGGGTTCAAGCTACCAACCTTCACGCAGGTCCACAAACAGGAATGTGAGATGGGATGGGGTACCACTAACGTCTCAAGCACTTGGTTTCTTGGATAAACCAGATGCCCAGGCCCAGCTGTGGTCTAGCTTCCTGCAGTGTGATGTTGAAGATGGCGCCTCAAGAAGGAAACCCTCGCTGGGGACCTTCCTGAGGAAATGAAAGAACGTGTTCCCCTTTCACAACCTGTAGGAGGCTTCTTTTCCTCAGCCAATATAGCATAGTAAGACATGGCCACCGGATGGAAGAAAACTTAACTGAAATCCTAGTAGCCTTTGGTTTACAAGCAGATGACGAGACAAAGAACTGATTTTCACCCTGGGCCAAATACCACAGCCTGGCTCTTCTGCTTTCACATTTATTTCAGAAAAGGGTGAAATAGGGGGAGTTCTGGCCCCTGCCTAACCCCCCACTCCCTGTCAGCCAGAGGAGCGAGTATCCAGTAGACTCCTTAAGGAGTCGAGATGGACCTATACTGCAGAAACCATTTTGCTGGTTCTGATGATAAACCTGTATTGCCTGCTTTAGGCCATGGGGAAAGTATCTGAGGATAAGCACTGTCCACAATGGGGTCTATGATGTAACCATCAGTAAACTCAGAAGCTCTAGCAGAGTGGGGAGGGGACACAGAAAATAGCGACAAGAACCCTGTCCAGCTCCCTAGAAATCAATAGCAGCAGCAGCAGCAGCAGCCATGCTAGTTGCTAACATTTACTGAGTGCTCGCTGAATGCCAAGTTCACTGCTCTCTGTGGACCATAAAACCTCATGACCAATCCTACAAGGCAGGGCCTATGGTTATCCCAGTTGTCTAGACGGCATTAGTGTGTCAGGTTGTGGTGGGCCCATGTGTTGTTGGCATGTTGTCATTGGAAGCTATGGTGCCAGTATTTCAAAGACTACCAGGGTTGCCCAGGGTGGACAGGCCAGAAAGACAGGCCTAACAATGTACTTCCAAATAAACAGCCAGTGAAAACGCTGCGGCTCTCAGTGATGTGATCCCTTGGGACACAGGGTCCCTAGGAGTGATGGCTGACTCCCGTGGCAGCTCACCCCTCAGAAGCGGGCACTGTACTCGTCACTGGGATGCAGCAGCAAACAAACCAGACAAAACGCCGGCTTCCTGGCACTTACGTTGCAACTGCAACGGCAAGATTCGCCGGGAAGAGCGTTAGCCAAAGACAGGGAAGGTTGGCCTTGTAGATGAGTGAGTGCAATGAACCAGGAAAGCTTCCCTTTGGTCCAAAGAGGTCTTTCCCCCCACAAAGCACAATGGGGGTGAGCTGGCTTCTTCAGAGTGCTTCCTGGGTCATTACTTAGTCTTGATGGCCAACTTCCTGTGCCCTGACTTCCTGAGAAGAGGCTGTGCTGGGAGACTAGGTAGTCCCGGGGCTATTAAAGGAGTTCTGTGGGAGAGGGCAGGGAAGAGGCGGGCTTTGCCCCTCGACCTGATGAAATGGCAGCTAGGAGGCCATCTGTGCCCTAACACGTGCCGTGGGAGCTGGGCGGGCGGGTTACCTGGCCTCACCTGACACCTGTGTTTCAACTCTCAGGATGCTCTGCACGCATCCCCATGCCGACCTCTTGTGGTAAAATCATGAATGGTTTGCAACTGCTCGGCGTCTCTTCTTCTTCTCTTGGGTCTCAAACTTTCCGGTGGTTAAACCCAAAGGACTGAAAGTCATGTTGCAATAAATTCCTGGTGATTCAAAGGCAAATCATAAGACTTCTGGACTCATGAGAACAAAAGGGGAGCGTCCGGGCCAACCTAAGTGAACCTCACTCCACGGTTGAGATGATCTCCTGATAGATGAGGACTTTTGCTTCCAGTATCCAGTGGGTCCCTGAAAGAGCCAGGTGTCCAGCACAAAACCAAGCATCCCAACACCAGCAATCTTCATCTCAGGAGGCTCCACACCCCTATTATTTTGTTCTTATGCCATCTTCCTTCCCTCGAGCCGCCTCTTCACGGTTTCACCCTGTGAGCCAGACCTGACTGAGGACATGACAAAGCAACAAGCTCCCCAGCCCCCCACCCCACTAGGGTTTGTTAAACATTCAGAAATGGTTGGAGTCAGAAGCACTTAGACCACCCTTCACCTTGAAATGATGTCTGCATCCTCCTGGGTGTTTTAATTGCGTGGCCAACTAGCATCAATAATTGAAAGAGGTAAGCATTTTGCATAGTTAAAATTCAGATCGGATACTCCTAAAGAGTAAGAAATGGTGTTCAAACAATCTCTACTTTAAATATTAATTCCAAAGAGCTAATATTAAACATGTCCTATATTGGCTCCTACCTGGCCTTTTGCATTCAGGTACAAATATACCAGACGTGCGATGTGGAATTGCCCTCAGAGGCCAAAGCCATGGAGGGTAGGGTTTGAACATCTTTCAGTGAGATGGCCCGAGCTTAGCTCAGAAAGGACCTGGAGATTTCAAGATGAAACAGCTCTTAGGGCCCAATTCTCAAGGGGTTCAGGCTTCCAACAATTATCCCCCCAAAGCCCAGAAGATTCTAAGTCAAAACTGGGCTTCCCTTCAACATGATTCTTGGCTCTACAATACATGCTCATGTTAGGTAGCAAGATAGGGGGCTGTTCCTTTCCATGCCTAGGGGCTCCCTACAGGAGGTTGGAAGCTGGGGAAGGTGAAAGGGCACGCACCAATTCAGACCCTTGACCCAAGTGTGCTGAATCCAGCCAGTGGGGTGAACCAGTACTGCCCGTTGACAACGCCTCCCAGTGGAAAGCCCTAAAAGCCAGAACCTGGAGACCACTCCCCTCTTTTCCAGCTGCTCCTCCGCCTTCCACTGGGCAGGGCCATGGTCTCTCAGTCTCTCTCTCTGCCCTCAGGCTGCTATGTGTGGGTGTGCAGTTCCCTGCGGGTGTCTGTGTCCCGTCACCGTGAAACCTGAAACTTCTTCTGTCCTTTAGAAAACTCCACTTGGATCACAAACTAGGCTTCGGTGTGAATTCTTTCTCTGAGAAGCCAAGAACTGAGGTATTTCTACCCGAGGAATCTAACATCCGTGGAAGCATCCGTCAAGAAGTAAAACACTACATTGCATTGAGGAATTCTGTGGCGTAAGACCGCTTTAAAGGGTTGAAGAACAAGGCTGTCATTTTGAGGACCAAGACGTGGACTTTCAACCAACACATTTGCATTGAAAGTTGGATAAGAAGCAAGACCGAAGTTGGATCGATACATTTGAATGGTGATGTTGGCAGCGAATATAGAAACTACCATGAACTACCAGAAGTTTAGACAAATCAGCTTTGGGAGAAGGACAAACAGCATGCTCCTTAGAAGTGAGGACGGGGAGATGTTGTGTCAGATACTCGGGACATGTTATCAGGAGGGACGAGTCTCTGGAGAAGGACAGCATGTTTGGTAAAATAGGGGGGTCCATGAAAGAAGGGACGACCTAGGAGGAGACAGATCGGCACACTGGCTGCATCAATGGGCGCACACTTAACAAGGAGTGTGTGCCTTTCCGTTGTGCATAGGTTCGCTATGAGTCAGAACCATGCCAATGAACTGACAACAGCATCATAAGCAGAGTTTAAGAGGGGATCCAAGCGTCCAACGGCTGCCCTGGGGTGGGTTGCTAGTGTGTCCTGCACTGAAGCTGTTTATGGCTCCTGCTTCATGTCTGCTTGCTTGGGGCTGGTCTGCCAACCCAGACAGAGCCAGTGAGGCAGGCTGCTGGGGTTGAGCCTGCCTCTCACTTTATAGCATGTGCCTTTTATTCCCCAAAGGGAAGATTATGACCAAGTAAGACATATAGCCTTGTTCTTAGTATGTTTATAACACATAGATGTGTTTGTTTGCTGCTATTGATTTCAGCCACTTTTCTGGAAGGTCACCCACCTTGAAAACACTCTGTATTGCTTAGTACTTCTCTCCAAGGATGGTGCCTATAAAAACGTAATATAGATTTTACTAGGAGGCATGTTTGCTTTTCAGTGATACAAATGCAGATTGCAGGGGATCGAAAGTGAATTTACCGAGTCCCCGGAAGAGT
The DNA here is from genome assembly GCF_050624435.1 of Tenrec ecaudatus. Taxonomy (NCBI): domain Eukaryota; kingdom Metazoa; phylum Chordata; class Mammalia; order Afrosoricida; family Tenrecidae; genus Tenrec; species Tenrec ecaudatus. Next base: position 9,647,623 of record NC_134542.1, on the reverse strand, counting down.
GGGTGCTATTTTTAAAATGCTAACACAGGGATGAGCATTGCGTCAGCTCTTAAATGCCACACCTGTCTCCCAGCCAGGTATCTGGATGACGGATCTGTGTCTGTTATTCGTTTCGTAACTTAGTTTCAATTGATGCAGCATGATGTGCGATGCTGCTTCCCATCTTGTGTGTATCCAGCAGCCCCAGTGTGCAATTTGTCCTGTCAATTGGCTCCTGGATGTGTGAAGTTTGGAAATATTGTCATTGTCACTGACAGAGACAGAAGCGATTTATCTGGAAAGCGCTAGAGTGTGCCCCTGAAGACAGTCACTTAACGAAAACGACACACATGGAAACCTACATTCTCTCATTGGACCCCGTCTGGTGAGCTGGCCAAAGCTGGCATCCCACCCATTGTTTCACCCAATGGCCCAAGAACAATTTATTTCCTGACAAGTCTGGTATACCTCCTTCTGCTTTCTAATCAGTAGAGGATACTGGGACGAGGCAAGAATTCAGCAGAGTTCTCCAGTCCCCGGAATATGCGATGAGAAAGTTATCTAAATGACAAATCAATATGGAGCACATTGCTTGAGAGCTATCCTGACAAATGGAAGCAAGGAACACAGAGGCAGGTTGAAAAAAAAAAAAAAGATGCCGTCAATGCCTGGTAGCACTTTATCAATTCATTCCCCTTGGCACACGACTCATTAGGAATGGGCTAGAGAACACACTAAGCACTTGGGACGAATCTTGGTGAGACAACATTGTGTTGCAGCTAATGAAGGGAAACACCACTGTATTAACCAGCAGACCCAAGCTCTTCTGGGACAGGGAAGGAGGGCGATGTGCTGAAGTTAACCCCAGGTTACTCAGCCACGACACAAAGATGTGGGGCTTGGCCCCTAGGAACCATCTGGGGAAAAAAAGGAAGCAATAAGTAACCCAATAAATAAGAGGGGTGCCAAACTATAAAATGCCCCCAAATTAATGAAAGGTTTCATACAACATGAAACGCTATTGGTGGGTCTGTAGGCATCGAAAAGGTAGCTCAGCGGCTGCAGATATTTACAGATGTGAAGCAGCACAGGATCGACATTAAAGAAAGGTGGTAACTAAGCAAGCTATGTAGGGAAGGAAGAGGGAACAGGCAAATGGCTGAGGTAGGGCATGGCAGAGACTCTGAAGGCAGCTGGTTGGAACTGGCATTACAACTCTGGACAGAAAGCCCCACGGCCACCAAGATCCCCCTCTCTCTCCAGCCAGACTGAGTTCTTAAGTTTAGACATTGTCTTATTCACTATGAGTTCTTGGAGTGCCTGGCCTGATGTTTGACGAGGAGTTGGGATCCAACAGACCGACATGTTCTGAAAGGACCTAGAAGACTCAGGAGACGCAGGTCTGAGAGAAGAGCTTAGTAGAGCTCAGTGCAGTCCCACCTCCCCTAATGTACACCAACTAGAACGCTGCTGGGAGCGGAGACTGACGTTGGGATACACTTAGCATGGCTCCTCTCAATATACTGAGATGGTGCCTAACCTAAGAGGTACTAACCACGGAGCCCTCAAAATAAAACAAGCCAGCAAAGGACACACAAATAAAATCCCATTGCCCTCGAGTTGATTTTGACCCATAGTGAGCCTCTAGAAGGGAGCAGAATGGCTTCCAAGACAAAAATGTTTGTGGATGCAGCCTGCCTCGTCTTCTCTCACAGAGTGGCTGGTGGAGTCAGCTAGTCAATAGTTCCGCTCGTACCTAAATGCTTTAACCACTTTGCCACCAGGACTCCATCCAGGGCCCAGAAGGAGTATAATTTCTATGACTGTTAAGGAAGAAATGGAACAGCATGCTCATAGAAACCCCTAAGAAATCTGGGCAATGCCGGCTCATCTATGTAAGAGTTCTTCACAATGGCATACACACACCCCTGGGGGGTGTGGAAAGACTTTCCTGGGGAAAAGCAACCTGCAACAAAAGCCACGTGAGGGCTTTGTGCTTACTTATCATTCTTCACATTAGAATATGAAAGGACTTATTCAAAGCACGCTGGGGAACATCACCGCAACCGAATCACTGTTGCAGGAGCAGCAGAGAGCCTGGTGAGCTGCTCCACTCTGAGTCCCAGCACATTGTGCTGAGTTAGTTCACAAAGAAGCTGCTTCCTAATGCTTACTGTGCTACTTTTCAATAACATCCACGTGCATTTGAGGAAGATGAGGTGCTTTATCCAGTCAGCCCTCCTTTCATTTAGCTTCCCTTCAGGGGGCTTTGCAGTTAGATCCAGTTACCAAGTGAAAGTGGGTGGCCATCCTGCACTGAGGAGGTTTCGCAATGCTGTTTTTGCCAGCAGTGTGTGTTCCCTTCGTGTCTCCGCATCCAACTTTGGTCATTCTCACAATATTTCAAACTTTTCACAGTGCGATTGCGTCCTGAGTAGACGGCAGTACAGTACAACCACAGCTTGGATTTTATGTCTGTTGTTGTTGTTGTTAGGTGCCATCAGGTCAGTTCTGACTCAGGGTGAATCGGACACTGTCTGGTGCTGGCCCACCTCATAATTATCGTCAGTCAGCGCACTGTGGCAGCTGGTGGGCCGCTGGGACGCAGGAAGCTAGGTCACTGGAATTTCAAATACCAGTAGAGCCACCTACGGTGACCAGGTTTCAGCCGAGCACCCAGGAGAGTGGCAGACTACAAAGAAGGGGACGCTGTCCACTCTGAGGAGTCAGCCACTCAGAACCCTGTGGATGATTTTCATGTACACCGGGAAGCCGAAGGATGTGTTATGTGTGTGCTTCATTTTATTGCAACATTTGCTTTGCTGTGGTGATGGGTGGCTGATACCATACTATCTCTGAGGTCATGTTCATTTGGTTAAACTTTTTACCAGACTCATCAAACTCTAAGTCCTTGACTTTGAGTTCATCTGACTCAGAGGAGCTAGTGGGACTGCCCCTGTGGGTTTCTGCTCTCAGAACGGCTGACATTAGAACAACCAGTGGCAACACCTGGGCCATGCAGGTTATCCATTTGCTATAATATAGCAATGGCCCAGGTGGATAAGGACTGTAGATTAGATAATAGGATTCCATCAAGATTGGTTTCCCGGTCTTGATCTCTGCATTGGGTTATGTAATAGAACCTCTTTCCTTCTAGAAAAAAAAATCCCAAAGCATAGGGGTACCAACTCAATCACTTACTCTCAAATAGTTTTTTTTTTTTTAAAGAATAGCTTGTGGCAGGGAGGGGAGAGAGAATGAATGAATGTACTGCTGTGTAAAGGTGGTCAGTGTTAACATTTGAGAAATATGGGTGGAACATATCTATAGGAAATACTTTACAATAGCACTTTTGTGTCTGAAATTATTTCACACTAAGAAGTTAAAAATATCATTGAAGACTTTTGCCCCTGACGCAATGCTAATTTAAATGGAAAATAAAATTTTCATCAGATTATGGCGTTAATTAACCAATGTCATAGCCTACAATAAAACTTGAGATACATCCAGCCAAGGACCTTGACCAGTGGCACTGTGCATGAAGCACTGAGCTGCTAACTTCAAGGCTAGCAGATGCCACCCCGCAGCTGCTCAGTGGGAGAAAAGATGAGGCTGTCTGCTCCTATAAATTTATAACCTCAAAAACCCTATGGAACAGTTCGGTCCTTACCTAGAGGGTCCCTTTCAGTTGAAAAACAACTTGATGACAGTGGGTTTATTATATGCTGTTTGTTTGTGTTGTTGAATCAAGAAGCCTTGAATGCACTGCGGGTTTGGTGTTAGGCTGCTAACCACAACATTGATGGTTCAAGGCCCCCAGTCACTCCCAGAGAAAAAGATGAGGTCGTCTGCTCCTGTAAAGACTTACAGTCTTGGAAACCATCAGGAACAGATCTGTCCTTTCTTAGAAGGTACTCTGTGTCGGGTTGGCAGTAGTTTTTGTTTGTTTTTCAAAGATGCTTCCCTCCACAGTCCTTCTACTCTGATTGTACTGATATCCCTACAAATAGGTATCCTGAGATTTAAGTGGAAATATGACAGGTTAAATTATCTTCCATATGCCAAAATGCCAGCACTTATGAAATAACACCTTGGGCAATTAACTCTGTAATCACCCAAGAAATTTCAATGTCATATTTACCGTCTGTTTACACAGGCAAATCCACTGTGTGGTATGAAAGTAATTTTTAATGACTAGGCCTCTCATGGTTGGATAGTCTTAGAAAAAAGTCATCTTTGTATCACCATTCCCTGCTGTTTGACCCAAGGACTCTCTGATAATATGCTTACCATTCATTTCCTTTTTGGAATGATCACATTGAGATGGGGAAAAAATCCTATCAGATTTTCCTACTAGATTTCTTTTTAAGAAAAGAGAGTTATATCAATTATGTTAAAAATACAGAAAACTATCCAAACTCATGCCACTGAGTTGATTATGACTCACTGTAAACACCAACCTTGAGGTTACCAGTCCCAAGCTTAACCCAGGTATGTTAGACTGGGTACATTACAGAAACAAATCCACAGAAATTCATATGTATAAGAGAAAGTTTTATATAAAAAGTAAGCGTACATTAAGAAATTATCCCAACTCCCGTAAGTCCAACATCAGCCCATACATCTGACACCAATCTACAAAGTCCCCCTCAATCTCACAAAACACACGCAGTGATGCCGACTGCAGCAGGAAAGCTGAATTAGTGAATGTGTAAGCATCTTAGTGCTGGCAGGGGTCTCCACACGGCTGCTCCAGCACCCAGGGCTGCATTGGGGTAGGTCCATGTGGCTTCTCCTCAGAGATGTCTTGCAGGAAATGACCCTTGCCAGCTGAAAAAGGGGAACCAGCTAAGGCAGCTGCACCCTGGACCGAACATCAAAGATAAAAGAGACCCGAGAACTAGAAAGGTCAGGCTCAACCAAGCCATTTATTTCTCCACCCTTCAATGAACCCCTTGTATGTTTATCAGCCAGGTTAGCACAATAAAATTTCACTATCTCACCAGGGATCTTTCAAAATACCAAAGCAATTGCTTAGATTACAGAGACCTATGCACCATGGCCTCAGAGAACGTCTGGATGAAGGTACTAAGGCCCGTGGTCTTCACAGAAGGACAAAGTGGTTCCTCTTTGACTCTTTAAAACAAAACAAGGAACAAAACCAGTACCTAGAAGATCTTTAAGATGATAAACCACTTTAGCAAGTGCACTTATTTTAAGTGAGCGCAAAACTGCACTAGAGCAAAAGGTTCAACTGTTGGTGGATGAACGGGGAGAAAAGCAAGATGTTCCGACATGCTCTTTCTCCGACTACCTGCTCGGTGGTCTGGAGAAGCCCTTACTTTGGCCCGAGTGATGCACATTACTAGCAAAGCAAAATTGGCCAGCACTGTCCAGTCAACAGAATCAGAACTGCTTCCCTCCAATTCTCAGAGCAGAAGCAAAGGGCTAAGACCATAGACAGAAAAGGCAGCCCAGTGACATGATCAGTGAGCGTAAGAACAGCAGCAAAAGCAAGGTGCCCCTCAGAAAGTAGAGGAAGAGGAAGGGGCATCGCATCTGCCTTACATTCCTGGGAAAGGCTATTGTCTGACTCTCTGCCTCTTTGGCATTTTAGGGCCACATGAGTATACTGCAAAGATAGAGAAACACTGACTCACGGAGTTAAACCAGGAAGTCAGATCCTTTCTGAAAAAGCTTTGTTTTCACTGCTTCAGTATGTACATGTGGATGTCATTGTTAGCTGCCATCCAGCTGGCTGGAAATCATAGTGACCCTATGTATAACTGAATATAGCACCGCCTGGTTATATATCTTATATATGTATAACTGAATGTACCACCACCTGGTTATATATATTATATATGTTTAACTGAAGGTAGCACCACCTGGTTATATATGTATAACTGAATGTACCACCACCTGGTTATATATATTATATATGTATACTTGAATGTAGCACTGCCTAGTTATATATGTTATAGATGTAAAACTGAATGTAGCAACACCTGGTTATATATATATACACACACACACACATATATAACTGAATGTAGCACTGCCTGGTTATATATGTAATAGATGTATAACTGAGAGTAGCACTGCCTGGTTATATATGTTATAGATGTATAACTGAATGTAGCACTGCCTGATCCAGCCCCTTCCTCCCAAGCGTGGGTCTGTCTGAGTCCACAGTGGCAGCCACTGTGTCGCTCCAGCTCCTTTTTAAACTGACCCTCTCTGTCACCAAGGATGACGTCCTTTCCAGGGATTGGTCCCTTCTGATGATAGGTGCAAGTCACGGAGACAAAATCTTGTCACCTTCACTAGATAGGAACACTCAGTCTTTACTTCCCCCAAGACCAACTTGCTTTCCCTGTGGGCAGCCCATGTGAGAGTCAGTATTCTTCCCTATCCCCGTGTGTCAACTCCGCTGTCTTCCTTTTCCACCGTCCAGCTTCCTGACATGCAGGAGGCAATTAAAAAGACCACGGCTTGGATCAGTCGCCCCTTAGGCATGAAAGCGTCATCTTTGCTCTTTAAGGTTTGAAGGGGTTTTCTTTTTGCTCAGATATCTTTACAGAAGTAAACAACTGCCTGTAAAATGACAGCTCTATATGGGTCTCTGAGCACAGGAGCATATTAATACTCTGGGAGTTGGCACCAACTCCAGGACACCTGACAACCACTTTGGCCATTCCCAAGTCTCCTAACGAGCTTTAGTGTCCCTTCATGTTCTTACTTTCTCTCCATCTCTGGCCTCACAAAGATGCTGAGATGCTTCAAGTGAAATGTCTATGAGATAGATACCTAAAGGACAATCACATAGACCCATGGGAGCATCAAGCCTGTCCCTGGCGAAGATGGAGCTGGGTCTGTTTGTTGCTGCCTTTCCTGCCAGGAGGAAAAAGGGGCCACCACTCACCTCCACCTGTCCCCTCCTCCTCATCTTCTCATTCAAACTCTCACCTCCATCACACCTTTTCCTTGTGGTTTTGGAGATTGCCCTAAATGTTCCTTAACCATCACCAGCTCTGAAACTCTCTAATTCTGAGTCTCTGAAAGGAAGGAGACTCGGAAACCCAGTTGTGTTTTCTCTTCAGCACCAAGTTATATTTAAGGAAATAACGAAGACAGGCCTCCCATTCATAATTTCTGGAGGGAACAGGCCATCTCAGTCTCACATTAGAAACGGGCTTTCTTGAATGAAGGTATTAGGGATCCAGGCAAAGAAAATCTAGCTTATAGCGTGAATGGCATTCCTGACCTGAAGCATCCCCTCTTTCTGCTTGTGTCACAAGACACTCTTCTTGTGCTTCTCCCAAGGCTCTGCAACGTTGTCTCGTGTGCTGCTCCTGGCTGTCACGGCAGCTCTGAGGCCGGCAGCATTGTCTGGTTCTGGGCCATCTTCATTGTCATTGGTAGGTTTGAGTCCATTGTGGAGGCAACAGCTTCCTTCAGGTTCCAAGATTCTTGACTTTACCAAAATCGATATCCCTTTCTAGAGATTGCTTTTCCCTGAAGTCATGTCCAAAGTAAACGAGTCAAAGTCTTAGCATTCTTGCTTCTAAGGAGCGCTGTCGTTGTATTTGTGCTAAGCCTGCTGTGTTCTTTCTCCTGGAAGTCTACAGCATAATCAATATTTTCCATCAACACTATAATTCAAAGACATCGATCGTTTTTCTGCCTTCCTTTTGCATTGTCTAGTTTTGGCATACAGGTGTGCAATTGAAAAGTTCACATCAATGGCCCATGTTGCAGTGTAAACTCTCAGAAAGCAGAGATCTGGATTATATTCATAGTATACTGTATAATGCATATTTTCAGTAAATATTAAACAAATTAAAAATGAATTAACTTCTCTTAACCTCTAACATTTGAAAGGCATAATATCAGACTCAGCCTGATGATTTTCAAACCTCTTAAAATTCAGGATAGATTCACAGGAAGAATCTGTTTTCCTTTCAAATGGTGGTCTATCTGCAATGGTGAATGAATAACAATAATTAATAAACAATCGAAATCTCACTCAATAAAATGAACGACTGACAAAGATACCATTGAATACTGAAAGAGAGCCAACCTGATATATAAGGTCCTTATAGTAATTAAACGTGTCCCTAATTGGGTAAAATGAGTAAGAATACATAACAGGGTAGCAGTGATTGGGAGTGAGCTTTGGAGATTTTATTGATTCGTTCATTTTTTCTGGAGGCAACTGTCAGGCTTCTATTACTACTGGTGCCAGTGATGTCTTCTTTGACGTCGGGAGTGACTCTCACACACAAGTGACTCTGTTCAAAAGTAGCAAATGAATGACAGAGCTCGTGGATGAGTTGTACCCCAATGAAACAAAATGGGGGAGACCAGAGTTTGAGGCTGGCATAAGCTGATATGAAAAACTTGTTCTTAACACAGTTCATTTCCAGGTTTCAGGACCTTGGCAGGCGATTCAATTTAATAGTGATTGTCTTAATAGGCGGTGCCCAGCGAACCTTCTTGGTTTGGCTCTTCTCGGCCACCACCGTTAATGTTCTGTGACAGGCACAATCCAGAAGGAAGTCCCTGCACTGTCACTTGAAACGCTGTGAATTTGCAATCACAGAATCAATGGTGGCAGATGAGGCTCATTCTGTGACAGACAGGGCTCTGCTGCAGCCTCAGCCACTCAAAACCTAAATCAAACTTGATCTTGCCCAGCTCCAACTTCAGTCTGCCTGCTCCTTGCTGTTGGTAACTCAATGGAAGGGCTAAAAAATAAAAATTATTTGAGAGGCACCTCACGTATTTTCATCAAAGACTCTACCAACCCAACCAGGGCCTGTGCCGAAAGCAATGTTTCTTCAGGTCCAACAAGCAGATTCGGTTTAAAAACACAGGAGCTTTCCTAACCGTCGAATCGCAATCTGACATCGATAGACATCCACACAACCCAAACTGGAAAAAACTGTTTGTTTGTTTTGTATTGTTTTTGCGACTGCAGAAAAAAACTTTACTATTCCCGAATTAGAAGTGTGCGTGTGTATGTGTGTGTGGAGGTGGGAGACAGGAAGAGAGAGGCACTGAGACAATGGGAAAAGTAGAGTGGGCAACATCTTGTAGAGAGCAAATCTTCATTTTCTTTCTCCATGTAACTTAATTTTCTTTCGAAAACATAAAAAAGAAACCAAAATGTAATTTTAAGTCCTAATAAGATTAAAAAAATAAATAAAGGCCAAACAGACAGACAAAGCTATCCCCGATTAAACCAGCCCTAGTGACATGATGGCTGTAGTTCAAACCCAAAGACTGGTCATTGGGAGAAAGATGAGGTGCCCGCACCCAGAAAGATTTATATTCTTAGAAACCCCAACGAGCAGCTCCCTTCTGTCTTATAGGGTGACTACGCATTCGAATCAACTCAATGGCAGGGTTTAGGCCCTACTCTGAGTCAATATTCAAATGCAAAGGATAGGCAAGGATTTTATTCTTCTAACTAGAAGCCTAGAGACCAAGAGAGATTTTTGTACAATTTTGTAACATCTACAGCGGATTTGCCACCCCAAGCATGTGATCCCTCTGTTAGACTTTGGTATAAACTAAATGTAACTGCATAATCGAATGACACCACTTTACTTTCAAAGGCGTAGGAAACCCAACTAATTAAACTCTTCAGATTCAAACTGCAATGTTTACTTATTCTCCCCCTCACATGAAATGTGAATCTCAATAGCAGCCTCACTCTGTGGTTATAAAAAGCATACCGTCCTCAGCTTAACTTTATGCAAATTACTGCAGCAAGTTCTCCAATCATCTTAATTGCTGCAAAGCAGCTCCCAATAAAAGTGCAGACAGTTGTTTGGGATCATTTCCAAGAAGATGCTCCTCTGCTCCGCCCAAACCAGGCTGCAACTGCCATCCCCAGGTGACAGCAGGCGGGCCTTCCTCCCTGACCTGACACACCTGGTTCATCCACACTGCTGCTCATGCCTTTGGGAGCAGCTCTACGGGCCAGCTGCTAAGTATCAGGAAGCCCTCAAAGAAAGGAGAGTTGAGACATTGGCTACCTCGTGATGATTGCGAAGATGGTACAAAACCAGGCACTCTTTGTTTTGTTAGACGCTGGGGTTGCTATGTGTTGGAATTAACTTGAGGGTACTTAAAAGCAGCATTCAACACAGCAAGCAGGCCTGCAAGAGGAGAATCAATATTCACACTGAGAGAGAGCCACATTTCAACCTGGGGCTTCCAGAACCCTTCAGAGTTAGAGCCAACCTAGAAGAAGAGCCGTCTTCCTGACTCTGAGTCCCCTCTGGGCACCTGGACCCCATGTGGCTATGTTTTGTGCTCAAAGTGGTCCAATTTCTCTTGAGTTGATTCAGCAATCTGGAGCTCACTCTTCTAGTAAAGAAAATTAAAAACCTAAGCCAAAGCTCTGAATGGAAAGAAGACACACACACCCAGCCCTACCCCTACCCTGCACTTTCTCCTCAGCTAACATGCCAAATGGAAAACTTTTCACCCAACATCAGTTCCAAATGGGAAGCACTCAGATAAGAGAGGCAGGCAAGCAAAGAAGTAACATTGGCGTGAACACCTTCTGCTCCCCCATCCCTGCTCACCGGGAACTGATGGTCTATTAGCCCTCACAATAAGATAAAACATGTCCCTGTCCTGAAAGCCAACATGGGACTAAGCAATGTTCTGATTGGGAAACAAGGAAAAAATTAAGCAAAATATCATTTTAAATAAAGATCCTGTTCATTTTTATGACCTGAAAAATTAAACTAAATATGTTAGTCTTCATTTGGGGATAGGTTTGGGGTCAACCTCTGTGCACCTGTAAGAAGATATGAGTGGAACCCAATCTCTTAATCAGGATGTGGCCTGTTTTAATATCTACAAAGAGATGCTGTGGAGAAAAGACTCTTCTGGTTCTCTTCCTGCTGGCCTGCTTCCTGCATCGGGCTTCCTGGAAGTTGGGGTCAGTGGCCACTGTGTGGTCGGCTGACCTTGGGAGCTGTGAGCAACGAGCCATGTCCTCTGCCTTGTATCAACTTGATTCCAACACCACCAGGCTTGGATATTTATGCCACCTGCTTCATTTCCTGGTTCATCAGCTGGCAGGTGTGGGGGGTCAGGTAGGATATTCAACCCAATATGTCATTTCAATACTGGGGCCTCATGCTAAATCAAGGAATAAATAGCTGGATGAATAAATCAATGTTGCCTGTAGTTAGGGACTTTTATGTCCACGGGAAGATGTATAAAAGTGTAGGGGTATCCAAGCTGGCAATCAGATCGCAGCCTGGTGATGAGGCCTTGTGCTATGGTCTTCTCATTAGGAGGCCTCTGGGAGCCTCCCTCTCCCTCTTTCTTCCCATGACCCTGAGAGCTGCCAGACCCCTGCCATGTCTCCACCAACCACGGATCCACACGACTGTGCCCCACTCCAGCCCCCGCAGCTTGTGATCTTCCTACACTCTGCATCGCTGCATGTGGCTGTGTCCATCTGAAGAGGGACTTGTGGGCTAGTTTGGGACTTAGGGATTTGAATTGAACTGGCATGCTTTCCTGGTTGATAATTACTCCTTGATAGAAAGCTCTTTCCTACACATATGAGTCTCACCAGATTCGTTTCTGGAGTCCACCCAGGCTAACACATGACTTAACATTTAAAGAACAAAGATCTGACGCCTTTGAGTCAGCGTTGGCAAATAATACGGACTATACCATGGGCCGCCAGAATGGATCCATCTGATGAGAAGACTGCTCCTTGGAAGAGCAGGTGTGAGACTTTGCCTCCCCTATTTCACACATGTTGTCAGCAGGCACCCGTTCCTGGAGAAGGACAACATGCTTGGACAAGGGGGGAGTCTTTAAAAGGTAGACCCTCACCAAAATAAATCAACAAAGTGGCTCCAAGCACGGTCTCAAACGTAGCAACAGCCCCGAGGAAGGAACAAGCGTAGTTCTATTGCACACTGACCGACTCACTGGTTTGCAACACCAACCACAGCTTTGGGGGCAGATCTCAAGCACTTGTGTTAAAGGAACAGAAAGAATAATAAGTACTAGATTCTGCATAATAAGATGGGGGATGTAATGAAACCGAAATATCTCCTTATGCAATATAGCTACTTAAATGGGCCTCACGCTATAGGACAAGTTTTCAATGGCAAGGTATCTCTTACATGCTGAGCTCATCAGTAGTTGACTCCAGGCCAGCTGCTGCTGGGGGTGGACCCACTCATTGCAACTGTACGGGGCAGGATCTACCGATTGTCCCTTCATTCAATAAACCTTCCTACTGGATCCAACACATGGATATTTCCCTAATCTGAGAGCTCCTCTTGATTCAAGACTGTCAAACTGTGTAGTCCTCTTTAACGATGAGCTGTCGCCATGCCATGCTCCCACCCCCATCGCCCTGCCAACCCTCACCACAACTGCTACCTCCTGTAAGAGTAGCACACGACTTAAATTGACCTGGTTGAGTAAAACCATCTGAAGGAGACCGATCTCTCTACGTTGAAAGGGAGTTAGGTCCTCCCTGGGTTAGCATATATTCTTGTTGGTAGGGAGAGGGGGTAGAATGCAAAACAAATAAAAAACGCTTGCCATTCAAAAGCTCTGGATAGATAGAAAGGTGACCCCCCCCCCAAAAAAAAAAACACACCAAACAAACAAGACTGACCCCAACAGCTTTTAAGCCCCACATAGCCATGGTTGTGTGTTAGGGGCCATCCGGTCGCTTTGACTCATGGCAATCGGCTGACAGCGGAAAAGTCTCCTCCATAGGGCTTCCTTAGCTGGGATCTTTCCAGAAACAAACTCCCAAGGCTTTCTCTCCTGGAGCTGCAGGGTAGGTTACACCTGCCAACCTTTCACTTAGTTGCCAACCACTGCCACGTGTCACCATGGTCAGAAATGCCACCACGTGTACTGAGGCTGCAGCTTTGGTGAACCAGAAGACAAAGCACAAAGAGCTGATGGCCAATGTAGCTAATCACTTGCATCAAATCATTATGGATGGCTGATTTTAAAACGGTTGTATAAATGTAGAATCTGAAGTTCTGGTTCACAGCTACAATTTTATATAGGAAATAACACTAAGTATGTAATTTCTTGGGTATCTTTAACCACATGTTATCGTTTTAAGAAGTAATAGTATTTTCATCTGAAATATTAATATGACAATAGAGGGGATTGTTATTTTTGCTGGCTATTGACAACCATGACATGACCCCTCCAAAACACACACACTCACTCACTCACACACACCACACACACACACACACACACAATGCAAATTTGCTCATAAATTTGCATTTTTAAGAGAGAATTCATCACTTTCATCAGATGCAAAAAAAAACCAAAAAAACCACTGCCTGCAGTGAATTGCTAGCAATAGAAATGTGACAGTGACAGTGATAGGTTGAATGTTTTAAAGATTATTTGATCCATATGCTTGAATTGCCTTTCAGGGATAATTTGCCAGTTTTAATTTTGCCAACCTGGGCAACTATGCTTGTAATTATCTTTGCCAAGTTGATCATTAAAAAAAATTACCTAGTTATTTTTTTCTTTGATTTCCAGTATGGAGTTGTTTAGTATGTTTACTGGCAATCTGTATTTCTCCCGTGGTCAATGACTTATTCAATCCCTTTGTCTCTTTTCTTGTTTCTACAGACGATTGTTTATTTTCTTTCTAATATATATACTTTATTATGGTTGCCAAATTGGTCCTCTGAGCTATTCCTGAAAAATGATAATGTTCTGGACAATGATAAATAATACTGGTGATAGAAGCAATCCTGGCCTGTGAGCTGATCGGCAGGGTATTTTCAGACTATCAGACACATACCCAGCTCAAATATGAGCTGCCAAACACATTCCTATGATAACTGGGTTCTTCCGTGATTGGCTACCACTAGGTCATCTAACAAAGAAACTTACATAGAATAAAATGACACAGGGGGCATGGCCTAATGTCTTCCCCAAGTTTCACAGCTGAGGCTAATTTCTTAGCATTCAGGGAGCATAAGAAACTGCCCCTGTATTAGCACTTCAAACAGAGGAGAATAAAGAATCAGAAGTCCTCCAAAACCACATGCAAAAACTTTGAAAGCGTCTGCACATTGACCATGCCCCAATAGACAGATATATTGAGTTAAATCAAATTTCCTGTGATAGTGAAGATGTTGTGTCCACGTGCTAGGCAAGGATTCTCAGTGTGTTAGCAGTTAATAAGTAGTCATCCTCCATGATGAAGTCTAATATAAATAATCACCTCCATGACAAGATTTGCTATGAGCAATTAATCAATTGAATGAAAGTCTACTTGGAAGTGTGACCTGCTTCCAACATAAGCGAAAGGTGTGAAGAAGCTTGCTTGCTTTTTTTGCTGGGTTGTCAGTAGCTTCGGAGTTGCCAGTAGTCTGCCATCTTGCCTACCGGGCTTGGATCCATTTGCCTCTGTCTCCAGGAGCCTACAGTCTGACCTGCTGACCTTGAATTCATCAGACTCTATAACTACAAGAGTTCAGAGAAGCCTGCAGACTGATAAATGACTCAAAGGCTTGGAACTTCCCTGCCTCCATAACTAGGGGTGCCATTTCCTTGAGATAAACATCTCTCTCTGTCTCTTATATATGTATACATCGATGGTTTTGCCTCTAGAGCACCAAACCTAAAAGGCTGCCTGTTCCCACAAGTACTTCATACTGTAATAAGAAATGGAATTAAATAAAGAACTTGAAGGAAAATGCACATGACATATGCACAAATAGTTGAAGAAAAATGTACACATAAATACACCTAACTACCTGCATACACAGCATAATTTATCCTCTACATTTTGATTGGGGGGAAAGGAAAAATATGAAGCAAAGCATAAAAAAGCCACCGGTTTTAGGTTATCTTTATTTTAATGAATCTCAACAGGAAGGTGCTCTCTGAAGCAAGACAAGAGATTAAAGAAAAGGTAGCCAGCCGCACACAAGGCACAGTGCACCTGCCTGTGGAGTCCATCTCCCACTAGAGCGGGCAGGCATTCATCTCGCATTTCCCTCACGTCTCGCAGTGCACAGGGAGGACAAGGGCTAATGGAGATTGCTCTGACTACTGACATGTACAGTCTAACCGGCAGGGTATCTATTCCACCCTGGCATTCAAGGGCTCAGGGTTGTTGCAATACCAAGGTCATTCCTCCGAGCTGAGGCTGACCTCACACACCAGAGCAGATTTAGGCGATGCTGAGTCGCCAGCCCCCAGCAACATTTCCTCTTTAAAGAGTCCTCCCCCAAATTTACACAATAAATATTCTCAGCTCCTAGAATGGTCCAAGGTAGGTATAGGAAAGCACCTGGAAGCCGCAGCCACTCTCTGTAAGCTCTGAGTGTGTATACCTGTGTGTGCCTACAGTATACATGTACATGACCCTTGCAGAATACACTTGTTGGCCAGTAGTCATCTTATCATTCCATGTCCCCGTGTTAATCTGGGTAGACTAGAGAAACAAATTCACAGACACTCATATGTATAAAAGAAAGAGGTTTACATACAAGAGCAATTGAATATTGAGGAAAACCTCCTAGCCCAGTCCAGATCAAGTCCACAAATCCAGTATTAGCGCATATGTCCCATACCAATGTATAAAATTTTCTTCAGATTCATGAAACACATGCAATGATGCAGAATGCAGGAAGATCACAGGCCAGTGGGTGGGAAGTCTTGTGGATTCAGTGCCATTGTAAGCATTTTAGCACTGGCAGGGGTCTCTATGTGGCTTCTCTAGTTCCCAGGGCATACTGTCTTGTCAGTAGAGCATGTCTTAGGAAGTGAGCCGAGAAAGAGAGAGAGAGAGTCTCCCACCTCTAAGGAAGAAATACCAGAGTTCCCAGACTCCTCAGGAGATGTCCGTGCCCACACAGAGGCCTCATTGGCTATGACCCAATTGACAAACTAGACTCCACCCCTTCACTCTTAATCCTCCCCAGTCCCAAATTGACACCAGACCATGTAAATACCACAGTCCCACCTCAAAACAGTTACAAAACACAGGTATGTTAACAGATATAGGGGAAAAAAGGCCCTCTAGTCAAGGACCCCTGGTGGCAAAGTGGCTACACATTGGGCTGCTAACCAGAGGGTTGGGAGTTTGAAACCACAATCTACTCCATAAAAGAAAGATGAAGCTTTCTACTCCCACAAAGATTTACTGCTCTACCCTGTTCCAAGGGATTGCTATGAGTCTGAATGAACTCTATAGCTGTGAGATTGGTTTGGAGTCATTAAGTCAGGGACCATCTTATGAGCTTGATCATCTAGTAATCCCATAGTGCCCTGGAAGCCCTACGAAGCGCAGGTTCCACTCTACACACAAGGGCTCACCATGGTCAAAGTCTACTTGATGACAACATGTTTGTGTGTTTATTGGGGGGAGGGTTTGATTGGGAGGGAGGAGGTTATAATTGTAAACCTTTAGGGTTATATATGTAAACCTTTAGGTTAAAACAAAGGATACATCCACCAAGAAGCATATCTAGACTGGACATTGACTGAAAAATATCACAGAAATAGGTGTACATGTGTGTGTTTGTATGCACGCGGGTGTATCAGAGAAGTGTTAGACATCTCCATACTGCTTGATATAGGGAAAAGCTCTTCAATGGAAATACCGTTATTAAGAGAGTTCTGTTTTAAGCAATATGCTTATCAGTAGGATTGCCAAGCCAGTGCCTGTCTTACAGATTTTTATTCCCCTAAAGCTGATGGACCATTTCTACCTGTGACGGAGGCCCTTCCTCGTTAATGGCTGTTTGAGAAGGAATTTATCTTAGAGAGCCTCTTTCTCAACAGATGAAGATCGATAAAGCACTTGCTGCTTTTAAGACAGATTTATGTGCAAGGCCATTTTCTCTCCCAGAAGCCCTCGTGCATGCAATAAATTCATCTTGTGATCCATTGTCTACCACACCTGTGGGACATTCTCATTTCACCAGGAAGAAAGACACTGGCCCAGAATTTACCTGGAGGCTACCTGATATATAATTGGCTTTCTGGTGGGTGGGTAGGGGAGGGGGGAACCACACACACACTAATGATTCTAGGGGCTACTCCACATGTTATTGAGAGTGGACTCCAATAAGAAATCGACGGAAGTCCACTTGGCACCATTTGCGTGTCCTCTCTGTATGCAGGGGTGCTCTCAGGGGTGAGTGCCAAGATGAACACACGCTGCTGTCTTGAATGGCTTTTACTCTTTCCTGTGTGTCAAATACGGCTTCTGTGAAGGCTGTGTTTCGATAAGTGAATGCCTCTGAGCAACATCTCAGTCACCTGGGTGTACTACTCAGAGCACAAAAATATACTAGAACACATCAAGATAATGTCACCCCTTCCAGGTAGAAGACATGGTTCAACCAGTCAAAATATTTGAGATGTAAATGCATATAAATACATATAACAGACCATTAGCTTCTCTTTTGCATCACTGGATATTTTCCACATGAGTAAGTTCCACACCTGAGTATCTCTATCTATTTATTGTGGAAAACATTCTGAATATCACTCCCTCACTCATTGTCATCGAGTTGATGCTGACTCATGGGGACCCTGTAGGCAGGATAGAATGACTCCTGTGAGTTTCTGAGACTGTAACTCCGTCTTTCTCCAGTGGAAACTTCTGATCTTGTGGTTAGCAGTTTACTGGGTAGCAAATATACCACCAGGGGGCCCACGGGTGGTTAATTTTAGGTCTGAACTCAGAATATGCTTGGTCAAACACTAGTTGTGTTAGTCTGGGTACTTTAGAGAAACAAATCCACAGAAACTCATAGATACAAGTTTTATATAAAGGTTAAGTGTGCATCAAGAAAACATCCCAACGCAGTGTTGCCCAGGCCTACAAGTCCAACATTAACCCATATGTCCGACACTAATCCACAAAGTCCGCCTCCATTTCACAACACAGACGCAATGACACCAACTTCAGGAGGAAAGCCAAATCAGTGAATATGTAAGCATCTCAGCGCTGGCAGGGGTCTCCACATGGCTGCTCCAGCACCCAGGGCTGCATCAGGGTAGGTCCATGCGGCTTCTCTTTGAGGATGTCTTGCAGGAAGTGAGCCTTGCCAGCTGAAGCAGGGAACTGCTAAAGGCAGCTGCACCCTGGTCTGACCACCACAAAGCAAGAGACCCGAGAACTAGAAAGGTAAGGTTCACCGAGCCATTTATCCCTCCGCCCTTCAATTAGCCCCATATGTGCTTGTCAGCCAGGTTGGCACAATAAACTAACTCACTAGTCCAGATGCTGCCATGAAGCCATTTTGGAGCTGTGGTTAAAATCTACAACAATGAACTGGAAGCAGAGGAGAGTGTACTCAGGAACACTGTGGGCCTCATCTCCTCAGCTGACTGCCTCAAGAGCAAAAGACAAAGGTTTCTCAAGAAGAAGGAAGTCAAGACTGGAACTAGAAATGGTATCAGAGATTCTAGTATACAGTTTTGAAGTCAAATTGTACCCCTGGATTAAGATTTCCTGCGTTGCCTGCCCTGTGGACTTCGGATTTGCTGGTACCTATCCATAATTGCTGAACAGAGTCCTTAAAATAAAATAACCACTCTCTCTTTCTAGGTAGGTCTGTGTGTGATGCCATTGCTTTTACTTGCTGTTGAGTCCATTCAGTGTCTGGTAACTTAGACCCGTGTGTGCAGAGCAGAATTGCCCTATCGGGTTTTCATCACTGTGACTTTGGAGAAGCCCGTCTTCTGAAGTACCTCCAGGAGGGTTTGAACAGCTAACCTTTAGTCTAGTAGTTGACCACTTAACCATTTGTCTCTCGTACACACACACACACACACACACACACACACATACATACACTCCAATATACATGAAGGGGCTTCAAAAAAGTTCAGGGAAAAACAGAAATGAAAGAGAGTGTAAATTTCCCACAAACTTTCAAAAGTCCTATGTACCTAATATGGTATCTTTCATATATAAAATGCCCTGAGAGTGTAATGGTTAAGTATGAAATGGGTAACCCCAACGGTCAATGGTTTGAACTCACCAGCAGCTCCATGGACAAAAATACCTAGTGATCTACTCCCCTCAAGATTACCCTCCGACATCGGAAACCTGGATTCAAGCCAGCACCTCTCCCTCTCCCCCCGGCCCATGATTGCCTGCAAGGCCCTTCTCTGAAAATTCGTTGGATCTTCTTTGAAGTGAGTACTCCTGGACAGGCCAGTCAGGGTCCGACTTGGAGAACGGGGTAGTGCAGCTAGTCTCCGTGGCTAGGCACCTGCCTTCAGAGGAACTCAGAAGGGGAGCTACCAGTCTCTCTGGCCCCAAAACGACACCAGCATGCCTCGGGTCACCGAGAAGAAGCTTGTAGGGAAGGAGGTGCTGGGGGAACACCGGCAGCAGATGATGACGGGACTTAAGACCCCAGGGAACAACTTGTGTGAGGTGGAGAGAGCCCAGGGACAGCGCTTCCTGGTGAGCATGCCCTCCAAGTACTGAAAGAGCATTTGGATCAAGAGAGGGGACTTCCTCATTGTTGACCCCTTTGTGCTCTGCAAGGACCACGTGCCCTCCCTGCTCCTTAGAAGGAGGGGCCCTGGCCAGAGGCCTTCTCTGAAGTGGCAGAGAAATACAGTATCAGGAATAGACAGTCTCCGCCAGAACTCCCCACCAAGTCCCAGTCATCAGGAGATGATTTGGATCTCTTTGTGCACACCAACTGTATACAGTATCTGGAGCGAGAGGAAGAGAGTGAGGAGAAGGGGGAGAGAGCTTGGGACCCCAGGACATCCACTTGAGGCTCCACTTCCTCATTTGTAGGGTACCCTGCAGTTCCTCCCCCTGGAAGGGGGACGAGGCTGGGCCCTTGATGAACAGACAGGCGGTACAACCTTGTTCCTTTGTTTATGACCGACAAGGCCATGGACTCTGGTAGAAAGTCCCACAGCACCCTGGACTGTCCTCTTAGTAGGAATGGTTCTCCTGTTTCATCACAGTAAAAGCTTAAAAATGTAAAAAGATTACCCTCTAGACACGCTATGAGTACTTCGGCTCTGTCTTATAGGGTAGCAAGGAGTCAGGCTCACCTAAGGGAGGTTTAATACTGAAATATGACATCACTGCCTACTCTCAAGAAACACATTCTTTCTAAGGTTAAGCCAGTAGCAACAAGCTAAGAAATCTGCCAAGGCAAACCCGTGACAACCTTTTCAGGGTGAGGGATTCAGAATTACACCTAGGGAAAAGTCCCTTTACCTTAGAACCATTGTAAGAAATGAAGGATTTCTTCATTTCCGCCATGTTCATTCAATTTTATTTCAGACAGAAATGGATGTAATTATAGAGTGGATGATTAGAGATCAATAAGTATGTAATTGGTGCTTTTATATGTTCATTACGGTGTTAGGCAGGGTGGGATATAGCCCTAAAGAAGAAAAAGAGGATGAGGAGGAGGGGAAAGTATTTACAATAAGGTTGGGAAAACATGGCATCGGCCAACACGAAGGAGTCTGCCAACAGGAGATTTGGTGAATCGTTGGGTCCAAAGCCCACATCCAACTGGTCAGAAGGGGCAAGTGAAATGAGCTCTGCTAAAAAGGAGAGATTCAATAGGTTTGCTAAGGAAATTCCCAGGTGAAAATTTGCCTAAGCGAAGGTTTGTGTTTTAGCGAGAGATGACTCGGAGCAGTCGGGATGGCTGCGGGATTATGGAGGGACTTGATATGTGATTGGAGTTCAGAATAGGCAGACTTGATCGGAAGCTGAGAACTTCGGGGGGGGGGGGGGCGCAGAGCTGAGTAAAATTATGAAAGCCCTGCTTGGTGGCACCGTGGTTACTACATTTGGCTGTGAATCAAAAGGACTGACCAGCGATGCCACAGGACAAAGATGTGGAACTCTGTTTCCATAAAGAGTATTCCCTCGGAAATCCTGTGGGACAGTTCTGCTCTGCCCTACAGCGTCACCATAGGTTCGAATCACCTGGATGACCATGGGGTTTGAAGTTCCAGCTGGTGTCAGGAGGCTCAGGGGTGAGCGAACAGTTAAGTGCTGGACTGTTTGCCAAAAGGCTGGCACTTGGAAGCCACCCAGAGGCACAGGTCACCAGGAGTGAAAGCAGACTCAGCATATCTGGTGCCAGAGATCAGAGTCAATGAACTCTAGTCTGTCAACTTTAAGTGGGGGGTAGGGGTGGAAAACTGTGCCTCGGTGGAAAACTATGTCTTCTCTAGATGCTAGAAAGCACACCCTTCCCCTGATAGCTGGTTCCAGTTTTATAGGAGCTATTTTATAACTCGCTAAATTGTGGGTAAATGATAGCAATACAAAATCATTCTTGTGCATTGACATGCAAATTCTGCCCCCTTCAGAAGGAGTTTGAGTGGCATTCCACCCCTTTCCACCCCAGGGAACAACTGCTAGCTTCCATGGGGACAATCATTTCAACACCCCAGATCTATAAATGAGTCTCTTTTTTGGATCATCTTTTGAACTGGTTATAACATCTGCCTGGCTTTCTTTCATTCGCTGAATAATGAGTTGAATAAAAATCTTAGCATGTGTTCGGTTTGTATCTGTAGGAGAAATGGAATTTGGCTTTTTTCTGCAGATGATCTTTGAACGTGGCCCGCAGGATAATGTGCAAGCAGAGTAACGATGGCAGAGGTTAGACTCAGGGCAACTGGAAAGATGGGGGAGTGAGTCGGGGGGGAAACAAAAACAGATTATTTAAAAGAAATGAAGGACAAGATGTGGGAACCAGATGAGTGAGTGCTTCTGTGGAGGGAATGGGGTCTCCCAGAAATATCTACTTGGGCTGAGCCTTGGATGTCTAACTGCAGGACAGCAGTTCAAAGCCACCAGCCCCGTCAGAGAGAAAGATGAGGTTGTCTGATCCTTTCCGGTCTCATAAACCCTGTCATGGGTCGCTGTGAGTCAGAAGAGACTCAGTGGCAATGGGTTTGACAAGGGTGGTAATCCCATTTTGGAATTGGTTTTCCTTTTCAGGTTAAGGACGTGTATTCGTGTGAACTGTGACTTGAGCCAATCTCTTAGGACCTATAAAAGAGCAGATGAAACCATCAGAGATGGAAAAGGTAGATGATAGGCCATGTGAAGTAGGCAAGAGACCAAGAAACAGAAGCTGAAGAGAGACACGGATTTCCCCCAGGCAACAAAGTTCTCTTCCTCAGAGCAGTGTTTCCCAAAGTGGGTGATACCGCCCCCTGGGGGCATTGGAATGACCCGGGAGGCGGCAAAAACCGATCTCTAACACTTTATCCTGCAGTGTGGGCTACAGTACAAAAGTTTTTAATTGCTAGGGAGCACTGACTATTTTTTCCCTGAAAAAAAGGGGGTCACAAACCAGATGAGTTTGGGAGCTTATACCCTAGAGTCTGCACCTTGTATTTACACTTTTACTTCCTAAACTGTGAGAAAACAAGTTTTTGTTTCATAACGTGTATGGTAGATATTTCTATTACAGCAGCACTAGATAACTAAAATAGGTACTATAAGTGGAGGCTTATTAAAAAGTATATCTACAAAATCAGAGAAAATCTTAGTAAACAAAAGCCTTGAAATATGAAGGTATGGTGTTTCTTGGCATCGGCTAGACCTAGGTCTACACTCTTGGGAGGGCAGTGTTTCCATCCCTTTAACCCTTCTTCCAAGAACTTTGTGCAGCTTTCATTTACATTTCGAAACAATATTTTTCGCATCTTTAAGGGAGTCAAATTGTGTTTCCTTTCAATGTCCTTAGCACCTTAGGAGCAAAAAAAAAAAAGAAAGAAAGAAAGAAATCCGAAGGGTCAAGATTGGGGGCCATAGTGTGGATGGGGTAAGGTTTCCAAACAAAATTCTCATAGGACAGTCCTTGCTATTTTTGAAAAATGAGCAGGTACATTGTGATGATAGGGAAAAAATGGGTGGGGGAAGTTTTTCTGGTCGTTTTCTCACCACTGTCTTTTCTATTTTTTTAAAGAAAATGTCTTTACATAGGTCTCCATGATCATCTGTGACAGTTATCATAAACTGTTGTCAGTTTGAGACTTAAGAGTGAAGGGGTAAAGTTTAGCCTGTCAATCAGGTCGCAGCTTGATGGCATCATTTGGAGCCACTAAGGAGATAAATAGCTCACTGGAGGTAGGACATTAGCTTACTCCCTGCTAGATGTTTCCATTGACAAGACACATGGAGGTACCCTAGAGCCCTGGAGCCAGAGGAGCCGCGTGGAGACCCACGACAGGGATGAGATGCTTACATCACCAGTGGATCCACAAGACCTTCCACCCACTGGCCTGTGATCCTCTACATTGAGCACCATTGCATATGTTTCGAGTGTGAAGAGGACCTTATAGATTGGTATTGGACATATGGGCTAATATCAGACTTGTGGACTTGATCTGGACTGAGCTGGGATGTTTTCTCAATATTCAATTGCTCTTGTATATAAAGTTCTTTCTTATACACGAGTGTCCCTGGATTAGTTACTCTAGTCTACCCAGACTAACACATTATCCTAAATCTTTCAAGAAAGTCTACCAAGATTTTCCTGGTAGATTTTCTTTTGATTTTTCAAGAAAACATTAGCCATAACCTTATGAGCTGACTTGTTTACCTTGAGTTTAACTGGCCCAGCAGATTCCCCCAGAAGCTGCAGTTTGGAACTTTCTTTTTGGTCTTTACTGTAAGGGAGACTAAGAAAAGTAGATGAGGGCTTCAACATTTTTGTGAAAAGTTACCCTCTTTTTCAATTCCATTTTCCATGAACTTTTTGAAACCCCCTCAGATAATACTGAGAGACGTTATCTGCAGCTGTTCACTGATTTCAGAGATATGTTTAAACATACCGTATATACTCGAGTACAAGCCGACCTGAATATCAACCGAGGCACCAAATTTCACCACAAAAATTGCACTAAAAATGTACTGAAAAAACTCAGCCTATACACAAGTATATACGGTATTTTGTTTGAAACATACCCAAGCAAGTATAGTCTAAAACCCTAGTTTCTACCCTACTTTCTACCATAATTCCCAATCCATTCACTGCGGGTTCTTATGCTTACCACTAAGATCGGTACTTATGCTCATGAAATTTATAAACGTTCCATTCAACAGGAAGCCATGTGTGACAGGTAAGGTTTTGCATCAATTCTGCTGGGTCAGGATTCCTAGTGGTTTGGCAGGTAAGACCTAGTGAGCACCTAGGATGAGATCCGCTATAATGTAATCACTTCCATGAGAGAGCTGCTGTGACCACCCAATGGTTCCCCTTCTTCCTTGCCTCGTCTGAATCTAGCCTGTACCACTAGCAGCTCCCTGTCAATGTGCTGATGCAATCATTCTGGAATGATCGTCCACAAAACTTTACTTGCACGTGATACTAATGATCGTGTTCAATGAGTCACACATTCTGTTAGGTCACCTTTATTTAGAACAGGTACACATATGCATCTCTTCTGGTCAGCTGGCCAAGCAGCTGTCTTCCAGATTTCACAGCCATGGTGCAGGAGTGCTTCCATTGGCTCGGTGGTGGCTTAAAGGGTTCAATTGCTATTCATTTAATTCCCAGAGCCTTATTTTTCATTAATTCCTCCTGGCCATCTTGGGCTTCTCCCTTCAGTTGCACTGACTAATTTGCATTACCCAACAGATAAGCATTTTGTAGGATTATACTTCATCATTCACCTGTCAGCACGCAGTGGTTTGTGTGCTGCTAATCTGCCGGAAGCTTTTACCAGTATCTCAAGTACATGCAGGGTCACGAATGGCTTCAACAGAACTTCCAGACTAAGACAGACTAGGAAGAAAAGCCTGATGATCGACTTCTGAAAACCAACCAATAACCCCCTATTATTCACAACAAAATATGATCTGCTATGATACAATGATCACCCAAGGTTGGAGCCATTTATAACACACAGTGGACACAACAATAATTCTGAAGACAGCACTGGATTGAGCAGTGTTTCTGTTGTACAAAAGAGCCCTATGAGATGGTATGGACTCACCAGCAATTAACACCAGCCACGAAGCCAGAAGCCAGAGGAAGAGACGGACTGATGTGTGCTCGAGGTTACTGGGCAACCCCTGTGCCAGGTAACTTTGTAAGCCCTTCCCACTCTGTTGCTGGCGTTCCCATCGTACTAGGGTAGCATTATAAGTAGTAAATTCGACACAGCTGAGGTTAGAACAGGCATTTGTACCATACTGCTTTCTCTCTTCCTTCTTAGCTAAGCCATGCCCGCATGAGCAGAATCACCCAACCATTTCACAGATGAGTTTGGGGGATGGTTTGTTGTGCAGCTATATTGTGACCATAGATGACTGATAAATAACCTACTCCACTCTGACTCATGGGACCCCCATATGTGTCAGTGTAAAACTAGGCTCCAAGGAGTTTGTAATAGCTGGATTTCCCAACTCGGCCTCCAAGTCAATCCTTTTTTCTGAGCCTCTTCTTGGTTGACTTGAACCTCCGACATTTTGATCCTCAGGTGATCATGTGAACTGTTTGCACCACTCAGAGACTCCATACAACGGAATTTTCCCTAGGTAGGTGTGTTAGTCTGGGTAAACTAGAGAAACAAATCCAGAGACACTCATATGTGTATAAGAAAGGGGTTTACATAAAAGAGCAATTGTAAATTGAGAAAACATCCCAGCCTAGTCCAAATCATGTCCATAAGCCTGATATTAGCCCATATGTCCAATACCAGTCTATAAATTCCTCTTCAGACTCGAAACGCATGCAATGGTGCTGAATGCAGGAAGATCACAGGCCAGTGGGTGGCAATTCTTGGGGATCCAATGGTGGTGGAAGCATCTCAGTGCTGGCAGGGGTCTCCATGTGGCTCCTTCAGTTTCCAGGGCTCTGGCTCCATCAGCATAACTCCATGTGGTTTGTCAACAGGAATGCGTAGCAGAGAGTTTGTGTGTCCTGCCTCCAGGGAAGAACAGAGTAGTTCCCAGAATCCTCAGGAGAAGGCCGTGCCCATACAGAGGCCTCATTGCCTGTGACCTGATTGACAGGCTAGACTCCACCCCTTTGCAAGTTGACAGATTATGTAGCTGCCAAAGCAGGTTTACTCCCTATCTGATTTTTTGACCTCTGAACAACAATCCTCTTGGATGAAGGAGTAATTTTTTTTAACAATAAGTTGGATTCTTTAAGAAACTGGGCTCTTAAATGCTTCATGCGGCATTGTAGAGAACAAAGGAGCATGTTTAAAAAAATAAAAACCTCTGTGACTATGCTCTAGAATGAAATGAATACTTTCACCTGATTTACCTTTTTATTTCCTGGAGCATCTTGATAATCAACTGGTTTCTGCACATTTATTGCTAAGGTCAATCTCCAGGGTAATAGACTCCCTTGTCTGTTTAGTTAAACTAAGTTCACATTCATGATGTTAGTGACTCATCCTCTGATACAATTAATAGCAGTGAGTCATTTTTCTGAGCTTTCCTGCTGAGGGGAGGGGAAAGGAGAAGGAGAGGAGAGGACAGGTGTGGTGACCTGGTTCACTTGGTACTTATGTATCTAAAGGAAGAAAGGAATCCATTCATTTTTGCTTTCTGCGCATAGTTTTGCTTACGCTACCCCCACCCCCAAGCCCAGGTTTTTGGTTTGTTTAGTTTTTTTTATTCAAATGGAAAATAATAGACACAGCTTAATCAGACAGACAGAGTTATTCTTTTTGCTGCTCCCGAGATGCGCTGGACGGTGCCCCAGCAATTCCAGGCACAAACAACACTGAAGAAGAAAACAAAGGCTGGAAGTAGAGCAATCATTTCTCATCTTTGGTTCATGCCCGGAGCTCTTCATCCTGCAAACGAGTCACTACTCTCTGCTTTGTGGAAATATAAACACAAGGAATCGCTGATGTGTTCCCCCATGTCACAGGGTCGATGCAGATTCGTGGCAACCAGAAAAGACAGAGTAGCACTTCTAGAATGTGCCCAGAAACAAGCTCATCAAGCATGACTTCATAGCAACCAGGAGGGACACTTAGAACTTCCAGAACCTTCCCAGAAACAGATTTCTCTTGACGAGTTCTTTCCCAGGATGGATCAGTTCAAAGGGTCGAGCCTTCCGTTAGCATCCCTGAACTTAACTGTGGTGCCCCTAGGAGGACTCCTTCGGAATAAATATACACAGCCAGTGAAATAAAGAGGAAAACTGAAAATTTAATCTGATAAAAACAAGTTCAAGGTCATGCACACTAAACTCATCTCTTAAAAGAACACCAAATAAAGCAAGTAAAATACCAGACTATCGCGGGGACTAGCTCATTTCACCAGGTGAAGGGTCTGTGTAAAAGGATAACCGGAGACTCCGTGAGCTCATAGAGGATGAGCCACCCTTGAGAAGTGCCTCTGGGTTTTGTTTCAACTTTACAGAGGCAGAGAACCCTTTGAAAATCCACACGCACCAGCACTGCCCTGCTCAGAACTATGCCCACTGAGAGGATGGCTGCGACTGTCTCCGAGCACGTGGACAGATAGCTGGCTCGGAGCCGAGGACATCTGAAATCATTATTCAGTATGCATCAGAAATGGGACAATGTATTTTGCTGACCTAAATGTTCGCCAAAAAAAAAAAAAAGAGAGAGAGAGAATTAAGAGGCAATTAGAAATGCAAAGCTCTTCTTGCTCAGAGGCAGGCTACAATTAGCAAGGTCAATTAAGCGGTGGTAAATGGCCAAGTGTCCCCTTGGTACTAGAGTAGCCTGGGGCGGGGGGAACCAACTAATCCACACAGGTGTGCAAGCGGGCTGCTTCCCCAAATGGACCCCTGGGTATCCTAGCCTATGGCCTTACAGCAGCCCTATGGGCGTCAGAGCAGAATGATGCTCCTGCGGGTTTTTAGTGGCTGCTTACTCAGAAGTAGATCTCCAGCTCTTTCTTCAGGGCGCCCCTGGGGACCAGACACCCCCAGCAACCTTCCAGCTCGCCGTCAAATTAGTTAACTATTTGCAGAGCCAGGGACATCTCCCCAATCCTCCTCCAGGAAATCCCTTTAGAACACATCAAATATCTGTAGAATGCCCAACAAGCCCCAGCGGTGCTGTGGGTAAGGCAATGAATGGCAACGTCATTGGTTCAAACCCACCAGCCACTCCTCGGGTGAAAAAGATCTGTTCCTGTAAATATTTACAGTCTCAGAGCCCCTATAGGACAGAGTTCCACCCTTATGGCAGTGGGTTTTTAATTTTTTTTATTTTTAAAGCTCCTACATCTTTCATGGAAAATACCATGTCCTGAAAAGTCACAGAGAAACTTAGGGCAGGAACTTAATGGGCTAGGTGGCACCAGGGATCAACATCCATGGCTTCTTGACCTGACTCAGAGGCGACTGGCTCCTAATAGCTTGAAGTTATTTAAATGGGGGCCAGTCTCACTCTTCGGTGAAGAGGCATTTGGAAAAGATATGGGACAAGATCACATCAGAAGATTCTAAACTGAATAAAGCCTTGGAGTAAAAAAAAAAAATCAAAACCAACAACAACAACAACAACAAAATAACCCTAATGAAAGAGAAACTAAACCTGCTTTGCTTGGATGCTAATTCCAGAGTGAGCCCATATAATGTGGTCCTTTATAAAGGTTGCAGAAGGGAGAGTGTGCCAGACTCAGAGAGACGCAGGGCAGATCCTTGTAGCTAACAGATGGGGGCTATGCAAACTGTTGAATTTAACAAGTCCAAGGTGGCCTTTCCAGGGAGCCAGGCTCAAGAGAGCACTAACCAAATGCATGCCCAGGGAGTTAGCCTTTTACATCACCGCGTGGGCACACCAACAGCTCATTCTCAAGGTGCCGGGGAAGAAGAGGACTTCGGCTGGGTGGGAAGAGGCAAAGACCTTGTAGAACTCTACTTGCCATTCAAACTGCTCACTAGAGTCTCTGAAGGGAATGCTTGTTTTGACCTCCAGCAAGAATTCCAGAATGCCAGAGTTGCAAGTCCTTGTCAAACAACATTAACTTCTAATCCAGTCTTTGGGGAAGACAGGAAAAATAAAACAAAACAAAATCATTTTCCAAAGCAGAATAAATACAACATACACGGTATGCAATCATGGGGACTATTTTCCCCACTTCTGTGACCAATTGAAGCCTGTACAAAGACAGCCCAAAACAGCAATGGCTGGCATCATTTGCTGAGGAGTTTCTAGGCCGTGCAATAGATTAACATGTTGGTGATAAACCACAAGGTCGAGAACTCAAGTCTCCCTATAGTTTCCCAGGAAAAAAGGCCTGGTGATTCATTCATCAAGCATCTTCCTCCTTTTCACAGATCCTCTGCTTTACCAAGCACAATGTCCTTCTCCAGTATGGTCTCGCCTGATAACATGTACAAATTATGGGAGATAAGTTGGGTTTTTCTTGCATCCTTGCTTCTAGGCGCAAGCTGGCTGTATTTCTTTCTTGGCAGATTTGTTTGTCTTTCTGGCAGATCATAGCATTTTCAATATTCTTTTCCAAGACTATAATCCAAAGGCATCGCTTTTTCTCCGATCTCCTTCATTGCCTGGTTCAGGGTTTGCAAATGAAATAACCATGGCTTGGTTCATTTCGTGGTGTACCTTAGTCCTCCACATGGCATCCTTGCTCTTCAACACTGTAAAGAGGGCTTGTGCAGCAGGTGTGCCCGATGCAAAACAATCTTATGATTTCTTGACTTCTGCTTCCATGATGATTCTGGGCCCAAACAAGGTGAAATCTTTCACAACTTCAATCTTTTCTCTACTTGTGATGTCTATCAGTCCAGTTGGTAGCATTCTCATTGTCTTTTCATTCAATCATAACCCACACTGAAGACTGCAGTCCCTGATCTTCTCATCAGCAAGTGCTTCAAGTCCTCCTTGCTTTCAGGAAGTAAGGTTGTATCATCTGCTTATGGAAGGTTATAAATCTCCCTCCAACCCTGATGTCCTATACTTCTTCACAGAGCTCACAGAGCCATGCTTGCAAACTTCCATTTTATTGTCAACCTTTATTAACATGGAGCCGGAGCCAGTGTTCACAACCTCCCTGCAAAAGCCACTGAAGTTGTGTAACAGCTTAAAAGCAATCATAAAAGCTATTGTGTTCTAATATTTCAATTTTGACTAATGAGGCAGCATTCTAGAACTTCCTACCTATGAGACTTCAGATCCAAGAGAAAATACTCCTTACCTTACTGTAAGGGGGATGCTTGAACGTTGCGAACAGTTAAATAATAAACAAAGGGTTGGCAGCCTAAATTCACTCAGGGTTCCTTGGAATTAAAGGCCTAGGGATTGACTTCATAAAATGACAGCCATTAAAACCCCATGAAACTGTCCTATTCTCACACTCAAGGAGTCAATTCCTCAGCAACTGGTTTTACTACGAGGATCAGATTGATAAGTATCGAACAAGTAGAACAGGTGGTATGCAGTGGATATTTCTTGGAATATGACCAATGCATTATTGGATGCATTTTGCTAGTTCTTAACAAGTGAACCAAAGCTGACTGAGAAGTGGCTGTGTATGAGGTGTCTCTTAGGGAGAGTGGGAGTATTCTTCATACAGATCAGGAGAGACAGTCCCTGGCAAGGAGGAAGACTGTTGACCAGATGGCTTGCCACAGTAGCTACCACAATGGACTCAAACACAGCAACAATCGTAAGGGTGACACAGGAGCAGGCAGCATTGTGCATCGCTGATTCCAGCAACCTGCGACACATGCTACCATGAAGAATAAAGCACTCAAACGCCACGACTGTTTTATTAGGGAAATTGCATTTTCCTTCAAATGTGTACTTTTTAAAAGTTGGATCGATTATTCAAGCTGAGATTTCCTGACACCAACATTTTACTGACAAAGATGAATCAATGATTTCAAAAGAGAAGTTAAGAGGAAAAATGCAGAAGAGAGAAAGCACTCCTCTCTATCTGATTGACTGCAGTGTCCCTTCCAGGAGCTCTGGTTGGCTGCCGGCTAGATGTTGGAACCCTGCTGGCTTAGGAGGCCACAGGCCAGGTCAGGAGACCACCCCTTCAGCAGATCCAGATTTGATTCAATCAAAACCATGGTCTGTTCAGAGAGTCGGATAAAGCCAATCCTGGTTTCGAAATAGGGCCTAAAACTAGGAAATTCAAGATGAGGATTGTTCCAGTAAGAGAAGCAGGTCTACTTTTCAGGTTTGACTGTGTTTTACTGTTGCTTTTACTGTGTTGATCAATGGACATTTGCTACACAGCAGTGATGATATGAAGGACTCCACCCATGTCATTCACCAGCACTCCTCTGTGGTGCCGCCTATCATTCACTCCAAACACTTGGAGGACCAAGGCTTCCAATGACCTCATATGGGTATGAAATCTGGATGAATTAGGAAGATCAAAGAAGAATTGATGCTTTGAATTATGACGTTGGCCAAGGAGGTCTACTATGGACTGCTTAAAAGAAGTACAGCCAGGATGCTCCTGAGAAGCAAAGATGATGAGATTTCATCTCAAGTATTGTGAAGAGTTTATCAGGAGGGCCCAGTGCCCCTGGAAGAGAAAGACTACAAACGAGGGGGAATTGACCTAGTGACTGCAACAAAGGACTCAAACGTAGTATCAAATATAAGGATGGCCCAGGCACAGACAGTGCTTTGTTCTTTGTTGCCTGGGGTTGCTATGAGTCTGAACCAACTTGATGGCACCTAACAACCACAAATCAAAATAGTAAGAATATATATATTTTTATACATAATAATTTTGAAAATTCCAGTGTCACTTCATAATTTTGGACATCCATAGAATAATCCCCAAGTCAAATAGACAAGAATTGCACTCTCCCTTTGTCGGTTAGAGTAGTAATTTCAATGGTACAAGAGGACCGGGTCCATATTAATTTATGGTATGCTAGCGACCCTGTTGGCACTGAAATTTAACACTGGTAGCTAACTGCAAGGTCAGTGGTTTGAACCCACCAGCTTCTTCAAGGGAGAAAAATGAGTCCATGTGCTCCCATACTGATTTCTAGTTCTGGAAACCCTGTGCAGGGTTGCTATGAGTGGGAACCAACTCAATGGTAGTGGGTGTTTGCTCTAGTTTGGGCTGGGTGGTTCTGCTGAGGAACCAATACCATCATTAGGAACTAAGTGTGATTTCTATGTTTATTTTTTTAAGCTCATAAACAATTACAGGCACAGAAAAATTAAAAGGATACAAAACGCGCTGTGGGTGGTTTTTCAAAACCTTACACATTGTGTTACTGCAATCTGGGCATCCAGATGTCTGCTCACTTTGGGGAACACTATAAACAGCTCACGCCACCCTGGTGACAGACGTGCAGCTTCGCTGGTAGGCTTGCTGTGATTTTCCTTTGAAGTTGCCACCATGTCTTTGTGTTGACTTGGCACTTGTACCTCTGCTATTTTCAAGCCCCACTTCTCACCAAGCTTTCAAGCCCCACTTCTTAACCATCCCCTGGAAGCTCAGGTAGGGCTTTACTCAGGTGGGGAATATCATAGTAGAGTGTAAAAGATCTCTGAGGATAAAGTACTTCCTACAAGGAGTCCTTGCAAATGGTTAACACACTAGACCAAGCACTCAAAAGCTGGAGGCTCAATCTCACCCCAAGGTGCCTCGGAAGAAAGATCTGTTCTAATTCCCCTAAAAAAGAGAAATATTAAGAAAACATCCCAGTCCAGATCAAGTCCATAAGTCTGATATTTGTCCACATGTCCGACACCAGTCTATAAATTCCTCTTCAGACTCACACAACACATGCAATGATTCCGAACGCAGGAAGATCACAGGCCAGTGGGTAGAAAGTCCTGCGGGCCCAGTGGTGGTGGAAGCATGTCAGCAATGGCATGGATCTCCATGTGATTCCTCCAGCTCCAGGCCTCTGACTGCCATCAGCATAGCTCCATGTAGCTTGTCAACCAGAATGTGTAGCAGAGAGAGTGTGTATCCCACCTCCAGGAAGGAAGACTGGAGTTCCCAGAATCTTCAGGAGACGGTCATGCCCACACAGAGGCATCATGGCTATGACTTGATTGACAGCTTAGACTCTACATTTTTTCACAAGTTGACAGGAGATTATGTAACTGCCACACCACTGTTGAAGTCACTCTGATGACCCGTCGCCTTGAGGATCTACCTCGACTTCACTGACCCTTTTCAAGTTACTATTGTCAAATCAATCCAGATAGTTAGATCTCAAAAGAGCACGCGTTAGAAGTGAGGATGGCCACACTTGGTCTCTTGGACCCTCAATGTTCTCAGGAAGGACGATGTTCTCTCAGGGTGACACAGAATCAGGCAGTGTTTCCTGCTGCTATACACAGCATGACTGTAAGTTGGAGCTGACAGGTAGGCACCTAACAACAGCAGCAATAGCAATGCTCAAGGCACAAATTCTTTGTAGATAATCCAGACCAAAGGGCAACAAGCGGCAGCTATCAAACCATGTACATGTGGCTCCGAAGTAAAATTGGAAAAATTGAACAACCATCATTCAGATCATGGAGATGTCATTGGTTTGTAAATAGATATTTATGGCCCTCAAATAATTTTTAAACGGTGATGAGGAACACGATTGGCTCTTCCACATCAAAGGTGTGCCACCCCCAGATCTAGACTAGTGTTTGGTTTTAAGATGACTTCGGCGGGTTTTTGGTTTACATTTTGAAGCCGATTTTCAGGGTCATAGCTCAGGGACCCATCTAGCCTTGCTAGCTTCAGGCAGTTTGGATCCCGGCTGAAGGAACTTCAGGTAAAGATAAAAGAGTTGTAAGCAACATCCGTCCATATCAAAACCAGCCGCATTTCTTATTCTAGGGATAGCAAAATGGTCCAGAGAATGGACCAATGGTCAGCACGAATCCCTCTGGATACATAATTTCAATTCCATGCAATTACTGGGGAGGGCGCATTCCCTACCATGAAGCTTGCTCCTCTCTCTGTCATCCAAATTGGAATCTTGAGTGGATCAAGAGTTCACATGGGCAGCTGGTGGCTAAAAGGCTGGAAGCGCCAATGCACCCAGAGGTGCCACAGAAGAGAGGCAGGACAATCTAATTAAAGCAACAGCAAACATCCTACAGAGCCCAATGCTACTCTGATGCTCCTGGAGTCACCATGCGTTGGGATTGTACAAACAGTCACTGGGTCTAGGCTTTTATCTAAATGGAATGTGCGTCGTTGAGAAAGCACTTCCAAAATAGACATCATGAAAGCCTACGCCAACAGCTTGCATGCTGACAAACCATGAGCTTTCCATTCGGGTTTCACGGGGCTCATGACAGTGGATAAAATGACAGCAAAGTCTGATGATGAAGACAAGAAAGGAGTTCTAACAAATGCCACAGTCTGTTCGTTTGGCTCTCTCTGAATATCTGCCTTCTCACAGCAGGCACGCACGTCTCTAGCTCTCCCGAAGCGCAGATCCCTAGAAGGCAGAGCCAAGGGATAACGTTTATAGAACAGAGAAAGGACTGGAGTAAGAAAAAGACCTAGTCTATACACAGTTGAACATCCCCTCACAGAGGGATCACAGGGAAGAGACGAGCCAGTCAGGGGGCAGTATCGCACCAATGAAACACACAACTTTCCTCAAGTTTTTAATGCTTTCTCCCCTCACTATCATGACCTCAATTCTGCCTTGCAAATCGGATTAGACCAGAGCATGCACACTGCTACAGATTAGAGCCCACAGCACAGGGAATCCAGGGTATATAAACCCCTCAGGGCCAACAAGGAGAGTGGAGATACCAGGAGGATAAGGGGAAGGTGGAAGAGAAAGGGGATCACGGGATCAACACATAACCCCCTCCCAGGGGGATGAACAGCAAAAAAAGTGAGTGAAGGGTGACAGAGGATGATGTAAGATATGAAAATAATAATCTATAAGTTATCAAGGGTTTATGAGGGAGGGGAAAATTGAGGAGCTGATATCAGGAGCTCAAATCAAAAGAAATCGCTTTGAAAATGATGATGGCAACATATGTACAAATGTGCTTGACACCATTGAATGTATGGTTGTGATGAGATGCAAGACCCCCCCAATAAAAGCATTTAATAAACAAATAAATAAAAGCGAAAGACCTAAGAATTGGAGGCAATGAGGGAGGTAAGAAGGGAGGTGAGACACCCTCAGAATCCAAATGGAACAAAATCAACCTGTGGTCTTTCTATAAGGTTGCTTTTCATATTGATTGCATAATAAGCCAGTGCCTAATATCGGAACTAACACACACTTGCAAAAAGAATGATAGCCCTCAGGACCTCATCATATGCTTTTTTTTTTTTCCTACTTAAAGGATAAGCCCATGATTGTACTTCCCACTTCTTCCCTTAGATGAGCCTAGAGAGACCACAAAGGTTTAGAAGGCCTGGTCTTGTTTGTAAGTAGAGTCAAAATGACCTGATGAGCCTACGCCAGTGGTTCTCACCCTTCCTCATGCCACAGTCCTTTCATACAGTTTCTCATGTGGTGGTGACCCCAACCATAAATTATTTTCATTGCTACTTCATCACTGTCATTTTGCTACTGTTATGAATCGTAATGTAAATATCTGATATGCAGGGTATATTAGGCGACCCCTGTGAAACGGTCGTTCTACCCCCAAAGGGTTGAGAATTGTAGGCCTACATGAAAACCCATCTGGGATACCAAATCACTTTTAGGGCACTCATATTGATGGTAAACTACATAAATAAATTTAGAGGAAGAAAAATGAACTTATTTTCTTTAAAGGACCAACAGCACATAAAACCCTAAACCAAGCATGTTGCTCTGAAGTCTATTACAACCCTCGCACATTGACGTGCAATAGAGTAGAATTGCTCCATGAGTGTTCTTGGCTCTAATCTTTAGGGAAGCAGGTAGCCAGGCCTTTATTCAATGGCACCACCATGTGGGTTTCCATTGCTAACCATTAGACTAGTAATTTGTACACAAAAACTATTTAGTGTACTACCTAAAACTAACAAACCAAGCCTCTTGTCATGGAGCGGATTCTGACTCATGGATTCCCTATCGCGCAGAGCAGAAGTACTCTACAGTTTCCAAGGCTGCTTTAAATCTTTAAGGGAGCAGAATGCTTCATATTTTTTCCTTGGAGTGGCTGGTAGATTTTGACTTTTATTAGGAGAGCAATACTTAACTCCCAGCCTCGCCAACACTCCTTTATAGCACTTAGGGGTCTTAATGATGTAAACACTCAAAACTCATGGTCATCTAGTTTATCCTAACTTATATTGACCCTATAGACAGGGTTTACAAGTCTGTAACTCTTTACAGGAACATAAAGCCTCATCTTCCTCCTGTGGAGCAGCTGGTGGTTTTGAACTGCAGACCTTGCAGTTAACAACCCAATGCATAACCATTATGCCACCGTGTGAGTCCTGGTTGACAAAAGAAACTAATACAGGGACATTCATATAAGAAAGAGCTTTATATAAAAGAGCAATTGTATATTGAGAAAACATCTCAGCCCAGTTGAGATCAAGTTCATACATCCAATATTAGCCCATATGTCCAATACTAGTCCCTAAATTCCTCTTTAGATTCACACAGCACACGCAATGGTGACAAATGGAGGAAGATCACAAGTTAGTAGGTAGAAAGTATTGTGGATCCAATGGCAGTGGAAGCATCGTTGTGCTGGTGCGGATCTCCAAGTGTCTCTTCCAGTTCAACAGCAGAAAAGGGGAGGCAGAGAGAGTGGGTCTGGCCTACAGTGAGCTGTTTATCTCTGTCTCACCTCCAAATGAGGTCATCCAGCTATGATCTGATTGACAGGCTAAACTCCACACCTTCACTCTTAATATCCCCAAGTTGACACCAGATTATGTAATAACCTCAGCCACCAGGACTCCTCCAATGATATATAAGTAAAATATATATACTGATATTTTAAGGGATTTTGAGTTTTTAGATCTATGTTAAACAGGGGGAAAATGTAGCTCAAGTCTTATTTATATTTTCTTTCTTTTTTTTTGGTCATTGTAGTTCAACTAGAGAATTTGCAATGAACTAATATTTACCTATAGAAATAGTTTAACAGATTTATCAAAATTAGTATTCTATAAAATGTATGAGTATAGTTTTGGTCACCTTCTTAATTTTCACAGAAGGCTGTCCCCCTCCATCTGTCATACCCACTACATATCTATGAGCACTGATGGAATCCTTTTATAGCAAAACATAGAATGCAATTTCAAATGCTTGATGTTTAAAGTGTAAATCGAATGAAATCATAAAATTTGACTTGCCCCATATCAGTAGTGAAGAAACCATGGGGCGATGAAAAATACAAAGAGAGGCTGAATGTCTGGCATATGCAGGACTAGGGTACAAAGGTGACAGTCACTGAGAAAGGGGGTCACCATCTCTCCTCCTTTTTCAGTACTCTTCCTGAGATAGATAAGGTTATGTGTCGATTCTCCTGGGCCAGGGATCTTTGTGGTTTGGCAGCTAAGACTTAGTAATCCTCCATGATGAGATCACCTCAAGGGGATAGCCTGTTTTCCATATAATTAGAAACTGGAACTGATTGGTTGCTTTTTGCTGAGCTTGGATCCTGAGTCTAGCCCATTGACCTCCAGTTTTGGGGACGTGAGCCAATGGCCTGCCATGCTGCCTGCCATTCCTGGGAGTCAACAGTGGTCTGCTGACCTTGGATCCCCAAGTATGTCATCTTCTTGGAAATTTTGGTTTGATCAGGACCCACAGCTACCTGAGTCAGGTGAAGTCTCTAGCCTAACATCTGACCAACAGACTCGTGAGCCATTTGCCTAACATAAATCTCTCTATGTATAAGTACATATATAAGTTTCACTGGCTTTGTTTCTCTGGAGAACCCAATCCAAGACACCTACATCCATTCAAACACAGCCCCCAACTCTCACTAATGTCCAGCTTTCTATTCCGTATATTATTTGTTTTATACTGAGAAGCATCACACTAGACTCCCACATGCCCCTGCCCTCTCTGGTACCTTATCTTCCTCTTCTAGTTCACTCCTCCTACTCTTTAACTCATAATCAGAATCCCTTCCCCTGGGATTTCTTGATGGTTCTGTTGCTTCCGTGCCCCACTCTGTGTCTTATCTTTCTTTCATAGCTGTTCTTCCAGAAGCAACAATACACGGTCTGAAGCATTTCTCGGGGATTCAGAATCAAGAAGACTATCCAACTACCATTACTGACCCTTTGGATCAAAGATTCTATAGAAAATTCCTATCTAAAAGGGGAGTAATGGGGGAGGGGAAGAATGTTACCATCTCAACGTTTCATTGCGATGCATGTGCCCTTGAAGCAATTGTCCTGAGAGCATCTTTAAACTTTAAATCCAAATCATCTTCTTTTGAATCAAAACCTGTTTTATCATGAAAGTGGTTCATCCTTGAGCATTGTGCTCCTATAAAGAAGGGTCTATGTGAAACCAATCTGACAACAGCATCCCCAAAGTCTCGATGAGAAGCCAGTGGGCGGTGAGTCTAAGTCAATAGTCATGTAATATTCTAGAAAAGGAGGGGAAGGATGGTTGCCCAACTAGAAGAAGGTTATGCGGAGACTGTGTGTGCCTTGCATATTCACACACATAGTTAACTTTGTTACTCCAACCCCAGACCTTGTGAATTAGTTTCTTTCGGTAGGACCCTCGAACCTATATTTTTAAGAACATCCGAGATGATTTCTATATAAAATCAATAACCAATTCTCCCAAGCAAGGCTTCAGTTCCTGGAGATGTTTTGGATCCAGCCCTCCAACCCCAATCATCCAGAGCGTCCTCATTATCAAATCCAAAGTCATGTTCCCATTCACTCAACTGGACCACCCTGAGACCACGCCCCTCCACGAAGCTTTCTTGCTTTCGTTTTCACAGGCAATGCCATCCTGGTCCTATTTCACACTTGTCAAAATATCATCCCTTTTCCTGTCCGGGATCCTGGTTGCCCTCTTATTGGAGGGTGTTCTGCATGTCAATTCTGCTTTTTCTTCATCCTCTCTTCCAGGTTTTCTTTGCCATCTTAGCAATCTCCCTTGGGGAATTCCGCTACTCACATGATTTCTAAGACTCACACTGTCAGGTAACAAATATGCAACCCCTATTTCTGTGTACCAAGCCCTTGTCTTGATCCTCAAGTGGCTCACTGGATGGACATTTGCTTCTCCTTGTGTAACTGCCTTTCCCCCATTTTCTGTGTCCAATTGTCTTCACCCTAGACCTGCTTCTGTCTTGAGAACGATGTACGCGCAACTAAGAATATGTCTTTGTTAATTAATTCCTCAAGGGATTATTCTTTCGTCTTACTTGACACCATCCTATGTGCAGCCAGTTACTCCAAACCAAACCTGCTGCCACTGAGTTGACTCCCACTCGTAGTGACCTTGTAGATCAAAATCGAGCTGCTCCACATTATTTCCAAGGCTTCCCATCTTCAGTAAAGCAGACTGCCACCTCTTTCTTCGGCAAAGAAGCTGGTGGGTCCACACCTCTCCTTTTTAGGTCAGCAGCACTGGGCTCGAAACCTTGTGTCACCA
Organism: Tenrec ecaudatus; assembly: GCF_050624435.1. NCBI lineage: Eukaryota > Metazoa > Chordata > Mammalia > Afrosoricida > Tenrecidae > Tenrec > Tenrec ecaudatus. The sequence continues at coordinate 9,608,111 of NC_134542.1, read as the reverse complement.
ATGGTCCTGGAGTACAACTAGCTGAGGACCTAACATGAGCATAAGAGACAAGCTACTGATGTGACATTAATACACTGTTATAGTAGCCAGTTTTCGTGTTCAATTCTGACTCACCTGTACCTCAGCTGTATTGATGGGAATGTGTGTCTACGGAACTGTGTTCCACAGAGTTTTCAATGGTTTGATGTCCAGATGGATCTCCTAAAGGCTTTTTCTAAGGAACCTGTGAATTAGACTAGAACTTTCCGTCTTTTGCTGAACAGACAGCATGTTAATTATTTGGACAACTCAAACCAAGCAAAACAAATAACAACAACAACAAACAAACAAAAAGCCACTGTCTTTGGGTTGACTTGGACTTACCGCAACAAAGTAGAGCTGTTTCTTAGGGTTTGGTGCCTGTAAATCTTTACCAGAGCACGCGGCTTTATTGTTCTCCCTTGATGTGACTGGGAGGTTCGAACCACTGACCTTTTGATTAGCTTGCCAATGCCAAGCCCACTTCATCACCATGGATACCACGAAAACTATATAAATGTATTAAGACAGACTAGTGGAAGCACGGCCACAAATTTCAGAGACCAATTCCTTACACAGAGAACTAATTCCTTAGTTCTGGCTTATACCAGCCTAACACAAAAGACAAAATCTAATTTTCCCCTCAGGGAATTAATATTCAATATTCCTTTACTGGCTGACTGCCACATTAAATGCATATTCATCTCAGGTTATGATTTTTTTTGTTTCACTCCTGCTTCCCCAACATTGTCTTTCAAAGAAAAAAAATCATTATTTTTCCAAATTAATGAGGAAAACTGGGGAAAATGCTGAAGCATGTAGTTTGAATGAAAAATGCTTTTATAATGTTCCTGAAACAAAATCAGCAATGTCCAGTTTCCAAAGTAGAATTGTTTGCACTATGAAGTACCTATGGGGACAACAGCTAAAATATAACAGACAGTAAATTAAATAAATAAATAGAAATTAAGACCTATTTTTGTCTAAGCTATTTTATGAATCGGGAACCAGAACAAATCTATCTTCATGCAGGGAATAAGCCTGGGGCTATGAACAGTGGGATTGGTCTGGGAATGCCTTTTCACCCCAGAAAATGCTCTTGGGACATTTCCTATTTGCTAGGAACACTGTAACGTTTGGGTCATTTTAAATACTCACGCCTGAGCTCCACTGTTGGCTATTTAACAGGGTCCCCCAGTGATTATGCGTATTATATGGCAAGGGGATGTTTCCAATGTCATGAAGGTTACTACTCCGCCGATTTAGGTTAGGGAGTGATCCAGGTGGTTCTAATCAGAAGCCAGGATGGCGAGACTTCAGCTGGCTGACAGAAGGCACGTCATAGGAAAGACCAGTCATGAGAAGGGGGCATCGTGTAAGGAAAGCAGAGAGTCAGCGGGGGCCTTTCAGTTCACACATTTCACCAACTGTATCACCGAGACGGCTGGCACGGCTGATACCAGCACACCAACAGCTTGATTCAAAGCCATCCCCTCCGCTGGCACCGGGGTGTTAGGTGCTCTGTCACCCCACTGGGCTCATTCACAGGAGTCCTGGTGGCATTGTAGTCACATGCTGGGCTACTAATCACAATCAGCAGTTCAACACCACCAGCCGCTCCATGGGAGGAAGATGAGGCTTGCTACTCCCTAAGAGTTGCAGTTTCAGAAACCTGCAGGGGCAGTTCTACCCTGTCCTATAGGGTCACGATTAATCAGAAGAGACTCAGTGGCAGTGAGGTGGGTTTCAAGTTTGGGGTGATTGTAAAAGGAGTCCCAGGAGTGGGGTCATTAAGTCCTTGGCTGCTCATGGGAAGGACAAAGGTTCTGTGGGAGAAAGACAGGGTGTCTGTGAAGACCACAGCCCGGAGAATGCACTGGGGAGCTCTGTTCTATTGTACACGGTTGCTCTAAGTTAGAACTGACCTGAGGACAAAGGGCCATGGTGTTTTGTTTTATTTCTTTCTTAATGGAAAATAATTCTGCTTTGAGGGGGAAAATAATCACTCGGTCCAATGAAAGTGAAATTGACCCTGGGAAGCTCTTGGGGTTTTGTCTGTTCAGAACTAGTGTGTTCACCCTGAGTACCATCACCACATTCTAAACCCAGGCACGCCGTGAGAAAGTAATCCAGATTGCAATGTACGGGGCCACGAGAGTTAGCTCTGGGGCAAAAAGCCAGCTCCACGAGTCATGTGCCAGGCGACAAACCTCACGGTAGAAAGATGCACGGGGTTGCCGAGGCCTGACAAAGTGGCCAAGGGGTTCGAAGGCGGCCAGATGTTGACATTCTTCGTGTGCCTTTAGCTCGTCAGTGGGGCGCAGCAACCTACCACATGCTGCCTGTGTAATAGGAAACATGTCCTTCAGTGAGGGATTATAAACAGAAGGTTCTGGAAACAGCGCACTGCCGATCGGATCCTTTAAATATTTACATTCTGCTGGCTGACACGGGCTCTGCTTTTATTGCTGCAGTTGCCCCAAGTGAGTTCTAATTACACACAACGAGGGTGTCCCAGTCTGGCCACTGGCTCTGTCGAGGAGAAAGAGGTAGTATAGGTTGACTCGAAGCCAAAGAATATTTGTCTTCTAGCTATTAGCTCGTGTATTTATTTGGAATCTGCATGGTACGACCCCTTAACATGCAGTGAGACACCCACAGGTGCCTCAGAAGGAAGACCTTGTCGCCTGCTACAGAAAAACAGCAGCTCTTGGAAACGCCATGGAGCACACTGGCTCAACTCTGACACGTGTGAGTTCTTCATGAGCGTAAGTCAACCGATAGCAACTGGCTTCTGTATTAATTTCTCCTTGGCAGCAATGTCTTCGTTGCCCACATGGCCACCTGGACATCAGGAGTAGACATGTTCCCTTGGTATGTCTGTCTTCATGTGATTTCTTCAGTGTTCATGATGCAACCAAATGAGAAACCCAACTTCTCTTTCCCACTAGTAACTGGGCGATCAGCTCTCCTCTTTGCCTCTGGGTTGACCTGAACAAAAGGTGGTGCCGGCACTGAAGACATGCCACAGCTGCTAGGCTTGCACGCACATGCACTGAGAGCTTCTCGTCTTGGCCTGCCACAAGAAATAGTCGCTTCGCTCTGCTCCAAAGATAAGCACGTTTCTGATTCATGCCAAGTGTGGAAACACCAACTATGAAGCAATGCTCAAGCCATCTGACCTAGCCACCACAGCGGTTGCTTTATAACAGAGATGGAAGTGGGGGGAGGTTATCAAATTCAAAGACAAGATGGGAAGCTTTCCTCGAACAAAGCACATGAGTTGACAGGTAAAATGTAGGACATTTATTCTCAAGTCGCTTGAGTGGAGACTGCAGCACATTGATAATTCACAGCTAGCAGCAGGCAGTTCTCCCCTCTGCTAAGAAATGGCCCTATAAAAATACCGCTTTGTTTTCCTTAGCACAGTTCAAAGGAGCTGGTTCAGACTTGTAGGACATCAAGCCATTTCATTTCCAAAGGATTGTTTTCATCATCTTTGCCCTTTCCTCTCTCTTTATCATTCCTGATTCTATCTCTCAGTGTCTTATCCAAGAGCTCCCTAGCCAGGAAATTGAAGTAAGATAATGGACCATAGTTCCCCTGTAAATAAATGCATGACAATTACAACTGAATTTTATTCCAAGTATTTTAACCACCCAGGGAAAATAACCAAATAACTGTGTTTCCTCCATAACTCCCTCATCCTCAGACTCTGCGTCGAGGCTTCCGAAAGCTCCTGGATACATGGAATGAAAAGACAACGGAATTTTCCCCAGAGCTTTTGAATCCCAGGGGACATTCTTGCAACCAAACAAAACAGAGTGAATATTGTCTTCCCTGTCCAAAGGAGGATCCTTTGGAGGATAATTTAATCAGAATATGAAAGGACTGACATCCTGAGTCCTTCAGGAATTCCACCAAGGAACCTACCGCTCCGACTCTAGTGAACCCCTGACGTGCTGGGTCTTGAAGGACCTAAGACCAACTCATTCATCTTTGCATGTTCGCCACCAACACAGTGTCTTATACCTACAGAGTGCTTGGTTACAGGTGTGCTGGGTAGAATTCAAGTTCCTGGGCGGGGGACACAGTTTGTGCTTGACTATGAACCTAAAGATAGTGTTACTGGGTGTGTGTTATATTGTTCACCCCAAGAACAGTGGTTCAAGCTCAACAGTTTCTACTTGCTTTTGTAAAGATTTACAGCCTCAGAAATCCTATGCTGGGTTGCTAATGAGTTGGAATGGGTTTGGAGTTTTTGTAACCTAAAGGCTGGTTGATTGGACCTACCTAGCAGGAGCATGTCAGAAAGGCCTAATGATCTGCTTCCACAAAGATTATAGCCAAGAAAAGCCTATGGATCATTTCTACTAGTTCACTCATGGGGTCAAAGTGAGTTGATATCAACTTAACAGCAACATGTTTTGTTGGAGTTGAATTAAAGGAAGAAAGAGTTGACTATCCAGCCAATCACACCATTCAGTTTCTGAGACATCCTAAATATTTCCAGATCATTGGACTGACTGGTGTGGAAAGAAACCTCAGCCATGTTGGAATTAACCCATGGAGAAACTTTGCTTAAAAGGGTTTTTTATGATTGATGATAAGATAGCAATCTATGACATAATGGGAAAAGCAAACTTCACCAGTCAAGTATTCCCCTTTGTGCTTCAGTGAGTCAATTAGATGCAAGGTCCATCAGACCAGAAAATTCAATCCACTTCCAACTGATATACATCACACCAAACCATATTAATCCATTTGATGCTACAAATTAGACTGACATGAACTGATTGGGAGCATCAGGGTGTGTTTAAAAGATAATTGATTATAGCTTCTGAAAAATTAATTTTGTGCAAAGCAGTCCATCTCAAACATATTCAATTATATTTGGATCTACAAATTCAAAATCAGGCAAATGACTTTTCTGAAAATTCATTTTATAGTCTATAACCCATATCTTTTCTGAACTGCTTAATTATATTTAAATTCAGGATGTTATAAAAATATACTGCAAATAAAAATCGAACTCACTACCATCAAGTTATTCCAATTCATACCAACCCTATACATACGACTGGGTAGAATTGCCCCTATGGGTTTTCCAAGTTTTCTTTACAGAAGTAGAAAGCCTCTTCTTTCTCTTCAAAATGTGTTTATTGTTCCAAAAATTGTTCCATGACATTGGGTGTTACCCCTGCAATCTGTCAACACACATTTCCACTCTGGGCACTCTTCTGCCCATCTCTCCACTTTCCCTGCCCTTCCATGTCTTCTCATCTCTGCTTTTAGGCAAATGCTGCCCATCTAGCAGGTGTAGCTGATTGTTCTGAGGAGCACATTCCCACTGGTATAGTTTTTGTTGTTTGTTTTCATAGGTCAATCTGAAAGATGACCTCCAGGAACAAGTGGCTTCAGTTCCAGGTTAAAGTAGATCGTAAGGTCACAGTTTCTGGAGTGTCTCTAGCCTCTGTCAGTTCAATAAGTCTGATTTTTAATCTTTATGAATTTGACTACTGTTCTACATTTTCCCTCATGCTAGCATGCTGTGCCCCATCTGTAGGGTTGCTAAGGATGCCCAGCACCATCTAGTTGTAGTTGGTCTGGTCTCCGGCAGAAGAAGCAGCGGGTCACGTGCGCTAATTGCATCCTGAACCAAACGACTTTGGTTCTTTCCCTCTGCTTTGTTCTAGGCAGGAAGAGGCCAATCGGTGTGTCTTAAGTGGCCACTCACAAGCTTTTAAAGTCCCCGATGCCACTGACCTAACTAGGATTTCGAGCAAAACCTTTATGTTATGACCATTGACTTGAATGTTCCCCAAGTCTATGGTCTTGAGCCGTCAAGTCCAGTCCCATGAGCGTTTGGACTAGTCTAAAATTATTCCCTATCAGTGACCTCTCTGTGCTCTACTACATATGTTCAAGTACACAGACAGCGCATACAAATACCTATGGACACTGAATACACACATATTCCATACACCCTCTCACACCTATAACATACATATCTACCCAGGTAACCTCTAACAATCTTTTGAGTGACGTTACACAATTGGGTATAAGAAATGTTGTCCTTATGTGTCACGGAGCCATTCCGACTCATAGCAGCCCTACGTACAACAGAACAAAACGCTGCCGGATCCTGCCAAACCTCAGCATTGACATCCTCACAACTGTGGATATATTTGAGCTCCCTGTCACAGCCCTGGTATCAGTCCATCTCAGTGAAGGTTTTCCTCTTTTTATCAAGTATGAGATGGTCTTTTGGCAGAACGCAGCCTAATTTTAAAAGCCCCTGCTCAGGTCAGAATGCCGAATCAAAGAAGCTGAGATGCGAGAGGGTACTCGCTTTGGGTTCGGCTTCTATAGAACTCAAATAGAGTCCACAAGGAGCTCTGCTGCTCAAAGCCAGGATAGTGGCCATCTCTGCTCGCAGTGGCAGAAAAGGTTGTGTTGTTTTTGTTTCTTGATCCTGGCGCGGAATCCAAGAACGTGTTCTCTTTGTGGAAATTAAGCAGACTGTACACATGGTGTGGTGGTTAAATGTAAGGTCAACTTGATGGTACCTGTGTGGAAGAAGGGGTGGAGTTTCAACCTGTCAATGAGGTGGTAGCCTGGTGATGCCTCCTTGGGGGGTGTTGTCTTTTTCAAGGAGGACAGTGAGCTCTTCTCTCTTCTTGCCCTTCGCCCTCCCTGCTTGCTTACTCTGCACCCACTAGTCTGGGATCTCCCAGAATCTTGCATCTGCATCATCAGCTTTTAAGTAGGCGAGTCTGAAGAGGACTCTGGCATGGGTCCATGGACCCATGGACTTGAACTGGACTGGGCTGGGGCACCTTCTTGATATCATCTACATCTTGATATAAAGTTCTTTCTTGTACAGAGAAGAGTGCCGCCTGTTCTGTTTGTCTAGACAGCCCAGCCGAATGCATGGTTTCTGTAATCTTCAGGTTGTACATTATACTTAAACACAACATTTCCCAAAACGGTCACCACCAAGTAATTAAGTCTGTCTCTCAGCTCTTCCTTTCTCCGTGGCATCCACACCCATGTCTCTCCACAGCCCGGAGGCTGCCAGCCTACTGGAAGCCCAGGGTGAAAGTCAAGGATCACTTCCAAGGGGAATGATGCAAAAGCTTAGTCTTCAAGGCCATCTAGTCTGCTTCGCACCCAAGGTTGGAATCCTAGAAGAAACCTTTTCGAGGGGTCTTCTCCATTCATATGAGCATGACAAGAGCAGGGACTAGCCCTAAACAGGTAGAGCTTGTAAAAAGTATCTTATAAAAAGTTCCGAGACATTTTAAATAATTGTATTTTCAGAAGGGTGAGGAAATCCTCAAAGGAATACGTTAGCTCCAAAAAATGACAGGAACCCGGGGAAGACAACAATTACATGTGTGTATGTGTACATATATGTGTGTATATACATTCACATGCACATTTATGTATATGCAAATGCACACCCCCCCCCCCCTATATCTCTCTAACTACCTGTCTCTATAAAGAGGAAGGCCCCCAGGGAGCTGGATTGCCACAATGGCTGCAACAAGGGGCTCAAGCTCAAACATGGGAATGGCTGTGAGAATGGCAGGGTACGGGGCAGGACCGTGTTTCATTCTGTCGTGCACTAAGGGTTGGAACTGAATTAACGGCACCTAAAACAACAATCACATAGATACATACACATATAGAAATACAGCTGGGGGAAAGACAGAGCTTTCTACTCCTGTAAAAAGTTAAGAGTCTCCGAAGCCCACAGGGGCAGTTCCACCCTGTCCTAGAAGGTTGCTATGCGCCCGAGTGAACTCGATGGCAGTGACTTTGTTTTTGTTGCAGATATGTATAAGGATATGTTTTAAGAAGAGGCTTCTAAAAGTTCACAGAGAATGCAATGAAAAGATCATGGCTTTTTCCCCACGAGCTAGGGAAGCCCTCTAATCTGCACCTTTGTTTGTAAAATACCCTTGAACACGAGTATCTGTCAATGCTGAGCATCTGAAGATGAAGTAGGGCAATTCTCTAGCCACAGAAATTCCTCCGCTGATCCTGAGTGGGACAAATAGTTTGCAACTGGCTAGTTACTGCAAGGTTGGGAGTTCAAGCCCACCCAATGGAGTTGTAGACGTGAGACCCAGTAATCTGCTTTGAGGCAGCGCTCCTCTGTCAGAATCAGTTCAAAGAAGGGACAAGCATGTTGAGTAGTAAGGCAATAGAATATTCATGATGAAATAAAGGAGGGGGTAATAAACCAGCTTGACTGAGGAAAGCTTCAGAACAATAGGAAATATTCTCTCTTTCTCAACTTTCCATCATTAGAAAAGGATTCAGCTACCACAGACTGAAAACCAGAAAGTCTCCACCATTGCTGTAGGGCAGAGGAGAACTGCCCCTATACGTTTCCAAGGTTGTAAAGTTTTATGGGCGCAGACAGCCTCTTCTGTCTCCCAGAGCACTTCTCACGGGAGATTCACAGCTCCACAGGGCTCCTCCCTGAGACTGAAGCAGAGTTTAACATATATGGTGTGTGCATTTGCCTACAGTTTTCCAATTCACACCACGCCCTGCCTTCCAGCAATTCTAAACCATGGAAGAAACAAAGAGATAATCATCAGGGCTAAGAAGAACCCTCCTGCCCTGTGTCTTTCTATTCTCTGGAATGGTGGCCAGGCCACTATTTCTCATGAATATAACCTTGACTTTTAAAAAAGAAAACAAGAGATTATTTTCTTGTCATTATAGGAGTTCGTCTTTGCTCAGGGTTGCCTCCGTTTATTCTTAGAAGTAGCGCAGTACATGCTACCATTTGAGCCACCAGAATAAATTCTTCTCTGCCTTGAGGATCGAAGCATTAGTAGAGATGGAGACCCAAGACTTTGCCCAGGAGAGTCTGCTCATGTGACTCCTTCCTCTGTTTTTCCCTCCTTCCCTTTTCTTAAATTTGTTGCTGATTTGGGTGGATGTTTACAAAGCAAATCAGTTGTTCATTCAACAATTCACACACAGAGTTCTCTGGTGTGTGACAGTTATTGCAATCCCCCACGCTGCAAACTGTACTCTTCCCGTTCCCTCCCCAGTGTCCATAGAACTTCCTTTGCTGTCCTTTCCTGCCTCCTGAGCTTGATCCGTCAGCAAAAGTTGCCCCGTTGGTCTTGCAGTTGGAAGTGGTGGTAGATAGGGGTTGGTAATTCTCTGAAGTGAGTGCCTTCCCAGTGTTACTGGTCACCTCACTTCAGAAGATTTTTCATCTTTGTTATTAAAGGGTTGATATTTTAATTCTAAATTCAAAGTCACAAAGGGATTGTAAAAACTTCACTGCTATCAAGTTGATTGCGACTCTTAGGGACCCTATAGGGCAGGGTCAAACAGCCTACTGAGGATTTCTAAGACAGAAAGTCTTTGTGGGAATTGAATGCCTCACCTTTCTCCTGTGGACTGATTGTCGGCTTCGAACTGCTGAACTTGCGGTCAGCAACCCAATTCATAACACACTACACCGTGTAAAAGACAGACTAAAGAAAAAGACGTCTTGATTTTTCCCATGTTAGGCATTAAAACATGAAACAGAGGCATGGGAGAGAAAGAGAGGAAAGATTTTACGATCGTTCATTCAATTTATTCTGCTAGTTGGTAGAACCAGCGACGCCACGTCTGTTGGAGTAAAACTGTTCTCTATACGGTTGTCAGTGGCTCACGTTTCAGAAGCAGATTTCAGTCCTTTCTTTCAAGGCACCTTTGGGTGGATTCAAACCTTGAACCATTTGATTAGCAGCTAGGCTCATTAACTGTTATCACGTAGCAACTTCCAACGTACACATTTGAAAGACCCTTGTTTAAACCGTCTGTTGGAACCTACTAGCTCTCAGATTAAACTTGGCTCTCAAACATCGAACCCCGATGGGTTAATTCTCTACTAAGATGTTAGTTCTAGCAGGCCTGAATTGACGGGGAGGAAGATCATCAAGCCGTGGGAGGAGCCTTCCATCCCTAGAGGCTTGCATTTCTCTGAAGTGAGCAATTCTTATTGTCACATTAATTAAGTAAAAACATAAAGGCTTTCCCAAAGCTTTTCACCCGGGAACGCTTCTTGCAGGTTTTATTTTATGAAATCCTTACAAAGCTAGGAGGCATATTAATTAACGGCAGCCATGCTAAGCGTGCATGGAATACAGAATTAATTACCAAATACGATCCCCTTCATTCTTGAAATATTAAAGATTCCAATCTCTCTCCATCTAGGAGAGAAGCTCTCCTGTCTAGGGAAAGGCAATGTAGCTGTGAGGCAACCGTAATGATGGTTGTCTGTCCAGCTGGAAAATGTCAGCTATCAGCAACTATAAGTTCTATTTCTGTGGGGCCAGCAGTAAAGCCTTCTCTGACAGAGAGACGAGGGCAGAGGGTAGAGAAGGTAAAAAGAAACAAGAGATCGGGAGACCGAGTTTGATTGTAGCCCCTGGTCCTCTACAGAAAGACCCATTTGGTTGAAATAATTGTGCGCCCCAAATACGTAACACACGTGAGCAGTTCCCATTGCTATTTGCTGGACAAAGCTTATTATCTGATTGACCCCAGTTCTATCTGATCTGAACTATAATTACCATGCCAACCTCAAATTCAACCCAGCCCTTTCGCTGTCCAGGAGATCCCCTCCCCAACTCAACCCAGCCCTTTCGCTGTCCAGGAGATCCCCTCCCCAACTCAACCCAGCCCTTTCGCTGTCCAGGAGATCCCCTCCCCAACTCAACCCAGCCCTTTCGCTGTCCAGGAGATCCCCTCCCCAACTCAACCCAGCCCTTTCGCTGTCCAGGAGATCCCCTCCCCACCTCAACCCAGCCCTTTCGCTGTCCAGGAGATCCCCTCCCCAACTCAACCCAGCCCTTTCGCTGTCCAGGAGATCCCCTCCCCACCTCAACCCAGCCCTTTCGCTGTCCAGGAGATCCCCTCCCCAACTCAACCCAGCCCTTTCGCTGTCCAGGAGATCCCCTCCCCAACTCAACCCAGCCCTTTCGCTGTCCAGGAGATCCCCTCCCCAACTCAACCCAGCCCTTTCGCTGTCCAGGAGATCCCCTCCCCAACTCAACCCAGCCCTTTCGCTGTCCAGGAGATCCCCTCCCCAACTCAACCCAGCCCTTTCGCTGTCCAGGAGATCCCCTCCCCAACTCAACCCAGCCCTTTCGCTGTCCAGGAGATCCCCTCCCCACACAGAAAGAAGAAAAGGACCGCAAGCCCACAGAATTCGCTCAGGCGGCTTACAGTTAGAGCACCTGCGAGCTGGCCTAGTCACATCGTCTCCCTTCTGATTTCATGCTTCAGGAAATCACTTAATCACCTAGGAAATACAAGAGTCGGCTCCACAATAAGCAGAAAATCCACGTCAGACCAACCTGGAATCAGCCACATAAACTAATCTAAATCAAGTTCATGTTAACCAACTTCGACTGTGACTTGAACACTTACCAAGGTTTGGAACATGGAGATGAACAAGGCAGAGTCCCTCCTTCTCAAATCAGTCTGATGGGCTCCAACGAGTGAAAAAGCCGTAATCGGGGGAAACAAACAAAATCCAAGACAGCAACAGCAAAACCTAGGGTAGCGAAGGCCATGCTTTGGCGTTGTTAGTCGCCAAGTGGATTCGGACTCATCATGAACCTGTGCTCAACAGAAGGAAGCCCTGCCTGACCGGCGCCGCCCTCACCATTGAGCCCTTTGCTGCGGCCACTGTGGCCAGCCACCTGGTTGAGGGCCTTTCTCTTTCTGGCTGCCCTCCACTTTCACAAGCATGGTAGCTTTTTTTGCCAGGGGCTGGGCTGTCCTGAGAACATGTCCAAAGTCTGTGAGACAAGGCCTCCCCATTCTTGCTTCTAAGGCAGCGGTTCTCAACCTGTGGGTTGCGACCCCTTTGGGGGTCGAATGACCCTTTCACAGGGGTTACCTGAGACCATCAAAAAACATATCTTTCTTCTTTCCAATGGTCTTAGGAACTGAGACACCACTCCTCTATCCGTCTCCAGGCGGGTCCGCCCACATGCAGATCCGCCCACCTATGAGGACCCGGCATGAAGACATGTTACCCATGCTACACCATGCTTCACGACAAAATTTCATTTATTTGTCATTAGAAATAAGTATTTCACTATAAAAATGACATATTTTTGTGACAAATCACCATGCTTTAATTGTGGTCAATTTGTAACAATGAAAATACATCATAACAGATATTTATATTACGATTCATAACAGTAGCAAAATTACAGTTATGAAATAGCAGGGAAAATAAATATAAGGTTGGGGGGGGCACCACAACATGAGGAACTGTCTGAAAGGGTTGCGACACGGGGGAGGCTGAGAGCCACTGCTCTGAGGAGCATTCTGCTTGTACTTCTTCCAAGACAGTTCTGTTTGTGTTTTTCGTTGGCAATCTGTGGTACTGCCAATATTCTTCACCAACACCACTGCACCCATTTTTTTTCAGCCATCCTTATCAAGGTCCAACCCTCACATGCATATGAGGCAAATGAACATATCATGACTTGGGTCAGGCAGGCATCCCTTATTTCTGAAACGAACATCTTTGCTTTCCAACACTATAAAGGGGTCTGGCGTGGCAGATTTACTAAATGCAATGTGTCATTTGGTCTCTTGACTGCTACTTCCATGAGCCTGGATTCAAGTAGGATGACATCCTTGACAACCTTTCCCCATTTCTCACGCAAATCGTTTATAGGAAGAAAGTGGTATGAGCAACCTATACAACTAGTGAATTATGCAGCTATAATGCCTCCCCTGTCCACTTCAAAAAGCCGAAAGGGCTTCACTTCCACTCTCCTCCTTTCCTCCCTAGTCTCTTCTTTTAGACAGACAAATACTTTTTAAAAGATTAAGGCCTTCTGAAGTTACTTCTACATTAGGGCTTTGCTTCTCAAGGCCAAGGTGAGAGGAATGTGCTTGCCACCAAAGGAGGCTCGTTCACATTCTCTAATAGCAGACTTTAAAGCAACCCTGTGCTTCTGTGTTCTGGTAGGCACCACACCAAACCTAAACCTCCAGTAATCAATTCTGGCTCCTAGTGACCCTATAGGACAAAGTGCAGTGCCTCCGCAGGGTCTTCAGGGCAGTGAATATTTATCAAGGCAGACTGCTTCCTCTTCTGAGGAAATGATGGAGTAGGGGAGCAGCAGCCAGATGCAAAGTGCAGGCCTTTTGGTTAACAGAGGCTCGCTCTGACCACTGTGTACCCACACCTCCTTGTGGTAGGCGAGCCTCCCTCGAATTATAACATTTAGAAAAGTGGCTATTTTTGCGTTTTGAAACAAAGGCTGCATCGTCTCACTTTTTATTGCACAAATGTGGAGTAATTTCTGATTAACAAGTCACTTTTAAGTTGCTTTCTTTGCAAGTTGCTTCAGAAATCCAATTACAATTCCATTATTGGGAGGAATGAATTAGAAAGTGAATAGAGGCTTGCTGGAAATTACCATATGAATGGATTTCCTTGCATTGATAAGCAAATTTCTTTTTAGATCGGGAACCCTTCATATAAAGGCACTTGAATCTGTAGGTGCTACAAGCTGATCTTATACTACCTAACATTTGCTGTTTCACTGTTTCACCAGTCCTGTCCTGAAGAATACAGACCAAATAAAGCTTGTTCTGAACATGGGCATCCTCATAAGTCAGTCTTGGAATTAAAGCCACAAAGTTATCCTTCACTTTGAAATGTTCACTAATGACTGACTGGGTTTTCCTTATGGACTTGGTTTTCCCAGCTTTGACTTCCAAGTTCTGAGGTTATATGAGGAATAAGACAGCTCTGCACACGTACAACATGAAACTAAGCTATAATAATTATACCATCCTGTGTGAGGCTCTTAACCCAGGAGAAAATCTTGTAAGCATAGCATAGGATGTTCACAATACTCATAAGGATTAGATGATTAATTGTTGATAAGCTAAGTCTCCTTTTTTTCCTAACATGCACTGGTGGTTTAGTGGCAGAATTTGCACTTTCTGTGTCAGAGACCCAGGTTCAATTCCTGGCTAAAGCATAAAAGTAGATGTCAACTGCATGATTCCTGTGAGTCTCAGAATTATGTAATTATCCTCTGTTTTGTGATCTGGTATAATTATCCTACAGGTTGTAAATCCTACACTCTATGAGTTGTTAATGGGGCTGGGTGGCATAGTGGTTATGCATTGGCTGCTAATCATGAGGTCAGCAGTTTGAAACCACTAGGGGCTACATGAGAAAAAAATGAGGCTTTCTATTCCAGTAAAGAGTTACCGCCTCAGAAACTCACAGGGGCAATTCTACCCTAATACCTCAAATAGAGTCAGTTCTACCTCTAATAGAGCCACCTTGAGTTGGCATCTATGTGATGGCAGTGAGTTTGGTATTTTTTTAATGATAATAATGAGGTAGGATTAGTTGCAACTAGGTTAACAGGCCAGGATACAATCGATGGCATTAGGTTGAATCTTGAGTCCCTTGCTTTTGAGATATGGGATCTGATGAACCCTCGACCACCAAGAAAGAAGATTCTGATCAGAAGACATCATTTGGATCTGGAGTTCCTGTGCTGGGAACCTTCTAGAACCAGAAAGCTCTCAGAGAAAAAGACTTCCTCTGTAAGAAGCATTCAGAATTTGGACTTCCAGGCTTCTAAACTGTATGGAAACTTTGTAACATGCTAAAGCTGCACTTCAACATGTAAGCGCACAACCATTTAGAGATTGGGTCTCCGAAAATGTCTGCATTTTACCTCCTGTGCTCTCTAAAAAAAACTGTGATGGATTTGAATTTAGTTAGGAAGTTAACATGCCAGCATTGGAGAATGTAGTCCTTTATGCCCTCATTATCTTGGACCAAGGGGTCTGGCCCTTGAGGACAGTGTTGATATTAGTGTACATCATCTGTTTGGGAGGTCAGATCTCTGCTAAAGGGAGAGAAGACCACTAGTGGGCATCACGCAGAGGTTCACTGCAGAGCAATCTCCCCTGAGATGTCATCCAGAAAGGCACGAGGAGCTCACCCCCTTGAGTCATCTCACTGCAAGTTGACCATATGCCAGACCACCAAGGCAGCTTTGGGATTACACCTCTGACTCATGGCACAATTGAAGGTCTTGAGGGCGCCCCTCTCTAGAGCTCTGAATCTTTGCTTCCTAGTGGTTCAGCTGGAGTAGAATGACCAGCTGAGGAGGACCAGGAGGGACATCAGAATATCAAGGAGTCCCAAGGATGCTGAGCTTTTGGAAATCCAAGCCTGGCTTCTATCTCCATGGGAGGAAAAACAGCACGCATATGTTTGGTCAGTGGAGAGAAAAAAAAAGCAGTAATAATAATCATTTCTGAACTGTGTCTTTTAACCCCTCACTACAGATCCCTGCAATGTGCCCTTGTGTAACAACCCCACTCCACAGTTGGATCTGGAGACAAGGGGCCAGCTTACAAGAGGGCATTCAGAGGTGTCATGAAAAATAAACAAAATCAAAGGAGGAGAGGAGAGTATGAACATATGAAACACACCATAAATTGTCCGTGCTGGGATCTCAGCTGCGAAAATAGCTTGCTAAGGTCGCCCTGTGTTTGATTAAAAAATAAAACCTGTCTTCCAAAAACAGCCCGGCTTGAAGTCCACCATGGCTATGAGAAAATGAAGCCTTTCAGGGACTGTGGAGACCGGAGTCTGCCGTGGAGTGTTTATGGAAATAAGGTTCTGCTGGCCTCCCGCGAGAAGGCTCCCTGGAAGGTGAAGTGCGCGGACGGTACAAGGGCCGGTGGACAGTCTCAGAGAAGTTTGACCTTGTCGAGAGAGGACCACGGACGTAGTGTCTGCCGGGCACACTCTGGTGGAGGGAACTGTGGTTTTCATCCTGTTTGGAAACGCGTGTTCTTTGCTTTACCGCTGCAGCAGGTTTAGTGCAGGGGGTGTCTCTTGAGCTATTAAGCACAAACAAACAAACAGATGGAACAAGCAAACAGGCAAGAAAGCAGTGCTGGGGGTGGGGCTTAGGGAGGGGGATGGATGCCTGGTGAGATCTCAAAGGACCCAAGAAACAGAAGCTACAAGGAAAGTTTAACCTTTCCCCAAAGCTGAGAGAAAGAGCAAGCCTTCCCACCCAGAGCTGAACATCTGGCCTCCTAACTTGTCAGAACATGCATTTCTGGTTCTGAAAGCCACTGCCTTGTGGTGTTTCCAGAAACCCAGCCCACTGCGCTACAGTTTGGACCCAGATAGAAACGCTGAACCTTGAACGTATGGATGCAAATCAGATGAGATATAAATCAAGAGCCCGCATATTTTAACCAAATATCTGAACATATCAACGTGGGATACCATCGCTAACACTGCTGTCTGGGTTGCATTTGTGGTCACGGGGGTGCGGGGAGGGATATATGCCTTTAATTTGAAGTCACTGTGTTTCTTTCTTTCCTATTTACTACCACCCAAAGCATGAAAATGAGATCGATGGCCCGAAGAGCTTTTCTGCCTGCCAAGAGGATTAATTTAATTGCCAGTGTCAAATATAATGCGGAGGAAGTAAAATAGCATGCTGGAGAGTGAGATTCTGTGTGCAAGCATAATTAGGAAGAGTTTCCAACGGCCAGCATCTATTCGTCTTAACTCACTGCCACCAAGTTGAGGGACTCGGGAAGACCCTCTAGGACGTAGAGCCACTCCAACAGCTTTCCAATCTTTATAGAGAAAAGACTGCTACAACACCACTGCTACATAGCTCTCCCATGGAGCAGCTGGTGGCTTCCAACTACCAATCAGCAGGCCAGCAGTTCAGTGCTTAAGCCACTGCACTACCAAAACCCACTCAGGGCCATCCATTTGATCCTGACTTACAGTGACCTCTATCTAGACTGTCTGAGACTATGAACCTTTATGGGAGCAGATAGCCTCATCTCTCTCCTGAAGAGTGGATGGCGGATTTGTACCTTCAACCTTGCAGTTAGCATTCAACACCCAGGCCACGGTACCGCCAGGTCTACTTGTAGAATGACCTTTTTTTTTCATCACCCTTGTTCACTATACAGTACATTCGTAAGTTTCTCTTTCTTTGCCTAAAGCTTTCCTCAATCTTCTTACCACCGAGGTGAATGAAGGGACTAGCATGAGGACTACATTGGCCCCAACGGCAAGGACAAACCAAATGGGAAGTCTTTAGACTTTTCTCCAAGATTGATGGAGAATACCACGTACCTGACATTAGAGTCGAAAGATCTGTGTGGTCAAGCTCTCAGATCATTAAGATTTTATGTCAACTTGGGGAGGTCAGGGTTCTCCTACAATGTGATCCAGCAGAGTGGGTTTAACGACATGATGGGACCTTCTGTGGAGCAGCCAAGGGGTTGTGGGAAGAACAGAGTAGAGTGCCATCTCCTTCATTGTATCAAGGTCACAGCCTTGATACACTTGAGGAAGGATTTACTCAGGGTGAGAGTGGTGTGCTCTACTCAGTGTAGACTGCCACTGCATGGTAGCTAATTCACTGTCTATGGCATTTGGATTCTGCATCTGGTTCATCAACCTCCTGTGAAATCACCTGCCATCTCATGAGCCATCAACAGACTGCTGACCTTGGGTCCATTCGGCCGACCTTGGATTTATTCACGTCAGCATCCACCAGCCTGTGGCCTTTTTGCTTCATCTTCCTGTTTCCTAGTCATCAGCCCTGGCAGTAACCGGAGTCAAGAGAAGCTCCCAATTTACACGGCCTTGAACTGACCTGGACTTAGCCAATTCTACAATTGTAGGTGCTATTTCTTAATATGAATCTCTTTCCATATGCAGACACATACAAATGTCACCTGATTTGTTTCACTAGAGAACCCAGACTGACACAGCTCTAGTTACAAAAGCTCTTAAGCCTCAGAAATGCAAATATGGGCTTCAGATCCAAGGGCAGTTTTGCTATGCAGAGCCACTGAAGCATGGGCCTGCACTGTACAACATGCAAGCAGTCCGGCTGATAGGGGCTGGAGATCTCAGAACAAAGCACCAAGATACCATCTCCGACCCATCCATCTCTCTGCGCAGGGAATGTTGGACAGCCTATATTTTCCTTTGGCCCATTTCCTCATTTGTAAGATGAGGAGAGAGCTGAGCTTACTCTCTAGGCTCCATCAGAGCCTCTGGAGAAATTACCAAAGATAAAAGGAAGGGAAAGAGATGTCTTGATTAACTAAACATGCAAGAGGGGGCCACGGGGAGGATAAGACTTCCATGTTCTCTGTGCTGCTGTTTCTAGTTAGCTGTTGCCCAGTTGGGTCCCAACTCAGGACCACCCTACACACAACAGATCAAAATGCTGCTCCACCCTAAAGCATCCCCAGGATAGATGGCTGAGTGGACCATTGTGAGCCATGGGCTTGTCACTGACTGCTTTCAGAAGGCCATCGCCAGGCATTTCTTCCAGGCAGGTCACACAGACTTATATCGTTACATCTCTCCGAAACATTCTTAAACGGCTTCCACTTATTCCATTATAAAGGCCCACTAGGTTCAGATGCTTTTTATTTCAGAAGAAACATAGGCTTCGTGGAGAAGCACATAGCAACTACTCTTTCCAGGGGCTGGGGAAGGAGACATCGAGAAAATAATAATACGTCTCAGGGCAAAGTTCGCCTGCAAGAGCAGAGGGTTTTCCTCCCTTCCGTCCCTGCCCTTCCACAGAAAAAATATCATTTTGTACATAAGAAGAGTCAAGCTAACACAGCGGGTCAAGCACTGGGCTCTGAACCAAAAGGTCTGAGGTTCAACTCCCCCCCCACCCCAGTCCTACGGAGGGAGATAGATGCCACATTCTTCTTCTGCGAAGACGGACAGATTGGGAAACCTGATGGGAGCAGGTCTCCTTGGACTGCAGGGCCTGTCTCTCTGAGCCAGAAGTGACTGGAAGGCAGTGAGTGTGGTTTTGATTTGGTCTATTTTATGAGGGACCCACTAACATAAAAAAGTTTGGTAGTTCGAACCCACCAGCTGCTCCAAGGGAGAAAGATGAGGCCATCTGCTTCCACAAAAGACAGCACCTTGGAAACCCACGGGGCAGCTCTATTTTCTCCAAATTGACTAGATGGCCCTAGTTAAGGGTTTGGTTAATCGCTCCCCTTTTCCTGAGATGACATCCACAGGACCTTCCAAATCTCTGTCCCTTATTCTTTCTGGGCCAGCCATCCCCTGCTGTTTGCACCACAGGCTGCATATTCAGAGGAGCAAGACATGAGCAGACTATTTTCCTTGGCAGCCTCAGGCAATTTGCTCTCTCCGTGTTCAAATTTCTCCCAGTTTTCTTGGTTTCTTTTCTCGACTGAAGCCCCATCATCATTTTGTGGCTTTCTGCTCTGTTGCGTTTCTCTGAAGCGGACGGATGCTAAGGGCTTTTTTGCTCTCTGCCCCAGCAAACCGTCAGAGGGTCTGGCTCCTGCCCGTGCATTGTGGCTGCACCTGGGAAGCTGGCTTATGCAGGGCATTTCAGGAACCCTTGAGAATCCTGGCACAGTGGTTAAAGCACTTGGCTGCACACCGAGAACTGGGAGGTTTGAACCCACTGGTTTCTCTGTGCGGAACACAACAACGTGGCAGTCAACTTCCATCATGGTTATACTTGGGAGAGTGGGCACAGAGCAGTTCTCCTCTGAGCTCGAAGGTTGCTATGCGTAGGGATGGGTTTGATCAATAGCAATGAGGTTTTCAGGAACTAGAAAGATTTTTGTGAAATGTTTGTACAGTTCTACCACGAACACATTTTAGGAGATCATCCTAAGGCGATTGTCTGCCGCAGTGTGCACGGTGCCATCCCTTTTCCGCCATCACTTGTCTTTCACTCTGCTGTCCTGGGGTGGCTTGGTGCTGGAGGCTAGGTGAGTGGTATTTCCAATATCAACAGGCTTACCAACACAACAGGCGGTAGTATTGATTGGTGCTGTCAAGTCCACCCTCTGTGGAACCGAACAAAACACTGCCGCGTCTGTACCATCCTTACAACTGTTCCTATGCTTACCTCACTGTTGCTGCCAGCATGTCAATCCATCTTCTCAAGGACCTTCCTGTTTCTCACTGCCCTCCACTTGACCATGCATGATGGCCTTCCCCGGGATCTGGTCTTTCCTGACAACACGTCCAACGTACATGAGACGTCTTGCCACCTTGACTTCCAAAGAGCGTTCTGGTGGTACTTCCTGACAGGCAGATGTGCTGCTTCTTTTGGCAGGCCATGGCACTTCCAATATTCTTCGCCAGCACCCTCCTCATTCACATCATCCACTCTTCTTCAGCTTCCCTATCCCATGTCCAACTTTCCTATGCATAGAAGGTGAGCAAAAATACCAGGGCTTGAGTCAGGTGCACCTTCGTCCTCAAAGGAACGCCTTTATTTGTCACCACTTTCAAGAGCTCTTGTGCAGCAGATTGAGGTGTTAACTGTACAGTCAGTGGTTCAAAGTCTCAGCCACTCTGTGGGAGAAAGTTGAAGCGGTCTACTCCCATAAAGAGTTACAGATGCGGAAACCCGTGGGGGCAGTTCTACTGGGAATCAGGATTTTGTTTTGAACTTGCAGACTCAGACAGACAAGGAAGCAAAGCCTGGTGAATCAACTTCCATTGCACGTCTCTCTGGATCATAGCAGGTTATTGTTTGTAAGTCTGGTGGCCGGGAAGGCATTCAAATGGTCCAGTGACCACAAGAATGAACCTGTGCACACCTATGATCATGAAAGTGGCACAGAACCGGGTCGCTTCTTCTGTTACACACAGGGCCCCCATGAGGCCGGGTCAGCTCAACACAGCGCCACACACGGAGGCCTGCTTTATTCTCCACTTCAAATTCCTCCTTTCCCACAGCAGCTGGGGGTGTTCCTACCGAGCCCTTTTTGTGGGTAAATTTATACCCACTGGCTGTG
Source organism: Tenrec ecaudatus (assembly GCF_050624435.1). Classification (NCBI taxonomy): domain Eukaryota; kingdom Metazoa; phylum Chordata; class Mammalia; order Afrosoricida; family Tenrecidae; genus Tenrec; species Tenrec ecaudatus. The sequence goes on along the minus strand of NC_134542.1, from coordinate 9,587,186 downwards.
GCACAGATCATTTTGAGACAGGAAAAGTTAATTCCAGAAGGCAGGGCACTGAGAACTTGGCTTCTAGCAGAAGGTCCCAAGGAGCCCTGAGCTGAATATGTATGAAGAAAGAGGCTGACAGAAGTAAGGAGAAGCTAGCGTGCATTTGTAGTAAGCACATTAGTGGCTGATTTAAATGGTATTGGAGAGCAGCAGGATGATAGACATGGATGTTCCACATGGGAGTTAACCTTCCGCCTGCAAAGAAGGTCTATTTCTCCAGGGCCTGGAATGTTGACTTCCTCCCTAGAAGGTCTATCTCTGGGCTAAGAAAGTCTCACATTGATTGACTGACTGATTGATCGGTTGGTGGCTTGACTGATTGATATTGTCCTTGTTGTTGTTAGGTATTGTGGAGTCAGTTCCAACTCCAATAGGGACTTCAGAGCTGCCAACACCTTGATTTTAATTCCCTCTCTCTCTGCCATGGAGTCATAAGCTGACACTTAATGAGACAGTTAAAATTTATTGTGCCAACCTGGCTGATAAACACATGTGGGGTTAATTGAAGGGCAGAGAGATAACTGGCTCCGTGAGCCTTGCCTTTCTAGTTCTCGAGTATCTTGCTTTCTGATGGTCTCACCAGGGTGCAGCTGCCTTAGCCAGTTCCCTGCTTCAGCTGGCAAGGCTCACTTCCTGCAAGACATCCCTGAGGAGAAGCCGCATGGACCTCCCCTGATGTAGCCCTGGGTGCTGGAGCAGCTGTGTGGAGACTCCTGCCAGTACTGAGGTGCTTACATGTTCACGAATATGGCTTTCCTCCTGCAGTCGGCATCATTGTGTCTGTTTTGTGAGATGGAGGAGGACTTTGTGGATTGGTGTCAGACATATGGGCTAATGTAGGACTTGTGGGCTTGGGCAGCACGGGGTGGGAATATTTTCTTGATGCGCACTTACCTTTTATAAAAACTCTCTTATACATATGTGTTTCTGTGGATTTGTTTCTCAAATGTACCTAGACTAACACACTTACTGACCCCATAGACAGGGTAGAACTGCCTGTGTGGCTTTCTGAGATTGTATCTCTTTACAAGAGTAGAAAGCCTCCTCTTTCTCCTGTGGAGCAGCTTGTGGCTTCGAACTTCTGACGAACATATAACCCACCACACTGCCAGGGCTCCGATTCTAACTAACTGAGTGTCATTTCAGTCTCTTCACTCCCGGAACAGTCAGATAATAAACTGGTATTGTTTTATACTAATAAATTTGTGCAAATGGTTTTTAGCAACAATGAGAAACTAATACAGAGCCCAGGACCCAGTAATTTGGATCTTGAAGGTAAGAAGGTGATCAAGAGCTGAAGAGGTTAAGACCTAGACAGAGATGGTTTCTTTCCAATCTAGTTCAGTGCTTATGCCTGAACTAGTGGATAACTTCAAACCCAACAACCAACCCAACTGTCATGGAGTAGATTCCAACTCATAACCACCTTAAAGAATAGAACAGAACTGCTTCATAGAGTTTCCAAAGCTGTAAATCTTTATAGAAGCAGGCTTTCATAGCTTTTGTCATAGAGTGGCTGGTGGGTTTGAACCTCTGACTATTGGGCTAGTAGTTCAATGTCTAACCACTACAAGACCAGGACTCCTTAGGGGATTATTTTATCAAAAACAAAATGAAAAAAAGCACACCCATTGTCACAGGAGTTTCCAACGCACAGGAAGTATGTGTATATATATATATATATATATATATATATATATATATATATATATATATATATATACACATATACATATATACACATATATACATATATATATTGTTTCTAAGACTATAAATCTTTATGGGAACAGACAGTCTCTTATTTCTTCCAGACAATGGTTTTGTGATAAGCCACTCAATCTCTCTCCCATAGGAGCGCCCACAGTCAGCACAGGAAACACGTTCCGTGGAGCCAATGGTCTTTCTCCCAGAAAGAGACAGTGTAGACTGATTAGAGAAGCAGCTTAGCGCTATTTCTGGCGCTGCCTCTATTTGTCATCTGCATCAGAGAGTGAAAAAGTTGAGTCCCTCTCATCCATTTCTGTCACCTTAATCGAATCCGGGGGAAAGGAACCCCTATGTGTGAGTCTGGGTAGACAAAGAAACGAATCCATATATACACACTCATATGTGTATGAGAGAGAACTTTATATGGAAGAGTCATTGCACATTAAGAAAACATCCAGCCCAGTCCAGGTCAAGTCCATAAATTTGTTATTAACCCATATATCCGTTACCAGTCTATAAATTCTTCTTCAGATTCACACAGCACATGAAATGACACCAAATAAAGGAAGAAGGATCACAAGCCAGTGGCAGCAAAGTCCTATGCTGTCAATTGGAGAGTCTTCTGGATCCAGTGGCAGTGTAAGCATCTCAGCGCTGGCATGGGTCCCCACGTGGCTTCTCCAGCTCTCTGAGTTCTTGCTGCATCAGTGTAGCTGCATTAAGGTCAGTAATGTCTCACAGGGAATGTGTGTCCCGTCTTCAGCGAGCTATATATCTCCTTAGCAGTTCCAAATGAGGTCTTTAAGCTGCGACCTGATTGACAGGCTAAACTCCACCCCTTCACTTTCACCGCTCAAATTGACAACAGGCTATATAACTACTGCACCCTCAACATGCTGTCATCTGGAGTGTCTGTCGTGGCAGCCTCTGCCTACCAATTAGAGTCAAGGTGCTAGGGGCAGAGCAAAGCAGGGGCCCTGAAGGACACAGGCTGGGCCATGCTGACAGCATGGTGCTTGCAACGTGCACGCAGAGGGCCAGGGTGCATAACCCTTCGAGGGTGCCCTTCTCCTTCAAGTCAGGGCTCAACAAGGTCAGGGTTAGCCCACGGCTCAATGCCCCTCCCTAACTCTTAAAGTGAAGAGGGGTGGTTTTCTAGAAGGCAGAGGTGATAAGAGCCATTTTCAAATAAAAACAGAATCTAAAAAGACATGCCTGTCATTTCCACTTTGGGTCCCCAACCAGTTTCAGAAATTCCAGGAAAGAAAATTCCCAGCAGATGATGGTCAGAGTAGCCAGATGGCCAGAACAGAGAACCCAGGACCCGATAGAGGAGCTCTCTCTTTGTCAGCACATGTCGGAGTGGAGTCTGGGCAATCAAAAAGCCCGTGTGTTAGACTAGCCAAAATCAGATCAGTTGATGGAGAGTTGAGTTGGCTCATAGCAGCGACCACATTTGTTTTAGAGTGGAACTGGACTCCACGGGGTTCGGATGACTGCAGTCTTTTGAAATTAGATCACCAGGCCTTTCATCCAAGTTCATCCCAACCGTCAACCTTTAGGTGTGTAGCCAAGTGCTTCACTGTGCTAACCACCCAGTACCTTGAATCCCTATTAGATTTTTAATGAACCAAGAAGCATCCAGGTTGGTGATTTGGCCATGCTTCTATGGGCCACCTCTGGAATGTCAAAGAATGGAAATTACCATCCCTTATCATGTCGCTATTCCTTGTTAAACTTTTTTACTCCAGTGTCCAAGTCAATCCACCTTAACTGACTTGATTATCTCTTCGACAAGTCTCAAGACTCTAGAAACAGTGGTCTCATTTAACCATCCACAGCCTCCTTGGAAACAACACTGCCAACTGAATCTGACTCAGTTAATAAGAGATGAAAGAAGGAAATATGAATCGCCTGCTGCAGCCACGGGTTGGAAGGTTCAGCTGACGTGGTAGGCAGACTTCCCATTAAATTGCCTTTGAGTGTTCCCGGTGCATACAGTGGTAGGAGGCCCTACATCGGCCTGACAGGGCCCGGCTAGCAGTGTAAGCATTTCCAGGAAATGTTCGATGTGAACAGCACATGCCACAACCAACCTGAGGCACTTAAAGACCTGGCTCCGTGGTAAAATGCTAGAGAGGGGCAGTAAGCCCATTTTGAACAGCCAAATTTGTATTGATCTGTAAGTATAAATGCACTGGATTCCAAACCGCGTGAGCTCATCCAGCAAGTACTAATGGTGTCCTTCATGGTCACCTACGTTGTTGATAGGTGCCTTCAAGTCAACCCCAACCCCCAGCAATCTGAGGCCCAACAGACCAAAACGCGGCCAGGTCCTGCGCCATCCCCACAGTGTTATGTTTGAGACCATTATATGCACCGTGTCAATCCCTCTCCTTGATGGTCTTCCTCTTTTTCTCTGACTGCCCCTCTCACTTTAGAAAGCCTGAGGTCCTTGTCCAAGGACTGGTCTCTCCTGAAAACATGCCCAAAGGAAGTGAGAAGAAGTCTTGCCATCTGCACATCTTTCTTTCTTCTTGTTTTTCCTTTTGTACAGGGGGAGAGCGCGAATGCAGTCCCCCACTACCACAAATTATGCAGTCGAGTTTCCCGCATTTGGGGAAATCGCAGGGGTCAGCACACCCAAAGTGCAATGGCCATGGTGTCTCCCCTGCCAAGTAAGTCTTGCCATCTGCACATCTAAGGAGCATTTGGGCCATGATTATTCTATCAGAGATTTATTTGTTCTTTGGGAAGTCCACAGTACGTTCACTGTTGTTTGCCACCATGCACCTGTACAAAAACCAAAAGAACACAAAAACTCACTGCCATTGAGTCAATGCTGACTCATATTGACACCCTATAGGTTTCCGAGATAGAAAGCCTAGTCTTTCTCCCCTGGGGCTGCTGGTGGTTTTGAACTGCCAACCACGCAGATTACTGAAGTCCAACTCCCAACCACTACACTACCAGGGCTCCTATGGTACATCATTAATTACCATTGTACGTTTCCAAGGACCACGAGCCCATTGAGTAGCCAGATCTATGCAAAAATGCTGTATCTAGTTGCCAAGGAGTCTCCGGGCCTAGTGGTAGCTCAGGGGGAGGTCTGGTGGGCATTGGATCCACTAGATGTTCTTTGGGAGAAAGATGAAGCTATCTCTCTTGCAAAGATGTGCTGTCTCAACAGCCCTAGGGATTAGCTCTACTCTGTCCTATAAGGTCACCACGAGTCAAAACAGACTCCACAGCAGTGGGGCTTTTGTTTTCATGGTGGTCCAGGTGTAGCTCTGTGGTGAATATACCTGGTGATTAGCCCCTGTGAAGACTCCAAGTTAGGAGATCCTATCCTATCGAGTCCCTGTGAGCAGGAATCAATGCAAGGGCACACGGCAACAACGATGGTGGTTCACTGGTAGACTTCTCATCATCCAAGCTGGAGACCCGGGTTCAATTCCCAGTGCATAGTCACCCACTGTCTGTCCACAAGGAGGAGCTTGAGTGTTGTTAAGATGCCAACCAGGATTCAGCGGAGCTATTAGACTCAGATTAAGAAGAAAATCTTGGAGATTAATTAGCCAATGAAAACTGGATTGCACAATGGGCTGTTTCCATGGTGCACGATGTCACCAGGAATTGGTAGGTGACACAACAGCAGCTAACAAGAGATCAACCTTTCTCTATGGTGCCTTAGCTACGGGGCCTGGGAGAAACAACATACTTCTACACTGGACATTTGCATTGAATGTTGCATGTTGCGTGTGACAAGGAGAGAACACTGAAGATAGTTTCCACAAGGGCAATGACACACATCATGCTGCCGTGTGCGCGTCACTGAGTTGTTCCCACGGAGCATTACCCCATGGGGATTCCTGGGATATGATCTTTACAGAAGCAGATCACCAGGTCTTTCTCCCAGAGAGCAGCTGGGAGGTTTGAACCTCCAACCTTTGAGTTAGCAGTCCAGCACTTAACCACTGCTCCACCAGGGCCCTTAATAAATCTGGGTTTGAGGCAAGGCTTCAAGTCTCTCTGGGCCTGGTTCTCCTGATCTAGAAGAGGCCTGGTGGCGTACCAGCTAAGGACTTGCCTTTTTTCCAAGAGGTTGGCAGTTCAAACCCACCCACCCAGTCCTGGGAGGAAGACTTAATGATTTGGTCCTACAGAAAACCCTGTGGGAACATTTTAGGGAGGCTCTAGGGTGGAAAACTACTCTAGGGCCACAAAGAATGACAACAACAAAAGCACATTTGCTTATAGGGCATATTGTTTCTAGTTCAGAGTGTTGTTAAATCCTGTTGGGCTCTTTTTTGCCCTAACCACTCCCTGGATTGATCCATTTGAATTGTGGTGCTGGAGAATATTGAAAGTCCCACGAACTGCTCAAAGGACAACCCAATCGGTCTTGGAAGAAGCATGGTCAGAGTGCCTCTTAGAGGCAAAGATGGGGAGACTTGGTTTTACACACTTCGGACATGTTGTCAGGAGAGGCCAGTCCCTGGAGAAGGAGCTCATGTTTGGTCAAATAGAGGGGCAGTGAAGAAGAAGGCGGCCCTCAAGGAGATGGATTGACGCCGTGGCTGCAACAATGGGCTCTGGCACAGGAACCATTGTGAGCATGGCCCAGGACCAGGCAGTACTTCCTCTGTTGTCCAAAGGATCACTCTGGGTCGGAGCCAACTCAAGAGTACCTATCAACAACAACCCTCTGGATGACAACTTGGGGGGGTGTGGTATGTGTGTGTGTGTGTGTGTGTGTGTGTGTGTGTGTGTTGGGGATTTTCTGGAAATGTGCCTGGGTAAGCGTGATAGAGTGCATAAGAGTGTAAGAAGAGTGTAAGAAGCGTAGTTACACAGACACACACACACACACCACCACCACCACCACAGAATCAAATGTGGAGCGCTGAAGCTCTAAGACCCCACAGAGATCCTGTTGGTTAGATTGGTGGTCACCAGGGCCCAAGGGGATGGATGCTTCTACCCAGTGGACTTTCCAATAGCAAGAGGGTTCACAACCTCCACAAGCTTCTGCTGGACTTCACTCTGCCTTGGAAAATCGGGGAGGTGTTTCCATAAATGGGGGAGGGGTGAGTTGGAGGCACCTCCTTTAACCTGCAGTCCAATCAGATCTGGGACTACTTCACTCAAACCAGCACCTGGGGGGCGAGGAAGAACCCCTGGGAGCTCCAGGGAGTGGGGGGATTCCAATGGCAACTCTGGGTTCCTTCCAGGGGCTGGCAGCTAAAAGTTGAATAACTGATTCAGCAAGGTTACACTCAAACCCTCCCCTCCGGGCAGAAAGAAACAGCACAAGTGAGGCTGGCATAACTCTCCTTGGATTGCAGATTTGATGCCATGAGAGAAAGCAAAGCAAAGAAGCATGATGTGTAAGGGTGCTTGCATCAGCTCTTTGAGTTGTTCAAGGTCACGCCTGACTCCTGACCACCTGTGAGGAGCGTGGTTGCCTGCATGAAACACCCAGATCTACTCCAGGGGACAGTGACCACCTGGAGGGAGTGGGGTGACTTCTGACCCCAGGATAGTAAGCTAGGGTGAGCTGTGAGTTAATCATTTGTCTGCAATTCTCACAAAATCCCAGCCCCATGTGGACCGTTATCCCAGTTACGGGGCAGGAGATGGAACTCCAGAGAAAGCTAGAAAGCAGATGAAGTTTGTCTTCTCCCAGTAGGTCTTGAGTTCTGAAGCAGGCTGTGTCTGTAAAACACTGAGCCTGGCACAGAGAGGTTGTTGGTAAGGGCCGCCAAGTCAGCCCCTGCGTGTGGTGTCCCCCCATCACAAGGAAGGAGTCCCAGCCTGGTGCTGCAAGGTCCCAGGAACAACTGCAGATCAGCCCTTTGTGCACCACAGGGTTTCCATGCGTTGATTTTCAGATGCAGATCAGCAACACTTTCTCCCAAATTTGTCTTAATCTGGAAGCTCCACAGAGTCCTGTTCAGCACCATGGCAACATGCATGCCTCTACTCACAAGTGAGTGCCCAGGAGGTGCTCTGGCCAGGAATCGAACCAAAGTCTCCCATGTGGAAGCACATAACTCTACTGCCCCCAGCATAGCTATAGATCAAGAAACATCAGTTCCAGCTAAATCCACAGGACCAGGTAGATCCAAAAAAGAACAGCACATATTCTTAGCTCATCTAAGATAGGACTCGCTGCCCCCACTAGGCTTTCATTCCTATTTTGGCATCATTTTTAACACTCCAAAGGTCTCCTTTCTTATGAAGGCATCATATTGTAGTCCATTACTGGTATTCACATTTGATATCTATTGCTGGGAAAAAGAAAATCTCATTTCCCGAACACTAATCATAAGTACTCTCTGACTTACATGACATATTTGAGTTATGTTGTTTACAACTATCTTGTTTTTTTAATACATCCTTATTGTTAGTAATTTGGAGCCCAGGGAGTGCAATGGGTTAAGTGTTGGGCTGCTAACCACAAGGTTTGTGGTTCAAACCCGCCCCATCATGCAGGAGAAAGATGTCTGCTGTCTGCTCATTTCAAGATGTACCTACAGTGTGGGAAACTGGAATTGACAAGATGGCTGTGGGTTTGGTTTTTTAAAATATTTTTTCATATTACTTGTGAGCAATATGTAGTGGCTACAATAAGGGACTGGAACCTAAAAACAATTGTGAGGATGGCACAAGACTTGGCAGCGTTTCATTCCATTGTACAGAGGGTCTCTGTGAGTCAGACCCGGCATGATACTTCATAGCATAATGTGCTGATGTCCTCATATCTAAGTGTCCAATCCCCAAGGACTTATACTCCTAGGACTCATAGGTACTGCTAGACACCAGCTGTAGCAAGCTATGACGTCCCCAGGGCAGGCTCACGTCTGACTTGCTGGTTATAAATTTGAAGTTTTCCAACTCTCCCTTCAGGAGGCCAGCCTGAAGCTTGGGGCCCTGGGATGCCCCTTAGTTCTGAGCTGCTTGGTCCTACTGTTTCTTTGAGTTGCTGGGTAATTTGCTAGAATGACTCACAGAACTGATGGCAAGTGCTATGCTTATGATGGCAGCTTTATTACAAAGGACACCAAGCAGAACCAGTGTAAGGGATTCATAGGGCGAGCTCTGCCATCACATTGATGCCAACTCACAGCGGCCCTTTGGGACAGAGTGCAGCTGCTCCCTTGGGTTTCTGAGACGGCAAACCATGATGGAAGCAGACTGCCACGCCTTTCTCCCTCAGAGAGGCTGCTAGGTCCAAACCCACAGCCCTTGGAGTTAGCAGCTGAATGCTTTAGCCACTGTGCCACCGAGACGCCCTTTGGTCATTCTTGTGCTGTTCATTAGAATCAACTGGGAAACTTTGCAAAGACACCCAAGACATCAATCAAGTCATATATCATATGAAGAATGTTTCTACTGATGACAGGCTGAAATACAAATCCTTTAGGTGGGGTGAGATATTGGGCTCCAGAAAACCCGCTGTGAAGATTACTTTCACCCGTTTCTTTTTATGGTCCTAATTGCACAACTGGAAACATTTAAACGGCATGTGTGCTTCCCATGTCACTCCTTAGGCATCTCCCTACTTCCCATCTCTTTCCTTCCTTAATCACGTCATCAATGCTTTACCATGGAGACTTCCCTGAAGTACAAAGGGTGGAAGGATTTTGCTCAAGGCTGTTGAGACGTGGAGTCCAGACAAGTTTCAGGGAGTGACAGTCCCCCCACTCTAAACACCACGATGTACTACATGTGTGCCCTTATTTCCTGTGCTGTGGAATTTAGATAACATAAATATACATATAGGCAAGTGGCTGAATAAATCAATGGCTACCAATTGTTTTATTAAAATATCTATTTATGTACGAATCCAAGTTTTACAAGTGAGAAATAACTCACCTGAAATGCCCGGTATAGGATACGTAACCGTGCATCTCTTCAGAGGACGTCCTTTTAAATCACAGGACTCAATGGCATTGATGTCATTGTCCACCGCTGGACAGAAGGAATTTTGAGACCACGCCTTTTGTCGACCCATCAGTTTTTGCAATCCCACGGTGCTTGATTTCTGAGCATTTAGGTTTCAGCTGGTTCGAGATCGTGGGAACACAGCCTACAATAAAACCGCTCCCTCTTAAAGGGTGGGCCACGGCAGATTGAGGTTCTAGATGGTGAAACAGCAGCCAGAGACTGCTGCCTCCGACCCACCCCGAAAGTCCGCATAACTGCACGCCAACTCATCTATTAGCTAGCCACTGCCTTCGGAAGACAGCAGCAGGCTCTGTCTACGGCCAGACAGAAGCACAATTAATTTCGCAGAGAATCAAGGAGACCCTGGAGAAGGGAGACACAGGAAGTTAATTTACACCCACCGCCTTGCCTTCTGTAAAGCAGGCCTGTCAAGGAGAGAGACAATGACTGGTGAAATAGAAACCACTTTCTGCAAGGCAGAATATATTCTGCTTTGTGCAATCAACGGCCAGCTGAAAGTCTGTATTTAAATTGAATTTCTGATCAAGTTAATGATCTCCTCTAACTGCTTTAGAAATACTTCACTTTCACCTTAATCAGTGTTGGCGTGTAAATTCCTCTGCCTCTAAATAATGGATGACAGCAAAGCAGGGCTTAAATGCACTCAATCCACAGTCTTGGAAAAGGCGCTAATGCTTTTTGGAAGGAGATGGAGTGAAACTAAATGAACAGATCAGGATGCAGCTGTGTAAACAGCTACATCACTCAGTCCACAGGTTGTCCAATGGGGAGGAGGAAAGGGCAGTGGGCAGGGTGAGACAGAAAGCAGAAATAGCCAAATACAAAGAAAAGTAGGGAAAATTAATTTCCGGTCAATGAAAGAACAAATCTGAAATATCAATAATATTGTCGTGCCATCAGGTTGGTTGTGCCATCTGACGCATGGTGACCCTGTGCTCACCAGAAAGAAACACAGCCTAGCCCTGGGCCATCCTCACGGTGGTTCCTCTACCCGAGTCCATGGTTACAGCCAGGGTGAGAAGGGCCCCTCGTCTCAGGAGAGGAGAACCCATGGCTCCAAGGACCTTCCATTCTACCCAGTGGGAATGGGAGGAACTGAATTGGTTCCGGAGGAAGTCACAGAATGAGGATTCATGCTAAGTGAGATTTAACTCAAGGGACTGAGATTAATGCCTTGTCACTTGGATTCTGAACCCGAAGATGAGCTAGCATCGGGACCTCTTCTGGCTGGTGCCTAACAAGCAAACGAAAGCCAAGTCCATTGCCCTTGAGTTTACTCTAACTCATAGCAACCTTATGCTCACTCATAGCGACCCCTATAGGACAAGGTCGAGCTGCCCCTGTGGGTCTCTGGCACGTTCACTCCTTATCAGGAATAAAAAGCCTTGTCTCTCTTGCTCAGGCCTGATGGTTTCAAACTGCTGACCTTGTGCTCAGCAGCCCAGGTTGCCCCAGAGACTTTTCAATGCTGTGCTCTTTACAGAAGCAAGGTTTAAATGTTTTTAACCTTAGAGTTAAAAGTCAATGGCTCCAACTGCAGCACAACCAGAACTCCCAAAACCTGGCTCCTAGACTCCAAACCACTGGCCATGGAGACCATTCCGACTCATGGTGACCCTGCAGGGCAGGAAAGACCTGACCCCGTGGTTTTCCAACACTGACCCTATTTACAGGAGCAGAAGGCGGCATCTACTTCCAGTGGTGTTTGAACCATTAACCGTGTGGTTTCAGCCCAATGTATAACTCACTGCGCCACCAGAACTCCTAACCTTGTCTAGACACCCAAGTTGCCTGCCTATCACAGACTGAAAACTCTCCAAAAGTTTTGGATAACTGTGGGATACAGACAAATTATTGCCCAGGTTGTGTCCCCCCCCACCACCCATATTAATACATGGTCAATGTTTGTACACTTGGAGGTCAACGGCTTAGAGGTGATCTCCCTCAGGGCATCAGCCATCCAGAGAAATCAGATCCTAGAGTCTGTCCCACCCTAGGTAGGGCCCACTCCTTGCTGGTAAGGGCAGTGGATTGTTCTCTTGAAGGAGAGACAACTCAAGGAGGACCAAGGTTAGGCTGCCATCTTGAATCTAGGATCGCCCATCTTGTCACATATGTCCCCCTCCTATTGCATGTATCCCTGCTACGTGTGTGGTTACCTGTAATCAGGGGTCCTTGCACATTCCCTAAAAGTATCTAAGCTATGATCGGAAGTGTATTTGTGCTCTCTACACAGACCTGGCTGCTGAGATCATGGCCATCCAGGAGATGAGCCATTGCATGCCTTATCTTGTCTGCTATATCTGTAAATTTACCCCTCAATTACACAATTACCCCTCAATTACACAACCGCCCTGTTTGATTGTAGGGGCTGGAAACCCATAGGATAACCAGTAATCTCGGTGCTTCTTAACATATGTGCATGTTGAAGTAGAAGGAAACTCTTTTGCTTCTGAAATAGTCTCCTCCAGTGAAAAGGTCTGATCGCTTGTATCTTGCTCTGAATGGGGTCTTTGAGCTGGAGGCCTTGGTACCACGTGGGGACTCTTTGGAAATGCAGAGTCACAGGCCTGGCCAGAACCACTCGCTGGCTGGCCAAATCTGTGTCCTTACCAAGTTCCCCAGGTGGTGTGTTGGCTGGGGAAAGTTTAAATAGCTTTCCTCATTCCTAGACAACCCTTTCAGAGGCTGTAAAACAATAATGAAAAGCAAGACATGCAGAGACACTTTACCCTCCTCCACCTGGCATGAATATCTGAGCATGAATTTGAAATATATATATATAATTGATATATATATATATATACACACATATATATTTAAAGTCAGGCAAGAAAAAAAGAAAAACAATATTTTATTCAACTCATAATATGTATTGACTTGGATTCAATTGCCCCTGCTGCTGGTGGAAGTTGGGCACTGAATAAGCATCGATGTATCTGAAGTAATGTGCTGGCAAAGCATGTTGAAGTGCCATGGACTGCCCAAACGACGAACAAATCTGTCTTGGAAGACGCACAGTCAGAGTACTCCCTGTAGGCAAGGATGGTGAGACTCCCTCTTACACATTTTGGACTTCCCAGCGAGACCAGTCCCTGGAGAAGAACTTCATGCTGGGTAAAGTGGAGGCTCAGCTGAAAGGAAGAAGGCCTTCAAGGAGACGGATAGACACAGTGGCTGCAACAATGGGCTCAGGCACAGGAGCGATGGTGAGGAGGGCGAGGGACCAGGCAGGGTTTCTTTCTGTTGTGCAAAGGGTCACTACGGGTCCAAACTGGCACGATGGCACCTCACAACAACAGCACTTAATTTGTTCTTTCTGAACTGGGATAGACTTGGATGAAAGAGTTAGACCAGAAATCCAAGCAAACAAGAACAGTCCCTTTATGATGATTATTATCTTTCATCGGTGATTATTTCAGAGAAAACCAGAATGCTTGTGGAAGATTACTTACAATGCTCAACTGCTAAGCAGTGATTCAACCACCCCTGCTGCTCTGAGGGAGAGAGATGTGACTGTCAGCTTCAGTTAAGATTACAGGCTTTGTGACCCCACCAGGGCAGTTCTACTCTGTCCTAGAGGGTTAGCGTGTGTACTAGTCAGCTCAAGGGCAGTGGGTTGGCTTCATGGCCAATGCTTCCATGACAGCCTGGCTAGTGATCAGCATATATCCTCTAACACCAAAACCTAGGAGGATACCGCAGAGTGACAAACAACACCGATGCTGTCCTCTGCCTGCACGAGGCAGAAAAGACCACTTTCACAGAATGACACAGTTACTCCAATGGAGGGAGGCCCCAGACACAAGGAGAGTCCTCTCGCCCCACCCCCTTCCGCTCTGAGACACCAGGGCAGACCACGTGCCGGCCATCCTGACTCCAGAGAAGTCTAGCAGAACCAGGCAGAGGAGCCCTGGTCAAGATGGTCAGGAAGGTTAAGAGGAATAGCATACGGCAAGGCACAGAGATGTGGAAGAATTCTGGGTTTGGAAACTGTGGAGCACACACCAGGAGCAGTAAGCAAGCAAAGAAAATGAAGTTAGAGAGGCAGTAGAAGGTGGTCTGTGTTAGTCTGGTAGTCTGGATAGACTAGAGAAACAAATTCATGGACAATCATATGTGGGTAAGAGAAAACTTTATAACAAAGAGCCATTTTACATTAAGAAAACCTCCCGGCACAGTTCAGATCAAGTCCATAAGTCCAATATTACCCACTATCTTGATACTACTTCATAAACTCCTCTTTAGATCATACAGCCAGGCAATGATGCCGAATGCAGAAGATAACAGGCCAGTACGTAGGAAGTCTTGTGGATCCAGTGGTAGAGAAAGCATCTCAGTGCTGGCGTTTGTCTCCAGGTGGCTCTTCCAGCTCCAGGGCTCTGGCTGCATCAGCATAGCTCCATCAGGCTTGTGATCAGGAATGTTTTGAAGGGAGTGAGTGGATGTCTTGCCTTCAGTGGGCTATTTATCTACTTCACGTCTCCAAATGAGGTCATCAAGCTGTGACCTGATTAACAGACTTGACTCCACCCCATTCACTCTCAGTATTCTCAAGTTCACACCAGATTATGTAACTACCACCTGGTCACTGGGGACAATTTTTGTCTTGTGCTAAGAAAGTGAAACACGATTGTGAGTGAAGGACAACACATCTTCCCACTAACGTTCAGTAAAGGATCCAAAGTTAATTCCAACTCAGAGCAACTCTATGTACAATAAAAGGAAACGGGGCCAGGTCCTACACCATCCTCCCGATCGTCGTTATCTTTGAGCACATTGTTGCAGCCATATCGTTACAGAATGTCCTCTATTGGATTGACCCTTGACTTGCCCAAACATGATGTCTTCTCCAAGGCCTGTTCTCTCCTGATCACATGTCCAAAGAACGTGGGACAAAGTCTCTCGCCACCCTGACCTGCAAGGAGAACCTGGCTGTCCTCCTTCCAAGATAGAGTTGTTGGTTCTCCTGGTAGTTCATGAACCTTTCCATATTCTTCACCAACACCGTGATTCAAATGCATCAATTCTCTCCCGCTATCTGTCAGATTCTCAGAGCCGATGGCAAGGAGTCCAACAAACTAGCATCACATTTTCCAGGCCATTAGAAAAGTAGAAAGTCTGTGTGTGTCAGCCACTATATGCTGACGGCCATGGTTTGAAGCCCGTGCTGCAGCCGCCACAGCCACAGGCTGCATCATTGCCTTGCAAACACATCCTCCCACTCACAGAAGACATCCGGCAAGAGACGATGGATGTTTGAGATGCCACATCATATCAGCAGTGGGTGGGAGCTACTTAAGGCAGACCAGCAGGACAACGCTCATGAGCAGAGAGAACGGGTACCTTAATTTTCTAGTGGGCATCTTTTAAAAACAGAAACATCTTGCCTCGCACTTCTAAAAGCTAGGAGTGCCAAGGCAGGGTGTAGGCAATGTAATTCTCCCTTCTGTCCCCTCTAGAAGACCCCTGCTGGTCTCCACCAAGCATTGCTTGCTACTCCCTAGATCCTGGCTGCATCTTCACTGTCTTTCTTCCTTCTGGGTAACTCTCCCACTGAAACTCTCCTCCCTTTTTAGAAGACACCACTCCGAAAGGATAAGACCCCACTCTGCTCTGGGGTCCCCTCATCTTCACTGATGATATCTTCAAAGAAAGACCCCATGGCCACACAAGGTCAGATTCACAGAGATCGATGATCTTATTGCCATCGAGTCACTACTGAATCACAGTGACCCTGAAGGACAGAGCAGAACTTCCTCTGCAGGGTTCTGGAGGCTGACAACCCTTGTGGTAGCAGAGAGCCTCATCTTTCTCCCGGGTAGTGGCTAATGGGTTTGGATTGCTGACCTTGTCGTTAGTAGCCCGATGCGTGACCACTATGCCACCCAGGCTTAGGAAATCAGCCGACCTTATAAGGGGACACCATTCAAACCCCAACACTGAGGCAGTCTCTATTTGAGCTATGTTTCTCTGGCAGGCTTGTATTTGGTCTCTTTAATGAGAATGCTGGTGTCCAAGAGAAGCAGATGCAGTGCTGGGATCTACAGCAGGATAGAAGACTTGGCATGCTAGGTGGACCGAGGAGCAGGAAAACCAGCCCCAACAGGGCCATCACCGGTGAACAAACAGCAGCTGCACGTAGTTCCGAGCCAGGCTGCCATGCATCCGTGGAAAGCAGATTCCAACAATGCAGCTGTCCTCTGTTACTGACGACACTTCTTTCCTTAAACACTCAAGCTGTTTAAGACTCTGAACCTCATCAGACACAGCATTTCAAACAAGTGACGCGCTCCATAACTAGAGAAGCCTCTCCACGTGCCCAAGGCTGCGAGAGAGCTGAGAGCCTCATCTGCTGTGCAGATGACTGGATTTTTACCCTGGGGACCCTCCATCTCTTTGGACATGTCAGCTGGGAAGACCCGTGCCTGGAAAAGGATAGCATGCATGGTAGAGGGAAGCCCTCCATGAGATGAACTAACACAATGACAGAATCACACATTCCAGATGGCAGAAAACCCAAGACCAAACTCACTGCCATGACTCACAGAGACCACCGTGCTGACTCACAGAGACCCTATCTGGCAGGGTAGAACAGTACTGTGGGTTTCTGAGACTGTGGATTTCTATGGGAGTAGAAAGCCCTATCTCCATCCCTACAAATGACACAGGACCAGACAAAATTTTGTTCTTTGGTACATAAAGTCATCATGAGTTCGAACCAATTAGCAATAACAAACAATCTGGATTAAGGTCAGTCATAATCTTGTCATTATTCTGTGCAACATATGGTCATATTATATATGAGAAGGCTTCAAAGAGCTCACAGAAAAATCTCATGCCCTTTTCATTCCATTTCTCCATGAACTTCCTTAAGGTCCCTCCTAAAATATGTAATCATTACACCGAAGGATATGGGATAATGTCTTTGAAAGTTGAACCTGACATTGGACCTCCACTAAAGTACTTCCTCAGTGCAAGAACACTTTGTTCTATTAAATTGGCATTCCATAATGCACACCTTCCCGACACGATCACTGAAGACAAATGTGTGCATAAGCAAATGTGGTGAATAAAGCTGAGGGTGCCTGGCTATCAAAAGATACAGTATCTGGGGTCTTAAAGGCCTGAAGGTAAACAAGCAGTCATCCAGCTCAGAGGCAACAAAAGCCACATGGAAGAAGCACACCAGCCTGTGTGACTACCAGATATCAAAGGGATCAGGTATCAGTCATCAAAGACCAAAAAAATCATATCATTGTAAATGAGGGGGAGTACAGAGTGGAGACCCAAAGCCCATCTGCAAGTAATGGGACACCCCCTTATAGAAGGGTCGCTGGGAGGAGACAAGCCAGTCAGCATGCAGTGTAGCAACAATAAAACATACAACTTTCCTCTAATTCTTAAATGCTTTCTCCTTCTCCCCCTCCCCGCCACTATCATGATCCCAATTCTACCTTACAAATCCGGCCAGACCAGAGGATGTACACCGGTACAGATAGGAACTGGAAACACAGGGAATCCAGGACAGACGATCCTTTCAGGACAAGTGGTGAGAGTGGCGATACCGGGAGAGTAGAGGAAGAGTGGGGCAGAAAGGGGGAACCGATTATAAGGATCTACATATAACCTCCTCCCTGGGGGGTGGACAACAGAAAAGTGGGTGAAGGGAGACGTCTGACAGTGTAAGACATGACAAAATAATAATTTATAAATTATCAAGGGTTCATGAGGGAGAGGGGAGCAGGGAAAGAGGAGGGGATGAGGAGCTGATGCCAGGGGCTTAAGTGGAGAGCAAATGTTTTGAGAATGATGAGGGCAACAAATGTACAAATGTGCTTGACACAATGGATGGATGTTTGGATTTTGATAAGTTGTACCAGCCCCCAATAAAATGATTAAAAAAAAAAAAGTTTAACCTTCAACTTCCGCTGTCCTGACGACCAGAGCAGAAGAGCTGTGATGTTTCCAAGAGCAGATTGCCAGGCCTCTCTTTCTCCTGCGGAGCAGCTAGCTAAGTGGGTCGAACCACCAACCTTTCCGTGTGCACTTCGTTGTTGGGCCACCAGGACTCCTGTATGTGTCAGTATTCTGCTTCCACAAAGGATTTTACATGTATTTCTTCACTTAATTCTGACCACCTGGTGAAGTAGGATTATTTTCTCCATTTTGTCATCAAGGAGCAATAGCTTCAAGGATCAATTCATTTGTATCCATTTATATAATTAGTACCCAGCAAGGGCAAGATCCCTATCAGGATCTAGGCTCCCTCCTCATCCCTCCTCTCTGTAGGAAGAGCATTTCACCACATCAAGACAGTGCTGGAAGGCATTCAATAGTTGAAAAATTACCTTCACAAAGCAATAGTGGCCAATAGGTAAAAACAGCTCAAATGCTTAACCTCATGTTATCAATTTCTTACATCATGGTGATAACATTTTTTTGTTTTGTTGGACGCTATTGTTAAAGATGTCACCCTTGACTCCTTAAAATCCACTGCTATCAACTTAATTCCAATTCATAGTGATCTTCTAGGATGGAGTAGAACTGTTTCTTTTCTTTTTTTAAATTATTTTTTTATGTAAGCAGATGGCCTAATCTTTTCCCTAAGGAGCAGCTAGGGGGGTTGAACAACTGACCTCATGGTTAGCAGATCATAGCCTGGTACACCACCAGAACTCCCCTCCACTTTTTAGGCAATGATATAATTTCTCCATCAGCTTTGCAAACCAACTAGAGAGGACACTTGGGGATAGACTGGGTTGGCAAAAGAATTTTCCCTAATGGAGTTCACTGCCGATTGAAAAGAAAAACAATAACAAGACAAATATAACAGAAAAAGGAGTAAGCACAGCTAGAAGGTGGATTATGTGCAGAAGAACATGGGCTCAGGAGTAGAGGAAGGCTCATTAACAGGCCCCCAGCATGCAGATGACACAACACTGGCTGGAAGTGAAGAGGACTTGAAGCAGACCAAAGACTAGAGCCTTCGTACGTGCCACCTCAAGGTAGACCAGAACCAGGCCCTCACAACGGGAATAACACAGAATGCTGGTAAACAGAGAAAATACTGAAGAAGTCAAAAATGTCACTTTGCTTGAAGCCACAATCCACTTCCAGAGAAGCAGCAGACAGTCAGTTACATGATGCCTTGCACTGGGCAAATCTGCGGCAAACAGACCTTTTTAAAGAACTAAAGAACAAAAACATTACTTAGAGGATAAAGGTACACCTAAAGCAACACGTGGTATTTTCAATCACCTCATGTAAGGGAAAAGCCAGACAACGGAAGACTTGAATGAACTGGTGTATTGGAACGGTGGTGTTGGCAATAGCTACGAGAGACATGGACGGGCAGAAGAATGTATACCTCCACGTTGGAAGAGCAGAGCTGGAATGTACCTTGCAAGCAAGACTTCGACTCACGCACTTTGGATGTATTCTCAGGAAGGCCCAGGCCTTGGAGAAGGGCATCACGCTTGGTAAAGAGGGTCAATAAAAAAGGAAGGCCCTCAACAAGACGGATCGACAGCTATTGTGAGGAAGGTGCAGGACCGGCAGTGCTTTATTCTTCTGCCCCCCGGGTTACAAAAAGCTGGAGTGCACTGGACAGCATCCAACGCCACCATCAACTACCCAGGCTAAAACAGAGGGCAAAGTCCTGGCAAGAAAGACCACCTGGCTGTCTCAGGGCGTCATACTGCACAGAAGAGAGATCATGAAGGAACAAACCTGAAGAAAGAGAATGAGGCGTGAAAATGTGTGAACCACCATCTCTGGCCAGAATGAGCTTTTCACCAAGCGGATCGGTATTCATTTTCCTCATAACTTAAGGAAATCCTAATTGAGTTAATGAAGCATTTTTATAGCTGAACAGAGAGTGAAGGAGTCTGCATAATTTATAACAGCTCTGCTCTCTTTTGCATGCAATAGCAGAGAGAGCCCCCCCAATTAATTGATTCAACAAAAATGTATTGCAGACAGTAACATGTAAGCAAATTAGTATAGCACATTTATGAAAAGACCTCAGGTGGGGAGGGCACCGTTAGCAAACAAATCATCACATGTGCGGTATGTGCACAAACATCAGATATGGATATTGTTTAAATATGAGTCCTATAAAGTAAAGGTAAACAACTTGGTCAGATCCCCTCCCCACTCTGCTGGGCAAACCCCAAGGTGTGGTCCTGAGGCTTTCAGGACTCATCCCAATGGCTGAGTGGCTTCCCAGGATAATCCCAACCAGAAGGTTACTCTTCACAAGGCCTTTTAATCTTGTTTCCCTCGGGACCTCAGGGTTGGGACAGTTCTGATTGATTATAGGAGAGTGGGGAGTCCCTGGGTGATCCCAACGGTTTAATGCTCAATGACTTACTAAGCAGGGGGAAGGTCCAGTGAACCCAGAAGTGTCTCGGGGGAAAAAAATCAACATCTGTTTCCCAAAAAACAGTCATTGAAAAACGAAAAACCCATATGCTCCCATATGCATATGGGAGCTGGAGGCACAGGGAATCCAGGGTGGACGATACCTTCAGGACCAGGGGGGTGAGGGGCGAGGCTGGGAGAGTGGAGGGTGAGTGTGTTGGAAAGGGGGAACTGATTACAAGGATCCACATGTGACCTCTTCCCTGGGAGATGGACGGCAGAGAAGGGGGGGAAGGGAGACTCCGGAGAGGGCAAGATATGACAAAATAACAATGTATAAATTATCAAGGGCTCATGAGGGAGGGGGGAGCGGGGAGGGAGGGGAAAAAAAAAGAGGACCTGCAGAGGGCTTAAGTGGAAAGCAAATGCTTTGAGAGTGATTAGGGCAAAGAATGTGCGGATGTGATTTATACAATTGATGTATGTATATGTATGGATTGTGATGAGTTATATGAACCCCTAATAAAATGTAAAAAAAGAAAGGGAAAAAAACAGAAAATGTTTAGGGCAAAGCATGTACAGATGTGCTTTATACAACTGATGTATGTATATGTATGGATTGTGATAAAAGTTGTATGAGCCCCTAATAAAATGTTTAAAAAACAAAACCGAAAAACCCTACCGAGTACACAGCTCTGCTGTAGCACACACAGGGTCGCCAGAAGCAGAAACTGACTAGGTAGCAACTATTGTCTAACTGGGTTGGAAGTGGTCACTCCAACTCCAAGTCCTTCCTGCTATACATTTCCCTGATGACCAATGACCTTGAGCATCTTTTCATGTGCTCACTGGACTTGTGCTTATCTTCTTTGGAGAAATATCTATTTTTCTTTTTTGAGTGGTGAGTCAGTTATATATTTACATAAATGATATATTCTGGGCAATAATCCCTTCCTTCACAGAATACTGGTCCATGCAAATGCCAAGTGACTGAACTCCCTAGGGGAAGCTGGGTTTGGCAGTCGGAATGATGGAATGGTGTTAAGTACAACAGCA
Source organism: Tenrec ecaudatus (assembly GCF_050624435.1). Classification (NCBI taxonomy): domain Eukaryota; kingdom Metazoa; phylum Chordata; class Mammalia; order Afrosoricida; family Tenrecidae; genus Tenrec; species Tenrec ecaudatus. Next base: position 9,566,039 of record NC_134542.1, on the reverse strand, counting down.
AGCCTGGAAGAGAACAAACGACCATTTCCCTGTCTGTGTTATTGGATAAACAGGGGGCATGGGTTAGGGGTTGGCCTGCTAATGGGAAAACTGGCTTTTCGAACCCACCAGCTGATCCTCAGGATAAAGTTAGGATGGTCAGTTCCCTTAAAGAATGACGGCCTAGGAAACCTATCCAGCAATCTGACTTTGTCCTTTCTTAAGGAAAGGAGCTTGGTTTGGAGCCCTGGTGGCATGGCGAGTTACCCATTGGGCTGCTCACCACAAAGACGACCGTTCAAACCCACCAGAAACTCTAGAAGGGATAAATGAGGTTCTCAACAACGCCAAAGATTTACAGTCTCCGAGACCGATACCCAAGAGGCGGTTCTACATTATCCTATAGGAGTAGTTTGAGTTGGAATCCCCTTGATGGTGGTAGGTTTAATTTCTGGTTGTGGGCTTGATTTTGGCTTGATTTGGAGCAAAGGTTCATGCCAAACTAAATCCATTAACACTGAGACAATTACAACTCATTTTCCTAGACTGATACTAGGTACCAGTATGACTCATGGATAATGTTATAAATATGCAAATAGACCTGGGGGGTATGGGCGATGGCTCCACACCCTTAGCCTAGCCTTTCAGTGAGCACCTTAACCTTTTGCCCCACCAGTCCTTCTGACAAAGACAAAATAGATGCCATGTTTACTCTTCAGGCATCAAACCAAGTTAATTTTATGGTATTGTTTTTGACCTGCTGAGGGGAATCACAAGAGAAACATCTGGATGGTTGTTTCATTTATTTTGATTTTGTCTTGCTGGGGTTGCTGTGTTTTGGCATGGGTCTATTTTAGTGACTGCATCAGATGGATGTTAGCTAATCTTATTTCCTTCATCACCATCTCTCCATCTTTCTCAGCTTCTCAAAACCTGGGATTGTCTCCTTCCGTTGCTGTGGTTTTTCCCCTTGTGGCTTCCCAGGGTAACTGGCATTTTCCTTGTGTCCTTCACCTGGGTAAGGAAAGGGGGTAGGGGAGGTGGACATTGTAATGAGGAAAAGAAAACAGGAAAGAAGAATACGAAATAAAACCTGTGACAGATCAAGACAGGGAGGAGCGGAGACCCTGCCGGGCACAGCAACTCCTGATAGAACTGCCTCTCACTCTTCCTAATTACAGTTTGAACGTCTTTCTCACGCTTCATCTTTGCCTTTCATCTGTTCAACAGACCTTCAACATGAGACTGAAGGTGTCTCACACCTGGGGATGCCACTCTCCCCCCCCCCCCCACCTGCCATTTAAGAAGAAAAGAACAAGAAATCCCACCACCAAAAAACATCGTCTAAATCTGTCGGTATTCAATTAAATTCTGTATTTTCACTTCAGAGATTCTACTCGGCCAAGTGCAAGGGAGCATCTATGGTTGAGGACTAGCCTCCCACCCACCCCCACCCTCCACCCCCCAAAATAGCTAGGTGCTACCCTGAAGTAGCAGAAAACCCTTCTTTCTTTGTATCTCTCTTTTTTTTGTTAGATCATTTTATTGGGGACTCTGACAACTCTTGTTACATCAGTTGTATCCGATACATTAGTACATATATTGCCATCATTCTTTCCTAGACACTTACTTTCTGTTTAGCCCTTCAGATCAGCTCCGCTGTTGCCCCCTTGATAGAGGATAGATTGTTATTATTTTCATAGCTCACACCGACTGCTGTCTCCCTTCCCCCCTGGTTTCTACTGTTCTTCCCCCTGGATGGGGGTGGTGGTGGTGATGTGCCAATCATTGAAATTAGTACCCCCTTCCTCCTGTTCAACCTACACAGTTCTAAAAAGGACACAGATCACACTTTGTTGGCTCAAAGAGAGGGTTCTTGCCTTCTTTGTTGGAGACATGGGTTCGAGTCTTGGTGAGTGCGCTCATGTATAGCTGCCACCTGATGCCGAACTGCTTTCCGCAGGCCTGCCAGAGGAAGCTAGACCAGGAAGAAAGACCTGGGAGCATTTCTGAAAATAAGCCGGTAGAAAACCTACAGATGGCAACAGTCTCATCCATAACACAGGTCAACGTCGGATCCCATTCACTGTCCAAGGTGTAGTAGATGTGTTTTTCTTTTTCATTCCCAGGCAGTTAACCAGAACAACATTTACCTTGTGGGGCCAAACTTATATTGGGAGCGGAGGGCTACATGTCAATGTGGGGTATGTGTCTACCTGTTGGGGTAAGATAAATACTACTACTATTTGCCATCAAGAAGTCCCTCTTTATGAGATCCAGGATCACGACACTTCCCTGTCTCTCTGAAGCTAGCTTTGGTCCTAAGATGCACTCTGGCCAATAAACATGAGCAGAAAGGAGGGGTCTTTTGATGAAACACCTGAAAGCCTGCGTGTGGTCCTTTACTGCCCTGTCGCCATGTGGAGAAGCCGCCACCAGCCTGGGTCTCAGAGACCAGATGCCGTGACTCGGAGTCCTCCAGACCCGGTTTGCTTATTGACCCGTGGAGTTGTTTACTACGGCAGCAGAGCCTACTCCTGTCTGACTGGGGCAGGCAGCAAGAGAGCAGCCCTCTTTGGGGACCCAGCTCTTCCTCAAAGCAATTAAACGTTCTCTGCTATTTATAGTGGCAACTGACAACCCAAATCCAATTGGACCTGACCGTGTTGTAGATCCTACCTCTTGGAACATGAATAAAGCACCTAGTAAAAACTGAAGAGAAAACAAACAACCGAAAGCTGCCAGATGTTGCTAGACAGACAGACAGCATAAATGGCATGAATTCAGGACAACCTTAGGTTACTCCAATGAAACGGGCCCCCACCCTGAGTCATCTTCCAGGTCCCATCACCGCAACTATTTCGCCCACTCATCTCGCTGAGTGTCTTCCTCACCCGCACGGGCCTCCTGCAGAGCCAAGCATGATGCCCTCCCCAACAATGGGTCCCTCCCAACAAAGCCCTAAGCGAGTGAGTCAGAAAATGTTCTGCTGTTGCCCATAAAGTGTTCACTGCTAATTCTGGAAGTAGATTCTTCCTCATCCTCCTCGGAAGCACCCCTGGAGCCTGTTGAGCCTGGATGACCCTCCCAGTATTTGACAGACTGGTAGCCTCGTTTGCAGCATCACAGAAACCCACAAAACCCCACAGTACAGCAAGCGGTGGGTTCGCAGTGCCAGTTCTGCTATGCCAGGCTGTACAAGCAACTCCCTTCCCCTTGCCTTTGCTGTGGTGCCTCAGACATGGACACTGGAGCATCACCTTGAACAGGGGGTATTTACCATGCTTGCATGTTTCCTCCATGTGCTTCCCATGCCAGCAGTGGGAGTCAGACCTTCATGCCGGCATATGGTTTGCACTTAAAGACTTTACCGTCAAAGGTCTGAGCCTTCTGTTCCGCAGGCACGCAGCCCTTGGTTTCTGAAATGACCACAGCCCGTCCTTGCTTTGGTCCCATGTGGGGAGCGTGAGCAGGGAATCCTCCTCAAACTGCTTATTTACCTGGTCAAGCATCTAAGTCCATCCTGACCAGCCTCATGGATAGCCTCATTGCTATCCCATACAGATTTAACATGTGACCAGGAGTTTGCAAGGCTCCCAGACAAAGCCATGTCCCCCTGATGGATGCAAAAACCAATGTCTTTCCAGAACAAAGTTTCATCAAAAGACACTCCTGCCCAGGGATTCTATGAAACAATGATGGCTCATCCCCCAAGGAGCTAGGCTCTTGGAAAGCAGAAGCACACAGAGAAATGTATTTGATGCCAAGACCCTAGATGCTGGGTTTTCCCCAGTGTGCCCCATCACAAAGATGAGCCTGGAGGCAATTTAACAAGTCTCGATTACAATTTGGAAAAGAATACGCGTTGGCTCCTGAGAAGCACATCCTACTGGGACCAGGGTTGGGGGAGGTGGGGGCGGGAAGCAGGGGAGAAAGCAGCATCTCCCATTTCTCAGTGAAATCCCAGGTTGCTACAAAGCACTTGATACTGAGGAGCCCATAAGTGAATGTATAAATCTTCTCCAAGGGTTGGGATACCCTTCCAGTGGACCACAACTCCTGGTGAAACCTCTAGGATGAAGTAGAATGAACTGCCCTCATTGGGCTTCCCAGGCTATAAATCCTCACCAGAGTAGACAGTCTCATCCTTGAGTCTCTAATGGTGCAGCTGGTGGTTTGGAACCTCCCATCTTCCAGGTAGCAGCCAAGTGCTGAGCTGTGATGCCACCTGGGCTCCCTTCTCAGACAGCTGATACCGAGCCAAACCCATGTCTACTGGGGCATCGAGGTATTTGAATGAGAACATTGCTCAAGAATACTGAATATACTCGGGAACACCAGAAGCAGGAACAAACCTGTCACCGGAGTACAGCCAGGAGTGCTCCTCCGACATGCGGGTGGTGAGTCATGTCTTGCTTGCGCACTGTGGACATGTTATCAGTAGGGGCCAGGTCCCAGAGAGGGACATCGTGTTTAGCAAAGCAGAGGGTCCATGAAAATGAGGAAGACCCCTCAAGGAGATGAATTGATCTGGGGGCGCCAACAATGGACCCCAGCATCAGAGTGGCTGGGTGGATGATGCAAGGTCCAGGTTGCTATGAGATGGAACTAGCTCAAAGGCAGTCAACAACAACTTCCAGTAAGAGGACCAGAAGCCAGACTCCTTGAAACCCCAGGCATTTTCAACAGCTAAAGAAGACCCATGCCTGCAATTTCATTGTAGATGTCCTCATTGCAAACAATAGCCAGTGCAGGCAAAAGCATTCCCTTTCAATTTCTTCTCAGAACTCAAGTGGGAAAAATAATTGAAGTCTCGCTGCAGAGAGCAGGACCAAATTTTCTCTTTTTCCCTCATGGTTACATGCCAGCAATTAAGAAACACTGTGGTGCTGGGATAGCTAGATAAAGTTTCAAGTGTTTGATGCTGAAATGTGCAGCGGGACTTATTTATTACTTTCTGTGTGGAAACGAAAGTCTTTGATTAAAAAAAGTTCAATGGGAAAAAAATCCATTTTTTTTTAGAACCGTAGGGTAAATAAAAGTAAGTACTGTGACTAGGGTTCAAGATCATTTGGGCCCGGGCTGATCCCAATGAACGTGATGATCCGTGCAATCAGTGATGGCTGCAGGAAAGTTATCTTAGAAATATATCATCTTGGTCCTATCAAGATTCTTTAAAAAAATAATATTTCCAAAAGAGGACTTGGAACTGAGCATACAAGTGTTGATGCCAGATGGATCTTGGCTGAAAGGAAAAAATACCAGGAAAATGCTTACTTTTTTTTTTGACTATTCAAAGACTGTGTGGATCATAGAAAACTATTAATACCATTGTGAAAAATAATATATTATTAGTAATTAATATCGGCAGAATAACTAATGGTGCTCATGTGGAACCTATACACATACCAAGAAGTTCAAACAGGACAAGGAGGTAGTGCATAGTTTAAAATTAGGAGAGGTGTGCATCAGAGTTTTATTCTTTCTCAATCCTTATTCAATCTATATGAAAAAGAACATGGAACCAGGATTGGGAGAAGGCTCCTTCGCAGCATGATGTCACAACCAGGCTTGCTTCCAGTGAAGAGGACTTGAAGCATTTATTGCTAAAGATCAAAGATTATAATCTCAAGTATGGGTTAAAATTGAACACAAAGTAACAAAATTCCTCACGGCTGAACCAGTAATCAATATCACTCTAAACAGAGGAAAGATCGAGGTTTCCAAGGATTGCATTTTACTTATATTCACAAGCAATGCCCATGAAGCAGCCATCAAGAAATGAAGCCACATACGTCATTGGACAAATTGGCTGCATAAAACTCCTAAGCGTTTTAAAAATCAAAATATTACTTCCAATACTGAAATGCACCTGAACAAAGTCATGGCATTTTTAGTCACGTCCTATGGATGTGAAAACTGGAAGATTAGAGAATGTATGCCTTTTAATTGCGACATTGGAGAAGAATATTAAACATACCAAGGACTTCCAGAAGAACGAATAAGGCTATCTTAGGAGATATCTTCCTCCAGAGCAAAGATACTGGTCCCTTAAGTGCTTTGGGCATGGTATTAGCAGGGACCAGCCTCTGGAGAAGGATGTCATGTTGGGAAAGTAGAGAGTGAGCAAAATGAAGGAAAACCCTCAGTGAAATGCATTGACACAGTGGCTGCAACAATGGCTCAGAGACAGAAACGGCTGTGAGGAAGCTGAAGGACTGGGCAGTGTTGTCTGGTACAGAGGTTTGCTCTAAGTCATCATCAATCTGAGAGCGACCACCAAGGAAACAACAATTCTTTAAAGGTGGGAATCTTCTGTAAAACAGGGAGTTATATAATAATCTTCAAAGCTGAGACACCTGAGGGTCAGAGACTTTGACTGGCTTGTCCCAAGCTGCAGGGCTGGAGAGTACAGAGCAAGACTCCACGGACTCAAAAATGCACGCTGGTGATACTTCCACTAGGCTGTCATGGCTCTGTAGGAAACCCTACATTGGCACCCACAGGCACTGCCACCCACCCATATCTGAATGTCTATGGTAAACTCACTGTCCATGAGTCCAGGCCAACTCACCGCAGCCTTCCAGGACAGGGTAGAACTGTGCCCGTGAGTTTCTGTTACTCTTTATGGGAGGAGAAAGCCCCTTCTCCTGAGGAGCAGCTGGTGTGTTCAAACTGTTGACTTCTGGTTTCAAACCAAGACTCCTATGGTCATCAGTCTACAACATGAAACCCATGGCCATGGAGCTGAATCTGATTCAGGGCCATTTCGTGTGGTACCAGGTAGAGCTACATTCCTTCCAGTTGTTTGTTTGTTTTTACTGCCACCTACCCCAGGGGGCGGTTCCACTCCATCACATAGGGTCAGTCTTAAGTCAGGATTGACTTGCTGCCAAACAACAGCTACGGTCTTTCTGCAAGCAGGTCCCCAGGCCTTTCTTTGTGGGGGGGACTCAGGATATGTTCAGCCCACCACCATTATGATGAGTAGCTGAGCATAACCATGTATGTCACCCTATGGACGATTGTTTTAAGTAATTGTACGGTCGTTTCTTTGTCAGCGGACTCTCCTGAACTTAGAATGATTAGGTTCGCGATGGATAAATTACATGGAAGCTCCAGTACTTTCAAACCTATTTATTCATTACTCGCTGGGCGTCACAGCACCTGCAAAACGGATGTCTGATAGAGCAGCAGATTTCGAACATCACCCTGACCGTGGGCTCGCATCCAGTGAGTCAAGGCCTCCTCCAGGGAGTCTGAAGGGGGGAACCTAACGAAATGCTCCGCTTTCCATCCCACCTTTCCATCCGGCGATGAGTTAACAAGGAAACTGTCTTCGCTGAAGAGCAAAACCAGGGACTGGGCTGTGGCGTTCACACTAATTACCATGAATATCTGTCTTGTTCCCCAGTGGGCTCGTGTCACCATGGCAACCCACCCGCCACACGACTCATACAAATTACAGCTAAAGGAGCTCCCACCAGCTCCACCCAGAAACGGCAATAGTCACACAAAAGAAGGAATTTGCTCTCAAGGTCACTTGGCTCCTCTGTAGCCAAGAGCCAACCTGCACTCCTTTGGCCTCTTTCACCAAACACATCGTGCCCCACACGGGCTCTCAGAGCTGTCATCATAATGCACTCGAACCCCACTTACGACGAAGCTCCCAGTGACCCTCATGCCAGGAAGGACACGGCCAGAAGGCCGTTCAACAATTCTAAAACCCTCAGCCCATCTGGACGACCTGCCACATAGACCCATGCCCTCCTGTCCCCGCCCCTGGCAGAACTGACACACAGTCATTGTTCTTGAGTTGTTGGCAATTCATGGCAAGCCCCAGTGTTACGGAGCAGACCTGCGCTCCACAGAGTGCTTTCCAGGGCTGTGAGCGTTCAGAAGTGGACCGCAGTCTGTCTGCCGAGGCACCTCCGGTTGTGTCTGAACTTTCAACTTGCAAGATGAAAAGTAGGGGCAGCTACAGACGCAGGAGCGAGCACGTGGTGCCCGTGTGAGCCGGAGGGCATGGCGGGCAACGCTGCCCTTTGGGACGATTCCTGTTTTCCTTCTTTGAAGGAGAAAGGAAAAGCCTTAGAAAGCCACTTACGAAGACATAAATGGGAGACGCTGTTCGGTGAGACAAGTTGAGGACAGCAGTCATTGAGTGAGTTGCTGTGAAATGACAGCCTTTCAGGCAAGACCACGCGGCCATGGGAAGCTGGTGACCATGAACTTACAGGGCACCACACTTCCCTCCCTCTCTCTTTCTCTCAGGAGATGGTGCTGGCGAAGAATATTCAGAGAACCGTGGACGGCCAGAAGACCAAACAAACCTGCGTTGGAAGAAGTGCAGCCAGATGCTCCTTAGAGGTGAGGACGGAGAGAATTTGTTTCATGTCAGGACAGACTAGTCCCTGGAGAAGGGCTGTCTGCTAGAGCAGAGGAGTGACTTCAACAAGCTGGACAGACACGGTGGCTGCAACAATGGGCTCAAACATGAAAACAGCTGTGAAGATGGCGCAGGACCAGGCAGTGTGTCGTTCTGTCATGCCCAGGGTGGCCAGGACTCTGAACGCACCGGGCAACACCGAACAACGAGAGTGCACACACTCAAGGGTGTCTGGGGGCTTAAGGCATTTGTGCTTCAAGGAGGTGCTCATAAATGCTGAATATAAACGGATTTTAATAATTTCAGACAGTCCCCAACTGAATGTGAGTGACCATCAACTGTATTTACAATCACTTGTGTATTGTTTTGTTGTTGTTGTTGTTGTTTTGTCTTATGGGATGCAACATAACAGGAAGTGCCAAAGATGAAGCTGTGGGTCTATACGCAATGTGGACAACCCCCAGAGACAAGAGGGGTAGAGATTTATAAAGATATTACGAATTAAAGGCAGCCATAAGGAAAACCCAAAAGAGATACTCATTCTACAATTGACTGTGGTGGTGAGGGTACAATTTTTATTCATATGATTGAACTATTGAATGTATGATATGTGAATTATATGCCAATAAAATTGCTTTTTTTTAAAAAGGTACACAACTTAGGTAAGAACCGACTTAAGAAATTCCTCTAAGTCAGAACAACCTGTACTAGGTTGTCCTAGAGCCAAAAGAAAGAGAAAGTAAAGCCACATGAAAAGAAAAAAGAGAATAAAGAATGTTCATTCACATCCACGCGCAGAAATAACATGACAGCTAAACTTCAGAAGCAATTTACTCCTTACAAGAGTGTAGCTCAAGCAAAATATCCCCTCGCCCAAAGGGCAACACAGAACACTCACACCAGACAAGCATTTCGCTAATTAATCCAACTTAGTGACTCCAAGCCAAGGTCCCAGGGGTCAGGACAGCACTGAATACATTACAAAAATAGGCCCAGGAAAAGTCAGTCCTTCACAGGACTCAGGGTTTTGGAAGGAGACGGATTGAAAGAAGCATTGATCGGATGAACGATCGTGTTTCAAAACTGGCTTCTGTATCCTGCCGTCCAACATCCTTAAACAATCCGAAAACCCAGCTTTGGTTGAAAACACTCAAGAATGTCCTGGCCTTGAACGTGGTCATCCATCTTTATGTGTATGACTGGCATGCCCAAACCAAAGCACACTCCCGCCTGGCCGAGCCCAACAATGGCAACCCTATGAAGAGAGAGTAAACCACTCCTGTGTAAATCTCCGCCTGTGCGGTTGCAGACTTCGACATCTGCCTCCCAAGGAATGGCTGCTGGCTCCAAACTGCTGGCGCTGTGGGTAGCAGCCCTTTCGGCCCTCGGGGCTCCTATTGCTGAGACTCTAAAGCAAAATGTGGGCAATTCTGAATCTCACCAAGTTCCTTTTGAAATTTCAGCTGCAAATTAATCTATGCCCATTATATAATTAAAGGTTTGATTGGGAGCGGGAATTAGCATAATTTTATGAGACCAACTAATCCCAATAAAGAGATTCACCATAGTAACAAATTGCCTGACCCGTCTAATTCAATATGTAACCCAAGATGATGTTTTAAGTTATCTGAAAGCACCACTCTTATTAAATAGATATATCAAACTGTATGCACTTGATAGAACTGGGAGGGGGGACCTGGCTTGGGGAGAAGACCGGGGGCATGTTCAATGTACTTCAAAATAGAATGTGGAGATTAAAACTGAAATTTTGGAAAAGGGGTAAACTGTTCACATTTTTGTTATAGACCTTACGTGCTTTGCCCCTTCCGTCCCTCCATCCCTCTCTTCTTCCCTCCCTCCCACCCTCAGTCCCTCTCCTTTTTAAATCGGGTGACATTTGGAAGGGTGCACTTGATGCCGTTTTTAACCTTGCTCCCAATCTTGGTCGATGAGACTGACTGGAAGTGTCCTAACCAGAGCCAGATTGAGCTGCCAGGTACTGTCTGTATTCCTCAATCCAAGATCTTCACGTACGACTTCCTGTGTTACTTCAGGCACTGAGTGGCATGCACTTGTTCGCAGCCATTTCTAATTGCACCTCGATCCCTTAGAGAACTAAGCTGTTTAAAGTTCTACCAGGTACTACTTAAGGAGAGACACACGATCAATAATTGAAAGTAACACGTTAGGGCCGGAGCCGGCAGGAATTCGAGCCGGCACACAATTCAGTAGGTGGCACCATTTCCTCAGCCAGAATGCTCCTCGGTACCCATGAAGGGGACCTTCTGTGTAGTCCTTACTGCGGTTAATTTCTCACATGGAATTGTATGAGCCAAATGAGTGCCAACATATTCATATCAAGAGACCTGGTGATGCAGTGGTCAAGTGCTCAGCTGCTAACCGAAAGGTCAGTGGTTCAATCCCACCCGATGCTCCACAGGAAATGGACATGGAGGCCAGCTTTGGAAACTGTATGGGGGAAGTTCTACTGTGTCTTTTGGGATTGCTATGAATCTACTGGATGACAACAGGATCCTGACCTCCCTGAGACAGCCTGCCTTGTTTAAGGTACACGGCCTCGATTTAAAATAAAAACCCAAACAAGGCAGCAGAACATGGCAGCAGGTATAAGAATGAATGACAGCTTGATTTCATCTCAGGTCCTTAGATAATTAGGTAAGGCTGGTGGCAAAGTGGGTTACTTAAGAGTAAATTAATGCTCCATATTCACCAAAGGCAAATGCTCCATATTCACCAACTGATTAGACCTTTCCCATCAATGCTAGCCAGATGTTTAAAATAGTCGATGTTTGTTACTTCTCACCCTCAGTGTTATTGACCCTTGGGGTTGGGTAATTCTCTGCGGTGGGCAGTTGCCTTGTGAATTGGAGATATTTGGCAGCATCCCTGGCCTCTACCCACTGATGATGGTAGCACCGTCCCAGTGGGGACAACCAGCACTGTCTCCTGACAATGCCACTTTCCCTTGAGGGCAAAACCACCTCTAGTTGAGACCCATTGGCCAATGAGTTATCCTGCTTAATAGTAAAGACAAAATGTCCTTGGTTTCAGGGCCAAGAACTCACCTAGGCTCCTCGCATGTCTTTAATAGCCTTGTCTATTGGAGTCCTAAGTGCATTGTTGAAATTTTTGAAGCTTGGCACAGCACAAAGAAGAAAGATAAAGGCCATGGACAACTGCTCCATACCACAGTAATGGCTGTTACATTTTAGAGTATATCATCTTGATTTTTTTTCAGAATATAAATGCATGTAGCTCATGGGAATGTCATTCTTTTGGATATAATAAAATATTGGAACCACGTGGAAGTACTATTCTGTACAAAATCCCTTTTCATCTCTAAGAATAGGTCATACCATTAAATGATCTATTGAGTGTGTTTTTTTTCATGGCTGTATAATATTCATTCTGAGAGATACACCTTGATTGCTTTGAAGTCAATTCTGATCCCTGAGATTTTGATCCAGGCCCAAAGGGTTCTGTGCATTACTTTTGCTACATTCTTGTGGTAAAGCACCAAAACTAGACATTTTAAGCATTGGTATATTTCTTGTCCTGCCTTTCCACAAAGAGAACAAGAGATTGAATGAAGAAACAATGAAGAACAGAGGGAAGGAAAGGAGGGAGTGGGGTGAGAGACAAAGAGGAAGAAGCTGAAAGAGAAAACAGAGGGAGGAAGCTGAAAAGGAGGGAAGAAAAAAGTAGGAGGGTGGGAAGGGAGAATGGAAGAAATGAAAAGAGGAAGGGAGAGATGCAAGGAAAAAAGATGAAAAATATGAAATGAGGCAGAAAGGAAGCAGAGAGAGACAAAGGGCCCAGATACAGGCGAGTAGGACTTCAGAGAGGGGAAGCATCTGTAGCAGAAGTTGAGTTCAAAATGAATGCATTTGGCAGCATCCAATGGACTTCAGGTAAATCAGGTGACTTCCTGTCAACAAAGATGACCTTGTCTTGCTCTACTGCTAGGAGAAAATATACACAAGATTGTTTCCCCAGCCCTGCTTCTTATCCCATCGTCCCTCTGACCAGTAGGCACAGGGGAACTGCCAAACAGACCAGAGAAACTACTGTGTGGCTCCCTCCGTATGCAACAGCTGCAATAGGTGAACCCATAGAGACAGAATGCAGATGAGTGGTTGCCAGGGGCTGGGAAGAAGGGAGATGGAGAGTGACTGGTCCAGAGGATGAGGGTTTGGGCTTAGCTTTTGGTTTTGCTTTGTAAGTGGACACAACACTGTTCCAGATCTAGATAAAGGGAAGGTTACACAACAAAAGGGATGTACTACATACCACGGAGCTGTACACTTTGAGCAGGTGACTGTGTGACATTGTGGGTCAGGCACGGGGCTGCTAATCACAAGGTTGGCAGTTCAAAGGCACCAGCCTCCCTGCAATGGAGGGATGAGGCTGTCTACTCCCAGGAAGATCCCCAGTCTCAGAAATCCAAGGGGCTCTTAGAGTTAGAATTCACTGGATGGCAGTGAGTTTTTATTTTACCACAGGGCAGCCAGTGATGAATGAAATAATAAAGCAAACTAATTTTAAAGGCTCTTGGGCTGAGGTGAAGGGAGTGATTTAAAAAAAACATAAAGGAATAAATGGATGACATTTTCAAGAAATAAAGAAGTGAAAGAATTTTTTTAAAGCCAAGAGTCATTGAAAAATTAGATAGTGGGATCTTTCCAGACCATGACATCATGAGTTTATAATTATTAAAATACGTAGCATGTCGTACTCAACCTACACTTGTATACTTTCCTTTTCCCAACAGTACTTTAAACTCTGTGCCATTGGCTAAGTTAATGACAGTGTCAATAGACTTATCTTATGCTCTGGGATAGGGGTGTCAGGCTGGCAAACTGCGAGCTTCATGCGGCTCCTGAATTAATTTTTTTGTGGCCCATGATGCTCTGAAATAAAATCTAATGAGGGAATTGTGTGTACGGTATTGCCTCCATCTCCCCTAAGCGCTATTTCCTTCATAACAACTTTTTCTATTTTGTTTCAGAGCATCATGGCCCAAGGTGAATTGCCTCGGGGCTGCATGCAGCCCACGGGTCTCCGGTTTAACACCCCTGCTCTAGGGGGATGATTGATAATGTTCTCTCACTTAAATGATAATGATGTTTCTAAAGTGAGCCAGAGACAGATATAAACCATAGAAATAGGAATGTATTTGGAACTTGCATGTAATTCTAGCCCCAATAAATAATAAGTTCTTGAATAATAAGTTCTTGTGACATGGCCCTGCTTGATGCTAGCCCTCATGAAAAGATCACCAAAGATATGGGTGCTATTGCAAAGGGTGGGGAAGAAACTAGATGGTGCCTGGCTATCAAAAAGAATAGTGTCTGTGGTCTTAAAAGCTTGTCTTCAAACAAGCAGCCATCTAAGGGAGGCGTCAACTAAGTCCACATGGAAGAAGCACACCAGCCTGGGTGGCCCAAGGATAGTAAACAATAAAATCCAAATCTGGTGGGATAGTCTAAAATAGTGGTTCTCACCCTTCCTAATGCTGTGACCTTTTAATACAGTTCCTCATGTTGTGGTGACCCCCAACCATAAAATTACTTTTGTTGCTACTTCATCACTGTAATTTTCCTACCGTGATGAATCGGGTGACTCCTGTGAAAGGGTTGTTCGACCCCCAAAGGGGTCGTGACCCACAGGTTGAGAACCACTGGTCTGAGAGTTTGAGTTGCTAACATTGAGTTTGCATGCTATGGATGACAGCCGAAGTCCAAAATCCTCTTGCAGGGTCCACACGTAGAGTAAGCCTCCATTGAATGACCTCTGACCCAAGCTGAGGGGTGTGAATCGCCTTGTTATCAGAAAGCCATGTCAAGTCCATTATGGCAGATGTAGTTAGGCTAGATGGTCTACCTTATCATTTGATCTGCCTTTGGACCCATCTTAAAGTTGTTTCAGTTTAACACACACACACACACACACACACACACACACAAATGAAGAGGAATACATGTGGATTAAGTCTCCAGTGAATTCCATCTGATCATAGACCGGGAATGTAGATAGCCTTGCTGTCATGCAAAGTACATTGGAAAGTGGATTACAGATGCAGGTAGATTAAAATTTAGCACCGTATCATTTGATCTCCATTGTTACTCATTTTCAATTTGCTCCCATTTTAATATATATATTTTTATTGAAGTTTTTCTGCTTTGTTATTAGGGGGGGTTGTGTTGTTTTTATATGTGTTTCTGCCTTTGAAATCCAGGAGAGGTAAATCTGTAACAACATTAACTGGATTAAAGGTTCCTTGGATATATGGCAGAGGAGGTTGAGGGTTACCAATGAGTTCAAGAAAGAAGATGTTCTAGAATTGATTGTGGTGATGATTGTACAATTATTTTTAATGATTGAACTATTGCATTGTAGATGTGAAATATATGGCAATAAAACTGTTACAAATATGTAACAGGTCAGAAGGGACTCTATAAAATTTCAGATACACATAATATTTAATAGATGCAACATATAATGATGCAATAATTTTATGATAGACATCTGTGTCCATGTGTGTATGTGTATGTATTTGTGTCAATGTATGTATGTGTACGTATCTGTGTCATTGTATGTATTATTGTGTGAAAGTATTATTTGGGAAGTAGAACATTTAACAGAAAACTGATACACTGTAAATACTTGGGAGTGAGATACTGTAAATACATCCTATTAGATTATTTTTTAAAGACTTAAATAAAAATGAGAAAAGCAATAATTAGTAATTGAATGGGTGGCCCATGGCCATCTGATTGATGTAGCCTTCACAAGATGCCTGTGAGAAGACTCTGGTTCCCATTTTACAGAGCCCAGCTACGAACGCTGACCAAGAATTCACTTCTCTGTCCCCAACCCTGTGGCTGTTGGACAAGTTCCATTTCACCAAGTGGATGAAAACCTGGACTCTGGTCTTACCAAGCGTGTGGGTTAACGACACCCGGCACGTCTACCGAATTTGGTAGAAAAGAAGTCTTCATCCTGCCTGGCTGCTTGAAATTTTCCATCTCCCAGGAGGAAATAAAACCACAGAACACAAAACACTAGCTCCTGCCATCCGCCACCATCACTAGGAGCACAGTAAATCCTTCGCCTCCCACTTCTGCCAAAGGAGAAGTACACTTGGAGGGGAGGAACCGTCAGGAAGAAATAAAATACAAAGCCTTATGTTTCTGTGGTTGACTTCAGAAATTGTCTTTTGTCCTGATGATAAACAGATGGGAATGGGAGAGAGCTTGGAACACTGCGGAGATGAACTCCCCTTAACTCATAAAGCATCAGCACCCCAGTCAACTGCTTAGTTGTTGTCTCTGGAACAGCCTCCTCCAACCCCCCAAAAAGTAAGTAACCAAGTGCCTCCAGAAGTGCCTGTCTAGTGATAGGCAGTCTTAACTCCCCATTGCCATTGAGTTCATTTGGAATCCTGGCAACCCTTATGTGCCAGAGTAGAACTGGGCCCTGAGAACTTCTCAGCATCTGATTTTTTAATAATCAGATCACCAGGCCTTTCTTTCAAGGCTTTTGTGGATGGACTTGAACTACCAACCTTCTGGTTAGAAGCTGAGCAGGTGAACAATTGTACTACCCAGGAACTTCCACCAATATCTATTTCTCATCTTTTGGACTAGGCTCTCTCCAAAGCAGTTCCTGCTGGGTTTAGTGGGCCAGAACACTTACTGGCAACTCCCTCTAAAATGCGGCTGGTCTAGAGCTACACCAAGACATTCCACAGCATGCCCAGTCCTCCGAAATAGCACTGAACTGGGCAGTGATGCGCATAAAGGCACCTTACCGTGTCTGTATAGTGTGGAAAAACAAGGTTGCTTCTTTGAGGACTAATGTGTGCCTGACCCAAGCCATGGTGTTTTCAATCACCTCACATACATGTGAAGGTTGCCATGAGGAGGACAAAGAGGGGTGCTTTTTGAATTGCTGTACTGGAAAATACTACTGAATGTACTATGCCCTGCCAACGACCACACCGGTTTGTCTTGGAAGAAGTGCACAACCGGAATGCTCCTTAGAAACAAGGACGGTGAGACTTGCCGCCCATATTTTGGACATGTTATTGGGAGAGACCAGTCCCTGGAGGAGGACACCCTGCTTGATAAAGTAGAGGGGCAGTGACAAAGCGGAAGACCCTCAATGAGAAAGATCGACACAGTGGCTGCAACAAGGAGTTAAAACACCAGAACAATCATGAGGACGGACAGGACCAGACAGGGTTTCCTTGTGTGGTATGTAGAGTCGCTGAGAGTCAGGAACCGACGTGATGGGAGTCACCAAATCCAGGCCTTCTGGAATCCGTGTATGATCCTCTCCCTGAGTATAGACCGGACTTGTCGTAACTAGCTAGATTTTTAAAAATAATAAAAAGTTTCCGGTCTCAGTTTTGCTTGCCCTCTCCTGCTCTCTCACTGGCTTGCTGTATAAGCTGTAAAAAAAAAAAATAGCACAGTGCATTTACAAAATTCAATGCAGGGAGCCAGAAGCAAAGAAATGTGGAGGGTGAGTTATTTGTGTAAAAATAAAACCAGCGTCTCGCCACCACCGCCCCTCAGAAATTACAGATAAATATGCCCTCAAAATTCTTGGGGCCGCTCTAATATAAACCCCATAATATAGAAGCAATGATGGAGAACAGCAAGCAGCAGTTACTCCATCCTCAGCCACCACTGAAACATCACATCGCGTTATGGTAAACATGTTTTTCTTGGAGGAATGAGCTGTAAACTAAAGTCTATGCAGCAGGACAAATGTAGCTCCCTCAAGGCAGGCGAACGCTTCCTACTAAACTTTGCCGAGTCACAGTGCAGGGAAAATGGGAAAGGAGGAGGAGGGACTACAGGAGTGTGTGTATGTGTATGTGTTAATATTTGCATATCTTATAAAATATTTGGTTATATTAAAGTATATGTTATAAATCAATATATGTACGCATAGATATTTAAGAGCTTTCAAAAATTAAATCCGTGTTCCTTTTCCTTTCATCAAAAACCCTTTGCATTGTCGTCAATTGCCAGTTAGAGGAATTGCACCTCACAGCACCCGCTTCCAATTTCTCACAGAGGGCTGCTCTGTTGACTGCATTTGAAAACCCTGAGTAAGAAAGAAAGCAGGGAGAATCCAGTGATTCATTTTTGTGTGTGTGCTCAGTACACAGAGCATGCTTGTATGGTTAAGTTGCTTCATTGTGACATGCCTACATGCAGCAATTGTGACAAAAACACATGTAGCGATTGTGACATACATACATGTAGCAACGAAACAAAAGAAAGTGGGTGAGTGTGAAGAATTCAAGCACCATCAGCTCTCACTTTCCCAGTCTCCCCCCTACAACATCGTTATGTTAATTTCTCACGGTCCAAGTGACATTTCTCTCCGAGCAGACGGCGAGCTTTCTAACGGCCACTCGGTTTCAAATCAAGTGCACTAAATCCACTCCGATGTTTCCAATTAGAGGGTAATGGTGTAAAGATACCCCCTACCCCCCATCAAAGCAGAGATCGCAACACACCGCACGGCCAGGCAAATCCACCTCCCGGTGCTGAAAAAACGCACACAAAAGGAAGTCACAACACAGACACGCACAGGGGAGTTGGGTCGCCGGGGGGTTGGGCGGACGGTAAAAGCATGTGCCTGGATAATGCTGGTAATTGAAGCTCTGTCGACCGCGACCAGGAATGATGCTTGGTATACATGGAGCACTTTGCAGGGCTAATTTATAAATACATGCACACGGAGACCATCAGAGATGCATGGGACCCAACCCCCGCTCTTTGTTCTGCTTGAGAAACTGAAAGAAAACAAGGAAGCGATTTGCAGGCACGTGGAAGGGAGAGCCTGGCAGCTCTCCCTACAGCACTCAAGGAGCCAGGGCCACGCAGATGTCCCAAGCAGAACAGGTGAAGCCCAGGCCCACAGAGACCACGCGCACTCCGAGTGGACTCTGGGCTGCTGGCGATGGAAGAGCTACAGTGAATTGCAATGGACAAATAGCCGATCTCTGGCTGCCACATTGCTACAAAGGAGGGGACCACAGAAGCCTCCGTGGTCCATCCTTCTCTACCACGTGTGACGCCACCCGTCCCTCCCAGGCCACTCTGCATCTATGCTGGCTGTGTGCATTCAGTGCGATGGCTCACAGTGAACTCACAGGCAACACCCACAAGGAAGGAGCTTCAGGAGGGACATCAATAGGCTGCCACAAGTCAGGACCAACAAACCCGAAGCCTGTAGCTCCATCTTTCTCTGATTCTTAGTTTCCCAGCCTTGTGATCCTCTGACCTGAGCCTCCAGGGGCCAGGAAGCCAGCCCATCTGTCACTTTGTTCCACAGATCCCTAGCCTAGGACTCTACCGTCCTGGTGTTGCTCCTCTGAATCTAGTGCCACAGACCATGACATCTGACCTGGAAAGCCTCTGTCACTTCAGAGATCTTAAATGTGACCATCCAATGTCCTTGGGGTTTCTCTCTTCTCCCCTGCTGCTTCAAAGATGCCTCAGCCTTTTCACCAGGAGGGGGATAACGAAAATTTACCAATCCCTTCTAAGTGTTACATAGGTCCTATTTGCATAGTTCTACACATTCCCTCGGTGGGAGTTACAGAGACTTGGGTAGAAGAGCCATATTAAAAAATTCCTCTGCCCACCCCCCAAAAAAGAAAGTTCCTAGAGAAGCAAACACGCATCCCAGATGGTAACAAGCAGTCATTGAGGCTAAGTCAGGGAAGGTTTGGCCCAGCCCTTTCTCCTGGACCCTCACCAGGTCAGGTTCATGCCAAGGCTGGCATAGACAGCATCCTTGAAACCACCCACTGTTGGCATAAAGGTCATTGCTCATTGTCATCCCAGCCACCCCACATACAACAGAACCAAAGGTGGGTCCAGCACCATCTTCACGATTATGGATAGGCACAGTGGTCCGCTCACAGCAAGGTCAGCAGTTAGAAATCACCAGCACTGCAGGGAAGAAAGATGAGGCTTTCTACTCCTACACAGTTACAGCCTTGAAAATCCAAAAGGGCAGTGAGTTTAGTTTAAGGGTCCACTGTAGGAGCCCTGATGGCAAAGCGTGTGCTGTGTTGAGCTGCTAACCCCAAAGTCAGCAGTTCAAACCTCAGTTGCTCCTCAGGAGAAACATGAGACCGTCTGCTCCGCTAAAGAACAACAGTCTCAGAAACCGTCGGGAGTAAGGTTGGCTCTGCCCTGCCATTCTCTGTGAGTCTGGGCCACCTCAACAGCAGTAGTCAGGAGCCCAATAATTGAGGCAGCCACTGGTTATTTCAAGCAGCTCCCAACCTGGGAGGCTCAACCTCTAGCATCATAACAGCTCATTTCTGCTGCGATCCATTGGGTTTCCATTGGCTAATTTGGGGGCGCAGAATGCCAGCCTTTTCTTCCTACTCCATCTTGAGAAGCATCGTAGAAAACTGTCTACCATCAGTGACCCTGCTGGTACCTTAAAGTTTGGTGACATTGCTTTCAGCATCAGAGAAACCAAGGACTTGTATGGTACCATCAAAGGGAGTTACTAAGCTTTAATTCACACGATGTGTTTCATAGCTACTTGTCCATCACCAAAACTGGCAGTAAGTCCTGCCCATCACTAGGGGTTCCACCAGCCCCTTGTTTGGCTCACTGCAGATCCTCTGGCACTCACTATCATACTCATAGGACTACCGGGGCATCTTTATGCCTACACTGAAGGAATCAAGAAACCTGTGACCTAAAGCTGAGTGTGTTTTCAGGGTTTCCACTTAAGCAAAACAAGGTACCATTCACTGTAGACATGTTGTCATTGTCCTCCTGTGTCCACTTGCCTCTTCCACCTTCCCAACATGTCTGATTCCTAAGGAAACCCAGAAAGTCTGAGCAAGCGGACCAGCTCCCCAACACTGCCATAGAAGAAACGTGTTTAGTTCATTCAACCTCCCTGGAAGGGCTGGGCAGGTGTTTCAGTTCCCTAGATAGGGCTACTCAAATGAAGTCTCAGGAATTGGAATTCATTGATGGAATCCACATTCTGGGCTGGTTGTTCAGGGTTTCAGCAGCGATGCTCTTCCCAAGGCTCCTAGGGGAAGATGGACACTTGTCTGGCGGCCTTCTGGTTCCTCTCGGCTTTCCTTGGCTTGCAGCTGTGGCATACACCCTTCTCACACAGGAGCATCTTTGCTGAGTCTCTGTGTCTTTTTTCCTCTCGGATAGGGCACAGTTGCCTGGGAAGAAGGTCCCTAGTGGCATAAAGGTGAAGCCACTGGCTGCTAAGAGAAAGGCTACTACTCGGAGGGATACATTTGATGCTGCTTGCTCCCATACAGATGTACTGTCTCAGAGATCCTATACAGGCTCACTATGAGTTGGAACTAATTCCATGATGGGAAGGGGAGTGCAGATGGCACAATGGTTAAGTGCTTTCCTGATAACCACAAGACTGGTGGTTCAAACCTACTAGCTGCTCTTTGGAAGAACAAGGGGTCAGTCAATTTTTATTAAAACTTTCACTGTCTTAGGGTCAACTCTGCCTCATAATGACCCCATAGGACAGGGTGGAATTCCCCATGTGTTTCTGAAACTAACTTTTTATGGGAGTAGAAAGCTTCACTGTCCTCCTGAGGATTGACTGGAGTTTTACATTCCTGACCTTGTAGTTAACATCCGAATGCAAAGCCCACTATGCCACCACTTGGAACCTCTGTGTGGCAGTGCTACTTTTGCCCCATCAAGACTACATGAGTTAGAAACGCCCAGATAGCCTCCAACAGCACTGACCGAGATAAGGACCCATCCTCTACAGTATGACCTCACGTTAGCTTAGTCGGTCACATCTTCAAAGACTCTATTTCTAAAGAAGGGCATTTCCCGAAGTGCTAGTGGTTGGGAATGCTGCACATCTTTTGGGAGGAATAATTCAATTACAATGATCACCAGAGCAGCTGTGAGTGATTTCACTGGACAGATGAGGTGCAGGATGCAAGGACCGGAAAGGCAGAATGATAGAGAGAACAGGGCAGAAAGGGAGAGAGAAAAGAGGCTGGGGGAAAGGAAGAAGTAAGTAGAAAATGGAAGGAGCAAGAAGGAAAATAAGGAGACAAGATTCCGCTTCCCTAAAGCAAACACACTCTCCTAATGCATGTCATCTTATCTCACTCTTGCTCATTCATCATTGCCAAGGCATTCAGCCTGTCTTCAGCTAATCTTCCAGAGTGCGTACTCCAAAACCAAACCCACTTCCTCAGAATCCATTCTTACTCACGTGACCCTACAGAAGCTTTTCGAGACCATCTATTTTAAATGGAGCAGGCAGCCTCATCTTTCTCCCCAGGAGTGGCTGGCAGGCTTGGACCATCTACCTTGTAATGAGCAGCCCAATTTCTCACCCACTTACCCACAGGGCACCTTGTAAGAGTGTAGTGCAGTGGTCCTCTACCTTCCTAATGCCGTGACCCTTTCATACAATTCCTCTGTTGTGGGGACCCCAACCATAAAATTATTTTCGTTGCTACTTCATCACTGTCATTTTGCTACTGTTATGAATCGGGCGACCCCTGTAAAAGGGTCATTCAACCCCCAAAGGGGTCACGACCCACAGGTTGAGAACCATCGGTGTAGTGTATATTATGCTTGCACTGGCTTGTTTTGTGTATGTATAGAGAGTCCTAGTGGCCCAAAGGTAAGCAAGGATTGTTGGGCCCAAAGTGGATGATACCATTTCAGCCAATGGCATCCATGAGCGGAAGCCTTTGCAATCAGTTTCCACAAAACGACAACCAATGAACCTGGATGGACCAGCTCTGCTTGCTGACCTGGGATCGCCACTCACTGGCACCCAACAACTACAACAGATGTGGATGTACTGAGAACGTGCTGACTATATATATGTTTATGACAGATAGAGCTATTATGTCAAGCAGGAGAGAAAAAGAGTGTCCCCAATGCAAAGGTCTTTGCACTTAATAAGCCCCATGCTGAAGCCAACAGACACTCCCCTGCAGATTAATGAGCTGAGTAAAGAATCCATTTATCCTACAAATACAACGAAATGCATTTTGCTCCTTTTACAGACACTGGCATTTTCCATATTTCAGAAAGTGCTGATCCAAATATTTTTGTCCTCCAGGGACATGTGCATTGACCTTTTGAGCAAGGAAATAACTCTTAGAGCCTAAACTTCCCACCACTGAGAAAATCTCATCTACTTCCTATAAAGGAGTCTGAATCTACATGTGGAGTTTGCCCTAAATAACACACAGTCTTTGACCACAATTGCTGGCTGTTGTTAGTTGTTGTTAGGTGTCATTGAGTAGGTTCCAACTCATAACAACCCCGGGTAAAAAGGAGAGAAACACAGCACTGTCTTGTATCATCTTCACAACTGATGTTCTCTTGGAACCCATTGGTGCAGCCACTGAGTCAATCCATCTCATGGAAAGTCTTCCCCTTTTTTGCTGCCCTTCCACTTTACCAAACATGCTGTCCTTTTTCAGGGAGTGGGTTCTCCTGATAACATATTCAAAGTGCCTGAAGCGAAGTCTCCTCACTCTTCCTTTGAAGGAGCATTGACCATTATCAGGCTGCTAGACCATGGCTAAAGCAGGCTGAGCTCCATTTTCATTTTTATTCCATAGACATCCACACCAGTGATCATGATCTTCCTCCCTCACCATCCCCAGGAGATTGACTCAGAAAGAATATTCCTTGCTCGTGTCAGCACTGGTGTCAATCACCGGTCTATACCAGGAAACTTGGGAGACAGCTACTGGGCCAAGTGACTGGAAGAGATCCATATTTGTGCCCGTTCCAAAGAAAGGTGACCCAACAGAATGCTCAAACTACAGAACAACATCACTGATATCACATGCAAGTAAACTTTTGCTGAAGATCATCCCATGACAGTGGTAGCAAGCAGTACATTGACAGGGGACTGTCAAAGGCTCAGGCTGGATTAAGAAGAGGATGTGGAACAAGGGACATCATTGCTAATGTCAGATGGATCTTGGCTCAAAGCAGAGAATATCAAAAAGATGTTTACTTGTGTCTTATTGACTATGCAAAGGGACTCAACTGTATGAACCATAATAAACTGTGGGTGACCTTGAGAAGAATGGGAATCATTGTGCTCATGTGGAACTTGTAGATGGAACAGACAAAAAGGAATACCGCATCATTTATAATCACGAAAGGCATGTGTCAAGGTTGTATCCTCTCACTATGTTTGTTTAATCTATATACTGAGCAAATGATCGGAGAAGCTGGGTTATAAGAAGAAGATTGGTGGAAAGCTTATTAACAAGCTATTACATACAAACAATGCAACCTTGCTTCCAGTACTTGTTGATGAAGATCAAGGGTTGCAAGCGTCAGTATGGATTATGACTCAATGTCAAGAACACCGAACTGCTCCCAAGTGGATCAATAGGAAAGATCATGATCAATTGGGGAAAGATTGACGTTGTCGAGGAGCTTGTCTTGCTTGGAGCCATTATCAATGTTCGTGAAAGCAGTGATGAGATCAAGATGCATCGCTTCAAGTAAATCTGCTGCAGAAGACCTCTTTAGAGTATTGGGAAGGAAGGATGCTACTTTGAAGACCATGTGGTGCCTGACCCAAGCCATGGTATTTTCACTGCCTCATGTGCATGGGAACACTGGATACTGAATAAGAAAGAGCGAAAAGGAAATCAATTCACTTGTATTGTGGTGCTGGAGAAGAATATTGAAAGTACCATGGACTGCTAAGCGGATAAACCAATCGGTCCTGGAAGAAGTTGGGCCAGAGTGTTCCTTAGAGGCAAGGACGGTAAGTACGACTTTGCCTTACATACTCTGGACATACTGTCAGGAGAGACGAGTCCCCAGAGAAGGACATCTTGCCTGGCAAAGCGGAGGGGCAGCGACAAAGAGGAATGCCCTCAAGGACATGGCTTTGGCCAGTGTCTGCAGCAGTGGCTTCAGAGGTTTCATTCTGATGTGCACAGGGTCTGGGTTGGAACCGACTGACTAGCTGTCACTTAACAACACCGATGTCATCCTTCCCACCCATTTGATAAGTGTTACCTCCAGGAGATAAGGCCCAGGCTTACACTCCTACCACTTGAGATCCAGGAAAGAAATGTGGTTTGGGTCAGAATATACCACTTTCTCATTTTCAAGCCACCAAAACAAACCCATTGTCACCTAATCCATCCCGAGTCATCATGATGGGATCGCACAGTAGAATGATTCCATAGAGCACATAAGCGTTCCAGAACATACAATGTTACCACCCACTCAGTACGCTACATTGTATGCACTCACCAGTTTGCTCATGGAATCCTTCAATATTGCAACTTTGAGGCTTAGATTTTTTTTTCTACTGCTCTTCCAGCTTGAAATATGCTGACAGTGTTCTTCCCGTTCATGTTTCTAATTCCAATTCCCTGCATATATTTCATTATATTTCTTTACTTTGTCTTCTGGAGCTGCCTTTTTGAAATTTTCCACTCAGCACTTTTACTTCATCATTTCTTCTGAGAGCAAGTTTCAGAGATTCCCTGGCATCATCTTTCTTTCCTGTCTCTTTAATTAACTCGTATTTCCTTTGTAGTGGATGACTAGAGAAAAATAAGCTTTTAAAAAGACTTTAGTGGAGGAAGGGACAAAAAGGAGCTGATACCAAGGGCACAATAGAAAGTAAATATCTAGAAAAGAATGATGGCAACAGATGTACAAATATGCCTGATACAATTGATGGGTGGATCGTTATCAGAGTTGTATGAGCCCCCAATAAAATGATCTTTTAATTAAAAAGCTACCAAAAAATAGATTTTATTGTGAATTGGATGAAGATGTACAGAATGAATCAGTCTTCCATTCAACGATCCTGACAGTTGTTGTTTTTTCCGTGTCATACATTGCATCCCCACTGCGTGCTGTGTGCTCACACCTCCCTCTTCCTCCCTGTGCTTCCGTTTCCATTCCTCCTTTCCTAGCCCTCCCTGCCTTCTGTGCTCGGTTCCTGGGCACATGCTGCCCTTTAGATGTGAACGGGTTGCTTATGCTCAGAAGTACCTATCCCCTAGTGCTGTTGTTCATGTGCAGACCTCTTTATTGTTTAGCTGATGCTGGAGTCAAACGAGTGAGCTCATTTCCAGACTTGCAGGGTCACTAAGGGCCAGTATCTTGGAGGTTCTACCAGTCTCTATCTGACCAGCAGGATAACGTTTATATGCAACAGAAAAGCCAGCCAAACTTGTGCTATCTGCTTTCTCGCAATGACTGGAAGGCCTGCCTGCACATGACAAGGTCCTCGCTCCTATTCTTCCTGTTTCTTGAAAGGGGACTTTTGGTAAAAAGGAGAAATAAAATTACGATTATACTGGCATGATAATCAGGAACTCACCTGGGGGGCAGGGTGGGGCAGGGATCATCTTATTTTATCATCAAAGAAAAGTTTCTTTGTAAAGGATTTATGATCAGATCCCTGATGCTCCCTTGACCCCTCGACCTTGACCCACTAAATATATGCTTCGGATGCAGGAGAGAGTCGGGAGATGCAGGAGAGAGTCAGGGAGTGAAAACACTGAGTTTATCTCTGGAATTAGCTGGAAGAAGAGAGAGGAGAGGAGAGGAACAGGAAATGTTTACACACAGTCCAGGTAGACTCTGAATGAACTACTAGATGAGAAAAACAAACCCCTGTTTGACAGCACCCATGGGCAGATTAATAGTAAGCTATTCGATGTGGTCATGGAAAGCACTTCTGCTGCCCCGTAGGTATTATAAGCATAGCTTGGTGATGACATGTGAGACTGCTAGTCCATCTCATACGTCTTGCTAAACCAATATATAGACACCAAATGGAACCATCAATGCAGGGTATTTCTATCATTTCAGTAGCATCATTCACTCACAGGGTAGGTTTCCTGGCTCCCAGGAGGCTCAACTTCATTTATTCCCATTACTTCCTGATTAAATGATGTTGTTTTTTAATTCCTTGATCTGGCTTATGAAGAGTGACTCATAAATGCCAATCTGACTAATGTCTCACTCAGAGGACTCAGCAAGCACAGAATGCCAGACAGCATCTCTTTTGCCAAGAAGTGAATATTAATATTTTCAGTAAAAACAGAGAAAAAAAGCAGCCAGCACCCCAGGGAATACATTTGCCCCAGGTGCCATTTGATTTGCTGGGGACTCAGGAGCTGGAATGTCCCAAGATGTAATAAGAAATAGCTACTCATACTTAAAAGGGCATTTGGTGATTCTTTTTTATGACTCTTGAGTTATTCAATGCCACCATGATGTCACCAATGTGTTAGTATGGCCCTGACCTGTAAATTCAAGCCAAGGGGACCTGTATATTGAATTCACTACAGTTTATTATTTATTCATCACTGCTCTGGGGAAAAGTTCAAAACCAAAAAAACAAAACCCAGTGCCAGCTAGTTGATCCAACACATGGCAACCTGATAGGTCAAAACAGATCTGCTCCACAAGGGTTTCTGAGACAGTGCATCTTACAGGAGCAAACAGCATCATCTTCTCTTGGATCCGGTGGGGATTTGAATCAAGGACTTTGCAGTTAGCGGCCAATGCTTAACCCACTGCTCCACCAAGGATCCTTGTGAAAAGTTCAAAGCACTTTATAAATATCTCCTTGAACTTGAAATTATGTATTGCCATTTCCATCTTAAACATATATTAACAGATATTAAACAAGTCTGCAAGTTTCAGATAGAGAGTTTAGAGTGGGTTTAACCATTCAGAGACTATTTCTGAACAAAGATGACAAACTGACCTTACAGATTTTTGCTCCTTTCTTCTCCCACAAGCCCCAAACCATTGACATTGAATTGATTTCCTTTCCCACAGAACCCAAATTATTGCTGACTCATAGCAACCTTGAAAGACAGAGAGTAGAACTGCCCCTTTTGGTTTCCACACTAAATTAATAATAATGGAAGGGTTTAAGCTGTCAACACAGGGGGGGGGGGGGGGAATGAAGGTGAGAGGAGTCAGTAGCAGATCAAATTCTTCAGCAAAGAGATTGAAAGTTTTAGACAACCCCTGGCATCTACACACCAAGCCAGGCCACAAAGGTAAGTTATAACTCTCATATTTTGATCTCGTCTGTCAGGTGTCTTTTTTCTCAAGTGGTTCCAAAATTGTGAGGGAAAAGAGGGATTTTATTTTAGATTCCTTAGAATACCAAAAGAAAGAGAGAGAAAAAACCAAGCGTTTCAAAAGTCAAAAAAGACCCACCACCTACCGACAGGATGGATAAGGGAAAGGAAATCCATCAAATGGCACAGAGCTGGGGCATTTAGAGCAAGTACAAAAGGAGATCCTGAAAGCTTCCTGTGAGTGGAGGAGAACCCAGTCACATACAAAGGAACATGAGGTGTCTATTGGGGGACCTTTGGAGTGTGGAGGTCACTAGGACTGCCCTCCCAATTTTAAGTAGCAATGATTTCTAGCTTCTATTTCCATACCCAGCCAAACTTTCAAAAAGCTGAAGGTACAATAAATAAATGTTCATAGATACAAGGCACATAAATTGTACTTCTTGAGGACGCCTTCTCCAAAACAATGGAGTAAACCAAAGGAAAGAGGAAGAAAGCAGAGAAATATCCAACACAGAAGAGCAACAGAAGGAAGACCCAGAGCTACTGTGATACATCTCAGCCAGGAGACTGATAGTTTGGTCTGGTTTAGAGTAGGAAAGCAAAGGACTGTAGGGAAAGAGGTGACAAAGAATGAGATACCTCATCTGATGAAATATTTGGGTAAAATACTGATAGGGTAAATAATTGACTGGATGTTGAATTGGATGAAGGTTGAGACAAAATCATTTTTAAAGTTAATTATAATGGTTGCTCAATAATCCAGATCAGAACATGTCTAAGGGATAACAGAATAATAAAAGCTTGCCTCTCAACAGATGGTAGTTCATGACTAGTATATAATCTTTCCCTCCCCGCACTTGAAGAGGCGAGAACTGCCCTGGCTTGATCACAGGAAGGTTTTCGATAGAATGAAGAGAAAACACATTTGAATTAGCTATCACCCACTGCGAATTTAGAGGAAAGCAAACTCCGAAGAGCATGGATCTCCACGTAAAATGACTTCCATTTTATGTGTATTTGGTCTTGATATCTAAATCAGAATCTTACTTTGCAAATAAAAAGCATAATTGGCATAGCTGGATTCATGCCATGCCCCAAATGACCTTGTCAGAGGAAGAGCTACAGAGATGCTTCAGGTAAGGCTGAGTGCACCATCTAATCAGTGAATTCCCCTAGTGTTGTTGGGTACACATTGACCTTTTACAAAAATGAGAAATAAATGAGAGGCCTGTGGCTATATTTCTACTTAAATATAGAATGACTAAAATAAACAGGTTTGGAAAGTGCAGAAAATATACATAGAATGTTAATTCAATAGATTCAAATTCAAATATGGAACCTCTGTCACAAGATAGGAATTCCTGGGTGATGTAAAAGGTCTGGTCCTCAGCTGCTACCCAAATGGTTGGCAGTTCATGTCTGCCCACAGGTGGCCCCAAAGAAAGACCTAGCTGTCAACTTCTAAAAAATCAGCCCTTGAAAGCCCTATGGAACACAATTCTCCTCTGACATGCACGGGGTTGCCATAGTTTGAATCAACTTAATGGCAACTGTATTGTTTGTGATAGGAGCTTTGGTGGTGTTATGGCTACACATTGAGCTGCTAACCACAAGGTCAGCAGTTCAAAACCACCAGCTGCTCCATAGGAGAAAGAGGAGGCTTTCTACTCCCATAAATAGCTACACCCTCAGAAACTCACAGGGGCAGTTCTACCCTGTCCTACAGGGTCTCTCCGCAGCAGTGAGTTAGGTTTTGGTTGCTTGATGTTTTGTTTTAATCATGAGATTTCAGGATCGCTGAGTCAACGGTGGCACCTGAGGACTACATGTCAAACTATTTGGAAACTTCCCCATCTCTGGCAACTGAAAATCAACCACATCCTTCCTAGAAGATAAGGGACTTCTACTGCCAATTCTGATGGCAAAGAGCCCGAGAAAGGGTCATATAAGATGTTATGGTTTATGAATCATTAACTCATTCTTGAAAACTGGTATCCTTAAAGGTTCTCCACTTTACCAAGAAGGGGACAGTGGGGCAGAGTGAGAGTAATATACAGTGCTGGGCCAAGCCGCTAACAAGAAGGAGGTGAGCTTTGGGTGAACAAGCGCCTCGGGGGAGATCAGACCTTGGGGAACGCAGCTGGGGTTGGGCATGAAGGTCAAACGGGCAATTGCCAGGCAGCAGAATGAAAGGGCAGAAAAGCCTGAGCATGGGCAGGCAGTAAAATGGGAAGGAAAACAACTATAATCATCTGAGGTTCCAAGTTCAAACCCAGCTTTGCTAGTGACTTACACTTGGAATCCTGGGCTAAAACTCATGATCCTCATCCTCAACAAACTCAACTGCAAAGGGGAGCTATAGCTAGTACTGACCCTGCAGGCTGTCGTGAGGAATAAGTGGTCGGTGGCAGGGATGGGGGAGGTCTCTCAAAATCATCAATACCAGCCAACATCGCAAGCCTCGCCAACGCGGTTGAAGCCATCACATTGGGGGGGGGGGGGGAGGCCGTAATGAAATGTTTCGCCAAGTACAGTTGGCTGCTTTTTAAGTGGCATGATCTGCCATGGATATTATAAATATCCAAATGGTCTTTGGCAGATAAAAAGTTCTCCCCCTCTGGTTTAGAGCATGAAAATTGCTTAACAAACAAGAACACTTTCTGATCTTCGTGATGAATTCCTCTTGCTACAGTCTCAATACTGTCACCATCATTGTCAACCCCATTTGCATAAAAGCTTTGAGAAGTTTGGTGTGTGGGTCTAGCGGCAAGTCGCTACAGCTGAGGAAAGCACGCCGGAAGGGAAAAGTGGCAGTAACAGGGGCGTCTGTCTGTAAGGCAGGTTCTGACACAGTTTTGATGAGGCTGGTGTCTTCCTCAGACAGCAGCTAGCTCCTAGGCAGCTGGGACAAGTGCTAGTTGACCATCAAATGCCATTTCCCACCCAGTCCCACCTCCTGGGGTATGCCTCAGCTGATGTCACTGCCATCAACCCTAGCCCCTGTCTCTCAAGGACTCAGAGCCTCAAGCTCAAAGGATGGTCCTTTCATCAGTGCGACCAGCAGAGAGAGCAGCCTCGTGCCTACGGCAAACTAAGCTGAGCGCCTGAAGGACTAAGTCTGGGAAGAAGACCCAGAAATTGGCCCACCAGGGGTCCCTGGTGACCCACACGGGTGCCAAAGCCCATGCAAGGGGCTCCTTTCATTTCCCCTGCTGGCTGCAAGTTACAAAATGACAGTACCTAATTTGAGCTCTTTCTCCATGACATTGTGCCGGATGTTCAATAAAGAAGGGCTTCAAAAAGTGTGTGTGTGCGCACGTGTATGTGTGTGTGTGTTGGAGGGTGTGTGATGGAATAAAAAGAGGATGGAATTTTTCTGGAAGCCCCCTCTTAGGAAGTACATAAAGGCTTACTAGGCACTAAAACCAAACTCACAACCATCAAGTCAATCCGACTGACATAGTCTCGGTGGTGTAGTGGGTTATGTGTTGAGCTGCTAACCACAAGGTCGGCAGTTCAAATCCAGAGCAGGAGAAGGATGAGACTTTCTGCTCCTGTAGTAATTTTTAGCCTCAGACACCCACAGGAGCAGTTCTACTCTGTCCTACAGGGTCACTGGGAGTCTAAAGGCTTGCTAGCAAGCAAAACTACCTAGGGTTCCATGATGCCCGAAGGCATCCCTCGATGGCACAGGAAGTTAAGCACTGGACTATTAACCCAGTGGTTGGTGGTTTGAACCCACCAAGATGCTTCAGTGGATCGGAGTGTCCCAAAGTCAAAGGATCAAATGACACACTGGGTCGAGTGGATCTGCTGCACACGGGACCTCCTTGCAGTGTTGGAAAGCCAGGAGGTCACTTTGAGGACTGAAGAGCACCTGACTCAAGCCGTGGTGCTTTCAGTGGCCTCCCCTGCATGTGGAAAGTTGGACACTGACCAAGGAAGACCGTCGAAGAATCGAGGCATTTGAATGGTGGTGCTGGTGAAGACTATTGAAAGTGCCATGGACCGCCGAAAGGCAAACCCGCTCTGTCTCGGATGAAGTACAGCCAGAATGCTTCTTAGAGGCAATATGGTAAGACTGCAACTTACATACATTGGACATGTTGGCTTCCCTTCTACGTTTCCAAGCATAACGTCCCTGAGGAAGGCCAGTGTGCTCGATAAAGCAGAGGAAAAGAGGAAGGCCTTCCACCAGGTGGATGGACACAGTGGCTGCCACCGTGGGCTCAAACGGAAGAACAATTGTGACGATGACCCAGGACCGGTGGTTCTGTTGTACATCGGGTCGCTATGAGTTGGAACGGACTCAGTGGTCCCTAACAGCAAACAACAAAGCGGCCTTGAAAGAAAGGCCTGCCAAACCGCTTTGCGAAATCTCCGAGCCATAAATCCCACGGAATGCATCTCCTGGGGTTGGCACATAGGGTGCCCGTGAGCTGAAATCAATTCAACAGCAACTGATGAACTGGATTTTGTTTGAGGATGCCTGCTGGTCTTTCTGTTTCGTTAGCGTGCTTGCTTCGGCATGAGAGGAAGAAAGGTTTGGAAATCTACCTGCAAAAAGCAGTCCATGCAAACCTGAAGGATCCGAATGTTCTGCCCCACAACTCCGGAGAAGTATCCTTTTGTTGCGCATGGAGGTTTCCATGAGCCAGGGACCTAGTCAAGAGCAGCCAGCACCAGGCAGGAAAACACAGGTAGGGAATGTGGTCGAGAAGGAGCCCTTGTTGCCGCCACAAGCGAGACGCAGAGCAGCCCCGTGTGAATGCTGGTGGACCGTCCGAAAGGTCTGCAGCAGGTTGTTTCAACAGCTCCGCTCCAGAAAGGAGCTGCAGCCCAGAGGGGAACACAGACAAAGACCAAGCTGCCTGCTGCATGAATAGCCTGACCCGGCAACCCG
This sequence comes from Tenrec ecaudatus, assembly GCF_050624435.1. Lineage (NCBI taxonomy): Eukaryota > Metazoa > Chordata > Mammalia > Afrosoricida > Tenrecidae > Tenrec > Tenrec ecaudatus. The sequence goes on along the minus strand of NC_134542.1, from coordinate 9,533,621 downwards.
GCCAGCACTCCGGGAGAATACAGAGCAGCCAGGACACGGGAAAAGAAGGGCCAGTGAGGGTTTCCCCCGGACTAACTCCAACCCCCTTCCTCTGCTTCCCCCTGCCTCTCTCCTTCCAGAAACCCCAAGATTGGCCAGCGCTGTTGGGGAAAAAAGAGGGGGCAGTGTGTAAATGCAAGGGGCCTGCAGCTGGGCCCGGCTACGTGCCCCTCATTATTCCTGGCAGGCGCACATCCCGGTGACAGTTCCTTCTACCACTGGCACTTGGTGCACAAGTTTCCAGCAAGAATCCCCGATAAAACACAGGACTTTGCCCTTGCTGGTGATCTGAAAGAACTTTGGGGAGAGGCCTGGGGATTTGAAATAGAAACGTCCAGGTTCCAAAAGTCAAGCTGTGTGTGTGTGTGTGTGTGTGTGTGTGTGTGTGTGTGTGTGTTCGGCGGTTGCTCAGGAACAAGAGAAGGGGACTCTGCACACAAACAAGACACTGTCCTTGAGACTGAAAGGCTGTGACTCACGCCATTGATGGTTAAAGTTTAAACGAATCAACTTGATCGTGTGCGACGTGAAAATGGATGCGTGGGACCGACGAGCCAGCCTGCCCCTTCCCCAGAGGTCTTGGCCTGGGGCTCTGACTCTGAGACTAAGGGGATCCGTGCCTGAAACTCCTCCACCAGACTTCAGGGATGGAGCGTCCAAAGGTTTGACAGCCCAGTGCCGTGTGGTGTTTACCCTGAACATTGTTCTTCCTCTTGTTCAACAGACGTCATGAGCGATCTTCTTTGCCTCATTGCCTCCCCATCCTGACCTGCTTTGGCATGTGCTTTAAAAAAAAATTTTTTTTTGGAAAAAAAAAATTTTTTTTGTACTTTTTCAATATCCTCTTAGCCCAAGACAGTAAAACATCATCAACAACAACAACAAACACTGTGGATCATGAAACCATACTCCGTTTCAGCAACAATAACGGGAGCTTATTCTCTTAGCAAATACAACCAAAACAGTGTATGCATGTGTATGTGTGTGTACATACATGTATGTACATACAGGCACACTGACAGTGCTTCAGAGATACTGCTTTGGGTTTCTTGTTTTGTTGTTCTTTTGAACAAATTGAAGATTGGTGGCAACCCTGTTTCCAGCGAGTCTCTGGGCACCATTTTTCCAACAGCAGGTGTTCTCTTCATGTCTCTGTGTCACATTGTGGCAGGGAGACAACATTTCAAACTTCTTCGTCATGCTGCTGCGTAGTGAACAGACTACAGCGTAATGTCACCTTCACTTTTACAGGCACGTGGGAATCAAACATAAGATATTGTGACACAGATTATTGCAATATTGCTTCATGTCTTTGTCTGGAACTGAACCCCCATAATGTATGTATGTGCGTGCATCTCTATCTATCTCTATATCTGTACCTATGTATTTATCTGTATCTATATCTATACATGTATTCAAATATACTAGAGGTCATAAGGATGGAACAAAACCAAGCAACATTTTATAGTTGCTACCCATTAGAATACCATGAGCTGCAAGGCCGGCACACAACAGATAGTAGGTATATGTGGTATGTAATGTCTTTCTTCCATAGGTGTATTAGAATCCTAGGACTTTCCCCCTCCCCCCAAATTCCTAATTTCAAATGTATTCTGTAGATGATAGCAATCTAGACTCTCCTTATACTTTCTCCTAGTGGACCACATTCCCCAACCAGAAGAGAACTGGACATGATTTTAGTAAATCTCCCGTGGAGTTTACAATTAAATTTTATCTCATGTCACTTTCAAATTAATTGACTATTCTTAGAATTCCTTCATATTTTCAATGAACCAAACACATTATCTGAAATGGGGCAATAGGGCAGTTTGGAGATCTACTCTTTCTAATTGAAGCTGAGCTCCTGGCAACCTCCAGTGTTGGAGACCCCAGCTTGACCACATTCAAACCCTGGTAGCAAAACAGTTAAGTGCTTGACTGCTAGCTGAGAGGTTGGGGGTTGGAACCAACCCAGAAAAAGACGGGGTGACCTGATTCACTCATGATGACAGCCTAGGAGACCTCGTAGGGCAGTTCTTCCTTGTACACATGGGTTTGCTGTAAGTAGAACTAGCAAACTCAATAGCCATTGACTCAACAGCATAAAACAACCAGAAAAACCAAACCAAGCTCACTGCATCGACTCCAACTCATAGCAACCCTCTAGGACAGGCTAAAACTGCCCTTGTGGGTTTCCAAGACTGTAACTCTTTCCAGGAGTAAAAAGTCTCATCTTTCTCCCGTGGGACAGCTGGTGGTTTCGAAACCCTGACCTTGCAGTTAGCAGCCCAACATGTAACACTACACCATCAGGGTTTCTCGAGAATACAACCACAATGGGGTGGGATACGTTGTCAATAAAGGCTCATTGATCTTTGCTCCCCTCCCCCAGAGAACAATGAAGCAATAAAGAAAGGAGTGCGTCCACACAGTTATAAAGGAAGTCCATATATGAACATATCTTTTCTAAATTTTTTTGCCCTTTATTTTCACTGGAAGCAAATTTTGGATGACAAAGCAGACATTAAAGATATTTTCTTTGTTATCTCTAAGCCGATTACTATATCCACTACGTCAAGTGAAAAATGATATCATGGAAGACAGACCTTAAAAGCTGACCAAAACGATACATTTATGTGTTTACTTTCATGCCTGCAGTACAGTTAACATAAATGGGGGAAAAACATGTTTATGCATTCAGAGGCAAGAATATCAGTATAAACTTTGAAAGTTGAAGCAAAACAAAAGTGCAAAATTATGCCCTCAACCAAAGGATTCAGAAAGCACAACTGAGGGGGAAATTTGAGGTTTTGTTTTGTTTTTCCATTCTTTAAGATAGATTTTATTCAGATTTGGAATACAAAATGGGAAACATTATCATTAAGGACAAAACTATCTCTATGAAGCCCCAAGTTCCATAGAGCTACGGTCAGAGTATGATTTTACTGACACCTGCTAAAATCTATGTATTTAATACATACTCCAAAGTGATGAAGGTTGCCAAATCAATAAGGAAAAAAAGTAAAATTTATACTCCCACCACTCAAAGAATTTATTTTGTAAGTCATTTTATATTTTCATTTTTTAAAAGTTACCATATTGAAAAGTTGGGCACCATCCAACTCTTTTGATCCCATGGCAAAGGTAATCAGAGTCTCAATCCATTTCAATTTCTAACTGTCCTTACTTTGCTGCTTCAGGTGTATGGAGAATCACCATTGTTGTTCCTTGTATTTGCTAGCACTTAAAGTCCTGGCTCTATAAACTTCACTAGAAGGGACAACAGAAGTCTGAGAAACAATGTCAGGCCAGTTCATTAGGGTGTCCTTCAAAACTTGAGCCCTAAACACTGCCTTCTTTGATAAATATGACACCAGTAAAACTAGATGGTGCCCAGTTACCATTAGTGATCACTTTGACCAAAGATTCTGATAAAGAACTTAATCAAAAGGGGGACAATGTGGGACAGAATTCCAAATTCTCAATGAAATCTAGACTTTCTGGAGCCATTAAGGCTGGACAAACCACCTGAAGCCCTTTGGAACTATTACTCTGAGATGGTCTTTAAACTATGAACCTTAAACAAACACTGTTCCCTAAAGCACTGAAATACTGATTTTCCTAATAAGTTAACTCTGTCTACCTTGAGCCTGGTGCTCTTTTAACAAATTCAACATCATACCAAATGGAAAACAACTCAAAAGGTTAGATGAGAAGCTTAGTCCGTCGATAGCATTAGAATTAATAGGATCAAGAATGGCAGTTGGGCACCATCTAGTTCTTCTGGTCCCATAGCAAAGAAGGCAGTTTTTAGGGTTCCAGATTTGAGGGAAATCCTAATCAACTGGCCTGGCGCTGTTTCTCAGTTCTTCTCTTGTACCTCCTTTTAAATTTTGCCGTGCCAGGAGCCTTCCTCTGGAGAAGGACGGGGAGAATGCTTGCACCACTTAAAGAAGGCGATCGGTGTCACCTTATGGTACCTCTGGGGATTGTTGAAACGGTATTTGGCTATGTGCATTCTCACCAAAGAAAAGCCAAAAGGAAGCATGGTGAAACGAGCGTCCCATCGGGACAGCCTCTACTGGCCATAAGCCACGTACGTACCTTGCAGCCACTGTGGGTCCGAGTCTTCATCAGGGGTGTCGTGGTGCACAACTCAATAGCCTCTGGCTCATGAAAGATGACTGCTGGGAGAGACTCCTTCTTCAGGGTGAGGACATTCAGTTTAGACTTCAGCATGGTCTGAAAGTGCTGGAAAGCAAATGAAGAAACTAAATATCCTGTCAATCCTTTGGCATTGCACATGCTACAGTAGTGCCTATCAGGATCCCTGGATCCCTGTTGGCACAGTGGTTGCGCTCACTGTCAATGGTTCAACACCCCCCTCCCCCCGCCAACAGCTTGACCACAGAAAGATGAGGAGGCAAACTGCTCCATAAAGATGGTGGCCTTCAAACTCCATGTAGCAGCCCTACATTGATCTATGGGGTTGCAATGAGTCCAAATTAACTCCAAGGCAATGGGATCACTGAATATTAAATCTAGTAGCACCAGATTCACTTTTGAGCTTGTCGTTGTTATTGTACTTTAATTGAGGCAAAACTCACATAAAATGAAATGAGCCATGTAAAAGTTTAGGCTGACCTTTGCCACACACTAAATTTTAGTAGCCAGCACTCAAAGCACATGGCACCTGGCAGCATAGAGGTTACATATTGGGTCGCTAACTGCAAGGTCAGCAGCTCAAAACTACCAGCCACTCTGCAGAGAAAGACGACGCTTTCTACTCCTGTAAAGTGTTACAGCCTCGGGTCAGAATTGACTTGAGACTCAAGGGCAGGGATCACTCAAAGCAGTCTTAATCACACGCACCCACGGGTGGGAGAATCACACTGCCTGGGTTTGCTCGGAAACCGACACCCTACAATATGTGCTTTGCTGCCTCGCTTTCCTTACTGTCGGAGCACATGTTGTAACCATCAGTTGAGTCATGGCATGGGTAGCCAAACTGGAGCCCGTGCACAGTCCCTCCCCCACGGTTTTCTTTGGCACCCCAACAAGAAAAAGACATAAACAAGATAAGGGTGTGGGGGCAGGGGAGAGAACCTCCACTGGGGTTGTGAAAATAATGGAGTTCAATTTCTAACTTGAACACAATGAGTCTGGAAGTCTCAGCTACTTCATGCCCCAGAGCCCCGACGTCTCCAGCCAGCCAAGCCCAGGGATGCAGCTCCTTGCTACTAATTGATTCCGCTCACATCTGCTGAGTGCTGGACGTCCAATCAGATGCTGAGGCAGGCACAGCTGGACCCAAGCAGGACATATGAGTGGCCGCATGGAATGGCTTCGCACAGCCGGTGGAGGTGGAAGGCAAATCTGCATGGTAAATCCGGGAGCAGAGCCCCAGACAGGCGGTGACAATGAATGGAAGGTGAAATACGAAAAGCTCAGTGCCATCAAGTCGATTGTGCCTCACAGCGGCCCTACAGGACAGGGTCAAACTGTCCCTGTGGGTTTTCGAGAATGTAACTCTTTACGACAGTAGAAAGCCTCATCCTTCTTCCTCTTAGCAGTTGGTGGTTTCCAACTGCTTTCCCTGTGGTTATAGCAGTCGCTGCGTAGTCACCACTATGCCACTAGGGCTCCTGGAAGGTGAAATGGGGGAGGAAAAGGAATTTTCCCCCCAAATTTCCTCTTTTATACTTTTATTTTTAGTCCACTGTGAAATGGTGACCGTAAAAGAGAGAAGTAAAACATGAATTATCTGATGACACACTGCCCGAACACATCTTCTCGTGGCAAATTAACATTTTCAACTGCTCTGAGATGTTTTTGTATATCTTCAGGGGCAGAAGAAGAATACTTGTGACCATATCTGATGAGAGCCTTCTCCCAGCCCCTTCTTTGGGGCAGTGGGCATTCCTACGTGGTACTGCATGTGGCTGGCTGTCAGAGTTTCCCATCTCAAGAACATGACCCCAGAACGACCATCAGTATGTCATACCGTATGTCCCTGGCCAAAAGGTCTGATTCACAGGAAATCCAAGATTGGCTAAGCAGATCCTTCTGGAAGACTGAGATATGGGATAGAACACTAGGGTAATAAGTGTTCAGAGTTGCTGCTGACTTTCTCATCCACCAAAGGCTGTCTGTGACCATGACCACAAAGAACTATCAAAGCTAAGTAATGGGCCAACACAGATATAGCAATGCTACATCCCAGAACCAGCTGTGGCTAACCTAGACCCACCCCTGGGGTTGCTGGGAATGTGGCCCCAAACATTCCATTTTTTGAGGCCGAGGTAAATGGGAGCTAAGTGTCTGATACTTGTAACAAAAAAGATCCCAGAGATACAAACAACCTTTAAAATGAAAGATCATCTATGAAACTACAAGGGAGCCACTAGTAAAAAAGTTACTACAATGACTTCTGTCTATTTCAAACTGTAAGCATGCAGGATCGCATTACCTTTGAAAGTAATCATGAATCATGTACTTCATTAGGATACCAGCCTAAACCCTCGTGATCAAGTACCAACGGCTCATCCGCAAGCAGAGATCACGATGCCCAGGACCTCTTTATTCAAGGCAAGGCCCCTTTGAGTTGCCGCCAGAATGAGATGAATTCCGAATCTCAGGAGACAGTCAAAGAGTGTACCTGAAATGACACCCAATTCTTCTGGCAAGAAAGCTTCTGCCTGGATCAGGAAGATTCAGGCATCATCAGAGCTGATGTGTCTGTCTCCTTGGCCTCAGTTTTCGGGACTTGCAATCTTAAAAACCATAGGTAAAACGAAAAAAACACCAACCAATGGTCGTCCTGAAGCCAACCATGACACAGTACCACCGCAGCCACCATGAGTTCCATTGGTTCTCTTGGCTCACATCAGTCCAGAAGCAGACAGATCAGCAAGGCTTTCTTTCGGGTGCTGCAGTCTAAGTGAGAGCCACCGCCCTTTAGATGGTCTCAAAACCAAACTCTGAGAGTAGAACCGCCCCTGTGGGTTTCCAGGAATGTAACTCTACATAAAAGGAGTCGAAAGCCTCGTCTTTCTCCCTGTGGGCAGCTGGTGGTTAGCAGCCACGACGGGAAACCACTACACCACTCCTCCTGGGAGACAAGCAGACCCATTCTGCTGTGTTAAATACAGGACTGCTTGGTCACTGCATGGGCAAGGAGGTGCAATGAAGGCAAATCCAACTTAAAAATAGCACTAATGAAAGTTAATAAGGAGGGAATGTAAGAGAGGAAACTGGAAAAGTCAAGCTCACAAATGAAAGATGCATGGAATCCCATCAAGAAAATGTGATGTTCATGCTTAAAGAAGGCAAGTGAATAGTGCTGTAGAAAATTAGGGCACTGCCCCAGACAAATCAAACAAAGCTCGATTTTATGTGTTGGGTGTATTGTTAGTTGATAAACCGAGCCTCATTATGCAGCGGGGGTAATCGCCCTGGCCTGTATCATTTTACAGTCGGCACTTCCGCCTCCTGTTCAGATAGTAATTTCTGCCAGGTTAGCAGGCAGCGATTTACATATTTTACCAATTCAAATGGGCTCTATCTTACCTTTGTATCGATTCTGTCTCCAACATAGACAACATCTTTGGAAAGCCAGTTCTGTATCTCCTCTTTGTTAAGACAGCTGGACCATTATAAATTATCCAGCCTCACTCACAAGAGAAAGAAGCATTATGATTTAAACCCTCGGTCCATCCTTGCATATCAAAGGCTGACCAGAATGGTAGGTTTTAACTTGCAAATCATGAATTCTGTCATGCTCAAATCCCAATCCAAAGATATCCCAACTTTTCATCTTGAGAGACCGACAAGAAACAAGTAAGGGGGATCACATGAATGGGAAACTTCAGTACCCCCAAAAGACAATTGTCATCAAGTCAACTCTGACTCACGGGAATCCTATATGAGCTTCAGAATCTATTCATCTTTATTACGCCAGATAGCCTCATCTTTCTTCTACAGAACACTGGTAGGTTTGAACCTCCAACCTTGCAGTTAACAACCCAACACCTAACCCACAGAGCGCGCACGCACACACACACACACACACACACAGAGAGAGAGAGAGAGAGAGAGAGAGAGAGAGAGAGAGAGAGAGAGAGAGAGAGAGAAAGAGAGAATGTATCCAAATGTGCAAAAACAATGATGCTTTGACATCCAACTCATAATTATACCTCATTACTTCTACTTTAGATGTAATAAGTCTTAGTGAGAATCGCTTGTGGTTTCCTAAAACGTATGCCACTTGTTTTGAATGAAGCTCCAAATACAGAGGGGGGAGGGGAACTATTATAACACTGTTTTGTAACATTAAATAAGATCTGTTGCTTAGCATTTTGTCTAAGGCTAGGCTCTGTGGAGAAGCAAAAATCAACGAAGGGTGTATGTATAAATACAGACATATAGAGAAAATGATTTCATAGAAATGGCTCACGCACTGGTACAAGTTGGCAAGTCCCAAGTCTGTGGGTTAGGCAGCAAGTTGGAGCTCCTCCTGATTCGTGTGTTTGCAGGGACTAGGAAACCCAAACCTGTAGAGCAGGCAACAGGGTGCTGGCTCACATCCCAGGAACTAGGGGTCAGAGCATGATGGGTTGGATGCAGGATAGAGTGACAGTAGGCTTTGCCAAAACATCCATATAGAATTGGAGGAAGGCCATACTCCCAATGAAACTCACCTTCCAACTGATCAGCTCCTCCTATCAGATCACAAAGGGAGGCTAATTGCACCCTATCTGACAACCACTGAGAATCCTGGCCTACTCAACTTGATACATGACCTTGATCACCACAGCCCACCCCTCTCACCTTTGCACCTATTTACATCTCCCTAAATCAAACATAATCTCTAAATAAATTCAATTACCAAATCATAATCAGACCTAACATGAGACAAGGAACATGCATACAACCAAAAGCACACAGATATTTGGTATACACAAATATACCCATACATTCCCATATTACAAAACATCAAAGAAATACTAGAAACAATTACAGTCCTCTTTTCTGCAACTGGTGACTTGGTTTTATCTCGTGTTTTAAACAAACAACTTCCTTCTACCATCCATCCCTTATTCTCTTTGCCCTCAGCAGGCACGTCACACCGTCATGTTTCCTTGCCTGATGGTATGACACAACCCTTCATTCTGGAAGGATCTGGGCTCTTTGTAGACATGTCAGAAACTGGTTGCTTTAGTTCTCTGATCCCAAGGTATGGTAATACTAAAGCATATCCCGAGGGATGCCCTGTATTCCCTATACCTTTGCCTATTCTAATTTACCTCCATTGTGTAATAGCTCTCTGACTTCCCCTCGGGAATGAGGATCATTCATACCAGCCAATACTGTAAATCCCTTTTTGCCTATTGATCCAGAGGCATGAAGAGCCCTAAGCGGCTGGTGGGATTCTTAACTTACAGTTCTAGGGAATCAGTCATGTGTGGGAGAATTCTTTTCTTTGGAACTCAGATCTCCACACCTACACAGCATAGGGTGAAGGGAGGGGAGCAAACATCTTGTAGGTGGGTCACTAGGGCTAATAATGAGTGGTGCCACTCACATTTCCATCTCATGATTCCTGGACCTATGAATCCTGGCTGTGAGAGAAAGAGAGAGAATTTAGATTCCTGGAGAACACTGCCTTAACCCTGCAAATCATTGCCACCTAGCTAGCGTTGTAATTGGAAAAACATGCAGGAAAGTCCATTCAATCTTTCTATCAAGTCACCTGTGTCAGGATCATGGGGAACATGGTAAAAGCATAGCAATTCATGAATATGGGCCCACTATCACATGCTATTGCTGTGAAATGGTCCTTGATTCCAGGTCATGTTGTACTGGCTACTACGACAATGAAGGTGGTATTCTGTAAGTCCACAGATGTTAGTTTTGGCAGAAACAGTATGTTCGAGGAAGGCAAATCTGTACCAAGACTAAGTGTCCATCCCAGCAAGAACAGAGCCCTGCCCTTTCCATCATGGAAGTGATCCAGTACAATCAGCCTGCTCCCAGGTTGTTGGCTGAACACCACGAGGAATGGTGTCACATCAAGGGCTCATTATCGGTCTCCGGTGCTGGAAGATTGGGCAGTCAGTGGTAGCAGCACTCAAGTTGGCTTGGTGAGCAGAAGTTCCTGTCGCTGAATCCATGCCACCATGGCCTCTTTGTTGGTGGGCCCACTGGGCAGTGGCAGGAGTGGCTGGAGAAGTAGGATGACTACTATCCATGAAGCATGTCATACAGCCACTTGATGGCTAAAATCTTCCTTATCAGAGGTCACCTTCCGGGGAGCAGCCACACGCAATGCAAATATCTTCACTTCTTTGGCTCAGTCATAGAAGTCAATCCCAATGTTACTGCCTCACACAACCTTGTCACCAACTTTACAGTAATGTTCCTTCCAAGCTCCTGGCCATCGAGCCAATCAAGGGCCACGCCATGGGTACACCCGTCATACACCTGAAAAAAATGTACCACCAGGTGCACTACTTGAAGTTAAGCCCAGTGGAAGCATTGCTCTTCATCTCCATCCTCCACGGAGGTCCCAGGAAGGGCTGCAATATGACCGCTGTTCACTTCAGATGGTGCCGATTCACCTGTAGAGCCACCTGCTCTCTCTGTCTCCTTTAATCGATTATAAGGAGCTCCCAAAGGGGTCACTGAGGCACACTGGGAGAAGGAAGGTCGTGCAATAAGAGGGACTACGGTCCTTTGTGCCACCTCCTTGTGTGACCTTCTCATGTCTTCAGGTCCGATCTCATAGATCACTTCCATTTAGTAATGGAGTGCTACTGTGCATGTCTGATTTTTTACTCTGTGCGCCATATAACACACAGTTCATGGTAAGAGCTCCGGTCACACGGTGACTTGGTGTGCAGCCTGTATTAAGGTGCAGTCAGAAAGCAAAGGCTGTGTCTCAAACCTTGAGTAGCTCTCCAGAGAGGATGACAAGGCTTTGCTCCACGGTCCTAAGGGTCTGTACTGTGATTCACCAACAGAGGTTTCTCAGGGTCTCCAGACAATCTCTCTCTCTCTCTGCCACTGACACCTCAAGCACCATTGGATGCTAGGGCACCTTCACATATTGGTTCTTCACCCTTATAAGAAGAGGCATGTCCTCGGGGCACTGCATGTGTGGGTCCATAGGTCTGACCTGAGACGCACACTCTAACAAGCCAACTTCCCCAATTCCTTAGGTCTGGCACGTCAGCATGATTCCGTGTAGACCGCCGCTTAATCCATACAGAGTGCAACGAACAAATAAACTATTAAACCCTTTTCAAGCCTCTGGAACCAACACAGTTAATGAAGAGTCTGTGCCTTGTGAGCCCTGTCAATAAATTCCACCTGATCCAACTCTGTTACTCTGGGCCAAAAGGGATCATGATTTTACTGCCATGGTGGCTTAGCAGACAAAGGTGGAGGAATCTCTTAAAATGGGTATCTGAGGGCAGGTTCTGTTGGCAGGAGGAACTCAACTGAATTTAGGGGCTGAAATAACCCTTTCTTCATGATTATTTGCCTATATGCCCCCATGCCACGTTTCAGGAGCCCATTTCTTCCAATCAATTCCCTCACTTTAAGTTCAGACACTACTCAATGGGATTGCAGTTCAATCACTTTCACAATCATTTTCTTGAACAGGTTTACAGAAATCTCTGTTCTGTTACTAGGAACATGGCTTTTTATCTTTCTAGGCCACAGTGGTACATTTCAGGTCTGGTTTTTGAGGTGCAACTCTGAAGCTTTGAGCTCATGTTTTTCTTTCACTATTTGGGGTCGAACGACCTTTTCACAGGGGTCACCCAATTCATAACAGTAGCAAAATGACAGTTTCGAAGTAGCAACGAAAATAATTTTATGGTTGGGGAGACATCACCACATGAGGAACTGTATGAAAGGGTCATGGCATTAGGAAGGCTGAAAACCACTGGTCTAGAGAAATAGAAGCAACAAACCAACTTCCTTAACCCTCTTATTCTGATAAAATTGTAGAAATGTTTAACTATGTAAACACCCAGAGCCTCTTCTTTCACAAATATCTGATCCACTGGTCAAGAGGATGAATTTGGCATATCCGTATGTCTATCTCATGCCATGAGTTAGCAATGGTCTTTTTACTACCAGAGACAGAATCGGCAGCACTTCTAAGACCCACCAGACTGGACAGCCAACTTAGTAAACACCTCCTTATAATCTTATTCCTCTTAATATAGTGACACTTCAAATTGCCTCAAGCGCACATGAAAGGGATGCTGAATAACGAAGACCAGAGAAGTCATGCATCTGATTGATGGTGCTGGTGAAGAAACGAAATACCACGGAGTCTGCCAGGAGGACAGAGCTCAGTCTTGAAAGAAGGGTGGCTAGAATGCACGTGAGAAATTAGGATGGGGAGACTTCGTTGCATGTGCTTTGCACGTGCTACCTGAGAGGCCCATCCCTAGAAAAGGACACTGCTCGGTAAAGCAGAGCATGGGCAAAACGAAGACCCTCAAGGACACGGACTGACCCAGTGACTGTAGCAATGGACTCAAACAAAACACTTACGAGGCTGCCACGGGATCGGGATGGATACTATTCTGTCACACAGCATCGCCATGAGGTGGAACTCACCCGATGAGACCTAACAAGAGCCTCAGAATCACTCTTGGTCCCAAAGTCCAAGGCTAGGATCCCCAGAGGAGGCAGAGATACGAATATATAAGTGAAATGTCTCGCGCAGTGGTAGAGGCTGGCAAGTTCCAACTACACGGGTCAAGTAGCTGGCTAGAGACACCTCTAACTCAGACGGCCATAGGGGCTGATAAGCACACAGTCACCAGGTGAGACAGCAAGCTACCAGCTCCTGTCCCAAAAGCCAGAGTTAAAGGATGACAAGTTGGATGCAAAAATCAAGGGAAATGGGCTTTGCGGGAGCATCCATCTATATGGATGCATGCCAGACCCCCACAGAAACCCCCTGCCAAGTGATTGGCTACTTGCATCAGTTTATAAACCGGATGATAAGTAGATGTCTGCCAAACCACTGAGAATCTTGACCTAGCCAAGTTGACGTCTAACCTTAAATGTACATCCTTAGATTTCTGCCTTTAAACATTTATTCTAACGTTTTCACAGAAATCATCATAGCGAGAGAATATTTTTGTTAAAAAAACACAAAGAATGTATTAAATGGTTAAAAGTCGTCGTATTCATGAATAAGAACAAAATTTACTTAATTAAGTTGAGTCTTTGTGTCACCACTTTTGAAAGACAAAGGTGCTTGCTTAGCCTGTTTTTAAAGTAAAGTGGGAGAGCATAACTTCCCTAAATCTGTCAGGCAGCCACAGCCTTGAACCACGGGAGTTCATGGACTCACTGTCTTTAGAGTTTATCTCAACTGGGGATCTTAAGAAAACACAGACACACACCAAGTTATCTTCGTGCTGAAAATTGCCCCAGTAACTGTTCTGTTCAGATAAAGCTCTTGCTTAACTGTCAAGGTCTTTAACAAGACTTCCAAGCCCTGGTGGCATGAGTAATTCAGTCCTCGAACATGCACCAGTCAGCAGCTTGAACCTACTAGCTGCTCCTGGAGAAAAAGACAGTGGCAGCCTACCTCCATAATGGCCAAAAGCCTGGGGACCCGGAGTAGCTCTACTGTCACCAGGGATAAGCCCCAATCGCCAGAGGAAGCCGGAATTCCATCAATAGCAATGGTTTTTCTGTATTTTCAAGACACCCAGAAGAGTAAACAGTGGCCTATTTTTGTTACAGCGATGGCTATTGTGAAATGAACTGAAAATGCTGGTGTTCACATACTCGTATTTACTCATTCAATTTTGATCATGAAAGCGGTTCTTTTGAACATCAGAGTTGTGTGGGAGAAGAGAAGCCCAGAAATAATCCCAGGCCCATGGAGAGGGCACAAAGTCCGCAGGAGGCTCACCAGGGGATAGAGGTTTTAGAGATCTCTGTGTGTGTGTGTGTGTGTGTGTGTGTGAGATTATTCCTATGGAATCCCCTCCCCCCATAACCTGACTTCTCAGATTTGAATTGAACCGACCCAGCAGAGCCCTTCCAAAGCCACTGCCTCTGCTGGATGGTTTCCGGTGGGAGGCACCTGAGCGATTGAGACGAAGAATTCCTGAACCAGTTCTGCAGTCACGCGACTTGTCTTCCAGTGGATGCCGGTGCAGGCTGATTCAAACAACAGGTATTGAAACGTGCCTCTGCCATCAGTGACTGACACATGTCTGAGTTGGAACCCAGTTACAGTACCTTTTGATTTCCCCTCATTCCGGTGACAAACCTAGTTACGTCCACAGACCTTCATTTTCATTTCATTTTGCCGTAGTCCAAATCCCTCTCCAGGCTTCCGCCTGGTTGATACAGGACTGAACATCGTCTTGGCAGGGTGAAGGAAACTAAAGCAAAATTTGTCCCCAAGCTTGAAGTGGTTAGGAAGGTCACAGGCCAGAGCTTGATTAGGGTCCCCTGGGGATGGTGGAATTGGCGACATCGTCTGCAGAGCACAGGGAGTTTACCTGTGCTACGTGCGATCTGCGGGAGAGTAAATATTGTGTCACAGTCAACAGTTGTCCGTGACTGAAACCGGGTCCACTGCCGTAGAGTGAATTCCAGCTCATTGAGACCTTATAGGGGGTTTCTGAGGCTGTGAATCTTTTCAGGAGCAGAAACCCTCAATGCCCCCCCTTTGGAGTAGGGGTGGGTTCCAACTGCCAACCTCTCGGCCGTCATGCCAATGCCTAATCCGCAGCACCACTATGTCTACGGAGACGGTGACTCTACTATTTTACTGGGTTCATCTCAGTTATCACGATTGCTACAAAAGATCTCCTAAGATACCTAACCCGGACAAAACTGATCTTCCTCCCGGATTCATGCCTGAACACACCTTGTACAGTCATTGCGTTTATAACCCCCAAATGCCCATCAGGGTTGGGTCCTTTCACCCTACTTATTCCATCGGTATGCTAAGCAAATCATCCAAGAAACTGGACGGGACGAAGAAGAATGTAGCATCAGGATTGGAGAAAAGCTCATTGACAAGTTGCAATAGACAGATGCCACAACCTTGACTGCTGAAAACAAAGAGGCCTTGAAGCACCACTGAAAAAGCAAGACTGCTTCCAGTGTGGGTTTGGAAGACTCCGGTGCGCCTGTTCTAAGCCCTGGTGATTTCAATCACTTTAGATGCATGTGAAAGCATAAGAATTGACGCATTTGGTCTGGGGTCTTAAAGGCTTGAAGGTAAACAAACATCCATCTAGCTAAGAAGCAACAGAGTCCACATGGAAGGAGCACACCAGCCTGTGTGATCACGAGGTGTTAATGGGAGCATGCATCAGGTATCACAGATCCAGAACAGAAAATTATACCAATGTGAATGGGGGGAAGGGGTGCAACAATAAGAAAATACATTAAAAAAATAAAACCTAAAATCCTGGACTGCTAACCCTAGGGCTGGTAGTTCAAACTTACCAGCCAGTCTGCGGGAGAAAGATGTGGCTGTTTGCTTCCATACGATTTACAGCCTCAAAAACCCTATAGGACAGTTCTACTCAGTCACATAGGGTCACTATGAGTAGGAGTCGACTGAAGAGCAGAAGGTTTTCTACACATCTTTAAAAACAATCTTGCACACACTGTCCATATTGTCCCCCAGTTCCTAGCAAAGTGACTGGCACATAGTAGCCATTGAAGAGATGCTGAATGGCATAAATGAATGAGGAAGTGAAGGAAGGAGGGGCAGCATGATTAATACAAAAACTAAATGCCCCTTTCATAGCTTCCTAGGGTTCCAAGAGCAAAAGAGCACAAATGAATGGCTTTAACGACTTGAAGGAGCTGTCTTAAAGTTCTGGAGGCCAGAAGGGCCAATCAAGGTATTAGCCGTGGTTATGTCTTCTGAGGATTTAGAGACTGGAGCTGTGCTGCCCTTCTCTGCTCGCTCTCGGTGGCACTCCCAGCAGTCTTTGCTCTTGGTTGGCTGTGTCCACAGCTAGGTGCACACCGGGCTTCTGTCTACATCTGGGGCTGTTCTCCTGTTTGCCAGACTTCAGTCAGATAGGATTAAGAGTAACACTATGCCTTCTTAAAACATTCTATTTCCAAACAGGGTCATGCTCACAGATACCAACATATCTTTTGGAGGCGACACAATTCAATCCATAAAAGTCCGTCAAACGAAGCACATATTGTTTTCATCTGTCCTCATTCCCTTCCATTCTTTGACTACAAGGCACCGACTGGTCCAATCAACTAGACACTTTTGTTCTGGAAATCACCTTGGCAATGAACTCTGCTCCCAACACACAGCCAAACAAATATTCAACCATCGGCCAAAGGAACCATGACTAATATCCATACTTGGATCTACTAAAATTGCAGCTATTTTCTTATAAAAGAAGATTCCAGGCATGTAGTGGAGACGAAGGCCAACTCTTTAGGTTAGTTTCTTCCGACCTGCAATAGCACAAAGGTCTCATTACCACTTGACCGGCATAGAATTCAAACCAGTTCAGTGCTGAACGTGATTCTCATTTGGGTAACAGCGAACAGGTCCTCCCTGCTCTCCTCAAAATGCTTTAGGGCTGAGCTGTGCTTTCTAACCAGAGGTACTCTACAGGCAAGTATCAACTATTCACAGCTGAAGCATCCCACATTAGAAACCAAGCAAAAAAGCAAGGCAAGGGAAGGAAGGGAAAACCACAAGGAAGAAAAGTTGGGCCACACAAGAGAAGGGAGGGAGAGAGAGAGAGAGAGAGAGAGAGAGAGAGAGAGAGAGAGAGAGAGAGAGAGAGAGAGAGAGAGAGAGAGAGAGAGATGCTCACTACATAGGCTCTTCATGGATGGAAACACATCACCAGATAACCTCTCTTGTTTTCATTGTACCTTATCCCAAGATAATGCTTAATGTCTCAGAACTTGCTACCAGTGTACATAAATGCCTGGGCCTGTCAGTCCCATGGACCTGTATTTGACTCCAGACACAATGGAGACGCACGCACGCACGTGCGCTAATGATCCAGTTAGCTGCCCAAGCCAGCATCAGAAGGCACGCTGCCTTGTAGTTAGCTTGTTTTCCACGGGACAGGAAGACTAACAGTGCCATGATGCTTGCCAGCTTGCATTACAGCGTGAGTCTGTCTCGACCTGCTCTGAACACCCTTCAACTAGAGCCCAACAGAGAACCCACCTCTGAAATCCTCCTGATGGTTCATTCAGCTGTGCATGCATCAGTGCACCGAGTCAGGCATTCGGCTGGGTCCGCCACATGGGATTACACAGCCGTGCTTCCTGTTTTCGGAGCTCAAGTCCAACCGGGGAGACCATCACGGACAAAGTACGCATTCTCTATTTCGAACCAGCAACAACCATCTTGCTAAGGAAACCGAAGCCAATGAACTGGTATTCTTCCCTTAGCCTTAGACCCCTCCTGCTTCTCCGCCCAAGGGCTCCCAAGGACTTGCACCAGCGGATGAGCTGCTTCAGGCTGCGAAGGAAAAATGCCGGCACCTGAACGCCCCCAGCTGCCCTCGATTTCGGATTGATGAAGTATGAGAGTATCCGTACGCCAGGTCCCTCAGCCCTAAGCGGCTTAACTGTGAGCCGGGTTCTGGTTTCTTCGTTTTTGACAACTTTTTCCAGAAATTTCCACCTAGTATTAAGCTCCCATGACAACTGGGTTGACAACACATACCTCATGGTCTTTCTCCCCTCCCAAGCCCCTTCCCATTTCCCCATCTCACCCCAACCAGTGTTTCTAGGACTTCCCCACAGACTCAAAGCACCCACTGGCATCAACATGGCTCTGACGCATAGCAACCCTGTGGAGGGAGGGCTTCTGACGTTGCAAAAGGTCTTTGCCGGAGTAGACAACCTGACCTTTCTCTCTGGGAGCGCTTGCTGGGTTTAGCTCAACAACCTCCCAAGACTCTCCATCCTTTCCTCCTAGTCTAATGGTTGATTTCAGGAAGATAATGCCTACTTTTCTCTGAAAACGAAACAAAACAAAAGCCAAACTTGTTGCCATTGAGGTAAGAATCCCATTTTCATTAAATATTGATCATGGGCAATCCCCCTGAGAAGGGCAAAGGCTCAGAGTCAGGTAGGGGAGCATAAAGGGCATCAGCGAGCGCACCCGGCTGCCCCGCCAAGGTAAACAGGAAACCCACATGCATTCCTCCAAGGGATACATCATTCCTTCTGAATGTGGAGCCCAAGCTGGGAAAGGCCTCATGGAAGAGAGGACAGCTGATCTTAGCCAAGAAGTGAAGCAGAGTTTCACAACCTCTTAAAAATCATCCTTGCTGACCCCCAATGGAGCTTTTATAAAGAGCCCTGACAGCCCAGATCCTATCACAGTGATCTACATATAACCCCTCCCTGGGGGACAGACAACAGAAAAGTGGTGAAGGGAGACATCGGTCAGTGTAAGACATGAAAACACAGTCATTTATAAATTATCCAGGGTTCATGAGGGGAGGAGCACGGGGGAGGAAGGGGGACAAATGAGGAGCTGATACCAAGGGCTCAAGTAGAAAGAAAATGTTTTGAGAATGCTGATGGCAACAAATGTGCTTGGCACAATGAATAAATGGATGGACGGATGGACTGTAATAAGATGTACGAGCCCCCAATAAAGTGATTTAAAAGAAAAAAAGGGTGCCCAGCTGCTAACCACCAGCTTGCTGACATGAAACACCAACCTCTCTGCGGGAGACAGAAGTGGCTGTGGGCTTTCACAAAGGTTCACCCCTTTGGAAACCTTAGGAGGCAATTCCACTCTGTCCTCTAGGGCGACTACGAGTCAGAATTTCCTTGAATGGCCACGAGCTCAGGCGCCTTCCTGGACATGTTCCCCACTGGTTGTTTAATGGCACCGCAGTGCTATGTATGTGCCTATGGCTGTGACATGAATCTTATCATTAGAATGTCCAGAATCTTTGGCCCCTCTGAACCAAGTGAAAATAAGAAGAAAGGAAAAAGGAGCGTGGTAAAGAAGCCCCATCAGAAAAGTGCAAGGATATAAAGTTCAAAGGCTTTGAGAGAGCCAAGGTGACTAGTGTGGTCTGGGGAAGATGGCAAACGACTTCAAACTCTTTGAGATGCCTCACCCCAAGAGGAAGAGGCCTATGACCCGTAGGGTTCAGCCCTTCAGAGACGGACATCCTTTCCCTCCTATCTCTCAACCTTCGGATCCAGCCACTGCCATGACGTGAGGAATTTCAAACAGGTGCGTGTGGTGAGACAGTAAAACAGCACTAGCTCAGCTCCCAGCATCCCCGTTCGTCACCTTGAAGTTCTTCCTTTAGGCCCTCATGTAGCTGCTCCCATCCACCCTAGAGGGCTCTGTCCAAATTACAGATCCTTGGATGAGATTGCTGTTTTAAGCAGCTATGTTTTAGAGTCATTTGTTATATAACAATTTAAAAAATCATTTGGTGATTTGGATGCTTATAGGCACTAATCAAATCTATGGAAAGACACAAACCACCATTTTAGGAAAGTTTTATCCATTGCCCCGATGGTAATCTGTGGTGAGAAATTTGCGTAAACAGCGGGTAAGCAAGGAGTTCTCAAGTGATCACTTGACTAGCCAAGGCTATGAGGTCATGCTTTGCTTGTCTTTATTTTGAGTAAAGGCTGATCTTCTGGATGCGTCAACGAGCTTGTCAACAAAACCTAGCAAAAGGTCCTGAGAATAACAACCTGATGATATTTCCAAGAGGCAAAAAGACACGTAACAAATACTTTCAAAAAGAGCTGCCAGGCTTGCAAGAGTAGGCCAGAAGAGAGTCAAGTGGAAAATATTTTAAAACACACAGGGGAAGCAAACTGCCCCACCCCTGATCCATGAGGTGATCCCAAGAGAGGAGAAAACAAGGAATTCCAATATCCTCCCAAGGGAGACAGTGGTGTCTGCGAAGGAGAATGCTCATGTTCCATGTGAGAGGCCTGGGTTCCGTCCATCCCTGGCCAGGGCATCTTACCGACAGACACCATCCATCTGTCAGTAGACATTTGCACACCGTGATGATGCTAAGTGAATGTCAATGGGATTTCCAGACTAAGTTGGAGGAGAAAGAAGGACCTGCTGATCTACCTCTGAAAATCAGCCAGTACAACACTGTGGGTCCCAGTGATCTGAGCAGAATTTCATTTTCTTGTACATGGGGATGCCAATCTAACTCTGGGTCTACTAACTAAACACACGCCTTCATCCAGACCACCCTCTTCTCTTCTGAGGATCACTGCTCTTAAATTACATTTTAATCTAAAGCAAATAAGATCCTATCTAATTACTCACCACCTTTAGCCGAATTTTGACCTAAACGTGGGTCATATAACACTATGCATTTCAGAGTTGTGTGAAATGATATTTTGAGTGGGGACATGGGAATAATGTTGAGTATTATACTCTATGGTACACATGACACACATGACAGTCCTTTGGCACTCTGGGGAAGCAGATCCAAATGGACGGTGCTACCTTTGCGGGTTAGATGATGGCAGGGGCAGCTGCTCCCATCAAAGTCTTTTACTAGTGCCAACTCGAGTTAGAGGTGGACTAACTCTGGGGCTGCTGAAGAAGGGTTTTCCTGACCCCATCCCTTCCTATCATCTACCTCAAGTTCAACCAGAGGGCCTTGCACTTCTTCCAAACAGAAAATGAAAGAAAAGCATCTATGAAAGGTTCAAATCCAAATTAGGTGCCCCTTTAGCACGTGCATTTAGAACACCGTTGTATTTCCTTAGTTGTAGTCAACATGCACACACAATCTGGATTCAGGCAGTTTAGTCTACAGTCCTAAAAACTATTTTTTTAAAATACAATGAGCAAATTAAATTACAAACAAGGATAAAGAAACTTGACTCCCCACCAGTGAATCAACTTGGTAAACAAACCTTAAGCCCACATCCAAGAGGACATTAATTGGTTCCATTTGGCTGGGAGTTCGCCTGCCTGGGCTCTCAGTCAGCCTATGCCTCAGGGGCATATGATTTTCCATGCCTGGTTTCAGCACACAGCCCCAAATCCACCCTGTGCTGTATGCCATTTCTAGTAGGATACTAGGAGGCCTAGTGGCACAACAGTTAAATATCAGGCTGCTGACTGGAAGGATGATGGTTCGAGCCCACTCAGCAGCTCCAAGATAGAAAGACCTGGAGATTTGCTCCAGTGAATACTGCAGTCAAGGCAATTCCAATGGGAAGTTCCATTCTGCCACAGGAGTTGCTATAAGATGCATTAAACTTGACAATTGCCAACAGCAACGTTAGATATCTTGGGCCCCAAACTCAACAGCCTACGTTCTGACAAGTTTCAAAACTCTCATTGGCACAGCTGAGGCTGATACTACTTAGCCACCCAAGGTCTTTCCCTAACGCAGTGGTTCTCAACCTTCCTAATGCCATGATCCTTTAATGCAGTTCCTCATGCTGTGGTGACCCCCTACCAGAAAATTATGCTCGTTGCTACTTCAGAACTGTAATTTTGCTACTGTTATGAACAGTAATATAAATATCTGAGATGCAGGATGTAATATCATTGTTAAAAATTGAACATAATTAAAGCACAATGATTAATCACAAAACAATATGTAATTATATATTGTGAAATATTTATTTCTAATGACAAATAAATGAAATTTTGTCTTGAAGTATGTTGTAGCATGGGTAACAGTCTTCATACCAGGCACTCGGATGTGGGTGTAGCAGCATGTGGGCGGCCCCACCTGGAGGATGGATAGAGGAGTGGTGTCTCAGTTCCTAAGACCACTGGAAATATGTGTTTTCCAATGCTTTTAGGTAACCCCTGTGAAAGGTCGTTTGACCCCCCAAAGGGGCTGTGACCCACAGGTTGAGAACCACTGCCCTAGAAAATAAGAACCTGTGTATGAGACATGGCTGACTTCAGAGATTCTTGATAGATGTTTATCTCTACTATGCCATCTTGCATCATTCATTCATATTCAATTTCACCATGACAAAAACTCCTAGATGAAGGAGTAGGTTAAGCCTGGACTGCAAGTTGAAAGATAAGCAATTTTTCTGCAGGAAAAGATGAAGCTGTCTATTTCCATAAAGATTTTGGGGCTTGGAAGCCCCATAGAGAAGTTCGGCTCTGTCCTGTATGGTCACTAAGTAGGATTGAGCTCACTAGCAGTGGGTTGGGTTGGGTTGGGCTGGGCTGGGCTGGGCTGGGCTGGGTTGGGTTTGCACCAGGGTTGGATGACACTATGGTTTGCACTTTACACATAACCTAAAAGTTGGATTTTGAACCCACCCAGTGACACTGCTGCAGAAAGGCCTGGAGATCTGTTTGTGTAAGGACCACAGCCAGAAGAACATTCTGGGGTACTTCTACTCTGTAAGACATGGGGTGACCCTGAGTCCAACTTGATGGCAGCAGGTTTGGATTCCTCTTTCTTTTTGCTCATGGAAAAAAGGGAAAGGCATTATGAAAGCCCTAAGTACCCCCAATTCCCTTTATATGTCAGTGATGTCCATGTACTTTCTTCTTAGTCACACAATTAACTAGTGGAAGCAAAAAGATATACTCTGAGCCCGTACACTCCATCCATAGATGCTCTGCTTTTGCCACAACAGTGAGGACAGCCTCAATATGAAACAGGCTTCATCTCTTACCAGCTGTATGACCTTGGGGAATCCACTCAACCTACCAATGTTGCAGGTCTGATCTGCAGATCAGGACAATAATGATGTTGTTGTTGGCTGCTGTCAAGTTGATTTCAACTCATAGTAGCCAGAGTTGTAACAAAACCATGGCTAATCCTGCACTATCCTCATAAACGCTGCTCACTTGAGATCATGGTGGCAGCCACAGTGACAAGCCATCTTGTGGGGGGTCTTCCTCTTTTTCTCTGACCCCTCTACCTGACCAAGTGTGATGTCCTTCTCCACACACTCTCCCTCCCGAAAACATGCGCCAAGGACATGAGGCGAGGTCATCCTGGTCATACTTCTTTCAAGCCAGATTGGATGACAATGTTCAGCAAGAATGTCAAATATATCATATGACCTTTAACACAGGGCCAGAGCTGCAGACATTAGCCCTAACCGTAACGATAATGATTCTCGAACTAGGTGGAGAGTGGAATGGCATGCTCCAAAAGACATGCTGCAGTATAAGTCCTGGTCCTCGTGAATGTGACCTTATTTGGAAACAAGGTTTTTGTAGATTGAGTCCAGTTAAGATGAGGTTGTACGGGAAGAGGGTGACCCCTGATCCAGGGTGACTGGCGTCCCTGCTGGAGGAAGAGAAGAGACACAGGCAAAACAAAACTCACTGCCGTTGACTCGACGCCGACTCCTAGCAACCCTATAGGACAGGGTAGAAGTGCCCCCGTGAGTTGCTGAGATTCTAACTGTTTGCGGGAGTAGAAGGCTCATCTTTCTCCCTCGGTGCTGTCTGGAGGTTTTGAACTGCTGACCTTTAGGATCACAGCTCAATGCTTACCCCCCTATACCACCAGGGCTCAAGGAAGATAAAAATCAGCCTTGTAGAGATGAGGTAGATCAGAGCTATGATGCTCCAAGCTAGGGGAGGCCTGGGGCTGTCAGACCTTGGAAGAGACAGAAGATCAGTCCCTGTAGACTTTGTAGAGAGCTGACACCTTGAAGTCAGTCTTTAAGGATCCGGAGTCATGAGATTAAGAATTCTATTGCTTCAAGCCATCCCATCTGTGGGACTTCCCTCTGACAACTCTGGGGGATGAATGCACTACAATCAATGAAGCTCCTTAGTGAGGTGTGAATGTGATTTCTTTTCCTTCTTGCTCTTCTCTATTGCTCTCTCAAGACTTCTTCATATTCCTTTTCTTGCACACGTTGCACAGATTTCAGCAGTTCATCCTTTCCAGTCTCTGAAATGTCAATGACATATTTCCAACTAGAAGCCTATCCCTTGATCGTTGAATTCTCCAGATTATTTATTCTGATTTCTGATAAGAAAAGGCTTCACGTGGAGAGAAGAGGCCACACAGGCTCTTGGGAAAATGATTAGCCAATGAAGCTCCTGATAGCTTACAGCATTATCACCATCACCATCCCCTGGCCCCCTGAGTTGTGCCTCAGGTTCTATTTTAAGGGGACGGATTTAGGCCCTGCTCCTGTCAACCCTTGGGTACAATCTATAACTAACCTGCTTTGCAGCAGACACAACTGAGGCACAAAGATTTTCCATCACTTATCTCACAAATGGCTCAAAATCAACTTGCTCCAACCAGGCCTAGGTCTTCCCCAGGCTCCTCCCCCACAAACCCTCTTCTCCCTCTGTGGAACCACTCTCAAAGTCAGAGGTTTGTTGTTATGAGGTGTGGTTGAGTCCGCTAGGAAGAGCAACCTTACACACAGCAGAACACAACCAGGCCTAGCCCTGCACCATCTTCACTATCCATATGTTGGAAGCCAGGGTTGCAGTTATTAGGTTGATCCATGTCATAGAAGGTTGTCCTCCTCTTCAGTGACCCTCTGCCATGATTAATCTTTCCTGATGAGGTGCCCAAAGCAAGTGTGTTAGGCCAGGTAGACTAGAGAAACAAATCCAGGGAGACACCTGTGTATAAGACCGAGTTTTAAATAAAGGGTAATTGTACATTAAGAAAGCATCCCAACCCAGGCCAGATCAAGTCCATAAGTCTGATAATAGCCCATATGTCTGATACCTCTGACTCATGAAACCCATGCAATGACACTGAATGCAGGATGATCACAGGTAGAAACTCTTTGGATCCAGTGGCGTTGTAAGTGTCTCAGCACTGGCAGGGGTCTCTATATGGCTTCTCAGGCTCCAGAGGTATGATTGTGTCAGGCTAGGTCCATGTGGCTTCTCCAGATCCCCGGGCATAGCACTATATGTCTTGGCAGTAGAGCATCGCCTCAGGAAGTGGGCCAAGAGTCTCTCCTACCTCCAAGAAGGAAAAATCAGATTTCCCAGAATTCTCAGGAGAAAGCCATGGCCACACAGAGGCCTCATTGGCTATGATCCGATTGACAGACTAGACTCCACCCTTTCACTCTTAATCCTCTCAAGCCCCAAATTGACACCAGAGTATGTAACTATCATAGTAGGCAAGATGAAGACTCACCATCAGTCTTAGAAACCAGAAACTAAGGCTGTGTTTCCACCCTGACCTCTTTCTTAAAACTGCTTGTCTATGAAAGTACCCAACCACTTTTTCTCTATCAAATCTCTCCGCTTGTATTTTCTCCTTTTTGTCTCAGAAAGGAAGAGACCTGTATGGTACACCTATCTTTTCCAGTTACTCAAATTCTCATTAAAATCTTGTTCTATATTCTGTGGTTTGTTTTCTAGAATAAGAAGCAATGGGAAAATTATTGATTGTGAATGCTTATTGACATTCGACAAAACACACACTTCCTATTTGTACAGGCATAGGACTGAGCAGTGGTTTGTTCTGCTGGACCTAAGGTACCTGTGGCTCAGAACCAACTGGGTCTCACGTAAGAACAGCTCATGAAGGCCTCTAGCAACACCCAATGGGTGTCACTATCGGGCATGTCCGTTTTAAGTCCATAGAGTCAAGCTGTGTGGTTCAGGCTACATAAGCTCTACAAATTCAGAGAAAGGCGGGGGCTCTCCTAGGCTTGAGCACTTGGAGAAGGCATGAAAGAGGAAGTAGATTTGCCTTCCAAAAAAGGAGAGTCAAGGACGCGCACAGTGAAGAAGGCCATTGTATACATCAGGATGCCAGGGTGGGGCTTAGCTTGCATGTAAAGAAAGACCAAACCAATGCCCAGATCCTGTCAAAGAAGTGAAGGTCCCTGGGTGGCATAATGGTCATTGAACTCACCCATCAGAACCACACAAGAGAGACCTGGTCACTCACTTCTTTCAAGATTACAGAGCAGAGAACTTTAGGGAGAAGTTCTATTCCTTTACACATAGGGCTGCCCTGACTCTGAATCAACTCAAGGGCAATGGATTTTTCTCTTGAAAGCTCAGATGAGGAACCTCCAAAGAGGCTGCATGTGATCCCTCCAACCATTGGTTCATTCACATACTCAACCCTCTGGTTTACATGTGTTTGAAAGGAAGGGATGAAAATGTCACTCTCTTCTTGGCTACAAGATCATCAGCAAGCCCTGTCACCCATGAGCTCAGTTCTGTCCACCCCTTTAGCCCTCAGCTGTGCTCCCCACCCTTAGTCACACCCAGAGGGTTTCTCACAAGCTAAGAGCCAAGACAAGACCTAGAGGGATGGGCCAAAGAATAGTCAGTCCTTGCAGAAATCTGGATTGGGCATCTTCCCAGCCCCTTGCAGTCCCATGGGGCCTCAGAAAATGAAATTAGCCCTCTATCATCCTCTTCTAGAAAATTAGCAGACTTCTGGACCTTTCTGGTCACTGAGCTCATTGCTCATTAGGAAAACACTCTGGATTCAAATCTGCAAAGCCAAATTGCTAATACAGTCTTGAGTAACAAGTGCCAGAAATGGGAGAAAGAAAACAAAAATGAAGGGAGACAAACTGCACAATGGGTACTTTTAAGAACAGGCACTCTTCAATGTCCAAATCTTTACAGGCAGATAACGGCATCCCTTTGTAAGCATGGAACTATCCTCAGTACCAGAATACCAGAAATGGTCTGCCCCTTTATAGGCACTGTAATAACCCTCAATAATGCAAGATTCCCAGCTTTGACATTTGCAGTTCGGTTTGTGTTGGGTTTTGTTTTCTTATTTTTATTATATTAAATTTAAAAATAAAAATTAAAACTCTCTTCAAAGCAAAGGTCTTGAGCTGCAAAGTAAATGCCAGATTTACCTGGGAGCTTAAGAACACAGTTGGTCCCGAGATTTTTCAGAGCTGGTTTAAGCCGCGGCAGCTGTGTGTCAGTTCCTTGCCCTGGAATTAGCTAAGCAGCACATGGCAACCAAGGTTCCGGACTCTTCTTGCCCATGAGAACCTTTGTCGGTAGGATCAGAACCAGCCCCATCCACTGGAGTTGCCAGCATCCCACTTGTCTTTCTGAACAGATCCACTGACACGACCTACGCTCCAGGCAGAACAGGACCAATTCTGCCCCAAACACATGACCCGGGTTAGAAAAAGTGAAGACATTTCCCACAATGCTAATGAACGCCCATACTTAACAACTCAGACACTTGATAACCAGGTTCAACGTCGCATGTCTCTTCCGTGTTTTAATCTCTGCTTTCTCAGTCTTCCCAGAAAGTCCAAATGACCTAATTTTTTCTAGGGTGCTCTAACATGGTGATTGATGTGATAATGATACACCTTAGGCGATGCCTAAACTAGAGGTCCCTGTTGACTCATCAAAGAGTCAGTCGCGCTCCCTATCATTTCAAGTGTTGTAAATATTGTAGGTTGTGGGAAATTGGTGAGTCTTGCAAAGCATGTGTCTGTGCATACATAGCAGGTAAAATAGCAGAAGAAACACATCTGTCCTGAAGGCGAACTATCCTGAGAAGGGATGCTGATGAGACCTCAGTCCACGTGCTCTTTGACAAGTGGTCATGAGGGACCAGTCCCTGGAGAAGGACTTCATTCTTGGGAAAGTAAAGGGTCATCAGACATGGGAAGACATACAAAGACAGGGATTGGCACCTTGGCTGCAGCCCTGGGTGCAAACATGGCAATGAAAGTGAGGACAGCATTAGACTAAGGCAATTTTCATTCTGTTGCACATAGGTTGCTATGAGTTGGAGCTGACTCAAAAGCATCTTCCAGCAACAGTAAGGATGGGCTAGTGGTAGGTCCACAGTGTGACAGAATGAAGCTGTTGGAGGAAAAGTACCGTATATACTCGTGTATAAGATGAGTTTTTCAGCATATGTTTAATGCAGTTTTCATGGTAAATTTAGGTGCCTCAGCTGATATGCGGGACAGCTTACTCGAGTTTATATGGTATTCACAAAAAATGTGACTGAAACCAAGGGAGAGGCTTTGGAACCTTTAGCGGTTCTGAGTGTGAATTCCCAAGGAACAACATCAGTATCACCTGAGAACCCGTTAGAAGAGGCCCCCTAAATCAGGAACACAGGGATGGTCTGGACGTGAACTACAACGTCAACTCTCTTTGTCGAGATCACCAGGAAGGCTTCACCCCTAAGTGAAGGAGATTTACGAAACAGATCAAGCATCCTGAGTATGAGCAGACGATTTATTTTTGCAATGAAAATTAATAACCATCTGGACTTGCCTAGGGCAAGGAGATTTAATGGCATAGTTAAAAGTAATAAAAGAATCTCTTTAGAATAATAGGTGGGTGGTAATAGGAAATTTATTTGAATTTTTAAGGCATTTACAGGCCACAAGTCCACCAACACCATTTTAAGTCTCCCACTTTCTGAGTCCAATTTATTTTTTCTAGCTCACACCCATGTATACCTTGAACTCCAACCACCTTTAAATCAGACAGTGAGCTTACCTCACTGGTCTACCACCTGTGCACTTTGACCTCTCAGGGCCAGTCTTCTTTCCTTCCTGCTAACTTCTAAGGCCATGCATCCTGAGAGTTTGCTTTGGTACATCCTCAACTACCATTTTAAACTCCTATTCATTAAGGTCCTTTGGAAAGCCCAACCCTGGTAAAATTAACTTCCTGCCAGACCATGGCTGCATGCACACAGCTAAGTCTAGGTAGAGAAACCCACAAGCCCATTGGGGCTCCCTCACAACTCATGACCATAGGAACCAAGTGACCCATTCGTGCTGCTTGACAACCTCATGAAAAGGACCTCAAACTCGCTGTCATCGAGTCATTTAGCAATCTCACAGTATTTCTTTAACCAGCTACTCTCTGACTCCTCCACCGTCACTCTCACCTGAGGGTCAGGTGTCTTAACTCCCCGAGGAAAATGGAACACACAGAACAGGCCTCACAGCATCTGTCCTTCAAGACCTTGCACTGCTCCATAAAGTACTATGGCTCCCCTGCCTGTACTCCCAGACATGGTCCATCGTTGCCTGTCGGCTCAGGAATAACTCTCCAGCAATCCTTCCCTCTATGACCTTTCCTTCCCCAGTGCATCATTTCCAGAAGCATGAAACACCAGATGACAAAACCAAACCAAATTCACAGCCATCAAGTCAATTCCAATTCATACCGACCATATAGAGCAGTGCTTCTCAACTTTCCGAACACTGCGACCCTTTAATACAGTTCCTCGTCTTGTGGTGATCCCGTATGTGGGTATATTTGCATGTGGGCAGACCCGCCTGGAGACTGTTAGAGGAGCAGTCTCTCGGTTTCCTAAGGCCATCAGAAATATGTGTTTTCTGATGGTCTTAGGTGACCCCTGGAAAGGGTCATTTGATCCCCAAAGGGGTCATGACCCCCAGGTTGGAAACCACCTCTATAGAGAATTTCCCAGGCGGCATATCTTTATAGGAGCAGATCACCTCCTTTCTGAGTTAGCAATCTGACACTGGGCCCATAGTACAACCAAGGATCTTTTCCATCATTATCTAACTGCCAAACTACATCCCGGTGTAACAGGCAAAGCACTGAAAATCATGGCCTAGCCAACTGGACACAGTACATTCATCACCTCAGTATTACTCTCTCCTCACATGTCAGGACCTCTGACTGCCAGATACAGTGCAAAATAGTCAGTAGAATTTTGCACTATTGTTTTAAGGGAAATATCCTAAAATGAGAGAGTAGAAAATCAGGATTGGTGTATCGGTACCATCCCTTAAGGAATTCTTAGAATAAAGGGGATGTATCAGAAGTATACCTCAAAAATGGTGCTGCTCAGCTTGCTCCCTGAATCATGAGACAAACCTGTAAAACCTTTCTCTCTCTTTATTAATCTATGTCTCTGTCACCATTATCCAAACAGCTGGAATGTAGTTGTACAAGAGGCTCTTCTAGAAGGGAGACCCTTCTGCCATCACCCGGGGAGGTTGAAACCCCCATGCAGGCATCCATGACGCTTCACTAACTCTTAATCACACCAACTGGACCGATGAAATACTCATCGTTATGTGCTCATTCCAGTGACAGAAGCTGCTGGTCTGAGCCATGCACGGTGCTTGGCAAGGGATTAAGAACCCTTTCAATGGCTCAGCATTGAGAGTTGATGGCATCATTGACGGAAGGAGCCCGAGTGGGGCAGTTGTGAAAGTACTCAACAGATAGAAGTGTTAGTGGTTCAAACCCACCAGCCACTTTGTGGGAGAAAGATGTGGCAGTGAGATTCCATACAGACTTACACCCTTGGAAACACACTTTGCAGTTCGACTCTGTGCTAATTAGGATTCTATGAGTTGGCATTGACCCAATGCAACAGGTCTGCTTTGTTTGTTTGCTTCATCATCATTGATTCCTGGTGGCACGTGAGATGATGACTTTCGGCACTACACAGATGCAGCATTGCATGGTACTCGGGTACTAGGAAGAACATTATTCTCACTTCAATGTGCTTTCAAACTGCCAATCCTCATATAGCTCATTTGGTGCCAATATGTCTTGAACACTTTTTGTATGTGGATTTCTTCATTTGGGGCACAAAGAGTAACTGTTCCAACCTCAGAGTTTCCAGAAAGCAATAAAGCTCATGAAGCTTTTCCACTGGATTTATTTTTATTGTTTCCTTCTACATGTGACAAACAACACTGGTTTCCCAGGATGTGGAACTGATCTGTTTCTTTTAAAATAAATGCACCGCCGAATAGGGGGCAATACCAGTCAGTACAAATGAACAGTAAGTACCTCGGTTAGTATACGATTATGCAAAAATCATGGAGGTAGTGTAGGATTACATGCATCTTGGAGCCACCGACAGGAGAGTATATTGAACAGTGATGGGCTATGCCAATGGCTGTAAGGAGGGACAGGGCCATGTCTGTGGGTCCCAAGAGCATTCCCAGCACCTGGCACAATCCCTATCACAAGAAGTGCTCACCAAGTCTAGCTGAAATGAACTGACCGACTACAGAGGAGATGCGGAGGTAATGAGAGGCTGTGGATATGGAGTTACTGTGTGTGTTTGTTCATGGGGAGGGAAAGCCCTAGCATCCATTTTGGCAGTTGAGGGGCAGGAGAAAATGTGGTGAGAATGTGTGTCATCTAACGACTCCCAGCATCCTCATTCTTCTCTTAGCTAGGTCTGTCTGTCTGTCTTTCTTCTTTGCAGTTGCTGCTCTCAGCCTCATTAAAGAATTTCTTTATGGTCCACTAGGGGCCGTATTATGTTGGAGGGAGAAGATACTTGTCCTTGGGAGGGGACTTAGTATATTTATATATAAATCCCAAAGCCATTGAGTCAATTCTGACTCACAGCAGTCCTGTAGAACAGAAGAATGATCCATATGCTTTTGGAAATGGCCAGCCTTTAGGAGGGCAGAGAACCTCATCTTTCGCCCACAGAGTGGCTGGTGTTTGCAAGGCCAGCAGCCCAATGCCTACCCCATACCACAGCCGCGGGCCCTTTACATCTATGAAATGCAGGGGCGTCTTGTGCTGTATGCTATGGCTGGAGTCCTGGTGGCATAGGCTCTATGTGTTGAACTGTGATTGCACTATGAGAAGTTCTAAACCGCCAGCCACTCTGAGGGAGAAAGATGAGCCTTTCTGCTCCTAGAAAGAGTTACTTACAGTCTGGGAAACTCACAGGAGCAAAACTACCCTGTCCTATAAGGTTGCTATGAGTCAACATTCACTTGATGGCAGTGATTTTGGCTTTGTTATATGCTACAGAGTCCCTTCTGAGTCACAGTGACCATATAGGACAGAGAAGAAAAACTGCCTCAGAGGAATCCTAGGATTATATATATATATATATATATATATATATATATATATATATATATATATATATATATATACACACACATATATATATACACACATATATATATATCCTAGGATATATATAAATTAGTTTCTTTGGCATGGAATTCACATATCGTACAACAAAGACAAGACAGAGAAAAACCTCGATCTCAAAGAAAACAGAAAATGTAAACAACTGAAATGACTTTTAAATGGATCAGAAAGGAGATCAAATGAGAAAGTGTTCAATTTTAACCTAACGACATCTGCCACAGTCCACTTTCCAACGCTCTCTCTCTGATCACAGGTCTATTCACATCTCTGGACCATGGTCAAAGGGGATTCACGGAAGGCGTAATCCATGTACAGATCCTACACATGAATTTAGGGCTTCCCCTGTAACCCACAGCTTTCTACAAACCAGGTGTCAGAACTGAAGTTCTGATATCAGTCCCTTCTTTGGATTTAAATTTGATGATTTACCATGCTTGGCTCACACAGGCTGGTGTGCTTCTTCTGTGTGGATTAGATTGAGGCTTCACATAGATGGCTTCTTGCTTTAAGACAAATCTTTAAGACCCCCAAATGCTATTCTTTTTTACATAGGCTCTAACTTACTGGAACCAGATCTATTTTTTCCCATGGAACCACTGGTGAATTAGAATTGTTCACCTTCCAGTTAGCAGATGAATGGTCATCCCCTGTGCCACTAGGATAGAATTAATGATAGAACATACACTATTATATATAAGTAATATTAAAATGTCATTGGAGATGAGGTGAATGGGAGAAAGAAATGTTCCAGAGGGCTCTTCAGGGAGTCATAAATAACCCCCCGAAAAACTTTGAGAAACCCTACAGATGAGCTGGGCACTCCTGACATTTGGACCAGTCAATCCTTTGTTATAGAGATGCTCCTGGGGGTTGTTGGGTTTTAACAGCATCCTTGGCGTGTACCCACCAAATAACAATTTAACCCTCCATCATGACACCAAAACCTATCTCCGGACAGAGCCAAACATCTCCTGGAAAGGAGGCAGATGTGCCTGCAGATGAAAATAACTGCACTAGAGAAACACATTCCCAGAGATGGCAGGAGGGGGTCACCAGCTCGGGGAGATGGCCACAGGGCAACGAGAGGGTTGAGCTGTCAAGGGAAGAAAAGTTCTCCACAGCAAGGTCCCTCTCCCACAGATCATCTGGCAATGCTCAGAGGCCAGGCTCAAAAGCCAAGAGGTCCCAATAAACAGCCAGCGGTGATTACACCTATCAGTACCTCAAAGAGCCCCTCACAGTGAACTCATGTGAATTCAGCAGCTAACACACACCGCCTAAGTAAGGCCTAAAAGGCTTAGAGGCATTTTTCAATCCACTCAGCAAGTTTCATTCAAAAGATCATATTTTAGATGTTCTTAATACTTTAACCAAATTTAACAGGCACCGAACAGCAGGGGAAGCAATGAAATATGTGGCTTAGCAGTCTAAAAATTGGATTAAGTTTTTTGTTTGTTTGTTTTTAAGAATTGGGAAGTCAAATTTAAGTAAGATGAATCTCATCAAGGACAGAGCAGGCGTAGGCAAGAGCCACTTATGTTTTGTGACTCCAGCATGACTTTAGAAGATGGATTCCAATTCCAAGCCTACCTGTTATAAGCCAGGTGCCTTTAGCAGGGTCTAACGAGCCACTCAAAATTGGAATTTCATCTCCAGAAATAGCACTCACCTCCCAGAATGCCTGGTAAATTATAAACAGAGCCAGTGAACGGTCATTGCATTCCTGATCTGGGTTTTTCCCTGTCCTCCTTGCTTCCTCACTCCCTTCTCTCCTGCCTTCTTTTTACCTGCCTCTAGAAAGCACATACACGATATCCTGCAAGTATAAACATAGTGGAATAGACAAAATCCCCACAAAAACATCAAAGACCTCTCTGAAGCGCTGAGAGGCAAAGGTATCCCGTTGAGGATGAAGGCGCACCTGATGCAAGTACAATCACCTCGTGAACAGTGAATGCGGACGGGCATCTGAAGGAAAACAGATGCATGTGAATTGTGGTGCTGGAGAAGAATACTGAATACACTATGGATGTGATAGGTTCATTGTGCCATACTGGCCAATAGGAACGTATTGGATTAATAAGTTCGCAGTTTTATTGGAGGGCAAAGAGATAAATGGCTCTGCAAGGCCTGCTCCCTTCTCTCTAGCTCTCTGGTGATCAGACCAGTGTTCTGCTGCTTTAGCCAGTTCTCTGACTCAGCCTGTGTGCTACACTGCCTGTGGGCCAAGCCAACTGATGGATCATGGATTATGTCGCTAGAGCTTGAGGTTCGTTGGAGACCTGCCTCATCACATTGCTGGTGCATATATTGCTTGAGCTGGAGGTTGGTGGATACTGTTGCCTTGCATTGATTGAATTCGGTATCCCAACTAGGCTTGCTTCACTAAACTCATGAGCTACTGACTATTGCTGACCCGCCCTGCTGTTTGCTGTTTCATTGACCTTGGACCCGGTAGACCAGTGAGTCAAAGGACTTCCAGTATATTAACTGTTCCATGAAAGTGAGTTGAACTGAGCCCTCTGTACTGCTGTGTGGACTAATTGGCTGCTATATTCCTTCTCTCTGTATAAACCTATCCTTTTTTATATATATAAAATCACAAGTGTCCTAGTTTTGTTTCTCTAAAGAACCCTGCCAAACACAATGGACTTCCAGAAGAAAGAAGAAAAGTCTCGGAAAACAGAATCAAAATGTCCATTCGATGGGACAATGGCAGGACTTTGTCTCATGTCGTTTGGGCATATTGTCAGGAGGGGCCAGTTTGTAGAGAAGAGCATCATGCCTGGTAAAGGGTCACCCAAAAAAAGGGGAAAGACCCTCAATGTGATAGATTGACCCAGTGGCTTCAACAATGAGCTCATGTACAGAAACTCTCCTAAGAAGGATACAGGACTGAGTAGTGTTTCAGTCTCTGGTACACAGTAGTCACTAAGTAGGGTCACTGAGAGTCGGGGCCAACTTGATCACCCTTAACAACTGTTGGAAGACCATACGGAGATCGGAGAAGAGTCTGGAGAGGAGAACCATGACCTTCTCTGGCTTCCCTAATGCCACAAGGCAGAGGTCAGACATGCCTCCAGACCCCATCTTTCTTTACCGGTTCTAACATCAACCCTTCCTCTGATAGCACTGGGTTCTATCAGTCCTTGCAATGGCCACACAGAACTCACAGAGAATACAATGAACAAGGTACCATATATACTCGAGTAGAAGCCAAGTTTTTCAGCCCATTTTTTAATGCAGTTCTTGTGGGAAAATTAGGTGCCACAGCTGATATTCGGTCGGCTTATACTCGAGTGCATACGGCATATTAGAGGAGCTAACTGGTTATCATAAGAAAGGAGCAGAGAACATTAAAGATATAGCTATTGGTCCAGTTACACCTCTGTTTAGTCAGCAGTTACGTCTCACTCCAGTCCTTGATCTCTCAGCCACCTGGACTCTCAGTCACTACCTCTATGGGCCAAGAAGCCTGGTTGTCACTCTGCTGTACAATCTCATAGTCTAGGCACTGATTATCTCTTCTGTCTCACGCACGCCTTGCCTTGATCTCTTGTCTCCACCTTGTTCCTTTGCTCTGCCCCACACTCTCTTTTCACCATCTCTAGTGCATTTAGTAGGAGTCTCTGACACTTCAGAGAGAGATCTCAAACATGCTCTTCTTCCATTGGACCTTGAACGTATCTCTTACACAGAGAGGGACGGCTTTGACAGAGTGGTGTCTCAGGTCTTTCAGCAGACCGTGTCCACAAGGTGGGGTGTGGGGAGAGGCTTGACATAGTTCACACCCTCGACTAGGCCAGGATTGAATCCCACCTCAGTTCTGTCTATTCGAATAGCAGACCACGCCCTCCAAAATGAAATTATAGCCATAGCACGGAGGTCATGAGCATCACGTAAGGAATTATGGCTAGAAGGGCCATATTAATTGACTACATCTCAGGGGCATCTTAAAAAGCAAAACAGAATAAAATGCAGAAAAATTCATTAAATTTTGCGCACACAGTTGAGATGATGACATCGTTCTTCTGTCCACACAACAGGAAAATTAATGTCTCTAGAGAACTTTTTTATCTTTTCTGCCAATAGCCATTTCTGTGGAACATGCATCAGCTACTATCACAAGCATATTTCCCTTTATAAGCTACACCCTACATATTTCTAGTGTGACTTTCTTACAACCTCATTGAAGACCGAAGAAGAACCTTTTGAACCTATCGCCCCTTTTTATTATCAGGATAAGAGAATACACGATCAGAATGAAATGTATTTCAGACTCCCACGGTCTCTTTAGATGACCAATTTTGCACTGCTTTACAACTATAAAGTAACACTAGTATATATTTTTAAAAATTATTCTTGAACCATCACAAACAAGAGCCCTAATTCACAGGCAGCCACTTGAAGACAATGAGATCAACATAATCAGAGAGGGCCATTTATCTGTGAATTTGTCAGACTTGGGTGGCTAGTGTGCTAGAAGCCATACCTTTGCTATTTGAAACACCAGCAGGATCATTCGTGGTGGGCAGGTTTCAGCACAGCTTCCAGTTTCTTCAGACTAGGAAGAAGGATCTAGACCCATCTATGATCATTACAGGCTGTACCTTGTCTGGGAAAACGTATGTGTGAAGAATTGAATTGGTAACTAAGGAATAAATAGCAAGTACTTAATAAATTGTGGCTTTATTAGAGAATGACTCTTTAGGGTCATTTCCTCCAGGAAAAAAAAAGAAAGGCAAGAGTAAAATTGATATCTAGTACAATTTTTCCCCAGTCAAATTAAACACTGGTTTCATAAACTGAAAGGCAAGCTATATGTTTTTGTCACATGGCTTCTCAGGGCCTCAGAAATATCTTAAAGGAATGGAATGGAAAGACACTGTCAAGAGGGGCTTATTATCCCCATGTATAACAATAACAACAACAACAAAACGTCCAGTGTTTTTCTACTGAGTTACGGTTCAGAAAGCCTAATTAAAATCCTAGGAGAGAATTAGATTTAATTCGTTGTTCTGGGCTTAGAACTGACTCCAGTATTCCAAGGGTATATTGAAACTCTGACTTTCAGAAGACAATTTCAAAACCAGAATAGAGAGAGAATTGTATGAAAGCAATAGAAGAACTAAAATGCATGACTAGTTCAATCTTTGTATATGAATTTAGGCCTATCTTTGAAAATTATTTTAGAATAAGAAAAAGAAAAAAGTGTCATCCTAAAGGCTTAATGAGACTAGTTTTCTCATCTAGTGCCTACAGGACATGAAGAATAGTTTACCAACCCATTTTCAAGTTCAAAGATATAGAAGATGGCAATGTCCCCAAGAAACAGAACATGAGAAACTAAGAAGGATGTGAATTGGAATGGCAACAGGATTCTATTAAACACAGTCCTATTTCCCAATTGAATTTAGCATTGCAGTGTTGCCATTTAGTTCTTAGAAGCTAAAGAGGATGTGGGTTGGAATGGCAATAGCATTCTATTAAATACAGAGGTATTTCTCAATCAAATTTAGCATTGCAAGGTTTTCATTTAATTATTTGAATTTTTATTTCCCAAACTCCTGATTCCTAATAACATTAATGTGCTTTAGTTAATAATAATCATGTCTGTAGAATACATTTAACAAAGGATAAGACATATCTCACTATATGTTAGTTAACATATGTGAGCATGTGCACCCATCAAACTGAAAGCAAACGCACTGCCGGAGAGTCACTTCTGACTCTTGCAACTGCAGGGGGCAAAGTAGAATGGCTCCCTCGTCTTTCTGAGGCAGGAAATCTTTCTGGAAGCAAACAGCCTCATTTTTCTCCTAAGAAACAGCTGGTAAAGTTGAACTGCCAACTTTGCGGTGAGAAGCTCAATGCTTAATCCCCTGCGACAGTAGAATTCATGCACACACAGGGTAAAATAATGAGTAATTGAAGATGTTGTACAATAGCATATATCATAATAAATCAATAATGTTAGATATGCACACCTCAAGAGATTGTGGGAAAATTCTATTATGTTTTCACTCCATTTCCCATGAACTTTCAAAACTCCCTGTGTCTACATAAGGAGCCGTGGCGGTGTAATAGTTATGCATTGGGCTAATCACAAGAACAATTCAAAACTACTAATCTCTCTGTGGGAAAAAGAAGAGGCTTTCTATGTCTGGAAAGAGTTACAGTCGTGGAAACCCCCTGGGACGACTGTACCCTGTGTCATTTGGGTCACTGTGCATCAGAATCAACTCGACGGCAGTGAGTTTAGTTTTGTTTGGAGTATACGTCTGGGTGTGTATCTGATGCATGTACCACACTTGTACAGGCACAAATGAAATGAGTTCAGGACAGCAATGCCAATGTCATTAATATAAAAAGATTACTAAAAGGAAATGACACTGAAACAGTTTTAAGGTGTCTTTGGAGATTTTTGGTCTCCTTCTTTGCTTTTGG
Source organism: Tenrec ecaudatus (assembly GCF_050624435.1). Lineage (NCBI taxonomy): Eukaryota > Metazoa > Chordata > Mammalia > Afrosoricida > Tenrecidae > Tenrec > Tenrec ecaudatus. The sequence continues at coordinate 9,495,259 of NC_134542.1, read as the reverse complement.
TGGTGTCCCACTAAGATATACACCCAGATGAATGGGTTTAAGGCACTGGACGTAATTTCTCTTCAGGGAGTGGAACCATCAACTAAATACACAGATGCCTTCATCTTCTAAATCTTACTTAGACAGTACTTATTTTATTCTGATGTAGTTTTATCCATGATTATGTAAGACAGTTATATTGCAATATTTTTTCTATATTTAGAAAATTTTAGTCTATAACCCTGACTCCTTTCCCTGCCCTCTTTTCTTTCTCCTGTAATAATTCCATTTACCTTCTGTCCCTTAGTCCTTTGGTTGATCCTAGGTCTATCTCAACACATACACACTCCCCACCGCTGAGTTGAGTCCTACATATAGCAACACTAAAGGGCACATGAGAACCGCCCCATAGCATTCCCAAGGCTGTCAATCTTCATCGACACAGATACGGATGCAGACCGCCAGAGCTTTCCACTACTGAACTTCTGAATATCATCTGAGTGCCTTTACCAGTATAGCATCAGAGCTCATTTAAAACAACAAAACAAACAAACAGTGTGTGTATGTGTGTGTGTGTATCTATGGAAGCTTTTAAAAATTAATGGGGAAATGGAATAAAGCCACAATGGAAAATTTCCACAAATTTTTTAAAGCCTCCTCAAATATTCCTATGCCACCAGATCTTCCTTCTATAAAAAGCTATTATACACAGCACGTAAGGGAGAGTTCGGGAGCTGTCGTGGTCTTGAATTACTGACCAGGTTAGCAGCTAGGTGCTTCCTCACAGAGCATAAAGCTCCATATTGTATGCCTAAGGGTACTCCAGATGTGCCTCTATCCTTAACTTTGGTAAGAAGAGGAATACAGATTAAGTCTTTCAAAAACATTCTTTAGAGATAACCAAAAGGTTCTTTGTCCAGACAGCCTGGAAGTCAGAGCTCAGGCCGAGGGCCAAAGACCCTCCCCAGAATCCAGATGGAAAGGACCACATCCTAGGTCTGGAGAGGCTTCTTCCAAGCCTTGAGAGAGCTAATGCAGTTTGTTCTGCTGGGCTTGAGATTTTCTCGGCACCTGTGATCTCTTCCTTCCCTCCAATGTCTGCCATTTGTGATCGAAGCGTCTGCCTTGTGCCTGTTAGACCACAAGGTGTTGGAAACCCATAACAGGCAGTCTACATTTCATAGGTTCACAGATGAAAAGCAACTTTGTTCTCAGGATGGGATATGTCATCCTACCTGTAGTTGGTTTGGATGATTCATAAGATGAGATTTGGAACTGGGAGTTGATTTAAGACTTTGTGATTGGGGTGAATATGTTTCACATGTGGCAAAAGCATAGATTTTGGGGGGGCCAAAGGGTGAAATGTTACACATTGAATTGTTTCACTGCAAATGATGTGTCGTGACTCTTAACCTCTATACCTGTGGGCATATATCCATTTGGAAATGGGTTGTTTCTATTCAGTTAAAGAGGCATGATTAGTATACAGAGTATCCTGGGTCAGTCTCTTTTGAGATAGAACAGGGATTAACTAAGCAAGCTAGCAAGCAGGGATGGGACAGGAGATGTCAAGCTACATCCAATGAGCCAGGAGGTAGGAGGGAAAGTGACTGAAGCAAGCAGAAGGCAGATGGTTCACATCTAAGATATGGGGGTCAGTGGGATGGCAAGTCAGATGCGGGATGGAGAGAAAGAAAGAACACCCAGAGCATCCAAGTTTATTTGAAGCAGGCCACACCCCCAAGGAAACTCCCCTGTCAGCTGATTGGCTGCTCACATCAGAGCACAAAATGGAGCATGATTACATAACATCTGCCAAACCACTGAGACTCAAGGCCCAGCCAAGTGGATGCAGCACCTTAATACCAATGTGTTGACATAACCGTAATTCACTTTTAAAAGTAAATCCTAACCAGGACAAGCAATAGAATTCATCTTGCTTTCATTTCTGAGAGGGGCCACGGGGGAGAGGCTTAGCACACCAATGCCTTTCCTAGGCTGCACATTCTCTTTGTAATTCTTCAAACAGTGGCATGTTGATGTTAATTGGATCATCATTTGGCTTCCTTGTCTGGCAGTGTGACAATCGTTTCAAATGCATTTCATTCTTTTATTCAAAAAGAAAGGGAAAAAAAAGTTTGGCCCTTGGCTCATGCCCAAGCATGGCCACAGCTGCTACGAAAACAACCACCAGTACTATCCCCAGGCTGGTGATGCGCGTGGCGCGTGCATCGCTCTGTGGCTCTGCGGCAGACTGCGATGCCTTTTTAGAAGCCAGAGAAAAATAATGCACTCTCCTCTCCCTTACGATTGACAGCACCATCTGGTTCCGCAGGAAGCAGAAGCCCAGGCAAAGCAAAACAGCAGGCATGAACCTGGTGCATTCTGCCCTAAATTTTCTTAAAGAAAAAAAGTTTCTGCTGTGTTGATAAAATAGTAAAATTTATCTGGGCTACCAGAAGAAATAGACTTAATATTGAAATAACAGATTAGCTGATGTTCTGTATGCAAAGAGTCACATTGAATAAATACATGATTAGAATGGGAAAGCTGGGTGAGTCGCATGGGGGATTAGCATCCAAATGTAAGTAAGTGTCAGGGGGTGGTCTCTTGTCTGCCAAGGCAATTCGTGCACTTCATTGATTTTCAGTAGAAACACTCAGCCACTTTTTTTTTTTATTAGGCTTGCAGCCCAACTTGCCAAACAATGAGGCATTAGGAAAGAAGGCAGAAACAATCTCTGATTCCCAAATCACCACATTAACTTAGTAAGCCAGAATAAAATATCGCATTTTAAAAATGTGATATTGCTGCAATTGAAAAACAGATGCAGGTGTAAAGGAGGGAGAGAGCTTGCGCGCTGAAAAACTCACTCAACTCCACAGCCAGCCCAGCATTCTGGCTCCAATGCAGTGTTACGGAGTGAGAGCAGCAGGGAAGCACGGAAAGGAATTCTCGTTTGGAGTTCTCGGTCCAAATGCAACCAATGACACATAAAAATCCAGATCACTTTCATATTTCAAGTAATGAGCGACTATAAAATATTGGCACAGTGCAAAAAGAACCTTAGCCATTCAGACACAGAGTTCTTAGAAATGATAAGCATAAACCCAAACCAATCTCACTGCCATCAAGTCAATTCTGACTTTTGAGACCCTACAGGACAGGGTAGAACTGTCCCTGTGGGTTTCCGAGATGGTCACTCTTTAAAGGATAGAGAGCCCCATCTTTGTCCCAATGTAAGCAGGAGGGCCCCTCAAATTCAAGAAGGGGACTTCTAAAACTTCATGGAAAAAAATGGAAGTGAAGGATAACGGAATTTCTCCATCAATTTTGGAAGTCCCCTTCTATTCTTCTGTCAACTGTCCCAGGAGATGCAAACATAAATTCCATCTATTGGCATGAAGATTTCGTAATTGCAAAAGGATGTATAGAGGCAAAAGCTAAACCATGAGCAAGCAGTAATAAATATGCATGGTTGTGCATATTTATTATTATTTACAACGTTATTCTTTTTAAAACCGGCAGGGCAGAAATAGTGGGAGAAGTGGGCAGCTAAAGTTAACGGAGGCATGCTTCTCTAGCCTGGCGAGTTTCGCATGCATGGAATCTGCATTTCGCATCTGGAAAACAAACTATCTCCGTGACTCAATTTAAAGATGACCGATTAACGTCCCAAGGAGTTTTTGAAATGAATGGGAAAATTAAAAACAAACAAACAGAAACAACAGCAAACCAATCAAGGAGTTTATCAAAGTCACAAGATCAATCAATGATCACAAACTGCAACTTGGGGATTCTGCAAGTGACAGCTTGTCTGTATATTGGAACACGTGGGCTGTTAGAGACCCAGTTCAATGAGACATTTGTATGTATCTGAGTCTGTGTGTGTGCACATAGATTTTAAATATCCTATTTTCGTGAATCCTGTGAGGAAGTTGGAAGGAGCTCTGGTGTTGTAGTGGGTTATGCATTGTTATGCACTGGACTGCTAACCATGAGGTCAGCTGTTCGAAACCACCAAAAGCTCTGTGGAAACTAGATGAAACTTTCTACTCTCCTAAGGATTTTCACTCTTGGAAACCCACGAGGTCAGGGCTGCTCTGTCCTCTAGTGTCACTATGGAGCAGAAGTGACATGGTGGCAGTGAGCGAGCAAGTGCATGAAGTCAACTGGAAACTCACGCCACCCTCTTCTGGTTCCAACTGGAGGTGCTCGCTCCACCTCCAGGGAGTCTGGGAGAAGGGCGAGTGGCACATTCATGGCGGTTCCTCAGTGAAGCCATTCACCACCTGGTAAATGGCTGTTTCACGCTCTCAAACTCACCCGGGGTCCAATGGGCAGGGAGGTCACATTGGCCCAGGGCATGATTATAATTATTTCTCAAGCACTCCTGTGAGTCTGCCCATCCTTGCTCTGCAGGCTCCAAACGAACCAGTGAATATAAACAGAAAGTTGTTTCTATGTAACACATCGCAAAACTTATTTATTTACTGATTTCGTGATTTACTTATGACCGAAACAGCCCCGAGGAAATAGCCTGGCTGAATTATTATCAATAAGAACTCTGTTCCAAACAGGCATGCCGAAGAAACTGCCCTGTGTCTGATGCCACACTTCTCAGGGGAGTAGCTAGTCAGGATCTCTGCAGGCTGGGAATCTCCCCGCAGCATAATTAGGAGATGGTGACATACGTACACATGTGCTTGATACAATTGATGTATGGATTGTTATAAGAGCTGTAAGGCCCCCAGTAAAATGGTTGCTTAAAAAATTTAAAAGAAAAAATAATCATGAGATGGCTACACCTGCCTCCCCATCTCACTAGCAGCTCCTCTAGGAAAAGGTTTATTTCTACCCAAGATAGAAGACAGTGGAATGGACTGGGGAGCTGAACAAAAAAGCCCGTCTTAGAAAGCATAAACCCAGAATCCCAAACAAGGAAAACCCTCAAAAAGATGGAGTGACACAACCGCCAAAACAACGGCTTCCAACACACCAACCAGCAGTCAGGCAACGCGTTGCTCTGTTCTACGTAATACTGGCATGCGTCCACATGAATGCTAAGGCAATTAGTAATATATTTAGCGCCTGGTAGACACTCAAGGCATGCTGAGAGGCATCTTGGAGGCTGTCCCAATTGACAGCAAACCTATGCACCACGGAAGGAACCCCTGCCCGATCCGGCACCACCTTCACAACCATTGCTGTGCTGGAACCCACTGCTGTAGACGTGGGGCCAACACATCTCATAGAGGGCTTCCTCTCTTCAGCGACCAGAAAGTCTCCTTCCAGGGACCGCTTGCACCTGCTAGCATGTCCAAAGCACTTGGGAAATAGCCTCACCACCCTCACTTCCAGAGAATCATCTGATCACTTCTTTAAAAGCAGACTTATTTGTTCTGCTAGCTGCCCGTGGTACTTTCAGTCTTCTTTGCTAACATCCGAGAACACAAGCTGTGCTAGGAAGACTCTGGCCCCAGAATGTTCCTACTGTTCAAATGCCACGGCCACTGGTTCTAGTCTATCCCTAATATCCATCTCGAGCTCCACTCACAGTATGTCTGCCCATAACAGCTGCCATTCCTTGCTCTTCAACATGCTGCTTTTGTTTCCTTGACCTTGATTTCCCTCCACCATGGGAACTCCATGACTTTGTGAAAAAACATTTAACATTTATGAAAAATCCTTTGTGGCCATTAACAATGAAAATTAAATGTATTCTCATGCCTTTGCTGTTGGTGTTAGGTGCTATCAACAGAATGGAACACTGTCCAATCCTGTGCCGTCCTCACAATTGTTTTTGTCAGAGCCCACTGCATCTGTCTACACCAAGCAGGATGCACTTCCCCAGGAACCGATCTTTCTTGACAACTTGTTCAAAGTACCTGACATGAAGTCTCGACCATCCTGGACTCTAAGGGACATTCTAGATGTCATTCTTCCAAGACATTATTTGTTTGTTCTTTTGGCATTCCATGGTACGTACAATATTCTTTGCCGGCACCATAATTCAAATGCATCAATCCTTCTTCGGTCTTCCTTATTCAGTGTCCAATGTTCACATGCACATGAGGTGATTGCAAACACCATGATTTGGATCAGGTGCAACTTAGTCCTCAAGTAACATCCTTGCTTTAACACTTTAAAAAGTTATTCCTTACGTATAGCCGTGCATTCCGTTAGCTCGCATGTATTCAGTAAAACACTCAGGGCACAAAGCAGAACATGTTCCATGTTTTGTGAATGCATGTGCGAACCCATTCACACATATGTAGAAAATGAAGCGCCGCTTAGACATCAAAGGGTTGACAGTGGAATCTTGAAGAGACTTGCTTTCTTTTTCAAACCATTCTATCCGATGAAGGGTTTTATAACGAAGACTTTGACCAATGAGATCCATCCAATAAGAGCAAACTAACACCAAGGAAAACAAAGGCACGGTGCCATCATTTAGTTTGCATCAGAAGAACAAACAGGGTGATGAAAAAAGAATCCTTAACCTGGCAGATAGTTAAACCCACTAAACAAGGGACTGGAGCTTTGAGTCTACCCAGAGACACCTCAAAAGAGAGGCCTGGTGATCTATCCCCCATTGAAAGCCCTGTGGGTGGAGCACATTTCTTCTCTGATGCATTGGGATCTCCAAGAGCCAGGATCGACTGGCTTTAACCCTGGCAGGACTATCTGGATAAAGGGGAAATATTTCTGGATTTGATCTCTAATCCTTCTTTCCAGCCCACTTTCTAGCACCCACCCTCTATCCCCAGGACTTTCTGGGACACACATGGAAGGACATGAAATACGTATGTTAAAAATGAAGGCAGCTCCTTCCTCTACACCTTTCCCTCATTCATTTACGAACTTGTGGTCTAGCATTTCATATTTACCACAATAATAAACTATATTTTCCACATTAGGGACCTCGCTCATTCACCTTCACTGCCATGGCGTCACTGTAAACTCTTAGTGACACTATAGGGCAGAGCAGAAATGCCCCCGTGGGTTTCTGAGACTGTAAATCTTTATGGGAGTAGAAGTCCCCGACTTGATCCCATTAGGAACCTACTTTGGGTAATTATGAATGATTAGGTAATTATGTAGTGAGAATAAGTTTGGCTGTGATGGTTAAAGTGAACTCTCAGCAATGGCTGGGCTAAACATACTCATTCATTTGGCAGTTGTGCAATGATGAAATTCACCCTTCCGTAATAATGTCATTTGGCAGTTATGTATTTTCATTTCATGACAGGATCACTGCAACCTAACCATGTTAATAAATGAGTAGATGTATTACAATGTTAATGCAGCACATTCAATGGTAGACCCCATCCTTACCTGAATTTCTGCAATCTTTATTCTCATTTAAAAATCTTCTCTGACTCACAAAAGACAAAGAACTAGAAAAAACATGATTAAAATCTGTGAAAAACACCTTTAAGTCGTACTCATTTTTGCTTCAATTGTCTTCCCTCCCCTCCCCCTTCCTCTGGCTTTGCCCCGAAGATGAAAACCTTTCCTACCTCCTCTAAGCCAGGAAACATTCCCAGAGTTCCACAATAGTTTCATGCCTGTGCTTCCTTTCTGCTACCTGCCATTATATAAAGCAAAATGGAAGTGAAGCTAGTACTTAAATTGGTCCTTTCTCCCCACAACGAACCCTGACAATTCTGGGGGAACAACTGTCAAACATTTCTAAAGATAAAAATATACCCAGTCCTCACAAAAGAACTGCCTCCTGATTTTACTGTCCAGAAGTGTGTACAATATTCTTGGGAAAACTGTGGATCTTAACAGTTCTCTGCAAAAGTCCTTGTTACCAAGAAGTTGTAGAGAACTGAAGAACCCACAAATTCAAGGCAGGCATTCTTTCGCCTTTCAATCACATCCCTCTTGGAGCCTCTAAAAGGATTTTTTCCTTAGAATCCAAGACAATTATCTTGATAACACGATTATTTCACCTCTACCAGACCATCTGCCCCGAGTGATTAATGTTACCTAGCATTCACTTCCTAAGAAAATGAATGGCAGATATGAGGCTTAGCATGAGCCCAAACATCCAGGAGCCCTGGGCTCGGCTGGCTGCCCATCAGAAAGCATTTTCCAAATGCTACCTCTGCACTAAGTGCCTACAGATGTCCCTCGACTTGGCTCAGGAAAGGTCTATGTAATGTATATCTGTTCTATATTCAAAATGCAATCTTTCTCTAAATGTCACCTAAAGTGCCTAGATGGTACAAATGGTTAGATGTTCAGCTACTATCTAAAAGGATGACAGTTAAAGCCCATCTTCTGGTAATTGTGTCTGAATAAAATCACCCATTGTAAAGCCCCTGGAGTACAGTCTATGCAGGCATGCATGAAGGAAACACAGTCAGAATTGACTCAAAAGCTATTGGTACGTGAATAAGCAACCTCACTCAGGTCCATTACAGTAGTACATTAGAATCTGTGAAAGCTGACAATTGTACAAACCATACCTATTCCACCCTTAAGTCTGGAAGATCTCTATTCAATACATACCACATCTGCATCTTTCCCTTGTAAAGCTGTTGAACTTTAGAATGGTCATACCAGTTGATTATTTGCTGAGCCATTGAGCAGGTGGGGTATAGATTGCATAGAGCATGATGAAACAAAGAAATTTATAAAATGAATACTTACTTAGAAATCAACATTGACATCAGAAGATACCATATATGCTGTGTATAAACTGAGTTTTTTCAGCACATTTTTAATACAATTTTGGGGGTAAAATTGGTGCCTCAGATGATGTTCGGGTTGGCTTATACTCGGGTATATGTGGTACTCTGACTTGGTTTTAATGTAGACTAGTTAAAGTAAATGGAAGAAATAGTGAAGAAAAAGAGCTGACCCCAAAATTTCAAAGGATGGTTCAAGACCACCAATTAGCATATAATTATGAAAGTATGAAGACATGGAGCAAGAGAAACAAAAGGAAAACACAGGCTTGACATTGCTCAAGCTGAAAGAGCTAAAGAAATATTCACATCTCAAATAACGATGTTAATGAATTCTATGCACAAAATATTGAACCAGGCAGAAAACATCAAAACTGGATGGAAGGAATAGACACAGCCCCTGTACAAAAACAATTCATCCATGTAATCCATTTCAAGAGGTGCACAGTATTGAGAATCCATGACATTGAAGGAAGGAGTCCAAAGCATCCTGGATACGTTGGCCAAAAAAAAAGGTTCCAGAAATGGACAGGATGCCAACCGAGATGTTTTTTAACAAACAGATGCACACTGAAAGTGCTCACTTACCTGTGCCAAGAAATCTAGAAAGGCAGCTGGCTATTTGTCTAACCTACTGAAAGAGACCCGTGTTTGTATTCATTCCAAAGAAAGGTGATTCAACAGATTGCAGAAACAATTGAATGATATCGTGATTATTATACATAAGTAAAACTCTGCTGGAGATAATTCGAAATGAATTGCAACAGTACGTCAACAGGGAGCTGCCAGATATTGGAACCAGATTTAGAAGATGTGGAGTAAGGGATATCATTACTGACATCAGATGGGTCTTGGCTGAAAGCAGAGAATACCAGAAAGATGCTTACTTGCATTTTCTTGAATACATAAACGTATTTGAATGCTTGGATCATAACAAACTATGGGATAACATTGCAAAAAATGCAAATGCAGAACGCTTAATTATGGTCCAGGATTTTGCACAGTTTATGATGAGGTTTTCCTCTCTTTTTAAGATCATGTTTGAAATTTTTGGCTCGGTTCTTTTGTTTCATCACATTTTCATTTGCTTTAGCTACTATATGTCTAAGAGCAAATCTCAGATTTCTTCTGACATCTTAGATTCACCCCCCCCCCCGTTTTATCTTTTTAATGAATTGTTGCTTTCTTTATGCATGACATCCTTGATGTCATGTCAGAGTAAGCAATTGTATTTAATACATCAAATCTGTTCCACAGTCTGATGGGATACCCTTGAGGTTGTATTTTGACTATACTGAACTTGTATCAATTTTCATCACCATCAACTTGAACTTGTATATGGGAAACTGAAAGTCTTTTCCATAGTCAGCACCTAGACTTGTTCTGATTGTGTTAGTCTGGGTAGACTACAGAAACAAATCCAAGAAACTCATGTGTGTATAAGAAAGAACTTTGTGTACAAGAGCAATTGAATATTAAGAAAACATTCCAGCCCAGTCCAAAGCAAGTCCATAAGTCCGATATTAGCCCATATGTCTGATACCAATCTATAAATTCCTCTTCAAATGCATGCAACACATGCAATGACACCTAGTGCAGAAAGATCGCAGGCCAGTGGGTGGAAAGTCTTCTGTAAAGTCTGTGCTGGCAGGGGTCTCCGCGTGGCTCCTCCAGCTCCAGAGCTCTAGTGTAGCTCTATGTGCTTTCTCAACAGGAATGGCTCACCGGGACTCTTTCCTGCCTGCAGCAAGCTATTTATCTCCTGAGCACCTCTAAATGAGGTCATTATGCTGTGACCTGATTGACAGGCTAAACGCTACCCCTTCCCTCTGAAGTCTCAAATTGACAACAGATTATGTAACCACCACACTGATGATATTGAATTTCTCCAGAGATTCTTCCCACAGATGTAGTTGATTTGATTCCTGTGTGTTCCATCTGGAAAGGTTCACATGTGTCGTCAACAGTTACTTCGTTGAAAAAAAATGATTTGCGATGGAAAAGTAGCTGGTCTTACGAAATTCTATCATGTAATCTCCATTTTCATTTCTATCACCAAGACCATCTTTGTTTCAAACTTTCACATGCAATCACCAGTAAGAATCAATGCATTTTAGGTGCATACTTGAAGATCAACTTGAGACTCAGGAAGACAGTAGAATTCTTCAGTTTCTTCATCACTAGCTTCAGTGGTTGGAGCATAAATAGTTGTATTAACTGGAATTCCTTGTAGGCATTTGAATAGTATCCTATTACTGACAGGAATCATGGTCTGAAATAGTAAAAGAAGATGAACCCCTTAAAATGGAAGGCGCTCAAAATACAACTGGAGAAGAGCTGCCTCCTCACCGGAAAGTCAGCCTTCATGACGTGAATGGAGCAAAGCTCTCAGGACCTTCGTTTGCTAATGGAGCATGGATCGAAATGAGAAGAAGCAGCTGCAGACATCTATTAATAATTAGAACATGAAATGGATGATTTGGATCTAGGAAAATTAGAGATTATAAAAATTTAAATGAAATGAAGCACGTAAAGTTTGATATTCAAGGCATTAGAGGGCCAAAATGGACTGGTAGTGACCACTTTGAATCAGGTAATCATATGGTTAGCTAAGCTGTAAATGACAATTTCAAGAAGACTGGTGTCGCATTAATCAAAAAGTATCTTTGAAATTAGGAAAAGTATGTGCAAGGATTGTACTCTTTCACCATACTATTCGGTCTATGTGCTGAGTGTGGTAGTTACATAATCTGTTGTCAATTTGTGACTATGAGAGTGGAGGTTAGCCTTTCAATCAGGTCGCAGCTTAATGACCTCATTTGGAGGCACTAAGTCGATAAATAACTCGCTGGAGGCAGGGCACTCATTCACTCCCTGTGAGACATTCCTGCTGATAAGCCACATGGAGCTATGCTGATGGCAGCCAGAGTCTTGGAGCTGGAGAAGCCACGTGGAGACCCACACCAGCTCTAAGATGCTTCCACTGCCACTGGATCCACAGGACTTTCCACCCACTGGCCTCTGATCTTCCTGCACTAGGTGTCATTGCATGTGTTGTGTGAGACTGAAGGGGAATTTACAGACTGGTACTGAACATATGGGCTAATATCAGACTTAGAGACTTGCTCTGGACTGGGCTGGAATGTTTTCTTAATGTACAATTATTCTTTACAGAAAGCTCTTTCCCATACACATATGAGTGTCTGTGAATTTGTTTCTCCAGTCAACCCAGACGAACACATTGAGCAATAAATCTGGGAAGCTGGACTGGATGAAGATGAACTTGGCATCAGGGTTGGAGGAAGACTCACTAACAACCTGTAATATGCAGATGACACGACCATGGATGCTGAAAGTTGAACTACTTACTGATAATGAACAAAGACTACACCATTCACTATGGATTATGCTTCAACGTAAAGAAAACATAGATCCTCACAACTGGACCAATAAACATCATGATAAACAGAAGAAAAACAAAATGCCCTTGTCATGAATTTTATTTGGATCCATAGTCAATACTCATTGAAGCAGAAATTTTAAAAAGTAAATGACTTAATACATTGGGTAAATCTCTTACAAAGGATCTTTTTAGAGTATTAAAAAGGAAGATATCATTTTGAGGACCCAGGTACACTTGATCCAAGCCATGCTACTTACAATGGCCTTGTATGCATACAGATAATGAATTGTGGTGTTGGTTAAGAATACTAAGTATACTACTGACTACCAGAAAAATGAACAAATTTATCTTGAAAGAAGCACATCCTGAAAGCTTCTTAGAATTGAGGGGGGTCAAGACTTCATCTCACATACTTTGGACATGTTATCAGGAGGGACCAGTTCCTGCAGAAAGACATCATGTTGGTCAAGTACATGCTGAGCAATAAAAAGGACGATCTTCAACTCAATGGACTTGCATGGCGTCTGCAACAACATGCCCAAACATAGCAGTTATTGTGAGAATGGTCCTGTTACTAGGTAGTGTTACGTTCTGTGTTACACAGGGTCACTTTGAGTTAGAACTGACTCAACATGTTTCGTATCTTCAGAATCATGTTAACTTTATGTGTCGATAGACAGATATATAATGATGAGAAAGACCTTAGGCCCCATGAAAACAACAATATATGCCCACTCCTTCCACTATGACTATACATACACTAAGCTGATAATGTGCTAGAAGAGGAATGCATCTTTCAGAAGGCCACAGACTCCTCAGAGAACCAAATAAAACAGGAACACAGGGTCACACTGGCTTTTCACTTCCTGCCAAGGAGTTCCCTGCAAGACCATCTGTGCCGACGTTTCTTTTCAACAGCATGCAGTAAGTTTGCCCACCAACCTGCACAACCACGAGGGCAATGCACACAAAGGGGCAGTGGGGGAGGGGGATTTAGATAAAATCCCACGTTTTGCTCTTGTGTTGGCATATTATGCAATCCAAAGAACAGAGCCCCACTTTTTAACCGCAGAACCTCCACGACTGCTCTAAGGACCAAGTAAGTGGCTCCCTCCAGGTGTTCTCCAGCTAGTAGATGCAGGTGTGATTTCGATTAACCCAACAGTACATATTTTTCTGATTACGCAGGTGGCTTGGTGTTCTATGTGTTGTGAACCTTCTCAGACAATGGTTAGAATAGCTATGTAAGAAATTGAATTTGGTATTTAAGTTAAGATCCCTTGGATCAAAATCAAGGAAACCTGACATCAAATTCTATTCTAAAGTGAATAGAAGAAATGAATCTTTTATGAAAATAGAACAATATTTTACATTAATTTTCTTTGTAATAGAAAGCCAACATCATCTTTCCTGAAAAGATGGAGAGTTTGAAAAGTAGCTAAAATGTACATCATTAAATTACATGATGGACATTTACACTACAAGCTACACACACGTGGTATGTCCATGTGTGAGAGAGACGACCATCATACAACCTTGATTTTTTAAAAGTCTAACTCTTTTTTAGTTTCCTGGGCCCTAACTTGCTATATTGAACTTCTGTTTACCAATTAAAACCTACTACAAATTCATGTATTGCACAAATTAACACATACTTCAAGGCAGAACATGGACCTGGAGAGGCAGGTATGAAGGGTAATGATCTTGCTCAAATGGGACTTTATTAAATTATCAACCCCTCATAGTCTTTTAGAAAACACACATATCTACAAGCCTAAAAAGATATTATTTCACCATCTTATCTCTTTAAAAAAATAGAGCTACAAAATCTGTTAGAATGAGTGCTGGATTTTGTAAGGTAAATGCCACTATTTCAAACCCCAAAGTCAATTCACAGTAGTGACTTCAGAGATGCAAAAATCCTGGCAAGGGTATTTATTTCCTCCAAGAATTCTCTGCGAGCAAACTGTCCATTCAGCAGTTCTGCAGGCTACTGTCTCACCATGCGACAGGCCCACTGATTCATAAACAAATCATTAACATTCTTGACATAAATCCATAGTGGACCATTAATCCCAGCTATGATAATGTTGTCGTCCAGCAGCTCTGCCCATCATGAATGGGAGTGTTGTTTCCCGGAACCCATCCCTGACAAATAAGAGACAAATTATGCCCGTGAGAAAACTGGGAGAATGAAGGGCTTACACACCAATTACCGTCTCATTATCAGGCTGATGCCGAAATAGATCCTGTGTGCAATGGATAAAATGAGGACTAGGCTCGCTCGGACCGAAAAATACACGGAGACCCGACACCATGTGACAAACCCATTCCGATGCTCGGCTTCTTCTGTAAGCCACATTCTGGGGACAGGCCTTACAGAGGCAATTTAAGGCTAGTCACTGAAGGGGAGGAAAAATAAATCTATACATTTACAAAAATATATAGAAGATCTTAGCAACTATCATGGCCGGAGATTAATATGGCTTTCAGCATTTCAATGTTCATGAGAGTCTACCCATAATTTTTATGAAAGAAATATTAAGAGTAAAAAACACTCATTGGCACATCAGAAAGTTGCTTAAATATAGTCTATGCCTTGGTGGCAGAGTGGTTATGCATTGGGCTGTTAATTACAAGATCAGCAGTTCAAAACCACCAACTGCTCTGAAGGAGAAAGTGGGGGCTTTCTACTCCCATAAAGATTTACAGTCTCAGAAACCCACAGGGGGCAGTCCTGTAGGGGTGCTATGGGTTGGCATCGACCCAATGGAAATGCATCTGAGTTGTTTGGGTTATGACCTGAGATTTCCCTTAAATCCAGGTTACAAATTCTCCCAGTGGAATTTCAACAATGCCTTTCTTTATAGCCAAAAAAAGCATGTGGATAAGTATCCATAGATATAAAGTACTCTGTTTTATCTTTTTATGTTCCACGATAAGTGGATCGAATGTTAGCTCTTAAACATTGGCATAAAAAACATAAATAAATGTCTTCTGCTACAAACTGTTTGCTGGGCCGGACCTCAGGCTTTTGCTCTGCCAACCATCATATCAGACCTTGTATTAGCAGAGAGAATACTAAAGGCATGTTTACTTCTCCATAGGGTCCCTGCCATCCAACAGCTATTGAGGAGTGCAGCACTTCCCACAGTGTATGTAGACAGGAGTCACTTGAAGATGTTAATCAAATAGATATTCTGGGTCCATAGATCTGATTTGGTACCTCTAGTCTGCATTTCTATCAAGAACCCCGGTGCCATTCACACTGCTCCCCTGGGACCACATTTCAAACTTTACAGTAGTAGAGGACCATGTTTGGGTGGTAGCTTAGTAGATGAATAGCTTTGGGCAGGAAATGGAGACACCCTCTTCTATTCAATTTTGCTTTCCCTGGTGGGCTCAGTGCTCAGCTGCTACCTGATTAGTGGGAACCAACCTGCAGTTCCATGGTAGGAAAGACCTGACTGTCTTATTCCCAAAAGATGATAGATACCCTAGGAAGCTCTCTGGGAAGTTCTACTCTGTCCCAGAAGGTTGCCGTGTTGGCATCAACTCAATAGCACACAACAACAATACTACAAACATAAGAACATAAGCATTCATGTCAATCAATGAACATAAGATTTAAAGCTATTATATAGGACTGCCAATTTAGAACAAGATTAAAAGAAATTTAGAAACCTAGAAGAACACATGGATAAAACTGGCCTATAGGAAGGCACCTACTGGCAATGAATCTATTTTCCCATGAAATAAAACTGTGGGGTGATGAATAGGTACTAAGACTCCCAGTATCAGTATCCATATCTGTAACATGGGTATGACAAGTGTCCTCATAGTGGAGAGTGGAACAAAAGTTAAAAATGAATGATGGAAGGTCCAAGGCCATCTGAGGGTAACTCAGAAGTCTGGGGAACTACTCCTGAAAAACCAGTCACTGAAGGTCTTATGAGACACAGTTCTACTCTGACAGACATGGTGCCCCATGAGTCAAAGTTGACTTGAGGAGACTGGCTTGGGTTGCTTGCTTTGGTGTTAGCACAGGATGGAATAAGTGCTTTAACCCCTAAGGAAGTCAAGCGTATTTCTTACCTTGCTGCCTCGATCATGACCACGTCAATTCACTATCATGGCCAGTCAAACCCTGGCTCCAGGAAAATGGACTCGAGCTGAAGTAAATGATCCAACTGGTTTTGTATCCTTGCTCTACTATTAATTCTGAGGCAAACAGCTTAGGTCAGTGGTTCTCAGATACGGGCTTCAACCCAGGAGCAAACTGGCTGTGTATCAAACACAAAAAAAACACCTAGTCCTATACTCTAGTATTAAAGGATAAATAAAAATCTCCTTTCTGGAGATTTTTTTACATCTAATGGAGTAAAAGCTAGTTGCCAAATGTTGTAAATCATAGTTTTTCATTTGTAGAGCATCAGACTTTCTTCTGAGCCATCCCTAGGTGGGTTTGAACAGCTAACCATTTCTACTAGCAGCCTTGAGCTTAATCATATGCACCATCTAAGGATTCTTGTGCAGAATGCAGCTAAGGTTTTAGGCAGGGACCTGGGCTACTGTTTCAAAAGTATAATATACATTCTGTTCATTCTTTCTTCCATTTTTCTCCTTCCTTTCTTGCTTCCCATCTCTCTTTCTTATAACATCTGCATTTCTATAACCTCATCAAACCTTTCCAAACCAATCAGAATATTATTTTTTGGACCTACCTGTCTTAATATATGTCTCCTGTGACCCCTGTGACATAATGAGAGAAAGAGGAGAGAGTAAGTGGGGGGGGGGTAAGAGGAAGAGAGAAAAGCAACACAGAACTAAGCTGTCCTCTGACTCCCCAACCTGGATTTGCCTTTAAAAGATTGTGGAACGTTGGGACTTTCTCTACAGAACTATGGAACGTGCACGCCTTTCTCTTTAACCTCAATCTCCTTGTATATAAAGATGGAAGTTGCTCGGAATGAGAAGTCACACAGGAATGCTCACTGGAGTCACGCAGACTGAGCATTTGAGAAGCAGGCCTGGGGTACAGGGATAAATTGCAGCTGAGGGTCGACTGTCAGGGCCGTCTGTGGTCAAGGGACATGTCCAAGATGACGGCAAATCACGAGCATGGGCCCACTCTGAAGGGCGGGTTGCTACTCAACTGGAGTCCAGAGCAGCAAGATGCCAGACAGTCCAGTTGTTGCAGAGAAGTCAAAAAGTCCAGATAGTTATGTGAACTCTCCCCATCATTTGGCATCAGCTACAATGTAATTTTCTGCAGGTTTTGTATAAGCCAAAGGAAATATGCCAGGAAATTGAATATGGCTGATATCCAGTGGCTTGCTGACGGAATGCTGACCACTCAGCAAACTCTCGGTGCCTTCCTTCAGAGGAACAAGGCTGCACTATATCCCTCCGCATCTGGTAATGCACCACCAGCTCAGGCACCAGGAATGACTGTGACCTCCCCAAGAGAAGGAGGTGGAAAGGATGCATGCATCTTGGATGAGAGAAGACACTAACAAAGGAGCCATTCCCCGCATGGTCCCCTCCCCATGTGCATCAAACATGCAAGAAATGAGTCCACAAAAGCCAACCAAAAAACCCCAAGCATGTGGTCATCAAATCCATTCCAAGTCACAGTGACCCAAGCATTTCAGAGTATAACTGCTTCATAGGATAACAATGACAAATGGAGAGAATATTGAAGTTGTCAAGGATTTCATCTTCCTTGGATCCATGATCGATACTCATGGAAGCAGCAAAAAGGCCAATGGACGCACTGCATTGGGTCAATCTGCTGCACAAGACCTCTTTTAAAGTGCTGGAAAGCAAGGATGTTACTTTGAGGACCAAGGTGCCCCTGACCCGAGCCATGGTGTCTTCAGTTGCCTCATAAGGATGTGCAATTTGGACACTGAATACTGAAGACTGAAGAAGAATCAATGCGTTTGACTTGAGGTGCTGGTAAAGAATATTAAAAGTACCACGGATTCCCCAAAGGACAAACAAGTCTGTCTTAGAAGAAGTACAGCCTGAGTGCTCCTTAGAGGCAAGATGGTGAGACTAAATATCACATACTTTGGACATCTTTTCAGGAGAGGCAAGTCCTTGTAGAAGGGCATCATGCTTGGTAAATACAGGGGCAGGGAAAAGAGGAAGGCCCTTAACAAGCCGGATCGACACAGTGACTGCACCAATCGGTTCAAGACTAAGCACACCTGTGAGGATGGTGTGGGCCCAGGCCAAATTTTGTTCTGTGGTACACAGGGTCGGAACCAACTCTATAAGACATAACAATAACAGAGTTTTCTCGGCTGTCATCCTAACGGAGCCAGATGATTAGAACATGGGTTGGGTCTGAGGCACCAACCATAAGGTTACAAGTCATCCAGCCCTAGTTCAGAAGAAACCTGGGTCCCTAGATCAGGACATAAAAGAGAGTCAGCAAGTCTGAGAACACAGCCTTGGACTGTCACTTAGACAAACTTCAATAACATTGACGGAGCCCAATGTCTTTCTCCAGGGAGAAGTCCAAAGAGTGTAAGACGAAGTCTTGCCATCCTCTCTTCTGAGGGGCACTCTGCCAGTGGAAGATTACACAGCAAGCAAGGGAAGTGTGGGCTGACTTGTACATATTTACTAAACTGCCGTGAACAGTTTCATGTGGGTTTTCCCATATGTTTTCAGCATACGTACTCAATGGTACTGAAAGTGTCACATGAATAAGGCATGAGGAACTACTCACTACAGATGAGTAAGTACATGCAAGCAGACTGTCCTGACCTTGCTTATTGGGTACTCCATCTCTGACAAGGATTTTAAATCTGAAAATAGGCTTTGATTCTAGAGGTAAATGCTGTCGAGTTGGGAGGGAGACTGACACCAGCCATACCTAGAAGCAGAATCTTTAATGCAGTGGGAAAAAATGTGCAGTTGTTCACTGCAGATTAGTAAGTAAGCACAAGTCAATCTGTGCTTACCATGTTGACTAGGTAATCCAAGACCGATTCTGACTGTACTTCTTCCAAAACAGACTTGTTTGTTTTTCTGGACACCCTTGCTACTCTCAATATTTTGTCCAGAACCATAAACCAAAGACATCAATTCTTCTTCTGTCCTCCGTAGTCTATGTTCAACGTTCACAGGCACGTGAGGCGATTTGAAATACAATTGCTTGTGTCAGGCACACTTCAGTCCTCAAAGTAATAATTATGCTCTTTGAAAATTTAAAAGACATGATACCAGATTGCCCCATAAAGTACATCTTTGGATTTCTTGACTATTGCTGCTACGGGCACTGGTTGCTGATCCAATCGGTGTCCTGTGCCAGGTTGGCCATGTTTGGTAGAGTTACCCAAAAAGAAGAGGACCCTCAATGAGACAGACTGACACAGTAGCTGCACAAATGAGCTCAAACAAACTTATTACTGTGAGGATGTCCCAGGACCTGGCAGTGTTCTGTTGCTATTGATGAGGTTGCTGAGTCAGAGCCAGTTCCAACAACGAATGCCTTATCCATTTTATACTTCAGAGTCTAGCAGGTGCTGCAACCTAGTCTCTCAATTTTAAGATAGCTGCAAATTATAATATAAAATGTATACATACTGCATGACTACATGAGGGGAAAGATGGAGTTTTATAGACCTGTACAGAGTTACAATCTTAGAAACTCGCAGGGGGAGGTCTAGCCTGTCTTATAGGGTTGTTATGAATCGGGATTGACTCGGTGGCAGTGAATTGGTTTGGGGTTTTGGTGTGACTAGATATAAATTATAATATTGGATAGAGCTTTGACAATCCCTCACCCTGAAAAGAAAAGTGACCCACCATTATCCCTGAAATGCCCTGGCTTTAAATGTGGGTAGAATGAGCCTCATCGTTCCTGTCTGGGGCAGGTTCATCTTTAATTCTGATTTCAATAACTCCTCCATGCCTATTCAGACAAGCTTAGTTATTATTTGTAAATTGCTGAAGGGAAGAAATTCTGATTTTACAGAGCATTCCCAAAGGTACTTAGAATGAAATGGATAACAGGCCACTGTGACATTTCGATTCCAGAAATATTCCTGTAGGGAAACTCAAGCATTCGTTAAATCCTCCCATTGAATCACACGGGTTTTCATCTATTTGCTTTTGCTTGCTTTTTTGTTTGTTTATTTTTAACTGAAAAATAGCCGCAAAGAACAAGGTGGCTAATTTTCAAAAAGTTTATTTCCTTCTCTGCTTATTGCCCGTTCTTCCCCTTGAGGTGACCCTCGAGAAAGACTGCTTTCAGGGGAGGGCATGCCGTTGCTGTTGGAGTCTACCTGTCCCTTCCAAGTCACAGAGACCCCACAGGGCAGAGCAGTCCTGCCCCACAGGTCCCCCAGGCCGGTTTCTCTCCTGGAACCTATGACCAGGTCTTTGATCCACAAAAATGTCGACTGATTCCAAGTGTGGACCTTTCGGTTAGCAGCCAAGTACTTAACCATCATTCCTCCAGGTCTCCTTTGAAGCAGAAATGGAAAGGAAAGAAGGAAGGAAGGAAGGAAGGAAGGAAGGAAGGAAGGAAGGAAGGAAGGAAGGAAGGAAGGAAGGGGAACGAGGGAGGAGGAAGGAAGGAAAAACAGCTTTGACATAGACTGGATTCGAACACATAAGGGCCACCTAGGCCACGGGAGAACTGCCCCATAGGGTTTCCAAGTCTTCACAGAAGCCACCACCGCCTCTCCAGCAAAGCAGCTGGTGGGTTAGCAGGCTGACCTTGGGCTGCTTGTTGCGCACTTAACCACAGATCACAATGGGGAACCCACAGGGGAAGGGGGAAAGGTGATGTGATGCTGAACTGCAAAGACAGGTGACCCAAAAGCCCAACGGGAAAGAGTAAGTCTGCAGAGGACCAAAACTTCCAGACAATCTCCCAGAAGCCTTTTTGTTGCAAGGGTAAAATGCCAAAGGATGTAGCTGTTCCTCTTACCACCTCAGTTGGTCGGGGACCAGTACTCTGGGGGAAACGTGGGGAAAGAGCCGGCTGTGCTGTGCCCACGGGGCACTCTGCACCAGCCACGAACCTTGGCAGCTCAACCGTGAAAAGCCCATTCCTCCAGATGGGCTCGTCTCTCTCTGCCAGCAGCACCAGCCCATGATCCAGGCAGGGCACCTGAATGCTCGGTGCAAACAGTTAAGTAGGGTTAAGTATTCTTTCCATTTGCTTTGTGCCAACAGGAATTTAATTAAGTATACTTTAATTAAAATTTAATCAAGCTTTCTGTGGCTGCAGACAGCCACGGCTACAAATTGCATTAACTAGTATTTTCGAAATCGCCTTTCCACATTAAGCTGCTGCCTTCTAATGAAGTCGTGTTTATGATGGTGATGCTGTTTCCTCGCCTCCAAAGTGGGAGAAAGAGGCTGGGAGAACAAATTTGGGGTGTGGGAACATGATTCATAAATCAGAAAGTCAAGCAAAAGAGACATTGATAGAGTCAAAATTTTCAGACCATCTCATACAAGTTCCTGAGAAAGGAGGGTGCTCTTTAAAAGCTTATGTCTATAGAGGGGGTTCAGAAAGCTCATGGAAAAGTGGAATGGAAAAACGGTGAGCATCTTCAGAGAACGCCTTTATGCCTTATCCTATTCCTTCAGGCCTTCATGTATCTGTTCACTCGTGTATCTGTTCATATATGACAGAAACTGCTCTAGATGCAGATCCGGGGTGAGGGGGGTGGCGGCACAAAGTGTTAATACTCAGTAGTTAATGGAATGTCTGGAATTTGAATCGACCCAGTGGTATCCAATCTGTGTTGGGGGAAGTAGAGCCAGAATGCTCCTTAGAAGGTCTCAGTGGTGAGAACTCATCTCCCATCATTTGGGCGTGTTATCAGAAGAGGCTGTCTGTGGGAAAGGGCCTCGTGCTTGGTAATGCAGAAGAAGGAGACCATGGACTGACACATTGGCCACAACCACAGGTTCAAACAGAATGATCATGGTGAGGATGGTGTAGGACTGAGCAGGGGTTCTCTCTGTTCACCTAAGATCCTGTGACATAGAACTGACTCAAAGGTGACTAACAACAGAAATACAAAACCGTGCTATCCCATAAGAAAGGTCTGGAGATGGGTTTCCATAAAAATCATAGTGAAGAAAACCAACCCTATGGAGCAGTTCTAGTCGGCACCCCATGGGGTCACCGTGGGTCAAGGTTGACTTAAGTGTTACAGGTTGGTTTGGGGGGTTTTCTTTGCGGTGGGATTTTTTTTTACCAGAAATAATTGGAGGCCTGGTGACACCGTGGGTTAGGTGTTCCACTGCTAATTCGAAGACCAGTGGTTCAAACCCCCCAGCTGCTCTGAAGGAGTAAGAGGAGGCTATATGCCCCCAGAACAATGTATAGTTCAGAGACCCAGTGTCAGGTTGCTTTGTCTCAAAATCAGCAGGATGGTAGTAGGTTTGGGTTTGGTTCTGGAGAACAACAGTCTAACTACAAAGCGGATCTCTTTATGTGCCAACTCTCTGACTGTGATGAATGAAAAATCTTTATTTGTAAAATTGCCATTTCCTTTAACAGAGTGTGAATCAAACTCAGTTTTGCTGGTCATGCTCATGATCAATGTAAACATAAATTATGTCACTGGATTTAATGGAGAAATGTGCTCAGGGGATATTAAGAAATGTAATATCCAAAAATGGTCATGTTATGCTTTCAATCTATGTGTATTTGTTGATGAGCTCTCTAGCACTTTGATAGGAGCCCAGGGCTTGATGGCAGCTATTTTATTCCTCAAGAACTCTCTTGTTTGTTCCCGGCATACTTCAGCTGTGTTCTGGATGGACAAGGTTGTTCAACAAAGCTCATCTCACAAGCCATCTTAATTCATGCGTCCCAAAAGCAACAAAGAGAGACAAAATGTTTGGCACTATTGCCAAGCTTAGGTTAAGCAGAATGTTAAGAAAATTATACATTCCTGTTATTTGAATTTCCCAGACACCACGAAGTTGAGCATCATGCTGAAAATAACTAAAAATGTCTCTAACGAAAAGACTCTTAGTTACCGGTCACTCTTCAGAAGTCTATGTCCATTCTGCAGTTTCAAAGGGTAAAGACTTTGACCTTAATCAGTGTATCTGCCTCGAGCACTGCATGCTTAAATACAAGAAAGCTTCAAAAAGTTTGTGGAAAAAGGGATTTAAAAAATAATGGCAAGTCCCGGTGAGCACTGTGAAGCCTCTCTGCAAGCGCCTAGGTGACACCAAACGGGCAAGTTCCAAAGGCCAGAGGAGAAGCTGCAGGGCGGTGACTTGAGTTTCCTGTGGTAGACCAGGCTGGAGAAAGGTGGAGAGAATGTTTGCACGGCTGGAAGATTCTGACTAATGTTACTGTTGTGCATGCAGAAAGAGTCAAATGCTGCCTTACTGTAAATAATTCCAACAAAGCATGTAAAGGTTTCATATTGGCTAACTATGAAACAATCTCACACCAATTCAACTTGTTTCTGGATCTTATTAGGATTCCTTGTTCTCGGAATTTTCATTTTCTGGGGGAAAAATGTTTTCAAACACCAATTTAAAAAAAAACAACATGACAGAGCAGTCTATTTTGTTTGGGTTTTTGTTTTTCTCTTAACATATACTGTGCTTCCAGAGTCGTGTTTAAAATAGATTGACCCTCGATGAACTTGTGTCAGTGATCCAAAATATTCTTACTCAGAAATGTATAAATCCCTTCAAATGACAACTTTTTGAAGGTGATCAATTGATTAAATGATACGCGTGATCAAGAGGTATATTATAGCTTTCCCGTGTTATTCCATTTTTCCCTCTTCTGTCTACAGAAACGCAGTCCAAGTTCCCATAAGGCAGATGAAGAAAACTCCTTTGAGAATGTTCTTAAAAGAAGACAAGTCCTAAGGAGCTTACCCTGTCTAGAATTGAGAAAGGAGAGTGGATTTGAAGTGTCCTTCCCAATGTCATATTTCAGCCTGTGCTTTCCAAGCCAAAATGAAATAATTTTAAAGGCCAATGGTAAAAGTCTATAAAGAAAATGCTAGAAGGTTTCTTGTACAAGGTCTGGACCACGATGCCATTTCTGCCCTGTGAAAGTGTGTCAGATAGGGAGGACACATGTGCATATTTCACATACATCTTTCCAGGCATGTCCAGGCATTGTTGCTTTGCCTAACACTACGGCTTACCCAAATCATAATAGGGTGAGTGGAATAGACAAAATCAGAATCCACACTTCTTAATCCAGCAAATGTGAAGCCATTCTCCTGTCCCATGCTTCCCATCTGACCAACCATGCGTTGGAGGTGTCCTCTCACCTATAACCATTCCCCAAACATTAATTTCATGTTCAAAATTCACTCTCTAGTCTAATCTTCCTTGTAAACCACATCACACATGAATGGTGCCAAGAGAGGAGATTAAAGAGCCACGCTGTGGTTCAGGAAACGAAATATAATCAACCACCGAGATGAGACCAAATTAAAGAGCAGTTGTCAAGGAGTGAAGTGCTGCTGCATGTGCGTCAGAATAGAATTCCGCTCCCCCGGGGTTTTCAGTGCCTGGATTGTCAGATCACCTGGCCTTTCTTAAAAGGCAACTCATGGTGGACTCGAAGCTCCAATCTTTTGATTAGCAGCTGAAGAGACATGAGTGAGAGTGAAAAACATATGAGTCAAAGGGTTGGACAGAATCCAGGCCCCCATCCAGCCTCTGTGACTTATGAGCATTTTACCTTAGAGCAAATAAATGATGGCCTCTCAGTCTCCACCCCTCGCCGGTAAAACGCCTAGCTGCCACGCTTTGTGTGAGATCTAAATGAGGCATATTAACCAAATAGCAAACCCAGCACACAGGAGGCGTTGGTCTTCCTCCCAACCTTCACCCCTCAGCCAGTCATGCTCCCTCACCTGCCTCAGATGCTCAGACTGGGGGAAATGTCCAGGAGTCCATTGCTCTCCCGGGTTTCATCAGCCCACATCCCCCATCTCCATCATGCGGGTGGTGATATTGGCCAACAAGTCAATGTCAACTCATGGCAACCCCATGTCAGCAGATTAGATTGCTCCATTGAGTTCTCAGGGTCTTTTGGATGCAGATCTCCAGGAATGTCTTCCAAGGCACTTCTAGGTGGGTTTGATCAACCATAACTTTTTTGGGGGGGGGGCGGGCAGGGGACAGGGGATATTACTTGAACAGTTAACTGTTCCCCTCACCCAGAGATGCCACTGGTTGGCTTTTGTCAGTTAGGGAAATTACAGTAAGAGGATCTGAGTCAAGCACAGAGACAGATGGGAAATTTCAGAAAGGCAGAGAAAGCATTGATTCTAGGAAGGTCCATTTCCAAAAGTTCTGAAACTCCTTGCTCAAAATTGTTCCACCCACCACACTGTTGGTCAGTAACTGACATGTGTATGTTACGGGAAGCTTCTCCCAGCATGCCCTACCAGTAACAGTTTCTCGACTGTCACAGGTAGACCCTTCACTTTCCTTCTATGTTTAGTCTTAGTGCAGTGGTTCTCAACCTGTGGGTCGCACGTAACCCCTTTGGGGTTTGAACGACCCCTTCACAGGGGTCACCCGATTCATAACAGTAGCAAAATGACAGTTATGAAGGAGTAACAAAAATAATTTTATGGTTGAGGGTGGTCACCACAACATGAGGAACTGTATTTAAGGGTCGTGGCATGTTGAGAACTATCACCTTAGTGCAATAAATGGGTGAGAAAGCCTGAGTAAGAATTATATATGCTTTTTTTCAGTAACAGAGAATCATTAATGCATGTACTATGTTGCCTTCACTTATACTAGCCCAGGACCCTTGATTTAAAGAACAAAAAGGCCAGCAAATTCATTATCACACAAACCTCCTTATTTGTAGGGTAGCTCAGGCAAACGTAAAAAGTAATGAAGTCAAGGAGCTGAACAGAAATATTAAAAAGACAGCTAAAGACAGAGTGAAACATTATAACGAAATGTGCAAAGACCTAGATTTAGAAAACTAAAAAGGGAAAATGCACACAGTGTGTTTTAAGCTGAAAGGACTACAGAAGACATTCAAGCTCAGGTAGTAATATGCAAATATCACATAGGCCAATATTGAAGAATGCAGGAAGCACCCATTAAAAGTGGAAAGAATACACAAAATCACAAAACCAAAAAGAACTGGCCGACACGCAATCATTTCCAGAAGTAGCATACAAGGATTGATGGTACTGAAATACAAGTCCAAGCTGCCTGGAAAGCAATAGCCCCAAACAAGGCTCCAGGAACTGACAGAATACCAGGTGAAATGTTTCAACAGGCGGATGAAGCATGGGAAGCACTCACTCATTTATGCAAAGAAATTGGGAAGACAGCTACTGGTTCAACTGACAATAAGAGATCCGTATCTGTACCCATTCCAAAGAAGGGTGCCCCAACAGAAAGCGCATCTGATAGAATAATTTCATTGATATCACATGCAAGTATAATGTTGAAGATCATCCAACCATGCTTGCAACAGTTCACTGACAGGGAGTTGCCAGAGGTTCAGGCCAGCTTCAGAAGAGGGCATGGAACAAAGGACATCATTGCTGATGCCAGATGGATCTTGGCTGAAAGCAGAGAATCCAGAAAGATGTTTACTTGTGTTTTGTTGGTACAAGTATTGACACAAAAGCATGCTACTGTGTGGATCCTAAGAGATTATGGATAGCCTTGAAACTAATGGGAATTCCAAAATATTCCATTGTGTTCATGTGGACCTGTACGTGGATCAAGAGATAGTTGTACAAGTAGAGCGAGGGATGCTACTTCATGGTTTAAAATCTGGAAAGCTATGCATCGGGCTTGTATCATCTCGCCATAATTATCAAGTCTGTATGTATGTTAGTCCGGGCATGTTAGAGAAACAAATCCACAGAAACTCATGTGTAAGAGAGAGTTTTATATAAAGGGTAAGTGCACATCAAGAAAACATCCCAACCCAGTGCTGTTCAAACTCACAAGTCCAACATTAGCCCATATGTCAGACACCAATCCACAAAGTCCTCCTCCATCTCACAGAACACACAATGACGCCGGCTGCAGGAGGAAAGACAAATCAGTGAACGTGTAAGCATCTCAGCGCTGGCTGGGGTCTCCACATGGCTGCTCCAGCACCCAGGGCTGCATCGGGGTAGGTCCATGTAGCTTCTCCTCGGGGATGTCTTGCAGGAAGTGATCCTTGCCAGCTGAAGCAGGGGACTGGCTAAGGCACACCTGCTACACAGACTTCTTTGGAGCATTAAAAACAGGAATGTTACTTTGAGGACAAGGCCACACCTGTCACAAACCATAGTATTACCAATTGCCTCGTATGCATGTGTAAGTAAACATTGAATAAAGAAGACCGAGGAAGAATCGATCCATTTGAATTGTGGTTTTGGAGAAAAATATTAAAAGTGCCATAGACTGCCAAGAGAATAACAACAAAATCTATCTTGGAAGAAGTAGGGTCAGAGTGCTCCTGAGAGGCTAGGCTTTGGACATGCTGTCAGTAGGGACCAGGCCCTGGAGAGGGACATCCTGTTGGTAACG
Source organism: Tenrec ecaudatus (assembly GCF_050624435.1). Taxonomy (NCBI): domain Eukaryota; kingdom Metazoa; phylum Chordata; class Mammalia; order Afrosoricida; family Tenrecidae; genus Tenrec; species Tenrec ecaudatus. The sequence continues at coordinate 9,467,638 of NC_134542.1, read as the reverse complement.
TGGAGGGAGGCAGCAGAAAGAGGAAGGCCCCCACAAGATGGTTATAATGGGCTCAAACCTAAGAGCAGTCGGGAAGATGGCATAGGACCAGGCGGTGTCTCGTCCTGTTGTCCAGAGGGTCATTGTGAGTCTGAACCTAACAATCACAACAGGGAGCAAATAACAACAGACCTTCAATAAGAACTGTGTCGATTTCTGTACCAATTTATATGCACGGCAAGAGGTGAGTGCGCCCATTTTCCCCAGACCCCAACGGCACTGGGATTTCTCTTACAATTTTCTACCTGAGTGTTGTTGTTTTTTAAAGTTCCAATATTGTTATATTTAGAATCTTTTCACTAAATGAGGCTCAAGCTCTAGTTGTATGTCGATTAGAAATTTACCCTCTCTTTTCTGGTCCCCGGCGGCAGAGCAGGTTAAGTATCAGGCTGCTACCTACATGTCTGGTGATTCAAACTCACAGTCCTACGTGGAAAGAAAGAGGAGTCTGTCTGCTCCCATAACTATTGACAGTATTAGAAACCCTAAGGAACAGTTCTACTCTGCCTTTAGTGTAGCTGTTGGCTAAGTGTTTGGCGGCTAACCATAAGGTCAGTAGTTCAAGCCCATCAGCCCCTCCACAGGAGAAAGATGTATCTGTCTGCTCCTATCAAGATTAACTGCCTGGGAAAGAGTCGCTCTGGGTTGAAATTAACTTAGTGGAAGTGGCTTTTATAAATTGGACTTGACTCAGTGTACTTGGTTTTTTGGCTTCTTCCAGGTTCTGTGATACATATGTAAGCCCATTTTTCCTACTGAATTGCTTGTCTTTTTTATATTATGAAAGTGCTTTGAAAATTAAGGAGATTGACCCTTTGTGAATCAATACTCTGTCCCCAGTGTTTCATTTATCTTTTGTGCTATTTAATTCTGCCTTAAAGCTTTAAATGCTTACACAAATATATCAGTGTTTTTGCTTGGACTTCAAAGTATTGGGACATAAGAGGAATGGCCTTCTTTGTCTCTCTTTCCAGAACCTTGACTTTGATTTATAATAATAGCATTGTATCATGAAGCACTCTAAATATTTTTATTGGTAGTACTGGATTCTCTATGGCATTGGATTTAATTTTCTTATTTGTCTGGCTGGTTTGGGTTTGGCTTTCAATTTTGGGTTGGTTTTGAATTTAAGTTTGGGTTTGGGTGTGGGGTAACAGTGTTTAAGATCACATAACTAACATTATTTTCGGAAATCATTGACAATACTAATTCTTTCACGAGCAAGGCATGCCTTTCCAATTTTAAGTCGTATGACCCTCCATGGTCTTGTAGTATTGTCTTCATATAGGTCTTATATATTTTGCATAAATCATCACATTTTCTACTAAGAGGTTATTATTTCCAAGTAGTAAAGCTTCAATTGTGTATGTGTGTATTTGTGTGTTTAAAACCAGCAAATTTTCTGGATGCACCTATTATAAAATCATCATCTTTGATGTTTGATCTTTATAAGCTATATATTTTAAATGTCTGAATTAAACAGAGCAGTACTACATGATGAATTAATCTTAGAATCACTATACCTAAAGAAATTCTCTTTACACTACAAACAGCCACACTGAGCTGATGTGAGTTGCCAAACTGAACAGCTGTCTCTGATACAGAAATCAGAAGGTTATCCGAAACATACAAAGAAAGCAAAACCAATGCTATTGAGTACATTCTGACTCATCATGAGCCTGTCTATCTTCACAGGATCAGATAGCCTCATCTTTCTCCCACAGAGGGGCGAGTGGCTTTGATCCACAATCCAAAGTGAGCCCAATAGTGCCACCAGGGCTTTTAGAATACAGATCCACTCTTCCTTAACTCCAGAGTGGGAATTCTTGTGCCCAGTTTGTCTCGTTTCACAACAGTGTGAGTTCTGTAGAAGAATGTCATGGTGGCATCACCCAGGCCTCACTCACCTTCGATATGAATGGGTTTCACACAGGGCCTGGAACATTCTATTCGCTTGTTATTCCATTTTTCCATGCACTATTTGGAAACCCCCTCATATGCCCCTTCACAGATTAGCTCAATATCAACTCTCTTCACGGGTCAATAGAGTCACTTTAACCTATTTTGATGCATATTATGCCTTAACGTTTCTGCTCTCAGGGGCAGTCCTGTCGGTTCCGATTCCGATGGGCCTGATGCAGAACAGAGTGCCAGCTTTCCTGTTTGAACCCTTGCTTGCAGCTACCATAGCAATCCATCTCATGGGAGGGGCATCCACTTTTTCTCTGACCCTTTGCTTCACCAAGTATGGTGTCCTTCTCCAGAGACTGGTGTGAATGAGCACACATTCCCTAAAGTGATCTTCACAAGAAACTCTTCCAGCTACTTTTCTGATGAATAAGCTCAAGCGAATAAAGATGAATGACTGGCCTAAGTTCCCACAGCTCGTCAGTACCAGGGCCAGGATGCAAACCCAGAAAGGCTGGTTCCACGAGCCATGCGCTTCGCGCCCAGTGAAACGCTCCCTGTGGGGGATGGCCTTTCAATCACTTCTCTATGAAGCGCTCCTGCTATGAATGAATTCCCTTCTGTCAAGAAGCTCTTGGACAGAAGGTCAGAGGCATACATTCGATTCGAATAGTTAAAACTTGTCAGCAGATTCCCCTTATGATACGTGCTGGACCTGATCTGGTCCCCCAATCTTAAGGTATTTGGGGTTGTATTGTTTTGTTGGGGGTTTTGATTGTACATATCAGGGGGTATCTCAGAAGTGTATGTCATTCTCAGTCACCCTCTTGAAGTTGCGGTATAATTTTTTTGGGGGGGAGTATGAAAACTAGGACCAATGAACCTACAGAGCCAGCAAGTGGAATAAGGGTTTGGGTGGGAAGGGGCACAGAGGTGGGAGCGGGGGTGACATCAAGGGATTCAAAAAAGGAAAAGAATGTTTGGAAACTGGTGGTGGAAGCAAATGTACAATTCTGCTGGTCATGAATGAACCCTGGGATGATTTAATACATGCATTAATTCCAATGAATTAAAAAAAACTCATATAGGAATGAACCCCTTCTAGCCTCTCTGTGGTGACTTCCTTCTGGAAAGAGCGTTCTGTATTAATGAATGCTCTTCTCTTTGATGAACCCCAATAAGAAGGATATTCTCTGTAATGAGCCCCCCGTTTGATGTCCCCCCCTCTATGAAGAAGTCACTATGTGAATGAACCCCTCCCATTAAAATGATCTGATGAAACCCATGTATGAGTGAGCCCCTGCCAGGATGAACTCCGCTGTGAATAACTCCCTCTATGAGCAAACTCATCCCCCCTATAATGGACCTTACTCTGAAAGCAGGGGTCCAGATAACACGTAGATTTCAGGCTTTGAGGCTGACAGAAAGCCCCAGAAGCCAACTGATGTCTCTATTTTACTTTGGTTGTTTTAATAGACCTCAAGAAAGTAAGTGCTGAATGGAAGCTGGGAGATCTAAGTTCACTTTTTAACAGTTTGTCTGACATCTGAGGACACTCTTCAATCAATCTACTTTGGAAACTCAAAAGGGGAGTCGTAGGACACTCCCGTCAAGGTTGTTCAATAGACAACTGCCCCCGTTTCTTATAAAAATAAGAGAGGCAGACACAATGCAGGCCCCGACTCAGAATCACTAATAAGTCAGACAACATAGATACATTATACAGTAAAATACTAAGTATTCGATGACAGCACCTTCCTTTCCTCTCACCAAATCATGAGCCAGTACCTGGGCCATGCTTAGTATGTCCAAGTGAGTGCTCAAATGTGCCAGAGCACAGTGGTTTTTGTTTGTTTGTTTTTTCACAAGAGAAAAGCTTGTACTTAGTTCAGGGATCGTTTGCTGGCCCTTAGCATTTTCCAGTCCAGTCTGTTGGGGCACCACGCCCTGGCCCCAAAGTCCACTTTAAGCATTCCCTGGGGACCTTGCCACTCCATTCCCTTGCTGTTCCGCTGCACTCCCCCAGTGATTTGCCTCGGTGTGGTGGGATCAGGTCAGGTGCAATTCCCACACTGTGTCTCCGGTGCTGTCCCCTGTATCGCCCTTAGTCACTGAGGGGCATCCTGTCTCATAGTAGGGCCAGCCATGTTGTTCTCTCTGTGGACTGGCTGCTCTACTCAGGAACATCATCATCACGGCCGAGCACAGTGTTTTTATGAACAGATCTCTATCTCGGAAGCACAGCATGAGTTCACAACCAGTTCTGCAAAGCTAACTTCTAATCGGGAGCAGATTCTATAATAAGCCCAAATGCATGCACAAGCACAACAGGGAAACAACATTATAAAATCAGAAAATATGTTAAAGGTTTCAAACTTGTGGCAATAGAAGTCTCCCCTTACTGGACTGATGGTCTCCAGCCGGAGTTCCGGGTGATGCCAATAGTTAAGTGCGTGGCTATGAAATGAAAAGTTAGGGGTTCAAGTTCAGCCTGAGGCACCTCAAAAGAAGGAGCCAGTGATGTGCTTCTGGAAGGTCCCAGCCACAAAAACCCCGTGGAACCCAGGTCCCCTCGATCACACACAGCAGCCCAGGACTAGAGGTCACCTCCATGGCCACTGGTCATTACGGTCTCCAGTCTATTGAACATGCTATCGCTGACATGATGACTGACTGCCCAGAACTGCTAGAAAGGTGAGAAAACACACTATGAAGATGGTATCCAAGTAAAGCCCACTTGTGGAACCCACAGGACCGCTGAGGACCCTGGTTTCACCACGGAGCACCAGGAAGAGAGCCAGAGGACACCCCTTGGCTGGTGGAAGAGGCCACCCCAGCAGGGACCCTTTCCTTTTCAGCTTAGACCATCGAGCACTTGGCAATGCAACAGAAAGCTTCTCTGAAGGTGAGGCCTTCAAAGCCTGGCCTGCTGAGCCTCAGGGCAGGATTGTGGCAGTCGAGAAGGGACGGAAAGGGAGCTTCTACAACCAGCCAGCAGCAAACGTGCTGCCTGTTCTGCGGTCCCTTTCAACATGTCCATGGGCCAGGGCCTGCTGGGGCACTCGCGTCTCTGAAGGCTTCTCCTCTGAGGTCAGAGCACCATCCTGCCCACCTGCCCCTCACTAGCTAGGTGCCCTGTATCGTGATGGCTTCAAGTCCTACGACGGTTGTGTGAGAAAGTGACAGGAAAACCAACGGAAGCAGGGTAGACGCCAAGCAAGGTGCTGGCATGGAAAAGAGCATAGGTCTTAGAAGAAAGCTCAGGCCGCGCATGGAGATGCCATGATTTATGCAGGTAATAGATCGGGGCTTTCGCTATCAACCACCTTTCAAATGAGTGGGTGATCCTCCACTTCTAAAATTCCTTTTTGGTTTTAGGTTTTGTTGGGGTTTTTTAAACAGTTTTATAGGCATATAATCCACACACCATATAATTCAATGATTCAATCGTAGTACGAAGAGTTGTACAGTCATCACCACAATCAATTTTAGAACAGTTTCGTCTTTCTTGTCCTCATTGTTATTAGCTCCCCATTTCCCCCCAACCTCTCTGCCACGCCCCCAAGAAACCACTAATCCAGCTACTGTCTCTACAGATTCACCCACCCTGGATTTCATATATAGAAAACCATACCAAAAAACTAACAACAATAAGAAAGTAAATCAGAGGGTAAACTTCAATCGAAAAGAAAATAGAAAATAATTTTTAAACAAATTTAAAACGAGTCAGAAGGGAGTTCAAATAAGGTACTGAATTTTAACCTAACTGCTTCTGCAGTAATCCACCTTCCAATGCACTCTGCCTGAGAGCAAGGCGACTCATGCCTGTGGAATGCTGACAGAGTGCCCTTGTTGCTGCTGTTGAGAGGAACCACTGAGGGAGTTTCCACTCACAGCCACCCTCGCTACAGAACAGGGCAACACTGCCCTGGTTTAATTTTCTCCCCCATGGGAAGAACTTTTAATGAACACTTTACAACACATTGCTTAGGATGTCCACAAGAATTATAGTTATTTACTCTATGACTAAATTCAACCAGAAAGCAAACTCAGAAACAAACCCAATTCCCTGGAATATCACATTTCAAATGGCGAAATGGATACTCAAAGGGAGCAGTAACTAGGCTAAAGCCATAAATGTTAACATGATCACCATTTTCCTATTTGTTCCCCAAGTCCACTTCTGAAAAAGCTATCCATTTCAGGAAGAAGAAAAAAGAAGAAAAGAAGTGAAGGATTTTTCAAACGAAAGCACAGCTTTTAAAAGAGGAATACACAGCTTTTCATTTTCCTCACCATTTCTGTTGCGGTATAATTTACATTTACCCAGTCGAGTCCAACCCTGGGGCATCCCATGGGGCATCAGAAAACTACTGTGTGCCATTGGGTTTCCAAAGGCTGGTTTTTCAAATGTAGCTGCCAGAGCATCGCGAGGCGGTGCCCGTGGACGGACTCAACTGGAAGCCAGCGTGTTATCATCTGTACCACCAAGGGAATCTCAGGTAAAATTTACACCGACTGCGATGCACATTTTCTCAAGTACCAACTGATTCAGTCACTAAAAAGGAGCAATCAAGTCACTCTCTCACCAAGGCACTTAGGCCCATACCCCAGTCTCCTGGGACAAGCAGCCACAACGCCTCCTTTCCAGGTCCTTGCTGGAGCAGCCTCGTGGGGACAGAGCCTGTTGTTAGCCAGCATCTCCAGGGCACCTCCTCAGAGCTCCAGGATAACTCCAGGAAGTCTACTGCAGACAGCCACAGAGGGACCACGCCACCACACTGACTGTCGGGGCACTCAGGGAATGCCAAGCTTCATTTGTTTTATGCTGATAGGCTTCTGGGTCTTTGGAAACAAGAAACTTGGCTATTTAGGATCTGTGTTGTTTGCTTTGCTTTAATTCATCCTAGTGCCTTTCTGGAGAGAAAAACCATGAGCGGAAAGATTATGAGTTGATCCATGATAGACTCTCTCTGGCCCAGGCCCTCGGTGGAGGTCAAAGAAGGGGCTAGCAGGTGGCTCCTTATGAGGCCAGAGAGCATGCCAAAGGGGAGATGGGACCTGAACTGCAGGAACAGGACCAGTCGGAGAAGTGCAGGACACCCATGAAGGGTGGCGCTGTGTGAGTCTGGGTAGACTAGAGAAACAAATCCATGGACACACACATGTGTATAAGAGCGATTTATATACAAGAGCAATTGAACATTGAGAAAACATCCCAGCCCAGTCCAGATTAAGTCAATAAGTCTGATATTAGCCCATATTTCCTAGATATCAATCTCCATAGTCCTCTTCAGACTCACAAAACACATGCAATGATGCCAAATGTAGAAGATCACAGGCCAGTGGGTAGAAAGTCTTTGGATCCATTGTCATTGGAAACATCTCAGCGCTGGCAGGGGTCTCTCTGTGGCTTCTTTGGCTTCCGAGGTCTGTTTGCGTCCATGTGGCTTGTCTTCTGCAATGTCTCCCAGGGGGTGGCAGAGAGAAAAAGAAGTGTCTTCTGCCTCCAAGGAGGAAGAACCAGATTTCCCAGAATCCTCAGGAGAAGGCCATGCCCACAGAAGTCTCATTGGCTCTCTCCAGATTGATAGCCTAAACTCCACCCCTACACTCTTAATCCTTCAATTGACACTAAATTAGGTGACTGCCACAGGCGTTTAGAGCCAATAAGCTTGTGTTCCCGACACCATGACTTCCAAGCACATCACACCATGCTGAGAGAGGCACCGTGACAATGCCAAGGGTGCTTCCCAAGGCTTCACAGCGAATATATCGGCTCAACCAGTGGCCATCAAGTTGGCTCAGACTCAAGGAGACCCTGTAGGGGTGAGAACAAAGCTGGGCCTCCTGGGTTTCCCAAAGGCCGCTTTCTCATCCAGGAGGAGGCCTGGGCCCGTCGTGGGTTACTTTCTACTCCAGTAAAAAGTTAGTCTCGGAAATCCACAGGGGCAGCTCTACTCTGCCTCCGGGATCACTGCGAGTCAGAATCAACTCCAGGACAGTGGGCTTGGTTTGGGTTTGGGGTTTTCAATATTCTGAGGTGCCTCCAACGTCTTAGCAGCACAACACCTGTGCCATCTTCACCCCCCAGAGTCTCCCTCCTTACAGGAAAAGCTCATTAATTAGACTTAGGAAGGGCGCTTCAGAGTTTGCAATAATTCCCCGCAGCCTCCAGCCATCTCCTGATCATAGCACTTCACAGACGTCGAAGCCTGCCCTAGGAGCTCTCTTCGCAGCATCATTCCCCCTGTACCCTCCAGTCCCCAAACTCCACACTTTTCCGTAAAGCACCATACACGAATGTATTTCCCCAACCCTTTGCCTATACTATTTCTTCAGCCAAGAAAGGGCTTCAAGACTTAGCCTACACCATACACGAATGTATTTCCCCAACCCTTTGCCTATACTATTTCTTCAGCCAAGAAAGGGCTTCAAGACTTAGCCTACTGGTCAACCCTACTGTGCTCCGTGGTGGCAGCTGACTCCCTCCTCACATGTGTGTCCCCCAAATTTTGTACCTTACTATCATAATCCTGAGGCGCCCTGGTGGCATAGTGGTTATCCCATGTGAACCACCAGCCGCTCCTTGGGAGAAAGAGGAGGCTTTCTACTCCCATAAAGAGTTACAGTCTTGGGAACTCTGTTCCGTAGGGTTAATAGGAGTCAGAATCTGCTCTGATGGCAGTTGTCTACCGACAAAGTACTAATTACTTTCCAGGGACCAACAGGGCCTGCAATGCAGCCGGTGCTTGAAAACACACAAATAAAACATGAGTTCCCACAGACCACATGGCATGGGCATCTGTTGATCCTCTCATGAATTCTCACCATGTAAAATTAATGTCTTCTCAGGACCCCCTAACAGCTCCTGGGTGGGGGTGGGGGTGAGAGTGGGGGAGGGAAGATGTGCTCACCTGTTTCTTTGAAAACTCTGTGCAGCAATTCCACTCTGTCCTGTAGGGGGTTCTATGTAACAGACTCGATGACTAGGGACTCGTGTTTGGGGTTGGTACCCACAGCAATCACACACACACACACACACACACACACTCCTGATCACAACCCAATCCCAAGCAGGTGCTGAGGAGTCCAGTCGAATGGCACTTATCCAGCCCCATGTGTGTTGGAGTCAAACGGTGCTTCATACGGACTCTAGGTGGCTACTTTGTTCAGCAGTAGATGGCCAGGCCTCTCTCCCAAGGCGCCCTCAAAGCACCAATCTCTCATCAGTCCGTGTGTTAACCGTTTGCCACCACCCAGAGCCTCTCAGTACAATAACATCGTGTCAGAAAGGAAAAGCCATTGAAACTCCTGTACCCCCCAAACGATCACCTCTTCCAGTTCCTGAGTCACCCGCCATCTCCTGCCACATGTCATCAAGATTTACACCAAGCAGTCGCAGGATAACCCTCGCTTCCCACTGGGTAAATCACTAATGGAGGCAGGCTGAAGGCGAGGTGATAATGGAACAGGGCAGGACAGACGTCAGGCTGCTGCTCAGCAGTACCCAGAGGACAGGAAGATTTCGCAAAGGCTGGTGGGGGCAGATAGGTCTTGGGTGAAAAGTAAGCAAACTTCCTGGATATCCAAGACTTGGAAACAAGCAGATGCAGCCAGTCTGGAAACAGAATTCATAATCAGAGGCTAGAAGGGGAGCCCTGGGATTCAGAGGAGAAGGGAGAAGGGGGCGCATGGCTGAAGTCCGAAGGCATAGACCAAGCGCAGTGGTGGAAAAGGCAGAGCTATGGGGATCAGTGGAAGGAGACAGGGATGTGGGGCAGCAAGCTGGGCTCATCTCTGACACCCAAGAATCCCAGACTGAGAGGGACCTCCACTTCACAGCCATGCTATGTAAATGTCACAAGAGGACATTATACCAGATGACAGAAAGGAGTCACCGAAAGTCAGACCTGGGCTCTCAGCCCACAAAGTTTGGTAGTCAGGACTCCACTCCTTGTTCTCCAGGGAGCTAAGAGGTGCTGTGGAGCCTGGAGCATGGAACCTAGCCAAAGGCTGGGCCCCAGGCACCCAAGGACTGGCCACAGTCAGGCCCAGGCTGCACACAAGGAGGTGGCACCATGAGTGAGGTCGACTCCTCTAGATGGCCCAAAGTCGACTTTGGAAGAAGTACAGCCAGAATGCTCCTGAGAAGTATGGATGACAACACTGCTTCTCACAAACTTTGGACGTGGTATCAGGAATGACTAGTCTCTGGAGAAGGGCATGATGCTTGGTCAAGCAGAGGGTCAACAAAAGGGTGGAAGATTCAACAAGAAGGTTGGACACAGGGGCTGCAACAGTGGGTCTATTAGACCTTGAGAAAGCCTTAGTTTTGCTTACCCGCTAGCTTGCTACCTCCTATGAATGCAAATTAATGAAGCGTTGCTGTGGGCTTTTATCCCGTTGGTGTGAGATTAAAACTAAATAAATAAAACAGTAATTGGAAAGCCTAATAAGGAAGCTATTTAGTTTTAAACTGTCAATGTTTACACCAGTGTTTTATTTGCTTGGGTTTTTTATTGTGCTGTTCTGATTTAATTATTTTTATTAAAATTTTAAAAAGTAATAGTAATAAAGCTCAGTCTATTCCACCCCGCCTCCAAGCCTCCCCAGATTGCTTCAAGCCATAGTTATGTTCACAAGAATGCCCAAATGGTCTCATTAAATTGACAGCTCAGCATAGACCCGCCTCCCTGTAGACATCTGGTCTCCTCACCCAACTTCAGTCCTTTGTGGGGGTCAGAGTAGAATGTGCTCCCGGGGTTTCAGTGGCTGGTTTTTCAGACGTGGGGTAGTTCTACTTTGTCACAGGGAATCCCAATGAATTGGAATGACCTTGACAACACGTGACAATCACATCAGCTCTCCTGGGTGACTACTGTATCCCCAGACCGGCACGGCTTGAGTGGAGGCATGCATGGCCTCTCCCTACATGACTCAAAAGGCTGGATGGACTGCCGAATGCCCCAAACAGAAATCAACGGTGACATTTTCAATGGTTTCCTATTTAGAGAACAACTGTCCACTCTTCATGATCACCTGTGTAGCTTCCAAACTTGGCTTCAAGTCACCTAATCAACCCCATCTCAGAGCACCTCCCTTCCCCCATGGACCATTCCACTGACGGGAATCACATGACACAAGGAGGCCACATGCCTGGCATGCAAGAGGGTAAGAATGACCACTAACTCCCCCCATTTGCAGGTAGCTGCATTTCCTACTTTTCTATGCTTACTTTTAAAAAATAGTTTTATTGGCATATACTTCACATATGATACAATTTAACTGCTCACTCACATGAAGATTTGTGTGATCATCACCACAGTCACTTTCAAAACACTTTCTTTTCACACTCATTGAGTTGTTGTTGTTTTTAACCATTTTATTGGGGGCTCGTACAACCCTTATCACAACCCATACATCCATCCATTGTGTAAAGCACATTTGTACATTCATTGCCCTCATCACTCTCAAAACATTTGCTTTCTACTTGAGCCCTTGTATCAGCTCCTCAGTTTTCCCCCTCCCTCCCCGCTCCCCCCCGCCCTCATGAACCCTTGCTAATTTATAAATTATTATTATTTTGTCATGGCTTACACTGTCCAGCATCTCCCTTTACCCACTTTACTGTTTTCCACCCCCACCCCCCACCCAGGAAGGGGCTTATATGTAGATCCTTGTAATCGGTTCCCCCTTTCTACCCCACCTTCTCTCCACCCTTCCAGTATTGCCACTGTCAGTACTGGTCCAGAAGGGATCATCTGTCCTGGATTCCCTGTGTTTCCAGTTCCATCTGTACCAGTGTAAATCTTCTGGTTGAGCCAGATTTGTAAGGTAGAATTGGGATCATGATGGGGAGGTGGAGAGGGGGAGAGGAAGCATTTAAGAACTAAAGAAAAGTTGTATGTTTCATTGGTGCTACACTGCACCCTGACTGGCTGTCTCCTCCTGTGACCACCATACTCATTGTTAGCTTCCCTCTCCACGCCCCACCCCCATCCGCCCCTGACATGCCCCTAAGCAATTAGCAATCCAGTTACAGTCTCTGTAGACCTACCTGTCCTGGATCTCATTTATAGAAAATCATACAAAACACAGACAGGAATCAAGCAAACAAATAAAACATGGACAACAAACTACACAAAATATAGAAAACATCAATCAAAAACAAAGCAGAAAATATTAAAAACGGAAACAACTTTAGGATGGGTGAAAAGACATTTGAACCTAATTACGTCTGCCATAATTGACTTCTTAATACACTCTGATAGCTAGGCTGTTTGCATCCTTCCACTACAGTCAGAGAGAATTCCCCCAAGGTTTTATCCATGCGGGGACCCTGCAAATGGGCTCACATCTCTAGCCTACTGCAAATCAGGTGTTTACAACTTAAGCTCTGATACAATGCCCTCCTTTCTATTTGGATTTTATTATTTACGATCCTTGGATCACATAGGCTGGTGTGCATACTTTTAATACCAGGCCAGATGCACACTCCTTTTTCTAGTGAAGGGCACAGTGTAAACAGAATGTTTCATTCCTTTACCGATTAGTAACATCTTTAGCATTTTTATGTTCCTATGTAGCATTTGTCATGGAGTTGAAGAACCTTTGGGAGGCTTCCAGTTGTTTAATATCATAATATTTAATATAAGCATTTTCTGCCATACATGTTTTGTTACCCATGGTGTGCATTGTCTTGTTAGTAACTGCCTCAGGATGCATTCCCAGGGGTAGGATGCTGAATCAGGGGTGTGGGAATGCTATGATTCTTTAAGATTGTTGCCAAATTGCTTTTGAAAGAGGCTACATGGAATCCACCACCACTACCCCCAACAACTTTGTAACTTTCTTAGTATTGGTACTAAACACAAGGAATGTAAAACAAACAAGCAAGCAAGAAAACCTATTATGCCCGTGAACCATGTAAAATGCTACCGCATTACTATTTTAATTTGCATTTCTTTCACTATTAATAAGTTTAATTTTTCAATGTGCTTACACAATGTTCTCTAATGTTTATTCAGAGTCTTTGTCCACTTATCAACCTAGTTTTTCTTCTGCATCTGATAAAATATGCTGGGAAATGTTAACCCTTTGTCACTTTGTGGGTTTGTTTAAAGAATGTGTTACTTGTGTTTCGTGAAAGTTGATTGAGTAAATTAGGTTCCCTTTGGGCACCTTGTTCAATGATGGTGCCCTGGTGGCAAAGTGGATTATACATTGGGCTGGGTGACCCACTGTGCCACTGTGTTCTAGATAGCTCATGGGAACATGATCATACAATATTTATCCCATTATGACTAACATCACTCAGCACTGCGTTTTCAAGGTCCATTCACATTGTAGCATATGAGGGGATACCCAAAAGAAACTGGGAAAAAAGTGTTTTTCAAAGCTATGTATTTAAATTTTTTGTACAAAAAACCTACCACCTTCAAAGTACCCTCCGCTACATTTAATACATTTGTCAAATCTGTGATTCCATTCTTGGAAACATTTTTCTTCTTTTTTTTTTTTTCACTGTGCAACCGCTTCAGTGCCTGAAGCCCATGGGGTAAAGCCAGGCAATGGTTCGGGGTTACAATTTGCTTTGGCATGGGACACTATGAGAGGCCCATGGGATCGGACCTGCCATAAATCCAAATGCATGCCAGGAAACATTTTTCAAACTCATTTGTTTGGATGGCTGACAGTACCTCCCTCATTTTTTTCTCCACCTCTCTACATTGTCAACTCACTGTCCTTTCATGTCCCTCTTCATTCACAGAAACAAAAAGAAGTCACAAGGTCAGGTGAATAAGGTGTGTGGGGCAAGAGAGGCATGCTGTTTTTTGTCAAAAATTGGCGCACTGAGATGGATGCGTGAGCTGGTACCTTGTCCTGGTGGAAAACCAGTCCCCTCTGCCACAAATCAGACCTTTTTTGTCCTACTCTGTTACACTATCTTTTTAGAATCTCTGAATAGGAAGCTTGATTAACAGTGTGACCTGGTGGAACGAACTCCAAATGCACTACAAGTGGACATTTTCATCCATCAGGAAGTTGAGGAACATCCAGAATGAGGTTAGTCATCAACCAACATTTCACCTTTTTGAAAGCAGAAAACCACTCATACACTTTAGTTTGCCCCATAACTCTGTTCTCGTAAGCTGTGTTCAACATCACAACAGTTTCTGCAACATTTTTCCTGAGCAGGAAACAAAATTTCACAGCCTCATACTGTTTTCTTAAATCGACCATCACGAAAAACAAGGTTCAAGTGAAACTGCTTTTACGAAAGAATTCACTGTGTCGGGGTGGGGGCGGGGTAGTGGGGAGGGAGGAGGAAAGTGAGCAGCAGATATTAAGGGCTCAAGTAGAAGGCAAATGTTTTGAGAATGATGATGGCAACAAATGTACATATGTTCTTAACACAATGGATATATATATGGATTGTGATAAGAATTGTATGAGCCCCCAATAAAATGATTTAAAAAGAATTCACTGTGATACGAGAGCTCCTTCCCTGGGGACTGTGCCACGGTGCACTAACTCAGAGCAAATTACTCGAATCTCCACGAGAGGGAAAAATTCATACTACAAAAGCTCCACTCAGAGAAACTTTTCTCCGTTTTTTTTTCTTTTGTTGGGGTGTGGGGGGGGTAACCCCGTGTATGTCCCTACCTTATTTTTAATCCCTGCTTTAGCCATTGATTTGTTGTCTATTGGACTGTCAGCGTCAGTGTGTTTTCAAGGTGGGGATAATTCAAACTAGTGATACAGAAGAAAAAGAGAGATAAATGTTTAAAGAGAAAACCTCTGCCTGACCTCTGGTAGCACAGTGGTTGTGCATTAGGCAGCTGACCACAAAGGTCAGCAGTTGGAAACCACTAGCTGCTCCAAGAGAGAAAGAGAAGGCTTTCTACTCTCAGAAAGAGTTACAATGTCCGAACGCCACGGGGGCTGTTCTACCCTGTCCCATAGGGTCACCACTAGTCGGAATTGACTCCATGGCAGTGAGCTTGAGTTTTGGTTTTTGTAGGAGCTGGCCTTCGCTGTGTTGTTCTGCTGAGCTAGACTTCATTGAATGAAACTGGCCGGCGGCCCCTGCGTTCAAATCAGCAGTAGAGATCTACCTGAGCGCCGATGTGTTTGGAAGCCAAAGAAAAGTCTCTACTTCACTGCCAGCTCTATGACTTCACACAGTCCTGGACCCCAAAGCTTTGCTTTCCTTTCTCCATCGGTAAAGGAGTGGCTAAGGAGAATAGTCTCTCCTCTTTGTAACTCTCAAGTATATTTTGTGACTCAAGTACGTTTAGTCTGTGAGGTGGAAGGCTGGGGTGTTCATTCTTACAAGCTCTCTGTAGATTCCATCGAATGTTTTCATATCCGACAGTCACTTTTCAAGTGATCAATGGCCAACTGCATGGTGTAGACCATTGTCACAGGAAACCTACTTAAACAGCATTGGTCACACTACGTTAGCTACATTTTGACTGGAGGTAGATTAGCAGTAACAATCACACAAAAATGCATTATTGCAGCAAAGCTTGTTAGCGGCAGTAGTTGTCTATCCCTCCTTCTAGAGAGGCTGAAAATCCTTAGGAGGTGAACTTTGGGTAGGATTCGAACTAATAGGATACAAACCCAAAGGGTATTATGAGGAAAATGAAAAGACAGCCAATAGGATGGAAAATTATTTACAAACCAATACCTTGGAGGGGCTAGTTTCTAGAATAAAAAGAACCTCTAAAACACCCCACCAAAATGACAAAAACAGCTGATTTTAAAATAAATCAATGGTCAAAGGGCTTGAATAGTCATTTCCCCAAAGGCGAAAAGATGCTCAACATTGTTGTTCACTGTTGTTGTTGTCGTCGTTAGCTCCAACTCTTGGCAATCCTATGCACAATGGCACAGAACAAAACACTGCCAGATCCTGCACCATCTTCACAACTGTTCCTACGCTTGAGACCATTGTGGTAGCCTATCTGTCCCTCCATCTTCCCGAGGACCTTCCTCTTTCTCACTGACCCTCTACTTTGACAAGTATGATGTCCTTCTCCAGGAACTAGTCTCTCTCGATAACAAGTCCAGAGTATGTGGAATATTCTTGCCTACCTTGCCTCTAATGAGCATTCTGGCCTCGTTTCTTCCCAAACAGATGTCTGTTCTTTTGGCAGTCCGCGTCACTTTCAATACTTTTCCCCAACACCAGAGTTCAAATGCATTGACTTTTCTTCAATTTTCCTTATTCAATGTCCAACTTTCCCATGCCTATGAGGCTATGGAATGCATCATGACTTGAGTCAGGTGTCCTCAAAGTAATCTCCTTGCTTTTCAACCTTTTGAAGAGGTCGTATGCAGCAGATCTTCCCAACGATCTCATGACTGCAGCTTCCATGAGCCATGATTGTGGTTCCAAGCAAGACAAAAATCCTTGATGACCTCAATCTTTTCTCCATTTTTTCATAATGTCAACTATGGGTCCAGTTGTGAGGCTTTGGGTCACGTTGGCGTTGAGCAGTTATCCACAGTGAAGGCTGTAATCCCTGATCTTCATCAGCAGGTGCTTCCAGTCCTCGCTTTCAGCAAGCGAGGGTGTGTCATCTGGACAGCACAAGTGTTTAACAACATGCAAATCAAAACCACAATGAAGCGCCACTTCACACGCCCACCAGGGTGCGAAATTTTTAAAAAGTGATACATACACATATAGTATATGTATCACATGTGCTCCCAAGATGTGGAGAAATTGGAGCCTCACACATTTCTGGTGGGGATGCAAAAATGGTTCTGCTGCTGTGGATGGAAAACAGTCTGGCAGTTCTCCAAAAAGTTGCACGTTTAATAACTATATGACAGAAGATCTCCCCAAGGGACAGAAAACGGATACTCATCACGTTGGTGTGCGTGTGTTTCCAGCAGCAGTCTGTACAATAGATAGAAGGTGAAAAACCTCCCAAATATCCATCAACCGATTAATGGATAAACAAACTGGTCTACAGGCCGTGCCTGGTGATGAAATCCTAGCTTAATCTCAGGTCGTCATGAGGTACCTTTAGAAATATATTTTGCAGCAGATTGTGAATACACTAAATACTACTGAATTATTTACTAATGTAAATAGTTAATTTTATATTATATTTTACCTCAAGGATTATTAAAAATGAAAAAATATAGACACCGTGTAAGCAGAACTCTACTGGAAATTCCAGGAAATCTTTTTATATTTTCCTCACAAATGCACCATACCAGCTTCCTTCTTCTTCAGCCTTGAGCATTAACTACGATGGCTGGAGCTATCGCAGCCACACTGCAACTAAACGCATGAGGATGGAGGTCAGCACACTAAGCTGGGTGGGACAGAAAGACAGACAGAAGCTGCAGCTGTGATGACAGAGTTGAAGGGCTGGCCAATCCAATGCCCTCAGTCACTGGTCTACATACTTCCCATAAAAGAGAAATATCACACTCCTCTGTGCCTAAGCCACGATTTGGTGTGTTTCCACTGGGCATATTCATATTTATGTTATAGATGTTTACCTACAATGATGCGTCTCTATAAACAAATTGTCCTTCTGATAACGCAAGTCATTAGAATTGTTCATCCCAGAATAATTCAACTGCTCATAAAGTGCTAATACTTATATTTATATCTATTTCCATGCCAAAGATCATATGTATTTAATCAGAAAACACAATAATGTTATTAAACTTTGCATTTATTGTATAATATATTTCATGATATCAACTTAATTTTAGATGGGGTGGCAATATGCTGGAGCATTAAGCAAATGCAAAAATCTGCATGTAAATATATAGGTAAGTTTTCTGCTTTAGCTATGCTGTCTGCTGGCACACATGCATTTTATGACCATATCTAAGTGATGCAAAAACATACATGAGTGCTGACTTTCATGCTCCCGGACTGAAACATCCCGGACTGTTAAAAATCGCATCAGTGACTTTGGGATTAATGGAGAGATCTCTTTATCCACAGAAATATCATTCACTCATACCTGTGTTTTAAATAAAAAAGTAACTTCCAAAGATAGCTAGAAAAGGCATTCTCCTCACGGAGAAAGCATGTCCCTGTAGGTGCTTGGCATTGATGGGTGTAAAGAGTATATCTTATCCCAAAGAGATGCCAGCATGATGGAGCCCAGTGGCTTGGAAGCTCAGCAAAATTGAGTGATGGACAAGTGGCCAGCCAACTTCCCCCCTTTTCAGCCTGACCCCAGTGCCATCTAGCATAGCATTGGGTCCTCACTCAGTTGACGGGTTCTGTGAAGACCATGCCTCATCATGGAAGGTGAGGAGCAATTTGTAAGTGAATAAATGAATGACCATCAGTAAATCCCACCCTTTAGAACACAAGACTACAGACACACCTGCCCCATCTCTGAGGGTGCCAGCAAGAGCCTCGAGGCCACTCTGCCCCTAGTCCCCACTGCACTGCCCTTCTGGGGGTTCTGCGCCATGTGAGCTCTCTCCATCACTTGAAAGTTGATTGGCTGTTTGGGGCATTGACTGGCACAAAGAGGACTCTGTGTAACAATGATTCCATGCATTGTCATAACTGTGGTAATTGGATGATTTTATGTCAACTTGCATTTGTCTGAAAGTGTAGGGGTGAAATCCTACCTATCAGCTGGGACAGCCTGATGATGCTCCTTGAAGGTGTGGAATTCTTATAAAGAAAAAGCTTGGAACTTCCCTCTCCCTCTCTCTCTGCCCTTTTGCCTTCCTGCTTGCTGAGAAACTGCTGCCTCCTGGGGCAGCCCCAGGTGGGTCACCATGTTTCCACTGACCTTGGGTCCAAGTGCTTCACCACATAACTGAACTGCGGGAAATCCATAGGATTTCAGATCAGCACCTCCCATCTCCCACCTGACCTATCCCTGGGGGTGCATATGCATGTCCAGCTCCTGGTGGAGTTATAGTTCACCTTCTATGTTTCCAACAAGAGCATCACTCTCTGCTCCTTATATACTGCATCATCACCTGCTGAGTCCGAATTTGGCTTCCAGCAGATGGTTTAATGGATAATTTCACTCCGGTGATCTATTAAGTTCTATTCACTGCCTCCATTGACACATCTGGTACATAGTAAGACTTTTCTAAAGGTACAGCACAAGGCTGTGGAGAGAAAGAGAGTAATGCTAAGACTTGGTGAAAGCAAAACAATGGTTCTGGTGCAGAAAACTATTGGATATTTCTCACTGCTTAATTCAAGGTGTGTGCGTGTCACTGAGTAATTACAATGTGTGGCTTCCTATTCTCATAAAGAGTTACAGTCTCAGAAACTCACCGGGAAAGTTCTACCCTATCCAATGGAATAACTATGAGTCTGAGGCGATTCTGGCAGTGAGTTTGTTTTGTGTTTTGTTTTGTTTGGTTTGGTTTTGGAGAGAACCATGCCCTGGTAGAAAGTGCCAGTCTGAGAGAGAGAGCAAGCATTGCTGATATGTGGTCAAGGAGACCCAAGGTGTATCTGCAGGGACATTTCAAGGTGTTTTTCATCGTAATTGGATGCCAAACGCACGTACCAAGATGCACTCCACACTCAAGCAAAGAAAGCCATAGGAAAGGGAGACAAGAACAATCAATGTCCATGGAAACAGCAGTCAAGAGATGAAATGAAACATTGCATTGGTTAAATCTGCTGCACAAGATGGACAGTGGGCCTCTACTCAGGTACCCCCCAGTGCAAGAACACTTTGTTCTATTAACCTTGCATTCCATGATGCTCACCTTCCTAACACAATTGCTGAAGACAAAGAGGAGGCATAAGCAAATATGATGAAGAAGGCTGATGGTGCCCAGCTATCAAAAGATATAGTATCTGGGGTCTTAGATGCTTGAAGGTAAACAAGCGGCCATGTAGCTCAGAAGCAACAAAGCCCACATGGAAGAAGCACACAAGCCTGTGTGATCATGAGGTGTCAATAGGATCAGGTATCAGGCCTAAAAGAACAAAAAATCATTATCAATGTGAATGAGAAGGAGTGCAGAGTGGAGACCCAAAGCCCATCTGCAGGCAACTGTACATCCCCTTACAGAAGGGTCACGAGGAAGAGACAAGCCAGTCAGGGTGCAGTATAGCAATGATGAAACACACAACTTTCCTCTAGTTCATTAATGCTTCCTCCCCTCCCCCCACTGTCATGATCGTAAGTCAACCTTACAAACTGGCTGGACCAAAGGATGTACACTGGTACAGATAATAGATGGAAACACAAAGAATCCAGGATAGATAAACCCCTCAGGACCAATAATGAGAGTAGTGATATCAGGAAGGTAAGGGAAAGGTGGGGGGAGAAAGGGGGAAACAATCACAATGATCTACATATAACCTATCCCTGGGGAACTGACAACAGAAAAGTGGGTGAAGGGAGACATCAGTCAGTGTAAGACCTGAAAAAATAATAATAAATTATAAATTATCAAGGGGTAGGGAGGGGGAGAAATGAGGGGCTGATACCAAGGGTTCAAGTAGAAAGAAAATGTTTAGAAATGATGATGGCAACAAATGTACAAATGTGCTTGACACAATGGATGGATGGATGGATTGTGATCAGAGTTGCATGAGCCCCAATAAAATGATGTTTTTAATTTGTTGCACAAGAACATCTTTGCTTTTCAAAACTCTAAAGAGAGGTAAGATGAGGGAGGGAAGGGAAGAGAAAGAAAGAATAATAATTAATAATAATAAACTAGAGTATTGAGTCTTGGCTGATAAACAAGGATTTAAAGGTGCTCAGACTCCCCAGCAAGGTGAACCGCCAGTCTTAGTTTTACGATGGAAAACCTACAAGCAATGTCCATGAAAGCAGCAGGCAAGAGATAAAGTGGCACATTACATCGATTAAATCGGCTGCCAAGAACTCTTGAGAGTTTTGAAAAGCAAAGATGTTACATTGAGAACCAAGTTGAACGTGACTCAAGCCATGGTGTTTTCAATTCCTTCATAGCATGGGAAACTTGGACAGACCAAGGAAGAATCAATAATTTGAACCATGGTGCTAGAGAACACTGTTGAAGGTAGATGGACTTCCAAAAGAACAAGCAGATTGTCCTTAGAAGAAGTACTAGCAGAATACTCCTTAGAAGGAAGGATGGCGAGACTGTCTGCCATGTCTTGGACATGCTATCACAAGAGACCAATCCCTGGAAAAGGACATGCTGCTTGAACGAGTGGAGGGGCAATCAAAAGAATAAGACCCTCAAGAAGATGGATTGGCACAGTGGCTGCAATGTAAACAAATGTATGTGCATAAATGCACATATGTGCACTAACACATACATGCGTAGTGCAACCTACACATGAATGTGTGTGCATAAATATACACGTATGCACTCACACACATGTACTGCAACGTAAACATAACTATATGTGCATAAATATAGATGTGTGCACTCATACATATGTGCTGCGTGTAAACATTAAATGTATGTGCATAAATATACATGTGTGCACTCACACACATACATTGTTGCTGTTGTAAAGGTGCCATCAAGCCACTGCCTGCTCATAGTGACCCTTTGTACAACAGCAAGAAGCATTAACCAAGCCTCATCACTGTCATCCTCGGAACTGACGTTGTCTTTGAGCTTATTGTTGCAGCCTCTGCTCTGATCCATCTTCTCAAGGGCAGGCTTCCTTTTCACTGGCCTTCTACCAAGCATGATATCCTTCTCAGCGGCCAGTCCCAGCTCTTAACTTGTCCAAAGTACACGCGACCAAGTCTCACCAGTCTTGCTCCTGAGAGCATGTGGGTTGTGCTCCTTTCATGAAGTAGCTGTTTGTCCTTCCAGCAGCCCAAGAAACTTTCAATATTCATTACCAGCCCCTAATTCAAGTGCATCCGTTGATCTTTGGTGGTATTTATATTTGATAAACACACACATACACACACACACACGGGGCTTCAAAGAGTTTATGGAAAATGTAATATAAAAATAATGGACTATTTCCACAAAATGTTTGAAGTCCCCTCGTGTGTGTGTGCGTGCGTGCGTGTGTGCATGCGGGTGTGCCCTTCATTATTCCTCTTGATTTCTTTCATTTTGTTTCATATGAACTTTACTTTTTAACACTGAAGTCCACCCAGCATGAAACAATATGGCCTTGTAAGTTGCTAATTTGTCACCCCACGCAGTGTGCCAGCACAAACCCAACACCCAAGCACCAGGAAGGGCATGAAACATCTTTACACCTTCACCTTGCTCTGCCCAGCTGGAGAGCAGCGCACAGGCCCACTGAGAAACCCAGCAATGCTCACGGTCCACCAGCAGCCAATGTCGCCAGTGATACTAACTCCACAGACCATTGAGTTACACACAACCCCCCACCCCCACCCCACCCCCCGTGACCTCACAGACTGGGCATCCACAGCACCATATGTACCATAATGCTGTGAATGCTGACATGGCAGGGGTATCCTGCTATTTCTCACTTTAGTTGGCTATCTCCAATCCAATCTCTCCCCAACCCTCTGCCTGATACCTTGACTATAAGGTTCCCTGCCCCTCTTCATCACTCAGTTCTCCAGATGCAAGTCTCCATCCCTGATCCTGTAGATTCCAAAGGAGGGGCCCTTAACCCACTCACTGTACTCCAATCGATTGTGATGCCTAGGGTGACTCTAAGATAACATAGAACTTCTCTACATGATTTCTGAGATTGTAAATCCTTATGGAGATGGGCTGCTTCATCTTTCTCTTGGTAGCTTTGAACCGCAACCTTCAAGTTAGCAATGGAACACACTTGAAGCCAGTGAGCCTCTCAACGGAGGAAGGCAGAAGGCCAACTTCAGGAGGAGAAATCAATCAAAACTTCCCTTACTTCACTTAGGGTCCCAGGTAGGGTGGAGGTGCTGGCCAGAGGCCAATGTTCTGGAAGTCATGCACAGAAGTAGAACAGCGGGAGAGGCTGAATCTCTGAAGCTTCCAGAGACTTGGGGGGAGGAGAGGCACAGTTGGACCAACAGTAGGCAGATGAAGTGTTCTAACATGTGTAGAGATTTTCACCATTCAGAACTTAAGGTTTATTTTTACTGTTTCTTCTTGATCTTTGCTCACTCCTTTTTAAAAATAGAATTCTGGCTCTTTTGCTGTGGTCTCTCTCTCTCTTTCTCAATCCTTTCTTTCCCCCTCCCCTTTCTCTCCCCTCTTTCTCTTCTCCTCTCTTCTCTCTCTCTCACCTTCTCTCCTTAATAAAAACCCATTTAGATCACCAAAAAAATAATAGAATTCTGATATCAATTTTCTAAATAGTTCCTGGAACACGGGCATTGTCATGTTCCTCCAGTGTCACCAGAACTGACCTGTAGTCTCATTATTTGAGGTCAAAGGGCTGAAGCCTGACCGTGACACTGAAGTTCTCGTACAGGTTTGAGTGGACGGGGCTGCAGAGAGGAGACATAAAAATCATTCAAGCAAGCTAGCCAGTAGGTTATCCCATGTAAACCGAGGAGGCCCACACCAAAAAAGACTGCCATGAAGCCACTCCCTGCCATCAAGTCAATTCCGACCCACAGTGACCCAAACGGACAGAGCAGATGGCCCCATGGGATCTCTGGGGCAGTAAGTTTTTACAGAAGCAGACTACCTCATCATTCTCCCACGGAGAGGTTGGTGGGCTCAAAGTGGCAACCTTCCGATTAGCAGCCAAATGCTTAACCCATGGGAAAAAGTCAGGATGGTGCCATCTGGGCCTCCTCAAGAAATGGTCATGTGGCTGGATGGACCGGAGACACAGCTTAGGGCAGAGCTGGAAAAATGCTTCAAGACATTTTCTCTTCAGTACTTTGTGTGGAGAGAAAAACCAAAGACTATGTTTTTAAAAAAATGTACATATATCATCTTTGAACAAGATTTCATGTCAACCGGTGACAACAGGACACCCTGAAAATGGCTTGGTAATGCCAGGTAAGCACCCAAGTCTACAAATGATTTACTCACTGGCCATGTTGGCAATAAGTATCTGGTTCAGAGAAAGCTACATTATGTTTAGGGCAGTGGTTCTCAACCTTCCTAATGCCGCGACCCTTTAATACAGTTCCTCGTTTTGTGGTGACCCTCCCTCCCATCATAAAATTATTTTCGCTGCTGCTTCATCACTATAATTTAGCCACGGTTATGAATTGGGTGACCCCTGTGAAAGGGTCACTCAACCTCTAAAGGGGTCGTGACCCACAGGTTGAGAACTGCTGGTCTGGAGAGTGACCAGCAAGGTCAAGTCAGGTATGAACTTTAAGAGGCCCCTCTTTTAAAAGTCGAAACCTCCTAACATCAATTCCCTCCCCCAGAAAGCCATGGAATTCCCCATTGCACAACCTGTGTATGAAAGTTAGGCAGTGAACAAGGAACGCCGAAGAACAGATGCATTTGAATTATGGTGCTAGAGAAGAAGAGTGAAAGTACCATGCACTGCTTCACATGGCAGATCGATCAGTACTGGAAGAAATGAGGCCAGGGTGCTCCTTAGGGGAAAGGATGGCGAGACTTGGTCTTACACACTTTGGGAACATTGTCAGGAGAGACCAGCCCCTGGAGAAGGACATCATGTTGGGTGAAGTGGTAAAGGAGAGACAGGCCCGGGGCGAGATGGATCGACACGGTGGCTGCTTCTCTGCGCTCAGGAATAGGAGCTGCTGCGAGGACTGCGCGGCACGGTGCAATGAGTCATTCGTCTGTGCACAGGTCTCAGTGGATGCCAACTCAATGATGCTTACTCACAACAAGGCAAAGCAAGTAACAGGAAAAAAAACCCAGAGTAGAGCCAGGAGGCCCCTCACGATGACAGGTATAAAAAATACTTCTAGGGGATTCAGAGGGTCAAGGAAGAGCATCCCAGATATAGTGGTGAGTCAGAGCTTTGTGGAGATGGCCCTCCCACAAACCCTGCGTCAAGGGGCAAAGCCAATAAGGACGCTGCTTAATCTGAGAAGGTCACCCTCTTTCGCTGGGAGCACAGCACCAGGAAGGACCTTCCCAATGTGGCGAGAGCGGAGGGAGACGCTCAGTCTAGACCCGCTAACTGACCCGTCCTTGAGACGCCAGACCGCCCACACATCCCACGGTAAAACCTTCAGGGAGGAGCAGGGAAGGAACCAATGGAGAAGTAGCACAGCACTCACAGGGGGGAATGGGGCTTAAACAACGGTGAGGAAGAAGGCAGGCACAGGGTCTTCCTCTGCCTAAAGGAGCGAAACAGCGAAGCAGAAATGGAACGAGGAGAGAGAATACTTCAAACCCAAACAAGCTCATGGCGCTTCAGTGTATTCCGACTGCTAGCTATCCTGTGTGCCAGTGTAGAACTGTGCGTTTCCAAGACGGAAACTCTGTGCTGTTGTTGTTATTGTTGTTGCCGTCGTTGTTATGGTTGTTCGGTGCCGTGGCGTTAGTTCTGACTCATAAGACCCTGTGCACACAGAACAAAGCACCACCCAGTCCTACATCATCCTAACCCTTTATGAGTAACACAAGGGAGTAGAAAGCCTCGTCTTTCTCCCTGAAGGGTCAAAGAAGGCAGATAAACCCACACCTATAGAGCAAACAACCCTTGGGCCAATTTATCCAGCCATCTACTTTTCTAAATAAAGTTTTATTGAAGCACCCTGTAAACCAAACTACACTCACTGTCACCAAGTCGATGGAGACTCATAGCAACCCTTTAGGACAGGCTATAATTGGGACCCTGGGTTTCCGAGACTGTAACTCTCTACAGGCATAGAAAGCCTCCTCTTTCACCTGATGAGAGGCTGGTGGTTTCAAACTTCTGACCTTCTGAGGTTAGCAGCCCGATGTGTAACCACTACCACTATGCCAGCAGGACACCTTATTGAAGCGCAGCCATGCCCATTTCCTGTGGGTCTGTTTCTACACCACAACATCGCAGTTGAGTTGGGACAGATTGTGTGGCCAGCAAATTCTAAAAGGTTTACTGACTTGTGGTATAGACGATGGTCTTCCAGGCTTTTGCTTTATTTTGGAATTTTAAAACCACACTTTAATATGAACAATTTAAAACAACATGGCTGGTCATGTAAGAGTAAGAAACATCTACTTTGGGAAGGAAGGGATCCCTTGGCATCTAGTGATTAGTAAGAGAAACACAAATCAAACTTTAAAAATCGTCTTTTTCTGAAATATGGAAAAGAATATGAGGAAAAACTATTAAGTCAGCAACATTTGACAGTTTTGTAAAATGGGGGTGAAGGGGTTCACCCGTTCAAACAGGGCTACAATTGTGAATTTCTCCGATGGACGAGAAGATGTTGTACAAAGTGCTCTGCTCACCCTTTCATTCAGCTACAACTGTTCCCCAGAAATATTGCCTCGCTGAGGTGACCTGGCAAACGTTATTCTGACCACAAGGCTGTGACTGGAGGCTTTAATGACAGCCCAGTAACCATCTACTTGGAAAAACAATGAGACAAATCCCCCTCCCTTTTTCCTAAAATCAGCAGTTATCTAGTCGGGTTTGAATAGCCCCCTAACAAGTAATCCTTGTGAACCATTGACTCTCAGGCAAGTGGAAAGCTGTTCAGGTCCTTCCAAGTGTGTGTGATGGGGGAAGAGAGACAGGCAAACAGAGGGAGAGAAGAAAAAAGAGGGAGACAGAGAAAGAGGGAGAGAGAGAAAGGTTTATCAATCGGTATGAATATTTCTATTTATATAGGAGTCAAAAGCAGCCCTAACCCAATTGTGAAGTGAGAGTATAAATTCTATCTGCCCATTAACTGGATATTCCCATGTCCTTCTTCACACACACACACACACACACACACACACTCACACACACACACACTCACACTCACACACACACACACTCACACACACACTCACACACATACTCACACACACACGACTTTTCTTAGGAATGTCTCATAAACTCTCAATTATTGAAGTCAGCCATGGAAAAGAAGTCTATGGGATGCCTAACACTGAAGGTAATATAAACTGGCATTGGCATTCATTTATGCTGACTTACATACACATCATTAAATCAATCATTCAAATTTCAGTCACTGTCCTTCATTTCCTCTCTTGGACCCAATGGAAACGACAAGGCCAGAGGAAACATCAAATTAATTAGTAACTCTAAAGGTTATTTTACGTTGAGATAGAGATTCTCTTTCGCTCCATGTAAAATGGTCTTATGAATTTAAAACCAATTTCCTCTTCGGTCAAGAAAACAAAAATATCTTGGAAGCAAACCCCACAGTTAACTGGGACTGGAATTTGGAAGGCTGCCTGTAATCATCCGATCGCATTTTTTAAAAGGGGAGAGGAGAGCATAATTCAGTAGGATGAGGACTTCATTCAAGCATTAATTGCTTTCACAATCAGCCAGCTTGATACTGTATTAGCTGCTTAAAATGCCAAACCACATCATTGCTCAGTTGATCTTGGAAAGCATCCAAAACCACAAACCAGAGCCCGAAGATAAAAGGTCAGGGGAATTCATTACTTCCAGACTGAGATAAACTTTTGAAAGAAAACAGACTGTAGACAGGGCAAAAAGTATAACATCCACTACACTTTATCCGTGTCCCTCTGTAGACTCATTTGAGCTCGGGGTCAAATACGTTAAGACACAAGCTTATCTACAGAGACAAGAACTTTGGTTCCGTTTTATTTAAAGGAAGAAACAAACGTCTCCAGCCCTGCTGTGCAGATGAGGGCGTGGACGAGAGGTGACAGGTATCTGAAGCCTCAGACATCATTGCCAAGGTTGTGGCATCCTTGCTAGTGTTAGACAGGCCAGCGTCCTAATCCTGGCTGCCTCTCTAAACAAGCTGACCTGGACAATCCTCCCTCTCCTTTGCTAGAAAACAGCAATAGCAGTAGTAATCATCTAAAACGATTGTGGTAATCAATGGTGATAAAGCAAGCAAACAGCTTAGCCCAATAAAATTCTAAGGCCATATTCAACCAAACCCAAATCCATTGTCATTGGGTCCATTCCAACTCATGGCCACCCTCTAGAACAAAGTCGACCTGGTCCATTGGACTAGCTCTGAGATGGGAATGAATGAAATCAAAGTCCTGTAACAATGAAGGTACATGAGAAATGAATGAATTCCTTCCTGATAAATTGATGTGCAACTCTGCGCTTCACCTTTCTGGGAATGGTGAGTCAATGGGGACATTATTACCCATAACTGATAGCAGGGAATTGGAAAGCACAGAGGGTGATCTAAAAATGATTGCCAAAGCAAACCAGCGCTTTGATTCAACCGTTGCGATCTTGGTGGTAGACTCTATATTCCGTAAGGGCTTTATCCCGTGAAAAAAGGCCGTACTCTTCACAAAGACAGACGGTCACATCGTCTTCCCAACAGCAGCTGGCGGGACAAAACAACCCACTGCTTCCTTAGCATCTGAGCACTTAACCGCTGCGCCACTCCAAACTCGATCTCACTGCCATCGATTCAGTTCCAACCCCTAGTGACCATCTACAGTCAGGGTAGACCTCTACCTGTGGGTTTCTCTTTACGGAGTAGAGGAGTAGAAAGCCTCATCTTTCTCTCCCTAGGGTCTCTTAAATGTCCCTATTGTCACCACTTGAAGCACTGCAGTTAACTTTGGGCTCAGCCAAAGTTGTAAGAAACTTCACATTTGAATTATTAGAGAAAACAACAGATAAACAGCCAATAATCCCCTGAAATCACTTAAAGGTGGGACGATCATGAAAGCAAAGTAAAGAATATAAAATGAACTAATGCCAAGGACTCAAGTAGAAAGAAAATATTTTGGAAATGTTGACGGCAACCTATGTACAAGTGTGCTTAGTACTACTGAATAATGGATTGTTATAAGATTTGTAAGAGCCCTCCAATAAAATGATTAGTTAAAAATATTAAATAGCTTTCTTTATTTTTATTAATAAATCATTTTATTGGGGACTCTTACATATATGATAACAACCCATACACCCATTATATCAACCGGTCATGTATAATTATTGGTGTCAACAATTTCTAAACATTATCTTTCTTCTTGAGCCCTTTGATATCAATGCCTCTATTTTTTTCCTCCCTCACCATCCTGCCACCACCATGAAACCTTAATATATTGTGTATTGTTATTATTATTTATACATATCTTCACCCCTTATTCTATCCCTTCGCCTACTATCACCAACTATTTGACCCCCTTGAGGGGGATTAAAATGACTTTCTTGAAGTCGTTCCAAAGCATTGCCCGTATGAAACCAGCCTCCTGAAGCCTCCTGTGAGGAAATGACACGGGGTTAAGTAAATCTTGAGACCAGTGAAAGTGATCTCTCCTTTTGCTTAGAACTTCTCCATTTACAGGAAATTCTTATAATATGGACGTATATTTCACTTGAACTAACAGGATCCCTAACTAAGGATTCTGAAATTCCTGTTTTCCTGTACGTGGTAGATCTGCCTATTTGATTATCCTGGGGTTTTGTGTTTGTGTGTTTGCTTTTGAGAAATGTGCTTAAGATTCCATACGATAATCTTGCAAATAGTTTGTTAAAAGTAATCATGAGTATTTTACATTTATGATTCGATTATAAATGGATTTGTTTATATTTAATTACCCATTTCTCACTGGCATATAAAAATATAATTGATTTTGGATATCTGGTTTTTGTATTTATATTTGACCTTCCAGACAGAATTTGTTGTTATTATTTGTTTATTTTGTTTTGTTGTTGTTTGGGGGCTGTGTGTGTGTGTGTGTGTGTGTGTGTGTGTGTGTGTGTGTGTGAGAGAGAGAGAGAGATTTTCAGATTTCTTAAAATTCTGTTCTGAGACTATCACAGGGTCCACACATACAAATCCATTATTTATTTCCAAACTATGTCTTATTTTCCCCTTACTTTATTGCACTGCCTGCCTACGGCCTCCAGTATAATATTGAACAAAAGTTATGAAAGTGGTACCAACTTAGGGAAGGAGGTATACACACTTCACCATTACATATGTTGTTAGCTACAGGTTTGAATAGCTACTTTGTATCAAACTAAGGACTTTTTTTATTTTGTCCCTTATTTGTTAAAGTTTTTATTGTTAATAAATTGAATTTTGCCAACTTTTGTTTCCCTCTCTAACTAGTGAGATGATCACATTGTGTTTTCCCCTTTATTCTGTTAATGTGGTAAATTATACCGATGGATTTCCAAAGTCTAAAGCAATAGTGCATACATGTGGTTAAGCCACTTTATCATTAAAGAATGTATGGATATGGGGTTATTGTTCTGAAATGCTATTTAAATGATGTTTAAATATGAAGACTTTTCTGGTCTCAGAAAATAAGCAGGAAAGTGTGTATTTCATATAGTGTAAGAGACTGTAAAGGTTGGTGTTTCCCTTATTTAAAAGTTAGGTTTGTTGTTAGGTGCCATCAACTTGGTTCCAACTCATAGCAGCACTGTCAAGGGGATGAGCCGACACAGTGGCTTAGCAGACATAACAGAGGGGAGGACGGAGCAGGACCGGCCAGGGTTTCCCTCTTTTGCTGTACACGGGGTCGCTGTAAGTCAGATCGACTCGGCAACACCTACAAACAACGGCCCTGCACCAGCCTCCTAAACATTGGTAGGTTTAAGACAATTGGTGCAGCCACAGTGTCAATCCCTCTCGTAAAGAGTCTTCCTCTCATTTACCAAACTGGATGGACTTTTCCAGGGACTTTCCCAGAGTTCATTAGATGGAGTCTCATCATCCTCTCCTCTCAGGAGCATTCCGGCTGTACGTCGTCTAAGACAAATTTGCACCTTCTCCTAGCAGGTCATGGAATCTTTAATATTTCACCAACACCATAACTCAAAGTCATTCAGTCTCCTTCCCTCTTCCTTATGCATTGTCCAGCTTCAACATGTAGATGGGCCAATGCCAACTCATATAGACCCTAGAGGACTGGGTAGAACTGCCCCTTAGATTTCTGAGACGTAACTCTTTTTTTTTTTAACATTTTATTAGGGGCTCATACAACTCTTATCACAATCCATACATATACATACATCAATTGTATAAAGCACATCCGCACATTCCCTGCCCCAATCATTCTCAAAGCATTTGCTCTCCACTTAAGCCCTCTGCATCAGGTTCGAGACGTAACTCTTTATGGGAGTCGAAAGCCCCATCCATGTCCCAAGGAGAGGCTGGTGGCTTCAAACTGCTGACCTTTCGGATTGCAGCCCAACAGGTAAACCACTACGCCACCAGGGCACCTCAGCATGCACATGAGGCAGTTGAAAATACCGTGGCTTGAGTTCAGCACACATGAGTCTTCATCTTTTTACTCCTTATCTTTGTCACACAATTTAAAGATGTCCTTTGTAGCAGATTTGCCAACACACTTGTCCATTGATTGCTTGCCTACTGTTTCCATGGACACGGATGATGCATCTAAATAAAACGAAATTGCCAATGACTTCGACGTTTTTCTACTTTGATCGTGTTGCTTGTTCTTCCCGTTGTAAAGATGCTTTCTTTATGTTGGGGTGTGGCTTCTTCTGGCACAGAAGTCACTTGGACAGCTATAGTCTGGGACCTTCATCAGTAAGTACTTAAAGTCCCCTTCATTTTCAGCAAGTAAGATGTGTCATCTGTATGCTGCCAGTCTTCCCAAAGGTGCTAGAGACAGACCATATTTCTGATGATCAGTCAGGCATAATATGTATCCCTGTTCTCCTATATGTAATATATCTGGCTCTTTGCATTGCTTTTTCTCACTTTCATTTTCATCATTTCGATTATGCGTTGCCTGCGTGTGATGTTCCAAATGTCTCCTACTTGGCTTTCGGTGAGGCTCTTGGATCAGTAAGTTCATATTTTTATCAAAATTGGGAAATTTTTATTCATTACTTAGCCTTTTTTTTTTCTACCCTCCTCTCTTTCTGGGACTCCAGTCACAAATTGGGGTATCTTATACTGTTTGATATGACCCGCAAGTTTGCTGTGGTTATTTTTTTCTTTTATGTGTTTGATTAAATTAAGTTCTATTGGCATGTCACAAATTCACAAATCCTTTTTGTCTGTCTTCGTCGGCCTGCTGTTAAGCTCATCTAGCAAGTTTTCCTTTTCAGATTCTTTTACTTGTCGATTCTAGAGCTTGCATTTTGCGCTTTGCATACCGTCCCCTTTTCTACTTAAGTTCTCCATCTGTTCACTCTTTGTGGCAATGGCTTTAGGTCCTTGAACATACTTACAGTAACTAGAAGGTTTGTCTCTTATTCCAACATCTGTGTCATGTCAGGGTCTGGTTTTTTGGACTGTTTTTGCTCTTGGCTGTATGTTACATTTTTCTGTTTCTTCTCCTGCCAGCATTTTTTTTTTCAAACACTGGGCATGATGCATGAAGCACTTAGAGACTCAAGTCTGTTAGCGCTTTGTGATAACATGAGTGTTGATTTTTATTTTAAAAAGAAGTTGAGTTACTGCCTAATCACCTTAAGCTTGTGGAGGCCTGGTTTTTACACTTGAATAGGGCAAGTCTGTTTCATTTTTGTTCTCAGTCCTAGAAGGAAAAAATATTTCACTCATAAGAAAGTCTTCAAACTACCTCTCCACAGGAAATGGTAGCATTGCATCAATAAAACCAAATGGAGGGAGGAAGCATTCTTCATGTGAACACAAGGTTTCAAGTTATCTACATCTCCCAAGATCATTTTGAAAGATACTCAACACATATATAAATAGTCAGGAATCATGGGTTATGCATATGACTTTGTAACCTATCAGAGCCGAGACTCCCATGGCCAATTCACAATTGAAACTGCTTTATAACTCATCTGCCCTAGTGTCTCCCAGCTGTGAAACCCAAGAGGAGTGGATGTATAATGATAGTAACTGATACAGGGGGACATATGGAATACAGGTATGGGGGTGGGACAGAGTGAGGGAAAGGGGGGTTGGGGAGTAAATAATGAAGCTGGGAGGCGGGAGGGAGCATCAGAATGGATGGTGACTGCCTAACTTGTCTTAAAGGTAAGGCAAACATGGGGGACAAGGGTGCAATGCTCTAAAATTGATGTAATGATTGTATAATTCTACCTGATACGACTGAATGATGGAACTATTGAATTGTGTGATATGTAAACTAGGAAACAATAAAACTGTTGGGGCAAAAAAGAAAAAGAACATTTGGGGCTGCAGACGTGCCGTGCCCAAGTGTACAAACACCCGTGAGACTTAAATGAAAGCTGAAAGACACAGAACAGCGAAATGACTTAAAAATCCATTTTTTTTAAGTGAGGGATAAAAACAGATCAAATAAAAGCATTTCAATATATCAAATATATAATTACATATATATATATAAATATATATATAACCTTTTCTTGAATATCCTCAACTATTTTTTCCACCAAAACTATCATGTTTCTGGTGCTACTGATTTGATTCTAATTCTACCTTTCAGGACTTTGGATGCATTTCTTAACCTCTAGTTGCATCTGTTTCCTCCCCTTGAACCAGTTAAACAGCAGGTACCTCCGAGGGTCCGTGGGAAGATGAAATGAGCAGGTAACACACGAAAGGTTCTTAAGCGCGACAGCTAGTGCGGAGCCAGACCGCATAAATGGCCGTCTTGTTTGGGTTTTTCCTGCAGGAATCTCAGGACATGGGGTGAGGTGGAGAAAGTAGTTTCAGCCAAAGGCTAAACTATAGTTTTCCTGTGCTGCCTAATTAGAGGCCAGCAAAAATCAAAACTCACACTGCTTACAGCGACTCCGCTTACTCCACATAATAATTAGAACGCAAACCCACAAGCTAAAATAGGTGGAGGCCCTGAAGTGAGAGCTGCGATTCTGCCCTCGGCCTACCTCACTGTCGCCAATTCCTTGCCCGACAGAAGTCATTTGGCTCCATGGGTGGCATCTTGGTCCGACCAGCTGCCCAGACTAGGAACATCAGTGTTGTCCCACCACCCCCCACCGTCCCCAACCCTGCTAATTGGTTACTGCCCCACTTTGCCTGTCTCCTCTCCCTCTAACATAACTTCCAACAGCGCTTAAACCATGTCCCTGATTTTAATCCGTTTTCTAGAGTACAATGATCTTCCTAACACTGTGTGTGTGTGTGTGTGTGTGTGTGTGTGTGTGTGTGTTGAGAGGGGCTCCTGCTGCTCCATCAGCCACTATGTAGGAGAGAGGCTGGCAGTCTCCTGCTGCGAAGGAAGCCCAAAGCCTGGGACACCCGACAGGGCAGTCCTACTCTGCCCTAAAAGGCCACTCGAAGTTGGAATTGACTTGACGGCGCACCACGATTCTACTATACACACAGTCACACAGGAGGGCACTTTCCCAAGTCCATGGGGAAAGTCCCATCATCTTTCATCCCATTTTCTCCGCAAACATTTTAACACTCCCCCCTCTGTGTATGTCCAGTTACGTACACATGTATGTGTAGATGGTTGGATGGGTGGACCCCTTCTATAAGGTTCCAGTGCCTTCTCCTGTGCCTCAGAGTCCATGCTGAGAAATATCCCATAAATACTCTTCCCACTCATCTCTCAACTCTGTTTTAGCATCTACAAGTTTTCACCCCAATCTCTCACCTAGCCTCCAAGCACATGACGGATGCTTCCCATGTCCGCGCAAGTGAGACTTCAGGGTTCTTTACAGCTTCTCTCCAGAGTCTGGAGAGATGCCTTCTACCTAGCAAACACCATTCATCATTCAAGGCCTGGCTCACATCACCCTTCCTTAGCAACCCCCCCCCCCGCCCGCCCCATTGCTCTGGCATCTGTCCCTCTATCCAGCCATTTGTCGTCTCAAGACTGTGAGCTCCTAGTAGATAAAGACAATGCCGGCATACTCTCTGGCTCCTAGTAGACGCTCAACAAACATGGGTCAAATTTTAAAAAATTAAAATTGCCTTTTTAAATTCGTGTAACTAGCAACCTGCCGGGATATGGCATTTAGATATTAAACCCAGAGATGAAAAACAAAGAAGAGAGCAGGGTATTTGTCCTCCGGCAAAGCCCATCACCCAAGAGAAATGATCGAGGGAAACAAGACACTAGGAGGCTCCATGCTAAAAGGAATCCTCTTTGCACTCCACCAGCAGCGGAGAGAGAGTATCAACATGTCTTCTTCCTTTTTATCAAGACCAAGGTCATGGCTACATTGGTCAGATCCCATCTAGCAACTCTCAGCTTCTCCCAGCATGTCCATTTTGCTTCTGCTGTTTTCCTTTCAGGTCATCTAAAATTAGAAAATAAAAATCATGCTAATGGATGATTTGTTTGTTTGTTTGGTCAAACAAAGACTAATATTGTAGCCTTTCATCACACAACTCATGCTT
This sequence comes from Tenrec ecaudatus, assembly GCF_050624435.1. Lineage (NCBI taxonomy): Eukaryota > Metazoa > Chordata > Mammalia > Afrosoricida > Tenrecidae > Tenrec > Tenrec ecaudatus. The sequence goes on along the minus strand of NC_134542.1, from coordinate 9,432,407 downwards.
GGCACTCAGTCTTGGCAGAAGGCCTCATGCGTGTGTTTCCCTGGAGCGTCAATTACTCATTTCTAATACAAACTACAGAAGAAAGCAGAAAACCAACCTCGTGTCCACAAAATGTATCACCTGCTCATTCTCCACAGAAAATTAGTGCCACCTCACTGAGCCTCTATTTGCAAAAGATTTGGGGAATGTTGATGGACGTCAAAGGGTCCAGAATCCTATGTCAAGCAGCCCTTTTCCGGTCCAACATTGAAGCCGTCTGGCATCACTATTTCCCAAACAGAGGACCAAACAGCTCTGATTCTTATCATCGTTCAAACAACTGGAACCAGCTGTGCAGACTCAGGCTACAACTTGAGTCTGCCTGTAGGGAGTTCCCTCACAGGTACCAAGACTCACGGGCGTTTCCATCAGCAAATGTTCACGACCCTCTCTCCCCAAGCGCCACCTCAGCGGTCCACCTCCTCCCCAAAGTCGTGCAGAGGAATCGTGTTTTCTAAAGGCTCAGTTCTTCAGAACCCGTTAGCTCTGTTTTCATCTTCATTCATTCAAAATTGTATCGTCTCTCCCGAAAAAACAACAAGAATGATTATCTCCTCTTTGGGGTGTGAATATTATATTCTCTAAATTAACTTATTTATGGAGTCCCCATGCACTGCATAGAGGACAGATAGTGGCTGGGTCCTGTGTCATTCATCCCCCACCATCAATTGCACATCAGACCGGTCAAATGCAAAAGGTTCCCACTGAGTCATTTTTAAAGGTAGGTTCTTAAACCCTTCTTCCTAAGTCCGCCTTAGCCCTGACCAAACCAAAAGACTCACTCACTACCGTCAAATCAATTCTGACTCAGAGCGACCCTACAGGACAAGGTAGAACTGCCCCTATGGGTTTCAATGACTAGAACTCTTTAGAAGAGTACAAAACCTCATCTTCCTCCCTTGGAGCAGCTGGTGGTTTCAAACTGCTAGCCTCGGGGTTAACTGCCATCCATAACACACACTCCACCAAGCCACCAGGATTCCCAACACCTTTGCCTTGATGCTTTTCGGAAACTGGTTTTACGTCATAGTAACAGACAAGCTACCGCTAATAGATGGGCCGTGGCTTCCAGAGAGGCAGTGTGTTGGGGGTCACGCCCAGGTCTCCCTCGGTGCAGTCATGTTTGTTCCTGGCCACATCGGTGGGTTCTGACTCATCGCCATCGCACGCACACACAAGGAGACGCTTCTAGGTCTGCACCATCCTCACAACTATTCTTACGCTTGAGCCCATTGCAGCCACGACGTCAGCCCGCTCATCAAGAGCCCGCCATTTGTTCACTGCCCCTCCACTGTACCAAGCGTGATGGCTTTTTCTAGGGACTGGTCTCTCCTGACAACACGTCCGAAGTTGGTGAGGCAAAGTTCTCCTCTGTGGCAGGTGACCATTCTACCACGGCACTCACTACCAATGCCCTCATTACACTTATTGACCCAATCTTCAACTTGCCAAAGCAATTTTATTAGGTTTTTGTTGTTGTTTGGTTTGATTCGGTTTGGTTTCTTGCAGGAAAGCCTCGTTCTCCCTCCTGAGATGTCACGGCTGAGACTTTGCTGTCTGCATTCCCCAAGAAGGTGCTGACGAAATCCTCCGGAGCACATACGTGGCTTCCTGCCACCTGAGGGCTGACATCTGGTGTGACATTAGCCACTTTGGTGCTCTGAGAAAGTGTCCTGGAGAACATCACAGCCCCATAACCAGAAGCTCCAGTAAGAGAAGCAGAATGTTAAGTTGCTTTGTTTTATTGTTTTTTCAGTTGCATCAGATCAAAACCCCTTATGTAAGGCAGTCATGCAACAAAGCTCGTGGGGTTCTCTTGACGCTTAAAAAAGCCGCCCAACTTCTTGAGACACTGATATCTTCTCCTGACAACACTCCCAGAAGCCCACCTGTTGTGTGAAACCTGTCTATGATGGTGGTGCCTCCCTTACCCACTCCCCACGTCCAGTCTGGAACATCCACGCTCATGCATCTTGTCTCTTGGACACTTGCCTCCCCATGCTCCGTAGAGCCAAGATGACAATGAGGCTTCTAGTGGTATCCATCCCCCACCCACCCACCCCCGAGCCTGGCATCAAAGGCTGCAGTTGTCTTTAAATGCTCAAGCACGTCTGACTCTTGGTTCGTGATATCAAGGGAGAAATGCAACCTGTGTTGTCTTGCCAAAGTTCTCATTCAGAAACTGTTATGAGTGACAACAACCATCTGAAGGGAAGGAATATATTCTGGTTAGGACAAGCGGCATTTCCTTGCCTTCAGATGGTTGTTGTCATATATATATATATATAATTTGAGGCACATTATGTAACATTCTGATAACTTGTTAACAACTACTAGTACATAGGGTGATTTTTTTTCTAATTAAAAAAAATTAAACATCACCTCAGTCAAAACCCAATCAAACCAAACCCACTGGCATCCAGTCGATTCTGACTCATAGCAAAGCCACAAGTAGAGGAGAACTGTCCCTCGTTTCTGTGGCCATCAATCTTTGCAGAAGCAGAGAGCGTCATCTCTCTCCAAAGGGGAGGCTGGTAGGTTTGAACCTCCAACCTTGTGGTGAACAGGCCCAAGGCTCTTTGCTGCAGCAAAGTACAGTGCCCTCTACCAGATGATCAATCCTAGGGAGTGTTGTTGAAGGTACATTGCCCTTGATTAACTGGCTGCTAAAAAATACTTGAATTTGTTTTGCACACAACATAAATCTGGGCCATGGAGTTGACTCTGATCCATGACAACCCTTTGTGTGTAACTGTAGAAGTGTGCTACAAGGATTTTCAGTGGCTGGTTTTCAAAAGTCGATTGACTGGACTTTTTTCCAGAGCATTTGTGGGCTGCATGTAAACATCCAACCTTTGGATTAGCAACCAAAGTATTAACCATTTGAGCCACCCAGGGACTACACTTTACAATTACAAAACACTTCTACATATACGGTCTAATTCAAAACTCACAAGACTCTCACAGGCGGATTCTATTAGACTCATTTCACTAAACTAAGAAAATGAGGTGGGGTTTGTGTAACTTGCACAAAGTCGTGAGGAGAACAAGTGATTAGCTGGCACTTAGGAGAAAATCTCCTGTCTGGTCCAGCCCTGTGCTCTTTGCACCAGACTCACTTAGGGCAGCGGCCTATGTAAGGCATTTGTCATCTGTTATCAAATGCCTATGTAAGGCATTTGTCATCTGTTATCTCTCTGCATTTGGGGTTTGGTTTGATGATTGGGTGGTTTTCCTTGGTTTTCACTTGTTTTCTTTTTTTGTGACATGGGATTTCTTCAGCAGGTCTGAAAAAATAGGAGTTATTTGTTCTCTTTCTGTAAAACCTAAGGCAGAAATCTGTATGAATTCCCCATCAGTGATTGGTATCAAGGTCAGGTAGGATATAAAGAGTTTGAAGACCTCACCCATGGCAGCTCCAACTCCAACTCTTTACATCCAAACAATGATCAATCATCTTTGAACTTCCTATGAGCCAGGGAGCTGAAAGCCGGCACAGCCAGCCAAGAGGAAACGGGTGTTTCAAACGATAGAGCAGCAGTGTGCAAGTCATGAAATAACATTACACTGATCATGATGCAAAGAAATCTGTGTTTACACAGCATTCAAAAAGTAAAAACTAAGATACGTATCTGAGCATCCTGCAATTTCCCTACAAGATTCATTGTCACGGTCCTGGGTGTAAACTTCAAAGAAGTACCAGGGGTACACACACAGCGTGTGCAGAGGAATGGGTCTGGCTGTCTGTTATAGTCTAGCTCACAGCAATCCCAGGTGAGTCAAAGGAGAACTGTGCACTGGCAGGTATTCAAGGGCTGATTTCTCAGAAATCGATCACCAGGCCTTTCTTCCGGGTTTCTCCTCAGTAAACTCCAGCATCTAACCGTTGGCTTAGCGGCCAAGCATGGAAAGCACTGGCACCAATCATAGTCTTCAGACACATCACTGGAATGTTCCGCTCTACTGCTTACATACAAGAGGAATGATAAATAAGCTGGACGTCAGTGACTCTATTGATATCTTGCTCTGAGCACACACACACACACACACACACACACACACACACACACACATTGATCATCTGCAGGACCAAGCACACCACAAACCTTAGTGGAAACACACAGCTCCAAAAGTAGAACTCTACTTCAGAAGGAAAAACATGAGTGGATCCGCCAGGCACACAGTGCTGCTAAGCCAAGCCCATCAGGCGGAAGGAGCATTTACAGACTTGCTCTGCGTCCTTCCACAGAAGGAAACGGCTGTTGGCAAATGGAAACAGTTTAAAATCCTCCTGCTCTCTCAGGATTCCAAGTGCTTCCCCTTGCACACCCAGGCTCCACCTGTATCCATCATCACCTTGCACAGCCAGTTTTTTTCACAAGCTTTTCAAAGCAAGTGGCCAAACAGGGAAGGGTTTGCTTGGACAGAGGGAAAAACAGAGTGTCCCCCTATTCAAACAAACAAAAGAACCACCCAGATAATAACCCATCACATTAAAGATGAAAACAGAGATTCTTGCACACGCACGCACACGCACACACACACACATGTCTATGGAGGGAACAAAGGGGGGGGGAAGGGACAGAGAATTCTTAGAGTAGAAAAGTACACATGACAATTTGAGCACCAAGTCAGCCTTACAAAAGCACCACAGCAAAGCACGGAAGTTTCACACACGGCACTGAGCCAGGTTCAGCTGCAAGGGAAAGAAGACCCCAGATGCCAGTTACAACAGCGAGGTGGGCGAAGGGAGACAACGGACAGTGGAAGACACAAAATAACAATAATAACATATAATTGATCAAGGGTTTGCGAGAGTAGGGAAGCAAGAGCAAAAGAAGAGGAGCTGATGCCAAGGGCTCACATAGAAAGAACTTGTTTTGAAATGTTGATGTCAACACATGTATAAGTGGGCTTGATACTATTGAATGATAGGTTGTTATAGGATTTGTAAGAGCCCCCCACCCCCCGCTAAAATGATTAATGAAAGAAATAAAGAAAGACGAGAGACATCAAATTCTCATCGTTCTTGCAGGAGGCCTGAGCACTTTCTGGCCAATGTACCTCCTGTGCACACACTACTCATCTGTTGTTGTTGCTGTTGTTATGTCCCATGCAGGCAGTTCCAACCCACAGAGAGCCTGTGCATAACAGAATAAAACACTGCCCAGTCCTGCACCATCCTCACGATTGGTCCTTTGCCTGAGCCCATTCTTGCAGCCACTGTGTCCATCCATCTTGTTGTGTGTCTTACTCTTTTTTGCTGCCACCTCCACTTTGTCCAGCACGATGTCCTTCTTCAGGGACTGGTCCCTCCTGACAGAAGGTGCAAAGTCTGTAAGACGTAGCCTCGCCATCCAGTAGTGGAGGCCTATCTGTTTCCAGGAGGATGACCAGGTTTCTGCGGAACTTACAGACTAAGGTGGATTAGAAAGATGGGTCCGGAGATCTACTTCTGAAAATCAGTCAAATGAAACCCCCGTGGATGACAACAGTCCAATTGAGAATCCATCGTCTGGATGGTGCAGGACTGGGCTGCTTTGACTCCCAGTCACCACGAGTGTGGATCCACCACGATGCAGGAGCCCAACAGCTAGCAACGAACAACAGCAACGAAAATACGAGTCCACGTGTCTTTCTCACATGCATGAACTAGCCAGGGATGGCGGGGCCACAGGCAACCTACAGTGACCCAGGCACCTACCATCTTGTTCTGCCATCTTCAATAGATATTGAATGCAGCATGGGCTCTCAGAAGAAAGAACACCTCTCACTTGTTGGAAGAACAGCCCATGTGCTACTTGGAAGTGAGGACAGTGGGACCTCATCTTATGTTCTTTGGGCATGTTTTTGAGAAAGAACCAGTCTTTGGAGGGAAAAAAACATGCTTGGTCACATGGAGGGGCCCGTGCAAAAGAAGAAGCCACTCATGGAGGTGGATTGACACAGTGGCTGCAGCGAGGAGCCCAGGTATGGACACAATTTTGAAGATGGCGGAGGACTGGGCTGGGTTTCATTCTGTTGTACGTAGGTCTTTTACCTGATTCAGACCCCACACAATGGCACCCCAAGAACAACAGCACAATAAACAACTTCCTGAGAAGAACTGCAACCATCATGAGCTGCTAGGACACTGGAAATAGCAAAATAATTGCTTACGACTGGCCTTTGCAACTGAAGAAAGATAAATACTCCTCGGGAGAATTCAAGTTTCACTGATGTAGGCAACCATCAAACAAGTACTTATGAACTACCTACTTGCACAGAAGCCGTGGTGGCCCTGTGGGCTAGTGATCAGGCTACAAACCAGCCACTCTGTGTGAAAAAAGATGATGCTGCCTGCTCCCATAAAGACAGACAGTCATAGGTGTCAAGAGGCCAGCGGTAGATTGGGTCTTGGATCTTGGCTTAAGGGTGCCAGCCCTGGGCCGTGCATCGCAGGTACACTGAGGCCGCCTCTCCCCTGAAACAGTGAGAAGCCACATCGGGGACCACGGATGACCTGTGTCTTTTGTTAACCTTTATCTTGAAACAGTTTCCAACTATCCATGCATGCCCTCTGCTGCATTTGCATCGTAAGGTATCCCATCCCTCTCCCTGCTCCCTCGCATACATCGGAGAGCAAGCTAGAGACATCTCACCGCCCAATATTTTGGTCTGTATGTCCCAAGAACAAGAGTGTGCTCTTGCACAAGTTTATATGTCACCAGTCATCTCAGTGAAGTCCTTGACAACATTTTTCCCCCTGATCCAGGATGCAAGCTAAGATTGTGCCCGTCTATTCCATCTGGGACGGCTCCTCGCCTCGTTTTGTCTTCTGTGGCATTTTGAAGACTGGGGGCTTATTGCTTGCTTGAGTATGTGCGTCTGGGTCATGAGCTCTGTCTCAGGGTATCACAGCAGTCACAGCCTGCGGCCACACCCCTAATGGGTGACATGACTTTCATCATGTAAGGTGAAATCCACTTCACTTCTCCACTGAAGGAGTTACTCTATCGCACCTTTCCAATTGATAGTTACTTTGCAGAGAAATATTTGGAGAGTCTGTTGCTACCCTGTTCCACCTGACCTTTGTACTCACTGCGTTGAATTGCTACTGACGACTCCAACCTGGATCTGGTCTTGACAGGACGGCAGCAAAATGGTGATGTTCTAACTCGGTCAGCCTTGTTGGCATGTAATCATAAGAAAGACTGTCCCTGGTTTATGGTTTTTGTTTGTTTCTCACTTAGTACATATTTGTTTGTTTGTTTGTTTGTTTGTTAAGATTGGTATAAACCCAGATTCTTATTGTATTCTATCCACCAACCAAACTAATTCCAAACCCACAGCTGTTGAGTTGATGTGGACTCCCAGCAACCATATTAATCAAAACTATTCCATCGAATTCCCAATGCTGTCAATCCGGAAAGAAGTGGACCGCCTCATCTTCTGCCCAGAGGGTTCCTGATGGGATTTGAACCGCCAACCTTCCACTCAGCAAACCCAACGCTTAACACAGCCTGTCACCAGAGATCATTTACAATCCACCACGGTTCTTACTTATGTTGAACTTTCACATGAGCCATAGTCCGCCAATGGAAGCCAAGCTGGCTTCTGGATCCTTCTGATACCACCTCATCTTTGTCCTTGCTTTCGAACACAACAGAGAATGTGTCTCATATCCCTGGGGGCCTCCAGGCTTCTAGATGCTTCTCAGCTGGAGCCCACATGGTGCCTGCTTTCCTCTGCCAGGAAATGCAAGCTAAAAGCATCTCCTCAAGACTCCACCACAGCCTCGGGAGGCAGATGTAACACTGAACCAGGCAGCATCGACATACTGCATGCTCAATTGTCATTTATTCTGATCGGCAGCGCTGACTGTTGACATTTCTGGCGTTCCTGAAATTAAATATAACAAAGATACTATCTCTACCGGAAGCAGGCAATAACCCAGATGCAAGAGAGTTTCAAGGCATGCTAGCTTTGATTGAAATGTCATGGAGATCCAGGGCATTCGCCAAGGAGATTAATATAGACACGGAGAGTTGTGGGCTTCCCCCATTAATAAGTGGGTCTGAAGATCAAAGAGAAACAAAAGAGACACTCTCCTCCCTTCCCCCCTCCTCCTCCCCACCTCAAAGCAAAAGTCAAATTCTATTCTTAGCATCCTTGATGATCTACAATGGAATCCATTCTACCTCTGGCCTTTTCTGCCACAGAAATTAAGCGAGGTAACAGATTATAAAACCCCATAAGCTCACTAACCCAAACCCACTGCCACAGGAAATCCATTCTGATTCAGAGTAACCCTAAGAGGCCAGAGGAAACCTGGTGTCCAGAAGATGTAAATCACCACTGAAGAAGACAGCCTCCCATTTCTCCCTCACAGTGACTGGTGGGTACAAACCACTGACTTTTTAGTTTGCATAGTCAGCACCTATGTCTTGTCTATGCATTATGTGTGTAAGTTTATCAGATACAATGGTACAACCAATGGTGAACAAAGACCCAGCCCCCATCATCTAGAGAAGTGGTTCTCAATCTGTGGGTCGTGACCCCCTTGAGGGTCAAACGACCCTTTCACAGGGGTTGCCTCATTCATAATAGTAGCAAAATGACAGTGATGAAGTAGCAACGAAAATAATTTTATGGTTTGGGGGGTCTCCACCACATGAGGAACTGTATCTAAGGGTCACGGCATGAGGAAGGTTAAACACCAGTGATCTAGTGCTTGGGGACTGTTAGGGAAAGGAAGTCCATGAATCATTCTGATAAAAAGAAACAAGAAAATGAGCTAAGCAGTCTGAGACAGGACACTAGATCATGGGCAACCAGAAGATGGGATGACTCCTTGCAGCTGGAGGGAGGCCAACAAAGGTTCCAGGTGACGGGGGACAAGTCCCTCTGCTGTGGGAGGAGGCTGACCCTGGGGCTGGGCAGAGCAGACAGGCAGATGAATAAAGATGCTGCTTCAAGCTAAGGAGCAAAGGCATCAAGCATCCCAACACACCAGTGTGGAGAACGGCCCAGGATGCACGGACAGAGGGCGGGGGAGATACACAAGAGGATACAGGAACTTGACCAAAACCATCCCTCGCACCACCGCAACCCCGTGGCATCGCCAATGAGGGCAGTCCTTTGCCAACACAAGTCACTGGCCCCAAAGACAAAAGAAATAACGACTTGCACTTCATCCCTACCATTTGCGTTCACTTGGTCCGGCACCACACAATCTGCTCGCAGCCAGTGTGCAAAAGACTGCACAAATGAGAGCAAAGGACAAGAGATACAAGATGACACTTTCCCAGAGAAGAAACAAGCCAAACAACATCTGTCCAAACAAACAGAAAAATCCTAAACTTCTAAACACTTGGAGGCAATATTTATTTTCATCATTAAAAAAAGAAATAAAGCTTTGCCTTGCTTCATCGTCTTGACACTCCCTGCACATGTCACGGAAGGAAATGCTATTTAAATATTGCCTAGAAAATTGCCTGACGCCCTATCAGACCAGTACCAATCTGGGTGACCCAATCAAAGGACTGTGTTGATGTCAACAGGATTGCTTCCAAATAGCAAAACCCAAACTCACTGCCACGGAATTGGTGCTGACTCTTAGCAGCCCTGCAGGACTAAGAACTGCCCCTGTCTGTGACTCTTCATCAGTGCAGAAATCCCCGTCTTTCTCCTGAGGAGCTGCAGGTGGCTTCAAACTGCTGACCTGTTGGATCAAAGACCAACTCATAAGCACTGCCCTACCAGGGCTCCTTATTTTACCAAACCACTGGAATTACTGGAGGAGGGGTGGGGACAGTAGGGGAGGAGGCAGTTGCTAAGTTTACCATGCCTCTTGTCATATTTAATTTAGTAACTGTGATCAAGATGGTGGATCTCCTGGCCCATGGAGGCACAGGCAAGAGACCACATAGCTGAGCCACTGAGGACTGGAGAAAGATTTGGATACCACCTGGCTGAGAAGCTGCGAACTACAAAAAGGCTGATTGCTGACGAGGAGGCCAGTGGCTGGCTGTATCTACTGCTTGCTGATCCTGACTTTTGGTAACCTACTTCCTTCCTTAATAAACCCCTTTAATTGTGAAAAGAAAAGGGGGGAAAAACATAGTGTGTCTTCTGTACTTTTTTTCTGTTGATCTTACTCACAAAGCTCTGAATCAGTTTGAAGCAAAAATGTGCCCAATTAATTATATTTGCACCCTTGTGTTTCCTTGCCACCAGAATGCCTGTGTGCTGACCTCTGAGTAGTCTCCTGGATAGGGAAGGAAGAAAGCCCGCCATCTTCCCAATAAAGGGACTGGTGACTAGGCTCTCACGGTTTGCCTTCTACATCCTTGTTTGGAAGTATCATCCATAATCACACCGATCACCTTTGTATTTCCATCAGCGTTCTGCCTATTGTATGCACTAGGCAGCTAACAGCAAGGTCTGCAGTTCAAAACCACCACCCAGCTCCAAGGGAGGAAGCTGGGGCTTTCTCCTCCTGTAAAGAGTTACATTCTCATAAAGCCACAGGGGCAGTTCTACCATATCCTATAGGGTCACTGATATGAGTCAGAATTGAGTTGACTTGATGGCAGTGGGTTGGGTTGGGTCTGTTTGTTGTGCTTTGGAAACCTACATGTTGTTATGTCCCTGGGAACTACAGGACCTGTAATTTCAATCACCTACAGTGGATGATTTTCAGTGGAGGAGCTTCCATACTAAGACAGACTAGAAAGAAAGACCTGCCCATCTATTTCCAAAAACTAGCCAAATGGATCACACAGAACACTGTCCGGTATAGTGATGCTGGAGATGGTGCAAGACCAGGCAAAATGCCACTCTCTAAGGCATGTGTCACCACGGATGGAAGATGACTCTGTGACAAAGTAACAGCACCTTGGGCTTTAGCTGGTGGGAGCCTCCGGGAAAGGGAAGACCCCTTTTTCTATAACCACCGAAGAACTTGGTGTTGTTCCTCCATTGACAAATAATAAGATCAGTAACTTTCCTTCTAAGTTAAGCCCGTAAAAAGTGACCCTAGGAGAAGAAGCGCCTGGACATAAGTAAACCAACCTCCTTTCTTTCTTTAACCCCACTGGAATCTTCGCAAGGAGCCCTTGTTCTCAGACGCCGAATGAAAAGTTGGAGGTTCAAACTCACAGAGCACTGTAAGAAAGGCTGTGGGTGGCATCCTTAAACATAACAGCCCTGGAAACGACAATGCCATTCAACTCTGTCCCAGAGAAGTGGCGTTGGCAATGCTTGCTTGTTTGTTTTAATTTCCACTATAAGTGTTCTACCCAGAATCCCCAGGGATGTTTGGCCAATTTAACAGAGTTCTAACTTTCTGAAACGCGCTTCGGCTGTGTAACCTGAAGCAAACATGAAATTACAATAACACTTACAAAACTGTTACGCTACATAAATATTCCCCTGAGTCTTTGGTGCTTTAAGAGATGGGACATCATTATTTTCTTTTTTACCCGTGGATATTGATGATTTCAAATCAATGTGAGATTTCCTTATTAAGAGGAAATACCAAAGGAAAATTTTAAAAGAATAATAAAAAAGATAAATGGCATCAACTCTTGAATATCCCCCAAGCAGGCATCTGCTAAATTCCAAGGTAGATACTTTGTAAATGTATTTTTCAGTAATTCAGCAAAATATTAATTTCTCCTGGTCCTGGAAATCATAATGAATCCATTTGTTCTCTGCATCCAGAATGCAGTAATGAGTCTTGGTTACCTTCTGTAGTGCAGAGAATTGCTTAATGTGGTTCTTCTTGCCATAGTCCTCGTAACTCCCCACCGAATGGCCTCTTTCCTGCTAAGACTCTGGATAAAAGAAGGTGGGGGAAGCTCCTGAAGGATTCAGTTGCATCTGATTGTTCACAGAGTTAACTGTGATTATTTGTTTAAAAATTTAAATTCTAGCACGGGGATTGGTCAAGTTATATACCAACATGGTATAAAAGGAACCATCTCAGAAGCAGACGGGTAGATGTAATCTTCTAGGCCTGTGACCCTTGCAAATCAACCTTCTCCATCCAGGAACAGAACTCACAACACCAGAGAAGTGGCCGAGAAGCAGCAGCAACAGAACCAAGAGTCAGAGCCTGAAACAGAGTAATGACCTTCCTGGCCCACAGAGTAAAGCTGAGTTTCTTCACCTAGGAGGCTTGATTACGTAGTAGGCTACCTCCAGGTACTTGATTGGGAGACCTGGATTTGGTGATCCATGGAAAAGAGCCAAGTACCTTTGGGGATGCTTATGATAGAGTTAGTGTGTCCATTGGACATTTTTCTGTAGTGATAGATAGATAGATAGATAGATAGATAGATAGATAGATAGATAGATAGATAGATAGATAAAGCTTTGTAATATTGCCAGGGAAGGCAGTGGCCAGGCCAAGGGGCCAAGGACCAGAGAGAGAGCTCTTGGCAGGCACAACAGAAAAGAGACTATCCTAACCAAAGAGTTGTATCCTGAGCATGTCTGATCTTGATATGGAACTTGTTAGCATCTGGAACTTGTTAGCATCCCTAATCAGCCCATAATTGTGAGTATGGCCCTTGCAGTGAATTATCAAATCCAGTTGGGAAGGACCAATGGAGGGTGGAAGCATGCCTGACTGACCCCTGACTCACAGGAGTCTGCCCTGGGCTTATTTTGAATTTTATTCTCCTTCCCCTTGTAAAGGCAGCGGAAGTCAAAGACATCCTTCATGCACCTTTCCCACCATCTGCTAACCTTCAGCCCAGAGGAGAAAGAAGGGCACAGCTTCAAGGGTAATCAACCGTTTGAATGCGATCAACAAGTTGCTTTCTGTCCAATTCCTGGTGACTCCAGCCCACCGAGGTCCCACCGCTGCTGAGAAAGGAAGGCGGGAGAAAAGAGGATGGCGACCGCCCGGCTAGAGAGTTACTGTTTAAGAAAATAGTCCACAAGGCTCAGCAGTTCGCGGGAGAGTTCAAAGAAATTCAGGAATGGAAAGAACTTAACTCACATTAATTGTGGGGACGCGGGAGGAGATAAGCAAAAGGGGAGTAAAAGGTCAGGGGGAAATACAGATGCAGTCCAAATACTTTCCATGCAAATTTGGGAGCCCTAGGCATAAAAATTAACAAATGCGTTTTTATTTCTGAGAGTCTGACTCCAAGTTGTCACTGAATGCAGGCCTGGATCGCGGACACCGTGCCAACACCAGTGCCCTCCCAGCCAGAGAATATTCATGCCGCCCAAGTGAGCGCCTGTTTAGCAGGGGCATGCAATTGCAATAGGGAGAGAAATATCAGGCACTAGTATTATTTTGTCTGAGATCTTGACCAAAGAGCTCAGGACTTTCCATGGAACCTGTGCCATTACCCATTAAATCAGTTCAAAAGAGGAATACGCAAATTAACAGGATTTTTAGACTTGACCTTCTTCCAACACTGGTCTGCCTCTTATTTCAAGGAAACCACTGAGCTGTGTCCTTCAGACAATTGGTCACCATCCTAACACAGATCCTGCCTCCACTCTAGGCGTGAATATTTCACTATCATTATTCCCCACCTCACACAGAGGATCCCCAGGGAGAGACTAAGAGCCAAACCAAACCCATCCTATACAGAGCTTCCCAATCTGAACCTCCTTCTAGGAGGGGCCAGCCTCATCCTTCTCCCAAGGAGTGGCTGGTGGGTTTGAAGCGCCCATCTCCCAGTTAGCAGCCCAAAGAGGATAGTCATTTGGATTTGTTTGATGTGTGCCACACTCTTCCCCCAATTTGCACAAAGCCATTCATTTTCTACAAAGCCTCAAGCTCACGGAGAAGAGAGAGGAAGAAAGAGGGGAGGGGCTGACCTTGAGGCTGGGAAATGCCCAGGCAAACTGATGCCTGAGGGGTATGGTGCTGGGTTCACGGAGCTCTGTCTTGAAGATTTCCACCTAGTGCTCAATCAAAATAGCAAAGCAGGTCCTGGAGGCTGGTGAGCCCCATGCTCCAGCGAGAAAGTCCCCCGCTGCCAAAGCAGAGGGATTTCTTTCCGAGCTCAGGAATCTGCTCTGTCCTAGAGTGAACTTTCAGAGACGTTCACTTTTTTAACCCGCAACTCAAACATTTCCCAGGAATCAGAGCTCAGGCAGCCTGAGACCAAGGCTCCTTCCTTTTATTTTCTTGGCGATTTTGGTCAAGGCCGCTGTTTGCATGCCTGACACTTCTTCCATCCCAGCTGGGAGGCCGGAGAGAGATTCATTGTAGAATATGGCCCCAAACTGCTTTATTTGTTTTGGATGCTGGAGAAGTATCATTGCTCTAAATGACACTTTGCCTGTTACAGCACAGAGATTTGGCAGGGAGGAGAGAGCAGCATCCAAGTTATAAAAACCTTCAGATGTACAGCAGACACCAATAGCGAGGCTACACCCCTAACATCAACAAGGGCAAAGACATCTTCCTCCTGGGATGGGCCAGAATCCGGAAACTACCAGGGTCAGGTTGGCGAGGCAGAGCCATGGCATACTTAGGGTCACTTTGCCCAGCAGCACTTCCCCACACACAGGTCCAGGCAGAGGGGAAACTCAGAAAGACAGGGGAAAATGGACGGGCAATGTGCCATCGGCGCCCCTGTCCAGTACAGGCTGGGCATGTTTTGTGTATGTGTAAGGACAGATGTGTGTCCATGGGTGTCTGGTTCTTGAAAAGCTTTGGAGCCTGGCTCCTGCATTTTGCCCCACTCTGATCTGCTGAGCACTTCGCTTTTCTGCAACAGAATGTGACAATGGGGCACCAGTGGGTCCAAGGAAAAGTCTGTAGCAGCCAAGGTTGTGGGTGGCAAGCAAGATATGCCAACTCAGGTTCACTTAGGCGGGGACGTGTGAAAGAAAGTATATAAGACATATCTGTATGTATGTAGATAGATGATATAAATATAGACCTAGCTATAGGTGTAGATACAGATATAGATACTGAAAAAGAGGAAGCCCCACAAAGAGATGTATTGGTACAGACACTGCAACAATGGCTCACACATAAAGACGATTGTGAGGATGGTGCAGGAGCGGACAGGGTTTGGTTGTGTTGTGCTCACAGGGTGGCTGAGTTGGAACCAACTCAATGGCACCTAACATCAACAAAACACGGATGCGCACATATATCCGCTGGACTTGTCCGTTCTGATTTACATGCAATTTTGACTTAAAGGCAGATTTAGGAACAGGACGCACCCATAATCCAGAGATTACCTGCCTGCCCGAATAATTGCATATGTACCTATATAATACATATAGGAGTCTTGGGGGGTGTAGGGGGTTACACGCTGGGTTGTGAACAGCAAGGTCGGCACTGCGAAACCACCAGGAGCTCCTGGAACAAAGGGGAGGCTTTCTGCTCCCATAAAGACTTACAGTCACAGAAAGCCTCATGGGGCAGTTGTACTTTGTCCCAAAGTGGATCTCTGAGTGAGAACTGACTAGATGGCTCTGAGTGACACAGACAAGTCAATTCCACCTCAGTGACTATCACAGAGCAGAGCTACCCCACGAGACTTCCAAGGCTACAATATGTATGAGAAGGAGCCCTGAGGGAGTAGTGGTTACTGCAAGGTCATCAGTTCAAAACCACCAGTCATTGTGCAGGAGAAAGATGGGACTTTTACTCCCATAAACAGCTACAGTCCCCCAAAAACCACAGGGGCAGTTCTACCCTGTCCTGTAGGGTCACGGTGAGTGGACATCAACTTAATGGCAGGGAGTAGTATTTATGGGAGCAGAATGCCAAGTCTTTGCTTCCTCGGAAAAGGTGGATTTCACCTGGTGGGGTCTTAACCCTTGACCTACCAGTCAGCAGCCATGATGTGCTTATCTATTGCACCAGCCAGGAAAGAAATGCATATGCATACGCATATAAGGAGATATTTGAAATTTATCCATGAAATGAAATACTTCCAAATACCTTTGATCCAAATGAAACTGGATTCAAATATGGGCAGAAGGATCACCCTGAGGAGGAACGTAGGCATTGTGGCCACAAGAGTCCCCTCCACGCAATCCAGTGGGGGAGGGCTAAACAGAAATTGAGGTGTGACCAGAAGATGTGAGTTAAAGTGTGGGCAGCCAAGCATCATGTGGCCACTTCCAACTCCACAGCAACATGCTTAGTACCCTGACTCCATCGCTTATTTTTCCAATGGTTCGGGGACAGTGTTGGCTAAAACGATAATGAATCATATTGCCCAAGAGTCTGTTTTAAAACCTCCTCTACAAAAAGCACAAGATAAACTTCGAGGTTTCTTTTCTGAGAGCTGGGGAAGAGTTTGCAGCACCAGAGAAAGGTGAGGTGCTGGTATCTGCTCCTCTACTGGGGAAGGGGGGGCTAAGGAACTCACCAGATCTCTTCCTTGGGCTGCCAGGAGGCTCCGACCGAAAAGATCTAGGCTCTGCTATAATCTCTATCCTCATGTTTTCTGTATCTCCCCCTTAATTCCATAATCGGGGTTTGCAAGGTTTTATTTGTCTGATTTTAATGGTTCGCCTCTATCTGGATTTTTTACTGTCAGATGCATTGTAACCTTTTGTTGTGTTGCTCTTGTTACTAAGTGGGTGCCAGCACTGTACAAGGATGTAATGTGTCCCAACTGTGAAGCTGGCACAGGACCAAGCATGTGTCTCACGCAACTGTACATGGGGTCACTGTGAACCAGCTGTGAGTCAAAACCCAACCGACAGCATGTAACAACAACGATAACAATATATCCCCAGGATAAACAGAGTTGGCTGCTAACCCCAAAGCTGATAGGTTGCGTTGCCCAGAAGCAAGTTGGAAGAAAGGTCTGGCAATCTACATCCGAAAATCAGTGTTATTAAAAACTCTGTGAAGCACAGTTCTACTCTGACACACACTGGGGGGTGGGGTGGGAAGTGGTGTTATGAATTGGGATTGACTTGAAAACTGTTTATATTTGTTGTTTGTGTTTTTAGGTATCCCTGCACTTATTTTAATTTGGAAATTCCGTGGGATGTAAGGAACCCTGGTGGCGCTGTGGGGTAAGCATCAGACCACTAACCCAAAGGTTCGCAGCTATCATTCATTTCTTGGAACAAAGATGAGACTACCTGCTCCCATCGATGTATGGCATCAGAACCCTTCTATAGGCTTGTTATGAGTTGAAATCGATTCAGTGACAGTGTTTGGGGGTAGAGTATTATAGGACCAATACCATCCATTTCCCTGTTTGCTCTGACAGAATTCCTCTTATATAGTAAAAAGTATTAAAGATTATTTTCTCATATTAAAAATACCCTGAGAAAAATAAATGATGACTGGATGGATGGGTAAGTAGGTAGGTAGGTAAGTAGGTAGGTAGGTAGGTAGGTAGGTAGGTAGGTAGGTAGGCAGGCAGGTAGTAGGTAGGTAGGTAGGTAGGTAGGTAGGTAGGTAGGCAGGTAGTAGGTAGGTAGGTAGGTAGGTAGGTAGGTAGGTAGGTAGGCAGGTAGTAGGTAGGTAGGTAGGTAGGTAGGTAGGTAGGTAGGTAGGCAGGTAGTAGGTAGGTAGGTAGGTAGGTAGGTAGGTAGGTAGGTAGGCAGGTAGTAGGTAGGTAGGTAGGTAGGTAGGTAGGTAGGTAGGCAGGTAGTAGGTAGGTAGGTAGTAGGTAGGTAGGTAGGCAGGTAGTAGGTAGGTAGGTAGGTAGGTAGGTAGGTAGGCAGGTAGTAGGTAGGTAGGTAGGTAGGTAGGTAGGTAGGTAGGTAGGTAGGCAGGTAGTAGGTAGGTAGGTAGGTAGGTAGGTAGGTAGGTAGGTAGGCAGGTAGTAGGTAGGGGATAGACTTAAATGTGAGGATGGTTCCTGTGTTGCTGGAAGTATAAATTAGACATTATTATACTGTGAACCAGAAGGGGGCAGATAACTCATAACCCAGGAACGAAAGATAGCCCTCTAAGGTATAAGGTAAAATAGCCAAAACGTATCAGCAAAGCCAGGCAAACATGTGAGAAAGGACATACTGCTCAAACAGATTTATAAACAGTCGAGCAAGACGATAGAACATCAGTCTCTTAGTTTGAGGTGATCATGGTTGCTTCCCCTGTACTTGTGGCCTTTGAGTTTCAGGGGCCAAGAGGCCTACTAGAAACATGCCCTCCTAGAAATATCCCCTAGCTGGAAGAAGTGCTCAGATCACAGCCCACAGACCAATGACCTTCCTTGCAAGACCTTGACACAGCATCCACCTCAGACGGATGACATCGACCCTTTCACCCCATATTTACATTATTGCTTAAGAGACCTTAAAATGTGGCTCTTCTGTTGGGTGCTTAATGGAGGCAATCCTCCATGGTTAGACTGTGTGGAGAAGGAAAGAAAGGCTTATGTTTTAGCCTTCATCTCTGTACACACGTAACAATCCATTGCAGTGAAGAAACCCTCCAAAACCCAAACACGCAACGTCATGTCAATGCTGACTCACAGCTAAGCCCTGTGGGTCTCTGAGACTGTCCCTGCTGATGGGCCAGATATTCTCCACCCCTGTTGTAAGTTTTCGTGGAGAAGAGGGCCTCATCTTTCTCCCATGGAGTGGCTGATGGGTTTGAACTGCTGACCCTTCGGTCAACAGCACAATGTTGACCTGACAGTACCACCAGAGCTTCTCTATTAAACAGAATCATCTCAAACCCCAAATTCACTGTCATAGATCCCAACTCACATGGACAGTAGAGAACACAGTAGAATTAGCCTTGCGGATTTCTGGGACGTTTAAATCTTTAGGGGAACAGACAGCCTCATCTTTCTCCCATGGAATCACTGGTGGATTGGAACCACTGACCTAGAACCGAGCAGCTCAAAACATAGCCATTAAACCACAAAGACTCCTTACTAACAGAGCAGAGTTTCAAATGAAACACAATTATAAATCCATCTGCCACCTTGGTCTAGGGTTTATTGAGCAAGAACCTGATCCTGATTCCGACAGTACATGAACGCGTGGTTCAGCTCTCCTGTTGGCCAAATGAAGGAGACTGGGGGCCTCCCGGCCCAAACACCCCCCAGTGAAACCAAACCCTTTGCTGTCAGTTCCTATTCACAACAAGCCCATGTGTCACAGGGTAGATCTGCCCCCCTGGCCACCTTGGCTGTAATCTTTACACAGCAGATTACCAGGCCTCTCTCCCTTGACACTATTAGTTGGATTCATGCCAACAACATTGGGTGAGTAAACAAGCACAGACTAGGTGCAGTAACTATGTACAGTGATTGGATGGGTAAATTCACGTGATTGGATGGGTAAATTCACGTGATTGGATGGGTAAATTCACGTGATTGAATGGGTAAATTCACGTGATTGGATGGGTAAATGTTGAATTAGTGGAGTAAGTGTAACCCACCGATCATGGGGATGAGGGAAATGTACTAATTAGGGCAGGGTCCAACTGGCCATCCTGGGAAATGGAGCAGTCACTGGGCGCTGGTCAAGGACCCTGCTGCAGAGTCCAGGCGAAGTATGTGGCCTGGCGCTCCCGTTCTTCTGAAAGAATTGAGAATTCCTTGTTCCGTGTTCTATGCAAACACCACACATTTGTGGCAAGCCTCACAGTCCCTTGCATGTTAGTTTCCTACACAAGAGGCCACTTCGTTGGGCATGGCATGCATGGGTGTGTTATACACCCAAGGTGTGTGTTATACCCAAGAGTATCCGTGCCTTATACCTCTGGGTGTGGTACACACATGGGTGCATTATACCTGTAGGTGTGTTATATCCGTGGATGCATTAACATGAAAAAATACAGTATATTCCTTTAACTTTTAAATCTTGCATACTAATTTTTAATGTTTGTATTTACCCTAAACAGTCAAAAAGGAGTCCTGGTAGTGTCGTGGCCTACAAACCGAGCTGCAAACCGCAATGTCAGTGGTTCGAACCCACCAGCCACTCCACAGGATAAACATGAAACTGTCGACTCCAGTAAACATTTGAAGCCTTGGATACCCAAAGGAGTAGTTCTCTGTCCCCACACTCAGAACTGAATCCACAGCAGAGACTTTTTGGAAAGGGCTTTTGTGTTAGTCTGGGTACTTTAGAGAAACAAATCCACAGAAACTCATGCATAAGAGAGTTTTATATAAAGGTTAAGTGCACATCAAGAAAACATCCCAACCCAGTGCTGCTCAAGCCCACAAGTCCAACATTAGCCCATATGTCCGACACCAATCCACAAAGTCCTCCTCCATCTCACAAAACACACGCCATGATGCTGACTGCAGGAGGAAAGCCGAATCATTGAACGTGTAAGCATCTCAGCACTGTCAGGGGTCTCCACATGGCTGCTCCAGCACCCAGGGCTGCATCAGGTTAGGTCCATGCAGCTTCACCTTGGGGATGTCTTACAGGAAGTGAGCCTTGCCAGTTGAAGCAGGGAACTGGCTAAGGCAGCTGCACCCTGGTCCGACCATCACAAAGCAAGAGACCTGAGAACTAGAAAGGCGAGGCTCACTGAGCCATTTATCTCTCTGCCCTTCAATTAACCCTACATGTGTTTATCAGCCAGGTTGGTACAAAAGGAAAGAAAGAAACATGCCTGCAGGTTAGATCCCAAACTCAGGCCTTCATCTGTCAGCTTGAACGAATTCAGGCTCTTGTCTGAAAGTACTAAGACTGTGGCATGGCACAATCCCCCGCTCCCACCCACTACCCACATACTCCCCCCTCCCTGAATCCCCCAGGTCCTGTCTTGCCAGGCTTTCTGTCCTTCTTCAGTCCCTTGCCTCAACCTATAATTCCACTTCCGGTTTCCCCAAGGCATTTTCCTGTCTTGACTCCCACATATTTTTCTCACCACTGCTCCTCCAGGACCCTCTTGGTGTAGGCCTTTAGTCCAGCTGATCACAAACAGCAGCCCACTCTCTTCTCGGCAGAAACCTGTCTTGGTGAATGCCTTGTGTCAACCTGGCCACTGAGCTGTGGCATCAAATATTTGTCTAGATGCTTCAAGGAAGCAGTAACACGTGGTTAATAAAGCAGATTACCCTCCCCAGTGTGGAAGGGCAACATCCCATCAGCCAGAGGCCTTCAGAACAAAAGGAGGGTTGGGCCCCTGGTGGCTTCTCTCTCCAGAATGATGGTCACTAGAAATCCAGCCAGAAGGACCCCACTCTTCTCTTCTCCTCTCCAGTTAGGGGTGTAAAGGGAATTTCTTCTTGGGGCTCAGAGATTCTAATGTTAATTCATGTGTCAGGCTATCCTTTGTTGAAAAAACTCTCCAATTACTCTTCCCTTCCCCCTGCCCCCTCCCCTCTTCTCCCTCCTCTCTTCTCTTCTCTTTCCATCTGGACACGGGACCTCAGGAACCACCTGCTTTCTGAACCAAAGGTTTTGAACTTACCAGACCTCTGGAATCACATGAACCAAATTCCTTAACAATCAATCAATCAATCATGACCCTCAGGTGGTGCATTGCTTAAGCGCTTGGCTGCTAAGCCAGTGGTTCCGACTCACCATCAGCTCTGCAGGGGAGTGAGGAGGCTGCCTGCTTCCCTAAAGGCATCATGGTGGAAACCCGATGGAGCAGCTCTTCCCTGTCCTATAGGGTCACTGCTAGTAGGCACTTTGACCCCAGGGCAACAGCTGTTGTGGATGACCCAGCAAGGGAAACAAGAAACACAAAGAGGAAGTAGGGAGAGGGCTGTTACCCTGTGGGGAATGCAATCCAGGTCAGGGAACAAAATGTATGTGGATAGTTGTGTGGGCAATTGATTTGCTCTGTAAACCTTCACCCACACCACAACAGAAAGAATTGGGTGGAGGGGGTGGGGCGCAGAGATCAATGATTCTCGCTTCACGTAGATAGCGTCTCTTCCTTATCTTGAACGCAGGTGCTAGCGTCATGGATGTAGGCAGTCACAACAAGGGTCTGGCCTGCTCGAGACTACCATTTGGGTCTGTTCTCTTGGTTTCTCTTTCTTTTATAATAGTTTTATTGGAAGCTAATTCATAAATCATGCAGTCCACTGGTTCAATCATATTAAGAAGACTTGTGCAATCAGCACTGACACGATCAGAACATTTTCTCCTTTCTCCTACTCATTGTGGTTAGTTTCCCATCCCTACCCCACTCTGCCCCACCCCCAACATCCCTTGCCATGACCCTGCGTAATGTAATTCTTAATCCGGTTGCAGACTTTTCTACCCTGGATTACATATAATGAAAAATCACACGGAACACAAGCAGAAAGCTAACAGACAGACAACAAACAACAACAGTGACAAAACAGAGAAAAACCTGAATCTACAAGCAAGTAAGGAAACAGAATGGTAAAAACAGAAACAGTTTTGAAATGGGTCAGAAGGAGACCAAAGGAGAAGGTGTTCATTTTAACCTAGCTCCCTAACTCCATCTGTCCTCGTCAACTTCGCAATGCTGTCTGTCTGATAGCAAGGCTGTACCTATCCCAGGATGCTGGATGGTCAGAAGAGACTTTCCAGAAGCGTATTCCAAGTGGGGAGTCTGCGAATGGATTTGGGGCTTTCGCTGTGACTCACAGCCTTCTGTAAACCTCCTGTGGGACACCTGTCCATGTGGGCCCATGATCCATTGTAAGCGAATCTTTGGGTTTATGGTAGGAGGTGTGAGTGGACATAAGGGGGTTTGCCACCATTGTCTTGCAAAGAGATGTTTGGTCACATCCCCTCAGTTAAGTCCTTTATGGTGTAAAGGGAATTTCTTCTTTGGCTCAGAGATTCTAAGGTTAATTAATATGTCAGGGTATCCTTTGTTGAAAAGACTCTGATCACGAGTCATCTACCCTTTTTCCATCTTTATCAAAACTTCATACAGCCAGTGAAGGGTGACACAGGACAATGTAAGATATGGAAATAATAAACTATAACTTATCAAGGGTTCATGAGGGAGGGCAGGCGGTAAAGGGAGGGGGGAAATGAGGAGCTGATATCAAGGGCTCAAATAGAAAGAAACTGCTTTGAAAATGATGATGGCAGCATATGTACAAATATGCTTGACACAATGGATGAATGTACGGATTGTGATAAGAGATGTAAGAGCCCCCAATAAAACTTTAATTTAAAAAAAAAACAACCTCATACAGCCTTCTACAAAGAGCACAACTCTCCATAAAGCCATTCCTTGACAAGCTCTACAATGGAAAACAGGCCTACTCTGAGATACGACCATTCTGCTCGCCTTCATGGAGGATCAAGACGCAGAAACCAGCAGGTAATGTTACAGAGAGCATGCACCTCCCAGACTGTGGACTGGTGATCAGGAGAGGCTGTTCCCTGGAAAAGGACATCATGCTTGATAAAGTAGAGGGTCAGGGGAAAAGAGGACGACTCCCCAGAGATGGACTGACACAGTGACTCAACACTAGATTCAAACATCGCTATAACTGAGTGAGGATGGCAAAGTGTTGCGTTCTGCTGGACACAGAGTTGCTGTGATTTGGAACTGACCTGAATGCATCTAACAACAACACCACCATCACACCTAGGGGTAAAACAGAAGAACCGGGACACAAGAAAAGAATGAGGAACTAAGTCATGGTCTGCTATGTGCTTGTGTTCATCTGGGTTGACTAGAGAAACAAATTCATAGACACTCATCTGTGTCTAAGAAAGAACTTTATATAAAAGATTCATTGTATTTAAGAGAACATCCCAGCTCAGTCCAGATCGAGTCCATAAGTCTGATATTAGCCCAACTGTCTGATAACAGTCTATAAATTCCTCTTCAGAATCATGCAACACATGCAACGACACCGAATGCAGGAAGATCACAGGCCAGTGGGTGGAAAGTCTTGTGGGTCCAGTGGTGGTGGAAGCATCTCAGTGCTGGCAGGGGTCTCTGTGGCTCCTCAGCTCCAGGACTCTGGCTCCATCAGCCCTTCTCTATGTGGCTTGTTGTCAGTAAGGTCTCACAGGAGTGAGCGAGCATCCCGCCTCCAGCGAGCTATTTATTTCCCTAGCGGCTCCAAATGAGGTCATCAAGCTGCGACCTGATTGACAGGCTAAACTCCACCCCTTCACTCTGAAGTCTCAAATTGACAACAGATTATGTAGCTACCACAGTGCTGGAAGTACAACTACAGAGCAGAGCAGATAGCCATGGACCCCGGTAAAGTCGTCTAATGAAGTTCATATATTCAGAGTTTCATATATTCCCATATATAAGAGCCAAAGCAGCTGACTGCTTCTATGAAGCTTCACAGTCTCAGAAACCATTTCTAGAGTCTCGGTGAATTTCAGTTCTTTGATGACAGTGCATTTGTTTTAGGGTTTGGTTGGGGTCCCTGTATTCATATATGTTTGGGAAAGCATGGAGGAAATCTGCAAAAATCAGACCACCAGACAGATCCTCGGGGATTCCTTTGTGGGGAGAATTGGGAAAAGGGGGAAAGACCAGGTCATTAACCTCTTTACACACTGAACTCCACGATTTGCTGCCCTAGGCAGTGTTTTTCTTAATTGAGTATATAATTGCAGGCATTCGGCACAGCAGAGATGGCCCTCGTTGTCCACCCTAGCGCCACCTGGAAAAGATACTCAATGTCATTTGCGTGTGTGCAGTCTGATCCACGGGAGAGAAATGCACAGGACATGCAAGATCCCAATATCACTGTCACACAAAATAGCACCAGCCGGGTGCCTTGTAAGCACAGAAACTTACTCTCTCACAGGCCTGAGGGTTAAGGATAAGACATCAGGGTATCACACCTGTCGGTTAGCTCTGAGTGACAGCTGACCGTCTTAGCATCCCTTGGATTCTGAATGCAGCACTGTAACACCTGCCTCTCTCTTCACACCACCTTCTGCCCTCACTCTTGAGGCTTCTTCTCTTACAGTGGTGCAGGGCTCATTCTCTGCCGGTCTGGTCTCAGGTTCAACACACTGATAAGATCTTCAAAGGCCCGATTTCCAAGGTCAAGCTCCTACGTATCAGAGCTAAGGACTTCGCCCTATCTTTTGGGAATCACAGTGCAATCCATACAAATCAAACCAGTCCAAACCAGTCCTTGGGCAGTTGGTTCTGATTCATAGTAACCCCATGAACATAGAGTCGAACCTCTCTGTCTGGCTTTAAAGGCTATAACCTTTCTAGAAACAGACCTTTCTTCCACGTTGTATCTTAAGTGCATTTGAACCACAAACCTGTTGGACAGAAGCTGAACACCTGTGCCCCCTAGAGGCCCTGGCATAAAAATACCCAACAGAAAAGCCTATGCAACATTTCCAAGGACTTAAGGACAAAGTAAAAGAAGAAAAAAAAAAAAAAAACAGGTCCCCATTGGTGTCATGGTTCCAAAGTCTCCAGTAGGTCCTGAGATGATGTAGCAAGAAAGCCAAAGTCCGCAGTCTCCTAAGTCACACGTATGATCCCTAGTGGTTGTGTGTTGGGCTGTGATCTGCAAGCTCAGCAGTTCGAAACCACCAGCAGCTCTGAGGAAGAAAGTCTGGGCTTTCTACTCCCATAAACAGTTACACTCTCGGAAACCCGCAGGGGTCTCTATGAGTCAGCATTGATTCAATGGCTGTGAGCTTGGTTTGGGGGTTGAAGTCACAAGTCGCTTGTTTGCTGGATGTCCCAGACACCTGAGGAAGCACCAGCCCATGTCTATGTAGCGGTATCAGAGCGACAGACCAGGCAGGCGGAGGGGGCTTTGGAATCAGGCAGGTATCCTTAGACCCACGAGTACAAAGGAAGCGTGTGGAAGAACTTGTCACAAAGGGATTGGATGGCTCTTCTGGAGGGAAGATGGCAGTTAAGGACCAGCTCTCGCCTGACAGCCCTCCAGTCCCCTCTACTCACCCTGCCCCCTCCCACACACACCACACACACACACACACACACACACACACACACTCAAAGCATGCCTTTCAGAAGACGAGGAAGCAGGGGGAAGACTTGTTTTTAAAAACTTGAATTCTGTTCCCCCTAACAAATGCAGGCACAGGGACAGCCTGGCAGAGAAACCCCTAACTTCAATTTCAGCTTGGGAACAAGAACCCCCAGTGCCATCTTGTCAGCTGGCACCTTTATAAGAAGAGACTGCACAGGAAAGCAAATAGTAAGGTCGCTAGCCCTGGTGGCGTACTCAGTTAAGTGCTGAGCAGCTTGCTGCGTGCTCAGTAGTTCTAAACCCACCAGCTGATCCCTGGAAGAAAGACACGACTTTCAATGTCCATAAAGAGTTACCGGCTCAGGAAGCCTTAGGGGAAGTTCTACCCATCCTGTAGGGTTGCTAATGAGTCATAATTGACTCAATGGCAGTGAGCTTGGTTTTTTTGGTAAGAACCTCCCTGAGTCTTGATTTCTCCATCTTTCTAAAAGAGAGATCTTGGTGTACAACAACAACAACACACCGCATTGTCATCAAGTCCATTCTAAGTCATAGGGACATGCATAAAAGATTGAAAATACCATGGCCTGCACCAGGCAAATCTTCATCCTTGAAGTAGCTATGTATCTCAAACTCAGATGTGTACCCAGGATGGCCACTCTAACCCCAGAAACCCCCTAAACAGGGGCCCATATGAGCCATGGCCACCAGGCACATGCCCCCCTCCCCCCATCATCTGTGTCTGAGACACAACCATCACATTAAGCTCTACGTAAAGATGACTGCAGTCAATAGCTCACACCTCTGACAAAGCTTCCTACAAGGCGCTGCCCTGGACCCAGAAGTCAGATGCAGGTCAAAGGAGACCTGAACACACCCAATGTGGCTTATTAAGTCCAACCAGTCTGGGTTCTTCTTCGTGATAAACAAGCAGCTTGACTGTTGTGATCACGCCAGGAAAGACACAAATAATAAGCTCAGCGTTGAGCAAGAGAGTTGCAGCCTTGAACCCCTGTAAGGAAATCACTTAGAAGGGTGGCTGTTGGAAGCCACCGGTGGGAGAAGCCTGCTGTGATCCACTTCGCTCCTGCAGGCTGCTGTGATCCACTTTGCTCCTGCAGGATGGCAGCCTTAGAAATCCTATGGGACTGTCCTGCCCTGTCACATGGGGGCCACTGTGTGCTGGAAACAGCCCTGTAGCACCCAACAACATAGCAGCTAACGACAACAAGCTAAGAGTTTGGCTCTTCTGGGTGCCCAGCCCCATTCTTAACTTGGTGCTTAGGATCTACACCCCACCCACTGACGTCAATTCCAAAGTCACTGTAACCCTTTCTAAGGCTTTAGTGACTTGTGTATCTTTATGGGAGTAGACAGCCTTCACCCTTCTCTCATAGAGCAGCTGGTGGTTTTGAACCATTGACTCTGTGGTTAGCAGCCCAACACTGAACCCACAGTATTGCTTGTGCTCCTTTGGAACTTAATAAAGGTAAAGATTTCCAGAAGAGAAGGCAGGAGATCAGACATGAACTCAAAGCTCTGTTCATAACTTGACCAACCCTGAAAGTGTTAAGGAGAAGTGCTTCTGTTTACTGCATTCCATGAGGAGCTCTGGTGGTGTAGTGGGTTGTGAGGTGGGCTGCTTACTAATAAGGTCAACAGTTCAAAACCACCAGCCGCTCCTCCGGAGAAAGATGAGGATTTCTACTCCAGTCGAGAGTTACAGACTTGAAACCCCAAAATGGCAGTTCTCCCCCTTCCTGCAGGGTGGTTATGAAGTGGAATTGACTCAATGGCAGTGAGTTTGGTGTGTTGTTGTTATATACCAAGATCTCTCTATTAGAAAGATGGAAAAATCAAGGCTCAGAAAAGTTCAACACTAAACCAAAGTTCTACCAGTAAGTGATCTAGTTGAATTTTTTTTGTAAAGAAGGGCTGCTTGGTTGAGGTTGTTTTTTGCATGTGTAACCAATGACTCTTGATACTATTCAGGAAAGAGCCTGGTTAATAAGGTCAGTACTGGAAACTTCCTCATCAGGGTGAGACCAGGACAGGGGTCCGCTTGGTCACTGAGAATTGGAGGGAAGCCCTCACCCAAAGAGACCCCACATGATATCAGAACAGGGTGGAAGGTTCTTATGAGACTCTGGTTAGCCTGAGATGTGCCGGAGATACAAAGCCAGTCTGTGCCTTTTCCCTGAGACCTTCTTGTCCTAGCCCCTGGGCTGCGGGGTGGGCCCTGCATCACTGGTTAGCAGCTAAACTGGGATCAGAAGCATTTCTTGTAAGTGAATACAAAAGGATCGTGGAGCAAGGCCACCGGACAGGGAGGAGGTCTTTGCACAAACTTCTCAGCTACTTCTTCTTGCTCGGCTTAGAGAAAGCATCTGTTAAGCTCTATGCCCACAGGGGCTGCGAAAAGTACATTGCAGCCATTGAGTGCATCTGCAGTAGTTTGGTCTGCCGACCACTAATGAGTCCCTGAGCTATGGCTGTTCACAGGGTGGATTATCCCCGTGGAAGGTGTCTCAACCCAGGCATCCCTGAGGCGACCCAAAATGACTCCTCCATGTCTCCTCCAGGGCTCACTGCCCGGGCCCGATGGAGCCCGGGGTGGAGGGAAATGGGGAGGAAAGAGCTCATCAGGAACTTCAAACAAAAGGCAAACATTGCCTCACTCTGGAGATAACGTAGGACAGTCAACACAAAACAGCCCCATTAAGCAATGGGTAACCACGGGGCAGAACACTTCTTGCTAGCATTGTGCAAATCTCCTGAGCGTCATCCTGCTGGCCAACGCTGAGGCAGGCCCAACGATGGGAGCGAGCACTGGACTTCTGAGAAAGAGTTAGTCCAGTCAGGTCAGAGTCGTGGCCCCCCGGGCACCATCGGGCATGACCTTGTAAAAGAAGATGCCCGGAACTGTGTTCCGAGGTGCCTCTGGACAGGTTCTTGCCACCAACAACCTTTCGATTACTAGCAGAGAACGTAACCATTGGGGGCCCAAAGATGACTCCTTAATGAACGATCGCTCGCATGACCCTGTGTTTCAAGGAGAAGAACGAGCAGCAAAACCGAGCCACCAACGTGGAGGCTCTATGGCAGGGAGTCGGAAAGAGCCGTGGGTCTCGAACTCACTCCACAACTTTCTTCCCCCGCCCTCCCAGCACTCCGCTCCTCCATATTGGTATCTACACGCTGAATGGTGGCATGCACGATGACCCCTGAGAAGGAACTTCTCAGGGCTCTGGTTTGGATTAACGCCTGGCATGCCAGGGAAGGGACTCTTGACGGGAAGGGGTCCACTTCCATTCAACAGGGTACCTTCTTCCCTCCAGAAAGTGGGCCCACTGCAAACAGCTGTGTGTATGGTGCTCCATAGAAGAGTGGCCGTTGCTTCAACAAGAACTAGAAAGGCAGCCCCTCAGAGCCAAGGAGTGGACGGTTATTCAACTTCTACTGCTGAGTAAAACCAGTCCCCGAAGGGTCATGTGCCCCATGTGTGTCTCATGCTTCGGCTCCACAGTCAAGTGGTTACCACGTATGATCTGACGCCACATCTCCTGATTCGCGGTCCATAACTGGACCACGCTGCTCATGGTGACGCGACAGGACAGAGTGGACACGCGCCCAAGGGTTTCCTGGTTTATCATCTTTATGGAAGCAGGTTGGCAGGCCTTTTCTCTGGCAGAAGGGCTAAGGCGTTCCCAGCCCCAAACCTCTGGGTAGCAGCGCACTTAACTACCGTGCCACCACATTCCGGCTGCACTCATCTCTCGCTGCTGCTGCTGCTGCAGGATGCCAATCAAACTATTACTACTCTCGGAATTGTGATGTCTCTATCTGTATCTCCAGCTAGAGGAAAGCGGTTTAGTGGGAATGTCAGGGGGAGGAAATGAGAGAACCCATTACAAGAAGAGAAGCTCTGAGCTCAGCACCACCTAGTCATGCGTGCTCAGCCTTCTCCTGTCTGCGTCTGGTTGCCTGCGGTCAGGCCTGTCTGCCTGGAAGTGTCCTAGCTGCCCAATTTTCTCTCTGTCCGATGGGCCAGGCCTAAGCATCCCTGCCTTGTGTTTGAGCACTGGTTCTCAACCTTCCTAATGCCGCGCGATCCTTGAATACAGTTCCTCATGTTGTGGTGACCCCGTATGTGGCCACATCTGCCTGGAGACGGATAGAGGAGCGGTGTCTCGGTTCCGAAGACCATCGGAAATATGGTCTTAGGTGACCCATGAGAAAGGGCGTCTGACCCCCACCCCCCAAAGGAGTCGTGACACCCAGATTGAGAGCTGCTGTGTTAGAGGCCCCTTCCTTCTTATTTTGGGGGTTGGGGAGGGGGTCGGGAGTGGAAAGAATATAAAAACAGCGAAATAAACATAGATGAATCTACTCTCAAGGTGAGATCTACCCAAGCAAATAGCAATCAGGTGCATCTGGGGTAGAAGTAATTGAGCCTCCCAAATCACTAGATCTTATTTACCATAAGCTATTGACTTTGGCATTTGCCAACAGAAGTCCGTGGGAGGTACAAATGGCTCGCTTGGTCAACAGCTAAGCAAAAGATTGGAGCTTCGACTCCCCCCAGAGCCCTTGGGAAGAAAGCCAGGGTGCCTGGTGATCTACTTCCCAAAGATGAGCCCCTGAGAAATCCCTGAGGACCACAGCTCTGCTCCCACACACACGGGGCCGCCATGAGTCGCATCCCCCAGCGGCACCAGGTTTGAAGCAGCCATGCATCTGATAAGAAACCCAAACAGAGGTGCCCCAGGATCCGGTGTTCTACCCTTGTGACTTTTGCCCCTTTCTGGAAGCACTAATAAGAAGCCCGGCACCAACATAAAAGTGATTTTTAAAAAAGAAGGGTTAGGGAGAAAAATACAATGCGGGTTAAGAAAGCAGACGCTGTCTCTTTGCCTAAGAGAACCCTATGCTTTCCAGATCTGCCATCAGTTCTGACCCCTGGTGACCCCACGGCACAACAGCATGAAACACTGCCAGGTCCTGTGCCATCCTTTCAATCGTCATGCTTGAGCCTGTTGTGGCAGCTGTGGTGTCAATCCCTCTCACTAACGGCCTTCGGCTTTTTCTCTGCCCCTTCGCTTTACCAAGCATGTCTTTCTCCAGGGACTGGTCTGTCCTGACATGTGTCCAAAGTACATGATACAAATTGCACCATCCTTATATCTGTGGAGAACTCTGGCCGTGCTTCTTCCAAGACAGGGTTGTTTGTCCTTCACTGGCCCCACCATTCAAACGCATCAATTCTTTGCGGTCTTCTTCATTCAATATCTCCAACTCACAACTAGGCTTTGCTAAAACATGTTACCCACACATTCCCATTCCCATCCTTATAACAACTACACCATACACAACACTGGGTTGCTTCCTTTATTTCAAACCCAGGCCCCACGCATCTTTCTCCTGCTGTCCTCCTGCCTTGGTCTCCACAAAAATATATATCTGATGGTTCACACATATGGTGTTGCTCTTAGCTGCCATGGAAATAGCTCAAAGTGGTTTTATGGGGCATGAGCTGCCTTCCAAGACACAAGGACTTCACGCTTCAGAAAACCACCTTGAGCTATTTCTATGATCCATTGCAGATCAGAGCTCTGGGCCATGGGTGTTTCATTAACCAATTTTTGGAAGAAGGTCACCAGGCCTTTCTTCCTGGTCTGTCTTAGTCTAGAAGAGCCCATGAAACCTGTTCGGTTTCATAGCAACAAACAAGCTGCCATCAAGTTGGCCTCCAATTGATGGTCGTGAGCCAACCTTAGGATGTTTAAGGGTCCTCCTCTTGGTTTTTCAAAGTACATCCCAAGGCCTTTCCTCCTAATCCATCTTAAACTGACAGTTCCACCGAGATCTGTTCGAGTTCAGAACAATACCCAAGCCTCCACTGAGAGGCAGGTGGTGACTATAAGAGACTTGGGTCCCTGGTCACGAATCGAACCCGTCTTCCTCGTGCAGAATTCTACCCCTGAGGTACTGCTGTCCTCCTGTTCCTTCTGGGGGAAGAACCACATGAGAGCCACATTCCCTCTTGCAGGCCTGGGCCTGTCATTTCTCTCTCTCTCTCTCTCTCTCTCTCACACACACACAAACACACACACACACACACACACACACACACTCCCAACCTCCCCACCACTAAATCAGGAAACCCGCACCCATGCGACAATCACGAGGCCAAAGGTAATCTCTGCTTCTATTTTTAAAAACCAATAACCTGGGAGCGGGGAGGGAGGGGAAAAATGAGGAGCTGATGCCAGGGGCTTGGGTGGAGAGCAAATGTTTGGCGAATGATGAGGGCAACGAATGTACAAATGTGCTTGACACAATTGATGTATGGATGGATTGTGATGGGAGTTGTATGAGCCCCTAATAAAATGATTTTTAAAACAAACCAATAACCTAGCAGGCTTTTTTTTTTACCCCCTTATTGAAAAGTCCTCTTTGCTTTTCTGAGAAGCGCCTGTATGAAAGCCGCTTTTTTTGAAACGTGAAAGTCTCCTGAGCCCCTCTGAGAAAGAAAGAAAGAAGCTCCTATGGAGAGGAGACCGTGAAACTGGAAGAATTCATATTTATTCATTTTTTAAAAGATGGGGAAGCCATTTGAATCTTCACAACCCTTTTGATCCTATTATATTTTTAATGGCTGAAATCACGGCGAGGCCCCCAGTGGGCCTAGACGGAAGTTTTAACATTCAAGGCAGCAGACGCACTCGCAGCGCCCAGTGAATGAATGAGACATTAACCAGCTCAGCCCTGCTCCGGGCCACAGGTTCCTTGGCCTGGATTGGATTTGGGTCAGACAGCGAACCCTGCAAATCAGAAAATGTCAGCACCATTTTGTTTGGCACACACACACACACACACACACACACACAGAGCGGTGGGTTGCAGGGTGAGTTAGCAATAAGAGTAAGAACGAAACTTGATCAGAGAACCAATTTCCTGTGCACTGGGAGTGCGGCTCCAACTTTGGTTAGAGAGTGTCTGTCTGGAGCAAGCCAAGCTCTGCCCCATTCCAGGGCTAAAGAATCAGTTCTAAATAGGAACTAATCAAAGAATTTGAGGAAAAATACAGTTGTCTCCAGACCCTCTCCTCTTTTGTTGCCAGATGTTTGTACAATCAGTTGATGCTTTCGTCCCAGGAAGCTTGGGGAATGTTTCTTGGAGCTTGATTTTTAACTCCAGCTCGTCTGAATTCAAATGTCCGTATTAAATATTAATGAGGGGGGATTAATGAGGTTGCTTGAGAAGGTTACAGAGATTTGTGTGAGGAGGGTGGGGCCAAGGCTTTGTTAAGAGAAGGGTGTCATCCTCTCCCTGCCCCTGGAACACGAGGTCCAGGGCTGTTTCTATGGCCACCAAATCTGGACCTGGGCCAGAATCCCACTCAGAGATGAGTGCTGGAAATATGCATGATGGTGTACCTTTGGGCAAAAAGGGGAAGGAGAAAAAAAAACCAGGGAGCAAGCAGGGAGCCTCACAAAGATAACCACAAAGAATGTAAGTAAAACACTATTATGAGCAGCTCACTCATCACTTCACCCTCATTGTCGCCCTCCCCCAAAGCCAAGTACAAATAGAGGATCCCCTGGGCTGGGAAG
The DNA here is from genome assembly GCF_050624435.1 of Tenrec ecaudatus. NCBI lineage: Eukaryota > Metazoa > Chordata > Mammalia > Afrosoricida > Tenrecidae > Tenrec > Tenrec ecaudatus. Next base: position 9,398,950 of record NC_134542.1, on the reverse strand, counting down.
GATAACTGGACTGCTCCTGGGGAAGCACCATCAAGCTTCCAGACCTTTCTCCCTTGGCATACATTTAACCACGGCCAGGCTGGAGACGGACTTTGCTCATTTCCATGTGGGAATCAGCAAAGCCAAGCCCCTGTGTTGTTCAGTCGCCAACCTACAGGGCTACCAACTGCATCTTCATCGGCAGCAACCCATGTTGACCTCGGATTTTGAAAGCCACGAACACACACGAGGTTTCACCATCAAACCAAGATCTAAAACGCCCGAGTTGCCAATGCCGGCTGCAATGAACCGGGATCAGGTCACTCAGGTGGGCACTTCTGTCAAGGGTGATGGGTCCCAGAGCACACCAGATTCCATCAGTGAGGCAGGCTGGTCAGAGGAACTTCTAGAGGCAAAAACCCACCAACTCTTCTGAGGCTCAGACCACCAGCTGGGAAAGCAGCCCCAAATAAATCTGGTAGTGTCTCCTCTGGGCACTCCCAAGTCCCCACATACACACCCCCCACCTTGGTTAGGGAATCTTCCACTCCCCTGCCCTGCTCCAACACACCCACACCCCTGCCACCACCACCCTTCTGCTTTGGAAAAGAATCCCAGCTACTCAAGAAAGAAGGAATTCCAAACCCCCCACTGGTACCCACTGCTGACTGCCCAAATAGGTTTGCATTACCAGTCTGAGAACTCCCTCCCCATGATGCTCTCCATATTCTTAATAAGACAGGTATGAGGCAAACAACTTTCCTTTTATATTCTCTTGAGGCCAGAGGGGGTGGGAGTGGGCGTGTGGTGGCACAGGGATCAGCTTGACATCCCAAGCTCTGTGAGGGGAAGCCCACTCCCCCAAATCCCAGGCCCCCAGACTGTGAGGGCAGGGAGATGCTGCATCATTCCCACCAAATGCAAAGTCCTCTCCAGGTTGCTCTTTGGAGAGGGGCTCCAGAAAGGCCTGCCTCTCCCCAACAGCGGCAGGCAGCAGGGCAGCTCCTGCTTGGAGATTTGAATGTTCATTGAAATCCCATCAGGGCCAGCCAAGACCAGGTCCTCAGAGGCGCGCAGGCTGCAAAGGGTGATCTAACTCCAACCGCCCAGGGTTTCTTCACAATGTACAACAAAACAATGCCGCCCTCCGCCTGTGCAAACTTCGACGGCATGGGATTCCGTGAATGCGAACTGGCAAAGAGCTTGTATCTCCAAGCAAAGGGTGCTATGCACCAAAACCTACAGCCACAGCTCTGCTCTGCCAGGTCCCAGGCGTCTCTAAAGGCTTTGCTTAGGGCTGCCCCTCTTTCTGGAGGTGATCTGCCTTTCCCACATCCTTAGCTTCCTCGTCCAAATCAAAAGCAAGGAAATGCCCTCTAGGATGTGGAAAACTTTTGTAGGGATGACCTAGTCCAGGCAGAACTCTTCCTGCAGAAGGTAACTTTTGCTTTTCAACAAACAAGTATGGGGGGAGGGGGGGAGGGGAGGTTGTGCCTAAATTCAGGGGAGAGTAAAAGAGAGAGTTCATGAATAGGGGTAGGGGGTGGGGGTAGTTTCAGGAGGAGGTAGCAGATTGACCAAGCCAAATTCAGCGGGACATTTCTAAAGTCTGTTGGCAAATGGATGCTTCTACAAATCATGTGTTCTGTCTTTTGCTGGAGACAAAATAAGGATAATTATGTGGCTTTCAGAATGCCTCGCCCTAGCTAAAGGAATGCCATCGAATACTGCGGGTCAGAAAGTTCGCTGCGAAAGACACCAACACTCACCCAGACAGCATCCACCCCCCACCCACCAGTCAAAAGTTGTACCTCTGCAGCCTGGCCGTCCTCAATATCATGTTCCCCCATCCCAACGGGGTGCTGGGCGCCCGGCTGAGCCAGCAGCAGGCTGTCCCTCCCCACCAAGGCAGCACCCCGCGCCTTCCTACAGGCAAAGCCCCTCAGGTGGGGCAGCAACTCTGCATGGGTTGCAGTGGTCCAGCCACCTCCTCCAGGCTGGCCCCTGGGCCCTTACCTGCAGTCGCTCCGTGGCCGGCTGCCACATCTTGCAGCCTGGGGCTTGACGAGAGGAGACGCGGGCTGAGTCCGTGGGTAGCACTGGGGCGAGGGGCTGCGATCCGATTTACATCTGGGGTGGGGACCCGCGGGGATGCTTGTGGCCGGCGATCGCGGCCTGGGAGGAGCAGGGGGCTGCGAGCGAGCGGGCGGAGGCGGAGGCGGAGGCGGCGCGCTGGGCTGCCGGCAACTTGTGGGCTCGGCGCGCCGCTGTCCTGGCGCAGCTGCGAGGGGACTGCGCAGCTCCGCCCGGGCCGCGAGCTCACGGCGCGGGGCGGCCGCTCCTCCTCCCCCTCCCTGCCGCCGCCGCCCGTCCCCGCGCGCTCTGAGCATGCCCGCGGGGGGTGGGGGGGGTCTTCCCTGCGTGGAGGCCCAGGGAGCTCGCGGGGTGGGGGTGCTTATGCCCGGAGTAGCTCCCCTGGGATAGTAACTGGTCCAGGGGGTAGAGTGGCTGGGGAGACTGGGCTTGGAAAGCAGGGACCTCCGCCACCGGCACCATCAACCTCCTTTCCCCCCACCCCCCAACGCCCCCGCCACACACAGGAGAACAGCAAAGTCGTCCTTGGGCGCCCTGCCTCTGTTCCTGGCACTGGACTGGACGCCCTGGAAAGGCTGGGGGGCCAGGAGGCTAGTAGCTCCTTAAATCACCCAGGCTCCTTTCTCCTCCACCAGCTTGGCCCTGACCCTGTGCGGGTGGGGGGTGAGGGTCCTGAAAACCAGGGACTGGGAATGTGGCCCCTGCCCTGCGCTTTCTTTCTCCTGGGGGGTGCAGGGTGGGGGGAGCTGGCAGGAACCAGGCAAAAACGGAGAGGCTAATAAGGCGGGAGGGGGTGGGGGCTGAGGTCTGAAGAAATGGAAAGGAGTGCTTCTTAGATGGGAGGCAAAAGAGGTCTGGACCCTGGACCTGGACCCTAAAGGTGGGAAGGTTGAGAGAGGTGCCCCAGGTCTAGATGGGCAGAGGTCTGTAGAGTACGCCGGGTGCAGAAGGCAGGCACAGGAATGGGGCAGGGGGTGGCCAGGATCCACAAGACTGTCCAGTCAGGCGTCCCCATCTCTCCATGTACCATCCCAAGGGAGAGGGCTGTCCCTTTCCTGGATGCCGCATGAGTGCCGTGACTTCCAAGGTGCAAACACTAGAGCTCTTTGTAGGACCCAAAACTCAAGTGCAGATCTGCTTCCAGGAATTGACTGGGCCTCGGTGTTCCTGTAGGATGAGTATCGCTGCCTTGTAGGGTTTCCAAGGCTGTAATTTATTTTTTGTCAAAACCATTTCCCTAGTTCAATCACATCAAGCAGTATTGTACAACTGAAGCCACAATCGGTTTCAAAACATTCGCTTCCTTCTTGAACACTGTAACATCAGCTCCCTTTACACCCCACCCCCACTGCACCCCCCAGAAACCCTTTTTCTATTTGCTCTCCCTATAGGTCCATCAATCCTGGGTTTCATATACTGAAAAGCAGAGAAAAAATATAACAAAAATTCAAGAGACTGACCCCTCGTGACATAACACATCTGAGATAAACCCCAATATAAACAAACAAAGCTCTATACACACACACACACACACACACACACAGAGAGAGAGAGAGAGAGAGAGAAAATGTTGGAAACGAGATCAGGCCTAAAGTGCCCCAAAGAGGGGATCAACTGACAAGGTTTGAGCCGTTCTAGTCAGGTTTCTCCTTTTGCTCTTTGAGTCTCACCTCTCCAGTGCACTCTGTTGACTAATGCGCTCTTCCCCTACCTCTCTTATGGATAATGCGAAATCACCGGGAGGCTTATTTCCTATGTTGTTCCCACAAATGTCTCTCCGGCTCCCACTGTCATCCCCAGCCTTCTGCAAACTGGATTCTCACAAATTAGCCTCTGATACTAGTCCCTCCCTCGACTTTGGATTCTATGATTTGCAATCCTCCGCTCGCTCACTGAAGTTGGTGTCGATTTAGTTGACGTCTCACTTAGACGTCTGCTTGATGGGAAACAAGCCTTTAAGACCCCAGACGCTCTTTTTTTTATCCGCTAACAAGGCGGTAAGCTTTCTGGAAGCAGACTGCCTCACCTCTCTGCCATGGAGCCGCTGCAGAATTGGATCCACGGACCTTTGAGCGCTTAACCACTGTGCCACCAGAGTTTCTCCGGGTCCCAGAAACCCCTATTTTTCAAGATTGGGGAGAGAAGAGTTGCAGAGTCAGATAGAGGAATGGTGATTCAAATTCCACTCGGGACTCCCACGGATCTGTTCCATCGACCCAGGAAGCTCTCCTTGGACTTGGACAGGTTCCCGAAAGGGAGGTGGGCCAGAGGCTCTGGGAAAAGTAGAGCCCCTCTGTAGCTCAGGGCCTGATCTCCCTGACTGCCCGCCCACTCCTGTTTGCAAACCACTTCCACTTTGTCGTCTGCTGCCCTGACGCACTGCCAGAAAGTCGATCTCGACTCCTCATGACTCTGTAGCCATCAACAACATCGTTCTGATTGGATGGTGATGTCTGTCCCGCACGGACACCCATTCGGACCCCTTTCTGAGATAACTTTTTCTTTTCTTAATTTTTCAGTGGCTCATCCTGCACACCGGCCACATCTAGAAGATTCCTGAGGGAAACAATTCTGCCCAGACAGGAGCTGCTCTCCACTGGATCCCTGTGTAAAAGGAGACGTGTACTTCATCCCAAAAATCTAGACAACCTGAATGCATGCATTAATCGCCTCGTGCAATTGAAACAGGATGTTCAGTGCCAGGAACCATCTTCAGATTTAAGCTCTTAACCCATGCTGACGTGCAGAAGCTTCCCGTGGAAAAGCGATTCTGTTTTAAATAGCAGCGGGATGAGATAACAGCCTAAATTCAAATCGCATTAGCGCGTTAAATCCTGCCTTCTCACCTCCGAATGTAATTAGTTGTTATGACTCACCAATGCAGCTTTTAGCTGGGAAGATGGGGGGCGGGGGGATCTGGAGACATGGTTTTCGGGTACCATTCCCACTTTGCCAACTGATTTGGAAAAGCAGAAAATGTGCTGAAGGCCCTCCAGCTTCAGGTACCTTTAGGCCAAGATCCAGAACTCTGGGGTGGGGGCGGTGGGGGGCGGAGGTGGAAGCTGGTGGGCGGAGACACAGGCAACCAGCCTACCTTCAACTCCTGGATTTTCCTTCTAGGCCTGCCCATTCATGAGGAACCCGCAATAGAGGGTGAATGAAACAGAGACATCTACTGGCCAGCGGTGGGACCTGCACACCGATCAAGCTCTGGTCCAGACCTTTTGTGAACTTCAGCCTCTCTAGTGGGTGAGAAAGAGCTGCTTTCCAACGTGAACAGGTCAGCTCTGAACAAGGAATGGTTTAAGGGGAAGGTTTTTGGGGCATTGACCCAAAATATTAGGCACACAGTACGTGACTAATTTCACGTACTTGCTCCCCTATAATTACTTAAATTATCTAAGCAGGTCTAATCTTGTTAATAAATACTATTTCAAGGAAAGTGATGAAAACAGAAAATTGCCAAGGCTCAGATGCTTCGTGAATACATTTGGGACAGAAAAAGAATTAGAACAATCCCTGGAAATTTCATCAAACCAGCTTTAATCTAGACCACAGGCCAGGGGCCGATTGTGGAACTCACCACCAATCGCTCTGTGCAAGTCCAAGTTGAAGTTAGAGAAAATTAAAACAAGTCCGTGAAAGCCGAAGTACAATTCAGCTCTATCCCACCTGAATTTAGAAACCAACTGGAGAAGAGAGATGGCAACATTGAACACTAATGACCAAAGACTAGGCAAGTGGTAGGATAACAGCAAGAACATCATACGTGTCTGGTCCACAAACCGCCGTGAAAGAAATAAAGGGAAGCAAAGAGCTGCATGGCTGTCAGAAGGGACTCTGAAACTTCCTCTTGCATAAGGGGCCCCTCACGGTTCTGATGCATAGCAACCCTATGTACAGCAGAATGCAATACTGCCCGGTCCTACACCATCCTCACAATTGTTAGGTTCGAGCCCATTGTTGCAGCCACCGTGCTAATCCATCTCTTCCAGGGCATTTCTCTTTTCTACTGCCCTTCCACTTTACCAAGCATGATATTCTATTCAGAGGACTGGTTGGTCTCACCTGCTAACATGTGCAAAGTCTGTGACACAAAGTCTCACCATCCCCCCTTCTATGCATTCCGGCTGTAGTCCTGTCAAGACAGACTTGTTTGTCCTTTGGGCAGCCTGTGGTACCTTCGATATTCTGGACGAGCACAGGATCTCAAATGCATCTCTTCTTCAGTCTTCGTTATTCGAAGCCCAACTCTCATCTGCGTATGAAATGATTGAAAATATCATGGCTGGGATCAGGTGTCTTCAAAGTGACATCCTTGCTCTCCAACGCTTTAAAGATGTCTGTGCTCAAGATTTGCCCAGTGCCATGCTGTGTTTGTTTTCTTAACTGCTGCCATGAGCATTGATTGTGGATCCGAGCAAGATGAAGTCCTTGACAGCTTCAAGCTTTTCTCCGTTTGTCGCCCACGGGCCCAGTTTTGAGGGTGTTTGCTTTCTTCACATATTGAAGACATATTGCTTTCTTCACATATTGTTTGCTTTCTTCACATATTGAAGACGGAAATCTTTGATCTTCGTCAGCAAGTGCGTCAAGTGCTCCGCACTCTCAGCAAGCAAGGTGGTGTCATCTGCGTACCAGAGATTATTCAGAAGCCTTCCTCCAATCCTGATAACCCATTCTTCTTATAATCCACATTACCTGATCACTTGCTAAGCATATGGACTGGATGGGTATGGTAAGAGGATACAACCCTGATGCACACCCTTTCTGATTTGAAGCCACGTAGTATTGCCCTTGTTCTATGGGCCCAACTCCCTCCTGGTCCATACACAGCTTTCTGATGTGCACCATGAAATGTTCTTCAGCACAGCGCAGCAACAATGAAAAGAAGAGGCGAAGTAAAAGGGCTGAACTCATTTCAAAGGTCAGATAGAGAAACAAAGTGTGGTTTTGGAATAAATGTGGAAAGACCGGAGGTTAGAAAACCAAAAGGGAGGAACATGCTCAGGGTATCTCAAGCTGGAAGAACCGAAGAAAATATTTCAAGCCTCAACCGGCAATGCTGCAGAAATCCCAGGGCAGAAATAAATTGAACGGCACGGGGAGCGTCAAACGAAACGAAAGGAATACAGGGTCACCATACTAACCAGGGCCAATGTTCAACCATTTCAGAAGGTTGCGTGATCAAGACCCAATGATACCGAAAGAAGTAAAAGCTGTGCTAAAGAACGGTGTTGGCAATAAATAAAGAAATACAAGGTTCCATAAATTGACAGATTACCAATGAAAATGCCTCCGCCAGCAGACTCCTGGTAACACCCATTTGCCTATGCCAAGACATTTGGAAGACAGATACCTAGACAACTGACTGGAGAGTCGCATGTGTGTCTATTCCAAAGAAAGGCAACCCAAAGACATGAGGGAACTCTAGATTTAATTGATGTCATATGCGGAAGGAACTTTTTTCTGCCAAGGGCCTAGTGGATATTGATAACATCATTCGCAGTCCCTACAGTCGAACCTTTAACTGGCTCACCCCAAAGGGAGCCCTGGTCTTGAAGTGGTAAGTGTTGGGCTGCGCCGCATGATCCTCGGGAGAGTGCCTTTACTCTCATAAAGTTACAGGCCCAGAAATCCACAGGGGTCGCTATGAGTCAGCTTTGACCTGAGGGCAGCACACTTGGTTTTTAATGTGATGGAGGGACCTGCTGCTCTTCAGCGAGGCATGTGATATTAGTTGGTAGGATGATTCTGATGGCCTTATACCAGCCTGCAGGCTCGATGGTCCACACCTTTGTTGGGCATAATTCAAAAGCAGTTGTAGTTGTTCATTGACAGGGCACTACCAGAAATATGAGCTGGATTCAGAAACAATGAAGGTGGGGAGAGCACAGGACGGGGTAGCACGCCATCGTGCCATCTAGAGGGTCACTATGGGTCCCTAACAACTGCCAACGCAATCCGAGGCATGGTCCGAAACTCTTAGGTAAGCGACCTATATGCATACAAATTAGGAGCACTCCGAATTAAACGGTGGTAGCATGTTATCAAATGAATATTAAAGTATTATGCAACCATTAAGGGGGATCAATATGAAGTTGTGCTCTCCCTGAAAAAAAAAAATCCTTATAATTGCAGATTTCTCAAAGTAGGCTAATGTGTGTCTAACTTGAATGCACTTGAAACTATGTGTCGGTCTCTAATAGCCAGGCTCAGAGTGGGATAATAAGGAGCTCCAGTTTGAATCCTGGTCCTCCCCCAGCCTAGATGGAAACTTTCCACCACTCACTTAACTTTCCTTGAACACCCGATTTCCCATCTGTAAAAATGTTGGATAATTTAGGCACTGGGTACCTTACACGTAGTAGGCTTGCAAAAATATAGTAGATTTCAGCTCATTCATTTTCTTTCCCTTCCTATTATAAAATGATGGATTTCTCACAAAGAAGTCTATGTATTCTGTGGTTCTACCATTACCATTTGGGATATTTGTCCATTTCAATTGCTTGATTTATTTTCTCCCACAAGAACTATATTCAAGGACATGAGCGCCTCTAAATATGTCTAGCAAAATGCACCCAACAACAAAATGCTCCCACCATCAGCCGAGCAATGGGCATATTATCACCACAGTTCACACTAGAAGGTCCTTCTGATGTCCCCACAAACCTTATTTCAAAACCACTGAAGTAGTGCTCACTGCCGTCAAGGCTGTGCAAGCTCGGGGAGACCCTATAGGACAGGCAGGAGAATCCCTGTGGGCTTCCAAGCCTGTGGCTATTTATGGGAGCAGAGAGCTCCATCTTGCTCCTGAGGAGTGGCTGGTGGCTTTGCCATTAGCAGCCCCATGCACAACCACCGGACCATGCAAACAGTCCTAGATGAGACTTGTAGAAAAGTCTGGAAATCCATAACATGATACGAGCCTCCACAGGCTCACGGGGAGTCAGAATTGACTCAGGGGCAGTGTTTTGCTGGTGGTGGTGTGTCTTTCCTTTCTAAAGAGAGACTATGCCGCGCTGTGGCAGCTTGAGTGTCGCTGTGATGGCTGGAGCTATTCCAGCCAGTGATCAAATACCACCAGAGTCACCCATGACAGACAGTTTCAGGAGCGCTTCCAGACTATGACAATCTAGGCGATCCACTTGTGAAAAATTAGCCCCTGAATGAAAGCCTTAGGACTAGCAGCAGACCATTGTCTTAAGGGATATTGCTGCTGACCTCCCTGTGGACCATGGCTGAATGGAGAACATATCAAAAGGATGTCAGCTCGTGCTTTATTGACTAGGCAGAGGTGTCCAACCGTGTGGGCGCCATAACAAACTCTAGACAACACGATGAAGAAGGGGAACTCCAGAGCATAAACCATGCTCCTGCAGAACCTGTACCTAGACTAAGCATGCACTCCAGGGTTGACAATCAGGAAAGTTGTGCATCAGGGCCGCAGCTGACACCAGCCTGTGACTTGCAGGTGATATGCCTTGCATGCTGAAAACAAAGTTTGAAGCAATTATTGAGAGAGCTAACAGACTGCAGCAGCTTCTACAGTGTGGATATTTCTCGTTATATTCGGGACTGTGTTTATACTTGTATTAGGATTTTAGTTTTGTCCTTATTTTTCACTGATGACCTTAATAATGGTGTGACTTATATTTAGGTCCTTTATCCATCTTGAGTTTGTTTTTGTACATGGTGAGAGGTTTGGTCTTGTTTCATTCTTTTGCAGGTGAAGGTCCAGCCTATTTTCCAGCACATTTGTTGAAAGGCTATGTCTCTTGTCAATTTAATGTGTCAAAAAGGGAGTGTCTATAAGCACTTGGTTGTATTTCTGGTTTCTCAATTCTAATTCATGGGTCTTCATATTTATGCATACTATAGAAGACAAAATAAAAACTGAGATCTACTAAAAACGTGACATTTATTCACATCACAGGACTTTATTGAAAGAGTCAACAGGGACCCCACAGATTGGGAAAGAATACTTAGTAATAACACATCAGATAAAGTGCTAAGCTCCAAAATCCATAGAAAATTACAACACCTTAACAAGAAAAATACAAATAATCCAGTCAAAGCACAGGTTCAAGAAAGACATGAGTAGACAATTTACCCAGGGCAACAACCAGATGGATGGCCAACAACCATATGAAGAAATCTTTGCAATCAGTAGCAATAAGGGAAATACAAATTAAAACAGCAATGAAATATACCTCACATGGACTTTTTTTGTGTGCAAAATTCAATCAAACAAAATAATAAATGCTGGAGAGGATGTGGATAGATAGGAACACTTTTCCACTGCTGGTGGGACTGTAGAATTGTACAATCAGACAAGAGATCAGCATGGCACTTCCTTAAACAAATGTAAACCCAAGAACCTTATGATTCTGCAATCTCTCAACTGGGTACTGGGTCTCTACCTTAAAGAAATCAAGGATACAACATGAACAGACTTAGACATACCTATGTTTATTGGAGCAATTTCCACAATAGCAAAAACATGGAAACAACCCCAAACCGCAACTATGGAGGAATGGATAAACAAGCTCTGGTACGTTCATATACCATGGAGTTTTATGCCTCTATAAAGAACCATGATAGCTCTTGTAAACACCACAAGACATGGACAAAACTGGAGAACATTATGCTTAGCAAACTCAGTCAATCTTACCAAGATAAATATTTAATATCACCATTGTTATAAAGAAAAACAAAGTAGAAACATGGTTTATAAGTCCAATAAACATGACTTTGATGCCCACGAGGAGGTCAGGGACCTGGGCAAAGAAAGGAGGATTCAACAGGATATTATTGTGGATTTCACTTCTTGAGGCTGGTTGTGTAATATATATGAAGTATGTTTCTTTTTTTAAAAAAAATCCCTAGATTCCTTATCCCTGAAACCTACATAGTGGTTTAAGTGGCTTAAAAAGAGGGAGAGGCAACACAATCGCTGAAGACAAAGCGGGTGTATAAGCAAATATGGTGAAGAAAGCTGATGGTGCCCAGCTATCAACAGATATAGCATCTGAGGTCTTCAAGGCTTGAAGGTAAACAAGCAACCACCTAGCTCAGAAGCAACAAAGCCCACATGGAAGAAGCACACCAGCCTGCGTGATCACGAGGTGCCGAAGGGATCAGTTATCAGGCATCGAAGAACAAAATATCATATCATTGTGTGCTCACCTCCCTGATACGATCACTGAAGACAAATGTGTGCATAAGCAAATGTGGTGAAGAAAGCTGATGGTGCCCGGCTATCAAAAGATATAGCCAAGTGGCCATCTAGCTCAGAAGCAACAAAGCACACATAAGAAGCATACCACCTATGCGATCATGAGGTGTTGAAGGATCAGGTATCAGGCATCATCAGAACAAGAAATCATGTCATTGTGAATAAGGGGGAGTGCGGACTGGAGACCCAAAGCCCATCTGGAGGCAATTGGACATCCCCTTACAGAAGGGTCGTGGGGAGGAGATGAGCCAGTCAGGGTGCAGCATAGCAACTATGAAACATACAACTTTCCTCTAGCTCCTAAAAGCTTCCTCTCCCCCCCTCTCCCCCACTATCATGATCCCAATTCTACCTTACAAATCTGGCTAGACCAGGGGATGTACACTGGTACAGATAGGAACTGGAAACACAGGGAATCCAAGGCAGATGATCCTTTCATAATCAGTGGAGAGAGTGGCAATACTGGGAGGGTGGAGAAAGGGTGGGGTGGAAAGGGGGAACCTATTACAAGGATCTACATATAACCTCCTCCCTGGGGGACAGACAACTGAAAAGTGGGTGAAGGGAGATGTTGGACAATGTAATATATGACAAAATAATAATTTATAAATAATCAAGGGTTGACGAGGGAGAGAAAGCGGTGAGGGGGGGGGAGGGGAAATGAGGAGCTGATAACAGGGGCTTAAGTGGAGAGCAAATATTTTGAGAATGATGAGGGCAATGAATGTACAAATGTGCTTTACACAATTGATGTATGTAAGGATTGTGATAAGAGTTATATGAGCCCATAATAAAATGAATTTTTTTAGAAAAATCAAAAACAAACAAAAAGATTAGGTGACTATAGGTACTTGGTTGTATATCTGGGTTCTCATATCAAATCCATTGGTTTTCATATTTCTTGGTGTACCAGTACCAGACTATTCTAATCACCATGGCTCTAAAGTCTGAGAGTAAAAGGCCTCCTACTTTGTCTTAATTTTTCAAGTGTTTTATTTATCCTGGGTTTCTTTTCTTTCCGTATAATATTGGTGTTTAGTTTTTCCATGTCTTTGAAAGTTTGTGGTGGGATTTAGATTCGAATTGCATTGCATTTGTAAAGTAGTTGGGGTAATATTGACAAAAGCCTGATAAAATTTAATTGTGAGATTAAAAAAGGGAGGGGAGAAAAAGTAAAATTGAAGTGGACTTGGAATTCTTAGTGACAAATAAATTGATCTCAAAAAACAAATAAAAAAACAAAGACTGCAGCCTTCAGTGTGAATTATACTTCTGTGTTAAAATCAAAAACAAAACCAAAAATCCTCACAACATCATGATCAACAGAGAAAAGATCAAATCAGTCAAGAAATCAAGTGAATATCAGGAGGGTAAAGGGGAAGGTGGGGGATAAAGGGGGAACCAATCATAAGGATCTATGTATCGCCCCCTCCCTGGGGGAAGGACAACAGAAAAGTGAGTGAAGGGAGACACTGGACAGTGGAAGACATGGAAAAACAATAATAATTTATAAATTATCAAGGGTTCATGAGGGAGGAAGGGAATGAGGGAGGGAGGGAGGAAATGAGGAGCTGATAGCAAGGGCTCAAGTAGAAAGAAAATGTTTTGAGAATGATGATGGCAACAAATGTACATGACACAATGGATGGGTGGATGGCTTGTGATAAGAGTTGTACGAGTCCCCAGTAAAATGATTTTAAGTGACATATTGCAAGGGGCAAATCTGCTCCACAAGGTCTCTTTAAAATGTCCAAGGACAATGATGTCACTTTGAGAACTAAGGAGTCCCTGACCTGAGTCATAGGATTTCCAATCTGTTCATATGTCTGTGAAAGCTAGACAATGAATCAGGAATACAAAAGAAGAAGAAGGAGGGGGAGGGGGAGGGGGAGGGGGAGGGGGGAGGGGAGGGGAGGGGAAGGAGGAGAAGGAGGAGGAGAAGGAGAAGGAGAAGAAAAAGAAAGATGGCTTTGAATGATGATATTTGTAAAGATGATTGAATATGCCATGGATTGTCAACAAGGACTAACGAGTCTATGCTTAATGAAGTACGACGAATGAGCTCAGTGCTATTGAGTCCATGCTGACTCATGGCGACCCTATAGGACAGACTAAAACGGGCCCTGTGGGTTTCCGAGCCTGCAACTCTTTGCAGTAGAAGCCCCATCTTTCTCCCACAGAGCAGCAGTGGTTTCCGACTGCCGACCTTGAGCATCACAGCCCAACTCATCACCATGACACCAGCAGGGCTCCACAGCCAAAATGCTCCTGCGGATCAAGGAACGTGGAACTTCATGTCACTTTCTTGGGACATATTATTAAGAGATCCGTCGTGGACTTGGAAAAGGACGTGCTTGGTACAATAGAGGGTTCGTGAAAGGAAGGAAGGCTTTCCAGATGGACATGTGGGCGACACATGCTTGAGAGTGACAGTGACGAGGCTGGTGCAAGATTGAGCAGTGTGTCCTTCTGCTGTGCGGACGGTCTTCATGATTCAGAATCTCCTCCATGGCACTTCTCACCGACAGACGGAACAGTGGTTGGCATTTATTTGGCTGTTAAAGGTCAGCAATATAACCCCCTCGCTTCTTCTCGGGAAAACTATGTGGGAGACAGATTCAGTGAAACCCTGTGGGGCAATTCTATTTGTCTTATGCTTTTAGACTTCTGGGGTGCATGTGAGTTGGACTTGGGTTTCGTTGTCTTTCCTTGGTTTGTGGTGCTGTGTTCCAGCGAGATGGAGCCACCGGCTCTTTCCCCACACGGCTGTGAGCATTTGTTGGGATTTTAAGACAGCCTCTGTTTGCCCCAATACTAACCTTTCAGTTTGTCTCGGCAAACTGGACCACAAGGCAATAATGCAGGATTGGTTTACAGGAAGCCAGACCTCCTTGCACTGTGATCTACCATGTCTCGCATCAACCCATCAGTACTCCTTGAATCGGTGGGGTTTGTGACTTCCCGTGACTTCCAGAGTGCGATAAAGTGTCATTGTGGAGCTTCCCGGCCTGTTCCTCAACAGACCTTGCAGCTTCTGCATTCACCGTCTTGGAGCCTGGGATTTTTACTAAAGTAGCCTGGCTCAGACTCCTTGATATGAAGACCCTATTGAGAGGGCCAGATTCTCCACCAAGAGCCAGACACAGGAGTGAGCCCATGTTAGAACATGCAGCCACCTTAACCACCTCCACTGAGCTCTGCTGAAGAACCACCTGGCACCCAAATTGCAGGCTCTCAGCATTGTGCGCTAATCATAGGTCTGTTGTGTTTATTTTTAAAATTTGCGATGCTTGACTGGGTACCGGTAGATAACTGGTACAGAAAGTACCACGAACACATGTTCGCTTTCCCCACTAACTCGCGCATCCGTGTGACATTTTATATAGAGTTGCCACAAACATTAAACCTCGTTCTTCTGTCTGATAATCTAACATAAAGATTCACTTCCCTTTTTGCTTTTTTAAACTCAAGCTCCACAACTCCCCACCCACACCTCCATTCCTGTTCTCACGAAGTGTGTGCCACCTCCCAAGCCAGTCCTGTGCAACTCCCCAGTAAATCCCTCTGAGAAGAAGATATGAACAGAGTTATCCACACAACTCTGAGAAAGTCACCATTTTCAAATTACGCTCTGACTCTCAAGGATCCCCATGGTCCCCAGAACTTCCACTACACAACCTACCTCCACCCACTACCGTGAATTCCACTAGAGTTTAAATAAGTGCCAACGAAATAGGGATATGAATGGGGATACATGTAGAGCCAGGGTTGGCAACAAAAAAATAAAATTCAAGGGGAAAAACACTAAAGGAAAAAAAAGACTGAATTCTTGTCTCTGTCTCTCTCTAGCTGATGGCCCTAGTAGAGATTTTTAATGTTGTCTTTCACTTGTTCGGTTATCTTCTCAGTTTTCTTGAGCAGATAAAAACTCAAAGTCTGACACTCTGAAGTCTGACAGTCTTGAGTTCAATCTTGATACCAGCATCTCACCAGAGGCAAAACAAGACATAGACACCCCCTGCACTACCTCCATACATAAACCTAACAACCCATTAATGCTAACCATTCTGAGTACTTCTGTTTATGGTCACATCCTCTCTCACGGATGGTACTTGACATATTGGGACTTCTTTCATTCCTCCA